>NC_136423.1:83458097-93053097 GCF_052625555.1 Lactuca saligna
AACGCATTAATCATAATATAACCACACAAAAAATTATTATAAAAATGAAAGTGTTAGATGATAATACATAATATTTTATCCAGATTTGTTAACTCTTTATAATAAAGCCATAAACATGGTAAGTAAAAAAATGATTTTATTATAGAAAATATTGACGAAAGGTAAAGGGATCGTATGATTCGAATATAGAATCTCTTAAATTAATGTAAATTGAAAGGAATTTGAATTTGATGAAACATTTCAACAACATAAAACTAGAACTATTTAAATTTTAGTATTGCAAAACTCTTTTAAGATTAAAATCAGTTAATTTAAGTTTTAATTTATTTTAGCAGTTGGAGATTAAAAAGACAAACAAACTTTTTCTTATAGACTTTAACGTATCCCGCTAAGAATACATTAATTATAAAATAATTGTTATCTTTAGTACGAAATAGCTAACAGTCACAAATCTATCCTACTACCTGGGCCCTCGCCGTCGTGCTAGGACCCATATCCAATTCCTGACGACAATCATCGTTCTATAATAGGAAAAAACACAAGTAGTCACCTCCAAGAGCGACACGTGTTGTGCCCTAGGCGGTATCCTCTATTTACTTTGCACCAATTGCAGATGGACACTACTGGTGAACGATCCTCCAACGGGACTCCACCACGTCCTATTGGCCCAAATGAGACAAAAAGCACTCTTAGGATCGTGTACAAACAACAACATGTATAAAAGGATCCTTCTTCTCTAAAAGAAAGAATCACTTTCTCTCCACAAAACCGTAATTACCTTATCATCAAACAGATACTAACTGGACCGTTAGAGATTCGTCCCGGGACCCCGTCCCAGACGTTGACTACCACTATCTCTTCGTTGCTGCGATTACAGGACTTTGCTCCACTAGGATCAGCAAGAGACATTCTTATGTCCAAAACTCATATTACCACATTTGGAGTCATTTGGGCGTGTACTCAGAGCTACATAACCTTGATATGACTCTAGATGTTGGTGATCATGGGAAAGGAGCATACAACATCCGACGAAGGAGAAATGATTCCACTCAGCTCAATGTCGTCGCTCGACAACACACAACCATATGCGTCGGATGGACACGCCTCAACCCACACACCAACAACATAGACCAGGTCTAATAACTGGAACCGTAGCAGAAACAATCACCGCCCTATGGCGACCTTCACCTATCACAATAGAGCAACAGGTTACAACCATAACTGCAACGCCTCAGTCGACATTGACTCAATAGTTCTAACCATTGATTCATCAATCACAGTTGTTGACTCGATAGTCACAACAAGTGGTTTCTCATCCGTAATCGCTACTGGAGCAGGTGGGGACGAAAACTTGATCCCTATAAACCATATTTTCTTCCGCACAACACCAAAAGTCAAGCTCTCAATTCTCTCCAATAGCGAGCATGTCACATATTCTGCTCTTCTCTCAAAAGCATCCAATGCTCAACCCCTACTTCCAGCAGTTACATGGATCCTTTCCCCAAGAAACATCGTTGCAAGGATCCAACCGTCATTCATCATTGGCGTAGCAGCTCAATGCCCATGCTCAACCGCCGCATGGGCCGAACCTGTACATGCTCCAACATCTAGGATCGAGCTCATTGTTATAGTAAAGAACGCAATCGAGCTCACAGTAGAAACCTTACATCTCGCAAGCAACGATATACAACCAAGCATACGGGAACCTATATTACGCTAAAAAATTCATAATATATGGTGGTTTTCCATATCCATATATGGAAAAGCCGATGAGAAGCACAAGCTGAGCTTTCTGCCAGGAGCTCTTGCAGTATGAGATCCTACAATAGGCGATGATTCTAAGCATCCCCAAGTATGACAATACAACTGATCTTGACGAATATATCGACACTTATGAGTGGACGATGACGTTGAGGATGGACAAACAATTCATCTACATGTATTTCCCTGTTACACTATCAGCAAACGCCGGAAAATGGTTCAAGGCACTACGACCGGGAAGCATCTCTATTTTTGAGCAGTTATGATACCATTTCCTCAATAACTTTATGCAACTATGGAAGGTCCATGGAGATGCGAACTGAATAATGACATGTAAGCAAAAGGAAGCACAAGCGTATTACGATAAATTGAATATGGAGACTCTCAACATCCCGTCCATGGGGAGTTCCTTGTAACTAGTGCCTTTTGATGGGTTTTGACCATCTTAACACTCCTACGATGTACATGCAACCCTAGAAACCTTGGATCTATGTTTTCTCTATTTTACATGAAAAATTTCATTTTCCAAGGTTTTCATCCTAACTAACATATCAAGGGGTATATGTATTAAAAATTTAGTAGAATGACATACCTTTCTTGTAGTTTGGATTCCTTAAGACCTTGTGAGCCTAGCACCCCAAATGTGATGCCTCAAATGCTTCACACAACACCACAACTCTTGGAATAACTTGAGAGAAGAACACTTGAGCACAAAAATCAGCTAGCCCTCATCCTTATGTCTTAGTGTCCGATTTTACTTACTATGAGGTCATTTATATAGTGTGTCACATGTGTAGGGTTATACCATGCAAACCCTAATGTGCATGACTTTGCAATTCTTCCATGATCCATGGGTTTTAACCTCCATGGAGCACCTTATGGTTCCTAGCGCAATCTAATGAATCATGGATCATAAGCCCACTATATAAGAATAAATGATTTACCAAATCAATTCCTAGATAATTAATTAACTCTTTTGATCACAAAATTAATTCCAAAATAATTCTTGATCAACACTAATTAAATAATATGATTTCATATTAATATATTAGAGCTTATAATATATTAACAAATCACAGGTGTCACTTTTCTCATTTTGTTTATCTAATTGTTACTATGCCATGTAACCCAAATGGACCATGCCAAATCGGGTCAAGTACATACCAAATATAGTTATGGACTTAGACACCTTATCCAACAGTCTCCCACTTGGATAAGTCTAATAACTATAGTTGCAAGTGTGACTTCATGATCTGACTAGCAATTGTAGCTCTTTCAAATTCTTGCGTAACTAAGATGATGCACCGTTTAAGATAAGTGACCATATAATCCTCTGTTCGAGATATTAGCCAGACAAATACATTGAAAAACGTCGTACTTATTGTCTAGCAGTTTGTTTCTCGATTTCTTTTTTGTTTGACATAGAACTTAATCGAACACATTAATTGAGTTCTGACCCAGCCCGGTACATAGGTCAAAACAAAATCATTGAGGGCCCCAAGATATAGCTTTTAATCCTCCAAGGACTAAAAGGAACAGATAAACTTCGACTCATATGCTTGTACTAACTAATCATCAATTGTACACAACAGCACGTTTTATAACATCAAGTTACTGATGTGTTTTTGTACTATCAATGTACAACCAACTCATAGTCAACAACTCATATCTCTTGGTTTGAAGACTTATATGATATTACCGTCTCACGATCACTCGAGATAAATTCCATGAAGTCACACAAGTGAGCGTGGGTGGATTCCGATACTCATAACTTATGAGCACTCATGAATGTTGCAACAACAATTGCTATGTCTAATACAATTTAGACAAATCTACGAACCCAATTCACGACAATCTTATTTCAATACCTACTTTAAAAGTATGATCGACTGTGGATAGTTTTGAATAATATGATATACCATAACATAATTATCCTGGAAGTCAAAACATGCAAACTGAAACAATAGTAAATGATTGACACAAGATAGTACTATACTAGTAAATAAAAATCACCTTTTATTTAAACATCAAATGTCAATTACATTTCAACTATTACATGTTTCGAAAGCTATCTAACTACTAAAACTAATATGATCATTCAGCCTAATGTGCCTCGCATGCTATAATTGCTTAACCCTACACAGTTCCTTTGTGAGGGGATCTGCTGGGTTCTCATCCGATAATACCCTCTTTGCCACAAGGAGTCCTTCTTCGATTCGATGTCTAATAAAATGGTATTTTATATCGATGTGCTTGGATCGGCCGTGATCCCTTGGTTCCTTGGCTAAGGTAACTACACTCTCGTTATCGCATAAAATCTCCATATGCTCCTTTATAGCTGGTACAACTCCAAGGTCTCTAACGAAGTTCTTTAGCCATATTGCCTCCTTCGCCGCCTCGCTCACTGCTATGTACTCTGATTTGCAAGTTGAATCAACTACTGTCTCCTGCTTGGAACTTTTCCAAGTAATTGCTCCTCCATTTAGGGTAAAGACCTAGCCTGAATGAGAGCGAAAATTAGGCCTATCAGTATGAAAGTTGGTGTCACTATACCCCATTACTCTCAAGTCATCACTCCCACCAAGGGTAAGGACCCAGTACTTAGTCCTCCGCATGTACTTGAGAATGTTCTTTACCACAGTCCAATGAGCCTTTCTAGGATTCCCTTGATGTCTGTTGACCATGCTCAATGGAAAGGCCACATTAGGGTTAGTACAAGTCATAACATACATGATCGAGCCTACATCGGAAGCATATGTTACTCGACTCGTCTCAACTATCTTAACCTCTATACTCAGGATCCGAGTCTTACTCAATTTGGCGTTACTCTGGATTGGTATGTCACCTTTCTTGGACTCCTGAAAGCTGAATCTATTTAGAAACTTATCTAAGTAGGTACTTTGACTAAGTCCAATTAGTCTGTTACTCTCGTTTTTCAATATCCTTATCCCTAGGATATAAGCAGCTTCTCCAAGGTCCTTCATAGTGAAACACTTCCCAAGCCAGGACTTAACCTCCTGCAAGGTTGGGATGTCATTTCCTATGAGTAGTATATCATCCACATACAATACAAAAAAGATAACTATGCTCCCACTAGCCTTAACATATACACAGGACTCATCCTCACTCCTTGAAAAGCCAAACTCTTTGACTTTCTCATCGAAACAAAGATTCCATCTGTGAGATGCTTTTTTTAATTCATAGATGGATTTCTCAGGCTTACACACTCTATTAGGGTACTTTTCATTAACAAAACCCCCTGGATGACTAATTTAAACATCCTCAGGCAATTTTCCATTAAGGAAAGAGGTTTTGACATCAATTTGTCGTATTTCATAATCATGAAATGCAACAATGGCTAGCATAACTCTAATAGACTTAATATTCGCTACTGGTGAGAAGGTCTCATCATATTCAACTCCTGGAGTTTTAGTAAAGCCCTTCGCAACCAGTCGTGCCTTATAAATGTGTACATTCCCATCCATGCCGGTCTTCTTCTTGAAGATCCGTTTGCACCCGACTGTCTTATGACCCGTTACATTGTAAACCAAGTTGAAAACTTGATTGGCATACATAGACTGAATCTCGTTGTCCATAGCCTCTTTCCATTTGACAGATTCAGGGCCTGCCATGGCTTCCTTAAAGTTGTTAGGTTCATCCAAATTTATCAGTGTAGTATCACTTATAAATGCATCACCTTTTGCAGTAATATGGAAACCATAATAATGCTCAGGTGTATTCCTAATTATAGTGGAATGCATCAGAGGTACAAACTTATCAATTGGCTCAACATGAGTTTCTTCCTCAGGTTGATTGCTAGTGTTTGAGGTTCCCTTACTGCTTGACTCTTGAATTTCTTCAAGATCAATTTTCCTCCCACTATTTCCTTGGCTTATTAACTCTGTCTCTCATGAAAGACACCTCTTCTCACCACAAAGACAACATTGTCACTCGATCTAAATAAGAGATAACCAAAGAATTTTTGTAGGTAGCCGATGAAAATACACCGCTGACATTGAGGTTCGAGGTTGTCATGAGTCTCGCACCTTACGAAAGCCTCACAACCCCAAATCCTGATGTGGTCTAAAGTGGGAACTTTCCCAGTCCACATCTCGTGAGGTGTTTTGGCAACTTTTTTTGGTAGGGACTAGATTAAGGATATGGGTGTTGGTCTCTAAGTAATACCCCCATAATGAGATTGGTAACGAAGCTCGACACATCATGGATTGAACCATGTATAACAAGTTTCAATTGCGCCTCTCAGCCACACCATTCAACAGTGTATCCTAAGAGGTGTCAATTGTGAAACAATTCCACATTCACTAAGATAGTCAAGAAACTCGATACTAAGATTCTCACCTCCCCAATCGGATCTGAGCATTTTTATCATCCCGCCCAACTAATTCTCCACTTCTTGTTTAAACTCTTTGAATTTCTCAAAGGCTTCTGACTTATGATTGATTAAGTAGACATAACCATATCTACTGTAATCATCAGTAAAAGTCACATTTAAGTGGTTAGCATCTCTTGTGGCGGTTTTGAAGGGCCCACACACATTGGTGTATATGAGATCCAACAAACCTTCACCACTAGCACAAGTACCAGTGAAGGGTGACTTAGTCATTTTTCCATGTAAATAAGATTAGCAACTATCATCTAACTTTAAGTCAAATGACTCCAAGACCCCAGCCTTTTGGACTTCGCCTATGCGCTTCTTGTTGTCATGTCAAAGACGACAATGCCAAAAGGATGCCTTATCCAAACTAGTGGAAGAAACAATATGCAATACATTATTTCCTAAATTCTCTACAACAGACACAGTTTCATATACACCATCACAAGTTAATGCTTTAAAATAAAGAACACCATTATAAAAACATCAATACCACCAGATTCATTATCAAAGGAAAACGTAAATCCTTGTTTGTAAAAACCTTGAAAATAAATCATAATTCTCACCATTTCAGACGAATATCAACATTTATCTAAATCTAATATTAACCTACTACTAAGCAATAATGAATAAACTCCAATCTTGGTGACAGGTGAAGCTTTCCTATTCCCTATGATCAAGTTTATCTTCCCGTGCTCCACATCCTCACTTCTTTTTAGGCCCTGCAAATCAGAACAAATGTGAATTCCATACCATGTATCAAGGACCCAAGAATTAGTATGTGGTGAGTTATTAGACAATATAGTGTAAATACCTGCATGGGTGGGTTTAACTTTCCCATCCTTAACATCCTGGAAGTATTTGGTGAAGCTTCGCTTTTAGTGCCCCTATTCCTGACAATAGAAGCATTGTGCATCCTTCGGGTTGGAAGAGGGAGTGGCAGTACTACCTTTGGTTCCACTTGAATAGGATCCATCAAGAGACTTTCCCTTGGTAACCTTCGAATGGGTTTTCCTCTTCTTCCCTTTACCTTGCCCAATTGCCAAGATAGGAGAGGTAGTTGGAGTAGGAACAATATTCTTACCTTTGAGACTACTTTCACAAGTCCTTGAAGTTTGCTAAGCGTAACTTCCTCTTTGTTCATATGGTAAGTAATACGAAACTAATCATAAGAAGAGGGTAAGGAGTGTAGAATAATGTCTATTACTAACTCCTCATCAAAGTTAACATTCAGCTTAAGCAACCGGTCCACAAATCTTTGAACTTTCTGCATGTGGCCCGTGATTGACTCTCGATCCTTCATTTTTGTTGTTATCATGGAGGTGATGATTTCATACCTTTCCTGACAAGCACTATGATGGTATCCTTCCATCAGGTCAAGGTGGATCGCATAAGGGTAGAAATCTTCATATGATTTCTGGAGTTCTGCTGTCATGGTAGCCAACATGATACAACACATTACTGGCATCTTTCTCATGTCTAGTGTACTAAGTGTCACACCCCCGAACCAGACGGCGGAAACGTCCGGGGGCTGTTGTGACTCAATTGAATACCATCACAATGAATATACATGAAACATAACATTATACATCACCAAGCATTGGAATGATACAACTGGTAGCGTTCACATCCATTACATTGTTTCAAAATATTACATTCCAAAATACATGGTTCATTGTTACTTAAACAACCGCAAAACAATCATAGAATACCGTCCTTTCTTCACTTATCTGTTACCTGAGAATACAAGTATTTTGAAAAACGTCAACATATGAAATGTTGGTGAGTTCATAAGTAGTGTTTGAAATCCAATGTTTTGTATTGTTTGAAAACCACCAGAAAATCCGATATTTTCTAAAAATATAATAGCGTAAAAATATGTGAAGATCCGTGAGTATGCTTGTTTGAATTCTATAGATGTAAGCGTAAGAGTTGTGAAATTCGACATGTAGTCCATAAGTGTACTTGTTGAAAACCCTAGGAAAACCCGACGTTTTCCTATCACTTTGCTTTACTTAGTTTGTGTACTGTTATTTCGTTACGTTAGAGGTATTCGTTGAGCTCCGGAGGCATTGAGTATACAGTGGGTGGTGAATTGTTGTAACGTCCGTTAATGAAAACGTACGGTCGACAACCGTACCAGCTATCCCTTGGGCGTCGCTTGCACTTATTCACACAACTCAATCCTCCCGGACTTGTGTAGTCCCACGACCGGAGGGAAAAAGAGAAGGTACGAAACCCTCGGTATTTCCCTGCGTCGTTCAAGACCATTGCAATTGCGAAGGGCTCGAAGCCCAACCCGTAATCGTGAGTTCCCGACTTTACTAGCAGCACTGAAGGACCCTTGGGGACCAGCAGCATGTTTGCCATTGAAAGTCCTTTTACACGTGGTCGAGTCGTATTAGACCCAACTACATGTAAGCAAGTGTCCTTTGGGCCTAAAGATCATGTCATCGGGCTAGCTAGGCTCGACAAGCATGATTTGCAACTTTTGGGCCTAAGGAGTGTACGTCGACGTATTGAGTAATTCACGAGAGTAAAGAGTTCCAAGAGTTCCATATGTGTATTGAGCGTTGTAGTGTTAGTAGTTTTGGATTTGTTATTGATTCGAGACCGAATCAATTCGTTTGGTAACGATTGTTGGTGATATTGTGTATTGTAATTTATCGAGAGTCGTATTGTCAATCTTTGTTCACAACGAGTGTATTGAATTATCATTGAAAATTTTCTGTTTACAACCCCTCTTCATGTTGTAAATTTAATTTTTCACCCCTTTAGGTAAAATAATTTCCGGTTTAGTCCTTAAACCATTTTTCTTGACATTTTAACACCAAAAACTATTGAAATTAATATTTTTCAGCATATTTTTCATTGAAAACAGTTTAAGTCCCTGAAATTGCAGTTTTCTCGGTTATAACCCCTCTTTTTCGCAATTTTTACATTTTTGGCCCAAATTGGAAATTTTTTGCAACTTTGGTCCTTTTAAAATTTGAAAAGCATTTTAAACCTTTGAAAAGTACTTGTAACACTAGTAGTCCATTGTTTTACAGAAAAACACAGTTTTGGCCCTCCAAAACAGAAAATTTCGCATAATGGGCCCTATTGGGCCGAAATTGTCATTTTTAGCCCATTAAGCTTGAATTTTATGTTTTTAATCCTCCAAATAGTATATTTTCAGAAAATACATTATGGAAACTGTTTTGACTCATCTCACCCATCAGATTTCGAAATATTTCATTTTAGGTCCTTCAACTTTGTATTTTTAACATTTTATGTCAAAAAGATGAGTTTTTAGCCCAAAATAAGTGTTGTCAAGCCATTTGGCTATTTTTCTTGGTATACTTTGCATGTAGTAGTATATTTTATGCTAGTATAAAATATATCTTGGTTTTTAGCAATTCATAACTAGATCTAGCATCAAAATCATACAAAACATACATATAAGCATAGAAATCAACCAAAACATACACATAATGATGGATCTACACCTTTGCTTGTATTCTCCCCCACAAAAACTTATAAAAACCGAAAATAAGGGGGGTATGAAGCTCACCTTGGGTGTTGATTCGGTTTTTGAAGAAAGGATGGAAGAAATGAAGTGATTTTTCGGCCCTAGCACCCCTTGATGAAGATCTCGAGTTTATGGAGTTTTCTAGGAGTATGATCACCAAAGAAACTTGTTTAGAATAAGAGATCTCATGTGAGGGGGAAGTTTTGAAGCTTAGAAATGGAAAAACTTACCAAAGGATGATGATAATCTTGAAGAATCCTCTTGAAACACAAGCCAATTTCGAGATTTTAGATGGAGAGGAAGAGAGAAGTGTTGAGTGATCTAGAGAGAGTTTGTGAGAGATTTGTGTGTGTGTGTGTTGCTCACGGCCGAAACAAGAAGAGAGAGGGAGAAATAGACATGAAGTGATATGCATGGATACATGGAATGGGTTGCATGGAGATCCAAAAGACAATAATGAGGTGTCAATTACAAGTCAACTCTCTTCATTTCTTCTTGGGCTTGGGCCTTGGGCCGAGAATTTGGAGGGAAAAAGGGAAAATTTGGGCTTTAATGCCCACAAGCCCATGTGTATATTAAGTTGGATGAGTTTTAACCTAAAAAAATATAATATGATTTTTACACTTTGTTGGGCTAGTTTAGGTTAATCATGGTTCCAAATTTTGAATTTATTTCATTCTAGGCCCAATATAGCCCAAAATGTTGAAATAAATAGATGTGGGTCCAATTAGAGCCCATTTAAGGGTTCTAAGCCCATGATAGTCAAATTGGAAGCTTATTGGTCCATTTAGGTCCAATAAGGAAGTCCTAGTCCCAAAATGGACCTAATCAAGAACTTCTAGGGTTTCCAATTGCTTGATGTAGTGAATTGGGGTTTAGTTTTCCATTGAGTAAGCATCATACATGCTTTTGAGTTTTTGAATTCAACATTTACTTGAGTATAGTGATTACAAGACACAAAATTTCTAGTTGTGACATTAAGCAATCTCGTCAGGAGTAGCAGACGAATCATCGATGACCTTAAGCTACTTGTCAAGGATATATTCCTTGTCCTCAAAACGAGTGACCATCCCTATGTTCCTAGTCCAATCATTGAAATTAGTTCCGTCAAAGATGACTCTCCCACAAAGGTTCATGAGAGAGAAGGAGCCAGTAGGGTTTGAGCCAGAAGCAACATTGTTGGAAGACATCTAAAAAAGGAAGAAAGACAAGTTTAGATTAGATATATAATCCTTAATAAGACACCCAAATGAAATATTAAGGCTAGGACCCAACACAATATTTTATAACTTAGAAGATGGATGCCGTAAACCGTGCTACAAAATATTTGAAGGTAGGTAAATGACGATTTACCAATTTCCACCATGAAAAACGTAATAGATTATTAGGTTTTAATTGGATTGAAACTCCTAGATCTTTTGATATTCATTGAACAATTTAATGGCATGTTTAAATCTCTATTATGCCCTTCAAGTTTGTGATTGGGATACCGAGGATCACAAAAAAGGTGTGAATAACCATGCAAAATAACTTGGCACTCTTAATTTTATCACTTAATCGATGTGCCGGTTAACCACACACGCTCCACCGATCTATTATAAACCTTAACCCACCCTTTTCCATCCTTGTTAAGTCCAAGTTAGTGTACCACTTAACCTCACATGTTCCACTAACGACTTTAGCAAGGTGCAAAGTGTAATTTCATGGGTTAGCATCAATTTCACATTTTCCTAAAGTAACTACCATTGGGAATTTATAAAAAAGTTTAGTTACTTTATGTTTACCATTATACTTTTAATGAGAATTATAGTTTTTGTCCTACCTGTTCGGCTAACGACCCTCCACCAGTCAAGGAAGCGGTGGGTGAGAGCAAACACCCATTAAGCTGCCATTTTATAAGCAACAACCTTATACCCCCATTATAAAGTGACTTCGTGAATGAGGCCTACTAATGGTAAAACTAACTTGATCTTACACACACACACACACACACACATATATATATATATATATATATATATATATATATATATATATATATATAACTTATAATACTATAATAGTATAAGGGTTGAATTTTAAACTTTTAAAATTCTAGGGCCTGGAATTAAAGTTTTCTAAAGTGACTTTACAAATTCCAAAACTTGAGGGCAAGTTTTCAAACTATTCAAAACTTTTCATTTCTATAAATTATGAGTCTTAATGGTTTTAAAGAAAAGACTCTTGGAATTCCATAACTTGAGGACAAGTTATGGATTCCATTAATTGGCATTTAGATAAATAATTACTCTATTAAACAATTTGCAAATAATTCCTATGATCTACCAAAACTCATAACCATGATCATTCATATCAACAATTTTCAAGAATCACATTAACATATATAAAAATTGAAACTTTGATAACAACCTTTGAAAATGGATTAGCATAATTATTACCACATCGAAAAACAGATTTTACAAGTCCAAAATAGTTTAGGGTAATCATTCTAGTCCATTTTCAGCAAGAAAACATGAAATTCTGCACATCGGGCCTCCTACTCACTGAGGGCAAGAACCTACTCGATGAGTAGGATGAGTTTTCACTTATATTCGTCGAGTCCCCCCATGGACTCGGCAAGTCCACTGACCAGTGATCACAATTTTGACTTTTTCCAGCAATTTGCATCAAGCATAATTGAAAACACGCCTAGGCTCTGATACCACTGATGGGTTTTGAGCATGCTAACACTCTTATGGCGTACATGCAACCCTAGAAACCTTGGATATATGTTTTCTCTATTATACAAGTGAAATTTCATTTTCCATGGTGTTCATCCTAACTAACATATCATGGGGTATATGTATTACAAAGCTTAGTAGAATAACATACCTTTCATGTAGCTTCGATTCCTAAAGACCTTGTGAGCCTAGCACTCAAATGTGATGCCTCGAATGTTTCACACAACACCACAAATATTGGAATAACTTGAAAGAAGAACACCTGAGCACAAAAATCAGCTAGCCCTCACACTTATGTCTTAGTGTCCGATTTTACTTGCTATGAGGTCCTTTATAGAGTGTGTCACATGTGTAGGGTTACACCATGCAAAACCTAATGTGAATGGCTTTCATTTCATCCATGATCCATGGGTTTTAACCTCCATGGATCATCCATGAAGCACCATATGGGTCCTAGCCTAATATAATGAATCATGGATAATAATGAATGATTTACTAAATCAATCCCCATATAATTGATTAGTCTATTTTGATAACAAAATTTATTCCAAAATAATTCTTGATCAATACTAATTAAATTATATGATTTCATATTAATATATTAGAGCTTATAATATATTAACAAATCACAAGTATCCCTTTTCTTATTTTGTCTATCCAATTGTTACGATGCCATGTAACCCAAATAGACCATGCTAAATTGGGTTAATTACATACCAAATATAGTTATGTACTTAGACACCTTATCCAACACCGTTGCCTTAGGTCTACTCCGTAGCCCTTTATCAAAAAAGATGTAGGGGATGGTAGCTCATTCAAGAAACGAGCTAAAATACAGAGTCGAGATATATCTCAGACAGATCGAAGGTAAAGAAAGAAAAGAAGTCAATCTAAAGGTCGTTGCTAATATGTTAATAAAGAAGGAAGAAGTAGTCTCTCACCTCAAAACTATGCATCGAGAGCACCAAGATACGGCCATGGAAAGCATAACCAACACTCGCAACACCCATCTCGTAGATATTGTCCCTTGGGAAAAGATGAGCACTAGGGGCCACCGAATCGACGTCCATGCCATTTAGAAAACTCATTCGAAGATGGAAAAAGAAAAGGGCATGTATTGTGATTATCACAAGAGCAAAACTGATGATACCAGCGAGTGCATGGTGATGAAGAAAGAGATTGAAGAAAAGTAGCTAAAAGGAGACCCCTCTTACATTGCAAAGGACCTAAGATCCAAGTTGGATGCCGATCAGAAGAATGCTCGAGGTCAGAAAGACACATGAAAGTAAATGCTCAAGGTCAGAACAACGTCGATCCGAAAGCGCCGAGAGAAAAAAAGAACGACATATTCACCATCGCCAGGCCACACAAGAGTGGCGAGCCCCACAAGGTCACCATGATGGGTTTTGAGCAAAACATCAATCCTATGGTGTGCATGTAAACCCTAAAGATTTGGATCTAGTTTATCTAATGAACATACAATAATCTTCCAAAGCGCATAAACCCTAGATCTACCATACAATAATTGAATTAACATATGAGTTAGGGTTTGATCTTACCTTGATTGTTATGTAGCAATAACAATCACAAATCTCCTTGATCCTGACTCTTGAAAGCTTAGGGCCTTAAATGTTGCACCTATAATGGAATCACAAACACCATGAGCAACAAGATGACTTAGGAGAAGGGGGAGGAGGCACCAAAAACGTCTAGGGTTCTCTTAGAAGTGTTAGCCACGTTTTTGGGAGCCTTAGGGATCCTTTTATACTTGTGTGGGCTACTAGGGTTTTAGGTGAAACCCTAATTCTCTGCTTATTCCTTAAGCAACCCACAGAGTCGCTCTAGAAAGCCCTTGGAAGAAAATCATATGGACTTCCCATAGATTTCGTCCAATGCCCTTTCTATTAGGAATTGATAGCCTAATTTGCGACTATCATATAATTTCAATATTATTCCCCTTTATTTAATTAATCTCTTTTAGCCACAAAATTAATTCTTAATTAATTGTTAACTAATATTAATTAAACAATATGATTTCTCTTTTAATACATTATTCAAATAATATATTAATAAATCGTAATTAATCCTCTTTCTCCTTAATTCATCCTATCAGTTACTATGGTGAACGTAGCCCAAAAGGACCATGCTCATAATTGAGTCAAGTACATACCAAAATATTTATGGGCTTAGAAACTTAATCCAACAGTCACCCACTTGGATAAGTCTTATATCTATTTTCAAGTATGACTTCAGAACCTGATCAACAATCGTAGCTTTCCAAAGCCGATGTCAACTCTGATCTTATCAGTAACGCGTCCTTTAGATAGGGGATCATATATATTTCTCCATTCTAGATATCATATAGACTAAGATGTGGATTTTAATAATTCTCTTTGTCTATATATTGTTTCCTGATTACCGATTTATGACGACTGACAATAGACTACAATTGAACACTTCAACTTAGTCTCGGCTTGGCCAAGTGCTTAGGGTGTCATCACTAAATCATCGAGGGGCCCAAATATCACTTTTATCCCACTTTGGGTAAAAGGAACGGATAAACTTCGACTCAAATGCTCGCTTGTACCTACTCTTCAAATCACACACAACAATATATTTTATAACACCAAGTTACTGGTGCGTTTATATATTATCAATGTGCAACCGACTTGGAAACTACAACTCACACGTCTCTGTTTCATATATATAAGATATTATCGTCTCACTAAACACTCGTGATAAATTCCATGAAATGATTCAAGTGAGCATGGATATAATCCAATACTCAAATCTTATTTTAGGAGCACTCATGAACACTGCAACAAACTTTTGTTATGTTTAAAACGCTTTACACAATCTACAGTCGGATTCAAGATAGTCTAGCTTCAATACCTACTTCCAAAGTATTTATCGACTGTGGATGGTTTGAATTATCTTATTATTCGGGAAGTCAAAACATGTAAAGTGAAACACAAGAATAATACTAATCCTATATGGCCCCAAACTTTTGAGTATAAATAAAACACATTTATTTAATCACCATATTGATTACTCATTATTCATTGTATAATGTTTTGGATAATCAACTTATTACATGAATTATAACAACACTTGTCCCATGCTCCAAGCATGCACACTATGTTTACCTATGGTTCTTACTTTGTGAAATAAATCAATTGAACACATTTTGCAATGATACTCATTTCAAAACTCCTAATCCTTATCATTAGTGTAAGAATACCTAATTCATCCCACTATTAGAATATGTTTAATTCTAACATTTTATGCAATGGACCTTTCGTAATGTCACAACACCAAAGCCACCAAGACTTTGGCAATGATATTACAAAGTGCTCTATGAAGTCTCACATTCAAAGTATATTCCTTTGAACATCCTTCTTGCAGAAAAGTTTCTAGTCTAGACATAGTTTCTTGATATCCAACTCCCATTTATGGTAACATTTCCATATTTGTCATATGAAAACTCATTCTAAATAGAATCCTATCTATTCGTAATAATGTCGATATGGTCCATCCATTACTATACTTCTAACTGCCCACAAGTGACCAATCCTTGGCGAAACTTAGATTGTCCTTGACAGTTGTTTAATTAATTTTAGTCATTTCTAGTTCTAGTCCTTTTTCCCTCTTAATGCCCTAGGCATTTTGGAAAATCAGAGCGAACGAATATTACAACATATGCAATCAATCTTATCCCCGAAGCGTATGGGACACGATTCATAATAAAAAACGTGATACTTAATCACTTTCTTGCTATAATACTGCCATATATAGAATGACCCTATGTTAAACCTTTTCAACATAACATTTATATATGTCTTTTGACTAAATTCAATTAAAATTTCTCGATCTAAGCTTTTAGCGTATAATATTCTCTCCCTTAATTATAGCAAAACAACTTTTCAACCCTGCAACTTTGCAAAGTGAAACTTTTGTTTTCTATAATTAATATTGCTCACTTGCAATAATTAAAATAATAATAATCATGCTCCCACTAACATGATAATTATATCCATACCATCGTAACATTTATGCTCCCACTAGCTTTGACACGTATTTAGAAAATAGTTACACTTCTAGAAAACAATACCTATTGAATTTCTTAACAAAAGTTCATATTTCTGAGACGAGATGTTTTGATAAGCCTTTATCTAAGCTTCTCAAACTCATAAAACTTTCCATAGATAGCTCATATGTGTGTCTAGACCACTTTAGAACTTATAGCAATAAGTCTTAAATGTTCAAACTAATTGCTAAATCTCACAATTTGAACTATTAAGAGGGATGCCGTAATCATAATCGAATTTGAGAATGCAAATATCACAATTGCTATCTCCTTAAAATCTCTCTTAGTGAAAGCATTTCTTCACAATCATTTTCATGAAGTACAAAAACCTTATGACACTTAGATTTTGTGGTCTATGTGTTCCTATCCATGTGAATTTTTCATACCCATAATCATAAGACAATGTTTATGACAAATCCAAAAACTTATGGACATAACTTGTTCATTCTTAATTTCTTGTCATCAACGGTCCCACCATTGCTTCCAAGTTATTGAGCAGCTAATCCTTACCTATCAACGTACTTTCCATTGATAAGGGTGCCTTTCCACCATGCAACCCATTGAGAACTCATAGAAATCACATATATAGTTGACTAAACTGGAATGGCACATAAACAAGAATATGTGAACATGATAGATTATAAACCTCAAGTCATGTGCTAGTGCCTAATAGGTTTACTCTTGATTAGTTCTTGAACCTATTCAAGATCATTTAAACTTCCACTGACCTCCTGACATATAAGATTCTCTTGTTAAAAAAAATATTTATTGAAAAAAATATTCAAGAGTTAGTGCGGTTTCTTATCAAGATAAACACTACACACAATTGGTCTTAGTTGGTATTTGTCTTATCTAAGACATCACAACTTACCAATTTCAAACGTGCAAGAGTAAGAAAAACATTTTTGTACTCCACGTTTGATGAGTGTGTCAAAACTTCTTAAGATGTGTCACTCAAGTTACAATCTTGGAGTATAACTCTAAGACTATGATTTTGGAACGAAGTATGATCCACCTTTTGATTTAACGATTTCAACAATTTTTGATTCCTCTTCTTATCCATACTAGTGCACTAAGGTGTCCTTAGAGGATCAATTGTGATATGATTTTATAATCAATGGGATAGGATTATAAAACATGACACTAAAGTACTCTCCCATCTTTTCAGATTGGAGAACTTTTATATTTCTGCCTAATTAATTCTTCTTATTCGTTCTACCATTCATTGAAACTTTTCAATGGTTCAGAATTATACTTAATCTTTTAAGCATAACCACATTTACTAGAATTTTAGTAAATCATGACGTATAATTTTAACATCTTTGCGGTTGACTTAACTAGTGCACAACACTGCGTACCAGATCTCATAGTCTTTCACTTGACTCACATACTGGTTTGAACTAGTAATTAATCATAATTTTCGAAGTACCAAGATTTTCATACATCACATGACTCACATCATATGATTCCAGGCTTCAGACCAATTGAAACTTAGGCGATGAGAATCTTTCCTTACTTCGAAAAATTATGACACTATGATAATAACATAACTAAGAATCACATCCATTTAATATTGCTTATAATAGAAACACACAAGCATCCATTTTCAAAAATGACATTGCAAGGAGATATAAATAAGACAAACTCAAAATTTTATTTTATTTATAAAAAAGGTGCGGAAAAACTTGTCCTTACAACGCAAATTTGAATGAAAACTATTCTATTACATATTCCTAAGCAATATATCGTAACTCTAAGCAGTAGCTCAAAAATCCATTCATTGAATCATGCGATCGAAATTCATTTCTTCGCAATCAGACTCAACTCACTTCTTCCTTTAAGCTTCTTTTCTTTTCTTCGATCCTTCAAAACAACAAAATGTAATCTTATCACATCATGTATTAAGAATCTAAAATAGAAAACTTAATAGAGTTAGATAGTGGATTTTACCTGAAGCAGAGTCATACATCTTGACTATCCCATCTATTAGATCTCTCAGGTAGTTAGGGCAGCTTCGTAACCAATGCCCCCTCTTTTGGCAGTAGAAACATATGGATTGTTTTGGAATAGTACACGGGACTATCTCAGACTTAGCCTTTCTCTTGCGTAGAGAAAACATATTTGGACTTCTAATGTTGCCATTCCCCAAAGAAGGTTGGGATATTGATTTATCAGAAAAATCTGCTCGACCTGTGCGCCCAATCATTTATGATTCAGCAGCAACAAGCAAATAAGTCAAATCAATTAGGGTCACGTCATGGTCCATCATATAGTACTCTCTAACGAACATACCATATGATTCGGGAAGTAATTGAGAAGCAAGTCAACAACCAACTTCCTCAAGACATCAACATCCAACATTCCCAATCTATCAATATGCAACATCATATCCAAGACATGAGCGCATCCCGATTTTCCATCATTGTGTCTTTTTGCCAACATGGCTTAAGCGACCTTGAACTTTTCAAGTCTTTGAACATGTGGGTCATGGAGAGTTATTGGAGGAGGTGGAGGGAGTGAAGAATGATTTCCATTTCTACAATCCAATCATGGAACATCATCTTCAAGCGTAAAACTTTTCCAATGGATTTAGGAAGACCATAATTGTTAGACTTTGGCATCTACAAAACGGAAGAAAATTCAAGTTAGTTGATAAAATCCTTAATATAGCACCCAAATGAAATATTAAGGCTGGGATCCAACATAATATTTACAATTTGAAAGAGGGATGCCATAATCCAAATTGCAGAACATTTGAAGGTAGGTAAATAAAGATTTACCAATTTCCACCATAAAAAAAAGAAAAAAAAAGTTTTAAATGAATTGAAACTCCTAGATCATTTGAGATTCATTGAATTTTTTAATGGCATGTTAAAATCCTGATTGTTCATTTCAAGTTTGTGACAGGGATGCCGAGGATCACAAATAAGATGTGGATAACCATAGAAATTAGCTCGGTACTCTCGATGTTACAAATCGAGTAATCAATGTGCCGGTTAACCACACACGCTCCATTGATCTACGAAAAACATCAAGCTACCCATTTTCATCCTTCATTGGTTCCATATTAGTGTGTCGGTTAACCACACATGCTGCACTAACGACCAATAAGGTGCAACGTGCAATTTCATGAATTAACACCAACTCCACATTTTTCTCTAAGTAACTAAAATTTGGGAATTTATAAAGGTGTTTAGTTACTTCATATTTTTATACTTATGATTGAAGGTTGTGTCCTATCCTACCCGTTCGGCTAACGACCTTCCACTAGTCAAAGTACGGTGGGTAAGAGTGGATACCCATTCAATCACTATTTTATAAGAAATTTCCTTAAACATCCCTTAGAGACCAACTTTGTGAATGAGGCCTACTAACTGTAAGAATGAATTTTTACTCATACGTATATAATATTAGACTTTTAATTTTATATATAGTATAAGGGTGTATTTTATACATTTAAAATACTAGGTGGTCTAATTTAACAATTTTACCTTATAATTTAATTAAATACAAACCATATCATTATGGATTTATTAACTCTCTTTTAGTTATACATTTAATTAACTTAATAAAACCATAAGGGTGTAATTTAAACTATAAAACCTAAAGGGTGTAAATTGAAACTTTTCAAACTTACTAGGTTAAATATTTGACAAATAATAATCTTATATTATCCATATTTAACCAACTAAATCAATTTTGATGAGGATAACCATTCTAAACTTAAAAAACCGATTTTAGGCAATAAAAACGAGTTTTGGAATCAATCCTCAACAAAATCTGGCAGGAAAATCGAAAAATCCGGCAACGGACCCTTGGACTCGTCGATTCCACAATGGAACTCATCGAGTCCATTCACTTATGTGGGTAACCTTCTGAAGTGCAACAAATGCAACTTCCACCACACTAACCTTGTCGGGAAATACATTGCTCCAACTGCAACAGAAAGGGGCATACTACCTGTTTCTACAAAGCTCCCACAAAGCCAAGCACTCAATTTCCAAATGCTGGTGTGGGCCAAACTTGCTACGGTTGTAGTGAGGTGGGTCACTTTAAAAGAAACTGCCTGAAGGCAGAAAATATCGGCGGAGTGTGACAAGTTTTGGCTATGGGACACGAGGAAGTTGTAGCTGATCCTACGATAGTTATCGGTACGTTTCTCCTTGATAATTCATATGCATGCATACTATTCGATAGCATAGCGGAGAGAAGCTGCGTAAGCCAGAAATTTGTTCACTTGCTTAAACAAAAACCACGTGCATTAGAGGAATCATTCACTATAGAAATGGATAACGAGAAAACGAAAAGTACAAACTGCATATACGTAGGTTGTACCCGAACTTTAGATGGTCATTCTTTCCAAATAGACCTCATGCTTATCTCAATTAAAAGTTTCCACATCATAATCGGTATGGATTGGTTAAGTCGTCTTCGCGCCGACATCATGTGCTTTGAAAAAGCAGTTCGTCTTAACCTCCCTAACAACGAAACCCTAGTTATCTACGGCGACAAATCTAGTACGAACCTTCGCATCATTTCAAGTATTCAAGCTCGAAAGTGCTTACGAAAGGAAGATCATGCGTTCCTTGCACACATAGTAGATACTAGTCAAGAAGTAAAGGAAATTCAGAACATTCTAGAAGTACGCGACTATCGCGACATCTTTCCAGAAGAACTACCGGGACTACCACCGCAACGCTAAGTCGAGTTCAGAATCGACTTAGTGCCAAGGGCTATGCTAGTAGCCAAATCTCCTTATCGTCTGGCACCAGCAGAGATGCAAGAACTTTCCTATCAGCATAACAAACTTCTCAAGAAGGGATTCATTAGGCCAAGCTTCTCACCATGGGGAGCACCGGTCTTGTTCGTCAAGAAGAAAGACGGATCGTTTCGTATGTGCATCGACTACAGGGAACTCAACAAAATTACCGTTAAAAATCATTATCCTCTACCCCGAATTAATGACTTATTTGATCAACTTCAAGGAACAAATTACTTCTCGAAGATAGATCTACGATTCGGGTATCACCGGTTGCGAGTGCTAGAAGAGGATGTCCCTAAGATAGCCTTCCGAACTCGATATGGACACTACAAGTTTGTAGTGATGCCATTTGGATTAACCAACGCACCAGCTGTATTCATGTACCTGATGAATAGGGTGTGTCATCCTTACGTGGATCAGTTCGTTATCGTCTTCATCGATGACATACTTATCTACTCCCAAAGTAAGGAGGAGCATAGTCAACACCTACAAAAGGTTTAAGAAACATTACGATCGGAGAAGCTCTACGCAAAGTTCTCCAAGTGTGAGTTTTGGATTTGAAGACTCGAATTCTTGGGTCACGTCGTTAGTAAAAAGTGAATACACGTGGACCCTTCCAAAATTAAAGCTATTGAGAAATGATCAGCAGTGAAGACACCTACATAAATGTTGGATTAGTGTCTAAGTCCATAACTATTTTGGTATGTACTTGACCCGATGGTGCATGGTCCTTTTGGGTTGCCTTCACCAAAGCAACTTGAAGAGAGAGAGAGGTTATTATGATTTATTAATATGTTATAAGAATAATATATTAAAGGAGAAATCATATTTGTTTAATTAATATTGGTCAATAATTAATTAAGAATTAATTTTATGATCAAGTGTAATTAATTATACTAGAGGGGCTGAATTGTAATTATGTGATAGTTACAAAATAAGGTAAGGATTATCTTAAATACAGGGTGAACGAATTTAAGGAGATAATGCCTTAGAATTCGACTAGGATAAGGGTTTCTAAGACTTATCTTATGGTTGCTTGGTGGGCAAGCAACTAGATAAGCATAAGGACTAAAACCCTAATCTTTACACCTATATAAACCCCCTAAGGCTAATGAATTCGTCTAAACCTTCCCAAGAAGTCCTAAGGACGAATTCCTACCTCTCTCCTCTCTCTTTATACCTTCTCCATTTGCTCTTGGTGTTTGTAAGCCATTAGATGAGTGAGACTTGTGACTCTAAGCATTCCAAAGTCAATTCAAGGAGGAAATGGGATTGTTATTGCTACATAACAATCAAGGTAACATCTTAAACCTAATTATATGTTAATATCGATTTCCATATGCTAGAATTAGGGTTTATAGTTTTCGATTCAAAGCATGTACAATAGAGAAACCTAGATCCAAGCTTTAGGGTTTGTATGAGCACATAGGATGTCTTATGACCAAAACCCATCAGTGGTATCAGAGCCTAGGATGGTTTCAATTGTATTGATGCATTGTATATCTAAAAAAAAATTCGATTTTTGGTGTTCTAGAGGCTGGACTCGCCGAGTCCATAGCTGAACTCGCCGAGTCCAGGCTTGACTTGACGAGTCAACTCGTCAGATAGTGCTTATCTCAGGATTTCTTGCTGTTTTTGCATATGGATAGTTATCTTATCATGTTAGATCAATATTAATCCGATTATATGATATATTTGACTATATTTTTGATCTAATTGAAGATATTTATCAATTAATAAGATAATTGTTTCCTTATAAGATAATTGATTAATTATTTTGAGTAAATTGATAAATTGTTTTGCAAGAAATCATTAAACAAATCAAATATGGATAATTATGTAATTAAATGTTAGTTTAGATTATTTGTTATTTGATCCTTGTTGTTATGAAAAGTTTCATGTTTTACCCTTTAGGTTTTATAGTGTAAATTTGAACCCAAAGGTTTTGTTGTTTTGAAATTTAAATAATTGAAACCCTAATGTTTTTGAAATGTTTCAAAACTTGCCCTCAAGTTTTGGAATTTAAAACTTGATTAAAAGTTAATTAGGAATGTTAAATTCTAAAACCCTAGTAATGTTTTGAAAAGTTCAAATACACCCTTATGGTTTTATTAATTAATTAAGGAGTATAATTAAAGAAGACTTAATAAATCCATAAAAGTCTAGGTTAACCATTTAATTGAATTAAAAGTGTAATTGTTAAAGTTAACCACCTAATATTTTAAAAGTGTAAAAATGCACCCTATACTATATATAACATTAAAAGTCTAACATTATATATATGTATGAGTAAAAGTCAGTCTTACCGTTAGTAGGCCTCATTCACGAAGCTAGTCTATAAGGGGTGTTTAAGGAAATTGCCTATAAAATGGCGATTGAATGGGTATCCACTCTTACCCACCACACTTTTGACTAGTGGAGGGTCGTTAGCCGAATGGGTAGGATAGGACGAAACCTTCCATTATAAGTATAATGAAATACAAAAGTAACTAAATGTTTTTACAAATTCCCAATCTTAGTTACTTAGGCCAAGTGAATTGATGCAATTCCATAAAATTACACTTTGTGCCCTTGCGAAGATGTTAGTGGAGCATGCGTGGTTTACCGGCACACTAAATGGTTCTAAGCAAAGGTAGCAAAGGGTGACTCAATGGTTGTCATAGTTCGGTGGAGCGTGTGTGGTTTACCGGCACATCGAATAGGTGACTGTAACATGTGAGGGCACCATGTAACTTTGCATGGTTATTCACACCCGCTTTGTGATCCTCGGCATCCCAGTCACAAACGAGAGGGGCATATCGAGATTTAAACATGCCATTGAAATGTTCAATGAATCTCAAAGGATCTAGGAGTTTTCATAGATTTAAAACTTAAATTTATTTTTCCGTTTTTCCTGGTGGAAATTAGTGAATCGTCATTCACTTACCTTCAAATATTCTGCAACTAGATTACGACATCCCTTTTCTAGGTTGTAGCGTATTGTGTTGGGTCCTAGCCTTAGTATCTCATTTGGGTGATTTACTAAGGACTCAATCAATCAATTAACTAACTTGATTTTGTTTCTCCCATTTTGTAGATGTCAAAGTTCGACAACTATGGTCTTCCCAAATCCCGTGGAACAAGCATTCCGCATGAAGATGATATTCCACGATTCGATCGAGGAACAAGAAATCATGCTTCACTTCCTCCTCCTCCTCCTCCAATTATTATCCCTAACCCACAAGATTGGAAAATTGAAAGGTTCAATATCACTCAAGCCCTTTTGGCAAGTAAACATAAAGAAGGAAAGTCGGTGTGTGCACACGTCTTAGGGATGAAGTCACACATTGATAAGTTAAGAATGATGGGATCCGTTGTCGGTGAAGAGATGGTTGTTGATTGGGTTCTTCAGTCACTTCCTAACTTGTATAGTGAGTTCATAAGAGAGTACTATATGATGAACCACGATGTGACCCTTATTGATCTCACCTATATGCTTATTGCTGCTGAATCAACAATGGTTTGGCGCAATAGAAAAGCAAAGTTGATTGGTGAATCTGCCTTCAAGACCTCTATGGATATAGACAATGGCAATGAAAGACATGCAATGATCGAAAAGTTTGATCATAAGAGAAAGGCGATGTTTGAAGTAGTTCCATGTGTTGTTCCTAAAGAGTCAATTTGCTTTTATTGCCAAGAGAAGGGGCATTAGAGACGAAGTTGCCCTATTTACCTAAGAGATCTAAGAGATGGGAGAGTCAAAAGTATGACCTTGCTTCAAGTAAAATCCACTATCTAACTCCGTTAAGTTCCTATTCATTGATTCTTAATACATGATGTGATAAGATTGCATTTGAATGTTTTGCAGGATCGGTGAAAAGAAAGGAAGCTTGATAAGAGAGCAATATGAATCTAATCACAAGAGATGGATCTCGATCGCATGGACTTGAAGATTGGATTTTGAGCTTAGATAGTTATGATAGAAATTTTCCTTTTACATAATTTTCAATAGATTTTGCATTGTAAGGAAAAATGTTTTTCCGCTGCTTTTATAAATAAAATAAATTTTGACTTATTTATTTGTTTACTTCCTTGCAATGAAATCGTGATGAAAATTGATGTTTGCATATTTCTACAATGAATGGATATGATTCTTAGTTATGTTATTTATGGAAATGTCGAGAATTTACCAAATTGGGAGAGTTTTTCATCGCCCAAATTTTCAATTGGACTGAAATTTGGAATCACGCAACTTGGTTGCATGATGAATGAGAAATTTCATATTTAGAAATTAGACAAATTCGTTGACAATGTATCAAGTGAAGGAATAGGAGATTGAGTACACAAAGTTGTGTGTTGATCAAGTTCACCATAAGAGTAACAAAGATATTCGTCATGATTTACTAAAGGTTTAGTAAATAGGATTACACTTACAAGATTAAGTATAATTCGGAATTGATTAAAAGGGTTTAAATCAATAGCAAAACGAATAAGAATCAAGTAGGCAGAAAGATAAAAGTTTCTCCATTCTAAGAAGAAGGGAGAGTACCTTTTATGCTTTATGATAGGTCTTTATGATTAAGAACCATATCTCAATTGATCCTCTAAGTAAGTCTTAGTACAATTGTATGTTTAAGAAGAGGAATCAAGAATTGAAGAAATGGTTAAATCAAAAGTCAATCATAATTCGTTCCAATAACAAGTCTTAAAGTTAAGATTGTGACAATGAGTGAAAAGTATTAGAGGTTTATAGCATTCATCAAATGTGGAAAGTTGTGATGTCTTGGATAAGACAAAGGCCAACTAGGACCAATTTATGAAGTGTTTTGATAAAAGCTACACTAACTCTTGAATAATTGTTTGTCAAGAAATGGTTATTGACAAGAGAATCTTATATGTCAAGGAGTCAGTGGGAGTCTTAATGGTCTTTAAAGGTTTCAAGAACAAATCAAATAAACCTTATTGATCATCACTAGCACACGAGTTGAGGTTTTGCAACCTATCGTGTTGACATTATTTTGTTTCTGTGCTATTGCAATTAAGTTAATTATGCATGTGAGTTCTTTGAGTTCTCATTTTGAATGCATAAAAGGCAAGGCACCTTGATCGATGAAAGGTACATTGATAGGAAAAAGGTGAGATGCTTAACTACTTGGAAGACGTAGTGGGCCGCTGTGCTACCATAAGGCAAGAAATGAAGATTAAGAAAGTTCGGTCCATATGAGTTTGAATTCGTCGTAAACTTTGGTTTTGAAAAATTCACATGGATAGGAACAAATACACCATTTAAATCTAAGTGTCATAAGATTTCCTCCTTCGTGAAAATGATTGTGAGGAAATGCTTTCACTAAGAAAGATTTTAAGAAGATATTGATTGTAAAATTGCATTCTCAAATTCGATTATGGTCACGGTATTCCTTTCCATAATTTGAATTGTGAGGTTTGGCAATTAGTCTTAATTGTTTAGACACACATATGAACTATCAAAGGCAAAGGTGTATAAGTTCGAGAAGCCTTGATAAAAGATTATCAAAGCATTAAGTATTAGAAACATGGACTTAAGAAATTCAATAAGTATTGTTTTTCTGAAAGTTAAGGTGTTTATCAATACATGTCGAAGCTAGTGGGAGCATAAGTTTTATGTTTTATAATAATCATAATGATAGTGGGAGCATAAATGTTATGATTGTATGATTATTAAGGCAAGCATTGCAAGTTGGCAATATTAATTATAGAAAACAAGAGTCATTCTTTGCAAAGTTGTAAGGATGGAATAGCTGTTTTGCTATAATTAAGGGAGAGAATATTATGCTTCATTTCAAATCTAAAGGATTAGGTTGAGAAATGTTGATAAATTTAGTCAAAGGTACATAGTGTGTTCTTAAAATTTTCGATTATGATTACGACTTTCCTTTTCACAATTCGAATTTTGAGAACATAGCAAATAAAACATTATGTGTCGTGTCCCATACGCTTCGGGTATAGGATCGATTGCAAATGCTTTAATGTTTGACCATTCTAAAATTTTCCAAATGTCTAGCACATTTAGAGGGAAAAGGGACTAGAATCGGTTTTGACTAAAATAATTAAACAACTATCAAAGGACAATCCAAAGTTCGACGAGGATTGGTTGCTTGTGAGTAGTTGGAAGCATGATATTGGATGGACCATATCGACATCATTATGAATAGATAAGATTCTATTAAGAATGAGTTATCATATGGAAAATATGGAAGCGTGTCCATATTGGGAATTGAATATTGAAAATCTATGTCTAGATTAGAAACTTTTATGCAAAAGGATGTTCAAAGGAATGTACTTTGAGTAAGAGACATCGTATCTAAGGAATTGTTTTGTAACAATCTCTGATAGAGGGCTTTGTAATATCATTGGCAATAGTCTTTGTGACTTTGGTGCAGTGACATTATGGAGGAATCATTTCATAGAATGTTAGAATCTAGCATATTCTATAAGTAGCAAGAATTTGATATTCTTTCACTTATGAAAATGGATTTGGAGTTGTGAAATGAGAATGATTGGAAATGTGTTCAATGTGATCTATTTCACAAAGTAAGAACCATAGGTGAACATTGTGTGCATGCTAGGTGCATGGGATAAGTGTTGTAATTCAAGTAAGAAGTTGATTACCCGAAACGACAAATAATGAGTAATCGATATGGTGATAAATAAAAGGAGTTTTATTTATACTCAAAGGGTTGAGGCCATATGGGATTAGTATTATTCTTGTGTTTCACTTTGCATGTTTTGACTTCCAGAATAATTGAGTTTATTAAGAATAATCAAATTATTCGAACGGGCCACAGTCGTTCATATGTTGGAAGTAGATATGAATGAAGACTGTCGTGAATTGGTGTGTGGATTGTCTAAAAGAGTATTAGCCATAAGCAAATGTTTGCTGCAACGTTCATGAGTGCGTATGAATATGAATTTGAGCATTGGATTAAACCCACGCTCACTTGGATCACTCCATGAATTGTATCACGAGTGATTGGTGAGACGATAACATCTTATATTCTTGAAACCGAGATGTGTGAGTTGTATCTTGCTAATCAATTGCATATTGATAATATGAAAACGCACTAGTAACTTGGTGTTATAAAACATATTGTTGTGTGTGACTCGTTGAGTGAGTGCAAGCAAGCATTGTATCAAAGTTTATCCATTCCTTTTATCCAAAGAAGGATAAAAGTGATATCTTTGGGCCCCTTGATGATTTAGTGATGACAAACGTAAATGCTCGGCAGGGCTAGGGCTAATTTGATGTGTTCAATTAGTCAGTCGTGATAAATCGGGAATCAGGATATAGTACAAAGAGAATGATTTGAAATCATACCTCATACGATATCTAGAATGGAGGAATATATGATCCCTTATCTAAGGACACGCGTATCTGATAGGATCAGAGTTGATAGCGGCTTTGGAAAGCTACGATTACAGATCAGGATCTGAAGTCATACGCAAAATAGTTATTAGACATATCCAAGTGGGAGACTGTTGGATTAGTGTCTAAGTCCATAACTATTTTGGTATGTACTTGACCCGATGGTGCATGGTCCTTTTGGGTTGCCTTCACCAAAGCAACTTGATTGGAGAAATAAATAAAGAGAGAGAGGTTATTATGATTTATTAATATGTTATAAGAATAATTTATTAAAGGAGAAATCATATTTGTTTAATTAATATTGGTCAATAATTAATTAAGAATTAATTTTGTGATCAAGTGTAATTAATTAAACTAGAGGGACTGAATTGTAATTATGTGATAGTTACAAAATAAGGTAAGGATTATCTAAAATATAGGGTGAATGAATTTAAGGAAATAATGCCTTAGAATTCGTCTAGGATAAGGGTTTCTAAGACTTATCTTATGGTTGCTTGGTGGGCAAGCAACTAGATAAGGATAAGGACTAAAACCCTAATCTTTACACCTATATAAACCCCCTAAGGCTAATGAATTCGTCTAAGCCTTCCGAAGAAGTCCTAAGGATGAATTCCTACCTCTCTCCTCTCTCTTTATACCTTCTCCATTTGCTCTTGGTGTTTGTAAGCCATTAGAGGAGTGAGACTTGTGACTCTAAGCATTCCAAAGTCAATTCAAGGAGGAATTGGGATTGTTATTGCTACATAACAATCAAGGTAACATCTTAAACCTAATTATATGTTAATATCGATTTCCATATGCTAGAATTAGGGTTTATAATTTTCGATTCAAAGCATGTACAATAGAGAAACCTAGATCCAAGCTTTAGGGTTTGTATGAGCACATAGGATGTCTTATGACCAAAACCCATCAATAAATTCGTCAATTTCTAGGTCTCGCTGGCTACTACTGCAGCTTCATACAAAACTTCTCTAGTATCGTGGAACCACTTACCACACTAACCCAGAAAGGCGTAGCCTTTGACTAGGTAGAGAAACAAGAGAAGGCGTTCGAAACGCTGAAATGAGCCTTATACACCGCACCAATACTATCCCTCCCAGAAGGAATACAAGAATTCGTGGTCTAATGCAATGCATCCAACCAATGGCTCGGATGTGTTCTGATGCAACGAGGAAAGGTCATTGCCTATGCCTCAAGAAAGCTGAAGATGCACGAGGTCAATTACACCATACACGATCTTGAGTTAGGAGCAGTTGTGTTTGCTCTGAAGATTTGGAGACATTATCTGTATGGTACGAAAAGTACTATCATCACAGACCACAAAAGCCTCCAACACATCTTCAACCAGAAGGAGCTCAACATGAGACATCGACGGTGTGTCAAACTACTCCTACGAATGCGAAATTAGTTATCATCCCGACAAAGACAACGTAGTAGCTGAAGCCCTAAGTCAGAAGGAATACTCTGGTCGTAGAGTCAAATCCTTGACTATGACTATTGTTGGGCTGAAGATTATTTTGAAGATTGCGTCTTTTGGGCTCGATAGTATAAGTTACTTTGCATTCCGGTTTGGGCCTGTCCAACCGAGAACCTTTTATGTTTTGTATATAAGTTTACGCTTGCATGCTTATTAGGTTAACGATTTTTAGAGATTAACGACATAGCGTTTCATCTAGAGTATAACAGGTTTCTTTAATCGTTCTTGTAACCTACCAATCCTCTACAGTTGATGTTCTTAATCGAGCTCTTCTGAGGATTTTGTTTAATCATTCGACACGTTTGATTCCATCTTGACTTGTTCTTATTATTGCGTTCATACAGTTTTATATTACATACTTGTTCAAGATCTAATCGATCTTTGTAGATTAAAGGTTGGTGTAATCGCATCAATTGGTATCAGAGCAGGAGGCTGTGTAATTGATACACATCTTTTCTGTGAAAAAGATTTCCATTAGGGTTTTTCCGCAATTATCAATATTTATTGAGCCGTCATCTCTTCATTGACGTATCTTGATATTTATTGTTTTGCCCTAATCTGCTTTATTACAAGTCTGATCTTTGAACAGGTTTTTACGATCATAATGGACGCGACGCAATCAAACCCTATTAATATTTCCAACAGCATCGGTTCGACGACAAAGATTCCAATCTTATACACCCATGACTATGAAGTATGGGCGCATCACTTTGAAGACTACGTGATTGGATCGGAGGATAATGGGTACCTCATATGGGAAGCCATCATCAATGGACCGTTTTCTCATTCTGCAACGTCCAGAATTATTAAGACTTAAAAGGAGTACAATGATTTGCTAAAGGACGTGAAGGATATTGCACAAGATGAAAAGGACAAATTCCAGTGAAATATTAAGGCGTTAAGGTTGATCAGATTCGCCCTTCAGTCTGACACATTCAGATTGGTTAACTCATGCATGACGGCAAAGGAAGTTTGGGATAGACTTCGTGAACTGTATTCTACAGACGAGGATCTTGAACATTCTATTGAAACTTTGCTTTTATTTGAGTTTGGAGAATTCAGGCAAGGGGCCGAAGAAACGGTGACCCAGACGTTTGATCGCTTCAATCATCTTCTTAGCAAGATGATCAAACATGATATTGAAAGGAAGCTTATCGAACAGAAGGTTACTTTCTTGAATGGACTGAGGTCTGAATGGAGAGCAGTGGTTTCCACAGTCAAAGCCCATGAGCAGTTTAAATCATACTCTTTGGCGAAACTGGTGGGTATTCTCAAGTCCCAAGAGAAGATTGTGTTGCAAGAAAAGAACATCGTTTCTAGTCTTGGTTCGTTGGCCCTCCTATCTAAAAGTAAAGCTGTGATGGAGGATGAAGACCTCAACTTGGAGGAATATGACCTCACGTCTGAGGATTATGCCATGATGGTGTCCAATCCCACGAGGTTCATAAAGAAGAGATTCCCCAGCAACAAAAACCGAAACTGGCAGGGGAGTTACAGCTCTGAAAAAGTGAACAATGAACCGAAGGCTGAGGAGCCCAAGAAGGAACCGAAGGTGGATGGCGATTCCGGAGTAAGCTGCTTCTACTGTGGTGGGAAAAACCACTATGCTAAGGACTGTGTCCTTAAGAAGATGGCTGAAAAGGATGATGGAAATGATGAGGAAGCCGTGTTACAGAAAAGATTGGACGAGTTGAGAAAGAAGAAGTCTACCGCTAACCCTTCTATTAACGCTCTCATTGTGCAGGGTTCGGTTAATGATGACGAGTTCGGTAGCACGGAAGTTTGGTCTACCAACTCAGAAGACGATGAAGTGAGGAAGCCTACCCATGGAAAGGCTTATGTCGCTAAGGAGGAAAGCGGTGGAGGAAGATGCTTCATGGTGACTGACATATCCCAAATGAGGGGATACAACACCGATGGAGGAAGCGATGGACCGAAGGTACAGGAGGACATGTGCTTTACGGCCAAACCACTCAGCCAACAGTTCAATGAGCTCGATGAACTGATAAAGAAGGTACAATCTGTTTTTATTTCATCCAAAGTACCACCATCCTCATATGAGAAAGAACTAAAAAATGTTAATCCAAGAATTTCTCATCTAGATAGTAGCTTAACTCAAACTCGAGTCACCAATTCTAACCTAACTGATCAATTAAGCAGGGTGGCGTCGAAGAGTGAGGAGCGGAGAATGTGGATCGAGTTAAAGGAGTCGGAATTAGTTAGAGTTAAAGATGAAAACATTTTGCAAAGAGACAATTTAAAATTGTTAAAACAGCGGAATGTTTTTTGTTTAATTGCTAAATGTTTGTATTCTAATATTACTCAGCTTCACTTGGATTGTGAAATAGGCCATAAGATCCATCGCATGATTTTGCCCTTCCTAGAGTTTAAGGAGGATGAAATCGATGCCGAAGCCTACAATTGTGAGAGTGTGATATCGTCTGATGATGTCAATCCGACCTACATGTATGGACTGGACAAAATTGAGTCCTTCATTAAATCCAAGGACCACAAGGACATGCTTAAAAACCTTTTGGATGAAAATGACAGACTTAAACTGGGAACCGAAACCATGCAAAAATTTGACTCTTTAAACGCCAACGTAAGCTCAGAAAACAAAATTGATGTTGAAAATGCATCTGAGCTTAACGAGGACGAAAACATGAGTGAAATTTCTGTAGAGGACACGGTTGACTGCTCAGAATTTGTTAAAAACGAACCTAAAAACCACAAGAATCTTATTTCTGAAAATTCAGTGGAGTTCGCTCGATTGTCCCATCAAAAGTCCCCAATATTAGTTGAGAAAGCAGTTGTGTATCAAAAGGTTAGGACCACTCCGAATCAAGTATACAAGGTGATAGGAGTAACCGAACATCAAACAGCTGAACTCACAACTATTGTAAATGAAGACAATGCTGATGGCTGCGATGAGTACTTCTGGGAAGCTCCAATAGATAATGCAAACGAAACCGTTGGCTTATCTGAAAGAACCTCCTGGATGAGTAAAGGAAGATACATACCTTAACCCTTGAATAAGCCGGACAATTTCGATGAGCCAAGCACCAGTGGTACGAAAGATATTCCTCAGGAGGATGATCGTTCGGCAAAAGAAGATACTCCCTCTGCTCCTTCGGCTCAAAGTAAAACTCCTGCAGTTCAAAAGGAACCAGCCAAGGAGACACCGAAAACGAAAGCGAATGTTCATCATCAACCTAAACCGATGAGGAATAGGAAGAGAGAAAGGAACCATAGATACAGGAAGAACCTTTCTGAAAGGAAACAATTCTGGCATTCCCAGAATGCATACTTCTCACACCAAGACAAGAATCTGAAGTATGAAAACAATCCTGTAGGAAAGCCTGAAAGTCACAACAACCGAAAGCCAAGGTTCGGTTCACAAGAAAATATCAACCGAAGGCAAAGGTTCGGTTCTGAAAAAGACTCCAACCGAAACCAAAGGTTCGGTTCCAAGGACAGCTCAAACCGAACGCAAAGGTTCGGTTCTGAAGTCAAAAGAAAACAAGACTCTAAGATCGGTCCCCCCAACGATCAAAAGCAAAAGGGTCATCTAGAGTCTCCAGCCAGGAAGTCCTCTCAATACAAACCCTCTCATTCTAATTCTTCTCGTTCTTCTAACTCTTCTACTTCCACCGATTCATCTCCATCTTGCTCTAAAGCCAATTCCCCTTTTTCTCAAAAATCTCATTCTTCAGCTGAACAAAAGGGAAAGCAGAAGGTCAATGAATCCAAAACAGAGTCCAAACCGAGCACACCCAATCCTAACAAAATAAAAGTTTTTACCATTAAAAGGAAAGATGAAACAACTCTTATAAAACGAACATATCTAGTTGACATCTCTCTTACTGTTCCCGTTCCCATGAAAAGCTCACGTGGACCCAAGAAACTTTGGGTTCCTAAATCTGCCTAATTTTTGCAGGTTATAAGTGAGGAGCAGTTCGACGAAGAATGGTACATCGATAGTGGCTGCTCACGTCACATGACAGGGAGGAAAGAGGAGCTTAGGGAATACAGATCTCTTGCAAATGGTGGCAACGTCAAGTTTGGAAATAATTCTTTCGGCACCATAAAGGGATACAGGATGATAACAAATGGGGACTTTACTATAAGGAAGGTGGCTTATGTGGAAGGACTCCAACACAACCTCATTAGTGTATCTCAGCTTGTTGAAGGTACAGGTCTCAAAGTCTCATTCGATGATGAAGGTTCTGAAATCATAGAGAAAAGGACAAAGAAAGTGATTCTCAAGTCAGAGCGAAAGGGTGAAATGTTTCCCTTAAACCTTAAACCCATCAAAGGAAACCCAGCTATATGCTTGTTATCAAAAGCTCAATCCGACGAAAGCTGGTTGTGGCACCGAAGGCTCTCTCATCTCAATTTTAAAGATATCAACCGACTTGTCACTGGAGGTCATGTTAGGGGTCTTCCATTGCTCAAGTTCGACAGAGATCATTTGTGTGCTGCATGCGAAATGGGGAAGCAGAGTCGTCAAAGTCACCCATCTATAATCAACACAAAAGTTATTGGACCACTCGAATTACTTCATATCGATTTGTGTGGTCCTTCATCTATCGAAAGCATCGGTGGTAGCAAGTATATTCTTGTTATTATTGATGACTTTTCACGATTTACATGGGTATTCTTTCTAAAGCTTAAATCTGAAGCGACTCAAAAGCTGAAAGTGTTTATCAAGCAAATTGAAGTACAACTCAAGAAGGTTGTTCGCAACATCAGGAGCGACAATGGTCTTGAATTCAAGAACAGGGAGTTTGAAGAGTTTCTTGCAGAAAAGGGAATTAGTCACAATTTCTCAGCTCCCTACACACCACAACAGAACGGAATAGTCGAAAGACGAAACCGATCTTTGTGTGAAGCTGCCCGAACTATGCTAAGTTTCGCTTCCTTACCTCTTTATTTTTGGGCTGATGCTATTTCGGCTGCTTGTTTTACACAGAACAGGTCCTATATCAACAAGTGATTCACGCTTACACCATATGAGATACTAAACAACAGAAAGCCCAATGTGAAATTTTTCCATGTGTTCGGCTCAAGGTGTTTCATCTTTAACTTTAAAGAACACCGCAACAAGTTTGATGTCAAAGCCGACGAGGGAATTTTTCTGGGTTATTCGCTCACATCCAAGGCATACAGGGTCCTAAACAAGCGTTCGAGAAGGATTGAAGAGACATACTATGTGACCTTTGACGATAGCTATGCCAAGAAGCTACAGGCCAAAGAAGACACCGCTGGGGAAATCTTTCCTCTAACTGGCCAGGTCACAGTCTCGGTCGCCAATTTATACGACAAATTTCTAGAGCTCTTTGACGAACCGGAGAAAGCTTCACTCTCCGAAGCAGGTGCAGCAGACAACAAAGTTGATAATATGAAGCAGATTGTCGAAGATGCTGCAAGAAAAATGCAGGAAAAAGAATCGACCACTAATGAGTCTCCATCCAACAACGCTTCAGTCGAGGGGGAGCCAAGCTCTCATGTCGAGGGGGAGCCAAATTCTCATGTCGAGGGGGAGCCAAGCTCACAAGTCCAGGGGGAGCTAAATTCTACAACATCAACCGAAGGTCCTTCATCAACCGAAGGTGCTTCTCCAACCGAAGATACCTCTCCAACCGAAGGTGCTTCAACGCTTGGAAGCTCAGCACCACAAGAAACACCTGAACCTCATGTTTCTCAAAGCTCATCAATTGAGGGGGAACATAATGATATGACGCTTGATTACAACAGCCAATCTAAGCCAGAAGAAATGATTAATGCTGAACTAGACCCAACCTTTGATCCGAATTACCCTCCTCTTGTCAAATGGACCAGAGATCATCCTATCTCTCAAGTAGTTGGTGATGTATCTTAAAAGGTTCTGACCCGATCACAACTGAAGGCAAAACAGACATCCTTATTTTCAAAGGTTGAGTTTTGTATGTTTAACTCATTCGTATCAAAAGTTGAACCGAAGACAGTTAACACTGCCCTAGATCACTCTGATTGGGTTCAAGCAATGCAAGATGAACTGAACGAATTTGAAAGGAACAAAGTCTGGCGCCTCATTCCAACTCCTCCAGATGCTTCGGTTTTTGGTCTCAAATGGGTTTTTAGGAACAAAATGGACAAGGAAGGTAATGTTATCAGGAACAAGGCTTGTCTGGTGGTAAAGGGATACTGTCAGGAGGAAGGGATAGACTATGAAGAGACTTTCGCTCCAGTAGCTAGGCTAGAATCCGTTAGAATATTTCTGGCTTATGCTGCTCACAAAAACTTTGAGGTTTTCCAAATGGACGTCAAGTGTGCATTTCTCAATGGAGAACTCGAAGAAACTGTGTATGTGGAGCAACCTCCTGGGTTCGTGAACGAAAAGCATCCAAATCATTGCTATATTCTGGATAAAGCTGTGTACGGCCTCAAACAAGCTCCGAGAGCCTGGTATGAAACGCTTACAAAATTTTTAAAGATGTCAAAATTTAAACAAGGTTCGGTTGACCCAACCTTCTTTCGCAAAAAGGAAGGTAACCACCTTATGATAGTTCAAATTTATGTCGATGACATCATCTTTGGCTCCACGAATCCCAGCTTAACAGCTGAATTCAGAAAGCTGATGGAGACTAAGTTTGAAATGAGCTCAATGGGTCCTATTAACTTTTTCCTTGGTTTAAACATAAGACAGGGACCCGAAGGCATCTTTATTAATCAGGAAGCTTACACGAAGACTTTCCTAGCAAAGTTTGGCATGATGGGAGACTCAAAAGTCAAAGTCCCAATGGCATTCGGCACCAAACTTACCCCATCTCTAGATAAACCGGCTGTCGATATCACGCTCTATCGTCAAATGATAGGCTCACTGATGTATCTAACTGCTAGCAGACCTGATATCATGTTTTCTGTGTGTTATTGTGCTCGATTTCAGGCAAACCCACGCGAACCTCACATGCTTGCAGTGAAGAACATCTTACGCTATCTCAAACGAACCACCTCCTTAGGTCTATGGTATCCATCCAACTCAGGCTTCTTCGTTCAAGCCTATTCTGATGCTGACCTTGGAGGATGTGGACTCGACTGTAAAAGCACAACTGGTGGCTGTCAATTCCTTGACGGGAAGTTGGTCAGCTGGTAATCCAAGAAACAAACGTGTGTGTCATTGTCTACTGCCAAAGCGGAATACATTGCCGCTGCATCCTGCACATCACAAGTGATTTGGATCCAGAGTCAACTTCGAGACTATGGACTCAATATGAAGAAGATCTCACTATATTGTGACTCTGAAAGTGCAATTAGGATCTGTCATAACCCAGTGCAACACTCTAAAACCAAACACATAGCACTGAGGTATCACTTCATCAAAGATCACGTGGAAGATGGAAACGTCGAAGTTCACTTTGTAAGAACCACTGATCAACTGGCTGACGTCTTTACCAAAGCTCTTCCTGAAGCATCATTCAATAAAATATTGCAAGGGCTAGGTATGATGGAATCAGAGTCAATACCTCACACTACCTCTCAACCTCAAACGTAAGAAGCGAAACCAACCGAACGTTCGGGTTCGGTTCAACTATCTGACTCGCTCATTACTTCAAAGGTAGTCTTTCTCTGTTGTATATTTCTTGTACAATTTTGTTTTTCCTTGTGTTAAAAGTATTTTTCCTTGTATGTCTAAATTCCTTGGTTTCTCAAAATTTCTTCAAAACCGAAACCTACTGAAGGTTCGGGTTAGGTTTTTCAAAATTTTGTTGAACCGAAACCAACCGAAGGTTCGGGTTCGGTTTTTCAAAATTTTCCTAAACTGAAACCAACCGAAGGTTCGGGTTCGGTTTTTCAAAATTTTCTTGAACCGAAACCAACCAAACGTTCGGGTTCAGTTTTTCATATTCTTTCCAAAGTTTTTTTTTAAGTTTTATTCTTTTTCTTTTCTTTTTACTTATTTTTTTTTAATCTCAAAAACTCCAAAAATATTTTTTTTAATTTCTTGTGTGTTCGTGTTCGTGTTCGTTTATGGTGATAAATTTGATGAATTACCTAAGTGTCCCTAGAAGCATGCTGCTGTATGTGTCTCAAGCCTCATAAGATTTTGAATAATGGCCTTCATGACCTGGTATACACAAACCTTGTCTTCCCAATAAGGCTAACTCATTTATTCTAATCGTGAGCTACCTCACTCTTTTCTCACATGAGTTAAGAGTTTCCTGCTTGGTCCTTATTTTCGCAGCAGAGGTACTACGTTCTCTTACACCATCTCCATTTTACTTCTCCACTACACTCGTTCCATCATAGTAACCCTTGATACTCTTAGAAATTACCGCTGAGGTTTATGGTTACACAACATCTGTGTTTATGATCTTAGTCTCGTATCACTACGAGCTGCGTGAAACCCAAAATTCAACACCTAATGAATTGACGGTGAACAATTAAGTTGCTCAAGTTTTCACTAAAGGATTGACGAATGTACCCTACTAAAATCTCAAATTCTATTTTGTGTGATTCCTATGAAATTGTTAAACACCATAACATTTCTTCCCTTGGGATCCAGTTTTTAATTTTCTTCTGAGATTTTATATTTTTCCAAGCCACCCTTATTTAGTCTAATTAAAAGAAGCCTTTCAACATTTATTAATAAATGTTTGATCGTAATTTAACGGGAATCCACACTTAAACCTTAAGGTCTCTTTTGTCCTGTGGCATTAAATGCGCGTGTGGAAATGGTAACGGCTTTTCTCTCTGAAACGGCGCTAGTTGGGCGGCGTGATCCTAGGAACCTGACACTCTCTCTCCTACGTGATCATCGCACGCCTCAACTGTCATCCATCTGTCACTCAAGAACCCGGTTCATATTTCCATACGAGATTTGAAATGATTTTTCTCTCTCCTCTCACCCACTATAAAAAGCCCTCTACACCACCTTTTACCTCTTTAATGCCTCCAAAATTTCCAAAGAGCAAATACTCCCAAACAGTTTCCTGTTCATCCTCTTTTTCATACCTGCATAAATGTCTGACTCATCTTCCGTTCATGCTACCTCACAAATCCTTCCCATCCGCCCACAACAATGTCTGGTCATTGATCTTAACCCACTGGCGTACGACTCCTATATGTCGCCGGTCATAGAATGTTTGAAGTATTCCCAACTTGCTCCGGCTCTCTCAAGAATTGAATCTGTGTCAATGGTGGCCCTATCGTAGGTTTACGCGACTGCCTACTACGACAAGGCCGTCGACCGGGTGTTTTTCGAGCTTGCAGAACACAAGACCTCAGTCTCTCGCCAACGCTTCTGCACCTTGCTAGGGTTTGCTGTTGACCCTTCAAGAGTTCATCCGGAGTCGATTCAGATTGGTCATCTGTATAACATGTTTTACAACATGGGATACATAGAGGTTCTCACCTCTGTCGCTAAGTTTAAAAAGTCTTGCCTGCCGCCACAGTGGAATGGCCTATTTACAGTCCTTTTCAAGGGCTTGTCGGAAAGGAGCTCAGGATCCGACGGTGCAAGTCATCTCTTCCTGTCAATAATGTACGGGATTTACAACGGGATTAACCTGGACTATGGGTTTGTCCTATGGCAGCAGCTTATCCAGAGCCTCTCCTCATCATCCCGACACTCTGAGGTGTCGTTGGCCCGGTTCTGGATCTTGATTACACGATGGGCCATGGATAAATTTGATGTTCCTACTGCTGACGGTGCATCGATGTCTTCTGTCGGTACGTTCCATACCAAGAAGATCATCGTCTCAGATGCATCGAAATTTTCCTTCATTGGCTCCATCCCGGAGTCAATGTATGGCGATGTGCCATCTGACAGCAGGTTAATTCGGAAGATCAAGGAGCTTAGGCCATCTGGTCCAAGGGAACTGACACCGGATATGCTTAGGTCGATTCACGATACAAACAAACCGGTGAGCAGGGGCAAAAAGGCAGAAAAAGGGAAGCATGCGTCTAAAGCTCCAAAGGGTCCTTCTCCCAAAAAGAGGAAACAACCGAAGGCTGCACAATCCCCACAGCCGAAGAGGAGGAAGACTCAACAGAAGCGAAAGCTTGTAATTCCCTCTTCTTCGAGTGACTCTGAGGGTAAGAGTTCGGGCTCTGACGGCTCTCAAGGAGACGAATCTCCTCAACGAGGCAACACACCACCTCGGTCCCCTACCCCAGAGATGGAACTTCACAATTCCCCAGTTCCTTCACCTCCACCAATCTTTACCACTGCAACCGAAACACCACCAGTAACCGACCTATCTCTCGTAACCGAACCACCACAAACCGAAACCCATACAACCGAAACTACACATACTCAACCACCACCCAAAATTATACCAACACCCACTCAACCTGATCCTACCAAACCCACAACACCCCCAACTTCACCACTCCCTTCATCTCCTGAAAATGCCTCTGATGGCGAAAACCCTTACCTTGGTGGTGAACACATGATCTTTGATTCGGTCTACTATAGTCCGTTTCAAGTTCAAAGTGACGAGGAGGATGATGCTCCAGTGACAAAGAAGTATCTCAAAGAGCTTAATGAGAAGGTTGACCTACTTCTCGCCTCCTCTTCCAACCACCAGTCCTCTCTTTCTGAAGCTGCCCTTCAGAAAATTGTTGATGTCTTTTCCAGGGCTCAACATGATTCGGTGGCCTCAGCAACTGCTGCGATTGATGCCTCCACCAGAGCCTGTGAGGCTGCGACCGAAAAAGTCGATAAACTATTCTTCGACGCTTCTGTCCTGCTGAAGTCCTTGCATGAAAGCGCCCATGCCATCAAGACATCTTTGGAACCAATTGTTCAGCAATTGGCCAACTTTGTCTCAACGGAGTTGACTTTGTTCGCTACTCTTCGCCAAAACCTAAGCGACGACAACTCGGCACTTCGTGCCTCCATCGATGCTCGCCTCGCTAAGCTACAAGAGAATCTTGCAGCTGAGCATTCTTTGATGGACGTTCCGGTGGGCAAATCAACCGCCCTCGAAGTCAAGAGCACACAACTCTCCAACTCCCAACAACAACTGGACGATCTTCGATCCGAAAGGGAGGTGATCAAAACGTGTGTTTCGGATGTCCACGCCGCATTATCCACCATCCTGGAAGCACACGATCCCATTCTAAACTTTTCGGTGAGGAATACCCTCGCTGAAAAACTCTCTCCGGCCATCGATCTTCTCAACAAAATCGAAGGACTACCGAGTTTCGTGTCCATTCTGAAACAAGGGGGAGATGAGAAAACTGGATCGAAACCACCTCCTTCCTCTAAAGCTACTCACACGACCGAATCTCCTCCGGCTGGTCAAGCTTTGGGTTCGGGTGTGAAGAACAAAGGCAAAAAGTTAGCTGAGGAAGAAGATGAAGAAGGAGACAAGGAGACCATTGCTGACATATTAAAAGAAAGAACAGTCGCAAGGTTGACGATGATGCCAGTCGTGTGGCGCGAGAGGCTGAAGAAGCCGAACGCAAACAAAAGGAAGCCCACAATCTCCTTGAAAGCTGGAAGACTCTCTTCCCTGCCTAGACTAGGGAGCGTTTGATTAAAGAGGCCATAGAAACTCCTAGCATTTTATGGATCGAGCCGGTTATCTCGTTCGACTGCAACAATACTATCGATTCTCAGTTTGACATGCCGCTGACTCGAAAGGCGTTCATCTTCCATGTCTTCTCAAACATTTTTGAAGTCCCTCACCCGAATGCTAAGCTTGACAGGGAGCTCATTGACTTTTATCTGGCGGCTGCTCGTTCTTAATTCCTCACTTGGAGCGCCCAGAAGATTGTAAACGTTCGGGTGCTGAAACCTTATACCGAAGGTCGTTTTATAAACGTTCGGTTCAAGTTGATTCGGGGATCTGCAAGAACTGCTCATATTATCTCCCTGGCAGATCTACCGAATCTAAATCTTCATGATTGGATTGTCCTGTATAATATCCTTTTGACTAATGAAGCCGAATATGGTCCCATTCTAGACCATGTCAAAAGGATGTTAGCCTGCTACATCATGGAGGTTGCCCTAATGGATCAGGAGGCCGCCACAGTCTTCAAGAAGAAACCAAAGATTGCTCCTGTGGGATCGGCCAGTGATCTCAACCAAATGCAATTGGGCAGGATCGACCCGAGACGCAACTCGGTTATGTTCACTAGAGCGGAAGGACAGAAATGTCTCTTCGCTTTAGCTGACAAGCACCTTTACACCACAACTTGTTTGGAGCATGTGTTATTCATTATCAAACGGTGTAAAGAGAACACGGCTGATGACATCAAGTACTTCAATGATATGATCAATTGGTACATCCGGTTTAGACAGACCATTCTCTCTATCACCAAATGTCTGTTTAGCACCGTGAAGAAGAAGGTACCTGCTTCAGCTGCTGGCCCAAGTAACTAGTGAAGATCTCGCTCCAAATTGACGCAAAGGGGGAGATTGTTGGGCTGAAGATTATTTTGAAGATTGCGACTTTTGGGCTCGATAGTATAAGTTACTTTGCATTCCAGTTTGGGCCTGTCCAACCGAGAACCTTTTATGTTTTGTATATAAGTTTACGCTTGCATGCTTATTAGGTTAACGATTTTTAGAGATTAACGACATAGCATTTCATCTAGAGTATAACAGGTTTCTTTAATCGTTCTTGTAACCTACCAATCCTCTACAGTTGATGTTATTAATCGAGCTCTTCTGAGGATTTTGTTTAATCATTCGACACGTTTGATTCCATCTTGACTTGTTCTTATTATTGCGTTCATACAGTTTTATATTTACATACTTGTTCAAGATCTAATCGATCTTTGTAGATTAAAGGTTGGTGTAATCGCATCAACTATCCATTGACACTTGTCCACACAAATTAAAGAGGCTCAGCTCAACAGTTTGAAAGCTAAAAATGTGGCAAGAGAATCCCTGAGAGGAATGGATAAGAATCTAGAAAGAAAGGGTGGAGGAGCGTTATATTTCATGGATCGAATCTGGACATCGAAACACGTTGGCTTCTGAGATGTAGCCATGACCGAGGCGCACAACACTTGATATTCCGTTCACCCGGGGTTCAGGTAAGATGTATCTGGATCGTAAAAGTTTATACTGGTGGCCTAACATGAAAGCAGAAATTGCTACGTTCGTGAGCAAATACCTTACTTGCGCAAAGGTTAAGGTAGAATACCGAAAACCATCAGGTTTACTTCAACAACTGGAGATACCCGAATGGAAATAGGAGCGGATTACTATGGAATTTATAACCAAGTTGCCCAAGACAATGAGTGGACTTGACACCATTTTAGTCATTGTCGACAGATTGACCAAATCCGTGTATTTCCTACCAATGAACGAAACTGACAAAATGGAGAAGCTTACGAGAACATACATTAGGGAAATCGTACGACTGCATGGTGTTCCTATATCCATTATCTTCGATAGAGATAGTAGATTCACTTCGAGGTTCTGGTAGTCACTACAAAGTTCCCTAGGAACAAGGCTGGACATGAGTACAACCTACCATCCACATACCGATGGGAAAAGTGAGAGGACTATCCAAACCATGGAATATTTGCTGAGAGCTTGTGTGATCAAATTTGGGAAGGCACGAGATACTCATTTACCCCTTGTCGAATTTTCCTACAAGAACAGTTATCACACAAGCATAAAGGTTGCTCCATTTGAAGCCCTCTATGGCCAAAAGTGCAGATCCCCTATGTGCTGGGATGAAGTGGGTAACACCCAGCTAGCTGGACGATAAGTTCCTGATAGCACTCTCACACGTCCAGAAATCATACGGGAAATGACAGAGAAGGTCGTTCATATTCGTGAATGACTGAAAGCCTCTAGAGACCGTTAGAAAACCTACATAGACAAACGAAGGAAACCCTTGGAATTCCAGGTGGGAGACCGAGTCCTTTTGAAAGTATCACCCTGGAAGGGCTTGATACGCTTCGGTAAGCGTGGGAAGCCCAATCCAAGATACATTGGGCCTTTCAAGATTCTCGCTAGAATCGACACTGTAGCTTACAAACTCAATCTATCGCGTGAACTCAGTAACGTACATTCTACTTTCCACGTCTCAAACTTGAAAAAGTGTCTGTCAGATGAGACTCTTGTAATCCCACTCGACGAGATCAAGATCAAAGAGAGCCTCAACTTCGTGTAAGAACCTGTAAAGATTATGAACTGAGAGTGCAAGCAAACGAAACAAAGTCGTATCCCGATTGTGAAGGTTCGCTGGAACGCCAAGCGAGGACCGGAATTCAGATAGGAGCGTGAGGATCAAATGAAATTAAAATATCCTCATCTATTCGCATAGTTATTTGTAACTACTTTATTTTCTTAAACACTAATTTCGGGACGAAATTCCCTTTAATGGGGGGATGATACGACAACCCGAAATTTTCTTTCGTACAAAATCTAAAGTCAATCGCTTCAATTAAAAGTTAATTACATTTCTAATAATTGTTAGCCAATTTAAGGTCCGTTTTAGTGTTTTTAGTATTTATTCTTCAAACGAACGAAGGAAAGGAAGTATCGTCTCGGGTCTTGAAGTTGCAAAACCACACAAACCACCCTAATAAGGAGATCACGACCAAACTTTTAGAGTTTGGGCCGTAAACTCCCATGTAGCCGTGAAATAATGCCCTAGGCATGAGTTTACTCCCCAAACTCTTCATTTCTAACTTCCACCCTCAAGTTTACTCCCCATTCTCTCTCAACTAGCATCCCGTTCTTCACCCGATCTTCCGAAAACGTAAGTTTTTCTCGACTTGATTTGTTGTTATAATCCAGCATCTATTAGTTATACATCATTTCATCCATTCATTCTTTCTTTTCAACTAGATCTTCAAGTGTTCTTCAAAACACCAAGAACACACACTAGTGTTCATGGACCTTAAACACCAAATCAAGCTTCTATCTTGTAAGTAAACTTTCCCTAGCTTCTTGTGTGCTTAATATGAACTTGATAACACTTGAAAATCATCAAGAATCCTAGGAACAAAGGAGTTTACGGGCAAGGATGTTCTTGGGCCATAAACCCTTTTGAAGGGGGTTAAATGGACCCTAGTCCTTGCCTAAGCCATGGATACTAACCTTGATCCTTCCTAGAAGTGTTTAAGACCTTAAACAACAATCAAAACAAGTCCGCATAAGCGTTTACGACCGTAAACACATAAGGATATGGTACTTAGGCCGTAAACTCTACAAAGTGTTGATCTTGTGCCCTTAATGCTTTCCTAAGGATTGGACTTGATCATTGGATGCTCATTCATCAAATATAAGACCTCAAAACACAAATTGACACTTAGTACCATGAGTTTACGGCCATAAAATCGTAGGGAAATGACCATGGGACGTAAACTCCATAAGGAGTGATCCTTGAGCCATAAACTCCAATGCCATGCCATACAACCCATTAGATGCAACCCTTTGGTACCTATAATACTTGAATCAAAGTGTTCCATGTCCTAGAGTGTTTTAACTTGATTAATTAGTTGTCAAATGACTAATTAGATATATATGTGTTTTATTATATGATAACTAGGATCATTGTGTGTGTTCAAGTCCTCACTTGACACTTAGCATCCTTTACGATCCTACTATCGCATCACTCATTTCAGGTGAGTTCATACCCCTTAAACAACCTTTTAAATGCTCTTGCATGCTTTTAAATAATTTTATTGGGGGGGGGGGGGGGAATGCAAGTTGAATATCATAGTGATTATATCAATCACATGTGATTAATAACTACCAAACAGATTGATTTACTATATTTTCAAACCGTTTTATAAAACCAACTACTTTTAAATCATTTTATAAACTGACATCACGTCATGATTATTTTACTGTTTCAAACCCTTTAAATGTATTACAAAACCTCTTTTCACTTATGTATTCATAGAAACCTTGTCGACACACTAATGTAGTAAGTATATATATATATATATATATATATATATGTATGTATGTATATATATAAATATATATATATATATATATATATATATATATATATATATATATATAAATCAGAGTACCTCTTTTAAAAAAAATGTTGCGGAATTTGTTCCTAGTAAAACATGATAAATATGTTATCAATGCACTTTCGAAGAAAAGTATTTTTATTCATTTTAAAACATTTGGCATGTCATCTTCAATACGAAAACATAAGCATAAACAGGACTTACATTCATTATTACTAGTGATTTTTATCTCCTTAATCTCTCAGTGTAGTGTGACTTCATATCAACACCCGTGATATAAATAAACTGAGTGGGTCAGGTTGGGAAACCTGGTGAGTACATAGGGATTTCAATCCCACAATGTTATACCATATATATAGTTAAAAACTCACAAAATATACAATTTTACCATATATATAAACAACTCTTATGCCACCCCGTCGATCCTCACAACGAGACTATCCATACTCTCGGACCTAAGATTAGCCATTTTACCTAATCCGTACTCCTGTATCAGAAATGAACGACTTTACCAAATCCATACTCTCGGAGTAGGGACAATGACTATGTCTATTCCATGCTCCCGGATCAATGACATATACTAAGGTTTTATTCTTTGAGTATAATTCACTCGTCATCGTAAGAAAACACTATCCAATATTCCTCATAATTAATTTAGGTTTACTCTTTATCCTAAATCATCATATATAATCAGGTATGTTCTTTAACAAGTATCTCAGGCAACATCAAATAATTCGCACATAATTATTACCACTAGAGTTTAGTCTATTATTTTTCGAGACTAATTAATAGTCTAGCTATTATTACTATTATATAAGCGTTAAACAAGACTTATATAACCCATAATAATAGCCCAAGTACTTATTATAAGTTCCTAATAATGTTACTATAATTAAATAAAAATTATATTAAAAATAGCGTAGGCGTAGCTCACTTACAACGAGTTTTATAGAAAACTGGGCTTTGCTTGGAGCAGTGTTCCCGAGCCGAAAAGCTCTTCTTCTCGGAGCCGTCGAGCACTCCGGAGCTTCCGCCTCGTGCTTGGGAGGTTCCCTATGCTTTTTCGAGGGTGGGGGGGGGGGGTGGGGTTTCAGGGCTAGAGAGAGGTTCTAGAGAGAGAGTAATGAGAAGAAAGAATGGGAAAGGTGTCAAGAAAATGAAGGTGGGAGAGGTCTATTTGTAGGGTGTGAATTTGGCTGATCTTGGTGCCACATGTCACCATCTAGTGGCAAGACTTAGGGAGAAAGCAATTGCCATGATTGTGCCACATCACCTATTTTTCGCAGAGCACACTTCCGACTTCTAAAATCTGTAACTTTCACGTACGACCTCCGTTTTTGACGTTCTATATATCCACGCGTAGGTAAAAATAAGATCTACAACTTTCATTTTGACTTTGTCGGCTAATTCTCGACCGATCTTAAATTTAACAGTACGAGGAGATTATACTGTTAAATGTCCGCGTAAAATTCTTAACTTCTACACACAAACTCTGTTTTCATCTATCTTTTTATCGTTGAGTTCCTATTAATGAGATCTTCAATTCTCATTTAGTTAGCATAGGCCAAAAACTGCTCGAACTAAAATTCGAGTTTCGGGTCGTGTACTGCTATGCCAAATTTTATAAAATTCATAACTTCCTCATACGAAGTCAGAGAATGATCACCCAATCCCTTCGGATGATCACTCAACTAAAGACTTTTCTAGTAGTTCTCGTCGCTGATAGAAGCTCATCGACTTCTCCTTCGAATATAACCTAGTTTATGTAAAACTTTAGTCTAATTTCCTATCGTTGTAAATCTTGGATCTATTAGGTCTTGATTAAGTCGTTGTCCTGTCAAAACTTTCCCATCAATGGTTGATGTAAGGCCTACTCCTAGGCCACTTTTCCAGAACATGTTACTGCTATAATTCCAGTATTTTTGATAGATACCAAATCGTATGGACATTATTGTCCAAGTACTTTCACCTTTTGATACTAGATCCTCATTCAAACGTGTTATTAAATTATTATGTTAGACTATGGAGAGTTAGTCCATGAGTCACTCTCCTTATTCATTTATTCTTACCGTGTTGTCATCTTTTAATCGTATAGTCAAAAGATGCCCCCTCGCAGAAATCCAAGGCGTAACTCTAATAACGAAACAACAATACTACCACCTCAACCACCTCCTCCTTTTGACACTGCCATGTTCCAAGCAACCTTCACGACAGCAGTAGGAGTTGCCGTGTCAGCCATCAATACTCCTGTCCCTAGTGGATCGGGAACGGGTGCACCTCCTTCTCACCATGGCGAGAGCCCCATCCTAGGGAATGCACCTACAAAGACTTTACAAATGCTAAACCCCGAAACTTCAATGGAACTGGTGGGGTTATGGTCCTAAGGCAGTGGATTGAAAAGATAAAAGTAGTCTTTGAGATCTGCACCTGCCCGGAGGGAAACAAGGTCAAGTTTGCTACTTGTACCTTTTTTGACAGAGTGTTAACTTGGTGGAATGGCCATGTTAAGTCTCTGACTCTAGTAGTGGAAAATTCGATAAGTTGGGAAAACTTGAAGATCATGCTGATGAGAGAGTACTGTCCACGAGGAGAAATTCAAAAGCTCGAACAGGAACTTTGGAGTCTGGAAATGGTTGGTACCGATATATCAACCTATACGGGTAGATTCTGTGATCTGGCAAGCTTGTTCCCGGATATGGTTGCTCTTGAGAGAAAGAAATTAGAGAGGTATATTTGGGGACTGTCTCCCCAAATTCAGTCAAGTGTGTTAGCATCAAGGCCTGATACTTTCGATAGAGCCAAAGAACTAGCACAATCTCTGATTGACCACGGAAACCATCGGAACTCAAAAATTTATGTACAAGATCAACTAGAAGGAAACAACAACAAGAACAAGATGAAAGACAAGTCCTCACAAGGATACTCAAGGAAACAACAACAAGTTATAGTCAATGCTGCTACAGTACCTATAATAGCCTCTACTAACCCATTGCCAGCAACGCCATATGCGGGAAATCTCCCAAAGTGCAGAAGAAATGCAACTATCACCACCACGTACATTGTCGAGAGATGCAATGCTTAAACTGCGACAAAAAGGGACACACCGTACGTTACTGCATGAATCCATCAAGACCGATCAACCAAGTACCCAACGCTGGTATGAGCCAGACTTGCTACGGTTGTGGCAAGGTGGGTCACTAAAAAAGAAATTACCCAGAGGCAGCGAATGCTGGAACAGACGGAAGGATGCTAACGATTACCGCTGCAGGAGAGACTACTCCGGATCCATGTTAGAGTATCTACGACATGCGTGTAAAAGATTCATAAACTATTTAGAACTAGTACAACTAGAGTCTTATATTTTGTAATCCTATCAGTTATGGGATCCCCGTGCTGCGTATACTTATCTTTTGTAGTATACCTAGTCCGCAGCAATAGTCTTGTAGTAAATCTATAGAATTGAAACTCTGTTAAAAGTTGCACTGTTGTGTTTTGTCTGTAATGCCGTTATGATCAAATCTAGTGCCTTTATTTCCAAATGATTCTGACTTCATTATACGAATAGAGTCCATTCGATCCTCACGATACCAGGTTCGTGTGTAAATCTTTTTCTCCGAAATCATCCTTCTAGAGAAACCACCCCTTTAGAGCCCCGAAGTACTCAGGCGTAGAGTACCTCACATTTCTAATCCTTTCTGAAGGAACCTTAGCAAACCTCCACGAAATACCACTCGTCCAGCAGACCAAGTTTGAGCGCAGAAGTTATGGACGAATACAACCCACCTATTACTATTTAGTGTATACGCAAGGGTGGTATATGATTATGATTACACAGACTTAGTATGTGTGTTTCCTCCCTTTCTCCTGTTCCTCGTTGGGTTGTGGACCTGGAGCAGAGTCGCACATCCGAACGTCTTACTAACCCTAATTATATATGGCTTGTATACATGAAGCAATGATAGATGGTCCAAGTGTGAATCCTATCATGAACAGAAGGGCAAAGTTGCCAAGTCTACGAGGGGGTATTCTGCCAATCAGAAGAGCTCAACCCCAATAGTGATGCTAAGAGAGCTAATTTCGGGACGAAATTCCTTCTAAGGAGGGGATGATGTGACAACCCGAAATTTCCATTATGTACAACATATCAAGTCAATAGAAGTCAGAATAGTACTACTAATTTTCAAACATTATGGTTTAAGTTTGAGTATTTTAGGATTAACACCTTAGGAGATATCAGGAGAGAGGATACTCTAGGGTTTATTGTGCAACAATAAAGTCCCAACACAATAGAATATTGGTGTTTACGGCCTAAACAATGGTGTTTACGGCCGCAAACCCCAAGGAAGGGGGTGTATAAGTGAAACTTAGTCTTTTATATCATTTTCCCACCTTTCCAAGAGCAAACCCCAAACTCTCTCAAGTATCATCCCAATTTTCTTCAAAATCTTCAATATAGTAAGTGTTTCTAGCCCTTTCAAGTTAGTATATCACCTAATCTAGGGTTTTAACACACATCCATCTGTGAAAATGTTCCAAAAGGTTGATTCTTCAAGTTACACCACGAATAGCAAGAACACACACTAGTGTTCTTGGACTTTTGGCTCATTTCAAGCTTCTATATCATAAGTGCTTCTATCTTAGAGTATCATAGAGCTTATTATATGTCTATACATTAAGAAATCACAAGGAAACACCAAGATCAAAGGTGTTTACGATCCAGGAACACCTTGGACCATAAACCCTTCTTTAGGGGCCAAAAGTGTGCCCTAGTCCCTTCCTTCCCTTGTTAAACTAGTCTAGACTCATTCCTCAATGTGTATAGGACTTGAAAACATGAAAATACCATGGTCCACGAGGGTTTACGACCATAAACCCAAATGGAAATGGTCTTAGGGCCGTAAACCCCTCAAAGGAGGGAAATGGTGCCCTAACTTCTTCCTTAGGCTTATAAATCAAGTGGAAACACTTCTAAGGACTTTTAAGGCTTCAAATCAACAAATGGTCAAAATATTATGAGCTTACGGCCGTAAGCTCAAGGGTTTACGACCGTAAACTCAATGAGTTATGATCATTAAAGCGTAAACTCATGAAAGGGGTTCTATTGAACCCTAAACTCAATAGCCTTGCCCAACAACACTTAGATGCACTCCTTAGCACTTAAAACACTTATATAAGGTGTTTAACATGTCCTAGGATGTGTTGACTTTGTTTATTAGTTGTTTAAAGACTAGTTGGATACATATATGTACCACTATATGTTAACTAAGATCCTTGTGTGTGTACAAGTCTTCACTTGACACTTAGCAACCCCACATCAGTCAATACATCCAAACCATCAACTACAGGTGAGTTCATACCCCTTAATCGATTTTTTAAATGTTTTTAAATGCTTTTATAGGGGGGGGGGGAATACAAGTTAAATCATGCTATTTATTATATCAATCACATGTGATTAAAAACGAGCATACAAATGGATTTACTACACTTTTAGCTGTTTTATCAAACTGATTACTTCAAATGGCTTTCCAAAATGTTTTACTTGTTTAACAACTTTTTATTAAACTGTACTACGTTTTGTATGTTTTCTTCCAAACTCTGTTATACTTTTTTACAATAGGAATTACTTTTGAAATTCTTTATAGAATGACATCAAGTCATTAATATTTATTTATTGTTCAAAACCCTTAAATGTTTTACAAAGCTTCTTTTACACTTTTAAATTGTTAAAAGCATGCCTATATACGTATAGTTATATAAGTAATGTTTGAAAGACTTAGGAAGGATAGCTCGCCTTATTTCCTTTTCCTCGTTGGGATGTGGCTTTAGGGTATCGGTTATATGTCCGAAGGTCGTTCAAATATCAGTTATATATCATGTATACATATATAGACATAAAAGTGCGCTCAGTCAGTTCAGTACCTTTGGCTAGCAAATGTATACCTTCGTTCATACTTGTACATTACTAGTAACTATTATAAGTATAGTTAGGAGATACTACTTGCTATTCCTATTACAAGGAATTACACCAGAGTCAGTTCATACTTGAGTCTATACTAAATGCTATATGAAGAGATATATTTACTTGGATACACTTACATGAATACACTTACTTGGATACAATTACATGGATACACTTGGATACATTTACATGGATACACTTACTTGGACACACTTATATGGATACCTTTACATAGATACCTTGTTAAAAGCATGCCTGTATATGTATAGTTATATAAGTAATGTTTAAAGGACTTAGGAAGGCTAACTTGCTTTATTTCCTTTTCCTCGTTGGGATGTGGTGTGGTGGGTATCGGGTATCCTTCCGAAGGTCGTTTAAATATGTAGTTATATCATGTGTACATATACGGACATAATAGTTCTGATCAGACAGTTCAGTACCTTTGGGAGGCAAAGGTATACATTCATATATCCCTAGTAAGCTATTATAGGTATAGTTTTAGCTTATATATGATTTGGTAATAAATATGTATTTTGACCTAGTGATTCATTGCGGAAGTCACCTTTAGTTCCAATGTAGAATAGGGACTACCAATCCTATTATTACTTACTTACAATGGGTCTCATGAGAAGACTACTTACTTACAGCGGGCTAGAGAGAAGACTACTTACTTACAGCGGGTCTCGTGAGAAGACTACTTACTTACTTACTTTCTTTCACTTAAAAGTCATGGTAGAAGACTACTTTCAAAACAATCTAGTTTTAGAATGTGACAATCGTCAATCTTGAGTCAAGTCGAGTCATCAAGTCAAACCGGTCAACTCGATTAAACCTTGTGTATTAGGGTTTGTGTTATGTTCATACTGTATAACTTGCTATATTAATGGGAAAACATCACTTGGGAAAAATCTTGTGTTAAAATTTCCTGAGCCTTAGTGCAAATCAATGAACTAAACTGATAAAACCATGTTGCATACTCATCGGGGGTGTGTAAGATCCTTAAACAAGGCTTAACAAGGTTTACGAACCTTGCGTTGCGAAGCCGGACACTCACATTTGTCACACACGAAACCTCTCTCAATCGTTTTCACTCTATCCCTTCTTATCAAGAATCTCTCCCAAATATCTGTTTGTATGAGAAATCTCTCCAAGAATGTTAAATCTCTCCCAAATCTCTCTAAGAATGTCAAATCTCTCCCAAATCTCTCCAAGAATGTTAAATCTCTCCCAAATCTCTCTAAGAATGTCAAATCTCTCCCAAATCTCTCTAAGAATGTCAAATCTCTCCCAAATATCTCTTCGTATGAGAAATCTCTCCAAGCATGTGAAATATCTCTCAAATATCTCTTTGTATGAGAAATCTCTCCAAGAATGTTAAATCTCTCCCAAATCTCTCCAAGTATGTGAAATCTCTCCCAAATCTCTCCAAGTATGTGAAATCTCTCTCAAAAGTTTCCCCTGACTTTTTAGAGTCATTCGGGTCATTCCGACCCTTAACCGGGTAAAAAACGGCTTAAAACGGGGTAAAAACGAGAAAAATGGACCTTAGGAACCGAAACCTCATTATAAGAAGAGAAGCCTCTTAGGACCCGAAGGTCCTCTTAGGGACCGAGAGCAAGAAGAGCCGAACCCGAGAGCAAGGAGGAACCGAACCCGAGCAAGGAAGAACCAAACCCTAGCCAGGAGGAACTGAACCTCGCGCACCACCCGAACCCGAAGGCACTGTTCACCACTGTTCATTCGGCTCATTTCGGTCGGACACGTTCGCCTCTTATCTCCGGACCGAACCCCCTCGCCTTCGCCTCTCGCTTCCGGTTCGCCTCCCTTCGCTTCCTCGCCCCCTGCGTTTCCCTCTGTTCGTTTCGTTTCCGGCTACAACCCCCATCAAGGACCAAACCTCGGCCTAGGGACCGAGAGGTCTCGCTGGGAATGCTTTTCTTCCCGGTTTTCGCGTAGTTTTGCGTTTTAGGCCCGTTTTTAATTATTCTAACGTGGGATTTTACCCCAAAATCATATTTTAACATAATAAACTCTAAATATTCACAATTTAATCATATTTTCATAAAAATCTTTATTTAAATAATAAAAGTTAGTGGGTAAAGTACAAAGAGGTGGAGTGTTGACTTTGCTTTACCTTATGACACAAGCAACCACTCCCACATCCACTCTATGACCAGCCACACCTCCCCACCTTACCTAGGTCACTTCAATGTCCCTTACACTCAATTTCTACTCATTCCCACATTTTTAGAGCTAGAACAAAACACCCTCTCTCCTCATTTCTCTCATTTGCTCTCATTTCACTAAGTATCAAGCACCACTTTTCTATCAAACTTTTCCTCCACAAATTTCGAGATTCAAGGCTGATTTTCAAGTGTTCTTCCACTCTTAGTAAGTATAATTCATCCTCCTTATGATTATTTCACTTCATTCTACTCAAATCATTGATTTCTTACACAAAATCCATATCTATGATGTTAGATTCTCGAAAATCTTCAAGGCATCTCCAAGTGTTCTTGAGTTAAACACTTCCATTCTTCAACAATCATCTACTGAAATCATTCAAGGTGAGTTCATACCCTGCATTTTCATGTTTTCTCAAGTTTTTAGGGGGGGGGGGGGATACAAGTTAAAATACCAAGAACATAACTAAAATTTTCTAACAGCCTTCTTCAGAAAAGTTCAACTCCATTCACGGACTGTTTTGGGCATCTTAAACATTTTTGTTTTCAAAACTGTACAAGGTGCAAATATTTCATGTTCTTAGCTTTAAAATGACTACTTGCACATCTCCACACGATGTTTCTACAATTTATGGTGATTTTTACAAAACTGCGTATCATTTCAAACAACAATCCGGACCAGTCTCTGATTATGGACTTTTTCACCCAAGTTGGAGGTCATTAAAAATCGTAATAAAAATTATGAGTAAACTAGAAACATGTTGTGAACTCTAAGAATTTACGGATCTAGTTTTCAACTTCGTATGATTTTTCTATGATTTTTCCAAAACAGTGCAGAATGGCTAAAGTTAGCCAACAGCATGTAAATATCATAACACTTTGTATTATGTTGAGCAAAGTGTATAATCATAAGTTCTAATTATTGAATGTGTTTCTTTGTTAGTTTATCATCATGAACTGAAACTAATTCATTCATAATAAATGTTATACATTCATTTTAGAACACGTATAATAAATTATAAAAAGTGTAGTTAATGGATTCATAACGTTTATGCATTTCCATAAAAGAGTTCATACATATTACAAACGTTTTAGATAAACTATAATAGGTATACTTTAAGATATATTGTATAACACCCTCGTACTAAAAGAGTACATTCATACAGAAAAGGTTTACACTCGCACACATCATACGTAAACTTGTTAACATAAATTGTGAGACATTCTCTCTTTCCGTACGTACGAGTGCGGAATATAATTCCTGGTAGTTATAATCAGAGTCTCCCGGAAGGAGAACGTGATACTTGTATATAGATATATATTGGGTTTGACACCCCACACCTTGCTGCTAGCTACAGTGGGACCTGCAGGTCTACGGGTGACAAATGTCATTTCATTTTCGCGACGCCTGAGAAACGTCGTGGCAGGTTCACATAGTCATAGTATGATTATAGCGACTCACATAGGGAGATAACAATTCATAAAGTTTACGGGATTACATAAAACCTAAGTAGGTTTTAGGTTGATTTAAATTCACTTTTTATATCAATTCAAACTCATGACTTTTCTACTAAGTAACAATGATTTCTTATACATTTTGGTCTTTGGTCATAAGGCTACATTATACGGATTTTAAGGAAAATATCAGATTTTTCTGAAACAAACGTGACATTTACATGAGAAAGACTTCTACTAAGTTTTATAACAAAAACTTATGAACTCACCAACCTTTGTGTTGACACTTTTCGAACAACTTGTATTCTCAGGAAATCACTAAACAGGAAATCAAGTGCTTTTGAGGATGGGACGTTAAGGCGTCAAACTTTCCATATTTTGTCAACATATTGTAATTGATTTTGAAACATGTAATTCATACAAGTGATGTAACTTTTTCAATTATATATATGTTGGTTGTGTTTGCTTAAATTACTTTTGAATTTGTGGTTATGATACTATACATGAAGTCCTCCACCCCGGATGTTTCCGCCATCCTTGGTTTGGGGGTGTGACAGATTGGTATCAGAGCCAAGTTTATAGTGAATTAATTATGTCAAACCACATAAGATATACAAACTATAAACACATTTGAGACTAAAAGTCTCTGATTCTTAAAACGCTTTAACGAGTTGTACATTTAGAAAACAAATAATTTCTTGTTTTAAAGTATACTTACATGCATTATATACTCGCATGGTGTCATAACTTAGGAGAACATAAATTGAAAGAGGAGGAATCGAACATTATTAGTATGCCTTAGCATGTGTAATCAGTTCTGGGAGGGATATAGCCTGATCAACTATATCCGTCCGAGAAGTAACTTACGCACACTAAGGAATAGTCGTAATGAGCGACAAATCTGATAACCTAACTACACTGCATAAAGAACACGCTAAGAACCAAATATAAACATTTAAAAATACTATAGGAGTATTTGTACGTTTCTATAGCGCCAGGTTATTATTTTCCGATATGTGCTTCTTAACCCCCTGTTTCTCGTGCAGACGACATGGCAGGATTTCACATACCCGGGGACCCATATTTTCCCAATCAGTAAAATGCGGGGTGGATCGATGATGAGCCCGACGAGGATCCCGAAGAGGAGCCCGAGGAGGAAGACGAACAAGAAGAAGAAGAGGAAGACGACCAAGAAGAAGAGGAGGAAGACGAAGAAGAAGAAGAAGAGGAATATGATGAGATAGTCATGTTTGGGAACGAAATGGAGGAACCACCGGAAGTATTCAACCCTCCTTACATCGCGAGGGTACCCGCGCACCGTTTTGGATACAACGGACCTGAACCCCCTTGGGTAACAACGATCGAAAGGTGGAGCCGACAACAACGCCAGCGGTCACCATATGGCTACCAACGAGGTTACTATGATCTCACTCATGGTGGACCGGCTGACAGAGCTCTCCCCGTCACGATACAGCGAATAGCAAGTATGGATGATCGTGGTAGGACGACGTCCGATCAGGTCCGGGAGCTAAGCGCCATCGTACAGTCTACTACTGATCGTACTAGAGACCTGGAACGAGACTCCCACCATAGAGACCAACTCATTCAAGACCTTCTCGCTGCTCAAGCAGAAACAAGAGAGTATTGGGAAAGATACATGGCACTCGAAGAGAGAATGGTTGCAGCCGAACGGAGATTGGCGGAACTACAGGGCGCATCGACATCATCGCAGCCTCCGTCAAAGAAGGGTCGCAGTGATTAGAACTCGTTACTATTCTCACGTCTTGGTAGTAAAATTTTATAAGTAGGCGTTGGTGCTACTCTTTGTATGTAGGTCGACCCTGCAACTAAGTGATTACACTATTCAAAGGGCTTTTGTAATGCCAAAGCTATCTTTTGTAACGATGTAATGTAGACCCTTATGTGGTCAAACTTTTCCCTCTAAACGTTATGTACTAAAAGTTATCAATGAAATTTGGCATGCGTTTTATTTATTGAATGTTTGGCACTAGACATCATAACCTGATCACACAACCAGTTTATGAATAATAAAGTTTTGATAAAATACAAGAGGGATGAAACCAGTAACACTCGACTCGTTATCACTATTGAAGTCTTACCGACTGGTCATTTTTTTTATGACAGAACCATGCCACCAAGGAAAAGACCATGACCTTCCGACAACACAGTGCCGCCTCCACCACCACCTCCGTAGTTTGATCCTGCGATGTTTCAGGTTGCAGTAACGGCAGCCGTGGTGGCAGCAATGTCGCAAATGGGAACCAATGGTTCTGGCGGTTCTGGATCCGGAGCTACCAATTCCATTCATGGGGACAGCACGGGGCGTACAAGGGAGTGCTCTTACAAAGAATTCACGAATGGAAAACCCGAACCTTTCAATGGAAGCGGGGGCGTCATCACGCTGGTGCAATGGTTCGAAAGGATCGAGGCAGTTTTCGAAATCTGCGCTTGTCCTGAAGCGAGCAAGGTCAAGTATGTGGCATTCACTTTCACTGGAAAAGCACTTACTTGGTGGAATGGCCGAGTTAAATCACTTACTCCCGCAATAGCTAACGCTATCAGCTGGGAGGATTTGAAAGCCTTAATGTTAAAGGAATACTATCCGAGGGGCGAAATACAAAAACTTGAAGAAGAACTTTGGAACCTCAGAATGACAGGCACTGATCTTGAAACTTATACTACCCGTTTCAATGACCTAGCACTCCTCTGTCCAACAATGGTCACTCCAGAAGAGAAGAAGGTGGAACGATACCTCTGGGGGCTATCATCCCAGATTCAAGATAGTGTATTGGCCTCGAAACCCACTACCTTTGAGAGTGCCAAGGAATTGGCACAACAACTCATAGATCATAGGGCTAGCCGTGGTACCGTGATAACCACCACTGACCGAACAAAAGGAGGGAACAACAAGAGGAAGTTCTGGGGCAATAAAAAGAAACAACCAATGCAGGACCCCGCCAAATAGCAACAAATTGTTGCTGTCCGTGCCGCCACTACTGCTGTCACTCTAGTGCCGCCGAAACAGTACACGGGAACTCTTCCCAAGTGCAACAAGTGTAACTACCACCATAACGGTGCTTGTCGAGAGTTACACTGCAATAACTGCAACAAGAAGGGACACACCGCACGATTCTGTAGAGACACACCGCACGATTCTGTAGAGCGACTACCCAAGCCGCTACGACTGCCAACATTGGAGCAAGCCAAACCTGCTATGGATGTGGTGAAACGGGACACTTCAGGAGGAACTGCCCCAAGGCACGAGCCCCTAATACTGGGGGTGTAGGGAGAGTCCTAACTTTAGGGCAGGGAGAAGCAGTCAATGATCCCTCTGTGGTTACTGGTACGTTCCTCCTCAATAACTCTTATGCATGCGTAATTTTCGATAGTGGGGCAGAAAGAAGTTTCGTAAGTCACCAATTCAAACATATACTTAAGCAAAATTCTCAACCACTAGAAGATTCTTACGTCATAGAAATGGAAAATGGAAAGGTTGAGCGCGCTAACGATATTTACATAGGGTGTACTCTCACTCTAGACAACCAGTTGTTCAAAATTGACCTTATGCCGGTCACCATAAAAAGTTTCGACATAATCATTGGTATGGATTGGTTAAGCCTTCATCGTGCCGACATTCTATGTTACGAAAGGGCCATCCGCCTCAATCTGCCGAATGGCAACATTCTCACCGTTTATGGCAATAAGCCTAGTGCGAACCTACAAATCATCTCTTGTGTTAAAACCCAAAAGTACCTCCGAAAGCAATACCATGCATTCTTAGCCCACGTCGTAGAAAAGAAACAAGAGGTGAAGGACACCAAAGAAATTCCAGAAGTATGCAACTTCCCTGATGTATTCCCAGACGATCTGCCAGGTGTAGCACTCGCACGACAAGTGGAATTTCGGATCGATTTAATCCCAGGAGCTTCCCCCGTCGCCAGGGCTCCATACCGCTTAGCACCGGAAGAAATGCAAGAATTATCCAGCCAGTTGAATGAACTGTTGAGCAAAGGGCTCATCAGGCCAAGCTTCTCGCCCTGGGGAGCACCAATCCTATTTGTAAAGAAGAAGGATAGATCTTTTCGCATGTGCATAGACTACCGAGAACTAAACAAACTCACTATCAAGAACCGTTATCCCCTACCCCGAATCTATGACCTCTTCGACCAGCTCTAAGGAGCCAGCTACTTTTCAAAAATCGACCTGAGGTCGGGCTATCATCAACTACGAGTTCAGGAAGAGGATATCCCCAAGACGGTATTCAGAACTCGCTATGGACACTACGAATTCGTAGTGATGCCATTCGGATTAACAAACGCGCCTGCGGTGTTCATGGATTTGATGAACCGAGTGTGTCGACCCTTCTTGGATAAATTCGTCATTGTATTCATCGATGATATCTTGGTCTATTCGAGAAGCGAAGAAGACCACAGAAAACACCTACGACTAGTCCTGGAGATTTTAAGAACTGAGAAGCTTTACGCCAAGTTCTCGAAGTGTGAATTTTGGCTTCGTGAAGTAGGATTCCTTGGCCACGTGGTAAGCAAGGAAGGAATACATGTGGATCCCTCAAAGATCAAAGCAATCGAAGATTGGTCAACACCTACAACGCCAACAGAAATCCGACAATTCTTAGGACTCGCAGGATATTATCGAAGATTCATACAAAACTTCTCCAAGATCGCTAAGCCCCTTACCACCTTGACTCAGAAAGGCATGGTGTTTAAATGGGAAGATAAACAAGAAGTCGCCTTCCAGACACTAAAGCAATCCCTATGCAGCGCACCAGTCTTGTCTCTTCCAGAAGGAACCGATGATTTTGTGGTGTATTGTGATGCTTCGAATCAAGGCCTCGGTTGTGTGCTCATGCAAAGGGGAAAAGTCATCGCTTACGCATCAAGGAAAATTAAGACTCACGAAGTTAATTATACCACCCACGACCTTGAACTGGGAGCAGTGGTGTTCTCCCTGAAGATCTGGAGGCACTACCTCTACGGCACCAAGTGCACCATCTTCACTGACCACAAAAGTCTTCAGCACATTCTCAATCAGAAAGAACTTAACATGCGCCAAAGAAGATGGGTGGAATTGCTGAATGACTACGAATGTGAAATTTGCTACCACCCGGGCAAGGCCAATGTAGTAGCCGATGCCTTAAGCAGGAAAGAATACTCGGGTCGTCGAGTAAAATCCCTAGCCATGACCATCCACTCCCAACTGGCCATGCAGATCAAGGATGCCCAGTTAGAAGCCTTGAGACCAGAAAACATGGCAAACGAAGCACTAAGAGGGATGGACAAGAACTTGGAAGTCAAAGAGGATGGAACTCGTTATCTCATGAATCGAATCTGGACACCGAATTTCGGTGGGTACCGAGACGTTGTAATGAACGAGGCCCACAAGACTCGATACTCCATTCACCCTGGGTCAGATAAGATGTATCTAGACCTCAAAAGGTTATATTGGTGGCCAAACATGAAGGCCGAAATTGCTACTTATGTGAGCAAGTGCCTCACTTGTGCCAAGGTCAAGGTAGAATATCAGAAGCCATCAGGACTACTTCAACAACCGGATATACCCGAGTGGAAGTGGGAGCGAATAACCATGGACTTCATAACCAAACTGCCTAAGACATCAGGTGGGATGGATACCATATGGGTTGTCGTGGACAGATTGACCAAGTCCACGCACTTTCTGCCAATAAAGGAAACAGACAAGATGGAGAAGTTAACCAGGACATAAATTAAAGAGATCGTGCGACTGCATGGTGTACCAACATCCATTATCTCTGACCGAGATAGCAGATTCATCTCGCGGTTCTGGCAGTCCCTACAAAAGTCTCTGGGAACTAGGCTTGACATGAGTACGGCCTACCATCCACAAACCGATGGGCAAAGCGAGAGAACCATCCAGACATTGGAAGACATGCTGAGATCCTGTGAGATAGATTTTGGTAGGGCATGGGATACCCATCTGCCGCTTATCGAATTCTCTTATAATAACAGTTATCACACTAGCTTTGGAGTCGCTCCATTCGAAGCCCTCTACGGTCGCAAGTGTCGATCACCTATGTGTTGGGCCGAAGTCGGGGATACTCAGCTAGCCAGAGGGGAAATCCCTGATAGCACCCTTACTGGGCCTGAAATCATAAGGGAAACCACAGAAAAGATCATTCAAATTCGGGAAGGACTGAAGGCGTCTCGTGATCGACAAAAGAGTTACGCGGATAAGCGACGCAAACCTTTAGAATTCCAGGTCGGAGACCGAGTACTACTAAAAGTTTCCCCCTGGAAAGGAATGATACGTTTCGGTAAACGTGGGAAACTAAACCCAAGGTACATCGGACTGTTCGAAATCCTTGCTAGGATTGGTCCTGTGGCGTACAAACTCTGACTACCACAAGAACTTAGTAACGTACACCCTACCTTCCACGTATCCAACTTAAAGAAGTGTCTGTTTGACGAGACACTCGTAATACTGCTCGAAGAAATCGAAGTTAATGAAAATCTCCACTTTGTGGAGGAACCTGTTCAGATCATGGATCGAGAGATCAAGAGAACGAAACATAGTCGCATTCCCATAGTGAAGGTTCGTTGGAACGCGAAACGAGGGCCTGAGTTTACCTGGGAACGCGAATATCAAATGAAGCAAAAGTATTCGCATCTTTTCCCAAACCCTTGAAGTCCCAGCCGAATTTAAATTTCGGGATGAAATTCCCTCTAACGGGGGGATGATGTGACAATCGTCAATCTTGAGTCAAGTCGAGTCATCAATTCAAACCGGTCAACTCGATTAAACCTTGTGTATTAGGGTTTGTGTTATGTTCATACTGTATAACTTGCTATATTAATGGGAAAACATCACTTGGGAAAAATCTTGTGTTAAAATTTCCTGAGCCTTAGTGCAAATCAATGAACTAAACTGATAAAACCATGTTGCATACTCATCGGGGGTGTGTAAGATCCTTAAACAAGGCTTAACAGGGTTTACGAACCTTGCATTGTGAAGCCGGACACTCACATTTGTCACACACAAAACCTCTCTCAATCGTTTTCACTCTATCCCTTCTTATCAAGAATCTCTCCCAAATATCTATTTGTATGAGAAATCTCTCCAAGAATGTTAAATCTCTCCCAAATCTCTCTAAGAATGTCAAATCTCTCCCAAATCTCTCCAAGAATGTTAAATCTCTCCCAAATCTCTCTAAGAATGTCAAATCTCTCCCAAATCTCTCTAAGAATGTCAAATCTCTCCCAAATATCTCTTCGTATGAGAAATCTCTCCAAGCATGTGAAATATCTCTCAAATATCTCTTTGTATGAGAAATCTCTCCAAGAATGTTAAATCTCTCCCAAATCTCTCCAAGTATGTGAAATCTCTCCCAAATCTCTCCAAGTATGTGAAATCTCTCTCAAAAGTTTCCCCTGACTTTTTAGAGTCATTCGGGGGGGGGGGGGGGAATACAAGTTAAAATACCAAGAACATAACTAAAATTTTCTAACAGCCTTCTTCAGAAAAGTTCAACTCCATTCACGGACTGTTTTGGGCATCTTAAACATTTTTGTTTTCAAAACTATACAAGGTGAAAATATTTGAAGTTCTTAGCTTTAAAATTACTACTTTCAAATCTCCATACGATTTTTCTACAATTTATGGTGATTTTTACAAAACCGCCTATCATTTCAAACATCAATCCGGACCAGTCTGTGATTATGGACTTTTTCACCCAAGTTGGAGGTCATTAAAAATCGTAATAAAAATTATGAGTAAACTAGAAACATTTTTTGAACTCTAAGAATTTACGGATCTAGTTTTCAACTTCGTATGATTTTTCTATGATTTTTCCAAAACAGTGCAGAATGGCTAAAGTTAGCCAACAGCATGTAAATATCATAACACTTTGTATTATGTTGAGCAAAGTGTATAATCATAAGTTCTAATTATTGAATGTGTTTCTTTGTTAGTTTATCATCATGAACTGAAACTAATTCATTCATAATAAATATTATACATTCATTTTAGAACACGTATAATAAATTATAAAAAGTGTAGTTAATGGATTCATAACGTTTATGCATTTCCATAAAAGAGTTCATACATATTACAAACGTTTTAGATAAACTATAATAGGTATAGTTTATGATATATTGTATAACACCCTCGTACTAAAAGAGTACATTCATACAAAAAAGGTTTACACTCGCACACATCATACGTAAACTTGTTACCATAAATTGTGAGACATTCTCTCTTTCCGTACGTCCGAGTGCGGAATATAATTCCTGGTAGTTATAATCAGAGTCTCCCGGAAGGAGAACGTGATACTTGTATATAGATCTATATTGGGTTTGACACCCCACACCTTGCTGCTAGCTACAGTGGGACCTGCAGGTCTACGGGTGACAAATGTCATTTCATTTTTGCGACGCCTGAGAAACGTCGTGGCAGGTTCACATAGTCATAGTATGATTATAGCGACTCACATAGGGAGATAACAATTCATAAAGTTTACGGGATTACATAAAACCTAAGTAGGTTTTAGGTTGATTTAAATTCACTTTTTATATCAATTCAAACTCATGACTTTTCTACTAAGTAACAATGATTTCTTATACATTTTGGTCTTTGGTCATAAGGCTACATTATACGGATTTTAAGGAAAATATCGAATTTTTCTGAAACAAACGCGACATTTACATGAGAAAGACTTCTACTAAGTTTTATAACAAAAACTTATGAAATCACCAACCTTTGTGTTGACACTTTTCAAACAACTTGTATTCTCAGGAAATCACTAAACATGAAATCAAGTGCTTTTGAGGATGGGACGTTAAGGCGTCAAACTTTCCATATTTTGTCAACATATTGTAATTGATTTTGAAACATGTAATTCATACAAGTGATGTAACCTTTTCAATTATATATATGTTGGTTCTGTTTGCTTAAATTACTTTTGAATTTGTGGTTATGATACTATACATGAAGTCCTCCACCCCCGGACGTTTCCGCCATCCTTGGTTTGGGGGTGTGACATAGTAGAAGACTACCTTTTTATACTAGTAGGAAATATGGGATTTTCTAGGAAATTCAAACGTTTACACTTTTACTTATAAGACTTTTCATTTATACTTATTTAGATAACGGCATTAAATACTTATGAATTCACCAGCTTTAAAGCTGATACTCGCTTTCAAAATAACTTGTATTATCAGGTCACAAATAGACATGTACCGATGCAAGGTTTAGAGAAGACGGAGCAGTCAAGACTCATCTTTTCTTTTGAGTATTCATTATGTTGTTATTACTATGAAAGAATACACTTGTAAGTAAGATTATACTAATAATGAAATGGATGATGTTGTCGCTTATTTACTACTTTGCATTGTTGTGATACTGTACATGATGTCCTCTGCCCCAGAAAGTTTCTGTCGTTCCGGTTTTGGAGTGTGACAGACCGAGTCCTTTTGAAAGTCTCACCCTGGAAGGGCGTGATACACTTCAGTAAGCATGGGAAGCTCAATCCAAGATACACATGGCCTTTCGAGATTATCGCTAGAATTAGCCCTATAGCTTACAAACTCAATCTACCGCGTGAACTCAGTAACGTACATTCTACTTTCCACGTCTGAAACTTGAAAAAGTTTCTGTTTGACGAGACTCTTGTAATCCCACTCGACGAGATCAAGATCAACGAGAGCCTCAACTTCGTGGAAGACCCTGTAGAGATCATGAACCGAGAGATCAAGCAAACAAAACAAAGCCGTATCCCGATTGTGAAGGTTCGCTGGAATGCCAAGCGAGGATCGGAATTCACATGGGAGCGTGAGGATCTAATGAAATTAAAATATCCTCATCTATTCGCATAGTTATTTGTAACTACTTTATTTTCTTAAACTCTAATTTCAGGAAGAAATTCCCTTTAACGGGGGGATGATGTGACAATCTGAAATTTTCTTTCATACAAACTCTAAAGTCAATCGCTTCAATTAAAAGTCAATTACATTTCTAATAATTGTTAGCCAATTGAAAGTGCGTTTGATTGTTTTTAGTATTTATTCTTCAAACGAACGAAGGAAAGGAAGTATCATCTCGGGTCTTGAAGTTGCAAAACCACACATACCACCCTAATAAGGAGTTCACGGCCAAACTTTTAGAGTTTGGGCCGTAAACTCCCATGTGGCCGTGAACTCATGCCTTAGGAATGAGTTTACTCCCCAAACTCTTTATTTCTCACTTCCACCCTCAAGTTTACTCCCCATTCTCTCTCAACTAGCATCCCATTCTTCACCCGATCTTCCGAAAACGTAAGTGTTTCTCGACTTGACTTGTTGTTATAATCTAGCATCTAGTAGTTATACATCATTTCATCAACTCATTGTTGCTTTTCAACTAGATCTTCAAGTGTTCTTCAAAACACCAAGAACACACACTAGTGTTCATGGACCTTAAACACCAAATCAAGCTTCTATCTTGTAAGTACACTTTCCCTAGCTTCTTGTGTGCTTCATATGGACCCTAGTCCCTTCCTAAGCCTTGGATACTAATCTTGATCCTTCCTAGAAGTGTTTAAGACCTTAAACAACAATCAAAACAAGTGCCCATAGGAGTTTACGGCCGTAAACACATAAGGATATGGTCCTTAGGCCGTAAACTCTACAAAGTGGTGATCTTGTGCCCTTAATGCTTTCCTAACGATTGGACTTGATCATTGGATGCTCATTCATGACTTATAAGACCTCAAAGCACAAATTGGCACTTAGTACCATGAATTTATAGCCATAAAATGATGGGGAAATGACCATGGTCCGTAAACTCCATAAGGAGTGGTCCTTGGGCCATAAACTCCAATGCCATGCCATACAACCCATTAGATGAAACCCTTTGGTACCTATAACATTTGAATCAAAGTGTTCCATGTCCTAGAGTGTTCTAACTTGATTAATTAGTTGCCAAATGACTAATTAGATACATATGTGTTTTATTATATGTTAACTAGGATCATTGTGTGTGTTCAAGTCCTCACTTGACACTTAGCATACTTTACCGATCCTACTATCGCATCACCCATTTCAGGTGAGTTCATACCCCTTAAACAACCTTTTAAATGCTCTTGCATGCTTTTAAATACTTTTATTGGGGGGGGGGGATACAAGTTGAATATCATAGTTATTATATCAATCACATGTGATTAATAACTACCAAACATATTGATTTACTATATTTTCAATCCGTTTTATCAAACCAACAACTTTTAAATCTTTTTAAAAATTGACATCGTCATGATTATTTTACTGTTGCAAACCCTTTAAATGTATTACAAAACCACTTTCCACTTATGTATTCATAGAAACCTTGTCGATACACTTATGTAGTAAGTATATATATATATATATATATATATATATATATATATATATATATATATATATATATATATATATATATATATATATATATATATTGTGACATCGCCATTTTCACAGCCAGAAAAAGTCTGATTTTTATTCTTTATAAAAATCAGAGTACCTCTTTTAAAAAAAATGTTGCGGAATTTGTTCCCAGTAAAACATGATAAATACGTTATCAAAGCACTTCCGAAGAAAAGTATTTTTATTCATTTTAAAACATTTGGGATGTCATCGTCAATATAGAAACATAAGCATAAACATAACTTATGTTCATTATCACTAGTGATTTATATCTCCTTAATCTCTCAGTGTAATGTGACTTCATATCAACACCTGTGATATAGATAAACTGAGTGGGTCAGGTTGGGAAACCTGGTGAGTACGTTGGGATTTCAATCCCACAATGTTATACCATATATATAGTTTAAAACTCACAAAATATACAATTTCACCATATATATATATATATAAACAACTCTTATCCCACCCCGTCGATCCTCACAACGAGATTATCCATACTCTCGGACCTAAGATTATCCGTTTTACCTAATCCATACTCCTGGTTCAGAAATGAACGACTTTACCTAATCCATACTCTCGAACTAGGGACAATGACTATGTCTAATCCATGCTCCTGGATCAATGACATATACTAAGGTTTTATTCTCTGAATATAATTCACTCGTTCTCGTAAGAAAACACTACCCAATATTCCTCATAATTAATTTAGGTTTACTCTTTATCATAAATCAGCATATATAATCAGGTATGTTCTTTAACAAGTATCTCAGACAACATCAAATAATTCGCACATAAACATATCTTTAATACTTCAATCGATACTTGTATTAAAATCATGTTCATGAAAGGGATTATGCACTCACTTGAAAAGGTGGTGATTCTGAACTCAGACAGCGCTTCGCTTCTTAAAAATAATTTCCTTCGATGAAACTTAGTATTATTACCACTAGATTTTAGTCTATTATTTCCTAAAACGGTACTTATATAACCCATAATAATTACCCAAGTACTTATTATAAGTTCCTAATAATGTTAATATAATTAAATAAAAACTATATTAAAAATAGCGTAGGCATAGCTCACTTACAATGAGTTTTATAGAAAACCACGTTTTGCTTGGAGTAGCATTCCCGAGGCGGAAAGCTCTTCGTCTCGGAGCCGTTGAGCACTTTGGGGCTTCCGCATCCTGCTAGGGAGGTTCCCTATGCTTTTTCGGGGGGTTTCGGGGCTAGAGAGAGGTTCTAGAGAGAGAGTAATGAGAAGAAAGAATGGGAAAGGTGTGAAGAAAAAGAGGGTGAGAGAGGTTCTATTTACAAGGTGTAAATTTGGCTGATCTTGGTGACACATGTCACCATCTAGTGGCAAGACTTGGGGACAAAGCAATTGCCAAGATTGTGCCACATCACCCATTTTCCGTAGAGCACACTTCCGACTTCTAAAATCCTTAACTTTCACATACGACGTCCGTTTTTGACATTCTATATATCCACGCGTAGGTAAAAATAAGATCTACAACTTTCATTTTTACTCCGTCAGCTAATTCTCGACCGATCTAAAATTTAACTGTACGAGAAGATTATACTGTTAAATGTCTGCGTAAAATTCATAACTTCTACATACAGACTCTATTTTTGTCTGTCTTTTTACTTTTGAGTTCCTATTAATGAGATCTTCAATTCTCATTTAGGTCGCGTAGGCCAAAAACCGCTCGAACTAAAATTCGAGTTTCGGGTCGTGCACTGCTATGACAAATTTTATAAAATTCATAACTTCCTCATACGAAGTCAGATTTGGGCGTCGTGTTTTTTGTATGGTCTCGGTTTAACATATACTACAACTTTTATTTGGAGCAATAAGGCTAAAAATTCCTTTATCAAAAATTCACTATTTACGTCTCCCGGTGCCGTGCCGGTTTTGCCGTAAAACTTTAACGGGCCATAACTTCTTTGTTATAACTCGGATTTCGGTGTTCTTTATATGTACGGAACCCTTGAGACATATTATAAAGATTGGTTAAGATTATTTATTATAAATAATCTTTTGTTAAAAAGTCATTTTCGACCCTTATTATCTCTAAATTGACTAGTCCGGATCTACGGGCGTTACAATTATCTCCCCCTTAGGATGATTACGTCCCGGAATCATCAACGAAATAGGCTCACATGATGACTCCATACGTTATCTATTCATCCTGAGTAATAACCGTAACTTTGATGTTTCTACGAACGAATATCTAACTCTAAGACTTGTTGATTGTAGACGGTGCTCGATCTTGCACTTGCTCCCTATATCACGTTAGACTCCAAATTATGACCTTCAAGTCACAATCTCGATCCTTACTAGAGACTGCTTCTTCTTCTTAACAAACTTAAGATAAGTTATTTTATTACTAAAATAGACCGATGTGTCATATTCTAATGACTTATCATCGTATGTTCCCACGCTTAGACTCAGGTCTCTTAGAGTCTTCCAGAACAGACTATACTTTCGTTCATGTTCCAATCTCATCTTAAATGGTAGCATTTCTAGCTACAAGCAACTATCGCGATACCTCTATTGATCACTTTGATTGTTTTTCTCTTAAAGCTTTTAGCTTAAGTCAGTTTCTACATCGGACTTGATTCTCTGAACTATTTATCATACTTATCGTAGTAGGAATCAATTTGATATGACCGCTAGGGTTGGTATAACAATCACCTTCTTAGTCGTTACCGAAACGATGGTAACAATATTCTTGAATAAAACGGTACCAATTACTAGTTTCTTGGCAACCTTGTGACCTTCCCTGATCCAAGTACGAGTCCTATGCTTCCGATAGTATAGGTCTCTACTACCATTCACACCTACTCATAATTGTCCCTAGTATTGTCTCGTAGTTTTCCCAGTCACCATAAAATAGAATCACACGACAGCTTAACACATTGGATAGCAAAACGAAGGTTTTTATATTATTCCTTAAAACGATTACATAGGTGTTCAGGTTCACCCTAGACTATGCCTCTAATAGGCTACATCATACGATATTATGGCTACTGCATAACTCGATCTTTAGATATGTAGTCCTCATCCTTGATTCCTCGCATTATCATCTGCTTCATCAAGGATCATCTGAAATGCTCTTGCCTTTGGTTTTGGAGGCATATTTGGCTTTGTAGCTTCTTCTTTACTTGGGTACTCTTGCTTGAAGTGTCCCTCTTCACCACACTTAAAGCAGATTTCTATCTTGGTTGTGCATTCACTGGCGTAATGACCAGTCTTCCCGCATTTAAAGCAGGTCATCTCTTTAGAGCATTTCCGAATCTGCTTCTTTCTGCACTTGTCACACCATTGCGTTCCTTCTTCGAACTTCTTTGAACCAGTATTCAAGAATTTTCTCTTCTCGTCGGACCTTGAGGATCCTTTAAACTTTCTCTTCTCGCCAACCTCCATCTTGTTGGCGGCTCTTCCCTTGATCATATCTTCAACAGACTTGGCATCCCAGATAGCTACCTCCAGAGTAGGCGCCTGACATACTGGCACCACATACTCCCATGGAATTCCCTTTGCGTACTTGTCAATTTTTGTCAGCTCGTCCGGGACAAGGAAAAAAGGAAACTCCATCTTGTCCATGAAGTTATTGGTGTATTCATCGATGGTCATGCTTCCTTTCTTCAAGGTTAGGAATTGGTTCTCCAGCTCGAGCAGGTTTTGGGATGAACAATACTTATGTTTGAATTGCACCAAAAACCCTGCCCAAGTCAATTGCAGGGGCTCATTGGGATTTAGAGTCTTCCCTAGGGTATTCCACCAGCGCACAACACCTCCTCGGAACTGACGCACTGAAAAGGTGGTTTGCAGCTTGCCTCTACAACCACACGTCATAAAAGCTAACTCCATTTCTGAGATCCAATACATGACTCCGATCGGGTATTCCTTTCCAGTGAAAGTCGATGGCTTGCAAGTCAAAAAATCTTTGTAGTTGCATCCATTCCTCTCGACTCTGTCATCTTGATTGTTCCTACTAATCACCAGTGGATCAGCTTGACCAACGGTCGTGCTGTCATTCCCTTCCTCAGACTGCCCGTCATTCAACTTGGGCTGTTCAATAGGCATCGTAAGTTCCTCTCGAGTTTGTTGAAGTAAACGCCTTGTTTCCTCCATTTGACGATCCAACATCATCTGGATCAACCCTTGCACTCCGACCATCATGATTGGCTCAAGAGCTCCTACTACAACAGGTATTTGCTCAATCACTGGTGGTTGATTCCTGTTTCCATTCACATTCCTAGCTCCACTGCGGGTTCTTTCCATTTCGATCTATTCACCAATTTAAACGTTCGGTGTGTAGCGATGAGAATTTAGATAAGAAAGATTTTATTTATAATCGACGTGTAAATCTCCTTATCACTCTGAAAAGTTACATGACAATTGTAATACCATAATTAACCGTTTAGAAATCTGAACACATAAAGTTTCCAGATACGGTCGGCAACAGACTACAGATCCAATCATACATTTAGCATCATAAATCATTTAGCACATAAAAGTATGTTAGGCATTTTCCCTAAATAAGCTAGTGCTTGTGTCTATTCAGGTGTATTACCTAAGACACACTCCTCACAATCATTGCTTAGCATTCTAAGTTTAAGTCTACAAAATAAATCCATATTCCTAGTTCGCTTAAACTAATGCTCTGATACCAACTGTGGCATCCCCATTTTCACGGCCAGAAAAGACCGATTTTGTCTATGTTTTATAAAAATCAGAGTACCTCTTTTAATAAAAATGTTGCGGAATTTGTTCCCAGTAAAACATGATAAGTACGTTATCAAAGCACTTCCGAAGAAAAGTATTTTTATTCATTTTAAAACATTTGGGATGTACTCGTCAATGCAGAAACATAAGCATAAAAAGAACTTACATTCATTATCACTAGTGATTTTTATCTCCTTAATCTCTCAGTGTAATGTGATTTCATATCAACACCTGTGATATAAATAAATTGAGTGGGTCAGGTTGGAAAACCTGGTGAGTACATAGGCATTTCAATCCCACAATGTTATACCATATATATATATAGTTTAAAACTCACAAAATATACAATTTCACCATATATATAAACAACTCTTATCCCACCCCGTCGATCCTCACAATGAGACTATCCATACTCTCGGACCTAAGATTAGCCGTTTTACCTAATCCATATTCCCGGATCAGAAATGAATGACTTTACCTAATCCACACTCTCGGACTAGGGACGAATGACTAATCCATACTCTTGGATTAATGATGAATGATTATGCCTAATCCATACTCTCAGATTAGGGACAATGACTATGTCTAATCCATGCTTCCGGATCAATGACATATACTAAGGTTTTATTCTTTAAGTATAATTCACTCGTTCTCGTAAGAAAACACTACCCAATATTCCTCATAATTAATTTAGATTTACTCTCTATCCTAAATCAGCATATATAATCAGGTATGTTCTTTAACAAGTATCTCAGGCAAGATCAAATACTTCGCACATAAACATATATTTAATACTTCAATCGATACTTGTATTAAAATCATGTTCATGAAAGGGACTATGCACTCACTTGAAAAGGTGGTGATTCTGAACTCAGACAACGCTTCGCTTCTTAAAAATAATTTCCTTCGACGAAACCTAATATTATTACCACTAGATTTTAGTCTGTTATTTGTCGTGACTAATTAATAGTCTAGCTATTATTACTATTATATAAGCGTTAAACGGTACTTATATAACCCATAATAATTACCCAAGTACTTATTATAAGTTCCTAATAACGTTACTATAATTAAATAAAAACTATATTAAAAATAGTGTAGGCATAGCTCACTTACAACGAGTTTTATAGAAAACCAGGCTTTGCTTGGAGCAGCGTTCCCGAGCCGAAAAGCTCTTCTTCTCGGAGCCGTCGAGCACTCCGGGGCTAATTGTCGACCGATCTTAAATTTAACAGTACGAGGAGATTATACTGTTAAATGTCCATGTAAAATTCATAACTTCTACATACGGACTCTGTTTTCGTTTGTTTTTTTACCACTGAGTTCCTATTAATGAGATCTTCAATTCTCATTTAGGTCGCGTAGGCCAAAAACCGCTCGAACTATAATTCGAGTTTCGGATCGTGCACTGCTATGCCAAATTTTATAAAATTCATAACTTCCTCATACGAAGTCAGATTTGGTCGTTCTTTTTTTGTATGTTCTCGGTTTAACATATACTACAACTTTTATTTGGATCGATTAGGCTAAAAAGTCCTTTATCAAAAATTCACTATTTACGTCTCCCGATGTCGTGCCGATTTTGCCGTAAAACTTCGACGGACATAGCTTTTTCGTTATACCTCAGATTCCGGCGTTCTTTATATGTACGGAACCCTTGAGACATATTATAATGATTGGTTAGGATTATTTATTCTAAATAATCTTTTGTGAAAAAGTCATTTTCGACCCTTATTATCTTTAAATTGATTAGCCCGGATCTACAGACGTTACATGTATACACACACACACACACACACATATATATATATATATATATATATATATATATATATATATATATATATATATGTATGTATGTATGTATTTGATAAGATGGTTGTGGATTCAGCTCCAACACCTTGTATAGCAAAGGTGTATAAACATACATGGTCACTTCAAACTACATTACTAGCAAACTATAATAGGTATAGTTTGGGAAATACTACCTACAATTACTAGTACAAATGAAACATACAAGAGTCAGTTCATTCATGAGTCTATAGAACTGTATTACATACTATATGAAAAAAACTATTACATACTATATGGAGAGATACTATTACATACTTTAGGAAGAGATACGATTACATGCTATATGATGAGATACTGTTACATATTATATGAGTAGATAATGTTATATATGTACTGGACTAACCATTCTACGTCCAACTGTTAGCTAAAAAGGGAAATACACATCTACAGATGTCTACAGCTACTACTATTCGTCAAGTTACTCTACCATGTTTATCCAAGTACCAAAGGAGAATACTTACATGATTATATAATGTTCCCTTTTACTTTTATTTGTGACACATTCAAATAAACGATGAAGTAGACTATAGTTTGATAATAATAGTTACACATGGGAAAATTACATACTTTTACAAAAAACAAACATACAAAACAGTCGGGTCTTTGTAGAAGACTACATTTCATACTAGTAGGAAATATAGGATTTCCTAGGGTTTGCACACTTATACGAACTGTATCATAAAAAATTTACAAATCTTTTCCTTACGATTTTACAAATCAAAGACATTAAAATACTTATGAATTCATTAACTTAAATGCTGATCTATGCTTTCAAAATAACTTGTATTCTTAGGTCATCTATAGACAGGTATCGGTGACAGGTTTTTGAGAAGACGGAGCACAGACAAGACTCGTGTTTTATCATTCATTTTTGTGTCTATTAAATTACATAGAACACACATGTATTAACATTATATATTTAATGCAATGGATGATGTTTGTTTACTTGTTTACTATTACTGTGTTGTGATACTATACATGACATCCTCCGCCCCAGAACGTTTCTGTTGTTCTCGGTTTTGGAGTGTGACAGATTGGTATTAGAGCATTGTTTATAGTGAATTGAGTATATCAAACCATAAATGATATACTAACTATAAACACAATGGGCTTAAAACACTCTGACCAAGAGTTTATACTTTTAAATGATAAAATATTTAACTAAGTATACATACCTGCATTCATACAAAAATCAGTGTCATAATGAGAAATACAAAAGTATTACGATTGTTGAATATCACAACTAAGCTCGGGGATGTATGGTCTGTCCTGGAAGTGGCATAGCCTGATCAACTATGCTGGTCCGAGGAGTGATTAGCATATGCCCAAGAATGGTTGTGATGTGGAAACAAGTCTAAAAACTTACCAACGCTACTACAACGGGAACCTTAGAACAAAACATAACTTAAAATACTATAGGAGTATTTCTTGTTAGTATAAATATCTTAGTTAGTACGTCTGTTAAACTAATTCTTTTACCCCTACTTCTCACGTAGATAACATGGATGGATTCCATCATCATGGCGACCCATACTTTCCACCTCATGGCAATGCTGGATGGCTTGAAGAAGAGCCCAAAGATGAGCATCCAATCCCTTTGGATGACCACCTCGCAGAAGGCTTCTCGGATGGATCTTACTCCGAGCCCGAAGTCAATAGCCTACCTCAAGTTGGTCAAGCCCCAAATAACAACCCACGACTCGCATTTTAGGGTCCCACACCCTTGTGGGCAACTAACTTGAATCGCTGGAGCGATGAACAGGGTCAACCCTTACTCTACAACAGGGACCGAAGCTTTTACAACATAAGAGAGGGTGGCTCGGCTGACCGAGCCCTACCTATCATGGTCTGTAGAATTGCTCGGAATGTTGAACAAGGTCGAGCAGCCATCGGGCGAGCAGTGGAGATTGATGCCAACTCTAGTGTCAACACGGTCTGCATTATCCATCCCGAGCTGAAGTCATAGAACTTTGAGTTCACCAGAGGGCACATGAACGACACCTTCAAGAAGTGGTTCGTCAGATGGAAGACCTTAGGGTTCACCCGAGGAATTCCCATCACTGTTAGAAGATGTCTTGCATATCCTTTCTTTTGATTACATAATATCCCTTCTTATCTGTGCTCAACGAAGCATTTGTGTGTAAAATATTCCTGTCTTTCAAGTACTTTATTATACTTCGAAACTACCAATATCTTACCATATGGTATGATGTAAGACCTTCATGTAGGTCATTTTCCCGAACTTATTTACATCATTAATACTAGTAAGTTTGGCATGTTATCTAATCTATTCAGAAACCCATACTATCATCTACTGTTGAACTATGGAGACTTAGTTCATGAGACACATTCATTTTCTATATTTTTGAGTTCTTAACATTGTCTTTATCTTTTCAACTTATAGTTGAAAAATGCTGCCTCGTAGAAATACCAGGCGTAACAATGGTGAGGACGCACTGACACCACCACCACCGCTACCACCTCCTCAGTTCGATACTGCTATGTTCCAAACGGCTGTCACTGCGACAGTAGCAACTGCCATGTCACACATTTATGCAAACCCACAGATGTCAACAAAGGATCCAATTCAAATGCCGATGGTAACTTAAAATGATGTAACTAGTATGCATGAACATGGAAGAACTTTTATGACTATATATGTACACATGACATATAATTAATATTAAATGACCTTCGAACGGCTACCCGATATCCCACCAGACCACATCCAAATCAAGGAAAAGGAAATAGGGCGTGCAACCTTCCCGAGCCTTTTAAACATTTATTATATAACTATACATATACAGGCATGCAATTTATAATAATTATAACAAAGTTTAAGTAAAAGTATCTGATAATTAAAAGAGTTTGTAAAATAGTTTGAAGTAAAACAACTTTGATAAACAGTTTGAATAGTAGTAAAATCATTCGTTTTGTAGTTATTAATCACATGTGATTGATGTAATAACTATAAGTATTCAACTTGTATCCCCTCCCCCCCATAAATCATTTAAAACATTTAAAAGTATTTGAAAGGTTAGTTAAAGGGGTATGAACTCACTTGTGGTGAGTGGATTGGATTGAAGTGTCGGGTACGGTGCTAGGCGACAAATGAAGACTTGTACACACGCACGAGCCTAGTTATCATATAATGAACATATATATAACTAATTAGCCAATTTATAACTAATAAATTAGGTTGGGACACCCTAGAACATGAAAACACTTTGTTTCAAGTGTTAAAGATCACAAGGATTGCATCCAAGTGTTGGTAGGGCAAGGCTAGGGTGTTTGGAGTTCAAGGGTAAACTCCCTTGAAGTTTATAGTTTTGATGGTCATAACTCAAGGAGTTTACGGTAGTAAACTCTAGAGTTTACGAGAGTAAGCTCTAGTCCCAATGACCAAGTGTTGTTTTGTGGTTTAACATATCCTTTTAAGCATTTCTACTAAGTGGTTTGGCTTTTGGAATGGACTAGGGCAACAAAACACCTCCTTTGAGGAGTTTACGGCCTCATGGATTTTTCCCTTGGGTTTAAAACCGTAAACCCATATGGATGAATGTATAGCCATGTTTTCAAGTCCCTAACACAATTAGGTAAGTGTATGTGCTAGTTTGTAAGCCTAAGGAAGGAAAATAACCCATTTAGACACACTTTAGGGTGTTTACGGTTTTGGGAGATCCCCAAACCGTAAACACCTATAAATGTTGGATTTTGGTGTTTTTCAAGGCTTAGATACATCAAAGGAAGGTTTAATCAATTCATGGAAGGCTTAACATCAAACTAGGGCTAAACAAGGGACTTAGGCACACTTTGGTGCCATTTATGGTGTTTACAGCCCAAGAACATTCTTGGACCGTGAACACCTTTAACCATGTGTTCTTGACCCATTTTCGTGATATTCAAATGAAGTACTAGCTTACAATCACTCAAGGATGGAAGCACTTACTATTAGAAGGCTTGATTTGAGCTAAAAGGCCAAAAACACTTAGTGTGCGTTCTTGGTGTTCTTGGTGTTTTGGAAATCTAGTCAAAATACAAATATGAATGGACGAATAGATGTACAAACACTAGATTAAGTGTTTTACTAACTTGAAATGGTTAGAACACTTACAACTTTGTTGATTTGGAATTAAATCTAGGATGATACTTGAGAGAGTTTTTGGAGTTTACTCTTTTGACATTTGGGGAGTAAACACAATAACTAGACTTTTGGGGGAGTAAAATCATACATAGGTATGTGTTCACGGTTTTTGGGTGAATTTTCAACCAAAATATAAAAGTTTGGCCGGGTGTTTCTAATATGCGAAGTGCTTGCGGTTTTTAAATTTCAAAACCCGAGACGGCACTTTCTTTCACCCATTCGTTTAAAAATAATATTAAAATAATAAAACAAACTTTATATTTCTTAAAAATAAGAAATAATTATATTAACTTATGATACGAAGTGGTTGACTTTTAGGGTTTGACCGAATGGAAATTTCAGGTTGTCACATCGTCCCCCTGTTAAGGGAATTTCGTCCCGAAATTAAAGTCTAAACAAATAAGGTAGTTACAAATAACTAAGCAAAGAGATTAGGGTATTTCAGTTTCATCTGATCCTCATGCTCCCAAGTGAATTCCGGTCCTCGCTTGGCGTTCCAGTGAACCTTCACAATCGGGATACGGATTTGTTTTGTCTGCTTGACTTCTCGGTCCATGATCTCTACTGGTTCTTCCACGAAGTTGAGGCTCTCGTTGATCTCGATCTCGTCGAGTAGGATTACAAGAGTCTCGTCGGACAAACACTTTTTCAAGTTAAATACGTGGAATGTAGAATGTACGTTACGAAGTTCGTCGGGTAGATTGAGTTTCTGTGCTACAGGGCCGATTCTTGCGAGAATCTCGAAGGGCCCTATGTATCTTCGATTAAGCTTTCCATGCTTACCGAAGCGTATCAAGCCCTTCCAAGGTGAGACTTTGAGAAGGACTCGGTCTCCCACCTGGAATTCAAAGGTTTCCTTCGCTTATTAGCATAGCTTTTCTGTCGGTCTCTAGAGGCTTTCAATCGCTCACGGATCTGAACAATCTTCTCTATCGTTTCCCGAATGATTTCCGGGCCGGTGAGAGTACTGTCAGAAACTTGACCCCTAGCTAATTAGGTATCCCCCACTTCAGCCCAACATAGAGGGGATCTGCACTTTCGGCCATAGAGGGCTTCGTATGGAGCAACCTTGATGCTCGTGTGATAACTGTTATTGTAGGAAAACTCGACAAGGGGTAAATGAGTATCCCATGCCTTTCTGAAGTCAATCACACAGACTCTCAACATATCTTCCAGTGTTTGGATGGTCCTCTCACTTTGCCCGTCGGTCTGTGGATGGTAGGCCATACTCATGTCCAGCCTAGTTCCTAGGGAACTTTGTAACGATTGCCAAAACCTTGAAGTGAATCTATTATCTCTGTCTGAGATAATAGATAAGGGAACACTGTGCAGTCTTACAATCTCCCTAATGTAAGTTCTTGTAAGTTTCTCCATCTTGTCAGTTTCTTTGATAGGCAGGAAGTGTGCAGACTTGGTCAATCTATCGACGATGACCCATATGGTATCAAGTCCACCCATTGTCTTGGGCAGCTTGGTTATGAAATCCATAGTGATCCGCTCCCACTTCCATTCTGGAATCTCTGGTTGTTGTAATAAACCGGAGGGCTTCTGGTATTCGACCTTAACCTTTGCGCAAGTAAGGCATTTACTTACGAAGGTAGCAATCTCTACTTTCATATTAGGCCACCAGTATAGCTTTTTGAGATCCAGATACATCTTATCTGAACCTGGGTGGACGAAATACCGAGTGTTGTGAGCCTCGGTCATGACCAAGTCTCGGAAACCACCGTGTTTCGGTGTCCAGATGCGGTCCATGAGATAATAAGCTCCACCACCCTTAACCTCTAAGTTTTTATCCATTCCTCTCAGGGATTCACCTGCCTCGTTTTCAGGTTTCAAAGCGCTGAGCTGCGCAACCTTAATTTGTCAGGAAAAATGTGAATGGATAGCCAAAGTCAAAGATTTGACTCTACGACCAGAATATTCTTTCCGACTTAGGGCGTCAGCTACTAAATTGGCTTTACCCGGATGATAACGAATTTCACATTCGTAGTCACAAAGTAGCTCGACCCACCATCGTTGTCTCATGTTGAGCTCCTTCTGGTCGAAAATATGTTGCATAAATTTATGGTCTGTAAAGACAGTGCTCTTCGTACCGTAGAGGTAATGTCTCCAGATCTTCAGAGCAAACACAACTGCTCCTAGTTCGAGATCGTGGGTCGTGTAGTTGACCTCATGTATCTTCAGCTGTCTCGAGGCATATGCGATGACCTTACCTCGCTGCATCAGAACACATCCGAGCCCTTGATTCGATGCATCACAATAGACTATGAAGTCTTCTATTCCTTCGGGAAGGGATAGTATTGGTGCGGTGCACAAGGCTCGTTTGAGCGTTTGGAACGCTCTTTCCTGCTTCTCTTCCCAGTCAAAGGCCACACCCTTCTGGGTCAGTATTGTAAGAGGTTTCACTACGTGGGAGAAGTTTTAAATGAACCTGCGATAGTAGCCAGCGAGGCCTAGAAATTGACGAATTTATGTAGGAGGTTCCACGTGGATTCCTTCTTCGCTTACCACGTGTCCTAAGAATTCAACTCTTCGGATCCAAAATTCGCATTTAGAGAACTTCGCATAGAGCTTCTCCATTCGTAAAATTCCTAGAACCTATCGTAGGTGATCACCATGCTCTTCCTTACTTCGGGAGTAAATCAGTATGTCATCTATGAAGACAATGACAAACTGATCCAAGTAAGGTCGGCATACTCTGTTCATCAGATCCATGAAAACTGCGGACGCATTGGTCAATCCGAACGGCATCACCACGAACTCGTAGTGTCCATAACGAGTTCGGAAGGCTGTCTTCGGAACATCCTCCTCCAACACTCGTAACTGGTGATATCCGGAGCTTAGATCAATTTTGGAAAAATAGTTCGCCCCTTACAGTTGGTCAAATAAATCATCTATGCGAGGCAGAGGGTAGCGATTATTGACCGTCAGTTTGTTAAGTTCTCTGTGGTCGATACACATAGGGAATGATCCGTCTTTCTTGTTAACGAACAAGACCGGTGCTCCCCAAGGCGAGAAACTTGGTCTTATAAAGCCCTTGCTGAGCAGTTCGTTAAGTTGACCAGATGTTCCTGCATCTCTGTTGGTGCTAATCGGTAGGGCGACTTGGCTACTGGGGTAGCTCCTGGGACTAAGTTGATTCTGAACTCGACTTGTCGTTGCAGAGGTAATCCTGGTAGCTCTTCTGGGAAGATGTCGGGAAAGTAGCTCACTACTGGGATGTTCTTTAGTTCTTTCGTTTCGAGGCTCGTATCGACGACGTGAGCAAGGAATGCATGGTAATCTTTTCGTAGATACTTATGTGCTTGAATACTTGATATAATACGAAGACTCGCACCAGGTTTGTCGCTATATATGATAAGAGTTTTGTTAGACGGGAGGTTTAGACAGACTTCTTTCTCGTAGCACATGATGTCGGCGCGATGAAGACTCAACCAATCCATGCCGATGATAACGTCGAAGCTTTTAATCGAGACCGGCATAAGGTCGATTGGAAATGAATGGTTATCTAGAGTTAGGGTACATCCTAAGTATATGCTATTTGTACTTTCTGTTTTTCCATTAGCCATTTCTACTGTGAATAGTTCCTTAAGTGCGTGTGGTTGTTGTTTAAGCATGCGAGCAAATTTATGGTTCACGAAGCTTCGCTCCGCTCCACTATCGAACAGAATGCATGCATAGGAGTTATCGAGGAGGAACGTACCAGTTACCACCGTCGGGTCAGCAACGTTTTCCCCATGGCCTATTGCTAGTACCCTCCCTGCTCCACCGACATTGTTTGCTTTGCGGCAGTCCCTTCTATAGTGGCCTGCCTCGCCACAACCATAACAAGTCTGCCTCACGCTAGAGCCGGGACATGGGTGATTGGCCTCGCCAGAGATTTATAGAAATGGAATGTGTGTCGTTTCTTATTGCAGTTAGAGCACTGCATTTCACGGCAGGGGCCGTTGTGGTGGTAATTGAATTTGCCGCATTTAGGCAAATTTCCAGCATACTGCCCCACCGGAGCAGTAGCAGCAGCAGGGGTTGTTGCGGCATGGACTGCCACAATTTGCTGCTTTTTGGCAGCTCGCTGTTTCTTCATCTCCTCCCAAAACTTCCGCTTAGTGTCAGCGGGTTTGGAGGGTTCCGGGATGGCTAGGGTTGTTATTGTTGCTGCAGGGGTTTTGACTCCATGGTCAATGGGTTGCTGTGCCAGTCACTTGGCATTGTCGAAGGTAGCGGGGTTTGATGATAGGACATTCCCCTGATACGTAGGCACTATCCCCCATATGTACCTTTCGATATTTTTACCTTCAGTGGGAACCATATTGGGGCAGAGGGCCACTAGTTCGCTGAATCTAGCGCTATATGCAACTACGTTGGAGCCTTTCATGGTTAAGATCCAAAGCTCCTGCTCCAATTTCTGGATCTCGCCCCTCGGGCAGTATTCCTCAATCATGAGTGCCTTAACATGGCCGTTCCACCACGTCAGGGCTTTTCCTTCAAAGGTGCATGCAGCATATTTGACTTTGCTCGCAGCAGGGCATGAACAGATTTTGAAGACTGATTCAGTCTTCTCGAACCATTGCGAGAGGGCAATGACTCCGCCGGTGCCCTGGAAGGACTTCGGCTTGCAGTTGGTGAAATCCTTGTAGGATCACTCTCTCGAGCACACATGGATTTCAACAGGAATAGATTCAACAGGGGTTCCACCTCTACTGGATCAGTAGAGTGATACTGTGCCATGGCAGTTGCCACTACTGCAACTACGTCAACATTCAGGGTTGCAGTATCGATGACCGGAGGAGGAGGTGGTGGAGGTTCAGGGTTATTCCTGGGAGATTTGCGAGGAGGCATCTTTCAGCTATAAGTTTATAAAGATAAACAAAATGGTAAGAATCAATTGTAAAATAGGTGAGAGTGACACATGGACTAACTAACCATAGCCCAATAGTTGGATAAGTGTTTAAGATCACAACAAGGAAGATTAGTAGGAAAACACAAGCGTACAGATTTTTCCCACAGATTAGATAACTATCTACAATACTGGTATTATCGATGTAATAAGTTTCAGGAAAAATCGACCTAACAGTAGGTCTTACATCATACCATACGAAAAGTTTGACAGATCTTGGATTCGTAATTAGAGTACTGAAAGTTAGGAATATTTTACATACAAGTGCTACTTAAAGCACAAATCTTAAAGGCTAATCCGTAACCCAAAAGATAAAGATGTACTAGAAATCTCCTAACGGCAATGGGAATGCCTCGGGCGAACCCTGAGGTCTCCCACTTGACGGACCACCTCTCGAAGGTGTCGTTCATGAGCCCTTTGACGAACTCGAAGTTCTATGACTTCGGCTTGGGAGGCAGCCAGTTGTTGCTACAGGGTCTCATTGGTTCTCCTGGTCCATTCCATTTCTTACTCAAGATGATGAATGCGGACTGTGTTGACACCAGAATTGGCAGCAACCTCCATGACTCGGTCGATGGCTGATCGACCTTGTTCATCATTACAGGCTATTCTGCGGATGATGACGGGCAAAGCTCGATCCGCAGAGCCACCTTCACTGAGGTTGTAAAAGCTTCGGTCCCCAATGTAAGGTAAGGGTTGACCCTGTTCATCGCTCCAGTGATTCAAGTTGGTTGCCCATAAGGGTGTAGGACCTGGGAAAACTGGTCGGGGGTTGTTGTTTGGGGCTTGACCTACTAGCGGTAGGTTGTTGACTTCAGGCTCAGAGTCAGATCCATCAGAAAAATCTTCTGCTTGATGATCATCCAAAGGGATTTGATGTTCATCATCGGACTCTGCCTTAAGCCATCCAGCATTTTCGTTGGGTGGAAAGTACGGGTCTCCGGGAATGTGGAATCCAGCCATTAAATCTACGTGAGAAGAGAGGTATAAGAATCTAGTGTATAAATAGCTTGTAGTAGCACAAAATACACCTATAGTATTTTAAGCTTAATGTTATGTTCTAGTGTTCTCTTTATGGTATTGTTGGTAAGATTTTAGACTTGTTGCAACCACACAAGTACACTTAGGCACATGCTAGTCAACCCTCAGATAATATAGTTGATCAGGCTATATCTTCCCAGTTGATCAGGCTATATCTTCCCAGTTTTGACTATATGCAGACTCGTATACTTAATTAAATATTTTATTATTTATAAGTATATACTCTTGGTCAAAGTATTTTAATCCCAATGTATTTATAGTTAGTATATCTTTTATGGGTTGATATACTCAATTCACTATAAATAATGCTCTGATACCAATCTGTCACACCCCAAAACCAAGAACGGCGGAAATGTTCTGGGGCGGAGGACGTCATGTAAAATATCACAACACAGTATAACAGTAAACAAGAAAACAACATCATCCATTGCATTAAATATATAATTTTAATACAAGCGTGTTCCGTACAGTTATAGACACCAAAAATGTAAATCAAAATAATAAGATGAGTCTTGAATGCGCTCCATCTTCTCAAAAGCTGGCATCGGTACCTGTCTACTGATGACCTAAGAATACAAGTTATTTTGAAAGAGTTTATCAACATTAAGCTGGTGAGTTCATAAGTATTTTAGTGTCGGTGGTTGTATCAAAATGTTTGAACGTAGTTATAAGTATGAGTTTGTAAACGTTTGTAAGTGTTGGTAAATGTTTGAATCTCCTAGAAAAACCTATATTTCCAATTAAAAGTAGCCTTCTACCAAGGCGTAACTATTTTGTGTGTTCGTTTACTGTAAAAGTGTGTAATTTTCCCCAAGTGTAACTATCATTCTCAAAATATAGTTTGTACATTAATGTTTAAGGGAAAGATCACTAAATATGTAAAGGGTAAATTAATGTAGTACTGTAGTGTTGTATTATAGGATTACTATTGTTGTACTGACTACCTTAAACCGGATTTATATTAAGGCATCATGTGATTAATTGTACCATACTATCGACTGGATAAACAACGACAAATGTAGGTCGTAAAATGAAATGACGTTTGGCACCCGCAGACCTGCAGGTCCAGCTATAGCTAGCAGCAAGGTGTAGTATAGTCAATCCAGTATAGATCTATACGCATACTCACACTCTCCCTTCAAGAGACTCTGGCTACAACACGGGCCATGACATTGAAGTCATGCTCACATATAGATCACAATGGTTAATGTATTCATGTATATGTAATGTAATGTTACTCGTACTAGTATCGTTGTATATGTTCTCTTTCTAGTATAGTTGTATATGTTCTCCTTCTAGTATAGTTGTATATGTTCTCTTTCTACTATGGTTGTATATGTTCTCTTTCTCGTATAGTTGTATATGTTTTCTTTCTAGTATACTTGTATATGTTCTCATAGTAATAAGTATTGACTCATGAATGAACTGACTCATTGATCTAACAATAGTATAAGTATGATCATGTGTTACTGATATGTGTATTTATATATATATATATATATATATATATATATATATATATATATATATATATATGCATTATATCTTAGTATTTTGGCCTTTATTATTCTCTTTTAGAACTAAAAAGTACTCATAATGCTTTGAATTATGTTTTGCAGCTATTCGTTGTCGATAAAGAACAAAAGAAAAGACTGAAGCGGAAACCGGGCTTAGAAGCTAAAAGAAATTAAAAATGCTGGAAATTCAATTACGCCCCGCATAAATTGCAGTTACGCTAAGCGTAATGCCCAAATTCACGTTACGCCCCGCGTAACCTAAGGGTACGCCACGCGTAATGGCTTGCACCGGATAAACTCAATCGCGTAGTAATCCGACTTACGCCCAGCGTAATCCGACTTACGCCCAGCGTACGTAAGTCGGCTACAAGGGTTATAAAAGTCGAGTTTCAGCTAACCAGAAGGGGGGATTCGACTTCCAACTTAATTTAGTCGATATTAAACTTCTGTGAAGCCGTTTTGAGGGTCTAGAAGGCGGCCGGAAGGCCGTTAAGCTAATAGGAGCGGAGATCAGGAGGGTTGGAGAGAGGATACGTGTCGGTAATCATATGGGTTGTTAACGTGACCATGTTTAGCATTCCATTGTGTTACTATTCTATATTTAGTTTCTGATTTGGGTGTAAAAACCTTTTACTTTGTGTTTATGATTGAATGAAGCTTTGATTATTAGACTAATTGCTATATTAAATAGTTTGTTTGTGTTTAATTTATCTTGCCAAGCTTGTTAAAAGATCCTTACGTATTAATGATAATTATTTGCTGTTAATTTTTAAGTGAATTGAGTTGTATGAACATCTGCTTGATTGCTTGTCTCTTATGATTTTGATGACCATCGAGGTTATAAGTCTAGAAATAACGAATGTGAAACTAGGATTAACTTGAGAATAAGTAAGTTAATGTGTGAGCCTTGTTTGATGACCATCAACAAGAGGTTAATTGAATGTCTAATTTGATTAACTATATTTGCAAGTCTTGCTGGATACGAACTGAACACTAGGAAGCATGTTAGTTTAACCAACTGATCACTGTTTGAATTGACTTGTTTGCTAAAGGATTAGTTATAGTGAACGCGAATCTAATCATTTTAGGAATCGGTGAACATGAATAAATGAATTTGTGTATGCAATTGTCTATGTTTTTAAGGTGTAATTTATCTAAACCAAAGTACCTGAAGATATTTGCTTTCCTGCTAGTTTATCGAGAGTTGTTAATTAATTGTTAGTTTAAGATTTATTTCTTTATTCTTTTCATGTGACCTGTAACTTATAATCAAATATATTAAATTAATCCACCGTTCCCTGTGATCGACACCTGACTTACCTAAGTTATACTGTAATCTGACTAGGTACACTGCCTATAAGTGCATAATTAGTCTAAGTTTGTTAGGTTATAAATATTAAAATTAATGGTTACTTTTGTGCACATCAAGTTTTTGGCACCGTTGCCGGGGAACGGCTTGTCATTAATTTAGTTTATTTGACTATTCGTTATTTGTTTTTAGTTAGTTTTTATTTTTAGTTTGATTTTTGTTGATATCATTTCACTTGTCGGGAAGGTTCTTGTTGTTATTTTGCAGGAATTTGGGACTGTACACATTGCTTGACTTTACTTTTTGCATGGGTTTCGAGAATGAAAGCGATTAGCGAATTCTTGACCTGCTTAGCCTACTACTTTGTTGATTTGTCCAACTCAATCCATGAGGCGTAGTGTAGCAAGGCGTATTGTGGTGGTTAAGTGGAAGACGAGCTCTTGCTGTTCTTGACTAGTTAGGTCACTTCTTGTTCCGCTTTTAGTTAAAGGTGCAAAGAAAACAATGGAAATATTCTAACGGGTCCCGAAAGTGGGTGTTTTCGCAAACCAATTCTTGCGTGCAAAGGTTTTTAATCAACCATTGTTGTTTGATCTTGACAAAGATAAGTGATTATGACGTCTCTTCTTCTTCTTTTTTTTTTTTTTTATGTCACTCATCGGAAAATCATCAGTTGTTGAAGCAATTAAAAAGAAAATAATTAATTGTAATTATAAGTCCCTAAATTAATTAGTTAAAAGAAAAGGAATTTAAATTAAAGAAAAAGGAAAAGCTTCATTTAAACTTACGCCCAGCGTAAGTTTGATTACGCTAAGCGTAATTAACCACTTATCGCGTATGGAATTTTCATGCAGCTGGGGTTACGCCCATTGTAACTTCGCGTTACGCCCAACGTAAATCGGCAACCAGGTTTTATCATTTTACCCTTGACTTTTTTTTGTTATTTTTTTTCAATTCCTTTCTTCGCACACACGAACTGTGACGACAACTTATCTCCAAGATTTTCGATTGTTCTTCGTTTATTGTAAGATTCGACACACAAGTAAGTTTTTCGGTTACTCAATGGCTTTGATTTATGTTTCAATCGATGGAATAAGCTGAAAAATTGCATCTGTTCGAAATCAAGGGTTCATATATTTCTCGAATTAGGGGTCGATTTCACAAATTCGTGTTTGATTATGGCTTAAATAGACTGAGATGGACTAATGGACTCAACCCTAGTACCTAATTTGGTCTTAATCCCATCCCACACCAATCGATTTAAGCTCGGGGACGGACGCCAAGCGTAGCCCTGTAAACTTCGATTCTTGACTGCTCTATGCAGTTTCCCTGTTAAGTGTTTGTTAATTTTAAATAGACAAGGAGATTACGGGGGATTGATTTTTAAAGGAGGTCCCGTTTTTCTATTGTCTTGGACCACGAAGTTTGATATGCCCCTGTTTATTGCTTACAGTTGGTTAATTTGAAAACTTGTGATATGGGTTATGATTTTAGCACAAGTAAAGGAAGAAGAACACAGAATCGTGGAACCTGGACATACGCCCAGCGTATGCAGGATGTACGCCCAGCGTACTGTCCATGTCCAGCTCCAATTTTTTTGGTTTAAAATTTATTAATGCTGTTATATTTTGTTTGGTTTTGTGTTTGTGTTTATTTATGCAGATAATGGCCCGAAGAACTCAACGGACCAACCCACCCGAGGATGTGACCGATCACCGTTTCTTACAATTTCCGCAAACGCTGAACAATGCAACCCGGGCACGTTATGTTGCCAATTTGAGCTTGCTTCTCACGAGATCGATATAGCACCATCATTCGACTGGGAATTGGCTACCCGGACTGGACTAGCTGCATTGATCCAGGAATTTTTGCAATACGCGCACTCGGACGCAAGTGGTGTGGACTTGTTTGTGCGTCAGGGATGGGCACGTTTGTTCAGGATCCAGGAGCCTGTTTATCGGGAATTTTTGCTGGAGTTTTACGCTACGGTTTCCTATGATCCTAGGAAGGCACCCGATGACAGGACAACCTTTGCCTTCAGACTGGGGGAGTGACCCGGGAATGCAGCGCGATAGAGCTTGCGACTCGAGTGGGTATATACACAGCAGATGAGACGAGGAGTGTCCACTTCCCGGCATTCCTTGCTGATGGTCTTACAGAGCGGCCAAATGACTATAACGAAAACACTTTTTAGGCCAAGATTACAGGGGGAGTTTATACACCATCTACCGCACGAGGGAGGATGATTCGGTCTACTACCTACAGACTGCTGCACCGTTTGATTTCCATGACTCTCACGCACCACAAGAATAGTGAGAGAGTGCCTTCGACAGATTTGTATTTCCTATGGGCACCCGTTACTCCAGGGAGGCACCTGAACCTTCCAGTTGCTTTAGTTGCGTATTTGGGATGGAGGGCCAGGGGACTTCGGGAGGATCGCCCGATTTGCGGAGGGCATTTTATCACACGATTAGCCCGGTCATATCAGTTGCTGACGCGTGAGATCACGAGATCGATGGTGTTCCAGGATATGAGGCCGATGAGTCTTCAGCTTTTAGAGTCGATGCGTGTATTAGAGCGGGGTGGAGATGGTGTCTTGCGAGTACGAGCAGATGATGTAGCGGATGAGGAGGGTGCCGCCGAGCCACAGCCGAGACGGGTCCAGCGGCGTAGCTCGGCTGCTGGGGGAGCGCAGCAGGGACCTGAGCCGGAGATTGATATGCGCTACCTAGCTCAGGGCATTGATCGTCTTGACATGAGGGTCCAGAACCTTAATGAGTATTTTGCACATGTGGGTAGGCAACAACAGTGGTATGGGGATGCGTTGAACGCATTCTTTGCCCACTAGGGGTTTCAGAAATTTGGTTCCCTACCCACCACCATTCCAGTCACGATATGATGGGCCCGGTACTTCTGGGACACATCAGCATGATGATGGAGATGATGAGTGATCCTTTTTATTTTTGTGTTTTTTTGTGTTATTTTTAGTTTAGTATTTTTATTTGGTATGTAATTAATCTTTAATTTAGTTTTGTTTTACTTTTGTTTTCCATGTTGATGCTCTTTGGTTGTTTAGATCTCTGTAGAATTTTCGCTCTTAGAAAGTTAGCAGTAAGTTCAGCAGCTAGGTCCGACTGTTGCTAGAGAGAGCCGTGTGAGAGTTTGAAGATTATTGTTAAGACCCACAATTTGTAATAAGTGTGGGGTGTATATTGATTTCGTGAGCGATTATTTCGAAGATTGGCATTTTTACGATATTTTGACTCTTATGATATGGATGAGCTGTTCCCACACCATAGAGTTTTATTTCGATGCGAGGAAGAAGTATCATCCCGACTGCCACGACATGGTTGACACTTTCCTATGTTGTAGGGGAGTTTTTCATCACGAGAAGAGGATGTCATTCTAGACGAGACGACGTGGTCGACATTTTCCCACGTCATGATTATTATACATTGCATTTGTTTGCAATCTTTTGCATCACATGTTTGAAGACGGCGGTCTTGATTTTATTTTTTGGAAAATTCAGAAGCAGCAGTTCCAGTTCCAGTCTTTCAGCAATATTTGAAGCAACGTGTACCAGCCCCATTCGATCTCGCCACAACTACCCAGGGGAGTCTGTTCCTTTTTCTCCCTTTTTATGTTCTTAATTCGTTTTAGCATACAGTGAGGGCATTGTATGAAATAAGTGTGGGGTAGGGGGTCAGTAAAAGTAAATTAAAATTAAAAGAAAAAATGAAATAATAGTTGGAAATTGCTTGATTTAGGGAAATTTAAAAATTTATAAAAACTTGAAATAATAGTTTAATTTAGAAGAATCTAGTGATAATTTAAAATTTTTCTAATATTGTATGAGATAATCCGATGAGAACTCAAATGTTTAGTTGAGCCAATATACGTTATACTGCATTTGTGGCTTCCCTTATTTTAGTGAAATCATGGAACAAAAACATAACCCCGCTTGGTTTGAAGGATGCAATATGTTTAGCAGCCTAAACCTAAAATGTATCCAGGAAAATTATTATCATTAACCAATAAAGGTTGAGGTTGAGCGCCTCTGCTTAAGCATGCAGGTTTTGAGTGAAAAAAGTGAGGTACATGTAATATAAAAAAAAAGAGAATTACAAGAAAAGTTTGAAGAACTTTGGAGCAAATAAAGTGAAGATCAAAAGATCAAAATTCCAAGAAATTCAAAAAGTCGAAGATACCAAGAAATCAAATCAAATAAGGTGGTGAATTCAAAGAAATCAAATCAAATAAGGTGGTGAATTCAAAGAAATCAAAGATCAAATTATCAAGAAAGTGAAGAATTCCAAAAAAGCTCCACAGTGGTATCATAAATTGTAATTCTAGATTATGTATGCCTAGGTTGCTCAACTAAAAATACCTTGAGGTTAGGAGGTTTTCTGCGGATGGATTTGGATGGTTGCATAAAATAAGCATTGTTCGGAAAAAGTGGGCGAGTGTTTATGAAGATTGTGAGTATTTAAAGTATGGGGGGGGGGGGGGGTACTTTAGGAAAATTTTAGACACAAATGCATGCGTTGCGGTCTTGACATAATGGCTGAGTTTTAAATGGATTGTTTAGTGCGATATTGGTAAAATAAAAGTAAATTTGCTTGGGGGCAAGCAAAGGCTAAGTGTGGAGTATTTTGATATGTGTATTTATATATATATATATATATATATATATATATATATATATATGCATTATATCTTAATATTTTGGCCTTTATTATTCTATTTTATAACTTAAAAGTACTCATAATGCTTTGAATTATGTTTTGTAGCTATTCGTTGTCGATAAAGAACAAAAGAAAAGACTGAAGCGGAAACCGGGCTTAGAAGCTAAAAGAAACTAAAAATGCTGGAAATTCAATTACGCCCCGCGTAAATTGCAGTTACGCTAAGCGTAATGCCCAAATTCACGTTATGCCCCGCGTAACCTAAGGGTACTCCCCGCGTAATGGCTTGCACCGGATAAACTCAATCGTGTAGTAATCCGACTTACGCTAAGCGTAATCCGACTTACGCCCAGCGTACGTAAGTCGGCTACAAGGGTTATAAAAGTCAATTTTCAGCTAACCAGAAGGGGGGATTCGACTTCCAACTTAATTTAGTCGATATTAAACTTCTGTGAAGCCGTTTTGAGGGCCTAGAAGGCGAGCAGAAGGCCGTTAAGCTAATAGGAGCGAAGATCGGAAGGGTTGGAGAGCGGATACGTGTCGGTAATCATATGGGTTGTTAACGTGACCATGTTTAGCATTCCATTGTGTTACTATTCTGTATTTAGTTTATGACTTGGGTGTAAAAACCTTTTACATTGTGTTTATGATTGAATGAAGCTTTGATTATTAGACTAATTGCTTTATTAAATAGTTTGTTTGTGTTTAATTTATCTTGACAAGCTTGTTAAAAGATCCTTACATATTAATGATAATTATTTGCTGTTAGTTGTTAAGTGAATTGAGTTGTATGAACATCTGCTTGATTTCTTGTCTCTTATGATTTTGATGACCATCGAGGTTATAAGTCTAGAAATAACGAATGTGAAACTAGGATTAACTTGAGAATAAGTAAGTTAATGTGTGAGCCTTGTTTGATGACCATCAACAAGAGGTTAATTGAATGTCTAATTTGATTGACTATATTTGCAAGTCTTGCTGGATACGAACTGAACACTAGGAAGCATGTTAGTTTAACCAACTGATCACTGTTTGAATTGACTTGTTTGCTAAGGATTAGTTATAGTGAACGCAAATCTAATCATTTTAGGAATCGGTGAACATGAATAAATAAATTTGTGTATGCAATTTTCTATGTTTTTAAGGTGTAATTTATCTAAACCAAAGTACCTGAAGATATTTGCTTTCCTGCTAGTTTATCGACAGTTGTTAATTAATTGTTAGTTTAAGATTTATTTATTTATTCTTTTCGTGTGACCTGTAACCTATAATCAAATATATTAAATTAATCCACCGTTCCCTGTGATCGACACCCGACTTACCTAAGCTATACTGTAATCTGACTAGGTACACTGCCTATAAGTGCATAATTAGTCTAAGTTTGTTAGGTTATAAATATTAAAATTAATGGGTACTTTCGTGCACATCAGTTACCCCGATGGTAACTTACAAATGATGTAACTAGTATGCATGAACATGGAAGAACTTTTATGACTATATATGTACACATGATATATAATTAATATTGAAACGACCTTTGGACGACAACCCGATATCCCACCAGACCACATCCAAATCAAGGAAAAGGAAATAGGGCGTGCGACCTTCCTAAGCCTTTTAAACACTTCTTATATAACTATACATATACACGCATGCAATTTATAATAAGTATAAGAAAGTTTAAGTAAAAGTATTTAATAAGTAAAAGAGTTCGTATAACAGTTTGAAGTAAAACAACTTTGATAAATAGTTTGAATAGTAGTAAAATCATTGGTTTTGTAGTTATTAATCACATGTGATTGATGTAATAACTATAAGTATTCAACTTGTATCCCCCTATAAATCATTTAAAACATTTAAAAGTATTTCAAAGGTTAGTTAATGTGACAACCCAAATCTATTTCCGTTACATAATCCCGTCTTCACTAACGGAATTCATCGTTATATATTATTTCCCCGTAATGTTTGGAGTCGACAATAAATAAATATCTAGTTATTTATGTTTCTTGATATTATCATAAGTAATTATAACTTGTAAGTGTTAACCCCATTCAACTAAATAGAGTTATATTACTTTTCAACCACTTCACCCGGGTAAAAAGTTTTAACTCTGTTAAACGTTAGCATCGGATAGCCGTGTACCGAGTGCAATACCCGAGGCATATAAAATAAGAGTGAACACCATTTGGACACTCTTTTACCACCCTCTCACACTCTCTCACTACTTTCTCTCTGTAGACCCGAACTCGACTCCAAAACAGCGAATTCCGACTTCCAAACGTAAGGGTTTCTTCCCTATCTTGTTCTAAACATACTTCATTGTATTTAGAGGCCAAAAATCATAGGATTTAGGGAACAAAAGGGATTTTACAGCCTATGAAGCCCCTTAGGCTGTAAACACCTAAAACTATGCCAAAATCCCTATTTTTCCTTCCTTTAAGCTTGTGTACTAATTAAGGGATTTACCTAGGTGAGTTTGGACATGAAAACTTAAGATTTTGAAGCCTAAAAAGGAGTTTACAGCCCAAGCTTATGCTTAGGCCGTAAACACCCAAAAACCCTTGGTAAAAGTCCCAAAAACTCATCTAGGGCATGTAGGAATTTAACTATGACCCTAGGAAATGTTTAAGGCCATTAAACATCTCATTTTGAAGCCCAAAGAGGAGTTTACGGCCAAGGCTATGCTTGGGCCATAAACTACCCAATTTCTATGCCAAAATGTCCCAAAAACCCATCTAAGGCCTTCTAGAATTTAACTAAGACTTAAGGAAGTGATTTGGACCATTTAACAATCCATTTTGAGGGACAAAATGGAGTTTACAGCCCAAGCACAAGTTTGGACCATAAACTCCCACAAATGACACCAAATGAAGGTTTTAACCCCCCAAATTAACCCTAGGCATTTACTAGAAATATATGGAGTTGAAATAAGGCCTTAACTTGCACTTTTGGAGGAATACATGAGTTTACGGCCAAGCCTAGGGGGCTTACGACCATAAACTCCCAAGGAGTGGCCTTTGGGCCGTAAACTCCAAGGGAGTGTACTCATGGACTCCCCCGCAAACCCCTCTTGGCCTTGTACCACTCCCGGGAACCCCTTCTAGGCCCTAAAACCCCGAATCGATGCTAGAATGCCTAAATACTTTAATGAAAAGCATAAAATGATTAATCTCTAGTAAAATACATATTTCATATGACATTAGGGTCCTAAAAGGTGCACAAGTCGTTATTTGGAACAAAACGCTCAACCGACACGTCCACCCGATTTACCCGATTCACCCGATTTACCCAATTCACCCGATTTACGCGATTTCAAGTGAGTTCATACCCCTTAAATGAACCTTTCAAATGTTTTATATGTTTTATGGGGGAATACAAGTTGACTATACATGTTTATGGAAATTTATACAAGTCAATTATTCATGTTACGGGAATTAATCACGTGTGATTCACTACCCTTAGTTCAAATCACATGTGATTTATCACTATGCCTTATAAATAGATTCTACGTTTTCAAAACTATTTTGGATAAATAATCAAGTTTTTAAATGTTTCTTTTGGACAATACTTTTATTAAACAAATCTTCTTATAAAATGTAACCACGCTAATATAATTATATAAGTAAGACTTGAAGGACTTAGGACCGATAGCTCGCCTTATTTCCTGTTCTTGTTTGATTGTGGGCTTAGGGTAGTGGTTATCCGTCCGACTGTCGTTGATTTCTTAGTTATATATCTTGTATATTAGCATGGGACACGAGTATTTCTCATTTCATTAGATACCTAAATCACTAACATGACAAGAACCATACACACTAAGTTAACTATAATAGGTATAGTTAATACTACTACTACTACTACTACTACTTACTATAGCTATTACTCTCTACACTATAATATGCACTATTACCAAACAACACACTAGTAAGAGAACACACTATGAACTATACTAAAAGACTACTACACTATAACAAAAAGAGAAAGCACTAAACAGACGATAACACACTAACTCACTACGAGATACTCTACTCGCTACCCACTACGCCCAGAGTTTTCCGACAGGAAGACGACGCTATATGTATAGATCTATACGAGGAAGACGCTATTACATCCTGACTGTTAACTTCAGTTCGAGCCGCACAGGTCCAGGGATGCCACTACTTCACTACACTGTGCATGAACGGGAAGGTCATGGGGTCCACTATTACTGACATTATTGGTAACATACAAGAAATACACTATAACCGCACTAAAATACTAAACTAAAGGTTAAGTTAATATCTCGAAGTAAACAAGCATCTAACACTAAAGGAAGTTGGTACCACTATTATTGAATTCAGGCATAACTTACTATATTGCATTATTTATTGGAGAATCACTATTATACTTTTACGATAAATGGTTTTCAAAGATGAAAATGACATATTTCTTAAAGGTTTTCACTTACTATGCATTTCTGGAAAATATAGGATTTTCTAGGTTTTACTACTACTTATGACTGTAAATTTCAGCTTTTCATACTATCGGTTCTAATGCTTTTTATACGAAGACTCACACTAATATCTTATGAACTCACCAGCTTTATGCTGATATTCGTTTTCAAAATAACTTGTTTCCTCAGGTCAAAGATAGACAGGTACAGGTGCAGCGTTTTGGAGAAGGTGGAGCATACAAGATCCATCTCTTATTTTTGTATTACTTTTGGTGTTTTGTTGAACATTACAAAACACACTTGTAATTAAACTCACTATGTAAATGAAATGGTTGTATGTTTCATGTTTTTAGTATTATGCAATTGTGATGATACTGTACATGATGTCCTCCACCCTGAAACGTATTCTGCTGTTATCGGTTTTGGGGTGTGACAGTTAAAGGGGTATGAACTCACTTGTGGTGAGTGGATTGGATTGAAGTGTCGGGTACGGTGCTAGGCGACAAATGAAGACTTGTACACACGCACGAGCCTAGTTATCATATAATGAACATATATATAACTAATTAGCCAATTTATAACTAATAAATTAGGTTGGGACACCCTAGAACATGAAAACACTTTGTTTCAAGTGTTAAAGATCACAAGGATTGCATCCAAGTGTTGGTAGGGCAAGGCTAGGGTGTTTGGAGTTCAAGGGTAAACTCCCTTGGAGTGTACGGTTTTGATGGTCATAACTCAAGGAGTTTAAGGTAGTAAACCCTAGAGTTTACGGCAGTAAGCTCTAGTCCCAATGACCAAGTGTTGTTTTGTGGTTTAACATGTCCTTTTAAGCATTTTTACTAAGTGGTTTGGCTTTTGGAATGGACTAGGGCAACAAAACACCTCCTTTGAGGAGTTTACGGCCTCATGGATTTTTCCTTTGGGTTTAAAACCGTAAACCCATGTGGATGAATGTATAACCATGTTTTCAAGTCCCTAACACAATTAGGTAAGTGTATGTGCTAGTTTCTAAGCCTAAGAAAGGAAAATAACCCATTTAGACACACTTTAGGGTGTTTACGGTTTTGCGAGATCCCCAAACCGTAAACACCTATAAATGTTGGATTTTGGTGTTTTTCAAGGCTTAGATACATAAAAGGAAGGTTTAATCAATTCATGGAAGGCTTAAACATCAAACTAGGGCTAAACAAGGGACTTAGGCACACTTTGGTGCCATTTATGGTGTTTACAGCCCAAGAACATTCTTGGACCGTGAACACCTTTAACCATGTGTTCTTGACCCATTTTCTTGATGTTCAAATGAAATACTAGCTTACAATCACTCAAGGATGGACGCACTTACTATTAGAAGGCTTGATTTGAGCAAAAAGGCGAAGAACACTTAGTGTGTGTTCTTAGTGTTCTTGGTGTTTTGGAAATCTAGTCAAAATACAAATATGAATGGATGAATAGATGTACAAACACTATATTAAGTGTTTTACTAACTTGAAATGGTTAGAAAACTTACAACTTTGAAGATTAGGAATTAAATCTAGGATGATACTTGAGAGAGTTTTTGGAGTTTACTCTTTTGACATTTGGGGAGTAAACACAATAACTAGAATTTTGGGGTATAAAACTCATACATAGGTATGAGTTCACGGTTTTTGGGTGAATTTTCAACCCAAATATAAAAGTTTGGTCGACTGTTTCTAATACGCAAAGTGTTTGCGGTTTTTAAATTTCAAAACCCGAGAGGACACTTTCTTTCGCCCGTTCGTTTAAAAATAATATTAAAATAATCAAACGAACTTTATATTTCTTAAAAATAAGAAATAATTACGTTAACTTATGATAGGAAGTGGTTAACTTTTAGGGTTTGACCGAATGGAAATTTCGGGTTGTCACACACAAGTACAAAGAACTCGATCTCGAGCACCATCACAGGTTTCTAACGGGGAAGAGGAGGATGATGGTTGGGAACCTGAAAGGCGACCAAATAGAAGGAGGTCACGAAGAGATGAAAATTTAAGTTCTACTAAAATGAAAGTTCCTTCTTTCAAAGGAAAATCAGACCCGGACGCATACATTGAATGGGAGACAAAAATGGAGTTCATATTTGATTGTCATGAATATTCCAACCGTAAGAAGGTAAAACTAGCCGTAGTTGAGTTTTATGATTACGCACTAACATGGTGGGATCAACTTCTAATCACTAGATAGAGAAATGGAGAAAGGCCTATTGAGACATGTGATGAAATGAAGAGTGTCAATGCGAAGACGGTTTGTGCCAAGTCATTACTTTCGTGATCTCCACAATAAACTTCAAAGCTTAAAACAAGGCAGCAAGTGTGTTGATGATTACTTCAAAGAAATGGAGGTTATGATGGTTCGTGCCAATATTGAGGAGGATCTTGAGGCAACCATGGCCAGATTCTTAAATGGCCTAAATCTTGAAATTTGGGATCGCGTTGAGATGCAACATTATGTTGAAATTGAAGATATGGTCCATATGGCTGTAAAATTGAAAAACAATTTAAAAGAGGTGGCGGGTATCGAAATAACACTTGGAAGGCTAGTACTTCAAAAGAAATCAGAAAGAGAAATTAAATTGCTTCCTACTTTTTATGCCTACAAATGTTCCTACCCAATAAAATTATGACAAATGTCATCATTCCATATGTTTTTTAACTAATTCATTAAGGCTATATCAGGAATATATTAAATAAAATTAAATTGAATGATGATTTGTCATAATTTTAGTGGGTAGGAATAATTGTAGGCATAAAAGGTAGGTAGGAATAATTCCCCCCAATCAGAAAATACACCTACTTCTTCTTCTAATTCGAAATCTGATCCTAAAACAACAAACTGTTCAAAAGGAAAAACTAATTCTTCTACTTTTAGGAATCGTGACATAAAGTGCATCAAGTGTCAAGGAAGGGGTCATATTGCGAGTCAATGTCCAAATAAGCTTACCATGGTGATTAGAGAAAATGGCGAGATCGAAATGGATGAATCAAATTCTATAGTTTCACCGGAAGATTGTAGTGATGATGAAGAGGTGGCTGTTCAAGGTGATTTGTTGGTTGCAAGACGAGCTCTAAACATTCAATCCAAGGAGGGAGACGATGCCCAAAGGGAGAATATATTTCAAACACGTTGCTATGTTCAAGGGAAGGTATGTAGTGTTATAAATGATGGTGGGAGTTGTACTAACGTTGCAAGTACTTCCATGGTTGAAAAGTTAGGTCTACCCACGATGAAGCATCAAAAACCATACAAACTCCAATGGATCAACGATAGTGGTGAGGTGCGAGTTACAAAACAGGTGATGGTTTCATTTCGGATTGGAAGATACGAAGACGAGGTGTTGTGTGATGTTGTTCCTATGCAAGCTACTCACTTGCTGCTAGGTAGACCATGGCAATATGATAGGCACGTAAGTCACGATGGTTTCACTAACAAATACACTTTTGTTTACAAAACAAAACCGATAACTCTTGTACCAATGTCATCAATTCAAGTTTACCAAGATCAAGTAAAATTTCAACAAGATGCAAAAAAAGAGAGCGAAGGAAAAATAGAGAGTGAGAAAAAAAAGATGATGAACAAAAAAAAAGAGTGAGAAAACAGAAGAAAATGAACAAAAAAAGGAAAGTGAAAAACACAAAGAAAACATGAAAAAAAGGGGGAAAGAAAAAAAGGAAAATAAATATATTGCACTAGAAAAAAAAGTGAGATAAAAGAAGCTTTTAAATCAGAAATGCATTTTGTGCTTCTTTTATTCAAAGAAGCTCCAATAGCCACTTACATTTCGGCCAGAAATCTTCCGAGCGATGTTACTTCTCTCTTGCAGGAATTTGGAGACTTGTTTGCTGAAGATGTTCCAAATGGATTGCCACCAATTCGTGGAATTGAACACCAAATTGACTTTATGCCTGGGGCATCTATTCCCAACAAACCATACTATAGAACAAGTCCTGAAGAAACCAAGGAGCTACAAAGGCAAGTTGAAGAGTTACTTGCAAAGGGATTGGTTCAAGAAAGTATGAGCCCTTGTGTCGTTCCAGTCTTGTTAGTGCCAAAGAAGAATGGTTCTTGGAGAATGTGCGTAGATTGTCGTGCCATCAACAATATTACGGTAAAGTATCGTCATCCCATTCCCCGATTCGATGATATGCTTGAAGAGTGGTATCAGAGCTAGTTCTTTGTGTTTCATATCTATTTTGTTTTTTTTCTTGATTACTTGAGCTCTAAGATGCATATTGGTAGCAGGTCTTGTCACAAGTTGTCAAGGTTCTACATTTCTTTTTGTTTCCTATATATTTTCATTTGGCTATTAGTTTCCTCAAAAAAAAAAAAAAAACGAAAAGAAGCAAAAAAATAAATAAATAAATAAAAATAAAAAAAAGCAAAAAAAATTTTTTACAAAAAAAAAATTTACAATGAAAAAAGAGAAAAAAAAAAGAAAAAGAAAGAAGACGAGGAACAAGTAAAGCCTTTTTTTTCTATAAAATCAATTTGAATTCCAAGTGTAGTCATTTTTTTTCAAAAAAAAAAAAACTATTGTTTGTTTCATCATTAGCAAAGCCAAGTTTGTTTTGAGTTTCTTTTCGTGTATTGAGGTTACTTTAATTTGGATACAATTTCTTTTGATTTGTTTGGTAAGTTTGAATTCTTCAAGGCCACAACTTCAAATTTGATAATTGCTTCTTTAGTTTGTTTAGAACTTTAAGAGTTAAAATAGAGTGGTAAAAGGCTGTGTGGTGAGACTAAAAGAGGGTAAAAGGCATTCGAGGGATACACGAGGGTTGAGTGAAGTATTTTTGAGAGAAACACGTGAGCGAGTGTTGGGAGGAAGTAATTTATTATTTTATTTTATTTTTGTTTTGCAGAAATTTAAGATGGGTGATCAAAACCCCCTACTAAACCTTCAAGTTCAAGCTATGATGGATGAGATACGACGTTTGATGACAAATGAATTTAACTAAGTACATGAAAGAATGGACCGAATGGAGGCACAAGTACAAAGAAATCGATCTCGAGCATCATCACAGGTTTCTAACGGGGAAGAGGAGGATGATGGTTGGGAACCTGAAAGGAGACCAAATAGAAGGAGGTCACGAAGAGATGACAATTTAAGTTCTATTAAAATGAAAGTTCCTTTTTTCAAAGGCAAATTAGACCCGGACGCGCACATTGAATGGGAGACAAAAATGGAGTTCATATTTGATTGTCATGAATATTCCAACCGTAAGAAGGTAAAACTAGCTGTAGTTGAGTTTTCTGATTATGCACTAACATGGTGGGATCAACTTCTAATCACTAGACAGAGAAATGGAGAAAGGCCTATTGAGACATGGGATGAAATGAAGAGTGTCATGTGAAGACGGTTTGTGCCAAGTCATTACTTTCGTGATCTGGAATAAACTTTAAAGCTTAAAACAAGGCAGCAAGTGTGTTGATGATTACTTCAAAGAAATGGAGGTTATGATGGTTCATGCCAATATTGAGGAGGACCCTGAGGCAACCATGGCCAGATTCTAAAATGGCCTAAATCTTGAAATTTGGGATCGCGTTGAGATGAAACATTATGTTGAAATTGAAGACATGGTCTATATGGCTGTTAAAATTGAAAAACAATTAAAAAGAGGTGGCGGGTCTCGAAATAACACTTGGAAGGCTAGTACTTCAAAAAAATCAGAAAATACACCTACTTCTTCTTCTAATTCCAAATCTAATCCTAAAACAATAAACTCTTTAAAAGGAAAAACTGATTCTTCTACTTTTAGGAATCGTGACATAAAGTGTTTCAAGTGGAGGAACAAGATTACAAAAAATAAATAAATAAATAAATAAGAGAAAAAAAAAAGCAAAAAAAAATTTACAAAAAAAAAGATTTACAAAGAAAAAAGAGAAAAAAAACGAAAAAAAGGGAAAAAAAAAAAGAAAAAGAAAGAAGAGGAGGAATAAGTAAAGCCTTTGTTTATAAAGTCAATTTGAATTCCAAGTGTAGTCATTTTTTATTCAAAATAAATAAATAAATAAATAAGCTATTGTTTGTTTCATCATTAGCAAAGCCAAGTTTGTTTGACTTTCTTTTTGTGTATTAAGGTTACTTTAATTTGGATACAATTTCTTTTGATTTGTTTGGTAAGTTTGAATTCTTCAAGGCCACAAGTTCAAATTTGATAATTACTTCTTTAGTTTGTTTAGAACTTTAAGAGTTAAAATGGAGTGGTAAAAGGCTTTGTGGTGAGACTAAAAGAGGGATTTACTATATTTTCAAACCATTTTATCAAACCAACTACTTTTAAATTGTTTTATAAACTGACATCAAGTCATGATTATTTTACTATTTCAAACCCTTTAAATGTATTACAAAACCTCTTTTCACTTATGTATTCATAGAAACCATGTTGATACACTTATGTAATAAGTATATATATATATATATACATACATATATATATATATATATGATATATATATATATATATATATGATATATATATATGATATATATATATATATATATGATATATATATATATATATATATATATCTGTATGTATGTATGTATTTGATAAGATGGCTGTGGATTCAGCTCCAACACCTTGTATAGAAAAGGTGTATAAACATACATGGACACTTCAAACTACATTACTAGCAAACTATAATAGGAATAGTTTGGGAAATACAACCTACTATTCCTTGTACAAATGAAACATACAAGAGTCAGTTCATTCATGAGTCTATACAACTGTATTATATACGATATGAAGAAATAATATTACATACTATATGGAGAGATACCATTACATACTATAGGAACATATACGATTACATACTATATGATCAGATACTATTACATATTATATGAGTAGATACTGTTATATACGTACGGGACTAACCATTCTACACTCAGCTATTAGCTACAGAGGGAAAATGCACATCAACGGATGTCTACAGTTAATACTATTCGACAAGTTAGTCTGTCGTGTTTATCCTAGTACCAAAGTATAATACTTACATGATTATATAATGTTCCCTTTTACTTTTATTTTGTGACAAATTCACATAAACTATGAAGTAGATTATATTTAGATAATAATAGTTACACATGGGAAAATTACATACTTTTACACGAAACAAACATACAAAACAGTCTGGTCTTGGTAGAAGACTACATTTCATAGTAGTAGGAAATATAAGATTTCTAAGGGTTTTCACACTTAGACGAACTGTATCATAAAAAATTTACATGTCATTTCCTTACAGTTTTACAAATCAAAGACATTAAAATACTTATGAATTCACCAGCTTAAGTGCTGATCTATGCTTTCAAAATAACTTGTATTCTCAGGTCATCAGTAGACAGGTACTGGTGACAGGTTTTTGAGAAGACGGAGCACAGACAAGATTCATCTTTTATCATTCATTTTTGGTGTCTATTAAATTACAAAGAACACACATGTATTAGAATTATATATTTAATGCAATGGATGATGTTTGTTTATTTGTTTACTATTACTGTGTTGTGATACTATACATGACATCCTCCGTCCCAGAACTTTTCCACCGTTCTCGGTTTTGGGGTGTGACACAAAGGTACTGAATTGACTGGTTGAACTTTTATGTCTATATAGGTATGCATGATATATAACTAATATTTAGATGACATTCAGACGAATAACCGATACCCTAAGGCCACATCCCGACGAGGAAAAGGAAATAAAGAGAGCTAGTCGTCCTAATTCCTTTAAACATTACTTATATAACTATACATATATAGGTATGCAATTGACAATATAAAAGTAAAAAGAAGTTTCTTTAAAACCTTTAAAAAGTTTAATAAATAAGAGTTCATGACTTGATGTCAGTTTATAAAACGATTTGATGTAGTTAGTTTGATAAGACAGTTTTAAGTATAAGAAAAACCTTTTTTTGAAACACAATTGTAACAAAGTTTGAAAGGAAACATACAGTATGTAAGATAGTTTGATAAAGAGTTTTAACATGTAAAAACGTTTGAGAAAGTCATTTGAAGTAATCTGTTTGGTAAAACCACTAAAAGTGTAGTAAATCCTTTTGTATGCTAGTTATTAATCACATGTGATTGATATAATAACTAGCATGATTCAACTTGTATTCCCCCATAAAATAATTTATAAACAATTCAAAACATTTAAAAGGTTAATTAAGGGGTATGAACTCACCTGTTGTGAGTGGATTGAATGGAAGTGTTGGACAAGGTGCTAGGTGTCAAGTGGAGACTTCAACACACACAATGATCCTAGTTAACATATAATGAAACACATATGTATCTAATTAGTCATTTTACAACTAATTACCCAATTTAACAAATCCAAGGACATGGAAACACTTTGATTCAAGTGCTATAGTTATCGAAGGGTTGCATCTAAGGGTTGTATGGTATGGTATTGGAGTTTATGGCCCAAGGACCACTCCATATGGAGTTTACAGCCCATGGCCATTTCCCCATGAGTTTATGGTCGTAAACTCATGGTACTAAGTGTCATTTGGAATTTTGAGGTCCTATTAGTCATGATTGAGCATCCGATGATCAAGTCCAAGCCTTAGGAAAGCATTAAGGGCACAATAAGACTACTTTTAAGAGTTTACGACCTAAGGACCATGTCCTTATGGTGTTTACGGCCGTAAACTCTTATGGGGACGTTTTTTGATTGTTGTTTAAGGTATTAAACATTTCTAGGAAGGATCAAGGTTAGTATCCAAGGCTTAGGAAGGGACTAGGGTCCATTTGACCCTACTTAGAAGGGTTTACGGCCCAAGAACATCCTTGGCCGTAAACTCCTTTGATCCTATTATTCTTGGTGATTTTCAAGTGTTATCAAGTTGATATTAAGCACAAAAGAAGCTAGGGCTAGTGTACTTACAAGATAGAAGCTTGATTGGGTGTTTAAGGTCCAAGAACACTAGTGTGTGTTCTTGGTGTTTTGAAGAACACTTGAAGATCTTATTGAAAAGCAAGATTGAATGGATGAAATGATGTATAACTACCATATGTTAGGTTATAACAACAAATCAAGTCGAGAAGCACTTACGTTTTCGATAGATCGGGTGAAGAACGGGATGCTAGTTGAGACAGAATGGGGAGTAAACTTGAGGGTGGAAGTGAGAAATGAAGAGTTTGGGGAGTAAACTCATGCCTAAGGCATGAGTTCACGGCCACATGGGATTTTATGGCCCAAAATCTAAATGTTTGGCTGTGAACTCCTTATTAGGGTATTAATGGTGGGTTTTCTACTCCATGACCCGAGACAGTACTTCCTTTAATTCGTTCGTTTGAAGAATAAATGCAAAAAACACTCAAACAGACTTTAAACTGACTAACAATTATTAGAAATGTAATTGAATTTTTATCGAAGTGTTTGACTATAGGCTTTGTACGTATGGAAATTCCATGTTGCCACACTACCCAGCTGTAAACGGTTTACGATCATGATCGGGTTCACGACCGTGAATACCAATCAGGCCGAATTTTGCTGATTTTCGAAGAAACTCAGGTTTTTGCATGATTTTGGATCCGACCCTGATATGAAATTTAATTATATAACTTAAATGATTTTCCAAACCTTAAGAATTTGACAAAACAAAATAAATAAATAAAAATTCAGAATTTATTAACAGTATCGGGCTAACATTAATGGAAAAAGGTTCGGCTTGTCACATCATCTCCGCAATAGAAGGAATTTTGTCTGAAAATTCTAACATAGAATACAAATCAAGGACTAGGAAAAATATGAGGGTACTTATGTTCCATTTAATCTTCTTGCTCCCAAGTGAATTCAGGTCCCTGCTTGGCATTTTAGCGAACCTTCACTATCGGTATGTGACATTGCTTTGTTCGTTTGACTTCCCCATCCATGATTTCAACTGGTTCATCCATAAAATTAAGGTTCTCATTGATCTTGATCTCATCAAGAGAGATCACAAGGGTTTCGTCGGATAAACACTTTTTGAGGTTCAACACGTGGAAGATGGGAAGAATGTCGCTTAGCTCTTGGGATAAACAAAGTTTGTATGTGATGAGACCGATCCCAACGAGAATATTGAATGGCCTAGTGTATCTTGGATTCAGATTTCCATGCTTCCCAAAGCATATCATGCCCTTCCAGTGTGACACCTTCAACATAACACGGTCACCGACCTGGAACTCCAAGGGTAACATGTTTTATAAAATATTAAATAGACCTAAGCCCACAACCAAACAGGGAACAAGAAGTAAGGTAGAAAGCACACATCCAACTGCCTATCGGACATTAATTAAATATAACTCTGATGTATGAACTAAGGTATTATAGAATTAACCACTAAGGATGCTTTAAGGTATACTGTTTAATAAACTGGATTAAACCCTTTTAACGATAAGGTTCTAGTTTAGTTTACTACATGTTCCATTTAAAAAGTATGCTTTTGTACTAGAAAATGGTGTATTAAATTTGTATACTATGACCTGACCTATACCTAGTACCCATTATGATTACTTGGTGTATACGGAATATTATATATATATATATATATATATATATATATATATATATATATATATATATATATATCGAGTAGATAGTAGACTGGATGCATCTGCTCTAAGCCCACACCCAAACAAGGAATAGGAAATGAAGCGAAAAGCACACATTCTACTGTCTGCCGGATCCGATTATTATATATCCCTGATGTATATACCGAGGAATCCGAAATTTAGCATTATAGCCCCCCTTTTACTATATGTTCATTTTACTAGGTAGTTATGTGCATTGTTGTATTGTTTGGAAGACTACTATAAGTAATAAAATCCTATACTCTTAACACCTCAGTCGATACTATTGTGAGTTTTTGTATATATTTATGTGTTTTATTTATTATTGTCCGGTACTTTATAGATGTACCCCATATATATATATATATATATATATATATATATATATATATATATATATATATATATATATATATATATATATCCTTATACCACATTTATTATCATCTTCTGTTTAAACAATGAGTTAATGATATGTTACCTTCCAAGGTTAATGGAATAATTATAATAAATTTGTTAATGACGATTTGTTCCTCTGTTTATGGTATATAGTATGTTTCTCCCTATTTCTCTTTATAGTATGTTCCTCCCTGTCCTAGTTATAGAATGTACTGACCCCTTAAACTATACCTATTATAGTTTACTAGTATATATACTTGAATTGTTACTGACTTGAGTGAAAGACTTAATTATCTACTGAGTTATGATTGTACTTTAAAAACGGTGTTTTATAAACAACAAAAGTAACATAACTTAAAAAGAGTTTTTGAAATGGTTTTGATCACTTATAAAAGTATAAGAAATCCATTAAAATGATGGTTATCACAAATAACTTTTACACAATTAACATTGTGTTTAACATGTATCCCCCCCCCCCCCCCTTAAAAGCATTTTAAAACATTTAAAAGATTGATTATAGGGGTATGAACTCATCTTATGTGGGTGATTCAATTGAAGATTCACGTAAGGATGAGAAGTTCCATGAATGACTTCCTGTAACACAAACGAGTCTTAAATGACATATAATGGCATATATAGGCATAAAATTAGTGTTTTACACAACTAATTGGTAAGGAAACACCCTTAAGGACTCGTAAACACTTGCTACAAAGTGTTACAATCACATGTGATTGACTAAAGGGAGTTTAGGGCCAAAGGGATGTGTGTTCATAGCCACACTTGAGTTTACGGCCAAGGGAGGGTTTACGGCCACCCTAAGTGTTTACGGTCGTAAACACCCCAATATGATGCATTTTGGGTCTCGATTCTTGTTTGTAGGGTGTTTGTCTCATGAGAGTGCAATAGTTTGTAATGAATAACAATATGATAGAAGAAATGCTCACACTTTTGATGGCTTTTGGGTGTTCCTGGCCCAAGAACAATTAGGTGTTCTTGGTATTATTGGTGAAAAGATGAAGACTTGAAGATCTTGAAGAAAAGTGATGAATCAATATGGAAATCAAAGAGCTTTCAAGTATACAGAAGTGAAGGATGAAACACTTACAATTTTGGAGTGAAATGAGAGCTTTTCTTGGATGGTACATGAGAGAGAATCGGTAGTTTGCAGTCAAGACTTGGAGAAATGAAGAAAAATGAAGCAAACTATCATCTATAGGGGTGGTTCATGACTAAAGGGTGTTTACGGCCGTACATAGAGTTTACGGTTGTAAACCCCATGTGTTGGGTTTCTGGTTTAGGTGCAGCCTTCTGATCTCGAGCTAAGACTTCAAAACACTCAATCCTTAAGTGTAATAGGCTTAGAACTCATTAGAAAGACACTTAACAAGGCTAGAAGGAAATGGAATTACGTTTGACTTTTGGTTGATTGGCTGGACTTATAAGATTAAAACTTTCGGGTTATCACATCATCCCCCCGTTAGATGGAATTTCGTCCCAAAATTAGCTTTCTTAGCAGTACTCCTGGGGTTGTGCTCTTTTGAATGGCAGAATAACCACTCGTAGAGCTAGGCAACTTTTCCATTTCACTCCCGATAACACTCATACTTGGTCCATCTATCATCACTTCGTATATACAAGTTGTATATAATTAAGATTAGTAAGACGGTCGGATGTGCGACTCTTCCCCAGATCCACAGCCAAAAAAGGAACAGGAGATAGGGCGTAAACACACATACTAAATCTGCATAATCATAATCATATACCACGCTCACGTATACGCTTAATAGTGATAGGTTGGTTGTATTCGTCCTTAGCCTCTATTCTTGAACTTGATTTGTTAGACGAGTGGTAGTTTGGGAAAGTCTGCATAGTATAAGGTGTCAAGGTCTCGGAGTACAAGGTACTCTTCGTATGATTACTTCAGGCTTTAGAATACGAGGTAGACGATTCAGAGGTTTGGGTCACGCTGTCGTTATGAATAACGAGGGTTTCATGAATTTGACATTCAAGATGATGGAATTCCAAAACATGTGAACTTACTATGGTGAGGACCACACCAATCCATGACGAATAATGAAAACAACCTGTTTACCGTAACAAAAGTTAGGCTGATTTGAAAGACATGTTTGTTATACGATGGTGTAACCCTAGTGTGCTCGACAATGTGCTCTGTTTAGACTTTCTAGTGCTTTCAGTTTTCTCTTTAATATTACCACTATCACAAACCGTACCGCGATGATCGAGTACTAACAGTGGGAGTGCTTGGATAACTACTGTCGATACTCTATATTATGATCCTCCTTGGTACCTCTATGATCGCCTGGAATATACACATTATGTATAATTAACATGAATAAGACAGTCGACTGAGTGGCTTTGTCCAAAATCCACAACCAAACAAGGAACAAGAATTAAGGCGAAATCACTCACTCTAAGTCTACAAAATCTTAGGTATGCATGACCCTGATGTGCATACTAAGCCATCATAGCTTCCCTGAATGGATCTTATATTCTTTCCTGAATGTTGTGACTTGTTCTTATGAGTGAGTTATTATAATTACTTTTAAAGGTTTTCCCCCAAGTTTTAATCTTATATAGATATAAATTAAATTTCGACGTAATTACTATTTAGAGGACATACGAAAGGCTCAAAAGAGGGATTACTCGTTGTTCCCTTGTGTCTTGTCGTTAGATTTTTCTTCCTCCTTCTCAGTCATTTCTCTCTGTTGGGCAGTCTCTCTTGGCATGTCCCATTTTACCACATGCATGACATACCTAAATTATACCAGCATCGGTGGTTGAAGTGATGTGCTGAGTCGGAGGTCCACAGAAATGAGCTTCTTCGTCTTCCCTCTCTGTTGGACAATCCCTTTTAAAGTTTCCAGATTTGCCACACTTGAAACAAGCCAAGTTTACTTGGTAGATTGGCTGTGTTGACGCCCTACAGAAGCGGGAAGTGTGCCCCTTCTTGTTGCAATTTGTACACTGCATCTCTCGACAAGTTCTGTTGTGGTGGTAGGTGCATTTGTCGCAACTTGGAAGATTTCCAGCATATCGTTTTACGGGAGTTGTAGTGGCAGATGAAGTGCCAAATGTTGTGACCACAGGCGTAGCCACGGGCTGTCATCTCTTGGTAGGATCTTGATCCGATTTCCCCCCCTTTTTGTCCTAGAACTCTCGCTTCTTGTTCTTAAGTTTGTGGTATGGGGTGTCCTTGTCACCAGACACCAGCGGTTTCCCTTGATTGTTATTGTGATTCGCATAACCGGCACCGCTTCCACTTCCGCTGGCGTTATTAGCATTGAGCAATGCCATGACAGCTGCCACAGCAGCTGTGACCGCAGCCTAAAAAGTAGCAGAGTCTATCAACAGAATTGATGCTTTACCCGTCGGTTGGTTTCCTCCTTGTGAAGACATGATTCTATTGCATGGAGAAGAATCCTCTCGCGAGTAATGATAGTCATCGATAGAGGCATTCCAACATATTAAATATACTTAATAGTTTCACGCTTTGCTAGACTATTCTCAATGTTTTGGACAACATTCCTGAGATGTGCCCATGGTAGTGGGTAGAAGTAGGTATTGTATGAGTGATATTTAAACTAAGTTATCCCTGGTCTGAGTGTATTTGGTTCTGACTTTCATAAGGTTTTAGAAACAATTCATAAAGGGAGTCTATATAAAAAAAACTTTATGACTCAGAAATGTTTATCCTCGAATGAATTTATGTGGATTTAGCAACTGATATTGGCTATATAAAAAGAAATATTTCTAATTAATAGTGTGTGTAGTATATCTACTAGCTCACGAAGTCAATTAAGGTAATTATTTATTAGTGTGATGCATAAGATGTTTTAGTTTCTCCCACTGATCACTTCTTGGAAATCTCTTTTTGTCTCTCCTTAACTCCTCTGCTGACTGCTATGATGGAGTGGTTACATCTATCAGGGTTTATCGTGCAAGAACGGAAGTGTCTAAAGAATCTATGAGTTTAAGGGTAACATTATGGGGTGATCCTTACTGGGTCCTCCTATAATTGCGCAATGTATACAAGTTGTATATAATTTAAGATTAAATAGACCTTCGAATAAGTGATCCTACTCCAAAACCACAAGCAAACAAGGAACAAGTAGTGAAGTATAGATCACAAATTCTAAGTCTATAAAATCTCAATTATATAAAACATTGGAAGTATAAACTCCAGAATCATAGACCTACCAGAAAGGTCTTTTAAATTATCACATAAGTTATTTATATAGTGCCTAAAATACTCATATAGTATTTTAATGTAATGAACGTTTTATATTTTAAACTTTTTGTCTTATAGTATCATAAAATACTCCTAAAGTATTTTAAGTTTATGTTTTGATCTAAAATTTCCTTGAATCAAGTTAGGTAAGTTTTAAGACTGTTGCAACCCCCCATCACTCCCGAACACATGTCAGTCACATATCAAATGAATACAGTTGATCAGGCTATATTTATCCTAGATATGCATACATAACTATCTAGGTGTGACCGAAGTGTCCAACCTTTAAATACTTATGTTCCGTTCTTGTGATACTTGTTTTGGTATGTATATATATGTTATAAGCATGTATGTATACTTTTATAAAGTATTGCTATATTTTTAAAATATATTATTATTCAGAGCACTTCGATCCCATTGTATTTATAGTTGTATATCTTTTATAGGTTGATATACTTAGTTCACTATAAACAATGCTCTGATACCAATCTGTCACACCCCCAAACCGGAACGACGGAACTGTTTGGGGGCGGAGAACGTCATGTTTAGTATCACAACATATGCATCATATTAATCAAAGTAACAAACAACCATTGTATTAATATTAAAGTGTTTACAAAGTATGCGATTCACAAAAGATTGAATTCAAAAGTAGATAACAAAACAAGACATGAAGCTACTATACTCCATTTTTTAAATCCCAGCGCGAGTACCTGTCTACTAGTTTCTTGAGAATACATGTTATTTTTAAAGAATTGATCATCATCTTAGCTTGTGAGTTCATAAGTATTTTAGTGATGTAGTAAGTTCTTTAAGAATAGTTCACCTGTTCCTCCATAAAATCCTATATTTTCTGATATGATGAATGGTAAGTAAAATGACTCTACAATCCTTTCTATGAGTAGTAAAGGGATACAAGTTATATACAACTTTGAGTAAACAGACAATCGATTGTGTGAATTTGCCCTAAGTCCACAACCAAACAAGTAACATGAGATGTGGCGGAAGTCACACATCCCATTGTTTGTTAGATATTTATTGTATATAACCCTAGTGTATTCATTTGGTACTCACGCAGGTAACTGTAATAGTTTTTTTATATTTGATGAAAACATTCTTCAAGAAAATCATATATTTCCTTTAGTAAAAATGGTAACCACAATAGTTCCTTCTATACTCACTTAGCTTATAAAAGCTATATATAATCTAATATCAAACGGATAGTTAAATGGGTGAATCTGCCCTAAGCCGACAACCAAACAAGGAACAAGAAGTATGGCGAAAAGCACACATCCAACTGCCTATCAGACATTAATTACATATAACTCTGATGTATAAACTAAGATATTATAGAATGAACCACAAAGGGTCCTTTAAATTATACTAGTTTAATAAAATGGATTGAACCCTTTTAATGATTAGTTTCTAGTTTAGTCTACTATCTATTCTATATGAAAAGTACGTCTTTGTATAAGAAAACGTTGTATTAAATTTGTATACTATGACCTAACCTATACCTGGCACCCCTCATGATTACTTGGTGTATACAGAATATGTATATATATATATATATATATATATATATATATATATATATATATATATATATAAGATCGAGTAGATGGTAGACTGGGTGCATCTGTCTATGCCCACAACCAAACAAGGAACATGAAATGAAACAGAAAGCACACATTCTACTATCTGTCAGATCCGATTATTATATATCCTTAATGTATACCGAGGAATCCTAAAGTTAGCATCATAGGCGTCCTTTTTACTATATGTTCATGTTACTAGGAAGTGATGTGCATTGTTTTATTGTTTGGTAGACAACTATATGTAATGAAATCGTGTACTCTTAACGACTCAAACGATACTGTTGTGAGTTTTTGTATATATTTATGTGTTTTATTTATTATTGTCTGATACTTTGTAGATGTAATCCATATATATATATATATCCTTATGCCACGTTTAGTAAAATGTTTTGTTTAGAACAACGAGTTAATGATATGTTCCCTTCCTAGGTTACTGGGAATAATTAGTATAAGTGTGTTAATCATGATTTGTTCTTCTGTGTATCGTATATTGTATGTTCCTCCCTGTTTCTCTTTATAGTATATTCCTCCCTGTCCTAGCTATATTATGTACCGAACCCCTAAATTTTACCAATTATAACTTACTAGTATGTATACTTGATTTGTTATTGACTTGAATAAAAGACTCATTTATCTACTGAGTTATGATTGTACTTTAAAAATGGTGTTTTATAAACAACAAAAGTAACATAACATAAAAAGAGTTTTTGAAATGGTTTTGATCTCTTATAAAAGTACAAGAAATCCTTTAAATGATGGTTATTACAAATAACTTTTAGACAATTAACATTGTGTTTAACTTTTATCCCCACCCCCCCCCCCCCCCAAAAAAAAAAAGCATTTAAAAACATTTAAAGGATTGATTATACGGGTATGTGTTGGATATAGTGTCTAAGTCCATAACTATATTTGGTATATACTTGACCCGACCCAGCATGGTCCATTTGGGTTGCATAGCATCATGCACTTGGATAAACTAAATGATAGAAAAAGACACTTATGATTTATTAATATATTATAAGTTCTAATATATTAATAATAATATTTAATTAGTATTGGTCAAGAATTCTTTTAGAATTAATTATGTGATTAAAAGGAGACTAATTAAATATATGGAGTTGTTTATGTATATCATCTCTTCTTAAAATAGTGGGCTAATGATCAATGGTTTTTTAGATTGGGCTAAACCCAATAAAGTGCTCCACAGATAGTCCATGGAGGTAATAAACCCATGGATCATGGAATATTAGAGGCCATGTCATTTAGAGTTTACACCTTGTAACCTACATTTGACAACACTATAAAAGGAACCCCTAAGCTATGAAAATCGGCCACTAAGTGTAAAACAAGAAGGCATTGAAGATTTCAAGAAGTGCTCTAATTCTCTGAAGGTTATTCCAAGTGTATTTGGTGTTGTGTGACACATTTGAGGCATCACACTTGACGTGCTAGGCTCACAATGTTTTCAAGGAATCCAAGTGACAAAAGGTATGTTCTCTTACTAGATTTTATTTATTAAAGTTCCCCCCTTCCATGCTATTTATGTTGAGATACTTGGAAAATCAAATTTGCATGTATCTTAGTAACATAGATCCAAGGTTTCTAGGGTTGCATGTACACCATACGAGTGTTAGAATGCTCAAAAACCTTCAGTGGTTTCAGAGCCTAGGCTTGTTTACTTGATACTTGATGCAAAATGCTTGAAAAACGAAGTTTTTATGTCACAACACGTATGAACTCACCGAGTCCATGGGGGACTCGACGAGTCCATGAAGAAATGCATGCTAATCATCGAGTTTGTTCATGAACTCGAAAAGTAGAGGATCTTGTGACCAGTTTTTCGAGTTTTGCTGCTGGAAATGGATTAGAATTATTACGCTAAACTGTTTTGGACTTGTAAAAACTTGTTTTAGATGGTGTAATGGTTATGCTAATCCATTTACAATGGCTATTATCAAAATTTCAAGTTTATATGTGGCTTTTATGATTCTTGAAATTGTTGATATAATGTTCATACACTTATGAGTTTCGAAGATCATAGGAATTATGTGCAATTATTTGACTAGATTAATTCTTGATCTTTATGTGTGTTAATGGAGTCCATAACTAGGTCTTAAGTTATGGATAACCAAAAGTTACAAGTTATTAAATCCATTAAAAGAACACATAAGTTATAAAATCGAAGAGTCTTCATTTATAATATACAATAACTCATAAGTTATGAAAGATGAAAAGTTTTGAAAGTTTACATAACTTGCCCTCAAGTTTTGGAACATGTAAATTCACTTAAAAAATTTAGTTCCAACCCCTAGAATTTTAAAAGTTCAAATTCAACCCTTATACTTATAATATTATAAGTTATTAATATATATATATATATATATATATATATATATATATATATATATATATATATGTATAAGAACAAAAGTCGTTTTTACCATTAATAGGCCTCATTCACGAAGCTGGTATTCAAGGGGGTATAAGGTTGTTGCCTAAAAAATGGCAACTTAATGGGTGTCCACTCTCACCCACCGCTTCCTTGACTGGTGGAGGGTCGTTAGCCGAACATGTAGGACAACGACTTTAAGTTCTTATCAAAAGTGTAAGGATACTAAAGAAACTAAATGTTTTTTTTATAAATTCCTAATCTTAGTTACTTTAAGAAAATGTGAATAAGGTGCTAACCCATGAAATTACACTTTGCACTTTGTTTAAGTCGTTAGTGGATCGTGTGTGGTTAACTGGCACACTAACTTGGACTTAACAAGGTAGGCAAAGGGTAACTTAATACTTATCATAGTATCGATGGAGCGCGTGTGGTTAACCGACACATCGATTGAGGGGTAAATATTAAGGGTACCATGTAATTTGCATGGTTACTTCACACCTTGTTTTGTGATCCTCGGCATCCCAGTCCCAAAACTTGAAGGGCACACTTGATATTGAAACATGCCATTGAAAAGTTCAATGAATCTCAAAGAATCTTGGAGTTTCAAAAACCAATTAAAACTTAACACTTTATTTCGTTTTTCATGGTGGAAATTGTTGAATCGTCATTCACCTAATTTCAAATATTTTATATCTTGGATTACAACATCCCTCTCCTAAGTTATAAAATATTGTGTTGGGTCCTAGCCTTAATATTACATTTGGGTGTTTTATTAAGGACTATCTTTATATCTAATCTAAAACTGTCTTTCATCGTTTTCAGATGTCTTCAAACAATGGTGCTTATGGCTCAAACCCTACCAAGTCCTTCTCTCTCATGAATCTTCGTGGGAGACTCATCTTTGATGGTTCCAACTTGATGGATTGGATCCGGAACATCATGACGGTCACACTCTACAAGGACAAGGAATATGTCCTCAACAACGAGCTAAAGGAAATTGATGAGTCAAATGATACTCCTAAGGTGATCTCTGAATTTTGGAATCATGAGAGAGATGCCACGAAAGTGGCTTGTATCGTGACGGCCACGTTGACAGCGAAGCTCCAAAAGTCGTATGAGGACTATTACCCTTTTGAGATGCACCAGGACTTGATGGACCGCTACCATTAAAGTGCTATCCAAGAGAGGTATGACATCATTTGCTCCATGATAACAAGTCGAATGAAGGATGGTGAACCCATCACTAGCCACTTGCAGAAAATGCTAAGGTATGTAGAACGGTTGCTGAAGCTAAATGTAAACTTCCTTGAGGAGTTGGCAATTAACATCATTTTGCACTCCGTACCTTCTTGTTTTGAACAATTCCGAATAACATACCACATGAATGAGGCAAGAGTTACACTCAACAAACTTTAAGGACTCTTGAAGACCATCAAAAGTGGTCTTAAAGGTATGTCGGTTGTTACCACTGCTACTCCTACCACGACCCTTGTCTTGGCAATCGGGCAAGGAAAAGGGACAAAGAGGAAGAGACCCTCGAAGGGCACCATGGGAAAGTCCCTTGAAGGCTCCTTTTCAAATGGAACCAAGAAAGGTTTCGTCACTCCTTATGCTAACCATAAAGAGGCTGAATGCTTCTATTGCCACAAAAAGTCACACCGAAAGCGAAACTACCCAAAATATTTGCAAGATGTGAAGGATGGGAATGTAAAACCAAACCATGCAGGTATTTACACTATATTGTATAATAACTCACCTCATTCTAACTATTGGGTCCTTAATACCGGTTGTGGTATTCATATTTGTTATGACTTGTAGGGACTAAGAAGAAGTAAGGATGTAGAGCACGAGAAGATAAGCTTAATCATGGGGAATAGGAAAGCATGACCTATCACCAAGATTGGAGTTTATACTTTGTTGCTAAGTAGTGGGTTAACATTAGATTTGAATAAGTGTTGTTACTCATTTGAAATGACGAGGAATATTATTTCTTTTCATGCCTTGTACAATCAAGGGCTTACCTTTTCTATTGATAATGAATATGGTAGTATTGATGATTTCTTTAATAATGTTCTTTATTTTAAAGCATTAACTTGTGATGGTGTGTATGAAGCTGTGCCGGTTGTAGATAACCTAGGAAATAATATATTGTGTATTGATTTGTCCACTAACTTTGATAAAGCATCATTGTGGCATTGTCGTCTTGGACATGTAAGCAAGAAACACATAGGCCAACTCCAAAAGGAGGGAGTATTGGAGTCATTTGACCTAAAGTCGGATGATAGTTGTGAATCTCTTCTACTTGGAAAAATGACAAAATCACCCTTCACTAGTTCTGGTGTTATGGGTGAAGGCTTGTTGGATCTGGTACGCAAGGATGTTTGTGGACCCTTCAGAACCGCCACCAAGGATGCTAACCGCTTCTATGTGACTTTTTCTAATGATTTTAGTAGATATGGATATGTCTACTTAATCAAGCATAAGTCAGAAACCTTTGAAAAGTTCAAAGAGTTTAAACAGGAAGTGGAGAATCAATTGGGTAGGAACATTAAGATGCTTCGATCCGATCGAGGTGGTGAGTATCTTATTAAAGAGTTCCTTGACTATCTTAAGGAATGTGTGATTTTCTCACAATTAACACCTCTTAGGACACCACAACTTAATGGTGTGGCTGAGAGGCGTAATCGGACCTTGTTGGACATGGTTCGTTCCCTAATGAGTTGAGCTTCGCTACCAATCTCATTTTGGGGGTATGCCTTAAAGACTGTTGCTTGTATTCTTAGTCTACTCCCTACCAAAAAAGTTTCCAAAACACCTCATGAGATGTGGACTGGAAAAGTTCCAAATCTGAACCACATCAAGATTTGGGGTTGCGAGGCTTCCGTGAGGCGTGAGACTCTTGATAAGCTCGAACCCCAAAGTGAGAGGTATATTTTCATCGGCTACGCATAGAAATCCTTCGAGTACCTCTTCTATAGACCCAATGATAATGTGGTCTTTATAGTAAAGAGGGGAGTCTTGAGAGAGAGAGAGAGAGAGAGAGAGAGTTCATAAGCCAAGGAAACAGTGGGAGGCAAATTAACCTTGAAGAAATTAAAGAGTCAAGTGGTGAAGGAACCTCAAACCCTAGCAATCAACTTGAGGAGGAAAATCTTGTTGATCCCACGGATGAGTCTATACATCTGAGGTGTTCCATGAGAGTTAGGAATGCACCTGAGCATTACTATGATTTCCATATTACTGCGAAAGGTTATACACTTATCAGTGATAACACACCGATGGGTCTGGATGAACCTAACAGCTACACAGAAGCCATGGCAGGCCCTGAGGCTGCTAAATGGAAAGAGTCTATAGAAAGCGAGATACAATCCATGTTTGACAATCAAGTTTGGAACTTTTTTGACAATGTACCAGGTCGTAGGACATTTGGGTGCAAATGGATCTTCAAGAAGAAGACCGACATGGATGGTAATGTACACACTTACAAGGCGCGGCTGGTTGCAAAGGGCTTTTCTCAAACTCCGGGAGTTGATTACGATGAGACCTTTTCACTAGTAGCAAAGATTAAGTCTATTAGGGTTATGTTAGCCATTGCCACATTTCATGATTATGAAATATGGAAAATGGATGTCAAAACTGCTTTCCTTAATGGAAAGTTGGCTGAGGATGTTTACATGAGTTAGCCAGAGGGTTTTTCTAGTACATAGTACCCTAATAGAGTGTGTAAGCCTGAGAAATCCATCTACGGATTGAAACAAGCACCTCGTAGATGGAATCATTGTTTCGATGAGAAAGTCAAAGAGTTTAGATTTTCTAGAAGTGAAAATGAATTTTGTGTATATGTCAAGGTTAGTGGGAGTATAGTTAGCTTTTTGGTACTGTATGTGGATAGCATACTACTCATGGGAAATGACATCCCAACTTTGCAGGAGGTTAATACCTGGCTTGGGAAGTGTTTCGCTATGAAGGACCTTGGAGAAGCTGCCTATATCATAGGGATAAGAATTTTGAGAGACAGGAGTAAAAGACTAATTGGACTCAGTCGGAGTACCCGCTTGGATAATATGTCGAATAGGTTCAGCATGCAGAATTCCAAGAAAGGAGAGTTACCGATCCAGAATAACGGCAGACTGATTAAGACTCAGAGTTTGAGTATAAAGGATTAGATAGCTGAGACGAGTCGAGTTCCATATGCTTCCACTATAGGATCGATCATGTATGCTATGACTTGTACTCATCCTGATGTGGCCATCGCCTTCAGCATGGTCAGCAGATATCAGGGGAATCCTGGCAAGGCTTACAGGACTGTGTTGAAGAACATTCTCAAGTACCTTCAGAGGACTAACGACTGGGTCCTTACCCTTTGTGGGGGTGATGACTTGAGAGTAGTAAGGTATAGTAAATCTAGCTTCCACACTGATAGGAATAATTTCCGCTTTCTGTCAGGTTGGGTCTTTACCTTAAACAGAGGAGCAATAACTTGGAAAACTTCCAAGCAGGAGACAGTGGCTAATTCAACTTGTGAATCAGCGTATATAATGGCAAGTGAGACAAAAAAAAGGAGGCTATATGGCTAAATAACTTCATTGGAGACCTTGGAGTTATACCAGCTATAAAGGAGCCTATGGAAATTTTCTATGATAGTGAAAGTGCAGTTGCCTTAGCCAGGGAACCAAGGGATTACGGGAGATCCAGTCACATCAACAGAAAATATCATTTCATCAGACATCATATAGAAGAAGGACTCCTTGTGGCAAATAGGGTATCATCAGATGAGAACAAAACAGATCCCTTCACGAAGGGACTGGGTAGGGTTAAGCATCTCCAGCATGCGAGGCACATAGGGTTGAAGGATGATATTAGTTTTAGTAGTTAGATAAATTTGAAATTTGTATAATGTAATTAACATTTGATGATGAATAAAAGTTGTTGTTTATTTATGAGTAAAGTGTTGCTATCTTTTGTCGATCGTTTACTATAATTTCATTTTGCATGTTTTGACTTCCAGAATAATTATGTAATGGTATATCATATTATTCAAATTCTCCAAAGTCAGTCATATGTTGGAAGTAGATATGAATTAAGAATGTCATGAGTTGGCTTGTAGATATATAAGTTCTTGGAGATAGCAAAGTGGTGCTACAACACTCATGAGTGACCATAAGTTCTGAGTATTGGATTTAACCCACACTCACTAGTATCACTCCAAGGAATCTATCTCGAGTGATCCTGAGACGGTAATATCATATAAGTCATCAAAGCTAGAGATATGACTTGTAGCCTATGAGTTGATTATGCATTGTTTGTACGAAAACGCATTGGTAACTCGATGTTATAAAACGTGCATTTATGTATAATTCAACAAGTAGTAGAAGAAGCATATGAGTCGATGTTTATCTGTTCCTTCTCGGATTAGAAGCAATATCTGGGCCCCTCGATGATTATGTTTTGACCTATGTACCGGGCCTGATTAGAGCTAAATTATTATGTTCAATTAAGTTCTTTGTCAAACAAATTGGAAATCAAGATACAACTGTAGGACAAAAAGTAAGACATTGTTCCATGTATTTTTCCAGCTGAGATCTAGAGCAGAGGATTATATGATCACTTATCTAAAATGGCGTATCATTATCATCTCAATTCCGAGATACCTTTAAAGAGCTACGATTGTTGATCGGTTCCTGAAGTCATACTTGAAACTGTGGTTATTAGACTTATCTGTCACACCGTAAAATCGGAACGGCGGAAACGTTTTGGGGTGGATGATGTCATGTCAAGTATCACAACATATGCAGTATAGTAATCAAAGTACAACAATCATTGCATTAATAGTAATAATTTTACATATGTTACATTTCATAGCAATATCAAAGTAAATACAGAATATAACATAGATGCAGCTCGGTACTAGGTTGTCTCCGCAAAAGCTCTCGGGATGTACCTGTCTATCGATGACCTGAGAATACAAGTTATTTTGAAAGCGAGTATCAGGATTTTTAAAATGCTGGTGAGTCCATAAGTATTTAGTGTCATTTGTATAAATACACATTTTTATTCAAAATAACTTTATGAAAGATAGTAATCTAGAATCTAAGGTGTATTAGCGTTCTTTCTAGAAAATCCTATATTTTCTAAATAGAAGGATTCTTCTACCAAGATCCAACAGATTTATGTTTTAAGGAGTAATTTTCCCCAAAATATTATCATTACCAAAATACAATATTGACTTTAAAGGAATTATGAGAAAAACATAAGTAAAAATACTAGGGGAAAATAACATATACCTCAGCAGTAATACTGCTGACTAAAGAAAATGAAAACATAGACTCCAGGAGAGTACCTTATGAATGATACGCCTGGCTCAGTCTAACACAACGAAACACATACTCCAGACAGTATCGAATGAAAGATATAGCTAGAAAAGTCTAAAACAAGGGGTGAATGTGAACTCGTATGTAACCATGCTGATCGACGATAGAGTATCCGGTGACCCTCTAGGTCACGCGTAGAGGTAGTGGAATTATGTCACACATGGGCCTTACCGGTGTGGACTGTATCTAGTAGTCTGGGTGTAGGATTTTCAGTCCCGTATAGATCTATACACATGATATTTGCTCTCCTTCCCGGAGACTCTGGTTACAAGGCGATGGCGCTATGAGGCATCGTAGAGGCAAATAGTGTGTCACATTCTAAAGTATTATAGTAATAATATAGACTCGCAAATGAACTGACTCCTGAGCAAATCTTCATACTAGAGAAAGATAGGGAGTGAGAGAGAGAGAGATAGAGAGAGAGATTTAGAGAGAGATTCTCCTAACTATTCCTATAATAGTTACTAGGATTCTAGAAACATGAATACTACAAGGACGCCCGTACTACTCAAGGAAATGAACTGGTTGATGGAAACCTTTATGTCTATACATGTATACATGATATATAACTAATATTTAAACGACATTCGGACGGATAACCGATACCCACCAGACAACATCCCAACGAGGAAAAGGAAATAGGGCGAACTAGTCGTTCTAAGTCCTTTAAACATTATTTATATAACTATACAAATATAGGCATGCATTTAACGAAATAAAAGCATAGAAGAAAACTTTGGTAAAACCCTTGGAAAATCTTAACAAATAAGAATTTACGAATTAATGTCATTTTGTAAAAACAAGCTTTGAAAACCTTTGGAAAACCTTTGAAAGACCTTTCATAAACAAGCTTTGAAAATGATTTGATAAAACAGTTTAAGTGAAGAAAACCTTTGTTTAAGAAACTGTTGTAACAAGTTTTAAAGGAAAACATACAGCACGAAGGATAGTTTGAGAAAGACATAAACAAGTAACAACGTTTTGGAAAAACCATTTGAAGTAATACAATTGGTAAAATAGATGGAAGTGTAGTAAATCCTTTTGCATGCGGGTTATTAATCACCTATGATTGATATGATAACTAGCATGTTTCTACTTGTATCCCCCCCCCCCCATAAAGGCATTTAAAAACATTTAAAAGGTTAATTCAGGGGTATGAACTCAACTGTAGCGAGTGGATCGGATGGAAGTGTCGGTTGAGTGCTTGGTGTCAAGTGAAGACTTGTACACACTTAATGACCCTAGTATCATATAAAGACATGTGTTTACATATAATTAGTGATTATAACACTAATTAAACACGTATAAACATCCTAATGTGCGGAAAAACACTTTGGTCAAGTTTTAGGAGGCTATTGGGTTGCAATAAAAGAGTGTATGGCTTTATATGGAAGTGTATCGTCAAATGACCATGTTGGGTGGAGTTTACGGCCCAGGGTAGTTTACTCCTGGCCGTGAACACTCAATTGGGTCTCCAAGCAAGTCTTAAAACTACTACAACTTAAGTGGTTAAGTGCTCCAAAGCCTAAACAAGAGATTAGGTGAGTTTAAAGTCCAAAAATGGTCTTGTGTGGAGTTTAAGGCCTGGGGACGACTTCCCCATGTGTTTATGGTCGTAAACTCATGGCATGAAGTGCCAAATCATTGATTCAAGTCCCTAATTCCTTGAGGTATAATTATAGGTTAATGTCCAAGGCTAAGTGAGGTGATTAGAGCACATTTGCACCATTTGAGGGAGTTTACGGCTTAATAAGGTTCTTGGGCCGTAAACCCTCATTCAACCCTCCAAAACCAAATGTTTAATGTCCATAACACTTCAAGGGTATGATTTAAGCTAGTCTCTAAGCACAAGGAAGAAGTTAGGGGCATTTTTGCACCCTTATTAAGGGTTAACGGCCTAAGAAGTTCTTGGGCCGTAAACACCTTGTTCATGTCATTTCTGGGTGATTTTCATGAGGTATGGACATGTAATAAGCTTTATACACTCTAGGGTAGAAGTACTTACAGTTTGGGGATGAAAACTTGAAGATTTTTGGGAGAATTCGGGCCTTGAAGAGAGAGAGAGAGAGAGAGGGTAGAGAGAGAGTGGAAAGAGTATGAATGAGGTGCACTCAACCCTTATATAGGGTGAGTTTGCTGCCCTAGAATTAACGCCCAGAATTTACCGCCCGAGTTTACCGCCCGGAGTTTACCACCCAAGTTTACCGCCCGGAGCTTACCGCCCAAGTTTACCGCCCAAGAACTCTATCTTGTGAGGTTTATAAGATGATTTTTGGTGTTAGGGCTTTAGTGGTTACCTTCTAAGACTTGATCGATAAGTGTGAAAAGATCGGAATAATAAAATGGATTTTTAAATTTGCTAGAGGATGGCGGAAATGAATTTGACTTCCAAATGAAGTGTTTGACTATAGAAATTATATATATGAGATATTCGGGTTGTCACATCATCCCCCCGTTAGAGGGAATTTGTCACACCCCAAAACCGAGAACGGCGGAAACGTTCTAGGGCGGATGACGTCATGTAAAGTATCACAACACAGTAAAAGTAAACAAGCAAACAACATCATCCATTGCATTAAATATATAATTTTAATACAAGCGTGTTCTTTACAGTTAAAGACACCAAAAATAATGTGAATCAAAATAATAAGATGACTCTTGAGTGCGCTCCATCTTCTCAAAAGCTGGCGTCGGTACCTGTGTACTGATGACCTGAGAATACAAGTTATTTTGAAAGAGTTTATCAGCATTAAGCTGGTGAGTTCATAAGTATTTTAGTGTCTGCGTTTGTATCAAAACGTTTGAACATCGTTTTAAACATAAGTTTGTAAGCATTAGTGATAAAAGTATGTAAATGTTTGTACATGGTTGTAAAAGTTTGAATCTCTTAGAAAAACCTATATTTTCTATTTAAAAGTAGCCTTCTACCAAGGCGTAACTGTTTTGTACATTCATTTGTCGTAAAAGTGTGTAATTTTCCCAAGTGTAACTATCATTAACAAAATATAGTTTGTACATTTGTGTTTAAGTGAAATGATCACTAAATGTATATAAGGATAAATTATTGTAGTACTGTAGTGTTGTATTATAGGAACTACGCTGTACTAACTACCTTAAACCGGATTTATATTAAGGTACCATGTGATTAATTGCACCATACTATTGACTGGCAACAACGACATACGAATGGTCGTAAAATGGAATGACGTTTGGCACCCGCAGACCTGCAGGTCCGGCTGTAGCTAGCAGCAAGGTGTAGGATAGTCAATCCAGTATAGAACTATACGCAAACTCACGCTCTCCCTCCAAGAGAATTCTGGCTACAACTCGGGCCATGACATTTAAGGAATGTTCCGATACAGTGGATCACAATTGTTAACGTATTCATGTATATGTAATGTAATGTTACTTGTTCTAGTATCGTTGTATATGTTCTCTTCCTAGTATAGTTGTATATGTTCTCATAGTAGTAAGTATTGACTCATTAATGAACTGACTCATTGATCTAGAAATTGTAGTAGTATGATCCTGTGTTACCCCGATGGTAACTTACTAATGATGTAACTAATACGCATGTATATGGAAGTACTTTTATGTCTAAATATGTACACTTGATATATAATTGATATTGAAACGACCTTCGGACGGCTACCCGAAATCCCACCAGACCACATCCAAATCGAGGAAAAGGAAATAGGGCGGATGGCCTTCCTAAGCCCTTTAAACATTGCCTATATATCTATACATATATGGGCATGCAATTTATACGAAGTATAACAAAGTTTAAATAAAAGTATTTGATAAGTAAAAGAGTTTGTAAAGCAGTTTGAAGTAAAACAGTTTGATAAATAGTTTGAATAGTAATAAAATCATGGGTTTTATAGTTATTAATCACATGTGATTGATGTAATAACTATAAGTATTTAAATTGTATCCCCCCCATAAAGCATTTAAAACATTTATAAGTATTTCAAAGGTTAATTAAAGGGGTATGAACTCACTTGTGGTGAGTGGATTGGATTGGAGTGTCAGACACTGTTTTAGGTGGCAAACGGAGGCTTGTACACACGCACTAGCCTAGTTATCATATTTTGAACATATATATAACTAATTAGCCAAATAATAACTAATAAATTTAGTTTGGACACTCTAGAACATGTAAACACTTCGTATAAGTGTTATAAGTCCTAATGGTTGCATCTAAGTTGTTGTGGGACAAGGCTAAAAGGGTTTAAAGTTCCAAAGGGCATTATATATGTGTTTACTCTTCAATAAAATCCACACAAGGAGTTTACGGCCGTGAACTCCCAACCTTGATGGCATTTGGTGTTTTGAGGTGTTATTTGATTTCTAGAATAAGTCTTACTCGGTGGTTTAATCCTTTGGGTAGTTTAGGGCATTAATACACTCCTTTTAGGATTTTTCGGCCCAAAGACCATTTCATTTGGAGTTTACCACTGTAAACTCTCATAGGATGGGTATTTTTGTGTTTTCAAGTCCCATACTCACACAGGATATGTTATAGGCAATTGTTTTAAGCTAATGAAGGTCCTAGGCACAATTTTGTGCCCTTGATTTATGTTCACAGCCCAAGCACAATAATAGGGATGTAAACTCCCTTTTGAAGGTGTCTTTGATGTTTTAAAGTCCACAAATTAGTTAGAAGCAAATGGGGGTTAAAGTCCAAGCCTTTAGAAGTGATTTAAACACTCTTTGGCCCTTGATTTTGGAGTTCACGGTCCAAGAATTTCTTGGGCCGTGAACACCTAGATCTTGGTGTTTTGGGTTGTTTTCTAGTCCTAAATACATTTATAAATAAGCCTAAGTTTGTTACTTATCATGGGTAAAGGACTAGGTAGCATTTAATCCTCATTTTGGAGTTTACTCTCCAAGAACGTTCTTGGGCGGTAAACTCCCGAATCTCACAGATTTTGTATGCAATCTATGTTATTAAGCACATAATAAGCATTATAAGACAACTAGAGAAGTGTACTCACGATTTGGGACGAAAACCCGAAGATCCCTGAAAGAGAAAATGGCTTTTCTCTAGTTGGAAATGCAAATAATGAATGAATTTGGTTTAGAATTCTATTTATAGTCTTGAGATATTTCGGCAGAAAATATTTTTATTCTTGAAATGATTTTTAATATAACAGAGTATTGGAATAACAGTGTTGCACAAAACCCTAGTGCATCCACTCTCCTGATATTTACTGAAGTGTAAACCCTGAATTACTCAAACTTATATGAAAAAGTCTGAAAATTAACTATGACTCTTATAACTTCTATTGAAGTGATATTGTTTGTACAGAATGGAAGTTTTGGGTTGTCACAGAATTTCGTCCCGAAATTAGGGTTTAGGCAAGGAAGTAGGCATGAACAATCGGGTAGAGAGATGAGGGTACTTCCAATTTGGTTGGTCCTCACGCTCACAAGTGAACTCTGGCCTTCGCTTGACGTTCCAGCAAGCCTTCACTTAAAGACATGCAGATTTCGTTTCACTCACTTGATTACTCGGTTCGTGATTTCTACAGGTTTCTTTACGCAGTTAGGGTTCCCAATGATTTCTATCAAGACAAGTGGGATTTAGAGAGTTACGATGGGCAAGCACTTTTTCAAGTCTAGGGCGTGGATTGATTTGGGGTGAAACTTATGGAATTCAGAAAGTAATCGTGGTCTGACGAGGGTTGGACCAATTTTTGTAAAGAACCTCGGATGGACCTAAGCTCTCGAAAAGATAGAGCTTTTCAGTACTTAGAACATAATTTACTTCTATGGTGAGATCATCACTGGCGTGATCGCCATTTTAAAGTTCCAGACGTCTTCCCATACTGGGGGTGTAGTTCTTTGGGTTGGTTCTTAGAAGGCGCATGTCACACCCCCAAACCAAGGATGGCGGAAACGTCCGGGGGTGGAGGACTTCATGTAGAGTATCAGAACAATGAGTATAATAGTGCTCAAAGTAAATACAACCAACACAAATATAATTGAAAACGTTACATCAAAGCACATGTTTACATGATTCACATCAATTACATTATGATACAAAATGAACTGTTTGACGATTTATCGTCCCATCCTCAAAACGTTGTTGATTTCCTGTTTTCATTGAATTCCTGAGAATACAAGTAGTTTTGAAAAGTGTCAACACAAAGGTTGGTGAGTTCATAAGAGATTTCGTTAGAAAAGTAAATCGTTTTCCTTGTAAAAGCGTTAGAATATGTATCCAGAAAATCCGATATTTTCTTTAAAATTTGTGTAATGTAGTCTTATGACTGAAGACCAAAATGTATAATTAACCTTTCTTATTAATAGAAAATGTTATGTGCTTAAATGGACATGGACGTGTTTGAATTAAATGAAATTTCTATATGTTCTCATGTTTGTTAATGCTTTATATATATGTAGTCCTAAATTAGAGGACCGAGAAATAACAAGTATTGACCATACTTAAAAGTATAAATGTGGTTTCAAATGATGTGTAGTCGTAACTACCAAAACCAAAAGTGTACAGTAATATCTGTACTCATAGAGATAAAAAGTGATTTTAAATCGACATAAAACTCATTTAGGTTTTAAAAATAAAATCCCGTAAACTTATGGATTGTTATATCCCTATGTGAGTCGCTATAATCATACTATGACTATGTGAACATGCCACGACGTTCTCAGGCGTCGCGAAAACTAAAATGACATTTGTCACCCGTAGACCTGCAGGTCCCACTGTAGCTAGCAGCAGGGTGTGGGGTGTCAAACCCAATACAGATCTATATACAAGTATCACATTCTCCGTCAAGGAGATTCTGATTATAACTACCAGGAATTATATCCCGCACTCGGACGTACGGGGAGAGAGAGAGAGAGTCTCACAATATAGGTTAACAAGTTTACGTGAAATGTGTGTGAATATAAATCTTTCTTGTATGAATGTACCCTTTTTGTACGAGTGTGTTGAGTGATGTATCATAAACTATACCTATTATAGTTTATCTAAAATGTATGTAATATGTATGAACTCTTTTATGGAAATGTATTAGTGTTATGAATTTATCAAACTATAGGTTAACAAATTTACGTGAAATGTGTGTGAATATAAATCTTTCTTGTATGAATGTACTCTTTCTGTATGAGTGTGTTGAGTGATGTATCATAAACTATACCTATTATAGTTTATCTAAAACGTATGTAATATGTATGAACTCTTTTATGGAAATGTATTAGTGTTATGAATTTATTAAACTATACTTTTACAGTTTGATATACGTGTTCTAAAATGAATAATCAATATTTATTATGAATGACTTAGTTTCAGTTCATGATGACAAACTAACAAGGAAACACATTCAATAATTAGAACTTAGGTTTATACACTTTGCTCAACATAATACAAAGTGTTATGATATTTACATGCTGTTGGCTAACTTTAGCTATTCAGCCCTGTTTTGGAAAAATCATAGAAAAATCATACGAAGTCAAAAACTAGATCCGTAAATTCTGAGAGTTCACAAAATGTGTTTAGTTTACTCATAATTTTGATCACGATTTTTAATGACCTCCAACTTGGGTGAAAAAGTCCATAATCACAGACTGGTCCGGATTGTTGTTTGAAATGATAGGCAGTTTTGTAAAAATCACCATAAATTGTATAAAAATCGTATGGAGATGTGCAAGTAGTCATTTTAAAGCTAAAACCTTGAACTATTTGCACCTTGTACAGTTTTGAAAACAAAAATGTTTAAGATTCCCAAAACTGTCCGTGAATGGAGTTGAACTTTTCTGATGAAGGCTGTTAGAAAATTTTAGTTATGTTCTTGGTATTTTAACTTGTATTCCCCCCCTGAAAACTTGAGAAAACATGAAAATGTAGGGGTATGAACTCACCTTGAGTGATTTCAGTAGATAAGTGTTGAAGAAGAGAAGTGTTCAAGCCAAGAACACTTGAAGAATCACTTGAAGATTCGAAGCTCTAACACAAATATGATGGAGTTTGTGTAAGATATCCATGATTTGAGTGGAAATAAGTGAGATAATCATAAGGAGAATGGATTATGCTTACCAAATGTGGAAGAAAACTTGATAATCAGCCTTGAATCTCGAGTTTGGTGGAGAAAAAAGTTTGAGAGAAAAGTGGTGTTTGATACTTAGTGAAATGAGAGAAAATGAGAGAAATGAGGAGAGAGGATGTTTGTTCCAGCTCTAAAAATGTGGGAATGGGTTTAATTTGAGTGTAAGGGACATTGAAGTGACTTAGGTAAGGTGGGGAGGTGTGGTTAGTCAAAGAGTGGGTGTGGGGTGGTTGCTTGTGACATTGTATAAGGCAAAGTCAACACTCCACCTTTAATAATTCACCCATTTGATTTTTATTATTTAGATAATGATTTTCATCAAAATATGTTTAAATTATGAATATTTAGGGTTTAATATGTTGAAATATAATTTCTGGAGAAAATCCCGCTTTAAAATCACGAAAAACGGGCTTAAAATGTTAAAAATATCAAAAATGGGCTAAAAGTGACAAATTTCCGAATTCTGGCCGAGGTTCGGCCTTCTGATGCTGAAACCAAGAGGAGGGAGGGTAGAAACCGAGAGGGAAGAAGAGAGAGAGTAGGAACCGAGAGGGGAGAAAGGAGAGAGAGGGAACCGAGAGAGGAGAAGAGAGACCGAGAGAAGAGAAGAGACAGAGAGGAGAGAAGAGCGAGCAGAGACCGAGAGGCGAAGAGAGGCGGAATAGAGACAGAGAGGCGGAGTAGAGACAGAGAGGCGGAGAGGAAGCGATCGAACGTGCGAGAAGCGACAGCAAGGGGATAGAGACCGAGACTCGGTCTCAGCTACAGGGGCTCGGTCCTCCGGGTTCAGCCAATAGAGGCTCGGTCGTCCAGGGTACTTTCGGCCTTAAGGAGCTTCGGCTCCTTAAGAAGGGTTTCGGTTTCTAAGGTCCCGTTTTCTCGTTTTTACCCCGTTTTAAGCCGTTTTTGACCCGGTTAAGGGTCGGAATGACCCGAATGATTCCAAAAAGTTACGGGAAACTTTTGAGAGAGATTTGGGAGAGATTTCTCACACTTGGAGAGATTTGGGAGAGATTTGACATTCTTGGAGAGATTTCTCATACACAGAGATATTTGCGAGAGTTTTCACATACTTGGAGAGATTTGGGAGAGATTTGACATTCTTGGAGAGATTTCTCATACAGAGAGATATTTGAGAGAGATTTCACATACTTGGAGAGATTTGGGAGAGATTTGTCATTCTTGGAGAGATTTCTCATATAGAGAGATATTTGAGAGAGATTTCACATACTTAGAGGGATTTGGGAGAGATTTGACATTCTTGGAGAGATTTCTAATACAGAGAGAGATTTGAGAGAGATTTCACATACTTGGAGAGATTTGGGAGAGATTTGACATAGAGAGAGATAGAGTGAAAACGATTGAGAGAGGTTCCATGTGTGACAATTGTGAGTGTCCGGCATCGCAATGCATGGTTCGTAAACCCTATTAAGCCTTGTTTAAGGATCTTACACACTCCCGATGAGTATGCAACATTGTTTTATCGGTTTGGCTCGCCACATACCATAGTTTTAGGTTAAGGAGATCTAGGTGTTCGCACTTTTTGCTTTATGATTTCTCATTAGAATAGAGAGTTATGTAGAAGTTTCATAATGTAAATTCTAGTACCCAAGGGAAATTGAGTCAAACGGTTTGACTTGTTGACTTTAATTGACTTTAACTTGACCGAAATTTGACAGTTGTCACAGCTCAGGTTATCCTTGGATTCATGTTTCCTGCTGATTGGCTTTCAGAGGTTTTTTGGATCATCGGATGAATTGGATGTCTACGGGTATCTATTTTCCGCAGGGCATCTATCTCAACCTAGTGCAAAATGAACCTGCACTTCTAATTCTTGAGATGTTTCTAACGGAAACTCTCAGGATCGGTGAGATAGGGTTTTACCAGATGATCGTTTAGAAAGTTTTTAAACTTCTCATCATTGTCTAGTTGACACTTTCAGAATATGATTCCTAACATGAAAGAATCATGCTCTTACTTGCTTTGTTATTTCATGAACAACAATCTCTGCTCAGAGATAACTCAGTCCTTAGAGATTTTCTGAAGTGTTGGACTATCTCGGGAGGCATTTCTACTATTTATGTGTGAGATAGTATTCTTGGAACACCTAGTAGTCCAATGAATTTCTAAAACATGCCCTATTCTTTAAGGTGTCGGTTTATTCCAGTTGTAGAACGCGCGTTTTCTTGTATAACCCATCGACTAACACCTAGACTGGTGTTGAGTCTAAAATCTCTTCGGGATCTGGGTTATAAGGCTTAACGCAACCTACTTTCGTACTTTATTCAAGTATTCTTGGTTGTGAAGGTTATCCTGTGGTTCTTGGCATTCTAGTATTCGCTTCAGAGAATGCAGTATAGCGTCTACAGGGAGACGGTGACTTCTTCCACGTGAGGAGGCAGAGTGACCTAGGCACTACTTGTCAGTAATGGGGTGGAAGAAGTGCCTGAGTAGTGCGATCATTTTCTGCGACTGCTCTTCCGGTGGTCCTGAGTTTCCTCGATTTAGATTAAGTCTAGAAAGCATAGGGTTCTATCACCCGGAACTTCTAATTTCCTCATCAACTCTTCTCAGAGTTTAAACTGTTATCACGTCCAGGTTCCTGGGATCTCCCTTGCGATGCTTAATTCGTGGAGTCAAACGTGAATGGATGGTCGCAGTCAATGTTTTGACTCTTACGACTCGGTTTCGTTTACCAACTGAGGGTGTTAGTTACTATGTTGGCTTAATAGAGATGACAACAAATTTCCGTGTTTGTGGTCATTTTAGTAGCTCATCCCGCAGTGGTTACCTTGACTCTAGTTCCTATTCTATAGGATAAGATGAAGGGTTTTACTATGAGGGTCATGGTAGAGCTCCTACTTGGCTTAATCACTAATACTTGGTGTATGCAAGCCGTATATAATTAAGATCGACGGGATATTCAGTTGTGCGACTCCACCCCAGACCCACAACCCAATGAGGAACAGGGAGTAGGGAGGAAGCACACATCTTAAATCTTTTTGATCTAGATTATATACCACTCTCATGCATAAACTCAGTTAATGGTTGTTAATCCCATGAGTTCATTCTCTTGATTCACGAACCTAGTTGTGCGGTGCTAATGGTCTTTCTGGGGGGGATCCGCTGAGTAGGCTTCGAGTGACTATCGTCTTCTAGAATACATGTAGTGTCTTAATGGAATCGGGCTAACGTTAAAAGAAAAAGATTCGGGTTGTCACATCATCCCCTTGATAGAGGGAATTTCATCCCGATATTATAACATAGAATACAAATCACGGACTATATAAAAGATGAGGGTACTTCTGTTGCATTGAATCTTCTGGCTCCCAAGTGAATTCAAGTCCCCGCTTGGCATTCTAGTGGATCTTCTCTATCGGTATGCGAGTTTTCTTTGTTCGTTTGACTTCCCGATCCATGATTTCGACTAGTTCCTCCATGAAATTAAGGTTCTCGTTGATCTCGATCTCATCAAAAGGGATCACAATTTTCTTTTCGGATATACACTTTTTAATATTCGACACGTGGAAGACGGGATAAATGTTGCTTAGCTCTTGGGGTAAACAAAGTTTGTATGCGATGGGACCGATCCTAACAAGAATCTTGAATGGCCCAATGTATCTCAGATTCAACTTTCCACGTTTCCCATAGTGTATCATGCCCTTCCAGGGTGAGACCTTCAACATAACATGGTCACCAACCAGGAACTCCTAGGGTTTTTGTGTTCTATCGGCGTAACTCTTCTATCTATCATTGGATGCTTTCAATATTTCTCAGATTTGCACGATCTTGTTGGAGGCTTTCAGTCGGGACTTGACCCTTAGCTAGATGTGTGTCACCCACCTCATCCCAGCACAGAGGGGATCTACACTTACGAACATAAAGGGCTTCAAATGATGCAACCTTGATACTGGTATGATAGTTGTTGTTGTATGAGAACTCGACCAAGGGCAAATGGGTGTCCCACGTCTTACCAAAATCTATAACACATGCTCTTAACATGTCTTCCAATGTCTGAATGGTCATCTCACTCTGTCTATCAGTTTATGGATGGTAAGTTGTGCTTATATCCAGCTTAGTTATAAGAGCCTTCTGCAGTGACTGCCAAAATCTCGAGGTGAATCTTCTATCCCGATCGAAGATAATGGACATAGGCACACCATGCAGACGGACTATCTCTTGAATATAGATTCGTGTCAGTCTCTCCATCTTGAAGGTTTCTTTGATTGTTATGAAGTGGGCGGATTTAGTCAATATGTCGATAATTACCCAGATGGTATCGTACCCACTCGGAGACTTGGGCAATTTAGTGATGAAATCCATCGCAATACTTTCCCACTTCCACTCAGGTATTTTTGGCTGTTGAAGTAGACCTAAGGGACTTTGATATTCCACCTTCACCTTGGCGCATGTCATGTGCTTGCCCATGAAGTTAGCGATCTCTTGTTTAATATTTAGCCACCAATAGATGTTTTGAGATCCAGATACACGTTATTCGAACATGGGTTAACGAAGTATCGAGTCCTGTTGGCGTCTTTGGTGCTGACCAACTCTTAATCACCTTGATTTTGGAAGGTTCCATGTGTATGCCTTCTTTGTTAACACCTAACTGAGGAAAGTTACTTTTCTGATCCAGAATTCGCACTAAGAGAATTTCGCATAGAAATTCTCCGCCCTTAAAGTTTCTAGCACTAGCCTCAAGTTTTTTCTATGATCTTCCTCGCTTCGAAAATAAACAAGTATATCATCAATGAATACTATTACGAACTTGTCTAGGAAGTGTCAGCACACCCGATTCTTTAGAACCATGAATACCACCAGTGAGTTTGTTAGACCAAAGGGAACCACTACAAACTCATAGCAACCATCTCGAGTCCAAAATGTTGTCTTAGGAATATCACCCTCATGGACTCGCAAATGATGGTACCCTGATCTTAGGTATATATTTGAGAAATATCTGGCTCCTTGCAGTTGATTGAAGAGGTCTTGGATTCGGGGAAGAGGGTAGCGGTTCTTGATGTGAGCTTGTTTAGTTCGCGATAATCTATACACATCCGAAATGATCCATCCTTCTTTTTCAAAAATAAGATCAGTGCTCCCCAGGGTGAGAAGTTCATCCTAATGAATCCTTTTTTGATCAGTTCATTAAATTGGCTCGATAACTCTTGCATTTCTGCCGGCGCTAGACGGTAAAGGGATTTGGCTATAGGGGTAGCTCCGGGGATTAAGTCGATTCGGAACTCGACTTGGCATTCGGTATGGATTCCGGGAAGATCCTTGGGTAAGATATCAGGAACGTTGCAGACTTTGGTAATGCTCTCAAGATTCTTAACTTCCTGATTTCCGATAACAAGATGGGCTAGGAACTCTTGACACTCTTTTTGCAGATATTATTGGGCTTTCATGCATGATATGATACGAAGGTTTTTGCTGATCTTATCACCAAAAATGATGAGGGCTTCGCCATTAGGCTGATTGAGGTGAATGCATTTCTCGAGACAAAAAATATCGGCACATAGGTTTAGTCCAACTCTAATCAACATGTTCATGACCCCAACTAGAAGTATTACCGATTTACTTGATTGGTCCCTTTAACTTTAATTAGTTTCTTTTGATCATTAAATTAATACTAATTAAATAATGGTATTTCTCAATTAATATATTATAATTATAATATATTAATAAACCGCAATAAGCTCTTCCTGAAATATCCATCCTATCAAATTGTTCTAGAATGTTACAACCCAAATGGACATTGCTATTATTGGGTCAAGTACATACTGTTTATAGTTATGGGTTTAGACACCTAATCTAACAGTCTCCCACTTAGATAAGTATAATAACTATAATCGACAATGTAGCTTCAAAACTTGAGTACCAATCGTAGCTCTCTAAAAGCCAATGTCAAATCCTGACACGCCATTTAGATAAGGGATCATATAATCCTCTGTTCTTCTGGATATCATGCAGACAAACACATAGAACATAGTCATACGTATTGTCCAACCGTTTGTTCCCTGATTTTTAATTTGTATGACATAGAACTTAATTGAACACATCAATTTAGCTCTGACCAGGCCCGACACATAAGCCAAAACAAAATCATCAAGGGGCCCAATATATCGCTTTTAATCCACTTAGGATAAAAGGAACAGATCAACTTCGAGTTACTGATGCATTTTCGCACTATCAATGTACAACCAACTCATAATTGCCAAATCATATATCTTGGTTTGAAGATTATATGATATTATCATCTCACAATCACTTGTGATAAATTCCATAAAGTGATTCATGTGAATGTGGGTTGATATAATACTCAAATCCTATTTCAAGAGTACAATGAAGGTTGTAGCAATACTCAAATCTTATATGATATTATCATCTCACAATCACTCGTGATAAACTCCATAAAGTGATTCATGTGAGTGTGGGTTGATCTAATACTCAAATCTAATTTTAAGAATACTAATGAATACTCAAATCTTATTTCAAGAGTACTAATGAATGTTGTAGCAAACCTTTTCAATGTATAACTCCTTATAGAATCTTACAAAACCCATTCATGATAGTCTACTTACATAATCTACTTCCAAAGTATGACCGATTGTGAATACTTTGAATAATCTTATTATTCTGGAAGTCAAAACATGCAGAGTTAAACAACAGTAAATAATTGACCCAAGATTGTAACTTTACTTATAAATAAAACTCGTTTTATTCAATCATCAAATGTCAATTACATTTTAGCTATTAGAAGTTTCTAAATATCTATCTAATAATTAAAACTAATATCTTCCTTCAGCCTAAGACTCCTTACATGCAGCAAGTGCTTATCCCTATTGAGTCCCTTTGAAGGGGATGTTCAAGGTTCTTCTCTGATGATATTCTGTTCACTACGAGTAGTCCTTCATCTACTTGATGTCTTATAAAGTGATATTTTTTATCGATGTGCCTGGATCTACCATCATCCCTTGCTTCCTTGGCTAAGGAAACTGCACTTTCATTGTCACATAAAATATATATAGGCTCTTTTATAGTTGCTATAACTCCAAGGTATCCAATGAAGTTCTTCATCCTTTGTTGCTTCACTTGTTGCTTCGTACTCTGATTCACATGTTGAATCAGCCACAGTTTCCTGTTTGGAACTTTTCCGTTTTAATTCTCCTCCATTAAGAGTAAATACCCAACCTAACTGAGAGCGGGAATTATCTCTGTCGGACTGAAAGTTGGCATCACTGTACCATCTCACTCTCAAATCATCACTCCCACCGTGGGTAAGGACCCAATCCTAAGTCCTCCTCATGTACTTAAGAATGTTCTTTACCATTGTCTAGTGAGTTTTACTAGGGTTCCCTTAATATCTTCTCACCATGCTCAAAGCAAAGGCCACATTAGGGATAGTACATGTCATAGCATACATGACCGAGTCAACTGCAGAAACATATGGTATTCGACTTATTTCTGATATCTCAGCCTCTGTACTCAAACTCCGAGTATTAATTAGTTTGATATTTCTTTTGATCGGTAAGTCTCTTTTCTTGGAATTCTACATGTTGAAACGTTTCAACAGCTTATCCAAGTAGGTGCTTTGATTAAGTCCTATTAGTCTTTTACTTATGTTTCTCAATATCCTTATGCCTAGAATGTAGGTAGCTTCTTTGAGGTCCTTCATAGCGAAACACTTCCCAAGCCAGGACTTAACCTCCTGCAAGGTTGGAATGTCATTTCCTATGAGCAGAATGTCATCTACATACAACACGAAAAATCTAACTATACTCTTACTAGCTTTGACATATACACAAGACTCAACCTCGCTTCTCAAAAATCCAAACTCTTTGAATATATCATAGAAACAAAGATTCCATCTGCAAGATGCTTATTTCAATCCATAAATGGATTTCTCAAGCTTACACACTCTATTAGGGTACTTTGCATTGACAAAACCCTCCAGTTGATTCATGTAAATATCTTCAGCCAACTTCCCATTAAGGAAAGCGGTTTTGACATTCATTTTCCATATTTTATATTCATTAAATGCATCTATGGCTAGCATAACCCTTACAGATTTAATCTTCGCTACTGGTGAGTAGGTCTCGTCATAGTTAACTCCAGGAGTTTGAGTAAAGCCCCTCGCAACCAAACGCGCCTTATAAGTGTGTACTTTCACATCCATGTTGGTCTTCTTCTTGAAGATCCAATTGCACCCGACTATCTTATGACCCAATACATTGTCAACCAAGTTCCAAACATGATTCTCATACATGGACTGAATCTTCATGTCCATCAACTCTTTCCATTCTACAGACTCGGGGCCTGCCATGCCTTCCTTGTAGTTGTTAGGTTCATCCAAATCTACCAGTGTGCTATCACTGATAAATGTATGAGCTTCAGCTGTTATATGAAAACCATATAACATAGGTGGAACACTGACTCCACTGGAACATCTCAGAGCTACAAACTCATCAATTGGTTCAACAAGACTTTCCTCCTCGGGTTAAGTGCTAGTGTTTGAGATTCATTCATCACTTAACTCTTGAATCTCTTCAAGGTCAATTTGCCTCCCACTATCCTCTTGGCATATGAGTTCACTCTCTCTCTCTCTCTCTCTCCTTCTATATATATATATATATATATATATATATATATATATATATATATATATCAGAAGACTCCTCTCCTCACAGCAAAGACAACATTGTCACTTGGTCTATAGAAGAGATATCCAAAGGATTTCTGTAGGTAGCCGATGAAAATACAATGCTCACTACAAGGTTTAAGTTTGTTGTTAGTTTCTTTTCTCACAAAACCCTCGCAACCCCAAACCTTTATGTTTGCTAACAAGGGAACCTACCTGTCCACATATTGTGAGGTGTTTTGGAAACCTTTTTAGTTGGGACTAGATTAAGGATATGGGCGGTGGTCTCTAAGGTATACCCCCAGAATGAGATGGGTAACGAACATCGACTCATCATAGAATGAACCATGTCCAGCAAGGTTCGATTGCATGTCTCAGCCACACCATTAAGCTGTGGTGTCCTAGGTGGCCTTAATTGTGAAAGAATACCACATTCCTTAAGATAGGCTTGGAACTTGATACTAAGATACTCTCCTCCTTGATCAGATTGGAGCATCTTTATCTTCCTGCCCAACTGATTCTCCACTTCTTGTATAAACTCCTTGAACTTTTCAAAGGTTTCTGACTTATTCTTGATTAAGTAGATATAACTATATCTGCAGTAATCATCAGTATAAGTCATATATAAGCACTTAGCATGCTTTGTGGTGGATATGAAGGGTCCACACACATCAGTGTGTATGAGATCCAATAAACCCTCACCCCTTTCACAAGTACAACTGAAGGGTGACTTGGTCATCTTTCCAAACAAACATGATTCACAAGTTTCCTCCGACTTGAAGTCAAATGACTCCTACACTCCATCTATTTGGTTTTGTTCTATGCGCTTCTTGTTAACATGTCCAAGACGACAATGCCATAAGCATGATTCATCCAAAACATTGGACGAATCAATATGCAACACATTATTTCCTAAGTTATCTACAACCATCACATTTTAATATATAGCGTTAAAAGGTAATGCTTCAAAATAAAATAACCAATTATAAATGGCATTAATACTACCAATTCATAGCATTTGCGAATAACGTTTTCACGAAGTTGATATATGTGACAACCCAATATTTCGATTCTATGTAATGACTTAAAAAGCCAAGTATTGTAACCACTTTTGAAAATAATGAAACTATCTTTCAAAAAAAGTTGTACAAAAAGTCTCTATTTTGGTTACCTACCATGTTAGATGTCATTAAAATGTGATCGTACATAAAAAGAACATCCAAATCTGACTGCGTATGAGGAAGTTATGATTTTTCCAAGTTCGGTATAACGGTAGACAGCTAAAAACTCAAAACAGAGATCGAACGACTTTTGGTTGGAATGACCTAAATGAGAATCAAAGGTCTCAACAATGGTATTTTAATGGTAAAAAGTCTAGCAAAAACAGACATCGTACAAGGAAGTTATGGATTTCTAACGAACTTTTCTTACCTCGACCTTTTAAAAATACATAATAAAAATAATTTCAAAATTTGCCAACGAAGTCTAAACGAAAGTTGTAGAGCGTGGTCTCACCTACACGTGGATTTAAAGAACATCGAACACGGAGTTCGTATGAAGAAGATATGAATTTTTGAAGTTTATTAAATAATAAAAATATAAAATTAAATTAAAATTCAGTATTATCCGAAGGGGGAGTCACCGGCCCAATCTAAGTTACGCCCGCCGTAACAGCGTACGCCTAGCGTACCCGCGTACGCCCAACGTACCGAGGTGGTTCCCAGCCCCTATAAAAGGGATGTGATGGTTCCGGGGAAATTACACCTTTTCTCTCATCTTTCTTGCGTTTGTGCCTCGTTTTCCGTGCATGTGCTATCCCGAATCCCCGGTGTCCATACTCTAGTTCCGAAGGTCGTTTGTTCTCCCGAGATTCCCGAGAATCCCGAGAAAAATCCGCTTTCTCGATTCAGAGTTCTGCTCGGTTTCATCTCTCTTTCTTCGATCTTTCAAGTGAGTTCATACCCCTATAAACTATGTTTTTAAATGTTTTATATACAATATTAAGGGGGGGGGGGGGGGGAATGCAAGTAAAACACGCGGTTATTATCATGTGTAACTTAACGATTCACTATATAAACTTTTTATCTAAGTAATCATATGTGATTTATAAACGACTACATGAGTATTCTCGTATGAAATATATATACTTTCAAAGACACCTTGTCTTGTGGAAATAAAACGTGTATATATGTATATATATACAAATCAAATGCTCCATTTTACATTAGGTATATGTGAACATTTAAGTCATTTTACATGTTATACCTTACATAAAGAGTGAGCATTACACTAGGGTTTACTATATGAACGTAACACAATTTGAAAAACTATAATATATATAGTTTACGAGGAAATCATGAACATTTACATACTAGGTACACTACATCAAGAAGATATTTTCATATACAAGAACAAATGGACATTTTCATACATAAATATGTTTATACTAAATTTTGTGAAACATTTCACGTACTTTCGAGTATGCATTTTAAGTCCTGTATTATATACCATAATCCCTTGAAGGGGAAGCGTGATACTTGTGTATTGATCTATACGGGATTGACAATCCCACACCTAAGCTGTTAGCTACAGCTAGGCCGGCAGGCCTGGGGTGACAAACGTCATAACTTTACAACGCTTGAAGAATGTTGATATAGGCATCCTGGTCAAATAGCATGGTTATAAGACTCACATGGAGTATTAAAAACACATTGATTTACGGGATTTTTCAAAGGCCTTAACAATTTACACATAAAACTACTATTTTAGACATGAAAAGCACTATTGGATTACAGTTTTGGAACCAATCAAACAATCATCTATTATGTAGAAAATATGGGATTTTCTTGGAACATTTAACGTAAACAAAACATTTTCATTCCTTTTCATATAAACATTGTCACTAAATACTTATGAACCCGACAGCTTAAATGTTGACCTACTCTTTCAAAACCACTTGTATTTCTCAGGGATTCAGTAATACAGGTAAACTGCATCTTTTGAAGAAGGGACGCTGCGGCGTTAGTTTAATTTCATTTTAAACATCACGTTGTAATTTCTTTTGAAACAAGTACCTTTCAACAATGTAAACTTTTAAATTATATATGTGATAGTGGTATTGCTTTCTTTACTATGTATTCAATTGTTACGATACTACATGAAGTCATCCATCCTCGAACCATTCCGTCGTTCTGGTTTGAGGGTGTGACAGATTGGTATCAGAGCATTGTTTATAGCGAACTAAGTATATCAAACCACATAAGATATACAAACTATAAATGCTTAGGGACTCAAAGTCTCTGACAAAACATTTTTACACCTAATACCTCATTTCATCTAAATAGAGTATTTTGGGTCGTAAAAGTACAAGATACATGCATACAACGATATATTTTCATGGTTAGAACTATACAAGAAGTATTAAGACGATTTGGGCACTACGATTAGCTCTCGATATATGTAATCCAATTTGGGACGAATATAGCCTGATCAACTATATCTATCCGAGATTGGACTAACGTATGTCGAGGAATGGTCGTAGTGAGCAACAAGTCAAAACTTACGAAAATAGACACTAGTATCAAACATACAAATTTAAATACTATAGGATTATCTGGTGCATACAATAGTTTAATCGACATGTTTAGTGTTACATGTTTTCAAATTTTGTTCAATTCTTATAACCCTATTCTCGTATAGTCAAATGGCTAGATTCCACCCACCAGGGGACCCCTACTACCCGAACCAGGGCAATGGAGGATGGGTAGAGGAGGATCTCGAAGAGGATGAAGAAACTATTGAGTTGGATGAAGGGAATGACTCTGGTACGGACTCAGAACCAGAAGTAGTCAACCCTCCAGCCATTAGGAGGAACTTCCAGGGACCGACTCCCGTTTGGGGAAGTCACCTCCACCATTGGAGCCAACAACAAGGGATACGTTCTCCCTACGGTATGTGTCGGAACTTCTACGACATCAGGGAAGGAGGTTCAGCCGACCGAGCAATCCCGGTCATGGTGGGTAAACTGGCCAACCAGTCCTACCAATCCTGGGTCCAAGCAAATCGACTTCGTGAAGTCAACGTGGAAGTGCAAGTTCACACCTCCGACATCCGTCAACTGGATAGGTTGTAGGATGACACCCATCTCTGCGCCGATGCATTCCAAACACAAATGATCGCAGCCCTCGCAGAGATGAGGGAACAGCAAGCCGCCTTCGATAGGCGTCTTATGGAAGCAAAGCAATCAGACGCGGACTAAAGCTCCAAGCGCAACCTACGCCGCAAGTAGTGCTTGCTAAAACCCAAAATTTTGTGATAAATTAGGAACTCGGCTAAAAGTCTTACTTTTCTTTAACTTATGTATCGGAGATCCTTAGGAAGGTTGAAATTTTCCTAACTCCAAATGTAACTCGGCATGTGTTTAATATATACGAAGATATTCAGTTGTGTATAAATTATTTGACTACCACTCAGATTCATAAGTTATCTAAAACTGTGCAAACTTTTATTATGAGTCAAACTCTAAACCATGGGTAGTTCAGTCGAATTTATAAATTGATAAAAATGACAAATTTATTAACACACTAAAAACTTATGTTCTTCATTCTATTTCTTTATCAGCACAATGTCTCCCCGTAGATCTACACGTGTGTGTCAACAACGCACCAGCTCCACCATCACCCCCTCCCACAACGGAAAATGATGCATTGATAGCTGCGGTAATAGCTGTAGTAGCAACGGCAATGGTTCAAATAAGCAACAATGGTTCTGGTGGGGGAGTAAATAGTTCTACAAATGGCCAACGTCAAGGTCGCCCAGGGGATTGTATATACAAAGATTTCATGAATAGGAAACCCATTACTTTTAATGGGGTCGGAGGAATAATGGCTCTATCCCAGTGGATAGAGAAAACTGAAGCGGTTTTTGAAATATGTTCTTGTCCAGAAGGGAACAAAGTGAAGTTCGTTGCCTGTACTTTCTCTGAAAGAGCTCTGACATGGTGGAATGGCCATGTCAAGTCACTAAAGCTAGTAGTCGCTAACTCTATGGGCTGGGAGAACCTAAAACAAATCTTACTGCAAGAGTATTGTCCGCGGGGTGAATTAAAAAAGCTTGAACAGGAACCGTGGGGTCTTACTATGATAGGCTTAGATATCACGACCTATACAACCAGGTTCAGTGATTTAGCTATCCTTTTCCCAGGAATAGTTGCTCTAGATAGCAAGAAGATCGAAAGGTACATCTGGGGACTATCACCCTAGATTCGAGTGAGTTTTCTAGCTTCCAAGCCAATCACCTTCGATAGCGCCAAACAGTTGGCACAAACTCTCGTAGACCATGGGGTCTGCCAAAACTTCGTTACTACTGCACCGGAGCAACCCAGAGGAAGCAACAACAACAACGACAATACCAACAACAACAAGAAGAAGAGGTTCTGGAACAAAAGGAAGGGTCAACCTTCACAGGAACCTTCCAAGAAACAACAGATCGTGGCAGTCCATGCCACTACTGCCCCCACTGCTGCACCAATTACCACTACACCAGCAAAGCCATATGCTGGAAACCTGCCGAAATGCAGCAAATGCAATTTCCATCAAAACAGAAATTGCCAGGAGATGCATTTCAACAACTGCAACAAGAAGGGGCACACTGCTCATTTCTGTAGCGCACCAGCACAACCGATTACCCAAGTCCAAGGAGTCGGTGTAGGCCAGGCACGTTATGGATGCGGTGAGGCTGGACACTACAAAAGAGACTACCCTAAGGTAAGGAATGTTGGCCGCATAGGAAGAGTACTGGCAATAGGGTAGAACGAAGCAATAGCTGATCCCATGGTGGTTATGGGTGCGTTTCTCCTTAATAACGCTTATGCATGCATACTCTTTGATTGTGGTGCAGAAAGGAGTTTTATGAGTCATAAATTCAAGCATATACTAAAACATAACCCTAAAACACTCAATAAGATATTCACAGTAGAACTGGCAAACGGTAGAACAGAAAGCAGAAATGATATGTACATAGGCTGCACACTAACTCTAGATGAACATTCATTTCAAATCGATCTAATACCGATTACTATAAAGAGCTTTGATGTCATCATCGGTATGGGTTGGTTAAGCCTACTATTGGTTTTTGAGCATTCTAACACTCCTATGGTGTGCATGCAACCCTATAAACCGTGGATCTATGTTTTCTTCTAAAATACATGCAAATAATAATTTCCAAGGTTTCTTCCTAACTAGCATAGCATAAGGATTTTGAATCATAAAACTACTAGTAGAAATACATACCTTTGGATGGTGGTTGATTGCTTGGAGTTTGAGAGCCTAGCACCAATAATGTGAATGCCTCAAGTGGAATCACAAATCACCACAAACTTGGAAAAAACTTGAGAGAATAATATGTTTATGTAGAAATCGGCCACCACAAAGTCTCACACAACTAGTTGCCATTTCTTGCAATATGTGCATCTTTATATAGTATGCAGGATTAGGGTAAACCCTAATAACCCATGTCTTCTCCTTTCCAAGGATCCATGGGTTAAAAGCTCCATGGATCATCCATGGACCCCCATGCATGCTTAGCCCATTCCTAATGAGTTTAAGCCCATATTATATAAAATGCCATAACCCATGTTTAATTAGTATTCCTTTTAATCACTAAATTAATTCATAATTAATTTAAGACTAAAACTAATTAATTAAAATGACTTCATATTAATATATTATAACTTACAATATATTAATAAATCATAAACATACTATTCTCATAACATTATCCATATAAATTGTTCGGGTGAAGTGCAACCCAAAAGGACCATGTCGGGTCGAGTCAAGTATATACCAAATAAGTTATGAACTTAGGCACCTTATCCAACAGTCTCCCACTTAGATAAGTCTAATAACTGTATTTGCGTATATTACTTCAGGAACCAACCAACAATCGTAGTTCTCGAAAACTCTGTTGAACTATGAAGCGCCATTTTAGATAAGTGATCATATAATCCTCTGTTCTCATGATATCAACCGGAAAAATACATGGAATAATGTCTTACTTATTGTCAGGCAGTTGTTTCTCGATTTCCGATTTGCTTGACAAATAACTAAATTGATCACATCAATTAGCTTTTGACTGGACCCGGTACATGGGTCAACACAAAATCATCGAGGGGCCCAAATATCACTTCTATTACTAGAAGCAACAGACAAAGTTCTACTACTTGTTGAATTGTACACAAAGGCACGTTTTATAACATCAAGTTACTGATGCATTTACATGCGATCAATGCACAACCAACTTATAGGTAACAACTCATATCTCTAGGTTTGAAGACTTATATGATATTATCATCTCACGATCACTCGAGATAAATTCCATGAAGTGATACAAGTGAGCGTGGGTTTATTCCAATATTGATAACTTATGAGCACTCATGAATGTTGTAGCAACTATTGCATTAACTAAAAACATTTAGCCATCTACAAACTCGATTCATGACAGTCTTAATTCATACCTACTTCCAACATATGAACGACTGTGGAGTGTTTAAATAACTTAGTCATTCGAAATAATAACTTAGCTATTCTGGAAGTCAAAACATGCAAAGTGAAACACAATAATAATCGAATCCAATGTGGTCTCAGAACCCTTTTGAATATAAATAAAACCACCTTGTATTTATCACCATATTGATTACACGTTATTCATTGTATAATGTTTCAAATAATCAACTTGATACTTGAATAAAAACAACAGTTTTCCCATGCTCCTAGCATGTACACTTTGTTTTTCTAAACAATAGTTATGCCATACTTCAAGTATGCACACTATGTTTGTCTATGATTTTTACTTTGTGAAATAGATCAATTGAACATGATTCCAATGATGCTCATTTCACAATCCCAAATCCTTATTGTAAATATAAGAATTCCTAATTCTCACCATTTACCGAAATCAGTTAGATTTTTAAACATATGTGGAATGTTCCTCTTGTAATGAGTATGCATATAGTCACCAAAACCTTGTCACTAGTCATTACAGAGTATTCCAAAGAAGATCAACTCTATGGAAATGAAGTATCATATTCAAAGTACATTTCTTTGAACATCCTTCTTGCATTAAGTTTTCTAATCTTATAGAGATTGAATGAATAACTTCCACCTATGGAAACATTTCCATATTTCCATTTTGACTATCACTTCTGAACAAGAGTTGCCTCTTTTCAGAAAATATCAATATGGTCTAGCCAAAACTTAACACTATACTTCCAACTATCCCTGAGTAACCAATCTTTGGCAAGCCTTAGATTGTCCTCGACAATTGCTTAATCAATTTAGTCATATCCAGTTCTAGACTTTTCCCTTCTAAATTCCCTTAGCATTTGGAAAATTTAGAAAGGATGAATATTATAGCACATGAAATCTATTGAGAGAAAAACTTGCAGACACATTTGAACAAACGTTAGAATAAGTAAGTTGCGGAATAGTTAATCTCTAAGGATCTAAAAGCTCAACAACAATAAAGTTAGATAGTTACATAGTTAGTTGCGGAAAGTAAAGAAAGATAAATGACAAAATTTATATCAAGAATACAATTAAACTGGTTCATAACAAGGAATGCAGTCACTCCAAGTTAGTAAGCGAGATCAGGTGTAGTGATTATGTCTAAAAGACTTGCTTCGAAGAGAGGTTATGTTCCAGTAGCAGTATGAGTGTGAAGAGTAATAAGATAGATAACTGATGAAGATAACAAAGATGATTGAATGAGAAATCTTGTGTATTGAGAAGTTAAGAGTTTTCACACTCACATATATCACCAGTACTTAATACATAAGAAAGAGTCTCCATTTATAGAGTTTAGAAAAGAACTACTCTATAAGCAGCCATGCAAGGCATGCTGGACAATAGAGTGAATTACGTGGTAAAGGAAATAACTAAGACTGCGGATAGGAAAGACTTGAATACTCCGGATGCTGATATGGTTGCTGATGGAGAATGGTTGTGGTTACAGTTTTAGAGGTTGTCTCCGGGTGCTGTATTGGCTGCAAGTACTGAATGGTTGCGGTAGTTAAGTTCAAGAGGGTCACTTTTATGTTTCAACAATTTCCCCCTAAGTGACCTCTTTAACATTGGTTCAGTTATCAAGTTTGAGAAACTTGATCAAAATCAACCAAAATTTTCTAACATTTTCCAGCCATATGATTCTTCTGGAGATCTCAAACTTGACTTCAGCAGTAGTGTGCTTTGATTTTTCTACTGCGGTTTTGCAGATGTCAAGTTGCTTCTTGGACAGGCGATGCATGGCATTCATCGGAATGAAATATTGATATTGTCTGCCTTCCGTTTGAATATGATGCCAAGTTTTGGGAAGTTGGTTGCACCTAGAGGTCTTTCTTCATAACCTTTTATAAGCATTGACACTGGTTCAAGTGGTGGAAGGTCAAATTACTTGAGGATGGTGGGGTGGATGTCCGCATCAATCTTCGCAAAGTCACAGACAATGTCCTTAAGGAAGTATTTGGCTTTGTCGAGAGCTATATGCAGCTTAGGATGTTTCTCTGCCTTGTTCTGAAAAAATCTGGCAATGAGAAATATTTCTTCAGGGTTCATGCAGAGGAAGTCTGACTGGGTGCGGATGTAATCATGATCTCTTCTGGTTACAGTGAATTGAGCAAAGTCTGCTTTAATAAACTTCCGCATCTTGTAGTTCTTCACTGCGGATGGTCTATCGTTAGACCAAATGTTTTCAACTGAAGAGCCATGCTTCGCATAGAAGCGAGTTAGTCTTTCGAATTCCATTGGCAGACGCTTGTGATCAGGAAGACTCCGGTCGAAGGAGTCAAAAACAGCAAAATACTTGGCATTGGGAGAAATTGGAATATCCCAATAACCATCTTCTAGTGGTTCAACATTTGTGAGGTGGGGAGTGTAGTCTTCATCAAGTAGCCTACGGAGAGGATTGACCCATGAGTTGATCAGCGATTTATCAATCATAGTGTCAAAACCGCATTCTCTCCATATAACTTCGGCTAACTTGGCTGCTTTCCAGTCATGTTTCGTTTGGGCAGTAACAGGAGAGTATGTAGAGCTTTCTGAAGACATATGTTCCTCAAGATTCTTTAGGTGAGGAGGAGTCACAGGTCTTTTTAGGGTGTTTTTGGGTGATGAGTGGGGAGATGGAATACTTTGAGATGGTAGAGGAGAGGGCTGCGGAGTGGGAATTTTGTTTGTGGTGATTGGAGGGCTCTGACGGATGGATGTATTTGAGCAATCGCCTTCTTTTTCACTTCCCCCTCTTGAGGAATGCAACCCTGGTGCTTCCTCAAGCCATTGTTTGAGTACATCAACTTTGGCACAAACCTCAGTAAAGTGTGCTTTCATCGATTCGGCCAGTTGGGAGTTGTTTGGAATGGCAAAGTTGAAAAGCAGCTTGTGAATATCCTTTGTGCGCTGAAGTATCTCTGGGCCATGAAAGTTTGATGTTAGGGATTTCTGCAATCGGGTGATTGTAGCATGAAGGACAGAAATCGTGGACTCATAGGTAGTATGAGTTTCCTCCATTACTCTTTTGGATTGGGCAGTTTGATCTGTAACGGCTGTTTGTAAGCTTTGTTTGATTGCGGTTACCTCAGTGATGAGGCGTTCCGCTGCAGCCATAAAATCTTGATGGTCGGCCTTGCGGTTGTTGTCGAGAGATCGAATCCCCATCTTGACTTTGAGAGAGATGCGCTCAGCGGCCATACGCTCTCTCATTTCAAGTCGTTCGATGCGCTCAATTAGGGATTGCGGACCTGGGATATCTTCTGGTGGAGGTTGTGTAGGCTTAACCGCAGCCAAAATTTGATCAACTTTGGCTTGAAAGTTGAGGGCTTCTTTGCGTGTGACAGCATCTTTCTTCTTTTTCTTCTTCTTTTCTTTGGGCTTTAAAGTGGAGTGTTGAGAACCGCTAGATTCTTCTTCTTCCTCGAACATTATAAGGTCGTCATCTGAGGGATTCGGTATGTTGACCTCTTGGATGTCTTCATCATTAAAACCGAAGGTTGGGGCTGAGCTGAGTTCAATAGCTGGCTCTTTATCTTAAGATAGGTTGAATACAGTACGTGGAACAGGAGTTGAAGTAGGAGGCACATTAGATGTACCTGCGGCTGCGGTTGAGGCTTGAGCTTTCAGCATAGTTTTAGCCATTTGGTCCATCCAGGTCTGAACCTTGAGGATTGTGGCAGCAGTGTGGGCGTTGCTGATGGCATTTGCCCAGTACCTGGTCACTGATAGAATTTCTTGTTCCTTCTGTTGTTGTTGTTTGACCTGCTGCTCCTTGCGGGCTCGGAATGCACTTTTGAAGGCAACATACTTCTTGATTTCAGCATTAGTGGTTGGTTGATACCGACTCCAAGAGTCATTTGAGTCCTCATCGTCAATTCCTTGTGTTCGCACCAAGGTGTCCCTTGGGTTCACGGATCCTTGCACATTAGTGCTCATCGTGCCTAAACCACCTGATACAGATGTAAGCAGAGTAGGATTTCTTGGGCTTCCTTGGTCTCCTTGACCCGTGGTCAAGTTTGGCCTCGGTCCAGTTCTAGCATGGGTGAAAGAGATGCCCTGCGGATGGAGTGGTGTTTTTAGTGTTTGGGATACTTGAAAGAGGATGGAGTCTAACTCCTCTAAAGAAAAGATGTGCAGCCAGGAAGCCCCGGAGACCTTAGGGCGATTACCAATTCTATCTTCTTGAGATACAACTGGGGGGCTGTCTCCATGTTCAGAAGAAGATGATGATGAAACAATCTCACAAGATGAGGTTGAGTGCTATTCGATAGTGGCATTGAATGGATGTGCGGCCATCCCAAGGACTACCGTAGCCTCTTGAGAGGCTTCAGTATCACTCCGGTCACGCATATGGCTAGTGGTTTTAGTTTTTTTTCTTTTCTTGAGGATAGATATGGGTTGTCTATCTTCCTAAGAGTCACTGCTCGATACAGTGGTGGTTTTGGTTTGTGTTTCTTAGAGGGTGCGGTTTGTCTTGGGGCTTTCTTTTTGGGTGTTGTAGCTTTCTTTTTAGAAGCTACAGATTTTCTCCGTTGAGAAATGTTGGAAAGTGTATTGGCAGAGGGGGTTGCGGTACCTTCAGGAAGAATAGTTGAAGAATGAAGAGGTGGGGTAGAAGGGTATGGAATAATACCCTCTGTGGCCTCAATATGATCTGAGACATCAGTAGTCTCAAGACCAAGCATTGAAAGAATATGTGTGGGTAGCCTATGGATAGGTCCAAAAATAGTTTGATCAGAGGAAGGAGTATACCTTTTGAGATCCTTAGTGACAAAGAAATTGATGTCACTTCCCATGTCGAGACCAGCATCCGTATGCAGATCAAAAATACACAGAGACCAAAAGCGAGAAAAAGTGAGCTCGGTTGGTTTTTCCTTTGGTTTCTGTTTGGGAATGTACTGGAGGAAATCACCCTAAAGAATTTGACCGTAATTGACATCATGGCCTGTGAAGATGCTCCATACGAGTTCAAGGAGCTTGAGTCCCATGTTGTCAATGCCTCCGGTTCTGCCAGACAGACAACGGATGACAAAGTGGCATACAAACTGCCAAACCGCAGGCAGCTGATTCTTCTTAAACTCACCAATCCCTTGGATTGGTTTCTGGTAACACATTTGGTAGAGTGCGGTAGTGATATCGGATAAGGATGGAGTGAACATTTTGATGGAGGTATGGACTAACAGGTTAATGGAGGTTAAGAATTTTTCTTTGGTCAAGATGACCAGGGAATCGTTGATGAGGTTCATATGCACTTCTTGGGGGTTTTCCAGTGGTCTGTATGCAGACAGAGCACACTTAAAGAGTGTAGAAACGGGAACAACATCAGTGAATGCGTCGAACGGGCCAAATAAGATGTGGTTCTTGAGATGCTTGATCATCAGTTTTGTTGGAGCATTCTAAGATGGATGATCGTCAAACACAACTCTGAAGTTGCTTGAAGCGATTGTTGGTGATGTGGAACTAGTTCGATTCATCGAGCTTGAAGCCTTGGATTGCTTCTTGGATGCACCAGATTTCGCCATTGAGAGTTGTGAGATTGAAGTTCTTGAGAGCTTTTATGAGTTCTTGGAGAGTTGAGAGAATAATCGATTAACAAAGAGCGTAAACGATTATGGAGAAGAAGGTTGGTTTATAAAGGGGGTAAAAGGATTTTAACCCTAGGTAAAAGATAAAAGGGGGTAAGAAGTCGAATGGGGTTTTGGGGGGAATCAAAGATTATGGGATTGAATCTCAACCACACGAATATGAAACGGGTTTTGAAGAGATTTGAGAAATCTTAAAAAGGGGGTTTTGCATTTAATGGTGGAGTGGGCGCATGGTAATACGTCAGGTAATCATGGGTTGATGAGAGAGAATGTTGTAACTGATTGGACGTGTTTGGGAGAGGATAGGACATGTTGAGAAAGGATTGATTTGGGAATCATTCTTTTTGTCATCATCCCTAAAAATAGGTATGATACGGGGTTTATTAAGAAAGGTAAAGTGACAGTTTCTAAAGGGAATGTTTGTATTATATTTAATGAAGGATCATTAAATAGCACACAAAGATTCAAGAGTTAATGAATCTGTTGGAATTTATTTGAGGTGGTTGCGGATGAATTCATCAGTGTGGTTGAGAAACTCCATCACGGATAAGAAAAAAAATTTAGAGAATCTGTGAGACAAACCCTTGTATGAAAATTAGAAATAAAGGAACATTAAGACCCATGAGAGATACGTATGACATATGGTTGCGGTACCTAGATTGCGGTATCAAAACCATCTATCATATGTAATTCTCAGTTAGAACCGCAATGGAGACCAAGGACGGTCTGCGGTAGCAAACACTTCAAAAATAACTGCGGGTCCGTATTCATCATGCCCAACATTTGTAAGAATACATTGAATTTTGTAGAGTCAAGAGCTTTTGGAAAAACATCAGCAATCTCTTCATGAGTAGGAACAAAGATGAGTTCAATATTACCTTTCAAAATATGATCTTTGATGAAATTGTACCGTAACTCAATGTGTTTTGTCTTGGAATGCTGAATAGGATTATGAGAGATAGATATAGCACTTTCAGAGTTACAGTAAATTGGTATTCGCAGCTTTCTATACCCGTAGTCTAGTAATTGTGTCTTCATCCAAAGAACTTGGGAACAGCAGCCGGCTGCGGCCACATATTCTGCTTCTGCGGTAGATAGAGATACACACATTTGTTTTCTTGAAGACCAACTTACAAGTCTTCCTCCTAGAAATTGACATCCACCTGCAGTACTTTTTCTATCGAGCTTACAACCTGCATGATCCGCATCAGTGAAGGCTTGAAGACTGAAGTCGTTGCCTGCAGGATACCTTAAACCCATAGATTTGCTTCCTTTAAGATACCGTAGAATTTGTTTGGATGCGGTCATGTGAGACACTTTTGGATCAGCCTGGTATCTTGCACATACACCAGTTGAAAAGACAATGTCAGGTCTGCTTGCGCTGAGGTACATTAGCGAACCAATGATGTCTCTATAAGTCTTGTGATCCACAGATTCACCAGAGGGATCAGTAGAGATCTTATATCCGAAGGCCATAGGGACTTTAGCAGAAGAGCAGTTATCCATTGAGTATTTCTTCAGAAGTTCTGTGGTGTATTTTTCTTGATGAATGAAACTTCCTTGCTGAATTTGTTTGACTTGAAGACCTAGAAAGAAGTTGATCTCTCTATCCATGCTCATTTTGAATTTGTTGGTCATGAGCTTTGCAAATTCGTCTACCGTATCTTGATCAGTAGACCCAAAAATGATGTCATCCACATATATTTAAACCATCATAAGGTGGTTACCATTTGCTTTTCTGAATAATGTGGGATCAATGACTCCTCTTTTGTACCCGTATGAGACAAGAAAATTAGAGAATGTCTCATACCAAGCCCTTGGGGCTTGTTTCAGGCCATAGACTACTTTTTCGAGCTTATAGCAGTGGTCTGTAAATTCATCATTTTCAAATCCTAGAGGTTGCTGAAGATAAACTTCTTCTTTTAGTTCACCATTGAGGAAAGCACTCTTAACATCCATTTGGTGTACCTTGACATTTTTTTGGGTTGCGTATGCTAGAAAGATCCGGATGGCTTCCATTCATGCTACCGGAGCATACGTTTCATCGTAGTCAATGCCTTCTAGTTGACTATAGCCCTTAGCAACAAGTCTTGCCTTGTTTTGGATGACTGAGCCAGATTCATCTAGCTTGTTCTTGAAAACCCATCTTCTACCAACAATAGTATGACCTTGTGGAAGAGGAACAAGTTGCCATACTTTTTTCTTTCAAATTCTTCTAATTCTTCTTGCATTGCAGCTATCCAGTGTGGTTCAAGCAAAGCTTCTTTGATCATTCTAGGTTCAACCGAAGACATAAACGCTGCATAATGGCAGTGATCAGATAAGTCCTTGGAAGACCGAGTCTGGATACATGTGGATGGATTGCCAATAATTAAAGTGTAACTTATATTTATACTCATATTCGTTGTTATGAATATATAAATAAGATGTATCAGTCTTTGCATTTATAATATTGATTGATCTACCTAGAATGGTCACGTTGGCTTGGTTGTTGGGTTTCAGAAATGCTATATGTCAAAATGGTCCTGCCTCCCGAATTTTCTGCTTAGCTGATCCTTATTTAATAGTGTAACAAGCTGTTATTTCAGGTCAATGTAATGTCTAAAAGCCGAGTCTTGTAATCTCTTTGTGAAGTAATAAGAATATCATCGAAAATGAAATGTTCAAACAGCTCCATTTGAGTACACTATGTGGTAGATATCGTGATAAGGTTTCCAAAAATATAAACAACTCTAAAATCCAAGTTATAACGAAGGATTTATGACCAATCAATGATTCATAACACTAACGGTAAAGCGTAGTTATGCATAAAACGAGAAACTTCAATAAAATACATTTTAGCCTTAGGTATCTAAATGAAAGTCGTAGATATCATTAAACCTCGAACATACATAAAAAGAACACCCAAATCTGACTTCGTCTGAGAAAGTTATGATTTTACGAACTTTCTGACCTAGTAATAGACAGCTAAAAACTCGAATTAGAGATCGAGCGATATTTAGCTAACACAACCTAAACGAAGGTTGAAGACCCTGACCATAGGAATACAACGGTAAAAAGACAGATAAAATCGGACACCGGATGAAGAAGTTATGGATTTTTAACGTACTTTTCAAGTCCCGACCTGCTAAAAAGGTATTATTAAATATAGAGTCAAAACTAGCTGACGGATTTTAAATGAGAGTTGTAGAGTGCAGTCACACCTACACGTGGATATAAAGAATGCCAGAAATGGAGCTTGTACACGAGAGTTAATGAATTTAGAAGTTCTGTAAATCGAGTTACGCCCCGCATAAAGGGTTATGCCCAGCGTACCAGGCGATAAGGGCGTAGTCCCTTCGGCAGCAGACATCCCATTGTCTGTCAGGAGGCTAACGTAAGCGCTGACGTACGCTACGCCCCGCGTAAGAGCGTACGCCCAACATACGGAGGCGGTTCAGCCTTCTATAAAAGGGAGGAGCGTTTTGAGTTTCTTGTTCAATTCTTCTATTTTCCCGCGCTTTTGCTCTACGTTTTTCCACTCGAAGCCATCCCGACACCCCAGTTTTCGTACTTAATATCAAGCGGAAGTTCTACACTCCCAAGATTCCCGAGAATTCAACTCTCACTAGTCGAAGTTCTGCTCGATTCTTCTCTCGACTACTTCAAAACAACCACTTCAATCAAGTGAGTTCATACCCCTTTTATACACCTTCAAATACTTTATAATGTACTTTTAATACATTTCGGGGGAGAATACAAGTAAACACACGGTTGATCCCGAGTGAAAACGTGAAAACTCTTGTTATACTTTGCATGCATTAGATTTATACAAAATGCATAGTATCCAGGGTAGCCATCCTTGTTAAACCATTTTATGCATTCAAATAACTTATGATTTATGCTTTGTCAAACACTGTGCAAGGGGATAAACATTGCATACAAAACTATTATTTTAATACAGACTTAGTTGGGAATCTGTGAGACGATTACATCTTTAATGCTACCTTTTTAATAAAATGTACTACCTAAAGTCTTGTCTATTATAACCAGAGTCTCCCATTTACAGAGTGTGTCAAATGTGTATAGATCTATACAGGAAGTCATGATCCCGCGCCCTGACGATGAGCTACAGTCCTTTGGGTGACAGTTTGTCATAACATTTCGACGCCTGAACACCATCGCCACAGGCATATTATGTTTAGTATGGTTATAAAACACACTGGATAGACAACTATTATGGTATTCTAATTTTATGAATGAGTAGTTATTAAAAGTATTCTTCATCTAACAAGTGTGATCTTCTTATAGCTTTATTATATAAATCTATGCCTTAACCTTTTAAGTATTTCAGTTGCTTGCGATTTTCGGTCTTGGACATTAGATACTACATGTTACTTTAGGAAATAAGGGATTTTCCTATATCCAAAACAATCAACTAATAGGAAGATAAGGGATTTTCCTGGTACAACTATTTACAATTCACAACACGAACATTCATATGCATTTCATGCTTTTATAAGGAAATAAAGGATTTTCTTGAAAACGCACGAACTTTGGAATGGTACACATTTTCTCAAACCCGCTTATGAACTCACCAACTTAATTGTTGACAATTTTTCTTTGAAATAACTTGTATTCTCAGGGAACCGCTAAGCAGGTTTGGAAACCAACTATCGGGGATTAACGCTCTGACATTAATTACTTCTTTTGAAAGATGTCTATGTATTTATCTTTTGAACATGTAACAAATACAATTATGTAAACATTTTGAAACCTTTATATATATGGTGGTGTGCACTTTCCTTACTATGAACTATTATGATACTAAATATGACGTCCTCCACCCTCGAACGTTTCCGCCGTTCTGGTTTGGGGGTGTGACAGATTGGTATCCGAGCATTGCTTATAGTGAATTAAGTATATCAAAACCATTTTTGGTATACAACTATAAACACAACTAGGCAAAAACACTCTGAGTAAGAGTCATACTTTTAAAATTAAATTTATTTAATTTTTGTAAAGTAGGCATGCATTCATTTCATATTAATAACAGTGTCATAAATAGATCAATATAGAAGTATTATAAATAAATTGTGCAGTGCAGGTGTGCCTTGGGACATGTAATTGAAATTGGGATGAATATAGCCTGATCAACTATATTTATCGGAGAGCCGACTAACGTATGTCAGGGAGTGTCTGCAGAGGACAACAAATTTAAAACTTACCAAGACCATATCATTAAGAATACTATGGGAGTATTTGGGTATCTTGAACCGTCAAACTTAAGGGTAAATTTTATGTGCTTTAGCTTATAGTCAATTCTTAACCCTATTCCCATATAGACTCAATGGCTAGATTCCATCACCCCGGTGACCCTACTACCCTAACCAGGGTAATGGGGGATGGATTGGAGATGACACCAAGGAGGAACCCATGGAAGATGAGGAGGAGGAAGGTTCAAATAGCTCAGCCTCAGAGCCTAAGGTAATCAATCCGCTAGCCGTCCGACCTCCATCCATCCGACCTCTTTTCAAGATCGGATTTCAAGGACCAACTCCCGTCTAGGGGAGCCACATCCACCATTGGAACCAACATCAAGGACTGCATCCTCCTTACGGTATGTGTTGGGACTTTTACGATGTCTGCGGAGGAAGTTCAGCTGATCGAGCACTCCTAGTTGTGGTACGAAAACTTGCTAATCGGCCATATCGATCTGGAGTCCAAGAAAACCGGATTCACGAGTTTGACATAAGGATGGAAGATAACGCAGTTGATATCCATCGCCTAGACATGCTACAAGGGAATGCTCAACTCCACACCAACTCCCTCCAGGAGTAAATGACTGCAGCTCTCTCCGAAATGAGGGATTTGAGGGAGCAACAAGCTGCCATTAACATCCGTCTCATGGGAGCCAAGCAATCTGATGCGGAGTCAAGCTCCAAGCGCAATCCGTGCAGCAAGTAGTGCTCGCCTAACTCCCAAATTTTGATATAGAATAGGACCATCGGCTAAAAGTCTTACTTTCTTTAACTTTCTGTAATCGGAGACCTTTAGAAAGGTCAATTTTTTTCTAAATTCGGATTTCACGCAACCATATGTTTAATATATATAGGGAATATCTCTTTCGTGTGTTAATTATGTGCATTTCATTCGAGTTCATGAGTTTATCGATTGCTATTCAAACTCCATTTGTGAATCAAACTCAAAGCCTTGTGTAGGTCTAACCAAATTCTTAAACTATTAAAGATAGTTAACTCATTATCATTCAACCCTCAACCACCAAAACTTATAATCTTTCATTTTTATCTCTTGGCAGCGCGATACATCCTCATCCAAACCTAAGACCCAGACCGGGCACGATACCAACACCACCTCCACCACCAGCTTATGATCCGGCCATGGTCCAGGCTGCTATCACAGCAGCAGTAACCACCGCCCTCTCACAAATAAACTCCAACGGAAATGGAGGGGCAGGAAGCAGCACGACTCATTCCAACCATGGCACTGTTCATGGTCACGTAACGGAATGTACTTACAAGGAGTTCTCCAACGCAAAGCCAAAAACTTTTAATGGCACTGGGGGAGTCATTGCACTAATGCAATGGTTCGAAAAGACCGAAACAGTCTTTGAGATCTGATCTTGCCATGAAGCGAGCAAAGTCAAGTTTTCCGCTTGCACCCTCACTGATCGAGCCCTCACTTGGTGGAAAATCCATGTGAAGTCTGTGACTCTCACCATCGCCAATGCCATAAGTTGGGAGGACTTGAAGGTCCTACTACTAGAGGAATACTGCCCAAGGGGCGAGATACAAAAGCTAGAGCAGGAGCTCTGGAATCTGAAGATGAATGGGTCTGACCTAGTCGCCTACATGGCCAGGTTCAGCGACCTTGCTTGTGCCCTGCCAATTTCAACCTAGAACCGAAAAATGTTGAGAGGTACATTTGGGGGTTGACACCCCAGATTCAAGGTCATGTCTTGGCCTCCAAACCTATCACTTTCAACAACGTTAAGCGCCTGGCTCAGCAACTCATTGACCACGGGGTCAACCAGGGTACTATTGCAGCTACTGCCGATCCATCAAAGGAGGTACAGGGCCAGGGAAGGCCTTGGAACAAGAGAAGGGGACAAACCCTACAGGGGAACCCCAAGAAACAACAATTGGTAGCAGCTCACGTTGTTACTATTCCTACCACCACTGCACCCACAAGTTCATACAGTGGGAGATTTCCGAAGTGCAACTAATGCAACTTCCACCACCACGGTCCTTGCCGTGACTTCCAATGCACCAGGTGCAATAAGAAGGGGCATACGGTCTGCTTCTGCAAGGAGACAGCCCAACAAGCCGCCCCTACTGCTAATGTTGGAGCAAGCCGCGTCTGCTTTGAGTGTGGAGCCACGAGGCACTACCACAGGGCCTGCCCGAAGGCAAACAACAGGAATACCAGCGGAAGGGGATGAGTGTTCGCAATGGGACATGATGAACTCGTTGCAGAACCCACTGTCTTTACGGGTACGTTTCTTCTCGATAACTAGCATGCATGCATTTTATTTGATAGTGGAGCGGAGAGGAGTTTTGTGAGTCATAGTTTTAAAGGCCTGCTGAAACAAACACCCCAAACATTAAGTGAACCATTTATAGTAGAAATGGCTAACGGTAAAACAGAAGTCACTAAGGAGATATACTTAAACTGTACCTTAACAATAAAACGATAATCTCTTTCCAATCAACCTCATTCCAGTCTCGATGTCATCATAGGCCTGGACTGGCTAAGTACTCATCATGCGGACATTTTATGTTACGATAAGGCCATTCACCTTTATCTGCCAACCGGTGAAACCCTCATTATCTATGGTGACAAACCCAGTACCACTCTTCGTATCATCTCGTGTATCCAAGCTCAGAAGTGCCTACGTAAGGAATGCCATGCGTTTTTAGCACATGTCGTGTTGTGAAACGCGAAGTCCAGGACATCAAGAGCGTGCCAGATGTATGCGATTTTCCCGATGTTTTCCCCGAAGATCTTCCAGGAATACCACTCGCGACAGAAGTCGGATTCAGAATCGATCTGACTCCCGGAGCTACCCCGATAGCCAAAGCGCCCTATCGAAGCGGAGATGCAGGAGCTGTCCAACCAACTGAATGAGCTACTCAGCAAAGGATTCATCAGGCCGAGCTTCTCACCTTAGGGAGCACCAGTGTTGTTTGTGAAAAAGAAGGATGGATCATTTAGGATGTGCATCGACTACCGAGAGCTCAACAAACTTACCATCAAGAACCGATATCCCCTACCACGAATCGACGACTTATTCGACCAACTCCAAGGAGCCAACTACTTCTCTAAGATCGATCTGAGATCGGGATATCACCAGCTTCAAGTCCTGGAGAGTGATATTCCCAAGACGACCTTCTGAACAAGATATGGGCATTACGAGTTTGTAGTGATGCTGTTCGGACTAACCAATGCCACTGCCGTGTTCATGGACTTAATGAATCAGGTATGTCATCCATTCTTGGATAAATTTGTGATAGTATTCATAGATGACATACTCATTTATTCAATGAGTAAAGAAGAGCATGGTCAACATCTAACACAAGTCTTAGAGACATTACGAGCTGAGAGACTTTATGTGAAGTTCTCAAAATGCGAGTTTTATATTAGGAAGGTAGACTTCCTAGGTTACGTGGTCAGCGAAGAAGGAATCCACGTGGACCCATCTAAAATCAAGGCTATCGAAAACTGGTCTGCACCAACTACATCAATGGAGATTCGCCAATTTCTAGGCCTTACTGGTTATTATCGAAGGCTAATTCAGAACTTCTCCAGCATCGCAAAGCCTTTTACCTCCTAACTCAGAAAGTTGTGACCTACAACTAGGGAGAAAAGCAAGATGTTGCATTCCAAACTCTCAAACAGGCCCTATGCAGTGCACCCATTCTTTCTCTTCCACAGGGGATCGAAGATTTTGTGATGTATTGCGATGCTTCGAATCAAGGGTTAGTTTGGATGCTAATGCAGCGAGGAAAGGTTATTGTGTATTCCTCACGACAACTGAAAACACATGAAGTCAACTACACCACTCATGACTTAGAAGTCGAAGTTGTGTTCTTCGCTCTAAAAATCTGGAGGCACTACCTATACGGTACCAAGTGCACCATCTTCACAGACCACAAGAGCCTTCAACACATATTCGACCAATATGAGTTAAACATGAGACAACGACGTTGGGTCAAATTACTCAACGACTACGAATGTGAGATTCGTTACCATCCGAGAAAGGCGAATCTAGTGGCTGATGCCCTCAGTCGTAAGGAGTACTCTGGTCGAAGAGTGAAGTCATTAACCATGTCGATCCATTCGCATTTGTCAACACAAATCAAGGAAGCTCAAATAGAAGCCTTGAAACCTGAAAACGGACATGTGAAACCCTTAAAGGGATGGACAAGAATCTAGAGATCAAGAGTGACGGAGTGCGCTACCTCATGAACCGGATATGGACACCAAAGTTTAATGGATTTAGAGATATAGTTATGAATGAAGCACACAAGACTCCATACTCCGTACACCCAGTTTCAGATAAGATGTATCTGGATCTCAAACAACTCTATTGATAGCCAAACATGAAAGTTGAAATTGCTACCCATGTAAGCAAGTGCTTGACTTGCGCCAAGATAAAAATAGAACACCAGAAGCCCTCGTGTCTACTCCATTAACCCGAAATACCTGAGTATAAATGGGAACAGATTTCCATGGACTTCATAACAAAACTACCCAAGTCTCAGGGTGGTCACGATACCATTTGGGTGATCGTCGACAGACTAACCAAGTCTGCTCATTTCTTACCGATCAAGGAAACTGATAAGATGGAAAAGCTAACTAGAACCTACATCCGAGTGATCGTGCGACTTCATGGAGTGCCGATGTCTATCATCTCAGACAGAGATAGTAGATTCACTTCCAGATTCTGGAAATCGTTGCAAAAATCCATGGGAAGAAGGTTGGATATGAGTACAACCTATCACCCACAAACTGACGGACATGGTGAGAGAACGATCCAAACTCTAGAAGACACGTTGCAAGCATGTGTTATCGACTTTGGTAAAGTATGGGATGTTCACTTACCATTATTTGAGTTCTCTTACAACAACATTTATCATACTAGTATCAAGACTGCTCTATTTGAAGCCCTTTACGGCCGTAAGTGCAGGTCACCTCTGTACTGGGCGGAAGTGGGCGACACGCAGTTGGCAAAAGGTCTAGTCCCTGATAGCACTATCACTGGTCCGAAGATCATTAGGGAAACAACTGAAAAGATTGTTCAAATTCAATAGCATCTGAAAACCTCTAGGGATACGCAAAAGATCTATGCCAACAAAAGACGAAAACCCTAGGAATTTTAGGTTGGTGATTGTGTTCTACTGAAGGTCTCACCCTGGAAGGTCATGATACGCTTTGGGAAGCATGGAAAACTAAATCCAAGGTACATTGGACCCTTCGAAATTACTTCAAGGATTGGTCCAGTGGCTTACAGACTTCTACTTCCAATCGAGCTTAACAAAGTACATCCAGTGTTCGACGTATCGAACCTGAAAAAGTGTTTGTCCGACGAAACTCTTGTGATTCCACTCGACGATATCGAACTTAACGAAAATCTGAACTTTGTGGAAGAACACGTCGAGATCATGGATAGGGAAATCAAACGAACTAAACACAGTCGCATACCAATAGTGAGGGTTCGCTGGAACACTAAGCGAGGACCTGAATTCACTTGGGAGCGAGAAGATCAGATGCAACAAAATTACCTGCATCTCTTCCCTAGTCCATTGTCACTTATTTTGTAATTAATTTCGGGAGGAAATTCCCTCTAACAGGGGGATGATGTAACAACCCGTTGTTTCAGGTCAATGTAATGTCTAAAAGTCGAGTCTTGTAATCTCTTTGTGAAGTAATAAGAATATCATCGAAAATGAAATGTTCAAAAAGCTCCGTTTCAGTACACTATGTGGTAGATATTGTGATAAGGTTTCCAAAAATATAAAGAACACTAAAATCCGAGTTATAATGAAGGAGTTATGACCAATCAATGATTCGTAACACTACTGGTAAAGCGTTGTTAAGCATAAAACGAGAAATTTCAATAAAATACTTTTTAGCCTTAGGTATCTAAATGAAAGTCGTAGATATCATTAAATCGTGAACATACATAAAAAGAACACCCAAATCTGACTTCGTATGAGGAAGTTATGATTTTACGAAGTTTCTGACCTAGTAGTAGACAGCTAAAAACTCGAATTAGAGATCGAGCGATCTTTAGCTAACACAACCTAAATGAAAGTTGAAGACCCTGACCATAGGAATACAAAGGTAAAAAGACAGATAAAATCGGACGCTGGATGAAGAAGTTATGGATTTTTAACGGACTTTCCCAGTCCCGGCCTGCTAAAAATGTATTATTAAATATAGATTCAAAACTAGTCGGCGGAGTCTAAATGAGATTTGTAGAGTACAGTCTCACCTACACGTGGACACAAAAAATGCCATAAACGGAGCTCGTACGTGAGAGTTACAAAATTTAGAAGTTCTGTAAATCGAGTTACTCCTCGCATAAAGGGGTACGCCCAGCGTACTAGGTGATAAAGGCGTAGTCCCTTCGACAGCAGACATCCCATCATCCGTCAGGAGGCTGACGTAAGCGTTGACATACGCTACGCCCCGCGTAAGAGCGTATGCCCAACATACGGAGGCGGTTCAGCCTCCTATAAAAGGGAGGCTAGGGTTTCGAGTTTCTTGTTCAATTCTTCTCTTTTCCCGCGCTTTTGCTCTGCGTTTTTCCACTCGAAGCCATCCCGACACACTGGTTTTCATACTTAATATCAAAAGGAAGTTCTACACTCCCGAGATTCCCGAGAATTCAACTCTCACTAGTCGAAGTTCTGCTCAATTCTACTCTCGACTACTTCAAAACAACCACTTCAATCAAGTGAGTTCATACCCCCCCCCCTTTTATACACCTTCAAATACTTTATAATGTACTTTTAATACATTTCGGGGGAGAATAAAAGTAAACACATGGTTGATCCCGAGTGAAAACGTGAAAACTCTTGTTGTACTTTGCATGCATTAGATTTATACAAAATGCATAGTATCCAGGGTAGCCATCCTTGTTAAACCATTTTATGAGTTCAAAGAACTTATGATTTATGTTTTGTCAAACATTGTGTAAGGGGATAAACATTGCATACAAAGCTATTAATTTAATACAGAGTTAGTTGAGAATCCGTGAGACGATTACATCTTGAATGCTACCTTTTTGTTAAAAGGTACTACCTAAAGTCCTGTCTATTATAACCAAAGTCTCCCGTTTGGAGAGCATGTCAAATGTGTATAGATCTATACGGGAAGTCATGATCCTACACCCTGACTGTGAGCTACAGTCCTTTGGGTGACAGTTTGTCATAACGCTTCGACGCCTGAAGACCGTCGCCACAGGCATATTCTGTTTAGTATGGTTATAAAACTCATCGGATAGACAATTATTATGGTATTCTGATTTTATGAATGAGTAGTTATTAAAAGTATTCTTCATCTAACAAGTGCGATCTTCTTATAGCTTTATTATATAAAACTATGCCTCAACCTTTTAAGCATTTCAGTTGCTTGCGATTTTCGGTCTTGGACATTAGAGATTGTCTGTTACTTTAGGAAAATAAGGGAGTTTCCTGTATCTAAAACAATCAACTAATAGGAAAATAAGGGATTTTCCTTGTACAACTATTTGCAATTCACAACAAGAACATTCATATGCATTTCATACTTTTATAAGGAAATAAGGGATTTTCTTGGAAAATGTCACACCCCCAAAACCAATGAACGGCGGAAACGTTCTGGGGTGGAGGACGTCATGTACAATATCACAACAATGTAAAGTAGTAAACAAGCAACAACATCATCCATTGCATTAATAATATAATTTCATACAAGTGTGTTCTGTCAAGTTATATAGACACCAAAAATATACATCAAAAATAAAAGAGGAGTCTTGAAAACGCTCCTTCTTTTCAAATTTGGCACATGTACATGTCTACTGGTGACCTGAGAATACAATTTATTTTGAAAGAGTTTATCAGCTTTAGAGCTGGTGAGTTCATAAGTATATTAGTGTCTAAGTTTGTATGAAAGCGTTTGTAAGATGTTTTGTATAGGTTTGTAAAGGTTGTGTGTTTGTTTGATCTACTCTAGAAAACCCTATGTTTCCTACTAAAAGTAGCCTTCTACCAAGGCATCTAGTTTTTGTGTGTGTATCTCTTGTAAAAGTGTGTATTTTCCCAATTCCGACTATCATTAACCAAAAATATAATTTCTACATTACCGTGCATTGTGTGAATATCACAAAGTAAAATGTAAAAGGGAAAATGTTTTAGTACTGTAACGTAGTTTTAAATAAACTACTGCTCTACTAATTATCTTAAGCCAATTGTATATTTTTAAGGTAACATGTGATCAGTCTGTATCTTGCTACCGACTTAATAGTAAAGTGACAATGTAAGATGCCACAAAAATGACGTTTGGCACCCGTAGACTTGCAAGTCCCACTGTAGCGAGAAGCAAGGTGTAGGATAATCAATCCAGTATAGATCTATACACAAACTCATACGCTTCCCAATTAAGGAGATTCTGATACAAAAACAGTTATGGCAGGTAGTTCCATGCCCTGCTTAATGGCTCACATAATTGTGTTTATGTACATATAATGTATATGTAATGTATATGTGTATGTATATGTGTGCTAGTTGTATTGTGCGTTCTTTCTCTATCTAGCCTGTATGTTTGTTTCTCATCATAGTGTCTAATGTTTGTTTCTCCTCACTCTGTTTCATGTTTGATTCTTACCATAGTATGTATTGACTCATGTATGAACTGACTCATTGTATGTTTCATTGTTCCAGTAATAGTATCTTCCTAAACTACCCCTATGGTAGTTTACTAGTAAAGTATGAACATGTCTGTATGCCCTTGCCACCCAAGAGCATGGAATTAAATGAAAGAAATAACCTTTTATATCTATATACATATACATAATATATAACTAGGATTCAAACGACCTTCGGACAACTAACCTTGATACCCTAAGACCACATCAAACAAGAACAGGAAGCAGGGTAGACTAGCAGTCCTAACTCCTTTCAATCCTACTTATATAACAATATTTATATAGATACACATAATATAAGTTTAAAAGAGTTTAAGTAAAAGTATTTGACCATTGAAAGGGTTTGTAAGATAATTTGAGGTAAAACAGTTTGATAAATAGTTTGGAAAGTAAGTAAACCATTTGATTGGTAGTCATTAATCACATGTGATTGATATAATAACTATAATTGTTCAACTTGTATCCCCCCCCCCCCCCATAAAAGCATTTAAAAACATTTCAAAGATTATTTTAGGGGTATGAACTCACCTGTAGTGAGTGATTCTGATGACAATGTTGGATCTGTTGCTAAGTATCAAGTGGTGACTTGAGTACACACGCGAATCCTATTTAGCATATATTGGCACATATATGAATATAATTAGTGTTATGAACAACTAATTAACAAATTGGGACCACCTTAGGGACTAGTAAACACTTCTTTTGAAGTGTTACAACCATAAATGATTGTACGAAGGGTTAAAAGGCTATACAAAAGAGTGTATGGCTAAAATACACACTATATGTGTGTGTTCGGCCATGTGTGTGGCCAGGTGTGCTGCCAGCACATGTGTGCGGAAAGGTTTGCTGCCAGAAGTGTGTGCTGCCAGAAAACATGGTGTTCTTGGTGTTCTTGGTGAAAGATGTAACCTTTTCGGATGATACTTGAGAGGATTTTTGAGTCCTAGCTTTGCAAGAGTGTAAGAAATGATCAAAATGACCAAGGATAGTGCTTATAGGAGGGTGTGTGCGGTTGGAGGTGTGTGTGGTTGGCCTGTGTGCGGCTGGCTGGTCGCACACACTAGTGTGCGACCGCACACACCATTTTTGGTGTGTTTGGCTCGTTTTTCCAATGCTACAACCAAACTAACCCAGCCTCCGACACGTATCTCAGTTATACTAAGCTTTAAGAACTCTTTAAGCACTCTTTTAGACCCAAAACTTCATTCTAATATAGCAAAACGAAGCTAACTTTGATATAAAAGAAGAATGTAAGCTAGAAATTTCGGGTTGTCACAGAAAACGCATGAACCTTGGAATGGTATACATTTTCTCAAAATCGCTTATGAACTCACCAACTTAATTGTTGACACTTTTTCTTTGAAATAACTTGTATTCTCAGGGAACCGCTAATCAGGTTTGGAAACCAACTTCTGGGGATTAACGCTCTGACATTAATTACTTCTTTTGAAAGATGTTTATATATTTATCTTTTGAACATGTAACAAATACAATTATGTAAACATTTTGAAACATTTATATATATGGTGGTGTGTACTTTCCTTTCTATGAACTGTTATGATACTGAATATGACGTCCACTGCCCCCGAACGTTTCCACCATTCTGGTTTGGGGGTGTGACAAATAGAACTCTCGGTATTCATTAGGATTAGTGAAATATCTAACCTTCATTACCATATTTCCATAGTAATTAATACGTTATAGTGGTATAGGTTAATACTCATTAGACGTGTTACCTGCTAGTTTGATCGTCAGTAGGATCACCCAGATAGATGTTAATCGTCAGAGTAATTAACCAGGTGAGTTATCTCACTATACTATGTATTACAATACATGTCCATGTATGTTAGGGTGGAGAGCTAGTAGAGTAGAGTTGATAGTATAATCTTTATATGCTTAATGTACTTGAAATTGGTAGAGTAGAGTGTATAAACGTACCTGTACTAGTAGCGTCTAAAGTTCAATCTCTTTGTGAGTAATTGTTATAATTAATGATTTAGTTAAGGGATGATGGGGGAGAGGTTAAGGAGGTCGGGATAATATAGGTCTGCGTGTTGACGAAATGGCATGTAAGTTGTAAATACACATAGACTTGTGTTGACGAAATAACATGTATGTCATAAGTAAACATAGAACCGTGTTGACGAAAGGGCATGTAGATCGTAAGTACACGTACACACATGTTGAAGAAATTGCATGTATGCAATAAGTACACTTAAACTGTGTTGAAGATAATGAGCCATTATTTATATGTATTTATATGTATTGTGGTATATGGTATTTTTGGGAACTCGCTAAGCTTTGTGATTATCTAGTTGAATATAAATGTTTTTTGTGTACTTCATTAATTCGTGAGAAGGGAAATGTTTGACCATACACATGCGCATTTGTAACATGTTTTTGCACAATGTAATCATACTCTGATATATTTTAATAAAGAAAAATGAAAATTTGGGTTGCAAATCAGGACGTTACAAGTTGCTATCAGAGCCATGGTTTGAGTGAGTTGGATGAACACTCGTGTGATTCCAGACTTAAAATAAGGATCTAAATAATTAATAAATCTTTTCATAAAAAGAATAATTCAAAAAGGGAAAAATGTGATGCGTACAGTCAGCCAAAGCTCAAAAAAGGAAGTGATTCCCAAAATAATCATATTGTTATATTTGCTGATTTATGATCTAGTAGAAATGCATGCTAGTATATAAGCTAGGTATTTTTTTAGGAATTGTAGATTAGAATTGTCTGATACTTAAGATGTTGTATAGCCTAGAAAATTATTTGTTATTTGTTGCTTAAACCTATATTAATATTAATTAGTTATTTGAAAAATACATTAGGTTGCATGCTCCCAGAATTAAATAATTTTAGATTTCCTGATTTGTGGCTATTGTGCAGCTCTAGTTTGAATCCAATTGTTGTAGTGTAAAATCATTTAGTCGATAGGCTGTTTGATTTTAGCGGCATGCAATTGTATTCATCTGATAACTGGTTAATATTGGTAGAAGTTCTTCCTTTGCTAATTGTAGGATGGAGTGGAAAGGAATCCCAAAAGGAGAATCTATGAAGTTCAATATATGTTTAATAAGGCATATATTTGTAAGGTAGGGCATTTGTAAAGATGCAAAGTCCTAGTGGAATCTCGGAAAACATGTTGTATGTGCTCATGGGACACATAGTGGTCATCGGGTGTACTATTGGAAGTGGATTGGAAACTACAAGACAATTTTTGGGATAAGTATGAGTATGTGTGAGAGGTAGTAGAGGCATATACTACCTAAAGCACAAGACTCGTACTTGGATCAAGAAGAGTCACAAAGTTGCTAAGGCACAGTAGTTAGGAAGATAGTGTGTTCACACTATAAACTCGTTTTGCTTTATTTTTGTCATTACTTATTGTATGGTGATGTTTATAAGAGTGACTCCAGGTCAGGACCAAGTGGCCATACAAGCTCAAGTACGAATAAAGTAGAATAGTGTAAGTGAGCTGGTTCTAAGAACCTCAACCGATTTAGTACTGAATTTAGTCGTGATAATGAAGAAGGATAATTGGATCACACGACAAAGTGATCGTCCAAAAGAAACGAGAAGGATGGAGTGAATTCGGCATCCATCCTTGTTACTAGCAGTTCAAATATGTTAGTAATACCCCCTTATACTGTTTAGTTATATGGATGCATTAGTTCGCTTTTAGACAACATGTGCTTGTCATGACCTTATCATGTTTTGGTCGTGATATGTGAGAAGATCACTTGCAGTAGGCACAACCAATAGTACCATATGAGAATGTCAAAAATCATTGGGTATGAAAATCATGTAGGCAAGGCCAACTTAGACTTCGACTAGTTACAAGTGCAAGCAGATGATGGGTTGAACCCAAGTGGGGGAGAACCAACCTTTAAGGAGAAAATGCAAAAAGTAGTTTGATTTTCGATTTCGACATCAAGGTCCAAGAGAGCAGCAACACGAGTAGGCGGAGGTTATTAGTTTCATTTTCATTAAACAAGTAACAGAAGAAGGAAACCTTCTGTTAGATTACCCATAGGATATAAGTTTCTTGCTTCTCGAGGAATGGTTTGTCTTTCCTTCCAAACATCTGATAGGATTTAGGAAATTTCCAAATTCCCAAGTGCAGCTCAAATAGCTAAGAGAATCATCTAGGTTCGTACCTTTAAGGATGGAGGATATATCATCACAACAAAGGATCAGGAGTTCAATAAGGTGCATAGTTTTCCGTAGAGAGCGTCAAGTGCTCAAGGGATACATCATACGTAGAAAGCTTAGTTAAGCTCGTAGTAAGGACTTAGTTTCCCTATATCCAAGAGATAGAAACCATAGGCTTAAGGTCAAGGAGAAAGCATTTTCATAGTACAAACGCTACAAGTCATCATCTAATATGTGTATAGAGATGCCTAAAACAGGATCAATCCAGAAGGACCATGTCGATTAAAAGAGGCGATAGTGCTTTCCAAGGGTTACAAATGTATCAGAAGTATACATAATGGGATTAATGGATCAAGTCGTTGATCCAAATTCAACCAAGAAGTCTTGATAATATCCATAGAAATTAAGATTAACTAAGTGTACCTAGTGTAAATTGGCAAGAGTTTAATTCTAGGAGTGACTCGGTGTTAAAGATGCATAAGCAGTATTATTTGTTGGAGATTCAGTTGTAAAGACACCTTGTCATATATCAATAAAATATAGACCTAGAATAAAAATGTAGAATATTGTCGAAGAACCGTTCAAGCTTTTAGGATACAAGGTTTCATTTGGTGATAAAGGATCGTAAGTGATTAGTATAAATTCCTATAAATGTTTGTTTAGTTAAAGAGTCATGTTAGGTAGATCATCTAGGCAACTGCATATACGTCATTAGTCTTTGGGTTGATCTATGTGTTTGGTTTAGTTATTCCTTTAATCAATAAACGTAAAAGTTAATAGAAAACTAAGATCGAATTCCAACCTCCATAGGTTGACATAAAATGACAATTATACTTTAGCATTTGTACCATGTAGATTAAGAACCTCAGATCGATTGTAGCCTCAATGTTATGTAATAGAAACCACTTACAATCTAGGTTTGTGTGTGTTTTAAAATATTCCTTTTAGGGGCATGATCCTGAAAATGGATTCCGTTAGGGTCTCATAGATAAAATTTCATAGTTAATCACTTCATAACCAGTCGATATTTTACGTCTGAAGGTGATCGTTAAATGTATCCTGTAAATTTTAGAAGTCCATGATGTGCACAAAAGTACCTACTAATTTTAAATTTATAACCTAACCACTTAACTAACTAAAATGCACCTAGGCAGTGTACCTAGTCGAATTATAGAATAGTTTGGGTAAGTCAGGTGTCAATCACAGGGAACGGTTTTAACTAATTAATTTACCAATATTATATTAACCTAATTTCCGAGTAAAGTAATGGTTTTATCTAATTTTGCAAGTTTAGATGAACTTAATCTCTTAACACAATTCAATCAATAAACAAAACACTTCTGTTAGTTCGAATCCGCTTTCCGTCAATGGTTTATAAATTAATTATGACAATTCCTATTGGTTACCAATTAAAACATTATTAGCAATTCAGTTCTAAATTTACTAACTATCAATTAATTCATGTAGAACTATGTATGGTCACACATAATTTAACACATAATCAATTGTTGAATAATATTGGAGCTATGTAAGATTGGATTAACAAACACGAATTATGGTCTTAACATGAGTTCTCTATCACAACCTAATTTATTAATTTAATTCCTTAACTAAGAATGGTTTGATCTTAGCTCTAATAATCTAATGTTCACTAAATTACTAGATATTCAAATTCATGCAGGATAATGGTCATTAACTACATAGAATAAGAAGTTTAAGCAATTAAATTAACAAATCGAGCATGCTAGGTAAACCAATCAAACACAAGACATAACCAACAAGCAAAGCCCAGATTAATTAAATAAAACTATGAGTTCCAGCTTTATCTAGCTAATAGAAGTAGCTAGATTTAGCTGGACATGCTAACAAACAAACATAAACAAACCAAAGTCTTAATCATGTTTAAATGTACCAAACTATTAAGCTAAGTATGAACTCTTCCTTCTTCCTTGGTATGTAACTAATTTCCAGACCTTCTCTCCTTCTGATTTTCGACTCCAGAAACTCTCCAAGTCAGCAAAAAGTTCTTCAAGTCGTAGGGAACAAGTGAATATATAGTTTATGAATTTTCCGCGTTCATGTCGTGAGCCGATATGCCTCACAATGTGAATATAGTAACTCCTCTATGCGCATCTTTTCTTCTGGAATATTCTAACTCACGTCGTGAGTTGAGCTGTTTACGTGGGTTTCTTCTTCTTTTATTCTCCAAGCTTCCAAAGTTCCAAGCTTTTTCGTCTTTAGTCCCTTTTCCTTAAGAATGCTTCTATTTGGCTGCAAAGAACAATTTAAACTTATAAGTATCAGTATTCAATGCAAATAACCAAAATATGTATAAAAATATAAGTAAATATAGCCTAAAAACATGTATAAATATGGCTATATCAGTTGATACCCACAAATTCTCAGTTTTGGAAGATTCCGCGAGGAATTCGGGAGTACATTTAAGGTAGAAAATGAAGTTCTAAGGCTAAATGAGTACATATACACAAATTCGATGCAAAAGTGCTAGCTAGATCTTAGGTTGATCTCGTAAAACCCTAGTAGGATAGTGTGTGGGCATTATTCTAAGGTGCATTAGAAGTAAGATTTTGGGGACGAAATCTTTATAAGTGGGGGAGAATTGTAACACCCATTTTTGCCTTATAATATAAACAACGAGTTACATAAATATATGTTTTTAATAAAGAAATATTTAGGATAAATAGCCTTGAAAAAAGTTATAGTACTCATCAAACCGAGAGCGTGCATATGAGGAAGTTATGATTTTTAGAAATTGTAGCGTAGCAATGTACTACACAGAAACTGAAATTGAGATCGGTTGATTGTTAAGAAAAACAATCTAAATGAGATTTGAAGATCTCGTCAATACCTATCTATCGATATAAAGACAGTCGAGAACGGATACTGTATGAGAGAATTATGATTTTTATAAGGACTTTAACAGTCTAAGCCTATAACTTTAAAAAAAAATGAGAATTAGCTGGCAGAGTTTGAATGAAAGTTGAATATCTCGTTGATAACTATGCGTGGATATAAATAACGTCAGAAACAGATTTTGTATGAAGAAAATACGGATTTTTGAAAAATATTAAGTTTTTACGCGCGCAAAGATAGCCCGGAAAACCCACCAGGTTTTCACCACATGTTAGCATACGAGAGAATCCATGTCACCAACGCTGGCGCGCCTCCATACTATAAATATATGTCTTTGGTTTCTTTCATTTCTCACACCCTCTTCGCTCCAATACCTATCATCTCTCTCTAAGATTCGACTTTTGGGGTATTTTTGGGAGTCTGGAGAACTCCACTTTAGTGACGCTCTGAGGTAATGGGCCAGGCAAATAGAAGTGCTCGGTATCGAAGCCCTGCGTGTGATCTTCCCAATTTTCGCGAGGATCCTTGTAAGTTAAGATATACTTTAAGTGTACCTTATATTTATATTCATAGTTATTGTTATAAATATATTAATAAGTTGTATCAGTAATTACAGTTATAATGCTGATTGATCTACTTACAGTAGAGGTGTCTAGAATGGTCATGTTGGTTTGGTTGTTGGGTTTTAGAAAAGTTATATGCCAAAATGGTCCTGCATCCAGACTTTCTTGCCTGGTTGATCCTTATGTGATAGAACTTTCAACATTCATTGGGATTAGTGAAAGATAGGGGTGATCATGGTGTGGTTCGGTGTGTTTTTGGACTAAACCGAACCGCAAGCCGCAAGTTGCAGATTTTTATAGGGAAAAACCGATACGTGCGGTTTTAATTCGGTGCGGTTTTACGGTTTTGCAAGCTGTTTTTCGGTTATTTTGGTGCGGTTTCAGCTTTTAATCAAAAATTAAGTTGGTACGACTATACGGTTAAATGTGTATGGTTTTTCGATTTTGTTATTTGGCTTCTTGAAAATTAATAAAATTTACTCAAAACAAGTTCCATATCAAACTTAGTCAGCAATTTAAAATGAATCGGTCATAAAATAAACTAAACTTTTTATTGGCCAAGAAGCCAATCTAGCTAAGCACCAAAAAATCAGGCACCAAGAAAGGAAGTAAGCTCTATGCACCCACAAAAACAAGGTGCTACCAACTCTTTATCTTTGGTTGAGCCTTACAACTCTTTTATTTTTTAACCGGCAAATATAAATATTATAATCTACTCCTAAACTAACACCTAATACCACCTATGTTCACCACGAGACTTGAACCCTATATCTCAAGGAGGGAGGGCACCACCTGATACCGCTGGGCTAGAAGCCCTTTGGTCTTACAACTCCTTTTTATAGAGGAGAGAGGCCTCCAATTTTCTTCCCCGCACCGATGTGGGATGAGTTATCTTGAAAAATAAGAAAATTTTATCAGAATAAGAGCTTGAAGGAAATTATGTCTATAACGAAAAAGAAACACGAAAGTAAACAGTGAGATTGGAGCTATACATATCTAAAGTTGAATATATATATATATATATATATATATATATATATATATATATATATATATATATATGGGTAAAGTGAATATACCTAACAACCTTATATAAGCTTAGGTACCTAACCATATTATACTACATTGTTTTGCATTATATTTCCATTGTAATCATCTAAGGTTCTTAAACTTCAACCCTTAACTTGATTTACTTCCAAGATTTTCAGATATTCACCATTATATTCTTCCTATACCATTTGATTTGTAATGGTAGTATATGAAGCCCACCACGGGGTCTCCGATAGAAAGACATCATTTGAAGGAAGATAATGGTGAAAGTCCAAAGATTTTGGAAGCAATCAAGTTATGAGGTTGAATTTTAAGAACTTTGGGTGATTACAATACAAATATGATACAAAATTACATAATATGATGTGGTTAGGTACCTAAGCTTATATAAAGTTGTTAGGTATATTCACTTTACCCTATATATATATATATATATATATATATATATATATATATATATATATATATATATATATATATATATATATATATATATATATATATAATGTAATAATGATAAATTAAATATGTATAAATAAAATGTAATAACGATAAATTAATTAAACGAATTACAAGAAATTAAAGAAAAAAAATGTTTAACTAAGAATCTAATGGTAATATGTATACAATCGTTCAAAATTTTCAATTTTATTTGTTACCGTCCTCCAATTCAGATTATATATTTATAAAATTTTAATCTTTTAAAATATAATTCATGATTTTTCAATGAATATATATATATATATATATATATATATATATATATATATATATATATATATATATATATATATATATATATATATATATATGCAGTGCGGTTCGGTTTTTTACGGTTTTTGCTAAACTAAAAACCGCACCGCACCAAAATTTTCGGTTTTTATAAAACCAAAAACCGCATCTTCGGTTTTTGTTTTTGTTGCGGTTTTTTCGGTTTTTTCGGTTTGGGGTTCTGTTTTTGCTCATCCCTAATGAAAGATCTAACTTTCATTACAGGATTACCATAGGAATTATTAAGTTATAGTACTATAGGTTAATACTCGTTAAGCGTGTTACTTGCCAGTTGGATCGTCAGCAGGATCACCCAGATAGCTGTCAATCTTCGAAGTAATTATCCAGGTGAGTTATCACACTATACTATGTATTACGATACACGTACATGTATGTTAGGGTAGACTGCTAGTAGAGTAGAGTTGATAGTATAATCTTTATATGCTTAATGTACTTTAAATTGGTAGAGTAGAGTGTATAAATATATCTGTACTAGTAGAGTCTAAAGTGCAGTCTCTATGTGCATAATTTTTTTGATTAATGACTTAGTTAACGATTGATGAGGGAACGGTTAAGGAGGTTGGGAGTCTATAGGTCCGTGTGTTGACGAAATGGCATGTGGATCATAAGTACACATAGACCCGTGTTGATGAAATGACATGTAGGTCGTAAGTACACGTAGACCTAGGGATGATCATAGACAGGTACCCGCCATAATTATCTAGAACCGGAACCGGAACCGGCGGGTAGCAGCTCCACTAGTGGGTACCCGGTTCGTTAAATTTGTTAAATTTTAAAACATTTTAAACTATATATATAACTTAGCATTCAAAGAATTGAAGTCCATAGCTAAACAAATATTTCTATAAGTTAGAATTTAACTTGAAACTCATTGTAACTTATGTCTATTATCTTTAAATTCATTTTAAAAATTGATAGTTTATTTTCAAAATGAAAATTATATAAGGATATTTAAAGGTTCAAAACAAATTTTTAAAAATTGTATAATTTTAAATCACGTTATTCAGGAAGATATTGTATAACGTATGTGAGTGTGATATATATATATATATATATATATATATATATATATATATATATATATATATATATATATATATGGTTTCGAGCGGGTACCCAACTGATAGCGGTTCCGTAAAAATGAAAAACAGAACTGAAATCATTTAAGGTGGTTCCGATTCTGGAACCGGCGGTTTCGAGGCGTTTCTGGTTCCGAAAGCGTGTACACAGTTTCGCTGATCATCCCTACGTAGACTCATGTTGACGAAATGGCATGTAGGTCATAAGTACACATAGAACAGTGTTAACGAAATGACATGTAGGTCGTAAGTACATATAGACTGATGTTGAAGACCAAATGGTGTTGTAAGTCTAGAATACACATATTATTGGTAGATAATGAGCCATTGTTTGTATGTATGTATATGTATTGTGGTTATGGATGAATGTAGGCGGGTACCCACCTTAATTATCTCGTTTTACTTTTGTTTTCTCCTTAGACATGACACTATACTGGTATGCATGTATGTATTTATACTTTTAACAAGAAACTATTTATTTCTAAAAGTATATTTATTTGAAAACATTTAAATCAAAGACTTTAGTCCCAATGCATTTATAGTTTGTATATCTTATGTGGTTTGATACACTTAGTTCATTATAAACAATGCTCTGATACCAATCTGTCACACACCCAAACCAAGGATGGGGGAAACGTTTGGGGTGGCGGAGTTCATGTATAGTATCATAACAACAGGTATAATAGTGATCAAAGCAATACAACCAATCATAAATATAATCGAAAAAGAATTACTTGGTTTCAAGTGTTACATATTTCAATGATTGATTACAACATGATAATAAAATAGTTGTTCAACGCCGTAGCATTCCATCCTCAAAAGCTTGTGGTTACTTGATTTCGTTGGTTTCCTGAGAATACAAGTATTTTTTAAAAAGCATCAACAATTAAGTTGGTGAGTTCATAAGCTTTTGAATGTGATGCTAAAATCCTTTTTCTTGGTAAAAGTGATGTTTGTTCAAGAAAAATCCAATATTTCCCTTATAAAATGTATTGTAGTCTTAATATTCAAGACCAAAATGTAAAAGTATTTTTCCATACTTAAAGAACTTTTATACAAGTTTAAATCGACCTAAACTCGTTAAATTTAAAACTAAGAACCCGTAAATCTTATGTTTTGTTAATACCCCATGTGAGTTATTATAACCATACTATGACCCAGTCGGCCTCATAATACGACGTTCTTCAGGCGTCGCCAGTTAAATGAAATTTGTCACCACAGACCTGTCAGTCTAGCTGTTGCATGCAGCTCAGGTGCGGGTTTGTCAGACCCAATATAGATCTATACACAACTGTCACGTTCTCCTTACAAGAGACTCTGTTTATAATTTACAAGACTTTTGACTTTGTTACTTTGGAGGTAACATAAATCGAATGTCTCACAAATTTATTCATTAACAGAGTTACGTGAACTAAACTGAAAACCCCTTTTTGTATAAACCCGGTACTTTGTATTCGTACCCCGTTTATATGAACTGAAAACCTTTGGTAACGAGTTTGAATTGTAATTGATACATAAACTATACTTATTATAGTTTAACATAACTGTTTGTAATATATATATGAAACATAAAATATACATATTATAGTTTATCCAAAACGTTTGTAATGTAAATGAACCCCATTTTATGTGAGTCGAATGTATAGCAAAAACATAATTATGTTTATCATGCCTTATCTTGTATTATTTGTAATGACAAAGGACTCTTACAAATCAGTGTGTAATTTTCTATTATATAATTATACCATAATGGAAAACACAGGTAAAATACGAAATCATCAAAGATCAACACTTTGCTCAACATGTTACAAAGTGTGATGAAAGTTGTAAGCCGTTAACTTGTTTTTAACATTTCTGCACTGTTTTGAAAAAATCACAAAAAAATCATAAGACGTAAAAAACTAGATCCGTAAACTCTGAGAGTTTATAAAAGGTGTCTAGTTTGTTCATAAATTTTATCATGGTTTTTAGATATCTCTAACTTGTGTGAAAATGTCCATATTCACAGACTGGTCCGGATTCGTAGCTACAGTGATAGGCAGTTTTGTAAAAATCGTCATAAACTGTAGAAAAATTGTATGAACATGTGCAAGTAGTAATTTTAAAGGTATAAACCTGAACTATTTGCATATAATATTGTTTTGAAAACTAAAATGCTTAAGTTGACCAAAACAATCCGTGAATGGAGTTAAACTTTTCTGATGAAAGCTGTTGGATGAGTTTAGTTATGTTCTTGGTGTTTTAACTCGTATTCCCCCCCCCCCCCCCCCTTTTTAAAACTTCAGGAAAACATGAAAATATAAGGGTATGAACTCACCTTGAGTGATTTCAAAAGATGGATGTTGAAGAAAAGAAGTGTTCAACTCAAGAACACTTAGAAGATGCCTTGAACGTTCGAAGATCTAACACAAATGTGATGGAATTTGTGTAAGTATTCTATGATTTTAGTAGAAAGAAAGTGGAATAATCATGTGAGGATGATAATACCTACCAAAAGTAGAACAAAATCTTGGAGAATAGCCTTGAATCTCGAAATTTTAGAGAGAGAAATGTGTTTGTCTTTTGGAGGAAAAATGAGAGAAATGTGAGGAGAGATAAGAGTTTTCCAGCCTTTAACTAAGGGTGTGGCTGGAAAATGGTGGGAAAAAGACAATGAAATGACTAGGTATGGTTGAATAGTGACTGAGGGTTATACTATGAAGGTATGGGGGAGCTTGCTTGTGTCATACTCTAGATAAAGTCAACACTCAACCCCAAAATCTAACTTAATAGATTTTATTCTTAGGCAAGGATTTTCCCCAAAATATAATTAAAATACGAATATTTAGGGTTAAAATATAAATATAAAATACGAGTTTGGGTAAAACCCCGCGTTAAAATCACGAAAAACGAGCTAAAAACGAAGTTTAGATCAAAAATCGGAAATCTGGATCGAACCTGTGAGGTTCGGCTCTTAGAGAGTGAGAATCGAGAGAAGAGAAGGAAAGAACCGAAAGCGAGAGAAGGGAACCGAAGGTGCGAGGGGAGGGACCGAGAGTGAGAAGCTCGGTCTCGGCTTCTTCTGTGAGGTTCGGTTGCTTATCAGTTCCAGGGGAGGCTCGGTTACTTTTCGGTTCCAGGGGAGGCTCGGTTCAGAGGGAGGTTTTGGTACTCTACGGCTCAGCTCCTTAAGAGGATTCGGCTCCTAAGAGGGTTCGGCTCCTTAAGGCTGTTTTTCGCGTAGACTTCCGTTTTCGAGCGGTTTTCGACTAAATTACAGGTCGGGATTCCCCGAGTGATTATAAGAAGTTGAGAGAGATTTTGAGAGAGATTTGGGAGAGATTTCACATAATTGTAGAGATTTCTCAAACAGAGAGAGTTTTGGGAGAGATTTCACATACTTGGAGAGATTACTCACACAGAGAGAGATTTGGGAGAAATTTCACATACTTGGAGAGATTTCTCACACAGAGAGAGATTTGCAAGAGATTTCACATACTTGGAGTGGTTTCTCACACAAAGAGAGATTTGGGAGAGATTTCACATACTTGGAGAGATTTCTCACACAGAGAGAGATTTAGGAGAGATTTCACATACTTGGGGATATTTCTCACACAGAGAGAGATTTGGGAAAGATTTCACATACTTGGAGAGATTTCTTACTATTGAGTATGTTTGTGTTGCGTCTTGGGCTAAGTATTTTGTATCCGGATTGGGCCTATCCATCCATGTCTTTCTAGATTAGTTATGTAGTTATCTAGATTAATTGTTAGGGTTATAGTATATATGCATGCATGTATGCGTATATTAACAAGTTTTTCATTACGTTGGTTCTTGTAACCCTAAACGCCTCTACAAATTGAAGTTCTTTATCGAGCTCTTCTGAGGTGTTATTGCATTAATCATTCGACATATTCAGCGCAATACTTGTGTTCTTATTACATTCTTATTTTGTATCTTGCTTAGAATCATACGATCCTAAAAGAACTTAGTTCTAACAATTGGTATCAGAGCAGGAGACTGTGTGATCAATACACATTCCTTCTGTATACGTAATACTTTAGGGTTTCCGCTTTTATCGTATAAATAGCAGCCATCGTCTTCATATCAACGATAACTCTATTTTTGATAAAACCCTAATCTCAAGTTTACAGGTTTGATTCTGAGCAGCTCACCATGTCTCAAGAAGATTCACATACAAACCCAATTAACATCTCAAACAGCATCGGATCAACAACCAGAGTACCCATACTCTATACTCAAGACTACGAAGTATGGGCTCATCACTTTGAAGATTACGTGGTTGGATCGGAAGACAATGGCTATCTCATCTGGGAAGCTATCACTCTTGGACCGTTTGTACATTCAGAGACAAACACAACTATTAAGACGCAAAAAGATTACAAAACGTTGGTGACAGATGTTCAAAAGATGCCACAGGATGAGAAGGACAAGATCTTGTGTAACGTAAAAGCCATGCGGATGATAAGATTCACCCTGCAATCTAACACCTTTCAGCTTGTAGGTTCATGCACAACTGCTAAAGAGATTTGGGATAGGCTGAAGGAACTTTACTCAACTGATGAAGATCTGGAACACTCCATTCAAACTCTGTTACTATCAGAATTTGGAGTTTTCGAACAGAAACTTGAAGAGAAGCTTGTACAGACCTTTGATCGGTTCAATCATCTCTTAAGTAAAATGATCAAGCATGGGATAGAAAGGAAGTTGATTGAGCAGAAAGTAACGTTCATGAACGGGCTGAGACCAGAATGGATGGCTATGGTTTCCACTGTGAAGGCGCATGAACAGTTCAAATCGTACTCGCTAGCAAAACTAGTAGGGATACTGAAGTCCCATGAAAGTGTTGTGACTAAGGAAGTGAAAGTGGTCTCTGGTATGGGATCGTTGGCTCTTGTTTCTAAAGGAAAAAGTATTGCTGAAAAAGAAGAAGAAGAGTCAGACATGTCAGAGTGCGAGCTTACAAGTGAGGAATATGCCTTGATGATCACAAATCCAAAGAAATTCGCAAGGAGAAAATTTCCCGCCCACAAGAACCGAAACTGGTAGGGAAGTTACAGTACTGAGAAGATGAAAGATGAACCGAAAGTCTCCTCTTAAAAGGATGAAGAGAAAAAGGAGAAGAAGCTTGCAGGAGACTCCGGATACGACTGCAACTATTGTCACGGCAAAAACCATTTTGCCAAAGATTGCATGTTGAGAAAGATGGATGAGAAGAGAGAGGGTGAAGATGACGAAGTGTATTATAAGCACAAATTAGAAGAAGTCAAAAAGAAAAAGTCATCCAACAGCTCAATGAATGCCTTAATCGTACAGGAGAATGATGAGGAAGATGAGTTCGGTGGCGTAGAAGTATGGTCAACCGACTCTAAAGACGAAGAGGTTAGAAGACCCACTCATGGAAAGGCGTATGTGGAAAAGAATGAAGGTTCGGGTGGAAAATGTTTTATCGTCACTGCTGGTCCATCAACCGAGAGTGCAGATTCGGAGCCGAACATGACTGAAAATAAGTGTTTTGCGGCCAAGCCAGTGAGTGAGAAGATCAACGACTGCGATCGATTGATCAAAAGGTACATTCTATTCTTGAGTCTCTTAAAATTTCAAAAACTGATTATCAAGAAGAATTAAATGAATTAAACTCTAAATTCTCTAACCTAAGTAGTAGCCTCATGCAAACCCGCTAGCAAATTCTAACCTAACTGACCAACTCGGCAAGGTGTCTTCAAAAAGTGAGGAGAGAAGAATCTGGGTTGAGCTAAAGGAAGCAGAGTTAGTTAGGGCTAGGGATGAAAGTATTTATTTGCAAAAAGACAATTTAAAGTTATTAAAACAAAGAAATGTTTTTTGTTTGATTGCTAAGCGTCTTTATACTAATATTGCTCAATTACATTTAAATTGTGAAGTTGGTAAGAAAATTCATAAGATGATTTTGCCCTTTCTTGAATTTAAAGAAGATGAAGTTATAGCATAATGTGAATCAGAAGTGTCCTCTGAAGAAACGTCGATGTCGTATAGGCTAGGTTTGGATAAGATAGAAACTTTCATCGATTCTAAGGAACATAAAAGTATGTTAAAAGATATCTTAGATGAAAATGATAGGCTAAAGATTAAAACTGAAACTATACAAACATTCGACTTGTCAAATGCTAAAATTGTTAAGGATAATAAAATAAACTTAGATAATTCGTCTAAATTTGATGCGGAAAGCGAGATGAGTGAAACATCAGTAGAAGATGAGGTTGATTATTCTAAGTTTATGAAAAATGAAATCGAGAGTGAAAAACCTCTAATATCAGAAAATTCGGTTGAGTTTGCTCGTCTATCAAAAGACCAAAAACCAAAACTCAAGGAAAAAACCTTGGTTTATCAAAAGGTCCAGACCGTGCCAAATCAGGTTTATGCTACGACTGGAGTCACTCAAAGGCAGACAGCAGAATTAAGAACAATAGTTGACGAAGATAACGTTGTAGGTTACGAAGACTATTTCTGGTCTGCTCCTATTGATAACGCAGACGAAACTGTGGGACTATCTGAGAAAACCACATGGAGAGTCAAGGGTAGATACATACCAGAACTCCTCAACAAACCCTCCAGATTCGATATTCCAAGCACAAGTGGAACCAAAGATGTTCCTAAAGAACCGATGGTTGAACCTGATGTTCCTATCAAGAGGGAAGAACCGAAAGTTCTGCTCAAGAGAGAGGAAGCACCGAAAGTTCAAACTAAGTCACCTGCAACCCATCAGAAAGAGAAACCAAAGGCAAGCTTCAATGTTCACAAATCTCAGAAGGAGCTAGCTTAATAGAAACGCCTGAGAAATCAAAGATACGCCACGAATCTGAATGAACGTAAAAGGCATTGGAATTCTCAAAATCCTAACTATGAGATTCCCAAGAAAGAATCCATGGACAAAGGAAAGGAAAAGTTGAAGGAAAACTTTAGTCCAAATTCGTATTATTCCAAATCCCAGAACTGAAAGTCTAGTCTCGGTCCTGAACCCACTTTCGGTCCTCGACCCACTTTCGGTCCTCAACCCACTTTCGGTCCTCGACCCAGATTCGGTCCTAAAACCAGATTCGATTCCAATCCTAGTTATGGATCCTCTAAGTCCCAAGATAAAACAAATTCTTTAAAGGACATCAAAGGAAAAGGAAAGTTGGTATCAGATTCTGAGAAGGAAAATAAGAAATCCTCTACTAAACCAAGGAATCAAACGAAAAACACTAAACCATCAAAAGCAACACCAAATGATACACTAAAATTTAAAGAAGATAAATCAAAAATCAAGGTGTATACCATTAAAAGAAAAGATCAAACAACTCTAATTAAACGAACTTATTGGTTGATGCTTCTATTGTAATTCCTTTCTCTGTGAAAAACTCACCAGGACCCTAGAAACTTTGGGTTCCTAAATCTGCTTGAATTTGCAGGTAATCAGTGACGAGCAGCTTGACGAAGAATGGTATATAGATAGTGGCTGCTCGCGTCACATGACAGGAAGGAAGGACGAGCTAAGAGAGTTTCGGTCCCTGAGAGATGGTGGGTCTGTGAAGTTTGGAAACAATTCCTATGGAACAATCAAAGGATACGGCATGATAACTAATGGAGATTTCTCAATTAGAAAGGTGGCTTATGTAGAGGGATTACAGCACAATCTCATTAGTGTATCGCAATTATTTGTGGGCACAGGTTTGAAGGTATCATTCGATGATGAGGGGTTTGAGATAATTGAAAAACAATCCAAGAAAGTTCTGTTGAAATCTGCGCGGAAGGGTGAGATGTACCTTTTAAATATTAATCCAATACGAGGGACACCAACTATTTGTCTTCTATCAAAGGCAAACACTGATGAAAGCTGGTTATGGCATCGACGTCTATCACACCTAAATTTCAAAGATATCAACAAATTGGTGATTGGGGAACATGTTCGAGGCCTTCCTCTTCTCAAGTTCGATAAGGAGCATTTATGCGCAGCATGTGAGATGGTTAAGCAAAGCTGAAAAAGCCACCCAACACGCATCAATACTAAGATAGTGGAAGCACTTGAACCGTTACACATTGATTTGTGTGGACCTTCTGCTATAGAGAGTATCGGTGGAAGTAAGTACATTCTTGTTATTGTAGATGACTTTTCCCGCTTCACTTGGGTTTTCTTTCTTAAACAGAAATCAGATGCAACTCCCAAGCTGAAGGTGTTCATCAAGCAAGTGGAAGTGCAATTAAGGAAGATAGTTAGAAACATCAGAAGTGACAATGGACTAGAATTCAAGAACAAGGACTTTGAAGACTTTCTGGTTGATAAGGGGATAACTCACAATTTTTCGGCCCCCTATACACCACAGCAGAATGGGATTGTTGAAAGACGAAACCGTTCTCTATGTGAAGCAGCCAGAACCATGCTCAGTTACGCTTCTCTACCTTTATACTTCTGGGCTGATGTCATCGCTGCTCCTTGTTATACTCAGAATCGGTCTTTTCTCAACAAGAGATTCTCCATAACTCCTTATGAGATCTTAAATAATAGGAAACCGAACGTCAAATTTTTCCATATTTTCGGTTCACGATGCTTTATTTTTAACTCTAAAGAGAACCGAAATAAGTTTGATGTTAAAGCTGATGAAGGCATATTTCTGGGTTACTCTCTATCATCAAAAGTATATAGGGTGTTGAATAAAAGTTCCAGAAAAATTGAAGAAACTTATTATGTCACATTTGATGACAATTATATGAAGAAGGTTCAAAGGACTGACAATGCTTCAGGAGACATATTCCCAGAATCTGGACAGGTCTCGGTTCCAATATCCAACCTGTTTGAGGAATACATTCGGTTGTTCGATGAACCAGAAAAAGCAATTCATTCGGAGGCAACAGCAGCAGACAACAAAGTAGATAATCTCAAGAAGATCATAGACGAAGCCACTAAAGAGATGGAAAGCAAACCACTAAGTCCTAAGTCATCCAAAGGCTCTCCAAGTAAAGCTTCAACGTTCCAGGGGGAGAGCTTAACCACTCCAAAGACAACTGAAGTTTCTGTTGAGGGGGAGAATCCAAGTTCATCCCCAACATCTAAAAGTACAGATGATAAAGATACAACTGATCCAAAAATCACAAGTGAAAATCCAATCGAGGGGGAGACACCCACTTCAACAAGCAATACAAACTCTGCTGCTGACAGAGACTTCACTTCGCCAGTCGAGGGGGAGAAGGAAAAAGTAAGTGATAGTTCTACTAACGATGGTGAAGGCGATCCGTCAGATGTTGAAATAGAAGTAGAAGCTGAATTGAATCCGGAATATGATCCAAGCTATCCTCCATTAGTAAAATGGACAAAGGACCATCCAAAGAGCAAATTATTAGTGAAACTTCCGAAAGTGTTCTTACTCGGTCTCAACTGAAGGTGAAACAAACTGCATTATTCTCTAAAATGGAATTTTGTATGTTTAATTCATTTATCTCCAAGATAGAGCTGAAAACTGTAAATGTTGCACTTGATCATTCTGATTGGGTTCAAGCAATGCAGGATGAGCTCAATGAGTTCGAACACAACAGAGTTTGGAGGTTGATTCCCACACCGAAAGATGCCTCTGTTGTCGGCCTGAAATGGGTGTTTAGAAATAAGCTGGACAAGGAGGGGAATGCCATTCGTAAGAAGGCTCGGTTGGTAGTAAAAGGTTATTGTCAAGAAGAGGGGATAGATTATGAAGAAACCTTTGCTCCAGTAGCAAGGTTGGAATCTGTTAGAATCTTTCTTGCATATGCTGCTCACAAAAACTTTGAAGTCTTCCAAATGGATGTCAAATGCGCTTTCTTGAATGGAGAATTAGAAGAAACCATCTATGTTGAACAACCGCCTGGTTTTGTGAATGAAAAATACCCTGATCACTGCTATATGTTGGATAGAGCTGTCTATGGGATAAAACAAGCACCGAGAGCCTGGTATGAAACACTAACTCGCTTCTTAAAAATGTCAAAATTTAAACAAGGTTCGGTTGACCCAACCTTCTTTCGTAAGAAGGAAGGCAAACATTTGATGATTGTTCAGATTTATGTTGATCATATCATCTTCGGCTCCACGAATCCTAGCTTAACAGCTGAATTCAGGAAGTTGATGGAGACTAAATTTGAAATGAGCGCAATGGGTCCAATTAACTTTTTCCTTGGTTTGAATATTAGACAGGGACCAGAAGGTATTTTTATAAACCAGGAGGCATACACCAATAACTTACTAACAAAATTTGGAATGAAGGGTGATTCAAAAGTGAAGGTTCCTATGGCATTCGGCACTAAGCTAACCCCATCTCTGGAGAAACCTGCTGTGGACATAACACTTTATCGTCAAATGATAGGGTCTCTTATGTATCTAACAGCTAGTAGACCAGATATTATGTTTTCTGTTTGTTACTGTGCCAGGTTTCAAGACAATCCAAGAGAACCTCACATGCTTGCTGTGAAGAATATTTTTCGATATCTGAAGAAAACTTCATCTCTCGGTCTCTGGTATCCTGCAAAATCAGGATTCTTCATTCAAGCCTTTTATGATGCTGATCTAGGAGGATGTGGACTGGACAGAAAAAGTACTACAGGTGGATGCCAATTTCTTGACGGAAAACTTGTGAGTTGGCAATCCAAGAAACAAACATGTGTTTCATTATCCACAGCCGAAGTTAAATACATCGCTGCTGCATCTTGTACCTCTCAAGTGGTTTGGATTCAAAGTCAATTAAGAGACTATGGGTTAAGTATGAAAAAGATTCCTCTCTACTGTGACTCTAAAAGTGCAATAAGGATTTGTCATAATCCAGTGCAACACTCAAAAACTAAGCACATTACACTTAGGTATCATTTCATCAAGGATCATGTAGAAGACGGGAACGTGGAAGTTCACTTTGTTCGACCTGTTGATCAACTGGCTGACATCTTTACTAAAGCCTTACCCGAAGCAACCTTTAACAAAATCTTACAAGGCTTGGGCATGATGGAAGGAGATTCGGTACCGAATCTTCAAATCTCTCATTAAAAATTAGACAACCGAAATGGACAGACCGCTCGGTCTATTTCGGCTCTCGAATTTTAGGGAACAGAAATGGACAGACCGCTCTGTCTATCTCTGCTCCGTAATTTTCTGAAACAAAAATGAATTGAATGTTCTATCTATTTCGCTTCTCTCATTAAAAGATAAGGTTTCGGTTGTATATTTTGAGCATATCTTTTGTTTGCTTTGAACTTTAAATATTTTATCTTTCTGTTTTTATTCTTTTTCAGAAAATTTCAAAAATTCAAAAATATTTTATCTTTCTGTTTTTATTCTTTTTCAAAAAATTTCAAAAATCCAAAAATATTTTATCTTTCTGTTTTTATTCTTTTTCAGAAAATTTCGGAAATCCAAAAACATTTTTTTTTTGTTTTTAGTATTATTTTATCTATCTCGATTGTTTGTTTGGTGTTTTTCTTTATTTTTCTTAGGCAATATGGGTAACAAGAACAACCGACTGTGGATCTAAGGCAGGTATGATTTAATTTCAACATGAACTAGTTAAGGGTCCCTAGAAGCATGCTGTTGCATGTCGTCTTAAGCCTCTACGATCTTGAGTAGTCCTTAATGATTCGATCTATACCTATCGCTTCTTCCAATCAGGCTAATTTATGCTACTCGGTCTAGAGCTACCTTACTCTTCTCATATGAGTTAACAGTTTCTCTGCTCTGTTAGGATTATCTAGCAGAAGGTAAATTTGGTCCTTAAGCCACCCCTTTATGAAATTGTCTATAGCCAAGACATTTCTTCCCAAAAAGATCCAGTTTATTTTTTTGAGATTTCTGATTCCAATATAGTCACTAAAATAAGATATCCTACCTACCTGTTCAATAGACCACATCGGTCTCACAGGTACTTCTTCCAACGATCGGTTTTATGTTAAAACTCGAAGTTCGATTGAACACAAGCTACCCTAAACCTATGATTAAAAGAAACCTTTCAATGTTTATTAACAAACAGTTGATCATATTTTTCGGGAAACCACACAAGTACTTCAAGTCTACCTTGACTTTGAAGGAAGTGATTCTTGCCCGGAATCCTCTGCTTTATGTCTCACTGACATCACTCACATCCTATACACATTTGATTTATTTCTTTCTCTTTGTCACACTTATGCACGAAAATTTTATTTTCCAACATTCTAGGTACTGTTTGGTATAAGTTTTGGTTATCCATCGTAACCAAACAAGGAGCTATATGGAATTTCAAACGCCAATTAAAGATAAGATTTAGGCGCGTGAATTTGATCCGTTTCTAAACCCATGCGTGCTGACGTAGTCATGGGAGTAACCATACTGTCACACATCGCGCTTTTTCAGGCGACGTTTAAGCAACCTCATCATCACGATTTTCTTTCTCCAGGCAATGGTATATAAAGGGGTGAACGTTTTATTTGTCATTTACCAGTCTCAAATCTCTCAACGTAAACAACAAGTAAACACTGTTCATCTTCTTCTTCATTCATCAATGGCGACTTCTTCATCAGCACATGATCAGACCGCATTATCCTCTTTGCTCACCATAAAACCCAACCAAAACATGATCATTGAACTTAGTCTGTTCTTATATGATCCATATATGTTACAGGTTGTGGAATGCTTGAAATATTCCCCCTGGTTTTAGCCCTAACCCAGGTTGAATCCGTTCCAATGTCGCTATTATCACAAGTTTATTCTTCGGCGACACATGACAAGAACAAGGATCGCATCTACTTCACCATCCACAACAAGAAATCTTCAATTTCAAAAGTGAAGTTTTGTTCAATTTTGGGCCTTGCAGTCGATTCCTCCATTATCTCACCAGATTTCATCACGACATCACAGCTGTTCTCCATGATGTATGAAATGGTGTACACGTATGGGCTTACAACGATTACAAAGGTGAAGAAATCATGTTTACCATCCCAATGGAATGGTTTATTAACCCTGTTGATTAAGGGTTTGGCCGAACGTAGTGGTGGTTCCGACACTACCAGCAAGGGTTTTCTTACTCTTCTTTATGGCCTCTACAATGGGATCAATCTCGATTATGACTCCATCATCTGGTCTCAAGTGGTGCAGAGCCTAAACACTACGACACGCCATTTAGAAATCTCTTGTGGACGCTTTTGGACTTTGATTACCAAGAAGGCTATCGATTCGTTGGAGATTCCAATCATGAAGGATGCTCTCCTTGCAACTATCGCTACCTTCCATACGAAGAAAATTATTCTTTCAGATCCACGTAAGCTTCTTCACTATGGAATGATTCCTGAAACAATGTATAGATGTGTTTTAGAACAAAGCAACGTCCTGGAAGATTATAGGAAACTACCTCCTATTGGACCGAGGGTTCTAACTCCTGAGCAGCAAGCTGCATTAGACGCATTGGAGAAGCCAGTCAACCAAGGAAAGGAACCTACAAAGAAAGAGGATCCTGAGGAACCAAAGGCCAAGTCCTCTAAACGAAAATCTGATGAAGGGGACTCTTCTAAACCGAAAAAGATAAAGATAAAAAAGATGGCTCGTAGGCCAAGAGAACACACTTCTTCAAGAACAGAGTCTGTTGCTGAACAAACTGAGGAAGAGGAAGTTCACCATGTCTCGCCCCGAGAGCCCACTCCTCCACGCTCCCCTACTCCACCAGAATCTCCAAAACAAACCACAATTCCAACTCATCCTCCATCACCAAAACAGACAGTTGAACTTTCCGCTCCTGCTGTTACTCCATCTATTATCACTCAAACAACCACTATGCCACCTTCATCACCGATTGTTTCTGTTCCTATCTCAATTATACGATTATCAACTCCACTTGTAACCCAATCTACCACAACTACCATTCCCAAACCCACAGTAGAAGTCAATGTATCTGATACAGGGGCTACTACTGTGACTGAACCTCCAGTTATCAACTTACCACCTTCACCAACCCAATCCTCCGATTCTGCTGCCACTCTTGGGGGAGATGATGAGGATTTTGATTCTATTTACTACAGCCCTTATCGAATTCCATCACAAGATACAGTTAATGCTTATGTCACAAGTCAGCAGATCCAAGACATTCATGAAAAGTTGGATAAACTGCTTGCCGATAGTAAAGCCTATGGTGGTGTGGTTATTAAAGCATTTTTGGAGACGGCTCTTCAACAGTATACTGATGCCATTGATAAATCTACAGAGGCTGTGAATGAGTCTGCTTCTACGTGTACGAAGGCCACCAAGGAAGTTTTTGAGGTTGTTTATACAACTCAGATTTTCCTTGACTCTTTGAAATCTCATGCTGACACCAATGCAGCAAAATACCAAGCATCAGTGGATTCCTTCTCAAAGTCTCTTCACGAAGAAACTGGCAAATTGGAAGCTGTTTGTACTGAGCTTAAAACAGAAACCACCTCCTTTTTAAAATATGTGGATTCTCGGTTTGATGCTCTAACTGCAAATCTGGCAACTGAGAGTGCTTTGAAGGAGGATCTAGTCAAACAACAGGCTACTATCGATATACAAAAGGTGCAGCTAGCCTAGGCAGAGAAGGAAATCTCTCTGTTAAAAACTCAAAGGGCGGTGTAAAAAAGTTGTGCAGGCGATGTTAACGATATGCTGACTAATTTGCTGGAAGCTCATGATCCAATCCTAACCTTGACAATTCGCAAACATCTTCAATCCAAACTCCTCCCTGCCATTGAAATACTTAGCGAGATGAAGGGTGTTTCGGAGGGGTTCATACCTCCAAAACAAGGGGGAGAGGGTAGTGCACAACAGGTAAAACCAGAACCGAAGGTTAATTTAGCTTCGGTTTCTGAGTTGAATCCTGAAACAGAAAGAGATTCATATTGAAACTGATAGTGATACAGAATAAGAGATGATTGATGATTCTTTCAAGAGGAAAAAGAGAGGCAGAGAGTTGGATGAAACTATGAAAGTGGCCAGAGAGGCTGAAGAAATGGAGAAGAAGAATAAGGAAGTTGAAGAGGCCTTACAGTGCAAGAAGGCTCTTTTTCCGGAGTGGAACAGAGATACACTTATCAATCAAGCGATTGAGTTTCCATCTGTCTATTGGTTGGAACCAGTTGCTTCGTTTGACTGTGAAAACTCTAGAGACTCACAGTTTGACATGCCCATAACCAGAAAAGCATTCACATTCCACTGCTTTGAGGCAACTGCTGAGGTTCCATATCCACATCCTAAGGTTGACAGGGAGCTGGTAGATTTATTTGAAGAATGGTCAACCGCAGTACTTGACATGGAGCGCACAGAAAATTACTAAAGTCAAGGTACTGAAACCTTTATCTACAAGGAGATTCATCAATATCAATTTCAAGATCAACCGTGGTTCAAAAAACACGGAGTCTTTTATCTCTCTGGCAGATCTTCCCAACCTTAATCCACACGACTGGATTCTGCTATACAACATTCTGCTCTCTAATCCCATGGAGTATAAGCCGATTCTTGAACATATTAAAAGAATGTTGGCCTCCTATATTCATGAGCTAGCAACCATGGATCAGGAGATATCTAAGGTTATGAACAGGAAGCCGACTGTGAAGCCGACATCTAAGCCTAGTGACGTGAACAAAATGAAATTGGGGCAAATTGATTCAACAAATCTGACAGTTATGTTCACTAAAGGTGATAGACACAAGTTTCTGTTTGCTTTGGTCGATAAGCATCTGTTTTCAACAGATTGCTTGGAGCTTATCATAAATATCATACATCGATGCAAGCAGAACTCGGTGGCTGACAAGAATAATTTCACAGACATGCTTCGGTGGTATATTACGTTTTGACATCATATTCTGGCCATTATACCGAAGGTGTTTAAAACAGTGAAGAAGCCTTCTGTTGTTAAGAAGTAATGAAGTTTCTGCTCCAAGGACGCAAAGGGGGAGATTGTTGAGTATATTTGTGTTGCGTCTTGGGCTAAGTATTTTGTATCCGGATTGGGCCTGTCCATCCGTGTCTATCTACATTAGTTACGTAGTTATCTAGATTAATTGTTAGGGTTATAGTATGTATATATATATATATATATATATATATATATATATATGCATGCATATATTAACAAGCTTTTCATTACGTTGATTCTTGTAACCCTAAACGCCTCTACAGATTGAAGTTCTTTATTGAGCTCTTCTGAGATGCTATTGCATTAATCATTCGACATATTCAGCGTAATACTTGTGTTCTTATTACATTCTTATTTTGTATCTTGCTTAGAATCATACGATCCTAAAAGAACTTAGTTCTAACACTTACACAAAGAGATATTTGGGAGAGATTTCACATACTTGGATAGATTTCTCACATAGAGAGATAGAGTGAAAGAGATCGAGAGAGACTTCGTTTGTGACCTTTTTAAGTGTTTGGCTTCATAACGCAAGGTTTGTGCATCCCTTTAATTCTCGTTATTATTGTTATATGCCCCCAAGGGTTAAGGAATAAGGTTTTATCGAATAGATTCATCACTTGCCCTGATTAGGGTTTAGAATTTCCGAACATACGAACTTTCCAAGTGATAGCTTCTTATTAAAATAGCGAGTTGAATAACTTTAAGTATAAGGGAAACCCTAATATACAAGGGTTAGATGAGTTGACCGGTTTGACCTGTTGACTTTATTTGACTTTGACTTGACCAGAAATTGACGATTGTCACATCATCCCCCCGTGAGAAGGAATTTCGTCCCGAAATTAGTGTTCCAACTGGGACTTCAAGGGTTGGGGAAAGATGCGGCTATTTTTGTTTTATCTGATCTTCGCACTCCCATGAGTAGTCGGGTCCTCGTTTAGCGTCCTGATGGACCTTCACCTTAGGAATGCAACATTGTTTCGTTCTCTTGATTTCCCGCTCCATGATTTCAACCGGTTCCTCTACAAAGTGGAGACTCTCGCTCATTTTGAGTTTTCCGAGTGGTAAGTGGGCATTCCCACGCTTTACTGAAGTCAATCACCCAAGCTATTAACATGTCGCCCAATGTTTGAATAGTCCCTTTTGTGATGCCCGTCGTTTTGCTGGTGGTAAGCCATACTCAAGCCTAGCCTAGTTCCCTGTAAGGGTTGCCAAAGTTGCAAAATGAATCTACTATCCCTGTTAGAGATAACAGATATTGACAGGCCTTGTGGTCGCATAATCCCTTTGATGTACGTTCTAGTCGATTCCTCCATCCTGTCAGTTCTTTGATTAGTAGGGAGTGTGCAGATTCGGCCAGTCTGTCGACGGTTACCCAAATGGTATCGAGACCATCTATTGTCTTGGGTAGCTTGGTTATGAAGCCCATGGTTAGCCGTTCCCACTTCCTTTCGTGTATCATTGGTTGTTGCAAGGAACGCAAAGGCTTCCTTTATTCTACCTTGACCTTGGCACAAGTCTGATACTTGCCCACATGTGTAGTGATGCCAGCATTCCTATTCGTCCACTGATGTTACTTATTGAGATCCAGACACACCTTGTCCGATCCTGGATGAAGGGAGTAGTGAGTTTTTCATGTGATTCTTTCGTGACATTATTTCTAAATCCATCAACCTCGGTGTTCGGATCCGGTTCATGAGATAACATGCCCTGCCGCTCTTGCCTTCTAGGTTCTTGTGATTGGTAAAGATTACACATCTTGTGTCGTAGAGGTGGTGTCTATAGATCTCTAGGGTGAATATTACCGCTCTTAGTTTGAGGACATGCATGGCTTAGCCGATCATGTACGCCTTTAGCTGTCTTAAGTCATAAGTAATAACTTCTCCTCGGAGCGCTGCATAGGGCCTGCTGTAGTGTTTCTCGTTTGTCGGTTAGATCGGCAGGGAGCATATAGGTTCCATTTACAAGACTAGATTACTTCAATTGGTAGAACATCCACTCGCACTCCTGGGAAGCCTTGTCCCGAAGCTCCTGGTAAGACTCGTACCTGGTCCTTCTATCATTAGCTCGCGTATATAGGTCGTATGTAATTAGGATTGGTAGGAAGGTTGGATGGGTGACTCTGCCCCAAGTTCACAACCAGACAAGGAACAGGATGTAGGGCGGAAGCACACATCCGATGCCAGTAGAATCTTAATTACATACTATCCTCACATATACCATCAGCAGTGATAGACTAATCGTATTCGTCCCAAGCTTCCATGCTTGATCTTGACCTGTTATACGAGTGATATCCTCAAAAGGTTTACTAGGAATAAGTTGAAAAGGTTACAGAAGGTATAACACACCTCCAGAGAGTGCTTAGGGGTTTTGCAAAAAAGGATGAACCGAGGGTTAGAATTTGATTTAAGGTTACGAGAGACGAGGGTTTCGATATTCAGTTGGTTAAGTGGAGGGTCTTCTCGTAACATATGCAATTGATAAGGTGATGACCCAACCAATCCATATTGAATGACAACACCGGATTTTCTCGATGACACATGTATCAAGTCGTATTCGTAATAGGTATTCGTTAGAGTGGTAGTGCATCTTGTATTTCTTTTTAGTGTTTTCTGTTTTGATCGATGTTATTGTTACTTTAAATGATTTATACCACCGTAGCTAGTGCTGGTAGTATGTGTGTTCTGATAGCTTGTAATGATACCTTATATTGTGAACCCCAGCCGATCAATCCGTGATCGATCGGTATATGCAAGTCGTATGTCATTTGTCATTGTTAAAATCGAAGGGTGAATGGATCTATCTGAATACTACCACTAGACATGGAACAGGAATTAGGACGGAATTATTCGCTTTAATTCTCGAGTATTTTGATTATAATTACTCCTGATGTATACATCAATTCGTCACAGCTCACCGGTAATGACCCTAAGGTCATATATGAGTGTCTTTGATTTGATTTGAATGAGAGAATGTTTTAACTACTTTTTGAAAGACGATAATTTTAGCAAACATACCAAATTCATTACAAACAGATGGTCCTTAAACATTTTTGTTTTTTGGAAACACTACAAAAGTCCTAATAAGATTCCTTATTGCTCCTGTTGGTTTGTTTATCACACTCCTCCCGCTCCCCCGTCGTTCTTCTCAGTCGGATAGTCTCTCTTGAAGTGTCCTATCTCAACGCATAGATGGCATACTGGATTTTCATCGGTGTTGGTGTTTGAGGCGATAAGTCGGGTCCGGGTTCTGCAGGAGCGGGAAGTGTATCCATTCTTATTGTAGTTTTTACAGTGCAATAGCCAGCAAGCCCCATTGTGGTGGTAGCTACACTTGTTACACTTTGGAAGTTTTCCATAATACTGCTTGGCTAGTGCTATAGTGACAGGTGTTGTGGCAAAGGCCGAGGCATGTTTCGTGATTGTTGTTGTATTGGTAGGGGTGGCCATGGGTTGTTGTCTTTTAGCGAATCTTTGAGATAGGTTGCGCTCCTTTTATTTCCAACACTTTCGTTTCTTGCTCATAGGTTTGTAGCCTGAGGCGCCGAGGGCACGTGGACACCCACTGGTGTTTTTGACTATTACTGCGGTTAGTATTACCGACACCGCCTTCACCCCTGCTGGCGTTGTTAGCATTGAGTTGCACCATGACGGCTGTCACGGCTTCCGTGACTGTAGCTTGAAAGATAGCAGAGTCTATCAGCAGGGTTGGCGCCTTGCTAGTTGGTCGGTTATCTCTTGGTGAAGACATAGTTCTGTTTCATGATGAAAAACGACTTCGTAAGTGGGGATGATTATCTCAAGTGCACTCTTATGATTTATATTCACATATATAAAATTTTCACATTGTTGCACTATTCTTAGTGTTTCTGCTAAACACTCCTGAGATGGAGTTACAGAAATGGGTAGAAGTAGGTTTTGTACGAATGTTAAGTTTACCCATCCTGGTTACTATCTTTGCCCAAAAACACTTAGCTGAGGGGTTCTTGATGGGATCCGGTGTATTAGTACCGGTATGATCGCACCCTATAGGTCTACGAAGATGGCACCTTTCAACTATAAATGTTTAAAGGTGAAACGATAATGAGTCATTAGAAGGGCTATGCGTCGCGGGTTATCTAAATAAGTTTATCTTAGTTAAAAGTGTATTGTATTTCGATTTTTATGGTGTTCTGAAAGCAATTCCTACTGAGAGTTCATAATAAACCCATGTATTTTAGTAGTTTTGTATCCAAGTGAAACCTTGTAACGTGATCCAAGCTAAGTCCTTCTTACGACCACTTGATGTATGCTTAGTTGTATGAGTAAGACTTGATAGACCTTCAATTCTAATGAGACTGTTGTAAGCCCATTTTGTTAAGGTGATTCTAGAAATTTTCGTTTCAGAGAAAGTTTTGACCTCGATGCAGGTCTATACCACATCATTGTAAGGAAAAGTTTCGTCAGCAATTAAATCCCCCGATTAGTATGACCACTTAAATCGCAGGGTTGAGCTTACATATACAATAGAGTAGCACCCATGCATACTTTTGAACCTAATCTACAAGGTCTTGTAAGCAGTACGAATTCTACTCACGACGATCCGTCCCTTGTGATGCCTGAGACAAAGTCGATGCACATTGCAGTTCTACCAATCGACGCTTGTCTGCGACCATTCCCTCTTCGAGTGTCGGGTGCATATCCTAACGCTCTCTTGACTTCGCCCGAGTGGCGATAAATTCCTTATGAAGTTGGTCTCTGAAATAGTAGTTTCTTCCCAAGTTTCGAGTTTATGAGATGGTATCGTCTGTAGTAGCACATAGTTCTTGGACTTAATTCGTAGTCTCCCTGTCTTGATCCCCGATGTTCGCGATCTGCAGGGTCTTCGCCGAGAGGTCTCTGTTAGTCGGTCCCTCGTGGTTGAGGTCATAGCAACCTTATTGGTCTCCAAATGGTGATCACTGTCATTGTTGTCGACTACAACCCTCGATCACGGTTGCCCAACAGGGCACAGGTCCGTTGTAATCGAAACGGTTCGCGGGAACCCCGACTATGTATGGAGGGTTGATCATCTTTGGTTCCTCTTCTGATCTTTCCTCGTCTTCATCGGGGTCTTCTTCGGGTTCTTCTCCTAACCATCCACCATTTCCCTGGTCGAGAAGGTAGGGGTCGCCTGGTAAGTAGAATCTTGCTATACTATATGTGCGAGAATAAGAGGGGTAGGAAGCATATATTAGTTGTATTCCTAGAAATACTTATGGGGGTTTTATCGTCATTAGTTACTTCTATAATGACATAGTGCATACCAATTACATATAACAAGATATGATAGGCCTTCAAATAAGTGATCCTACCCTAGGTCCACATCCAAACAAGGAAAAGGAGGTAAGGCAATAACCACAGATTCTAAGTTTATGATCTCTAAGTCATATATAATTTTAGAGTATCCACTTAATGGCTATAGACCTATTATTAAGGATCTGTTTAGTTTTCACATACGTTATGATATTACAAAATACTCCTATAGTATTTTAAATGTTATGTTTGGTCCTTAGTAATTTTCTTATATGGTAAGTTTTTAGGCTTTTTGCTCACTACGACCATACTTCGGCATACATTAGTCACACCTTGGATAAATATAGTTGATTAGGCTATATCCATCCCAAGTCTGATTACATATCTCAAGGTCTACTCATGGTGTCCAACTCCTCGTTTTACTTTTGTTTTCTCCTTAGACATGACACTATACTGGTATGCATGTATGCATTTATACTTTTAATAAGAAACTATTTATTTCTAAAAGTATAATTATTTGAAAACGCTTAAATCAGAGACTTTAGTCCCAATGCATTTATACTTTGTATATCTTATGTGGTTCAATATACTTAGTTCACTATAAACAATGCTCTGATACCAATCTGTCACTCCCCCAAACCAAGGATGGCAGAAATGTCCGGGGGTGGCAGACTTCATGTATAGTATCATAACAACAGGTATAATAGTGATCAAAACAATACAACCAATCATAAATATAATTGAAAAAGAATTACATGGTTTCAAGTATTACATATTTCAATGATTGATTACAACATGATAATAAAATAGTTGTTCAACGCCATAGCGTTCCATCCTCAAAAGCTTGTGGTTACTTGATTTCGTTGATTACCTGAGAATACAAGTATTTATGAAAAAGAGTCAACAATTAAGTTGGTGAGTTCATTAGCTTTTGAATGTGATGCTAAAATCCTTTTTCTTGGTAAAAGTGATGTTTGTTCAAGAAAAATCCAATATTTCCTTTATAAAATGTATTGTAGTCTTAAAATTCAAGACAGAAATGTACAAGTATTTTTCCATACTTAAAGAACTTTTATACAAGTTTAAATCGACCTAAACTCGTTAAATTTAAAAGTAAGAACCCGTAAATCTTATGTTTTGTTAATACCCCATGTGAGTTATTATAACCATACTATGACCCAGTCGGCCTCGTAATACGATGTTCTTCAGGTGTCGCCAGTTAAATGACATTTGTCACCACATACATGTCGGTCTAGCTATTGCATGCAGCTCAGGTGTGGGTTTGTCAGACTCAATATAGATCTATACACAACTATTACGTTCTCCTTACTAGAGACTCTGGTTATAATTTACAGGACTTTTGACTTTGTTACTTTGGAGGTAACATAAAGTGAATGTCTCACAAATTTATTCATTAACAGATTTACGTGAACTAAACTGAAACCCCCTTTTTGTATAAACCCGGTACTTTGTATTCATACCCCGTTTATATGAACTGAAAACCTTTGGTATCGAGTTTGAATTGTAATTGAAACATAAACTATACCTATTATAGTTTAACATAACTATTTGTAATGTATATGAAACATAAAATATACCTATTATAGTTTATCCAAAACGTTTGTAACGTAAATGAACCCCATTTTATGTGAGTCGAATGTATAGCAAAAACATAACTATGTTTATCATGCCTTATCTTGTATTATTTGTAATGACAAAGGACTCTTACAAATCAGTGGGTAAATTTCTATTATATAATTATACCATAATGGAAAACACAGGTAACTTATGAAATCATCAAAGATAGACACTTTGCTCAACATGATACAAAGTGTGATGAAAGTTGTAAGCTGTTAACTTGTTTTGAACATTTCTGCACTGTTTTGAAAAAATCACAGAAAATTCATAAGACGTAAAAAACTAGATCCGTAAACTCTGAGAGTTTATAAAAGGTGTCTAGTTTGTTCATAAATTTTATCATGGTTTTTAGATATCTCTAACTTGTGTGAAAATGTCCATATTCACAGACTGGTCCGGATTCGTAGCTACAGTGATAGGCAGTTTTGTAAAAATCACCATAAATTGTAGAAAAATCGTATGAACATGTGCAAGTAGTCATTTTAAAGGTATAAACCTGAACTATTTGCATCTAATATAGTTTTGAAAACTAAAATGTTTAAGTTAACCAAAACAGTCTGTGAATGGAGTTAAACGTTTCTGATGAAAGCTATTGGATGAGTTTAGTTATGTTCTTGTTGTTTTAACTTGTATTCTCCCCCTTAGAACTTGAGAAAAACATGAAAATATAGGGCTATGAACTCACCTTAAGTGATTTCAGAAGATGGATGTTGAAGAAAAGAAGTGTTCAACTCAAGAACACTTAGAAGATTCCTTGAAGGTTCAAAGATCTAACACAAATGTGATGGAATTTGTGTAAGTATTCTATGATTTTAGTAGAAATGAAGTGGAATAATCATGTGAGGATGATAATACTTACCAAAAATAGAAGAAAAGCTTGTGGAATAGCCTTGAATCTCGAAATTTTAGAGAGAGAAAGGTGTTTGTCTTTTGGAGGAAAAATGAGAGAAATGTGAGAAGAGATAAGAGTTTCTCCAGCCTTTGACTAAGGGTGTGGTGTAAAATAGTGGGAAAAAGACAATGAAATAACTAGGTATGGTGGAATAGTGACTGAGGGTTGTACTATGAAGGTATGGGGAAGGTTGCTTGTGTCATACTTTAGATAAAGTCAACACTCAACCCCAAAATCTAACTTAATAGATTTTATTCTTAGGTAAGGATTTTCCCCAAAATATAATTAAAATATGAATATTTAGGGTTAAAATATGAATATAAAATACGAGTTTGGGTGAAAACCCCGCGTTAAAATCATGAAAAACGAGCTTAAAACGAAGTTTGGATCAAAAATCGGAAATCTGGACCGAACCTGCGAGGTTCAGCTCTAAGAGAGTGAGAACCGAGAGAAGAGAAGGAAAGAACCGAAAGGGAGAGAAGGGAACCAAAGGTGCGAGAGGAGGGACCTAGAGTGCGAAGCTCGGTCTCGGTTTCTTCTGTGAGGTTCGGTTGCTTCTTTGTTCTAGGGGAGGCTCGGTTGCTTCTCAGTTCCAGGGGAGGCTCGGTTCAGAGGGAGGTTTCGGTACTCTACGGTTCGGCTTCTTAAGAGGATTCGGCTCCTTAAGAGGGTTCGACTCCTTAAGGCTGTTTTTCGCGTAGACTTCCGTTTTCGAGCGGTTTTCGACTAAATTACAGGTCGGGATGCCCCGAGTGATTATAAGAAGTTGAGAAAGATTTTGAGAGAGATTTGGGAGAGATTTCACATACTTGGAGAGATTTCTTACACAGAGAGAGATTTGGGAGAGATTTCACATACTTGGAGAGATTTCTCACATAGAGAGAGATTTGGGAGAGATTTCACATACTTGGAGAGATTTTCACACAGAGAGAGAGATTTGGAAGAGATTTCACATATTTGGAGAGATTTCTCTCACAGAGAGAGATTTGGGAGAGATTTCACATACTTGGAGAGATTTCTCACATAGAGAGAGATTTGGGAGAGATTTCACATACTTAGGGACATTTCTCACACAGAGAGAGATTTGGGAGAGATTTCACATACTTGGAGAGATTTCTCACATAAAGAGAGTTTTAGGAGATATTTCACATACTTGGAGAGATTTCTCACACAGAGAGAGATTTGGGAGAGATTTCACATACTTGGGGAGATTTCTCACACAGAGTGAGATTTGGGAGAGATTTCACATACTTGGAGAGATTTCTCATATAGAGAGAGATTTGGGAGAGCTTTCACATACTTGGAGAGACTTCTCACATGGAGAGAGAGAGAGAGAGAGAGAGAGAGAGAGAGATTTGGGAGAGATTTCACATACTTGGAGAGATTTCTCAAACAGAGAGAGATTTGGGAGAGATTTCACACAGAGAGAGATAAAGTGAAAGAGATCGAAAGAGACTTCGTTTGTGACCTTTTTAAGTGTTCGTGTGACAACCCGAAATTTCCATTCTGAACAAACCATATCAAGCCAATAGAAGTTAGAACAGTTACACTGAAATTTCAAACTTTGAGTATAAGTTTGAGTATTTCAGGTTTAGCACTTATGGTGATATCAGGAGAGTGGATGCACTAGGGTTTTATGCAACACTGTTATTCCAATACTCTATGCTATTAGAGTTCATTCCGGGAATAAAATATTTTCTGCCAAAAATCTTAGGACTATATATAGAAATCTGAACCATATTCATTCATTAGTTGCATTTCCAACTAGAGAAAAGTCGAATTCTCTCTCACGGATCTTCGGATTTTTATCCCAAATCGTGAGTACTTCTATCTAGTTATATTATATAGCTTAGATTGTAGTTTATAACATCAAAATCGGATCAAAATTCCAAGATTCGGGAGTTTACCGCCCAAGAACACTGAGAGTAAACTCCTTTTTAAGGGCCAAAGTGTGCCCAATGCCCCTCAAAGCCTTGGAACTCAAACTAGAAGCCACCATTACATGTTTTAGACCACAAAACAATCTAGAATCAAATCTAGAAGTGAGTTCACGAACAAGGAAGTCTTGGGCCGTGAACTCCATGTTTTTATGGCAAAATGCCCTAAAAACCTCCCCTTAAGCCAAGAGACTAAATTGGACATGTACCTAAATGAGTTTAGGACTAGCAAACACACTTAGAACACCAAGAGTAAGGTGTTAACCGCCCAAGAAGCCCCAGGGCCGTGAACTCCATAAAATGGTGCCAAATGGTGCCATAAACTCTTCTAATGCCTAGTACAAGAGACTAGTTTAGTTCCTAGTTAATTTAGGGACTTGAAAACACCATAAACATCCTCCCAAGGGAGATTACGGTTGTAATCTCCAAGGGATATGGTCCTAGGGTCGTGAACTCCTCAAAGGAGTTAAAAGGAAGCCCAAACACTTGTTTAAGCCGTGAAGCAATTCACCACTTGAGTTGTAATAATGTTAGGCTTCATTTAGGAACCTTATTGAGAGTTTACGGCCAGGAGTTTACTCCCCTGGGCCGTAAATTCCAACATATATGGTCTTTTGACCATAAACTTCCATGAGAGGTCTTGCACTCCTTTATTGCAACCCATTAGCCTCCTAGCACTTGACCAAAGTGTTTACCTCGCCTTAGAATGTTTATACATGTTTAAATAGTGTTTTAATCACTAATTGTTTATATACATATGTCTTCATATGTAATTAGGATCATTGTGTGTGTCTAAAGTCTTTACTTGACACTAAGCACTTGTCCGATCCTTCCTTACGATACAGTCCGTTTAATTCCAATCACTTACTACAGGTGAGTTCATACCCCTTAATCAATGTTTTAACTATTTTTAAATGTTTTATGGGGGGGGGGGGGGGGGGAGGATACAAGTAGAATCATGCTACTTAATATATCAATCACATGTGATTAATAAGCAGCATTCAAATGATTTACTACTCATTAGCCGTTTTACCAAACAATTTCCTTCAAATGTTTTTCATAAATACTTTATGTGTTTAAAACTCCTTATTACACTGTACCTTTTACTCTCTATTGTAACACCGTAAAAATTTGAACAATTTTTCACTTTTGTAACCCATAAAATATCATTTGAAATCATAAATAAAACATTGTATCAACATTGTATTAGTACAAAATCCAAGATCAAAGTATATATAAAAACTCTGATGTGCGTGTGTACGAATCATGCCGGCGCCTTCTCGCGATCATCACTGGTACCTGAAACACATAACACATAACACTGTAAGCATAAATGCTTAGTGAGTTCCCCAAAATACCACTCTAACACATAATAGCCACTCGAGGCTATAACTCTGTTGACCCTCAGGTCTGTGTGTCTCAACGGGGCCCTCCAGCCCCAACTCTCTATGGGCCCTCTGGCCCTAACTCTGTGGACCCGAAAGTCCTAACTCTGTGGACCCGAAGCTCCTAACTCTGTAACTCTGAATCATACATAGCACATATCACAATAAATCATAGCACATAAATAACATGCAATTACACTGGCATATAACTCCAAAATACTCTATTTAATAACTCTGTTACCACACTAGGTAAAGTATAGTGAGAAGACTCACCTCGGGTATCTCGGTAATCTCTGACTCGGTAACGCTGGTCTAACCTCCGCCTAATCAAAATAAATACCCTAATTATTATAACTCTCAAAGTCTAGACTATGTCCTCTTATGATACTCTCAGAAGGGTAAAAGACCATTTTACCCCTCTCATATCTCAAAGGCCCCACAATAGACCATACCCTAAAAGTCAAGTCAAAGGTCAACTTTCCGAGTTACGCTGCACGTACCAGATGTGTACGCTAGGTGTACCCGGCTGCCTCTCAGAAACGGGGGACGCTACCAAGTACGCGGCGCGTACTGGGATTTACACCCGACATACTCCCAGTTTCAGCACTCAACTCTTTTAGGTCTTAAACGGTTAAGACCCACATCCAACTTTTAGATCTGACCATTTCTAATCCTCTAAAACCATAAAGTCAATGACTTTAAGCCTTTGCATGGCTGAATAAGTCACTAGCACCCAAAACATTTCATTCTCTAACCCTAGGAAGCATAGAACTCAAGCATGACCTCCTAACAACGACCAAGATGGGAAATTTATGGATCTAGACCTCAAATACCACTGAAAAGGGACACATCTCGGACCATGAAGCACCCTACACTCATAAAGTCTCCACCTTTAGGGTTTTTATCCCTAGAAATGGCACATGCAACATCAAACCATAATGAAGAGGAAAGTTTTGAACTTTATACCTCTAAATGCAGCTCCTTTCTCTATAGATCTCAGATCCAAACTTGCACTTCAAGCTTCTAGTCTCCACAAGCTCCTTTCTTCCTTCTTCACTAACACACCAAGGCACTATTAGCTCCAAGAACACCCACACTCACTAAGGACGATGGAAGGCTCTCTCTTAGGGTTTTACTCACTGATATGGAGGCTAAGAAATGAGCCTTAGCATCCTTTAAATAGTGCACAACACAAAATTAGGGTTTTGCACCTGGGCCGGGTACGCCCGGCGTAACCCTTGGTATGCCCAGCGTACCTAGGCGAAGACGCGTCATTTTTAAGCGCTTGAGTACGTGCAGCGTACCCCTATGGTACCCCCAGCATACTTACTTGCTCAACAAAATCCACTCAAGGGCCAAACATGGCCAAACACAAAGAACAAGAGTGAAAGAATAATACCTGAATCTCGGGGTGTTACATGTATGTTTCATTTCAAACTTATTACAATTGTGTTTCAAACAAATGTTTCTTTATACTAAAATGTTTTATCAAACCCATGCCTTCAAACCATTTTATAGATTGACATCAAGTCGATCTTTTCTTAGATAATAATTATGTTAAAAGGTTTTACAAAACTTACTTTATGCTTTTATGTTATAAATTGCATGCCTATATATGTATAGTTATATGAGGAATGTTTAAAAGACTTAGGAAGGCTATCCACCCTATTTCCTTTTCGCGCTTGAGATGTGGTCTGGTGTGATATCGGGTACCCGTCCGAAGGTCATTTAAATATTAGTTATATATCATGTGTACATATATAGTCATAAAGGTCCTTCCAGTTCAGCCAATGCCCTTGGGTAGCAAGGGTATACATCCATGTTCATACGTACCAATTTAATTACTAGTAAACTACCATATGGGTAGTTTAGGAAGATACTAGAACCATTACTAGAATGCGATATCATACAATGAGTCAGTTCATTCATGAGTCAATACTTGCTAGATAGAGAAAGAACACACATTACAGCTAGCACACGCAGAACATTACAATACATTACTTTACATTTACATTGATACGTTTACATAGAGATCCTGTTATAAGCATGCCTATATATGTATAATTATATAAGCAATGTTTAAAGGACTTAGGAAGGCTATCCACCCTATTTCCTTTTCGCGCTTGAGATGTGGTCTGGTGGGCTATCGGGTACCCGTCTGAAGGTCGTTTAAACATTAGTTATATATCATGTGTACATATATGGACACAATAGTCCCTTTTAGTCAGTTCAGTACCTTTGGGTAGCAAAGGCATACATTCATATACTTTTACATGATTACGCTTACATAAGTACATATACATGAATACGTTAACAAAATTGTGATCCACTGTATCGGAGCATGCCTTCAATGTCATGGCCCGAGTTGTAGCCATAGTCTCTTAGAGGGAGAGCGTGAGTTTGCGTATAGATCTATACTGGATTGACTATCCTACACCTTGCTGCTAGCTACAGCCGGACCTGCAGGTCTGCGGGTGCTAAACGTCATTTCTTTTTACGACCTACATTTTTCGTTGTTATCCAGTCGATAGTATGGTACAATTAATCACATGATACCTTAATATAAATCCGGTTTAATGTAATTAGTACAGCAGTAGTTCTTATAGCACTACACTATAGTACTATATTAATTTTTCCTTTACATATATTTAGTGATCTTTTCACTTAAGCATTAAATGTAAAAACTATATTTTGTTAATGATAGTAACACTTGGAAAAATTACACACTTTTACAAGAAACGTACATTTAGAACGGTTAGGTCTTGGTAGAAGACTACATTCAGAGCAGTTAGGTCTTGGTAGAAGACTCTCTTTTATAATAGTAGGAATCATATGGATTTCTAGGGTTTTTCAAACGTTTACAGTTTTTTTACAAACATTTTCAAACTTACAGCTCGTTTACATTTTCAATACTTACAATTCGTATACATACAAATACTTACAGTTCATTCGTACAAATACTTACATTTCAAATACATACAAGTATTTACACACAAATTAAGACACTAAAATACTTATGATCTCACCAGCTTTAAAGTTGATACTCTCTTTCAAAATTACTTGTATCCTCAGGTCATCAATAGATAGGTACCGATGCAAGGTTTAGAGAAGATGGAGCTCGTTCAAGACTCATCTTTCTTTTGATTTATACTTTAGTGTCTATTATAATTTGTCAGAACACACTTGTATAATAATTACATTATTAATGCAATGGATGATGTTGTTGCTTGTTTACTACTTTACATTGTTGTGATACTGTACATAACGTCCTCCGCCCCAGAACGTTTCCACCGTTCTTGGTTTTGGGGTGTGACAGTTTGGCTTCGTAATGCAAGGTTTGTACATCTCGTTAAGTCTCGTTATGATTGTTATATGCCCCCGAGGGTTAAGGAATAAGGTTTTATCGAATAGACCCATCACTTGCCCTAATTAGGATTTAGAATTTCCGAACATACGAACTTTCCAAGTGATAGCTTCTTATTAAAATAGCGAGTTGAACAACTTTAAGCATAATGGAAACCCTAATATATATAAGGGTTAGATGAGTTGGCCGGTTTGACCAGTTGACTTTGTTTGACTTTGACTTGACTAGAAATTAACGATTGTCACACGGTTCCGGTTCGCAAAGCAAGTACCTAGTTCTGCTGCTCATCCCTAAGTGTGGTATATGGTGTTTTAGGGAACTCGCTAAGTTTTATGCTTACCCGGTTGAATATATATGTTTTTTAGGTACTTCATTGATTTGTGATAAGGGCAAGGTTCGACTGTACACACACACGTTCACAATATGTTTCCGCACAATACTCTGATATATATATTTTAACAAATAAAATGAAAATTTAGGTTGAATATCGAGACGTTACACATATGCTCCACGATAATGGTATGCTTAGTCTTCGTGTGATCTGGTGAGTTATAATAACTCCTCTATTATATAGACTTTACTTGTTAATGTGTGTTGTTGTTCACGTATATCATTCAGGGTAGAGTTGACAATAAACAAAATGTAACTTGTTCCCAAGTGGGGGACAAATTATGCTCTTATATCTTATTCCTAGGTTAGGGAGTAAGGGTTTGTTCTTAAATAGATCGTAGAAAGGAAAGGGGTTGGTACCAAAAATATGTGTAAGGAACTAGTGTGCTCTATCAATATTATGTGATTTATGTGTTAAGTGTGGGTAAATGATCGATATAAGGGGTGAGTGATGTGTATGATCATTACGTTTTATGATTACTCATTGTTCTTTAAACTTTTAGAATTGGGGGACAAATTATGCTCTTATATCTTATTCCTAGGTTAGGGAGTAAGGGGTTTGTTCTTAAATAGATCGTAGAAAGGAAAAGGGTTTGTACCAAAAATATGTGTAAGGAACTAGTGTGCTCTATCAATATTATGTGATTTATGTGTTAAGTGTGGGTAAATGATCGATATAAGGGGTGAGTGATGTGTATGATCATTACGTTTTATGCTTACTCATTGTTCTTTAAACTTTTCAGAATCATCGGGTACAGATAAGGACAAGAGACCGGAGCGACTGCAAGCAACATTCTCATACTTATTAAACTTTCATTATGAATTTTTGTTTATGAACTTAGATAGAGATTGTTCCGGTAATATGTTTTCTAAGCAAATTCATTTTTGGTAATATGATATTGTGTTTGGAAGTTTGAACGAAGAAGTATTTTAATGTTTTTCTTAAAAAAGTGGAGTTAATTTTTTAGGTTGTTACAAAGTTATCACATCGTCCATATTGGTTATGAACGCTACCTCCCTAGCGTCCTGAGAGCTTCCTCCAGCCACATCAGGAACTAGGTACAAGATTACACACTATATATCACACTCAGACAATACGCTATAGGCAGGATCTAACTGTTTCCATCCATAACAACTGTCATGAACATTGAGCATACAACCTATAAAGATGATTGGTAGCATACATACGGTGAATGTATAAATGTATATTTTATGGACAAATTAAACAATTAATTGTAACAAAATTAATAAATGAAAATAAACACTTCAATTTTGAAAAAATATTGTATCACACATACAAAAGCCACGAAACATAGTTGAAAACGATCCATAACATTTGTTCTAACGTTGGTGAAACTATATGGGTTCGCTCTTTTAAGATTATGCAAATAAACAGAGACAAAGCTTTGGTTATGATCATGATATGAGAAACTCATTTTGAGAAGCTCTATTTTTTTTTCTCAAAGCAATCTCTTATTAGATAACATGCTCTACCGTGTACGGATTTTCGCAATACTGAATCTAATTTTTGCATTACGATCTCTGATTTTCGCAGTCAATATGTCAAGACGATAGATTTTTTTGTCAAAAAATACACTATTTTGATAGACTTTTGAATATATATATATATATATATATATATATATATATATATATATATATATATATATATATATATATATATATATATATATATATGAGCTGCAAAAATTAATTATGATTATTATTTATTTTATAATTACTTATTGTAAAAAAAATTGAGAAAAACAATATTGTTTAGTTATTACTCTAATGCCTTGCTTTTGAATTTTTAGTAAATTCAACAAAGAAAAAAAAAAAGAAAAATATTGAAACAAAGAAATAGAGGGACAAGAAAAATTTTCTTTGTGTTTTCGAGTTCTAAGGAAATAAAAGAAACTCTTAAGATTTTATGTTTTTTTTTTTTCAGAATCTGTACAACTTAAAGGAAAATATGTTTCCAAAATCTTTTCCCTTCTTTTTATTTTTCTTCGATCAACTGCAACCTCGTTTATTATGTCCTGCGTCAGTGTGAATTTTGGATGTTTTTGCGACATATGTAATCCGCTTGATATGAAAACTCGAAGACACCTGTCCGCCACCTCCTTCATCCTAAATTCTTCTCTCACTAGGCATCAAAATTCGTACTCGAACAAGGAACAAGAAGCATTGGTTTCAATTTCCAAAATCCGCCCTCAAAGGTACTACTGTCGTTCCCATTTTCTCTAGATTTCGATGTCAAATGGGATTAATTCGACTTACTTTACCCTGTTCCGATTCTTTCTTGCCTAATCGATTAGGGTTTGTTCCTATGTCTATGCGAATTTTCAGCTCATTGCCCTTTCTGCAATTCATAAAATGCGTTTGGAAACGTAAATCATATGTTCTTCACTTCCGCTTTCAGAAATTCTTGATTTAGGGTTTCACGTGAATGGCACTTTTGTGTATTTTTCAGTCGGTGCCCTAAGTTCTTACAATTCGTTAATAGAGTTTTAATGTTGAATTCGTTCTCTGTATTAACATATTATACATGTATCATAGGCCGTAATCTAGGGCATGACTGGGAAGAAAGCTATTGCGATATGCCAATTAGGTGGCGTATTCAAGACTCTCGATGATGGCTCATTGTCGTATGAAGGTGGGGATGCTCATGCCATAGATATTGATGAGAATTCAAAGTACAGTGATTTCGAGATCGAGGTAGCAGAGATGTTCAACTGTTCACCGAATTTCATGTCTATCAAATACTTCCTTCCTGGAAACAGGAAGACACTCATCACAATCTCCAATGATAAAGACCTTCAACGCATGATGAAATTTCATGGCGATTCTAGCAGCATTGATGTGTATGTCATGATGGAAGAAGTTGTTCCAGATGTTTCAAATATGCCTGCGAGTAGGTAATTTTCATCACTCATTCTGTTGTTCTTTATATTATTGACTAAAATAGATGAGATATATATTTTAGGGTTGATTTGAGTTATAGTTTATTGCTAATAGGTCTAGTTTAGCTAAAAAGGGAATGCCTCAAATGGGTTTTAGAAGTTGCCCAACTAAACTCCTTTATTCTAAAGAATTAGATCATTTTGTTAATAATAGCTTTTATTATCATATTTGTAACAAACCTTCTTCATTTGTCCCATCTAGGTCATTTAACTTTTTATTGTAGGTTATAGGCTATGTGCTTTCTTACTTTATTTTATTCAGGTCATTCTGACCAATTTTTGACCGGTTAAGGCAGTGACATAATTGACCGGTCAATGCTATGTCACTGCTTTAACCGGTCAAACTGATTGACTTAATATATTATTTATTCTTTTTTGCAGGTCAAGCAGAACAACATTATCGGAAGCCGGACTTCTCACGGACCCCACTCCTTGCGTATTGGACGATGACATGGACGAAATAAGTCCACGTGTACTCCTCGATTCCACTTTCGATGTCCCAAACGACCTCGCAAACCTCAACGACGAAATTCCCATAATACCCCCCTCCCCTTCCCTCCCCCTCACCATCTCCCTCCCCCCTACCCCAAAACACACCAAAGCCGCCCAACAATGGCAAAACAACATCACCGGAGTCGGCCAACGCTTCAACACCGTAACCGATTTCCGCGACGCGCTACGCAAATACTCAATCGCACATCAATTCGCGTATAAATATAAAAAAAACGATAGCCACCGTGTCACTGTTCGATGCAAATCCGATGGTTGTCCATGGAGGATCCACGCTTCAAGACTTTCCACAACCCAATTGATATGCATCAAGAAAATGAACCCCACGCATACATGCGAAGGCTCCATTGTGAAAACGGGTCATCAAGCCACAAGAAGTTGGGTCGCGGGTGTTATTAAAGAAAAACTAAAAGTGTCCCCAAATTATAAACCCAAAGATATCGTCACCGATATTAAAGAACAATATGGTGTTCAATTAAATTATTTCCAAGCGTGGAGGGGTAAAGAAATTGCTAAAGAACAACTTCAAGGTTCTTATAAAGAAGCGTATGGACAATTACCGTATTTTTGTGACCAAATCATGGAGACAAATCCCGGGTCCCGCGTGACTTTTAACACAAAAGACGACTCGAGTTTTCACCGATTGTTTTTATCGTTTCACGCTTCGTTATACGGATTCCAACATTGTAGACCGTTGATTTTTCTCGGGAGTGTTCCGTTGAAGTCGAAATACCAAGGGACTTTACTGGCGGCAACCGCCCCGGATGGCAACGACGAGGTTTTTCCGGTGGCTTTCGCGGTGGTGGACATGGTTTCCGACGATAACTGGCGGTGGTTTTTGGAGCAACTCAAGGCGGCGTTGATTACGTGTCACGGGATCACGTTTGTTGTGGATCGGGAAACGGGGATAAAAGAGGCGGTGCGTGGTGTTTTCCGGGAGGAAAACGTCCACCACGCGTATTGTCTCCGGTCACTTTCCGATCAACTTATACGCGATTTGACCGGAAAGTTTTCGCATGAAGTGAAGCGGTTGATTGTCGATGATTTTTACGCAGCGGCTTACGCGATGAAACCGGACGATTTTCAAAAATGTATTGAAAGTATTAAAAGTATTTCGGTTGAAGCTTATAATTGGGTGATTGCAAGTGAACCTGTTCATTGGGCAAACGCATTTTTCCTAGGGGCAAGATATAATCATATGACATCGAATTTTGGTGAGATTTTTTACAACTGGGCTTCAGATGCTAATGAATTACCAATAACACAAATGGTGGATACAATTAGGAGTAAGATTATGGAGTTGATTTACAACCGAAGAGCCGCTTCTAACCACTGGTTAACTCGGTTAACCCCGGTTAGTTCAGAGAGGTTAGAAAAAGAAAGTATTAAAGTTTGCGCACTTCAAGTTTTTAACTCGGGTGAACAATTTGAGGTTAGGGGGGATAGTATTGAAATAGTGGATATTAATAATTATGATTGTAGTTGTAAAGGGTGGCAAATTACGGGGTTGCCGTGTTGTCATGCGATTGCGGTTATTGGGTGTTTGGGGCGGGACCCGTATGATTACTGTGCGAGGTATTTTACGGTTGAGAGTTATCGGTTGACATATTCGGAATCGGTGAATCCGATTCCGAGGGAGGAGAAGGTGATGGCGGAGGGGTTTTCACAGGCGATTGTGACAGTGACCCCTCCGCCGACTAGGCGGCCGCCAGGGCGGCCGCCTAGTAAGAAAGTTGGAATGCAGGAAGCGAATAAGCGGCAACTTCAGTGTAGTAGATGTAAGGGCACCGGGCATAATAAATCGACTTGTAAGGAGTTTATGTTAACGTGAAAATCGAGTAAGTGGTTGTTATATTTATATCTATAAATCTTATTTTTAGAAACCGATACTGATGTCAATGAGATAAAAGTACAGTAAAAGTACAGTTTTTTGTCTCATCCAAAAAGGTGGGACAGAGTCAGGGACTCACTCTTGATTTGTTGTCTGTGTAAAAGACATGAGTGCCCTTTGAATCTTCATCATCTTATATAGCCTAGAAAGTTTGTCCAAATCTATGTAACAAACACAACATTAATGTTGCCTTTGTTACACTGGACTGGACACGGTTTGTAAAGCTATTTTTGATGATGAGGATGTGGAGGGCGTTTACATCTTTTGCACAAACGAGATATTAGGTAAGTCAAAAAGTTATATTTTTGTCGTTTTTTTTTTGACAGGAGGAATAAACTGTTACTGTGATTCATCGTCTGTTACGTGTTACATCAAGCTTGGTTTTGCTGCCTGTTTTTTAGTTATCGTAGAAGTATTTTTTGTTTTTTTTTTTTTTTTTTTTTAAATTTCTTTAAATCTTTTAGGAGATAGTTTTAGCAATGGTCATTTGTACAGTTTTGCTTTGGTTGTAGACATGATAAACACCTGCAGATATAAATAAGTAGGAACCATGGCTGGTTTACAGTTTAAACTCGTTTTTGAATTTATTTTTTGGCGGGTTGAGACAATGAAATTAGTGGTATTTATGTCTTTTCCACAAATAAGTAAATTATTTTCACCACCTTTTTTTCAGAGTAAATGTATATGTGTAACAACTAACAAAAGTAGCCTTGGTAGTAAATTTCTTTTGTGGATTGATTATAAATCTCTAAAAGATCGAGGGCTTAATGTTGTTCCTTGGAAGTTCAGGGTCTTCTTTGGAAACTTCTTGAAATACTTTAATAGATGCGACGGTTTTGTTTGTTTTATTTTTTGAACCACTGAATGTGCATAAATAAATCGAAATGTTCAAGCGTAAGTCTAAATATTCATTAAATTGAGCAAATCCACCAACAAATGACATACAGAAATCGAAATATTTAGCCATATCTCCACTTGTCTCCAAAATTAAGCCGATATTTCACAATTAGAAAAAAAAAAAAAAAAAAAAAAAAAAAAAATGTTGCATAAGGACAAAGAATAGACAATATGCAATAACGATGGGTGTCGTGATGGGAAATCTCAATGGGAGTTATTTTTAAAAGCTTTTCGGTTTATCAAGCTCTTAAAAAAATTTGGTATTTATTGTGAAAACTTTATATTCTAAGTTTTCTCAAAAGTATGTATGCTGTTTCAGCTTCTTTGAAGAAGTTGAGAGGCATAAGCAACAAGGATAATTGTAAAATTAATAATGGTTTTAAATCCACACGTTCAAAGAGTTTATTAGTCATAAATGTACAAAAAGTTATTTTTCACTAAGTAACTAATACAAAAAGTTAAATACTTATTCCGGATTGAACAAACTAATGCAATAGGTTTTTCATGCAAAATATAAGGACAAATGGATCATTTTTGTAACTTTACTATTACAAGGGATCATTTTTGTAATTTTGTTTGAAAATTACAGTATTACATAGAGATCAATTATGCAATTTTTACATTTCATCTATTATATAGGACCATTTTCGTAGTTTTACTATTGTACATCAACCATTTCATTCTGTAATTATAGATACGGAGTCATTTTAACAACACATTGATCATTTTTGTAATTTGTTTTATACTATTACAAATAAGTTATTTACTATTAAATAAGGACTATTTATGTGATATTTATTTATTGCTAATAGGCAAGGCATTTTCTGTTTTACTATTAAACAATGTCAATTTCTGTAATTATACAAATTAAAAAAATGTGATGTGACATTAGATACAGTAAAAAAAATAACATAGTAAATATATATATATATATATATATATATATATATATATATATATATATATATATATATATAATTAACGAGTCTCGATAATTAAGCTCGTGAAATAGATTTCTTATTATACAAGTGTATTAGCTTTTTTTTATACTAAACTAGCGGAAAAACCTGGGCTTTGTTTCGGGCCGTTTTTTGTGTTTTTTATGAAAAAATGTAAAAGTTTTAACTGCAAAAACCAAAAGTGTCGAAATGGCTAAAAAATTATAAGGATTGGAATTAGCAAGTTTTTAAAAAATGGAAGTCAATTTCGACATGACTGCTAGACAGAAAACAGTTTTTGAATGTCTTCAGGCACCTCATACTCAAGATTTTCTCCTAAGTATCACTATTGATGGTCTTGATGAGCATATGTCTCATAAAAATTTAGATGTAAGGGTATCGGGCATAATAAGTCGACTTGCAAGGAAGTTATGTTATCATGAAAATTTAGTGAGTATTATATTTATATAGTAAATATTACTTTTATAACAGATACTGATATCAATGGAAAAAAAAAACAAAAATATAATTTTTTGTCTCATCTAAAAAGGTGTGACAGGCTCACTCCAAAAAGTATTATACTTTTGTCCCATTAACATTGTTATTTGTCTAAGTTTTCTTTGGTATTTGTCTAAGTTTTCTTTTTCATCTATGCGACGATTTTAACTTGGGGTCAGTTTTTTTTTTTTTTTTTTTTTTTTTGACAGGAGGAATCTACTGTTACTGTGATTCAACAACTGTTAAGTGTTGACATCAAGTTTGGTTTTGGTGCCTGTTTTTTATTTATGGTAGAAGTATTTTCTGTATTGATTTCTTTAAATCGATTAGGAGACAAGAGTCTTAGCAATGATCATTTTGTACAGTTTTGCTTTTGCTTGTAGACATGATAAACACCTGCACATATAAATAAGTAGGAACCATGGCTGGTTTAAAGTTTAAACTGGTTTTTGAATTTATTTATTGTTTTAACTGAGGAGGAGGTAACGTCTTTTACGTAAATGAGAGAGATTGTTATCCCATCTTGCTCTACTTTTTGTCAGGGTAAATGCATGATATGATCATGTTGTTTTGGTGGATTGATTATAAATCTTCAAAAGATCGAGGGCTTAATGTTGATAAAAGTTCAGGGTCTGCTTTGGAAATTTCTTGAAATATCAAATAGATGTGATAATTTTATTAAAAGCTAGCAAGAAGAACAAAGGATCAAGGCTCGATAGGATTTTTTTATCAACGTAATCCAAATTTTCAAACCCGTGGGATGTCGCTTACAAAACCAATTAAAAGAATAAAGAACTATGGAATAAAAAAAACATGTTTTTTGTATGTGTTATTCTAGAATGCTATGGAGTTCAAATATGAACAATAACAGCCAAGCATCGTAATAAAAATCGAGATAAGAATGTGCCTCAGAGACGATGACCGGTCCAATGGTATTTGAAGCCCAGGACGAGAATAATGATGCCTTTTGATTGTACCATATGTCCATACAACCACAATGAAGTTATATTTATATTTAAAAAATACGACATATATATATATATATATATATATATATATATATATATATATATATATATATATATATATATATATATATATATAATACACACCATGTAACGATGTTAATTGCAAAAAAAAAAAAAAAAAAAAAACTAGAGATTTATTTAAAATACATATCTTAATAGTTAAACCAAAAGAAAATAACAAATAGTATTAACTAAAATGCCACTAAAGACATTAATACAATTACATTTTTTCTGAACCACGGAGGCAAATATAGAAAGTAGAAAACCAACATGAAGCTGGAGGCCACATACAAACTAACTAAAGCAACAAAAATTGAGGCCAAAAAAACAAATAACATCTTCCAAAAGAGAAACTAGTCAACTATATACAAATATTCTAAAACAAGATGGGTAAAAGAGTTAAATGGGCTTTTTGGCAATCAACCCAACACTATATGATGTAGAAGATGTGAGCATATCATCAATCTTATTATCCATCTAGGCAATCCTTTCCAGCACACAAGGTAAAATGGACTTTTTTTGGTTTTGACAAAACACTTATACTTGAGTGACATAAGAACAAATGAACATCGTCTCTTCAATCTTGATAACAAATAAATATTATGTGCCATTTCTTGATTTTCCTTCCAAGAGTGATCTTCCATTTCCATCTTCAAAGTGTCATTACACTCATGAGAGCCGTCTTCTCAAAATTGAAGCAAACAAGGAATTTCCCTTCAGCTATCACCATGAGAACCCACTACAGATTATGATTCATTGTTTCCTTGTTACCTTGAAAAAACAAACCCATTCCAGTTGAGATCAATTCCGACCAACCCAGTTAACCCGTGCCATTGAAACAATTACACAGATGTGAGAGATAACCAAAGAACAATGTATGCCAAGTGAAATCCCCACCCAAGATATTGATAAATTATACCAATAAAGAATTAACCCACTAGATAAATGATTGCAGTCATGTATCCTATTGATGTCTACCCTATGGACAACAAGCACACCAAGTGAAGCCCCCTTTCATCCTTATTTCAAAAATACATATGATAAAATCAGATAAAAAGATCATCTCGTTTTAGATCCAGGATGTGTAACGATTCCTGAAAAATTATGATAAAATCAGATAAAAAAAAGTGTAATCTGTGCTACATCGATTTCAAATAAAAAATCGTTTGGATACTCTGATTCACACAAAAAGAAATTGGGAATAAAACAAAATCAGAAATCAGGAACTCAATTAAACTAGGAATTAGACATAATTTAATTTGTAAATTCAAAATCTAGCAAGAAATTCATGTTCACTATCGATTAGAATGTATTATATGATAAAAAAACGACATATTATAGTGAATTTGGATACCTAAGTTTATATACTCTTAAGGGTATATTTAATTTTCCAATATATATATATATATATATATATATATATATATATATATATATATATATATATATTGTGACAACCATCAAATTTCGGTCAAGTCAAAGTCAACTAAAGTCAACAAGTCAAACCGTTTGACTCAAATTGCCCTTGGGTACTAGAATTTACATTATGAAATTTCTACATAACTCTCTATTCTAATGAGAGATCATAAATCAAAAGGTGCGAATATCTAGATCTCCTTAACCTAAAACTGTGGTACGTGGCTAGCCAAACCGATAAAACAATGTTGCATACTCATCGGGAGTGTGTAAGATCCTTAAACAAGGCTTAACAGGGTTTACGAACCTTGCCTAGCGAAGCCAGACACTCACAAATGCCACACTCGAAACCTCTCTCAATCGTTTTCACTCTATCTCTCTCTATTTGAAATCTCTCTAAGTATGTGAAACCTCTCTCAAATATCTCTCTGTATGAGAAATCTCTCCAAGAATGTCAAATCTCTCCCAAATCTATCCAAGTATGTGAAATCTCTCTCAAATATCTCTCTGTATTAGAAATCTCTCCAAGAATGTCAAATCTCTCCCAAATCTCTCCAAGTATGTGAAATCTCTCTCAAATATCTCTTTGTATGAGAAATCTCTCCAAGAATGTCAAATCTCTCCCAAATCTCTCCAAGTATGTGAAATCTCTCCCAAATCTCTCTCAAAAGTTCCCGTAACTTTTTAGAATCATTCGGGTCATTCCGACCCTTAACCGGGTCAAAAACGGCTTAAAACGGGGCGAAAACGAGAAAAATAGGCTTTAGGAACCGAAACCAAGAAGAGAGGCCTCTCAGGACCAGAACCGAGCCTCTGTTGGCTGAGGCATGTGAGACCGAGCCTCGGTCTCTGCTCCTTCTCGGCCTCCGCCTCTCTGTCTCTACTCGGCCTCTCGGTCTCAGCTCCCTCGCGGACTCTCGGTCTCTGTCTCTGCCTCCTCTCAGCTTCCTCTCCGCCTCTCTGTCTCTACCCGCCTCTCGGTCTCTGTCTCTACTCGCCTCTCGGTCTCTGTCTCTACCCGCCTCTCGGTCTCTGTTCTCGCCTCTTTCCTCTATTCTCTTCTCTTCTCTCGGTCTCTATCCTCCCCTCTCGGTTCCTTCTCTCCCTCTTCTCCCCTCTCGGTTTCTGCCTTCCTCTCTCTCGGTTCAGCATCAGAAGACCGAACCTCGGCCAAATTTCGGGATTTTGTCACTTTTAGCCCATTTTTGATATTTTTAACATTTTAAGCCCGTTTTTCGTGATTTTAAAGTGGGATTTTCTCCAGAAATTATATTTTAACATAATAAACTCTAAATATTCATAATTTAAACATATTTTGATGAAAATCATTATCTAAATAATAAAAATCAAATGGGTGAATTATTAAAGGTGGAGTGTTGACTTTGCCTTATCCAATGTCACAAGCAACCACCCCACACCCACTCTTTGACTAACCACACCTCCCCACCTTACCTAAGTCACATCAATGCCCCTTGCACTCATTTTCCACCCATTCCCACGTTTTTAGAGCTGGAACAAACATCCTCTCTCCTCATTTCTCTCATTTGCCTAATTTCACTAAGTATCAAACACCACTTTTCTCTCAAACTTTTTTCTCCACAAAACTCGAGATTCAAGGCTGATTATCAAGTGTTCTTCCACATTTGGTAAGCATAATCCATTCTCCTTGTGATTATCTCACTTATTTTCACACAAATCAAAGATATCTTACACAAACTCCATCATATTTGTGTTAGATCTTCAAATCTTCAAGCAATCTTCCCAAGTGTTCTTGAGTTGAACACCCCTTCTCTCCATCATCCATCCAACGAAATCACTCAAGTTGAGTTCATACCCCTACATTTTCATGTTTTCTCAAGTTTTTAATGGGGGAATACAAGTTAAAACACCAAGAACATAACTAAATTTTTCTAACAACCTTCATCAGAAAAGTTCAACTCCATTCACGGACTGTTTTGGGCATCTTAAGCATTTTTGTTTTCAACACTGTACAAGGTGAAAATAGTTCAAGTTTTTAGCTTTAAAATGACTACTTGCACATCTCCATACGATTTTTCTACAATTTATGGTGATTTTTACAAAACTGACTATCATTTCAAACAACAATCCGGACCAGTCTGTGATTTTGGACTTATTCACCCAAGTTGGAGGTCATTAAAAATCGTGATAACAATTATGAGTAAACTAGACACATTTTGTGAACTCTCAGAATTTATGGATCTAGTTTTCGACTTCGTATGATTTTTCTATGATTTTTCCAAAACAGGGCAGAATGGCTAAAGTTAGCCAACAGCATGTAAATATCATAACACTTTGTATTATGTTGAGCAAAGTGTATAATCATAAGTTCTAATTATCGAATGTGTTTCCTTGTTAGTTTTTCATCATGAACTGAAACTAAGTAATTCATAATAAATATTAATCATTCATTTTAGAACACGTATATTAAACTATAAAGGTATAGTTTGATAAATTCATAACACTAATACATTTTCATAAAAGAGTTCATACATATTACATATATTTTAGATAAACTATAATAGGTATAGTTTATGATACATCACTCAACACACTCGTACAAAAAGGGTACATTCATACAAGAAAGATTTATATTCACACACATTTCACGTAAACTTGTTAACCTATATTGTGAGACTCTCTCTCTCTCCCCGTACGTCCGAGTGCGGGATATAATTCCTGGTAGTTATAATCAGAATCTCCTTGAGGGAAAACGTGATACTTGTATATAGATCTATATTGGGTTTGACACCCCACACCTTGCTGCTAGCTACAGTGGGACCTGCAGGTCTACGGGTGACAAATGTCATTTCAGTTTTCGCGACGCCTGAGAAATGTCGTGGCAGGTTCACATAGTCATAGTATGATTATAGCGACTCACATAGGGATATAACAATCCATAAAGTTTACGGGATTTTATTTATAAAACCTAAATGAGTTTTATGTCGACTTAAAATCACTTTTTATCTCAATGAGTACAGATATTACTGTACACTTTTGGTTTTGGTAGTTACGACTACACATCATTTGAAACCACATTTATACCTTTAAGTATGGTCAATACTTGTTATTTCTTGGTCCTCGGATTTTAGGACTACATATATATAAAGTATTAACAAACATGAGAACATACGGAAATTTTATTTAATTCAAACGCGTCCATGTCCATTTAAACACATAACATTTTCTATTAGTAAGAAAGGTTACTTATACATTTCGGTCTTTAGTCATAAGACTACATTACACAGATTTTAAAGAAAATATCGGAATTTCTGAATACATATTCTAACGCTTTTACAAGGAAAACGGTTTACTTTTCTAACGAAATCTCTTATGAACTCACCAACCTTTGTGTTGACACTTTTCAAAACTACTTGTATTCTCAGGAATCCAGTGAAAACAGGAAATCAACAACGTTTTGAGGATGGGACGATAAATTGTCAAACAGTTCATTTTGTATCATAATGTAATTGATGTGAATCATGTAAACATGTGCTTTGATGTAACGTTTTCAATTATATTTGTGATGGTTGTATTTACTTTGAGCACTATTATACTTATTGTTGTGATACTCTACATGAAGTCCTCCACCCCCGGACGTTTCCGCCATCCTTGGTTTAGGGGTGTGACATATATATATATATATATATATATATATATATATATATATATATATATATATATATATATATATATATAACGCTTTGCTTTTATCTTTAGTTTTATTAGCATACACACTTTGGTTCCAACCATTACGAAACAAGCTACCTCATATACCTTTAAATAGATTGATAATTCCAAAGTCTAATATGTTGATGTTTTAGGTCAGAGAGAAGCAAATGTAATTGATAAAGAAGTAAAATCAATGTGGCGCTTGACTTTGCCAACTATGAAGAACATATGAGTTAAAAAAATTCTATTTAACCGTAGAAGTAATATTAGTTTGTAAAACCCTCATTTTCATTTGGATGCAAATATAGTCTCAAAGTTCAAAACGTTGTACATTCATGTAAATAAAAACACTGATATGATTCCACTTGTTGAGTTTAAGAGATCTTACCAATTATGACAGCTGGAATAGGTTTTTTTTAATGGAAAACACATATATTGAAATAAAAAAAGCCAGTAGCAAGATGGACAAAGATACAATGAGTTCAAGATTAAAGGATAGTACATCAATTACCCAAAATATACATAAACATTAAAGTTTGAAAGAGAGATCATCAATTTGGGAGGTAACCAGTGTAGCAGGTTAGGTACTTCAAATTTCAGCCATAAAATAATAGCAATGAACTCTTAAAGCCTCACCAAAAATACCAATCAAGTTTTGATTTGATTGTAGTAAGAATAACCAATCCAACAGTTAGACCATCAATCCTTTTAAAAGCCAATATGAACAAATCAACCATTAAAACGAACCAAGGGCATAATGGTTAAAAATTTACATTTACCACTTCAGCAAAGTAAAAGTACTTCCAGGAAACTCCTTATAAATCTACAATCATCAAGGGACAAATTAGCCAATTTTCAAGGAAATTTCCCAGCTTCATCCATTTAAAATATAATATTATCAGGTTTAAAAAGGTCACCAAACCACATTTGTCACTCCACCACAAAAGAACAGAAGGCTGGTAGCACCACCAAAGAAGCGAAAGTGGACCAGGAGTATCGTGAAGGGCAAAACGGTCAAATAGCCTAAACAATATCAGTCTTCAAACTTCCGAATAGAGAGATCAATAAAACTAAGGGAAAAATCATCCAATAAAAACTAGCAACAGTCCTTTAAATCAATCGATGATAATATGAGGGGCAAAGGCAGAGTCTGATTGCTTGAAATATTCACATTCACGTCTCCTCGTTTCCCAAATTGCCATGAAGAAGGACGTCTCTTCGTCTTCTGATCTTTGAAATCGGCAATGTGTGCTAGTTTTCTTTTTCCGATGCAGTGATAATAAGTGACCAAATTTGGGCCAAAACAATATCAGACCTATAATAAGTGGACCAACTCTGATGCCCTTATTATTGTGATGCCCTGGGCTATGGCGCAGCTCGCCCAGCCCTTGGGACGGACCTGGATAGAGGCTATATAAGGTTGTTTAAATAGGGTGCAAACCCTCAGATTAGGGTTTTCCCCAGCCAGAGTCTACTCATCGAGTCTTGCCGCCGACTCGACGTGTCCGCCACTTAACCCCCGAGTCCAAACCACTAATACTCAACGAGTTGGACCATCAACTCGTCGAGTCTCAGTCCAAATTCAAAAAATACTTGAATGAAATACATACCAGGAACCGGGTGCTATAAATCTCCCCTACTTATTCTAAACTTCGCCCTCAAAGTCTGCTGCTCGTTCTTGGAAAAGCTCTGCATAATACTCTATCATCTCGTCCAACGGCTCCCACGTCCACTCTGAGCCCTCCTACTACCACTATCACATATAACTTATCATACTGGCACATAGAACACATCAAGTAATAGCAAACCAGGAAATTATCACAAAAACAAATCATATCAACTGTAATCAACTACTAGTGGGTCGGCCTTGGTGCCTTAGATCCACTTCTACTGGAAAGTAACTCACCTCAACGTCGTGTAGTGTCTGCACTGTCTCGATATGAAAATCGACTCTCCCCGACTCCTCAATCCCTACACAACAACTTTTCTAAGTTATCAATTCATACTCATAACCCTTACAAGAGTCACTTAAATCCAAATCCTAATCAAAGTCAAAGTCAAATCCTTAGTCAAAGTCAAAATTTGGTTGACTAGACTCGCCGAGTTGGCCTGCCAACTCGTCGAGTCCCCATATCCTCAAAACGACATAATCCTACTTCCCTCCCGTATTAGTGACTCACCCCTAACCCTAGGGTACACAACTTTAGCCGCCACCATGGGAGTTCCTTCAACCGCCGTTTGTAATACAAAGATCCGTCGCCGCCGCTAAAGTGTCATCGAACGTCGCCATCGCGATGCCTGCTGTCGGAGACGTCGTGGGTAACCGCATAACTGCCGAGGACCAGAAAAACTCATTATGTTCGTTGTGTGTGGGTCGTGAGCCACCAAAAGTGCTCGGTAAGTCCACTGCAACCCACCTTCTTCTTCTTCTTCTTCTTCCTCTTCTCTCTCTCTCTCTCTCTCTCTCTCTCTCTCTCTCTCTCTCTTTCTCGTTGTTTTTGTGGAAACGACGTTGGAGATGTCGTTACCATCATCGGTGGTCGTAGGGCCACTGTTTCATCTTTTTGGCGACGACTACTGCCTAGGTGATGGTTGTGTGGGTGTATGTTCAAGTATATACATTGCTTATCAGTGTTTGTGTTATTGTATGAGCCATTTTTGGCTGAAAATCCAAGGAAGACTCGCCACTAGCACCGTGAGGTGGTAGCTGCCACCTCATGCTACCACCTTGGGTGGATATGGGCATATATATGATTGTGTGAATGTGTTGTGTGTTTCGGGTTGTTTTGATGACTTTAGGTCAAAATTATAAGCCACCACCATTGGAAATGATGGCTGCCGCCGCCTGCCACCGTGAGCCGCCGCCGACCACCACTGCCCGAGGTGGAAGTGGGTGGTGCCCGACCTAGTGGAACCCTAATGGACCTAAAAAATTAATCTTGGACTTGGTTGGCTTGTGTTTGGGTTGGAAACCCTAATTAGGGTTTAGAAAACCCTAAATTTGGAAGATGTTAGTTTTGGATTGCTAGAACTTGCGTTTGGACCAGTGGATTGTTGTATGACTTATGCCCAATTACAGTGTATGATTGACCTAGTAGGTTGATAGACTTAAGGGATTAAGTACTTAATGGGTTAAGTGTTTCTAATTAACCATAATCGTTATTTCATGTGAAAACCCTAACTGTGTTGGGTTTTGAGTTGGGCCTTTTCTATTGAGCCTAGATGTTTGGACTATTGATGGGTCGTCCAAGAACAAGTATATGGACTAGAATATTGAATTGGGATTTAGGATAAGGCCCACTGGAAAAGCTTGGCCCAATTTGGAAAATTGAGCCATATTTGGGCCTTGATGATTATGGGATCGGAGCATCAGAATGCTACGTGTTTAGACTAGAATAAATGGTTAGGTCTTAAGTTAAGACCATGTAGAGGTTTGGGCCCAATTTTGAAACTTGGGTCGTATGTTGGGCATTGGTTTATTGTTTGACTTTTAGGCCTTCAAAGAATGAGTTTGGGTGTTGGTCTTGGACTAAGCTAGGTTATGGGTAAAACAGTCTTTTTACCCCAAACATGGACTTATCATTATGTATTGAAACCCAATTATTAATTGGGTGTTGTTTTGACATTGACAGTTCGAGAATCTGTCAACCAGTAGCTAGAGTTTTATCCTCGGGACTTCAACAGTGTGAGGATAGTCTCCTCACCATATCAGCGGGTCAAAGGCACCAAGGTTGTCCCATTTACCTAGTTGTATTGATTATTGCGGATATGCTATCGATACATTATGTATTTATGTGAAGGCCATGCGGGGGTTCCCATGGCAATTAGTTACATGTAGTATGCTAATTGTCTTCGTGACTCTTGCATGTAGTGGATATTTACGAATGTGCTGTCAATATGTTATGTATTTATGTAAATACCATGTGGGGGTTCCTGTGGCTGATTTTATGATATGTGGATTGTTAGTTGATTATGTGATATGTCACTATGACACTTGTATGGAAGTCCCCGGTGGGTTCCCGTAGCAGTATATTAAGACCATTGAGGGTTCCTATGGCATCTGGTATAAGTCCTTGGAGAGTTGGCTTCCTAGTATGTTTACATGTTTAACTTGTATGTTATATCTATGGTTAGTGTAGAACGTGTGGAGGTTCCCACGACATATAGCCAAGACCACATGGGGGTTACAGTGGCAACTAGCCAAGGCCATGTGGGGGTTCCTATGGATGATAGTTAAGACCACGTGGGGGTTTCCCGTGACACTTGGTGTAAGACCTTGGATGGCTTCCATGGCATCCCTATATGTACATATGCATGGTTTATGCAATTGATATGATATATATGAGTTAAGACCACGTTAGGGTTTCCTGTGGCACTTGGTGTAAGACCTTAGATGGCTTCCATGGCATCCCTATATGTTTATATGCATGGTTTATGTAATTGATATGATATATATATATGATTATGTGTATAATACCTTGGATGGTTTCCATGACATCCTTATATGTGTATATGCATGCTTTATGCAATGGATATGGTTTATGTGATTATGTGGGGTATGCTCTGGGGAACTCACTAAGCTTCGTGCTTATAGTTTTGTTAATGGTTTCAGGTATCATCGGTTTGAAAAGGAAGGGATGGACTTGATCGTAACGCACGCACCCGTATTTTCCGCATTATGTTATTTTGGGACGTAACTCTGATAAATGTTTTAATTTAGCAATATTTTTGAATGATTGGATGAAGTAGCATTTATGTTTGACTATAATAAAAAATGAAATTTTTACCCTTGATTTGGGTCGTTACAGCGATGAGCTGGGAAGAGTGCCCTTTAGGTAGTGTAAAAAACGTTTAAGAGCATTGTAGTGCAGTTCTCATGGAGCATGCATGTGTTGGGTTTTCTATACACCTTTACACTAAATTAAACAAAAGCATTCAAATATAATCTTATGTGTATATGCGCCCTAGATATAGGTTTTATTATTGTAGCAACATACTTTCAAAACATGAATATAAACTTAATTAAAGAGAAAATATTACCAACCTTTCAAGTATAACTGTATATACTTGTGATTCCAATGTAGATCTTGAACTCCTTGTTGCTCTTGGAAGATCTAGCACCCAAAATAGGAATGTCTCTAATGGTTCACACCCAAAAGTCTAAACCCTATAATTAAGGATGGAGAGTGAGTGTATGAGCAATGATTTTCTTAGCCTTTCAGGAGGTTAAATCAATCTAATTTTGAAGGTCTAGATGAGTATTTATATAATTATGGGGTTAACAGATAAACCCTGATTTTGAATAAATTAAATAATCATATTTAATCATGATTTAAATCTTTATCTTATCAGTTACTATAGATAATTCCAGAGGCCTTCTGGATGCTCTCCAAAACCATCCACCAAAAACGGGTTCTAGAATGTTCCCATTACTCAACTATTGAACAATTAATATCTAGTTCCTATACATTCAGATTAATTCTAATTAATTCCAAATTAGTTCTAATTAATTCTAATTAATTTTAATTAGTTTTTAATTAATTTTAATTATCTTCTAATTAATTTATTAACCTGTAATAAATCAATTAACTAATTATCTCACTTTTTTAAATCATCTCTAGCTATTTTAGCTCTTGAGAGCAACCCCCAAAAAACTTTGGTATTATTCTCAAAGTTATACCAATTAGTTATGAAATTGAACACCTATTTCCAATAGTATGAACATACATATTTTTTGTAAACATAAGCAATGCACGACCTTGTAAACATTAGGTACTGAAGATCCCCAACTAGGATTCGATAGGTTGTAGGGTCGGTTAAAGGAGAGCTGATATGGGCGCTTAATTTGGAGTGTCAACGGGGGTGATAATTGCTTATAAGTGGACATGTTGGATCGATATAGAATTTCCTCCATATATTTGCATTGAGGAAGGAACATCTTGTTTTTGGTGCATTTGATTGAGATGCCCAACAAGTAAGACATAGGGCCAGACTATTGGGTAGAGGTGGTGAAAATGATGTCCTCAATGTAAAGACGTAAGTAAGCAAACTTGTAACCGTCGAAAAATAAAGAAATAGTTGTCACTTTTGCTACAGGTAAAAACAAGATGTAGAAGAAGCTTATAAAATTGTTAGTACCATGCCCCATGGGCTTGTTTTAAACTGTAAAGAACTTTACAAAGCCTACACACATGATCTGGGTAGCAGGGATTAAAAAATCTAGGTGGTTGGTGCATGTAGATGATCGCTTCCAGATCGCCATGAAGGAAGGCATTTTTTACATCTAGATGATGGATATGCCAATTGTGACCTATTGCAAGACTAAAGACTGTGTGGATTGTGGTAGGTTTAACCAAAGGGATAAATGTTTCAGTAGAATCAATTCATATAATTTGTGAATTTTCATTTACAACCACTCGTGCTTTATATCTTTCTAGGGTGTTGTTTGAATGAAACTTATGTCAAAATATCCCATGGCAAGAAATAAAATATAAGTCAGAAGGGCGTGACACCAAGTCCCAAGTATGTGTTTAAATATTGCGTTATACTTAATATTTATGGTAGTATTCAAATTTTGATAATGAAGAACGACCTTATTGTGACACATGTTTTTCATAACAAATATTATTGCAGGAGATGTAACTTGTTGATGGGGAAAGTCGGGTGCCACACAACACATGACCAACGAGAACGGTTTTTGGTAAGTTGTTCGGATACTCTAATGCTGGGAGAGTAATATACTTTGAGTATACACATTAGTGAAGTGATACGCGATGCGTGAGATAATACGCGTGAGATAATATGTTACTATATTTAGAGTCGTGATTTTTTTCATGTAGTTTATTGTTTGTATTTCATTTTACAAAATAGAAAACACATCATTTGGTTACATATTGATTGAGTTCCGAGCCTCGAAACACGGGGCATTAAAGTTGAATTGTTTTCTAGTTTGAACATTGTGTACAATCTACCCTTACCGAAACTTTTTTATTTGAAGTAAGAATGACATTTTTTTAATATGTTGTTTACTATTTGTACTCCACTTTGGTTGTCTAGATTAAAATACTAAGGGTGCGTTTAGTTGCGGAAAAATGGGCCGTTTTCCGGAAAATTTTTCCAAGAAAAATGAGAATTTTGAAAACGCGTTTAGTTCGTCTATTTTTCTAAATTTTGCACGGAAAATGAAAATTTTCCGTTTTCTAAAATTACAAAGAAGTTGGAAAATTTTGGAAAACTGATAATCATTGTTTTCCATATTTTTCTAATTCCAAAATTTTTCTATAAACACACACCCACTTCACCCCATCCACTTCTACCTACCCCCACCTTAACACCTCTCACCCACACACACACATACCCACCCACACACACACACACACCCGCACACACACACACACCAACCCACAAACACATACACATACATACCCACTCACACACACACACACCAACCCACACATACATACCCCCCCCCCCCCACACACACACACACCAACCCACATACATACACATACATACCCACCCACCCACACACACCCACCCACACACACACACACACACACCCACCAACCCACAAACACACACACATACATACCCACTCACTCACACACACACACACCAACCCACACACACACCAACCCACATACATACACATACATACCCACCCACACACACCTACCCACCCGCACACACACACACACACCAACCCACAAACACACACACATACATACCCAATCATACACACACACACACACCAACCCCCACACACACATACATACCCCTACACACACCAACCCCCCCACACACACATACATACCCACCCACCCACACACACCCACCCGCACACACACACACACCAACCCACACACACATACATATCCATCCACACACACACACCCACAAACACACCCACATACATACCCACACACCCACCCACAAACACACACATACACACATACATACACACCTACACACACACACACACCCACCCACAAACACACACACACACACACACCAACCCCCACACACACATACATACCCACCCATACACATACACCCACACACACACACACCAACCCACACACACACATACATACCCACACACCCACACCTACGCCCACCCTCACAGACACCCACACCCACACACACATAAACCTACACCTACCCCCACAAACACATACACACAAACACACACTCGCACCCCCACCTACCCAACACCACCACAACAATCACCGACCTACCATCACCACCACCACCACTAACCCGTCACTAGCACCACCACCATCACCACCACTGACAAAATTGACGCCGCCACCACCATCGCCTGTCATCATCACCACCGCTGCCGCTACCGTCATCGCCCCCACCCACACCATACTACCACTACCGTTTTTTAAAAATGAAAACCAATAGAAAAATAAACATCTAAACACGTTTTCTAATTTTCTAAAACTGAAAATGAAAAATGAATAAGTTTAACTAAACGCATTCACTAAATTTTTCAATGAAAAATGAAAACGGAAAATAAAAATTGAAAAGGGAAAACAAAAAACGAAAATGAAAATTGTTTTTCCGTAACCAAACGCAACCTAAGTATCTTTATCCAAAAAAATGGGCCTCATTGGGTTCGAGTTCAAAACCTTAAACAAATGCTTGAGACTTTTGGATAGTAATTATACATCGGGAGCCAACAACTTTTAACGTGTTTATATTTGCTAATAATATATAATCTATTTTTTGAAGAATATATATATATATATATATATATATATATATATATATATATATATATATATATATATATATATATATATATATATATATATATATATGTGTGTGTGTGTTTTTTAATATTTAATCAAGGTCAATGTAGCATATCTAAAATAACAACTTCCGTTCACTTTTTTTTAGGTGAATGACTTATTATAAAGATCATATAGTTTAGGTTTTATTCACATTTTATTTATTATATATAATTTTCATGTATTACCATCGAAAATGCTAAAACTTACACACCAACTAACCTTAAAGATCTAATTTGAACAATCTAAACAAATTCATATATTCATATATGAAAAACAAAGAAAAAAGCTAAATGTAAACAAAATGTTATGTTTATAAGTTATTAACCCTAATGAATCCTTATTTGATTCGATTCGGTTTTGATTTTCTTTGTGACATTATATAATAATACAACAAGATTTTCAAATATTTCTTAAGAAAGTCAAATTGTTTTATGTGAATAAGACATAATCCTGTCGGTGTCAGCGGGTTACACCGCTCGTATATGACTGAACTGTGGACCGGGTTTCTGCATTGGAATCGAACCGTTTAGCGTTTGTCCCCTTTTCTCTTTCACTCCTCATGTCGTTCCATAAACCCTAAAATTCTTCAATCAGATTCCAATTTACGTTAAGGGTTCATGATTGATCCAAGAATCTTCCAGTGATGATGAAGCAAGACTCGAATCCAACTACCACCACCAACCACCCTACATTAGCCACCGTCTGCGGTCACTGCGGCGTCGAAGAACGGAAGCTTCTCCACAACGTCCGTCTCCGAGGTAACTTCCGACGCCTTTGCACCACTTGCGTCCTCCGTCTCCACACTCAGTACTTCTGCCCCGCTTGTCTCGGCGTCTACGAGCGTTCTCCTCCCGTTGACGCCGTTGTTTGCTACAAATGCTACTCTTCCTCTCACCCTAACTGCGTCTCCTCTCCACCTGTGAGCTCAATCGCATCTTCGCGCGGATCGTCCCCTTGTTCATCCTGCTTAAACCCTAACGCGCTTGTTTTGAATCTCAATAGACTGGAAAACGGGACTAGGACTGGTGGTAGGGCGATCGATAACAATGCGGCGAGACTACTATTTGCTGCAGGGAGGATAGCGTCCATGTCGATGAATAAGGCTGAGGTGGCCGCATCTACAGAAGCCGAGAGGAGATCGAAGGAGGCAGCCTATACGAAGAAAAGAGCAAGGGAAGCTCTCGATCATGTTGTGTATCTAATGGTAAAGGAAAAGAGAATCGCTGTTGAAACTAATAAGAGAGTTGTCACTGCAAACAACAGCGTTGCCGCCACTGCCGCCACACCAGTGGCGGCAGCGGTGGTGGTAGATGCTAGTGCTGTGAACAACAAACTCGATGCTTCAAATGAGGTCTTGGAAGCTTTGAATGCAGTGGAGATAAAAGAGAAAGGAAGGAAGCTGCAAGAACAGGGTAATGGAGTGGTTGTAATGGATGTAGATGTTGTTAATGGTAAAGGTTCAGGGGTCAGTTCTAATTCTGTTTCTGAAAATGGATCTGTGAAGACTGATCATTTGGGAAAGGTTGTCAATGGTGTAGTTCCATCAATCGGCCATGAACAGACTCAAGAAAAGATCCATTCTATTGAGGAAAGCACTGTGAGCAATCCAAAGCTTTGAAAGAGAAGATTGAAGATTGAAGCTAGTAAGTAAGTAGCTTTTGCAAAAAGGTTTATCTTTTAGTAATTTAACCTGTATTTCATCTGAATATTTGCAGGCAATTTCTATGTAAAACACAAATTACTGGATAGTTGGTGAGATTAGGTTGTGATGATATGATTGATCTATGGCAACAAGCAAAGTGATTCATTATGGTAAAGGAGCATTTTTTTTCTTAAAGTTTTTATCTTGATTATATAATATGTGAGAAAATGTGCCATTGTATGATGAATGTGAGCTCTCTTTCTTGAAAGATTTTTTATGCCTTCAATCTATTTGTACATTTGGGATTAGTGAATTTAGTTGTTCCTTTTTTTACAATGAGTTGTTTGGATTACACCCTTTTTGCCTAAATTGCCTACAAGTCAAACTATATTTAGCTTTTTTGTGGTTGCCTTTGTTCTTGATTGTTTGAAGGGTAAATTTGATAGAATTTTTTTTTTCAAGTAGCATCTTCTTACTTGAAACCACTTTTCTATTTTGTTAAGAAGGGTTAAATCTTACACAGCTTTTACTATTATAATTGGGTAGATTTTTCAAAGTATAGTAACCTGATTTTTTTTTTGAAGGTAGAATGTTATTATTGGTTAGATTTTTCACAAAAAAAAAAAAAATGAAGAACACATAAAATTATTGTCAAGGAATATGTAATTATTGGGAAATTCTTATAATATTTAGCATGTATAGTGGCTAACATATGTCTAAAACATTAACACTATATGTTTATCTTTATATACACACTATTGTATCCTTCGTAATGAGTTTTTCATCTTTTATATGTTTATGTAGATTATTCTTGAAATCTTGTTATATCATTTTGAATCCTATTATCTTCAATGCTCTTTTCCTTAAATTAGTATTATGAATTTTTAATATTTCCGTTTTAGATGGATATATTTGATATTCTCATATATTTTGAGTTTTTGGCTTGATAAATTTTTAGTGGTTTTTTTGGTTTTCGATATATTTGACTTTTTTGGATGATAATGAATTTGATTATTCATGACATGTATACTAAATAAATTGTATAATAAAACAAAATACACAACTTATTTTGGGATTTTTTTTTTAAACTACCCAAGGATTTGCATAACTAATGACGTCAGATGTTATCGATGCTCAAAAGTAAAAAAAAAAAAAAAAAATACATAAATGACAAAACAGTGGGAATGGCTGTTGTAAACTCAAAATTCTCGAGCACAATTTATCATATTTTAAAAATTAATAAAGTTTATCAAAACTCGCATATGGTTTCATAATCTGAGAAATTGATAAACTTGTTTATAATAATCTAAGATCTTAATTTGATTCTTAACTAAGATAACAGTATAAAAACTAATAGGAGTATATCAATTTCATTGTGTAACTACTTGAGATCTTTCTCAACACACATCTAAAGGGAATAAAGTATGTGATGAAATTTTTTATTTTATTGGGATTGTTATATGAGATGAAAGAATGAAGTATTGTGTTTTCAAATTTATCCCAAATAGGTCTCTTTGAAGCTTGTGAACGATTAATGAAGTTTTTCATGTATCATTACTGTACAAAACAAGTTAATACACAAACACTATTTTGATGATGGCATAGAAAGCGAGTAATGTATCATGATTTTGCAGAGTTCTAGTATTTGACAATGGATTTTCGGTGAAGATCCGAAGTCTTCCAATAAGATCCTCTGACAAGGTTGTTGTAAGAGTGAAATGAAATCAATGAATTTTGAGAAATTAAATATCCTCCTACCTTATATATCCTCCTACCAATTTGACACCCCGTTCCCGAATTCAATTTAAGGAGAGAAAGGAAAAGAAATAGGTGGAAATGAGAAGAAAATAAAAGAAATTGGTGTTTCCGAGTTTCATTAAAGGAGGGAATTGGAAGGAAGTGGAGGGAAATGGGAGGATCACTTTCCCTCCTAACTTTCCTTCCGATTTGGGAGGATTTGGAAAGAAAAGAACAAAATGATTCATTTTCCTTCTACTTCTCTCCAATTCGGGAACACAAAAGAAAATTTTGTTTTCCTTTACTTTCTCTTCTTTTCTCACGTAGCTTTCTTTTCTCTTCTCTTCTTTTCTTTTCTCTTCATTAAATCTCATTAAATGAGTATTAAATGTTGCACATGTCACCATTTCATTAAGTAGGAGGATATATAGGAACAAAAAGTACAAGGATATTTAATTTCTCATGAATTTTTTATGAATATCCAAATCGTTTTCAAAGTAGTTACATGCCGTTATTGCATCATAAACTCTTGAAAAAATAGCCTAAAATTTTTCACCACTTTTAAATTTATCATAGTATTTACCATTTTAAAATTTTTTCATCACTTTTATATTAGAGCTTTACAATTTAAAATACTTACAGTCAACTGAAAGAACTCGAGTATATTTATTATACCTTTTCAGAAAATTTATTTATAGTTCTTAGTGTTACTCAAATATGAAAAAGAAACTATAAAAAAATAAGTTTAGTTTTTCATAAAATTTATTTATGGGTCGAGTGTTACTCAAATAATAAAAAAAATATGAAAATAAGTTTAATATCATTTAAAGTGGTGAAAATTTAATTTGTAAATTTACAAGCAAAAAAACAAAAACTTAGTTTTTTAATTTTTTTTTTTTTTTTTTTTTTTTTTTTTTTTTTTGACTTTTGACTTTGGTAAATCATTTGATCCGATGCTTTTACAATACGCATCTACTTCCTTCATAACTTCCTTCATATGACAATATTGGCAAAAACAAAATGGTATCCATCGATGACATCCTCATAAACACCAATCTTATTTTTGCTTTGTTAATTTCACATAAAATATGAAGGTGTTACAGACTTAAAGTAACGAATGATCCCTATGGTTTGGGATAATTTGCATGTTTGCTCCTTAACTTATGTTGTCATTTGTAGGGATGAGCATTTGGACCGGACCGATCCGGACCGGCTCTTGGACCGGACCGGTTATGGAGAATTTTGTGGATCATGGACCGGACCGGATGAGTTGTGTCCGTGTCCAGGTTCAGATCCATGTTTTCCGGTTTTTGGATCCGTTTGGACCGGTATAAGTTTAATTGCATAGAGTATAATAAGTAATCTACATTGATGTATAATATTATAACTTGCAAAATTAATACGTTTCCGTTTCATGCCTAACTAATCTACATTGATGTATAATATTATAACTTGCAATTTGCAAAAATTAATTTTCCAAATAAAAACAACTAACATATAATCAAGTTCACCAACAAAAAGTAAACAATTTTAAAACAAACATACAAAAGTATTACCGTAACAACAAAAATCATAGTTTAAACTTTAAAATCAATCAAACTAATAAACTTCATAAACTCATAATCTAATCTTCTATTGGTCTCTTCCCCATATCATTGTCATTCATATGTAACATATTTAAATCTTGTGCAATCTCTACATAAACACAAATGAAAATGTTATTAGTATTTAATGAAAAATAATAATTGTATAAAAAAAGAATAAAGATTGTACTTTTTTTTTACCCAAAGCTATATCATCATCGTTTAAGATGTCATCAATGTTGTCAACTATCGGATTTGTAGATTTTATCACCCAATCTTGGGTGCATAACAAAGCTTCAACTATCAATATCAATAAACTAGTCTGATACTCACTTACAACTCTACCACATGTGCTAAACGCGAACTCGAAATTATAGTACAAAATAATACTAAAAAGCTGAAATATTTCAGCTTTGATAAGTTTACTTTAAAGGATTGTAACTCAGTGAATATAATACAAAAATAAACAAAATTATAGTCTAAATTCATCTACAAATTATAAACTAAATGTTGGAAAAAACCAGAGGTCAATCGATTTAAAACGAATGAGTTATGAGTATTTAAAAAACGTCACAGATTACAAAATCTTGCTGAAAAGTTGAATTTTTTCAGCTTTGATAGTTCTACTTTGAAAGATTGTAACTCAGTGAATATAATAGCAAAATAAACAAAATTATAGTGTAAACTCATCTACAAACTGTAAACCAAATGTTGGAAAAAATCTCTGGTCAATCCGACTTAAAACGAATGAGTTATGGGTGTTTAAAAAACGTCACAGATTACAAAATGTTGCTGAAAAGCTGAATTTTTTCAGCTTTAACAACTCTACTTTGAAGAATTGTAATGCGGTGAATATAATATCAAAATAAACAAAATTATAGTCTAAATTCATCTACAAACTGTAAACTAAATATTGGAAAAAACCGCAGGTTAATCCGACTTAAAACGAATGAGTTATAGGTGTTTAAAAAACGTCACAAAAATCTTAATCATGTCCAACCGGTTCTAAACCCGCTAAAACCGGACCGAACCGGGAAAAAAACCGGACCGGACCGGAGAGAAATCTTATAACCGACAACCGGTCAGGGGGTCCAAAAAAACGGCCCGGTCCGGTCCGGTTCACCGGTCCAAATTCTCACCCCTAGTCATTTGCATATGGTTTAGAGGATAATTTGCATGTTTGGTCCCTAAAATATAACACCCCGAATTAACAAAATATTGTAATTCAATAATATTTGAATATAAGGATCCTTCACAATAACGTTCATCACAAGCAAAACTTCCAAGAATATTTCAAAGAACCATCAACAACGATGTTCTTGATCTATTAACGGGTATTAGTTCTAGAATTTATGCACCATACAACCACGAAATAAAGACCAAAATTACATTATGAATATCTAACTTTTTAAATGAATCTATAATCCCATGTGTAAATATTGCAAACATGTATTCTTTACAAACAACATTTGTAAATTTTTTTCTCACTAACATAGTATCAGTCAAATACATATCAAACACAGTACAAAACCATCTATTCATCTGACATTATCATTCACCAAAACCTTCAGAAAGTATGTTACTAATTTCATCTTGTGTGTCACCTTTCACCAATATTTCACTAACACCCGAATTAATCAACAACCGATGGGTCCCACCATCCGGCACCCAACCTTTCTCCAACATCACATCCAATAACCAACGCCCTTCATCTTTATACCCTTCTTTCCAAAGACCATTTATCAATACCCCATAAATTTCAGGATTCACCACTTCATACTCACAAACCAACTTATTAATCATCTCCAAAACCATATGCAAATGACAATTTCGCCCCAAAAACAAAACCGAATCCTCTAATATTTCCATATTAGGCCACAACCCTTCTTCCACCATTTTATCAAGAAAGAAACCACATTCGGTCACTTGATTATGCTCAATTGTGCTCTTTATGAGCTCGTTATAACCTTCTGAATCTAGACAACAACCCTCTATCACCATTCTTGCAAAAACAATCAAAAGATAGTTTTTTTTTGGGATTTTGGAGAGACTTTTCATGATGATATTGTAATCCGAGTTAGAACAAGACATACCGGAATAATAAGCAAGTGGAATCATGTCGATTGCTTTGTTTAATTTCCCAATTTGACATATTCTCATGATCAGAATACTGAAAGAAGATGGATTTAACGTGCATTTGTTAAATGACATGTAGTGAAACACATCTATGGCCTCTAAAATCTTGTTATTTTTGCAGAGGTTTTCGATTAGAGTCGCGTAAGAAGAAGAGTCTATGACCCAATGTTCTTCACGAACATGGTGAAATAAGTTGAGGGCGTGATCGATTTCTTTTGGGTTACATTTTGCGATAATGAGAGTGGAGTAAGTGAGGGAATCAGGGGTAGAACCGGAAACTATCATTCTACTGAGAGCTTTATAAAGGGTATTACTTGTTTGATTCTTGGTAAGATGCCTTATGAAAATGTTCCATGAAAGAGTGTTGGTTATGTTCTTCTTCATCATTTCTTGAAATAAACCAATCGCTTCAAGAAAATTACCAGATTCACATTCACAGTAACATTTAAGAAGAACATTATACGGATTTGCTTCTGTAACTTGATTATCTTCAAGAAATGTTTTCGCCTCGCTAAACTTGTTCAATGTACAAAACCCATTAACCAAATCAAGAAACACACAATCAGATGGATTCAAATCAAGATTTATCATCTCCTGGAGAAGATTTAAGGCATCATCCATGGATAAGTTCTTGGAGAAATAATGTATCAATGTCTCATAAATGGATACATCTGAGAGAATCTTGGAAGTTTTCATCTTTTCAAACAATCTCAGACCGATTTTGTGTTGATTGTTTTTAAACAATAAGGGTATGATGTGGGAAAAGAACTTCGATTCAAGATCACACACATTATTCAGAACTTCATTTAAAACAAGAAGAGCTTCATCCATGAGGTTTTTGCCAATAAGACTACTTACCATGATCTCATAAGTTCGGCTATTTGGGCAGCATCCCTTCTTCTGCATTCGATTATATTGATCTAGAGCTGCATCAACCCGATCTGCATCAAATAAAGCTTCCAAGAGGTGATTCAAGGTTTCGATGGATGGAAGAATGTTTGTTTTCACCATCTCTTTATATACAAATAGAATAGACTTAAGCCCTTTCTTCTCTTCCACAAGAGCACCTAATAAGCGATTAATTAAAGAAATTGAGGGCTTATAGCTGAATGAATTGAGTACAGAAAGAACCCGTAAAGCTTCATCGAGCCTATGATAGGTAATGAAGTTATCAAGTAGTCGTAAGAGAGCTTGTTCTGATTCCGGAAATCGAGCTTTCATCATTTCATTACAAAACCCCTCCATTTCATCGACTCTAGAAGCCATTCCCAACCTCATAATTATGTGATAATACGTATCAGAGGTGTTTTGAAACCGGTTCTGTAGGGAGGCCCATTTGAACAATCGCAAAGAAGAATTCAAATCGTTTGTGGAAGACAGTATATGAATTAAGGTTTCGGGATGAAGCTTACTCTTCAAGGATTGGATTTTGGCTTCATATTCGGCGGAATTCGGTGGGTTTTGATCAGTCCGAGGGTTTGTTTGGATGTAATTGGCACCAGATACTGACGAAAGATATGCATTTAAGTGAGCCCCTAACGAAATTCTGCCAGGAAGTTTCAAATATGGGAGCTTGGCAATCATGGAAGGCACTCATGAGCACTTGCAACTGGTGTAGACCATTAAATCACTTACAGGTATCAATGTGTTCTCGAAATGTTAAGGATTGATGGCGGACAAGGGAAGTGACGAGTAGAGTAGCGACAGAACCCTAACTCAGTCGATTGCTCACCTTTTTCTTGAATTAGAAAACCATTTTCTTAAAAGAACGTTATTTTGAGATCAATACATCTCGAGTGTATCTCCCAATCCTTCAAACTAAAGCTCAAATACTAAATTGTATGGTTCCAAAAAAATTTCATTTTTCAGTTAATAAAACATTATCCTAAAACATCAACATAATTCTCAAAAAAGATCAAGTGTATCAAAACATCACAAATTATCTGAGTTATCATGAAAATGTAGAACTATATCGTGTATGCACTGCAATTACCCCGAGCTCTTTCCGTTTGCATCAGAAGTATCTGAAATATCAACTGAAAACCGTAAGCACGAAGTTTAGTTAATTTCTCCCAAAAACCATATTCCACACGTATAATGGGCGATGAGTATAACAAGCCCCGCCTTAACTCATAAAATGGGTCCCGCCCACAGAGTATAGTAGGCCCCGCCCTAACTCGCATAACAAGCCCCGCCCACCGAGTATAACGGGCCCTACCCTAATTCGCATAACGGGCCTCGCCCAACATACATACATACAATTATAACAAGTAATAGCATACAAAATATCCATCGGGTCCCACCCACTAAGCATACTGACACATACACATGCGAAAGTCACATAAACATCTAGCATCTTATCATAATAAACCATGGGTCGGCATTTGTGCCTTCGACTCGCTAAACACAGTTAGGAAGACTCACTACAGAATCTGAATAATAGCTAATGAGGTCCCAACTCTGAATCTTAGCTCTACCTGATGCCTAACCATCAAAAGACAAATTCTTAAATATAATCCAAAATACCCTTTGGGTCAAACTAAGTCAAACGGTCAAAAAGGTCAAGAAAAGTCAGCTCAACTGACCACCATGTCGTGGTACCCTTGTTACCACGTCATGGTGTGGAATACGACAAAATAGACGCGACCTGTCCCGCCACCACGTCGTGGTAACAGGGTTTTCAGCAGCTTAATGCATTCAGCCACTTTCTTCGGTTCCAAAGGGTCTTTGGTTCGAAAAAAGGGTGTAACACCGAAAATTTCAAACAATTTTTTTTAATTTTTATAAAACATAATTCCATCAATATTCATAAAAACAACCATTTTAATTGTCCAACAAAACAATACAAAATCCCAAGATCATAATGTCAAGCTCCAAACGTGTGTGTGTACGGATCAAGCCGGCGCCTTCCCGCGGTCGTCACTAGTACCTGAAACAAATAACATCAACACTGTAAGCACAAGGCTTAGTGAGTTCCCCAAAATACCACATATAACACATATTAGCCACTCTAGGCTATAACTCTGTGGGTCCGTGCACCCAAACTCTGTGAACCCTCAGGTTCTAGCTCTGATAAACATGCACCACACAAATCACATAGAAATCATGCAGTACAACACATAACATACATAGCATACAAATACTCTATCACATAACTCTGGTTACCTACTCAAGGTAAAGTATAGTAAGAAGACTCACCTCGCGTGTCTCGGTAAATCGTAAACCTGAAATCGCTAATCACTCGATCTGCCGAGCTGTAGTCCCCCCTATAGCACAATACATCTCTAATTAACACTTTCCCAACTAGGGTTGACCACACTATAACAAGTCAATCTAGGTCAACACTGGTCAACGGTCAACGGTCAACTTTGACCGGACTCGGCGAGTGCGCTATAGCGACTCGGCGAGTCTGAGCGTATGCACCAATTTCCCTGGAACCCTCCCCTGACACGTCGAGCATTCCCTCAACTCGACGAGTTCCACCTGACACGAGTTGTGGGGCCACCACGACTCAACTCGCCGAGTCTCAAGAACAACTCGGCGAGTCCAGTTTGACTCAGTCCACCTGTCCATTCTGACTCCCCCCTTGACTCACTGAGTCCACCCTTCCCAACTCGGCGAGGCCACTCACTGTGTGGTCGGGCAACATTCATGCTACTCGCCGAGTCTGTTCTTCGGACTCGACGAGTCCGTGCCATGCACTGACTCAATCTTGCTCTAAAGGTCAGATCCAGTCCATTAATCCATAGATCCAGTCCCTCCAAGCTCATTTAGCACGTAAAGTTACAATCTTGATGCACATACAACCTTTATATGACCATATATGATGTTTTTGACTCAAATACTACAACACAAGGTCAAAGACTCCATTGTCACCCATAAAGCTTGATGAGTGAGGCTCTCTGGACCTCTATGGATCCAGATCCATGGCCTCAACTCAAAGAGGGAATCAATGGGCATCAAATCATCCCATAAATGACCACCATAAGCCCTAAATTGCATCATGCTTCACTAAACAGAAAATGGTCCGAGATAATACCTCTAAAGTGATGATCTAAGCTCCAAATCCACGAAATAGCAACCTCCTTTGCTTCCTCTTGCCTAGGGTCTCCTTCTTCTTGCTAAATAACACACACAAGATCAAGAATTGCTCCTTTCTCTTCACAAGTTGCTCAAGAACACAAGGGTCACTCACTGAGGGTTGGGTGAGCACAAATGACGGCCATAAGGCCCTTTAAATAGGCCTCAAACCCGGAGATTTAGGGTTTCATTACACAACGCAGACTCGCCGAGTCCATATCCTGGACTCGCCGAGTCCAGGCGCGCACCAATGTTCAATTCCGCGTCCCTACTCGGCGAGTCTGAGCTCCAACTCGCCGAGTCCCTCTCACAATATAACAAAATTAGATTTACAAGATACCTGGTAAAATCCGGATGTTACAACTCTCCCCCACTAGAACTAGACTTCGCCCTCGAAGTCTCGCTCTAAAACAGCTCCGGATGCTGCTCCCGCATCATACCCTCCGGCTCCCAGGTCATTTCTGATCCCTTCCGATGTTGACACTGAACCAATACCAGAGGTACCTCCTTGTTCCTCAAAATCTTGATCTTCCGATCCCTAATAGCCACTGGGCTCTCAGCATAATTCAGGCTTGCATCTACCTGAATATCCTCTAATGGAACCACTGCCGACTCATCGGTTATACATTTCCTCAACTACGATACATGAAAAGTGTTGTGAATCTGCCCCAACTCTGCTGGTAAATCCAGCTGATAGGCTACCTGGCCTACCCTGGCAATCACACGAAACGGACCTATAAACCGGGGCCCCAATTTGCCCCTCTTCCTGAACCGGATCACTCCTTTCCAAGGAGAAACCTTTAGGAGAACAAAGTCGCCGACCTGAAATTCCAGCTCGGACCGGCGTCTATCCACGTAACTCTTTTGTCGGCTCTGAGCGGTCAATAACCTCCGTCTGACCAGCTGTATCTGATCTGTCGTCTGATTCACGATCTCTGTACTACCCATTACCCTTTGCCCAACCTCTCCCCAACATATGGGAGTCCGACACCTCCTACCATACAACAGCTCAAAGGGCGGCATACCGATGCTCGAATGATGGCTGTTATTGTAGGAAAACTCCGCCAAAGGCAAATACGTGTCCCAACTACCCCCAAAGTCCAATACACATGCTCGAAGCATGTCCTCGAGTGTCTGGATCGTCCGCTCACTCTGACCGTCGGTCTGGGGGTGGTATGCGGTACTAAAATGCAGCTTAGTACCCAACTCCTCATGAAATTTCTTCCAGAAACGGGAAGTGAAACGCACATCGCGGTCTGAAACAATCGAGATCGACACCCCATGCCGAGATACAACCTCCCTCACGTAAATCTCCGCCAACTTCTCCGCCGAAGAACTCTCACTGATGGCAAGAAAGTGAGTGCTCTTTGTCAACCTATCCACAATCACCCAAATTGCATCGACTCCTCTGGCAGTCCTCGGCAATTTGGTGATGAAATCCATAGTGATCTGTTCCCACTTCCACTCGGGAACCTCCAATGGCTGCAACTTGCCATGCGGTCTCTGGTGTTCGGCCTTTACCCTTCGACAGGTCAAACACCTCTCGACAAACCATGCGACATCCCTCTTCATACAAGGCCACCAATACTCCTTCCTTAAGTCCAAATACATCTTTGTAGCCCCGGGATGGATCGAAAATTTCGATCTATGAGCCTCCTCCATCAATGTAGTACGCGTACCGCCCACAAACGGTACCCAGATCCGGCCCTGATAAGTCATAAGGCCTCGACTATCCGATATAAACTCAGAAACCAACCCAACGACCCGCTCTCTCTTCTGCATCTCCGGACGCACAGCCTCGGCCTGAGCCCCACGAATGGCGTCCAGAACTGGAGCTATCACGGTCAATCTCAAACATACATCTCGCAGTGGAGTACTCTCCGCCCTGCGACTCAATGCGTCGGCTACCACATTAGCCTTGCCCGGGTGGTACAAGATCTCGCAATCATAATCCTTGACCACATCTAACCATCTTCTCTGCCGCATATTTAGGTTAGGCTGATCCATCAAGTACTTCAAGCTCTTATGGTCCGTGTAAATCGTACAACGAACCCCATACAAGTAGTGCCGCCAAATCTTGAGAGCGAACACCACTGCCCCCAACTCCAAATCATGTGTGGGGTACCTCGTCTCGTGAGGCTTCAACTGCCTCGATGCATATGCTATCACATGTCCCTTCTGCATCAGTACTGCTCCCAGTCCTAAAATCGATGCATCACAGAATACCACAAAACCTTCCATCCCTTCCGGAAGAGCTAATACCGGAGCTTCACACAACCTCTGGCGAAGCGTCTCAAAGGAGGTCTGCTGCTCGGGACCCCATGAAAATGTAACACCCTTCCGAGTCAATCTGGTGAGTGGAACCGCAATCTTGGAGAAATCCTTAATAAACCTCCGATAATACCCTGCCAACCCAAGGAAACTCCGGATCTCAGAAGGTGACCTTGGCACCTCCCACCTCATCACTGCGTCAACCTTGGCCGGATCGACCAATATCCCCTTCTGGTTAACGAGATGTCCCAGAAACTGGACCTCCCGCAACCAGAAATCGCACTTGGAAAACTTTGCGTAAAGTTTCTCCGATCTCAAAACTCCAAGAACCTCCCTCAAATGCTCCTCGTGCTGCTCTCTAGATCTCGAATATACCAGAATATCATCAATGAACACAATCACCGACCGATCCAACATCGGCCGACATACCCTGTCATGAGGTCCATGAACACAGCCGGGGCATTGGTGAGCCCAAAAGGCATCACCACAAACTCATAATGCCCATAACGCGTCCTGAATGCTGTCTTCTGGACGTCCTCATCCCGCACTCTCACCTGATGATAGCCCGACCTCAAATCAATCTTGGAGAACCAAGATGCTCCCTGTAACTGATCGAATAAATCGTCGATCCTCGGCAACGGGTAACGGTTCTTGACCGTCAGCTTATTCAATTCCCGGTAATCAATACACATGCGATGCGAGCCATCTTTCTTCTTCACAAACAGGATGGGTGCTCCCCACGGTGAGCTACTCGGCCGAATAAACCCCTTCCCCAGCAACTCCTGAAGTTGCGAGGATAACTCTTGCATCTCTGGAGGCGCAAGGCGATACGGCACCTTAGCGATAGGTGCGGTTCCCGAAACCAAATCGATACCAAACTCCACTTGCCTCACGGGAGGCACACCTGGTAACTCTTCGGGAAAGACATCTGGAAACTCACGCACCACCGGAACTTCATCCACTGAACTCGGTCTCTCGGAGATCACTCGCGTATCCATCACATACGCCACAAAACCCTTACAGCCCTGCTGTAAACACTGCCTCGCCCTAGCAGCCGAACAAAAGGCTGATCCAGAACGTGTACCCTCACCGTAAACCGAAAGAACTCCCCCACTAGGATCTTGTATAGTCACCAGCTGACGCTCGCAATCGATAACCGCACCGAATCGGCTTAACCAGTCCATGCCCACTATAACACAGACATCACCCATCGCAATAGGAATCAGGTCGATCGGGAACTCAACCCCGAAAATCTCCAATACACATCCCCGGAGGACCTCTGTAGCACAAATCACTCTGTCGGCGGCTATGGAAACCCGCAGGGGCCGACTCAGTGCCCCACGACTAACACTGATACGCTGACTAAATGCCAAAGATACAAAAGATCGACTCGCACCCGAGTCAAATAACACTAAAGCAGGTACAGAATTCACAAGGAAGGTACCTATGCATAGCATAATATAATCATAATATCTCAACACCATAAATAAATAATGAAAAGGAAACGTACCAGCCACAACGTCGGGTGCAGTGCGGACCTCTTCCGCAGTCAGCTGGAAGGCTCTTCCCCGAGCCCTCGGTGCCTCGGCCTTCACGGGCCGACTCTCTGTAGCAGTAGCTCTGATGGCGGCGGGAGCAGACCCCTGAGATGCTCCGCGCAGCAGCGGACACTCTGCCTTCCGGTGTCCGGTCTGGTTGCAGTGGAAGCACACTGCAAATCCCTTGGGGCAGTCCTTGGCCATATGCCCCTCCTTGCCACATTTGTAGCAAGACCCCGCTCGACAGACTCCATCGTGACCCTTGCCGCACTTCCCACAAGTGCGGCCCTTCTGGCTCACGGGTCTGGGATCAGCGGGCTTGGCCCGCTTGGCTGCCGGCTGGGACTGTGCCGGCCGCCGATCCCTCCCCAGAGACTCCGCCTCCTCCCTGGCCTGAGTCTCAAGCTCAATCTCCCTCTTCCGAGCATTTGCCTGAAGCTCGGCAAATGTCCGATACGAGGAGTTTGCAGCGAACTCCCGAATATCCCGTCTCAGAATGCTCAGGTAACGGCTCATACGTGCCTGCTCGGTGGACACGTGCTCAGGGCAGAACATCGCCCTCTAATGAAACATCCTCGTAATCGCTGTAACTGACTCGGTACCCTGCTTGAGGGTCAGAAACTCCTGTGCCAGACGCTCCCTCTCCACCTGAGGAATGTACTCATCTCGGAACATGGTAGTGAACCTCTCCCAGGTCACTGCCGAAAGCTCAGTCGGTGTGAAGTGCGCAGTCACAAACTTCCACCAGTCCTTCGCTCCCAAGCGAAGCTGGTTCAGCGTGAACCGAACCTTCAAATGCTCAGGGGACGAGCAAGTGAAGAAGCATCCCTCCATATCAGATATCCACCTCATAGCTGCCACCGGATCCTGCGTACCATCAAACTTTGGTGGCTTGGTGTTGCTGAACTCCCTAAACAATGACGCATCACCTCCCTGGGGCCTTGCCGCAGCAATCGCTGCGGTAGCCGCTGCAACTGCAGCCTTAGAAAGAGCGGCATAGCGCTCGTCAAATGTCTCAATCAAAGCGGTCTTAATAGACCCGAACATCTCTGGTATCTCAGCTCTGATGACCGCAGCCACCTCCTCATGAATGATCTGTCGAATCTCCTCATCACTAGCTCCGGCATCCTCTGGCATATGACGCATCCTCACCATGATCAACCTCTGAAATACAACATGCGATAATTAGAATTCACTCGAACACTCTTACATTCGACAATCCACCCCTCCTTGATTCTTGGCATCCCAAGATTCTTATTTGGATTGTGTACCGCACCGGTGCTTTTAGTAGTACGGGCCCAATACTACTGTCCGCACCGTCTCAGTACACACCCCAAATCTTCCTCTTCGGATCCCAATCCCCAAGTACTCTATTATACTTAAATCACTCTGTAACAGGTCTCACACAAAGCCCTAGCTGCTACCTAATTACTCTCAGCATCTCATAGCAGCTCACCCTTCCCTAGGCTAAGGCATCACAAAACAGGCCACTCTAGTCCTATCAGCAATACCTAGCCTACTCTAGCATGCAAACACATCACATTAATAATAATTATCACGTAATATAAAGGTATTTTGGGAATTCACCGTTCGGGCGCTGGCTGATCGTATACACGTTTCTTCCTGGAAAATCTTTTACTCTTAGAAAATTTTTGGTTTTATTTTGAAAATATCTCTTTAATTCCTCAGTTTGAGTTCAAATACCCCCGAAGGTGTACCCGAATCCCTCAAACCAAGGCTTTGATACCAATTTGTAACACCGAAAATTTCAAACAAATTTTTTTAATTTTTATAAAACATAATTCCATCAATATTCATAAAAACAACCATTTTAATTGTCCAACAAAACAATACAAAATCCCAAGATCATAATGTCAAGCTCCAAACGTGTGTGTGTACGGATCAAGCCGGCGCCTTCCCGCGGTCGTCACTAGTACTTGAAACAAATAACATCAACACTGTAAGCACAAGGCTTAGTGAGTTCCCCAAAATACCACATATAACACATATTAGCCACTCTAGGCTATAACTCTGTGGGTCCGTGCACCCAAACTCTGTGAACCCTCAGGTTCTAGCTCTGATAAACATGCACCACATAAATCACATAGAAATCATGCAGTACAACACATAACATACATAGCATACAAATACTCTATCACATAACTCTGGTTACCTACTCAAGGTAAAGTATAGTGAGAAGACTCACCTCGCGTGTCTCGGTAAATCGTAAACCTGAAATCGCTAATCACTCGATCTGCCGAGCTGTAGTCCCCCCTATAGCACAATACATCTCTAATTAACACTTTCCCAACTAGGGTTGACCACACTATAACAAGTCAATCTAGGTCAACGCTGGTCAACGGTCAACTTTGACCGGACTCGGCGAGTGCGCTATAGCGACTCGGCGAGTCTGAGCGTATGCACCAATTTCCCTGGAACCCTCCCCTGACACGTCGAGCATTCCCTCAACTCAACGAGTTCCACCTGGCACGAGTTGTGGGGCCACCACGACTCAACTCGCCGAGTCTCAAGAACAACTCGGCGAGTCCAGTTTGACTCAGTCCACCTGTCCATTCTGACTCCCCCCCTTGACTCACTGAGTCCACCCTTCCCAACTCAGCGAGGCCACTCACTGTGTGGTCGGGCAACATTCATGCTACTCGCCGAGTCTGTTCTTCGGACTCGGCGAGTCCGTGCCATGCACTGACTCAATCTTGCTCTAAAGGTCACATCCAGTCCATTAATCCATAGATCCAGTCCCTCCAAGCTCATTTAGCACGTAAAGTTACAATCTTGATGCACATACAACCTTTATATGACCATATATGATGTTTTTGACTCAAATACTACAACACAAGGTCAAAGACTCGATTGTCACCCATAAAGCTTGATGAGTGAGGCTCTCTGGACCTCTATGGATCCAGATCCATGGCCTCAACTCAAAGAGGGAACCAATGGGCATCAAATCATCCCATAAATGACCACCATAAGCCCTAAATTGCATCATGCTTCACTAAACAGAAAATGGTCCGAGATAATACCTCTAAAGTGATGATCTAAGCTCCAAATCCATGAAATAGCAACCTCCTTTGCTTCCTCTTGCCTAGGGTCTCCTTCTTCTTGCTAAATAACACACACAAGATCAAGAATTGCTCCTTTCTCTTCACAAGTCGCTCAAGAACACAAGGGTCACTCACTGAGGGTTGGGTGAGCACAAATGACGGCCATAAGGCCCTTTAAATAGGCCTCAAACCCGGAGATTTAGGGTTTCATTACACAGCGCAGACTCGCCGAGTCCATATCCTGGACTCGCCGAGTCCAGGCGCGCACCAATGTTCAATTCCGCGTCCCTACTCGGCGAGTCTGAGCTCCAACTCGCCGAGTCCCTCTCACAATATAACAAAATTAGATTTACAAGATACCTGGTAAAATCCGGATGTTACAAAGGGTCTAGATGGATAAAGTTTCCAACTTTATCCAATAGAACCCTCCATAATGTATAGATCTCAAATTTAAGATCCAAAACACTTGATGGCTTAAGCAATAATCATCCAATCCAAAAAGTTAGTTGACCAAAAGCTTCAAAAGAGTCTCTAACACCAAACGCACCATAAAAATCGGTGTTTTTCAAACAAGCATGTCTTAAACTCTTATTAGGTCAAAAATAGGGCAAAAAGGCCAAGATTCCATGCATGGCCTCAAAACTCAACTCTAAACTAGATCCAAAGAGAGAAATGCTCCAAATGTCCTAGAGATTCATAAAGTTGCAAGCTTTATGAACATCAACCGTCCAAGGGAACAAGACATAGAGAAAAGTGGGCAAAATCCATAGATCTATCCATTAACTCATCAATATGAAGACTTTATACCTTCTTGAGATGCTAGAGGAAGGTAAACTTTTGGATCTTCCTTGTCTTGGACTCCCAATGTGTTCTTCCACCACCTTCTTCCTTCATAGGAACCAAATACATACACTTTAAGGCAAAAAACACAATGGATCTAAGGCTTGCAAGGAACGATTTGGAGTGATGGAGGCTCAACCCTTAAACTTTAGGGTTTTCCCCAATAGCCACCACCACAACGCGACTAAATCACCACGTCGAGGTGGTTCATTAAACCCCATGGCCCAAAACTCATCACCATGTCGTGGTGAGGCTTCACTACGACGTGGACTTCAAAATGTAACATACCGACTCCCAGGTATTATATTTTATAAATTTTCATGCTTGTGGATTGAGCAACTCGACGAGTTGGAGGCCCCAACTCGTCGAGTAGGGACATATTTGGCCGCGTGGGTTTAGTGATCAACACGACGAGCTGGAGGGACTAACTCGACGAGTTGGAGATGTTTGATGAAACCCTAATTTTCAGGGTTAGTGTCCTATTTAAAGGACCTTAAGCTTCATATCTGCCTCCCTTGTCACCTTAAAGCTCTGTGAGAAACCCTAGACCAGTTCCACTCGTTGTGAGAGAGAAAGAGATTAATGTAGCACCTGGTTTTTGGTACGTATTCTTCTATTAAATTCTTTAAAATATTTTGCATTTTGGCCTTGGACTCGGCGAGTTGAAGAACAAACTCGCTGAGTAGAAGCGCGATGAGACGCGAGGTTTAAGCAACGGACTCGACGAGTCGGGTCCCGGACTCGGCGAGTAGGCCCTGTTTGGAAAAAAACCCTAATCCGAGGGTTTGCACCCTATTTAAACACCTTAACTTGGCCTCCTTTGTCCTATTTGCTCCCAGAAGACCCCCATAGCAAATCCTAGCTGTTATTGAAGCAATCAAAGGCATTTGGAGTGATTTTGGTGACTTTGTGCTCCAAGGAAGGAAGGAAAAGCTTGAAGGATCAAGAGGAGGCTAGAAGGATCCATTTTTTTAGCATCATTTGCAGTCTACAGAAGGTATAAAGTCTATACATTGCTTGTTCTTTTGATAGATCCCATTTTGTGGAGTTCTAGGGTTTTTCTAAGCCATTTTGGTCACCAACCATGATTTCAAGCATGGTTTGTCAGACCCCCGAACCAGACGGCGGAAACGTCCGGGGGCTTGCGCGTGACTTCATCTTGAAATATCATTACAGTGAATATAATTGAAACATAACATCATCATCATCACACATGTAATATTACAACATTCATTGCTTACATCGAGTATTGTATTTAAATATTACATGCCACAATAGGAAGAGTATGATGAAACAAATTATCACACAATATCCATTAGTTTGTTTTGTTCATCCTACTTCAACGGTATCCTGAGAATACAATTTATTTTGAAAACGGTCAACATAAAAATGTTGGTGAGTTCATAAGCATGTTTGTGAAAATGATTTGTATAACTTTGAAAACCACCAGAAAATCCGATATTTTCTGAAAACTGTTTAGTGTGTTTGTGTTAGATCTTGTATTAATGCATGTATGCTATTGTTTATTTGACTAAAAAGGGTAAAGAGAATGTAGAGAGAATGTAAGAGCATGTAAACAGAATGTTCCCAGAAAACCCGACATTGCCTAAAAAAAGAAGATGTCTTCCGTAAAATTCATAACGTTAATTCCTCTAAGCGAGCCGTCATAACCATACAAAATAATGACAATTTCACATGTCTTGGCGTCGTTGGACGCCGACGGAAAATAGAATAAGGTTTTCATCACCTTAGACTGAGTAAGTCTAACTGTAGCGAACAGCTGAGGTGTGGGGTGTCAACCCCGTATAGATCTATACACAAATCCCTGTTCTCCCTCCAAGAGACTCTGGTTATAACTACAGGCTATGATCGTACACTTAATAGGTGCCAACCGAAAAAAAATCGCTAGATCCTTAATCGAATTTACACGAAGAAAAATGTATAAACTCATTCTAGGACCAATGATCCATGTAAGTGAACCACTAAGGCGTCGCTAAACATGTAAATCATTTCAAGACCCAAATGGAATGAGATTATATAACATGGGCCCGAAATATATATGAAAGGACAACTAAGGCCCATTTCACATATAAAGTATTTACAGGCCCACATACCACACAAATAGTATCCAAGGTCCGTCGCACATGTTAATGAGTCAATGAGGCCCAATAAACATATAAATAGTATACACGACCTATCACACATAGAAATGGGTCACTAAGGCCCAATAACCTAGAAAATGATCAAATTAAATCCATTTGTTGGTTTATCATTGGTTTTAGCTCAAGTATTCACTAAAATAGTATAAAAAGAAGAACGCACATAAACCCACTCCCAGGCCCAATAAACATGTAAGTGGACCACTAAGGCTCACTATACATGTCTATTATTTCTAGGCACAAAAGGAATGTGAATGTCTATCGTAGACCCAATATACATGTAAAAGGACACTAAGGCCTACTAAACATGTACATTATTTCTAGGCCCAATAAGGATATGAATATCGTTTTTAACCCGTTGGTTATTGTTTTGTTTATTTTAGCTTGATTATTTGCAAAGTTGATATAAAAAGCCCACTTTTTGTAAAAATGACGTTCTTGGCCCAATAAGCCAAAAATTTATAATTAAGACCCAATTTTTGTAAGAATAACACTTCAATCTCCAATTTTGTTAAAAACTTGTGTTGGTGACTACTTTGTGGTAAAAAAAAGCATTTTAAACCCATTTTTGTCAAAAATATCATTTTTGGCTTGGTTTTTGTGAAAATACACATTTCCTGGTTTTTGAGCTTTTCCGACCTAGTTGTTTGAAAACTTGTAGAAAAATCATCATAAGTCGAAATTTGGATCCGTAAATTCTCAAAGTTTATAAATTTTGTCTACTTTGTTCACAAATTTTCTCATAATTTTTAATGGTTTCTAACAAGTGTGAAATTGCTCATCTTCACAGGTTGGTCCGAAATTATTTAAAATATGATAGACAGTTTTGTAAAATTCGCCAAAAATTGTAGAACAATCGTATGAAAACGAGAGAGTAGTCATTTTAAAGGTATAAACCTGAACTTTATCCATGTAAAACAGTTTTGAAAAATACTTCCATTTGGATGGTCAAAACAGTCCGAGATTGGATGAATACGTTTCTGTCAATAGCTGTTTTGTAAGTTTAGTTTATAAATCTTTGAACACAACACTCATTTTTGCTATATAAAGTATAAAAATCCCAGATCTACATGTTTACATGTAATACTTGAGATAAAACATACTTTTCTCATGTTTCATATGAAGATCCTAGTGATACACTTCAAGTTTCTTAACATATTTGTAGATTAGTGAAGAAATCACACATAATCACCAAATGTTTCAAGGAAATCACACATAATCATGCATATACACATAGATCTACACAAATCAACTTGTATTCTCCCCTAAAAACAAGTCAAAACCAAAAACAAGGGGGGTATGAACTCACCTTTTCTTTGATGTTTCGGTTTTGAAAAAGATATGAGGAGATTTTTAGTCCTAGCAACACCTTGAAGTAGTTTTCGGGCATATGAAGTTTCTAAGGTGTGATCACGGAATAAAGTTATGTAAGAAGGAGTTCTTAATGTTACATTGAAAGGAGATGTTGGTGTTTGATAATAACTTACCAAATATGGAGATTGTGGTGAAAAATCCTCTTGTAAACACCCTAAATCTCGAAATTTTTGGGGGATGATGGAGGAGTTGTTCTTGAGAGCTTAAGAGAAAATTTTGCAAGTGAAGTGTGTGTGTGTGTGCTCTTCTCGGCCAAGAGCAATAAGAAGAGAAAGAGAAGAGATAAGGAGTATTGCATGAAGGGTAATAAGTGTCTAGATGTATGTGATTATCTAGATATATGCTAGATAATCATGTGTTGGCAAAGTTTAAATCAACCTCCTTCCATTTGTTTATTTCTTTTTATTTTTTATTTTTTTTGTTTTGGAATGATCTTGGGCTGAGATTGGGCTAAGGTAAATGTGGATGAGGTCATTTTGCCCATTTTTGGTCGTGATCGAATTTATGAAGCCCAAAAATCATTTTTCGGCCCATTGGGCTCTTAAGGAGGCTCACGACCCAAAATGGTAAAAGAAATGGGTTTAGGGCCCATTAGGGGTAATTAAATCCCTTTATGGCCCATCATGGCCCAAAGTAGTCAAGTTGAAGGTTTATTGGTCCATTAGGCCCAATAAGAGAATTTTAGTTCATAAGGAACTTGAACCGGGATTTCTAAGGTTTCCAACCCTTAGTTGAACATATGAGATGTATTTTGAACGAGGATAGAGTATAGTATTCACTTAGATTACAAGCCTTACAATAGATGATGGTTTCATGAGAATAGAATTTCCTAGCAAAATGCCAGTTGTGACATCATCCCCCCGTTAGAGGGAATTTCGTCCCGAAATTCTTTTGAGAGATAGGATTCATGAATGAGAGAATAGGCGAGGGTACTTCTGTTTTGTCTAGTCTTTGTGTTCCCATGTGAATTCTGGTCCGCGCTTCACGTTTCATCAAACCTTCGCAATTGGAATGCGACTCTGCTTCGCATGCTTCACTTCTTCATCTATGATTTCGACTGGTTCTTCAGTGAACAGGAGATTCTTGTTTACTTTGACCTCTTTCTAAACGAATGATAAGAGTTTTGCCTGATAGGCACTTTTTCAGACTTGGTACGCTGATCACAGGGTGTACGTTGCTGAGCTCTACAGGCAGCTGCAGCCTATAAGCCATTGGACCAATCCGAGCGAAAATCTTAAATGGTCTAATGTATCGCGGGTTCAATTTACCCCGTTTCCTAAAGTGAATCATTCCTTTCCAGGGAAAGACTTTCAATAGTACCTGGCCTCCGACTTGAAATTCTAGAGGTTTCCGTCATTTGTCAGCATAACTCTTCTGTCTGTCTCGCGATGTTTGAAGTTGAGTTCCGATTTGGATTATCTTCTCTGTAGTCTTGCGAATAGTTTTCTGGTCCCGTGTGAGTACTGACGAGTGATCTATATTTATGACTATAAAGAGTTTCGAAAAGAGCATCCTTAATGCTCGTGCAATAGCTGTTATTACGTGAGAATTCAATCAAGGGCAACCGGGTATCCCATAACTTGCTGAATTCAAAAACCCAGACTTGTAGCATGAATTTGAGTGGTTGAATGGTTCGTTCGCGTTGACTATTGGTTTGAGGGTGGTAAACAATGCTCGTGTCTAGCTATGTTCCCATAGCCTTCTGAAATGACTGTCAAAGTCTTGAAGAAATTCCGTTATCCCTATCCGAGATAGTAGATACCGATATTTCATGGAGTCTCACGATCTCCTCGATATAGATCCAAGCTAACCTTTTCGTCTTGTTTGATTTTTGTAATAGCAGGAAATGGGTAGATTGGGGTTAACCTATCGACGATCACCCAGATAACGCCCAATTCGACTCGCATACCTATAAGCTTCGTCTTTCAACTCCGAGAGTTGTATCCATCCACGTAGTGTTTTCTTCGCGATATTCTCCGAATTTGCTGCTTTCAAGGCTGGTCGCAGATGTTGACAATGTTTTGTTCTTGCTTTGTGAGTAGATGAGTATGCTATTGATGAAAATAATGAAAAGGCTGACTAGGAGTGGTTGAGAAAACTTGGTTCATAGGGTCCATGAATAGCGTGGGAGCATTCGTTAGACCGAATGGTATCACAATGAATTTGAAATGGTCGTGACGAGTTCGGAAGGCGGTTTTTGGAATGTCGTCTTCTCATACTCGAAGTTGTTGATAACAGGTTCTTAGATCTATTTTAGAGAAGTAACTAGCTCCTTGGAGCTGGCCAAATAGATCGTCAGTCCGAGGGAGTGGGTATCGGTTTTTGATAGGGGGCTTATTCAATTTCCTAAGATCGACGTACCTTCTGAAGGATTCGTCTTCTTGAAGAACAATATCGAAGCTCTCCAGGGTGAGAAACTTGGTCCAATGAATCCTTTGCACAACAATTCTTCTCAATTGACTGGATAACTTGTGAATTTTCGGCAGGAGTCAACCTATAGAGTGAATTGGCAATTGATGTGGTTCCCGGTATCAGGTCGATTTGAAATTTGACCTGTCTTTCTGGAGGTATTCCCAGAAGTTCTTCGGGAAATACATTCGGAAAATCGCATGCTACCGAAATACCTTGTATGCTTACTTCTTCCTTGGTCTTGTCCACAACATGAGCAAGGAAAACGTAGTTCTTCTAGTTCAGGCACTTCTGTGCCTTGATGCACGAGATAGGATGAGGATTGATGCCAGGTTTATCACCATGGATTATTAGAGTTTTGTGATTGGGAAGGTGAAGGCAAACGGCCTTCTCGCGACACATAATATCAGCACGGTGGGGGCTTAACCCAACCATGCCGATTATCACATTAAAACTCCTAATATTTACTGGCATTAAATCTATTTGAAATGAATGGTTGTTTAGTGTTAAGGTGTACTCCCCATAAATATCCTATGTTAATTTGGTTTTTCCCATTAGCCACGTTCGCCATAAAGGCATAGTTTAGCTTCTGGGGTTGTTGTTTTAGTAAGTGCTTGAATTTGTTACTAACGAAGCTTCACTCAGATTCACTATTGAATAAGGGGTAAGCGAAAGAGTTGTTAAGTGGGAACGTACCAATAACAACCGTTGGGTCTTGGACTGCTTCGCCTTGACCCAACGTCAGGAACATTTTCGATCCTTCTGCTCCTTGATTGTTATCCTTGGGGCAATTGCGCCTGAAGTGACCGGTTCCTCCACACCCATAACAGGTGTGACTGGTCTCATCATTGGTGTTGTTGCGGTTGTTGTCGTTTTCATTTGGTTGGCAATTCTGGCATGGATAAGTTCTATAGAATTTAGCGGTGTGATTCTTTCGGTTGCATTTGTTACAATGAATCTCCCGACAGGCTCCATTATGATGGAATTTGCACTGGTTGCATTTTGGAAGGCTTCCAGCATATGGTCTCCTGGTTGTTGGTGTAACAGGGGTCATGGTCGCATGAACAGCAACAACATGTTGCTTCCTTGAGAACTCTTGAGTGGGTTGTCCCTTTCTCTTACTTCCAGACCTCAGCTTCCTGCTCTTAAGATTAGGGTTTGGGGTTCCTTGATAGGTTGCACTTGTTGGTTTCCATGTTCGTTCCTTTGGATGGAGTTGTCAATGCTATTCCCGCCTCCATTGAGGTTGTTTGCATTGATTTGCGCTATCGCAGTGGTTACTGCCACCGTTACAACAGCTTGGAATGTAGCAGGGTCCATCCGCAGGAGCGGTGTCTCGCGGGTGCGCTTGTTATTCTTGCGGGATGACATTTTCCTGATGCACATTGATAATCCAGATCGTAAGTAATGATCGTCATTCCTGGTTGTACTCTATAAATTTTGCATCTTGTTGTATAATTCTTACTACTTCCATCTACATTCCCTATGCTGTATTTGTGGTAGTAGGTAATCACAGATTTGGCACGATCGTCACATCTATCCTTAGAGTATATATGCTGTTCTGGTTCCGAGATCCTTAAGTATCTAGCGGTTTTGAGGGTTCGGTTGTGCATATAATTGAATTTATGTAGTAATATGAAATAAAGATAGCACATAATTGTTCCAGTGGTAAGTACCATCTTAGTACACGAAAGAGAGTCATGTTGGATAGTAGGGGGTGAGGGGTGGGGGGGGGGGGGGAAAGAAAAGGCCGATCCTAATTGTGGCGGAAAGTGTCTGGTGGTGGTGCTGATGAAGTGGATGCGCCTCGGAGACGAGCTACTTGTTGCTCGGTATCTCGTAGTCGTACCTCTCAAACTAACTGTCTCGCTTGGGAGTCTCTGTTCACTTCCTTTATTTGTCTCTTGTCTCTCTCAATAGCAAACCGCATTTGTTCCGTTCGATTTGGGGTGTCCTGAGCTCGGTTATCAATACCTTAGGCGTGCCGGAACATGACTGGGAGGGTCCAGTCAGCCGGTCCTCTACGACTAAGATTGAAGAGACCTCAGTTCCTACCGTAGTGTGGTCGTATCCCCTACTGGTGACTCTATCTCGAAATATTGTGTGCCTAAGGGGGCATGGGGCCACCGGGGCCCACACGATATGTCGGTACTCTGGGTTTACATGGAGGATTGATGTCATCGGATTCTATATCCGAGTCATCATCATCATTTCCCTCTGGTTCTTCCTCTTCGAGGTCCACTATTGACTCGTCAGGTTCACCTGCAAGTTCTACTTCGTGTTCCTCCTATGGTTCCTTCTCTGAGTCGAGCCACCTTGTTATTCCCTGACTAGGGAGATAGGGGTTTCTTGGATAATGATACTCGTTTATAGTGTATTGCACGAAGGGGGGTATAAATACTAAAAACAAATAGCATACCAATTACTCCTATAGTAATTTAATTTTGTTTAGGTTTGGTTCTATAAGCACTTTGGATAATTAAATGGTAAGTTTTTGATTCATTGCCCATCACAATTACTCCCGAACACATGTTGGTCGTATTTTTAATGAATGTAGTTGATCAGGCTACATTCACCCCCAATACGACTACATAACTGCCCAAGTTTAATAGCGATGTTCAAATCCTCCAAAGACTTTTACTGTTATTGTTGTGTTTTTATTCTAAAATGCACACAAAGGTATGTATTTTAATTATTATGTTTAAAGTTGTTTAGTCCCATTGTAATTATAGTTGCATATCTTGTATGATTAGACATGCTAGTTCACTATAAACAATGCTCTGATACCAATCTGTCACACCCCCGAACCAGACGGCGGAAACGTCCGGGGGCTTGCGCGTGACTTCATCTTGAAATATCATTACAGTGAATATAATTGAAACATAAAATCATCATCATCACACATGTAATATTACAACATTCATTGCTTACATCGAGTATTGTATTTAAATATTACATGCCACAATAGGAAGAGTATGATGAAACAAAATATCACACAATATCCATTAGTTTGTTTTGTTCATCCTACTTCAACGGTATCCTGAGAATACAAGTTATTTTGAAAACGGTCAACATAAAAATGTTGGTGAGTTCATAATCATGTTTGTGAAAATGATTTGTATAACTTTGAAAACCACCAGAAAATCCGATATTTTCTGAAAACTGTTTAGTGTGTTTGTGTTAGATCTTGTATTAATGCATGTATGCTATTGTTTATTTGACTAAAAAGGGTAAAGAGAATGTAGAGAGAATGTAAGAGCATGTAAAGAGAATGTTCCCAGAAAACCCGACGTTGCCTAAAAAAAGAAGATGTCTTCCGTAAACTTCATAACGTTAATTCTTCTAAGCGAGCCGTCATAACCATACTAAATAATCACAATTTCACATGTCTTGGTGTCGTTGGATGTCGACGGAAAATAGAATAAGGTTTTCATCACCTTAGACTGAGTAAGTCTAACTGTAGCGAACAGCTGAGGTGTGGGGTGTCAACCCCGTATAGATCTATACACAAATCCCCGTTCTCCCTCCAAGAGACTCTGGTTATAACTACAGGCTACGATCGTACATTTAATAGGTGCCAACCGATAAAAACTCGCTAGATCCTTAATCGAATTTACGCGAAGAAAAATGTATAAACTCATTCTAGGACCAATGATCCATGTAAGTGAACCACTAAGGCATCACTAAACATGTAAATCATTTCAAGACCCAAATGGAATGAGATTATATAACATGGGCCCGAAATATATATATGAAAGGACAACTAAGGCCCATTTCACATATAGAGTATTTACAGGCCCAAATACCACACAAATAGTATCCAAGGTCCGTCGCACATGTTAATGAGTCAGAGAGGCCCAATAAACATATAAATAGTATACATGACCTATCACACATAGAAATGGGTCACTAAGGCCCAATAACCTAGAAAATGATCAAATTAAATCCATTTGTTGGTTTATCATTGGTTTTAGCTCAAGTATTCACTAAAATAGTATAAAAAGAAGAACGCACATAAAACCCATTCCCAGGCCCAATAAACATGTAAGTGGACCACTAAGGCTCACTATACGTGTCTATTATTTCTAGGCACAAAAGGAATATGAATGTCTATCCTAGACCCAATATACGTGTAAAAGGACACTAAGGCCTACTAAACATGTACATTATTTCCAGGCCCAATAAGGATATGAATATCGTTTTTAACCCGTTTGTTATTGTTTTGTTTATTTTAGCTTGATTATTTGAAAAGTTGATATAAAAAGCCCACTTTTTGTAAAAATGACGTTCTTGGCCCAATAAGCCAAAAATTTACAATTATGACCCAATTTTTGTAAGAATAACACTTTAATCTCCAATTTCATTAAAAACTTGTGTTGATGACTACTTTGTGGTAAAATAAGCATTTTAAACCCATTTTTGTCAAAAATATCATTTTGGCTTGGTTTTTGTGAAAATACACATTTCCTGGTTTTTGAGCTTTTCCGACCTAGTTGTTTGAAAACTTGTAGAAAAATCATCATAAGGCGAAATTTGGATCCGTAAATTCTCAAAGTTTAGAAATTTTGTCTACTTTGTTCACAAATTTCTAATAATTTTTAATGGTTTCTAACAAGTGTGAAATTGCTCATCTTCACAGGTTGGTCCGAAATTATTTAAAATATGATAGACAGTTTTGTAAAATTCGCCAAAGATTGTTGAAAAATCGTATGAAGATGAACTCGATGAGTTGCTCATACAACTCGGCGAGTCGGATGAAGATTCAGTCGATGTGCAATTAGAAGGAAAACTCGTTGAGTCATCGACTAACTCGACGCGTAGAGACGGGTATGAAGACAATGGCTGGATAGGGACTCGGCGAGTTGGCGAGCCAACTCGGCAAGTCAGGTCAACTGGAAGTTGACTTTGACTTTGACTTGGACTTGGTCTCGAGGGTAAAATGGTCATTTTACCCTAAGAACAGTTAGTAGTGTATGACTAAGTGTTTTGTGGGAATTATAGCCGAAGGAGTTCGGGAGCAGCAGCGGCAGCAGTCAGAGGATTCCTGCGCAGATCAGCAACAACTACGAGGTGAGTTACCTTCCAGTAGCGGTGGGTCTACAGCCACAATGCCGACCCTCCGGTAGGAGTTGCATGTTATATGATTGTCTTTGTGATATCATCTAGGTTTGCTACTACCTGATATGTTATATGCGAGAATAGTAGAGTTCGGTTGTTAGGACCGAATGGTAGTCGGATACCCCATATACGTCTGACAATATGTGATGGTATGTTTATATGCTGGCATGATTTGTTATATGTGTTAGTGGTAGTAGGAAGGGAATAGTCCCCGAGTTCGGTTGTTAGGACCGAATGGTAGCTCAGGCACCCCAGATATGCCTGATAATCTGGTATGCTGTGATATGTGATAGTAGTAGTAGTAGTGGGTGGAATAGTCCCCAAGGTTCGGTTGTTAGGACCGATGGGTAGTTAGCACTCCATAACAACTTGACATGGGTTGGTCAGCACCCCAGAATGGCTTGACACGGGTAGGACGGCACCCCAAAATGGCCGCATTGGTAGGTCGGCACCCCAGAATGGCCGTACCGGGTAGGTCGGGCACCCCAGAATTGCTTGGCACTATGTATGTATGTGATTGTATGGTATGTGGTACGATGGGGGAACTCACTAAGCTTCGTGCTTTTAGTTTTCAGTTTTGGTTTCAGGTACCTCTTCATCGAAGGGGAAGGAGATGGCGCGGTAGCGGCACATCATACGCACATTTCGTTTTCCGCACTATGAGATTGTTCTAGAATTAGTATGTAACGACCCGTCATTTCAAGTCATCAAAGATCGAGTCTTGTAACCTCTTTGAGAAAGGAATTAGAATATCATCGAAAAATGAAGTATTCAAAAGCTCTGTTTGGAGTACGCTATGTGGTAGGTATTGTCTTAAGGTTTCCAAACATATAAATAACACAAAAATCCTAGTTATAACGAAGAAGTTATGACCATTCTAAGTTTTCCGACAAAAACCGGTAATACGAAGTTACGTAAAAAAACGCAAAGTTTCAATAAAACACTTTCTAACCTTAGATGTCTAAATGAAAGTCATAGATATCGTTAAACTACAAACGTGCATAAAAAGAATGCTCAAATCGGACATCGTATGAATAAGTTATGAATTTTTAAAGTTTGATAAATAATTAATATATATTTTTATTCAAAAATTCGGTATTATCCGAAGCCTGAGTCACGCGAGTACGCCCAGCGTACACGAGTACACCCAGCGTACTCGAGGCCACGACCTCGGATTGTCCACATCGCCCCTATGCGAGCCTACCCCCCGTCCCGTCCGAAGTGCGAGGCAGTCGAGGACTTGGTCACGCGTGATGTACGCGTACGCCCCGCGTACCGAGGCGGTTCCAACCCCTATAAAAGGGATGCGAGGGTTCCCGGAAAAATTGCTCATTCTCTCACCTTTTTCTTGCATTTTTTCTCGTTTTCCGTGCTCGCACTACCCCGAAGCCCTGGTCATTTTGTGCAACTCCCGAAGGTCGATTTTACTCCCGAGAAATCCCGAGAATCCCGAGGAAAATCCATTTCCCGAGACGAAACTATGCCCGGTTTTCCATCTTGCTATCTTCAAACTTTCAAGTGAGTTCATACCCCTTTCAAACACACTTTAAATACATTTTAAACGCTTTTATACTATTTTAGGTGGGGGGGGGGGGGGGAATACAAGTAAACATACGGTTATTATCGTGTATTTTATAAAGTTTCACTTCGCTTGTTTTACCGAATAAATCACTTGGAACTCATTACTATTATGGAAAACTGTTGTCATACTTTGTGTGCATTAGACTTATGCAAAGTATATAATGAATTCAAAGTACCTTTCATTGTTAAGTCGTTTTATACATTCTAAAAACTTATGATTTATGCTTTGTTAAACATTGTGAAAAAGGATAAACTTTGCATACAAAAACTATCACTTTAATACAGGCTTAGTTGAGAATCCATGAGACGTGTATATCTTCAAACGTTACTTTTATTTATTAGAAAGTAATGCTGCAAGTCCTGTCTATAACCAGAGTCTCCCATTCGGAGAATGTGTCAAATGTGTATAGATCTATACGGGAAGTCATGATCCCGCGCCCTGACTGTTAGCTACAGTCCGTCCTTTGGGGTGACAGTTGTCATAACGCTGCGACGCCTAAAGAACGTCGTTACAGGCATATTATGTTTAGTATGGTTATAAAACTCATCGGATATACAATTATTATGGTATTATGCTTTTATGAACGAGTAACTGTTAAAACTATTCTTCATCTAACAAATGCGATCTTCGTATAGCTTTATTATATAAAACTATGACACAACTTTTAAGAACGTCGTTTTTCTTGTGATTTTCGGTCTTAGAGACTGCCAATCATGTTAGGAAAATAAGGGTTTTTCCTGTATACAAACCAAACAACTAATAGGAAGATAAGGGATTTTCCTGGTGCAATTATTTACAACTTATGACACGAACATTCATATGCATTTCATACTTGTATAAGATAATAAGGGTTTTTCTTGGAAAACACAACAATTCATATCTCAACCATTAGGGAAAATATGGGATTTTCTGGATCTAATACATTCATTTTCAACACAACCAGTCATAACTCTTTACATTTGAAATACTGAGTTTTCTAGAAAACATACACCCATTTGGGAATGGAATTAAATTTTTCTAAACTACTTACGAACTCACCAACTTAATTGTTGACACTTTCTCTTTGAAATAACTTGTATTCTCAGGGAACCGCTAAGCAGGTTTGGAAATCAACTTTTGGGATTAACGCGCTGGCGTTAATTACTTCTTTTGAAAGATGTTTATGTATTTATCTTTTGAATATGTAATGAATACAATTATGTAAACATCTTGGAAACTTTAATATATATGGTGGTGTGTACTTTCCTTTCTATGAACTGTTATGATACTGAATATGACTTCCTCCGCCCCTGAATGTTTTCGCCGTTCTGGTTTGGGGGTGTGACATTGTACTCTGACATTATGGAAGTTTTCAAGCTTTGGTTTTCGGACACAAAAAATGTTGTATGAAATGATATGATCAAACGATGTTTATTCACAAATGTTTTGAAAAGTATTTATTTAAAAATGAAATTTTTGGACGTGAAAATTGGGTCGTTACAAGTTGGTATTAGAGTCCTGATTTGAGGGATTCGGACACACCTTTGGGGGTGTCTGGACTCAAATCGAGGTATTTAAACATTTTATATGAAAAGGGTTTTCTAAAGAATATGACAGAAGAGTTTTTGAGAAAGAACAAGTGTGTGATGTGCGCGATCGGTCGAGATCAAGTACGTATTCCCTAAAGTACGTATAGAATGTTATGCTATGTTTATCAGTTTTAGTAGAACAAAATGCTAGAATAGGACTAAAGATCTAGGAATGATGCCTTATGTGTCTGCTTTATGTGCTTCAGCTTATGAGAATTGCATGCTAGTATTGAGTAGACAACAATAGGATAGCCTGTGTAGGTTATGCCTGATAGTATGAGCTTAGGATTGCATGCTAGTGCAGTCTCTCATTATGAGAACAGATTCGCTTGAGTAGTTTTCCTGCATCTGAATGCTGCTTGCTTTGTGCTTTGTGGGACTCTGAGTGATGGGAGTTAGCCATTAGGTGAATACGTCATGTCACACGCGGTCAGGGTTGAATAATCTCAGAGTACTGGATTTGACCCTATTGCGCAGCTCTCGTTTGAGTCTAACCGTTGTTGGGATGAGTCTTTTACTCGAAGGATTATCCGAGCCTCACTACATGTGATGGTATTCAGGTAATGACTAATTGGCATTACAAGGAGGCCTTCAGCAGCTGAGGACCGGATTGGGTGGAGTCATAGATTTTCCCTAGGGTAAGCCTAGGATGAGGATAGCAGTGATCAGCAGTGGTAAAAGGGATATGGTGGAGTCAAGGAAGTCCTTGAGGAAGGTACAGATAGATGTGGAAGGTAGTATGGGCCCATACTACTGAAAGCAGAGGATCTGTACCCGAACTGAGGAAGGCCGGGATAAGACCAGGGAACTTGTAGAGGAGGTGATCCCACAAGATGTATCAGTATCACTATCAGTTGTTATTATGTATTTGCAGAATGGTGGTACTACGTCCGAGGCCAACAGTTGGCAGTTCAGGAGAGGGATCGGGTTCGGGATCAGGTTTCGAGCCAGTAGATGAGAGGCTATGCGAGTTCATCATGTCAGATATCACTAGAGGCATCCTTGAGTCGACGCCATCATCTTCGGGTCGATCAAGGAAGGGATATTTGAGCTGATGGAGGATCGCCTTAGGGCGTTTAGGAGTGATATGGCATCTGGCCAGTCGGGATCCCGCACACTGTCCTTCAAGGACTTTAGGAGCAGTGGTGCACCAGATTTTCACGGGGCGAAGGACCCCATTGTGGCCAGACGATGGATCGCAGACATTGAGTCTGCGTAGTTGACCAGGTTCTGCCCCGAGGGGTCGAAGGTACGATTTGCAGTAGGATGTTTGAGGGACCGGGCTAGGGATTGGTGGGAGTTGGTTGGTGAATCTCTGGGAGCCTCGGCTATTAAGGCTATGATATGGTAATATTTTATGACCCGGTTCCGAGCAGAGTTTGCGCTAGCTGTAGAGCTTCAATAGCTGGCCAGGGAGTTTTTGGAGACGAGGCAGACTACGGAGACTGTGGTGGAGATCACCGCCAAGTTCCGGGTGGTGATTGCTGGTGCCCCAGTATGCGGGGGATGATGATATGAGGAGGACCCGCTATCACGACATGCTGTGAGTCGACATTCGGGAGCATGTTAGTTTTTCAGCTTGCCTTACCCTGGATTCCATGATTGCCAGGGAAAGGGAGAGGGAGATCGATCTGGAGCATGTCCAGAAGAGGAAGGTAGAGGAGGGGCAGATGACAGGGGCTTCGGGGAAGAAGCCCAAGGGATCAGATGGTAGGCCAAAAGGCCAGTCAAGACAGGGCCGCTGCAGGAAAATGCGGCAGGCTACGTTAGGGGACGTGCAGATTGGGATCATCGGGCTGCTACAAGTGCGGCAAGACGGGGCACTTCAACAGAGATTGTACCGCCCCTGCACATGTTATTCAGACATTTGAGTTGCTATGTTTCCACTGCAACCAGAGGGGCCACAAGAAGGCCAACTGCACCCAGTTGACAACAACAGCACCGGTGAAGGCACCAACTCCAGCGACCCTGCGGATTAGAGATGCCCGGCAGGGCAAGGCAGAGGCTCTAGTGGTGAGGAGCCGGGCATTTCAGCTAACGGAAGAGGAGGCATGTGCTGCACCCGATGTGGTGACAGGTATGATCTCTTATTTATGTTCTATGAGTCGATGCTGTGATTTTGATATATGATGTATGTGCTCTGCTTAGGATTGTTCCATGTGAACGGTATACTGGTTCAAGTATTGTTTGATTCGGGCGCTACCCAATCATTTGTCTCTCTTGCACTTAGCAAGAAGTTTTCTGAGCCTTCGGGCATGTTGGATTGCCCTTTAGAGGTAGAGATTGCTGATGACCGGTCGGTGTGAGCATCATTGGTATTCCGAGATTGTGTGTTGAGATTATTCGAGGAGCGCTATCTGGTAGACCTGGTTCCTATTCCGTTGAGAGGGAACAAGGTGATCATCGGGATGGATTGGTTGAGCCCTAATGGGGCGGTGATAGATTGCGCACAGCAGCTGGTGCGGATCAGGACCCCAAGTAGGGGAAAGTTGGTTGTTCAGGGCGAGAGGCCACAACGAGGGCCAGTGGTATGTTCAGCAGCGAGAGCTAGGCGCTACCTTCGGCAGGGTTGCGCAAGATATGTCACGTATGTTATGAACACCCGAGAGGTGGGTAAGGCGACGGTGAGCGAGGTTCTGGTGGTGCGAGATTACGCAGATGTGTTCCTAGAGGAGCTTCCTGGGATACCTCCGGAGTGACGGGTGGAGTTCAAGATCGACCTAGCCTCTGGTGCAGCTTCGATAGCCAAGGCACCGTATCGGTTGGCTCCTACTGAGATGCAGGAGTTGTCTACACACCTGCATGAGATGTTAGACAAGGGATTCATTAGACCGAGCAGTTCACCCTGGGGAGCCCCGATTCTGTTTGTGAAGAAGAGGGACGAGTCACATCGGATGTGTATAGATTATCGGGAGCTGAACAAGTTAACGGTGAAGAACCGTTACCCACTCTTGAGGATTGATGACCTATTTGACTAGCTACATGGAGCATATTGGTTCTCCAAGATTGATCTGCGTTCAGGATATCATCAAATGAGGGTCAGAGAGGAGGATGTGCAGAAGACCGCGTTTCGGATGCGTTATGGCCACTACGAGTTTGTGGTGATGCCCTTTGGGCTCACCAATGCTCCTGCTGCGTTCATGGACCTTATGAACCACATGTGTAGACCGATGTTAGACCGGTTTGTGATAGTTATTATTGATGACATCTTGGTTTACTCCAAGATGCATGAGGAGAACGAGGAGCATCTACGGGATGTTTTGGAGACTTTGAGGAGGGAGAACTTGATGCTAAGTTCTCAAAGTGTGAGTTCTGGTTGTACGAGGTGCAGTTCCTTGGGCATCTCGTCAACCAGAACAGGATTTCAGTGGACCCATCCAAAGTGGAGGCGGTGATGAGATGGGAGGTTCCGAAGTCTCCATCCGAGATTCGGAGTTTCCTAGGATTAGCCGGCTACTATTGGAGATTCATCCAGGATTTCTCTAAGATAGCCGTACCCTTGACCAGGCTACCAAGGAAGGTCGTGGTCTTTCGCTGGGGGCCTGAGCAGCAGGCCGCATTCGAGACTCTAAGACAGAGATTGTGCGAGGCGCCAATCTTAGCCTTGCAAGAGGGCATGGAGGATTTTGTTGTGTACTGCGATGCATCCATCTCAGGGTTGGGCACAGTGCTGATAGAGGGCATGTCATCGCCTACGCATCGAGGCAGCTGAAGCCTCACGAGGAGAATTACTCGACACATGATTTGGAGCTGGGGGCTGTTGTGTTCGTCCTTAAGATTTGGCGTCATTACCTCTATGGGGTTCATTGTACCATCTACATAGACCATAAGAGTTTGAGGTACCTCATGGATCAACCGAATCTAAACATGAGGCAGTGTCGGTGGATGGACGTGGTAAATGATTACGATTGTGAGATCCTTTACCATCCGGGAAAGGCCAATGTGGTGGTCGATGCGCTTAGCTGCAAGGCAATGCCGATTAGGGATATCTGCTTGCGGATGACGGTGGTGACTCCGCTTTTGGAGTGGATTCGGGAGGCCCAACAGGAGGCCATGAAGGAGGACTATCGGAAGAGTGAGCAGATTGTGGGGCAGGTTTCCTCCTTCGACTATGATAGCAGAGGATTACTGATACTACACCGTAGGGTGTGGGTGCCGTACCACAGGGGCGTACGGCACCTTTTGATGGAGGAGGCACACAAATCTCGATTCTCCATTCATCCCGGGGCGACGAAGATGTATAGGGATCTTCCTCTAGACTATTGGTGGCCCTGCATGAAGCGGGATGTGGCGTGGTACGTGGAGCGGTGCTTGATCTGCAGGAAGGTCAAGGCCGAACACCATAGACCACATGGCAAGATGCAGCCGTTGGATATCCCGCTGTGGAAATGGGAAGACATCACAATGGATTTTATCACTAAGCTTCCCAAGACCACACGTGGAGTTGATTCGATATGGGTCATAGTGGATCGACTGACCAAGAGCGCGCATTTCATACTGATTCTGGAAAGCATATCGGCCGAGAAGCTAGTCGATATCTATTTGCGTGAGGTGGTGGCACGACATGGAGTGCCAGTTTCGGTAGTATCGGGCCGAGACGTTCATTTTACTTCCAGGTTTTGGAAGCGGTTTCATGACGAGATGGGTACTCGTCTCCATTTCAGCACCGCTTTCCACCCCTAGACGGACGGGCAGAGCGAGAGGATTATCTAGACTCTCGAGGACATGCTTCGGGCATGTGTCTTAGATTTCGGTGGAAGTTGGGATACGTATCTTCCATTAGCGGAATTTTCATATAACAACCGCTACCACGCGAGTATTGACCGGCCTCCTTTCGAGATGCTCTATGGGAGGAAGTGCAGGACCCCGATTTGTTGGGGCGAGGTCAATCAGCGAGTCATCGGGAGTACCAAGGTGGTGCTCAAGACCACGTGATTGATTCAACAGGTTTGTAGCAGACTGCAGACTGCTCAAATTTGGCATAAAAGTTATGTCTATAAGCGTCGATCACACCTGGAGTTCCAGGTCGGGGATATGGTTCTCCTGAATGTATCGCCATGGAAGGGCGTTATTCGATTCAAGAAGCTGGGCAAGTTAGGCCCCAGGTATATCGGACCATTCAGGGTTATAGCCCAGGTGGTCAAGGTGGCGTATAAGCTGGATTTTCCAGTCGAGCTCAGTCAGATACACAACACTTTCCATGTTTCTCAACTGCGGAAGTGCCTGGTGGACGACACTGCAGTGGTGCCTTTGGAGGACATTCAGGTTGATGGTAGCCTGAACTACATTAAGTGACCGGTGGCAATCCTCGACCGGAAGTCGAAGGATTTGAGGAACAAAAGAGTGGAACTCGTGAAGGTACAATGTAAGAACCGGAAGGGGTCGGAGTGGACTTGGGAGCCGGGGGACGAGATGATGGAGCATTACCCCGAGCTGTTTCAGGATAGAGTAGCAAACTTCGAGGATGAAGTCTAATATAAGTGGGGGTGATTTGTAGCACCTGGTTCTTGGTACGTATTATTCTATTAAATTCTTTAAAATATTTTTTGCATTTTGGCCATGGACTCGGCGAGTTGAAGGACAAACTCGCCGAGTAGAAGTGGGATGAGACGCAGGGTTTAAGCAATTGAATCGACGCATCGGTCCCGGAATCGGTGAGTAGGCCCTATCTGGACAAAAACCCTAATCCGAGGGTTTGCACCCTATTTAAACACCTTAACTTGGCCTCCTTTTTCCCATTTGCTCCCAGAAGACCCCCATAGAAAACCCTAGCCGTTATTGAAGCAATCTAAGGCATTTGGAGTGATTTGGTGACTTTGTGCTCCAAGGAAGGAAGGAAAAGCTTGAAGGATCAAGAGGAGGCTAGAAGGATCCGTTTTTTAGCATCATTTGCAGTCTACAAAAGGTATAAAGTCTATACATTGCTTGTTCTTTTGATAGATCCCATTTTGTGGAGTTCTAGGGTTTTTCTAAGCCATTTTGGTCACCAACCATGATTGCAAGCATGGTTGGAGGTTGATGTTTCAGATCTAGGCCCTTAGAAGAGTTACAAGGCAGAAAGGAGTGGCTTTTTCCCTCAAAGAAGGCCCCATGCATTGTAAGGGCTTGTTTTAGGACCTTTTGAGGTTAAAGTCCCATGCAAGCACGTAAAGGTTGTAACTTTAAGTGCTAGATTTATTATAGAAGCACAGATCTATCCTTTGATCAAGAGTTGTACATCAGAAATCGAAGATTTAGTGAAAGTATGTGGCATACTCGACGAGTCCTTTCTTGGACTCGGCAAGAGCAAGGTTTTGTCCCATGTCAGTTGTGGGTCAAAAGGACCCAGTCGAGTCTGGAAAGGTTTTAGGGAGTCCCAGGGAGTGACCCAACGTTCTGGAAATTCATGGGACTCGACGAGTGCATGAGCAGACTCGACGAGTCCAAGGCAATCTTCTTATGGATGAAGATGAACTTGACGAGTTGCTCATGCAACTCGGCGAGTCAAGGACAAGACCTGTTGATCAGTTGAAGATGAACTCGATGAGTTGCTCATACAACTCGGCGAGTCGGATGAAGATTCAGTCGATGTTCAATTAGAAGGAAAACTCATTGAGTCATTCACTAACTCGATGAGTAGAGAGGGGTATGAATACAATGGATGGATAGGGACTCGGCGAGTTGGCGAGCCAACTCGGCGAGTAAGGTCAACTGGAAGTTGACTTTGACTTTGACTTGGACTTGGTATCAGGGGTAAAATGGGCATTTTACCCTAAGAAAAGTTAGTAGTGTATGACTAAGTGTTTTGTGGGAATTAAAGCCGGAGGAGTTCCGTAGCAGTAGGAGCAGCAGTCAAAGGATTCCCGCGCAGATCAACAGCTACTACGAGGTGAGTTACCTTCCAGTAGCGATGGGTCTACAACCACAATTACAGACCACAGGTAGGAGTTGTATGTTAGATGATTATCTTTGTGATATCATCTAGGTTTGCTACTACCTGATAAGTTATATGCTAGCATGATATGTTATATGCGAGAATAGTAGAGTTCGGTTGTTAGGACCGAAGGGTAGCCGGACACCCTAGATACGTTTGACGATATGTGATGATATGTTTATATGCTGGCATGATTTGTTTTATGTGTTAGTGGTAGTAGGAAGGGAATAAACCCCGAGTTTGGTTGTTACGACCGAAGGGTAGCTCAGGCACCCCTGATATGCCTGATAACCTGTTATGCTATGATATGTGATAGTAGTAGTAGTTGGGGTGGAATAGTCCTCGAGGTTCGGTTGTTAGTAACAAAGGGTAGTCAGCACCCCAGAGCCGCTTGACATGGGTTGGTCAGCACTCCAGAATGGCTTGACACGGGTAGGACGACACTCAGAATGGCCGCCGCATGGGTAGGTCGGCACCCCAGAATGGCTGTACCGTGTAGGTCGGGCACCCCAGAATTGCCTGGTAGTATGTATGTGATTGTATGGTATGTGGTACGATGGGGGAACTCACTAAGCTTCGTTCTTACAATTTTCAGTTTTGTTTTCAGGTACCTCTTCATCGAAGGGGAAGGAGCTGTCACGGTAGTGGCACATCATACGCACACTTTGTTTTCTGTACTATAAGATTGTTCTGAGATTTGTACTCTGACATTATGGAAGTTTTCATGCTTTGGTTTTCAGACATGAAAAATGTTGTATGAAATGATATGATCAAACGATGTTTATTCATAAATGTTTTGCAATGTATTTATTTAAAACGGAAATTTTTGACGTGAAAATTGCATCGTTATAATTAATTTGAGTGTTTTTGTGCATTTTTGGAAGGAGATTAGGAGAGAAACATGGATTGGATCGAGGATGGACTTTTGGATCCAGAGTTCTTCAGTGATTAGCTTTTTTTGGAGTTAAAAAGCTACCATCTTGACCATTTCTCTTGTTAGATCTCATTCGTGGGAGCTTTTGGGTTTTCTCCCATCCATCCTTTGGTTATTGAGTCACTTGAACGTGTCATGAGATGGAAACTTCATATCTGGACCTCATGAGGTCCCTTAAGGTCAAAAGGTCCAAGCTTTATCAAGCTAGATGAGAGCTTTTACGCTTAAGAGCATAAATGGAACTTGTGTTGGCACTTCAAGCCCTAAGTGCCATGCAAGGACGTAAAGCTTGTAGCTTTACGTGCTTTCTCAGCCTTGGGAGGCTAGATCTAGAGTTTGGGGTTGTAACTCTACCTTAAAATGTCTGAATGAGAAAATGGACTAAGGGACTCGACAAGTTGATGAGCCAACTTGACGAGTCGGTCAGGGTTTACCCCGATGGTCTGGACGCATTACAGACTAGACAAGTTGACGTGACAACTCGACGAGTTGGGTTGAGATCTCCCGACTTTTCTGAGAATAGGAGGAACTCGACGAGTCACCTAGATGAAATCGACGAGTTTAGTCAACAAAGATTATTGACTTGAGCATTGACTTATGTTAACTTTTAGGGTTTGGTCAACCGTGGACTTGTGAGACCATAAAGGGGTAAAATGGTATTTTCACCCTTTTAAAAATTGGTGGAGGAATTAGCTTAAAAATCTCAGAATAGTTGTTACCAAATTGTTTATTAGAAATAATTATATTATGTAGGCCAAGTCTAGTCTTTTCATGTGGTGCTAGAGCTACTTTATTACATACGAGGTGAGTCTTCTCACTATACTTACCATGAGTGGTAACTTTGTGTGATCGGAGGGTCTTGTATGCTTACTTTGAATATTGTGATATCCTGCATTATGTCTTTGTGATTTATGCTGTGTATTATTATTATGAGCTTTATTGAGTTAGGACCAGAGGGTCCACCCGAGTTGTAGGACCGGAGGGTCTCCACTGAGACACAGTGACCGGAGGGTCTTATTTGAGATGTGTTTGGTATTTTGGGGAACTCACTAAGCTTCGTGCTTACCATGTCATGTGATATGTGTTTCTGGTACTTCTCAGGATCGCGGGAAGGCACCGACTTGATTGTACAAACGTGAGAGAGTTATGTTTTGAGGATCCTGGATTTTTAATCAAACAATTATGGATTTTGTGTTTAATAATTTGGATACTTTGGGATTTGTGAAATGTGTTAATGAGATTTATGTGATTTTAAAAATGAAAATCTTGTTTGAAAATTTACGTTGTTACACAAAAGAAATACAATACAAAATCAAGATACTTCTATACATGGAATCAAGTATTACATTGATCATTCAAAGAGAGATTGAAAGATTTCTCAAGGCCAAGATGATCAAAGAAGTAAAATTCCCAAGATGGCTGGCCAAAGTGGTGGTAGTAAAAAAGAAGAATGAAAAGTGGAGAGTATATGTGGATTTCACAGATCTTAATAAAGCCTACCCTGAAGATCCATTTCCTCTTCCACATATTGACTTTTTGGTAGACGCAACTGTAGGTCATGAAATCCTTACCTTCATGGATTGTAACGCCCTATTTCGAATCGTTTCCCATTTTGGAGTGGTAATCAAGGATTGGGTAGCAACAGACTTAGGACCCTTGAAGAATTAAGATTTGGACTCATTTAGGGGTGGAGTATGTAATTTGGATGATCCGAGTTTTCAGTTTGTGTTTAGAAGTCAAAGGGTATTTTGGTAGTATGTCAGCTCGGGCTTTTATGGAAATCGGATGCTTGTTCGGGATAATGCAAGGTAGGTATGGGTTGATTAAAGAGGAAACCCTAGTACGCGGGGCGTACGTAGGGTGTATGCGGATATTTAGATAGTCGAAGTCGGATTTATATCGAAGAAGTTATGGCCTTCATAGTGCTTAAGGTTTTAAGAGGAAACCCTAGTACGCAGGGCATATGTAGGGTGTAAACGGAATGTACCGATGAAATGGGAACTACACTGGGTGTAATAAGGTGTACGCTTAGTGTACTGCGAGGGTAGGATCGAGGGTGCGAGACCTCGTACACGGGGCATACGAGGGGTAAGTGAAAACCCTAATTTTTGATGTTGTACCCTATATAAGCACATTAAGTCTTTAGGGATAGCATCTAGCCTCCAAGTCCCCAAAACCCTAGAAATTGTCCTTTAGCCTCCATTATGGTATTTTGAGCTCATGGTGTCCATTTTGGTGTGTTTTGGACCGTTTCCAAGAAGTAGAAGATTGGTGTAAGGTTAAGGATCGAGGAAGAGCTTATGGATCTTGATTTTGTGCTTCATTTCCAGCTTGTTTGAGGTAAAAAACTATGAACTTCTAGATTTTTTGAGGTAAAAATATATGAACTTGATCATTGATGTCTTAGATCTATTATATATGAGTTTTGGTTCATTTTGGTCCCAAGAATGAGATCTAGTGGTATGATTCCACTCCAGGAGCTTTGAGTATCCCCTCTTGGTGTTTCTAAGGATCAAGGTCCATAAAGTTAGCACTTTAGGGTTTAAATCCATCCATGCATGAGTTTTGGTGTTTTTCATGATAATAGAATGCTATATTTGAAGGTTGGGTCTTCTTGGGCCATTCAAAGTCACCAAGTCAGTGATTTTATGGTTCTAGACGTTCATTTAAAAGTAGATTTGTGGTTTAGACTTATGGAATTAAGCATTAAGAGCATAAGGAAGGTTTTGGCTTAATGGAGGATTACGCTAGGCATACAAGTCTGTAGACGCAGTGTACAAGCCAAACATCGTGTATGCTTAGCGTACAACTGAGCATGCTCCACGTACTCAGTCAGTAGGAACTTTGCTTGTGGGATTTGGTTTGGGCCATCCATTGGGATTAGTTGTCTTGGGACTTGTTGGGCCATCAGGTTTTGGGCCGATAACCATTTTGGGAAGGCCTACAATGGGTTTGGGCCCAATTTGGAAAATTGGGCCATGGATTGGACCTTGGGTGGTTTTGGTATTTGGGCCTCTTTGGATTATTAGGTTTGGGCCTAACTCTTGGTCCAAACTAGGTAAGGGGTAAATTGGTTATTTACCCTAATAATGGATTTATGGATATGGTTTGGAACCAAAATGTTGATTGGGTGTTGTTTTGATATGGATAGTTCATGGATCTATCAGCCAACAACCAGGGATTTTATGTATGATCCGGTAGTGCGAGGCGAGTCTTCTCACTGGGTTTAACAAGTCGAAGGCACTAATGCCGAACCTTATTGTTATTTTAGGATATTGGGAATTTGTGTGACTCTATCATGTGTTATGGGATTCTATGTATACCGGGCGCGACTTGATGCCGGACAAGGCCCGATGATTGGAACCTATGCTATGGTTTATGATATTGTATGTGATCCTGATGAGTAGATTTTATGCTAAATTATTAGTATCTTATTTGATGCTTACCGGGCAAGGCCCGATGCCGGGTGGGGCTCGATGGTTGTAGGGAATGCTATAGTCTTTGTGATTATTGCATGTGCTAGTAAGATTATATGTTTATATGATTATGTGTGTATCGGGCAGGGCCCAAAGTCAGACGGGGCCTGGTGATTGACAGATCTGTAATCCGAGCGGGGACCGAGGCCGAGTAGGACTCGAGATTGGGCGGGTCCCGATGGAGGGCGGGGGCCCAACATGTGATTTATGTATGCATGGTATGTGGTAATTTGGGGAAGTGACTAAGCTTTATGCTTACGATTTTCAGTTTATGTTTTAGGTACTTAGGTTTTCAAATGGAAGAGCTCGAGATGATTGCAGAGCACACACAACATGTTTCCGCATTCTGTGATTTACTTTGATTTGATAAACCTGGATTACTTTGGTTTCATGGAAATGATATGTATTAACAATTTATTAATTTAAAATGAAAATTTTTATGGTATTATTATTGGGACGTTTCAAGTTGGCATTAGTGCCTCTGTTTGAGGGATCCGGATAATCTCTCGGGTGTGTCTGAAGTCAAACTGAGGATTTGGTAGAATTTTCAAAAACAAAATGTCATATAAAAAAAGGGGTTTCTAATAAAAGGCAAAGGGTGTGGTGCATGCAATCGACCGAGCACAAGTAAGTTTTCCCAAATTACCCATACATGTTATCTGATATGATTTGATATGTGAATCTATGAATTGTATGCTAGCTAGGGCTAAGGATCGGCTTAGTTTTGCATGATAGAATGCTAGGAGAGATGCTTGTATGCCTATTGTATGATCTTGTAGACTTACATGCTAGTTCTGATTAGCTAGTGGTAGGTTGGCCTTATATGTGATGCCTTATATCCTAGGAAGCATGGGATGCTAGGGTGGGTGTAGTTTGTATGCATAAGGCAATCGGTAGTGGGAGTGGGAGCTCGTAGTATGAATTGTAGTATGTGGGATTGGAGTGCTACTACACGAATGCTACTTGCTTTGTGCTTTGTGAAACTCTTAGATAATGGGAGTTAGCTACTAAGTGAATATGTTAAGTCACATGTGTCAAAGGTTAAAAAATATCAGAGTGATGGATTTGTCCCTATAGCACAACTATTGTCTGAGTCCAACCGTTGTAGGGATGAGTTTATTACTCGAAGGATTGTCTAAGCTTTATTGCATATGATTGTATTCATGAGGTAGGTTACTGGCATTATGAGGAGTTCTTCAACAGCTGATGGCAGGGTGAGGAGGGGAATCTAGGAAAGCCTAGGGATTGCTTTAGTGGGTTTTATTGCACCAGTTAGCGAGTGTTGGTGTATGGATTTGAGAAGGTGAGTTAGAGTATTTAGGAGGATCCTTTAGAAAAGTATGGACATGTGTGGAAGGTAGTATTATCCCTGTACTACTAAAAGCACGTGATCCATACTCGAACCGGGGAGAGTCTTAAGGAATCTAGGAAGTCTATGGATGAGGATTCTTGGGTATATTCAAATCTTTTTCATGTTGCTTTGGTATGGTATTGAGTGCTCAGGGATGGGGTACAGGTTCTGGTTTTGGCTCAGGTGCTGGTACTGAGCCCATCGATGCTCGGATGTGGCCTGTGGGAGCTCATCTCATCAGGGGTTACTCGCAGTATTTTGGAATGGACCCTAGTGGTCCTTGGTTCAGTCAAGGAAGGGAGTTTTGAGTTCATGGTTAGTCATCTCGGGGCCTTTTGGGTTAGGATTGTGGTAGGGTAGTAGGGGCTTATCTGGAGCCCAAATCTTGTGGATCTATAGAATCCTTCAGGAAAGCGGATCATATTGTTAGTTCTTGTTAGTAGGATCGGAAGTGAGTTTTGCACCATGATTCTCAGGATGGTCTGGGTAACACAGGAGGAGGAGGTCGAGATTCCTTCTGAGGATTTTGCGGGTATGTCATCTTCTATTTTCTTCTGGGCTGTTATCGGGAAGTTGTTTTGCGTTTGGAATTTTTCTTGGGTTCGAGTAAGCAATATCTCGGGTCGATTTTCTGCTATTGTCTGGGTTATACTATCGATATGCCATTCTGCATGCCAAAAGTCTTCAATGAATCATTAGAGGGCCGTATCTTGTGGAGTAGGTTTCATCGTGTTCAGTTGTTGATACAGCTCTTTGTCAGGATCAATTCAGGGGTATTTCATGGAGCATCTTTCGTCAAGGTTAGCAGGTTAGTTCTCTATTAAAGTCAGGGTTCAGTTGCACCAGATTGACAGTTGCATATGGAAGAACTTTTGGGTTTAAACACTGTTGTTTCTAGGAGAGGAGCGGTAGCAGGAAGATAGTGGCATCAGTTGCATGAATTGTTTGGCCATTGGATATGTCAGGGAAGTTGTATATTTCACATCGGTTGTAGACAGTTGAGTTTAGTGGTTCATTGAGAATGGAAGTTGGGGTGAAGATTCATCAGTTCAGGGCAAGGGTTATGATTTTTAGTTGCCAACATAAGAACTTAGAAATTGCTATGGTATCATGAGAGGTGATTTGAAATTTAAGACTGGTTAAGATTCCAAGAGTATTCTTCGGGATTTTAGAAGTTGGGCGATCATTGAGTTTGGCTAGCAATGGAATGCTAGTATAGATTAGCACAGGCCATATGCAGTTCATGCTATATGAGTTTGATGGGATGGTATACCATAAGGGTTTAAGGGGTGAGAGAGCTTCATTGAATCCAAGTGGGGGAGAATCGATCAAAATTTCTAGAAGTTTGGAAGGGTGTGGAACTAGGGCAAGTTTCACATCCTGTCCAGGAAAAGAGACGACCTAAGTGGTCGTTTAGATTGAGGTCGTGTAAGTGGGAGCTCAGTAAACTTCCAATCATGGTCGTTTAGATTGCATCTTCTTTATTATTCATGGAAGGCTTGTGGTTGAGTTCGGGTTGAGGGCTCTAGGAGTTCGAAGCGTGACCTGAACACCTGGTGGATGCATGTTTCGGCTCAGGAGGCATGAGGTTGTGATGGTTAGGTGTGGTAAGGTCATAGGTGGTGACCATGGTTAGTTGTAAGTGTTGTAAGACTGCGATAGGAATGTAGTATCCACCAGTTCGAGGTGGACTATCATTGGAGGTGATCATGAGCAAAAAAGGAGAATCAGTTCGTACCTTGGGCATGGCGGTTAGGATTGTCGAGAAGTATTTCTCTGTATAGGATGAGGACCATTAGCGTTCGAGGCGGAGTCAGTGCTGTGTATCTCTAGATGGGTGGGATCTGTGGGCGAGGCCACTCCGTGCTATAGTTGGGTGGAACCTGTGGGCGAGGCCCGTGTGATTATGGCCATACAAGTGGGAGCTCATAGAGATTGTTAGGTGAAGGTTTTAGATCTTGAGTTACTTGATAAAGTGGGTGGTCAGTTGCTGACGCAGAGGGATTCATAGGCTGGGTAGCCTTGTTATTTGGACTCTTGGGAACCTGGTGGTTAGACAAATTGTGAGACGGGTAGTTTTGGTGATGGTTTAGGAACCTTTATATTGTTGTCTAGTGAGGGTTGGCCGTGAATCAGAAGGTTTTGGGTGTAATGTAAGCGCAGATCCATGGATCTCGGGTTATGAGTTGAGTATGAAATTGTTTTTTTGGGAAGATCTCGAGTTGGGAATCGCGAAAGTTTATGTGTAGAATTTTCTCTTTCAGCAGGATATGAATTTGGGGTATCTATATGCCAAGGGTATCAATCAAAGGGTTCCAGGGTAAGGAATGGGGTTAGTTTGAGGATAGATCAAGCCATCGTGATTGTGTCTTGGATTGGTTTTCTATGTGGAGGGAATCAAGATAAGTAAAGGCGGTATTAAGGATTTGGATCTCGTGTGTGGAGCCACTTGTTATTCATAGAATATGTTAATTCACTTATAGTTTAGGTTAAATAATCTCAGAGTAAAAGATTTGACCCTGTTACACAACTCTCGTCTCAGTCTAATCGTTGCATGGACGATTCCTCTACTCGAAGGATTATCTGAGTCTTCTGTCAAGTAAAAGTGTTCTATAACAATAATTGTTCTGTGATTCAGTTTTCTAGTGGAACCCCAAATAATCAGAAGATGAGTAGACAATCGGGCGATAAGTGGAATGGATTTAGCAATGGTTCAGTATGGGTGGTTTTTCAGGGAGTCAGACCATCTCGAGACTTCAAATTTCAGGGTGAGTAGATGAGGTTATTTCTTGATGGACTATTTTTGGGATGAGAAAAGATTCGTTCATCTTCAAGTTGAAGAGCCCTACTAGGTTTGATTTCAATGGCCTTGGAAAGGCTGTGGTATTCTCGGGGTTGTAACGCCCTATTTTGAACCGTTCCCTATTTCAGAGTTGTGATCAAGAATTGGGCATTAGCAGACTTAGGACCCTTGAAGAATTGAGATTTGGACTCATTTGGGGGTGGATTATGTAATTTGGATGATCCGGGTTTTCGGTTTGTGTTTAGGAGTTAAAGGGTATTTTGGTAATATATCAACTCAGGCTTTTATCGAAATTGGATGTTAGTTCGGGATAATGTAACGTAGGTATGATTTAATTAAAGTGTAGAGCTTATTGTTACCTTTTCGTGGACATATGGATAGTCGGAGTCGGATTTATATCGAAGAAGTTATGGCCTTCGAAGTGCTTAAGGCTGTAAGAGGAAACCGTAGTACACAGGGCGTACGTAGGATGTACGCGGGGTGTACTGATGAAATAGGAACTTTGTTGGGCGTAATGAGGTGTATGCTTAGCATACTCCGAGGGTTGGATTGGGGGTGTGAGACCTCGTACGCGGGGCGTACAAGGAGTACACAGGGCGTACGAGGGGTAAGTGAAAACCCTAATTTTTGATGTTGTACCCTATATAAGCACATTAAGTCTTTAGGGCTATCCTTTTTACCTGCCTCCAAGTCCCTAAAACCCTAGAATTCATCCTTTATCCTTCATGATGGTATTTTGAGCTCATGATGTCCATTTTGGTGTGTTTTGGCCTATATCCAAGAAGTAGAAGATTGGTGCAAGGTTGAGGATCAAGGAAGAGCTTATGGATCTTGATTATGTGCTTCATTTCCAGTTTTTTTGAGGTAAAAAGCTATTAACTTGATCATTGATGTCTTAGATCTATTATGTATCATTTTTGGTTCATTTTGGTCCCAAGAATGAGATTTAGTGGTTTGATACTACTCTAGGAGCTTCGAGTTTTCCCTCTTGGTGTTTCTAAAGATCAAGGTCCATAAAGTTGCCAACTTTAGGGTTTAAATCTATCCATGCATGATTTTAGGTCCTTTTCATGATAGTAAGATGCTATATTTGGTGGTTGGGTCTTTGTAGGGTCGAAATATCTTGTAATATGTCGAAGTATGTGTATTTGTTTATTTTGTATGTATTTGCTAAGGCATCTTTATTATCGAAGCTGAATGTCTAGCCTTAATATTTTTTGTACTTTCAGTCTCCTATAAATAGGAGTTGAACATAGAGTTGATAGGTAGAGAGTTTTTCACAACTTACTGACTATCAGTTTTGTACTCGTGTTTTTTGAAAGTAATATGAGCTAAACCAGATCATATTTACTTTGTGTGTTCATATTACATCGTTTTACTTTGATTTGATTCTGGTACTCAGTTAAACTCTTCTACAATTGGTATCAGAGCAGGAATCATTACTCTTAAGATCTGATTTTCAGTTGAATCTGTAATAGCCTGAAATCCAGGTAAGCTTTATGACGCTTTTATTTTGGAGAGTTGGCAAATTAGTCCCTTAAAATTGAATGTTGGATTGGTGAGTACGCTGGGCGTACTACGGTGTACGCCGTGCGTACTCACGTGCTTAAATTGAACGCGGAGTCGCCCGGGTACGCTGGGCGTACCCAGGGATTACACTGGGCGTAGTGAGCCCAGATGCAAACCCTAAATTTCTGGCATGTTCACTATAAAAGGAACATGTAGTCCTTTGCCCTAGCCACCATGTCCCCTTGAGTGAGTCCTTAGAGAGCTGAGATCTGTGCTTTAGCTTGTGTGTGTGTTTTTGAGCTTGAAGTTATCTTTTCAAGGTGAAGAAGGAGAAGAAGGAGCCATTGTTGGAGCTAGAAGTTGAAGAACAAGTGTATATCCGAGTTCTACAGTGGATGGAAATCCCTTCTGAGGTAAAAAGCTCAAAGCTTTCCGTGTTCTTCATAAGTTTTGCTTTTTGGAGCATTTTTAGGGTTTTTGGTTCAAAGTTGGAGACTTTGTGTGCAAAGAGTCCCAATGAGCTTAGATCTGACCTTTTCTAGTGTATATAGTGTTGAGGATTCATAAAAATCCAGTCTTGGACGTGGATGTTGTGTCATGCATGAGTTATAATCTCATTATGGAAAGAGGAAATGTGTTTTGAGAACAAAGTGACCTTTACGGCCATGCAAATGCTTAAAGGTTTCAACTTTATGGATTAAGTCATATTAGAGGAGTCAGATCTGAATTTTGGATGCAAGTCTTAACCGATTAAGATGTGAATGAGATGGATAAGGAAGTTGGGTATTACGTTGGGCATAATCCCAGTACGCACAGCGTAAGGGGCCACATACTTCGATTCTATGAAGGCTCCGGGTACGCCCAGCGTACATGTTTGGTACGCGTAGCGTAACCCGGAGGGTTGACTTTTGTTGACTTTTAGGGTTTGGTCAACATTAGTGTAAATGAGCCAAGTAAGGGGTAAAATGGTCTTTTACCTTTCCTAAGAGTGATTAGAGGGAATGGTCTAGCCTTGGGAAATATGTTGATGATGAGTGTTTATTTCATATGATTAGGCGGAGGCTAGGTCTTATTTCACTGAGTCTGAGATTTCCGAGTTACCGAGTTACACGAGGTGAGTCTTCTCACTATACTTTACCTAGAGTGGTATTATGTGTTGACCATAGGGTCTTATGTGTTATGTATGAGATTATGTGCTATGTGATATATGTATGTTCTATGATTTTATAGATCGGACCAGAGGGTCCAACGATACAGACCGGGACGGAGGGCCCAATGAACTATGACCGGACCAGAGGGTCCAATGAGCTACAGGAATGGAGGGTCCCGCTGAGATGCATCGACTGGTGGGTTATACTGTAGTCTCGAGTGACGTATGTGTTGCGTGTGGTATTTTTGGGAATTCACTAAGCATTTATGTTTACAGTTGTTGTGTTATGTGTTTCAGGTACTACCGAGGACCGTGGGAAGGCACCGACGTGACCCGTACACACCACAGAAGGGATTTGATTTTTTGATCTTGGGATATGTTATGTGTCGTTACTATTGTTGAATACTTTTGAGAATATTTTTATATAAAATTTGGTTGTTGAAAAATGAAAAATTGGTTTTGAAAATCTCATCGTTACAAGTTGGTATCAGAGCCTTGGTTTGAGGGGCTCGGATGCAACTTTGGGCGTATCTGAACTCAAACTGAGGATTTGAGAGATTTTCAAAAATAAAAACTAAATTTTCTAAAAGAGCAAGGAGTTTTGAGAAAACCAGAGCAGAGCAGTGTGTACGGCCAGCCAACGCCCGAACGGTGAATCCCAAAAATACCCGTACATTATATGTTATGAGATATGCTATGTTATGTTATGCATGCTAGAGTAGGGTAGGTATTCATATTAGGACTAAAGTGGCCTGGTTTGGGATGCCTTAGCCTAGGAGATTACTGCTGCTATGAGATGCCTTGAGAGCGAGTAGGTAGCAGTTAGGAGCTCATGAGAGGTCTATCGGAGGGTAGCTAATGCATAGCGAGAGTAGAGTACTTGTGATCCAAAATCTAAGGAGGAGGACTTGGGGTGAATGCTGATGCCGTGTGGTCAGTAGTTTAGGGCCCGTACTACTGAAGACACCAGATCAGTGAGCAGTCCAAGTAAGAATCCTTTAGATATTGGAGGATGAGTATGGTTGCGTTATCAAGTGCGAGTATGCTTGATTGAGTCTCTGATATTTATATGTTGTATTTCAGAGGCATCATGGCTGGGACACGACACACACCTAAGAGCAGTGGTGTCAGCGACGAGGAGATCCATCGATTGATTCATGAGGAGGTGGCTGCTGCCATCCAGGCTGAGATTCCAGAGATGTTCGGGGACATCAAGACCACATTGATTGAGACCTTTGACGATCGGTATGCAACAGTGACTGAGGCTGCGGCTGATACAGCTACTGCTGGTGTTGCTTTTGCTAGACCTCAGGGAGGTGACCTTTTGTTGTTTTGGGAGTTCAGGAACACGAAGTCACCAAAGTTCGATGGGATGTAGGACCCGATTGCTGCGATGAGATGGATCTCTGACATCGAGGGATGTTTCTATACATGTTCTTATCCAGAGCACTTAAGGGTACGGTTCGCTCTGAACTAGCTTCGCTTGGGAGCGAATGATTGGTGGAAGTTCGTGACGGCGAGCTTTACTCTGGCAGAGATTTATGAGGTGACTTGGGAGAGATTCACCGCCATGTTCAGAGACCAGTATGTTCCCCTGGTGGAGAGGGAATGGTTGATTCAGGAGTTCTTGACCCTCAAGCACGGTACTGATTATGTTACAGTTATTACCAGGAAGTTTCATGAGAGGGCGATGTTTTGCCCTGAACAGGTGTCTTCTGAGCAGGCTTACATGAGCCGGTATCTGAGTGTGTTGAGGAGAGATATTCGGGAGTTCGTGGCGAACTCGACTTACCTGACATTTGCTGAGCTCCAGGAAAATGCCCGGAAGAGGGAGATTGAGTTGGAGACTCATGCCAAGGAGGAGGCCGAGTCACAGAGGATGGATCGGCGGCCGACTCAGTCGTAGCCGGAAGCCAAGCGTGCCAGACCCGCTAATTCGAGATCTAGGAGCGCGAAGGGCCACACTGGTGGGAAGTGCGGCAAGAGTCATGAGGGGTCGTGCAGGGCAGGAGTATGCTACAAGTGTGGAAAGGAGGGGCATATCGCTAGGGATTGCCCCAAGGGATTTTTGGTTTGCTTTCATTGCAACCAGACCGGCCATCGAAAGGCTGAGTGCCCTCAGCTACTTCAGGGATCAGCGCAGGGATCTGCGCCTGCTGCTAGGGCTACCGAGGTTCGGCCAGTGAAGGCCGAGGCACCAAGGGCTCGTGGGAGAGCTTTCCAGTTGACCGCGGAGGCGGTCTGCGTGACGCCCGATGTTGTGGCTGGTTTGTATTCTGTATTTATCTTTTATTTGAGATGAGATATTGTGCTTATATGATGATATGCGTAGGTACTTTTCTTGTGAGTTCTGTGCCCTCTTTGTTATTATTTGACTCGGGTGCGAGTCATTCATTTGTTACCTTGGCATTTAGTCAGCACATTAGTATCCGTCGAGAGGCGTTAAGTCGACCTCTGCGAGTTTCCATACCTGACGAGCGAGCGGTGTTTTCTACGGATGTGATTCGAGGATGTATACTTGAGATCTTCGGTGTGGAGTTCCTGATAGATCTGGTCTGGATTGCGATGGGGGACGTGTGTGTTATAGTAGGCATGGATTGGTTGAGCCGATTTGGAGCTATCATAGACTACGAGCATCAGTTGGTGATGATATGAGACCCTAGTGGGGGAGTACTTACGGTGTATGGTGAGCGAACCCGATGTCGGTCAACATTTTGTTCGGCTTCCAGGGCGAGGCAGAGTTTCCAGCAAGGCTGCAGCGGATTCGTAGCCTATGTGATGGACACGCGAGTGGCCGTTGGGAGGCCAAGTTCGATTGATGAGGTTCTGATAGTGTGCAAGTTTCCGGATGTTTTTCCCGAGGAATTGTTGGGCGTGCCTCCCGAGAGGCAAGTGGAGTTCCGTAACGATTTGGTTCCGGGAGCAGCACCTATCGCCAAGGCGTCTTATCTCCTCGTGCCGCCTGAGATGCAGGAGTTAGAATTACATACCTCTTTGATGTAGAATGTCTTCATGAAGCTTGAGTGCTTAGTTCCCTAAGTGTGACACCTCAAATGGTTCACACATCACCAAATAAACTTGGAATGACTTGAGAGAAAATGTACCACTCCTTGAAATTGTCTAGCCCTCATATTCACACACTTGTGTCTGGTTTCTTGAGTCATGGGATTCTTTTATATCGTGGCTATTAGGGTTACACCATGTTTATATGGTGGCTATTAGGGTTACACCATGTAACTCATAACTTTACCCATTCCTTATGCTCCATGGATTTTAACCTCAATGGAGTATCCATGGGTCATCCCATGGACTTAGTCCAACATAAGGAATCTTCGGTCACAAGCCCACATATAAAAGAATGAATGATTTACACAATCAACCCATATATTTAATTAGTATCCTTTTGATCACTTAATTAATTCCAAATTAATTCTTGATAAATACTAATTAAATAACCTTATTAATAAATTAGAACTTATAATATATTAGTACACCTTAAGTGTTAGTTCTGTCATTTTAGTCTATCCAAATGTATGATGCCATGCAACCCAAATGCACCATGCTGGGTCGGGTGAAGTCTTACCAATTATAGTTATGGACTTAGACATTAATCCAACAGTCTCCCACTTGGATAAGTCTAAAACTATTATTGCAAGTATGATTTTAAGAACTGCCTGGCAATTGTAGCTCTCAAAAGCTTCTGTCGAACTCTGACCTTGCCGATGATCTCTGACCTTTGTCAATGACTTGTCCATCAGATAAGGGACCATATATTCCTCCATTCTAGATATCATATAGATTGAGACATGGATTATAATCATTCTCACTGTCCATTTGTTGTTTCCTGATTTCCGATTTATGACGATTGACTAATTGAACTAATCAAATCAGTCCAGGCCCGATCGAGCACTTACATTTGTCATCACCAAATCATCGAGGGGCCCACATATATCGCTTTTATCCCGAATGTAAAAGGAATGGATAAACTTCAACTCATATGGCTTGTTCTACTACTTGTTGAATCATATACAAAGGCACGTTTTATAACATCGAGTTACCAATGCGTTTTCGTGCAATCAATGTACAACTAACTCATAGTAACAATTCATATCTCTAGGTTTGAAGAATATAAGATATTATCGTCTCATGATCACTCGTGATAAAATCCATGAAGTGATTCCAATGAGCTCGGGTTGAATCCATACTCAGAACTTATGAGCACTCATGAGTGTTGTAGCACCAACTTGTCCAACATCTTAGACCTCTACAAGCCCAACCCATGACAATCTTGATTCATATCTACTTCCAACATATGACCGACTGTGGATGGTTTTAATAACGTAGTCATTCAGAACAATGACCTAGTTATTCTGGAAGTCAAATTATGCAAAGTGAAACACAATAATAATCAAATCCAATATGGTCTCAGAACTTATGAATATAAATAAAACACCTTTTACACATTATTCATTGTATACTGTTTTAGCTATCAACTTTATTCTTGATTTAAAACAATAGTTGTCCCATGATCCAAGCATGTACACTATGTATTCTAAACACTAGTCATGCCTCACACCAAGTATGCATACTATGTTTGTCTATGATCTTTACTTTGCGAAATAGACCAATTGAACATAACTCCAATGATTCTCATTTCATAGTGCCAAATCCTTACTGCAAATGCAAGAATTCTAAATTCATGTCAATTACTGAAATCTGTTAGATTCTAAACTTATATGCAATGATCCTCTTGTAATTATTATGCACAAAGTCACAAAGACTTGACAATAAACATTACTGAGCATTCCAAAGGAGATCAACTCCTTGGAAACATCCTTCTTGCATTAAGTTTCGTAATCTTAAACATATTTAATAATTTCCAACTTTGAAACGTTTCCATATTCCATTTTGACTATCACTTCTGAACAAGAGTTGTCTCCTTACAGATAACTGTTTCCATATTTCATACTACTTATGTTTTTAACACTGTTAATCATATCAGATAACCGTTTGAAATTGCAGATTTCATTATCATAGTATTTGTGAAAAGTGTTATTAATTGTCGTATTTTATATTTTCACAAATGATTTTCCTCATTACAATAGTTAGAAACATAACCTTTAAACTTTGAACAAGAAACTTAATAAGTTGTTTTGTCCTCGGTAACACTCCACGGAGATACGCGAGTGGAGGATAGTAGATATAACTTTTTTATTGTCCTTAATAAAACACCCCTAGACACGGGTGTGAAGGACAGGTATCATTGGAACTTAGTCAGGTCCTAGTTAGTAGTCCCCCTAGACACGAGAGTAAGGTATCAATAGAACAGGATATCCATATCGATAATTTCAGTTTTAAATTCAAGAATCTTAAGATTGGAGACACGTCCTTTGCAACACTTCCTAGGCACGAAAGTGTAGGACCGCCCCCGTAACCAGAATCTCCGAAAAGGGGTGAGCGTGACTAGAGTGTATAGATCTATACGGGACTGACTATCGCGCTCCTGGCTGCTAGCTACAGTCGAACCGAAAGGTTCAAGGGTGACAAAAGTCATAGAAGATATTGGCCCCACCCCGGCTCGAGTCAAATCTAGTTTGTAGTACGGTTATGGAACTCGCAATCAAGATTATGAAAACTTTATACTTATTTATTAGTTCTATATACGTCTTAAAACTAATGTACACTTAAAGGTAACCGAACTTTTAGGAAACTTCGCACGCACACACTTTAAGTATGGTAGATACTTGTACGTTACTTTTAGATTCGATAACACTTCACAAGATTAATCAGGTTTTCAGTACACATCTTTCACATTAGGAAAATATAGGATTTTCCTGGGGTAATCACAATTCGTAACCAGAATAGTGTAACACAATAGAACAACTTAACTTTACTTTTAAGTAAATATGGGATTTTCTTGGGTCGTAACATTTTCAGAAATCAAAAGGAATCTCATACATTTTCATAAAAACAAACCGCTTATGAACTCACCAGCTTTATGCTGATTTTCAAACTGCTAGTATTCTTTGGTTCTTCTTAGACAGGTATCCCGCGTCCTTTTGCAGAAGACGGAGCGAATGGAAGTCACATCTTTCTTTTGTTTAAACTTATGTATCTATGAAACTTGTACTACTTTACTTTTCAACTGATGTAATGAAATCTATGTAATGTAATGTTTTGTGTTTTACTTTGCTTACTTTGTACATTGGTTGCGATATTCATGACGTCCTCCGCCCTGGAACGTTTCTGCCTTCGGTTTTGGGGTGCGACATGGAGGACGTCATGTCAAGTATCACGAGATATGAATATGGTAAGCAAGTAAAGAACAACCTTTTCATTTAGAAAGAAAGTGTTACAATGTGTGTGTTCACAAAACATAGAAGTCACAAACAAATAACAAAACATGACTTGAAGCTGTAATGCTCCATCTTCTGAATCCCAGCACGAGCACCTGTCTAATAGTCTCCTGAGAATACAAGTTATTTGAAAGAGTTGATCAGCAATTAAGCTGGTGAGTTCATAAGATTTTAGTGATGTATGTAAGCTGTAAAAATGTGGAAAATGTATATGTGAAAGTGATGTAAGTTGTAAGGTCTGTTTTGATAAGTTCGCCTGTTCCTCTATATCCTACTTTAATGGAAGTTAAGTAAAATGACACTACAAGCCTTTCTATGCGTACTAAGTGGGTACAAGTTATATATACATGGAGTAAATAAACAATCGATTGTGCGCATCTGTCCTAAACTCACAACCCAACGGGGAACAACAAGTAAGGTGGATCACACACATTCCATTGGTTGTTAGATCGTTGTCATATATATCCTTGGTGTATTCACTTGTTACTCACGGAGTTATTTGTAATGGTTCTTTTATATCTAATGAAGAGTTCTTTTAAGAAAACCTATTTTTCTTATAATAAGATATTGACTATGGTGATTACCTTTATAATAGCTTTGTTTATACAGCTATTTATAATTTGATATTGGGTAGATAGTTAATTGGGGGAATTTTCCCTAAGCCCACATCCAATGGGAACAGGACGTTGGGGGAAGACACACATTTAACTATCTATTGGATATTAGTATTATATATAAACATGGTGTATAAACTAAGGTGTTATGAGTTAACTCACTTAAAGTCTCTAAAACTGTGCAACTTAATAAAATGGATTAAGCCCTTAACTGGGAAATCACTAGTTTTGTATACCAAAAAGTACTGACTTTGAAAAGTAAGTTTTGTACTAGAATAAATGTGCGTTGACTCTGTGTCCTATGACCTGATCCATACCTGGTACCCTTATGATGACTTAATGTATACTAAGTATAAATATATATAGATTTGGGTAGATAATAGATTGGGTGACCTCGGTGCAAGCCCACATCCAATGGGAACAGGACATACAGCGAAGAGCACACATCCTATTAGTTGCCGGGATCTACTTAGCATATATGTATCCTACAGTGTATACATTAAGCAATCATAAAGTTAGCATCATGATCCTAACCTTTTATCGTAGCCTTCTACCAAGGCGTCTTCTATTCTATGTTAAACCCGACTGTTCCTTTGTCAATTGTAAAGCATCTTCTCCCTAGTTTATAACTATCTTGACTAGAAAATAGATTAACTTTCAAGTGGTATTGTCACTTTATGAAAGTAATGGGAAAAGTAAGTACACAAATGTTGTTTATAATGACATGCGGATGTACTAATAACCTAAAAACATATTTGTCTTATTACAATCATAATGTGAAAGCTAGAACCCCTACTAAACGCTCTCATGAAAGGAGATTAAGGGAACCCAACGCGACCAAAGAAAATCCATGCAAGCCGTTTAATTCACATTAAAGTTATATGATCATGTATAACCAATATAACTATAACTAATGCGTTAGTGATTCATTGGTATAATTAGATCCTGTCTGTGTGTTCTCATGCTATAGCAACTTAATTTGTTATGTTCTGTTCTGGCAATGTTTGATTCTCTTCACTGTTCATTCTATTATGGTATTGTTTCTTTTGTGCTTCATTGTACTAGAAGTAATGGATAGCATTCTCCTAAACTATACCTATAATAGTTTACTACTGCTCCACTTGGATTGTTACTGAAAAGACTCATTTCTCTACTAAGTTTTGCTTTTACTTTAAAAACGGAGCTTTGTATAACTATCAAGTAACATAACTTAAATGAGTATTGAAATGTTTTGACAACTTAATTAGCATAAGAAAGATTTTGAAAGATGTTTAATATAAAACATTTACACAATTATCATTATATTCAACCTATATTCCTCCCCCCCTTAAAACAGTTAAAATAGTTAAAAGATTCATTACGGGGTATGAACTCAGCTGATGTGGGTGATTCAAACGGGTATGCGTGTAAGGATGAGAAGTTCCACGAATGAAGTCCCAAGACACAATAAGTCCTAAATAACATATAAGGACACAAATTGACATGAATATAGTGTTTATAACAACTATATGAAAGAAACACCTTCCGGGACTAGGAAACACCTTGACCAAGTGTTGGAATCACATGTGATTCAACATAGGAAGGTATAAAGGCACTCACATAAGTTTACTACCATGCATTCACGACCCATGGGAGTTTACGGCCGTAAACTCATGGTAACTCATGGGTTAGTGAAAATTTGAAGGCTAGGAGGTGATTTAGGGACATTAGCTCTACCCTATGATGAGAAATACCACCTTCTATGGAGTTTTTGAGGAGTTTACGGCCCAAATGAGTTTACTACTGTAAAATCATGGTCATTTATGTTAATGAGGGTCCTAAAGTCATAAAGAAGCATCCTAAATTCAAGCCTAAGCCTTAGGAAGTGTTTGTGGCATCAAAACACCCCTAACTTGAGTTTTCGGCCCTTGGAACATTTTGGCTTGTGTTTGCGGCCATAATCACCTATGGGTGATGGCATTTTGATTGCTTTGAGTCCTAAACACATCATGGTAAATTGCTATGCTTGTCTCTTGGCTTAAGGAAGGCATTTAGGGCACTTTGGCACCATAAAATGGAGTTCACGGCCCAAGAGCATCCTTGGCCATGGACTCAGTTTTAACCCCTTAATCTTAATCTTTTTGAGGCCTAGACATGTCAAGGGTTGTTCCATGTTTGGTTTCCGAGGTTTAGGGGGAGACTGGGCACACTTTGGCCCTAGATTTAGTGTTCACGGTCCAAGAAGATCTTGGCCCGTGAACACCATTTCCTTGGTGTTTTGGCTTGATTTTTCATGTTATTAAGGCATATAACAGACTTATATACACTCTAGGTTGAAGTAATCACAATTGGGGGTGATCGGGTGAAGATCCTTGAGAGAGAAATCGGGTTTTCTCTAGTTGGAAATGTCACAAATGAATTCAAAATGGCTATGTTTTCCTTATATAGTCTCGGGGGTTTTTGATCCAAATACGATTTTTGGACTGTAATATTCCAAACTCTTGAAGATTTGGGCTCTTATTACAACATATTAAGCCCTAGTGTATCCTTTCTCCTGATATCCTATGGAAGCACTAACTTTATAACACTCAAACTTACTCCAACAAGCTTGAAAGTTAGTAGAAACAGTTTTGACTTCTATTGAAGCGGATGGTTGTACAGAATGGAAAGTCTTGGGTTGTCACATCATCCCCTCGTTAAAATTAATTTCATCCCGAAATTAGTTCTCTTAACGTTACTACTGGGGTTGAGCTCTTCTGCTTTGTAGAATACTCACTCGTAGACCTGGGAACCTTGCCCTGGTTTTCTTGATAGGGTTCATACTTGGTCCATCTATCATTACCTCGTGTATACGAGCCATATATAATTAGGATTAGTAGGACTGTCGGATGTGTGACTCCGCTCCAGGTCCATAACTCAATGGAGAACAGGAGATAGGGCGGAAACACACATACTAGATCTGCGTAATCATATTCATATACCACCCTCGCGTATACACTAAATAATAATAGGCTGGCTGTATTCGTCCTTAGCCTCTGTGCTAGAACTTGGTTTGCTGTAGAGTGGTATGTCGTGACGGTCTGCGGATGTCTGACGATAAGGCTTTAGAGGACAAAGTGCTCTTCGCACGAGTACTTCGGGGGTTTAGAATGCGAAAGATAAAGTTATTGATTTAGGTCGGACTTTCGATACGAATGATGAAAGTTTTGAGAACTTGCCGATCGAGGCGATTGAAACATATGAACTCAGTATGGTGAGGACCACGCCAACTCATGACGAACGAAAACAACGGACTCTATACTGAACGAAGTTTTTGGTTAAATGAAAGAAACGTCTGATATACGATGACGTATCCCTGGTATGATTTGTACTCTACTCCTAGTATGTCCAACAATGTACTCCTTGTCACTGTTCTCGAGTTTCGTGTTTTCTATATTGAAATTAGTACTCCTATGTATCGTACTGCTATGTGCGCATACATACAAATAAATGTGCTTTACTTACAGAAGGGATGCTTTTATACTATGATCCCCATGGTACCACTACCGTCGCCCGTCATATACAAGTTGTGAATACTTGAGATGAGCCAGACAGTCTACTGAGCATCTCTGCCTCAAATCATCAACCAATTAAGGAATGGGACCTAAGCGGAGTCACTCACTCTAAGTTTGCAACCTCTCAGTTGCACACATCCCTGATGTATGTGGTGAGCTAAAATAGCTTCTCTAAGGGATCTTTTAGTTCTTTTGAATATTACGATCTATTTCAACATGTGAGTTGTTATTGTTACTTTTTAAGTGTTTATCCTTAACTTTTGATCCTATATGAATATAATATTAATTATAAAAGAAATTACCATTATGAAAACGTACCATTACTCGTTGACAACTCCAGGGTAGATTCTCCTGTGTTGATCATCAGAATGCGTCCATCCACTCCAGAGTTCCTGATTATGGGGCAGTTCCTCTGATTGTGTCCATTCTCCCCACAACCATAGCAGGCTTGGTTTTCTTCAGCTCCGGGGACTTGGGAGATCGGTTGAACCGGTACCCTGCAGTAATGGACAGTGTGTCCTTTTCTGTGGCAGTTCAGACACTACATTTCTCGGCATACTCCAGTGTGGTGGAAATTACACTTTCCACATTTTGGAAGGTTTCCAGCATATCAAATGGCAGGTGCTGAAGCAGTAGTTGTTGTAGCGACGTACATAGTACTCGCTTGTTGCTCTTGCCGGGTGTTCGATGTTTTTCGCTTCTTATTTCCCTTGTTCTCCAACTCCTGATTATAGTCCTCTTCCGTTGATGACTCGGGAATAGGGACTTTCACGCTGTGGCGGACTCCATTATCGATGAGTCGCTGAGCCAAGCGTTTAGCACTAGCGAACGTGGTTGGGTTAGAAGACAACACATTTCCTTGGGTTGGAGCAGTCAGACCCCAAATCTACCTTTCTATCTTCTTGATCTCCGAGGTAATCATCTCGAGACATAGAGCTGCTAGTTCGATGAACCGATCCGTGTAGGTCAATATGTCTGAGCCAACCATAGTGAGATCCCACAACTCTTGTTCTAGTTTTTGAATCTCGCCAAACGGGTAATATTCTTCCCGCATTAACTCTTTTAGATTTTCCCAACCTATTAAGTTTTCCACTAATAGGGTTAGTGACTTAACATGGCTGTTCCACCATGTTAGGGCCTTGCCATCGAAGGTGCAGGAAGCAAACTTCACTTTGCTTCCTTCTTGGCATAAACAGATTTCGAAAACCGACTCTGTTTTCTCGAACCATTACATGAGAGCAATGACTCCTTCAGTCCATTTAAAGGACAATGGTTGGCATCTGGTGAAGTCCTTGTAGGAGAACTCTCACTGGCGCACAGGGACCTCACCTTGAGTAGAATCAGTACGTGTTTCACCTCCACCAGTACTGATGGGGTGATATTGTGCCAAGGCTGTTGCCACAGCCGCTGCCACTGCAGCGTTCAGAGTTGCTGCATCGATTTGTGGAGAAGATATGGAAGTTATCGAAGAAGCGTGTATGGGTAATTTGCGAGGAGGCATCTTTGCTAAAAGAAAACAAAGATAAGACGGAATAAGTCTATAGCAACGGACACAAGACGAAAGCTGAAAAGTCAAGGTTATCCTAGTCCTGGATCTATCGACTCCTGACTTCCACAAGGTTCTAGGAACAATTCATAAATTAGTCTATACCAAATAAACTCTATGAATCTGAAATAACTATCCTCGAATGAATATCCGTTTCCTGAATAACTGGTACCAGCTGCATGTAAGTAAATAATTCTAACACATGTAATGTGAGCAGTGTTTCCACTTGCTCGATAAATTAACGTAATTAATATTTATTAGTGTGATGCTAAGACATTTCGATTACTCCGACTGATCTTTCCTTCAAACTTCTCCTGAACTTGTTCTTGTTCCTCCTGAACTCTTCTGTTGTCTAGTATGAGGAAGTGGTTATGTTTATCTGGGCTTGTCGTGCGAGAATGAAAGTGACTAAAGAACCTATGAGCTTTAAGGTAACTTTATGGGGTGATCCTTATGGAATTCTCCTATAATCATACCAGGTACACCAGTTTGCATTGTATATAATTGAAGATCAAATAGACATTCGAATAATTGATCCCACCTCAACACTACTTCTTTAAAAGGAATGGATAGCGAAGCGTCGGTCACAGATTCTATGTCTATAAGATCTTGATTATATATAAAACTTTATGAATATACCCTGTAAGATTATAGACCTATCCACAAGGGTCTTTTAAGTTATCACATAAGTTATTTATATGGACTAAAATACTCCTAGTGTATTCTAACATAATGTACTTGGTGTGTTCTAAACTTGTTATTGCGTTATCGTATAATAGAATACTCCCATAGTACCCTAACTCTAACTATACTTGTTTTGGCATTCTCTTGGCTGGTGTTTCGGTAAGTTTTAACTCTGTTGCAACACATTAGGCTATATTTATCCTAGCTATGATTACATAACTGTTCAGGTTGACGACAATGTCCAACCTTTAAATACTTTTAGTTATGTTCTCCTCGTGATCCTAGTTCTATTATGTACATGTATGAGCAAGTAGGTATATTTTTATAACTTGAAGCTATACTCTAAAATATACCATTATCCAGAGCACTTATGCCCCATTGTATTTATAGACGTATATCTTTTATCAGTTGATATACTTAGTTTACTATAAACAATGCTCTGATACCAATCTGTCACACCCCCAAAACCGAAACAGTGGAAACGTTCGAGGGTGGAGGACGTCATGTCAAGTATCACGAGATATGTATATGGTAAGCAAGTAGAGAACAACCATTTCATTTAGAAAGAAAGTTTTTACAATGTGTGTGTTCACAAAACATAGAAGTCATAAACAAATAACAAAACGAGACTTGAAGCTGTAATGCTCCATCTTTTGAATCCCAGCATGAGCACCTATCTAATAGTCTCCTGAGAATACAAGTTATTTGAAAGAGTTGATCAACAATTAAGCTGGCGAGTTCATAAGATTTTAGTGATGTAAGTAAGCTGTAAAATGTGGAAAATGTATATGTAAAAGTGATGTAAGTTTTAAGTTATGTTTTGATAAGTTCGCCTGTTCCTCTAGAAAATCCTATATTTCCTACTTTAATGGAAGTTAAGTAAAATGACACTACAAGCCTTTCTATGCGTACTAAGTGTGTACAAGTTATATATACATAGAGTAAATAAACAATCGATTGTGCGTATCTGTCCTAAACCCAACCACATTCCAACAAGCATGTGCACATAAACATATAATCATATAGCAGTTCAAAACTAATCAACCAATCTAGCAGATCACATACATAGCACATCCCTACCAGGATACCGACCTAACCGGTCGCTAGCATAGCATCATCCTATAAACCAGGATACCGACCCTAACAAAGTCTCTAACATATACCATCCTAACTACTAGGATGCACACATAGCAAAGCAATAACATAACAAACAACTAACCATATTTCCATCCGATAAAGGGTCGGCCTTGGTGCCGTAGACCCTATCTATATAGTGAGGATAACTCACCTGCAACTGTCGGCTGAAGAAATAAGATCACGCTTCTCCAAACATGGACACGAACTCCCCCACTGGTCAACACCAAAACACTAAACTCAATAAATGTCAACAATTACCAGAAATACCCCTGGAAGTCAACTGGTCAACTCTTGGTCGTGGTCAAAGTCCTCAGTCAAAGTCAACCTTCCTGACTGACTCTACTCGCTGAGTTAGCCCGTTGACTCGTCGAGTCCCTAGGCTCTGAAAACTCCCATATCACGACTCAACTCGCCGAGTCGCCCCAAGACTCGCCGAGTCCAACAAACTCCGAGTCCCTTCATGCTCAACTCACTGAGTCATCCCTCGACTCGTCAATTCACCGCTTAACCAGAAAAGGTTAGGACTCCTCGACCTGACTCGCCGAGTCCAACGCAATATTCAACAGACTCGCCGAGTTGTTCTTCCAACTCGTCAAGTTTATGCACATATTCATACTACTCATTGAGTTCACCAATGTGACTCGCCAAGTCTTTTTAGTTCTTATTCCATACAGAGGCTTTTCAAGCCATGTAGGGACTCCAGTTAATAGATCTACCCTTCTACAAGCTATCTCTCATGTAAAGCGGCAAACATTACGTGAACTCAAGGAGTTATGAACCCAAAATGCTCTAGGGCAAGGCTTTTAGGACAAAGAGTTTCACTAATATCTCAAGGATAGGAAGTTTACGATCTTCTGGACCATCTCAAGTCCAAATCTGAGGTAGAAACCTCAAATCCAACCTCTAACCCGAAGCAACTCTAGAAATGCCCCCAAAAACTCCACAAATGATAGATCTAGATGCACACAAGCTCAAGCAACGGGTTATTACCTCAAATGAAATCTCCAACTGAAGAATAAGTCAAATCTCTGCAAAGTCCCTTACCACATTCCTCTTGATGTTCAATTTCTTCTCCAAGGCTCTATTCTCTCGCAAAGGGGTTTCCTCATGAATTAGGGTTCTCTGGATCTCAAATGGGTAGCAAAGAGGCTAAGGGGAAAACATAAGGTTCTTTAAATAGGGTGCTATCCCTGAAAATAGGTTTCTCCTTCAAGCATTGACTCGCCGAGTCTAGCCGCCGACTCACCGAGTCAGTCACTTAGCACGTGACCAAACCGCGACTCGACTCGCCGAGTCTATCCATAGACTCGCCGAGTCGATCTTCCTTAATTACACCAAGAACCCTGAACTTGCATTTCTGAACTCGGGGTGTTACAATTTGTGCGCCTCCTCCATCAATGTCTGACACATGCCTCCATGATAGGGGACCCACACCCTATGGTAGAGGGTCAACAACCCTCGGCTATCATAGTGGAAGGAGGAAACTTGAACCACATTATGCTCGCTCTTCTGATGTTCCTCCTTCATAGCTTCCTGTTGAGCTTCTCTGATCTGCTCCAACAACGGAGTCAGCACGGTCATCCGCATGCAGATATCTCTGATCGGTGCTGCCTTGCGCTAAGCGCATCGGTCACCACATTGGCCTTCCCTCGGTGGTAAAGGATCTCACAATCATAATCCTTCACCGCATCTAACCACCAACGCTGCCTCATGTTTAGATTCAGCTGGTCGATGAGATACCTCAGGCTCTTGCGGTCCGTGTAAATGGTACAACGAACCCCATAGAGGTAATAACGCCAAATCTTGAGGGCAAAAACAACCGCCCCTAGCTGCAAATCATGCTTCGGGTAGTTCGCCTCGTGAGGCTTCAGCTGCCTCGAAGCGTAAGCGATAACATGATTTGTCTACATCAATACCGCACCCACATCCGAGATGGACGCATCGCCGTACACCACAAAATCCTACATGCCCTTTGGCACGGCTAAGATTGGCACCTCACACAATCTCTATCTCAATGTCTCAAACGCATCCTGCTGCTCAGGACCCCAGCGAAAGACCACAACTTTCCTTGTCAGCCTGGTTAGAGGTACAACTATCTTGGAGAAGTCCAGAATGAATCACCGATAGTAGCCTGCCATCCTCAGGAAGCTTCGAATATCAGATGGAGACCTCGGAACCTCCCACCTCATCATGCCCTCTACCTTGGCCAGATCCACCGAAATCCCGTCTTGATTGACAAGGTGTGCAAGAAACTACACCTCGCACAACTGGAACTCACAATTGGAGAAAGTAACATACAATCTCTCCCTCCTCAAAGTATCCAAAACCTCCCATAAATGCTCCTCATGTTGCTCTCGCATCTTAAAATAAACCAATATGTCATCGATGAAAACTATCACTGACCAATCCAACATTAGTCTACACATGCGGTTCATGAGATCCATGAATGCCGTAGCAGCAATGGTGAGCCCGAAGGGCATCACCACAAACTCATAGTGGCCATAATGCGTCCAAAAAAGTAGTCTTCTGCACATCTTCCTCTCTGACCCTCATCTGATGATACCCTGAACGCAAATCAATCATGGATAACCAAGATGCTCCCTCTAGCTGGTCAAAGAGGTCATCAATACTCGGAAGTGGGTAAAGATTCTTCACCGTTACCTTATTCATCTCCTGATAATCTATACACATCCGATACGACCCATCCTTCTTCTTCACAAATAGGATCGGGGCTCCCCAGGCTGAACTGCTCGTTCTGATGAATCCTTTGTCTGACAGCTCCTGTAGCTGCGTAGACAACTCCTGCATCTCAGGAGGAGCCAACTGATACAGAGCCTTGGCTATCCTAAACTCCACTTGTCTTTCTGAAGGCATCCCAGGCAACTCCTCGGGGAATACATCCGCAAACTCTCGTACCCCGGGCACATCGCTCACTGTCTCCTTACCCGCCTCCCGGGTATCCATAACATAGGCGACAAATCCTGCACAACCCTGCTGAAGGTAACGCCTAGCGCTCGTTGCTGAATACAAATTTGGTTCTCACTATGGCCTCTCGCCCTGGATCACCAGCTTTGCCTCGCTTAGGGTCCTGACCCGAACCAACTGTTGCACGAAGTCAATCACTGCCTATTGGGGCTTAGCCAATCCATAACAATAATAACCTTGTTCCCCCATAAAGGTATGGGAACTAAGGCTACCAGGTAACGTTCCTCGAACGAACTCAATACACAATCTTGGTAGACCTATGATGCTCGTACTAACTGGTTGTCCGCAATCTCGACCTCTAGAGGGAAATCCAGCATGCCCAAAGACTCTAGAAACTTCTTGCTAAGCGCAAGAGAAACAAACGATCGGGTAGCCCCCGAATCAAACAACACCTGAACTAGGATACCGTTCACATGGAACGATCCTAAACAGATCATAAACATAACATATCAAAATCACAACGATGTAACATAAAGAAATAAGAGAAGAAACCATACCCGTGACCACATCAGGTGCAGCACGTGCCTCCTCGGTTTTCAACTGAAATGCTCGGCTCCGCACCACTGGAGCCTTTACCTTCGCCTTTCAGCCATCCACCGTGCTGCTGCTGGGGTCGGCGCCGCTGCTGTCTCTGTTGTCAATCTAGGGCAATTGGCCTTCTTGTGGCCCCTATGATTATAATGAAAGCAAATCAGGTCTGACATCTGCACTGTGGGGGTGGGGGCAGTATAATCCCTACCAAAATGCCCAGTCTTACCGCACTTATAGCAGTCAGAACCCGACCCATTGCGACATGCTCCCTCATATGACCGACGACATTTTCCACAACGGTCCCAACCCTGCTGGCCCTTCGACCTAGAGTCAAATCCCTTGGATTTCTTCCATGAAACCCCTGTAACCTGCTCAGTCTCTGGCTTCCTCTTCTTGAGGTGCTCCAAATCGATCTCCCTCTCCCGCGCCCTGTCAATCATGGAGTCCAAGGTCGGGCATGCCAAGAAGCTGACATGCTCCCTGATGTCAGCTCTCAATATGTCGTGATAGCGGGTCCTCCTCATATCTTCATCTCTTGCATACTGGGGCACCAAAAGAGCCCTCTCCTGGAACTTGGTGGTGATCTCCGCCACAGTCTCTGTAGTCTGTCTCATATCAAAAAACTCCATGGCTAGTTGCTGAAGCTGCACATCTAGCACGAACTCCGCCCTGAATCTGTTCACAAAGTCTGACCAGGTCATACCTCGCCGGTGGGGGCTCCTATTGAGTCACCAACCGACTCCCACCAATCTCTCGATCTGTCTCTCAAACATCCCGCTGCAAAGTGGACCTTCGACCCTTCCGGGCAGAAGCTCGTCAACTGCGTAGACTCAATGTCTGCGATCCATCTCCTGGCAGGAATGGCGTCCTTCACCCTGTGAAAATCTGATGCACCACTCACTCTGAAGTCCTTGAACGACAATGTGCACGTGTTCGCTTGGCTAGATGGCCAGATGCCAAATCACTCCTGAATGATCGGAGGCGATCCTCCATCAGCTCGATGATCCCCTGCTTAATCGACCCGGATATGACCAGGGTTGCCTCAAGGATACCTCTCGTAATCTTGAGCCTCTTGCTCCATGTCGTGTGGTCACCATACTGAAAATAAAGACATAAACTTTAGGATCAAACATACCCCGAGAGGTCTCGCACATTATCCCAGATTCTTGGTTCCATCTCGGCCCTCCTTGACTCGAGTACGGATCATCTGCTTTCAGTAGTACGGGCCCATACTACCTTCCACATCTATCCGTACTTTCCTCAAGGATTGCTTCGACTTCACCAAGTACCTTAACCAATATCCCTTTCTAACTAATCTCATCCTCGGCTTTCCTAGGGAACTCTCCGACCTACTCTCCGCCATCAGCTGCACCAGGAGTCCCTACCACCCTTCCCTAAGTAGCTTGCGGATACTGCTACATATCCGCTCACTAGTTAGTTAAAGTTAGCCAGGACCCCTATATCACAAAGCAAGCAACATTCATGCATCGAGTAACCATAGCAAGCATAACCTAACCAAGCTATCCTACTGCTGACTAGGAAGTCCTAGCATGCAGCTCATACAACAGGCATATAAGGAATCCTCCTAGATCCTTAGCCCTAATCTAGCATGCAGTTCTCAAAAACATATATCAGGCATAAAAGGAATCCTCCTAGATCCTTAGACCTATTCTAGCATGCAGTTCTCAGAACCACATATCGTACAACATATCATAACAAGTATGGGTATCTTGAGGAAAACTTACTTGAGCTCCGCCGGTCGCACACATCACACACCTTGTTCTTTCTCAAACTCTTTTTCTTAGATTTAGAAAACTATTTTCTTTGAAAAAATCCTTTAGCCGCTCGGTTTGAGTCCAGACACCCTCGAGTGTGTAACACTCGTGTTTCTAGCCTAGGAATTTATATTAAGGTGATAGTCTAGGTTAACCTTTGTAACTCATTTTGAAGAAATGAAAAGGAATTATGTGAATGATGCGTTTTATGCTTAATTATTAGCATTTAATTAATTAAGAATAAAAATAAGCGTCAAAATTAAAGTGTGAGATAAGCCTGATATCTATACATAAAGTTGTAGTGGTTAAAACAAGGATTTAGGGGATATAAATGTTGGGTTTTGAGCAATCTAACACTTCCTAAGTGTGCATGCAACCCTAATAAACCTTGGATCTATGTTTGTCTAAATACATGCAAAATAATAATTTTTCCAAGGTTTATAACCTATCTAACATGGCATGGGGAACATTTCAACATAAAGAGTTAGAAGAGATTACATACCTTTTGATGAGTTTGGTTCTTGAGGAGTTTGAGGGCCAAGCACCAATAGTGTGAATGCCTCAAATGGAATCACAAAACACCACAAACGCTTGGAAAACTTTAAGAGAGTGTATACACTTGTATATTTCGGCCACACACAAGCTCACACACACTAGTTCACTAGTTACACTTAGGCCCCATTTCATGCTCCATAAGCATGCTTATATAGTGTGCATGGTTAGGGTGAAACCCTAACAACCCATGACCTTTCGTTTCCCAGGATCCATGGGTTAAAAGCTCCATGGATCATCTATGGACTTCCATATAAGCCTAGCCCATTAACAAAAGAGCATTAGCCCACACTAAATAAAACCAATAGCCCATAATCTAATTAGTCTTCCTTTTAATCTCTAAATTAATTCATAATTAATTTAAGACTAAAACTAATTAAATAACATAATCTCATATTAATATATTATAACTTATAATATATTAATAAACATATGTGTATAACTCTCATAAAATTATCCATAAATAGTTTGGATGAGATGCAACCCAAATGGACCATGCCGGGTCGGGTCAAGTATATACCAAATAAGTTATGGACTTAGACACCTTATCCAACAGACTCCCACTTGGATAAGTCTAATAACTATATTTGCATATGTTACTTCAGGAACCAACCAGCAATCGTAGCTCTCGAAAACTCTGTTGAACTATGAAGACTCTGTTGAACTATGAAGCGCCATTTTAGATAAGTGATCATATAATCCTCTGTTCTCATGATATCAGCCAGACAAATACATGGAACAACGTCGTACTTATTGTCCAGCAGTTTGTTTCCCAATTTTCGATTTGTTTGACAAAGAACGTAATCGAACACATCAATTTAGTTCTGACCGGCCGGTACATAGGTCACAACAAAATCATCGAGGGGCCCAGATATCGCTTCTATTTCTAGAAGGAACAGATAAACTTCGACTCATATACTTGTTCTACTACTTGTTGAATTGTACACAAAGGCACGTTTTATAACATCAAGTTACTGATGCGTTTACGTGCAATCAATGCACAACCAACTCATAGGTAACAACTAATATCTCTAGGTTTGAAGATTTATATGATATTACCGTCTCACGATCACTCGAGATAAAATCCATGAAGTGATACAAGTGAGCGTGGGTTTATTCCAATACTCATAACTTATGAGCACTCATGAATGTTGTAGCAACCATTGCTATGACTAAACCCATTTAGCCATCTACAAACCCGATTCATGATAGTCTTGATTCATACCTACTTCCAACATATGAACGACTGTGGAGTGTTTAAATAACTTAGTCATTCGAAAAGAATAACCTAGCTATTTTAGAAGTCAAAACATGCAAAGTGAAACACAATAATAATCGAATCCAATATGGTCATAGAACCCTTTTGAATATAAATAAAACCACTTTCTATTTATCACCATATTGATTACACATTATTCATTGTTTCAAATAATCAACTTAAGACTTGAATAAAAACAACGGTCATCCCATGCTCCTAGCATGTACACTTTGTTTTCTAAACAATAGTTATGCCATACCCCAAGTATGCACACTATGTTTGTCTATGATCCTTACATTGTGATGTAGATCAATTGAACATGATTCCATTGATACTAATTTCACAATCCCAAATCCTTATTGTAAATGTGAGAATCCCCGATTCCTATCATTTACCAAAAATCTGTTAGATTTTAAACTTTTATGCAATGTTCTTCTTGTAATGATTATTCACAAAGTCACCAAAAACCTTGTCACCAATCATTACAGAGTATTCCAAAGAAGGTCAACTTCTAAGGAATGAAAGTCTCATATTCAAAGTACATTGCTTTGAACATCCTTCTTGCATTAAGGTTTTCTAATCTTACATAGATTGAATAACTTCCACCTATGGAGACATTTCCATAGTCCCATTTTGACTATCACTTCCGAACAAGAGTTACTTCTTTTTCAGAACATGTTAATACGGTCCTTTCCGACAAGTTACATCATACTTCCAACTTTCCCTGAGCAACCAATCTTTGGTGAACCTTAGATTTGTCCTCGACAATTGCTTAATCACTTTAGTCATATCCAGTTCTAGACTTTTTCCTTCTCAATGCCTTAAGAATTTGGAAAATTTAGAAAAGATGAATATTATAGCACATGCAATCAATCCTATATCCGAAGCATATGGGACACGATTCATGATGTTTGACATAAAGACATGATACTAGACCAGTCTTTTGCTACAATATTTTTTTATTTGCCATGTTTTCAAAATTTAACTATGAAGAGGGATGTCGTAGTCATAATTGAATTTTGAGAACGCAATATATATAGAATTTTCTTAAGTCGAACCATTCAGACATAAAATTCTTATCTATATTCTTGACTAAAGATGATTAAAATCTCAATCTAAGCTTTAGAATTGAAATGAAGTATAATTTCCTCTCCATTAATTATAGCAAAACAACTTTTCAATCCCTGCAACTTCACGAATTGACAGTTTGTTTTCTATAATTAACATTGCTAACTTGCAACACTAAACGTAATAATCATGCTCCCACTAACATGATGATTATCAGCATAACACTTATGCTCCCACTAGCTCTGACATATTTCCAGAAATCTGCTGGACTTATGAAATTTAGATTCATACACCGTTTCTTAGATAGCTCACATGTGTATCTAAACAATTTTCAGAACTATGAAAAGGGATGCCGTAATCATAGTCTCAATTGCTTAGGCATTTGCCATTTCTCACAAGTCCATGTTAGTGTGCCGGTTAACCACACGCGCTCCACTAACGACTTTTGAAAATGCGAATAACATAATTGATATCTACGTAAAATCTACTTAGTGAAAGCGTTTCCTCACCATCATTTTCATGAATCGGAGAGAAACCTTATGACAGTTAGATTCTATAGTGTATGAGTTCCTATCCATGTGAATTTGTCAAAACCATAATCACAAGATAAGGTTAGTGACAAATTCAGCCTTACATTGATTAAACTTGTTCAATCTTAGTTTCTTGTCACCTTGGTAGCACAAGGCCCACCAATGCTTCCAAGTTGAACTCTGATAACTCACATGCAAATTCAACTTATTTGAAGTAGGTACAGAAACAAGAATTATGTCAACACGATAGGTTGCAAACCTTAAGTCATGTGCTAGTGATAAATTACAGGTTTTACTCTTGATTAAATCTTGAAACTCTTTCAGGATCTTTAAGGCTCCCACTATCCCCTTGACATATAAGTTTCCCCAGTCAAGAACCATTCCTTGACAAAACAAATATTCAAGGGATAGTGCGGATTCTTATCAAGACTAACACTTCACATAATTGGTCTTAGTTGGTCTTTGTCTCATCCAAGACATCACAACTTACCAATCTCAAATGTACAAGAGTAGAAAACATTTTACTCTTACATTTGACTAGTGTTAATAAATCTTCCTTTATGTCACTCAAGGTAACAATCTTGGAGTATGACTCTAAGAATTGTTTTGGAACGAAGTATGACTCATCTTCTTGATTTTAACCAATCCAACAATTCATGACCTCTCTTCTTAGCCATAACAATGCACTAAGATGTCCTTAGAGTATGAATTTGTGATATGGTTTCATAATCATTAAGATGATCATGAAATACGATACTAAAGTAGTCTCCCATCCTTTCAGATTTGAGAAACTTTTATCTTTCTGCCTAATTTGATTCTTCTCATTTGTTTTGTCATGCATTGTAACCTTTCCAATGTTACAGAATTATACTTAACCTTATAAGTATAATCATATTTACTAATCTTTAGTAAATCATGACAAATCATCTTTGTGGTGGACCTTGACTAGCGCACACCCAGTGTACCTAATTCTTTAGTCCTTCAATTGACTCACATATACATGTGATCAAAGAATTAGTCTTAATTTTCAAAGATGAAAATTCTCATTCATCATACAATACAACTTGTATGATTCCAAGTTTCTATCCAATTGAAACTTGGGTGATGAAAAACTTTCTTCATTTGGTAAATTAAGACACTACCACAAATGAAAGAATCAAATCCACTTTCCAATATTGCTATTACTGGAAATATATAAGCAACAATTTTCCACAGATGTCATTGTAAGGATATTTTTAAAATAAATAAAATTAAAACCCTTTTTTTCTTTTATTTTAAAACTTTGCGGAAAAACTTATCCTTAGAATCCACATGAAAACCTTGTTGTTATCTATTCATAAGCAATATATTATAACTCTTAAGCAACAGCTCAAAATTCTGATTATCGAACCATGCGATCAAAACCCATCTTCGCAATCAGAATCATCATATACTTCTTTAAGCTTCCTATCTTCGCTTTGATTCTTAAAACATCAACATGTGACCCATTCACATTATGTAATAAGAATCTCCAAATAGGAACTTAATAGAGTTAGTCAGTGGACTTTAACTGAAGTAGAGTCAAACTTTTTGACTTGATCAATCTTATGATCTTTCAGGTAAATAGGGCAGCTTCGCAACCAATGCCCCTTCCTTTGGCAACAAAACACATGGACCCTTTGGTAATGGCACATGAGACTATCTCAGACTTAGCCTTTCTCTTTACCATTTGGTCAACCGAGTTGACTATAGCCGATCCCTTTCCATTGGGAAGAGAAATCTTTTTCTAGATATCCAATGCTACCATTGTCAATGTCCATTTAAGACTTGGGAAGTTGTTCTTTTAATCAAATTTGCTTTACTGGTGTTCCAAATCATTACAGATTCCACAACACCAAGAAAATAGATAATAACATTAAGGGTCATGTCATAGTCTGTGACAACCCTATATTTTCCAAAAGCATTGTAAACACTCGAAAGCTAAAAACAACGAAATTAACCTCGAAAATAAAGTGTTCAAGTATCTAAGTTGGGATGCATCGAATATTAGATATCATGCCAAGGTTTCCAAAAACATAAAGAACGCCCAAAACCGAGTTATATTGAAGAAATTATAACCACTCGTATATTTACGACACGACGTTAAAACATTATTTGACGTAAAAAGTAGAATCTCAATAAAATACATTTTAGCCTTAAAGTATCTAAACAAAAGTAGTAGATCTCGTTGAAAGATGAGCGTGCATAAAAAGATCGCCCAAATTGGACCTCGTATGAAGAAGTTACGAATTTTCAAAGTTTCGTAACAAGTAGTAGAGGGCTAAAAACTCAGATTGAAGATCGAGTGTTATTTAGCTATCGCCACCTAAACGGAAGTTGAAGATCTCCTCAGTGGTAATAAAACAATAAAAAGACAAACGAAAACCGACGTCGAATAAAGAACCTATGAATTTTTAACGAACTTTAGGAGGCCCGGCCTATTAAAATTATATCATTAAAAATAAAATCAAAACTAGCCGACGAAGTCTAAATGAAAGTTTTAGATCATAATCTCACCTACGCGTGGATATAAAGAACGCGAAAAACGGAGCTCGTACGCGAAAGTTACGGAATTTAGAAGAGGGCAGGCTAGATTACGCCCCGCGTACTAGACCCAGAGTCGAGTCCCATCGGCCCGCCCAAGCTACGCCTAGCTAGCCAGGAGTCGTAAGCCATGACGCATTATTATGCCCCGCGTAACCGAAGTACGCCCCGCGTACTCCGGAGGTACGCGCCGCGTACGAGGATTTCTAGCCCTATAAATAGAAGGATTAAGCTCGAGTTTTTGCACACAAATCACAATCCCCCAGCCATTCTCTCATACTTCTAAGCTCCAGAGACCCTCCCCTCACCTCAGTTTCCGCACTCGAGCCCCCGACGAAAGATTTACGTTGCAGAGATCCCCGAAGAGCCCGACGACGCAACTATCCGCGATCGAAGTTCTACTTAACTCTAGTCTCCCTCTTCAAACTTAATGGGTGAGTTCATACCCCTACTTTTCAAGTCTTTTTCATGTTTTAGGGGGGAAATACAAGTACATTACCCGTTAAAAGTATCGTTTTATAAACATAAATGCAATTTCTATTTTGGAATATCGATACAAACATCTTATGTATACAAGAGCGATTATGTCACTAAATTGTAACAGCCCAAAATCTCAAGTATTGTTAAATTGCATTTTGGGGTGTTTTAAAGGGGAGACTCGGCGAGTTGGAGCCAGACTCGCCGAGTAGGGTCGCAGATTTGGTCGCGGGTTCGCGACTGGACTCGACGAGTCCAGGTATGGACTCGGTGAGTCGACGCTGTTCAGCGGAAACCCTAGCCGTTTCGTATTGGGTCGTATATAAGGGTTGTTATGTCATCATTTCACGTATTTTGGCCGATTGAGGAGAACCCTAAACGACTTTGGCATCTAGAGCAAACTTGAAGACCATTATTGACTTTGAAGGAATTGTGGTGCAAGAAGAGGAAGGATTTTGGCCAAGGGAAGATCAAGGGGGTCGAGTTCTGAGGTTTGGGGACACAGAGAGTACGTTTTCAGGTTATGTTTCGGATCATTCCTGTTATTTTGATGTGTACACGAATTTAGGGTTTATGAAACCCATTTGGAGATTAGATTGATTGTTGTGTCGTTATCCAATGTTTATAACCTTGTATTAGGACCCTTAGAGGTCCAGAAGGTCCCATGTTTGTATATTCGGGAATATATGTATCACAGGAAGCAGTTCGATCGACTGCATGGCATGGACTCGCCGAGTCGGATGAGCAGACTCGGCGAGTAGCTTGAAGATTCACTGGGACTCGCCGAGTTTGTTCTTCAGACTCGGCGAGTAGAGTCGGGGTGGCCCCGCGATTCTTCCACGAGGACCTCGTCGAGTCAAGAGGGATACTCGACGAGTAGAAAGGGAACATTCAGGAATTTGTGAGGACGACTAGACTCGCCGAGTCGCCAGGGTACTCGCCGAGTCCAGTCGAGATGGCCGTTGACCAGAGTTGACCGGTGTGAATTCTTAGGGTCGGTTAACATGGAAGATAGAAGTATTAATGAAGAGATATATGATGTTACAGGGAGCTTGTAGCTCGGAGGATCAAGTGCAAGGGATTTCAGGAGTTGCTATCTTCCAGCGTCCGCGAGGTGAGTTTTCTCACTATACTGTACCCGGAAGGGTTTGATTGTGTGACCAGAAGGTCAAGTATGTTAAGTGTTATGTTTATATGCTATAAATGGAAAGTTAACTGCTACGCGTGATATACATGTTTATATATGGGCCGGAAGGCAAAGTATTATGTGACAGAAAGGTCAGGTATGATATATGATGTATGTGCTTTATGTGTTAGAGTATGTTACGGGCCGGAAGACAGGTTGATATATGATATATGTGCTTTATGTGTTAGAGTATTTGCGTTATGTGTTATATATGTGTATGGGCCGGAAGGCAATTATTTTATGGGCCGGAAGGCAATTATTTTATGGGCCGGAAGGCAATTATTTTTATGGGCCGGAAGGCAATTATTTTTATGGGCCGGAAGGCAATTATCTTATGGGCCGGAAGGCAATTATCTTATGGGCCGGAAGGCAATTATCTTATGGGCCGGAAGGCGATTATCTCATGGGCCGGAAGGCATTGTGCAGTGGATCGGAAGGTCAGGGCCTGGAAAGGCGTACGTGCGTAAGGTGTATATTGGGGAACTCACTAAGCTTCGTGCTTACGTTGTTTATGTTATGTTGTTTCAGGTTCTTACAGTAACGCGGGATGGCAACGGTTCGATTGTACACACCGAAGAAAGAGTTGTGTTTTGGAGGATCCTGGTCTTCTATTATAATAAAAATGAAACTATGATTTGTAATTCGAATGTGAATAAGATTTTAAACAAGTGTATTAATATTAAACTGATTATTTAAATAAAAATTTTTGTCTTGAAAATCACGGTGTTACAAATTGGTATCAGAGCCTTGGTTTGAGGGATTCGGACGCGCCTACGGGTAAATCTGGACTCAAACTGAGGAAGTAAGAAAAGTTTTCAAATAAACGGTTTTCTAAAAGTGAATAAGAGTTCAAAGAGAAAGCAAGAAAGAGCAGTGTGTACAATCAGCCAGAGCCAAACGGTGATTTCCCAAAATACCCTTACTTTTGTGTTATGAAATATTTATTATGCACTTTATGAGATACTATTGCATGCTAGATACAGGCTAGGTATATCATATCTTAGGACTAGAGTGGCCTGATTTGTGATGCCTTAGTCTAGGGTTTGTGGTTATATGTGCGTTATGGTTTTGTGTGTATGTGATGAGTGAGGGTATCTAGTTAGAACGAGCGAGGGGTAGAGCTACAGAGTACAGTGGTACTTCCGAGGATGAGCCGAGAAGGTGGAGCTATCACAGCTAGGGAGTCCTATGTATGCTTCGATGCTCGAATGCTGCTTGCTTCGTGCTTTGTGGAGTTCTCGATGATGGGAGACAGCTACTAAGTGAGTATGACGATACTCAGGAGGTAGATGTTTGGCATCATTAGGAGCTCTTCAGCAGCTGATAGCAAAGAAGTGGGAGGACGGCGGAAGGGGCTAGAGATTAAACCTAGCCAAGATGGGTGCGCGGGTAGAGTAGAGGATTTCGCTAGGGAACGAGCATGCAAGATGGGATTGGTGAAAAGAGCAGGTCGATCAGCTACTTAGGAACTCTGGGATGGTCCGTGTGGAAAGTATGGGTAGATGTGGCAGGTAGTATGGGCCCATACTACTGAAAGCAGAGGACCCATACTTGATACAGGGAGCATTCTGAAGGTCCTAAGGAACAGATAGAGGAGTGATGTTATGGTTCGAATACGATACGTCGGAGCGGACTGCGGAGCGATGTTATGGTCCGGGTACCATACATCGGGACAGATTGAGGATGGATATTGTGGTTCGAGCACCATACATCGGAGCGGATTACAGAGTGATGTTATGGTTCGTGTACCATACGTCGGAACAGATTGAGGAGTAATACTATGGTTCAGGCACCATGCACCGAAGCAAATGGAGAAGGGATGTCATGGGATGAGTATCGTAGTTCGTAGTGGATGATGTTGGTGACTATCTTGTTATCCGGTTAGGATCGATGAGGTAGAGATCGGACGCTATGGGTTTTAAGCCTGTGAACCATGATTGAGGATGGAGAGGCGTTCCTTGAGGGGAAAGGCGAGTACCTATCGGAGTATGGTGGTAGGGAGTTAAAGGGAGAGGAAATTTCGGTCTGAGTCGGGAAATCGGTCGATAGAGGAGAGGTCACCTTCTAGGTGGGTAGTGTCATTTATGTTCGTGTGCAAGACACGAGAGGTCTGGTGTTTCAGTTTTGGATTTGGGAGTACACACTGCAGGTGGTTATCGATAATGACTTCCCTCAGAGCATCAGGTAGCGGGTGTGCCGCGAGATAGTGATTTACCGTGAGCAGACAGTCAGTTGGGACTGAGGTAGTCGAGAACCACACCACACCTAATTGAGAATGACAGGTTGTGTTATAGTGGTAGCAGTGAAGAGTGCAGTCAAGTTTTGCAGTGCAGAGAGTTTCGTCTATGTTGAGAGTGAGTGCCTGTCCTTGGGACAAATCCGGCATTGGATATGGGTTGATGAGTTGAGCTGAGAGGAACGATGATTTTGCGGTGCAGTCTACGAGTCAAAGATGTTATCGAGCGGAGCAGATGCTTAGTGTTGGATTGGTATGGGATTTGGAACGATTAGAGACAGCCGTGATGAGGAGTTCTTGGGAGTTAACCAGAGGTTCAGAGTATAGAGGGTTGATTGACGTCATAAGGGGAGGGACTATTGGGCGTTGCATAGCACTTTCCTGGAGCAGGTACGATTTCGCTGGTGAAAGATAGTCGTGGGTTGATGGTATGCTAACTAGTGACGGTTCGAACCCTAGTGGGGGAGAACCGGGTGCGGTACGTAGAAAACAAAGAGTTGGCAAGAGTAGTTATAAACGGAGTATAGAGATATGCAGTAAGAAATCATGAGACCAGAGGCGTCGATGATCGAGTTAAGGGGTCAGAGTGAGTTAATGCGGGAAGTACTTGAAGAGGAGAACGAACGTATTCATGACAGGTGATTGGTGTTGTTGCAAGAAGATAGAGAATGATTGGGCAGTCAACTTCTGGAGTCGGTATGCGTATCCTTGTTTGGATTTTGAGTGTCGGGAAAAAGGGATTTGGAGTATTATCAGCGCAATTTGTACGTCAACGTTATCTCGCATTCCAATCGAGAAATTAGATGCACCAAGGTTGTAAGGCGGGGAAAAGATAGATTTAATTATGGGGTTCAGGAGATCAATGGTGGTGGTAGTATTCTGGGATATTCGGGTATGATATCCTTATTTTGGAGTTATTCGGGAATCCCGAATTGAACCGACGTGTGGCATATCAGGTATCTGCGGAATTAGTAGGAGTCTTCGGGTATGGGCATTCAGGGAGATTGTTTGAGAGGGTGGATTTTTGCAAGATGGGCGTTCGTTATGTTGATTGCCTCCATAGTCTGTGGTGGATGTTCGATTCGCAGTACTCACTAGTCAGAGGGTGTTGTGATGCTGCGTGGAGTTGCAGTACTCACTAGGTGGCAAGAGAATTTTTATGTTGGAATATTTTCGAGCAGTGTATGAGGTGGAAGAGTTTCGAGTTTGGGTAGCCCTGATATTGAGTCTTTGGAGCTTGTATGTTGAGTCAGGGGCGAAACGGGGGTCTTCGTCTCTGTCGGGGGATGCGGGGAGATACGCAAGGAAGAGGCACAGCAGAAACCATAGATTAGAGTTAAGACGATCCTCGGTGGGATTGTATTTTCTCTCACGAGTTAAAGAAGATTTTGTGACTTACGTGTCACTGGGTCGGGATAGTGGTCACGGGGAGAAAAGTCAGTGGAATATTTGGATCGCGATATGGGTGACCGTTGGGGGCTCAGATGTGGAGCCAAAAGTTGATCTGGTACTTAGTCTTGAAGAGGAATATGGGAAAGGAGCTTATCATGATGACATCTGAGGACACTTTAGGGAGGGCGAATGATGCGGACGTTCGAAGACATGTTTCGGGCATGTGTATTAGCTGTCGGAGGAAGCCGCAGTACGTAATTATCATTGGTTGAGTTGTTCCATATTAACAGCCATCATTAGTGCATTAGTATGCCGCCCTTTGAGCTGTTGCATGGAAGGTGATGTCGGAATCTCGTTCGTTGAGGAAAGGTAATGCATGGAATCGAGAGTCCTTGCGAGCAGATCCAGTGCATGCGTGATACAGGGAGTAGTGTCAAGGTTGTCAAGCGGGTTTCACTAAGTGAGGGAAGGGAAAGGTATGTTGGGGCTAATGCAGCCAGGGTAGGTGTTTGCAGGAAGAGAACTCGTGAGAGTTGCCATAAAATTGAGAATGGGTCCCTCAGTTGTTCCGATATGGATAAAGTGGGCTTAGGATCGGGGAACCGGTGATTCAGAGTTTCATAAGCCTTATGAGTCGTGTGATCATTGAGATTTAGAGCAGAGTCGCGTCTTGGGTAATTCTCGGTTGCAGGAAGTGGTGGATAGTGCATCGATCGTGTTTTGGTCGACAGAGCAGATGCGTCAGGCTAATCAGAGGTTAAAGATCGTTTAGAGTTGACAGGAAGGTTATGCAGACAGACGCTGTTGCGGGCATGTGGTTCAGGTCGGCGACTTCGTATTCCTGACGGTCTCTCCCTGGGAAGGGGTGTTTGGATCCAGGAAGAGGGGTAAGTAGGGGCCGGTATGTTGGGTCTTTGCGTGAAGGTGCGAAGGTAGGAAAAGTGGCATACCGGTTGGAGCTGCCAACGGAATTTGGATGGATCCATGACACTTTTAGGTGTCGCAATTGAAGAGGTGTATAACAGATGAGTCAGCAGTGGTTCTACTAGGGAACGATTAGGTGGATGCGAGCCTGTGTTACGCCGAGAGGCCAGTGGCCATCAGGGATCGGAAGATCAAGTTTCTGAGGAACAAGGAGGTACCTCTGGCATTGATTCAGGGGCAACCTCGGAAGATATCGGAAGTGTTTAGGGAAGCCGAAACGTGTGATGCGGGAGCAGCATCCAGAACTATTTTCAGAGTGAGACTTCGAGGGCGAAGTCTAATTCTAGTGGGGGAGAATTGTAACAGCCCAAAATCTCAAGTATTGTTAAATTGCATTTTGGGGTGTTTTAAAGGGGAGACTCGGCGAGTTGGAGCCAGACTCGCCGAGTAGGGTCGCAGATTTGGTCACGGGTTCGCGACTGGACTCGACGAGTCCAGGTATGGACTCGGCGAGTCGACGCTGTTCAGCGGAAACCCTAGCCGTTTCATATTGGGTCGTATATAAGGGTTGTTATGTCGTCATTTCACGTCTTTTGGCCGATTGAGGAGAACCCTAAACGACTGTGGCATCTAGAGCAAACTTGAAGACCATTATTGACTTTGAAGGAATTGTGGTGCAAGAAGAGGAAGGATTTTGGCCAAGGGAAGATCAAGGGGGTCGAGTTCTGAGGTTTGGGGACACAGAGAGTACGTTTTCAGGTTATGTTTCGGATCATTCCTGTTATTTTGATGTGTACACGAATTTAGGGTTTATGAAACCCATTTGGAGATTAGATTGATTGTTGTGTCGTTATCCAATGTTTATAACCTTGTATTAGGACCCTTAGAGGTCCAGAAGGTCCCATGTTTGTATATTCGGGAATATATGTATCACAGGAAGCAGTTTGATCGACTGCATGGCATGGACTCGCCGAGTCGGATGAGCAGACTCGGCGAGTAGCTTGAAGATTCACTGGGACTCGCCGAGTTTGTTCTTCAGACTCGGCGAGTAGAGTCGGGGTGGCCCCGCGATTCTTCCACGAGGACCTCGTCGAGTCAAGAGGGATACTCGACGAGTAGAAAGGGAACATTCAGGAATTTGTGAGGATGACTAGACTCGCCGAGTCGCCAGGGTACTCGCCGAGTCCAGTCGAGATGGCCGTTGACCAGAGTTGACCGGTGTGAATTCTTAGGGTCGGTTAACATGGAAGATAGAAGTATTAATGAAGAGATATATGATGTTACAGGGAGCTTGTAGCTCGGAGGATCAAGTGCAAGGGATTTCAGGAGTTGCTATCTTCCAGCGTCCGCGAGGTGAGTTTTCTCACTATACTGTACCCGGAAGGGTTTGATTGTGTGACCAGAAGGTCAAGTATGTTAAGTGTTATGTTTATATGCTATAAATGGAAAGTTAACTGCTACGCGTGATATACATGTTTATATATGGGCCGGAAGGCAAAGTATTATGTGACAGAAAGGTCAGGTATGATATATGATGTATGTGCTTTATGTGTTAGAGTATGTTACGGGCCGGAAGACAGGTTGATATATGATATATGTGCTTTATGTGTTAGAGTATTTGCGTTATGTGTTATATATGTGTATGGGCCAGAAGGAAATTATTTTATGGGCCGGAAGGCAATTATTTTTATGGGCCGGAAGGCAATTATTTTTATGGGCCGGAAGGCAATTATCTTATGGGCCGGAAGGCAATTATCTTATGGGCCGGAAGGCAATTATCTTATGGGCCGGAAGGCGATTATCTCATGGGCCGGAAGGCATTGTGCAGTGGACCGGAAGGTCAGGGCCTGGAAAGGCGTACGTGCGTAAGGTGTATATTGGGGAACTCACTAAGCTTCGTGCTTACGTTGTTTATGTTATGTTGTTTCAGGTTCTTACAGTAACGCGGGATGGCAACGGTTCGATTGTACACACCGAAGAAAGAGTTGTGTTTTGGAGGATCCTGGTCTTCTATTATAATAAAAATGAAACTATGATTTGTAATTCGAATGTGAATAAGATTTTAAACAAGTGTATTAATATTAAACTGATTATTTAAATAAAAATTTTTGTCTTGAAAATCATGGTGTTACATAAATTATTTCTACTAAATGGAACATACTATCTAAAAAACTATAATGGGTATAGTAAGCAAGTCAATCCTACATTTTTATACATCTTGAAAAACGAAACACTTTCAAAAGAAGTAAGGTCATTTCATTGTAAATCTACTTATACTAGGCAATGTGAGATATTCAAACTTCAACGTACATTTTTGTATGCATTTCAAAGTCCTGTATTATATACCATAATCTCTTGGAGGGAGAGCGTGATACTTGTGTATAGATCTATACGGGATTGACAATCCCGCGCCTAAACTACTAGCTATAGTTAGACCGGCAGGTCTGGGGTGACAAATGTCATAACACTGCAACACTTGAAGAATGTTGTTACAGGCCGTCAGTGTCATTAGTATGGTTATAAAACTCACATAAAAATTATAAAACAAGATTGATTTACGAGATTCATATGTGCATTGCAGTTTTCTACATTATCTTTATATAAAGTTGTTTTTACCATTCGAGTATAAAAGATACTAACACATTCCAACTTTGGAAACTTTTGAATCATCTTACAAGAAAATATTGGACTTTCTAAAAACCTCGTTTACCAATTTACTACCAAAAAGGATATACTTTTCAACTCAAAACACTCATGAACTCACCAACTTAATTGTTGACACTTTTCAAAAACCACTTGTATTTCTCAGGAAATCAGTAATACAGGTAACTACCAGCTTTTGGAAGAAGGATCACAAAGGATGTTTTCATTATTGAACATTTATCATCATATTGTAATATTCTTTTGATAACATGTATAACGCAACAATATACGTTTTCATTTTATATATATGATGGTTGTGTTACTTTCTTTACAATATTCAATTGTTGTGATACTACGTGAAGTCATCCACCCCCGAATGTTTCCGCCATCCTGGTTTGGGGGTGTGACAGATTGGTATCAGAGCATTGTTTATAGTGAACTAAGTATATCAAACCACATAAGATATACAAACTATAAATACAACGGGAACCAAAAACCCTCTGATAAAAACATTTTCATAGAAATATATTTTCTTTTAAATATATACATTTTTACCCACACGTATCAGCCTCGTATCATGACAAGTTTTTCTAAAAAGTAGTATGGCAAGTTGCGATACCACGATTGAGCCTTGGGGTATGTAATCAAATCAAGAATAAATATAGCCTGATCAACTATATTTATCCTGGATTTGACCAATGTACGCCGAGGAATGGTCGTAGTAGTCAACAAGCCAAAAACTTATAAAATCTAGATTCGCTAAATTGAAATACTATAAGTCTATTATCAAAAATAATTGAACGATAAAACATTGCGCTCAGTAAAGATATAAATAGGCTTAGGAAGTCTTTAATTAGGAATTCCTTTTCTTATAAAAATCTCATACCTATATCCCAGTACAGACAAATGGCCGGATTTCCTTTACCGGGAGACCCTTACTACCTAAATCAAGGTAACGACAGCTGGATAGAAGAAGACCCGGAGGAAGACCCAGAGGAAATCGAAGAAGAGGTCGAAGAAGAATTCCAAATCGAAGTCGTAGAAGAATACGAAGTCGACGAGGAGATCGTGGAAATTTCTAGCGGAACAGATTCTGAACCGGAAGTAATCGACCCTCCCATCCCCCATCCTCCCGTGATCAGACCACATCAACCGGGACCCATTCCCATCTGGGGAAGCCACCTCTACTACTGGAGCCGTCAGCAAGGTGTACGCCCTCCATTCGACATGTGTCGGGATTTTTACAATGTCAGTGGGGGAGGCTTAGCTGATCGAGCACTTCCTGTTGTCGTGAATGCTATAGCTAACCAGAACTACCAGGCAGACCAACAAGCAGCCAGAATTCGAGAGATCAATGCTGCTACCCAAGGTAACGCATCTGACATCAGCCGTTTGGAAGGAGTATATGAGAATACCCAAATCTACACAGGGACACTTCAGAACCAAATGATAACAGCTCTAGACGAAATAAGAGAGATGAAAGAACAACAAGCACATTTCGAGAGGCGACTGATGGGAGTCAAATGGTCAGATGCCGAATCCAGCTCCAAACGCCACAAGTAGAGTTTGTTCAAGCTCCAACAATTTTGATATAAACTAGGACCTCGGATAAAGTTTTTCTCTTATTTTCTTTTGTATCTGTAAACGGAGACCTCTAGATAGGTCAAATTTTCCTAAAACTAGAAGCATAATGTAACACACCTTAGGTGTGACATATATATAAATATGCAGTACTTCTTTATATACCTCTCGAAATTAATTAAATTGTTGTATTTAATTTGAAACCAAAAACTAAAGTCAGAACAAATTACAAGATACGACTAACCCTCAACTACACGATTGTCAAAACATTAGAAACTTATAGTATTCGTTCTTATTTTCTCTACCAGAACATGCCTCCTCGTAGATCAACACGCAGAAACTCAACTCCAGCACCACCTCCACCACCTCCTCCAACTATGGATGCAGCTATGTTCCAAACTGCTGTAACAGCCGCTGTAACCGCGGCGATGGCTCAAATGAGCAACAATGGGTCAGGAGGTGGAATAAATAGCTTTACCAATGGCCCAAGCCAAGGACGTTCTGGATTCTGCACTTACAAAGACTTCACCAATGGAAAACCTATACCCTTTTATGGAACTGGAGGAGTATTGGCTCTGTCCCAATGGATAGAGAAAACGGAAGCTGTATTTGAAATTTGCGCATGCCCTGAAGAAAGCAAAGTAAAATTTGCTGCCTGTACATTCTCTGAACGCGCCTTGACATGGTGGAACGGCCATGTCAAGACACTAACCCTGGTGGTGGCGAACTCCATGGGTTGGGAAAATTTGAAGCGAATGCTCCTACGGGAATACTGCCCAAGGGGCGAGATTCAGAAGCTGGAACAAGAATTGTGGAACCTTTCGATGAAAGGGTCGGACATCGCAGGCTACACCAATAGGTTCAGTGATTTGATAACACTTTGTCCTGGGATGTTGATTCTAGAAAGCCAAAAAGTGGAGAGGTACATCTGGGGATTATCACCCCAATTGCGAGGAAGTGTGCTAGCTTCCAAGCCCATGACCTTCGACAGTGCCAAAGAACTGGCACAATCTCTCGTTGATCATGGCGTCTGCCAAGGAGTCACGACTATCGTAGTTGAACCAACCAAAGGGAACAATGACAACAATAACAATGCCAACAACAACAGTAAGAAGAAATTCTGGAACAAGAGAAAGGGGCAAACCTCGCAAGAACCTTTAAAGAAACAAATGGTGGCGGTTCATGCTGCTACTGCTCCCGTCACAACTCCTACAACCCCGACGTCAAGAAAACAATATGCAGGGAACTTGCCAAAGTGCAGCAAATGCAACTACCATCATCACGGTAATTGCCGCAAGATGTACTGTAAGAACTGCGATAGGAAAGGGCACACAGCCCGTTTCTGTAAGGCACCAGCGCGACCAGTCACTCAAGTTCCTGGTACTGGAGTAAGCCAAGCATGTTATGGATGTGGAGAAACCGGGCATTTCAAGAGGGACTGCCCCAAGACAAGGAATGTTGGTGGTATTGGGAGAGTGCTAGCGATAGGTCAAAATGAAGCAATAATTGATCCAACAGTGGTTACGGGTACGTTTCTCCTCGACAACATTTATGCATGCATACTCTTTGATTGCGGTGCGGAGAGAAGTTTTGTGAGTCATAAATTCAAACATCTACTTAACCAAAGACCCCAACCACTTAATAAAATATTCACTGTAGAAATGGCTAATGGAAAAACAGAAAGCACAAGTGACATGTACGTTGGGTGCACATTAAATTTAAACGAACACTTATTCCAAATCGACCTTATGCCCATTTCGATAAGAAGTTTTGATATAATCATCGGTATGGACTGGTTGAGTCTTCACCATGCCGACATTCTTTGCCATGAAAAGGCTGTTCGTCTCAATCTTCCCAACGGTGAAAATCTTATCTTATATGGAGACAAACCTAGTACAAAATTGCAAATCATCTCCTGTATTAAAGCACGAAATTATCTTCGCAAGGAATACCATGCCTTTCTAGCCCACGTAGTAGACCAGAAGCAAGAACCAAAGAACATTAAAGACATTCCGGAAGTCTGCAACTTCCCAGACATTTTCCCGGAAGATCTCCCAGGAATCCCACCGGAACGTCAAATCGAATTCAGAATCGACTTAATCCCCGGAGCAACCCCAGTGGCAAAGTCACCTTACCGTTTAGCTCCAGCCGAGATGCAGGAACTGTCCAGTCAATTGAATGAGCTGTTGAGCAAGGGATTCATCAGACCAAGCTTCTCACCATGGGGAGCACCAGTCCTATTCGTGAAAAAGAAGGACGGGTCTTTTCGCATGTGCATCGATTATCGAGAACTGAACAAACTGACAATCAAGAACCGATATCCCCTTCCACGTATAGACGATCTGTTCGACCAACTACAAGGAGCGAACTACTTCTCAAAAATCGACCTAAGATCTGGTTATCACCAACTACGAGTACTAGAAGGAGACATCCCCAAAACGGCTTTCCAAACACGATATGGTCACTACGAGTTTGTAGTAATGCCCTTCGGATTAACAAACGCTCCAACAGTGTTCATGGATTTAATGAACCGAGTATGTCGTCCCTTCCTGGACAAATTCGTGATCGTGTTCATAGATGATATACTCATCTATTCTAGACACCAGGAAGAACACAACCAACATCTCCGCCAGGTTCTGGAAACATTAAGGGCAGAGAAACTTTACGCAAAATTTTCCAAGTGCGAATTCTGGATTCGAGAGGTGGATTTCCTAGGACACGTAGTAAGCAAGGAGGGAATACACGTGGATCCCTCGAAGATCAAGGCAATAGAGAATTGGACGATTCCAAGAACCCCTACAGAGATCCAGAAATTTTTAGGACTCGCCGGGTATTACCGAAGGTTCATACAGAATTTTTCCAAGATTGCCAAGCGACTCACCACACTAACTCAGAAGAATGTGACCTTCGACTGGGGAGAAAAACAAGATGTCGCGTTTCAGACGCTAAAACGAGCATTATGTAGTGCGCCCATCCTAACCCTGCCAGAAGGGACGGAGGACTTCGTGGTCTATTGTGATGCATCAAACCAAGGACTCGGGTGTGTCCTGATGCAACGAGGGAAGGTCATCGCCTATGCCTCAAGACAATTAAAGACGCATGAAGTGAACTACACAACGCACGATCTTGAGCTAGGAGTAGTCGTCTTCGCTCTACAGATATGGAGACACTACCTCTACGGCACGAAATTCACGATCTTCACTGACCATAAAAGCCTTCAACATATCCTCAACCAGAAAGAACTCAACATGAGACAAAGACGGTGGGTAGAACTACTAAGTCATTACGAATGCGAAATTCGATATCACCCCGGAAAGGCTAATGTAGTGGCTGATGCACTCAGTCGGAAGGAATACTCAGGTCGCCGAGTGAAATCCCTAACTATGACGATCCATTCCCACCTGTCCATGCAAATCAAGGAAGCCCAAATAGAAGCCTTGAAATCTGAAAATGTGGCAGGAGAAGCCCTAAGAGGAATGGATAAGAACCTTGAAACCAAGAACGACGGAGTTCGTTATTTCATGGATCGAATATGGACACCAAAGTTTGGTGGATTCAGAAAAATCGTCATGGACGAAGCCCATAAAACACGATACTCCATACATCCCGGCTCCGACAAGATGTATCTCGACCTCAAGAAGTTGTAATGGTGGCCGAACATGAAAGCCGAAATTGCTACCTACGTGAGTAAATGTCTGACGTGCGCTAAGGTCAAAATAGAATACCAAAAGCCTTCGGGTTTATTACAACAACCAAAAATACCCGAATGGAAGTGGGAGCGGATAACTATGGATTTCATAACCAAGTTACCCAAAACGAAAAACGGACTGGAAACCATTTGGGTAATTGTCGACAGGTTAACTAAATCAGCGCATTTCCTACCGATCAAAGAGACGGATAAATTGAAGAAGTTAACAAGGACATACCTCACAGAAATTGTACGACTGCATGGTGTGCCCGTATCCATTATCTCGGACCGAGATAGTAGATTCACCTCAAGATTCTGGCAGTCGCGACAAAAAGCTTTGGGGACAAGACTAGACATGAGTACCGCCTATCACCCTCAAACCGATGGCCAGAGCGAGAGAACCATACAAACCCTAGAAGACATGCTGAGAGCCTGCGTAATCGATTTTGGCAAAGCATGGGACACACATCTACCCTTGGTCGAGTTCTCGTACAACAATAGCTACCACACCAGTATCAAAGCTGCCCCGTTCGAAGCCCTCTATGGCCGCAAGTACAGGTCACCTTTATGCTGGGCCGAAGTGGGGGACACACAACTAGCAAAAGGACAAGCAACTGACAACACACTTACTGGGCCAGAAATCATATGGGAAACTACGGAGAAGATTGTTCAAATCCGAGAACGTCTAAAGGCATCAAGGGACAGACAAAAGAGTTATGCAGATAAGAGACGAAAACCCTTGGAATTCCAAGTTGGAGACCGTGTCCTACTAAAAGTCTCGCCCTGGAAAGGATTGATACGCTTCGGAAAACGTGGGAAACTGAACCACAGATACATCGGACCATTCGAGATCCTTGCCAGGATCGGTCCAGTGGCTTACAAACTTAGACTACCTCAGGAACTCCACAACGTACACCCTACCTTTCACGTATCAAACCTAAAGAAATGCTTATCCAACGAGACCCTTGTCGTCCCTCTAGACGAAATTGCAATAAATGAAAACCTCCAATTTGTAGAGGAACTAGTAGAGATCATGGATCGGGAAGTCAAAAGGGCTAAACAAAGCCGCATACCTATCGTAAAGGTCCGCTGGAGCGCCAGGCGAGGACCTGAATACACCTGGGAACGAGAGGATCAAATGAAACAAAAGTACCCGCATCTTTTTCCTAATTTGTAATCTCTATCTTAGATTAAATTTCGGGACGAAATTCCCTTAACAGGGGGATGATGTGACAACCCTATATTTTCCAAAAGCATTGTAAACACTCGAAAGCTAAAAACAACGAAATTAACCTCGAAAATAAAGTGTTCAAGTATCTAAGTTGGGATGCATCGAATATTAGATATCATGCCAAGGTTTCCAAAAACATAAAGAACGCCCAAAACCGAGTTATATTGAAGAAATTATAACCACTCGTATATTTACGACACGACGTTAAAACATTATTTGACGTAAAAAGTAGAATCTCAATAAAATACATTTTAGCCTTAAAGTATCTAAACAAAAGTAGTAGATCTCGTTGAAAGATGAGCGTGCATAAAAAGATCGCCCAAATTGGACCTCGTATGAAGAAGTTACGAATTTTCAAAGTTTCATAACAAGTAGTAGAGGGCTAAAAACTCAGATTGAAGATCGAGTGTTATTTAGCTATCGCCACCTAAACGGAAGTTGAAGATCTCCTCAGTGGTAATAAAACAATAAAAAGACAAACGAAAACCGACGTCGAATAAAGAACCTATGAATTTTTAACGAACTTTAGGAGGCCCGGCTTATTAAAATTATATCATTAAAAATAAAATCAAAACTAGCCGACGAAGTCTAAATGAAAGTTGTAGAGCATAATCTCACCTACACGTGGATATAAAGAACGCGAAAAACGGAGCTCGTACGCGAAAGTTACGGAATTTAGAAGAGGGCAGGCCAGATTACGCCCCGCGTACTCTGGGAGTACGCCCCGTGTACTAGACCCAGAGTCGAGTCCCATCGGCCCGCCCAAGCTACGCCTAGCTAGCTAGGAGTCGTAAGCCATGACGCATTATTACGCCCCGCGTACTGACTACGCCCCGCGTACTCCGGAGGTACGCGCCGCGTACGAGGATTTCCAGCCCTATAAATAGAAAGATTAAGCTCGAGTTTTTGCACACAAATCACAATCCCCCAGCCATTCTCTCATACTTCTAAGCTCCAGAGACTCTCCCCTCACCTCGGTTTCCGCACTCGAGCCCCCGACGAAAGATTTACGTTGCAGAGATCCCCGAAGAGCCCGACGACGCAACTATCCGCGATCGAAGTTCTACTTAACTCTAGTCTCCCTCTTCAAACTTAACGGGTGAGTTCATACCCCTACTTTTCAAGTCTTTTTCATGTTTTAGGGGGGAAATACAAGTACATTACCCGTTAAAAGTATCGTTTTATAAACATAAATGCAATTTCTATCTTCGAATATTGATACAAACATCTTATGTATACAAGAGCGATTATGTCACTAAATTATTTCTACTAAATGGAACATACTATCTGAAAAACTATAATGGGTATAGTTAGCAAGTCAATCCTACATTTTTATACATCTTGAAAAACGAAACACTTTCAAAAGAAGTAAGGTCATTTCATTGTAAATCTACTTATACTAGGCAATGTGAGATATTCAAACTTCAACGTACATTTTTGTATGCATTTCAAAGTCCTGTATTATATACCATAATCTCTTGGAGGGAGAGCGTGATACTTGTGTATAGATCTATACGGGATTGACAATCCCGCACCTAAACTACTAGCTATAGTTAGACCGGCAGGTCTGGGGTGACAAATGTCATAACACTGCAACACTTGAGGAATGTTGTTACAGGCCGTCAGTGTCATTAGTATGGTTATAAAACTCACATAAAATGTATAAAACAAGGTTGATTTACGAGATTCATATGTGCATTGCAGTTTTCTACATTATCTTTATATAAAGTTGTTTTTACCATTCGAGTATAAAAGATACTAACACATTCCAACTTTGGAAGCTTTTGAATCATCTTACAAGAAAATATTGGACTTTCTAAAAACCTCGTTTACCAATTTACTACCAAAAAGGATATACTTTTCAACTCGAAACACTCATGAACTCACCAACTTAATTGTTGACACTTTTCAAAAACCACTTGTATTTCTCAGGAAATCAGTAATACAGGTAACTACCAGCTTTTGGAAGAAGGAACACAAAGGATGTTTTCATTATTGAACATTTATCATCATATTGTAATATTCTTTTGATAACATGTATAACGCAACAATATACGTTTTCATTTTATATATGATGGTTGTGTTACTTTCTTTACAATATTCAATTGTTGTGATACTACGTGAAGTCATCCACCCCCGAATGTTTCCGCCATCCTGGTTTGGGTGTGTGACATAGTCTGCCTCATAGTAGTCCCAAAGAGACTCACTATGTTACTAAGAAAGTGATTGAACATCCAAATTTCACGAGACTTTGACACCCAACTCTCCCGGCTTGTCAATATGTGACTTTATCTCCAAGATGTGAGCACACATAGACTATGCTTTCCAATAGGGATTGAGTGACTTTAAACTTTTCAAGAACTTGTGGGTGAGGGAGAATAGTTGGAGGAGGTGGAGCATGATGTTGAGGGACATCATCTTCAAGAGATTTGGGAAGATCATAGTTGTCTGAACCAGACATCTATAATGGGAGAAAATCAAGTTAGTTGATTCAAAATCCTTAATATAACACCCAATATGAAATATTAAGGCTAGGACCCAACACAATATTTTATAATTTGGAAGAGGGATGCCGTAATCCAAGCTATAAAATATTTGAAGGTACGCGAATGACGATTCACCAATTTCCACCATGAAAAACGAAATAATTTATTAGGTTTTAATTGGATTTGAAATTCCAAGATCTTTTGAGATTCATTGAACTTTTCAATGGCATGTTTCAATCTCGAGTGTGTCCTCTCAAATTTTGTGACTGGGATGCCGAGGATCACAAAACAAGGTGTGAATAACCATACCAATTCACTTGGTACCCTTAATATTATCACTCAATCAATGTGCCGGTTACCCACACACGCTCCATTGATCTATGACAAACATTAAGTCACCCTTCGTGATCCTTACTAGTCCAAGTTAGTGTGCCGGTTACCCACACACGCTCCACCAACGACTTGGTAAGGTACAAAGTGTGAATTCCATGGGCTAGCACCAAATTCACATTTTTCCTAAAGTAACTAAGAGTGGGAATTAAATAAAAAATATTTAGTTACTTTATAATAATCATTATACTTTTAATGAGAATTTAAAGTCATTGTCCTACCCGTTCGGCTAACGACCCTCCACCGATCAAGCAAGCGGTGGGTGCGAGTATACACCCATTAAGTCGCCATTTTATAGGCAACAACCTTATACCCACCTTATAGACCGGCTTCATGAATGAGGCCTACTAATGGTAAAACGACTTGTTCTTATACACATATATATATATATATATATATATATATATATATATATATATATATATAAAATTAACCATTAATGTTATAAATAGTATAAGTGTTGAATTTTAACTTATAAAATTCTAAGTGTTGGAATTAAAGTTTATTAAAGTGTGTGAAACTTTTCCAAATTCCAAAACTTGAGGGCAAGTTTTGAACAATTCATGAACTTTTGGATATTCATAACTTATATGTTTTAATTAAGTGTTTTAAAGATTTTAATAAAGAGTCTCTTGGAAATCCATAACTTGAGGACAAGTTATGAAGTCCATAAAAGCATTTATTAGAAAAACTCTTCAAAAGTGTAACTTATGATTTCTTATAAAAAAACATTTAAAAGAAAAACCTTTTGGAATTCCATAACTTGAGGACAAATTAAGAATTCCATTAAAACACATTAAGATCAAGAATTAACTAACAAACAATTTGCAAATAATTCCTATGATCTAACAAAACTCATATGAACATGAACATCCACATCAACAATTTCAAGAATCATATGAACACATATAAAATTGAAATTTTGATTATAACTTTGAAATTGGTCCACCATCATCATTACCACATCAAAAACAGGTTTTATGAGTCCAAAACAATATGGTAATGATTCTAGACCAATTCCATCACCAAAACTCGAAAATCTGCACTCATGCCTGCCAACTCGTCGAGTGCATGAACTGACTCAGCGAGTTGGTTGAATATGTAAATGGACTCGACGAGTACCATGAATAGACTCGACGAGTCAGCTGCGCAGAATGCAGTTTTTCGACACTTTTCAGCAATTTGCATCAAGTATTCAAGGAAACAAGCCTAGGCTCTGATACCACTGTTGGGTTTTGAGCAATCTAACACTTCCTAAGTGTGCATGCAACCCTAATAAACCTTGGATCTATGTTTGTCTAAATACATGCAAAATAATAATTTTTCCAAGGTTTATAACTTATCTAACATGGCATGGGGAACATTTCAACATAAAGAGTTAGAAGAGATTACATACCTTTTGATGAGTTTGGTTCTTGAGGAGTTTGAGGGCCAAGCACCAATAGTGTGAATGCCTCAAATGGAATCACAAAACACTACAAACTCTTGGAAAACTTTGAGAAAGTGTATACACTTGTATATTTCGGCCACACACAAGCTCGCACACACTAGTTCACTAGTTACACTTAGGCCCCATTTCATGCTCCATAAGCATGCTTATATAGTGTGCATGGTTAGGGTGAAACCCTAATAACCCATGACCTTTCCTTTCCAAGGATCCATGGGTTAAAAGCTCCATGGATCATCCATGGACTTCCATATAAGCCTAGCCCATTAACAAAAGAGCATTAGCCCACACTATATAAAACCAATAGCCCATAATCTAATTAGTCTTCCTTTTAGTCTCTAAATTAATTCATAATTAATTTAAGACTAAAACTAACTAAATAACATAATCTCATATTAATATTTTATAACTTATAATATATTAATAAACATATGTGTATAACTCTCATAAAATTATCCATAAATAGTTTGGATGAGATGCAACCCAAATGGACCATGCCGGGTCGGGTCAAGTATATACCAAATAAGTTATGGACTTAGACACCTTATCCAACAATAAACAATACCAAAATCCGATTTATAACGAAGAAGTTATGACCTGTCGAAGTTTTGCGACAAAACCTACACGGTGCTGGATGTGGTAAAAAGTGAGTTTTTGATAAACTACTTTTTATCCTTAGTAATCTAAAGAAAAGTCGTAGTATTCATTAAACCGAGAAGTTCGATAAAAAGAACGCCCAAATCTGACTTCGTATGAGGAAGTTATGATTTTTCGAAGTTTTAGCTTAGCAGTAGACTAAAAACTCGAATTTTAGATCGAGCGATTTTCAGCCAACACAACCTAAATGAGAATTGAAGGTCTCATCATTAGTAGCACAACGGTAAAAAGTCTGACAAAAACGGACGTCGGATGAAGAAGTTATGAAATTTTAACGAATTTCCTATCTGGGTGTGTAAAAAGTAATAATATAAAAATTAAAATCAAAATTACCCAACGAAGTCTAAATGGAAGTTGTAGAGCGTAATTTTAGCTACACGTGCATATAAAGAATGTCAAAACGAAGTTCGTATGCGAAAGTTATGGATTTTAGATGTTTTGGTGTGAAAAACGAGAAAAATCCCCAAAACCGAGGAATTTCGCACACGTGGACTTCGGCCACGCCACCGTCGCTCAAAACGCGCCATGTGTCCTGCTGAGTCATTCGAGCTGCTGAGTCATCCGAGCATCTGGCCTTATCCGAAGTGGTCCAATAGTGGTGCAACACGTACCCTCTTAGCACATGTCCAAACCCTCGCAGCATGCCACGAACCCTCTACTTCGGACCCTAGACCTCGATCCAATCACAGACTGCCAGCGAGCCCCTCACATGCGCAGACCATGTGCGAGCCACCTCCCCTGCGAGCTTCGGATCTGCGATGCGTGTCTTCCCTCCTAACCATCCGATCAGAAGCCTCGCCCCTATAAGTAGAAGGGTGCGAGACCTCCCGGGTAACTTTGGAAATTTGCCACTTTTAACCCCTTTTCCAATATTTTCTTCATATTAATATCCCCCAAACCCCGGTATCAATTATAAGCCCCCGAATACTCCACGAAGTGTCAGAGAAGCCCAAAAAATTTATCTTTTCGGTTTCGAAGCCCGACCTTTGCAGAGCCCGGTTTCTCAACAAAACTCCCGGTTTATTAGAAATGATCGTTTTAGGAAACGAATTGCGGCCCGATTATCATCAAATCATGTGAGTGTATAGTCACTTTCATTTTACACATAGATATGAAGTATTTACCTTATAATACGTGTTATGTGTAAATATATTAGTTGTTTATTTGAGGTGACTGTTGAGTTGATGTTTTATACAAGTTTTAAATTGTATAAGTATTTTTATCTACACATATGTTGGGTAGAACATGGGTAGATAGTGATATGTGATAAAATAAAACTGATGAGAGGCCTCGATGTGTTTTAATATCCAGTCATCTAGCGGAGTTTGGATGACGACCATTGACTTTCTAGATAGTCTAGTGGGAAACATTAGCAGGTCCGCAACCTGTAGGTGTTAATGAACTAAGAGTGTTCATTCGTTGTACTCCATCCCCCTCATGGTTGCCTTTAGGATATGTATGGCTGAGGAAACCCCTTAGCAGTAGTGTCCATCCTGATGATATTCTTTAAGCTAGGTCCCTTGTGGTAAGTGTTTAGGGATGTAAAGTGAGGATAACGAGAACGGGTAATCAGGGTTATTGTTGATTGATGAACTTAGTAAGTTATTATTATTGTGGGTTGAAAACCCTATATGCTCACCAGGCTCCCAAGCCTGACCCACTCAGCATTTTATGTTACAGGTAGTGGACCCCGAGCATAGTCGGAGGACGACGATAGATTTTTGGATTATAGGCCAGTAGTTGTTAATAATTGTTGAAAGGCTTATAATGTCTTGTTTATGCTTTTGATCTGTATCGGAACATGACATCCCGAGTTTTTGATATATACATGGAAAATATATACCTTCTTAATGAAGGGTTTTGATAAACTTTTATCATATGTTGTTTCGGGATAAATTCCGCAACATCTTTTAAAAATATTTCTCTGATTTTATTTTAAAAAACATAAATTAAATCGGTCTTTTCTAGCCGAGAAATTAGGGGATGTCATAGAGGGTGTGTCAAAATCCCTCAAACCAGGGCTCTAATACCAACTTGTAACATCCTAATTTTCAAGGCCAAAAATTTTCATTTTTAATTAAGTAAATCACATCAAAGTTTACTAAAACATTTCCCATGTCATATCATTTGTAAAAAGATACATAAGAATGTGTCTGATAACCATATTGTCAAAAGTAAAATAAATCAGAGTACGTCCCTAGGAAACTCCATGCGGAAAACATGTGTGTTTAATGTGTTGCTACACTGCCAACTCCATCCCCTTAGATGAAGAGGTACCTGAAACCAAAACTAAAACTGTAAGCACGAACCTTAGTGAGTTCCCCAATCATAACCATAACACATAATCATTGGTATCTTTCAACCGGTAACCGGGAGCTACCCTCCCCTTCGATATCTTTCAACCGGTAACTAGGAACTATCCTCCCCTTCGGTATCTTTGAACTGGTAACCGGGAACTATCCTCCCCTTCGGTATCTTTCAGCCGGTAACCGGGAGCTACTCTCCCCTTCAGTATCTTATAACCAGTATCTGGGAACTAACCTCCCCTTCGGTATCTTTCAACCGGTATCTGGGGACTATTTCACTCCTATCCCTATCACATATTACATGTCATAAACATATTGGTTTCATGATAACATAACATAAGCATACCGAGTCACAAATGACATATTATAATCAAACTACTATGCATGTGTGGGTTTTGTCCACCCCTTCGGTATCTTTCAACCGGTAACCGTCTTCGCTATCTTTCAACCGGTAACCAGGGGCTAGTGCGCCCTACTACTACTAGCACATAACTCAGCACATATATAGCAACCAGAAAATTATCACAAAGATAATCATCTCAACCATAATCACCTACTGGTGGGCCGATATTGGTGCCCTAGACCCACCCTTACTGGATGGTAACTCACCTCGTAAGGCTGACTGCTGAAAAGTTGATCGGCAGATGTCTAACTGCTGCTTCAGTGATCCTCCAACTATAATTCCCATAAAACACTTATTCATAAACTGATAACTACTCTTAGGGTAAAATGACTATTTTACCACTGACCAAGTCAAAGTCAAAGTCAACTTCCAGTTGACCTGACTGGGCGATTTGGGTCTCCAACTCGTCAATTCCCTATCCTTTATCTATCCTTCTTCACACCTCTACTCGTCGAGTTGTATGAACAACTCGTCGAGTTCATCCTTATCCAACAACAAGTCCTGTCCTTGACTCACCGAGTTGTATGAACAACTCGTCGAGTTCATCTTCAAAAGTTGAGAGATTTCCTTGGACTCGTCGAGTCTGCTCTTGCACTCGCCGAGTCCTATGATTTCCAGGTCTATGGCTAAGTCCAATGCATTGGGTCACTCCCCCGGAACCCTTCAAGACCGATCTAACACTCATTGGGTTCCTTTGAACCCTAACAGAAAAGGGGAGTCAAGCCTCGGACTCGCCGAGTCCCAAGAACAACTCGTAAAGTCGAGGTTGTCCAAGTCTCATTTCTGTAATTCTAAAGTACAACACTTGACCAATAGATAGATATAGGCTTCTAAGATCGATCTAGCACGTAAAGTTACAAACTTTACGTGCATGCATGAGAGAATAAGCTCAAATGGCTCTAAAATAAACTCTTAAAATGCATAGGGCTTTCTAAGGCTCGAAAGTCAGCCACATTATGTCTTGTAGTCCCCTAAGGACCTTGGATCTGGAGTCTTAGCCTCAACCATGCTTGCACTCATGGTTGGTCACCAAAATGGATCCTTAAATCCCTAATTCACTTCAAAAAGGGATCTAGAACATGAATGAGCAAGTTGTAAGCTTTATACCTCCAAAGAACTGTAGATTTTGTACAAACTCAAGATCTTATGATTTCCTCTTGGGTCATCAAGCTTTTCCTTCCTTCTTGTGATCACAAACTACCAAAATCCACCAAAGAGGCCTTAGATCTTCACCAAAGACGACTATGGTTTGATATGAGGTGTTTTGTGAGCATAAGGGATGAGGGAGGCTGAATAAAATGTTTAAATAGGGTGCAGTCCCTTAGATTAGGGTCATTAAACTCTCGGGTCTAAGTCGCTCCTACTTGACGAGTTGGACCATCAACTCGCCGAGTCCATTCCAAAATTTGAGCTACTTGAATAATAATAAATACCAGGAACCGGGTGATACAAATCTCCCCCACTTAGAGAAGAAAAGGGTGATACAAAGCATTTTGAGACTTCGTGAAAGTGATCCACAAGTATGAATAAGGGAGATCCAAGTAAGCATTATAAATCTGAGACTATTGAAGAAAAATTTGCTTATAATCACATGCATGCATTCGAGAAAAAGCCTAAGCAAAGCTATTCTATCACTAACACTGATATGAGTCAGCTTGATTTTCCTGTGAACGAAATGATGTTTATCATGGATCAATACAAGATAGCTAAGAAGTTTGATAATGAAGATGATTTTACTCATATGAAACTTAGGTTTCATTATGTTTTTGGGAAAGTACCAGAAGAAATATGGTCACTGGTGAAGATCAAGAAGGTGCTTAGCATAACGAAGGATGTATTGTTCGAGAATATGATACATAATTTCCGGTATCATGTTGTAATGGCGAACAATCAAGTGTGTGATTTTTCAGTTGCTGATGTTCCACTAATGAACTTGAATGATCTTATTCAAGTTGCATTAATTTTGAAAGATATGAAGGTTTCACAACTTCAAGGAACTGATAAAGAATTTTTAAGTAGGCCTGGAAATTGGGTTGGGTTCGGGTTGGTGGGTTGGCGGGTTAGAAAACATAATCTCAATCCAACCCAGATAATATATGGGTTGACGGGTTGGTGGGTTGGAAACCTCAACCCAACCCAACCCATATAACCCATTTAAGTATATGGGTTCGTGGGTTCACAAGTTAATGGGTCAAACTCAACGCATATAACTCGTTTAATTAATAAGAAACGCATTTTGAAAATGAGGTTTTTTCAACATAAATTCATAAAATGATAAAATTAATTAACATAAAAAAATGTTTGCAACAATAATTCATAAATTCAATAACATCCAAATAAAACTGAAAAATGAAAACATTCATAGAAAGTGGATGTGTTCTTCATTCATGACTTGTTAGTATCTAAAAATAACGACATGCATTTTTTCTTTTTTTGATTAACAAACCGCAAATGCCGATTAGTCACATACATATACAGAAGGAATACAATGATACGGAATATTATGAATACGGATGGAAATCAAAATTCATTTATAATTAAATGTATCATTTTTTAATGTAATATATATATATATATATATATATATATATATATATATATATATATATATATATATATATATAGGATATAGATCCGGTAAGAAATTTTTTTTGGTAGGAAGGTAAGAAGTTTTTTTTTCTACATATTTTTTTGACGAACAAAATAAATGAATCACTAGATGATTCATTTGTAAGATGATTCACAAGAAAAAATTCCCAAAAAAAACATTTTTATGATTCATTTTTAAGTAAATTAAGAAAAAATTCATTTTTATGATAATTTTAGTGAATAACAACAAAATCATTGTATAAATGAATCATCGAGATGTTTTTTTGAGATTTTTTTTATTGTGAATCATCTTACAAATGAATCATCTAATGATTCATTTTGTTTGTTCGTGAAAAAAATATGTAGATAAAAAACTTCTTACCTTCCTACCAAAAATTTCCTTCTTATTTGATCTTGACTCTATATATATATATATATATATATATATATATATATATATATATATATATATATGGGTTGGCGAGCTGACACGTGAACCCAAACAGATAACCTAACCCAACCCATGAAGTAAACGGGTTGGTGGGTTGATGGGTTGGCGGGTCAAAAATGTCAACCCAAACCCATCTATTTTTGGGTTAGGTCAGTGTCGGGTTACGGGTTAGGTTGAGAGTTGCCACCCCTAGTTTTAAGGCTTGGTCTTTCACACATCAAAATATTCATAGACAATTACTATGAGTGTTTAGCATTGACTGATGTGGAATTAGCATCAGCAACAGGGAAGGAAGTGAAAGTTTCCATGGAAGCTATTAAGACCCAAGCTGAACTGAAGAAGTATGCTCATGGGGAGATTTGTTTAAAACCATTTGGATTGGTCTTTGCAAGAAAAGAAAAGAATGGCAAAGCTAGGTGGTTTTTGTTTCAAGCTTGTGATGTGGAAAGATATACTACATCCCAATATATGAACTTCATTGTTCGTATGAATAATTGTTCAAAGAATAACCAGGGAGATAAAAAGGAATTGAAGAAATTTTTTTCATGGTACTCAGAGATACGAAGGATGATGCTTCTTGCTGCACAGATTCTCATGAATTGAGAAGTTCGACATGATTACAACGCGGGAGATTGTAGGGTCGAAATATCTTGTAATATGTCGAGGTCTGTGTATTTGTTTATTTCGTATGTATTTGATAAGGCATCTTTATTATCAAAGTTGCATGTCTAGCCTTATTATTTTTTTATACTTTTAGTCTCCTATAAATAGGAGTTGAACATAGAGTTGATAGATAGAGAGTTTTTCACAACTGACTAACTATCAGTTTTGTACTCGTGTTCTTTCAAAGTAATATGAGCTAAACCAGATCTTATTTACTTCGTGTGTTCATATTACATCATTTTACTCTGATTTGATTTTGGTACTCGATTAAACTCTTCTACAATCTTCTTGGGGCATGCAAAGTCACCAAGTTAGTGATTTTATTGTTCTAGACGTTCATTTAGAAGTAGATATGTGGCTTGGACTTATGGACTTAAGCATTAAGATCATAAGGAAGGTTTTGGCTTAATGGAGGAGTACGTTGTGTGTACAAGTCTGTACGCGCAACATACAAGCCAAACAACGTGTACTCTTAGCATATAGCTGAGTATGTCCCACGTACTTAATTAGTCAAGAGAGATTTTGCTTGTAGGCTTTGGTTTGGTCCATATTTTGGGCATAGTTGTCTTCGTACGTATTGGGCCATCAGGTTTTGGGCTAATAATTATTTTGGGAAGGCCTACAATGGGCTTGGGAACAATTTGGAAAATTAGGCCATGGATTGGACCTTGGGTGGTTTTGGTATTTGGGCCTTTTTGGATTATTAGGTTTGGGCTTAAGTCTTGGTTCAAACTAGGTAAGGGGTAAATTGGTCATTTACCCTAATAATGGATTTATGGATATGGTTTGGGACCCAAATGTTGATTGAGTGTTGTTTTGATATTGATAGTTCAGGGATTTGTCAACCAGTAGCCAAGAATTTTATATATGATTCGATAGTGTGAGGTGAGTCTCCTCACTGGGTTTAACAGGTTGAAGGAACCAATGTTGGCCCTTATTTTTATGTTATTATATTGGTAGTTTGTATGACTCTTGAATGTGTTATGGTCTGCTATGTATACTGGGTGGGGCTCGATGTCGGGCGAGGTCCGATTACTAGAACGTATGCTACGGTTTAAAATATTGTATGTGATATGCTTACTCGGCAAAGCCAGGCGAGCCCTGATGAGTAGATTTTATGCTAAGTTATTGGTATATGATTTTATGCTTATCGGGAGAGGCTCAATATTGGGCGGGGCTTGACGGTTGCACGGAATGCCATAGTCTTTGTGATTATGTGCAAGGAAGATTATATGTTTATAATTTATATGATTATATGGTTATATGATTATGTGTGTATTGTGCGGGGCCCAAAGTTGGGCGGGACCTGGTGATTGATACATCTTTAATCTGAGCGGGGCTTGATGCCGAGTGGGACTCGAGACCACGAGGGGCCTGACGGAGGGCGGGGGCCCAGTATGTGATTTATGTATGTATGGTATGTGGTAACTTGGGGAACTCACTAAGCTTTGTGCTTATGGTTTTCAGTTTATGTTTCAGGTACTTCGGTTTTTAAATGGAAGAGCTCGAGATGATTGCAGAGCATACACCACATGTTTCCGCATTATGTGATTTACTCTTCTTTGATAATGTTTTGATAAACCTGGATTACTTTGGTTTCATGTAAATGATATGTATTAACAATTTATTAATTTAAACGAAATTTTTTATGATATTATTATTAGGAGGTTTCATGGATGCTTAAGTCGAATTTCAACAGATCCAGATGTAGCCTTCAGACCAAGAAGATATAGCTTTCATAACCCCAACATGTATATATTGTTATAGAATAATGCATTTTGATTTAAAAAAATATAAGTAATACATATCAAAGACCAGTAACAAGATGTTTAAGCAACAAATTGGAAAAACCATGAAAGTCTATATAGATGACATGGTGGTAAAATCCAAGAAAGCCGAAAATCATCTTCAAGATCTTGAAGAGGCATTCAACATCTTGGACTAGTTTAATATGAAGCTCAACCCTTACAAATTCCATTTTGGTGTCAAAGCTAGGAAATTCTTGGGCTACATGGTAACAAAGAAGGGAATTAAAGCTAATCCATAAAAAATTAAGGCTATCCTGAATTTACAATACCTATATTCCACCAAAGATGTCCAAAGATTGATAGGTAGAGTTGCAGCCCTAAATGTGTTTATCTCCAAAGCATCTAAAAGATGCAAACACTTCTATGATTTCTTGAGAAAGAACAAGAAGTTCGAATGGACATCAGAACATGTAATAACATTCCAAGAGATGCGTAGTTACATATCTTCAGCCTTGTTGCTAGCTAAACCAGAAGATAGAGAAGCTTTGTTACTTTACTTATTCGTATCTATGAATGCAAAAAGTATAGTCTTGGTCAATGAACAAAATGGTACACAAAATCATGTATATTATGTAAGTAAGAGTTTCTTGGATGCTGAGACCATGTACTCACGTATTGAAAAACTAATTCTTCTCTTGTCGGAGCTTCAACTAAGCTATGTCATTATTTTTAAACTCATCATATTTTTGTAAAAACCAACTAACTAATTAAGAATGTGATGAGAAAACCTGAAATGTCAGAGAGAATGGACATATGGTATGTTCAGTTAAGTATATGGTACTTAAGGTACGAGCCAAGATATGCCATATTTGAAGATAGTAGAAAACTTGGCATCCAAGTTCTAAGATTTTGAGATAAAATGGGAACCCATATAGGATAACACAGAAGCATATGCACTAGCTAATATTGGCTCTACCTTCAAGATTCATCGCGACGTTAATATTCTAACATATTATGTCATTAAATCTACAATATAAGACATCAAGGAAGAAGTGGCGCATGTACAAGATCATAGATCCAAGGATCTCAATCCTAAAGAATCTTGAATCAAACCCATCTTTCAATATCTCCAAGATGGATCTATCCTTGACAATGAAAAATACCTAAGAACCTTCAGAATTAAGGCTTCCAGGTTTAATATCATTGAAGATACCTTGTTAAAAAAATCTGTAGTGGGTCCCTATCTTAGGTGTCTTGAAAATAACGAAGCTAAGATCATCGTTAAAGAAATTAATGAAGGAGAATGTGGAAACCATATAGGAGGCATGGAAATCTTCTAAAAGATGTTGAGGATAGGAGACTGTTGGCCAATAATGAAGAAAGACGCAATGGAGGATACTCAAAGATGTGATGCATGCCAAAGACATAAAAATATCTTGGACCGACTAGTTGAACCTCTACATCCAATTATACCTCTATGTCAATTCATGAGACAGGGCATGGATATTGTTGGCAAACTTCGTATAGCACTATGTGGTAAAGTTTTCATGTTAGCAACGACTGATTACTTATCCAAATGGATAGAAGTTAAAGGCTTTGTCCAAGTTATAGAAAAAGAAAAAGTAACGATATAGGCTTATAAGATCTATCTTGATGAAGAACTTATGTATGTTTTATATGAAACATAGTGAAGTAGAAAATACAATATTACTAAAGGAAACACATTCAATCTAAAGTAGTGCTCCATAATAACCTTGAAAGAAATGAGATACATAGGATCTTGTATACTTTAATGGTGGGAAATCTTATGTATACTCAAGCATCTATCGTCCCAAACTTGTAACTATGAAATAATCTTTGTATGTAACACCCAAATGCGGTAAAATGTATGATGTGTTATCAAAGAAAAAACAAAAAAAAGTTTATACGACCACTTATAAATTAGAGATTTTGAAGGTTATTATTTTATGTGAATAAAGTTTTGATGGAAATCAAGACAACATACACTCTGTGACATCCCCATTTTCACGGCCAGAAAAGACCGATTTTGTTTATACATTGTAAAAATCAGAGTACTTTTAATTAAAATGTTGCGGAATTTGTTCCCAAAAAAAATGATAAATACGTTGTCAAAGCATTTTCGAAGAAATGTATTTTTATTCATCTAAAACATTTGGGATGTCATCATCAATACAGAAACATAAGCATAAACAAAACTTACATTCATTTAGACTAGTGATCTACATCTCTTTTAAATCTCTCAGTGTAATGTAACTTCATATAGACACCTGTGATACAAATAAGCTGGAGTGGGTCAGGTTGGGAAACCTGGTGAGTACATAGGGATTTCAATCCCACAATGTTATATATATATATATATATATATATATATATATATATATATATATATATAATTTAGAATTCACAAAACTATACAATTTCACCATATATACATAAGCAACTCTTACCCCACCTTGTTAATCCTTACAACGAGACTATCCATACTCTCGGACCTTAAATTTGACCTCTTACTTAACTCATAATCTAGGATCTAAGTCCTGCTCTCAGATTAATAATTGTTCCCATTCCATACTCTTGGATTAGGGACATGTATGTATGCGTAAATCTATTCTCCCAGATTAACGACGAATGACTATGTCGTATCCATACTCCCGGACTGAGGACGACTGACTATATCTTAATCCATACTCCCAGACTAAGGACAATTGACTATGTCTTAATCCATGCTCCCGAATTAATGACAGTTGACTATATCCAATCCATACTCTCGGACTAGGGACAATGATTGTGTCTAATCCATGCTCCCGGATCAATGACATATATTAAAGTTCTATTATCTGAGTATAACTCACTTGTACTCGTAAGAAAATACTACCCAATATTCGTCATAATTAATTTAGGTTTACTCTTTATCCTAAATCATCATATATAACCAGGTATGTTCTTTAACATGTATTTCAAGCAACATCATTAACTCGCACATAAACATAAAATTAATACTTCAATCAATACTATCACACCCCAAAACCGAGAACGGCGGAAACGTTCTGGGGCGGAGGACGTCATGTATAATATCAACAACAATGTAAAGTAGTAAACAAGCAACAACATCATCCATTGCATTAAAAAAATTATTATTATACAATTGTATTCTGTCAAATTTTGATAAACACTAAAGCCTAAATCAAAATTAAAGATAAGTCTTGAACAAGCTCCATCTTCCTTTCTCTTTGCATCGGTACCTGTCTATGATGACCTGAGGATACAAGTAATTTTGAAAGCGAGTATCAGCTTTGAAGCTGGTGAGATCATAAGTATTTAGTGTCTTAATTTGTATGTAAGAATTTGTAAGTCTATGTATTGTAAGAATTTGAAAAAGTTTGAATCTCTCAGAAAAACCTATATTTTCTATTAAAGTAGCCTTCTACCAAGGCTTAACTGTTTTGTATGCTTGTTTGATGTAAAAGTGTGTAATTTCCCAAGTGTAACTATCATCATCCAAAAATATAGTTTGTACATTTAAAGTTTAAGTGAGGTTATCGCTAAAAATGTAATGGGTAAATCATTGTAGTACTGTAGTTTTGAATTATAGGAACTACTGCTGTACTAACTACCTTAAACCGGATTTATATTAAGGTATAATGTGATAATTGCACCATACTATCGACTAATAACAATGACATAAAGAACGGTCGTAATAACGGAATGACGTTTGGCACCCGCAGACCTGCAGGTCCGGCTGTAGCTAGCAGCAAGGTGTAGGATTGTCAATCCAGTATAGATCTATACGCAAACTCAACGCTTTCCGTTCAAGAGAATTCTGGCTACAACTCGGGCCATGACATTTAAGGCATGCTCCGATACAGTGGATCACAATTGTTAACGTATTAATGTAAGGGTAATGTTTCTCGTTCTAGTATAGGTGTATATGTTCTCGTCCTGGTATAGTTGTATATGTAATGTTCTAGAAAGTATTGACTCATGAATGAACTGACTCATTGTATGATATCGCGTTCTAGTATCTTCCTAAACTACCCACATGGTAGTTTACTAGCAGTCTAACTGGTACGTATGGTCATGGATGTATACCCTTACTAACTAAGGGCATGGGATGAACTGGAAAGACCTTTTATGACTATATATGTACACATGATATATAACTAATATTTAAACGACTTTCGGACGAATACCCAATATCCCACTAGACCACATCTCAAGGCGTGAAAGGAAATAGGGTGGATAGCCTTCCTAAGTCTTTTAAACATTTCTTATATAACTATACATATAGAGGCATGCAATTTATAATATAAAAGCATAAATAAATTTTGTAAGACATTTGAAACAATAATATTATTTTAAGAAAAGATCTACTTGATGTCGATTTATAAAACAATTTGAAGGCATAAGTATGATAAAACAGTTTTGAGTATAAGGAAACATTTGATTGAAACACAGTTGTAAATAATTTTGAAAGGTAATGTACGGAGTAAGATATACAGTGTAAAAAAAGGAGTTTAAAACATATAAAATGTTTATAAAAAGTCATTTGAAGGAAACTGTTTGGTAAAACGGCTAATGAGTAGCCAAATCTTTTGAATGCTGTATATTAATCATATGTGATTGATGTAATAACTAGCGTAATTCTACTTATTAATCGCATGTGATTGATATAATACTAGCATGATTCTACTTGTATCCCCCCCCCCCCCCCGATTAAACATTTAAAAGTAGTTTAATACATTAATTAAGGGGTATGAAGTCACTTGATTGAAGTGGTTGATTTGAAGTAGTCGAGAGAGGAATCGAGCAGAACTTCGACAGGAAGAGTTGAAAACGCGGGAAATCTCGGGATTCTCGGGAATCTCGGGAACAAAAAACCTTCCTTCGGGACTTGAAGGTGAAAACCGGGGCTTTGGGAGGGTCTCGGGGGCTTAAACGCAGAGTTTCGGCGCGAGAAAGAGAAGAATGGAGCACCTAAACCCGGCACCCCAAGAGTTCTATTTATAGGGGGTATTTTTGAGTGCCACATCATGGCTAGGGTTGGCCACGTCATGGAGAGCAAGTCTATCCTCTTACATTGATTGGACGCCCTCAGTCACTTGCCGGGTCGCGACAAAACAGTGCCACGTTGTGGAGAAGCCTGACAACCTCAGATTTTGGACCCCAAACTTGTAAAATCCATAACTTTTGCGTACGACCTCCGTTTTCGATGTTCTTTATATGCACGTGTAGCGAAAAACATGATCCACAACTCTCATTTAGACTTCATTGGCTAATTTTGACTTTATTTTTAATTATTTATTTTTAACAGGCCGGGACACGAAAATTTCGTTAAAAATCCATAACTTCTTCATCCGGTGTCCGTTTTCGTCAGACTTTTCGCCGTTGCGCTACTAATGTTGAGACCTTAGATTCTAATTTAAGTTGTTTTGGTCAAAAGTATCTCGAGCTTTATTTTGAGTTTTTAGCTGTCTACTGCTATACCCGAATCTTGGAAAAATCATAACTTTCTCATACGATGTCAGATTTGGACGTTCTTTTCATGTACGCTCACAGTTTGAGGTTATATATAACTTTCATTTAGATACTTAAGGCTAAAAACTATTGTATTGAAACTTCGTATTTTTCGTTTAATCGGTGTTGCCGGTTTTGCCGAGAATCTTCGGTTGGTCATAACTTCTTCGTTATAACTCGGATTTTAGGGTTCTTTATATGTACGAAAAACCTTGATACGATTCCTACTACTTTATTTAACCCAAATAAGATTTTAGGAAAGTTATATTTTGACCTAAATTTGATTGGTTTTACATTACATTGTCTCGAAATATCGGGTTGTCACATTATCCCCCCGTTAGAAGGAATTTCGTCCCGAAATTAGAATTTAAGCAAGGAAGTATGCACGAATGATTGAGTCATGAGGAGGAAACTTCCTAATCGATTGGTTCTAGTGCACCTAAGTGATAAGGGGTTCTCGGTTGGCATTCCAACGAACCTTCACTAACTGGCGATGGCGTTTCTTCGTCTGCTTGACCTCTCGGTCGAGGGTCACTACGGTTCTAATACGAAGGCGAGGATCTCGACGAGTGGACTTGCAAGAGTCCTAACGAAAAGGTATGGTTTCACGATCGATATGCGAAGAGTAGAAAGTACGTTACTGAGTTCGCGGAGTAGGTCTAGTTTGTGTGAGGCACAGGATCGATTCTGATAAGAATCTCGGAGGTCCTGTCTAACTTGGATTTAGCTTTCCACGCTTTACGAAGCGTATTAAGCCATTCCTAGAGTGAGTTATCCTAAAGAACTTGGTCACTCACTTGGAATCTCAAAGGTTCCTTTTCTTGCGTAACTTCCCAGTCAAAAGGCCACCCCTTGCTGGGTCAAAGTCGTACGAGTTTCTGCAGCTTGCGAGGAGTTCTGAATGAACTAAGGCGGTAGGTCGGTAAGACCTAGAATCTGGCGAAAAACTGTCGGCATCTCTGGTGTCGATAAATGCTCAACGGTTTTGACAAATTGAAAGAGTACTCACAAATTCTCACATTACTAACAGTGTGTCTTAGAAATTTGACTCTTCAATTTCAAAACTCGCGCCTAGAGAACTTTGCTAAGAGTTCCTCTGTAGGAATGTTACCATGGGCTATCTTCTTACTACGAGGGTAGATAAGTAAGTCATTACATGGAGAAATGATGACTGATCCCAGTAAGCAAGACATAACTCTATTTATTTAGATCATGAAAACTATGGGCGTATTGGTCCTATCCAAAAGGTATCACTACGAACTCGAAGTGTCCGTATCGAGTTCAGGAGATAGTCTTCCGGACATCCTTCCCTAACACTCGAACTGGTGATATTCGGATCCCGGATCCATTCCTGGAAGTAGTTTCTTTCTTTGCATTTGCTCAACCATTTTGTCTACGCGCGGCAGAGATAACGATTTTTAATGAAAAATCTCGATGGAGGCCTCGATAACCGAGGTACATGCAATGCGATCCGTCGATCTCTGGAGGAATATGACCGAGGTTCTCTAGGGTGAGAAACCTAGTCTTCTAATTCTATTTATGTGTAGTTCGCTAAGTTGTCCAAACTGTTCTTGTATCTCCGTGGGTGTTTAAACTATAAGGTGATCTGTTTACGGGAGTCGTACTAGGTTCTATGTTTGTTCTCATGACGATGTGATTACTCGTACTTAGGCAGGTCTCCGTCCTGAAGTTCATATTAGAATTCATACCTAGTTTCACAATCACACTTTCGTGTATACGAGTCATATATAATTAAGGTTGAAAAGGTAGTCGAATAACTGGTTCTTCTTTAAGTTCACATCCCATCGGGGAAAAAGAATTTAAAGTGGAATCATCAATTCTAAACCTGTAGAACCTTGATTATATATCACTCTTATGCATACATTCTTCAGTGATAGATCAACCGCATGACTCCCTGGATTAAACTTGACGTACTGCACGAGTGGTACTTCGGGGATTTCTTCGGAAAGAAAATAACTAATAGGTACTCCTGGAATGAGTAGTTCGGTGTTCGGATGTGACGGTTTCGCTGGAAAAGTGATCTAGAAGAAAGAGATGTACGTATGAAGCTGTTTTCGTGAGGATCAAACTGAATCAATTCGTATGATAATGTCAAAATCATACTGAAACTTAAAGACATTGGATTTGAACATAAGACATTTACAGACAAAGCACAACCGTGCAACCATGAATAGAGTTACAGTACTTTAGATTTACCATAGACTATTGCTGCGAATAAGATATACTACAAAAGACAAGTATACGCAGCACGAGAATTCCTATACATATAGGATCTCGCAAAAGGTAAGAATCTAGTTGCACTAGCTTTAGATAGTTTATAAGTCTGTTACAACGAAACGCCTAAATTACATTTAACGTGGTTCCGGAGCAGGCTCTCCTGCGGCTGTGATCCTGAGAATCTTCCCGTCTGCGCCAGAGTTTTGTGTTATCGGGAAATCCTTCTGGAGGTGTCCAATTTCACCGCATTGGTAACATATATGGACAACACCCACATTGGTGGTGGAAGTGAAACATCGAGTAGAAGTTATGGGGATGCGGGTTCTTTCCTTTTTCGGGCAATCTCTCTTATAGTGCCCAAACTCTCCACAATGATAGTAAGTCTGGTTCCCATCGGCGTTGGGCGAATTGTTGATCAATTTTGATAGGCTCTTGCAGTAACGTTTGGTGTGCCCCTTTTTGTTGCAATTTTTGCATTGCAAGGCTTGGTAGATTCCCTCGTGGTGGTAATTGCACCGGTCGCACTTCGGGAGTGTTCATTTGTATGGTCTGCTCGGTACTGGGATGGCAGAGGTTTCCGCTTGCTGTTGTTGCATGGAAAGTTTTCGGGGTTTCTCGCGTTCTTTCTGAGTTTGACACTTCCGTTTCTTTTTCTTTGGTTTTTGGCTTTGCGGGCCTGAGGCCGTTACCATTTGGTGACTTCCTGGATGGTTACCACGATTGGAAACTTCATTCCCATCAGTAGCATTGAGTGTGCTTTTAGCTCTACGGTGCGTAAGAACCGCGGTTATGGCAGCCACTGCGGCAGCTTTAACTGCCATTTGAAAGGTAGCGGCATCCATAGGAAAAGTAGAGGTCTTGTTGCTTGGCTGGTTGTTTCCGGATGACGACATGATTCTGTTAACACGAAAGAATAAAGATTTTGTGAGCGATTTTGGTTGACCCTTGATGTACTTAGATTGTTCTTGAAAAGAGTAAGAGTATGATCTCGAAAGTTTGACCTACATCCCTATGATGCAGTCCTAGTAAAGAATGAAAGTATGTTCGCGAAGGTTTGACCTACATCCCTATGATGCAGTCCTAGTACAGAATGGGAGTATGTTCTTAGAATGGTCGCAAGACGTTTGTCGTTCGAGCTGAGGTATCATGGGTTGGTGAATAACAAGATCCAACCACGGAAAGAGACTTGGAAGTGTCTCCGGAGATAAATCGCTATAGTCCAATGACTTGACTAAAGCATGTTTCATATAGACTCCAATGAAAGTATGATAAGAGTACTTGAATGAAGAATGACACAGAAGTTAGTCGGCTGTCAATATCTTTGATATTCACGATGTAAAGATTCTGGAAAATGACCTTGTAAAGGTCTTACATCATATCCGCAGAAGATAGTTCCTGACAGCATAAAGACCTAGCTAAAGTACTTACGGAACAAGAAAATTTCCTAGAAAATGCCACATCAGGCATAGACAGAAAAATACGATTCCTCCTTTATAAGGAAATAAAGTAAAGTGTCTACTACTGGCGACGGTCATCACTCTGGTGAACTCTTAGTTCAGCCAATTGACGTTCCATGTCAAGAAGGTGTCTTTCGTACACCCTCTGGCGTAATCGGAGCCCTATGACTTCAGCTCGTGATTCAGCCAGTGCTTGCAGCAGGGTTTCATGGTTTCTCTTTGACCTCTCGTGAGCATCTTCTAGACGAACGGTGCGGAGGGTATGCATTCTAGCATAGGCGACTATTTCTGTAATCTGATTTAGGGCTATCCTGCCTTGAATCTCCTTTCGGGCCATTCTGCGGACCAAGATTGGCAAGACTCTATCTGATGAGCCCCCATTGCTCAAGTCGGAAAAGCTTCGGTCGCCATCAAATAGCATAGATTGATCTTGTTCTTGGCTCCATATTTCCAAGCATTCCACTCACTCAGGGTCGGGCCATGAAAAAGCCTGACGAGGGTTAGGAATTGGAAAGGGAGCTGCTCGGGGTAGGTTTTCAACCTCTGCTTCGGAGTTAGCATCATACGAAAAGTCTTCATCATGGTGATCATTCAAGAGGAAAAGGGTGATCATTCTCTGGTTATTCTCCAAACCAACCAGCTATGACTTCATTTGGAAGGTACTGGTTGTCGAGGGGATGGAGTCCAGTTATGTTTTCTATGCGAGAATTTAAGGGTAAGAGAATAACTATTTGACGAACTATCTAGATAATTATTTAGAAAACCTTCATTAGTTACATCGCTATTTGTGAAGTGCATACCAGCTATGTGTAATCTAAACAGGATAGACCTTCGAGTAAGTGACCTTAATTCCAAATTCACACAGAATAGGGAGCAAGGCAAAATTATCACAGATTCTAAGTCTATAACATCCTAATTACATATAGCCTTAGTGTATCCACTTAGCAACTATCAACTTAATAATGAAGATCCCGTTTTAGTTCTCAAGTATAAAGTACTTATAGCAACACCAAATACTCCTATAATATTTTAAATTTTTAATGTTATGTTCTATTGTTCTCATTGTTGTAGGGTTGGTAAGATTTTAGCATTGTTGAAACACACACTTAAGCTTAGGCACATGCTAGCCAACCCTCGGATAATATATGTGATCACGCTATATCTTCCCAGTTTTGACCATATGTCTCTAAGCCCACTTGTGTTGTCCAACAATCGTAATTCTTTTGTACTGTCCTAGTGACACTGATTTTTGTATGAATGCAGCACGTATACTTACTTAAATATTATACTATTTAAAGTATAAACTCTTGGTCAGAGTATTTTTAATCCCTTACGTATTTATAGTTAGTATATCTTTTATGGGTTGATATACTTAATTTACTATAAACAATGCTCTGATACCAATCTGTCACACCCCAAAACCGAGAACGGCGGAAACGTTCTGGGGCGGAGGACGTCATGTATAATATCAACAACAATGTAAAGTAGTAAACAAGCAACAACATCATCCATTGCATTAAAAAAATAATTATTATACAATTGTATTCTGTCAAATTTTGATAAACACTAAAGCCTAAATCAAAATGAAAGATAAGTCTTGAACAAGCTCCATCTTCCTTTCTCCTTACATCGGTACCTGTCTATGATGACCTGAGGATACAAGTAATTTTGAAAGCGAGTATCAGCTTTGAAGCTGGTGAGATCATAAGTATTTAGTGTCTTAATTGGTATGTAAGAATTTGTAAGTCTATGTATTGTAAGAATTTGAAAAAGTTTGAATCTCTCAGAAAAACCTATATTTTCTATTAAAGTAGCCTTCTACCAAGGCTTAACTGTTTTGTATGCTCGTTTGATGTAAAAGTGTGTAATTTCCCAAGTGTAACTATCATCATCCAAAAATATAGTTTGTACATTTAAAGTTGAAGTGAGGTTATCGCTAAAAATGTAATGGGTAAATCATTATAGTACTGTAGTTTTGTATTATAGGAACTACTGCTGTACTAACTACCTTAAACCGGATTTATATTAAGGTATAATGTGATAATTGCACCATACTTTCGACTGATAACAACGACATAAAGAACAGTCGTAATAACGGAATGGCGTTTGGCACCCGCAGACCTGCAGGTCCGGCTGTAGCTAGCACCAAGGTGTACGATTGTCAATCCAGTATAGATCTATACGCAAACTCAACGCTTTCCGTTCAAGAGAATTCTGGCTACAACTCGGGCCATGACATTTAAGGCATGCTCCGATACAGTGGATCACAATTGTTAACGTATTAATGTAAGGGTAATGTTTCTCGTTCTAGTATAGTTGTATATGTTCTCATCCTAGTATAGTTGTATATGTAATGTTCTAGAAAGTATTGACTCATGAATGAACTGACTCATTGTATGATATCATGTTCTAGTAACGGTTCTAGTATCTTCCTAAACTACCTATATGGTAGTTTACTAGCAGTCTAACTGGTACGTATGGTCATGGATGTATACCCTTACTAACTAAGGGCATGGGATGAACTGGAAAGACCTTTTATGACTATATATGTACTCATGATATATAACTAATATTTAAACGACTTTCGGACGAATACCCAATATCCCACCAGACCACATCTCAAGGCGCGAAAAGGAAATAGGGTGGATAGCCTTCGTAAGTCTTTTAAACATTTCTTATATAACTATACATATAGAGGCATGCAATTTATAATATAAAAGCATAAATAAATTTTTGTAAGACATTTGAAACAATAATATTATTTTAAGAAAAGATCAACTTGATGTCGATTTATAAAACAATTTGAAGGCATAAGTATGATAATACAGTTTTGAGTATAAGGAAACATTTGATTGAAACACAGTTGTAAATAAGTTTGAAAGGTAATGTACGGAGTAAGATGTACAGTGTAAAAAAAGGAGTTTAAAACATATAAAATGTTTATAAAAAGTCATTTGAAGGAAACTGTTTGGTAAAACGGCTAATGAGTAGCCAAATCTTTTGAATGCTGTATATTAATCACATGTGATTGATGTAATAACTAGCATAATTGTACTTATTAATCGCATGTGATTGATATAATACTAACATGATTCTACTTGTATTCCCGCCCCCCCCCCCCCCCCCCGATTAAACATTTAAAAGTAGTTTAAAACATTAATTAAGGGGTATGAACTCACTTGATTGAAGTGGTTGATTTGAAGTAGTTGAGAGAGGAATCGAGCAGAACTTCGACAGGAAGAGTTGAAAACGCGGGAAATCTCGGGATTCTCGGGAATCTCAGGAATCTCGGGAACAGAAAACCTTCCTTCGGGACTTGAAGGTGAAAACCGGGGCTTTGGGAGGGTCTCGGGGGCTTAAACGCAGAGTTTCGGCGCGAGAAAGAGAAGAATGGAGCACCTAAACCCGGCACCCCAAGAGTTCTATTTATAGGGGGTATTTTTGAGTGCCACATCATGGCTAGGGTTGGCCACGTCATGGAGAGCAAGTCTATCCTCTTACATTGATTGGACGCCCTCAGTCACTTGCCGGGTCGCGACAAAACAGTGCCACGTTGTGGAGAAGCCTGACAACCTCAGATTTTGGACCCCGAACTTGTAAAATCCATAACTTTTGCGTACGACCTCCGTTTTCGATGTTCTTTATATGCACGTGTAGCGAAAAACATGATCCACAACTCTCATTTAGACTTCATTGGCTAATTTTGACTTTATTTTTAATTATTTATTTTTAACAGGCCGGGACACGAAAATTTCGTTAAAAATCCATAACTTCTTCATCCGGTGTCCGTTTTCGTCAGACTTTTCGCCGTTGCGCTACTAATGTTGAGACCTTAGATTCTAATTTAAGTTGTTTTGGTCAAAAGTATCTCGAGCTTTATTTTGAGTTTTTAGCTGTCTACTGCTATACCCGAATCTTGGAAAAATCATAACTTTCTCATACGAAGTCAGATTTGTACGTTCTTTTTATGTACGCTCACGGTTTTAGGTTATCTATAACTTTCATTTAGATACTTAAGGATAAAAAGTATTGTATTGAAACTTCGTGTTTTTCGTTTAATCGGTGTTGCCGGTTTTGCCGAGAATCTTCGGTTGGTCATAACTTCTTCGTTGTAACTCGGATTTTAGGGTTCTTTATATGTACGAAAACCTTGATACGATTCCTACTACTTTATTTAACCCAAATAAGATTTTAGGAAAGTTATATTTTGACCTAAATTTGATTGGTTTTACATTACATTGTCTCGAAATATCGGGTTGTCACAAATACTTGTATTAAAATCATGTTCATGAAAGGGACTATGCAGTCACACATAAACTCTTCAACAAATATTTAACTCTTTAACATATATTTAATACTTTAGTTAATACTTGTATTAAAATCATGTTGATGAAAGGGTCTATGCACTCACACATAAACTTTTCAACAAATATTTAACTCTTTAACATATATTTAATACTTTAATTAAACTTGTATGAAAATCATGTTCATAAAAGGGACTATGCACTCACTTGAAAAGGTGTTGATTCCGAACTCATACAACGCTTCGCTTCTGAAAAGTAATTTAATTCGACAAAACCTAATATTATTACCACTAGAGTTTAGTCTATTATTTGTCGAGACTAATTAATAGTGTAGCTATTATTACTATTATATAAGCGTTATACAATACTTATATAACCCATAATAACAGCCCAAGTATTTATTATAAGTTCCTAATAACGTTACTATAATTGAATAAAAGCTATATTAAAAATAGCATAGGCGTAGCTCACTTACTACCTGTTTTATAAAAAAACGGGATTTGCTTGGAGTAGTGTTCCCGAGCCGAAAAGCTCTTCTTCTCGGAGTCGTCGAGCACTCCGGGGCTTCCGCCTCGTGCTAGGGAGGTTCCCTAGGCTTTTCGGAGGGGTTTCGGGGCTAGAGAGAGGTTCTAGAGAGAGAGAGTAAAGAGAAGAAAGAATGGGAAATGTGTGAAAAAAAAAATGAGGGTGGGAGAGGTTCTTTCTATAGGGTTAAAATCGCTGAACTTGGTGCCACATGTCATTATCTAGTGGCAAGACTTGGAGAGAAAGCAATGACCAAGATTGTGCCACATCACTCATTTTCGCATAACACACTTCCGACTTCTAAAATCCGCAACTTTCACATACGACCTCCGTTTTTGATGTTCTTTACATCCACGCGTAGGTAAAAATAAGATCCACAACTTTCATTTTGATTCCGTTGGCTAATTCTCGATCGATCTTAAATTTAACAGTACGAGGAGATTATACTGTTAAATGTCCGCGTAAAATTCATAACTTCTACATATAGGCTCTGTTTTCGTCTGTCTTTTTACCGTTGAGTTCCTATTAATAAGATTTTCAATTATCATTTAGGTTGCGTAGGCCAAAAACCACTCGAACTAAAATTCGAGTTTCGGGTCGTGCACTGCTGTGTCAAATCTTAGAAAATTCATAACTTCTTCATACGAAGTCAGATTTGGGCGTTTTTTTTGTATGTTCTCTGTTTAACATATACTACAACTTTTATTTAGATTGATAACGCTAAAAAGTCGTTTATCAAAAATTCACTATTTACGTCTCCCGGTGCCGTGCCGGTTTTGTCTTAAAACTTCGACGAGTCATAACTTCTTCGTTACAACTTGGATTTCGGCGTTCTTTATATGTATGGAACCCTTGAGACATATTATAAAGCTTGGTTAAGATTATTAATTCTAAATAATATTTTGTCGAAAAATCGTTTTCGATCCCTATTATCTTTAAATTGACTGGCTCGGATCTACGGACGTTCCACACTCCACATCCAATTATGGTGTTTAGAGGAGTCTAACTATGAAAGTATGCTAAACACACACTTGTAGCGTGTCTTGATATATCTAATTATAAAATGTATAGTTTTGTCACGAAATTATGAATAATAGATAACGTTGACAATCAATTGAAGATTTATTTTGAACACAATTTGGCTACCTTAACAAACGTAGCTTGACAAATTCGAATATCATCGACACCAGCATGAGAGTTTAGGGTGGACAAATTTTGATATAACACATATGAAAGGATTCAGTGCTAGCAAACTCACTAACTAACGTTTTAACGCATAAGGTGTTTCATGAGCACATTGCTCGTATGTGCATTAGTATATATAAATACATTATTTTAGTGGGAATCTTTATATATGATAATTAATGTTTTATATCATGAAATCTTGTTGTGAATTTCTACAGAATAAATTTGATTTTTTTTTATCAATGTTCCGAGTTGAAGACAATGCAAAATTTATGTTTCATAAAGAATTGATCTCACTTAAGAGTATAGTTAAGAACCAACTGAAAATGGACATGTGTACTTTACGTTGTATGTCATTTTCATCTATATTTGATCCATTTCATTAAGTGTCTAGCTACATGGTGGTTTAGTCATGCTTTAAATATATGACCAAAGCCGTGTTTGTTCGATACTCTTGCATAAGATGAATTAGATTGTTCTAAAGAAAATAAAGTGAAAACGTGAATAACAGTGTGCTTAAAGAATTTGTAATACAGTTTCAAACATATAATACTGTGGAAGATTGTTAGAATTTATAATATTATAAATTGATAATTTTTATGTGGGTGCCTTTAAGTTACAAAACTATTCATAAATAATTAATGAAATATCATAACATTGTTAGAGTTTAATGAGAATTCTAATGTTTAGGCTATAAAATGTGGACAATATATTTAAATTTCTTGTAGTCTCTTTGATACCCGTCATAAAATATTGGTTGAAAGAAACTTAGAAATCTTATTTTAGGAAGATATATAATAACCACCGTTCTATTTATCGTCGTCAAAATTCCGCATCAAAAAGACGACACATCAATGAATGAAGATATGAAGTTCGCTTACATCTTAGTGATTCAATACTGTTGTTTGATCTAATTAGGGTTTAAAAATATCGTGCTAACAAACTCATGTAACCCTAGACCTATGATTGAATTATAAATTTCAGAAAGTGTTTTTATAGGATCCACATACTTTTATTGATATTGGAATCCCTATATATAACATACTATACGCCTATTGGCTGGTTGCTTCACCAAACTTGGCGACTATAAAGTCTTGATCCTTTTGCATTGCGTGCTTGTATACCAAATATTATAGTTAGTCATTCACATGCTTTTTATACCAATTATTCCAATCATTTAACCGGATAAACATTCTTATGGTTGAAAATCTATAAGTTATATTTGAAGTTAATCCCTAATATGTAAATGTAGGCCTAAGAGATTTAGCGTTTTTCATAATATAATTAACAAAAAAGAAGTGGAGCAACGTGATATGGTATTATGGTGTAGAGAAAAAGATCTGAAAGCATGAATCTTTCGACCCGTTTGACCCACTTTTATGTAATTAATTTTTTTAGTTATATCATTTTTAAACCGGATGCACACGCTTTCTAATGTACTTTAAAACTACTTCTTAAGCTCACCATAACGCTAATGCAATATATAGCAAAAATGGACAATTTCCATATAAATCGATGAAGTTTTTATCCGTGCTTTTCTCTCTTCATGCTTTGTCTTTATAACATTAAGTGAGCACATAACCTCTTTGTAAATGTTGGTGTATAAAACGTAAGCTTTACCAAAACAATAATTAATAGTAAAAGTTTCCTCCAACGATAAAGACCCAGTTTTAAAAATAGTTAGAAAAAATTCAACTAATTACCTTTTTTGGAATTGACACCGGAAGAAGCTATAGACACTTTAGTATATAAGTACGAAACTACTCCATGGTAAATTCTTTTTCTAATTATTACCTTTCTATGCAAAAAGAAAAATTCTAATACAAAGGATATCGGGAAATACAATATTTATCCGTTATATATTTAGAAAATCTATATATGGTTATCAATAAAATTTTCTTTGCAGATCTCGAACTGTGTTATCTAATTATAGACATATTTTCAACTCTAGAAATATATCAAAACCCTTAAAAGATAATTTTGAAATGGCGTCTTGCCAAAAGTAGCATTGTTATGACAATATACAGTGAATTACGTTACTACACATGTCATGACACCGGGATAAATTTTGCATATTTAAAGTGTGATAACTGATAACAACGCACTCACACAAAGCTATATGGATTATCCAAACATCTTTCTCTTATTATCTTTCATTCTAACGTTCATTTATGTCGTCCTCCCCGGTTTCTGCAACTCACTGCTTCCACCGGGCCCTTACCCTTTTCCTATCATCGGAAACATCTTAAAACTTGGAAACAAACCCCACCGCTCTCTCGCCATACTCTCTAAACGTTATGGACCTTTGATGTCTCTTAAGCTTGGAAGACGCACGACAATAGTTGTTTCATCACCCGATATTGCCAAGGAGTTCTTTCACACACATGATATATTGTTTTCTAGCAGAACGATTCTGGATAGTATTCGTGCAGTTGATCATGACAAGTACTCCATTGCATGGCTGCCAGTAGGAGATCAGTGGCGTAGACTACGAAGAATAACTAATGAATATATGTTCTCGGCGCAATGTCTAGATGGTAGCCAACTACTACGTAGGGAGAAGGTATGAGCCGTGTTGATAGCATGTATATGTTTTTAATAAATTAGTAACTTATTTAAAAGTTTAAGGCTCGACTCGGTTAATAGTATATTTCATACATATTTAAATTAATACTATATATGTTTTTTTTTATTTCATTAAACCATTTAAAATGTTTTTTGATGGTATTAAATTATAATAAATAAATAAACACCTTAAATCCAAACGCCCCCTAAATACTTTATAGTTTATAGTTAAGTTTTAATTTAATAAAAGATTGATTCCGCGAAACAGAAATTGGTTTATATGTTAATTAGAAGTTTCTATGTTAAGTTGGTTGGATCGCATATTATCTAATCTAATTAAATCTCATGTTTATACGTCTAGGTACAAGAACTTGTAGATTACGTAGATGGATGTTCTACTAATGAAAAAGCCGTGGACATAGGTGTAGCTGCCTTTACAACAATTCTTAATGTTCTCTCCAAATTCATATTCTCTATGGATTTCGCTCAATATGATACTATGTCATCCCAAGAGTTTAGGGAAGCAGTGATGGCTGTGTTGGAATTAGCTGCGAAACCGAATATAGCTGACTTTTTTCCAATACTGAAACCGTTGGATCCACAAGGATTAGTACGTCAAGGAAATTTTTATGGTAAGAAGTTGTTGAATCTAATCGATGGGATCATTGACCAACGATTGCAATCAAGATCGAGTTTAGCAACAAACGATGATGTTTTGGATTCGTTGCTTAAGCTCTTCCACAAAGACGAATCACTATTTAGTCTAGATGACATGAGACATTTGTTCTACGTAAGTAAATCATTTTGGAGTGTATGTAGGGTATACTTTTAATATTGTTTCATTAATTATTTTAGGATATATTAATCGCCGGAACTGATACAACATCAAACACTTTGGAATGGGCAATGGCTGAGCTTATCCATAATCCAAAGAAAATGAAAACGGCTCGGGCAGAGATCATTCGGCTCATGCAAAACAACAACGAAAATATACAAGAAATGCATATCTCTCAGCTTCCTTATCTACAAGCAGTAATAAAAGAAATTCTCCGACTACACCCACCAGCCCCTGTTCTTCTTCCTCACCGAGCCATACAAGATGTAGAAGTGAAAGGTTTCATTGTGCCTAAAAATGCACTAATCCTTTGTAATGTTTGGGCTATGGGGAGAGAGCCTAACATTTGGTTAGACCCGGAAAGGTTCATGCCAGAAAGGTTTATGGAACTGAATATCGACTATAAAGGTCAAGATTATGAGTTTATTCCATTTGGTGCTGGAAGGAGGATATGTCCGGGATTAAATTTTGCTCATAGGATGTTGCATTTAATGTTGGCATCTTTGATTCAAAAGTTTGAATGGAAACTCGAAGGAAATATTAGAGCACAAGATATGGATATGGAGGAGAAGTTTGGGCTCACATTGCCCAGAAAAGTACCACTCGTGGTCATTCCAATAAAAGTACTTTGATTGTTTTTAAATAACTTTACTCACTTTTTTGTACATATCTTGTTTACTTAGTTTTAAATAACTATACTTTCTTTTTGTATATGTCTCTTGCTTACTTTTATGGTAATTAAGACTTGCTTTTGTTAGCATTTAGCCATTATTTTCACACTTAGTCATTCTTTTTGTACACCATTGTAAGGTCCTGAAAACGAGTCTTTATCAATGATCAAGCAATCACACAATCAATGGAATGAGAAACAAAGTAGAAACAAAATTGAAATAAGCTTTATATTGCATAAAAACGTCTGGTACAACTTGCTCTGTGACCGTGAACTATTGTGGCATCAACACTCATAAATGACCTACATAAGCCCTATATATAGTGGACTTGGGTTGACTCTGGGTTTACGGTCGTAAACAGGCTTACGGCCGTAAACTCACATCATGGTCGTAAACTACCAAACAACCTACCAAAACTACATACAAACTCAAAAGAACTTATTACAAAGAAAGCCTAGACCAAACCATTAATTAGACCCTTCAATCTCCCACTTGGTTTGGTGCTAACTTGAGCTCAGTCTTTGTCGACCACCAGCACATCCGACTTCCCCATCGCTCCGTTCCACATCCGTTTGTCAATGATCTCCACAACCATAGCTGTAAACTCTTTGGTAGCTGGCTCAAAGAGGTCTTCTGCAACTTTAATCTGATGATGGCTTAACTGATATATATCCCACTTTCCAAATTGAAGCAGGTCTCGTTTATCATACAAGCGGATGCATCCCTTCTTAAGCTTGATGACAACAGATGATGTGGTTTCATCAAACACCCAGTACTCCATTGTTCGCAGAGATCCATCTGGATGATCTTGAAGAATAGGAATTTGCTTAACTTGTTTAGTAGCTGGCCACATCACAACTCCAAGAGGTTGATTAGTTTTAGGATCAATCACACTTGGGTATATCTTAATGATTGACTCTGCAGTCTTTATGGAAGGAAAACTCTTGTGTACTTGATCCTCCAAGAAATGCTTGAACTGTGTAGCCTGGGGATTTTGAGAGACATTTGAAAAAGGGGCCTTTGATAGCTCTGAAAGATCAACCCTGGTCCACGAGTTGAAATCATGGGCATCTTTATAAAGCTCAGTTTTACCACTTTTTCGTTTCACGATCCACATATTCAAAGTTTCGTGAAATCCCCATGAAACGATCCTCGACCTATCACCATATATATTTGTAAAACGATTATATTCAAGATTTGTGAAGGTGATAGTAGGCTGATCCGCAGGAGCATTCTGATCTGAGCTCCTCTTAAACAAGTATTGACCTTTTTCAGTAGATTTAGTCAGTTTGGCATGTTTTAAGGCCACAACACTTGGAGCTTGATCTGGCTCTTCTTCAAACCTATTAACAACACGTGATGTCGGAGCAGAAGTCGCAATGGGATGAGCTTGGAGGTGCTGATTAATCCTCGACTCATCAGCAGATGTTTTGAACATGTCACCAAGTTCCTCCTCTAACTTCTTCATCAAGTCAAAGTAACTTGAAGTGAGAAGATTAAAGTGCTTCTATAAGTCAGAGATCTGCTTGGTCTTCAAAGCTTTATCCTCTTGAAGATCAGAAACTTGAATCTTCAGATTTACCTTCTTGCTCAAATGATCATTGACTTGAATGCTGAGCTTTATATTCTTTTGATCAAGCACATTGACTCTCTTTTGAAGCTCATCAATAACTGAATCATATTGTCCTGTATGATATTCTCTAAAAGCAACTCCTTTAGCTCTAGAAGAAGGTATTGAAGTTTGTTCCTAGGCTAGATGCATGTCTAGCCGCACAGAGGCATCATCAAGAACTACCCTAGGAGAAGAAAATCCTGCTTGACCAGAGGATCCACCAACCTCAAAGGTGGTGCTAGGACCTCCACTAAAAGGTTCTATTGAGATGATAGCAGGCGTAGTTGTTGGTGTAATTGGCTGGACTTGAGATAAGTCAGAATCCAGAAGCCCAAATCTAGGATCACGTCTTCTTCTCTTTGACGGAGGTTGTAGGGTCTGGACTGTTGCATCATCACTCTGAAGTGGTTCAATTGTAGGTGAAACAACATCAAGGGGATGAATCCCTGACACTGTCACCATTGGAGTTGTAGTATAAACTACTTGATCAGTAGTAACAGGTGTTTACTCGAGAACGTCATCAGAGTCCTTTATCTCCATTGTTAGGTGAGCAACATCACTGATATTATCAAGCAATGTGTTGAGATTGAGATTTGACAAAAAGTCTTTGTTATTTCCAAAGTTAGTCGGAATCTCATCTCTATCAAAGCCTGTAAGATCAAGCTCTTCATATTGATCAGTCTTAGTTGCATTCTTAGAAGACCCTTTATTGTAGTCACTTTCGACTTGGACTGATCGCAGGTCATGCTCCTCAACTACAAACACATTGGGAGCAACTGTCTCTTCCCCTTCCTGATCTGACACAATGATCACATTTCCTTCCAAGATCACCTTTTCTGATGAAGTAGGCTCAGAAGATATTTTGTCAAAGGATCCGTGAGACTCAGACGCCTAATTTGGCTCAGCAAATCTTCAGAATTTTACGAGCGGATATAGTCCTTGAAAGACAACTTTTCCTTTTAAGACTTTACTTGATAAGCCCAATAGTGTGAGGGCCTAAGGACTTCATATCAAGTGTATCTCCCTCCTTGACCATATCAGGAAACTGTCTGTTGATGAATAACTGAATGTATATTGGATACATCAAGAAGGTATCCCGTGTGATGGTATTGATGTTGACCACAAACTCGTCCAGGATAAACTTTGAAAAGTTGAAGCTAATCCCTACGGCAAGAGAAACAATAGCTCTAGTGTTTCTCAGAGATATTTCATCTGCACCAGACCTTTTGCCGGAGATACAGCTCAGGTGTAACATCCCGAAATTCAGGTAAATCTATTTAGCCCTTTCATTTTGTCAAGTTGTCAAGATTGGTCCCTTGAGTGAGTTCAAATGAATACGCTGGGCGTACTATGGAGTACGCTACGCGTACTAACGCGCTTATTTTGGACGCGGACTCTCCTGGTTACGCTGGGCGTACCCAGCGTTATGCTGGGCATAACGGGTCCAGACGCAAACCCTAAATGTTTGGCTTGTGCGCTATTTAAAGGATGCTAAGGCTCATTTCTCAGCCTCTATATCAGAGAGTGAACCCTAAGAGAGAGCCTTCCATCGTCCTTAGCTTGAGTGTGTGTCTGTTTTGGAGCTAAAAGTGTCTTGGTGTGTTAGTGAAGAAGAAGGTGAAGAGCTTGTGGAGGCTAGGGCTTGAAGTGCAAGTTTGGATCTGAGATCTACAGAGAAAGGTGCTTCATTTAGAGGTATAAAGTTCAAAACTTTCATCTTTATTTGGTTTGATATTGCATGGACCATTTCTAGGTTTAAAAGTCCCAAAGGTGGAGACTTTATGAGTGTAATGTACTCCATGGACCTAGATCTGTCCTATTTCAGTGATATTTGTGTTATAAATCCATAAAGTTTCCATCTTGGTCGTTGCTATGAGGTCATGCTTCAGTTATGAGCTTTCTAGAGTTCGGAAATGGAATGTTATGGGTGTTAGTGACTTTTCCAACTATGCAAAGGCTTAAAGTCACCATCTTTATGGATTAAGAGGCTTAGAAAGGGTCAGATCTAGAAGTTAGACGTGGGTCTTAACTGTTTAAGACCTCAAGAGCTTAGAGTCTAAAATTGGGAGTTACGTAGGGCGTAATCCCAGTACGCAGGGCGTAAGGGGTCACGCACCCAGTTTCTGTGAGAACGCCAGGTACGCCCAGCGTACATGTTTGGTACACGCGGCATAACCCGGAGAGTTGGCTTTTGTTGACTTTTAGGGTTTGATGAACTTTAGGGTCTTTGAGCCATGAGAGCGGTAAAATGGTCTTTTACCCTTCTGAGAGTACTAAGAGAGGGAATAGTCTAGCCTTAAGAAATGTATTGATTTAGAGTGTTTATTTCATATGATTAGGCGGAGGCTAGACCCGATTTTAGAGAGTTCGAGATTACCGAGTTACCCGAGGTGAGTCTTCTCACTATACTGTACCTAGAAGGGTACCTATGTGTGACCGGAAGGTCTTGTATGCTATGAGTTGCATGTGCTATATGATGTTATGTGATATATATGTTATGTATGATAAGGACTGGAAGGTCAGGAGGTTACGGACCTGAAGGTCAATACGGGTAGGGCCGGAAGGTCTACCGAGATTCGGGATGAAAGTCCCCTGAGACACTTGGATCCGAAGATCCTACAAAGTTATGGCCTGGAAAGACATATGTGTTGTGTGTGGTATTTTGGGGAACTCACTAAGCATTTATGCTTACAACGTTGTGTTATGTGTTTCAGGTACCAGTGAGGATCGCGAGAAGGCGCCGACTTGATCAGTACACACATGAGGAGCCTTTACATTTTTATGATCTTGGAATGTGATGTTATGAACTGATTTTTTTGATATAATGATATTTTTATAATAATTATGAATGAAAGTGTGTTTTTAAAATGTGAAAAATTATTTGAAAATTTTGGGTGTTACAAGTTGGTATTAGAGCCTTGGTTTAAGGGATTCGGGTACACCTTTGGGCGTATCTAAACTCAAACTGATGATTTGAGAGATTTAAAAAAAAATCACAAAAATGTTCCTCAAGAGTAAAATGTTTTTGAAAAAGCAGAGCAGAGCAGTGTGTACGATCAGCCAGCACCCGAACAGTGATTTCCCAAAATACCCTTACATTATGTGTTATGAGATACGTTATGATATGATATGCGTGCTTAATTAGGCTAGGTATTCATATTAGTACTAGAGTGGCCTAACTTGTGATGCCTTAGCCTAGGAAGATTTCTGCTGCTTGAGAGTGAGTAGATAGAAGTGAGGAGCTTATGAGAGATCTACCGATGAGTAGCCTATGCTAGCGAGATGTAGAGTACTTGTGATCTGGGATCCAAGGAGGAGGACTTGAGGTGAATATTGATGCGGTGTGGGCAGTAGTATAAGCGCCCGTACTACCAAAGACACTGTATCAGTGTGCAGTCCAAGTAAGAATCCTTAGGGTTCTAGGGAGCAAGTAGGGATGTGTTATCGAGTGCGAGTATGCTCAAGCAGGGTCTCTGGTATATTTATGTTGAATTTCAGAGAAACATCATGGTTCGGACGCGCCACAGACCAGAGACCAGCGGGGTGAGTGATGAGGAGCTATGCCAGATGATTCATAAGGAGGTGGATGCGTCTATCCGAGCCGGGATTCCAGAGATGTTCGGGTCTATCAAGACCACATTGATTGAGACCTTTGATGAGCGGTACGCAATAGTGACTGAGGCTGCGGCTGCTGCAGCTACCGTCGCTGTTTTTGCTGCCAGGCCACCAGAGTTTGATGGGATGCAGGATCCGATCGCTGCGATGAGATGGATTTCTGATATCGAGGGATGTTTCTACACATGTTCCTATCCAGAGCATTTGAGGGTATGGTTCACGCTGAACCAGCTTCGCTTGGGAGCGATGGATTGGTGGAAGTTCGTGACGGCGAGCTTCACTCTTAGGGAGATTTCTGAGGTGACTTGGGAGAGGTTCACCACCATGTTCAGAGACAAGTATGCTCCCCATGTGGAGAGGGAGCAGTGGGCTCAGGAGTTCTTGACCCTCAAGCGGGGTACTGATTCGGTTACTATGATTACCAGGAAGTTTCATGAGAGGGCGATGTTCTGCCTTGAGCAGGTGTCTACCGAGCAGGAACGCATGAGTCGATATTTGAGCATTTTGAGGAGGGATATTCGGGAGTTCGTATCGAACTCAACTTACTAGAAATTTTCTGAGTTTCAGGAAAATGCCCGGAAGAGGGAGATTGAGCTGGAGACTCAGGCTAGGGAGGAGGTCGAGTCTCAGGGGATGGATAGGAGGCCAGCATAGTTTCAACCGGCAGCCAAGCGGGCAAAGCCCGCCGATTCGAGATCTGGAGGCCAGAAGTGCCGCACTTGTGGAAAGTGTGGCAACGGACACGATGGGGTTTTTTGGTCTGGTCCTTGCTACAAATATGGAAAAGAGGGGCATATAGCCAAGGATTTCCCCAAAGGATTCATGGTTTGCTTTCATTGCAACCAAACGGGACATCGGAAAGCCGATTGTCCGTAGCTATGAGGGACAGCCCAGGGAGCACAGTAGGGATCTACCCCTGCCGCCATGCGCGCTACTGAGGTTCGGCCGGTGAAGGCCGAGGCACCGAAGGCTCGTGGGAGAGCCTTCTAGTTGACAACAGAGGAGGTCCGTGCAGTGCCCAATGTCATGGATGGTATGTATTCTTTCATTTATTTATGTTGAGTTTGAGGTGTTGTGCTTATTTTATGATATGCATAGGTACTTTTCTTGTGAATTCTGTACCTGCTTTCGTGTTATTTGAGTCGGATGCGATTCGGTCATTTGTTTCCTTGGCATTTAGTCAGCACATCAGTATCCGGCGAGAGGCGTTGAGTCGACCTCTGTGAGTTTCTATAGATAATGAGCGAGGGGTGTATGCTACGGATGTGATCCGAAGATGTATACTCGAGATCTTCGGTGTGGAGTTCCTGATAGATCTGGTCCCGATTTCGATGGGGGACGTATGTGTTATAGTGGGCATGGATTGGTTAAGCCGATTGGAGATGTTATAGACTGTGAGCGTCAGTTGGTGACGATACGAGACCCTATTGTGGGAGTGCTTACGGTGTACGGCGAGGGTACCCGATGTGGGTCAGCGTTTTGTTCGTTTTCCAGAGCGAGATAGAGTTTGCAGCAGGGCTGCAGCAAGTTTGTAGCCTATGTGATGAACACACAAGTGGCCTCTGGGAGGCCAAATTCGATCGATGAGGTCCTAATAATGTGCAAGTTCCCAAATCTTTTTCCCAAGGAATTGCCAGGTGTGCCTCCCAAGAGGCAAGTAGAGTTCCGTATCGACTTGGTTTCGGGGGCAGCACCTTTCCCCAAGGCGCCTTATCGCCTAGCGCCGCTAGAGATGCAGGAGTTATCCTCACAGTTTCAGGAGCTGCTAGGGAAAGGGTTTATTAGACCGAGTAGGTCACCTTGGGGAGCGCCGATCCTTTTTGTCAAGAAAATGGATGGTTCACATCGGATGTGCATTGATTACCGAGAGTTGAACAAGTTGACGGTCAAGAACCGTTATCCGTTACCGAGGATCGGCAATCTGTTCGATCAGTTGCAGGGGGCGTCTTGGTTTTCAAAAATTGACTTGAGGTCGGGATATCATCAGATGAGGGTTCGGGATGAAGATATCTAGAAGACGGCGTTCAGAACTCGTTATAGGCATTACGAGTTCGTGGTGGTGCCTTTTGGGCTCACCAATGCATCGGCAGCGTTCATGGATCTCATGAACAGGGTGTACAGGCCGATGTTGGATCGGTCAGTGATCATGTTTGTTGACCATATTTTGGTGTACTCGAGATCTAGAGAGCAACACAAGGAGCATATGGGAGAAATTATCGGTATATTTAGATTGGAGAGGATTTTCGCCACGTTCACCAAGTGTGATTTTTGGTTACGAGAGGTCCAGTTCTTGGGACACCTCGTTAACCAAGAGGGGATATTGGTCGATCCAGCCAAGATTGAGGAGATTATGAGATGGGAGGTACCGAGATCGCCCACCGAGATTCGAAGTTTTCTAGGGCTAGTCGCCTATTATCGGAGACTTATCTGGTATTTCTCCAATATCGTCATGCCTCTCACCAGGTTGACCTGGAAGGGTGTTGCTGTTTCATGGAGTACATATCAACAGACCTCGTTTGAGACACTTCGCCAGAGATTGTGCGGAGCCCCGATGCTTGGCCTCCCGGAAGGGATGGAGGATTTTGTGGTGTATTGTGATGCATCGATATTAGGGTTAGGTGCAATACTTATGCAGAGGGGGCATGTGATAGCGTATGCGTCGATGCAACTGAAGCCTCATGAGACGAGGTATCCCACTCACGATTTGGAGTTGGGGGCAGTGGTATTCGCCTTCAAGATCTGGTGTCACTACTTGTATGGAGTTTGGTGTACCATCTATACGGACCACAAGAGTTTAAAGTATTTGATGGACCAGCTCAATCAGAATATGCGCCAGAGGAGATGGCTGGATGTGGTAAAGGATTATGATTGTGACATCCTGTACCACCCGGACAAGGCTAATGTCGTAGCTGATGGCCTAAGCCGTAGGGCAGAGAGCGCCCCGATTCAGGATATTTGTATGCGGTTGACAGTGATGACTCCGGTGTTGGACACCATTCGGGAGGCCCAGGAAGAGGCCGTGAGACCGGAGAATTGTAAAAGGGAGCGGGTGATTGGGCAGGTGCCGGAGTTCATTACCGATAGTCGCGGGTTAATGACCCTTCAGGTTTGGATTTGGGTGTCGTATGCAGGCAGAGCGCGCACCACCTTGATGGAGGAGGCACATAAATCGAGATTTTCGATCCATCTTGGGTCCACTAAGATGTATTTGGATTTGAAGAGGGATTATTGGTAGCCATGTATGAATAGGGATGTAACATGGTTTGTTGAGAGGTGATTAACCTTTCGCAGGGTTAAGGCTGAGCACCAGTGACTGCATGGCTTGTTGTAGCCACTGGAGGTTCCCCAATGGAAATGGGAGCATATTTCTATGCATTTCATCACCAAGTTGCTGAGGACCGCAAAGGGTGTCTATGTAATTTGGGTGATCGTAAACTGGCTGATGAAGAGCGCTCACTTTCTTGCTATTAGTGAGATCAGGATGTACGTTTTACTTCCAGGTTCTGGAAGAAGTTCCAGGAGGAGTTGGGTACGAGGTCGCATTTCAGTACCGCTTTCCATCCACATACGGACAGACAGAGTGAGCAGACGATTCATACGTTTGGCGGCATGCTCTGGGCATGAGTGTTGGACTTCGGGGGAAGTTGGTGTTGGGTTATGAGCATTCTAAAACTCCTAAGTGTACATGCAACCCTAAATACCTTGGATCTATGTTTTCTCTATTATACATGCAAATATGAACATCCAAGGTATTATCCTAATCTAGCATACAAAACTATCAATATAACAAGATAGAATACATACCTCTTTGATGTAGAATGTCTTCATGAAGCTTGAGTGCCTAGTGCCCCAAGTGTGACACCTCAAATGGTTCACAATCATCAAAACACTTAGAATAACTTGAGAGAACTCTACACTTCATGAAATCGGCTAGCCCTTTCTTAGTCTTTCTAGAGGCTGACTTTGATCAAGAATAAGATGTTTATATAGTGTTACAATTAGGGCAAACCTCAATTGTCATGACTTTCCATTTCCTTGGATCCATGGGTTCAAATACACCATGGAGCATCATATGGGTTTTGGCCCAACTAGATAATCCATGGAGCATTAGCCCACTATACAAGTATGGATGATTTACACAATCAACCCATATATTTAATTAGTCTTCTTTTGATCACTTAATTAATCCTAGATTAATTCTTGATCAATACTAATTAAATAGTCTCATTATTCTTATTATTAATATACTAGAACTTATAATATATTAATAACCATAAGTGTCTTATTTCTCTCATTATAGTCTATCCAAGTGCATGATGGTATGCAACCCAAATGGACCATGCCGGGTCGGGTCAAGTCTTACCAATTATAGTTATGGACTTAGACATTAATCCAACAGTCTCCCACTTGGATAAGTCTAAAACTATTATTGCGTATGACTTCAGGAACCAACTAGCAATCGTAGCTCTCAAAACCTTCTGTCAAACTCTGACCTTGTAGATGAACTCTGACCTTTGTTAATGACTTGTCTATTAGATAAGGGATCATATATTCCTCTATTCTAGATATCATATGGACTGAGACATCGATTATAATCATTCTCTCTGTCCATTTGTTGTTTCCCGATTTCCGATTTATGACGACTGACTAATTGAACAAATCAAATCAGTCCTGGCCCGACCGAGCACTTCCAATTGTCATCATCAAATTATCGAGGGGCCCACAGATATCGCTTTTATCCCAAAGGTAAAAGGAATGGATAAACTTCGACTCATATGGCTTGTTCTACTACTTGTTGAATCATACACAAAGGCACGTTTTATAGCACCGAGTTACCAAATGCGGTTTCGTACAATCAATGTACAATCAACTCATAGTAACAACTCATATCTCTAGGTTTGAAGAATATAAGATATTATCTTCTCATGATCACTCGTGATAAAATCCATGAAGTGATTCCAATGAGCGCGGTTTGAATCCAATGCTCAAAACTTATGAGCACTCATGAGTGTTGTAGCCCTTTGTCTAACACCTTAGACCTCTACAAGCCAACCCATGACAATCTTAATTCATATCTACTTCCAACATATGACCGACTGTGGATGGTTTGAACAACTTAGTCATTCCGGAAGAATAACCTAGTTTATTCGGGAAGTCAAAACATGCAAAGTGAAACACAATAATAATTGAATCCAATATGGTATCAAAACCTATGAACATAAATAAAACACCTTTTATTTATCACCATATGATTACACATTATTCATTGTATACTGTTTCAGCTATCAACTTTATTCTTGAATTTAAAACAATAGTTGTCCCATACTCCAAGCATGTACACTATGTTTTCTAAACACTGGTCATGTTATACACCAACTATGCATACTATGTTTGTCTATGATCTTTACTTTGTGAAGTAGATCAATTGAACATAACTTCAATGATTCTCTTTTCGCACTCTCAAATCCTTACTGCAAATGCAAGAATTCCAAATTCATGCCATTTACTGAAATCTGTTAGATTCTAAACTTATATGCATTGATCCTCTTGTAACGATTATGCACAAATTCATAAAGACTTGGAAATAATCATTACAGAGTATTCCAAAGGAGATCAATTCCTTGGAAACATCCTTCTTGCATTGAGTTTCCTTAATCTTACACAGATTGAAATTTCTGACTTTGAAACATTTCCAGATTCATTTTGATTATCACTTCTGAACAAGAGTTGCCTCCTTCCAGATTATGTCAATATGGTCCTTAATCTTACACCAACTATGCATACTATGTTTGTCTATGATCTTTACTTTGTGAAGTAGATCAATTGAACATAACTTCAATGATTCTCTTTTCGCACTCCCAAATCCTTACTGTAAATACAAGAATTCCAAATTCATGTCATTTACTGAAATCTGTTAGATTCTAAACTTATATGCATTGATCCTCTTGTAATGATTATGCACAAAGTCAAAAAGACTTGACAACAACCATTACAGAGCATTCCAAAGGAGATCAGCTCCTTAGAAACATCCTTCTTGCATTAAATTTCCTTAATCTTACACAGATTGAAAATTCTAATTTTGAAACATTTCCAGATTCCATTTTGACTATCACTTCTGAACAAGAGTTGCCTCCTTACAGATTATGTCAATATGGTCCTTCCAGAATTATCACTATACTTCCAACTGTCCCTGAGCAACCAATCTTTGGTAAACCTTAGATTGTCCTCGACAATTGTTTAATCCTTTTAGTCATATCCAGTTCTAAACCTTTTCCCTTCTTAATGCCCCAAGCATTTGGAAACTTTTAGAAAGGATGAATATAGCACATGTAATCGATCCTATATCCGAAGCATATGGGACACGATTCATGATGTCTCACATAAAGACTAAACCAGTCTTTTGCTATAACATTTCCATTTCTATTTGCCAAGTTCTCATAATTCAGATTATGAAAAGGGATGTCGTAATCATAATCGAATTTAAGAACGCAAATAACAGACCCATATACAGAATTTCCTTATGTTGAGCCATTCCAACATGAAATTCATATATATTTCCTTGACTAAATGCTTAAAACCTCACGATCTAAGATTATAGATTTGAGATGAAGTATAATTTCCTCTCCCTTAATTATAGCAAAACAACTTTTTCCCAATTGAAACCTTTTGTTTTCTATAATTAACATTGCTAACTTGCAATTCTTATCATAATTATCATGCTCCCACTAACATGATGATTATTAGCATAACACTTATGCTCCCACTAGCTTTGACATGTACTCAGAAATCAGCTGGACTTGTAGAAATCAATACTTTATTGACTTTCTTACCAAAGTTCAGATTTCTGATACTGGATTGTTTTGATAGAACTTTATCAAAATCATACACCTTCCCTTAGATAGCACACTTGTGTGTCTAAATAGTTATGAAGAGGGATGTCGTAATCATAATGGTTAGACCTTTTTGCCACTTCTCACAAGTCCAGGTTAGTGTGCCGGTAAACCACACACGCTCCACTAATGACTTTGAGAATGCAAATATCACAATTGCTATCTAACTAAAATCTACTTAGTGAAAGTGTTTCCTCACCATCATTTTCATGAATCGGAGAGAAACCTTATGACACTTAGATTTAAAGGTGTATGTGTTCTTATCCATGTGAATTGTCAAAACCATAGTCACAAGACAAGGATAATGACAAATCCAAACTCATATGGACTGAACTCAATCTTAACTTCTTGCCACCTGGCAGCTCAAGGGCCTGCCATTGCTTCCAAGTTGTTGTGCAACACATTCAGAACTCTAAGAACTCATATGCAAAGCCAACTTTGATTGGAATGGGCATAGAATATGTCAACACGATAGGCTATAAACCTTAAGTCGTGTGCTAGTGAAGAACTTCAAGTTTTATTCTTGATTAGTTCTTGAGAATTTCAAGACCTTTAAGACTCCCATTGTCCTCTTGACCTATAAGACTCCCTTGTCAAACATCCAAGAGATAGTGTGGATTCTAACCAAGACAAACACTTCACACAATTGGCCTAAGTTGGTCTTCGTTTTATCCAAAACATCACAACTTACCAATTTCAAATGTACAAGAGTAGAAAACTTTTACTCTTACATTTGATAAGTGTTCTTAAACCTTCTTTAAGACATGTCACTCATATTACAATCTTGGAGTATGACTCTAAGACTTCTATTGGAACGAAGTTTGACTCATCTTCTTGATTTAACCATTTCAACAATTCAAGATCCCTTCTTCTTAGTCATAAGAATGCACTAAGACTTCCTTAGAGAACAAATTTTGATATGGTTTCTTAATCATTAAGATGATCACAAAACTGATACTAAAGTACTCTCCCATCTTTTCAGATTTGAGAAACTTTTATCGTTCTGCCTAATTTGATTCTTCTTATTCGCTCTGCCTTACATTGGAACCTCTTTCCAATGTCTCAGAGTTACACTTAAGCTTGTAAGTATAATCATATTTACTGAGCTTTAGTAAACTATGACGAATAGCCTTATATATTTTGTGGTGGACTTAATCAGTGCACATGACTATGTACTCGATCCCTTAGTCCATTACTTGACTCACACATCCATGTGAACAAGTAATTAGTCTTAACTTTTCCAATACTTGAAAGTTCTCATTCATCATGATATACAACTTGCATGATTCCAAGTCTCGGTCCAATTGAGACTTTAGATGACGAGAATCTTTCCTTATTTGGTAAATTTAGACATTACCACAAATGAAAGAATCAATTTCATATTTCCACTCTTGCTCTTAATGGAATCATTTAAGCATCAATTTTTCCTCAAATGCCATTGTAAGGATATTTTAAAATAAATAAAATCAAAAATTTCCTTTTATTTTAAAACTTGCGGAAAAACTTATCCTTACAATCCATATGAAAACTTGTTGTTATCTATTCTTAAGCAATATCTCATAACTCCTAAGAATTAGCTCAAGAATCCGATTTTTCAAACTACGCGATAGAAATCCATCTATGCGATCAGATTCAACATATTCTTTCTTTAAGTTTCTTCACATTTCTTTGATTCTTAAAACATCACCATGTGACCCAGTCACATCATGTATCAGGAATCTCAGAATAGAAACTTAACAGAGTTAGATTAGTGGACTTTACCTGAAGTAGAGTCAACCTTATTGACTTTAACATCCTTAGGTAAATTTGGCAGCTTCGCAACCAATGCCCCTTTCTTTGGCAATATAAACATATGGACCCTTTGATAATGGTACACGGGACTATCACAGACTTAGACTTTTCTCTTTACCATTTGGTCAACCGAGTTGACTATGGCCGATCCCTTTCCATTGGGAAGAGAATGCTTTTCTGGATTTCCTGTGTCACTATTGTCAATGTCCATAAAGTTTCAGGAAGTTGATCTTAGCAAATAGATAAGATCATTAAGGGTCTTGTCATAGTCTGTTTCATAGGTGTTCCAAGAGAACTCACTATGTGACTTAGAAAGTGATTGAACCACCAACTTTCTCAAGACTTTGACACCCAACTCTCCCGGCTTGTCAATATGTGACTACATCTCCAAGATGTGATCACACCTAGACCTTTACTTGCCAATAGGGCTCGAGTGACTTTAAACTTTTAAAGAACTTGTGGGGTAGGGAGAATATTTGGAGGAGGTGACAGAAGTATGATTTCCATTGGAACATCTTCTTCATTTAGGAAAGCTAGTTTCAAGAGATTTGGGAAGATCATAAATGTCTAAACCAGACATGTTTTGGGAGATATTCAAGATAGTTGATCTTAAAGTCCTTAATATGACACCCAATATGAAATATTAAGGCTAGGACCCAACAGACTATTTTATAACTTAGAAGAGGTATGCCGTAATCCAAGCTATAAAACAATTTGAAGGTAGGTGAATGACGATTCACCAATTTCCACCAAAATAAACGAAATGTATTATTAGGTTTTAATTGGATTTGAAATTCCTAGATCTTTTGAGATTCATTGAACTATTCAATGGCATGTTTCAATCTCGAGTGTGCCCTTCAGGTTTTGTGACTGGGATGCCGAGGATCACAAAACAAGGTGTGAAGTAACCATGCAAATTACTTGGTACCCTTAATAAATTACCCCTCAATCGATGTGCCGGTTAACCACACACGCTCCATCGATACTATGATAAACATTAAGTTACCCTTTGTCTACCTTGTTAAATACGAGTTAGTGTGCCGGTTAACCACACACGCTCCACTAACCGACTTAAACAAAGTGCAAAGTGTAATTTCATGGATTAGCACCTTCTTCACATTTTCCTATGTAATTAAGATTGGGTATTTATAAGAGTTTAGTTACTTAGTATTTATCATTAATACTTTTAATGAAGGGAGAATTATAGTCCTGTCAAACCCGTTCGGCTAACGACCCTTCACCAGTCAAGCAAGCGGTGGGTGAGAGTGGACACCCATTAAGTTGCCATTTTATAGGCAACAACCTTATACCCACCTTATAGACCGGCTTCGTGAATGAGGCGTACTAGCGGTAAGACCGACTTTACTCTTATACATATATATGTATATATATATATATATATATATATATATATATATATATTATTAACTTATAATATTATAAAGTATAAGGGTTGAATTTTAACTTTTAAAATTCTAAGGGCTAACTTGGAATTAAAGTATTCATAAGAGAAAACTTTACAAATTCCAAAACTTTAGGGCAAGTTTTGAAACTATTCAAAACTAATTAATTTCATAACTTATGTATTTAAAGTAGTTTTAATCCAAAAACTCTTCAAGTTCCATAACTTGAGGACAAATTATGGAAGACTTTAAACTAATAAAGAATTAACTTTTTCTTTATTTTTATAACTTATGGAATTAATTAAGGTTACATTATTTTATTTATTTATTTAATTTAATGAATAGACTCTTGGTCCTCCATAACTTGAGGACAAATTATGGAGTCATAACTCCAATTAATTAGAATTAGACTCTTCATTTTGTAACCTTTGCCAACTTTTATGAGTTTTATGAAACTTAAATGTGACTTTTCATATAACTTGAGGACAAGTTACAAAAACAGATTTTAGCATCAACTCTTAGATTAAAATGGATTGAAAACATAATTTTCTATTAATCTAAATCAACTCATAAGATCAAAATAATTAAAAAAAACTTTTGGATTCCATAACTTATGGAGTTTAATGTTTGTTTAATGATGAAACTTTTCATGTTCCATAACTTATGAACTAGTTATGGAATTCTTTAAAGCATTAACAACAATTTTTTGTAACTCCATAAAAAACTTTGAATCAATTTTTTTTTAAATCTTTTGATATCCATAACTTATGGAGGTTTCAAAAACTCTTTAGATCAAACTTTTAAAACTAATAAAATAATCATATCATTTTATCTTTTACTAAATTTGACCTAATTTAACTCATATAGCAAATGATTCAAATTTTACAAATAATTAGTTTTTCACAAAAACAAGTAATTATCTTAAAATTTGACAAACGTCAATTTTTTTTCAACTTTGAAAATAAAATATTTGCACCAATATAATAGAAAACAACCCATGGCTCTGATACCACTGTTGGGTTATGAGCATTCTAACACTCCTAAGTGTACATGCAACCCTAAATACCTTGGATCTATGTTTTCTCTATTATACATGCAAATATGAATATCCAAGGTATTATCCTAAACTAGCATACAAAACTATCAATATAACAAGATAGAATACATACCTCTTTGATGGTGCTTGTCTTCATGAAGCTTGAGTGCCTAGTGCCCCAAGTGTGACACCTCAAATGGTTCACACAACACCATAAACACTTGGAATAACTTAGAGAGAATTCTACACTTCATGAAATCGTCTAGCCCTCATACACACACACATATTGTCGATTTCTTGAGCCATGGGTTTCTTTTATATGGTGGCTATTAGTGTTACACCATGTAACTCATGACTTTACCCATTCCTTATGCTCCATGGATTTTAACCTCCATGGAGTATCCATGGGTCACCCCATGGACTTAGTCCAACATAAGGAATCTTGGATCACAAGCCCACATATATAAGAATGAATGATTTACACAATCAACCCATATATTTAATTAGTCTCCTTTTGATCACTTAATTAATTCCAAATTAATTCTTGATCAATACTAATTAAATAACCTTATTAATATATTAGAACTTATAATATATTAACAAACCTTAAGTGTTATTTCTCTCATTTTAGTCTATCCAAGTGCATGATGCCATGCAACCCAAATGGACCATGCCGGGTCGGGTCAAGTTTTACCAATTATAGTTATGGACTTAGACATTAATCCAACAGACCTGTCCCATTTCAGTGATATTTATGTTATAGATCCATAAAGTTTCCATCTTGGTCGTTGCTATGAGGTCATGCTTCAGTTATGAGCTTTCTAGAGTTCGGAAATGGAATGTTATGGGTGTTAGTGACTTTTCCAGCCATGCAAAAGCTTAAAGTCACCAACTTTATGGATTAAGAGGCTTAGAAAGCGTCAGATCTAGAAGCTAGATGTGGGTCTTAACTGTTTAAGACCTCAAGAGCTTAGAGTCTGAAACTGGGAGTTACGCGGGGCGTAATCCCAGTACGCAGGGCGTAAGGGGTCGCACACCCCTTTTTGTGAGGACGCCGGGTTCACCCAGCGTACATGTTTGGTACGCGCGGCATAACCCGGAGAGTTGGCTTTTGTTGACTTTTAGGGTTTGATGAACTTTAGGGTCTTTGAGCCATGAGAGGGGTAAAATGGTCTTTTACCCTTCTGAGAGTACTAAGAGAGGGAATAGTCTAGCCTTGAGAAATGTATTGATTTAGAGTGTTTATTTCATATGATTAGGCGGAGGCTAGACCCGATTTTAGAGAGTTCGAGATTACCGAGTTACCCGAGGTGAGTCTTCTCACTATACTGTACCTGGAAGGGTACCTATGTGTGACCGGAAGGTCTTGTATGCTATGAGATGTGTGTGCTATATGTTGTTATGTGATATGTATGTTATGTATGATAAGGACCGGAAGGTTAGGAGGTTACGGATTGGAATGTCAATATGGGTAGGACCGGAAGGTCTACCGGGATTCAGGACGGAAGTCCCCTGAGACACTTACAGAGTTATGGCCTGGAATGGTGTATGTGTTGTGTGTGGTATTTTGGGGAACTCAATAAGCATTTATGCTTACAGTGTTGTTTTATGTGTTTCAGGTACCAGTAAGGATCGCAGGAAGGCGCCGGCTTGATCAGTACACCCATGATGAGCCTTTACATTTTTATGATCTTGGGATGTGATGTTATAAACTAATTTTATGATACAATGATATTTTTATAACAATTATGAATGAAAGTGTGTTTTTAAAATGTGAAAAATTATTTGAAATTTTTGGGTGCTACATCACGAACACATGAGCTAGGAATCTCCAATAGAGTGGCAGAAGCTTCTTCACTGTAGGAGGAGAGTCGCCTTTGTACCCTATCTTCTTCAAAAAAATTTGAGTGTCTTGAATCTAGATCTCAGTGGGAAAACTAGGTAAGTCATTGATCAACAATTTCTCTCTAATGAACTGCTCATTGATCACAACTTTGCATCCTTTAACGATTTCATCCACTATCACTGCTCCATTGTCATCTCTCTTCATTTTGGCAGTCTGCTAGAACTCCCTTATGATATTCTGATAAACAATAGTGTTCATGGTGATGGTGGAGGCCAGGCAGCATTCTTTCAGTCCATGAATCATTAACATGAATTCTCCATGTGCCACTGGAGGATCTGCGAGTACAATTGCCAGATTGTGCATGTCTGCGAATTTTAAGCGTGTCAGCTGATCTGCACTAAAACATACCAAGTAAGAAAAGAAAAATATTTGAGCAAATAATATTTCAATTGATTTAAATTTATTAATTTATTTTGTCCAAAATTTGAGTTCAAGGTCAATTAGGAGTTTACGGTCAACTTGGAGTTTATGGCCGTAAACTCGTAACCGTAAGCTCAGGGCTACAAATGGAGTTTACATCCGTAAGCTCCCTGGCTGTAAGCTTGGGCCGTAAGCTCCGACAAACCCTTTTTCGTCGATTTCAGGCTCAAAACTCATCGATTTCGTGAAGCAAATGCATATCTATGGATGGAATCGTACTACCTTTGAGGTGATTGAAGAAATTTCACAAAATTTTTTTTTTTTCGAAGAAGAGAGAGAAAGGGAGAGAGTTTATGGCCGGAAGCTAAAAAGAGAGGGGGTTCCGGCTGTGAACCCTTTATATACCATTGACTATTTTACCTGTTGTCCACACAGTGTAAGACACAGTCCAATATTTCAAATATTTTTCAAAAATAAAACTTTTGAGGATTTTAAAAATTAAAATAAGACTAAAAATGAAAATAAAAAATAAAAATCTTTATGTTTTTAAAAAAATAAAAATAAAAACTTTGACAATATAATAAAAATTAAAATTGACATAGACAAAACTAAAATTAACGATAAAATAAAATAAAACAAAACAAAATTAAAATAATTTCCAAAATTTAAAATTTAAAATTTTGATAATTACATAATAAAAATAAAATGAAACAAAAATAATATTAAAAGAAAATAGACTAAACTTATCTAAACAAACACTTAATATAATTTTGTGACTTAGGGATCAAAGTTGTTACACAACCTTGGTCTACTTATCGGTACCTTTACCTTCATGTCTATGTCTGATCGATCGTCGGTATTATGGTCCACTTAAGCACGAAAAATCTTGATAAAATTTGGACAAGCTAATAAAGACAAGATCCTTTTGATTCTATATTCTTAAATAAATTTCCTAGGGACCATTAATCTGACGACGACCAGGGATATTGTTGTCCACCTAAATTGAGCAACGAGATCTACAGACAATTTGTAAGTGTTCAATTTTAATTGTACTCGAACATGTTTCCCGCTTCCTGATATGCTCCAGTAATTAAGGACTTCTAGAATACTCCTTACATCGGGTGAGTAGACAATTATTAAGAAAAAAGATAGATTTAGAATGCATATGTTATACACCTAGGTCAGATCTCTTCCAATCACGCAGAGGATGAAACAGATAACTAACTGAAGTTTTAGAGGGATTGAGAAAAAGAATGATGCATATACTATGTACCAGGTCATATTGTAAGTCACACAAGGGAGACAGTATATGACTAACAGATAGAAAGAATTGCAAAGAAAGAAGATGCAGAGAGATAGAATTGCATATGTTACAGTCCAAGTCGGATCTTTCGATCACGCAGAGGAGACAACATATGACTAACAGATAGAAAGAAAGAAAATAACCTTCTACATACCTAATTTATCAGAATTCCCTAATCACCCCATCAATACCTGAATTAAGGATAGAATCCGCATATCGAGGAAAAGTTAATCTACAGTTCTAGATACGGGTTCTTTTAATGTGACCAGTAGATTCCCATGTATATCTCCCTGCTCAACCTATCCGAGCGTCATACTGACAGGCTAAACGGATATAACTAGTTCAAGATTTGTTAATTCCTTGAATTCCTTAAGTTCAAATCTTCCTAGTCAAGTCCATTTAGAATCTTTCGTGCCTACCAGAGCATCGAACACAGAGCAAAGATAATTTAAATTTACAAATTTAAACTAAGCTAACCAAATATAAACTTGAAAATGAGAATTTAAAAAAATAAAAATAAAAATAACTTAAAGTAAGTAAAAAATAGAAAAATTAAATTAATCCTCAAAACGAATCATTTTCAAAAATCCCATAAGTACATCAAATTGAGCTTTGTTAAAAGGCTTGGTGAACAGATCCGCCACATTATTAGCAGTGGGAACATGTTCCAGCCGGATGAGTGAACGTTCAAAACAGTCTCTGATAAAATGAATTTTAATGTCAATGTGCTTGGTTTTTGAATGTTGGACATGATTTTTAGCAATTTGAATTGCAGCTTCATTATCACAGTAGATAGGGGTTTCTAGATAATTTAAAACGTAATACAACAACTGATTTTGGATCCAAATAACTTGAGAGCAACAGGCAGATGCAACAACGTATTCTGCTTCAGCTGTTGAAGTTGAGACGGTGTGTTGCTTCTTGCATATCTGTGGACTGGTAGACCCAAAGATAATGTCGTCAACGTAGATTTAAACTAGAATTTGATCATTACCAACAAGTTTGATAAACATAGTTTGATCGATAGTAACACAAGAGTATCCATGCTCGAGCAAGTGCTTTGTAAGAGTTGCATACCATGCTCGAGGAGCTTGATGTAACCCATACAATGCCTTGTCTAACTTGTAGACATGATTAGGAAACTTCAAGTTAATGAACCCAGGGGGATGATCAACGTAGATTTCTTCCTTCACCTTGCCGTACAAGAAAGTTGTCTTGACGTCTATTTGATAACCGTGAAGTTCATGTAGGAGGCATATGCAAGGAAGATACGAATAGCCTCCACGCAAGCTACATGAGCATAAACTTCAGTATAATCAAGACCTTCGACTTGTCGAAACCCGCGAACCACCAATCTAGCTTTATTTCACACTATAACCCCTAAATCATCCTGCTTGTTTCGATAGACCCAACCTGTGTCAAGAGACTTTTTGCCCTTTGGTAACTTAACAAATTTCCAAACCCCAAGTTTTTCAAACTGATTCAACTCTTCATGCATAACATCTACCCAGTTGGGCTCATTCAGAGCCATTTCAACATTCTTCGGCTCTATTTGAGAGATAAATCAAGAATAGAGACATGTATTGACATCTCTACTCTGACTTCTGGTTTTAACTCCATCACCGAGCTGACCAATGATGTTCTTGATCAGATGATCACGTTGAATTCTAGAGGGTATCTCCTGGCTGATATCATTAAGCGAGACGGGAAGATTGTGAATATGACACCTCCTTCATTTGTTGATTGTTCTACACCAGATGACTCTGCTACAAACTCATTAGAAATGTCTTCAGGAAAGAGTGGTTCCATAAAAGTTAAAGTGACAGTGGAAGCATCTCTAAACATGAACTCTCTTTCGCAGGAGTGAGCGGTGTAGCCTCCGCATCAGGAGTATCATTCTGAATTGGAGATTTTGGACTATCAGGTGGTACAAATGACTCCCCCTCAGGTCAAGCAGAGGACTCCTCCTCAGATGGTGAAGAGGATATCGTTGGGGCTCTATAGACAACTTCTTCGTCTTCGTTTTTAGAAACATTCTTCGAACCAGAGAAAGACCCAGATGAACTATCCGAAGACACATTTATAGACTTGAAAAGCGATGTGTAATCAAATAACCAATCCGGATCCACTTGAGCATCCGTTTCATTCTCCTCCAACCAGTGCACGTCATAGGATTCCATAATCTGCTTCGTCTTCTTATTGTAGACCCTATATGCGGTACGTGCAGTATACCCTACAAAGTAACAATCATCGCCTTTGGCATTAAACATTGGGTTGGACTCTAGGTGAAGAAGGGTGCAAGGGCAACTAAATACATGGAAATGACTGACTGGTGGCTTGTGACCATATAGAATCTCATACGGAGTCTTCATCTGAGCTTTGTTGATCAACACACGATTCTGAACGTAGCAAGTAGTGTTAATCACCTCGGCCCAAAAGAAAACCGGTAACTTGGAGTCACACAACATCGTCCTTGTAGCGTCTTTTAAAGTTCTATTTCTCTTTTCAGCAACACCATTTTGTTGAGGTGTATGAGCGGAGCTGTATTGACGTATAATCCCCTTTTCTGCGCAAAAATGATCTAGAATAGAATTCTTGAACTCTGTTTCGTTGTCGGTACGAAGCACATTCACCAGATTATTGGTTTGGTTCTCAATCAACACTATAAACTTCTTCATCACTTCTGCAACCCCAACTTTGTTGGATAAAAATAATATGTTGGATTAATGTCTAAGTCCATAACTATAATTGGTAAGACTTAACCTGTCCCGGCATGGTCCATTTGGGTTGCATGGCATCGTGCACTTGGATAGACTAAATGAGAGAAATAAGACACTTATGGTTATTAATATATTATAAGTTCTAGTATATTAATAATAAGAATAATAATATTTAATTAGTATTGATCAAGAACTAATTTAGAATTTGTTATGTGATCAAAAGAAGACTAATTAAATATATGGGTTGATTGTGCAAATCATCCATAACTTATATAGTGGGACAAAGCTCCATGGATAATCAAGTTGGGTTAAACCCATAGGATGCTCCATGGAGGTTACATAACCCATGGGTAATGGAAATGAAAGGTCATGACAATTAGGGTTTACATGGTGTAACCCTAATTGTAACACACTATATAAGTATCATATTATTCACCAAAATCGGCACTAGTGTGTGTAAAAGAAGGGCTAGCCGATTTCATGAGTTGTGGATTTCTCTCAAGTCATTCCAAGTGTATTTGGTGTTGTATGAACCATTTGAGGTGTCAAACTTGAGGTACTTGACACTCAAGCTTCATGAAAACTTTCTACATGAAAGAGGTATGTATTATATCTTGTGATATTCATTGTTTTATATGCTAGATTAGGATAATACCCTGGATGTTCATATTTGTATGTATATTAGAAAAAACATGGATCCAAGGTATTTAGGGTTGCATGTATACTTAGGAGTATTAGAATGCTCAAAACCCAATAGTGGTATCAAAGCCTAGGCTTGCTTTCTCTTATACATAATGCAAATAGATTTTTCGAAGCCAAGAAACTGTCAGAGCCTAAAACTCGACGACTTCTGGAAGAAAACTAGACGAGTTCATGTATTAGAGCATGTACTCGATGAGTTCCATGAAGAACTCGATGAGTTTGGCCTCCAGACAACATATATTCGTGGTTTTTGGCTAGAATTAGACTAGGAACATTACCCTAAGATGTTTTTGGACTTATAAACTTGTTTTTGATGTGGTAATGTTCATGCTAATCCAATTTCAAAGATAATTGTCAATAGATTCATGTTTTGAATTATTTTAGTGATTAGGCTAATTACATGAAAAAGTTTGATTTGAATTATCTTGTTCTTATGAGTTGCTTATATTAACAGGAAGTTATGTGAAATTGTTGTTTTCAATCCATTTTAATCTAACAGTTGATTGTAAAATGTGTTTTTGTTACTTGTCCTCAAGTTATATGAAAAGTCACATTTAAGTTTTATAAAGTTCATAAAAGTTGGCATTGGTTACAAAAATGAAGAGTCATGTCTCATTGAATGGTTTTATGACTCCATAACTTGTACTCAAGTTATGGAAGTTCAAGAGTCACTTCATTAAGTAATAAAATGTGTAACCCTAATTAGTTCCATAAGTTACAAAATAAGAAAAGTTACATTCTTTAATAGTTTAAAGTCTTCCATAACTTGTCCTCAAGTTATGGAACTTGAAGATTTTTTGGATTAAAACTAATTTAAACACATAAGTTATGGAATTAATTAGTTTTGAATAGTTTCAGAACTTGCCCTCAAGTTTTGGAATTTGAAAAGTTTTCACTTATGAATACTTTAATTCCAAGTTAGCCCTTAGAATTTTAAAAGTTAAAATTCAACCCTTATACTTTATAATATTATAAGTTAATAATATTTGTATATATGTATAAGAGTAAAGTCAGTCTTACCATTAGTAGGCCTCCTTCACGAAGCCGGTCTATAAGGAGGGTATAAGGTTACTACCTATAAAATGGCAGTTTAATGGGTGTCCACTCTCACCCACCGCTTCCTTGATTGGTGGAGGGTCGTTAGCCGAATGGGTAGGACAAGGACTATAATTCTCCCATCATTAAAAGTATTAATGATAAATACTAAGTAACTAAACCTTTTATAAATACCCAATCTTAGTTACTTAGTAAAATGTGAACAAGGTGCTAATCCATGAAATTACACTTTTCACTTTGTTTAAGTCGGTTAGTGCAGCGTGTGTGGTTAACCGACACACTAACTCGTATTTAACAAGGTAGGAAAAGTGTAACTTAATGTTTATTATAGTATCGATGGAGCGTGTGTGGTTAACCGGCACATCGATTGAGGGGTAAACACTTAAGGGTACCAAGTATTTTGCATGGTTACTTCACACCTTCTTTTGTGATCCTCGGCATCCCAGTCACAAAAATCTGAAGGGCACACTCGAGATTGAAACATACCATTGAAAGTTCAATGAATCTCAAAGATCTAGGAGTTTCAAATCCTATTAAAACCTAATAAATTATTTCGTTTTTCATGGTGGAAATTTGTGAATCATCATCCACTTACCTTCAAGTATTCTATAGCTTGGATTACGGTATCCCTCTTCCAAGTTATAAAATAGTTTGTTGGGTCCTAGCCTTAATATTTCATATCCGGTGTTATATTAAGGACTTTAAATCAACTATCTTGAATATCTCCCAAAAGATTTCAAGTTCAGACATCTATGATCTTCCCAAATATCTTGGAACTTCACTTCCTCCACCTCCTCCAATTATTCTCCCTAACCCACAAGTTCAAGGTCACTCAAGCCCTATTGGCAAGGCAAGGTCTAGGTGTGATCACATCTTGGAGATGAAGTCACATACTGAAAAGCCAGGAGAGTTGGGTGTCAAAGTCTTGAGAAAGTTAGTGGTTCAATCACTTTCTAAGTCACATAGTGAGTTCCTTTGGGACTCCTATGAAATAGACTATGAAAAGATCCTTAATGATCTTATCTATTTGCTTGGTGATGCTAAATCAGAAATGATTTAGTGTACTAGTAAAGCAAATTTAATTAGGAGATCAACTTTCCAAAACTTTATGGACAGGAACAATAGTGACACAGGAAATCTAGAAATGCATTCTCTTCCCAATTGAAAGGGATTGGCCATAGTCAACTTGGTTGACCAAATGGTAAAGAGAAAGGCTATGTCTGAGATAGTCCCATTTACTATTACCTAAAGGTCCATATGTTTCTATTGCCAAAGGAAGGGGCTTTGGTTACGAAGCTGCCAAACTTACCTAAGGATGGTAAAGTCAATTAGTTTGACTTTCTTTCAGGTAAAGTCCATTGTCTAACTCTATTAACTTCCTACTTGAAAATTCTTATTACATGATGTGGCTTGGTCACATGTTGATGTTTTAAGAATCAAAGAAAAGTAAAGGAACTTAAAGGAAGTATATGCTGATTCTGATCGCAAAGATGGATTTCAATCGCATGGTTTGGTGATCAAAATGTTGAGCGGGTGCTTAAGAGTTATGATAGATTGCGTAGGAATAGATGACAACAAGTTTTCATATACATTTGCATTGTAAGGATTAGTTTTTCTGCAAAGTCTTAAAATAAAAGAAAAGTTTTTAATTTTATTTATTTTAAAATATCCTTACAATGGCATTTGGGAAAAATAAAGATGTTGCTTATATGATTCCATTGATAGCAATATTGGAAATATGAATTTGATTCTTTCATTTGTGGTAGTGTCCAAATTTTCCAAATAAGGAAAGATTCTCGTCACCCAAGGTTTCAATTGGACCGAGACTTGGAATCATGCAAGTTGTGTAGCATGATGAATGAGAACTTTCAAGCATTGGAAAATTAAGACTAACTACTTGTTCACATGGATGTGTGAGTCAAGAGAAGCACTAAGGGTTCGAGTACACATTCTTGTACATTGATTAAGTCCACCACAAAAGATCAATAAGACTATTCGTCATGATTTACTTAAGTTTAGTAAATATGGTTATACATACAAGTTTAAGTATAATTATGAAACATTGGAAAAGTTTCAATGTAAGGCAGAACGAATAAGAAGAATCAAATTAGGTAAAAAGATAAAAGTTTCTCAAATCTGAAAAGATGGGAGAGTACTTTAGTATCAGTTTTTGTGATCTTCTTAATGATTAAGAAACCATATCATAATTAGTTCTCTAAGGAAATCTTAGTGCATTCTTATAACTAAGAAGAGTAGTTATGAATTGTTGAAATGGTTAAATCAAGAAGATGAGTCATACTTCGTTCCAATACAAGTATGAGAGTCATACTCCAAGATTGTAACTTGAGTGACATGTCTTAGAGAAGGTTTAAAACACTTGTCAAATGTTAGAGTAAAACTTTTCTACTCTTGTACATTTGAAATTGGTAAGTTGTGATGCTTTGGATAAAACAAAGACCAACTAAGGCCAATTGTGTGAAGTGTTTGTCTTGATTAGAATCCGCGCTATCTCTTGGATGTTTGACAAGGGAGTCTTATAGGTCAAGAGGTTAGTGGGAGTCTTAAAGTTCTTGAAAGTTTCAAGAACTAATCAAGAATAGAACCTGAAGTTCTTCACTAGCACACGACTTGAGGTTTATAACCTATCGTGTTGACATATTTTGTGCCCATTCCAATTAAAGTTGGCTTTGCATATGAGTTCTTAGAGTTCTCAATTGGTTGCACAACAACTTGGAAGCAATGGTAGGCTCTTGAGCTGCCAGGTAGCAAGAAATTATGATTGAGTTCAGTCCATATGAGTTTGGATTTGTCATTATCCTTGTCTTGTGACTATGGTTTTGAGAATTCACATGGATAAGAACACATACACCATTAAATCTAAGTGTCATAAGGTTTCTCTCCGATTCATGAAAATGATGGTGAGGAAACACTTTCACTAAGTAGATTTTAGCTAGATAGCAATTGTGATATTTGCATTCTCAAAGTTGTTAGTGGAGCATGTGTGGTTTATCGGTACACTAACATGGACTTGTGAGAAGTGGCAAAGGTCTAAACAATCAAGACTATGATTACGGCATCCCTTTTCATAGTTCTTAAAATTATTTAGACACACCTCTTAGCTATCTAAGATAAGGTGTATGATTATGATAAAGTTTTATCAAAGCAATCTAGTATCAGAAATTTGAACTTTGGTAAAAAAGTCAATAAAGTATTGATTTCTAGAAGTCCAGCTAATTTCTGAGTACATGTCAAAGCTAGTGGGAGCATAAGTGTTATGCTAATAATAATCATGTTAGTGGGAGCATGAAAATTATGATAAGTATTTCAAGTTAGCAATTTTATTTATAGAAAACAAAAAAAGTTTCAATTAGGAAAGAGTTGTTTTGCTATAATTAAGGGAGAGGAAGTTATACTTCATCTCAAATATATAAGCTTAGATCGTGAGATTTTAATCAAATTTAGTCAAGTATTTATATGAATGATACGTTGGAATGGCTCAACATAAGGAAATTCTGTATATGGGTCCATTATTTGCATTCTAAAATTCGATTATGATTACGGCATCCCTTTTCATAATCTGAATTATGAGAACTTGGCAAATAGAAATGGAAATGTTATAGCAAAAGACTGGTTTAGTCTTTATGTGAGACATCATGAATCGTGTCCCATATGCTTCGGATATAGGATCGATTACATGTGCTATATTCATCCTTTCTAAAATTTTCCAAATGCCTGGGGCATTAAGAAGGGAAAAGGTCTAGAATTGGATATGACTAAAAGGATTAACCAATTGTCGAGGACAATCTAAGGTTTACCAAAGATTGGTTGCTCCAGGACAGTTGGAAGTATAGTGATAATTCTGGAAGGACCATATTGACATAATCTGTAAGGAGGCAACTCTTGTTCAGAAGTGATGATCAAAATGAAATATGGAAATGTTTCAAAGTTAGAAATTATTCAATCTGTGTAAGATTAGGAAACTTAATGCAACAAGGATGTTTCCAAGGAGTTGATCTCCTTTGGAATGCTCTGTAATGTTTGTTGTGAAGTCTTTCTGGCTGTGTGCATAATCATTACAAGAGGATCAATGCATGTAAGTTAAGAATGTAACATAGTTCAGTAAATGGCATGAATTTCGAATTCTTGCATTTGTAGTAAGGGTTTAGGAATGTGAAAGAGGATCATTGGAGTTATGTTCAATTGATCTTTTTCGCAAAGTAAAGTTCATAGACAAACATAGTATGCATACTTGGTGTGTGGCATGACTAGTTTTTAGAAAACATAGTGTACATGTTTGGAGCATGGAACAACTATTGTTTTAAATTCAAGAATAAAGTTGATAGTTGAAACAGTATATAATGAATAATGTGTAATCATATGATGATAAATAAAAGGTGTTTTATTTATGTTCATAGGTTTTGATACCATATTCGATTCAATTATTCTTGTGTTTCATTTTGCATGTTTTGACTTCCAGAATAAACTAGGTCATTGTTCTGGATGACCAAGTTATTCAAACCATCCACAGTCGGTCATATGTTGGAAGTAGATATGAATCAAGATTGTCATGGGTTGGCTTGTACAGGTCTATGATGTTGGACAAAGGGCTACAACACTCATGAGTGCTCATAAGTTCTGAGTATTGGATTCAACCCGCGCTCATTGGAATCACTTCATGGATTTTATCACGAGTAATCATGAGACGATAATATCTTATATTCTTCAAACCTAGAGATATGAGTTGTTACTATGAGTTGGTTGTACATTGATTACACGAAAACGCATTCGGTAACTCGGTGTTATAAAACGAGTCTTTGTGTATGATTCAACAAGTAGTAGAACAATCCATATGAGTCGAAGTTTATCCATTCATTTTACCTTTAGGATAAAAGCGATATCTGTGGGCCCCTTGATGATTTGATGATGACAAATCGAAGTGCTCGGCTGGGCTAGGACTGATTTGATTTGTTTAATTAGTCAGTCGTCATAAATCGGAAATCGGGAAACAACAAATGGACAGAGAGAATGATTATAATCCATGTCTCTGTCCATATGATATCTAGAATGGAGGAATATATGATCCCTTATCTAATGGACAAGTCATTGACAAAGGTCAGAGTTCATCTACAAGGTCAGAGTTCGACAGAAGCTTTTGAGAGCTACGATAGCCAGTCGGTTCTCGAAGTCATATGAAATAATAGTTTTAGACTTATCCAAGTGGGAGACTGTTGGATTAATGTCTAAGTCCATAACTATAATTGGTAAGACTTGACCCGACCCGACATGGTCCATTTGGGTTGCATGGCATCATGCACTTGGATAGACTAAATGAGAGAAATAAGACACTTATGGTTATTAATATATTATAAGTTATAGTATATTAATAATAAGAATAATAATACTTAATTAGTATTGATCAATAATTAATTTAGAATTAATTATGTGATCAAAAGAAGACTAATTTAGTATATGGGTTGATTGTGCAAATCATCCATAACTTATATAGTGGGCCAAAGCTCCATAGATAATCAAGTTGGGTTAAACCCATAGGATGCTCCATGGATGCTCCATGGAGGTTACATAACCCATGGGTCATGGAAATGAAAGGTCATGACAGTTAGGGTTTACATGGTGTAACCTAATTGTAACACACTATATAAGTATCATATTATTCACCAAAATTGGCACTAGTGTGTGTAAAAGAAAGGCTAGCCAATTTCATGAGTTGTGGATTTCTCTCAAGTCATTCCAAGTGTATTTGGTGTTGTGTGAACCATTTGAGGTGTCACACTTGAGGCACTTGGCACTCAAGCTTCATGAAGACTTTCTACATGAAAGAGTTATGTATTCTATCTTGTTATATTCATTGTTTTGTTTGCTAGATTAGGATAATACCTTGGATGTTCATATTTGTATGTATATTAGAGAAAACATAGATCCAAGGTATTTAGGGTTACATGTATACTTAGGAGTGTTAGAGTGCTCAAAAACCAGCAGAAGACACATGTAAAATAGGAGAAATCATCAATCACAACCCAAAAGTACGAACTTCTGTTGATGCTTAGGATGTTGACTGGACCGAACAAGTCCATATGTAATAATTGGAGCCCCTGACTGATTGAGTTAACTTGTTTTGGAAGGTGTGGTTTTCTATGATGTTTACCCTGGGTACATGACACAAACTTCTCAAATGTTATAAAATCTCTGACAGGTAAACCACGAACCATCTCATTCTTTGCAAAATGATTTAGGTTTTTGGCGTTAGCATGACCGAGTCTTCGGTGCTACAGCATTGCATTTTGTTCTGAGACCTTTGAAAAGAGGCACATAACTTGTTCTAGAAGGTTGCTATTCATATAAATAATGTAATCATTTTCATCCCTCTTAAATTTGACAAGAATCCATTCTTCCGGGATGACAATGCCTGGCTTGAGAATCATACATTCCTTGTCCGTGAAATGTGTAGAATAGCCTTTTTCGTAGATCTGAGACACAGTCAACAAACTATGCTTTAACTCGGGAGCAAAGTTGACATTCTCAAAACTTAACACTCCATTTGCAATAGTTCCTCTCTGAGTGATCTTGCCACCGCCTCCACCCGCAAAGGAAACATACCCCCCATTAAAAGATTAAATGTTGTTCAGTTGGGACATATCTCGTGTCATATGTCGGGAGCAGCCGTTGTCGATGAACCAAGGTCTGACAACATTCCACCGCAACCGTCCTTGCAAAATGTGCGGGATCATTCAGATTTGGGAACCCAGGTCATCACTTTCCTGAGTTGACCCTTTGCTTTTTCAGATTTATCAATATGTACTAATTTTTCAGAGGACACGGATGATGGGTTGGAACTTATTTTGGGCATCCATTGTTAATTAGGTTTTCTCACAGTCATTGATGGTTTTGAAATAGGATTCTTCTTAGTTTGCATTGAGCACTTGGGTTTTTTACCTGAAGTGGTCGAAGACCCATAGCTTCTCCTTGATGAAACTGATCTTGGCGGAGCCATGTTCGGTTTTGGCAAACTGTTTGGGACTTTGTTATGAAAGACTTTTTTATTATTTTGAAAAATTGCCCTTTTCTACTATGATCATCCTTCCAATCATGATTCCGGGAACGAGCTCTAGAGGACACTCTAGTTAAAGACCTTCCTCTAAATTCGTTATCTCCTCTTTGTGACGTATAATGTACAAACATTCTATTAGGACACTTCCTAGCTATATGACCACCAATACCACAACTGAAACAAATCTGTTTGTTATTGTTAAAACCTGTACTGCCTTTTTTAGATTTAATTTCCATACCGACACCCTTGCTTTTCTCACATGAACATGAACAAGAAATAGGTTGTGAGATAAGTGAGGGTGTATCAGATGGAGTGACTTGTGGAAATGGTGGGTTTTTATTAGTATCATTACAAATATTAGAATTATCAACCATCTCATCAAACACTTTAAAACCATTCAAACCAGTATCAGAAGGTGCAAAAAAAAATCACAAAAAAACATTGTCACTTTCAACATCAGAAAAAATAAAGTCTTTATTTAGAACTAAAACTTCAGGTTCAGACTCAGTTTTATTATTAGAAACAGATCCTTCAACTTCGTGTTTTGACTGATTTAAGGATTGATCTGAAGGGGAAGTATAAACGTTAGTATTTTCAACATTAAAAAATCCTCCTAAAACAAAACCTGTTGGTTTTCCATAAACCATGAATGGTTCGTTGGCAATCTCCTTTTTAGTCAAAAGGTTATACTGATATGTGTGATTAAAAAGAGGAGGTACATTATCGTATCCTAAACCCTTTTTCTGGTTATTTGGTTTAAACTGCAGGCAATGGTCAATCATGTTGGCAACTACCTCGCTTTATACATCATATTTTTTAAAATCAAAGTTAGATGTATCAAATTTATTCTTTAATGTGTCAAGCTCAGCAATTAACTCATCATTTTGTCTCTTGATATAATCATATTTTTCATATTTATTACTGTAGTCTTCTTAAAGTCTCCTAAAGTCCTTTATTTTTGTCTCTAATTGGGCCTTTAAGGGTTTTTGTTCTTTTCTAAGTTGATAGCCCTCATATCTAAGGTCCTTTACTTCTCTACATAATGATTCTCTTTCCTCACGAAGAATTTTAACATAATCAATACAAGCTTGAGAGCAAGAAGGCAAACTTACCTCATTTTTCTCCGGTTCAAAAGTAGAAGATGCCATCAACGCAAACCGAATCTCCATCATCTTTTCTTCAGCTGCAACACTCTCCACAGAGGCTTCATCTTTAACTTGGGCCAAGTGAGCATTTTCAGGTTTTGAAATGTTCATGGCCTGAATCTGGTCCTCCCAGTCAAATGACTGAGCAACCATAGCCTTCTTGCTGTTGACCTGAGCACCTCCCTGATTGTTTCCCACTGCAACCATTGTCTGGTCATTGTTTAATCTTCTGTCCGGCTTGCCTTTACTAAACCCTATCTTCTTGTCAGCACTCATCCCCCAGTTATTGTTCCCTATCTTCTTCGCAAACTACTTTTCCCTTAAAACTGCCATGACAATTTGCCATCTAATATCCATTTCTTCTACATCCTATGGATGAATCTGATCCAGATCAGCAAATGACAATTGTGGTGGAGGATCTCCAACTAAAAGAGCACTGTAGCAGTTAACAAGTCCTATGGTGAAAGCAATATCTTCATCACATTCCTTAGCGTTTGAGGAAGAAGGCACATTAGAGGAAGAAGTAGCTTGAGAAGCAACAAACGATTGGTTCTGAGAAAAAGGCATGGATGATATAGCAGGAAGTGAAGGAGCTGATGGAGTGGAAAAGGATTGAGTCTGAGCTTGCTGAGCAGCAAAACGTTGACCTGTAGAGGGAAAGGTGAGAGATGAAAGAGCATTGTTAGATGAAATCCCAAGGTTAGCAGTTGAGTATGAATTCACATGATTTATCTCCCGCTGTTTATCATCAATATCACAAGCCTTGATGATCGGCATCATTTCAGCAAGAGTAAGGTGATTTAGATCTTTGGTCTTCTTGATGATAGCCACATTCATGTCCCATGACTTTGGGAGAACATTTAGTAGCTTTTTATTTATTTCAGACTTTGTGAAAAAGATCCCAGCTATAATCATCTCAGTGGTGAGAGTTGTGAATCGTTACAGCTGTGCCTCTAGGGTTTCTCCAGGAATGTAGTTGAACATGTTAAACCTTTGTCGTAGGATATCCTGACGGCTTTCCTTCATGTCCTCATTACCCTCATATACCTTAATCAAATCTTCCCATATAGCTTTTGCTGAAGTATACTCTCTGAAACCTTGATCTATATCAGCAAATAGGGCCATGGTTAGAGTGGGCAAAGCCCTTTCCTGTTCTTCCACTTTCTCAAAATCTTCATCTATGTAATTTTCAACAGCTTTGTCAACTACTTGCCCTGCAACAGTTGCGGTTATTCTGACGGGATTCTTGACGATACTTCTCCAAATCTTGAAGTCCTTCATTTTAATGTACTTTTCTATCTGGTATTTCCATTCAGGAAAACCATCAGTAGACAACAGTCTTGGAATGCGTGTAGTGGTGCCCATGACAGAATCCAGTTCATGATGATGTGTTTGACTTTGAGAATCCATTTATTCTGATTTTTAAATCTTAAAAATTAGAGAAATAAAAATTGTAAAAATTTGAGTTTACGGTTAGTGTGTTTACGATCGTAAACTGTGTTTATGGTCGGGTGTTTACGGTTGGGGTGTTTACGGTCAGGTAGTTTATGGTTATTTAAGAAGTACTGATTACGTTCAAGAACACACTTTACGCCTATTGAATGTGCTTGAGTTTACGGCCGTAAACAGGGTTTATGGTCGTAATCCTTTGGCAGTAAACTCCTAATAATCGCAGTAAACACAAGTTTGATGCAAATTTGACCCCCTTTGCTATGAAAACACCAAACCCTAATCTCGAACACTAAAGAATATGAGTTTAAACGGATGAAAACTTGATTGAATGATGCTTTCACACCGGTTTTGCTCTGATACCAATTGTAAGGTCCTGAAAACGGATCTTTACAAATAATCAAGCAATCCCACAATCAATGGAATGAGAAACAAAGTAGAAACAGAATTGAAACAAGCTTGCATACACTTATATTGCATAAAAACGTCTGGTACAACTTGCTCTGTGACCATGAACTATTGTGGCATCAACAACCATAAATGACCTACATAACCCCTATATATATGGACTTGGGCCAACTTTAGGTTTACGGCCGTAAACTCACATCATGGCTGTAAACTACCAAACAACCTACCAAAACTGCATACATACTCAAAAGAAGTTATTACAATAAAAGCCTAGACAAAATCATTAATTAGACCCTTCAACCACCAACCATGTAAGATATTGAAGTTGTTTAAATGCTATCGTTGTAACCGTTCGTTGTAGATTACAACTTATTTGGTGTAGTTTAATTGCGAACCCTAATATAAGGAGAAGGGGGTTGAAATGTTTGTAATGGCCACACAATATGATACATAACCCTAATTAAACGAAATCAACAAAATGGGTGACACGGTTAAATGGATATTATTTGAACAATTTCAATAAGTTTGATGGCAAGTAACAACTTCATCAAAGGAAAAATGTCTAACATAACATACAAGAAATCAATTTGAGGAGTAACAATATTAAGCATAAGTAATAAAAGGAAAAATACATAACTAGACACCAATTTGGCCTACTTTTAATAATGTCAACATAAACAAATTTGACGAGTAACAATATTAAGCATAAGTAATAAAAGGAAAAATAATTATCATATTTAAGTCATTTTACCTACTTTTAACAATGTCAACATAACATACAAGAAACCAATTTGGCGAGTAACAATATTAAGCATAAGTAATAAAACGAAAAATACATAACCAGTAGATGTTTTTATTAAAATTTAGTCATCCATGAATGTAGTTGATTGGGTTTAGATGATTTTCTTATAGTTGATCAATATAATATATAGTAAAACTCAATTTTCATCAATTGGTATCACAATTTATTAAAAACAATGGTTGGTTATTCATAATTTATTATGTTGAATATATTGAGTCTAGAATACATGTAAATTTTTTCAATAAAATGAGATCATTTGTATTACATTTTAAACGGATTTTATTAGACTTTGAATAACACTATTGTGTTAAATGTTTTTCATAGTTGGGATTTTGTTTATATTTTGTGTTGGGCTGGAGATCATTTTTGTAGATTGCGTCTTTTGGGCTCGTTTAGCATAAGGCTTTTTGTATTCCGGTTTGGGCCTGTCCAACCGTGAACCTTTTATGTTTTGTATATAAGTTTACGCTTGCATGCATATTAGGTTAAGGTTTTAGAGATCTGAGAATAGCGATACATCTAGACGATAACAGGTTTCTTTGATCGCTCTTGTAACCTTCCAATCCTCTACAGTTGATGTTCTTAATCGAGCTCTTCTGAGGATTTTGTTTAATCATTCGACACGTTTGATTCCATCTTGTCTTATTCTTATCATTGTGTTTATATCGTTTTTGTTTACTTACTTGTTCAAGATCTAATCGATCTTTATAGAATAAAGGTTAGTTTAATCTCATCAATTGGTATCAGAGCAGGAGGCTGTGTAATTGATACACATCTTTTCTGTGAAAAAGATTTCCATTAGGGTTTTTCCGCAATTATCAATATTTATTGAGTCGTCATCTTTTTATTGACGTATCTTGATATTTATTATTTTGCCCTAATCTGCTTTATTACAAGTCTGATCTTTGAACAGGTTTTTACGATCATAATGGATGCGACACAATCAAACCTTATTAATATTTCCAACAGCATTGGTTCGACGACAAAGATTCCAATCTTATACACCCATGACTATGAAGTATGGGCGCATAACTTCGAAGACTACGTTATTGGATCGGAGGATAATGGGTATCTCATTTGGGAAGCCATCACCAATGGACCGTTTTCTCATTCTGCAACGTCCAGAATCATCAAGACACAAAAAGAGTACAATGATCTGCTAAAGGACGTGAAGGATATTGCACAAGATGAAAAGGATAAATTCTAGTCCAATATCAAGGCATTAAGGTTGATCAGATTCGCCCTTCAGTCCGACACATTCAGATTGGTTAGCTCATGCACGACGGTAAAGGAAGTTTGGGATAGACTTCGTGAACTGTATTCTACAGACGAGGATCTTGAACATTCTATTCAGACTTTGCTTTTATTTGAGTTTGGAGAATTCAGGCAAGGGGTCGAAGAAACCGTGACCCAAACATTTGATCGCTTCAATCATCTTCTCAGCAAGATGATCAAACACGATATTGAAAGGAAGCTTATTGAACAGAAGGTTACTTTCCTGAATGGTCTGAGGTCTGAATGGAGAGCAGTGGTTTCCACAGTTAAAGCCCATGAGCAGTTTAAATCATACTCTTTGGCGAAACTGGTGGGTATTCTCAAGTCCCAAGAGAAGATTGTGGTGCAAGAAAAGAATGTTGCTACTAGTCTTGGTTCGTTGGCCCTCCTATCTAAAAGTAAAGCTGTGATGGAGGATGAAGACCTCAACCTGGAGGAATATGATCTCACATCAGAGGATTATGCCATGATGGTGTCCAATCCCAAGAGGTTCATAAAGAAGAGATTCCCCAGCAACAAAAACCGAAACTGGCAGGGGAGTTACAGCTCTGAAAAGGTGAACAATGAACCGAAGGCTGGGGAGCACAAGAAGGAACCGAAGGTGGATGGTGATTCTGGAGTAAGCTGTTTCTACTGTGGTGGGAAAAATCACTATGCCAAGGACTGTGTCCTTAAGAAGATGGCTGAAAAAGACGATGGAAATGACGAAGAAGCTGTGTTGCAGAAAAGATTGGACGAGTTGAGAAAGAAGAAGTCTACCGCTAACCCTTCTATTAATGCTCTTATTGTGCAGGGTTCGGTTAAAGGTGACGAGTTCGGTAGCACGGAAGTATGGTCTACCGACTCAGAAGACGATGAAGTGAGGAAGCCTACCCATGGAAAGGCTTATGTGGCTAAGGAGGAAAGCAGTGGTGGAAGATGCTTCATGGTAACTGACGTATCTCAAATGAGGGGATACAACACCGATGGAGGAAGTGATGGACCGAAGGTACAGGAGGATATGTGTTTTGCGGCCAAACCACTTAGCCAACAATTCAGTGAGCTCGATGAACTGATAAAGAAGGTACAATCTGTTTTTATTTCATGCAAAGTACCCTCATCCTCATATGAGAAAGAACTAAAAAACGTTAATACAAGAATTTCTCATCTAGATAGTAGCTTAACTCAAACTCGAGTCACCAATTCTAACCTAACTGATCAATTGAGCAGCGCGGCGTCGAAGAGTGAGGAGCGGAGAATGTGGATAGAGTTAAAGGAGTCGGAATTAGTCAAAGTTAAAGATGAAAACATTTATTTGCAAAGAGACAATTTAAAATTGTTAAAACAGCGGAATGGTTTTTGTTTAATTGCTAAACGTCTGTATTCTAATATTACTCAGCTTCACTTGGATTGTGAAATAGGCCAAAAGATCCACCGCATGATTTTGCCCTTCCTAGAGTTTAAGGAAGATGAAATCGATGCCGAAGCCTACAATTGTGAGAGTGTGATATCGTCTGATGATGTCAATCCGACCTACATGTATGGACTGGACAAAATTGAGTCCTTCATTAAATCCAAGGACCACAAGGACATGCTTAAAAATCTTTTGGATGAAAATGAAAGACTTAAACTGAGAACCGAAACCATGCAAAAAATTGACTCTTTAAACGCCAACGTAAGCTCAGAAAACAAAATTGATGTTGAAAATGCATCTGAGCTTAACGAGGACGAAAACATGAGCGAAATTTCTGTAGAGGACACGGTTGATTGCTCAGAATTTATTAAAACCGAACCTGAAAACCACAAGAATCTTATTTCTGAAAATTCAGTGGACTTCACTCGGTTGTCCCATCAAAAGTCCCCAAAATTAGTTGAGAAAGTTGTTGTGTATCAAAAGGTCAGGACCACTCCGAATCAAGTATACAAGGTAACAGGAGTTACCGAACATCAAACAGCTGAACTTGTAGCCATTGTAAACGAAGACAATGCTGATGGCTGCGATGAGTACTTTTGGGAAGCTCCAATTGATAATGCAGACGAAACCATTGGTTTATCTGAAAGAACTTCCTGGAAGAGCAAAGGAAGATACATACCTGAACCCTTGAATAAGCCGAACAACTTCGATGAGCCAAGCACCAGTGGTACAAAAGATATTCCTCAGAAGAATGATCACTCGGAAAAAGAAGACATTCCCTCGGCTCCTTCGGCTCAAAGTAAAACTCCTGCAGTTCAAAAGGAACCGGCCAAGGAGACACTGGAAACGAAAGCAAATGTTCATCATCAACCTACACAGATGAGAAATAGGAAGAGAGAAAGGAACAATAGATACAGGAAGAACCTTTCTGAAAGGAAACAATTCTGGCATTCCCAGAATGCATATTTCTCTCATCAAGACAAGAATCTGAGGTATGAAAACAATCCTGTAGGAAAGCTTGAAAGTCACAAAAACCGAAAGCCAAGGTTCGGTTCACAAGAAGATATCAACCGAAAGCCAAGGTTCGGTTCACAAGGAGATATCAACCGAAAGCCAAGGTTCAGTTCTGAAAAAGACTTCAACCGAAACCAAAGGTTTGGTTCCAAAGACAGCTCCAACCGAACGCAAAGGTTCGGTTCCATAGTCAAAAGAGAACAAAGCTCTAAAGTCAGTCCCTTCAACGATCAAAAGCAAAAGGGTCACCTAGAGTCTCCAGCCAGAAAATCCTCTCAATCCAAACCCTCTCGTTTAAATTCTTCTCGTTCTTCTAATTCTTCTTCTCGTTCTTCTAATTCTTCTACTCCCACCGATTCGTCTCTGTCTTACTCTGAAGCTGATTCCTCTTGCTTTCAAAAATCTCATTCGTCAGCTGAGCAAAAGGTGAAGCAGAAGGTCAATGAATCCAAACCAGAGTCCAAACCTAACTCACCCAATCCTAACAAAATAAAAGTTTTTACCATTAAAAGGAAAGATGAAACAACTCTTATAAAACGAACTTATCTTGTTGACGTCTCTCTTACTGTTCCCGTTCCCATGCAAAGCTCACATGGACCCAAGAAACTTTGGGTTCCTAAATCTGTCTAATTTTTGCAGGTTATAAGTGACGAGCAGTTCGACGAAGAATGGTACATCGATAGTGGCTCTCACGTCACATGACAGGGAGGAAAGAGGAGCTTAGGGAATACAGATCTCTTGCAAAGGGATACGGGATGATAACAAATGGGGACTTTACTATAAGGAAGGTGGCTTATGTGGAAGGACTCCAACACAACCTAATAAGCGTATCTCAACTTGTTGGAGGTACAGGTCTCAAAGTCTCGTTCGATGATGAAGGTTCTGAAATCATAGAGAAAAAGTCAAAGAAAGTGATTCTCAAGTCAGAGCGAAAGGGTGAAATGTTTCCCTTAAACCTTAAACCCATCAAAGGAAACCCAGCTATATGCTTGTTGTCAAAAGCTCAATCCGACGAAAGCTGGTTGTGGCACCGAAGATTATCTCATCTCAATTTTAAAGATATCAACCGACTTGTCACTGGAGGTCATGTTAGGGGCCTTCGATTGCTCAAGTTCGACAGAGATCATTTGTGTGCTGCATGCGAAATGGGGAAGCAGAGTCGTCAAAGTCACCCATCTATAATCAACACAAAAGTTGTTGAACCACTCGAATTACTTCATATTGATTTGTGTGGTCCTTCATCTATCGAAAGCATCGGTGGTAGCAAGTATATTCTTGTTATCGTTGATGACTTTTCACGATTTACATGGGTGTTCTTTCTAAAGCTCAAATCTGAAGCGACTCAAAAGCTGAAAGTGTTTATCAAGCAAATTGAAGTACAGCTCAAGAAGGTTGTTCGCAACATCAGAAGCGACAATGGTCTCGAATTCAAGAACAGGGAGTTTGAAGAATTTCTTGCAGAAAAGGGAATTAGTCACAATTTCTCAGCTCCCTACACACCGCAACAGAACGGAATAGTTGAAAGACAAAACCGATCTTTGTGTGAAGCTGCCCGAACTATGCTAAGTTTCGCTTCCTTACCTCTTTATTTTTGGGCTGACGCTATTTCGGCTGCTTGTTTTACACAGAACAGGTCCTATCTCAACAAGAGGTTCGCACTCACTCCATATGAGATACTGAACAACAGAAAACCAAATGTGAAATTTTTCCATGTGTTCGGCTCAAGGTGTTTCATCTTTAATTCTAAAGAACACCGCAACAAGTTTGATGTCAAAGCCGACGAGGGAATATTTCTGGGTTACTCGCTCACATCCAAGGCATACAGGGTCCTAAACAAGCGTTCGAGAAAGATTGAAGAGACATACTATGTGACCTTTGATGACAACTATGTCAAGAAGCTACAAGCTAAAGAAGACATCACTGGGGAAATCTTTCCTCTAAATGGCCAGGTTACAGTCTCGGTCGCCAACTTATTCGAGACATTTCAGGAGCTCTTTGACGAACCAGAGAACGCTTCACTCTCTAAAGCAGGTGCAGCAGACAACAAAGTTGATCACATGAAGCAGATTGTCGAAGATGCTGCAAGAAGAATGCATGAAGAAGTATCAACCCCTAACGACTCTCCATCCAACAATGATTCTGTCGAGGGGGAGCAAAGCCCACAAGTTGAGGGGGAGCCAAGCTCACAAGTCCAGGGGGAGCCAAATTCTACAACTTCAACCGAAGGTCCTTCATCAACCGAAGAGGCCTCAACACCAGGCAGCTCAGTACCACAAGAAACACCTGAACCCCATGTCTTTCAAAGCTCATCAACTGAGAGGGAACATAATGATATGACACTCGGTTACGATAGCCAATCTGAGCCAGACGAAATAATTAATGCTGAACTAGACCCAACCTTTGATCCGAATTACCCTCCTCTTGTCAAATGGACCAGAGATCATCCTGTCTCTCAAGTAGTTGGCGATGTTTCTGAAAAGGTTCTAACCCGATCACAACTGAAGGCAAAACAGACTTCCTTATTTTCAAAGGTTGAGTTTTGCATGTTTAACTCATTCATATCAAAAGTTGAACCAAAGACAGTTAATACTGCCCTAGATCACTCTGATTGGGTTCAAGCAATGCAAGACGAGCTAAACGAATTTGAAAGGAACAAAGTCTGGCGCCTCATTCCAACTCCTCCAGATGCTTCGGTTGTTGGTCTCAAATGGGTTTTTAGGAACAAAATGGACAAGGAAGGTAATGTTATACAGAACAAGGCTCGTCTGGTGGTAAAGGGATACTGTCAGGAGGAAGGGATAGACTATGAAGAGACTTTTGCTCCAGTAGCTAGGCTAGAATCTGTTAGAATATTTCTGGCTTATGGTGCTCACAAGAACTTTAAGGTTTTCCAAATGGACGTCAAGTGTGCATTTCTCAATGGAGAACTCGAAGAAACTTTGTACGTGGAGCAACCTCCAGGGTTCGTGAACGAAAAGCATCCAAATCATTGCTATATTCTGGATAAAGCTGTGTATGGCCTTAAGCAAGCTCCGAGAGCCTGGTATGAAACGCTTACAAAATTTTTAATGATGTCTAAATTTAAACAAGGTTCGGTTGACCCAACCTTCTTTCGCAAAAAGGAAGGTAACCACCTTATGATAGTTCAAATTTATGTCGATGACATCATCTTTGGCTCCACGAATCCCAGCTTAACAGCTGAATTCAGAAAGCTGATGGAGACTAAGTTTGAAATGAGCTCAATGGGTCCTATTAATTTTTTCCTTGGTTTAAACATAAGACAGGGACCCGAAGGCATCTTTATTAATCCGGAAGCTTACACGAAGACTCTCCTAGCAAAGTTTGGTATGATGGGAGACTCAAAAGTCAAAGTCCCAATGGCATTCGGCACCAAGCTTACCCCATCCCTAGACAAACCGGTTGTCGATATCACACTCTATCGTCAAATGATTGGCTCATTAATGTATCTAACTGCTAGCATACCTGATATCATGTTTTCTGTGTGTTATTGTGCTCGATTTCAGGCAAACCCACGCGAACCTCACATGCTTGCAGTGAAGAACATCTTACGATATCTCAAGCGAACCACCTCCTTGGGTCTATGGTATCCATCCAACTCAGGCTTTTTTGTTCAAGCCTATTCTGATGTTGACCTTGGAGGATGTGGACTCGACCGTAAAAGCACAACTGGTGGTTGTCAATTTCTTGACGGGAAGTTAGTCAGCTGGCAATCCAAGAAACAAACGTGTGTGTCATTGTCTACTGCCGAAGCAGAATATATTGCAGCTGCATCCTGCACATCACAAGTGATTTGGATCCAAAGTCAACTTCGAGACTATGGACTCAATATGAAGAAGATCCCACTATATTGTGACTCTGAAAGTGCAATTAGGATCTATCATAACCCAGTGCAACACTTCAAAACCAAACACATAGCACTGAGGTATCATTTCATCAAAGATCACGTGGAAGATGGAAACGTCGAAGTTCACTTCGTAAGAACCACTGATCAACTGGCTGACATCTTTACAAAAGCTCTTCTTGAAGCATCATTCAATAAAATATTGCAAGGCTTAGGTATGATGCTTGCAGAGTCGGTCCCAAATCATCAAATCTCTATTTAAGAATCAAGAACCGAAGCAAACAGACCGCTCTGTTGCTTTCTGCTCTGGCGCTTTAAAGGAACCGAAGCAAACAGACCGCTCTGTTGCTTTCTGCTCTGGCGCTTTAAAGGAACCGAAACAACCAGACCGCTCGGTCACTCTCTACTCTGGTAAAATAAAGGAACCGAAACAACCAGACCGCTCGGTCACTCTCTGCTCTAGTAAAATAAAGGAATCGAAACAACCAGACCGCTCGGTCACTCTCTGCTCTGGTAAAATAAAGGAACCGAAACAACCAGACCGCCCGGTCCCTCTCTGTCCCAGTAATTTAAAGGCGCTCAAGCAAACAGCACGCTCGGTCTCTCTCTGCTCTAAAAGATTTACGGAACCGACCAAGACAGATCGCTCGGTTCTTTTCGACTTTGAAACTATCACCGAAATCCTCAGATTGATCGGTCTATCTCTGCTTCTTAATTTTGTACAAATTTTATCTTTCTGTTTTTATTTATTTTTCAGAACATTCCAAAATTACAAAAATATTTTATCTTTCTGTTTTTATTTATTTTTCAGAACATTCCAAAATTACAAAAATATTTTATCTTTCTGTTTTTATTTATTTTTCAGAAAATTCCAAAATTACAAAAATATTTTATCTTTCTGTTTTTATTTATTTTTCAGAAAATTCCAAAATTACAAAAATATTTTATCTTTCAGTTGTTATTTATCTCTCAGAAAATTCCAAAATTACAAAAACATTTTATCTTTCTAGTAGGTGTACGTTTTGCACATGTGAATACAAGCATCTCCTTCTATAATGTTCACCCAGGTATGTTTTATCTTTATCAGACTAGTTAGATGTCCCTAGAAGCATGCTGCTGTATGTTGTCGCAAGCCTCTATGACCTCGAGCATGCCTTAATGATTCGATCAATACCTATCGTTTCTTCCCAATCAGGATATTCTCTCACACTCGGTCTAGAGCTACCTTCCTCTACTCATCTGAAACATGAGTTGCTCTACTTTGTCCCATTTCTGTAGCAGAAGGTACGTTCGGTCTCTTAACCCTCTCCTCATCTTCTTCATTTGCCTTCAATTCCATAAAGTAACCCTTGATGCTTTCGGTCTTTACCACTGAGGCTTATGGTTGCACAACATCTGTGTTTATGATCTTAGATTCGTTTACCATGTTCTAAGTGAAACCCAAAATCCAACACCTGAAATGAATTGACGGTGAGTAATAAACTCAAGCTATTACTTGGAAATCTCCTTCTCTCTTTTTGTGATCTTTTATGAAATTGTCTCGACCTAAGACATTTCTTCCCAAAGAGGTCCAGTTTAACTTTTTCTTGAGATTTCTATCTATACCATTCACGTCACGAAATACTTCCCACCTACCTGTTCAACAGATCTCATCGGTCTCACAGGTAACTCTGCCAACACTCAGTCTTATGTCAAGACTTGATGCTTGGTTTGAGTTCAGTCACCCTTCAGCCATTATCAAAAGATGCCTTTCATTGTTTGTTCAAAGACAACTGATCGTATTTCTCGGGAAACCACACAAGCACTTCAGGTCACTCTTGGCTTTGAAGGAAGCGATTCTTGCCCGGAATCTTCCGCTTTCTGTCTTCTTACTAGACAACACTCACATCCCAAACACATTTGATTCATTTCTTTGTCTTTCACACTCTTATGCACGAAAATTACTTTTTTCCAACATTCTGATTGCTGTTTGGTATATGGTTTTAAGTTTCAGTTGTAACCAAACAAGGGCACAAGAAATTTCAAACGGTACGAAAATGATTTGGGCACGTGCAAATGATTCGTTTCACACCCACATGTACTGACGTATTCCTGGGATACACCATAACTTCCAATCGCGCTTTTTCAGGCGACGTTTTGGTTTCTTCATCATCACGATTTTCTCTCTCCTGTGAACGGTATAAATAAGGCGTGATCGTGTTCTTTGGCAGTTACCTCTCAAGCATTCTCACTCTGAAAAAGTTACCACTGTTCATCTTCTTCCATAACTCAACAATGGCGACTTCTTCTTCCGCACAAGATCAATCTGCATCCTCTTCTTTGCTCTCAATCAAACCAAATCAGAATTTGATCATAGAGATGACCCCATTCCTTTATGACTCATACATGCTATACGTGGTGGAATGCCTCAAATATTCCCCATTGTTGTTGGCACTTACGCAAGTGGAGGCCGTTCCCATGTCCCTGCTCTCCCAAGTCTACACCACGGCCAGCTACAACAAACATAAAGATCGCATCTTCTTCACCATTCACGACAAGAAAACCTCAGTGTCCAAAACACGGTTTTGCTCTCTTCTAGGGCTTGCCGTCGACTCCTCCGTCATCTCACCGGACTTCATCTCCACGGCGCAACTTTTTTCGATGATGTATGAGATGGGGTATACAGATGTTCTTACCTCCATTGCCAAAGTCAAGAAATCCTGTCTTCCATCTAAATGGAACGGATTGCTTACCCTTCTGATTAAGGGTTTAGCGGAGAGATGTGGTGGTTCTGACACCATAAGCAAAGGGTTTCTGACCATCATGTATGGTCTTTACAACGACATTAATCTCGATTATGGGTCCATAATCTGGGCTCAAGTTGTTCAGAGTCTCAACACAACTGCCAGGCACTCCGAGATATTGTGTGGCAGGTTTTGGACGCTTATCGCCAGAAGGGCCATGGATTCCCTTGACATCCCGGTAATGAAGGATGCTCTTACGGCTTCAATTGCCACTTACCACACCAAGAAGATCATAGTCTCCGATCCAAGTAAGTTTCTTCACTATGGACTGATTCCTGAGTCCATGTATAGGTGCGTCATGCCACACAGCACAATCATGGCTGACTACAGCACCAGAACCCCCTTGTCTCCTAGGGTTTTGTCTGAGGAACAACGTGCTGCTCTTGATGCCCTGGATCAAGCTGCCAACCGTGGCAAGAGGGCGAGCAAAAAGGAGAAGTCGGAGAAGAAAGAAACCGCACCAAAGAAGGAGAGAAAGAGAAGGTCCTCCAAATGCAAATCTGAGGCAGAGGCACCTTCTCAGTCTAAATCGAAAAAGGTAAAGAAAATGGCTAAAAGAACCAAAGGGTCTCCTTCTTCTAAATCAGAACCGAATGCACCATCAGAAATAGAAGCTGATGTTCCTCAAACCGAAACAACACCCGTTCAGTCTCCTCAACAACCATCCTCACCAGCATCTCATCATATTCCCAAATCGCCCTCTCTACCTAAATCTCCCCAACTTACCAAATCACCCTCTCCACCTACATCTACCCAAATTACCAAATCACCTACTCCTCCTACTTCCCCAAAACTTCCAACCCCACCCCAATCACCCAAACAGAAGGTCACACTTTCTGTTCCTATATCTATCCCCCAAACCACAATAGAACCTAATATTCCCTTATCTGTTTCTCAACCTTCATCCTCAATCTCCACGCCCATTATCACCGAATCTGTTACCATCACCTCTTCCCAACCACCAGTAACGGTCAATGTATCTGATACAGGGGCTGCTACTGTGGTCGAAACCCCGGTCATCAACCTTCCCTCATCTCCTTCTCCATCCTCCAACTCCGGTGCTACCTTAGGGGGAGATGATGAAGAGTTCGACTCTATCTATTATAGCCCCTACCAGATTCCTACAGACACCGATGCCGATACCCCTGTGTCAAGTCAGCAGATTCAGGAAATTCACGCTAAACTTGACAGTCTGCTTGCTGACAATAAAGCCTACGAGGGTGCTGTGCTCAAATCTTTCATAGAGTCTGCGATCCAGACATACACTGAAGCCTTGGATCGTTCAACTGACGCCATAGATAACTCAGCAGCTTCATGCTCAAAAGCCACCCAGGAAGTTTCCGAGGTTGTTCATACAACTCAGATCTTTCTTGATTCTCTCAAAGCTCACGCTGACTCTAGTGAGTCCAAATTTCAAGCGTCAGTAGACTCTTTTTCAGCTACCCTTCAGGGTGAAACCACAAAGTTTGAGGCTCTGCACGCTGACCTCAAAACTGAATCCACTTCATTTCTCAAATCTTTGGATTCACGTTTTGCCTCTCTGGCAGCCGAGAGCACCCTGAAGGAAGATCTTGTAAAACACCAGGCAACCATCGACTTACAAAAGATCCAACTGGCCCAGGAACAAAAGGAAATTACTTTGCTACAGACTCAGCGGGCAGTTCTTCAAACTTGCGCTGGTGACGTCAAGAATATGCTAACAAGTGTTCTTGACACCCATGATCCCTTCCTAACCCTCACTATTCGACAGCATCTCCAGGCGAAACTCCTTCCTGCAATTAATATCTTAAGTGAAATGAAGGGTCTCTCGGAGAAGCTTGTTCTTCCGAGACAAGGGGGAGAGGAAGGTGTGTCCAAGACAGAACCGAAGGGTAATGTAGCTTCGGGTTCTGGTAAACAAGTCCTAGTTGATAGTGAATCAGATTCAGATGAAACTATCACTGAATCTCTTCAACGCAAGAAAAGGGACAAAGAGCTTGATGAAACTCTAAGGATAGCTCGTGAGGCCGAGGCCAGGGAAAGAAAGATCAGGGAGGATGAGGAGGCCATTCAAACCAAAAAGACTCTGTTCCCAGATTGGGACAGAGACACACTCATCACTCAAGCGATTGAGTTTCCTTCCATTTATTGGTTGGAACCGATTGCATGCTTTGAGTGTGAAAATTCAAAAGACTCGCAGTTCGACATGCCTATCACGCGCAAAGCTTTCACATTTCATTGCTTTGATGTCACTGCCAATGTCCCTCATCCGAACCTGAAGGTTGACAGAGAGCTCATAGATTTCTATCTGAAATACGGTCAACCGCAGTACTTGACATGGAGTGCTCAGAAAATTATTAAAGTCAAGGTACTGAAACCGACACAGGCTGGGAAATTTTTGAATGTTAATTTCAAAATCAACAGAGGAACGGCCAACACCGAACATCTTATTTCTCTGGCAGATCTTCCCAGTCTGAATCCGCATGATTGGATTTTGATATGCAACATTCTTCTCTCCAACCAAAGAGAATATGAACCAATTCTTACACATCTTAAAAGAATGTTGGCTTCCTACGTCCATGAGCTCGCCACTATGGATCAGGAAATAGCAAAAGTTATGAACAAGAAACCGACCGTCAAGCCCACTTCCAAGACCGGAGATGTTCATAAAATGAAGATAGGGCAAATTGATTCTTCCAATCTGACGGTTATGTTCACCAGGGGCGACAAGCATAAGTTTCTGTTTGCTTTGGTAGACAAACATCTGTTTTCTACAGATTGTCTGGAGCATATTATCAATATCATTCACCGATGCAAACAGAACTCAACAGCAGACAAGAAAAACTTTATTGACATGCTTCGTTGGTATATTACCTTCAGGCATCATATTCTGGCTTTAATATCGAAGATTTTTGAAACGGTAAAGAAGCCCTCTGCTGTGAAAAGAGAGTGAAGGTCTCGCTCCAAATTGACGCAAAGGGGGAGATTGTTGGGATGGAGATCATTTTTGTAGATTGCGTCTTTTGGGCTCGTTTAGCATAAGGCTTTTTGTATTCCGGTTTGGGCCTGTCCAATCGTGAACCTTTTATGTTTTGTATATAAGTTTACGCTTGCATGCATATTAGGTTAAGGTTTTAGAGATCTGAGAATAGCGATACATCTAGACGATAACAGGTTTCTTTGATCGCTCTTGTAACCTTCCAATCCTCTACAGTTGATGTTCTTAATCGAGCTCTTCTGAGGATTTTGTTTAATCATTCGACACGTTTGATTCCATCTTGTCTTATTCTTATCATTGTGTTTATATCGTTTTTGTTTACTTACTTGTTCAAGATCTAATCGATCTTTATAGATTAAAGGTTAGTTTAATCTCATCATTTTGTGGAATAATAAAAAAATATATTATAATACTAATATTGCCTTTTAAGGAGGAATGCTAGTGTAACAATCTAAATTTCACTTAAAACATGCTTAAACATTTTTTTATGTGCAAAAACTATATATTTCCAAAACAAAACTTAGATTGGTGGGAGCGGATTAGGGGTAAGCAAGAACCGAACCAAAAATCGAAATCACGCCAAAAACTTCATTTACCGCTACCACAAAACCATAAAAAAACCGAAACTGCAAAAACTGCAACCGCAAAGCATGTTGCGGTACAGTTTTAGCTTAAAAAACCATGCAAATATACCGAAACCGCACCGCAAAATTTATTATATAATTAAATTGTATATTTGTTAAGTTAATAAAATTAAAGTGTATATATATATATATATATGTGTGTGTGTGTGTGTGTGTGTGTGTGTGTGTGTGTATGTGTGTTTATTTATTTATAACTAGAGAAAAAAAAATATAGGAAAATCTGAAAAGAAATTAGGATATTGGAGGGAACAAAGTTACCACTTCAAAAGAAATCTAAAAGAAAAAGTATCTATCCTTTTCGGTCCTCAAATGGGGTGTTTGATTTGTTTTTTAGAGGGGCAAAAGTCATTTTTGGAAAAATTATAAAAAATCAGGTTTTTCTAACTTTTCCAAAAAATCATTTTTCATTCTATGTAAAATCCAAAAATAGCTTTTAAAATGTATTTACCAAACATCTTTTACAATTTATCTTTTCCAAGAAGGACTTTTGCCTTTCAAAAAAACAAGCCAAACACCCCCAAAATCTAACCCTAAAATAACTTATAGGACACTCTCCTTTTCTCTTCCAGCTGACATCCAAAATTGATATAATCAAAATTTCCTCTGTGTTCTCTTCTCTCGAATCGAACTCGAGTTGTCGACCCCTAGTAGCTTCGTTCGCACCAACAATACCAGACAGCGAGCTAGTGACCTGCACTTTGAATCCAACAACTTGCTCACCAACGACCTGCACCTTGATATCCAACGTATCTCATAGACACTTTGAATCTAGGTAAGATTAATTTTTTTGCTGACTCAATGCACAACTATTCTTAATCTGTTCGCATGATCACATTTAGTCGAATTGAAATTAACGACTTGCTCACTAGCGACCTGTTTTCATTTGTTGTCGTTGTATCTTACTTATCTACATTCTTTGGTTTTATCTTTAAGTATCACCGTCTCAATTTAACTCTATTTCTCTCTCTTATTAAATTATAAATTACAATGCATATGATTGCAGGAAGCAGGTCAAAGTCTATGTATGCTATCTAGAAATTACTATGACACTAGTTTGAAAAGGAAAACAATAGGTGATGGGTTAATACGGACATACAAATCGGAAATCATAAGTACACTCATGTTTCTTTTCTTTTTTGTTTTAAACATTTTTTGTATATTATTTTGATTTCATACTTTATTTAGGTTATATGTTATCTTGTACGTGGTATAGTTTGCTTGTAATTTGGTTAGTAATTAATATGGATCGGTGATTGTAAGATCGATTGTGATGATTAATTTTACTTTTAGGTATAATGTTAAAGGTTTTTAAAATATGTTTGATAACCATTGATTTTAAATTCTGGATTCGCCAATGCTAATTAAAATGTATGTTTGTTGTTTTAGAATGGCAACAAATGAAAGTTTAATAGATGTAGATGATCAAAATAATGAAATTGAAGTCCCTATGGAAGAAAATAAGCCAAAGATGAAGTCGGTTGTTTGGCAACATTTTCCATACAAGAAAGGTGCTAAAAAGTCAAAATGCAAATATTGTAAAAATGTTTTAGCTTGTGGAACTAGAGATAATGGTACCTCCGGGTTACCGAGTCATCTAAGAAATTCTTGTGTAAGATCACCCATTTATAAAAAGGAAAAAATGATTAAAAAAATCAATCAACCTTAAACTTCAAGTCCAAAGAGATGGAGGGAGGTGGGTCTTTGGCTAAGCATTCCTTTAGCCAAGAGAAGGGTAGACTGGCATTGCTAAAATGTGCATTAAAGACAATCGGCCCTTATTGTTGATGATGAAGGCTTTAGGGAGTAGTCGTGGGAACTGAATCCCGAATTTATTATGCCATCTAGATGGATTGTTGCTAGAGATTGTATATCTTTTTTGAACAAAAAGTAGAAAAAATCAAAACATTGTTGAAAGGTCAAACAATGTCTCTAACTACCGACACATGGTCATCCGTTCAAAACATTAATTATATGTGTCTTACGACACATTGGATCGACGACACATTTGATTTACAATCAAAAAATCCTAAACTTTTGTCCTATAGAGAATCATAAGGGTGAGGCCATTGGGAGTTTGGTTTATGAGTGTATAAAAAATCGGGGATCGAGACCGTGTTTACTGTAAGGTGTCTTCAAATGATGAGGCTATAAGATATTTGAAGAGGATGTTAGCAGGACCGAATGATGTACTAGATTGTGAATACTTACACCTACATTGTTGTGCACACATTATCAATCTTGTTGTTAGAGATGGATTAGAAGAGCAATTCGATTTTGTTACTAGAATTCGAAATGTTGTGACGTATGTGCGATCATCACCGGCTCGGTTCAAAAGTTTTGAAGATTGTGCTGCTCGTGTTGAAGTAAAATCCAAACTAAAAACCTCTTTTGATGTTGACACAATATGGAACTCCACATATCTAATGTTGGAAACAGTCGTAATGTGAGAATGCATTTGACATTTGACAGGTATGTGTTTTTCTGGTTTTCTGGTTTTTTTTTTTTTTTTTTTTTTTTTTTTTTTTTCTGTTTTGCTATTTCTATTTTTTTTCCTGTTCCTGGTTTTTTTGCTATTTCATTTTTTTTTTCTGTTTTTTGATGTTTCTGTTGTTGTGTGCAAAGTTTTTTTTGTTGTTTTTGTTTCTGTTTGTTGTTGCTGTTTGCTATTATTGTTTTCTGTTTTTTAAGGGTTTCTCTTATTAGTTATTAGTTAACTAACATTGTGTTCATGTATTATTTTCTTAACAAACTTTACATAATAAATCCTTCTTATGGGGCTTATTTTCGTACCGAGGCAGCAAAAGATGTAGAAGGGAGCATAAGAAAAAGGAAAAGAAAGCATAGAGTAGTTGGTGCTCCGAGTGGTGCTGATTGGCAAGTGACTAGGTATGTTATTATATATGATTTATTTAGTTAGCGTTTTATATTTAGTATTTGAATACTTACACTTTAATATTTGATTGTTCAATTAGGAATATGATCGACTACTTGAAAATATTTTCTGATTTCACAACTAATATATCCGCTTCAAAGTATGTAACATCAAATATTTTTTTTTCTGAACTTGTGAAAATGGAGGCCACCATCACTCGAATGACCTTGAGTCAAGATGACCAAAAGAAAAACATGGTTGTATCGATGAAAACAAAGTATGATAAATATTAGGACAACATAGATAATATGAATTATCTCTTGTACGTTGCGGTTATTTTGGATCCATGCAACAAGCTTGCATACATCAATTATTGTACTGATTTGATCCATGGTATGGATTCGGAGAAAAGTAAAGAGATAGTGGGAAAGGTGACTAAGACTCTTGATGAGTTGTTTAATCTATACAAGGAAAAGCGGAAAATAAGAATGTATTAAATTCACAATATCCGATTTTTGGTGAAAAGTCAAGTATTAATGAGATGGATATCAATTTGGAGCTAGAGTTTGACAAGTTTGATGATGGGGGTCAAGACATTAAGATGGAGGTTGATATCTATCTAGCAGATAGAAAGGAAAAAGGGACCCAAAGTTTGATCTTTTGGGATGGTGGAAAGCAAATTCAATGAAATTTCGTATATTAGCCAAACAAGCTAGACATGTTTTAGCAATGCCGATATCAACAGTTGCATCGGAATCGACTTTTAGTATGGGTGGTAGAGTTATCGGCAAGTATAGAAGTTCACTTAATACCGAAACCGCGGAAGGTTTGATTTGTACACAAGATTGGATAAGACATACAAGGGTTGGTCTTAAACTCGGTTGTTCCATGAAGAATGAAGAGATACATGAGTTTAATGAGAAGTTGTCGAGTTTAAAAATTGGTAAAGATTTCTTTATATGTTTGTTCATATTTCAAATATATATATATATATATATATATATATATATATATATATATATATATATATATATATATATCTATTTTGTTCTAGGAAGCACTAGTGGAAAATGATGGATTTTGGCAAAGTTGTGGAAGTTGTGGGTGGAATTTGGCTACAGTTGTCTATTGTCTGATCGATGGTTGGAAATTTAAAAACTCAAAAAACGTTATATTTGTTCTTTAATCTCTTGCAAATTTATCGATTTTGGGTCAATCTAGTTGCTTATGTTGTTGACTTGTTTAAACTTGTAATTTTCTACTTTGACTTGTTGCAATTTGTGTCATTTAAATGGTTATTGGACTACTGCCATGGTTTATTAGTAAATGATATTATTGGCTTATAAGATGCTAAATGAATAAGGTTATTTACTTATTTTAGACATTTGAATTTTCCTAGTTTTGGCCATTATAGTAATTTGCGGTTTAAAACTGAAACCACACCATTAGAAACCGCAACCGCAAATAAAACCGCAAAAACCGTACCACAATAAAACCGAACCTAGCAGTTTTACATAAAGAAAAAGTGTACCTAGCGGTATAAGTTGCGGTTTTAGGCTAAAACCACACCATACCTGAAACGACCAAAAATACGACCCCAAAATTTTTTGTTTTAATATTACTAAAAAATCACATCATCGGATATCATAAATAATAAAACCATAGAATGAGTAACTCCAATGTCATAATAACTATGTCTAAACAAAAACTGTATGAATCATAACATTATCCGAATAAAACTCTCTAGATAAAACCAAGGCTGTGGTGTGTGCGATGCCATCATCCCGAGCTCTTCCCCTTGCTAGCGGAAGTACCTGAAACCAAAAACTGAAAACTATAATCACAAAGCTTAGTGAGCTTCCCCAAACTACCTCATACCATGCAATGACATATAAGCAAATACTGGGCCCCCCTCACTACATCGGGCCCCGCCCGACATCGGGCCAAAGTCCGGAACTTGCTTGAGCCCTGCACACTAAATTGGGCCCTGCCCGACATCGGACCGAAGTCTTGAACTAGCTTGGGCCCCGCCCACTGCATCGGGCCATGCCCGACATCAGACCGAAGTCCGGAACTAATTAATATAGAATAAACATATATCTTAAAAACATATACTATACCTGGCCCGGCCTGGCATCAGACTGATGTCTGGAACATATAGCACATAACATAACTGAACATAACATGCATGAATCACGAAGACATCAAGCATACGTATCTATTTCTCGGGGGCCTCCCGGTATCGGACCGAAGTCCGAAACTACTATCTAAACGGGTCGGCTTTGTAGCCGTAGACCCGTTACTACTGGAAGGAAACTCACCTCATAACTCTGGCTGCTGAGATGCTAAATCTGAAACTAGCTAACTACTACTCCGGAACTCCCCGACTACAATTCCCATAAACACTAAATCAGATTACCGATAACTGAACTGAGGGTAAAATGACTATTTTACCCCTGGTAAAAGTCAAGTCTTTGGTCAAGGTCAACTTCCAGTTGACCGGACTCGCCGAATCAGGGCGCAGACTTGCCGAGTCCCTCCTCTACTAACTCTAACGTTAACTCATCGAGTCCCTTTCCCACTCACTGATTCACCCTGAACTCACAACTTGAAGAAAAACAGGGACTCGCGACTCGACTCATCGAGTTCGAAGAACAACTGCCGAGTTCTATCGTGCCGATTCCATACAATCGAATTCTAATCCATTCCAGGGCATCTAACTCGTAAATCTGAGTCCCTGGGACCATTTGAACACATAAAATTGCTAACTTTACGTGTAACTACGAAGGAATGATGCTCTTTCACTCAAACAGTACTTTTCTCTGGAAAACTCACCCGACTCGCCGAGTTGTAGAACAACTCGTAGAGTCTAAAGCAATCTTCATCGGACTCGCCGAGTTGCTCATCCAACTCATCGAGTCCACGACTATCTTCATATGACTCGCCGAGTCAAGCTTGGGACTCTGTAACGCTCCGATTCTCAGATAATAATTTAAATAAAATATTTTTGGATTTTGGATCTACTCGACGAGTTGGTTGCCCTACTCGTCAAGTAGCAGCGGGATTTGATCGCGAATTAAGTAACCTACTTGGCGAGTCCTTTGTAGGACTCGGCGAGTAGCAGCTGGAAAGTGAAACCCTAAGTTCCGAGGTTTGCACCCCTATTTAAAGGAGCTCAAGCCTCTTTCAGTTCCTTTGCAGCCCCGTTTGCATCTATAACTTGTGTGTGTGTGCCCATTGTGTGTTGAAGCTTGAGATAATATTTTTGGTGGAAAGGTTTGGGGAATCAAGTGAATGAGGCAAGGAACTGGGAAGAGATCCGATTTCTTCTTCTGTGGACATCTCTTGGGAAGGTAATTAGCCATTTCCCTTAGTTATTTCAGTTAGACCTCATCTTTGAATAAGTTTTAGGGTTTTAGAAAGGGTATCAAGTTGGGGTGGCAATCTATGGGTAAGATTTGAAGTTGTAACTTTAGATTTGGACCTTCCTTGGATTATTCAAGCATAAAGTTCTATCTTTAATCGAGTTTAAGGTCCCCTTGGTCCATGAACACCCATTAAGAACTTGGTTTTGTCATTTGGAGCTTGTAAAGCAATGCATGCACGTAAAGTTTGCAACTTTACGTGATAAGCATGCTTAAGGAAGCTAGATCTGCAATTTGGGACCTTGCCATGGCTTAAAGACGTCTGCATGTTAAAATGACTGAAGGGACTCGGCAAGTCGCAAAGCCGACTCGGCGAGTCATATGAAGATATGCATTAAACCCGGTGAGTTGGATGAATAACTCGGCGAGTCAGATGAAGGAAGCCGTGAACTCAACGAGTTGGTTGAATAATTCGGCGAGTTAGATGAAGACGGTCATGGAAAGTTGAAGAACAACTCAGCGAGTCATATGAGTTTTAGCCAAGGATATGTTTGTGTGTATACCCGTCGAGTGGAAAGGAGGAAACTCAACGGGTGGCCACAATGAGTCGACGAGTTGGAATGTACATCAAGGACTTGGCGAGTTGGAATGTACTTCAAGGACTTGGCGAGTTGGAATGTACTTCAAGGACTTGGTGAGCAGCCGAGTGTACTCGGCGTGTTGAGGTCAACATGGACTGTTGACCTTGACCAAGGACTTTGACCTTGATCAGGGATTGACTAGTAGGTTATGGAGTGCCTTATAAGGCTAAGGACTTATGAGTAAATAGTGTTGTGGTTATAGGTTGTATAGCCTGTGTCAAGTAATCCGATAGTTGGAGTTTCCTTGCAAGTCGACATCTGTAAGGTGAGTTATCCTCACTATATCGATAGGGTCTACGGCACAAAGGCCGACCCTTTGGTTGTTATTGTTATAGTTTTCTACATGTTATATGATCGGTTTGATCGGAATCAGGGTAGGCAGTAGGTTATGCTTTTATGATCCGTAGGGATTGGTATGTTAGTAACATGTTAGGTCAATGCACTAGTCATGAGAGAATGCTATAATTGATGATCAGTGACATAGATATGCTTGATGTTTGTATATGCTAGTATAAGATAATATGAGCACATGATTAATTGTTTGTTGGTTGGGTTGAGGCGGTCCTGCTTTGTACTGAAGGCCAACATACCCTATCAGCGGTCCAGGGAGACTGTAGGCCCATGTGGCGGGCCAGTCATGCGAAGGCTCGGGACAGATTTAGATAGACTATAGGCCCAGAAGGGTGCACCAGTCAGGCCGATGGCCCAGTATGCATGTTGATTGATTGATATGGATATGGTTTATGTTTGTACGATATTGGTATTTTGGGGGTAGCTTACTAAGACTTCGGGCTTACAGTTTTCAGCTTATTGTTTCAGGTACTTCAGGTGATCGAGGGAAGGCGAAGGCGTGACGGTACCGCTCCTCATCCTTAAGATCCGTTTTGGGACTCTCTGATGATGAACGATTTGGAAATGTTTTGTAAAAACAATTACATTTTGTTTCTTTTGTTAATGTTAAAAGTTTAAAATTTGGCATAAATTTTATGGACGTTACAGACTCGCCGAGTCCATTCAGTCCTTTTTCCATATAGACCTGATTTGAGCCATGCAACGACTCCAAATCACAGATCCAAGCTTCTAGGGCATGCTTATCACGTAAAGTTGCAAACTTTACGTGCATCCATGGATTTAAAGGCTTCCAATGACAAAACTAAGCTCTTAATAGGGTTCTAAGCCCAAGAGGGACCTCAATCACAACCAAGACTGAAACATTAAACTTCATTCCCTGAATGAAAAACAGATGCAAGCTAGCTCCTGGATATTCCTTCTCTTCTATGGACCTTCTTTCCCTTCCAAAGCTTCCAAGCTATCACAAACACACTCAAACTCAACAATAGGGGCAAGGGTTTACAGGGGAATGGTTCTGAGAGTGATAGAGGCAAGGTTGGGGTGTATAAGTGTGTTTAAATAGGGTGCAAACCCTTAAAATTAGGGCTTCATCCAGACAGGCAGATGCGCCACATCCAACATATGGACTCATCGAGTCGCCAGCTCAACCCGCATGATCATCCCGTCTCTACTCGACGTGTCGGGCTACAGAATCGTCTAGTACTACTAAAGAAATAAAAAACTTATTTAAATCACATACCAGAAATGGGGCGTTACAACTCTCCCCCACTTATCTTAGACTTTGTTCTCAAAGTCTGCCGTTGCGGCTGCTGTGTCTGAAAATAACTCTAGATAATGCTCCCTCATCTCCTCCTCAAACTCCCACGTCCACCTTGAACCCTTTCGATGCTGCCATTGCACCTTCACCGACTGAACCACCTTGTTCCTCAAGTTCTTCACCTTTCGATATAAGATCGCAACTAGTCTCTCAATGTAATTCAGGCTTCTATCAACCTGAATATCCTCCAAGGGTACAACTGCTACCTCGTCTACCAAACACTTTCTCAACTGAGAAACATGGAAAATGTTGTGGATTTGGCTAAGATCTGTTGGAAGATCCAACCGATAAGCCACCCGACCCACCCGAGCCAAAACCCTAAAAGGACCAATGAACCTGGGGCCCAACTTGCCCCTCTTTCGAAACCTGATAACACCCTTCCAGGGTGATACCTTCAGGAGGACCATATCGCCCACCTGAAAGTCTAGGTCCGAACGCCTCCTGTCGGCGTAACTCTTCCGCCTACTCTACACAGTCTGCAGCCTGCTATGAATCTGCTGAATCAACTCTATGGTCTTGAGCACCACCTTGGTGCTCCCGATGACTCGCTGACCGACCTCGCCCCAACAAATCGGGGTCTTGCACTTCCTTTCGTAGAGCATCTCAAAAGGAGGACGGTTAATGCTAGAGTGGTAACTGTTGTTATACGAAAATTCCGCTAGTGGAAGATACATATCCCAACAGCCACCGAAGTCTAGAACACATGCCCGGAGCATGTCCTCGAGAGTCTGAATCATCCTCTCAATCTTCCCATCCGTATGAGGGTGGAAAGCGGTGCTAAAATGAAAACAAGTCCCCATTTCGTCATGAAACCACTTCCAAAATCTGGAAGTAAAACAGAAATCTTGGTTTGACACTACCGAAACAGGCACTATGTGCCATGCCACTACCTCACACACATAGATGTTGGCTAGCTTCTCAGCCGATATGTTCTCCTGGATGGGTATAAAGTGTGCGCTATTGGTTAGCCGATCCACTATGACCCAAATCGAATCCACTCCCCGCGCGGTCCTGGGAATTTTAGTGATAAAATCCTTGGTAATGTCCTCCCATTTTCATTTGAGAATGTCTAACGGCTGCATCTTGTTGTGGGGTCTCTGGTGCTCTGCCTTGATCTTCCTGCAGGTCAAACATCTCTCCACATACCAGACGACATCCTCCTTCATGCAGGGCCACCAATAATCGGGTCGAAAATCTCTGTACATCTTCGTCGCCCCTGGGTGGATGGAAAATCAATACTTATGGGCTTCGTTCATCAACATATGCCGTACTCTACCGCAACACGGTACACAAACTCTCCTATTAGGGTCAACAGTCCCCGGCTGTCATAATCAAAAGAAGCTACCCGGCCCACGATCCTCTCACAGTTTTGCCTCTTCTCCTTGAGGCCCTCAACCTATGCCTCCTTGATCTGCTCCAACAATGGAGTAATCACTGTCATCCTCAAGCATATATCCCTGATTGAAGCCAATTCCGTCTTGAGGCTCAGGGCGTCGGCCACTACGTTGGCCTTCCCCGAGTGATAAAGGATCTCATAGTCGTAATCCTTCACCACATCAAACCACTGATGCTGCCTCATGTTAAGATTTGGCTGGTCCATGAGGTATCTCAGACTTTTGTGATCTGTGTATATGGTACAATGGACCCCATAGAGGTAGTATCTCCAAATCTTGAGGGCAAACACCATTGCCCCCAACTCCAAATCGTGCGTTGAATAGTTAGCCTCATGAGGATTCAACTGTCTAGAGGCGTAAGCAATCACATGTCCCCGCTGCATCAACATTGCATCATCCATTCCCTCTGGCAGGGTCAGAATCGGTGCCTCACACAATCACTGTTTGAGGGTGTCAAATGTCGCCTGCTGCTCAGGTCCCCAACGAAACACCACCGACTTCTTGGTTAGTTGGGTAAGTGGAACTGCTATCTTGGAGAAATCCTGGGTGAATCTCCTGTAGTACCCTCCCAATCCTAGGAAGCTTTGAATCTATGATGAAGACCTCGGGACCTCCCACTGCATCACGACCTCGATCTTGACCGGATCCACTAGAATACCCTTCTGGTTGACGACGTGACCAAGGAACTACACCTCGTGAAACCAGAACTCGCACTTGGAGAACTTCACAAAAAGTCTCTCCCTTCTCAGCGTCCCCAACACTTCTCTCAAGTGTTCCTCGTGCTGCTCCCCATTCCTGGAGTAAACTAGGATGTCATCAATAAATACTATCACAGACTGATCCAGCATCGGCCTGCATACGCGGTTCATGAGGTCCATGAATGTGGTTGAGGCTTTGGTGAGCCCAAATGGCATCACCACAAACTCATAATGACCATAGCGGGTCCTAAAAGTTGTCTTCTGAACATCCTCTCCCCTAACCCGCATCTGATGATAACTAGAGCGTACATCAATCTTGGAAAACCAAGATGCTCCCTGAAGCTGATCGAACAAGTCATCTATCCTCGGGAGTGGATAACGGTTCTTCACCATTACCTTGTTCAACTCCCTGTAATCTATACACATACGGTGCGACCTATCCTTCTTCTTCACGAACAGGATCGGGGCTCCCCATGGTGAACTACTCCTACATCTCTGGAGGAGCCAACCGATATGGTGCCTTGGCTATCGGAGCTGCACCAGGAACTAGGTCAATCCCGAACTCAACCTATCTCTTTGGAGGTATCCCAGGCAGATCTTCCGAGAATACATCTGGGTAGTCTCGCTCTATCGGTACATTGTCGACCATCGCCTTGCCCTTCTCCTGAGCATCCAAGACATAGGCGACGAACCCTGCGCAACCCTGTTGGAAGTAGCGCCTCGCTCTCGCTGCTGAACAAAGAATCGGTCCGTGACGCGCCCTCTCGCCATGAATCACTAACTCTCCCCCGTTGGGAGTACGAAGCTTCAGTAGTTGCAAATCGCAATCAATCACCGCCCCATTGGAGATCAGCTAATCCATGCCTACAAAGACCTTGTTCCCTCTCAAAGGAATAGGTACCAAGTCTACTGAAAACTGCTCATCGAATAACTGCAGCGAGCACGCCTTATGCGCTCTCGTGACCCTGACAGTCCTATCATCGGCTATCTCCACCTCGAGTGGACAATCCAACTCTCCTGGAGATCTGCTAAACCTCTTGCTAAGCGCAAGAGAGACAAACGATCGGGTAGCCCCTGAATCAAATAACATTGTAGCTGAAATGCCGTTCACTAAAAGCGACCCTATACACAAACATATATCATTAGAAACAATCAATAATAAATGCGGAGATAAAAGGAAAATACATACCTGTCACCACATCTGGAGTCGCTCACGCCTCCTCTGTTGTCATCTGGAAAGATCTACTCTTCGCCATTGGCACCTTGGCCCGGCCCTGACGACCGTCCGTAATCCTTAATGTAGCAGGGGCAGGTGCCGACACCTTCCCTACTTTAGCTAAACTCAGGCACTGGGACTTTTTATGTCCCCTCTGATGTAATGGAAGCAAATATGATCTGATGCTGCGGTGGCGGTGGTAGAAGCTGTACAATCTTTGCTCATATGCCCAGTCCGACCGTACTTAAAGCAGCCAGGACTCCTTGCCTTGCATACCCCATTGTGCACTCTCCCACACTTGGCACACCGACTGTGGCTCTGCTATCCCCTGGACCTATGATCTAACACCTTGGGCCTTTTGCCCGAACTCCCTGTACCTGTAGCCACCTCTGGCTTCCTCTTCCTTTCCATCTCTAGATCTATCTCTCTCTCCCTAGCCCTCGCAATCATATCATCCAGCATCTTGCAGCTGGATCGGCTCACAAACTGGCGGATATCACTCCACAACATCTCATGATGACGGGCCTTCTTCATTTCCTCGTCAGCTGCGTATTGAGGAACAAGAAGAGCCCTCTCCCTGAACTTGGCGGTAATCTCCGCCAATGTCTCTATGGTTTGCGTAAGATCCTGGAACTCTCTGGCTAACTGTTGCACCTCAATAACTGGTGCAACTCGGCTCTGAACCTGGTAGTAAAATCAGCCCAAGTCATGGTATCAAGTGTTGCGTCATCACCGATGACATGCCCAACCTCTTCTCACCAATCATGTGCCATGTCCTTCAGAAGGCAGGACACTAATCTGACCTTGTCCCCATTGGGACATCTGCTCGTGCAGAACGCTTTGTCAACATCTACTAAACACCTGGTACTCGCAATGGGGTCCCACACACCATGATAGTCTGGAGCTCCATAGGCCTGGAACTCCCTGAAGGTGAGTGTGTGCGACCCAATCATGGCCGCCATCTCAGCACGGAAGGTGCTCAAATTCTCATCCATCAACTCTAAGATACCCTCCTTGATCGAACCAAAAATCACCGGAGTCTGCTCTAGTATGATACGAGTAACCTATAAAGTGAAAAACTCCCTAGTCTGCTCATCCAACTGCTCGGCCCCTGAGCCTGATCCTGATCCCTCCCTGGCACCGGAGCTGCCGCCTACTGGTCTTGGGCGCAAAACCACCATTCTAAAAAAACATTACGATAAACGTCAGAAAAACTGATATATCCCGAGGAATCACTACTACTATAGGTTTCCCATTCTCATCTCAGCCTTCCTTGATTCAAGTACAGATCCTCTGCTTCCAGTAGTATGGGCCCCTACTACCCTCCACATCTATCCATACCTTCCTCAAGAACTTCCTCAACTCCTCCAAGTCACTACTACTGCTACTGATCTTTGTTACTCTCATCCTAGGCTTTGCCTAGGGAAATCTCCAACTCAACCCAAACCAGTCCTCAACTGCTGAAGGCCTCCTTGTAACGCCAATTAGTCATCACCTGAATACCATCACATATGGCGAGGATCGAATAATCCTTCAAGTAAAAGACTCGTCCCTACAATGGTTAGACTCAAACAAGAGCTGTGCAATAGGGCCAAATCTAGCACTCTGAGATTATTCAACCCTGATCACATGTGATGTGATGTAGTCACCTAATGGCTAAATCCCATTACTCGGAGTCCCACAAAGCACAAAGCAAGCAACATTTGGATACAGGAAACTACTCAAGCAATTCTATCCTCATAACGAGGAACTGTACTAGTATATAATGCTATGCTCGTACTATCAGGCATAACCTAAATAGGCTATCTTACTACTGTCTACTCAATACTAGCATGTAATTCTCATAAAGCTGAAACACATATAGCAGGCACATAAGGCGTCTTCCTAGATCCTTAGTCCTATTCTAGCATGTTGTTCTACCGAAACTGAAACAAATAGTCATAATATAAACTTGTATAGGTAATTTGGGAGTACTTACTTGACCTCAGCTGATCGCATGCACCACACCCTTTTTACGTTTTCAAAACTCTATTCTTTTTAAGTTTCTTTCACAAAAATTCTTTTGAAAACATTTCTCTTTTGAAAATATTTTTACTATTTCCTTAGTTTGAGTTCAGTCACACCCGTAAGTGTGCCTGAATCCCTCAAACCAAGGCTCTGATACCAACTTGAAATGACCCAAAATACGACCCAAAAATTTTTTGTTTTAATATTACTAAAAAAATCACATCATCGGATATCATAAATAATAAAACCATAGAATGAGTAACTCCAATGTCATAATAACTGTGTCTAAACAAAAACTGTATCAATAGTAACATTATTCGAATAAAACTCCCAGGATAAAACTGAGGTTGTGGTGTGTGCGATGCCATCATCCCGAGCTCTTCCCCCTTGCTACCAGAAGTACCTGAAACCAAAAACTGAAAATTGTAAGCACAAATCTTAGTGAACTCCCACAAACTACCTCATACCATGCCATGATATATAAGCAAATACTGGGCCCTGCCCACTGCATCGGGCCCCACCCGACATCAGACCGAAGTCCGGAACTAGCTTGGGCCCCGCCCACTACATCGGGCCCTGCCCGACATCGAACCGAAGTCCAGAACTAACTTGGGCTCCGCCCACTGCATCGGGCTCAGCCCGGCATCGGACCGAAGTCCGGAACTAATTAACATAGAATAAACATCTATCTTAAAAACATATATTATACCATGCCCTGCCAGGCATCAGACCGAACTCTAGAACATACAGCACATAACATAACTGAAAATAACATGCATGAATCACGAAGACATCAAGCATACGTATCTATTTCTCGGGACCCTCCCGGTATCGGACTGAAGTCCGGAACTACTATCTAAATGGGCCGAAATTGAGGCCGTAGAACCGTTACCACTGGAAGGACACTCACCTCGTAACTCTGGCTGCTGAGATGCTAAATCTATAACTGGCTAACTGCTACTCCTGAACTCCCCGGCTACAATTCCCATAAACAATAAATTAGATTACCGATAACTGAACGGAGGGTAAAATGATTATTTTACCCCTGGTTAAAGTCAACACTCTGGTCAAGGTCAACTTCCAGTTGATTAGACTCATCGAGTCACGTTGCAGAATCGTCGAGTCCCTCCTTTACTAACTCTTACTTTAACTCACCAAGACCTTTTCCCACTCACTGATTCGCCCTGAACTCACAACTTGAAGAAAAACGGGGACTCGCGACTCGACTCATCGAATCCGAAGAACACCCACCAAGTTCTATCGTGCAGATTCCATACAATCTAATTCTAATCTATTCCAGGGCATCTAACTCGTAGATCTGAGTCCCTAGGACCATCTGAACACGTAGAATTGCTAACTTTACGTGTAACTATGAAGGAATGAAGCTCTTTCACTTAAACACTACTTTTCGCGGGAAAAGTTATCCGACTCGCCGAGTTGTAGAACAACTCATCGAGTCTAAAGCAATCTTCATCGCACTCGCCGAGTTGCTCATCCAACTCATCGAGTCCATGGCTATCTTCATATGACTCATCAAGTCAATCTTGGTACTCGCCGAGTCCATTCAGTCCTTTTTTGATACAGACCTGATTTGAGCCATGCAACGACTCCAAATCGCAGATCCAAGCTTCTAGGGCATGCTTATCACATAAAGTTGCAAACTTTATGTTCATGCATGGATTTAAAGGCTTCCAATGAGAAAACTAAGCTTCTAATGGGGTTTTAAGCTCAAGAGGGACCTCAATCGTAACCAAGACTGAAACTTTACACTTCATTACTTGAATGAAAAGCAGATGCAAGCTAGGTCTTGGATCTTCCTTCTCTTCTATGGACCTTCTTTCCCTTCCAAAGCTTCCAAGTTATCACAAACACACTCAAACTCAACAATGGGGACTAGGGTTTACAGGGGAATGGTTCTGAGAGTGATAGATGCGAGGTTGGGGTGTATAAGTGTGTTTAAATATGGTGCAAACCCTTAAAATTTGGGCTTCATCCGATAAGCGGACTCGCCGAGTCCAACATATGGACTCGTCTAGTCGCCAGCTCAACCCGCGTGATCATCCCGTCTCTACTTGACGAGTCGGGATACAAACTCGTCGAGTACTCATCAAGAAATGAAAAACTTATTTAAATCACATACCAGAAATGGGGCGTTACAACTCTCCCCCACTTATCTTAAATGATATTTTCATATGTGAATATTTACATAGTATTACATGGTATATCACATGTGAATATTTCATAGTATACTCACTTGTGAATATTAGAAAATATATTCACTTCTAAATATTACACAGTATATTCACATATGAATACTAAAAGGTATATTCACTTGTGAATATATTCATCTGTGAATATTAGAATGTATTTTCACAAATATATATAATTTTTATATGTTATTCATATATGAATAACATATAGACTTGCATATTTGTTTTGTGTTTATAATAATCATATACTGATTCAGGTGAGAAAACATATTCATATGTGAATATAACGTGGTAATTTAGTTTATGCATTTCATCAAACAGTTGGAGTGTATACACGTTAACTTTTTAAAAAATGTTAAAAACATGATACTTCCGATTCAAGTTATCAATTCCAAATCATCATATACTTCCGATTTCTACATTGAAGCATGGAATTTTGATTTTGATTTCATTCCAACAAAAATTCCGATTTTAATTTTGAAACCTTGAAATACCGATTCCAGATTTCTTTGTAAAACCGATAATCAAGACGCGAACTGTTCCGATTAGAATATATGTTCCAATTTCAAAAGCTTCTGACTTCAGATGTGACATCCTATGTCTGATCAATTTTTTCATTTTGATTTTGATTTCTGAAAATCTAATTGGAAACATGTGAGTACCGATTCCGAGTCCTTCAATGTCGATTGTGACTGCGAGTCCCGAACTCCGATTCCAAAGTCATGAACATCGAAGAAATTCTGATTCCAACTGAGTTCGTTTGCGAATCTGAGAAATTCCAATTTGGAGTATTCAATAAAGAAATCGATGTAACGTATTTGAGATTGAAGGTTATTATCATATTTACAAGTTTTCCACCATGTCTTCTTTTATTTAGATTAAATGAGTGGCAGAGAATGATTCCCCCATTCTCAACCTTTTTTATTTTCTCAATTGAACTTACCACTCTCTCTCTCTCTCTCTCTCTATATATATATATATATATATATATATATATATACACACACACATACACAAATATATATATATATATATATATATATATTAAAAGTTTTTGTAATAGATTCAATTTATTACTAGTGACTAAAAACATGATCTTGCGGTAGTGAATTTACAAGATGTTTATTATCAACTTTCAGTTTTGAATTTAATTGTAGCAAATTTACTTAATACTCTTACAAGAAATTTTTATAAGATCTCATTTTGATTTTTTGATGTGGCCTCCGAAAATGTCAATGTAGGTAACATGAAACATTGCTTTTGTTTTTGTAGAGATGACATTTAGCATGACTCGTATACGCTTATTACATAAAAATGATAAGAACGTTGAACATAATGATATATATATATATATATATATATATATATATATATATATATATATATATATACAGAGAGAGAGAGAGAGAGAGAGAGGGAGATAAAAGATCAAATGAGAACTCTTAAAGGTTCAAAACCACTTAAGAATCCATTTTTATCTTTCATTAATTCTGACCTACACACACTACACACACTCTATCATGGTTATCTTCTCTCTAATATCAATCTTAAAGAACACAAAAACATTATCACCAGTTGCCACCAACCATCACCCCCGTACTGTCGCCGCCTCCTATCGTCGGTGAATCAAGGTCACCTATCACACCCCAAAACCGGAACGACGGAAACGTTCGGGGGTAGAGGACATCATGTTTAGTATCACAAGACATGTATCATAGTAATCAAAGTAACAAACAACCATTGGATGAATAATAGAGTGTTTACAAAGTAGTGATTCAGAAAAGATTGAAACCAAAAGTAAATACAAAACAAGACATGAAGCGACTATGCTCTATCTTCTGAATCCCGACACACATACCTATCTACTAGTTACCTGAGAATACAACTTATTTTGAAAGAGTAGATAAGCATTTAAGCTGGTGATTTCATAAGTATTTTAGTGATGTATTAGTAAGTTGTAAGTTCTTATGGAAAAGTTTGCATGTTCCTTTAGAAGATCCTATATCTTCTGATATGATGAAACATAAGTATAAATAGCTCTACAATCCCTTCTATGAGTACTAAATGAATATAAGTTATACAAAATACAGATCAAACAGACAATCGATTGTGTGAATCTGCCCTTAGCCCACAACCAAACAAGGAATATGGAATGAGGTGGAAGTCACACATCCCATTGTTTGTTAGATCTTTACTGTATATAACCCTGGTGAAATCATTTGGTACTCACGGAGTTAATTGTAATAGTTCCTTTATATTTAATGAAAACATTCTTTAAGAAAACCCTTATTTCATTTAGTAAAAATGGTAACCACCATAGTTCCTTCTATAATCACTTAGTTTATACTAGCTATGTATAATCTAATATCGAATAGATAGTTAATTGTATGAATCTGCCCTAAGCCCACAACCAAACAAGGAACAGGAAGTAAGGCAGAAAGCACACATCTAACTATCTGTCAGATATTACATATATATAACCCTGATGTGTAAACTAATGTATTATATAATTAACCACTTAAGGTCCTTTAATTTGTACGAGTTTAATAAAATGGGTTAAACCTTTCATTGATAAGTTTCTAGTTTAGTTTACTTAATGTTCTATCTGAAAGTATGTTTTTGTGGTAGAATATGATGTATTAAATTTGTATACTATGACCTGACCTATACTTGGTACTCCTTATGATTACTTGGTGTATACGGAATATATATAGTCAAGATCGAATAGATAGTAGATTGGGTGCATCTGCTCTAAGCCCAGAGCCAAACAAGGAACAGGAAATGAAGCGGAAGGCACACATCCTACTATCTGCTGGACTCGATATATATATATATACATAATGTATCTACCGGGTAATCATAAAGTTAACATTATAGCCCCCCCTTCTAGCTGAATGTTCACGTTATGAATAAGTTATGAGGTGTTGATCTAATATTTGGACAATTACTAGAAGTAATGAAATCCTATATTCTTAACGCCTCAGCCGATACTACTGTGAATTTTACATATATTTATGTCTTTTATTTATTATTATCCAGTACTTTGTAGATGTACCCTTTATAAATAATTCATGTATCATACTCGTGTTTTCTAACCCTGCTACATGGTATTCATACCTTTGTTAGTACAAACCCGACATCGTGTATTTTGTATATGAAAAGTACTTTTAGTTACATAAAACTATAGAACTTGTAAACCAATGTTCTGCATTTGTAATCCTTTTATTAGCTTATATCTGAGAGTGTGCCTGGTTTCATCAACTGTTATTGTAAACTGTAATGTAATACTGTAAATTGTATCTTGTAAGCTAGTACTTTAAAAATGTACTTAAGCTTAGTTAATTATGCACTAACGTATTGTTAATATCTTTTGAAGGAGTTATTATAACTATACTAACTTGATGGCTTGACCCAACGCTATGAATGCGCTGAAAGCTGTTGATAACAATTTGTCACTCATAGGTGTGCATGCCTGACTGTAGCAAGCAGTCTTAGTGTGGGGTTGTCAATCCCAATATAGATCTATATACACATTGTTTTGATCCCCTGCTGGAGATTCTAGTTATAATGTCAGGACTTAACCATACTGTTTAAATAAATTAAATAATATCTACTACTTGACTCATAAAAGAATATCAACGTTACATGTACAATAGTTATGAAAAACTTAATCATTCTGGAATAAATGACTGACTGTATGTTCTTTAATTGGTATGTTTAACATGTATTTTGAAAGATGTATACTTTTTATTTATTTTGAATTGTTACTACCTTGAAACAAAGAGTCATTTATCTACTAAGTTATGATTGTATTTTAAAAACGGAGTTTTATAAACCATAAAGTAACATAACTTTAAAAGAGTTTTTGCCATGATTTGATCACTTATAAACACATAAGCAATCCTTAAAAATGATTCTTAACACAAAACATTTACACAACTATCATTTTGTTCAACTTGTTCCCCCCCCCCCCCCCCTCCTTTAAAGAATTTAAAACAATTAACAGATTGATTATAGGGGTATGAACTCACCTTTTGTGGGTGATTCACTTTAATATGCACGTAAGGATGAGTAGTTCCACGAATGAAGTCCCGAGGCACAACAAGTCCTAAATGACATATAATGGCATATATTGGCATAAAGTTAGTGTTTAAAAGCAATTACATGCAAGGAAATACCCTTAGGGACTAAGAAACACTTGGACTAAGTGTTACAATCACATGTGATTCACTAAAGGGGTGTATACGGCCTAAACATGGAGTGTACAACCATGAGTATACGGCCATGGAGTGTACGGTCGCACCACTAAACTGGAACGGAAGAAACGTTCGGGGGAGTAGGACGTCGTGTTTAGTATCACAAGACATGTATCATAGTAATAAAAGTAAAAAAAAAACAACCATTGAATTAGTATTAAAGTGTTTACAAAGTAGTGATTCACAAAATATTGAATCCAAAAGTAAATACAAAAAAAGACATGAAGCTACAATGCTCCATGTTCTGAATCCCAGCACGCGTAGCTATGTACTAGTTACCTGAGACTACATGTTATTTTGAAAGAGTAGATAATCATTTAAGTCGGTGAGTTTATAAGTATTTTAGTGATGTATTAGTCAGTTGAAAGTTCCTTTATAAATGTTCGCTTGTTCCTTCAGAAGATCCTACATCTTCTGATATGATGAAAGATAAGTATAAATAACTCTACAATCCCTTCTATGAGTACTAAATGAATATAAGTTATATAGAATATAGAGCCCACAACCAAACAAGGAACAGGGAATGAGGCGAAAGTCACACATCCCATTGTTTGTTAGATCTTTACTGTATATAACCCTGGTGCATTCATTTGGTACTCACGAAGTTAATTGTAATAATTCCTTTATATTTGATGAAAACATTCTTTAAGAAAACGCTTATTTCTTATAGTAAAAATGGTAACCAAAATAGTTCCTTTTATAATTACGTATTTTATACTAGCTATATATAATTTAATATCGAACATATAATTAATTGTGTGAATCTGGCCTAAGCCCACAACTAAACAAGGAACGTGAAGTAAGGCGGAAAGCACACATCTAACTATCCGTCGGATATTACATATATATATATATATATATATATATATATATATATATATATATATAACCATGATGTGTAAACTAAAGTATTATAGAATTCACCACTTAAGGTCCTTTACGTTGTACTGGTTTAATAAAATGGATTAAACCTTTCACTGATAAGTTTCTAGTTTAGATTACTCAATGTTCTATTTGAAAGTATGTTTTTGTACTAAAAAACGATGTATTAAATTTGTATACTATGACGTGACCTATACCTGGTACACCTTATGATTACTTGGTGTATACAGAATATACATATATATATATATATATATATATATATATATATATATATATATATATATATATATATATATATATATATATATATGATTACTTGGTGTATACAGAATATATATATATATATATATATATATATCTGTGTGTGTGTGTATAGATAAGATCGAATAGATAGTAGACTGGGTGCATCTGCTCTAAGCCCACACCAAACAAGGAACATGAAATGAATTGGAAGGCACACATCCTACTATTTGTTGGACTCGATAAATAAATAAATAAATATATATATATATATATATATATATATATATATACATACATATATATATATACATATATACATATAAAAGCGTATAAACGTTACATGTATAAATAAATAAATTAAACAACCTGTACTACTTGACTCATAAAAGCGTATAAACGTTACATGTATAATATTTATGAAAAACTCAATCATTCTGGAATAAATGACTGATTGTGTGTTCTTTAATTGTTATGTTTAACATGTATTTTGAAAGATTTATACTTTTGTTTAGTTTTGAATTGTTACTACCTTGAAATAAAGACCTGTTTATCTACTAAGTTAGGATTGTACTTTAAAGACAGTCTTTTATAAACCATAAAGTAACATAACTTTAAAAGAGTTTTTGCAATGATATGATCACTTATAAACACATAATCAATCCTTAAAAATGATGTTTATAATAAAAAATTTACACAATTATCATTGTGTTCAACTTGTTTCCCCCTTCCCCTAAAGGCATTTAAAACAATTAACAGATTGATTATAGGGGTATGAACTTACCTTATGTGGGTGATTCACTCGAATATGCGCGTAAGAATGAGTAGTTCCACGAATGAAGTCCCGAGACACAACGAGTCCTAAATGACATATAATAGCATATATTAGCATGAATTTAGTGTTTAAAAGCAACTAACATGCAAGGAAATACCTTTAGGGACTAGAAAACACTTGGACTAAGTGTTACAATTGTCACACCCCCGAACCAGACGGCGGAAACGTCCAGGGGCTTGCCGTGACTCAATTGTATACCATAACATTGAATATATATGAAACATAACAACATTCGTTACCATTCATCAACATAGTACAACCAGTAGTGTTTACATATCAAACATTGTTTAAACATTACATTCCCAAAAATTAAATTGTTTAATTCATACAAAATAAACCACAACCGTCACTGAATATGATTTCCCTTGATTCACTGGTTCCCTGAGAATACAAGTATTTTGAAAAACGTCAACATATGAAATGTTGGTGAGTTCATAAGTAGTGTTTAAAATCGAATGTTTGTATTGTTTGAAAAACCACCAGAAAATCCGATATTTTCTGAAAAGGAAAGCTTTTAAAAAGGTTTGTGAAGATCCATAGGTATGCTTTGCTTGTTTCTATACTTAAAAAAAAAAATGTTCATTGAAGTTGTATGCTTTTCAAATTTGTGTGTATTGAAAACCCTAGGAAAACCCGATGTTCTCCTAGTTCCTTGAATTACGTGATGTTACATTGAAACCATTGCATAGCGTATAGTGTCAGTCCCGGGCGACGTTGGAAGGTTTTCGAGCAGGATTATTTACTACAAACCCGCGTTACACAAACGCCCAGTTTATAGTTATACTAACGACTCCGAAGGCGTCGTCAGTACTAATCGCGTTATCCAATCGCCCTGACTAGGTGTAGTCCCACATCCGAAGAGAAAGAGATCACGAAGACCCCGGTAACTCCATTAGCCGGTTGGGGATAAAATGTACGAGGGGTCCCAGACCCGCCTCGCATGAAATGTAGACCTTACTAGCAAGACCAAAGGACCCTTGGGGACCGGTGGTATACAAGCCATTGAAAGTCCATTTACGTTGTGTCGGATCGGTAAAACCCAACACTCCGTAAAAAAAATGTCTTCGGGCCTTAAGATCAGGTCATTGGGCTAGCTAGGCTCAACGAACAAGATTTTACACTTGTGGGGCCCAAAGATGGTGCATAGACGTCTGTGCACACTCGCATGTGTATGTATAACCAAACGTTACTTGTATGAATCGTAGTGTTAGTAGTTGTAGATTTTTATTGGCTCGAGACCGAGCCAATTCGTTTAACAACGACTTTTGGTATTGTAATGTATTGTATTCCGTTGATAGTCGTGGTGCCATCATTCGATCAAATTGTGTATATTGAACTAGCCTTGAAATATTCCTGTTTTCAGCCCCTCATCATTTGTAAAATTTACATTTTTAACCCTTTATATTAAATACTTCCCGGTTTAGTCCTTAAACTATTTTTCTTGACATTTTAACACCAAAAATTATTGAAATTAATATTTTTCAACATGTTTTTCCTAAAAACAGTTTAAGTTCTTAAAAATGCAGTTTTCACGGTTTTAACCCCTTCTTTTCGCAACTTTTACAATTTTGGCCCAATTTGGAAAATTTTTGCAACTTTGGTCCTTTTTAAATTTAAAAAGCATTTTTAACCTTTGAAAAGGGGTTGGAACACTTATAGTCCACTGTTTTACAGAAAGTTACAGTTTTTGGCCCTCCAAAACAGAAAAATTCGCATAATGGGCCTTATTGGGCCGAAAGTTACATTTTTAGCCCATTAAGCTTAAAATTTATGATTTTAGTCCCCTAAATGAGTATATTTCCAGAAATTTACTTATGAAAACTGTTTTGGCACACTTCATCCATCAGAATCTGTGAAATGACGATTTGGGCCCTTATTTTTGCATTTTTCACATTTTAGGCCCAAAATTTGTGTTTTTAACCCAAAGAAATTATTACTAAACTACTTAGCCATTTTTCTTGAAGCACTTTTTGTTTAGAAGTATATTTGAAGTAAAAATCATGTAGCACAAGTTATATCTCGGTTTTGATGAGTTTTGAGGCTAGATCCAACATAAAAACACATAAAAGCATACATATAAGCATGGAAATCATACAAGGCATACAAACACATATAGATCTACACTTTCACTTGTATTCCCCCCCCCCCCCACAAAACTCATAAAAACAGAAAATAGGGGGTATGAAGCTCACCTTGGGGTGTTGGTTCGGTTTTTGCAAGAAAATGGAAGGAAAAAAATGAAGTGTTTTTGGTCTTGGCTCCCTTTGATGAAGATCTCGAGTTTTGAGATGGTTCTAGGGTGCAAGATCACGATTTTAGCATAGATTAGGAAAGGATTTTGATAACAAAAGAATTTAAACCATAGATCTATGCATAATCTTACCTTAGATGATGATTTACTTGCAAAATCCTCTTGGAAAGTCCCTAATTTTCGAGATTTTTGGAGAGGGGAGGAAGGAGAGTTCTTGAGTGATCTAGAGAGAATTTTGAGAGAGTTTTGGTGTGTGTGAGTGGGTGTTCGGCCGAGAATGAGAGAGAAGAGAAGAAGAGATGTGATCTTGAAGTGATGTGCATGGAAGAATGGGAAATAATGCATGGAAGTCCTATGGGTAATAGTGAGGTGGCAACCAAAGTCAACTTCTCTTGGATTTGGGCCTTGGGCCGAGAATGTGAAGGGAAGAAGGAAAAATTGGGCTTTTTGCCCCTAAGCCCAACATTAGAGGTAGTTTAGGGTATTTATTGGCCTTATAAAATAAAATTGTGATTTTTATGCTTTATTAAGCTAGGTTAGGTTAAATTATGGATCAAAACTTGTGATTTATTTCATTCTAGACCCAATATGGCCCAAAATATTGAGATAAATAAGATGTGGGTCCAATTAGAACCCAATTAGGGTCCTAAGCCCATGATAGTCCAATTGGAAGCTTATTGGTCCATTGGGATCCAATAAGGAAGTCTTAGTCCAAAATGGACTTAACCAAAACTTCTAGGGTCTCCAATTGTTTGATGACTACTTATAGTACTTGTATCTTGTATTTGATTGAAGTTTTTGATTCACATTAGGTTGAATGCATAGATTACATGGCACAAAATTTCCAGTTGTGACATCATCCCCCCGTTAGAGGGAATTTCGTCCCGAAATTCTGTTTGAAAGCTATATTTGAGAAAACTAGAATAGGTGAGGGTACTTTTGCTTCATTTGATCTTCGCGTTCCCACGTGAATTCTGGCCCACGCTTTGCGTTCCACCGTACCTTCACGATCGGGATGCGACTCTGCTTAGTACGCTTCACCTCCCTGTCCATGATTTCGATTGGCTCTTCGACGAACAGGAGATTCTCATTGATTTCGATTTCGTCAAGAGGGATGACTAGGGTTTCGTCTGACAAGCACTTTTTCAGATTAGAAACATGGAACACGGGGTGTACACCGTTTAGCTCTGCGGGTAGTTGTAGTCTGTATGCCACTGGACCTATTCGGGCGACGATTTCGAAAGGTCCAACGTATCGCGGGTTCAGCTTTCCCCGTTTTCCAAAACGTATAACCCCTTTCCAGGGTGAGACTTTCAACATTACTCGATCACCGACCTGGAATTCTAAGGGCTTTCGCCGTTTTTTAGCGTAGCTCTTTTGCCGGTCACGCGATGCCTGTAATCGAGCTTTGATCTGGACAATCTTTTCTGTGGTCTCGCGAATGATTTCCGGTCCCGTTAATGCCCTGTTCGACGTATGTGTTCCTGCTAGCTGGGTGTCACCTACTTCAGCCCAACATAACGGTGATCTACATTTACGCCCGTACAGTGCTTCGAAAGGGGCCACCTTAATGCTCGAATGATAACTATTGTTATATGAAAACTCGATCAACGGTAGGTGGGTATCCCAAGACTTTCCGAAGTCTATCACACATGCACGAAGCATGTCTTCAAGCGTCTGAATGGTTCATTCGCTTTGTCCGTCCGTTTGTGGGTGATACGCTGTGCTCATATCAAGATGAGTTCCCATTGCCTTGTGGAGCGACTGCCAAAAGCGTGACGTGAACCTACTGTCCCTATCCGAGATGATAGATTTTGGCACTCCATGAAGTCTTACAATCTCTCGTAGGTATAAACGCGTCAGCCTCTCCATCTTGTAGGACTCTTTGATGGGCAGGAAATGGGCAGATTTCGTCAGTCGATCGATGATTACCCATATGGTGTCCAAACCGTCCGGCGTCTTGGGCAGCTTGGTCACGAAGTCCATAGAAATCCCCTCCCATTTCCACTCAGGGATTGCCGGTTGCTGTAACAATCCGGAAGGTTTCTGGTATTCCACTTTTACCTTGGCACACGTGAGGCACTTACTAACATAAGTTGCGATTTCCGCCTTCATGTTAGGCCACCAATAGTGCTGCTTAATGTCCAAATACATCTTGTCCGAACCAGGATGAATGGAGTATCGTGTCTTGTGGGCTTCCTTCATAACGATCTCCCTGAATCCTCCGATCTTTGGAACCCAAATACGGTTCATGAAGTAGTATACCCTATTCTCTTTGACTTCCAGGTTCTTCTCCATTCCGCGTAATGCCTCGCTAGTTCTATTTTCCGCTTTCATAGCCTCTGCCTGGACTGATGCAATTTGAGTGGTCAGATGAGACTGAATGGTTATCGAGTGCGTTTTCGTACGGCGATTGGTGTGCTCCTTCCGACTTAATGTGTCAGCTACCACATTGGCCTTGCCGGGATGGTACTTGATCTCGCATTCGTAGTCGTTTAACAACTCCACCCATCTTCGTTGTCTCATGTTCAGCTCCTTCTGATTCAAGATGTGCTGGAGGCTCTTGTGGTCTGTGAAGATGGTGCACTTCGTACCGTACAGGTAGTGCCTCCAAATTTTTAGGGCGAAGACCACAGCTCCGAGTTCTAGGTCGTGGGTTGTGTAATTTACCTCGTGCGTCTTTAGTTGGCGGGACGCATATGCTATCACTTTTCCACGTTGCATGAGAACGCAACCTAAGCCTTGATTTGACGCGTCACAGTAAACTACAAAATCTTCCGTTCCTTCGGGTAGAGATAGTACAGGAGCGCTACAAAGAGCTTGCTTCAAGGCTCGAAACGCAATCTCTTGTCGGTCTGTCCACTTGAATGGCACACTCTTTTGCGTAAGCAAGGTAAGTGGCTTGGCGATCTTTGAGAAGTTTTGGATGAATCTCCTATAGTAGCCTGCTAGGCCTAAGAGCTGACGAATTTCTGTGGGCGTAGTCGGAGTTGCCCATCCTTCCACAGCTTTGACCTTAGAGGGATCCACATGAATTCCATCTTGGCTAACTACGTGACCGAGAAAATTCACGCTCCGTAGCCAAAACTCACACTTAGAGAGTTTGGCGTAAAGCCTTTCCGATCGCAGCGTCTCTAGGACTTGTCGGAGATGTTGGCCATGCTCCTCTTTGCTTCGAGAATAGACGAGGATGTCATCGATAAACACAATGACGAAGTTGTCCAAGAACGGTCGACAGATTCGGTTCATTAGGTCCATAAATGCGGCGGGTGCATTTGTTAGACCGAAGGGCATTACGACGAATTCATAATGTCCATAGCGGGTTCGGAAAGCGGTTTTAGGAATATCTTCTTCTCGGACCTTGAGTTGATGGTATCCGGACCGTAGGTCTATTTTAGAAAAATAGCTAGCTCCTTGGAGCTGGTCGAATAGATCATCGATTCGTGGGAGTGGGTAGCGGTTTTTAACAGTGAGTTTATTCAACTCTCTGTAATCGATGCACATTCTGAAAGATCCGTCCTTCTTTTTTACAAAGAGCACTGGAGCTCCCCATGGCGAGTAGCTAGGTCGGATAAATCCCTTGTCCAGAAGCTCACTGAGTTGACTGGACAATTCCTGCATTTCAGCAGGTGCCAATCGATATGGTGATTTAGCGAGAGGAGTTGCTCCTGGGACGAGGTCGATTCGGAACTCAACCTGTCTCTCTGGGGGTACTCCTGGGAGATCTTCAGGAAACACGTCCGGGAATTCACACGCTACTGGAATGTCTTGGATGTTAATTTCTTCTTTGGTCTTGTCCACTATGTGGGCCAAGAACGCTAAGTTGTTCTTTCGCAGATGTTTTTGTGCTTTGATGCACGAGATAAGACGAAGATTCGTGCTAGGCTTGTCTCCGTAAATTACTAGGGTTTCGTGATTCGGGAGACGAAGGCGAACGGCCTTCTCGTGGCACAAAACCTCAGCATGGTGGGGGCTTAACCAATCCATGCCGATAATCACATCGAAACTCCTAATTGACACTGGCATCAGATCTATTCGTAAGACGTGTTGGTTAAGGGTTAGGGTACATCCAGTGTAAATTTCCCTAGTGGATTCGGTCTTCCCATTGGCCATTTCCACCGTATAGGTTTCATTTAGCTTTTGGGGTTGTTGTTTTAATAAGTGTTTAAACTTCTCGCTTACGAAACTTCGCTCCGCTCCGGTATCAAATAAGATGCATGCATAAGCGTGGTTTAGGAGGAACGTACCGGTCACAACTGCGGGGTCCTGAACTGCATCACTCTGACCCATAGTCAGCATTCTTCCTGCTCCTCTGCTTCCTGAGTTGTTGTTGTTGTTAGGGCAGTCTCGACGGAAATGTCCCGTCCTTCCACACCCGAAACAGGTGTGGCTAAGTCCTGCATTGTTGCCACCGGCATTGGTGTTGTTATTATTGCGAGGGTTGTTGTTGTTCTGGTTGTTTCCCTGATTCTGGTTCTGAGAAGGATAAGTCCTGCAGAACTTTGCAGTGTGTCCCCTTCGGTTGCAACTGGTGCAATGGAACTCCCTACATTCTCCTTAGTGATGGAAACCGCACTTGTTGCATTTGGGATGAGTACCGGAATAGGGTTTTGAGGTATTTGAAGCAGCTGAGGTTGGAGCATGTGATGTGACTGGTACCGGCGCAGTGACAGCGTGAACTGCCACCGTTTGCTGCTTTTTAGAGGTCTCGGGACCCTGACGCCCCTTCCTCTTGTTGTTCCATCCTTTCTTACCATGACCCTCCTTTTTCTTCTCAGTCTCTACCGGTTTCTCGCCCTTTTTGTGGTTATGATCATATAGCCTCTTTGCCAATCTCTTCGCACTGTCAAAAGTTTCAGGGTTCGCAGCTATCACATTCCCTTGAATGGGGGATGTCAGTCCCCAAATGAATCGTTCAATCTTCTTTCCCTCTGATGTGATCATACCCGGGCACAACAGAGATAGTTCGCTGAATCTCGATATGTACGCATCGATGTTCCCATTCTGCACCGTGAGATTCCATAGTTCCTGCTCCATCTTCTGTATTTCGCCTCGAGGGCAGTACTCAGCCGTCAACATCTCTTTCATTTCTGCCCAGGGAATAGAGTTGGCGACCGGGAGTGTCATGGCTTCCACATGACCATTCCACCATGTGAGTGCTTGGTCCACAAAAGTGCAGGCCGCGAACTTCACTTTCATCTGCTCGGGGCACTCGCATATCTCGAATACCGACTCTACCTTCTCGATCCATCGCTTCAGGGCGATCACTCCTCCGGTACCGTTGAAAGTTCGGGGTTTAGCGTTCGCAAAGTCCTTGTAGGTGCACGTTTTAGTGAGTCCTTGGTTCGTCCCGTTGTTCGAACTTCCAGATCCTTGCCCGTTACCTCCTCCGTTGTTTCCTCGGTGAAGTTGTGCCATCGCTGCTGTGACTGCAGCAGACACGGCTGCCTGGAAAGCAGTGGAGTCAACTTCCGGTGGGGTTGGTTCGGGATTTCCGCGAGTAGCTGGGCGAGGCATCTTTCTGTCATGAAACGGAAAGATGTTGAGTGTACGTGGTTTCTGTGAGGTGGCGATTCTACTAACTAGGTGTATGGTACGAACCTAAACGTTACTATCATCAAGCATACAATCATAACGTCTCAACACATAACAACTGAGAATATCATAGCAAAACACACGAAAGTTTATTAATATTATCCGCATTTAGTACAAGAAAATTTGCTCGTAGGAGCATACATAAGTAACGCTAATCCGACAGCATAACGGCTCCATGAGTAGTGTAGTCACTTAAACATAGAGTCGGAGTACGATACATAGTTCCTAATGATCTATTATGATAAGTCTACCCCTAACCGCGATGAGCTGTGTCCGGAGGTGGTGCCGAAGTCACATGCCGAAATGTTGCGCCAGTAACTGCGCCATCTCTGCCATGTCTCCAATAACCTCATCCCTCTCATGCTCCGTTCGCACCGCCCGAGCTTCCATAGCATACAGTTGTTGTCGCAGTGCGACGACCTCAGCTTCGAGGGAACGGTTCTCTCTTGGGGGGTTCACTGGTGGAGCGGGGTGATCGTGTTGTGCTACGTCCTCATATGGCGGGATGGGGTCCTGGTCCCCAGCCTGACCTTCCTCGTCGTCACTGTCGATTCCTCCAAACTCGTAGTCAGTGTCTACATATTCATCGGGTCCGACATCGTGTGCTTCACCTGGATTCTCTCCTGGCTCATCCACAAGCATCCCGTGAGCTACTAAGGCCTGATAATACTGGATACCCTGCTGCTCCCCCTCCTCCTCTAGCCACCCGTTGTTTCCCTGATTAGGGAAGTAGGGGTCTCCCGGGTGATGAAAGCCAGCCATGCTGTCTGCGCGAGTACGTAAATGCTAACATTATCCTAGGATGCTATGACTATTGTACAGACTAAGCAAACATTCTCTTTTTGGGTGATAAAGGGTATAGTTTTAGGTTCCCTGGCTATCCCGATCTCATCAAGACGTGTGTTAGTTTTACCTTGGAGAGAATGTAGTTGATCAGGCTACATTCACTCCTTGGTATCCCTAAGAACAGTCCCGAATTAACCAAGATATCAGCATTATTGTGTTTGATTCGACGCTAGGTTCTTATCCCTAATGCAAGCAAGCGTGTTTTATTTACTTGTGTTGTTCAGAGTTATGTTAGTCCCTCTTTTTGGTTTATAGTTGCATATCAATGTATGGCTCGACATGCTAGTTCACTATAAACAAAGCTCTGATACCAACCTGTCACACCCCCGAACCAGACGGCGGAAACGTCCGGGGGCTTGCCGTGACTCAATTGTATACCATAACATTGAATATATATGAAACATAACAACATTCGTTACCATTCATCAACATAGTACAACCAGTAGTGTTTACATATCAAACATTGTTTAAACATTACATTCCCAAAAATTAAATTGTTTAATTCATACAAAATAAACCGCAACCGTCACTGAATATGATTTCCCTTGATTCACTGGTTCCCTGAGAATACAAGTATTTTGAAAAACGTCAACATATGAAATGTTGGTGAGTTCATAAGTAGTGTTTAAAATCGAATGTTTGTATTGTTTGAAAAACCACCAGAAAATCCGATATTTTCTGAAAAGGAAAGCTTTTAAAAAGGTTTGTGAATATCCATAGGTATGCTTTGCTTGTTTCTATACTTAAAAAAAAAATTTCATTGAAGTTGTATGCTTTTCAAATTTGTGTGTATTGAAAACCCTAGGAAAACCCGATGTTCTCCTAGTTCCTTGAATTACGTGATGTTACATTGAAACCATTACATAGCGTATAGTGTCAGTCCCGGGCGACGTTGGAAGGTTTTCGAGCAGGATTATTTACTACAAACCCGCGTTACACAAACGCCCAGTTTATAGTTATACTAACGACTCCGAAGGCGTCGTCAGTACTAATCGCGTTATCCAATCGCCCTGACTAGGTGTAGTCCCACATCCGAAGAGAAAGAGATCACGAAGACCCCGGTAACTCCATTAGCCGGTTGGGGATAAAATGTACGAGGGGTCCCAGACCCGCCTCGCATGAAATGTAGACCTTACTAGCAAGACCAAAGGACCCTTGGGGACCGGTGGTATACAAGCCATTGAAAGTCCATTTACGTTGTGTCGGATCGGTAAAACCCAACACTCCGTAAAAAAAATGTCTTCGGGCCTTAAGATCAGGTCATTGGGCTAGCTAGGCTCAACGAACAAGATTTTACACTTGTGGGGCCCAAAGATGGTGCATAGACGTCTGTGCACACTCGCATGTGTATGTATAACCAAACGTTACTTGTATGAATCGTAGTGTTAGTAGTTGTAGATTTTTATTGGCTCGAGACCGAGCCAATTCGTTTAACAACGACTTTTGGTATTGTAATGTATTGTATTCCGTTGATAGTCGTGGTGCCATCATTCGATCAAATTGTGTATATTGAACTAGCCTTGAAATATTCCTGTTTTCAGCCCCTCATCATTTGTAAAATTTACATTTTTAACCCTTTATATTAAATACTTCCCGGTTTAGTCCTTAAACTATTTTTCTTGACATTTTAACACCAAAAATTATTGAAATTAATATTTTTCAACATGTTTTTCCTAAAAACAGTTTAAGTTCTTAAAAATGCAGTTTTCACGGTTTTAACCCCTTCTTTTCGCAACTTTTACAATTTTGGCCCAATTTGGAAAATTTTTGCAACTTTGGTCCTTTTTAAATTTAAAAAGCATTTTTAACCTTTGAAAAGGGGTTGGAACACTTATAGTCCACTGTTTTACAGAAAGTTACAGTTTTTGGCCCTCCAAAACAGAAAAATTCGCATAATGGGCCTTATTGGGCCGAAAGTTACATTTTTAGCCCATTAAGCTTAAAATTTATGATTTTAGTCCCCTAAATGAGTATATTTCCAGAAATTTACTTATGAAAACTGTTTTGGCACACTTCATCCATCAGAATCTGTGAAATGACGATTTGGGCCCTTATTTTTGCATTTTTCACATTTTAGGCCCAAAATTTGTGTTTTTAACCCAAAGAAATTATTACTAAACTACTTAGCCATTTTTCTTGAAGCACTTTGTGTTTAGAAGTATATTTGAAGTAAAAATCATGTAGCACAAGTTATATCTCGGTTTTGATGAGTTTTGAGGCTAGATCCAACATAAAAACACATAAAAGCATACATATAAGCATGGAAATCATACAAGGCATACAAACACATATAGATCTACACTTTCACTTGTATTCCCCCCCCACAAAACTCATAAAAACAGAAAATAGGGGGTATGAAGCTCACCTTGGGGTGTTGGTTCGGTTTTTGCAAGAAAATGGAAGGAAAAAAATGAAGTGTTTTTGGTCTTGGCTCCCTTTGATGAAGATCTCGAGTTTTGAGATGGTTCTAGGGTGCAAGATCACGATTTTAGCATAGATTAGGAAAGGATTTTGATAACAAAAGAATTTAAACCATAGATCTATGCATAATCTTACCTTAGATGATGATTTACTTGCAAAATCCTCTTGGAAAGTCCCTAATTTTCGAGATTTTTGGAGAGGGGAGGAAGGAGAGTTCTTGAGTGATCTAGAGAGAATTTTGAGAGAGTTTTGGTGTGTGTGAGTGGGTGTTCGGCCGAGAATGAGAGAGAAGAGAAGAAGAGATGTGATCTTGAAGTGATGTGCATGGAAGAATGGGAAATAATGCATGGAAGTCCTATGGGTAATAGTGAGGTGGCAACCAAAGTCAACTTCTCTTGGATTTGGGCCTTGGGCCGAGAATGTGAAGGGAAGAAGGAAAAATTGGGCTTTTTGCCCCTAAGCCCAACATTAGAGGTAGTTTAGGGTATTTATTGGCCTTATAAAATAAAATTGTGATTTTTATGCTTTATTAAGCTAGGTTAGGTTAAATTATGGATCAAAACTTGTGATTTATTTCATTCTAGACCCAATATGGCCCAAAATATTGAGATAAATAAGATGTGGGTCCAATTAGAACCCAATTAGGGTCCTAAGCCCATGATAGTCCAATTGGAAGCTTATTGGTCCATTGGGATCCAATAAGGAAGTCTTAGTCCAAAATGGACTTAACCAAAACTTCTAGGGTCTCCAATTGTTTGATGACTACTTATAGTACTTGTATCTTGTATTTGATTGAAGTTTTTGATTCACATTAGGTTGAATGCATAGATTACATGGCACAAAATTTCCAGTTGTGACAATCAAAGGATGATACATGATTAAGTTCTTGTATTTGATTGAAGTTCTTGGTGTTCTTGGTGAAAGATGAAGATCTTGAAGATCTACCCAAAAAGATGATTTTCATGGATGAAATCAAAGGATGATACATGATTAAGAAGGATAACAACTCAAAGATGGAAGAATCACTTACGTTTTTGAAGATCTAGGATGAAGAACTCGATGATACTTGAGAGAGAATCGATTTTCTTGCCTTGGAATTTAGAGAAATGACTATAAATGAAAGGATACTCTACATATGGGGGTGGGTGTACGATCAACATGGGTGTACGGCCGTACACTCCTTTGGATGGAGTGTTTGGCTCGATTGCAATGCGAAGAACTTAACCTGACACATCCCTAACCCAATAGCCTGATTGTACTGATCTTAGAACCTGTCACAACTAGAAATTTTGTGCCTTGTAATTTCAACACTTAAGTAAAATGTTGAATCAAAAACTTAAGAGCATGTAAGATGCTTACTTCATGGCAACAAAATTTCAATCAAGTACACCATACAAGCATTTCAAATAGTCAACAAGTAATTGGAAACCCTAGAAGTTCTTGTGTAGGTCCATTTTGGACTAGGACTTCCTTATTCGGCCCAATGGGCCAATAAGCTTCCAACTAGACTATCTTGGGCTTAGAACCTTTAATTGGGCTCTAATTGGACCCACTTTCATTTATTGCAACATTTTGGGCCATATTGGGCCTAGAATGAAATAAATAAATTATATGAACTATTATGGACCATAATTAACCTAACCTAGCCTAATAAAGCAAAAAAATCACACTTATATTTTATAAGGCCAAAAATCATTCAACCTAACTCTAATATGGGCATAGGGGCAAAAAGCCCGAAAATCATTTCTCTCTTATCTCCATTCTCGGCTGAAGACAAGCCCAAAAGAAAAGGAAGAGTTGACTTATTTCATGACACCTCATTTTTGTCCTTAGGTTTTCCATGCAACACACATATCTCCATGCGACAATCTTGTCAAGCTTCTCACTCCTCCCCTTCCTTCTTGTTTCGGCCGAGAGCACACACACACACACCTCACAAAAACACTCTCTAAATTACTCAAGAATCACCCACTCTCTCCATCCAAGATCTTGAAAATTTGCCTAGAAGCTTAAGGATCTTCATAAAGTGATTCATCATCTAAGGTAAGTTAATGGCTAACTTATGATCTAACTTCCTTCACTTCATAAAAATCTCTTCTAAATTCATTCAGTCTTGTGATCTTGCACCTTAGAAGCTCCTAAACTCGAGATCTTCAAGGAAAGGTTGCTAGGGCCGAAAATCACCTCATTTCTTTCCATCTCTTCTCCAAAACCGAAACCACACTGAAAGGTGAGCTTCATACCCCCTATTTCTCGGTTTTTATAAGTTTTGTAGGGGGGGGGGAATACAAGCAAATGTGTAGATCTATGAGTAGATGTATGCTTTGTGTGATTTCTATGCTTATATATATGTTCTTATGTGATTGTGATGTTGGATCTAGTCAAAAAGAGCTTAGAAATCGAGATCTACAATGTGTTGAATGAAATAAGTATAAATTATGTTATTTTACACAAATCATTTCTAGAAAAGTAACCAAGTTGGTTAATATGAACCTCTTTGGGCTTAAAACCCATTTTTGGGCTCAAAATGCTAAACATATAAAACTAAAGGGCCCGAAATGAAATAAATACAAATTATGAGGGTTGAGATGAGTCAAAACAGTTTCAAAAATGTATTTTCTAAAAATTTACTCTTTTGAAGGATTAAAATGTGAATTTTTAAACCTAATGGGCCAAAAATGAACTTTTCGGCCCAATAAAGCCCAAATTGCGAGATTTTTAATTTAGAGGGGTTGAAACTGCACTTTTCTGTAAAACAGGGGACAACTAGTGTACCAAGTCCATTTCAAAGGTTAAAATTAATTTTCAAATTTAAAAATGACCAAATTTGCAAATTTTTCCATTTTGGGTCAAAAGTGTAAAAATTGCGAAAATAGAGGTTTCAACCGAGAAAACTTCATTTTTAGGGACTAAAACTATTTTCCAAACAAATTTGAGCTGAAAAAAAAATACCTTTTCAACAAGTTTTGATACTAAATTGTCAAGAAAAATGGTCTAAGGACTAAAATGGAAATTCTTTTAAACAAAGGGATCAAAAGTGTAAATTATCCATAAGAAAGGGGCTGTAAAAAGTAAAATTCTAATGTGTTAAACAATAAATTCGTTATGCTAAAATACTAGTACCACGACTACCGACGAAACATAATACACCTTCAACACCAAAAATTGTTACCAAACGAATTGATTCGGTCTCGAATCAATAACGAATCAGAGATCTATACACGACGATACTACAATACACACGCTGAAATTACGGGAAGTCAATACACACGTGGGAATTCACCAGACGTCGATACACCATCTTTGGGCCCGAAAGTTTCAAATCGTGCTTGTTGGGCCTAGCTAGCCGAATGACGTGATCTTTATGCCCGAAGGAAACTCGCTTACATGTTGTTGGGTCTTTTATGACCTAATTCCGTGTAAAAGGACTTTCAATGGTTTTTGTGTTGTTGGGCCCCAAGGGTCCTTTGGTACTGCCAGTAAATTCAAGAATTCACCAATGCGGGCCGGGCCAAGGGCCCTTCGCATTCACGATAGCCTTGAACGACTTATAGAATTATCGAGGGCTTCGTCCTCTTTTTTTTCTCCTCGGTTGTGGGGCTATGAGAAGTTAGGGTGATTGGATTAAGTGAATAGTATGGACGGCGCCTAAGGGATCGTTTGTAGAGTTGTAAACTAGTCGTTTTCATTAATGCATGTTTACAACAATTCACAACCCATAATTAATCCAACGTCACCTGGAATTATCGAATACACACGTCACAACGGTATAACAAAATAGAAAACGCATAATTCAAAGTATTAGGAAAACATCGGGTTTTCCTACGTTTTTTTTTCAGGTCATACACCGACAATATGCATACCAAGTCTAACAACATTTTTTTTTAGAAACAAACAAGCATACTTACGGATCTTCACACTTTTTTTTTTTACGATACTCTTTTCAGAAAATATCGGATTTTCTGGTGGTTTTCAAAACAATACAAAACATTATATTTCAAACATTACTTATGAACTCACCAACATTTCATATGTTGATGTTTTTCAAAATACTTGTATTCTCAGGTAACAGGTAAATCGAAGAGAAAAATGTACTCAATGATGTATGTTTAGCTAGTATCGAACAATTTACTTTTTGGGAATGTAATGTTATGGAACAATGTACTAATGTAAACACTACCAGTTGTATTATTTCAATGCTTGGTGATGAATGATCTTACGTTTCATGTATATTCACTGTGATAGTATTCAATTGAGTAACAACAGCCCTCGGATGTTTCCGCCGTCTGGTTCGGGGGTGTGACAGGATGGTATCAGAGCTCTGTTTATACTGAACTAGCATGTCTAACCACACATTGATATGCAATTATAAACCAAAAGAGGGACTAACCCAACTCTAAACAAAAAAAGTAACACATAACAATAAAACACCCCTGCTTGTATTAGGAATAAGAACATAACGCCGAACCAAACAAGATAATGCTAGTATCCCGGTTAATTTAGGACTGTTTTAGCGATATCAAGAACTGAATGTAGCCTGATCAACTACATTCCCTCCAAGGTATAATTAACACATGTTCCAATGAGATCACGATAGCTAGGGAACCTAAAAACAAACCCCTATATCACCAATAGAGAAGAACGCCTGCATAGTCTATACAATAGTTGTAGCATCCTAGGAATAAGGTTAGCATACTTACACACCCTCGCGGACAGCATGGCTGGTTTTCATCACCCCGAAGATCCTTATTTCCCTAATCAGGGGAATAACGGATGGTTAGACGAGGAGCTTGAGGAAGAGCCTGAGGAAGACCCCGAAGAGGAATCTGACGGGGAACCGGAGGCAGGAGTCGAGGGCGAGCCTGCCGAACCAGAAGAAGATGAGGGAAGCTTCAAGGAGGAACCCGATGACAGTGAAGGGGGTGATTCGGATGCGGATTCCGAAGTCATCAACCCCCTTACCCGATCAGGGTGCCTGCTTACTGGGTGGGCCCCACTGGTCCTACACCTCCCTTGGGTATTGATCTTTGGAGATGGAGAAGACAGCAGGGACAGCGACCCCCGTACGACATGTCACGCGAGTTCTTTGACCTGAGGGACGGAGAGAACTTCCAGTCATGGTGAGACGATTACGGAACACTGGCGACCTTGCTCAGGGCACTGCTGATCAGGTACGCCAGTGTGGACTAGGGTCGAGCGTGCAGAACAGGAGACACGTGATGTCCTTCGATAGTTCCACATGAGGCAGGTGAGGTGGGAGTCTCGACTCCAAGACGCAGAACGACAGGTGGCTCGTCTTCAGGGAGCATCCACATCCTCAATACCACCCCCGGACACAACTCATCGTGGTTAGGGATAGACTAATCTTACTAGATCATTAGGAACTATGCTATGTACCTCGACTCTATGTTTAAGTGACTACACTACTCATAGAGCCGTTATGCTGTCGGACTAGTCTCACTCATGTATGCTCTCGCGAGCAAAATTTTCATGTATCAAATGCGGATAATATTAATGAACTTTTGCGTGTTTATTATGACATTACAAATTGCTATGTGTTGAGAATCTATGATTCTATGCTAAATGGTAGAAGTGTTTAAGTTCATACCACGCACTTAGTCAGTAGGATCACAACCTCACGGAAACCACGTACACTCAACATCTTTCTGTTTCATGACAGAAAGATGCCTCGCCGACCTACTCGCGGAAACCCTGGACCAACCCCACCCGAAGTTGAGTCCACTGCATTCCAGGCGGCCGTGTCTGCTGCGGTGACCACAACTATGGCACAAATTCACCAAGGGAACAATGGAGGAGGCAACGGGCAAGGGGCCGGGAGTTCGAACAACGAAATGAATCAAGGACCCACCAAAACGTGTACCTACAAGGACTTCACAAACGCCAAACCACAAACCTTTAACGACACTGGAGGAGTAATCACCCTAAAGCGATGGATCGAGAAGGTGGAATCGGCATTCGAGATATGCGATTGTCCAGAGGAAATGAAGGTGAAGTTTGCAGCCTGCACTTTTGTTGACCAAGCGCTTACTTGGTGGAACGGACACGTGGAAGCCATGACACTCCCTGTAGCCAACTCCATGCCATGGGGAGAAATGAAAGAAATGTTGATGGTTGAATACTGCCCTCGTGGTGAGATTCAAAAAATGGAGCAAGAACTGTGGAACCTTACCGTACGGAATGCTGATATCGATGCCTACATATCAAGATTTAGTGAACTATCTTTGCTATGCCCGAGCATGATCACCTCGGAAGGAAAGAAGATTGAGCGATTCATCTGGGGACTACCTTCTTCGATCCAAGGGAACGTGATAGCTGCAAACCTCGAAACTTTTGATAGTGAAAAAAGATTGGCGAAGAAGCTGTATGAACACAACAACAAGAAGGGTGAGAAGCCAGCGGAGGCTGAAGGCAAGAAGGAAGGTGATGGCAAGAAAGGGAAGAACAACAAGAGGAAGGGGCGTGAGGGCCCCGAGACTTCTAAGAAGCAGCAGACAGTGGCAATTAATGCTGCCACCGCACAAGTTCCGGCCACACCACATGCTCCAGCCTCAGCTGCTTCGAATGCTCCCAGACCTTATTCCGGTAATCTCCCCAAGTGCATCAAATGCGGTTTCCATCACAATGGAGAGTGCAAGGAGCTGCAGTGCACCAGCTGCAATCGGAAGGGACATACAGCAAGGTATTGCAGGGCTTACCCTCCTCAGAACCAACAAGAAGGAAACAACAACAACAACAACTACAATAACAACAACATCACCACCGGCGGCAACAATGCAGTGCCTAGCCACACTTGCTATGGGTGTGGGAGGACTGGGCATTTCCACCGAGATTTCCCTAACAACAACAATCCCGAAAATGGAGGAACAGGAAGGATGCTGACTATGGGTCAGGGAGAGGCGATTCAGAACCCCGCTGTTGTTACCGGTACGTTTCTCCTAAACCACAATTATGCATGCATCCTATTTGACACCGGAGCAGAGCGAAGTTTCGTAAGCAATAAATTTAATCATTTATTAAAACAACAACCCCAAAAGCTCAATGAAATCTTTACGGTGGAAATGGCCAATGGGAAAACTGAATCCACTGTGGAAATCTACACCGGATGTATCCTAACCTTAAATCAACACGTCTTTCGGATAGACTTAATGTTGGTTTCCATTAGGAGTTTCGATGTGATTGTCGACATGGACTTGTTAAGCCCCCACCATGCTGAAATTATGTGTCACGAGAAGGCCGTTCGACTTCACCTTCCGAATCACGAAACCCTAGTAATTTACGGAGACAAACCTAGCATGAACCTTCGCCTCATCTCGTGCATCCAGGCATAGAAACATCTACGAAAGAACAATTTGGCGTTCCTGGCTCACATAGTGGATAAAACCAAGGAAGAGGTTAACGTTGAAGACATTCCTGTAGCACGTGAGTTCCCAGACGTGTTTCCTGAAGATCTTCTTGGAGTACCCCAGAGAGACAAGTGGAGTTCCGAATTGACCTCGTTCCAGGAGTAACTCCTCTCGCTAAATCACCCTACCGGCTAGCTCCCGCTGAAATGCAGGAATTGTCCAGCCAACTCAGTGAACTCTTGGACAAGGGATTCATCCGACCTAGTTACTCCATGGGGAGCTCCAGTCCTCTTTGTCAAAAAGAAGGACGGATCTTTTAGAATGCGCATCGATTACAGAGAGTTAAATAAACTCACTATCAAAAATCGCTATCCACTCCCACGAATCGACGACCTATTTGACCAGCTCCAAGGAGCTAGTTACTTTTCCAAGATAGACCTATGGTCTGGATACCATCAACTCAAAGTCTAGGAAGAGGATATTCCTAAAACCGCTTTCTGAACTCGTTACGGACATTATGAATTCGTCGTAATGCCCTTCGGTCTAACAAATGCCCCTGCCGCATTTATGGATCTGATGAATCGAATCTATCGAGCATTCCTCGACAACTTTGTCATTGTCTTCATCGACGACATTCTCATCTATTCCCGAAGCGAAGAAGAGCATGGCCAACATCTCCGACAAATCCTAGAAACCCTGCGATCGGAAAAGCTATATGCAAAACTCTCCAAGTGTGAGTTCTGGCTCCGTAGTGTGAACTTCCTAGGCCATGTTGTTAGCCAAGATGGAATTCATGTGGATCCCTCTAAGGTCAAAGCTGTTGAAGGATGGGTAGTCCCGACAACACCCACGGAAATCCGTCAATACTTGGGTCTAGCAGGCTACTATAGGAGATTCATTCAAAACTTCTCTAAGATCGCCAAGCCAGTTACCTCGCTTACACAAAAGGGCGTACCATTGAAATGGACAGACAAACAAGAAGTCGCATTCCGAACCCTGAAGCAAGCTCTCTGTAGTGCCCCGGTACTATCTCTACCGGAGGGAACGGAAGATTTCGTGATCTACTGTGATGCGTCAAATCAGGGTTTAGGTTGCGTTCTCATGAAGCGTGGAAGGGTGATAGCTTACGCATCCCGCCAACTAAAGAGACACGAAGTGAATTATATGACCCATGACCTAGAATTGGGAGTCGTGGTCTTTGCCCTGAAGATTTGGAGGCATTACCTTTTATGGTACAAAGTGCACCATCTTCACGGACCACAAGAGTCTCCAACACATCTTGAACCAGAAAGATTTGAACATGAGGCAACAAAGATGGGTCGAATTATTAAACGATTACGAGTGTAAAATCAAGTACCACCCAGGCAAGGCCAATGTGGTAGCTGACGCATTGAGTCGGAAGGAGTACTCTAATCGTCGTACGAAAACTCTCTCAATAACCATTCAATCTCTCCTAACCACTCAAATGGGGTAGCCCATTCAAAGGCCATGAAGACAGAAAATAGAGCAAGCGAAGCATTGCGTGGAATGGAGAAGAACCTAGAGGCAAAGGAGAATGGAGTATACTATTTCATGAACCGTATTTGGGTCCCTAAACTCGGAGGATTCAGGGAGGTAATCATGAAGGAAGCTCACAATATTCAATACTCCATCCATCCCGGCTCAGACAAGATGTATTTGGCTATTAAACAACATTATTGGTGGCCAAACATGAAGGCGGAAATCGCCACCTATGTTAGTAAGTGCCTTACTTGTGCCAAGGTAAAGGTGGAGTACCAGAATCCCTCAGGGTTATTGCAGCAACCGGTAACCCCTTAGTGGGAATGGGAAGGGATTTCTATGGATTTCGTGACCAAGCTACCCAAGAAGCCGGATGGACTAGACACCATATGGGTAATAGTCGACCGACTGACGAAATCTGCCTATTTCCTGCCAATAAAAGAATCCTACAAGATGGAAAGATTGACACGTTTATACATTTGTGAAATCATGAGACTCCACGGAGTGCCGGTGTCTATTATCTCGGATAGATACAGTTGGTTCACTTCGCGTTTTTGGCAATCACTCCAAAAAGCACTTGGAAGTCATCTCGACATGAGCACTGCTTATCATCCGCAAACGGATGGTCAAAGTGAACGAACCATTCAAACGCTTGAAGACATGCTTCGCGCATGTGTGATAGACTTTGGGAAGTCTTGGGATACCCATTTACCTTTAGTCGAATTCTCTTATAAGAACAGTTACCATTCGAGCATCAAGGTCGCTCCTTTCGAAGCACTATACGGTCGTATGTGTAGATCACCGTTATGTTGGGCTGAAGTAAGCGACACCCAGCTAGCAAGAGCACTCACGTCGGACAAGGCGCTAATGGGACCGGAGATCATTCTTGAAACCACGGAAAAGATCATTCAAATCAGAGCTCGATTACAATCATCGCGCGACCGACAAAAGAGCTACGCCGATAAACGGCGAAAGCCCTTAGAAGTTCGGGTCGGGGATCGAGTACTGTTAAAAGTCTCACCCTGGAAAGGAGTTATTCGTTTTGGGAAGCGGGGAAAACTGAACCCACGATACATTGGACCTTTCGAAATCGTCGCCCGAATAGGTCCAGTGGCATACAAACTGCAACTACCCGCAGAGCTAAACAGTGTACACCCTGTGTTCCATGTCTCTAATCTAAAGAAGTGCCTATCAGATGAAACACTCGTCATTCCCCTTGATGAGATCAAAATCAACAAGAATCTCCTGTTCTTGGAAGAGCCAATTGAAATCATGGACAGGGACGTGAAGCGTACTAAGCAAAGTCGCATCCCGATCGTGAAAGTATGGTGGAACGCAAAGCGTGGACCAGAATTCACGTGGGAAGGCGAGGACCAAATGAAGCAAAAGTACCCTCACCTATTCTAGCATTCTCAAATCTAGCTTTCAAACAGAATTTCAGGAAGCAATTCCCTCTAACGGGGGGATGATGTCACAACTAGAAATTTTGTGCCTTGTAATTTCAACACTTAAGTAAAATGTTGAATCAAAAACTTAAGAGCATGTAAGATGCTTACTTCATGGCAACAAAATTTCAATCAAGTACACCATACAAGCATTTCAAATAGTCAACAAGTAATTGGAAACCCTAGAAGTTCTTGTGTAGATCCATTTTGGACTAGTACTTCCTTATTGGGCCCAATGGGCCAATAAGCTTCCAACTTGACTATCTTGGGCTTAGAACCTTTAAATGGGCTCTAATTGGACCCACTTTCATTTATTGCAACATTTTGGGCCATATTGGGCCTAGAATGAAATAAATCAATTATATAAACTGTTATGGACCATAATTAACCTAACCTAGCCTAATAAAGCATAAAAATCACACTTATATTTTATAAGTCCAACAATCATTCAACCTAACTCTAATATGGGCTTAGGGGAAAAAATCCCAAAAATCCTTTCTCTCATCTCTCCATTCTCGGCCCAAGACAAGCCCAAAAGAAAAGGAAGAGTTGACTTATTTCATGACACCTCATTTTTGTCCTTAGGTTTTCCATGCAACACACATATCTCCATGTCACAATGTTGTCAAGCTTCTTACTCCTCCCCTCCCTTCTTGTTTCGGCCGAGAGAACACACACACACACACCTCGCAAAAATACTCTTTAAATTACTCAAGAATCACCCACTCTCTCCATCCAAGATATTGAAATTTGGCTAGAAGCTTAAGGATCTTCATAAAGTGATTCATCATCTAAGGTAAGTTAATGGCTAACTTATGATCTAACTTCCTTCACTTCATAAAAATCTCTTCTAAATTCATTCAATATTGTGATCTTGCACGTTAGAAGCTCCTAAACTCGAGATCTTCAAGGAAAGGTTGCTAGGGCCGAAAATCACCTCATTTCTTTCCATCTCTTCTCCAAAACCGAAACCACACTGAAAGGTGAGCTTCATACCCCCTATTTCTCGGTTTTTATAAGTTTTGTAGGGGGGGAATACAAGCAAATGTGTAGATCTATGAGTAGATGTATGCTTTGTGTGATTTCTATGCTTATATATATGTTCTTATGTGATTGTGATGTTGGATCTAGTCAAAAAGAGCTTAGAAATCGAGATCTACAATGTGTTGAATGAAATAAGTATAAATTATGTTATTTTACACAAATCATTTCTAGAAAAGTAACCAAGTTGGTTAATATGAACCTCTTTGGGCTTAAAACCCATTTTTAGGCTCAAAATGCTAAACATATAAAACTAAAGGGCCCGAAATGAAATAAATACAAATTATGAGGGTTGATATGAGTCAAAACAGTTTCAAAAATGTATTTTCTAAAAATTTACTCTTTTGAAGGATTAAAATGTGAATTTTTAAACCTAATGGGCCAAAAATGAACTTTTCGGCCGAATAAAGCCCAAATTGCGAGATCTTTACTTTAGAGGGGTTGAAACTGCACTTTTCTGTAAAACAGGGGACTACTAGTGTACCAAGTCCATTTCAAAGGTTGAAATTAATTTTCAAATTTCAAAAAGGACCAAAATTGCAAATTTTTCCATTTTGGGTCAAAAGTGTAAAAATTGCGAAAATAGAGGTTTCAGCCGAGAAAACTTCATTTTTAGGGACTAAAACTGTTTTCCAAACAAATTAGCTGAAAAAAATACCTTTTCAACAAGTTTTGATACTAAAGTGTCAAGAAAAATGGTCTAAGGACTAAAATGGAAACTCTTTTATACAAAGGAGTCAAAAGTGTAAATTATCCATAAGAAAGTGGCTGTAAAAAGTAAAATTCTAATGTGTTAAACAATAAATCCGTTATGCTAAAATACTAGTACCACGACTACCGACGAAACATAATACACCTTCAACACCAAAAATCGTTACCAAACGAATTGATTCGGTCTCGAATCAATAACGAATCAGAGATCTATACACGACGATACTAAAATACACATGCTAAAATTACGGGAAGTCAATACACATGTGGGAATTCACCAGACGTCGATACACCATCTTTAGGTCCGAAAGTTTCAAATCGTGCTTGTTGGGCCTAGCTAACCCAATGACATGATCTTTATGCCATAAGGAAACTCGCTTACATGTTGTTGGGTCTTTTATGACCTAATTCCGTGTAAAAGGATTTTCAATGGTTTTTGTGCTGTTGGGCCGCAAGGGTCCTTTGGTACTGCCAGTAAAGTCAAGAATTCACCAATGCGGGCCGGGCCAAGGGCCCTTCGCATTCACGATAGCCTTGAACGACTTATGGAATTATCGAGGGCTTCGTGCTCTTTTTTTTTCTTCTCGGTTGTGGGGCTATGAGAAGTTAAGGTGATTGGATTAAGTGAATAGTATAGACGACGCCTAAGGGATCGTTTGTATAGTTGTAAACTAGTTGTTTTCATTAATGCGTGTTTACAACAATTCACAACCCATAATTAATCCAACGTCACCTGGAATTATCAAATACACATGTCACAACGGTATAACAAAATAGAAAATGCATAATTCAAAGTATTAGGAAAACATCGGGTTTTCCTAGGGTTTTTTTTTCAGGTCATACACCGACAAGATGCATACCAAGTCTAACAGTGTTTTTTTAGAAACAAACGAGCATACTTACGGATCTTCACACTTTTTTTTACGATACTCTTTTCAGAAAATATCGGATTTTCTGGTGGTTTTCAAAACAATACAAAACATTATATTTCAAACATTACTTATGAACTCACCAACATTTCATATGTTGACGTTTTTCAAAATACTTGTATTCTCAGGTAACAGGTAAATCGAAGGGAAAAATGTACTCGGTGATGTATGTTTAGCTAGTATCGAACAATTTACTTTTTGGGAATGTAATGTTATGGAACAATGTACTAATGTAAACGCTACCAGTTGTATTATTTCAATGCTTGGTGATGAATGATGTTACGTTTCATGTATATTCACTGTGATGGTATTCAATTGAGTCATAACAGCCCTCGGACGTTTCCGCCGTCTGGTTCGGGGGTGTGACAGAACCCTTAAACAAACTCTAAGAAATGCTAAAAGATAGCAAATACGGGTCTAACACTCAGTTGGTTTGAATGGCTAGACTTACAAGGAAAAAATTTTGGGTTGTCACATCATCCCCCCGTTAGATGGAATTTCGTCCCGAAATTAGCATTCTTAGTAGTACTACTGGTGTTGTGCTCCTCTGATTGGAAGAATACCCACTTGTAGACTTGGGCAACATTGCCCTTCTATCCATGATAGGATTCATACCTGGTCAATCTATCATTACCTTGTGTATACAAGTTGTATATAATTAAGATTAGTAAGACGGACGGATGTGCAACTCTGCCCCAGTTCCACAACCAGATAAGGAACAGGAGATAGGGCGGAAACACACATACTAAATCTGGATATTCATAATTATTTACCACACAAGTGTATACACTTAATAGTGATAGGTGGGTTGTATTGTCCTTAGCCTCTATTCTTGAACTTGTTATGCTGAACGAGTGGTATTTCGAGAAGGTTTGCTGAACATACGATGACAAGGTTTCAAAGGGAAAAATACTCCTCGCACGAGTACTTCGAGGTTTAGAATACGAGGTAGACAATTCTGAGGTGTGGGTCAGACTGTCGTTACGAAATGACTTGGGTTTCGTGAATTTGACGGTCAAGGCGATGGAAACATATGAACTTAGTATGGTGAGGATCACGCCAAATTATGACGAATGATGACAACGAATCCTTTACAGAAAAAAAAAACTAGGCTGATTTGAAAGAAACGTTTGTTATTCGATGGTGTATCACGAGTGTGTTCGACAATGTACTCTGTGTAAATGTGCTAGTTCTTTCTGTTTTCTCCTTGATATTATCACTGCCACAAATCGTACCGCGATAAGCTAGTAGTAATAGTGCAAGTTTTTTGATAACTAGTTTCGGTACTTTATGTTTCGATCCTGTTCGGTACCACTATGATCGCATGACATATACAAGTTATGTATAATTAAGATGAATAAGACGGTCGATGGAGTAACTCTATCCTAAATCCACAACCAGACAAGGAACGGGAATTATGGCGGAATCACTCAATATAAGTATGCAAAATCTTATCTATGCACAACCCTGATGTACACTCTAAGCCATCATAGCTTCCTTGAACGAATCTTTAGTTCTCTTGTGAATGCTTTGACTCGTTTAGACGAATGAGTTATTTTAAGGGTCGAAGTCTTGTAATGAGTCGAATAGTGTTTAGTTAATTTCGTATGTAACATATTTGCTAAGTCACTTTTGTATGAAGCTTAATAGTTTTAGACTTAGTATTTTTTTTCGGTACTCTTTGTTTCCCTATAAATAGGGACTGAGCTTAGATTTAGATACACAAGTTTTCCAATTTCGTTATCTGTTTTGTAATTGAGCTTATTGAGAGTAATACAAACTTCAAAGTCTTATTTACTTTCTGAGTTCATTACATTCATTGATATTATTCTTAATCGATTTCTCAAATACAATTCTTCTACAATTGGTATAAGAGCAGGAATCAAATTGCATTGATCTGATTTTGATTCTTAATCATCTGATTTTGAGTCATTTTTTTTTTGTCTCAAAACTTTCAACACTTTTGGTTCTTAGAATCACATCTGATCTATATATTTGATTAGATTCTGCATTCAAATTGTATAATCGAGTGATCGATTATAAGTTTATGATCATTTCATTTGCTCAAATTTCAAAGTCATCAAATTTTCTGTGATTTCTGAATTTTTCTCGTGTGTTCATCAATGGAGAACTTCAACATGAACACAATGACTTCATATTCTCATCTGCTCGGATCATCAACCAAAATTCCAATGCTGATTCCAGAATACTACGATCAGTGGGTTGATCATATGGAAGACTACTTGAATGGTCTAGATGAAGAGTTGTGGAATTTCATAAATGGAATGGTTCAACCTCCATTGAATGTTCGAAACATAGGTTTATCTGGAACTACTTCTACTGTTAGAGAACAACAAACAAGTCTGAAGAACAACAAAAAGCGTTGCATGAGAGAGTTGAGAGGTGCTTTGCCACCTTTTGTTTACAACTACATTCGCGGTTATAAAACTGCTAAGGAGATCTAGAATACTCTCAATGAAAAGTATCAAGGAAGTGAGAAGACTAAGATCAATTCTGTTAAGTAGTGTTTGGTTGAGCTGAAGGAGTTCAGACAAAGGAAACTGAAACAATTAAAGTTTACTACAATCGTCTGAATGAGTTGATCTATAGATTCAATCGCTATGGAATCACAAGGTCCTTAATGGAGTATAATCTTACTTTTGTTATGGGACTTAGGAAGGAATGGAGGAGTGTTAGTATGATGATCAAAAATCAACAGAGCTTCGACAATTCATCTTTGAATGATGTATACAATCAGCTGAAGACACACGAATGTGAAGTTTCTAAAATAATTGAAGAATCGAAACAAAGTTTAGGCGGACCACTAGCTCTGGTTTTGAAAGTGTCTAAGGTGGAATCTATTGAAAAGGAGAATTTAGATGAAGAAGTTTTTATCATGAATTTGGATGATGAAGCTTTAGCTTTTTACTTGAATAATCGAGTTAAAAAGTTTTTCAAAAAGCCTTTTAATCCTAAGGGAAAGCAGAGTGAGGTGAAAGGAAATTTTACGAAGTCTAGTGTAGAAGAGCAACAGAAATTTGAAAAGTCTAAGAAGAATGATGACAAGCTGAAAGAGTTTAAGGCAGAAAAGAAACTGAAAGGGGATTCTGTTGTAGATTGCCATTACTGCAATGGTGCGAATCACTATGGAATTGATTGTATGCTTCAAAAGAAAGAGGAAAAGAATAATAGAGTGAAGGACGAAGCATATTATGCTGAAAAGATGGAGGAAGTTCGTGTGAAAACCAAGGGATTGTCCCTTGTGGAAAGAGGAGAGGATGAAGATGAAGAAAGTGGCACTTATCAGATTTGGTCATCTGGGTCTGATGATGAGGAGATGAGGCATCCTACTCATGGTTCCATGTGTGCAAGATATGAGGATGGAGAAGAAGAGGAGATATCTGGACATTGCTTCGTTTCAAAGTCAAGTGACAAATCTTTTATGACAACTAAGGTACATCTTATACTCGAATCTTTTAATATTCCTTTACATGCATATGATTCTGAAATAATTGCTTTCGATGATACTGTTGCTTACTTTGATGCTATTGTTGTGTCTACTAGTAACGAGGCAAAGAAACTTAATAATCAATTTCTTGAGACACAAAAGTTGCTAGACACAAAATGTTGCAGGGTAGAGTATCTAGAGTTACAATTAGGAAATGTCAATAATGATAGAGAGAATCTAGATAAAGATGTAAAAATGTTGTTGGCACAACGTAACAACTATTGTAATTCTGCAAAACGTTTATATGCCAAATTAATTGCTTTACATCAATCTTCTGACATTAACAAAGAACAACATTGTAAATTGTTTCCATTTCTTGCATTCGAAAGAGAAAAAGTTGATGTCATGTCGTATGATTGTGAAAACACAATAGCTAATTTTAACGAAGTACCACAGGATAGGTTTGCATATGGCGTTGTTAAGATAGATGAGTTTTTAAATGATGGTGAATTGGTTAATATTGTTAATGAAAGTTTGAAAAAAGATGAACAAGTGAAAATTTTGAAAAGAACTGAACGTTCGAAACTTGATTCACAACTCAATTTTGCTAATGTCGATGAGAATTTGGATAATTTTATCGAAATCAGTGAAATTGAACAAGAAGAAAGTATTGATTGTTCTCAGTTGTCTATCATTAACATCTCATCAAGGTCAAAGGTAAAGAAATTGTTAATGATTCGATGGTTGAGGATGACCTTGGAAAACCCTCTACTTCGAAAGTTTTTTACTTTGATGATGTGGAAGTTCGAGACAGTCAGACAAATAGTAGTGATGATGAGGAGGACGAAATCAAAGCTTTGAATATTTGTAAGACAGAAAAGAAAGTTTCAACTGAAACTTCAATTCCAAGAATTGTTGTTGAGCAAGTGTATAGTGACACATAAAAGTTCGACAAAGTAATTAGTGACAAAGGAGCACATTTTTTAGAAATCAACACAGTTGGGTATCCAAATTTTAAATGTACTGATAATGTTGTGTTTCCAAATCAAGTGTTTGTCACTGCTGGAAATGCAGAAAATTTAAAGCCATAATTCAACAAATTGGTCGAAGAAGACAATAAGCGTTTAGCAGATGAAGGATTCTTTGCAAATCAAAACACAGTCGAAAACCAACTCACTAAGAATTCGTATGTTTTTTAAAAACAAAAACCAAAAAAAAAATGGGTTGTTAAATCTAAAAAAGAAAAAGAAGTGGTTACAAAAGATGTTGTTGATTCAACTCCAATTGTGAAACTTAATTCAAATGAATTCAAAGTACTTGTTGATAAGTTTTCAAAAGAACACGAAGTTTCAAAAAGAAAGGCATGAAAGGCAATTTTTTGGCAAGCAGTGTTTAACGAAAAACCCGCTCTAACTAAATCCAAAGTTTCGTCTAAGAAAATTAGTGTTTCAAAATCCAAATTAACAAATATTTCAAAAACAAAGAGTTTTCAAAATCCTTTTGTCAGAGATAAACAAAGAGACACGTCTTTTCATGAACCAATGAATGCAATAGACAACTTTCCAATTAACCAAAAGGTTGCACATGTTCAAAATTTTGATAACATTCGAAAGTATGAGACGTCACAAAAGGTTGTGAATGATCAAAAACTTAAAAATGTTCGAAAACCAATGAAAAGTCAACCCATTACAAACGAAACTTCCAAATCAAAAGTAACATTTACACCACAAAAGCCAAATTTTCCAAATCCTTAAATCGCAAAACCAACAAAGGTTTCGTGTTCAAATGGAAAATCAGAAATTCATTCCCGCAATAATTGGCTTGAGGGACAAGGAAAAAGGTATCAGTCTGGAAGGTTTTCTCAAGTTCAGATCAAAATAGCTTACGAAAAGTATTTGAATGAGTCAATAACTGGAAGTTTTTCTTCTCAAGATTCGAATACTCCAGTTCAGAGATGGAAACCAATCAAAAAATCAACCAGAATTGAGAAGCCTGAGGTGCAATCTAATGGAAAGCCTAAACTATCGAAAAGTTATATTTCATTATCTTTAGATAATGATGTTGATCTAATTGATAGTGTTAAGGAAAAAGTTCGAACTTGGGCTTTTAGTTCTAAAATTCACTCTTTGTTTCAGACTAATAACCAAGGACCCAAAAAGCCTTGGGTACCTACATTCTTTCATTAAATGCAGGTACTATGTGACGAGCAATATGATACAAAATGGTACATTGATAGTGGTTGCTCACGTCACATGAATGGAAGGAAGGAGAACTTAAGCAATTTTCGAAGTCTTGAAAATGCTCGATTGGTGAAGTTTGGTAATAATAAAAAATGTCAAGTCAAAGGATATGGCAAAGTAACGAACGGGTAATTCACAGTAAATCGAGTTGCATATGTGGAAATTCTTAAACATAATTTGATTAGTGTTTCGCAATTAGTTGTGGGCACTAGAAATCAAGTGGTGTTTAATGAAAAAGGGAGTATCATCTAAAAATTCAAGACGAACAAAGTGTTGCTAGAGTTGAAATAATATGGCGATATGTTCACATTGGATATTAAACCAATTGTGGGCAAACCATCTATTTGTCTACTTTCGAAAGCCTCAAATGATGTCAGCTGGTTATGGCATAGACGTTTGTCACATTTAATCTTTCGAAATCTAAACAAGTTGGTTACAAAGCAGTTAGTTCGTGGTCTTCCTGTGTTAAAATTTGATAATAATACACTTTGTTCAACTTGTAAACAAGGAAAAAAAACATCGCAAAGGACATCCTATCGTTATAGATTCGAAAATTGTTGAACCATTGGAACTTCTTCACATTGACCTTTGTGGACCTTCGACTGTTGAGACACTTAACAAGAAACGGTACATTTCTGTTTATTGTTGATGATTTTTCATGTTTCACTTGGGTATTTTTTCTCAGGTTAAAATATGAAGTTGCTCAAACAATGATTGATTTTATCAAAAAGATAGAGATGAGTCTAAAGAAGAATGTTCGATGAATAAAGAGTGATAATGGATCTGAGTTTAAGAATAACATGTTGGATTCGTTCTTAACTGAAAAAGGAATTTCGCATAACTTTTCATCACCATACACACCACAATAAAATGGTGTTGTTGAAAGAAGGAACAGATCATTGTTCGAGGCTGCAAGAACAATGTTGACATATGCGAATCTTCCTCAATATCTATGGGTTGAAGCCGTCTCGACAACGTGCTTTACTCAGAATCGTTCTCTTAATCATAGAAGATTTAATATCACTCCTTATGAAATCATAAATAATCGAAAACCTAATGTCAAATTTTTCCATGTTCTTGGTTGCAGATGTTTCATCATGAATCTTAAAGAAAATCTTTCCAAGTTTCAAGCTAAAGTTGATGAAGAAATGTTTTTGGGATATTTGCATAATTCAGTTGCATATCAAGGGTTGAACAAATGAACTCGCAAAGTTGAAGAAACTTTTAATCTTACCTTTGATGATTACTATGTTAAACAAGTGGAAAGAAAGTTTGAACAAAAATCAATTCTTGTTGAATCAAATAATCAAAATGAAAATGATAATTCAATTGATTTTCATTATGATCTAATTTTTGGTGTTCCAGACAGGGCAATTGATCCAGAAGTTCATGCTGATGATAACCAAACACCCGAATCCTCAAAACATACTGATGATTCAAAACTCACTTCAGATACTACCGAGAATGGCGAACGAATGCTAGATGCTTGTATGGAGGGGGAGCATACAAATATACCTCTAAATGTTGAGGGGGAGCATCCTTTCGAGGGGGAGATGAGTAGTATGGATCATAAATTTGATGGGGAGCATCAAAATGATAATCATGTTAAGGGGGAGTATGATGATACAGATATAATTAATCTTGATCAAATTGATGAATTTCAGGAATTTGACGATAATATTTATGTGGCAGGTACTGAAAATGAAGAAATATACGAAGATGCATCATTAGAATTTGATCCAACATATCCACCACTTGAGTAATGGATGAAGAATCATCCAAAAGAACAGATAATAGGAAATCCACAAGATAGAGTTTTAACGAGAGCTCAGATTCATGCTAAAAATGAGATGTTAAATTTAAATCAAGAATATTGCATGTTTAATGTGTTTATTTCGAAAATAGAGCCAAAAACAGTTTAAGGTTGCTATGGAATACTCAGATTAGGTTGTTGCTATGCAATCTGAACTTGCTGAATTCGAATGAAACAAGGTTTGGAGACTTGTTCCAACACCTAATGATGTTTCGATTATTAGGCTAAAATGGATTTTCAAAAATTAAACCGAAAAAGATGGAAATATTATTCTAAACAAAGCTAGGATTGTAGTAAAAAGTTCTTCGCAACAAGAAGATATCGATTAAGAAGACACTTTTGCCCCTGTCATAAGACTCGAGGCTGTTCGAATATTTTTAGCCTATGAAGCACACAAAGACTTTGATATTTATCACATGGATGTCAAATGTGCATTCTTGAATGGAGAGCTCAAAGAGATAGTACATGTTGAACAACCACCAGGTTTTGTTAATGAAGAATATTCTAACCATGTTTACATTTTAGATAAGGCTGTGTATGGGTTAAAACAAGCACCAAGAATATGGTATGCAACTCTTACCAATTTCTTAAATAAATCAAAATTTAAATAAGGATCAGTTGACCCCACATTATTTTGTAAGAAAGTTGGGAATTATCTAATGCTTGTTCAAATTTATGTTGATGATATTACTATTGGCTCTACTGACCCTGCTTTGTCTAGAGAATTTGAAAATCTGATGAAAAGTCAATTCGAAATGAGCATGATGGGTAAAATCAATAATTTTCTTGGTTTGAATATTCGACAAAGCAGAGAATGAATTTTCATCAATCAAGAGAAATACACGAAGAATTTTCTTGAAAAGTTTGGAATGACTAGTAGCACGAAGCTACAAGTGCCAATGGCAGTAGGAACGAAGTTAACACCTTCCTTAGATTCTCCTGCTGTTCATCTTACTTTGTTTCGAAGCATGATAGGTTCTCTACTTTACTTAACTGCAAGTAGACCTGATATCATGTTTTCTGTTTGCAATTGTGCAAGGTATCAAGCAAATGCAAGAGAGCCACATTTGAAAGCTGTGAAGAATATTTTTCATTATCTCAAAGGAACTATTTCGTTAGGATTGTGGTATCCTTCGAAATTAGGATTTTATAATCAAGCTTTTTAGGACGCAGACCTTGGTGGATGTACTCTCAACAGGAAAAGTACAAGTGGAGGATGTCAGTTGTTGGATGGGAATTTGGTGAGTTGCAGTCGAAGAAACAAACTTGTGTAACTATTTCTACTGTTCAAGTTGAATACATTTCTACTGCTACTTGCACTTCTCAAATCATTTGGATTCAAAGCCAATTGCGTGATTATGAAATTAACATGAAAAAGATTCCATTGTAATGTGATTCACAAAGTGCTATTTGCATTTGTCATAATCCAGTACAACATTCGAAAACAAAATACATTACTCTTCGTTATCATTTTATAAAAGATCATGTGGAAGATGGTAAAATTGAAGTTCATTTTGTGAAAACTACTAATCAACTTGCTAATATTTTCACTAAACCACTTGATGAAAAATATTTTGTGAGAGTTTTAGTAGGTTTGGGAATGTTAGATGCGAATTCAGTACCAGGATCAAATATTCAAGATTAACAAAATGATGTCGGTGAAAAAGGTGTCGATTCAGAGGCTTGCCGTATTAACCATTCAGAGGTTACTGTGCATTAAGAGGTTTCGACACGCTTCGTTTTCGTATATTGTAACTAAGATTTTTTACGTGTTTGGTAACATCATTTAATTTTGTTAGTTTAGCATTTGTTCATTGAAAAAACTGAAAAGCCAAAAATATTTTTATTTCTTTGCATTAATTTTTGAAAATTCAAAAACAACAAAAAGATTTTCTTTTGTTATTTGTTTTCATTTCGAAAAATTGAAAATCTCAAAAATATTGCATTTCTTTTCAAAAATATAAAATCACAAAAAGATTTTTTCTACTTTGATTATTTTTTTTAGGTCTTCAAGAACATTTTCACGACAATTTTTCAAAGGGTCCTGCTTATGTTTCTACGGGAAGGTAATTTTCTTGAATCTTTGTACTAGTTAAGATGTCCCCAGAAGCATGCTGCAACATGTCGACCCAAGCCTCAACTGACTCTATGTGTGTTACGAAAGTCTTCATGTGTTAGTCCAATGAGTTGCTTTACTCTTCTCAAATGAGTTAAGAGTTTTATGTTTGGTCCATATATAACAAAGGTACATTCAAATCTTAACTATTCTTTTTCATCACAAATTTCTTAACACATTTCACACACGAAGACACATGTTCATGAGGTCATTGATCAAACCAATCATGACTTAGACATGTCAAACATCTGTGTTAATGATCTTAATTCATGAGACTGTGATGCAAGTGAAACCCAAATATTCAAAATTATCAACGAATTGACGGGGAACATTGTTCCAGATTCTTACGAAACACTTGTTTCAGTACCCTTTTCGAATACTCCAAATCACATTCTTTCATCTGATTGGTCTTGATCAAATGTTTAAAGCCCTTAACTTTTGTTTCCCAACAAGATCCAGTTGAACTATTTTTTCTTGGACTGTGATTTCCGTGTGAGTATCAATTCTTTTCCTTAGTCACTTTAACAAATTTTACAATGGCACTTGTCACTGGCTACACTGGTCAAACAAGTAAATTCAATTACAATTACTCATCTTATGTTTAGGCTCATATGTAACGAAATTTGTATACCACCCATTAATCCTTTAAAAAGAAGCCCTTCAATACTTCTTTATAAGTATATGATTGTAATTCACGGGAAAATGCACAAGCTGTTAGTTATCTCTCTTGATAATTAATGAAGCAACCTTTTCCCGGGGTTTAACTGCTTTTGTGTCAAAACATTTGACATCACAGATCCTAAATATTTTTAAAATTGCTTCTTATCTTTTTTCATTGAATCACTGCACTCACGAAATCCTTGAGGCTTTAAGTAATACCAACTTAGGCTGAAGATTTCACAAGACTGGCAAATGACTTTCTTTTGAATCCCAAAAACAAAAGATCCTAGCCTCAATTCTGAAGGGTTTGATCTTATCCACAAGTACACATGAACATTCTAAAAGTAACCATTTGGAAACCTGGTCCTAGTTTCAAGGAACTTTATCTGACATGGCTACAATAACGGCTACTGGTGCGTAATTCAAGGCAAGATGTGGCATGATCTTAATGATAAAGCCCTGATTCTCTCAAAGCTTTCAAACAACTTAACAATGGCCGATGTTCTAAACTCCAACACTGAAGAGGTTGCTTCTCTACCGATGATGAAGCTTCAAAGCACAAACTATCAGGTTAAATCCAATGTTTCGTTGTATCTAGAAGAACCCAAAATGTTGATTGTTGTCTTGAAGAGATCTATTTTGGCTACTGCAATGTTCAACTCCTTCACAGTCCCAATGTCTTGGTTGTCCATGGCTGCTTCTACTGCAACATACAACAAAGCCACAAATGTGATTACATTCAACTTGGTGGATGAGAAACGTATTCGTCTCACCAAGAAGATGTTTTCACAGTTCTTGGATATTCCCAAGTCACCACCATTCTTTAAACCTACCAACCCTCAAATCATACATATATTCGACGAGATAGGTCACCAGCCACCACTCGAAAAGATAAGCGATTTCAAAAAGTCTAGGCTTCCCTGTATATGAAATTTCTTGTTTGGGATTTTCCTCTGATGTTTAATAAGCAGAAGTGTGGGTCTTGAAAAGGGAAAACTAGAAGTATATGAAATGGTAATGGGGTTATATTACGACGTGAGTGTGGACTATGCCACTCAGTTGTGGAGGGAGTTTACGAAAAGTTTGGAAAGTACAAGTGTGGCTAAGGTAATTTCTTGTGCCAGATACTGGAGTTTAATCTTGGAGAAATTATATGAGAAAGAAGGAATTCAAGTCCCTGAGGGTGAGGATATTGTTGAATTCACGAAGTGTTAGATCCCAAAGATAGTTGAAGATTATGAGCATATATTTACAAGTGTTGCACGCATTCTAGATGCAATGCTCCAAAAGGTGAACCCTACTCACAAGATTCTTGTGAAGTACGTGAAGAATGTAAACCCTAATGTGGAAACTGGGGTGTTACATCAAGTCGAAGCAGGATCTTCAAAGCCATCGAAGAAGACGGAGTCTGATGGTGATGAAGTAATAGCTTCATGATCGAAATCTTCACCCAAGAAAGTCAAGGGTGATGATAAGAAGGTAGAAGAGAATGAGGCTCAGCCTTCGAAGGAAGTTATTCCTTCAAAATCGGGAGCTCTTAAACGGCTTCTCAAAATATCCTCTAAACGAACTTCTTCTGATGACTCTATCACGGTTCGTAAGACCCAAGATAGCAGCAAAGGAGTTGTAATCTGTGAAATTTCTGCTCCTGCTTCTCTTTTATCCAAAAAGAGACGTGCTCAAGATTTTGCGAAGCATATCACAGAGAAACGGTACAAGCGAAAGATTGTAATAAGAGACTATTCCTCAGAGAAGGAAGTTGTTCCTGATACTCCTTTGGTTTCGACTTTTCATATGGTAACATCTACACCCATAGTTTCTTTAGTTTCACATGTTTCTACCATTTCTCCTACAACAACCATTCCACTCAAAATATTGGTAACCAAATCATTTAATGAGGAGGTTCCTATTTCTAACATCACTGCTAACGTATCTGATACGGGGGTGAACGTTAAAATGGGTGTTGACACTTCACAGCCTATTATTCTTTCTTCTTCATTACCACCCATCAGTTCAACTTTGTTTGTCTCATTACCACCATTCATTCAACCAATATGTACTTCTACTTCATCTCGATTGTTCGAAACTATCCTTCAAAAGCCTGTCACTACTCTTTTTCCATCCCAATCCACAAAAACACCCAAACCTCATTCCGATGATGAAACAGAAGGAGAAGGTTTCGGAGGAACTTTCGATGAATTGCATTTTGTCACACCCAAAAACCGAGAATGGTGGAATACGTTCTGGGGTGGAGTACGTCATGTACAATATCATAACAATTGCATAATAGTAAAAATAAGCGACCACAACCATTTCATTTTTATAGTAAATTTAATTACAAGCGTGTTCTGCATAGTTCAATAGACACCAAAAGTATAACAAAATAAAAGATGGGTCTTGCATATGCTCCATCTTCTGTAAAAGATGCACCAGTACCTGTCTATCTTTGACCTGAGGATACAAGTTATTTTGAAAACGCGTATCAGCATAAAGCTGGTGAGTTCGTAAGAATTTAGTGTCGTTCTTTATGTAAAAGTGTTTACAACCATGTAATATAAAAACTGAAATTTATGTTTACGAGTAGTAGAAATCCCTAGAAAATCCTATATTTTCCAGAAATGTACATTTGTAAGTTAAATCCTTCGTGTGTATAAGTATTATCATTGAAAACCTTCAGTTATAAAAATGAAGTAATAAATCTCATTTAAGTAACATAAATGAGAAAAAGTTATGCCTGCTGACTGTAGTAGTGTTGCAAACTTCAATTAGTAATAGATAATTATTTACTTCAGGATATTATGTTAGACTTTAAGTCTTGGTGTGTTAATTTGGATATGGGTGTAACCCTTCATGTAACCAACTGTATGAGAATAGAGAGTCTGATGACCTTCCCAGTCATACGTAGTGTAGTGATATAGTGCCAGCCCTGGGCCTAGTCGGCTCGGACTGTAGTTTACAGTTGGGATGTAATAGCATCCGTCCTTTATAGATCTATACTGGTAGTGTTGCTTTCCTTCCAGAAAGCCCTGGTCACATGGCGTAAGCGCAGTAGAGTGCCTTATAGAGGAATAGTGTGCTATACTCTTGATTAGTGTATTCTCTTGTGTTATAGTATAGTACACTTTTAGTATAGTACACAGAGTTTTCTATTAAACGTGCATTAATTTGTAATAATAGCAGTTATAGTGAGTATAGTAGCAATAAAGGTAACGAGTAATATTCTTAACTATTCCTATTATAGTTAACTAGAGTGTATGATTTCCAGCCTTTGAATAACAAAGGTATTGAATAAGATGAAGACTTTCATATCTAACACAAATATACATGATATATAACTAAGAAATCAATGATAGTCAGACAGATAACAGATACCCTAAGACCACATCAAACAAGAACAGGAAATAAGGCGGGCTATCGGTCCTGAGTCCTTCAAGTCTTACTTATATAAATATATTAGTGTAGATATATTTTAAAGAAAAGTAGTTTAAACACAGTTTGAAAATAGTTTAACAACAATTTAATCTTAAAAACGCATTTGATAATTATTTAAAACAGTTTTATTGGTAAGTAACTAAAAGTGTAGAAAAATCCCTTTTTGATGGTAAGTTATAAATCACATATGATTTGATAATAAAACTTGTAGCATTATACTTGTATTCCCCCCCCCCCCCCCCCCCTAAAACATGTAAAATCATTTCAAAAGGTTCATTAAGGGGTATGAAGTCACCTGCAATGTAATACTTCATTTATTTATTTAATAAATAAATAAAGTAATAAATACAATTTTCAGATTAATTTATAAAGGATTTTGAAGTCAGGGGCTAAAAGTAAATTCTAAACTGAAAATGCAAGTTTTGGATTCAGTTTGTAAAGATTTCTAAAGGCAGGGTTAAAAGTGTAAAATATGAACTTATTTTGAAAGAAAAGAAGGAAGGAGGGACCGATTATGTCATTATGGAAAGGAGTTTATGGGGGTACCGGGTATATAATGCTTACGGGAACCCTAACCCTAAAGAGAGAGTTCAGCCGCCATGTGTGGAGTCATCCGCCCGCTCCATTCGTTCATTGTTCTGATCAGTGAGGATAGTCGTTGTTGCCGCTCCTTCGTCGTCCAAACACCACAATAGCCCCACTCTCATACACCAGTCGAAGTCGTGAGCCACCAGAAGTGTTCCCTATCGAGTGTCGGGGAATCTGAGATATGCTGAGACCAACGCTGCTCTTTGGAAGGACCGATCAAAGGGCTGCGGTTGAGTCTCCGTGTTGTATCCGCCGCCATGCGACTGTTTCATCAAGGGTGTCGCCACTCTACTGCCGATATCAAGCTAAGGACCACCGTACACTCAATCCACTGAAGATGGGGGATGTTTCTGGACATCGGGTCTATAAGGGAGTGCGATGGATTGTTGTTGCCGTTCATCAGTCAGGATCCCAAGCCCTAGGCGTCATCCCTGCTGTTAGGGGGGTTTCTTTTCCATTCAATGAGCACCACCAGGTGGGTGGGCGGCTCCGGATCTCGAGAATGGTGTGTGTGTGTGCGGTCGTTATCTCGCTGCCACCACTATTTTACGCTGCTTCGCCGATGTGGCTGTCATTTCTACTTATTCCGCCGCCACTAGCCACCGCGAGAGGTGGCTTTGGATGTATTTATGGGTGTGTGTTCATGTGTTATTACTAATTCCTATTTTTATGAGATTGTATGTGTGCTCTGTTTAGCCGAGGTTCCCAGAAAAGCCACCATCACCACCGTGAGGTGGTGGCTGCCACCATACACCGCCATGTATGTGTGTGTTTAGTGGGTGTGTGCATTTTTTGTTGATATTTACCATCGTAAAGTGTACTACAAATTAGAATAATGAAAAGAAAACCAAAAATCACCACCTGCGGGTGGTGGCTGCTGCCACCGGCTGTGCTGTGTCAGGTAGCGGTGCGCTTTCCCTCTTGTGATAGATTGGTTTGGGGTGTTAGAAACCCTAATGGGCTCAAAGGAGCTCTAATGGGCCCAATGAAGCTTAATGGACTCTAATGGACCCAAATAAACCCATATGGGCTTAATAAGATTTTAATGGGCTTATTAGGCCCAATAAAGCCCTAATTGTCATAAAAGGCCAACAAATTGATAAATGGCTAATATTTAGATTGGAACGCAATAATGCCAATAAAACCCTAATTTGTGGAAATTGCTTGGGACACACGTGGGAATTAATTATTAAATCTTAAATAAGAATTAATAATCATTGGCAAACTAGCGTAAGGCATAATGGAATTAATGGATTAAGTCCTTAATGGGTTAAGAAAGAAACATCGAACCTTAATCATCATTTCATGTGAAAACTCTAATTTAGGATTATGAGCTTGGACTTATCCAGACCCACATTTGGGCCATTGGAATAGAATTGTGTGATTAAGCCCAATTACACCATATGACTTATTAAGAAGAATGATGGACTTAATGGATTAAGTCCTTATAGGAATAATTCATTAATCGGTTAAGTAGGAAACTTAACCCTAATCGACATTTTATGTGAAACCCTAACTTCACTTGGGTTTATTTGTCACACCCCCAAACCAAGGATGGCGGAAACGTCTGGGGGTGGAGGACTTCATGTACAGTATCACAACAACGTGTATAATAGTGCTCAAAGTAAAAACAACCACCATAAATATAATTGCAAAAGTTACACCAAAGTATATGTTTACATGTTTCAAAAGCAATTACATTATGATGACAAAATAAATTGTTGACGGTTTAGCGTCCCATCCTCAAAGCGATGAAGTTTTCCTGTTTCACTGATTTCCTGAGAATACAAGTACTTTTAAAGAGTGTCAACACAAAGGTTGGTGAGTTCATAAGAGTTTTGTTTGAAGTAGAAACCGTTTTTCCTTGTAATATCGATTTAGTTTGATTTCCAGAAAATCCAATATTTTCTTAGTTAAGTATGAATAGAAATAATCCTACATGATGCTGTAATGAACCCTAGAGTAATCCGTAGAGTTCCTCTATAATCGTCCAACATATAAAGTTATATAAGGCTTAACTTAGATAAAACGTTGAATATAGTGGGTCTGCCCTAGGTCCACAACCCAACGAGGAACAGGAGATGAGGCGGGCACCACTAATTCTAGGCCAATCAAGACTAAATTCTTATATGACTCAACATATACGCTCAGCGACTATAGTTGAAGTCTAACAATTTTAGAGGATGTGTAGTTTTAATATCATAATAGCTTTGTATAGAGACCCGGCACTTTGTATTTGTACCCCTTTTTGTATAGAGACCCGATACTTTGTATTTGTACCCCTTTTTGTATAGAGACCCGGTACTTTGTATTTGTACCCCTTTTTGTATAGAGACCCGGTACTTTGTATTTGTACCCCTTTTTGTATAGAGACCCGGTACTTTGTATTTGTACCCCTTTTTGTATAGAGACCCGGTACTTTGTATTTGTACCCCTTTTTGTATAGAGACCCGGTACTTTGTATTTGTACCCCTTTTTGTATAGAGACCCGGTACTTTGTATTTGTACCCATAGAGATAAAAGGTGATTTTAAATCGACATAAAACTCATTTAGGTTTTAAAAATAAAATCCCGTAAACTTATGGATTGTTCCCTATGTGAGCCGTTATAATCGTACTATGACTATGTGAACCTGCCACGACGTTCTCAGTGTCGCGAAAAATGAAATGACATTTGTCACCCGTAGACCTGCAGGTCCAACTGTAGCTAGCAGCAAGGTGTGGGGTGTCAATCCCAATATAGATCTATATACAAGTATCACGTTCTCCCTCAAGGAGATTCTGATTATAACTACCAGGAATTATATCCCGCACTCGGACGTACGGGGAGAGAGAGAGAGAGAGAGAAAAATAGAGAAACTCACAATATAGGATAACAAGTTTACTTGAAATGTGTGTGAATATAAATCTTTCTTGTATGAATGTACCCTTTTTGTACGAGTGCGTTGAGTGATGTATCATAAACTATACCTATTATAGTTTATCTAAAATGTATGTAATATGTATGAATTCTTTTATGGAAATGTATTAGTATTGTGAATTTATCAAACTATACATTTTATAGTCTAATAATACGTGTTCCAAAATGAATGAATAATATTTAATATTTAATATGAATGTCTTAATTCCAGTTCATAATGATAAACTAACACGGAAACACATTCAAATATTAGAACTTATGATTATACACTTTGCTCAACATAATACAAAGTGTTACGATATTTACATGCTGTTGGCTAACTTTAGCCATTCTGCCCTGTATTTGGAAAAATCATAGAAAAATCATACGAAGTCGAAAACTAGATCCGTAAATTCTGAGAGTTCACAAAATGTGTCTAGTTTGCTCATAAATTTTATCTCAATTTATAATGACCTCTAACTTGGGTGAGAAAGTCCAAAATCACAGACTGGTCCGGATTGTTGTTTGAAATGATAGGCAATTTTGTAAAAATCGCCATAAATTGTAGAAAAATCGTATGGAGATGTGCAAGTAGTCATTTTAAAGCTAAAAACTTAAACTATTTGCACTTTGTACAGTTTTGAAAACAAAAATGTTTAAGATGCCCAACACAGTCCGTGAATGGAGTTGAACTTTTCTGATGAAGGCTGTTAGAAAAATCTAGTTATGTTCTTAGTGTTTTAACTTGTATTCCCCCCCTGAAAACTTGAGAAAACATGAAAATGTAGGGGTATGAACTCACCTTGAGTGATTTCAGTAGATGATTGTTGAAGAATGGAAGTGTTTAATTCAAGAACACTTGGAGATGCCTTGAAGGTTTTCGAGAATCTAACATCATAGTTAGGGAGTTTGTGTAAGCAACCAAAGATTTGAGTAGAATGAAGTGAAATAATAATAGGGAGGATGAATTTTTACTTACTAAGTGTGGAAGAACACTTGAATCCAGCCTTGGATCTCGAAAATTTGTGTAGAAGAGTTTGAGAGAAAAAGTGATGTTTGTTACTTAGTGGAATGAGAGAAATGAGAGAAAATGAGGAGTGTGGTTGATTGTTCCAGCTCAAAAACGTGGAAGTGAGTGAAATTTGAGTGTAAGGGAACATTGAAGTGACATAGGTAAGGTGGGGAGGTATGGCTGGTCATAGAGTGGGTGTGGGGTGGTTGCTTGTGACTTTGATTTTTTTTTTTTTTTTTTTTTTTTTTTTTTTAAACTTGCAAGGCACAATGGAATATATATTACTCCTATAAAGGAAATTGACTCAATCAAGGACGATTTCACAATTAAAGTTCGGATCATACGTCTTTGGACTCAAAAGTCAAGAACAATGTCTTATAATAGTCTATATCCCATTTTTAGTTTAATTTTCTAAATATATGTGTGGTTGTCTATGTGTGTGTATCTCTTTAAAAATTCTGCAATTTCATCATTTTATGACCCCCATTTGCGAAGTTGAGTATTTATTTCCAAAAATGCGAAACTCCAGGGACAATATTTGAAATCTTCTGTTTTCTTCCCCAATTCGCATTCTACTGTGAAATACTTCGCATCTTCATTCTTACACCCTTCGCATCCCTTCGCATTAATCACCTTCGCATTTTCATTCTTACACCCTTCGCATCCCTTCGCATTAATCACCTTCGCATTTTCATTCTTACACCCTTCGCATCCCTTCGCATTAATCACCTTCGCATTTTCATTCTTACACCCTTCGCATCCCTTCGCATTAATCACCTTCGCATTTTAACCTAATTAATCAAATGCGATTCACAAAATTTTTCATTCCAGATGCGAACACAGTTTAGTTCTTGAACTCTAAACTTGCGAAATCAAAATTTTCATATGTTGAACCCATATGCGAATATTAACCCAATTGACTTCAAATTGATTCATAGATGCGAACACTCGATTGTTTTACTTTCGCAAAATGAGCATCAACAACTCCACAATCGAGTTTTTAAATTCTTGCAACCAACAATTTCATAGTCCTTGACTTCGCGTTTTTCTTCATGAATCATCCCTCAATCATCAATCCAATTGCGAATCAAAAACTCATATGTTCTTGCTTTATCGATTCATCGACCTAATACACAAGGTTTAATAGAGTTGACCGGCTTGACTTGATGACTTGACTTGACTCAAGATTGACGATTGTCACAAATTGACCCGAAAATGACGGTTGTCACATCATCCCCCCGTTAAAGGGAATTTCGTCCCGAAATTTGCACTTCGAATGGGGATCCAGGAATTTAGAGGAAAGATGGGGATGACTTTTCGTAGTACCAGAATTTGATTATGGCGAGGAATAACTCGCCCGATGTCACATGATTACTACTATGCATGCTTTAATCGATGCTAGATTTATCATATAAAGAAATTCGGGATTTAAATGTCGATGTTAGAAACACGTACTGATATTTGCGGGCAGTTCCGGAGTGGTTTCTCCCTCGGTGATTGCAAACACCCTCCCGCCACCACCAGCATCTCTTGTTCTTGGGCATTCCCTTTTAAAGTGTCCCGTTTCTCCACACTCGTAACAGGTTGGGCTTGCTCCAGAGCCGGGTACCTGGTTGATGGGTCGTGCTGGTGCCTTACAGAAACGAGCAGTGTGCCCCTCTCTGCCGCAGTTTTTGCAATGCAACTTTCGGCAAGCCCCAGTGTGATGGAAGTTACACTTGTTGCATTTTGGAAGTGTTCCTGCGTATGGTTTCATGGGAGTTGGTGTGGTGAGGGTTGTGGCAGCATGAACAGCAAGGATCTGTTGCTTCCTAGCGAGGCCTTGGGTTGATTGGTCCTTCTTGTTGTCCCAAAACTTTCTTTCGTTGTTCCCTCCTCTTGCTTGGGTATGGGTGGTTGCCATAGTGTCATGGTGGGCATGATGGTCAATGAGTTTGCAAGAAGGAAAACTGATCAGATGGTAAGTTCCTACTAGTAAAGACAAGTCAGTTGTTATAGAATTTGATTTTTCCTGCATTTTTCTTCGATTTAAGAATTCCTTATATATAGTTCATAAAGGAAGTCCATATGAATGAACTTCACGAGTTAGTGGGTTTTGTGGTCTCTCTTAGATTTTTCACGAGTGTGCTCAAGGCGATTGGTGCGGATCGTATGTATTCTCGTTATTTGCATCAACCTCTGCGATACTATGGAGAGTTGTTCTACCCTGAATCTCGTTTCGGGCAACTCTATAGACTAGGATTGGAAAAATTTTATCTGCTGAGTTTCCTTCGTTTATGTTGTAGAAGCTTCGTTCTCTATTAAACGACATATGTTGGTCTTGTTCTTTGCTCCAGGTTTCCAAGCACTCTACCCAAGGAGGCATCGGGCCTTGAAAGCCGGTCAAGGGTTGGGATTCGGAACAAGAGTCATCGGGGTTAAGTTCTCCACTTCAGGGTCGGAGTCAGAACCATCAGCATAGCCTTCAGCTTGGTGACCATCTACAGGGGTTGGGTAATCATTCTCTGGCTCCTCTCCGAGCCATTTGGTATTGTAGTGGTTAGGGTAGTACGGGTCGTCGTGTGGGTGGAATCCAGCCATGATATCTTCGCGAGAAATGGGGATATAAGAAATGATTAAGCAAACGTACTAATTTGCTAATTATACGATGATCTTTATCAGGTACTTCAACAAATTGTTTAGTGCATACTAATTATATGTATTCGGGACAGGATAGACCTTCGAATAAGCGACCCTAACTCTAAATCCCCAATCCAACGAGAACAGGAAGTAGGGCAAAGATCCACAGATTCTAAGTCTATGACGTCCTGGATACATAAAATTTTAATGTATCCACTAAGCAACTATTGACCTATTGATAAAGATCTATTTAGTTTTTGCAGATGTAATTTTTAATAATGCCAAAATACCCCTATGGTATTTCATTGTGGTAGTGTTGGTAAGTTTTTAGACTTGTTGCCACATCACAACCATTCTTGGGCATATGCTAATCACTCCTCGGACCAGCATAGTTGATCAGGCTATGCTATTCCCAAGACTGATCATACATCCCCAGGCTTACCTGTGATATCCAACAATCATTACTTTTGTTTTGTCCTAAAAATAATGCTGACCTTAGTATGTATGCATGCATGTATACTTTTAACAAGAGTTATTTATTCTTAAAGGTATAGTGGTTTTGAAATCTTAAAATCAGAGACCTTAGTCCCAATGCATTTATAGTTTGTATATCTTATGTGGTTCGATATACTTAGTTCACTATAAACAATGCTCTGATACCAATCTGTCACACCCCCAAACCAAGGATGGCGGAAACGTCTGGGGGTGGAGGACTTCATGTACAGTATCACAACAACGTGTATAATAGTGCTCAAAGTAAAAACAACCACCATAAATATAATTGCAAAAGTTACACCAAAGTATATGTTTACATGTTTCAAAAGCAATTACATTATGATGACAAAATAAATTGTTGACGGTTTAGCGTCCCATCCTCAAAGCGATGAAGTTTTCCTGTTTCACTGATTTCCTGAGAATACAAGTAGTTTTAAAGAGTGTCAACACAAAGGTTGGTGAGTTCATAAGAGTTTTCTTTGAAGTAGAAACCGTTTTTCCTTGTAATATCGATTTAGTTTGATTTCCAGAAAATCCAATATTTTCTTAGTTAAGTATGAATAGAAATAATCCTACATGATGCTGTAATGAACCCTAGAGTAATCCGTAGAGTTCCTCTATAATCGTCCAACATATAAAGTTATATAAGGCTTAACTTAGATAAAACGTTGAATATAGTGGGTCTGCCCTAGGTCCACAACCCAACGAGGAACAGGAGATGAGGCGGGCACCACCAATTCTAGGCCAATCAAGACTAAATTCTTATATGACTCAACATATACGCTCAGCGACTATAGTTGAAGTCTAACAATTTTAGAGGATGTGTAGTTTTAATATCATAATAGCTTTGTATAGAGACCCGGCACTTTGTATTTGTACCCCTTTTTGTATAGAGACCCGGTACTTTGTATTTGTACCCCTTTTTGTATAGAGACCCGGTACTTTGTATTTGTACCCCTTTTTGTATAGAGGGTACTTTGTATTTGTACCTCTTTTTGTATAGAGACCCGGTACTTTGTATTTGTACCCCTTTTTGTATAGAGACCCGGTACTTTGTATTTGTACCCCTTTTTGTATAGAGACCCGGTACTTTGTATTTGTACCCCTTTTTGTATAGAGACCCGGTACTTTGTATTTGTACCCCTTTTTGTATAGAGACCCGGTACTTTGTATTTGTACCCATAGAGATAAAAGGTGATTTTAAATCGACATAAAACTCATTTAGGTTTTAAAAATAAAATCCCGTAAACTTATGGATTGTTCCCTATGTGAGCCGTTATAATCGTACTATGACTATGTGAACCTGCCACGACGTTCTCAGTGTCGCGAAAAATGAAATGACATTTGTCACCCGTAGACCTGCAGGTCCAACTGTAGCTAGCAGCAAGGTGTGGGGTGTCAATCCCAATATAGATCTATATACAAGTATCACGTTCTCCCTCAAGGAGATTCTGATTATAACTACCAGGAATTATATCCCGCACTCGGACGTACGGGGAGAGAGAGAGAGAGAGAGAAAAATAGAGAAACTCACAATATAGGATAACAAGTTTACTTGAAATGTGTGTGAATATAAATCTTTCTTGTATGAATGTACCCTTTTTGTACGAGTGCGTTGAGTGATGTATCATAAACTATACCTATTATAGTTTATCTAAAATGTATGTAATATGTATGAATTCTTTTATGGAAATGTATTAGTATTGTGAATTTATCAAACTATACATTTTATAGTCTAATAATACGTGTTCCAAAATGAATGAATAATATTTAATATTTAATATGAATGTCTTAATTCCAGTTCATAATGATAAACTAACACGGAAACACATTCAAATATTAGAACTTATGATTATACACTTTGCTCAACATAATACAAAGTGTTACGATATTTACATGCTGTTGGCTAACTTTAGCCATTCTGCCCTGTATTTGGAAAAATCATAGAAAAATCATACGAAGTCGAAAACTAGATCCGTAAATTCTGAGAGTTCACAAAATGTGTCTAGTTTGCTCATAAATTTTATCTCAATTTATAATGACCTCTAACTTGGGTGAGAAAGTCCAAAATCACAGACTGGTCCGGATTGTTGTTTGAAATGATAGGCAATTTTGTAAAAATCGCCATAAATTGTAGAAAAATCGTATGGAGATGTGCAAGTAGTCATTTTAAAGCTAAAAACTTAAACTATTTTCACTTTGTACAGTTTTGAAAACAAAAATGTTTAAGATGCCCAACACAGTCCGTGAATGGAGTTGAACTTTTCTGATGAAGGCTGTTAGAAAAATCTAGTTATGTTCTTAGTGTTTTAACTTGTATTCCCCCCCTGAAAACTTGAGAAAACATGAAAATGTAGGGGTATGAACTCACCTTGAGTGATTTCAGTAGATGATTGTTGAAGAATGGAAGTGTTTAATTCAAGAACACTTGGAGATGCCTTGAAGGTTTTCGAGAATCTAACATCATAGTTAGGGAGTTTGTGTAAGCAACCAAAGATTTGAGTAGAATGAAGTGAAATAATAATAGGGAGGATGAATTTTTACTTACTAAGTGTGGAAGAACACTTGAATCCAGCCTTGGATCTCGAAAATTTGTGTAGAAGAGTTTGAGAGAAAAAGTGATGTTTGTTACTTAGTGGAATGAGAGAAATGAGAGAAAATGAGGAGTGTGGTTGATTGTTCCAGCTCAAAAACGTGGAAGTGAGTGAAATTTGAGTGTAAGGGAACATTGAAGTGACATAGGTAAGGTGGGGAGGTATGGCTGGTCATAGAGTGGGTGTGGGGTGGTTGCTTGTGACTTTGATTTTTTTTTTTTTTTTTTTTTTTTTTTTTTAAACTTGCAAGGCACAATGGAATATATATTACTCCTATAAAGGAAATTGACTCAATCAAGGACGATTTCACAATTAAAGTTCGGATCATACGTCTTTGGACTCAAAAGTCAAGAACAATGTCTTATAATAGTCTATATCCCATTTTTAGTTTAATTTTCTAAATATATGTGTGGTTGTCTATGTGTGTGTATCTCTTTAAAAATTCTGCAATTTCATCATTTTATGACCCCCATTTGCGAAGTTGAGTATTTATTTCCAAAAATGCGAAACTCCAGGGACAATATTTGAAATCTTCTGTTTTCTTCCCCAATTCGCATTCTAGTGTGAAATACTTCGCATCTTCATTCTTACACCCTTCGCATCCCTTCGCATTAATCACCTTCGCATTTTCATTCTTACACCCTTCGCATCCCTTCGCATTAATCACCTTCGCATTTTCATTCTTACACCCTTCGCATCCCTTCGCATTAATCACCTTCGCATTTTCATTCTTACACCCTTCGCATCCCTTCGCATTAATCACCTTCGCATTTTAACCTAATTAATCAAATGCGATTCACAAAATTTTTCATTCCAGATGCGAACACAGTTTAGTTCTTGAACTCTAAACTTGCGAAATCAAAATTTTCATATGTTGAACCCATATGCGAATATTAACCCAATTGACTTCAAATTGATTCATAGATGCGAACACTCGATTGTTTTACTTTCGCAAAATGAGCATCAACAACTCCACAATCGAGTTTTTAAATTCTTGCAACCAACAATTTCATAGTCCTTGACTTCGCGTTTTTCTTCATGAATCATCCCTCAATCATCAATCCAATTGCGAATCAAAAACTCATATGTTCTTGCTTTATCGATTCATCGACCTAATACACAAGGTTTAATAGAGTTGACCGGCTTGACTTGATGACTTGACTTGACTCAAGATTGACGATTGTCACAAATTGACCCGAAAATGACGGTTGTCACATCATCCCCCCGTTAAAGGGAATTTCGTCCCGAAATTTGCACTTCGAATGGGGATCCAGGAATTTAGAGGAAAGATGGGGATGACTTTTCGTAGTACCAGAATTTGATTATGGCGAGGAATAACTCGCCCGATGTCACATGATTACTACTATGCATGCTTTAATCGATGCTAGATTTATCATATAAAGAAATTCGGGATTTAAATGTCGATGTTAGAAACACGTACTGATATTTGCGGGCAGTTCCGGAGTGGTTTCTCCCTCGGTGATTGCAAACACCCTCCCGCCACCACCAGCATCTCTTGTTCTTGGGCATTCCCTTTTAAAGTGTCCCGTTTCTCCACACTCGTAACAGGTTGGGCTTGCTCCAGAGCCGGGTACCTGGTTGATGGGTCGTGCTGGTGCCTTACAGAAACGAGCAGTGTGCCCCTCTCTGCCGCAGTTTTTGCAATGCAACTTTCGGCAAGCCCCAGTGTGATGGAAGTTACACTTGTTGCATTTTGGAAGTGTTCCTGCGTATGGTTTCATGGGAGTTGGTGTGGTGAGGGTTGTGGCAGCATGAACAGCAAGGATCTGTTGCTTCCTAGCGAGGCCTTGGGTTGATTGGTCCTTCTTGTTGTCCCAAAACTTTCTTTCGTTGTTCCCTCCTCTTGCTTGGGTATGGGTGGTTGCCATAGTGTCATGGTGGGCATGATGGTCAATGAGTTTGCAAGAAGGAAAACTGATCAGATGGTAAGTTCCTACTAGTAAAGACAAGTCAGTTGTTATAGAATTTGATTTTTCCTGCATTTTTCTTCGATTTAAGAATTCCTTATATATAGTTCATAAAGGAAGTCCATATGAATGAACTTCACGAGTTAGTGGGTTTTGTGGTCTCTCTTAGATTTTTCACGAGTGTGCTCAAGGCGATTGGTGCGGATCGTATGTATTCTCGTTATTTGCATCAACCTCTGCGATACTATGGAGAGTTGTTCTACCCTGAATCTCGTTTCGGGCAACTCTATAGACTAGGATTGGAAAAATTTTATCTGCTGAGTTTCCTTCGTTTATGTTGTAGAAGCTTCGTTCTCTATTAAACGACATATGTTGGTCTTGTTCTTTGCTCCAGGTTTCCAAGCACTCTACCCAAGGAGGCATCGGGCCTTGAAAGCCGGTCAAGGGTTGGGATTCGGAACAAGAGTCATCGGGGTTAAGTTCTCCACTTCAGGGTCGGAGTCAGAACCATCAGCATAGCCTTCAGCTTGGTGACCATCTACAGGGGTTGGGTAATCATTCTCTGGCTCCTCTCCGAGCCATTTGGTATTGTAGTGGTTAGGGTAGTACGGGTCGTCGTGTGGGTGGAATCCAGCCATGATATCTTCGCAAGAAATGGGGATATAAGAAATGATTAAGCAAACGTACTAATTTGCTAATTATACGATGATCTTTATCAGGTACTTCAACAAATTGTTTAGTGCATACTAATTATATGTATTCGGGACAGGATAGACCTTCGAATAAGCGACCCTAACTCTAAATCCCCAATCCAACGAGAACAGGAAGTAGGGCAAAGATCCACAGATTCTAAGTCTATGACGTCCTGGATACATAAAATTTTAATGTATCCACTAAGCAACTATTGACCTATTGATAAAGATCTATTTAGTTTTTGCAGATGTAATTTTTAATAATGCCAAAATACCCCTATGGTATTTCATTGTGGTAGTGTTGGTAAGTTTTTAGACTTGTTGCCACATCACAACCATTCTTGGGCATATGCTAATCACTCCTCGGACCAGCATAGTTGATCAGGCTATGCTATTCCCAAGACTGATCATACATCCCCAGGCTTACCTGTGATATCCAACAATCATTACTTTTGTTTTGTCCTAAAAATAATGCTGACCTTAGTATGTATGCATGCATGTATACTTTTAACAAGAGTTATTTATTCTTAAAGGTATAGTGGTTTTGAAATCTTAAAATCAGAGACCTTAGTCCCAATGCATTTATAGTTTGTATATCTTATGTGGTTCGATATACTTAGTTCACTATAAACAATGCTCTGATACCAATCTGTCACACCCCCAAACCAAGGATGGCGGAAACGTCTGGGGGTGGAGGACTTCATGTACAGTATCACAACAACGTGTATAATAGTGCTCAAAGTAAAAACAACCACCATAAATATAATTGCAAAAGTTACACCAAAGTATATGTTTACATGTTTCAAAAGCAATTACATTATGATGACAAAATAAATTGTTGACGGTTTAGCGTCCCATCCTCAAAGCGATGAAGTTTTCCTGTTTCACTGATTTCCTGAGAATACAAGTAGTTTTAAAGAGTGTCAACACAAAGGTTGGTGAGTTCATAAGAGTTTTCTTTGAAGTAGAAACCGTTTTTCCTTGTAATATCGATTTAGTTTGATTTCCAGAAAATCCAATATTTTCTTAGTTAAGTATGAATAGAAATAATCCTACATGATGCTGTAATGAACCCTAGAGTAATCCGTAGAGTTCCTCTATAATCGTCCAACATATAAAGTTATATAAGGCTTAACTTAGATAAAACGTTGAATATAGTGGGTCTGCCCTAGGTCCACAACCCAACGAGGAACAGGAGATGAGGCGGGCACCACCAATTCTAGGCCAATCAAGACTAAATTCTTATATGACTCAACATATACGCTCAGCGACTATAGTTGAAGTCTAACAATTTTAGAGGATGTGTAGTTTTAATATCATAATAGCTTTGTATAGAGACCCGGCACTTTGTATTTGTACCCCTTTTTGTATAGAGACCCGGTACTTTGTATTTGTACCCCTTTTTGTATAGAGACCCGGTACTTTGTATTTGTACCCCTTTTTGTATAGAGGGTACTTTGTATTTGTACCTCTTTTTGTATAGAGACCCGGTACTTTGTATTTGTACCCCTTTTTGTATAGAGACCCGGTACTTTGTATTTGTACCCCTTTTTGTATAGAGACCCGGTACTTTGTATTTGTACCCCTTTTTGTATAGAGACCCAGTACTTTGTATTTGTACCCCTTTTTGTATAGAGACCCGGTACTTTGTATTTGTACCCATAGAGATAAAAGGTGATTTTAAATCGACATAAAACTCCTTTAGGTTTTAAAAATAAAATCCCGTAAACTTATGGATTGTTCCCTATGTGAGCCGTTATAATCGTACTATGACTATGTGAACCTGCCACGACGTTCTCAGTGTCGCGAAAAATGAAATGACATTTGTCACCCGTAGACCTGCAGGTCCAACTGTAGCTAGCAGCAAGGTGTGGGGTGTCAATCCCAATATAGATCTATATACAAGTATCACGTTCTCCCTCAAGGAGATTCTGATTATAACTACCAGGAATTATATCCCGCACTCGGACGTACGGGGAGAGAGAGAGAGAGAGAGAAAAATAGAGAAACTCACAATATAGGATAACAAGTTTACTTGAAATGTGTGTGAATATAAATCTTTCTTGTATGAATGTACCCTTTTTGTACGAGTGCGTTGAGTGATGTATCATAAACTATATCTATTATAGTTTATCTAAAATGTATGTAATATGTATGAATTCTTTTATGGAAATGTATTAGTATTGTGAATTTATCAAACTATACATTTTATAGTCTAATAATACGTGTTCCAAAATGAATGAATAATATTTAATATTTAATATGAATGTCTTAATTCCAGTTCATAATGATAAACTAACACGGAAACACATTCAAATATTAGAACTTATGATTATACACTTTGCTCAACATAATACAAAGTGTTACGATATTTACATGCTGTTGGCTAACTTTAGCCATTCTGCCCTGTATTTGGAAAAATCATAGAAAAATCATACGAAGTCGAAAACTAGATCCGTAAATTCTGAGAGTTCACAAAATGTGTCTAGTTTGCTCATAAATTTTATCTCAATTTATAATGACCTCTATCTTGGGTGAGAAAGTCCAAAATCACAGACTGGTCCGGATTGTTGTTTGAAATGATAGGCAATTTTGTAAAAATCGCCATAAATTGTAGAAAAATCGTATGGAAATGTGCAAGTAGTCATTTTAAAGCTAAAAACTTAAACTATTTGCACTTTGTACAGTTTTGAAAACAAAAATGTTTAAGATGCCCAACACAGTCCGTGAATGGAGTTGAACTTTTCTGATGAAGGCTGTTAGAAAAATCTAGTTATGTTCTTAGTGTTTTAACTTGTATTCCCCCCCTGAAAACTTGAGAAAACATGAAAATGTAGGGGTATGAACTCACCTTGAGTGATTTCAGTAGATGATTGTTGAAGAATGGAAGTGTTTAATTCAAGAACACTTGGAGATGCCTTGAAGGTTTTCGAGAATCTAACATCATAGTTAGGGAGTTTGTGTAAGCAACCAAAGATTTGAGTAGAATGAAGTGAAATAATAATAGGGAGGATGAATTTTTACTTACTAAGTGTGGAAGAACACTTGAATCCAGCCTTGGATCTCGAAAATTTGTGTAGAAGAGTTTGAGAGAAAAAGTGATGTTTGTTACTTAGTGGAATGAGAGAAATGAGAGAAAATGAGGAGTGTGGTTGATTGTTCCAGCTCAAAAACGTGGGAGTGAGTGAAATTTGAGTGTAAGGGAACATTGAAGTGACATAGGTAAGGTGGGGAGGTATGGCTGGTCATAGAGTGGGTGTGGGGTGGTTGCTTGTGACTTTGATTTTTTTTTTTTTTTTTTTTTTTTTTTTTTTAAACTTGCAAGGCACAATGGAATATATTACTCCTATAAAGGAAATTGACTCAATCAAGGACGATTTCACAATTAAAGTTCGGATCATACGTCTTTGGACTCAAAAGTCAAGAACAATGTCTTATAATAGTCTATATCCCATTTTTAGTTTAATTTTCTAAATATATGTGTGGTTGTCTATGTGTGTGTATCTCTTTAAAAATTCTGCAATTTCATCATTTTATGACCCCCATTTGCGAAGTTGAGTATTTATTTCCAAAAATGCGAAACTCCAGGGACAATATTTGAAATCTTCTGTTTTCTTCCCCAATTCGCATTCTACTGTGAAATACTTCGCATCTTCATTCTTACACCCTTCGCATCCCTTCGCATTAATCACCTTCGCATTTTCATTCTTACACCCTTCGCATCCCTTCGCATTAATCACCTTCGCATTTTCATTCTTACACCCTTCGCATCCCTTCGCATTAATCACCTTCGCATTTTCATTCTTACACCCTTCGCATCCCTTCGCATTAATCACCTTCGCATTTTAACCTAATTAATCAAATGCGATTCACAAAATTTTTCATTCCAGATGCGAACACAGTTTAGTTCTTGAACTCTAAACTTGCGAAATCAAAATTTTCATATGTTGAACCCATATGCGAATATTAACCCAATTGACTTCAAATTGATTCATAGATGCGAACACTCGATTGTTTTACTTTCGCAAAATGAGCATCAACAACTCCACAATCGAGTTTTTAAATTCTTGCAACCAACAATTTCATAGTCCTTGACTTCGCGTTTTTCTTCATGAATCATCCCTCAATCATCAATCCAATTGCGAATCAAAAACTCATATGTTCTTGCTTTATCGATTCATCGACCTAATACACAAGGTTTAATAGAGTTGACCGGCTTGACTTGATGACTTGACTTGACTCAAGATTGACGATTGTCACAAATTGACCCGAAAATGACGGTTGTCACATTATTGTTGGGCCTTTCCATTAGGCCTTGATGCAATTTATTAATGGGCCATCCAAGAATAATTATATGGACTAAAATAATTTAATGGGCCTAGGGTAAGTCCCATGTAAGGGGTTGCGCCCAATTTGGAAAATTAGGCAATAGATGGACCATAATTGGGCCTTAATGATTGTATAATAAGACCACATATAGGCCTGGGCCCAATTTGGAAAATTGGGCCTAATGTTGGGCTTTGATTCCTAGTTCGCTTTGGGCCTGTGGATTGGGCTTGGGCTTATATAAGCCAAGCCTGGGGTATTGAAGTAATTATCCAAGTATGTATTATGGTTATGTGTTGGGACCCAATTATTGACTGGGTGTTGTTTTGGTGTTTACAGTTCCGGAATCTGTCATCTAACAACTAGGGTTGAGTCTACGGGAGTTCAACAAGTGTGGGATTCTGTTTACGGGACTTCGGCAGTGCGAGGTGAGTTACCTTCCAATAGCGGTGGGTCTACAGCCACAATGACAGCCCACCAGTAGGAGTTGTATGTTAGATGATTGTCTTTGTGATATCATCTAGGTTTGCTACTACCTGATATGTTATATGCTGGCATGATATGTTATCTGTGATAGTAGTAGAGTTCGGTTGTTAGGACCGAAGGGTAGGTCATACACCCCAGATATGTCTAACAGTATGTGATGATATGTTTATATGTTGGCATGATATATTATATGCAATAGTGGTAGTAGGTTCGGTTGTTAGGACCGAAGGGTAGTTCATACACCCCCAGATATGTTTGATAATCTGTTACGTTATGATATGTGATAGTAGTAGTAGTAGTAGGGGGTGAAATAGTCCCCAAGGTTCGGTCGTTAGGACCGAAGGGTAGTCAGCACCCCAGAATGGCTTGACACGGGTAGGTCGGAGCCCCCGAATGGCCGTACCGGGTAGGTCGGGCACCCCAGAAATGCCTGACAGTATGTATGCTATGTGATTGTATGGTATGTGGTATGATGGGGGAACTCACTAAGCTTTGTGCTTACAGTTTTCAGTTTGGTTTCAGGTACTTCGTTTTCAAAGGAAAGGAGTCGGCTCGATCGCAGCGCATCACACAATGTTTTCCGCACATGAGATCGTTGGGGATTACGCTCTGATATGGTTTTATGATACTATGTTTTTGATTAATGTCACCTGGGTCTTGACATGAGACTTTATTATGAATGTTTTTATACTGATGGTTTTATTTAATAACATAAATAAAAATGAAATTTTTGGCCTGTATTTTTGGGATGTTACAAGTTGGTATCAGAGCCTTGGTTTGAGGGATTCGGACATACTCTCGGGTGTGTCTGAACTCAAACTAAGGGCTTGGTATGAAAATTTTGAAAAGTAAAAGCATTTTATATAAAGAAGTTTGAAAAGAGAAAATGACTTTGAAAAGAATATGGTGTGTGATGCGTGTAATCAGTCGAGCTCAAGTAAGTTTTCCCCAAGACACCTATACATGTTATGATATGATATGGTTATGAGAACTGCATGCTAGATTAGAGCTGAGGATCTATGAGGATGCATTATATTCCTATTGTATGTGCTTGTAGACTTGCATGCTAGTACTGATCTGTCAGTGATAGGATAGCCTGTTTAGGTTATGCCTGATTGTATGAGCCTTTGAATTGCATGTATAGATTCCTGATTAGAGGATAGAATGATTTGATTGGAATATGATGGTTATATTTTTCATTGTCTGAATGTTTCTTGCTTTGTGCTCTGTGGTACTCTTAGTAATGTGAGTTAACTATTAATTGAATATACTAGGTCACATGGGACACAGGTCAGATAATCTCAAAGTGAGAGACTTGACCCAATTGTGCAGCTCTTGTCTGAGTCCAACCGTTCTAGGGATGGATATTTTACTCGAAGGATTATCTGATCTCTGTTGCATGTGGCTATATTCATGAGGTAGCTAGTTGACATTACTGGGAATCTTTCAGCAGCTGAGGACTGGGTGAGTTCGGGAACCTAGGGAAGCCTAGGATATATTTCAGTGAGTTAATAGTGAGGCTCAGTTAGACTTGGGTGTACCAGTTGAGGAAGTGACTTGGAGGATCCGGGAGGATTGCTGAGGAAAGTATGGATAGGTGTGGAAGGTAGTATTGGGCCCATACTACTGTAAACACAGGATCCATACTTGAATTAGTGAGAGTCTTGGAGAATCTAAGAAGCTTTAGGGAAGAGTTTGTGACCCAGTTTGGGGACAGAGGATGTGCCAGTTGTTGCAACTTAGCCATTGGCAAGCGAGCTAGTGAGCGTGACAGGGTGTCAGACCCTGAAGGATATGATTTCCAAGAGTTGTAGATGCGGGATCGAATTAGGAGCGCCATGGAAAGAGAGGTGCATGCCACGTGCGTATAGTAGAGGGTCTCGGGAAGAGAACCATGACTTCTAAACATCAGGTGAAAGGATAGCAGGGTCTAAGTCAGTGCAGCACGTACGAGAAAGTACACAAGGGAGTTTGTCACTCCAAGGGTTTAGGCTACTACAGGGTAGCAGGTTTGGCCATATCAGCAGAAGGTGACCAATATTTCCCCAGACGTTGCGAGTATGTCATCTTCTATTGCTGCTAGATGGAGGTTGGGGATACGTATTGCGTTGGAATTGTGAGTGAGTTTGGATAAGTCAGACCTCGGGCCGGTTTTTCTGCTAGTGTTTGGGTTACCAAGGATCATATATGCCATCCTGCATGCCGAAAGGTCCTTGATGAACCCAAAGAGACACACATCTTGGGAAGTGGGTTCCACGCATATCGTTATCATTTTGGATCCTTGTCGGGATCTATGCAGGAGTATTATTTAGAGGATACTCGATCACGGTTGGAGTGATTGTTCTCCAATGAAGTAAGCGTTCAGAGGTTCTATCATTGTTCAGGTATGGTCGGAAATTGTTTATGGATGAACTTTGGAGTTCAAGGCATTACCGTTGCTAGGACGGAACTGGTGATAGGAAGAGGGTAGTGCCAGTCGCGGATGTTAGATGCATAAGTGGTTGGTCACTGGATAATCAAGATAATTGTATTTTTGCATGACCTGTGTTCGGTTAGAGTTCAGTTGTACTGCAAGATTAGGAGTGGGAACGAGGATTCGTCAACTAGAGTGAAGATTAAGGTCTTCAATTGACAGCATGTTAGATGGATTGAGGTGTCAGACTAGATCAGATTTCAAGAGTACTCATTGAGATTTCCGAGGATGGGAGATATCAAGGTTTAATCGGTGATTAAACACTAGCATTGGCAGGCACAGGTTGTCATCAGTGGGATAGTAGAATGCGAGAAGGATTGGGAGTGCTTCGATTTTCATGTAATGTGAAGACTTAGTCGAATCTAAGTGGGGGAGTGACTTTTTATAAAGTTCTCCAACTGTGAGTTCGGGTTGCGCAAGGTGCAATCTATTGGCCGCCTTGTCAACTAGAAGGGTATTCTAGTTGATTCGGCCAAGATAGAGGTCGTGATGCAGTGGGAGATTCCGAGGTCTCCATCTGAGATTCAGAATTCCCTGGGTATAGCGGGTTATTACTGGAGATTTATGCATGACTTCTCCGAGATTGTGGTTCCTTTGACCGAATGACCAAGAAGTCGACGGCCTTTCGTTGGGGGCTGAGCAGCAGGCAACCTTCGATACTCTCAGACAGCAGTTATACGAGGCACCAATTCTCACCCTGCAAGAGGATGTAGATGATTTCATGGTTTACTGTGATGCTTTGATCACGATCATGGGTACGGTACTGATACAGTGGGGTCACATGATAGCAGGTTTCAGGAACCATGTCAGAGTTCCGGTTAGGACTCTAGTTCAGTGATGTGTTAGGTCGAGTGCATGTCCGACCTGATATGGAAAGTATTGTAAGACTACTGGGGTAGCCGTAGCTTTCACTAGTAGTCAGATAGTATTGAAAGTGTTGTAAGATTGTGGGGGTAGCCGTAGCATTCACTAGTGGTTAGTTAGCATGGGAAGTGTTGTAAGATTGCGGGGGTAGCCGCAGCATTCACTAGCGGTCAGATAAAGATAGAGTGTTGTGAGACTGCGGGTGTAGCCGCAACATTCACTAGGTTAGTAGATAGTGTGAGCGCGTTGTTAGGACGTAGAAGGAACAGTACCCACCAGTTCGGGTGTAGCAGTGAGGATATGGAAATCCACCTATTGGATTTTGGATTTACCCAAATGGATTAGATCTGTTTAAGCCAGTAATGAGACCGTAGGGACATCACTACAGTTCTGAGATCAGAGGAGCAATGGACTGCTTCAGGACGGGTGAGATAAGGCTACCATTGGTCAGGTAGCAATCACTTTTGGCCTTGGATTTGATGATGATAGGATTCGATGCATGGACCCGATTGGTTAGATCGAGGGTTTGTTAGAGCCACAGTGGCATGACAACTAGTGGCAACTAGTTTCAGAGAAGGATTTCATTCAGAAGTCATGTAGAGCGACTGTATATCAGTCTTTCGGCTCTGTAGTCAGGATGAAACCTAATATTTCAGATGACTGACAGACGAATTGAGACCAGGGAGGTCTCGATAGATCTTGGGAAACAGCTATGTAACGGCATACTGCTTCAGCAGTTCAATGTTTAAGCAGTTCAAGCATGTGAGCAGTATTAGTATTTGTGTTTTGGGTTGCAAGTATGGACAGAATAACATATTTTTTGGGGTATTCCCAGTCACTCACAGCGGGAGTATCTAAGCCTTAGCCAAGTATTAGTGGTCTGCAAGGATAATTGGGTCTGTGACCCTATTTTATAATGGGAACCTCAAGCTATGAAAAGTGGAGTAGTCAGTTGAGAGATAAGCGGGCTGGTTCCATCGGTAATGATTCAGTATGATTGGTCTATCGGGGAATCAGACCATCTCAAGACAACAGGTTTAGAATGGAGTAGATGTGATCTTGTTGCGAGAAATTCGCTCACCTATTGATGGTTAGGGCTTAGCAAAGATTGGTCATGGCTACCCTGGGAATGCTAGGGCGTGCTTAGTATAGTGACCATGCTTCTGAGTGGTTGGTGCATGAGAAACAGTAAGGAATGATTTTGAGGACGAAATCTAATTTAAGTGGGGGAGAATTGTAATACCTCGTTTATTTATTTAATAAATAAATAAAGTAACAAATACAATTTTCGGATTAATTTATAAAGGATTTCGATGTCAGGGGCTAAAAGTAAATTTTAAACTTAAAATGCAAGTTTTGGATTCAGTTTGTAAAGATTTATGAAGGTAGGGTTAAAAGTGTAAAATATGAACTTATTTTGAAAGAAAAGAAGGAAGGAGGGGCCGATTATGTCATTATGGAAAGGAGTTTAGGGGGGCACCGGGTATATAATGCTTACGAAAACCCTAACCCTAAATAGAGAGTTCAGCCACCATGTGTGGACTCAGTCGCCCCCACCATTCGTTTATTGTTCCGATCAGTGAGGATAGTCGTTGTTGCCGATCCTTCGTCGTCCAAACACCACAACAGTGCCACTCCTGTACACCAGTCGAAGTCGAGAGCCACCAGAAGTGTTCCCTATCGAGTGCCGGCGAATCTGAGACATGCTGAGACCGACGCTGCTCTTGGGAAGGACCGATCGAAGGGCTGCGGTTGGGTCTCGGTGTTGTATCCGCCGCCATGCGACTGTTTCATCAAGGGTGTCGCCGCTCTACTGCCAATGTCAAGCTAAGGACCACCTTACACTCAATCCACTAAAGATGGGGGATGTTTCTGGACATGGGGGCTATAAGGGAGTGCGATGGATTATTGCTTCCATTCGTCAGTCGGGATCCCAAGAACTAGCTGTCATCCCCGCTGTTGGGGGGTTTCTTTTCCATTCAATGAGCACCACCAGATGGGTGGCCGCCTCCGGATCTCGAGAATGGTGTGTGTGTGTGCGGTCATTATCTCGCTGCCACCACTATTTTATGCCGCTTCGCCGTTGTGGCTGTCATTTCTACTTATTCCGCCGCCACTAGCCATCGCGATAGGTGGCTGTGGATGTATTTATGGGTGTGTGCTCATGTGATATTACTAATTCCGGTTGTTATGAGATTGTATGTGTGCTCTGTTTAGCCGAGGTTCCTGGAAAAGCGACCGTCACCACCGTGAGGTCCATGTATGTGTGTGTTTAGTGGGTTTGTGCGTTTTTTGTTGATATTTACCATTGTAAAGTGTACTACAAATAGGAATAATGAAAAGAAAACCGAAAATCACCACCATAGGGTGGTGGCTGCCGCCACCAGCTGCGTCGTGTCGGGTGGCGGTGCGCTTTTCCTCTTGTGATAGATTGGTTTGGGGTGCTAGAAACCCTAATGGGCTCAAACGAGCTCTAATGGGTCCAATGAAGCTTAATGGACTCTAATGGACCCAATTAAACCCATATGGGCTTAATAAGATTTTAGTGGGCTTATTAGGCCCAATAAAGCCCTAATTGTCATGAAAGGCCAACAAATTGATAAATGGGCTAATATTTAGATTGGAACACAATAATGCCAATAAAACCCTAATTTGTGGAAATTGCTTGGGACACACATGGGAATTAATTATTAAATCTTAAATAAGAATTAATAATCATTGGGAAACTAGCGTAAGGCATAATGGACTTAATGGATTAAGTCCTTAATGGGTTAAGAAAGAAACACCAAACCTTAATCATCATTTCAAGTGAAAACTCTAATTTAGGATTATGGGCTTGGACTTATCGAGACCCACATTTGGGCCATTGGAATAGAATCGTGTGATTAAGCCCAATCACACCATATGACTTATTTCGAAGAATGATGGACTTAATGGATTAAGTCCTTAGAGGAATAATTCCTTAATGAGTTAAGTAGGAAACTTAACCCTAATCGAAATTTTTTGTGAAACCCTAACTTCACTTGGGTTTATTGTTGGGCCTTTCCATTAGGCCTTGATGCAATTTATTAATGGGCCATCCAAGAATAATTATATGGACTAAAATAATTTAATGGGCGTAGGGTAAGTCCCATGTAAGGGGTTGCGCCCAATTTGGAAAATTAGGCCATAGATGGACCATAGTTGCGCCTTAATGATTGTATAATAAGACCACATATAGGCCAAATTGGGCCATATGCTGGGCTTTGATTCCTAGTTCGCTTTGGGCCTGTGGATTGGGCCTTGGGCTTATATAAGCCAAGCCTGGGGTAATGAAGTAATTATCCAAGTATGTATTATGGTTATGTGTTGGGACCTAATTATTAATTGGGAGTTGTTTTGGTGGTGACAGTTTGGGAATCAGTCATCCAACAGCTAGGGTTGAGTTTGCGGGAGTTCTACAAGTGTGAGATTGTGTTTACGGGACTTCGGCAGTGCGAGGTGAGTTACCTTCCAGTAGCGGTGGGTCTACGGCCACAATTCCGGCCCACCAGTAGGAGTTGTATGTTAGATGATTGTCTTTGTGATATCATCTAGGTTTGCTACTACCTGATATGTTATATCCTGGCCTGATATGTTATGTGTGATAGTTGTAGTGTTTGGTTTTTAGGACCGAAGGGTAGGTCAGACACCCCAAATATGTCTGATAGTATGTGATGATATGTTTATATTCTAGCATGATATATTATATGTGATAGTGGTAGTAGGTTCGGTTGTTAGGACCGAAGGGCAGTTCAGACACCCCAGATATGTCTGATAATCTGTTATGTTATGATATGTGATAACAGTAGTAGTAGGGGTGAAATAGTCCCCGAGGTTCTGTCGTTAGAACCGAAGGGTAGTCAGCATCCAAGAATGGCTTGACATGGGTAGTCAGCACCCCAGAATGGCTTGACACGGGTAGGTCGGCGCCCACGAATGGCCATACCGGGTAGGTCGGGCACCCCAGAAATGCCTGACAGTATGTATGCTATGTGATTGTATGGTATGTGGTATGATGGGGGAACTCACTAAGCTTTGTGCTTACGTTTTTCAGTTTGGTTTCAGGTATTTCGTTTTCAAAGGAAAGGAGCTGGCTCGATCGCAGCGCATCACACTATGTTTTCCGCACATGAGATCCTTGGGGATTACGCTCAGATATGGTTTTATGATACTATGTTTTTGATTAATGTCACTTGGGTCTTGACATGAGACTTTATTGTGAATGTTTTTATACTGATCGTTTTATTTAATAACATAAATAAAAATGAAATTTTTGGCCAGTATTTTTTGAATGTTACCTGCAATGAGTAGATCGGGTGGAAGTGTCAGATGAGCGTTTGGTGTCACGTAAAGACTTGTACACCCTTTATGACCCTAGTAACATATGAAGACATATCTTTACAAGTAATTAGTCATTTAAACTCTAATTAAACACATATAGACATCCTAATGTGAATAAAAGTTATATGGTTGAGTGCTAGAAGGCTAATCGGTTGCTAGGAAGGAGTTTTAGGCCTAACTATGGAGCTTACTCCTCACAAACCCACCTTTGGAGATTTTACGGCTGGGAGACCACATCCCCCATGAGTTTATGGCCGTAAACTCATGGTAGGAGTGTAATTGAGTGATTTCAAGCCTTTTGTGGTTCTAGAAGGTATGATAAGGCAATATATAAGGCTATAGGGGTGTTTAAGGTTCCAAAAGAGCACTCCCTAGGAGTTTACAGTCCTAGGACCACTCTTTGGGAGTTTAAGGTTGTAAGCCCCATGGCTTAGGCCGTGAACTCTTGGACACCCTCTAATCTTTGATTTTTAGGTCCTTGGCTCATTCCTAACAAGTTCTAGTGAGGGTATAACGCTTTTTAGGGGTTTAAAGGTTCAGTTGGCATGATTTAATGGAGTTTACGATCTAAGCATATGCTTGGGATGTAAACTCTTGTTTTCCCTTCAAATGATGATGTTTAGGTGTTCCATGTCCAAAATTGGAAGTCCCTAAGTCTTATCTAATGTCCAAATGGGGCTTGGAAGGGTTTTGGGCTTCATTTGCATGCTTAGAGGGAGTTTATAGTCTAAGCATATGCTTGGACCGTAAACCCTCTTTCAAGACCTCAAACTTGATGAGTCATGACTCAAACACTTCTAGGTTAAATCCAGAATTAGTTTTTAAGCCTAAAGGGGAGAGTTTGGGCATTTTTGCACCATTTTAGGGGTTTACGGCCTAAGGTGGTTCTTAGGTCGTAAACTCCTTTTCTTTGGCTTTCTTGAATGATTTTTGAGCTATAACAACAAGAAATGATGTTTAGAACAAGTTAGGGTAAGGGAACTTATGTTTTGGAGGCGGAAACTTGCAGTTTTGGGATGAAATCGGACTTGAGGAGAGAGAGTAGAGAGAGAAAGAGTGTCTAGTATGGTAAAAAGGTCCTAAGGAGTGTCCACCCACCCTTATATAGAGCTCGGGTGTTGTACCCGGTATACGACTACCCGATACTTATGTTAAACGAGGTTTAAAGTTTTACCCAGTTAAAGGGTCGTAATTAAAAATAATCTTTTTCCAGCTAAATGGAAAGATAGTTTACATGTTTTTATTTATTTTATTATGACGATATTAACATAAAATGAAAATAAAATAAAACATTTATTGATTTATCGACCCCAAATTAACGGAACTTTTATAAAATAGAATATTCTATTAACGGAAACAGGTTATAATGATGGAATAAATTTTGGGTTGTCACATTATCCCCCCCGTTAAGGAAATTTTGTCCTGAAATTTGGAATTCAAGCAGCTAAGCTATTACAGTACGACTAAGCAAAGAGATGGGGATATTTGAGTTTCATTTGATCCTTGCGCTCCAAAGTGAACTCCGGTCCTCGTTTGGCGTTCCATCGAACCTTCACAATTTGGATGTGGCTTTGTATCGTTCGTTTGACCTCCCGGTCAATAATCTCCGCAGGCTCTTCCACGAAGTTGAGGCTCTCGTTGACTTCGATCTCGTCGAGGTGGATTACGAGAGTCTCGTCGGACAGGCATTTCTTCAAGTTTGATACATGGAAGGTAGGATGTATGTTACGTAGCTCATGGGATAGGTTGAGTTTGTAAGCTACGGGGTCCATTCTAGCGAGAATCTCGAAAGGCCCTATGTACCTTGGGTTCAGATTTGCACGCTTTCCAAAGCGTATCGTTCCCTTCCAGGGTGAGACTTTCAAAAGGACTCGGTCTCCCACATGGAATTCCAAAGGTTTGCTTCGTTTGTCTGCGTAGCTTTTCTGTCGATCCCTAGCGGCTTTTAATCATTCACTAATCTGTACAATCTTTTCGGTCGTTTCTCGAATGATCTCCGGACCCGTGTGTGACAACCCGATATTTCAACTCTTTGTAATGGCCTAATAGGTCAAGTATTGTAACCACTTTTGAGTTAATAAAATCAACGTTGATATTAAAATGTCCAAAAAGTTTCTATTTAACTACCTACTTTGTTTTATATCATTAAACCGGGATCGTACGTAAAAAGAATGCCCAAATCCGGCTTCCTATATTGAAGTTAAGATTTTTCCAAATTCGGCTTAGTAGCAGACAACTAAAAACTCGAATTGTAGATAAAGCGGCTTTTGGCCGGAATGACCTAAATGAGAATCGAAGGTCTCGACAATGGTATTTCAGCGGTAAAAAGTCTGGCAAAAACCGACGTCAGATAAAGAAGTTATGAATTGTTTAAAGAAATTTCTTAATCATGACATTTTATAAATAAATAATAAAAATAATTTCGGAATTTGCCGACGGAATCTAAACGAAAGTTGTAGAGTATGGTCTCACCTTCGCGGGGATATAAAGAACGTCGAAAACGGAGTTCGTATGACGAAGATATGAATTTTTGAAGTTTATTAAATAAATTATATATTTATTCAATTCAAAATCCGGTATTATCCGAAGGGGGAGTCAGCGTACTCATCCGAGTTACGCGCCGCGTAACCCCGTACGCCCCGCGTACGCGAAGGCCTTGGCCTCGGATCGTCCACGTCTCGCCTGTGAGAACCACCGACCCATCCCATCCGAGCTCCGAGGCAGTCGAGGACTCGGTCACGCATGACGTACGCGTACGCCCAGCGTACGTGCGTACGCCCCGCGTAACGAGGCCTCTCAGCCTCCTATAAATAGAGATGCGAGGGTTCCGGAAAATTCACCCCATCTCTTATTTGTCTCACGATATTGCCTCGATTTTCGTGCCTGCACTACCCCGAAGCCCTGGTCATTTTGCTCAAGTCCCGAAGGTCGATTTTACTCCAGAGATTCCCGAGAAAAATCCATTTCCCGAGACGAAACTCTGCCCGGTTTTTCCATCTCGCTATCTTCAAACTTTCAAGTGAGTTCATACCCCTTAAATTAACCTTTTTTTTTTATATATTCTAAATGCTTTTATATGCTTTCTAAGGGGGGGAAATACAAGTAAAATACACGACTACTATCGGGTGTTATATATAAAGATTATTATACACTTTTATTAAGTAGAATCATATGTGATTTATAAACTTTATAGGGAACTCCCGTATACAAAATATATTACAATAACATTCTATCTTTAAAACTATAAATTGTTGAAATGCATGTATGAACTAAACATTTTTCCTAGATTTAAAGTATATGTGTCTATCTTAGGATCTAAAAAAATCTATGCTTTCATAACAAGTGGTTCCTTTTCTAGATATTCTAAAACAAACGAGGCACGCTTTTAGAAAACTATAATAGGTATAGTTTTATGAGGATATTGCTAACTTTTACATACTAGAAACATGATTTTCAAGAAATCACTTTCATATACAATAGCAAATGAACATTTTAATACGTAAATCTGTTTTTATACTACGGTTCTGTGAGACATTAACTTCACGTACATTCGAGTACACATTTCAAGTCATGTATTATATACCAGAATCCCTTGGAGGGGGAGCATGGTGTTTGTGTATAGATCTATACGGGCTTGACAACCCGCACCCTGACTATTAGCTACAATCCACCATTTAGGGTGACAAACGTCATAACATTCCAACGCCTAAAGAACGTTGTGTATAGGCATTCCGAGTCAATAGTATGGTTATAAAACTCACATGAGGTATTAAAAATACATTGATTTACGAGGTTTTCAAACATATTGGTTGTTTTTACACTTACATACAAGTTTTGGAAACAAACTTTGGTCTTGAAGGAAGACTACTTTTATACTAGTAGAAAATATAGGATTTTCTAAACACAAATCAACAAGGACAAGACATTTCATTTCATAAAAACATTGTCATTAAATACTTATGATACTCACCAACTTAAATGTTGATCTACTCTTTCAAAATTACTTGTATGTCCCAGGGATTCAGTAACTATAGGTATCATTATGCTTTTGATGAAGGGATGCTACGGCGCCAGTTTAATCTCATATTTTGACATCATATTTGTAATTGATTTTGAACATGTAACTTTTGACAAATGTAAACTTTCAATTATATTTATGATGGTTGTATTGCTTTCTTTACTATGTATTCATTTGTTACGTTACCACATAAAGTCATCCACCCCCGAACGCTTCCGCCGTTCAGGTTTGGGGGTGTGACAGATTGGTATCAGAGCAATGTTTATAGTGAACTAAGTATATCGAACCTCATAAGATATACAAACTATAAATGCTTAGGGACTCAAAGTCTCTGACAAAAGTTTTTGTACCTAAAATCCTTATTTCACATAAATAGATTATTTTAGGTTATAAAAATCCAAAATACATGCATACAACGACACATTTTTATGATAAGAACTATACAAAAAGTTTTAGGACAAGTTGGACACTACGACTAATTCTCGAGATATGTGATCAAATTTGGGAAGAATATAGCCTGATCAACTATGTTTATCCGAAATTTGACTAACGTATGTCAAGGAGTGATCGTAGTGAGCAACAAGTCAAAACTTAACAAAATAGACACTAGTATCTAACGTACAAATTAAATACTATAGGAGTATTTGGTGCATACACTAGATTAATTAGTATTACACGTCTCAAGTTTTATTCAAATCTTATAACCCTATTCTCGTATAGTCAAAATGGCTGGATTTCACCCGCATGGAGACCCCTACTACCCAGAACAAGGCATCGGAGGATGGATTGAAGACGATCCAGAGGACGACGAAGAGCCCATTGAGTTGGATGGCGGGGACGACTCTGGGACGGACTCAGAACCGGAAATAGTCAACCCTCCACCCATTAGGAGGAACTTTCTAGTACCGACTCCCGTTTGGGGAAGTCACCTCGTCCACTGGAGCCAACAACAAGGGATACGCTCTCCTTACGGAATGTGTCGAGACTTCTACGACATCAGGGACGGGGGTTCAGCCGACTGAGCACTTCCAGCAATGGTAGGTAAACTGGCCAACTAGTCCTACCAATCGGGGGTTCAAGCAAACCAAATCTGAGAGGTCAACGTGGAAGTACAAGTCCACACGGACGATATCAACCGCCTAGAGATGTTGCAGAACGACATCCACCTCCGCGCCGAAGCATTCCAAGCACAAGCGAATGCAGCCTTCGTAGAATTGAGGGAACAACAAGCTGCCTTTGATAGGCGTCTTATGGAGTCGAAGCAATCAGATGCAGAATCGAGCTCCAAGCACAACACACGTCGCAAGTAGTACTTGTGAAAACCTCAAATTTTGTTATAACTTAGGACCTCGGCTAAAAGTCTTTAAATTTCTCGAACTTTGTAATCGGAGACCCTTATAGGGGTCAAATTTTCATGATCGTTGTATCAACTTTTACATTAATATAAGTGACACTATTATTACTACATTGAGTATTTCGTTCAAACCTTGAAAAGTCATCGAGAAACCAAATACTTGTTTCATACTTTCAGTCTTACAAATAACTTTCATTCTTCTATTTTTCATGCTATCATCTGTTGTTGAACTATGGCAATTTGGTTCATGAGACACATTCATTTTTCACTTATTCTTATCCATATCATCATCTTTTAAACGTATAGTTAAAGATGCCACCACGCAGGAATACCAGACGTAACCCTATCAATGAAACACCGATACCACCACCACCTCCACCTCCACAATTTGATGCTGTCATGTTCCAAGCAACAGTCACCGCAGTGGTCATGGGCAACCCCGAGAATGCACTTATAAGGACTTTAATAATGCCAAACCCCGTATGTTTTATGGAACTGGTGGTGTGATGGCTCTGAGACAGTGGATTGAAAGGACAGAATCAGTCTTTGAAATCTGCTCCTGCCCCGAGCACAGCAAAGTCAAATTTGCAACCTTCACACTCATTGATAGAGCTTTAACTTGGTGGAACGGCCACGTTAATGTACTTACCCTAATAGTGGCAAACTCCATAAGCTGGGAGAGCCTCAAAGCCATGATGATGAGAGAATACTGCCCACGGGGAGAGATTCAAAAGCTCGAACATGAACTCTGGACTCTCGGAATGGTTGGTACCGACATCGCAACATATACCAACAAATTCTGCGATCTGGCAATCCTTTGCCCATATATGATTGCTCCTGAGAGCAAGAAAATAGAGAGGTACATATGGGGACTGACGCCCCAAATACGGTCATGCGTGTTAGCTTCCAAACCTGACACCTTTGAAAGTGCTAAGGAACTGGCACAATCTCTGATTGACTACAGAGGCCATCAGAACTCAACCGTTTCTGCACCAGAACCACCGAGAGGAAACAACAACAACAAAAACAACCACAACAACAACAACAACAACAAAAACTACAACAACAACAAAAGGAAGAGAGTATGGAATAAAGGGAAGGGTGGGTCTTCCCAAGAATCCGCAAAGAAACAACTGGTTTCAGTGAATGCTGCTACGGTACCTACTACATCTCCTACAAATACCTACACAACAAAGCCTTATGTAGGTAACCTTTCAAAGTGCACCAAATGCACTTACCACCACCATGGACCTTGTCGGGAAATGCAGTGCGCCAACTGCAATAGAAAGGGACACACAGCCCGTTTCTGCAAGGATCCCGCAAAGCCGATCACTCAAGTTCCCAGTGCGGGTATAGGCCAGACTTGCTACGGTTGTGGCGAGGTGGGCCACTACAAGAGGAACTGCCCTAAGGCAGCAGGCATAGGCGGTGTGGGACGAGTTTTGACTATAGGCCACAACGAAGCTATAGCTGACCCAACTGTAGTTGCTGGTACGTTCCTCCTCGATAATTCATATGCATGCATATTATTCGATAGTCAAGCGGAGAGAAGCTTCGTGAGTCAAAACTTTATTCACTTACTTAAACCTAAACCTAGCAAGCTAGAAAAATCATTCACTGTAGAGATGGCCAACGGAAAAACCGAAAACACTAACTACATATACAAGGACTGTATGTTAACTTTAGACGGTCATTCTTTCCCAATCAATCTCATGTCGGTCCCTATTAAAAGTTTCGACGTCATAGTCAGCATGGATTGGTTAAGTCTTCTTCGCACCGACATCATGTGTTTTGAAAAAGCAGTTCGTCTTAATCTCCTTAACAACGAAACATTAGTGATTTACGGCGACAAATCAAGTACAAGCCTTCGTATCATTTCGTGCATCCAAGCTCAAAAGTGTTTACGGAAGGATTGTCGAGCATTCCTAGCGCACATCATCGATACAAGCCAGGAACTGAAGGACATCAAGAACATTCCAGAAGTACGCGACTTTCCCGATATCTTTCCAGAAGAACTACCAGGATTACCACCACAACGCCAAGTCGAATTTAGAATCGACTTAGTTCTAGGGGCTACCCCAGTAGCAAAATCACCTTATCGTCTAGCACCAGCAGAGATGCAAGAACTTTCCAGTCAACTTAATGAACTCCTTCAATAAGGATTCATAAGACCAAGTTTCTCACCTTGGGGAGCACCGGGCTTGTTCGTAAAGAAGAAAGACGGATCGTTCCGTATGTGCATCGACTACAGAGAGCTGAACAAACTTACTGTCAAGAATCGTTACCCTCTACCCCGTATTGACGACTTATTCGATCAACTCCAAGGAGCAAACTACTTCTCGAAGATAGATCTACGATCCGGATATCACCAATTATGGGTACTTGAGGGGGATATTCCCAAGACAACTTTCCGAACTCGTTATGGGCACTACAAATTTGTAGTAATGCCATTCGGATTAACCAATGCACCAGCAGTATTTATGGACCTAATGAATAGGGTATGCCGTCCCTACTTAGATCAGTTCGTCATCGTCTTTATCGATGATATACTTATCTACTCCCGAAGTAAGGAAGAGCATCGTCAGCACCTACGAAAAGTCTTAGAAACACTACGATCGAAGAAACTCTATGCGAAGTTCTCTAACTGCGAATTTTGGATTCGAAGGGTTGAATTTTTGGGCCACGTTGTTAGCAAGAAAGGGATACACGTGGACCCCTCCAAAATCAAGGTCATCGAGAACTGGTCGGCACCAAAGACACCTACAGAAATTCGTCAATTTCTAGGTCTCGTTGGCTACTATCGCAGATTCATAAAGAACTTCTCTAGCATTGTGAAACCTCTTACTGCATTAACCCAGAAAGGCGTGGCCTTTAACTGGGAAGTGAAGCAAGAAAAGGCGTTCCAAACACTAAAACAGGCCTTGTGCAGCGCACCGATACTATCCCTCCCCGAAGGGATAGAAGACTTCGTAGTATATTGCGATGCGTCAAATCAAGGACTTGGTTGTGTTCTTACGCAGAGAGGGAAAGTTATTGCTTATGCCTCCCGACAGCTTAAGACACACGAAGTTAACTATACGACACACGATCTTGAGTTAGGAGCAGTGGTATTTGCTCTGAAGATCTGGAGACACTACTTATACGGAACAAAGAGTACTATTTTCACCGATCACAAGAGCCTTCAACACATTTTCGATCAGAAGGAACTCAACATGCTACAACGACGATGGGTTGAGTTACTAAATGACTACGAATGAGAAATTCTTTATCATCTTGGCAAGGCCAATGTGGTAGCTGACGCCCTCATTCGAAAGGAATATACTGGTCGGAGGGTCAAATCTCTGACTATGACTATCAATTCCCACTTATCCACACAAATTAAGGAGGCACAAGTGGAAGCTTTGCGACCTGAAAATGTGGCAGGTGAATCCCTGCGAGGAATGGAAAGGAATCTAGAAGTCAAGGGTGGCAGAGCATATTATCTTATGGACCGAATCTGGACGCCGAAACATGGCGGGTTCAGAGACGTAGTAATGACTGAAGCACACAACACGAAGTATTCCGTTCACCTGGGTTCAGATAAGATGTATCTGGATCTTAAGAAATTGTACTGGTGGCCTAACATGAAAGAAGAAATTGTTACCTTCGTAAGTAAATGCCTTACTTGTGCTAAGGTTAAGGTCGAGTATCAAAAACCGTCAGGATTACTACAACAACCAGAGATACTAGAATGGAAATGGGAACGGATTACTATGGACTTCATAACCAAGTTACCCAAGACGACTGGTGGACTCGATACCATATGGGTCATCATCGACAAATTGACCAAATCCGCGCATTTCCTACCCATCAAGGAAACTGACAAAATGGAAAAGCTTACAAGAACTTACTTAAGGGAAGTAGTAGGACTGCATGGTGTTCCGATATCCATTATCTCCGACCGAGATAGTAGATTCACTTCAAGATTCTGGCAGTCACTACAAGGTTCCCTGGGGACTAAGCTAGACATGAGTACAGCCTACCACCCACAAACAGACGGGCAAAGTGAGAGAACGATACAAACTTTAGAAGATATGTTGAGAGCCTGTGTGATTGACTTTGGAAAGGCATGGGACATCCATTTACCCCTTGTCGAATTTTCATACAACAATAGTTATCATACAAGCATAAAGGATGCTCCGTTTGAAGCCCTGTATGGTTGAAAGTGCAGATCCCCTCTGTGCTGGATTGAAGTTGGCGATACCCAGTTAGCTAAAGGAAGATTTCTTGAAAGCACTCTCACCGGTCCTGAAATCATACGAGAAATGATAGAGAAGATCGTTCAGATTCGTGAACGATTGAAAGCCTCTAGAGACCGACAGAAAAGCTACGCTGACCAAAGGAGGAAACCTTTGGAATTCCAGGTAGGAGACCACGTTTTATTAAAGGTCTCATCGTGGAAGGGTTTAATACGCTTTGGAAAGCGTGGGAAACTAAATCCTAGATACATAGGGCCTTTCGAGATTCTTGCCAGAATCGGCCCTGTGGCTTACAAGCTTAACCTACCGCTTGAGCTTAGTAACATACATCCAACCTTCCACGTCTCAAACTTGAAAAAGTGTCTGTCCGATGAGACTCTTATTATTCCACTCGACGAAATCGAGATCAACAAGAGCCTCAACTTTGTGGAAGAACCAGTGGAAATCATGGACCGAGAGGTCAAACAAAAAAAAACAAAGTCGCATACCCATCGTGAAGGTTCGCTGGAACGCCAAGCGGGGACCTGAATTCACATGGGAACGCGAAGATCAGATGAAAGAAAAGTACCCTCATCTCTTTCATGTTCACTAGTGTCTTTACTACTTTAAATTTCGGGACGAAATTCCCTCTAACGGGGGGATGATGTGACAACCCGATATTTCAACTCTTTGTAATGGCCTAATAGGTCAAGTATTGTAACCACTTTTGAGTTAATAAAATCAACGTTGATATTAAAATGTCCAAACAGTTTCTATTTAACTACCTACTTTGTTTTATATCATTAAACCGGGAGCGTACGTAAAAAGAATGCCCAAATCCGGCTTCGTGTATTGAAGTTACGATTTTTACAAATTCGGCTTAGCAGCAGACAACTAAAAACTCGAATCGGAGATCGAGTGACTTTTGGCCGGAATGACCTAAACGAGAATCGAAGGTCTCGACAATGGTATTTCAGCGGTAAAAAGTCTGGCAAAAATCAACGTCAGATAAAGAAGTTATGAATTGTTTAAAGAAATTTCTTAATCACGACATTTTATAACTAAATAATAAAAATAATTTCGGAATTTGCTAACGGAATCTATACGAAAGTTGTAGGGTATCGTCTCACCTTCGCGTGGATATAAAGAACGTCAAAAACGGAGTTCGTATGAAGAAGATATGAATTTTTGAAGTTTATTAAATAAATTATATATTTATTTAATTCAAAATCCGGTATTATCCGAAGGGGGAGTCAGCGTACTCATCCGAGTTACGCGCCGCGTAACCCCGTACGCCCCGTGTACGGGAAGGCCTTGGCCTCGGATCGTCCACGTCGTGCCTGTGCGAACCACCGACCCATCCCATCCGAGCTCCGAGGCAGTCGAGGACTCGGTCACGCATGACGTACGCGTACGCCCCGCGTAACGAGGCCTCTCAGCCTCCTATAAATAGAGATGCGAGGGTTCCGGAAAATTCACCCCATCTCTCTCATTTCTCTCATGATATTGCCTCAATTTCCGTGCCCGCACTACCCCGAAGCCCTAGTCATTTTGCTGAAGTCCCGAAGGTCGATTTTACTCCCGAGATTCCCAAGAAAAATCCGTTTCCCGAGACGAAACTCTGCCCGGTTTTTCCATCTTGCTATCTTCAAACTTTCAAGTGAGTTCATACCCCTTAAAGTAACCTTTTTTTTTATTTTCTAAACGCTTTTATATGCTTTCTAGGGGGGGGGGGGGATACAAGTAAAACACACGACTACTATCGGGTGTTATATATAAAGATTATTATACACTTTTATTAAGTAGAATCATATGTGATTTATAAACTTTCTAGGGAACTCCCGTATACAAAATATATTACAATAAAATTCTATCTTTAAAACTATAAATTGTTGTAATGCATGTATAAACTAAACATTTTTCCTAGATTTAAAGTATATGTGTCTATCTTAGGCTCTACAAAAATATATGCTTTCATAACAAGTGGTTCCTTTTCTAGATATTCTAAAACAAACGAGGCACACTTTTAGAAAACTATAATAGGTATAGTTTTATGAGGATATTGCTAACTTTTTTGCATACTAGAAACATGATTTTCAAGAAATCACTTTCATATACAATAGCAAATGAACATTTTAATACGTAAATCTGTTTTTATACTACGGTTCTATGAGACATTAACTTCACGTACGTTCAAGTACACATTTCAAGTCCTGTATTATATACCAGAATCCCTTGGAGGGGGAGCATGGTGTTTGTGTATAGATCTATACGAGCTTGACAACCCGCACCCTGACTATTAGCTACAGTCCACCATTTAGGGTGACAAACGTCATAACATTCCAACGCCTAAAGAACGTTGTGTATAGGCATTCCGAGTCAATAGTATGGTTATAAAACTCACATGAGGTATTAAAAATACATTGATTTACGAGGTTTTCAAACATATTGGTTATTTTTACACTTACATACAAGTTTTGGTAACAAACTTTGGTCTTGAAGGAAGACTACTTTTATACTAGTAGAGAATATAGGATTTTCTAAACACGAACCAACAAGGACAAGACATTTCATTTCATACAAACATTGTCATTAAATACTTATGATACTCACCAGCTTAAATGTTGATCTACTCTTTCAAAATTACTTGTATGTCCCAGGGATTCAGTAACTACAGGTATCATTATGCTTTTGATGAAGGGATGCTGCGGCGCCAGTTTAATCTCATATTTTGACATCATATTTGTAATTGATTTTGAACATTTAACTTTTGACACATGTAAACTTTCAATTAGATTTAAGATGGTTGTATACCTTTCTTTACTATGTATTCATTTGTTACGTTACCACATGAAGTCATCCGCCCCCGGACGTTTCCGCCGTTCAGGTTTGGGGGTGTGACACCGTGAGAGTGTTGTCAGGAACTCGTCCTTTAGCTAACTGAGTGTCACCCACCTCAGCCCAGCACACAGGGGATCTGCACTTCCGGCCGTAGAGGGCTTTAAATGGACCTACCTTGATGCTTGTATGATAACTATTGTTGTAGGAAAACTCCACAAAGGGTAAGTGTGTATCCCACGCTTTACCAAAGTCAATCACACATGCTCGTAGCATATCCTCTAAGGTTTGGATCTTCCTCTCACTGTGTCTGTCAGACTGCGGATGGTAGGCTGTACTCATGTCCAGCCTCATCCCTAATGCTTTTCACAGTGATTGCCAAAATCTCGAAGTAAACCTACTATCTCTATCAAAGATAATAGATACAGGGACACCATGCAACCGTACTATTTCCTTAATGTATGTTCTTATGAATTTCTCCATCTTATCTGTTTCTTTGATGGGTAGGAAGTGCGTGGACTTGGTCAGTCTGTCGATGATGACCCATATGGTGTCCAGCCCACCCATTGTCTTGGGTTGCTTAGTTATGAAATCCATAGTGATCTGCTCCCACTTCCACTCCGGTATCTCTGTTTGTTGGAGAAGACCTGATGTCTTCTGGTACTCGACCTTGACCTTTGCGCAAGTAAGGCATTTACTCACGAAGGTAGCAATCTCTGCTTTCATGTTAGGCCACCAATATAGCTTTTTGAGATCCAGATACATCTTATCTGAACCTGGGTGAACAAAGTATCCAGTGTTGTGTGCTTCCTTCATGACCAATTCTCTGAAACCACCGTGGTGCAGCATCCAGATTCGGTCCATGAGATAATAGGCTCCATCACCCTTGACCTCCAAGTTCTTATCCATTCCACGTACGGATTCTCCCGTCACATTCTTAGGCTTTAAAGCTTCGAGCAGAGCCTCCCTAATCTGTGCAGATAGATGCGAATGGATATTCATTGTTGACGACTTGACCCTTCGACCAGAATAATCTTTTCTACTTAGGGCGTCTGCTACTACATTGGCTTTCCCCGGGTGATAACGAATTTCGCAGTCATAATCATTGAGTAGCTCGACCCACCGTCATTGTCTCATATTGAGCTCCTTCTGGTTCAGTATGTGTTGGAGGCTTTTATGGTCAGTGTATATTATGCTCTTCGTTCCATACAGGTAATGTCTCCAGATCTTTAGAGCGAATACAACTGCCCCTAACTCGAGGTCGTGAGTGGTGTAGTTAACCTCATGTGTCTTCAACTGCCTTGAGGCATAGGCGATGACCTTACCTTGTTGCATCAAAACACAACCGATCCCTTGGTTCGATGCATCAGAGTATACCACAAAATCTTTTGTCCCTTCAAGAAGGGATAATACCGGTGCAGTGCATAGACCTCGCTTTAGGGTCTTGAATGCCTTCTCCTGTTTCTTTTCCTAGTCAAATGTTACGCCTTTATGTGTCAACATGGTAAGAGGTTTCCCAATCCGAGAGAAGTTATGAATGAATATGTGGTAGTAGCCAGTGAAGCCTAGAAATGACAAATTTTTGTAGGCATCTTCGGTGCTGACCAGTTCTCGATAGCTTTAATCTTGGATGGGTCCATGTGGATTCCTTCGTCACTAACCACGTGTCCTAAGAATTCAACCCTTCAGATCCAAAATTCGCACTTAGAGAACTTGGTGTATAACATCTCCGATCATAGGGTTTCTAGGACTCGTCGTAGATGATTTCTATGTTCTTCCTCACTCTGATAGTCGATGAGTATGTCATCAATAAAGACGATGATGAACTGATCTAAGTATGGACGTTACACCCTATTCATTAGGTCCAAAAACACTGCGGGTGCGTTAGTCAGTCCAAAGGGCATCACTACGAACTCGTAGTGTCCGTAATGAGTTCGGAAGGCTGTCTTCGGAACATCCTCCTCAAGCACTCGTAACTGGTGATACCCGGACCTAAGATCAATCTTGTAAAAGTAACTTGCCCATTGTAGTTGGTCGAATAGGTCGTCTATACGGGGGAGGGGGTAGCGATTTTTTACCGTGAGTTTGTTGAGCTCCCTATAATCAATGCATATATGGAACGATCCGTCTTTCTTTTTCACGAACAAGAATAGAGCTCCCCAGGGTGAGAAGCTCGGTCTTATAAAGCCCTTGCTGAGCAGCTCGTTAAGTTGGTCGGATAGTTCTTGCATCTCTGCAGGCGCTAAACAATAGGGCGACTTAGATATGGGGGTAGCTCCTGGGACTAGGTCGATTCTGAACTCAACCTGGCGTTTAGGAGGTAAACCTGGAAGGTCCTATGGAAAGACGTCAGGGAAGTCGCATACAACAGGGATGTCTTTTAGATCTCTCGCTTTCTGGCTTATGTCGACGATGTGTGCAAGGAATGTGCGATATTCCTTATGTAAGTATTTCTGGGCTTGAATACTTGAGATGATACGAAGGCTCGTATCGGGTTTGTCTCTGTAGATCAACAGAGTTTCATTCTTCGGTAGATTTAGGCGGATGGCTTTGTCAAAGGACAGGATATCGGCGCGATGAAGACTCAACCAATCCATGCCAACAATGACATCGAGACTCTAGATCGAGACTGATATGAGATCGATTGGGAATGAATGATCGTCTAACGTGAGGGTACAACCTATGTAAATTTAGTTAGAGCTTTTGGTCTTTATGTTAGTCATTTCTACGACGAATGTTTCTTTTAGTGGTTGCAGGGATTGCTTAAGTAAGTGTTTAAAGTTTTGATTTATGAAGTTTCTTTATGCTCCACTATCGAATAAGACACAGGCATAAGAGTTGTTGAGAAGGAACGTACCTATGACTACTACGGGGTCCGCTCCTACTTCGTTGTGGCTAATAGCAAGTAGTCTTCCTGTTCCTCACGCATTCCCAGCCTTCGGACCGTTTTTCTTGAAATGGCCAGCTTCACCGCAGCCATAGCAGGTCTGGATCACTCCCGAACTGGGGACTTGAGAGATAGGTTTCGGTTGGGACCTACAAAACCAGAGGGTATGGCCCTTCCGGCTGCAGTTGATGCAGTGCAATTCATGGTAAGGGTCGTTGTGATGGAAGGGGCACTTGGGGCACTTGGGCAGGTTCCCAACATAAGTTTTTGTTGGTACCGGGGTAGTAGGAGTGGTGGCAGCATGGACAGCCATGATTTGTTGGTCTTTGGAGGAGGTTTCAGTTTTCTTTCCCTTCTTCTGATCCCGACGCTTCCTCTTTTTGTCTGTTGATTTGGGTGGTGCAGTGGCAGTTGTGGTTGCTGTTGCTGGAGTGGAAGGAGTTTCATGGTCAATCAACCTGTAGGCCAACTCCTTGGCACTGTCAAAGGTTGCAGGATGGGATGATAGAACATTTACTTGATACGGGGGCACTAAACCCTAGATGTATCATTTGATTTTCTTGCTCTAAGAAGGGATCATGGTAGGGCACATAGCTATGAGGTCGCAGAACCTAGCCGTATAAGCCACTATGTCTGTCCCTTTCATTTTGAGGTTCCAGAGTTCCTCTTCAAGCTTCTGCACCTCACCTCTAGGGCAGTACTCCTTTCTTAGTAGGTCCTTTAGTGTGTCCCAGCCCATGGCATTGGTTGTTACTAGGGAGAGTGAACTAACATGGCCATTCCACCATGTCAAGGCCCTTTCAGTGAAGGTGGCAGCAGCGAACTTGATTTTACTTTCTTCGGGGCATGAGCACATTTCGAAAACTGCTTCGACTCTTTCGACCCATTGGGACAGAGCAAGGATTCCTCCGGTCCCATTGAAAAATGTGGGTTTAGAGTTCATGAAATCTTTATAAGTACACCCCTGTGTACGTGAGGGAATTTCACCATGTCTAAAGTTGGTGTCCATTCCAGCTCCACTAGCATCGCCAGAATTCACTTGGGCCATGGCTGCAGTCACAACTGCGGTCACAACTATTTGAAACAACACTCGATCGGACTGCAGAGGCGGAGGTGGAGATTGAGTCGCTAGTCTGCCTCTGTTTAGGTGCTTGCGAGGAGGCATCTTTCACTGAAATTTCATAGAGATGATGACAATAGTAAGAGTCGATTGCAAGTATGATAAGAGTGTTTCATGGACTAAATCAACATAGCCCTATAATCAGAGAGAAATTCATAGCAATAAAGTAGTTAACTGCCAATTTACTGGTATTAATGATGTAATACAAGTTCGGGAAAAGTGACCTAACAGTAGGTCTTACATCAAACCATAAGGAAAATGTTGGCAGTCTAGAGGCCTAATTAGAGTACTTTCAAAGTTAGTAATGTTTACAGAAAAGTGCTCTAGTGAGCATAGAAAAGAAAAAGGCTAATCCTTCAACAAAAGAGTGAGATGTTTCGACATCTTCTATTGGCGACGAGTACCCATGGGGCGAACCCTCATTTCAGCTAGTTGGCGCATCACTTCCTGAAGATGTCGTTCATGAGCCCTCTGATGTGCTCGGAGTTCCCTCACTTTGGCTTGGGATGCAGCTAGCTATTGCTGCAGAGCCTCGTTGGTCCTTCACGTCCTATCCATAGCTTCTTCCAGTTGGCGTATGCGAACAGTGTTGAGAATAGAGTTGGCATCCACATCAACAACTCGTCCAATGGCTGCTTGACCTTGCTCGACGTTCCTGGAAATCCTTCGGACCATGATGGGCAGAACTCTATCCGCTGATCCTCCCTCGCTTATGTTGTAGAAGCTTCGGTCTCCATTATAAGGTAAAGGCTGACCCTGCTCCTCGCTCCATCGGTTCAAGTTTATTGCCCACATTGGAGTGGGACCTTGAAATTCCGGATGGGAGTTGAGGTTTGGAGCTACAGGGAGTAGGTTGTTAACTTCTGGCTCAGAGCTGGAGCTATCCGAGAAGCCTTCTGCATGGTGATCATCCAAAGGGATCGGGTGATCATCTTCTGGCTCCTCATCGAGCCATCCTCCATTGCCTTGGTTTGGATAATATGGATCATCGGGATGGTGGAAGCCAGCCATGCTATCTACGCGAGAATGGGGAAAGAAAGGTTAATAGACGTATTTATCTAGGATACTTATAAGATGGACCGTTATTAGTCGACCTAATACTTGAGTAGTGCATACCAATTACATTTAACCGAATCAAGATAGTCCTTCGAATAAGCAACCCTAACTTCAGATCCCCAATCAAACAAGAACAGGAAATAAAGCAAAGGCCACAGATTCTGAGTCTATAGCGCCCTAGTCACATGTAACCGTGGTGTCTCTACTTAGCAACTATTGTCCTACCACTAACGACCCTTTTAGTTATCACATATGTAGTTAGTAGAATGCACAATACTCCTATAGTATTCTTGTTCTAACGTTCTTGTGGTAGTTTTGGTAAGTTTTTAGACTTGTTGTAACACCACAATCACTCTTAGGTACATGCTAGTCACTCCTAGAAAAATGTTGTTGATCAGGCTACATCCCCCCAGATGTGATTATATGTCTCTAAGCTTAGTTGTGCTATTCAACAATCTCAATACTTTTGTTCTGTTCTAGTATGATACTGACCCCTTTGTAGAGGTGAATGTATATATATATATATATACTTAATTAAGTATTTTAGTATTTATAAGTATATATTCTTGGTCAGAGTGTTTTAGTCCCGAAGTGTTTATAGTTCGTACATCTTTTATAGGTTGATATACTTGATTCACTATAAACAATGCTCTGATACCAATTTGTCACACCCCAAAACCGAGAACGGCGGAATACGTTCTCGGGTGGAGGACGTTATGTACAGTATCATAACAATTGCATAATAGTAAAACAAGCGACAACAACCATTTCATTTTTATAGTAAATTTAATTACAAGCGTGTTCTGCATAGTTTAATAGACACCAAAAGTATAACAAAATAAAAGATGGGTCTTGCATATGCTCCATCTTCTCCAAAAGATGCACCAGTACCTATCTATCTTTGACCTGAGGAAACAAGTTATTTTGAAAACGAGTATTAGCATAAAGCTGGTGAGTTCATAAGAATTTAGTGTCGTTGTTTATGTAAAAGTGTTTACAACCATGTAATATAAAAACTGAAATTTATGTTTACGAGTAGTAGAAATCCCTAGAAAATCATATATTTTCCATATATGTACATTTGTAAGTTAAATCCTTTGAGTGTGTATAAGTATTATCATTGAAAAGCTTCAGTTATAAAAATGAAGTAATAAATCTCATTTAAGTAACATAGATGAGAAAAAGTTATGCCTGCTGACTGTAGTAGTGTTGCAAACTTCAATTAGTAATAGATAATTATTTACTTCGGGATATTATCTTAGACTTTAAGTATTGGTGTGTTAATTTGGATATGGGTGTAACCTTTCATGTAGCCAACTGTATGAAAAATAGAGAGTCCAATGACCTTCCTGGTCATACGTAGTGTAGTGATGTAGTGCCAGCCCTGGGCCTAGTCGGCTCAGACTGTAGTTTACAGTCGGCATGTAATAGCATCTGTCCTGTATAGATCTATACCGGTAGTGTTGCTTTCCTTTCCGAAAGCCCTGGTCACATGGCGTAAGCGTGTTAGAGTGCCTTATAGAGGGATAGTGTGCTATACTCTGGATTAGTGTATTCTCTTGTGTTATAGTATAGTAGACTTTTAGTATAGTACATAGAGTTTTCTATTATATGTGCATTAATTTGTAATAATAGCAGTTATAGTGAGTATAGTAGCAATAGAGGTAACGAGTAGTAGTCTTAACTATTCCTATTATAGTTAACTAGAGTGTATGATTTCCAACCTTTGAATAACAAAGGTATTGAATAAGATGAAGACTTTCATATTTAACACAAATATATATGATATATAACTAAGAAATCAACGTCAATCGGACGGATAACAGATACCCTAAGACCACATCAAACAAGAACAGGAAATAAGGCGGGCTATCGTTCCTAAGTCCTTCAAGTCTTACTTATATAAATATATTAGTGTAGATATATTTTAAAGAAAAGTAGTTTAAACACAGTTTGAAAATAGTTTAACAACAATTTAATCTTAAAAACGCAATTGATAATTATTTAAAACAGTTTTATTAGTAAGTAACTAAAAGTGTAGAAAAATCCCTTTTTGATGGTAAGTTATAAATCACATACGATTTGATAATAAAACTTGTAGCATTATACTTGTATCCCCCCCCCCCCCCAAACATGTAGAAACATTTAAAAAGGTTCATTAAGGGGTATGAACTCACCTGCAATGAGTAGATCGGGTGGAAGTGTCGGATGACGTTTGGTGTCAAGTAAAGACTTGTACACCCTTTATGACCCTAGTAACAAATGAAGACATATCTTTACAAGTAGTTAGTGATTTAAACTCTAATTAAACACATATAGACATCCTAATGTGAATAAAAGTTCTATGGTTGAGTGCTTGAAGGCTAATGGGTTGCTAGAAAGGAGTTTTAGGCCTCACTATGGAGTTTACTCCTCACAAACTCACCTTTGGTGAGTTTACGGCTGGGAGACCACATACCCCATGCGTTTACGGTCGTAAACTCGTGGGAGTAGTGTAATTGAGTGATTTCAAGCCTTTTGTGGTTCTAGAAAGGATTCTAAGGCAATATACAAGGCTATAGGGGTGTTTAAGGTTCCAAAAGAGCACTCCCTTGGAATTTATGGTCCTAGGACCACTCCTTGGGATGTTACGGTTATAAGTCCCATGGCTTAGGCCTTTAACTCTTGGACACCCTCCAATCTTCGATTTTGAGGTCCTCGGCTCATTCCTAACAAGTTCTAGTGAGGGTATAAGGCTTTTTAGGGGTTTAAAGGTTCATTTGGAATGTTTTAAGGGAGTTTACAGTCTAAGCATATGCTTGGTCCATAAACTCTTGTTTTCCACTCAAATGATGATGTTTAGGTGTTCCAAGTCTGAAATTGTAAGTCCCTAAGTCGTATCTAAACTCCAAATGGGGTTTGGAAGGGTTTTGGGCTTGATTTGCATGCTTAGAGGGAGTTTACGGTCTAAGCATATGCTTGGACTGTAAACCCTCTTTCAAGCCCTCAAACTCGATGATTCATGACTCAAACACTTCTAGATTAAATCCAAAACTAGTTTCTAAGCCTAAAGGGGAGAATTTGGGCATTTTGGCACCATTTTAAGGTTTACGGCCTAAGGAGGTTCTTAGGCTGTAAACTCCTTTTCTTTGGCTTTCTTGAATCATTTTTGAGCTATAAAAACAAGCAATGATGTTTAGAACAAGTTAGGGTAAGGGAACTTACGTTTTGGACGCGGAAACTTGCGGTTTTGGGATGAAATCAGACTTGAGGAGAGAGACTAGAGAGAGAAAGAGTGTCTAGTGTGGTAAAAAAGTCCTAAGGAGTGTCCACCCACCCTTATATAGGGCTTGGATGTTGTACCCGGTATACGACTACCCGATACTTATGTTAAACGAGGTTTAAAGTTTTACACGGTTAAAGGGTCGTAATTAAAAATAATCTTTTTCCAACTAAATGGCAAGATAATTTACGTGTTTTTATTTATTTCATTATGACGATAATAACATAAAATGAAAATAAAATAAAACATTTATTGATTTGTCGACCCCAAATTAACGGAACTTTTATAAAATAGAATATTCTGTTAACGGAAACGGGTTATAACGACGGAATAAATTTTAGGTTGTCACACATTTTGATTTGGAAAAGGAGGAGATTCTTGATCGTATGTTAATGTCGGGAAAGCAGTTCAAAGTCTTGAACAGGAAGTTAAACTCTATTCTTCGGTCCGAAGCTGATTCCGGAGCAACACACTCGGTTCCGAGTATTGAAATAGATATTATGTTAAAAGTTGTTGAACGAAGACTTCATGATAAGATAGATGAATCTGGTCATAATAATAAGCTTCAAATAAAGACTCAAGGACGGAACTTTGAAGGAACCTTGAAGGAATTGAAGTCTGTTGCGAAGGAACGTCATGTTCTCTTCGTACAAGATGTTAAAAAGGTTCGAGAAGATGTCAACTTGAAACTGGAAGAGTTGAAGAGGGAAGTCTCTCAGGAGATTAATAATATGCATTCTAAGTACAATTCAATTCAAGAGAAGGTCGATATAATTGTTGGGGCAGTTACGAATTTTATCAAGACTTTTCAAGACATTGTGCCAAAGTTCAAATCTAAAGAAACTGATGAAAAGGATCAGTTTGCGAAGTTGGTCGAGTTACTTGATGACTTGAAAAATGTTGTATCGAAGCCTGCTCAACGGTCCTTTTTAACTCATGAATTCCTTACTCAGAAGCTGAGTGTGCTTAACCAAGTCATTCAGAAGGTTGTTTCTCTCATATCGAAGTTTGCTCAAATGCTGCCACTGAATGCCCCACCTGTTGTCATAGGGGTGCAAGGGGGATAAACGAAGGAAAGCAAAGGAACGAATGTGAATAAAAAGGGAGAAGGTGAGATGAAGAAAACTGAAGATTCAAAAGTTGTTGGAAAGGTGATATCTACACAAATCCCTGTTTCAATCCCAATGAAGTCTGAACCCATCTCAACAACTGTCATAACCACAAAACCGAAAGGGATTTTTGGTTCGGCTAATGAAGGGGGTAGTTAAAGTTCTGCAAAACCGAAGCCTTCTGCTGAAGGAAAAGGGAAGGGTGTTGCAATAGAAAAGACGAAAGAGGAGAAGAAAGTAGAACTTAAGGCTGAAATAGAACTTCAGAGTCATGTCCAAAGTATTTTAAGGCTGAGGGAGAATGATCCACCTGGTATGGACAAAGGTACGTGATCCCAAGAAGGTATATTCGTATGAATCAACCGAGTCGAGAGTTGCGTTCAATCACATGTATACTTTCGAGAAGAAACTGAGAAAGAGTTATTCGATTGCTAACACAGATTTCAGTCAGATGGACTTCTCGATCAACAAAACGATGTTTATCACTACACAATACAAAGTTAGTGAGAAACTTAAGAACCCAGATGATTATACACACATGAAAATTTGTTTTCATGTTGTACTTGGAAAAGATCAAGACGAAGTGTGGTCCCTAGTTAAGATCAATAAAGTTACTGCTATTAAGAAGGATGTCATGTCCGAAAACATGATACAAAACTTCAGGTATCATGTTGTTCATGAAAACAACAAATCATACGACTTCAGCGTTGCAGACTTCCCTTTAATGAACTTGAATGAACTTATTCAAGTTGCATTTCTTTTAAAAGATATGGAAGAAACTCATCTCAAGAGAACAGATTCAATTTTTTTTCCAATTAGTCTAGCACATATCAAAATATTCATTGATAATTACTATGACTGTTTACTGTTTGGCATTGACTGATGAAGAGTTGGCTTCGGGTCTTGGAAGGAAGGTAACTGTAGCTATGGAACCTTCGAAGCCACAAGTTGAGTTGAAGAAGTATGCTGATGGAAAGATATGTTTGAAACCATTTGGTTTAGTTTTTGCTGGGAAGGATACGAAGGGGAAGGCTAAGAGGTTTCTCTTTCAAGTTGTTGAGATCGAAAGATACACAACGTCTCAATATACGAACTTTATAGTTCGTATGAACGAATGCACGAAAAACAATGATGGTGACAAGAAGGAGTTAGGGAAGGTTTTAACCTGGTACTCAGAGATATGAAGGATGATGCACTTTGTTGCTCAGATTCTTACAAACTGAGCAGTTTGACTCGTTTACAAAGGGGGAGATTGTAAGGTTCGAAGTCTTGTAAAGAGTCGAATAGTGTTTAGTCAATTTCATATGTAACATATTTGCTAAGTCACTTTTGTATGAAGCTTAATAGTTTTAGACTTAGTATTTTTTGTACTCTTTGTTTCCCTATAAATAAGTACTAAGCTTAGATTTAGATACATGAGTTTGCCAATTTCGTTATCTGTTTTGTAATCGAACTTATTGAGAGTAATACAAACTTCAAAGTCTTATTTACTTTCTGAGTTCATTAGATTGATTGATATTGTTCTTAATTGATTTCTCGAATACAATTCTTCTACAGTTATTATAAATACTTTTGAATGTTTTCCCCACGTTTTAATCTTATATAATTATAAATTAAATTTTAAAGTAATTTTGTTTAGAAGACGTACCAAAAATTTTAAAAGCGGGGTCCTTCGTTGCTCCATTATGTCAAGTTGTTAGATTCCTCCTTCTCCTCTGTTACCTATCTCTGTTGGGCAGTCTTTCTTGGCATGTCCCATTTCACCACATGCATGACATACCTGAACTATACCAGCATCGGTGGTTGAAGTGATGTGATGAGTCGGAGTTCTACAGAAGCGAACTCATTCATCATTTCTCTCCGTTGGACATTCCTTCCTGAAGTGTCCAAATTCTCCGCACTTGAAACAAACCTGTTTTATTTGGGAGATTGGATGTGCCAGCGCCCTGTAGAAACAGGCAGTGTGCCCCTTTCTTTTACAATCGGTACATCGCATCACTCGGTAAGCTCCATTGTGGTGGTAGGTGCATTTGTCTCACTTTGGGAGGTTTGCAGCATATTGTTTGACGGGGGTTGTAGTGGTAGATGAAGTGCTAGATGTTGTGATTATTGTTGTGACCGCAGGGGTAGCCACAAGCTGTCATCTCTTGTTAGAACTTCGAGCCGACTTTTTCCCCTTTTTATTCCAGGACTTTCGTTTCTTTTTCTTAGGTTTGTGATATGGGGTGTGCTTGTCAACCGACACTGTTTGTTTCCTTGATTGTTACCGTGATTAGCATAACCAGCACCGCTTCTGCTTCCGCTAGCGTTGAAAGCATTGAAATGTGCCATGACGGTTGTTACAGCAGCTGTAACCGTAGCCTGAAAAGTAGCAGAGTCTATCTGTAGAATTGGTGCCTTTCCTATTGGTTAGTTTCCTCCTTGTGAAGACATGATTCTGTTGCATGGTGAAGAATGATCTCATGAGTAATGATGGTCATCACTAGTTGTATCCCATCAACTTAAATGTACTAAACAATTTCATGCTTTGCTGGACTACTCTCAATGTTTCTGTCATCATTTCTGAGATATGTCCATAATAGTAAGTAGAAGTGGGTTTTGTATAAGTGATATTTGAACTAAGTTATCCTTGTTTCCTAGTGTATATGGTTCCGAATTTCATAGGGTTCTGGAAAAACAATTCATAATAGAAGTCTATATATAAAATAAACTTTATGAATTAGAAGTGGTTCTCCTCGAAGTAATTTCTAGGAACTTAATATCTGTTACTGGCTGCATGAAAAGTAATAATCTTAACATATAGTGTGAGTAGTGTATTCAGTAACTCACTAAGTCAATTAAGGTTATTATTTATTAGTGTGACACATAAGACGTTTTGGTTTATCTGGCTAATCACTTCTCTGAAAACTTCTACTGAACCTGCTCTTGTTCCCTCTTAACTCTTCTACTGACCGTTATGAGGAAGTGGTTACCTCTATCTGGGTTTGTCGTATGAAAATGGAAGTGTCTAAATAATTCATGAGTTTAAGTGTAACATTAATGGGGTGATCCTTTCCAGGTCCTCCTATAATTTCGCAATGTATACAGGTTGTATATAATTTAAGATTAAATAGACCTTCGAATAAGTGATCCTACACCAAAACCACAACCAAAAAAGGAACAGGTAGTGAAGCATAGATCAAAAATTCTAAGTCTATAAAATCTCAATTATATAATAACCTTGGAAGTATACACTCCGGAATCATATACGTACCAAAAGTATCTTTTAAGTTCTCACGTAAGTTATTTGTAGTGCCTAAAATACTCCTATAGGATTTTAATGTATTGAACTTAGTACGTTTCAAATTTGTTGTTGCCTTATAGTATCATAAAATACTCCCATAGTATTTTAACTTTGTGTACTGATCTAGAAATCCCTTGAATAGAGTTAGGTAAGTTTTAAGGCGGTTGCAACACCACATTTGTAACACCCGTAGATCCGGGCTAGTCAATTTAGAGATAATAGGGGTCGAAAACGAATTTTCGACAAAAGATTATTTAGAAAAAATAATCTTAACCAAGATGTAAAATACGTCTCAAGGTTTCCGTACATATAAAGAACGACGAAATCCAAGTTATAACGAAGAAGTTATGACCCGTCGAAGTTTTACGGTAGATTCAGCACGGCACCGGCAGACATAAATAGTGAATTTACGATAGAGCTACTTTTAGCCTTAGCGATCTAAACAAAAGTCGTAGAAAACATTAAACTGAGAACATACAAAAAAAGTACGCCCAAATCCGACTTCGTATGAGGAAGTTATGAATTTTCTAAGATTTGGCATAGTAGTGCACGACCTGAAACTTGAATTTTAGATCAAGCGGTTTTTGGCCTATGCAACCTAAAGGAGAATTGAAAATCCCATTAATAGGAACTCAATGGTAAAAAGACAGATGAAAACGGAATCCGTATGTAGAAGTTATGAATTTTACGCGGATATTTAACAGTATAATCTCCTCGTACTGTTAAATTTAAGATCGGTCGAGAATTAGCCAACAAAGCCAAAATGAAAGTTGTAGATTTTATTTTTACCTACGTGTGGATATAAAGAACGTCAAAAATGGAGGTCGTATGTGAAAGTTACGGATTTTAGAAGTTGGAAATGTGTTGTGCAAAAATGGGTGATGCGGCACAATCTTGGCCATTGTTTTCTGCCCATGTCTATCCACTAGATGGTAACATGTGGCACCAAGTTCAGCCATTTTTTACCTTATAAATAGAACCTCTCCCACCCTCATTTTCTTCACACCTTTCTCATTTTTTCTTCTCTTTACTCGCTCTCTCTCTAGAACCTCTCTCTAGCCCCGAAACCCCCTTAAAAGCCTAGGGAACCTCCCTAGCACGAGGCGGAAGCCCCGTTGTGCTCGACGGCTCCGAGAAGAAGAGCTTTTCAGCTTGGGAAAGCTTCTCCAAGCAAAGCCCGATTTTTTATTAAATTCGATGTAGGTGAGCTACGCCTATGCTATTTTTAATATATCGTTTCTTTAATTATAGTAGCGTTATTAGGAACTTATAATAAGTACTTAGGCTATTATTATGGGTTATATAAGTGTTGTTTAACGCTTATATAATAGTAATAATAGCTCGACTATTAATTAGTCTCGGAGAATAATACACTAAACTCTAGTGGTAATAATACTAGATTTCGTCGAAGGAAATTATTTTTAAGAAGCGAAGCGCTGTCTGAGTTTGGATTCACCACCTTTTCAAGTGAGTGCATAGTTACTTTCATCTTATGCATAGATATGAAGTATTTTAAATAAATTACGTGCTATGTGTGCATATTATCTATATACTTGCTATCTATGCTAGATGAACGATTTTATACATGTTTTAAATGATTTAAACTGTATCTATATATATATATATATATATATATATATATATATATATATATATATATATATATGTATATATATATATATATATCTAGGAGAATATGTTGGGTAAAACATAGGTAGATGTAATAGATGGAATGAGAGTTGGATGATGCGTTGAAAGGTTTTATAGACCACGAGGTAAGTGTGAGAGGTGGACGATATGAGAAGTCTTTCCCAAATGATGGCCCCGTCATATAGTAGAGTATGGATGACAACCACAGACTATTCTAGACAGTCCAGTGGAACACTGGCAGGCTCGCAACATGTAGGTGTTATGAACGATGTGTTCACCAGTGTACTCTAAAAACCCATTGACATGTAATGCGAGTGGACTATCGAAAACGATATTGTAAATAAATGAGATAACCCTAGCAGCTGTGCTCGAAGGACAATATTGGTAGTTGCGCCTCTCAAAGAATGTCACAATTCTGGCAGTTGTGCCTAAGTGATAGAACTAGCAAATGTGCTTCACAGTTGTGTCATTGACAACGATGGACTTCATGCCGATTCCTTAGGATGATCCTTAGGAATGAATGAACGAGGAATAATTGATTCTTAGGGTAGATCCTTAAGAGTAAAGAAGATAATGGGGATGGGTAATTGGGTTGATTGTTTGATGTTTAAACATAATAATTATATTATTATGGGTTGAAAACCCTATGTACTCACAACCTGACGCACTCAGCTTATTTGTATCACAGGTGTCGATACGAAGCTACTTTGCACTGAGGGATTTAAAAGAGATGTAGATCACTAGTGTAAATGAATGTAAGTTCTGTTTATGCTTATGTTTCTGTATTGACAATAACATCCCAAATGTTTTAAACGAATAAAAATACATTTCTTCGGGAATGCTTTGATAATGTATTTATCATGTTTTTCTGAGAACAAATTCCACAACATTTTTATTAAAAAAAGTACTCTGATTTTTATCAAGCATAAAAAAAAAATCGGTCTTTTCTAGCCGTGAAAATGGGGTTGTCACAACATCACTCCCAAACACATGTCGGTCACATCTCAAATGAATATAGTTGATTAGGTTATATTGATTTCAGATGTGATTACATAACTGTCAAGGTCTGACCGCATTGTTCAACCTTTAAATACTTATGTTCTGTTCTTCTTGTGATACTTGTTCTAGTTTGTATAAGCATGTACGTATACTTTTATAAGGTATTGTTATAACTTTAAAATATATTATTATCCAGAGCACTTCGGCCCCATTTTATTTATAGTTGTATATCTTTTATAAGTTGACATACTTAGTTCACTATAAACAATGCTCTGATACCAATCTGTCACACCACTAAACCGGAACAGCTGAAACGTTCGGGGGCGGAGGATGTCATGTCTAGTATCACAAGACATGTATCATAGTAATCAAATTAACAAAAAACCATTGAATTAGTATTAAAGTGTTTACAAAGTAGTGATTCACAAAATATTGAATCCAAAAGTAAATACAAAACAAGACATGAAGCTACTATGCTCCATGTTCTAAATCCCAGCATACTTAGTTTATACTAGCTATATATAATCTAATATCGAATGGATAATTAATTGTGTAACAACGTGAATTTTCAAACAAAATTTTCATTTCTTAAAACATGTTTCCATCCAAAACAAGCCATAAAATCCAATGTATCATAATCATAATACAAAACATGTCAAATCCCAAGATCATAAAATAAATTTTCCGTCAGTGTGTACAGATCACGCCGACGCCTTCCCACGGTCCTCGCTAGTACCTGAAACACATAACACAACAACTGTAAGCATAAATGCTTAGTGAGTTCCCCAAAATACTATTTACACACATACGCCTTTCCAAGCCATGACCTTCCGGTCCATGTGTCTCAGGGGACTTCCGTCCAAATCCGGTAAACCTTCCGGTCCTACCTGCTTCGACCTTCCGGTCCACATCACAATGCATTCTGGCCCATAGCATAATGCCTTCCGGCCCATATCAAGCATAGCATACATAAAACATACAAACGGTTAACTTAATCACATACAATGCATACAACTTATAACATATCCGACCTTCCGGTCACACATAGATACCCTTCTGGGTACAGTATAGTGAGAAGACTCACCTCGTAGGAAGTCTAGAGTCTCACGTGCTCGGTGTCTCTAAATCTCGAAAAGACGACCCAACCCCGCCTTTTCACAACGAAATATCATTCTAATTAATATAGGCTTCCAAGACTAAGCTACACCCTTTTTATTATCCCACAAAGGGGTGAAAGACCATTTCACCCCTCCTTGACTCAAAAGTCCACATGTTGACCAAAACCCTAGAAGTCAACAAAAGTCAGCAGCAAGCAGTACGCAGGGCGTATTAGCTTCCGTACACGGGGCGTACGTCGATGAACTACAATCGGGGGTTTCAACCCCGTACGCTGTGCGTACTGAGAGTTACACCCAGTGTAAGTCTCAGTTTCAGCCATTCCATGCATTTTGGTCTTAAATGGTTAAGACACTCCTTCAACTTCCAGATTTGGCTCTCCTTAAGCCTCTTATCCCATAAAGTAAGAACCTTTAAGCCTTGGCATGGATATAAAGGTTCTTACACCCTCTAACACCTTTCCTTTCTCATCCAAAGATCTAGATCTCAAGCATGGCTCAGTATTTACATCAAAGATTACATTTTTATGAACATACAACTCAAATAGATCTAGAATATGATAGATCTAGGCCAATGGAGACTACTTGCTCATAAAGTCTCCATCTTGGGACCAAAACCCTAGAAATTGGTCCAAGAAGCACACCATAAGAACTACAAGGCAAGATCTGAACTTTTTACCTCCAGAAGAAGCTCCAACCTTTGTTATCCTCGGATCTACACTTGTCCACCAACTTCTAGCCTCCACAATGGACTCCTCTTCTCTTTTTCTATCTTGAAATGACACCTTGAAGCTTAGAACACTCACACCCAAGCTAAAAACGAAGGAAAAGCTCTCTTAGGGTTTCTTTCTGAAGGATGGTGGCTAAAGGACAAGGCCATCTCATTCCTTTTATAGCCCTCAAGTCATATTAGGGTTTTGGGTCAAGACCGATTACGCCCGGCGTAACCTAAGGTACACCCAGTGTGCTCGGGTGACAATGCGTTTCAATTAAGCGCACGAGTACGAGCAGCGTACTCGCTCAACTCAAAGGGCCAAAATGACATTTATGAAAAGATGAAGGGTTAAATGGTTGTACCTGAATTTTGGGCTGTTACAATTCTCCCCCACTAGAACCAGACTTTGTCCCCGAAGTCTTATATCGAAAGCAATTCTGGATGTTGCTCCCGCATCTCCGACTCGGACTCCCATGTCAGCTCGGACCCCTTCTGATGTTGCCACTGCACTTGCACCAAAGGCACTTACTTGTTCCTCAGAACCTTCACCTTTTGATCCCTAATTGCCACCAGTCTCTCAACATAGTTCAGGCCTGCATCCACCTGAATATCCTCTAATGGTACCACTGCCGACTTGTCGGCTATACACTTCCTCAACTGTGATACATGAAAGGTGTCGTGAATCTGACCCAACTCCGTAGGTAGATCCAAATGGTAGGCTACCCTGCCTACCCTCGCGATTACCCTGAAAGGTCCAATATATCGAGGCCCCAACTTGCCCCTCTTCCTGAATCGGATCACTCCTTTCCAAGGAGAGACCTTTAAGAGTACAAGGTCACCAACCTGAAACTTGAGCTCGGACTGTCGCCTGTCCGCACAACTCTTCTGGCAACTCTGAGCGGTCAATAATCTCTGCCTGACCCGCTGTATCTGCTCTGTCGTCTGAAGCACGATCTCCGTACTACTCATTAAACATTTCCCTACCTCTCCCCAGCAAATGGGGGTCCAACACCTCCTCCCATACAACAACTCAAAGGGTGGCATACCAATGCCCGAACGATGGTTGTTGTTGTACGAAAACTCTGCCAAGGGCAAATATGTGTCCCAAGTTCCTCCAAAATCCAAAACACACGCTCGGAGCATATGCTCGAGTGTCTGAATCGTCCGCTCACTCTGCCCGTCCGTCTGTGGGTGGTATGTGGTACTGAAATGCAGCCTCGTACCCAACTCCTCGTGAAACTTCTTCCAAAATCTGGAAGTAAATCGTACGTCTCGATCTAAAACAGTCAACATTGGAACCCCATGCCGCAATACCACCTCCCTCACATACAACTCTGCCAACCTCTCAGCAGAAGAGCTCTCACTGATAGCAAGAAAATGAGCGCTCTTCGTCAACCTATCCACAATCACCCAAATTGCATCAACACCCCTCGTAGTCCTTGGCAATTTGGTGATAAAATCCATGGTAATTTGTTCCCACTTCCACTCGGGGATCTCCAGTGGCTGCAACTTACCATGCAGACACTGGTGCTCGGCCTTAACCTGGCGACAAGTTAGGCACCTCTTGACGAACCATGCAACATCCCTCTTCATGCATGGCCACCAATACTCCTTCTTTAGATCCAAATACATCTTAGTGGCCTTGGGATGGATCGAGAACTTCGATTGATCTGCCTCTTCCATCAAAATGGTATGCGTCCCACCCACAAACGGTACCCAAATCCGACCCTGAAATGTTATAAGTCCCCGGCTATCGGTAACGAACTCCGATACCTGCCCGACAACTCGCTCCCTCTTTCGGTTTTCTGGTCTCGCAGCCTCAGTCTGGGCCCCTCGGATGGTGTCCAATACCGGAGTCATCACTATCAATCTCATACAAACATCTCGAATCGGGGCGGTCTCCGCCCGATGGCTCAAAGCATCGGCTACGACATTAGCCTTGCCCGGGTGGTACAGGATCTCACAATCATAATCCTTCACCACATCCAACCATCTTCTCTGGGGCATATTCAGGTTTGGCTGATCCATCAAGTACTTTAGACTCTTGTGGCCCGTGTATATGGTACACCGAACCGCATACAGATAGTGCTGCCAGATCTTGATGGCAAGCACCACAGCCCCCATCTCCAGATCGTGGGTGCGATATCTCGACTAATGAGGCTCCAGCTGCCTTGATGCATACGCTATCACGTTCCCCCTTTTCATAAGCACTGCACCTAACCCAGATATTGATGCATCATAGTATACCACAAAATCCTCCATCCCTTCCGGGAGTGCGAGCACCGGGGCTTTGCACAACTCCTGGCGAAGTGTATCAAATGAGGACTACTGCTCCGGACCCCATGAAAATGCAACACCCTTCCGGGTCTTCTTGGTAAGTGGCACGATGATCTTGGATAAATCCCTAATAAACCTCCGATAATAGTCGGCCAATCCCAGAAAGCTCCTGATCTCAATGGGTGATCTCGGCACCTCCCATCTCATCATCGCCTCGATCTTGGCCGGATCGAGCAATATCCCTTTCTGGTTAACAAGATGCCCTAAGAACTGGACCTCTTGTAACCAAAAATCACACTTGGAGAATTTGGCATACAGCCTCTCCGATCTCATAACTCCAAGGATCTCCCTCAAATGCTCCTCATGCTGCTCTTTAGACCGTGAATATACCAAAATATCATCAATGAATACGATCACCGACCGATCCAACATCAGCCTGCATACCCTATTCATGAGATCCATGAACGCAACTGGGGCATTGGTGAACCCAAAAGGCATCACCACAAACTCATAATGTCCATAACGATTTCTGAATGCAGTCTTCTGGATATCTTCATCCCGAACCCTCATCTGATGATAACCCGACCTCAAGTCTATCTTGCAGAACCAAGATGCCCCCTGCAACTGATCGAACAGATCATCAATCCTAGGTAACAGATATCGGTTCTTGACCGTCAACTTGTTCAACTCCCGGTAATCAATACACATCCGGAGTGAACCATCCTTCTTTTTGACAAAAAGGATCGGTGCTCCCCAAGATGAGCTACTCGGCCGAATGAACCCCCTCCCCAACAGCTCCTTGATCTGTGAGGATAACTCCTGCATCTCTGGTGGAGTGAGGCGATAAGGCGCCTTGGCAATAGGTGCTGCTCCCGGAACCAAATCGATACGGAATTCCACTTGTCTTTCCGGAGGCACGCCCGACAGTTCCTCGGGAAAAACATCCAGAAACTCGCACACTACCGGGACCTCGTCAATCGAACTTGGCCTCCCCGCGGCCACTCGTGTGTCCATCACATATGCTATGAATCCACTGCATCCCTACTGCAAACTCTGTCTCGCCGTGGCAGCTGAACAAAACGCTGACCCACACCGGGTCCCTTCGCCATACACAGTAAGCACTCCCCCAATAGGGTCTCGTATGGTCACCAGCTGTCTCTTGCCGTCAATAACCACTCCAAACTTACTCAACCAATCCATGCCCACAATGACACACACATCTCCCATCGCGATAGGAACTAGATCTATTGGGAACTTGACACCAAAAATCTCGAGCACACATCCTCAAATCACCTCGGTGCATTATACCGCTTTCTCATCAACTATGTAAACCCTTAGGGTTCGACTCATCACCTCCCAATCAATGCCGACGTGCTGACTAAAAGCTAAAGATACAAAAGACTGACTTGCACCCGAGTAAAATAATACCAAGGCAGGTGCAGAATTCACAAGAAAAGTACCTACGCATATCATAATATAAGCACCATATCTCAACATAAAAGTAAATACACAAAAGAATACATACCAGCCATGACATCGGGTTCCGCGCGGACCTCCTCTGCAGTCAACTGAAAAGCTCTCCCACGAGCCTTCGGAGCCTTCGCCTTCGTCGGTCGAGTCTCGGTAACCCTAGTAGCAGGCGCAAATCCATGTGCTGATCCCTGGTGTAAGTGAGGACACTCGGCCTTCCGATGGCTGGTCTGGTTGCAATGGAAGCAAACCATAAATCCCTTGGTGCAATCCCTGGCGATATGCCCCTCCTTGCCATATTTGTAGCAATCACCCGATCGACAGGCCCCCTCATGACCCTTGCCGCACTTTCCGTAAGTGCGGCCCTTCTGGCCTCCCGTCCTCGAAACGGAGAACTTGGTTCGCTTGGCTGTCGGCTAAGACTGAGTTGGCCGCCTATCCATCCTCTTAGACTCGACCTCCTCCCTGGCATGAGTCTCCAACTCAATCTCCCTTTTCCGGGCATTTGCCTAGAGCTCAGCAAATGTCTGGTACGTCGAGTTCGATACGAACTCCCGAATATCCCTCCTTAGAATACCCAAATATAGGCTCATCCGTGCCTGCTCAGTAGACACATGCTCAGGGCAGAACATCACCCTCTTATGAAACTTCCGGGTGACCACAGCAACTGAATCATTACCCTGGTTGAGGGTCAAGAACTCCTGAATCAACCGTTCCCTCTCCACCGGGGGAACATACTCATCTCTGAACATGGTGGTGAACCTCTCCTAAGTCACTGTTGAAATCTCTGCAAGAGTGAAGTTCGCTGTCATGAACTTCCACCAATCCTTTACTCCCAGGCGGAGCTGGTTCAAAGTGAACCGTACCCTCAGATGCTCCGGACACAAACACGTATAAAAGCATCCCTCAATGTCAGCAATCCATCTCATCGCAGTGAGCAGATTCTGCGTCCCATCAAACTCGGGTGGCTTCGTGTTGCTGAACTCCCGGAACAACAATGAGTCACTTCCCTGAGGTCTAGCAGCAGCCACAGCTCCAGCGGCTTCGGCCTCAGTCACCGCGGCATACCGCTCATCAAAAGTCTCCAACAGCGTGGTCTTGATAGACCCAAACATCTCTGGAATCTCGGCCCTGATTGCTGCAGCCACCTCATCGTGGATCATCTGACGAAGCTCCTCGTCACTCACACCGCTCGTTCCAGGTCTGTGGCGTGTTCGAACCATGATGCCTCTGAAATACAACATAAAAATGTCAGAGACTCGATCGAGCATACTCGCACTCAATAACGCAACCCTACTCGGCCTCCGATACCCAAAGGATTCTTACTTGGGTTGCCCACTGATTCGGTGTCTTTAGTAGTACGGGCCCTATACTACTGATTACACCGCATCAGCATTCACCCCAAGTCCTCCTCCTTGGACCCCGGAACGCGAATACTCTATTCTTGCTATGCATTGGCTACCTACTCGCTCTCAAGGCATCTCATAGCAGTAGGATTCCCCTAGACTAAGGCATCACAAATTAGGCCACTCTAGTCCTAATATGAATACCTAGTCTACTCTAGCATGCATAACATATCATAGCATATCTCATAACACATTTTGTAAGGGTATTTTCGGGATTTTACCATTCAGGCGCTGGCTAACCATACACACTGCTTCTTCTTTGGTTATCACAAAATCTCTTATAAAATTTTATGCTTTTATTATTGAAATTTTATTCCCAAATCCTCGGTTTGAGTTTAGTTACGCTCGAAGGTGCACCCGAATCTCTCAAACCAAGGCTCTGATACCAACTTGTAACAACGTCAATTTTCAAAACAAAATTTTCATTTCTTAAAACATGTTTTCATTTAAAACAAGCCATAAAATCCAATGTATCATAATCATAATACAAAACATGTCAAATCCTAAGATCATAAAATAAATCTTCCGTCAGTGCGTACAGATCACGTCGGCGCCTTCCCACGGTCCTTGCTAGTACATGAAACACATAACACAACAACTGTAAGCATAAATGCTTAGTGAGTTCCCCAAAATAATACTTACACACATACGCCTTTCCAGGCCATGACCTTCCGGTCCATGTGTCTCAGGGGATTTCCATCCCGATCCGGTAAACCTTCTGGTCCTACCCGCTTCGACGTTCCAGTCCACATCACAATGCCTTCCGGCGCATAACATAATGCCTTTCGGCCCATATCAAGCATAGCATACATAAAACATACAAACGGTTAACTTAATCACATACAATGCATACAACTTATAACATATCCGACCTTCCGGTCACATATACATGTTGGATTAGTGTCTAAGTCCATAACTATTTTGGTATGTACTTGACCCGATGGTGCATGGTCCTTTTGGGTTGCCTTCACCAAAGCAACTTGATTAGAGAAATAAATAAAGAGAGAGAGGTTATTATGATTTATTAATATGTTATAAGAATAATATATTAAAGGAGAAATCATATTTGTTTAATTAATATTGGTCAATAATTAATTAGGAATTAATTTTGTGATCAAGTGTAATTAATTAAACTAGAAGGGCTGAATTGTAATTATGTGATAGTTACAAAATATGGTAATGGTTATCCTAGATATAGGTTGGACGAATTCAAGGGATAATATATCCTTGAAATCGTCCAAAGGATGAAGGATAAGGGATTTCTAAGACTTATCTTATGGTTACTTGGTGGGCAAGCAACTAGATAAGGATAAAGACTAAAACCCTAATCTTTACACCTACATAAACCCCCTAAGGCTCATGAATTCGTCTAAGCCTTCCCAAGAATTCCTAAGGACGAATTCCTACCTCTCTCTTCTCTCTTTATACCTTCTCCATTTGCTCTTGGTGCTTGTAAGCCATTAGAGGAGTGACACTAGTGACTCTAAGCATTCCAAAGTCAGTTCAAGGAGGAATTGGGATTGTTATTGCTACATAACAATCAAGGTAACATCTTAAACCTAATTATATGCTAATGTCGATTTCCATATGCTAGAATTAGGGTTTATAGTCTTGGATTCAAAGCATGTACAATAGAGAAACCTAGATCCGAGCATTAGGGTTTGTATGAGCACATAGGATGTCTTATGACCAAAACCCATCAATACATACCCTTCCGAGTATAGTATAGTGAGAAGACTCACCTCGTAGGAAGTCTAGAGTCTCACATGCTCGGTATCTCTGAATCTCGAAACAACGACCCAACCCCGCCTTTTCACAACGAAATATCATTCTAATTAATATAGGCTTCCAAGACTAATATAGGCTTCCAAGACTAAGCTACACCCTTTTTATGAAACCTTTCACTAATAAGTTTCTAGTTTAGATTACTCAATGTTCTATTTGAAAGTACGTTTTTGTACTAAAAAACAATGTATTAAATTTGTGTACTATGACCTGACCTATACCTGGTATTCCTTATGATTACTTGGTGTATACGGAATATATATGTGTATATATATATATATATATATATATATATATACATATATATATATGAATAGTCAAGAACGAATAAATAGTAGACTGGGTGCATCTGCTCTAAGCCCACGCCAAACAAGGAACAGGAAATGAAGTGGAAGGCACACATCCTACTATCTGTTGGACTCAATTAATATATATATATATATATATATATATGTGTGTGTGTGTGTGTGTGTGTGTGTGTGTGTGTGTATATATATATATATATATATCTAATGTATCTACCAAGGAATCATAGATTTAGCATTATAGCCCCTCCCCCCTTCTAACTGAATGTTCATGTTATGAATAAGTTATGAGGCGTTGATCTAATATTTGGACAATTACTAGAAGTAATGAAATCATGTATTCTTAACGCCTCAGTCGATACTACTGTGAGTTTTGTATATATTTATGTATTTTATTTATTATTATCCGGTACTTTGTAGATGTACCCTTTATAAACAATTCCTATATCATACTCGTGTTTGCTAACCCTAGTACGTGGTATTCATACCTTTGTTAGTACAAACCCGACATCGTGTACTTTGTATATGAAAATTACGTTTAGTTACATAAAACTGTACAATTTGTAAACCAATGTTCTGTATTTGTAATCCTTTTATAAACTTATATCTGAGAGTGTGCCTGGTTTCATCAACTTTTATTGTAAACTGTAATGTAATACTATAAACTGTATCTTGTATGCTAATACTTTGAAAATGTACTTAACATTACTTAAATATACACTAACGTAGTGTTAATATCTTTTAATGAGTTATTATAACCACACTGACTTGATGGCCTGACCGAACTCTATGAATGCGCTGAAAGTTGTTGATAACAATTTATCACTCCCAAGCGTGTATGCCTAACTGTAGCAAGAAGTCCGAATGTGGGGTTGCCAATCCCAATATAGATCTATACACACATTGGTTCAATTCCCCGCTGGAGATTCTGGTTATAATGCTAGGACTTAGCTATATTGTTTAAATAAATTAAACATCATGTACTACTTGACTCATAAAAGCGTATAAACATTATATGTATAACAGTTATGAAAAACTCAATCATTATGGAATAAATGACTGACTGTATATTCTTTAATTGGTATGTTTAACATGTATTTTGAAAGATGTGTAATTTTGATTTATTTTGAATTGTTACCACCTTGAAATAAAGAGTCATTTATCTATTAAGTTATGATTGTATTTTAAAAACGGAGTTTTATAAACCATAAAGTAATATAACTTTAAAAGAGTTTTTGCAATGATTTGATCACTTACAAACACATAAGCAATCCTTAAAAATGATTTTTAACACAAAACATTTACACAACTATCATTGTGTTCAACTTGTCCCCCCCCCCTCCCCTTTAAAGAATTTAAAACAACTAACAAATTGATTATAGGGGTATGAACTCACCTTATGTGGGTGATTCACTTGAATATGTGCGTAAGGATGAGTAGTTCCACGAATGAAATCCCGAGGCACAACGAGTTCTAAATGATATACAATGGAATATATTGGCATGAATTTAGTGTTTAAAAGCAATTACATGCAAGGAAATACCCTTAAGGACTAGGAAACACTTGGACTAAGTGATACAATCACATGTGATTCACTAAAGGGGTGTATACGGCCTAACCATGGAGTGTACGGCCATGGTGTGTACGGTCGCACACTCATGGTAAAACATGCATAAGAGGGTGTTTGAACCATGGGGAAGCTTGTGGGTCTATTGCTCATCAAGATTATGAACTAGTTTCTCATTTTGGAGGGCCTTTTGGGGTGTTTTGAGGTGTGTAAGATCATGCAATGGTGTACGGCCATACACTCCTTTTGCTCCAGCTAAATGGTTGATTCTATGGTGTTTAACACGAGTTTCTAATGTATACTAAGCATAAGGAAAGGATACTTACGATTTGGAGGCTTAAAAGAGGGTTCACGACCACCAAGAACTAGTGTGTGTTCTTGGTGTTCTTGGTGAAAGATGAAGATCTTGAAGATCTACCCAAAAAGATGATTTTCATGGATGAAATCAAAGGATGATACATGATTAAGAAGGATAACAACTCAAAGATGGAAGAATCACTTACATTTTTGAAGATCTAGGATGAAGAACTTGATTGCAACGCGAAGAACTTTAGCTGACACATCCCTAACCCAATAGCTTGATTGTACTGAGCTTAGAACCCTTAAAAATACTCTAAGCGATGCTAAAAGATAGCAGAAACAGGTCTGGCACTCGGTTAAATTGAATGGCTGGACTTACAAGGTAAAAGTTTTCGGGTTGTCACACCGCCTCCTACCGTTGGTGAACCACCAACATCAAATCAATAAGCTCCGGCTGGCTCTAGATTTACTATTTCAGTTTCAGATTTACAATTTTTAGCTTCAGATCTATGATATTCAACTTCAGATCTATGGTTTTCTTCTTCAGATCTATGTCTTTTGTCTTTAGATCTATGATTTTTGTATTTGGATCTACAATTTTCTCCTCCAGATGTATGAGCTCCGGCGAGCGACATATCCACCACCTTCATCTATCATTATCACTACGAATTCCTCTTCCATGTCATTAAGATACCACCAACGAAAATACAGATATGATAAGATCTAATGAAAATACCTCCGTATCCACCAACAATCGCTACCTATTCTTAGTGTTATGAAGTTGTTTCAGCTTAACTTTCCTTCTGTAAAACACAAAACATCTTAGATCTAGTGCGACTTGGTCATATTTGATACAACCTTCATCACCGTTAACTTCATTTCCACCATCGCTACCACCATTGATGTCCACCGCAACCTCTTGCTATTGGCGACAAGTTCAGATCAGGTGTATGTGGTTAAATTTTTCTAGATATGGTTTATATAGTGCTATTTTATGTATAGATCTAAAGCTATAAATGTTGTACCGATGGCTGATGGCAGTTCCACCACCTTAGATATGTTTCAAAACTGCCACCTTCTCCATCACTTTCTCTCTGATCTCCAGTGAAACACATCAGGTATGTCGATTTTACCTTTGATTATTTTGCCTTCTGTTAAGCTGTAAATTTAATGCCTTAATCTCTCATTTATTGTTACTTTTGTTAATCATAGTTTTTTTGTTGTTAAGTTGTGAATCAATGTTTGTTTTCTTATTTGTTATAATATCCGCATCAAATTATTATTCACGGTTTATGTTTTATGGTTGTTATATTGTGAATTTAAATTAGAATGTGTGTTATTATTGTTGGATTAGTGTCTAAGTCCATAACTATTTTGGTATGTACTTGACCCGATTATGAGCATGGTCCTTTTGGGTTGCCTTCACCATAGCAATACGTAGGATGAATTTAGGAGAGAAAAGTTTAATTATGATTTATTAATATATTATGAGAATAATATATTAAAGGAGAAATCATATTGCTTAATTAAAATTAGTCAAGAATTAGTTAAGAATTTATTTTGTGGCTAAAAGAGATTAATTAAACTTAGGGGACTGAAATTGTAATTATAAGATAATTGCAATTGGGCTATGGGTCACCTTGGATTAATAGGTTGGACGAATTCTATGGGGAAGCCCATTAGAAATCGTCTAAGGCATGTTCCAGAAAGAGTCCATGGGTTGCTAAGGGCTTAAGCAGTCAAATTAGGGTCTCCTTGTTAGATAACCCTAATTGCCTACCTATTTAAAGAACCCTTGAGACCCAAAAACGTGGCTAAGTGTTCGTTTAGGGTTTCCAGCCATTTTTGTTGCCTCCTCTCTCCTCCCTATTCATCCAAGTTTCTTAGTGGTGTTTGTGACTCCACACTTGAGGCACTAAGTTTTCTGAAGCCAAGGATAGATTGTTATTGCTATATAATAATCAAAGGTAAGATATAAACCCTAATTTCAGTTATAGTTTATTAGATCTAGGGTTTATGGATTTGGATTATCAATTGCATGTTCATTAGACAAACTAGATCCAAAGCCATTAAGGTTAGCATGTACACCATAGGATTGATGTATTGCTCGCAACCCATCAGTGGTATCAGAGACTAGGGTTGTTTGTTAGTGAATTGATGCTTATTTGATAGTTTAATGGCTAAAAAATCATTTTTGCCCTTCTGCTTGACAGACTCGGCGAGTCAGTTGATGAACTCAGCGAGTCAAGCTGACTCGGTGAGTCCAGTCTCTGACTCGGCGAGTGCGAGGGTCTGGCAGTGTTTTTTTGGCGATTTTCTTGTTGTTTTGGCTTGGGATACTTACCATTAACGTTTTTAATTAATAAAATCCGATTTTTAATGATTTTGGGTGAAAGTCCTTAGCAAAATAGTAGATAATTACCATATAATCAAATATTTGTTACCTTATAAGATAATGTTTAATTATTTGAGTTATTTGATGAATTATCCTGCAAGATATTTGACTAGGTCAAAATTAAATAATTGCCTTATTTGAATAGTTTCAAATTACTCCCTTTACGTTTTATAGTTTAAATTTTAACTTAAAAGTTTTGTTCTTTGAAATTTAAATAGTTAAACCCAAATGTTTTGAAAAGTTTCAAAACTTTCCCTCAAGTTTTGGAATTTAAATTTTTGATTAAAAGTTTATTTTTAAAATATTTAAATTCTAAACCATAATGTTTTGAAATGTTTGAAAACTTGCCCTCAATTTTTGGAATTTAAAATTTTGATTAATAGTTTAATTATGTAATATTTAAATTCTAAAACTCTAGTATTTTGAAAAGTTCAAATTACACCCTCATGGTTTTGTTAAGTTAATTAAAAGTTTAATTAAAAGAGAAAGTTAATAAAACCACCTAGTATTTTAAAAGTGCAAAATACACCCTATACTATATATATGTAACATTAAAAGTCTATTATTATATATGTATGTATATATATATATATATATATATATATATATATATATATATATATAAGTAAAGAGCCAGTCTTACCGTTAGTAGGCATCATTCACGAAGCTCGTCTATAAGGGGTGTTTAAGGAATTTGCCTAATTGAATAGGTATCCACTCTTACCCACCGCACTCTTAACTAGTGCAAGGTCATTAGCCGAACGGGTAGGATAGGACAGAAACCTTCCATTATAAGTATAATGAAGTACAAAGTAACTAAATATTTTTTAAAATTCCCAAATCATAGTTACTTTAGACAAAATGTGAAATTGTATGCTAATCCATAGAATGACACTTTGTACCTTTGTCGAGACATTAGTGGAGCGTGTGTGGTTAACCGGCACACTAATTTGGGTTTGGAATTGGTAGAGAAGGGTGACTCGATGTTTATCATAGATCAATGGAGCGTGTGTAGCTAACCGACACATTGATTAGGTGATAGTAGCATTAAGTGCACCATGTACATTCGCATGGTTATTCACACCTTGTTTGTGATCCTCGACATTCCAGTCGCAAATAGTAGGGCATAATTGAGATTAAACATGCCATTGAAAAGTTCAATGAATCTCAAAAGATCTAGGAGTTTCAATTCATTTAAAACTTAAATATCATTTTCGTTTTTTCAAGGTGGAAATTGGTAAATCGTCATTTACCTACCTTCAAATATTCTGCAACTAGATTATGGCATCCCTCTTCTAGGTTGTAGAGTATTGTGTTGGATCCTAGCCTTAATAACTCATTTGGGTGTTTTATTAAGGACTCAATCAACTTATCTTGAATTTTCTCCCGTTTTGTAGATGTCTAGTTCTGACAATCATGGTCTTCCCAAATCCCATGTAACAAGTTTTCCAAATGAGGACGATGTTCCACAATATGATCGCGGAACAAGAAATCATGCCTCACTTCCTCCACCTCCGCCAATTGTTCTCCTTAACCCAAAAGTTTGAAGGCTTGAAAAGTTCAAGCTCACTCAAACCCTATTGGCAAGTAAGCAAGAAGATGGAAAGTATGTGTGTGCACACGTCTTAGAGATAAAATCACACATTGATAGGTTAAGGATGTTGGGTGTCGAGATTTCAGGTGAGTTGGCTGTTGACTGGGTTCTTTAGTCGCTTCCTGAATCATATAGTGATTTCATTAGAGAGTACTATATGATGGATCATGATGTGACCCTCATCGATCTCACCTATTTGCTTATAGCTGCTGAATCAGCAATGATTTGGCGTGCTGGTCAAGCAAATTTGTTTGGTGAATCAAACTCCCAAACTTTAATGGACATTGAAAATGGTGACATTGGAAATCCAGAAAAGGTAAAATCTAAGATAGTTCCTTGTGCCATTCCAAAAGAGTCCATTTGCTTTTATTGCCAAAAGAAGGGGAATTGGAGATGAAGCTGCCCTTTTTACCTGAGAGATCTAAGAGATGGGAGAGTCAAGACGTATGACTCTACTTCAGGTAAAATCCATTAACTAACTCTTTTAAGTTCCTATTCTAGATTCTTAATACATGATTCGATAAGATTACATTTTGATGTTTTGTAGGACCGAAGAAAAGAGAGGAAGCTTAAGGGAAGAAGTGAGCTAAATCTAATCGTGAAGAAATGGATTTTGATCGCATTGCTTGAAGATTAGATTCTTGAGCTACTAGTTCGAGTTAGAATACATTGCTATGAAATATGTAATAACGTAGTTTTTCAATTGAATTGCATTGTAAGAAAAACAAATTTTGCAATAAAATAAATTTTGATTTTATCTTATTTGTTTATCCTTGCAATGGCGTGTATGAAAAAGTGATGTTTGAAGGTTTCAATTATTAGCAATAATTGATTTGATTCTTAATTATGTTATTTGCGGAGATGCCAAGAATTTACCAAATATGGAGAGTTTCTCATTGCCCGAGTTTCAATTAGACAGAAACTTGGAATCATACAACTTGGTTGCGTGATGAATGAAAATTTCGTATTTGGAAATTAGACTAATTCTTTAACAAAGTGTCAAGTGAAGGACTAGGAGATCGAGTACACTACGTTGTGTGTTGATCAAGTCCACCACAAAGAGAGAGATAAGATATTTGTCATGATTTACTAAAAGTTTAGTAAATATGATTATACTCATAAGATTAAGTGTAATTCTGAGTTGATTGAAAGAGTTTCAATGAATAGCAGAACGAATAAAGAAGAATCAAGTAGGTAGAAAGATAAAATTTTCTCGATTCTAAGAAGAAGGGAGAGTACCTTTTATTGTGTTTTATGATAAGTCTTGATGAATGAAAATTTCATATTTGGAAATTAGACTAATTCTTTAACAAAGTGTCAAGTGAAGGACTAGGAGATCGAGTACACTAGGTTGTGTGTTGATCAAGTCCACCACAAAGAGAGATAAGATATTTGTCATGATTTACTAAAAGTTTAGTAAATAGGATTATACTCATAAGTTTAAGTGTAATTTTGAGTTGATTGAAAGAGTTTCAATGAATAGCAGAACGAATAAAGAAGAATCAAGTAGGTAGAAAGATAAAAGTTTCTCAATTCTATGAAGAAGGGAGAGTACCTTTTATTGTGTTTTATGATAAGTCTTAATGATTAAGAACCATATCTCAATTGATCCTCTAAGTGAGTCTTAGTGCATTTGTATCTCTAAGAAGAGGAATCGAGAATTATGGAAATGATTAAATCAAGAAGTCAATCATACTTCATTCCAATATCAAGTCTTAGAGTTATACTCCAAGATTGTGAATTGAGTGACAAGTCTTTAATAGGTTTATAACACTCAACAAATGTGGAATTGGAAAAAGTCTTCTTATTCCTGCACATATGAAATTGGTAAGTTGTATTGTCTTGGAAAAGACAAAGATCAACTAGGACCAATTTTGTGAAGTATTTTGTATTGATAAAACCTATACTAATATGTGAAGGAGTCAGTGGGAGTTTTAATGGTCTTGAAAGGTTTCAAGAACAAATCAAGAGTAAAACCTAGTTGATCATCACTAGCACACGACTTGAGGTTTACAACCTATCGTGTTAACATTATTTTGTTTCTGTGCCATTCCAATTGATTTAATATGTATGTGAGTTCTATGAGTTCTCATTTGAATGCATAAAGACAAAGCACCTTGATCGATGGAAAGTACATTGATATGTAAGGATAAGTTGCTAAACTACTTGGAAGACATAGTGGGCACTCGTGTTACCATAAGGCAAGAAATCGAGATTAAGAAAGTTCAGTCCATATGAGATTGGATGTGTCACAAACTTTGGTTTTGGCAAAATCACATGGACAGGAACTCATACACCATAAAATCGAAGTGTCATAAGATTCCTTCCTTCATGAAAATGACTGTGAGGAAATGCTTTCACTAAGAGAGATTTTAAGAAGATAGCAATTGTGAAAATTGTATTCTCAAATTCGATATGGTTACGACATCCCTTTCCATAGTTCGAATTGTGAGATTTGGCAATTAGTCTAACATTTGGGACTTATTGATATAAATTCTGAATTGTTTAAACACACATATAAGCTACTAAGGCAAAGGTGTATAAGTTTAAGAAGCTTAGATAAAGGCTTATCGAAGCGTCTGGTATTAGAAATATGAACTTCAGAAATTCAATAGGCATTGTTTTCTGGAAGTTCAGCTGTTTTTTGAATACATGTCAAAGCTAGTGGGAGCATAAGTGTTATGCTTATATGATAATAATCATCATGATAGTGGGAGCATAAGTGTTATGCTTGTATGATTATTATGGCAAGTATTGAAAGTTAGCAATATTAATTATAGAAAAACAAAGATTCAATTTGCAAACTTACATGGGTTGAAAAGTTGTTTTGCTATAATTAACGGAGTGAATATTATATTTTGTTTCAAAATTTAAAGCTTAGATTGAGAAATTTTAATAAATTTAGTCAAATGATACATAATGTGTTCTTAAATTTCGATTATGATTACGACATCCCTCTTCATAGTTCGAATTGTGAGAACGTGACGCATAAAATATTATGGCGGAAGATTGATAAAGTATCATATCTTTATATAAGATATTATGCATTGTGTCACATATGCTTCGGGTAGAGGATCGATTGCAAATGCTATAATATTTGACCTTTCTAGAATTTTCCAAATGTCTGGCGCATTAAGAGGGAAAAGGACTAGAATTGGTTTTGACTAAAATAATTAAACAACTATCAAAGGATGATCTAAGGTTCGCCAAGGATTTGTTGCTTGTGAGTAGTTGGAAGTATAGTATTGGATGGACCATGTTGACATTATTTTGAATAAATAAGAATCTATTTAGAATGAGTTGTCATATTGAATATATGGAAATGTTTCCATATTGAGAGTTGGATATTGAGAGTCTATGGCTAGATTAGAAACTTTTATGCAAGAAGGATGTTCAAAGGAATGTACTTTGAATGTGAGACTTCGTGTCTATGGAATTGTCTTGTAACAATTTCCGATAGAATACCTTGGAATTTGATTAGCCAAGTCTTGCTAACTTCTGTGCTATTACATTACGAAAGGTCATTGCATAAAATGTTAGAATCTGACATATTCCAAAATTGGAAAGAATTTGGTATTCTTACACTAATGTTGAGGATTGGGAATTGTGAAATGAGTTTCATTGGAAAGGTTTTCAATTGATCTATTTCACAAAGTAAGGTTCATAGGTAACATAGTGTGCATGCTCGGAGTATGGAACAACTATTATTGTAATTCAAGTAATAAGTTGATTATCCGAAACATTAAACAATGAATAATGAGTAGTCAATATGGTGTTTAAATAAAAGTGTTTTATTTACGCTCAAAAGTTTTGGGGCCATATAGGATTAACTATTATCATTGTGTTTCATTTTGCATGTTTTGACTTCCAGAATAACTGGGTTATTCGAACCTCCACAATTGGTCATACGCTGGAAGTAGGTATAAAGGAAGATTGTCATGAATCTATCTATAGATTGTCTGAAGTGTTTAGACATAGCACAAGTTTCTCGTAGAGTTCATGAGTGCTTTGATAAGATTAGAGTATTGGATCAAATCCTCGCTCACGAGAATCACTTCATGGATTTTATCACGAGTGATTGCGAGATGAGAATACTATATATTCTTGAAATCGAGGCGTGTCAGTTGTGATTTACTGGTCGGTTGCACATTGATGATAAGTAAACGCACTAGTAACTTGGTGTTATAAAACTTATTGTTGTGTGTCATTCGATGAGTGAGTACAAGCGAGCATTTGATTCAAAGTTTATCCATTCCTTTTACCCAAAGTGGGATAAAAGTGATATTTATGGGCCCCTCGATGATTTAGTGATGACACCCTAAGCGCTTGGCCAAGCCAGGACTAAGTTGATGTGTTCAATTTTAGTCTGTTGTCAGTCGTTATGAATCAGATGTCGATAAACAATACATAGATAGAGAGAATGATTTAAATCCATGTATCGTGTCTATACGATATCTTGAGAATGGAGGAATATATAATCCCTTATCTAAAGGACACGCATATCTGATAAGACCATAGTTGACAGCGGCTTTTGAAAGCTATGATTGCTGATAGAGTTCTGAAGTTATGCAAAATAGTTATTAGACTTATCCAAGTGGGAGACTATTGGATTAGTGTCTAGGTCCATAACTATTTTGGTATATACTTGACCCGATTATGAGCATGGTCCTTTTGGGTTGCCTTCACCATAACAATATATAGGATGAATTTAGGAGAGAAAGCTTTCATTATGATTTATTAATATATTATGAGAATAATATATTAAAGGAGAAATCATATTGTTTAATTAATATTAGTCAAGAATTAATTAAGAATTAATTTTGTGGCTAAAAGAGATTAATTAAACTTAGGTGTGACAACCCGAAATTTATTCCGTTATTTTTAACCCCTTTTTCTATTAATAAGCCTCATTTTATTTAAATGTCCGTTAACTTTTGGACTGGTTAATTAATTTGGGATTTTTTAAATGACTTGTTAAGGGTAGAAATAAATTGGAAACACCCCAATATTCCCTTGAAATTTTTTAGTTTCAACCAAGTCGAAATACGACCGATTAATCGGGTGCGACCAAAAAGCCCCGTTTAACGGCAGTATCGGGTAGATTTCCACTGAGCCCCAACTCAAACCCCTATATAAGAGGGAGTGGACTCCATTCACACTCTTTCCACTCTCTCTCTACAACTTGTTTTCGAGCCAAAAACGCCCATTCCGAGCCCCAAACTAGTGAGTAATCTATCCTAACTTGTTGTGTAGCTTGGTCAACATACAAATTCGTGTTTAAGACACCAAATAGGGGCAAAGTTATGTGTTTACGGCCCAAGAACACTCTTGGACCGTGAACACCCTTAAATGGTGTTTTTAAGCCCCAAAACCCTTCAAAACTACCCCTAAGGCTTAGATATGACTTGTGGACTTACACCTTCGAGCTTAGAACACCAAAACCTTATGATATGGTGAGTAAACATGAGTTTATGGCCCAAGAACACTCTTGGACTGTAAACCCCTCTTCATAGGCCGTGAACACCTTTTTAAGGTGTTAGAAATGCCCTTAAACACCTCCTATGGCCTTGGAAAATGTCTAGAAGCAACCCCCATTGAAGTAAAGGCATTAAACATCAATTAAACCAAGGAAATAGGAGTTTACGGCCGTAAACCCCCTAGGATTGGTCCATGGGCTGTAAACTCCCAAAAAGTGCCCAAATGATGCTCTAACTTCTCCATTTGGCTTGGAAAATGCTTAGGATTTTATTCTCTATCATTTAAGCCCTTAAAACACCAAAAGAATATGTACATAGGAGCTTATGACTGTAAACTCCTTATTTAGGGCCGTAAACTCCTTAATTGGTCCATTTGATGCCATAAATCCATTCATACACTTTATATTTGGACCTAGCAAAATTCCACAAGTGATATAAGACATTTTGGAATCCTAGAACACCCTCACCATGAGTTTACAACCGTAAACTCATGGGGAGTTAGTCCCACGGTTGTGAACTCTATAACGAGTTTACTCTCGAAGAGTAAACTCCCTATCTAAGCCATACACACCCTTAGACGTTACCCGGGACACTCCAAGCACTTAACCAAAGTGTTTTCCGCACTTTAGGATGCGTATACATGTTTAATTAGTATTATATTTACTAATAGTATGTAAACATATGTCATCACATGTTAATAGGTCACTAAGTGTGTTCAAGTCTTTACTTGACACCGAGCACCCAACCGACACCTTCGTCGGATCCACTTACGACAGGTGAGTTCATACCCCTAAATTAACCTTTTAAATGTTTTTACATGCTTTTATGGGGGGGGATAAAAGTTAAACATGCCAGTTATCATATCAATCACATGTGATTGATAACCCGCATGCACAAGGATTTATTACACTATTAACTGTTTTACCAAGTATGATACTGTGAACGATTTTCTTAAAGTATAAGGTTTTCCAAAGTTTTCATCAAAGTTTTCTTCCATGTTTTTATACTCCTACTTTGTTAGATACTACTTCTTTGTTATACTTCTACCTAGTTAATGCTCTTACTTAGTTAAATACTACTACTTTGTTAACGCTTTTACTTCACGATACGCTTCTACTTGTTAAAGCTTCTACTTGTTAACGCTTCTACTTCACGATACGCTTCTACTTGTTAACACTTCTACTTCATGATGCGCTCCCACTTATTTGTTGGATAAGGTGTCTAAGTCCATAACTTATTTGGTATATACTTGACCTGACCCGGCATGGTCCATTTGGGTTGCATTTCATCCGAACTATTTATGGATAATTTTATGAGAGTTATACACATATGTTTATTAATATATTATAAGTTACAATATATTAATAAGAAGTTATGTTATTTAATTAGTTTTAGTGTTAAATTAATTATGAATTAATTTAGAGATTAAAAGGAAGACTAATTAGATTATGGGCTATTGGTTTTATATAGTGTGGGCTAATACTCATTCGTTAATGGGCTAGGCTTATATGGAATTCCATGGATGATCCATGGAGCTTTCAACCCATGGATCCTTGGAAAGGAAAAGACATGGGTTATTAGGGTATCACCCTAACCATGCACACTATATAAGCATGCTTATGGAGCATGAAATGGAACTAGTGAACTAGTGTGTGTGCTTGTGTGTGGCCGAAAATACAAGAGTGTGTATACTCTCTCAAAGTTTTCCAAGTGTTTGTGGTGATTTGTGATTCCATTTGAGGCATTCACATTATTGGTGCTTGGCCCTTAAACTCCAAAGAATCAATCCCATCAAAAAGGTATGTAATCTCTTCTAACTCTTTTATGTTTAAAAGTACCCCATGGCATGTTAGATAGGTTATGAACCTTGGAAAAATTATTATTTTGCATGTATTTAGACAAACATAGATCCAAGGTTTATTAGGGTTGCATACACACTTAGGAAGTGTTAGATTGCTCAAAACCCAACAGTGGTATCAGAGCCTAGGCTTGCTTGTTTGATACTTGATGCAAAATAGTTGAAAGAGTCGAAAAACTTGTTGTCTGACTGATGAACTCGCCGAGTCCATGGGGGGACTCGCCAAGTCCATGTGTATCTTCAACCTACTCGCCGAGTAGGTTCATGCACTCGACGAGTAGGATCGACAGAGTGCATATTTTCGACTTTTACTGCTGGAAATGGACTAGAAACATTACCCTAAACTGTTTTGGTGTAATGGTTGTTCTAATCCATTTACAATAGCATATATCAAAATTCCATGATTTTATGTGTTCATATAATTCTTGAAATGGTTGTTCTAATCCATTTACAATAGCATATATCAAAATTCCATGATTTTATGTGTTCATATAATTCTTGAAATTTTGATGATCATGTTCATGTTCTTATGAATTTAGAAAATGATAGGAATTATTTGTTGAATTGTTTAGAATTAATTCTTGATCATTTATGTGTTTTAATGGAGTCCATAATTTGTCCTCAAGTTATGGATTTCCAAAGGTGACTTTTATTTAACACACACTTAAAACACATAAGTTACATGAAAATGAAGAGTCTTCATTTTTATGAACCTTTAATTCATAACTTATGAAATGAAAAGTTTTTCATAGTTACAAAACTTGCCCTCAAGTTTTGGAATTTGTAAAGTTTCACACACTTTAATAAACTTCAATTCCAACCCTTAGAGTTTTAATAGTTAAAATTCAACCCTTATACTATTTATAACATTAATGGTTAATTATTATATATATGTATAAGAATAAGTCGTTTTACCGTTAGTAGGCCTCATTCACGAAGCCGGTCTATAAGGTGGGTATAAGGTTGTTGCCTATAAAATGGCGATTTAATGGGTGTCCATTCTCACCCACCGCTTGCTTGATCGGTGGAGGGTCGTTAGCCGAACGGGTAGAACAATGACTTTAAATCCTCATTAAAAGTATAATGACTATTATAAAGTAACTAAACTCCTTTTAATTCCCAATCTTAGTTACTTTAGGAAAAATGTGAACATGGTGCTAGTCCATGGAATTCACACTTTGTACCTTACCAAGTCGTTGGTGGAGCGTGTGTGGGTAACCGGCACACTAACTTGGACTAGTAAGGATCACGAAGGGTGACTTAATGTTTGTCATAGATCAATGGAGCATCTGTGGTTAACCGGCACATTGATTAGGTGATAATATTAAGGGTACCAAGTGAATTAGCATGGTTGTTCACACCTTGTTTTGTGATCCTCGGCATCCCAGTCACAAAACTTGAAGGGCACAATCGAAATTGAAACATGCCATTGAAAAGTTCAATGAATCTCAAAAGAATCTAGGAATTTCAAATCCAATTAAACCTAATAATTCATTTTGTTTTCATGGTGGAAATTGGTGAATCGTCATTCACCTACCTTTCAAATATATTATTACTTAGATTACGACATCCCTCTTCTAAGTATAATATATTGTGATTGGGTCTTAGCCTTTATATTACATTTGCGTGTTTTATTAAGGATTCTATATATCTAATCTAAACTTGCTTTCTTCCTTCAGATGTCTTCCAACACTAATGCTTCGGGATCTAACCCAACTGGTTCTTTCTCTCTCATGAATCTTTGTGGGAGGGTCATCTTTGATGGTTCCAACTTCATGGATTGGATTAGGAACATCAGGATGGTTACTCGTTATGAGGATAAAGAATATGTCCTCGATAAGGAGTTAAAAGAGCTCGATGAGTCTACTGCTACTCCTGAGGAGATCGCTGAATTCAGGACTCATGAGAGAGATGCTACTAAGGTGACATGTATCATGATGGCCACGATGACAGCCGAGCTCCAAAAGTCATATGAAGATTTCTACCCTTTTGAGATGCACCAAGACCTGATGGAAAGGTACCATCAGAGTGCTCGTCAGGAGCGGTATGAAATAATCTCCTCCATAATAACTACCCGCATGAAGGACGGTGAATCCGTCACAGCCCACATGCAAAAGATGCAAAGGTATGTGGACCGTTTGCTGAAGCTGAATGTAAACATCCCTGAGGAGTTGGCAATTGACATCATTTTGCACTCCTTGCCTTCTTGTTATGACCATTTTCGTATGACATATCATATGAACAAGGAGGAAGTTACCCTCAGCAAGCTTCAAGGACTCTTGAAGACTGTGGAATCCGGTCTTAAGGGTAAGGCGGTTGTTACCTCTACTACTCCTACTCCAACATCTACCCCTGTTTTGGCAATCGGGCAAGGCAAAGGGAAGAAGAGGAAGCACCCTTCGAAGGGTACCAAGGGAAAGTCTCTTGAAGGCTCCTCATCGAAGACCAAGAGCGCATCTGTCACTCCTTCTGCCATTCCCAAGGATGCTGAATGCTTTTATTGCCATGAAAAGGCACACTGGAAGCGAAACTGCCCTAAGTACTTGCAGGATCTAAAGGATGGGAAAGTGAAACCCACCTACGCAGGTATTTACACTATATTGTCTAATTACTCATCATATTCTAACTCTTGGGTGCTTGATACAGGATGTGGTGTTCACATATGTTCTGATTTGCAGGGCCTAAGAAGAAGTGAGAATGTGGAGCACGGGAAGATAAACTTGATCATGGGGAATAGGAACGCTTCACCTGTTTCCAAGATTGGAGTTTATACTTTGTTGCTTAATAATGGGTTGAAATTAGATTTGAATAAATGTGTGTACTCGTCTGAAATGGCGAGGAATATTATTTCTTTTCATGCATTGTACAAACAAGGTTTTACCTTTTCGTTTGATAATGAATGTGGTGGTATTGATGCTTTCTTTAATAATGTGTTTTATTTTAAAGCATTACCTTGTGATGGTGTGTATGAAACTGTGTCGATTGTAGACAACTTAGGAAATAATGTGTTTTATATTGATTCTTCTACTAGCTTAGATAAATCATCATTGTGGCATTGTCGTCTTGGACATGTAAACAAGAAACGCATAGGCCAACTCCAAAAGAGTGGAGTCTTGGAATCATTCAACCTAAAATCGGATGATAGTTGTGAATCTTGTCTACTTGGAAAGATGACAAAATCACCCTTCACTGGAACTTGTGAAAGGGGTGAGGGTTTGTTGGACCTAATACATACTGATGTATGTGGACCTTTCAAAACCGCCACAAGGGATGCTAATCAGTATTATGTGACTTTTATTGATGATTTTAGTAGATATGGGTATGTCTACTTAATCAAACATAAGTCAGAAACCTTTTAAAGGTTTAAGGAATTCAAACCGGAAGTAGAAAATCAATTGGACAGGAACATTAAGATGCTTCGATCCGATCGAGGTGGTGAGTATCTTAGTACCGAGTTCCTTGACTATCTTAAGGAGTGTGGGATTGTCTCACAATTGACTCCTCCCAGGACACCACAGCTCAATGGTGTAGCTGAGAGGCGTAATCGAACCTTGTTTGACATGGTTCGCTCTATGATGAGTCGAGTTTCGTTACCAATCTCTTTTTGGGGGTATGCCTTAGAGACTGCCGCCCATATCCTCAATCTAGTCCCTACAAAGAAGGTTACCAAAACACCTCATGAGATGTGGACTGGGAAGGTTCCCAATTTAAATCACATCAAGATTTGGGGTTGCGAGGCTTTCGTGAGGCGTGAGACTCAAGATAAGCTCGAACCCCGAAGTGAAAGGTGTATTTCATCGGCTACCCACAGAAATCCTTCGGTTACCTCTTCTACAGACCCAATGAGAATGTGGTCTTTGTAGCACGAAGAGGGGTCTTTCGTGAGAGAGAATTTATAAGCCAAGGAGACAGTGGGAGGCAAATTGATCTTGAAGAAATTCAAGAATCAATTGGTGAAGGAACCTCAGACACTAGCAATCAACCTGAGGAGGAAACTCCTGTTGATCCAGCTGACGAGTCTGTACCTTCGAGGAGTTCCACACGGGTTAGAAACACACCTTCTTTTTATTATGGCTTTCATATTACTACGGAAGGTGATACATTTATCAGTGATAGTACATTGGTAAATTTGGATGAACCTAGCAGCGTCAAGGAAGCCATGGCAGGCCCAGAGTCTGCCAAATGGAAGGAGGCTATGGACAGCGAGATGCAGTCCATGTATGATAATCAAGTTTGGAACTTGGTTGACAATGTACCAGGCCGTAAAACAGTCGGGTGCAAATGGATCTTCAAGAAGAAGACCGACATGGAAGGAAAAGTGCATACTTATAAGGCTCGACTGGTTGCAAAGGGTTTTACTCAAACTCAAGGTATTGATTATGATGAAACCTTCTCGCCGGTAGCAAAGGTTAAGTCTATTAGGGTTATGTTAGCGATTGCCGCATTTTATGATTATGAAATATGGAAAATGGATGTCAAAACCGCTTTCCTTAATGGAAAGTTGGCTGAGGATGTGTACATGAATCAGCCAGAGGGTTTCGTCAGTGCAGAGTACCCAAATAGAGTATGCAAGCTTAAGAAGTCCATTTATGGATTAAAACAAGCATCTCGTAGCTGGAATCTTTGTTTCGATGAGAAGGTCAAAGAGTTTGGTTTCTCGAGAAGTGAAGATGAGTCTTGCGTGTATGTCAGAGCTAGTGGGAGTATAGTTAGCTTCTTGGTACTGTCTGTGGATGACATACTACTTATAGGAAATGACATCCCAACCTTGCAGGAGGTTAAGTCCTGGCTTGGGAAGTGCTTTGCTATGAAGGACCTAGGGGAGGCTGCTTATATCCTAGGGATAAGGATATTAAGAGAAAGGAGTAGAAGACTGATTGGACTTAGTTAGAGTACCTACTTGGATAAGGTGTTGAAAAGGTTCAACATGGAGAATTCCAAGAAAGGAGATTTACTGATCCAAAGCAATGCCAAACTGAGTAAGACTCAGAGTCCGAGTACAGAGGCAGAGATAGCTGAGATGAGCCAATTACCGTATGCTTCCGCTGTTCACTCGATCATGTATGCTATGACTTGTACCCGCCCTGATGTGGCCTTTGCTTTGAGCATGGTCAGCAGGTATCAGGGGAACCCTGGCAAGGCTCATTAGACCGCGGTAAAGAACATTCTCAAGTACCTGCGGCGGACAAAGGATTGGATCCTTACCCTTGGTGGGAGTGATTACTTGAGAGTATTAGGGTATAGAGATGCTGGTTTTCAGACTGATAGGGATAACTTCCGCTCTCAGTCAGGCTGGATCTTTAACTTAAATGGAGGGGCAATCTCTTGGAAGAGTTCCAAGTAGGAGACGGTGGCTGATTCGACTTGTGAATCAGAGTATATAGCAGCGAGTGAAGCAGCAAAGGAGGCGATATGGCTAAAGAACTTCATCGGAGACCTTGGAGTTGTACCAGCTATTAAGGAGCCTATGGAGATTTTCTGTGACAACAATAGTGCGGTTGCCTTAGCCAAGGAACCGAGAGATCATGGCAGATCCCGACACATTGACAGAAAATATCACTTCATAAGACACAAGATTGAAGGACTCCTCGTGACAAAGAGGATATCGTCGGATGAGAATCCTGTAGATCCCCTTATGAAGGGACTGACGAGGGTTAAGCATTTTCAGCATGCGAGGCGCATCGGGCTGAGGGACGATATTAGTTTTACAGATTAGATAGTTTTTCCTGAAGCTTGTAAAATGTAATCGATGTTTGATGATGAATAAAATTTTTGATTTATTTATGAGTAAAGTGTTACTGTCATTGTCAATTATTTACTATTGTTTCAGTTTTGCATGTTTTGACTTACAGGATAATTAATTTATTCAAATCTCCACAATCGATCATACATCGGAAGTAGGTATGAATCAAGATTGTCATGAATTGGGTTTGTAGATGGCTAAAGGTTTTTAGACATGGCAATGGTTGCTACAACATTCATGAGTACTCATAAGTTAGGAGTATCGGATTAAACCCACGCTCACTTGTATCACTTCATGGAATTTATCTCGAGTGATCGTGAGACGATAATATCATATAAGTCTTAAAACCTAGAGATATGAGTTGTTACCTATGAGTTGGTTGTGCATTGATTTCACGTAAACGCATCAGTAACTTGATGTTATAAAACGTTCCTTTTTGTACAATTCAACAAGTAGTAGAACAAGCATATGAGTCGAAGTTTATCTGTTCCTTCTAGAAATAGAAGCGATATCTGGGCCCCTCGATGATTTTGTGTTGACCCATGTACCGGGCCCGGTCAGAACTAAATTGATGTGTTCAGTTAAGTTCTTTGTCAAACAAATCGGAAATCGAGAAACAACTGCCAGACAATAAGCAAGACATAGTTCCATGTGTTTGTCCGGCTGATATCATGAGAACAGAGGATTATGTGATCACTTGTCTTAAAATGGCGCTTCATAGTTCAGCGGAGTTTTCGAGAGCTACGATTGCTGGTTGGTTCCTGAAGTTATATAGACAAATACAGTTATTAGACTTATCCAAGTGGGAGTCTATTGGATAAGGTGTCTAAGTCCATAACTTATTTGGTATATATACTTGACCCGACCCGGCATGGTCCATTTGGGTTGCATTTCATCCGAACTATTTATGGATAATTTTATGAGAGTTATACACATATCTATATTAATATATTATAAGTTATAATATATTAATATGAAGTTATGTTATTTAATTAGTTTTAGTCTTAAATTAATTATGAATTAATTTAGAGATTAAAAGGAAGACTAATTAGATTATGGGCTATTGGTTTTATATAGTGTGGGCTAATACTCATTCGTTAATGGGCTAGGCTTATATGGAAGTCCATGGATGATCCATGGAGCTTTCAACCCATGGATCCTTGGAAAGGAAAAGACATGGGTTATTAGGGTTTCACCCGAACCATGCACACTATATAAGCATGCTTATGGAGCATGAAATGGAACTAGTGAACTAGTGTGTGTGCTTGTGTGTGGCCGAAAATACAAGAGTGTGTATACTCTCTCAAAGTTTTCCAAGTGTTTGTGGTGATTTGTGATTCCATTTGAGGCATTCACATTATTGGTGCTTGGCCCTCAAACTCCAAAGAATCAATCCCATCAAAAAGGTATGTAATCTCTTCTAACTCTTTTATGTTTAAAAGTACCCCATGGCATGTTAGATAGGTTATGAACCTTGGAAAAATTATTATTTTGCATGTATTTAGACAAACATAGATCCAAGGTTTATTAGGGTTGCATGCACACTTAGGAAGTGTTAGATTGCTCAAAACCCAACATTATTAACACTCCTACTTTAATTATGCTACTACTTCACGAATCACTACTACTTTATTAATGGTACTACTTCACGAACCACTCCTACTTTATTAATGCTACTACTTCATAAACGCTTATACCTTGTTAACACTCCTACTTTGTGAAACACGTCTACTTCGTTAAACACTTCAACTTCGTTAAATGTTCCTATTGGTTACATGTATGCCTGTGCTTGTATAGATATATATAAATAATCCTTGTTCGCCCTATTTCCTTTTCTTCATTGAGATGTGGTTTGGTGGGATCGGATATCCGTCCGAAGGTCGTTTGATCATTAGTTATATATTATGTATACAAGCATAGACATATAGGATTACATCGATCAGTTCACTTCCCTTGGGTAGCAAGGGCACCCTCCCACTCTTCACTCATAGATCAGAGACACTAGTAACTATTATAGGAATAGTTAAGGGACTCTATCTCTCACCCTATCTCTCATACTATCACTCTCTCTATCTCTCTCTTACTTTAGAATGTAACACACTATTACTCACTGTGACTCTTCATTGTGCTAATGCCGTGTAAACAGAGTCTCCGGGAAGGAGAGCGAGCATCATGTGTATAGATCTATACGGGACTGACACTCCCACTCCCTGACTACTAGCTACAGTCTGCGCCGGTAAGGCCCATGGCTGACATGAAGCCACTACTACTACTGCCACTACTACTGCCACTACCTTTACGCGTGACCTGGAGGGTCACCGGATACTCTATCGTCGCTCAGCATGGTTACATACGAGTTCACATTCACTCTTTGTTTTAGACCTTGCTAGACTTATCATTCATTTGATACTATCTGGGGTTTGTATTCACTGTTTTTAGACCTTGATAGACGTATCATTCATTTGATATTGGCTGGGGTCTGTGTCTTCTCTCGTTAGAATGAGTCAGGCGCGTCGCTCATTCGATACTCTCCTGGAGTCTATGATTTCTTTTGCCTTAGTCAGAAGTCTTCACTGCTGAGGCATATGTTATTTTCCCTGATATTCTCCTACTTTCTTAAAAATCAATACCATATTTTTGATAATGATAGTGTTAAGGGAAAAATTACTTTTTACAACATAACTCTGTCCAGTCTTAGTAGAAGACTGCTTTTAAATTAGAAAATATAGGATTTTCTGGAAAGGACTCTAATTCACTGTATACTCTAAAACTACTACTTATACAAAGTTATTTGGATAAAATGACACTAAATACTTATGAACTCACCAGCATTTGTAAAAATGTTGATACTCTCTTTCAAATAACTTGTATTCTCAGGTCAGCAATAGACAGGTACATCTCAGGCGCTTTTGGTGAAGACCGTTTAGTACCAAGCTGAATCTACATTATTACTTGTATTACTTTGAAGTTTCTATGTAATGTAAACTATGTAAAACTATTACTACTAATGCAATGGATGTTGTACTTTGACTACTATACTGCATATGTTGTGATACATGACATGACGTCATCCACCCCAGAACGTTTCCGCCATTCCGGTTTTGGGGTGTGACATTAAGGGACTGGAATTGTAATTATAAGATAATTGCAATTGGGCTATGAATCACCTTGGATTAATAGTTTGAATGTATTCTATGGGGAAGCCCATTAGAAATCGTCCAAGGCATGTTCCAGAAAGGGTCCATGGGCTGCTTAGGGCTTAAGCAGTTAAATTAGGGTTTCCTTGTTAGATAACCCTAATTGCCTACCTATTTAAAGAACCTTTAAGACCCAAAAACGTGGCTAAGTGTTCCTTTAGGGTTTCCTTCCACTTTTGGTGCCTCCTCTCTCCTCCCTCCTCAGCCAAATTGCTTAGTGGTGTTTGTGACTCCATTAAAGGTGCAGCACTTGAGGCACTAAGTTTTCTGAAGCCAAGGATTTATTCTTATTGCTATATAACAATAAAAGGTAAGATATAAACCCTAATTTCAGTTATAGTTTATTATATCTAGGGTTTATTGCTTTGGATTATCAATTTCATGTTCATTAGAAAAATTAGGTACAAAGTCATTAGGGTTTGCATGTACACCATCAGATTGATGTATTGCTCGAAACCCATCAATTATGTTAATGTTTCCTCAAATAATTTGAATTTACCTTTTTAAGTGGTGAATTTTGATTTTTAATGTTTCAACTATTGTTTAGTTCTGTTAAAGTTAGTTTAAACAGTGAATGAGTGAATTAATATGCTTTTAAGTTTTGAATACATTGAATAAGTTTCATAAGCTGTTTTATTAAACTGTGAATGAGACTCCTGAAATTCTCTATTAAAATGTGAATTTGTTCGGTGCACACAAGATATATGATTAAATGCTTTAATAAAATCAATTATGTTTTTAAGTTGTAAATACCGTGAATGAGAGACCTAAACTACTTTATTAAACAGTGAATTAAAATCTTGAAATGTAAGTTTTAAGTTAAGAATATATGAATTTGAAGTATAATTTTTTGTATTAAACTTTGAAATTATTATATTAAATTGTGATTGTTTTTTTATTAAACAATGATTTGATTGCATTAATCTATGAATTAAATGTGGGAAGTCTCAAATAAAGTCATAAAATTTTACCATAATTTACGAAAAAGTCCCAAACTAAATTTTGTTTATGAAAAAGCATGAATTACTAGTAAAAATGGCGATTTGACCCCTTTTTTCCGATTTACAGTTTTATTACTTACCTGTTTCACAAAAGCCCCAATATTTTACCCTAATTTGCGAATAAGTCCCAAAATAAAATTTACTGATGATTTGACCCTTTTCTCTATGTAACATACATTTTACCAGTTTCATTGTTGATGCGGACGCCTAGTCCTTAAATGAGATGATGAGATGGATATGTTGAGTTATATAATGCTATCTTTAGCATAAAAGTTGATATCCTGATATGTTGTATATGTTTTTGGAACATAAAATGCATTCAACGAAGACTACAATAACTATATAAACTAACAACAACTATGTTATTTTTTACGTTTATAGGTAATATCAAATTGTCTATCTATGAAACATCCCAAAATACGACCCAAAAATTTTTGTTTAATAATTACTAAAAACACTATGATAATATCATAAAGTAAAACTCGTACGTCAATATCTCAAAAACAATAGAAAAGTGTTATGAGTAAACTGTATCAAGATTGTATCAAATCACATCTATGAAAAACTAAAAACAACTCCAAGGACAACTAAAGTTGTGGTGTGTGCGATGCCATCAACCCGAGCTCTTCCCTTTGCTTGCGGAAGTACCTGAAACCAAAACTGAAACTGTAAGCACGAAGCTTAGTGAGCTCCCCCAAACTACCACATACCATACAATAACATATAAAGCACATACTGGGCCTTGCCCACTGCATCAGACCGAAGTCCGGACTAACTGGGGCCTTGCCCCCTGCATCGGACCGAAGTCCGGAAACTGATTGGGACCTTGTCCCCTACATCGGACCGAAGTCCGGACTAACTGGGGCCTTGCCCCTGCATCGGACCGAAGTCCGGAAACTGACTGGGACCTAGTCGCCTGCATCGAACCGAAGTCCGGATTAACTGCAGCCTTGCCCCCTGCATCGGACCGAAGTCCGGAAATTGACTGAACATAGCATGGCATAACATATCAACTAGCATGAACACATACACTGCATACTGCATCGGGCCTTAGCCCGGAACACATAACACATAAGACATAGCAAATAAATCATGTCTGAGCCACGAAGGCATCAAACACACTAACAACTGCATCGGACCGAAGTCCGGAAACTACTACTAACTGAATGGGTCGACATGGTGGCCTTAGACCCGTTCCTACTGGAAGGAAACACACCTCATGATCTGGTTGCTGAGTGTATGGCTCTGGAAGCTATCTGTTGCGGCTTCGGAATCTCCCCGGCTACAATTCCACAAATAAACTCAATCAAATACTAATAACTGCATTGGGGTAAAATGACTCTTTTACCCCTGGCTAAAGTCAACTCTCCTGGTCAAAGTCAACTTAAAGTTGACCTGACTCGCCGAGTTGGGCCGCCAACTCGCCGAGTCCCTACTTTCACTTCTCAACCCTGTTTGCTGCTACTGGTTAAGTATGGAATAAACTCGACGAGTTCCCATTCGATTCTAAAACTCTGGCTATCTGCATCCGGCTCGCCGAGTAGTATGAACAACTCGCCGAGTTGTTCTTGAATCTAAGAAGATTGCCTTAGACTCGCTGAGTTGTATGAACAACTCGTCGAGTCCCTCCATTACTGAGTCTAACCTCCAACTCATTGAGTCCATTCTACTACTCACTGGTCCCCACTCGGAATCACTCTAAGGGGAAAGATCGGGGACTCGCGACTCGACTCGCCGAGTCCGAAGAACGACTCGCCGAGTCACATGCATGCAGTTACTAAAAACTTGATTCTGCTCAAAACCACTTCATACAATTTATAGATATGAGTTTCTAAGGCTGGTTTACCACATAAAGTTTCCAACTTTACGTGTACATATGCATGAAAAGGGATTTAAAGGCTAAAAAGACACTTAGAAGAGTAGATCTACGGCTATCACGCAAAATGGCTCAATAAAGATGTTAGATCTACGATTTTGGACCTGAAACATGGCTAGATCCGAAGGCTAATCAATCTAATGTGATCTCTCTACTATGAACAAGCTAAGAAATGGATAAAATGGGCTAAATATGCTTATAATGGAGAATCAATCATAGAAACAGAAGGAATCCGATTATAACCTCAATAAACTCTGTAGTGGGTGCAAGATCTTGGATCTTCTTCTTCTCCTTTGGATCTAGCCTCCTTCTTCTCTTCAAAACTTCAAGATTCACACGAGAAATGCTCAAACACTCAAGGGAATGGTTAGGGTTTGCTAAATGATGCTCTTAGGGTGAAGGAGACGAGTTTGGGACTCATAAGATGGTTTAAATAGGGTGCAAACCCGGGGATTTAGGGTTTCTACCTGGAAGGCGGACTCGTCGAGTCCCGAATATGGACTCGTCGAGTCGCCGATCTATACGCTGCTCAAGATCCCGTCTCTACTTGACGAGTAGGGAAATAGACTCGCCGAGTCCCTCTGCAAACTTCTAAATAAATAACATAAAAACAACATACCAGAGATGGGTCATTACAATTCTCCCCCACTTGACTCAGACTTCGTCCTCGAAGTCTACTACGGCTGAATCTACAAATAACTATGGGTAGTGCTCTCGCATCTCATCCTCAGCCTCCCACATCCATTCAGACCCCTTCCAGTTCTCCCATTTCACCATCACTAGCTGAATTACCTTGTTCCTCAAGGTCCTTGTCTTCCAGTCCAGAATCGCGACCGGACTCTCAATATAATTCAGGCTGCTATCAACCTGAATATCTTCTAAGGGAACAACTATTGACTCGTCCACCAAACACTTCCTCAACTGAGACACATGGAAAGTGTTGTGGATCTGGCTAAGCTCTGCCGAAAGATCCAACCGATAAGCAACCCGACCCACCCGGGCCAAAACCCTGAAAGGACCAATGAACCTGGGGCCCTGCTTGCCCCTCTTCCGAAAACTGATGACACCCTTCCAAGGTGAGACCTTCAGAAGGACCATATCGCCTACCCGGGACTCCAAGTCTGAACGCCTCCTATCGACGTAACTCCTCTGTCGACTCTGCGCAGTCTGCAGTCTACTACAAACCTGTTGAATCAACTCGGTCTTCTTGAGCACCACCTTCGTGCTCCCAATGACTCGCTGCCCGACCTTGCCCCAAAAAATCGGGGTCCTGCACTTCCTCCCATAAAGCATCTCAAATGGAGGTCGATCAATGCTCGCATGATAACTATTATTATACGAAAATTCCGCTAACGGAAGATACATATCCCAACTGCCACCGAAGTCTAGGACACATGCCCGGAGCATGTCCTCGAGAGTCTGAATCGCCTCTCACTCTGCCCGTCCGTCTGAGGGTGGAAAGCGGTGTTGAAATGGAGACGAGTACCCATCTCGGTCTGACACCACCGATACCGGCACTCCATCTCGGTCTGACACCACCCATACCAGCACTCCATGACGTGCAACTACCTCCCGCACATAGATATCGGCTAACGTTTCCGCCGATATGCTCTCCTGGATCGGTATGAAATGAGCACTCTTCATCAACCGATCCACTACTACCCAAATCGAATCTACCCCATGTGCGGTCCTAGGAAGCTTGGTGATAAAATCCATGGTGATGTCCTCCCATTTCCACACAGGAATGTCTAACGGCTGCATCTTGCCGTAAGCCCTCTGGTGTTCTACCTTGACCTTCCTGCAGGTCAGGCAGCTCTCTACATACCAGGCAACATCCCGCTTCATGCAGGGCCACCAGTAATCGTGTCGAAGATCTCTATACATCTTCGTCGCCCCTGGGTGGATACAAAATCGAGACTTATGAGCCTCATCCATCAACACTTGCCGTACTCCACCCCCGTACAGTACCCACACTCTCCGATGAAGGGTCAACAACCCCCGACTATCATAATAAAACGAAGCTACTCGGCCTACTATCCTCTCACACTTCTGCCTCTCCGCCTTGAGGCCCTCAACCTGAGCCTCCCTGATCCGTTCCAACAACGGAGTAATCACTGTCATCCTCAGACATAAGTCTCTTATAGGGGTTGCTGTCACCTTTCGGCTTAGGGCGTCGGCCACTACGTTGGCCTCCCTGGATAGTAAAGGATTTCATAATCATAATCCTTCAGCACATCCAACCACCTCCTCTACCTCATGTTTAGACTCGGCTGATCCATAAGGTATCTCAAACTCTTGTGATCCGTGTAGATGGTACAACGGACCCCATAAAGGTAATGTCTCCAAATCTTGAGGGCAAACACCACCGCCCCCAGCTCTAAATCGTGGGTAGGATAGTTAGCCTCGTGAGGCTTCAACTGTCTTGAGGCGTAACCTATCACATGCCCCCGCTGCATCAATACTGCTCCCATACCTGTGATTGAGGCATCACAGTAGACTATAAAATCCTCTATTCCCTCTAGCAGGGTAAGGATCGGAGCCTCGCACAACCTCTACCTGAGGGACTCAAATGCCGCCTGCTGCTCGGGCCCCCAACAAAACACCACCGACTTCTTGGTCAGTCGGGTGAGCGGTACTACTATCTTGGAGAAATCCTGAATGAATCTTTTGTAATACCCTGCCAAACCTAGGAAGCTCCGAATCTCGGATGGAGACTTCGTGACCTCCCACCGCATCATGGCCTCTATCTTGGACGGATCTACCAAGATACCCTTCTGGTTGATGAGGTGACCTAGGAACTGCACCTCACGCAACCAGAATTCGCACTTGGAGAACTTTGCGAAAACTCTCTCCCTTCTCAAAACTTATAGCACCTCCCTCGGGTGCTCCTCATGCTGCTCCTGAGTCTTGGAATACACCAAGATATCATCTATGAATAGTATCACAGACCGATCCAGCATCGGTCTGCATACGCGATTCATGAGATCCATGAACACGAACTCGAAATGACCATAACGGGTCCTAAAAGCAGTCTTCTGCACATCTTCGCCTCTAACTCGCATCTGGTGATATCCGGAGCATAAATCGATCTTGGAGAACCAAGACGTCCCCTGAAGCTAATCAAACAAATCATCTATCCTTGGGAGGGGGTAATGGTTCTTCACCGTTACCTTATTCAACTCCCGGTAGTCAATACACATACGGTGCGACCCATCCTTCTTCTTCACAAACAGGATCGGCGCTCCCCAAGGTGAACTACTCGGTCGAATAAAACCCTTGTCTAGCAGCTCCTGCAGCTGCGTAGACAACTCCTGCATCTCAGGGGGAGCTAGCCGGTACGGTGCCTTAGCTATCGGAGCCGCACCAGGAATTAGGTCGATCCCAAACTCGACCTGCCTCTCAGGAGATAATCCCGGTAAATCCTCTGGAAATACATCCGGGAAGTCTCGCACTACTGGAACATCATCAACTGTCGTCTTGCCCTTCTCCTGGACATCCAAGACATAAGCAACATAACCGGCGCAACCCTGCTGAAAATAGCACCTCGCCCTCGCAACTGAACAAAAAGCTGGTCCACGATGTGGCCTCTCGCCCTGAATCACTAACTCTCCCCCACTGGGAGTGCGAACCCTCACGAGCTGCAACTCGCAATCAATCACCGCCCTGTTGGGACTCAACCAATCCATGCCCACTATAACCTTATTCCCTCGCAGGGGAATAGGGACCAAGTCCACCAAAAACTGCTCATCGAACAACTGAAGAGAACATCCTCTATGCAACCTGGCGACCCTCACGGTCCTGTCATTTGCTATCTCGACCTCTAGTGGACAATCCAGCTCCCCTAGAGCTCTACTAAATCTCTTGCTAAGTGCTAGCGATACAAACGATCGGGTAGCCCCCGAATCAAATAATATTGTAGCAGAAATGTCGTTCACAGAGAACGACCTTCTACGAAACATATAACCATAAGCAATAATCAATAATAATATAGAGATGAAGGGAAGATATTGTTGGATATAGTGTCTAAGTTCATAACTATATTTGGTATGTACTTGACCCGACCCGGCATGGTCCATTTGGGTTGCACTTCACCCGAACAATTTATGGATGATATTTGAGAATAGTACAAGTTATGATTTATTAATATATTATAAGTTCTAATATATTAATATAAGATCATATTATTTAATCAGTAGTGATCTATAATTAATCTAGGATTAATTTAGAGATCAAAGATATTACTTATTAAATATGGGCTTCTATATTTATAGTGTGGGCTAAAGCTTATTTGGAATGGGCTAGGCTTGCATGGAAAAGTCCATGGATACTCCATGGAGCTTTAACCCATGGATCTCATGGAAATGAAGAGACATGGGTTTTAGGGATGTAACCCTAATCCTCCACACTATATAAAGGAGGCTTTGGTTCTTGAAATGAGACTAGTTGACACTTGTTGAGGTGAGGGCAAATTTCAAGATAGTAGTGACTATTCTCTCAAAGTTCCAAGTTTGTGGTGATGTGTGGTTTCCACTTGAGGCATCCACACTATTGGTGCTAGGCTCAAAAACTCCAAGCAATCAACTACAACTTCAAGGTAAGTATTTCTTCTAGCTTTATTTGATTCATGTTCCCCATGCCATGCTAGCTAGGATATAAACCTTGGAAAATTAATTATTTGCATGTATCTTAGACAAACATAGATCCAAGGTTTATTAGGGTTGCATGTACACTTAGGAAGTGTTAGAATGCTCAAAACCCATCAGTGGTATCAGAGCTTAGGCTTGTTTGTTTGATACTTGTTGCAATATTTTGGAAAAAGTCGAAAAAACTTGCTGTCTGACTGCTGGACTCGGCGAGTCCATGGGGGGACTCGTCAAGTTCACTTGTATCTTCAACCTACTCGTCGATTAGGTTCATGCACTCGGCGAGTAGGGTCGACAGAGTGCAGATTTTCGACTTTAGTTGCTGGATATGGATTAGAAACATTACCCTAAACTGTTTTGGTACTTGAAAACTTGTTTTAGATGGTGTAATGTCATTGCTAATTCATTTACAACAACTAGTTATCAAAAATTACAAAGTTTAAGTGTGATTTTGATTCATGAAAGTGTTCATATTCATGTTCTTGTTCTTATGAAGTTTAGATGATCATAGGAATTATTTGTAACCTATGTGGTAGATTAATTTTGATCATAATGTGTTTTAATGGAGTCCATAACTTGTCCTCAAGTTATGGAAAACCAAGAGTCACACTTGAATTAAAACATTAAAAGAACACAAGAGTTAGAAAAATGAAGAGTCTTCATTTTATTACTCTATTAAACTCATATTACAAGAAATGAAAAGTTTTGAAAGTTACAAAACTTGCCCTCAAGTTTTGGAACAAGTAAAGTCTTATTAAAACTTTAGTTCCAACCCTTAGAATTTTAAAGGTTAAAATTCAACCCTTATACTTATATTATTATGATTTAATAATTATATATATGTATAAGAACAAAGTCGTCTTACCGCTAGTACGCCTCATTCACGAAGCCGGTCTATAAGGTGGGTATAAGGTTGTTGCCTATAAAATGGCAACTTAATGGGTGTCCACTCTCACCCACCGCTTGCTTGACTGGTGGAGGGTCATTAGCCGAACGGGTAAGACAAGGACTTACAAATTCTCATTTAAAGTATGATGAATATTATAAAGTAACTAAATGTTTTATTAAATTCCCAATCTTAGTTACTTTATGAAAAATGTGAATAAGGTGCTAATCCATGAAATTACACTTTACACTTTGTTTAAGTCGTTGCTGGAGCGTGTGTGGTTAACCGGCACACTAACTTGGACTTAACAAGGTAGGTAAAGGGTGACTTAAGGTTTATTATAGTATCGATGGAGCTTGTGTGGTTTACCGGCACATCGATTGAGTGATAAACTTTAAGGGTACCAAGTGATTTGTATGGTTACTTCACACCTCGTTTTGGTGATCCTCGGAATCCCAGTCACAAAACTTGGAGGGCACACTCGAGATTGAAACATGCCTTTGAAAAGTTCATTGAATCTCAAAAGAATCTAGGAATTTCTAAGTACCAAATCAAAAACTTAATATTTACTATTTCGTTTTTTGGTGGAAATTGGTGAATCGTCATTCACCTACCTTTCAAATATGTTATTACTTAGACTACGGCATACCTCTTCTAAGTTATAATATATTGTGATTGGATCCTAGCCTTAATACTACATTTGGGTGTTTTATTAAGGACTATCTCTATATCTAAACTAAAACCTTCTTTCTTCATTTTCAGATGTCTGCAAACACTACTGCTTCTGGCTCTAATCCCAATGGCTCCTTTACTCTTATGAACTTATGTGGGAAAGTCACTTTTGATGGATCCAACTTTAATGAATGGATCAGAAACATCAGAATGATTACTCGCTACGAGGACAAGAAATATGTTCTCGATAAGGAGCTTAAGGAGATTGATGAGACAGTTGCTACTCCTCAAGAGATCGCTGAGTTTAGGGCACATGAAAGGGATGCCACCAAAGTGGCATGCATCATGATGGCCACTATGACCGCGGATCTTCAAAAATCCTATGAATATTTCTACCCCTATGAGATGCACCAAGACTTGATGGAAAGATACCATCAAAGTGCTCATCAAGAGAGGTATGAAATCATCTCCTCCATGATAACAACTCGCATGAAGGATGGTGAACCCATCACGGGCCACATGCAGAAAATGCAAAGATTTGTGGACCGTTTGCTGAAGCTAAATGTGAACTTCCCTGAGGAGCTTGCAATAGATATCATTTTGCACTCCTTACCTTCATGTTATGATCAATTCCGCATGACATACCACATGAACAAGGAAGAGGTCACACTCAGCAAACTTCAAGGACTCTTAAAGACCGCGGAAATTGGTCTTAAGGGTAAGGCGGTTGTTACTACTCCTACTTCTACAAACTCCGCCCCTGTCTTGGCAATCGGGAAAGGACGAGGGAAGAAGAGAAAGATTTCTTCGAAGGGTACCAAGGTTAGGACCCTTGATGGCTCTTCTTCAAGTGGAACCAAGAAAGGTTTCATCACTCCTTCTTCTGGCCCAAAAGAGGTTGAATGCTTCTATTGCCACGAAAAGGGACATTGGAAGCGGAAATGCCCAAAGTACCAGCAAGATGTAAAGGATGGTAAAGTTAAACCCAACCATGCAGGTATTTACACTATCATTTCTAATAACTCACCCCATTCTAAATCTTGGGTCCTTGATACCAGTTGTGGTATTCATATTTGTTGTGACTTGCAAGGACTAAGAAGAAGTGAGAATGTGGAGCAAGGAAGAATAAACTTAATCATGGGGAATAGGAAAGTTACACCTGTCACCAAGATTGGAGTTTATACTTTGTCGCTAAGTAGTGGGTTTAGTTTAGATTTGAATAAATGTTGTTATTCGCCAGAAATGGCAAGAAATATTATTTCCTTGCATGCATTGTATAAACAAGGTTTTACCTTTTCATTTAATAATGAAGTTGGTTCTATTGATGCTTTCTTTAATAATGTTCTTTATTTTAAAGCATTACCTTGTGATGGCGTGTATGAAATAGTATCTGTGGTTGATAACTTAGGAAATAATGTGATGTGTATTGATTCTATTAATAATAATAACTTGGATAAAGCATCGTGATGGCATTGTCGACTTGGACATATAAGCAAGAAGCGCATAGGCCAACTCCAAAAGGAAGGAGTCTTGGAGTCATTTGACCTAAAGTCAGATGATAGTTGCGAATCATGCTTACATGGAAAAATTACAAAGTCACCCTTCACAGGCTCGTGTGAGAGGGGTGAAGGTTTGTTGGACCTTGTACACATGGATGTGTGTGGACCATTCAAACATGCCACAAGGGATGCTAATCGTTATTATTTGACTTTTACCGATGATTACAGTAGATATGGATATGTCTACTTAATCAAGCATAAGTCAGAGACTTTCGAAAGGTTTAAGGAATTTAAACAGGAAGTTGAGAATCAATTGGGCAGGAACATTAAGATGCTTCGATCCGATCGTGGTGGTGAGTATCTTAGTTCAAAGTTCCTTGACTATCTAAGGGAATGTGGGATAGTCTCACAATTGACACCACCCAGTACACCACAGTTGAATGGTGTAGCTGAGAGGCGTAATCGAATCTTGTTGGATATGGTTCATTCCATGATGAGTCGAGCTTCGCTACCAATCTCATTTTGGGGGTATGCCTTAGAGACTGCCACCCATATCCTTAATCTAGTCCCTACAAAGAAAGTTGCCAAAACTCCTCACGAGATGTTGACTGGTAAAGTACCCAAACTAGACCACATCAAGATCTGGGGTTGCGAAGCTTTTGTCAGGCGCGAGTCTCATGATAAGCTAGAACCCCGAAGCGAGAGGTGTATTTTCATCCGCTACCCACAAAGATCCTTTGGTTACCTCTTTTACAAACCTAGTGATAATGTGGTCTTTGTAGCAAGAAGAGGAGTCTTTCGTGAGAGATAATTTATAAGCCAAGGAGATAGTGGGAGGCAAATTGACCTTGAAGAACTTCAAGAGTCAAGTGGTGAAGGAACTTCAAACCCTAGCCCTCAACTTGAGGAGGTAACTCCTGTTGAGCCAATTGACGATTCTGTACCTCTGAGACGTTCCACGAGAGTTAGGAATGCACCTGAGCACTACTATGGTTTTCATATTACTGCGGAAGGTGAGACACTTATTAGTGATGAGACACTAGTAGGTCTGGATGAACCTAACAGCTACACGGAAGCCATGGCAGGCCCTGAGGCTGCTAAATGGAAAGAGGCTATGGATAGCGAGATACAATCCATGTATGACAATCAAGTTTGGAACTTGGTTGAAAATGTACCTGGTCGTAAGACTGTAGGGTGCAAATGGATCTTCAAGAAGAAGACCGACATGGATGGTAAAGTACACACTTATAAGGCTAGACTGGTTGCAAAGGGCTTCTCTCAAATTCCTTGAGTGGACTATGATGAGACCTTTTCTCCAGTAGCCAAGATTAAGTCTATTCGGGTTCTGTTAGCCATAGATGCATTTCATGACTATGAAATATGGCAAATGGATGTCAAAACCGCTTTCCTTAATGGAAAGTTGGCTGAAGATGTTTACATGAGTCAGCCAGAGGGCTTTGTCAGCAACAAGTACCCTAATAGAGTGTTTAAACTTGAGAAATCCATTTATGGATTGAAGCAAGCACCTCGCAGATGGAATCTTTGCTTTGATGATAAGGTCAGGGAATTTCGCTTTTCTAGGAGTGAAGATGAATCTTGTGTTTATGTCAAGGCTAGTGGGAGTATAGTCAGTTTCTTGGTATTGTATGTGGATGACATACTACTCATAAGAAATGACATCCCAACTCTGCAGGAATTAAAGTCCTGGCTTGGGAAGTGTTTCTCTATGAAGGACCTTGGTGAAGCTGCCTGTATCTTAGGGATAAGGATTTTGAGAAACAGGAGTAAAAGACTAATTGGACTTAGTCAAAGCACCTATGTGGACAAAGTGTTGAAAAGATTCAACATGCATAACTCCAAGAAAGGTGAGTTACCCATTCAGAGTAATGCCAGATTGAGTAAGACACAAAGCCCTAGTACTGAGGCTGAGATAGCAGAAATGAGTCGACTACCTTATGCTTCAGCTATAGGATCGATCATGTATGCTATGACGTAGTCGACCTGATGTAGCCTTTGCTTTGAGCATGGTTAGCAGGTATCAGGGGAACCCTGGCAAGGAACACTGGACTGCGGTAAAGAATATCCTCATGTACCTGTGAAGGACTAAGGACTGGGTCCTTACCTTCGGTGGGAGTGATGACTTGAGAGTTGTAGGGTATAGTGATGCTAGCTTCTAGACTGATAGGGATAATTTCCGCTCTCAGTCGGGCTGGGTCTTTACCTTAAACGCAGGAGCAATCACTTGGAAGAGTTCCAAGCAGGAGACAGTGGCTGATTCCACTTGTGAATCAGAGTATATAGCAGCAAGCGAGGCAGCAAAGGAGGCTATATGGCTAAAGAACTTCATCGGAGACCTTGGAGTTGTACCAGCCATAAAAGAGCCGATGGAGATTTTCTGGGACAGCAATAGTGCGGTTGCCTTAGCCAAGGAACCAAGAGATCATGGGAGATCCAGTCACATTGATAGAAAATATCACTTCATCAGACATCGAATAGAAGAAGGAATCCTCATGGCGAAGAGGGTATCATCAGATGAGAACCCAGCAGATCCCCTCACGAAGGGACTGAGTAGGGTTAAGCATCTCCAGCATGCTCGGAGCATAGGGTTGAAGGATGATATAAGTTTTAGTAGTTACATAAATTATGAAATTTGTAAAGTGTAATTGACATTTGATGTTGAATAAAAGGTGTTTTATTTATGAGTAAAGTGTTGCTCTCTCTTGTCGATCGTTTACTTTATTTCTTTTTGCATGTTTTGACTTCCAGAATAATTATGTTTTGTATATCATATTATTCAAACCTCCACAGTCGGTCATAGGTCAGAAGTAGGTATGAATCAATACTATCATGATTGGTTGCAGAGGTCTAAGGTGTTGGACATGGCTACAACAATCATGAGTGCTCATAAGTTCTGAGCATTGGACTCAACCCACGCTCACTGGAATCACTTCATGGAATTCTATCTCGAGTGATCGTGAGACGGTAATATCATATAAGTCTTCAAACCTAGAGATATGATTTGTTACTTACAAGTTGGTTATGCATTGATTGTACGAAAACGCATTGGTAACTCAATGTTATAAAATGTGCTTTTGTGTGTAATTCAATGAGTGGTAGAACAAACATATGAGTCGAAGTTTATCTGTTCCTTCTTGGATTAGAAGCTAATATATGGGCCCCTCGATGATTTTGTTTTGACCTATGTACCGGGCCCGGTCAGAACTAAATTGATGTGTTCAGTTAAGTTCTATGTCAAACAAATCGGAAATCGGGAAACAAATGCTGGACAATAAGCAAGACCATGTTCCATGTATTTGTCCGGCTGATATCTAGAACAGAGGATTATGTGATCACTTATCTTAAATGGCGCGTTCTAGTTCAACAGAGTTTAAAGAGCTACGATTGTTGATCGGTTCCTGAAGTCATACTTGCAACTATAGTTATTAGACTCATCCAAGTGGGAGACCGTTGGATATAGTGTCTAAGTTCATAACTATATTTGGTATGTACTTGACCCGACCCGACATGGTCCATTTGGGTTGCACTTCACCCGAACAATTTATGGATAATATTTGAGAATAGTACAAGTTATGATTTATTAATATATTATAAGTTCTAATATATTAATATAAGATCATATTATTTAATTAGTAGTGATCTATAATTAATCTAGGATTAATTTAGAGATCAAAGATATTACTTATTAAATATGGGCTTCTATATTTATAATGTGGGCTAAAGCTTATTTGGAATGGGCTAGGCTTGCATGGAAAAGTCCATGGATACTCCATGGAGCTTTAACCCATGGATCTCATGGAAATGAAGAGACATGGGTTTTAAGGATGTAACCCTAATCCTCCACACTATATAAAGGAGGCTTTGGTTCTTGAAATGAGACTATTTGACACTTGTTGAGGTGAGGGAAAATTTCAAGATAGTAGTGACTATTCTCTCAAAGTTCCAAGTTTGTGGTGATTTGTGATTTCCACTTGAGGCATCCACACTATTGGTGCTAGGCTCAAAAACTCCAAGCAATCAACTACAACTTCAAGGTAAGTATTTCTTCTAGCTTTATTTGATTCATGTTCCCCATACCATGCTAGCTAGGATATAAACCTTGGAAAATTAATTATTTGCATGTATCTTAGACAAACATAGATCCAAGGTTTATTAGGGTTGCATGTACACTTAGGAAGTGTTAGAATTCTCAAAACCCATTAGATACATACCCGTCACCACATCTGGAGTTGCTCGCGCCTCCTCTGCTGTCATCTGAAAAGCTCTACTCTTTGCCACTGGTGCCTCGGCTCGGCCCTGTCGGCCATCTGTAATCCTCAAAGTAGCAGGGGCAGGTGCAACCACCTTCCCTGTTACAACTAAACTCGGACACTAGGACTTTTTATGTCCCCTCTGATTGCACTGAAAGCAAATCAGATCTGATGCTATAATAGCGGTAGCAGGGGCCGTACAATCCCTGCTCAAGTGCCCAGTCCGACCGCACTTGTAGCAGCTGGAACTCCCTGCCTTGCACCCCCCCCCCCCATTCTGCAATCTCCCACACTTGCCACATCGACCGTGGCTCTGCTGACTCCTGGATCTGTGATCTGAAACCTTGGGATTTTTCCCGAACTACCTGTACCCGAAACCGCTTTCGGTTTCCTCTTCTTCTCCATCTCAAGGTCAATCTCCCTCTCCCGAGCCCTAGCAATCATGTCATCCAACGTTTTACAGCTGGACCGGCTCACAAACTGGTGGATATCGCTCTGCAGCATCTCATGATAATGGGTCTTCTTCATTTCCTCATCGGCTGTATACTGAGGAATGAGAAGAGCCCTCTCCCTGAATTTGGCGGTGATCTCCGCCACGGTCTCTGTAGTCTGGGTGAGGTCCAGAAACTCTCTGGCTAAATACTGCACCTCAATAACCGGTGCAAACTCCGCCCTGAACCTGGTGGAGAAATCAGTCCAGGTCATGGCATCTAGCGCTGCATCATCTCTAATGGTATGTCCGACCTCTTCCCACCAATCCCGTGCCCTATCCTTTAGAAGACATGACGCCAATCTAACCTTGTCCCCCTCGGGACACCTGCTCGTGCGGAAAGCGTTGGCCACATCCGCCAACCATCTAGTACTCGCTATGGGGTCTCGCGCCCCATGGTAATCTGGAGCTACACATGCCCTGAACTCCCTGAATGTAAGTGTGCGCGACCCCATCATGGCCGCCACCTCGGCACGGAAGGTGCCCAATCTCTCATCCATCAGCTCTAGAATACCCTCCTTGATCGAACCGAAGATCACAGGAGTCTGCTCCAGTATGATACGAGTAATCTCTGAAGAAAGAAACTCTTTGGTCTGGTCATCCAACTACCCGGCCTCCGGGCCTGGTCCTGATCCCCCTCCGGCACCTGAACTACCGACTGTTGGCCTCGAACGCAAAACTACCATTCTGAAACAAATCATAGCAACATCAGAAAACTGAAATATCTCAAGGGATCATTGATACCAATACTAGTTTCCTGGTCTTGTCTCAGCCTTCCTTGATTCGAGTACGGATACTCTGCTTTCAGTAGTACGGGCCCATACTACCTTCCACATCTATCCGTACTTTCCTCAAGAACTGCCTTGACTCCACCAAGTCACTTCTACTACTACTGATCTCTGCTACTCTCATCCTAGGCTTGCCCTAGGGAAATCTCTGACTCCATTCAAACCAGTCCTCAGCTGCTGAAGGCCTCCTTGTAATACTAATTAGTCATCACCTGAATACCATCACATGTGATGAGGCTAAGATGATCCTTCGAGTAAAAGACTCGTCCCTACAAAGGTTAGACTCAAACAAGAGCTGCGTAATAGGGCAAAATCCAACACTCTGAGATTATTCAACCCTGATCACATGTGATGTGACGTATTCACCTAATGGCTAACTCCCATCACTCAGAGTCCCAGAAAGCACAAAGCAAGCAGCATTCGGATATAGGAAACTACTCATGCAAATCTATTCTCATAACGAGATATTGTACTAGCATACAATGCTGAGCTCATACAATCAGGCATAACCTAAAGAGGCTATCCTACTACTGTCTACTCAATACTAGCATGCAAATCTTGTAAAGCTGAAACACATAAAGTAGGCACATAAGGCATCCTCCTAGATCCTTAGTCCTATTCTAGCATGTTGTTCTACTGAAACTAAAACTGACAATCATAACATAACTTGTATGGGTAATTTGTGAGTACTTACTTGAGCTCAGTTGATCGCATACGCCACACCATTTTCCTTTTATAAAAACTCTTCTTCTTTCTAAGTTCTTTTTCAAAGACATTTTTCTTTTGAAAATCTTTACCATTTCCTTAGTTTGAGTTCAGACACACCCGAAAGTGTATCCGAATCCTTCAAACCAAGGCTCTGATACCAACTTGAAACATCCCAAAATACGACCCAAAAATTTTTGTATAATAATTACTAAAAACACTATGATAATATCATAAAGTAAAACTCGTACGTCAATATCTCAAAAACAATAGCAAAGTGTTATGAGTAAACTGTCTCAAGACTGTATCAAATCACATCTATGAAAAACTAAAAACAACTCCCAGCACAACTGAAGTTGTGGTGTGTGCGATGCCATCAACCCGAGCTCTTCCCTTTGCTTGCGGAAGTACCTGAAACCAAAACTGAAACTATAAGCACGAAGCTTAGTGAGCTCCCCCAAACTACCACATACCATACAATAACATATAAAGCACATACTGGGCCTTGCCCACTGCATCGAACCGAAGTCCGGACTAACTGGGGCCTTGCCCCCTGCATCGGACCGAAGTCCGGAAACTGACTGGGACCTTGTCCCCTGCATCGGACCGAAGTCCGAACTAACTGGGGCCTTGCCCCCTGCATCAGACCGAAGTCCGGAAACTGATTGGGACCTTGTCCCCTGCATCGGACCGAAGTCCGGACTAACTGGGGCCTTTCCCCCTGCATCGGACCGAAGTCCGGAAACTGACTGAACATAGCATCGCATAACATATCAACTAGCATGAACACATATACTGGATACTACATCGGGCCTTAGCCCGGAACACATAACACATAACACATAAATCCTGTCTGAGCCACGAAGGCATCAAACATACTAACTACTGCATCGGACCAAAGTCCGGAAACTACTACTAACTGAACGGGTCGGCATTGTGGCCTTAGACCCGTTCCTACTGGAAGGAAACTCACCTCGTGATCTGGCTGCTGAGTGTATGGCTCTGGAAGCTATCTGTTGTTGCTCCAGAATCACCCCGGCTACAATTCCACAAATACACTCAATCAAATACTAATAACTGCATTGGGGTAAAATAACTAATTTACCCCTGGCTAAAATCAACTCTCCTGGTCAAAGTCAACTTACAGTTGACCTGACTCGCCGAGTTAGGCCACCAACTCACCGAGTCCCTACTCTCACTTCTCAACCCTGTTCGCTGCTACTCGTCGAGTATGGCATAAACTCGACGAGTTCCCATTCGATTCTAAAACTCAGGCTATCTACATCCGACTCGCCGAGTAGTATGAAAAACTCGGCGAGTTGTTCTTGAATCTAAGAAGATTGCCTTAGACTCGCCGAGTTGTATGAACAACTCGTCGAGTCCCTCCATTACTGAGTCTAACCTCCGACTCACTGAGTCCATTCTACTACTCACTGGTCCCCACTCGGAATCACTCTAAGGGGAAAGATCGGGGACTTGCGACTCTACTCGCCGAGTCCGAAGAACGACTCACCTAGTCACATGCATGCAGTTACTAAAAACTCGATTCTGCTCAAAACCACTGCATACAATTTATAGATCTGAGTTTCTAAGGCTGGTTTACCACGTAAAGTTTCCAACTTTACGTGTACATATGCATGAAAAGGGATTTAAAGGCTAAAAAGACACTTAGAAGAGTAGATCTAGGGCTATCTTGCAAAATGGCTCCATAAAGGTGTTAGATCTACGATTTTAGAACTGAAACACGGCTAGATCCGAAGGCTAATCAATCTAATGTGATCTTTGTACTATGAACAAGCTAAGAAATGGATAAAATGGGCTAAATATGCTTATAATGGAGAATCAATCATAGAAACAGAAGGAATCCGATTATTACCTCAATAAACTCTGTATTGGGTGCAAGATCTTGGATCTTCTTGTTCTCCTTTGGATCTAGCCTCCTTCTTCTCTTCAAAACTTCAAGATTCACACAAGAAATGCTCAAACACTCAAGGGAATGGTTAGGGTTTGCTAAATGATGTTCTGAGGGTGAAGGAGACGAGTTTGGGACTCATAAGATGGTTTAAATAGGGTGCAAACCCGGGGATTTAGGGTTTCTACCTGGCAGGCGGACTCGCTGAGTCCCGAATATGGACTCATCGAGTCGCCGATCTATACGCTGCTTAAGATCCCGTCTCTACTCGACGAGTCGGGCAATAGACTCGTCGAGTCCCTCTGCAAACTTCTAAATAAATAACATAAAAACAACATACCAGAGACGGTTCGTTACAATCTAATCTTATGTAACCCAATATATCCATCTCATCGGACATCAACTCATTTTCTTCCCTTTTTTCTTGGAAACACATATTTTATTGGTTTCATTGCTGACATAGATACATAGTTATAAATGAGCCGATGAGATGGGTATCAGATGGGTATCATATTATACAGTAAATGTGACATTATATAACCCATCGTATTCATCTTATCAGCTAATTTAATGACTAGGTGTCTAAGTCAACAATGAAACCGATAAAATGTATGTTACATGAAGAAAATGGTCAAATTATCATTAAATTTTATTTTGGGACTTATTCGCAATTTAGGGTAAAATAATGAGACTTTAGTGAAAAATGTAAGTAATAAATCCGTAAACCGGAAAAAATGGGTCAAATCATCATGTTTACCGGTACTTTTCTCTGTCCATCAAAGGAAATAATCTTAACGACATGATTTGAGCTTCAATTGGAAGTTGTTTGGAGGTAGCTTCCAGAACAACCTGTATAGAGAAATTTTCGAGGATTCCAAGCTTGCTAAAATTAAGCATCCTCAAAATATCCTAGAACAAACTAATCACTGATATCTCGTCCAAAATTAGGTCAAAACTTGTATCTCTTCCCATCTTCATCAACCATCGTATTAAAATGGTGTGGATACTTTTCTCACATAGTCTCTAAAATATTCAGGAATCCAATAACAATTTTGTAACGAGATCTTCTCTTCTTCCAGAAATGTCTCCATGAAATTTTTAAATCTAAACAAGATTTTAACTATAGTATTAAAATAAGTTGGACCAAAACTTAAAATTTCAACAATTAAAATACATCATATGGGTTGTCGAAGTGAAAATTTTCGCTTAATGATGAAATTTGTATATTAAACCCAACCACGTGGATGATTTTTGAAATTTACGCTTGATGATATTAGCGTATTTATTACTTACATACGGTTTTCTTAAATGTTGAAACACAATGTTATCATTTCTTTCAAATGACAAAACAAACTATCATTCATTTGGAATGAGTTAACAAACTACTTTATCATAACCTATATATATATGGGAAGAACTATTTTCTTATTTACTCATTCAAGAATCAAGACACCTACGATGAGCTTGCTTTTCATAATGTTTTACCTTGTAATCACAGCAAATGCATTTTCTGATATATCTCAAGTAGGTAACATAACATCCAAGCTAGATTGTTATTTCACGAAGAAATGGACTGTTCGTATACACAACCAGCTTACAGAGCCAATCATTGTTCATGTAAAGTCAAAAAACAATGATCTAGGAAATAATACAATGGGACCTAATGGATCCAAAAGTTGGGACTTCTGCATGAATACCACTAAGAGCACTCTCTTTTATGGTCAGTTTATTTGGAAATCCAAATCAAAGACTGCGGCCTTTACTGTTTTTGATAATGGTTTATCCAAAAGATATTGCCCCAAGGCCTATTCAACACAGAGTGCAGGACTTTGTGAATGGAAGGTCAAAGAGGATGGATTCTACTTGCTCGGTGATAAAGAAAATAATAACCCACCAAGGATACATGTTTGGACTTGAGAGATTCTATATTTGTCTGCCTATATATTAAATATACTAAATAATCATGACAAGTTTGTCTTATAATTATATTTGGATATCACTATTTTATTACTTCTAGATCTTGTTTTTGATTGTACAGTTTTTTTCGTCACTTTGATTGTAAGTCCAGATCAAGAATACCTTTTCCAGTTTGTGTTTTTCTTATAATTTAAGGCTAATAACAAAACATGTATTTTTTTTTCTTTTTATTTTTTTTTTCTTGGTACACCGCATGCTCGATCTTAAGAGACTTACTTCTTGATTAAACATGGCTTTATGATTTAAGATTCACTTCTTGATTAATGATGGCTTGATTATGAATCTTAGTGACCTAACATCTTTTGCGTATTATTATTTTATATATTTTTAAAGGAATAACTCATGTACATAAGAAATTGAATGTAATTTTCTTATACATTTAAAAATATATGGTAAAGTGAATGAGATTGAATCTCATTTTATTTATTCTTATAAGAATTTATTTGACAACTTTTTATTTTGTTAAAAATGTATTATAAAAGGAATGAATTTGAATCTCATTTGTTATTCATGTTTGGATATTCTATTATGGATATGGATATTTTTTTATATATTTTTTCATTGTTATTCTATTATGAATTTATATATACAAACTATTGCTTTATTATTATTTTGTTATGAATTTTTATATATAAACTCTTGTTTTATTGTTATTCTATAATAAATTTATATAAACAAAATATTGTTTTACTGATATTCTATCATGAATTTATATATACAAACTCTTGTTTTATTGTTGTTCTGCTATGAATTTTTACATACGTCTTATTGTTTATGATTTTTTGTGTATCTACAACTTAAAAAAGATCAACAAAAGAAATATAGTCAAGGCCAAGAATAAACATACTCAACACCAAGATCAACGGGATAGAAGAAATTAGTTGAATACATATATTTTTTTTATATAAATTCATCTTTCTATATACAATATTAGTTACTTATGATTTAAGGACTGTTTGGCAGGATCTTAATTTTTAAGTTCTGAATTTTTAAGAGGTTTTAATTTCTAAGAGACTCTGGATTTTTAAGATCTGATTTTTTAACATACTGTTTGGTTGAAACCTCTGAATTAATATGTTAAATAAGGAAAATGACAATTTTATATCCTGTTATGATTTTGGATTGTATGAATTTATATGTATTCTATTATGAATATACATTGTTAATTGATATTTACCTTAAGTATTATATATTTGTACAATGAATACAAGATTTTAAATTTACGTAAAATAAAACTTTGAAATTTATAAAATCTGAAATTTTAAATTTCAAAAATTTAACAATCCCACAAATTTCTTTTATTTACATAATTATGTTAAAATACAATTACCACTTTACCCCTACATATTTATTAATATAATTTTGACTTATGTTTTTATTAATAACCAAAAATAACTTAATTAAAAAAATGATTGGCTAAAAATCTTCTCATGTTTTCACTTTATTTAGAGTTTTTATTTTAAGTATACCCTATATATATATATATATATATATATATATATATATATATATATATATATATATATATATATATATATATATATATATATATATATATATATAGAGGGTATACTTAAATAACTTAATTAAAAAAAATAACTTAATTAAAATAACTTAATTAAAAAAAATGATTGGCTAAGAATCTTCTCATGTTTTCATTTTATTTAGAGTTTTTATTTTAAGTATACCCTATATATATATATATATATATATATATATATATATATATATATATATATATATATATATATATATATATATATATATATATATATATATATATATATATATATATATATATATATATATATATTAGTGGGGTACCCGTGCGACGCAACGGCGCCAGATAGTTTTATTGGCGGGCACTTTTCATACATCGATTGGTTTTTTTTGGTGACGCAGTACCTTTCAACCTTTTGTCAGAACAATTTTGTGTTAGATGATTGTTTTTTTCGCATAGCTAAGTATACATGTAATTTTATTTTATGTTTATCTTTAATCGATTGAATATGATGAAGATTAAAAAAGTTATGATGTGATATAAACCTGACAATTTGTGTATTCGTCATAAAAAAATATCAATTAAATACATATAAAACATAAATGAGGATGAGGTTTGTATTAAAGGATTTTTTTTGAACCAATACATTAAATTATTTGCATTCTTTTTTGCTAACCAATAAATTGGATCATTAAATAATAATGAGAAGATAACATCATTTCTTCAGAAAAATTAAACGAAAAACCTTTCTAAGATTCATTTTCATTGGATAAAAAATTTGATTCAATTTTTCGACAAAAAATAAATCATCTCAAAAAAAAAATCATAGAGTGGAGACGTATTTTCATGTTTTCCTTTTTCTTAATAATTTATTATTTTTTATAATCTCTTTATTCCATTTGTTGGTTCTAAAAATTAATATAAAAATTTCACTTCTCATAAATTCATATAAAAGCTCCTTTTCACCGGATACCTTAAGCCTTAAAAAAATTAATGACATGATATATCGTATACTAAATCCAGTTTATAATGATATTAAAATATAATTTATAAATAATAAAAATACCAAAACGTTCTAGTCAATTATATCAAAACATAGTTTAGAAATACTAAAACGTTTTACACGGAAAAAATATAAGTATAACATGATTAATTAATTTTATTTGATCTTAAATTATCAAGTGTCTTATGAGCTAATGTTTAGAAAATACAAATCATCAATATATATTAATATAAAACGTAAAATTTAAGAGAGTCAAATGAGATTATAAAAATTGATATTTAATTAAATAAAACAGAAATAAAAAGATTAGATCAAAGTTTAGTAGATAATTAAAATAGATTTATTATTAAATCATAAAAAATAATTGATCAAAATCAGATGAAAATGGAACTCGTTGAATTGCGGATGCCTACAAGCCTTAGCCTATCTTTTCAGTGTAATGGATATGCAACATTTGCATTACTTCTGTCAATATTATTTTCATAGCTTCCATTAAAAGTTGGACCTTGTATCCGTACATTTGGATTTTAGATATTATATCACTCTCATTTCAATGTTAAATATTTTTCCAATTTAACTTCTTCGATTGAAATTACTAAAACAACAAAAAACTAATAAAATTTAAATTTTGTCATGTCCTTAATTAATATATTTTATTATCACATTTTTCAATCTTCACGTCTGATATTGCAAATTGCTTTGCTTTTAATTATCATAGGAGTACTATATAATTAGTCATTACAACAAACGTATGTCGTTTCGTTTCATTTAAATATGTAGCCATTTTGTATTTTTTTTAACTATCCTTACAAAGAAACAATGTTTTTCTATAGACGAATAAATTTTCAAATAAAAGCATTATTTGTTCAGAGAAAAATTTTATAACTTTATTATGTTATTCTATATTTGCATACCAAGTATGTTTAATTAAATTAAATGTATGAGTTTCAATTGGTAGAAAAATTATTTAGTCAGTATACGATTGTGTGTGGACATGTAAGGTTAAACTGTTAAACACAATATGAACGCACATATCTCATTTCCCATATAAAGACACAAACATATTCATATGTTAATAAAAAAGAAAAAAAATCAAGCATTTCGTTTGTAAATCTATCAGAAAAGCATAAACACAAGCACAAGAAGAGCATCAATCGTAACTACCATCTATCTCCTTTTTCCTTTTTCTTCCAAGTAGAAGAAACTCATTTTCTTCAAAAACTTTTTGATGGGTGTCATTAAAGCCTTCTGAAACTTGACGCTTCAAAGAACTTTATAGAATCGGAAGCAACATGAGCATACTCGAGGCTATTTAATGTTCAAAAAGAAGAAACATCAAAATCTGCAACAAATGAAAAAAATAAATCAAGAACAAAATAATTTACAAGGTTTTTAAACAGTTACAAATCAACAAACCACCCACACACAGTTAAACACACGATAATATAGAAGGATAGAAAGACAGACCTCGATGCTGTCAGAAATACATATAGGGTTTTTAGGAAAGATTAGAAGTGGATTGTGGTGGTAGTGAGGATGGCGTTTCTGAAGGAAGAGGAAAGAGAGAGGGAGAATGACATGAGAAACCACATTGGTTGTGTGGGTGTTTGATTACGGTAAGGTAGATGATGAATAGTTTGGTCGTATGTAAAGGGGAGGATGGCATCGACCTCCATGGTGGTAAGGTTGTTTACGATGACTAATGGAGTTATGAAAACGTACCTATGGCGGAGGAAGGTGAATAGTTGTAAGTGAATGAGAGCAACAGGCGGCGGCTTATGGTAGCAGATTTCGGGTAGAGTGCTTGACAGGAGAGTGGAGTGAGTAGAGAGTGATTTCAAATCGAGGAAATATGACTTATTAACGTAATTAACTTTTCGGTATATTCATATCTGGGTAACTATCTTTTTTTTTTTACATATGTAGGTAACAAATTTTTTGGGAGTGTTCACATATGACCATTATGACCTGTTAAATCTTAAATGTGAAGGCTTTCAACAAGTTTGTTACCTAGATGTGTACAAAAAAAATAGTTACCCAAACATGAACAAAACGAAAAGTAAAAATTAAATTACATGAATGGTCCTTGTAGTTTGGGGGAATTTGTGGTTTTGGTCTCTAAGTTATTTTTTTTAATTTAAATGGTTCATATTGTTTATTTTTGTTGCACGTTTGGTCCCCATCTTACCTAAAAATACTATTGTGCCTTTATTAATTTATTTTTTTAATTAATTTTCTTATCTATGTTTATTTTCTACATATTTATAAAATTTAATATACCACACATATTTGTATCTCCTCGGATGATCCCTACTATTTATTTTTTATTAATTTAATTTTTTAACTCGGATGGTCCCTACTATTTAATTTTGTTACGGACTTGGTCTCTGTCTTACCTAAAAAGACTATTGTGCCCTTATTAATTTTTTTAATTAATTTTCTTGTTTATGTACTTATGCTTTATATGCTTAAGAAAAATTAGTAGACCTCACATATATGTATCTCCTCACCATCCCATCTTTCATCATTTTCAACTTCTATTTATTTTTCATCTTTAGTGATATCGACGTCTTCATCATCACTTCTTTTTCGGTCCTTCAACTCCGTCGAAACAACACCACAACCCACTAAATATGAATAGACAGTAGGTTATGGTGTTGGTTCTCCAGAGTTGAAGTACCAAAAAAAGAAGGACGGTGAAGACGTTGATGTTACTAAAGATGGAAAAGAAATAGAAGATGGAGAGGATCAGAGATGAGATGGTGAATGGTAAGACTCAAATTAAATTTCTCAAATGTGGTTTCAGGTTTATGGTGATAAGATACATATATGTGGGGTATATTAATTTTTTTATAAAAAATAAATACATAAATAAGAAAAGTAATTTAAAAAATTAATAAGGGAATAGTATTTTTAGATAAGACAGAGACCAAACGCGTAACAAAAATAAACAATAAGGATCATCCAAGTTACAAAAAAAATTAATTAAAAATAAACAGTAGAGATCATCCGAGGAGATACAAATATGTGTGGTCTATTAATTTTTTTTAAATATGTATAAAATAAATACGTAGATAAGAAAATTAATTAAAAAAATAAATTAATAAGGGCACAATAGTATTTTTAGGTAAGAAGGGGACCAAACACGCAACAAAAATAAATAGTAGGGACCATTTAAGTTAAAAAAATAAATTAGGGACCAAAACCACAAATTTCCCCAAACCATAGGGACCATTCATGTAATTTAATTTTTAATTTTCATTTTGTTCATATTTCGGTAACTATTTTTTTTGTACACATCTAGGTAACAAATTTGTTGAAATAGTTCACATCTATGATTTAACCTGCTATAGCAGGTCATAATGGTCATATGTGAACACTTCCAAAAAGTTTGTTACCTACATATATACAAAAAAAAGATAATTACCCAGATGTGAACATACCGAAAAGTTAATTACCTTGATAAGTCATATTCCCTCAAATTGAGGGTCCTTGGACAGATACATAAGGTGTATGATAGTATTTATTCAGTTTTTTTTTTTTTTTTTTGTTTGAAAGTTTATTTTAATTTGATTGGCTAAATGTTATTCACATGGATCACTATCTCAACCCTTTATTTTTTTATCCAAAGGCTGATATATTTTCTCTTTGTTTTAAAACTTTGGTCTTAAAACCTTTTGTCTTCCAATCATATATTCTTTATAAAGTAGTATATATATATATATATATATATATATATATATATATATATATATATATATATATATATATATATATATACTAGTAGGGTACCCGCACAATGCAGCGGACGGCCATTAGTTTCATTTTGATGATTAGGTTCTAGCGAAGATCAGTTTCCTTTCGGCCAACATCAAATAATACCATTTTTGTAAGTAAACCTTCTTTCAGTGGTGATGATTAGTTTTTTCCAGTGTTACAGAAATCGGTGTTGACAGCCAATTATTCGACGATTAATCGTTTGGCGGCCTTGAACTAATTACAATTATGATGCTTGGCGGAAATTGATCGGAATCGGGCTTGACGGCCCTTGGCGGGAAATATTTTAAAATCTTAAATTTTTTAATTTTCAAATACTACACCAAAATTTTGAATTTTAAATTTTTAAAATTTTTAAATTTCATTTTAAAATATTATACTAAAATTTTCAAATACTTATTTTTTTACGATCTATTAATTTTTTAAATATTTTTGTTAATTATATAGGTCACCGATTAATCGTCACTTACTCCGATTAATCGCTTAACGTCAGTCAACCGTTGAACTACCGTCGAACGATTTTTACAACCTTGATTTTTTCTTATATTAGTTTCATATTCAAACATGTCACATTAAAAAAACATAACATAACACACATCAACAAATATCATTTACATTGATGATTTCGATGAGTTGTTCCTTACAACAAATAGTCTCTTTTGAAAACATGTAATATTTAAAAAAACATGCAATATATCCGTAAATTTCAATTATCATTAATATATATCTATAATAACGACTTGATTGACCCATTCTTTCGATAATTGTACAAATATAAAAAAAAAAAAAAAATCAATACTATGAACAACTTGTTGATTTTGATATTTTTCCTTTCACGTGCCTTTAAATGATTTGCATGATAAATGCACTACACATATGATATTAAAGGTGTATATAAGAAAATTTATTTAGAATTGGAATCCAAATCAGATCCAGAACCAAAATCAGTAATTATATGCGTGTTGGAATCTAAACCGAAATTGGTTAAAGGTTCCTAAAACATTTCTGATATATGAACCGGTCTGCACCCATTCTTATTCTCAGCACCTGGATTTAAAATTCTAAAGTTTTTACTATTATAAAAAAGAATACTCGATCGGCAAATAAATGATTTTCTGATATCACTATTACCAACACCATAACAATTATTAAATAATGTTGAAAACTACAAAAACAACTATATTTTCGATTTGTACTTTGCATTTTTATATAATGGATTCTTGCTCAAATAGAACTAAAATATTTTTCCAAGGTAACGTAATTAATTATCTTTTGTCATACCATCCATCAATTATTAACTTTATATTAAAATATCATTATCGTATTTGTGATAATCTTACTATAACATTTATTCCTTAATATAAATTTTATATGAGAGTTATTATTATTATTATAAAACTAAACAATTAATTTTTTTTATATAAACTTATAAAATTTTATAACTCTTGGTTCATTTTATAATATTTAACATTATTATATTAAAAAAATACATAATTAAATCTTAATTTTCCCTGGCTATCTCTGTAGTTGCATAATTATATTCAATCAATAGAATACTGTAGTTGAATAATTATATTCAATCAATAGAATACGAAATAGGATTCATCGTATATCTTCGCTTTCTAGGTTTCTTATTTTTTTTTTTTCTTTAAGACTACATTCCATTTCACATGCATTTACATTTAAATTGTAGAGGGTGGAGGTGAAGTGATGTGATGTTCTATTTATACTTTTCTTATGAGGCCATCATTTAACTTAGCATTTTGTTTTTTCATTAATATAATTAGACAATCAATGCAAATAATATATTATTTTTTTTATCGATTATTATTATATTTGCTATCAGCATATATTATATTGATGTTTAATAAATCATCTCTATTGAAGTGTTTATTTTACGTAATAATTGACTTAGTTTTTTTTGAAAGAGATGATGCACTTAATTTTGTTAGTTGCTTAAACTACTTTTTAATTTTACATACCATATTGTTAGGTTTAATAATTATTGTAAATAATGATTGTCAGGACTTTTAAAACACTTTTGTTGTGAAATTTTATTTTGAAAAAAAATGAAAAACAAAACTGAATTTTCATTAATCCAAAATTACTCATTACACATTATTTGAAATTTTACTTCCCCGTCTATAAAAACTATTTACCTTCTATTTTATTATCTTCATTCAGCATACGATTATCTGTCATAATATATTGATACATAATAACCAAAATATAATTTATTTCTTTAATTCACTATGAACATGATTATACAATAAATCATGTTTTGATTATACAATAAATCGTATTTTTGGTTTTTTTAAAAAACAAAATAGAATCTAACAAACATATTAAACACAAACAATACATTTTTGTTAAAAAATTTAAAATCCTATTTAAGCCTCAAGAATTTTAATATGTTTATCAAGAAAAAGCAAACCATATATTATGATGTAGAACATGCAAGTTCTACGAACAACCAGAAAGGGTTTTCCCCATGATCCATTCAAATATTGTTATTCTGAAACGATTTACTCATGACATATACAAATATCAAATACAAACTGAAATACCATGGAAAATACATATACAACAAAAATACAATTATAAAGCTTATAAATCGGTTACAAATGGAAAACTTAACCGAGATTCTTCAAACCCGAAACTGAAATTTCAAGAAACCATTGTTAGATTCTCATAAACAATTAAACTAAAAAACATATAATTGAACATGTAAATACATACACATAAACCAAAAAACAAATAATAAAAATTAGAAACAAATCAAGATATATGGTTTTTGATTGAGAGAAAGAGAGACTTGGCAGCGGATGTTAGAAAGGGTGGTGGTTGTCGCGGTTTTAGATCTTGGGTTTCCAGATCTCGTCTTTTGCTTTGTTGCAATAGCTGTGTTGAGTGGTTTAGTAGGGATGAAGGCGACTTAAGATGAAGGTGGTGTTTAAGGATGAGATTGATGGTCAAGATCGTGCGGCGGTGGTAGATATGTAGACGGGGGTCGGTTGTGATGATGGATGGTGATGAGGGAACTGGTCATGCAATGTAGGTGAACTGGTTGAAGGTGTAAAAAGCTTCAAAAATGTTGGTGGCGGACGTGAGTGGCTGAAGGCGGAGGCAAGGCGTCAGGTATAGGAGTAAAGTGATTAGGTTTGAGTGTATTTGTGGTGTTGTAGCTACCAGCATGACCATTGGCTTGTTGCTTCATATCAACGACTCTTAGGCATACATGCTGGCAATCCTTGTGTCAATCCACGTGATTAAGAGTATAAGAATCATTTGATTTGTTTTTGTGTGCTTAATCTTTTGTACATTGAGCTTAAAAAATTGTACATTTTTTCCTTTAATTTTGATTGGTTGATTTTAAATCACATGGATTACCATTTAACTGATCTAAGCCATCCAAACTAAATTCAATGGCCAATATTGATCCTCCTTGTTTTTTAAGACAAAGTCTTAAAATTTTAAGGGCCCACATTTATATATGGTTTATATAATGGTATATATATATATATATGGAGGAGGCGGCGTTGTTCTTCGATAATGGATTACATGGGGCGATTAAAGACATTGTGGTTTGTGGTGGCCCCTTCTTTTGCAACTTATAGTGGCGACTTGCTTCCCTACCCATTCGGTTTGGTGGTTTGGCTTTATACCCGACAGTAGGGGTTACCTCATATGCTTTTGTTTCCTTAAGGACCCAATCTTGGGTATTGGAAGACCACATCCTATGGGATAGAGGCATTTATGGTATGGATTTTGATTATGCTTATGCCTTAGATTCTCTTCGTAACAAGCTTTCGGACATTGACCTTAGCAGTTTTACTACTAAGGACACCGCCCCCCTAAATCTCAGAATACACTAGCGAGTGCCCTTTTTAGTAAAACTATCCAAGATATGGAAGTGAATTTCAATATGACGGCTCAACAGGAAGCAGTTTTCCAGTGTTTACATACATCACATGCTCAACATTTTTTTCTAGTTATCCCTATAGATGTGCTTCACCAAGATACGTCTCCGGTGGAGTATCGTACCATCCTCATATATCGAGTCATGATTCCAATATTCTCAGCCAATGGGATATGTCCGGTGTGCCGCAAGGCATGTTTGGACTCTTTCGGCGAGCATGCAGTTCATTGCAAAGAACTCTCGAGGTTCAAATATAGGCACAATATGGTTAGTAATGTTTTGTTAGACATATGTAAGCGTGTTGGGGTTTCCGCCAAGAAAGAGGCTCTTGTGAATTTCCTGACTGACCAGACGGAAGAAAGGCAACCCTTAGACCAGCTGATGTTTTGATTTTTGGATGGGTTGGAGGGAAACACGCATGTGTGGACATGATAGGGGTATCCCTTCACATAAGTTTGAGGGCCTGGGGTTACACGGCGGGACAGACTGCATTAAAAGTTGTTTAATGCAAGGTCACCAAAAATGGGAAACCGTGCATGGAAAATCAACACGTGTTCATATCATTTGCATTTGATACGTTTGGTTTCCTTGCGCCAGACGTGGTGGAGCTCTTTAGTAGACTAGAACGGATCATGCATAGCCATGTTATATCCCCTAGATCTATGGATGTAGTCTTCAAAAGAATTGGTTTCACCATACAAAAGGGCTTAACGACACAACTTGTTTCCCGTTTGCCTTGTCATTCGTTGTATGATGATAACTAAAACAATATAATTCGAATTGTTAAATTTAGATTGAGGAGTAAAAATTAAAATAAATACATAAATAAATGATAACAAGGTTAATTATTACTTTTTTACATATATATATATATATATATATATATATATATGTGTGTGTGTGTGTGTGTGTGTGACAACCCGACCTTTTACACTGTGCAATCGATCCATATATCTATAATTCACTTGAATTTAGCATCTTTTAGCAAAATGCTTGGTCTGCGCGAGTGCTTTACGCTTAGTATATCATAGATATGGGCCTTAGGAAGGGTTAGGAAGGGTGTTGCATCACAAAATCCAGCAAAACACACCAAGCGAGGTGTGTGTGGCCGCACACTAGTGTGTACGGCCGGCCAGCCGCACACTCAACCGCAAACCCCCTCCAGCCTTACACTTAACCCTATATATATTAGAGGACCCTTTTCCATTCACTTTTGGCTGCATCTTTCTCTCTCTATACTTTCTCTTTCTAGAAAAAACATCCAAAAACACTTAGAAGGACTCCAAAACGTGATTCCAAGCCCTTAGGGTGATTCCCCATCATTTTTAGTCATAAAACACCCTAGCTCTAACTTATATATGTGTCACCATATGATTAATAGGGGCTACTTGCGTTTAGAGCATCCGTTGACACTCGACACTCATATCAATAGCACACTTGAACCCTACGTTAAAAAGTGAGTTCATACCCCTAAATTAACCTTTCAAACGCTTTTAAATGATTTTATGGGGGGGGGGGGATACAAGTTGAATCAAGCGAGTTATAGTACTAATCATCTAAGATTTATAACTTGCTATCAAAAGGATTTTCTACATTTTCAAAGTATCTTGTCAGTAAAGTTATTTCAAATGTTTATCAACCTCATTTTCACGAATCAATTGTCTCAAAACTGATTTTCAATGTTTTCAAACCTTAAATTATTCCCAAATCATGTCTACACCAATATATTTATATAAGTAAGTATTGAAGGACTTAGAACTGATAACTGACCTTATTTCCTGTTCTTGTTTGATTGTGGACTTAGGGTGTTAGGTTATCTGTCCGAGTGTCGTTTAATACTTAGTTATATATATATGGTATATTTGTGTTAGATATAAAAGTTTTCACTCAAGTTTGATACTCCTACATATCGGAGACACTCAATTAAGTACTCTAATTAACTATAATAGGTATAGTTCAGGATTACCGTTCATTAGCGATGTTACTATGATACACACTATGGTCAGTACAATTACAAAACTATATGTACAATACACTATGAAAAAAGAACGCTATATACTATTCTAAGGTAACACTATCCACTATATGAAGAAACATTATAAACTACATCAAGAGAACATTCATAGTTCACTAAGAGAATACTATATACTATACGAGAGAAATTACTACAACGGAATGTGATGCACTACTTCTCTATACGACACTTTGCTATGCAACTGTTGGGTAACCATCGCTTCCTAGAGGGAGAGAGAGCACTACATGTATAGATCTATACGGGATGGATTTTCCCCCAACCCGACTCCCAGCTACAGTCCGAGCCTTTTAGGACCAGGGATGACAAAGCACTAGTACACTACTGGTGACCTGGAGGGTCAACCGCTATACTACTATCACTCAGTATGATTACATACGAGCTCACATTCAAACCTTAATTAAACACACATCCCGAGGTGTATACAAAATTAATACTATTCGGAGTTTACATTCACTATTACATTTAACTGGCAGAGACGTTGCTGGGGTGGAACTCTATTCCTTCTTTATAATGAAGGAGTTTAAAATTGTATTTTCATTACTGACATTTTCACGAAAAGACTATTACATTTTCAAAGAAACAAACTTACAAATGACCTAGTCTTGGTAAAATACTACTTTTGCGGGAAAATATGGGATTTTCTAGGAAATCAAACTACTTTCAAATTTTGATAACAGTCATTTCACTACATGATTGTAAACATTTTTATATAAGCAAATATACTAAATACTTATGAACTCACCAGCTTTATGCTGATACTCGTTTTCAAAATAACTTGTATTCTCAGGTCAACAATAAACAGGTACTAATGCAGCTTTTGGGAAGATGGAGCACATATAAGACTCATGTTTTATTTTGATTATACTTTTGGTGTCCATTGTACAGAACACAGTTGTATTACAATTATTATATTAATGCAATGGTTGTTGTTTCTTGTTTTTACTATTATGCATTGCTATGATAATGTACATGACGTCCTCCACCCCAGAACGTATTCCGCCGTTCTCAGTTTTGGGGTGTGACAGATTGGTATCAGAGCATTGTTTATAGTGAATCAAGTATATCAACCATAAAAGATATACAAACTATAAACACTTCGGGACTAAAATACTCTGACCAAGAATATATACTTTTAATACTAAAATGTTTAACTAAGTATATATATATATATATATATATATATATATATATATATCCACGAATACAAAGGGTCAATATCATACTAGAATTGAACAAAAGTATTTAGATTGTTGAGCATCACAGTTACGTTTAGAGACATAGTCACATCTGAGTGGATGTAACCTGATCAACTACATTTTTTCTAGGAGTGACTAGCATGTGCCTAAGAGTGGTTGTGGTGCTTCAACAAGTCAAAAACTTACCAACACTACCATAAGAACTTTAACACGAGAATACTATAGGAGTATTATGCATCTCTATAATTTACATATGTGAGAACTAAAAATGTCATTATTAGGAGAGCAATAGTTGATAAGCGGATACGCTACGGTTACATGTGACTAAGACGTTATAGACTTAGAATCTGTGATCTTTGCTTTACTTCCTGTTCCTTGTTTGGCTGTGGATTTAAAGTTAGGGTCGCTTATTCGAAAGTCTATCTTGTTTCGGTCGCATGTAATTAGTATGCACTATGCAAGTATTGGTCTGACTAATAACGATCCTCTTATAAGTATCTTAGATTAGTACGTCTATTAACTATTCTTCCCTTTTTCTCACATAGATATCATGGCTAAATTTCATCATGGTGATCCATACTTCCCAAATCACGACAATGCGGGATGGCTTGAAGAAGAGCCCGATGAGGAACATCAAATCCCTTTGGATGACCACCAAACAGAAGGCTTCTCGGATGGGTCTAACTCAAATCACGAAGTTAACAACCTACCCCCTGTGGCCCCAGTCCCAAACCCTAACCCCCGCCAGGCCTTCCAAGGCCCGACGCTTGCATGGGCGGAATGCATAGAAACGTGTAGTGCAGAGCAAAATCAACCCATGCCATTCAATGGAGACCGAAGCTTTTATGACACGAGCGAAGGAGGATCAGCGGACAGAGTCTTGCCCATCCTGGTCCGAAGAGTTGCCTACAATGAAATTCAAGGCAGGATAGCCCTCCAGCGTATCGTAGAGGTTGATACAAATAGAGGACTACATTCCCTTATCACCAGCCTCCTGGAGCATGCTAGAGAGAGGTCCGCAGCAAACCACGAGGCCTTGATCCAGGCATTAGCCGAGACCCGGGCTGAAGTCATAGAGCTCCGAGTTCTCCAGAGGGTCTACGAGCGACACCTCCTCGACATGGAACGCCAACTGGCCGACCTTCGCGTTCGCCTGAGAAACCTCTGCCGCCACCGATAAAAGATGACTAGCGCAACTTTTCTTTTACTTATGAATAGCCTTTAGCATCTGCGTTTGAATGAAGCACTTGTCTATATAATATTCTCATCTTTCAGTATGCTATGTAGTCATCTAAACTGTCAATCATTTTTTCCCCTCATATGGTTTGATGTAAGGTCTACCGTTAGGCCATTTTTCCAGAACTTATTTACATCAGTAATACCATTAATATTGACAGTTATCTAACTTATTGGGAAAATTCTATACTCTTATGTCTCCCTACTCGATATATGACTTTGTCTGACAACTTATATATGGTGATTTAATTCATGAAACGCTCTCATCATACTCACAATTGTTTCTCACTATTGCCGTCATCCTTATAAATTTTCAACAAAAGATGCCTCCCCGTAAGCGCCCAAACAGAGGCAGACCTGCGACCCAAACTCCTCCACCACCACCCCTCCACAGTTCGATCCAATGATATTTCAAATCGCTGTAACCACAGCGGTGACTGCAGCTCTGGCTCAAATAAATTCCGGTGATGCAAGTGGTGCTGGAATGGGCGATAATTCTAGACATGGTGACGATCACCAACGGACACAGGGATGCACCTATAAGGACTTCATGAATTGCAAATCGACCTTCTTCAATGGGACCGGAGGAATCCTTGCATTATCTCAGTGGTTCAAAAGAACAGAGGCTGTCTTCGAGATGTGCTCGTTCCCTGATGAAAGCAAGATTAAATTCACTGCTTGCACCATCACCGAAAGGGCCTTGACATGGTGGCATAGCCATGTTAAATCACTCTCCCTGGTAACAGCCAACGACATGGGATGGGATACACTGAAGGACCTATTGATGAGAGAGTACTGCCCTAGGGGCGAAGTTCAGAAACTCGAAGAGGAACTTTGGAACGTCAAGATAAAAGGGACCGACGTAACAGCTTATACAGCCAGGTTCAGCGACTTGGCAACTATGTGTCCTAACATGATCCCTTCTGAAAGCAAGAAGATTGAGCGATACATCTGGGTTTTAGTGCCCCCGTTCGAGGGAACATTTTAGCATCACGCCCTACGACCTTTGACAGAACCAAGGAATTGGCTCAAAGGTTGATTGATCATGAAGTTCCTTCCACCCCATCAACAACCACAACGGTTGCCACTGCACCAACCACGTCATCCGACAACAAGAAGAAACGGTGGGACCGAAAGAAGGGCAAGTAAACTCAATCATCCTAAAAAAACCAACAGATAGTGGTTGTCCATGTTGCCACTACTCCTGCTGCCCCTGTACCAGCCAAAACATATGTTGGGAACCTACCCAAGTGCACCAAGTGCTTTTTCCATCATCACGACCCCTGCCGTGAAATGTATTGCACTAACTGCAACCGGAAGGGTCATACCGTCTGGTTTTGCAAGTCTCAACCCAAACCCATCAGTCAAGTTCCCAGTACCGGAGTGAGTTAAGCCTGGTATGGTTGTGGAGAGATCGGACACTTCAAAAGAAACTTCCGGAAAGCTGGGACTATGGGAGGGACAGGAAGACTACTTGCTATTGATCACAATGAATCAGTAGCAAAACCCACAGTAGTCACGGGTACGTTCCTTCTTGATAACTCTTATGCTTGTATCCTCTTCGATAGTGGAGCAAAAAGAAGTTTTGTAAACCAAAGCTTTAAACACTTACTTAAACAATCCTCACAACCGTTAAAAGAAACCTTCGTCGTAGAGATGGCTAACGGAAAGACAGAAAGTTCTAATGAGATCTACATAATTTGTACCCTCACGCTAGATAATCATTCATTTCCAATCGACCTCATACCAGTATCGATCAAGAGTTTTGACGTCATCGTAGGCATGGACTGGTTGAGTCTCCATCACGCTAATATCCTGTGCTTTGACAAAGACATCCGTCTAAATCTACCGAATAACAAAACTATGTTAATCTACAAAGATAAACCCAGTACGAGTCTTCGTATCATTTCCAGTATTCAAGCCCGTAAGTACTTGCGTAAAGAATATCGTGCGTTCCTTGCACACGTTGTCGACACGAGCCAGAAAACGAAAGATCTAAAAGACTTCCCCGTAGTATGCGAGTTTCCTGACGTCTTCCTAAAGGAGTTACCAGGTTTACCTCCGCAATGCCAAGTCGAGTTCAGGATCGACTTAATTCCAGGAGCTACCCCCGTAGCCAAATCGCCATATTATCTAGCGCATGCTGAGATGCAAGAACTGTCTGATCAACTTAACGAGCTGCTCAGCAAGGGCTTTATAAGATCGAGTTTCTCACCCTAGGGAGCGCCGGTCTTGTTCGTAAAGAAGAAAGACGGATCGTTCCATATGTGCATTGATTACAGAGAACTCAACAACATGACAGTTAAAAATCGTTACCCTCTTCCTCATATAGACGATCTATTTGACCAACTGCAAGGGGTGAGTTACTTCTCCAAGATTGATCTTAGGTCCGGGTATCACCAGTTACGAGTGCTAGAGGAGGATGTCCCAAAAACCGCCTTCCAAACTCGTTACAGACACTATAAGTTTGTAGTGATGCCATTCGAACTGACCAAAGCTCGCGCAGTATTCATGGACTTAATGAATAGGGTGTGCGATCCTTACCTGGATCAGTTCGTCATCGTCTTCATTGATGACATACTGGTTTACTCTCAAAGTTAGGAGGAGCATAGCGAACACCTACGACGAGTCCTAGAAACCCTACGATCGGAGAAGCTATATGCGAAGTACTCTAAATGCGAATTTTGGATCCGAAGAGTCGAATTCTTAGGACATGTGGTTAGCGAAGAGGGAATCCATGTGGACCCTTCCAAGATTAAAGCTATTGAGAACTGGTCAGCACCGAAGACGCCTACAGAAATCCGTCAATTTCTAGGCCTCGCTGGCTACTACCGCAGGTTCATTCAGAACTTCTCCTGGATCGCGAAACCTCTTACAACATTGACCCAGAAGGGTGTGGCCTTTGACTGGGGAGAGAAACAGGAGGAGACATTCCAAACCCTGAAACGAGCTCTATGCACCACGCGCGATACTATCCCTTCCCGAGGGAACAGATGATTTTGTGGTTTACTACGATGCGTTCAATCTGGGGCTCGGTTGTGTTCTGATGCAACAAGGTAAGGTCATCGCTTATGCTTCGAGACATCTGAAGACAAACGAGGTCAACTACACCACACACGATCTCGAATTGGGAGCGGTTGTGTTCGCCCTAAAGATCTGGAGGCACTATCTGTACGGTACGAAGAGCATGATATACACCGATCACAGAAGCCTCCAACACATACTCAACCAGAAAGAGCTCAATATGATACAACGACGGTGGGTCGAACTACTCAATGATTACGAATGTGAAATTCGTTATCACCCGGGTAAAGCTAATGTACTAGCAGACGCCCTAAGTCGGAAAGAATATTCTGGTCGAAGGGTTAAATCACTGATAATGACTATCCATTCTCACTTATCCACGCAAATCCGAGAAGCCCAGATGGAACCCTAAACCCAGAAAATGCCATAAACAAAACTTTGAGGGGAATGGATAAGAATCTTGAGATCCGAGGAGACGGAGTTTATTGTTTCATGGACCGGATCTGGACCCCAAAGTTCGGTGGTTACAGAGAGGTTGTCATGAACGAAGCTCACAAGACCAGGTACTCCGTTCAACCAGGTTCGGAAAAGATGTACCTTGATCTCAAGAAGTTATATTGGTGGCCAAACATGAAAACCGAGATTGCTACCTTCATGGGCAAGTGTCTGACTTGTGCCGAGGTGAAGGTCGAATATCAAAAACCCTTGGGGCTGCTCCAGCAACCCGAGATACCTGAGTGGAAATGGGAGATGATTTTTATGGATTTCATTACCAAATTACCCAAATCTCCGAGTGGGTACGATACCATTTGGTTAATTGTCGATCGATTGATGAAATCCACTCATTTCCTGCCAATCAAAGAAACCTTCAAAATGGAAAGACTCACACGAATCTACATCCAAGAGATAGTTCGAATGCATGGTGTTCCTATATCTATTATCTCCGATAGAGATAGTAGGTTCACTTCGAGATTCTGTCAGTCACTGCAAAGTGCCTTAGGAACGAGGTTGGATATGAGTACAACCTACCATCCGCAGACCGACGAACAAAGTGAGAGGACTATTCAAACTCTGGAAGACATGCTGCAAGCCTGTGTGATCGACTTTGGTAAGGAGTGGGATACCCACTTACCCCTGGTCGAGTTTTACTACAACAACAGTTACCACAAAAGCATCAAGGCAGCTCAATTCGAAGCCCTCTACGGCCGAATGTGCAGATCCAGTCTGTGCTGGGCTGAGGTGGGTGACACTAAGTTAGCTAAAGGATGAATTCCTGACAGCACTCTCACAGGACCGGAGACCATTCGAGAAATGACCGAGAAGATCATTTAGATTCGTGAAATATTGAAAGCCGCAAAGACCGACAGAAAAGCTACACAAACAAACGGAGAAAACCCTTGGAGTTCTATGTGGGAGACCGAGTCCTTCTGAAAGTCTCACCCTGGAAAGGCATAATACGTTTTAGGAAGCGTGGAAAGCTAAATCCAAGATACATAGTGCATTTCGAGATTCTCGCTATAATCGGCCCCGTGGCTTACAAACTCAAACTACCTCACGAGCTTAGTAACATACATTTGACATTCCACGTCTCAAACTTGAAAAAGTGTCTATCCAACGAGACTCTTGTAATCCCACTCGATGAGACCGAGATCAACAAGAGCCTCAATTTCATGGAAGAACTGGTGGAGATTATGGATCGAGAGGTCAAACGAATGAAACAAAGCCGCATCCCTACAGTGAAGGTTTGTTGGAATGCCAAACGAGTATCGGAGTTCACTTGGGAGCGCGAAGATCAAATGAAACTTAAATACCCCCATCTTTTTACTTAGTTATTTGTAATAACTTAACTGCTTGAACTCTAAATTTGTGGAGGAGTGCTTTAGCAAAATGTGACAACTCGACACTTTTACATTGTGCAATCGGTCCATATATCTATAATTCACTTGAATTGAGCATCTTTTAGCGGAATGTTGGGTCCGCGCGAGTGCTTTAGGCTTAGTATATCATAGATATGGGCCTTAGGAAGGGTGTTGCATCACAAAATCTAGCCAAACACACCAAGAGAGGTGTGTGCAGTCGCACACTAGTGTGTACGGCCAGCGAGTAGAACACCCAACCACATACCCCCTCCAACCTCACACTTAACCCTATATATAGTAGAGGACCCCTTTCCATTCACTTTTGGATGCATCTTTCTCTCTCTATACTTTCTCTCTATAGAAAAACCATCCAAGAACACTTAGAAGGACTCCAAAACGTGAAGAACATCATCGTTCAACTTGTTATAGAGGTAAAACAATTGAATCTAATCTTAAAACTCATAGTGTTCTTCGTGTTCTTCATCCGTTGAAGGAATGCGGTCGCACACCCTCATCAGGTGGCCGCACACATTCAAAACACCCTCCAAAGTGAGAGTATGGCCACACAATCGACACATAGGTCTCAAACAAGGAGCGTACGGACGCACACCCTTGTGTACGGCCGCACACACACCATGTATGGCTGCACACTCCAGTGTGCAGCCTCACACGAAAGTCTGGCCACATTCCCCAGCTACACACTCACTTTTATGGTCATACACCCACCCTAATACTCGTATTTGGCCTTAAACTTGCATAGATCATTGAGTATAGAACATGGGACACTTAGTCCTAGTGATTCCAAGCCCTTAGGGTGATTTCCCATCATTTTTAGTCATAAAACACCCTAGCTCTAACTTATATATATGTGTCACCATATGATTAATAGGGGCTACTTGCGTTCAGAGCATCCGTTGACACTCGACACTCATATCGATAGCACACTTGAACCTTACGTTAAAAAGTGAGTTCATACCCCTAACTTAACCTTTCAAACGCTTTTAAATGATTTTATGGGGGGGGGGGATACAAGTTGAATCAAGCGAGTTATAGTACTAATCATCTAAGATTTATAACTTGCTATCAAAAGGATTTTCTACATTTTCAAAGTATCTTGTCAGTAAAGTTATTTCAAATGTTTATCAACCTCATTTTCACGAATCAATTGTCTCAAAACTGATTTTCAATGTCTTCAAACCTTAAATTATTCCCAAATCATGTTTACACCAATATATTTATATAAGTATTGAAGGACTTAGAACTGATAACTGACCTTATTTCCTGTTCTTGTTTGATTGTGGACTTAGGGTGTTAGGTTATCTGCCCAAGTGTTGTTTAATACTCAGTTATATATCTGGTGTATTTGCGTTGGATATAAAAGTTTTCACTCCAGTTCAATACTCCTACATATCGGAGACACTCAATTAAGTACTCTAATTAACTATAATAGGTATAGTTCAGGATTACCATTTATTACCGATGTTACTATGATATACACTATGGTCAGTACAATTACAAAACTATATGTACAATACACTATGCGGAAATAACGCTATATACTATACTAAGGTAACACTATCCACCATATGAAGAAACACTATAAACTACATCCAGAGAACATTACATAGTTCACTAAGAGCATATTATATACTATACGAGAGAAAATACTTCAACGGAATGTGATGCACTATTTCTCTATACGACACTTTGCTATGCAACTATCGGGTAACCATCGCTTCCTGGAGGGAGAGCGACCACTACGTGTATAGATCTATACAAGATGGATTTTCCCCCATCCCGACTGCCAACTACAGTCCGAGCCTTTTAGTCCCAAGGATGACAAAACACTACTACACTACTGGTGACCTTGAGGGTCAGCCACTATACTACTATCACTCGGTATGATTACATATGAGCTCACATTCAAACCTTAATTAAACGCACATCCCGAGGTGTATAGAAATATAATACTATTCGGAGTTTACATTCACTATTACATTTCACCGGCAGGGACGCTGCTGGGGTGGAACTCTATTCCTTCTCTATAATGATCGAGTTAAAAACTGTATTTTCATTACTGATATTTGCACGACAAGACTATTACATTTTCAAAGAAACGAACTTACAAATAACATAGTCTTGGTAAAATACTACTTTTGCTGGAAAATATGGGATTTTCTAGGAAATCAAACTACTTTCAAATTTTGATAACAGCCATTTCACTACATGATTATAAACATTTTTATACAATCAACGATGCTAAATACTTATGAACTCACCAGCTTTATGCTGATACTCATTTTCAAAGTAACTTGTATTTTCAGGTCAACAATAAACAGGTTCTGATGCAGCTTTTGTGAAGATGGAACACATATAAGACTCATCTTTTTTTTTTTTATTATACTTTTGGTGTCCATTTTACAGAACACGCTTGTATTACGATTTTTATATTAATACAATGGATGTTGTTGCTTGTTTTTACTATTATGCATTGTTATGATAATGTACATGACGTTCTCCACCCCAAAACGTATTCTGCCGTTCTCGATTTTGGGGTGTGCCTATATATATATATATATATATATATATATATATATATATATATATATATATATAGGAGGATTCAATTGAGAAAAAAATTAGTTGAGAATGCGGAATCATTCTAAGCCACTCATTTATTTTTGCTGCAAAAGTCTCTGTCGTACCAGCGAAATTGGGAAATGAATAGACATGTGTTTTCCAAAAAAATATATTTCCTTAAAATATGATAATCATTACCTTAATATATACAAAAACATAGTTTTTTTTGTTTTATTTTTTTTTTTTTAATTTTAAGAAGCTATTTTTATCGAAAAATGATTTTAAATATACCAAAATTCATGATTTTTTATTCTCTACAAATAGACATCTATATTGATATAGTTTCAAGATAAAATAGTTTTTTTTTTTTTTTTTTTTTTTTTTTTTTATATATATATATATATATATTTTCAGCTATGATTATTCATAAGTGAATAAAAATGCATTATGTTTTATTGCAGTACATTCGTTATTCACTTATGAATAAAAAGTATGATGTATTTTTATACAATTTAAGTATCATTTATATATGGATATAACATATAAGAAATATAGTATATTCATATTTAAATATTAGAGGATGCATTCACTTATGGATACTAACATAGTATATTCACTTGTGAATAGATTGCATATTCATTGATGAATATTAAATGATATTTTCATATGTGAATATTACATAGTGTTACATGGTATATCACATTTGAATATTACATAGTATATGCATTTGTGAATATTAGATAATATATTAACTTTTGAATATTACACAGTATATATATATATACACTTATGAATATTAGAATGTATTTTCACAAATGTATATATATATATATATATATATATATATATATATATATATATATATATATATATATATATATATATATATATATATATATATAATTTTTATATGTTATTTGTGACATCCCCAAAATCACGGCCAGAAAAGACCGGTTTAATTTATGTTTTTAAATGATTTTAGAGTAATCCTTTGATTAAAAGAGTTGCGGAATTTGTTCCAAAAACAAAAAATGATAAAAATAAGATTTACAAACGTATTTCTTTAAGAAATGTATTTTTCATTATATTACAATACTCGGGATGCCATGTTCCGATAAACACACCAAAAGCATAAACATTTCAATACAGACCTTACAACAGTTATTTACAACAATAGGTCTATAATCCAAAAATAAATTGACAAGTCATCCAACTTATGCTCTGGCGCCATTACCTGTAATACAAAGAAACTGAGTGGGTCAGGTTAGGGTGTTTTATGACTAAAAATGATGTGTATATTTTGTTATTATAAGTAATTAAATAATTTTTCATTAACCAACAATAACCCAATTACCCATTCCTGTTATTCTCACTTTATGTCCCTAAAACAACTGACACAGAGGACCTAGTCTAAGAATATTTCATCGGGGCGACAACACATGCATTCGGGGGTTTCCCAGCAATATATGTCAAATAAAGCAACCATGAGGGGGATGGAGTACAGCGAATAAACACCCAAGTTCATTAACACCTACATGTGGCGAGCTTGCTAGTGTTCCACATGACTATCTAGAAAAGTGTATGGTTGTCATCTAAACTTCGCAAGATGACCGAATCAAAAACATCATTGAGGCCTCTCATCTGTTTATCACACATCAACTATCTACCCATGTTCTACCCAACATATTAGTAGATAAATATATATATATATATATATATATATATATATATATATATATATATATATATATTTATACATAGTTTAAAACCTATATAGCATTCTCATTCAATACATATTCCAAGCAACAGATGAGACACATACACATAACACGTATTTCATAGAAAATAAATCATATCTATGAGATAAAAGAAAGTAAATATACATTCACACATATAACAACAAAATATACACATAACATGTATTTCGTATAAAATACTTCATAATTATGCATTAGAAGAAAGTGACTACACACTCACCTGATCAGAAGATGATCGGACAACACTACGAATTTTAGAAGTAGTATTCTTCAGTAGATCTGGAAGATGTTCACAAAAACTGGGCTTCTCGCGGGCAGGGCTTCTGCTTGGAAATCTTACTTCTCGGGATCTTTGGGGCTTCGAGACTTGCTTCGGGACTCGGGAATAATATCGGGGCTTCGGGATAATTCTAGCACAAAAAACGAGGCAAAACGGGAGAGAGACAAGAGAAAAGGAGCAAAATGGCCGGCTGCCCTCGCATCCTTTATATAGGGGCAGAAGCCTCGCATTACGCTGGGCGTAATGCTCAGTATCAGGGCGTATGCTTCGGAAACGTCACTGCTTGCATCATCAGAGCACTCGAGTGCGAGGCGGGTCACGCTTCGGTGTACGCCGAGTGTATAGCTCTACACTGGGCGTACTTCGGATCGGATCGGTGACTCCTTCAGATAATATCTGGAAGTCTTAATTAAATATAAATTTTAATTATTTATAGAACTTCTGAAATTAATATCGTCTTCATACAAACTCCGTTTTCGACGTTATTTATATCAACGTGTAGGTGAGACTACGCTCTACGACTTTCATTTAGATTCCGTCGGCTAGTTTTGATTTTATTTTAGTTATTTATTTTTAGCAGGACGAGACAGGAAAACTCCGTTACAAATTCATAACTTCTTCATCCGACGTTCGTTTTCTTCTGTCTTTTCATCGTTGCACTACTAATAACGAGATCTTCATTTCTCGTTTAGATTGTTTCGACCAACAATCACTTGATCTCGAATTCGAGTTTCGGGCTGCATAATGCTAATCTGAAATTTAGAAAAATCATTATTTCCTCATACGAAGTTAGATTTGGACGATCTTTTTATTCACGCTCTCGGTTAAACGAACTCTACGACTTCCGTTTAGATCACTAAGGCTAAATATCGTCCATTGTAAATTCACATTTTACGTCATTCACCGTCGTGCTTGTTCAGTTGCGAAACTTCAACAGGTCATATTTTCTTCGTTATAACTCGGATTTTGGCATTCTTTATATCACTGAAATCTTTGTTTCAACCACTACATCTTCATGCAAGGATATCGAGCTTATCTCACACTTTACTTTTGACGCTTATTTTATTCTTAATTCATTAAATTATAATAATTAAGGAAATAAACACATAATTCACACAATTCACATAATACTCAAATATTTCATCATTAATACTTAAAAAAAAGTTAAAAGGGTTACTCTAGATTATTACATCAACAATAATGCCTAGTCTGGAAACGTGGGCGTTACATTCTTCACATATGAATAACATACAGACTTGTATATTTGTTTTGTGTTTTTAATAATCATATACTGATTCAAGTGAGAAAACATATTCATATGTGAATATAACGTGGTAATTTAGTTTATGTATTTCATCAAACAGTTGGAGTGCATACAAGTTAACTTTTTTAAAAATGTTAAAAAATGATACTTCCTATTCAAGTTATCAATTCCAAATCATCATATACTTCTAATTTCGACTTTGAAGCATGCAATTCCAATTTTGATTTCATTCCAACAAAAATTTCGATTTCTATTTTGAAACCTTGAAATCCCGATTCCAGATTTCTTTGTAAAACCGATAATCAAGATGCGAACTGTTCCAATTAGAATATATGTTCCAATTTCGAAAGCTTGTGACTTCAGATGCAACATCCTATGTCTGATCGATTTCACATTTTGATTTTGATTTCCGAAAATCTGATTGCAAACCTGTGAGTATCGATTCCGAGTCCTTCAACGTCGACTGTGACTGCGAGTCTAGAACTCCGATTCCAAATTCGTGAACAACGAAGAAATTCCGATTCCAACTGAGTGCGCTTGTGAATCTGAGAAATTCCAATTCAGGATATTCAACAAAGAAATCGATGTAACATATTTGAGATTGAAGGTTATTATCATATTTACAAGTTTCCCACTGTGTCTTTTTTTTCTTAGATTAAATGGGTGGCTGAGAATGATTCCCCCATTCTCAACCTTTTTTTCTTTTCTCAACTGAACATACCTCTCTCTCTCTCTCTCTCTCTCTCTCTCTCTATATATATATATATATATATATATATATATATATATTCAACTTTAACTCTAATTTTTACACCTATATTTATGCATCTAACTTTATTTTTTACCAACAATCCAAATTATTTCTCTCATCTTATTTCAAATCATCAAAAAATTTCTCATTTCATCCCTTATGGATCAATACCCCAACACTCCTCCTCCAAACACAAATACATATCCACCTCTCGATTTTGCACAATACGAGATGTACGCGACCATCCTCAACAATCAAGGCAAGTTTTTCAATCCCGCTTCACCCCCACCATAATTCTCTACAACCCTTCTATAAAATCTTTTCAACACATTCAATGCAACAAAATACCACACAACCACCACCCATGAAAGAAACAATACCCAAGACGCAACCGGGGGGGGGGGGGGGGGGGGGAGCCAGAAAAAAGCGGCTAACAAAGGGATAGCACAAAGGAAATGGAAAGCGATCGCGGTGGAGAAATCGGAAGACGAATCTCCAACATGGTGGAATACAGAGGAAGAATGCATGTTGGCGGTGGTATGGTGCGGGACATCAAAAAAAGCCAACGTAGGGAAACAATATGAGAAAAGTTGCTTTTTGGGAAGTTATAATTGGAATTTTTCATTCCATTTTAAAGAAGGATGAAAATTATTGCAATCACAATATGATGAGTAGCAAATGGACTCAAAAAAGCAACAAGTACACCAAGTTCAATTCCGTGTACAACTAACTTTCCTCCCACAAGCAAACTGGTGCAACCGATTTTGATGTTTATAGAGCAGTAAGGGACCAATATCATGTCGAGACCGGTCACGTTTTTGAGTACGAAAAGATTTGGGAGATAGTCAAGGAAGACCCAAAATGGAATAAATGGACACATTTACGGAACAACAATCGAAGAGGTCTCGCAGCTCGGGTTCAATCGAGCTTTCGTTCGCACGCAAAAACATCGACCTCAATGCAGACATGGATGAGATACCAGACAAGTTTAACGAAATTGAAGAGATCTCCCTACCTCGACGACGGATAGGTCGCAACAAAGCGAGGTGGGTTCAACGACATGTAGAGGAAGGAAAAAGTAGACGTCGAGAGCAAGCGGTAATGAATCAAAAATTTGACAATCACAGCGAAATTGCGTGTAAAAGATATGAGTTGCAACAGGATCATTTGGAGTTCCTTCTTCGTGTAACCGAGGAAGATCGCATTGGGGTTTAAGGAGGAAACCCTAATTCATTAGCTTAAGGACTAAGTAGCCCATGAACTTCCCATCCAAGGCCTTTGGACCAATTTTTTTGGGACTTCCTAGAAGTTTTCGCATATACTTGAGAATGTTCTTGACCACTATTCAATGAGCTTTACTCGGATTTCCTTGAAATTGACTAACCATGCTCAAAGAAAAAGTCACGTCAGGGCGAATACATGTAATAGAATACATGATCGATCCAATGACGGAGGCATATAAAACTAGACTCATTTCTGCTATCTCCGCATCAGTAGTCGGAGTCTGAATCTTACTCAATTTGGTAGTACTCTGGATAGGCAACTCTCCTTTCTTTGAATTTTCCATGCTAAAACGCTTTAGCACCTTATCGAAATATGTACTTTGACTAAGTACAATTAGTATTTTACTCCTATTTCTCAAAATCCTTATTCCCAGAATATAAACAGCCTCTCCCAGATCCATCATAGCGAAACACTTTCCACGCCAAGACTTAAGTTCTTGCAAGGTTGGAATGTTGTTTCCTATGAATAGTATGTCATCAACATAGAATAATAGGAAGGTCACTATACTCCCACTAGCTATGACATATACACAAGATTCATATTCACTTCTAGAGAAGCCAAACTCATTGACTTTATCATCAATGCAAAGATTCCATCTGCGAGAAGCCTGTTTCAATCCATAGATTGATTTCTCAAGTTTACACACTTTTTTGGGGTACTTAGCATCCACAAAACCCTATAGCTGACTCATGTAAACATCCTCAGCCATCCTTTCCCATTAAGGAAAGCCGTTTTGAAATATATCTGACAAATTTCATAGTCATGAAACACAACTATGGTTACCATTACCCTAATAGATTTAATCTTAGCTACTGATGAGAAGATATCATCATAGTCAACCCCTGGGGTTTGAGTAAATCCATTCACAACCAATCGATCTTTGAAGGTGTGTACCTTCCATCCATATCGGTCTTCTTCTTGAAGATCCATTTGCACCCAATTGTCTTACGACCTAGTACATTGTCAACCAAATTCCAAACTTGGTTGTCATACATGGACATGATCTTTATATTCATTGCCTCTTTCCATATGACAAACTCAAGGCCCACCATAGCTTCCTTATAGTTAGAAGGTTCATCTAAATTTACCAGAGCACTATCACTAATAAACATATCACCATATGTAGTAATATGGAAGCCATAAAGCTCAGGTGGCATTCTAACTGTAATGGAATGCCTAAGAGGTAATGACTCGTCAATTGGTTTAACTGAAATTGCTTCCTCAGGTTGAGTCCTAGTATTAGAGGTTCCTTTTTCATTTAACTCTTGAATTTCTTCAAGAACAACAATACTCCTACTATCCTCTTTTCATATGAGCTCTCTCTCGCAAAAGACTCCCCTTCGTGGTACAAACACTAGTTGTCACTAGGTCTGTAGAACAAATATCCAAAGGACTTTTGTGGGTAGCCGATTAAAATACATCTCTCACTTCGAGGTTCAAGCTTGTAGTGAGTCTCTCGTCTAACAAAATCTTCACAACCTTAAACCTTGATATGTGCCAACGAGGGAACCTTCCCTGTCCACATCTCGTGAGGTGTTTTAGCAACGTTCTTTGTTGGTACAAGATTAAGAATGTGGGTGACAGTCTCTAAGGCATACCCCCAAAATGATATTAAAAGTGAATCTCAACTCATCATGGAACGAACCACGCCTAACAAGGTCCGAGTACGCCTCTCAGCCACACCATTAAGTTGTAGTGTCCTAGGAGGTGTCAATTAGGAAATTATTCCACATTCCTTGTGGTAGTTATGGAATTCGATACTTAGATACTCACCACCTCTATTGGATCTGAGCATCTTGATCTTCCTGCCCAATTGATTCTCAATTTCTTGTTTGAACTCTGCGAACTTGTAAAAGGTTTCTGACTTATGCTTGATCAAGTAGATATAACCATATCTGCTATAATCATCAGTAAAAGTCACATAGAATCTATTTGCATCCCTTGTAGTTGATCTAAAGGGCCCACACACATTTTTGTGTATAAGATCCAACAATCCTTCACCTCTTTTAGAAGAAACAGAGAAAGGTGATTTAGTCATCTTTCTAAGTAAACAAGACTCGCACATATCGTCTAACCTTAAGTCAAATTATTCCAACACTCAATCTTTTGGATTCGGGCGATACGTTTCTTGTTCACATGTCCAAGATAACAATGCCATAAGCATACTTTATCTAAACCATTAGACGGATCAATTTGTAAAACACTATTACGTATATTGTCTACAACCATCACAGTTTCATACACGCCATCACAAGGTAAAGCTTCAAAATAAAATACACCATTTTTGAAATCTTAAATAGATCCATTCTCATTATTAAAAGAATATCTAAAAACTTGTCTATATAAACCATGAAATGAAATGATGTTTCTTGTCATCTCTAACGAGTAGCAACAATAATTCAAATCTAAACATAACCCACTACTAAGCACTAAGATATAAACTGCAGTCTTGGTAACAAGTGATGATCTTCTATTGCCCATGATCAGGTTCATTCTCCCATGCTCCACATCCTCACTTTTTCTTAGCCCTAGCAAGTCAAAACAAATGTGAAAACCACATCCTGTATCAATGACCCAAGAATTAGAATATAACGTGTTGTTAGATAAGATAGTGTAAATACATGTCGAGGTTGGCTTCACCTTTCCATCCTTTACGTGTTGCAAGTACTTAGGGCAGTTTCGTATCAATGCCCTTTCTCATGGTAGTAAAAGCAAGTAGCCTCATTAGGCTCAGAGACGAGAGGAGCGTTAGAACTGGATTTTCCTTTGGGTCAATTGCTTGAGGAACCAGCTTGAGACTTTCCCTTCCAATTCTATTTAGGAGGACCTTTCCTCTTCTACTCCTTCCCTTGCCCTATGGCTAAGATAGGAGCAGCAACAAGAGTGGATTCAATATCTTTTCCCTTTATACCTACTTCAATAGTTTTTAGTAGGTTCTGAAGTTGAGGCAATGTGGTCTTTTGGTTGTTCAAATGATAAGTTATCATAAACTGAGTGCTAGAATATAACAATTTCCAATTCCTCATCAAAGTTCACATTCAACTTTAGTAAGCGCTCCATATATCTTTGCATTCTTTGCATGTGGCTATTGACAGACTCTCCATATTTCATCTTGCTAGTGATGAGGGGATTTACTACCTCATACTTTTTCCTGACGAGCACTTTGGTTGTAGTTTTCTACCAAGTCCTTGTTCATCTGGTATGGCTAGTAGTCCTCGTACAACCTTTGGAGCTCATGAGCCATAATTAACCACCATGATGCATGCCACTTTGGTTGCATCATTGTAGTGGTTCCTATACTCAACTAGTTCTTTAGGAGTAGATTGTATTTCATAAATCTCAATAAGTTCCTTTTCTAGCACATACTCTTTGTCCTCAAAACGAAGAGCCATCTTGATGTTTCGCATCTAATCATTATAATTGGTGCCATAAAAAGTAACCCTCGAGCCAATGTTCAAGAGTGAGAAGTTGTTGGAGGAGTTGTTGTTGTTGGAGGAGCCAAAAGCATTATTGGGTTTTGACATATAAAAAAGAAGAAGGACAAGTTTTGGTTAGATAAGAATATTCCTCAATATAACACCCAAATGAAATATTAAGGCTAGGATCCAACTAGATATTACAAACCTTAGAAAAGGGATGCTGTAATCTAATTGTGAAATAAATAAAGGTAGGTAAATGAAAAATTACCAATTTCACCACAAAAAGCAAAATTTAAATGAATTAGGTTTTTAAAGAAAATCCTTGATCTTTTGAGATTGATTAAACTATTCAATGACATGTTTAATCTCGATTATGCTCTTCCATTTGTGACTATGATACCTGGGATCACAAACAAGATGTGAAAAACCATGCCAATTAACTTGGTACTCTTGCTGTCATTTATCATCTAATTAATGTGTTGGTTAGCTACACAAGATCCATCAATCAATGATTATTTATGAGACACCCATTACCACCCTTTATTGTAGTTGCAATGAAATCGAGTATGTATTACGAGATCAGAGTAAAAGTAAGAATGATCAACACAAGATCTAAATAATATTTGTTTGGCTCAATTAAGCGTTCAGTGAGTACAAAGTGCTTTTGACAATTACACAAAAATTTCTTATCTAAATCTAGTACCCCTCCCTATTTATAGTGAACATGAAAGCCAACAAAAAATACATCGGACTAGACATAGTAAACATCGAAACGTAACATGCCCTTGTAATAAAGTTACAAACTATCGAAACTAATCAATGACATTCGATATCTCAGAACTATATTCGACATCTACATTCTCCCCCTTTGTGAGTAGTGACGAATCATGTCATTAAAATGTCCACAGTTTGATGGATAACCCTTCTTATCTCAGCATACCGGTTGACAATCTTCCATATCTGAGCTTTCTCCTTATCATTTTTCTTGGCACAATTGTTCATACGAACCATGAGATTTGTGTAATGAGGCGTTATATACCTTTCGACATCACATACTTGAAACAAGAATTTTGAATTTTTGCCCTTCTTGTTTTTGCCAACAAAAACAATTCCTAAAGGTTTCAAGGTAATCTCTCCATCTTCAAAATTTCTCAAACTAGCCTTAGTCAAAAACATAGTTTGTGAAATAGTGATCGCTTTGTCTAAAGACATAGCAAATTTAATATCTGTTAAGGCTAAATCTCCATAGTATCCATCAATGGAAACCTTCAGATGAGCAAATGCATTCATAGTATCCATCAATGAGAACCTTCAGATGAGCAAATGCATTCCGAAAATCTTCTTTGCTTGTCACTTGCAGTTTCAATACATCATCAGTCTTTATGATCAATGCCACATCTAACCAATCATGAAGATTCATTAGAGGAAAGTCTGCAACCGAGAAGTCGAATGTGACATTGTTTGCTCGGACTGCATGATATCGATAATTTTGTAACCTACCCTCGAATAAAACACCTTTGGTTATGCCAAGAACCTAAACTATCTTGACTAATGACCATATCTCCTCCTCTTTCTTTCCAAGTAAAATGTGGAAACGAAACTTCATGCACATGTATTCAAATTTATCTTTGTATTTGTCAGCAAGTTCAAAATGTTCATCCAAGAACATGATTTTGTTCACTAGAAAGTCTAATTAATTCAAGTTAGTGTTCACAGTGTTGAAGCTTTTTTTAGGAACCTTCTTAAATTCATGCATCTGACTAGACACAACCAAAGCTTCGATAAACTCATAACGATAAAGCCTTGTAGTATCACCTTTATTGAGACCAGGTGGGTCATTTACACATTGTCGAAGAATACTTTGGATATGTTTATGTCTCTCCACCTCTACTTCGAAAGCAACTTTCTTTTCCTCCTTTGAAAGCTCAACACTTATGTCTTTCCCTTTTCTTTATTCTTCTTTGGTAGGCTTGGGTTCCGAAGATCCTGTTTCTCTGCCATCAGATCCAATCACAATACCATTTGTAATTATCCTTGTTGTTGATGATGTTACAATAGAATTTTTTGGTAATGATGTTGGAATTGGAGTAGTTAATACTTTTCCAACAACCTTTCCATCATCATCATTTTCCCCCGAACCACTCCCTCCTGTACCAACTTTCACACCACTGCCAACACCACCTTTTATCCCCCCTTGCACCTCAGTGTGAACAGGTGAGGCATCAGTTGGCATAAGGTTGATATGCTTTGAAATTGGTATAAGCTCCTTGTGAATAATCGATTCCAACATCTTCAACTTCTCAGACAGAAGCTCTAGGGTATTCAAACAATGCGACACAAAACTAATCTTCATGACCAACCCCATTAACTCAACCAAGTGTTTATCAACATTTTCAAAACTATTAACTTCTTCTCCCGCCATTTTGTCAACCTTCAGAACGAGAGTTGTATATTATCGCATCAACATGTGATCTAATATATTTTCCTCTTCAGAATCAAACTCGATATCGACAAATGAACCTATAACTAACCATCATATGTTTCATCATCATGAACTATTTTTGGAGTTTCAGTGGATTGGGATTGGAATAAAGAAGTAACGGGTTGTTATATGACATTATCGAAAGTAGGTGAATAAGTTGATGTAGGTAATGTGGTTGGTGTAGGAATTTCGGATGAAGTGGGAATAAGAAATGGAGATAAAGAGACTGTGGTATCAACAACTGAGGTTTTGAAAGTAGTAGAAAGAAAAATAGAAGGATTACGTTTGGATTCATTATTTGATACTCCATCACCCTTGTTGACATTTGCATATGTATTAGATACATTTTCAGCGATTCCTGAAGTGCGAACCTCCTCAATAATTGATTCTGTATTCGACACTACGAGTGGTTTGACAATTTTATGCTCTGGAGTAGATGTATTTGGTTGTTCACCTTGATTTATGGTTATGTCCACTTTAGAACTTTCCACATTGCCACCAGGATGTCCAATCTCCTCGAAATTCTACTTGATTGTAGAATACCTCACATGTGAAGAATTGCCCGTTTTATCACGTCCGATTGGAGATTTAGGAAGTACCTTATCTTCCATGGAGTCTTCATTTAAAATCAACTACCTCTGCTTCTTTTGTTTTCTTTGAAATATGTTTGGCCATGTCTTCAGCACGCCTTTTCTTCGAACAATCACCCCCACCCTATTCACTTGTTGCTTGTAATGAAGTTTTGGTGAAAAGCTTGTTGAACGTTTAGGTGACTGGCATGGTTTGTGAGCCATTTTATTTAGTATTTTTAACACACATGTCTATGTTGGTATCACTTCCTATGAAGGTTGTGTAGTTTCATCAACTATAGGCTTTGGATTTTCTTCAAAGGTTTTTCTCCTTTAACAACTAACTTTCTTTGGAGATTTAGCCAATTTTTCTACTAAACTGGCTTTCGAAGGACTAGGCTGAGCATCCTTCTTTGATCTTCTACGTTTCTTTGAAGAACCTTCATCAGACTTCTCTAATAACTTTTCTGTCTCAACAGATGGATTAACAGTCTTTAAATATTTGACCAATACTGGATTTGTTGGTCGACTTTTTGAAGCATCGCATCAGGGATACGAGCCACAATAGGAAAACAATTGATTACATCTTCCATAGTTTTGGGATAATAATATGTGGAGAATTTTGTGGTTTCTTCGCCTTCACAAACCATAATCCCTTCCTTCTAATAAACAAATTGTAAAACTAAGCTCCAGTATCGAGCACACGAAACCCCATCTACAACATTCGTGTTTCCAATACTATTGACAAACTCATCCTAGAGTTGAGTTGCATAATCTACCAAAAAATCATAGTAGATTCCAGCCACCATAGCATGCACCTCCAATCGAGCTTTATCTAACCCCACAGTTCTTCCCGTTAGACAGCGAATATAGATGGCAAATAAGAAATTATAAATACACAGTAAACTCGACTTCTTAAATTCACTGATTTTTGTAAGAATAGGTTGATAATCCATCTCATTGAACATATGGATGAATTGGGCATTTGTTACCTTATAGAAAGGATCAACGTTGAGGATATTCATAATTTAAGCAAAGAGTTTCTTGGATAACCTGAATTTCTTGTAATTCACCAACTGAAATATCACTATTTTCATCGTCTTGTTGTAAGTAGTCGTAGATCCAGTAAGAGACAACCAAGAAAGTGGTACTGTGAATGAATTGAACATTGCATTCGACAACACAAAATTTTTTAGAGCAATAATGAGCATCTATAAAACCTCTGGATAAGCATCGGCATCGCTAAGAACTTGGTAGTTAGTGCTTTGGATCTTCACGATTGGTTGGGATGAAACATCTTCAGTCGTTTGAGATTGGTTAGCCACCATTGTTAGGGTTTTCAAGAACTTGAAGAATATCAGAGGAAAAAGAACACAAATCATTTAAGTAGAAGAAGTGTGCGTAATGTTTGAATAAAATCCCCAAATCCCTATTTATACATACATCATTTTTAAATTCCAAATGGTTTGCGCATTAAATGATATGCCATGTGTCACCTAGAAAAGCGGAGCTAGTGCTATAGAGATAGCCACGTCAGATAAAGTGATGATCACTTTTTCTTGAAAACTGTGTAGTAACCAAAACTTCACATCCATCAGTCTGTTTGATAGTGTAAGAGGGTAAGAACCATCAGAAACCTTAGGAATGGAGGTTAGGCTCTTTCACTTTTGGGTTTAAAAGCGAAGTCATGTGCCAGAATTTCGAAATCATGAGCCTGAGGTGGTATTACTCAGAACCTCAAGGATTTCGTGAGTGCAATGTGTTCCAAAGAAAAAGATAAGAAGAAAAATAAGAAAATTTTGGTTCTATGATGTCAAAAATATTTCGACACAAATGCATTTCGATCCCACTCAAAGATCACTTCGCTAATCATCAAGAGAAATGACCAACAACTTGTGTGGTTTCCCATGGATTACAATCGGAAGTATAGAGAAGTATCGAAGGGCATCTTTTGATAAGGCTTCATGGGTTAGCTAAAAATTTTGTTACATATCAAATTTAAACATAAGAGTGATATATTTTAAACCAAATTACCTGTTTGACCAGTGTAGTCAAGGATAAGTATGTCTTGGAAAAATGTATGAAATAATGAAAAATCAGATAGATACTCACACTAAAATCATATTCCACAAAACAAAAATATTTATGGATCTTGTTGGGTAAAAATGTCGTGGGTTTCGAACATTTTATCAAGACCATGCAAAAAGAAAGAATATGATTTGAAGTATCAAAAATGGTATTGAAACAAAAGTTTCGTTAAAATTAGGAACAAAGTTCCCCATCAATTCCTTTAATGGTTCGAAATTTTAGGTTTCCCTTTCATTATGGTTTCATAAATCCAAATCATTAACACGGATTGTTTACATACCTATAACATGGTTGGTTTTGACCAGAGATGTTTTGGTTGTGTGTCTTTGTGTGTAACCGTGAAATAAATTTAGGATGAAAAAGTTTGGTTCAAGATTCGTAAGTACCTCTGCTATGATTAGAACAAGCAGTTAACTCTTAACTCATATGAGAAGAGTAAGGTAGCTTAGTTACTAATGTGAATACAGCCTGATTGGGAATGAATTTTCATGATGAAAAGTCCATTAAGGCTTTCAAAAACACATTGAGTCATGCAGGTTTTGGTCGACATGTTGCAACATTCTTCTAGGGACATCGTAACTAGGACAAAGTTTCGAAAATATACCTTTCCCTCAAGCAGCAAGCATGAACCAACAAATATCCTTGTTAAAATCTGCACAAGAAAAGATTAACAAAACAAAAAATATTTTTGGATTTTTGATTTTTGAAGGAAAATATAAAAAATAAGAATTTGTTTTTATATTTTTGAATTTTGAAAGAGAAAAAGAAAAATGAAAATCTTTTTGTTGTTTTTGATTTTGGAAAAAGACAGACAAAACCGAAAATCTTTTTGTTGTTTTTTATTTTTAAAAAAATAGCAAACAATAAAAAAATATGTACCTGACTAACGAAAGTTTGAAAAATAAAAAAAGTAACGAAGATTTTTTCAAACCATTATACATGATGTCGAAATTGAAGCATGTCCAAGCATTGACTATCAACAGTAACCGTTGAATCGACATCTTTCTTCCACTTTGATTTGTCATTCTAACGAAATCTGTCCGGGAACAGAATTCGCATCCATCATTCCTAAGCCATTCAGAATTCTCACGAAAGATTTTCATCTAATGGTTTTGTAAGGATATTAAAAAGCTGATCAGTTGTCTTTACAAAATGAACTTCTATGTTTCCATATTCAATGTGATCTTTGATAAAATGGTAAAAAAGAGCAATGTTTTTTGTTTTCGAATGTTGCACATGGTTATGGCAGATATGAATGGCACATTGTGAGTTACAATACAACGTAATTTTCTTCATGTTGATTGCATAATCACACAATTAACTTTGTATCCATATGATTTGTGAAATGCAAGGAGCAGCAGCAACATATTCTGCTTTTGCTGTGGAAATCAAAACACATGTTTGCTTTTTCGATTGCCATCTTACGAGCTTCCCATCCAATAGTTGACATCCGTCACTTGTGCTTTTGTGATCAATATTACAACCACCCAAATCAGCATATGAGAATGCTTGTATGGAAAAGTCTGTCTTCAAAGGATACCATAGTCCTAACAAAATTATTCCTAAGAGATAACGAAATATATTCTTGACTACAGTTAAATGAGGTTCCCCGGGATTCAATTGGTACCTTGCACAACTGCACATAGAAAACATAATATCAGGTCGACTTTCCCTGAGCTAAAGTAACACACCTATCATGATTCGATACAATATGAGATCAACAGTTGGTTTATCCAACGAAGGATTAATCCTTGTTCCAACTGCCATTGGTACTCTTAACTTTGTGCTATTCGTCATTCCGAACTTTTCATGCAAATTTCTTGTATACTTCTCTTGATTGATAAATATTATTTCTATGCTTTGACAAATATTTAATCCCATAAAATTGTTTATCTACCCCATCATGCTCATCTTAAATTGGCTTTTCATCGTATTTTCGAATTCTCTTGACAAATCAGGGTCAGTAGAGCCAAAAATAATATCATCAACATAAATTTAAACAAGTATGAGATGATTCCCAACTTTCTTTCGAAAGAGAGTGGGATCAATTGATCCTTGTTTAAATTTCGATTACTTTAAGAAATTGGTAAGAGTTGCATACCAAGCTCTTGGTGCTTGTTTTAACCCATAAACAAATTTATCTAAAATATAAAAATGATCAGGGAATATGTTGTTCATTAATAAATGTCACACCCCCTAACCGGAATGGTGGAAACGTTCGGGGGTGGATGACGTCATAAGTAGTATCATAACAATTGCATCATAGTAATCGAAGTATACACAACCATTACATTGAATAAGTAGAATATTTACATTAGTCTGATACATAAATTGTATACATCAAAGTATAGCAAACTATAAAAGATGTGACTCTATACGCTCCGTCTTCTCAAAAGTCTGTCGAGGTACCTGTCTACTGATTTCCTGATAATACAAGCGAGTTTGAAAAGAGAGTATCAGCATAAAAGCTGGTGAGTTCATAAGTATGTTTTTGGTAATGAAATTTTTTTTTATTGAATCTGTAAAATGTTTATATGCTTCCTAAGAAAATCCAATATTTTCGAACATATATGATTATTACTCTATTCTGTAGTAGAGTATAATGTATTAGTGTGTATGTCTGGTTACCACCAACTATATAGTGTCACGTTGTTTTGAATGAAAAATCCATTTGTATGAAAACCCTGGCTATCACCAGTAATGTATAGAATGGTCTGTTTGAAAACCCGGGTTACCACCGGTATGTATAGTAGTTTCATTATTTAAAATAAAACTATGAGTTGAAATCCCTTGAATCCTCCAATTATATTATGAACTAGTTATATTAATGAAAATAAAACTTAAGAAGAATGAAATCTTGTAAACAATAAGGTTAGTTTATACTATTGTGAGTCGTATAACCACGTTTGATATGACCTAGTGACCTTTACGACGCTCTTCAAGTGTCGGATAAAGGACATTTGTCACCCCAGACATGCCTGCCTAACTGTAGCTAGCAGTTCAGGTGTGGGATTGTTAGTCCCGGATAGATCTATTCACAAATCTCAAGCTCTCCCTCCAGGAGACTCTGGTTATACTATAATAGGATTTAACATGTACCTCAAGAGGTACAATTGAAGTTTTGTCTCACAATTCTATATTTACTAGGCTACATGTGGTTCTCTATGGTTCTTTTGTATTAGAATCCGTGTGTATACTTTTTAGGGTAGTAATTATACTTAAATAATTATTTAATGTTGTACTCTTGAAATCTGAATGTAGTAATGTATATCATAAACTAAATCTATCATAGTTTATATGTCTTTCAATGTACAACTTTGAATTCATAAAATTGTGTATTGAAAACCTCGTACTATACTTATTATAGTTTGCATGTATGTTGTGTACTTGGTTCGGCTTTTGATCTAAAAACTATGCAATTATGGTTGTACATTGAAAACGTCCCTTATGCTCAACATGTTACAAAAGAGATAAAATATCTAGATATTTTATAAAACATGGAAATCTTTTGATTATATTAGTTGCATAAGTTTTAAGCTTGTTGAAATTCTTTTTTATAAGTTCACAAAATCATTTGTGTTTGGCATGTTTCCCCCCCTGAAAACATGAAAAATAGTAAAAAATAGGGATATGAACTCACCATTGGTCGTGTGATTAGTCAGATAGCTAGACTGGGATTGGAAACCCTTGGTTGGATGCTGGCGGTACTCAACGGAACCCTAATCAACAATTAAATACATAATTGTATTTTATTAGCGAAACCATTATCTATAGTGTTGGAAAAACACTTGTTATCGGTTTACGAATGTTACCGAGAGTCGATCAAGGTGGAAAAGTGGATTTGCAGCCGAGATTCATGGTGTGAAGGAGTTTGCGGCAATGAAGGGTTTCCGGCCGTGAATTCCCCCTTGAAGGGTTTATGGTCATGAACAGTGGTCTTGAAGGATTTATGAATCTTTGAAGGGTTTACGGACTTTGAAGATTTGAAGGGTGTACGGCCGTAAACTCAAGAACAATGATGTTGGATTCGATGAAAAACGTGTTTCAAATAATCCAAAACAACCCCCAAAGGTGATTCTTGATTATTTTCGGAAGAAAGAGGGTGTTTTTGGTGTTTACGGTTGAGTGGTTAGAGATAGAATGAGAGAGTTTTCGGCCAGAAAAGTGTAAATGAGAGGTCAATGTTCATATTTATAGGGGGTTTTTAATGGTCGATGGTGGGGCCACCTGATGCTGGCTGTAAACGGGTGTACAGCTGTAAACGACTTTACGACCGTGAACTTCACTCGGACCGGAAACTATAGATTTATCAATAAAAACTTAGGTTTTTCACGTGATTTTGGTTCCAAATCATATATTTAAAATTCAATTATATAATTAAATGATTTTCCCAAACCAAAAGAATTTGACGGAACTCAATAAAATTCAAAATTTGTTAACGGAAATTGGCTAACGGTAACGGGAAAAGGTTCGGGTTGTTGCAATAAAACATGGGGGTTGTTCAACATACACCGTCTCTTCAAGTTCACCGTTAAGAAACGCACACTTGACATCCATCTTGTAGACATCAAAATCCTTGTGCGCTACATAGGCTAAAAATATTCGAATTGTCTCGAGTCTTGCGACAGGGGCGAAGGTTTCCTCATAGTCTACACCTTCTTGTTGCGAATAACCTTTAACTACAAACCTAGATTTGTTTCGAACAATATTACCATCTTTATATGTTTTATTTTGAAAGATCCATTTTAAGACTACAATTGAAACATCTTTTGGTTTGGGAATTAATCTCTAGACCTTGTTTCTTTCGAATTAAGTAAGCTCAGATTGCATAGAAACAACCCATTCAGGATGTTCCCTAGCACACTTGACTGATTTAAGTTCAATTTTCAAAATAAAAACATTGAACATTCAAAATTCCTGATGTACATTAAGTACCTCATTCTTTGCACGAAGTTGAGCTCGTGTTAACACTCCATCACGAGGATCACCAAGAACTTGTTCCTTTGAATGACTTCGAGTCCATCTATCCATTGGAGGATATGCAGGATTAAAGTCCAAAGGTGCAGTTATTTTGTTCCTTGCTAATATCCAAAGAATGATGTAATGTTGTTAATTTACCATATAATCTTTTGGCAGGGTTACAGTAGATATTTCGGTTTTTAATAACATTTTAACATCTGCACCTAAGCTATCTCATCACACATCAAGTTTTTTATTTGCATATCTTAGTATTCTACTTTCATTTTCTTCGAATCGAACATCCTATGAGTTTCTAATAGTTGTGTAACTGACTTCTTAGCATCATTGCTGTAACAACCCGAAAATTTTTCCGTCACGATAACTCGTCCCCGTCAGCAAAACCCGTCTATCTTTCTATTTTCCGTTAGCATTTTGTATTAGGTCATTTAATTTAAGACTTTTATTTTGACCTCATGAGTGTCCAAACCCATTAGAAACATGTGAAAATACCCTCGTTATTTATTTGGAAAATTTTTAGTTACGACTAAGTCGTAATTACAACAATTAATCGGGTACAACCATAAGCCTCGTTTAACGTCAGTCTCGGGTAGATTTCCTCAGGGACACAAACTCAAGCCTTATATAAAGGATGAGTGAACTTCAATTTAGCCTTTTACCACCACCTCATAACTTTCTCTCACTACTCTCTCTCTCTAAAACTTGAAATTGAGCCAAAATCACCCCTTTCAAGCTTCAATTTGGTAAGTAATCTATCCTAGCATGTTTCTAAGCTTTTTTATCAATAAAATTTGTTTTTAAACTACCCAAAACCATCAAGAACATATGTTTACAGTTTGGGAACCCTCCCAAAACCGTAAACTCCGTTAAAGAGGGTTTTAAAGCCCCAAAACCCCTCCAAATCACTTCTAGTGCTTAGTTAAGACCTTTGGACTTGCAGGAATGGACTTAGAGCACCAAAATCTTACCATTTAGGGGGTAAACTTGATTTTATGGCCCAAGAACATTCTTGGACCGTAAAACCTCATTCATGGACCATAAACACCATTTAAGGTGTTAGTTTGCCCTTAAACACCTCCAAAAAGCTTCCATGAGAGTATAGAACCTTATAATCCTTCAAGAGATGCACCAAAACATACACAAATGGCTCAAACTTGAATTTACGGCCCGAGAACATTCTTGAACCATAAACACCCCTTATTAGACCTTAAACTCCTCCAAGGGGTGTTTAAGTGCCCTTAACACCTTGTATGGCTTAGAAATGGGTCTAGAAGTTAGCATGCTTAACCTTTAACCACGAAATCACATGAATCATGGACAAACATGTGTTTAATGCCGTAAACTTATGTGTTTAAGGTAGTAAACTCACCAAGAACACCTTCATAGACAGTAAACTCTTTTTCCAAGGCTAATTCAAGTCCTAATCACTTCCTTAGCCATGGAATCAACCCTAGAACCTTCCTTTGTGCATTGTAATTACCCTAGGGCAACCAAAACACATTAACAATTGGTACATAAGAGTTTATGGCCGTAAAATCCTATTTTACTGTCATAAACTCCTCAAATGGTCCCTATGATTTTCAAATTCCATTCTAATGTCTTAAAACCAAGCCTAGCATTACCCCAGAAGAGTTATAAGACCATTAAGCAGCCAAGAACACCCCCACCATGAGTTTACGGCCATAAACTCATGGGGAGTTGGTCATTTGGGCAGAAAAATCCATAAGGAGTTTACTCTTGAAGCGCAAACTCCATATTCTAGTCATACACACCCTTAGATGCTACCCGGGTCACCCCAAACACTTGAATTGAAGTGTCTTCGATTCTAGAAATGTTTATTCTTATTTAATTATTAGATAAAGGTCTAATTAGATACAAATTATGTATCTCTTCATATTACATAGGAACCTCGCACGCGTTCAAGCCCTGAGCTGTCATTTAGCATCCTAGCCGACACTTTTTCTCGATCGGTGAGTTCATACCCCTACACCTTTTTTGTGTTTTTCAATGTTTTTTAGGGGGGGAATACAAGCAAACTATAAACGTTTTCGAAACCTAAAACTAATGTAATTGTATAAGTATCTGGCAAACTTTTAGATATCGTTACCCCTTTTGTATCATGCGGAGCATAAGGGATGTTTTACTGAATATAAGTAAGTAGATTTCAATTACATTGTAAGAAACAATCAAAACAATCAAATTATTATGGGACTAATTTGGAATCTTTAGTTCTTGTTTTACGAGCATAGATTTTATGCAAAGTTAATAGATAAACTATGTCAGATTCAGTTTATCTCTGTTTAATTTAAAGTATCATGCTAGAAAATTTTGTTGTATTCAATTGTTTTTACTGTATTATGTTTTAAAACAATTATTATGTTTGATAACGACTGAGTACACCGTGAATAATTTAATACTAGCTTGTGAGATTTATCTTCATTAAACCCTTCGGGTCATCAGTAAATCCTCCCCGGAAGTATAACCAGAGTCTCCTGGTGGGTGAGCGTGAAATTTGTGAAGAAATCTATTCGGGACTGACAATCCCACACCTTAACTGCTAGCTACAGTTAGGCGGGCACGCCTAGGGTGAAAAATTATGGATATCGTACGACGCTTGAAGAACGTCAAGGAGGTCTCGTGTCTTATTATCATGGTTATCTGACTCACAATACGTATTAATATAAATTTTGTTCACGGATTTATGTCTTCCTTTAATCTACAGTTTTATATATTAAAACTACCTAATTTCGTACTCGTGACAATCTAGGGTTTTTCGATATATATATATATATATATATATATATATATATATATATATATATATATATATATATATATGTATGTATGTATATAGTTTTACGTATTAAACTATCTACTGTTGTACCGAACGGAAATTCAGAAGTTTAACTAAACTGTCTTTATAAGAAAATATGGGATTTTCTTGGATAACAAATTTTCAGAAAACCAAAGGAAACATGATCTTTTAACATAAAGAAACAGCTTATGAACTCACCAGCTTTATGCTGATTTTTAAACTGCTTGTATTCTCAGGTTCTCCTTAGACAGGTATCCCGCATTCTTTTGCTGAAGACGGAGCGTATGGATGTCACGTCTAAGTTTTGTCTAAACTTATGTATCTATAAACATGTATTACTTTGCTTTTCTACTTTCAAACAAATGTAATGATTCTATGTAATGTAATGTTTCGTGTTTACTATGCTTACTATGTACATTGGTTGTGATACTTTACATGACGTCCTCCGCCCCGGAACGTTTCCGCCATCGGTTTCGGGGTGTGGCAATTACTAGCAGAAATAAGTAGATCGTTAAGGTAAGTAATAGTTGCATCAAACTCAGAAAGAATCAAATCATATGCACTATATGGAATACTAAAAGATTGTAAAAGAGAATGTTCCTGAGAAGTCATTGGAGATTTGTTTGAAGATATTAAAACAAAGTACTTTCCGACTATTTTCTCTTCCTCTTCTTCCTCAAACTTCATGTACATAACCTCATGTGTAGGGTTTCACATGTCTTCATAGTCAAAACTAGATGACCAAATCGGGTATGTACCATCATCATCATTTACACCCTTTGCCACCAAAGACAATCCCTTAGTCTTCATACGAACCTCTTGCAACCTTTCAACGTAATAAGCTTTGTCTTTTACCTTATTCTTCTTCTCATCACGCTTTCACAACATACAATCACTTTCCATATGATTCGCCCCATTGCAGTAATGGCAATTGAATCCAGCATCCCTGATATTTGCATATTTAGTCTTATATTAAGCATAGATTTTTATCATTCATTAGCTAAATTATTGCATTTCATGGACAAAAGATACTTAAAAGTGCTTGTATTATGTTTTCAGGCCAAAGTTGAAGCTTGGAGGCAAAAGGAAGCAGGAGAAGCGGTTTGGAGCTCGGGAATTGAACAAAGAAGAAAAACCACCAAAAACAACACCTACTCGGCGAGTAGGGTCGTCTACTCGACGAGTCTGAGTTAAGGATCGAGAAGATAATGAAAAGATAAAGACTCCGTGACTTACTGTACACGGGATTTAAGTGATGGACTCGGCGAGTCAGACATGGACTCAGCGAGTCGGGTCGAATCTATATATACGGCTTTCCAAATCGACATTCGACATTCTGGAACCCTTGGGGAGAAGTAAGCTGTGAATCAGAGCCAGGAAAGACCTAAGGAACGAAGATACAACCTAGAATTCAATCCTGAAGGAGATTTGAGGCAAATCTACATCATTCTACTTAATCTTTTGTTTTCCATTATGGCTAGACAATTAGAATTCGTTTTTATGTTGTTTATTACCTCAAACATGAGCTAAAACTCTTAAACTTCTGTTTGGGGATACAAAATACCCCACACTTGACTAATTAAGTACCTTTTGTTCATTAAATGAGACAAAAACAACATAAAGTATTAAGATAATGCATGAATTTTATAACTAAATTTGCCCATATCAAAATACCCCACACTTGACTTTTGCTTTCCCCAAGCAAAACTGGATTTTAACACATTAGAATCACATAAGACAACTCCAATCGAACCCAACCATTACGCCAAGGCTGCAATGCATGCATTTGTGTCTAAAATTTTCATAATAACCCCCATACTCCAAATACTCACAATCCTCATAGACATTCGCCCACTTTTTCCGAACAATGCTCATTTTATGCATCCCTTCGAATCCATCCTCAGAAAACCTCTTAACCTCAAGGTATTTTTGGTAGAGCAACGCAAGCATACATAATCTAGACAATTACAATTTATGATACCACATTGGAACTCTTTTGAATTCTTCACTTCTTTGACATTTGACCTTTAATTCTTTGAATTCACCACCTTGTTTGATTTTCGGTATCTTCAATTTTTTTTTAAAATTTCTTTAGAATTTTCGATCTTTTAATTTCACATTTAACTTTCATGCTCCAAAAATTCTTCAATTTATTCTTGTAATTCTCTCTTCTTTTTTTTTTAACATGTAAGTCACTTTTTTCACTCAAAACCCTACATGCTTAAGCAGGGGCTCTCAACTTCAACCTTTATTGGTTAACGATAATAATTTTCCTGGATACATTTCTGGTACACGATGCTAAACATATTACATCCTTCAAACTAAGCGAGGTCGTGTTTTTGTCCCATGATTTCACTGGAATAAGGAAGCCACAATTGCACTAGAACGTATATAGGCTCAACTAAACATTTGGATCTTCATGCAATCATCAACATAATTCTAACATGGAATCCTAATTACTTTTTTACCAAATTTTTCTAAATTAAATCCTAAGTATTTTTTCATGCAAAAATTTCAAAATTAAGTAAAATTTTACTAATATAACCAACCCCCTACCCCACACTTAATTTATGCAATGTCCCCATTGCATATTACTGATGATAAAGAAAAAACATAAAAGGAAAGAGAGAACTGGAACAAACTCCCCTGGGATAGTAGTCGCGAGGTTGATATTCTTCATGTAAAACTCCAACTTCAGCCGACTTTGGCATGGGAACTGTGCATCCATGCCTTGGGCGTCAAATCTTGTGTGGTTGACAACTCTAAATATGTAGGAAAAAGCATCTTGGAATCGCCTAGAAATGGTCTTCAAAATATAGCCAATTGCCGCCTTGAATTGAATCAAATCGTCGACTTAAAGATAAAAGAATGAGCAACTCGTCGAGTTTTATGTGGAGACTCGCCAAGTTGAATCGTCATATGGGCAGAAATTGTGAATTTTCGTTGGAACTCGTCGAGTTATATGGGTGCACTCGACGAGTTTTCGGCTCTGATCGTGCAAATTCTTCTTTCTGCCTTGGGTTTGTTTTTGATGTCAAAGAGGGTATTAAGGTAATACACCTCCTTATATTCTTCAATGACGAAACTCCTTTTTAACCGTTAAAACCATCGGAATTATAAAATCACTCAAATCTTCTAATCTTCTCGTCTACGACTCGACCACTCACTTTATTTCCTCATGCTTTATTCGTTCATTATATCCTTCACCCTATATTTTGAAAAGATCAAAAACAAATACCATGTAATAAATCAAAATAAAAATCCTAAATTATCCCTAAATACTAGAAGTTTAGAAAGAAAAAGAAAAGCAAACTCTAATGACGGGTTGCCTCCCGCAAGTGCTTCTTTTTGTGCGAGTCTTTAGCTGGACTCCTAACTTAATAAACTTCTAATAAATTCGATGCCCATCCATCCATTGCATTAAATATTTTCTTTGGAGCAATTTGTAGAATTCGACTCTTTGCTTCAAAAATTGGCAAAACGAGCTTGAATTCATAAAACCCAAGAATATTGACAAGGGTTGGAACCGGTTGGATACTAATCTTAAATGGATCGTAATTTAGAACTTTCTCCAAAGTTGGAATCGTCACCCCATGCTTCGAAACACAAACCAAAAATACAGGGAGCCATGTCGTGGTAATGGTCAAACCACAACTTGGTTCCTCCAATTCAGCTTGTTCTTGTTCTTCGTCTGATTTCTCTGCTAGCAACCTTTCCAGCTCCTCCAAATCTTTTTCTGGATTAAATTCTTCATCTTTTAAATCTAGCTCTTGTGACTCAGATTGCTCTTGTTTGTTAGACAATATGTTATCTAACCATCTATCAAATTTCTTCAAATCTTCATCCGATCCACACTCCTCATCTTCTTGCTCAATTTCCTATACTACTTCCTCAACAAAAGCATCAAAAGCATCAAGATTTGGAAAATACATAATAAAAAAAAATTAAACTATATAAAAAATAAAAATATATGATAACAATTAGCAAACAAAATTAACTATTTAGAACCGTTCCCGGCAACGGCGCCAAAAACTTGATGTGTGTGAAACCAACTAGTTTTAATCCTACTAACTTAAACACAAAGACGAACACACGAAAGTCAGTGTACCTATCGATTAGCAGTTTAGTTCAGGTAAGTAGGGTATCGAGCACAGGGAACAGTAAACAATTAATAGGAATGCTAATATTATCTAAATAAAACAAATAATAGAAAGGGGGTTTCTCTAGTTTTGCAAGACTAGAAACTTAAACAATTAACTAATACTTAAACTAAGAAACTAAGAGCTAAGCAAATAAAAATCAACTAAATTCAATAATAAAGAGGACTTCTGTTTAGGTTCGACTCATTTGTTCCCATGGATGATTTCAATGTATCTGATTAATTCTTCATTGGCTACCGACTAAGATGATTAGTTTCACGTTCGCTATTACTAATCCTTAGGAAACAAATTAACTTAAGCAGTGGCCAGTTGTCTAAATTAACGAATTTCCTAGTTATTGATTCGGGTTAAATAAGACTTGTAATGGTTAATTAAATTGGCCATTCAATTAACCTCTTGCTGATGTTTATCAAACAAGCTCACACATTAACTTACCTATCTTCTAGTTAATTCTAGTTTCACATGCGTTATTCCTAGACATACAACTATGTGGTCACAATAAATCATATGAAATTAATAACTAAGAGATGTTCATACAACTTAATAAAACATAAGGTTCTTTAACAAGCTTAATAAAACATAATTACCGATTAAAATGAATCATAATAAAAAAAATCAATACATGTTCACAAATTCATCTTCCTAAACAGAAGTTATGAGTTTTAACTCATGATTACAATAGAAACAAGTTCAAAAACAAAATCAATTGGTAAAAACATAGGTCAAAAAAGAGATTAGATAATAGTAAACTTGATTTTGACTTGGTTCTCCTTAAAATTGAATGTAGGGTTGACTCCTTAGCTTCCCACGCTCCAACAACACCTTTAGTCGACAATTGGCCTCCAAGGGTTCATCTATATCCTTAGGTATCGATCTGAAATTCCCATTATATAGATTTTCACAAAAAGGGGCTACTCGGCGAGTCTAGTGACCTACTCGGCGAGTCCGTCACTTAAAACCCGCGTACGGAAAGTCTGCGCGTCCAAAATCGTGAAAGTTCGACGTGACTCATCGCGTTTAGGGCCCACTCATCGAGTCCGTTTGGAATGAACATTTTCTCAAAACATGAAAGTCGTCCAAAATTGTATCTAGTTTTCAGAACATTTTGAATCTCATCAATCGGAGTTATGGTTCATAAGATATGGCCAAAATACTGACAAAGGATCAAGCTGTCCAGCAACATCCGTCTTTCTTCAAAATCCAAGATCCAAGCTTCCAATCGCTAGTTCTGCTTCCTTTTCCATCCGAGTATGTCATTGTTGCTGAAAAATGAAATTATAAACTAATTAAGTACCTTTTTTTCATTAAATGAGACAAAAAAAACATAAAGTATTAAGATAATGCATGAATTTTATAACTAAATATGCCCATATCAATCACCTTTTAGCTTTTTCTCTTTCTTCTCTTCCTCAGCATGAACTTCTTTCTTCTCAACCTTCTTCTCATCACTCCCATATTTTTTAGCAAAATTTCCCCTCACATCACCTGTTTTCAACTTTGCATTGAATGGCTTCTTGTAAAATTTCTTTACTCGATTATTAGAGTAAAATGCAATAGCCTTATCATCTGAGTTTACAATCAAAACTTCATCACCCGAATCATCCTTCTCTGTAGCCTCTTTCTCAACTTCCCTTCCAGTAACTTTCAAAACCAAAGCAAGTGGACCACCTAGACTAATCTTCTCTTCTTCAGATATTTCGTTAACTTTGGATTCATGAGTTTTCAACAGATTGTAAAGATCATTCAGGGAGAAATAATCGAAACCATGTGGAGTCTTCACCATCAGGCTAACATTTCACCACTCTTTGCGAAGCCCCATTATGATGTGAGATTAAACTCCATAATTTTGACGTGGTGATCCCATATCGGTTGCACTTGTAGATGAGCTCATTAAGACGATGATAGTACAACTCGATGGATTCACCTTCTTTTTGTTTAAATTCTCTTAATTCAGCTAGATAAATTTTCACTGAATTGATTTTTGTCTTTTCACTCCTTTGATACTTTTCCTTTAGATTATTCCAGATCTCTTTTGTAGTTTTACAATTACAAACATAATTGTAAACAACGGGATGCAGATCACCTCTAAGTTCTCTCATACACTTCTCATTCTTCACAAATCTTTTAGTTTGTTAATTGACATTTTGATTATTGAAAGAAGTTCCAATACTCTAAATAGCAGGAGGTCGACGAACATGACCGAGAATACACTTCCACAGTTCTTGATCGATTACGTTCAGGTAATCCTCCATACGATCAACCAACTGATCATAATACTTGGGAATCAGCATCGAAATCTTTGTTTATGAACCAAGGAGATTAGAGTAAGACGTCATCATGTTCATATTGAAGTTCACCATTGTTGTACGGAAGGTTTTTGAGAAAATATCATATTGGAATGACATCAAACAGCTAAAACACTCGGAAAACACCAATCAAACACTTAATTTTACAACTAGAACGCATAATCGAGTCACGATAGAAGATCTAAGATGATTTTCTGAAGCAAAAGAGCGGAAAATTGAGATCTAACACGAGACTCAAATCTTTTGCAAAAACTCAAAAAATTAGAACAATTCAGTATGAATCCCGCTCTAATACAAAATGTAGTTGCAATGAAATCGAGTATGTATTATGAGATCAGAGTAAACGTAAGAATTATGAACACAAGATCTAAATAATAAATGTTTGGCTGAATTAAGCTTTTAGTGAGTACAGAGTGTTTTAGAAAATTACACGAAAAGTTCTTATCTAACTCTACTACACCTCCCTATTTATAGGGAGCATGAAAGAGAAATAAAAAATACAAGAGACTAGACACAGTAAGCTTTGAAACATATCATGCCCTTATAATAAAGTTACAAACTATCGAAACTAATCAATAACATTCGACACCTCACAATTATATTCGACATCTACGTTTATTAGTCCATATTAGTGTTTCGGTTAACTACACACGCTCCACTAACGACTTACATAAAATGCATTGTGCATTTCATGGATTAACATCAAATTTAAAATATCCTAAAGTAACTAAGATTGGGAATTTTATAAAGAACATTGAGTTCCCTTATAATTTCTTTATAATTATTAATCAGAATTATTTGTCCTATCAAACCCATTCAACTAACAACCCGCCACCGATGAAGAAACTGATGGGTGAGAGTGGACATCCATTCAACTACCATTTTATAGATAGTTTCCGTATACCCCCTCATATATCGACTTAGTGAATGAGACGTACTAGCGGTTCGATTGACTTGTCTTACACATATAGTAAATTTTAAAAATTTAATTTTACATCTAGTATAGGGTGTATTTTAAACATTTTAAAATACTAGGGTTTTATAATCTTTTAAATTTTCGAAATTAAAACAATTTAATTTAAATTTAAAAGAAATTGATTTAATATTTATCAATTAATTAAACCTTTAATGAATTAATTAAATCAAATAAGGATTAGCCATTTAAATTAATCAAATAATTTAACCAAATCCACTCCCCTTAATTTTCGAAAAAAAAATGAGAGGGATAATTCAAATTTTACAATTATCTAATTAATCACATAAAGAAATAATTACCAAAAATAAGAATACCCTATCATGAAACCCATATTTTCGAAAATATCAAAGATTGGGGAGGAAGGAAAGGATTCCAATCGTTGCCATATTTCGAAAATAAAGAGGGTTTAGGACGCCCTGATTTTTTGAAATTTGTAGGTCAAAGGAAAATGTTAAAACCCTTTTCCACCCTTTCAAAATCGAGGTTTAGGAAATCCTAATTTCGAAAAACCCAAAGTCTAAAAGGGTTTATTTGCAATAAACCCTAATTGATGCAATAAACCACTGTTGGGTTTTGAGCATAACAAACAATCCCTATGTGTGCATGCAACCATAATTTTCTTGGATCTATGTTTTCTCAAATTTAACATACAAGTATTGAACACAAAAAGGATAACCTTAGGAGGCATATACTATTTCCGAAATCTATAACAAAAGATAGTAAACATACCTTTAATTATTATGGAGTAATAACAACGTGAATCCAAGACTTCTTGAAGCTGGAGAGTAAGTGCCACAGGTGTAACACCTCTAATGGTTCACTCCCAAATTAAGAAAGACGATAAGAGAGGATAGAGGAGGAGAAGGCTTGTGAAATTCGTCTATTCTTGTTGGGTTATGAGTGACCAAAATCATGAAGGGGTATATCCCTTTATATAGCTGAGGTAGCTTAGAGCCAAAGCTTGGGTTTTAAGGAGGAAACCATTATTCCTTAGCTTAAGGACTAAGCAGCCGATGAACTTCGCATCCATTGCCTTTGGACGAATATTCTAAAGCCTTCCTAGAAGTTTTCGTCTAACCCATTTCAGGAGATCCAAGAGCCCAATTCATCAACTATCAATAAATTGTTAAACAGACCTTGCAGTTTTAATTAATACAATTAATCCCAAAATTAATTCCAATTAGTTTATGATTAAATATTAATTAAATAATATGATTTATAATTAATATATTATTTTCTTAATACGTTAGTAAATCAATTATCTCAATTTATTATTCAAATAATAAATTTAACCTGTTTCTCTAAAAGTCATCATGTACAGTTGCTAGTATGAGGGCAACTCAAATGGATTGTACTATCATCAATTCATTAACATACAAATTATTGTTATAGGCTTAGACACCTAATCCAACCGTCTCCCACTTAGGTATGTCTAATAACTATAGTTGTCAGTATAACTTCCAAATTTGATTAGCAAATTGGAGCTCTCAAAGCTGTTGTCAAACTCGGACCTAGTTAGTTATGTGTCCTAAGATAAGTGATAATACAATCATTCATTCTACAAGATATCGTGTAGAAAAATGACACAGAACAAAATCAATCTCATTGTCTAATACTTTGTTTCTGGATTTCGATTTCAAATGATAAAGAACTGCCAATCGAACACATTAATTTAGTTATGGCTAGGCCTGACACTATAAGTCAACACCAAATTATCGAGGGGCCCAAGATATCGCTTTTCTCGTTAGGGAAAAAGGAACAGATAAACTTTGACTTATATGCTTGAACAATTTACTCATCAAATCACGCACAACAACAATACGTTTATAACATCAAGTTCCAAAGTAACAATGTAGTCACAACCGATTACATAACAATAGATAACAAAATAGTTTCCCCAAGTGTGTGTACGGTCACGCTGGCGCCTTCCCACGATCCTCACTAGTACCTGAAACACATAATACAACAACTGTAAGCATAAAGCTTAGTGAGTTCCCAAAATACAACATACGCACATACGCCTTTCCAGGCCTTGACCTTCCGGTCCATGTGTCTCAGGGGACTTCCGTCCCGACTGGGTAAACCTTCCGGTCCTACCCACGTCAACCCTTACAGTCCATATGACCACGCCTTCCGGCCCATATCATGTTGCCTTCCGGCCCAAATCAAACATATCATACATGACACATATAACAAATAACTTAACACACATAAGGCATATATTTCATATCATATTCGACTTTCCGGCCACACAGTCAAAACCCTTCCGGGTACAGTATAGTGAGAAGACTCACCTCGAATGCCTCGCTAAGTCGCTAATCGTGAATCCTAAAATCACTCGGGCTCGAACCCTCGAGCTGCAATCCTCCTATGATATAATAAATCTATAATTATTACTTGTACCACAAAGGTGGGCCATCCTTATCAAGTCAACACAGGTTACCTTGGTCAATCGTCTTTAATCAATTTGGACCGGACTCAGCGAGTGCACACTAGTGACTCGACGAGTCTGCGCATTTTAATCAACTATCAGGGTTATCCCCTTTTGAATCGTCGAGTACTCCCCCGACTCGACGAGTTCCCCCTGGGCCTGAATCACAGGGCCACCGTGGCTCAACTCGCCGAGTCAAAGGTCAACTCGGCGAGTCCCAACCTGACTCGGTCCACCTGTCAAAACCTTTCCAACTCTCTGCGACTCACTGAGTCGCCCACAACTCGGTCCGGACTACACACATGATGGTCTCAAAGACAATCTTCAAGCGACTCGTCGAGTCTGTTCTTCAGACTCGGCGAGTCCATGCCATGCACCAGCTAAAACTGGCTTTTGCGGTCAGATCCGTTCCATACATACATAGATCTGGCCTTCCCAAGCTTATTTGTCACGTAAAGTCTCAGTCTTGGTTGCCATGCAATACATACAACGCTTATTTTGAAGAAACAACCTCTAATATTGCAAGTTTAGCTTCTAACTCAAAAGAATGGACATAAAGCTTGTCATAAGGGGTCTCCTAGACCTGCTAAAGTCCAGATCTAGGTTCCATATCTCCATGGGACCTCTCATACTTCTTATTCAAGCCAAGAAATGCAAGAAGAAACCCTAGATTTGGCACATCAACACAAAACACGAAGTTTGGCTCTGGAAATTACCTCAAGAAGACTCCTTTGATGAAATAGCAACAGATCTAAGCTCCCAAACACTTCAAGCTTGCTCCTCCCCCTCCTTTCCTTGCAATATCACACAAAATGATGAACAAATGGCCTTCAAACACACTCACAAGGGCTTACAGATGTATGGAGGCTCTTAGGGTTCAAGGTGGCCGAAAATGAGGGCCATAAGGTCCTTTAAATAGGGCTTAGGGCCGGGAAATTAGGGTTTCATTAAACAGTGTGGACTCGCCGAGTCCATCCCTTGGACTCGCTGAGTCCGGACGCAAACCCCCGCCCAAAACCGCGACCCGACTCGGCGAGTTTGACCTCCAACTCGCCGAGTCCCCTCACAGAATGCCAAAAATATATGAAATGAAGATACCTGGGGATCCGGGCTGTTACAATTCTCCCCCACTAGAATAAGACTTCGCCCTCGAAGTTCCGCTAGGCAAAAAGCTCCGGATGCTGCTCCCGCATCTCACGTTCCGGCTCCCAGGTCATCTCTGATCCCTTCCGATGCTGCCACTGAACCAATTACAAGGGTACCTCCTTTCTTCTCAAAACCTTGATCTTCCGATCTTTGATGGCTACAGGTCTTTCAGCATAATTCAGGCTTGCATCCACCTGAATATCCCCTAACGGAACCACCGCCGATTTGTCGGCTATACATTTCCTCAGTTGCGACACATGGAAAGTATCGTGAATCTGTCCCAACTCTGCTGGCAAGTCTAAACGGTAGGCTACACGGCCCACCCTTGCGATCACACGGAAAGGACCAATATATCGGGGCCCCAACTTGCCCCTCTTCCTGAACCAAATCACTCCTTTCCAAGGAGAGACCTTCAGGAGTACGAGATCACCAACTTGGAATTCAAGCTCGGACCGTCTCCTATCTGCATAACTCTTCTGTCGGCTCTGAGCGGTCAACAACCTTTGCCTGACCATCTGAATTTGCTCGGTCGTCTGAAGCACGATCTCCGTGCTTCCCATAACCTGCTGTCCAACCTCACCCCAACAGATGGGGGTGCGACACCTCCGCCCATACAACAGCTCAAAGGGCGGCATACCAATGCTCGTATGATGGCTGTTGTTATACGAGAACTCTGCTAAAGGTAGATAGGTGTCCCAGCTCCCTCCGAAGTCCAATACACATGCCCGAAGCATGTCCTCGAGCATCTGAATTGTCCGCTCACTCTGACCGTCTGTCTGAGGATGATATGCGGTACTGAAATGTAACCTAGTACCTAACTCCTCATGGAATTTCTTCTAGAACCTGGAAGTGAAACGCACGTCGCGGTCCGAGATAATCGAGATCGGCACTCCGTGCCGAGATACTACTTCCCTCACATATAACTCGGCCAACTTCTCCGCAGAAGAGCTCTCGCTAATGGCTAGAAAATGAGCGCTCTTTGTCAACCGATCCACGATCACCCAAATCGCATCGACTCCTCTCGCCGTTCGCGGTAACTTGGTGATGAAATCCATAGAGATTTGTTCCCACTTCCATTCGGGAATCTCTAGCGGTTGCAGCTTACCGTGCGGTCGCTGGTGTTCGGCCTTGACCTGCCGACAGGTCAAGCACCTCTCGATGAACCAAGCGACATCCCTTTTCATACATGGCCACCAGTACTCCTTCTTGAGATCCAAATACATTTTCGTAGCACCAGGATGAATCGAGAATTTTGATCGATGTGCTTCCTCCATCAAAATAGTGCGCGCACCGCCCAAAAACGGCACCCAAATCCGTCCCTGAAAAGTCATAAGCCCTCGACCATCCGTAACAAATCCTGATACCTGACCTACAACCCGTTCTTTCTTCTGGTGTTCCGGCTTCGCAGCCTCCACCTGAGCCCCTCGAATAATATCCAGGATCGGGGTCATAACCGTCAATCTCATACAAATGTCTCGGATCGGGGCGCTATCCGCCCTATGGCTCAATGCGTCGGCTACCACATTAGCCTTGCCCGGGTGGTACAGGATCTCACAATTGTAATCCTTCACCACATCCAACCACCTCCTCTGTCGCATATTTATATTTGGCTGATCCATCAAGTATTTCAAGCTCTTATGATCCGTGTAAATCGTACACCGAACCCCATACAAATAGTGTCACCAGATTTTGAGGGCAAACACCACCGCCCCCAATTCCAGGTCGTGCGTGGGATATCTCGACTCATGAGGCTTCAACTGCCTCGAAGCGTACGCTATCACATGACCCCTCTGGATAAGTACCGCCCCCAAACCCGATATAGAGGCATCACAGTATACCACAAAATCCTCCATCCCTTCCGGGAGTGCAAGCACTGGAGCCTCGCACAATTTCTGACGAAGCGTCTCAAATGAAGACTGCTGCTCCGGTCCCCATGAAAACGTAACACCCTTCCAGGTCATCCTAGTAAGTGGCACAACGATCTTGGAGAAATCCTTAATAAATCTGCGGTAATATCCAGCCAAACCCAGAAAACTCCTGATCTCGGTGGGCGATCTCGGCACCTCCCACCTCAACACCGCCTCAATCTTGGCCGGGTCGACCAATATCCCTTTCTGGTTCACAAGGTGCCCGAGGAACTGGACCTCTCGTAACCAGAAATCACACTTGGAGAACTTGGCATACAGTCTCTCCGATCTCAAAACCCCAAGAATCTCCCGCAAATGTTCCTCATGCTGGTCCCTAGTCCTCGAATACACTAAAATGTAATCGATAAATACGATCACCGACCGATCCAGCATCGGTCGCACACCCGGTTCATGAGATCCATGAATGCGGCCGGGGCATTGGTGAGCCCAAAAGGCATCACCACAAACGCATAATGTCCATAACGAGTCTTGAAAGCAGTCTTTTGGATATCCTCCTCGCGAACCCTCATCTGATGATATCCCGACCTCAAGTCAATCTTGGAAAACCAAGATGCCCCCTGCAACTGATCGAACAGATCGTCGATCCTAGGTAACGGGTATCGGTTCTTAATCGACAACTTGTTCAACTCCCGATAATCGATAAACATCCGATGTGAACCATCCTTCTTCTTGACGAACAAAATCGGCGCTCCCCAAGGCGAACTACTCGGTCGAATGAATCCCTTTCCCAACAGCTCCTGAAGCTGCAAGGATAATTCCTGCATTTCCGGTGGAGCGAGACGGTAAGGCGCCTTGGCGATGGGCGCCGCTCCCGGAACCAAATCGATACGAAACTCCACTTGCCTCTCCGGAGGCACACCTGGTAACTCCTTGGGGAACACATCCGAAAACTCGCATACAACCGGAACGTCGTCAATCGAATTGGGCCTCTCCGCGGTCACACGAGTATCCATCACATAGGCTATGAATCCATCACAGCCCTTCTGCAAACTCTGCCTTGCCCTGGCAGCCGAACAAAACGCCGACCCACACCGGGTCCCCTCGCCATAAACCGTGAGCACTCCCCGACTAGGGTCTCGAATCATCACCAGCTGTCTCTCGTAGTCATTGACTGCCCCAAACTTGCTCAACAAATCCATGCCCACGATAATGCAAACATCCCCCATAGCTATAGGGACCAAGTCTATAGGAAACTCGACCCCAAAAATCTCCAGCACACATCCTCGAATCACCTCGGTGGCGTATACCGCTTTCTCATTCGCTATAGCAACTCGCAGGGGACGACTCATCGTCTCCCGATCGATAACGATGTGCTGGCTAAAAGCCAACGAAACAAAGGATCGACTCGCACCCGAGTAGAAAAATACCAAAGCAGGCACATGATTCACAAGAAAAGTACCTACGCAGATAGTAATATAAGCATAATATCTTAGCATAAACGTAAATACATGAAAGAATACATACCGGCCACAACATCAGGCGCCGCGCGGACCTCCTCCGCAGTCAACTGGAAAGCTCTCCCACGAGCCTTCGGAGCCTCGGCCTTCACCGGCCGAACCTCAGGAACCCTGGAAGCAGGCGGAGATCCCTGGCGAAGCTGGGGGCACTCGACCTTCCGATGGCCAGTCTGGTTGCAATGGAAGCAAACCATAAATCCCTTGGGGAAATCCCTCGCAATGTGCCCTTCCTTGCCACACTTGTAGCAAGCACCCGATCGACATGCCCCCTTGTGACCCTTGCCGCACTTCCCACAAGTGCGGCTCTTCTGTCCTCCGGATCTCAAATCAGCGGACTTGGTCCGCTTGGCTGCCGGCTGCGACTGAGCCGGCCGCCGATCCACCCGTTGAGACTCGACCTCCTCCCTGGCCTGGGTCTCCAACTCAATCTCACGCTTCCTGGCATTCTCCTGAAGCTCAGCAAAAGTCTGATATGACGAGTTCGATACGAACTCCCGGATGTCTCTCCTCAGCACTCCCAAATACCAGCTCATCCGAGCCTGCTCCATGGACACCTGCTCGGGGCAGAACATCGCCCTCTCATGAAACTTCCGCGTGATCACTGTAACCGAATCATTACCCTGCTTGAGGGTCAAGAAATCCTGAACCAACCGTTCCCTCTCCAACGGGGGAACATACTCGTCTCTGAACATAGCAGTAAATCTCTCCTACGTCACGACTGAAACCTCCACAAGAGTGAAGTTCGCCGTCACGAACTTCCACCAATCCTTTGCTCCCAGGCGGAGCTGGTTCAAGGCGAACCGTACCCTCAGATGCTCCGAACATGAACAAGTATAGAAGCATCCCTCGATATCAGCAATCCATCTCATCGCAGCAATCGGATCCTGTGTCTCGTCAAACTCTGGTGGTTTCGTGTTGCTGAACTCCCGGAACAGCAACGAGTCACCCCCCTGTGGTCTGGCAGCGGCCACAGCTGCGGTAGCTGCAGCGGCGGCAGCCTCAGACAACACGGCATACCGCTCATCAAATGTCTCCATCAGCGTGGTCTTAATAGACCCAAACATCTCCGGAATCTCGGCCCGGATCGCTGCAGCTACCTCCTCATGAATCATCTGACGAAGCTCCTCGTCAGTCACTCCAATCGTACCAGGTCTGTGTCGTGGTCCAACTATGATGTCTCTGAAATACAACATAAAAATATCAGAGACTCTATCGGGCAGAATCGCACTCGATAACGCAGTCCTACTAAGTCTCCGATACTCAGGGATTCTTACTTGGGCTGCCCACTGACCCGGTGTCCTTGGTAGTACGGGCCCAATACTACCAATTACACCGCGTCGGTATTCACCCCAAGTCCTCCTCCCCAAACCCCGAATCCTGAGTACTCTATTCTTGTCATACTCTAGTTACCCACTCGCTCTCGAGCACCTCATAGAAGCAGGTTTCCCTAGACTAAGGCATCACAAAATCAGGCCACTCTAGTCCTAATATGTACACCTAGTCTACTAGCATGCGTATCATATCATATCATATATCGTAACACATGCAATAAGGGTATTCTGGGGATTTTTACCGTTCGGGCGCTGGCTGACCGTACACACTTTTTCTTCTTTGGTCGTCTCACTTACCAAAAATTTATTACTTATTTATTTATTTATTTATTTTTTAAAATATTCTCAAATCCCCGGTTTGAGTTCAGTTACGCCCGAAGGTGTACCCAAATCCCTCAAACCAAGGCTCTGATACCAACTTGTAACGTCGTAAAATTTCCAACCAAAAATTTTCATTTTTACAACCATCAAAACATGAGTGATAAGTTTAGATTCCAAAGTAACAATGTAGTCACAACCGATTACATACCAAAAGATAACAACATAGATTCCCCAAGTGTGTGTACGGTCACGCTGGCACCTTCCCACGGTCCTCACTAGTACCTGAAACACATAATACAACAACTGTAAGCATAAAGCTTAGTGAGTTCCCAAAATACAACATACGCACATATGCCTTTCCAGGCCTTGACCTTCCGGTCCATGTGTCTCAGGGGACTTCCGTCCCGACTGAGTAAACCTTCCGGTCCTACCCACGTAAACCCTTACAGTCCATATGACCACGCCTTCCGGCCCATATCATGTTGCCTTCTGGCCCAAATCAAACATATCATACATGACACATATAACAAATAACTTAACACACATAAGGCATATATTTCATATCGTATTCGACCTTCCGGTCACACAGTCAAAACCCTTCCGGGTACAGTATAGTGAGAAGACTCACCTCGAATGCCTCGCTAAGTTGCTAATCGTGAATCCTGAAATCACTCGGGCTCGAACCCTCGAGCTGCAATCCTCTTATGATATAATCAATCTATAATTATTACTTGTACCACAAAGGTGGGCCATCCTTATCAAGTCAACACAGGTTAACTTGGTCAATCATTTTTAATCAATTTGGACCGGACTCGGCGAGTGCACACTAGTGACTCAGCGAGTCTGCGCATTTTAATCAACTATCAGGGTTATCCCCTTTTGAATCGTCGAGTACTCCCCCGACTCGACGAGTTCCCCCTGGGCCTGAATCACAGGGCCACCGCGACTCAACTTGCTGAGTCAAAGGTCAACTCGGCGAGTCCCAACCTGACTCGGTCCACCTGTCAAAACCTTTCCAACTCTCTGCGACTCACTGAGTCGCCCACAACTCGGTCCGGACTACACACAAGATGGTCTCAAAGACAATCTTCAAGCGACTCGTCGAGTCTGTTCTTCAGACTCGGCGAGTCCATGCCATGCACCAACTAAAACTGGCTTTTGCGGTCAGATCCGTTCCATACATACATAGATCTGGCCTTCCCAAGCTTATTTGTCACGTAAAGTCTCAGTCTTGGTTGCCATGCAATGCATACAAGGTTTATTTTGAAGAAACAACCTCTAATATGGCAAGTTTAGCTTCTAACTCAAAAGAATGGACATAAAGCTTGTCATAAGGGGTCTCCTGGACCTGCTAAAGTCCAGATCTAGGTTCCATATCTCCATGGGACCTCTCATACTTCTTATTCAAGCCAAGAAATGCAAGAAGAAACCCTAGATTTGGCACATTAACACAAAACACGAAGTTTGGCTCTAGAAATTACCTCAAGAAGACTCCTTTGATGAAATAGCAACAGATCTAAGCTCCCCAACACTTCAAGCTTGCTCCTCCCCCTCCTTTCCTTGCAATATCACACAAAATGATGAACAAATGGCCTTCAAACACACTCACAAGGGCTTACAGACGTATGGAGGCTCTTAGGGTTCAACGTGGCCGCAAATGAGGGCCATAAGGTCCTTTAAATAGGGCTTAGGGCCAGGAAATTAGGGTTTCATTAAACAGCGCGGACTCGTCGAGTCCATCCCTTGGACTCGCCGAGTCCGGACGCGAACCCCCGCCTAAACCCGCGACCCGACTCGGTGAGTTCGACCTCCAACTCGCCGAGTCCCCTCACAGAATGCCAAAAATATATGAAATGAAGATACCTGGGGATCCGGGCTGTTACAGGCTTAGACACCTAATCCAACCGTCTCCCACTTAGGTATGTCTAATAACTATAGTTGTCAGTATAACTTCCAAATTTGATTAGCAAATTGGAGCTCTCAAAGCTGTTGTCAAACTCGGACCTAATTAGTTATGTGTCCTAAGATAAGTGATAATACAATCATTCATTCTACAAGATATCGTGTAGAAAAATGACACGGAACAAAATCAATCTCATTGTCTAATACTTTGTTTCCGGATTTCAATTTCAAATGATAAAGAACTGCCAATCGAACACATTAATTTAGTTATGGCTAGGCCTAACACTATAAGTCAACACCAAATTATCGAGGGGCCCAAGATATCGCTTTTCTCGTTAGGGAAAAAGGAACAGATAAACTTTGACTTATATGCATGAACAATTTACTCATCAAATCACGCACAACAACAATACGTTTATAACATCAAGTTACTAACGCGGTTACATATCATCAATGCACAACCAACTCGTAAACAACATCTCATATAACACTGTTTAAAGATTATAAGATATTATTGTCTCAAAATTACTCTTGATAAATTTCATGAAGTATTTCTAAGAGCGTGGGTTAATCCAATACTTAAATTCTCCATTTCAAAAGTACTTATGAATGTTGCAGCAAACCATTGCTATGTCTAAACCCTTAGACAATCAACAACCCAATTCATGATAGTCTTAATTCACTACTTACATTCAAAAGTATGATCGACTATAGATGATTGAATAATCCAATTATCCAGGAAGTAAAATATACAAAAATGAAACATAATAATAAACAATTGACAAAAGATAGTAGACAATACTCATAAATAAATCTCCATTAGTTATTCATCAAATGTCAATTGCGTTTACCCTGTTACAAGTTACTAAATGTCTATCTGACCACCAAAACTAATTCATCATTCAGACCAATGCCCATTGCATGTCAAATGTGCTTAATCCTACTTTGACCCTTTGTGAGGGGATCTGCAAGATTCTCTTTTGATGATACCCTCTTCAGGACGATGTGTCATTCTTCTACTTTATGTCCAATAAAGTGGTATTTTATGTCGATATGTCTGGATCTACCATGATCTCTTTGTTCCTTTGTGAAGGAAACCGCTCCTTCATTATCATAAAAAATCTCAATTGGCTCCTTTATGGCTGGCATAACCCCAAGGTATCTGATGAATTTCTTCAACCATATAGCCTCCTTTGATGCTTCGCTTGCTGCAATGTACTCTGATTCATAGATTAAATTAGCCATTGTCTCCTGTTTGGAACTTTTCCAAGTTAGTGTTCCTCCATTAAGGGTAAATACCCAGCCACACTGAGAACGAAAGTCGTCTCTTTCTGTCTGAAAGTTGGCATCACTATACCTAATAACTCTGAAGTTATCACTACCACCAAGCACAAGGACCCAATCCTTAGTTCTTTGCAGATACTTGATAATGTTATTGATCGCTATCTAATGAGCTTTACCCAGATTTCCATGAAATCAACTAAACATGCTGAAAGAAAAAGTTACGTCAGGGCGAGTACATGTCATAGCATACATGATCGATCCAAAGGCGGAAGCATATGGAACTTGAATAATATTTGCTATCTCCGCATCAATACTCGGACTCTAAATCTTACTCAGTTTAGTATTACTCCGGATAGGCAACACTCATTTCTTGGAATTTTCCATGCTAAAACTCTTTAGCACCTTATCCAAATATGTACTTTGACTAAGTCCAATTAGTCTTTTACCCTTGTTTCTCAAAATCCTTATTCCTATAATATAAGCGGCCTCTCCCAGATCCTTCATAGTGGAACACTTTCCAAGCCAAGATTTAACTCCTTGCAAGGTTGGAATGTCGTTTCCTATGAGTAGTATGTCATCAACATATAATGACAGGAAGGTTACTATACTCCCACTAGCTTTGACATATACACAAGATTCATCTTGACTTCTAGAGATGCCAAAGTGTTTGGCATTATCGTCAAAGCAAAGATTCCATCTGCGAGACGCGTGTTTCAATCCATAGATTGATTTCTCAAGCTTACGCACTCTATTGGGGTACTTAACATCCACAAAATCCTCTGACTGAATCATGTAAATATCCTCAACCCACTTCCCATTAAGGAAAGTGATTTTTACATCCATCTGCGAAATTTCATAGTCATTAAATGCAGCTATGGCTAGCATTACCCTAATAGATTTAATTTTAGCTACTGGTGAGAAGGTCTCATCATAGTCAGGCCCTGGGGTTTAAGTAAAGCCCTTTGCAAATAGCCAAGCTTTGAAAGTATGTACCTTTCCATCCATTTTGGTCTTCTTCTTGAATATCCATTTGAACCCAAACTTTCTTATGACCTTTTACATTGTTAAGCAAATTACAAACTTGATTGTCATACATGGACTTGATCTCGTTGTCCATTGCTTCTTTCCAGTTGGCAGAATCACGGCTCGCCATAGCTTCCTTGTAGTTAGAAGGTTCATTCAAATCTATCAGTTTACTATCACTAATAAACATATCACCATTTGTAGTAATATGGAAGCCATAAAAATCAGTTGGCATTCGAACTCCACTGGAACATCTAAGAGTTAACGACCCGTCATTTGATTCAATTGGAATTTCTTCCTCGGGTTGAGGTCAAGTATTAGTGGTTCATTCATTGTTTGACTCTTGAATTTCTTGAAGGTCAATAGTACTCCCATTGTCCTCTTTGCATATGATCTCTTTCTCACCAAAGACTCACCTACGTGCTACAAAGATCACATTGTCACTAGGTCTGTAGAAAAATTATCCAAAGGAATTTTGTGGGTAGCTGATGAAAATACAACTCTCAGTTAGAGTTTCAAGCTTGTCGTGATTGTCTTGTCTAATGAAATCTTCACAACCCCAAACCTTGATATGTGCAAACAAGGGAACCTTCGCTGTCCACATCTCGTGAGGTGTTTTGGCAACCTTGTTTGTTGGGACACGATTAAGAATGTGGGCGGCAGGCTCTAAGGCATACTCCTAGAATGAGATTGGAAGTGAAGCTTGGCTCATCATGGAATGAACCATGTCTAACAAGGTCCGATTATGCCTATCAGCCATACAATTAAGTTGTGGTGTCCTAGGAGGTGTCAATTGTGAAACTATTCCACATTCCTTGAGGTAGTCATGGAATTCGATACTTAGACACTCACCACCTCTATCGGATCTGAGCATTTGGATTATCCTACCCAATTGATTCTCGACTTCTTTTTTGAACTCTTTGAACTTCTCAAAGGTTTCTGACTAATGCTTGATCAAGTAGATATAGCCATATCTGCAATAATCATTAGTAAAAGTCACATAGAATCGATTTGCATCCCTTATGGTGAATCTAATGGGCCCACACACATTTATGTGTATTAGATCCAACAATCCTTCACCTCTTCACAAGAACCGGTGAAAGGTGATTTATTCGTCTTTCCAAGTAAACAAGACTCGCATGTATCCTCTGACCTTAAGTTAGATATTTCCAACACTCCATCCTTTTGGAGTTAGGCGATGCATTTCTGTTGACATCTCCAAGATGAAAATACCACAAACATGCTTTTTCTAAACAATTAGAAGAATAAATTCCTAAACACTATTACCTAAATTGTCTACAACCATCACAGTTTCATACACACCATCACAAGGTAAAGCTTCAAAATAAAGTACACCATTTTTTTAAAGCGGAAATAGATCTATTCTCATTATTAAAGGAGTATCTAAAACCTTGTCTATATAAACCATGAATTGAAATGTTGCTTCTTGTCATCACCGACGAGTAACAAGAATTATTCAAATCTAAACATAACCCACTACTAAGTTATAAACTCCAATCTTCGTAACAAGTAACGATCTCCTATTGCCCATGATCTGTTTCATTCTCCTATTCTCCACATCCTCACTTTTTCCCTTCACACATGCTTCAATGGTTCGCAGTAGGGTTTGAATTTGAAATAATGTGGTCTCTTGCTTGTTCAAATGATAAGTTAGGATAAACTTATCATAGCAAGTGGGCAATGTGTGCATGACTATATCAATAGCTAATTCCTCATCAAAGTTCACATTCATATATGTCAAAATCATAAGTTAAAATAATAATTTGATTGAAATATATAACAAAATTAGATACATGTGAATACATAAAAACTGAAATACACACAAATGTCTTACTTCATAAGTAATTACTGAAAATTTAAGATATATATGTAGTAATTATCACATGTGTGTGTTAAATAATAAATTATTAAGTGTATTATACATATTAATCTTCAAATTCTTGATTTTTTCTCTTTTTATGACAATTTTGACCCTTTGACCGAGTTTGAACGATTTTGACCGAGTTGGCCGAGTTTGACCGAGTAGGCCCGAGTAAGACTGAGGAATACCGAGTAGGCCCGACTTAGAGAGATGTTGACCGATTTTGACCGATTTTTCACCAAGTTTGACTTAATCCGAGTTTTTTTTCCGAGTTCACATTACTCTCCTCAGTGGAGGGCCGATTCCGAGTAATCGGTCGAGTACTCGGCCGAGTAGGCTGAGTTTTGCAACACTACTTATACATATGGTAAATATTAAACATTTAATTTTGCATATATTATAGAGTGTATTTTAAACATTTTAAAATACTAGGGTTTTATAATCTTTTAAATTTTCAAAATTTAAACAATTAAAATTAAATTTAAAACAAATTGATTTAATACTTATCCATTAATTAAACCTTTAATTAATTTATTAAATCAAATAAGTATTAGCAAATTAAATTACTCAAATAATTTAACCTAATCCACTCCCCTAATTTTCAAAAAAAATTGGAGGGATAATTTAAAATTTATAATTATCCAATTAATCACATAAAGATATAATTACCAAAAATAAGAAAACCCTATCATGAAACCCTAATTTTCAGAAATATCAAATCTTGGGGAGGAAGTTAAGGATTCCAATACATGTCATATTTCAAAAATCAAGAGGGTTTTGGAATCCCTAATTTTTCAAAATTTGTAAGCCAAAGGAAAGGGTTAAAACCCTTTTCCAAACTTTCGAAATATTGGGTTAGGAAATCTTAATTTCTAGAAACCCTAAGTTCAAAATCGTTTATTTTCCATAAACCCTAATTGATAAAGCTCAACCCATTTTAATCATATTCAATAGAAAACAAGCTAAGGCTCAGATACCCCTGATGAGTTTTGAGCATACCAAACAATCCTTATGTGTGCATGGAACCCTAATATTCTTGGATCTATGTTTTGTCTAATTGAACATACACGTATTGAAAATCAAAAGGAAAATCCAAGGAGGCATATACTATTTTCGAAATCTATAACAAAAGATAGAAACATACCTTTAATTGTTATGTAGTAATAACAATGTGAATCCAAGACGTCTTGAAGCTTGAGAGCAAGTGCTACAAGTGTAACACCTATAATAGATCACACCCAAACTAAGAAAGAGGATGAGAGAGGAGAGAGGAGGAGAAGGCTTGAAATTTTTTGATATTCTTCTAGGGTTAAGAGTGGCCGAAGCTAGGGTTTTAAGGAGGAAACCCTAATTATTTAGAATCCCATGAACTTCCCATCCAAGGCCTTTGGAAGAAAAATTCTAAGGCCCTTCTAATAGTTTTCATCCAACCCTTCTAGGGAGATCCAAGAGCCCAATTCCTCAACTGTCAATAAATTGCTAAACAGTCCCTGCACTTTTAATTAACACCATTCATCCCAAAGTTAATTCTAATGAATTTATGATTAACTATTAATTAAATAATATGATTTCTAAGTAATATATTATTTTCATAATACATTAATAAATCAATTATCTCAATTTATTATTCAAATAATAAATTCAACCACTTTCTCCAAAAATCATCCTGTCTAGTTGCTAGTGTGAGGGCAACCCAAAAGGATTGTGGTAGCATCAATTCAAGTACATACCAATTATTGTTATGGGTTTAGAGACCTAATCAAACAGTTTAATAAACAATAGGACCAAAAATTTATAATACAAGGTGACGATCTGATTTTGATACATGGTTATGTATAAGACATAGGCATACATCAAATATATTGCAATAACGGAAGCTATATGGAGATAGTGTACGCTCATTGTTTCCTGAATTTACTAGAGCAATTGAAAATGAGAATAAAAAAACTAGATGCATATTTGACAAGCTTTGTAGGCCGCATAGTATGGCGCTTAGGAACATTGTCATTACCACTGACCCTAAATGACCAGTATACAAGGGCTGAAAATAATCAAACGTTGGAATTTACAAAAATAGAATCAAAATCATTGAAAAATGTGATATTTGTAAGAAATTTCATGAAAAATTTAAGGATATCGCATCAACTATTCATGGGTTAATACAATTTTGAATAAGTAGGGGATATAGGATGATTTACAGCAAACAATTAAAGACAATTACAGAAATATTGGTAACGAAAAAGATCATCCAATCTTTCGAGGAGACGGAGGTAGCGTTAGCCAAAACAATTAAAATTTCCACAAACGACTCCAAACCTAACTAATATGAATAGGATCAACGTTCGCTAAAGAATTGAGGAAAGAATTGACAAAACTATTGAAATAATACACCAAGATGTTTGCATGGGAGCCAACCAACATTGTCAATGTACCAAGAGAACTGATTAAACATGAGATAAATGAAAAGGCAAGTGCAAAACCAATCACACAAAAGAAAAAAGGTCAAGCGAAGGACAGGAACAAAGTAATAAATGAAGAGGTGGACAAACTAGTTAATGCAGGGATAATACGTGATCACTTTTCTCGACCTGGGTTGCAAACTCGGTTTTGGTAAAAAATCAAAATGGATAGTGGAGAATGGGTGTAGACTTCACAAATTTCAATAAAGCATGTCCAAAAGTCTGCTATCCACTCGTATCTATAGACAAGTAGATAGAGTCCTTGTGTGGGCATAAATGGAAAAGATTCTTAGATGCATACAAAGGATATCACCAAATACACGTGCATAGAGGATATGAAGAAAAACTTCATTTCACATAGATAGAGGAAGTTTTTGTTACACTAAAATGCCATCCGGGTTGTGAAATGAAGCGACATACTAAAGGTTGGCAGACAAGGTATTCGAGCCGCAAATTGATAGAAAAACGGAAGTATATATGGATGACATGGTTATAAAACGTAGAACCAGTTCTTTTTTCTTGAAGGACATAAAAGAAACATTTGTAAGCTTGAGAGACATTTAACTGAAGCAGAACCCAAAGAAGTGCCTTCTTAGGGTAGAAGAAGGGAACTTCCTAGGGTATGTAATATAAAAACGAGTGAATTAGAGTGAACCTAGAGAGTATAGAATCATTGTTGAAATTGAGGTCACCAAGAACCATGAAAGAAGTGCTAGAACTAAATGGAAAATTGGCAGCATTGGGATGTGTCTTAACAAGATCGGCAGAAAAACCTTTTTCGTTTACAAGACATTGAAACGAGTACTTGAAAAAAATATTTTATATGGACAGAAGATGCAGAAAAGGCTGTCACAAAATTAAAAATAGCATTGGTGGAGTTTCCTATGCTAACATCGCTGGTACTGGGAGAGACATTAACAATGTACTTAAAAACATCAACGTAGGATGCTAGTGTGACATCCCTAAATTTCTGGTCATTTTAAAAAATTTCTTTTTGCATATTTTAAAATAGTGTATTTATTTTGTTGCTGAATTGGTCCCAAAAATATTATTTCAATGTTAGATAATATTAACGTTAAACATTTCTGAAGAAACATTCGATATTGATATCTTGTCAAAACTTGGGATGTCGTAACAAATACAAAACATATGCATAAACAGACCTTACATTAATTTATACTAATTATCTACATCTCCTTTAATTTGTCAGTGTAATGTATATTTGCATCAATACATGTGATACAAATAACATAATGGGTCACGTTAGGAAACCTGGTGAATACATAGGGTTTTCAACCCATAATAACATAGTTACTATGTTTAGTTATCAAACACTTAACCCAATTACACATCCCCATTTTATTATTTATTCTTCCTTAAGGATTTATTGTAAGGTTCATCTCCTAAATTGCATTTACTTATCATCACCTACATTGCATTTCCTTATACAATTGTTGCTAAGGATCATCTCCTACATCGCATAGACAATATTTTTTTGGGATTACTCCCTGAATATGTGTCCAGTAAGGGTTAGAGTATCATCGCATCAATACATAGTTACTACATTGTCTGAATTTGTAATTCATCACCTACATATTGTGAGCCCCACCGGTATTTCAACTCATTTAGGTTAGTTAGTGGTCGCCATATATACTATGGTAGAGGACTACATCGCAACATTGCAAGTTAAGGTCAAGCATCTCCTGATCATCTCATATATGTCATTACCTATATACCATTATCTATCACCTCCTATCTACCATCCCCTATCACTACCCAATACATATTTATAAGTGTATAATACTTATATGATTAAATGGCATCCCATATTATTTTATCTAACAAATAACATTTTCGGCACAGTGATAAGCACACAAAGCAAGTAATTATCCTGATACTTCATATCTATGTGTAAGATTAAGGTAACTATGCACTCACTTGATAAAAGTGGATGCCTAAGAATTTGGGCAGAACCTCACCAAAGAACTTTCAATGACCTAAATGTATAACATGAATTCTTAGTCTAGTTTCATTATCCTAGTGACTATAATAATTATAGTCTAGATTCGTCACTAATCCTAAAGTCTACATCAAGATCTATTAAGTAAGGATTAATCAGGCAGGATAGTTGGGAGGCAGGAGCCTTTCAGGGTGTAGCCCTTCTGAAATCCAACAACCAAGCTAACATGACCATTCTAGACACCTCTCCCGTAAGTAGATCAATCAATATTATAACTGGAATTACTAATAAATCTAATCTATAGGTTCATAAAAACAACTATGACTATACATATAAGTTACACTGAAAACAATACATGTGTAGCTTAATCAACATAGATTTTTTTGGATAAAAGTCTGAAAATTGCACTAGCATAGCTTCTACTTACTAGCTATTACTACTTTAGGGATTGCAAGGCTTCGCCATAGACTAAAACTATGGGAAAATGGGCTAAAATTCAAAGGGATGCGAGATAAATGAATTGGAGAGTGTAAGGAATGAAATAGGGCATTGCGGCCTATTTATATCCAAATTTGGGATGCACGTCGTGCATTTTAAGGGGACGAATCCCAAGCCATTTTATGCCACATGTCAGGCTCTCCTTCGTCTATGCTTTCACCTTCTAGAAGCGCACGTCTCGCACACCGCGCACTACGTTTTCACCGTCTAGAAGCGCACATCAACATGTACTTTCGATATATGTATATATATATATATATATATATATATATATATATATATATATATACATCTTGGTGCACTTATTTTTACGAATTACAGACAATGCGGTTGATTTTTCCTATTTTTCTTAATACAAAACATATATTATATCTTAAATGCCAAGCTTGATTTTACAAACGTTACAATTATATCCCCCTTAGGATGATTACGTCCTAAAATTATCAATAAACAGGACTTTTATAATGACTTTGCACATTACAATTCCATCATAGGTAATAACCGTAACTCTTATCTCTCTTCTATTGAATTTCCAACTCTGAGACTTCTAGACTACTGACGGTGCTCAATCATGCACCTACTCCTCCTTCTAATTGATCATCATTGAAGGCTCATGTTCCTTTTAGAATAGACTCAGCCTTAAATGGGTTTTTTACTTTGATTGTTGTAACATGCTGATAGGTCATGTTCTAATAATCATCCATCACATGATGCAACGACTTAGACTTAGATCTCTCTGAGTCAAATTCTAACACGAAGATACATTCCTTCAAGTTCTAATGTGATATAATGACATTCTAACATGTAGCACTTCTAACTACACGATACTTAATTCTAGTGTTGACTGTCATACTTCTATCGATCTCTTCAATTATATTTCACTTAATAAAAGGTCGGATGCTATGTCAATCTTACTTCGTAGATTAGTTGGACTAAATTCGGTATGACCATTAGGGTTAGAATAATCATTATCTTCATAGTCATTTCCGAAACAAAGGTAATGATGGAAACAAATAAAATAGCTCAATTACTTAGAGACTTAATAATGTTGCTACTTTCCCTTATCCAAGTGCAAGTCTTGTGCTTCTGGTAGTATAGGCCTCTAATACCTTTACACTTACTCATATTCAGCCTAAGTATTGTCTCGCAGTTCACTAAGTTATAATAAAAAGGAAATCACAGATAAAACACATAAATTAATTTAGGAATTTTATTATTTCTAAAAATGATTAAAAACTTATTTATGCATTACACTTATTGCATCAGTTTGCGTAGCTATCTAAATTATTATAAGATACATATTTCTTCTATTGCTTATTTCTCATTTGACATCAACTTCACCTCTTTTTGCATCCAATATCATATGTTATGCCCTTGCTTTTAGCTTTGGTAGAATATTTGGTCTTTCTACTTCATTTTTCTTTGGCTACTTTTTTGAAATGTGCCCACCATCTCCACACTCGTAATACTTCATTTCATCGAATATACAATCTCTGGAATAGTGACACATCCTTCCACACTTATAGCATGTCACCTCCCCACCGTACCTTCCCGTCTGCTTCTTCTTGCACTTTTCGCACCACCCTGCTTCACCATTTCCACCGAGCTTCCTTACGTTAGGGCCAGTCTTGGAGAATCTACGCTTATTTTTGAACATTGAAGGTACTTCACCCTTCCTCTTCTCACCAACTTTATTATTGTCGGTGGTTCTCTGCTTGATCATATCTTCCACATACATTGCAGTCTAGACTATTGCTTTAAAGGTATGTGCTTACTTAACCAACACAGTGTACTCCTATGGTAGCCGCTTGGAATAACTGTCAATCTTGGACAGTTCGTTTGGGACAATAAGCAAGGAGAACTCCATATTATCAGTGAAGGAATTGGTGTACTCCTCCACAATCACATGCCCTTTCTTCAAATTTAGGAATTGTTCTTTAGTTCTAGTATGTTTTAAGAAGAACAATACTTTCTCTAGAAATGCACTAGGAACTCTGGACATGTAATTTGTAATGGCTTTTTTGGTCTTATTATATTTCCTAATGTGTTCCACCAATAAACAACTCAGCCCTTAAACTGTCTCCGTATAGGTGGTTTGCAACTTTCCTGTGCAACCGCAGGTGATGAAAGTCTGATCCATCTTAGAGATCCAATCCATAACTCTAATTGGGTCTTCATTTCCTCTAAAATATGAGGACTTACAAGTCATAAATTTCTTATACTTGCATCCATTCTTATCAACCCCTTCATCCGGATTGTTCCCCCTAAACATTTGTGGTTCAACTTGACTCACGGTCCTACTATAGTCTCCTTCCTCCGACTGCCTTCATTCACTCCGGGCTGCACAATAAGCATAGTGGGTTCTTTTCTGTTACACATAGATGGGTATCCATGCAATGACAATGTAGGAGTTGGTTTAGTATTAACAATCCCGATAGGGGAAAACTTAATGTATTCACTACACTTCAACTTCGTAGCATCTAATAATGAGTATGAGTACGAAGCAATTATAGTAGGTTTACAATTAACAATTAAAATGGGTTAGAAACACATACATGCCTTTGTAGATTCAGTGATTGTTGAAAATTAGAAAAATGGGTTATATGAAGTAAGAGGAATGAATATGTCACAATATTAGAATAAGGTGAAAGCATCAACAACCTAACTCAAGACCTTTAAGTTACAACATGTACAAAGGTCGAAGAATAAGCAAGTAGGCACATTAAGCAAGCTAGCACCATTGAAATTTTCACATCTCGCAAAGAAAGTGTTAGTTGAAGTAGTACAAACCATGGCAATAAAAGAAGCACACATGATGTTAGCAATATGAGAATTAAATAAGTGGAGAAAAACCACTAAGAGAATCTTTAATGAGGGAAAACTACCATAAGATGAAAAGAAATCCATGAAAGTAAGAATCAAGGAACCATTCCTTGTATTAGAAAATTGAATACTTTACAAAAGTGGATACCTCGCACCCCGGGTAAGCTGTGTAAATGGAAAAGAAGTGGAATATCTTATAAATGCGATGTACCATGTATCAAGGTAAGGAATCCGTTGTGAATAAGTGTGAAAAATGCCAAAAGCATGCACATATACCATGAAATTTAGTAACACCAATTATTGGCATTAGTATCCCTTGGCCTTTCGCACAATAGGGCATAGACATCACGGTGCCATTCCAAAAAGTGCCGGAAAAGTAAGATTCTTAGTGGTAGCAATACATATTTCACAAAATGGGTAGAAGCAAAACCGTTAGGCATAATAACCGGCCACAACATCATTAATTTCTTTTGGAAGCAAGTCATATGTCAATTTTGAGTCCCGCATATACTTATCTTAGGTAATGGAGCCCAATTTGTAAAACATCCATTCCGGGAGTGTTGCAAAGATATACACATAAATTATCAGTTCACATCAATAGCACATCCATAAACAAATGGCCAAACAAAAGTAACTAATCGGACAATAGTTCATGAATTATCAACAAGATTAGACACAACTAAGGGACGATGGGTAGACGATCTAAAGAGCATATTATAGGCATACATGACAACACCGGGAACAACAACAAGGAGATACCTTTCAGATTGGTATACGTGTTGGAAGCAGTAATCCCATTGGAGATGATGGTCCTAACAGACCAGACAACTAATTATGATCAAAACAACAACGACACTCGACTATGATCCAATTTTGGAGATGATAATGGATAGAAGAGATATAGTGGCAATGCGACAAGAGCAATATAAGCAACAAGCATAAAGTCATTATAACCAAAGGGTTAAAGGAAGGTCATTCAGAGTTAGGGAACAAGTCCTATTAAATGTGACTCGAGCATTTGGAGCACTTGGAACTCAATGGAGCACTTGGGTTCATGAAGCATGTGACAAAGGAACGAATCATCTGTGAAAGGAATGGATCATTTGACAAAGTAACAAATCATATAGAAGGGGGTTTAGAGCACCTGGAAGAGTTTTGGAGCATTTGGAAGTGATATGGAGCAACATGGGGATCTTGTTGTGCCAATGGCATTCCTTTTTGCGCCATTATACTCCATATTGTGCCATGAGGGGTTCCTCTTGCCCCATGAGGATCCCTCTTGTAATGTCCGTGTTTCTGGCTAAGCACTATTAGGATCATGTAATAGTTAGGTTCAATAATTGTAAACTATTTTATGTAATGATGAAGAATTATTTGAGTATTATGTGATTTATATGTAAATTATGTGCAATATACGTGCTTATAACAATATAATAAAATAAGAATAAAATACACGTGTAAATTAAAATAATAATTAGACCCAATATCTTTGAAGAAAGTTGAAGTATCATGATAAGGATTCCAGAGATATAAGGAATGCTGAAATCCGACTTATAAACGAAGAAGTTATGACACATCGAAGTTTTGCGATTAAACCGGGACGACTCCGCATATCATGAAAAGTAAATTTTTCACAAAATACTTTTTAGCCTTAGAGATCTAAAAAAAATTATAGTAGACGTTAAACCGAGAGTGTGCATATAGAGAACGTCAAAATCTGAGTTCATAAGAGGAAATTAAGATTTTTAGAAGTTTCAGCATAGCAGTAGAGAGCTTAGAAATCGATTTTTTAGATTGTTCAATTTTAAGTCAAAATAATAAAAACTAGGATTAAAGATCTCATTAATAGGAGTTCAACGATAAAAAGACAGTCGAAAACGGAGTCCGTATGTGGAAATTATGAATTTTACACGGTCATTAACAATGTAGTCTTCTCAATCTGTAAAATTGAAGACCGGTCGAGAATTATCTGATAGGGTCGAAAGGAAATTTGTAGATCTTGTCAATAACTACGTATGGATATAAATAACGTCAAAAATAGAGCTCATATGTTATAGTTATGATTTTTTTAAGATGGACTGTTTTACCTGCGTCCTCCACCATATGTCAGCACCAGGCGAAGCCTTGGTGCCTACGCCAAGCTCTCGACGTGAGAGGCATGTCTCACAGTATGAGGACCTCTCAACAGCCTATAAATAGAGCCTAATTTCACTGATTTCTTCACACCTTACAACTTCATTCTCACCCAAACCCCGGAAGGTCCTACGAACTTTTCTCTAACACTTCCTAGGTGTTAGTAGTGAATCCCCGGAGCGCCAGAAATGTGACAACCGTCAAATTCTGGTCAATTCAAAGTCAAATAAAGTCAACAAGTCAAACCTCTCAGCTCAACTAACCCTTGTGTACTTGGACTTACGTTCAGTATTTACTAAACAACCCACTACTCTAATAAGAAAACATGAATCGAAAAGTACGTACAACTAGATCTCTTTAACCTAAAAACTGTAGTACGTGGCGAGCCAAACTGATAAAACAATGATGCATACTCATCGGGAATGTATGATATGCGTTTTTCCTGGTGAGTATTCATATAAAATATTTATTTCCTTAATTAAAACAACAAAAGATATATTTTCATTTATATTTCCAAAAATGCGAAACTCTTCTGCAATTTCATCATTTTATGACCCCATTTGCGAAGTTGAGTATTTATTTCCAAAAATGCGAAACTCTTCTGCAATTTCATCATTTTATGACCCCATTTGCGAAGTTGAGTATTTATTTCCAAAAATGCGAAACTCCAGGGACAATATTTGAAATCTTCTGTTTTCTTCCCCAATTCGCATTCTACTGTGAAATACTTCGCATCCCTTCGCATTAATCACTTTCGCATCTTCATTCTTACACCCTTCGCATCCCTTCGCATTAATCACTTTCGCATCTTCATTCTTACACCCTTCGCATCCCTTCGCATTAATCACTTTCGCATCTTCATTCTTACACCCTTCGCATCCCTTCGCATTAATCACTTTCGCATCTTCATTCTTACACCCTTCGCATCCCTTCGCATTAATCACTTTCGCATCTTCATTCTTACACCCTTCGCATCCCTTCGCATTTTAACCTAATCAATCAAATGCGATTCACAAAATTTTCATTCCAGATGCGAACACAGTTTAGCTCTTGAACTCTAAACTTGCGAAATCAAAAATTCATACGTTGAACCCATATGCGAATATTAACCCAATTGACTTCAAATTGATTCATAGATGCGAACACTCGATTGTTTTACTTTCGCAAAAATGAGCATCAACAACTCCACAATCGAGTTTTTAAATTCTTACAAACAACAATTTCATAGTCCTTGACTTCGCGTTTTTCTTCACGAATCATCCCTCAATCATCAATCCCAGTGCGAATCAAAACTCATATGTTCTTGCTTTATCGATTCATCGACTACACTCATACAAATGCGAACAATACTTAATTTCAAAATCGATTGAAACTTATAGCAAAGCTAAATCCAACTTCGCATTCAAGCAGTGTTATTGATCCGCAGTCACAAGCAACCGCCCCACACCCACTCTCTGACCAGCCATGCCTCCCCACCTTACCTAGGTCACATCAACGTCTTTTCCCACTCAATTAACCCTCTTCCCGAGTTTTGAGGACTGATTATTCATCCTCTCTCCTCATTTCTCTCATTTTGCTCTCATTTCACAAGAAGATCAAACTCTTTCCTCTCTCACTTTCTCTCTCTAGAAATTCGAGATTCAAGGGCTGATCTTGAGTTTTTCCTCCACATTTGGTAAGCATAATCCATTCTCTTTATGATTATCTCATTTATTTCCACTCAAATCATGGATATCTTAGACAAACTCTCTCATATTTGTGTTAGAGCTTCGAATCTTCAAGTGATTCTTCAAGTGTTCTTGGGTTGAACACTTTCCTTCTTCAACACGTATCTACTGAAATCACTCAAGGTGAGTTCATACCCCTACATTTTCATGTTTTCTCAAGTTTTCAGGGGGGGAATACAAGTTAAAACACTAAGAACGTATCTAAAATTTTCTAACAGCCTTCATCAGAAAAGTTCAACTCCATTCACGGACTGTTTTGGGCATCTTAACTATTTTTGTTTTCAAAACTGTACAAGGTGCAAATAGATCAAGTTTTTAGCTTTAAAATGGCTACTTGCACATCTCCATACGATTTTTCTACAATTTATGGTGATTTTTACAAAACTGCCTATCATTTCAAACAACAATCCGGACCAGTCTGTGATTTTGGACTTTTTCACCCAAGTTAGAGGTCATTATAAATTGTGATAAAAATTATGAGCAAACTAGACATATTTTGTGAACTCTCAGAAGTTACGGATCTAGTTTTCGACTTCGTATGATTTTTCTATGATTTTTCCAAAACAGGGCAGAATTGCTAAATTTTACCAATAGCATGTAAATATCATAACACTTTGTATTATGTTGAGCAAAGTGTATAATCATAAGTTTTAATGTTTGAATGTGTTTCCTTGTTAGTTTATCATTATGAACTGAAACTAAGACATTCATATTAAACATTATCCATTCATTTTGGAAACGTGCTATTAAACTATAAAAAGTATAGTCAATAAATTCACAACACTAATGTATTTCTATAAAAGAATTCATACATATTACATACATTTTAGATAAACTATAATAGGTATAGTTTATGATACATCACTCAACACACTCTATACAAAAAGGGGTACAAATACAAAGTACCGGGGGGTACAAATACAAAGTACCGGGTCTCTATACAAAAAAGGGGTACAAATACAAAGTACCGGGGGGTACAAATACAAAGTACCGGGTCTCTATACAAAAAGGGGTACAAATACAAAGTACCGGGGGGTACAAATACAAAGTACCGGGTCTCTATATAAAAAGGGGTACAAATACAAAGTACCGGGGGGTACAAATACAAAGTACCGGGTCTCTATACAAAAAGGGGTACAAATACAAAGTACCGGGGTCTCTATACAAAAAGGGGTACAAATACAAAGTACCGGGTCTCTATACAAAGTTATTATGTTATTAAAACTATATTGCATCTAGAATTGTTAGACTTCAACTATAGTCGCTGAGTGTATATGTTTGAGTCATATAAGAATTTAGTCTTGGTTGGCCTAGAATTGGTGGTGCCCGCCTCATCTCCTGTTCCTCGTTGGGTTGTGGACCTAGGGCAGACCCACTATATTCAACGTTTTATCTAATTTAAATCTCATATAACTTATATACACTGGACGATTATAGAGGAACTCTACGGGTCATTCTAGGGTTCATTAATGCATCATATAGGAATATTTCTATTCATACTTAACTAAGAAAATATTGGATTTTCTGGAAATCAAACTATATCGATTTTTCAAGGAAAAGCGGTTTCTACTTCAAACAAAGCTCTTATGAACTCACCAACCTTTGTGTTGACACTTTTAAAACTACTTGTATTTTCAGGAAATCAGTGAAACAGGAAAACTTCATCGTTTTGAGGATGGGACGCTAAACCGTCAACAACTTATTTTGTCATCATAATGTAATTGCTTTTGAAACATATAAACATATACTTTGGTGTAACTTTTGCAATTATATTTATGGTGGTTGTATTTACTTTGAGCACTATTATATTCATCGTTGTGATACTCTACATGAAGTCCTCCACCCCCAGACGTTTCCGCCATCCTTGGTTTGGGGGTGTGACAGATTGGTATCAGAGCATTGTTTATAGTGAACTAAGTATATCAAACCACATAAGATATACAAACTATAAATACATTGGGACTAAGGTCTCTGATTTTAAGATTTCAAAACCACTATACCTTTAAGAATAAATGACTTTTGTTGAAAGTATACATGCATGCATACATACTAAGGTCAGCATCATTTTAGGACAAAACAAAAGTAATGATTGTTGGATATCACAGGTAAGCCTGGGGATGTATGGTCAGTCTTGGGAGTGGCATAGCCTGATCAACTATGCTGGTCCGAGGAGTGATTAGCATATGCCCAAGAATGGTTGTGATGTGGCAACAAGTCTAAAAACTTACCAACACTACCACAATGAAATACCATAGGGGTATTTTGGCATTATTAAAAATTACATCTGCGAGAACTAAATAGATCTTTATCAATAGGTCAATAGTTGCTTAGTAGATACATTAAAATTCTATGTATCCAGGACGTCATAGACTTAGAATCTGTGGATCTTTGCTCTACTTCCTGTTCTCGTTGGATTGGGGATTTAGAGTTAGGGTCGCTTATTCGAAGGTCTATCCTGTCCCGAATACATATAATTAGTATGCACTAAACAATTTGTTGAAGTACCTGATAAAGATCATCGTATAATTAGCTAATTAGTACGTTTGCTTAATTATTTCTTATATTCCCCTTTCTCGCGAAGATATCATGGCTGGATTTCCATCCACACGACGACCCGTACTACCCTAACCACGACAATACCAAATGGCTCGGAGAGGAGCCAGAGAATGATTACCCAACCCCTGTAGATGGTCACCAAGCTGAAGGCTATGCTGATGGTTCTGACTCCGACCCTGAAGTGGAGAACTTAACCCCGATGACCCTTGTTCCGAATCCCAACCCTTGACCGGCTTTCAAGGCCCGACGCCTCCTTGGGTAGAGTGCATGGAAACCTGGAGCAAAGAACAAGACCAACACATGTCGTTTAATAGAGAACGAAGCTTCTACAACATAAACAAAGGAAGCTCAACAGATACAATTTTTCCAATCCTGGTCCATAGAGTTGCCCGAAACGAGATTCTGGGTAGAACAACTCTCCATAGTATCGCAGAGGTTGATGCAAATGCAAGAATACATACGATCCGCACCAATCGCCTTGAGCACACTCGTGAATTGTCTAAGAGAGACCCTGAAACCTTGCTGCGAGCACAGGCTGAAACACGAACCGAAGTTATAGAACTCTGAGTACACCAGAGGGTATACAAAAGGCACCTGCCTGATATGGAGTGGCAACTAGTTGAACTGAGGGTTCACCAAAGGGATGATCGCCGCTAGTAGTAGATGCCTTACTTCCTTTCCCTATTAACAAGGAATTTTTCTTTTCCCTATCTATGTCCTATGTGGCATCCTATGTGAAACCATCTGGTACTGTAAGTACTTTTAGTTAGGCCTTGAGGCGGCCAAAACTCTCCTGCTTCGGATGTGATGTAAGACCCTCTCCAAGGTCAATTTTCTCCAATTTGCTACATCTTAGACATCAATGACGTTCTCAGTCAGGATAATTCCGTGACACTCTTTGTTCAAATACTTCCTGATGAGTCTATCTGAAGCCCACTTTAGTCAAGTTGTTGGACTAGAGTAATTTGACTCCGGGATCGTTCCCAATTTCTTTCAAAGGTTGAATCATGTTATTCACCAACCAATGGAACCCGGTTTGAACGACAAACGTCATTAGATCATTCTCTGATCTTACTTCTACTCTATAGGTGGACAATCGAAATACATCTAGGTTCAATGATAGCCCTTACTAGGAATTCTAGTTCTTCAAGAGGGATTAATAAGAATGTTATTTGTTATGATTTCCTCACATATACATTCCCCAGTTATATACAACGAAGACTTGGTAGAAAATAGAATGTGAGATTTCTAACCTAGTTTCTTTTCCTCGTTGGGATGTGAAACTAAAGGAGAATCACACATTTTACTATCCGCCCAGTCTTGGTTATATCATAATGTGTATATGTTAAGTTTTCATGTATAATAACTTATCTTTAGTCAGAACCAAAATAATTCAGAGCCAACCTTAGTCACTCACAATTTCCTTGTGTTTCGTATTACAGAGTCATGTCATCATCCGGAAATAGTCAGCCGAACAATGAAGCCCCTAACCTTCATATCGATGCCGCAACATTTCAAGCCGCGGTAACAGTTGCTGTGACAACTGTCCTTACAAACCTCCACACTAACGACGCAACCACGACTGACAAGGGAATTGAAAATTTCGATTGTTGTATCAATCTTGGAAGCCAACAAAGGACAACAGTCTCGGACATACAAAGTCGTAAAACCGAGAAGAGGAAACGAAATCGTCGAGCTCAAAAGGAGCGTCAACGATCCCAAAGACTTGCCATGCAACAGCAACAAGCGGCAACTCCTACCCCTTCAGCAGCAGCACGACCAATTCCTCAAATCCCTGGCATCGGGACAAACCCTGCACACAAGGTTGATGGGAAAACCGGACCCCATAAAAGGAAAGTTTCGAAGTGGATGAATGAGGAGGGCACCCGTGTCCATGTAACTCTAACTAAACACCTCACTTCCACCACCAATGCTAGTGCAAGCCAGATATGTCATCAATGCGGCGAGACTGGACACCTTAGAAAGGAATGTCCAATCATAAAGAACTCTGGTGCAGACGGGAGGATACTAAGGATCACTACCGCAGGAGAAACCACTCCAGAACCGCCCGCAAATATCAGTACGTGTTCCTAACATCGACATTTAGATCCCGAATTTCTCTATATGCTAAATCTAGCATCGATTAAAGCATGCATAGTAGTAATCATGTGACATCAGGCGAGTTATTCCTTACCATAATCAAATTCTCGTACTACGAAAAGTCATCCCCATCTTTCCTCTAAATTCCTAGATCCCCATTCGAAGTGCAAATTTCGGGACGAAATTCCCTTTAACGGGGGGATGATGTGACAACCGTCAAATTCTGGTCAATTCAAAGTCAAATAAAGTCAACAAGTCAAACCTCTCAGCTCAACTAACCCTTGTGTACTTGGACTTACGTTCAGTATTTACTAAACAACCCACTACTCTAATAAGAAAACATGAATCGAAAAGTACGTACAACTAGATCTCTTTAACCTAAAAACTGTAGTACGTGGCGAGCCAAACTGATAAAACAATGATGCATACTCATCGGGAATGTATGATATGCGTTTTTCCTGGTGAGTATTCATATAAAATATTTATTTCCTTAATTAAAACAACAAAAGATATATTTTCATTTATATTTCCAAAAATGCGAAACTCTTCTGCAATTTCATCATTTTATGACCCCATTTGCGAAGTTGAGTATTTATTTCCAAAAATGCGAAACTCTTCTGCAATTTCATCATTTTATGACCCCATTTGCGAAGTTGAGTATTTATTTCCAAAAATGCGAAACTCCAGGGACAATATTTGAAATCTTCTGTTTTCTTCCCCAATTCGCATTCTACTGTGAAATACTTCGCATCCCTTCGCATTAATCACTTTCGCATCTTCATTCTTACACCCTTCGCATCCCTTCGCATTAATCACTTTCGCATCTTCATTCTTACACCCTTCGCATCCCTTCGCATTAATCACTTTCGCATCTTCATTCTTACACCCTTCGCATCCCTTCGCATTAATCACTTTCGCATCTTCATTCTTACACCCTTCGCATCCCTTCGCATTAATCACTTTCGCATCTTCATTCTTACACCCTTCGCATCCCTTCGCATTTTAACCTAATCAATCAAATGCGATTCACAAAATTTTCATTCCAGATGCGAACACAGTTTAGCTCTTGAACTCTAAACTTGCGAAATCAAAAATTCATACGTTGAACCCATATGCGAATATTAACCCAATTGACTTCAAATTGATTCATAGATGCGAACACTCGATTGTTTTACTTTCGCAAAAATGAGCATCAACAACTCCACAATCGAGTTTTTAAATTCTTACAAACAACAATTTCATAGTCCTTGACTTCGCGTTTTTCTTCACGAATCATCCCTCAATCATCAATCCCAGTGCGAATCAAAACTCATATGTTCTTGCTTTATCGATTCATCGACTACACTCATACAAATGCGAACAATACTTAATTTCAAAATCGATTGAAACTTATAGCAAAGCTAAATCCAACTTCGCATTCAAGCAGTGTTATTGATCCGCAGTCACAAGCAACCGCCCCACACCCACTCTCTGACCAGCCATGCCTCCCCACCTTACCTAGGTCACATCAACGTCTTTTCCCACTCAATTAACCCTCTTCCCGAGTTTTGAGGACTGATTATTCATCCTCTCTCCTCATTTCTCTCATTTTGCTCTCATTTCACAAGAAGATCAAACTCTTTCCTCTCTCACTTTCTCTCTCTAGAAATTCGAGATTCAAGGGCTGATCTTGAGTTTTTCCTCCACATTTGGTAAGCATAATCCATTCTCTTTATGATTATCTCATTTATTTCCACTCAAATCATGGATATCTTAGACAAACTCTCTCATATTTGTGTTAGAGCTTCGAATCTTCAAGTGATTCTTCAAGTGTTCTTGGGTTGAACACTTTCCTTCTTCAACACGTATCTACTGAAATCACTCAAGGTGAGTTCATACCCCTACATTTTCATGTTTTCTCAAGTTTTCAGGGGGGGAATACAAGTTAAAACACTAAGAACGTATCTAAAATTTTCTAACAGCCTTCATCAGAAAAGTTCAACTCCATTCACGGACTGTTTTGGGCATCTTAACTATTTTTGTTTTCAAAACTGTACAAGGTGCAAATAGATCAAGTTTTTAGCTTTAAAATGGCTACTTGCACATCTCCATACGATTTTTCTACAATTTATGGTGATTTTTACAAAACTGCCTATCATTTCAAACAACAATCCGGACCAGTCTGTGATTTTGGACTTTTTCACCCAAGTTAGAGGTCATTATAAATTGTGATAAAAATTATGAGCAAACTAGACATATTTTGTGAACTCTCAGAAGTTACGGATCTAGTTTTCGACTTCGTATGATTTTTCTATGATTTTTCCAAAACAGGGCAGAATTGCTAAATTTTACCAATAGCATGTAAATATCATAACACTTTGTATTATGTTGAGCAAAGTGTATAATCATAAGTTTTAATGTTTGAATGTGTTTCCTTGTTAGTTTATCATTATGAACTGAAACTAAGACATTCATATTAAACATTATCCATTCATTTTGGAAACGTGCTATTAAACTATAAAAAGTATAGTCAATAAATTCACAACACTAATGTATTTCTATAAAAGAATTCATACATATTACATACATTTTAGATAAACTATAATAGGTATAGTTTATGATACATCACTCAACACACTCTATACAAAAAGGGGTACAAATACAAAGTACCGGGGGGTACAAATACAAAGTACCGGGTCTCTATACAAAAAAGGGGTACAAATACAAAGTACCGGGGGGTACAAATACAAAGTACCGGGTCTCTATACAAAAAGGGGTACAAATACAAAGTACCGGGGGGTACAAATACAAAGTACCGGGTCTCTATATAAAAAGGGGTACAAATACAAAGTACCGGGGGGTACAAATACAAAGTACCGGGTCTCTATACAAAAAGGGGTACAAATACAAAGTACCGGGGTCTCTATACAAAAAGGGGTACAAATACAAAGTACCGGGTCTCTATACAAAGTTATTATGTTATTAAAACTATATTGCATCTAGAATTGTTAGACTTCAACTATAGTCGCTGAGTGTATATGTTTGAGTCATATAAGAATTTAGTCTTGGTTGGCCTAGAATTGGTGGTGCCCGCCTCATCTCCTGTTCCTCGTTGGGTTGTGGACCTAGGGCAGACCCACTATATTCAACGTTTTATCTAATTTAAATCTCATATAACTTATATACACTGGACGATTATAGAGGAACTCTACGGGTCATTCTAGGGTTCATTAATGCATCATATAGGAATATTTCTATTCATACTTAACTAAGAAAATATTGGATTTTCTGGAAATCAAACTATATCGATTTTTCAAGGAAAAGCGGTTTCTACTTCAAACAAAGCTCTTATGAACTCACCAACCTTTGTGTTGACACTTTTAAAACTACTTGTATTTTCAGGAAATCAGTGAAACAGGAAAACTTCATCGTTTTGAGGATGGGACGCTAAACCGTCAACAACTTATTTTGTCATCATAATGTAATTGCTTTTGAAACATATAAACATATACTTTGGTGTAACTTTTGCAATTATATTTATGGTGGTTGTATTTACTTTGAGCACTATTATATTCATCGTTGTGATACTCTACATGAAGTCCTCCACCCCCAGACGTTTCCGCCATCCTTGGTTTGGGGGTGTGACAAGAAAGGCCCTAGAAGTAGAGCTTCCGCCTTAGAAGTTATGGCAGTGTAGAGTCCAGTTTCTCGCTCAACCACCTATAAGTTCATTTATGTTTACCGTATTTTAAGTATAACTTATGTTTAAGTTCATTATCGTTATTTTGAACCTACAAACAAGATTTTTCAGTGATTCCAAGTCGTTATACTGATTGATCTACTTACAAGGATGATGTCTACATTGGATTTAGTGAGGTGTTTAAATTGGGATTTCCAAATAATTTACTTTAAATTGCACTACTATGGTTTCCATATTACTGTGGAAGATGATACGCTTATGTGACAACCCAAAATTTCCATTTTGTACGAACTTTATAAGTCAATAAGTTATAACAGTCACAGTAAATTTTCAGACTTTTCTGTATAAGTTTGAGTATTTCGGGATTTAACACTTAAGGAGATATCAGGAGAGTGGATGAACTAGGGTTTTGTGCAACACTGTTATTCCAACACTCTACTATATTAGAGACATTTCGGGAATAAAAAAATATTTTTTGCTAAAAATCTCAGGACTATAAATATGATTCTTAGCCAAATTATTTCATTTGTTACATTTCCAACTAGAGAAAAGTCATTTTCTCTCTCATGGATCTTTGGGTTTTCATCCCAAATCATGAGTACCCTTCTCTAGTTACATTATATGACTTATAACATGTTTAATAACCTCGATTACATGGCAAAACTGCAAGATTTAGGAGTTTACCGCCCAAGAACGTTCTTGGAGAGTAAACTCCAATATGAGGCTTATATGATGCCTAGTCCCTTCCACATGTTAAATAACGACATTGGGCTTGTAAACAACCAAGGAACACAAAAGCATGGGAGTTCATGGCCCAAGATGATCTTGGACCGTGAACTCCAAAAACTTGGATCAAAGAGTGCTTTTAAGGCACCTAAAGCCTTAGACATTTACTAGGAATTGTTCCTACCTAAATCAAGGACCAAAACACATCCAAAACACATCATTTTGGACGATTATGACCCTAATAAAGCTCTTAGGTCGTAAACATGAAAGAAGGGCACCAAAGTGTGCCTAAGGTCTTCATATGCTTGGGATAAAAGTCTAAAGACCTATACTACATGTACAAGAGACTTGAAAGAATCAAAAAACCCATTCCAAGTGAGTTTACAGCAGTAAACTCCAAAGAAAATGGCCTTAGGGTGGTAAACTCCTCAAAGGAGTGTTTCTATGCCTTAAACCCTTCCAAGAATTAACCCACAAAGTTGGAATGCTTCTAGGGATTATTTAACACCTTAAAACAACCAAAGACATTAAACCTTGGAGTTTACGGCCGTAAACTCAAGAGTTTACAACCGTAAGCTCCATGTGTGAGGTTATTTGGAGAGTAAACTCAAGTATAGGGTCCTTTGGAAGCCTAAACTCAAGTGCCTTGTCCCACAATAGCTTAGATGCAATCCTTAGGGCTTATAAAAATTATATAAAGTGTTTATTATATTCTATGATGTCTTAACATTATCAATTAGTAGTTTAAGACTAAGTGGATACATATATGTGGTATTATATGTTAACTAGGGTTATAAAGTGTGTTCAAGACTTCACTTGTCACCTACCGATCCTACATCTTCAGTTCATCCGTACCACTCACTACATGTGAGTTCATACCCCTTAACCAATGATTTAAATGTTTTCAAATGCTTTATAGGCTGGGGGGGGGGGGGATACAAGTTAAATACTTATAGTTATTAAATCAATCACATGTGATTAATAACTACAAAACCAATGATTTCTTACCGTTCAAACTGTTTATCAAACCGTATTGTTTCAAACTGTTTTACAAACTCTTTTACTTATCAAATACTTTCATTTAAACTCTTTAATAATTATTATCAATTGCATGTCTATGTATGTATACTTATATAATAAATGTTTAAAAGGCGGAGGAAGGCCTGCCCGCCGTATTTCCTTTTCGCGCTTGAGATGTGGTCTGGTGGGATATCGGGTATCCATCCGAAGGTCATTTAAATATTAATTATATATCATGTGTACATATGTAGTTGTAAAGGTCCTTCCAGTTCATTCAGTACCCTTGGGTAGCAAGGGTATACTTCCAGGTTCATACGTACCAGTTACATCATTAGTAAGTTACCATAGGGGTAGCACAGGAAAATACTAATACTATAACTAGAACAAAGAATCATACAATGAGTCAGTTCATTCATGAGTCAGTTCGAGTAGTACACACAGTACACTACTATACATGATAGATAGAGAGAACGTACATTACAGCAAGCACACGTAGAACATTTTAGTACACACAGGCTAGACAGAGAAAGATTACACTTTCAGTTTGCACATTTATTACATATACGTTTATGCAGTTATGTGAACCATTGAGCGGGTCATGGCACTTCCTGCCACGACCGTTCTTGTATCCTGAATCTCCTTAATTGGAGAGTGTATGAGTTTGCGTATAGATCTATAAATGATTGACTATCCTACACCTTGTGCTCGCTACGGCGGGACTTGCAAGTCTACGGGTGCCAAATGTCATTTCTTACGACGTCTTACATCGTCGTTTTACTAGAGTCGGTAACAGGATACAGGTCGATCACATGTTATTTGAAACAACTTTTGTATTAAGGTAGTTAGTACCTCAATAGTCACTTATTACAAATACTACGGTACCATAATATTTTCTCATTACATTCACTTCGTGAATATTCACACGATGCACGGTAATGTAGTAACTATATTTTGGTTAATGACAGTCATATTTGGGAAACACACACTCTAACAAGAGACATATACACAAACACGAGATGCCTTGGTAGAAGGCTACAATTAGTAGAAAACATAGGGTTTTCTAGGAGAGTTCAAACATTACACAAAACATTGTACAAAACATTTTATAGAAACAACTTTCAAACGTTTTCATACAATCTCAGACATTAATATACTTATGATCTCACCAACATTAAGCTGATACTCGCTTTCAAAATAACTTGTATTCTCAGGTCACCACTAGACAGGTACAGGTGACAGGCTTTTGAGAAGATGGAGTTCATTCAAGACCTATCTTTTATTTTGATATGTATATTTTTGGTGTCTATAACTTTGACAGAACACACATGTATGAAATTATAATATTAATGCAATGGATGATGTTGTTGCTTGTTTACTACTGTTCATTATTGTGATACTGTACATGATGTCCTCCACCCCAGAATGTTTCCGCCATTCATGGTTTTGGGGTGTGACAGATTGGTATCAGAGCATTGTTTATAGTGAATTGAGTATATCAACCCATAAAAGATATACTAACTATAAATACATTGGGATTAAAATACTCTGACCAAGAGTTTATACTTTAAATACTAAAATATTTAATTAAGTATACAAGTCTGCATTCATACTAAAATCAGTGTCACTAGGACAGTACAAAAGAATTACGTTTGTTGAACAACATAGGTGGACTTAGAGACATATAGTCAAAACTGGGAAGATATAGCCTGATCAACTATATTATCCGAGAGTTGACTAGCATGTGCCTAAGTGTAGTTGTGTGGTTGCAACAAGTCTAAAATCTTACCAACAACCCTACAATGAGAACACTATAACATAACATTAAACTTAAAATACTATAGGAGTATTTTACATTACTATTAGTTACTTATGTGCTAGATTCTTATACCTCCCTTCTCACATAGATTTAATGGCTGGATTCCATATTCCCGGGGACCCGTACTTTCCACCCAATGAAAATTCTGGATGGCTTGAGGCAAAGTCTGATGATGAGCATCAAATACCTTTGGATGATCATCAAGAAGAAGGATTCTCGGATGGATCTGACTCTAAGCCCGAGGTCAATAACCTACCTCAAGTAGGTTAAGCCCCGAATAACAACCCCCAACCAGTATTTCAAGGACCCACACCTCTGTGGGCGACAAACTTGAATACATGGAGCCATGAACAGGATCAACCCATTTCCTACAATGGGGACATAAGTTTCTACAACCTCACTAATGGAGGTTCTGGTGACAGTGTCTTACCCATCATGATTCGTAGGATTTCTCGGAACACGATAATGGGTCAATCATCTGTCAATCGAATCTTGGAGATTGATGCCAACACAGGTGTTAACACTATCTGCATTCGCCAACTAGAGTATGCTCATGAAAGGACTCTGGTCCATAATGCAGCTCTTTAGAGGGAACTCACTGAAACGCGAGCTGAAGTCAGAGAACTTCAAGCTCAGCAAGCAAGGGCTGATAGGCGAATGAGGGACCTACAACACTCTGTCAGGATCAAGGACTCACTCTGGCAGTTCTCGTCGCCGATAGATCCTTATCAACTTCTCTTTTTGGATATAACCTGGTTATGAAAAACTTTGGTCTATTTTCTTATCTTGTAAATCATAGGCCTTTTAGGTCTTGGTTAGGTTGTAATTCTGTCAAAATTTTTCCCATTTTGGTTGATGTAAGGCCTATTACTGTAGGCTGTTTTTCCCGAACTTTCTACATCAGTAATATCAGTAATATTGACAGGTACCTAATCATATGAGAATTATTATCCAAATATAATCATCTATTAGTTTAAATCTTCATTCAATCGTATTGTTGGGCTATAGGGAGTTAGTCCATGAGTCATTCTCATCAATTCTTCCATTGAATTCTTATCAATGCTTTCATCTTCATAAACTTATAGATCAAAGATGTCGCCTCGCAGAAATCCAAGGAGAAACCCAAATAACAAAACACCACCTCCTCCACCTCCACAACCACCTATTCCTCAGTTCGACACGACAACTCTAAATGCTGTCGTAGCTGCGGCTGTGGCTTCCGCCATGGCCCAATATCATTCATCTGGTTCCACTTGAGGAGGAACCCCTGTTCAGTTAGTTCAGGTTGAAGCTACCATGCGCTCGAGAGAGTGCTCCTATAAGGACTTCATGAACTGCAAGCCATTGTCCTTCAATGGGACTGGCGGAGTCATTGCCCTCTCGCAATGGTTCAAGAAAACCGAATCGGTTGTTGAAATCTGCTCTTGTCCCGAGGAGAGCAAGGTGAAGTATGCTGCTTGCACCTTTGAAACAAAAGCCCTAACATGGTGGAACGGCCATGTTAAGTCACTAACTCTTATAGTGGCTAATGCGATGGGCTGGGAAACCTTGAAAGACCTCATGATTGAGGAATACTGCCCGAGGGGCAAGATCCAAAAGCTGGAGGAAGAACTGTGGAGCCTAACCATGAAGGGCTCCAACGTAGTCGCCTACACCGCCAAATTTTATGAACTGGTGGCCCTCTGTCCGAGCATGATTCCTTCAGAGGGAAAGAAGATTGAAAGATACATATGGGGACTAGTGCCCCCATACTAGGGAAATGTTTTGGCATCACACCCCACTACATTTTATAGTGCCAAGCGATTGGCACAGCGGCTCATAGACCATGGGGTTCGTACCGCGGCCGCAACAACTACCCTGGCCATCTCAGAACCTACATGAACCGCTGATTCCAAGCGGAAGTTTTGGGATAGTAAGAAGAAGCCAAAGGCTGCTAAGAAGAGGCAGGTCGTGGCAGTACATGTTGCGGTAACACCCTCCACTGTTGCTCCGATAAATCAGTATGCTGGAAGTTTGCCTAAGTGAAACAAGTGCAACTTCGATCACGACAGCGCCTGCCGAGTGATGCAGTATCTGAACTGCAACGGGAAGGGGCACACAGCCCGTTTCTGTAAAGCTCCAGCGAAACAAATCAACCAAGCCCCTTGTGTTGGAATGGGCCAAACTTGCTACGGATGTGGCGAGGTAGGCCACTTCAAAAGGAGCTGCCCAAAGGCAGGGTTTGCCGGTGGAGCGGCAAGAGTTCTGGCCATAGGCCATGAGGAAGCGGTTGCCGACCCCACAGTGGTCACTGGTACATTCCTCCTCAATAACTCTTATGCATGCATTCTATTTGATAGTGGAGCAGAGAGGAGTTTCGTGAACAAAAAATTTGCTCACTTACTTAAGCAAAAATCACGAGCACTTAATGAACCGTTCACTATGGAAATGGCTAATGGAAAGCCAGAGAGCACTAGTAGTATATTCATAGGGTGTACCCTAACTTTAGATAACCATTCATTTGCTATCGATCTTATGCTGGTCTCAATAAAAAGTTTTGACGTCATTATCGGCATGGATTGGTTGAGTCTTCATCGTGCCGATATCATGTGTTACGAAAAGGATGTTCTCCTTAATATGCTGTCTGGCGAAACCTTAGTAGTTTATGGCAAAAAACCAGGCGCGAACCTCCGTATCATCTCGAGTATCCAAGCTTAGAAATTCTTACGAAAGGAATGTACAACATTCCTTGCTCACGTGGTCGATGTGAGCCAAGAAACGAAAGACATCCAGAACATTCCAGTAGTATGCGACTTTCCAGACATCTTTGCAGAAGAACTCCCAGAATTACCTCCGCAACGTCAAGTCTAGTTCCGAATCGCCTTAGTTCAAGGGGCTACCCCAGTAGCCAAATCGCCCTATCATCTAGCACCTGCAGAGATGCAAGAACTGTCCGGTCAACTTAACGAACTGCTCAACAAGGGCTTTATAAGACCAAACTTCTCACCCTGGGGAGCTCCAGTCTTGTTCGTCAAGAAGAAAGATGGATCGTTTCGCATGTGCATCGACTACAAGGAGCTCAACAAACTGACGGTCAAAAATCGTTATCTATTACCTAGGATCGACGATTTGTTTGACCAACTGCAAGGGGCGAGCTTTTTTTCAAAAATTGACTTAAGATTTGGATATCACCAATTACGAGTACTAGGGGAGGATATTCCGAAGACATCCTTCCGAACTCGTTATGGGCACTACGAATTCGTAGTGATGCCATTCGGATTAACAAACGCGCCCGCGGTATTCATGGACTTAATGAACCGGGTGTGTCGTCCTTACTTGGATCAGTTTGTCATCGTTTTCATTGATGACATACTTATCTATTCTGGTAGTAAGGAGGAGCATAGTCAACATTTGCAACAAGTCCTCGAAACTTTACGGTTGGAGAAGCTCTACGCGAAGTTCTCAAAATGCGAATTTTGGATTCGACGAGTCGAATTCTTAGGGCACGTGGTTAGCGAAGAGGGAATACACGTGGACCCTTCCAAAATCAATTTCATTAAGAACTGGTCAGCACCGAAGATGCCTACAGAAATTCGTCAATTTCTAGGCCTTGCTGGCTATTATCGCAGGTTTATTCAGAACTTCTCCCGCATAGCGAAACCTCTTACAACACTGACCCAGAAGGGTGTGGCCTTTGACTGGGAAGAGAAGCAGGAAAGAGCGTTCCCAACGCTCAAACGAGCCTTGTGCACCACATACTATCCCTTCCTGAAGGAATAGAAGACTTTGTAGTCTATTGCGATGCATCGAATCAAGGGCTCGGATGTGTTCTGATGCAGCGGGGAAAGGTCATCGCCTATGCCTCGAGACAACTAAAGACACATGAAGTCAACTACACAACCCAGGATCTTGAACTAGGAGCAGTTGTGTTTGCTCTGACGATCTGGAGACATTACTTGTACGGAACGAAGAGCACTATCTTTACAGACCACAAGAGTTTACAACACATCTTCAACCAGAAAGAGCTCAACATGAGACAACGACGGTTGGTCGAGCTACTCAGTGATTACAAATGCGAAATTCGTTATCATCCGGGTAAAGCCAACGTAGTAGCTGACGCCCTAAGTCGGAAGGAATATTCTGGTCGTAGGGTCAAATCATTGACCATGACTATCCATTCACACTTGTCCACCCAAATTAAGGCAGCTCAGTTTGACGTTTTGAAGCCTGAAAATGGGGTGGGTGAATCCCTAAGAGGGATGGATAAGAACTTGGAGGTTAAGGGTGACGGAGCATACTATTTCATGGACCGTGTCTGGACCCCGAACCTAGGTGGTTTTAGAAACTTAGTCATGAATGAGGTGCACAACACTCGTTATTCCGTACACCTGGGATCATATAAGATGTATTTAGACCTCAAAAAGTTATACTGGTGGCCTAACACGAACTCCATCCGGTCTTTTACAACAGCCGAAGCTACCAGAATGGAAGTGGGAGCGCATAACTATCGATTTCATAACCAACTTGTCCAAGACGACGGGTGGACTTGATTCCATATGGGTCATCGTCGATAGGCTGACCAAGTCTGCACACTTCCTACCGATCAAAGAAACAGACAAGATGGAGAAGCTTACAAGGACTTACATTAAGGAGATTGTAAGACTGGACGGAGTCCCTTTATCCATTATCTCGGACAGAGATAGTAGATTCACTTAGAGGTTCTGGTAGTCATTACAAAGTTCCTTAGGAACTAGGTTGGACATGAGTACAGCCTACCATCCACAGACTGACGGGCAAAATGAGAGAACTATCTAGACCTTGGAACATATGTTGTAAGCTTGTGTGATCGACTTCGGGAAAGCATGGGATACTCATTTACCCCTTGTCGAATTTTCCTATAACAATAGTTATCACACGAGCATAAAGGCTGCTCCATTCGAAGCCCTCTATGGCCGAAAGTGCATATCCCCTCTGTGCTGGGCTGAAGTGGGTGATACCCAGTTACCTAAGGGACGAGTTCCTGAAAGCACTCTCACAGTTCTGGAAATCACACGAAAACAACGGAGAAGATCATTCAAATCCGTGAATGATTGAAAGCCTCCAGAGATCGACAGAAAAGCTACGCTGATAAACGTAGGAAACCGTTGGAATTCCAGATGGGCGACCGCGTTCTATTGAAGGTCTCACCCTGGAAGGGCTTGATACGCTTCAGAAAGTGTGGAAAGCTAAATCCAAGGTACATTGGGCCTTTTTAGATTCTTTCAAGAATCGGCCCAGTAGCTTACAAACTTAACTTGCCACGCGAACTCAGTAACGTACATCCTACCTTCCACGTCTCGAACTTGAAAAAGTGTCTGCCCGACGAGACTCTTGTTATTCCACTCGACGAGATCGAGATCAACGAGGGCCTCAACTTTGTGGAAGAACCAGTAGAAATCATGGACCGAGAGGTCAAGCAAACGAAACAAAGCCGTATCCCGATATTGAAGGTTCGTTGGAACGCCAAACGAGGACCTGAATTCACTTAGGAACGAGAGGATCAGATGAAGCTAAAATATCCTCATATTTTCATTTAGTTATTTGTAACTTCTTATTTTCTTAAATTCTAATTTCGGGACGACATTCCTTCTAACAGGGGGATGATGTCACAACCCGAAATTTCCATTCTGTACGAACTTTATAAGTCAATAGAAGTTATAACAGTCACAGTAAAATTTCAGATTTTTATGTATAAATTTGAGTATTTCGGGATTTAACACATAAGGAGATATCAGGAGAGTGGAAGCACTAGGGTTTTGTGCAACATTGTTATTCCAACACTCTATTATATTAGAAATCAGTTCGGGAATAAAAAAATATTTTCTGCCAAAAATCCCAGGACTATAAATATGATTCTTAGCCAAACTATTTCATTTGTTACATTTCCAACTAGAGAAAAGCCATTTTCTCTCTCACGGATCTACGGGTTTTCATCCCAAATCGTGAGTACCCTTCTCTAGTTACATTATATAGCTTATAACATGTTTAATAACCTCGATTACATGTCAAAACTGCAAGATTAGGGAGTTTACCACCCAAGAACGTTCTTGGAGAGTAAACTCCAATATGAGGCTTATATAATGCCTAGTTCCTTCCACATGTTAAATAATGACATTAGGCTTGTATGTAAGTGTATTAAAGACAAGAAAACAACCAAGGAACACAAAAGCATGGGATCAAAGAGCGCTTTTATGGTACCTAAAGCCTTAGAAATTTACTAGGAATTGTTCCCACCTAAATCCAGGACCAAAACACACCGAAAACACATCATTTTGGATGATTACGGCCCTAATAAAGCTCTTGGGCTGTAAACATGAAAGAAGGGCACCAAAGTGTGCCTAAGGTCTTCATATGCTTGGGATAAAAGTCTAAAGACCTATACTACATGTACAAGAGACTTGAAAGCATCAGAAACACCATTCCAAGGGAGTTTATAGCAGTAAACTCCAAAGGAAATGGCCTTAGGGTCGTAAACTCCACAAAGGAGTGTTTCTATGCCTTAAACCCTTCCAAGAATTAACCCACAAATTTGGAATGCTTCTAGGGATTATTTAACACCTTAAAAAAACCAAAGACATTAAACCTTGGAGTTTACGGCCATAAAGTCAAGAGTTTACAACCGTAAACTCCATGTGTGAGGTTATTTGGAGAGTAAACTCAAGTATAGGGTCCTTTGGAACCCTAAACTCAAGTGCCTTGTCACACAATAGCTTAGATGCAATCCTTAGGGCTTATAACACTTATATAAAGTGTTTATTATGTTTTAGGATGTCTTAACATTATCAATTAGTAGTTTAAGACTAATTGGATACATATATGTGGTATTATATGTTAACTAGGGTTATAAAGTGTGTTCAAGACTTCACTTGTCATCTAGCGATCCTACATCTTCAGTTCATTCGTACCACTCACTACAGGTGAGTTCATACCCGTTAACCAATGATTTAAATGTTCATAAAGGCTTTATGGTGGGGGGGGGGATACAAGTTAAATACTTATAGTTATTAGATCAATCACATGTGATTAATAACTACAAAACCCATGATTTCTTACCGTTCAAACTGTTTATCAAACCATATTGTTTCAAACTATTTTACAAACTCTTTTACTTATCAAATACTTTCATTTAAACTCTTTAATACTTATTATCAATTTCATGTCTATGGATGTATACTTATATAATAAATGTTTAAAAGGCTTAGGATGGCCTGCCCGACCTATTTCCTTGTCGCGCTTGAGATGTGGTCTGGTGGGATATCGGGTATCTCTCCGAAGTTCATTTAAATATTAATTATATATCATGTGTACATATGTAGTCATAAAGGTCCTTCCAGTTCATTCAGTACCCTTGGGTAGCAAGGGTATACTTCCAGGTTCATACCTACCAGTTACATCATTAGTAAGTTACTATAGGGGTAGCACAGGAAAATACTAATACTATAACGAGAACAAAGAAACATACAATGAGTCAGTTCATTCATGAGTTAGTTCGAGTAGTACACACAGTACATTACTATACATGCTAGATAGAGAGAACGTACATTATAGCAAGCACACGTAGAACATTTTAGTACGCACAGGCTAGACAGAGAAAGATTACACTTTCAGTTAGCACATTTATTACATATATGTTTATGAAGTTATGTGAACCATTAAGCGGGTCATGGCACTTCCTGCCACGACCGTTCTTGTATCCCGAATCTCCTTAATTGGAGAGTGTATGAGTTTACGTATAGATCTATATTGGATTGACTATCCTACACACTGTGCTCGCTACAGTGGGACTTGCAAGTCTACGGGTGCCAAATGTCATTTCTTACGGCATCTTACATCGTCGTTTTACTAGAGTCGGTAACAGGATACAGGTTGATCACATGTTATTTGAAAACACCTTTTTTTATTAAGGTAGTTAGTACCACGGTAGTCACTTATTACAAATACTACGGTACGATAATATTTTCCCATTACATTCACTTCTTGAATATTCACACGATGCACGGTAATGTAGTAACTATATTTTTGGTTAATGATAGTCATATTTGGAATAGACACACTCTAACAAGAGACATATACACGAACACGATATGCCTTGGTAGAAGTGTACAGTTAGTAGAAAACATATGGTTTTCTAGGAGAGTTCAAACATTATACAAAACATTGTACAAAACCTTTTACAGAAACAACTTTCAAACATTTTCATACAATCTCAGACATTAATATACTTATGATATCACTAGCATTAAGCTGATACTCGCTTTCAAAATAACTTGTATTTTAGGTCACCACTAGACAGGTACAGGTGACAGGCTTTTGAGAAGATGAAGTTCGTTGAAGACTCATCTTTTATTTTGATGTGTATATTTTTGGTGTCTATAACTTTGACAGAACACACATGTATGAAATTATAATATTGATGCAATGGATGATGTTGTTGCTTGTTTACTACTATTCATTGTTGTGATACTGTACATGATGTCCTCCACCCCAAAATGTTTCCGCCATTCATGGTTGTGGGGTGTGACAACTTATCAGTGATAGTACACTGGTAAGTCTGGATGAACCTAACAGCTACACGGAAGCCATGGCAAGCCCTGAGGCTGCTAAATGAAAAGAGGCTATGGACGGCGAGATACAGTCCATGTATGACAATCAGGTGTGGAATTTGGTTGACAATATACCAGGTCGTAAGACAGTCGAGTGCAAATGGATCTTCAAGAAGAATATCAACATGGATGGTAATGTACACACTTATAAGGTGCGACTGGTTGCAAAGGGCTATTCTCAAATTCCGGGAGTTGATTATGATGATAACTTTTCACCAGTAGCAAAGATTAAATCTATTTGGGTTATGTTAGCCATACCTGCATTTCATGACTATGAAATATGGCAAATGGATGTCAAAACTTCTTTCCTTAATGGAAAGTTGGCTGAGGATGTTTACATGAGTCAGCCAGAGGATTTTGTCAGTACAGAGTACCTTAATAGAGTGTGTAAGCTAGAGAAATCCATCTATGGATTGAAACAAGCACTTCATAGATGGAATCTTTGTTTCGATGAGAAAGTCAAAGAGTTTGGTATTGTATGTGGATGACATACTACTCATAGGAAATGACATCCCAACCTTGTAGGAAGTGAAGTACTGGCTTGGGAAGTGTTTTACTATGAAATACCTAGGACAAGCTGCGTATATTCTAGGGATAAGGATTTTGAGAGACCAGTGTAAAAGACTAACTACACTTAGTTAGAGTACCTACTTGGAGAAGGTACTGAATTAATTCAGCATGCAAAAGTCCAAGAAAGGAGAGGTACCGATCCAGAGTAACGCCAAACTAACTAAGACTTAGAGTCCGAGTATAGAGGCTGAGATAGATGAGATGGGTCATGTACCATATGCTTCCACTGTGGGCTCAATCATATATGCTATGACTTGTACTCACCCTGATGTGGCTTTTTCCTAGAGCATGGTTAGTAGATATCAAGGGAACCCTAGCAAGGCTCATTGGACTGTGGTAAAGACCATTCTCAAGTATTTCCGAAAGACTAAGGATTGGTTCCTTACCCTTGGTGGCAGTAATGACTTGAGAGTGGTAGGATATAGTGATGCTAGCTTTTAGACTGGCAGGGTTAATTTCCGCTCTCAGTCAGGCAGGGTCTTTATGCTAAATGGAGGAGAAATTACTTGGAAAAGTTCCAAGCAGGAGATGGTAGCTGATTCAACTTGCGAATTAGAGTATATAGCAGCAAGCGAGGCAGCAAAGGAGGCAATATGGCTAAAGAACTTCATTTGAGACCTTGGAGTTATACCATCTATAAAAGAGCCAATGGAAATTTTCTGTTACAACGAAAGTGTGGTTACCATAGCTAAGGAACCAAGGGATCACGGGAGATCCAAACACATTGACAGAAAATAACATTTCATTAGACATCGAATAGAAGAAGGACTCCTCGTGGAAAAGCGGGTATCATCAGATGAGAACCCAGCAGATCCCCTCACGAAGGGACTGAGTAGGGTTAAGCATTAATAGCATGCGAGGCGCATCGTGCTGAAGGATGATATTAGTTTTAATAATTAGATAGTTTTGAAACTTGTTAAATCTAATTGGCATTTGATGATTAAATAAAAGTTGTTGTTTATTTAATAGTAAAGTGTTGCTATCTTATGTTAATCGTTTACTATTGTTACAATTTTTCATGTTTTGACTTCCAGGATAATTATATTATTCAAACTCTCCACAATCAGTGATACTTTGGAAGTAGGTATTGAATTAAGACTGTCATGTATTGGGTTTGTAGATTTTCTAAGGTGTATTATACATAGCAATGGTTGCTGCAACATTCATGAGTGCTCATGAGTTCTGAGTATTGGATTCAACCCACACTCACTTGTATCACTTCATGGAATTTATCTCGAGTGATCGTGAGACGGTAATATCATATAAATCTTCAAACCTAGAGATATGAGTTGTTGACTAAGAGTTGGTTATACATTGATTGTACAAAAATGCATTGGTAACTCGATGTTATAAAACGTGCTTTTTTGCATAATTCAAGAAGTAGTCAGTATAAGCATATGAGTCGAAGTTTATCTGTTCCTTCTAGGACTAGAAGCGATATCTGGGCCCCTCGATGATTTTTTGACCTATTTATCGGGCATGGTCAGAACCTAATTTATGTGTTCAATTTAGTTATATGTCAAACAGATCAGAGACCGAGAAACAAATGTTGCACAATAAGTAAGATCATGTTGCATGTATTTGTCCGACTGATATCTTGAGAGGAGAGGATTATATGATCACTTATCTTAAATGGCGTATCGTCATCATCTTAGTTCCACGAGACCTTGAAAGAGCTACGATTGATGATCGGGTCCTGAATTCATTCTTGCAATTATAGTTACTATACTTATCCAAGTGGAAAACTGTTGGATTAGGTGTCTAAGTTCATAACTATTTCTAGAATGTAGTTGACCCAATTAGCATGGTCCATTTGGGTTGCGTGGCATCATGCATTTGGATAGGCTAAAATGAGATAAATGACACTTAAGGTTTATTGATATATTATAAGCTCTAATATATTAATAATATTATTTAATTAATATTTATCATGAATTAATTTGGAATTAATTAAGTGATCAAAATAAGACTAATTAAATATATGGGTTGATTATGTAAATCATCCATACTTATATAGTGGGCTAATGCTTCATGGATTATCAAGTTGGGCTAAAACCCATAGGATGCTCCATGGTGTTTATAGAACCCATGGGTCATGGAAATGAAAAGTCATGACAATTAGGGTTTACATGGTGTAAACCTAATGGTAACACACTATATAAGCATCATGTGTAGACCAAAATCGGCCACTAAGAATACAAGTGAGAGCTAGCCAATTTCTAAGTGTTATTCATTTCTATCTATGTTATTCCAAGTGCATTCGGTGCTGTGTGAGACATTTGAAACATCACACTTGAGGTGCTAGGGTCACAAGGTTTTCAAGGAATCCAAACTACTACAAGGTATGTATTTCTTACTAACTTTTATGATTAAAAGTTCCCCGTGTATGCTAGATAGGTTATGAACCTTAGAAAAACAAATTTGCATGTATCATAGATAAAACATAGATCCAAGGTTTCTAGGGTTGCATGTACACCATAGGAGTGTTAGAATGCTCAAAACCCAACAGTACTCCTATTGAGCCATGGAGTATGCTCTTGATCCATGCATGGCCTTCTTGTGGCATGTATGTTCCTGTTGCACGAAGGTGGTGTTTTTGATCCAATCTTGATGTTCTTATGCTACACATGAAGCATGTTGTTCCATCCATACACTTGTTGCGCCATCATGGTTCAAGTTGGATCATCTTATTCCTTAATGAGCCAAGTATAATATGAAGTCCTCTATGATGCTCAAGAATGTACCAGAAGATGCTACATGATAGAATATGATTGGTTTCCTCCAATCATGGGCCAATGGGCTTGGCCCATTAGGTTTTTAGGTCTGATCCCTTAAGTATAAATAAGGATGCATGCTAGGTCATTTTGTATCTTGAATTCTAGAGTGACATGCAGATCTCTATGTAATTATACTTGTAACCTCTGTTTGATAGCTCTAAAATAAAAGAATTCACCCCTCCTTCCCGTGGATGTAGGTCACTGTGAACAAACCACCTAATTAATGTGTCTTATGTGCTTATAGTTTTGTTAGTTATTTGCTTTACTTCCTAACAAGTGGTATCGGAGTTGCGGTTTGTATTCTTATGATTCAAGATTTCTACTCACAAGTTTGATTTGGAGAAATTTAATTGTTCAAATGACTTCACCTTGTGGAAGGTGAAGATGAAGGCTCTTCTAGTTCAACAAGGGTGTCCAACGGCACTAGAAGGAGAGGCAAAACTGCAAAAGGACATGGCAGACGAGAAAAAGGTGGACATTCTGACAATGACACATAGTGTCATTCTATTGATCTTGACAGATGAAGTACCGTGTGAGGTCGTGGATCAAACAACTGTTTTTGGGCTCTAGGATAAACTTGATGACAAGTACTAGAACAACTCACTGCCAAATAGGTTGTATTAGAAGGAAAGGTTGTACGCTCTTAGAATGTATGAAAGTACCCAAGTGAACCATCATCTGGATAACTTCAATCACATCATCTTGGATGTACAAGGCTGGATGTGAAGATTGAATATGAAGATCATGCTCTCATTCTCTTATATTCTCTTTCTAACGCATATGAGAATGATGTTGATACCATGATCTATGGTAGGACAACGATCACTGTGAATGATGTGAAGGACTATCTGATATCCAAGGAACTGAAAAAGAAAAGTTTCAGCTAGAGAGCAGGTGTCCAGTTCCAGTTTGTTTGCAGGGAAAGGAAGGACATAAGAGAGGAAAAGGGGAAAATAGGGAGATCATGTTCTAAATCGAAGTCTAAAGGTTCATTGAATGCAAAATGTTATAACTGTAAGGAGAAGGGAAACTTCAAGAGAAATTGTCTACAACTGATGAATGGGAAATCCAGGAGTGAATCAAGCAGCAATACCACTAATGTTATGGTCCAAGAAGGTTTCGATGAAGGGGATGATAGTGATGTCCTAACTATGAGTACATCAAGTTTTGTTGATGTTTGGCTCTTGGATTCTGGAGCATCCTATCACATGATGTATAATTGTGACTGTTTGATTCCTTCAAAGAGTAGGATGGCACAGTCAAGATGGGTGATGATTAGGTGACCAGTATCAAAGGTAGTGGCACAGTGTAGATCAAGATGCACGATGACATGGTTAGTAAGTTATTGCTGCAATGCTCCAAAACTTTAGAAGAATTTATTTTCTCTTGGCCGATTGGCTAAGAACGGGATAAGGTATGTTGGTGAAGGTGACTGGGTCAAAGTTACCAAAGATTCTCTTGTTATAATGAAACGAAAGATGAATCGTGGAGGGATCTATATCCTAGAAGGCAGTATGGTTATGGAAACGGTGGACATCTCCCAATCCTTGAATGAAGGTGATGACAAGGCAAAGTTGTGGCATCATAGGTTGGGGAACATGAGTGAGAGTTCCATGTCATTTCTAAGTAAAAAAGTACTTTTTGGTGACGAGGCTACTTGAAAGATAAAATTTTATGAATCTTGTGTTAAGGGAAAGCATCACAAAGTGAAGTTTGGTACCAGTAAACACACAAGCAAGGAAATCTTGGAGTATATTCACTCGGATTTGTGAGGCCCTACACTAGTGACATCTCAAGGAGGATGCTCATACTTTATGACATTCGTTGGTGATTATTCGAGGAAGCTTTGGTTGTACTTTTTGAAGATCAAAGATGAGGTTTTTGAAAATTCAAGGAGTGGAAGACCATGGTTGAGACAAGAATTGGAAAATAGGCCAAGACTCTAATGACTGACAATGGGTTGGAGTTTTTCAATGCTCCATTTGACAATTTCTTCAAGGTAGAAGGTATAGTGAGGAACTGCACTGTACGGAACACACCACATCAAAATGGAATGGCAGAACGGATGAAACAAATACTCAAGTAGCGTGCCAGGTGCATGCGAATATTTGGTAACTTATCCAAGAAATTATGGGCGGAAGCAGTTAACACTGCTTGCTATTTGGTGAATAGATCTCCATCAACTGCAATAGACTTGAAGACTCCTAAAGAGGTATGGTCCGGGAAACCCTCTGATTATTCTGGTTTATGTATATTTGGATGCACTTCATATGCTCATGTGAATGATGGTAAACTTTAGCCAAGGGCAATGGAGTGCATATTTATAGGATATGCGATAGGAGTAAAAGGTTATCGACTGTAGCGTACAGAAGAAGGAAGAAATCCTAAATTTATGATGAGCAGAGATGTGACCTTTTATGAATCTGTCATCGATAACCAGAGAGGAGGCGTTACAAGTCAAGCAGGAAACAAAGATCAAGGTGCTACCCTGAAGGAGGAATTTGTAACTCAAACTCTAGACAGAGTTGTGATAAGTGACAAAGAGCAAGGCGGAAGTGAACAACCTTGACAAGATGAAACCCAAGAGAAAACCATGGGATCTTCGTCCAACGGTGTTGATGACGAGAAGGATGATGGGTCAAAATCAATAGCAGAGAGAAGATCAAGGAGGTTCATTCGACAACCTAATAGATATATGGGATGTGTGAATTTAGGTGAACTTGAATCCATTGATTTTTCTTTAGCAGCAGGAGGAGACATTGACACCAAGGAGCTTCAATCGTATAAAAAGGTTGTGGTGAGTAAAGAAGCAAATGATTAGTTGATGGCCATGAATGAAGAAATGTAATATATTAAAGAAAATGAAACATGGGATCTTGTTACATTACTAAAGTGTCTCACCCCGAAAATCGAAGGCGGAAACATTTCCGGGGTTGACTCAGCGTTGAGTATCAAATCCAATGCACATAGTAAGTAAAGTAAAACAACCATTACATTACATAAGAAAAGTTTTACAATCGTTTCAAAAGTAAAGTTTGTACAGTTGTGATACATAGTATATATAAACAAAATGAATGGATCTTCGTGTACTCCATCTTCTGATAAAAAAGGAATCTTCGGGTACCTGTTCTAACGCTGACCTGAGAACACAAACGGTTTGAAAATCAGCATAAAGCTGGTGAGTTCATAAGCGGTTTTTGTTTGTGAAAATGTTTCGAGTTTCCTTTCTGTTTCTGAAATGTTATGTACACCAAGAAAATCCCGTATTTTCTTAAAAGTTGGTTATTGTTTCACAAATGTAAAGTATAGTAAGTTTGTACACTGAAAACATGTCTACTCATGTGAAAATGTATAGTTTGGTTATCCGACTTGTCAAACTGTTCTGCTTACTTACCATGAATTACCAGGAAAGTCCCATACTTTCCTTATTGTATGTTACCAATTGTAAAAGATGTAATGTTATCCAATTTGTTACTCTTTCTAGTTATGTAAGTGTTACCCAGGAAAACCCCATGCTTTCCTGCATGTTGGTTTCTAATGTAAACGATGTTCAAGATGTAAAATCTGTAAACGTGATTAGGTTCCATGTTTTCCCCAGGAAAGTCCCGTACTTTCCTGATTGTCAATTACAGTATGTGAAAGATGTAAAAGATGTATAAAGTAGTTCATTATTACTATAAGTAAATCTCTGTTATCCTAATTGCGAGTTCCATAACCATACGATAGACTTAAACCTGTGGCAATAAGTAGTCCACATGTGGCAATAAGTAGTCCACATACTTATAACTTTCGTCACCCTTGAACCATTTCGGTTCAGCTGTAGCTAGCAGCCAGGTGTGGGGTAGTCAGCCCCATATAGATCTATACACTCAAGTCACGCTCTCTAAAGACCAGAGATTCTGGTTACGGGTGTAGTCCTCCACTCGCGTATCTCTGTGGAGTGTTCGCCGAGGACGTGTCACCAATCATATAGGATTAACAAATTTACTAGTAATAATGTGATAGTCCTCCACTCGCGTATATATGTGGAGTGTTACCGAGGAAAAAACAGTGTACATGTATTATATTCAAACATTTAATGTCATGCTTTTAACTGATAAAATGTGGAAAACCATTTGTGAAATATATGTAAAACATAACAGTTTAAAGACCTATTTCATAAATATATGTTACGTGATCTGCATGTTCAAATGATTATCAGTTGTGATAATCAGTCATAAAAGCATATGAAATATGAAACACACATTTGAAAACATGTTTTGAGTACAAGAATTCCCTTGTACTTTGCTTGTGTTCCCGTCTGAAAACAGTGAAAACAGTGAAAAAGGGTAGGGGTATGAACTCACCGGACTCGGAAATGTGTCGGTTTTGGATACTAGACGTTGGTTCGGGGTTTGATTACTCGCAATGTCCCTACGTAAAATGAAACAATGTCCATATATATTCAATTAGGGATACATCCACTAATCATGTGGAACATTACACTCCAACGAGGTTAAACACCTCAAAACGAGCGTTTGGAGTGACCCGGGTGACATCTTCGGATGTGTAATGGCACTAGGGACTTGGGACTTGAGTTTACTCCCCAAGAGTAAACATTTTAAGGAGTTTACAGCCATTGAACACACACATACATGAGTTTACGGCCGTAAACTCATGTGGGTGTGATTTTGAGTGTTTAATGGCTTAAATGGACATGGGGATTGTTGAAATGGATTTATAAAATGCCTTGGAATTGATTGAATGAAATTATATCACTTAAAAGGGAGTTTACGGTCAAACACTTGGAGTTTACGGCCGTAAACTCACCTATGACCAAGAAAAATTGATTTGAGCTACAAAGGACAATCACATGTGATTCTAGTTAATTTTCCAAGCCTTGTTATGAATTTAGAACATCATTTAATATACTTTTAGGAGTTTACGGCTAGAGGCATGTTCTAAGGCCGTAAACTCTCTTATACCCATGAAAAGATAGTTTTTGATGCTTAAAAACAATCACATGTGATTCTAGAAATTTATGCAAGCCATTTGGGTGTATTTGATGCATCATTTAACAAGTTTTATGAGTTTACAGCCAAGGGTATGTTCCTAGGCCGTAAACTCCTATAAATGACACTTTTGATATGTTTCAAACCCTTAAACTATTTTTAGATGCATCTAGATTTTTCCACAAGGCCATTGGTTGAGTTTCAAGGCATTTGGACATGTTTAAAGGCTCTTAATCCCCATTTAAGAGGAGTTTACGGCCTAAGAATGTGTCTTGGCCGTAAACTCACTTTTCCCCCCCAAAAATCATGTTTAAAGTGTTCCAAGTCTAGATTAGCAAGCCTTAAGGTCATATCTAAGTCCCAACTATGATTTGGAAGGGTTTAAGTTCATGAAAACTCCATTTACATGAGTTTACGGCCCAAGCTTATGCATTGGCCGTAAACTCCTTCAAATGGCTCAAAATCAATGTTTTAAGTGTTATAAGTCCTTTCCATTAAGTCATTAAGCCATATCTAATGTCCAACATTTCTTAGGAGGGGTTTTAGGGCTTAAAAACCCATGTTATATGAGTTTACGGCCCATGAAGGTTTCATGGCCGTAAACTCATGAGTGTGGTCATAATCCATGTTTTGAACTCGAATTTGAAGGCTAAGAAGGTTACAATACAAGCTAGGGAAAGTACCTTAGAGATTTGAGGCCTTAAATTTGAGTTTTGAACCCTTAAACTTGGATTTAGGAGAGAGGTTAGAGAGAGAGTAGAGAGAGAAAGAAAAAGCTTCAAATGAGTGCTTAAACATGTTTATATAGGTTCTAAAACCTGAACACGGTGGAATTCTACACGATACCGGCGTTAGACGAGGCTTTTGGACGTACCCGATTGAGTTGCCGTAACCCGATACGGTAAATTCTAGAAATATTCTGATCACTAAAGATGGGTGTTAAAATGATTTCTAAATGTATTAAGACACCCATTAAGTCATTTTAAATACATACATGTTAATGAATTAATTAAACAGAAGATCGGAAATCGAATTTGGAAACGACGATTGGTTGCGTGAATTGTACTATGAAAGAGTTACAAGAAATGATACGGAAATTTCGGGTTGTTACACAAAGGTAGGAAAGCCAGTGGGATGCAAATGGATCTTTTAGAATAAGAATGAGATACTAGGAGTTAAACCAGGTAGGTTCAAGGCAAGGTTGGTAGAGAATGGGTTTTCTCAGAAAGAAGGAATTAAGTATCACGAGGCATTCTTACCGGTCGTGAAGCACAAGAAAATTCAAGCTCTTTTGGTCATGGTGAGTGCATTTGTGATGGATTAGGTGTCTAAGCCCATAACTATAATTGGTATATACTTGAATTGATAGTAACAAAGTTCTATTGGGTTGCCCCATACTAGCAACTGGACATGATGACTTTTGAAGAAAGAGGTTGAATTTATTATTTGAATAATAGATTGAAATAAATGATCTATTAATATATTATGAAAATAATATATTAATTAGAAATCATATTATTTAATTAATAGTTGAACATAAATTAATTAGAATTAATTTTGGGATTGATTGTATTAATTAAAAGTGCAGGGGCTATTTGGTAATTTATTGATAGTTGAGGAATTGGGATCTTGGACCTCCCTAGAAGGGTTGGATGAAAACTTATAGGAAGGTCATAGAATTTCCGTTCAAATGCTTTGAATGGGAAGTTCATGGGCTGCTTAGGCCTTAACCTGAGTAATTAGGGTTTCCTCCTCAAAACCCTAGCTTTGGCTCGAAGCTACCTCAGCTATATAAAGGGCTATACCCCTTCACGATTTCATCCACTCTAAACCCTAGAAGAATAGCCGAATTTCTCAAGCCTTCTCCTCCTCTCTCCTTTCTCAACCTCTTTCTTAATTTAGGTGTGAACCATTAGAGGCGTGACACTTGTAACGCTTGCTCTCAAGGTTGAAAAAGACTTGGATTTTCATTATTATTTCAACATAACAATCAAAGGTATGTTTACTAACCCTAGTTATGATTTTTGAAATTACACTAGTGCAATTTGGGTTTTCCTTTTCATGTTCAATACTTGTATGTTCAATTAGAGAAAACATAGATCCAAAAAAATTAGGGTTGCATGCACAAATATGAATTGTTTGTTATGCTCAAAACCCATCAGTGGTATAATAGCCTTGCCTTGTTTTCTATTGAATTTGACTACAACTGGTTGAAGTTGATTAGTTACGGTTTATGGCAATTAAACCCTTTGGACTTCGGATTTTTGCAATTTAGGGTTTCCTAACCATAGATTTCAAAATTTTGGTAAAGGGTATTAACCCTTTCCCTTGGCCTACAAGTTTTGAAAATTAGGGTTTCCTAACCCTATGGATTTTCGAAGAATATGGAAAGGATTGAAATCCTTGTTTTCCTCCCCAAGATTTTTGATTTTCGAAAATTAGGGTTTTATGGTAGGGTTTCCTAATCCTTATTTGATTTAATGTAACTCCCATATTTGCTTGATATGTCAATCAAATCCAATTAATGGTGCGGAATCCCAATCAATTGGATGATGCAAGATAAAAATAGAGAAGAAGGAGAAGAATAATAAGATGAATCTTCAATGTATTCAATAATATGAATGATGATCAATACATGAGATTCACGAACACACTTGCACCTTCTCTACTTTCTCTCTCTAGAACACCTTAGAGTTTCCACACTTAAGCTCCTTTTTATCCCTTTTTACGTGTTCTGTCTCTCTTTCCTACTGATACACTATTTATATGGACCATGGGCCATGAACAGGTTCACGGTAGTGAACCAGTTCACGACCATAAACACCACCTGGGCCGTGAAACAATATTTTTGACCCAACATTTAATAAATTAATTAAAGGTTTAATTAATGGATAATTATTAAATCAATTTTCTAAAATTAAATTAAATTGTGTTAAATTTCAAAAATTTAAAATATTATAAAACCCTAGTATTTTGAAATGTATAGAATACACCTTATATAATATGTAAAATTAAATGTTTAATATTTACTATTTGTACAAGACAATTTAGTCAAACTGCTAGTACACCTCATTTATGAAGTCGATCTATAAGGGGGTATAAGGAAACTACGTATAAAATGGTAGTTGAAAGTGTGTCCACTCTCACCCACTGCTTCATTGATTGGTGGAGGTCTTTAGCTGAACAGGTTTGATAGGACAAATAATTCTCATTAATAAGTATAATGAAATTATAAAGTAAATAAATGTTTTATAGAAATCCCATTCTTAGTTACTTTAGGAAAAATTTGCATTTGATGTTAATCCATGAAATTGCACTTTGTACTTTATATAAGTCGTTAATGGAGTGTGTGTGGTTAACTGGACACTAATACGGACTAATAAAGCCTGGAAACGGGTGTCTCGTAAATTATCATTGATTGATGGAGCGCGTGTGGCTAACCGCAACATTAATTAGATGATAAATGACATCGGGATTAAGAAGCTAACTTGCATGGTTATTCACATCTTGTTTGTGATCCTCAGTTTCCCAGTCACAAACGGACGAGCATAATCGAGATTAAACCTGCCAATGAATAGTTCAATGAATCTCAAAAGATCTAGGGATTTCATTAAAAAACTAATTTGTTTAAAATTTCGTTTTCGTGGTGAAATTGGTAAATCGTCATTTACTTACTATTATTTATTTCACAATTAGATTATGGAATCCTCTTCTAAATTGTGTAATAACTAGTTGAATCCTATCCTTAATATTTCATTTGGGTGTTATATTTATGAATATTCTAATGTAACTAAAACTTGTCCTTCTTCTTTTTCAGATGTCAACTCCCAACGATGCTTCTGGTTCCTCCTCCAACAACTTCTCACTCATGAAGATTGGATGCAAAACATCAAGAAGGCTCTACGTTTTGAGGACAAAGAGTATGTGCCTGAAAAGGAACTTCTTGAGATCGATGAAACAAAAGCTACTCCTGAAGAACGAGTTGAGTATAGGAGATACTACAATGATTCAACAAAAGCAGCATGCTGTAACGTCCCAAAATTTGAGGCCAAAAATTTCGTTTTTAATTCAGTGGTTTATAAATCAAGTTTATCAAAACATTTCCAAGATCATGTCAGTACATAAATCCATAATATCATGTCTCAACCCAAATCATCTGAAGTAGCGAAATATCATAGTACAATCCCAAAAAACACTAAACAGAAATCATGTGTGTATGTGTGATGCGCTGCTACACTGCTAACTACTTCCCCTTGGACAAAGAGGTACCTGAAACCAAAATTGAAACTATAAGAACAAAGCTTAGTGATTCCCCCCATCATACCACACACCATATAATCACATAGCATACATACTACCGGGCAGTTCTATGGGCGCACGTCCTACCCATAACACACTATTGTGGGATACTGACCTACCCATGTCAAGCCATTCTGGGGTGTTGACCTACCCATGTCAAGCTATTATGAGGTGCTGACCCACCCATGTCAAGCCATTCTGGGGTGCTGACCTGTCCATGTCAAGCCATTATGGGGTGTTGACCTACCCTCCAGTTTTTCTCAACCAAACATGAGGACTATTTCATCCCTACTACTAACACATAATATCATATCATAATCATGCTGTCAGACATATCTAGGGTGTCCGGCCAACCCATTGGTCCTAGCAACGAATCGGGGACTAGTCCCCCACTATTGATGCTATCTCACATAACGTAGTAACTAGCAAACTAGCATACTCGCATATCTAGCAATCTAGCATACTCACATATCCAAAAATAACAGGCCAGGCAATTATCACAAAGATAATCGTCCCAACTAACAATTACTAGTGGGTCGGCATTGGTGCCGTAGACCCACTTCTACTAGAAGGTAACTCACCTTGATGTCGTGTGGTGTTTAAATTGTCCTCGGTGTGAAGACCAGCTCTCCTCGACTCCTCAATCCCTATGCGACAACCTTTAATTCATCAAAAAGAACATACAACCCAACCAGGGTCAATACCAAAACCAGGAAAAGTCAACGTTGGTCAATGTCAACACCCAGTTGACCTAACTCGGCGAGTTGGTCTACAAACTCATCGAGTCCACACTCCACTAACTCGATCAAACCTCGACACTACTCGTTGATTCTAGCGAGAACTCGATGGGTTCTCCTTCATTCAAACCATCAGGACCATTTTCATCCGACTCGCCAAGTTCGTTCATGAACTCGATGAGTTCATCTTCATCCATAAGATGATGTTGACTCCGTGACTCGCCGAGCTCCTCTCGAACTTGCCGAGTCCATCTTCACAAGTTGGGAGATTGCCTGGGACTCATCGAATCTGTTCATACACTTGTCGAGTCCCATAATTCCTAGGTCCCTTTACGTGTCTAAACATTTACGGGACTTTCTTCCCAAACAAATGGTCCATCCACATAAAGGATTTAGTGGTCATTACACACTGACTTGTCGAGTTCCAAGACAGCTCGTCGAGTCCCGTCTTGACCCTTACTATAAAACTAATTTAAATGGGTCTTAACACATCAAACCCATAGATCTAGCCTCCTAATGTCCATTTTATATGTAAACTTCCAAACTTGGTGCACATGCGTGGCGTTTTTGGCACAAAAATCCATAAAAGGTGTTCTACAATGTGCATAGGGCTCTCATGGCCATAGAGTTGGCACCTTTATGCCATTAGACCCATCCAATGACTTAGATCTGAAAGTAGAACCCCATGGATTACTTGACAAATCCGAAAATTGCTTAGGAAGCCCTAAATGCACCCAAAATATAACCCCTAAAGATGAACAACCAAATGGAAGACCAAAACAAGGGGCATTTACCTTGATTGAGCTGAAGATGGAATAAGATCTCTAGATCTACAAGCCCCAACTCAAACTCCCAAGCTTCCTCCCTCTTTTCAAGCATCATAATCCACCAAAATGCACCAAAATGGCCTAAGAACACAAAAAGACGGCTAGGGTTTCGATATGATGTCTTCTGGGAGTATACGGGAAGATGGAGACTGAGATAAGGCGTTTAATTAGGGTTTAAACCCTCAATTTAGGGTTTTACCCAAACAACGCCTACATGTCGAGTCCGTCTTCCGACATGTCGAGTAGATCACTTAACTACCCGCGGATCTCGACTCTACTCGACGAGTTGGGCCTCCAACTCATCGAGTCCCAAAGAAAAACACAAGAAATTCTTGAATTAACTGCGTACTAAGAATCGAGTGTTACAAATCTCCCCTACTTATCATAGACTTCATCTTCGAAGTCTGCTGCTTGATCCTGAAAAACTTCGGGATAATGTTCCCTCATCTCGTCCTCCGACTCCCAGGTCCATTCCGAGCCCTTTCGGTGCTGCCACTGCACCTTTACCAGCTTCACACTCTTGTTCCTCAGATCCCTTGACTTCTTGTCAAGGATTTCCGCTGGCCGCTCGATGTAGTTCAGGTTGTCACCAACCTAAATATCTTCCAAAGGCACAACTTTTGAATCGTCTAGCAGGCATTTCCGCAACAGGGTGACATGAAATGTGCTATGTATCTGACTGTGTTCGGCTGGCAGATCCAGCCTATATGCCACCGTGCCCACCCGGGCTATAACCCTGAAGGGTCCAATATACCTGGGGCCCATCTTGCCCCGCTTCCTAAATTGAATGATGCCCTTCCATTGCGAAACCTTTAGGAGCATCATATCCCCGACCTGGAACTCCATGTCCAACCGACACTTGTCGGCATAACTTTTTTACCGACTCTGAGCAGTCTGAAGCCTGCTCCGAACCTGCTGGATTCTCTCTGTAGTAATAAGTACTACTTCGGTACTCCTCATGATTCTCTTCCCGACCTCTCTCTAGCATATTGGGGTCATGCACTTCCTCCCGTACAACATCTCGAACGGAGGACAGTCGATGCTCGCATGATAGCTGTTATTATAGGAGAATTCTGCCAACGGAAGGTAAGTATCCCAATTACCTCCAAAGTCTAAATCACACGCCCGCAACATATCTTCCAAAGTTTGGATGGTCCGCTCACTCTGACCATCCGTCTGCGGGTGAATAGCAGTACTAAAATGCAGACGAGTACCCAGCTCGTCATGAAACTTCTTCCAAAATATGGTAGTGAACAGCACATCCCTATCTGAAATCACTGAAACTGGCACCCCATGTCGTGCCACTACCTCCCTAATATAGATGTCGGCCGACTTTTTGGCTGAAATACTCTCCTAAATCGGAATAAAATGAGCGCTCTTGGTCAATCGATCAACTATGACCCAAATCGAATCCACTCCTCGCGTGGTCCTAGGAAGCTTCGTAATGAAGTCCATCGTAATATTCTGCCACTTCCACAACGGGATATCCAACGGTTGGACCTTACCGTGAGGTCTCTGGTGCTCAGCCTTGACCTTCCTATAGGTCAGGTACCTTTCCACAACCCAAGTTATGTCCCTCTTCATACAAGGTCACCAATAATCAAGACGAAGATCCATGTACATCTTCGTCGCCCCGAGATGGATAGAGAACCTAGATTTGTGCACCTCTGCCATCAATACCTAGCACATACCCCCATGATAAGGGACCCACACCCTATGGTGAAGAGTCAACAATCCCCGACCATCATAGTCGAAGGAGGAAACCTGGCCCACAATCCGCTCGCTCTTCCGATGTTCCTCCTTCATGGCCTCCTTCTGGGCCTCCCGAATCTACTCCAACAACAGAGTCACAACTATCATTCTCAGAAAAATGTCCCTGATTAATTGTAAGTCCCAAATTTAATGATCCAATTCAGTAATCAATGAAGTTAATTATAATAAAGGAGAGATGTAGAAGAAGAAGAATTAAAATCAAGCATGCACACATCTATATTCAGTAAATGTCAAGTACATCTTGAGAAAAGTACAACTGCAGTAGAGTTCTGACACCAGCAAAATCAGTACAATCTGACACACCTCAGTTGCTATAAATAGTACTCCTCACACCAGCACAAGAGAGTGCATCCAAACATATGTGTGCTGCCGCACACACATGTGTGGCAGCACACATTACACTACACCACATAATCACTTAAAGAAAAGACAATATCATCTATACAAACTGATGCCTAGCTCAAACCACAAAAATATGTTCTTTCAGTCTCCCCCTTGGTTTGAGACTAGCATAATCTTGTCTTCACTCCTTTGGCTCCTCAGCGGGCTTCTCAAACAACCTCAAATCTGATCTCCCCATTGATCCCATCCATAATCTTCCATTTATAATTGTAGCTACCATTGGAGTGTATTCTTTAGCAGCAGCTTCCATGAGATCCTTTTTGCAAATGATTTGATGACAGGCCAAAGTTCGTATATCCCTTTGTCTGAAGTGTAGAAGATCTTTAGCACTAATCAATCTCAGAATATGTTCTCAATTCTTGAATTTGATGGCTGCAGTAGCTATTTCGTCATCATATGCCCAAAATTCCATGTCATCTAGATATCCCTCATGAAAGTGTTGAGGAATAGGAATTTCCTTCTGTTTCCTAATTGCAGGCCAAAGTATAATCTTCATGGGTTCGCCTGTTTCTGGATCAATAACATCTTTGTCCTTTTTGTATAGGGCTTTGCCAGTCTTCATTAAAGGAAAGTTCTCTTTGACCTGTTTGTCGATAAATCTTTTGAAATTTGAAGCATTTGGATCTTCAGAGGGGTTATGGAATGGGTCCCTGGATAATTCAGCTAGATCAGTTTTGGTCCAGGAGTTGAAATCATGGGTGCTTTTGTAACATTCAGATGCTCCTGATTTTCACTTTACAACCCACAAATTTGTCACTAGATCAAAGGCCCACATTCAGATGCATGTTCTGTCACCATACACATCACCGAACTTTCTTTTCTTCAAATATGTTACTGTCAAGACAATGTCTTTAGATTTGCGATTTTCATTCGAGTTTTTCATGAATAAAAGGCCTTCTCTTTGTTTTGTGATTCTTTTTCCCTGCTTGATTGTGATTCTGGCTGTGCTTCCTTCAGGTTCTTTTTCAAATCTGTCTACAATGGTAATTGTTCTTGGAACAGGTGGGTCAACAGGTAGATCATCAATTGCAAGATGTGATTGAACAGAAGGAGGATCAACTATTCCATGAGGTTGTTGGAAAAGGGCTTTGACTTTCTCACCAAAGGCATCGTACAATACGTTCTTGAGATTGAATTAATTTGCTAGAACAGAACCAAGACTCGTTTGTAAATCCTTGATTTGTTTGGTCTTTTCTTCATCTTTTGCCCTGAGCTCAAAAATATGTGCAGAGAGCTGATCCATCTGAATTGATTTTTCAATGAGCTGTTGACAGAGAATTCCAATTTCTTCTAGGAGATCAGATGAATAGGATTTGTCATCATTTGTCCGACCCTTGTTGAATGATATTCCTTTTACGTGTGAAGAGATTGGACTAGATTGAGCTAAATGTTTTACTAATTTGATAGATGCTTCATCAAGAGAAGGTCGTGTTGGAGAATATTCTGGAATAGAAGAGGATCCACCAGTCTTGAACATGGTGCTTGGACCTTCATCAGTCTGCTTTGAAGGTGAGTGATGAGTGTCTTCATTTTCCATCGACATGGTGCTTGGACCTTCATCCACCAGTGATGAATCTCCTCTACTACAAGCTCGGAGGGAGAGTGATGAGTGTCTTCATTTTCCATCGACATGGATTGATCAACTGCTTCTTCTCTGACATCGTCTTTAAAAATTCCAAATTTTATTAAAGGAAATTTTCCTTCAAATACAAATTTTCCGCCTCTCTTTTGCTTCATTAATCCAAAGGCACTTGGACTAATGGATTTGAAATCCAAAGTATCATTTCCTCTCTACAACTCGGGGTGAGTTACGTTAAGGATGATTTGTAGAAATCTTGGATACATACAAAATTTGTCTCTTTTGCTTCCTTTAATATTTAGTATCATTTCATTCATTATGAATTTTGAGAAATTAAACTCAAAACCTGCTGCCAATGCAGCAATGGCACCAATATTGGCTAGAGAAATCTGGTTAGCTCCTGATCTCCGGCTAGAAACGCAACTCATGAACACACGAGCTAAAAGCGTCCAACATGGAGGAAGCAGCTTTTTGATTGTAGGAGGAAAAGTTCCTTCGTATCCCATATGCTCCAAAACTTTCTCAATTTGATGAACTTCAATTTCCATGAGGTACTCAGGTCTGTCCTCAATTTGAAGAGATTCTCTGATGATGCTTTATGTACTTAATCAAACTTTGGTAGATGGCAGGATTTGTAGTTAAGCAAAGAACCAAGCATGATTTCTTCAAACCATCCACAATGAATTTCAAGTCACTGTGTGCTGCAGGAGGATCTTCAAGAAAAATTGCAGAATTATGAGCTTTAGCGAACTCCATGTCTCCCATTTTAATCTGAAAATTAACACATCAAATTATTAGGGCAACATATAAGAATGATGTATCCGCACACGGAGTTACACACAGCCGCACACGCACATATGCAGTTGTACAAGATCAGCCGCACACATTTGTTATGGAAAAGTGTGGCAACAAATAGTAAGCCGCACACGCTTTTTCATGAAGGAGTGTGGCAGCACACGGTTAGCCGCACACGAACGTGTGCTGCCGCACACACCGTGTGCGGTTACACTTGAAGATAAACAAATTTTTATGAAGATTTAACAGCAAACTATAAAACTTTTGTGAAAATAATTAAAAATTCAACCGTGTTCATGAAAATTACCGAGTGAACAGCTTGTTTTCACAAAAAAATTTAATGGAATTTTAATGAGATTGAGAGAGTTTATATGTGTGTGCGGTTGAAGTGGAATAGTGGCTGTATGCTTTTCACCGCACACGCACACTATATATATGCAAAAAAATTTCACTTTCTCCTCCTTTTCCTTTAATTATTTATCCCAAAACCCCTTTCACTTCACAATTTTCTCAAAAATGAATTATTTTGAGGATTAATAGAATTTTAATTTCAAAGATTCAAGGAAAAATTTAAAATAAAATAAAAAATAAAAATAAAATAAAATAAATAAAAAAATAAAAATGAAAATAAATAGAAAATAAAATGAGATTGAAAATTCTATTGACGACAAGAATCAATTTAAACCTATATAAATTGTTTTTAACCTGTTGAGGATTAGGGATCAAAGCTTTTAGACGACCATTATTCGCTTGTCGGTACCTTTCATATTCACATCTTTGTCTGGTCGATTGTCGGTATTGTTGTCCACTTAAACACGAAAAATTGTGACTAAACTAGGACATACTATAAGTGACAAGACAATGTGATCTTAAATTCCTAGACATTATATATGATCCTAAGTTTCTAGATACTATATCTTACTATATCTTAAGGACCATTAGCTGATGACGACCAGGGATATTGTTGTCCACCTAAATTGAGCAGCAAGATCTATAGACAATCTTTGAGTGTTCAATTTTATTTGTACTGGAACATGTTTCCCGCTTCCAGATATGCCCCGGTAATCAAGGACTTCCAGAGTACTCCTTGCATCGGTTGAGCAGACCATCATTAGGGGAGAAGATAGATTCAAAGTATTATCACTTATAGTGCATATGCTGTGTACTAGGTCAGATTGTTACGCAAAGGAGACAGCATATGGCTAAAAGATAAGAGGAATTTCATATATGTATATGTATAATATGCCAAGAAATAGAGTTACATATGTTATAGTCCAGGTCGGATCTCTTCCAATCACGCAAAGGAGGTAACATATGACTAACAGACAGAAAGAACGAAAATGATTTTCTACAGACCTAATTTATCGGAATTTACCAGTTGCCCCATCAATAACGGAATTAAGGACAGAATCCACACATGGAGGAAAAGTTAAACCACGGTTCCAGATATGGGTTCATTTAATGTGACGAGTAGATTCCCATATATATCTCCCTGCTCAACCTATCCGAGCGTCATATTGTCAGGCTAAACGGAACTATCTAGGTCAAGATTTGTCAAGTCATTTGATTTCCTAAGTTCAATTCTGCCTAGTCATGTCCAGTTAGAGTCTTTCGTGCCTACTGACACATCAAACTAGAGCATAGACCCTTCAACTTTGGGTACGTTACACAGACTCAGGTTCCTGTTATCACATGATCATATCACTTCGTAGAACATCTCCCTCAAACATAATTTCTAATTTTTAATGTTTTTGGTTTTTCTATTTTTTAATGTTTTTGGATTTTCTATTTTTTAATGTTTTTGGATTTTCTATTTTTAATGTTTTTTGATTTTCTATTTTTTAATGTTTTTGGATTTTCTATTTTTTTAATGTTTTTGGATTTTCTATTTTTTAATGTTTTTCGATTTTCTATTTTTCTCCCCCTAAATGTGTGCATAAAAAATAAAATGAAATAAAATACGCAAATTTTAAAAAATTAAAAAAATAAAAAAATTAATCCTCAAAACGAATCATTTTTAGAAAATTAACCAGCACATCGAATCGAGCTTTGTTAAAAGGCTTGGTGAACAGATCTGCTACATTATTATCAGAGCGGCATGTTCTAACCGAATAAGCAAACGCTCATAACAATCTCGAATAAAATGAATCTTGATGTCGATGTGCTTGGTTTTTGAGTGCTGGACCGGGTTTTTGGCAATTTGAATCGCAACCTCATTGTCGCAAAAAATAGGGTTTTCTTGAAAATTCAAACTGTAGTCCAACAACTGATGTTGGATCCAAATGACTTGAGAACAACAAGTAGATGCAACAACATATTCCGCTTCTGCTGTTGAGGTTGAGACTGTGTGTTGCTTCTTGCACTGCCATGACACCAATCTATCTCCCAGAAATTGGCCTCCTCCTGAAGTCGATTTTCTATCAAGCTCACACCCACCATAATTGTTGTCTGCAAAAGCATAAAGATCAAATTCGGGATTTTTAGGATACCAAAGACCCAGTTTTGGGCACCCTTTGAGATACCGAAAAATCCTTTTAACAGCAATTTAATGAGAGAGTTTAGGATTAGCCTGGTAGCGAGCACATTGACAGACTGCGAACATGACGTCTGGGCGACTAGCAGTAAGATACATGAGTGATCCGATCATTGATCGATAATGAGTTTGATCTACGGATTCACCCTCAAGATCAGGAGTTAGAAGAGGTCGTTCCACCATGGGTGTAAGAGCAGGTTTTGCGTCTTGAAACCCGAACTTCTGCAGTACATCTTCCACATATTATGATTGATGAATAAGGATTCCGGTTGAAGATTGTTTGACCTGAAGCCCCAAAAACGTGGTCATTTCCCCATGTGAACTCATCTCAAAACGCTTCTTCATTACCGCTTCAAACTCCTTGCAAAGTTGATGGCTTGTCAACCCGAAAATGATGTCGTCCACATAAATTTGAACGAGAATTTGATCTAGACCGACATGCTTGAGAAATAAGGTTTGATTAATGGTGCCTCGGGAATAGCCATGATTGAGCAAATGCTGAGTAAGAGTAGCATACCAAGCTCGAGGAGCTTGATTCAATCCATACAAAGCTTCATCTAATTTGTATACATGATTTGGAAGAGATGAGTTAACAAAAGTAGGTGGTTGGTCAACGTAAATCTCCTCCTTGACCTTGCCATACAAGAAAGCCGTCTTAACGTCCATTTGGTATACAGTAAAGTTCATGTAAGAAGCATAAGCAAGGAAGATACGAATGGCTTCCAAACAAGCAATTGGAGCATAAACTTCTGTATAATCAAGACCCTCAATTTGCCGAAACCCTCGAACCACCAATCTTGCCTTGTTGCGCACAATGACACCTGAATCGTCTTGTTTATTTCGAAATACCCAATGAGTGTCAAGAGATTTCTTTCCTTTCGGTAGCTCCACCAATTTCCAGACCCCGAGATTCTCAAATTGATTTAATTCATCATGCATAGCTTCAACTCAACTCGGCTCATTCAGATCCATTTCGACAGATTTAGGTTCAATTTGAGAGATGAAGCAAGAGTAGAGACATGTATTAACATCGCCACTTTTGCTTCTTGTTTGAACACCGTCGCCCAACTGTCCAATGACGTTCTCTATCAGATGGTCTTGCTGAATACGTGCAAGGATCTGATAACTAATATCATTGACAGAAACAAGAAGATTATGAATATTAACCGCTCCATCATTTGTTGTATGATCTATAGAGGATGAACCAGGTTCGTTTGAAGAGTCTGCTACAAACTCTTCTGCAATACTCTCCGGAAAGAGAAGTTCCATCAGATTTGAAGTTACAGCGGAAGTCTCGTGGTTCATGAACTCTCTTTCCATCGAAGTTGAAGGAGTAACAATAGCATCAGGAGAAGGTTGTTAAGGAGACTCAGAAGATTCAAAATGAGCAGTGGGTACCGATGGAGGATCAGAAGAAATCAATGGTGGTCGATAGACAACTTCATCTTCTTCATCATCACTAGGAATCTTCGAATTGGAAGAAGATCCTTTTTGATTATCTGAAGACACATGGAATAATTTGAAAAGAGATGTGTAGTCAAATAACCAATCAGGACCCACTCTTGCATCTGTCTCATTTTCTTCAAGCCAACGAACATCAAAGGATTCTACAATCTGTTTAGTCTTCTTAGTGTACACCTTGTATGCGGTTCGAGCAGCATATCCAACAAAGTAACAGTCATCGGCTTTGGCATTGAATTAGGGATTGGATTCCAAGTGGAGAAGGGTGCAAGGGCAGCCAAATACGCGGAAATGACTGACAGATGGCTTGTGTCCAAATAAAATCTCATACGACGTCTCCATTCTGGCTTTGTTGATTAGCACACGATTTTGAACATAACACGCGATGTTAATCGCCTCTGCCCAGATGAATACTGGAAGCAAGGAATCACAGAGCATCATCCTTGCGGTATCTTTTAGAGTTCGATTCCGACGTTCGGCAAACCCGTTTTGTTGAGGTGTTTGAACAGAACTGAATTGACGCAAAATCCCTTTCTCAGCGCAAAAATGATCAAGAACAACGTTCTTAAACTCTGTTCCATTATCGGTACGCAACGCTTTCACTCGATTTTTATTCTGATTTTTGATCATCACAATGAATCTTTTGATAAGGTTAGCAATTTCAACTTTGTTAGACAGAAAGAAAACCCAAGTGAAACGAGAGTAATCATCTATCACAACAAGGCAGAAAGAGTTGCGATTGATACTTAGAACATTAACCGGACCAGATAAATCCATATGCAATAACTCGATCACTTGACTTATGGAGTTCATCTGCTTTGGAAAGTGTGGTTTTCGATGATGTTTTCCCTAAGCGAATGAAACACATTTTTCAAAAGTAATGAAATCTTTGATGGGTAGCCCACGGACCAATTCGTTCTTTGCAAGACGATTCAAGTTCTTTGCATTCGCATGACAGAGACGGCGATGCCACAGCATCGCATTTTGTTCAGAAGCTTTGGAGAAGAGACAAGTGACATCGTCAGGGAAATTGCTATTTATGTCTATAATATAGGCATTTCCATCCCGCTTAGATCTTACAAGAATCCAATCTTCAGAGATAACAATACTAGGCTTTAAGATCAGACATTCCTTATCTATGAAATGAGTAGAGTAGCCCTTGTCACATATCTGGGATACACTCAGCAAGCTGTGCTTCAGTTCTGGAGAAAAGTTAACATTCTCAAAATTCAACACTCCATTAGAAACAGTTCCTCTTTGAGTAATTTTTCCGCCCTCTCCGTCCGCCAAACAAACATATCCTCCATTAAAAGTTTGAATGTTGTGCAATTGGGATATGTCTCTAGTCAAGTGCCGGGAGCAGCCGTTGTCGACATACTAAGGTTTGGCGACATTCGTCCGCAACTATCCATGCACGATGAACGAAATTAGTTAGTTTTAGGGACCCAGGTCATCACAATCCTGGGTTGACCCTTTCCTTTTACAAGTTTTTCATTTGCTTCGTTCTTTGTTTTTGAGTTAGAGAGTAATGGAGATTGATCTGAAAAAGATTTTGGAATCCACTAAAGGTTAGGTTTTAAAAATTTGAAATTTTGCTTTGAACCGGTGGATTTTCTACTTGATGAGTTGGAAGATCCTGTCCTGCTCTTTGACAAATTCGACTTAGGCTTAGCCCGAGTTGATTTTGGCAAACTTTTGTTGTTTTTACGAAAAACCTGTATATTCTTTTGAAATCTTTCGAATTTTTTGTTTAATGTTGTATTCAAATCTACACTTTTAGAACAAGTTTTGGGAAATTTTCTAGTTAAAGATCGTCCCCGAAATTTATTCTCCCCTCTTTTGGTTGTATGAGATACAAACATCCAGTTCACGCAATTTCTTGCAACGTGTCCAGCAGTGCCACAGTTAAAACAAATTTGTTTGTTATCAGTAGCTTTGGCACTGCTGTTGACAATGTTATTCTTTGCTTTCCCATTTCTGGCACATTTACACTTGCAAGAACCATCATGGAATGTAGTAACAGATGTGTTAGATGCAGAGACATGTAAATCAGGTTTAGCAGTTTGATCAGAAACAACACTATTAGAAACAACATTGTCAGACTGAAATAAAATACCACCCGATACAAAAATATTTGTGTTTGATTTTGACACATACTCATTACTGTAATTAACACCAGACTCAATCACAACATTATTTGACTCAAAAGTTTCAGCTGTATGCTACCCCTAAACTATTGCTATATCTGCACTTGAAGTAAAAACGTTAGTATGAGAAGTCTCATAACTAGACTGTATTTCCTACTCAGAAGCTGACTTTCCATACACCATGCAAGGTTCTCTGTCAATTTCTTCTTGAGATAGGGGAATAGCAGTATAAGTGTGATTAAAAGGAGGAGGGACACTCTCAAAACCTAATCCGACTTTTATTTGATTACGACGAGTGATATCTCTCTAGTGCGATTGACCTTCGATTAATTTTGCAATCTTTTCACTTGACCCATCGAATTTTTTGAAATTAAATTCAGCTTTCTCAAAACAATTTTTCAATGTATCAAGTTCCATGGTTACAGCAACAAGTTTACTTTTGAGATGATGATAGTTCTCGCATTTGTCGCTGTAATCCTCTTGCAATTTTTTAAAGTCTTTTGTTTTATTTTCTAATTTAGTTTTTAAGGGCTTTTGATTTTTCCTAAGAGTATATCCCTCATATTTCAACTCCTCGTTCTCTCTTTTGATTAATTTAATTTGAACTCTCAAAAACTTAACAGTTTTAATACAAGATTGAGAACCGCTGAATTCACTAACCTCAGATTTGACTGGTTCTGGAGTGGTCTGTACCATGAATGCAAACTGCAAATTCATCATCTCCTCCTCCGGATCTACTTCCATTTCTTTACTTGCATCCTTGACTTGAGCAAGATTTTCCTTTTTGGGTCCCGAAATGTTTAGGGCTTGAACTTGATCTTCCCAGTTGAACGATTGAGCTACCATTGCCATGTTTGCAGATTGATTGTTTGAAGATGATCCTCTATTGTTGTCGTGAACATAAGTTACTGGCACCATGGTTCTTTCAGAGTTGGCTTGCTGATCAGGTTTTGGGCATTCCCTTGCAAAATGTCCTGGTTCGTGACAATTATAACAACGTAACTTTCCTTTGCTAAAACCCATCTTTTTATCTGAATTTACACCCCAATTGTTCTTTCCAGTCATTTTTGAGAATTGTTTAGCCATGAGTACAGCCATTTCCATTTGCCAAGTAATATCCATCTCTTCCACATCTTCAGGATGAATTTGATCAAGATCAGTGAATGAGAGTTTTGGGGAGAGGTCTCCAGCAACAAAATCATTGTAGCAGTTCACTAACCAAGTAGCTAGAGCCATATTTTCCTCCTTTTCTTTTGTAAATGAACTTTGGGAAGCAATTCCATGAGATTTAACTGAAACATCTGTGGAAGGAATAACACTAGAACCAACATGAGATATGGTTTGAGGGATTTGAGTTTGTTGCATTTTAGGTATGATGTATGGTATGTTTTGATGGATTACATGAGGTTGAACTTGAGGAACCTGAATTTGAGTATTTTGATGAGTGGTGAAGCTTGAAAAAGCGGTGTTGTTGTTTTGAATTTCAAGATTGGCTGAAGCGTACGAATTGACATGGTTGATTTCTCTTTGTTTATCATCAAGATTGCATGCTTTGATGATTACCATTGTTTCAGACAAGCTTAAACGGTTCAGGTCTTTTGTCTTTTTAATCACCGAGACATTCATGTCCCATGATTTTGGAAGAGAATTTAGTAATTTCTTGTTGATTTCAGACCTAGTAACCATCACACCAGCGGAGCTCATTTCAGTGGTTAGTGTGATAAATCTTTGCAATTGATTTTCCAATGTTTCTCCCACTACAAAATTGAACATGTTGAATTTCTTTCAGAGCATGTCTTGTCGGCTTTGTTTCATGTCTTCATTTCCTTCATAAACTTCTATGAGTCCTTCCCATAATGCTTTTGCTGATGTATATTCACGAAATCCTTATGCAATTTCAGGAGACAACGCCATAGTGAGTGTGGCAAGTGCCTTTTCATGTTCTTCAACTCTTTCAAAATCATCATCAATGTAATTTTCAATCTGTTTGTCAATTACCGTGCCATCTTCTAGAGTAGAAGTAATCTGAATTGGTCCTCTTAAAATGCTTCTCCAAATTTTGAAATCCTTCATTTTGATGTATTTTTCAATTCGGTATTTCCATTCAGGATATCCTTCAGCTGATACCAATCTACGAATATGAGTAGTGGTTCCCATAATTGCATCCAAATCTTGATGAGCAATCATGTTTTGAGATTCCATTTGGGCAATCTTCAACCGCAGAGTAACACTCTTAAACGCACACTCTTTAACCGCACACACCGAGCCGGCTGCACACCGAATCGAGCCTCACACCAAGGCGCACACTGAGCCGTACACACCGAGCCGTATACTCCGAGCCGCACACTGAGCAGGCCGCACACCAATCTTAACCGCACTCACTTAATATCAACAACAAACACCTTAACTGCAAATAGTTAGCAACACAAACTTCAACAAAACAAACACTTTAACCGCACACAGTTAACGGCACAAACTTCAACAGCAAACACTTTAACCCCACAAAGCTCTAATGGATATGCTCCACCACACACACTATTGGCAGCAAACCTTCAACAGTTAGCAGCAAACCTTGAATAGTTGGCAGCAAACATTCAACACTTGGCAGAAAACCTTCAACACTTGGCAGCAAACCTTCAACAGTTGGCAGCAAACCTTCAACAGTACTTCGATCAAAATTCTTAAAACAGTGAAATTTTGCACTCTCACACTCAAAAGTAACTTCAATTGATACCAAATTGGTTCTGATACCAATTGTAAGTCCCAAATTTAATGATCCAATTCAGTAATCAATGAAGTTAATTATAATAAAGGAGAGATGTAGAAGAAGAAGAATTAAAATCAAGCATGCAAACATCTATATTCAGTAAATGTCAAGTACATCTTGAGAAAAGTACAACTGCAGCAGAGTTCTGACACCAGCAAAATCAGTACAAGCTGACACACCTCAGTTGCTATAAATAGTACTCCTCACACCAGCACAAGAGAGTGCAGCCAAACATATGTGTGCTGCCGCACACACATGTGTGGCAGCACACATTACGCTACACCACATAATCACTTAAAGAAAAGACACTATCATCTATACAAAATGATGCCTAGCTCAAACCACAAAATTATGTTCTTTCATTAGTGCTACCCTACGACTAAGCGTATCGGCCACGACATTGGCCTTCCCTAGGTGGTAGAGGATCTCGCAATCATAATCCTTCACCACATCAAGCCACCGATGCTGCCCCATATTCAGATTTAGATTTTCTATGAGATACCCCAGGCTCTTGTGGTCCATGTAAATGGTACAACAAACCCCATATAGGTAATGGCGCCAAATCTTGAGGGTGAAAACAGTAGCCCCCAGCTCCAAATCATGTGTCGGATAATTCGCCTTGTGAGGCTTCAATTGACTCAAAGTGTAAGCGATAGCACGCCCTCTCTGCATCGATACTGCGCCCAAACTTGAGATGGACGCATCACAATATACAAAAAAATCCTCCATGCCCTACGGCAGGGCTAAGATTGGCGCCTCACACAATCTGTGTCTCAAGGTCTCAAATGCGGCCTGTTTCTCAGGCCCCCAACTAAATACCACGAGTTTCCTTGTCAACCAGGTCAGGGGCATGGTAATCTTGGAGAACTCCTGAATGAATCTACGATAGTATCCTGCCAGTCCCAGAAAGCTCCGAATCTCAGATGGAGACCTCGGAACCTCCCATATCATCATGGCCTCTACCTTGGCCGGGTCAACCAAATCTCGTTCTGATTAACAAGGTGCCCCAAAAACTGCACCTCGCGTAACCAGAACTCGCACTTGGAGAACTTCGCATACAAGTTCTCCCTCCTCAAGGTATCTAGAACCTCCTGTAAGTGCTCGTCATGCTGCTATCGAGTCTTGGAATAAACCAAGACGTCGTCGATGAAAACTATCACAGACCGATCCAATATCGGTCCGCACATGCGGTTCATGAGGTCCGTGAATGCGACAGGAGCATTGGTGAGCCTAAAAGGCATCACCACGAACTCATAGTGGCCTTAACGCCTCCGAAACGCAGTCTTCTGTACATCCTCCTCTCTTACCCTCATCTGATGATACCCTAAACGCAAAGCAATCTTAGAGAACCAAGATGCTCCCTGTAGCTGGTCAAAGAGGTCATCAATCCTCGGATGTGGGTAATGATTCTTCACCATTACCTTATTCAGCTCCTGATAATCTATACACATCTGATGCGACCCGTCCTTCTTCCTCACAAATAAAATTGGGGCTCCCCTGGTTGAACTGCTCGGTCTAATGAATCCCTTGTCGAACAGCTCTTGCAACTGTGTAGACAACTCCTGCATCTCAGGAGGAGCCAACCGATTCGGTGCCTTCGCTATCGGAGCTGCACCAGGGACTAGGTCTATCATGAGCTCTACCTTCCTTTCAAGAGGTATCGTAGGCAACTCCTCAAGGAATACATCTGCAACCTCTTGTACCCCTAGCACATTGCCCACTGTCTCCTTACCAGTCTCCCGGGTATCTATAACATATACGACAAATCCTGCGCAACCCTGCTGAATGTAGCACCTACCTCTGGCTGTTAAACATAAAGTTGGTCCTCGATGTGGCTTGTCACCCTAAATCACCAGCTCTGCCCCACATAGGGTCCCGATCCGCACCAACTGTTACGCGCAGTTAATCACTGCACCATTGGGGCTTATCGAATCCATACGAATAATAACCTTGTCCCCCCGCAAAGGTATGTGAACCAAGTCTAGCAGGTAATGTTCCTTGAACAGCCTCAAAACACAATCCCGGTAGACCTCATATGCTCGTACTGACCGATTGTCCGCAATCTCAACCTCTAGAGGGAAATCCAACATGCCCGATGACTCAGGAAACTTCTTGCTAAGTCCAAGAGAAACAAACGATCAGGTAGCACCCTAAACAAACAATACCTGAATTGGGATACCGTTCACATGGAATGATCCTAAACAGAGCACATACATAGAATATCAAAATCACAGTGACATAAAACGAAATCATAAAAAAGAAATCGTACACGCCACCACATCGGGTGCAACACACATCTCCTTGGCTGTCAACTGAAATGCTCAGCTCTACACCATTGGAGCCTCTACCGTGGCCTTCCTACCATCTGTGACCCGTGTTGACGTTGGGGTCAGCACCGCCGTTGGCGCTGCTACTGTCACTGCTGTCAATCTAGGGCAGTTGGCCTTCCTATGGCCCCTCTAATTGCAATGGAAGCAAAATCAGTTATGAGATCTGCACTGTGGGGGCCTGGGCAGTACAATCTCTGCCAAAGTTCCTCATCTTGCTGCATTTGTAGCATCTAGTTGATCCCGCTCTACAAGCTCCCTCATGCGGCCTGCCGCATTTCCTACAGCGGCTCTGGCCTGCCTAGCCCTTCGACCTAATTTCGGATCCATTGGGTTTCTTCCTAACACCCCTATCACCTACTCAATCTCAACTTTCCTCTTCCGAACATGCTCCAAATCGAGCTCCCTCTCCCACGCCATGGAAATCATAGACTCCAGGGTCAGGCAGGCCGAATAGCTGACATGCTCCCGAATATCAGCCCTCAACATATGATGGTAGTGGGTCTTCCGCATATCCACATCCCCCACATACTAAGGTACCAACAGGGCCCGCTCCCTAAACATGGCGGTGATCTCTGTCATAGTCTCAGTCGTATGCCTCATATCCAAGAACTCCTTGGCCAGCTACTGAAGCTCCATAGGTGGCGCAAACTCAACCTTGAATCTGGTAACAAAATCTAACCATGACATAGCCTCCACGGCTAGGGCTCCCAGCGAGTCACCGACTGACTCCCACCAGTCTCTAGCCCTATCTTTCAAACATCCTGCAGCAAAGCGGACCTTCGACCCTTCCGGGTAGAGGCTCATCAATTGCGTAGACTCAATGTCTGCGATCCATCTCCTGGCAGCAGTGGGGTCCTTCACCCCGTGCAAATTCGGCGCACCACTCCCTCTGAAGTTCTTGAAGGATAATGTGCGTGTAGCCGCTTGGCTAAATGCTAAATCACTCCTGAATGATCAAAGGAGATCCTCCATCAACTCGATAATACCATCCTTGATCGACCCGAAAATGACCGAGGTCGACTCAAGGATAACCCTTGTGATCTCAGACGCGATGAACTTGCGTAGCCCATCGTTAACCTTCTCGGATCCTGCATCCGAGCCCAATCCTGATCCTGATCCAGAACCTCCTTCTCCATGTCGTATAACCACCATACTAAAAATAAACACAAAATCGTCAGGATCATACATACTCTCGAGACGTCTGACACACTCCCCAAGTTCCCTGGTTCCATCTCGGCCCTTCCTGACTTGAGTACGGATCCTCTGCTTACGGTAGTACGGGCCCATACTACCTTCCACATCCATCCGTAGTCTCCTCAAGGATTTCCTCAACTTCACTAAGTCCCTTAACCCATATCCTTTTCCAACTTATCTCATCCTAGGCTTTCCTAGGGAACTCTCCGACCTACTCTCCGCCATTGTCTGCACTAGGAGTCCCTACCACCCTTCCCTAAGTAGCTTGCATAAACTTTTTCATATCCGCTTACTAGGTAGTTAAAATTAGTCCGGACTGCTAACCAGGCTATCCTACTGCTAATTAGACAGTCCTAGCATACATGTCATATAACAGGCATTCAAAGCATCCTCCTAGATCCTTAGCCCTTGTCTGACATGCAGTTCTCATAATCATATATTGGGCATACAAGGCATCCTCCTAGATCCTTAACCCTAGTCTAGCATGTAATTATCGGAATCATATATCACATGACATAACATAACAAGTATGGGTATATTGGGGAAAACTTACTTGATCTTGGCCGGTCGCACGAATCACACACCTTGTTCTTTCTCAAATTCCTTAACTTGAATTTTAGAAAACCGTTTTCTTTGTGAAAAATGTTTTAGTCCATCGGTTTGAGTCCAGACACCCCTGAGGTGTATCTGAATCCCTTAAACCAGGGCTCTGATACCAACGTGTAACATCCAAAAATTTGAGGCCAACAATTTCGTTTTTAATTAAGTGGTTTATAAATCAAGTTTATCAAAACATTTCCAAGATCATGTCAGTACATAAAACCATAATATCATGTCTCAACCCAAATCATCTGAAGTAGCTAAATATCATAGTACAATCCCAGAAAACACTAAACGGAAATCATGTGTGTATGTGTGATGCGTTGCTACACCGCCGGCTCCTTCCCCTTGCACGAAGAGGTACCTACCAAAACTGAAACTGTAAGCACAAACCTTAGTGAGTTCCCCCATCATACCAAGTACCATACAATCACATCCCATACATACTATTGTGCAGTTCTGGGGCGCCCGTCCTACCAATGTCAAGCAATTCTGGGGTGTTGACTTACCCATGTCAAGCCATTCTAAGGTGCTGACCTACCCATGTCAAGCTATTATGGGGGTGCTAACTCACCCATGTCAACCCATCATGGGTTGCTGACCTGCCCATGTCAAGCCATTCTGGGGTGCTGACCTTCCCTCAGGTCTGTCTCAACCCAACACGGGGTCTATTTCAGCCCTACTACTAACACATAATATCATACCATAATCATGTTTTTAGACATATATGGGGTGTCCGACCTACCCATTGGTCCTAGCAACCAAATCGGGGACTAGTCCCCCAGTACTGATACTATCTCACATAGTGTAGTAACTAGCAAACTAGCATACTCACATATCTAGCAATCTAGCGTACTCACATATCCAACAATAATAGGCCAACCAATTATCAAAAAGATAATCGTCCCAACTAACAATTACTAGTAGGCCAACATTGGTGCCTTTGACCCAATTCTATTGGAAGGTAACTCACCTCGATGTTGTGTGGCCTCTGAACTGTCCTCAGCATGAAGTTTGGGTCTCCTAGACTCCTCAATCCCTATTCGAAAACCTTTAAGTCATCAGACCGAACATACAACCAACCAGGGTCAATACCAAAACCAGAAAAAGTCAACATTGGTCAAAGTCAACACCCAGTTGACCTGACTCGTTGAGATGGTCTTCCTACTCGTCGAGTCAATACTCCACTAACCCGATCCAACCTCGAGACCACTCGTCGAGTCTAGCGAGAACTCGACGGGTTCTCCTTCATTCAAACCATCAGGACCATCTTCATCTGACTCGCTGAGTTCATCTTCATCCATAAGAAGATGTTCAGTCCGTGACTCGCCGAGCTCCTCTCGAACTCGCCGAGTCCATCTTCACAAGTTGGACTCATCGAATTTGTTGATACACTCGTTGAGTCATCGAATCTGTTGATACACTCGTTGAGTCCCATGATTCCCAGGTCCCTTTACGTGTCTAAACATTTATGGGACTTTCTTCCCAAACAACTGGTCCATCCATAAAAAGGATTTAGTGGTCATTACAAACTGACGCGCCGAGTTCCAAGAGCAACTCGTCGGGTCCCATCTTGACCCGTACTATACAACAGATTTAAATGGGTCTTAACATGTCAAAACCATAAATAGGGCCTCATAATGTCCATTTTATATGTAAAGTTCCAAACTTGGTGTACATGCATGGGGTTTTTGGCTCAAAAAACCATAATGCATGGGGGCTATCATGGGCATTGAGTTGGCATCTTTTTGCCATCAGACCACTCCAATGACTCATATCTGAAAATAGAACCCCATGGATCACTTCACAAATCTGCAAATGGCTTAGGAAGCCCTAAATGCACCCAAAATCTAAGCCCAAAACATGAACAACAAAATAGAATACCAAAACAGGGGGCATTTACCTTCATTGAGCTGAAGATGGAATAAGATCTTTGGATCTACAAGCCCCAACTCGAACTCCAAGCTTCCTCCCTCTTTTCAAGATTCACAATCCACCAAAATGCACCAAAATAGCCATAGATCACACAAAGACGGCTACAGTTTCGATATGATGGCTTCTGGGAGCATATAGGATGATGGAGGCTGAGATAAGGTGTTTAAATAGGGTGGAAACCCTCAATTTAGGGTTTTTACCCAAACAGCGCCTACTCGTCGAGTCCTTCTTCCGACTCATTGAGTGGGCCACTTAATTGCCCGTGAATCTCGACTCTACTTGACGAGTTGGGCCTCTAACTCATCGAGTCCCATAGAAAAACACAAGAAATTCTTGAATTACCTGCGTGCCATGAATCGGGTGTTACACATGCATCATGGTGGCTACTATGATTCTTGAGCTACAAAGGTTCTACGAGGATTACTGGCCATACAAGATGAACAATGACTTAGAGGAAAAGTACCACCAACGAGATCATTAGGAAAAGTATGAGGTAGTAAAGTCCCTCATTACCAACAAGATGAAATACGAAGAGTCCATCAGTAGCCACTTGCAACAAATGCAACGATACGTGGAATGATTGTTAAAGCTCAATGTGAACTTTGATGAGGAATTGGAAATTGATATACTCTTGCACTCATTACCAAGTTGTTATTATCTATTTATCATAACTTATCATTTGAACAACCAAGAGACCACATTGGCTCAACTTTATAACCTGCTGCGAACTACTGAAAGTGGAATGAAGGGAAAAAGTGTTGCCTCCACTCCTACTCCTGCTGCTCTAGTCTTGGCTATAAGTTAAGGAAAACGTAGAAGAGGAAAGGTCCTCCCAAACAGAATTGGAAAGGAAAGTCCTAAGATGGGTCCTCAAGTAATGGACCCAAAGGAAAAGCCACTTCTAACGCTCCTCCCATCTCCATGGAGGCTACTTGCTTTTACTGCCATGAGAACGGGCATTGAAACGAAGCTGCCCAAAGTACTTGCAATCCATAAAGGATGGAAAAGTAAAGGCGACCTCAGCATGTATTTACACCCTCTTATCTAAAAACTCATCATATTCTCATTCTTGGGTCATTGATACATGATATGGTTTTCACATTTGTTCTGATTTGTAGGGGCTAAGAAAAAGTGAGAATGTGGAGTATGGGTGAATGAACCTGCTCATGGGAAATAGGAGACCGTCACTTGTTACCAAGATTGGTGTTTATTCTAATTTGGTACTTAGTAATGGGTTTTGTCTGGATTTGAACATTTGTTGATATTCGTCAGAAATGACAAGAAACATCATTTCATTTCATCATTTATATACACAAGGTTTAGATATTCTTTTAATTATGAGAATGGATCTATTTCTGCTTTCAAAAATGGTGTATTTTATTTTGAAGTTTTACCTTGTGATGGCGTGTATGAAACTGTGATGGTTGTAGACCATTTAGGTAATAGTGTTTTACAGATTGATTCGTCTAATGGTTTAGACAAAGCATGCTCATAGTATTGTTGTCTACAACATGCCAACAAGAAACAAATTGCCCAACTCCAAAAGGATGGAGTTTGGAATCATTTAACTTAAGGTTGGATGATACATGCGAGTCATGTTTTTTTGGGAAAGATGACTAAATCACCTTTCACTGATTCTTGTGAAAAAGGTGAAGGATTGTTTGATCTCATACATACAAATGTGTGTGGGCCCTTCAAATCCTCCACAAGGGCTGCAAATCGATTTCATGTGACTTTTATGGCTTATTATAACAGATATGGCTATATCTACTTAATCAAGCATAAGTCAGAAATATTTGAAAAGTTTAAAGAGTTCAAACAAGAAGTTGAGAATCAATTAGGCAGGAAGATAAAGATGCTCAGGTCCGATAGAGGTGGTGAGTATCTTAGTATCGAGTTCCACGACTATCTAAAGGAATGGGGAATAGTTTCACAATTGTCACTTCCTTGGACACCACAACTTAATGGTATGGCTGATAGACATAATATAACCTTGTTAGACATGGTTCGTTCCATGAAGAGTTGAGCTTCACTTCCAATCTCTTTATTAGGTATGCCTTCTAGACTCCCTCCCATATTCTTAATCTGGTTCCAAAAAAGAAGGTTGCCAAAACACCTCACGAGTTGTGGACAGGGAAGGTTCCATCGTTGGCACATATCAAGGTTTGGGGTTGTGAAGCTTTCGTTAGACGAGAGACTCACGAAAAGCTTAAACCTCAAAGTGAGAGATGTATTTTCATCGGTTACCTACAAAAGTCGTTTGGATATTTGTTCTGCTGAACCTAGCATCAGCGTGGTATTCGTAACACGAAGGGGAGTCTTTCGTGAAAGAGAATGCATATGCAAAGTGGATAGTTAGAGTACTATTAACCTTGAAGAAATTCAAGATTCAAATAATGAAGGAACCTCTAAAAATGCTAGCGCTCAACCTGAGAAAGAAATTCCAGTTGAACCAATTGACGAGTCGATACCTCTTATGTGTTCTAGTAGAGTTAGAATGTCACCTGAGTTTTATGGCTTTCCATATAACTACAGATGGTGAAACATTTATCAGTGATAGTACACTGGTAAATTTGGATGAACCTTCTAACTATAACGAAGCTATGGCGGGCCCTGAGTCTACCAAGTGGAAATAGGCAATATACGGTGAAATTAAGTCCATGTGTAACAACCAAGTTTGGAATTTGTTTGACAATGTACCAAGTAATACTAAACTAAGTAAGATTTAAAGTCCAAGTATTAATTTGGAGATAGCAAAAATGATTCACGTTGCACATGCTTCCACCTTTGGATCTATCATGTATGCTATGACACGTACTCGCCCTGACGTGGATTTTGCTTTAAGCATGGTTAGTCGATTTTTGTGCTTGGTGACAGTCATAACTTAAGAGTTACTGGGTATAGTGACGCTAACTTTCAGACAGAAATAGACGAATTTTGTTCTCAGTCTGGGTGGTTGTTTACCCTTAATGGAGGAACACTAACTTGGAAAAGTTCTAAACAGGAGACAGTGGCTGATTCTACCTGTGAATCAAAGTAGATTGTAGCAAGCGAATCATCAAAGGAGGCTATATGGTTGAAGAAATTCATCAAAGACCTTGAGGTTATGCCATCCATAAAGGAGCCAATGGAGATTTTTTGTGATAATGAAGGAGTAGTTGTCTTGACAAAGTAACCAAGAGATCATGGTAGATCCAGACATATTGACAGAAAATACCAATTTATCAGACATAATGTAGAAGAAGGACACATCATCGTGAAGAGGGTATCATCAGAAGAGAATCCTACATATCCCCTCACAAAGGGTCTAAGTAAGATTAAGCCATTCAGCATGCAACGGGCATTGGTCTGAAGGATGATATTAGTTTTAGTGGTCAGAAAAACATTTCGAAACTTGTAACAGAGTAAATGTAATTAACATTTGAGGAATAAATAATGGAGATTTATTTATGAGTATTGTCTACTATCTTTTGTATATTGTTTATTATTATGTTTCATTTTTGTATATTTTACATCCCGAATAATTGGATTATTCAAACATATATAGTAGATCATACTTTTGGAAGTAAGTAGTGGATTAAGGCTGTCATAAATTGGGTTGAAGATTGTGTAAGGGTTTAAACATAGCAATGGTTTGCTGCAACATTCATAAGTACTTTTGAAATGGAGAATTTAAGTATTTGATTAACCCACGCTCATATAATTACTTCATGAAATTTATCACAAGTAATTTTGAGACATTAATATCTTATAATCTTTAAACGAAGATATATGAGTTGTTTTTTGCGAGTTGGTTGTGCACTGATGATACGTAACAACATTAGTAACTTGATGTTATAAATGTATTGTTGTGTGTGATTTGATGATTAAATTGTTCAAGCATATAAGTCAAAGTATTGGACAATAAGATTAATAGTGTCGGGCCCCTTGATGATCTGGTGTTGATTTATAGTGTCGGGCCCGGCCATAACTAAATTGATGTGTTCGATTGGTAGTTCTTTATCATTAGAAATCGAAATCGTGAAACAAAGTATTAGACAATGAGATTAATTTTGTTCCGTTTCATTTTTCTACACGATAACTTGTAGAACGAAGGATTATATGATCACTTATCTTAGGACACATAACTGACTAGGTTAGAGTTCGACAACGACTTTGAGAGCTCCAATTTGCTAATCAAACTTGGAAGTAATGCTGGCAACTTTAGTTATTAGACTTACCCATGTTCGAGATGGTTGTATTAGGTGTCTAAGCCTATAACTATAATTGGTATGTTAATGAATTGATGATAGTACCATCCTTTTCGGTTGCCCTCATACTAGTAACTGGACATGATGACTGTTAGAGAAAGAGGTTAAATTTATTATTTGATTAATAAATTGAGATAATTGATTTATTAATGTATTAAGAAAATAATATAGTAATTATAAATCATATTATTTAATTAATAGTTAATCATAAGTTAATTGGAATTAATTTTGGGATTAATTGTATTAATTAAAACTGAAGGTTCTGTTTAACAATTTATTGATAGTTGAGGAATTGGGCTCTTGGACCTCCCGAGAAGGGTTGGACGAAAACTTCTAGGAAGGCCCTACAATTTTCGTCCAAAGGCCTTGGATGGGAAGTTCATGGGCTGCTTAGTCCTTAAGCTAAGGAATAATGGTTTCCTCCTTAAAACCCTAGCTTTGGCTCTAAGCTACCTCATCTATATAAAGGGATATACCCCTTCATGATTTTGGCCACTCATTACCCTACAAGAATAGATGAACTTCACAAGCCTTATCTTCCTCTCTCCCCTCTCATCCTCTTTCTTAGTTTGGCAGTGAAACATTAGAGGTGTTATACTTATGGCACATACTCTACAGCTTCAAGAAGTCTTGGATTCACATTGTTATTACTACATAACAATTAAAGGTATGTTAACTATCTTTTGTTACAGATTTTGAAAATAGTATATGCCTCCAAAGGTTTTCCTTTTTGTGTTCGATACTTGTATGTTCAATTAGAGAAAACATTTATTCAAGAATATTAGGGTTGCATGCACACATAAGGATTGTTTGTTATGCTAAAAACCCAGGGATTGACTATGTTGAGACCTTCTCACTGGTAGCTAATATTAAGTCTATTAAGGTAATGCTAGTCATAACTGTGTTTTGTGATTATGAAATTTGGTAGATGGATGTCAAAACCGCTTTCCTTAATGGGAAGTTGGTTGAGGAAGTTTACATGAGTCAGTTAGAGAGTTTTGTGGATGCTAAGTACCTTAATAGAGTGTAAGCTTGAGAAATTGATCTATGGATTGAAACAAGATTCTTGCAGATGGAATCTTTGATTTAATGAGAAATTCAAAGAGTTTAGCTTCTCTAGAAGTGAATTTGCATCTTGTGTATATGTCAAAGCTAGTGGGAGTATAGTGACCTTCCTACTATTGTAAGTCGATGACTTACTTGTTATAGGAAACGACATTCCAAATTTTCAAGACGTTAAGTCTTGGCTTGGAAAGTGTTTCGCTTTCAAGGATCTGGGAGAGGCTGCTTATGTTCTTGAAATAAGGATTTTTTAGAAACAAGAGTAAAAGAGTAATTGGACTTAGTCTAAGTATGTATTTGGATAAGGTGCTAAAATGTTTTAGCATGGAGAATTCAAATAAATAAGAGTTGCCTATCCAAAGTAATACCAAATTGAGTAAGACGCAGAGTCTGAGTATTGATGCAGAGATAGCAGAAATGAGTCAGGTTCCATATGCTTCCGTAGATGGATCGATCACAAATGTTAAGACATGTACTTGCCTTCATGTGGCTTTTTCTTTGAGCATGGTTAGTCGATATCGGGAAACCCAGGTAGAAATCATTGGATAGCGGTCAAGAATATTCTTAAGTATCTGTGAAGAACTAAGGACTTGGTCCTTGTGCTTGGTGGCAGTGAAGACTTAGGAGGTACTGGGTATAGTGATGACAACCTTCAGAAATACAGAGACAACTTACATTCTCAATATGGCTGGGTGTTTACCCTTAATGTAGGAGCGATCACTTGAAAAAGTTCCAAGTAGGTAACGATGGTTGATTCTACTTGTGAATCAGAGTACATATCAGCAAGCGAAGCATCAAAGGAGGCTATATGGTTGAAGAAATTCATTGGAGACCTTGGGGTTGTGTCAACCATAAAGGAGCCAATGGATATTCTCTGTGATAATGAAATAGCAGTTGCCTTGACAAAAGAACCAAGAGATCGTGGTAGATCGAGACATATCAACATAAAATACTAATTTATTAGACATAGAGTAGAAGAAGCAAACGTCGTCGTAAAAAGGGTGGCATCAGAAGATAATCTTGCAAAGCCCCTCACAAAGGGTGTAAATAGGATTAAGCACATTCAACATGGAAGGAGCATTGGTCTGAAGGATGATATTAGCTTTAGTGGTTAGATAGACATTTAGAAACTCGTAATAGAGTAAATGTAATTGACATTTAATGAATGAATAATGGAGACTTACTTATGAATATTGTTTACTATCTTTTGTCAATTGTTTATTATCGTGTTTCATTTTTCATATTTTACTTCCTGAATAATTGGATTATTCAAACATCCACAATCAATCATACTTTTGGAAGTAAGTAGTGAATCAAGATCGTAATGAATTTGGTTGTAGATTGTCTAAAAGTTTAGACATGGAAATGCTTTGTTGCATGATTCATGAGTACTTTTGAAATGGAGATTTTAAGTTTTGGATTAACCCGCACTCGTAGAATTACTTCATGGAGTTTATCATGAGTAATTTTGATATTGTAATATTGTATAATCTTGAAACGGAGATATATGAGTTGTTTACAAGTTGGTTGTGCATTGATCATATGTAAACGCATCGGTAACTTGATGTTATAAAATGTATTATTATGCATGATTTGATGAGAAAATAGTGCAAGCATATAAGTAAAAGTTTATTGGTTCCATTTCCCTAATGGGAAAAGCAATATATTTTTCCACTCGATGATTTGGTGTTGACTTATAGTATCTGGCCCGGCCATGACTGAATTGATGTGTTCGATTAGTAGTTCTTTGTTATTACAAATTAGAAATAGGGAAATGAACTATCAGACAATGAGAATGATTTTGTTCCATGTCATTTTTCTACGTGATATCTTGCAGTGTAGCACCCGAAATTTTATGAAAATAAAACCTCATTTCTTAAGATCAACTCGTCGTGTTCTGGGCAAGAAACTCAACGTGTTGGAAAGTTGATGTGTAAGTTTTTACATGACCAACTCGACACGTTGGGGAGGATCAACTCGACGAGTTGGAAGGGGTTTGACAACCCTAAAATCGGGACTTTGCATCACATTTAAACAAATTAACCCTAGGGTTTAGTCTCATTTCTAGCCTCTAAGTCCATCACCCTAAATGTCGAAACCCTAAAGCCGTTTTTAGAGTTTGCAAGTCATTTTGAGTGTTTTTGGTGAGTGTTGAAGCTATTAGAAGAGGGAAGAACTTGAGGACACAAGAAAGAGCATATAGATCCAGAATCCTTGCCTCATCCACGACACTTTTCTAGTATAAATCTTAAAACCTTGTCTTGTTGTCATCTAGATCTCCATTTTAGTGTTCTTTGGCTTGTTTTGTCCAAACGAGATGGTTATTGATGGTTTGGACGTCCCTTATGGAAAATACTTCAGATCTAGGGCATTCAGAGGATCTCAGGGCATAAAGGTGCCAAATTTGTTGCCCTAGAATCCTCATGCAACTTCTAAGCTCTTGTTTCGACCTTTCAAGCTCCACATGGTCATGCATGTGGATAAATTTTAAGACTTTAGGTGTCCTTCTAGTATCTAAGGTCCAGATCTATGTTCATATGCAATATCTTGAAGTTTTGAGGACCCTTGGATTTAGATTTAAGCTTTTTAAAGAAAGGGTTTGGGCTTACCTTCTTTAGGAATGGTATTAACTTGTAAATTTGGAAATTTTACCTTGCTAAGGGAATTTCCAGTCTACATCAGGAGTATAAGGTTTAGATCTGAAGAATAATGGGTTAATATATTACGAAGGGCATTCAGACTGAAGAACTCGACGAGTTCATGCAGGAACTCGATGAGTTGACTTGAAGTGTTGCGATTCTGTTAGAAAGGAGAGAACTCGATGAGTTGATTCGTAGTATCACGATTCTATGGTTTATGGGAACTCGTTGGGTTGAAGGACAACTCGACGAGTTGAGTCAACTTGGAGCGTTGACTTTGACCACGACTTGGATGTTGACTTTGAACTTGACTTTACTTGACCAAGTTTGACCTCTGGAGGGTTATGAAGGATGGAATGGGTTCTAAACGTGTAACAGCTCAAATTTTCAAATAAAATTTTCATTTAAAATAAAACATCATTATTTGACAAAAGAGTTTATTCCAAGTTTATTTCAAAAGTATAAATAATAAATTCTCAAGATCTTCAACAATGGCAGTGTGTACGTGTCACGCCGGCGCCTTCCCACGGTCATCGCTAGTGCCTAAAAAATATAAAACACAACTAGTAAGCATAAATGCTTAGTGAGTTCCCCAGTATACGACTTACCCACATACGCCTTCCGGCCCGGACCTTTCGGTCCACATAACATTGCCTTCCGGCCCGTAACATAATCGTCTTCCGGCCCATAACATATCGCCTTCCGGCCCGTATTACATTGCCTTCCGGCCCATAGTATTTTGCCTTCCGGCCCATAACAGTATAAACATAACACATATAGCATATCACACATAACACATAAGTCATACATCATACCGTTCTTTCTATCACATAAGTCACGCCTTCCGGCCCGTATAAGCATACATCACATATAAGCATACATCACATACAAAGCATCTACCTCCCTAGACATAGCAAAAATATAACACATACAACCTTCCGGTCACACAGTCAAACCCTTACGGGTGAAGTATAGTGAGAAGACTCACCTCGTAGTATGCGAGCTATAAACCCTTCGAGCTACTCGCACTCGATCCGCTAATCTGCAGGTTCCCTATAATACCACATACCTTTATTAATGATCTTATCGAACAAGACAACTGACCCTACTAAATTACATACAGGTCAACGGTCAACTTGACCGGACTCGTCAAGTGCAAAGGCAACTCGGCGAGTCTAGACACCCCGACTCCACTCGCCGAGTCTAAAGAACGACTCGACGAGTTCCAGTAGGTCTTCAAGCTACTCGTCGAGTCTGAAGAACAACTCGGCGAGTGCTAGTGAATCTTCAAGCTACTCGCCGAGTCTGATCATTGGACTCGGCGAGTCCTCGCCATGCAGTCAATCCGCTGCCTCCTGTAACTCGCATGATTCCGTAATATATAGATATGGGGCTTCCTGGACTTTCACATATACTATTACAGGGGTTTAAACACTTGTAACAACACTATAATCTATCAATTCCTTAAATGGGTTTCCTAAACCCTAAATTCGCATACAACGTAAAAGCTACAGATATGATCCGAAGATTACCTGGAAACGTGTTCCCTGTGTCCCCAACCTTCAGAACTCGACCCCTCGAACCTCCTTTGGTCACCACCTTGCCTCTCCTTGTCTAACAACCTCTTCAAGCTTCCACTAGCCCTCACCCTTGCTCCAGATGCCCACAGACTCCTAAGATATCTTCAATCGGCCAAAAGACGAGACATGACGGCCCTAAAGACATTATATACGATTCAGAATCAAAACGGCTAGGGTTTCAGCTGAACAGCGTCGACTCGCCGAGTCCCTATTGGACTCGTCGAGTCCAGTCGCGTATCTGTGACCAAGACTGTGGTCCTACTCGGCGAGTCAGGCACCAACTCGCCGAGTCCCCTCCTAAATGTGCCCCAAAAATAATTTAAAGAAATACCTGAAATTCCGGGCTGTTACAACTCTCCACCACTAGAACTAGACTTCGCCCTCGAAGTCTCATTCTGCGAATAACTCCGGATGTTGCTCCCGCATTTCTCTTTCCGGCTCCCAAGTCATCTCCGATCCCTTCCGATGTTGCCACTGAACCAACACCAGAGGTATCTCCTTGTTCCGTAGAACCTTGATCTTCCGATCCCTGATAGCTACTGGTCTCTCGGCGTAATTCAGGCTCGCATCCACCTGAATATCTTCTAACGGAACCACTGCCGCTTCATCGGCTATACACTTCCTCAACTGTGATACGTGAAAGGTATCGTGAATCTGACTCAGCTCCGCTGGCAACTCCAACCGATAAGCCCCCCGACCTACCCTTGCAATTACCCGGAATGGACCTATGAACCGGGGCCCCAATTTGCCCCTCTTCCTGAACCGAATTACCCATTTCCAAGGAGAAACCTTTAGGAGAACGAAGTCGCCGACCTGGAATTCGAGCTCGGACCGGCGTCTGTCCGCATAACTCTTCTGTCGGCTCTGGGCTGTCAATAACCTCTGCCTCACCCGTTGAATCTGTTCGGTCGTCTGAAGTACGATCTCTGTACTGCCCAGCACTCTCTGTCCCACTTCTCCCCAGCAAATGGGAGTCCGACACCTCCTACCATACAACAACTCAAAAGGTGGCATACCAATGCTCGAATGATGGCTGTTGTTGTAGGAAAACTCAGCCAACGGCAGATGCGCATCCCAGCTACCCCCGAAGTCTAACACACACGCTCTAAGCATGTCTTCCAATGTCTGGATCGTCCGCTCGCTCTGACCGTCGGTCTGGGGATGGTATGCGGTACTAAAATGCAGTTTAGTACCCAACTCCTCATGGAATTTCTTCCAGAACCTGGAGGTGAAACGTACATCGCGGTCCGAAACAATCGAGGTCGGCACTCCATGCCGAGATACTATCTCTCTCACGTATAACTCTGCCAACTTCTCTGCTGAAGAACTTTCGCTAATGGCAAGGAAGTGTGCACTCTTTGTTAGCCTATCCACAATCACCCAAATCGCATCGACTCCCCTGGCAGTTCTCGGCAATTTGGTGATGAAATCCATCGTGATCTGTTCCCACTTCCACTCAGGAATCTCTAAGGGTTGCAATTTACCGTGCGGTCTCTGGTGCTCGGCCTTAACCCTACGGCAGGTCAAACACCTCTCAACGAACCAGGCGACATCTCTCTTCATGCAAGGCCACCAATACTCCTTTCTCAAATCCAAATACATTTTAGTAGCACCGGGATGGATCGAGAATTTCGATCTGTGTGCCTCCTCCATCAAAGTAACACGCGTACCGCCCACGAATGGTACCCAGATCCGACCCTGAAACGTCAGAAGTCTCCGTCCATCCATAACGAACTCTGAAATCAACCCGACGACCCGCTCCTGTTTCTGCTTTCCAGATTTCACAACCTCGGCCTGTGCCCCACGAATAGCATCTAATACCGGAGTCATCACCGTCAATCTCAAACATACGTCCCGCAATGGAGTGCTCTCCGCCCTACGACTCAATGCATCGGCTACCACATTAGCCTTGCCTGGGTGGTATAGGATCTCACAGTCATAATCCTTAACCACGTCTAACCATCTCCTCTGACGCATGTTTAGGTTGGGTTGATCCATCAAATACTTCAAACTCTTATGGTCCGTGTATATGGTACAACGAACCTCGTACAGGTAGTGACGCCAAATTTTTAGGGCGAACACTACTGCCCCCAACTCTAAGTCATGCGTGGGATATCTCGCTTCGTGAGGCTTCAGCTGCCTCGATGCATAGGCTATCACATGGCCCCTCTGCATCAACACTGCACCCAATCCTGAAATCGATGCGTCGCAATATACGACAAAGTCCTCCATCCCTTCCGGGAGAGCTAATATTGGGGCTTCGCACAGTCTCTGACGAAGTGTCTCGAAGGAAGTCTGCTGCTCGGGTCCCCATGAAAATGTAACACCCTTCCGGGTCAATCTGGTGAGCGGCACCGCGATCTTGGAGAAGTCCCTAATGAACCTTCGATAGTACCCCGCCAACCCAAGGAAACTCCTGATCTCAGAAGGTGACTTCGGTGCCTCCCAACTCATCACCGCTTCCACCTTGGCCGGATCGACCAATATCCCTGCCTGATTTACAACGTGTCCCAGAAATTGGACCTCCCGTAACCAGAAGTCACATTTGGAGAATTTTGCATATAGCTTCTCCGACCTCAGTACCTCAAGGACCTCCCTCAAATGTCCCTCATGCTGCTCTCTAGACCGCGAATACACCAGAATGTCGTCGATGAATACAATCACAGACCGATCCAGCATCGGCCTGCATACCCTGTTCATGAGATCCATGAACACTGCTGGGGCATTGGTGAGCCCAAAAGGCATCACCACGAACTCGTAATGCCCATACCGCGTCCTAAATGCTGTCTTCTGGACGTCCTCATCCCGCACTCTTACCTGATGGTACCCTGATCTCAAATCAATCTTGGAAAACCAAGATGCCCCTTGCAACTGATCGAATAGATCATCGATCCTCGGTAACGGATAGCGGTTCTTGACCGTCACCTTGTTCAGCTCCCGGTAATCGATACACATCCGGTGTGAACCATCCTTCTTCTTGACGAACAGAATCGGTGCTCCCCACGGCGAGCTACTCGGCCGAATAAATCCCTTTCCCAACAACTCTTGAAGTTGCGAGGACAATTCTTGCATCTCTGGAGGTGCAAGACGATAAGGCACCTTCGCAATAGGCGCAGCCCCTGGAACTAGATCGATACCAAACTCCACTTGCCTCGCAGGAGGTACTCCCGGCAATTCCTCGGGAAAAACATCTGGAAACTCGCGCACCACTGGAACCTCCTTCAGTGTCTTCGGTCTCTCGGAAATCTCCCGCGTATCCATCACATATGCCACAAAACCGTTACATCCCCGCTGTAGGCATTGCCTCGCCCTAGCGGCCGAACAAAAAGCTGATCCCGAACGGGTACCCTCGCCGTATACCGTAAGAACTCCCCCACTAGGTTCTCGTATAGTCACCAGCTGACGCTCGCAGTCGATGACAGCGCTGAATCGGCTCAACCAGTCCATGCCTACGATGACACAGACATCCCCCATCGCAATAGGAATGAGGTCAATCGGAAACGCGACCCCGAAGATCTCTAGCACACATCCCCGAAGAACCTCCGTAGCACAAATCACCCTCTCAGCCGCAATAGAAACGCTCAAAGGCCGACTTAACGGCTCACGACTAATGCCGATGTGCTGACTAAAAGCTAACGATACAAACGATCTACTCGCACCCGAATCAAATAACACTAGAGCAGGCATAGAGTTCACAAGGAAAGTACCTACACATACATTAACATAAGCATAGCATTCCGACCTTTAAGTAAATACGTGAATGATAACATACCTGCCACAACATCGGGCGCAGCGCGGACCTCCTCCGCAGTCAGCTGAAAGGCTCTCCCGCGAGCCCTCGTGGCCTCGACCTTCGCCGGTCGGGTCTCAGTAGTCCGGGTAGTAGGTGTAGCTCCCTGACGAAGTTGCGGACACTCGGCCTTCCGATGGCCTGTCTGGTTGCAGTGAAAGCAAACCATAAACCCCTTAGGGAAATCCCTGGCAATATGTCCCTCCTTGCCACACTTGTAGCAACCACCAGCTCGATACACCCCCTCGTGACTCCTGCCGCACTTCGCGCAAGTGCGACCCTTCGGACCTCCCATTCTCGAATCAGCGAACTTAGTCCGCTTGGCTGCCGGCTGAGACTGAGCCAGCCGTCGATCCACCTGCCGAGACTCAGCCTCCTCCCTCGCCTGAGTCTCCAACTCGATCTCGCGCTTCCTGGCGTTCGCCTGAAGCTCAGTGAAAGTACGATAGGTGGAGTTTGACACAAACTCCCGGATCTCCCTCTTCAAAACGCCCAAATACCGGCTCATCCGCGACTGCTCTGTAGATACCAGCTCAGGACAGAACATTGCCCTCTCATGAAACTTCCGTGTGATCACTGCCACGGAATCAGTACCCTGCTTAAGGGTCAAGAACTCCTGAATCAATCGCTCCCTCTCCACCGGGGGAACGTACTCATCCCTGAACATCTCTGTAAACCTCTCCCATGTCACCGCTGAAATCTCTGCCTGAGTGAAGTTCGCCGTCACGAACTTCCACCAATCCTTCGCTCCCAGACGGAGCTGGTTCAAGGCGAACCGTACCCTCAAGTGCTCCGGGCATGAGCAAGTATAGAAGCACCCCTCGATGTCGGCGATCCACCTCATAGCCGCAATCGGATCCTGCGTCCCATCAAATTCAGGGGGTTTCGTGTTGCTGAATTCCCTGAATAGTAATGAATCACCCCCTTGCGGCCTAGCAGCAGCCACAGCTGCGGTAGCGGCAGCAACTGCAGCTTCAGTAAGTGCGGCGTACCGCTCCTCAAACTCCTCCATCAGAGTGGTCTTAATAGACCCAAACATCTCCGGGATCTCAGCCCGAACCGCCGCAGCTACCTCTTCCTGAATAATCTGACGAATCTCCTCGTCACTCGCACTGCTCGAACTCGCCCCATTGTGTGTGATAACCATGATGTCTCTGAAATACAACATAAAATCATCAGAGACTCCACCAAGTACAATGGTACTCGATACGCGCCCTACTCAGTCTCCGATTTCCAGGGATTCTTACTTGGGTCCTCCACTGATCCGGTGTCTTCGGTAGTACGGGCCCAATACTACCGACCACACCGTATCAGTATTCGTCCCAAATCTTCCTCCCCAAATCCCGAATAATGAGTACTCTACCTCTAGTATGCACTATCTACTTGCACGCTACCAAGATCTCATATAAGCAATCTCCCTAGACAAGGCATCACAAAACAGGCCATTCTAGTCCTATCATGTATACCTAGTCTTCTAACATGCATAACAATTCATAATTCATTGCATAATATAACATTGTAAGGTATTCTGGGGATCTTTACCGTTCGGGCGCTGGCTGATCGTACACACTGCTCCATCCTTGTTTTACCGCCTTACCATTTATGAAATGTTGTGTCCTTATTATTTAAAAAAAAAGTTTTTCCTCAAATCCCCGGTCTGAGTTCAGTTGCACCCGAAAGTACACCCGAATCCCTCAAACCAAGGCTCTGATACCAATTGTAACAGCTCAAATTTTCAAATAAATTTTTCATTTAAAATAAAACATCATTATTCGACAAAAGAGTTTATTCCAAGTTTATTTCAAAAGTATAAATAATAAATTCTCAAGATCTTCAACAATGGCAGTGTGTACGTGTCACGCCGGCGCCTTCCCACGGTCATCGCTAGTGCCTGAAAAACATAAAACACAACTAGTAAGCATAAATGCTTAGTGAGTTCCCCAGTATACGACTTACCCACATACGCCTTCCGGCCCGGACCTTTCGGTCCACATAACATTGCCTTCCGGCCCGTAACATAATCGCCTTCCGGCCCATAACATATCGCCTTCCGGCCCGTATTACATTGCCTTCCGGCCCATAGTATTTTGCCTTCCGGCCCATAACAGTATAAACATAACACATATAGCATATCACACATAACACATAAGTCATACATCATACCGTTCTTTCTATCACATAAGTCACGCCTTCCGGCCCGTATAAGCATACATCACATATAAGCATACATCACATACAAAGCATCTACCTCCCTAGACATAGCAAAAATATAACACATACAACCTTCCGGTCACACAGTCAAACCCTTATGGGTGAAGTATAGTGAGAAGACTCACCTCGTAGTATGCGAGCTATAAACCCTTCGAGCTACTCGCACTCGATCCGCTAATCTGCAGGTTCCCTATAATACCACATACCTTTATTAATGATCTTATCGAACAAGACAACTAACCCTACTAAATTACATACAGGTCAACGGTAAACTTGACCGGACTCGTCGAGTGCAAAGGAAACTCGGCGAGTCTAGACACCCCGACTCCAATCGCCGAGTCTAAAGAACGACTCGACGATTTCCAGTAGGTCTTCAAGCTACTCGCCGAGTCTGAAGAACAACTCGGCGAGTCCTAGTGAATCTTCAAGCTACTCGCCGAGTCTGATCATTGGACTCGACGAGTCCTCGCCATGCAGTCAATCCGCTGCCTCCTGTAACTCGCATGATTCCGTAATATATAGATATGGGGCTTCCTGGACTTTCACATATACTATTACAGGGGTTTAAACACTTGTAACAACACTATAATCTATCAATTCCTTAAATGGGTTTCCTAAACCCTAAATTCGCATACAACGTAAAAGCTACAGATATGATCCGAAGATTACCTAGAAACGTGTTCCCTGTGTCCCCAACCTTCAGAACTCGACCCCTTGAACCTCCTTTGGTCACCACCTTGCCTCTCCTTGTCTAACAACCTCTTCAAGCTTCCACTAGCCCTCACCCTTGCTCCAGATGCCCACAGACTCCTAAGATATCTTCAATCGGCCAAAAGACGAGACATGACGGCCCTAAAGACATTATATACGATTCAGAATCAAAACGGCTAGGGTTTCAGCTGAACAGCGTCGACTCGCCGAGTCCCTATTGGACTCGTCGAGTCCAGTCGCGTATCTGTGACCAAGACTGTGGTCCTACTCGGCGAGTCAGGCACCAACTCGCCGAGTCCCCTCCTAAATGTGCCCCAAAAATAATTTAAAGAAATACCTGAAATTCCGGGCTGTTACAAAACGGTAGTTCCATATAACGGTTTGGGCCCAATTTTGAAAATTGGGCCATTAATGGGCTTTCATGGATTTTATAGTTTGTGCCTTGATGGGTTGGGGTGAAAAGGTCATTTCACCTCAAGTAAGGATTATGGATCATGGTTTGAGACCCAATTGCTAATTGGGTGATATTTTGGTATTGATAGCTCAAGGAGTTTTCAAGGTAGCAGCTAAGGATTTTTGTAGTGAGCTTCAAAGTTTGAGGTGAGTCTCCTCACTGTTTGTTTGGGTCGAAGGCACCAATGTCGGCCCATTTGGTTTATGTACTGTAGGAAGGCCTGGGGGTTAGCCCCAGACATTATGTATGAAATACTATGAGGCAACTCCAGGCGTACTGTAAGCTATCATGTGTTGTAGGAAGACCTGGGGATTAGTCCTAGGCATTTTGTACGAAAGAACAGAAGGTTTCTCCTAGAACACTGTATATTAATTAGGCAAGTAGATTAGTATGTATGCTAGTTGTCTTTGTGATGCTTGCATCGAAGACCAGGAGGTGGCTCTTGGCACTTGTCTGTAAGACTCAGGGGGTAGCCCCTGGCTTGGCAAGAAACACAACAAGGCGACTCGTGGCATAATGGCAAGACTATGTGTGGCACATAGCACCTTTATTAATTATGATATATGTATGGCTCATGGTTCTATATGGCATGTACGGATCATTTGATATGTATGGTATGTCGTAATTAGGGAACTCACTAAGCTTTGTGCTTATGGTTTTCATTTTTGGTTTCAGGTACCTCCAGTTTTCAGATAAAGGAGCTCAAGACGATCGTAGCGCATACACCCATGTTTTCCAAAATATGTGATTTCTGGGAATGAACTCTGATAATTTTTTATTTAAAATGATTTTCAATGTGTGGACCAACTTACAAACAAGTTTTAGTTATATTAAAAATGAAATTTTTGGTCATGAATTTGGGATGTCACAAGTTTGTATCAGAGCCTTGGTTTGTGGGATTCGAGCATACTCTTGGGTGTACCTGAACTCAAACTGAGGGCTTGTTGAAAAGTTTTATAAAATAAACATTTAATTACAAAAGAATTTCTAAGTATAGAAAGAGGTGTGATGCGTGCAAGCAAACGAGCTCAAGTAAGTGGTTCCCAAAATACCAATACATGTTTGTTATGTTATATGATATGATTATGTGATTCACATGCTAGATTAAAGATAATGATCTAGGAAAGAAGAATTTGTATGCTTATATGAGCTTTTAGATTTTCATGCTAGAACTGATCATCTAATTGTAGGATGGCCTGCTTAGGTTATCCCTGATTGTAGCCTTCAAATTGCATGCTAGTACAAATTCCTGATTAGAGGATATAATGGTTTAATTTGACTATGTTGGTTAGTTTTTCCATTGTCCGGATTTTGCTTGCTTTGTGCTTTGTGGGACCGCTACTAAGTGAATATGCTAAGTCACATGCGGCACATGTTGGATAATCTCAGAGTGATGGATTTAACCCTATTGCGCAGCTCTCGTCTGAGTCGAGCCATTCTAGGGTTGAGTCTTTTACTCGAAGGATTATCTGATCTTTTTTGCATGTGGCTATATTCATGTGGTAGCTAGTTGACATTAATGGGAATCTTTCAACAGTTGAGGATAGGGTGGGCTCGGGAGCCTAGGAAAGCCTAGGATATGTTGCAGTGGGTTAGTAGTATGGTTCAGTGAGTACTGGCATAATGGTTTGAAGAAGTGACTTTGAGGATTCAGGAGGATTGATGAGGAAAGTATGGATAGATGTGGAAGGTAGTACTGGCTCATACTACTGAAAACACAGGATCCATACTCGAATCGGTGAGAGTCTTGGAGAATCTAAGAAGCTTGTCGGAGGTGGATTCTTGAGTATGTTCTGATTATTGGCTTGTTGCTTTTCACTTGGGAGCTGAGCTCATAAGGAAATGGTTTAGGTTTGGGTATCAGCTTAGGTGCAGTTTCTGAGCTGATTAGGGAGTAGTTTCGGGAGTTCATATCCTCAGACTTTTTGTTGTGTTTCAGAAATAGTGGAGGCGCGCTTGGGCGCGTTCCGTGCGGACATTATGGCCATCATTAGAGCCTGCACTCTGGCTTTCTGGGAGTTTTCTGCTTGTGGAGCTCCTGCGTTCCATGGGGAGAAGGACCCCCATTGTCAGTACGAGGTGGTTAGCAGATATGGCTAACGCGTTTAGGACGAGTTTCAACTGCGAGGAGGGGAAGGTCAGATATGCTTCCTACTTGTTGAAGGATTGGGCACATGATTGGTAGGAGGAGATCGGTAGTGAGTTGGGTGATCATGCAGTCGATGTTATTGTTGGGTTTTGAGCAATCTAACACTTCCTAAGTGTGCATGCAACCCTAATAAACCCTAGATCTATGTTTTTCTAAATACATGCAAAATAAAAATATTCCAAGGTTTATAACCTATCTAACATGGCATGGGGAACATTTCAACATAAAAGAGTTAGAAGAGATTACATACCTTTTGATGAGTTTGGTTCTAAGGAGTTTGAGGGCCAATCACCAATAGTGTGAATGCCTCAAATGGAATCACAAAACACCACAAACTCTTGGAAAACTTTGAGAGAGTATACACACTTGTATAATTTTTGGCCACACACAAGCTTACACACACTAGTTCACTAGTCTCATTTCATGCTTCATAAGCATGCTTATATAGTGTGCATGGTTAGGGTGAAACCCTAATAACCCATGTCTTTTCCTTTCCAAGGATCCATGGGTTAAAAGCTCCATGGATCATCCATGGACATCCATATAAGCCTAGCCCATTAACAAATGAGTATTAGCCCACACTATATAAAACAAATAGCCCATAATCTAATTAGTCTTCCTTTTAATCTCTAAATTAATTCATAATTAATTTAAGACTAAAACTAATTAAATAACATAACTTCATATTAATATATTATAACTTATAATATATTAATAAACATGTGTGTATAACTCTCATAAAATTATCCATAAATAGTTTGGATGAGATGCAACCCAAATGGACCATGTCGGTCGGGTCAAGTATATACCAAATAAGTTATGGACTTAGACACCTTATCCAATAGACTCCCACTTGGATAAGTCTAATAACTGTATTTTCCTATATAACTTCAGGAACCAACCAGCAATCGTAGCTCTCGGAAACTCCGTCGAACTATGAAGCGCCATTTTTAAGACAAGTGATCACATAATCCTCTATTCTCATGATATCATCTGGACAAACACATGGAACTATGTCTTGCTTATTGTCTAGCAGTTGTTTCTCGATTTTCCGATTTTTTTGACGAAGAACTTCACTGAACACATCGGTTTAGTTCTGACCGGGCCCTATACATGGGTCAACACAAAATCATCGAGGGGCCCAGATATCGCTTCTACTTCTAGAAGGAACAGATAAACTTCGACCGATATGCTTGTTCTACTACTTATTGAATCGTACACAAAGACACGTTTTATAACATCAAGTTACTGATGCGTTTACGTGCAATCAATGCACAACCAACTCATAGGTAACAACTTTGAAGATTTATATGATATTATCATCTCACGATCACTCGAGATAAATTCCATGAAGTGATACAAGTGAGCGTGGGTTTATACCAATACTCATAACTTATGAGTACTCATGAATGTTGCAGCAACCATTGCCATGTCTAAACACCTTTTAGCCATCTACAAACCCAATTCATGACAATCTTGATTCATACCTACTTCCTACGTATGATCGATTGTAGAGGTTTGAATAAATTAATTATTCTGGAAGTCAAACCATGCAAAACTGAAACAATAGTAAACAATTGACAATGATAGTAACACTTTACTCATAAATAAATCACAAATTTTATTCATCATCAAACGTCGATTACATTTTACAAGTTTCAGGAAAACTATCTAATCTGTAAAACTAATATGGTCCCTCAGCCCGATGCGCCTCGCATGCTGAAAATGCTTAACCCTCGTCAGTCCCTTCGTAAGGGGATCTGTAGGATTCTCATCTGACGATATCCTCCTTGCCACAAGGAGTCCTTCTTCAATCTTGTGTCTTATGAAGTGAATTTTTCTGTCAATGTGTCGGGATCTTCCATGATCTCTTGGTTCCTTGGCTAAGGCAACCGCACTATTATTGTCACAAAAAATCTCTATAGGTTCCTTAATAGCTGGTACAACTCCAAGGTCTCCGATGAAGTTCTATACCCATATCGCCTCCTTTGCTGCTTCACTCGCTGCTATATACTCTGATTCACAATTCGAATCAGCCACCGTCTCCTTCTTAGAACTCTTCCAAGAAATTGCCCCTCAATTTAAGGTAAAGATCCAGCCTGACTGAGAGCGAAGTTATCCCTATCAGTCTGAAAACTAGCATCACTATACCCTAATACTCTCAAGTCATCACTCCCACCAAGGGTAAGGACCCAATCCTTAACCCTCCGCAGGTACTTGAGAATGTTCTTTACCGTGGTCCAATGAGCCTTGCCAGGGTTCCCCTGATACCTGCTGACCATGCTCAAAGCAAATGCCACATCAGGTCGGGTACAAGTCATAGCATACATGATCGAGCCAACAGCGGAAGCATACGGTAATTGGCTCATCTCAGCTATCTCTGCCTCTGTACTCGGACTCTGAGTCTTACTCAGTTTGGTATTGCTTTGGATTGGTAAATCTCCTTTCTTGGAATTCTCCATGTTGAACCTTTTCAACACCTTATCCAAGTAGGTACTCTGACTATGTCCAATTAGTCTTCTACTCCTTTCTCTTAATATCCTTATCCATAGGATATAGGCAGCCTCCCCTAGGTCCTTCATAGCAAAGCACTTCCCAAGCCAGGACTTAACCTCCTGCAAGGTTGGGATGTCATTTCCTAAAAGTAGTATGTCATCCACATACAATACCAAGAAGCTAACCATAATCCCACTAGCTCTGACATACACGCAAGACTCATCTTCACTTTTCGAGAAACTAAACTCTTTGACCTTCTCATCGAAACAAAGATTCCACCTACGAGATGCTTGTTTTAACCCATAAATGGACTTCTTAAGCTTGCATACTCTATTTGGGTACTCTGTACTGACAAAACCCTCTGGCTGATTCATGTACACATCCTCAGCCAACTTTCCATTAAGGAAAGAGGTTTTTACATCCATTTGCTATATTTCATAATCAAGAAATGCGGCAACGGCTAACATAACCCTAATAGACTTAACTTTTGCTACCGGCGAGAAGGTTTCATCATAATCAATACCTTGAGTTTGAGTAAAACCCTTCGCAACCAGTCGATCCTTATAAGTATGCACTTTTCCTTCCGTGTCGGTCTTCTTCTTGAAGATCCATTTGCACCCGACTGTTTTACGGTCTGGTACATTGTCAACCAAGTTCCAAACTTGATTGTCATACATGGATTGCATCTCGTTGTCCATAGCCTCCTTCCACTTAGCAGACTCTGGGCCTGCCATGGCTTCCTTAACACTGCTAGTTTCATCCAAATTTACCAATGTACTATCACTGATAAACGTATCACCTTCCGTAGTAATATGAAAGCCATAATAAAACGCAGGTGTGTTCATAACCCGTGTGGAATGCCTCGGAGGTACAGACTCGTCAGCTGGATCAACAGGAGTTTCCTCCTCAGGTTGATTGCTAGTGTCTGAGGTTCCTTCACCAATTGATTCTTGAATTTCTTCAAGATCAATTTGCCTCCCACTGTCTCCTTGGCTTATAAATTCTTTCTCACAAAAGACCCCTCTTCGTGCTACAAAGACCACATTCTCACTGGGTCTGTAGAAGAGGTAACCGAAGGATTCCTGTGGGTAGCCGATGAAAATACACCTTTCGCTTCGGGGTTCAAGCTTATCATGAGTTTCACGCCTCACGAAAGCTTCACAACCCCAAATTCTGATGTGGTCCAAATTGGGAACCTTCCCAGTCCACATCTTATGAGGTGTTTTGGTAACCTTCTTTGTAGGGACTAGATTAAGGATATAGGCGGCAGTCTCTAAGGCATACCCCCAAAAAGAGATTGGTAACGAAACTCGACTCATCATAGAGCGAACCATGTCTAATAAGGTTCGATTACGCCTCTCAGCTACACCATTCAGCTGCGGTGTCCTGGGAGGAGTCAATTGTGAGACAATCCCACACTCCTTAAGATAGTCAAGGAACTCGGTACTAAGATACTCACCACCTCGATCGGATCGAAGCATCTTAATGTTCCTGCCCAATTGATTTTCTACTTCCTGTTTGAATTCCTTAAACCTTTCAAAGGTTTCTGACTTATGTTTGATTAAGTAGACATACCCATATCTACTAAAATCATCAATAAAAGTCACATAATACCGATTAGCATCCCTTGTGGCGGTTTTGAATGGCCCACATACATCAGTATGTATTAGGTCCAACAAACCCTCACCCCTCTCACAAGTTCCAGTGAAGGGTGATTTTTTCATCTTTCCAAGTAGACAAGACTCACAACTATCATCTGATTTAAGGTCAAATGATTCCAAGACTCCACTCTTTTGGAGTTGGGCTATGCGTTTCTTTTTTACATGTCCAAGACGACAATGCCACAATGATGCTTTATCTAGGCTAGTAGAAGAATCAATATACAACACATTATTTCCTAAGTTGTCTACAATCGACACAGTTTCATACACACCATCACAAGGTAATGCTTTAAAATAAAACACATTATTAAAGAAAGCATTAATACCACCACATTCATTATCAAACGAAATGGTAAAACCTTGTTTGTACAAAGCATGAAAAGAAATAATATTCCTCACCATATCAGATGAGTACACACATTTATTCAAATCTAATTTTAACCCATTATTAAGCAACAAAATATAAACTCCAATCTTGGAAACAGGTGAAACCTTCCTATTCCCCATGATCAAGTTTATCTTCCCTTGCTCCACATCCTCACTTCTTCTTACGCCCTGCAAATCAGAACATATGTGAATACCACATCCTATATCAAGCACCCAAGAGTTAGAATATGTTGAGTAATTAGACAATATAGTGTAAATACCTTCATGGGTGGGTTTCACATTCCCATCCTTTAGATCATGCAAGTACTTAGGGTAGTTTCGCTTCCAGTGTGCCTTTTCATGGCAATAAAAGCATTCAGCATCCTTGGGAATGGCAGAAGGAGTGATAGAACCGCTCTTGGTCTTCGATGAGGAGCCTTCAAGGGACTTTCCCTTGGTACCCTTCGAAGGGTGCTTCCTCTTCTTCCCTTTGCCTTGCCCGATAGCCAAAACAGGGGTAGATGTTGGAGTAGGAGTAGTAGAGGTAACAACCGCCTTACCCTTAAGACTGGATTCCGTGGTCTTCAAGAGTCCTTGAAGCTTGCTGAGAGTAACTTCCTCCTTGTTCATATGATATGTCATACGAAAATGGTCATAACAAGAAGGCAAGGAGTGCAAAATGATGTCAATTGCCAACTCCTCAGGGATATTTACATTGAGCTTCAGCAAACGGTCCACATACCTTTGCATCTTTTGCATGTGGCCCGTGACGGATTCACCGTCCTTCATGCGTGTTGTTATTATGGAGGAGATTATTTCATACCGCTCTTGACGAGCACTCTGATAGTACCTTTCCATCAGGTCTTGGTGCATCTCAAAAGGGTAGAAATCTTCATACGACTTTTGGAGCCCGACTGTCATCGTGGCCATCATGATACATGCTACCTTAGTAGCATCTCTCTCATGAGTCCTGAATTCAGCGATCTCCTCAGGAGTAGCAGTAGACTCATCAAGCTCTTTTAACTCCTTATCGAGGACATATTCTTTGTCCTCATAACGAGTAACCATCCTGATGTTCCTAATCAAATCCATGGAGTTGGAACCATCAAAGATGACCCTCCCACAAAGATTCATGAGAGAGAAAGAACCAGTTTGGTTAGAGCCCGAAGCATTAGTGTTGGAAGACATCTGAAAGAAGAGAGTAAGTTTAGATTAGATATATAGAATCCTTAATAAGACACCCAAATGTAATATTAAGGCTAGGATCCAATCACAATATATCACACTTAGAAGAGGGATGTTGTAATCTAAGTAATAATATATTTGAAAGGTAAGTGAATGACGATTCACCAATTTCCACCACGAAAACGAAATGATTTATTAGGTTTAATTGGATTTGAAATTCCTAGATTCTTTTGAGATTCATTGAACTTTTCAATGGCATGTTTCAATCTCGATTGTGCCCTTCAAGTTTTGTGACTGGGATGCCGAGGATCACAAAACAAGGTGTGAATAACCATGCTAATTCATTTGGTACCCTTAATATTATCACCTAATCAATGTGCCGGTTAACCACACACGCTCCATTGATCTATGACAAACATTAAGTCACCCTTCGTGATCCTTACTAGTCCAAGTTTGTGTACCGGTTACCCACACACGCTCCATCAACGACTTGGTAAGGTACAAAGAGTGAATTCCATGGACTAGCACCATGTTCACATTTTTCCTAAGGTAACTAAGATTGGGAATTAAAAGGAGTTTAGTTACTGTATAATAATCATTATACTTTTAATGAGGATTTAAAGTCAATGTTCTACCCGTTCGGCTAACGACCCTCCACCGATCAAGCAAGCGGTGGGTGAGAATGGACACCCATTAAGTCGCCATTTTATAGGCAACAACCTTATACCCACCTTATAGACCAGCTTCGTGAATGAGGCCTACTAACGGTAAAACGACTTATTCTTATACATATATATATAATAATTAACCATTAATGTTATAAATAGTATAAGGGTTGAATTTTAACTATTAAAACTCTAAGGGTTGGAATTAAAGTTTATTAAAGTGTGTGAAACTTTACAAATTCCAAAACTTGAGGGCAAGTTTTGTAACTATGCAAAACTCTTCGTTTCAAAACTTATGAATTAAAGGTTCATAAAAATGAAGACTCTTCATTTTCATGTAACTTATGTGTTTTAAGTGTGTGTTAAATAAAGGTGACCTTTGGAAATCCATAACTTGAGGACATATTATGGACTCCATTAAAACACATAAATGATCAAGAATTAATTCTAAACAATTCAGCAAATATGTCCTATAATTTTCTAAATTCATAAGAACATGAACATGATCATCAAAATTTCAAGAATTATATGAACACATAAAACCATGCAATTTTGATATATGCTATTGTAAATGGATTAGAACAACCATTACACCAACTAAAATAAGTTTTAAAACACCAAAACAGTTTAGGGTAATGTTTCTAGTTCATTTCCAGCAGCAAAAGTCGAAAATATGCACTCTGTCGATCCTACTCGTCGAGTGCATGAACCTACTCGACGAGTAGGTTGAAGTTTGCCTTGGACTCGTCGAGTCCCCCCATGGACTCGGTGATTCCATCATGAAGACTGCAACAATTTAGACTTTTTTCACTATTTTGCATCAAGTATCAAACAAGCAAGCCTATGCTCTGATACCACTGTTGGGTTTTGAGCAATCTAACACTTCCTAAGTGTTCATGCAACCCTAATAAACCTTGGATCTATGTTTGTCTAAATACATGCAAAATAATAAATTTTCCAAGGTTTATAACCTATCTAACATGGCATGGGGAACATTTCAACATAAAAGAGTTAGAAGAGATTACATACCTTTTGATGAGTTTGGTTCTAAGGAGTTTGAGGGCCAAACACCAATAGTGTGAATGCCTCAAATGGAATCACAAAACACCACAAACTCTTGGAAAACTTTGAGAGAGTATACACACTTGTATAATTTTCGGCCACACACAAGCTTACACACACTAGTTCACTAGTCTCATTTCATGCTTCATAAGCATGCTTATATAGTGTGCATGGTTAGGGTGAAACCCTAATAACCCATGTCTTTTCCTTTCCAAGGATCCATGGGTTAAAAGCTCCATGGATCATCCATGGACTTCCATATAAGCCTAGCCCATTAACAAATGAGTATTAGCCCACACTATATAAAACAAATAGCCCATAATCTAATTAGTCTTCCTTTTAATCTCTAAATTAATTCATAATTAATTTAAGACTAAAACTAATTAAATAACATAACTTCATATTAATATATTATAACTTATAATATATTAATAAACATGTGTGTATAACTCTCATAAAATTATCCATAAATAGTTTGGATGAGATGCAACCCAAATGGACCATGTCGGTCGGGTCAAGTATATACCAAATACGTTATGGACTTAGACACCTTATCCAACAGTTATGTCATGGGATGACTTCTCAACCAGGTTCCGAGTTGAGTTTGCACCGGCGATTAAGGTGCAGCAGTTGGTGTGAGAGTTCCTGGATCTCTGCCAGACTACTGAGATGGTGGCAAAGATCACTGCCAAGTTCTAGGAGAGGGCTTTATTGGTATCATGGTATGTAGCAGACGAGGAGATGAAGAAAGTAAGGTATCATGATATGTTGCGGGATAATATCAAAAATTTGTGAGTATTTCAGGGTGTGAGACCCTGAATGATATGATCTCTAGAGCCCGGGAGGGGGATTGATTTGGAGCACATTGAGAATTGGAGGCCAGATCAGGTGCATACTTTGTAGGGTCCTGGGAAGAGACCCAAGACTTCCGACAATTATTCGTGAGGCCAGCAAGACCGGAGTCAGTGTATAATGTGCGGGAGACTGCACAATAGGGCTTGTCGTTCCAAGGGTTTGGGCTGCTACAAGTGTGGTCGGGTTGGTCACATCAGCAAAGACTGTCCACATGGAGCAAGTCTGTTATGCTTTCACTGTGATCGGGTGGGCCACAAGAAGGCCGATTGACCGACATTGAGGGGAGGAGCAGTGAGCGCGCCTGCTCTGACTACTTTGAGGATCACCGATGGAGGAGAAGGTAGGGAAGGAGCCCCATCAGAAAGGAGTTGAGTTCTACAGGTATGTATCTTTTGCTTTGTTTCAGGTTATTTATATTTGTGTTTATGGTTGTTGGAATCCGGCATCAGTTTGGGTAAAGCATGTATCCGGTTCATTTCTTTGCTCATATATAAGTTACATCTTCAAGTAGTGTCATATGCCATTTGCATACCGTAAATTTCAAAGTGGTTAGGGAAGGGTCGTTTTCCTTTTGTTGGTTCGATGTGTTTGGTGTTATCTTGGTTTACAGTTAAGATCGGTTCAGGGGCATTATGTGGAAGGTTTGCAGTCAGTGTTCAGCTGGGTGATTACCTACCCTTGTCATGATTCGGAGGGTTTAGTCATTGTGCTCAGATTGCCTCATGGGGTCGCCAATGGAAGTGATCTACTATCTATGTTTTGATCTGAGCATCGGTTAATTGGACTTCAAGATTTGAGTACGGTATCATTTCAAGGCATCTTTAGTAATCAGTATTGTTGAGATTAATAAAGTGTTCATCTAGTCTTCAGAGGTTGTATGGTCTTTGTAAGTTCGGCTAGTAATGAATCGTTGGCATTAGTTAGCATTGGTTGTCAGCAGATCGATCATTGGAAGGTAGTAAGGATCGTAAATCCTTCCATTTCTCGTAAGTTGTGGAGACTTAGTCAAAACGAAGTGGGGGATAACCATTCAGGTACCCAGGACAGAAGCAAGCGTGAAATTGGAATGAGCTCGTATCCCCATTAGGAAAGGAAAAGGTGGCCCAAGTGGTTGCCTGTATGAGGGATAATGAGAATTGGAAGTTCGAGAAATGTCCTGGCCTTGGGACCACATCTGATTGATGTGTAAAAGATTATGGGGAACTAGGTTGAGGATCCAAGTCATGACATGAGTTCAGTGTGGGATGATAGAACGCATGTGTGCTTGACTTTTGGGTGTGTTCGAATTGGTAATCAGCGGTAAGACCATGGTCAGCGGTTGAGTTAGCGTGGGAAGTGATGTAAGACTGCAGGATACCCATAGCATTCACCAGCAGCCAGATAGCATGGAAGGTGCTGTAAGACTACGAGATAGCCGTAGCATTCACTAGTAGCCAGATAGCATAGAAGGTGTTGTAAGACTGCGGGATAGCTGTAGCATTCACCATCGACCGGATAGCATAGGGAATGTGGTAAGACTACGGGGTGGCCGGTAGCATTCGTCATTAGACAGTGTAGAAGTTTTGTATCACTGTGGGATGGCCCGTAGCATTCACTAGTTAGAAGGTATTGTAGAAGTGTTGTAAGACTGTGGTGTATCCCGTAGCATTCACTAGTTGGCAGATAGAGTAGAGGTGTTGTAAGACTGCGGGGTGGCACGTACCATTCAGTAGTTGGCAGATAGAGTAGAGAGGTTGTAAGACTAAGGGGTGACCCATAGAATTCGTCAGTTAGCCATTAGTATAATGGTATATTAAGACTGCGAGGGTGGCTCGTAGCATTCACTAGTGGTCAGTAAGTATGGGAGTGTTGTAAGACTATGGAGGGGACCTTAGCAATCCCCAGTCCCTATTCAACAGTAAGAATGTGACAGATTTGCGACTCACTCGCGGATTCCTTCAGATGATTTAGGCCAGGGAAGGTCATCCGCAAGAATGTGAGTAGGCTACAGTATGATCAGATTCAGGAAACGGTAGGTCGTTGGAGACTAGGCGTGATGTAAGACTACAATGGTTCTGGTAGCATTACCTTTTGTATTAGATTTAGTGGCAATAGGTAGTCGGGTTTTTATGATCAGGAATATCAAAAGGAGTAACTGTTGGATAAGGTGTCTAAGTCCATAACTATTTCTGTTATGTACTTGACCCGACCCGACATGGTCTATTTGGGTTGCATGGCACCATGCAATTGGATAGACTAAATGAGAGAAATAACACTTGGAGATTATTAATATATTATAAGTTCTAATATATTAATTATATTATTTGATTAGTTTGATCAAGAATTAATTTAGAATTAATTATGTGATCAAAAAGATAACTAATTAAATATATGGGTTGATTATGTAAATCATCCATATCTTGTATAGTGGGCTAAGAGGCTCCATGGATTATCAAGTTGGGTTCCATCCATAGGATGCTCCATGGATGCTCCATGGGAGTTACAAACCCATGGGTCATGGAAATGAAGAGTCATGACACATTAGGGTGTAACCCTAGATGTGTCAACACTATATAAGAAACATGTTCTCCACCTAAAATCGGCTACACTAGGAAACAAGAGGGCTTGGCTGATTTTTGTGAAGTGTGTGTTCTCTCATAAGTTCTTCCAAGAGCATTTGATGTTGTGTGAAGCATTTGAGGCATCACACTTGGGGTGCTAGGCTCACAAGGTTTCAAGGAACACAAACAACAACAAGGTAAGTTATTATATCTATACTTTAAGTTAAAATTGTTCCCCATGTATGCTAGATAGGAATATAACCTTGGAATTCAACTTTGCATGATAATTAGACAAACATAGATCCAAGGTTATTAGGGTTGCATGTACACTTAGGAAGTGTTAGAATGCTCAAAACCCATCAGTGGTATCAGAGCCTAGGCTTGTTTGCTCTTATTTGTGCTTAAAAGTTGAAAAAGAATAGAAAATCTTGTTGTCTGCGAGTGGACTCGTCGAGTCTATAGGGGGGACTCGTCGAGTTCATGTGTATCTTCAACCAACTCGGCGAGTAAAGTTCATGCACTCGGCGAGTAGGGTCGACTGATTGCAGAATTTCGATTTAGTTGCTGGAAATGAATTAGAAACATTACCCTAAACTTTTTGGTACTTGGAAAACTTGTTTTAGATGGTGTAATGTCTTTGATAATTCATTTACAACAACTAGTTATCAAAATTACAAAGTTTTAAGTGTAATTTATGAATGTGTTCATATTTAAGTTCTTGTTCTTATGATGTTTTAGATGATCATAGGAATTATTTGTAACCTATGTGGTAGATTAATTCTTGATCATAATGTGTTTTAATGGAGTCCATAACTTGTCCTCAAGTTATGGTAAACCAAGAGACACACTTGAATTAAAACCATTAAAACAAACACAAGAGTTAGAAAAATGAAGAGTCTTCATTTTATTACTCTATTAAACTCATAAGTTACAAGAAATGAAAAGTTTTGAAAGTTACAAAACTTGCCCTCAAGTTTTGTAACAAGTAAAGTTAAGTTAAAACTTTAAGTTCCAACCCCTAGAATTTTAAAAGTTAAAATTCAACCCTTATACTTATATTATGATGATTTAATAATTATATATATATATATATATATATATATATATATATATATATATATATATATATATATATATGTATAAGAATAAAGTCGTCTTACCGCTAGTACGCCTCATTCACGAAGCCGGTCTATAAGGTGGGTATAAGGTTGTTGCCTATAAAATGGTGACTTAATGGGTGTCTATTCTCACCCACCGCTTGCTTGACTGGTGGAGGGTCGTTAGCCGAACGGGTAAGACTAGGACTTATAAACTCTCATTCAAAGTATGATAAATATTATAAAGTAACTAAATGTTTTATTAAATTCCCAATCTTAGTTACTTTAGGAAAATGTGAATAAGGTGCTAATCCATGAAATTACACTTTACACTTTGTCTAAGTCGTTGGTGGAGCGTGTGTGGTTAACCGGCACACTAACTTGGACTTAACAAGGTAGGTAAAGGGTGACTTAAGGTTTATTATAGTATCGGTGGAGCGTGTGTGGTTTACCGGCACATCGATTGAGTGATAAACTTTAAGGGTACCAAGTGATTTGCATGGTTACTTCACACCTCGTTTTGTGATCCTCGGTATCCCAGTCACAAAACTTGGAGGGCACTCTCGAGATTGAAACATGCCTTTGAAAAGTTCATTGAATCTCAAAGAATCTAGGAATTTCTAAAAACCAATAAAAACCTAATATCTAATATTTCGGTTTTCGTGGTGGAAATTGGTGAATCGTCATTCACCTACCTTTCAAATATGGTATAGCTTAGATTACGACATACCTCTTCTAAGTTATATTATATTGTGATTGGATCCTAACCTTAATATTACATTTGGGTGTTTTATTAAGGACTCTCTTAAATCTATACTAAACTTGTTCTCCTCTTTCAGATGTCTTCAAATAATGCTTCTGGCTCGAATCCTAATGGCTCCTTTACTCTTATGAGTTTGTGTGGGAAAGTCACCTTTGATGGATCCAACTTCAATGAATGGATCAAAAACATCAGGATGATTACCCGCTACGAGGATAAAGAATATGTCCTTGACAAGGAGCTTAAGGAGATTGATGAGACCACTGCAACTCCTCAGGAGATCGCTGACTTTCAGGCACATGAAACAGATGCTATGAAAGTAGCATGTATCATGATGGCCACAATGACAGCAGAACTCCAAAAGTCCTATGAGGATTTCTACCCTTATGAAATGCACCAAGATTTGATGGAAAGATACCATCAAAGTGCACGACAAGAGAGGTACGAAATCATCTGCTCCATGATAACAACCATGATGAAGGACAGGGATTCCGTCACGAGCCACATGCAGAAAATGCAAAGATATGTGGATCGATTGCTGAAGTTTAATATGAACCTCCCTGAGGAGCTTGCAATAGATATAATTTTGCGCTCCTTACCATCGTGCTATGATCAATTCCGCATGACATATCACATGAATAAGGAAGAGGTCACTCTCAGCAAACTTCAGGGACTTCTCAAGACTGCAGAAACTGGTCTTAAGGGGAAGTCGGTTGCTATCACTCCTACTCCAAACTCAACTCCGGTTTTGGCAATCGGGAAAAGTCGAGGGAGAAAAAGAAAGAGATCTTCGAAGGGTACCAAGGCTCGGACCCTTGATGGCTCTTCTTCAAGTGGAACCAAGAAAGGTTTCATTACTCCTTCTTCTGACCCAAAAGAGGCTGAATGCTTCTATTGCCATGAAAAAGCTCATTGGAAGCGGAACTGCCCAAAGTACCAGCAGGATGTGAAGGATGGGAAAGTCAAACCCAACCATGCAGGTATTTACACTATCATTTCTAATAACTCACCCCATTCTAATTCTTGGGTCCTTGATACCGATTGTGGTATTCATATTTGTTGTGACTTGCAGGGACTAAGAAGAAGTGAGGATGTGGAGCAAGGAAGAATAAACTTGATCATGGGGAACAGGAAAGCTTCACCTGTCACCAAGATTGGAGTTTATACTTTATCGCTAAGTAGTGGGTTTAGTTTAGATTTGAATAAATGTTGTTACTCGCCAGGAATGGCAAGAAATATTATTTCCTTTCATGCTTTGTACAAACAAGGGTTTACCTTTTCGTTTAATAATGAAGTTGGTTCTATTGATGCTTTCTTTAATATTGTTCTTTATTTTAAAGCATTACCTTGTGATGGTGTGTATGAAGCTGTGTCTGTTGTAGATAACTTAGGAAATAATGTTTTGTGTATTGATTCTACTAATAATAATAACTTGGATAAAGCATCATTATGGCATTGTCGTCTTGGACATATAAGCAAGAAACGCATAGGCCAACTCCAAAAGGATGGAGTCTTGGAGTCGTTTGACCTAAAGTCAAATGATAGTTGCGAATCATGCTTACTTGGAAAAATGACAAAGTCACCCTTCACAGGTTCGTGTGAAAGGGGTGAAGGTTTGTTGGACCTTATACACACGGATGTATGTGGACAATTCAAACATGCCACAAGGGATGCTAATCGTTATTATTTGACTTTTACTGATGATTATAGTAGATATGGATATGTATACTTAATCAAGCATAAGTCAGAGACTTTCGAGAAGTTTAAGGAATTTAAACAGGAAGTTGAGAATCAATTGGGCAGGAATATTAAGAGGCTTCGATCCGATCGGGGTGGTGAGTATCTTAGTTCAGAGTTCCTCGACTATCTAAGGGAATGTGGGATTGTCTCACAATTGACACCTCCCAGGACACCACAGTTGAATGGTGTGGCTAAGAGGCGTAATCGAACCTTGTTGGACATGGTTCGTTCCATGATGAGTCGAGCTTTGCTACCAATCTCATTCTGGGGGTATGCCTTAGAGACTGCCGCCCATATCCTTAATCTAGTCCCTACAAAGAAAGTTGTGAAAACTCCTCACGAGATGTGGATTGGTAAAGTACCTAAACTAGACCACATCAATATTTGGGGTTGAGAGGCTTTCGTGAGACGCGAGACTCATGATAAGCTCGAACCCCGAAGCGAGAGGTGTATTTTCATCGGCTACCCACAACAATCCTTTGGTTACCTCTTCTACAGACCTAGTGACAATGTGGTTTTTGTAGCAAGAAGAGGAGTCTTTCGAGAAAGAGAGTTTATAAGCCAAGGAGACAGTGGGAGGCAAGTTGATCTTGAAGAAATTCAAGAATCAAGTTGTGAAGGAACTTCAAACTCTAGCCCTCAACTTGAGAAGGAAACTTCTGTTGAGCCAATTGACGAATCTGTACCTCCGAGGCGTTCCACGAGAGTTAGGAGTGCACCTGAGCATTACTATGGATTCCATATTACTGCAGAAGGTGAGACACTTATTAGTGATGGGACACTAGTAAGTCAAGATGACCCTAACAGCTACGAGGAAGCCATGGCAGGCCCCGAGTCTGCTAAATGGAAAGAGGCTATGGATAGCGAGATACAATCCATGCATGACAATCAAGTTTGGAACTTGGTTGAAAATGTACCAGGTCGTAAGACAGTGGGGTGCAAATGGGTCTTCAAGAAGAAGACCGACATGGATGGTAAAGTACACACTTATAAGGCTAGACTGGTTGCAAAGGGCTTCTCTCAAATTCCTGGAGTGGATTATGATGAGACCTTTTCTCCGGTAGCCAAGATTAAGTCTATTCGGGTTCTGTTAGCCATAGCCGCATTTCATGACTATGAAATTTGGCAAATGGATGTCAAAACCGCTTTCCTTAATGGAAAGTTGGCTGAAGATGTTTACATGAGTCAGCCAGAGGGTTTTGTCAGCAATGAGTACCCCAATAGAGTGTGTAAGCTTGAGAAATCCATTTATGGGTTAAAGCAAGCACCTCGCAGATGGAATCTTTGCTTTGATGAAAAGGTCAAGGAATTTGGCTTTTCTAGGAGTGAAGATGAATCTTGTGTGTATGTCAAGGCTAGTGGGAGTATAGTTAGCTTCTTGGTATTGTATGTGGATGACATACTACTCATAGGAAACGACATTCCAACCCTGCAGGAAGTAAAGTCCTGGCTTGGAAAGTGTTTCGCTATGAAGGACCTCGGTGAAGCTGCCTATATTTTAGGGATAAGGATCTTGAGAGATCGGAGTAAAAGACTAATTGGACTTAGTCAAAGTACCTACTTGGATAAGGTGCTGAAGAGATTCAGAATGCAAGACTCCATGAAAGGAGAATTGCCCATCCAGAGTAACGCCAAACTGAGTAAGACACAAAGCCCTAGCACTGAGGTTGAGATAGCACAAATGAGTCGAGTACCTTATGCTTCGGCTGTAGGATCGATCATGTATGCTATGACGCGTACCCGACCTGATGTAGCTTTTGCCCTGAGCATGGTTAGCAGGTTTCAGGGGAACCCTGGCAAGGCACACTGGACTGCGGTAAAGAATATTCTCAAGTACCTACGAAGGACTAAGGACTGGGTCCTTACCCTCGGTGGGAGTGATGACTTGAGAGTTGTAGGGTATAGCGATGCTAGCTTCCAGACTGATAGGGATAATTTCCGCTCTCAGTCGGGCTGGGTCTTTACCCTAAATGGAGGAGCAATTTCTTGGAAGAGTTCCAAGCAAGAGACAGTGGCAGATTCTACTTGTGAATCAGAGTATATTGCAGCTAGCGAGGCGGCAAAGGAGGCGTTATGGCTGAGGAACTTCATTGGAGACCTTGGAGTTGTACCAGCTATTAAAGAGCCAATGGAAATTTTTTGTGATAGTGAAAGCGCTGTTGCCTTAGCCAAGGAACCAAGGGATCACGGGAGATCCAGACACATAGACAGAAAATACCATTTCATCATACATCGGATCGAAGAAGGACTCCTCGTGGCAAAGAGGGTATCATCAGATGAGAATCCGACAGATCCCCTCACGAAGGGACTGACTCGGGTTAAGCATCTCCAGCATGCTCGGAGCATAGGGCTGAAGGATGATATTAGATTTAGTAGTTAGATAACCTCGAAATTTGTAAAGTGTAATTGACATCTGATGATGAATAAAAGTGTTTTATTTATGAGTAAAGTGTTGTTATCTCTTGTCGATCGTTTACTATATTTCTTTTGCATGTTTTGACTTCCAGAATAATTTTTGTTTGGTATAACATATTATTCAAACCTCCACAGTCGGTCATATGTCGGAAGTAGATATGAATCAAGACTGTCATGATTGGTTGTAGAGGTCTTGGACAAGGCTACAACAATCATGAGTGCTCATAAGTTCTGAGCATTGGACTCAACCCACACTCACTGGAATCACTTCATGGAATTCTATCTCGAGTGATCGTGAGACGGTAATATTGTATAAGTCTTCAAACCTAGAGATATGTTTTGTTACTTACAAGTTGGTTATGCATTGATTGTACGAAAAATGCATTGGTAACTCGATGTTATAAATCGCACTCTTGTGTGTAATTCAATGAGTGGTAGAACAAACATATGAGTCGAAGTTTATCTGTTCCTTCTTGGATTAGAAGCTGATATCTGGGCCCCTCGATGATTTTGTTTTGACCTATGTACCGGGCCCGGTCAGAACTAAATTGATGTGTTCAATGAAGTTCTTTGTCAAACAAATCGGAAATCGGGAAACAAACTGTTGGACAATAAGTAAGGCATTGTTCCATGTATTTGTCCGACTGATATCTAGAACAGAGGATTATATGATCACTTATCTTAAATGGCGTACCATTATCTTCTCAGTTCCGAGAAACCTTGTAAAGAGCTACGATTGCCGATCGGTTCCTAAAGTCATACTTGCAGTAATAGTTATTAGACTTATCCAAGTGGGAGACTGTTGGATAACGTGTCTAAGTCCATAACTATTTCTGGTATGTACTTGACCCGACCCGGCATGGTCCATTTGGGTTGCATGGCACCATGCAATTGGATAGACTAAATGAGAGAAATAACACTTGGAAATTGTTAATATATTATAAGTTCTAAGATATTAATAATATTATTTGATTAGTTTGATCAAGAATTAATTTAGAATTAATTATGTGATCAAAAAGATAACTAATTAAATATATGGGTTGATTATGTAAATCATCCATATCTTGTATAGTGGGCTAAGAGGCTCCATGGATTATCAAGTTGGGTTCCACCCATAGGATGCTCCATGGATGCTCCATGGGAGTTACAAACCCATGGGTCATGGAAATGAAGAGTCATGACACATTAGGGTGTAACCCTAGATGTGTCAACACTATATAAGAAACATGTTCTCCACCTAAAATCGGCTACACTAGGAAACAAGAGGGCTTGGCCGATTTTTGTGAAGTGTGTGTTCTCTCATAAGTTCTTCCAAGAGCATTTGGTGTTGTGTGAAGCATTTGAGGCATCACACTTGGGGTGCTAGGCTCACAAGGTTTCAAGGAACACAAACAACAACAAGGTAAGTTATTCTATCTATACTTTAAGTTAAAATTGTTCCCCATGTATGCTAGATAGGAATATAACCTTGGAATTCAACTTTGCATGATAATTAGACAAACATAGATCCAAGGTTATTAGGGTTGCATGTACACTTAGGAAGTGTTAGAATGCTCAAAACCCATCAGTAACGGGGCCATGAGTGGCAATATGGTTAGTGCATATTATGATAGCCGGAGTTATCTTTGGAAGTCGCGTGGAGAAACTGTGAGGTTGCTCTTTTGCTCAACAACCGAGTAGCAATCTGGTATTCCGAATAGCGGCAGTGGTTTGGGATTTTGTGTAGAGTAGCTTGTGGATAGGAAGACACTAATTCACTTGCATTCGGATTAAACAATCTCAGAGTAATTGATTTAACCCTATTGCGCAGCTCTCGTCAAATTCTAACCGTTGCAGGGATGAATCTTCTACTCGAAGAATTATCTGAGCCTCATGTTGAGTTAAATGTTCTTCAACAGTCTATCGTCAGTGACTTTGTCTCTGTCAAGATGACTATGTGATAAAGGATTGGAAGCATTTTGTGTAGTGCGAGACTCTATGAGAATGGTTTGGTGGCAGTTCGGTGTGAGGAGCCTGACAGGGAGTCAGACCATCGAGACGTAGGTTTCAGATTCCAGATAAGTGGGGTTGGTTTCTATTCAAGAGTTTGAGGACTCGTTCTTCATCGGATTTGGGGAACTATTTTGAGGATGCTTTTGGCAGATCTGGATAGATCATTGTGGGAAGTGTTATGATTGGCCTGCAGACGCTGAGAGTTTGGCAGAAAGTGGTTTTAGCATGGGCGAAATGTCGGGAGGTCAGAATATGGTAGGTTTCAGGTCTCTGAAGGTAGAAGTGGCTTGCAAGGATTAAAGGATTGGGTGTAATTCTGGGATAGAAGTTTCGGTTCCGTTTTTGGTTACCTTGAGAAGGTTATTTTATGTGCATAGTTTCCGGTCAAGATCATTGGGTGATTGTGTTGGCAAAAGTGCTAATAAGGAGCAACTTCGAGGACAAAATCTAAATTAAGTTGGGGGAGAGTTGTAACACCCGGAATTTAGAAGGTTAATTATGGAAATAAAACCTCATTTCTAAAGATCAAGTCATAAAGTTCGGGGCAAGAAACTTGACGTGTTGGAAAGTTGGGGCGTGCGTTTTTCAAAGACCAACTCGATGAGTTGGGGAGGATCAACTCGACGATTTGGACGAGGTTTGGTAAACCCTAAAATCGGGTCTTCGCACCCTATTTAAACAACTTAATCCCTAGGGTTTAGCCTCATTTCCAACCTCTAAGTCCCTAACCCTAAACTCGAAACCCTAAAGCTATTTTGGGAGTTTGTGAGTCATTATGAGTGTTTTTCATGAGTGTTGAAGCTATTGGAAGAAGGAAGAACTTGGAGACACAAGAAAGAGCATATAAATCCAGAATCCTTTCCCCATCAACAACACTTATATGGTATAAAGCTTAAACCTTGTCTTGTTGTCATCTAGATCTCCATTTTAGGGTTCTTTGGCTTGTTTTGTCCAAATGAGATGGTTATTGATGGGTTAGACGTCCCTTATGGAAAACACTTCAGATCTAGGGCCTTAAGGGGCTCTCATGGCATAAAGGTGCCAACTTTGTGGCTCTAGAAGCCCCATGCAACTTCTAAGCTCTTGTTTTGACCTTTCAAGATCCACATGGTCAGGTATATGGATCAAGTTTAAGAATTTCGGTGTTCTTCTAGTATATAAGGTCCAAATTTATGTTCTTATGCCCTATCTTGAAGTTTTTACTATCCCTGGATTTAGATTTAAGCCTTTTGGAGTTAGGGTCTGGGCTTACCTTCTTTAGCAAAGGTATTAACCGGTAAAGTTGGAAACTATACCCTTCAAGGGGCATTTCCAATCTAGATCTAGAGTATATGGTTTAGATCTAAAGATTAATGGCTTAATGCATTACGAAAGGGATTCAGAATGAAGAACTTGACGAGCTCATTGAGGAACTCGACAAGTTGATTTGAAGTGTCCCGATTCTTTAAAAAAGGATAAAACTCGATGAGTTGAATCGTAGTATCACGATTCTGTGGTTTATGGGAACTCGCCGAGTTGAAGGACAACTCGACGAGTTGAGTCAACTCGGAGCGTTAACTTTATCCACGACTTGGATATTGACTTTGACCTTGACTTTACTTTACCAAGGTTGATCCTTGGAGGGTTATGGAGTATGGAATGGGTTCTAAATGGTAGTTCCATGTAAGGGTTTGGGACCAATTTGGAAAATTGGGCCATTGATGGGATTTCATGGATTTTATAGTTTGTGCCTTGATGGGTTAGGGGTAAAACGATCATTTCACCCCAAGTAAGGATTATAGATCATGGTTTGAGACCAAATTGCTAATTAGGTGATATTTTGGTATTGATAGCTCAGGGACTTGTCAGGGCACCAGCTAAGGATTTTCGCAGTGAGCTTCAGCAATCGTGGTGAGTCTCCTCACTATTTGTATGGGTCAAAGGCACCAATACTGGCCCATTTTATTTATGTATTGTAGGAAGACCCGTGGGTTAGCCCTAGGCATTATGTACGAAATACCATGAGGTGGCTCCTGGCACACTGTATACTAATTAGTTAATTAGAGTAGTATATATGTGATATGTGTGTACTCAACTAGTTTTAAACCTACTTTTTAATTAGAAAATGAACACACAAAGGTAGTGGACCTATCAATGGTGGTATAGCTAAATAATTACGGTATCGAACACAAGGAACGATAAACTAAAACTAAAGACTAATTTTATCTAAATTAACTAATAAGTAGGGGTTTTCTCTAGTTTTACAAGACTATAAACTTACTAACTATCACTTAAACTAAAAACTAGAAAATCAAAGATTTAACTAAATTCAATATTAGGAACGATTTCTGTTTAGTTCAGCTCAATTGATCCTATGGTTGATTTTATGGTAATAGTGCAATGGATTAATTCTTCTATTGGTTATTGATTCAGGTGATTAGATTCACATTTGCTGCACTAATCCTTAGAGAACAAACTAACTCACAAAGTGATCAATTGTCTAATTTAATTTAATTAACTAGATTATTTATTCGGGTTAATTTAGACTTGTAATAACTAACTAATTTGTTCCTTTAGTTAACTTCTTGTTGATGGTCATCACACAAGCTCATACATGAATTTACCCATTTTTCTTATTAATTCTAGTTTCATGTTCATTAATCCTAGTCATATGATGAAGTGGTCACATAAGCATATGAAGTTGACAATTAAAAGATGTTCATACTATTTAATTATATTCCTTTAATAGAAAAATAGTTATTATTCACACACAAGGTTCTTTAACAAGCTAAAATCAACAAAATCAACAACATTGAATTAATCCTATCATAAATCAAACCATAGTACCAATATTGTATCCCAAAATAGAATTTTAAGAGTTTTAGCTCATGATTGAGGTAGTTAACAGCAATAAAACGAATTATAATTGTCTAGCCATAATGGAAAACAACATATTAAGTAGAATGATGAGAATTTGCCTCAAATCTCCTTCAGGATTGAATTCTAGGTTGTATCTTCGTTCTTTAGATCTCTCCTGGCTCTAATTCGCAGCTTACTTCTCCCCTAGGGTTCCAGAATAATGAATAGCGATCTGGGCAGTCGTTTTTATAGATGCAAACCGACTTGCTGACATGTGCAACTCGCCGAGTCCATTACTTGATTCCCGTGCATGGTAAGTCACAATAAGTCGATCCTACTCGCCGAGTAGATGTTGTTTTTCGTGGTTTTCTTCTTTGTTTAATTCCTGAGCTCCTAACCGCTTCTCCTGCTTCCTTTTGCTTCCGAGCTCCACCTTTGGACTGAAAACATAATTCAAACACTTTTAAGTATCTTTTGTCCATGATATGCAATAAATTAGCTAATAAATGATAAAAATCTATGCTTAATATAAGACTAAATATGCAAATATCAAAATCCCCCACACTTGACTTTTGCTTGCCCCCAAACAAAACTGAATTTTAACACATTAGAATCACATATGACAACTCCAATCGAACCCAGCCATTATGCCTAGACCACAACGCATACATTTGTGTCTAAAATTTACTAAGGACCCCCCATACTCCAAATACTCACAATCCTCATAAACATTCGCCCACTTATCCCGAATAATGCTCATTTTATGCATCCCTCCGAATCCATCCTCAGAAAACCTGTTAACCTCAAGGTATTTTTGGTTGAGCAACCCAAGCATACATAATCTAGAAAATTACAATTTATCGATACCACTATGGAGCTCTTTGGAATTCTTCACTTTCTTTGACATTTAATCTTTGATTTCTTTGAATTCACCACTTTGTTGTTTGATTTTTTGTATCTTCAACTTTTGAATTTCTTTAGAATTTTTGATCTTTGAACTTCACTTTAACTTTGATGCTCCAAAAATTCTTACAACTTTTTTCTTGTAATTCTCCCTTTTTTTTAACATGTAACTCACTTTTTTTCACTCATAACCCTACATGCTTAAGCAGGGGGGGGGGGGGCTCAACTTCAACCTTTATTGGTTAGCGATAACAATTTTCTTGGATTCATTTCTGGTACACGATGCTAAACATATTGCATCCATCAAGCTAAGCAAGGTTGTGTTTTTGTTCCATGATTTCACCGGAATAAGGAAGCCACAAATGCACTAGAACGTATATAGGCTCAAATAACATTTGGGTCTTCATGCAGTCATTAACATAACTCTAACATGGAATCCTAATTACTTTTTACCAAAATTTCCTAAATTAATTCCTAAGTGATATTTTTTATATGCAAAATTTTTAAAAAAAATTAACCTAAATTAGGACATTAGGACTCTATATTTACTAAGACGACATCAACCCCCTACCCAACACTTAATTTATGCAATGTCCTCATTACATGAAAAATAACAAACATGAAATGTAGAGAGAATTGGAACAAACTCCCCTCGGGTAGCAGTCGATACGTCGATATCTCTTCTCTTCATCTTCAATTGACTTTAGACATAAAAACAGCTCATCCATGTCTCGGACATCAAATCACATGTGCGTAGCTTCAAATGTGCTGGAAAAATAGTACAAAATCTCCAGGAATTGATTGCAAAGAATAAATGGTCAAGTAGTGTAGCCACCAGCATCGAATCAGCAGTTTTCTTGGTATACAAATAAGTGACTTGTCGAGTCATAAAAACAACTCATCAAGTACAGTCGCGGAAATCTACGAATGTGTAAGTATAAAGGGCGACTCGTCGAGTGGGTTAGTTGCACTCGACGAGTCATCGTTGTGTGAAAAAAAATAACTTTCTACACTTTTTCCAGCTGTTGATAAATCTGAAGAACTTCCCATAACTTCTAGAATTATTTACTCAATTCCCTTAGGACCAGACTCGACACCTTAGCTCTAAACATCGCCCTTTCTTGACTCTCTTCCATTTTTTTTTTCTCTTTCTCTAAAAGTCTAAACCCTTTATGCAAGCATTCCTAATCCAAAATCTTAAAGTCACCAAGGAAAATAAAACATCAAACACATAACTTAAAGTTTCAACCAAGAATTCAAAACATACCAAACAAAACAAAAACAAAAATAAACTGAAAATTGTTCCATAAGACATAAAAAAAAACTAATCATCCTCTTCCTCATCATTGCCATGTGTAGCCCCACTCCCACCAGCTCTACTTCGCCATGCATCAATGACCTCGTCTCATGAAGGAATGTAGGGAAAATTACCCCCATCAATGTGTGGAATATGGAAATGGTCAAAAAGCCGCACGTGGGATTCGTTGTTAAAATTAATACCCCTCGCCATTTGATCTTGGAGCCTCCTCATCTCGACATTGTACCAATCCATTGGTACTTCATCATTGTCCACCGAAATCAACGGCGGTTCCTCCTCCACTTCCTGCTCACGTCTCGATCTAACCCTACTTCCCGGTGCCTCGGGCCCAATCACGTGGGATAGCATAATGACCACCGCCAAAGTCCTCAGTAATTCTTGCCCTCCGAAAAAGAATGGGATTAAAGGGAGGGGCAGGAATCATTTTCATCAAATTCCATGCACCGCGGGTCATCAACCCATATGAGTTGGCTAGCCGGTTCATGAACATGCCACCGTTTATTTTGGATGTTTTGCGATCCTTGACCGCACCCTCCGACAAGTAAGAGGCCAAACACCATGGAATGTTGCAGAAAGTGTCGAGCATGATGATACTCCAAAGATAAAATACGTCAAGGTTGGACTCCTTGTCGTCTTCCTTCCTTTGATTGATTGTAGTGGATATAAGGCGGTGTATGAGGTGGTGTGTGGGTGACCTAATGCTCCCTTCTTGATCCGATTTCGGAATATATACTTTGTTAGCGATTGTGTTCCATCAACCAGTACTTATAACACCATCGGGAAACACCTTATGAGATTGTTCCAAGAAGGCGCGGAAGATAGCAGTAGTAACCAATGGTCGATCGTAAATCCCCAATCGACATGCAAGCTCAATGACAGGACATTCATGGAATTCACCCCCAAGACAAAAACTAAAACTCGTGGGGTGGTAGCAATCATCTCCTCCTCGGAAAGATACCGTGGAGAAAAATTCCCAGCAAAGTTCTCAATGCACCAGCTCTTGAATTCTGAAAACTAGGCTCCATCCATCACATATAATTATCTCCCCTTCGTAAGTAAATTCCTTCAAAAGGTAAGGCGCCAACTCTTCTTCATACTGGACACTACTTAACCAATCCCAGTCAACCCTATTAGGCACATAAACCTCCTTCTTCCTGACATCAACCATCCACTTCTTCCATCTTGTCATTGTTGAAGTAGATTTAGTCGGAGGGAAATACAACCAAGGAAAATCTCCTTGGTTTCCTCTTGAGCTCTATCCTCTGAAAAACATGATCCCTTTGTTGATAGAATTTGAGAATTTTGAAGAAAGAGTGTAGAACTTGATGAATGCTTGAGAGAGAAAACAAGGGAGGCGTACGTCGAGTAAGGGGGAAATATGATCTCATTAGGGTTAAAAATCCTATTTTAACCAGATGTAAAAATTAATTTTTTTTTCTGTAAATAAAACCGACTCGTTCAGTTAGGGTCAGACTCGGCGAGTCTGGTCGCGAAAAAAAAATTCAAACATTTATATCATTTTGTCATAAAAATTCATTCCACCCCACACTTAGTCCATACGCACTCTCAAGCAGTCATGCCTAATGATTTAGAAGAGTAGAATAAAATCCTAAAAATGGAAATCAAACAAACCTAAAACAAGAAAGATAAAAGAAAGCAAACTCTAGTAACAGGTTGCCTCCCGCCAAGCGCTTCTTTTTAAAGAGTCGTTAGCTAGACTCCTTCCCATCTATGTTTCTTCATCCTCCTGCATCGGTAATGCACGCCTAATCTTTTGCGGTTTATACTTTGTCTAGTAAGCGTGTATCTTCTTCTTGTAAGCTTGTCTTAATTCTTCTCTCTTTTTCCTTATAGCATCATCTTCCACTGCATGAATTTCCCTTTTCGTCATCTTCTTCTTCTTTACCCCATTCTCTTGCATTATCTTTTTCACTCCTCCTACTTTAAACTTCACTACTTCATAGTTGGTGAAAACTTGGGCTTGAGGTTTTGTAATGAATGGGTGATCAACATCATCTCTCCTAACCCTTGGATTTTCCTCTTCTCCAAAGCTTGCCTCCTCTTCAAGTGGATTGTCTTCATCTTCTTGCATTATTGTATCGAGACACGCCACTTGAACGTGTTAAAGATCACCATCCTTTACTCCTTATGTTGCTTGATCTTCTGTAGAATTTAGGAAAATATTCATGTCCAGAACATACAGGGAGCTGGTAACAAGCAGATCAAAATCGTCCAGGATGCTGAGATTTTCGACTGGACTCGTCGAGTCCGTGAAAGCGACTCGGCGAGTCGCAACGTATTCCTCACATCCCACTGTGTTTTCTGAATCGGTCCCTTTCAGTAGCATCTCTATTTCCTCCAAGTCATTGTCAGCATCATCATTTCATCTAGAAGATAGCAAAAAGTTACTTGGATCTTCTTCTTGTAAGAGTGCAAGTTCTTTTTGTAGTATGTCATCATCCATTTCAATGAAGGAAACTTCTTCTTTTCTTCCTTCTTCTTGCTTAATCTCTGGTAGAGCTTTAAACACTGCTGACTCATCTCCTACCCTCAACATTAGTGTGGACTCGCATACATCTATTAATGCACCCGCAGTATTCAAGAATGGTCTCCCCAAAATAATTGGAATTTCGGGGTCTTCTTCTATATCGAGCACTACAAAGTCCACGGGGAATATAAATTGATCTACCTTGATGAGGAGATCTTCACAAACACCTCTTGGACTAATAATCGTCTTATCTGCCAAATGGATCTTTATATTCACAGGCCTCGGCTCCAGTAAATTCAGCTTCTTGAAGAAAGAGAAAGGCATTAAGTTAAGACTTGCACCCGAATCGGTCAACGCTTAAGTAGCAAGTACATTTCCAAATTGGCAAGGGATTATGATGCTTCCCGGATCACCCTTCTTTTCGGGTAGCTCACCTAATACTATCTCTGCGACTTCAGCCAAATCTTTTCTAGTAACAAAGAGACCCTTTAGCAAGTTCAAGTATTTGGGTGTTTGAAGCATTTTTTCCACAAATTGGATTTGACTTGAAGGGCTTTAACGTGTTCCATGAAAGCTCTATATGCTTTAACCTTTTCAGCAGGTATGGCTCTGATTGGGAATAGCAGAGGAGGGTTGTAAGGCCTTAAGGAAACACCAGATTTTTCATCAGGGAATGGACTCGTCGAGTCCATTAGAGGGACTCAACGAGTCTGGTCAGGTTTAGCTTAATTCGACCCTTCTGTCTTTTCTATATGCACCTTGGAGATCATCTGTGCAGGGGTGAAAATCTCTCCATAGCTGGAGGTCACAACATTCACATTCTCCATTCTCGGATTATTCTCGGTTTTACTTGGAAGTTGACCCGACCTTCTCTCGTTCACTTAATGTGCGAGTTGACCTAGCTGTTTCTGAATGTTAAGAATAGATGCTTGCTGATTCCGAAGTATATTTCTGGTCTCATGTATTGCAGCATCCTGATCATTGTGCCTTTTCTCGGACGCGACTATAAATCTAGTGAAGATTTCTTCTAAGTCGGCCTTCTTTTCCATAACTGGTTCTTCCTTTTGATAAAAACCCCTCTCCTTCTGCTTATATTTCTCCTCCTTCGCCTTTTTGTATTCTTTATACGGGAGCCATTCCTTCTTCGGTTTCCGCCAATTCTCATCGTAACGATCGCCGCTTGAGTAGAACACTTTCTCCTTCTTGTTTCCATTTTCATCTAAGTCACATTCCTTCGTGAGATGACGCCCTCTACAGTTCTCGCATCCAACTCCAATAGAATGGATTGTTTGATCCATTTTTGTCATCCTTCTATCTAAACTATCAAGCTTAGCCATCATCGCCGCCATGCTATCGTTGACCGTGTTCACTACCCCCCGACTTACTTCATTTCTTGGGTTATGGTATTCTCTAGAATGTTTAGAGAATTATTCAATTAATTCTTTGATTTCCGGGGGTGGCTTCCTTGTGAGCGGGGCTTGCGAATCAAGTAACTGCCTTGTCGTGACATTGACTCTGTCATAGATGATGGAAACTTCTTGTTGGCTATTAAGGTCATGGTGTGAGCAATTCCTTAGCAGGATCTTATACCTCTCCCACGCTTGATATAGTGACTCTCCAGCTTGTTGTTAAAAGTTAGCAATGGACTTCTTTAACTTGGCTATTTTAGAAGGTGGGCAAAAGTGATCTATAAATTCTTCTTTCATCTTGGCCCATGTGGTGAATGACCTGGGAGGGAGTGACTTGAGCCAGTCTTTTGTAGCACCTTTGAATGTAACTGGGAGCATGCGAAGTAGCTGAGTCTCGCGAGGCTCGTTTGGGACATTGAAGTAATCCGCCACATCATTAACTTCATCCAAATGCTTATAAGCATCTTCGTGGTCTTTCCCATAGAAAGGAATATCCTTAAGTTGAGCGAGTATGTGGCCCTTTAGTTCGAAAGTACCAATAGCGGGAATTGCGGGTTGCACAAGTCCCGGTCCGGTGTCATCAGGCATCCTCTTCTTCCATTCCCCCATGGGGATTTCATCGATGTTAGCCATAACAATGGCTAAGTTGTCTTCATAGTCGGATTCGTGCCCGAAAGTGAGATCTTCTTCTTCCTCACTCTCGTACTCGATGTCTTATTTAATTGGGTCTTCGATTGCTAAAGAGACGTTGGATGCTCCTGATTTGCTACTCTTTTTCTTGCTGAAAACGGACTTGAGGTTCTTTAGTGGCGAGTTCTTTTAAGAAATGGTTTCTCCAACGGCTTTTCCTTTGTTCCTCCTTAGTGTGGATTCCGGGTCTTCTAGAGGAGGGACCAGAGGTGTATCAGATCCTTGGGTCATGAAACAACTGCAAGCATGTTGGGCTTAGAAGATTGCGTCTTTTGGGCTCGTTTGTTTATAATGTTCTGTACTACGGTTTGGGCCTGTCCAACCGTGTGTCTTTTATGCTTTGTATATAAGCTTATGCTTGCATGCATATTAGGTTAAGGTTTTAGAGATCTGAGAATACGATATTTTCCAGACGACTAAAGGTTTCTTTGATCATACTTGTAACCTTCCAATCCTCTACAGTTGATGTTCTTAATCGAGCTCTACTGAGGATTTTGTTTTAATCATTCAACACGTTTGATTCATTCTTGTTCTATAATTTTACTGTGTTTATATCGTCATTGTTTTCATAACTTGTTCAAGATCTTATCGATCTTCATAGATTAAAAGAAACTTTAATCTCTTCAATTGGTATCAGAGCAGGAGGCTGTGTAATTGATACACATCTTTTCTGTTAAAAAGATTTTCATTAGGGTTTTTCCGCAATCATCAATATTTATTGAGCCGTCATCTCTTTATTGACGTATCTTGATATTTATTATTTTGCCCTGATCTGCTTTATTACAAGTCTGATCTTTGAACAGGTTTTTACGATCATAATGGACGCGACACAATCAAACGTTATTAATATTTCAAACAGCATTGGTTCGACGACAAGGATTCCGATCTTATACACCAACGATTATGAAGTATGGGCACATCATTTCGAAGACTACGTTATTGGGTCGGAGGAAAATGGGTATTTGATTTGGGAAGCCATCACAAACGGACCGTTTTCTCATTCTGCAACGTCCAGAATCATTAAAACTCAAAAAGAATACAATGATCTGCTCAAGGACGTGAAAGACATTGCACAAGATGAAAAGGACAAGTTCCAATGCAATATCAAAGCACTAAGATTGATCCGGTTCGCCCTTCAGTCCGATACATTCAGATTGGTTAGCTCATGCACGACGGCGAAGGATGTTTGGGACAGACTTCGTGAACTGTACTCTACAGACGAAGATCTCAAACATTCTATTCAAACTCTGCTTCTATCTGAGTTTGGTGAATTCAGACAAGGGGCTGAAGAATCTGTGACCCAGACGTTCGATCGTTTCAATCATCTTCTCAGCAAGATGATCAAACATGATATCGAAAGGAAGCTCATCGAACAGAAGGTTACATTCCTGAATGGTCTAAGGTCTGAGTGGAGAGCAGTCGTTTCCACGGTTAAAGCCCATGAGCAATTTAAATCATACTCTTTGGCGAAACTGGTGGGAATTCTCAAGTCTCAAGAGAAAAACGTGGTGCAAGAGAAGAATGTCGTTTCCGGTCTCGGTTCGTTGGCTCTCTTGTCAAAAAGTAAAGCCGTTATGGAGGATGAAGACCTCAGCCTAGAAGAATATGATCTCACATCAGAAGATTATGCCTTGATGGTATCCAATCCCAAAAGGTTCATAAAGAAGAAATTTCCCAGCAACAAAAACCGAAACTGGCAGGGAAGTTACAGCTCTGAAAAGGTGGTTAATGAACCGAAAGTTGAGGAGCACAAGAAGGAACCGAAGGTTGACGGCGACTCTGGAGTGAGCTGTTTCTACTGTGGTGGGAAAAATCATTATGCTAAGGACTGTGTCCTCAAGAAAATGGCTGAGAAAGATGATGGGAACGATGAGGAAGCTGTGTTGCAGAAAAGGCTAGATGAGTTAAGAAAGAAGAAGTCTGCTGCTAACCCGCCTAGTAATGCTCTTATTGTGCAGGGTTCTGTTCCTGGTGATGAGTTCGGTAGCACGGAAGTTTGGTCTACCGACTCAGAAGACGAGGAAGTGAGGCAGCCTACTCATGGAAAGGCGTTTGTGTCTAAGGAAGAAGGCAGTGGTGGTAGATGCCTTATGGTTTCTGACGTATCTCAATTGAGGGGATACAACACCGATGGAGGCAATGATGGACAAAATGCAAAGGAGGACATGTGCTTCACAGCCAAACCACTCAGCCAGCAGTTCAATGAGCTTGATGAACTGATAAAGAAGGTACAATCTGTTTTTATTTCATGTAAAGTACCATCATCCTCTTATGAGAAAGAACTAAAAAATGTCAATACAAGAATATCTCATCTAGATAGTAGCTTAACTCAAACTCGGGTCACAAATTCTAACCTAACTGATCAATTGAGCAAGGCAGCATTGAAGAGTGAGGAGCGGAGAATGTGGATAGAGTTAAAGGAATCGGAATTAGTCAGAGTTAAAGATGAAAACATTTATTTGCAAAGAGACAATTTGAAGTTGTTAAAACAACGAAATGTTTTTTGTTTAATTGCTAAACGTCTGTATTCTAATATTACTCAGCTTCACTTGGATTGTGAAATAGGCCAAAGAATTCACCGCATGATCTTGCCCTTCCTAGAATTTAAGGAAGATGAAATCGATGCCGAAGCCTATAATTGTGAAAGTGTGATATCGTCTGATGACATAAATCCCACCTACATGTATGGACTGGACAAAATTGAGTCCTTCATTAAATCTAAAGACCACAAGCTCATGCTTAAAAATCTTTTGGATGAAAATGACAGACTTAAACTGAGGACCGAAACCATGCAAAAATTTGACTCTTTAAACGCCAAAGTAAGCTCAGAAAACAAAATTGATGTTGAAAATGCATCTGAGCTTAACGAGGACGACAATATGAGTGAAATTTCTATAGAGGACACGGTTGACTGCTCAGAATTTATTAAAACCGAGCCAGAAAATCACAAGAATCTTATTTCTGAAAATTCAGTAGAGTTCGCTCGGTTGTCCCATCAAAAGTCCCCGAAATTAGTTGAGAAAGCTGTTGTGTATCAAAAGGTCAGGACTACTCCAAATCAAGTATACAAGGTAACAGGAGTAACCGAACATCAAACAGCTGAACTTGCAGCCATTGTAAACGAAGACAATGCTGATGGCTGTGATGAATACTTCTGGGAAGCTCCTATTGATAATGCAGACGAAACCATTGGTTTATCTGAAAGAACTTCCTGGAAGAGCAAAGGAAGATACATACCCGAACCATTGAATAAGCCAAATAACTTCAGTGAGCCGAGCACTAGTGGTACAAAAGATACTCCTCAGAAGAATGTTCACTCACCAAAAGCAGACATTCCTACGGCTCCTTCAGCTCAAAGTAATTCTACCGCAGTTCAAATGGAACCGGTCAAGGAGTCAGCAAAAACGAAAGCAAATGTTCATCATCAACCTTCTCAGATGCGGAATAGGAAGATAGAAAGGAATAATAGATACAGGAAGAACCTTTCTGAAAGGAAACAATTCTGGCGTTCCCAGAATGCATACTTCACTCATCAAGACAAGAATCTAAAGTATGAAAACATTCCTGCAGAAAAGCTTGAAAGTCCCAAAAACCGAAAGTCAAGGTTCGGTTCACAAGAAGATTTCAACCGAAAGTCAAGGTTCGGTTCACAAAAGGATATCAACCAGAACCAAAGGTTCGGTTCCAAAGGTGGCTCCAACCGAACGCAAAGGTTCGGTTCTGAAGACAAAAGAGTACAAAACTCTAAGGTCGGTCCCTCCAATGATCAAAAACAAAAGAGTCACCTAGAGTCTCCTTCTAAGTCTAATTCTTCTCATTCTTCTAATTCTTCTTCACCCTCTGTTTCATATCGATCTCGTTCTAAATCTCACTCATCAACTGAGCAAAAGTGGAAGCAGAAGATCAATAAATCCACACCAGAGACCGAAACTAACTCTACTAATCTTAACAAAATAAAAGTTTACACCATTAAAAGGAAAGATAAAACAACTCTCGTAAAAAGAACTTATCTTGTTGATATCTCTCTCAGTGCTCCTGTTTCAATGCCAAGCTCACGTGGACCCAAGAAACTTTGGGTTCCTAAATCTGTCTAAATTTTGCAGGTTATAAGTGACGAGCAGTTCGACGAAGAATGGTACATTGATAGTGGCTGCTCACGTCACATGACAGGGAGGAAAGAGGAGCTTAGGGAGTACAGATCGCTTGCAAATGGTGGCAACGTCAAGTTCGGAAACAATTCTTTCGGCACCATAAAGGGATACGGGATGATAACCAATGGGGACTTCTCTATAAGGAAGGTGGCTTATGTGGAAGGACTCCAACACAACCTCATTAGTGTATCTCAACTGGTTGGAGGTACAGGTCTCAAAGTCTCATTCGATGATGAAGGTTCGGAAATTATAGAGAAAAAGTCAAATAAAATAATTCTCAAGTCAGAGCGAAAGGGTGAAATGTTTCCCTTAAACATGAAACCCATCAAAGGAAACCCCGCTGTATGCTTATTGTCAAAAGCGCCATCCGACGAAAGCTGGTTGTGGCACCGAAGATTATCTCATCTTAACTTCAAAGATATCAATCGTCTTGTTACAGGAGGTCATGTAAGGGGCCTTCCATTGCTCAAGTTCGACAGGGATCATCTATGTGCTGCATGCGAAATGGGAAAGCAGAGTCGTCAAAGTCATCCATCTATTATCAACACAAAAGTTGTTGAACCACTCGAATTAATTCATATTGATTTGTGTGGTCCTTCATCTATCGAAAGCATTGGTGGTAGCAAGTATATTCTTGTTATCATTGATGACTTTTCACGATTTACATGGGTGTTCTTTCTAAAGCTCAAATCTGAAGCGACTCAAAAGCTGAAAATGTTTATCAAGCAAATTGGAGTACAGCTCAAGAAGGTTGTTCGCAACATCAGAAGCGACAATGGTCTCGAATTCAAGAACAGGGATTTTGAAGAGTTTCTTGCAGAGAAGGGAATTAGTCATAATTTCTCAGCTCCCTACACACCACAACAGAACGGAATAGTCGAAAGACGAAACCGATCCTTGTGTGAAGCTGCCCGAACTATGCTAAGTTTCGCTTCTTTACCTCTTTATTTTTGGGCTGATGCTATATCTGCTGCTTGTTTTACACAGAACAGGTCATATCTCAACAAAAGGTTCGCACTCACCCCATATGAGATATTGAACAACAGGAAGCCAAACGTGAAATTTTTCCATGTGTTCGACTCAAGGTGCTTCATCTTCAACTCTAAAGAACACCGCAACAAGTTTGATGTCAAAGCCGACGAAGGAATATTTCTGGGTTACTCTCTCACATCCAAGGCATACAGGGTCCTAAACAAGCGTTCAAGAAAAATTGAAGAGACGTATTATGTGACCTTTGACGACAACTATGTCAAGAAGCTGCAGGCTAAAGAAAATATCACTGGGGAAATCTTTCCTCCAAATGGCATGGTTACAGTCTCGGTTGCTAATCTATTTGAGACATTTCTGGGGCTCTTTGATGAACCAGAGAATGCTTCACTTTCTGAAGCTGGTGCAGCAGATAACAAAGTTGATCGCATGGAGCAGATTGTTGAAGATGCTGCAAGGAGAATGTATGAAGAAGAATTAATCTGTAACGACTCTCCTTCTAACGACGCTCAAGTCGAGGGGGAGCCAAGTGCTCAAATCGAGGGAGAGCCAAGTGCTCAAGTCGAGGGGGAGCCAAATGCTCAAGTCCAGGGGGAGCCAAATTCCACAACTTCAACCGAAGAGGTTTCAACACCAGCAAACTCAGGCCGACTAGAATCACACGAACCTCATATCTGCCAAAGTACTCCAACTGAGGTAGAACATGATGATGTGACACTCGGTTATGATAGCCAATCTGAGCTCGACGAAATAATCAATGCTGAATTAGACCCAACCGTTGATCCAAATTACCCTCCTCTTATCAAATGGACCAGAGATCATCCTGTCTCTCAAGTAGTTGGAGATGTATCTGAAAAGGTTCTGACCCGATCCCAACTGAAGGCAAAACAAACTTCCTTATTTTCAAAGGTAGATTTTTGCATGTTCAATTCATTCGTATCAAAAGTTGAACCAAAGACAGTTAACACTGCTCTCGATCACTCTGATTGGGTTCAAGCAATGCAAGACGAGTTGAACGAATTTGAAAGAAACAAAGTCTGGCGCCTAATTCCAACTCCTCCAGATGCTTCGGTTGTTGGTCTCAAATGGGTTTTTAGGAACAAAATGGACAAAGAAGGTAATGTTATACGGAACAAGGCTCGTCTGGTGGTAAAGGGATATTGTCAGGAGGAAGGGATAGACTACGAAGAGACTTTCGCTCCAGTAGCTCGGCTAGAATCTGTTAGAATATTTCTGGCTTATGCTGCTCACAAGAACTTTGAAGTTTTCCAAATGGACGTCAAGTGTGCATTTATCAATGGAGAACTTGAAGAGACGGTGTACGTAGAGCATCCTCCTGGATTCGTGAACGAAAAGCATCCAAATCATTGCTATATTCTGGATAAAGCTGTGTACGGCCTTAAACAAGCTCCGAGAGCCTGGTATGAAACGCTTACAAAATTTTTAAAGATGTCTAAATTCAAACAAGGTTCGGTTGACCCAACCTTCTTTCGCAAAAAGGAAGGTAACCACCTTATGATAGTTCAAATTTATGTCGATGATATCATCTTTGGCTCCACGAATCCAAGCTTAACGGCTGAATTCAGAAAGCTGATGGAGACTAAGTTTGAAATGAGCTCAATGGGTCCAATTAACTTTTTCCTTGGTTTAAACATAAGACAGGGACCCGAAGGCATATTTATTAATCAGGAAGCTTACACGAAGACTCTCCTAGCAAAGTTCGGTATGATGGGAGACTCAAAAGTCAAAGTCCCAATGGCATTCGGCACTAAGCTTACCCCATCTCTAGACAAACCAGCTGTTGATATCACGCTCTATCGTCAAATGATTGGATCATTAATGTATCTTACTGCTAGCAGACCTGATATCATGTTTTCTGTGTGTTATTGTGCTCGATTTCAGGCAAACCCTCGTGAACCTCACATGCTTGCAGTGAAGAACATCCTACGATATCTCAAGCGAACCACCTCCTTAGGTCTATGGTATCCATCCAACTCAGGCTTCTTCGTTCAAGCCTATTCTGATGCTGACCTTGGAGGATGTGGACTCGACCGAAAAAGCACGACTGGTGGATGTCAATTTCTTGACGGGAAGTTAGTCAGTTGGCAATCCAAGAAACAGACATGCGTGTCGCTATCCACAGCCGAAGCAGAGTACATTGCAGCTGCATCATGCACATCTCAAGTGATTTGGATTCAAAGCCAACTTCGAGACTATGGACTCAATATGAAGAAGATCCCACTATATTGCGACTCTGAAAGTGCAATTAGGATCTGTCATAACCCAGTGCAGGACTCCAAAACCAAGCACATAGCACTAAGGTATCACTTTATCAAAGATCACGTGGAAGATGGAAACGTCGAAGTTCACTTCGTAAGAACCACTGATCAACTGGCTGACATCTTTACAAAAGCTCTTCCTGAAGCATCATTCAATCAGATATTGCAAGGCTTAGGCATGATGGTTGCAGAATCGGTCCCAAATCCTCATGTCTTTATTTAAAAAAATCCGGAACCGAAGCTAACAGAACGCTCTGTTGCTTTCTGCTCTGGCGCTTTAACGGAACCGAAGCTAACAGAACGCTCTGTTGCTTTATGCTCTGGCGTTTTAACAGAACCGAAGCTAACAGAACGCTCTGTTGCTCTCTGCTCTTGTAAAATCAAAGAACCGAATCAACCAGACCGCTCTGTTGCTCTCTGCTCTGGTAAAATCAAGGAACCGAATCAACCAGACCGCTCTGTTGCTCTCTGCTCTGGTAAAATCAAGGAACCGAATCAACCAGGCCGCTCTGTTGCTCTCTGCTCTGGTAAAATCAAGGAACCAAATCAACCAGACCGCTCGGTTGCTCTCTGCTCTGGTAAAATCAAGGAACCGAATCAACCAGACCGCTCGGTTACTCTCTGCTCTGGTAAAATCAAGGAACCGAATCAACCAGACCGCTCGGTTACTCTCTGCTCTAGTAACATAACGGAACCGAAACAACCAGACCGCTCGGTCTCTCTCTGCCTCTACAATATCGGCGCTCATTCAAACAAACCGCTCGGTTCTTCCAAATCTCTGCTTCTTTTCTTTGTCTAAATTTTATCTTTCTGTTTTTTTTATTTCTTTTTCAGAAAATTCAAATTTAACAAAAATATTTTATCTTTCTGTTTTTATTTCTTTTTCAGAAAATTAAAAATTAACAAAAATATTTTATCTTTCTGTTTTTATTTCTTTTTCAGAAAATTAAAAATTAACAAAAATATTTTGTCTTTCAGTATTTATTTATCTCTAAGTAAATTTCAAAATTTCAAAAATATTTTATATTTCTAGTATATGTACTTCTTGCTCAAGTGAATACAAGCATCTCCTTATGTAACGTTCATCCAGGTATGTTTTTCTTTTATCAGACTAGTTAGACGTCCCTAGAAGCATGCTGTTGTATGTTGTCTCAACCCTCTATGACCTCGAGCATGCCTTAATGATTCGATCAATACCTATCGTTTCTTCCCAATCAGGCTATTCTCTCATATTCGGTCTAGAGCTACCTTCTTTTACTCATCTGAAACATGAGTTGCTCTGCTTTGTCCCATTTATGTAGCAGAAGGTACGTTCGGTCTCCTAACCATCTCTTCAACTTCTTCACTTACATTCGCTCCCCAAAGTAACCCTTGATGTTCTCGATCCTTACCACTGAGGCTTATGGTTGCACAACATTTATGTTCATGATCTTAGATTCGTTTACCACGTTCTGAGTGAAACCCAAAATCCAACACCTAAAATGAATTGACGGTGAGTAATTAACTCAAGCTTTTACTTGGAAATTTTTTTTATGAGTGATCTTTTATGAAACTGTCTCGTCCTTAGACATTTCTTCCCAAAGAGGTCCAGTTTAATTTATTTTGAGATTTCTGTCTATATCATTCCCATCACGAAATACTTCCCACCTACCTGTTCAACAGATCCCATCGGTCTCACAGGTAACTCTACCAACACTTAGTTTTATGTCAAGACTTAATGTTTGGTTTGAGTTCAGCCACCCCTTAGCCATCAACAGAAGATGCCTTTCATTGTTTCTCTAAAGACAACTAATCGTATTTCTCGGGAAACCACACAAACACTTCAGGTCTCTCCTGGCTCTGAAGGAAGCGATTCTTGCCCGGAATCTTCTGCCTTCTGTCTTTGATCTAGACAACACGCACTTCCAAACACATTTGATTTATTTCCTTGTCTTTCACACTCTTATGCACGAAATTTTTTCCCACATTCTAATTGCTGTTTGGCACATGGTTCTAAGTTTCAGTTGTAACCAAACAAGGGCACAAGGGATTTCAAACGGTACAAAAAAGATTTGGGCGCGTGCAAAGGATTCGTTTCAACCCCACGTGTGCTGACGTATTCATTGAATACACCATAACTTCTAATCGCGCTTTTTCAGGCGACGTTTTGGGTTCCTCATCATCACGATTTTCTCTCTCCTGAGAACGGTATAAATAAGACGTGATCGTGTTCTTTGGCAGTTACCTCTCAAAGCATTATCTCTCTGAAAAAGTTACCACTGTTCATCTTCTTCCAAAAACTCAACAATGGCGACTTTTTCTTCTGCTCACGATCAATCTGCTTCTTCTTCTTTTCTTACAATCAAACCAAATCAGAACATGATCATAGAGTTGTCTCCATTCCTCTATGACTCATACATGCTCTATGTGGTGGAATGCCTCAAATATTCCCCATTGGTATTGGCACTGACGCAGGTGGAGACCGTTCCTATGTCCCTGCTATCTCAAGTCTACACCACGGCTAGCTACGACAGAAACAAAGACCGTATCTACTTTTCTATTCACGAAAAGAAGACTTCCGTTTCCAAAACACGGTTTTGCTCTCTTCTAGGGCTTGCCGTGGACGCTTCTGTCATCTCACCAGACTTCATCACCACCGCCCAGATCTTTACGATGATGTATGAGATGGGGTATACAGATGTTCTAACATCTATTGCCAAAGTCAAGAAATCATGTCTTCCATCTCAGTGGAATGGATTGCTTACCCTTTTAATTAAGGGTTTAGCGGAGCGATGTGGTGGTTCCGACACCACCAGCAAAGGGTTTCTTACAATGCTGTACGGTCTTTACAATGGCATTAATCTTGACTATGGGTCGATTCTCTGGTCTCAAGTGGTTCAGAGTCTCAACACTACCGCCAGGCACTCAGAGATTTCATGCGCCAGGTTTTGGACCCTCATCACCAGGAGAGCCATTGATTCTCTTGACATCCCTGTCATGAAGGATGTTCTTACGGCTTCAATTGCCACATACCACACCAAGAAAATCATTCTCTCAGATCCAAGTAAGTTCCTCCACTATGGACTAATCCCTGAGTCCATGTACAGATGCGTCACGCCCCACAGCAAGATCATGGCGGACTACAGCTCAAGAACCCCCCTGCCTCCTAGGGTTCTTTCCGAGGAACAACGTGCTGCTCTTGAGGCTCTGGATAAGCCTGATAACCGGGGCAAAAGAGTGAGCAAAAAGGAGAAGGCTGAAATGAAAGAACCTGCACCCCAAAAGGAGAAAAAGGGAAGGTCCTCCAAACGCAAATCCGAGGCAGAGGCACCTTCTCAGTCCAGACCGAAAAAGGTCAAGAAGATGGCTAAAAGAGCCAAAGGATCTCCTTCTGAATCAAAACAAAATGCACCATCCGAAACAGAAGCCGTTGATCCTCAACCTGAAACTACACCCGTTTCGTCTCCACAAAACTCACCTACCCCACCTAAATCTCCCCAAATTACCAAATCACCTTCTCCTCCTACTTCCCCAAAATTTCCAACCCCAACCCAATCACCCAAACAGAACATCTCAAGTTCTGTTCCAACATCAATTCCCCAAACCTCAACCGAAACTACTATTCCCTTCACCGTTTCTCAACCTTCATCTTCTATCTCCAAAACTATTATCACAGAATCTGTCACCATCACCACAACCCAACCACTAGTAACGGTCAACGTATCTGATACGGGGGCTGCTTCTGTGGTTGAAACCCCGGTCATCAATCTTCAATCCTCCCCTTCACCATCTTCCAACTCCGGTGCTACCTTAGGGGGTGATGATGAAGAATTTGATTCCATCTATTACAGCCCTTACCGAATCCCTACCGACACCGATGCAGATACCCCTGTGTCAAGTCAGCAACTTCAAGAGATTCACGCCAAACTCGACAGTCTGCTGGCTGACAGTAAAGCCTATGGGGGTGCTGTGCTGAAGGCTTTTATTGAGTCAGCAATCCAGACTTACACCGAAGCCTTGGATCGTTCTACTGACGCCGTAGAGAATTCAGCGGCCTCCTGCTCCAAAGCCACTAAGGAAGTTTCTGAGGTTGTTCATACAACTCAGATCTTTCTTGATTCTCTCAAGGCTCATGCTGACTCTAATGCTTCCAAATTTCAAGCGTCAGTAGACTCGTTCACAGCCACCCTTCAGGGAGAAACCAGGAAATTTGAGGCTCTGCGTGCTGACCTCAAAACTGAATCCACTTCACTCCTCAAATCTTTGGATTCACGTTTTGCCTCTCTGGCAGCCGAGAGCACCCTGAAGGAAGAAGTTATCAAGCACCAGGCGACTATTGACTTACAGAAGGTTCAACTGGCCCAGGCACAACAAGAAATCACTTTGCTTCAAACTCAACGGGCAGTTCTTCAAAGTTGCGCTGGTGACGTTAAAAATCTGTTAACAGGTGTTCTTGACTCCCATGATCCCTTCCTAACCCTCACTATTCGTCAGCATCTCCAGGCGAAACTCCTTCCGGCAATCACTATCCTAAGTGAAATGAAGGGTGTCTCGGAGAAGCCTGTTCTTCCGAGACAAGGGGGAGAGGAAGGTGTGTCCAAAACAAAACCGAAGGGTAATGTAGCTTCGGGTTCTGGTAAACATGTCCAAGTTGAGAGCGAATCAGAATCAGATGAAACCATTACTGAAGCTCTTCAACGCAAGAAACGGGACAGAGAGCTTGATGAAACATTGAAAATAGCTCGTGAGGCAGAAGCCAGAGAAAGGAAAATCCGGGAGGATGAGGAGGCTATTCAAGCTAAAAAGACTCTGTTCCCAGATTGGGACAGAGACACACTCATCACTCAAGCAATTGAGTTTCCTTCTATTTATTGGTTGGAACCGATTGCATCTTTTGAGTGTGAAAATTCTAGAGACTCGCAGTTCGACATGCCCATTACACGTAAAGCCTTCACTTTTCACTGCTTTGATGTCACTGCAAACGTCCCTCATCCGAACCCGAAGGTTGACAGAGAGCTTATCGATTTCTATCTGAAATTCGGTCAACCTCAGTACTTGACATGGAGTGCCCAGAAAATTATTAAAGTCAAGGTACTGAAACCAACCCAGGCTGGGAAATTTGTGAACGTCAATTTCAAAATCAACAGAGGAACTGCCAACACCGAACATCTTATTTCTCTGGCAGATCTTCCCAGTCTGAACCCCCACGATTGGATCTTTCTATACAACATTCTTCTCTCCAACCAGAGAGAATATGAACCAATTCTTTCTCATCTTAAAAGAATGTTGGCTTCCTATGTCCATGAGCTCGCCACTATGGATCAGGAAATAGAAAAGGTGATGAACAAGAAACCAACTGTCAAGCCCACTTCCAAAACCGGAGATGTCCATAAAATGAAGTTGGGGCAGATTGATTCTTCCAATCTGACAGTAATGTTCACAAGGGGTGATAAGCACAAGTTTCTGTTTGCATTGGTAGACAAGCATCTGTTCTCTACAGAGTGTCTGGAGCACATCATCAATATCATTCACCGATGCAAACAGAACACAACAGCAGATAAGAAGAACTTTACAGATATGCTTCGTTGGTATATTACCTTCAGGCATCATATTCTGGCTTTGATACCGAAAATTTTTCAAACGGTAAAGAAGCCATCTGCTTTAAAGAGAGAGTGAAGATCTCGCCCCAAATTGACGCAAAGGGGGAGATTGTTGGGCTTAGAAGATTGCGTCTTTTGGGCTCGTTTGTTTATAATGTTCTGTACTACGGTTTGGGCCTGTCCAACCGTGTGTCTTTTATGCTTTGTATATAAGCTTATGCTTGCATGCATATTAGGTTAAGGTTTTAGAGATCTGAGAATACGATATTTTCCAGACGACTAAAGGTTTCTTTGATCATACTTGTAACCTTCCAATCCTCTACAGTTGATGTTCTTAATCGAGCTTTTCTGAGGATTTTGTTTTAATCATTCAACACGTTTGATTCATTCTTGTTCTATAATTTTACTGTGTTTATATCGTCATTATTTTCATAACTTGTTCAAGATCTTATCGATCTTCATAGATTAAAAGAAACTTTAATCTCTTCAAAGCAAAACAAGAAAAACGCGTAAAAAGAACAAAAAAAAAGTTAAATCTGTGACAACGATGGACTCACTGAGTTGGCTCGAGTGCACTCGGCGAGATAAAGGCAAAAACAGAAAAAAAAATTCAAATTAACTATTAAAACGGACATTTAATAAAACCTATACTAACTACCAAATTACCTAATAATTAACTTTGTGTGAGATAAGTCTCACACAAAGGATCGATAAAAATAGAAATTAGTGCTAATTTAGAACTGTTTCCTAGCAACGGCGTCAAAAACTTGATGTGTGTGTACTCAGCTAGTTTTAAACCTACCTTTTAATTAGAAAATGAACACACAAAGGCAGTGGACCTATCAATGGTGGTATAGCTAAATAAGTAGGGTATCGAACACAGGGAACGGTAAATTAAAACTAAAGACTAATTTTATCTAAATTAACTAATAAGTAGGGGTTTTCTCTAGTTTTACAAGACTAGAAACTTACTAACCATCACTTAAACTAAAAACTAGAAAAGAAAAGATTTAACTAAATTCAATATTGGGAAGGACTTCTGTTTAGTTCAACTCAATTGATCCTATGGTTGATATTATGGTAATAGTGCAATGGATTAATTCTTCTATTGGTTACCGATTCAAGTGATTAGATTCACGTTCGCTGCACTAATCCTTAGAGAACAAACTAACTCAAACAGTGATCAGTTGTGTAATTTAATTTAATTCACTAGATTATTTATTCGAGTTAATTTAGACTTCTAATAGCTAACTAATTTGTTTCTTTATTTAACTTCTTGTTGATGGTTCATCACACAAGCTCATACATGAATTTACCTATTTTTCTTATTAATTCTAGTTTCATGTTCATTAATCCTAGTCATATGATGAAGTGGTCACATAAGCATATGAGGTTGACAACTAAAAGATGTTCATACTATTTAATTATCTTCCTATTAACAGAAAAATAGTTATTATTCACACACAAGGTTCTTTAACAAGCTAAAATCAAAAAAATCACCAACATTGAATTAATCCTACCATACATCAAACCATAGTATCAATATTGTATCCCCAAACAGAAGTTTAAGAGTTTTAGCTCATGATTGAGGTCGTTAACATCAATAAAACGAATTCTAATTGTCTAGCCATAATGGAAAACAACAGATTAAGTAGAATGATGAGAATTTGCCTCAAATCTCCTTCGGGATTGAATTCTAGGTTGTATCTTCGTTCTTCAGATCTCTCCTGGCTCTGATTCGCAGCTTACTTCTCCCCAAGGGTTCCAGAATAATGAATGGCGATCTAGGCAGCCGTTTTTATAGATGCGAACCGACTCGCCGAGTCCATCACTTGATTCCCATGCACGGTAAGTCACGGAGTCTTTATCTTCTCCTTATCTTCTGGATCCTTCGATCGGACTTGCCGAGTAGATGTTGTTTTTGGTGGTTTTCTTCTTTGTTTAATTCTCGAGCTCCCAAACGCTTCTCCTGCTTCCTTTTGCTTCCGAGCTCCACCTTTCGACTGAAAACATAATTCAAACACTTTTAAGTATTTTATGTCCATGATGTGCAATAAATTAGCTAATAAATGATAAAAATATATGCTTAATAAAAGACTAAATATGCAAATATCAATATGCTAGTTGTCTTTGTGATGCTTGCATGGAAGACTAGGAGGTGGCTCTTGGTACTTGTCTGTAAGACCCAGCGGATGGCCCCCAACTTGGCAAGAAAGACCACGAGGCGACTCGTGGCATAATGGAAAGACTATGTGTGGCACATAGCACCTTTATTGATTATGATATATGTATGGCTCACAATTACGTATGACATGTATGGATCATGTAATATGTATGGAATGTGGGAATTGGGGAACTTACTAAGCTTCATGCTTACAGTTTTTAGTTTTGGTTTTAGGTACCACCAGTTTTCAGATTAAGGAGCTCGGGACGATCGCAGCGCATACACCTATGTTTTCTGCAATATGTTATTTATGGGAATGAACTCTGATAAATGTAAAATTTAAAATGCTTTTCAATGTGTGAACGAAGTTATAAACATGTTTTAGTTATATTAAAAATGAAATCTGCAGTCAAGGATTTTGGGATGTTACATGCAGTACGCAGGATTATATGATGACTTATCTTAGGACAAATAACTAACTAGGTCAGAGCTCGTCAACGGCTTTTAGAGCTACAACTTTCTAATCAATTATTGAAGTTATACTGGAAATTATAGTTATTAGGCTTATCCAAGTGAGAGACTGTTAGATTAGTTGTCTAAGCTCATAACTATAATTGGTATATACTTGAATTGATAGTAGCACAGTCCTTTTGGGTTGCCCTCATATTAGCAACCAGCCATGATGACTTTTAGAGAAAGAGGTTGAATTTATTATTTGTATAATAAAATGAAATAAATTATTTATGAATGTATTATGAAAATAATATATTAATTATAAATCATATTATTTAATTAATAGTTGATCATAAATTAATTAGAATTAATTTTGGGATTAATTGTATAAATTAAAAGTGTAGGGGCTATTTGGCAATTTATTGATATATGAGAAATTTGGCTCTTGGACCTCCCAAGAAGGGTTGGACAAAAGCTTCTAGGAAGGACCTAAAATTTCCGTCCAAAGACCTTGGATGAGATGTTCATGGGCTGCTTAGGCCTTAAGCTAAGGAATTAGGGTGTCCTCTTTAAAACCCTAACTTTGGCTCTAAGCTACCTCAGCTATATAGACCAATTTCTCAAGCCTTCTCCTCCTCTCTCCTCTGTCATCCTCTTGCTTATTTTGGGTGTGAACCATCAGAGACGTGACACTTGTGACGCTTGCTCTCAAGGTTGAAGAAGACTAGGATTTTCATTGTTATTACAACTTAACAATCAAAGGTATGTTTACTAACCCCAGTTATGATTTTTGAAATTATACTAGTTTAATTAGGGTTTTTCTTTTGATGTTCAATACTTGTATGTTCAATTAGAGAAAACATAGATCCAAGAAACTTCGGGTTGCATGCACACGTAGGGATTATTTGTTATGCTCAAAACCCATCAATTTGATCTCGAGCTTGAACAACTTGATGTGAAAACTGCATTTCTTCATGGTAACTTAGAAGAGAAGATTTATATGTCCCATCCAAAAGGATTCCTAGATTCTAAGAAGGATCATGTATGTTTGCTGAAGAAATTAATGTATGGTTTAAAGCATTCTCCAAAACAATGCTATAAGAGATTTGATTCATTCATGATCTTGAATGGCTACACTCGGAACCAATTTGACAATTATTGTTTACTCAAAGGAATAGTCTCTAGATTCTTACATATGTACGTTGCTATATGTTGATGATATACTCATCGTAGCCAAGGACGTGGCTAGAATACATGACTTGAAGGCGACCCTGAAAAATGAGTTTGAAATGAAGGATTTAGGAACAGCAAAGAAGATACTTGCAATGGAGATTCAAAGGGATAGAAAAGTAGGACGATTGAGTATTTCTCAATAGAAGTACATTGAGAAAGTTCTGCAATCTTTCAATTGTGATCAGTCCAAACCAGTTGGAACTTTTTTGTTGGCTCACAAAAAACGTGGTCCAAACACTATACCCACAACTAATGAAAAAAGGAAGTACATGAGCAGGGTTCCATACTCAACTACCGTTGGAAGTCTCATGTATGCCATGGTCTGTACCAGACCTGATTTGGCTCATGTAGTTAGTGTGGTTAGCAAGTTTATGAGTAATCAAAGGAAGACTCACTGAGATGTTGTAAAGTGGATCTTGCGATACTTGAAGGGAATAACGGATGTTTGTTTGGTGTATGGAGCTAATACAAAGAGTTGCTTGGTAGGATATGCTAAATCAGATTATGGTGGTGACATGTTGAAGCACAGGTCACGGACATGCTACATATTCACTTTATTCGGATGTGCCATCAGTTGGAAGTCAACATTACAAGATATCGTTTCTTTGTCTACAACTGAATTCGAGTACATGTCCATGACGAAAGGAATAAAGGATGAGATATAGTTGCAATGGATTATTTAGAGTCTTGGTCAGAAGATGGAGAAGCATGTCTTGTATTGAGACAGTCAAAGTGCTTTGATTCTTGCTAAGAACCCTGTGTATCGCAAGAAGACAAAGCACATTGATGTCAAGTTGAATTTCATTTGAGATATTCTGGAAGGATACAAGTTTTCAATAATAAAGATTGATATCAAGGTTAACCCATCAGATATGTTGACAAAGCCATTAACCACGTAGAATTTCAAGCTTTTCTTGGACTTGTTTGATGTTTACAGGAGGTAGGTCCCTTTAAGGATTAAAGGTAGGATGGGAGAGGAAGTTCTTGTTCGAGGTGGAGCTCATAGGATGCTTAAGTCAAGGTGGAGATTTTTAAATGTGACTCAAGCATTTGGATCATGTTCATGGAGCATTTGGATCATGTTCATGGAGCATTTGGAGCACTTGGAACTCAATGGAGCACTTGGGGTTCATGGACCATGTGACAAAGAAAAGGATCATCTGAGAAAGGAATGGATCATTTGGAAAAGTAACTGATAAAGTTCCAAAGGAATGGTTCATATAGAAGGGGTTTCGGAGCACCTGGAAGAGGTTTGGAGCACTTGGAAGTGATATGGAGCAACATGGGAACCTTAGTACCCCATATGTTGAAGGGATGGGCCAATAAGGATGTTGTTGCACCAATGACATTCCTTCTTGTACCGTTATACTCCCTCTTGCACCATGAGGGGTTCATCTAGCGACAAGAGAATCCCTCTTGCACCATGGGGTACTTGTTGGATTAGGTGTCTAAGCTCATACCTATAATTGGTATGTACTTGACCCAAGAGTAGCATGGTCAATTTCGGGTTGCATATCGTCGAGACAATTTGTTAGGATGGACTTTTGAGAAGAGTTATTTATGATTTATTAATATATTATAAGTTCTAATATATTAATATGAAATCATATGATTGAATTAGTATTGATCAAGAATTTAATTTGGAATTAATTTTGTGATCAAAAAAGACTAATTAAATTAATGGGGACTAAATATGGTAATTAGTAAAACATATGGATTTGGCTATTGATCCATGTTTGTCTAAGTTTATGTAAGGATCCATAAAGAGTTAGCCCACGTGAACCATGGATCATAACCATGTGTATGGATTAGGGTTTACCCATGACCTTTGGAATTCTACACTATATATATATATATATATATATATATATATATATATATATATATATATATATATATATATATATATATATATATATACACACATTTCTTATACCCTAAAATCGGTTAGAAATGTTCTTGGAGTTCATAGTAGCCGATTTTGAAGCTAGCAACCTTTATCTCAAGTTCTCTTTTGTGTGTGTGTGTGTCTATATATATATATATATATATATATATATATATATATATATATATATATATATATATATATATGTTTCTCATACCCTAAAATCGGTTAGAAATGTTCTTGGAGTTCATAGTAGCTGATTTTGAAGCTAGCAACCTTTCTCTCAAGTTCTCTTTTGTCCTAGGTGTGTTGTGAACCGTTTGAGGCGTCACACTTAGGGTGCTAAGTTCTTAAAGGCCAAAACTATAAGCTACAAGAAAGAGGTAATTCTACTAGTTATTTTTATGTTGTTTATATCAATTGTATGCTAGTTGTAGGCCTAATGCTTTGGAAACAATATTGCATATATATTTAGAGAAAACATAGATCCAAAGCATTTAGGGTTGTATGTGCACCATAGGATGTTGTAGTATACTAAAACCTAACAGTGGTATCATAACGTAGGGCAATTTTCTGTTATATTATTGCATTGTGTTAATTAGAAAGTAGGAAAATCTGCCAAATTCATTTATGCATGCCCACCATGGCGTGGTATAACATCTAATGGTAGATTTTGGTTTTCTTGGCATAATTTGGATTTGGATAATTAACTATGGATTGTTTTCTTGATAAAAATTCATTTTTTATGTTATGAAAATAATTAGCCTCATCCAAATAAAAGATAATTGTCAAAAAAAAATCAAGATTTGTATTGGTTTATATGATTAGGTTAATTTCTTGCAAATTGTTGATATGAATTATCTTGACTTATGAGTTTAATTTGATCATAGATAAAATATTTTATTATTCTGTTAATTGAAATATTTGATCTTAAATGTTTTTAATGTCCTCCATAACTTGTCCATAAGTTATGAAACACGAAAAGGTGTTTTTCATAAAAATCATATTAACTCATAAGTTATAGAAAACCAAAAGTTTTCAAGAATTACAAAACTTCCCTCAAGGTTTGGTATTTGAAAAGTTTGAAATTTTGTAACTCTTGGGTTCATAAATTAAAAAAAAGTCAATTAAATAGTTTTTTATTTTTGAATTTTTTTAGAACCTTGATGTCTTAAATAGTTTAATTACAAATTATGGACTTTATTAAATTAATTAAAGTGTTTAATTAAAAGAGATTAATATGTCCGTAATGACATGGTTTAAGTTTAATTAAATTAAGAGTATAACTTATTAACAGATTAAACTATCTAGTATTTTAAAAGTTTAAAATACACCCTTATACTTTATAATATTAAAAGTTTAATTACTATACATGTATAAGACAAGTCAGTCTTACTGTTAGTAGGCCTCATTCACGAAGCCATACTATAAGGGGGTATAAGGCTACTGCTTATAAAATGGTAGTTTAATGGGTGCCCACTCTCACCCACCGCTTCCTTGACAGGTGGAAGGTCGTTAGCCGTACGGGTAGGATAGACATAAACTCTCATTAAAAGTATAACGAAAATACCAAGTAACTAAGCACTAAAAAATTCCCATTCTTAGTTACTTAGGAAAAATGTGAATTTGGTGCTAACCCGTGAAATTTCACTTTGCAGCTTGCCAAGTCGTTAGTGGAGCGTGTATGGTTAACCGGCACATTAACTTGGACTAACAGGGGTGGCAAAGGGTAGCTCGATGTTTGTCATAGATCAATGGAGTGTGTGTAGTTAGTCGGCCTATTGATTAGGTGATAAATGACATCGAGAGTACCAAACTAATTTGCATGGTTATTCAAACCTTGTTTGTGATCCTCGGCTTCCTAGTCTAATACTTGAAGGGCACAATCGAGATTTAAACATGCCATTGAAAAGTTTGATGAATCTCAAAATATATAGGAATTTTAATTCATTTAAAACCTAATATTCATTTTCGTTTTTTATGGTGGAAATGGGTAAATAGTCATTTACCTACCTTCAACTATTTTGCAGTTGGATTACAGCATCCTTCTTCCGAATAGTAAAAATATTGTGTTGGGTCCTAGCCTTAATATCTCATTTGGGTGTTATATTAAGGACTTAAATCAACTAAACTTGAATTTCTCCCTTTTACTTGTCTAGTTCTGACAACTATGGTCTTCCTCATCCTTTTGGAAAAAGATTTCTTCATAAAGATGATATTCCACAAAGACGATCAAGGTAAAACATTAATCCATTCTTTGTGCTATAGTGGAACATCACTTCCTCCACCTCCTCCAATAATTTTCCCTAACCCACAACTTCAAAGACTTGAATAGTTTAAGGTCACTTAATCCTTATTGGATAGCAAACACCAAGATGGAAGGTCTATGTGTGCACATGTCTTGGAGATGAAGTCACACACTGATAAGCTAGGAATATTGGGTGTCGTTGTTTCAAGGAAGTTGGTGTTTGACTTGGTTCTTCAATCACTTCCTAAGTCATATAGCGGGTTCTTTAAGGACTACTATATGGGATATCACGACATGACCCTTATTGATCTAACATATTTTCTTGTTGCTGCTGAATGAGGAATGATTTGGCACACCGGTAATGCAAATTTCGTTGGAAGATCTATTTCCCAAACTTCCATGGGCATTGAATTTGGAAACATTGGAAGTCTAGAAAAGATTTCTCTTTCCAAGGGAAAGGGAAAGGCTGAGTCTGTGATTGTCCCGTGTGCCAACAAAAGGGACATTGGAAGCGAAGCTGCCCTGACTACCTGAGAGATCTAAGAGATGGTAGAATCAAATTATATGGTTCTGCCTTAGGTAATTCCACTATCCACCTCTATTAAGTTCCTATTTGGAGATTCTTAATACATGATGTAATGTAATTACATTTTGGTGTTTTGTAGGATCAAAGGAATGAAAGGAAACTCAAAGGAAGAGTAAGTTGATTATGATCATGAAGAGATGGATTTCGATCGCATGGTTCGATGATCAGATTTTGAGCTGTTGCTTAAGAGTTATGATAGATTGATTAGGAATAGATAACAACCTAATTTTCATTTGTAATTGCATTGTAAAGAAAAAAATTTCCGCATTTTATAAATAAAGAAGTTTTTTTGAAATTTATCTTGTTTTAAGTTTCCTTACAATGGCATTGGTGAAAATTGTTGTTTATATGTTTCCATTGATAGAAATATTGGAAAATAGATTTGATTCTTTCATTTGTAGTAGTGTCAACATTTACCAAATAAGGAAAGATTCTCATCACCCAAGTTTCAATTGGATAGAAACTTGGAATCATGCAACTTGTATTGTGTGATGAATGAGAACCCTCTTCTTTGGGAAATCAAGACTAATTCCTTGTTCGCATGTATCAATGAGTCAAGGGAAGGACTAGGGGATCGTTTACACTTGGTTGTACGTTGATCAGGTCCACCACAAAGAACGATAATATTATTCGTTATGAAATACTAAAGTTTAGTAAATATTTTTATGCTTACAAGATTAAGTGTAATTCTGAATCATTGGAAAAGTTTCAATGTATGGCAGAACAAATAAGAAGAATCGAATTAGGCAGAAAGATAAAAGTTTCTCCAAAGTGAAAAGTAGGATAGTACTTTAGCATCATGTTTTATGATCATCTTAATGATTATGAAAAACCATTTCACAATTTACCCTCTAAGGATATCTTAGTGCATTTGTATGGCTAAGAAGAGGAATCGTGAATTGCTAAACCAAGAAGATAAATCATACTTCGTTCCAAAATCAAGATTGTAACTTGAGTGACATAATCTTAAGAAAGGTTTATAACACTCATCAAATGTAGAGTAAAATGTTTCTTACTCTTCTACATTTGAAATTGGTAAGTTGTGATGTTTTGGATAAAACAAAGACCAACTAAGGCCAATTGTGTAAAGTGTTTGTCTTGATAAGAAACCGCACTAACTCTTTAATATTTTTTGTCAAGTAACGTTCCTTGACAAAGTGAATCTTATATGTCAATAGGTCAGTGGGAGTCTTAAGGATCTTGAATAGCTTGAATACCTATTAAAGAGTAAACATATTGTTAATCACTAACCAACGACTTGAGGTTTGTAACCTATCGTATTGATATATTCTTGTTTTTGTGTCATTCCAGTTAAAGTTGATTATGAACGTGAGTTCTATGAGTTCTAAGTTGTTTGCATAACAACTTGGAAGCAATGGCAGGCCCTCGTGCTGCCAAGTGGCAAGAAATTAAGATTGAACAAGTTTAGTCCATATGAGTTTGAATTTTTCATACACCTTGTTTTATGATAATGGTTGGGAATGACAGATTTACATGGATAGGAGCACATACACCATAAAGTCTAAGTGTCATAAGCTTTCTTTCCACTTCATGATAATGATTGTGAGGAAACGCTTTCACTAAGTAGATTTTATGGAGATAGCAATTGTGTTATTTGCATTCTCAAATTCGATTATGATTAAGGTATCCCTCTTCATATTTCAAATTATGAGAAATGGAAAAAGGTCTAAATATTTCAGACTTATGGCTATAAGTTCTAAAATTGTTTAGACACACATATGAGCTATCTAAGGAAAGGTGTATGAGTTTGAGAAGCCTAGATAAAGTCTTATCGAAGCATCTTATATCATAAATCTGAACTTTGGTAAGAAAGTCAATAAGTATTGATTTCTAGAAGTTCAATTGATTTCTGGGTATATGTCAAAACTAGTGGGAGCATAAGTGTTATGCTAATAAGAATATACTTATTATGCTAGTGGGAGCACAATTATTCCATTAAGTGTTGCGATTAACAAAGTTAATTTTAGCAAACAAAAGTTTCAATTCGCAAAGTTGTAAGGTTTGAAAAGTTGCTTTTCTATAATTAAGGGAGAGGAATTCATACTTCATTTCGAATCTAAAAGCATAGATTGAGATTTGAATCGAATTTAGTCATGGACATATGTAAATGCTATGTTGAAATGATTCAACATAAGGAAATTCTATATGTAGAAATATTATAGCAAAAGACTGGTCTTTATGTGAAACATTATGTAGCGTATTCCATATGCTTTGGATATAGGATCGATTACATATGCTATAATATTAATATGTTCTAATTTTCCAAATGCCTAGGGCATTTAGAGGGAAAATGGACCAGAATTTGATATGACTAAAATGGTTAAGCAGTTGTCGAGTACAATCTGAGGTTTACCAAAGTTTGGTTGCTTATAGACAGTTGGAAGTATAGTGTAAATTTTGGAAGGACCATGTTGGCATACTTTGAGAAGAGGTAACTCTTGTTTAGAAGTGATAGTCAAAATGGGAATATGGAAATGTTTCTATAAGTAGAAGTTATTCTTTAAATATATGTAAGATTAGAAAACTTAATGCAAGAAGAATGCTCAAAGGAATATACTTTGAATGTGAGACTTCATTTCCATGGAATTTCTCTCCATTGGAATACTTTGTAACGTTTGTTGCCAAGTCTCTATGACTTTTGTGCATAGTCATTACAAGAGGATCATTTCATATAAGTTTAGAATCTAACAGATTACAGTAAATGGCAAGAATTTGGTATTCTTACGTTTACGGTAAGGATTTGGAATTGTGAAATGATTTTCATTAATGATGTGTTCAATTGATCTATTTCACAAAGAAAGGACCATAGGCAAACATAGTATGCATGCTTGGAGCATGGGATAACTATTGTTTTAATTCAAGTATTAAGTTGATTAATTGAAACATTATACAATGAATAATGTGTAATCAATATGGTGATTAAATAAAAGGTGTTTTATTTATATTCATAAGTTCTGAGACAATATTGGATTCGATTATTCTTATGTTTCACTTTGCATGTTTTGACTTCCCGAATAACTAGGTTATTCAAACTATCACAGTCGATCATACTTTAAAAGTAGGTATTAAGGCAAGATTATCATGAATTTGACAGTAGATCGTCTAGGTGTTTTAAACATATCACAAGCTTGTTGCAGTGTTGATGAGTACTTCTAGAATAAGAGTCGAGTATTGGATTAAACCCATGCTCATATGAATCACTTCATGGATTTTATCACGAGTGATTGTGAGATGATAATATCTTATATTTTTGTAACCAATACGTGTGAGTTATAATTTACAAGTCGGTTGCACATTGACATATGTAAATGCACTAGTAACTTGGTGTTATAAAACATATTATTGTGTGTGATTTGATGAGTAGGTACAGGCAACCATTTGAGTTAAAGTTTATCCATTCCCTTTACCCTTAGAGGGGTAAAAGCGATATATGTGGGCCCCTAGATGATTTACTGATGACACCCGAAGTCCTTGGCCAAGCCTAGACTGATTTGATTTGTTCAATTAGTCACTTTTCATAAATGGAAATTAGGAAACAAAAGATGGACAGAGAGAATGATTATAATCCATGTCTTATGTCCATATGATATCTAGAATGGAGGAATGTATGATCCCTTGTCTAATGGACACGTCATTGACTAGGTCAGAGTTCGACAACGGCTTTTAAGAGCTACGATTGCTATTCGGGATTTTGGAGTCATACTTTCAATAATAATTATTAGACTTATCCAAGTGGGAGACCTTTGCATTAGGTGTCTAAGCTTATAACTATGATTGGTATGTACTTGACCCAAGAGTAGCATGCTCTATTTCGGCTTGCACATCGCTATGACAATTTGTTAGGATGGACTTTTGAGAAGAGGTTATTTATGATTTATTAATATATTATGAGTTCTAATATATTAATATGAAATCATATGATTTAATTAGTATTGATCAAGAATTAATTTGGAATTAATTTTATGATAAAAAAAGACTAATTAAATTAATAGGGACTAATTATGGTAATTAGTGAAACATATGGATTGGGCTATTAATCCATGATGGACTAAGTTTGTGTAAGGATCCATAAACAGTTAGCCCACGTGAACCATGGATCATAACCATGTATATGGATTAGGGTTTACCCATGACCTTTGGAATTCTACACTATACATATATATATATATATATATATATATATATATATATATATATATATATATATATATATATACATATATATGTTTCTCATACCTTAAAATCAGCTAGACATGTTCTTAGAGTTCATAGTAGCCGATTTTGAAGCTACCAACCTTTCTCTCAAGTTCTAATTTATCCTAGGTGTGTTTTGAACCGTTTGAGGCATCACACTTAGGGTGCTAAGTTCTTAAAGGACAAAACTACCAGCTACAACAAAAAGGTAATTCTACAACTCATTTTTATATTGTTTATATCAATTGTATGCTAGTTTTAGGCCTAATGCTTTGGAAACAATATTGTGTGTATAATTAGAGAAAACATAGATCCAAAGCATTTAGGGTTGTATGTGCACCACAGGATGTTGTAGTATACTAAAACCCAACAGTACTCCTATTGAGCCATAAAGTGTGCTCTTGCTCCATGTATGGCCTTGTTGTGCCATGTACGTTCTTTTTGTGCCAAGGTGGTTTTGTTGCTCTAATCGTGATGTTCTTGTGCCATACTTGAAGCATGGGGCGCCATCCATACACTTTTTGCGCCATCATGGTGCAAGTTGGACCATTATGGTCCTTGATGAGTCAAGTATGCTATGAAGTCCTATGTGATGCTCAAGAATGTTCCATAAGATGCTGCATTGGGGAATATGATTGGTTACCTCCACTCGTGGGCCTATGGGCCAATGGGCTTAGCCCATTAGGGTTTTAGGTATGATCCCTCAAGTATAAATAGGGATGCATGCTAGGTCATTTTGTATGTTGAAATCTAGAGTGATAGGCAAATCTTTGTGTAGTTGTACGTGTAACCTCTATTTGAGAGCTCTAAAATAAAAAAATAATACTCCCCTCCTGATCGTGGACGTAGGTTACCTTGACCGAACGATGTAAATATTGTGTCTTGTGTGCTTATAGTTTTTCTAGTTATCCGCTTTACTTCCTAGAAGGTCCTCAGAAACAATGAATCAAGCTGACAAGAACCACAAGGTAAACTAAGGCCAATATGGGAAGGTTTGTACCGGATCTGAGAAGTTAATAGGGATAATCCATGGATAAGAGATACCCAGATTAAGGCATGTGAAAAATTTGTGAAAATTTTACGTGTAGAAGGAAAGTGCATTGAAATCACCCATAGTAAAGTAAAATACATGAGCTTTCAAAAAATAATGGCCAATATATTAGTATTACGAGACAAACGACATCTCGGTACACAAATTCCATGGTCTAGAAGAAAGTCATACCATGATGATCATACAAGTATTTTACTAGTACGATACAAACGACATCACGGTACACAAATTCCATGGTCTCGAAGAAAGTCATACCTTGATGATCATATAAGTATTATACTAGTACGAGTCAAATGACATATCAGTACACAAATTCCATGGTCTCTACGAAAGCCACACTAATCATACTAGTACAAGACAAACGATATCTCCACAAATCCCATGGTCTCGATGAAAGTCATATCATGCTGATATTACCAGTATTATACTAGTTTGATACAAATGACACTCGGTACACAAATTCTATGCTCTCGACGATGTCACACCATCATGATCATACTAGTACGAGACAAACGACATTTTCATACATAAATTCCATGGTATCGATGAAATTAATACCATAACGATCATGCAAGTAGTATACTAGTATGAGACAAACGACATCTCGGTAAACAAATTCCATGGTCTCAACGAAAGTCATACCATGATGATCATACAAGTATTATAATAGTACGAGACAAACTACGTATCAGAACACAAATTTGATGGAATCGAAGAAAGTCGTACCATGATGATCATACATGTATTATATCAGTATGAGATAAATGACATCCCGGTACATAAATTCCATGGTATTGATGAAACTAATACCATGACGATCATACAAGTATTATACTAGTACAAGACAAATGACATCTCAGTACACAAATTCCATGGTCCCAATGAAACTCATACCATGATGATCACACTAGTACGAGACAAACAACATCTCGTGTCACAACTAGCATTTAAGGGCTAGGAAATTCTGTTCATGTGTAAATAAATCCTGGTGGATCTTGTAACCCTAATTTTGATGTTACACAAGTTGTTCATTCAAAAATGACAATTCAATTTGAAACTCCCTCAGGAAAGCTCTAAACTTACTTCAATACACTGCATTCACTAAACTTCGGGCATGTAACCCTAACTTCTTGATTCAAAACTTTTCATGGACTAAGCCTCTCTTATTGGACCTAATGGGCAGGTAACCCCTCAACCTGGTTCTTTTGGGCCAAGACTCCACATATTGGGCCATAATACCCTTATTTGGGCCATAGTTGGGCCGATAACTCTTTATCAACATAGCGTTGCGCCAATACCTTCATGGAGCACTTATTAGGCCAAGAACACCCATTTGGCTTATGGTTCTCGGTTATACATAAAAAACGAGACCAAATGATTTTCTTATCTCCTCTCTGAAATCCGATTAGCCCATATATATATATATATATATATATATATATATATATATATATATATATATATATATATATATATATATAAAGAGTTTATTTGATTAAAAATTGGTGACACCTCACAATTAACCCACATACACCTAAGCATATTACACAAAAAGTATCTATGCAAATGATATTAGCCACTATGTATTAAACTCTAATCATTCTTTCCCTCTCCTATTTATTTTTAGCTCAATACCACCTCTCATCTCACTCTCCATTTCAAATTTTCATCCACTCCATATCTAATCTCAACCCTCCAAAACTTCATCATTCCTTTCACCAAAAATCGTGAGTTTTTGTGAGCCTTCAAGAGGAATTTTCTACAAAATTTCATCCTTTGGTAAGTTTCCATCAAACACAAGTGGTACTTGTTTTAAAGTTATGCTTGTATCACTCCTTAAACAACTTCATTTCATGCTTTGCTTCCTAGAACCATCTAAGTTCGAAACCCTTCCTAAGGAGCAAACAAGTCCAAAAGTCATCTTTTCTTCCTCTTCAAAACCGATCTAACACCAAGGTAAACGTCATACCCCTTGTTTTTCAAGTTACCTTTTTATGGGAGAATACAAGCTACTTTTGTGATTAATCTTAGTATTATGCATGAATGTGTGTATTTTTCATGATTATATTGTGTTAATATGCCATGAAAACATATTAAACACCCATAAAATTCGAAATATCTTCCAAGTCTTGATGATATTTGTAAACAAACTACTTAAGGTAACTTTTTACAATGTTGGAAAGATTATACATGTAAAAGTTACTAGAAAACCAAAGAAAGAATACAAAAAGGCCATACTTGACAATAAAGATAAACAAAATGCTCTTTTGGAGTCATTTTTTGTTTATAATGGATTTAAATTGACAATTCACGGTTTTATGGGCCTTATTTTCACAACCCACGGTTTTATGGGCCAAAAGTGTCATTTTTCATAAAAATGGGCATTATTTGATAATTTACGGTTTTATGGGCCAAAAGTGTCATTCTTCATAAAAATGGGCTTTATTTGACAAAACACGATTTTACTGGGCCTAAAATGCCATTTTTAACAAAAATGGGCCTTAGTTGTAAATTTCCGACTTTAATGGTCCAAAAATGTCACTTTTAACAAAAATGGGCCTTGATTGTAAATTTTCCGCTTTTATTGGGCCTAAAATTTCATTCCTACAAAGAATTGGCCTTGGTAGTAAATTATCGGCTTTAATGGGCCAAAAATATCAATATTGGCAAAAAGTGGGCCTTTATTGTCAATTTCGATTTTGTTGGGTCAAAAATGGTCCTTTTTAATAAAGGTGGGCCTTTTATATCATTTTTGGAACTATTTGAACTAAAATGATTATTGATAACAAACGAACTCGTTACGACATTTTTATTCTAATTGACCCTTATATACCAATTTACATACTTATTTGGCCACACCTGGTAATTTTTACTCTAATTGGACCCTATAAGCCCATTGACGTTCCTATTGAGACATGTGTGATAATGACATTCAAATTGGGCCTTTTATGACAAATACTATAATAATCGGGCCGTTAGTGAGAATTCTAATACACTCGAATTATTCCCGATACTTTGGAATAACTGAAAGTTATTCACGCTAACAACAAATATTTTGACACTTTAGATAAAAACTATTATATTTATATCACTGTTAGTTTGTAGTCTAAATTCACATTTGCAACATTATTTTCAATGTTAAATAATGGGATACACCATTCGCATAAATTTAGTTAAGGCTCTTGTGAGACACACCTTCATGTGTACATACCTAGCGTACACCATAAGCCCTGTAGTTATAACCAAAGTCTCCTGGAGGGAGAGCGAGAATTTGTGTATGGATCTATACGGGGATCCAACCCACACTTGAGATGCTCGCTACAGCTAGACGGGCGAGTCGGTGACAAATGTCTTACCATAACCAATGCCTGAAGAACATCATGGCAGGCATATCAGTCATATCAAGTATGGTTATAGTGACTCACACAGAGAATAACAAACAAATAAATTTACAGAATGCACATACTATACTCATGATACAAAGTACAAACTATACAGTTACTATTCACGTTTAAACTTTCACCACTCAGGTCTTGGGGTTAAGACCACACTTTTTCATTATACAAAAAATATATGATTTTCTGGGAAACTCTCATTATGCATTATCAAACAAAATCACACATGCTTTAATACAAGATTTGAAACAAAACTCTCAAATTACTTTTTACAGAAAATATCCGATTTTCTTGTGTTTACAGACTGCTACAAAACTTTTCATACAAATATGCTTATGAACTCACCATCATTTTTATAAGTTGATGCTTTTCAAAATGACTTGTATTCTCAGGAACACGTTAAAACAGGTTGGTCGATAAAGAATGAAGATTTTTGTTGTATTTTTGCTTCTCGCCATACTTAATGTTTTCGATGTATTGTTATGAACAAACACAAAGATGTAAAACTATGATGGTTGGTATAATTTATGTATGGTGATGATGTTGTCTTTAATTCATTTATATACACTGTGATGATATTACAAGATGAAGTCACCCGCCCCTGGAATTTTCCGCTGTCTGGTTCGGGCGTGTGACATCTCGGTACAAAAATTTCATCGTCGCGAAGAAAGTTATACCATGATGACCACACCAACACCTTAGTAGCACGAGCAAATGACATCCCTATATACAATCCCTACGGTTGCCATGAAAATCATATCATCATGTGGGATAACCGACTTGTCAAGGAATACTTACTACTTTATTAACATAAAAAGGACATCGCAACGAACATATGAAAAGGTAAATATATCCAGTAAATCAAGGAGGAAGATATCCGACATAATACTTAGCAAAATGAGGAATGCTTGGATAGAAATTACAAATCTATGACATGTACAGCGAAAATTAAGGAGTATGTGGCATGATCATAAGAGCATAATAAAGGAGAATCAAGTTAACAGGTGATACTTCAACCAAAATGTACAAAAAATATTTGGTTACACTAGCAAGCAACTACAACATCACTGCTTTCAAACAACAAAAAACAAAATAGCATAACCAGTTTGCCATAAGGTTACGACAACTTAGTAGACAATTGAGCACAGAGAACTTCATTCTCCCAAAGACACCTCTCATAGTCAGCCTCTAGCAATGCTCTTAGATTCTCCAAGACAACAACCATATCAATCATAGCACAATGTGGCTCAACCAACTCAACATACATACCACCTGCCTTCATAAGAACTTCCTCTCCATCCAACTTCATACTATCAGTGGCTTGTAGGTTAACCTCAATAGAGAGATAATGATCACGAAAGTTCAAGATCCATAAAAAAACTTCACTTCCTTACTAAGGGCAATGGAAATTATCTTTTAAGCTCAGGGCATAGAACGAAAAGGTTTGTCAAATTCCTCTTGAAACGAATGGCAAGCGGCACAATCCTTTAGAAACGGAAAAGGATAACCAATAAAACAAAAAGGTAAAAAAGTTTAACCACTAGGCTCGAAGGATGAAAGAATGGATGCTCTGGATACCCGACGAACAAAATCCTCAAACTAATGAGGAGTTCATATACGTTTGCGTTTACGAGAAAGATACGAGTTTATGGATGATCCAACACCTACACTAGAAGGAACATGAGGAAGAGGAATAATTTCAGGGGGGGTGAAGAATCCCCTAACAAATGCTCAAGGGAAAACACATCCGACCCAAAACAAAGGAGCCTGAGAGGCGACCTGGTAGCATTGACAAGGTTAACGATTTCCGTGTCCAGAATAACACCCTCCAACATCATAGACTGTGGATTTATATCACCCGATAAATATGTCACCAAGTTGAAAGAACTTTTACTCCCATCTAAAACAATAAATGCAAATGCAACATCGAAAACATTAATATTAGGAGAAAATAGATAATGAAATAAGAAAAAAAAAAGAAATACTAATTTAAGATGATTAAAAATGAAAATTAAATGCATACATGTGTGAAGAACCAATATTGCAACAACCAGCTCTTCCCCAATCAACTCAGCGTATGCAGGTCTCGTTTGCTCCACCACCTCAGGCGACCTTACCACAATCTCAGCTGGATCGCCCGTCTCCAACAAATCAAGGCCAACATGGGTACCGACAGCAAGGGAAATTTATTACGAGCTTTCCATATTGGGATCATATGAAAAATGCAAGTACAAGTTCTGGAAAAGAAAGATCTTCTTATATGCATACGAGAAAAAGAGGAGACACATTTAAACAAGTCTGTCACACCCTGAAAACCAAAGGCGGAAACATTTCCGGGGCGGACTCCACGTTGAGTATCAAACCAATGCACATAGTAAGCAAGTAAACAACCATTACATTACGTATATAAAAGTTTACATTTGTTTCAAAAGTAAATTGTACAAGTGTGATACATAGTATATGTGAACAAAATGAGACGAGTCTTCTACGCACTCCGTCTTCGACAAAAGTGATCGTCGGGTACCTGTCTAATGCGGACCTGAGAATACAAGCGGTTTGAAAATCAGCATAACGCTGGTGACTTCATAAGCAGTTTTTGTTTTCTAAAATGTTCAAGTTTCCTTTCTATTTCTGAAATGTTACGCACTCCAAGAAAATCCCATATTTTCTTAAAAAGGTTGGTTATTGTTTCTCAACATGTAAAGTAAAGTTGTACACTGAAAACATGTTTACTCTTGTGAAAATGTACAGTTAGGTTATCTGGTTTGGCATATTGTTCTGGTTATGTACCAATGTATTCCCAGGAAAGTCCCATACTTTTCTGATTGTGTGTTACCAATTGTGAAAGTTGTAAAGTTATCCGGTTTATTACCCTTTTCTGGTTATGTACACATTCCCCAGGAAAGTCCCATACTTTCCTGAATGTTGGTTATCAATGTAAAAGATGTATCTGTAAAACATATTTATGTTCAATGTTTTCCCCAGGAAAGTCCCATTCTTTCCTGAACGTTGGTTATCAATGTAAAAGATGTATTATGTTATTCATTGTTAGTATTGAGTAAATCTTTGTTATCCTAATTGCGAGTTCCATAACCATACAATAGACTAGATATAGCAATAAGGAGTCCACATCACCTTATGACTTTCGTCACCCTTGAACCATTTCGGTTCAGCTGTAGCTAGCAGCCAGGTGTGAGGTAGTCAACCCCGTATAGATCTATACACTCAAGTCACGCTCTCTAAATCCCAGAGATTCTGGTTACGGGTGCAATCCTCCACTCGCATATCTCTGTGGAGTGTTCGCTGAGGACGTGTCTCCAATCATACAGGACTAACATATTTACTAGTAATAAAATGATAGCCCTCCACTTGCGTATTTCTGTGGAGTGTTACCGAGGACAAAATAGTGTACAGTTTTTATGTTCAAACGTTCTAATGTCATGCTTTTAACTGATAAAATGTGGAAAACCATTTGTTAAATATATATATATATATATATATATATATATATATATATATATATATATATATATATATATATATATATATATATATAACATAACAGTTTAAAATCCATTTCACAAATATATGTTTACGTGATCTGCATATTTATACGGTTATCAATGGTAGCAATCAGTGTTAAAAGCATATAAAATGTGAAACACACATTTGAAAACATGTTTTGAGTACAAGTAATCCCTTGTACTTTGCTTGTGCTCACCCCTGAAAACAGTTAAAACAGTGAAAAATGGTAGGGGTATGAACTCACCAAATGAGATGGCGCAACTGTTTCGGACACTAAACGTTGGTTCGGGGCTTGTTAACATGAGAGGTTCCTATGCAATATGAAATGGTATCCAAAGGTATCTAATTAGACTTTAAACCACTAATTAGATAGGATAATACACTCCAATGAACTAAAACACCTCAAAACGAGTGTTTGGAGTGACCCGGGTGACATCTTCGGACGTGTAATGATGCGAGGGACTTGGGAAATGAGTTTACTCCCCAAGAGTAAACTCTCTAATGGAGTTTTTGGCCATATACCCTAACATACATGAGTTCACGGCCGTGAACTCATGTTTGGGTGGTTTTGAGTGTTTAATGGCTTGAATGGACATGGGGATTGCTAGAATGGATTTATCAAATGCCTTGGATTAATTTGTATGGACTTATACACCATTTATGGGAGTTCACAACTATAAACATGGAGTTTATGGCCGTAAACTCCCCCAAGCTCAAACCAAAATTAATTCGAGGTGCTTAGGATAATCACATGTGAGTCTAGTTAATTTTCCAAGCCTTTGTGTGAATTTAGGGCACCATTTAACATACATTTAGGAGTTTACGGCCCTGGAGCATGTGATATGGCCGTAAACTCTCAAACGGATGGTGTTTGATGTGTTTAAGGTCCCCAAACAATTTTTATATTGTTCTAGGATTTATTCCAAGGCTATTGGTGAAGTTACAAGGCATCTTAACATGTCTAAGTGTGTTTACTCCTCATGTTTGAGGTGTATACGGCCCAAGCACATACCTTGGCCGTAAAGTCATGTCAATCCTTCAAAATCCAAGTTTAATGTGTTCCAAGTCCAGGTTTGTAAGCCTCAAGGTCGTATCTAAGTCCCAATGTTGGTTTGGAAAGGTTAAATTGCTCAAAAACCCCAATATTGTGTGTTTACGGCCCAAGATTATTCCTTGGCCGTAAACACATGTTCCAGGTCCAAAATGATAGTTTAAACACAAATTTGAAGGCTTAAGAGGTTACACAACAAGTTAGGGATGTTACCTCAAAGATTTGGAGCCTAAATTCAATGTTTTGGACCTTGAAACTTTGGGTAAGGAGAGAGGTTAGAGAGAGAGTAGTGAGATGAAGCCAAAAGCTTCAAATGAAGGCTTAGAACACTTTATATAGTATCTAAGTGTTGTACACGGTGGAATTCTACCCGATACCGGTGTTAGACGGGGCTTTTGGTCACACCCGATTGAGCTGCCGTAACCCGATATGGTAAATTCTAAAATGTTTCCAATTATTAATGTGAAGTGCTAAAGTGAGTTCTAAACATGTTTAGACACTCATTAAGACATAATAGAAGTCCCACAATTATGACCTAATTAAATGACGAAATTGGAAACGAAATTGGAAACGGTGTTTGGATTATCGAAATGAGCTACGAAAAGAGTTACAAGTAATGATACGGAATTTCGGGTTGTTACATTATCCCTCCGTTAGAGGGAATTTCATCCTGAAATTCAAAGTTAAGATATGAGACAAGATACAAATCATGGATCTGGAAAGAGTTGCGGATACTTTTGCTTCATTAAGTCTTCCCACTCCCAAGTGAACTCCGGTCCCCGCTTAGCATTCCAACGAACCTTCACTAACGGGATGCGACTTTGCTTTGTACGTTTGACTTCTCGATCTATGATTTCGATCGGTTCCTCCACAAATTTGAGGTTTTCATTGATCTCAATCTCGTCTATAGGAATCACTAGGGTTTCATCGGATAGACACTTCTTGAGATTAGAAACATGGAAGACGGGATGGATGTTACTGAGTTCGTGAGGTAAATGAAGCTTATAGGCTACCGGACCGATGCTGGTAAAGATCTCGAAGGGTCCAATGTACCTAGGGTTAAGTTTTCCACGTTTACCAAAATGTACAGTGCCTTTCCGAGGCGAGACTTTCAACAGGACACGATCTCCAACCTGGAATTCTAGAGGTTTCCAACGGTTATCAGCGTAACTCTTTTGGCGATCTCGCGAAGCTTTTAATCAGTCTTGGATTAGGATGATCTTTTTGGTGGTTTCGCGGATGATTTCAGGACCAGCGAGAGCACTATCGGGGACTCGACTCTTAGCTAACTATGTATCCCCCACCTCGGCCCAGCACAGAAGGGGATCTGCACTTACGACCGTATAGGGCTTCAAACGGGGCAGCCCTGATGCTGGTGTGGTAACTATTGTTGTATGAAAACTCTATCAAAGGTAAATGTGTTTCCCACGACTTTCCAAAGTCAATGACACATGCTTTAATCATGTCATCCAGGGTTTGGATTGTTCTCTCACTTTGTCCATCGGTTTGAGGATGATATGTCGTCCTCATATCTAGTTTGGTTCCAAGGGCTTTCTGGAGGGACTGCCAGAATCTGGAGGTAAACCTGCTATCTCGATCAGAGATAATGGATGCAGGTACACCATGCAGTCAGACTACATCTTGGATGTAGATTCGCGCAAGTCTTTCCATCTTGTATGATTCTTTGATCGGAATGAAGTGGGCGGACTTTGTTAAACGATCGACAGTTACCCAAATGATATCGTACCCACTCGAACACTTGGGTAGTTTGGTGATGAAATCCATGGTAATCATCTCCCATTTCCATTCGGGTATCTCAGGCTGCTGGAGCAGACCCAAGGGTTTCTGGTGCTCAACTTTAACCTTAGCTCAAGTCAGACACTTGCCCATGAACACAGCTATCTCAGCTTTCATGTTTGGCCACCAGTATTGTTTCTTGAGATCCAGGTACATCTTGTCAGATCCCGGGTGAACAGAGTATTTAGTTTTGTGTGCTTCCTCCATGATAATCTTCCTGAATCCTCCGGACTTTGGAATCCAGATCCGATCCCTGAAACAATAGAATCCGTCACCTCTAATCTCAAGTTTCTTTTCCATTCCTCTCAAGGTTTCGATCGATATGTTCTCGGGTTTGAGGGCTTCTAACTGGGCTTCTCGGATTTGCATCGGTAAGTTGGAATGGATAGTCATTGTCTGGTTCTTCACTTTGTGGCCTGCACTCTCCTTTCAGCTAAGAACATCTTCTACCACATTGGCCTTGCCGGGATGGTAACAGATTCACACTCATAATCACTGAGTAGTTCTACCCATCGTCGTTGCCTCATGTTCAAGTCTTTCTGATCAAAGATGTGTTGCAGGCTCTTGTGATCAGTGAAGATCGTGCACTTGGTTCCGTAGAGGTAATGTCTCCAAACCTTCAATGCAAAGACTACGGCTCCTAATTCCAAGTCATGTGTGGTGTAGTTGACCTCGTGTGCTTTCAGTTGTCTTGAGGCATAAGCAATCACCTTTCCTCTTTGCATAAGCACACAGCCTAAGCCCTGGTTAGACACATCACAATAGACAACGAAGTCTTCTGTCCCTTCGGGTAGGGATAGAACCAGCACGCTGCACAAGGATTTCTTCAACGTTTGGAATGCAGTTTCTTGTTTATCACTCCAACAAAAGGGTACACCTTTCTGTGTTAGAGTGGTTAAGGGTTTGGCGATTCTAGAAAAATTCTGGATGAATCTCCGATAATAGCTGGCGAGACCCAAGAATTGACGGATTTCTGTGGGTGTCTTCGGTGTCGACCAATTCTCTATTGCTTTAATCTTGGAAGGATCCACGTTAATACCCTCCTCGCTTACCACGTGACCGAGGAAAGTTACCTTCCGTATCCAGAATTCACATTTGGAAAGTTTCGCGTACAGCTTCTCAGATCTAAGGGTTTCCAACACTAATCTCAAGTGTTGCTTGTGATCTTCTTCACTTCTAGAGTAGACAAGGATGTCATCAATGAACACGATGACGAACTTGTCCAGATAAGGACGACACACCTGGTTCATCAGGTCCATGAACACAGCCGGTGCATTGCTTAGACCGAAGGGCATCACTACAAATTCGTAGTGTCCATACCGAGTCCTAAAAGCTGTTTTGGAAACATGACTCTCCTGAATTCGTAACTGATGGTACCCTGATCGAAGGTCTATCTTGGAGAAGTAGTTGGCTCCCTGCAGTTGATCGAAGAGGTCATCTATTCGCGGAAGGGGATATCGGTTCTTCACGGTCAACTTGTTCAGCTTACGGTAGTTGATACACATCCGAAAGGATCCGTCTTTCTTCTTGACAAACAATACAAGAGCTCCCCAGGGTGAGGAACTCGGTCTAATGAATCCTTTACTGAGTAACTCGTTGAGTTGACTGGATAACTCCTACATTTTTGCTGGAGCTAAGCGATACGGAGACTTCGCTATAGGAATAGCTCCAGGAATTAGGTCATTACGGAACTGGACCTGACGCTCGGGAGGGATTCTTGGAAGCTCTTCGGGAAACACATCAGGAAAGTTACAGACTTCGGGGATGCTCGCGAGGTCTTTAATTTCCTATTTCTCTTTGATTACATGGGCTAAGAATGCAATGCACTCCTTTCATAGGAGCTTTTGAGCTTTGATGCAGGAAATGATACGAAAATCGGAACTGAGTTTATCGCCATAGATTACGAGAGTTTGACCCGAAGGAAGGTTGAGACGGATGGCTTTTTCGTAACAAAGGATATCATCATGATTGGGACTCAACCAATCCATGCCAATGATAACATCAAAGCTCTTAAAGGAAACTGCCATAAGATTTATAGGAAATGAGTGGCCCTTCAGGGTAAGGGTACAACCTATGAATACATCGCTAGCGCTTTCTTTCTCACCGTTAGCCATCTCGACGGTAAACGTTTCAGTTAGTGGTTAGGGATTATGTTTTAGGTTATGTTTGAATGTATGACTAACAAAACTCCTTTCTGTAACAGCCCGGAATTTCAGGTATTATTATTATAATATTGTTTTTGGGGCATCTTAGGAAGGGACTCGGCGAGTTGGAGCCAGACTCGCCGAGTAGGACCACAGACTTGGTCGCGGGTTCGCGACTGGACTCGACGAGTCCAGATATGGACTCGACGAGTCTACGCTGTTCAGCAGAAACCCTATCCGTTTGGTTTTGGATCGTATATAACGCATTATATGCCGTCATTGTCCGTCTTTTAGCCGATTGAGAAGAACCCTAGCGGCTGTGGACATCTAGAGCAAGATTGGAGGCTATTGGAACCTTGAAGAAATTGTTGGGCAAGAAGGAGAGGAGTTTTAGTTGAAGGAATAGCAAGGGTTTCGAGTTCTGAGGTTTGGGGACACAGAGAGTGCGTTCTTCAGGTAATACTTCATATCATTTCTGTTATATTGATGTGTGCACGGATTTAGGGTTTATGAAACCCATTTGGTGATTAGATGGATTATTACCTTGTTACCCAAACGATTATAACCCTGTATTAGGATGTTTAGAGGTCCAGAAGGTCCCATGCTTGTGTATTTCGGGACCATACGTATTTCAGGAAGCAGTTTGATCGACTGCATGGCATGGACTCGCCGAGTCCAATGAACAGACTCGGCGAGTAGCTTGAAGATTGACTGGGACTCGTCGAGCTGTTCTTCAGACTCGACGAGTGGAGTCGAGGTGGCCCCGCGATTCTTCCACGAGGATCTCGTCGATCCAAGAGGGATACTCGAAGAGTAGAAAGGGAACATCAGGGAAAGTTGGGGAGGACGTCTAGACTCGCCGAGTTGCCTTTGCACTCGCCGAGTCTGGTCAAGTTGACCGTTGACCGTTGACCGTTGACCAGAGTTGACCTTCATGTAATTTCTTAGGGTCAGTTGTCTTGAATGATAAGAGTATTAATACGGGATATATGATATTATAGGGGGTCTGCAGGTCGGCGGATCGAGTGCGAGTGATTTCAAGAGTTGATAGTTTTCATTACCCACGAGGTGAGTCTTCTCACTATACTGTACCCGCAAGGGTTTGACTGTGTAACCGGAAGGTCGGATATGATATGTGTTATATATGCTATAAATAGAAAGGTAGTTGCTATGCGTGCTATGTATGTTTATATGGGCCGGAAGGCGATATGTTATGCGACAGAAAGGTCAGGTATGATATATGATATATGTGCTATATGTGTTAGAGTAAATGTATTATGTGCTGTATATGTTTATGGGCCGGAAGGCAATATGTTATGGGCCGGAAGGCAATATGTTACGAGCCGGAAGGCCATATGTTATGGGCCGGAAGACGATTATGTTACGGGCCGGAAGGCGATGTGTTGTGGACCGGAAGGTCAGGGCCTGGAAAGGCGTATATCTGTAAGTCGTATACTGGGGAACTCACTAAGCATTTATGCTTACAAGTTGTTATGTATGTGTTTCAGGAACTAGCGAGGACCATGGGAAGGCGCCGGCGTGATGCATACACACTGCTGTCATTTGAGATCTTGGGGATTTTATAAATGTATTTTGATATGAAACTTGGAATAAATATAATTAGTTGAATGAAATCACTTTATTTTAAATGAAAATTTTATTTGAAAATTTGTGTTGTTACAATTGGTATCAGTGCCTTGGTTTGAGGGATTCGGGTGTACCTTCGGGTGTAACTGAACTCAAACAGAGGATTTGAGGAAAAATCTTTTAAAAATAATAAAGGCATAAACTTTTATAAATGGTAAAGTGGTAAACAGGAACGGAGCAGTGTGTACGATCAGCCAGCGCCCGAACGGTAAAGATCCCCAGAATACCTTACAATGTTTATGTTATGCACTGATTATGAATTGTTATGCATGCTAGAAGACTAGGTATTCATGATAGGACTAGAATGGCCTGTTTTGTGATGCCTTAGTCTAGGGAGTTTGCTTATATGAGATATTCGATAGCGTGCAGGTAGATAGTGCGTATCAGAAGTAGAGTACTCACTATTCGGGGTTTGGGGAGGAAGATTTGGGACGAATGCTGATACGGTGTGGTCGGTAGTATTGGGCCCGTACTACCGAAGACACCGGGTCGGTGGAAGACCCAAGTAAGAATCCCTGGATATCGGAGACTGAGTAGGGTTGGGTTATCGAGTACAATTGTACTTGATGGAGTCTCTGATAATTTTATGTTGTATTTCAGAGACATCATGGTTACCACACGTCATGGGGCGAGTTCGAGCAGTGTGAGTGACGAGGATATTCATCAGATGATTCAGGAGGAGGTAGCTGCAGCGATACGGGCTGAGATCCCGGAGATGTTTGGGTCTATTAAGACTACACTGATGGAGACGTTCGAGGAGCGGTACGCTGCACTGTCTGAGGCTGCAGCCGCTGCCGCTACCACAGCTGTGGCCGCTACCAGGCCGCAAGGGGGCGATTTGTTGCTGTTCCGGGAATTCAACAACACGAAACCCCCTGAGTTCGATGGGACGCAGGATCCGATTGCTGCGATGAGGTGGATCGCCGACATTGAGGGGTGCTTCTACACTTGCTCATGCCCGGAGCACCTGAGGGTACAGTTCGCCTTGAACCAGCTCCGTCTGGGAGCGAAGGATTGGTGGAAGTTCGTGACGGCGAACTTCACTCTGGCGGAGATTACAGCGGTGACATGGGAGAGGTTTACTGAGATGTTCAGGGACGAGTACGTTCCCCCAGTGGAGAGGGAACGATTGATTCAGGAGTTCTTGACCCTTATGTAGGGTACTGATTCCGTTGCGGTGGTCACACGGAAGTTCCACGAGAGGGCGATGTTCTGCCCCGAGCTGGTGTCTACAGAGCAGTCACGGATGAGCCGGTATTTAGGCGTTTTGAGGAGGGATATCCTGGAGTTTGTGTCAAACTCCACCTATCGTACTTTCACTGAGCTTCAGGCGAATGCCAGGAAGCGCGAGATCGAGTTGGAGACCCAGGCTAGGGAGGAGGCCGAGTCTCGGCAGGTGGACCGGCGGCCGGCTCAGTCTCAGCCGGCAGCCAAGCGGATCAAGTCCACTGATTCGAGGATGGGAGGTTCGAAGGGCCGCACTTGCAGAAAGTGCGGCAAGGGTCATGAGGGGGCGTGTCGAGCTGGTGGTTGCTACAAGTGTGGCAAGGAAGGACACATTGCCAAGGATTGTCCTAAGGGGTTTATGGTTTGCTTTCACTGCAACCAGATAGGCCATCGGAAGGCCGAGTGCCCGCAGCTTCATCAGGGATCTACACCTACTACCCGGACTACTGAGACCCGACCGGCGAAGGTCGAGGCTCCGAGGGCTGGCGGGAGAGCCTTTCAGCTGACTGCGGAGGAGGTCCGCGCTGCGCCCGATGTTGTGGCAGGTATGTTGTAATTCATGTATTTATTTAAAGTCGAAATGTCATGCTTATGTTAATATATGTGTAGGTACTTTTCTTGTGAACTCTATGCCTGCTCTATTGTTATTTGATTCGGGTGCGAGTAGATCCTTTGTATCTTTAGCTTTTAGTCAACATATCAGCATTAGTCGTGAGCCGTTAAGTCGGCCTCTTAGCGTTTCTATAGCGGCCGAGAGGGTGGTTTGTGCCACGGAGGTTCTTCGGTGATGCGTACTAGAGATTTTCGGGGTTGCATTTCCGATTGACCTAATTCCTATTGCGATGGGTGATGTCTGTGTCATCGTGGGCATGGACTGGTTGAGCCGACTCAGCACTGTCATCGACTGTGAGCGCCAGCTGGTGACTATACGAGACCCTAGTGGGGGAGTTTCTTACGGTATACGGCGAGGGATGTAAGGGTTTTGTGGCGTATGTCTACAGCAGGGATGTAAGGGTTTTGTGGCGTATGTCATGGATACGCGGGAGGCTTCCGAGAGACCGAGGACAGTGGAGGAGGTTCCAGTGGTGCGCGAGTTTCCAGATGTTTTTCCAGAGGAGTTGCCGGGAGTACCTCCTGCGAGACACGTAGAGTTTGGTATCGATATGATTCCGGGGGCTGCGACTATTGCGAAGGTGCCTTATCGTCTTGCACCTCCAGAGATGCAAGAGTTGTCCTCGCAACTCCACGAGTTGCTGGGGAAGGGATTTATTCGGCCGAGCAGCTCGCCGTGGGGAGCACCAATTCTGTTCGTCAAGAAGAAGGATGGTTCACACCGGATGTGCATTGATTACCGGGAGTTGAACAAGGTGACGGTCAAGAACCGCTATCCGTTACCGAGGATCGATGATTTATTCGATCAGTTGCAAGGGGCATCTTGGTTTTCCAAGATCGATCTGAGATCAGGGTACCATCAGGTAAGAGTGCGGGATGAGGACGTCCAGAAGACAGCATTTAGGACGCGGTATGGGCATTACAAGTTCGTGGTGATGCCTTTCGGGCTCACCAATGCCCCGGCAGTGTTCATGGACCTCATGAACAGGGTATGCAGGCCGATGCTGGATCGGTCTGTGATTGTATTTATCGACGACATCCTAGTGTATTCGCGATCTAGAGAGCAGCATGAGGGACACTTGAGGGAGGTCCTTGAGGTATTGAGGTCGGAGAAGCTTTATGCAAAATTCTCCAAATGTGACTTCTGGTTGCGGGAGGTCCAATTTCTTGGACATGTTGTTAATCAGGCAGGGATATTGGTCGATCCGACCAAGGTTGAGGCGGTGATGAGTTGGGAGGCACCAAAGTCACCTTCTGAGATCAGGAGTTTTCTTGGGTTGGCGGGGTACTATCGGAGGTTTATTAGGGACTTCTCCAAGATCGCAGTACCACTCACCAGATTGACCCGGAAGGGTGTTGCATTCTCTTGGGGACTCGAGCAACAGACTTCCTTCGAGACACTTCGCCAGAGACTGTGCGAAGCCCCGGTATTAGCTCTCCCGGAAGGGATGGAAGATTTTGTCGTATATTGCGACGCATCGGTTTCGGGACTGGGTGCAGTGTTGATGCAGAGAGGCCATGTGATAGCTTATGCATCGAGGCAGCTAAAGCCTCACGAGGCGAGATATCCCACGCATGACTTGGAGTTAGGGGCAGCAGTGTTCGCTCTCAAGATTTGGCGTCACTACCTGTATGGGGTTCGATGTACGATATATACGGACCATAAGAGTTTGAGGTATTTGATGGATCAACCCAACTTAAATATGCGTCAGAGGAGATGGTTGGACGTGGTCAAGGATTATGACTGTGAAATCCTATACCACCCGGGCAAGGCTAATGTGGTAGCCGATGCATTAAGCCGCAGGGCGGAGAGCACTCCATTGCGAGATGTATGTCTGAGACTGATGGTGATGACTCCAGTATTGGATGCTATTCGTGGGGCACAGGCCGAGGTTGTGAGATCCGAGATGCAGAAGAAAGAGCGGGTCGTTGGGTTAATTTCAGAGTTCGTTAAGGATGGACGAGGACGTCTGCAGTTTCAGGGTCGGATTTGGGTACCATTCGTGGGCGGTACGCGTGCTACTTTGATGGAGGAGGCTCATAGATCGAAATTCTCGATCCATCCCGGTGCTACGAAGATGTATTTGGACTTGAGGAAGGAATACTGGTGGCCTTGTATGAAGAGAGACGTCGCTTCGTTCGTTGAGAGGTGCTTGACCTGCCGTAGGGTTAAGGCCAAGGACCAGAGACCGCATGGTAAGTTGCAGACTTTGGAGATTCCTGAGTGGAAGTGGGAACAGATTACTATGGATTTCATCACCAAATTGCCGAGAACGGCCAGAGGAGTCGATGCAATTTGGGTGATTGTGGATAGATTGATGAAGAGTGCACACTTCCTTGCCATCAGCGAGAGTTCATCAGCGGAGAAGTTGGCGGCGTTATATGTGAAAGAGGTGGTATCTCGGCATGGAGTGCCGACCTCGATTGTTTCGGACCGTGATGTACGCTTCACTTCCAGGTTTTGGAAGAAATTCCATGAGGAGCTGGGTACTAAACTACATTTTAGTACCGCATACCATCCCCAGACAGACGGTCAGAGCGAGCGGACGATTCAGACATTGGAGGACATGCTTCGAGCGTGTGTGTTAGACTTCGGGGGTAGCTGGGATGCGCATTTACCCTTGGCAGAGTTTTCCTACAACAACAGCCATCATTCGAGCATTGGTATGCCACCTTTTGAGTTGTTGTATGGTAGGAGGTGTCGAACCCCCATTTGCTGGGGAGAGGTGAGACAGAGGGTGATTGGCAGTACAGAGATCGTACTTCGGACGACAGAGCAGATTCAGCAGGTTAGACAGAGGTTATTGACCCCCCAGAGCCGACAGAAGAGTTATGCGGACAGACGCCGGTCCGAGCTTGAATTCCAGGTTGGCGACTTCGTTCTCCTGAAGGTTTCTCCTTGGAAAGGAGTGATCCGGTTCAGAAAGAGGGGCAAGTTGGGGCCCCGGTTCATAGGTCCATTTCGTGTGATTGCAAGGGTAGGTCGGGTAGCTTATCGGTTGGAGTTGCCAGCAGATTTGGGACAGATTCACAATACCTTTCACGTATCACAGTTGAGGAAGTGTATAGCCGATGAATCGGCAGTGGTTCTGTTAGAGGATATTCAGGTGGATGCGAGCCTGAATTACGCCGAGAGACCAGTAGCTATCAGGGATCAGAAGATCAAGGTTCTGAGGAACAAGGAGGTACCTCTGGTGTTTGTTCAGTGGCAACATCGGAAAGGATCGGAGATGACTTGGGAGCCGGAGCGTGAGATGCGGGAGCAACATCCGGAGTTATTTGCAGAGTGAGACTTCAAGGGCGAAGTCTAGTTCTAGTGGGGGAGAGTTGTAATAGCCCGGAATTTCAGGTATTATTATTATAATATTGTTTTTGGGGCATCTTAGGAAGGGACTCGGCGAGTTGGAGCCAGACTCGCCGAGTAGGACCACAGACTTGGTCGCGGGTTCGCGACTGGACTCGACGAGTCCAGATATGGACTCGGCGATTCTACGCTGTTCAGCAGAAACCCTAGCCGTTTGGTTTTGGATCGTATATAACGCATTATATGCCGTCATTGTCCGTCTTTTAGCCGATTGAGAAGAACCCTAGCGGCTGTGGACATCTATAGCAAGATTGGAGGCTATTGGAACCTTGAAGAAATTGTTGGGCAAGAAGGAGAGGAGTTTTGGTTGAAGGAACAGCAAGGGTTTCGAGTTCTGAGGTTTGGGGACACAGAGAGTGCGTTATTCAGGTAATACTTCAGATCATTTATGTTATATTGATGTGTGCACGGATTTAGGGTTTATGAAACCCATTTGGTGATTAGATGGATTATTACCTTGTTACCCAAACGATTATAACCCTGTATTAGGATGTTTAGAGGTCCAGAAGGTCCCATGCTTGTGTATTTCGGGACCATACGTATTTCAGGAAGCAGTTTGATCGACTGCATGGCATGGACTCGCCGAGTCCAATGAACAGACTCGGCGAGTAGCTTGAAGATTGACTGGGACTCGTCGAGCTGTTCTTCAGACTCGACGAGTGGAGTCGGGGTGGCCCCACGATTCTTCCACGAGGATCTCATTGAGCCAAGAGGGATACTCGACGAGTAGAAAGGGAACATCAGGGAAAGTTGGGGAGGACGTCTAGACTCGCCGAGTCGCCTTTGTACTCGCTGAGTCCGGTCAAGTTGACCGTTGACCGTTGACCGTTGACCAGAGTTGACCTTCATGTAATTTCTTAGGGTCAGTTGTCTTGAATGATAAGAGTATTAATACGGGATATATGATATTATAGGGGGTCTGCAGCTCGACGGATCGAGTGCGAGTGATTTCAAGAGTTGATAGTTTTCATTACCCACGAGGTGAGTCTTCTCACTATACTGTACCCGGAAGGGTTTGACTGTGTGACCGGAAGGTCGGATATGATATGTGTTATATATGCTATAAATAGAAAGGTAGTTGCTATGCGTGCTATGTATGTTTATATGGGCCGGAAGGCGATATGTTATGCGACAGAAAGGTCAGGTATGATATATGATATATGTGCTATATGTGTTAGAGTAAATGTATTATGTGCTGTATATGTTTATGGGCCGGAAGGCAATATGTTATGGGCCGGAAGGCAATATGTTACGGGCCGGAAGGCAATATGTTATGGGCCGGATGGCGATTATGTTACGGGCCGGAAGGCGATGTGTTGTGGACCGGAAGGTCAGGGCCTGGAAAGGCGTATATGTGTAAGTCGTATACTGGGGAACTCACTAAGCATTTATGCTTACAAATTGTTATGTATGTGTTTCAGGTACTAGCGAGGACCGTGGGAAGGCGCCGGCGTGATGCATACACACTGCTGTCATTTGAGATCTTGGGGATTTTATAAATTTATTTTGATATGAAACTTGGAATAAATATAATTAGTTGAATGAAATCACTTTATTTTAAATGAAAATTTTATTTGAAAATTTGCGTTGTTACACTTTCCACACCCGAATCGAAAAGAACACTAGCATAAGAGTTGTCGAGAAGGAACGTACCCGAAACAATAGTGGGATCGGCGACTGCTTCCTCCCGTCCCATGTTTAGAACCCTTCCGGTGTTATCAACTTTTGACTTCTTGGGGCAGTTCCTTTTAAAATGCCCAACCTCTCCAGAGTTGTAGCAAGCTTGACTAACGCCTGCTCCGGATGATTGATTGCCTGATTGGGCCGGAGTTTTGCAGAATCGAACTGTGTGCCCTTTCTTACCACAGTTGGTACAGGATATTTCTAGACAGGGGCCGGGGTTGTGGTGATATTTGCACTTGCCGCACAGAGGAAGATTTCCAGCATACCTGCTGGTAGGAGTTGAAGCTGTGGACCCCACAACAGAAGCAACAACTACGGGGGTAGTAACAGCATGGACTGCTACAGTTTACTGTCTCTTGGAGGATCCCTGAGAAGATTGACCCTTCTTCTTCTTCCAAAACTTTCTTTTCTCACCACTCCTTTGATTCGGCTCGGGAGTGGTAGTGGTTTCCTCAACATTATTGCTATGATCAAATAGGGTTTGGGCTAAAGTCTTGGCACTATCATAGGTATCCGGACGAGCAGCCAAAACATGACCCTTTGTCGGTTGGATTAACCCCCAAATGAACTGTAACACTGGTGTTTCTAGCCTAGGCATTTATATTGATTTGTTAGTCTGGGTTAACCGTTGTAACTCATTTTGAAGAAATGAAAAGGAATTATGTGAATATTATGTGAATTATGTGTTTTATGCTTAATTATTAGGGTTTGTTTAATTAAGAATAAAAATAAGTGTCAAAATTGAACTTTGAGATAAGCTCGATATCTTTACATAAAGTTGTAGTGGTCGAAACAAGGATTTCAGGGAAATAAAGAATACCAAAATCCGAGTTATAACGAAGAAGTTATGACCTGTCGAAGTTTCGCGACAAAACCGGCACGATGCTGAATGTTATAAAAATTGAGTTTTCGATAAACTACTTTTTAGCCTTAGTAATATAAACTAAAGTCGTAGTATTCATTAAACCAAGAAGTTCGATAAAAAGAACACCCAAATCTGACTTCGTATGAGGAAGTTATGATTTTTTGAAGTTTCAGCGTAGCAGTAGACTGTTAAAAACTCGAATTTTAGATCGAGCGATTTTTAGCCGACACAACCTAAACGAGAATTGAAGGTCTCGTCATTAGGAGCACAACGGTAGAATGTCTGACAAAAACGGACGTCGTATGAAGAAGTTATGAGTTTTTAACGGATTTCCTGTCCCGGTCTGTTAAAAATAATAATATAAAATTTAAAATCAAAATTAGCTGACGAAGTCTAAACGGAAGTTGTAGAGCGTAATTTTAACTACGCGTGCATATAAAGAACGTCAAAAACTGAGTTCGTATGCGAAAGTGATGGATTTTAAAAGTTTTTGCACAAAAACCGAGAAAATTTGCATATGTGGCTTCAGCCACGTCACCTTCGCTGAGAGAGAGCCACGTGTCCCAAATTATGGTGAGTCATGTGAGCCACATGTCCATGTCGGAGATCAAGCCCATGACTCCTCGCGTGAACAGTAGCTGCGTTTCCTCTTCTGATTCGACCAAAGGGAGGCCCAATCCGAAGCTCGCATCCGGACCGAACCTCGCACTAGCCTAGCTCCGAGCCTCGCACCTAACTCCGAATCTCACATGTGTTGCAGTAGACCGCGGTCCAATCAGAAGCTGCTAGCGAGCCCTTCACACGTTCAGTCCTCGTGCGAGCCACCCCCTGCGAACCCTTGGATCTGCGACGCGTGTCTCCCTCCTGACTATCCGATCAGAAGCCTCGCGCCTATAAATAGAAGGGTACGGGACCTCCCGAGTAATTTTGGAATTTTGTCACTTTTAACCCCTAAACCCATATTTTCTTCATTTTAACATCCTACAAAGCCCCGGTATCGATTGTACAGCTCGGAATACCCTACGAAGTGCCCGAGAAGCCCAGAAAATTTATCTTTTCGGTTTTGAAGCCCAACTTTTGCAGAGCCCGGTTTCTCAATAAAACTCTCGGATTTATTAGAAACGATCGTTTTAGGAAACGAATTGTTGCCCGATTATCATCAAATCATGTGAGTGTATAGTCACTTTCATTTTACACATAGATATGAAGTATTTACCTTATAATACGTGCTATGTGTAGATATATTAATTGTTTATTTGAGGTAACTGTTGAGTTGATGTTTTATACAAGTTTTTAACTGTATAAGTATTTTTATCTACAAATATGTTGGGTTGAACATGGGTAGATAGTGATGTGTGATAAAATAAAATTTATGAGAGGCCTCGATGTGTTTTGAAATCCAGTCATCTAGCGGAGTTTGGATGACGACCACGGACTTTCTAGACATTCTAGTGGGAAACATTAGCAGGTCTGCAACCTGTAGGTGTTAATAAACTAAGAGTGTTCATTTGCTGTACTCCATCCTCCTCATGGTTGCCTTTAGGACATGTATGGATGAGGAAACCCCTTAGCAGTAGTATCCATCCCGATGATATTCTTTAGGCTAGGTCCCTTGTGATAAGTAATTTGGGACGTAAAGTGAGGATAACGGGAATGGGTAATCAGGGTTATTGTTGATTGATGAACTTAGTAAGTTTATTATTATTGTGGGTCGAAAACCCTATATGCTCACCAGGCTCCCAAGCCTAACCCACTCAGCTTTTTATGTTACAGGTAGTGGACCCCAAGCATTGTCGGAGGATGAAGAGAGATTTTTGGATTATAGGCCAGTAGTTGTAAATAACTGTTGAAATGCTTATAATGTCTTGTTTATGCTTTTGATCTGTATCGGAACATGACATCCCGAGGTTTTGATATATATATATATATATGGAAAACATATACCTTCTTATTGAAGGGTTTTGATAAACTTTTATCATATTTTGTTTGGGGACCAATTCCGCAACATATTTTAAAAAGATTTCTCTGATTTTATTTTAAAAAGCATAAATTAAATCGGTCTTTTCTGGCCGCGAAATTAGGGGATGTCACATGAACCTTTCGATCTTTTTACTTTCAGGAGTGACTAATCCCGGGCAGAGAAGGGCGAGATCATCGAATCGGGAAGTGTATGCAGGAATGTCGAAACCTTTCATCTTCAGGTTCCAGAGCTCGTGCTATAGTTTCTCACCACGGGGACAGTACTCAGCAATGAGGAGTTCTTTCATGGCTTCCCAGCCCATTGCGTTGGCTACGGGTAGGGTCAGAGATTTGACTCGGCCATTCCACCAAGTCAAGGCTTTATTGATGAAGGTACAGGCTACGAATTTGATTTTAACGGACTCAGCACAGGCACGGATTTCAAAAATGGATTCGATTTTCTCGAACCATCGGGATAGGGAAATGACACCTCCAGTGCCATCAAAGAATGTTGGTTTTGCATTCATATAGTCCTTATAAAAACCCTCCTTTCAGTATCCCTGGTTGCTTTCTTGGTCTTGAGTTTGGTTGCCACCTCCTGAACCACCGGGACCACCGGTGTTTAGTTGAGACATAGCAGCTGCCACCGCGGCGGTAACAGTTGCTTGGAATACCACGGGATCAATTTTAGGAGGAGGTGGTGGGAGGGTTGTTAGAGCTGGGTCTTCTTCTGGGAGGCATCTTGATCTAATAAGATCGAGAAAGAGAGAGGATGGTAAGTCCTCTACATTGAATCGATAGATATGGCAGTTATATGTTCCGAATAAGCGATAAAACAGGAAGAAGTTATCGAAGCAGATAAATTATCGCTAACGGAATGATCAGACAACAAAGAATGAACGAGGATTTCTACAAGGTATTGGATCGAGAAATACTCCCATAGTATTTCATGATTTGTTGTGACACTGGTTCGATGTTTGTGGTATTACGGTAAGTTTTAGGCATGCCGCACACCACAGTCACTCCCAAGCACATGTTGGCCATGTCTCGAATGAATATAGTTGGCCAGGATATATTGATCCTAGACATGACTACATAACTGCCCAGGTTTAACCGCAGTACACAACACCCATTTACTTATGTTTTGTTCTACTTGTAGTTACGGATCTCGACGGTTCGGTATACTTGTATACTTTTGAAAATACTTGTAGTTTGAAGACACTTTTAATTCAGAGCACTTAGGCCCTTTAGTTTTTATATTTTTATACCATGTAAGGTTTGGTATACTTCATTCACTATAAACAAGGGCTTTGATACCAATTTGTCACACCCCGGAAACCAAAGGCGGAAACATTTCCGTGGCGGACTCCACGTTGAGTATCAAACCAATGCACATAGTAAGCAAGTAAACAACCATTACATTCCATATATAAAAGTTTACATTTGTTTCAAAAGTAAATTGTACAAGTGTGATACATAGTATATGTGAACAAAATGAGACGAGTCTTCTACGCACTCCGTCTTCGCCAAAAGTGATTGTCGGGTACCTGTCTAATGCGCACCTGAGAATACAAGCGGTTTGAAAATCAGCATAACGCTGGTGAGTTCATAAGCGGTTTTTGTTTTGCGAAATGTACAAGTTTACTTTCTGTTTCTGAAATGTTACGCGCACCAAGAAAATCCCATATTTTCTTAAAAAGGTTGGTTATTGTTTCTCAACATGTAAAGTAAAGTTATACACTGAAAACATGTTTACTCTTGTGAAAATGTACAGTTAGGTTATCTGGTTTGGTATACTGTTCTGGTATGTACCAATGTATTCCCAGGAAAGTCCCATACTTTCCTGATTGTGTGTTACCAATTGTGAAAGATGTAAAGTTATCCGGTTTATTACCCTTTTCTGGTTATGTAAATGTTCCCCAGGAAAGTCCCATACTTTCCTGAATGTTTGTTATCAATGTAAAAGATGTATCTGTAAAACATAGTTATGTTCAATGTTTTCCCCAGGAAAGTCCCATTCTTTCCTGAACGTTGGTTACCAATGTAAAAGATGTATTATGTTATTCATTGTTAGTATTGAGTAAATCTTTGTTATCCTAATTGCGAGTTCCATAACCATACAATAGACTAGATATAGCAATAAGGAGTCCATAACCATACAATAGACTAGATATAGCAATAAGGAGTCCACATAACCATACAATAGACTAGATATAGCAATAAGGAGTCCACATAGTTATGTTCAAACGTTCTAATGTCATGCTTTTAACTGATAAAATGTGGAAAACCATTTGTGAAATACATACATACATATATATATATATATATATATATATATAACATAACAGTTTAAAATCCATTTCACAAATATATGTTTACGTGATCTGCATGTTTAAACGGTTATCAATGGTAGCAATCAGTGTTAAAAGCATATAAAATGTGAAACACACATTTGAAAACATGTTTTAAGTACAAGTAATCCCTTGTACTTTGCTTGTGTTCCCCCCTGAAAACAATTAAAACAGTGAAAAAGGGTAGGGGTATGAACTCACCAAATGAGATGGCGCAACTGTTTCGGACACTAAACGTTGGTTTGGGGCTTGTTAACATGCGAGGTTCCTATGCAATATGAAATGGTATCCAAAGGTATCTAATTAGACTTTAAACCACTAATTAGATAGGATAATACACTCCAATGAACAAAAACACCTCAAAACGAGTGTTTGGAGTGACCCGGGTGACATCTTCGGACGTGTAATAATGCGAGGGAATTGGGAAATGAGTTTACTCCCCAAGAGTAAACTCTCTAATGGAGTTTTTGGCCATATACCCTAACATACATGAGTTCACGGCCGTGAACTCATGTTTGGGTGGTTTTGAGTGTTTAACGGCTTGAATGGACATGGGGATTGCTAGAATGGATTTATCAAATGCCTTGGATTAATTTGTATGGACTTATACACCATTTATGGGAGTTCACGGCTGTAAACATGGAGTTTACGGCCGTAAACTCCCCCAAGCTCAAACCAAAATTAATTTGAGGTGCTTAGGATAATCACATGTGAGTCTAGTTAATTTTCCAAGCCTTGGTGTGAATTTAGGGCATCATTTAACATACACTTAGGAGTTTACAGCCCAGGAGCATGTGATATGGCCGTAAACTCTCAAACGGATGGTTTTTTATGTGTTTAAGGTCCCCAAACTATTTTTATATGGTTCTAGGATTTATTCCAAGGCTATTGGTGAAGTTACAAGGCATTTTAACATGTCTAAGTGTGTTTACTCCTCATGTTTGAGGTTTATATGGCCCAAGCACATACCTTGGCCATAAATTCACGTCAATCCTTCAAAATCCAAGTTTAATGTGTTCCAAGTCCAGGTTTGTAAGCCTCAAGGTCGTATCTAAGTCCCAATGTTGGTTTGGAATGGTTAAATTGCTCAAAAACCCCAATATTGTGTGTTTACGGCCCAAGATTATTCCTTGGCTGTAAACACATGTTCCAGGTCCAAAATGATAATTTAAACACAAATTTGAAGGCTTAAGAGGTTACACAACATGTTAGGGATGTTACCTCAAAGATTTGGAGCCTAAATTCAATGTTTTGGACCTTGAATCTTTGGGTGAGGAGAGAGGTTAGAGAGAGAGTAGTGAGATGAAGCCAAAAGCTTCAAATGAAGGCTTAGAACACTTTATATAGTGTCTAAGTTTTGGACACGGTGGAATTCTACCCGATACCGGTGTTAGACGGGGCTTTTGGTCACACCCGATTGAGTTGCCGTAACCCGATATGGTAAATTCTAAAATGTTTCCAATTATTAATATGAAGTGCTAAAGTGAGTTCTAAAGAAGTTTAGACACTCATTAAGTCATAATAGAAGTCCCACAATTATGACCTAATTAAATGACGAAATTGGAAACGAAATTGGAAACGGCGTTTGGATTATCGAAATGAGCTACAAAAAGAGTTACAAGTAATGATACGGAATTTCGGGTGGTTACAAAGTCAGAAGGTAGTGACACTGAATCATCCAAATTGAGAAGAGGATGGAGAGCTAAAGGGAGACAAAGACTATTGGCATCTACGAAACAAACCTATTTTTCCATCCGCCCATAAGCGTCATTGAGGGTGTGTGACGTCGCCGACCGCACAAGGCCCATGTTGTGGAGGGGGGGGGGGTGTCCAATTTTACATACGATTAAGTTTAAAGTCTAACAATTGACAATACAACAATCAAAAAAGAGAAAAGCTCAAGTATTTTCCAATTCCAATGGCTAACTCTACAATTAAAAATTGCAACAACTCATGTTTTGAAAAATTAGGCTTAAAATTAAAAAATGCATTTAAGCTAATGTAAATTTACGGTAAACAAGATCTTATGTTTTATGCCGATTCCAAACATCTAAATTTGCAGCAACTATAAAGCTCAAACAACATTTTTTGTTTCTTGGTTTTCTGATTCCACTAGACTCCACATCTCATTTATATTTCACTCTCACTCTACTTTTTCATTGTTAACTGAAATTACACAACTAAGCATTTTTCTATTCCTAATTTCTAAATCTGACGACATCTTATTTTATATTCTAATTTTTGTCATTGATTAACGAATGTAGTACACTAACAACGTATTCTAAATAACTGAATAGTGCTATGAGAGTTTCGCGATTCATTTAGCTATGTAAGATTATATATTGTATTATCATTTTTTTATTGTCTTTATAACATTTATCGAGTTATCGCCATATGAACAAAATTTTCTTATATATATATATATATATATATATATATATATATATATATATATATATGGGCCGATTTTTAGTTTTCCGACTAGGCCCTCAAATGCACCTGGACACCCCTGCATCTGCCATTTGTACCAGCCAGATTGAGCGAGAGTGGAAAACGATGAGTGCTAAAAGAAAACCAATCGCTGTATTTTTTTAGACAGTAGAAGTATTAAAACAATAAAACATGGAGAGGAATGTCATGACCAACAACATAAGCTTCAAAAGCTATAACCTTGGATGTGGCATTTGGATAAAGTTGAACATGATGAACACCGAAAAAACATAGAACTTCCAAGAAGAAATATAAGGGAGGAAGCCTCAACCTACATACAAGGTTTCGAGGGTAAAAAACTACCTTGCCATTGGGAGCATCAAGAATACAGGCTGATGATGGTGGACGGTTAACACCATGCACCTCAGAAAGTTGGTACCCATGCATGTACTGATCTAGAATTAAACTATCAACATCACAAACAATGGATGACCTATCACAAGCCATGAAAAAATAAGAATGGAAGATTCTAAAATAGTGTTTACCCATTAAATAGTCAAGATAACCAGGTAGAGCATTAGATGAGGAATTTAATCATATATGCAGACGTGATTGATTGACGGCAGGGGCATTTTGATGCAAACTCACACAAAACACATGTAAGACATTTCGTTACCCAAAAAGCGCTTAAACTCTGAACAGAAAAATAACTTTTTGTGTCGTTCTTTTATCCTTTAGACAGAGGGGCTTAATGGTGTACCCATCTTGATTATTAAATAAAAAGGGGATACCGACCTAGCATGGAGAGACAGGGTAATACAAAAAAGCCCTAGAAAGGAGAAAGGACTATCTCGACCTGAATATATCCATCCCAATCGATAAAAGAATAACCAACAACTGTCAAAAATAAACCCTGGAAGAAATCCTAAGGCACAACATATAAAAAACAACATGCTAGACATATCCCACCTTTCAGGCAAAAGCAAGATCTCTGGCAATAAAATAACAAGTCATACTAGGAACTGAAAGTTGTCTTTATCCAGTTATTATCAAGTGACTGTGTATAATCGCGTACATAAAGATAAGGGAGAGGCTATAAAACCCTTTTCATATCAAAGAAGAAGGTATGCATTCTAAGCACCTGGAAACTTTAGAAATTTTGATAGACCTCATACAACATCCAACTTAGGCATTGGAGAGTAATACGAGGGTGCAAGGGTCCAACCATCGGTATGGCTTTCTAACCTAGCAATTGTTCATTTATAAAGTGTACCTTCCGGACTACTCATTAAGAGGAAATGAGGGATTCAATCTCCACAATATAGGTGGAAGGCAACGTAGCAACAAGGTGTATAGTAGGCTTTCTATTTTACCAACCTCTCATTGTCATGGAAACATTAAAAGTGATGAATAACTTTAATACAAGTTAACATAGTTTATCCTTAGAATAATAGTCTTTCTATTTACAGACCTCCTATTTTTCTCTTGTGTACTTTTGATATTTTATTACTTAACCATATGGGTCAATGGTATTTTAGCACTAAAATTTTCATATTTATAACCTACTTTACAAAATAAACTTTCAAAACCTCATTATAAAGAAAACGATTTGCAATTTTAAGTATATTTTTATTCGTATTATTTCAAGAATGGTTTTTATTTCTATTTTTCTTTGGTGCATTTTATTGTTACGTTTTTTTAGGTGCCAATTATTGAAAGTGCAAGGAATTTGGTTGGGTAGGATGTAAAAAATATTGTTAATGGGTATAAATTTCATCACACCATATCACTCTTCAAGATTCTTTCATTTTTTTTTGTTTTGAACGGCAAAAGGGAGACATATATTATGGCAAAACTAGCAAGGAGCTATCCAAAATAAAATAGTCCAATCGGACAAAATAGGAAAAAGGAAGAAAAGAAAAAAACATCAAAATCAGCCGGAAGGCTCGATACGCCATGTTTCCAAGCAAAGAGAATATTTATTTCCCCTATGTTTTATCCACGTAAAAGCCATCATCATAGTTTGGTCGATAACTTTTATTGGACATGGTTTCACCTTTTTAAAAATTGCTTCATTCCTTGATCTCCAAATATTCCATAAAGTCATCATTAGAATCGTATGGTTGAGTTTTGTCGCCTTTTTGGTTTTGTCAGTAAGATTATCAGCACTAAATCAATATCTAATATCCCTTGGGTTTAAACAAGTGAACCCACACTAGCTACGAATTCTATTCCAAACCTTAATAGCAAAGTTGCATTCCAAGAATAAGTGCAAAGAAGAATCTTCCCCTATATGAAAGAAACATCATGTGGAACGTATTGATGTGATACCATTTTTTGATAAGCTTAACTGTTGTGGGTATTTTATTTTCCCAAAGCATCCAAAAAAAGTGTTGATTTTAGGCGAGACCAAATTCAACCATGGAAAATGCATAGCTTTCGAATTTGAGAGCACCTTAAATGCTAGATTTCGTAGGGGCTCCACACTGAAATTGTTCGATTTTTCTCCTTTACACTCCTATGAGTCATCAACTTCACTTAAACTAGTATTATCCAATCAACAAAGCATCGCAAAAAGTTGTTTCATTTCTACCGGCATCCTTGGTTCTCGGATCCAATCCCATCTCCAAGTCACTCTATTGTCCACCAATAGGCAACTATCACTAACAACACAAAATTTTGCATTTTCAAGTGCAAAAATGTGAGGAAATAACTCCTTGAACGGTTGGTTGCATCTCCACTTATCGAGCAAAAAATGACACTTGCCTCCACTTCCGATTGTTCTACTGAATAGGGCATGCAAGTAAATATTATATGATTTAAAATCGACCTCAATTTTCGTGATTTCTTTCCAATTTCCAGAGTAGCTTTACCTTGCCATTTTTGAAGAGTTGTACCTCTTTCATTAGTGAATGGAGCTAACGACATTGCACGGTAAGGCATCCGGATCTGTTTTGAGACGCTGCCACCATTTGGCAAGTAATGATAAATTCATGATTCTTAGGAAAGATACACCGAGACCGCCTTTACTTTTTGGAACTAAGACTTTGTTCCATGAAACCCAACATATTTTCCTACTATCTCCTTTTTCGCTCCAAAGAAACTGTCTTTGAATTTTTTCGAGATTTTCAATAACCGTCAAAGGGACTTTATATAGGGAAAAATAGTAAAGAGGTAGGGTACTTAGGACAGAATTAAGCAAAGTTAGCCTCCCACCAAAAGAGACATTTCTATCATTCCAAGCATTGAGTTTGTTTTTAATTTTTTCCATACCCGGTTTCCAAATTTTTCCAGATTCATGTTAGCCCCAACCGAAAGACCAAGATAAGAGCAGGGAGGTGAAGCAACCTCACTTTTAAAGAGGAAGGCCTCAATGGAGACCTCATTACTTGGGACTTCGAGACCAAAAACTTTCCTTTTGATATTCGATTAAACTAATGGGCCTGTAATCTTTGATAGATATTGGGTCTCGAATTTTGGGGATCACTAAGACGAACGAAGAGTTGCAACCTCGACTAATGGTATCTGTATCTTCAAATTCTTTAATAAACACCACAAAGTCAAGATACACCACATTCCAAAATTCTTTAAAGAATTTAAAAGTAAACACATGTGGACCAGGTTGTCACACCTCCAAACCAAACAGCGGAAACATTCAGGGGTGGATGACTTCATTTGTAGTATCACGACACATGCGTCATATTAATCAAAGTACAAACAACCATTGTATTTAAAAAGTATAAGTATTTACATGTGTACAATCATTATATATTGAAACCAAAATAGTTATATAAAAGAAGAAGGCATGACTCAAAATAGTTCCATCTACTCAAAAGCTTAGGAAGTACATGTCTACTAATCCCTTGAGAATACAAGTAATTTGAAAACTGAGTACCAACATAAAGTTGAGTGAGTGCATAAGTATTAATGTTTGAAAGTATGTTTTTCTATTTCTTGGATATGTAAACTGTTCCAAAAAATCCTATATTTTATGTTGTATATGAAAAGTTGTTTTAATCTCATAAAACTGTTATGTTTGTATAACAATGTTCTGTATTTGTATTCCTTTTGTAAAAATTTTAACTGTGAGTGTGGATGGCTCCACAAGCTGTTTTTGTAAACTGTAACATAATACTGTAAATTGTATCTTGTAAACTAGTACTTTGAAAATGTACTTATGTTTAGTTAATTATACACTAACTTATTGCTAATATCTCTTTAATGAGTTATTATAACCATAATGACTAGATGGACTGACCCAACGCTATGAGTGCGTTAAAACTGTTGATAACAACTGTCATTCTTAAGCGTGTATGCCTTACTGTAGCTAGCAGTCTGAGTGCGGGGTTGCCAATCCCAATATAGATCTATACACACATTGTTTCGATCCCCGACTGGAGATTCTGATTTTAAGGTCAGGACTTTAACGATATTGTTTAAATGAATTAAACAACCTGAATCAAACGAATCATAAGAAGCATTTAAACGTTACGTGTATAATAGTTATGAAAACCCAATCATTCTGAAATGAATGATTAACAATATGTTCTTAAATTAGTATTCTTATCACGTATATGAAAGATGTATACTCTTGATTAGTTTTGAGTCAAACATTTGTTCTTGTAAAACAATGTACTTTAGTACACTTGAATCGTGAATTATTATTCTGTGAGTCATAAATTATACTTATTATAATTTCTATGAACTTTATGAATAGATAATGAGTGTTCATAAATGCAACCCTTGCTCAACATGTTACAAAGGGTATCTAAGATGAATGAAATAGGTTTGATATTTATATACATATACAATTATATATAAGTAAAGACTAAACGACATTCGGACAAATAACCAATACTATAGGCCCACATCCGAACAAGGAAAAGGGACCAAAGTGAGTTATCAGTCCTAAGTCGTTTAAACCTTATATATATATATATATATATATATATATATATATATATATATATATATATATATATATATATGATTTCTGGGGAAAAATATAAGTTTATAAAATCATTTAAAGAAGTTTAATATTTTGAAATACATCTTGTGACTTGATGTCATTTTAACACAATCTCTAAAATCATTTGATTTGATGATATCTGAAATCCAGTTTGATAACATATTTTGAAACTATTTGTTTATAACACAAAATCTTTGTGTTAGACTTGTATCCCCCACCCCCCTTAAAACAGTAAAAACTATGAAAATACGGGGGTATGAGCTCACCTATTGGAGGGTGATTCAAATGATGATTTGATATCGGATGCTTAATTCCACGAGTGAAATCCCGCAAGAAAACAAGTCCTATATAGTGATTTGTATAACACAAATGTATCTAATTAGCTAAAATAATCATATGAAGGATTCAAAACTTGACTAATTTGTAAGTATAACTTAGAAATTGAAATGTTTGAAGGTAGATCGAAGGCTGAAATGGGTTTACAGCCAGGTGTTCTTAAAGAATGAAGAACACTTGATGATTCTCTAGACCATATTCTAAGAAGATTCAAAGGTTTTGAGGTGCTTGTTCTTCGTGTGTTCTTCATGAAAACAGTTAGATCTTCTGAAGAACTAGTATTTAACATTGAATAAGATGAACAAGGATGATCTTGGTGTGTTCTTGAGGAGATATGATGTTCTTGGTGGATGATACTTGAGAGAAAAGGCTTAGAATATTGTTTGGAAGTGTAAGTAATGAAGAAAAGTCGGCTGAAATGAATATATACGCGAGGGTTGACGGTCCAAGGGTTTATGGCCGTGAACCTCATTTACGGTCCGAGGTCGGCTAGTATTTACGACCGAGAATGTGCCCAATTGCAATAAGGCTCGGAGAGTTTACGGCTAAATCCTGATTACAGTCAAAGCCATTCACAACCTCGTTCATGGCTGCAACGGTTCACGATCCGAGGAGTGTACGGCCGTAAACCCTTTGTAGCCCGAAGTGTTTGCGGTCCGAAGAAAAGGAATAAAATGCAAATTTTTCTCAGTTTTTAAGCATTTCCTTTCCTAATTCGACCATAATTATTTTAAGGATTTTTAATAAATAAAGTTTATAATTTTAACCTTAATAACAACTCAAAACAATAAGGAAGACTTTAGTTTACCCAAGTTTGTCTTTGGTTGACTAGGGTTGACTTTACAAACAGGAAATAATGGGATGTTACATTATCCCCCCGTTAGAGAGTCCCGAAATTTGGATTAAAGAGATACAAAAAGACTAGGGAAAAAGATGTGGATACTTCCGTTGCATTTGATCCTCCCTCTCCCAAGTGACTTCAGGTCCCTGTTTTGCGTTCTAGCGAACCTTCACTATTGGGATATGGCTTTGTTTGGTTCTCTTTACTTCCCTATCAAAAATCTCTACGAGTTCTTCCACGAGGTTGAGATTCTCGTTTACCTCGATCTCATCGAGTGGGATAACAAGAGTCTCATCAGATAAACACTTTTTCAAGTTATAGACGTGGAAGACAGGATGTATGTTACTTAGTTCTTGGGGTAGTCGGAGTTTGTAAGCTATTGGACCGATTCTAGCAAGAATCTCGAATGGTCCTATGTACCTTGGGTTCAGCTTGTCACGCTTTCCAAATCGTATCATGCCCTTCCAGGGTGAGACCTTCAACATGACGTGGTCACCAACCTGGAATTCCAAAGGTTTTCTTCTTTTGCTAGCGTAGCTTTTCTGTCTATCTCTAGAAGCTTTAAGTCGCTCCCGGATTTCTGTGATTTTCTTCGTAGTTTCACGAATGATTTTCAGACCAGTAAGAGTATCGTCAGGAACTTGACTTCTAGCTAGCTGCGTGTCACCCACTTCAACTCAACACCAAGGTGATCTGCACTTCCGGTCATAGAGGGCTTCGAAAGGAGCAACATTTATGCTAGTGTGATAATTGTTATTGTAAGCGAATTCAACAGGGGGTAAATTAGTATCCCATGCCTTCCCAAAGTCTATCACACAAGTTCGCAACATGTCTTCTAAAGTTTGAATCGTCCTCTCATTTTGTCTTTCGGTTTGTGGATGGTAGGTTGTACTCATGTCCAGCCTAGTTCCCAAATATTTTTGTAAAGATTGCCAGAAACGAGAGGTGAATCTACTATCTCAGTCTGAAATAATAGATATTGACACACCATGCAGTCTAACGATCTCCTTAAGGTAAGTACTTGTTAACTTCTCCATCTTGTCGATTTCTTTTATTGGCAAGAAGTGTGCGGATTTGGTTAATTTATCAACAATCACCCAAATAGTATCATAACCACCTGATGTCTTGGGTAACTCAGTTATGAAATCCCTCATAATCCACTCCCACTTCCATTCAAGGATTTCAAGTTGTTGCAATGAACCTGAAGGTTTCTGGTACTCTACCTTGACTTTGGTATAAGTAAGCTACTTGCCCACAAAGGTAGCGATTTCGGCCTTTAGCCACCAGTATAGATTCTTGAGGTCCAGATACATCTAGTATGAACATGGATGAATGGAGTATCGGGTTTTGTGTGCTTCATTCGTAACCACGTCTCTGTAACTACCGAACTTTGGTGTCCAAATCCGGTTCATGAAACAGTAGAATCCATCATCCCTAACTTCGAAGTTCTTATCCATTCCTCTCAGGGTTTCACCTGTCACGTTTTTGGGTTTTAAGGGCACGAGTTGAGCCTCTCTGATCTATGTGGACAGATGTGAATTGATTGTCATGGTCAATGACTTTGATCGGCATCCCGAGTATTCTTTTCTGCTAAGGAAGTCAACTACTACGTTAGCTTTACTAGGGTGATAATGAATCTCACATTCGTAGTCGTTCAGTAGCTCCAACCATAGTCGTTGTCTTGTGTTCAGCTCTTTCTCATCAAAGATATGCTGGAGACTTTTATGGTCTGTGAATATTGTACATTTCAAGCCATATAAATAATGTCTCCAGATCTTCAGACCAAATACTACTGCTCCTAGTTTAAGGTTACGTGTTGTATAGTTGACTTCATGTGTCTTTAGCTGTCTTGAGGTGTAGGATATAACCTTTCCTCTTTGCATAAGAACACATCCAAGCCCTTGAATAGAAGCATCACATAACACTACAAAATCCTTTGTCCCTTTAGGAAGAGACAGGATCGGTGCACTAAACAGAGTTTGCTTCAATGTTTTTAACATTGTTTCTTGTTTCTCTCCCCAGCTAAAAGTTACACCCTTTTGCATCAAGGTGGTAAGAGGTTTAGCAATTTAAGAGAAATTTTGGATGAATCTATGCTAGTAGCCAGCAAGACCTAATAATTTACGGATTTTTGTAGGTGTTTTAGGTGCTAACCAGTTCTCAATTGCCTTTATTTTGGAAGGGTCCACGTGTATTCCTTCTGAACTAACCACGTGACCTAGGAAATCAACCTTCCTGATCCAAAACTCACACTTTGAGAACTTCGCATAGAATTTCTCTGTGCTAAGAGTTTTCAATACTTGACGAAGATGTTGGCCATGTTCCACTTTACTTCTTGAGTAGATAAGGATGTCGTCAATGAAGACTATGATGAATTTGTCCAATAATAGATGGCACACTCTGTTCATTAGGTCCATGAACATAGTAGGTGCATTCTTCAATCTGAATGGCATTACTACAAACTCGTAATGACCCTAACGAGTTCTGAACGTGGTTTTGGGAATGTCCTCTTCCAAAATCCGTAACTGGTGATACCTGGATCTTAAGTCTATTTTTGACAAGTATCTCGCACCTTGAAGTTGGTCGAACAGATCGTCAATGCGAGGCAGAGGATATCGATTCTTGACGGTAAGTTTATTCAGCTTGCGGTAGTCTATGCACATACGGAATGATCCATCCTTCTTCTTTACGAACAAAATCGGTGCTCCCCAGGGTGAGAAACTTGGTCTTATGAAACCTTTGCTAAGGAGTTCGTTAAGCTAGCTGGATAATTCCCACATCTCAGAAGTTGCAAGAAGATAGGGGGATTTGGCTACGGGGGTAGCCACAGGGATTAATTCGACTTGCCGTTCGAGAGGTACTCCTGTAAGATCATCGGGAAAAATGTCGGGAAAGTTTCAGACCTCAGGAATGCTCGCAATGCCTATCTCTTCTTGCTTTTCTTCTACCACGTGAGCTAAGAAAGCACGATACTCTTTGCGAAGGTACTTCTGTTCCTTGATGCAAGAAACGATTTGAAGGTTCTCTTCGGGTTTGTCGCCATAGATAATAAGAGTTTCGTTAGTTGGCAAGTTCAGGCGAATGGCTCTTTCGAAGCATAGGATGTCAGCATGGTTAGGGTACAACCAATCCATACCTATTATGACATCAAACCTTTTGATAGAGACCGGCATAATGTTTATTGGGAAAGAAATGTTATTTAAGGTAAGGGTACTGTTGGATTAGTGTCTAAGCCCGTAACCATATTTGGTAAATACTTGACCCGGTTATGCATGGTCCTTTTGGGTTGCCTTCACCAAAGCAACTTGAATGGAGAAATAAATAGAGAAAGAGGTTATTATGATTTATTAATATGTTATAAGAATAATATATTAAAGGAGAAATCATATTTGTTTAATTAATATTGGTCAATAATTAATGAGGAATTAATTTTGTGATCATGTGTAATTAATTAAACTAGAGGGGTTGAATTGTAATTATGTGATAGTTTCAAAGTAGGACAATGGTTATCCTTGTTAAAGGATGGACGAATTCAAGGATAATGATATCCTTAAAATCATCCAAGGTCCAAGGGATAAGGGCTTTTCAAGGCTTATCTTATGGTTGCTTGGTGGGCAAGTAACTAGATAAGGATAAGGACTGCAACCCTAATCCTAACCCTATATAAAGACCCCTAGGCCTTGAGAAATTGTCCCACTTGTTCCCAAGAGATCCCTAGGCAGATTTCTACCTCTCCTCTTCTCTCTCTATAGCCTCTCCAGTTGCTTGTGGTGTTTGTGAGCCATTAGAGGCACTACACTTGTGGTGCTTGCTTTCAAGACTTGGGGTTTGAAAATTTAAGTTGTTATTACAATATAACAACAAGAGGTATGTAATATAACCTTATATATGAATTTCGAAAAATAGCAACATACTTTAGGGTTTTATTCATGTGTGTATAAAGTTGTATATCTTATAGTGAAAACATAGATCCAAATCTAGGGTTGCATGCACACATAGGATTGTTTGTACAAAACCCATCAGTGGTATCAGAGCCTTTGGTTAACTTGTATTCAATTAGTATTATTTAATTGTATGAACTTGACAAATTATGGTTTATAGCCAATAAACCCTAGGAGTCTAAAGATTTCGAGATTAGGGTTTCCTAACCCTAATTTGCGAAAATCTTGAAGGGTTTTTTGAATGCCTTCCTTTTAACTCAAGATTTCGAGATCTAGGGTTTGCAAGCCCTTAGATTTTGAGATTTGCCTCCTTCCCCAAGATATAATCCTCAATTTGAGGGATTTGGATAATCCCATATCTTGTAATTATCTCTTAATTGTTAAATTTGGTAATTAAAGATTTTGAATTATCCCCTCCCATTATTTTTGAAAATTAGAGGGATAAAAGGGATTAGGATAATTTGATTTATTAATTGGTAATTATCCTTTAAGATTTAATAATCCCTTATGATTTAATAATTTGAATTAATAGTTTAATTGGAGATAGTTATTAAATCAAGAGTTTTAATGTTTAAAATTTTAATTTGAATGGTATTAAATTTCGAAAATTTTAAATTGAAGATTAAAACCCTAGTATTTTGAAATGTTTAAAATACACCCTATACTATTATATTATTACAAGCTTAATAAATATAAATGTATAATTAAAATTCTAGTCTTACCGTTAGTAGGCCTCATTCACGAAGTCGGTCTATAAGGTGGGTATAAGGTTGCTGCCTATAAAATGACGCTTAATGGGTGTACACTCACACCCACCGCTTGCTTGACTGGTGGAGGGTCGTTAGCCGAACGGGTAGGATGGGGCAATCCTCTCCTCATTAATAAGTATAATGAATATAAATCAAGTAACTAAATTTTTTAATTCCTAATCCTAGTTGTGTTAGGCAAAAGTGAAATTGATGCAATCCCATGAAATTACACTTTACACCCTTGCTAAGAAATTAGTGGAGCGTGTGTGGTTTACCGGCACACTAATTGGTTCTAAGCAAAGGTGGCAAAGGGTGATTCATTGTGTGTCATAGTTCGATGGAGCGTGTGTGGTTTACCGGCACATTGAATAGGTGATTGTAACAATGAAGGCACGATGTTGATTTGCATGGATATTCACACCCACTTTGTGATCCAAGAAAATCTAGGAATTCTCAATACATTTAAAACCTAAGTCTATGTTTTTCATGATGAAGAATTAGTGAATCATCATTCACTTACCTCCAAATTATTTGCGTGTTGGATTACGTCATCCCTTTTCTAATATGTAAATAATGTTGCTAGATCCTAGCCCTAATTTTTCATTTTGGGTGTTTAATTAGGGATTCAATTCCAATCAAACCTTTTCCTTTCTATTTTTAGATGTTTAATGCAAAAAACACTGTTGCTAGCTCATCCACGCTAATGAGCCTTTGTCAAAAAGTGACTTTCGATGGATCGAACTTTAGCGAATGGATAAGATACATTCGCACTATCGCGCATTACGAGGACAAAAAGTATGTTCTCGATGAGAAACTCGAGAAGATCAATCCTGAAACTGCTACTCCCGAAGAGATGGCTGTCTTTGAGACCCATGAGTGTGATGCAACGAAAGTCCATTGCATCATGATAGCCACAATGAACTCCGAATTCCAAAAATCCTATGAGGACATGTATCCCTACGAGATGCATATAGACTTGATGGTGAGATATCACCAAAGCGCGAGATAAGAGCGCTATGAAATCATTATGAACATGATCACTGCTAAAATGGGAAGTGGAGAGTCTCTAACTGTGCAGTTGCAAAAGATGCAAAGGTATGTTGATCGTCTTCGCAAGTTGAATGTCAACTTTAGGGAAGATTTGGTTATCGACATTGTTCTTCACTCCTTGCCCTCGTGCTACAACCAATTTAGGATGACCTACCACATGAACAAGGAAGAGGTAACCCTAAGCAAACTCCAAGGGCTCCTAAGGACTGCTGAGAGAAACCTAAAGGACAAGTTTGTTGCACCAACCCCTAATCCTCCCGGTGCTACTGTTTTGGCAATTGGGCAAAGAAGGGGAAAGAAGAGGAAGGCTCCGTCAAAGAGCCACCACAAGGGAAAGTCCCAAGATGGTTCCTCTTCTAGTGGAACCAAGGTTGATCCTGCTAATCCCAAATCTAACCCAAAGGAGGCAGATTGCCATCATTGCCACAAAATAGGGCATTGGAAGAGAAGCTGACCAAAATATCTGCAAGCCATCAAGGATGGAAAGATCAAGCCATCTTATGCAGGTATATACACTATTAAATCTAATGATTCATCTCATGCTATTTCTTGGGTTCTTTATATAGGATGTGGTTACCACATTTGTTCTGATTTGCAGGGGCTAAGAAGAAATAGGGATGTGGAGCATGGAAGGATAAATCTAATCATGGGAAACAGAAGATCGTCGCCTGTCACCAAGATTGGAGTGTATTCTTTAGTCCTTAGTAATGGATTAGGTTTAGATTTAAAAAATTGTTGCTACTCTCCAGATATGACAAGAAACATCATTTATTTTCATGGTTTGTTTAGACAAAGATTTAGATATTCCATTACTAATTAGAATGGTTCTATTTATGCTTATCTAAATGGTGTTTTATATTTTAAAGCAATGCCTTGTAATGGAATTTATGAAACTATTATGGTTGTAGATAACCTAGGAAATGATGTGTTGTGTATGGATTCTTCCAATAGTATGGAGAAAGAATCTTTGTGGCATTGTCGTCTAGGACATGTTAACATGAAGCGGGCCCAACTCCAAAAGGATGGGGTGTTGGAGTCATTTGACCTTAGGGAAGATGACACGTGTGAATCTTGTTTACTTGGAAAGATGACCAAGTCACCCTTCACTGGCACTTGTGAGAGGGGTGAGGGTTTATTGGATCTCATACATACCAATGTATGTGGACCCTTTAGATCCACCACAAAGGATGGAAACCGCTTCTATGTGACTTTTACCGTTGACTATAGTAGATATGGGTATATTTACTTAATCAAGCACAAGTAAGAAATGTTCGAAAAGTTCAAAGAATTCAAGCAAGAAGTGGAGAATCAATTGGGCAGTAAAATCAAGATGCTTCTATACGATTGAGGAGGAGAGTACCTAAGTCTTGAATTCCACGATTATATCAAGGAATTCGGAATAGTTTCACAATTGATGCCACCTAAGACACCGCAATTGAATGGTGTGGCTGAAAGGCGTAATCGAACCCTGTTAGACATGGTTCGTCCTATGATGAAACGTGCTTGACTACCTATCTCATTATGGGGGTATGCCTTAGAGACTGTCGCCTATATCCTTAACGGAGTCCCTACAAAGAAGGTTGCCAAAACACCTCACGTGATGTGGACATGGAAAGTTCCCTCATTGACACATATCAAGGTTTGGGGTTGTGAAGTTTTCGTAAGACGAGATACTCACGATAAGCTCGAACCTCGTAGTGAGCGATGTATATTCATTGGCTACCCGAAGAGATCCTTTGGATATCTTTTCTATAGACCGAGTGACAATGTTGTCTTCGTTGCAAGAAGAGGGGTTTTCCGAGAGCAGGAACTCATAAGCCAAGGAGATAGTGGGAGGCAAATTGATCTCGAAGAGATTCTAGAATAGACTGATGAAGGAACCTCTAACGTTGGCACTCAACCCGAGGAGGAAACTCCGATTGAACCAATTGACCAATCCTTACCTCTTAGACGTTCCGACAGAGTTAGAGTTCAACCCAGTTGTATGGTTTTCATATTACTACCGAAGGGGAAACATATATTAGTGATAGTACACTAGTAAATCTAGATGAACCTAACAACTATAAGGAAGCCATGGCAGGTCCGGAGTCTGCTAAATGGAAAGAGGCGATGGACAGCGAGATTCAGTCCATATATGACAATCAAGTGTGGAATTTGGTTGACAATGTGCCCGGACGTAGAACGGTTGGGTGCAAATGGATCTTCAAGAAGAAGACCGACATGGATGGGAATGTGCATACGTATAAAGCGCGATTGGTGGCGAAGGGCTTTACTCTAACTCCCAGAGTTGACTATGATGAGACCTTCTCACCATTTGCCAAGATAAAATCTATTAGGGTAATTCTAGCCATTGCTGCATTTCATGACTATGAGATTTGGTAGATGGTTGTCAAGACTGCTTTCCTTAATGGGAAGTTGGCTAAGGATGTTTGCATGGCTCAGCCAGAGGGTTTTGTCGATATGTAGCATCCCAATAGAGTGTGTAAGCTTGAGAAGTCCATTTATGGACTTAAGCAAGCAACTCGCAGATGGAATCTTTGCTTTGATGAGAAAGTCAAAGAGTTTGGATTTGTAGGAAGCGAAGATGAATCATGTGTATTTGTCAAGGCCAGTAGGAGTATAGTTAGCTTCCTTGTTTTGTATGTTGATGACATACTACTCATAGGAAACGACATCCCGACTTTGTAGGAGGTTAAGTCCTGGCTCGGGAAGTGCTTCGCTATGAAGGACCTCAGAGAGGCTTCCTATATTTTGGGAATAAGGATAGTGAGAGAACGAAGTAAGAGACTAATAGGACTTAGTTAGAACACTTACTTGGATTAAGTGCTAAAACGTTTTAATATGGAGAACTCAAAGAAGGGAGAACTACCGTTACAGAGTAATGGCAAGTTAAGTAAGACTCAAAGTCCGAGTACCGAAGCTGAGATAGTAGAGATGAGCCGAGTACCCTACGCTTCTGCAGTTGGCTCGATCATGTATGCTATGACTTGTACTCGACCTGATGTGGCCTTTGCCTTGAGCATGGTCAGTAGATATCAAGGGAACCCAGGCAAAGCTCATTAGATTGCGGTTAAGAATATCCTTAAGTACTTTAGGAGGACTAAGGAATGGTTTTTAGTCCGCGGAAGGAGTGATGACTTAAAGGTGCGAGGGTATAGTGACACAAGTTTCCAGTCCGGTAGAGACAACTATCTTTTGCAGTCAGGCTGGATCTTTACCCTAAATGGAGGAGCAGTGACTTGGAAAAGTTACAAGTAAGAAACTGTAGCTGATTCAACGTGTGAGTCAGAGTACATTGCAGGGAGCAAAGCCTCCAAGGAGGCGATATGGTTGAAGAACTTCATTGGTGACCTTGGAGTTGTGCCTGCCATAAAGGAGCATATGGAAATTTTCTATGATAATGAAGGAGCGGTTGCCTTGACCAAGGAACCGAGGGATAATGGTAGATCTCGGCATATCGACAGAAAGTATCATTTTATTAGACATCGAGTAGAAGAAGGACACCTCGTGGTTAAGAGGATATCATCAGAAGATAACCTAGCAGATCCTCTTACGAAGGGACTGAGTAGGGTTAAGCACTTGCAGCACGCTAGGAGCATTGGGCTGAAGGATGATATTAGTTTAGATTAGATAGTTTTAGAAACGTATAATGGATAAATGTAATTGACATTTGATGATTAAATAAAGGAGTATTGTTTATAAGTAAAGTTACTGTCTTATGTTAATTGTTTAACTGTTGTTTCGAATTTGCATGTTTTGACTTCCTGAATAATTGAGTTATTAAGAATAATTGAATTATTCGAATAGTCCACAATCGTTCATATGTTGGAAGTAGGTATTAATGAAGATTGTCATGAATTGGTATGTAGAGTGTCTATAAGGTATTAGACATAGCAAAGGTTTGTTGCAACATTCATGAGTCCTTATGAACAAGTTTTGAGAATAAACGCGCGCTTGATGGAATCATTTTATGGAATATGACAAAAAGTTATCGCAAGACAATAATATCATATGGTCTTAAAACCGAGATATATGGTTTATTGTTTACTAATTGGTTGTACATTGATAATGCGAAACCGCATCAGTAAATTGATGTCATAAAATGCATTGTTGTGTATAGTTGATTATTAAATAGTAAATGCATATGAGTCGAAGTTTATCTGTTACTTCTATCCTAATAGGGTAAAAGAGATATTACGGCCGCTCGATGATTTGATTTGACTTATGTGCCAGGCCCGGTCAGGACTGCATTGATGTGTTCAATTAAGTTCTATGTCCAATGAATCTAAGATCGAGAAACTAAATGTTGGACAATAAGTTCCATGAAATTGTCCACACAATATCTAAACAGAGGACTGTACGATCCCTTATCTAAAGGACAGATTACTGATAAAATCAGAGTACGACAGCGTCTTTGAAAGCTACGATTGCTGATCGAGTTGTATGTTATATTTGTGGCTACTAGACTTATTCAACTGGGAGACTGTTGGATTAGTATCTAAGCCTGTAACCATATTTGGTAAATACTTGACCCGGTTATGCATGTTCCTTTTGGGTTGCCTTAACCAAAGCAACTTGAATGGAGAAATAAATAAAGAAAGAGGTTATTATGATTTATTAATATGTTATACGAATAATATATTAAAGGAGAAATCATATTTGTTTAATTAATATTGGTCAATAATTAATTAGGAATTAATTTTGTGATCAAGTGTAATTAGTTAAACTAGAGGGGCTGAATTGTAATTATGTGATAGTTGCAAAGTAGGGCAATGGTTATCCATGTTAAAGGATGGATGAATTCAAGGATAAGGATATCCTTAAAATCATCCAAGGTCCAAGGGATAAGGTCTTTTCAAGGCTTATCTTATGGTTGCTTGGTGGGCAAGTAACTAGATAAGGATAAGGACTGCAACCCTAATCCTAACCCTATATAAAGACCCCTAGGCCTCGAGAAATCGTTCTACTTGTTCCCAAGAGATCCCTAGGCCGATTTCTACCTCTCCTCTTCTCTCTCTATAGCCTCTCCAGTTGCTTGTGGTGTTTGTGAGCCATTAGAGGCACTACACATGTGGTGCTTGCTTTCAAGACTTAGGGTTTGAAAATTTAAGTTGTTATTACAATATAACAACAAGAGGCATGTAATCTAACCTTATATGTGAATTTCGAAAAATAGCAACATTCTTTAGGGTTTTATTCATGTGTTCATAAAGTTGTATATCTAATAGTGAAAACATAGATCCAAATCTAGGGTTCATGTTGTCACACCCCGAAAACCTATGGCGGAAACATTTATGGGGCAGACTCCATGCTGAGTATCAAATCCAATGCACATAGTAAGCAAAGTAAACAACCAGTACATTACATATTAGAGTTTACATCTTTTCAAAAGTAAAGTGTTACAAGTGTCATACATATGTATATATGAACAAAAGTAAAGACGTGTCTTCTACGTACTCCGTCTTCTCCAAAAGGATCGTTGGGTACCTTTCTAATATGGACCTGAGAATACAAGCAGTTTGAAAATCAGCATAAAGCTGGTGAGTTCATAAGAGGTTTGGTTTCTGAAAATGTACAAGTTGCTTTGGTTTTTCGAGAAGTTTGTTATCCAAGAAAATCCCATATTTTCTTTATGTAAAGTTTAATTAACTGTTTTGTTACACGATTCTGGTTATGTACAATTGTTATCCCAGGAAAATCCTATATTTTCCTAAAAGTAAGTTTAGTTATTGAATCCCAATGTAATGTTTGATTATCTTTCATACTTGTTATATTAGCTAGGTATTCTGATATCCTAATTGTGTTACACTTGAATGTATCTAGATGCGTGCCTTCGTATTCGTAATCCTATTCTTAATCATATTCATATTCGTATTCCTATTCGTATTCGTATTCGCATTCGTATTCATATTCCTAGGCCTATTCCTAATCCTATTTGTATTCGTATTCGTATTCGTATTCGCATTCGTATTCGCATTCATATTCGTATCCCTAGTCCCATTCCTAATCCTATTCGTATTTGTATTTGTATTCGTATTCGTATTCGTATTCGCATTCGTATTCGTATTCCTAGTCCTATTCCTAATCTTATTCGTATCCGTATTCATATTCGTATTCGTATTCGTATTCCTAGTCCTATTACTAATCTTACTCTTATTCGTATTCGTATTCGTATTCGCATTTGTAATCATATTCGTTCTATCCTATTAGCTATCTTTGTATTCGTATTCGTATTTATATTCCTAGTTATACTTTCGTATTCGTTCTATTCCTAGTTGTACTTTCTTATTCATTCTATTCCTAGTTGTACTTTCGTATTCGTATTTGTATTAGTTCTAATTGATGACTAGTATGACTTATTCGCAGATTATGAAATATAATTTAGATTGTAACACTTTATCAAGAAATATATGACTAGTCTGAAAGCTATCTTCGTAATTCGAACTATTTAATTAAGACAGATTTCGATATTAAAAACATACAGAATATAGACATTTGAACTGAAAATAATAAGTTTGAGTACAAGATTTCCTTGTACTTTTGCTTGTATTCCCCTGCCATTGAAAACATTTGAAAAATGGTAGGTGTATGAACTCACCGGTCGAGAAACGTGTCGGATTGGATGCTAAGTATCGGTTCGGGGCTTGATAACGCGCGAGGTTCCTATGTAATGTGAAATGATATACAAATGTATCTAATTAGACTTTAAATCACCAATTAGATATGATTATACACTCCAAGACGCGAAAACACTTCAAATCAAGTGTTTGGAGTGACCTGGGTGACATCTACGGACATATATGGCTTGGATAATGTGTTTACTCTTCGAGAGTAAACTCCTTATGGAGTTTTCGGCCCTAAGACCAACTCCACATGAGTTCACAGCCGTGATCTCATGGGTGAGGGTTTTATGGTGCTAAATGGCCTTATATGACTTGGGAAAATTAGCTAGGATCAAATATAGGGCATAGGAACGGATTTAACTCACTTATGGACCATTTTGTAACAGCCCTTCATTTCAAGTCAGTAAAAATCGAGTCCTGTAACCTCTTCGAGAAAGGAATTAGAATATCATCGAAAAATGGAGTATTCAAAAACTCTATTTCGAGTACGCTATGTGGTAGGTATCGTCTTAAGGTTTCCAAACATATAAATTACACAAAAATCCGAGTTATAACGAAGAAGTTATGACCATTCTAAGTTTTTCCAACAAAAACCGGCAATACGAAGTTATGTAAAAACGCAAAGTTTCAATAAAACACTTTCTGACCTTAGGTGTCTAAATTAAAGTCATAGATATCGTTAAACTACAAACATGCATAAAAAGAACGCTCAAATCGGACATCATATGAAAAAGTTATGAATTTTTAAAGAAATTCCTTAATCACGTCATTTTAATAAAAAAAATAATAAAAATAATTTCGGAATTTGCCAACGGAATCTAAATGAAAGTTGTAGATCAGAGTCTCACCTTCGCGGGGATATAAAGAACGTCGAAAACGGAGTTCGTATGAAAGTGATATGAATTTTTGAAGTTTGATAAATAATTTATATATAATTTTTATTAAAAATTTGGTATTATCCGAAGGGGAGTCAGCCTAGGGCCGTAGTACGCGCCGCGTACCCTCGTACGCCCCGCGTACTCGAGGCCACGGTCTCGGATCGTCCACGTCGCCCCTATGTGAGCTACCCCTCCCCGTCCCATCCGAAGCGTTGCAGCCGAGGATGCGGTCAGCAGTGACGTCCAGTACGCGCCGCGTACGGGAGTACGCCCCGCGTACGCATGCCTCTCAGCCCCCTATAAAAGGGGTGCGAGGGATTCCGAAAAAATTGCTCATTCACTCTCCTTTTTCTTGCGTTTTACCTCGTTTTCCGTGCTCGCACTACCCCGAAGCCCTGGTCATTTGGTGCAAGTCCCGAAGGTCGATTTTACTCCCGAGGAATCCCGAGAATCCCGAGGAAAATCCATTTCCCGAGACGAAACTCTGCCCGGTTCTCCATCTTGCTATCTTCAAACTTTCAAGTGAGTTCATACCCCTTTCAAACACACTTTAAATACATTTTAAAATGCTTTTATACTCTTTTACGGGGGGAATACAAGTAAATATACGGTTATTATCGTGTAATTTATAAAGTTTCACTACGCTTGTTTTACTAAACAAATCCCTTGGAACTCATTACTTTTATGGAAAACTCTTGTCATACTTTGTGTGCATTAGACTTATGCAAAGTATATAATGATTTCAAAGTAACTTTCATTGTTAATTCGTTTTATACATTCTAAAAACTTATGATTTTGCTTTGTCAAACATTGTGAAAAAAGGATAAACTTTGCATACAAACTATCACTTTAATACAGACTTATCATTATTAGAAAGTAATGTTGCAAGTCCTGTCTATAACCAGAGTCTCCCGTTCGGAGAACGTGTCAAATGTGTATAGATCTATATGGGAAGTCATGATCCCGTGCCCTGACTGTTAGCTACAGTCCGTCTTTTGGGGTGACAGTTTGTCATGACGCTACGATGCCTGAAGAACGTCGCTACAGGCATATTATGTTTAGTATGGTTATAAAACTCATCGGATATACAGTTATTGTGGTATTATGTATTTATGAACGAGTGGCTATTAAAACTGTTCTTCATCTGACAAACGCGATCTTCGTATAGCTTTATTATATAAAACTAGGACACAACTTTGCGATTTTCGGTCTTAGAGACTGCCAGTCATGTTAGGAAAATAAGGGTTTTTCTTGTATACAAACCAAACAACTAATAGGAAGATAAGGGATTTTCCTGGTGCAATTATTTACAACTTATGACACGAACATTCATATGCATTCCATACTTGTATAAGAAAATAAGGGTTTTTCTTGGAAGACACAATAAATCATATCTCAACCATTAGGGAAAATATGGGATTTTCTGGATCTAATACATTCATTTTCAACACAAAAAGTCATAACTCTTCACACTTGAAACACTGAGTTTTCTGGAAAACATACACCCATTTTGGAATGGCATCCAATTTTTCTAAACTACTTATGAATTCACCAACTTAATTGTTGACACTTTTTCTTTGAATTAACTTGTATTCTCAGGGAACCGCTAAGCAGGTTTGGGAATCAACTTTTGGGATTAACGCACTGGCGTTAATTACTTCTTTTGAACGATGTTTATATATTTAACTTTTGAACATGTAATGAATACAATTATGTAAACATCTTGAAAACTTTAATATATATATATATATATGGTGGTGTGTACTTTCCTTTCTATGAACTGTTATGATACTGAATATGACGTCCTCCGCCCCTGAACGTTTCCTCCGTTCTGGTTTGGGGTGTGACAGATTGGTATTAGAGCTTTGTTTATAGGGAATAAGTATATCAAAACCATTTCTTTTTGGTTACAACTATAAACTCAACTGGGCAAAAGCACTCTAAGAAAAGTCATACTTTTGAAATTAAATTTATTTAGTTTTAAGGTAAGCATGCACTCATTTTATACTAATAACAGTTTCATAGTAAATAACTTTAGAAGTATTATAAATAACTTGTGCAGTACAGGTACGCCTTGGGGCATGTAATCGGAACTGGGAAGAATATAGTCTGATCAACTATATTTGTCCAAGTGCCGACTAACGTATGCCAAGGAATGTCTGCAATGGACAACAAATTTAAAACTTACCAAAAGCATATCGTTAAAGAATACTAACGGAGTATTCGAGTGTCTTCAACCATTAAACTTAAGGGTAAGTTTCATGTGCTCTAGCTTATAGTAAATTTTTAACTCTATTCTCGTACAGTCTAAATGGCGGGATTCCATCACCCCAATGACCCCTACTACCCCAACCAAGGTAATGGAGGATGGATCGAAGAAGATCCTGAAGAAGACGAAGAGCCTATAGAGTTGGAGGGAGGGGATGACTCTGGCACGGATTCGGAGCCGGAAATTATAAATCCACCAATCCCACGACCTCCCGTCCACGTGAGGAACTTCCAAGGACCCACTCTCGTGTGGGGAAGTCACCTCCATCATTGGAGCCAACAACAAAGCTTACGCCCTCCCTACGACATGTGCCGAGACTTCTATGATGTGAGAGGCGGGGGATCAGCGGACCGAGCACTTCCGGTCATGGTTGGCAAACTCGCCAAACAGTGCTATCAATCTAGAGTGCAAGCCAACCGAATCCGAGAGGTCAATGTGGAAGTACAAATCCACACGGTCGATATCAACCGCCTAGAGATGTTGCAGAATGACATCCACATTCGCACCGAAGCATTTCAAGCACAAGCAAATGCGGCCTTCGCAGAATTGAGAGAACAACAAGTTGCGTTTGATAGACGCCTCATGGAGTCGAAGCAGTCCAACACGGAGTCGAGCTCCAAACGCAAAGCGCGCCGCAAGTAGTACTTGCCCGACTCTCAAATTTTGTTATAAATTAGGACTTCGGATAAAAGTATTATTATCTTTAAATTGTTCTGTAATCGGAGGCCTTTAGAAAGGTCAAGAACTTTTGTCTAGACCCCGCTGTAACACAACTATATGTTTAATATATATAAGGGTATATCCCTTTTTCTTGTTGTTAATCATGCGCAATTCTTTCAATTCATTGGTACATCTAATCAAACTTTATTGTCAAGCTCAAAACATTGTGTCGGTCAAACCCAACTTCTTAGAACTATTAGAAGTTAACTCAATATCATTCAACTCTGAATTGCCAAAACTTATAAATTTTCCATTTTTCTTTTGGCGGCGCGATGCCTCCTCGTCCAAACCTAAGGCCCAGGCCGGGCACGGCACCACCACCACCTCCACCACCAACTTATGATCCAGCCATGGTCCGGGCTGCTATCACAGCAGCAGTTACTGCAGCCCTCTCGCAAATAAACTCCCACGAAAATGGAGGGGCGGGAAGCAGCACAAATCATCCAAATCATGGCATTGGTGATGGCCAAGTAAGAGAATGTAGTTACAAGGAGTTCTCTAACGCTAAGCCAAAAACTTTTAATGGAACTGGGGGAGTCATTGCACTAATGCAATGGTTCGAGAAGACCGAAACGGTCTTCGAGATCTGCTCATGCCTGGAAGCAAGCAAAGTCAAGTTCGTTGCTTGCACTTTCGTAGATCGAGCCCTCACTTGGTGGAAAAGCCATTTAAATTCGGTGACGCTCACTGTCGCCAATGCCATGAGTTGGGACGATCTAAAGGTTCTACTACTGGAAGAATACTGCCCAAGGGGAAAAGTGCAAAAGCTTGAGCAGGAGCTCTGGAATCTGAAAATGACTGGGTCTGACCTAGTCGCCTACACAGCTAGGTTCAATGACCTCGTTGCACTGTGCCCTACCATGGTCTACCCAGAATCAAAGAAGGTTGAAAGGTACATTTGGGGGTTGTCACCCCAGATTCAAGGGCATATCCGAGCTTCCAGCCCTGTTACCTACAATAGCGCTAAACACCTGGCTCAGCGACTCATCGACCACGGAGTAAAACACGGTATCATTTCAACAACCGCAAATCCACCTAGGGAGGCTCAGGGCCAGAGTAGGCCTTGGAACAAAAGGAGGGGACAAACCCTCCAGGAAAACCCCAAGAAACAACAAGTAATAGCGACCCACGCTATGACTGTTCCTGCCCACCCTGCCCCCACAAGCTCATATAATGGGAAACTTCCTAAGTGCAACCGATCCAGCTTCCACCACCACAGTCCTTGCCATGATCTTCAATGCACCAAGTGTAATAAGAAGGGACATACAACCCGCTATTGCAAAGTGCCAACCCAACCATCCGTCCCCACTACTAATACCGGGGTAAGCCGCGCCTGCATTAAGTGCGGAGACACGGGGCACTACCGCAGGGACTGCCCAAAGGCAAACAACCGGAATACCGGTGGAAGGGGCCGAGTTTTCGCAATGGGACAAGATGAAGCCATTGCGGACCCTACTGTTGTTACGGGTACGTTTCTTCTCGATAACTCGTATGCATGCATTTTGTTTGATAGTGGAGCGGAAAGGAGTTTTGTGAGTCACAACTTTAAAAGCCTGCTAAAATCAATACCACAATCATTAAGTGAACCATTTATAGTAGAAATGGCCAACGGGAAAACGAAGGCACTAAGGAGATGTACTTAAACTGCACCCTAACTTTAAACGATAATCCCTTTTCAATCAACCTCATGCCAGTCTTGATTAAGAGTTTCGATGTCATCGTTGGCAAGGATTGGCTGAGTTCTCATCATGCGGACATTCTATGTTACGATAAGGTCGTTTGCCTTAATCTGGCAACCGGCGAAACTTTCATTATCTTGAGCGACAAACCCAGTACCACTCTTCGTATCATCTCAAGTATCCAAGCTCGGAAATGCCTACGCAAGGAGTGTCACGCGTTCTTGGCACATGTTGTAGATGTGAAACGCAAAGTTCAGGACATCAAGAGTGTGCCCGACGTATGCGATTTTCTCGACGTTTTTCCCGAGGACCTTCCGGGAATACCTCCCGCGAGACAAGTTGAGTTCAGAAGCTACCCCAGTAACCAAAGCACCCTATCGATTAGCCCCGGCAGAGATGCAAGAGCTATCCAGCCAACTGAATGAACTACTTGGAAAAGGATTCATCAGGCCGAGCTTCTCGCCATGGGGAGCACCCGTACTGTTCGTGAAAAAGAAGGATGGATCATTCAGAATGTGCATCGACTACCGAGAACTCAACAAACTTACTATCAAGAACCGATACCCCCTACCCCGAATCGATGACTTATTCGACCAACTCCAAGGAGCCAACTACTTCTCCAAGATGGATCTGAGGTCGGGATATCACCAACTGCGAGTCCTGGAGAGTGATATTCCCAAGACGGCCTTCCGAACATGATACAGACATTATGAGTTCTTAGTGATGCCGTTCGGACTAACCAATTCCCCGAACGTATTCATGGATCTAATGAATCGGGTATGTCGTCCATTCTTGGATAAATTCGTGATAGTATTCATAGACGACATACTCATTTATTCAAAGAATAAAGAAGAGCATGGTCAACATCTGAGGCAAGTTTTAGAGACGTTACGGACTGAGAGACTCTATGCAAAATTCTCAAAATGTGAGTTTTGGATTAGAAAGGTGGACTTCCTCGGTCACGTGGTCAGCAAGGAAGGAATCCACGTGGATCCATCAAAAATCAAGGCTATCAAAAACTGGTCTGCACCAACTACACCAACAGAAATTCGCCAATTTCTAGGTCTTGTTGGTTATTACCGAAGGTTCATTCAGAATTTCTCCAGCATCGCAAAGCCTCTTACCGCCTTAACCCAGAAAGGTGTGACCTATAATTGGGGAGAAAAGCAAGATGCTGCATTTCAGACTTTGAAACAGGCCCTTTGCAGTGCGCCCATCCTTTCTCTCCCAAAAGGGATCGAAGATTTTGTGGTGTATTGCGACGCTTCGAAGGAAGGGTTGGGCTGTGTACTAATGCAGAGGGGAAAGGTTATTGCATATGCCTCACGACAACTGAAAACACATGAGGTCAACTACACCACTCATGATTTTGAACTTGGGGCGGTGGTCTTCACTCTTAAAATCTGAAGAGACACTACCTATATGGTACCAAATGCACTATCTTTACAGACCAAAAGAGCCTACAACACATCTTCGACCAGAAGGAGTTGAACATGAGACAGCGACGTTGGGTCAAATTGCTCAATAACTACGAATGTGAGATTCGCTATCATCTAGGGAAGGCAAACGTCGTGGCAGATGCCCTTAGTCGTAAGGAGTACTCTGGCTGAAGAGTGAAGTCATTAGCCATGTCAATCCATTCGCACCTGTCAACACAAGTCAAGGAAGCTCAAATAGAGGCCTTGAAACCCGAAAACGTGACCGGTGAGACCCTTAGGGGAATGGACAAGAATTTAGAAATCAAGAGTGACGGAGCACGCTACCTCATGAACCGAATATGGACACCCAAGTTTGGTGGACTTAGAGAGGTAGTTATGAGCGAGGCACACAAGACTCCATACTCCGTACACCCCGGGTCAGACAAGATGTATCAAGATCTCAAACAACTCTACTGGTGGCCAAACATGAAAGCAGAGATCGCTACATATGTGAGCAAGTGTTTGACTTGCGCCAAGATCAAAATAGAACACCAGAAACCCTCAGGACTACTTCAACAACCTGAAATTCCTAAGTGGAAATGGGAGCAGATTTCCATGGACTTCATAACGAAACTGCCCAAAACTCAGGGTGGCCAAGAGACTATTTGGGTAATCGTCGATAGATTAACCAAGTCCGCTCATTTTCTACCGATCAAGGAAACTGATAAAACGGAAAAGCTACCGAGAATCTACATCCGATAGATCGTACGACTCCATGGCGTGCCAATGTCTATCATCTCGGATAGAGACAGCAGATTCACATCTAGATTCTGGCAATCATTGCAAAAATCCATGGGAACAAGATTGGACATGAGTACAGCCTATCACCCCCAAACTGACGGACAGAGTGAAAGGATGATCTAAACCTTGGAAGACATGTTACGAGCATGTGTAATCGACTTTGGTAAAGCATGGGATGTTCACTTACCTTTGGTTGAGTTCTCTTATAACAATAGTTATCATACTAGTATCAATACTGCTCCATTTGAAGCCCTTTATGGCCGTAAGTGCATATCACCTCTATGCTGGATGGAAGTGGGCGACACACAATTAGCAAAAGGTCTAGTCCCTGATAGCACCCTCACTGGTCCAGAGATCATCAGAGAAACTACTAAAAAGATCGTGCAAATACGAGAACGACTGATATCCTCGAGGGATAGGCAAAAGAGCTATGCCGACAAAAGACGTAAACCCTTGGAATTTCAGATTGGCGATCATGTACTACTGAAGGTCTCACCCTGGAAGGGCATGATACGCTTTGGAAAACGTGGGAAGCTAAATCCTAGGTACATTGGACCCTTCGAAATCATTTCAAGAGTTGGTCCAGTGGCATACAAACTCCGACTTCCAATCGAGCTTAGCAAAGTACATCCAGTATTCCACGTATCAAACCTGAAGAAGTGTTTGTCCGACGAAACACTGGTAATTCCACTCGATGAGATCGAACTAAATGAAAATCTTAACATTGTGGAAGAACCCATCGAGATCATGGATAGGGAAGTTAAACGAACTAAACAGAGTCGCATTCCAATAGTAAAGGTCCAATGGAATGCTAAGAAGGGACCTGAGTTCACGTGGGAACGAGAAGATCAAATGCAACAGAAGTATCCACATCTCTTCCTCAGCCCCTAAGACTCTTCTTTTGTATTAAAATTTTGGGATGAAATTCCCTCTAACGGGGGGATGATGTAACAATCCGTCATTTCAAGTCAGTAAAAATCGAGTCATGTAACCTCTTCGAGAAAGGAATTAGAATATCATCAAAAAATGGAGTATTCAAAAACTCTATTTGGAGTACGCTATGTGGTAGGTATCGTCTTAAGGTTTCCAAACATATAAATAACACAAAAATGCGAGTTATAACGAAGAAGTTATGACCATTCTAAGTTTTTCCGACAAAAACCGGCAATACGAAGTTACGTAAAAACGCAAAGTTTCAATAAAACACTTTCTGACCTTAGGTGTCTAAATCAAAGTCATAGATATCGTTAAACTACAAACATGCATAAAAAGAACGCTCAAATCGGACATCGTATAAAAAAAGTTATGAATTTTTAAAGAAATTCCTTAATCACATCAATTTAATAAAAAAATAATAAAAATAATTTCGGAATTTGCCAACGAAATCTAAATGAAAGTTGTAGATTGTAGTCTCACCTTCGCGGGGATATAAAGAACATCGAAAACGGAGTTCGTATGAAGGAGATATGAATTTTTGAAGTTTGATAAATAATTTATATATAATTTTTATTAAAAATTCGGTATTATCCGAAGGGGAGTCAGCCTAGGGCCGTGGTACGCGCCGCGTACCCTCGTACGCCCCGCGTACTCGAGGTCACGGTCTCGGATTGTCCACGTCACCCCTATGCGAGCTACCCCCTCCCCGTCTCGTCCGAAGCGTTGCAGCCGAGGATGCGGTCAGCAGTGACGTCCCGTAGGCGCCGCTTACGGGAGTACGCCCCGCGTACGCATGCCTCCCAGCCCCCTATAAAAGGGGTGCGAGGGATTCCGGAAAAATTGCTCATTCACTCTCCTTTTTCTTGCGTTTTACCTTGTTTTCCGTGCTCGCACTACCCCGAAGCCCTGGTCATTTGGTGCAAGTCCCGAAGGTCAATTTTACTCCCGAGGAATCCCGAGAATCCCGAGGAAAATCCATTTCCTGAGATGAAACTCTGGCCGGTTCTCCATCTTGCTATCTTCAAACTTTCAAGTGAGTTCATACCCTTTCAAACACACTTTAAATACATTTTAAAATGCTTTTATACTCTTTTAGGGGGGAATACAAGTAAACATACGGTTATTATCGTGTATTTTATAAAGTTTCACTACGCTTGTTTTACTGAACAAATCACTTGGAACTCATTACAATTATGGAAAACTCTTGTCATACTTTGTGTGCATTAGACTTATGCAAAGTATATAATGATTTCAAAGTACCTTTCATTGTTAATTCGTTTTATACATTCTAAAAACTTATGATTTTGCTTAGTCAAACATTGTGAAAAAAGGATAAACTTTGCATACAAAACTATCACTTTAATACAGACTTAGTTGAGAATCCATGAGACGTGTATATCTTCAAACATTACTTTTCTTTATTAGAAAGTAATGCTGCAAGTCATGTGTATAACCAGAGTCTCCCGTTCGGAGAACGTGTCAAATGTGTATAAATCTATACGGGAAGTCATGATCCCGCGCCCTGACTGTTAGCTACAGTCCGTCTTTTGGGGTGACAGTTTGTCATAACGCTACGACGCCTGAACAACGTCGCTACAGGCATATTATGTTTAATACGGTTATAAAACTCATCGGATATACAATTATTGTGGTATTATGCTTTTATGAACGAGTGGCTATTAAAACTGTTCTTCATCTGACAAACGCGATCTTCGTATAGCTTTATTATATAAAACTATGACACAACTTTTAAGAACGTCGTTTTCTTGCGATTTTTGGTCTTAGAGACTGCCAGTCATGTTAGGAAAATAAGGGTTTTTCCTGTATACAAACCAAACAACTAATAGGAAGATAAGGGATTTTCCTGGTGCAATTATTTACAACTTATGACACGAACATTCATATGCATTCCATACTTGTATAAGAAAATAAGGGTTTTTTCTTGGAAGACACAACAAATCATATCTCAACCATTAGGGAAAATATGGGATTTTTTGGATCTAATACATTCATTTTCAACACAACAAGTCATAACTCTTCACACTTGAAACACTGAGTTTTCTGGAAAACATACACCCATTTTGGAATGGCATCCAATTTTTCTAAACTACTTATGAACTCACCAACTTAATTGTTGACACTTTTTCTTTGAATCAACTTGTATTCTCAGGGAACCGCTAAGCAGGTTTGGGAATCAACTTTTGGGATTAACGCACTGGCGTTAGTTACTTCTTTTGAACGATGTTTATGTATTTAACTTTTGAACATGTAATGAATACAATTATGTAAACATCTTGGAAACTTTAATATATATATGGTGGTGTGTACATTCCTTTCTATGAACTGTTATGATACTGAATATGACGTCCTCCGCCCCCGAACGTTTCCGCCGTTCTGGTTTGGGGGTGTGACACATTTAATGGAGTTTATGGCAGTAAACTAGGATTTTACGGCCGTAAACTCCCCCTCACACTTTCATTATGTGTTTTGGTGGTGTTAGGACAATCACATGTGATTCAAACTCATTTTACAAGCATTGGATGGAATTTAGGGCATCATTTGGCTATGTTATAGGAGTTTACAGTCCAGGAACCCATCCTTGGGGGGTTTATGGCCATGAACTGCTAAGGGAGGGGTTTTCATTGAGTTTAAGTCTTCTAATTCATTTCTGGTTGATTCTAGAATTTATTCCAAGGCCATCGGTGTGTTTAAGTGGCATTTAAACACTCAAATATGAGTTCAATCTCCATGAAGGTGAGTTTACGGCCCAAGCATGTTCTTGGGTAGTAAGCTCATGTTTACTCATCAAAAATGATGTTCAAGATGTTCTAAGTCCGATTTGGTAAGCCACTAAGTCATATCTAAGTCCCAAACTTGGTTTGGAGGGATTTTAAGGCTCAAAAACCCTCTTCATATGTGTTTACGGCCCAAGCATGTTCCAGGGCTGTAAACTCATGAATATGGTCCTTTTCTAAAGATTAATCATGAATTTGAAGGCTAATGGTGCTATACTATGAGTTAGGGAAGTTACCTTAGTGATTTGGAGCTTAAATTTGATGTTTTTGGACCTTGAATTTGGTTTGAGGAGAGAGGTTAGAGAGAGTAGTGAGAGAGAGAGAGGAAAGGCTTCAAATGAAGTCTTTTGAGCTTTAAATAGGTCCTAAGTTCAACACACAGTGGAATTCTACGTGATACCGACGTTAAATGGGGCATTTGGTCGCACCCGATTAAGTCGTCGTAACCCGGCGGGACAAATTCTAAAATTTATCTAATTATCATATTGAGGTGTTTTCTTGAGTTTCTAATGGTTTTCGATACTAATTAAGTCATAATAGAAGTCTTGGAATTAATGAATTAATTTTTAAAAATGTAAACGGAAATGATTTGAAAAGGACGAATTTATAGACGGAAACGGGTTTCGGCAATGGTACGAACTTCGGGTTGTCACACATGCACACATAGGATTGTTTGTACAAAACCAATCAGGTACATCCTATGTGTATATCATTAGTGGATTCATATTTCCCGTTAGCCATTTGAACTGTGAAAGTTTCATTTAGTGGTTGGGAGTTTTGATTTAGAAAGTGTGTGAAATTATGGCTCACAAAGCTCTTATCAACACCACAATCAAATAGAATGCATGCGTAAGTGGTGTTGAGAAGAAACGTACCCATGACCACCGCAGGGACTGCTATCGCTTCTTCGTGAACCAAAGCTAGAATCCTCCCAAATCCACCAGCATTTCCAGCTTTCGGACAATCTCTTTTGTAATGCCCCACATCACCGCAATTATAGCATGCTTGACCTACTTCACCGGTAGCTACTTGGTTAATCAGTTGGGGTGGTGATGTACAAAATCAGGTAGTATGCCCTTTTCTGTTGCAGTTACGACACTGTATTTCCCAGCAATTTCCGTTATGGTGAAAATTGCACCTGTTGCATTTGGGGAGATTACCAGCATAAGACTTAGCTGGTGTAGGGTTAGCAGGAACAATAGCAGGTATAGTAGCAGCATGGACTGCCACTAGTTGTTGCTTTTTTGAGGGTTCTTGTGAAGATATGCCCTTCCTCTTATTCCAACCTTTCTTCTTATTGTTTTTGTTGTTGTTATTGTTGTTGTTGTTATCTTTCGGTTGTTATGGTGCAGCAACCACTGAATTTTGATGGGCTCTATGGTCTATAAGAGATTTTGCCAGCTCTTTGACACTGTCAAAGGTAACAGGTCTGGAAGCTAAGACACTTGTCTGAATTTGGGGTGACAGCCACCAAATATACCTATCTATCTTTTTGCTCTCCAGAGCAACCATTTCTGGACAATGTATCGCTAAGTCACAAAATCTATAGGTGTAGGTTGTTATGTCCGAACCAACCATAGAAAGACCCCAGAGCTCTTGCTCGAGCTTCAAAATTTCCCCTCACTGATAGTATTCCCGCATCAGCATGGTTTTCAAGTTCTCCCAACCCATAAAGTTAGCCACTACCAGGGTCAGTGACTTAACATGGTCGTTCCACCATGTTAGGGCTCTATCGGCAAAGGTACAAATAGCAAATTTGACCTTGCTGCTCTTCGGAGATGAGCAAATTTTGAAAATTGCCTGTCTTCTCAATCCATTATCTTAACACCATAACTCCTCCAGTGCCATTAAAGGTCCTGGGTTTGGCGTTCGAGAAATCCTTATAGGTACACTCTCGTGAGTGCCTGTGACTCTCACTATGGTTAGAGGGATGCGCACCGACTCCTGATCCACTAGCACCAGGGGTGGTTATATGAGACATAGCAGTTGCAACAGCTGCCACGACCATCTCCTGAAACATGGCAGCATCGAATTGAGGAGGTGGTGGCGGAGGTGGTGTTGGTGTTTCATTAATGGGGTTGTGTAACGCCCCGATTCTCAGGTATTATTTTTAATAGAAATTTCTTGGGTTAGGCCCTACTCGACGAGTTGGTTGCCCTACTCATCGAGTAGCAGCGGAGTGGGATCACAAGTTTTGCGACCTGCTTGACGAGTCCATATTGGGACTCGGCGAGTAGGAGCTGGCAGATGAAACCCTAACTTCCGGGGTTGTGCACCCTATTTAAAGGAACCTTAGCCTCCCTTGGGCCTCTTTACAGTTCTAGAGAATCCTTGAGAGCCCTAATACATGTGTGTGTATGTGTGTGTGCATGCCCGTTGTGTGTTTGAAACTTGAAAGAGAATCTATGGAGGGATAAGGCTTGGAGGAGAAGGATATTAGAGCAAGTATAGTGCGAGAATCAACACTTATCTCAGTTATTATCTTCCAGAGGTAGCCAAATCACCATTTTTCTTGTAGATCTCTTCTATTGGTTGAGTTTTAGGGTTTTTGTGGAAAATTAAGTTGGTAAGACGAGCTATGGGATAGATTTGAGGTTGTAACTTCAGATTTGGACCCTCCTTGGATTCTAGAAGCATAAAGTTATAGTTTTGGTCATGATTGAGGTCCCTCTTGAGCATGAAGCTCCATTAAGAACTTAAAATAGGCATTTAGAGCCTTTATAGCCATGCATGCACGTAAAGTTTGCAACTTTACGTGATAAGCATGCCCTAGAAGCTTGGATCTATGAGTTGGAGCCATTGCATGGCTCAAAACAAGTCTGTATGGAAAAAGGATTGAATGGACTTGGCGAGTCGCAAGGTTGACTCGGCGAGTCACATGAAGATGGCTGTGAAGTCGACGAGTTAGATGAGCAAATCGGCGAGTCCGATGATGATTGCCATAGACTCGACAAGTTTAAGAACAACTCGGCGAGTCGGATGAGTTTTCTCCAAGATATGTATGCGTTTGTATCCATCACGTTGCAAGGAGGAAACTCTACGGGTGGCCTTAAAGTTTGATCAAGAATCGAAGGAACTCGACGAGTCACCCCGATGACTCAGCGAGCTGGAATGTGCTTCATGGAACTCGACGAGCAGCCGAGGGTACTCGGCAAGTCGAGGTCAACATGGACTGTTGACCTTGACTGAGGACTTTGACTTTGATCAGGGGTTGACTAGTGGGTTATGGAGTACTTTATAAGGCTAAGGACTTACGAGTATACTGTGCTATAGGTGGTGGAGCCTGTGTCAAGTGATCCGAGAGTTGGAGTTTACCTTCCGAGTTGACATCTGCGAGGTGAGTTATCCTCACTATATCGATAGGGTCTATGGCACCAAGGTCGGCCATTTAGTTGTTATTGGGTAGGGGTTGACCCTGCTCCCGACTCCACCTACCCAAGTTCTCAGGCCATGAAGGTGTCGGGCCTTAAAAAGCCAAATGAGGGTTAGGATTTAGGATCGGAGCCACAATAGGTAGATCATTGACTTCTGGCTCAGATTTAGAATCCTATGGGAAATTTTCTACAAAATCATCATCTAATGGAATTTCATGATTCTCTTCAGGCTCAGCATTTTTCCCTTGATCGGGAAAGTAAGGGTCTCCGGGAAAATGAAATCCAGCCATTGATATCTAAGCGAGAATAGGGATAAGAGATATAGAATATAATTAGTAACGAGAGATTACGAATACAAATTTCTATGAGAGAAACTTACAGTTAACAGGTAACGTACTATGTATGACTTGTTTTAGGTATCACTATAACTACAAATTGTATACTAATTATATATAACTTGTACATAATCGACCTTCGATTAAATGATCCGGCTCTAAATCCACAACCAGACAAGGAACATGAAATGAAGCTAGATCACATATTCTAAGTCTATATAACATAAATTATATGTAACTGTAATATACCCTTAATATTTATAGTTCTACCAACTATAGTTCTTTTGTTTTCACATATTTGTTATTAGTATATAGTGCTTAAAATAATCGTATAGTGTTTTTAATTTAATGTTCTGTTCTAGATCTCTTCTGTATATGTATAGTTGGTAACTTTTAGACATGTCGCAACACTTCCATCACTCCCAAACACATGTTGGTCATATCTCAAACCAATATAGCTGATCAGGCTATATTAATCTCAGATATGATTACATAACTGTCCAGGTTTGACAGCAATGTCCAACATCTAAATACTTTTAAGTTCTTATGACTGTGATACTGTAATTGTAGGTATGAGTGTTAGTATACTAATTGTAAAAATATTTAAAATTTTAAAGAGTATATTTATAGTCAGATCTCTTAGCCCCAATGTATTTATAGTTTGTATATCTTTTATGGATTGATATACTAAGTTCACTATAAACAAAGCTCTGATACCAATCTGTCACACCCCCAAACCAGACGGCGGAAACATCCGGGGGTGGATGACTTCATTTGTAGTATCACAAAACATGCATCATAGTAATCAAAGTACAAACAACCACTATATTTAAAAAGTATAAGTATTTACATGTGTTCAATCATTATATATTGAAACCAAAATAGTAATACAAAAGAAGAATACATGACTCAAAATAGCTCCATATTCTCAAAACCTCGTGGAGTACCTGTCTACTGATTCCCAGAGAATACAAGTAATTTGAAAAGAGAGTATCTACATAAAGTTGAGTGAGTTCATAAGTATTTATGTTTGAGCGTCTGTTTTTCTGTTTCTTGGATATGTAAATTGATCCAGAAAATCCTATATTTTTTGTTGTGTATGAAAAGTAGTTTTAATCTTATAAAACCATTTTGTTTGTGTAACAATGTTCTGTATTTGTATTCCTTTTTTAAAACTCGTAACTGTGAGTGTGGCTAGCTCCACTAGCTGTTATTGTAAATTGTAATGTAATACTGCAAATTGTATCTTGTAAACTAGTACTTTGAAAATGTAGTTATGTTTAGTTATTTATACACTAACGTGTTGTTAATATCTTTTATATGAGTTATTAGAACCATACTAACTAGATGGTATGACCCAATGCTATGATTCCGTTAAAATTGTTGATAGAAATTGTCACTCTTAGGCGTGTATGTCTGACTGTAGCTAACAGTCTGAGTGCGGGGTTCTCAATCCCAATATAGTTCTATACACTATTTCGATCCCCGGCTCGAGATTCTTGTTATAATGTCATCACTTTAACTATATTGTTTAAATCAATTAAACAACTTGAATCAAATGACTCATAAAAATCATATAAACGTTAAGTGTACAATAGTTATGAAAACCCAATCATTCTAAAATGAATGACTGACAGTATGTTCTTGAATTAATATTCTTAACATGTATATGAAAGATGTGTACTCTTTATTACTTTTGAATCAAACCTTTATTCTTGTAAAACAATGGACTTTAGTATACTTGAATCGTGAATTAATGTTCTGTGAATCAAAAATTATACCTATTATAATTTATATGAACTTTCAAAATTGATAATGAGTGTTCATGAATGCAACCCGTTGCTCAACATGTTACAAAGGGTATCTAAGCTGAATGAAATAGCGTTTATATTTATATACATATACAGTTATATTGTAACAACCCGAAATTTCCGCATCATTTTAATGTAACTCTTTCATAATACAATTCGCGCAACCGATCGTCGTTCCGATTCCGATTTCCGATCTTCCGTTTAATTAAGTGATTATTTAGTACACATTTAAAATGACTTAATGGGTGTCTTAATACATTTAGAAATCATTTTAACACCCAACTTTAGTGATCGGAATATTTCTAGAAATTACCGTATCGGGTTACGGTAACTCAATCGGGTACGACCAAAAGCCTCGTCTAACACCGGTATCGGGTAGAATTCCACCGTGTCCAAAACTTAAACACTATATAAACGTGTTTAAGACTTCATTTGAAGCCTTTGGTCAAATTACCACTAAATATTACCCACCTCTCTCCTAATCCAAGTTTAAGAGATCAAAACTCAAAATTAAGGCTTCAAATCTCTAAGGTACCTTCCTAGCCTTAATCTATAACATATTTGGCCTTCAAATTCGAGTTCAAAGCATGAATTAGGACAACATTCATGAGTTTACGGCCATGGAACCTTCATGGGCTGTAAACTCATATGTCAAGGGTTTTTAAGCCCTAAAACCCTTCCTTTGCATGGTTGGACACTAGATAAGACATAATGGCTTAAAGGAAAGAACTTATAACATGTAAAACTTAGATTTAGAGGGACAAAAGTGAGTTTACGGCCAAGGAACATTCTTGGGCCGTAAACTCATATTCAAAGGGTTTTTGAGCCAATTAACCCTTCCAAAACCTAGTTGGGACTTAGATATGATCTTTGGGCTTGCTAATCTAGACTTGGAACACTTTAAACTTGATTTTTGAGTAATAAAGATGAGTTTACGGCCAAGACATACTCTTGGGCCGTAAACTCCTCTAAAAGGGTGATTTAATGCCTTTAAACATGTCAAAATGCTTTCAAACTCAACCAATGGCTTTGTGGTAAAATCTAGATGCATCTAAAAATGGTTTAAAGGGTTGAAACATATCAAAAGTGTCATTTATGGGAGTTTAAGGCCTAGGAGCATACCCTTGGCCGTAAACTCATAAAACTACGTTAATGATGCATCAAATACACCCAAATGACTTGTATGAATTTCTAGAATCACATGTGATTGTTTTAAGCATCAAAAACTATTTTTTTTCAATGGTAAAGGAGAGTTTACGGCCTTAGAACATACCCCTAGGCCGTAAACTCCAATAAGTGTCTTAATTGATGTTCTAAATTCATAACAATGCTTAGAAAATTAGTTTGAATCACATGTGATTGCCCTAAATAGCTCAAATCAACTATTCTTAGCCATGGGTGAGTTTACGGCCATAAAATCTATGAGTGTGGCCGTAAACTCATGTTTTAAATGATTTGAATCCATTCCAAGTGTTCCAATGTGTTTAGATAATCATTTCTAGCAATCCCTAAGTCCATTTGAGCCCTTAAACCATCAAAACCACACCCACATGAGTTTACGGCCGTAAACTCATGTATGTGTGTGTTCCATAGTTGTATACTCTTTAAAATACTTACTCTTGGGGAGTAAACTCAAGTCCCAAGTCCCTAGTGCCATTACACGTCCAAAGATGTCACCCAGGTCACTCCAAACACTCGTTTTGAGGTGTTTAACCTCATTGGAGTGCAATGTTCCATATGATTAGTGAATGTATCCCTAATTGTATATATATGGACATTATATCATTTTACATAGGGTCATCGCGAGTAATCAAACCCCGAACCGACGTATAGCATTCAAAACCGACACGTTTCCGAGTCCGGTGAGTTCATACCCCTACCCTTTTTCACTGTTTTTCACTGTTTTCAGGGGGGAACACAAGCAAAGTACAAGGAAATTCTTGTACTCAAAACATGTTTTCAAATATGTGTTTCATATTTCTTATGCTTTTATAACTGATTACTACAACTGACAACAGATCGAACATACAGATCACGTACCATATATTTGTGAAATAAGTCTTTAAACTAGTATGTTATACATATATTTCACAAATGGTTTTCCACATTTTATCAGTTAAAAGCATAACATTAAACATTTGAACATAATACCTGTACACTATTTTGTCCTCGGTAACACTCCCCACACATATACGAGTGGAGAACTATCATATTATTACTAGTAAATTTGTTATTCCTGTATGATTGGAGACACGTCCTCGGAGAACACTCCACCCAGATTACGCGAGTGGAGGACTACACCCATAACCAAAATCTCTGGTATTTAGAGAGCGTGACTTGAGTGTATAGATCTATACGGGGCTGACTACCCCACAACTGGCTGCTAGCTACAGCCGAACCGAAATGGTTCAAAGGTGACGAAAGTCATAAGTATGTGGACGACTTATTGCGACATGTGGACTACTTATTGCCACAGGTTTCAGTCTATTGTATGGTTATGGAACTTGCAATTAGGATAACAGAGATTTACTTACAGTAATAATGGATTACTTTATACATCGTTTACATCTTTTACTTCTTTTACTTACTGTAACTAACATTCAGGAAGGTACGGGACTTTCCTGGGGAAAACATGGAACCTAATCACGATTACATCTTTTACATCTTTCACATTGTTTACATAAGTTACATACATGCAGGAAAGCATGGGGCTTTCCTGGGTAACAATTACATAACTAGAAAGAATATCAAATTGGATAATATTACATCTTTTATAATTTGTAATATACAATAAGGAAAGTATGGGACTTTCCTGGTAACACATGATACGTAAACATAACAGTTTAATCAGTCAGATGACCAACTATACATTTTCACATGAATAAACATGTTTTCAGTGTACAAACTTATCATACTTTACATTTGTGAAACAATAACCAACTTTTAAGAAAATACGGGATTTTCTTGGTGTTCATAACATTTCAGAAACAGAAAGGAAACCGATACGTTTTCATAAAACAAAACCGCTTATGAACTCACCAGCTTTATGCTGATTTTCAAATCGCTTGTGTTCTCAGGTCGACGTTAGAACAGGTACCCGAAGATCCTTTTTGCTTGAAGACGGTGTGCATGAAGACCCGTTACATTTTTTCTAGATATACTATGTATCACAACTGTACAAACTTTACTTTTGAAACAACTGTAAAACTTTTAATATGTAATGTATTGGTTGTTTTACTTTACTTACTATGTGCATTGGATTTGATACTCAACGTGGTAGTCAACCCCGGAAATGTATTCCACCTTCGGTTTTCGGGGTGTGATACATATATAAGTAAATCTAAATGACATTAGGACAAATAACCGATACCATAGGCCTACATCCAAATAAGGAAAAGGGACCAAAGTGAGTTATCAGTCCTAAGTCTTTTAAACCTTATATATATATATATATATATATATATATATATATATATATATATATATATATATATATATATATATATATATATATATATATATATATATATATGATTTCTGGGGAAAAATATAAGTTTATAAAATCATTTAAAAGAAGTTTAATATTTTGAAATATATTTGGTGACTTGATGTCATTTTAACACAATCTTTGAAACCATTTGATTTCATGATATCTGCAATCCATTTTGATAAGATATTTTGAAACTATTTTCTTATAACACAAAAATCTTTGTGTTAGACTTGTATCCCCCCCCCCCCACCCTTTTAAAACAGTAAAAACTATGAAAATACGAGGATATGAACTCACCTATTGGAGGGTGATTCAAATGATGATTTGATATCGGATGCTTAGTTCCACGAGTGAAATCCTGCAAGAAAACAAGTCCTATATAGTGATTTATATAGCACATATGTATCCCATTAGCTAAAATAATCAGAGGAATGATTAGAAACTGGACTAATTTGTAAGTATAACTTTCAAATTGAAGTGTTTGAAGCTATATTGGAGGCTAAAATGGGTTTACGGCCAGGTTTTCACAGCCATGTGTTCTAGAAGAATCAAGAACAGTTGATGATTCTAGACCAGATTCTAAGAAGATTCAAAGGTTTTGGGGTGCTTGTTCTTCGTGTTGTTCACGTGTTCTTTGTGAAAACTGTTAGATCTTGTCAAGAACTAGTATTTTATACTAGCATAAGATGAACAAGGATGATTTTGGTGTGTTCTTAACGAGATATAATGTTCTTGGTGGATGATACTTGAAAGAAAAGGCTTAGAATTTTCTTTGGAAGTGTAAGAAATGAAGAAAAGTCGGCTGAAATGAATATATATATATATATATATATATATATATATATATGTGATGGTTCATGGTTCAAGGGTTTACGGTCGTGAACATTGTTTACGGTCTGAAGTCGGTTAGTGTTTACGACCGAGAACGTACCCCAATGCGATAAGGTTCGGTGAGTTTACAGCTGAAGCCTAATTACGGTCGAAGTCGTTCACGACCTCATTCATGGCTAAGAGGTTTTATGGCTCAAGGAGTGTATGGTCGTAAACCCTTTGCGGCCCGAAGTGTTTGCGGTCCGAAGCAAAGGAATAAAATGCGAAGTTTTCTCAGTTTTTAAGCATTTCCGTTCCTAATTCGACCACAATTATTTTAAGGATTTGTAATAAATAAAGGTTATTATTTTAACCTTAATGGAAACACAAAACAATAAGGAATACTTTAGTTGACCCATGCTTAACTTTGGTTGATTGGGGTTGACTTTACAAATAGAAAATAACGAGATGTTACACAGGTGCTTTTTCACTACCACAATTCCAAACGCTTTCCTTAATCTCTTCGTAAGAAAATGGAGTTTCAAGCATATATCTATCTTCATCATTACGTGATTTGAAAAGACGGGAAGTGAAGGAGGGACGAGAAGAAACTGGTTCCGAGAACGACTTTATTTCTTCTTTGACTGCAATAGGTTCAGTTACCTAGGAACCTTCTATATAAATTACGTTGATTCTGCTTTTTTCTTGTTTCCTTTAATTATCCCATGAAAAAACGAAGAGTTTTCATCTCCATCAATTGTCTAACAGATTCTTGACTTTTGCTTCAAGTTAAGACCCCTTTTTATTCAAGTTCATTAAGCTTTTGCTTATAAGTTCTCCTGTGATCCCTTTTAGGAGATGATAACAATCTGGTTTCAACTTCCAATTCAATTTGATCAATTTAGTCACAACTAGCATTTTTGTCTAGGAAATTCTATCTATGTATGATCAACTCTGGATGTATCTTGAAACTTTAAGACTGATACTATACAATTTAGTCATTTCAAAAACATCTATTCAAATCAAAACTCACTCGTGAAGCCCAAAAATCTAATACAATATATTTCATACACTCAACTTTGGGTTGTAACCCGAATTCTTCCCGGTTCAAACCCCTATTGGGCTAGGAATCATTTATTGGGCCTAATGGGCTAATAAGCTCACAACTTGATTATTTTGGACTAAGAATCCTTATATGGGCCCTTGTTGGACCAACATTCATTAAACTATAACATTTTGGGTCATAAGACTTTTTATGGGCCTTATTGGACTTAAAATGTTAGTCTTATGGGCCTTATTGGACCTAAAATTTGTTTTATGGGTCTTATTCAGCCGTAAACAACTTTCTTGAACCTTATTGGGTCGTAAACCCATTTTTTTATCATTCTTGGGTCGTAAACCCACCCCTTTTAATATTTTGGGCTGAAAACTCAAATGTAGGCCCACATGGATCAAAAACCTCTAATGGGCCAAGGCTATATCAATCCCAAGGTCCATATTTTTCCTGATTCCTCTCATTCATGATTATATATATGAATATATTTATATATTTGGTAAAAAAAGGAAAACTTATAGGAATTAAATCATGACACCTAAGTTTTGCATGGTGGAAATCCATGCAAAATGACCATCAAATATCTAGCTTATGAAGTAATTAACCATTAAGTAAAAAACACTAAACCTCTCTCTCTATCTCTCGTCTTCTCTTCTTATTCTCGGCCTCCCCTCTCCATTTTACACTTTAATTTATTTCTAAATCGTCAAGGATACCACCATCTTCCTCTTAAGAATTGTGATTTGTGTATGATTTCAAAAGGGTTCTTCAACAAAGATTCATCCCTTTGGTAAGTTTTCGTTCAACTCTATGGTTTAACTTCAAGTTACTCTAAAAATCTCACCTTAAACCACTCTCATTTCGTGTTCATGATCCTAGAACCACCCATATTTTCAAGATCTCTTCAAGAAGCTTGGTAGGCCGAAAACATCTCCCTCTCTTCTTTAAAAACCGAATCCATCAACCAAAGTGAGTCCATACCCCCCTATTTTCAGTTTTTACTTGGTTTTAAGGGAGAATACAAGTTTCTCTGTGTAGATCTATGAGTATATGCATGTATATGTGTGTTTTTCATGATTTGTGTTGTGATTATGTGTTGAAATCTTCATAAACTCGAAAAATATGCTAACACATGACGGTATTTATGAAACAAACTACTAGATGCAACATTATATGAAAATGAAAGGATTAAATCATTTCAAGGATGTTTGAAACAAAGAAAAATCGTGTAAAGGGCCAAAAATTGACAAAGTAAAAAAAAAGTGAGGATCTTTTGTCAACTCATGGTTTTAAGAGGTCTAAAAGAGTCATTTTAAACAAAAAAGGGTCTTTATGATATTCATGGTTTCAAAAGGGCCAAAAGTGTAGATTTTCACAAAATGGGCCTCAAATTGGGCGTTCACGGTTTTATGGGCTAAGCTTGTAAGTTTTTGGCTTTTATAATTTAAATTGTCATTTTAGACAAAATTGAGCCAAAAATGTAAATTTTTGGTTAAAAGGGCTGAAAATGTAAATTTATTTAAACTTGGGCCGAAATGTCAATTTTTATAAAAATTAGGCCAAAAGTGTTAATTCTAACAAAAGAGGGCTAGAAATGTTATTTTGTTTAAAATAAGCCCTAAAATATAAACTTTTGGTCTTAAGGGACCTAAAGTGTCATTTTTACCCAAAATGTGCCTTAATTGTGAATTTTTGGTTTTAAGTAGAGATGCACAAAAAAACCGGTTTCACTATTCAAAACCGGATTTTCAATCGGATCCTAATCCAACATTTCAAATTGGATTTGATACTGGATCATAAACCGGATTTGCTAAAAACTGGATCCAAATCCGCCCCAAAATACGCATAAAACCCACTAAAATCGGTTTAAACAGGATTAGAATCGGATTCGTATATTGACCGAATCTGGATTGGATTTCGACTGGATTCAGATCGGATTTTGACCGAATCGGATTCTTGATGAAGTAAGCGAAACCGGATCGGATCGGATTCGGGTTTTGTGCATCTCTAGTTTTAAGGACCAAATATGTCTTTTTACAAAAAGTGGGCATTTTATGCCATTTTGGTAAATAATTAAACAAGAACAAACAATACAATAACAAACGAGTTAAGCACAACAAGCTCACTGCTATTAGGCCTTAGTGACCCATTTACATGCATATTAGGCCTGGAATATACATTACATGTCTATTGGGCCTTAGTGGTCCATTTAAATACTTATTGGGTCTGGAATATACATTACATTTTTATTGGGCTTTTGTAGCCATAAGCATGCTTGTTGGGCCTGGAATATACACATTACATGTTTATTGGGCTTTTGGAGCCCATATACATGCTTGTTGGGCCTGGAATATACATTTACATGTTTATTGGACCTCTATGGTCCATTTATATTCTCATTGGGCCTAGTAACCTTATAACACACTCGAAAGCATTAATTACTACATTAACAAGTGTGATACAATACTCGCGTGAATATAGTTAAGGTTCTTGTGAGACACGTTTATTCATTTTGTACCTACCTAATGTACAACCATTAACATGTAGTTATAAGAAGAGTCTCCTAGAGGGAGAGCGGGAGTTAGTGTATAGATCTATACAGAGTTGACACCCCACACATGAGTTGTTTGCTACAGTTAGACTAGGCTAGTCTAGGGAGACAAACATTACCTTAAACAAGTCGGCATCTGAAAAACATCATGACGAGCGGATCAGTTATTATAAAGTATGTTTATAACGACTCACAAAGAAATTAACTCCACTATAAATTTACGGAATACATAAACAATTCTACAATTACAATATTATACAACCCACCAACTTACGGTCTTTGGGCATTAATACTATAACACTTTTGCAAGTAGAAAATAGCGGATTTTCTAGGAAAAATTACCCTATACATCACTTTTACTTACACAGAAAGCATGGGATTTTCTGGAATACTTTCCTTATACCTTTTCAAAACACACATACATTAACACAAGTTTTGATACAAACTTTTTATACCAATACACTTATTAACTCACACCAACATTATATATGTTGACTGTTTTCAAGATAACTTGTATTCTCAGGAAACCGTTAAGCAGGTGGACATCAAGGTCACGTGGAAATTTGTTGCATTTTGTTGCTATTAAAAACATCGATTTTCATTTATGCTTTTAAAAACATTTTGTTGCTATTACCAGTTGTGACATCCCCAAAATCATGGCCAGAAAAGACCGATTTTCATTTATGCTTTTAAAATAATTTCAGAGTAAATCTTTTTTATTTGAAAGAATTGCGGAATTTGTTCCCAAAAACAAAGTATGATAAATTAAGATTTACCAAAGCATTTCTTAAAGAAATGTATTTTTCATTATATAATCAAAACTCGAGATGTCATGTTCCGATACAGACCATAAAGAATAAATGATAAAATTACAAGTCATTCAACAAATATATACATATACAAACTTGTAAACAAAACAACTTGATGATTCATTCATCTTATGCCCTTGCACCACTTCCTGTAATACAAATAAAACTTAGTGGGTCAGGCTTGGGAGCCTGGTGAGCATATAGGGTATTCAACCCATAATAAATAATTATATTTAATTCCACCAACCAACAATAACCCAATTACTCGTTCCCGTTATTCTCACATTACGTCCCTAGAACAACTAACACAAGGGACCTAGTCTTAGAATATTTCATCGGGGCGACAACACATGCTTTGGGGGTTCCTTAGAAATATAAGTCAAATAAGGAAACCATGAGGGGGATGGAGTACCGCGAATGAACACCCAAGTTCATTAACACCTACAGGTGGCGAACCTGCTAGCGTTCCACAAGACTGTCTAGAAAAGTCTGTGGTCGTCATCTAAACTCTGCTAGATGACTTAATCAAAAACAACATCGAGGCCTCTCATCTGTTTATCACACAACTATCTACCCATGTTCTACCTGTCATATTAGTAGATAAAAATATATATTTTTATACATAGTTTAAAACCTGTATAGCATTCTCATTAAATACATATTCCAAACAACAGATGAGACACATAAACATAACACGTATTTCATTGAGAATAAATCATATCTATGAGATAGAAGAAAGTTAATATACATTCACACATATACACAAAGTATACACATAACACCTATTTCGTATAAAATACTTCATAAATATGCATTAGAAGAAAGTAACTACACACTCACTTGATCAGAAGATGATCGGACAACACTACGGCTTGTAGAAGTAGTATTATTCGGTGAAACCGGGATCACTTCACACACCGGGTTTCTCGTGGGCAGAGCTTCGGCTCAGAAACTCTTTTCTTCTCGGGATCTTCGGGCTTCGGGACTTGATTCAGTCTCGGGATTGATACCGGGCCTTCGGGGGTACTTCTTTGCACGTAAATCGAGGTAATATGGGTGAGAGATGAGAGAATGAGCAACCCTAAATGGCTGGCCCTTCAAATCTATTTATAGGGCAAAACTGGCCCTTGCCACATCGTGGCACCCTTTTTCCACGTCGTGGGCTTGGTCGTCATTACAAGTTGCATCTGGGGGACTCTCGGAGGTGTCAGAAGAGTTGTCACATCGTGGCACTGCTTGCCACGTCATGGTATCTGACACTTTTTGGGGTTTCGCGTCCCGAACTTCAGAAATTCATAACTTTCGCATACGAACTCCATTTTCGACGTTCTTTATATCGACGCGAAGGTGAGATTATGCTCTAACACTCTCATTTAGACTTCATTGGCAAATGTTGAATTGATTTTTAATATATTATAAGTATATTACTTAAATATTATTTTTAATAGGCCGGGACAGGAAAACTGTGTTCGAAATTCATAACTCCTTCATCTGAACTCCGTTTTTGTCTGTCTTTTTATCGTTGGACTACTATCGATGAGATCTTCAATTCTCATTTAAATTTTTTTGGCTAAATATCACTCAATCTCTATTTCGAGTATTCGGGTTGTATACCGTTAAGTCGAAACTTCGAAAAATCATTATTTCCTCATACGAAGTCAGATTTGGGCGTTCTTTTTATGCACAGTCTCGGTTTAAGGAACTCTACACATTCTCTTAGATCACTAAGTCTAAATATTGCACTAACGTAAATTTCACTTTTTACATCATTCGGCGTTGCCGGTTCTGTCGCGAAACTTCGACAGGTCATAACTTCTTCGTTATAACTTGGATTTCAGCATTCTTTATATATTCGGAAACCTCGTTTCAACCACTACAACATTATCCATAGATATTGACTTTATCAAAAATTTCATTTTTACGGTTATTTTTATTCTTAATTAAATTAAGTCACACAATTAAGCACATAACACATAATACTTAAATATTTCATCATTAATACTTCAAAAAGAGTTCCAAGGGTTAACCTAGACTATTACATCAATGATAATGCCTAGCCTGGAAATGCGGGCATTACAATTCTCTCCCCCTTAGGTTGATTCCGTCCCCGGAATCACACATCAACAAACAAATGCGGATAGCGAGTCAACATGTCACTCTCCGTTTCCCATATGAGATTTGACCCATTCGTATGTTTCCAACGGACAAGCACTAATTAGACCATATTTTGTCGAAGCTTCTTAGTCTTTCGCTCAACAATTACTTCTGGTTCTTCAATTAACCTCTTATTTTCATCAATTCTCAATTCATAAATTGGAATTATATCCGGAACTTCTCCCGTGAACTTCCTCAAATAACACACATGGAAAGTGTTATGAATACCATTTAGTTCTTCTGGTAATTCGAGCTTGTAAGCTTCGTTCCCAACCCTCTGAAGAACTTTAAACGGTCCAATAAACCTTGGACTCAACTTTCCCCTTTTACCAAATCTTATAACTCCCTTCAACGGCGAGACTTTAAGCAAAACCGAATCTTCAACTTCAAAAGTCATCGGCCTTCGCTTCATGTCAGCATAGCTCTTTTGATGATCTTGCAGGTTGCATACCGCTAAGTCGAAACTTCAAAAGTCTATTTCGAGTATTCAGGTTGCATACCACTAAGTCGAAACTTCAAAAAATCAGAACTTCCTCATACGAAGTCAGATTTGGGCATTCTTTTTATGCACGCTCTCGGTTTAAGGAACTCTACAACATTCGCTTAGATCACTAAGGCTAAATATCGCACTAACGTAAATTTCACTTTTTACGTCATTCAGCGTTGTCGATTCTATCATGAAACTTGGACAGCTTATAACTTCTTCGTTATAACTCAGATTTAGGCATTCTTTATATATTCGGAAACCTCATTTCAACCACTACAACATTATCCATAGATATTGGCTTTATCTAACATTTCACTTTGACGCTTATTTTTTTCTTAATTAAATTAAGTCACATAATTAAGCACATAACACATAATACTTAAATATTCCATCATTAATACTTCAAAAAGAGTTACAAGGGTTAAACTACACTATTACATCAATGATAATGCCTAGCCTGGAATTTGTCACACCCCAAAACCAAGATCGGCGGAAAAGTTCTGGGGCGGAGGACATCATGTAAAGTATCACAACACAGTAAATGTAAATAAGCAAACAACATCATCCATTGCATTAAATATATAATTTTAATACAAGCGTGTCCTGTACAGTTATAGACACCAAAAATAATGTAAATCAAAATAATAAGATGAGTCTTGGATGCGCTCCATCTTCTCAAAAGTTGGCCTCGGTACCTGTCTAATAATGACCTGAGAATACAAGTTATTTTGAAAGAGTTTATCAACATTAAGCTGGTGAGTTCATAAGTATTTTAGTGTCGGTATTTGTCATCCAAAAACGTTTGAACATGTCTCAAGTGTAAGTTTGTAAAATGTAAGTAAATGTTTGTAAGTGTTTGTACAAGTTTGAATCTCTCAGAAAAACCTATATTTTCTATTAAAGTAGCCTTCTACCAAGGCTTAACTGTTTTGTATGCTCGTTTGTTGTAAAAGTGTGTAATTTCCCAAGTGTAACTATCATTTAACAAAATATAGTTTGTACATTAAAGTTTAAGTGAAACAATCACTAAAAGTATGTAATGGGTAAATTATTGTAGTATTGTAGTGTTGTATTATAGGAACTACTGTTGTACTAACTACCTTAAACCGGATTTATATTAAGGTATCATGTGATAAATTGCACCATACTATCGACTGGTAACAAAGACATACGAATGGTCGTAATAACGGAATGACGTTTGGCACCCGCAGACCTGCAGGTCCGGCTATAGCTAGCAGCAAGCTGTAGGATAGTCAATCCAGTATAGATCTATACGTAAACTCACGCTCTCCCTCCAAGAGAATTCTGGCTACAACTCGGGCCATGACATTTAAGGCATGCTCCGATACAGTGGATCACAATTGTTAACGTAATCTTGTATATGTAATGTAATGAACTGTTCTAGTATAGTTGTATATGTTCTTCCTCAAGTATAGTTGTATATGTCCTCTGTCTAGTATAGTTGTATATGTTCTCTTTCTAGTATAGTTGTATAAGTACTCGTAGTAATAAGTATTGACTCATGAATGAAGTGACTCATTTATCTACAAATTGTAGCAGTATGATCCTATGTTACCCCGATGGTAACTTACTGATGATGTACTGATAAGTATGAATATGTAGTAGTATGATCCTATGTTACCCCGAATTCCCACCAGACCACATCCAAATCGAGAAAAAGGAAATAGGGCAGATGGCCTTCCTAAGCCCTTTAAACATTTCTTATATATCTATACATATATGGGCATGCAATTTATAAGAAGTAAAACAAAGTTTAATAAAAGCATTTGATAAGTAAAAGAGTTTGTAAAACATTTTGAAGTAAAACAGTTTGAACAGTGATAAAATCATTGGTTTTCTAGTTATTAATCGCATGTGATTAATGTAATCACATGTGATTGATGCAATAACTATAAGCATTTAACTTGTATTCCCCCCCCCCCCATAAAAGTATTTAAAACATTCAAAAGTATTTCAAAGGTTAATTAAAGGGGTATGAACTCACTTGTGGTGAGTGGATTGGATTGAAGTATCGGATACCGTGCTAGGTGGCAAATGGAGACTTGTTCACATGCACGAGCCTAGTGATCATATAATGAGCATATATATAACTAATTAGCCAAATAATAACTTAATAAAATAATTTGGGACACTTAGGAACATGTAAACACTTTGTATAAGTGTTATAGGTCCTAAGGGTTTCTTCTAGGTTGTTATAGGACAAGGCTAAAGGGGTTTAAAGCTTCCAAGGACCTTGTATAAGTTTTTACTAATCAATAAACTCCACACAAGGAATTTACGGTCGTAAACCCTTGAGTTTACGACCGTGAACTCCAATCTTGGTGGTTTTTGGTGTTTTGAAGTGTTGCTTGATTTCTAGAATAAGCCTTGCTTGGTAGTTTAATCCTTTGGGTAGTTTAGTGCCTTAAAATACTCCTTTGAGGAGTTTACGGCCAAAATACCATTTCTTTTGGAGTTTAAACCTTAAGCTCTCAAGGGATGGGTGTTTTTATTCTTTCAAGTCTCTTGCACAAGTAGGATAATTTCTAGGCTTTTGTTTAAGGCTAAAGAGGACCCTAGGCACACTTTGGTGCCCTTACTTGGTCTTTACGGCCCAAGAGAAATTCCTTGGCCGTAAACTCCCTTTAAGGTGTGTTCTTGACTTTTAAAAGTCTATAAATTAGCTAGGATTAAATGGGGTTTAATGTCTAAAGCCTTAGGAGTAATTAGGACACATTTTTGGCCCTTGAATTTGGAGTTCACGGTCCAAGAAGTTCTTGGGTCGTGAACACCCTAAGCTAGGTGTTTTTGATTGTTTTCTAGTCTCAAATATGCATACATAATGTCCTAAGCTAGTTAGTTATCAAGGAAATGGGACTAGATGGCCTTTAAGCATCATTTTGGAGTTTACTCCCCAAGAACATTCTTGGGCGGTAAACTCCCGAATCTCATATATTTGACATACAATCTATGATATTAAGCATAAAACAAGCATTAAAACACAAGTACGGAAGTGTACTCACGATTTGGGATGAAAACCCGAAGATCCGTGACAGAGAAAATGGCGTTTCTCTAGTCGGAAATGTGAATAATGAATGAATTTAGTTCAGAAATCTATTTATAGTCCTGAAATATTTTTGGCAGAAAATATTTTTATTCCAGAATTGGACTCTAACATTATGAAGTTTTGGAATGCTCAAGTTTCACAAACCCATGAGCATCCACTCTCCTGATATCTCCTTAAACGTAAACCCTAATGTACACAAACTTATTCGGAAAAGTCTGAAATTCATTGAAATTGGACTAGCTTCTACTGAATAGTTAATGTTCGTACAAAATGGAAATTTCGGGTTGTCATAGAATTAAACATTAAATTTAAACCGGTCGTATCCACTCCCCTTCTTGGGTTTACCCAAACCACGAACGTTTAAGGTGATTATATTCATGGAAGCTCTTCAAGTCCCCTTTCTTCGATGATTGCCGATTTGACCAATTCTTCAGTACCTTCCATTTGGAATCCGCAAAGTTTACCAATTTCAATTGTTTTTTCAACCTTGGAGCTTACGCATACCCCATTGGAAGAGTGATCGTCATCCATGGAGTCGCCATCAACCACTGCAGCATCAGTTTGAGGAATTTGAGGTTCTCTAACTTCTTTTAAATTTCAAGTGTTTGGAGAGGTAGCACCAAATTTAAAAAGGTTATCTATGACTTCTGTAGTATTAAACAATGATATTTTCAGTTGGTGAAAGGAGATATCCCCAATTGAGGAAAGTTTTCTTTTCTTATTTAACTTACGTAGGGCATTTGGGGAAATTGTTGAAATAATGAAAGGTTTTTTTATCGATCTAATCATTTTACTATTTTTGCCCTTTTTTGGTATATTTTTGTTTTATTTATGTTTGTGTTGTAGGTTAAGATGTATCAGTTGTTGAAGGCTTAGTGTAACTTTTTCGGGTTATCTCGTGGGTCATTGGGTCAGGAACTATCTTGTGTATATAATGTTTGTTTCAGTACATTTGATTCTAAAGTATTTCTCTCATCTGTAACTCTCTCTCTCAGTGGTTTAATTCTCTAGATTAGGGTTCTTTGTAAAATGTGTGTTCTTGATTCATAGTTCCCAATTATATGAGTGTATATGTGTGAGAGTAATGTAGGAAGTCTGTAGTGAGATTTTGATTGTAAAAGTATATGTAAAAGTATATGTACAAGGTTGCTCCATTGGTTCGATTTCTGTAATCGATCGTTCGTTTCCTGGATTTAGTCGTAAAACAAGGTGATGTTTCTTCTTCCCTTTATTAGATCAGATTTCATATTTTTCTTTCTTTGAGACAATTTGTGTTCTCTGTGAAGAAAACTTTAGGTCATACTTGTGTTGTACAATCTATGGATTTCTCCATCTCGATCATCTCTTGTTTACGACTTTTGCTATCGTTTTTTCTCTGTTCAAAAGTACTGTGAGTTCTTGTTGATTCTCTGCAGATCTGGTGTGGACTGCTTGCTTGTTCGTCATTCAAAAGGCCTTCAGTGTTCCTTTAAGTTTGAAACTAAATCATCTAGGTTTTGGATTAACTATGTAAGGAAACAGATTATTACCGCTCACTCTTACACGGAAAGAAGCCTAGTCGATCTTGTTTAACCCTAACCTCGGTCTTTGTGGCAAAAAGCCCTGGCTAAGCCATTTATAAAGTGTTTTCATTCATCACTGTGAGATCCTTCTTGTAACAACCCGAAATTCTGTATCAATACTTGTAACTCTTTTCGTAGCTCATTTCGATAATCCAAACGCCGTTTCCAATTTCGTTTCCAATTTCTCCATTTAATTATGACATAATTGTGGGACTTCTATTATGACTTAATGAGTGTCTAAACATGTTTAGAACTCACTTTAGCACTTCATATTAATAATTGGAAACATTTTAGAATTTACCATATCGGGTTAAGGCAACTCAATCGGGTGTGACCAAAATCCCCGTCTAACACCGGTATCGGGTAGAATTCCACCGTGTCCAAAACTTAGACACTATATAAAGTGTTCTAAGTCTTCATTTGAAGCTTTTGGATTCATCTCACTACTCTCTCTCTCTCTAACCTCTCTCCTCACCCAAAGATTCAAGGTCCAAAACATTGAATTTAGGCTCCAAATCTTTGAGGTAACATCCCTAACTTGTTGTGTAACCTCTTAAGCCTTCAAATTTGTGTTTAAACTATCATTTTGGACCTGGAACATGTGTTTACGGCCAAGGAATAAGCTTGGGCCGTAAACACACAATATTGGGGTTTTTGAGCAATTTAACCCTTCCAAACCAACATTGGGACTTAGATACGACCTTGAGGCTTACAAACCTGGACTTGGAACACATTAAACTTGGATTTTGAGGGATTGACATGAGTTTACGGCCAAGGTATGTGCTTGGGCCGTAAACACCTCAAACATGGGGAGTAAACACACTTAGACATGTTAAAATGCCTTGTAACTTCACCAATAGCCTTGGAATAAATCCTAGAACCATCTAAAAATAGTTTGGGGACCTTAAACACATCAAACACCATCCATTTGAGAGTTTACGGCCATAGCACATGCTCCTAGGCTGTAAACTCCTAAATGTATGTGAAATGGTGCCTTAAATTCACACCAAGGCTTGGAAAATTAACTAGACTCTCATGTGATTATCCTAAGCACCTCAAATTAATTTTGGTTTGAGCTTAGGGGAGTTTACGGCCATAAACTCCATGTTTACAGCGCGAACTCCCATAAATGGTGTATAAGTCCATACAAATTAATCCAAGGCATTTGATAAATCCATTCTAGCAAGCCCCATGTCCATTCAAGCCATTAAACACTCAAAACCATCCAAACATGAGTTCACGGCCGTGAAGTCATGTATGTGAGGGTATATGGCCTAAAACTCCATTAAGGAGTTTACTCTTGGGGAGTAAACTCATTTCCCAAGTCCCTCGCATCATTACACGTCCAAAGAGGTCACCCGGGTCACTCCAAACACTCGTTTTGAGATGTTTTAGTTCATTAGAGTGTATTATCCTATCTAATTAGTGTTTTAAAGTCTAATTAGATACCTTTGGATACCATTTCATATTATATAGGAACCTCGCGTGTTAACAAGCCCCGAACCAACGTTTAGTGTCCGAAACAGTTGCGCCTTCTCATCTGGTGTGTTCATAACCCTACCCTTTTTCACTGTTTTAACTGTTTTCACGGGGGAACACAAGCAAAGTACAAGGGATTACTTGTACTCAAAACATGTTTTCAAATGGGTGTTTCACATTTTATATGCTTTTAACACTGATTGCTACCACTGATAACCGTTTAAACACGCAGATCACGTAAACATATATTTGTGAAATGGATTTTAAACTGTTATGTTATATATATATATATATATATATATATATATATATATATATATATATATATATATATATATTTCACAAATGGTTTTTGTGACAACCCAAAAATTTCCGTTGGTTTTAACATCGAAGTTAACGTCAAAAATTAACGTCGAAATTAGTTATGTCAAAAATTAATTTAATTTATCCCGAAAATATTTTTGACCGGATTTAAACCCGTTGGAATATTTTAATTAATATTCTTCAAGCGAAAATAAATACACATAAATTATCTTTCCAATTACTTGGAAAAAGTTTATTTTTATTTAAGGCCATTTAACCGGGTAAATTTTTAAACCTCGCGAAACATAACTATCAGGTAGTCGTATACCGGGTACAACACTCAAGCCCTATATAAGGGTGGGTGGACACTCCTTAGAAGCCTTTTACCACCTTAGACTCTCTCTCTCTCTCTCTCTCTCTCTCTCTCTCTCTTTACTTTCACTCTCTACAAACGGGTTTTGGTCAAAAATCATCCCTCCGAGCCTCAAATCGGTAAGTAAACCTCCCTAGCTTGTTGTTTAACACTTCTATTTTGCAAAATCATGACATAATCATCCGGAAACCTCAAGAACAAGAGTTTACAGCCCATGAACACCTTCATGGACCGTAAACACTCATAAAAGGGTTTTTATGCTCAAAAACCCTTCCAAACCACTTCTCATGCTTAGCAATGGCTTAGATGCTTACCCGAAAGGACTTAGAACACCAAAATCGGACCAAATGGAGTGTAAACATGAGTTTACGGTCTAAGAATGTTCTTGGACCGTAAACCCATGTTCATGGACCATAAACACCTTGTATGGTGTCAAACTACCCCTCAAACACCTCCAAGGACTTCCATGAACTTTCTAGGGTGCATAGAACCTTATTTTCCTTCATTTTATGCACCAAAGCATACAAAAATCATGTCACACTTGAGTTTAAGTCCCAAGAAGGTTATTGGACCGTAAACACCCATTCATAGACCATAAACACCCCCAAAGGGTGTTAAAATGCCCTTAACACTTTGTATGGCTTGGATTTGGACCTAGAACTTCGTATGCTTAACCTACAACCACAAAAACACATGATTTGGGGACCAACATGAGTTTACTGCCATAAACTCATGTGTTTAAGGTAGTAAACTCCCCATGTGTATCTCCTTAGACCGTAAACTCCTCAAGGAGTAAACAATGGGCCGTAAACTCCAATTAGTGCCCATTTTGAATCCCAATCACTTCCTTAGCCCTTGATTCAACTCTAGCATGACTCCATGAGTGAGTTAAGACCTTTAAGCATCCCATGACACCACTACCATGAGTTTACAGTCGTAAACTCATGGGGGAAAGGGTCTTGAAACTGTAAACACCCATTAGGGCCTTCATTTGAGGAGTAAACTCCAATGTGACTCCATACACACCTTCTATGCAACCTGGGACACTTCTAGCACTTGTAGAAAAGTGTTTTTATGTCATAAGACACCCTTACTTGCTTAATTAGTTGTTAAAATGACTAATTAGATACTTAAATGTATCATTACATGTTAAATAGGATTCGCATGTGTGGTCAAGTCCTCACTTGACACTTAACATCCTATACCGGCACCTTCGTCGGATCCACTTATACCAGGTGAGTTCATACCCCTGAATGAACCTTTTAAATGTTTTTACATGTTTTATAGGGGGGATACAAGTTAAGCATGCCAGTTATCATATCAATCACATGTGATTGATAACCCGCATGCACAAGAATTTACCACACTGTAAACTGTTTTACCGAGTAGGATACTATAAATGGTTTTCTAAAATGTTTTCACTTGCTCATAACTCTTACTTTTACTGTTTTATCAAAGTTCATTTTAAAATGTTTTATGAAAGGTTCCAAAGAATTTCTAAAGGTTTTCAAACTTATTTTATCAAAGAATACCAATTTGTGACTTTCTTAAGTGTAAATTTTTTTCCAAGGTTTTCATCAAAGTTCTCTTTCATGTCGTATACTCTTGCTTGTTAGATGCCACTGCTTCGCTTTTACTTACTTTAAGTTCCTACTTGTTAACGTTCCCACTTTGGGATACACATATATTAGTTAACGCTTATACTTCACGACTCGATTATCCCACACTATTTGTTCACACTTTATGAATTGGTTGTTCCACACTATTCGTTCACATTTGATGATTCAGTTATTCCACACTATTAGTTCACACTTTATGATTCAGTTGTTACATCATGATGCGTTTCCACTTGTTACACACTCAGTCGTAGTTAGATGTACGTATGTACTTGTATAGGTGCATACAAATAATGATTGAAGGACTTCGGAACGTTTATCCGCCCTATTTCCTTTTCTTCATTGAGATGTGTTCTGTTGGGATCGGATGGCCGTCCGAGGGTCGTTTGATTCATTAGTTATATATTATGTATACAAGTATGGATGTACAAGTATGCTCTAGTCAGTTCAGTTAGGAGTCTCTACCTCTAGTTCAGCACTTACATTAGAAACACACTACCCACTATTTGGAAGTCTCTACCTCTAGTTCACCACTTACATTAGAAACACACTACCCACTATTTGGAAGTCTCAATCCACTATTTCGGATGCATCTTAAGGACACGGCCTTCTCCGTTATCTAGTTGGTAACCAGAGTCTCTTGTAGGGAGAGCGTACATTGTGTGTATAGATCTATACGGGATTGATACCCCCGCACCCTGACTGCTAGCTACAGTCCACGGCCCACCAAGCCAAGGGGTGAGAAATGTCGGTTAGTATGGTTACAAGTATCCCAGGTTGTCTTATAATTCATGGCCTTAAGGTAACGGTATTTCACCTGCAATTTACATTGTATGCTGGTAACTCATTTTCAAAGTCACACTGTTTTGACCTTGCAAGATATATCTTTCATTTGATACTATCTGCGGTCTGTATTCTCTGTTTTGACCTTACAAGATGTATCTTTCATTTGATACTGTCTGCGTTCTGTATTCTCTGTTTTGACCTTGCAACATGTATCTTTCATTTAATACTGTTTGCGGTCTGTATTCTCTATTTTGACCTTGCAAGATGTATCTTTCATTTGATACTGTCTGCGGTCTGTATTCACTGTTTTAGATCTTACCAGTTGTACCTTTCATTTGGTACCTTCTGGGGTCTGTGTATCCATTTGTTAGACTGAGCCAGGTGTGTCGTTCGTTCGATACTCTCCTGGAGTCTATGATTCCTTTGCCTTAGTCAGCAGCCCTCACTGCTGAGGCATATGTTATTTCCCTGACTTCTCTTGCTTTCTTTAATAATCAAATTCAGTATTTTGATAATGATAGCAATTAAGGGAAAACTACTTTTTACCACATAACTCTGTCCAGTCTTGGTAGAAGGCTGCTTTTATAAAAGAAAATATAGGATTTTCTGGAAAGAACTCTAATACACTGTAAACTCTTAAACTACTACATTATAAAGTTATTTGAATAAGACGTCACTAAATGCTTATGAACTCACCAGCACTTGTAAAAATGCTATCGCTTTTCAAATAACTTGTATTCTCAGGTCAGCATTAGACAGGTACATCCCCGGAGCTGTTGATGAAGATGGCTTAGTACCTTGCTGTACTTATTATATTTGCTTGTATACATTGATAACTTCTAATGTAAACCATGTAAAATTATTACTCTTAATGCAATGTTTTGTGTTACTTTGATTACTATAATGCATGTGTTGTGATACTTGACATGACGTCATCCACCCCATAATGTTTCCGTCGTTCCGGTTTTGGGGTGTGATAGATTGGTATCAGAGCATTGTTTATAGTGAGCTATGTATATCAATTCATAAAAGATATACAACCTATAAATACAAAGGGATAAAACACTCTGACCAAGAATTATACTTTAAAATATAACCATATTTTACCAAAGTATAAAAGCATCCAGAATCTAAACACTCGAACACAAGTATCACAAGAAGAACAATACTAAAAGTTTTCGGATGTTGAGCATCACCGTCAAACCTAGGCAGTTATGTAATCGTAAGCTCGAATAAATGTAACCTGATCAACTACATTAATTCGAGATGCGATGAACGTGTGCTTGGGAGTGATAGTGGTGTTGCAACAGTTCTGAAACTTACCAACTAGGAATGCTAGAGCCAAACATAAAGTTTAAAATACTATAGGATTATTTTGGAACACTAAAAGACTCACACTAATCCCATAATCATAATTAGAAGATAAGAAACAAACAAGAATTAAAATACCATAGGGGTATTTTAGGATCCATAACTAACCTTGTGTGAAGAACTAAAAGATCCTTATTGACATACCTACAACTACAGAGGGTATACTCCCAAGGTTATATATAATAAGGATCCCATAGGCTAAGAATGTGTGGTTTCACCCTATTTTCTTTTCCTCGTTGGGATGTGGATCTAGAGTAGTATCACATATTCGAAGGCCTATCGGATCTAAGTTATATATGATTTGTATACCCTGTGTAATCATAGCAAGACTCGATATGGATCACTCAGTGAAATGTTAATAATCTCTTAGGATTCTTTAGACATTTCCATTCTCGCACAAACCCTGTAGAAAACCCTATCCTTTTCAGTACTGGGTAGAAGAGTTGATTCCGACCCCGAAGAAGTTCATTGAGAAGATTTCCTATTCGGAAATAAATGAACTTGGTCAAGACTAATGAATTCACCAAGCGCCTATATCTTTTAGGGACATCGGTGAGAGATTCGCCTAAATTTCTGAGATTTCCAGTCATCTATCATGAAGTGATGACACTCAGAGTTGGAATCAGAAGGAAGGCGGAGAAGAAATTCAATATGTCCATACGAGGAGAGAACCCTAGGTAACTACCCAAAGGAAACCAACGCCGATACCAGTCAAAGATACGAGACAGACAGACGGAGCCAATACATGGAACCCAAGAAGTGTCTTTTCCTCGTGTTCGTCACGCTAATACACCCATAAAATAATACAATTTAGTGAGTTAGTGGTTACACTACTCACGCTATGTGTTAGGTAAATCGTCGTTTCCCGTTGCCAGTTACACGATTAGAGCGGATCCTCGCACCTCTGTTGAGGTTGTTTAGCCATAACTCTTCATGAGCCTCTCTTTCTGCAGTTTCGTTCCGAACTGTTCTCAAATCTCTCCAGATGAGAGAGTGAAACCTTTCCCAGTAACAAGGTAACTTAGTAGGGACGACTCACATCTTATGGCCTTTTTCCGATACTCACACTCCTACCTCGTACACCAGGACTACATCATAGGGATGTAGGTCGACACTCTGACAACCAGTACTCAAGGAACGGAAAAAAAAATTATGCCTAACAGAGTCAGGACATATATGTCCAGGGTTAGCCATCATCTCTCACTATCTTGTATTCCTTTCTATGTAGGAAAAACTATGCCATCGAAGAAGCGCAATCAGTCCGCCAACACGAAACCTACTCTCCGGTTTGATGAAGCTACCTTCCGGGTTGTGGTCTCGGCAGCTGTTGCAGCTGCCATGGCTCAACTGAATGCTAACAACGCCAATGTTAGCGAGAGCCCTATCGGAAATTCCAACCCCATCATTGGACCGCAACAACCAAAACCAGCATGCACGGCCATTCAAGAACCCCAACCAACCCCACTAAAGAGAAAGTTCAAAAACGAGGAAGGAAGTACCTTAGCTCAAGGACCTTCCGAAGGGCAATGAGCTGAGGTAGTCAATACCCCTGCCAACCCTTCCATCCCAACACCTACAAGACCAAACCTAGGAAGCCAAGCGATGACGACAGTCACGAGCAGTCGAAGTGGTAAGACAGAGAGGAGGAAACGAAATCGTCATGCTCGAAAGGAGCGCCAACGACTCCACAAACTTGTTGCGCAACAACAGCAAGTGGAAAAACCCACCCCTCCAGTGCCAGCACGACCCCTTTCACAAGTCCACGGCATCGGGTCCAACCCTACACACAATAGTTGTGTCAAAGTCGGACTCTTTAAAGGGAAATTTTCAAAGTGGAGGAATGAAGAGGGCACCTGTGTCCACGTAACTCTGACTAAGCACCTCACTCCTACTACAAATACCAGTACGAACCAGCCATGTCATCAGTGCGGTGAGACGGGACACCTCAAAAGGAATTGTCCAATAATAAAGAACTCCGGCGCAGACAGGAGGATACTAAGGATCACTGTTACCGGAGAGACGACAGGGGCACGGGAAAAGTCTAACTCTAATGCTTAGGGAGAAGCATGAAGGAACCCGATGGATTTTTGGTACATCTATCAATCTCAGATAACTAAACTGAAAACATCAAAAGACTAATTCAAAAATGTAAATATTTCCCCATTAAGGCGAAAGTCACAGCACTGTTATAAAATTTAAGATTCTTTAGGTAAAACTATAATGGCTAAACGTATACATTACGGCCATGTAAAGTTAAGATGGATAGACCCAGAGTGAGTGAATGCCGCCTCATTTCCTGTTCCTCGTTGGGTTGTGGATTTAGGGCGGAGTCGCTCAGTCAACAGTCCTCCCCACCTTAATTATACATGACTAGTATATGTTAGGCGATTATAGAAATGCCTCGTGAGAATCCATTCATGAAAAGGTATTCTATTCAGAAACACTCAAGACCCTCTATAGTTCTGCGTCGACTCTATCGGTTCAAGTATCCGCGACAGTGATACACAGGACGAAACCTGAAACGCCTAGAACTTGTATGCCTGTTTGGCGCATGAATCTATCGATCCTCATTATATATCATGTTGAAGTGTGCCAACTTCGACGCCTCTATTAATCATGGTTCGATTTCGTGCAACCATGTGTAAATCCTTAGTGCTGTGTAAAAGGACTTTCTCCATAGCCATGTCGGCGAATAAAGGCTCTTCTGAACCTAAAGATAATACAAATAATCAAACCTAATGCGATCCGTCAGTCGTCCTCTTATCTCAAACCTTCGGAAGTACCCAAGAGAAGGGTACCGCGCGCTGTTGATCAACCCTCCTTAGACAGATAGAAACCGAAGCGAAGGACACTGCAAGATACTCCAGAAGACAATAACCATCCGAAGCATACTTTGTAGATTCCCTAGAAAGACCCTTCATCCTATCCCATGGAACGAGAGCTAGAGTCAAGAGAACCCCTACGGATTGAGATAACATAATGACCACAGATCTGAAGCTTTTTGTCATTCCAGTTAAGCCAACATAGTAGCTAACACCCTCAGTTGATAAAGAAATCTGAGTCGTAAGAGTCAAGGACATTGACTATGACCATCCATTCACGCTTAATTCCCCGAATTAAGCATCGCCACAGATATCTCAAAAATCCGAAAGCTACGATGTGTTAAACTCTGAGAAGAATGGATGAGGAGATTAAAGTTCCGAGTGATGGAACCCCATACTCACTAGATTTGACCTAGACCGAGAAAACTTGAAACCTTCGGAAGAGTAGTTGCAGAAGATGTTCGCACTACCCAGGCACTCCGTCCATCCCGTTACCAACAAGTAGTGCCCAAAACCCTCCGCCCCTTTGCATAGAGGAAGTCATCGTCGCCCCGTAGACGATAGACTGTATTCTCCGAAGCGAACACTAGAATGCCAAGAACCACAGGATAACCTCTGCATCCAAGAATGCGTGAATAAAGTGTGAAGGTAGGCCGCGTTAAGCCTTATGACCCAGATCCCGAAGAGAGTATAGACTTGACATCAGTCTAGGTGTTAGTCAGTGGGTTATACAAGAGCAACCGCTTTCCGCACTAAATAAACTGATGCCTTGGAAATTTGGACATGTCTCACAAGATTCATTGGACTATCAGGTGTTCCATGAATACCATCTCACGCAGAGATAGTAGAATCACCCCCATAGATATTCCAACGCTTGTCTGGTGAAACTTGTCTCCCCTGCCTTGAGGGTTCCGTTAGAAATACCCCAAGCATTAGAAGTGCAGGTTTACTTTGCACGAGCTTGATATAGACACTCTACACCAAACAGATAACCATAGACACGCAACCCATTCGGTGACCTAGAAAGTCTCTAAAAGCCAATTGATAGGAAACGCGAAACCAAGGACAATCCGAGCTTCCTAAGAACCAAACTGAAGAGCTACATTTTAGTATGAGAGGGAACGTTTAGAACTTCGGAATGGTGATCACGCCAGTGATGATCTTGCCACAGAAGTACACTATGTTATAAGTGCTGAAAAGCTCTACCCTTCCGAGAGCTTAGGACCATCTAAGAACCCTCGCGGAGATTCGATCCAACCCTTTTCAGACCAATACTACTTTTGGATATTCCACAAGTTTCACCCCAAATTGGTCCTATTCTTAGACTTGATAAGTGTTGCCCGATGTCACTGTTTGTATCCCACTCATCTTGATAGGATCCATTGAAAACCCTAACATCGTAGACGAAACAAATAGGAAGTATCCTCGTACCTCTACTCGGTCATTCATACCTACTTCCTTGCCTAAATCTGAATTTCGGGACGAAATTCCCTCTAACGGGGGGGGGGGGGGGGGTGATGTGACAACCCAAAAATTTCCGTTAGTTTTAACGTCGAAGTTAACGTCAAAAATTAACGTCGAAATTAGTTACATCAAAAATTAGTCTAATTTATCCCGAAAATATTTTTAACCGGATTTAAACCCGTTGGAATATTTTAATTAATATTCATCAAGCGAAAATAAATACACATAAATTATCTTTCCAATTACTTGGAAAAAGCTTATTTTTATTTAAGGCTATTTAACCGGGTAAAATTTTAAACCTCGTGAAACATAAGTATCGGGTAGTCGTATACCGGGTACAACACCCAAGCCTTATATAAGGGTGGGTGGACACTCCTTAGAAGACTTTTCCCACCTTAGACTCTCTCTCTCTCTCTCTCTCTACTTTCTCTCTCCATAAATGGGTTTTGGTCAAAAATCGTCTCTCCGAGCCTCAAATCGGTAAGTAAACCTCCCTAGCTTGTTGTTTAACACTTCTATTTTGCAAAATCATGACATAATCATTTGGAAACCTCAAGAACATGAGTTTACGGCCATGAACACCTTCATGGACCGTAAACACTCATAAAAGGGTTTTTATGCTCAAAAACCCTTCCAAACCACTTCTCATGCTTAGCAATGGCTTAGATGCTTACCCGAAAGGACTTAGAACACCAAAATCGGACCAAATGGAGTGTAAACATGAGTTTACGGTCTAAGAATGTTCTTGGACCGTAAACCCATGTTCATGGACCATAAACACCTTGTATGGTGTCAAACTACCCCTCAAACACCTCCAAGGACTTCCATGAACTTTCTAGGGTGCATAGAACCTTATTTTCCTTCATTTTATGCACCAAAGCATACAAAAATCATGTCACACTTGAGTTTAAGTCCCAAGAAGGTTCTTGGACCGTAAACACCCATTCATAGACCATAAACACCCCCAAAGGGTGTTAAAATGCCCTTAACACTTTGTATGGCTTGGATTTGGACCTAGAACTTCGTATGCTTAACCTACAACCACAAAAACACATGATTTGGGGACCAACATGAGTTTACTGCCATAAACTCATGTGTTTAAGGTAGTAAACTCCCCATGTGTATCTCCTTAGACCGTAAACTCCTCAAGGAGTAAACAATGGGCCGTAAACTCCAATTAGTGCCCATTTTGAATCCCAATCACTTCCTTAGCCCTTGATTCAACTCTAGCATGACTCCATGAGTGAGTTAAGACCTTTAAGCATCCCATGACACCACTACCATGAGTTTACAGTCGTAAACTCATGGGGGAAAGGGTCTTGAAACTGTAAACACCCATTAGGGCCTTCATTTGAGGAGTAAACTCCAATGTGACTCCATACACACCTTCTATGCAACCCGGGACACTTCTAGCACTTGTAGCAAAGTGTTTTTATGTCGTAAGACACCCTTAATTGCTTAATTAGTTGTTAAAATGACTAATTAGATACTTAAATGTATCATTACATGTTAAATAGGATTCGCGTGTGTGGTCAAGTCCTCACTTGACACTTAACATCCTATACCGGCACCTCCGTCGGATCCACTTATACCAGGTAAGTTCATACCCCTGAATGAACCTTTTAAATGTTTTTACATTTTTTATAGGGGGGGATACAAGTTAAACATGCCAGTTATCATATCAATCACATGTGATTGATAACCATCATGCACAAGAATTTACCACACTGTAAACTGTTTTACCCAGTATGATACTATAAATGGTTTTCTAAAATATTTTCACTTGCTCGTAATTCTTACTTATACTCTTTTATCAAAGTTCATTTTAAACTGGTTTATGAAAGGTCCCAAAGAATTTCTAAAGGTTTTCAAACATATTTTATCAAAGAATACCAATTTGTGACTTTCTTAAGTGTAAATTTTTTTCCAAGGTTTTCATCAAAGTTCTCTTTCATGTCGTATACTCTTGCTTGTTAGATGCCGCTGCTTCGCTTTTACTTAGTTTAAGTTCCTACTTGTTAACATTCCCACTTCGTGATACACATATATTACTTTATGCTTATACTTCACGACTCGATTATCCCACACTATTTGTTCACACTTTATGAATTGGTTGTTCCACACTATTCGTTCACATTTGATGATTCAATTATTCCACACTATTAGTTCACACTTTATGATTCAGTTGTTACATCATGATGCGTTTCCACTTGTTACACACTCAGTCGTAGTTAGATGTACGTCTGTACTTGTATAGGTGCATATAAATATTGAAGGACTTATGAAGGTTTGTCCGCCCTATTTCCTTTTCTTCGTTGAGATGTGGTCTGGTGGGATCGGATGGCCGTCCGAGGGTCATTTGATTCATTAGTTATATATTATATATACAAGTATGGATGTACAAGTATGCTCTAGTCAGTTCAGTTAGGAGTCTCTACCTCTAGTTCAGCACTTACATTAGAAACACACTACCCACTATTTGGAAGTCTCTACCTCTAGTTCAGCACTTACATTAGAAACACACTACCCACTATTTGGAAGTCTCAACCCACTATTTGGGATGCATCTTCAGGATACGGCCTTCTCCGTCATCTAGTTGGTAACCAGAGTCTCCTGTAGGGAGAGCGGACATTATGTGTATAGATCTATATGAGATTGACACCGCCGCACCGTGACTGCTAGCTACAGTCCACGGCCCACCAAGCCAAGGGGTGAGAAATGTCATACTTTATTGACGCTTTTAGGGTGTCAGGTACTCTAGTGTCGCTTAGTATGGTTACGAGTATCCCAGGATGCCTTATAATTCATGGCCTTAAGGTAACGGTATTTCACCGACAATTTACATTGTATGCTGGTAACTCATTTTCAAAGTCACACTGTTTTGACCTTGCAAGATGTATCTTTCATTTGATACTATCTGTGGTCTGTATTCTCTGTTTTGACCTTACAAGATGTATCTTTCATTTGATATTGTCTGCGGTCTGTATTCTCTGTTTTGACCTTGGAAGGTGTATCTTTCATTTGATACTGTCTGCAGTCTGTATTCTCTGTTTTGACCTTGCAAGATGTATCTTTCATTTGATACTGTCTCCGGTCTGTATTCACTATTTAGATCTTACCAACTGTACCTTTCATTTGGTACCTTCTGGGGTCTGTGTCTCCATTTGTTAGACTGAGCCAGGTGTGTCGTTCGTTCGATACTCTCCTGGAGTCTATGATTCCTTTGCCTTAGTCAGCAGTCCTCACTGCTGAGGTATATATTATTTCCCAGACTTCTCTTGCTTTCTTTAATAAACAAATTCGGTATTTTGATAATGATAGCGATTAAGGGAAAACTACTTTTTACCACATAACTCTGTCCAGTCTTGGTAGAAGGCTGCTTTTATAAAAGAAAATATAGGATTTTCTGGAAAGAACTCTAATACACTGTAAACTCTTAAACTACTACATTATAAAGTTATTTGAATAAGATGTCACTAAATGCTTATGAACTCACCAGCATTTGTAAAAATGCTGATACTCACTTTTCAAATAACTTGTATTCTCAGGTCAGCATTAGACAGGTACATCCCCGGAGCTGTTGATGAAGATGGCTTAGTACCTTGCTGTACTTATTATATTTGCTTGTATACCTTGATACCTTTTAATGTAAACCATGTAAAATTATTACTATTAATGCAATGTTTTGTTGTACTTTGATTACTATAATGCATGTGTTGTGATACTTGACATGACATCATCTACCCCAGAACGTTTCCGCCGTTCTGATTTTGGGGTGTGACAGTTTTCCACATTTTATCAGTTAAAAGCATGACATTATAACGTTTGAACATAAAACCTGTTCACTGTTTTGTCCTCGGTGACACTCCACAGAAATACGCGAGTGGAGGAGTATCATATTATTACTAGTAAATTTGTTAGTCCTGTATGATTGGAGACACGTCCTCGGCGAACACTCCACAGAGATACGCGAGTGGAGGACTGCACCTGTAACCAGAATCTCTGGGATTTAGAGAGTGTGACTTGAGTGTATAGATCTATATGGGGTTGACTACCCCACACCTAGCTGCTAGCTACAGCCGAACTGAAATGGTTCAAGGGTGACGAGAGTCATAAGGTGATGTGGACTACTTATTGCCACATTTCGTCTATTGTATGGTTATGGAACTCGCAATTAGGATAATAGAGATTTACTCTATAGTAATAATGAATAACGTAATACATCTTTTACAATTGGTAACCAACATTCAGGAAAGTATGGGACTTTCCTGGGGAAACATTGAACTTAAACACGCTTTACAGATACATCGTTTACATTGATAACCAACATTCAGGAAAGTATGAGACTTTCCTAGGGAAACATTGAACATAAACACACTTTACAGATACAACTTTTACATTGATAACCAACAACCAGGAAAGTATGGGACTTTCCTGGGGAACGTTTACATAACCAGAAAAGGGTAACAAACCGGATAACTTTACATCTTTCACAATTGGTAAAGTACAATCAGAAAAGTATGGGACTTTTCTAGGAATACATTGGTACATAACCAGAATAGTATATTCAACCAGATAACCTAACTGTACATTTTCACAAGGGTAAACATGTTTTCAGTGTACAACATTACTTTACATGTTGAGAAACAATAACCAACCTTTTTAAGAAAATATGGGATTTTCTTGGTGTGCGTAACATTTCAGAAACATAATGGAAACTTGAACATTTTACAACACAAAAACCGCTTATGAACTCATCAGCGTTATGCTGACTTTCAAACCGCTTGTGTTCTCAGGTCAGCGTTAGAACAGGTACCCGAAGATCTCTTTTGTTCGAAGACGGAGTACTCGGAATATCCGTTTCATTTTGTTCATATATATACTATGTATCACAACTGTTAAAAATTTTACTTTTGAAACAAATGTAAAACTTTTCTTTGTGTAATGTAATGGTTGTTTTACTTTACTTACTATGTGCATTGGATTTGATACTCAACATGGAGTCAACCCTGGAAATGTTTCCGCCTTCGGTTTTCGGGGTGTGAGACTTCTTCTCTTTACTTGTCTTGATCTGTGTGATATTCTTTCATCTGTTTGATCTGTGTTATATTTATTTGATCTGTTTGATCTGTGTGATATTTGTTTGATCTGTTTGATCTGGTTTTTTGTTTTGGTGATTGACCTTGGGCTCCCAACATACCGTGGAGTTATCTTGTTTGTTCTCAGTCATGTTCTTGTTTTTCTCTTGTTAGTTTTTCACAATGATTGGTTCTGTTGAGTCTAGTAGTAACTCTAAGAAGGATCCTATTGACTTTGATGATCCTCTCCATGTTCATGCATCTGATAACACTATAACGAGTGTTATTAATTTCAAACTCATAAGAACTGAACTTTTTTGAGTTTGGCATAGTTCTATGATTAGATCCTTTCAAAGCTCGCAACAAACTTGGTTTCACTGATAGAACCGTTCCAAAACCTTCTAATGATCCGATTAAGGAGTCTAAGTGGGAACATGCTAATGTTGTTACTTGTTCCTGGATTCTTGGGTCTATTTCAAAAAACATATATGCAAATCATGCATGCTCTGAAAATGCTCAAGAAATCTGGAAAGAACTTTCTAAAACTTATCATAAGACTGATGGATCTGTGATCTTCAATATACATCAAAAAATTAATTCTTTTACTCAGGGTAACCTATCCTTATCCGATTACTTTAATAAACTTTATTCATATTCACGAGACACAAAGGAAATGGCAGTTTTAATAGTTGGAAGAGGATCCATTAACAAAATATGACTTCTAACTTGGCTATACGAATAATCTAAGCCACTTAAAAATTGCATTAGTTTCATTAGTTTTGCATGATTGTTAAAACTGGTAGCAGCCTCACAGGTGCAATTAGTGAGATTGGAATTAGTCCTAAGTTTCTGATTAGATTCTTCACGAGACACTAAGGAAATGGCAGTTTTAACAGTTGGAAGGGGATCCATTAACAAAATATGACTTTTAACTTGGCTATGCAAATCATCTAAGCCACTTAAAAACTGCATTAGTTTCATTAGTTTTGCATGATTGTTAAAACTGGTAGCAGCCTCACAGGTGCAATCAGTGAGATTGGTTATCCCATCAAGCTTTGTCTTCCATTTTTCTTTCTAAATTTGTTGATCAAAAGAAATTTAAAGGGAAAAATTAGATTCCTTAATGTAAAAATTGTGGTTTAAAAGGTCACTTAATTGAAAAATGTTTTAAAACGATTGGTTATCCAAAAGATTATAAACCTAAGTCTGAGATTAATAATCAAAATAAGGTTTTCTCTGTAAATTCTTATACTCATAACTCTGAGTTTATTAATTCTAAGGATAATGTTAATAACTCTAACTTTCGTTGTCTCACTAATGAACAATATTCCAAGTTTTTGAATCTCATTAGTGATGAGCAAGGGTTGGATGAAGGACCTGACACTGCTAACATGGCAGGTATTTCTTGTAATTCCTTTGTTGTTTCTGATTGTCAAAAATGGGTGGTTGATTCAGGAGCAAGTCAGCGTATGATAGCCTCTGAATCACTACTTCATGATTATGTTGATGTTTCTAAATTGAATCTAAGAGTTAGCCATCCTAATGGTTCGTCTACTCAAATTAACAAAATAGGGAACATGCAATTATCAAATTCTCTTACTTTGTTTGATGTTTTTGCTCTTCCTGATTTCAATATAAATCGTTTAATTATTCATAAGCTACATAAAGATAATAAATGTAATGTTGTTTTTACCGAACATAGTTGCTATTTTCAGGATTCACGGACCAAGGGGACGGTGGAGACTGGTAATCAATCTGGTGGACTTTATTACCTTAATAATCTATATTCAAGTAAACTTAATTATAAATAAGTCTCATTGTTTTGTTTCCAAATTCACGTGGCACAACAGACTTGGACATCCCGCTGATCAAGCTCTTAATGTTCTTAAAGATAAACTTAATTTCAAAAGTTATCCTTTACCTCCATGTGAGGTGTGTCATAAGGCTAAACAAACTAGAGAATCTTTTCCTATGAGCCAACATGTTTCAAAAAAAACTAGGAGAACTTGTTCACCTTGATGTTTGGGGTCCTTACCGTATTAAGAGTGTAGATGGCTTTAGGTTCTTCTTGACTATTGTTGATGATTTCACTAGAGCTATATGGGTTTTTCTTCTTAAGTCTAAAGATGAAGTTTATCAATGTTTTGTTATTTTTTTCCAATATGTTAAGAAATCATTTTGACACAAATATTAAATGTATACGATCCGACAATGGGACTGAGTTTTCAAACACTCGTATGAAAACTTTTACTGAAAACAATGGAATTTTACATCAAACTTCGTGTATTCACACTCCACAACAAAATTGTGTTATGGAGAGGAAACACAGGCATATCCTCAATGTTGCAAGGTCTCTTTCATTTCAATCTGGTTTGCCTTTAAAACATTGGGGTGATGTCATTTTAACTGCATTTTTCTTAAAAAATAGAACTCTTTCATCTGTTTTAAAAGGGCTTACTCCATATGAGTTAGTATATAAAAAAGCTCCAAGTTTTGATAATTTTCATGTTTTTGGATGTTTATGTTTCTCTACTAAACTTAATAATTGTGATAAATTCTCATCTAGAGCTGAAAATTGTATTTTCCTTGGTTGTTATTTGGATAAAAAGGGTTATAAGCTTTTAAGTCTTGATTCACATTCTTTTTTTGTTTTTAGGGATGTGAAGTTCTATGAATCTGTATTTCCTTTTAAAATGAAAAATACCGGTTTCAGTGATACTTATGAAAAGACATGCTCTGTAGATCCTTTTTCCTATGATGAGCTATGTTAACTAAGTTATCTATGATGACTTAAATTTGGATAACAAGATTACAGATCATCAGGTGGATGGTGTTGGGGCTGTTCAAGGTCACAATAGAATAGATACTTTACAAACAGATACTACTTTTGACCTTGGAGAATCCTTTGTACCCCAAGCTGATGAGTCTGATTCTAGTTCTCCTAACATGGATGAGGAAAGTAGTTAGTACGATTCTAGTCATCATGATTCTTCGATAAGCCTTATTCGTTCTAAAAGAGAGACTTGTTTTCCTAGTAGATTTGATGATTCTATTGTTGAAGGAAAGTATAAATATGGAATAGAAAAATATGTTAACTATTCTAATTTGTCTAATCAAACTAAGTGTTTTGTAACTAATCTTAATAAAACAATGGAACCTCAATATTATCTTGAGGCGTCTAAGAATCCTAAATGGATTAAGGCCATGAATCTTGAAATGGAAGCACTTTACAAAAATAGAACTTGGGAAATAACTGAGTTACATAAACATAGAAAGCTGATTGGTTGTCGTTGGGTTTACACAATTAAGTACAAAGTTAATGGTGATGTTGAAAGGTATAAACTTTTTTAGTTGCCAAAGGTTATAGTCAAAGGGAGGGTGTTGACTATGAGGAAACATTCTCCCCTGTAGCCGAAATTGTTACAATTAGGATTATAATTACTATTGTAGTTAGTAGTAATTGGACTTTACATCAGTTTGATATTGATAATGCATTTCTATATAGTGATCTTAAAGAAGATGTTTACATGGTTTTGCCTCTTGGTTATCATAGTAAGGATAACACAAGGGTTTGTAAGTTGTTGAAGTCCTTATATGGTCTAAAGCAGACCCCACGTAAGTGGAATAAGAAATTGTGTGCTGCTTTGTTTAGTTTTGGTTTCACTCAAAGTGTTAATGAGTATTCTGTTTTTGTAAAATTTGTTGATAGTTCTCTTGTTGTTTTGCTTGTTTATGTGGATGATATAATCCTAACAGGGAATAATGAAACTGAAATAACTAAAGTAAAAAAATTTCTGAAGTCTTAATTTTTTATTAAAGACTTAGGAAAATTTAAATATTTTTTCTAGGGATAAAAATTATTGATGTTCCAAATGGTCTTTTTCTTTCGCAAAGAAAATATTTCTTAGAATTGTTAAACGGGTTTCGGATGTTGGGGTGTAAGCTTGTCAATACTCCTCTCGAGACTAATCTTGTTATTAATCGTGATAATGATCAAAATAATGATAGTTTGCTTGATAATATTACTGAATTTTAGAAATTAATTAGTAAATTAATCTATCTCACTATAACTAGACCAGATATTGCTTACTCTATTCAGGTCTTGAGTCAGTTTATGCACAAACCCAGAAAACCTCATTTACGATTACCTTGAGGTTGTTAAGGTATCTTAAAAACAATCCTAGATTGGGCAAAGTGTCTATTTTCCAGAAAATCAATAACTGGCTATTTGGTCTATTTTGGTGATTCTCTTGTTTTATGGAGAAGTAAGAAGCAATCTATAATTTCCAGATCATCTGCTGAGTCTGAGTATAGGGCACTAGGTTCTTTAACTTGTGAAATAATTTGGGTGTAAAACATTTTGTATGATTTAAAATTTCCTAATATGGTTCAGTTGATCTTTTTTGTGATAATGAATCTGCAATCAAACTGGCCTTAAATCTGGTGTTTCACGATAAAACCAAGCATTTTGAAATAGATGTTCATTTTATTAGGGAAAAGATTGCAGATGGTGTTGTTAAAGTTGTTAAAATTAGATCTCTAAATCAAGTTGCTGATATTTTGACTAAGTCTCTTAGTTCTTGTCAGCATGAAAATCTTTGTAGAAAAATGTGTTTGACTGATACTTTATAGTCAAATAAATAGTCAAATGATTAGCTTAACCGGGGGTGTTGAAATAATGAAAGATTTTTTTATCAATCTAATCATTTTACTACTTTGTCATTTTTTGGTATATTTTTGTTTTCTTTATGCTTGTGTTGCAGGTTAACATGTATTAGTTGTTGAAGGGTTCAAAGTGTAACTTTTTGCGTTATCTTGCGGGTCATTGGGTCAGGAACTATCTGGTGTATATAATGTTTGTTTCAGTACATTTGATTGTAAAGTTTTTCTCTCGTCTGTAACTCTCTCTCTCTCTCTCTCTCTCTTTCTCTCTCTCTCAGTGGTTCAGTTCTCTAGATTAGGGTTCTTTGTAAAACGTGTGTTCTTGATTCATAGTTCCAAATTATCTGAGTGTATATGTGTGCGAGTAGTATAGGGAATCTGTAGTGAGATTTTGATTGTAAAAGTATATGTAAACGTCCTGGATTGGTTTAAAATCAAGTTGTTCATGTTGTCAAATCTCGTTTATAATTTTTTCAGAAATATTATCAGAACATCCAATCGAGAAGGATTGGTTTCCCATCGGAATATTGTTGAGGTCAATTTTAGGCCCAGAATGTGGTGAACTTCCAATTTTATTAATATGGGCTTCTTCTGTGATTGGGCCTGCATCAAATCCAATACTTGGGATATGTGCCTGGTTACCTGAATCTGGAGTTGTGGATTCATCATTGGGCCCCACCCTAAATTCACCATCTTCTAGGTCAAACTTTTCATATTCTGGTGGTCGGTTTTGATAAACGTTTCCACTTCCCAAGGACTGTTGTCGGTGAGAAGGCACGTCGGAGATTGGAGAATATTCTTTTGGCGATCTAGGGTTTTCTGGTACTCCATCTGAGAATTGATTCGCCATACTTTCATACATTTCCAAGATTTCTGATTCCTCTTCTGAGTCTGAAGAAGTGATAAGAGAACTTGGGCAACCATCTTTCTTGTGATTCTCTAATATTTAATTTTTGCACTTAATCTCTCCATAGTATCTCAATTTCTTCATTGGTTATTTCCATATGGTTAACAATGAGACAAATTTTACACCTTGTCATATCCCCATCATCCCATGTAATTTTAGGAGGAATCATGATTTTTCCTAATGAGTTTGCAACAAAGATGAACGTAGCATCATCCCAGAGGTGTACACGCATTCCAAAGATTTCTAACCAAATTATTTGTTCATGGGTTTTATGGTTAGGGTTCCATTTTTATAAAGATGTAAACCATTTCTTCCATATGATCTCCCCATGACTGCATCAGCATATAAGAAAGTAGTGTTTCTGCTTCTATATTATTGTGGTTTTACCTGGTTCTCAGTCTCCTCCAAACTTGAATACTGGTATGCTTTGGCGACATGAGTTGTCCTGTTTCCTTTCTCTCAAATCCAGCAATGTTTGCAGAGACCCTTCTATTATTAATGATGATTCCATTGATTTTTAACTTGAGCTCCTTTGCATTTTTTACCATCAAGAATCTGATGAAGGCAAAAGGTCTACCATGTCGATCCTTCTTTTTAGCCACGAACATATGCACTACATTTCCATATCGTGCATAGACCTTCTTTATCTCCTTTAACTCGATATGATTGTACCCAATGGGGATGTTTAAGAAGAAGAATGTAGTTACCTTTCCTGAGTTCTTGTCATTGATTATCTTTCTCCTTCGAACCTCTTGCTATTCTCCAGTATGAACACCATTGTTGCCATTCTCTTTCAAACCTCTTGCCATTCTCAGAGAAAAACGGACTCTTTTACATCCTATTTGTAATCCTTGCCTTTTTTTTGCAACCCAATGTACTTATTCCTTTCAAATATAAGAGGAATATTTGCCTTTTTGCATAGCTCCCTAAGGCCTCCGGTCATCTGTTTTCCTTTTTTCATGGTAGCAAAAAAAAATCATTTTTCCCCACAATCAAAGAATGTTTCTTTTAAACTGTGTTATTATAGCGTTATATTCTAAAATGAACTAGATTATAACACGCGTTAAACACGGGGAACATATAAAAAATACATACAAATATTTACAAATATTGCACAATAATTATTAAAAAAAGTTATGGTTATTAGTATTACTGAAATATGCAGAAGATACATTGAAATCTATAAATATCTATAATCGTTGAAGAACCTCTTTGTACACAACATTTTTTGTTTTATTAGTTGAAAAACATTCTTCATCACATATGAGTACCTTAAAAATCCTAGATAATTACATTAGTGTAATTTGACGAAAGATTGATAAGTAAAACGTTAGGGACAAGACATTTAGGTTCTTTCTTTTTCTTGAAGAAGATGAATCGTCACTTGAATCAATCACTTTGTTTTAGTGTTAATGTTGCTTATAAAAGTTGAATATAAATATATAGGCATATTGATAAGTTTTATTATTTTATATGAGGAAAGTAATTATTATAATGGGACAACATTATCTAAAAAATAAATGTTTGAAATATTTTTGGAGGGAAAAAATCAAAATCATTAAAAAAAATTATATAAGGAAAATACAAATTTAGATTTTGTGAAATTATGTATGAAATTATTGATGAATATGATTTTGGAGAGAATTGTATTTTGTAACGTATAATAATATGACAAAATTCGAAATATGTATATTTGTTGTGTAAATTTAAAAATTTTATTATTACTATATAAAAATAAAACAAATTAGGTTGGTATGTTATACAAAAAAAAAAAAAAATAATCACTTTGTTCTAGTGTTAATGTTGCTTATATATATATATATATAGAGAGAGAGAGAGAGAGGGGTTCAAATGTTTCTCACATCTATTATGTGCTAAAATACACCAATGAGAATTTAGTAATAATTATATCTATATTAAATGTTATCCATACTTATAACTCATTTTTATGGAAATTAATTAAATTCATCATTCATATCAACAATAATATTCTTTCAGAATGAATTTATTTCTGGTAGATTGAGAGTGTATTCCAGCTGAATAGGAGTTTATTCTAGTAGAATACACTCTCGTTGTTCATATTTCATTCAACTTTATTAAATTTTAACTGAGTGAGTCCTAAAACAAAATACGAACTCATATATATAACCTAAATGCGAATTCATTCTAAAAGAATTTGATTGCTGACATTAATGACAGATTTAATTGGTTTCCGTAAAAAGAGAATTATAATTATAGATATCATTTGATATACATATAATTATGTAAATCATTTAATATCTATATTTATTTAATTAAATAATTATTTAATTTACTAAATTCCTATTGATACATTGTAGCATACAATAAATGTAAAAAAACAAAATAACCTACCCATATATATATATATATATATATATATATATATATATATATATATATATATATATATATATATATATATGTATATAAGTTTCATTATTTTATATGAGGGAAGTAACAATAATAAAGGGACAACGTTATCTAAAAATAAATATTTTAATTATTTTTGGATGGAAAATCGGATCATCGGGATAACTAAAAAACATTATATGTGGAAAATAAAATTTTTAATTGGGTTTGAAATTGTGGATGGAATTAATGACAAATAAATTGATAGGTTACGATTGAATCCAATTTTGGAAAGTTTAAATTTAATAAAGGAAACGCGTAGGTTATCAAAATAAAATTTTTATGAATATAAGGAAAATATAAATTTAAATTTGATAAAGGAACGCTTAAGAAATAAATGCTTGAAATATTTTTGGAGGGAAAATACCGAGAGCATTAAAAAAGTTTATATAAGGGAAATATAAATTTAAATTTGGTGAAATTATAGATGAAATTAATAACGATTAAATTTGTAGGTTACAATCGGAATCTGATTTTGGAAAGTTTGAATTTGATAAAGGAAATGCATAAGTTCTCAATATAAAATTTTAAACGCGAGGAAATATATAAAATAATACATATAAAGTTATAAGTAGTCAACAAAATAAAAAAAATCAGATAAAACAATATATATATATATATATATATATATATATATATATATATATATATATATATATATATATATATATATATATATATATATATATATATATATAAGAATCATTTTGCTACATATTATTTTCTCATTCAATTTGTCACATGATAATTTTTAGTATTTTTAAATTAATTATTTTCCACTTGTCATTATTCTATGTTTTTCAGTTATTTAAAATTGTTACTTAATTATATTGTTATATAAGTATAAACATTCTAATTAGACGTTCCTTCTATAATAAGATTACTTAATTTAAACATACATTGACAACCAATATACCGTTTTTTCACTGTATAAAATATTCAAAACTATTTTATTTATTCAAATAAAGTAATAGAGTATAATTTATGGAATGTTAAATGTTATATGAATTTTGATTTAAAATATCATCAACGGAAATTCTTTTCTAAATCATGATTGATTTATTTTAAATTGATTATGACTGTAAGTGCTAGCGTTTATGTTTGTTTTTATTTATTTGGTGTTCACAAGAACTTTGCATTAGATTTGGCGCAACTTTGAATAATATTGGTATATCATGCAATTTGGTATATATCTTTCAATTATATGAAACATCAAATAATGCAATTTCATTACTATTGTGATAATTTTGTTTATATATCACGTGTTTACTAATGTTAACGGTCTTATTTTTTCTAATAACCATAACACATTTACTAATTGTACATTGTACAAATATCCTAATATCTTATAATTTTTTATCTTACTTTATAATTTTTCATTACTATGCTATTTCAAGATTGATTGTCTTAAATACGAAACTTTGTTCACTGATTTCAACCAAAAAGGGAGGGTTTCCCATGACCGAAATATGACCTTTCAAGGACATGGACATATTAGGGGAAAATGTTGAAAAAAAGCTTTGGCTTTTTAAATAAAAAACACATACGCACATTGTTAATAAACATATATGTTAAAAACAAAATAGAAATTACAATGCACTTTGTATCCACTGAACACGGTTACAACAACTTTAAAAAAAAAACTTAGAAATTGCAATTCAAAACATTATAGATTAAAGCCAAAGTACACTACTATTAACTAAATCTGTTAAAAACCAAGAATTATGGGCAAATATGTCAAAATAATAGCAGTTTAATATTGATAATTAAAAACATTGAAGGGTAAATGGTAGTTTTTAATCATCAACTACCGTGCAATCCAAACAATCTTAGAAAAAATTAATTACGTAAGATGTAATATCCCAAATTTCAGAAGTTTGAGTTAAGGGCTTAAAGTGTAAATTGAAGAAGGGACTCGACGAGTAGGTATACTTACTCGCCGAGTCGGAGCGGGTTTCGGATCGCGAATTTAGTGACCAACTCGCCGAGTCGGAAGTTGGACTCGACGAGTTGGTGCTAGAATGAGAAAAACCCTAATCTCGAGGGTTGCACCCTATTTAAAGGACTTTATGTCCTTCCCTCAGCCTCCTTATTTCCCTTGAGAACCAGAAAACCCTATGCTCGTGTGTGTGAGGCCTTTGGAGGGAGATTGAAGCTTTATAAGTTGTTTCTAGTGGAAGAAACTTGAAGATCAAAAGGGATTGCATCAAGAGAGTGGTGTAGATCCAGAATCTACTTCAGTTTGGGCACATCTTGGAGGTAAAAAGTTGTTACCTTCCCTCTTGTGCATCTAAATCTATTCGTGTATGAGATTTTGGACCATTTTGGTATGTTTGAGATCTATTTTGCGTTTGGAGTTTAGATCTGAGGTTGCTACTTCAGATCTAGACTTGTGTTAGTCTAGAATGTCATTAAGCATCAGTCAAAGAGTTGTTGGTAAAGCCCTTTGTCTTAAGCCCTAGCCCTAGAGTGATTTGGACCTTTAACTCCTTGGTTTCACGTAAAGTTTGCAACTTTACGTGTGGGTTATGCCCTAGAAGAGTGGATCCACAGTTTGGAGCCCCTACATGGCTCAAAAAGCCTTTGTATGGATGAAGGACTAAAGAGACTCTACGAGTTCCTTGGGTGGACTCGACGAGTTGGAAGAACAACTTGGCGAGTCTGTTGAAGATTGCCTTGGACTCGGCGAGTCTGTTCTTGGACTCGGCAAGTCAGGTTGCAGAACCCCAACCTTTTTTGGTTAAGCTTCGGATCTGAGTCGGTTGGAGACTCAGTGAGTTGGTTAAGATGGAATTCTGAGATCGTTCAACTCGACTAGTCCTGGGTTGACTCGGCGAGTTGAGTCGTGTTATGGGAGTTTTCTGAGTATAAGAACTCGATGAGTCGACGGGTTGACTCGGCGAGTAGAGTCACTCAGGAAGGTTGACTTTGACCAGGACTTTGACCAAAGTTGACTTAGTTGACCCTAGGAGGACAGTTTAGTCTAAGTGTTGTTATTAGTATTGGTTGCTCGGGGAGCTAGAGAAGCAGCATTTCAGAGAGTTGTTGGTTAGCAGCTGGAAGGTTATCACTGGGTTCAGCAGTTCAGATGAGTTTTCCTTCCAGTAGGAACGGGTCTACGGCCATAATGCCGACCCGTCTAGTTAGCAGTAGTTTCCGGACTTCGGTCCGATGCAGTAGTTTAGTGTGCTTGATGTCTTTGTGATTCAAGTATGTTTTTGTGTTATGTGTTTCGGACTTCGGTCCGATGCAGTATGCAGTATATGTGTTTATGTTAGTAGTTATGATTATGCTATGCTATGTTCAGCTAGTTAGTTCGTACTTCGGTCTGATGCAGTTAGCTGGACTTCGGTCTGATGCAGAGGGCAAGGCACCAATTAGTTTGGACTTCAGTCCGATGCAGTTAGCTGGACTTCGGTTCAATGCAGGGGCAACGCCCCAGTTATTCCTGACTTCGATCCGATGTAAGGGGCAAGGCCCCAGTTAGTCCAGACTTCGGTCCGATGTAGTTTCTGGACTTTGGTCCGATGCAGTTTCCAGACTATGGTCTGATGCAGGGGGCAAGGTGTCACACCCCGAAAATCAAAGGCGGAAACATTTCCGGGGTGGACTACCACGTTGTGTATTAATTCCAATGTACATAGTAATCACAGTAAACAACCATCACATTTCATATATATGAAAGTTTACATTTGTTTCAAAAGTAAAGTTATACAAGATATACATATGCATCATATTAACAAAAGTTGAGGCGAGTCTTCCACGCACTCCGTCTTCACCAAAAGGAGATCACGGGGTACCTGTCTAACTTGGACCTGAGAATACAAGCGGTTTGAAAATCAGCATAAAGCTGGTGAGTTCATAAGCGGTTTTGTTTTATGAAAATGTATCCATTTCCTTTAGTTTCCGAAAATATTTGTTATCCAAGAAAATCCCATATTTTCTTATGTGAAGTTGGTTTAGTTATCATTCATTACCAATTCGATTACGTGTTGTGTTTTACCCCAGGAAAAACCCATATTTTCCTAATTGTAAGATCAGTTGTATATCACAAAGTATAGTTTAACACACAAAACTATATAATGAAAATCTTGGGATCACTATCCCGAAAGAGATATAAGATAGTTTGACACATATGAAAGTACAGATTTAAGATCATGGGACTATCATCCCGGACTAGACACGAGATAAGTTGATGTATATATGGAAATAAAGATTGAAAACCATGGGATCACTATCCCGGATAAGATACAGATTTGGAAAACCATGGGATCACTATCCCGTATAAGATATACATACAAAACCATGGGATCACTATCCTGTATAAGATATAGTTAAAGACCATGGGGAAAGACATCCCGCACAAGTTATAGAAACAAAACGATGGGATTACTATCCCGTAATAGATATAGATTAAAGACCATGGGATCACTATCCCGAAAGATATAGTTACAAAACCATGGGATCACTATCCCGGACTAGATATAAAATAGTTTGATAATACCATGGGATCACTATCCCGAAAGAGATCTAGAAACAAAACCATGGGATCACTATCCCATATAAGACATAGATACAAAACCATGGGATCACTATCCCGAACAAGATATAGTTTCTAAACCCAAACTATGAATAAGCTAATATTAATACATGTTGTGAGTCGGGTAACCATACTAATACGACAACGTGACCTCCTTGACGTTTGTCAGACGTCGAAACGATATCCAGAAATTTGTCACCCCAGGCGTGCCCGCCTAACTGTAGCTAGCAGTTAAGGTGTGGGATTGTCAGTCCCGAATAGATCTATTCATAAATTCCGCGCTCTCCCTCCAAGAGACTCTGGTTACACTTCCGGGGAGGATTTACTGATCATCCATAAAGGGTAGTGACTATCTCACAAACTAGTACTAAGCTATTCACAGGTTTCTCATACGATATCGATATACAGAAGATTATGAAACATAGTACAATAAATATAGATACATACATGAAATTATCTGTCAATACATTCAAATGATACGGAGATAAACTGAATCAGACATAGTTTATCTAATAACTTTATATAGATATCAACATATGATAGAAAGAACAGTAAAGACCCCCAAATTATTCCCATAATAATTTGATTAGTTTGATTGTTTCCTTAACTAAAATTCTTTTAGTTGTAATTGATAAGTCATTCCTTATGCTCAGCATAATACATAAGGAGTAAAAGAGTTGATAAGGTTGTCAGATATAATTTGAAAAATATCAATGTTATGATTTGAAAACAGTTATAGTTTGCTTGTATTCCCCCCCTGAAAACATTGAAAACAATGAAAAAGCCGTAGGGGTATGAACTCACCGGACGAGATATGTGACGATTTGGATGCTAAGAGTTGATCCGGGACTTGTAAACACACGAGGTTCCTAATTATGATGTAAAGATACACATTTGTATCTAATTAGGACTTAGATTGATTGTTGGATAGGGACAATTGCTTCAAGTCGCGAAAACACTCCGATACAAGTGTTTAGAGGGACCCGGGTGGCGTTTAGGGACATGAATGATGTGAGGGACTTAGGAAATGAGTTGGGACTTCAAAGGAACACCCCCTTTAGGGATTTTACGGCCACAAGACCCATTCCCTATGATTTTACGGCCGTAAACTCATGGTGGGGTCAAATATGGGCAAAAGTGACTTCAAACACTTAGGGGAATTTTTCTAGGTTTGGTTCAAAGTCTTGGAATGGATTTTGTAACATCCGGATTTTACCAGGTATCTTGTAAATTTAATTTTGTTGTATTGTGAGGGGGACTCGGTGAGTTGGAGCTCAGACTCGCCGAGTAGGGACGCGGATTTGGGCAATGGAGCGCGCCTGGACTCGGCGAGTCCAGGATATGGACTCGGCGAGTCTGCGCTGTGTAATGAAACCCTAAATTTCCGGGTTTGAGGCCTATTTAAAGGGCCTTATGGCCGTCATTTGTGCGCACCCAACCCTCAGTGAGAGACCCTTGTGTTCTTGAGCGATTTGTGAAGAGAAAGGAGCATTTCTTGACCTTGTGTGTGTTATTTAGCAAGAAGAAGGAGACTCTAGGCAAGAGGAAGCAAAGGAGGTTGCTATTTCGTGGATTTGGAGCTTAGATCATCACTCTAGAGGTATGATCTCGGACTATTTTCTGTTTGGTGAAGCATTATGCAATTTAGGGCTTATGATGGTCATTTATGGGATGATTTGATGCCCATTGGTTCCCTCCTTGAGTTGAGGTTATGGATCTGGACCCATAGAGGTCCAGAGAGCCTCACTCATCAAGCTTTATGTATGACAATGGAGTCCATGACCTTGTGTTGTAGTAAATGAGTCAAAAGCATCATATATGGTCATATAGAGGTTGTATGTGCATCAAGATTGTAACTTTACGTGCTAAATGAGCTTGGAGGGACTGGATCTATGGATTGATGGACTGGATCTGACCTTTAGAGCAAGATTGAGTCAGTGCATGGCACGGACTCGCCGAGTCCGAAGAACAGACTCGGCGAGTAGCATGAATGTTGCCCGACCATACAGTGAGTGGCCTCGCCGAGTTGGAGAGGGTGGACTCAGTGAGTCAAGGGGGAGTCAGAATGGACAGGTGGACTGAGTCAAACTGGACTCGCCGAGTTGTCCTTGAGACTCGGCGAGTTGAGTCGTGGTGGCCCCACAACTCGTGCCAGGTGGAACTCGTCGAGTTGAGTGAATGCTCGACGTGTCAGGGGAGGATTCCAGGAAATTGGTGTATACGCTCAGACTCGCCGAGTCGCTATAGAGCACTCGCCGAGTCCGGTCAAAGTTGACCGTTGACCAGTGTTGACCTAGATTGACTTGTTATAGTGTGGTCAACCCATGTTAGGAAAGTGTTAATTAGAGATGTATTGTGCTATAGGGGGACTACAGCTCGGCAGATCGAGTGATTAGCGATTTCAGGTTTACGATTTACCGAGACACGCGAGGTGAGTCTTCTCACTATACTTTACCTTGAGTAGGTAACCAGAGTTATGTGATAGAGTATTTGTATGCTATGTATGTTATGTGTTGTACTGCATGATTTCTATGTGATTTATGTGGTGCATGTTTATCAGAGCTAGAACCTGAGGGTTCACAGAGTTTGGGTGCACGGACCCACAGAGTTATAGCCTAGAGTGGCTAATATGTGTTATATGTGGTATTTTGGGGAACTCACTAAGCCTTGTGCTTACAGTGTTGATGTTATTTGTTTCAGGTACTAGTGACGACCGCGGAAAGGCGCCGGCTTGATCCGTATACACACACGTTCGGAGCTTGATATTATGATCTTCGGATTTTGTATTGTTTTGTTGGATAATTAAAATGGTTGTTTTTATGAATATCGATGGAATTATGTTTTATAAAAAAATTGAAAATTTTGTTTGAAATTTTCAGTGTTACAAATTGGTATCAGAGCCTTGGTTTGAGGGATTCGGGTACACCTTCGGGGGTATTTGAACTCAAACTGAGGAATTGAAGAGATATTTTCAAAATAAAACCAAAATTTCCTAAGAGTAAAAGATTTTCCAAGAAGAAACGTGTGTACGATCAGCCAGCGCCCGAACGGTGAATTCCCAAAATACCTTTATATTCCGTGATAATTATTATTAATGTGATGTGTTTGCATGCTAGAGTAGGCTAGGTATTGCTGATAGGACTAGAGTGGCCTGTTTTGTGATGCCTTAGCCTAGGGAAGGGTGAGCTGCTATGAGATGCTGAGAGTAATTAGGTAGCAGCTAGGGCTTTGTGTGAGACTTGTTACAAGTGATTTAAGTATAGTAGAGTACTTGGGGATTGGGATCCGAAGAGGAAGGTTTGGGGTGTGTACCGAGACGGTGCGGACAGTAGTATTGGGCCCATACTACTGAAAGCACCGGTGCGGTACACAGTCCAAATAAGAATCTTGGGATACCAAGAATCAAGGAGGGGTGGATTGTCGAATGTAAGAGTGTTTGAGTGAATTCTAATTATCGCATGTTGTATTTCAGAGGTTGATCATGGTGAGGACACGTCATATGCCATAGGATGCCGGAGCTAGTGATGAGGAGATTCGACAGATCATTCATGAGGAGGTGGCTGCGGTCATCAGAGCTGAGATACCAGAGATGTTTGGGTGTATTAAGACCGCGTTGATTGAGACATTTGACGAGCGCTATGCCGCTCTTTCTGAGGCTGCGGTTGCAGCGGCTACCGCAGCGATTGCTGCGGCAAGGCCCCAGGGAGGTGATGCGTCATTGTTTAGGGAGTTCAGCAACACCAAGCCACCAGAGTTTGATGGTACGCAGGATCCGGTGGCAGCTATGAGGTGGATATCTAATATGGAGGGATGCTTCTTCACTTGCTCGTCCCCTGAGCATTTGAAGGTTCGGTTCGCGCTGAACCAGCTTCGCTTGGGAGCGAAGGACTGGTGGAAGTTTGTGACGGTGCACTTCACACCGACTGAGCTTTCGGCAGTGACCTGGGAGAGGTTCACTACCATGTTCCGAGATGAGTACGTTCCTCAGGTGGAGAGGGAGCGTCTGGCACAGGAGTTTCTGACCCTCAAGCAGGGTACCGAGTCAGTTACAGCGATTACGAGTATGTTTCATGAGAGGGCGATGTTCTGCCCTGAGCACGTGTCCACTGAGCAGGCACGTATGAGCCGTTACATGAGCATTCTGAGACGGGATATTAGGGAGTTCGCTGCGAACTCCTCGTATCGGACATTTGCCGAGCTTCAGGCAAATGCTCGGAAGAGGGAGATTGAGCTTGAGACTCAGGCTAGGGAGGAGGCGGAGTCTCTGGGGAGGGATCGGCGGCCGGCACAGTCCCAGCCGGCAGCCAAGCGGGCCAAGCCCGCTGATCCCAAACCCGGGAGCCAGAAGGGCCGCACTTGTGGAAAGTGCGGCAAGGGTCACAATGGAGTCTGTCGAGCAGGGTCTTGCTACAAATGTGGCAAGGAGGGACATATGGCCAAGGACTGCCCCAAGGGATTTGCAATGTGCTTCCACTGCAACCAGACCGGACACCGGAAGGCAGAGTGTCCGCTGCTGCGCGGAGCATCTCAGGGGTCTTCTCCCGCCGCCATCAGAGCTACTGCTACAGAGAGTCGGCCCGTGAAGGCCGAGGCACCGAGGGCTCGGGGGAGAGCCTTTCAGCTGACTGCGGAAGAGGTCCGCGCTGCACCCGACGTTGTGGCTGGTACGTTTCCTTTTTATTATTTATTTATGGTGTTGAGATATTATGCTTATATTATGCTATGCATAGGTACCTTCCTTGTGAATTCTGTACCTGCTTTAGTGTTATTTGACTCGGGTGCGAGTCGATCTTTTGTATCTTTGGCATTTAGTCAGCGTATCAGTGTTATTCGTGGGGCACTGAGTCGGCCCCTGCGGGTTTCCATAGCTGCCGACAGAGTGGTTTGTGCCACAGAGGTCCTCCGGGGATGTGTATTGGAGATTTTTGGGGTTGAGTTCCCGATCGACCTGATTCCTATTGCGATGGGTGATGTCTGTGTTATAGTGGGCATGGACTGGTTGAGCCGATTCGGTGCGGTTATCGATTGCGAGCGTCAGCTGGTGACTATATGAGATCCTAGTGGGGGAGTTCTTTCGGTTTACGGCGAGGGTACACGTTCTGGATCAGCCTTTTGTTCGGCTGCTAGGGCGAGGCAGTGTTTACAGCAGGGTTGTAAGGGTTTTGTGGCGTATGTGATGGATACGCGAGTGATCTCCGAGAGACCGAGTTCAGTGGATGAAGTTCCGGTGGTGCGTGAGTTTCTAGATGTCTTTCCCGAAGAGTTACCAGGTGTGCCTCCCGTGAGGCAAGTGGAGTTTGGTATCGATTTGGTTCCGGGAGCCGCGCCTATCGCTAAGGTGTCGTATCGCCTTGCGCCTCCAGAGATGCAAGAGTTATCCTCGCAACTTCAGGAGTTGCTGGGGAAGGGGTTTATTCGGCCGAGTAGCTCGCCGTGGGGAGCACCCATCCTGTTTGTGAAGAAGAAAGATGGCTCGCATCGCATGTGTATTGATTATCGGGAATTAAATAAGCTGACGGTCAAGAACCGTTACCCGTTGCCGAGGATCGACGATTTATTCGATCAGTTACAGGGAGCATCTTGGTTCTCCAAGATTGATTTGAGGTCGGGCTATCATCAGGTGAGAGTGTGGGACGAGGATGTCCAGAAGACAGCATTCAGGACGCGTTATGGGCATTATGAGTTTGTGGTGATGCCTTTTGGGCTCACCAATGCCCCGGCTGTGTTCATGGACCTCATGAACAGGGTATGTCGGCCGATGTTGGATCGGTCGGTGATTGTGTTCATTGATGATATTCTGGTATATTCGAGATCTAGAGAGCAACACGAGGAGCATTTGAGGGAGGTTCTTGGAGTTTTGAGATCAGAGAAACTTTATGCAAAGTTTTCCAAGTGCGATTTCTGGTTGCGGGAGGTCCAGTTTCTGGGACATCTCGTTAACCAGAAGGGGATATTGGTCGATCCGGCCAAGGTTGACGCAGTGATGAGGTGGGAGGTGCCAAGGTCACCTTCTGAGATCCGGAGTTTCCTTGGGTTGGCAGGGTATTATCGGAGGTTTATTAAGGATTTCTCCAAGATTGCGGTTCCACTCACCAGATTGACCCGGAAGGGTGTTACATTTTTATGGGGTCCCGAGCAGCAGACCTCCTTTGAGACGCTTCGCCAGAGGTTGTGTGAAGCTCCGGTATTAGCTCTTCCGGAAGGGATGGAAGGTTTTGTGGTATTCTGTGATGCATCGATTTTAGGACTGGGAGTGGTTCTGATGTAGAAGGGACATGTGATAGCATATGCATCGAGGCAGTTGAAGCCTCACGAGACGAGGTACCCCACACATGATTTGGAGTTGGGGGCAGTGGTGTTCGCCCTCAAGATTTGGCGGCACTACTTGTATGGGGTTCGTTGTACGATTTACACGGACCATAAGAGCTTGAAGTACTTGATGGATCAGCTTAACCTAAATATGCGGCAAAGAAGATGGTTAGATGTGGTCAAGGATTATGATTGCGAGATCTTGTACCACCCGGGCAAGGCTAATGTGGTAGCCGACGCATTGAGTCGCAGGGCGGAGAGTACTCCACTGCGAAATGTATGTTTGAGATTGACCGTGATAGCTCCAGTTCTGGACGCCATTCGTGGGGCACAGGCCGAGGCTGTGCGTCCGGAGATGCAGAAGAGAGAGCGGGTCGTTGGTTTGGTTTCTGAGTTTATATCGGATAGTCGAGGCCTTATGACTTATCAGGGCCGGATCTGGGTACCGTTTGTGGGCGGTACGCGTACTACATTGATGGAGGAGGCTCATAGATCGAAATTTTCGATCCATCACGGGGCTACAAAGATGTATTTGGACTTAAGGAAGGAGTATTGGTGGCCTTGTATGAAGAGGGATGTCGCATGGTTTGTCGAGAGGTGTTTGACCTGTCGAAGGGTAAAGGCCGAACACCAGAGACCGCATGGCAAGTTGCAGCCATTGGAGGTTCCCGAGTGGAAGTGGGAACAGATCACTATGGATTTCATCACCAAATTGCCGAGGACTGCCAGAGGAGTCGATGCAATTTGGGTGATTGTGGATAGGTTGACAAAGAGCGCTCACTTTCTTGCCATCAGTGAGAGTTCTTCGGCAGAGAAGTTGGCGGAGATTTATGTGAGAGAGGTTGTATCTCGGCATGGGGTGCCGATCTCGATTGTTTCAGGCCGCGATGTGCGTTTCACTTCCCATTTCTGGAAGAAATTTCATGAGGAGTTGGGTACTAAGCTGCATTTTAGTACCGCATACCACCCCCAGACCGACGGCCAGAGTGAGCGGACGATTCAGACACTTGAGGACATGCTTCGAGCATGTGTATTGGACTTTGGGGGTAGTTGGGACACGTATTTGCCCTTGGCGGAGTTTTCCTACAATAACAGCCATCATTCGAGCATCGGTATGCCGCCCTTTGAGCTGTTGTATGGTAGGAGGTGTCGGACTCCCATTTGTTAGGCAGAGGTTGGGCAAAGGGTAACGGGCAGTACAGAGATCGTGAATCAGACGACAGAGCAGATACAGCTGGTCAGACAGAGGTTATTGACCGCTCAGAGCCGACAAAAGAGTTATGCGGATAGACGCCGGTCCGAGCTGGAATTTCAGGTCGGCGACTTCGTTCTCCTGAAGGTTTCTCCTTGGAAAGGAGTGATCCGGTTCAGGAAGAGGGGCAAATTGGGGCCCCGGTTTATAGGTCTGTTTCGTGTGATTGCAAGGGTAGGCCGGGTGGCCTATCGGCTGGAGTTACCAGCAGAGTTGGGGCAGATTCACAACACTTTTCATGTATCGCAGTTGAGGAAATGTATAGCCGATGAGTCGGCAGTGGTTCCATTAGAGGATATTCAGGTAGATGCAAGCCTGAATTATGCTGAGAGACCAGTGGCTATTAGGGATCGGAAGATCAAGATTTTGAGGAACAAGGAGGTACCTCTGGTATTGGTTTAGTGGCAGCATCAGAGGGGATCGGAAATGACCTGGGAGCCGGAGGGTATGATGCGGGAGCAGCATCCGGAGCTGTTTTAGAGCGAGACTTCGAGGGCGAAGTCTAGTTCTAGTGGGGGAGAGTTGTAACATCCGGATTTTACCAGGTATCTTGTAAATTTAATTTTGTTGTATTGTGAGGGGGACTCGGCGAGTTGGAGCTCAGACTCGCCGAGTAGGGATGCGGATTTGGGCAATGGAGCGCGCCTGGACTCGGCGAGTCCAGGATATGGACTCGGCGAGTCTGCGCTGTGTAATGAAACCCTAAATTTCCGGGTTTGAGGCCTATTTAAAGGGCCTTATGGCCGTCATTTGTGCTCACCCAACCCTCAGTGAGAGACCCTTGTGTTCTTGAGCGATTTGTGAAGAGAAAGGAGCATTTCTTGACCTTGTGTGTGTTATTTAGCAAGAAGAAGGAGACTCTAGGCAAGAGGAAGCAAAGGAGGTTGCTATTTCGTGGATTTGGAGCTTAGATCATCACTCTAGAGGTATGATCTCGGACTATTTTCTGTTTGGTGAAGCATTATGCAATTTAGGGCTTATGATGGTCATTTATGGGATGATTTGATGCCCATTGGTTCCCTCCTTGAGTTGAGGTTATGGATCTGGACCCATAGAGGTCCAGAGAGCCTCACTCATCAAGCTTTATGTATGACAATGGAGTCCATGACCTTGTGTTGTAGTAAATGAGTCAAAAACATCATATATGGTCATAAAAAGGTTGTATGTGCATCAAGATTGTAACTTTACGTGCTAAATGAGCTTGGAGGGACTGGATCTATGGATTGATGGACTGGATCTGACCTTTAGAGCAAGATTGAGTCAGTGCATGGCACGGACTCGCCGAGTCCGAAGAACAGACTCGGCGAGTAGCATGAATGTTGCCCGACCATACAGTGAGTGGCCTCGCCGAGTTGGAGAGGGTGGACTCAGTGAGTCAAGGGGGAGTCAGAATGGACAGGTGGACTGAGTCAAACTGGACTTGCCGAGTTGTCCTTGAGACTCGGCGAGTTGAGTCGTGGTGGCCCCACAACTCGTGCCAGGTGGAACTCGTCGAGTTGAGTGAATGCTCGACGTGTCAGGGGAGGATTCCAGGAAATTGGTGTATATGCTCAGACTCACCGAGTCGCTATAGCGCACTCGCCGAGTCCGGTCAAAGTTGACCGTTGACCGTTGACCAACGTTGACCTAGATTGACTTGTTATAGTGTGGTCAACCCTAGTTGGGAAAGTGTTAATTAGAGATGTATTGTGCTATAGGGGGACTACAGCTCGGCAGATCGAGTGATTAGCGATTTCAGGTTTACGATTTACCGAGACACGCGAGGTGAGTCTTCTCACTATACTTTACCTTGAGTAGGTAACCAGAGTTATGTGATAGAGTATTTGTATGCTATGTATGTTATGTATTGTACTGCATGATTTCTATGTGATTTATGTGGTGCATGTTTATCAGAGCTAGAACCTGAGGGTTCACAGAGTTTGGGTGCACGGACCCACAGAGTTATAGCCTAGAGTGGCTAATATGTGTTATATGTGGTATTTTGGGGAACTCACTAAGCCTTGTGCTTACAGTGTTGATGTTATTTGTTTCAGGTACTAGTGACGACCGCGGGAAGGCGCCGGCTTGATCCGTATACACACACGTTCGGAGCTTGATATTATGATCTTAGGATTTTGTATTGTTTTGTTGGATAATTAAAATGGTTGTTTTTATGAATATCGATGGAATTATGTTTTATAAAAAAATTGAAAATTTTGTTTGAAATTTTCGGTGTTACAGATTTTTAACATAAAAATGACACATTTTAGGGAGTTTACGGCCTAGCATGGTCTCATGGCCGTAAACTCCTATAAATCCATAAAAAGTTGTGTTTTTGGATCCCAAACTAATCACATGTGATTGCTAAAATTGTACCAAAGCCTTATATGCATTTGTTTGTAATTTTGGAGGGATTTTCGGAGTTTACGGCCAATGAGACCCTTCTCATGGCCGTAAACTCTCATAGAGAGTAAATCCTTGTGTTTTAATGCCAAAAACTTGTTTGTATGGACTTCTAAAATTTATTCCAAGGCTTTAGGGGTGGTTTAATGACATTTTGACATGTTTTTATGAGTTTACGGCCAAAGGCTATGTGCTTAGGCCGTAAACTCCTAAATGTGATGCATTTGATGTGTTTAAGGTCTCCAAACCATTTTTAGATGATTCTAGGATTTACCACAAGGACATTGGTTGAGTTTCAGGGCATTTGGACATGTTTAAAGACACTTAATCCCCCATTTAGAGGAGTTTACGGCCCAAGCACATGCCTTGGCCGTAAACTCTTATTTGTCCCCCAAAAATGATGTTTCAAGTGTCTAAATGCAATTATCAATGTTCTATAATTCATAACTAAGACATATAAGTGATTTGGAAGGGTTTAAGGGCATGAAAACCCTAGATATATGAGTTTACGGCCCAAGAATGATCCTTGGCCGTAAACTCCTTCAAACATCACAAAGTTCATGTTTTAAGTGTTTAGAGTCCATATCTTGAAGCCATTTAGCCATATCTAAGTCCCAAACTTGTCAAGGAGGGGTTTAAGGGCTTAAAAACCCACTTAATATGAGTTTACGGCCAATGAATGCTCCATGGCCGTAAACTCATGAATATGGTCATAAATCATGTTTTGAACTTGAATTTGAAGGCTAAGGGGGTTACAATACAAGCTAAGGAGTGTACCTTAGAGATTTGAAGCCTTAAATTTGAGTTTTGGACCCTTAAACTTGGATTTAGGAGAGAGGTTAGAGAGAGAGTAGAGAGAGAAGGAAAAAGCTTCAAATGGATGCTAAAACACGTTTATATAGGTCTTAAAACTTGTACGCGGTGGAATTCTACCCGATACCGACGTTAAACGCGGCTTTTGGTCGCACCCGATTAAGTTTCCGTCACCCGGTGGGGACATTTTTAAAACTTATGAAATAATTATTTTCGGGCTAATTACGTGAGTTCCTTAGTGATTTAGACACTCATTAAATTAAAATAAACATATAAGTTTATATAATTAACTCCAAAGAGAAAACGGAACGAATTTGATAACGGCGACTTTCCGGGTAGAACGGGTTTTGGCGACGAACAATTTCGGGTTGTTACACAAGGCCCCAGTTAGTCGGGATTTCCATCGAATGCAGTGGGCACGGCCCAGTATGTACTTTATATGTTATTATATGGTATGTGGTAGTTTAGGGGAGCTAACTAAGCTTTATGCTTACAGTTTCAATTTTGGTTTCAGGTACTTCCGCAAGAAAGGGGAAGAGCTCAGATTGATGACATGGCACACATCACAGTTGTAGTTTATTCGTGGGAGATTTATTTAGATATTTTGATATGATATTAACTCCAGTTATGAATTGATACATTTACTATGGCATTTTGAGACATACGATTCATGGTTTTATTATCTAAAAGTTGATGTTGCGATTTTTAGTAATATTAAAAAAAAATTGGCTCGTTACATAAGACACACATACATACATACAATTAATGAAAAGTCACTATGCTTTTCTCATGGACACTTTATCAAACATGTAGAGTGCAGCATCAAATGCAAGGTTAAAAAGACAAAATTAAAAGATTGAAAAACTAATACTAACATTTATAATCAAGATTATTCATACATTCAAAGATCACAATCAAATACAACACTAATGAGAATCAAAAATAAAAATTAAGAACATCATATTAAAGAAGGAACCTGGATGATGAACGTGATGCTGCAAAGGGTGATGTTGTTCGAACGTGATGTTGCAAAGGGTATGAAGAAAACATAATATACGAACATTAGCACATGATTTATACATAAATTTCAACAATGATTATGGAAATGATATCAAATTTCGAATTCTTTGATTCTTTGAAATTGAGCAACGATATCTCGTAATCTTATAGATACGTTTCATATAATAGATATGAATTGAAAGAATATATACGAAAGGTGATAGTTAAGAATGTGATTTTAATTAGAAAGAAACAAAATTTACTTTAAAAACTATGATGAGGTTTTAATGAGTTGAATACATTATTTTTATAAATGATATTAACATTAAATCAATTAGTCAAACTTTCAAATTTAGACAATATTAATTTAATTTAATTTTAGGATGACATCATCAAAATGATCTAAGGGTTGAAATTAATCAAGAAAACACAATGATTAGTTTTGATTGTTGAAGATAATGTCATAAGGTGTCTATTTTAATATATATAAAGATGAAAATATTAAATGTCTTGTATAGAAACATACTGAAGAAAGTAGTGTAGGTGCCACATGGAATTTGTACAAGTTAATTAGCAAAAGAAAAGCATGTTTAGGGTTGTTCAAAAAATTTGACTTTGTTGTTATTCTTTAAATAATGATATGTAAACTTTTTTTTAAGAATTGTTATATTTTAATAAAATTTTCATTTTTTGGTGTTATTCTTTGAAGAATGATGTTATCATTTCAACAATGAAATGTAATCGTCTTATATGTTCTGGTGTATTTTTTACGAACTATGATTCTTAAATAATATATATTTCAATGTTTCATTGTATTTTTTACTTTCTTATCAGAATGAAATATAATTCTTAAAGAATTCTATACAAAACTGAATTCTATGAACCTAAATTCTCACTTTAAATATTATTAAAAGAGAAACTTTGTGACATCATTTTAAACAATCAGGATCATTGATTGTGTTTCATTCATATATTTTCCATCTTTAGATCGTTATGCTGACATCATCATTTGGTCAACCTTTTTTTTTGTCCACCAAATTTTATAAAATCTATTAATGACAATTAATTTTATATGAGGAAATCTATTAATGATAATTAAATTTAACCAAAAATAAAATTACTTTTTAAATTATGAAACATATTAATGACAATTAAATCTCACCAAAAATAAAATTAATTTTAAAATTAGGAAATCTATTAATGACAATAAAATTTCACCAAAAATAAAATTATTTTTAAAATTAGGAAATTTATTAATGACATCACTATTTGGTAAACTCCACCCCTCATTAGTCGTTTCTGTCGTTCTGGTTTGAAAATCACTAACACAAGCATTATTGTTATTTTTTTTCAGTTTATTGCAGGGAAGAAAATATGAAGATCAATGATGCTGGAAGATACATAAGAAAGATTCTCCCACTAATTTCAATGATACGTATGTCTTCTTTCATAACGATTCAATCGATTCTCCCTTCTACGACCTCGAATCCAGATACAATTTCTCTTCCCATGTCTCTATGCACAAACAATCCATAATCTTATCTCTTTGATTCCTCCTTATGTAACCTCGAATCCCTTGCATCTTATGATCACAACTGCAAGTACTCATCTATTTCGTCTCCTTCCCTTTCTTCATATTTCTTGTGTTTCACCTTAGGGCTCTCCATCTTCCAGTCAGTTATTTGTTTCTCCGCACAATGACTTATAATTGATTTGTTATGTTTCGATTTCTGGTGTTTATTTCTCAATTTTGATGAAAAAAACCTAATTTCTACACTTGCTTTCAGGAATTAAGGGAATCGACGCTCCTTCTCTGCCTCTCTTTTTCTATCTGTTGCAGAAACTCGAAAGACGACATACACACACAGTTAATGCGTTCAACTTTTTGATTTATTCATAGGTTTGTTTTATACACCACTCTAACCTCTTACTTTGCATTTTATGCGATTTTTATTACTGTTATCTTCTTTTCCTTAATTTTTTCACCATTTTCTATTTTTTTTATATAGCTTTTGTGTGCTTACTTTTTTCTTCAGAGCTATCTTGATGTTGATTTTGGGTTTTTGTTTAACACAATTATGATATGTGTTCTTGATGTCAACTGGCTTTCACTCTGTACGTCAAAAACATCTAACACCATCTTCAAAGGAGCCGATTTGCATCAGATAGCAATTTAATCTTCAAATAGGTTTCTTGCTAGATTTGTTTTTGTTAGTGATGGAACAAGTCATATGATAGTTAAATATATTTCTTTTTTGTATTTGTTTTTAATTGTAGAAAACGATAGAATAGATAAAGAAGTTGTCGTCAAAAGATATTAGGTGAGTTATTAGTTCCAGAGTTCAGATTGATTGAGTAGTTGGTAAAATAATATAAAAAAATGGTCAACAATTATCTGTATGATCATAAAAAATAGACGTGGTCAAATAATTTTATAATTTTGCCTCTAAAATAAAATGAAACTTTTCTTTTGGACTAAAAATGAGTATTTTGGGGCTTAAAAATTAGAAAAACTCCCAAAATAAGACACCCAACACTCAAATGAACACGCTCATTAAAAAAAAAAATTAAAAAATGTTTTTATTTTTTACTGAATTTTTAATATATTTTTCCTATTTTATGTAGATACCAACCGGTTTCTTTCATGTTGGTCCTCATCCTAGAAACCTTGCAATTGGGTCGGATGAATCATGAATCATTAATATACTATGATTTTGGTATGGTGAGGGAGATTAAACGCTTGACCAGAGAAATATTGATAGATCTTTTCATGCAATTTATGAAAAAGTTGCAAAAAATGTATGAAGTTTCTTATTTATTTTTCCAATATTGTACAGCAGGGACACCATAAATTAGTTTTTTAGGTACTCGAATAGAAATTATATTTGGATTAAGATTAAAAAGTATTCTATTATCATTACAGATTATGAACAATTTCATAAGTCTTGAAGCGCTTCAACCCATTGGAGACATGTTGTTAATATGTAAAAGTTGAGAGAAGAAGTGTGAGAAGATATTTGAAGCTCTCGAGCATTTGAGGTTATTAGGTATGTATTGTATGTAGTTCGTTAGTTTATATTCATATCCTTAAGCTATTATTAGATGTTTAAGTTATTGAGACAAAAAAAAAATTGTAATGACCGTGTACTATCAAACTTTATCATCAGGGAGATTTGGGATTTTTATGTATAGAAGGTTGATTATCAAAACAGAATATATCCACTTCCAAAAATTTATAAAATTTATATATTTTTCAATACAACAAACGAAAGAACGGCGTTTTTCCATCAAGTTCCATTTAGCCTTTTGTCTTACTTTCTTAGATAATATACCATCGAGGTAATGGGATATAATTTCCTTCACTGGAATAAAAAACCAATTTTGGGACACTATACTTAGGAATCTTTGTAGTTAGGTCATTCTTAAGATTCTTACATTTGAAGACCAAACATGTTCTAACCTTATTCCATAATATGCATGCTTTCTAAAAGTGCAATTCTTATTTGATTTATATGGTTGTATAACTTTGTATTTTTTTTAATAGAAGCAAGAATCGCACATGATGGCAGTTGAGATATGTGTAAAACGAACATGAAAGTGGATGTTACCCAGAAATGGATGTTGGAAAATCAATTTCATATCCTTCACTTGCATTAACCAATACATTTGCTTTCCAATATCCAATATAGTTAAGTTGAATGCATATGTTGTCAAAAAGGATCTTAGGTTTGTCTTATTTATTTATTTTTAATTTCCTTATAGGTAAATTGACATTTGCATAATTAAAATGATGCATGTGTGAAGTAAGTATGAACAAAGAGCGTTTCATTTGTGTAGCCATCTAAAGTTTGGTAAATGACCCTTTTACACTTCTTTTTTAGGGCGTTTTACTTTCATTTTTTTGTAAAATCTTTTAACTTTTGCATTATAGGAGTATTGATTATGGATTGCACATATATACGAATTATTCTAACTTCTTTACAGCTCAATCTGAAGTCACCTTATAGGAATTCGACATTCAAAAAGCTTTTTATTCCGTAACCAAAGGAATTTCTCATCAGTGATTTTATCATGCTCTCCATAAGAAAATTAGCCATTCAGGTATACTCGGACGGTTGAATTTGATTACGGACTGCACATCTACATGAACTGGTTACTTATTATAGTTTCCAATTTCATTTTTGAGGAGTAGACTCTTCCTATATTTAAGAACTGTTGAGTTTTATGCCAACTTATTAGTACACAAAACAAAGTTTTCATTGCAACAACTTTTTATTCTTTTATTTGTTCTTTTAGTGTATGATACAAAATTAGATGAGTTAGGCCAATGTCATGAGCTATCATTTTAGGGTTTTATACCAATTGTAGCCTTGTACTCCAAATTTTTTTCATACAAAAAATTATTTTTTTTCCTTTTGTTTAATCCCAAAAAGAACTTAAATGAAAATGAAAAATGGTAGATAATTCAACTACAAAGACAACTTATAACATTTCAGATTCTAGAGGTCATTTGACAGCTTTCATATAGGTCGCACTTGTGTTCTCTAGGTTAAAGTTTTTTGTCAACTCAAGAAAAAGGAGTATTTTGCCCCTTGATTAAAATTGACTTATATTTGAAGATATATATAAATTGATACTAATACCCTTAATAAATGTTATGATAAACACATGATAGACAAACACAAGGGTGTTGTCGTAACTTGAGTTAAAAATAGATTTACTTACAGGATTCTTGAAAAACATTTATGTTATTTGCTAATATCCAATGATCGTCAACACCAGTCCTTAGTAACTTCATCACCTTAGAAAGTTGAACAATAACATCAGAGGGGAGAGGAGTGTAAACATCATATATGTCTAGAACTAAGAAAATCAATGGTTGCAATAAAAATGCAAAAGAGCTTGAAGGAATAATGCTTTTTGAAAGGTTAATTTTTAAAATAATAATAACAACTTGTTGCAATGAGTCAAATGTAATTCCCACAAGTGTTTGAGGACCCTCCTACACTAATCATATTATTATTATTATTATTATTACAAATCAATAAAACATCAACTCGAAGAAAATATAAAAAGTTGTAATTTTTTAAAAAAAAAAAAACATGAACTTACTGGAAGATCATTACAAATCGACTAACAGCACTAAAAGTTCCAAATGTAGCACCAATTTGTATTGAATTAATTGATACACCAACAAGAAAAAAAAAATCAACTGACATTGATTCCTCAACCTACGAATAGTATAAATTAAAAAGATATAGTATTGAGCGTACTCATATTTGACAAGGTCGTCCAACTAATAAAACAAAAAACGTTGTTTACAAAGAGATCATTCATCGATTATAGAATTTCAAACATTTTATTGTTTTTTTCAATCTTACCAATAAAGCTATTTCTATTTATATTACTTTTTTTTAATTATTGTGTCAACTTTTTATACTTTTATATGGTCCTCCGCGTTTTACGCGGGTCATAATCTAGTTCTTACAAAACCAAAAAATTCATATTCTTATAATATGAAAAAAGCGTCACTATGACTACCTTGGTTATGAAAAAACTCATACCTGACAAGATGGAAATCAATTAAGGTTAATTACAAAAATCAGATTATATTTGAAATTGTTTCAAAAAATAATCAAAAATTCATCTCATAATTATCGTATATTTTATAACTAAATAAGAATGAAATATCCATAATATCCTTTTAAATGGGTTTATCATATGGTGCATGCTAGTCAATTTTAAAATATATATTCTAAGATCATAATTTTTCATTCTTTTCATCTAAGAGTAAGAATTTAATCACCTAGACACGTTTAAAGGTTCAACGTTTAAAAAACATATTCATACATTTAAGTACATAATTATATTTGAAAGCATATGTATATTTTTAAAAGCTTATTTATACATTCAAAAATGTATTAATACATTGAAAAAGATTAATTATATTTATTCATATTTAATAGGTATAGCTATATATTTATTTCGGATAAAAATATCATATACATATAAATATGAAAATACACACACACACACACACATATATATATATATATATATATATATATATATATATATATATATATATATATATATGTGTGTGTGTGTGTGTGTGTTTTCATATATATGATATTTTTATACGAAATAAATATATACTTATACCTATTAAATATGAATAAATATAATTCATTTTTTTAATGTATTAATACATTTTTAAATGTATAAATAAGCTTTTAAAAATATATATATGCTTTCAAATATATAATTAGGTACTTAAATGTATAAATATGTTTTTTTAAACGTTTAACCTTTAAAATATATTTATACATTTAAAAGCATAACATTAGATTTAAAAATATATTTATATATTTAAAAACATATTTAAAAATATATAAACATTCATAAAAATATATAATAAGATTAAATAATGCAAATAATAATATAATAAGATTAAATAATGCAAGTCGCAGTAATAACATTATTAATAATAGTATTATAAATTATATTGAAAGGGTGGGAATTTTGTATACAAAAGAGTCTCAGCATAACGTTAAAGTTCTTGGTTAGAGTGTGGGGTGTCACGGTTTCAAATTCCACCGACTTCATTTTACCCTTAATGTGTTTGTAACGTCCCAAAAATAATACCCAAAAATTTCATTTTAAATTAATAAAACCAGTATCCGAAAAACATCATTATACAAATCCACATAAACAAATATATCAATCATCATATCACCTCAGAGTAAATGAAGATAATGCAGAACGAGGTCGTATATGTTCTTCAATCATCTCGAGTTCTTCCATTCTAAACTGGAAGCACCCGAAACATAAACTAAAAACCATAAGCACAAAGTTTAGATAGTTTTCCAAAATACCACATACTGTACATAATAAACACATAATGTGCCCCACCCGTCATTAGGGCCCGCCGGACATCGGGCTCTGCCCGGCATCACCTCACTCGGTAAACAAATCTGTCAGTCATTAGACCCCACCTAGTATACATATAAACATATAAACACATAACACACAATAATCACAAAGATACATAGCATACATAATGGTCATAAGGCCCCACCCGGTAAGCATACGGGATATAACACATGAAAGAGTCAAGCACACATCTAGCATCCTAACATAACATATTTATGGCCCTTCGACCTGCTAAAAACTGTGAGGAAACTAACCTCAAACTGTTGAATAAAACTGATAAATCCCTGGCTGCTGGTCCGACAAATCTTCGAGCTATCAATACCAAATAACATCCAATTAATAATTGTATTCCAATCCATAACCATCAGTCCAACGGTTGCATCTTATTATGAGGTCATTGATGCTTGGCCTTGACTTTCCTGCAAGTCAAGGACCGGTCTACATACCAAGCCACATCCCGCTTCGTGCAAGGCCACCAGTAATCAGGACGAAGATCCCTATTACATCTTTATCGCCCCAGCATGAATGGAGAACCTATACTTATGTGCATCCACCATCAGAACCTGACGCCCACTGCCCTTATATGGAACCCAAACTCGTCGATGCAGAGTCAACAATCCACGACTATCCTAATCAAAGAAAGCCACCTGACCATAATACGCTCACTTTTCCGGTGCTCTTCCTTCATAGCCTCGATCTGATCCGTACGAATCCACTCCAACAACTGAGTAATCACGGTCATCCTTAATCATATGTATCTGATCGGAGCCGCGACCGCCTTGCGGCTGAGAGCATCGGCCACCACATTGGCCTTTCACGGGTAATAAAGGATCTCACAATCATAATCCCCCACCACATCTACCCATCGGCGCTACCTCATATTCAGATTTTGGCTAATCCATCAAATACCTCAGGCTCTTGTGATCCGTGTAAATGGTAAAACGGAACCCATAGAGGTAATGCCGCCAAACCTTCGCCCCCAGCTCCAAGTTATGCATCGGATAATTCGCCTCATGAGGCTTCAGTTGCTTCGAAGCATAAGCGATCACGCCACCCCTCTGCATCAACATTGCCCCCAGTCCTGTGATCAATGTATCACAATAAAGAACAAAACCCTCAACACCCTCCGGTAGGATCAGAATAGGTGCCTCACACATCCATTGTCTCAAGGTATCAAAAGCTGCCTGCTGCTTAGCCCCCCAGCAAAATGTAACCATCTTCTTTATCAATCAGGTCAGGGGAACAACTATCTTGGAGAAATCCTAGATAAATCTCCGATAATAACCCATCAAACCAAGAAAACTCCAAATCTTAGATAGAGACCTTGGGACCTCCCACTGCATCACGACTTCGACCTTGGTCGGATCGACGAAAATTCCATTCTGATTGACCAGGTTCCCAAAAAACTGCACCTCGCACAACCAGAACACACACTTGGAGAACTTTGAAAAAAGTATATCCCTCCTCAAAGTCTCCAACACTTCCCTCAAGTTGTGAAAACCCAAAATTTCCATTCTGAACAAACCATACCAAGCCAATTTGAAGTTAGAACAGTTACAGTGAAATTCCAGACTTTGGGTATAAGTTTGAGTATTTCAGGTCTAGCACTTAAGGAGATATCAGGAGAGTGGATGCACTAGGGTTTTGTGCAACACTATTATTCGAATACTCTATGACATTAGAGTTCATTCCGGGAATAAAATATTTTTTGCCAAAAATCTCAGGACAATATATAGAAATCTGAACCAAATAGTTCATTAGTTGCATTTCCAATTAGAGAAAAGTCGAGTTCTCTCTCACGGATCTTCGGGTTTTTATCCCAAATCGTGAGTACCTTTCTCTAGTTGTATTATAAGGCTTATAATGTGCTTAATAGCATCAATTTCATAACAAAACAACTAGATTCCGGAGTTTACCGCCCAAGAACACCTTAGGGAGTAAACTCCTAAAAAGATGCCTAGTCCTTCCCCCATGATTTGTAACTACCTTAGGCTTCTATGCTAGTGTGTATATAACTAGAAAACATCAAAACCGGATCAAGACCCAAAGATTTGGGAGTTTACCGCCCAAGAACACTTGGAGAGTAAACTCCATTTTAAGGGCCAAAAGTGTGCCTAATGTCCCTCAAAGCCTTGGAACTCAACATATGGACTACAACTTCATGTTTAGACCACCAAAACAATTAAAAATCAAAGCTAGAAGTAAGTTCACGGCCAAGAAGGTTCTAAGGCCGTGAACTCCATGTTTAAGTGCCAAAATGCTCTAAAAATCCTCCTTAAGCCAAGAGACTAATTTGGGCATGTACCTAAATGATTTTAGGACTAGCTAACACACTTAGAAAACCAAGAGTAAGGTGTTCACGGCCCAAAAGGTTCTAGGGCCGTGAACTCCATAAAATGGTGCCAAATGGTGCCATAAACTCTTCTAAAGCCAAGTACAAAAGCCTAGTTTTATTCCTAGGGAAATTAAGGACTTGAAAACTGTTGGATTAGTGTCTAAGTCCATAACTATTTTGGTATGTACTTGACCCGATGGTGCATGGTCCTTTTGGGTTGCCTTCACCATAGCAACTTGATTGGAGAAATAAATAAAGAGAGAGAGGTTATTATGATTTATTAATATGTTATAAGAATAATATATTAAAGGAGAAATCATATTTGTTTAATTAATATTGGTCAATAATTAATTAGGAATTATTTTTGTGATCAAGTCTAATTAATTAAACTAGAGGGGCTGATTTGTAATTATGTGATAGTTACAAAATAAGGTAAGGATTATATTAAATATAGGGTGAATGAATTCAAGGAGATAATGCCTTAGAATTCGACTAGGATAAGGGTTTCTAAGACTTATCTTATGGTTACTTGGTGGGCAAGCAACTAGATAAGGATAAGGACTAAAACCCTAATCTTTACGCCTACATAAACCCCCTAAGGCTCATGAATTCTTCTAAGCCTTCCCAAGAAGTCCTAAGGACGAATTCCTACCTCTCTCCTCTATCTTTATAACTTCTCCATTTGCTCTTGGTGTTTGTAAGCCATTAGAGGAGTGACACTTGTGACTCTAAGCATTCCAAAGTCAATTCAAGGAGGAATTAGGATTGTTATTGCTACATAACAATCAAGGTAATATCTTAAACCTAATTATATGTTAATATCGATTTCCATATGCTAGAATTAGGGTTTATAGTCTTGGATTCAAAGCATGTACAATAGAGAAACCTAGATCCAAGCATTAGGGTTTGTATGAGCACATAGGATGTCTTATGACCAAAACCCATCAGTGGTATCAGAGCCTAGGATGGTTTCAATTGTATTGATGCATTGTATATCTAAAAACTTCGATTTTTTGGTGTTCTAGAGGCTGGACTCGCCGAGTCCATAGCTAAACTCGCCGAGTCCAGGCTTGACTCGACGAGTCAACTCATCAGATAGTGCTTATCTCGGGATTTCTTGCTGTTTTTGCATATGGATAGTTACCTTATCATGTTAGATCAATATTAATCTGATTATATGATATATTTGACTATATTTTTGATCTAATTGAAGATATTTATCAATTAATAAGATAATTGTTTCCTTATAAGATAATTGATTAATTATTTTGAGTAAATTGATAAATTGTTTTGCAAGAAATCATTAAACAAATCAAATATGGATAATTATGTAATTAAATGTTAGTTTAGATTATTTGTTATTTGATCCTTGTTGTTATGAAAAGTTTCATATTTTTCCCTTTAGGTTTTATAGTTTACATTTGAACCCAAAAGTTTTGTTGTTTTGAAATTTAAATAGTTGAAACCCTAATGTTTTTGAAACGTTTCCAAACATGCCCTCAAGTTTTGGAATTTAAAATTTGATTAAAAGTTAATTAGGAATGTTAAATTCTAAAACCCTAGTAATGTTTTGAAAAGTTCAAATACACCCTTATGGTTTTATTAATTAATTAAGGAGTATAATTAAAAGAGACTTAATAAATCCATAAAAGTCTAGGTTAACCATTTAATTGAATTAAAAGTGTAATTGTTAAAGTTGACCACCTAATATTTTAAAAGTGTAAAATGCACCCTATACTATATATAACATTAAAAGTCTAACATTATATATATGTATGAGTAAAAATTCAGTCTTACCGTTAGTAGGCCTCATTCACGAAGCTGGTCAATAAGGGGTGCTTAAGGAAATTGCCTATAAAATGGTGATTGAATGGGTATCCAATCTTACCCACTGCACTTTTGACTAGTGGAGGGTCGTTAGCCGAACGGGTAGGATAGGATGAAACCTTCCATTATAAGTATAATGAAATACAAAAGTAACTAAATGTTTTTACAAATTCCCAATCTTCGTTACTTAGGCAAAGTGAATTGATGCAATTCCATGAAATTACACTTTGTGCCCTTGCGAAGACGTTAGTGGAGCGTGTGTGGTTTACCGGCACACTAAATGGTTCTAAGCAAAGGTAGCAAAGGGTGACTCAATGTTTGTCATAGTTCGGTGGAGCGTGTGTGGTTCACCGGACATCGAATAGGTGACTGTAACATGTGAGGGCACCATGTAACTTTGCATGGTTATTCACACCTGCTTTGTGATCCTCGGCATCCCAGTCACAAACAAGAGGGGCATATCGAGATTTAAACATGTCATTGAAATGTTCAATAAATCTCAAAGGATCTAGGAGTTTTCATAGATTTAAACCTTAAATTTCTTTTTCGTTTTTCATGGTGGAAATTAGTGAATCGTCATTCACTTACCTTCAAATATTCTGCAACTAGATTACGACATCCCTTTTCTATGTTGTAGAGTATTGTGTTGGGTCCTAGCCTTGGTATCTCATTTGGGTGATTTACTAAGGACTCAATCGATCAACTAACTTGAATTTGTTTTCTCTCGTTTTGTAGATGTCAAAGTTCGACAACTATGGTCTTCCCAAATCCCGTGGAACAAGCATTCCACATGAAGATGATATTCCACGATTCGATCGGGGAACAAGAAATCATGCTTCACTTCCTCCTCCTCCTCCAATTATTCTCCCTAACCCACAAGATTGTAAAATTGAAAGGTTCAATATCACTAAAGCCCTTTTGGCAAGTAAACATAAAGAAGGAAAGTCGGTGTGTGCACACGCCTTAGGGATGAAGTCACACATTGATAAGTTAAGAATGATGGTATCCGTTGTCGATGAAGAGATGGTTTTTGATTGGGTTATTCAGTCACTTCCTAACTCGTATAGTGAGTTCGTAAGAGAGTACTATATGATGAACCACGACGTGACCCTTATTGATCTCACCTATATGCTTATTGCTACTGAATCAGCAATGGTTTGGCGCAATAGAAAAGCAAAGTTGATTGGTGAATCTTCCTTCAAGACCTCTATGGATATAGACAATGGCAATGAAAGACATGCAATGATCGAAAATTTTGATCATAAGACAAAGGCGATGTTTGAAGTAGTTCCATGTTTTGTTCCTAAAGAGTCAATTTGCTTTTATTGCCAAGAGAAGGGGCGTTGGAGACGAAGTTACCCTATTTACCTAAGAGATCTAAGAGATGGGAGAGTCAAAAGTATGACTACGCTTCAGGTAAAATCCACTATCTAACTCCGTTAAGTTCCTATTCATTGATTCTTAATACATGATGTGATAAGATTGCATTTGAATGTTTTGCAGGATCGGTGAAAAGAAAGGAAGCTTGATAAGAGAGCAAGATGAATCTAATCACAAGAGATGGATGTCGATCGCATGGACTTGAAGATTGGATTTTGAGCTTACATAGTTATGATAGAAATTTTCCTTTTACATAGTTTTCAATAGATTTTGCAGTGTAATGACAAATGTTTTTCCGCTGCTTTTATAAATAAAATAAATTTTGTTTGACTTATTTATTTATTTTTTCACTTCCTTGCAATGAAATCGTTATGAAAATTAATGTTTGCATATTTCTACAACTAATGGATATGATTCTTATTTATGTTAATTATGGAAATGTCTAGAATTTACCAAATAGGGAGAGTTTCTCATCGCCCAAAGTTTTAATTGGATAGAAATTTGGAATCACGCAACTTGGTTGCATGATGAATGAGAAATTTCATATTTGATAATTAGACTAATTCGTTTACAAAGTGTCAAGTGAAGGACTAGGAGATCGAGTACACAAAGTTGTGTGTTGATCAAGTTCACCATAAGAGTAACAAAGATATTCGTCATGATTTACTAAAGCTTTAGTAAATATGATTATACTTACAAGATTATGTGTAATTCTGAATTGATTAAAGGGTTTAGATCAATAGTAGAACGAATAAGAAGAATCAAGTAGGCAGAAAAAATAAAAGTTTCTCCATTCTAAGAAGAAGGGAGAGTAGCTTTTATGCTTTATGATAGGTCTTTATGATTAAGAACCATATCTCAATGGATCCTCTAAGTGAGTCTTAGTACAATTGTATGTTTAAGAAGAGGAATCTAGAATTGAAGAAATGGTTAAATCAAAAGGTCAATCATACTTCGTTCCAATAACAAGTCTTAAAGTTAAGATTGTGGTAATAAGTGACAAGTACTAAGAAGGTTTATAACATTCATCAAATGTGGAAAGTTGTGATGTCTTGGATAAGACAAAGGCCAACTAGGACCAATTTATGAAGTGTTTTGATAAAAGCTACACTAACTCTTGAATATTTGGTTGTCAAGAAATGTTTACTGACAAGAGAATCTTATATGTCAAGGACTCAGTGGGAGTCTTAATGGTCTTGAAAGGTTTCAAGAACAAATCAAATAAACCTTATCGATCATCACTAGCACACGAGTTGAGGTTTACAACCTATCGTGTTGACAATATTTTGATTTTGTGCTGTTCCAATTGAGTTAATTATGCATGTGAGTCCAATGAGTTCTCATTTTGAACACATAAAAGGCAAAGCACATTAATCAATGGAAGGTACATTGATAGGAAAAAGTGAGTTGCTTAACTACTTGAAAGACGTGGTGGGCAGCTGTGCTACCATAAGGCAAGAAATCAAGATTAAGAATGTTCGGTCCATATGAATTTGAATTTGTCGTAAACTTTGGTTTTAACAAATTCACATGGATAGAAAAACATACACCATTTAAAATCTAAGTGTCATAAGATTTCCTCCTTCATGAAAATGATGGTGAGTAAATGCTTTCACTAAGAAAGGTTTTACTAAGATAGTGATTGTAAAATTGCATTCTCGAATTCGATTATGGTCACGGTATCCCTTTCCATGATTTGAATTGGGAGGTTTGGCAATTAGTCTTAATTGTTTAAGACACACATATGAACTATCTAAGGCAAAGGTGTATAAGTTCAAGAAGCCTTGATAAAAGATTATCAAAGCACTAAGTATTAGAAACATGGACTTAAGAAATTCAATAGGTATTGTCTTTCTGAAAGTTAAGTTGTTTTTGAATACATGTCGAAGCTAGTGGCAGCATAAGTGTTATGTTTTATAATAATCATCATGATAGTGGGAGCATAAATGTTATGATTGTATGATTATTAAGGAAAGTATTGCAAGTTGGCAATATTAATTATAGAAAACAAGAGTCATTCTTTGCAAAGTTGTAAGGATGGAATAGTTGGTTTGCTATAATTAAGGGAGAGAATATTATGCTTCGTTTCAAATCTATAGGATTAGGTTGAGAAATGTTGATAAATTTAGTCAAAGGTACATAGTGTGTTCTTAAAATTTCGATTATGATTATGATATTCCTTTTCACAATTCGAATTTTGAGAACATAGCGAATAAAACATTATGCGTCGTGTCCCATACGCTTCGGGTATAGGATCGATTGCAAATGCTTTAATGTTTGACCATTCTAAAATTTTCCAAATGTCTAGCGCATTTAGAGGGAAAAGGACTAGGATCGGTTTTGACTAAAATAATTAAACAACTATCAAAGGACGATCCAAAGTTCGACGATGATTGGTTGCTTGTGAGTAGTCGGAAGCATGGTATTAATGGACCATATTGACATTATGATGAATAGAAAAGATTCTATTAAGAAATGAGTTGTCATATGGAACATATGGAAGCGTGTCCATACTAGGAATTGAATATTGAAAATCTATGACAAGATTAGAAACTTTTATGCAGAAGGATGTTCAAAGGAATGTACCTTGAGTGAGAGACATCATATCTAAGGAATTGTCTTGTAACAATCTCAGTTAGAGAACTTTGTAATATCATTGGCAAATGTCTTTGTGACTTTGGTTCAGTGACATTACAAAAGGATCATTGCATAGAATTTTAGAATCTAGCATATTCTATAAATAGCAAAAATTTTGATATTCTTTCACTTATGGAAAAGGATTTGGAGTTTTGAAATGAGAATGATTGGAAATGTGTTCAATGTGATCCATTTCACAAAGTAAGAACCATAGGTGAACATTGTGTGCATGCTAGGAGCATGGGATAAGTGTTGTAATTCAAGTAAGAAGTTGATTACCCGAAACGACAAATAATGAGTAATCGATATGGTGATAAATAAAAGGAGTTTTATTAAGAATAATTGAGTTTATTAAGAATAATCAAATTATTCAAACGGGCCACAGTCGTTCATATGTTGGAAGTAGATATGAATGAAGACTGTCGTGAATTGGTGTGTGGATTGTCTAAAAGAGTATTAGACATAAGCAAATGTTTGCTGCAACATTCATGAGTGCTTATGAATATGAATTTGAGCATTGGATTAAACCCACGTTCACTTGGATCACTCCATGAATTGTATCACGAGTGATTGGTGAGACGATAACATCTTATATTCTTGAAACCGAGATGTGTGAGTTGTATCTTGCTAATCGGTTGCACATTGATAATATGAAAACGCACTAGTAACTTGGTGTTATAAAACATATTGTTGTGTGTGATTTGGTTAGTGAGTGCAAGCAAGCATTGTATCAAAGTTTATCCGTTCCTTTTATCCAAAGTAGGACAAAAGCGATATCTTCGGGCCCCTCGATGGTTTAGTGATGACAAACGTAAATGATCGGCCGGGCTAGGGCTAATTTGATTTGTTCAATTAGTCAGTCATCATAAATGAGAAATCGAGAAATAGTACAAAGAGAATGATTAGAAATCATGTCTTACGATATCTAGAATGGAGGAATATATGACCCCTTATCTTAAGGACACGCGTATCTGATATGATCAGAGTTGACAGCGGCTTTGGAAAGCTACGATTGCATATCAGGATCTGAAGTCATACGCAGAATGGTTATTAGACTTATCCAAGTGGGACACTGTTGGATTAGTGTCTAAGTCCATAACTATTTTGGTGTGTACTTGACCCGATGGTGCATGGTCCTTTTGGGTTGCCTTCACCAAAGCAACTAGATTAGAGAAATAAATAAAGAGAGAGAGGTTATTATGATTTATTAATATGTTATAAGAATAATATATTAAAGGAGAAATCATATTTGTTTAATTAATATTGGTCAATAATTAATTAGGAATTAATTTTGTGATCAAGTGTAATTAATTAAACTAGAGGGGCTGATTTGTAATTATGTGATAGTTACAAAATAAGGTAAGGATTATCTTAAATATAGGGTGAACGAATTTAAGGAGATAATGCCTTAGAATTCGACTAGGATAAGGGTTTCTAAGACTTATCTTATGGTTACTTGGTGGGCAAGCAACTAGATAAGGATAAGGACTAAAACCCTAATCTTTACACCTATATAAACCCCTAAGGCTCATGAATTCGTCTAAGCCTTCCCAAGAAGTCCTAAGGACGAATTCCTACCTCTATCCTCTCTCTGTATACCTTCTCCATTTGCTCTTGGTGTTTGTAAGCCATTAGAGGAGTGACACTTGTGACTCTAAGCATTCCAAAGTCAATTCAAGGAGGAATTAGGATTGTTATTGCTACATAACACTCAAGGTAATATCTTAAGCCTAATTATATGTTAATATCGATTTCCATACGCTAGAATTAGGGTTTATAGTCTAGGATTCAAAGCATGTACAATAGAGAAACCTAGATCCAAGCATTAGGGTTTTTATTAGCACATAGGATGTCTTATGACCAAAACCCATCAAAAACACCACAAACACCCTCCCAAGGGAGATTACGGCTGTAATCTCCAAGGGATATGGTCCCAGGGCCGTAAACTCCTCAAAGGAGTTAAAAGGAAGCCCAAACACTTGTTTAAGACTTAAAGCAATTCACCACCTGAGTTGTAATAAAGTTAAGCCTCATTTAGTGATCCAAGATAGAGTTTACGGCCAGGAGTTTACTCTCCAAGAACGTGAACTCCAAACCATATGGTCATTTGACCATAAACCCCCATTAGAGGTCTTGCACTCCTTTGTTGCAACCCATTTGCCTCCTAACACTTGACGAAAAGCGTTTTCCTCGCTTTCAAAAGCTTATACTTGTATAATTAGTGTTTTAATCACTAATTATTTATATACATATGTCTTCATATGTAATTAGGATCATTGTGTGTGTCTAAAGTCTTCACTTGACACCAAGCACTTGTCCGATCCTTCCTTACGATACGGTCCGTTCAATTCCAATCACTTACTACAGGTGAGTTCATACCCCTTAACCAATGTTTTAACTGTTTTTAAATGTTTTATGGGGAGGGATACAAGTAGAATTATGCTAGTTACTATATCAATCACATGTGATTAGTAAGCAGCATTCAAAGGATTGGCTACTCATTAGCCATTTTACCAAACAGATTTCCTTCAAATGATTTTCATAAACATTTTATATGATTAAAACTCCTTATACATTGTACATTTTACTCTGTATGTTTTATTTCAAACTTATTTATAATTGTGATTCAAACAAATGTTTCCTTATACTAAATTGTTTTATCAAACCCATGCCTTCAAACCATTTCATAGATTGACATCAAGTCGATCTTTTCTTAAGATAATAATTATGTTCAAAGGTTTTACAAAACTTATTTACGCTTTTATATTATAAATTGCATGCTTCTATATGTATAGTTATATAATAAATGCTTAAAAGACTTAGGAAGGCTATCCACCCTATTTCCTTTTCGCGCTTGAGATGTGGTCTGGTGGGATATCGGGTACTCGTCCGAAGGTCGTTTAAATATTAGTTATATAACATATGTACATATATAGTCATAAAGGTCCTTCCAATTCATCCAATGCCCTTGGGTAGCAAGGCTATACATCCATGTTCATACTTACCAGTTAGATTACTAGTAAACTACCATAGGGGTGGTTTAGGAAGATACTAGAACTATTACTAGAACACAATATCATACTATGAGTCAGTTCATTCATGAGTCAATACTTACTACTATGAGAACATATACAACTACACTAGAGAAGAACATATACAACTATACTAGAGAAGAACATATACAACTATACTAGGAAGAGAACATATACAACGATACTAGAACAAGTAACATTACATTACATTACATATACATGAATACGTTAACAATTGTGATCCATCGTATCGGAGCATGCCTTAAATGTCATGGCCTGAGTTACAGCCAGAATTCTCTTAGAGGGAGAGTGTGAGTTTGCGTATAGATCTATATTTTATTGACTATCCTACACCTTGCTGCTAGCTACAGCCGGACCTGTAGGTCTGCAGGTGCCAAACGTCATTCCGTTTTACGACCATTCGTATGTCGTTGTTACCAGTCAATAGTATGGTGCAATTAATCACATAATACCTTAATATAAATCCGGTTTAAGGTAGTTAGTACAGCAATAGTTTTTATAGCAGTAAATTACAGTACTACATTAATTTTCCTTTTACATATATCTAGTGATTCTTTTCACTTAAATATTAAATGTAAAAACTATATTTTGTTAATGATAGTTACACTTGGGAAAATTACACACTTTTTCAAGAAACGAACATTTAGAACAGTTAAGTCTTGGTAGAAGGCTACATTCAGAGCAATTAGATCTTGGTAGAAGACACCTTTATATACTAGTAGAAATTATAGGGATTTCTAGGGTTTCTCAAACATTTACAGTTGTTTTAAAAAACATTTTCAAACTTACATTTCATATACATTTTCAATACTTACAGTTCATAAACTAAAAAATTCTTACATACAAATTAAGACACTAAAATACTTATGATCTCACCAGCTTCAAAGCTGATACTCGCTTTCAAAATTACTTGTATCCTCAGGTCATTATAGATAGGTACCGATGCAAGGAGAAAGGAAGATGGAGCTCGTTCAAGACTCATCTTTCATTTTGTTTATACTTTAGTGTCTATTATAATTTGACAGAACACACTTGTATTAAAATTATATTATTAATGCAATGGATGATGTTGTTGCTTGTTTACCACTTTTCATTGTTGTGATACTGTACATGACGTCCTCCGCCCCAGAACGTTTCTGTCATTCAATGGTTTTGGGGTGTGACACAAATGCTCCTTGTGTTGCTCCCAACTCTTAGCATTACTATGGTTTCCATATTACTACGGAAGGTGAGACATTTATTAGTGATGGGACACTAGTAGGTCTGGATGAACCTAACAGTTACGCGGAAGCCATCGCAGGCCCCGAGTCTGCTAAATGGAAAGAGGCTATGGATAGCGAGATACAATCCATGTATGACAATCAAGTTTGGAACTTGGTTGAGAATGTACCAGGTCGTAAGACAGTAGGGTGCAAATGGATCTTCAAGAAGAAGACCGACATGGATGGTAAAGTACACACTTATAAGGCTCGACTGGTCGCAAAGGGCTTCTCTCAAATTCCTGGAGTGGACTATGATGAGACCTTTTCTCCAGTAGCCAAGATTAAGTCTATTAGGGTTATGTTAGCCATAGCTGCATTTCATAACTATGAAATATGGCAAATGGATGTCAAAACTGCTTTTCTTAATGGAAAGTTGGCTGAAGATGTTTTCATGAATCAGCCAGAAGGTTTTTTCAGCAACGAGTAACCTAATAGAGTGTGTAAGCTTGAGAAATCCATTTAAGGATTGAAGCAAGCACCTCGCAGATGGAATCTTTGCTTTGATGAAAAGGTCAAGGAATTTGGCTTTACTAGGAGTGAAGATGAATCTTGTGTGTATGTCAAGGCTAGTGGGAGTATAGTTAGCTTTTTGGTATTGTATGTGGATGACATACTGCTCATAAGAAATGACATCCCAACTCTGCAGGAAGTTAAGTCCTGTCTTGGGAAGTGTTTCTCTATGAAGGACCTAGGAGAAGATGCCTATATTCTAGGGATAAGGATCTTGAGAGATCGAAGTAAAAGACTAATTGGACTTAGTCAGAGTACCTACTTGGATAAGGTGCTGAAGAGATTCAGCATGCAGGACTCCAAGAAATGAGAGTTACCCATCTAGAGTAACGCCAGATTGGTTAAGACACAAAGCCCTAGCACTGAGGCTGAGATAGCAAAAATGAGTCGAATACCTTATGCTTCGGCTGTAGGATCGATCATGTATGCTATGACGTGTACCCGACCTGATGTAGCCTTTGCCCTAAGCATGGTTAGCAGGTATCAGGGGAACCCTGGCAAGGCACACTGGACTGCAGTAAAGAATATCCTCAAGTACCTACGGAGGACTAAGGACTGGGTCCTTACCCTCGGTGGGAGTGATGACTTGAGAGTTGTAGGGTATAGGGATGCTAGTTTCCAGACTGATAGGGATAATTTCCGCTCTCAGTCGGGTTGGGTCTTTACCCTAAACGGAGGAGCAATTTCTTGGAAGAGTTCCAAGCAAGAGACAGTGGCTGATTCAACTTGTGAATCAGAGTATATTGCAGCTAGCGAGGCGGCAAAGGAGGCGATATGGTTGAAGAACTTCATTGGAGACCTTGGAGTTGTACCAGCTATTAAAGAGCCAATGGAAATTTTCTGTGACAGTGAAAGCGCTGTTTCCTTAGCCAAGGAACCAAGGGATCACGGGAGATCCAGACACATCAACAGAAAATACCATTTTATCAGACATCGAATAGAAGAAGGACTCCTCGTGGCAAAGAGGGTATCATCGGATGAGAACCCAACAGATCCCCTCACGAAGGGACTGACTCGGGTTAAGCATCTCCAGCACGCTCGGAGCATAGGGCTGAAGGATGATATTAGATTTAGTAGTTAGATAACCTCGAAATTTGTAAAGTGTAATTGATATTAGATGATGAATAAAAGGTGTTTTATTTATGAGTAAAGTGTTGCTATCTCTTGTCGATCGTTTACTATATTTCTTTTGCATGTTTTGACTTCTAGAATAATTTTGTTTGGTATAACATATTATTCAAACCTCCACAGTCGGTCATATGTCGGAAGTAGGTATGAATCAAGACTGTCATGATTGGTTGCAGAGGTCTACGGTGCTGGACAAGGCTACAACAATCACGATTGCTCATAAGTTATGAGCATTGGACTCAACCCACGCTCACTGGAATCACTTCATGGAATTCTATCTCGAGTGATCATGAGACGGTAATATCATATAAGTCTTCAAACCTAGAGATATGATTTGTTACTTACAATTTGGTTATGCATTCATTATACGAAAACGCATTGGTAACTCGATGTTATAAAACGTGCTTTTATGTATAATTCAATGAGTGGTAGAACAGACATATGAGTCGAAGTTGATCTGTTCCTTCTTGGATTAGAAGCTGATATCTGGGCCCCTCGATGATTTTGTTTTGACCTGTGTACCAGGCCCGATCAGAACTAAGTTGATGTGTTCAATTAATTTCTTTGTCAAACAAATCGGAAATCGGGAAACAAACTGCTGGACAATATGTAAGACATTGTTCCATGTATTTGTCCGGCTGATATCTAGAACAGAGGATTATATGATCCCTTATCTTAAATGGCGTACCATTATCTTCTCAGTTCCGAGAAACCTTGAAAAGAGCTACGATTACCAATCGGTTCCTGAAGTCATACTTGTAGTAATAGATATTAAACTTATCCAAGTGGGAGACTGTTGGATAAGGTGTATAAGTCCATAACTATTTCTGGTATGTACTTGACCCAACCCGGCATGGTCCATTTGGGTTGCATGGCACCAAGCAATTGGATAGACTAAATGAGAGAAATAACACTTGGAGATTATTAATATATTATAAGTTCTAATATATTAATAATATTATTTGATTAGTTTGATCAAGAATTAATTTAGAATTAATTAAGTGATCAAAAGATAACTAATTAAATATATGGGATGATTATGTAAATCATCCATATCTTGTATAGTGGGCTAAGAGGCTCCATGGACTATCAAGTTGGGTTCTACCCATAGGATGCTCCATGGATGCTCCATGGGAGTTACAAACCCATGGGTCATGGAAATAAAGAGTCATGACACATTAGGGTTTACATGGTGTAACCTTAGATGTGTCAACACTATATAAGAAACCCATTCTCCACCAAAATGGGCTACACATATGAAACAAGAGGGCTAGGCCGATTTCAAGAAGTGTGTATTCTCTCAAAAGTCTTTCCAAGAGCATTTGGTGTTGTGTGAAGCATTTGAGGCATCACACTTGGGGTGCTAGGCTCACAAGGTTTCAAGGAACATAAGCAACAACAAGGTAAGTTATTCTATCTTTCATTCAAGTTAAAAATTGTTCCCCATGTATGCTAGATAGGAATATAACCTTGGAATTCAACCTTGCATGATAATTAGACAAACATAGATCCAAGATTATTAGGGTTGCATGTACACTTAGGAAGTGTTAGAATGCTCAAAACCCATCAGTGGTATCAGAGCCTAGGCTTGTTTGTTTGTTATTTGTGCTAAAAAGTTGGAAAAAGTCGAAAAACTTGCTGTCATCCTGATGAACTCGCCGAGTCCATGGGGGGACTTGCCGAGTTCACTTGTATCTTCAACCTACTAGCCGAGTAGGTTCATGCACTCGGCGAGTAGGAGCCACAGAGTGCATATTTTCGACTTTAGTTGCTAGAAATGGACTAGAAACATTACCCTAAACTGTTTTGATACTTGAAAACTTGTTTTAGATGGTGTAATGTCTTTGCTAATTCATTTACAACAACTAGTTATCAAAATTACAAAGTTTTAAGTGTAATTTTGATTCATGAAAGTGTTCATATTCATGTTCTTGATCTTATGATGTTTAGATGATCATAGGAATTATTTGTAACCTATGTGGTAGATTAATTCTTGATCATAATGTGTTATAATGGAGTCCATAACTTTTCCTCAAGTTATGGAAAACCAAAAGTCACTTGAATCAAAACCATTAAAAGAACACAAGAGTTAGAAAAATGAAGTGTCTTCATTTTATTACTCTATTAAACTCATAAGTTACAAGAAATGAAAAGTTTTGAAAGTTTACAAAGCTTGCCCTCAAGTTTTGGAACAAGTAAAGTCATGTTAAAACTTTAGTTCCAACCCTTAGAATTTTAAAAGTTAAAATTCAACCCTTATACTTATATTATTATAATTTAATAATTATATATATATATATATATATATATATATATATATATATATATATATATATATATATATATATGTATTAGAACAAAGTCATCTTACCGCTAGTACGCCTTACTCACGAAGCTGGTCTATAAGGTGGGTATAAGGTTGTTGCCTATAAAATGGCAACTTAATGGGTGTCCACTCTCACCCACCGCTTGCTTGACTGGTGGAGGGTCGTTAGCCGAACGGGTAGGATAAGGACTTATAAATTCTCATTAAAAGTATGATGAATATTATAAAGTAACTAAATGTTTTATTAAATTCCCAATCTTAGTTACTTTAGAAAAATGAGAATAAGGTGCTAATCCATGAAATTACACTTTACACTTTATTTAAGTCGTTGGTGGAGCGTGTGTGGTTAACCGGCACAATAACTTGGACTTAACTAGGTAGGTAAAGGGTGACTTAAGGTTTTGATGAGATAAAAATATCTTTAAGATCGATTAGATGATTGAAACAGGTATATAAAGAATGTAAAGCAATACTCAAGAATGGATTTGAATATGTCGAATGATTAAACTTTCAATCCTCAGCAGAGCTCGATGAAGAACTTCCACTGTAGAGGATCCTAGGGTTACAAAAAGATAACTTCTATAATTACACCGTAAAACCCTGATCTATCAGTTACGTAAAAGATGCATGCAAGAATCTATAAATACACAAACCCTAGAAAATAAGATACGGATGGACAGGCCCATACCGCATAAAGGATGGGCTAGGAAGCGAGCCCAAGACGCAACACCAATAACCCAACAATCTCCCCCTTTGCGTCAATTTAGGCGAGACTTCACCGCAGCACTGGCTTTCTTGACTGTCTTGAACAGGTAGGGGATGATGGCAATAAGTGTTTGACGGAAGTGAATGTACCAGTTTATCATATCATTGAAGTACATTTTATCACTATCCGTGTTCTGCTTGCAACGATTCATTATACCCAGAACATGCTCTAGACAAGTAGTTGTGTAGAGATGCTTGTCAGCCAAAGCAAAGAGGCATTTTTGGCCTTCTGCTCTAGTGAACATGACTGAGTTCTGTTGCGGGTCAATCTTTCCCATCTTCATTCGGTTTATATTGCTAGCAGAACCGACTGGAGTGATGATGGGCTTCTTCCTCAGGATATTAGCAATCTCTTGATCAAGCTTAGCCACCTCCAAAATGTAGCAAACTAACATTCTCTTGAAATGGTCTATGACCGGACCATATTCAGCTTCATTGACAAGAAGAATGTTGTGCAGAATGATCCAATCGTGAGGGTTGAGGTTGGGAAGATCAGCCAGAGAGATAGAGTGCTCAGATTTTTCAGATCCCCTCAAGACCTTGAATCTAACATTAACAAAGTTACCTTCACAAACAGGCTTGAGTACCCGAATGTTGGTTATCTTCTGTGCGCTCCAAGTTTGGTACTGAGGTTGAGCAGTCCTCAGGTAATAGTCTATAAGCTCCCTATCCACCTTCGGGTGAGGATGGGGAACTTCAGCTATATGAGCGAACTCATGGAAGATGAAGGCCTTTCGGGTCAGGGGCATGTCGAACTGGGAATCGATTGAGTTGACACGGTCTAGTGAGATGACCGGTTCTAGCCATAGAGTGCAAGGGAACTCAATGGCTTCTTTGATGAGCACTTCGAGGGTCCAAGGAGGAAACAGAGTTTTCTTGCTTTCAAGGAGATCATGAGCCTCCTTCATCTTCCTCTCCTTGGCCTTGGCTTCCCTGACTATTCGAGCATTTTCGTCCAGTTCTCTCTCTCTGGTCTGCTTCCTGACCAAGCTGACAATCGGCTCTTGATCTTCACTTTCATCACTGTCGTCGGCAATTTGTTTGGCTTTGGCTTGAGCACTCAAACCTGATGAAGGACCAGATGTTGGTTTGGGTGCTTTTGGAAGGACAAGTGATGAAAGTGGAATTGATTGAGGTAGGGAACTTGGAGGGGGCTTCTGTTGAGCTGTGGACTTCTTCTTTTCTCCCCCTTGTTTCGGATGATCCTCCTGCTCAGGAATGCCTTCAATACGACTAAGAAGGGCAAGAGCAGGAGCGAGCTTCTCTGCAAGACTTCGCCTCACCGAATAGTTGAGAATCGGATCATGGGCTTCAAGGATATTTGACAAAGCTCCGTGGACATCTGAAACACAACTCCTGACCACAGCTTTCTCGGACCGAAGAGAATCGATCTCCTTCTCGGCCTGGGAGAGCTGATGAGTTGCCAAGGTAAGCTCGGAAGACTTTCGAGCAAGGTCTTCCTTTGTGGTAGATTCGGCGGCTAGAGTGGCTTGGAAGGAGAGAAGACGATCCGCAACCGAAGACTGAAATGATTGGTTGTCTTCTTTGAGTTTTTGGCGGAAGCTAGCAAATTGATCTTTTTCCGTCTCGAAGGAATGGACCATCTTCTCCACAACGTTGCGGATCTTCTTAGTGTTTAACTCTGAAGCCGCCTGTAAAGACTCCAGCCAGATCTGGGCGTCTTGAAATAGTTTTTCGACTTTTTCAGTTTCTACAGCACTAGCCTGCGTGGATTTATCAATGGCAGCAGCAGTTGTGCTGATAGAGGCTTCATGTGCTTTTGTAAGTGACTCCACCATACTTTGAATAGCAGCCTCTGAAAAGTGAGATGTTGAGGAGGAGGAAGAAGCCACAAGATTGTCAATCTTCTCGTGGAGCTCCTTGATGTGCTTTTTGGTGACCGGAGCATCATCACCATCACTATGAAGTTGATAGGGGTTGTAGTAGATGGAGTCAAAAACGGTATCATCCCCTCCCAAAAAGGTTTCGGTTTCAGCAGATGGAGTGGGAGATATGGGTGCAGTGGGTGGTTCGCTAGTGATAGTGGGTTCGGGTGCAGATGTAGGTTCGGGTTGTGAAGTAGAAACCCCCGTATCAGATACGTTGGTTAGAACCTCACGGGTGGTAGTGGTGGTGGCTTCTGTAAAAAGTGGTGGGGGAAGGGTGGTTGATGTGGTTTGAAGAGGAGTAGTTATGGGGGGGATGGAAATGGGGTCAGATATGGAGGGAATGGAAATGGAGGAGGTTATGATGGGAATGGAACAGGTGGGTATAGGAGAAGGTGAAGGAGGTTTTGATGAAATATGTACCTCATGATCTGGAGAGTGAGGCGGGGTATCGCCTCTAGCTGACTCATCGGAGTCAGAGTGGTTCTCTTCCGAGTCGCTGGAAGAAGAGGAGAGAATAAGTTTTGTCTTGGGTTGGACTCTCTTCTTCTTTGCTGGTGGGGAAAGATCTGGTTTTGAGGGTTTTCGCTTCTTAGGAGAAGGACCCTTTGCCCCCTTTGCTACTTTCTTTATCTTCCCTTGCTCGGGTTTCTTTCCTCGAGCAGTAGGTTTATCTGCATCATTAATGGACTGAACCATTTTAGCAGAAAGTTCCCTTGGGCCCGAAGGACGAAAGTCCTTGTAGGTTTTCATGATGATGATCTCCTTTGACACCCCAACGGACATAGAGTCCGGAATGGATCCGATGAAAGAAAATTTTGTCGGATCGGTGAAAATAATTTTGGTGGTGTGGAAGACGCTGATGTTGGAGAGAAGGGAACCTGCAACAGTAGGAACATGAAGTTTATCCATTGCCCACTTGGTGATGAGCGTCCAGAACCGGGCGTAGGATACCTCAGTGTGGCAAGAGGAGGAGGCAAGGCTCTGAATGAGTTGCTGCCATAGAACCGAGCCGTAGTCGAGGTTAAGGCCGTGATAAAGACCATAGAGAATGGTCATAAACATTTTGTTGGCCCCATCAGAACCAGAACTACACTCGGAGAGCCCTTTGAAGAGAATGGTGAAGAAACCATTCCATGGAGGAGGAAGACACGATTTCTTGAATTTTGTGACCGTTGTAAGAATCTCCGTGTACCCCATATTGTAGAACATCGAAAATAATTGCCCGACGGTAATGATGTCGGGATTAACCCTAGATTCATCGGCTTCAAAGCCTAGGAGCCAACAAAATCGTTTCTTATAGATGGAGGTCTTGTGAGAAAGAAGATCAAAGTAGATGCGATCCATTGATCTGTCATAATGGGCTGTGGAGAAGACCTGGGAAAGGCATTCCATTGGTACAAGCTCAACTTTGGAAAGAGCGAGCACCAACAGAGAGTATTTGAGGCACTCCACCATGGGATACATGTAATTCTCGTAAGCCTTAGGGTTGAGATCAATCACCAGACTTTGTTGTGCACGGATTGGAAGAATATTTGTGCGGGAGGAGGTTTCCTGTACTGATGAAGAATCCGCCATGGTTGAAGGTAGAAGATGATGAACAGTAGATGATAAATCGTCTGATTTTGCTCGTTTGAGTTTTGAATGTGGTAAATTGGGAATGGAGCAGATGAGTTCCTTTTATACCATGGGTAGAGGAGAGAGAAAGATCATCCCCAAATCTTCTTGATACAATAAAACGGTTTCGGATTTGACTGAAGTGCAATGGTTGGCACCCCCGATGATTACACAGGAGAGAGAAGAACTATTCCGTTTTGCACGCGTGCCCATCTCCTCACTACTGAGGTCGTTACTCTGTCAGCTGAGTCAGCATCTTATCTGTTTAATAGCTGTCATCCAAACATAAGATTATAAAGTAACCGAACGAGAAGTTTGGAAAATCAAAGATTTTCGTGCATAGAGTGTAAAAGATAAGGAAATAAAGCGAGATATATAAGGGAAGAGTGATGTCAAACTAGACACAAAACAGATGATCCCGGGCACGAATCACTTTCTTCAAGGTCAACAGAGACCTTAAAGTGTTTGTATGGATTCCCGTGGAATTACGATCAAACACTTTCTAAGAAGTGTTGAAAGGCATCTTTTTGTTAGGCATAATAGGGTGGCTTTCGCTTCAATTTAGAAACCCGGACCTTGACATAAGACCGAGACTAAATGAAGTACTTGTGAGACTGATGTGGTCTGTTGAACAAGTAGGTTGGATAACAGATATAGTGACTTGGAAAAATATATGATGGTAAAATCTCAAAAAAAAATTAAACTGGATTCTAAGGGAAGAAATGTTATGGTAAATAACAAATTCATAAGAATCGCACAAACAAAGAGAGATTTCATGCGGACTGTCAATTCATGATAGGTATTGAATGTTGGGTTTCACTAAGCACATAGTGACACGTGGATTAGATCATAAACATAGATATTTTGCAACCATAAACCTCAGTGGTTAATTCTGAGAGTCTCAAGGGTTACGATATGGGACCGAAATATGATGGAGAAGAGTAAGGTGGTGAAGAAAAGCGATGGTACCTCTGCTGAAAATAGTGACCAAGCAGTAAACTCTCAACTCATTTGAGAAAAGAGTAAGGTAGCTCAGGATTAGAATAAATGGAGAAGCCTTATTGGGAAGACAAGGTTTGTATATACCTAGTCATTAAGGCTTTTATTCAAAATCAGTTGAGGCTTTGGACAACATGCAGCAGCATGCTTCTAGGGACGCTTAACTAGGTAAAATAAAGAATGAGAATCAAACCTATTCCAAGTATTTTTTTTTTTAAACAAGAATGAGACAAAAATATTTTTGGAGATTTTAAGATTGTGAAAAGAGAAAAACCAAACAAAATAAAAAAAAATGAACCGAACCCGAAATGGACCGAACGTTCGTTTCATTTTGGTTCCTAAAAAAAATTTTGGATTTTTGGAAAACAGTTTTACAAAAGGGAAAAACTAATACAGAATAAGAAAGAATGATAAATAATAAATAATAAAAAAATTTTGAACCGAACCCGAAATGGACCGAACGCTCGGTTCATTTCGGTTCCTAAAAAAAATATTTTTGGATTTTTAGAAAAACAGCTTTACAAAAAGTGTACAACCATAGACAACACCTTTTTGAGATTTGAGCGAAAATATGTGTTATGGGACCGAACCCCTAATTGACCAAACGTTCGGTTCATTTCGGTTCCCATGTGAACCGAACCCGAAATGGACCGAACATTCGGTTCATTTCGGTTTATTTCGCTCCTTACTTTTTAACTTTGGGATGAAGTCTTTGGTACTAATTCAGATTCCATCATTCCTAGACCATGAAGGATTTTATTGAAACTGGCTTCAGGTAGAGCTTTGGTGAAGATATCTGCCAGTTGATTGGTGGTTCGAACAAAGTGAATTTCGACATTACCATCCTCCACATGATCCTTAATGAAGTGATACCTCAGTGCTATATGCTTGGTCTTAGAGTGTTGCACTGGGTTGTGATAGATCCTAATTGCACTTTCTGAGTCACAATATAGTGGGATCTTTTTCATATTAAGTCCATAATCCCGGAGCTGGCTTTGGATCCATATTACTTGAGATGTGTAGGAGGCGGCTGCGATGTACTCTGCTTCGGCTGTAGAAAGGGAAATGCATGTTTGCTTCTTTGACTGCCAGCTGACCAATTTCCCATCAAGGAATTAGCAACCTCCTGTGGTGCTTTTCCTGTCTAAACCACATCCTCCAAGGTCTGCATTAGAGAAGGCTTGAACGAAGAAGCCTGAGTTGGATGGATACTAAAGACCGAGAGAGGTAGTTCGCTTCAGATACCTAAGTATGTTCTTCACTGCAAGCATATGAGGTTCTCATGGGTTTGCCTGAAACCTAGCACAATAACATACGGAAAACATGATGTCAGGCCTGCTAGTAGTAAGATACATTAAAGACCGAATCATCTGGCGATATAGCGTAATGTCAACTGCTGGTTTCTCCAGTGAAGGGGTGAGTTTGGTTCCGAAAGCCATTGGAACCTTGACCTTTGAATCTCCCATCATACCAAATTTGGCAAGAAGAGTTTTGGTGTATGCTTCCTGGTTGATAAAGATGCCTTCGAGTCCCTGTCTAGTATTTAATCCAAGAAAAAAGTTAATCGGACCCATGGAGCTCATTTCAAATTTAGTCTCCATCAGCTTTCTAAATTCAACTGTTAAGCTGCGATTCGTTGAGCCAAAGATGATATCATCGACGTAAATTTGTACAATCATAAGGTGGTTACCTTCCTTTCTACGAAATCAGGTTGGGTCAACCGAACCTTGTTTGAATTTAGACATCTTTAAAAACTTTGTTAGCGTTTCATACCAGGCCCTAGGAGCTTGTTTCAGACCATAAACCGCCTTGTCCAGAATATAGCAATGATTTGGGAACTTCTCATTGACGAAGCCTGGAGGTTGCTCCACGTAGACTGTTTCTTCGAGTTCTCCATTCAGAAAAGCGCATTTGACATCCATTTGATAGACCTCGAAGTTTTTGTGTGCTGCGTAGGCCAGAAAAATGCGAACAGATTCCAGCCTTGCAACTGGAGCGAAAGTCTCTTCATAGCCAATCCCTTCCTCCTGACAGTATCCTTTTACTACCAGACATGCTTTGTTTCGAATCACATTCCCTTCCTTGTCCATTTTGTTCCTGAATACCCATTTGAGACCTACAACTGATGCATTTTGAGGAGTTGGAATGAGGCGCCAACCTTTGTTCCTTTCGAATTCGTTTAGTTCATCTTGCATAGCTTGAACCCAATCGGAGTGATCGAGAGCAGTGTTAACTGTCTTGGGTTCAACTTTTGAAACGAAGGAATTAAACATACAGAATTCTACTTTGGAGAATAGGGAAGTTTGTTTTTCCTTAAGTTGTGATCGGGTCAGAACCTTTTCAGAAACATCACCTACAACTTGAGAGACTGGATGATTTCTGGTCCATTTGATGAGAGGAGGGTAATTTGGATCATAGGAAGGATCCAATTCAGCGTTTACCATCTCTTCTAGTTCGGATTGACTTTCATCGTCAAAGAGTATATTGGCATTCTCCCCCTCGAATGAAGAGCGTTCTGAAATAGTCGGACTTTCGGGTATATTGAAGAGTTTGGGTGCTCCTGTGCCTTCAAATGTTGTGGAGTGATCAGATGCTACAGTACCTTCGGGTGATGCATTACCTTCGGGAGTTGTTGTGCCTTCTGGTGTTGTGGAGCGTTCGGGTGCTACAGTACCTTCAGGCGCTACAGTACCTTCAGGTGTTGTTGTGCCTTCTGGTATTGTGGAGCATTCGGGTGCTACAGTACCTTCGAGTGCTTCAGTATCGGCATGCTCCCCCTCGACTGATGCGCCGGAACTAGGCACTCCTTCATTCATTCGCCTTGTAGCATCTTCTACTAGTTGCTTCAGATGATCCACCTTGTTGTCTGTTGTGCTGGCTTCCGAATTAATAGCTTTCTCTGGTTCATCAAATAACTCGACAAACTTCTCAAAGAGATTTGCAATTGATGTTGTGACTTGACCTGTTTGAGGAAAGATTTCACCAGTTGAGTTTATGTTTGTTGTTGACTTTTTGACATAGCTATCATCAAAGGTCATGTAATACGTCTCTTCTATTTTCCTTGAACGTTTGTTTAATACCCTATACACTTTAGAAGTGAGAGAATAGCCCAGAAAAATCCCTTCATCGGCTTTGACATCAAATTTGTTGCGATGCTCTTTAGAATTGAAGATGAAGCACCGGGAACCGAACACATGGAATAATTTAACATTCGGCTTCCTGTTATTTATGATCTCATAAGGAGTGAGCGTGAATCACTTATTGAGATATGACCTGTTCTGTGTAAAGCAAGCTGCATATATAGCATCAGCCCAGAAATATAAAGGTAAAGAAGCAAAACTTAGCATGGTTCGAGCTGCTTCACACAAGGATCAGTTCCGCCTATCAACTATACCCTTTTGTTGAGGTGTGTAGGGAGCTGAGAAGTTGTGGGTAGTTCCTCTTTCCGCCAGGAATTCTTCGAATTCTTTATTTTTGAACTCCAGGCCATTGTCACTCCTGATGTTCCGAACGACTTTCTTCAGTTCTACTTCCACTTGCTTGATGAACATCTTTAGCTTGTGAGTCGCTTCAGATTTAAGCTTTAGAAAGAACACCCATGTAAAACGTGAAAAGTCATCAACAATAACAAGAATGTACTTGCTACCGCCGATACTTTCAATTGATGAGGGACCACACAAGTCAATGTGAAGTAACTCTAGTGGTTCAACAACTTTTGTGTTTATAATTGATGGATGACTTTGACGACTCTGCTTCCCCATTTCACATGCCGCACACAAATGTTCTCTATCGTACTTGAGCAAAGGAAGACCACGAACATGACCTCCGGCGATAAGTTTGTTGATGTCCTTGAAGTTGAGATGAGAAAGCCTTCGGTGCCACAACTAGCTTTCATCAGATTGTGCTTTTGATAACAAGCAGATTTCTGGATTCCCTTTGATTAGTTTGAGATTTAGGGGAAACATTTCACCTTTGCGCTTTGATTTGAGAATAACTTTGTTCGTTTGCTTTTCAATAATTTCCGAACCCTCATCATCGAACGAGACCTTGAGACCGGTACCTCCAACAAGCTGAGATACACTGATGAGATTATGTTGTAGTCCTTCTACATATGCAACCTTCCTGATTGTGAAATCACCGTTTGTAATCATCCCATAGCCTTTTATGGTTCCGAAGGAGTTGTTCCCGAACTTGACATTTCCACCGTTTGAAAGAGATCTGAATTCCCTAAGCTCTTCCTTCCTACCTGTCATGTGACATGAGCAACCACTGTCAATATACCATTCTTCATCGACCTGCTCGTCACTGATAACCTGCACAAATTAAAAAGATTTAGGAACCCAAAGTTTCTTGGGTCCACGTGAGCCTTTCACAGGAACAGGAGCAGAAAAAGAGATGTTAACAAAAAATGTTCTTTTTATCAAAGTTGTTTCATCTTTCTTTTTGATGGTGTAAACCTTAATCTTTGTGGAATCTAGTGCTTTTGGTTTGGTCTCTGATTTAACTAACGAAACCTTTGATTTCCCTTTCAGGTCAGTTGGAGATTTAGAATGTGATTGAGAAGAAGAATGATTGGAAGAATTAGAATGAGAGAATTTAGACTGAGATTATTTCTTGACTTGATCTTCTAGGTGACTCTTTCGGTTTTGATTATCAGTGGGACCGAACCTAGAATTTTGGTCTCTTTTGCTCTCAGAACCGAACTCCTGCTTTCGGTTGATACTGTTTTCTGAACCGAACTTCTGCTTTCGGTTGTTACTGTGCTCTGAACCGAACTTCGGCTTTCGGTTGATACTGTCCTCTGAGCCGAACTTCTGCTTTCGGTTGTTATTTCTCTCTTGAGATCCAACAGTATGTTTCTCTGACTTTAAATTTTTGTCACGATATGAGAAATAGGCATTTTGAGATTGCCAAAATTGTTTTCTTTCAGAAAGATTATTCTTGTATCTCTGATTCCTTTATCGTTTTTGATTTCGCATCTGTTTCGGCTGATGATGGATGTTCGCCTTTTGATTTTGACTGGTGTCAACAGGTCCATTTTGAATCGAAGATGATTCTCTTGAATCTGCCTTATCTTTAGGAACATCTTTTGTACCACTAGAACTCGGCACGTCAAAGTTATCAGGTTTGTTAAGTGGCTCAGGAACGTATCTTCCTTTTGCTTTCCAGGATGTTTGCTCTGATAGACCAACCGTTTCATCTGCATTGTCAATAGGAGTCGACCAAAAGAACTCATCACAACCATCGACATTGTCTTCGTTTACAATGGCTGTGAGTTCGACTGTCTGATGTTCGGTTACACCTGTGACCTTATACACCTGATTTGGTGTTGTCCTTACCTTTTGGTAAACAACAGCTTTTTCTTCAAGTTTCGGGGACTTTTGTTGGGACAAGCGAGCGAACTCCACAGAATTTTCTGAGATGAGATTTTTGTGGATTTCAGGTTCACTTTTGACAAATTCAGAGCAGTCAACTTCATCCTCTACAGAAATTTCACTCATGTCATTATCCTCATTAAGCTCAGATGCATTTTCAACATCAATTTTATTTTCTGAGCTCAAATTGGCATTCAATGAGTCAAATTTTTGTATGGTTTCGGTCCTTAGATTCACTTTGTCATTTTCATCCAAAAGGTTTTTCAGCATGTCCTTATGGTCTTTGGACTTAATGAAAGATTCAATTTTGTCTAGACCATACATATACGTTGGATTAACATCCTCAGACGAAACCACACTTTCACAATTGTATGCTTCAGCGTCGATTTCATCCTCCTTAAACTCAAGAAAAGGCAAGATCATATGATGAATTTTCTACCCTATTTCACAGTTCAAATGAAGTTGAGTGATATTATTGTAAAGACGCTTAGCAATCAAACAAAAAACATTTCGCTGTTTCAAAAGTTTTAAATCGTCTCTTTGCAAATAAATCTTTTCATCCTTGGTTTTGACTAACTCCGACTCTTTCAGTTCGATCCACATCCTCCGTTCCTCACTCGTCGACGACACCCTGCTTATTTGGTCAGTTAGGTTAGAATTGGTGACTCGAGTTTGAGTTAAGCTGCTGTCTAGATGAGAAATTCTTGAATTAACATTTTTTAATTCTTTTTAATATGAGCATTGTGGGATTTTAAATGAAACAAACATGGATTGTACCTTCTTGATTAGTTCATCAAGCTCGTTGAATTGCACGCTGAGCGGTTTTGCTGTAAAGCACATGTCCTGTTGCTCCTTCGAGTCTTTATTCCCACCATCTGTGTTATATCCCCTCATTTGAGATACATCAGACACCATCAAGCATCTTCCACTGTTGTCCTTCTCTTTCACCACATAAGCTTTTCCATGAGAAGGCTTCCTCACTTCATCATCCTCGGAGTCGGTTGACCAGACCTCCACCCCTCCGAATTCATCATTTACTGTCAAACCCTGCACAATTAAAGCATTCATAGACGAGTTAGCAGTAGATTTCTTCTTCCTAATCTCATCCATCTTTTTCAGTAACAATGCTTCTTCATCTTTTTCCTCATCCTTTTCAGCCATTTTCTTGAGGACACAATCTTTAGCATAGTGATTCTTTCCTCCACAGTAAAAGCAGCTCACTCCCGAATCTCCTTCAGCTTTCGGTTCCTTCTTTGATTCTTCTGCTTTCGGTTCTTCTTTGACCTTTTCAGAGCTATAACTTCCTCGCCAATTACGGTTCTTATTGGTGGGAAATCTTTTCTTGATGAACCTCTTGGGATTTGATACCATCATAGCATAGTCTTCAGAAGTAAGATCATAATCTTCTAAGTTGAGGTCTTCATTTTCCATCGCCGCTTTACTTTTGGATAGTAGTGCCATGGAACCCAGGCTAGAAACTACATTTTTCTCCTGTAGTACGATCTTTTCTTGAGATTTCAGTATGCCCACCTGTTTCGCTAGAGAATAAGATTTGAATTGCTCATGCGCTTTAACTGTGGACACAACAGCTCTCCACTCAGATCTGAGGCCGTTCAGAAACGTGACTTTCTGCTCAATCAACTTTCTTTCAATATCATGTTTAATCATCTTGCTAAAAAGATGATTGAAGCGATCGAACGTTTGAGTCACAGTTTTTTCGACTCTCTGTTTGAATTCACCAAACTCGGATAAGAGTAAGGTTTGAATGGAGTGTTCAAGATCTTCATCCGTAGAATACAATTTGCGAAGCCTGTCCCATATTTCTTTGGCAGTAGTGCACGAACTCACCAGCCTGAAAGTGTCAAATTGAAGAGCGAATCTGATTAATCTCAATGCTTTAATATTGCACTGAAATTTATCTTTTTCGTCTTGGGCAACATCTTTAACATCTTTCAAAAGATCATTATACTCCTTTTGAGTTTTAATAATCCTTGAAGTTGCAGAATGAGCAAAGGGTTCCGAAACGATTGCTTCCCAGATGAGGTATCCATTGTCCTCAGATCCTATAACATAGTCTTCAAAGTGATTTGCCCAGACTTCATAATCTTGGGTGTAAAGGATGGGAATCTTCGTTGTTGATCCAATGTTGTTCGAAATATTAATGGGATTAGATGGCGACTCGTCCATGCTTGATCGGATAACATGTTTGAAAGATCAGACTTGTAATATATAATATTAGGGCAAAACGAACAAGTAATGAGATACGTCAATTATGGGGTGACGGCTCAATAAATATTAGTTAATGCGGAACAAACCCTAATAGCTTCTTTCACAGAAGAGATGTGTATAAATTACACAGCCTCCCGCTCTGATACCAATTGATGAGATAAAAATATCTTTAAAATCGATTAGATCTTTGAAACAGGTATATAAAGAATGTAAAGCAATACTCAAGAATGGATTTGAATATGTCGAATGATTAAACTATCAATCCTCAGCAGAGCTCGATGAAGAACTTCCACTGTAGAGGATCCTAGGGTTACAAAAAGATAACTTCTATAATTACACCGTAAAACCCTGATCTATCAGTTACGTAAAAGATGCATGCAAGCATCTATAAATACACAAACCCTAGAAAATAAGATACGGATGGACACGCCCATACCGCATAAAGGATGGGCTAGGAAGCAAGCCCAAGACGTAACACCAATAACCCAACAGGTTTATTATAGTATCGGTGGAGCATGTGTGGTTTACCGACACATCGATTGAGTGATAAACTTTAAGGGTACCAAGTGATTTGCATGGTTATTTCACACCTCGTTTTGTGATCCTCGGTATCCCAGTCACAAAACATGGAGGGCACACTCGAGATTGAAACATGCCTTTGAAAAGTTCATTGAATCTCAAAGAATCTAGGAATTTCTAAGAACCAATCAAAAACCTAATATCTAATATTTCGGTTTTCGTGGTGGAAATTGGTGAATCGTCATTCACCTACCTTTCAAATATGTTATAGCTTGGATTACGGCATACCTCTTCTAAGTTATAATATATTGTGATTGGATCCTAGACTTAATATTACATTTGGGTGTATTATTAAGGACTTTCTTAATATCTAAACTAATCTTGTCCTCTTCCTTCAGATGTCTTCAAACAATGTTGCTTCTGGCTCTAATCCAAATGGCTCCTTTACCCTTATGAACCTGTGTGGGAAAGTCACTTTTGATGGATCCAACTTCAATGAGTGGATCAGAAACATTAGGATGATTACCCGCTACGAGTACAAAGAATATGTCCTTGACAAGGAGCTTAAGGAGATTGATGAGACCACTGCAACTCCCCAGGAGATCGTTGACTTTCAGGCACATGAAAGGGATGCTACGAAAGTGGCATGCATCATGATGGCCACAATGACAACAGAACTCCAAAACTCCTATGAGGATTTCTACCCTTATGAAATGCACCAAGATCTGATGGAAAGATACCATCAAAGTGCACGACAAGAGAGGTATGAAATCATCTGCTCCATGATAACAACCATGATGAAGGACGTGGAATCCGTCACGAGCCACATGCAGAAAATGCAAAGGTATGTGGATCGATTGTTGAAGCCTAATGTGAACTTCCCTGAGGAACTTGCAATAGATATCATTTTGCACTCCTTACCATCGTGCTATGATCAATTCCGCATGACATATCACATGAATAAGGAAGAAGTCACACTCAGCAAACTTCAGGGACTTCTCAAGACCGCTGAAACAAGTCTTAAGGGGAAGTCGGTTGTTAACACTCCTACTTCAAACTCCACTCCGATTTTGGCAATCAGGAAAAGTCGAGGGAAGAAGAGAAAGAGCTCTTCAAAGGGTACCAAGGCTCAGACCCTTGATGGCCTTCTTCAAGTGGAACCAAGAAAGGTTTCGTCACTCCTTCTTCTGACCTAAAAGAGGTTGAATGCTTCTATTGCCATGAAAAATCACATTGCAAGTGGAACTGCCCAAAGTACCAGCAAGATGTGAAGGATGGGAAAGTTAAACCCAACCATGTAGGTATTTACACTATCATTTCTAATAACTCACCCCATTCTAAATCTTGGGTCCTTGATACCAGTTGTGGTATTCATATTTGTTGTGACTTGCAGGGACTAAGAAGAAGTGAGAATGTGGAGCAAGGAAGAATAAACTTAATCATGGGGAATAGGAAAGTTACACCTATCACCAAGATTGGAGTTTATACTTTGTCGCTAAGTAGTGGCTTAAATTTAGATTTGAATAAATGTTGTTATTCGCCAAAAATGGCAAAAAATATTATTTCCTTTCATGCATTGTATAAACAAGGTTTCACCTTTTCATTTGATAATGAAGTTGGTTCGATTAATGCTTTCTTTAATAATGTTCTTTATTTTAAAGCATTACCTTGTGATGGTGTGTATGAAGCTGTATCTATTGTAGATAACTTAGGAAATAATGTTTTGTGTATTGATTCTCTTAATAATAATAACTTGGATAAAGCATCATTATGGCATTGTCAACTTGGACATATAAGCAAGAAACGCATAGGCCAACTCCAAAAGGATGGAGTCTTGGAGTCGTTTGACCTAAAGTCAGATGATAGTTGCAAATCATGCTTACTTGGAAAAATGACAAAGTCACCCTTCATAGGCTCGTGTGAGAGGGGTGAAGGTTTGTTGGACCTTGTACACGCGGATGTGTGTGGACCATTCAAACATGCCACAAGGGATGCTAATAATTATTATTTGACTTTTACTGATGATTACAATAGATATGGATATGTCTACTTAATCAAGCATAAGTCAGAAACTTTCGAAAGGTTTAAGGAATTTAAACAAGAAGTCAAGAATCAATTGGGCAAGAACATTAAGATGCTTCGATCCGATCGAGGTGGTGAGTATCTTAGTTCAGAGTTCCTCGACTATCTTAGGGAATGTGGGATTGTCTCACAATTAACACCTCCCAGGACACCACAGTTGAATGGTATGGCTGAGAGCCGTAATCGAACCTTGTTGGATATGGTTCCTTCCATCATGAGTTGAGCTTCACTACCAATATCATTCTGGGGGTATGCCTTAGAGACTGTCGCCCATATCCTTAATCTAGTCCCTACAAAGAAAGTTGCCAAAACTCCTCACGAGATTTGGACTGGTAAAGTACCCAAACTAGACCACATCAAGATTTGGGGTTGCGAGGCTTTCCTGAGACGCAAGACTCATGATAACCTCGAACCTCGAAGCAAGAGGTGTATTTTCATCGGCTACCCACAGCAATCCTTTGGTTACCTCTTCTACAGACCTAGTGAAAATGTGGTCTTTGTAGCTAGGAGGGCCTTGTTGAGAGAGAGAGAGAGAGAGAGAGAGAGAAAGAGAGAGATAGAGAGAGAGAGAGAGAGAGAGAGATCATAAGCCAAGGAAACAGTGGGAGGCAAATTGATCTTGAAGAAATTCAAGAGTCAAGCAGTGAAGGAACTTCAATCCCTAACACTCAACTTGAGGAGGAAACTCCTGTTGACCCAATTGACGAATCTGTACCTCTGAGGCGTTCCATGAGAGTTAGGAATGCACCTGAGCATTACTATGGTTTCCATATTACTGCGGAAGGTGAGACACTTATTAGTGATGGGACACTAGTAGGTCTGGATGAACCTAACAGTTACGCGGAAGCCATCGCAGGCCCCGAGTCTGCTAAATGGAAAGAGGCTATGGATAGTGACATACAATCCATGTATGACAATCAAGTTTGGAACTTGGTTGAGAATGTACCAGGTCGTAAGACAGTAGAGTGCAAATGGATCTTCAAGAAGAAGACCGACATGGGTGGTAAAGTACACACTTATAAGGCTCGACTGGTCGCAAAGGGATTCCCTCAAATTCCTGGAGTGGACTATGATGAGACCTTTTCCCCAGTAGCCAAGATTAAGTCTATTAGGGTTATGTTAGCCATAGTTGCATTTCATGATTATGAAATATGGCAAATGGATGTCAAAACCGCTTTCCTTAATGGAAAGTTGGCTGAAGATGTTTTCATGAGTCAGCCAGAAGGTTTTGACAGCAACGAGTACCCTAATAGAGTGTGTAAGCTTGAGAAATCCAATTATGGATTGAAGCAAGCACCTCGCAGATGGAATCTTTGCTTTGATGAAAAGGTCAAGGAATTTGGCTTTTCTAGGAGTGAAGATGAATCTTATGTGTATGTTAAGGCTAGTGGGAGTATAGTTAGCTTTTTGGTATTGTATGTGGATGACATACTACTCATAGGAAATGACATCCCAACTCTGCAGGAAGTTAAGTCCTGGCTTGGGAAGTGTTTCTCTATGAAGGACCTAGGAGAAGCTGCCTATATTCTAGGGATAAGGAACTTGAGAGATCAGAGTAAAAGACTAATTGGACTTAGTCAGAGTACCTACTTGGATAAGGTGCTGAAGAGATTCAGCATCCAGGACTCCAAGAAAGGAGAGTTACCCATCCATAGTAACGCCAGATTGAGTAAGACACAAAGCCCTAGCACTAAGGCTGAGATAGCAGAAATGAGTCGAATACCTTATGCTTCGGCTGTAGGATCGATCATGTATGCTATGACGTGTACCCGACCTGATATAGCCTTTTCCCTAAGCATGGTTAGCAGATATCAGGGGAACCCTGGCAAGGCACACTGGACTGCAGTAAAGAATATCCTCAAGTACCTACGGAGGACTAAGGACTGGGTCCTTACCCTCGGTGGGAGTGATGACTTGAGAGTTGTAGGGTATAGTGATGCTAGTTTCCAGACAGATAGGGATAATTTCCGCTCTCAGTCGGGCTGGGTCTTTAACCTAAACGAAGGAGCAATTTCTTGGAAGAGTTCCAAGCAAGAGACAGTGGCTGATTCAACTTGTGAATCAGAGTATATTGCAGCTAGCGAGGCGGCAAAGGTGGCGATATGGCTGAAGAACTTCATTGGAGACCTTGTAGTTGTACCAGCTATTAAAGAGCCAATGGAAATTTTCTGTGATAGTGAAAGCGTTGTTGCCTTAGCCAAGGAACCAAGGGATCACGGGAGATCCAGACACATCGACAAAAAATACCATTTTATCAGACATCGAATAGAAGAAGGAATCCTCGTGGCAAAGAGGGTATCATCGGATGAGAACCCAACAGATCCCTTCACGAAGGGACTGACTCGGGTTAAGCATCTCCAGCATGCTCAGAGCATAGGGCTGAAGGATGATATTAGATTTAGTAGTTAGATAACCTCAAAATTTGTAAAGTGTAATTGACATTAGATGATGAATAAAAGGTGTTTTATTTATGAGTAAAGTGTTGATATCTCTTGTCGATCGTTTACTATATTTCTTTTGCATGTTTTGACTTCCATAATAATTTTGTTTGGTATAACATATTATTCAAACCTCCATAGTCGGTCATATGTCGGAAGTAGGTATGAATCAAGACTGTCATGATTGGTTGCAGAGGTCTACGGTGCTGGACAAGGCTACAACAATCATGAGTGCTCATAAGTTCTGAGCATTGGACTCAAACCACGCTCACTGGAATCACTTCATGGAATTCTATCTCGAGTGATCATGAGACGGTAATATCATATAAGTCTTCAAACCTAGATATATGATTTGTTACTTACAAGTTGGTTATGCATTGATTGTACGAAAACGCATTGGTAACTCGATGTTATAAAACGTGCTTTTGTGTATAATTCAACGAGTGGTAGAACAAACATATGAGTCGAAGTTTATCTGTTCCTTCTTGGATTAGAAGCTGATATCTGGGCCCCTCGATGATTTTGTTTTGACCTATGTACCGGGCCCGGTCAGAACTAAGTTGATGTGTTCAATTAAGTTCTTTGTCAAACAAATCAGAAATCGGGAAACAAACTGTTGGACAATATGTACGACATTGTTCCATGTATTTGTCCGGTTGATATCTAGAATAGAGGATTATATGATCCCTTATCTTAAATGGCGTACCATTATCTTCTCAGTTCCGAGAAACCTTGAAAAGAGCTACGATTGCCGAGCGGTTCCTGAAGTCATACTTGCAGTAATAGTTATTAGACTTATCCAAGTGGGAGACTGTTGGATAAGGTGTCTAAGTCCATAACTATTTCTGGTATGTACTTGACCCAACCCAGCATGGTCCATTTGGGTTGCATGGCACCATGCAATTGGATAGACTAAATGAGAGAAATAACACTTGGAGATTATTAATATATTATAAGTTCTAATATATTAATAATATTATTTGATTAGTTTGATCAAGAATTAATTTAGAATTAATTAAGTGATCAAAAGATAACTAATTAAATATATGGGTTGATTATGTAAATCATCCATATCTTGTATAGTGGGCTAAGAGGCTCCATGGATTATCAAGTTGGGTTCCACCCATAAGATGCTCCATGGATGCTCCATGGGAGTTACAAACCCATGGGTCATGGAAATGAAGAGTCATGACACATTAGGGTTTACATGGTGTAACCTTAGATGTGTCAACACTATATAAGAAACCCATTCTCCACCAAAATGGGCTACACATATGAAACAAGAGGGCTAGGCCGATTTCAAGAAGTGTATATTCTCTCAAAAGTCTTTCCAAGAGCATTTGGTGTTGTGTGAAGCATTTGAGGCATCACACTTGGGGTGCTAGGCTCACAAGGTTTCAAGGAACATAAGCAACAACAAGGTAAGTTATTCTATCTTTTATTCAAGTTAAAAATTGTTCCTCATGTATGCTAGATAGGAATATAACCTTGGAATTCAACTTAGCATGATAATTAGACAAACATAGATCCAAGGTTATTAGGGTTGCATGTACACTTAGGAAGTGTTAGAATGCTCAAAACCCATCAGTTATAGACTTAGAATCTATGAAAATTTTACTTTACCCCTATTCTGTGTGAATTTGGAGTTAATATCACTTATTCGAAGGTCTATCCTATTTCGATTACATATAACTGGTATGCACTTCACAAATAGCGATGTAACTAATGAAGATTTTCTAAATAATTATCTAGATAGTTTCGTTTAATAATTATTTTCTTACCCCAATTCTCGCGTAGATAACATGACTGGACTCCATCCCCACGGCAACCAGTTCCTTCCGATCGAAGTCATTGCCGGATGGTTTGGAGAAGAACCACAGAATGATCATCTGATTCCTTTGAATGATCACCATGATGAAGACCTTTCGGATGGTGCTAACTCCGAACCCGAGGTTGAGAACCTACCCCAGGCAGCTCCAGTTCCAATTCCTAACCAATGTTTTTCATGGCTCGACGCCTCCATGGGTCGAATGTTTGGAATCATGGAGCGAAGATCAAGACCAAACAATGCCATTTAATGGAGACCGAAGCTTCTACAACGTAAACAAAGGGAGCACAGCAGATAGAGTTCTACCAATCATGATCCGTAGAATTGCCCGAAACGAAATTCAGGGCAGGACAGATCTACGTTGGATCGCGGAAGTTGACACCAATGGAGGGATACATATCCTTCGCACCAACAGCCTTGAACATGCTCGCGAGAGATTTGAGCGAAACCACGAAACCCTGCTACAAGCACTAGCATCGTCCGGCTTTTCATGGCTCGACGCCTCCATGGGTCGAATGTTTGGAATCATGGAGCGAAGATCAAGACCAACCAATGCCATTTAATGGAGACCGAAGCTTCTACAATGTAAACAAAGGGAGCACAGCAGATAGAGTTCTACCAATCATGATCCGTAGAATTGCCCGAAACGAAATTCAGGGCAGGACAGATCTACGTTGGATCGCGGAAGTTGACACCAATGGAGGGATACATATCCTTCGCACCAACAGCCTTGAACATGCTCGCGAGAGATTTGAGCGAAACCACGAAACCCTGCTACAAGCACTAGCTGAAACCCGAGCCGAAGTCATTGAGCTTCGAGTACATCAGAGGGTATACGAAAGATACCTGCTTAATATGGAACATCAACTGGCTGAACTAAGAGTTCACCAGAGGGATTACCGTCGCCAGTAAAATATGTTTTACTTTATTTTTTCTTGTTAAAAGGAATTGTTTTCTGTCTATGCCCGAAGTGGCATTTTCTATGAAATTATCGTGTACCGTAAGTACTTTTGGTTAGGTCTTTATGCTGTCAAGAACTATCTTCTCTGGATATGATGTAAGACCTTTACAAGGTCATTTTCCCTAACTTTTACGTCATGAATATCAAAGATTTTGACAGTCGGCTAACATCTGTGTCATTCTTCATTCAAGTACTTTTAGCATACTTTCATTGGAGTCTATCTAAATTCATGCTTTAGTCAAGTCATTGGACTATAGTAATTTAGCTGCAGAGACATCTCCAAGTCTCTTTTAATGGTTGGATCATGTTATTCACCAACCAACAATACCTCGGCTTGAATGACAAACGTCTTAAGACCATTCTACAAACTCACTTCCATTCCATTACTAGGACTGCATCATAGGGATGTAGGTCAAACCTCCGTGAACATACTTCCAATCCGTACTAAGACTGCATCCTAGGGATATAGGTCAAACTTTCAAGAACATAGTCTTGCTCTTTACTTAGACAATCGAAGTACATCTAGGGTCAACCAGAATCACTCACAAAACCCTTATCTTTCGTGTTACCGAATCATGTCGTCATTCGGAACCCACGATAATGTAATTTAGGCGTTTTGTTGTAACAGACTTATATACTATCCAGAACTAGTGCAACTATATTCTTATCTTTTGTGGGATCCTATCAGTAAAAGGATGCTTGTGTTGCGTATACTTGTCTTTTGTAGTATACCTTATTCGTAGCAATAGTCTTGTAGTAAGTCTAAAGTACTGTAACTCTGTTCATGGATGCACGGTTGTGTTTTGTCTGTAAATGTCTTATGTTCAAATCTAATGTCTTTAAGTTTCAGTATGATTTTGACATTATCATACGACTCGATTCAATTACATCCTCACAAAAACAGCTTCATACGTACGTCTCCTTATCAGTAAACGTCTTTTTAGCGAAACTGTCATATCAGAACACCGAAGTACTCATGCCAGGAGTACCTCATAGTTCCTTTCCTTCCGAAGAAACCCCCGAAGTACCACTCGTGCAGTACCTCAAGTTTAATCCAGGGATTCATGCGGTTGATCTATCACTGAGGAATGTATGCAGAAGAGTGATACATAATCAAGGTTCTACAGGTTTAGAATTGATGATTCCACTTTAACTTCTTTTTCCTCGTTGGGATGTGAGCTTAAAGAAGAATCAGTTATTCGACTACCTTTTCAATCTTAATTATATACGACTCGTATACACGAGATTGTGATTGTGAAACCATGTATGAATTCTAATATGAACTTCAGGACGGATAACTGCCTAAGTCTACGAGTAATCACATCGTCATGTGAACAAACTTAGAACCCAGTAAGACCCTTGTAAACAGATTGCCCTACAGTCTAAACACCTACGGAGATACAAGAACAGCCCGGACAACTTAGCAAACTACACAGAAATAGAATTAATAGACTAGGCTTCTCACCCTGGAGAACCTCGGTCATATTCTTCCAAAGATCGACGGATTGCATTGTATGTACCTCGACTATCGAGGACTCCGTCAATATTTTCCAGTAGAAATCGCTATTGATGCCTCTCATAAATGATTTGGTTGAGCAAACGCAAGGAAAGAACTACTTTCAGAAATGGATCTGATATCCGAATATCACCAGTTCGAGTGTTAGGGAAAGATGTCCGGAAGACTACCTTCCGAACTCGATGTAGACACTTCAAGTCCGTAGTGATACCCCTCGGATAGTACCAATATGCACATAGTATTCATGAGCTAAATGAGTAGGGTACGTCTTTCTTGCTTGGATCAGTTCGTCATTACTCATTGTAACGACTTACTTATATACCCTCGTAGTAAGAAGAAAACCATGGGAACATTACCTTCAGAGGTACTTTTCGCAAAGTTCCCTAGGCACGAGTTTTGAAATTGAAGAGTCAAATTTCTATGACACACTATTAGGGATGTGGGAAATTTTGAGTACTCTTACAATTTGTCAAAACCGTTGAGAATTTGTCGAAACCAGAGACACCGACAGTCATTCGCCAAATTCTAGGTCTTACCGACCTACTATCATAGGTCATTCGGAAATCCTCTCAAATTATAGAAACCCTTACGACTTTGACCCAGCAAGGGGTGGCCCTTGACTGGAATGTTGAGCAAGAAAAAGAAACCTTGGAAATTCCAAGTGAGAGACCAAGTTCTTTAGGAAGTCTCACTCTAGGAATGGCTTAATACGCATCGTATCGCGTGGAAAGCTAAATCCAAGATAGATAGGACCTTCGAGATTCTTACCAGAATCGTCCTATATCTCGCAGACTAGACCTACTCCGCGAACTCAGTAACGTACATTCTACTCTGCGCGTCTCGATCATGAAACCATACCTTTCTGTTAGGACTCTTGTAAGTCCACTCGCCGAGATCCTCGCCTTCGTATTAGAACTGTAGTGACCCTCAACCGAGAGGTCAAGCATATGAAGCAACGTCGTCGCCCATTAGTGAAGGTTCGTTGGGATACCAACCGAGAACCCGATTTCACTTAGGAGCGTTAGAACCAATCGATTAGGAAGTTTCCTCCTCACGACTCAATCATTCATACCTACTTCCTTATCTAAATTCTAATTTCGGGATGAAATTCCCTTTAACACGGGGATGATGTGACAACCCGAAATTTCCATTCTGAACAAACCATACCAAGCCAATTTGAAGTTAGAATAGTTACAGTGAAATTCCAGACTTTGGGTATAAGTTTGAGTATTTCAGGTCTAGCACTTAAGGAGATATCAGGAGAGTGGATGCACTAGGGTTTTGTGCAACACTGTTATTCCCATACTCTATGACATTAGAGTTCATTCCGGGAATAAAATATTTTCTTCCAAAAATCTCAGGACTATATATAGAAATCTGAACCAAATAGTTCATTAGTTGCATTTCCAACTAGAGAAACGCCGAATTCTCTCTCACGAATCTTCGAGTTTTTATCCCAAATTGTGAGTACTTTTCTCTAGTTGTATTATAAGGCTTATAATGTTATTAATAACATCAATTTCATAACAAAACAACAAGATTCGGGAGTTTACCACCCAAGAACACCTTTGGGAGTAAACTCCTAAAAAGATGCCTAGTCCTTCCCCCGTGATTTGTAACTACCTTAGGCTTGTATGCTAGTGTGTATATGACTAGAAAACATCAAAATCAGATCAAGACCCCAAGATTTGGGAGTTTACCACCCAAGAACACTTGGAGAGTAAACTCCATTTTAAGGGCCAAAAGTGTGCCCAATGTCCCTCAAAGCCTTGGAACTCAACATAGGGACTACCATTTCATGTTTAGACCACCAAAACAATTAAAAATCAAACCTAGAAGTAAGTTCACGGTCAAGAAGGTTCTAGGGCCGTGAACTCCATGTTTAAGTGCCAAAATGCTCTAAAAATCCTCCTTAAGCCAAGAGACTAATTTGGGCATGTACCTAAATGATTTTTGGACTAGCTAACACACTTAGAACACCAAGAGTAAGGTGTTCACAGCCCAAAAGGTTCTTGGGTCGTGAACTCCTTAAAATGGTGCCAAATGGTGCCATAAACTCTTCTAAATCCAAGTACAAAAGCCTAGTTTTATTCCTAGGGAAATTAAGCACTTGAAAACACCACAAACACCCTCCCAAGGGAGATTACGGCCGTAATCTCCAAGGGATATGGTCCCAGGGCCGTAAACTCCTCAAAGGGGTTAAAAGGAAGCCCAAACACTTGTTTAAGCCTTGAAGCAAGTCACCACTTGAGTTGTAATAAAGTTAAGCCTCATTTAGTGATCCAAGATAGAGTTTACGGCCAGGAGTTTAATCTCCAGGGCCGTGAACTCCAAATCATATGGTTAGTTGACCATAAACCCCCATTAGAGGTCTTGCACTCCTTTGTTGCAACCCATTTGCCTCCTAACACTTGACGAAAAGCGTTTTACTCGCTTCAAAATGCTTATACTTGTATAATTAGTGTTTTAATCACTAATTATTTATATACATATGTCTTCATATGTAATTAGGATCATTGTGTGTGTCTAAAGTCTTCACTTGACACCAAGCACTTGTCCGATCCTTCCTTACGATATGGTCCGTTTAATTCCAATCACTTACTACAGGTGAGTTCATACCCCTTAATCAATGTTTTAACTGTTTTTAAATGTTTTATGGTGGGATACAAGTAGAATTATGCTAGTTACTATATCAATCACATGTGATTAGTAAGCAACATTCAAATGATTGGCTACTCATTAGCCATTTTACCAAACAGATTTCCTTCAAATGATTTTCATAAACATTTTATATGATTAAAACCCCTTATTACACTGTACATTTTACTCTGTATGTTTTATTTCAAACTTATTTACAATTGTGATTCAAACAAATGTTTCCTTATACTAAATTGTTTTATCAAACCCATGCCTTCAAACCATTTCATAGATTGACATCAAGTCGATCTTTTCTTAAGATAATAATTATGTTCAAAGGTTTTACAAAACTTATTTATGCTTGTATATTTATAGTTATATAAGAAATGTTTAAAATACTTAGGAAGGCTATCCACCCTATTTCCTTTTCGCGCTTGAGATGTGGTCTGGTGGGATATCGGGTACTCGTCCGAAGGTCGTTTAAATATTAGTTATATAACATATGTACATATATAGTCATAAAGGTCCTTCCAATTCATCCAATGCCCTTAGGTAGCAAGGGTATACATCCATGTTCATACTTACCAGTTGGATTACTAGTAAACTACCATAGGGGTGGTTTAGGAAGATACTAGAACTATTACTAGAACACAATATCATACTATGAGTCAGTTCATTCATGAGTCAATACTTACTACTATGAGAACATATACAACTACACTAGAGAAGAACATATACAACTATACTAGAGAAGAACATATACAACTATACTAGGAAGAGAACATATACAACGATACAATAACAAGTAACATTACATTTCATTACATATACATGAATACGTTAACAATTGTGATCCATTGTATCGGAGCATGCCTTAAATGTCATGGCCCGAGTTACAGCCAGAATTCTCTTAGAGGGAGAGTGTGAGTTTGCATATAGATCTATACTGTATTGACTATCCTACACCTTGCTGCTAGCTATAGCCGGACCTGTAGGTCTGCGGGTGCCAAACGTCATTCCGTTTTACGACCATTCGTATGTCGGTGTTACCAGTCAATAGTATGCTGCAATTAATCACATAATACCTTAATATAAATCCGGTTTAAGGTAGTTAGTATAGTAGTAGTTCTTATAGCACTAAATTACAGTACTACATTAATTTTCCTTTTACATATATCTAGTGATTCTTTTCACTTAAACATTAAATGTAAGAACTATATTTTGTTAATGATAGTTACACTTGGGAATATTACACACTTTTTCAAGAAACGAACATTTAGAACAGTTAAGTCTTGGTAGAAGGCTACATTCAGAGCAATTGGATCTTGGTAGAAGACACCTTTATATACTAGTAGAAATTATAGGGATTTCTAGGGTTTCTCAAACATTTACAGTTGTTTTACAAAACATTTTCAAACTTACATTTCATATACATTTTCAATACTTACAGTTCATAAACTTACAAATTCTTAAATACAAATTAGGACACTAAAATACTTATGATCTCACCAGCTTCAAAGCTGATACTCGCTTTCAAAATTACTTGTATCCTCAGGTCATTATAGACAGGTACCGATGTAAGGAGAAAGGAAGATGGAGCTCGTTCAAGACTCATCTTTCATTTTGTTTATACTTTAGTATCTATTATAATTTGACAGAACACACTTGTATTAAAATTATATGTTTAATGCAATGGATGATGTTGTTGCTTGTTTACTACTTTTCATTGTTGTGATACTGTACATGACATCCTCCACCCCAGAACGTTTCTGCCGTTCAATGGTTTTGGGGTGTGACACAAGTGCTCCTTGTGTTGTTCCCGACTCTTAGAATAAACCAAGATATCATCGATGAACACAATCATAGACCGATCTAGAATCGATCTAAACATGCAGTTCATGAGATCCATGAATGCGGCTAGAGCATTGGTGAGCCCAAAAGGCATCACCATGAACTCGTAATGACCCTAACAAGTCCGGAAAGCTGTCTTTTGCACATCCTCATCCCTAACCCTCATCTGATGATTACCCGATCACAAATCAATCTTGGAGAACCAAGATGCACCCTAAAGTTGGTCAAATAAATCATCAATCCTCGGGAGTGGATAAAAGCTCTTCACTATTACCTTATTCGACTCCCAGTAGTCAATGCACATACGATGAGACTCATCCTTCTTCTTCATAAACAAGATCGGTTCTCCCCAATGGCGTACTGCTCGATCGAATGAATCCTTTGTCTAACAGCTCCTACAACTGTGTAGACAACTTTGATATATCGGGAGGAGCCAAACGATATGGTGCCTTGGCTATCGGAGCTGCACCTGGAACCAGATTAATCTTGAACTCAACCTGCCTCTCCCGAGGCACCCCGTGAAAATCCTCTGGAAACACATCGGGATAATCCAGCACAACCAGCACATCATCCACGGTCGCCTTACCCTTATCTCGGGTATCCATAACATAGGCAACATATCTAGAACAACCCTACTGAATATAGCGTCTGGCTCTCGGTGTTGAACACAACAATGGCCCACTCTGAGCTCTTTCTCCCTGAACCGCTAAATCTCCCCACTTAGGGTTTGAATCCGAACTAACCGTTGCTCACAGTCAATCAACACCCGATTAGGGCTCAACCAATCCATGCCCACGATAATGTTGTTCCCATATAATAGAACGAGAACCAAATGTACTAAATACTGCTCACTGAACAACTCAATAGTACAACCCTGATGAACCCTCGCAACCCGAACAAACCTATCATTAGCAATCTCGACATCTAGAGAACAATCCAGCTCCGCCAGAGCTCCATCAAATCTCTTGCTAAGCGCAAGCGATACAAAAGATTAGGTAGCCCCGAATCAAACAATACCAAGGCAGAAATATCATTCACAAGGGACGATCCTAAAATAAAAAACATAAACATAAGCAAACAATTCAATATAAATAAAGTGATAAGGAGAAGATACATACCCATCACCACGTCGGGAGCTGAACAAGGCTCTGTTAGGTTTTGAGCATTCTAACACTCCTATGGTGTACATGCAACCCTATAAACCTTGGATCTATGTTTTCTCTATAATACATGCAAATAAGAACTTTCCAAGGCTTTAATCCTAACTAGCATATTATGAAGCACTTGTACTACATAGTACTAGTCAGATGACATACCTTTTGATATAGCTTGATGTCTTCAAGCATTACGAGCTTAGCCCCAATAGTGTGGAAGCCTCAAGTGGAATCACAAATCACCAAAACACCTTGGAAGACCTTAGAGAATATGCATACTTGGTTCTCTCTAGTGAAATTGGATAGCCCTTCATAGTGTACCCACACTAGTGCCAATTTCACCAACCAACGACATCTTTATATACTATGGAAACTAGGGTTAAACCCATGACCTTTCATTTCATATGATCCATGGGTTAAACACTCCATGGACTATCCATGAAAGCTTAGCCAACCTAAATGAACTTGGCCCATTCCATATATACAAGAGTCCATATTTAATTAGTTCATTTTGATCACTTAATTAATTCTAAATTAATTCTTGATCAATAGTAATTAAATAATATGATTCCATATTAATATATTAGAACTTATAATATATTAATATTAATCATAAACATACTATTCTCAAAAGATTATCCATATAAATTGTGTCGGTGAAGTGCAACCCAAATGGACCATGTTGGGTCGGGTCAAGTACATACCAAATATAGTTATGGACTTAGACATTAATCCAACAGTCTCCCACTTGGATAAGTCTAAAACTATTATTGCGTATGACTTTAGGAGCCGACTGGCAATCGTAGCTCTCAAAAGCTTCTGTCGAACTCTGACCTTGTCGATGAACTCTGACCTTTGTCAATGACTTGTCCATTAGATAAGGGATCATATATTCCTCCATTCTAGATATCATATGGACTGAGACATGGATTATAATCATTCTCTCATTCCATTTGTTGTTTCCCGATTTCCGATTTATGACGACTGACTAACTGAACAAATCAAATCAGTCGTGGCCCGGCCGAGCACTTCCATTTGTCATCATCAAATCATCGAGGGGCCCACAGATATCGCTTTTATCCCGAAGGTAAAAGGAATGGATAAACTTCGACTCATATGGCTTGTTCTACTACTTGTTGAATCATACACAAAGTCACGTTTTATAGCACCGAGTTACCAAATGCGTTTTCGTGCAATCAATGTACAACCAACTCATAGTAACAACTCATATCTCTAGGTTTGAAGAATATAAGATATTATTGTCTCATGATCACTCGTGATTAAAATCCATGAAGTGATTCCAATGAGCGCAGGTTGAATCCAATACTCAGAACTTATGAGCACTCATGAGTGTTGTAGCCCTTTATCCAACACCTTAGACCTCTACAAGCCAACCCATGACAGTCTTAATTCATATCTAGTTCCAACATATGACCGACTGTGGATGGTTTGAATAACTTAGTCATTCCGGAAGAATAACCTAGTTTATTCGGGAAGTCAAAACATGCAAAGTGAAACACAAGAATAATTGAATCCAATATGGTATCAAAACCTATGAACATAAATAAAACACCTTTTATTTATCACCATATGATTACACATTATTCATTGTATATTGTTTCAGCTATCAACTTTATTCTTGAATTTAAAACAATAGTTGTCCCATGCTCCAAGCATGTACACTATGTTTTTTTTCTAAACACTAGTCATTCCACACACCAAGTATGCATACTATGTTTGTCTATGATCTTTACTTTGTGAACTAGATCAATTGAACATAACTTCAATGATTCTCTTTTCACACTCCCAAATCCTTACTGCAAATGCAAGAATTCCAAATTCATGCCATTTACTGAAATCTGTTAGATTCTAAACTTATATGCATTAATCCTCTTGTAATGATTATGCACAAAGTCATAAAGACTTGACAAAAAACATTACAGAGCATTCCAAAGGAGATCAACTCCTTGGAAACATCCTTCTTGCATTAAGTTTCCTTAATCTTACACAGATTGAAAATTCTAACTTTGAAACATTTCCAGATTCCATTTTGACTATCACTTATGAACAAGAGTTGCCTCCTTACAGATTATGTCAATATGGTCCTTCCAGAATTATCACTATACTTCCAACTGTCCTTGAGCAACCAATCTTTGGTAAAGCTTAGATTGTCCTCGACAATTGTTTAATCCTTTTAGTCATATCCAGTTCTAAACCTTTTCCCTTCTTAATGCCCCAGGCATTTGGAAAATTTTAGAAAGGATGAATATAGCACATGTAATCGATCCTATATCCGAAGCATATGGGACACGATTCATGATGTCTCACATAAAGACTAAACCAGTCTTTTGCCATAATATTTCCATTTCAATTTTCCAAGTTCTCATAATTCAGATTATGAAATGGGATGTTGTAATCATAATCGAATTTTAGAACGCAAATAATGGACCCATATACAGAATTTCCTTATGTTGAGCCATTCCAACATGAAATTCATATATTATATATATATATATATATATATATATATATATATATATATATATATATATATATATATCCTTGAATAAATGATTAAAACCTCACGATCTAAGCTTATAGATTTGAGATGAAGTATAATTTTCTCTCCCTTAATTATAGCAAACAACTCTTTCCCAATTGAAACCTTTTGTTTTCTATAATTAACATTGCTAACTTGCAATACTTATCATAATTATCATGCTCCCACTAACATGATGATTATTAGCACAACACTTATGCTCCCACTTGCTTTGACATGTACTCAGAAATCAGCTAACTTTCTTACCAAAGTTCAGATTTCTGATACTAGATTGTTTTGATAAAACTTTATCAAAGTCATACACCTTCCCTTAGATCGCACACTTGTGTGTCTAAACAATTATGAAGAGGGATGCCGTACTTATAATGGTTAGACCTTTTTGCCACTTCTCACAAGTCCAGGTTAGTGTGCCGGTAAACCACACACGCTCCACTAACCACTTTGAGAATCCAAATATCACAATTGCTATCTAGCTAAAATTTACTTAGTGAAAGTGTTTCCTCACCATCATTTTCATGAATCGGAGAGAAACCTTATGACACTTAGATTTAATGGTGTATGTTTTCTTATCCATGTGAATTGTCAAAACCATAGTCACAAGACAAGGATAATGACAAATCCAAACTCATATGGACTGAACTCAATCTTAATTTCTTGCCACCTGGCAGCTCAAGGGCCTGCCATTGCTTCCAAGTTGTTGTGCAACAAATTGAGAACTCTAAGAACTCATATGCAAAGCCAACTTTAACTGGAATGGGCACAGAATATGTCAACACAATAGGTTATAAACCGCAAGTTGTGTGCTAGTGAAGAACTTCAGGTTCTATTCTTGATTAGTTCTTGAGACTTTCAAGACTTTTAAGACTCCCACTGTCCTCTTAACCTATAAGACTTCCTTGTCAAACATCCAAGAGATAGTGTGGATTCTAATCAAGACAAACACTTCACACAATTGGCCTAAATTGGTCTTTGTTTTATCCAAAACATCACAACTTACCAATTTCAAATGTACAAGAGTAGAAAACTTTTACTCTTACATTTGACAAGTGTTTTAAACCTTCTTTAAGACATGTCACTCAAGTTACAATCTTGGAGTATGACTCTCAAAAATGTTTTTGGAACGCAGTATGACTCATCTTCTTGATTTAACCATTTCAACAATTCAAGTTCCTCTTCTTAGTCATAAGAATGCACTAAGATTTCCTTAGAGAACTAATTGTGCTATGGTTTCTTAATCATTAAGATGATCACAAAAACTGATACTAAAGTACTCTCCCATCTTTTCAGATTTGAGAAACTTTTTTCCTTCTGCCTAATTTGATTCTTCTTATTCGCTCTGCCTTACATTGGAACCTTTTCCAATGTCTCAGAGTTACACTTAAGCTTGTAAGTATAACCATATTTACTAAGCTTTAGTAAACTATGACAAATAGTCTTATCGATCTTTTGTGGTGGACTTGACCAGTGCACAAGAATGTGTACTCAATCCCTTAGTCCTTCACATTACTCACACATCCATGTGAACAAGTAATTAGTCTTAATTTTCCAATACTTGAAAGTTCTCATTCATCATGCTATACACCTTGCATGATTCCAAGTTTCGGTCCAATTGAGACTTGGGTGATGAGAATCTTTCCTTTATTTGGTAAATTTAGACATTACCACAAATGAAAGAATCAATTTCATATTTCAACTCTTGCTATTAATGGAATCATATAAGCAACAATTTTTCCTCAAATGCCATTGTAAGGATATTTTTAAAATAAATAAAATCATCATATTTTTTTCCTTTTATTTTAAAAACTTTGCGGAAAAAACTATCCTTACAATCCATATGAAAACTTTTTGTTATCTATTCCTAAGCAATATCTCATAACTCCTAAGAAGTAGCTCAAGAATCCGATCTTCAAACTATGCGATAGAAATCCATCTATGCGATCAGATTCAACATATTCTTTCTTTAAGTTTCTTCACTTTTCTTTGATTCTTAAAACATCACCATGTGACCCAGTCACATCATGTATCAATAATCTCAGAATAAAAACTTAACAGAGTTAGATAGTGGACTTTACCTGAAGTAGAGTCAAACTTATTGACTTTAACATCCTTAGGTAAATCTGGCAGCTTCGCAACCAATGCCCCTTTCTTTGGCAATATAAACATATGGACCCTTTGATGATGGTACACGGGACTATCACAGACATAGCTTTTCTCTTTACCGTTTGGTCAACCGAGTTGAGTATGGCCGATCCCTTTCCACTGGGAAGAGAGAGCTTTACTGGATATCCAATGTCATCATTGTCAATGTCCATAAAGTTTTAGGAAATTGATCTTAGCAAATAGATAAGATCATTAAGGGTCTTGTCATAGTCTGTTTCATAGGTGTTCCAAAAGAACTCACTATGTGACTTAGAAAGTAGTTGAACCACCAACTTTCTCAAGACTTTGACACCCAACTCTCCCAGCTTGTCAATATGTGACTACATCTCCAAGATGTGATCACACCTAGACCTTGCCTTGCCAATAGGGCTTGAGTGACCTTAAAATTTTCAAGAACTTGTGGGTTAGGGAGAATAATTGGAGGAGGAGAAAGAAGTATGATATCCATGGGACATCATCTTCATTAGGAAAGCTTGTTTCAAGAGATTTGGGAAGATCATAAATGTCTAAACCAGACATGTTTTGGGAGATATTCAAGATAGTTGATCTTAAGTCCTTAATATACACCCAATATTAAATATTAAGGCTAGGACCCAACAACCTATTTTATAACTTAGAAGAGGGATGTCGTAATCCAAGCTATAAAATATTTGAAGGTAGGTGAATGAGGATTCACAAATTTCCACCAAGATAAACGAAATGTATTATTAGGTTTTAATTGGATTTGAAACTCCTAGATCTTTGAGATTCATTGAACTGTTCAATGGCATGTTTCAATCTCGAGTGTGCCCTTCAGGTTTTGTGACTGGGATGCCGAGGATCACAAAACAAGGTGTGAAGTAACCATGCAAATTACTTGGTACCCTTAAGTGTTTACCCCTTAATCGATGTGCCGGTTAACCACACACGCTCCATCGATCCTATGATAAATATTAAGTCACCCTTTACCTACCTTGTTAAGTCCAAGTTAGTGTGCCGGTTAACCACACACGCTCCACTAACGACTTAGACAAAGTGTAAAGTGTAATTTCATGGATTAGCACCTTATTCACATTTTCCTAAGTAACTAAGATTGGGAATTATTAAGAGTTTAGTTACTTAGTATTTATCATTAATACTTTTAATGAAGGGAGAATTATAGTCCTTTCAAACCCATTCGGCTAACGACCCTCCACCAGTCAAGCAAGCGGTGGGTGAGAGTGGACACCCATTAAGTTGTCATTTTATAGGCAACAACCTTATACCCACCTTATAGACCGGCTTCGTGAATGAGGCGTACTAGCGGTAAGACTGACTTTACTCTTATACATATATATTATTAACTTATAATATTATAAAGTATAAGGGTTGAATTTTAACTTTTAAAATTCTAAGGGCTAACTTGGAATTAAAGTATTCATAAGTTAAAACTTTTCAAATTCCAAAACTTGAGGGCAAGTTTTGAAACTATTCAAAAACTAATTAATTCAATAACTTATGTGTTCAAAGTAGTTTTAATCCAAAAACTCTTCAAGTTCCATAACTTGAGGACAAGTTATGGAAGACTTTAAACTAATAAAAGAATTAACTTTTTCTTTATTTTATAACTTATGGAATTAATTAAGGTTACATATTTTATTACTTAATGAAGTGACTCTTGAACCTCCATAACTTAAGGACAAGACTCTTTATCTTTTGTAACCATTGCCAACTTTTATGAGTTTTATGAAACTTAAATATGACTTTTCATATAACTTGAGGACAAGTTACAAAAACACATTTTAGAATCAAATCTTAGATTAATTTGGATTGAAAACACATAATCAATTAACTTTTCTATTAATCTAAGCAACTCATAAGAACAAGATAATTCAAATCAAACTTTTTCATGTAATTAGCCTAATCACTAAACTAATTCAAAACATGAATCTATTGACAATTATCTTTGAAATTGGATTAGCATGAACATTACCACATCAAAAACAAGTTTATAAGTACAAAAACAACTTAGGGTAATGTTCCTAGTCCATTTCTAGCCAAAAACCTCGAAAATATGTTGTCTGGGGCTCCTACTCGGCGAGTGCATGAACCTACTCGGCGAGTAGGATGATTTTACTCATGGACTCGGCGAGTTCATCAGTGGAGTCGGCGAGTTCAGCAACTTGCATCAAGTATAATAGAAAACAAGCATAGGCTCTGATACCACTGTTGGGTTTTGAGCATTTTAACACTCCTATGGTGTACATGCAACCCTATAAACCTTGGATCTATGTTTTCTCTATAATACATGCAAATAAGAACTTTCCAAGGCTTTAATCCTAACTAGCATATTATGAAGCACTTGTACTACAAAGTACTAGTTACATGACATACCTTTTGATATAGCTTGATGTCTTCAAGCTTTAAGAGCTTAGCCCCAATAGTGTGGAAGCCTCAAGTGGAATCACAAATCACCAAAACACCTTGGAAGACTTTAGAGAATATGGATACTTGGTTCTCTCTAGTGAAATTGGCTAGCCCTTCATAGTGTACCCACACTAGTACCAATTTCACCAACCAAGGACATCTTTATATAGTATGGAAACTAGGGTTAAACCCATGACCTTTCATTTCATATGATCCATGGGTTAAACACTCCATGGACTATCCATGAAAGCTTAGCCCAACCTAAATGAACTTGGCTCATTCCATATATACAAAAGTCATTTTGATCAGTTAATTAATTCTAAATTAATTCTTGATCAATACTAATTAAATAATATGATTCCATATTAATATATTAGAACTTATAATATATTAATATTAATCATAAACATACTATTCTCAAAAGATTATCCATATAAATTGTGTCGGTGAAGTGCAACCCAAATGGACCATGTTGGGTCGGGTCAAGTACATACCAAATATAGTTATGGACTTAGACATTAATCCAACAGGCTCCTCGGCCGTCAGCTGGAAAGCCCTGCTCTTCACCACATGTACATCTGCCCAGGCCTGGTAGCCGTCAGTAATCTGAAGAGTTGTAGGAACAGGTGATGACATCGGTCCTGCTGCAACCAAACTCGAACAATAGGCCTTCTTGTGGCCCCTCTGATTGCAATGAAAGCAAATCAGATCAGATATTGGGATGTTGGTGATGGTGTTAGTGCAATCTCTGCTAATATGACCAGTCTGACCGCACTTGAATCAACCAGAATCCACCCATATGTATCTTTCCATATTTGCCATAATGACTATGGCCCTAATGGCCTCTCGATCTAGAATCAGATACCTTGGGCCTCTTGCCCGAAACCTCGGCACTCATCACATAATTTGGCTTCCTCTTCTTCTCCATCTCTAGATCAATCTCCCTCTCCTTAGCTCTCGCTATCATATCCTCCAGTGTCCTGCAACTAGATCGTCTCACAAACTGGCGAATATCATTACTCAACATCTCATGATACCTAGCCTTCTTCATCTCCTCATCCGCCACATACTGAGGAACCAAAAGTGTCCTCCCCTGAAACATTGTGATGATCTCAGCCACCATCTCAGTAGTTTGGCGGAGATCTTGAAACTCTCGCGTCAACTATTGCACCTCTATCACGGGTGCAAACTCAGCCCAAAACCTGGTTGCAAAATCATCCCGGTTCATCGAATCAACAACCTCATCACCCACTGCACGCTTGACATCCTCCCACCAATCTCGTGTCTTTTCCTTCATAAGACATGAGGCAAGTCTGACCTTTGCCCCCTCGGGGCAACTGCTGGTGCGGAAGGCGTTTGTAACATCCGCTAACCACCTCTTGCTTATTATTGTGCCTTCGAACTGTGATAGACCGGAGCTCCACATGCCCAAAACTCCCTGAAGGTTAACAAACGCGACACAACCAAGGCCACCATGTCAAAACGAAAGGCGCTCAACCGCTCATCCAGAATCTCCATAATTCCCTCCTTAACCATACCAAAGATCACAGGAGTCTTCTCAAGAATGCAACGCGTAATCTCAGACAAAATGAACTCCTTAGTCTGATCATCTAGCTGATCGGCTCCAGAACCCGAGCCTGAGCCCTCTCCAGCACTAGAACTGCCAACAGGTCTGCCTCGCAATGTCACCATACTGAAAATAGACCACATAAACCATCAGAATACGCATCAAAATATATCGATGGATCACAACTCTATAAGCTTCCTGGTTTCATTTTGACCCTCCTTGACTCGAGTATGGATCCTATGCTTCCAGTAGTATGGGCCCATACTACCTTCCCTATCGATTCGTACTTTCCTCAAGGGTTTCCTCGATTCTACCAAGTTACCTAATATCCATACAATCAATCCTCATCAAAACAAGGCTCCCAACACTAGACCTCATCCTAGGTTTTCCTTGGGTAAACTCCACACCACTATCCGCCATCAGCTGTAGAAGGAACTCCTGCTAATTTACTCTAACTAGTTCACGAATACAATTACATATCACTAAAACCAGATAATTTTTCAAATAAGAGGTCTCACACTACAACAGTTGGACTCAGACAAGAGTCGAGCAATAGTGTTAAAACCTAACCTTATAAAATTATTTAGTTCCCATAATATGTAACTTAGCATATTCGCTTACTAGTTAGCTGAAACTAGATAGAACTCCATAGAAAGCACAAAACAAGCAACAGTCGGGCATCAAGTAACTAGAACCAAACATAACCTAATCAGGTCATCCTATCATTGACTGATCAGTTCTAGCATGCAAGTCTAAAAGCTCATACAATAGGCATACAACGCAACTCTCCTAACATTCTATCATGCAATATTGAGAAAATCATTAGCCCTAACTAGCATGCGATTCATAGATTCACATATCAAATCATATCATATAACATGTATGGGTATTTTGGGAAAACTTACTTGAGTTCGGTTGATATGCACCATTGACAATAGTCAATTTCGAGTCAAGTCTAGGTAGAACGAAGTCATCAAGTCAAACCGGTCAACTCAATTAAACCTGGTACATTAGGGTTTGTGTTATGTAAATACTGTATAACTCACTATTTTAATGAGAAAACCTCACTTGGAAAAATTCGTGAGTTTAATTTTCCTTAGCCTTAGTGCTAAACAACTCTCTATTCTAATGAGAGATCATAAATCAAAAAGTGCGAACATCTAGATCTCCTTAACCTAAAACTGTGGTACGTGGCGAGCCAAACTGATAAAACAATGTTGCATACTCATCGGGAGTGTGTAAGATCCTTAAACAAGGCTTAACAGGGTTTACGAACCTTGCATTGCGAAGCCGGACACTCACAATTGTCACACATGAAACCTTTCTCAATCGTTTTCACTCTATCTCTCTCTATTGTCTAATCTCTCCTAAATCTCTCTAAGAATGTTAAATCTCTCCTAAATCTCTCTCAAAAGTTTTCGTAACTTTTTGAAGTCATTCGGGTCATTCTGACCCTCAACCAGGTCAAAAACGGCTTAAAACGGGGTAAAAACGAGTAAAATAGGCTTAAGGACCCGAAACCTTCTTAAAAGGGGCGAAGCCTCTTAGGACCCGAAAGTCCTCTTAGGGACCGAACCCTCCTGAGTCGAACCCGAAGCTACTGTTCATTCGGCCTATTTCGCTTCTTACTTCCGGAACCGAAACCTGCGAACCGAAAGGTCCTTTCGGACCGAACCTGCTAAGAACCGAACCCGAACCTCGCTCAGGAAGACCGAACCCGAACCTCGCCCAGGAAGAACCGAACCCGAAACTACTATTCATTTCAGGCTATTTCGATTTCGACGCCTATGACCGAACCCTTCGCTTCCTCGCCTCCCTTCGCTTCTTGCTTCGGACCGAGCCTGCCTTTCGCCTCTTACTCCGGTTCGCTCCTTTCGCTTCCTGCTTGTCATCAGAAAGGACCGAATCTCGGCCTAGGGACCGAACCTCGGCCTAGGACCGAGAGGTCTCGCTGGAAACTCTTTTTCTCCCGATTTTCGACTAGTTTTGCGTTTAAGGCCCGTTTTTAATTATTTTAATGCGGGATTTTCACCCAAAATCATATTTTAACATAATGAACCCTAAATATTCACAATTTAATAATATTTTCATGAAAATCTTTATTTAAATAATAAAAGCTAGTGGGTAAAGTACAAAGAGGTGCAGTGTTGACTTTGCTTTACCTAATGACACAAGCAACCACTCCCACACCCACTCTATGACCAGCCACACCTCCCCACCTTACCTAGGTCACATCAATGTCCTTTCCACTCAATTATCACCCTTTCCCACGTTTTTGAGAGCTGGACATTCATCCTCTCTCCTCACTTCTCTCATTTGCTCTCATTTCACCAAGGATCCAACTCCACTTTTCTCTCAAACTTCTCTATCAAATTCGAGATTGAAGGCTTATTATCAAGCTTTCTCACACTCTTGGTAAGTATAATTCATCCTCTCTATGATTATTTCACTTCCATCTACTCCAATCATAGATTGCTTATACAAATTACATCATTTTGATGTTAGATTCTCGAAAATCTTCAAGGCATCTTCAAGTGTTCTTGAGTTGAACACTTCCCTAATCCAACATTCATCCACTAAAATCACTCAAGGTGAGTTCATACCCCTACATTTTCATGTTTTCTCAAGTTTTTAAGGGGGGATACCAGTTAAAACACCAAGAACATAACTAAACTCTTCTAACAGCCTTCATCAGAAAAGTTCAACTCCATTAACGGACTGTTTTGGACAACTTAAACATTATAGTTTTCAAAACTGTTTTAGGGGAAAGTAGTTCCACGTCTTAGATTTAAAATGACTACTTTCACATCTCCACACGATTTTTCTACAATTTATGGTGATTTTTACAAAACAGTCTGTCTTTTCAAACACAAATCCGGACCAGTCTGTGAATATGAGCATTTTAATACAAGTTAAAGGTCTCCAAAAATCATGATAAAAATAATGAGTAAACTAGACACATTTTGGGAACTCTCAGAATTTACAGATCTAGTTTTTGACTTCGTATGATTTTTCTATGATTTTTCCAAAACAGTGCAGAAAGGTTAAAGTTAGTTAACAGCATATAAATATCATAACAGTTTGTATTATGTTGAGCAAAGTGTATAATCATAAGTTCTAATTATTGAATGTGTTTCCTTGTTAGTTTATCATCATAAACTGAAACTAAGTCATTCATGATAAGATTTTTCATTCATTTAGAACACGTATATTAAGCTATAAAAAGCATAGTTTAATGGATTCCTAACACTAATGCATTTTCATAAAAGAGTTCTTACATATTTCAAACGTTTTAGATAAAATATAATAGGTATAGTTTATGATACATCGCATAATACACTCGTACAAAAAGGGTACATTCATACAGAAAAGGTTTACACTCACACACATTACACGTAAACTTGTTAACCTAAATTGTGAGACAATCTCTTCCCGTACATCCGAGTGCGGAATATAATTCCTGGTAGTTATAATCAGAGTCTCCTTGAGGGAGAACGTGATACTTGTATATAGATCTATATTGGGTTTGACACCCCACACCTTTCTACTAGCTACAGTGGGACCTGCAGGTCTACGGGTGACAAATGTCATTTCAGTTTCGCGACACCTGAGAAACGTCGTGGCAGGTTCATTCAGTCATAGTATGATTATAGCGACTCACATAGGGAGATAACAATACATAAAGTTTACGGGATTTTTATAAAACCTAAATAGGTTTTATGTCGATTTAAATTCACTTTTTATATCAATTTAAACTCATAGCATTTCCACTAAGTAAGAAAGGTTACTTATACATTTTGGCCTTTGGTTATAAGGCTACATTACACAGATTTTATGGAAAATATCGGATTTTTCTGAAACAAACGCGACATTTACAAGAGAAAGACTTCTATTAGGTTTTATAGCAAAAACTTATGAACTCACCAACCTTTGTGTTGACACTTTTTCAAACAACTTGTATTCTCAGGGAATCACTAAACAGGTAACCAAGTGCTTTTGAGGATGGGACGTTAAGGCGTCAAACTTTTCATATTTTGTCAACATATTGTAATTGATTTTGAAACATGTAATTCATACAAGTGATGTAACTTTTTCAATTATATATATATATATATATATATATATATATATATATATATATATATATATATATATATATATATATATATATTGGTTGTATTAGCTTGAATTACTATTGAAATCGTGGTTATGATACTATACATGAAGTCCTCCACCCCCGGACGTTTCCGCCATCCTTGGTTTGGGGGTGTGATACACCACACTCTCTCTTGTCTTAGAAAACTATTTTCTTAAAAATACATTTCTTTATGAAAAAACTTTACCAAATCCTCAGTTTGAGTTCAGACACACCCAAGAATATGTTGAATCCCTCAAACCAAGGCTCAGATACCATAACTTGTAACGTCCCAAAAATAAGAACCAAAAACCAGTATCCCAAAAACAACATCATACAAATCCAGATAAACAAATGTACCAATCATCATATCATATCAGAGTAAATCAAGAAAACACGAAACGAGGCGGTGTGTGCTCTGCAATCATCTCAAGCTCTTCCCATTGGAACTGGAAGCACCTGAAACATAAACTGAAAAGAGCAAGCATAAATCTTAGTGAGTTCCCCAAAATACTACATACCATACATAATAAACACATAATGGGCCCCACACATAATCGGACCCTACCCGACATCAAACCCCGCTCAGTAAAAAGATCTGTCAGTCATCGGGCCCCGCCCAATAAACATATAAAACATATAAACATATAAACACATAACACATGCAATAATCACAAAGATACATAGCATATAAAATGGTCATCAGGCCCCGCCCGGTAAGCATACAAGTACATAACACATGCAAGAGTCATGCATACGTCAAGCATCTTAACATAACGTAATCATGGGCCGACATTGGTACCTTCGACTTGCTAAACACTATGAGGAAACTCACCCCAAACTGCTGAATAAAACTGATAAACCACCAAAATCAAGACCAATGCTCAAGAACACTCAAAGAGGCTATTAGGGTTCGAGATTAGAGTTTTAGGGCAATGAAGGCTAGTAATGAGGCCAACCCTAGGGACTTAAAGACCTTATATAGGGTGCAACACCCCAAAATATGGTTTTCTTATCCTCCTTGTACGCCATGTGTAACCTTCGTACGCCCAACGTACGAGGCTTCGGACCCACGACCAACTTCCACTAGTACGCTAAGCGTACACATGTGGTACTGCCTGCGTATTATCTTCTCAGCTAGTACGCTAAGTGTACCCTATGGTATTCCCTGCGTACTAATTACAAGGGCCAAATTGCAATTAATAAACTATGAAGGAGAAAAAAGGAACATACTCATAACCACCGCTAGAATTTTCCTTTTTAAGCAAAGGAATACTCAACCCCACGTGGTCAAAGAAGTCAACCATTACCTACATGGCGCACCCACATATACAGATGATCGGGTAAACCTGCTACATTGATATAAGTGCAAAAATTAAACCAAACCAGCGTCAAAAGGTAAATTTGAATATTTATTGAAAACTTTAGGTTTTAACGACATTAGTCCTTTTTAAAGTAATTTTTTTAAAAGTTTTCAAGTTCCATATTTCTTAAGTGAATGAAAACACAAAATTTAAGATTTGTATATGGGTTAATATTATAAAAGCCCTAAATTTTTTACGCGTAATTGGAAAAAGCTGTGATATTTTTTTTTTAATTATTGTTGTGGCCACAACTTTCTAGCAGAATTATCACTCTAGCCCACTTAACGAGTTTCATGGTTAAGTTGGTTAACGTTTTTGAAAAATTAATCCTAAAAAGTTCAAATTTAGTCCCTGAAGTTTGAAAAAAATTACACCACATGGCTTTTTAAATTTATATTTCATTTTTTGTATACTTTATTTATTTTCGGTTTTTTTATAAATATATGTACATTTTTTTTCTTTATATATATATATATATATATATATATATATATATATATATATATATATATATATATATATATATATATATATATATATTCATTTTTTAACTTTATTTTTCAACAATTTTTTTAAACCTTTTTACCTTTTGTTTTCTAATTTTTTAGTGTATATATAGAGTATATTATAGTTTTTTTTAGGTTTTTTCATATTTCTTTTGGTATTATATTTTATTTTTTTCATCTTTTTTTTTCTTATTTGTTTTCCAATTATTATTTTTTTTTTGTATTTTTATCTTTTTATTGACAGTTTTCAAAAAATATAAAATGTATTAATATATTAGAGTATATTACAATTTTGATAATTTATAGTTTTTGTAATTGTTTTTTATTTTTGTTCAAATAAATAAAGTAGTTATGTTTATATTTGTAATTTCGGTCCAACTTATTTTTTTTTTTTTCTGTAGTGCTATTATATTTATGTTACAAAAAAAATGAAAATAAAAAAAAAAATAGTTTGTTTACTAAGAATTAGTGTTTGATTGTGTTATATAACTTGCAAATTAAATCATATTTCAATGTGTGATATCAATAGATTAAATTCAAGATAATATTTTTCAATTTAATAATAGACTAAAAAAACAAAAATAATAATAATAATAATAATAATAATAATAATAATAAAAATAGTCGATCTTTATAAAAAAAAATAAAAAAAATAAAGAAACTTGTTATAGTAATTTATAGTGAGTTCAAGTTCGTTTACTTGAATCAAAGTAAATAAAAACATTAGAAAAACCATAAATAACTAAAATAAAAAACAAAAATTGTAATATGAAAAAATATTAGAAAAACCATAAATAACAAAAAATAAAATAAAAAAATAAAAAATAAAAAGGTGAAAAAAATAAAATATAATACGAAAAGAAATATGAAAAAACCTAAAAAAAACTCTAATATACTCTATATGTACATTAAAAAAAATAGAAAACAAAAGGTAAAAAGTTTTTAAAAAAATTGTTGAAAAATAAAGTTAAAAAATGAAAATAAATAAAGTATATATATATAAAAAGAAAATAAAAAATGTACATATATTTATAAAAAAAACGAAAATAAATAAAGTATACAAAAAACAAAAAATAAATTTAAAAAACCATGTTGTGTTTTTTCAAATTTTAGGGACTAAATTTGAACTTTTTAGGACTAATTTTGCAAAAAAGTTAACCAACTTAACCATGAAACTCGTTAAGTGAGTTAGAGTAATAATTCTGCGAGAAAATTATGGCCACAACAATAATAAAAAAAATATCAAGGTTTTTTTCAGTTACCCATTAAAATTTTAAGACTTTTATAATATTAACTCTTTATATAACTAATGGGACCCATTATTTTCACATATCTACGAAATAGAGAATCCGCTACGAAAATCTTAAAAACAACTTTTATAGATTGTCTAGATTTCACCAACTAATATAATGATTATTTTGATAAACTTTTTGATTTATGTTTTAAATCTTAAAAGATTATAAATAAAATTAGCCTGATTTATTTATATTTTAATATTTTTATCTAAAATAAAAAATTCACAAAACAAATATAATGTGCGTTTACTCTTTCAAAATAAAAGGTATCCGGTCTTTTTTAAACAATAAACATGGCGTACATCAACATCACCGTTTTATTTATGGAAATCACAATAAATATAGTAAGGGAGAACTTAGCTATTTTGTATAAGATAGAGTAAATTACACGAATGGTCCCTATGGTTTATGGTAATTTATGTATTTAGTTCTTAATTTATTTTTTTAATTCGGAATATTTTTATTGTTTGTTTTTGTTATACGTTTGGTCCCTGTCATACATAAAAAGACTATTTTGCCATTTATTTTTTAATTTATTTAAATAAACACACCATCAATCCCACTCTTCTCACTTTAACTTAACTATCCTACCATTTTCTCTATTTAAATAATAATCGTTTTAGGTAAAAGGGGAACCAAGCGTGTAACAAAAACAAACAATAGGGACCAAGTGCGTAACTAAAACAAAAAGTAGAAACTTTTCGAGTTAAAAAAATAAGTTAGAAACTAAATGCGTAAATTACCCCAAATCATAAGAACCATTTGTGTAATTTACTCTATAATATATTAGTTGAAGCTATTTCCTTACACTTTTTAATGCTATTTTCTATAAGATACTAATTGAAGTTATTTCTTTACACTTTTATTGCATAAATTTAATAAATTATTTGTATTTATCTATCTTTCTATTCATCTATAATATAATATAAAAATGTTTTTCAAATAATAATTATTATTTGGTTTATTATTGTGATATAAATGAAAAATATATATATATTGTTAGCATAAAAAGGATTATATTTTATTTTGTCAAAATTCCAATATAAGTCAACACAAGTGACGCTCAAAATATATGACGAGAACAAAATCATTATTCCCCAAATCATACGTTGTAATGAACATTTTTGTTACCGCAATCAATTGTAAAATAATAAAGTTATTAACTTTATAATAACTTTGTTTCTGTTTTATACTTTTTAAATCACTTTCTTTTTAAATTTGAATTATACTAGAACTTATAAAAAGACTAGTGGTTTTATTTTGTAGAAAAATATAAGTAATTCACTAAGTATAGGTGTTACAGAATAACATATATGGATTGTTGTGGGTTATGGTAACAGGAATAACATGAAAATTAGTAAATTGGTGGCGCCAAGATCAAAATCATGCATAACTTTTGATACATATTTTTTTCAAATATATTAATCGAGTTTAATGGTAAATAATGACCATTATTCCATCTTTTAAGCATATAGTTAGGGGTATTTGACTTAGTTTTTTAGAGACCAAAATATCTTTTTAAAAAAGTTATAAAACATCAGTTTTTTCTGATTTTTTTAAAAAGTTGATTTTCCTTGTTTGCGAAATCCAAAAGTAGCTTTTAGAAGTCTTTTGTCAAACATCTTTTACCTATGATTTTTTTTAAAAGAACTTTTGACCATTCAAAAGTTAAGCCAAACACCCCTTAATATCATGAAAATTAGTAAATTAATAGCACCAAGGTTAAGTTATGCATATTTTTTTGTATATATTTTTTCAAGTATACTAATAGAGTATAATGGTACCTAATGACCACCATTGCATTTTTTAAGCATATAGTTCTTTTATAAATCTAGAATTTACATTATTCAGATAATTTATAATCAATAAAAATATTTGATAGGTTGATTATTTGTTAAGTTAAAATCTTAGATATGAGTTGAAACCATAATTATAGCATTGTATAAAAATACAAATTTCATTATAATGTCCATTGTAAGTAAGAAACATTGATATGTTTTTTCTTTTGAAAGAATACATTGATATATTTGTCATTAAAAAATCGGTTTTGGAGCAATCAAATAGCGAATAAAATATAACTGTCGACAAATTTATATTTAATTATTCTTTGTATCTATGTAATAATTGAAATATTAATAGTATACGATATGTTCAATTATTGTCCATCCCCACATACAACCAATTTTACAAGAAAATAATTCAATTACGAACCAAATACTTTTAATTTATTTTTAATAACATATCAATGTTCTAAGGGCCTTTCATATGATTAATTTTGACAAATTCCATCATCCGTGCGACGATTTATTGTTTGTTTATATCTAAAGTTTGCAAATATCTTTTTTCATTTTTTCTCTTGTTACTTACAATAATATGTTTTCAGGTTATTATTTAATAATAATAATAATAATAATAAACCCTTAAATTTTTAAATATTTTACGTTTACCTTAAGTGTTATTTTTTAATATTATATGTATTAATGTTGAAAAACATATCTATACACAAAAAAAAAATGTTAAACTAAACATTGTCTAAATAAGATATTTAGAATTATTAATATGTTTTTTAGAAGTATAGATACATATTTTTACATATCGAGAATTATATCAATAAAAGCATATATATATATATATATATATATATATATATATATATATATATATATATATATATATATATATATATATATATATATATATATATAGTTTTACAGACAAAAACGTAAAAATATAAATTTATATTTCTATTGAAGCATAAGTACTTATTTTTAGAAGCATAAATATATATATTTTTTTGAAATATTTATATGCCCAAAAGTTATTATAAAATGAAATTCCTACATAATATATTATTCTAAATTGTCACGATAACAACAATTTGATACACTTGATTATTTACTAGAAATTGATTTTAATAAATATTCATAAACTATAACTAATTGGAAATTATTTATAGAAATATTAATTTTCAATGACAAGTAAGTATATTATAAGATATAATTTATTAAGTCATATATATTATTTTTTACTAGAAATACTCTTTTGTCTTTTAGCTAAAAGTTAAAATTTATATCTTACAAAGGGCAATAAGGATTTTATAAAACTTCTCTTCTTTTTTATACTCAAAAACATAAACATGCATTGTAAGGATTAGGATTTTCTAACATCTATTCTAAGGGAATTATCATAGTTTTTCTAACAATGCGGAATTCTACTAAAATTAAAACACCTTAAATCACAGGTTTAATCATGGGTTTACAATAAAAATATACCTATTAAAATGAACAACAAGGAAATACACTAAATAGTAATCTACTATCTAATTTTTATCCTCGTGCTCATGTCTTCTCCTTTGGTACCACGATTGCTGCTACCTGAACCTATAAAACATAAATTTCTACTATATCAAACAAACAAATCTCGTGAGTTTTTACTTCTACTTTTCTTATATTGCTTTTCCTTCTCTTTCTCGTGAGTTATTACTTCTACTACATCAAACAAACATATCTCGTGAGTATACATTGCCATTCTTTCTTCTTTCATTTATCTTTTCTTCTGTTCTCTAATCTTCCTTTCTACTCTTTCTCATCTCATCTATCTCTTTCTCTTTCATCTACTTTGTTTCTCATACTCTTCTCTTTTCATCTCACACTCTTTCTTAACCTCTTCTCAACCTCATATCATACTATATACATACTTTATCTCTGTCTCTAACGTTATCTCTTATATACTATGTTTCTTCTCTTCTCTACTTTGTCTCTTCTCTACTCTATCTTTTCTCACTTCTATCTTTTCTCACTTCTATCTTTTCTCTACTCTATCTTTTCTCACTTTTGTCTCTTCTCTAATCTACCTCTTGTCTTTTCTAAGGCATCAACATCCGGTTTTCATCTAGACCTAACGATCGTATCTCATATTATACTCTAAGGGTAGTGACAACCCACTATCTTTATTAGATATTGTCTCCCGGTCTTATTTCTCTCTCTGTCTGTTTCTCTCTCTTTCTCTCTCTCTCTCTCTCTTTTATGATCCCTCATGGATCCTTAATCTTTCCTCTCCTCATGAATCCCTCACGAATTCCTTACTCTTAATCCCTCATGGATTATATCTAAGTTCTTAAAAATAATTGTCTCATCGTGTTCCTCTCAATGAACCTTTTATCTATCATCTCTAAGCATACACGATCTGGATTCCTATATGAACCATCTATCTACATCCCCAAAGGGATCATCATCTATCTATATCCCAAAAGGGATCATTATCTCTTTCCTTGTAGGGACATAATCTTATTCCCGAAGGAATCATACTCCTTATCCCCGAAGAAACCATACTCTTATTCCCGAAGGAATCATAAGTGTAACGACCCGTTCCCGGTATGTTGATTTGTTGGTAATTAGAGTGAGTTTACAAGAGGGACTCGGCGAGTTCATGGCCTGACTCGCCGAGTAGGGTCGTGTCTGCGGGCACGCGTGAGCCGGCGACTCGACGAGTCCATAATATGGACTCGGCAAGTCCATCCGTCTGGGTGAAACCCTAAATCCCCGGGTTGCCCACTATTTATACCACCTTATAGCCCCCATCCTCGCCTCCCTCACCCTGAGAACGCAGTGTTAACACCCCCAAACCTCCATTGAAGAGCTTATATGTGTTTTGGTGCCTCTTTGTGAAGGTGTGAAGAAGGAGAAGAAGAAAGAAGCAAGGAGAAGGGTTGTAGTGCAAAGATCCAAGGCCAAATCAGAGTTTATTGAGGTATTTTCGGAGTTCCATCTTATTATATGCTTTAAACTTCCATTAGAGCTCTCCTAAGAGCTAGTTGGTGCTTGTTTCAAGCCTTACTCTTGCATGAACGTCTTATTAAGTCGAAATATCTATGGATCTGAATGTTGGGGTGTTGTAGAGCCCAGATCTACTGTCTTTTTGGAGTTACATTGCATGTTAGCCATGGATCTACTCATTTTATGCATCTTTTAGCCTTATTTCCCTTATTCATGAGGTTGTGCACATAAAGTTGGAAACTTTACGTGGTAAAACAGCTTATTGGACTCAGATCTATCAATTGTATGCACTGGATTCAAATAAAATCGAGTAAAAATCAGTTGCATGGCGGCGACTCGGCAAGTCGGAAGAACGACTCGACGAGTTGGGTCGCGAGTCCCGAGTTCTTCAGTTTTATCAGTGTCGAGTGGACGAGGTGAGTTAGGGAGTGGACTCAGCGAGTTGAGAGTAGACTCAGTGATGGAGGGACTCGGCGAGTTTGTTCATACAACTCAGCGAGTCCAAGGCAATCTTCTTGGGGATCAAGAACAACTCGTCGAGTCTGTTCATACGACTCGGCGAGTCGGATGAAGATTGTCTGAGTTCTTGGATCTAGAGGGTACTCATCGAGTCGATGCCACACTCGACGAGTAGCAGCGTGTAGAGCTGAGAGGTGAGACTAGGACTCGGCGAGATGGGTAGCCCGACTCGGCGAGTCAGCCCAGAGTGAGTTGACTTTGACCAAGGGTAAAAGAGTCATTTTACCCCCAAATGTAGTGTTAGTATTTGATTGAGTGTGTTTATGGATTTGTAGCCGAGGAGATTCAGGAGCAGCAGCCGTTAGCTTTCCGAGCCACACACTCATCAGCTAGCTTACGAGGTGAGTTTCCCTCCAGTAGGGACGGGTCTAAGGCCACAATGCCGGCCCGTCCAGTTAGTAGTAGTTTCCGGACTTCGGTCCGATGTAGTAGTTAGTATGTTTGATGCCTTCGTGGTTCAGACAGGATTTATGCGCTATGTGTTATGTGTTTTATGTTATGTGTTCCGGGCTACGGCCCGATGCAGTATGCAGTATATTTGTTCATGTTAGATGATATGCTATGCTATGCTCAGTCAGTTCCGGACTCCGGTCCGATGCAGGGGACACAGTCCCAGTCAGTTCCGGACTTCGGTCCGATGAAGTCAGTTCCGGACTTCGGTCCGATGAAGTCAGTTCCGGACTTTGGTCCGATGCAGTTAGTTCCGGACTTTGGTCCGATGCAGGGGACAAGGTCCCAGTCAGTTTCGGACTTCGGTCCGATGCAGTTTCCGGGCTTCGGCCCGATGCAGTTTCCGGGCTTCGGCCCGATGCAGTGGGCAAGGCCCAATATGTGTTTATATGTTATTGTATGGTATGTGGTATTTTGGGGGAGCTCACTAAGCTTCGTGCTTACAGTTTCAGTTTTGGTTTCAGGTACTTCCGCAAGCAAAGGGAGGAGCTCGGGGTGACAGCATCGCACACACACCACAGCATAGCTTTTGTCCTGGGGATATCTTTTTGATATTTTGGAAATGATGTAGTATTATACAATCTTCCGCACAGTATTTTATTATGTTTTAGGGATACATTGCGTATGTTTTACGTTATGACACTTATATTGTGGTTTTGATTATATTGAAAAACAAAAATTTTTGGGTCGTATTTTTGGGACGTTTCAAGTTGGTATCAGAGCCCTGGTTTGAGGGATTCGGATACACTTTCGGGTGTATCTGAACTCAAACTAAGGGAAATAAAAGATTTTAATAAAATAAAAATGTTTTACAAAAAGAATTTTGAAAACACTTAGAAAGAAAGAATTGTTTTAACAAGATAGAGGTGTGTGCATGCGGTCAGCCGAGCTCAAGTAAGTACTCCCAAATTACCCATACAAATTATTTGTTCAGTTTCAGTTTCAGTAGAACAGCATGCTAGTGTAGGACTAAGGATCTAGGGTATGCCTTATGTGCCTGCTTATGTGTTACAGCTTTATGAGTATTGCATGCTAGAATTGAGTAGACAGCAGTAGGATAGCCTGTTTAGGTTAAGCCTGATAGTATGAGCTTAGCATCCTATGCTAGTACAGTTTCTTGTTATAAGAATAGTTTTGCTTGAGTCTGTTTCCCTTATCCGAATGTTGCTTGCTTCGTGCTTGGTGGGGTTCCGAGTAATGGGAGTTAGCCATTAGGTGGACACGTTACACCACATGTAATCAGGTTTGAATAATCCCAGAGTGCTGGAACTGGCCCTACTGCGCAGCTCTTGTTTGAGTCCAACCGTTGTAGGGACGGATCTTTTACTTGAAGGATTATCCGATCCTCATCACATGTGATGGTGTTCAGGTGGTGGCTAACTGGCAGTACGAGGAGACCTACAGCAGCTGAGGACCAGTCGTATTGAGCTTGATTTTTCTCTAGGGCAAGCCTAGGATGAGAGTAGCAGAGAATAGCAGCGATAGAAGTGACTTGGGGAAGTCAAGGCAGTTCTTGAGGAAAGTACGGATAGATGTGGAAGGTAGTAGGGGCCCATACTACTGAAAGCAGAGGATCCGTACTCGAATCAAGGAAGGCCAAGACAAGACCAGGAAGCTAGTAGTCGTATCATGATCCCTTGAAATATTTCAGTGTTCTGATGTTGTTATGATATGTTTCAGAATGGTAGTTTTGTGTCCGAGGCCAGCAGCCGGCAGTTCAGATGCCGGAGGGGGATCAGGATCGGGATCAGACCCGGAGGCCGGACAGATGGATGAGCAGACTAGAGAGTTCCTTTCTTCTGAGGTTACTCGCATCATACTAGAGCAGACTCCTGTGATCTTCGGCTCGATCAAGGAGGGTATTTTGGAGCTGATGGATGAGAGACTGAGTACTTTCCGTACTGAGATGGCGGTCGTGATGGGGTCATGCACACTCACTTTCAGGGAGTTCAGGGCATGCGGGGCTCCTGACTATCATGGGGCACGGGACCCCATAGCGAGTACCAGGTGGTTGGCAGATGTGGCCAACGCATTCCGCACTAGCAGATGTCCCGAGGGGGACAAGGTCAGATTGGCGTCCTGTCTTCTGAAGGACAGGGCACGAGACTGGTGGGAGGAGGTCGGACATGCCATCGGGGATGATGCGGCATTGGATGCCATGACCTGGGCTGATTTCTCTACCAGGTTCAGAGCGGAGTTTGCACCGGTCATTGAGGTGCAGCAGTTAGCTAGGGAGTTCCAGGATCTTACCCAGACTACTGAGACAGTGGCGGAGATCACCGCCAAGTTCAGGGAGAGGGCTCTTCTTGTTCCACAGTATGCAGCCGATGAGGAGATGAAGAAGGCCCGTTATCATGAGATGTTGCGGAGTGACATTCGTATGTTTGTGAGCCGGTCCAGTTGCAAAACACTGGACGACATGATTGCTAGAGCCAGAGAGAGGGAGATTGATCTCGAGATGGAGAAGAAGAGGAAACCGGAGGCGGTTTCGGGTTCAGGCAGTGTGGGCAAAAAGCCCAAGGTTTCAGATCACAGGTCCAGGGGTCAGCAGAGCCACGGTCGGTGTGGCAAGTGTGGGAGGTTGCACGAGGGGGCGTGCAAGGCAGGGAGTTTCGGCTGCTACAAGTGCGGTCGAACCGGGCATATGAGTAGGGATTGTACGGCCCCTGCCACTACGGTTACAGCATCGGATCTGATTTGCTTTCAGTACAATCAGAGGGGACACAAAAGGTCCCAGTGTCCCAGTTTAGCTGCAGCAGGGAAGGTGCTTGCACCCGCCCCTGCCACCTTGAGGATTACGGATGGCCGGCAGGGCCGAGCTGATGCGCCAGTGGCGAAGAGCAGGGCATTTCAGATGACAGCAGAGGAGGCGCGAGCGACTCCTGATGTGGTGACGGGTATGTATATCTCTTTCATCTTTTAATTATTAGTATATCGTTTGAACATTATTTGATGGTACGTTTTATTTAGGGTCGTTCTCGGTGAACGGCATCCCTGCTTTGGTATTGTTCGATTCGGGGGCCACCCGATCATTTGTGTTGCTTGCGCTTAGCAAGAGATTTAGCAGAGCTCCAGGGGAGCTGGACTGTCCATTAGAGGTTAAGATAGCAGACGATAGGACCGTGAGGGTCGACAGAGTACATAGAGGGTGTTCCCTTCAGATATTTGAAGAGCAGTTTTCAGTGGATCTGGTTCCTATTCCCCTGCGCGGGAATAAAGTTATTGTGGGCATGGATTAGCTAAGCCCCAATGGGGCGGTGATTGATTGTGAGCTTCAGCTAGTGAGGGTTCGCACTCCCAGTGGGGGAGAGATAGTGATTCAGGGTGAGAGGCCCCAGCGAGGACCGACCTTTTGTTCTGCCGCAAGGGCGAGGCGCTACGTTCAGCAGGGTTGCGCTGGTTTTGTAGCCTACGTCTTGGATGCCCGGGATAAGGGCAAGACGACGATTGATGATGTTCCTATTGTTCGAGATTACCCGGATATGTTTCCCGAGGATTTGCCGGGGATACCTCCTGAGAGGCAGGTTGAGTTCAGGATCGACCTAGTTCCTGGTGCGGCTCCGATAGCCAAAGCACCGTATCGACTTGCTCCCCCTGAGATGCAGGAGTTGTCTACACAGCTTCAGGAGCTGTTAGACAAGGGTTTCATTCGGCCGAGCAGTTCGCCTTGGGGAGCACCGATCTTATTTGTGAGGAAGAAGGATGGGTCGCATCGGATGTGTATTGATTATCAGGAGTTGAACAAGGTAACGGTGAAGAACTGTTACCCACTTCCAAGGATAGATGACTTGTTTGATTAGCTTCAGGGAGCGTCTTGGTTCTCCAAGATCGACCTACGCTCCGGTTACCATCAGATGAGGGTCAGGGATGAGGATGTACAGAAGACTGCTTTCAGGACCCGGTATGGTCATTATAAGTTCGTGGTGATGCCATTTGGGCTCACCAATGCCCCAGCTGCGTTCATAGATCTCATGAACCGCGTGTGCAGACCGATGCTGGATCGGTCGGTGATCGTGTTCATAGATGACATCTTGGTATATTCCAAGACACAGGGGCAGCACGAGGAGCACCTTCGGGAGGTGTTGGAGACTTTGAGGAGGGAGAGACTTTTCGCTAAGTTCTCCAAGTGCGAGTTCTGGTTGTGCGAGGTGCAGTTTCTTAGGCATCTCGTTAACCAGAAGGGTATTTTGGTTGATCCGGCCAAGATTGAGGCCGTGATGCAGTGGGAGGTCCCGAGGTCTCCATCTGAGATTCGGAGCTTCCTAGGATTGGCAGGGTATTATCGGAGATTTATCCAGGACTTCTCCAAGATAGCAGTGCCGCTCACCTGACTAACCAAGAAGTCGGTGGTTTTTCGTTGGGGGCCTGAGCAGCAGGCGGCGTTCGAGACTCTCAGGCAGAGATTGTGCGAGGCTCCGATCCTTACCTTGCCAGAGGGTGTAGAGGATTTCGTAGTCTATTGTGATGCTTCGATCACCGGTATGGGAGCAGTGTTGATGCAGTGAGGCCATGTGGTGGCTTATGCCTCGAGACAGTTGAAGCCTCACGAGGCTAATTATCCTACCGACGACTTGGAGCTGGGGGCAGTTGTATTTGCCCTCAAGATTTGGAGACATTACCTTTATGGGGTCCGCTGTACTATCTACACGGACCACAAGAGTTTGCGATATCTTATGGATCAGCCGAGTTTGAACATGAGACAGAGGAGATGGTTGGACGTGCTGAAGGACTATGACTGTGAGATCCTTTATCATCCAGGGAAGGCCAACATGGTGGCCGACGCCCTGAGCCGTAAGGTGTCGGCGGCCCCTATCAGAGATCTGTGTATGAGGATGACGGTGATCACTCCTTTGTTGGAGCGGATCAAGGAGGCTCAGATGGAGGGTCTCAAGGAGGAGAGGCAGAAGTGCGAGAGGATAGTGGGCCGAGTAGCTTCGTTTGATTACGACAGTCGGGGTTTGTTGACGCTTCATGGTAGGGTGTGGGTCCCGTACTGGGGTGAAGTATGGCAAGTATTGATGGACGAGGCTCATAAGTCTCGATTTTCTATCCATCCAGGAGCGACGAAGATGTATCGAGATCTTCGACCGGATTATTGGTGGCCCTGCATGAAGCGAGACGTCGCTTGGTATGTGGAGAGATGTTTGACCTGCCGGAAGGTCAAGGCAGAGCACCAGAGACCCCACGGCAAGATGCAGCCGTTAGACATTCCCGTGTGGAAATGGGAGGACATCACCATGGATTTTGTCACCAAACTCCCCAGGACCGCACGCGGAGTGGACTCGATATGGGTAGTAGTGGATCGGTTGACGAAGAGTGCCCATTTTATTCCGATTCAGGAGAGTATATCGGCGGAAAAGTTAGCCGATATCTATGTGCGAGAGATTGTGGCACGTCATGGAGTGCCGGTATCGGTGGTGTCGGACCGGGATGTTCGTTTCACGTCCAGATTCTGGAAGCGATTCCACGACGAGATGGGTACTCGTCTCCATTTCAGCACCGCTTTTCATCCTCAGACTGACGGGCAGAGTGAGAGGACGATTCAGACTCTCGAGGACATGCTTAGGGCATGTGTTTTAGATTTTGGGGGCAGTTGGGATACGTATCTTCCGTTAGCGGAATTCTCGTATAACAACAGTTATCATGCGAGCATTGATCGACCTCCTTTTGAGATGTTATATGGCAGGAAGTGCAGGACCCCGATTTGTTGGGGTGAGGTCGGTCAGCAAGTCATAGGGAGCACCGAAGTGGTGCTCAAGACGACGGAATTGATCCAGCAGGTCCGTAGTAGGCTGCAGACTGCGCAGAGTCGGCAGAAGAGCTACGCCGACAGGAGGCGTTCAGACTTGGAGTTCCAGGTGGGAGATATGGTTCTTCTGAAAGTCTCACCTTGGAAAGGTGTCATCAGGTTCCGGAAGAGGGGCAAATTGGGCCCCAGATTTATTGGTCCTTTCAGGGTTTTGGCCCGGGTGGGTCGGGTTGCTTACCGGTTAGATCTTCCTGAGGAGCTTAGTTTGATACACAACACCTTCCATGTGTCGCAGTTGAGGAAGTGTTTGGTGGATGAGACAGCAGTCGTTCCCTTAGAGGACATCCAGGTTGATAGCGGCCTGAATTATATCGAGAAGCCGGTCGCGATTCTGGAACGGAAGACCAAGACCTTGAGGAACAAGGTAATTCAGCTAGTAAAGGTGCAGTGGCAGCACCGGAAGGGGTCTGAATGGGCGTGGGAGGCTGAAGAAGAAATGAGAGCGCACTACCCAGAGTTATTCGCAGATCGAGTCGTAGCAGACTTCGAGGACGAAGTCTGAGACAAGTGGGGGAGAATTGTAACGACCCGTTCCCGGTATGTTGATTTGTTGGTAATTAGAGTGAGTTTTACAAGAGGGACTCGGCGAGTTCATGGCCTGACTCGCCGAGTAGGGTCGTGTCTGCGGGCACGCGTGAGCCTGCGACTCGACGAGTCCATAATATGGACTCGGCGAGTCCATCCGTCTGGGTGAAACCCTAAATCCCCGGGTTGCCCACTATTTATACCACCTTATAGCCCCCATCCTCGCCTCCCTCACCCTGAGAACGCAGTGTTAACACCCCCAAACCTCCATTGAAGAGCTTATATGTGTTTTGGTGCCTCTTTGTGAAGGTGTGAAGAAGGAGAAGAAGAAAGAAGCAAGGAGAAGGGTTGTAGTGCAAAGATCCAAGGCCAAATCAGAGTTTATTGAGGTATTTTCGGAGTTCCATCTTATTATATGCTTTAAACTTCCATTAGAGCTCTCCTAAGAGCTAGTTGGTGCTTGTTTCAAGCCTTACTCTTGCATGAACGTCTTATTAAGTCGAAATATCTATGGATCTGAATGTTGGGGTGTTGTAGAGCCCAAATCTACTGTCTTTTTGGAGTTACATTGCATGTTAGCCATGGATCTACTCATTTTATGCATCTTTTAGCCTTATTTCCCTTATTCATGAGGTTGTGCACGTAAAGTTGGAAACTTTACGTGGTAAAACAGCTTATTGGACTCAGATCTATCAATTGTATGCATTGGATTCAAATAAAATCGAGTAAAAATCAGTTGCATGGCGGCGACTCGGCGAGTCGGAAGAACGACTCGACGAGTTGGGTCGCGAGTCCCGAGTTCTTCAGTTTTATCAGTGTCGAGTGGACGAGGTGAGTTAGGGAGTGGACTCAGCGAGTTGAGAGTAGACTCAGTGATGGAGGGACTCGACGAGTTTGTTCATACAACTCGGCGAGTCCAAGGCAATCTTCTTGGGGATCAAGAACAACTCGTCGAGTCTGTTCATACGACTCGGCGAGTCGGATGAAGATTGTCTGAGTTCTTGGATCCAGAGGGTACTCGTCGAGTCGATGCCACACTCGACGAGTAGCAGCGTGTAGAGCTGAGTGGTGAGACTAGGACTCGGCGAGTTGGGTAGCCCGACTCGGCGAGTCAGCCCAGAGTGAGTTGACTTTGACCAAGGGTAAAAGAGTCATTTTACCCCCAAATGTAGTGTTAGTATTTGATTGAGTGTGTTTATGGATTTGTAGCCGAGGAGATTCAGGAGCAGCAGCCGTTAGCTTTCCGAGCCACACACTCATCAGCTAGCTTACGAGGTGAGTTTCCCTCCAGTAGGGACGGGTCTAAGGCCACAATGTCGGCCCGTCCAGTTAGTAGTAGTTTCCGGACTTCGGTCCGATGTAGTAGTTAGTATGTTTGATGCCTTCGTGGTTCAGACAGGATTTATGCGCTATGTGTTATGTGTTTTATGTTATGTGTTCCGGGCTACGGCCCGATGCAGTATGCAGTATATTTGTTCATGTTAGATGATATGCTATGCTATGCTCAGTCAGTTCCGGACTCCGGTCCGATGCAGGGGACACGGTCCCAGTCAGTTCCGGACTTCGGTCCGATGAAGTCAGTTCCGGACTTTGGTCCGATGCAGTTAGTTCCGGACTTTGGTCCGATGCAGGGGACAGGGTCCCAGTCAGTTCCGGACTTCGGTTCGATGCAGTTTCCGGGCTTCGGCCCGATGCAGTGGGCAAGGCCCAATATGTGTTTATATGTTATTGTATGGTATGTGGTATTTTGGGGGAGCTCACTAAGCTTCGTGCTTACAGTTTCAGTTTTGGTTTCAGGTACTTCCGCAAGCAAAGGGAGGAGCTCGGGTGACAGCATCGCACACACACCACAGCATAGCTTTTGTCCTGGGGATATCTTTTTGATATTTTGGAAATGATGTAGTATTATACAATCTTCCGCACAGTATTTTATTATGTTTTAGGGATACATCGCGTATGTTTTACGTTATGACACTTATATTGTGGTTTTGATTATATTGAAAAACAAAAATTTTTGGGTCGTATTTTTGGGACGTTTCAATAAGCAACCATTATTCTTTACATCTCTATCTTTGTTATGTGAGTTATCGCATAATATTTGTTGTAACGCCCAGAAATTCAACCCAAAATTTTCATTAAAAAATAAGTGATTATTCAATTCACAACTTAATAAAATCTTAGATAAAACCATTTAACTCAAAACATTTATCAGAGTATCATCAAAAGTTATCATGTGCACAAATCCCCCATGGATGTGATACAATCGAGCCGTGCCCTTCCTTTAGTATAAGAAAACATGAAAACATTTAAAACACAAATCTTAAGCATGAATCTTGGTAAGTTTCGCTAAAATATCACATACAACACAACACAAATAAACCGCTATGGGTTATCATCAACCCTAGAGACTACTCGGAGTCTTAGTGGGAAAACAGCATGCCCTGTGGGTTATCATCAACCCTAGAGAGTATCCGAAGTCTCAACACACACAACAACACATATCACAGTAATAACAAAGAGACCCAACGTGTTAACACACATGTCACGACGTAAAAATTTAAAACAAAATTTTTATTTTTTAAAATGCATACTATTCATAACACTTTGTATAACAATCTCATTTGCTCAATTTTCAAAACATAATTCCATATTTGATTAATTAGCAATCCAGGATCCTCAAAACATAACTCTTCCTCTGGTGTGTACAATCAAGTCGGTGTCGTCCTGCTATCCTGAGAAACCTGAAACACATATCACATAACACGGTAAGCACGAAGCTTAGTGAGTTCCCCAAAATACCACATACAACACATACGCCACTATAGGCTATATCTCGGTACGAACCTCCGGTCGATGTGTCTCAGTGGGACCCCCCAGTCCTGTAACTCGTTGGACCCTCCGGTCTGGTCTATATCGTTGGACCCACCGGTCCGGTCTATATCGTTGGACCCTTCGGTCCGATCTATACAACGCATAGCATACATATCACAATACAAAATCTCAAACATACACATACACATAAGACCCTCCGATCTGCACATAGATACCACTCTAGGTAATGTATAGTGAGAAGACTCACCTCGGATGATGAACAGCTCTTATAGACACTGCTGCTTCGTACTGGCCTCTATCTCTGTGCCAAACCCACAATTATCTCAATTGGGAACTAAGTCCAACCTCTCACTTATTAGGTCTAAAGATAGACCACCTACTAGCCCATCAATGCCCTAAACCCATTTGGCCCACCAAGGCCAAAAAATAAATGGGCTTCCCCGAGGCCCCAACCTTAACCTATATGACAAGACCAACTCAAGGGCCCAAGGCATAGTTATATTATTTCTCTACTCATATTCTCAAATACACAGGCCCAAAGATTCAGGCCCAACACTTAAGGCCCAACAATAAAGTGTAGCCCAAAAGCATACAAAGAGATTACGCTCCTTGGTACGCTCAGCGTACTCAAGCGCGCATGAAACTGATCAGGGACCTCAACCCAGTACTCGGGGCGTACTGGAATTACATCGCGCGTACTCTCAATTTTGCTTAATCTAATTTATGGGTCTTAACCTGTTAAGACCTTAACTCATCTCTTGGATTTGGACTTCCTAACATCTCTTACTCCATAAAGTTAACAACTTTAGGCCCTTGCATGGCTGATAAATTCACAACACATGAAACTCTTACTTTCTTAACTCAAAATGCACATAACTCATGCATGGGTTGATTCTCACGATCAAGACCTCATTTTTATGGTTCCTCACCACTAGAAACACTTAAAAGGACATGTTATTAAGCTCTGGAGTTCACCAACTCACAATGTTCCAATCTTGGGACATAAAATCCTAAAAATGGACCATACTAAGCATAGATCAAAAAGAATGGGAAAGCTTTGAGCTTTACACCTTCAAATGATGATCTAGCCCCAAGAAAGCTCAGATCCAAGGCTTGTACTTCAACTCCATTCTCTTCCATGCTCCTTCTTAACTCCAAACAGCCCACAATAACACAAATAAGCTCAACATGGCCACCCACAAGCTAAAGAACAGATATTAGGGTTATAGAGGGTTTATTGACTGAGGAAGGTGGCTAGAAATGAGACCATCTCATTCTTTAAATAGGGACACTACTCGAATTAGGGTTTTCCCTTTGTGCCTAGTATGCCCAACGCACCCTCTGGTATGCCCAGCATACTAGGTGATCCTTGTGTCCATTCCACGCTCATAGGTACGCTAAGCGTAACCATACTTACGCCCAGCCTACCCGATGCCACCCATTTCTCAATAAGGACCAAACTTGCCATAACTTCCAAACTATCATAGCTTCTTGATATAACTCAGATTCTAAAGATCCTCATATCTACGAAAAGGTGATGAGATGCCCTACGCTTTGGTAACTTATTGCAACCCGAGACCTCCTCATGCCCGACTTGTGGCTCACAAACCCTAATCACGGACAATCCGAAATAGGATGTTACAACACACACATACACACACACACACACACACATATATATATATATATATATATATATATATATACTACCACACAAGCAAGTATAGTGATAACACTCACCTCGCATTGAAGACAGATAAAAATCACACCTGAACTGCCGGAACTAGACTCAACCTATTACTCGTACAAAATAACCCTAATTAGTAATTGAGGTAAATATTCAAACTCAACTAGTCCCAAGCCAAGTCTAATCCACAATTTAGGCAAAAGACCATTTTCCCTTCCAAGAACCAAAACCCTCACAATTTAGCTAAAAGTCACACTTGGTCAAAAAGTCAAAGGTCAGCTACCAAGGCTTTATGCTTGGCGTAGAGCACAAGGCCTGAAAACAAGCTCCCTGCTAGATACTATGGGTGTAGCCAAATTTACACTCAGTGTACTAAGCCTAAACCCGAGTCTTAATTTTTAAGCTCTTAATCATTAATACACTTCACCCTAATCCCAACTTTGACCCTAAATGGCATTTTAATCCATATATTCTCCAACTTTATGCCTTTTCATGGTTAAAGAGAGCTCAATCTGAAAACCCTAACCTCTAACATCACTAAAAACTCCATAACTCATGTGTGGGTGAAAGGAAAGGATCAAGCATTCATTTTTATGACACCATCCACGAAAAAACATCTAAAAGGACAACTTAAATGGTCTGGAGTAGTTCATACTCACAAGGACCAATGTCTTGGGACAAAAATATCATAAAACCCAAAACTAGCTAGATCTGATAAATGAATCATCAAGGTTCCAGCTTTCTACCTTCTGGAGTTGAGAAAATCAGTGTAGGCTATGGATCCACAAGTTGGAGCTTTAACAATCAACTAGCTTGTAGTTATCTTTCTTCCAAAATTGCACCCAAAACATATAAAAAGACTCAAGATTTTCTATAGGGGTCTAGGGTTTCGAGTTGGAGGCCTAAGAAAGTGGAGGCTGATGTTAGGAAGGACCCCAAGGGGTTAGAGTCCTAAAATAAGGGTCAAAACCATGAAATTAGGGGTTTAACATTGTGACGATACCCTCAGCATACCATTAGTTACGCCCAGTGTAACCCTTTAAAAACACGTTTCCCCTCAGCCAATATGCTTAGCGTACTCCTAGTGTACGCCCAACTTAACTTCAAACAACCATAACCTTTTTGTTTCAACTCTATTTTTGATGATATTTATATCCACGGAAAGTTATCGACAAGCTTCACAGTTCTATCCTGATACTTATGACTAAAACCATCTTAAACTAAAATCATTAATTTATGCAAGAATCCCGAAACATAACCTTTCTCATTTTACCTCTTAGCTTCCATCAAACAATCCATGTTTAAATCAGTTATCATCATCATACACCTCTAATAGAGTCTAAACTCCATTCTAATGAAGTCCAAGACCTTTACATGGTTGCATTACGGTCCCTTACATGGTCACATTATGGTCCCTAAATCCTGAATTAAGAAACATCCTCAAACATTCCTTACTACTTTCCTATTTTTTAAAGTATTAATACATATTTATACTTCTATAAAAGTATAAATATGTATTTTTTTGGTTTTTAGAAATATAAATACATATTTTTAAGAGCATAAATATATAATTTTATGTTATTTAAAAGTATAATTTACATTTTCTAGAAATATAAATATGTATTTTAGCTTCTATAGAAGTACACACACACACATACACACACACACATATATATATATATATATATATATATATATATATATATATAATGTTTTTAGAAGTATAACTACATTTATTCATATAAGCATGTTTTTGATTGATATAATTCTAGATTTGTAATATACGTATCTCTGGAAATATGCCTTCCAAAAATTGACAAGTTTTGCTTAGTTCAAGGGCTATATTGTCTTTTCAGCAGTCCAAGTCTAATTTGGTTGTTTTGGGTCTAAAAAGGGCACTAGGTCTAAAATGAGTGCTTCAGGTCTAAAAGGGGTATTGTCGTCTAAAATAGGTGTTTTCAGGTCTAAAAAGGGTTTGTTCCTGAAATGAAAATATTCCATTCTTGAAGGACCAAATTTAGCCAAACTGGTCAAACCCTTTTCGCCTTTAATCTCAATAAACACATATTTCTTTTAAGAGAGAGTGTTTCGAAGACTTCTTTGTCTTCTTTCTTCTTGAGCGACATTTAATAGGGGTTTTCCTTTTTATCGCTAAATCATTATAGCTCATTGTAATCTCTTTGATCAAGCTCTGTAAAAACTACACTATTTTAGCGGATTGGTTCTCGGTTTCCTCTGTCACACCCCCAAACCAAGGATGGCGGAAATGTCTGGGGTGGAGGACTTCATGTAGAGTATCACAACAACGAGTATAATAGTGCTCAAAGTAAATACAACCATCAAAAATATAATTGAAAAAATTACACCAAAGTATATGTTTACATGATTCACATCAATTACATTATGATACAAAATGAACTGTTTGACGAATTATCGTCCCATCCTCAAAACGTTGTTGATTTCATGTTTCACTAAATTCCTGAGAATACAAGTAGTTTTGAAAAAGTGTCAACACAAAGGTTGGTGAGTTCGTAAGAGATTTCGTTAGAGAAGTAAACCGTTTTCCTTGTAAAAGCGTTAGAATATGTATCCAGAAAATCCAATATTTTCTTTATTATGTATATGTAGTCCTAAATGCCAGGACCGAGAAATAACAAGTATTGGCCATACTTAAAGATATAAAAGTGGTTTCAAATGATGTGTAGTCATAAATACCAAAACCGAAAGTGTACAGTAATATCTGTACTTATTGATATAAAAAGTGATTTTAAATCGACATAAAACCCCTTTAGGTTTTATAAAAATCCCGTAAACTTTATGTATTGTTATCTCCCTATGTGAGTCGTTATAATCATACTATGACTGAATGAACCTGCCACGACGTTTCTCAGGCGTCGCGAAACTGAAATGACATTTGTCACCCGTAGACCTGCAGGTCCTACTGTAGCTAGCAGTAAGGTGTGGAGTGTCAAGCCCAATATAGATCTATACAAAACTATCACGTTCTCCCTCCAGGAGACTATGATTATAACTACCAGGAATTTAGATCCCGCACTCGGACGTACGCTAAGAGATTGTCTCACAATTTAGGTTACCAAGTTTACATGTGGTGTGCATGACTGTAAAACCTTTTTGTATGAATGTACCCTTTTTGTACGAGTGTGTTATGTGATGAATCATAAACTATACCTATTATAGTTTATCCAAAACGTTTGTAATATATAAGAACTCTTTTATGAAAATGGATTGGTGTTACGAATCCATAAACTATGCTTATTATAGCTTAATATACGTGTTCTAAATGAATGAATAATCTTATAATGAATGACTAAGTTTCAGTTTATGATGATAAACTAACAGGGGAATCACATTCAACATTTAGAACTTATTGTTCTACGCTTTTCTCAACATAATACAAAGTATTATGAAATTTATATGTTGTTAACTAGATTTAACATTTCTGCGCTGTTTTAGAAAAGGCATAGAAAAATAATACGAAGTCGAAAACTAAATACGTAAATTCTGAGAGTACCCAACATGTGTCTAGTTTACACATAATTTTTATCATGATTTTTAATGACCTCCAACTTAGGTGAAAAAGTCCATAATCACATACTGGTCCGGATTGGTGTTTGAAATGATAGGCAGTTTTGTAAAAATCACCATAAATTGTAGAAAAATTGTATGGAGATGTGCCAGTAGTCATTTTAAAGCTAAGAACTTGAACTACTTGCATCTTGTACAGTTTTGAAAACAAAAATTTTTAAGTTGCCTAAAACAGTCCGTGAATGGAGTTGAACTTTTCTGATGAAGGCTGTTAGAAAAGTTTAGTTATGTTCTTGGTGTTTTAACTTGTATTCCCCCCCCCCCCCCCTAAAAACTTGAGAAAACATTAAAATGTAAGGGTATGAACTCACCTTATGTGATTTCAGTAGATGGATGATGGAGAAAAGAAGTGTTCAACTCAAGAACACTTTGGGAGATTGCTTGAAGATTCGAAGATCTAACACCAATAGGATGGAGTTTGTGTAAGATATCTATGATTTGAGTAGAAGGAAGTGAAATAATCATATGGAGGTTGTTAATACTTACCAAAAGTAGAAGAAAAGCTTGGAGTATAGCCTTGAATCTCGAATTTTTAGAGAGAGAAAATAAGAGAAAATGAAGTTTGTTCTCGATGGAAGAATGAAAGGAAATGAAAGAAATGTGAGGAGAGATGAGGGCTTTCTAACCCTTGACCAAGTGTGTGGCTGAAAAATGGTGGGAAAAGTACCATGAAATGACTAGGTATGGGCTGATGGTGAATAGTGACATGGAGTGGGTATGGGAGTGGTTGCTTGTGTCATAAAATAGAGAAAAGTCAACACTCCACCTCTTGTACTTCACCCACTCTTCTTGGATAAGGTTTATCCCCAAAAACATGATTAATTAATAAATATGGGGCCTTATATGTTAAAATAAAGTTAATCTCGAAAAACAGGCTTAAAATGTTAAAAATATTGAAAATGGTTGAAAAATGTCAAAAATACGAAGTTTAGGACCGGAGGTTCGGCCGTTCGGTCCTATTCATTAGAACTGAAAGTGTGAAAAGAACCGAGAGGAAGGGAAGAGGAACCGAGATTGTGAGAAGAAGGGAACAAAGGGTGAGGCTCGGTCTTTTAAGATTGGAACCGAAAGTAGAAGGGAGCCGAAAGTGAGGCTCGGCTGAAGACTTTCGCAAGTGAGAAGGGAGCCGAAGGCGAGGCTCGGTTCAAGTGGTTTCGGCTCGCGGGAGGTCTCCGCTCCAGGGTTTCGGTCTTCGGCTGCTAAGGGGGTTTCGGCTGCTAAGGGGTTTCAGCCCCTAAGAGGTTTCGGCCCCTGAATGCTGTTTTCCTCGATTTTACCCTGTTTCAAGCCGTTTTTGACCTGGTTAAGGGTCGGGATGGCCCGAACGACTATACAAAGTTTAAGAAACTTTTGAGAGAGATTTGGGAGAGATTCCACATTCTTGGAGAGATTTCTCATACAAGGAGAGATTTGGGAGAGATTTGACATACATGGAGAGATTTGGGAGAGATTTGACATTCTTGGAGAGATTTCTCATACAGAGAGAGATTCGGGAGAGATTCCACATACTTGGAGAGATTTCTCATACTTAGAGAGATTTGGGAGAGATTTCGCATAGAGAGAGAGATAGAGTGAAAACAATGGAGAGAGGTTTCGTATGTGACATTTGTGAGTGTCCGGCTTCGCAACGCAAGGTCTGTAAACCCTGTTAAGCCATGTTTAAGGATCTTTCACACTCCCGATGAGTATGTTACATTGTTTTATCGGTTTGGTTCGTTACTTAACACAGTTTTAGGTTAAAGAAATCTTGATGTACGAACTTTTCAATTTATGACTTCTCATTAGAATAACGAGTTGTATATTATTTACCTAACATAAATTATAGTACCCACAGGCAAATTGAGTCGAACGGTTTGACTTGTTGGCTTCGGTTGACTTTGACTTGACCGAAAATTGACGGTTGTCACATCATCCCCCCGTTAGAGGGAATTTCATCCCGAAATTTGAATTTAGGCTAAGAGTAGGCATGAACAATCGAGCCAAGAAGTGGGGATACTTCCTAATCAACTGATTCTTGCTCTCCCAACAAAATGTTTTTAGGTGAGACAATAATGAGTTTTTAGAATGGCTATACATCGCAAGTTTTCTAACTAAGTTTATCTCATATCGATTTGTAACGTAATTTGGTTGTTGAGGGTGTTCTGAAAACAATTCATAACGAGATTATTTATATGGTAAACTCATGTATTTTAGTAGTTCTGTATCCAAGTGAAACCTTATACTTGACCCAAGTTAGGTCCTTATCATGACCTATTGATGTATGCTTAGTTATATAATTAAGGCTAAATAGACCTTCGAGTCTGTTAGGTACATCCTAAGCCCATCTTGTTAATATGACTTTAGTAATCATGGTTTCAGTGAAAATTTTGACCTCGATGCAGGTCTACCTCACATTTGTGCATGGATGGGTTTTGATAGTAACTAGATCTCTCGATTAGTATGACCACTTAATTTGTAGTGTCGTGCTTTTACCTATAATAGAGTAGTACCAACGCATACTCATGAACCTAATTTACCAGGTCTGGTGAGCGATATGAACTCTACTCACGACGATCCATCCCTTGTGATGCCTGAGGCAAGGTCGATGCATCTTGTAGTTTTGCCAATCGACGCTTGGCTGCAATCATCCTCTCTTTGAATGTCGTGTGTCTATCCTGTCACTCTCTTTCCTCTTCACAAGCGGCGATAAGGTCCTAAAAAGAGATTTGGTCTCAGGAATAGCAGTCTAATTCTGATTCACGGGTACGTGAGATGGTAGGGTCCGTAGTAGCGCGCAGTTTTCTGAGCTCGGATTGTAGTCTTCCTGTTTTAATCCCCGATGTTCGTGATCCGCCGGGTCTTCATCGGGAGGGCTCTGTCAGTCGGTCCCCCGTGGCCCGTGGTTGAGGTCATAGTACCCTTGTTGGTCTCCACATGGTGGTTGTTTTCATTGCTGTCGACATTCAACCCTCGATCACGATTGCCCAATGGGGCACAGGTTCGATATAGTCGAAACGGTTCGCGGAACCCTTGCTATGCATGGAGGATCGATTACCTCCGGTTCCGCTTCTGATTCTTCTCATAGCCATTCACCATTCCTCGAGTTCGGATTAGGAAAGTAAGGGTCATCCGGTAAGTAGTATCTTGCTATGTTGTACTTGCGAGAATAGGGGTGGAAGAGATAATTACTAGGCATCTAACTCTATAATCAATTACTTATAGGGGTGATCCTTATTAGTTACTTCTATAATGACATAGTGCATACTAACTACATATAAAAAGATACGATAGACCTTCGAATAAGTGATCCTACCCTAGGTCCACATCCAAACAAGGAAAAGGAAGTAAGGTAATGACCACAAATTCTAAGTCTATGATTTCCAAGTTATATATAACCTTAAAGTATCCACTTAGGGACTATAGACCTATTATTAAGGATCTATTTAGTTTTCATATAAGTTATGATATTACAAAATACTCCTATAGTATTCTAAACTCATGTTATGTTCTAATGTTCTCATTGTGGTAGTGTTGGTAAGTATTTAGACTTGTTGCCACATCACAACCATTCTTGGGCATATGCTAATCACTCCTCGGACCAGCATAGTTGACCAGGCTATGCCACACCCAGGACTGACCATACATCCCCGAGCTTACATGTGATATTCAACAATCATAATACTTTTGTTCTGGTCATTATGACATGTAAGTTAGTATGAATGCATGTATACTTTTAACAAGAAACTATTTATTTCTAAAAGTATAATTGTTTTGAATCCTTTAAATCAGAGACCTTAGTCCCAATGTATTTATAGTTTGTATATCTTATGTGGTTCGATATACTAAGTTCACTATAAACAATGCTCTGATACCAATCTATCACACCCCCAAACCAAGGATGGCGGAAACGTCCGGGGGTGGAGGACTTCATGTAGAGTATCACAACAACGAGTATAATAGTGCTCAAAGTAAATACAACCATCACAAATATAATTGAAAAAGTTACACCAAATTATATGTTTACATGAGTCACATCAATTACATTATGATACAAAATGAAGTGTTTGACGAATTATCGTCCCATCCTCAAAACGTTGTTGATTTCCTGTTTCACTGAATTCCTGAGAATACAAGTAGTTTTGAAAAAGTGTGAACACAAAGGTTGGTGAGTTCATAGGAGATTTCGTTAGAGAAGTAAACCGTTTTCCTTGTAAAAGCGTTAGAATATGTATCCAGAAAATCCAATATTTTCTTTATTATGTATATGTAGTCCTAAATCCCATGATTGAGAAATAACAAGTATTGGCCATACTTAAAGATATAAAAGTGGTTTCAAATGATGTGTAGTCATAAATACCAAAACCGAAAGTGTACAGTAATATCTGTACTTATTAATATAAAAAGTGATTTTAAATCGACATAAAACCCCTTTAGGTTTTATAAAAATCTGTAAACTTTATGTATTGTTATCTCCCTATGTGAGTCGCTATAATCATACTATGACTGAATGAACCTGCCACGACGTTTCTCAGGCATCGCGAAACTGAAATGACATTTGTCACCCGTAGATCTGTTGGTCCTACTGTAGCTAGCAGTAAGGTGTGGGGTGTCAAACCTAATATAGATCTATACACAACTATCACGTTCTCCCTCCAGGAGACTCTGATTATAACTACCAGGAATTTAGATCCCGCACCCGGACGTTTCATCCATCCTTAGTTTGGGGGTGTGACATCCTCTGCCCGTGAATTTTCCTGATTTGGGTTTTCCATGTCAATCTCTACATCTCTTTTGATTTACTTTTTGCTTAGTATTATTCATTGCATGTGATTGATTGGGGTTTCATACCTTACTCCTATTCCGCTTGAACTAATATTTTTCTCGTGTTTTGGATTTATGGGTTGCTTGATGCATTAGGGATTTTTCGTTTTAGTACATCTTACCCTCTTTGTTTACTACAACTGGTATCAGAGCTTTCGGGTTTTAATATTACTTTATTGGGATCATTTATCAAGAAATTTATCATGTATTTGATGAAGTACGATATTCCGTTGTTGGATTGAAACACTAGATTTCCCATGTGGCAAATTAAGATGAAAGATGTTCTTATTCAGATGGATTTAAACAAGGCGTTTCTGGGTTAGAAGAAGATTCCCGCTTCGTGGATGGAAGAAGAAAAATAAAGGAATGAATTAGAAGTTCAATCCCAGATTCGTTTGCATTTCTCAAATGATGTTTTGCAAGATGTTTTGAAAGAAACTTCAGCGACTGCTTTATGGTTAAAGTTGGAGCAATTGTTTATGACAAAGAGCCTACCAAACAAGTTGCATTTACAGCACTGGTTTTTCAATATTAAAATTATTGAAGGAGTTTCTTTAGCTGAACATTTATCCACATTCAACTTGATTCCAATGGTTAATGGATACTCGATTTTGGTTGTACTTTTTATATGTGTCACAATAGAAGTTGGTTTTACACATTTGAAAAGGTTAACCAAGGCTATGTTCTGATGGGTAACAATTCTACATGTCCAATTATTGGACATGGCTCAATCAGAATCTATATGTTTGACGGGGTTATCTCTCAGCTCCTTTGATAAAAAGGGATACAAGTTTTTCGGTAGAGTTGGAGTTCTTAGGGTATTCAGAGATGGTTCTGACAATCTGAGAGCCAAGTGTAAAACCTCATATCTTTACGTTCTTGACAGACAAATAATTTCGAGTGATGTTGTTGTTGTTTCAAAGTCTATTTTTGATCCAGATTAGTCCCGTATTTGGCACCTTCAACTTGGCCATATTAGTTTTCAAGGCATGTCTGAATTGAGTCGAAGAGGATTACTTGGTGAACAAAAGATTGTTGGTTTAGAGTTCTGTGAAGACTGTGTATATGGCAAGGAAAAACGAATGAGATTTATTAGTGGTATTCATACAACGAAAGGACCACTTTACAACTATGTACACTCAAATTTGTGGGGACTGGCTAGAGTTATTTTGAAAGGTGGAGTTGTTTATATGCTCACTATCATTGATGATTTCTCTAGGAAGGTGTGGTCTTTCTTCTTGAAACATTAGGGAAAAGTTTTCTTATACCTTCAAAAATTGGAAAGTACAAGTTGAAAAGCAATCAAGATTGGTGGTAAAGTATCTTCACCCGGATAAAGGACTTGAGTTTTGCTCAGAAGAGTTTAGTGCTTATTACCGAAAGGAAGGAATCACTCGACATCGCACGATAGTCCATACACCTCAACAAAATGGTATAGCTGAAAGGATGGGTCACACCATTATGTAGAAGGTTCGGTGTATGCTTTCTAATTCCAAATTACTAAAGTATTTTTGGGCGGAGGCTACCGCAACTACTTCCTATCTTATCAACTAATCACTATCACAAGCAATTGAGAAGAAAACTTTGTTTGAGTTATGGTCTGGGAAATCTGCTGATTATACAAATTTAAAACCTTTTGGATGTATATCTTATTAACGAGTTAACAATGAGAAGTTGGAACTGAGATCAATAAAATGTGTTTTTCTTGGTACAATTCGGTTGTTAAAGGGTACAAGTTATGGAGCTTTGATTTAAAGATAGTCATTATCTCAAGAGATGTTACATTTGATGAGTTTGGTATGATTTAAACAATCTCAGAATCTTCAAAAGGTACATGTGACTCAGATGCATCATCTGAAGCAAGTAATGAGAAAGCTCAAATGTAGGTGGAGCTTCCTACATCACCTTCCACTTTTATTCCAAGTCCAGTAAAAAATCAAGAGTCTTCCTCATCTGATGAGCATGTTGTTGTTGAAGAGTCAACATCTTCACTACCACAAGCTACTACTCCATATATTGAAAAGATAGACATAGAAGAGTAGTTGTACCTCCAAAGAGGTATGTTGAAGCTGATATTATTGCTTATGCCTTTATTATTGCTGATGATATTGAGTCTGGAATAGAGCATGTAAATTATGATGAGGCTGTTGTCTAAAGAATCAAGTGAATAGATAATTGCAATGTAAAGTGAGATGGAGTCCTTGGAAAGAAATGCTACTTGGGATTTAGTTCCTATTCTAAAAGGCAAAAGACCAATTAAATGCAAGTGGGATTACAAGCTCAAGGAACTTGTCAACCCTAATGAGAAACCAAGGTATAAAGTTTGGTTAGTAGCTAAAGGATATAGTCAGATTCCTAGTATTGATTACACTGGCATTTATTCCCCAGTTTTTAAACATACTTCTATCCGTGTATTGTTGGGATTGGTTGCTTCTAGTGATTATGAATTAGAGCAACTTGATGTTACTACAACTTTCTTAAATGGTGTGCTTGAGGAATAGATTGTTATGTAACAACCTAAGGATTTGGTAGTTCATGGCAAGGATAAATATGTGTGTAAATTGAATATATCTCTTTATGGCCTCAAGCACCTAGACAATGGTATACGAGGTTTGATTTGTTCATGAACAATCACAAATTGAAGAGGTGCGCCCGTGATAACTACATGTATTACAAAAACAGTGATGATGATTCGATGATCTACTTACTCTTATACATGGATGACATGTTGATCGCAAAAAAAAATATGAAGGAGATTCAGAAATTGAAAGGCCGGTTGAAAGTTGATTTTGAAATGACGGACTTAGGAGCTACCAGAAAATTTTTAGGTATGGAAATTGTTCGTGACAGGAAGTCTAGGGTCTTGCATCTTTCTCAGAAAAATTACATTGATAAATTCCTAAGACACTTTAATATGCATGAAGTAAAACCTGTCAACACACCTTTTGTAGCTCATTTCAAGTTATCATCTCGTTTGAGTCCTACTATTGAGACTGATATGGCTTATATGGCACGTGTACCATACTCTAGTCCTGTCAGATCCTTGATGTATGCTATGATTTATATGCGACCTAATTCGGCTTATGATGTTAGCATGGTTAGTAGATATATGAAGAACCTGAGAAAAGAACAATGGAAAGCAGTGTAATGGACCTTCCATTATCTACATGGTACGTTTTCTATGTGTCTACACTTTGGTAAATCTAACATTGGGGTGCTTGGATATGTTGATTCATATTATGGTAAAGACTTGGATAAAAGAAGATTGATTATAGGTTATGTATTTACTTTGCATGGTTGTGCCCTTATTTGGAAAGCCCATTTGCAGTCTACAATTGCTTTGTCATCTATTGAGGCAGAGTATATGACGATTACAAAAGCAGTTATGGAAGACATATGGTTGAGGGGTTTATTTAGTAAAATCGATGATAGATTAAAGGTTACTACGATATTTTGTGACAATCAAAGTGATATCTTCTTGAGTAAAAATCAAATGTTTCATGACCGAACAAAGCAAATTGATATATGTTTCGATTTTGAGCAAAATATAATTGCAAAAGGTGATTTCTCCGGAACAAGATTTATACAGATTATAATCCCGTTGATATGTTCATTAAGAGTCTTCCTATAACCAAGTTCAAATTATAATTGGACTTGGTGGGTGTTTCTGATCGAAATTTGTCACACTTCCAAACCGAATTGGCAGAATCATTCGGGGGTGGAGGACATCATGTACAATATCATAACAATGCATAATAGTAAAACAAGCAAAAACATCCATTACATTAGTAAAATAGTTATATACATGTGTGTTCTTTAGTAAAGTTTAAATGACACCAAAATGTATAAACAAAAATAAAGACGAGTCTTGATTCCACTCCGTCCTTCAAAAGTTGCATGGATGTACCTGACTACTGATTACCTGAGAATACAAGTTATTTTGAAAGAGAGTATCAGCATAAAATGCTGGTGATTTCATAAGTATTTAGTGTCATTTAGTAATTAAAAACCTCAAAATGTTTGTATTAAAACCTTTTAAAGTTTGTAAAGTTTTCCCAGAAAATCCTATATTTCCTGCTTATAATGAAAAGTGGCCTTCAATCCAAGGCCCGAATTTTTACATGTTTGTTCTTGTATAAAATGTAATGTTTGCATATGAACTTGGATAGTATGAAAAATTTATAGTAGTACTTTATATCTGTATAAAAGTATGTTTTTCCCATTTGTTGCTATCTTTCATTAGGAAAAATAGTATGTTTTAACCCAACGGTACCACAACTGTATAATGAAGTGGAAAAATGGGAACTCCTAGTCGTATTAAATGATCTATACGCATTGAGGAATCTTGTTGTCTTTAAAACCGGTTTGGTTAATTAAAGATTTAAATGTGAATTAGTTGTAACCATGCTGATTGACGGCTGAATACACGGAGACCTTTTGGCGTCGAAAATAGTAAGGTGACATTTTGTTACCCCTTGGCCTTACCGGATGGGACTGTAGCTAGCAGTCAGGGTGTGGGAGTGTCTGTCTCGTATAGATCTATACACATAATGCCCGCTCTCCCTCCAGGAGACTCTGGTTACAAATGTGATACAACAATGTATTTTTCGTAACATGAAGTAGCATTTCATATTCTAGTTATCGTGTTCTATCTGTACTTGTATATATATATATATATATATATATATATATATATATGTATATGTTCTTTCCTGCTCTTGTATATGTATATGTTCTTTCCTGTTCTTGTATATGTATATGTTCTTTCCTTTTCTTGTGTATGTATATGTTCTTTCCTGTTCTTGTATACGTATATGTATATGTTCTCTAAACTATACCTATTATAGTTTACTAGCATGTTTAGTTTGTTCTTGACTTATCGAAAGGAGTCAATTGTTCAGCCTGAACAATTTAGTTAAGTATACTTTTTAAAGATAAGTTTTTATATTCATATACACATTTAACATGTATAACTATGAGTTAATCGACAATCGGACTAGTATATCCTACCTTAATCCTACAACCAAACAAGGAACAAATGTTTGAAAGAGTTTGAAAGAGAGTTTAAAAGAGTTTACAAGTAGAACCTAACAATGTTTTAAAAGTAGTTTGGAAATGAGTTTGAAATAAGATATTTGACAAGTATACAAATGTTTATACTAACACAAATTTAATTGAATTCAACTTGTATTCCCCCACCCCCTAAAAGCATTAAAACAGTTAAAGGTTGATTGTAGGGGTATGAACTCACCTGAAGCGAGTGGTTTGAATGAAAGATCGATATGGGATGCAGAGTGTCAACTGAAGCCACGAACACAAACGGATCTTATTTAGCATGTAATAACACATATATGTATCGAATTAGGGTATATCACAACTAGTTATGATAGGAAACCAGCCTAGGGACTTGGAAACACTTGAAACTAAGTGTTAAAATCATATGTGATTGAATGAGGGAGGTGTACGGCCACACAAAGGTGCATACACCCATAGGTGTACGGTACATGAGGTGTACGACCCCATGAGTGTACGACCGTACACTCATGAAGAAGTGTGCATTCGAGGTGTTTTTAAGGTCCTAACTAGCATCAAGGAAGTGTTCTAGGTCCCATGCATAGTTTAAACGAAAGTATAAGGCCAAGAATGAGCATTAAACAGGGTTTGGCCTTATGAGGTGTGTACGGCCGTACACCTGGGTCTACGGCCGTACACCCTTCATGTTCATGCTAAGTTGGTCGGTTTCAAGGTGAATATCAAGCATTTCTAGTAGGTAACAAGCATAGGAAGCAGTTACTCACGATTTGGAAGCTTGAAGTGGGTTTAAAGCCACCAAGAACTAGTGTGTGTTCTTGGTATTCTTGGTGAAAGATGAAGATCTAGCCAAAGATGAAATTAATGAGATGAATACATGGATTCACCACTAGATAAGGTAATGTTGCAACAAATCAAGGTGGGAAACACTTACATCTTTGAAGATCTTGGTGAGAAATGTGATGATAGTTGAGAGAGAAATCCAAAATCTAGGCTTAGGAGTGTGTAAAGTGTTGAAAAATGGCTAAGTGCCACTTATATAGAGGGGAGTGTACGACCGTAAAGTCCTTCTGAAGGAGTGTTTGGCCTGAAATGCTACTTTACGACTTTACTAACTCATCCCTAAACCCAACCTTGATTCTACTTAAGCTTAGAATACTTAAATGGACTCTAAACAATGCTAAAAGATAGCGGAAACGAGTCTGATTTTGATTTAATTGAATGGTTTGTACAAGAGAGAAATTTTGGGTTGTCACATCATCCCCCTGTTAGTGGGAATTTCATCCCGAAATTTGAGTTTAAGAAATTACAAGTAATTAAGTGAAAAGAAGGGGATATTTCAGTTTCATTTGATAATCGCGCTCACAGGTGAATTCAGGTCCTCGCTTGGCGTTCCAGCAAAACTTCACTATCGGGATGCGGCTTTGCTTTGTTTGCTTGACCTCTCGGTCCATGATCTCTACTGGTTCTTCCACGAAGTTGAGGCTCTCGTCGATCTCGATCTTGTCAAGTGGGATTACAAGAGTCTCATTGGATAGGCACTTTTTCAAGTTCGAGACGTGCAAGGTAGGATGTACGTTACTAAGTTCGCGAGGTAGTTTAAGTTTGTCAGTTATGGGGCCAATTCCAGCGATGATCTCGAAGGGCGCCACGTATCTTGGATTTAGCTTTCCATGCTTTCCGAAGCATATCAAGCCCTTCCAGGGTGAGACCTTCAATAGGACGCGGTCACGCACCTGGAATTCCAAAGGTTTCCTTCTATTGTTTGCGTAGATTTTCTGTCGGTCTCTAGAGGCTTTCAATCGTTCGCGAATTTGAAGGATCTTATCGTGAGAGTTTTGTCATGAACTTGTTCTTTAGCTAACTGGGTGTTACCCACTTCAGCCCAACACAGAAGGGATCTGCACTTCCTGCCATAGAGGACTTCAAATTAAGCAGCCTTTATGCTTGTGTGATAACTGTTATTGTAGGATAACTCGACAAGGGGTAAATGGGTATCCCATGCCTATCCAAATTCTATCACACATGCTTGCAACATGTCTTCCAATGTTTGAATAGTCCTCTCACTTTGTCCGTCGGTCTGCGGATGGTAGGTTGTACTCATGTCCAGCTTAGTTCCTAGGGAACTTTGTACCGACTGCCAGAACCTTGAGGTGAATCTACTATCTCTATCAGAGATAATGGATATGGGAACACCATGCTGTCGTACGATCTCCCTAATGTAGGTTCTCGTTAGTTTCTCCATCTTGTCATTCTCCTTGATAGGCAGGAAGTGTGCGGACTTTGTTAACCTGTCTACGATCACTCAAATGGTGTCAAGACCACCCGTTGTCTTGGGCAACTTGGTTATGAAGTCCATCGTGATCCACTCCTACTTCCATTCCGGTATCTCCAGCTGTTGTAGTAAGCCTGAGGGTTTCTGGTATTCGACTTTAACCTTGGCGCAAGGCATTTACTCATGAAGGTAGCAATCTCTACATTCATGTTAAGCCACCATTATAGCTTTTTGAGATCCAAATACATCTTATCTGAACCTGGGTGAATGGAATACCAAGTTTTATGCGTTTCAGACATGACCAAGTCTCTGAAACCACTATGCTTCAGTGTCCAGATCCGGTTCATGAGGTATAAGGCTCCGTCACCCTTGACTTCCAAGTTTTTATCCATCCCTCTTAGAGATTCACCCGCCATATTTTCCGGTTTCAAGGCTTCTAGCTGAGCCTCCTTGATTTGTGTGGACAGGTGCGAATGGATAGTCATAGTCAATGATTTGACTTTGCGACCAGAATACTCCTTCCGACTTAGGGCGTCAGCTACCACGTTAGCTTTACCGGGATGGTAACGAATTTGGCATTCGTAGTCATTGAGTAGCTCTACCCACCGTCGCTGTCTCATATTGAGCTCCTTCTGGTTGAATATGTGTTGTAGGCTTTTGTGGTTTGTAAAGATAGTGCTTTTCGTGTTGTATAGGTAGTGCCTCCAGATCTTCAGAGCAAATACAAACGCTCCTAACTCAACATCATGCATGGTGTAATTGACCTCATGTATCTTTAGTTGTCTTGAGGCATAGGCGATCACCTTACCTCACTGCATAAGAACACAACCAATCCCTTGGTTGGATGCATCGCAATAAACAACAAAGTCCTCTATCCCTTTTGGGAGGGATAGTATTGGTGCACTGCATAAGTCTTGTTTTAGCGTTTAGAATGCATTTTCTTGTTTTTCTTCCCAGTTAAAGGCCACGCCTTTCTGGGTCAATGTAGTGAGCGATTTCGTGATTCTATAAAAATTCTGAATAAACCTACGATAGTAGCCAGTGAGGCCTAGAAATTGACGAATTTCGGTAGGCGTCTTCGGTGCTGACCAGTTCTCAATGGCCTTTATTTTGGAAGGGTTTACATGAATTTCTTCTTCGCTAACAACGTGACCCAAGAATCGACTCTTCAGATCCAAAACTCGCACTTTGAGAAATTCACGTAGAGTTTCTCTGATCGTAAAGTTTATAAGATCTGGCGTAGATGCTTACTATGCTCTTCCATACTACGAGAGTAGATAAGTATGTCATCAATGAAAACAATGAAGAACTGATCCAACTAAGGATGACATACCCTATTCATTAAGTCCATGAATACTACGGGCACATTAGTCAATCCGAATGGCATCACTACAAACTCGTAGTGTCCATAATGAGTTCGGAAGGCTGTCTTGGGAACATCCTCCTCCAGCACTCGTAATTGGTGATACCTGGATCTTAAATCAATTTTTGAAAAGTAGCTCGCTCCTTGAGGTTATTCTAACAAGTCGCCTATACGAGGTAGAGGGTAGCGATTCTTTACAGTAAGTTTGTTCAGTTCTCTGTAATCGATGCACATTCGGAACGATTCGTCCTTTTTCTTTACGAACAAGACCAATGCTCCCAAGGCGAGAAGCTTGGTCTAATAAAGCCCTTGCTGAGCAGTCCGTTAAGTTGGCTAGATAGTTTCTGCATCTCAGCTGGTGCTAGACGATAAGGCGATTTGGCTACTGGGGTAGCCCCTAGAACTAAGTTGATTCAGAACTCGACTTGGCGTTAGGGTGGTAATCCTGGTAGTTCTTCTGGAAAGATGTCGGGAAAGTCACGCACTACTGGAATGTCCTTTAGGTCTTTCGTTTCTTGGCTCAAATCGACTATGTGAGCAAGGAATGCACAATATTCCTTTTGTAGATACTTCTGGGCTTGAATGCTTGAGATCATACGAAGGTTCATAATTGGTTTGTCGCCGTAGATCAGTAAGGTTTTGCTACTCGGTAAATTAAGACGTACTGCTTTTTCGAAACATAGGATGTCGGCACGATGGAGACTCAACCAGTCCATGCCCACAATGACGTCAAAACTCTTGATTGACACATGCACGAGGTCGATCGGAAACGAATAGTTATCTTGCATGGGGGTACAACCTAGGTAAATCTCGTTAGAACTCTTGGTCTTCCCATTAGCCATTTCTACGATGAAAGTTTCTTTTAGTGCTTGTGGCGCTTGATTAAGTAAGTGGTAAAAATTTTTGTTCACGAAGCTCCTTTCCGCCCCACTATCAAATAAAACACATGCATATAAGTTATCAAGGAGAAACGTACCCTTGACTACCGTGGGATCTGTCACGGCTTCATTGTGACCAATATCAAGCAGTCTTCCTGCTCCACATGCATTCCCAGCCTTAGGGCAGTTTCTTTTGAAATATCCCGTCTTGCCGCAACCGTAGCAAGCCTGGCTTACTCATGTACCAGGGATCTGGGTGATTGGTCTTGGCGGTCCCTTGCAAAACCGGATGGTATGGCCCTTCCTATCGCAGTTGGTGCAATGCATTTCCCGACAAGGGCCGTTGTGGTGGAAATTGCACTTTGTGCACTTGGGTAAACTCCCCGCATATTGCTTCGCTAGTACTGGGGCAACAGGGGTTGTGGCAGCATGAACAACCACAACCTATTGGTTCTACGAAGAAGATTGAGTTGATTTGCCCTTCTTTCGGTCCCAACGCTTCCTCTTGTTGTCGGTTGCTTTAGTTGGTGCTGAGACAACCGTTGTAGTTGTTGTTGGAGGAGGGACCCCGTGATCGATAAGCCTTTGCGCCAATTCCTTGGCACTATCAAAGGTTGCAGGGTTCGATACCAGGACGTTTCCCTGATATGGGGGTACCAAACCCCAGATGTATCTCTCGATCATTCTACTTTCGGTGGGGACCATATTTGGACATAAAGTCACTAGATCGCTGAATCTGGTTGTATAGGCCACTATATCAGAACCTTTCATCTTAAGGCTCCGAAGTTCTTCAATGTCTCCCAGCCCATCGCGTTAGCCACTACCAAGTTCTGCTTAGTTCAAGGGCTATATTGTATTTTCAACAATCCAGGTCTAATTTGGTTGTTTTGGGTCTAAAAAGGGCACCAGGTCTAAAATAGGTGTTTGAGGTCGAAAAGGGGTGCCATAGTCTAAAATGGGTGTTTCAGGTCTAAAAAGGGCTTGCTTCTGGAATGCAAATATTCCATTCTTGAAAGACCAAGTTTAGCCAAATTGGTCAAACCCCTTTTCCCCTTTCATCTCAATGAACACGAAGTCTTTTAAGAGAGAGTGTTTTGAAGACTTCTTCTACTTTCTTCTTCTTGAGCAAAATTTTCTAGGCTTTATCTCTTTTATCACCAAATCATTATAGTTCATTATAATCTTTTTGATCAAGCTCTATAAACACTGCAATATTTTAGTGCATTGGTTCTCGACTTCCTCCGCTCGTGGTTTTTCCTGATTTAGGTTTTCCATGTAAATCTCTATGTCTCTTTTTGTTTGGTATTTTTCATTGCATGTGATTGATTGTGGTATGATGTCTTAGTCCTTTTCCGTTTGAACTAATATTGTTCTCGTGATTCAAATTTCTGGATTGTTTGATCCAATAGGGCTTTTTCGTTTTAATGGATCTTACCGTCTTTGTTTACTACGGTATCTATATTTCTACAAAATAATTAATATTTTTAAAAAATGCATATATAATTCTAAAAACTATATATATATATATATATATATATATATATATATATATATATATATATATATATATAACTTTTAAAACTTATTTATATTATGTTTAGTTAAACTATTTAGAAGTAACCTATAATAGTGTTATGTTATTATAAGTAATAAGGACAAAAATAAAAGTAAAAATAAAAACCTTAGAAAAAATTGGATGTAAATCAACCACCTAAAACTAACAAAATTTCTAAAACTTTAAGATTTTCATATACGATAAATTCATATTTTAATTATCTACTTCAATTAATATGGAACGTATAGTACCTAATAATCTATGAACATTGAAGACTACCAACAATAACACATTAATTTCCTGTTTAATTTATTTTCATTATGTGAATTTTGCCAGTTTTATTTATGATATTTATCGTACTCTCCAATTAGTTTATATTATATAATGTTTTGTTGAGGTCGATGGTTCAAATCCCATTAGAGATATAAGTGAATTTAAGAGTAGAATGAATTTATCCTTCTAAAAAAAGAATTAAAAAAATAATGTTTTTATTTTAAAAATAAATAAAAATTTGAAAGCTAACTACTAGAAATAATTATGTACTTTTATTTATTTGTTTAATATAATATTTTAGTATTATTTGTCTAGTGCAATATTATATTTTTCAAACCCAACTAACTATAAATCTATATAAAAGTAGAAAACGAACATTTATATTTAAAAGGAGTATAGTTTTTAGTTACTCTTAACAAAAACATTAAATATACAATGTTATAATTATTACTTTTTTTTTCTAAAATAAAATACTTTTTTAGAACGATATCATTATAAAAAAAGTAAAGTACACAATGGTCAATTTTGATCTAACATTTGAAAAGTTGACATATTGCATCTTTGTGGTTTTCAAGTCTCGCAATTTTGGTCTCTAGTCCATATAAAAAGATTATCTTGGCCTTTATTATATATATATATATATATATATATATATATATATATATATATATATATATATATATATATATATATATATTGTTTTGTTTGAGCGTTTGACTCAGTTATAGTTTTTAATAATTTAAAAATAAAACTGACCTGCTTCACCATGCCCCACTCCCACTCCCACACCCTCTACATCTTCATTCTCCCCCCTTTTCATCTTCAACCACCACCTTCATCGTCTTCGACCACCATCTTAAAACCCAACTCCTTCATTTGTCTCTCTCTCTCATTCACTATTGTCCCTCTTACTAGTCATCTTATCTTAAACCCATTTAAGAAGTAGTTGTTGAACACATGGAAAATGATATACATCATACGCACACGCGTAAACACATGGTAATGGGGCGTCACAATCTTATACAAGCATATACATTTTTAAACCTTAAGAAACCTTTGTGAACCCTAAGTACTCTGTGTTTTCATTACATACATCAAGTATTCTTAATTCACATGGATTGTGTGTTTTCATTCCATACACACTGCTCACAATACACACTATATTTTTATGCCACATATTCTCACAGTACACATTATGTGTTTTTTGAGCTCTGACAAGATTGACCGGATGGAAACATGTTTTTATTTAACTCAAAATGTTTACGATTAGTTTCTGTTAGTGAGACATCAACATTTCAATCCATAAAACTGGTAAGAGGATGTGTGCTTGTTAGCGTCATTATCGTCTTCTCTATATGAAAATCAGACAATGTCGTTAAGATGGTGTCTTTGAATCTAAAAAATTCTTCTACTAAGAGTGGGAGATCCTGTAACAACCCGAAATTTCCAGGTATTTATTATTGGTTTATTTTTGGAAATTGTGAGTGGACTCGGCGAGTTGGAGCTCAAACTCACCGAGTAGGATCGCGGTATTGCGCATGGGTTCGCGTCCGGACTCGGCGAGTCCAAGAGTAGACTCGGCGAGTCCACGCTATGTGAAGAAACCCTAATTCTGGGGGTTTGAGACCTATTTAAAGGGCCTTATGGCCGTCATTTATGCTCACCAATCCATAGAGAGAAACCCTAGAGTGCTTGAGCGTTTTGAGAGACAAAGGAAGCCATTCTTGACCTTTGTGGTGTTATTTAGCAAGGAGAAGGAGGTCATAACCAAGAGGAAGCATAGGAGATTGCTATACTGTGGATTTGAAGCTCAGATCTTCGAACTTGAGGTATTATTTCAGTCCACCTTCTGTTTTATGAAGTATATTTGGATTTAGGGTTTCTTGTGGCCTTTATTGGGTTGATTTGATGCCAAATAGTTCCTTTCTAATGTTGAGGCTTTGAATCTGGATCCATAGAGGTCCAGAGAGCCTTACTCATCAAGCTTTATGAAGAGCAATGGAGATTATGACCTTGAGTTGTGGTATTTGGGACAAAATCATCATATATGGTCATATAGATGTTGTATGTGCATCAAGATAGTGACTTTACGTGCTAAATAAGCTTGGAAGGACTAGATCTATGAGTTAATGGACCGGATCTGACCTTATGAGCAAGTTTGAGTCATTGCATGGCATGGACTCGCCGAGTCCGAAGAACAGACTCGACGAGTAGCATGAATATTGCCTAGACCACACAGCAAGTGGTCTTGCCGAGTTGAGGGTTTGACTCAGTAAGTCAGGGAGAGTCAGAGTGGGTTGACAGGTAGACTGAGTCAAGCTAGACTCGCCGAGTTGTTCTTGAGACTCGGCGAGTTGAGTCGTGGTGGCCCCACAACTCATGCCAGGTGGAACTCGTCGAGTTAGGAGAATACTCGACGTGTCAAGAGAGGATCCCAAGGAAATCAGTGTATGCGCTTAGACTCGCCGAGTCGTTATAGTGCACTAGCCGAGTCCGATCAAAGTTGACCGTTGACCATTGACCAGCGTTGACCTATGTTGACTTGTTAAGGGATAGTCAACCTTAGTTGGGAAAGTGTTAATTAGAAATGTATTGTGTTATAGGAGGACTATAGCTCGGGAGATCGAGCACTAGTGATTTCAGGGATTTACGAATTACCGAGACACGCGAGGTGAGTCTTCTCACTATACATTACCTTGAGTAGGTAACCAGAGTTATGTGGCAGAGTATTTGTATGCTATGTATGTTATGTGTTGTACTGCATTATTTCTATGTGATTTATGTTGTGCATGTTTACAGAGTTAGAACCGAAAGGTTCACAGAGTTAGAACCTGAAGGTTCATAGAGTTTGGGTGCACGGACCCACAGAGTTATAGCCTCGAGTGGCTAATATGTGTTATATGTGGTATTTTGGGGAACTCACTAAGCTTTGTGCTTACAGTATTTGATGTTATTTGTTTCAGGTACTAGTGACGACCGCGGGAAGGCGTCGGCTTGATCAGTACACACGCATGGGATTTATGATTTTGAGATCTTGGGATTTTGTATTACTTGGATTGAACGATTGAAAATGTTTGTTTTCTGAATATTAAATGAATTATGTTTTATAAAAATTTGAAAATTTTGTTTTGAAATTTACGGTGTTACAATTTGGTATCAGAGCCTTGGTTTGAGGGATTCGGGTACACCTTCGGGAGTATTTGAACTCAAACTGAGGATATGGAAAGCATTTTCAAAAAGAAAAACAAAATTTTCTAAAAGTAAAAGATTTCTAGAGAAATTCAGAGGAGAAACGTGTGTACGATCAGTCAGCGCCCGAACGATGATTTCCCAAAATACCCTTATATTATATGTTTATGAGATTGTTATGATGTATTCTCTTGCTAAGGTAGGCTAGGTATTCCTATTAGGACTAGAGTGCCCTGATTTGTGATGCCTTAGCCTAGGGAGATGTGAGCTGCTATGAGATGCTTAAGAGTGAATAGGTAGTAGCGAGGAGCTTATGAGAGATCTGTTAGAGAGTGATAGAGTACTTGGGAATTGGGATCCAAAGAGGAGGAGTTGGGGTGTGTACTAAAACTGTGTGGACAGTAGTATTGGGCCCGTACTACTGAAAGCACCGGGGCGGTGTACGGTCCAAGTAAGAATCTTTAGAATGCCAAGGATCAAGGAGGGATGAGTTGTCGAGTGTGAGTATGCTCGAGCGGATTCTAATTTATCATATGTTGTATTTCAGAGGTTGATCATGGTGAGAACACGTCATATGCCGGAGGGTGTCGGGGCTAGTGATGAGGAGATCCGATAAATCATTCATGAGGAGGTGGCTACGGTCATCAGAGCAGAGATACCAGAGATGTTCAGGTCTATTAAGACCACGCTGATTGAGACTTTTGACGAGCGTTATGCTGCTCTTTCTGAGGCTGCTGTTGTTGCTGCTAGGCCGCAGGGTGGTGACGTGTTGCTGTTCCGGGAGTTCAGCAACACGAAACCACCGGAGTTTGATGGGACCCAGGACCCGATGGCGGCTATGAGATAGATTTCTGACATAGAGGGGTGTTTCTTCACTTGCTCATCTCTTGAGCATTTGAGAGTACGGTTCGCGCTGAACCAGCTTCGCTTAGGAGCGAAGGACTGGTTGAAGTTTGTCACAACACACTTTTTGCCTGCTGAGCTTGAGGTAGTGACCTGGGAGAGGTTCACTGCCATGTTCCGAGATGAGTATGTTCCCCAGGTGGAGAGGGAGCGTTTGGCCCAGGAGTTTCTGACCCTCAAGCAGGGCACTGAGTCTGTTACGGTGATTACCAGGATGTTTCACGAGAGGGCGATGTTCTGCCCTAAGCACGTATCCACTGAGCAGGCACGCATGAGCCGGTATTTGAGTATCTTGAGGCAAAACATTCGGGAGTTCGTGGCGAACTCCTCATACCGGACATTGCCGAGCTTCAGGCAAATGCCCGGAAGAGGGAGATCAAGTTGGAGACTCAGGCTAGGGAGGAAGCTGAGTCTCAGGGGAGGGATCGGCGACCGGCACATTTCCAGCCGGCAGCCAAGCGGGACAAGCCCGCTGATCCCAAATCAGGGATCCAGAAGGTCCGCACTTGTGGAAAGTGCGGTAAGGGTTATGATGGAGCGTGTAGAGCTGGATCTTGCTACAAATGTGGCAAGGAGGGGCATATAGCCAAGGACTGCCCCAAGGGGTTTGCAGTATGTTTTCATTGCAACCAGACCGGACACCGGAAGGCGGAGTGTCCGTAGTTGCAGGGATCAGCTCAGGGAGCACTTTAGGGATCTGCCCCTGCCACCATCAGAGCTACCGGGAGTTGGCCAGTGAAGGCCGAGGCGCCGAGGGCACGTGGGAGAGCGTTTCAGTTGACCGCGGATGAGGTCCGCGCAGCGCCCGATGTCGTGGCTGGTATGTATTCTTTCGTGTATTTATTGTAATGTTGGAATATCATGCTTATATTATGTTATGCGTAGGTACTTTTCTTGTGAATTTTGTACCTGCCTTGGTATTATTTGACTCGGGTGTGAGTTGGTCTTTTGTATCTTTGGCTTTTAGTCAGCACATCAGTGTTAGTCGCGAGGTGCTGATTCGGCCTCTGAGAGTTTCCATAGCTGACGAGAAGGCGATATATGCCACGGAGGTGATCCGTGGGTGCGTACTCGAGATTTTCGGCGTTGAGTTCCCGATTGATTTGGTTCCTATTGCCATGGGGGATGTTTGCGTCATTGTGGGCATGGACTGGTTGAGCAGGTTTGGTGCGGTTATCAACTGCGAGCGACAGCTAGTGACCATACGAGACCCTAGTGGGGGAGTTCTTACAGTGTACGACGAGGGTACCCGTTCTGGATCAGCGTTTTGTTCGGCCGCTAGGGTGAGACAGTGTCTATAGCAGGGTTGTAAGGGTTTTGTGGCGTACGTATCGGATACGCGGGTTGATTCCATGAGGCCTAGGTCAGTAGAGGAAGTTCCTATAATGCGAGAGTTCCTGGATGTCTTTCCAGAGGAGTTGCCGGTTGTGCCTCCCATGAGGCAAGTAGAGTTCGGTTCTAATTTGGTCCCGGGGGCCACGCCTATCGCTAAGGTGCCTTATCGTCTTGCACCTTCAGAGATGCAAGATTTATCCTCGCAGCTTCAGGAGCTACTGGGGAAAGGTTTATTCGGCCGAGCAGCTCGCCGTGGGGAGCGCCTATTCTGTTTGTAAAGAAGAAGGATGGTTCACACCGGATGTGCATTGATTACCGGGAGTTGAACAAGCTGACAGTCAAGAACCGTTACCCGTTGCCGAGGATCAACGATTTGTTCGACCAGTTGCAGGGAGCATCTTGGTTCTCCAAGATCGATTTGAGGTCTAGATACCATCAGGTGAGGGTGCGAGATAAGGACGTCCAGAAGACAGCGTTTAGGACGCGTTATGGGCATTATGAGTTTGTGGTGATGCCTTTCGGACTCACCAATGCTCCGACAGTGTTCATGGATCTCATGAACCGGGTGTGCAGGCCGATGTTGGATCGGTCGGTGATCGTATTTATTGATGACATTTTGGTATATTCGAGATCTAAGGAGCAGCATGAGGAGCATTTGAGGGAGATCCTAGGAGTTCTGAGATCAGAGAGGCTTTATGCCAAATTCTCCAAGTGTGATTTCTGGTTATGAGAGGTCCAGTTCCTAGGACATCTTGTTAACCAGGATGGGATATTGGTTGATCCAGCCAAAATGGAGGCAGTGATGAGCTGGGAGGTGCAGAGGTCACCCTCCAAGATCAGGAGTTTTCTAGGGTTGTCCGGTTATTATCGAAGATTTATCAGGGATTTCTCTAAGATCGCAGTGCCACTCACTAGGTTGACCCGGAAGGGTGTTTCTTTTTCATGGGGCCCCGAGCAGCAGGCCTCCTTTGAGATGCTTCGCCAAAGGTAATGCGAGGCCCCGGTGTTAGCCCTCCCGGAGGGAATGGAGGACTTTATTGTATATTGTGATGCATCGATGTTGGGGTTGGGAGTGGTGCTGATGCAGAGAGGGCATGTGATAGCGTATGCATCGAGGCAGTTGAAGCCTCATGAGTCGAGGTATCCTACCCATGACCTAGAGTTAGGGGCAGTGGTGTTCGCCCTCAATATTTGGCGCCATTATTTGTATGGGGTTCGGTGTACAATATACACGGACCATAAGAGTCTGAAGTATTTGATGGATCAGACCAACCTAAATATGCGGCAGAGGAGGTGGTTGGATGTGGTTAAGGATTATGATTGTGAGATTCTGTACCATCTGGGCAAGGCTAATGTGGTAGCCGAAGCCCTGAGTCGTCGGGCGGAGAGCGCCCCGTTGCAAGATGTATGTTTGCGATTGACCGTGATGACTCCGGTGTTGGACACCATTCGAGGAGCACAGGCTGAGGCAGTGAGGTTGGAAATCTAGAAGAAAGAGCGAGTTATTGGCTTGGTATTGGAGTTCGTTACCGATGGTCGGGGGCTTATGACTTTTCAGGGGCATATTTGGGTACCGTTCGTGGGAGGTACGCGTGCCATTTTGATGGAAGAGGCTCATCGGTCGAAATTCTCGATCCATCCTGGGGCCACTAAGATGTATTTGGATTTGAGGAGGGAGTATTGGTGGCCCTGTATGAAGAGAGATGTTGCGTGGTTCATTGAGAGGTGCTTAACCTGCCGTAAGGTTAAGGCCGAACATCAGAGACCGCATGGTAAGTTGCAGCCATTGGAGGTTCATGAATGGAAGTGGGAACAGATCACCATGGATTTCATCACCAAATTGCCAAGGACTGCTCGGGGAGTTGATTCAATTTGGGTGATTGTGGACAGGTTGACGAAGAGCGCTCACTTCCTTGCCATCAGCGAGAGTTCTTCCGCAGAGAAGTTAGCAAAGATATATGTGAGGGGAGTGGTATCTCGGCATGGGGTGCCGAACTCGATTGTCTCCGATCGGGATGTGCGTTTCACTTCCAAATTCTGTAAGAAGTTTCATGAGGAGTTGGGTACTAGGTTGCATTTTAGTACCACATATCACCCCCAGACAGACGGACAGAGTGAGCGAACGATTCAGACCCTCGAGGACATGCTCCGAGCATGTGTATTAGATTTCTGGGGAAGTTGGGATACGTATTTGCCTTTGGCCGAGTTTTCTTACAACAACAACCATCATTCGAGCATCGGTATGTCACCCTTTGAGCTGTTGTACGGGAGGAGGTGTCGGACCCCCATTTGCTGGGGAGAAGTCGGGCAGCACGTTATGGGTAACACTGAGATAGTGCTTCAACAGAGCAGATCCAGCAGGTCAGACAGAGGTTACTGACTGCCCAGAGTCGACAGAAGAGTTATGCGGACAGACGCCGGTCCGAACTTAAGTTCCAGGGCGGTGATTGAAGGTCTCTCCTTGGAAGGGAGTGATCCGATTCAGGAAGAGGGGCAAATTGGGGCCCCGATATATCAGACCATTTCGGGTAGTCGCGAGGGTAGGCAGGGTAGCCTATCGTTTGGATTTTCCAGCAGAGTTGGGGCAGATTCACTACACTTTCCATGTGTCGCAATTGCGGAAGTGTATAGCCGATGAGTCGGCAGTGGTTCCATTAGAGGATATTCAGGTGGATGCGAGCCTGAATTATGCTGAGAGACCAGTGGCCATCAGAGATCGGAAAATCAAAGTTCTGAGGAACAAGGAGGTACCTTTGGTTTTGGTTCAGTGGCAGCATCGGAAGGGGTCCGAGATGACGTGGGAACCAGAGCGTGAGATGCGAGAGCAGCATCCGGAGTTATTTGCAGAGTGAGACTTCGAGGGCGAAGTCTAGTTCTAGTGGGGGAGAATTGTAACAGCCCAGAATTTCCACGTATTTATTATTGGTTTATTTTTGGAAATTGTGAGTGGACTCGGCGAGTTGGAGCTCAAACTCGCCGAGTAGGATCGCGATATTGGGCATGGGTTCGCGTCCGGACTCGGCGAGTCCACGCTGTGTGAAGAAACCCTAATTCCCGGGGTTTGAGACCTATTTAAAGAGCCTTATGGTCGTCATTTGTGCTCACCAATCCATAGAGAGAAACCCTAGAGTGCTTGAGCGTTTTGAGAAACAAAGGAAGCCATTCTTGACCTTTGTGGTGTTATTTAGCAAGGAGAAGGAGGTCATAACCAAGAGGAAGCCATTCTTGACCTTTGTGGTGTTATTGAGTCATGCTGGACTCGCCGAGTTGTTCTTGAGACTCGGCGAGTTGAGTCGTAGTGGCCCCACAACTCATGCTAAGTGGAATTTGTCGACTTAGGAGAATACTCGACGTGTCAAGAGAGGAATCAATGTATGCGCTTAGACTCGCCGAGTCGTTATAGTGCACTCGCCGAGTCCGGTCAAAGTTGACCGTTGACCAGCGTTGACCTATGTTGAATTGTTAAGGGATATGCAACCTTAGTTGGGAAAGTGTTAATTAGAAATGTATTGTGTTATAGGAGGACTATAGCTCGGGAGATCGAGCACTAGTGATTTCAGGTATTTACGAATTACCGAGACACGCGAGGTGAGTCTTCTCACTATACTTTACCTTGAGTAGGTAACCAGAGTTATGTGGCAGAGTATTTGTATGCTATGTATGTTATGTGTTTTACTGCATTATTTCTATGTGATTTATGCTGTGCATGTTTACAGAGTTAGAACTGGAAGGTTCACATAGTTAGAACCTGAGGGTTCATAGAGTGTGGGTGCACGGACCCACAAAGTTATAGCCTCGAGTGGCTAATATGTGTTATATGTGGTATTTTGGGGAACTCACTAAGATTTGTGCTTACAGTGTTTGATGTTATTTGTTTCAGGTACTAGTGACGACCGCGGGAAGGCGCCGGCTTGATCAGTACACACACATGGGATTTATGATTTTGAGATCTTGGGATTTTGTATTACTTGGATTGAACGATTGAAAATGGTTGTTTTCTGAATATTAAATGAATTATGTTTTATAAAAATTTGAATTTTTTTTTTGAAATTTACGGTGTTACAGATCCTCCGTTCCATATTATGGCTACTATATTCCTTTTATGGGTGATCGGTTCATAAGTCCACCACAATTTCATCAACTGAAGTTCACATTCACTACAAAAATTAAAATTTCAGCTTTCTACAATCACTAAAGTCCATTTAGTGCTCATAAAATGAATAAATAGCTATACATGTAGATAGAAACAAATAAGAGAACTTCTGAAGGTTCATGAATTTGAGCAACATGTGTGTTACAAGCTCAGGGAGTTGTAATTTGTTTTTATCAAATACTCCTTTTTAATTGAAAGCATTTCTTCACTTCAAACTTTCTTTTAAAGACATTCTTGTCGATTAACATGGAGATCTTGAAAACATAATGACAACGTTCTCGTTAGATCTGAATCTGATAGATGATTGCCAAAATCAGACAACCAAAAGTGCATTACTAGATGTGGTCGACGGGGAGGTGATTATCCAGTCTTTTTCGGGTGGATATAGAAAATAAAGAGGTAAGTTAGTGTGATTTCTGGAATCAATTGAGGGGTCATCGAGGAGGGGGACGCTGTGATGATGGAGGTAAAGACAGTAACAATAAGTTTTACTTATTTAGATAATAAAGTGAATAAAAGAAATAAAATCATACTATACTTAAAAAGGAGATATTTTTCCATGAACCTCATATATATGAAACCCCTACAAAAATTTGCAAACACCTCATGCATTTGAAACCTCCTATTTTAATGAATAACACTCAAAAGTCTCTTAATAATGATTAACAATTTAAAGGTTTTATAACTTATATAATATATTTAATAAACAATTAATGGATAGTCTACTATAAAAATGTCAATCTCTTTGAGTAGACAGACAAATACAAATCACATACAAAATTCACAACCAAAACAAGTTTAAAGTTTTTTGTGTTGGTTTGAGGGTTTTGGACCATTTTTCGAGCCATGTTATTATGTTGAAGTTTTTAATTTGTAAGTTTGTTATATACTAATTCTTTTTTATATATTTTTTGTTTAAGTATTCTTTTAAGAATATCATTGTATGTTGTGGTTGAAATTTTAATTTAAGTTAGATTAGATTCATGTTATCGATCATATATTACGGAAGGTGATATATATATATATATATATATATATATATATATATATATATATATATAATTAATTAACTATTGTATACATGTTTGTATGTTCGTGTTGTTTCAAAACAATAACTAATTAAAAATCATGGATATGTCATATTATTCATATGAGTTAGGTTCAAATGTTTTCAACAAGTATTGTGTGCATATATGGACCAATTAGAATTGAACACAAATTAAATTTTTAAATAAATCAATAAGGGTAAGTTAGTAATATTAGATGTCTATTAAATAAATTCCAAAATTAAAATCAAATCAAATCCCTATAAAATTACAATCAGTTTTTTAAACCCTACAAAAACCGTTGTCGACGTCGGTATTAGGCCTTGTGTCTTTTCTTTTGGAGTAGATCAATTTGCCGAGAGGAGCAGAGATTATAATACCAATCTCAATAGGTTCTTCAACTTGTTCTACATCTATGTGACATTGGGGGTAATTATGTCATTTACTGTTGTAGTCTACATTCAAATGGAACCTGGATGGGGTTCTGCCTTTGGTGCTTTAGCTGTAGCCATGTCAATCTCCAACATAGTATTCTTTGTTGGTAATCCATTATACTGACACCGGTTTCGTGGGGGTAGTGCTCTCACTCTTGTTGCTCAAGTCCTCGTTGCTGGTTTCCGGAAACGAAATGCTTCATTTGATAGTAGCGAATATGTTGGATTATATGAGCTTCAGGGGAGAGATTTGCCATCAAAAGCAGCGACAAGATAGCTCTTACAGATGATTTCAGGTAAGTATCTTTTCCCCCTCTAAACATGCACATGATATCCATCCATAACATATATAGGAGCAATCTTGTGTAGATATTTGGACAAAGCAGCTCTTAGACTGAAAGAAGACGGGACAAATATGAGTCCTTGGTACCTTCGTTGACATCAATCACAATAGTAATAGCAGGTAGGTTTTCTCCTACTTTTTTTTATTTCAGAAATTATGTTTTGTTTTTCTCCCTTTCCCATTATTTCATGAATCTTTCTCATGCTTTCGGGGCAATTTCTGGTGTTGTGAAGGTGTTTGGTGTTTAATACAACCTGTTGAAGGTGTTTGACATTATATTTCAAGGTAAAGCTATGTCAATTGGATAATGCACATAAGGTGTTCGATAGAATGCATAACAGATGTTTCAAGCCAAATTCTCGGTAATTGACTAATTCTCAGTAAGATACCATTGGTGTTTGCTTTTTACTTTTTCTCTCTTGAAATGTATAAAAAACCAAATTGGTGTTGTTTTTTAGAAGAAATTAGTCTATTATGATGTGAAAATTGAGTATGAGGTGTGAATGAATTTGTGTGTATTCTGTCAGAATTTATTTATATAAATCCATTCTTTCAGAATGTTTGTATTCTAGCAGAATGTATGTTATGTATGCAACCAAAATTTATAAAACAAATCTTATCAACACTATTATTATATAATGGACTAGTGTTATTGTTAGATTTTAATAGTTTTTTTTTTTTTTTTTTTTTTTTTTTTTTTTTTTTTTTTTTTTTTTTTTTTTTTTTTTGAAGAGTTTGTCATTTATGTGGAAAAGAAAGAAAATATGTAGAACAAGAGTGTCTTATAGTAGAATGTATTCCACCCTAATGTATAAAATGAATCTTAGGAATATTTTTCTTTTAGAATGAATTGGTGTTTTTTTGTTGGATTTTGATGTTTTTGTTGCATTTGTGAGAGGAATGACATGAAGACCTTATAAGAATATATTGAAGAATGAATCAAAGATTGATCATACTAATAGTTTAAGTATGTTGTTGTTTTTTAAGAATTACACTTGTTATTCTTTCAGAATGTTGTTATTATTCAAGAATGTTCTTTTTGTATCACAATCATATAATATAATTATTTGATATATTATTAGTTCAAGAATCGATTTTGTATATTGTTTCATAATGTACTTATTCATGTTTTCTTCTTATTTATGTATTTTTAAAGGATGTAATTAATTGTTATTCTAACAGAATGTCATTATAACAAAATTTCATTCTAATAGAATCGCACTCTGACATAATAAAACAAGTTATAATCGGTTATGATTATAAATCAAATTAGAACTGAAATTGAATTATTTTTAAGATAAAAATCATAATTATCCCTTTAATTTCGAAAATTTCGTTTTTTAAATATAGTTAATTGTCTAAAATACCCTTTTAATTAAATTTGAATGATTATATGGTACATGTTACCCGATTGTAATATCATAGACCCTCAGATCATGACTATTGATTTTATTGATCTATTGGTCTAGAATTGTGCTTATGGGCACACAATAGATATAAGAAACAAAATAACCTAGCCCTTATCCATATTATCCATGTAAGTCTCTTTTAAAATACAAATTGTCTATTTTATCACTTTATATTTTAGTATATATTTAACATTTTAATTATAATAATAAGTGCTTTTTAAAAGTTTCTTTCACTTATTAATACTAATAAGTGGTTTTCAAATTAATGTACAATAATTATAAATAATAAAATAAAATTATAAAAATCATGGATATGTCATATTATCCATGCAAGTCTCTTTTGAAATGTAAATTGTATATCTTATCACTTTATTATTTGGTGTATGTCTCACATTTTAATAATAATATTAAATGTTTCTTAAAAGTCTTCTTTAACTTATTATTAATAATAAATGGTTTAATATTAATGAATAATAATTTTAAATGATAATAACATCAAATTATAACTTACATTTAACTACAAATAAATTGTATTTTAAATAAATATTATTATTGAAATTAGAAATGATCGCATAAGTAAAAATATAATTAATCAATCATAATAATTATTAAAAATAAAACTAAATTGATAATTGCATTTAATTCTACTAATGGGGAATGTTGGTTAATGTCAATGCATATTATTATTCAAAATAATTGAGATTATATATATAAATTAGTATAAAAATATTATCTCAACGTTAATGTCAATACCATAACAATTTTAAACTTATATTTTTTAATATTTTAACAATATATTTTTAACATACGCTCTGAGAATTTACTAACTAAAAAATATATTACAAAGAACATAGGAGTCTTTTATACAAGCCAAGAACCAACACTACACTTACCATAAGGATGTGATTCGTCAACTTTCAAAGATTAGACCTAACATGTGACTCTGCACCAAACCACATGGATCATTTCTGTAATTTACTCTAAAAAATTATAATAATATAATTTATAAATTTTTAAATAAAAATAAAAATAAATTACCGTATGTTTTTATATCTAACCCTATAAATAAGGGTAGAGGTTGATATAATTGAGATAAAAAGGTGTTTTGATTGGCATGTAATGAAGAACATTATTTGAGTTACCATGAGTGAATACATACCCACCTACACGTACTGTTGTTGAAGGTGTCATCTCAGAAAATAAATAGATAGCGTGAATCTCACTTCTCCCACGTTCCAATCTCATCTCTCTTGCTGATCCGATTGTACTGGAGTATCGTTCATCACTTAGCAATGATCAACTTCTTCTTCCAGATCCGTTCTTAGCTTCCGATCAAGGTACATGTTACTGTTACCCATCTTCAGATCTATCTATATGCCGGAATCATCTTTCATTATAACGCTGCTAAATGGGGCCACCCTTCATTCTGATTCACGGCATTTGATTGAGTTTTGCTTCGTTATAATGTCGACCAATTGAATCTTCCCCCCCAGTAATTGGCGAAAAGGGCGAATCCTAACCCCACCAGTATTTATTAACGTTTTAGGGCTGGGTGCGATTTAAGTAAAGCAGTCGTAATCATGTTGTAGATTGGATGGGACATCGTGAATAATCAATAATTGCCATCATAAGGCAGCATTATCACTGTTGGTAGGCATTATTGATGTGGATTTTGTTAAGAATTCAAAACCATCGTTATTCTATTGGATTACTTGTATAAAATTAGCGTGCTACGCGTATTATCTATATCGATGTTTTTTAACAGAACAAATGCTACCCAGAGTTTGTAGAATCATTGGTCATAACCTTTAGCTTGAGCTACCATTCTGTTTTACTTTTAATTGCTCCTACATATACTAGTTATTCACGGAGAGCTTACATAAGACGATTCAATTTAAAAACTTTCACATCCATGGATTGTGATCTTCAACATTGGTGTTGTTGATCTTTTGAGTTTCAGCACTCTTAACTCTTGAAGGATCTAGCCAAATCTGAAGTTGTCTAGGAAGTTTTCATAAGATATAAAATGATAACCTTTTGTCTATGGGTTTCTTATTATATGGTTTTCTTCTACTTTCTAATTTTCAGCTAGTTTTGTGGACTGCAAGAGGTCAAAACAGGCCTCGAATAAATAAATCAAAGAAAAAAGTTGAGAGAAATAAAAAAAGAGGATATTAATATTTAATAATGATTAGACTAACTTGACCTTGTCTTTTTCTTTACATATTACCACCTCCATTCCAAATTAGATCCACATTATCAGTTTTTTGATCGAAAGGGTCATTCTTTAAGTTTGAAATTCATGATATTGATAATGATTTATGCTTGAAAACTTTGACACTAGCACACTAGTGTATGCTACCTCAAGATAAACTTGTTAAATGTTAATATCTTGGATTCTTAAATGGATTATGTTGATCTCAAACTTTACAATAAATATCCATCGTTATGATATAAGCATATATGTTATATTGTATATTTAGTGGCTTATCTCATAAATTTATTTCCCCTTTTCTTTTTCTTCTCTTAGACTACTTTAAAAGAAACATTAACAGTGTCTTTAATTTCAGGCTTCACATTGTTAGGACATAATCCAAATCAATAATAATGGCACCAGGAAAACACTCTAAGAATGATGGAAGAAAATCCACAAATAATTACTGCTCCACAGTTACACTGGTGGCTTTTGTGGCCCTATGCTTAGTTGGCGTATGGATGATGACATCATCATCTGTTGTTCCTCTTCAAAATTTAGACACTACACTCAAGAACACTAATGAAGTTAGAACAGTAGTGACTGATGATAGCATTATTAGCAAAGATGAGACTCCAACTCCTGATAACACAACTTCAAAACAGTTTGAGGATAATCCAGGAGATTTACCTGAAGATGCAACAAAAGGTGACAACAGTGGAAATTCACAACATGAGAAAAACAATTCTAAAGAGGATAATACACAAACACAAGTTCAAGAAACAACAATACAGAATGAAGATGAGAAGGAAACCAATTCAGATGAAAAGGATTCAAAGAAAGATGAGGATGTGAAAGATGAAAAACAAGAAATATCTGAAGAGGGTAAGGAAGGGAAAGAGGATTCAAGTTCAACCCAAGTTGAGATATTGCCATCTGGGGCTCAATCTGAGCTTTTGAGTGAAACATCTGCTCAAAATGGATCATTTTCAACACAAGCAACCGAGTCAATGAATGAAAAGGAAGGGCATAAGGAGAAAAAGGGGGAGAAAGATTATGGGTATAATTGGAAACTTTGTAATGTTACAGCTGGACCTGATTATATCCCATGTCTTGATAATTTACAAGCAATTAAAGGTCTTAGAACTACTAAGCATTATGAACATAGGGAAAGACATTGTCCTCAAAACCCTCCTACTTGCCTTGTTCCTCTTCCTGAAGGATATCAACGCCCCATAGAGTGGCCCACTAGTAGGGAAAAGGTATATATATAATTCTATTTTCTTAAAACTATTATCTTGTCTCCTCTTTACTTTCAAGCTTATATTGCTATGTGTTGTTGTTAAGAGGGTGTTTGTGATTTCATTTTGAACTTCAAAAGGACTTATTGACTTATGGTAATGAGAAAAGGAGTTTTTTAAAAGGTTTTTGTCTTAGCTTATGCATGTTTTAATTAAGGGTATTTGTCTTTTACAACACAAAAAGTTATAAGGAGTTGTAAAAAGTTGGAAATCCTTATTGAAATCTCCTTTTTGAAGGGTTAATGAGAAATTATTTTAAAAGTCCTTTTCATATTGCAGAACACTTTTTTTGACTTATTAACTTTTCAAAAAGTCAAAAAGTCAATAAGTTGTTTTTAGTTGAAATCCCAAACACCCTCTAAAAGTATGTTCACTTATGCAGTATCTACGACTTTCTTCAAGTGTTTATAATCCCATATTCATGTTTACATGCGTCTTTAACTATGCATTACATATGTGAACATGTTATATGTATAATGTATGTATATATAGATGCTTAATAACATATATAGATGACTGAAAATGTAATTTTTTATTTTGCAGATATGGTATCATAATGTACCTCACACAAAACTAGCTGAACTTAAAGGACACCAAAACTGGGTGAAAGTAACAGGTGAATTCCTTACATTCCCTGGTGGTGGGACCCAGTTTAAGCATGGAGCTCTCCATTACATTGATTTCATACAAGAAGTAATGCTTCTAAGTTGTACCATAACATTATAAGTATTTTGTAAAAATTGAGAAAAGATTTATGAATAAATAATTATTTGCTATGACAGATTGTGCCTGATATTGCATGGGGAAAGAGGTCACGTGTGATACTAGATGTTGGATGTGGGGTTGCAAGCTTTGGAGGATTTCTATTTGATAGAGATGTTTTGACAATGTCTTTTGCTCCAAAAGATGAACATGAAGCTCAGGTTCAATTTGCACTTGAAAGAGGGATTCCTGCTCTTTCAGCTGTTATGGGGACTCAAAGGCTTCCTTTTCCTGCTAGGGTTTTTGATATTGTCCATTGTGCACGTTGCAGAGTTCCTTGGCATATTGAAGGTATTTTCTTTCTTCCTTTCTTGGTATAATGGAATCAGGGGAAGGAATGGAATGGTTGATTCCGTTGGAATGAAAAGAAAAAGATGTTTGTTTTGTGTGATTGAATTGAATGGAATGGACCATTCTTGAAGGAACATGATCACTTCCATTTCATTGATTTTAATTTCTTATTAATGCCATTGTGGAATGGAATGAAAAAAATATGTAGTATAACAGTTTTTTTTTTTTTTTTTTTTTTTTTTTAATATTTTATGTAATATTTAAGGGTCAATCTCATAAAAGACCTTATATTTTGTTTTTGTTTTTTTTTTTTTTCATGAAAAGACCTTATATTTTGTTTCATTTTTTCCAAAAAAACCCTCAACTTTCTGAATGTTTCCAAATAAATCCTCACCTTTTTTAGTTTTTCCTGAAAAAACCCCCACATTTTCAACTTTTTTGCAGAAAATGACTAAAAAGGCCAAATTGGAAAAAATGAAAAAAATGCAAGGTCTTTATCATAAAAAAAAATAAAGTTGAGGTTTAATCCGAAAAAAAAAACACAAAATATAAGGTCTTTTATGGGATTAACCCAATATTTAATGACACTTTTTTTTTTTTTTGAAAAAAAAAACTCTTGGTTTTAATTAAATTAAAATTTTACGTTCTAAAAATATCCAGAAAATATATCTTAATTATAATCTTTATTTGGAATTGTTAGAATGAGCTTTTATTATATCACTGTAGTTTTTAATGACAAATCTTTACCAAAAACTTTTGTGATTTTAGTTTAATTACGTCTTTAGTTTCTAAAAGTAACTCGACTTTTTTTTTTTTTCTTTTTTTTTTTTCAAATATAATCTTATTTGGATTTCTTATGAGCTTTTCTTATCTTAACTTTTTATTTCTGTAGATAAACAAGTCATTAACAATAACTAAATAATCTATAGAGTAGAATTAAAAAACTATAAGGTGTATTATTTACATATAATATAATAAATTCATATGAGTATTCATTCCATTCCTACATTTTTTTAATTAATTATTATTATTATTATTATTATCTTTAGGAGGTAAACTTCTTTTAGAGCTAAATCGTCTACTACGACCTGGTGGCTACTTTGTTTGGTCTGCTACTCCAATCTATCAGAAACTTCCAGAAGATGTTGGGATTTGGGAAGGTATTTTCCCTTACCTTTTTATCTCTTACTTTTCCTTATAAAAACATCCACTTTTAACTTCTCTTTTTTTTTTTCAGCCATGACAAAATTAACAAAGGCAATGTGTTGGGAACTGATAGCTGTCAACAAAGATAAAGTAAATAAAGTGGGAGTTGCTGTTTACCAAAAGCCCATCTCCAATGAATGCTACGAAGGAAGACCACAAAACGACCCTCCACTCTGCAACGAATCCGATGATCCAAATGCTGCATGGTATTATACCATCATTTCTTTATTCCTTAATTACTTTTCAAATACATTATAAGTAAGAAACAAGAAATGTAACATATAAAAATGTTTAGGAAAGTACCTCTACAAACATGCATGCACAAGGTACCAATAGCTGCAGAAGTGCGTGGGTCCCAGTGGCCAGAAGAATGGCCATCAAGAGTGGAAAAAGCACCTTACTGGTTGCTGACATCACAGACCGGGGTTTACGGGAAGCCTGCACCCGAAGATTTCACTGCAGACTTTGAACACTGGAAACGCGTTGTTAACAAATCGTATATGAATGGATTAGGGATAAATTGGTCAAATGTCAGAAATGTCATGGATATGAGAGCTATATATGGAGGGTAGGTAACTTATCTAATAAAACCAACAAATACCACCATATACTTCATTTCTTATATTATAGAGTAAATTACACGAATGGTCCCTATGGTTTGGGGTAATTTGCGTGCTTGGTCCCTAACTTATTTTTTTAACTCGGAAGGTCCCTATGGTTTGTTTTTGTTACGTGTTTGGTCCCTACTGTTTATTTTTGTTACGCGTTTGGTCCCTATCTTATCTAAAAAGACTATTATTTAAAGAGGAAAAAATGATGGGGGTAGGTGAGGGGGTGGGATTAGGGGTGTGTTTATTTAGATAAATTAAAAAAATCAAAGGCATAATAGTCTTTTTAGGTAAGATAGGGACCAACCGCGTAACAAAAACAAACAGTAGGGACCTTCCGAGTTAAAAAAATAAGTTAGGGACCAAACGCGCAAATTACCCTAAACCATAGGGACCATTCGTGTAATTTACTCTATATTATATGTTTCTAATATTGTGATATTTCAGATTTGCAGCTGCTTTAAGAGAAATGAATACATGGGTGATGAATGTGGTATCGGTTGATTCTCCGGACACGCTTCCAATAATTTATGAACGCGGATTATTTGGAATATATCACGATTGGTGTGAATCATTCAGCACTTACCCGAGATCTTATGATCTTCTCCATGCGGATCATCTTTTCTCCAAAATCAAAAAGAAGTAACCAACTAATGATCCTTTTAGTTTACGAAAAGACGTAAATGCCCTTGTCGTACTGATAATTTGGTTTTGAATTGGTGTTTGTAGATGTAACATGATGGCTTTGATTGCGGAGGTGGATAGAATATTGAGACCCGAAGGAAAACTTATAGTGCGTGACACTGTAGAAATCATTGATGAAGTAGAGAATATTCTTCGGTCGATGAATTGGGAAGTGAGGTTAACTTACTCTAAAGACAAAGAGGGATTACTATGTGTGCAAAAGAGTATGTGGAGGCCTGTTGAGGTAGAAACAATTACATATGCCATTGCTTGATTATTTGTTGTTCATTGCTATGTTGGTTTCCCGTGGTTTTTGTATCATAGTGTTTTAGTTGATTAGTTTGTTGTTCTGCTCTGTTCTGTTCTGTTCTGTCTTGTTATTGGGTACGGGGTTGAGTTGTTTAACTTGTGGGTAGGATGTGATGCGACATTTATTGTTTATTTTGAGAATCGGATGTGTTCTTGCTAGTGAAAGAGGGCTTCATATCAAAATTAAACATGGAATTTTTGAGTGTATTTTGTTGGAATTTTGGTTTGTAACGTCCAAATATTTTGCTTTTAATCATAGTTTATAAATATATATCTTTAATATTATTTGGTTGTTATGTGGTTGTATGTTTTGGTTGGGTTTATATGCGAAGTAAGCACGTTTAATTTTCTTGATGAACAAATGAAAATGATACTTGTTGGAAAAGTGGACTAAACTTTTCTCAACAATCCATTTGGTAAAAAAAACAATTTGAAAATACATTTAGTAAAAAAAATAATAATTGGAAAATACATTTAGTAAAAAAAATAATAAGTGGAAAATAGCGCCTAAGAATTAGGGGTGAGTAATTGGATCGGTGGATCAAACCGGATCGTTTTTTAGACCTCCGGGCCGGTTCTCGGTTCTAGGAATCCATCAAAACCGGTCTGGTTTTTTTTTTCCGGTCCGGTCTGGTTTTTACCGGGTGTAGAATTGATTGAACCCGATTTTTTTAAAAAAATTGTAATTTGTGAAAATTTTTAAAACAATCATAACTCATTTGTTTTAAGTTGGATTGACACGCGGTTTTTTCCAACATTTAATTTACATTTTGTAGATAAAATTAAACTATAATTTTGTTGATTTTGGTATTATATTCAATGCGCAGTATTTCAAAGTTGAGCTATCAAAGCTGAAAAATTTCAGCTTTTCAGTACGATTTTCAAAATTTTGTAATCTGTGATTTTTTTTAAACAACTATAACTCATTCGTTTTAAGTCGGATTGACACGCGGTTTATTCTAACATTTTGGTTAGAGTTTGTATATGAATTTAGACTATAATTTTGTTGATTTTGGTATTATATTTAGTGAGTTACAATCCTTCAAAGTTGAGCTATCAAAACTGACATATTTAAGCTTTTTAACTATTATTTTAGACTATAATTCTGAATTTTATGTATCTTTGAGAGATAAATCATATGAAAGGGATCTTGGTGAACTAGATTTATATGTTAATTGCTTTTATTTAGAAAATTAATTTCGCAAGTTATAATATTATAGCATCAAGGTAGATTAGTTATGCATGAAACGGAAACGTAATCATTTTTACAAGTTGTATCGTATCAAACCCAACAACATATTCGTTTTAACGAGTTCTATCAAACCCAAAAACTTATTTTAACGACTTGTACTCTATGAAGTTAAAGTTGAACCGGTCCAAACGGATCCAAGAACCGGAAAACCCGGACCCGGACACGAACACGACTCATCCGGTTCGGTCCACGGTCCACAATATTCTTCATAACCAGTTCGGTCCAAATGCTTACCCCTACTAAGAATATATTAGCCTAGCAAGTCTTGGCCATCAAAGATGTTAGTCTTCATTTGTATTTAGTGCTTCTTAAGATTTTAAGCCACCAACGATGCTAGTCTTCAATTGTATTTAGTGCTTTTAAAGAATTTAAGGACTAATACCAAATTAGTCTCAAAAAGAGAAACATTATGCATACAATATCTTCACAACACTTCAAAAGAGATGAAGAGAAGTGAGAAACAAGCTCTCGACTTTGACAAGAAAAAGAAGGAAGCAACAATAACATTGCAAGACTTAAGCTCCTTTATATACTTGCACTCATGAGTTGAAGAACATGCTTTCATTAAATGCAAATGATGATTTGTAAGCAACATTAGCACGTGCAAGAACTAGTCAAAACAAGCAACCAAGCCCATGCCTAGCATGTGTGGCCGGTTCTATAGAAGGGCTAAAGGATGGAGTGTTAAACACCTCATTCCATTAATTAAATATATAGTGAACTTCTATAGGTCAAAAATAATACACACAACATATTAAATCATATTACGATTAAATAGCTAGCTATACTCTCCAATATTATTATTTTCATAAAACAATAATTCTCCATTTAAATACAAGAGTTGATATTATTTATTATAATCAAATTATTTAATAAATAATCAATAAGTATTTATTTGCTTAAGGTTGATGGATTTTACATGTATTAACGCGGATAAATCCTTAACACTTAAGGGTACATGCAACCTAAAGATCTAAGTCATAACACTATTGATGTACCATACTGTTGAACAACAAGAACTCTCTAACCCTAGGTATAATCAAAATTTCCTATGGATGAGTTTAATATAACATACCTTTGTTGTAGAACTCTTCGAAGCAAACACTATAATTGTCGTGCCTCTAATGGTTCACACCCAAGATAACAATGAGGATGTTGAGGAGAGAGGATGTAGGAGATCAGATTTTTGGCGAACCTTTGGGGAAGTAAGACTGTCAAAAATCAAAGGGTTAAGCCTCCTTATATAGTGCATCCCGAAAACCCTAGATAAACTCAAAATCAATACAATAATATTATCTTGTTTTTGGTAATTATCTAGCTTGCATATTACCCTCCAAGGATAATTCTAGAACTCCTAGATCCAAATTAGAACCGTCCAAGGCTCCAAGGAGGTTCTAGAATGTCTCTTGTTCAACTATTAAATAATTACACTTTAGTCCCTGCACTTTTAATTAAATTTCACTTTTGTTCAACTATTAATCCCAAAATTAATTCAATTTCATTTCTGATTAATTATTAAGAAAATATTACCATTTCTAAATAATATGTCACACCCCAAAACCAGGAACGGCGGAAACGTTCTGGGGCGGAGGACGTCATGTATAATATCAACAACAATGTAAAGTAGTAAACAAGCAACAACATCATCCATTGCATTAATAATATAATTATTATACAAATGTGTTCTGTCAAATTTTGATAAACACTAAAGCGTAAATCAAAATGAAAGATAAGTCTTGAACAAGCTCCATCTTCCTTTCTCCTTGCATCGGTACCTGTCTATGATGACCTGAGGATACAAGTAATTTTGAAAGCGAGTATCAGCTTTGAAGCTGGTGAGATCATAAGTATTAATGTGTCTTAATTTGTAAAACTTATAATTTTTAAGACTTGACATTGTTTTGAAAGAAAGCTCGTATAAGTATGAAAACGTTTGTAGAACAACTGTAAATGTTTGAAAAACCCTAGAAATCCCTATGATTCCTATTAGTAACAAAAGGAGTCTTCTACCAAGACTTGACTGTTCTCAATGAAATCTTCTATCAAGACCTAACTGTTCTGAATGTAGTCTTCTACCAAGACCTAACTCTTCTGATTGTAGTCTTCTACCAAGACCTAACTATGTTACTATTATTATCATTATAAGAAATTGTATCCTTTGGTACTAGGATACTTAAATATAATTCACCTCATTGGTTATGTGAATGAGTCACAAAATAAAGGCAATAATACAACTAACCTGAATATTACCCTTTGGTACTAGGGTAACTAACATTGTTAACTTTAAGACATCCGTAGATGTACTTTTACCTCTGTTGCTAACATCTGGGTATAGGAATAGTTAGTCCCTTAAGGTATACCTGTAATGGTACCAAACGTTGACATCCGTGGATGTGCTTTTACCTCTATAGCTAACAGAGATTCTAGGAATGGTCAATCCCGCAACGTATCCTTTGGTACTAGGATATTAAATCCAATCTATCTCGTCGATTTTGTGAGTGTATCACAAAGTAAAGATAAGAATGAGGATTTGATAACAGAGTCGATACATATAAAATGTAATAGGACTCCTCCTGATATATCTATATAAAAGTACTCCTATAAATGTGATCATGTAAAAGTAATCATGTATATGTACTTATGTAAATGTACTCATGTAAGTGTAATCATGTATATGTACTTATGTAAATGTACTCATGTAAGTGTAATCATGTAAAAGTAATCATGTATATGTACTTATGTAAATGTACTCATGTAAGTGTAATCATGTAAAAGTAATCATGTATATGTACTTATGTAAAAGTGCTAGCTGTAATGTGTGTTCTCTCTATCTAGCAAGTATAGTAATGTACTGTAATGTTCTATGTGTGCTAACTATAATGTTCTAGAAGGTATTGACTCATGAATGAACTGACTCATTTGTACGATATCGCGTTCTAGTAATTGTTCTAGTATCTTCCTTAACTACCCATATGGTAGTTTACTAGTAATCTATCTGGTAAGTATGGACATGGATGTATACCCTTGCTACCCAAGGGCATATATTGAACTGGAAGGACCTTTTATGACTATATATGTACACATGATATATAACTAATATTTAAACGACTTTCAGACGAATACCCGATATCCCACCAGACCACATCTCAAGGCGCGAAAAGGAAATAGGGTGGATGGCCTTCCTAAGTCTTTTAAACATTTCTTATATAACTATACATATAGAGGCATGCAATTTATAATATAAAAGCATAAATAAGTTTTGTAAGACATTTGAAACATAACTATTATTTTAAGAAAAGATCGACTGGATGTCAATCTATAAAACAATTTGAAGGCATAAGTTTAATAAAACAATTTAAGTATAAGGAAACATTTGTTTGAAACATAGTTGTAAATAAGTTTGAAAGGTAATGTACAGAGTAAGATGTACAGTGTAAAAAGGAGTTTAAAACATATAAAATGTTTATAAAAAGTCATTTGAAGGAAACTGTTTGGTAAAACGGCTAATGAGTAGCCAAATCATTTGAATGCTGTATATTAATCACATGTGATTGATGTAATAAGTAATATAATCCTACTTACTAATCACATGTGATTGACATAATAAGTACCATGATTCTACTTGTATCCCACCCATAAAACATTTAAAACAGTTTAAAACATTAGTTAAGGGGTATGAACTCACTTGCAGTAAGTGACTGGAATTGAACGGACTGCTATCGTACGGAAGGATCGGACAAGTGCTTGGTGTCAAGTGAAGACTTAGACACACACAATGATCCTAATTACATATGAAGACATATGTATATAAATAATTAGTGATTAAAACACTAATTATACAAGTATAGCCATTTAAACGCGAAGAAAACACCTTTGGTCAAGTGCTAGGAGGCTAAAGGGTTGCAACAAAGGAATGTAATGCCTGTAATGGGAGTTTATGGTCTAAAGACCATATGTCTTGGAGTTTACGGCCCAGGGGAGTAAGCTCCTTGTAACAGCCCGGATCCCCAGGTACCTTCATTTCTTTATATATTTTGGCATTCTGTGAGGGGACTCGGCGAGTTGGTGGTTGAACTCGTCGAGTCGGGTCGCGGTTTTTAGCGGGGGTTCGCGTTCGGACTCGGCGAGTCCAAGGGATGGACTCGACGAGTCCGTGCTGTTTAATGAAACCCTAATTCCCCGGCCCTAAGCTCTATTTAAAGGACCTTATGGCCCTCATATGCGGCCACCTTGAACCCTAAGAGCCTCCATACATCTGTAAGCCCTTGTGTGTGTGTTTGAAGGCCTCTTGTTCTTCATTTTGTGTGTTAGTGCAAGGAAAGGAGGGAGAGGAGCAAGCTTGAAGTGTTGGGGAGCTTAGATCTGTTGCCATTTCTTCAAGGGGGTCTTCTTGAGGTAACTTTCTGAGTCAATCTTCGTGTTTTGTGTTGATGGGCCAAATCTAGGGTTTCTTCTTGCCTTTCTTGGCTTGAATAAGAAGTATGAGAGGTCCCATGGAGACATGGAACCTAGATCTGGACTTTAGCAGGTCCAGGAGACCCCTTATGACAAGCTTTATGCCCATCCATTTGAGTTAGAAGTTATACTTGCCATATTGAAGGTTGTTTCTTCAAAATAAGCCTTGTATGCATTGCATGGCAACCAAGACTGAGACTTTACGTGACAAATAAGCTTGGGAAGGCCAGATCTATGTATTTATGGAACGGATCTGACCGCAAGAGCCAGTTTTAGCTGGTGCATGGCATGGACTCGCCGAGTCTGAAGAACAGACTCGACGAGTCACTTGAAGATTGTCCTTGAGACCATCTTGTGTGTAGACTGGACCGAGTTGTGGGCGACTCAGTGAGTCGCAGAGAGTTGGAAAGGTTTTGACAGGTGGACCGAGTCAGGATGGGACTCGCCGAGTTGGCCTTAGACTCGGCGAGTTGAGTCGCGGTGACCCTGTGATTCAGGCCCAGGTGGAACTCGTCGAGTCAGGGGAGTACTCGACGAGTCAAAGGGAAAATTCTTGAGAGTTGGTAAAAACGCGTAGACTCGCCGAGTCACTATTGTGCACTCGCCGAGTCTAGTCCTAATTAACTAAAGACTGCTGACCAGGTCAACCGGTGTTGACTTGGGTTGAATGGTCCACCTTAGTGGTACAAGTAATATTTATAGAATTATATATATATATCGTAGGAGAATTTCAGCTCGAGGGTTCGAGCCCGAGTGATCCCAGGATTTGCGGATAGCAACTTAGCGAGGCATACGAGGTGAGTCTTCTCACTATACTGTACCCGGAAAGGTTTTGACTATGTGACCGGAAGGTTGAATATGATATGGAATATATGCTTTATGTGTATTAAGTTAATTGTTATATGTGATATGTGTGATACGTTTGATATGGGCCGGAAGGCGTGGTCATATGGACTGTAAGAATTGATGTGGGTAGGACCGGAAGGTTTACCTAGTCGGGATGGAAGTCCCCTGAAATACATGGACCGGAAGGTCAAGGCTTGGAAAGGCGTATGTGCGTATGTTGTATTTTGGGAACTCACTAAGCTTTATGCTTACAGTTGTTGCTTATGTGTTCCAGGTGCGAGTGAGGACCTTGGGAAGGCGCCAGCGTGATCGTACACACACTCGGGGAAAACTATTTTATTTTTGTTATGTAATCGTTGGAGACTGCGACGTTATTTTGGAAATCTAAATTAATTACTCATGTCTTAATGGTTGTAAAAATGAAATTTTTTGGTTGGAAATTTTATGACGTAACAAGTTGGTATCAGAGCCTTGGTTTGAGGGATTCGGGTACACCTTCGGGTGTAACTGGACTCAAACCGGGGATTGAAGAAAATTGTTTTTACAAAATTTAATTTAAGTAAATAAAATTTAAATTTTGAAAGATGAGACGACCAAAGAAGAAAAAGTGTGTACGGTCAGCCAGCGCCCGAACGGTAAAAATCCCCAAAATACTTTTATTATATGTGTTACGATATATGATATGATATGATACGCATGCTAGTAGACTAGGTATACATGTTAGGGCTAGAGTGGCCTGATTTTGTGATGCCTTAGTCTAGGAAAACTTGCTTCTATGGGGTGCTCGAGAGCGAGTGAGTAACAAGAGTATGAAAAGAATAGTGTGCTCAGGATTCGAGGATGGGGAGGATGACTTGGGTGAATACCGACGCGGTGTAACTGGCAGTATTGGGCCCGTACTGCCAAGGACACCGGGTCAGTAGGCAGCCAAGTGGGAACCCCTGAGAATCGAAAACTGAGCAAGACTGCGTTATCGAGTGCGATTTTTGCCCGATAGGGTCTCTGATATTCTTTTGTTGTATTTCAGAGACATCATGGTGGGACCACGACACAGACCTGGCACGAGTGGGGTGACTGACGAGGAGCTCCGTCAGATGATCCATGAGGAGGTAGCTGCAGCAATCCGGGCCGAGATTCCGGAAATGTTTGGGTCTATCAAGACCACGCTGATGGAGACGTTTGATGACCGGTATGCCGCGTTGTCTGAGGCTGCCGCTGCTGCAGCTACCGCAGCTGTGGCTGCTGCCAGGCCACAGGGGGGTGACTCGTTGCTGTTCCGGGAGTTCAGCAACACGAAGCCACCAGAGTTTGATGGGACTCAGGATCCGATTGCTGCGATGAGGTGGATTGCCGATATTGAGGGATGCTTCTATACTTGTTCATGTCCGGAGCATCTGAGGGTGCGGTTCGCCCTGAACCAGCTCCGCCTGGGAGCGAAGGATTGGTGGAAGTTCGTGACGGCGAACTTCACTCCCGCGGAGGTTTCAGCCTTGTCTTGGGAGAGATTTACTACTATGTTCAAAGACGAGTACGTTCCCCCGGTAGAGAGGGAACGGTTGGTTCAGGAGTTCTTGACCCTCAAGCAGGGTAATGATTCGGTTGCAGTGATCACGCGGAAGTTTCATGAGAGGGCGATGTTCTGCCCCGAGCAGGTGTCCACGGAGCAGGCTCGGATGAGCCGGTATTTGGGAGTGCTGAGGAGAAACATCCGGGAGTTCGTATCGAACTCATCATATCAGACTTTTGCTGAGCTTCAGGCGAATGCCAGGAAGCGGGAGATCGAGTTGGAGACCCAGGCCAGGGAGGAGGCCGAGTCTCAGCGGATGGATCGGCGGCCGACGCAGTCGCAGCCGGCAGCCAAGCGGACCAAGACCGCTGATTTGAGATCCGGAGGACTGAAGAGCCGTACTTGTGGGAAGTGCGGCAAGGGTCATGAGGGGGCATGTCGATTGGGTGCTTGCTACAAGTGTAGCAAGGAGGGGCACATTGCGAGGGATTGCCCCAAGGGATTTATGGTCTGCTTCCATTGCAACCAGACTGGCCATCGGAAGGCCGAGTGCCCCCAGCTTCGCCAGGGACCTTCGCCTGCTGCCAGGGTTCCTGAGGTTCGGCCAGTGAAGACCGAGGCCGCGAAGGCTCGTGGGAGAGCTTTCCAGTTGACTGCGGAAGAGGTCCGCGCGGCGCCTGATGTAGTGGCCGGTATGTATTCTTTCACGTATTTACATTTATACTGAGACATTATGCTTATATTCCTATATGCGTAGGTACTTTTCTTGTGAATCATGTGCCTGCTTTGGTATTGTTCGACTCAGGTGCGAGTCGGTCCTTTGTTTCGCTGGCCTTTAGCCAGTACATCGAAATCGATCGGGAGACGATGAGTCGTCCCCTGCGAGTTGCTATAGCAAACGAGAGAGCAGTATACGTCACCGAGGTGATTCGAGGATGCATACTCGAGATTTTTGGGGTCGAGTTTCCTATAGACTTAGTCCCTATAGCTATGGGGGATGTTTGCATTATCATGGGCATGGATTGGTTGAGTAAGTTTGGAGCTGTCATTGACTGCGAGAGACAGCTGGTGATGATTAGAGACCCTAGTGGGGGAGTGCTCACAGTTTATGGTGAGGGGACCCGGTGTGGGTCAGCATTTTGTTCGGCGGCCAGGGCAAGGCAGAGTTTGCAGCAGGGCTGTGATGGATTCATAGCCTATGTGATGGATACTCGTGTGACCGCGGAGAGGCCCAATTCGATTGATGACGTTCCGGTTGTACGCGAGTTTGCGGATGTGTTTCCCGAGGAGTTACCAGGCGTGCCTCCGGAGAGGCAAGTGGAGTTTCGTATCGATTTGGTTCCAGGGGCGGCGCCCATCGCCAAGGCGCCTTACCGTCTCGCTCCACCGGAAATGCAGGAATTATCCTCGCAGCTTCAGGAGCTGTTGGGGAAGGGATTCATTCGACCCAGTAGCTCGCCTTGGGGAGCGCCGATTTTGTTTGTCAAAAAGAAGGATGGTTCACATCGGATGTGTATCGATTATCGGGAGTTAAACAAGTTGACGATTAAGAACCGGTACCCGTTACCTAGGATCGACGATCTATTCGATCAGTTGCAGGGGGCATCTTGGTTTTCCAAGATTGACTTGAGGTCGGGATATCATCAGATGAGGGTTCGCGAGGAGGATATCCAAAAGACTGCCTTCAGGACTCGTTATGGGCATTATGAGTTTGTAGTGATGCCTTTTGGGCTCACCAATGCCCCGGCTGCATTCATGGATCTCATGAACAGGGTGTGCCGACCGATGCTGGATCGGTCGGTGATCGTATTCATCGATGATATCTTGGTATTTTCCAAGACTAGGGACCAGCATGAGGAGCATTTGCGGGAGATTCTTCGGGTTTTGAGATCGGAGAGGCTGTATGCCAAGTTCTCCAAGTGTGACTTCTGGTTGCGAGAGGTCCAATTCCTCGGGCATCTTGTGAACCAGAAAGGGATATTGGTCGACCCGGCCAAGATTGAGGCGGTGTTGAGGTGGGAGGTGCCGAGATCGCCCACCGAAATCAGGAGTTTTCTGGGTTTGGCTGGATATTACCGCAGATTTATCAAGGATTTCTCCAAGATCGCTGTGCCACTTACTAGGATGACCCGGAAGGGTGTTGCGTTTTCATGGGGACCAGAGCAGCAGTCCTCGTTTGAGACGCTTCGTCAGAAATTGTGCGAGGCTCCAGTGCTTGCACTCCCGGAAGGGATGGAGGACTTTGTGGTATATTGTGATGCCTCTATATCGGGCTTGGGGGCGGTGCTTATGCAGAGGGGTCATGTGATAGCGTACGCTTCGAGGCAGTTGAAGCCTCATGAGTCGAGATATCCCACGCACGACCTGGAATTGGGGGCGGTGGTGTTTGCCCTCAAAATCTGGCGACACTATTTGTACGGGGTTCGGTGTACGATTTACACGGACCATAAGAGCTTGAAATACTTGATGGATCAGCCAAATCTGAATATGCGTCAGAGGAGGTGGTTGGATGTGGTGAAGGATTACGATTGTGAGATCCTGTACCACCCGGGCAAGGCTAATGTGGTAGCTGACGCTTTGAGCCGTAGGACGGATAGCGCCCCGATCCGAGACATTTGTATGAGGTTGACGGTTTTGACCCCGATTCTGGATATTATTCGAGGGGCTCAGATGGAGGCTTCAAGGCCGGAACACCAGAAGAAGGAGCGGGTGGTAGGTCAAGTACCAGGATTTATCACGGATGGTCAGGGGCTTATGACTTTTCAGGGGCGGATTTGGGTGCCGTTTGTGGGCGGTGCGCGCACTATTTTGATGGAGGAAGCGCATCGATCGAAATTCTCGATTCACCCTGGTGCCACGAAAATGTATTTGGATCTCAAGAAGGAGTATTGGTGGCCATGTATGAAAAGGGATGTCGCTTGGTTCGTCGAGAGGTGCTTGACTTGTCGGCAGGTCAAGGCCGAACACCAGCGATCGCACGGTAAGCTGCAACCGCTAGAGATCCCCGAATGGAAGTGGGAACAAATCTCTATGGATTTCATTACCAAGTTACCGCGAACGGCGAGAGGAGTCGATGCGATTTGGGTAATCGTGGATTGACTAACAAAGAGCGCTCATTTTCTAGCTATAAGTGAGAGCTCTTCTGCGGAAAAGTTGGCTGAGTTATATGTGAGGGAAGTAGTATCGCGGCATGGGGTGCCAATCTCGATTATTTCAGACCGCGACGTGCGTTTCACTTCCAGGTTCTGGAAGAAATTCCATGAAGAGTTGGGTACTAGGTTACATTTCAGTACGGCATATCATCCTCAGACAGACGGCCAGAGTGAGCGGACCATTCAGACGCTCGAGGACATGCTTCGGGCATGTGTGTTGGATTTCGGAGGGTGCTGGGACACCTATCTACCTTTAGCAGAGTTCTCGTATAACAACAACCATCATTCGAGCATTGGTATGCCGCCCTTTGAGCTGTTGTATGGGCGGAGGTGTCGCACCCCCATCTGTTGGGGTGAGGTGGGACAGCAGGTTATGGGTAGCACGGAGATCGTGCTTCAGACGACCGAGCAAATTCAGATGGTCAGGCAGAGGTTGCAGACCGCTCAGAGCCGGCAGAAAAGTTATGCAGACAGGCGACGGTCCGAGCTTGAGTTCCAGGTTGGTGATCTCGTGCTCCTGAAGGTCTCTCCTTGGAAAGGAGTGATTCGATTCAGGAAGAGGGGCAAGTTGGGGCCCCGATATATTGGTCCTTTTCGTGTGATTGCAAGGGTGGGACGGGTAGCCTACCGTTTAGACTTGCCAGCAGAGTTGGGATAGATTCACGACACTTTCCATGTGTCGCAGCTGCAGAAATGTATAGCCGACGAATCAGCGGTGGTTCCGTTAGGAGATATTCAGGTGGATGCAAGTCTGAATTATGCAGAAAAACCTGTAGCCATCAGAGATCGGAAGATCAAGGTTTTGAGAAACAAGGAGGTGCCCCTGGTATTGGTTCAGTGGCAGCATCGGAAGGGATCAGAGATGACTTGGGAGCCGGAGCGGGAGTTGCGGGAGCAGCATCCGGAACTTTTTGTCTAAGCGGGACTTCGAGGGCGAAGTCTTATTCTAGTGGGGGAGATTTGTAACAGCCCGGATCCCCAGGTACCTTCATTTCTTTATATATTTTGGCATTCTGTGAGGGGACTCGGCGAGTTGGTGGTTGAACTCGTCGAGTCGGGTCGCGGTTTTAGCGGGGGTTCACGTCCGGACTCGGCGAGTCCAAGGGATGGACTCGACGAGTCCGTGCTGTTTAATGAAACCCTAATTCCCCGGCCCTAAGCTCTATTTAAAGGACCTTATGGCCCTCATATGCGGCCACCTTGAACCCTAAGAGCCTCCATACGTCTGTAAGCCCTTGTGTGTGTGTTTGAAGGCCTCTTGTTCTTCATTTTGTGTGTTAGTGCAAGGAAAGGAGGGAGAGGAGCAAGCTTGAAGTGTTGGGGAGCTTAGATCTGTTGCCATTTCTTCAAGGGGGTCTTCTTGAGGTAACTTTCTGAGTCAATCTTCGTGTTTTGTGTTGATGGGCCAAATCTAGGGTTTCTTCTTGCCTTTCTTGGCTTGAATAAGAAGTATGAGAGGTCCCATGGAGACATGGAACCTAGATCTGGACTTTAGCAGGTCCAGGAGACCCCTTATGACAAGCTTTATGCCCATCCATTTGAGTTAGAAGTTATACTTGCCATATTGAAGGTTGTTTCTTCAAAATAAGCCTTGTATGCATTGCATGGCAACCAAGACTGAGACTTTACGTGACAAATAAGCTTGGGAAGGCCAGATCTATGTATTTATGGAACGGATCTGACCGCAAGAGCCAGTTTTAGCTGGTGCATGGCATGGACTCGCCGAGTCTGAAGAACAGACTCGACGAGTCACTTGAAGATTGTCCTTGAGACCATCTTGTGTGTAGACTGGACCGAGTTGTGGGCGACTCAGTGAGTCGCAGAGAGTTGGAAAGGTTTTGACAGGTGGACCGAGTCAGGATGGGACTCGCCGAGTTGGCCTTAGACTCGGCGAGTTGAGTCGCGGTGACCCTGTGATTCAGGCCCAGGTGGAACTCGTCGAGTCAGGGGAGTACTCGACGAGTCAAAGGGAAAATTCTTGAGAGTTGGTAAAAACGCGTAGACTCGCCGAGTCACTATTGTGCACTCGCCGAGTCTAGTCCTAATTAACTAAAGACTGCTGACCAGGTCAACCGGTGTTGACTTGGGTTGAATGGTCCACCTTAGTGGTACAAGTAATATTTATAGAATTATATATATATATATATCGTAGGAGAATTTCAGCTCGAGGGTTCGAGCCCGAGTGATCCCAGGATTTGCGGATAGCAACTTAGCGAGGCATACGAGGTGAGTCTTCTCACTATACTGTACCCGGAAGGGTTTTGACTATGTGACTGGAAGGTTGAATATGATATGGAATATATGCTTTATGTGTATTAAGTTAATTGCTATATGTGATATGTGTGATACGTTTGATATGGTCCGGAAGGCGTGGTCATATGGACTGTAAGAATTGATGTGGGTAGGACCGGAAGGTTTACCTAGTCGGGATGGAAGTCCCCTGAAATACATGGACCGGAAGGTCAAGGCCTGGAAAGGCGTATGTGCGTATGTTGTATTTTGGGAACTCACTAAGCTTTATGCTTACAGTTGTTGCTTATGTGTTCCAGGTGCGAGTGAGGACCGTGGGAAGGCGCCAGCGTGATCGTACACACACTCGGGGAAAACTATTTTATTTTTGTTATGTAATCGTTGGAGACTGCGACGTTATTTTGGAAATCTAAATCAATTACTCATGTCTTAATGGTTGTAAAAATGAAATTTTTTGGTTGGAAATTTTATGACGTAACACTCCTGGCCGTAAACTCTCAATAAGTCCCTAAATGAAGTCTATCAATTATACAACTCATGTGGTGAATTGTTTCAAGGCTAAATCAAGTCTTAGGGTGCCATATCATCTCCTTTAAGGAGTTTACGGCCATGGGACCATAATCCCTTGGAGTTTACGGCCGTAAACTCCCTTGGGAGGGTTCTTATGGTGCTTTCAAGTCTCAAACATTTCTAGGAACAAATCTAGACTTTAGTACTTGGCTTTAGAAGAGTTTATGGCACATTTGGCACCATTTTATGGAGTTTACGGCCAAAGAACCTTTTGGGCCATAAACTCCCTCACTCTTGGGGTTCTAAGTATTTTAACTAGTCCAATACTCATCTAGGTACATGTCCAAATTGTCGATTGGTTTAAGGAAGGATTTAGGGTTTCATTTAACCCCTTTAAAGGTGTTTACGGCCCAAGAGTTTGTCTTGGCCGTAAACTCCTTTTACTTTGTCATTTCTTTATGTTTTCTAGGCTATAACACTCTAGGGTACATGCTAAAATAGAGTCCAAACCTTTGGTAGAGTTTTCAAAGCATTTTGGCACTTAAAACTTGGAGTTTACGGCCTAAGAAGCTCCTTGGCCGTAAACTCCCTTCTAGTCATGGATCCTAATTGTTTTGTCGTAGAAGGCATGAATTGGAGGCTTCTAGTTCGAGTTCTAAAGCTTTGAGGGTCATTTGAACCCTTAAGGACCTTAAAATGGAGTTTACTCCCCAAGAACGTTCTTGGGCGGTAAACTCCCGGATCTCACATATTTGGCATGTAATCTATGTTATTAAGCTTATAACAAGTATTATAGCACAACTAGAGAAGTGTACTCACGATTTGGGATAAAAACCCGAAGATCCGTGAGAGGGAATTTGGCTTTTCTCTAATTGGAATTCAACTAATGAACCAATTTGGTTCAAAATTCTATTTATAGTCTTGAGATTTTTGGCAGAAAATATTTTTAATTCTTGGAACGAACTCTAATGTCCTAGAGTAATGGAATAACAGTGTTGCACAAAACCCTAGTGCAACCACTCTCCTAATATCTTCTTAAGTGTAAATCCTGAAAACTATCAAACTTATACTCGAAGTTTGAATTTTCACTGTAACTGATCTACATCTATTGGCTTGATATGGTTTGTTCAGAATGGAAATTTCGGGTTGTCACATCATCCCCCTGTTAAAGGGAATTTCGTCCCGAAATTAGAATTTAGGCAAGGAAGTGTGCACGAATGATCGCGTCGTAAGGAGGAAACTTCCTAATCGATTGGTTCTAGCGCACTTAAGTGAAATCGGGCTCTCGGTTGGCATTCCAACGAACCTTCACTAACTGGCGACGACGTTGCTTCGTCCGCTTGACCTCTCGGTCGAGGGTCACTACAGTTCTAATACGAAGGCGAGGATCTCGACGAGTGGACTTGCAAGAGTCGTAACGGAAAGGTATGGTTTCACGATCGAGATGCGAAGAGTAGAAAGTATGTTACCGAGTTCGCGGAGTAGGTCTAGTTTGTGCGAGGCACGGGACCGATTCTGATAAGAATCTCGGAGGTCCTGTCTAACTTGGATTTAGCTTTCCATGCTTTACGAAGCGTATTAAGCCATTCCCAGAGTGAGTTATCCTAAAGAACTTGGTCACTCACTTGGAATCTCAAAGGTTCCTTTTCTTGCGTAACCTCCCAGTCAAAGGCCACCCCTTGCTGGGTCAAATTCGTACGAGTTTCTGTAGCTTGCGAGGAGTTCTGAATGAACTAAGGCGGTAGGTCGGTAAGACCTAGAATCTGGCGAAAGGCTGTCGGCGCCTCTGATGTCGATAAATGCTCAACGGTTTTGACAAATTGTAAGAGTGCTCATAATTTCTCACATTACTAACAGTGTGTCTTAGAAATTTGACTCTTCTATTTCAAAACTCGTGCTTTGAGAACATCGCTACAAGTTCCTCTGAAGGAAATGTGTTCCCATGGGTTCCTTCTTACAACAAGGGTAGATAAGTAAGTCATTACATGGAGAAATGACGAACTGATCCAAGTAAGAAAGGCGTACCCTACTCGTTTAGCTTATGAAAGCTATGGGCGTATTCCTCCTATCCGGAGGGTATCACTACGGACTCGAAGTGTCCGTATCGAGTTTAGGAGATAGTCATTCGGACAGCTTTCCTTAACACTCGAACTGAAAATATTCAGATCTTAGATCCATTCCTGGAAGTAGTTTCTTTTCTTGCGTTTGCTCAACCATTTCGTCTACGCGAGGCAGAGATAACGATTTCTAATGAAAAATCTCGACGGAGTCCTCGATGACCGAGGTACATACAATGCGATCCGTTGATTTCTGGAAGAATATGACCGGGGTTCTCTAGGGTGAGAAACCTAGTCTTCTTATTCTATTTCTGTGTAGCTCGCTAAGTTGTCCGAACTGTTCTTGTATCTCCGTGGGTGTTTAGACTATGGGGTGATATGTTTACGGGAGTCGTACTGGGCTCTAAGTTTGTTCGCATGACGATGCGATTACTCGCAGGCTTAATCTGTTCTCCGTCCTGAAGTTCATATTAGAATTCATACTTGGTTCACAATCACCATTTCGTGTATACGAGTCATACATAATTAAGGTTGAAAAGGTAGTCGAATAACTGATTCTTCTTTAAGCTCATATCCCATTGGGGAAAAAGAATTTAAAGTGGAATCATCAATTCTAAACCTGTAGAAGCTTGATTATATATCACTCTTATGTATACCTTCCTTAGTGATAGATCACTCGCATGAATCCTTGTATTAAACTTGACGTACTGCATGAGTGGTACTTCGGGGTTTCTTCTATAAGAAGTGAACTATGAGGTACTCCTTGCATGAGTACTTCGGTGTTCTGGTATGACGGTTTCGCTAAAAGTTGTTTACTGAAAAGGAGACGTACGTATGAAGCTGTTTTTGTGAGGATCAAATTTAATCGAGTCGTATGATAATGTCAGAATCATACATAAACTTAAAGACATTAGATTTGAACATAAAACGTTTATAGCCAAAAACAACTGTGCAACCATGAACAGAGTTACAGTACTTTAGATTTACTACCAGACTATTTCTGCGACTAAGGTATACTACAAAAGACAAGTATACGCAGCACGAGTATCCCTATACAAATAGGATCTCGCGAAAGGTAAGACTCTAGTTGCACTAGTTTTAAACATGTTTTTGATTATACAAAAACTGACGATTTGGAGGGAACCTATACTATATTAGGGTCCTTAACCGTCTCTTTCTACTCTGCGATCAAACTCCGTCAGGTTTGTTGTTGTCCTTCTCTGCTGGGCAGTCCCTCTTGAAGTGTCCCATGACGCGACATAGATGGCATATCTGAGAGGTTTGGACATTGGTGGTTGATGTGATGTGCTGAATTTGAATCCTACAGCAGCTGGTAGTATGTCCATTCCTGTTGCACCTAAAACAGTGTAACAGACGGCAACTACCCAGATGATGAAAACTACACTCATAGCATTTTGGTAGGTTTCCGGCATGTTGCTTGGCTGGTGTAGGGACAATCGGGACACAAGAAGGAATGGTGGTAGGAGGTGCAGATGTAGTAGCTGTGAAGGTCGTTACCGGTGGTTGTTTCTTATTCGCCCCTCGAAGCGATTTGTCCTTCTTTTTGGCCCAAAACTTCCGTTTGTTACTCTTGCTCCTGACACTTGGGGTATCGTGGTGGTTTGTTGCTCGTCGAGGTACTGGATTGTCACCTGGATTGGCATTGTTGTTAACAGCTCCGCTAACATTCGCATCGTTAGCGTGAAGGTGGGTCAGAATAGCTGACACGGCAGCCGAGACTGCAGCTTGAAAGGTAGCTGCATCAATATGGAGGGTTGGTGCTTGGTTGATGGGTTGCTCGTCTTTCTTTGGCGACATGATTCTGTTTCACGGAAAGAAAATGAACTTGTGAGCGATTCTGGTTGACCCTGATGTACTTAGATTATTCATGTAAAGAGTACGACTATGTTCTCGAAAGTTTGACCTACATCCCTATGATGCAGTCCTAACACGGAAATGGAAGTATGATCACGAAGGTTTGACCTACATCTCTACGATGTAGTCCTAGTACTGAGTAGAAGTGTGTTTATGAAGGTTTGACCTACATTCCTGTGATGCAGTCCTAGTAACGGGTGGAAATAAGTTCGTAGAATGGTCTCAATATGTTTGTTGTTCGAGTTGAGGTATCGTGGGTTGGTGAATAACAAGATCCAACCACTGAAAGAGACTTGGAAATGTCTCCGGAGATAAATCACTATAGTCCAATGACTTGACTAAAGCATGATTCAGATATACTCTAATGAAAGAATGATAAGAGTACTTAAATGAAGAATGACACAGAAGTTAGCCGGCTGTCAATATCTTTGATATTCACGATGTAAAGATTCTAGAAGATGACCTTGTAAAGGTCTCACATCATATCCGGAGAAGATAGTTCCTGACAGCATAAAGACCTAGCTAAAGTACTTACGGAACAAGATAATTTCATAGAAAATGCCACATCAGGCATAGATAGAAAAACACGATTCCTTTTTATAAGGGAAATAAAGTAAAGCGTCTACTACTAGCGACGGTCATCCTCCTGGTGAACTCTCAGTTCAGTCAGTTGACGTTCCATAACAAGTAGGTGTCTTTTGTACACCCTAAGGTGTACTCGAAGTTCCATGACTTCAGCTCGTGATTCGGCCTGTGCTTGCAGCAGGGTTTCATGGTTTCTCTCTGATCTCTCATGTGCATCTTCTAGATGAATGGTGTGGAGGGTATGCATTCTAGCATAGGCGACTACTTCTGTAATCTGGTGTAGGGCTGTCCTGCCTTGAATCTCATTTCGGGCCACTCTGCGGACCAAGATTTGCAAGACTCTATCTGCTGAGCCCCCATTGCTCAAGTCGTAAAAGATTCGGTCGCCATCAAATGGCATAGACTGATCTTGTCCTTGGCTCCATGTTTCCAAGCATTCCACTCACTCAGGGTCGGGCCACGAAAAGCCGGACGAGGGTTAGGAATTGGAAAGGGAGCTGCTCGGGGTGGGTTTTCAACCTCTGGTTCGGAGTTAGCATCATACGAAAGGTCTTCATCATGGTGATCATTCAAGGGGAAAAGGATGATCATTCTCTGGTTATTCTCGAAACCAACCAGCTATGACTTCATTCGGAAGGTACAGGTTGTCGAGGGGATGGAGTCCAGTTATGTTTTCTATGCGAGAATTTAGGGTAGGAGAATAATTATTAGACGAACTATCTAGATAATTATTTAGAAAACCTTCATTAGTTACATCGCTATTTGTGAAGTGCATACCAGCTATGTGAAATCTAAACATGATAGACCTTCGATTAAGTGACCTTAATTCCAAATTCACACAGAATAGGGGTAAGGCAAAATTATCACAGATTCTAAGTCTATAACATCCTAATTACATATAGCCTTAGTGTATCCACTTAACAACTATCAACTTAGTAATGAAGATCCCGTTTTAAATTCTCAAGTATAAAGTACTTCTAGTAACACCAAATACTCCTATAGTATTTTAAATTTTAATGTTATGTTCTATTGTTCTCATTGTGGTAGGGTTTGTAAGATTTTAGCATTGTTGCAACCACACACTTAAACTTAGGCACATGCTAGTCAACCCTCGGATAATATAGGTGATCAGGCTATATCTTCCTAGTTTTGACCATATGTCTCTAAGCCCACTTGTGTTGCCCAACAATCATAATTCTTTTGTACTGTCCTAGTGACACTGATTTTAGTATGAATGTAGCACGTATACTTACTTAAATATTTTACTATTTAAAGTATAAACTCTTGGTCAGAGTATTTTTAATCCCTTATGTATTTATAGTTAGTATATCTTTTATGGGTTGATATACTTAATTCACTATAAACAATACTCTGATACCAATTTGTCACACCCCAAAACCAGGAACGGCGGAAACGTTCTGGGGCGGAGGACGTCATGTATAATATCAACAACAATGTAAAGTAGTAAACAAACAACAACATCATCCATTGCATTAATAATATAATTATTATACAAATGTGTTCTGTCAAATTTTGATAAACACTAAAGCGTAAATCAAAATGAAAGATAAGTCTTGAACAAGCTCCATCTTCCTTTCTCCTTGCATCGGTACCTATCTATGATGACCTGAGGATACAAGTAATTTTGAAAGCGAGTATCAGCTTTGAAGCTGGTGAGATCATAAGTATTAATGTGTCTTAATTTGTAAAACTTATAATTTTTAAGACTTGACATTGTTTTGAAAGAAAGCTCGTATAAGTATGAAAACGTTTGTAGAACAACTGTAAATGTTTGAAAAACCCTAGGAATCCCTATGATTCCTATTAGTAACAAAAGGAGTCTTCTACCAAGACTTGACTGTTCTCAATGAAATCTTCTATCAAGACCTAACTGTTCTGAATGTAGTCTTCTACCAAGACCTAACTGTTCTGATTGTAGTCTTCTATCAAGACCTAACTGTGTTACTATTATTATCATTATAAGAAATTGTATCCTTTGGTACTAGGATACTTAAATATAATTCACCTCATTGGTTATGTGAATGAGTCACAAAATAAAGGCAATAATACAACTAACCTGAATATTACCCTTTGGTACTAGGGTAACTAACATTGTTAACTTTAAGACATCCGTAGACGTACTTTTACCTCTGTTGCTAACAGCTGGGTATAGGAATAGTTAGTCCCTTAAGGTATACCTGTAATGGTACCAAACGTTGACATCCGTGGATGTGCTTTTACCTCTATAGCTAACAGAGATTCTAGGAATGGTCAATCCCGCAACGTATCCTTTGGTACTAGGATATTAAATCCAATCTATCTCGTCGATTTTGTGAGTGTATCACAAAGTAAAGATAAGAATGAGGATTTGATAACAGAGTCGATACATATAAAATGTAATAGGACTCCTCTTGATATATCTATATAAAAGTACTCCTATAAGTGTGATCATGTAAAAGTAATCATGTATATGTACTTATGTAAATGTACTCATGTAAGTGTAATCATGTAAAAGTAATCATGTATATGTACTTATGTAAATGTACTCATGTAAGTGTAATCATGTATATGTACTTATGTAAATGTACTCATGTAAGTGTAATCATGTAAAAGTAATCATGTATATGTACTTATGTAAAAGTGCTAGCTGTAATGTGTGTTCTCTCTATCTAGCAAGTATAGTAATGTACTGTAATGTTCTACGTGTGCTAACTATAATGTTCTAGAAGGTATTGACTCATGAATGAACTGACTCATTTGTATGATATCGCGTTCTAGTAATTGTTCTAGTATCTTCCTAAACTACCCATATGGTAGTTTACTAGTAATCTATTTGGTAAGTATGGACATTGATGTATACCCTTGCTACCCAAGGGCATATGTTGAACTGGAAGGACCTTTTATGACTATATATGTACACATGATATATAACTAATATTTAAACGACTTTCGGACGAATACCCGATATCCCACCTGACCACATCTCAAGGCGCGAAAAGGAAATAGGGTGGATGGCCTTCCTAAGTCTTTTAAACATTTCTTATATAACTATACATATAGAGGCATGCAATTTATAATATAAAAGCATAAATAAGTTTTGTAAGACATTTGAAACATAAATACTATTTTAAGAAAAGATCGACTTGATGTCAATCTATAAAACAATTTGAAGGCATAAGTTTAATAAAACAGTTTAAGTATAAGGAAACATTTGTTTGAAACACAGTTGTAAATAAGTTTGAAAGGTAATGTACGGAGTAAGATGTACAGTGTAAAAAGGAGTTTAAAACATATAAAATGTTTATAAAAAGTCATTTGAAGGAAACTGTTTGGTAAAATGGCTAATGAGTAGCCAAATCATTTGAATGCTGTATATTAATCACATGTGATTGATGTAATAAGTAATATAATCCTACTTGCTAATCACATGTGATTGACATAATAAGTAGCATGATTCTACTTGTATCCCCCCATAAAACATTTAAAACAGTTTAAAACATTAGTTAAGGGGTATGAACTCACTTGTAGTAAGTGACTGGAATTGAACGGACTGCTATCGTACGGAAGGATCGGACAAGTGCTTGGTGTCAAGTGAAGACTTAGACACACACAATGATCCTAATTACATATGAAGACATATGTATATAAATAATTAGTGATTAAAACACTAATTATACAAGTATAGCCATTTAAACGCGAAGAAAACACCTTTGGTCAAGTGCTAGGAGGCTAAAGGGTTGCAATAAAGGAATGTAATGCCTGTAATGGGAGTTTATGGTCTAAAGACCATATGTCTTGGAGTTTACGGCCCAGGGGAGTAAGCTCCTGGCCGTAAACTCTCAATAAGCCCCTAAATGAAGTCTATCAATTATACAACTCATGTGGTGAATTGTTTCAAGGCTAAATCAAGTCTTAGGGTGCCATATCATCTCCTTCAAGGAGTTTACGGCCATGGGCCCATAATCCCTTGGAGTTTACGACGGTAAACTCCCTTGGGAGGGTTCTTATGGTGCTTTCAAGTCTCAAACATTTCTAGGAACAAATCTAGACTTTAGTACTTGGCTTTAGAAGAGTTTATGGCACATTTGGCACCATTTTATGGAGTTTACGGCCAAAGAACCTTTTGGGCCATAAACTCCCTCACTCTTGGGGTTCTAAGTATTTTAACTAGTCCAATACTCATCTAGGTACATGTCCAAATTGTCTATTGGTTTAAGGAAGGATTTAGGGTTTCATTTAACCCCTTTAAAGGTGTTTACGGCCAAAGAGTTTGTCTTGGCCGTAAACTCCTTTTTCTTTGTCATTTCTTTATGTTTGCTAGGCTATAACACTCTAAGGTACATGCTAAAATAGAGTCCAAACCTTTGGTAGAGTTTTCAAAGCATTTTGGCACTTAAAACTTGGAGTTTACAGCCTAAGAAGCTCCTTGGCCGTAAACTCCCTTCTAGTCATGGATCCTAATTGTTTTGTGGTAGAAGGCATGAATTGGAGGCTTCTAGTTCGAGTTCTAAAGCTTTGAGGGTCATTTGAACCCTTAAGGACCTTAAAATGGAGTTTACTCCCCAAGAACGTTCTTGGGCGGTAAACTCCCGGATCTCACATATTTGGCATGTAGTCTATGTTATTAAGCTTATAACAAGTATTATAAAACAACTAGAGAAGTGTATTCACGATTTGGGATAAAAACCCGAAGATCCGTGAGAGGGAATTTGGCTTTTCTCTAATTGGAATTCAACTAATGAACCAATTTGGTTCAGAATTCTATTTATAGTCTTGAGATTTTTGGCAGAAAATATTTTTATTCCTGGAACGAACTCTAATGTCCTAGAGTAATGGAATAACAGTGTTGCACAAAACCCTAGTGCAACCACTCTCCTAATATCTTCTTAAGTGTAAATCCTGAAAACTGTAAAACTTATACTCGAAGTTTGAATTTTCACTGTAACTAATCTACATCTATTGGCTTGATATGGTTTGTTCAGAATGGAAATTTCGGGTTGTCACATAATATATTATTCTCATAATATATTACCAAATTATTTATTTCAATTTATTAATCAAATAATAAAACAATTTCTCTCTAAAAAAACATGCTGTTAAATTGCTAGTTTGAAAGTAACCCAAAAGGACTTTGTCACACCCCTAAACCGGAACGAGGGAAACATTCGGGGGAGGAGGACGTCAATTACAGTATCACAACAATTGTATAATAGTAATCAAAGCAAACACAACCATTACATTGATAAAATATAGTATTTACATCTGTTCATAAAATAATTGTATGACATTAAAAGGTATAACAAAAATATAAAAGACGTGACTCTATAAAGCTTCGTCTTCTCAAAATCCTGTGGTGTACTTGTCTACTGATTCCCTGAGAATACAAGTGATTTTGAAAGTGTATCAACATTTAAGTTGGTGAGTTCATAAATATGTTTTAGTGATGGAAAACTTGTCTTTGTTCTTTAAAAATGATAGTATATTTCTCTAGAAAAATCCAATATTTTCTATCGTGAGTGAAATGTAGTCATGTATGTTCCTTGTAAATGTATATTTTATTAGTGTACTTAATACTAGAAAATAGTGTATTGCATCTGTGTTTGTATGAAAACCTTTGTATGTATACTTGGATACCACCAATTGTAATGAAAATAGTGTACCATAGAGTACTATAGTTTTATTAAATTAAATAAAACCACTGAAGTAGAGTTAATCCCGTAAACATATGTGTTAATTATACTATTGCAAGTTTCATAAAACCATGCTTGATATGACCTAGTGACCTCTAAGACGTTCTTCCGACATCTGAAAGTTATGAAATTTGTCACCCCAGACCTGCCGACCTGACTGTAGCTAATAGTCGAGGTGCGGGATTGTCAGTCCTGTATAGATCTATACATAAATCTCACGCTCTCCCTCCAGGAGACTCTAGTAATACTATATAGGATTTAGTTCCGTACACTGGTGGATACAATTGAAGTAGTTCCACACAACCCTGTATTAACTAGTTTACGTGTAGTGTAGTGTGGTAATGTTTTCTTGTATTTAAACATGTATGAATATCCTTATAATAATGTACTTTTATTGTAAAATAGTTATATTTAAATAATTTTTTAGTAGTGTATACTTGTACCAATGTATTAGAGTAGTGTTTCCCAAACTATACCTATTATAGTTTGAATAAATGTTTTGATTCTGTGTGTTGTACTTAGTAGAATAGTGTAGAGATTTCCAAACTATACAAATTATAGTTTATTTGTAAAGTTTTGTAATGTACATGGAAACATTTGAAATTTAATCGTGTGAAAGTAAAATACCCTTATGCTCAACATATTACAAAAAGGTTAAAATATACAAAGTATTTTTAGGAAGTATAGTGAATGCTCGATTTGAAACAATTGATAAGGTTTTTAAAACTATTTAAAAAATGTTTGAAATAACACAAAAGTCCTTGTGTTTTACTTGTATTATCCCCCTAAAATATTAAAAAAAACATTTAAAATTCAGGGGTATGAACTCACCTCGTATGTGCGCTTGAGTTTGGAATAGCGAAACGGTAGAGACGATCCTCGGGTTGTTATACGACCGAATGACATTACACTAAAATAATTATATTCGACTTCGTATTGAAATTAGTAAGAATATTAATTTAAATAATGTGTTAAATAATAATTTAATTATAAGGAAGACTTAAAATTAAACTGGAAATGTTTGGAAATGGAGTTTTCGGATGAAAATAAGGGTTTACGGTTGGAGGGAATGGGGTTCACGGTTGGATCTTGAATATTTATGAAGATTTGAAGGTCACTTGAAGATTTGAAGATGAGCTTGAATGTTATTGATGGAAATTATGAAGTTCTAAAGGAATAGGGGCGTAAACACTTGAAGATTGAGAGAAAAAGGAACTGTTCACAGTTGAAGATCGAGAGAGTTTTGGGGTAGTTCACGTATTGAAAGTGTGAGAAATGAAAGTGTTTTCGCCAAAAAACTTATATATAGGGGTGGTTTACGGATTTCAATTGGGCCATGACTTGGGTTTTCAGATCCTAATGGGCTCCTTATTGAGTTTTCGACCCAAAAGTTAACCAAGGAGAAGTGTTCACGGTTTTTGGTCAAGGCGGAACGAGTTCACGGTCTAGGCTTCCACCTTTTGGAGTTTATGGATTTGGTTTACACCCTTAAGGGTGTTCACAGTTTTGCCTTCATTCATTAAGGTGTTTACGGTTTGGGTTTTGGGTTTTGAATCCCAAAACCGTAAACACATCCTACCTTTTTCAAACCTTTAATTTATTCACGTATAATCCCTTAACTTTGAACTAGTGTAAGTTTGATTTGTTTAGTAATAATTTTATGTTAAGTATGAAGTTTATACTACCTTATTTCAACATGGTTTTCCCATAATTATGCTTATATGTTAAATAAACATACTTGTAGTTTAGATTTTTATTAAAAGGAAATAACGGGTTGTCACATCATCCCTCCGTTAGAGGGAATTTCGTCTCGAAATTCTTTCTATAGAGCACAATCATGGACTAAGAAAAAGATGCAGGTACTTTTGTTGCATCTGCTCTTCTCGCTACCAAGTGAATTCAGGTCCCCGCTTAGCATTCCAGTGAACCTTCACTATCGCTATGCGTCTTAGTTTCGTTCGTTTGACTTACCAATCCATGATTTGTATGGGTTCTTCTACAAAATTAAGACTTTCGTTTACCTTGATCTTGTCGAGTGGAATCACAAGAGTTTCATCGGATAGACACTTCTTTAAATTTGACACGTGGAAGACGGGGTGTACGTTGTTCAGTTGTTGTGGTAAACAGAGTTTGTAAGCTACTGGGTCGATTCTAGCGAGTATCTCGAATGGCCCAATGTACCTTGGATTTAGCTTCCCGCGCTTCCCAAAGCATATCATGCCCTTCCAGGGTGAGAACTTCAACAAAACGCGGTCACCAACCTGGAATTCCAAGGGTTTTCTCCTTTTATCTGCTTAGCTCTTTTGTTTGTCTCTAGAGGCTTTCAGACGTTCACAAATTTGTACGATCTTTTCTGTGGTTTCCCGAATGATCACCGGGCCAGCGAGAGTGTTGTTTGGAACTTAGCCCCTAGCTAGTTGTGTGACTCCTACTTCAGACCAACACAGAGGGGATCTGCACTTACAGCCATAAAGGGCTTCGAATGGAGCCGCCTTGATGCTAGTGTGATAGCTGTTGTTATATGAAAACTCGACCAGTGGCAAATGGGTGTCCCATGATTTACCAAAGTTGATCACACAGGCTCTCAGCATGTCTTCTAGCGTTTGAATAGTTCTCTCACTCTGACCTTCAGTTTGAGGATGGTAAGCTGTGCTTATGTCCAACTTAGTTCCAAGAGCCTTTTGGAGTGACTGCTGAAATCAGGATGTGAATATACTATCTCTATCTGAGATAATGGATACGGGCACACCGTGCAATCGTACTATTTCTCGGATATAAGTTCTTGTTAGCTTCTCCATTTTTTTTTGTCTTTTTGATTGGAAGGAAGTGGGCAGACTTTGTTAATCTGTCGACGATTACCTAGATAGTGTCATGACCACCCGACGTCTTGGGCAACTTGGTAATGAAATCCATTTTGATGCACTCCCACTTCCACTCAGGTATCTCTGGCTGTTGAAGTTAATCTGTTGACGATTACATATTGCCACCTCCATTCCAAATTAGATCAACATTATCAGTTTTGTGATCGAAAGGGTCATTCTTTAAGTTTGAAATTCATGATATTGATAATGATTTATGATTGAAAACTTTGACAATAGCACACTAGTGTATGCTAGATCAAGATAAACTTGTTAAATGTTAATATCTTGGATTCTTAAATGGATTATCTTGATCTCAAAGTTTACAATAAATATCCATTGTTATGATATAAGCATATATGTTATATTGTATATTTAGTGGCTTATCTCATAAATTTATTTCCCTTTTTCTTTTTCTTCTCTTAGAGTACTTAAAAAAAACATTAACAATGTCTTTAATTGCAGGCTTCAGATTGTTAGGACATAATCCAAATCAATAATAATGGCAATAGGAAAACACTCTAAGAATGATGGAATAAAATCCACAAATAATTACTGCTCCACAGTTACACTTGTGGCTTTTGTGGCCCTATGCTTAGTTGGTGTATGGATGATGATATCATCATCTATTGTTCCTCTACAAAATTTAGACACTACACTCAAGAACACTAATGAAGTTAGAACAGTAGTGACTAATGATAGAATTATTAACAAAGATGAGACTCCAACTCTTGATAACACATCTTCAAAACAGTTTGAGGATAATCCAGGAGATTTACGTGAAGATGCAACAAAAGGTGACAACAGTGGAAATTCACAACATGAGAAAAACAATTCTAAAGAGGATAATACACAAACACAAGTTCAAGAAATAACAATACAAAATGAAGATGAGAAGGAAACCAATTTAGATGACAAGGATTCAAAGAAGGATGGGGATTCAAAAGATGAAAAACAAGAAATATCTGAAGAGGGGAAGGAAGGGAAAGAGGAAAAAGATGATTCAAGTTCAACCCAAGTTGAGATATTGCCATCTGGGGCTCAATCTGAGCTCTTGAGTGAAATATCTGCTCAAAATGGATCATTTTCAACAGAAGCAACTGAGTGAATGAATGAAAAGGAAGGGAATAAGGAGAAAAAGGGGGAGAAAGATTATGGGTATAATTGGAAACTTTGTAATGTTACAGCTGGACCTGATTATATCCCATATCTTGATAATTTACAAGTAATTAAAGGTCTTAGAACTACTAAGCATTATGAACATAGGGAAAGACATTGTCCTGAAAACCCTCCTACTTGCCTTGTTCCTCTTCCTAAAGGATATCAACGCCCTATAGAGTGGCCCACTAGTAGGGAAAAGGTATATATAATTCTATTTTCTTAAAAATATTATATTGTCTCCTCTTTACTTTCAAGCTTATATTGCTATTTGTTGTTGTTAAGAGGGTGTTTGGGTTTTCATTTTGAACTTCAAAAGGACTTATTGACTTATGGTAATGAGAAATGGAGTTTTTAAAAAAGTGTTTGGAACTTTGGATTAGATTTTGTAGTGGAAAAAGTGAATAAATCAATAAGTTGTTTTAAAAAGTGTTTGTCTTAGCTTATACATGTTTTAATTAAGGGTATTTGCTTTTACAACACAAAAAGTTATAAGGAGTTGTGAAAAGTTAGAAACCCTAACTTATTGAAATCTCCTTTTTGAAGGGTTCATATGAAATTATTTTAAAAGTCTTTTTTCATATCGTTTAACACTTTTTTGACTTATTAACTTTTAAAAAAGCCAATAAGTCAATAAGTTGTTCTTAGAGGGTGTTTGGGTGTCCATTTGAAAATAACGTTTTAACTTATTGACTTCTTGAAAAGTCAATAAGTTAAAAAAAATGTTTGGGTATTAAAAAAGTCATTTTGAAACAACTTTTAGATTAGTCTTTCAAAAGGAGTTTTATAGAAGTCCCAATTCGTAACTTTTTGAAATACCTTTTGACTTATTAAACACCTAAAGACTAAAATACCGTTAACTATAATCACAAAATCGCCAAATCCCTAGCCATCGACATTCTGTTACGTTTCTGCTCAACATAGACAAGATGTCGTCTCCCACAGATTAGCTCCGACCCTCCTTAGTCTTCCAAATTGTCGGCAATATTTTATCATAGATTCCGGGTGTGTTTTGATCAACTTTATCGTCTGCAAGGAAGAGGCTACAATCGTTTTCTGCAAGGAGGAGGCTGCGTGCGATCGTTTTCTGGAAATAGGTAATACCGATTTTTTTTTTCCATCTGATCGGTTCTAAAGCTTATAATTTAGATTCTGATTCTTCTTATTTGTGTTATGTGATTGATTGTTCAATATGATTTTAAAGCAAATTTTGCATATTGATTGATAAATGTTTTCTGATTTTGAAGATTATCCATTGGTTTCACTGTTTCAATTTTTATTTGCATGTGATTGTTTTGATTGCTGACCTTCAATCCGTTTTGAAGCAGAATTTTTTACCTAGTTAATTAATATGTAGTTGCTTCTTAATTTCACCTTCCATATTGTAATATTATTGATAATGTAGTTGATGGAATCTACTTGACTGTTATGATTTATGATTATGAAGCTGTTTTGAAGTCGGTTCTTTGGCTGTTTTGATTGATTTTAAATATGATTTTTCAGAAAAATGGACCAAAATGATTTAAATGTTGTTAATTGTGAAACACTTAAGACAAATAATAAACCAAAAATCATTTGGGATAATGATACTTTGATGAAGTTTATCAAATTGTGCTTGGTTGAAAAAGAGAAGGGGCATAAACCCGGTACTCATTTCAATAAGACCGGGTGGGCAAATTTAGAGAAAGCCATGCAAGAAGAAACAGGAAAAGTATTTACTCAAAAACAAATAAAAAATAAATGGGACAACTTGAAAAAAGATTGGAAACTTTATGACCGATTAATGAGACTTGAAACCGGAATTGGTGGGACAAGAAGCTTATTAGATGCATCGGCTGAGTGGTGGGAGGAGAAAATAAAGGTAATATTTACCATTCTTTTTAATCATTTGTAGTTAGGATTGCATAGTGATATATATGAATTAAACATCATATGGTTATATTGTAGGTAGATAAAGACTTTGCCAAATTTAGGGGCACAAATTTGTCTATATATGAGACGTATTATGCTCCTTCGTTTTGGGATTCAGTTGCTACCAGAGATCATTCTATGACTCCGTTACAATTTCTAAATGATGATGAACGAGAGGATAACATGGAGGGCAATGGAGATAATGAGGAAATCAATTTAGGTGATGATGAGCCTCTTTTTCCTAGTTTCCCTCAAACTAGTTCAAGTAAAAGGAAGAAGTCCAAGGATATTTCTAACAATCGTTCAACCAAGACTAAAAGTTCATAAGATACGTAACACACGTACACCATGTCACACATTGGATCACACATGGAACATATTTATTAATGACATTTTACATGGGAGTGGTAGGCTGTGTTACGAAATGTTTAGACTGCACGTACCAGTATTTAGACAATTATGTTTTGATCTTGCTACATATTATGGGTTGAAAGGCACACGTCATATTTCTATTGAAGAGTCGGTAGGAATCTTCTTAATAACTTTGGCTCATGGATGTACAAATAGGTTCCTACAAGAAAGTTTTAATAATTCGGGGGAAACAGTTCATAGGCATTTTTATACAGTTTTGACAACCGTTTTCAAGATGAGTGCCGACATAATCAAGCTAGACCCTAACTATAAGGATATTGTACCCGAATATATACATATATATATATATATATATATATATATATATATATATATATATATATTAAATAATCCAAATTATTATCCAATGTTCAAGGTAATATCTAATGTTCTAGTTAGTTTAATGGTTTACACTTTAACATGAATTTTTTTTTCTGTAGGATTGCGTTGGCGCTATAGATGGGACACACGTGAGGGCATCAGTTCCACAATTTGAAGAAGCAAAATACATTGGTCGAAAGGGATATGCCACATAAAATATCATGGCTGTTTGTGATTTTAATATGTGTGTTACATTTGTGTTGGCTGGATGGGAGGGAACCGCACATGACACAAGAATTTTCAATGAAGCCTTACGGAGAGCGATGCTTCATTTTCCACATCCAACGGGTGGTTAGTATAAATTTTTAGTAATGAAATTTGTATGTCTTTCATACTTGTTTGAAATGTATAACAAACGTTTGCTTTATATGCAGATAAATATTACGTTATTGATGCCGGCTACCCGAATACTAGAGGGTATCTTGCTCCATACAAAGGTACGAACATTCGTTATCATCTACCAGATTTTCGACGTGGACAGAATGTTGCAATGCGTAATCCTCGTGGGCCGAAGGAGTCATTTAAATATCGCCACTCATCATTGCGCAATATCATTGAACGAACTTTTGGAGTGTGGAAAGCTAGGTGGGCGTGTCACACCCCAAAACCGAGAACGGCGGAAACGGTCTGGGGCAGAGGACGTCATGTATGCATCATAACAATTGCAAAGTAGTAAACAAGCAACAACATCATCCATTGCATTAATAGTATAATTTTAATTACAATTGTTTTCTTTCATAGTACAAGTCAACAAGATAACTAATCAAAATAAAAGACGAGTCTTGACTGCTCCGTCTTCTCTAAACCTTGCATCGACACCTGTCTATTTGTAACTTGAGAATACAAGTTATTTTGAAAGTGTAGATCAGCATTTAAGATGGTGAGTTCATAAGTATTTAATGTCATTGCTTTGATTAGTTGATATGAAAGACCGGTGAATGATTGATGAAACATTTAGTATAAGTATGAAAACTCTAGAAAATCCCATATTTCCTACTAGTATAAAAGTAGTCTTCTACCAAGACTCGAATGTTTTGAAAGTACGCATCACTTGAAAATGTGACGGTTTTTCCCTGTTTAACTATTATTAGTTACTCCCTTAAGTATACCTGAAATGGTATCAACCTAAAACATCCGTAGATTGTTCATTTACATCTGTTGCTAACAGCCGGGTTTAGGAATAGTTAGTCCCTTATGTATACCTGCGACGGTATCAACCTAAAACATCCGTAGATTATTCATTTACCTCTGTAGCTAACAGTGGTTCTCGGAATGGTTAGTCCCTCAAAGTACCCTTTAGTACTAGGATATAAAGTCCAATCTATCTCGTCGATGATGTGATTGTATCACAAGGTAAAGATAGAAAGGCGAACTATATAACAGTATCTAGACATCTAACATGTAATAGTAATTTGCCATATAATGTCTATGTAGAAGTATTCATGTACAAGTATTCATGTAAGAGTATTCTTTCATATAGCATGTAGTCTAGACTCATGAATGACCTGACTCTGGTGTAATTTCTTGTAGTAGGGAAAATGTTTTGTTTACTCTAAACTATTCCTATAATAGTTTACTAGAATGTAACTGATGAGTGTCCAAGTAGGTTTATACCCCTTGCTACCCAAGAGTATCGGAACTAAATTTACTGATGGAACATTTATGACCATATATGTATACATGATATATAACAAATATTTAAACGACCTTCGGAGGAGTACCCGATATCCCACCAGACCACATCCAAATCGAGGAAAAGGAAACAGGGTTGATAGCCTTCCTAAGTCTTTTAAACATTTCTTATATAATTATACATATAGAGGCATGCAATTTATAATATAAAACCATAAAGAAGTTTTGTAAATCCGTTGAAAAGTCTAATAAAGAATTTGTGACTTGATGTCAGTTTATAAAATGATTGAAAGTATTTTGTTTGATAAGACAGTTTAAGTACACGAAAAACCACTGTTTGAAAACACCTTTGTAGCCGAGTTTGAAAGGAAGCTTACAGTGTGTAAGACAGTTTGATAACGAGCTTTAATCATGTAAAAACGTTTAAGAAAGTCATTTGAAGTAATATGTTTAGTAAAACTGTTAAACTTGTAGTAAATCCATTTGTATACTAGTTATAAATCCCATATGATTGATTTATTAACAACAAGTATCCCAAAATATTGATGTTTTTCGTGTCAAAATAATCGTATGTTTGTAGTACCAAAGATGGACACATATACATACAGTATAAGCGGAGTGTTTGATTTATATATATATATATATATATATATATATATATATATATATATATATATATATATAACAACACTTTTCATTTCAAAAGCTATGATGTTATCGTGATACATTTTGTATACAAAAGTTTCCTATGAAGTTTATAAATCACATATGATTTCGTTGATAAAAAGCGTATAATGAACTTTATTATATAACACACGACAATAATCGAGTATTTAACTTGTATTCCCCCCCTTAAAAGCATATAAAAGTATTTATAAAACATTTAAAAGTGTAGTTTATAGGGGTATGAACTCACTTGATTGATTGAAGAAAGCGTGACGAAAACCGAGCAGAACTTCTACTCGAGAAAGCGGATCTCTCGAGATTCTCGGGAAATCTCGAGAGTGTAAAACTTTCTTCCCACCTTGGATATGAAAACCGGGCCTTTGGGATGATTCCGAGGGTTGAAACGCAGAGCTTCGGCGCGAGAAAGGAAGGAAATTAGCAATTTTGGCCGGCACCCTCGCATCCTTTTTATAGGGGTCAGAGAGGTTGTGTTACGTGGGGCGTACTAGAGTACGCGCTGCGTACTCATGCGTCATGCATGAGCGCATCCTCGGTTGAAACATTGGAGCGACGTGGACGAACCGGAGCCTAGCATCTTAGTACGCTGGGCGTATGATGGTACGCTGGGTGTACGAGGGATCGGACCGGTGACTCCTTCTTCGGATAATACCGAGCTTTAATTTAATTTATATTTAAATTAATTAACAAACTTGAAAAACTCATATATTTCTCATACGAACTCCGTTTTCGATGTTCTTTATATCCACGCGAAGGTGAGACTACAATCTACAACTTTCGTATAGACTCCGTCGGCTAGTTTTGAATTTATTTTTAATATCATATTTTTAATAGGTCGGGATAGGAAAAGTCCGTTAAAGTTCCATAACTTATTCATCCGACGTCCGTTTTCGTCAGACTTTTTACTGTTGTGCTAGTATTGTTGAGCCCTTCGATTCTCATTTAGATTGTGTCTGCCAAAAGTCTCTCGATCTCTATTTCGAGTTTTTAGCTGTCTACTACTATATCTGTAACTTAGAAAAATCACAACTTCCTCATACGAAGTCAGATTTGGACGTTCTTTTTATGTACGTTTACGGTTTGATGATATCTAAAACTTTCATTTAGATACTTAAGGCCAAAAACTATTGTATTGAAACTTCGCGTTTTACGTTTATCAGTATTGCCGGTTTTGCCGAGAATCTTCGATTGGTCATAACTTCTTCGTTATAACTCGGATTTTAGGGTTCTTTATATGTATGAAAACCTTGACACGATTCCTACTACTTTGTTTAACCCAAATAAGATTTTTGGAAAGTTAAATTTTGACCTAAATTTGACTTGCGTTCCATCATATTGCCTCGAAATATCGGGTTGTCACATCATCCCCCTGTTAGAGGGAATTTCGTCCCGAAATTAGAGTTTAAGCATAATTGATACTACGCTACAGATAGAAGTTTAATTTGATCTTTGCGTTCCTAAGTGAATTCAAATCCTTCCATGGCCTTCCAGTGAACCTTTCACTATCGGGGAACGACTTTGTTTCTTTCATTTGCCTTACTGGTGTGATAACTCTTCTTGGTTGAATGTATGTTGGATGTTTTGTTGACTGTGAAATTAGTACACCTTGTACCCTACAAGTAGTGTCTCCAGATATTCAGAGCGATTATCACTGCTCCTGACTCAAGATCATGTGTTGTATAGTTAACTTCCTGTGTCTTAAGCTGTGTTGAGGTATAGGCAGTGACCTTTCCTCTTGCATAAGAACACGACCTAGTCGTACTGATTATGAAGTCAAAACCTTGTGGTCGATTAGATGTCGTGAAGATCTAAAATAAGGTATGGTTACTCATGAATTAAGGGAAAAGGATAGGTACTTTTGTTCTATCTGTCTTCCTTGTCCCAATCGACAGAAAGGGCATGTGTTGGGCTTCTAAGTTTATTGGCATGGCAGCACGATCACTCGTAGTCTTGGGCAGTCTCCGTCCTGAAGTTCATAGTAGAACCCATACCAGGTTCATCAATCATAGTCTCGGGTATATGAGCCATATATAAATAGGCTTGAAACTGTGGGTCTTTGGATTGAACTTGACGTACTACACGAGTGGTACTTTGGGGCGGTTTGTTGAATTTTTCTTCGGAAAGGATGAGAAACAATAAGTGCTCTATGCACGAGTACTTTGGTATTCTGGAATGACGGCTTTGCTAGAAAGAAAATTTCGGAGGAAGAGATGTACGTATGAAGATGTTTTTGTGAGGATCAAATTGAATCAAGTCATATGATAATGTCGGAATCATAAGGAAACTTAAAGACATTAGATTTGAACGTAAGGTGTTTACAGACAAACCACAACCGTGCAACCATCAACAGAGTTACAGCACTTTAGACTACTATAAGACTATTGCTGCGAATAAGGTATACTACAAAAGGTAAGTATACGCAGTACGAGCATCCCTATATCGATGGGATCCCGCAAAAGATAAGACTCTAGTTGCACTAGTTTTAAACATGTTTTAAAAAGACATACATAATACTGACGATTGGAAGTGAATGTATACTATAGTAGGTTCTTTCGTTGCTTCTTTTCATTCTGAGGTCAAACTCCTCCGGGTTCGCCGTCGTCCTTCTCTGTTGGACAGTCCCTCTTGAAGTGTCCCATTACGCCACATAGATGGCATATTCGAGATATTTCGACATTGGTGTTTGAAGTAATGTGTTGGGTCCGAGTCTGACAGCAATTGGTAGTATGTCCGTTTTTGTTGCATTTAAAGTAGTGTAATGGACGAAAACTACCCCGATGATGGAAGCCGCACTTATTGCATTTCGGTAGGTTTCCGGCATACTGCCTAGCTGGTGTAGGGATAATTGGGATACCAGAAGGGATGGTAGTAGGATGTACAGATGCCGTGGCTGCGAAGGTTGCCACTTGTTGTTGTCTTTTGCTCGCCCCTTGGGGTGATTTTCCTTTAGCTTTAGCCCAGAACTTTCGTTTGTTATTCTTGGGCTTGGGATTCGGGGTTTCGTGGTAGTTTGTTGCCCATTGAGGTATTTTATTGTTACTTCGATTGGAGTTATTGTTAACAATCCCGCTAACATTCGCGTTGTTAGCGTTAAGGTGGGTCAGAACAGCTGACATGGCAGTCGAGACTGCAACTTGAAAGGTAGCTGCATCAATCTGAAGAGTTGGTGTTTGGTTGATGGGTTGATCGTTTTTCTTTGGCAACATGATTCTGTTACATGGAAAGAAAATGAATTTCTGATTGAGAATGGTTGAACTTGGATGCACTTTGATCGCTTAAGTAAAGAGTAGAAGTATGTTCTTGAAGTTTTGACCTACATCTCTATGATGCAGTCCTAGTACAGATTAAAAGTATGTTCATGATAGTTTGACCTACATCCCTATGATGCAGTCCTAGTTTAGAGTCGAAGTATGTTTGTAGAATGGCATTTAAACGTTTATCATTCAAGCCGAGGTATTATAGGTTGGTGGATAAAATGATCCAACCTTTAAAAGAGGCTTGAAAATGATTTTGGAGTTAAATTACCATAGTCCAATAACTTGACTAGATGGGGTTTCAGATAGACTCCAACGGTAGTAAAATGAAGGTATTTGAACAAAGAGTAACACGAAAGTTAGTCGACTTTCGATATCATTGATGTTTAAGATGTAATAGGTTTGGGGAAATCGACCTTGTTGTAGGTCATACATCATATTCGGAGTAGAACAGTATTTGACAAAGAAGGAAGTAAGGTATCTCTTACTGGCGACAATCACCCCCATGGTGAACCCTTAGTTCGGTTAGTTGACGTTCCATATCAAGCAGGTATCTCTCGTACACTCTCTGGTGTACTTGGAGCTCTATGACTTTCGCTCGGGTTTTCAGCTAGTGCTTGCAGCAGGGTCTCATGGTTTCTCTCTAATCTCTCGTGCATATCTTTTAGATGAATGGTGCGGAGGGTATGCATTCTTGTGTCGACGACAACTTCGGCAATCTGATGTAGGGCTGTTCTGCCTTGAATCTCATTTCGGGCCACTCTGCGGACCAAGATTGGCAAGATTCTGCGTGCTGAGACCCCATTGCTCAGGTTGTAAAAGTTTCAGTCGCCAATAAATGGCATGGGCTGATCTTGTCCTTGGCTCCATGTTTCCAAGCATTCCTCCGACACAGGCATCGGGCCATTAAAAGCCAGACGAGAGTTAGGAATTGGAAAGGGAGTTGCTCGGGGTAGGTTCTCAACCTCTGGTTCGGAATTAGCATCGTCTGAAAGGTTTTCATCATGGTGATCATTCAAAGGGATAGGATGATCATTCTCTGGTTCTTCGCCAAACCAACCAGCTATGACTTCGTTCGGAAGATATTGGTTGCGGTGGGGATGGAGTCCAGCTATGTTTTCTATCCGAGAATTTAAGGGTAAGAGAATAATTATTAGACGAACTATCTAGATAGTTATTTAGAAAACCTTCATTAGCTACATCGTTATTTGTGAAGTGCATACCAGCTATGTGTAATTTAACGGGACAGACCTTCGAATAAGTGACCTTAACTCTGTATTCACACAGAATAGGGGTGAAGTAAAATTTTCACAGATTCTAAGTCTATAACATCCTAATTACATATAGCCTTAGTGTATCCACTTAGCAACTATCAACTTAGTGATGAAGATCCCGTTTTTAGTTCTCAAGTATAAAGTACTTATAGTAACACCAAATACTCCTATAGTATTTTAATTTTAATGTTATGTTCTATTGCTCTTATTGAGGTAGGGTTGGTAAGATTTTAGCATTGTTGCAACTACCCAATTTAAACTTAGGCACATGCTAGTCAATCCTCGGATAATATAGGTGATCAGGCTATATCTTCCCAGTTTTGACCATATGTCTCTAAGCCCACTTGTGTTGCCCAACAATCGTAATTCTTTTGTACTGTCCTAGTAACACTGGTTTTAGTATGAATGCAGGCACGTATACTTACTTAAATATTTTATTATTTAAAGTATAAACTCTAAATCAGAGTATTTTTAATCCCATTGTATTTATAGTTAGTATATCTTTTATGGGTTGATATACTCAATTCACTATAAACAATGCTCTGATACCAATCTGTCACACCCCAAAACCGAGAACGGCGGAAACGTTCTGGGGCGGAGGACGTCATGTATGCATCACAACAATTGCAAAGTAGTAAACAAGAAACAACATCATCCATTGCATTAATAGTATAATTTTAATTACAATTGTTTTCTTTCATAGTACAAGTCAACAAGATAACTAATCAAAATAAAATACGAGTCTTGACTGCTCCGTCTTCTCTAAACATTGCATCGGCACCTGTCTATTTGTAACCTGAGAATACATGTTATTTTGAAAGTGTAGATCAGCATTTAAGCTGGTGAGTTCAAAAGTATTTATTGTCATTGCTTTGATTAGTTGATATGAAAGACTGGTGAATGATTGATGAAACATTTAGTATAAGTATGAAAACTCTAGAAAATCCCATATTTCCTACTAGTATAAAAGTAGTCTTCTACCAAGACTCGAATGTTTTGAAAGTACGCATCACTTGAAAATGTGACGGTTTTTCCCTGTTTAACTATTATTAGTTAGTCCCTTAAGTATACCTGAAATGGTATCAACCTAAAACATCCGTAGATTGTTCATTTACATCTGTTGCTAACAGCCGGGTTTAGGAATAGTTAGTCCCTTATGTATACCTGCGACGGTATCAACCTAAAACATCCGTAGATTATTCATTTACCTCTGTAGCTAACAGTGGTTCTCGAAATGGTTAGTCCCTCAAAGTACCCTTTAGTACTAGGATATAAAGTGCAATCTATCTCGTTGATGATGTGATTGTATCACAAGGTAAAGATAGAAAGGCGAACTATATAACAGTATCTAGACATCTAACATGTAATAGTAATTTGCCATATAATGTCTATGTAGAAGTATTCATGTATAAGTATTCATGTAAGAGTATTCTTTCATATAGCATGTAGTCTAGACTCATGAATGAACTGACTCTGGTGTAATTACTTGTAGTAGGGAAAATGTTTTGTTTACTCTAAACTATTCCTATAATAGTTTACTAGAATGTAATTGATGAGTGTCCAAGTAGGTTTATACCCCTTGCTACCCAAGAGTATCGGAACTAAATTTACTGATGGAACATTTATGACCATATATGTATACATGATATATAACAAATATTTAAACGACCTTCGGAGGAGTACCCGATATCCCACCAGACCACATCCAAATCGAGGAAAAGGAAACAGGGTGGATAGCCTTCCTAAGTCTTTTAAACATTTCTTATATAATTATACATATAGAGGCATGCAATTTATAATATAAAACCATAAAGATAGTTTATAGAGGCATGCAATTTATAATATAAAACCATAAACATTTGTGACTTGATGTCAGTTTATAAAATGATTGAAAGTATTTTGTTTGATAAGATAGTTTAAGTACACGGAAAACCACTGTTTGAAAACACCTTTGTAGCCGAGTTTGAAAGGAAGCTTACAGTGTGTAAGACAGTTTGATAACGAGCTTTAATCATGTAAAAACGTTTAAGAAAGTCATTTGAAGTAATATGTTTAGTAAAACTGTTAAACTTGTAGTAAATCCATTTGTATACTAGTTATAAATCCCATATGATTGATTTATTAACAACAAGTATCCCAAAATATTGATGTTTTTCGTGTCAAAATAATCGTATGTTTGTAGTACCAAAGATGGACACATATACATACAGTATAAGCGGAGTGTTTGATTTATATATATATATATATATATATATATATATATATATATATATATATATATATATATATATAACAACACTTTTCATTTCAAAAGCTATGATGTTATCGTGATACATTTTGTATACAAAAGTTTCCTATAAAGTTTATAAATCACATATGATTTCGTTGATAAAAAGCGTATAATGAACTTTATTATATAACACACGACAATAATCAAGTATTTAACTTGTATTCCCCCCTTAAAAGCATATAAAAGTATTTATAAAACATTTAAAAGTGTAGTTTATAGGGGTATGAACTCACTTGATTGATTGAAGAAAGCGTGACGAAAACCGAGCAGAACTTCTACTCGAGAAAAGCGGATCTCTCGAGATTCTCGGGAAATCTCGAGAGTGTAAAACTTTCTTCCCACCTTGGATATGAAAACCGGGCCTTTGGGATGATTCCGAGGGTTGAAACGCAGAGCTTCGGCGCAAGAAAGGAATGAAATTAGCAATTTTGGCCGGCACCCTCGCATCCTTTTTATAGGGGTCAGAGAGGTTGTGTTACGTGGGGCGTACTAGAGTACGCGCTGCGTACTCATGCGTCATGCATGAGCGCATCCTCGGTTGAAGCATTGGAGCGACGTGGACGAACCGGAGCCTAGCATCCGAGTATGCTGGGCGTACGATGGTACGCTAGGCGTACGAGGGATCGGACCGGTGACTACTTCGGATAATACCGAGCTTTAATTTAATTTATATTTAAATTAATTAACAAACTTGAAAAACTCATATCTTTCTCATACGAACTCCGTTTTTGACGTTCTTTATATCCACGCGAAGGCGAGTCTACGATCTACAACTTTTGTTTAGACTCCGTCGGCTAGTTTTGATTTTATTTTTAATATCATATTTTTAATAGGCCGGGACAGGAAAAGTCCGTTAAAGTTCCATAACTTCTTCATCCGACGTCCGTTTTCGTCAGACTTTTTAATTTTGCACTAGTATTGTTGAGCCCTTCGATTCTCATTTAGATTGTGTCGGCCAAAAGTCTCTCGATCTCTATTTCGAGTTTTTAGCTGTCTACTACTATATCTGTAACTTAGAAAAATCACAACTTCCTCATACGAAGTCAGATTTGGACGTTCTTTTTATGTACGTTTACGGTTTGATGATATCTAAAACTTTCATTTAGATACTTAAAACCAAAAACTATTGTATTGAAACTTCGCGTTTTACGTTTATCAGTATTGCCGGTTTTGCCGAGAATCTTCGATTGGTCATAACTTCTTCGTTATAACTCGGATTTTAGGGTTCTTTATATGTATGAAAACCTTGACACGATTCCTACTACTTTATTTAACCCAAATAAGATTTTTGGAAAGTTAAATTTTGACCTAAATTTGACTTGCGTTCCATCATATTGCCTCGAAATATCGGGTTGTCACAGGGCGTTATTGAGAGATATGCATGTTAATTACACATACGAGCACCATGTATGGATAGTGATAGTGTCAATGGCGGTCCATAACTATATAAAAAAGGCCGGTAGATTTGATGAAGCATTAAACAGGGCACAACAAGAATCTTATACTCCAAATGAAGCTGGTAATAGTAATGAAGCGCATGAAGAAGGTACAAGTACACGTCGTACAAATGATAATGATATGTATATGGCAGCAGTACGAGATATGATTGCCTGAGAGATAACGAGATCGTGAAGATGAATGTAATATGAAATTACATATGATTTTTTAAGATTTTTTTACAATATGCTTTATGATTTTTTTAGGAATTTTTTTTACTATATGCTTTATAATTTTGTATGAACATTATTTTTGAATGTTATCAAAATTTTCTAAATTGTGTAAAAAGTAATTATATTACAAATTTCATCAAAAAAGAGTAAAAAATATATATACTTTATCCAAAAAAAGGTTCGTATAAATATTATATGTAAATAATCAAACATGTCTCTTTTGGTCATTTTACATGTATAAGTTAACCCAAACATTTTTTATAAAATAAGTTATTGACTTATTGACTTTTGTCATTATAAAAGCTAACCCAAACACTTTTTTAAAAACTTCTTTTTCTATCTTGATAAGTCAATAAGGTCTTTTAGATAAAAGGACTTTTTAACTTGAAAATGAACATCCAAACACACTCTTAGATGAAATCCCAAACAATATCTACTTTCTTGAAGTGTTTATATTCTCATATGCATGTTTACATGACTGTTTAACTATTCATTACATATGTGAACATGTTATATGTATAATGTATGTATATAGATGACTAAAAATGTTTTTTTTTTTTTTTTTTTTTTTTTTTTTTTTTTTGTAGATATGGTATCATAATGTTCCTCGCACAAAGCTAGCTGAACTTAAAGGACACCAAAACTAGGTGAAAGTAACTGGTGAATTCCTTACATTCCCTGGTGGTGGGACCCAGTTTAAGCATGGAGCTCTCCATTACATTGATTTCATAAAAGAAATAATTCTTCTAAGTTCTACCATAACATTATAAGTAATTTGTAAAATTCGAGAAAAGATTTATGAATAATTTACTACGACAGATTGTGCCATATATTGCATGGGAAAAGAGGTCACGTGTGATATTAGACGTTGGATGTGGGGTTGCAAGCTATGGAGGATTTTTGTTTGATAGAGATGTTTTGACAATGTCTTTTGCTCCAAAAGATGAACATGAAGCTTAGGTTCAATTTGCACTTGAAAGGGGAATTCCTGCACTTTCAGTTGTTATTGGGACTTAAAGACATCCTTTTCCTGCTAGGGTTTTTTATATTGTCGATTGTGCACGTTGCATAGTTCCTTGGCATATTGAAGGTATTTTCTTCTTCATTTCTTCCTTTCTTGGATTCAGGGGAAGGAATGGAATGGTTGATTCCATTGGAATGAAAAGAAAAAGATGTTTGTTTCGTGTGGTTGAATAGAATGGACCATTCCTGAAGGAACACGATCCCTTCCATTTCATTAATTTTCATTTCATTATTCATGTAACGAAAGAAAAAGTGCAATAATTTATGTTACTGTAGTTTACAATGACAAATCTTTTTCTCAAACTTACGCAATTTTAGTTTAAGTAATTAATTAATTATTTATTATTATCTCCAGGAGGTAAACTTCTTTTAGAGCTGAATCATCTACTACGACCAGGTGGCGACTTTGTTTGGTCTGTTACTCCAATCTATCAGAAACTTCCAGAATATGTTGGGATTTGGGAAGGTATTTTCCCTTACCTTTTTATCTCTTTGAAAGACCCCAACTTTCGTATTTTTGAAAGACCCAAACTTTCATACTTCACAATATCATTACTCCAAAACATGCTATTTGCATATTCATAAAAGGAATATTTTACATTGATAAAGGGAATTACAAACTATTAGATACAAACCTTCTATTACAATGTGTTATATATATTACATAACTACCAAGAATATTGTAATTTATACAAACATAAACTATAGTACAGAATTACTATTACAAACTATTCTACATCTTTCAATAGTATGTAAACATAGGAGTTACTTATCACCTTCAATTGTTAAACATTGATAGGGTAAGCGGTGATGCTTAGTGAGTTCAAAAATACATACAATATAATGTTATGCCATATATATATATATATATATATATATATATATATATATATATATATATATATATATATATATATATATAAAATTCAATGTGGCAAAAGCAAAGAAGAACAACAAGATGTATGTGAGATCATGTGCCAAGCGTTCATATCAATCAAAGACTTTATTCAAAGATATACTTTTCAATTCTTGATATACATCAATAAAGCTTTGGCCCAAATGGCATAGAAGACATGCAATTTCTGATTAACATCTTGTTAGATTTCAGGCTTATAGTCCTATCTAACCATTTGCCAATGCCATAAAATAGAAGTCATTCTCTTACGAAGACATGCTGTACATGGCCAGAGGCTACGTACTAGTACCAATGTGAATCTAAGTCCTTTCACTGATCACATGGTCAAAGGTATTACAATTGCTATAAACATAGCGAATAACACGAGAAAATAACTCAGAATAATAACACTGAAAAGCACATAGCACATATAACACATAACATACAATTGTTCCTATATATTGAACCCACCTTAAGTTAACCGGGGGTTAAAATAGTAATTTCGACAACACTTTGGCTTTAAATATGACTTTCTATGTTGAAAACCGGGAGCTTAATTGAAAACCGGGCTCTCCGAAGGTAGGGCATCAAAACCGAAAAGATAAAATTTCTGGGCTTCTCGGGGGTCTCGGGACGTGTTTCGGTTGCTAAAATTGATACCGAGGCTTCGGGGAAAGTCAAAATGAAGAAAATATGGAAAGAGGGGCTAAAAGTGGCAATTTTCAAATTCTAGCCGGGAGGGTTCACACCCTCCTATTTATAGGCCGAGGTTCAGAGTCGGCTGGGAAGGAAGCAAGCAACAAAGCAGCTTGGTGGCGTCAGCAGCGAGGGGCAGGTGGCGCAAAGGCGAGGCTCGGATGCGAGGGTCGGAACAGCTGGCGCGCATGCGAGGCTTAGTCATTGTGGTTCGGATGCGAGGCTGGTAGGTGAGATGTGTCTCGCGTCGTACTGGCCACGATGCGAGACGTGTCTCATTCCTGCTGGACCTCGGCGTTGGCGAATTAACTTGCGACACACGCCTGCTTCAGATTTGGCCACGTCTCCGGTGACGCACCTGCTTCGTGCGAGGTGACGTGGCCGGTACTATTCATGCGAGATTTCTCGGTTTTCGGTCCCCGAACTTCTAAAATCCATAACTTTAGCATACGAGCTCCGGTTTTGATGTTATTTATATGCACGCGTAGCTAAAATTACGCTCTACAACTTTCGTTTAGACTTCGTCAACTAATTTTGACTTTATTTTTAATATTATTATTTTTAACAGACAGGGACAGGAAAATTCATTAAAAATTCATAACTTCTTCATCCGACATCCATTTTCGTCAGACTTTTTACCATTGTACTACATATGACGAGACCTTCAATTCTCGTTTAGCATGTATCTGTCTAATATAGCTCGATCTAAAATTCAAGTTTTTAGCTGTCTACTGCTAAATTGAAACTTCGAAAAATCATAACCTCCTCATACGAAGTCAAATTTTGACATTCTTTTTTTCGAGTTTCTCGGTTTAACGAATATTACGACTTTCATTTAGATTACTAAGGCTAAAGAGTAGTTTATCAAATACTCACTTTTTACGTCATTCGGGGCCGTGCCGGTTTTCTCGCGGATCTTCGGTTGGTCATAACTTCTTCGTTATAACTCGGATTTTGACGAGGTTTTCGCCTACAAGTTTCTAACGAGATTCTCTACAACATCAAACAATAAAATTTTACTTATTTAAAATTTTATATTTTCGCTAAATTTCACTATTTCACTTTTAATTGGAATCTCATAAGACTTCCAATATTTTCTGAGTGATTCTGAACATAGTTTTACTTCGTTTCTAGTAAAAACCATCTGTTAGAACTCAACACTCAATTTTACTTAGTTTTTCAAAATTTAATTCTTTACAAAACAGGATTTCAAAACGTGTATGTTACACTCTTACTTTTCCTTATGAAAATATCCACTTTTAACTTTTTTTTTTTCCTGCCATGACAAAATTAACAAAGGCAATGTGTTGGGAACTGATAGCTGTTAACAAAGATAAAGTAAATAAAGTGGGAGTTGCTGTTTATCAAAAGCCCATCTCCAGTGAATGCTATGAAGGAAGACCACAAAACGACCCTCCACTCTGCATTGAATCCAATGATCCAAATGTTGCATGGTATTATACTATCATTTCTTTATTCCTTAATTACTTTTCAAATATATATTAATGAGTAAGAAACAAGAAACATAACAAATAAAAATGTTTAGGAAAGTACCTCTACAAACATGCATGCACAAGGTACCAATAGCTGCAGAAGTGCGTAGGTCCAAGTGGCCAGAAGAATGGTCATCAAGAGTGGAAAAAGCACCTTACTGGTTGCTGACATCACATATCGGGGTTTACGGGAAGCTTGCACTCGAAGATTTCACTGCAGACTTTGAACACTGGAAACGTGTTGTTAACAAATCGTATATGAATGGATTATGGATAAATTGGTCAAATGTCAGAAATGTCATGGATATGAGAGCTATATACGGAGGGTAGGTAACTAATCTAATAAAACCAACAAATACCACCATATACTTCATTTCTTATATTATATGTTTCTAATTCTTCCTATTGCAACATTATAATTTGATATTCCAGATTTGCAGCTGCTTTAAGAGAAATGAAGACTTGGGTGATGAATGTGGTATCGGTTGATTCTCCAGACACGCTTCCAATAATTTATGAACGCAAATTATTTGGAATATATCATGATTGGTGTGAATCATTTAGCACTTACCCAAGATCTTATGATCTTCTCCATGCGGATCATCTTTTCTCCAAAATAAAAAAGAAGTAACCAACTAATGATCCTTTTAGTTTACGAAAAGACGTAAATGCCCTTGTTGTACTGATATTTTGGTTTTGAATTGGTGTTTGTAGATGGAACATGATGGATTTGATTGCGGAGGTGGATAGAATATTGAGACCCGAAGGAAAACTTATAGTTCGTGACACTGTAGAAATCATTGATGAAGTAGAGAATATTCTTCGGTCGATTTATTGGGAAGTGAGGTTAACTTACTCCAAAGACAAAGACGGATTACTATGTGTGCAAAAGAGTATGTGGATGCCTGTTGAGGTAGAAATAATTACATATGCCATTGCTTGATTATTTGTAGTTCATTGCTATGTTGGTTTCCCTTGCTTTTTGTACCATAGTGTTTTAGTTGGTTAGTTTGTTGTTCTGGTCTGTTATGTCATGTCTTGTTATTGGGTATGGGGTTGAGTTGTTTAACTTGTAGGTAGGACATGATGCGCGACATTTATTGTTTATTTTGAGAATCGAATGTGTTCATGATAGTGAAAGAGGGCTTCATATCAAAAATAAACATGGAATTTTTGAGTGTATTTTGTTGGAATTTTGGTTTGTAATTTCCAAATATTTTGCTTTTAATCATAGTTGATATATCTATATATATATATATATATATATATATATATATATATATATATAATATTATTTGGTTGTTATGTGGTTGTATGTTTTGGCTGGCTGTATATGCGGAGTAAGCACGTTTAACATTCTTGATGAACAAAAGAAAATGATGCTTGAAAAATGGACTAAAAATTTCTCAACAATCCATTTAGTAAAAAAAATAACAGTTGGAAAATAGGAGCCTACGAATATATCAACCTAGCAAGTCATCAAAGATGTTAGTCTTCATTTGTATTTAGTGCTTCTTAATACTTTAAGCCACCGAAGATGCTAGTCTTTATTTGTATTTAGTGCTTTTTATTACTTTAAGGACTAATACAAAATTAGTCTCAAAAGGAGAAACATTATGCATACAATATCTTCACACCACTTCAAAAGAGAGCAAGAGGAGAAGGGCGAAACTAGCTCTCGACTTTGACAAGAAAAAGGAAGAAGCAACATTAACCTTGCAAGACTTAAGCTAAATTATATACTTGCACTTATGAGTTGAAGAACATGATTTCAGTAAATGTAAAGGATGACTTGTAAGCAACATAGCATGTATAAGAACTAATCAAAACAAGCAACCATGCCCATGCCTAGCATGTGGGGCTGGTTCTATAAAAAGAAGAGAGGATGGAATGTTAAACACCCCATTCCGTTAAGTAAATATATGGTGAACTTTTGTAGGTCCAAAATAATATACACAACATATTAAATCATATTATATGATTAAATATCTAGCTATACTCTCCGGTATTATTATTTTCATAAAACAATAATTCTCCAATTAAATACAAGAGCTGATAGTATTTATTATAATCAAATTATTTAATAAATAATCAATGAGTGTTTATTTGCTTAAGGTGTGGCCTTCTATGATCATATGTCATTAAGAAATATCATTTTCAAATGATTCTTGAGGATATATATCTTTCAATCTCGTACTTGCACAAGTCTCATTTTGAATTGATATAGACAAAGGTGAATGTTTAGCAACATATTACTTCCCCTAATAACACACGACAAAGTTCCATTCAACACCATCCAATTCCCTAAAAGTCCAAAACTACAATTGATGTATAATGTAAGTATCAGTTGTGCATTTGTCCCAATCATAATTTGAACATGAGATACATATCACAATCAATATCATTTAGTGTTCAAATTTTAATAAGACGTCTTATATGTCTAACTCTCAACACATAATAGGAACAAATCCAATATTGACTACATATGCCTCTCATATGGTTCATATCATACCTAATAATAGCCTTTATAACTCTTTGGTCAAAGAACAACATTTAACTACATTAAAGTATAGCATTCCTACACTTAAGTCCCAAATATGCGCCTCATGTATTAAGGATACAAAGATATTTCCTTTATCAGTATCACTCATGATAACGATCCTGCTGAGATTTAGGTAAACAAACAAAATTAAAACCATTAAGTTTGCATGTAACCTAAATAGGATCTACATTTTCTCTATTGAACCTATAACTAAGAACATCAAAAAGAAACCTGGAAACCCTAGGGTATTTTCAAAATTAACATTAGATGGTTTTAGGATAACATACCTTTTAGTTGTTATAGCAAACAACTAGAAATTCCCTTTGAAGATCTCTTGGAAGCAAGTATCATAAGTGTAGTGCCTCTAATGGAATTACACCCAAGCTAGTAGGAGAATGAATTAGGAGAGAGGAGTGAGATTTTTGTCCAAGGTTTGTGGAGGGAAGGCATGGACGAAATCAAGGGCTAGGGAACTCCTTATATAGTTGAGGAAACTTGGTGCAAAAGCTAGGGTTCAAGGGATAAGCCTTAGATTCCCTTGCTTGGTGACCAAACAACCCAATCCCCTTGTCCAAGGGGCCATAGACGAAATCTCTCAAGGTTTCCTTGGAGGTTTTTGTCCACTTAATTCCATGAGGTTCTAGAGCCTTCATTTCTTTACTATTAATAAATAACAAAATAGTCCCTATACTTTTAACTAGTTCAATTAATCCCAAAATTAACTCCAATTAATTTCTGATTAATTATTAATTAAATAATATGATTTATAATTAGTATATTATTTTCATAACACATTAATAAACCATTTATTTAATTTATTATTAAAATGAATAAATTAATCTCCCTCTAAAAAAATCATCCTGTCCAATTGCTAGCTTTGAGGGTAACCTAAAAGGATTGTGCTACTATCAGTTCAAGTATATACCAATTTTAGTTATGGTCTTAGATACCTAATCCAACAGTCTCCCACTTGGATAAGTCTATAACTATAATTGTTAGTATAACTTCTGAATCAGTCAACAAGTTGTAGCTTCCAAAAGTCATTGTCGAACTCTGACCAGTCAGTTACGTGTCCTAAGGTAAGTGATCATATAATCCTCTGTTGTGCAAGATATCATTCGAACATGAGACATGAAATAGAATCAATCTCTTTGTCCACGACTTTGTTTCCTGATTTCTGATTTCTAATGACATAGAACTTCCAATTTAACACAACAATTTAGTCCTGGCTGAACCCGGCACTATAAGTCAACACCAAATCACCGAGGGGCCCAAATATATCGCTTTTCCCGTTAGGGAAAAATGAATGAACAAACTTTGACTTATATGCTTGTATCATTTACTCATTAAATCACACATGACAATACGTTTTATAACATCAAGTTATTGACACGTTTACATATTATCAATACGCAACCGACTTGTAAACTACAACTCATATATCTCTATTTCAAGATTATAAGATATTATCGTATGAAAATTACTCATGATTAATTCCATGAACTAATTCTATGAGTGTGGGTTAATCCAATACTCAAATATCCATTTCTAAGTACTCATGAACATTGTAGCAATACCATTTCTATGTCTAAAACTCCTTAGACAATCTACATCATGACAGTCTTAATTCACTACTTCCAAAAATATGATCGACTGTGGAATTTGAATAATCATATTATTCGGGAGGTAAAACATACAAAATGAAACACAAGAATAAACAATTGATAATAGGTAGTAAACAGCCTCATAAATATTTCTCTATGATTTAATCGCTAAAAGTCAATTTCATTTCAAAGTAACTACTATATGTCTTATGAAATGGTACTTTCTGTCGATATGTCTTGATCTTCCATGATCTCTTGGTTCCTTTGTCAAGACGACTGCCCTTTCATTATCACAAAAAAGTTCCATCGATTCCTTAATGGTTGGAATAACTCTAAGGTCTCCGATGAAGTTCTTCAAACAAATTGCTTCCTTTGATGCTTCACTTGCCGCTATGTACTCTGACTCATAGGCAGAATTAGCCACTGTCTCTTGCTTGGAACTTTTCCAAGTAACTACTCCTCTATTTAAAGTAAACACATAGCAAGATTGAGAACGGAAGTTGTCTCTATCCGTTTGAAAGTTGGCGTCACTACACCTAGTTACTCTTAATGTATCAATGCCGCCAAGTACTAGGACCCAATCCTTAGTCCTTCCCAGATACTTGAGAATATTCTTAACTGCTATCCAATCGGATTTACTTGGATTTCCCTAATAACAACTGACCATGCTCAAAGCAAAGGACACAGCAGGGCGACTACATGTCATAGCATATATGATAGATCCTATGGCGTAAGCGTATGCACTCCTACTCATTTATGATATTTATGCATCGATACTCAAACTATTAGTCTTATTCAGTTTGATATTACTCTGGATGGGCAGTTCTCCTTTCTTGAAAATTTCCATAATAAAATATTTTAGCACATTTTCCAAATATGTAATTTGACTAAGTCCAATTAGTCTTTTACTCCTATCCCTCAGAATTCTTATCTCCAGAATATAGGCAGCCTCACCTAGGTCCTTCATAGCGAAACACTTTCGAAGCCAAGAATTAACCTCTAACAAAGTTGGAATGTCATTTCCTATAAGAAGTATGTCATCAACATACAATACTAGGAAGGTTACTATACTCCCACTAGCTTTGACATATCCACATGACTCATCTTCACTTCTAGAGAAACCAAAATCCTTGACTTTCTCATTGAAACAAAGATTCCATCTGCGAGATGCTTGTTTCAATCCATAGACTGATTTCTCAAGCTTACACACTCAATTAGGAAGCTTTGCATCAACAAAACCCTCTAGTCTACTCATGTAAACATCCTCAACTAACTTCTAATTAAGGAAAACAGTTTTGACATCCATCTTCCAAATTTCATAATCATGAAAGATAGCTATGGAAAGCATTATCCTAATAGATTTTATCTTAGCCACTGGTGAGAAGACCTCATCATAGTTAATCCCTGGGGTTTGAGTAAAGCCCTTTGCAACCGGTTATGCTTTGAATATATGCACATTACCATCCATGTCAGTCTTTTTTTTGAAGATCCATTTTCAACCAACTTTATTTCGACCAGGTTGTTGATCAACTAAATTACAAACTTGGTTGTCATACATGCACTTGATCTCGCTGTTGTGACAACCCGAAGTTTGCTCCATCGCCGTAACCCGTTTCCGTCCATAAAACTAATCTTTTTCGAATTGTTTCTGTTTAAGCTTTTAAATTAAGTCATTATTTTTGATACTTCTATTATGACTTAATTCGTATCCAAACACGTTAGAAACTCATGAAAACATCCCAAACTATTACTTAGAAAATTTTTAGTTTCGACCATATCGGGTTACGACAACTTAATCGGGTGCGACCAAAAGCCTCGCTTAACGTCAGTATCAGGTAGAATTCCACCGTGTCTCAAACTTTAACCATATATAAAGTTGAGAGAGCCTCATTTGAATCCTTTTCCACTCTATATCTACTCTGTCTCCTCAATCCAAGTTCTAGGTCCAAAAATCATCAAATTCAAGCTCCAAATCTTTAAGGTAACTATCCTAGATCATAGTATAACATCTTTAGCCTTCAATTTCATGTTTAAATCATGGAATAGGACCATAAACATGTGTTTACGGCCCTGGAACCGCCTTAGGCCGTGAACACATGCAAATGGGATTTTTGAGCCTTAAAACCCTTCCAAACCACCTGTAGAGCTAAGATATGACTTAGGGGCTTACCATACTGGACTTAGAACACCTTGAACTCATCATTTAGGGAGTAAACATGAGTTTATGGCCCAATCACATCCTTGGACCGTAAACACCATTTCTTGGACAATAAACTCCTTTTTAAGTGTTAAGATGCCCCGTAAACACCTCCTACGCCTTGGAATAAAGTCTAGAACCAACCACAAATGTGTTAGGGAGCTTACACTTGATGAAAACCACCCTCTAAGGAGTTCAAGGCTGTAAACCCCCCAAGGATGGGTTCCTGGGCCGTAAACTACTATAAATGGGTCAAATAGTGTCTTAACTTCATCCTATGACTTGTATATTGGACTAGAAACTCTTGTGATTGACCTAGGACCACCATAACACATTAATACATGGAACATAAGATTTTACGGCCATAAACTCCTAGTTTACTACCGTAAACTCCTCAAATGGTCCTTAGGATGTTAAAAACCCATTCCAATGCCTTAAAACCAAGCCTAGCATTAACCCTCAATGTTATAAGGCCATTTAGCACCCTAGAGCACCCCACCATGAGTTTACGGCCGTAAACTCATAGGGAGTGGGTCATTAGGGCCGTAAACTCTCTTATGAGTTTACTCTTGAAGAGTAAACTCCATAGCCAAGCCATATACGTCCATAGATGTCACCCGGGTCACTCCAAACACTTGTAATAAAGTGTTTTCGCGACTAGAAGTGTATATCCTCAACTAATTTGTAGTACAAAGCCTAATTAGATACAAATGTGTATCTTTTCATATTACATAGGATCCTCACGTGTTTTCAAGCCCTGAACTGATGCTTAGCATCCAAACCAACGCGCTTCTCGACCAGTGAGTTCATACCCCTACTCTTTTTCCATGTTTTTCAAATGTTTTTAGGGGGGGGGGGGGGATACAAGAATAAGTACAAGGAAATCTTGTACTCAAACTTATTATTTCATTTTAAATGTTTATATTCTGTATGTTTTTAATATCGAAAACTGTATTAACCAATAATTCGAATTGCACAGTTAGCTTTCAGACTAATCATAGATTTCTTGATAATGTGTTATAATGTATGTTATATTTCATAATTTACGAAGAATTAATACTAATCATTAATTAGGATTAATACTAATAAGATACGCCCTCAGATAGTAATAGAACGATGAAAGTACAACTAGGAATAAAACGAATACGAATCAAACGAATACGAATAAAACGAATACGAAAGTACGCCTTTGGATATTGATAGAGTTTCGAAAATATACACCTTTCGATGTCGACAGAGCTTCGGAAATACGACTAAAGTACGCCTTTGGAAGTCACCAGAACATTGAATATACAGCTAATGTACGTCTTCGAGTGTCTCCAAACATTCGGAAATATTGCTAAGTAAAGTAGATAGTCGACATTCGAGTGTAGGATAACCAATATATCAGAATGCCTACCTAATACGACAAGTATGATAGATACTAGGGCATAGCATTCCGAACCAAGAACTAGCCACGACTTTAGGAAAATAAGGGTTTTTCCTAGGATAACGAACTGTTCCAAATCAAACAGTAGGATAAACGAATAACTAAACTTTACTTATAAGAAATATGGGATTTTCTTGGATCGCAACTTTGTAGAAAACCAAAGGAAACCTGTTCTTTTACAAAAACTAAACCGCTTATGAACTCACCAGCTTTATGTTGATTTTCAAACTGCTTGTATTCTTAGGTCCACATTAGACAGGTACACCACAATCTTTTGGAGAAGATGGAGCGTATAGAAGACTCGTCTTAATTTTTGTTTATATGATATATATGTATAACTCTTGTAACACTTTGATTTCAAATAAATATAATAATTCTATGTAATGTAATGTTTTATGTTTAGTACGCTTACTATGTACATTGGTTGCGATATACATAATGTCCTCCACCCCAGAACGTTTCCGCCTTCGATTTCGGGGTGTGATAGATTGGTATCAGAGACCTTGTTTATAGTGAACTAGTATACCAAACCTTAAATGGTATAAGACTATAAACACTAAGGGGCCGAAGTGCTCTGAACTAAGAGTATACTTTAAAATATAAGTATTTTCAAAAGTATACAAGTATACCTAACCATCGAAATCCATAACTACAAGTAGAACAAAACATAAGTAAATAGGTGTTGGACGCTACGGTTAAACCTGGGCAGTTATGTAGTCGTGTCTCGGGTCAATATAGCCTGATCAACTATATTCATCCGAGACACGGCCAACATGTGCTTGGGAGTGACTGTGGTGTTTAGTATGCCTCAAACTTACCCAATACCCAAACAACGAGCTGTCGTCACAGCAAATCATGAAATACTATGGGAGTATTTCTCGAGCCAAATCCGTTATATAAATTCTCATTCCAACGTTGCTCCTCAATCTTTCCTTTAGCGATAGTTTATCTGCTTTGATAACTCTTTCATGCTTTATCGCTTAATAGAATTCTATATCTACCTTAATGAGATATCCCCTGTTCCATATCTCTTGATTCAATTTAGAGGACTTATGATCCTCTCTTTCTTGGCTATTTTAAATCAAGATGCCTCCGAGGAAAAGACCCATCTCAAAGAATAACAATTCTCCTCCGCCACTACCTCCTCCTCAATTTGATCCCTTTATGTTTCAAGCAGCTATCAATGCTGCTGTGGCTGCTACCCTATTGCAATTAAACCTTAGTGTCTTAGGTGGGCAAGGAGGTGGTCCCCAGCCCCAAAACCAGGAAGGTAGCCAAGGACACTGGAAGGAGTGTTCCTATAAGGACTTTATGAACGCGAAACCCACATTCTTCGATGGCACTGGAGGTGTCATTGCCCTAACTCGGTGTTTAGAGGAAATCGAATCTATCTTCGAGATCTGTGCCTGTTCAGAATCCGACAAGGTGAAATTCGCCGCCTGCATGTTCACCGCTAAAGATCTAACTTGGTGGAACGGCCGAGTCAAATCCCTAACCGTACCTGTAGCCAATGCTATGGGTTGGGAACTCATGAAGGAACTTCTGCGTGCGGAGTACTGCTCTCGGGGAAAAATGCAGAAGCTGGAGCATGAACTCTGGAACCTGAAGATGAAAGGTTCCGATATCGTCGCTTACACTTCAAGGTTTGACGACTTGGCGCTTCTTTGTCCGGGGATGGTTACCCCGGAAAGCAAAAAGGTTGAGAGGTTCATCTGGTGTTGACCTAGCCAACCAAAGGGAATGTTTTAGCTGCGAAGCCGGATACATACGACAGCGCCAAATGCCTAGTGCAAATCCTGATCGACCATAGTGATGATATAGAGGAAGCAGCCACCACTCCTGAGCCGACAGAGAAAAGTGGTGAGAAAAGAAAGTTTTGGAAGACGAAGAAGAAAATTCAGCCTTCAAAGGAGTCCTCGAAGAAACAGCAGATAGTGGTAGTCCACGTTGCCACTACCCCTGCTACTGATTCTGTCATCGGTTCCTCAGCCCAAGCACCTATCACCGGATATGCCGGTATTCTCCCGTGGTGTAACCGATGCAGTTACCACCACCATATCCCCGTTCAATGTCATGAGAAGTTTTGAAAAAGCTGTGGCCAAGAGGGTCACCTTGCGCGAAGCTGCAAAACACCAACCAATCAAGCTTCCGGAGCGGGCATCAGTCAGGCCTGCTATGGTTGCGGCGAAGTCGGGCATTATAAGAGAAACTGCCCCAAGGCAGCAACAACTGGCAACACCGATGTTACAACCCGAAATTTCCATTTGTACGAACATTATCTATTCAATAGAAGCTAGTCCAGTTTCTGTAATTTTCAGACTTGTCCGAACAAGTTTGTGTACATTAGGGTTTACGTTTCTGGACATATCAGATGAGTGGATGCTCCTGTAATAGTGAAACTTGAACATTGTAAGTTTCATAATGTTATAGTCCGACTTCCGAAATAAAAATATTTTCTGTCAAAATATTCCAGGACTATAAATAGAATTCTGAATTTAATTAATTCATTATTCACAATTCCAACTAGAGAAAAGCCAATTCTCTCTGACGGATCTTCGGGTTTTCCTCCCGGATTGTGAGTCTACTTGCCTAAATGTGTTTTAATGTTTGTTATATGCTTTATAACATTGTTACATGTCCAAAATCATCCAAGATCATAAGACTTTTGGAGTTTACGGCCAAGGGTTTCTTGGACCGTAAACCCCATTTCCAAGGGACAAAGTGTGCCCTAATCACCCCCTAAAGCTTAAGGACTTTAACCACTAATGCTTGTGCTTAATTTGGACACCAAAACACTTCAGGATCTTAGGCTTTTAGGAGTTTATGGCCAAGGAACTCTCTTGGGCCGTAAACCCCTTTTTCAAAGGCTAAGTGTACCACAAACACCCCTAAGGCCTTAAGACTATTACCCTTGAATACCTAGGACTTGAATGAGGAACAAATGACATCATAATCACTCCTTAAAGGGAGTTTATGGCCAAGGAACATATCTTGGGCCGTAAACTCCAAGTAATGACACAAAAGTGTGCCTCTTGTCCCCTTTAGCCTTAGATAAAAGCATGGAAGCTATCCTACACATGCAAGGGCCTCAAAAGAACTAGAACCAACACCCCATAGGAGTTTACGGCCATAAACTCTAGGGGACATGGTCCTTTGGCCGTAAACTCCCCAAAGGAGCATTCCAAGGCCTTAAACTACTTCAAGGATTGTTCCAACAAGGCTAGACTTATCCTAGGATCAAGATAACACCTCAAAACACCCAAAACCACCATGTGAGGAGTTCACGGCCGTAAACCCATGGGTTCATGGCCGTAAACTCCAAAGGGTGGGGTTTGTTGGGTGGTGAACTCATATACAAGGCCATTTGTGCTTTAAACCCCTTTTGCCTTGTCCTGTATCAACTTAGATGCAACCATTAGGACCTATAACACTTATATAAAGTGTATACATGTTCCTAAGTGTCTTAACTTATTTTGTTAAGTTATTATTTGGCTAATTAGTTATATATATGCTTATTATATGATAACTAGGCTCGAACGTGTGCACAAGTCTCCGTTTGCCACATAGCACGGTACCCGATACATCAATCAAATCTACTCACCACATGTGAGTTCATACCCCTTTAATCAACCTTTGAAATACTTTTAAATGTTTTAAATACTTTATGGGGGGGGGGGGGAATACAAGTCAATTACTTATAGTTATTACATCAATCACATGTGATTGCATTAATCACATGTGATTAATAACTAGAAAACCAATGATTTTATCACTGTTCAACTGTTTATCAAACTGTTTCACTTCAAATGTTTTACGAACTCTTTTTACTTATCAAATGCTTTTATTAAACTTTGTTTCACTTCTTATAAACTGCATGCCCATATATGTATATATAAGTAATGTTTAAAGGGCTTAGGAAGGCCATCCGCCCTATTTCCTTTTCGCGCACTGAGATGTGGTCTGGTGGGATTTCGGGTGACCATCCGAGGGTCGTTTCTATATTATTTATATATCATATATACATGTATAGACGTAAAAAGTACTTCCATATTCATATTTACCAGTACATCGATAGCTAGTTACCATCGGGGTAATACAATACATATACAACTATACTAGAAACAATACATATACAATGATGCTAGAAACAATACATATACAATGATGCTAGAAACAATACATATACAATGATGCTAGAAACAATACATATACAACTATACTAGAAACAATACATATATAAGAATACTTTATTTATTGTGATTTAAATCGGAGCATGACTTAACTGTCATGGCTCGAGTTGTAGCCAAAATTCTCTTGAAGGGAGAGCGTGAGTTTGCGTATAGATCTATACTGGATTGACAATCCTACACCTTGCTGCTAGCTACAGCCGGACCTACAGGTCTGCGGGTGCCAAACGTCATTCTGTTATTACGACCATTCATTATGTCGTTGTTACTAGTCGATAGTATGGTGCAATTTATCACGTAATGCCTTAATATAAATCCGGTTTAAGGTAGTTAGTACAACAGTAGCTCTTATAATACAAGGCTACAGTACTACAATGATTTACCCATTACATATTTTAGTGATAACCTCACTTCAACGTAAATGTACCAACTATATTTTGTTAAATGATATTTACACTTGGGAAATTACACACTTTTACATCAAACGAGCATACAAAACAGTTAAGCCTTGGTAGAAGGCTACTTTAATAGAAAATATAGGTTTTTCTGAGAGATTCAAACTTTTACAAACAATTGCAAACCTTTACATACATTTTACAAACTTATACTTGATACATGTTCAAACATTTTTGGGATGACAAATACCGACACTAAAATACTTATGAACTCACCAGCTTAATGCTGATAAACTCTTTCAAAATAACTTGTATTCTCAGGTCATCAGTAGACAGGTACCGAGGCCAGCTTTTGAGAAGATGGAGCGCATTCAAGACTCATCTTATTATTTTGATATACATTATTTTTGGTTTCTATACTGTACAGAACACGCTTGTATTAAAATTATATATTTAATGCAATGGATGATGTTGTTTTCTTATTTACATTTACTGTGTTGTGATACTTACATGACGTCCTCCGCCCCAGAACGTTTCCGCCGTTCTTGGTTTTGGGGTGTGACAGATTGGTATCAGAGCATTGTTGAATCAAGTATATCAACCCATAAAAGATATACTAAACTATAAACCCAGTTGGGATTAAAACACTCTGACCAAGAGTCTATACTTAAAATACTAAAATATTTAATTAAGTATACTAATCTACATTCATACTAAAACCAGTGTCACAACGACAAGAACAAAAGTATTACGATTGTTAAATATCACAGGTAAGCTCGGGGATATATGGTCAGTCCTGGGAATGGCATAGCCTGATCAACTATGCTGGTCCGAGGAGTGATTAGCATATGCCCTAGAATAGTTGTGATGTGTTAACAAGTCTAAAAACTTACCAACAATACCACAAGAACATCAATAGAACCTAAACTTAAAATACTATAGGTGTATTTTGTACTACCAATGTAACATCCCGAAATATCAAGAGTAGAGTTGAAGGGCTAAAAGAGTAAATTGGGAAAGAGCGACTCGGCGAGTCCATGTGTGGACTCGGCGAGTAGAGTCGCGACTTGGTCGCGTGTTAAGTGGCCGACTCGGCGAGTCAGAGTATTGGACTCGGCGAGTAGGCGCTGAGTGGAGAAAACCCTAATTCTCGGGGTTGAGCCTTATATAATGATCATTATGTCTTCCTCCCAGCCTCTTTATCACCCCTTGAGCCCCAGAAAACCCTAAATCGCGGAGAAGCACCATTTTTGAGTGGATTGGAGCTTGGAGAAGTAATGGTTGAAGGAATTTTGGGAAGATTGAAGGCTTGGAGCAAGGGGCTTTGCTTGGATTCGAATTGCATTGCAGTTGGGGCATCACTTAGAGGTAGTATCTCGTTTTTGACCTGTTGATTATGTTGTTTCTTCATTTTGGGGTTTGTGAGAAATTGTCTATGGATGAAATGGGAAGTCTACAGGTTAGATCTGAGGTTGCTACCTCAGATCTGGAAGGGAGAAGAATCAGAGAGCATGAAAGTCCCTATGTTAGAGTGTTTAGTGAAGCTTGCATGTCCCAAACCCTAGCCCCAATGTGCAAACGGCTTAGATCTCTTTGGATTCACGTAAAGTTTGCCACTTTACGTGATGGATGAGTGGTAGGAGGCTAGATCTATGTCTTGGAGCAGTTGCATGGCCTGGAATGCTTCGGAATGTATTCAGACCGGCGGTACTCGGCGAGTCACATGGGTGGACTCGACGAGTTGGATGAAGATGGCCTGGAACTCGGCGAGTTGTATGAACAACTCGGCGAGTAGGTTGAAGATAGCCGTAGACTCGGCGAGTCTGTTCTTGGACTCGACGAGTCTTGACGAAGAGTCCCAAATATTTCCTGGTTGAGTCGAGAATCGGTGAGTCAAGGGATGACTCGGTGAGTTGGGTGTGAGTGGACTCAGAGTTGTGGGACTCGGCGAGTCTCGTGGTGACTCGACGAGTTGAGTCGCGATATGGGGAAGTTCTGATTATGGGAACTCGACGAGTCACAGGGTTGACTCGGCGAGTAGAGTCAGTCAAGGGTTGACCTAGACTGAGGACTTTGATTTCGACCAACGGTTGGACGTTGAGTTTTAGGGTTTGGACAGCGATGTGGCCTTTGGGCCAAGAGAGAGGTAAAATAGTCTTTTACCCATAAGAGGGTGTTATGAGAGGATTTATTCTAGCCTCGAGAGTTATATTCATGAGAGTATTTGCCTTACGTGTTAGGCGGTGGCGAGTTCGAGATTCAAGTGTGGGGATATCTGCTTTCTGCTTTCCAGGTGAGTCTTCTCACTATACTTTACCTTGAGTAGGTAACCAGAGTTATGTGATTAGAGTATTTGTATGCTATATGTACGTGATGTGTTGTACTGCATTATTTCTATGTGATTTATGTTGTGCATGTTTATAGAGTTGGAACCGGAAGGTTCCTAGAGTTAGAACCTGAGGGTTCACAGAGTTTGGGTGCACGGACCCACAGAGTTATAGCCTCGAGTGGCTAATATGTGTTATGTGTGGTATTTTGGGGAACTCACTAAGCTTCGTGCTTACAGTGTTTTGTTTGATGTTTTACAGGTTTCTTTCAGTATCACGGGACAGCACCGGCTTGATTGTACACACCAGAGAAAGAGTCATATTTTGGAGGATCTTGGTTTTCTATGCAAGTGAAAATGGAGTTATGTTTTGTAAATCGACTACGAATAAGATTTTAAACAAGTGTTTCTAAGAGTAAAATGATTATTTTAAATGAAAATTTTGTCTTGAAATTTACGGTGTTACAACCAACTACATGTATACTATATCTTTATACCTCTCTTCTCGCGTAGATTTAAATGGCTGGATTCCATCACGGCGACTCGTACTTTCCAAATAAAGGCAACGCAGGATGGCTCAATGCAGAGTCTGACGATGAACACCCAATCCCGTTGGATGATCATCAAGCTGAAGGCTTCTCAGATGGATCAGACTCTGAGCCCGAAGTCAACAACCTACCTCCAGTAGGTCAAGCCCCGAACAACAACCCTCGACCAGCTTTTCTAGGTCCCACTCCCTTGTGGGTAGATAACTTGAATCGCTGGAGTGACGAACAGGGTCAACCCTTACTATACTTTGGGGACCGAACCTTTTACAACGTTAGCGATGGTGGCTCTGCTGACCGAGCTCTACCTGTCATTATCCGCAGAATAGCTCGTAATGTCGAGCAAGGTCGAGCAGCCATCGACCGAGTCGTGGAGATTGATGCCAACTCTGGTGTCAACACAGTCCGCATTCGCCGTCTCGAAGAAGATATGGAATGGACTCGGAGAATCAATGAAACTCTACAGCAACGTCTGGTTGCTTCTCAAGCAGAAGTCATGGAACTTTGAGCTCGTCAAAGGGCTCATGAACGACACCTTCAAGAGGTGGTACGTCAAATGAGAGACCTCAGGGTTCTCCTGAGGAATACTCATCGTTGTTAGATGATGTCTAGTACATCATTATCTTTTGGGTTAAGGATTAGCCTTTAACATCTGTGCTCTAAGTAGCACTTATCTGTAACATATTCCTAACTTTCAGTACTCTAATTAGAAATCTAAGAACTGTCAAACTTTCCGTATGGTATGATGTAAGACCTACTGTTAAATCAATTTTCATTGAACTCGTTACATCAGTAATACCAGTATTATTGACAACTACTTACTCTGTGGGAAGAATCTTTACATTTGGGTTTTCCTACACATCATTCTGGTTATGAACACAAACACTCATTCAATTGTTGGGCTATGGTTAGTTAGTCCATGTGTCATTCGCAAATTACTTGCAAATTGATTCTTACCACTTTTCTCATCTTTATAAACTTATAGCTGAAAGATGCCTACTCGCAAATCTATCCGGAATAACCCTACACCTCCACCACCTCCGGTCATTGATACAGCAACCTTAAATGTTGCCGTAGCTGCAGCAGTGGCAACTGCCATGGCACAGTATCACTCTACTGATGCCAGCAGAGGTGGAACCCAGGTTAACTCCATTCCGGTTGAAACTCCTGTGCGCTCGAGAGAGTGCTCTTACAAGGATTTCACCAACTGCAAGCCGAAGCCCTTTCATGGGACCGGCGGAGTCATTGCTCTCTCGCAATGGTTCGAGAAGACTGAATCAGTTTTCGAAATTTGTTCTTGCCCTGCTGCGAGCGAAGTCAAATATGCCGCATGCACCTACGAAGGGAAGGCACTGACGTGGTGGAACAGCCACGTTAAATCTCTAACTCTCGTCGTGGCCAACGATATAGGCTGGGATACATTGAAAGACCTCATGATTGAGGAATACTGCCCGAGGGGCGAGATCCAGAAACTAGAGTAGGAGCTTTGGAGCCTGACCATGAAGGGCACTAACATTATTGCTTACACCACCAGATTTAGCGAACTGGTGGCCCTCTGCCCTAATATGGTTCCCACTGAAGGGAAGAAGATTGAAAGGTACATATGGGGGCTAGTGCCTCCGTATCAGGGGAATGTCCTATCATCAAACCCTGCTACCTTCGACAGTGCCAAGCGACTGGCACAGCGACTCATTGACGATGGTGTCAAAACCCCTACAACCACAACAACCCTAGCTATCTCGGAACCTTCCAAACCCACTGACACCAAGCGGAAGTTCTGGGATGACAAGAAGAGGCAGCGAGCTGCCAAGAAGCAGCAAATTGTGGTAGTACATGCCGTGGTAACCCCTGCTGCTACTGCTCCGACGAAGCAGTATGCTGGAAGTTTGCTGAAGTGCAACAAATGCAACTTCCACCACAACGGCCCCTGCCGTGAAATGCAGTGCTCTAACTGCAATAGGAAAGGACACACCGTCCGTTTCTGTAAATTCCCGGCGCAACCGATCACGCAAGTCCCTAGCTCTGGCGCGAGCCCAACTTGCTATGGATGTGGCGATACGGGCCACTATAAGAGGGACTGCCCCAAAGCGAGAAATGCTGGAGGAGCAGGGAGGGTACTAGCTATAGGCCACGGGGAAGCAGTCGCTGACCCGACAGTGGTGACTGGTACGTTCCTCCTCGATAACTCCTATGCATGCATTCTGTTCGATAGTGGAGCGGAGCGAAGCTTCGTGAACCACAAATTTGCTCGCATGCTTAAACAACAACCACATGCACTTAAAGAACAATTCACAGTAGAAATGGCTAATGGAAAAACAGAAATCACCAGTAGCATATACTTAGGATGTATCCTAACCCTAGATAACCATTCATTCCCAATCGACCTCATGCCGGTCCCAATAAAAAGCTTCGACGTTATCATCGGCATGGATTGGTTGAGTCTTCATCGCACCGACATCATGTGCTTCGAGAAAGCAGTTCGACTAAACCTTCCATCTAACGAAAATCTTATAGTCTACGACGACAAACCAGATGCGAATCTTCGAATTATATCAAGTATTCAAGCACATAAATATTTGCGCAAAGAATACCACGCATTCCTTGCTCACGTCATCGACACGAACCTCGAAACGAAAGAACTCAAGAACATTCCAGTAGTGAGCGACTTCCCCGACATTTTCCCAGAAGAACTACCTGGATTACCTCCGCAACGACAGGTCGAGTTCAGAATCGACTTAGTCCCAGGAGCTACCCCAGTAGCCAAGTCGCCCTACCGCTTAGCACCAGCAGAGATGCAGGAATTATCTGGTCAACTTAACGAACTACTCAGCAAGGGCTTCATAAGAACAAGCTTCTCACCTTGGGGAGCACCGGTCTTGTTCGTTAAGAAGAAAGACGGATCATTCCGTATGTGTATCGACTACAGAGAACTCAACAAACTGACAGTCAAAAATCGTTACCCTCTACCTCGCATAGACGATCTATTTGACCAACTGCAAGGGGCGAACTATTTTTCCAAAATTGATCTAAGATTCGGATATCACCAGTTACGAGTGCTCGAGGAGGATGTGCCGAAGACAGCCTTCCGAACTCGTTACGGACTTTACGAGTTCGTGGTGATGCCATTCGGATTGACCAATGCACCAGCAGTTTTCATGGACCTGATGAACAGAGTATGCCGACCTTACTTGGATCAGTTCGTCATCGTTTTCATTGACGACATCCTGATCTACTCCCGAAGTAAGGAAGAGCATGGCAATCACCTACGACTAGTTTTAGGAACTTTACGAACGGAGAAACTTTATGCGAAGTTCTCGAAATGTGAATTTTGGATCCGAAGAGTCGAATTCTTAGGACACGTGGTAAGCGAAGAGGGAATCCACGTGGACCCATCCAAAATTAAAGCCATTGAGAACTGGTCAGCACCCATGACACCGACAGAAATTTGTCAATTTCTAGGTCTCGCTGGCTACTACCGCAGATTCATTCAGAACTTCTTACAACCCTGACCCAGAAAGGCGTGGCCTTTGACTGGGAAGAGAAACAAGAGAGAGCGTTCCAAACGCTCAAGTGAGCCTTGTGCACCGCGCCAATACTATCTCTCCCCGAAGGGATAGAAGACTTCGTAGTTTATTGCGATGCATCGAACCAAGGGCTCGGGTGTGTTCTGATGCAGCGAGGTAAGGTCATCGCCTACGCCTCCAGACAGCTGAAGACACACGAAGTTAACTACACGACCCACGATCTTGAACTGGGAGCAGTGGAGTTTGCTCTGATGATTTGGAGACATTACTTGTATGGAACGAAGATCACTATCTTTACCGACCACAAGAGTTTACAACACATATTCAATCAGAAGGAGCTCAACATGAGCAACGACGGTGGGTCGAGCTACTCAGTGATTACGAATGCGATATTCGTTATCATCCGGGTAAAGCCAACGTAGTAGCAGACGCCCTGAGTTGGAAAGAATATTCTGGTCGCAAAGTCAAATCATTGTCAATAACCATCCATTCACACTTGTCTAATCAAATTCAGGCGGCCCAACTTGAAGCCATGAAACCTGAAAATGTGACGAGTGAATCTCTAAGAGGAATGGACAAGAATTTAGAAGCCAAGGGTGACGGAGCCTTATACTTCATGGACTGGATCTGGACACCGAAACACGGTGGTTTCCGAGACTTAGTCATGACCGAGGTGCACAACACTTGATATTCCGTCCACCCAGGTTCAGATAAGATGTATCTGGATCTTAAAAAGCTATACTGGTGGCCTAATATGAAAGCAGAGATTGCTACCTTCGTAAGTTCATGCCTTACTTGCGCAAAGGTAAATGTAACAACGCAAATTTTCAAATAAATTTTTCATTTAAAATAAAGTGATTTCATTCAACCAAAAGTATTTATTCCATGTTCCCTATCAAATACATATATAAAAATCCCCAAGATCTCAAATAGCAGCAGTGTGTATGCATCATGTCGGCGCCTTCCCACGGTCCTCGCTAGTACCTGAAACACATACATAACAACTTGTAAACATAAATGCTTAGTGAGTTCCCCAGTATACGACTTACACATATACGCCTTTCCAGGCCCTGACCTTCCGGTCCACAACACTTCGCCTTCCGGCCCGTAACATAACCGCCTTCCGACCCATAACATATTGCCTTCCGACCCGTATCATATTGCCTTCCGGACCATAGTATATTGCCTTCCGGCCCATAACATTTACAACATATAATACATTTAATATAACACACATAGCACATATATCATACATGATACCTGACCTTTCTGTCACATAACATATAGCCTTCCGGCCCGTATAAACATACATATCATGCATAACAACTACCTTTCTATTTATAGCATAAATAACACATATCATATACGACCTTCCGGTCTCACAGTCAAACCCTTCCGGGTGAAGTATAGTGAGAAGACTCACCTCGTGGTAATGTAAGCTATCAACTTTTGAAACTACTCGCACTCGATCCGCCGATCTGCAGACTCCCTATAATACCATATACCCTTATTAATACTCTTATCATTCAAGACAACTGACCCTAAGAATTTACATGCAGGTCAACTCTGGTCAACGGTCAACTTGACCGGACTCATCGAGTGCAAAGGCGACTCGGTGAGTCTAGACGTCCTCCCCAACTTTCCCTGTTGTTCCCCTTTCTACTCATCGAGTATCCCTCTTGACTCGACGAGATCCTCGTGGAAGAATCGCGGGGCCACCCCGACTCCACTCGCCGAGTCTGAAGAACAACTCGGCGAGTCCCAGTGAATCTTCAAGCTACTCGCCGAGTCTGAAGAACAACTCGGCGAGTCCCAGTGGATCTTCAAGCTACTCGCCGAGTCTGATCATTGGACTCGGCGAGTCCATGCCATGCAGTCGATCAACTGCTTCTTGAAATACGCATGGTCCCGAAATACACAATCATGGGACTTTCTGGACCTCTAAACATCCTATTACTGGGGTATAAACGTTTGGGTAACAACATTATAATCTATCTAATCACCAAATGGGTTTCATAAACCCTAGATTCGTGTACACATCAAAATAACAGAAATGGTCCGAGTATTACCTGAAAACGCACTCTCTATGTCTCCAAACCTCAGGACTCGATCCTCCTTGATATTCCTTTGGCCAAAACTCTTCTTCTTCTTGCCTAACAAATTCCCCAAAGTTCCAATAGCTTTCCCTCCTGCTCTAGACGTCCACAAACGATTAGGGTTCTTCTCAATCGGCCAAAAGACGAACAATGACGACCTAAGAGGCGTTATATACGATCCAAACCAAACGGATAGGGTTTCTGCTGAACAGCGTCGACTCGCCGAGTCCATATCTGGACTCGTCGAGTCCAGTCGCGAAACCGCGACCAAGCCCGTGGTCCTACTCGGCGAGTCAGGCACCAACTCGCCGAGTCCCTTCCTAAAATGCCCCAAAATAGTTTTAAAGCAATACCTGAAATTCCGGGCTGTTACAACTCTCCCCCACTAGAACTAGACTTCGCCCTCGAAGTCTCACTCTGCGAATAACTCCGGATGTTGCTCCCGCATCTCACGCTCCGGATCCCAAGTCATCTCCGATCCCTTCCGGTGTTGCCACTGAACCAACACCAGAGGTACCTCCTTGTTCCGCAGAACCTTGATCTTCCGATCCCTGATAGCTACTGGTCTCTCGGCGTAATTCAGGCTCGCATCCACCTGAATATCCTCTAACGGAACCACTACCGATTCATCGGCTATACACTTCCTCAACTGTGATACGTGAAAGGTATTGTGAATCTGTCTCAACTCTGCTGGCAACTCCAACCGATAAGCTACCCGACCTACCCTTGCAATTACACGAAATGGACCTATGAATCGGGGCCCCAACTTGCCCCTCTTTCTGAACTGGATCACTCCCTTCCAGGGAGAAACCTTCAGGAGAACGAAGTCGCCAACCTGAAATTCCAGCTCGGACCGGCGTCTGTCCGCATAACTCTTCTGTCGGCTCTGGGCGGTCAATAACCTCTGCCTAACCTGCTGAATCTGCTCTGTCGTCTGGAGTACGATCTCTGTACTGCCCATCACTCTCTGTCCCACCTCTCCCCAGCAAATGGGAGTCCGACACCTCCTACCATACAACAACTCAAAAAGTGGCATACCAATGCTCGAATGATGGCTGTTGTTGTAGGAAAACTTAGCCAAGGGTAAATGCGCATCCCAGCTACCCCCAAAGTCTAACACACACACTCTAAGCATGTCTTCCAGTGTCTGAATCGTCCGCTCGCTCTGACCGTCTGTCTGGGGATGGTATGCGGTACTAAAATGCAGTTTAGTACCCAGCTCCTCATGGAATTTCTTCCAGAACCTGGAAGTGAAGCGTACATCACGGTCTGAAACAATCGAGATCGGCCCTCCATGCCGAGATACTACCTCTCTCACGTATAGCTCCGCTAACTTCTACGCTGATGAACTCTCGCTAATGGCAAGGAAGTGTGCACTCTTCGTCAATCTATCCACAATCACCCAAATTGCATCGACTCCCCTGGCAGTTCTCGGCAATTTGGTGATGAAATCCATCGTAATCTGTTCACACTTCCACTCAGGAACCTCCAAGGGCTGCAACTTACCATGCGGTCTCTGGTGCTCGGCCTTAACCCTACGGCAGGTCAAACACCTCTCAACGAACCATGCGACGTCTCTCTTCATACAAGGCCACCAATATTCCTTCCTCAAGTGCAAATACATCTTCGTAGCACCGGGATGGATCGAGAATTTCGATCTATGAGCCTCCTCCAACAAAGTAGTACGCGTACCGCCCACGAATGGTACCCAAATCCGACCCTGAAACGTCAGAAGTCCTCGTCCATCCTTAACGAACTCAGAAATTAACCCAACGACCCGCTCCTTCTTCTGCATCTCGGATCTCACAACCTCGGCCTGTGCCCCACGAATAGCATCCAATACCGGCGTCATCACCGTCAGTCTCAGACATACATCTCACAATGGAGTGCTCTTCGCCCTACGGCTCAATGCATCGGCTACCACATTAGCCTTGCCTGGGTGGTATAGGATCTCACAGTCATAATCCTTAACCACGTTCAACCATCTCCTCTGACGCATATTTAGGTTAGGTTGATCCATCAAATACTTCAAACTTTTATGGTCTGTGTATATAGTACAACGAACCCCATACAGGTAGTGACGCCAAATCTTGAGAGTGAACACTACTGCCCCCAACTCTAAGTCATGCGTGGGATATCTCGCCTCGTGAGGCTTTAATTGCCTCGATGCATAAGCTATCACATGGCCCCTCTGCATCAACACTGCACCCAGTCCCGAAATCGATGCGTCGCAATATACGACAAAGTCCTCCATCCCCTCCGGGAGAGCTAATACCGGGGCTTCGCACAGTCTCTGACGAAGTGTCTCGAAGGAAGTATGTTGCTCGGGTCCCCATGAGAATGTAACACCCTTCCGGGTCAATCTGGTGAGCGGTACCGCGATCTTGGAGAAGTCTCTAATAAACCTCCGATAGTACCCCGCCAACCCAAGGAAACTCCTGATCTCGGAAGGTGACTTCGGTGCCTCCCAACTCATCACTGCTTCCACCTTGGCCGGATCAACCAATATCCCTGCCTGATTAACAACATGTCCAAGAAATTGCACCTCCCGCAACCAGAAGTCACATTTAGAGAATTTTGCATATAGCTTCTCCGACCTCAGTACCTCAAGGACCTCCCTCAAGTGTCCCTCATGCTGCTCTCTAGTTCGCGAATACACTAGGATGTCGTCGATAAATACAATCACAGACGGATCCAGCATCGGCCTGCATACCCTGTTCATGAGGTCCATGAACACTGCCGGGGCATTGGTGAGCCCGAAAGGCATCACCACGAACTCGTAATGCCCATACCGCGTCCTGAATGCTGTCTTCTGGACGTCTTCATCCCGCTCTCTTACCTGATGGTACCCTGATCTCAAATCGATCTTGGAAAACCAAGATGCCCCTTGCAACTGATCGAATAGATCATCGATCCTCGGTAACGGATAGCGGTTCTTGACCGTCACCTTGTTCAACTCCCGGTAATCAATACACATCCGGTGTGAACCATCCTTCTTCTTGACGAACAGAATCGGTGCTCCCCACGGCGAGCTACTCGGCCGAATAAATCCCTTCCCCAGCAACTCCTGGAGTTGCGAGGACAACTCTTGCATCTCTGGAGGTGCAAGACGATAAGGCACCTTCGCAATAGGCGCAGCCCCCAGAATCAGATCGATACCAAACTCCACTTGCCTCGCAGGAGGTACTCCCGGCAACTCCTCGGGAAAAACATCTGGAAACTCACGCACCACTGGAACCTCCTCCACTGTCCTCGGTCTCTCGGAAGCCTCCCGCATATCCGTCACATACGCCACAAAACCTTTACATCCCTGCTGTAGGCATTGCCTCGCCCTAGCGGCCGAACAAAAAGCTGATCCCGAACGGGTACCCTCGCCGTATACCGTAAGAAATCCCCCACTAGGGTCTCGTATAGTCACCAGCTGACGCTCACAGTCGATGACGGCGCTGAATCGGCTCAACCAGTCCATGCCCACGATGACACAGACATCCCCCATCGAAATAGGAATTAGGTCAATCGGAAACGCAACCCCGAAAATCTCTAGCACGCATCCCCGAAGAACCTCCGTGGCACAAACCACCCTCTCGGCCGCAATAGAAACGCTCAGAGGCCGACTTAACGGCTCACGACTAATGCTGATATGCTGACTAAAAGCTAACGATACAAAGGATCTACTCGCACCAGAAACAAATAACACTAGAGCAGGCATAGAGTTCACAAGAAAAGTACCTACACATACATTAACATAAGCATAACATTGCGACTTTAAAGTAATTACGTGAATTATAGCATACCTGCCACAACATCGGGCGCAACGCGGACCTCCTCCGCAGTCAGCTGAAAGGCTCTCCCGCGAGCCCTCAGGGCCTCGACCTTCGTCGGTCGGGTCTCAGTAGTCCTGGTAGTCAGTGTAGATCCCTGACGAAGCTGCGGGCACTCGGCCTTCCGATGGCCTGTCTGGTTGCAGTGAAAGCAAACCATAAACCCCTTAGGGCAATCCCTGGCAATGTGTCCCTCCTTGCCACACTTGTAGCAACCACCAGCTCGACACGCCCCCTCATGACCCTTGCCGCACTTTCCGCAAGTGCGGCCCTTCGGAGTTGATCCGCTTGGCTGCCGGCTGAGACTGAGCCGGCCGCCGATCCACCTGCCGAGACTCGGCCTCCTCCCTGGCCTGGGTCTCCAACTCAATCTCGCGCTTCCTGGCGTTCGCCTGAAGCTCAGTGAAAGTAAGATAGGTGGAGTTTGACACAAACTCTTGGATATCCCTCCTCAAAACGCCTAAATACCGGCTCATCCGTGACTGCTCCGTAGACACCAGCTCTGGGCAGAACATCGCCCTCTCGTGAAACTTCCGTGTGACCACCGCAACAGAATCAGTACTCTGCTTAAGGGTCAAGAACTCCTGAATCAATCGTTCCTTCTCCACTAGGGGAACATACTCGTCCCTGAACATCTCAGTAAACCTCTCCCACGTCACCGCTGTAATCTCCGCCAGAGTGAAGTTCGCCGTCACGAACTTCCACCAATCCTTCGCTCCCAGACGGAGCTGGTTCAAGGCGAATCGTACCCTCAGGTGCTCCGGGCATGAACAAGTGTAGAAGCACCCCTCAATGTCGGCGATCCACCTCATCGCCGCAATCGGATCCTGCGTCCCATCGAACTTAGGGGGTTTCATGTTGCTGAATTCTCGGAACAGCAACGAATCGCCCCCTTGCGGCCTGGCAGCAGCCACGGCTGTGGTAGCGGCAGCAGCTGCAGCCTCAGTCAGTGCGGCGTACCGCTCCTCGAATGTCTCCATCAGTGTGGTCTTAATAGACCCAAACATCTCCGGGATCTCGGCCCGGATCGCTGCAGCTACCTCCTCCTGGATCATCTGACGAATATCCTCGTCACTCACAGTGCTCGAACTCGCCCCATGACGTGTGGTAACCATGATGTCTCTGAAATACAACATAAAATTATCAGAGACTCCATCAAGTACAATTGTACTCGATAACGCAACCCTACTCGGTCTCCGATATCCAGGGATTCTTACTTGGGTCTTCCACCGACCCGGTGCCTTCGGTAGTACGGGCCCAATACTACCGACCACACCGTATCAGTATTCGTCCCAAATCTTCCTCCCCAAACCCCGAATAATGAGTATTCTACTTCTAATATGCACTATCTACTTGCACGCTACCGAATTTCTCATATAAGCAATCTTCCTAGACTAAGGCATCACAAAACAGGCCATTCTAGTCCTATCATGTATACCTAGTCTTCTAGCATGCATAACAATTCATAATTCAGTGCATAACATAACATTGTAAGGTATTCTGGGGATCTTTACCGTTCGGGCGCTGGCTGATCGTACACACTGCTCCGTTCTTGTTTACCACTTTACCACTTATCAAAATTTATATCTTTATTATTTTTAAAAGATTTTTCCTCAAATCCTCGGTTTGAGTTCAGTTACACCCGAAGGTACACCCGAATCCCTCAAACCAAGGCTCTGATACCAATTGTAACAACGCAAATTTTCAAATAAAATTTTCATTTAAAATAAAGTGATTTCATTCAACCAAAAGTATTTATTCCATGTTCCATATCAAATACATATATAAAAATCCCCAAGATCTCAAATAGCAGCAGTGTGTATGCATCATGCTGGCGCCTTCCCACGGTCCTCGCTAGTACCTGAAACACATACATAACAACTTGTAAACATAAATGCTTAGTGAGTTCCCAAGTATACGACTTACACATATACGCCTTTCCAGGCCCTGACCTTCCGGTCCACAACACTTCGCCTTCCGGCCCGTAACATAACCGCCTTCCGGCCCATAACATATTGCCTTCCGGCCCGTATCATATTGCCTTCCGGCCCATAGTATATTGCCTTCCGGCCCATAACATTTACAACATATAATACATTTAATATAACACACATAGCACATATATCATACATCATACCTGACCTTTCTGTCACATAACATATCGCCTTCCGGCCCGTATAAACATACATATCATGCATAGCAACTACCTTTCTATTTATAGCATAAATAACACATATCATATACGACCTTCCGGTCTCACAGTCAAACCCTTCCGGGTGAAGTATAGTGAGAAGACTCACCTCGTGGTAATGTAAGCTATCAACTCTTGAAACTACTCGCACTCGATCCGCCGATCTGCAGACTCCCTATAATACCATATACCCTTATTAATACTCTTATCATTCAAGACAACTGACCCTAAGAATTTACATGCAGGTCAACTCTGGTCAACGGTCAACTTGACCGGACTCGTCGAGTGCAAAGGCGACTCGGTGAGTCTAGACGTCCTCCCCAACTTTCCCTGTTGTTCCCCTTTCTACTCGTCGAGTATCCCTCTTGACTCGACGAGATCCTCGTGGAAGAATCACGGGGCCACCCCGACTCCACTCGCCGAGTCTGAAGAACAACTCGGCGAGTCCCAGTGAATCTTCAAGCTACTCGCCGAGTCTGAAGAACAACTCGGCGAGTCCCAGTGGATCTTCAAGCTACTCACCGAGTCTGATCATTGGACTCGGCGAGTCCATGCCATGCAGTCGATCAACTGCTTCCTGAAATACGCATGGTCCCGAAATACGCAATCATGGGACTTTCTGGACCTATAAACATCCTATTACTGGGGTATAAACGTTTGGGTAACAACATTATAATCTATCTAATCACCAAATGGGTTTCATAAACCCTAGATTCGTGTACACATCAAGATAACAGAAATGGTCCGAGTATTACCTGAAAACGCACTCTCTGTGTCTCCAAACCTCAGGACTCGATCCTCCTTGATATTCCTTTGGCCAAAACTCTTCTTCTTCTTGCCTAACAAATTCCCCAAAGTTCCGATAGCTTTCCCTCCTGCTCTAGACGTCCACAAACGATTAGGGTTCTTCTCAATCGGCCAAAAGACGAACAATGACGGCCTAAGAGGCGTTATATACGATCCAAACCAAACGGCTAGGGTTTCTGCTGAACAGCGTTGACTCGCCGAGTCCATATCTGGACTCGTCGAGTCCAGTCGCGAACCCGCGACCAAGCCTGTGGTCCTACTCGGCGAGTCAGGCACCAACTCGCCGAGTCCCTTCCTAAAATGCCCCAAAATAGTTTTAAAGCAATACCTGAAATTCCGGGCTGTTACAGTAAAGGTCGAGTACCAGAAGCCCTCTGGTTTACTTCAACAACGAGAGATCCCAAAATGGAAGTGGGAGCGGATCACTATGGATTTCATAACCAATTTTCCTAAGACAACGGGTGGACTTGATACCATATGGGTCATCGTTGATAGATTGACCAAGTCTGCACACTTCCTGCCTATCAAAGAAACCGACAAGATGGAGAAACTTACGAGAACATACATTAGGGAAATCGTACGGCTACATGGTGTACCTATATCCATTATCTCCGATCGAGATAGTAGGTTCACTTCAAGATTATGGAAATCACTGCAACATTCCCTAGGAACAAGGCTGGACATGAGCACAGCCTACCATCCACAGACTGACGAACAGAGTGAGAGGACAATCCAAACTTTAGAAGATATGTTGCGTGCTTGTGTAATTGACTTTGGAAAAGCGTGGGATACTCATTTACCCCTCGTCGAATTTTCCTACAACAACAGTTATCACACGAGCATAAAAGCAGCACCATTTGAAGCTCTCTACGGCCGAAAGTGCAGATCCCCTCTGTGCTGGGCTGAGGTGGGTGATACCCAATTAGCTAGGGGCAAGCTTCCGACATTACTCTCACTGGTCCGGAAATCATTCGGGAAATGACAGAGAAGATCGTTCAGATCCGTGAACGATTGAAGGCCTCTAGAGACCGACAAAAGAGCTACGCTGATAAACGAAGAAAACCTTTGGAATTTCAGGTGGGAGACCGAGTCCTTCTCAAAGTCTCACCCTGGAAGGCTTTGATATGCTTCGGTAAGCGTGGGAAGCTTAATCCTAGGTACATAGGGCCTTTCGAGATTCTCGCAAGAGTCGGCCCCGTAGCTTACAAACTTGATCTACCCGACACACTTCGTAACGTACATTCTACATTCCACGTATCTAACTTGAAAAAGTGTCTGTCCGACGAGACTCTCGTAATCCCACTCGATGAGATCGAGATCAACGAGAGCCTCAACTTCGTGGAAGAACCTGTAGAGATCATGGACCATGAGGTCAAGCAGACGAAGCAAAGCCGTATCCCTATTGTGAAGGTTCGCTGGAACGCCAAGCGAGGACCGGAATTCACTTGGGAACGCGAGGATCAGATGAAACTGAAATATCCTCACCTTTTCGCTTAGTTATTTGTAACTTCTTATTTGCTTAAATTCTAATTTCGGGACGAAATTCCTTCTAACGGGGGGATGATGTTACAACCCGAAATTTCCATTTGTATGAACATTATCTATTCAATAGAAGCTAGTCCGGTTTCTGTAATTTTCAGACTTCTCCGAACAAGTTTGTGTACATTAGGGTTTACGTTTCTGGACATATCAGGTGAGTGGATGCTCCTGTAATTGTGAAACTTGAACATTGTAAGTTTCATAATGTTATAGTCCGACTTCCGGAATAAAAATATTTTCTGTCAAAATATTCCAGGACTATAAATAGAATTCTGAATTTAATTAATTCATTATTCACAATTCCAACTAGAGAAAAGCCAATTCTCTCTGACGAATCTTCGGGTTTTCATCCCGGATTGTGAGTCTACTTGCCTAAATGTGTTTTAATGTTTGTTATATGCTTTATAACATTGTTACATGTCCAAAATCATCCAAGATCATAAGACTTTTGGAGTTTACGGCCAAGGGTTTCTTGGACCGTAAACCCCATTTCCAAGGGACAAAGTGTGCCCTAATCACCCCCTAAAGCTTAAGGACTTTAACCACTAATGCTTGTGCTTAATTTGGACACCAAAACACTTCAGGATCTTAGGCTTTTAGGAGTTTATGGCCAAGGAACTCTCTTGGGCCGTAAACCCCTTTTTCAAAGGCTAAGTGTACCACAAACACCCCTAAGGCCTTAAGACTATTACCCTTGAATACCTAGGACTTGAATGAGGAACAAATGACATCATAATCACTCCTTAAAGGGAGTTTATGGCCAAGGAACATATCTTGGGCCGTAAACTCCAAGTAATGACACAAAAGTGTGCCTCTTGTCCCCTTTAGCCTTAGATAAAAGCATGGAAGCTATCCTACACATGCAAGGGCCTCAAAAGAACTAGAACCAACACCCCATAGGAGTTTACGGCCATAAACTCTAGGGGACATGGTCCTTTGGCCGTAAACTCCCCAAAGGAGCATTCCAAGGCCTTAAACTACTTCAAGGATTGTTCCAACAAGGCTAGACTTATCCTAGGATCAAGATAACACCTCAAAACACCCAAAACCACCATGTGAGGAGTTCACGGCCGTAAACCCATGGGTTCATGGCCGTAAACTCCAAAGGGTGGGGTTTGTTGGGTGGTGAACTCATATACAAGGCCATTTGTGCTTTAAACCCCTTTTGCCTTGTCCTGTATCAACTTAGATGCAACCATTAGGACCTATAACACTTATATAAAGTGTATACATGTTCCTAAGTGTCTTAACTTATTTTGTTAAGTTATTATTTGGCTAATTAGTTATATATATGCTTATTATATGATAACTAGGCTCGAACGTGTGCACAAGTCTCCGTTTGCCACATAGCACGGTACCCGATACATCAATCAAATCTACTCACCACATGTGAGTTCATACCCCTTTAATCAACCTTTGAAATACTTTTAAATGTTTTAAATACTTTATGGGGGGGGGGGGAATACAAGTCAATTACTTATAGTTATTACATCAATCACATGTGATTGCATTAATCACATGTGATTAATAACTAGAAAACCAATGATTTTATCACTGTTCAACTGTTTATCAAACTGTTTCACTTCAAATGTTTTACGAACTCTTTTTACTTATCAAATGCTTTTATTAAACTTTGTTTCACTTCTTATAAACTGCATGCCCATATATGTATATATAAGTAATGTTTAAAGGGCTTAGGAAGGCCATCCGCCCTATTTCCTTTTCGCGCACTGAGATGCGGTCTGGTGGGATTTCGGGTGACCATCCGAGGGTCGTTTCTATATTATTTATATATCATATATACATGTATAGACGTAAAAAGTACTTCCATATTTATATTTACCAGTACATCGATAGCTAGTTACCATCGGGGTAATACAATACATATACAATGATGCTAGAAACAATACATATACAATGATGCTAGAAACAATACATATACAATGATGCTAGAAACAATACATATACAATGATGCTAGAAACAATACATATACAACTATACTAGAAACAATACATATATAAGAATACTTTATTTATTGTGATTTAAATCGGAGCATGACTTAACTGTCATGGCTCGAGTTGTAGCCAAAATTCTCTTGAAGGGAGAGCGTGAGTTTGCGTATAGATCTATACTGGATTGACAATCCTACACCTTGCTGCTAGCTACAGCCGGACCTGGAGGTCTGCGGGTGCCAAACGTCATTCCGTTATTACGACCATTCATTATGTCGTTGTTACTAGTCGATAGTATGGTGCAGTTTATCACATAACACCTTAATATAAATCCGGTTTAAGGTAGTTAGTACAACAGTAGCTCTTATAATACAAGGCTACAGTACTACAATGATTTACCCATTACATATTTTAGTGATAACCTCACTTCAACGTAAATGTACAAACTATATTTTGTTAAATGATAGTTACACTTGGGAAATTACACACTTTTACATCAAACGAGCATACAAAACAGTTAAGCCTTGGTAGAAGGCTACTTTAGTAGAAAATATAGGTTTTTCTGAGAGATTCAAACTTTTACAAACAATTGCAAACCTTTACATACATTTTACAAACTTATACTTGATACATGTTCAAACATTTTTGGGATGACAAATACCGACACTAAAATACTTATGAACTCACCAGCTTAATGCTGATAAACTCTTTCAAAATAACTTGTATTCTCAGGTCATCAGTAGACAGGTACCGAGGCCAGCTTTTGAGAAGATGGAGCGCATTCAAGTCTCATCTTATTATTTTGATATACATTATTTTTGGTGTCTATACTGTACAGAACACGCTTGTATTAAAATTATATATTTAATGCAATGGATGATGTTGTTTGCTTATTTACATTTACTGTGTTGTGATACTTACATGACGTCCTCCGCCCCAGAACATTTCCGCCTTTCTGGGTTTTGGGGTGTGACAACCGAGAGAGTCCTAACTATGGGACAAGTTGAGGCAGCCGCCGATCCCACCGTTGCCACAAGTATATTCCTTTTCGACAACCCTTATGCTTGCAATCCTTTTCAATTCTAGTACTGAAAGATAATCTGTTAGCTATTCATTCGAACATCTTAATAAACATAGTCCTCAACTAGTAATCGAAACGTTTACCGTCGAGATAGCTAACGGTGAGAAAGAGAGCATTAGCGATAAACTTAGTTCCCAGCCTATGAGATCAACGGGAAACAGGAAGTTAAAGACCTCGAGAGCATCCTCGAAGTCTGCAATTTTTCCCGATGTCTTTTCCGAAGAGCTCACGGGAATTCGCTTCGGACGCCAAGTAGAGTTTTGCATCGACCCAATTCCCGCAGAAAACCCTATAGCCAAATCTCCACATCGATAGGCTCTAGCATAAATGCAGAAGTTACCCAGTAAGCTTCGTGTTCACGAGAATGATGTTCCAAAATAGCATTCAGGATTCGATATGGTCACTACGAGGATGTAGTGATGCCCTTCGGTCTAACCATTTTCTTTGGTCACGTAGTAAGTGAAGAAGGTATGATACATTTTGAAACGCATAAAACTTAACCCGAGAAACGTAGGAGCTTTCGAAATCCTCATTAGGATCGATCCCGTAGCCTACAAACTCCGACTACCCTCAGAACTTATCAGCATCCATCCGGTATTTCACGTCTCTGTCCTTAAGAAGTGCCTATTCGACAAAACCCTAGTAATCCCTTTAATGAGACCGAAATCAATGAAAGTCTGAACCCCATGGTAGAACCAATCGAAATCATAGATCGAGAGATTAAACGTATGAAACAAAGCCGTATCCCGATAAGTGAAGGATCTGAATTCACTTAGGAGTGTGAAGATCCAATGAAACAGAAGTATCCGTATTGCTTTCCAAATCCTTGAGTCATATCTAAACTTTGAATTTCGGGACAAAACTCCCTCTAACAGGGGGATAATGTGACAACCCGAAGTTTGCTCCATCGCCGTAACTTGTTTCCATCCATAAAATTCATCTTTTTCGAATTGTTTCCTTTTAAGCTTTAAAATTAAGTCATTATTTTTGAGACTTCTATTATGACTTAATTGGTATCCAAACACGTTAGACACTCATGAAAACATCCCAAACTATTACTTAGAAAATTTTTAGTTTCGACCATATCGGGTTACGACAATTTAATCGGGTGCGACCAAAAGCCTCGCTTAACGTTACTATCAGGTAGAATTCCACCGTGTCTCAGACTTTAACCATATATAAAGTTGAGAGAGCCTCATTTGAATCCTTTTCCACTTTCTCTCTACTCTCTCTCCTCAATCCAAGTTCTAGGTCCAAAAATCATCAAATTCAAGCTTCAAATCTTCAAGGTAACTATCCTAGCTCATAGTATAACATCATTAGCCTTCAATTTCATGTTCAAATCATGGAATAGGACCATAAACATGTGTTTACAACCCTGGAACAGCCTTAGGCCGTGAACACATGAAAATGGGGTTTTTAACCCTTAAAACCCTTCCAAACCACATGTAGAGCTTAGATATGACTTAGGGGCTTACCATACTGGACTTAGAACCCCTTGAACTCATCATTTAGGGAGTAAAAACGAGTTTATGGCCCAAGCACATGCTTGGACCATAAACACCAATTCTTGGACAGTAAACTCCTTTTTAAGTGTTAAGATGCCCCTTAAACACCTCCTTAGCCTTGGAATAAAGTCTAGAACCAACCACAAATGTGTTTGGGACCTTAAGCTTGATGAAAACCAACCTCTAAGGAGTTAAAGGTCGTAAACCCCCCAAGGATGGATTGCTGGACCGTAAACTCCTATAAATGGGTCAAATGGTGCCTTAATTTCATCCTATGACTTGTATATTCGACTAGAAACTCTTGTGATTGACCTAGGACCACCATAACACATTAAGACATGGAACGTAAGAGTTTATGGCTATAAACTCCTAGTTTACTGCCGTAAACTCCTCAAATGGTCCTTAGGATGTTCAAAACCCATTCCAATGCCTTAAAACCAAGCCTAGCATTAACCCTCAATGTTATAAGGCCATTTAGCACCCTAGAGCACCCCACCATGAGTTTACGGCCGTAAATTCATGGGGAGTGGGTCACTAGGGCCGTGAACTCTCTTATGAGTTTACTCTTGAAGAGTAAACTCCATATCCAAGCCATATACGTCCATAGATGTCACCCGGGTCACTCCAAACACATGTAATAAAGTGTTTTCGCGACTAAAAGTGTATATCCTCAACTAATTAGTAGTACAAAGCCTAATTAGATACAAATGTGTATCTTTTCATATTACATAGGAACCTCACGCGTTTTCAAGCCCTGAACTGATGCTTAGCATCCAAACCAACGCGCTTCTTGACCGGTGAGTTCATACCAATACTCTTTTTTCGTGTTTTTCAAATGTTTTCAGGGGTGGAATACAAGAAAAAGTACAAGGAAATCTTGTACTCAAACTTATTATTTAAGTTCAAATGTTTATATTCTGTATGTTTTTAATATCGAAAACCGTATTAACCAATAATTCGAATTGCAGAGTTAGCTTTCAGAATATTCATAGATTTCTTTATAAAGTGTTAGAATCTATGTTATATTTCATAATTTACGAAGAATTATGTCACACCCCCAAACCAGAATGGCGGAAACATTTGGAGGTGGATGACTTCACGTAATATCACAACGATTGAATATTGTAAAGAAAGTAACACAACCATCATATATATAAAATGAAAACGTATATTGTTGCGTTATACATGTTATCAAAAGAATATTACAATATGATGTTAAATGTTCAATAATAAAAGCATCCTTAGTGTTCCTTCTCCCAAAAGCTAGTAGTTACCTGTATCACTGATTCCCTGAGAAATACAAGTGGTTTTGAAAAGTGTCAACAATTAAGTTGGTGAGTTCATGAGTGTTTCGAGTTGAAAAGTATATTATTTTTGGTAGTAAATTGGTAAACGAGGTTTTTCAGAAAATCCAATATTTTCTTGTAAGCGATTCAAAAAGTTTCCAAAGTTGGAATGTGTTGGTATCTTTTATACTTGAATGATTAAAAACAACTTTGTATGAAAACTAATGTAGAAAGCTGCAAATGCACGTATGAATCTCGTAAATCAATCTTGTTTTATACTTTTATGTGAGTTTTATAACCATGCTATTGACACTGATGGCCTGTAACAACATTCTTCAGGTGTTGCAGTGTTATGACATTTGTCACCCCAGACCTGCCGGTCTAACTGTAGCTAGTAGTTTAGGTGCGGGATTGTCAATCCCGTATAGATCTATACACAAGTATCACGCTCTCCCTCTAAGAGATTATGGTATATAATACAAGACTTGAAATGCATACAAAAATGTACGTTGAAGTTTGAATATCTCATAATGCCTAGTATAAGTAGATTTACAATGAAATGACCTTACTTCTTTTGAAAGTGTTTCGTTTTTCAAGATGTATATGTAAAATGTAGGACTGACTTGTTAACTATACCCATTATAGTTTTTCCGATAGTATGTTCCATTTACTAGAAATAACTTAGTGACATAATAGCTCTTGTATACATAAGTTCTTTGTATCGATATTCGAAGATAGAAATTTCGTTTATGTTTATAAAACGATACTTTAACATGTAATGTACTTGTATTCCCCCCCTAAAACATGAAAAGAATTAAAAAGTAGGGGTATGAACTCACTCGTTAAGTTTGAAGAGAGAGGCTAGAGTTAAGTAGAACTTCGATCGCGGATAGTTGCGTCGTCGGACTCTTCGGGGATCTCTGCAGCGTAAATCTTTCGTCGGGGGCTCGAGTGCGGAAACCGAGGTGAGGGGAGGGTCTCTGGAGCTTGGAAGTATGAGAGAATGACTGAGGACTTGTGAATGGTGTGCAAAAACTCGAGCTTATGCCTTCTATTTATAGGGATGGAAACCCTCGTACGCGGCGCGTACCTCCGAAGTACGCGGGGCGTAGATAGTACGCGGGGCATAACAATGCGTCATGGCTTACGACTCCTGGCTAGCAAGGCATAGAGTGGGTGGTCCGATGGGACTCGACTCTGGGTCTAGTACGCGGGGCGTAATCTGGCCTGTCCTCTTCTAAATTCCGTAACTTTCGCGTACGAGCTCCATTTTTCGTGTTCTTTATACCCACGCGTAGGTGAGATTATGCTCTACAACTTTCCTTTAGACTCCGTCGGCTAGTTTTGACTTTATTTTTAATGACATAAGTTTAACTAGGTCGGGCCTCCTAAAGTTCGTTAAAGATTTATAGGTTCTTTATTCAGCGTCGGTTTCCGTTTGTCTTTTTATCAATTTGCTCCTATTGCGGAGATCTTCAACTCTCATTTAGATTGCGTTAGCTAATTTACACTCGATCTTCAATTCGAGTTTTTAGCCCTCTATTACTGTTACGAAACTTTGAAAATTCGTAACTTCTTCATACGAGGTCCAATTTGGGGGATCTTTTTATGCATGCTCACCTTTCGACGAGATCTACGATTTTTATTTAGATACTTAAGGCTAGAATGCATATTATTGAGATTTTTCTTTTTACGTCAAATAATGTTTTAACGGCGTGTCGTAAATATACGAGTGGTTGTAATTTCTTCAATATAACCCGGTTTTGAGCGTTCTTTATGTTTTCGGAAACCTTGACACGTTATCTAATATTTGATACATCCCAACTTAGATATTTGAATACTTTATTTTCACCGTTAAATTTAGTTGTGTTTGACTTTTGAGCATTACAATGCTTTTAGAAAATATAGGGTTGTCACATCATCCCCCTGTTAAGGGAATTTCGTCCCGAAATTTAATCTAAGATAGAGTTTACAGATTAGTAAAAAGATGCGGGTACTTTTGTTTCATTTGATCTTCTCGTTCCCAGGTGTATTCAGGTCCTCTCTTGGCGTTCCAGCGGACCTTTACGATAGGTATGCGGCTTTGTTTAGTCTTTTTGACTTCCCGATCCATGATCTCTACTGGTTCCTCTACAAATTAGAGGTTTTCATTTATTGCAATTTTGTCTAGAGGGCCGACAAGGGTCTCATCGGATAAGCACTTCTTTAGGTTTGATACGTGAAAGGTAGGGTGTACGTTGTGGAGTTCTTGAGGTAGTCTAAGTTTGTAAGCCACTGGACCGATCCTAACAAGGATCTCGAATGGTCCGATGTATCTGGGGTTCAGTTTCCCACGTTTTCCGAAGCATATTAATCCTTTCCAAGGCGAGACTTTTAGTAGGACACGGTCTCCAACTTGGAATTCCAAGGGTTTTCGTCTCTTATCTGCATAACTCTTTTGTCTATCCCTTGATGCCTTTAGACGTTCTCGAATTTGAACAATCTTCTCTGTAGTTTCCCTTATGATTTCTGGTCCAGTGAGTGTGTTGTCAGTTGCTTGTCCTTTTGCTAGTTGTGTGTCCCCCACTTCGACCCAGCATAAAGGTGACCTACACTTGCGGCCATAGAGGGCTTCGAACGGGGCAGCTTTGATACTGGTGTGGTAGCTATTGTTGTACGAGAACTCGACCAAGGGTAGATGTGTGTCCCATGCTTTGCCAAAATCGATTACGCAAGCTCTCAGCATGTCTTCTAGGGTTTGTATGGTTCTCTCGCTCTGGCCTTCGGTTTGTGGGTGATAAGCGGTACTCATGTCTAGTCTTGTCCCCAAAGCTTTTTGTAGCGACTGCCAGAACCTTGAGGTGAATCTACTATCTCGGTCCGAGATAATGGATACGGGCACACCATGCAGTTGTACAATTTCTCTGAGGTATGTCCTTGTTAACTTCTCCAATTTATCCGTCTCTTTGATCGGTAGGAAATGTGCTGATTTAGTTAACCTGTCGACAATTACCCAAATGGTGTCGAGTCCGCTTGTCGTTTTGGGTAACTTGGTTATGAAATCCATGGTTATCCGCTCCCACTTCCATTCGGGTATTTCTGGTTGTTGTAATAAACCCGAAGGCTTTTGGTATTCTATTTTGACCTTAGCGCACATCAGACATTTACTCACGTAGGTAGCAATTTCGGCTTTCATGTTCGGCCACCAGTACAACTTCTTGAGGTCGAGATACATCTTGTCGGAGCCGGGATGTATGGAGTATCGTGTTTTATGGGCTTCGTCCATGAAGATTTCTCTGAATCCACCAAACTTCAGTGTCCATATTCGATCCATGAAATAACGAACTCCGTCGCTCTTGGTTTCAAGGTTCTTATCCATTCCTCTTAGGGATTCTTCTGCCACATTTTTGGATTTCAAGGCTTCTATTTGGGCTTCCTTGATTTGCGTGGATAGGTGTGAATAGATCGTTATAGTTAGGGACTTCACTCGGCGACCTGAGTACTCCTTCCGACTGAGTGCATCAGCCACTACATTAGCCTTTCTGGGGTGATATCGAATTTCGCATTCGTAATCACTTAGTAGTTCTACCCACCGTATTTGTCTCATGTTGAGTTCTTTCTGGTTGAGGATATGTTGAAGGCTTTTATGGTCAGTGAAGATCGTACATTTCGTGCCGTAGAGGTAGTGTCTCCATATCTTTAGAGAGAAGACGACTGGTCCTAGCTCAAGATCGTGCGTTGTGTAGTTCACTTCATGCGTCTTTAGTTGTCTTGAGGCATAGGCGATGACCTTCCCTCGTTGCATCAGGACACACCCGAGTCCTTGGTTTGATGCATCACAATAGACCACAAAGTCCTACGTCCCTTCTGGCAGGGTTAGGATGGGCGCACTACATAATGCTCGTTTTAGCGTTTGAAACGCGGCGTCTTGTTTTTCTCCCGAGTCAAAGGTCACATTCTTCTGAGTTAGTGTGGTGAGTGGATTGGCAATCTTGGAGAAATTTTGTATGAACCTTCGGTAATACCCGACGAGTCCCAAAAATTTCCGGATCTCTGTAGGGGTTCTTGGAATCGTGCAACTCTCTATTGCCTTGATCTTCAAGGGATCCACGTGTATTCCCTCCTCGCTTACTACGTGTCCTAGGAAATTCACCTCCCGAATCCACAATTCGCACTTTGAAAATTTTGCATACAGTTTCTCTGTCCTCAGTGTTTCCAAAACCCGGCGGAGATGTTGGCTGTGTTATTCCTGGCTTCTAGAATAGATGAGTATATCATCTATGAACACGATCACGAATTTGTCCAGGAAGGGACGACATACTCGGTTCATCAAATCCATGAACATTGCTGGAGCGTTTGTCAATCCGAAGGGCATTACTACAAACTCGTAGTGACCATATCGTGTTCGGAAAGCCGTTTTGGGGATGTCTCCTTCCAGTACTCGTAGTTGGTGATAACCAGATCTTAGGTCGATCTTTGAGAAGTAGCTCGCTCCCTGTAGTTGGTCGAACAGATCGTTTATGCGTGGAAGGGGATATCGGTTCTTGATTGTCAGTTTGTTCAGCTCTCGATAATCGATGCACATACGAAAAGACCCATCCTTCTTTTTCACGAATAGGACTGGTGCTCCCCATGGTGAGAAGCTTGGTCTGATGAATCCCTTGCTCAACAGCTCGTTCATTTGACTGGACAGTTCCTGCATCTCGGCTGGAGCTAAACGGTAAGGTGACTTTGCTACTGGGGTGGCTCCGGGGATTAAGTCGATTCTGAATTCGACTTGACGTTCCGGTGGGATTCCTGGGAGATCTTCTGGGAAAATGTCTGGGAAGTTGCAGACTTCCGGAATGTCTTTAATGTTCTTTGGTTCTTGCTTCTGGTCTACTACGTGGGCTAGAAAGGCATGGTATTCCTTGCGAAGATATTTTCGTGCTTTAATACAGGAGATGATTTGCAAATTTGAACTAGGTTTGTCTCCATATATGATAAGATTTTCACCGTTGGGCAGATTGAGACGAACGGCCTTTTCATGGCAAAGAATGTCGGCATGGTGAAGACTCAACCAGTCCATACCGATGATTACATCAAAACTTCTTATCGAAATGGGCATAAGGTCGATTTGAAATAAGTGTTCGTTTAAATTTAATGTGCATCCTACGTACATATCACTTGTGCTTTCTGTTTTTCCATTAGCCATTTCTACAGTGAATATTTTATTAAGTGGTTGGGGTCTTTGGTTAAGTAGGTGTTTGAATTTATGACTCACAAAACTTCTCTCCGCACCGCAGTCAAAGAGTATGCATGCATAAATGTTGTCGAGGAGAAACGTACCCGTAACTACTGTTGGATCAGTTATTGCTTCATTTTGACCTATCGCCAGCACTCTCCCAATACCACTAACATTCCTTGTCTTGGGGAAGTCCCTCTTGAAATGCCCGGTTTCTCCACATCCATAACATGCTTGGCTTACCCCAGTACCAGGAATTTGAGTGACTGGCCCCGCTTGCGCTTTACAGAAACGGGCAGTGTGCCCTTTCCTGTCGCTGTTCTTACAATACATCTCGCGGCAATTACCGTGGTGATGGTAGTTGCATTTGCTGCACTTGGGCAAGTTCCATGCATATTGTTTTGTTGGCACCGGGGTTGTAGGAGTTGTGGCGGGAGCAGTAGCAGCATGAACCGCCACCATTTGTTTCTTTGAAGGTTCTTGCGAGGTTTGCCCCTTTCTCTTGTTCCAAAATTTCTTCTTGCTATTGTTGTGGGCATTGTTATTGTTGTCGTTGTTCCCTTTGGTTGGTTCAGCTAGGATAGTCGTGACTCCTTGGCGGACGCCATGATCAACGAGAGATTGCGCCAGTTCCTTGGCGCTGTCGAAGGTCATGGGTTTGGAAGCTAACACACTTCCTCGCAATTGGGGTGATAATCCCCAGATGTACCTCTCCACTTTTTGGCTTTCTAGAATCAACATCCCTGGACAAAGTGTTATCAAATCACTAAACCTGTTGGTGTAGCCTGTGATGTCCGAGCCTACCATCGAACGGTTCCACAATTCTTGTTCAAGCTTCTGAATCTCGCCTCTTGGGCAGTATTCCCGAAGGAGCATTTGCTTCAAGTTTTCCCAACCCATGGAGTTCGCCACCACTAGAGTTAGTGTCTTGACATGGCCGTTCCACCATGTCAAGGCGCGTTCAGAGAATGTACAGGCAGCAAATTTTACTTTGCTTTCTTCAGGGCATTCGCAAATTTCAAATACAGCTTCCGTTTTCTCTATCCATTGGGACAGAGCCAATACTCCCCCAGTCCCATAAAAGGGAATAGGTTTTCCATTGGTGAAGTCTTTGTAAGTGCAGGCTCCGGAACGGCCTTGGCTTGGGCCATTTGTAAAGCTGTTTATTCCCCCTCCTGACCCATTATTGCTCATTTGAGCCATCGCCGCGGTTACAGCGACTGTTACAGCAGTTTGTAACATAGTTGCATCCATAGTTGGAGGGGGTGGTGGAGGTGGTGCTGGAGTTGAGTTTCTGCGTGTTGATCTACGTGGAGGCATGTTCTGGTAGAGAAAATAAGAATGAATACTATAAGTTTCTAATGTTTTGACAATCGTGTATTTGACGGTTAGTCGTATCTTGTAATTTGTTTTGACTTTAGTTTTTGGTTTCAAATTAGATACAACAATTTAGTTAATTTCATAGGTTTCGAGAGGTATATAAAGAAGTACTTCATATTTATATATATGTCACACCTAAGGTGTGTTACATTATGCTTCAAGTTTTAGGAAAATTTGACCTATCTAGAGGTCTCCGTTTACAGATATAAAAGAAAATAAGGAAAAAACAAAACTTTATCCGAGGTCCTATTCTATATCAAAATTGTTGGAGCTTGAATAAGCTCTACTTGTGGCGTTTGGAGCTGGATTCGACATCTGACCGTTTGACTCCCATCAGTCGCCTCTCGAGATCTGCTTGTTGTTCTTTCATCTCTCTTATTTCATCTAGAGCCGTTATCATTTGGTTTTGAAGTGTCCCCATGTAGATTTGGGTATTCTCATGTAGTCCTTCCAAACGGCGGATGTCAGCGGCGTTACCTTGGGTAGCAGCATTGATCTCGCGAACTCTGGCTGCTTGTTGGTCTGCCTGGTAGTTCTGGTTAGCTATAGCATTCACGACAACAGGAAGTGCTCGATCAGCTGAGCCTCCCCCACTGACGTTGTAAAAATCCCGACACATGCCGAATGGAGGGCGTACACCTTGCTGACGGCTCCAGTAGTAGAGGTGGCTTCCCCAGATGGGGATGGGTCCCGGTTGATATGGTTTGATTAGGGGAGGATGGGGGATGGGAGGGTCGATTACTTCCGGTTCGGAGTCTGTTCCGCTAGAAATTTCCACGATCTCCTCGTCGACTTCGTATTCTTCTCCGACTTCGATTTCGAATTCTTCTTCGACTCCCTCCTCGAAATCTTCTTCGACCTCTTCTTCAATTTCCTCTGGGTCTTCCTCCGAGTCTTCTTCTATCCAGCCGCCGTTACCTTCGTTTAGGTAGTAGGGGTCTCCTGGTAAAGGAAATCCGGCCATTTGTCTGTACTGGGATAGAGGTACGAAATTTTTATAAGAAGAGGAATTTTTATTTAACGACTTCCTAAGCCTATCTATAGTTTTACGGAGCGCAATATTTTATCGTTCAATTATTTAACAATAGACTTATAGTATTTCAATTTAGCGAATCTAGATTTTTTATAAGTTTTTTTTGGCTTGTTGACTACTACGACCGTTCCTCGACGTACATTGGTCAAATCTAGGATAAATATAGTTGATCAGGCTATATTTATTCTCGATTTGATTACATACCCCAAGGCCCAAATCGTGGTATCGCAACTTGCCTTACTACTTTTTAGAAAAACTTGCCATGATACGAGACTGATACATGCGGGTAAAAACGTATATATTTAAAGATAATATATTTCTATGAAAATGTTTTGTCAGAGGCTTTTTGGTTCCCGTTGTATTTATAGTTTGTATATCTTATGTGGTTTGATATACTTAGTTCACTATAAACAATGCTCTGATACCAATCTGTCACACCCCCAAACCAGAATGGCGGAAACATTTGGGGGTGGATGACTTCACGTAGTATCATAACGATTGAATATTGTAAAGAAAGTAACACAACCATCATATATATAAAATGAAAACGTATATTGTTGCGTTATACATGTTATCAAAAGAATATTACAATATGATGTTAAATGTTCAATAATAAAAACGTCCTTAGTGTTCCTTCTCCCAAAAGCTGGTAGTTACCTGTATCACTGATTCCCTGAGAAATACAAGTGGTTTTGAAAAGTGTCAACAATTAAGTTGGTGAGTTCATGAGTGTTTCGAGTTGAAAAGTATATTCTTTTTGGTAATAAATTGGTAAACGAGGTTTTCAGAAAATCCAATATTTTCTTGTAAGCGATTCAAAAAGTTTCCAAAGTTGGAATGTGTTGGTATCTTTTATACTTGAATGATTAAAAACAACTTTGTATGAAAACTAATGTAGAAAGCTGCAAATGCACGTATGAATCTCGTAAATCAATCTTGTTTTATACTTTTATGTGAGTTTTATAACCATGCTATTGACACTGACGGCCTGTAACAACATTCTTCAGGTGTTGCAGTGTTATGACATTTGTCACCCCAGACCTGCCGGTCTAACTGTAGCTAGTAGTTTAGGTGCGGGATTGTTAATCCTGTATAGATCTATACACAAGTATCACGCTCTCCCTCCAAGAGATTATGGTATATAATACAGGACTTGAAATGCATACAAAAATGTACGTTGAAGTTTGAATATCTCACAATGCCTAGTATAAGTAGATTTACAATGAAATGACCTTACTTCTTTTGAAAGTGTTTCGTTTTTCAAGATGTATATGTAAAATGTAGGACTGACTTGTTAACTATACCCATTATAGTTTTAGCAATAGTATGTTCCATTTACTAGAAATAACTTAGTGACATAATAGCTCTTGTATACATAAGTTGTTTGTATCGATATTCGAAGATAGAAATTTCGTTTATGTTTATAAAACGATACTTTAACGTGTAATGTACTTGTATTTCCCCCCCCCCCCCCTAAAACATGAAAAGAATTAAAAAGTAGGGGTATGAACTCACTCGTTAAGTTTGAAGAGAGAGGCTAGAGTTAAGTAGAACTTCGATCGTGGATAGTTGCGTCGTCGGGCTCTTCGGGGATCTCTGCAGCGTAAATCTTTCGTCGGGGGCTCGAGTGCGGAAACCGAGGTGAGGGGAGGGTCTCTGGAGCTTAGAAGTATGAGAGAATGACTGAGGACTTGTGAATGGTGTGCAAAAACTCGAGCTTATGCCTTCTATTTATAGGGCTGGAAACCGTCGTACGCGGCGCGTACCTCCGAAGTACGCGGGGCGTAACAATGCATCATGGCTTACGACTCCTGGCTAGCTAAGCATAGAGTGGGCGGTCCGATGGGACTCGACTCTGGGTCTAGTACGCGGGGCGTACTCCCAGAGTACGCGGGGCATAATCTGGCCTGTCCTCTTCTAAATTCCGTAACTTTCATGTATGAGCTCCGTTTTTCGTGTTCTTTATACCCACGCGTAGGTGAGATTATGCTCTACAACTTTCCTTTAGACTCCGTCGGCTAGTTTTGATTTTATTTTTAATGACATAAGTTTAAATAGGCCGGGCCTCATAAAGTTCGTTAAAGATTTATAGGTTCTTTATTCGGCGTCGGTTTCCGTTTGTCTTTTTATCAATTTGCTCCTATTGCGGAGATCTTCAACTCTCATTTAGATTGCGTTAGCTAATTTACACTCGATCTGCAATTCGAGTTTTTAGCCCTCTACTACTGTTACGAAACTTTGAAAATTCGTAACTTCTTCATACGAGTTCCAATTTGGGCGATCTTTTTATGCACGCTCACCTTTCGACGAGATCTACGATTTTTGTTTAGATACTTAAGGCTAGAATGCATATTATTGAGATTTTTCTTTTTACGTCAAATAATGTTTTAACGGCGTGTCGTAAATATACGAGTGGTTGTAATTTCTTCAATATAACCCGGTTTTGAGCGTTCTTTATGTTTTCGGAAACCTTGACACGTTATCTAATATTTGATACATCCCAACTTAGATATTTGAATACTTTATTTTCAACGTTAAATTTAGTTGTATTTGACTTTTGAGCGTTACAATGCTTTTTGAAAATATAGGGTTGTCACAAATTAATACTAATCATTAATTAGGATTAATACTAATAAGACATGCCCTCGAATACTAATAGAACGACGAAAGTACAGCTTGGAATAAAACGAATACGAATAAAACGAATACGAAAGTACGCCTTTGGATATTGACAGAGTTTCGAAAATATACGCCTTTGGATGTCGACAGAGCTTCGGAAATACGACTAATGTACGCCTTTGGAAGTCACCAGAACATCGAATATACAACTAATGTACGTCTCGGAGTGTCTCCAAACATTCGAAAATACTGCTAAGTAAAGTAGATAATCGACATTCGAGTGTAGGATAACCAAGATATCAGAATACCTAACTAATATGACAAGTATGATAGATACTAGGGCATAGCATTCCAAACCAAGAACTAATCACGACTTTAGGAAAATAAGGGTTTTTCTTTAGATAACAAACTGTTCCAAATCAAACTGTAGGATAAACGAATAACTAAACTTTACTTATAAGAAATATGGGATTTTCTTGGATAGCAACTTTTCAGAAAACCAAAGGAAACATGTTCTTTTACAAAACTAAACCGCTTATGAACTCACCAGCTTTATGCTGATTTTCAAACTGCTTGTATTCTCAGGTCCGCATTAGACAGGTACACCGCAATCTTTTGGAGAAGACGGAGTGTATAGAAGACTCATCTTAATTTTTGTTTATATGATATATATATGTATAACTCTTGTAACACTTTGATTTCAAACAAATGTAATAATTCTATGTAATGTAATGTTTTTTGTTTACTACGCTTACTATGTACATTGGTTGCGATATACATGATGTCCTCCACCCCAAAACGTTTCCGCATTCGGTTTTGGGGTGTGAGAGTTGTCCATTGTCCTTTCCATTTGCTTGCCTCAAGGCCTGCTATTGCTTCCTTGTAGTTAGCCGATTCATCCAAATTTACCAGTTTACTATCACTGATAAATGTATCACCATATGTAGTTATATAGAAACCATAGAACTCAGGTGGCATGCTAACTCTACTAGAGCGACGAAAAGGTGGTGAATTGTCAACTGGTTCAACTGGAATCTCTTCATCTGGTTGTACCCTAACATATTCATAGGTTCCTTCATCGCTTGAATCTTGAATCTCTTCAAGGTCAATGGTATTCCCACTTTCATCTTTGCATATGTGCTTTCTCTCGTGAAAGACTCCTGTTCATGCTATAAAGACTACGTTCTCACTAGGTAGGTAGCACAAGTATCCAAATGGCATCTTTGGGTAGCCGATGAAAATACATCTCTAACTTTGAGGTCCAAGCTTTTTGTGAGTCTCTCATCTAACAAAAACTTCACAACCCTAAACCTTGATTTGTGTTAACAAGGGAACTTCCCTTGTCCACATCTCATGAGGTGTTTTATCAACCTTCTTAGTTGGGACAAGATTAAGTATATGTGCATCAATCTGCAATGCATACCCCCATAATGAAATTGGAAGAGAAAATCGACTCATCATGGAATGAATCATGTCCAAAAAGGTTCGATTGCACATATCAACCACACCATTAAGTTGTGGTGTCTTAGGAAGGTCAGTTGTGAAAGTATTCCACATTCCTTGAGATAGACGTGGAACTCAATACTAAGATACCCTCTGCCTATATCTTATCGGAGCATCTTTATCTTCATGCCGAATTGATTCTCAACTTCATGTTTAAAATCTTTGAACTTTTCAAAGGTTTCTGATTTATGTTTGATTAAGTAAATATAGCCATATCTAGTAGTATCATCTATAAATGTTACGTAAAATCGATTTTCATCCCTTATGGTGGATCTAAAGGGCCCACACACATCTGTGTGTATGAGGTCCAAGAAACCTTCACCTCTTTCACAAGATCCAATGAAAGGTTATTTTGTCATCTTACCCAAAATACAAGATTCACATGCATCATCCGACCTTAGGTCAAATGATTCCAACATTCCATCCTTTTGGAGTTGGGTGATATGTTTCTTGTTAATGTGTCCAAGAAGATAATTCGACAAGCATGCTTTGTCTATACCATTAGACGAATCAATTTAAAATACACTATGGCCTAAATTGTCTACATACATCATAATTTCATACACACCATCACAAGTTAAAGCTTCAAAATAAAAAACACCATTTTTATAAGCAGAAATAGAACCATTCAAATCATTAAATGAATATTTAAACCCTTGTCTGAACATTGCATGAAAAGAGATAATGTTTCTTGTCATTTTTGACAAGTACCAAAAATTTATTAAATCCAAACTAACACCATTACTAATCACTAAACTATAAACTCTGACCTTGGTAACATCAGTAGATCGCCTATTTCCCATGATCAAGTTAATTCTACCATGCTCCACCTCCTCACTCTTCTTAGCGCTTATAAATCAGAACAAATGTGAAATCTACATCTTGTATTAAGGAACCAAGAACGAGAAGATGATGAGTTATTAGATGAAATATTGTATATACTTGCAAAAGTTGGCTTCACCTTGCCATTTTTGATATCTTGCATATACTTTGGGCAGCTTTGTTTCCAATTGCCCTTGTCGTTGTAGTAAAAGCATATAGCCTATTTAGGATCAAAAGATGGTGGATGATCAGAACTAGACTTTTCTTTATGGCCACTACTGGATGACCCTACATGAGACTTCCCCTTCCAGTTTTTTTTATGAGGACCTTTCCTCTTTTTACCCTTTCCTTGTCCAATGGCTATGACTGGAGCACTAGCAGGAGCGGAGGCAATACATTTTCACTTTATTCCTGCTTCATTTGTCTGTAGGAGATTGTACAATTGAGCTAGGATGTTCTCACTGTTGTTCAGATGATAGGTCATAATGAACTAATCATAACAACTAGGTAAGGAATTTAGGACAATTTTAATAGCCAACTCCTCATCAAAATGAACATTCAACCTAACAAGGTGATCCACATAACATTGCATCCTTTGTACGTGGCCACATATAGATTCTCCCTCCTTCATCTTGCATGCAATAAGGGACTTAATCACTTTGTACTTTTCTTGATGAGCTCGCTTGTGGTACTTTTCCACAAGGTCCTTGTTTTGGATTTAGTGTCTAAGCCCAAAACTATAACTGGTATGTACTTGACCCGATTATAGCACGATCCTTTTGGGTTGCCTTCACCAGTGCAATTTGATAGGATGGTTTTATGAGAATAAGGTTATTTATGATTTATTAATATATATTAAGTAGAGTCTATTAATATGGTTATTTAATTAGTATTGTCCAAGAATTAATTTGGAATTAATTTTGTGGTCAAAAGAGACTGACTAAATATGGAGGGATTGATTATGTAAATCAATGATACTTATAGTATGGGCTAAGTGATCCATGATTACGTAAGTGGGCTAAACCAATAATATAACCCATGGATAGTCCATGGAGGTTAAACCCATGGATCATAGGAATGTAGAAAGTGATGGATCATTAGGGCTTATAAAGTGTAACCCTAGAACTTACAACAACTATAAATAGCCCCCTATATGCACCAAAATCAATTGCACCTTCAAAAGAGACAAGTAACTTATTCTCTTAGAACATCCTTTCCATATTGATATTTGTGAACCATTATAGGCATCACACTTGAGGTGCTCAAGCTTTTAAAGGTCAAGAACTCTACCCTACTCAAGAGGTAAGCATCCAAACCAAAGTTTTGTTATATAGCTTCAATTGTATGCTAGTTAGGGTGAATGCTTTGGAAAAAGAAAATGCATGTATAATTAGAGAAAACATAGATCAAAAGCATTTAGGGTTGCATGTGCACTTAGGAAGTGTTATAGTGCTCAAAACACAACAGTGGTATCAGAGCCTAGGATTGTTTTCTATTATGTTTGATGCTTGCTTGTTTTCAAAGTTGAAAAGATCGAGTATTCTACATTCTGACTGATGAACTCGCTGAGTCCATGCAGAAATGAAGCTACTCAACGAGTCCAATTCATGGACTCGCCGAGTTGGCTGATCAAAGTGCAAAAATTCGTGTTTTTGGCCAAAATTCTATATGATCATCACCCCAAACTTTTTTGAATCATAAACATATGTTTTTTAATATATGATAGTGATCATGCTCATCCAATTGAAAGATACTTGTCAAAGTTTTAAAAGTAGTTGTTGTTTTCTATGATAAACCAAATTGTTTTTAAAATTGTTGATCTAGAATTGTCTTGTTTGTGAGTTTAGTTAGATCATGAATTATGTGATAATTTAGCTGTTAAAAAAATGATCTAATTGATGTTTAATAACCTCCATAACTTGTCCGCAAGTTAAGGAAAATGAAAGGTCTCATCATTAAAATCAAATTAAACTCATAGGTTATGAATGTGAAGAGTTTTGACAAGTTTCAAAGCTTGCCCTCAAGTTTTGGAATTTGCAAAGTCTCATTAAATGAAACTTTAATTCCAAACCCTAGAGTTTTAAAAGTTAAAATTCTATCCTTATACTTTATAATATTATAAGTTTAATACTATATATATATATATATATATATATATATATATATATATATATATATATATAAATATATATACACACACACACACACGAACAAGTTAGTCTTACAATTAGTAGGCATCATTCATGAAGCCAGTCTATAAGGGGCATATAAGGTTACTGCCTATAAAATGGTGGTTTAATGGGTGTCCACTCTCACCCACTGCTTCCTTGACAGGCAGAGGGTCGTTAGCCGAACGGGTAGGATAGGACATTAATTCTCCATCATTAAAAGTATAATGATAAATATTAAGTAACTAAACTTTTATTTAATTCACAATCTTAGTTACATTAGGAAAAATGTGAAAATGGTGCTAATCCATGACATTACACTTTTCACCTTGTTAAGTCGTTAGTGGAGCGTGTGTGGTTAATCGACACACTAATCTAGGACTGACAATGTGTGGAAAAGGGTAGCTTGATGTTAATTATCAATCAATGGAGCACGTGTTGTTAATCGACACATTGATTAGGTGATTTGTAACATTGGGTGTACCATGTTAATTTGCATGGTTATTCACACCTTGTTTGTGATCCTCAACATCCCAGTCACAAAATTAAAGGGCACATTCGAGATTTAAACATGGCTTTGAAAAGTTCAATGAATCCCAAAGATCTAGGAATTTCACACGAATTAAAACCTAATAATCTATTTCGTTTTTCATGGTGCTAATTGGTAAATCCTCATTTACCTACCTTCAAACATTTTACAATTAGATTACGACATCCCTATTCGCAATTGTAGAATATTGTGTTGGGTCCTAGCCTTAATATTTCATATTGGGTGTAATATTATGGATTATCATCTAATCTAAACTTTGTTCTTCTTCTTTTTCAGATATCTATTCAAAACAATGCTTCCACACAAATTCCTTCAGGCTCTTTCTCCTTAATGAACCTATGTAGGAGGGTGATTTTTGATGGCTCGCATTTCAATGACTGGATTCGTAAGATCAGAATGGCTATTCACTATGAGATCAAATAATATGTCCTTGATAAAGAGCTAAGGAGATTTATGTCACTACTGCTACTCCTGAACAAATCACTGAACACACTACTCATGAGAGGTATATGACAAAGGTGTCATGTCTTATGATTGCAACCATGACTGCTGAGCTACAGAAGTCCTATGAGAACTACTGAAATGTATCATGATTTGATGGAAAGATACCATTAAAGTGCTCGACATGAGAGGTATAAGATCATTGCTTCCATGATCAAAACCAAGATGAAGGACGGTGAACCCATCACGACCCACTTGCAAAAGAAACAAAGATATGTGGACCACTTGCTAAAATTGAATGTCAATATTGATAAAGAGCTGGCCATAAACTTAGTTCTACACTCTTTACTTTCTTGTTACGATCAGTTTCGTATGACTTATCCTATAAACAAGGAGGAGGTCACTCTTAGCAAGCTTCAAGGGCTTTTAAGGACTGCAGAAAGCAACCTTAAAGGCAAATCGGTTGTGTTTACTCCTACTACTACTTCTGCCCCTGTTCTGGAAATAGGGCATCAAAAGGGAAAGAAGAGGAAGGCTCCTTCCAAGAGCCGTAAGGGAAAGTACCTTAATGGATCCTCTTCAAGTTGGTTCCGTTAATCCCTCTTCTAATCCGAAGGATGCTGACAGCTTCTATTATCATAAAAAAGGGCACTGGAAATGAACCTTTCCCAAGTACTTGCAGGACATGAAGGATGGGAAGATCAAACCCTCCTTTGCAGGTATTTACACTATTCAATCTAATAACTCATCGCAGACTACTTCTTGGGTCCTTGATACAGGTTGTGGATTTCACATTTGTTTTGATTTGCAAGGACTAAAAAGAAGTAGGGATGTGGAGCACGGGAAGATAAACTTAATCATGCGAAATAGGAAAATATCGTCTGTGACCAAGATTGGAGTTTATTCTTTATTTCTTAGAAATGGTCTAAATTTAGATTTTCATAATTGTTGTTACTCGAACGATATGGCGAGAAATATTATTTCCTTTCATAGTTTGTACGAACAAGGTTTTACCTTTTTGTTTAATAATGAAGTTGGTGCAATTTATGCTGATTATAATGGTGTATTTTATTTTGAAGCATCACCTTGAAATGGTGTATATGAAATTGTGAATGTTGTAGATAACTTAGGAAATAATGTGTTGAATATTGATTTGTCCAATGCTTTGGACAAGGCATGCTTGTGGCATTGTCATCTTGGACATATCTACAAGAAGCGCATAGCCCAACTCCAAAAGGATGGAGTTTTGGAGTCGTTCGACATAAAGTCGGATGACACTTTCGAATCTTGTTTACTTGGAAAGATGAACAATACACCCTTCACTGGTACTTGTGAAATGGGTGAATGTTTTTTGGACCTTATACACACTGATGTGTGTGGACTGTTCATAACCGCCACAAGGGATGCTAACCACATCTATGTGACTTTTACTGATGATTACAGTAGGTGTGGCTAAATTTACTTAATCAAGCATAAGTGAGAAACCATTGAAAGGTTCAAAGGTTTTAAGGAAGAAGTGGAGCATCAATTGGGAAGAAAGATAAAGATGCTACGATCCAATCATGGAGGAGAGCATCTTAGTATCGAGTTCCTTGACTATCTTAAGGAATGTAGAATTATTTCACAATTGACGTCACCTAGGACACCACAACTTAATGGTATGGCTGAGAGGCGCAATAGGACCTTGCTAGACATGGTTCGTTCCATGATGAGTTGAGCTTCGTTACCAATCTCATTCTAGGGTTATTCCTTAGAGACTACCACCCATATCCTTAATCTAGTCCCTACCAAAAAGGTTTCCAAAACCCCTCACAAGATGTGGACATGGAAGGTTCCCACATTTGACCACATCAAAGTTTGGGGTTGTGAGGCTTTTGTGAGAAGAGAAACTGATGACAAGCTCGAACCTCAGAGTGAGCGATGTATTTTCATCGGCTACCTGCAAAATTCCTTTGGGTATCTCTTCTATAGACCATGTGACAATATTGTCTTCATTGCAAGGAGAGGGGTCTTCCGAGAGAGAGAACTAATATGCCAAGGGGACAGTCAGAGGCAAATTGACCTTGACGAGCTTCAAGAGTTGAATGATGAAGGAACCTCAAACACTAGCACTCAACCCGATGAGGAAACTCCAGTTAAACCAATTGACAAGTTTGTAGCTCCGAGGCGTTCCAGTAGAGTTAGTGTTCCACCTGTGTTATATGGTTTTCATATAGCAATTGAAGGTGATACATTTATAAGTGATAGCACACTGATAAATATGGATGAACCTAACAACAACATGGAAGCCATCGCAGGCCCCCAGGTCTGCTAAATGGAAAGAGGCTATGGCCAGTGAGATGCAGTCCATGTAAGACAATCAACTTTGGAACTTCGTTGATAATGTACCAGAGTGTCACACCCCCAAACTGGAATGACAGAAATGTTCGAGGGTGGAGGATGTTATGTATAGTATCACAACAATTGCATCATAGTAATCAAAGTAAACACAACCATTACAATATAATATGAATATTTACATTTGTTTGATACAAAGTTTGTATACATAAAAAGTAGCAAAAATATAAAGATGAGACTCCGAATGCTCCGTCTTCTCCGAAAGTCGGCACGTGTACCTACCTACTGTTGTCCTGAGAATACAAGCGATTTTGAAAACGTACCAGCATAAAGATGGTGAGTTCATCAGATTTTTTTTGTAGTGCAAACCATTGTTATCGAGTTCCGACAATGTATGCATGCTTCCCAAGAAAATCCAATATTTTCCAACATGTTTGTTTGTTACTGTATGCATAGTATGATTTGTTTTGAAAACCCTGGTTGTTAATGAGTTCAGTTTTATTTTCCTTAAATGCATTTTAATAATTTTAATTTTTATAAGATAATATTAGAAGCTTCATAATTATTTTTATAGATTTTTTAAGGTTAAAGTTTATAAATGTGAGTTTTTAGGACATTTAGGGTTCTTGAGAGTTAATATATATTTGGATATCAAAATAAATTGAATTATTTGAGACTTCAAATTATTTTATGGTATTATAACTCTTTTATAGTTATAAATAATTTTTGTAATTCCTTTTTGTCGGTTTATTGGCATTTATATGTAGTGGTTCCGAGATTCAAGTGAACATGAAGAACCAAGTATCCTAGTCCTAGTCTTCAGCTTTGACTTAAGTTTCTACGAGACTTTGACCTAACTTCTACTACTAGGTCAAATGCATGATGTGTGTATATGATTCATGAAAAGGTGTTCAAGTCAAAGAGTGACCCGAATATGGATAGTCACTACAGTTATGTAGTTGTAGAATTCACATATCAATGTAAAATCTAAGTACACTATCCATCATTTCTAATTATTTCCAAGTTTCTAGTAGGTTATAACCTAGCTTCTATTTACTAAGTCTAGTATGTGTCGTGCCTATACGTTCAACTAAGTTTAGTTAAATCTAAAAATTCAATTCGTGACGTATTCTATTATAACTCAGCTGAATACAATTGTATAGTTGGATAGATGGTGACTTGAAGAGTTCTTTGATTATTTTGGGTTAATTCCTCAAGGGAAGAGCCCAACTCTTTAGCTATTTTCAATTTAGTGTTTCCCTAACTCGAGTTCTACAATCTAGATTGGGAAGATAGGATCATGGAAATCATGACCCACCCATGGAGAACTCGTTCACAAAGATTATCTAGTTAGATATTATCTAAATTAAAAGAGCATTATAAGTCTTTGCTGAAGTACCAACTGCATTGAGCGTTAAGTTCGCATTGATCTTTAGGTCGCGTTCTAAATCAACACTAAGTGTAAATTTTCCACCTGTTAAAGAATAAATTAGTAGCAATTTGTTCCCCTCTGGTTTGGCTACTAAGTTTGGAAAAGATATATTCCAAGATAAGAAGGGGTAGTACGAATGAAACGGAAGCGATCAAGGGTGAGTTGCTAAAAATATGTACTAAGGGTCGGCAACGAAGTTCTGGTTCATCTCCAATGTAAAGGCAATTTAAATGTCGTCGAAAAAATAAATTACAAAATGATTGGGGATCTTTGAGGCTATAATTACTACTACGGTTACTATTACAATAATAAAACCTTATTCGAAGAATAAATATATTTAAAGAGTCATTGTTGCAAATGGAGGCGATAAATGTTTATGATAAATTAAATCACATTGAGTAGATAGCATTTTAAGTGATTAGAAGTGATAAAAAATCTCATTGTTATCAAAATGTGCATTTAGAAATGATAATTAATCTCACTATTATCAAAATGTGTAAGAATTCCAAGATAATAAAGATACATGTGTGGCGATCGAACGAAGTAGTAAAATAATATAAAGAATAATTAAGGTTAAAGTTTTAAGTTGTCATTAAAGGAATTTGTATAGAAATATTTGTATTAAAATTTTGAGAAATTGTCTAATTATCTAATTCGAGACAAATTCAAGTTTACGAGGAGTCAGAATACTTATGAAAACAAGTTTGAGAGTTAAGGAACTCACTGAAAATTGCAAAGTAGAATACCATTTTAAGAAAGGTGTAAAAATGTCAATCTTTGAAAATAGTGCATTCATAGTTTAGTGTTTCTACAAAAACAATCATTTAGAGAATGGATAAACGTAAAATTCAAAACTTTTGAGGTATTTAAAGAAAAGAAGAAACATAAAGAAACATATCCTTCAAATATATTTTCCGGATATAGAAAAATTTGAAGCATAAGGGTATTCATCTTGTGTATTAATTATGAGGAAAAATAAAATGAAACTTGCATTTTAAATGATGTTTCCGAATTTAGAACTGTTGGATTAATGTCTAAGTCCATAACTATAATTGGTAAGACTTGACCTGACCTGGCATGGTTCATTTGGGTTGCATGGCATCAGGACAATTGGATAGACAAGATGAGGAAAAAGGATACTAGTGATATATATTAATATATTATAAGTTCTAATATATTAATATATAATCATATTATTTAATTAGTATTGATCAAGAATTAATTTATAATTAATTATTTGATCAAAAGGAACTAATTAAATATGGCCTCTTATATATATATATATATATATATATATATATATATATATGTGTGTGTGTGTGTGTGTGTGTGGTGGGCCAAGTTCATTTAGGTTGGGCTAAGCTTTCATGGATAGTCCATGGAGTGTTTAACCCATGGATCATATGAAATGAAAGGTCATGGGTTTAACGCTAGTCTTGACACTATATAAAGATGTCCATGGTTGGTGAAATTGGCACTAGTGTAGGTACACTAAGAGGGCTAGCCGATTTTACTAGAGAGAACCAAAGTATCCTTATTCTCATGGTTATTCCAAGTGTTCATGGTGTTGTGTGAACCATTTGAGGTGTCACACTTGGGGCACTAGAAACTCAAGCTTCATGAAGACAAGCTACATCAACAAGGTATGTCTTGTAACTTGTTTTTATTACCCAAGTATCAAAGATTGTATGCTAGATAGGGTAATACCTTGGAATATTCATATTTGCATGTATAATAGAGAAAAAATAGATCCAAGGTATTTAGGGTTGCATGTTTGCCATAGGAGTGTTAGAATGCTCAAAACCCAACAGTAGTATCAGATCCGTGGGTTGTTTTCTGTTATATTGATGCAAATGTTTTATTTTCAAAGTTGGAAAAAAACATGACGTTTGTCAAATTTTAAGATAATTACATGTTTTTGTGAAAAACTAATTATTTGTAAAATTTGAATCATTTGATATATGAGTTAAATTAGGTCAAATTTAGTAAAAGATAAAATGACATGACTATTTGATTAGTTTTAATAGTTTGATCTAAAGAGTTTTTTGATGTAACACCGTAAATTTCAAAACAAATTTTTTCAAATTTTCATAAAACATAATTCATTTAATATTCATAAAACATCCATAGTTAACTATCCAATTCAAGTAAATACAAAATCCAAGATCCCAAATGTATAAACTCCAAGTGTGTGTATGGATCAAGTCGGCGCCTTCCCGCGGTCGTCACTAGTACCTGAAACAATAACATCAAACACTGTAAGCACAAAGCTTAGTGAGTTCCCCAAAATACCACATAAAACACATATCAGCCACTCGAGGCTATAACTCTGTGGGTCTGTGCACCCAAACTTTGTTAACCCTCTGGTTCTAACTCTGTAAACATGCACAACATAAATCACATAGAAATAATGCGATACAACACATCACATACATAGCATACAAATACTCTATCACATAACTCTGGTTACCTACTCAAGGTAAGGTATAGTAAGAAGACTCACCTCGCGTCTCGGTAAGTCGTGAATTCCTGAAATCACTAGTGCTCGATCCCCCGAGATAAAGTCCTCCTAAATCACAATACATCTCTAATTAACACTTTCCCTACTAAGGTTGACTATACCTTAACAAGTGAACTTAGGTCAACGTTGGTCAACGATCAACGGTCACCTTTGACCGGAATCGGCGAGTGCATTAGGGCGACTCGGCGAGTCTGAGCGTATACACTGATTTCCCCGAAATCCTCCCTTGACACATCGAGCATTCTCTCTAACTCGACGAGTTCCACCTGGCATGAGTTGTGGGACCACCACGACTCAACTCGCCGAGTCTCAAGAACAACTCGGCGAGTCCAGCTTGACTCAGTCCACCTGTCCACTCTGATTTCCCCATGACTCACTAAGTCAACCCTCCCCAACTTGGCAAGACCAGTCGCTGCGTGGTCGGACAACGTTCATACGACTCGCCGAGTCTGTTCTTCGGACTCGGCGAGTCCGTGCCATGCAATGACTCAAACTTGCTCATAAGGTCAAATGTAGTCCATTAACCCATAGATCCAGTCCTTCCAAGCTTATTTAGCACGTAAAGTTACAATCTTGATGCACATACAATCTCTATATGACCATATATGATGTTTTTGACTCAAATACTACAACACAAGGTCATAAACTCCATTGCTATACATAAAGCTTGATGAGTGAGGCTCTCTGGACCTCTATGGATCGAGATCCAAAACCTCAACACAAGGAGGGAACCATTGGGCATCAAATCATCCCATAAATGTCCATAAGAAACCCTAGATCCCATAATACTTCACAAAACAGAATATAAACCGAAATCATACCTCTAGATTGATGATCTAAGCTTCAAATCCACGAAATAGCAACCTCCTTTGCTTCCTCTTGCCAAGAATCTTCTCATTTGATGATCTAAGGCCCTTTAAATAGGCCTCAAACCTCGAAAATTAGGGTTTCATCACATAGCATGGACTCGCCGAGTCCACTCTTGGACTCGTCGAGTCCGGACGCGAACCCGTGCCCAAATCCGCGGTCCTACTCGGTGAGTCTGGGCTCCAAATTGCCGAGTCCACTCACAATTCCATAAATAAGTCCAAAATAAATACCTGGAGATTCCGGGCTGTTACAATTCTCCCCCACTAGAACTAGACTTCGCCCTCGAAGTCTTACTCTGCAAATAACTCCGGATGCTGCTCTCGCATCTCACGCTCCGGTTCCCACGTCATTTCGGACCCCTTCCGATGCTGCCACTGAACAAAGACCAAAGGTACCTCCTTGTTCCTCAGAACTTTGATTTTCTGATCTCTGATGGCCACTGGTCTCTCAGCATAATTCAGGCTCGCATCTACCTGAATATCATCTAATGGAACCACTGTCGACTCATCGGCTATACACTTCCGCAATTGCGACACATGGAAAGTGTCGTGAATCTGCCCCAACTCTGTTGGAAAATCCAAGCGATATGCTACCCTTCCTACCCTTGCGACTACCCAAAATGGTCCGATGTATCGGGGCCCCAACTTGCCCCTCTTCCTGAATCGGAACACCCTTTCCAAGGAGAGACCTTCAGGAGTACAAAATCACCGACCTGGAACTCAAGTTCGGACCGACGTCTGTCTGCATAACTCTTCTGTCGAGTCTGAGCAGTCAGTAACCTCTGTCTGACCTGCTGGATCTGCTCTGTCATCTGAAGCACTATCTCCGTGTTGCCCATAACACGCTGTCCGACTTCTCCCCAACAAATGGGGGTTCGACACTTCCTCCCGTACAACAGCTCAAAGGGTGGCATACCGATGCTCGAATGATGGCTGTTGTTGTAAGAAAACTCGGCCAACAGCAGATACGTATCCCAACTTCCCCCGAAATCCAATACACATGCTCGGAGCATGTCCTCAAGGGTCTGAATCGTCCGCTCACTCTGTCCGTCTGTCTGGGGGTGATATGCAGTACTAAAATGTACCCTAGAACCCAACTCCTCATGGAACTTCTTCCAGAACCTGGAAGTGAAACGCACGTCCCGGTCGGAGACAATCGAGATCGGCACTCCATGCCACGATACCACTTCCCTCACATATATCTCTGCTGACTTCTCTGCAGAAGAACTCTCACTGATGGCAAGGAAGTGAGTGCTCTTCGTTAACCTATCCACAATCACCCAAATTACATCAACTCCCCGAGTAGTGCTTGGCAATTTGGTGATGAAATCCATGGTGATCTGTTCCCATTTCCATTCGGGAACCTCCAATGGCTGCAACTTACCATGCGGCCTCTGATGTTCGGCCTTAACCTTACGGCAGGTTAAGCACCTCTCAACGAATCACGCAACATCTCTCTTCATACAGGGCCACCAATACTCCCTCCTGAAATCCAAATACATCTTAGTGGCCCCGGGATGGATCGAGAATTTCGACCGATGAGCCTCTTCCATCAAAATGGCATGCACACCTCCCACGAACGGTACCCAAATACGCCCCTAAAAAGTCATAAGCCCCAACCATCGGTAATGAACTCCGATACCAATCCAACAACTCGCTCTCTCTTCTTATTTTCCGACCTCGCTGCCTCAGCCTATGCTCCTCGAATGGTATCCAACACCGGAGTCATCACGGTCAAACTCAAACATACATCTCGCAACAGGGCATTCTCCGCCCGACAACTCAGGGCGTCGGCTACCACATTAGCCTTGCCCGGATGGTACAGGATCTCACAATCATAATCCTTAACCACATCCAACCACCTCCTCTGCCGCATATTTAGGTTGGGCTGATCCATCAAATGCTTCAGACTCTTATGGTCCGTGTATATTGTACACCGAACCCCATACAAATAATGGCGCCAAATCTTGAGAGCGAACACCACAGCCCCCAACTCCAGGTCATGGGTGGGATACCTCGACTCATGAGGCTTCAACTGCCTCGATGCATACGCTATCACATGCCCTCTCTGCATCAGTACCGCTACCAATCCCAAAATCAATGCATCGCAGTATACAACAAAATCCTCCATTCCCTCCGAGAGGGCTAACACCGGGCCCTCGAATAACCTTTGACGAAGCATCTCAAAGGAGGCCTACTGCTCGGGGCCCCATGAAAAAGCAACACCCTTCCGAGTCGACCTAGTGAGTGGCACTACGATCTTAGAGAAATCCCTGATAAATCTCCGACAATAATCGGCCAACCCTAGAAAACTCCTGATCTCGGAGGGTGACCTCGGCACTTCCCAACTCATAACTGCCTCCACTTTGGTCGGATCGACCAATATTCCATCCTGGTTAACAAGATGTCCAAGGAACTGGACCTCTCGCAACCAAAAGTCACACTTGGAGAATTTGGCATAAAGCCTCTCCGATCTCAGAACTCCGAGGATCGCCCTAAAATGCTCCTCATGCTGCTCCCTAGATCTCGAATATACCAAAATGTCATCAATAAATACGATCACTGACCGATCCAACATTGGCCTGCATACCCGATTCATCAGATCCATGAATACTGCCGGAGCATTGGTGAGCCTAAAAGGCATCACCACAAACTCATAATGCCCATAACGCGTCCTAAATGCTGTCTTCTGGATGTCCTCATCTCGTACCCTCACCTGATGGTATCCGGACCTCAAATCGATCTTGGAGAACCAAGATGCTCCCTGCAACTGTTCAAACAAATCGTCGATCCTCAGCAACGGGTAACGGTTCTTGACCGTCAGCTTGTTCAACTCCTGGTAATCAATACACAACCGGTGTGAACCATCCTTCTTCTTTACAAATAGAATGGGCGCTCCCCACGATGAGCTACTCGGCCGAATAAACCCCTTCCCCAGCAGCTCCTGAAGCTGCGAGGATAGCTCTTGCATCTCTGGAGGTGCAAGATGATAAGGCACCTTAGCGATAGGCGCGGCCCCCGGGACCAAATCAATACCGAACACTACTTGCCTCACGGGAGGCACCCCCGGCAACTCCTCTGGAAAGACATCTGGAAAATCACGCACTATAGGAACCTCCTCCACCGACCTCGGCCTCCTGGAATCAACCCACGTATCTGACACGTACGCCACAAAACCCTTACAGCCCTGCTGTAAACACTGCTGATCCAGAACGGGTACCCTCGCCGTACACTGTAAGAACTCCCCCACTAGGGTCTCGTATGGTCACTTGCTACCGCTCGCAGTCGATAACTGCACCGAACTTGCTCAAGCAGTCCATGCCTACGATGACACAAACATCCCCCATGGCAATAGGAACCAAATCAATAGGGAACTCAACACTGAAAATCTCGAGTACACACCCACGGATCACCTCTGTGGCATATATCACCTTCTTGTCAGCTATAGAAACTCTCAGAGGCCGACTCAGCGCCTCGCGACTAACACTGATGTGCTGACTAAAGGCCAAAGACACAAAGGACCGACTTGCACCCGAGTCAAATAATACCAAGGCAGGTACAGAATTCACAAGAAAAGTACCTACGCATAACATGATATAAGCATAATATTTCAACATTAAAATAAATACACGAAAGAATACATACCAGCCACGACATCGGGTGCTGCGCGGACCTCCTCCGCGGTCAACTGAAATGCTCTTCCACGTGCCCTTGGCACCTCGGCCTTCACTGGCCGACTCCCGGTAGCTCTGATGGCGGCAGGGGTAGATTCCTGAGGTGCTCCATGAGCTGATCCCCGTAACTGCGGACACTCCGCCTTCCGGTGTCCGATCTGGTTGCAGTGAAAACATACTGCAAACCCCTTGGGGCAGTCCTTGGCCATATGCCCCTCCTTGCCACATTTGTAGCAAGATCCCACTTTACACACTCCATCATGACCCTTGCCGAACTTTCCACACGTGTTGCCCTTCTGGCTCCCTGATTTGGGTTCAGTGGGCTTGGCCCGCTTGGCTGCCGGCTGGAAATGTACTGGTCGCCGATCCCTCACATGAGACTCAGCCTCCTCCCTAGCCTGGGTCTCCAGCTCAATCTCCCTCTTCCGGGCATTTTCCTGAAGCTCAACAAATGTCCGGTATGAGGAGTTCGCCACGAACTCCCGAATGTCCCGTCTCAAAATACTCAAATATCGACTCATACGTGCCTGCTCAGTGGACACATGCTCAGGGCAGAACATCGCCCTCTCGTGAAACATCCTTGTGATCACTGTAACAGACTCAGTGCCCTGATTGAGGGTTAGAAACTCCTGGGCCAAACGCTCCCTCTCCACCTGGGGAACGTACTCATCTCGGAACATGGCAGTGAACCTCTCCTAGGTCACTGCCGCAAGTTCAGCAGACAAAAAGTGTGTTGTGACAAACTTCCACCAGTCCTTCGCTCCCCAGCGAAGCTGGTTCAGCGCGAACCGTACTGTCAAATGCTCAGGAGATGAGCAAGTGAAGAAACACCCCTCTATGTCAGAAATCCATCTCATGGCCGCCACCGGGTCCTGGGTCCCATCAAACTCTGGTGGTTTCGTGTTGCTGAACTCCCGGAACAGCAACGTGTCACCACCCTACGGCCTAGCAGCAGCAACAGCTGCAGTGGCCGCCGCAACCGCAGCTTCAGAAAGAGCGGCATAACGCTCGTCGAAGGTCTCGATCAGCGTGGTCTTAATAGACCCGAACATTCTGGTATCTCTGCCCTGATGACCGCAGCCACCTCCTCATGAATGATCTGTCGGATCTCCTCATCACTAGCCCCGACACCCTCTGACATATGACGTGTCTTCACCATGATCATCCTCTGAAATACAACATACGATAAATTAGAATCCGCTCGAGCATACTCACACTCGACAACCCATCCCTCCTTGATTCTTGGTATTCCGAAGATTCTTATTTGGACCGTGCACCGCCCCGGTGCTTTCCGTAGTACGGGCCCAATACTACCATCCACACCGTCTCAATACACACCCCAAATCCTCTTCTTCGGATCCCAAATCCCAAGTACTCTATCACTCTCTAACAGATCTCTCATAAGCTCCTCGTTGCTACCTATCCGCTCTCAAGCATCTCATAGCAGCTCACAACTCCCTAGGCTAAGGCATCACAAATCAGGGCACTCTAGTCCTAATAAGAATACCTAGCCTACTCTAGCAAGAGAATACATCATAAACATATAATATAAGGGTATTTTGGGAAATCACTGTTCGGACACTGACTGATCGTACACACGTTTCTCCTTGAATTTCTTTAAAAATCTTTTACTCTTAGAAAAGTTAAATTTTCTTTTGAAAATATTTTCCAAATCCTCAGTTTGAGTTAAAATACTCCCGAAGGTGTACCCGAATCCCTCAAACCAAGGCTCTGATACCAAATTGTAACACCGTAAATTTCAAAACAAAATTTTTCAAATTTTCATAAAACATAATTCATTTAATATTCATAAAACATCCATAGTTAATTATCCAATTCAAGTAAATACAAAATCCCAAGATCCCAAATGTATAAACTCCAAGTGTGTGTACGGATCAAGCCGGCGCCTTCCCGCGGTCGCCACTAGTACCTGAAACAATAACATCAAACACTGTAAGCACAAAGCTTAGTGAGTTCCCCAAAATACCACATAAAACACATATTAGCCACTCGAGGCTATAACTCTGTGGGTCCGTGCACCCAAACTCTGTTAACCCTCTGGTTCTAACTCTGTAAACATGCACAGCATAAATCACATAGAAATAATGCAGTACAACACATCACATACATAGCATACAAATACTCTATCACATAACTCTGGTTACCTACTCAAGGTAAGGTATAGTGAGAAGACTCACCTTGCATCTCGGTAAGTCGTGAATTCGTGAAATCACTAGTGCTCGATCCCCCGAGATAAAGTCCTCCTAAATCACAATAAATCTCTAATTAACACTTTCCCTACTAAGGTTGACTACACCTTAACAAGTCAACTTAGGTCAACGTTGGTCAATGGTCAACTCTGACTGGACTCGGCGAGTGCATTAAGGCGAATCGGCGAGTCTGAGCGTATACACTGATTTCCCTAAAATCCTCCCTTGACACGTCGAGCATTCTCTCTAACTCGACGAGTTCCACCTGGCATGAGTTGTGGGACCACCATGACTCAACTCGCCGAGTCTCAAGAACAACTCGACGAGTCTATCTTGACTCAGTCCACCTGACCACTCTGATTTCCCCAAGACTCACTAAGTCAACCCTCCCCAACTCGGCAAGACCACTCGCTGCGTGGTCGGACAACATTCATACGACTCGCCGTGTCTGTTCTTCGGACTCGGCGAGTCCGTGCCATGCAATGACTCAAACTTGCTCATAAGGTTAGATTCAGTCCATTAACCCATAGATCCAGTCCTTCCAAGCTTACTTAACACGTAAAGTTACAATCTTGATGCACATACAATCTCTATATGACCATATATGATGTTTTTGACTCAAATACTACAACACAAGGTCATAAACTCCATTGCTATACATAAAGCTTGATGAGTGAGGCTCTCTGGACCTCTATGGATCGAGATCCAAAACCTCAACACAAGGAGGGAACCATTGGGCATCAAATCATCCCATAAATGTCCATAAGAAACCCTAGATCCCATAATACTTCACAAAACAGAATATAAACCGAAATCATACCTCTAGATTGATGATCTAAGCTTCAAATCCACGAAATAGCAACCTCCTTTGCTTCCTCTTGCCTAGAATCTTCTCCTTCTTTTCTAAATGACACACACAAGGTCAATAATGCTTCCTTACTCTCTCAAAACGTTCAAGCACTCAAGGGTTTCTCTCTAAGGGTTGGGTGAGCACAAATGACGGCCATAAGGCCCTTTAAATAGGCCTCAAACCTCAGAAATTAGGGTTTCATCACACAACGTGGACTCGCTGAGTCCACTCTTGGACTCGTCGAGTCCGGACGCGAACCCCTGACCAAATCCGCGGTCCTACTCGGCGAGTTTGGGCTCCAACTCGCCGAGTCCACTCACAATTCCATAAATAAGTCCAAAATAAATACCTGGAGATTCCGAGCTGTTACATTTGAAACCTCCATAAGTTATGAATATGAAAAGGTTTAAAAAAAATCGATTCAAATTTTTTTATTGTGGAGTTACAAAAATTGGTGTTAATGTTTTAAAGAATTCCATAACTTGTTCTTAAGTTATGGAACATAAAAAGTTTCATCATTAAACAAACATTAAACTCCATAAGTTATGGAATCCAAAAGTTTTTTTTTGAATTATCTTGATCTTATGAGTTGATTTAGATTAATAGAAAATTATGTGATAATATGTTTTCAATCCATTTTAATCTAAGAGTTGATTCTAAAATGTGTTTTTGTAACTTGTCCTCAAGTTTAATGAAAAGTTACATTTAAGTTTCTTAAAACTCATAAAAGTTGTCATAGGTTACAAAATGAAGAGTCTTGTCCTCATTAAATGGTTTTATGACTCCATAAGTTGTCCTCAAGTTATGGATGTTCAAGAGTCTCTTCATTAAATAATAATAGAAAATGTGTAACATTAATTAAATTCGTAAGTTATGAATAGGGAAGAGTCATATTCTTTAATGGCTTAAAGTCTTCCATAACTTGTCCTCAAGTTATGGAACTTGAAGAGTTTTTTAGTTAAAACTACTTTAAACACATAAGTTATGAAATTAATTAGTTTTGAATAGTTCAAAACTTCCCCTCAAGTTTTGGAATCTATAAAGTTTTTCTCGTGAATACTTTAATTACAAGTTAAGCCCTTAGAATTTTAAAAGTTAAAAATCAACCCTTATACTTTATAATATTATAAGTTAATAATATATATATATATATATATATATATATATATATATATATATATATATATATATATATATATATATATATATATATGTATAAGAGTAAAGTCGTCTTACCATTAGTAGGCCTCATTCATGAAGTCGGTCTATAAGGGGGTATAAGGTCACTGCCTATAAAATGACAGTTTAATGGGTGTCCACTCTCACCTACCGCTTCCTTGAATGGTGGAGGGTCGTTAGCCGAACGGGTAGGACAAGGACCATAATTCTCCCTTGATTAAAAGTATTAATGATAAATATAAAGTAACTAAATGTTTTTTATAATTCCCAATCTCAGTTACTTTAGGAAAATGTGAATAAGGTGCTAATCCATGAAATTACACTTTTAACAAGGTAGGAAAAGGGTAACTTAATGTTTATCATAGTATCGGTGGAGCATGTGTGGTTAACTGGCACATCGATTGACGGGTAAAAATTAAGGGTAACAAGTATATTTGCATGGTTATTCCACCTTGTTTTGTGATCATCGTCATCCCAGTCACAAAACCTGAAGGGCACACTCGAGATTGAAACATGTCATTGAAAAGTACAATGAATCTCAAAAGAATCTAGGAGTTTCAAAACGAATTAAAACGTAATAATACATTTCGTTTATCTTGGTGGAAATTGGTGAATCGTCATTCACCTACCTTCAAAGATTTTATAGCTTGGATTACGTCATCCCTCTTCCAATTTATAAAATAGTTTGTTGGGTCCTAGCCTTAATATTTAATATTGGGTGTTATATTAAGGACTTTAAATCAACTATCTTGAATATCTCCCAAAAGATGTCTAGTTTAGACATCTATGATCTTCTTATATCTCTTGGAACTTCACTTCCTCCACCTTCTCCAATTATTCTCCCCTACCCACAAGTTCAAGGTCACTCAAGCCCTAATGGAAAGCAAGGTCTATGTGTGCTCACATCTTGGAGATGAAGTCACATATTGACAAGCCGGGAGAGTTGGGTGTCAAAGTCTTAAGAAAGTTGGATGCTCAATCACTTTCTAAGTCACATAGAGAGTTACATTTAGGACTACTATGAAATAGACTATGACAATACCCTTAATGATCTTATCTATTTGCTTGGTACTGCTGAATGAGAAATGATTTGGAGCTTTGGTAAAGCAAATTTGATTAGTAGATCAACTTTTCAAACATTCAATGGACATTGACAATGGTTGCATTGGATACCCAGTAAAAGCCTTCTCTTCCCAATGGAAAGGGATTGACCATAATCAACTCGGTTGACCGAATGGTAAAGAGAAAGGCTAAGACTGAGATTGTCCCATGTACCATTCCTAAAGGGTCCATGTGGTTCTATTTCCAGAAGGAAAGGGAATTGGTTGCGAAGCTGCCAAATTTACCTGAAAGATCATAAGGCTGGTAAAGTCAATAAGTTTGACTCTGCTTCAGGTAAAGTCTACTATCTAACTCGATTAAGTTTCTATTCTGATATTCTTATTAAATGATGTGACTTGGTCATATGTTGATGTTTTTAGAATCAAAGGAAAAGTGAAGGAAACTTAAAGAAAGAGTACGCTGAATCTGATCGCGAAGATAGATTTCTATCGCTTGATTGAAGATCGGATTCTTGAGTTACTCTTAGGAGTTATGATAGATTGCTAGGAAACATGTAATATCATAGTTTTCATTTAAAGTTGCATTGTAAGGAAAAGTTTTTTCTGCATTTTATAAATAAATAAAAGTTTGTTTTACTTTATTTTAAATCTCCTTGCAATGACATTTATGGAAACTTGATGTTTGTATGTTTCTAACAATAATGGAAATATGAATTTGATTCTTTCATTTGTGGTAGTGTCTAAATTTATCAAATAAGGAAAGATTCTCATCACCCAAGTTTCAGTTGGATAGAAACTTAGAATCATGCAAGTTGTATGATGAATGAGAGTTTTCATCTTTGGAAAATTAAGACTAATTCCTTGTTCACATGTTTAAGTGAATCAGGTGAATGACTAAGGGACCGAGTACACATTCTTGTGCACTGGTCAGGTCCACCACAAAAGATCGATAAGACTATTCGTCATAATTTACTAAAGCTCAGTAAATATGGTTATACTTACAAGCTTAAGTGTAATTCTAAGACATTGGAAAAGGTTCCAATGTATGGCAGAGCGAATAAGAAGAATCAACTTAGGTATAAAGATAAAAGTTTCTCAAATCTGAAAAGATGCGAGAGTACTTTAGCATCATGTTTTATGATCATCTTAATGATTTAAAAATCATGTAACATTTAGTCCTCTAAAGTCATCTTAGTGTATTCTTATGACTAAGAAGAGGAATCTTGAATTTTTGAAATGATTAAATCAAGAAGATGAGTCATGCTTCATTCCAAAAACAATTCTTAGAGTTATACTCCAAGATTGTAACTTGAGTGACACATCTTAAAGAAGGTTTCTTAACACTAGTCAAATGTAAGAGTAAAAGGTTTTCTACTCTTGTACATTTGAAATTGGTAAGCTGTGATGTTTTGGATAAAACAAAGACCAACTAAGGCTAATTGTGTGAAGTGTTTGTCTTGATTAGAATCCACACTATCTCTTGAATATTTGACAAGAAAGTCTTATATTTCAAGAGGACAATGGGAGTCTAAAAGGATCCTGAAAGGGTTTCAAGAAGTAATCAAGAAGAAAAACTTGTATTTCATCACTAGTACACAATTAGAGTTTTATAACCTATCATGTTGACATTTTTGTGCCCATTCAAGTTAAGTTGGCTATACATTTGAGTTCTACAAGCTCTCAATTGTTTTCATAACTACTTGGAAGCAATGGTAGGCCCTAGAGCTGCCAGGTGGCAAGAAATTAAGATTGAGTTCAGTCCATATGACTTTCCATTTGTCATTATCCTTGTCTTGTGATTATGGTTTTGACAAATTCATGTGGATAAGAACACATACACCATAAAATCTAAGGGTCATAAGGTTTCTATCCGATTCATGAAAATGATAGTGGGGAAACACTTCCACCAAGTAGATTTGAAGCAGATAGCAACGGTCTAAACAATTGAGACTATGATTACGATATCCCTTTTCATAGTTCTGAAATTGTTTAGACACACCTGTGAGCTATCTAAGACAGGTGTATGATTTTGATAAAGTCTTATCAAAGTAATCTAGTATCAGAAATCTGAACTTTGCTAAGAAAGTCAAGAAAGTATTGACTTCTAGAAGTCCAACTAATTTTTGGATACATGTCAATGCTAGTGGGAGTAGAAGTGTTATGCTAATAATCATCATGTTAGTGGGAGCATGATAATTATGATAAAGGTTGCAAGTTAGTAATGTTAATTATAGAAAACAAAAGTATCAATTCGTGAGGTTGTAGGGGTTGAAAAAGTTGTTTTGCTATAATTAAGGGAGAGGAAATTGTACTTCATTTCAATTCTAAAAGGCTTAGATTGAGATTTTAATCATCTTAGTCAAGTATATATATATATATATATATATATATATATATATATATATATATGTATGTATGTATATATATATATATATATATATATATATATATATATATATGAATTTTATGTTGGTTTGGTTCAACTTAAGAAAATTCTATATATTGCGTTCTCAAAATTCGATTATGATTACGACATCCCTCTTCATAGTTAAATTTTGAGAGCATGGAAAATAAAGAAATATTGTAGCAAAAGGACTGATCTAGTATCATGTCTTTATGTTACACATCTTGAATCATGACCCATATACTTCGGATATAGGATCAATTGCATGTGCTATAATATTCATCCTTTCTAAATTTTCAAAATGCCTGGGGAATTAAGAGGGAAACGGTATAGAATTGGATATGACTAAAATGATTATGAAATTGTCGAGGACAATCTAAGGTTTACCAAATAGTGGTTGCTCGGGGACAGTTGGAAGTATAGTGTTAATTTTTGGAAGGACCATATTGACATATTCTGAAAAAAAGCAACTCTTGTTCAGAAGTGATAGTGAAAATGGGAAAGTTTCATAGGTGGAAGTTATTAAATCTATGTAAGATTAGAAAACTTAATGCAAGAAGGATGTTTCCCATGGAATTGATCTCCAATGGAATACTCTGTAATGTCTTTTGACAAGTCTTTGTGACTTTGTACAAAGTCATTACAAGAGGATTTGTGCATATATGTGACAACTGTCAATTCAGGTCATTCTCGGACTCATGCATCTTTATAAAAACCATTCATGCACAACATGCCATGGACTAGTAGTATATATTAGGTTAGAATCTTGCATAAACTAGGATCCAATGAAGATCTAGGACTAATATACTTGACACTTACGATTCTAGTAAGTTGCTTAACTACAATAGGAAATGCCAATGCTATAATTAGAATGAAACTTCAAGCTTTGTTATAATTGAAAAAGGGTATAAAATCCTAAAAATAAATTAAAATATTCTAATTATACTTCATTATGATGATGAATATCAAACAATATTCCAAAAACCCTAAAGAGCCAAAAATCCAAATTTATAAATCATAAAGGTTAAAAACTTTATAAAATTCGGCTATAAACTTCCTAATATCAAATTTTTATTAATCAAATTATGGATTATACCAATGAAATAGAAATATAAATTATCATGCATAAATCGTAATTTATTAGTTAAAAACAAGATTTTTAAATAAATCAAAAATTGCTTAAAGAATCACTTTCATAAAAATTAGATTTTTATAAAAATTAAGGAGGGATTTTTTATAAAATTTGAATTGAGGAGAGAGGAGGCTTTAATGCCTAAAAAATATGGCCATCTCCCCTCTTCCCATGCTCCCTCTTCCCAAAACTCAATCATTAGAACTTCTCCCTCACTCTACCTCTTCTCTCTTCACTTTCTCATACTCCACCCTCCTAACACACACATACTCTCTTTCTCTCTCACTAACTCACAAAATTTCTCTCATTCCTATAACAAATTTTGAGATTTTGAAGACCTTGAAGTGTTCTTACTTCCCTCAAGATCATAACCAAGGTAAACAACATCATCTTCTTCCATAGTTTCATGATTCTACTTCCTTTTCTTCTTAGTTTTCTCTTCTTTTCGGTATCTATGCCTTTCCACAGCTAGAAATCTTTATTTTTCCTTTGTGGTTTGTAGATTCTCACCATAACACAATGCATGTGTTTGAAATGGTGAAAATCCGGGATCAAACCCATGCAAGGAGTGAAAATGATGCACATATGTTCATGTGACTTCAAAAACAAGTATTACATCTTCTTCTCCATTTCTTTTGTGTTCTTGCATGATAAAAAACATTTAAACCATTTCTAGTACATTTTGGATGCTCATTCACTCCATGCATGTGCTAGAAATCGGACCTTATCAAAGGCATGCATGATGTTCTTGTCAAAATCTCCTAAGGATGCACTCAAAGCAAACATGCAATCTGCCAGATTACTTTATTCAGCTTTGAACGACCATATCTCGGTCATTTGTTAACCAAATCATGATATTATTTTTGTATTGGATAATTCCATGAGTTAACTTTCAAACCCAGCTGGTCTCACTGTAAAATATCAAATATCCGAGTTTTGGAAAGTTTTAGAAAATGGTTGCGGAAACAGCTCTTTTTCTATGATCACCATTTTTGCCTTGCATGATCAATGGCCTTAAACTCAACCATAAATCTGGGGAAAAATACTTTAGAAACTTAACATATCCAGTGAATGATGGTTGAAATTTCGTGGCTTAAAACCCCACTGAATGGGCTACACAAATTCATGAACTTCAGCCATATTTACATCTCATGCACCATTGCATGCAACATTTCTTAACTTGTTTGGGTTCAATACCCCTATTTCCATTCTGATTAAATTTTGAACATTTTTCCTTTTGAAAGCCCTCACATGCGTGTGATAATCTGTAAAATACCAAAAGCTTTTATTATATCTTTGATTTATTTAAATTATTGCTAGAAACCAAGGGCATAAATCACATAAAATAATTCCAGAAGTCAATAAATCCTGAACAAATTCATGGATGACCCTTATGGTGAATAATGACCCCTCACTAAATTTCATCAATTTTTGTTGCTGTTTGGTATGATTTCCGATTTTCTTTTCGTTCGGGTATAATAAATCACAAAACCACTTTAGAGAGTGTGAAAATTGTATCTAACAGTTTTTGCATACCTTACCTGTGATGTGTGACTCAGAAAAATAATTTCAACATTTTTCATCATGCCTTACTATTTTTCCCAATTTTTGGTAATTATAATGGCCTAAAAATAGGAAAAATAGTTCTGATTATCTAAAATTCGCGAAAATTTACCAGAACATCATGTTTTACAGTAGAAGGTTACATAAATGTTTTGGTGATTTTTATCTACTGCAAACTATTTTTCTCTTATTTTCTAAAGTTAAATACACTTAAATACACATAAATACCCAAAACCGGATTATACAACATGAAAACCACTTTTGATATTTTTCCCAGGTTATTTATACTGTAAATGATGTTACAAAAATTCTTGGTAGTTTATTTTAACTGTTTAATATTATTTCTTCAATTAATGATTATTTAAAGGAATAAAACAAGGAAAAATAGAAATACCCACTGAAAAATATTTTTTATATTTTTGCCAGCCTAGTTATGTATAATAACAGTTAAATAAAAAGTTTGGGTAATTTTGGAAACTGTTTTCTATTTATTTCAATTTTTATTGGAATAAATGCTGAAAAATCATAAAATATAATTAAAGAGCTTGGAAATCCATTTTTATATTTTTCCCAGCTTAGTATTGTGTAATAACAGTTAAATAAAAAGTTTGAGAATTTTTATTCTTTGAATGCTATTTTTCGTGAATTTATGTTGTTATAAAGACTTAAAAATTTGGAAAATTTATATTCCAATGTTGTAATTAATCGCACGATTTGTAGAATTTCATTATTTCAGAAAAAGGGTAACAAATTAATATAAAATCAAATACTAAATCATAAATTGGCATTTCACTATATGTAGAATTTAGTATATTAGCATCAGATGTCGACATGGAAACTCACTAGTGTGTGTTTGATGTCGTAGGATCCCGGTAGTAAGACGTTGGTGCATTCCGAAGTACAACTTGTACCTACTCGAAACGTTGTGAGTATTCATGCACTCCCCTATTTTCAGTTTTTATGTTTTGGGGTGGAAAAGCATGTCCTAAACTACTTATGTTCGTTATATTTAATTGACTTGTATAAACTTGATTACTATATTTTGCACATTGTGAATATTCACGCACTCCCTTATTTTTGGTGTTTATGTTTTGGGGTGGAAAAGTATGTCGAGAAAAACTATTGTTTTCATGTTGTATTTAAATTGATTATTATCAAACATGATTGGTATTGTATTGCTATGTTTCTTTATGTATGTCTATGCAACACGGAACATGAGAACTTATCGTACTAAGGCCCTTCCCTTATCTCTAACCATTAACTCTTTGAGCCAATGGTCATTATGGATAACGCTATTAGGAATTGACAACTCCTCACTCGCCCGAATCACTGGAGTGCATGATACCATATTCATCTATGCAACGATAAGCATAGATCTAGATAGGGCTTCAGTCATAGGTTTGGTTGAGACTCATTGTTTGCTCATACACATACAAACTCGTTTCTCGTTATAGCAATAAACTTATATTCATTAATAGCAATCAACTTTGTTTCTCATTAAAACAATGTACTTGTATTTACGAAAAGCCTTATTCAAGCTCGATTTTATAAACTTGTGAACTCACCAACTATTTTCATAGTTGACGCTCGTTTTACATGCTTTTTCAGGAAGTCATTAGTAAGTGGATATAAAGATTCATCATCATAGAGCATGCTGCATCGTGTTGAAGTTATTTATGAAGTTATCTTCGAACAATGTTATTTTGGGAAAACTTGTATTTTGTTTCTTTTGAAGCTATGGGTTGTAAACTATTAAATACTGCTATGGTGATGTATCTTTATCTTTTGCAATGAAACCGTTATCGCTGTCATATCTTGCGTTTCCGCTTTAGCGGGGTGTGACAGAAGTGGTATCAGAGCTAAAGTTATAGAGAACATCGTTTTTTCTTTAAGAAAACACAACCTATAACCAAAACTTATAAAGAAATTCTTTTTACATCAAACATATTACTCGTATAATTAGGTCGGGAGTTGTATCATTGGACCTCGATTAAACATAGCCTGATCACCTATGTTTAATTAAGGAAAGATTTATACAAAGCCTGAGCTAATTATAATGGGAATATGTTCAACAAAAATATTTGAGAAAACTTTATTTCAAAAATTCAAAAGGTTAATTTTGGTGTGTGTAAGCATTGCATATTATAGGCATGCATTGTCATTTATTTCATATCTCATTGAAACTATGTCACAGTCCACTATGTCAATATCGTCATCTTCCCGCGCTACCACCTCAGCCGATGAGTCCGACTACGTCACTGTTATCCCTTGACATAATCCCCCCCGCCTCGGTAGAAGAAGACCCATCAGAGGATACGGAAGATACAGGGAACTCGGTGGAGATCAGCAATGACAACGCCCCGAGTCAACGACATGAGGCATCACCTACTGAAAGACCCTGTGTAGTGGTTTGGTCTAGGTATAGTAGTTAATAGCAGTAGGGGTGTGATTGTAATTGTTTTGTTTGTAGTTTACGGTCAGATTGAGTTTACGGTCGTAAACTCTGTACGGTCGTGATCTTTTGTCTCGCCTATAAATAGGGGTTGTGTTGGTCATTATTGGTTGTTGATTATTCGTATTCTTCCGAGTTGTATCAGACGTTTTATAGCATTAAAGCGTATGCAAGCTTGGTATTTCGTTTTATACTTGTTTATTATTTCGTGTTTGCTTCTGTGATTATCTTTGATCGTTGGTAGATCTGTTTTCGGGACTTTACAATTGGTATCAGAGCTATACCAGTGTCAAAGGCGTTTCACAGCAGCATAGAGGGATTTATTCCAGTCGAAATCAAAGGTTGTCGAAGTTTACGGCCTGAGTTTACGACCGTAAACTCTTCTTCACGACCACAAGTGCATTCTTAGAAAGCGATTGCCATACACATGATTCAAGCTTTCGTGATCACATACTGATTCTGGCATTTAATTGAGTCGTTTTTAATATAAAAATCGAATTTTTTTTAATTAACTTTCATTGACTGTAAACACGAGCATTCACGAAAAAGCGATTTTCTGTTAAACGATAATTACACCATTTTTTTTTAGTTTAAAATCAAAAGGTATAATTAGATCGTAAACTCGAGTTTACGGCCTAAGGTTTACGGCCTTGGTATACGGCTAAGTCAGTTAATTTAAGATAGTTAAAATTACCTCTTGAATTTAAAAATATCAAGATATTTTTTTAAATATAAATCCTGACCATAAACTCCAGTTTACGGTGTAAAAATAGTTTGCGGCCTAGAAATTTTACCGTAAAATAAATTTACAACCTTTAAAATATAAATAATAAATAATATATATATATATATATATATATATATATATATATATATATATAAATTATTTTTTAAAATGGATTCACAAAACTCAACACAATACCAAGAACTTGATGCTGTAATGGGTACAATTACGCGCATTCCAAGACTTATGGCCGCTGATGGTTTCCCCGAGTGGAAATATAGAATTGAAAAGTATATAAAGATGAAGGACTTTAAGATTTGGAAATGTGTTTTAAAGGATCCAGTCAGAATCACCACTGTAATTGGGGGCAATGTGGTTGACAAGAAAATCGAAAACTACACTGATGAAGACTTTGAGAGTATAGAAGAACAAGAAAAGGCATTAGCCATTTTGACTATGGCCTTATCGCCAGACATTGCTCAAGGATTCAGAGAGTATACTTCTGCTAAAGCACTATGGGAAGCTCTCATTGAAGTATATGAGGGAAATGAAGACATGAGAAAAAGTCGCCAAGATATGCTGAGACAACGCTTCAACATGTTTAATTATGTTCCCGGAGAGACTCTCGAAGCTCAGCTGCAGCGATTCACAACTCTCAACATAGAGATGACTGTGGCAGGAATATTCTATACAAAGTCAGAAATGAATAAGAAGCTACTAAATGCACTCCCAAAATCCTGGGACATGAACGTAGCAGTGATTAAGAAGACTAAGGATCTCAATCGCCTTTCCCTAGCTGAAGTGATGGTTGTCATCAAAGCGTGTGATATTGATGACAAGCAGCGAGAGATCAATCATGTGAACTCCTACTCAGCTGCAAATCTTGGAATTTCGACTAATAATGCTCTCTCTTCTTTCTCTTATACTTCTGCAGGTTCAACTACCCCTTGCCCACAAGTCCAACCTCTCATGTCTACTCAAACTGTTCCATCCTCTAATATGGCCTCCTCATCAAAGGGGAAGGAGGGTGATGAAAACCTTGTCTTTGCTGCAGGGCTTGTAAATTGCTACAATGCTCTTGTAGCTGGAGAACTTCCACCTCAATTGTCATTTGCAGATCTTGATCAAATCCATCTTGAGGACGTTGAGGAAATGGACATCACATGGCAAATTGCCATGGCTGTATTTAGGGCAAAACAGTTTGCCAAAAAGACAGGGAAAAACAATTGGGGCATGAGCGCTGACAAGAAGGTTGGATTCAACAAAGGAAAGCTTCAATGTTTCAATTGCCACGAACCAGGGCATTTTGCTCGTGACTGCCCACACCCTGATAGAAGGGTCAATAATGACAGAACGATGGTTGCAGTTGGGAACAACCGAAGCAGTGGTCAAGAAAATAATGAAAAGGCTATGGTTACATAGTCATTTGACTAGGATGATCAAATACAAGCTCTAAATTTGTTTGGACCAAATAATGCTCATCTAGCACAAGTGAAGGATGACGCTCAAGCAGGGACTGCAGAAGCTGAAGACAATATGATGAAGCTGCAATTTGGCTTGATGGTATCTTCTTCACATGAACCACATTCGTCCAAGGTAAGTCCTCTATCGTTCTCTAAAGCTTGTGCAGATTATGTGAAAACTTCACATTATAAAATTGAGACATTAGGAAATGAAGTAGAAAATCTTAGGATTCTTCGTGAACTCAATGACAAATTAATAAGAGACGTAGAAGATCTTAGATATGAAGGGTACTGACTTCGAAAGGGACAAAAACCACTTAAAGCTCAACTAGAATAAAAAATTAAAGACTTTAGGAAACTTTAGGAAGACTACAGCAATAAATGTGAAAATTTTGATTATATGGTCAAACAAAACGCTGAACTGGTTGCTGAAGTTGAATCCTTTAAAGGAAAATTTCAGACCGCCAAACTTGACGTTAGAAAATATGATCTCTCAAGTGAGGTGGTTGCAAATATGATAGACCAAAGTATGCAATTTAAAAGGAATCAGTCAAAAGGTCTAGGGTATAATCATGTACCCCCTCCTTTCAATCATTCATACGAGTCCAAGCCCCTGTCCAAAGAAGAGATTGCCAATGAATCATTCATGATTTATGGCAAGCCCTCAAGTTTTATTTCGGGAGGATTTATTAATGTTGAAAGTACTAACATTTCTACTTCTCCTACAGATCAATCCTTGAATCAGTCAAAGCACAAATTTGAAGGATGTGTTTCTGAAAATAAAACCGAGTTCAAACCTAAAGATTTCATTTTAAATAAAGACAATTCTGTGTTAAATGTTTTAAGTGACAATATCTCTTGTGATGTTTTTAATTGTTCTGATACATTAGTTGCTACCTCTGATACAGTTTTGAATGTTTTTAATATTTCGGATAAATCTGTGAACAGTTTGGTTGACAATTTGAATGTCTGTGATAAAAATGTTGAGATACCACTAGTTCCACAACCCTCAATAAATATAGCACCCTCACTTCCTCACAACCTAATAACAATGCATGTTTCTGTGAGCCAAGCAAGGGTGTTTGTAGGGAAAACAGATCTGATACAGGCAGCATAATTTCTAAGAATAACAATCAGATCTGTTTTAATTGTGGAACTAAGGGCCATATTGCTAGAAATTATCTTAATCGAATGTTTGTGAGTCATAATCTTCCAAGAGGAGAGAACGAGTTCAGAGGAAGATCCTTAAATAGAAATTCCTCTAGAAATCGCTCTAGAAATGATGATTGGGTAGATAAAAGAAATAAAAAAGGAGATATTTTTCACAGACATAAAAGGTTTTTTAATCACTTTGTCCCGAACAGTCTGCCAAAGAAGAGCATGGTCTCACCTAGGTCCAGCTCATCCCAAAGCAATAGTGAATCTTCAACCAATTCTGGTAGAAGTGACACATGCTTCAAGCAGATTGTTAGACATAAAATGACAAAGTTGACTGAATTTTTCAAAAAACCTAATTATAAATGGAAGCCCAAATCTACTCCCAATGCATCACCTGTATCCTCAGAGAAGTTCATGTGTAATAAATCTGAAAAGGCATCGGGATCACCCAGGAAGATCATGACCTGGTGCCCAAATCTAATTAAACCCGCACATTTTGCAGGGGCAGTTGCGGGGAAATGTCGTCAGACCATGGTTCGTCGACAGCGGCTGTTCCCAGCACATGACAGGAGACATCACCAAATTGAACAACATTCAATCATTTAATGGGGGATACGTCTCTTTTGCGGGTGGAGATGGAGGAAAAATTACACAAAAGGGAACGGTATCAAATGGAGTTCTGAGTTTTGAAAATGTGAATTTCGCTCCAGAGCTAAAACACAGCTTGTTGAGTGTCTCGCAGATCTGTGATAAGGGCTATTCAACGCATTTCACTAACAAGGAATGCATGATCTTAAAGCCAGGCTTTGTCATCCCTGAAGAATGGATTCTCGTAAAGTCGAAAAGGGATGGAAATGCTTATATTATCGATATGAATAGCATTCTCCCAGAGCAAGTTACTTGTTTGTCCTCAAAGATCTCTGAGCAAACTGCAATGTTGTGGCACTGAAGATTAGGTCACGCTAACGCCAAAAATCTCAATCGTCTTGCAAAGAATGAGATGGTCCGTGGATTACCTGTCAAAGACTTTATCACTTTTGAGAAGTGTGTGTCATGTGCTCAAGGAAAGCATCATCAAAAGCCACATTTGCCAAAGCAAGTTAACTCAATAAGTCAGGTTCTACAACTTCTTCACATGGATTTATTTGGTCCAGTGAATGTGCTAAGTATCAATAGAAGCTCTTACTGTTTAGTTGTTATTGATGATTTCTCTCGCTTTACGTGGGTTTTCTTTCTATCTAACAAAGTTGGCGTCACTGAATTGATCAAGAAGTTCATCATACTTGTTGAGAATCAGACCAATCAAAAGGTGAAGGCACTTCGTACTGATAATGGAACAGAATTCAAGAATTCTGTTCTCAATCACTTTTGCTCTGAGAAGGGGATCCTGCGTCAATTTAGTTCAGCTCACACACCTCAACAAAATGGTGTTGCTAAGAGGCGAAACAGAACACTTAAAGATGCTGCAAGGACAATGATGTGTGACTCCAAACTTCCTGTTTTCTTTTGGGCAAAGGCAATAAACACTGCCTGCTATGTTCAGAATCGAGTACTCATCAACAAAGCTCAAATGAAAACTCCATATGAAATTTACTATGGTCACAAACCGTCAGTTAGTCACTTTCGAGTATTTGGTTGTCCTTGCACCCTTCTTCACCTAGATGCCAATTCGAAGTTCAATGCCAAAGCTGATGACTGCTATTTTGTTGGATATGCTACACGTACTGCTTATAGAGTCTACAACAAGAAAACCAAACAGATTGTGGAATCATATGATGTACGTTGGTTGGAAGAGAATGAGACAGACGCAAGAGTGGGTCCAGACTGGTTGTTTGATTACACAACACTCTTCAAATCCTTAAATGTGTATTCAAATGACGTATCCAAAACTGATTCGCATTGGAAGAGTATCTCTGAAGATGAAGACGAAGAAGTTGTATACCAGCCTGTATCTCACGCTTCTAATTCATCAAAAGGGAAGTCTAAAGCTTCAACTGAGGGGGAGCCTTCTGCTTCAACTGATAGGGAGCCTTCTGCTTCAACTGAGGGAAAACCTTCCACTGCCATTGAGGGGGAGTCTTCTGCAACATCTTCGGAAAAATCCTCTACTACTTCTCAAGGAAAGTTGTTCCTGGAACATGATAGTCCTCTCTCAGACCACACTGATTCCTCTGATGCTGAATCGAGACCTCTCTTATCATTCGAGAAAGAGTTTGTTCCAAATGATGCTTCCGCTATCTCTTCAACCCTGATGGAATTACTCTTTCTTGACCTTATTGCAGATGAGTATGTTGCAGAACCATCTGGTTCTACTCAACATGCAAATGAAGGAGGTCTTAACATTCACACTCTACCTGTCTCTATCAATGACATCAGCCAAGAAATACCCTCTAGGGTTCAACGGGATCATCCGATTGAGAACGTTATCGGCCAGCTAGATAGTGGTGTTAAAACTCGAAGTCAAAGTGGAGACGTGAATACATGTCTGTATTCTTGTTTTATCTCTCAAATTGAACCCAAGAATGTGGTAATGGCTCTAAATGAACCTAGCTGGGTGGACGCGATGCATGAAGAATTGCATCAATTTGAAAAACTAGGTGTTTGGAAGTTAGTTGAGTTACCAAAAGGCAAAAAGTCTCTTGATACACGGTGGGTCTATCATAACAAGCAGGACGACTCAGGGGTCATTGTGCGAAACAAAGCTAGAATGGTAGTTCGCGGGTTTCGACAAGTCGAGGGTCTTGACTACACTGAGGTTTATGCTCCCGTAGCTCGCTTGGAGGCTACTCGTATCTTCTTAGCGTATGCTTCATATATGAACTTTACTGTTTTTCAAATGGATGTCAGGACTGCCTTTTTGTATGGCAAGGTGAAGGAAGAAATCTATGTTGATCAACCTCCAGGGTTTGTCGACCCAAAGTTTCCTAATCATGTTTATAAGTTGGACAAAGCGTTGTATGGGCTGCATCAAGCGCCTAGAGCATGGTATGCAACTCTAACAAATCATTTGCTCGAACATGGTTATACACGTGGTACTATCGATCAAACATTTTTTATAAAGCATGTCGACAAGGACCAGATATTTGTTCAAATATACGTCGACGACATAATCCTTGGATCAACTAGCCAACAACTTTGCAAGGAGTTCGAAAGTGTAATGAAGAAAAGATTTGAAATGAGTTATTTGGGAGAGATGACCATGTTTTTTGGGGCTTCAGGTTAAACAGAATTCAACCGGCATCCTTCTTCATCAGGCCAAGTATGTGGAGGATATTCTTGAGAAGTTCGCACTTCATGATGCTGAATCTGCTTCAACACCGATGGCTGAACGACCCCTCCTGACTCCAGATCTAGAAGGCGAACCCATAGATCAAACTCTTTATCGATCGATGATCGAATCCCTGATGTATCTCACTGCAAGTCGACCAGACATAATGTTTGCAGTTTGTCAATGCGCACGCTATCAGGCTAATCCTAAACTCTCTCATCTCATTGCTGTTAAAAGAATCTTTCGATATATCAAAGGAAGCCCTAAACTGGGTCTTTGGTATCTGAAGAATTCTGAATTTAATCTTTATGCTTTTACTGACAGTAATTATGGAGGTTGTGAGCTTGACAGGAAATCAACTTCAGGAGGATGTCAATACCTAGGTAACAGACTAGTTTCATGGCAATGTAAGAAGCAGCACACTGTCTTGACCTCGACAACAGAGGCGGAATATGTGGCAGCATCAGCTTGTTGTTCTCAAGTTATTTGGATCCAACATCAGCTGTTGGACTACGGTTTGAATTACTTAGAAACCCCTATCTATTGTGATAATGAGGCTGCCATACAAATTGCTAAGAACCCAATCCAACACTCTAAAACCAAGCACATCGATATTAAAATTCACTTTATCAGAGACTGTTATGAACGATCATTAATTCGAATCGAACAAGTCCACACTGATAACAATGTGGCTGACTAGTTCACAAAGCCATTTAACAAAGCTCGTTTTGATGTGCTTGTGGGATTTCTGAAAATGATACGTTTTGAGGATTAAGTTTTTTTCTTTTTCTTTTTCTATGTTTGTTTTTATTTTTATTTTTTTTGGTCTAGTTAGTCTACTATCAAATTTTACTAAGTTTGTTTTCAATTTTTGTTAGGCTTGGTTAAATTTGCGCATTTTTCTTTTGTTTAAATTCTCAACCATGCACAAATTTAGGGGGAGAAAGAAAATCCAAAAACAACAAAAATTACACAAAAATCCAAAATAGTGTCGTTTCAATTCAGCATTTTTGTTAACAGCCTTCCTTGTAAGTACTGTGATGGGAAATGATATTAATAAGTGATAAAGGACGACCTGAATCGGCGTAACGTACCTAAGTTGAATCTTCTACGCTCTGTGCTCGATGTGCTGGTAGGCGCGAAAGATTTTTAAAAAAAGGGGGACTTGACTAGGAAAGTTGAACCTAATGAATTTAAGAACACGACAAATTTTGACCTAGTTAGATCCGTTTAATCTGACATCACGACGCTCGGATAGGTTGAGCAGGGAGATAAACATGATAATCTACTCGTCACACTAATTGAACCCGTACTTGGAACCGTGGCTTAACTTTTCCTCGATGTGCGGATTCTGTCCTTAATTCCGGTTGGATGGGGCAACCGGTAAATTCCGATAAATTAGGTCTGTAGAAAATCGTATTCTTTCTTTCTTTCTGTTAGCCATATGCTGTCTCCTTTGCGCGACTTCTAACCCGACCTGGTACACAACATATGCAACTCCATTTCTCTGTAGGTAATATATATGTGTGTGAAATTTATGTGTGAAAAACTTCTCATCTGTTAGCCATATGCTGTCTCCTTTGCGCGACTTCTAATCCGACCTGGTACACAGCATATGCAACCTTCTTCTTCTCAACCCCTCTGAAGTAGTTAGCAATAGAATTTTGTATCCCTTCTCTCTCTGAATGGTTGTCTGCTCACCCGGTGTAAGGAGTACTCTGGAAGTTCTTGATAGCTGGGGCATATCAGGAAGCGGGAAACACGTTCCAGTGCACTTAAAATTGAACACATACAGATTGTCTGTAAATCTCACTGCTCGATTTAGGTGGACAACAATATCCCTGGTTGTAGTCAATTAAATGGTCATAAGATGATTTCACTTAAGAGTTAGGAGTTATCAAAATTACCAAAATTTTACAATTAGGTACATGCCCGAATCATGTCATTGGTAAAAGGTCCAAAAATGTCACAAATCCTTCATTCTTAAGTGGACCACAATACTGGCAATCAGTCAAGACGAAGATGTGAAGATAAGGGTACTGATAAGTAGAATAAGGACGTCAAATAACTTTGATCCAAGCATTACAAAAGAAATAGCAGTTAAAGTTTTTTTATTTTAATTTTATTTTAATTTTAATTTTAATTTTATTTAATTTAATTTTATTTTATTTTTAATTTTATTCTTATTTAATCTTTGCAACTTCAAATTTTATGTTAATTTTATTTTATTTTTATTGTTCTGTTTAGATTAGTTTTATTTTTCTAGCATTTAAAAATATGGTGTGTTAGTTTTCTGTTTTTTAAAAGGTTTTTTTATTTATTTAAATTAATCCTCAAAAGTTTTTTAATTAACTGGCGAAAAATTGAAAATATTAGGTAGCTATCTTACCCGGGTAAGAAAGAAAGAAAGGTAAAAAGGTAAAAAGGGGAGTTCACGACCGGAATCTCCCCACTCAACTATATGTGTTTCGTTTGTATTATGATGCTATCTATCTTTATGATCACGACTATATGTGTTTCGTTTGTTATTTCAAAGAGAAAGATCGATTTTTAGCCACTTTTCGGAGTAAACATTCATAGGCCGTAAACTCTCAGTTTACGGCCCGTGAATTCAAGTGCAATTACCCTGGATTATTTGAAAGACTTAAATGATAAATTTACATCGTGTTTTCGAAGTAATTTCCAGGCCGTAAACTAGAGTTTACGGCCCAAGAACAAACTGTCGATTCAAACTAATTTTGATTGGGTAACGATTGCGTGTTTTTTTTTTGCTTAGACCGTGAACCAAAAGTTTTTTTGAGTGTTCCTTAGGCCGTAAACTAGAGTTTACGGCCAAAGAACCAAAGTGCTAAAAGTTTTTTTATTTTTTATTTTTATTTTATTTTGATCATATTTTTATTGTCCTATTTTTTTGGTCAAAATAAGTTGGTGTCGGTTTCTGACAATCACGTTTGAGTGTAGGCAAATGGCAAATCTCAGGTTTGCAGACATGCACAATATGGCAATCGTTCTTGCTGATCCACCTGTCGTACATTCCGATATGCTGTCAATGGTTCACAGGTTACGTGAATTTTGTATTGCATCAACATTAACAGTCAATCCGGTGGTATATCAGAACATTGTTCGTGAATTTTGGGAAACGGCTAGGACGCAGATGGATGACGATGGAAACTTCTTGGTTGCAGCGAAGGTACAAGGAAGAGACATCGTGATCAATGAAGGTTTTATTAGAGATGCGTTGTTGATTGATGATCAACCTAGTTATCCGACGGAGATCGGTATCGAAGATGTTCAGAGAATACTACGATGAATGAGTTATGAGGGAACCTACCCGCCAACGTTGAAAAAGCTGCTCCATCCGTATTGGAGATTTTTAGCTCATGTGTTCGTAAGTTGCATATCGGGTAGAAGAAGTGGAGCTGATGAAATTTCTCAACGCACAATTGGTGCGTTGGTGTCTTTGGCTGCAGGAATTCATTTCAATTTCTCGAAGTTCATCCTAGAGGAATTCGTAATAAACATCCGGGCATCTATGAGGGATACCTTTCTTCAATATCCCCGTTTCATTCAATTGTTTGTCGAGATGCAGTTTCCTGAGGTTAGAAAAGCGGGGGACACTTTGGATATGAAATCTTTGGGTCCACATACTGTGGGACTCATTAAACAAAATAGAAGAGGAAAAGTTGTCTTTCGAGGGCGTTATCCATTGGAGAAATTTGGAAAGTTTACTGAATTAGATGAGACGCCCGTGACATACGATTCGTCAGAACCGACCTCTTCTGAGAAAACAACTACTGAGGGTTCGACTCCAGCAAACATGGTAATAGATGTGACTGAGGATGATGAAGATTCGCCAACTCAGGAAGACCAAAGTGTTTCTAGTCATGAACACGAATCAACTGAAAGACAAAATGAAAGGGAAATGGTTACCGGTGATGATAGGTATGATTCATTTGAAGATCTTGATCTTACGGGATTTGATAATGATGATATCGCAGCTTCCTTGGCTAGTAGTGCTAATGTTGTGTCCAATGAGACTCTTGACACAATTTTTCAAAATGTCGATGATGGTGTTTTGCCGACAACTGAAATGAGGAAGTCAATCGAAATTCTTACTCCAATTTCTGAGCAAATGGTGTCAACTTCAACTTCAATTCCAATGGAGATAGTTGTGGGATGTTCCCCTCCTGTATCTATTTCTCCTACAACTGAACCATTTGTTAGTGTAATACCTCCACAAGTTGATCAACCTTATTCGAAAAGGAGAAGACTTGATGAAATACAATCCGAGTTAATCACAAGTTTGGTCAGTGGTCTTCCTACACTGCCAATTACTACTGCTACTATGCGACTTTCTGTGACAAAGATGTTCACCACTGGACCTAGTTCAGTTTTTGATGTTGGTGGCCCCTCAGCTCCTCCTGGTTTTCCTGTTGCAAGATTAAATAGGGATGTTGCTTCTGAGAGAATGGCTTTACACATGGCAGAAGAACAGCTTCGTTCGTCCAGTCCTCAAGGAAGGAGCATTTCTATAGACGAAGGGGGTGCTCAAGATGATGATTCATCCTTTGCTAGTTTAAAAAAGGAGATTGTTGTGCTAAGTCAGAAGAACATAGAGCTTGACATTCAAGTAGCTGAACTTCGTGCTTAGAACATTGAGCTTCGTACTCAAGTGTCTAAACTTCAGTCAGATAGAACTTATCTTGGCGGGCAGCTAGCAGAGGTTAAAAGGGATAAGAAAGTGAAAAGTAAGCAGATTTCTGATCTTCAAGAACATTTTAATCTGCTAACTTCGAGCTACTTTGAATTGAAAAAGAAATTGGAAGATGATTTTGGTGATAAGTATAAAACAAACATAGAAGAACAAAGAATAAATTTACATGTGCAAGCATATCCCGTAAATGTGCCAACTGGTCAATCTTCTGGTTCTGCTGAACGTATTGCTATTGTTCCTCCTATGGCTTCCCATATTCAAGAGATCATTCGGAAAAATCAAGAAGATGATACTGAGAAGGGGCAGTTGTTATTCAAGAGAAATGCTACTTAGGGTTCTTCTAAAGGGGGATCTTTGATCACTGTGACTGATCTTGAAATTGTTTGGTTTAGAGATACTTATGGGGATCGTTCGGGTGTAGCCGCTTGGGGATTTCATGATCCTCTTCGAATTTGGATTATCATTCGCAAGAGTGGTAACTCAGAGTTGTATAAAGATATTCGTGCTTTTAGTTCATTGACAAGGGTTGATCTTACGGAGTTGTCACAAGCTCCTTTCATCAATCTATTAAATAATCCTCAAGTTTCACAGTTTAAGTTCTTTCTGGATGAGCAAGTCAAAAAGGGCTTCCCGACAATGCCAACTGCCGAGTCAATTATTCTAGAGCATCCAGATGTGTTTGAAGCTTCTTCTGATAAACCATTACAAGTGGTTATGTGGCCACCCACAACTTAAGTTAAACAGTATCCCATTGCTCAAGGTTATCAAGATGGGTCGCTTGGTTCTATGGAGTGCTGGGTTTATGATGAGAGTACTTCTGGCGCTGTCATTAAGCTTAAGAATGGATGCATACGATTGTATGATCGAAGAGACCTACTACAATTTCTGGAAGTGGGACATTCATTACTTAAGCAATTTTCAGATCAAAGTGGTTGAAGATATCTATGAAGAGGGGGCCAAGGCGTATACCAAGATGGTTGCTGAGATTCTGAGCAAGCGGATGTGGAATGGTGCTATGGATCAAATGGATGTCATGCTGGTAAAGAAAGGAATGGGGTCAAGCTACTCCAAAACAAGGGGGAGATTGAAAGACCCTGTATAGTGGTTTAGTCTAGGTATAGTAGTTAATAGCAGTAGGGGTGTGATTGTAATTGTTTTGTTTGTAGTTTACGGTCAGATTGAGTTTACGGCCGTAAACTCTTTACGGCCGTAAACTCTGTACGGTCGTAATCTTTTGTCTAGCCTATAAATAGGGGTTTTGTTGGTTGTGACATCCCCATTTTCACGGCCAGAAAAGACCGATTTTGTTTATGCTTTATAAAAATCAGAGTACTTCATTTTATAAAAAGGTTGCGGAATTTGTTCCCAGAAAAACACGATAAATACGTTATTAAAACATTTTCGAAGAAACGTATTTTTATTCATCTTAAAACGTTTGGGATGTCATCGTTAATACAGAAACATAAGCATAAACAGAACTTACAATTATTCACACTAGTGGTCTACATCTCTTTAAATCTCTCAGTGTAATGTCACTTCACTTCGTCACCTGTGATATACATAAACTGAGTGGGTCAGGTTGGGAAACCTGGTGAGTACATAGGGTTTTCAACCCACAATAATATAATTACTATGTTCAATCAAACAATCAACCCAATTACCCATCCCCATTATCTTCTTTACTCTTTAAGGATTTAAACTAAGAGTCATCTATCCTGCATTCATTTATTTTGAAGTCCCTTACCTCCAGGGTTATAGGACTGACACTAAATCCATAGCTGCCAATGTTCGTTCGTAAAGCACTAATTCCATAGCTGCTATGGTCTATTCATCAGGTACTAAATCCATAGCTACCAGTCTTTATCTAATAGGTACTAAGTCCATAGCTACCAATGTTCAACAGGTACTAAGTCCATAGCTACCAATTCCCAACAGGTACTAAATCCATAGCTACCAACGTTTAACAGGTACTAAGTCCATAGCTACCGGTGTTTGTCCCATAGGCACTAAGTCTATAGCTGCCAATGTATCATCTTCTATCTCTCATCATTCATCTACCCATCTCATACCCAACATATTTGTATATATAAAATACGTATACAGCTTAAATTCTTTAAAACATGTATAAAACGTTCATCCAGCATAGACAACAAGTATTCAGATAATATGCACACATAGCACGTAGTTTATATAAAATACTTCATATCTATGTGTAAGATGAAAGGGACTATGCACTCACAACACGTAAATTATATAATAAATACTTCATATCTATGTGTAAGATGAAAGGGACCATGCACTCACCTGAGAAGGTGGTGACTCGGTACTCGGACAGCGCTTCGTTTACTTTAAAATAATTTCCTTCGACGAAACCTAGTATTATCACCAATAGATTTTAGTCTACTATTCGCCGAGACTAATTAATAGTCTAGCTATTATTACTATTATATAAGCGTTAAAAAAATACTTATATAACTCATAATAATAGCCCAAGTATTTATTATATGTTCTTAATAACGTTAATATAATTAAATAAAAACTATATTAAAAATAGCGTAGGCGTAGCTCACTTACAGCGGGTTTTATAGAAAACCAGGCTTTGCTTGGAGCAGCGTTTCTGAGTCGAAAAGCTCTTCTTCTCGGAGCCGTCGAGCACTTCGGGGCTTCCGCCTCGTGCTAGGGAGGTTCCCTAGGCTTTTCGGGGGATTTCGGGGCTAGAGAGAGGTTCTAGAGAGAGAGTAAAGAGAAGAAAGAATGAGAAAGGTGTGAAGAAATTGAGGGTGGGAGAGGTGGTATTTATAGGGTGAAAATGGATGAACTTGGTGCCACATGTCACCATCTAGTGGCAAGACTTGGGGAGAAAGCAATGGCCAAGATTGTGCCACATCACCCATTTTCGCACAACACACTTCCGACTTCTAAAATCCGTAACTTTCACATACGACCTCCGTTTTTGACGTTATTTATATCCACGCGTAGGTAAAAATAATATCTACAACTTTCATTTTGACTCCGTCGGCTAATTCTCGACCGATCTTAAATTTAACAGTACGAGGCGTTTAGACTGTTAAATGACCTTGAAGAATTCGTAACTCCTTCATACCGACTCCGTTTTCGTCTGTCTTTTTACCGTTGAGTTCCTATTAATGAGATCTTGAACTCTCATTTAGGTCACGTAAGCCAAAAACCACTCGAACTAAAATTCGAGTTTCGGGCCGTGCACTGCTAAGCCGAATCTTAGAAAAATCATAACTTCCTCATACGAAGTCAGATTTGGGTGTTCTTTTTATCGATGCTCTTAGTTTAACATATTCTATGACTTTTGTTTGGATTGCTAAGGATAAATCTCGCTCTATCGTAAATTCACTATTTACGCTTCCCGGTGCCGTCCCGGTGCCGTGCCGGTTAAATTCTGAAATAAACTATGCCTTCCTTCACGTTCTAATGTGATATAATCACACTTTAACATGTAGCATTTCTAGCTACCAACTTCTTTAGCATCGAGCCGATACTTCCATTGGTCGCTTTGATTTCAGTTGTTTGGTTAATGTCGGACGCTACATCAAACTTGGTTCTCTAAACCATGTAATCTACTCATCGTAGTCGGACTCAATGTGACATGACCACTAGGGTTGGGATAACAACAATCTTCTTAGTCATTACCGAAACAATGGTAACGGCATACTTGAATAAAACGAAATCAATTACTGGCTTCTTGGTAACCTTGTGACTTTCCCTGATCCAAGTTTGAGTCCTGTGCTTCCGGTAGTATAGGCCTCTACTACCATTCACACCTACTCATACTCGTCCCAAGTATTGTCCTGCAGTTTCCCAAGTCACCATGCAGCAATTCATACAATCATTCAACACATCAGATAACAAAACGAAGGTTTTATATCATTTCTTGAAACGATTACATAGGTGGTCAAGTTCACCCTAGACTATGCCTCTACTAGGCTACATCATACGAAACTATGACTACTGCATAATCCGATCCTCGGGTAAGAAGTCCTCATTCTTGATTCCTCGCATGGTTCTCTGCTTCGTCGAGGATCGTGTGAAATGCCCTTGGCCTTGGTGGCGTTTCTGGTCTTGCTGCTTTATTTTTCCTTGGGCAGTCTCTGGACATGTGCCCATTGCCTCCACATCCATAGCATACTTTGTCATTATGCGTGCAATCTTTGGAATAGTGACCAGTCCCCCACACTTGTAACAAGTCACTTCTTCGTTGCACTTTCCACCATGCTTCTTCTTGCATCTATCACACCATCTTGCTTCACCTCCATTTGCTCCTCCAAACTTTGAGAATTTTCTTTCCTTGTTCGGCCTCGAAGATCCTTCAAACTTCCGCTTCTCTCCTACCTTATCTTTTTCTAAACCCTTTTCTCTTATCTGGGCCTCTACGTTCTTAGCTGCCATAACAGCTGCTTTCAAGGTAGTTGCCATTTTGACCATTGGGCCAAAGTCAGTGGGCAGTCCGTTAGCAAACCTATCAATCTTGGAGAGTTCAGTAGGCAAGTAGGGGAATAGCTTCATCCTTTCGGTGAATGCGGTGGCATACTCATCAACACTCATCTTCCCTTTCTTCAGGTTCTGAAACTCATTGTTTAGGTCTATCAGATCTATCTCCGAGCAGTATTGCATTTTCAACTGTTCCAAAAACTCTTCCCACGACATTCTTAAGGCTTCTCCTCGTGGCATCGTATCTGCCAATAGCTTCCACCAGCTCAAGACTCCAGTTTTCAGCTGTCTTACTGCGAAGACAGTCTTCTATTTCTCGTTACAACTGCAGCTCTCAAACACCATCTCCATCTCAGAGATCCAATCCATAATCTCAACCGGCTTCGGGCTTCCTGAGAGGCTTGGTGGTTTCGCACCCAAGAAATTCTTGTACATCCGCGCATCCTTGTTGTTTCTCCCTTCTGGGCCATCCCCTTGCTCACCTTGAGTTCCTACTTGACTCACTTGGCGGCTGTAGTTCCCTTCCTCGGATTGCTCGGGAACTGGCTCCGTCGGTTCAACATGTATGGTAGGTTCGTCCCTATTCAACATCCGTCTCATTTCTTCCCTTTGTTCAGCTAACATAGCCCGAATCATGGCTTGAACTCCAGCCATGGTAACTGGCTCAGGTGCAACTTCTTCAACAACAGGTATTTGCTGAACCACTAGGGGTTGGTTCCTATCTCCATTTGCATTCCTAGCTCCACTACGGGTTCTTGCCATATTGATCTATACACCGAATAAGGTGAATCTAGATCTTAATTTAGGATTGACGTCTTAAATCATTCTTATCACCCCGAAACGTTTATATGCTAGTTCTAATACCGTAGTCGTACGTTTAGAATCCTAAACACATAAGGTTTCCAGATCCGGTCGGCAACAGACCATAGATCCGAACAATTAACAACATATCAGGCATAAAGCATTTAGCACATAAAAGCATTTTAGGCATAATTCCTAAAATAATCTAGTGCTCACACCTCACCATCATTGCTTAGCATTCTAAGTTTAAGTCTAGAAATAAATCTATATTCCTAGTTCGCTTAAACTAATGCTCTGATACCAACTGTGACATCCCCATTTTCACAGCCAGAAAAGACCGATTTTGTTTATTCTTTATAAAAATCAGAGTACTTCATTTTATAAAAAGGTTGCGGAATTTGTTCCCAGAAAAACACGATAAATACGTTCTTAAAACATTTTCGAAGAAACGTATTTTTATTCATCTTAAAACGTTTGGGATGTCATCGTTAATACAGAAACATAAGCATAAACAGAACTTACAATTATTCACACTAGTGGTCTACATCTCTTTAAATCTCTCAGTGTAATGTCACTTCACTTCGTCACCTGTGATATACATAAACTGAGTGGGTCAGGTTGGGAAACCTGGTGAGTACATAGGGTTTTCAACCCACAATAATATAATTACTATGTTCAATCAAACAATCAACCCAATTACCCATCCCCATTATCTTCTTTACTCTTTAAGGATTTAACCTAAGAGTCATCTATCCTACATTCATTTATTCCGAAGTCCCTTACCTCCAGGGTTATAGGACTGACACTAAATCCATAGCTGCCAATGTTCGTTCGTAAAGCACTAATTCCATAGCTGCTATGGTCTATTCATCAGGTACTAAATCCATAGCTACCAGTCTTTATCTAATAGGTACTAAGTCCATAGCTACCAATGTTCAACAGGTACTAAGTCCATAGCTACCAATTCCCAACAGGTACTAAATCCATAGCTACCAACGTTTAACAGGTACTAAGTCCATAGCTACCGGTGTTTGTCCCATAGGCACTAAGTCTATAACTGCCAATGTATCATTTTCTATCTCTCATCATTCATCTACCCATCTCATACCCAACATATTTGTATATATAAAATACGTATACAACTTAAATTCTTTAAAACATGTATAAAACGTTCATCCAGCATAGACAACAAGTATTCAGATAATATGCACACATAGCACGTAGTTTATATAAAATACTTCATATCTATGTGTAAGATGAAAGGGACTATGCACTCACAACACGTAAATTATATAATAAATACTTCATATCTATGTGTAAGATGAAAGGGACCATGCACTCACCTGAGAAGGTGGTGACTCGGTACTCGGACAGCGCTTCGTTTACTTTAAAATAATTTCCTTCGACGAAACCTAGTATTATCACCAATAGATTTTAGTCTACTATTCGCCGAGACTAATTAATAGTCTAGCTATTATTACTATTATATAAGCGTTAAAAAAATACTTATATAACTCATAATAATAGCCCAAGTATTTATTATATGTTCTTAATAACGTTAATATAATTAAATAAAAACTATATTAAAAATAGCGTAGGCGTAGCTCACTTACAGCGGGTTTTATAGAAAACCAGGCTTTGCTTGGAGCAGCGTTTCTGAGTCGAAAAGCTCTTCTTCTCGGAGCCGTCGAGCACTCCGGGGCTTCCGCCTCGTGCTAGGGAGGTTCCCTAGGCTTTTCGGGGGATTTCGGGGCTAGAGAGAGGTTCTAGAGAGAGAGTAAAGAGAAGAAAGAATGAGAAAGGTGTGAAGAAATTGAGGGTGGGAGAGGTGGTATTTATAGGGTGAAAATGGCTGAACTTGGTGCCACATGTCACCATCTAGTGGCAAGACTTGGGGAGAAAGCAATGGCCAAGATTGTGCCACATCACCCATTTTCGCACAACACACTTCCGACTTCTAAAATCCGTAACTTTCACATACGACCTCCGTTTTTGACGTTCTTTATATCCACGCGTAGGTAAAAATAATATCTACAACTTTCATTTTGACTCCGTCGGCTAATTCTCGACCGATCTTAAATTTAACAGTACGAGGCGTTTAGACTGTTAAATGACCGTGAAGAATTCGTAACTCCTTCATACCGACTCCGTTTTCGTCTGTCTTTTTACCGTTGAGTTCCTATTAATGAGATATTGAACTCTCATTTAGGTCACGTAAGCCAAAAACCACTCGAACTAAAATTCGAGTTTCGGGCCGTGCACTGCTAAGCCGAATCTTAGAAAAATCATAACTTCCTCATACGAAGTCAGATTTGGGTGTTCTTTTTATCGATGCTCTTAGTTTAACATATTCTATGACTTTTGTTTGGATTGCTAAGGATAAATCTCGCTCTATCGTAAATTCACTATTTACGCTTCCCGGTGCCGTGCCGGTTTTGCCGTAAAACTTCGACGGGCCATAACTTCTTCGTTATAACTCGGATTTCGGCGTTCTTTATATGTACGGAAACCTTGTGACATATTATAGAATTTGGTTAAGATTATTTATTCTAAATAATATTTTGTCGAAAAGTCATTTTCGACCCCTATTGCCTCTAAATTGACTAGCCCGGATCTGCGGGCGTTACATTGGTCATTATTGGTTGTTGATTTTTCGTATTCTTCCGAGTTGTATCAGACGTTTTATAGCATTAAAGCGTATGCAAGCTTGGTATTTCGTTCTATACTTGTTTATTATTTCGTGTTTGCTTCTGTGATTATCTTTGATCGTTGGTAGATCTGTTTTCGGGACTCTACACCTACATCAGTGTTGCCACAGCCACCGCTTTATGGGCTTCGCATTCGGAGGACGGCGAGGAAGAGTGTTCCCATTCCAGGAAGGATACCCACCAGCACAGCAGGACATGGCACGGCAGGACCTAGCATTGCAGGACCGAGAGCACTGCCACCGCAGCAAGTTATAGGGATACATGTCAGGCAGCCAGGTATGAACCTGGAGGAGTCCTGAAGGATGTATTCGATGGCAGCAGACTGCACCACAGCCTCGCTGTAATAGCCGGGCATCAGGAGGTGTTGAGCGAAGTAATGACAGTGATGGAAATCCTATTCCAACATTCGATGGAGGCTGCTGACATTGCTAGTGCTGCTAGATGAGAGGCAGGTCATTTGATGACAGCATATTATGTGCTTGGTGGGCTATTACTGATTGTGATGTGATAAGAATGGGAGCATCGACAAAGGAAAGCTGTAGTAGCAAGAGGAAGCTAGTAGGTCAGGGAGAGAAGAAGTATGGAGGCAAGTCAGGGAGGAAGCAGAAAGTCTCAAGAAACTTTATGGTAAGAGTCCAGGAGCAAGAACCAGTGAAAACTCAAGAACGGGAAGTGTAGGAGCGAAAGCAGTACTCAGGGCCGCTTCCGAAGTGCAATAAGTGTAACTTCCATCACAAGGGAGCTTGCCCAGTGTGCCAAAATTGTAAGCAAACAGGCCATTACTCGAAGTATAGTAAGGTGAATAAGGAGGGAAAAAGGACATGTTACGAGTGCGGGAGTACTGATTATCTCCGTAGAGCATGTCCCAAACTGAACAATGGACCTGGTAACAATGGACAAGGCCAAGCCAGACAAAACTTTCAAGGAAATCAAGTTGGACAGCCAAGAGGTGTAGCCTTTGTGATTGGTGCAGAAGAAGCTTGTCGAAACCCTGAAGTGATAACAGGTACGTTTCTCCTGAACAACCATTTTGCATCAGTAATATTCGATGCGGGAGCAGATAGGAATTTTGTTTCTTTAGCATTTAGACCGTTAATTGGCTTGAAATCGAGAAAGATAAGGAATGCTTATGCTATTGAACTTGCTGATGGGTATGAAATTAGGGCTAATGATATAATTCCTGGTTGTACTCTGAATTTAGTTGATAAACTCTTTAGCATTGACCTAATTCCTATAGAGCTAGGTAGTTTTGATGTGATAGTATGGATGGATTGGTTATCCAAAAATAGAGCGGACATTGGTTGTTACGAGAAAGTCATTAGAGTGCCTCTCCCTAATGTAGAAACCCTTATCATACATGGTGAGAAGCCAGGAAGAATTTTAAACATAGTATCAAGCGTGAAGGTTCACAAGTACTTGAAAAAGAATTGTATTGCATTCATGGCCCACGTGCTAGAAAGAGAACCAGAAGCTAAGCAACTCAAGGAGATTCTGGTGGTTCAAAACTATCGCGAAGTATTTCCGGAGGAATTGCCCGGTGTACCCCCTTATAGACAGGTCGAATTTCGGATAGACTTAATTCCCGGAGCGGAACCGGTAGCAAAAGCACCATATCGCCTTGCACCATCCGAGATGCAAGAACTATCCGGACAACTTCAAGAACTTCTAGACAAAGGGTTTATTCGACCAAGTTCTTCACCTTGGGGAGCCCCAGTGTTATTCGTCAAAAAGAAAGATGGGTCGTTCCGAATGTGCCTTGATTAAAGAGAACTGAACAAGTTGACAATCAAGAATCGATATCCCCTCCCTAGAATAGATGACTTGTTCGATCAGTTGCAGGGCGCTTCCTACTTCTCAAGAATCGACCTTCGGTCAGGGTATCATCAGCTAAGAATTCATGAAGGGGACATTCACAAAACAACATTTAGAACCCGTTATGGAAATTATGAGTTCTTAGTCATGCCTTTTGGACTAACGAACGCATCTGCTGTTTTCATGGATTTGATGAATAGGGTCTGTAGACCATACCTAGACAAGTTTTTAATTGTATTTATCGATGACATACTTGCTTACTCGCAAACCAAAGAAGATCACAATAGACATCTAAGGCTAGTGTTGGAGCTGTTGAAGGAGCAGAAATTGTATGCCAAGTTCACTAAGTGTGAATTTTGGATTTGGGATGTACATTTTCTTAGTCATGTGATCGGCGAAAGAGGAATTCATGTAGATCCAGCTAAGATTGAGGCAATCATGAAATGGGAAGCCCCCAAAACCCCGACAGAAATACGACAGTTCCTAGGATTAGCTGGGTACTATAGGCGCTTCATTGAGAATTTCTCTAGGATTGCCCAGCCAATAACATCTTTGACCCAAAAGGACAGAAAATTTCTCTGCGACGAGAAACACGAAGAGGCGTTTCAAATCCTGAAAAACAAGCTGTGCAATGCACCAATTCTGGCTTTCCCAGAAGGATCAGAGAACTTTGTGGTGTATTGTGATGCGTCTCATCAATGATTAGGATGTGTGTTAATGCAAAAAGATAAAGTCATTGCGTATGCTTCCAGACAACTCAAACCGCATGAGAAGAATTATACCACCCATGATCTAGAACTAGGAGCAATAGTTTTCGCTCTGAAGATATGGAGGCATTATTTTTAAGGAACCAAGTGCACCATTTATACCGATCACAAAAGCCTTCAGCATATCCTGGATCAGAAAATGTTAAACATGCGGCAGAGAAGATGGGTAGAGTTGTTTAGTGATTATGATTGTGAGATACGATATCACCTAGGAAAGGCTAACGTAGTAGCCGACGGTCTTAGTAGGAAAGAAAGAGTGAAACCTTCCCGTGTGAGAGCTTTGGGAATGGTGATTCAGACAAGCTTGAAATCTCAAATCATTGATGCCCAGGAGAAAGCGTTATGCAAGGAAAATCTTCCAGGCGAGACTTTACATGGTTTGGAAGAGAGATTTTAAACCAAACCTGATGGAGTTCGTTATTTTAAGGATAGGGTCTGGATGCGAAGGGTTAACAATCTGAGAGACATGGTACTAGAGGAGTCTCATCGATCTAAGTACTCAATCGACCCTGGAGCGGATAAGATGTACAAGGATCTTAAAAAGTACTATTGGTGGCCTGGAATGAAAAAGGATATTGCCTTGTATGTTGGGAGGTGTTTGACATGCTCAATAGTCAAAGCTGAACATCAAAAACCTTCCGGGTTGTTACAACAGCCTGAAATTCCCCAATGCAAATAGGAGCAAATATCTATGGATTTCGTTACCAAACTTCCTAGAACTACTAAAGGTCATGACTCAATTTGGGTCATAGTGGATCAACTGACGAAATCTGCTCACTTTCTCCCCATTCGGGAAGATTTCAAGATGGAAAAATTGGCCCAAATCTACATCGACAAAATTGTTTCTCTGCATGGTGTACCCCTATCTATCATTTCTGATAGAGATAGTCGTTTTACGTCACGATTTTGGTGGATGTTACAGAAGGCACTAGGAACCAAGATAGACTTGAGCACAATTTACCACCCTTAGACAGATGGGCAGACGGAGAGAACAATACAAACATTGGAAGACATGCTACGAGTGTGTGTCATTGAGTTCAAAGGAAATTGGGATACTCATTTGCCTCTAATTGAGTTTTCCTACAATAACAGTTACCACACGAGTATCCAATGTGCTCCATATGAAGCGTTGTATGGACGCAAGTGTCGTTCGCCCTTATGTTGGACAGAAATTGGAGATAGACAGTTGACTAGACTCGAACTTATCCAGGAAACATCTGACAAGATTGCTATCATCAAGGATAGGCTTAAAACTGCCAGAGATCGTCAGAAAAGTTATGCGGATAATCGTCGAAAACCATTAGAATTCCAAGTAGGAGACAAGGTACTTTTAAAAGTGTCACCTTGGAAAGGGCTTGTACATTTTGGTAAGAAAGGAAAACTAAGCCCGAGATATGTTGGAGCCTTTGAAATCCTTGAAAGGATTGGTCCAGTAGCGTATAAACTTCAATTGCCCCAAGAGTTAAGAGCCATTCACGACACATTCCACGTCTCCAACCTTAAGAAATGCCTAGACGACGAAGCATTGATAGTATCCCTGGATAAAATTAAGATCAATGATAAACTAAACTTCGTTGAGGAACCGATAGAAATCCTTGACATGGAGGTTAAACAACTTAAGCGGAGTAAGATCCCGATAGTGAAAGTTAGATGGAACTCAAAACGCGAGCCAGAGTAAACCTGGGAGCGCGAGGACTTCATAAAGGAAAAGTATCCACAAATTTTCCCTTGCGACGACAAACGATGACATAGAATGATTTTCGGGACGAAATTCTTTTTAAGTGGGGGATACTGTGACAACTGTCAATTCAGGTCATTCTCGGACACATGCATCTTTATAAAAACCATTCATGCACAACATGCCCTAGCCTAGTAGTATAGATTAGGTCAGAATCTTGCATAAACTAGGATCCAACGAAGATCTAGGAGTAATATACTTGACACTTACGATTCTAGTAAGTTGTTTAACTATAATAGAAAATGCCAATGCTATAATTAGAATGAAACTTAAAGCTTTGTTATAATTGAAAAAGGGTATAAAACCCTAAAAATAAATTAAAATATTCTAATTATACTTCATTATGATGATGAATATCAAACAATATTCCAAAAACCCTAAAGAGCCAAAAATCCAAATTTATAAATCATAAAGGTTAAAAACTTTATAAAATTCGGCTATAAACTTCCTAATATCAAATTTTTATTAATCAAATTATGGATTATACCAATGAAATAGAAATATAGATTATCATGCATTAATCATAATTTATTAGTTAAAAACAAGATTTTTAAATAAATCAAAAATTGCTTAAAGAATCACTTTTATAAAAATTAGATTTTTATAAAAATTGAGGAGGGATTTTTTATAAAATTTGAATTGAGGAGAGTGGAGGCTTTAATGCCTCAAAAATATGGCCATCTCCCCTGTTCCCATGCTCCCTCTTCCCAAAACTCAATCATTAGAACTTCTCCCTCACTCTACCTCTTCTCTCTTCACTCTCTCACACTCCACCCTCCTAACACACACAAACTCTCTTTCTCTCTCTCTAACTCACAAAATTTCTCTCATTCCTCTGACAAATTTTGAGATTTTGAAGACCTTGAAGTGTTCTTACTTCCCTCAAGATCATAACCAAGGTAAACAACATCATCTTCTTTCATAGTTTCATGATTCTACATCCTTTTCTTCTTAGTTTTCTCTTCTTTTCGGATTCTATGCCTTTCCATGGCTAGAAATCTTTATTTTTCCCTTGTGGTTTGTAGATTCTCACCATAACACAATGCATGTGTTTGAAATGGTGAAAATCCGGGATCAAACCCATGCAAGGAATGAAAATGATGCACATATGTTCATGTGACTTCAAAAACAAGTATTACATCTTCTTCTCCATTTCTTTTGTGTTATTGCATGATCAAAAGCATTTAAACCATTTCTAGTACATTTTGGATGCTCATTCACTCCATGCATGTGCTAGAAATCGGACCTTATCAAAGGCATGCATGATGTTCTTGTCAAAATGTCCTAAGGATGCACTCAAAGCAAACATGCAGTCTGCCAGATTACTTTATTCAGCTTTGAACGACCATATCTCGGTCATTTCTTAACCAAATCATGATATTATTTTTGTATTGGATAATTCCATGAGTTAAATTTCAAACCTAACTGGTCTCACTGTAAAATATCAAATATCCGATTTTTGGAAATTTTTATAAAATGGTTGCGCAAACAGCTCTTTTTCTATGATCACCATTTTTTCCTTGCATGATCAATGGCCTTAAACCCAACCATAAATCTGGGGAAAAATACTTTAGAAACTTAACATATCCAGTGAATGATGGTTGAAATTTCGTGGCTTAAAACCCCACTGAATGGGCTACACAAATTCATGAACTTCAACCACATTTACATCTCATGCACCATTGCATACAACATTTCTTAACTTGTTTGGGTTCAATACCCCTATTTCCCTTCTGATTAAATTTTGAACATTTTTCCTTTTGAAAGCCCTCACATGCATGTGATAATCTGTAAAATACCAAAAGCTTTTATTATTCCTTTGATTTATTTAAATTATTGCTAGAAACCAAGGGCATAAATCACATAAAATACTTCCAGAAGTCAATAAATCCAGAACAAATTCATGGATGACCGTTACGGTGAATAATGACCCCTCACTAAATTTCATCAATTTTTGTTGCTGTTTGGTATGATTTCCGATTTTCTTTTCGTTTGGGTATAATAAATCACAAAACCACTTTAGAGAGTGTGAAAATTATATCTAACAATTTTCACATACCTTAACTGTGATGGGTGACTCAGAAAAAAAATTTCAACATTTTTCATCAAGTCTTACTATTTTTCCCAATTTTTGGTAATTATAATGGCCTAAAAATAGGAAAAATAGTTCGGATTATTCAAAATTCATGAAAATTTACCAGAACATCATGTTTTACAGTAGAAGGTTCCATAAAAATTTTGGTGGTTTTTATCTACTGTAAACTATTTTGCTCTTATTTTCTAATGTTAAATACACTTAAATACACTTAAATACACATAAATACCAAAAACCAGATTATACAATATGAAAACTACTTTTGGTATTTTTCCCAGGTTATTTATACTGTAAATAATGTTACAAAAATTCTTGGTAATTTATTTTAACTGTTTAATATTATTTCTTCAATTAAGGATTATTTAAAGGAATAAAACAAGGAAAAATAGAAATACCCACTGAAAAATATCTTTTATATTTTTTTCAGCCTAGTTATGTATAATAACAATTAAATAAAAAGCTTGGGTAATTTTGGAAACGGTTTTATATTTATTTCAATTTTTATTGGAATAAATGCTCAAAAATCATAAAATATAATGAAAGAGCTTGGAAATCCATTTTTATATTTTTCCCAACTTAGTATTGTGTAATAACAGTTGAATAAAAAGTTTGAGAATTTTTATCCTTTGAATGCTATTTTTCGTGAATTTATGTTGGTATAAAGACTTAAAAATTTGGAAAATTTATATTCCAATGTTGTAATTAATCGCACGATTTGTAGAATTTCATTATTTCAGAAAAAGTGTAACAAATTAATATAAAATCAAACACTAAATCATAAATTGACATTTCACTATATGTAGTATTTAGTATATTAGCATTACATGTCGACATGGAAACTCACTAGTGTTTGTTTGATGTCGTAGGATTCCGGTAGTAAGATGTTGGTGCATTCCAAAGTACAACTTGTACCTACTCGAAACATTGTGAGTATTCACGCACTCCCCTATTTTCAGTTTTTATGTTTTGGGGTGGAATAGCATGTCCTAAACTACTTATGTTCGTTATATTTAATTGACTTGTATAAACTTGATTACTATATTTTGCACATTGTGAGTATTCACGCACTCCCGTATTTTCGCTTTTTATGTTTTGGGGTGGAAAAGCATGTCGAGAAAAACTATTTGTTTGCATGTTGTATTTAAATTGATTATTATCAAACATGATTGCTATTGTATTGCTATGTTTCTTTATGTATGTCTATGCAACACGGAACATGAGAACTTATCGTACTAAGGCCCTTCCCTTATCTCTAACCATTAACTCTTTGAGCCAATGGTCATTATGGATAGCGCTATTAGGAATTGACAACTCCTCAATCGCCCGAATCACTGGAGTGCATGATACCATATTCATCTATGGAACGATAAGCATAGATCTCGATAGGGCTTCAGTCATAGGTTTGGTTGAGACTCATTGTTTGCTCATACACATACAAACTTGTTTCTCGTTATAGCAATAAACTTGTATTCATTAATAGCAATCAACTTTGTTTCTCATTAAAGCAATGTACTTGTATTTACGAAAAGCCTTATTCAAGATCGATTTTATAAACTTGTGAACTCACCAACTATTTTCATAGGTGACGCTCGTTTTACATGCTTTTTCAGGAAGTAATTAGTAAGTGGATATAAAGATTCATCATCATAGAGCATGCTGCATCATGTTGAAGTTATTTATGAAGTTATCTTCGAACAATGTTATTTTGGAAAAACTTGTATTTTGTTTCTTTTGAAGCTATGGGTTGTAAACTTTAAATACTGCTAATGTGATGTATCTTTATCTTTTGCAATGAAACCGTTATCGCTGTCATATCTTGCATTTCCGCTTTAGCGGGATGTGACAATATAAGTTTAAAATCTAACAGATTTTGATAAATGATAGGAATTTGAAATTGTTACATTTTCGATATGGATTTGGGAGTGTGAAATTAGATCATTGAAATTATGTTCAATTGGTTTATTTCACCTAGTAAGGATCATAGACAAACATAGTGCATACTAAGTGTATGTCAAAGCTATTGTTTAGAAAAACATAGTGTACATGCTTGGAGCATGGGACAAATAGTGTTTTTAATTCAAGTATAAAGTTGATAAAACCCAAACAATGAATAATGAGTAATTAGTATGTGATAAATAAAAAGTGTTTTATTTATATTCATTGGTTTTGATACCATATCAGATTCAGTTATTCTTGTGTTTCATTTTGCATTTTTTGACTTCTAGAATAAACTAGGTCATTCCTCCCGAATGACTAAGTTATTCAAACCATCCACAATTGGTCATATGTTGGAAGTAGATATGAATCAAGACTTTCATGGGTTGGCTTGTAGATGTCTAAGATGTTGGATACAGTGGTGCTACAACACTCATGAGTTCTCATAAGTTCTGAGTATTGGATTCAACCCACGCTCATTGGAATCACTTCATGGATTTTATCACGAGTGATCATGAGACGATAATATCTTATATTCTTCAAACCTAGAGATATGAGTTGTTACTATGAGTTGGTTATACATTGATTGCACGAAACCGCATTGGTAACTCGATGTCATAAAATGTGCCTTTGTGTATCATTCAACAAGTAGTAGAACAAGCCATATAAGTCGACGTTTATCCATTCCTTTTACCTTTGGGATAAAAGCGATATATGTGGGCCCCTCGACGATTTAATGATGATACATGTGAGTGCTTGGCCAAGCCAGGACTGATTTGATCTGTTCAATCCGTCAGTCATCATTAATCGGAAATCAGGAAACAACAAATGGATAAAGAGAATGATTTATAATCCATGTCTCAATCCATATGATATCTAGAATGGAGGAATATATGATCCCTTATCTAATGAACAAGTCATTGAGAAGATCAGAGTTCAGTTAACACGTCAGAGTTCGACAGAAGCTTTTGAGAGCTATGATTGCTAGTCAGGTTTAAAAGTCATACTCAATAATAGTTTTAGACTTATCCAAGTGGGAAACTGTTGGATTAATGTCTAAGTCCATAACTATAATTGGTAAGACTTGACCCGACCCGACATGGTCCATTTCGGTTGCATGGCATCAGGACAATTTGATAGACAAGATGAGTAAAAAGGATACTAGTGATATATATTAATATATTATAAGTTCTAATATCAATGTAAAATCTAAGTACACTATCCATCATTTCTAATTATTACCAAGTTTCTAGTAGGTTATAACTTAGCTTCTATTTACTAAGTCTAGTATGTGTCGTGCCTATACTTTCAACTAAGTTTAGTCAAATCTAGAACTGACTCGAATTTTGACGGTTGTCACAGTCTCCCCCGGTCGAAATAATTTCGTCCCGAAATTCAATTCGTGACGTATTCTATTATAACTCAGCTGAATACAATTGTATAGTTGGATAGATGGTGACTTGAAGAGTTCTTTGATTATTTTGGGTTAATTCCTCAAGGGAAGAGCCCAACTCTTTAGCTATAATCAATTTAGTGTTTCCCTAACTCGAGTTCTACAATCTAGATTGGGAAGATAGGATCATGGAAATCATGACCCACCCATGGAGAACTCGTTCAAAAAGATTATCTAGTTAGATATTATCTAAGTTAAAAGAGCATTATAAGTCTTTGCTGAAGTAGCAACTGCATCGAGCGTTAAGTTCGCATTGATCTTTAGGTCGCGTTATAAATCAACACTAAGTGTAAATTTGCCGCCTGTTAAAGAATAGATTAGTAGCAATTTGTTCCCCTCTGGTTTGGCTACTATGTTTGGAAAAGATATATTCCAAAATAAGAAGGGGTAGTACGAATGAAATGGAAGCGATCAAGGGTGAGTTGCTAAAAATACATACTAAGGGTCGGCAACGAAGTTCTGGTTCATCTCCAATGTAAAGGCTATTTAAATGTCGTCGAAAAAATAAATTACGAAACGATTGGGGATCTTTGAGGCTATAATTACTACTACGGTTACTATTACAATAATAAAACCTTATTCGAAGAATAAATATATTTAAAGAGTCATTGTTGCAAATGGAGGCGATAAATGTTTATGATAAATTAAATCACATTGAGTAGATAGCATTTTAAGTGATTAGAAGTGATAAAATATCTCATTGTTATCAAAATGTGCATTTAGAAATGATAATTAATCTCACTATTATCAAAATGTGTAAGAATTCCAAGATAATAAAGATACATGTGTGGCGATCGAACGAAGTAGTAAAATAATATGAAGAATAATTAAGGTTAAAGTTTTAAGTTGTCATTAAAGGAATTTGTATAGAAATATTTGTATTAAAATTTTGAGAAATTGTCTAATTGTCTAATTCGAGACAAATTCAAGTTTACGAGGAGTCAGAATACTTATGAAAACAAGTTTGAGATTTTAGGAACTCACTGAAAATTGCAAAGTAGAATACCATTTTAAGAAAGGTGTAAAAATGTCAATCTTTGAAAATAGTGCATTCATAGTTTAGTGTTTCTACAAAAACAATCATTTAGAGAATGGATAAACGTAAAATTCAAAACTTTTGAGGTATTTAAAGAAAAGAAGAAACATAAGGAAACATATCCTTCACATATATTTTCCGGATATAGAAAAATTAGAAGCATAAGGGTATTCATCTTGTGTATTAATTATGAGGAAAAATATAATGAAACTTGCATTTTAAATGAAGTTTCCGAATTTAGAACTGTTGGATTAATGTCTAAGTCCATAACTATAATCGGTAAGACTTGACCTGATCCGGCATGGTCCATTTGGGTTGCATGGCATCGGGACAATTGGATAGACAAGATGAGGAAAAAGGATACTAGTGATATATATTAATATATTATAAGTTCTAATATATTAATATATAATCATATTATTTAATTAGTATTGATCAATAATTAATTTATAATTAATTAAGTGATCAAAACGAACTAATTAAATATGGGCTCTTAGATATATATGTGTGGTGGGCCAAGTTCATTTAGGTTGGGCCAAGCTTTCTTGGATAGTCCATGGAGTGTTTAACCCATGGATCATATGAAATGAAAGGTCATGGGTTTAACCCTAGTCTCCACACTATATAAAGATGTCCTTGATTGGTGAAATTAGCACTAGTGTAGGGACACTAAGAGGGCTAGCCGATTTCACTAGAGAGAACCAAAGTATACTTATTCTCAAGGTTATTCCAAGTGTTCATAGTGTTGTGTGAACCACTTGAGGTGTCACACTTAGGGCATTAGGCACTCAAGCTTCATGAATACAAGCTACATCAACAAGGTATGTCTTCTAACTTGTTTTTATTACCCAAGTATCAAAGATTGTATGCTAGATAGGGTAATACCTTGGAATATTCATATTTGCATGTATAATAGAGAAAACATAGATCCAAGGTATTTAGGGTTGCATGTACACCATAGGAGTGTTAGAATGCTCAAAACCCAGCAAGAACGAAAGAGCAAATGTAAATAAGGATCACTTGTTTATAATAGATTTCAAAATAAAAACAAGATGTATATGATAAAAGGCGTAATAGAATATATCAAAGTTGACTAAATCAAAGGTATGTCTCATGACTATACACGTATTAATCGCTCAAAACGAAAGGGTAGACTTCTAGTCTTTATGTATACGAACATGATACTAAGAGAAGCAAAATAGACAGAAACAAAGTTAGACAATGTATTATGTTAATATTATGGCGTGGAAGATCTAAAACCAGAAGGAGAGCGAGAAATAATGTACGGGGGAAAGAAAAGGAAGGCAGCGGCGGAAATGATTGTTATTGTTAAAATTATAAGAACAATATCTATAGGTAGATTTAAATCCAAGTTGAGATATATTTCAAACTTCAATATTTGATGTATATTGATGATTAAATAGACATATGGGAGTTTTAAAGTGTTTGCTAAGGATTGCTAAAAATTCATAAGTTATCTATTAAGTTAAACTCCATTTGTGAAAAAGAAGGAGCCCTACAAATGACAATTGAAAATCTGACAATTTTCAGTTGTTAGACTTAAGTCCAACAATGATTAAAATGGATAAGGTAAAGACTCAATATATTTTGAAGAATAGTTATTAATTGTTGAGAGTGTATCACTGGAAATTTAAAAGTGAACACTAAGTTTTCAAATGCTATAGATTTTAAAAACATTATAAATTATAAAACTATATTGAAGCAAATTACACAAATAAGGTATGTTTTGAAATACAAGCATTAGAGACATCTTATAAACTTTTTTGAAGTAGAAATTTGCATAAATATCATGTTGGGTTTCGAGAAAACACATTAAATTAAATTACAATGTCTAAATAAGAAAGTTGCTCAAAGTGTCAAAACAAAAGTGTTTTGAATATTTGATGAAACCTTGTCACATAATATGAACTTCAATGTCATATGTTTAAGTTTTATAGCATAGAGTTTAAACACTTTTATAAAAGAAAATGTTTCTAAGTTTTTTGAAAACATGTGAAAATGGTAAGCAAGTTTTAAAACGGTTTATATGCGCTTAAAATCACATCTATCCATTGAAATGTATTTGAAATGAAATTGAAATAGCAATAGTAAAACCAATATTGGTTAAATTAAGTTTTGAAGAAAACTGTTAAGCTAAAGCAAGTTGCCAAAAGATTTATTTAGCGAGAATATGGCTTACATTGTTAGGAAAGTTCTGCTAACTTGTATGAAGTAATTATAACATATTTTATTGATGATAAATAAACTGATGAAGCAAAATAACTTTTCGATGGAAGATTAAGAAGTAAGGAATAAGTGGATTTGTGTAACTAGTCTTACCTAATACTAATACGAGTATAAGGAAAGTACTGGTGGCTTTTTACCCGAAATAAAGGACAAGCAAAATTGTTTGTAAAACATTTTATGGTGTCAATGCAGTTTCGCAGCCTTTTATAGAGGTCAAAGGGTATCCTATGTTATGTTTTAAGATCAAGGTGGAAACAACCTAAAGCTAAATCGTAGCGTAGAAATAAGGCCTCATATATGGGTTAAACCTCCGTGTCTCCTTGTGAGTCAAATCGAGCATGCTCGCCAATGTTATCCAGGTGATTACTTAGTGGCAACTAATCTATATCTTTACGCGATGCTCCAATTATCATTCGTGACAGTATCGAAACACTTTTTCCTAGTAGTAACTCTAGTACGAAGGCAATGAAGAGGCATTGAGGAATAATAGGTATAGGTTTCAACTTAAGATTATTACTAGCGTATATCTAACTATTAACCTTACATCTAAAGTCAATATGTGACAACCCAAAAATTTTCGTTAGTTTTAACGTCGAAATTAAGTACGTCAAAAATTAGCCAAATTTATCCCAAAAATATTTTAAATAATATTCGTCAAGCAAACCAAAAATAAGGCGGTCTAATTTTAAAATTTTCGTGTTTAAAGGTAGTCGTGAAAAACCCCGTTCGCGGTTGGTGTCAGGTGGACCCCCCAACCAAGCCATAAACTCCACCCTATATAAGGGTTGAGTGGGTTTCATTCCAACCCTTTTCACACCTTAGGAGTCTCTCTCTCTCTCTCTACTTTCTCTCTCTACAAATCGGGTTTGGTCAAAAATCTCCTCTTTCAAGCCCCAAACTAGTAAGTGATCTATCCTAACTTGTTGTCTAGCTCATTTAACTTACAAATTCGTGTTTAAATTACCCAAAACCCTCAAGATCATGAGTTTACAGCCCAAGAACACTCTTGGATCGTAAACACTCATAGATGGGGTTTTGATGCCTAAAAACCCTTCCGAACCACTTATGGAGCTTAGTTATGACTTAGGGGCTTACATGAAAGGAATTAGATCACCAAAATCTCAACATATGGGGAGTAAACATGAGTTTATGGTCTAAGAACATTCTTGGACCGTAAACCCATCTTCAAGGACCATAAACACCTTTTTAGGTGTTAAATCACCCCTCAAACACCTCCAAAAGCTTCCATGAGTGCCTAAAGCCTTGTAATCCTTCATGTGATGCACCAAAACATGCCCCAATGAGCAACACTTGAGTTTATGGTTTGGGAAGGTCTCCCAAAACTGTAAACACCCCTTCTTAGACCATAAACACCCCCAAAGGGTGTTGAAGTGCCCTTAACACTTTGTATGGCTTAGAATTGGACCTAGAACTTTGTATGCTTAACCTACAACCACTAAAACACATGATTCATGGAAAAACATGAGTTTACGGCCATAAACTCTTGTGTTTAAGGTAGTAAACTCACCAAGAACACCTTCATAGATCGTAAACACCTTTCCAAGGTGTTTAAGTGCCTTTAACACCTTCCTATGCTCATAGAAGTGACTAGAACCTTGCCTACATAGCCTAGAACCACCAAAGCACAAAAGAAATGGACTAACATGAGTTTGCGACCGTAAACTCATGTGCTTACGGCCGTAAACTCCTCAAGGAGTGGTCGAAGGACCTTAAACTCCCTATTGTGCCCATTTTGAGCCCCAATCACTTTCTTAGCCCTTGATTCGACTCTAGCATGATTCTTTGAGTGAGATAAGACCTTTAAACATCCCATGACACCACTACCATGAGTTTACAAACGTAAAATCATGGGGGAAGTGGTCTTGAAACCATAAACACCCATAAGGGCCATCATTTGAAGAGTAAACTCCAATGTGAGTCCATACACACCTTCTATGCAACCCTTAGTACTTCTAGCAGTTGTAGCAAAGTGTATTTATGTAGTAAGACATCCTTACTTGCTTAATTAGTTATTAAATGACTAATTAGATACTTAAATGTATTATTACATGTTATATAGGATTTGCATGTGTGGTCAAGTCCTCACTTGACATTTAGCATCCTATACCGTCCATTCATCCGAAACGCCAACGTCAGGTGAGTTCATACCCCTGAATTAACCTTTTAAAGGTTTTTTCATGCTTTTATGGGGGGGGGGGGGCAGGAATACAAGTTAAAACATGCTAGTTATCATATCAATCATATGTGATTAATAATCCACATGTAAAAGGATTTATCACACTTTCAACTGTTTTACCAAGTATAATACTATAGATGGTTTTCCAAAACGTCTTTACTTGTTTAAATCTTTTCTTAAATTGTCTCTCGCGCCGTATGTTTTACTTTAAAACCAGTTACAGTAGGGTTTTAAACAAAGGTTTTCTTTACTTATATTGTTTTATCAAATTATATTCAAAACGTGTTTATGAACGGTTTTCAAAGCTTGTTTTACATAACGATATCAAGTCGTAAATTCTTATTTTTAAACATTTTCCAAAGGTATTACCAAAGTTTTCTTCTATGCTTCTATGCTTCTACTTCGTTAAATGCATGCCTGTATTTGTGTAGTTATATAAATAATGTTTAAAAGACTTAGGAAGGCTAGTTCGCCCTATTTCCTTTTGCTCGTTGGGATGTGGTCTGGTGGGTATCGGATATCCGTCCGAAGGTCGTTTAAACATTAGTTATATATCATGTGTACATGTATGGACATAAAGGTTTACATCGACCAGTTCATTTCCCTTGGGTAGCAAGGGCATCCTTCCATTCATCATTCATAGATTAGAGACACTAGTAACTACTATAGGAATAGTTAGGAGGTTCTATTTACTCTTTCTAGTACGAGAATTCCAAAGGAGTCAGTTCATTCGTGAGTCTGTATCATTATTCCAGCGCCTCTAACAGAATTCAGAATACGAGATACATCTTCAGGACACGGATTTCCCCGCTGTCAAGTTGGTAACCAGAGTCTCCTGGAGGGAGAGCGGGCATTGTGTGTATAGATCTATACGGGACTGACACTCCCGCACCCTGACTGCTAGCCACAGTCCTCGGCCTACCAAGCCAAGGGGTGACAAATGTCACATTTAATCCGACGCTTGCAGGGCGTCAAGTACTCTAGCCTCAATTAGTATGGTTACGAGTATCTCCACATTTACCTTATAATTCATGGCCTTAAGGTAACGAGAATCAACACTGTACTTCGAGACAACCCACTTAGGATTAATGAATGTTTTAGACCTTGATAGCTGTATCGTTCATTTGATACTGTCTGGGGTCTGTGTTTCTTTGTTTTAGACCTTGCTAGCTGTATCGTTCATTTGATACTAACTGGGGTCTATGTTTCTTTGTTTTGGAACTTGCTAGCTGTATCGTTCATTTGATACTGTCTGGGGTCTGATGTTCTCCTACTTTCTTTAAAGTCAAATACCGTATTTTGGTAATGATAGTATGTAAAGGAAAATTACTCTTTAAAACCTAACTGTGTCGAGTCTTGGTAGAAGACTGCTTGTATTTAGAAAATATAGGATTTTCTGGAAAGGACGCTAATACACCATATATTCTAAACTACTACTCTTCATAAAGTTATTTTGAATAAAAATGCTTTTACTTACACAAACGACACTAAATACGTATGAACTCACCAGCATTTATAAAAATGATGATACTCGCTTTCAAAATAACTTGTATTCTCAGGTCAGCAATAGAAGGTACACCTGGGAGCTTTGGCGAAGTCAGTCTGGAATCAAGCTGCCTCTACACTAGTTTTTGTATTACTTTAATGTCTCTATGAAATGTAACTTATGTAAAACTATTACTATTAATGCAATGGTTGTTGAACTTTGATTACTATACTACATATGTTGTGATACTTGACATGACGTCATCCACCGCAGAACGTTTCTATCGTTCCGGTTTTGGGGTGTGACACAATAGCTACCAAGGAATACCCATTCTCAGTACTTAGTGCATTGATCCTATGGTGGCTAGCAATATAACCTAAGTGGTTAACCTAACACTTGATAAGGGATAAGAGTATTTCTAAATAAAGGCATTTGTTATAAAATTGCACTTAGATTCTAAGTGTATCTAGATGAATGCCTATAATATGTAATGCCCACACGCACACCGATTTTTTTTTGTTTCAAATCTTTAAGTTGAAAATTGTTTTGAACATAATTCTACTATAACCGTTTCCAGCCTCGCATTAACTTTTTTTTAATTAAGCATTGTTGGCTAGGATATACTTAATTAAAGACCAATAATGTGTAGTTGAATTAGTTATACTAGTAGTATGTTCAGTATTCTAAAAACATTTAGACTTTTTTGGCTATAATTGTGGTTCTCCAAAGGAAAACCGGTATTCTCTATAACCTTCGACTCTGATACCATTTACTGTCACACCCCGCTAAAGCGGAATCACGAGGCGTGGTAGTGCAAAGGGTTTCATAGTAAAAGTTAAAAGACAACACCAACCATAGTATTAAAAATCATTAGAAATTTACAATGGGTGTCAACAACTTTTAAAGGAATTACAATGTAATTTGAAATACAACACATGCGAATGATCCTAAAAGTGATGTGTACCTAAGTGCCACATACTCGATGATTCCTGAAAAAGCATGTAAAACGAGCATCAAATATAAAAATAGTTGGTGAGTACTCACATGTTTATAACATAATATAGTTTGAAATTCATGATAATCTGAATATTGATAATAGTTTCCATAAACAAATGTTCATTGTTATGATAAGTAAATAAGTTTTTATGAATAGAAGTTCATTGCTAAAGCGAGTAATAAAGTTCCCATAAATAGAAATGTATTGAAAAAAAGGAGTAATAAGTTTGTATGAACAAAGTTCTTTGTCCTAATGAGAGATAAAGAATGTTTCCCAAATGAGATGCAATGTTCATATCCTCATGGGAGATAAAGTTTGTTACTAAAATGAGTAAACAAGTTTCATTGCCATAATGAGAAATCATGTTCGTTGCTACAATGAGCAAACAAGTTTGTTACGATAAGGGGCAACCAAGTTGGTTGCTAAAATAATTAAATAAGTATTTAGTAACAAAAGTTCATTGTTATAATGAGATACAAAGTTTATTGCTATAATAAGTAACGAGTTTGTATGTCTATGAGCAAGCAATGAGTTCCCAACCAAGTCTATGACTGATGCCCTATCAAGATCTTTGCTTATCGTTCCATATATTATATGGTATCATTCACTCCAACAATTGGGCGAGTGAGGAGTTGTTAATTCCTAATAGCGCTATCCATAATGACCATTGGCTTAAAGAGTTAATGGCTGGATTAAAGTGTAAAGGGAAGGGACTTAAGATGATAAGGCCTCATGTTTCGTGTTGCATAGACATACATAAAGAAATATAGCAAAATATAGCAATCAAGTTTGATAAAAATAAATTTAAATAAAACGAAAAATAAATAGTTTTTCGGACATGCTTTTCCACCCCAAATCATAAAAACTGAAAGTAGGGGAATGTGTGAATACTCACAATATGCATAATATAGCAACCAAGTTTATACGATTCAAATATATACAATGAATATAAAGAGTTTAGCACATGGTTTTCCACCCTAAAACATTTAAAAACCGAAAATAAGGGAGTGGTGAATACTCACAATATGCAAAATATAGCAACCAAGTTTATACGAGTCAAATAAATACAACGAATATAAATTGTTTAGGATACGCTTTTCCACTCCAAAACATAAAAACCGAAAATAGGGGGAGTGTGTGAATACTCACAATGAATTGAGAAGATGCAACTGGTGCTTTGAACTACATTCCGCTTGTACCACTACCGATTCCTATGATAATTGTACACACTACTGAGTCTCTAATCGAAATCAAACACTAGTATACTTGCTACTATGACAAAATTATGCCAATATTGTGACAAAATTTAATACTGATAAGTTACAAACATTTTTATGAAATGGTGAAATTTTATAACTCATGTGATTAAGATAATTTCGGATATTATTTTCCAGGTTTTAGTAATTTTAATTGAGGGCATTTTAATACATTTAAAGGTATCTTAAACTCCTAAAAATCCAAAATATTATCAAACAATTTCCAAAAAGTCTCAAACTTTACATTTTTGTTCCAAATACAGTAGAAGTCTTCTAGGAATTTTACCTTGAATTTTTGATGTGATTAACTATTTGTCTAAATTTTTAAGCCTTCATAACAATATAAATTCGTGAACAATAGTATCCAAATGATAAAAATTCCCAAAATTTTTATAATATTGCTACTAGATATACGTAAGTTGGGAAAAATATAAAAATTAATTTGTAAACTGTTTAACCTAATTTTATGTTTTTTGTGCATTTATTATAACAAAAATTGAAATAAATAGAAAAGATTTTCTAAAATTGCCCAAACTTTTTTTATAACTATTATTATACATTATTAAGCTAGGAAAAGTATTAAAATGGATTTATAAACTAATTAACCGAATTTTATGATTTTTGTGCATTTATTATAATAAAAATTATAATAAATATAAAACAATTTCCAAATTGTCCAAACTTTTGGGCACAGTTTTATTAAACATTCGTAAGCTGAGAAAATATAAAAATGGATTTCTAAATTGGTTAGCATCATTTTATGATTTTTGTACATTTATTCTAATAAAAATTGAAATAAATAGAAAACAGCTTCCAAAATTATCCACACTTTTTGTATTACTTTTACTAAACATTCTTAAGCTGGGAAAAATATAAAAGGTATTTTTCAATTAGTTTTGCTATTTTTATTTGTTTTATTCTCTTGAATAATCATTAGTTGGTGATTATTAACAAACAGTTAAATCAAATTACCAAAAACTTTGTAAACTTCATTTACATTATACGTTATCTGTGAAAAATACCAATGGTGATTTTTATATTCTGTAAACCAATTTTGTAGATTTAAGTGTATGTAATCTTAGAAAATAGAAGAAAAATCGCATACTAAATAGAAAAATCGGAAATTTTTTTATTTAGTGGTATAATATATTATAAAGTCTTCTGCTAAATTTTCATGAATTTTGGTTGAATATAACCATTTTTTCATTATTAGTCCATTATAAATACAAAAATCGGGGAAAAATAGGTATGCATTATCAAAAATTCTGAAAATATTTTTTTGAGTGTTCCAAGTGAGGTAGGATCTGGGAAAAAAAATCTTATATAGCCTTTTCATATTACTTAAATCAGATTTATGATTTATTTTAATTAAACAAAAAGAAAATTAAAAACCATAATAGATAGTAACAAAAATCGATAAAACTTAATGAGTTGCCATCATTTACTTAAGGGGTCAGCTACGAATTTATCTAGGATCTATAGACCTCACAACAATTTTAAATGATTTATGGCCTTGTTTTCTTGTTACAATTTTAATTAATCAAAGAAATGATTAAAACTCTTGGGATTTTCCAGATATTCATACCATCTAACTGGGAATCTAGGGAAATTTTATTTCAAACTGAAAAGGAATTTTAGATTTTTTTTATAAACAAAATCATTTATATGCAGTATTAACAATGTAGTTTGATCGTTAAGCTCTTTTGTTTGGTATTATCACATGCATCACAGTTTGAAGACCATGCATAGAAATATGTTGGTTATACTGATGTTTTCAAAGGAAATACTTGAATTCATAGGGTATATGAACCTTTAAAAACTTGTAAAAATCCATATTTTAGGGTTTGACATAAACTTTGGTCCTTGGATTTCACCGTTAAACAACATGCATGTTGTTCTTGGGTGAAACCCAACCACAATCATTATCAAACTCGACATTCATGGATATTTTCATGAATGTTCAAAAAGAATGGTGTAAAAGAAGAACAAGTGCAAGAAAAATCTTTAAAACAAGAAAGAAAAATGATGGAGAATGAATGATTTTCGTGATTACCTTGAAGAACAACACTAGAAGATGAAGATTTGAAGGTCGAGAGGTGTTCTTGGTTGGATAATTTTGTGGGTTTAGAGAGAAAATGAGAGAGTTTGAGTGTGGTAAAGGGTGAAGTGTGAGAGAGAATGAGAGGTAGAGTGAGAGAGAAGATGGAGTGTGAGAGAGAAGAAGTCATTTAGTGTGTTGGAAAGATGAATTTTGAAGGAGGAGAGAGGGTGGCCAGTTTTAGGGGGGTAAGATAGGGGTTCCCCCTCTTTCATTTTTATAAAAATCAATTCTTTTATAAAAATATCAAACCTTTTATAAAATGTTCACCTTAACCTAGTTTTTATGCATAAAAGTGTTGATTTTTGATTTATGAATTAAAGGTAAATGTTAATGAGTTCAATTTTATTTTCCTTAAATACATTTTCATAATTTTTATTATAATAAGATAATATTAGAAGCTTCATAATTATTTTTATAGAATATTTAAGGTTAAAGTTTATTTTCCTTAAATGCATTTTCAAAGAGTGATCCGAATATGGATAGTTACTACAGTTAAGTAGTTGTAGAAGTCACATATCGATGTAAAATCTAAGTACACTTTCCATTGTTTCTAATTGTTTCCAATTTTCTAGTAGGTTATAACTTAGCTTTTAGTTACTATGTCTAGTATGTGTAGTGCCTATACATGCAACTAAGTTTAGTCAAATCTAGAACGGACTCAAATTTTGACGGTTGTCATAGTCTCCCCCGGTCGAAAGAATTTCATCTCAAAATTCAATTCGTGATGTATTCTATTATAACTCAGCTAAATACAATTGTATAGTTCGATAGATGGTGACTTGAAGAGTTCTTCGATTTTTTTGGGTTAAGTGCTCAAGGGATGAGCCCAACTCTTTAGCTATAATCAATTTAGTGTTTCCCTAACTTGAGTTCTACAGTCTAGATTGTGGGAAGATAGGATCGTGGAAATCATGACTCAACCATGGCGAACTCGTTCAAAAAGATTATCTAGTTAGATATTATCTAACTTAAAAGAGCTTTATAAGTCTTTGCTGAAGCACCAACTGCATTGAGCGTTAAGTCCGCATTGATCTTTAGGTCGCGTTCTAAATCAACACTAGGTGTAAATTTTCCGCATGATAAAGAATAGATTAGGAACAATTTGTTCCCTTCCAGGTTGGCTACTATATTTGGAAAAGATATATTCCAAAATAAGAAGGGGTAGCATGAATGAAAGGTAAGTGATCGAGGGTAAGTTCCTAAAAATACGTACTCAGGGTAGGCAACAAAGTTTTGGTTCATCTCAAATGTAAAGGCTATTTGAGTGTCGTCGACAAAATAAATTACGAAATGATTGAGGATCTCAATGGCTATAATTACTACTACGTTTACTCTTACAATAATAAAACCTTATTCAAAGAATTAATATATTAGAGAGTCATTGTTGCAAATGGAGGCGATAAAAGTTTATGATATATTAAATCACATTGAGTAGATAGCATTTTAAGTGATTAGAAGTGATAAAAATCTTACTGTTATCAAAATGTGTGTTTAGAAATGATAATTAATCTCACTGTTATCAAAATGTGTAATAATTCCAGGATAATGAAGATACATGTGTGTGACAACCCGAAATTTCTATCTTGTACGCTTATTCAAATCTATCAAAGTTAGACTTGTTTTGGTATCTGTCAGCACTGCTTAGGGTCTATTTGAATTTTCTAAACCTAGTAAAAGCATGGTAGGAGCCTAAAAATTGGATAACTCGATGCATATCAAGCAAATTCGGGACAAACACTCCAACATATGGAGGGTACTGCTGCACACTTGAGTGTACGGCCACACACAGGTGTGTGAGGCCGCACACCCATCCCAGCCGGACACTCCCACCTATATATACTACACTTTGTCATTCTGAACCCTTTTTCCACTTCTTCAAGGCTAGAACTCGAAATCCTCTCAAGTATCATCCAACTTTTCACTTCAATCTCCAAACAAGTAAGTGATTCATTCCTTGATTTGCTATTACATTACCTTAAAAAGCCTTCCCCTTTTCTTAGATGCATGAAAACACCTTTCTGGTGTTAAATCTTCAAAATCACTAAGAACACCAAGAACACACACTAAGTTTTGGACCTTAATCACCCTTTTCAAGCCTCTATAACGTGTATACACTTGTTATACTTGTTATATGCTAAGAACACTTGATGATATAATTGAAAACTCGATTTTATCATCTTCATAAAGGGTGTGAGGCCACACACCTTCATCTTCATAAAGGGTGTGAGGCCACACACCTTCATGGTGGCCTCACACACCCTTTTTAGGTCCAAAAATGGCAATAAACACCATATAAGGCTAGGGCATGAAGTAAGAAACCTTCCTAGATGAGTCCTAAGGCCTTAAACTACGTTTTGGCACACTTCATGGGAAGTGTGCGGCCGCACACACATCCTGGCCGCACATACACAAATAGTGTGTATTTTGACCGTACACTCCCTTGTAAGGCCATATACCCCTTATATACAACCATATATGGTTGTAACACTTGAATATAAGTGTTTACTAGTCCCTAAGATGGTTCAAGTTCGATAATTAGTTGTTATAAGCACTAATTGTATATATATATATATATATATATATATATATATATATATGTCATTATATGGTTAATAGGATTCAGTTGTGCTCAAGTCTCCAATTGACACCCAACGATCCTATATACATCTTTCATCCGAGTTACTCACTACAAGTGAGTTCATACCCCCTTAATCAACCTTTTAATGATTTCAAATGCTTTTAGGGGGGGGGGGGGAATACAAGTTGAAACATTCTAGTTATTATATTAATCGCATGTGATTAATAACTAGAACAAATAGATTAATTTTCTATCACTTTCAAACTGTTATCAAACTTATGGATTTTAGATACTTCAAAATGTTTATCAAACTCTTTTAATTACTAAAATCTTTATCAAACTTATTACTTTATGCCACACATTTTCTTTGACAACTTTCAAAACTTATATATTGTTAAAACCATGTATGATGCATATATAGTTATATAAGTAAGGTTTGAAGGACTTAGGACTGATAACACACTTTATTACTTGTTCATTGTTTGGTTGTGGACTTAGAGTACCCTATTGTTTGTCCGAGTGTCATTTGATCCTTAGTTATATATTATGCATATATGATTAGATATAAAGACTTCTATCTCAGTTTAATACACTCAATTATACAAAAAACTCTACTAGTAAACTATAATTGGTATAGTTTAGGAAGCCGCTACTCACTACTTCTAGTACAATGAAGCATACAAAGATTCAGTTCATTTATGAGTCAATACTTACTATTATGATAAAATTCACAAATATACAATGTTGAGAAACTAAGAGAACTTACTATTATGAGAAAGTATGCAAATATACTATGATGAGAAACTAAGAGAACTTACTATTATGAGAAACTATACAAATATACTATGATGAGAAACAGTTAGAGAATACCATAACAAGAGACATTACATACACTACACTATACGAGAAAACATATAGTACTCAAGTACATACAATACATATACAAGCATACTATAACATAAATGTGAGCCACTGTTTCGGGGCATGTCATCACTGCCATGGCTCGATTTGTATCCAGAGTCTCCTGGAGGGAGAGCGTAAATTTGCGTATAGATCTATACTAGATTGACTATCCTACACCTTGCTGCTAGCTACAGTGGGACCTGCAGGTCTATGAGTGCCAAATGTCATTTCTTCCGATGTGTTTCATCGTCGTGTTCTTAGTCGATAGTATGGTACAATCAAATCACATTATACATTGATAAATAACTAGTTTAAGGTAGTTAGTATAGCAATAGTTACAATAATACAACACTACATTACTATATTATTTTCCCATTGCATTCAACATTGTGATCTTCTCACATAAACCGTAATGTATAAACTATATTTTGTTTGATAATGATAGTCACACTTGGGAAAATTACACACTTTTACAAGAAACAAACTTACAAAATAGTCGGGCCTTGGGAGAAGGCTACTTTAAGTAGAAAATATAGGATTTTCTAGGAGATACAAGCATTTAGAAACATTTACAAACATCTACAAAATTTTACAAACTTATACATTCAAATATTCACAAACATTTTCATACAAACAATGACATTAAAATGCTTATGAACTCACCAGCTTTGAAGCTAATAAACTCTTTCAAAATAACTTGTATGCTCAGGTTATTAGTAGACAGGTACCGATGTCAGCTTTTGAGAAGATGGAGCACATTCAAGACTCATCGTTTATTTTGATTCATATTTTTGGTGTCTTATAAACTATACATAACATTTGTATTAAAATATATTATTAATGTAATGGATGATGTTGTTTGCTTGTTTACTATTATTCTGTGTTGTGATACTGTACATGATGTTCTCCACCCCCGAATGTTTCCACCGTTCCGATTTTAGGGTGTGACAGATTAGTATCAGAGCATTATTTATAGTCAATTCAGTATATCAACCCATAAAAGATATACAAACTATAAACACAGTGGGATTAAAATACTCTGACCAAGAGTTTATACTTTTAAATAATAAAATATTTAACTAAGTATACACAACTGCATCCATACTAAAATCCGTGTCACTAGGACAAAACAAAAGTATTACGATTGTTGAATATCACAAGTAGGCTTGGGGATGTATGGTCAGTTCTGAAAGTGACATAGCTTGATCAACTACGTTGGTCTGAGAAGTGATCAGCACCTGCCCGAGAATGGTTGTGATATTGCAATAATTCTAAAAACATACCAACACTACTACAATGAGAACATTAGAACAAAACATAAACCTAAAATACTATAGGAGATTTTGTGATACTATAATTCTTATCTGAGAACTAAAAAGGTCTTTATTAGTAAGTCAATAGTTGCTAAGTGGATACGCTAAGGTTATATATAACTAGGATGTCATAGACTTAGAATCTGTGATCTTTGCTTTACTCCCTGTTCCTTGTTTGGTTGTAGGTTTAGAGTTAGGGTCACTTATTCAAAGTTCTATCCCGTTTCGATTACGTATAACTGGTATGCGTTATACAAGTATTGGAGTAACTAATAAAGATCATCTTATAATTATCTAATTAGTACGTTTATTAATTATTTCTTTATCCCTATTCTCGCGTAGATAACATGGATGGATTCCATCCCCACAGCGATCCGTACTTCCCAAACGAACGCAATGCTGGATCGCTTGAAGACGAGCCAGAGGATGATCACCCAATCCCTATCGATGATCACCTCGAAGAAGGCTTCTCAGATGGCTGTGATTCCGAGCCTAAAGTCAATAACCTACCCCTTGTGGCTCCTATCCCAAATCCTAACCCTCGTCCGACTTTTCAAGGCTCGATGCCTGCATGGGTGGAATGCTTGGAAACATGGATCCAAGAGCAAAATCAGCCCATGCCATTCAATGGAGACTGAAGCTTTTATGACTTGAGGGAAGGAGGCTCAGCAGATAAGATTCTACCAATCCTGTTCCGCTGAGTTGCGCAAAATGAAATACAGGGCATGACAGCCCTCCATCGAATCATCGAAGTTGATGCCATTTCAAGGATGCACACCATTCGCACAATTCATCTTGAAAATGCTCAGTAGAGGTCTGCGACAGACCATGAGGCCCTGCATCTTAAAAACCCCTTCCTTCTCTCTCGATTTTCCTCGGAAAATCCCTCTAAAAATCTTAGAAAATCGTATTAGTTATATTATTATTATTATTATTATAATAATTATTATTATTATCATTATTATTATTATTATTATTATTATTATTATTATTATTATTATTTTACTCTTGAGTCTAATCGATCTCAAGGCGATCTATTAGCCCCCGATTCCCGAGTCTAACCCACATCAACATAAATCACACTTCAAGGGTGTGTCTAGCCACTTTTACAGCTTTAAAAGATTTTATAGGGGGAATACATTCTTATCAAACTATTTTATCAAAAATTATTTTTGTAAGTATATAAGTTATTTATGTAAAACATGAAACAATAGGATAATATGCCGGGTAGAAACTATGATTAGTCTTAAGCAATGATATTATGCCTAATCGTTACGCTATTTTTTATGCTAGGAAAAGATTATACCTATTTGTTATGCTCCCTGATTTCCTAGGATAACATAGTACCTAGAAGTGTTGGCTAAATTTTAGGATATGCATTGTACTTACTTGTTACTCTGCCTTAATAACCCGTTGTCCAAATAATCATAATTATTGTATATATATGGTAAAAGAATATATATATATATATATATACACATACAAGAATAATTATGGAATATTAACGAATTATAATTACCACATGTATATATAAATATATTGTGATAATTATGGAAGGAAACGTAAGGATAAGCAATTACATATATTATATATATATATATATATATATATATATATATATATATATATATATATATATATATATATATATATATATATAATCAAAGGAATTCATATTAAATCGTTACTCCTCACAAATATTGGTTGCACATTATGTCGCCATTCCGCCAGTATGAATTTGTCAAAGATATCTATTTAATAAAATTGGATAGTAAATTAATTAACAAAGCAAAATAATTATGTAGATTAAGGTTGGATGGTATTCTCAAATTAATCTTGCATGTGAAAGATCCCTCTTACTGTAATATTACTCTTCATGAGCGTACTTCTTGGATAAAATTATATATAGTATATGAATATATCTATAAGATAATTATACTACGGAATATTATGCTGCATTTGATAGGGTAAAAGCTAAAGAGTATGTTAGTACATGATAAAATAATTAGTAAAGTACCCAATTAAATATAATTACAAAAATGGTAATATTAAAATATTAAGATCCTAGGTATGTTGCAAGTACACAGTTATATAGGTTAAGATTGGACGATATCTGATTAAGCCATATTGAGTGTGAAAGTTTACTCATAAGTTTGACCTATATATAGGAATACACTCCATTTTAAAAAAATACATTCCTAAGATATAAATACGTGAATAATACCTATGGTGAACAAGAATCACGAAAGCCATAAATAATAGGATGCTCTTTTTAAAATCCTTTTACAACTTAATAAAGTTATGTACAAAAGTGTTTTTAAAGTATAATATACAAAACTTGTGAAATCAGCAACATTACGTTGTCTGTTTTCAAAACCACTTGTATTCCTAGGAAACCGTGAGATGGAGGAGTGCACCTCAAAAAGCAGTAGTTGATCGGCGATGCTACCGAAGACTTATTATCGTTATAGTTACGCTTACCTGTTAAGGCACCTTTTGTATTAGAATTTCTAGTACTTTAGAAGTACGTTTAGATCTACTAGTTTTTCCATAATGGAAGTAATATTTATGTTTCATATTGTTTTGTATTGTTCAATGTAAGTTTAATATATGTGATCCAACTTCCTAACGTCGCACAACTTGACGTTTCCGGTGCCGGCCAGGGGTGTGATATTTTCCCCTTTACGATACTAAAATAATATTTTCCCCTTTTACCATACATGTAAGAAGAATCATAATATACTCTCATAAGTATACTTAAAACAAAATTGTTACTTTATCAAGCCATGTATTCCTAGCTAAAATGCTCCATAAATCTCATGTTGTTAGTTAGTGAAAAATAACTACACTTTGACATTAACCCTCCACTTTATGCACTTGATTATTCTTTAACATAGAGTATCAAGTATTTTAACATACATTAATATTTTAAGTAATAATTCTTCTTTTCAAAATTATCATGCAATAAGATTATATAAACACTTTAACACATAAATAACCATATCTATTTCACACAATATATTTTATCAAATACACATTTAACAAGTATATAGGATCCAATGGAAATGACATTACACAATTAAGAAGATCAAACATGAATAAAACAATAAGGAAATCAACACAAGGTGTATGTAATTCTGATTTATCTCAATTAGTCTGGAAGGTAATCTAAAGTGTACAAAATATGGAAATGTAAGAACTCTCTCTCTCTCTCTCTCTCTCTCTCTCTTATGACACTTAAGACTACAACACTATTTAAATTAGTGCCCTAAAAAACTAAGTTATCAAAGTACATCATGAAAATGCAAACTGGAATACATAGATATATTAAAGGTCTTTCACCTTTGATATAGAGAACATCTATGTGTTGGATTAATGTCTAAGTCCATATCTATAATTGGTAAGACTTGACCTGACCCGACATGGTCCATTTGGGTTGCATGGCATCATGCATTTGGATAGACTATAATGAGAGAAATAACACTTAAGGTTTGTTAATAGATTATAATTTCTAATATATTAATACGGTTATTTAATTAGTATCGATCAAGAATTAATTTGGAATTATTTAAGTGATCAAAAGGAGACTAATTAAATATATGGGTTGATTATGTAAATCATTCATTCTTATATATGTGGGCTTGTGATTCAAGATTCCTTATGTTGGACTAAGTCCATGGGGTGACCCATGGATACTCCATGGTGGTTAAAATCCATGGAGCATAAGGAATGGGTAAAGTTATGAGTTACATGGTGTAACCCTAATAGCCGCCATATAAAAGAATCCCATGGCTCAAGAAATCGGAAACTATGTGTGAGAATGAAGGGCTAGCCGATTTCACGAAGTGTGTATGTTCTCTCAATCTATTCCAAGTGTATTTGGTGTTGTGTGAAGCATTTGAGGTGTCACACTTAGGGCACTAGGCACTGAAGCTTCATGAAAATATTCTACATCAAAGAGGTATGTAATTCTAACTTGATATATTCATATGAATTAATGTTATTATGCTAGTTAGGATGAATACCTTGAAAAGTTCATATTTGCATGTATAATAGAGAAAACATAGATCCAAGGTATTTAAGGTTGCATGTACACTTAGGAGTGTTAGAATGCTTAAAACCCAACACGCCGATTTGGTTCACGCACTCAACGAGTTGGACCCCCTGACATCATATATTCAATTGCTTTGGCTAGAAATGGACTAGGAATATTACCATAAGCTATTTTTGGAGTTATAAACTTGGTTTTTATGTGGTAATGTTCATGCTAATCTAATTTCAAATATAATTGTCAATATATTCATGTTTTGTATTAGTCTAAAAGTCATGCTAATTACATGAAAAAGTTTGATTTGAATTATCTTGTTGTTATGAGTTGCATAGATTAATAGAAAAGTTATTTGATTATGTGTTTGCAATCCATTTTAATCTAAGAGTTGATTCTAAAATGTGTTTTTGTAACTTGTCCTCAAGTTATATGAAATGTCACATTTAAGTTTCATAAATCTCATAAAATTTGGCAACGGTTACAAAAAAATGAAGAGTCTTTTCCTCAAGTTATGGAGGTTCAAGAGTCAATTCATAAAGTAATAAAATATGTAGCCTTTATTAATTCCGTAAGTTACAAAATAAAAAAAAGGTAAATTCTTTTATTAGTTTAAAGTCTTCCATAACTTGTCCTCAAGTTATGAAACTTGAATAGTCTTTTAATTAAAACTACTTTAAACACATAAGTTATGAAATTAATTAGTTTTGAATAGTTTCAAAACATGCCCTAAAGTTTTGGAATTTAAAAAGTTTTCACTTGTGAGTACTTTAATTCCAAGTTTGCTCTTAGAATTTTAAAAGTTAAATTTCAACCCTTATAATTTATAATATTATAACTTAATAATACTTATATATATGTATAAGAGTAAAGTCAGTCTTACTGTTAGTAGGCCTCATTCACGAAGCCGGTCTATAAGTGGGGGGGGGGAGGAGGGGTATAAGGTTACTTCCTATAAAATGACAGTTTAATGAGTGTCCACTCCCACCCACCGCTTCCTTGACTGGTGGAGGGTCGTTAGCCAAACGGGTAGGACAAGGACTATAATTTTCCATTCATTAAAAGTATTAATGATAAATACTAAGTAACTAAACCTTTTATAAATACCCAATCTTAGTTACTTAGGAAAATGTGAATAAGGTGCTAATCCATGAAATTACACTTTGCACTTTGCTTAAGTCGTTAGTGGAGCGTGTGTGGTTAACCGACACACTAACCTGGATTTAACATGGTAGGCAAATGGTAACTTAATGTTTATCATAGTATCGGTGGAGCGCGTGTGGTTAACCGGCACATTGATTAAGGGGTAAGTATTAAGGGTACCCAGTATATTTGCATGGTTACTTCACACCTAGTTTTGTGATCCTCGATATCCCAGTCACAAAACCTGAAGGGCACACTCGAGATTGAAACATGCCATTGAAAAGTTCAATGAATCTCAAAGATCTAGGAGTTTCAAAACCAATTAAAAACTAATAATACATTTCGTTTATCTTGGTGGAAATTGGTGAATCGTCATTCACCTACCTTCAAATATTTTATAGCTTGGATTACGGCATCCCTCTTCCAAGTTATAAAAGTATTGTGTTGGGTCCTAGCCTTAATATTTCATATTGGGTGTTATACTAATGACTTTAAATCAACTATCTTGAATATCTTTCAAAAAGATGTCTGGTTTAGACATTTATGATCTTCCCAAATCTCTTGAAACAAGCTTTCCTAAATGAAGATGATGTCCCATGGAAATCATACTTCTTTCATCTCCTCCAATTATTCTCCATAACCCACAAGTTCTTGAAAAGTTTAAGGTCACTTAAGCCCTATTGGCAAGTAAAGGTCTATGTGTGGTCACATCTTGGAGATGTAGTCACATATTGACAAGCCGGGAGAGTTGAGTGTCGAAGTCTTGAGGAAGTTGGTGGTTCAATCACTTTCTAAGTCACATAGTGAGCTCCTTTGGAACTCCTATGAAACAGACTATGACAAGAACCTTAATGATCTTATATATTTGCTAAGATCAACTTCCTAAAACTTTTGGACATTGACAATAATGAAATTAGACATCCAGTAAAGCTCTCTCTTCCTAATGGAAAGGGATCGGTCATAGTCAACTCAGTTGACCAAATGGTAAAGAGAAAGGCTAAGTCTGTGATAGTCCCATGTTCCATTACCAAAGCGTCCATATGTTAAATTGCCAAAGGAAGGGGCATTGGTTGCGAAGCTGCCAATTTACCTAAGGGTGTTAAAGTCAATAAGTTTGACTCTACTTCAGGTAAAGTCCACTATCTAACTCTGCTAAGTTTCTATTCTGAGATTCTCGATACATGATGTGACTGGGTCACATGGTGATGTTTTAAGAATAAAAAAAAGTGAAGGAACTTAAAGAAAGAATATGATGAATCTGATCGCGTAGATGGATTTCTATCGTATAGTTTGAAGATCGGATTCTTGAGCTACTTCTTAGGAGTTATGAGATATTGCTTAGGAATATATAACAACAAGTTTTCATATGGATTGTCAGGATAAGTTTTTCCGCAATGTTTTAAAATAAAAGGAAATTTTTTATTTTATTTATTTTATGTATCCTTACAATGGCGTTTGTGTAAAATTGTTGCTTATAAGATTCCACTTATAGCAATATGGGAAAGTGAATTTTATTCTCTCATTTGTGGTAATGTCTAAATTTACCAAATAAGGAAAGATTCTCGTCACCCAAGTTTCAATTGGATAGAAACTTGGAATCATGCAAGTTGTATAGCATGATGAATGAGAACTTTCTAGCATTGGAAAATTTAAGACTAACTACTTGTTCACATGGATGTGTGAGTCAAGTGAAGGACTAAGGGATCGAGTACACATTCTTGTGCATTAGTCAATTCCACCACAAAGATGGATAAGATTATTCATCATAATTTACTAAAGCTCAGTAAATAAGGTTATACTTACAAGCTTAAGTGTAATTCTGAGACATTGGAAAAGGTTCCAATGTATGATAGAGCGAATAAGATGAATCAACTTAGGCAGAACGATAAAAGTTTCTCAAATCTGAAAAGATGGGAGAGTACTTTAGTATCATGTTTATCATCATCTTAATGATTAAGATACCATATCACAATTGATCCTCTAAGGTCATCTTAGTGCATTATTATGACTAAGAAGAGAAATCTTGAATTGTTGGAATGGTTAAATCAAGAATATGATTCATACTTCTTTCCAATACAAGTCTTAGAGTCATACTCCAAGATTGTAACTTGAGTGACAAGTCTTAGAGAAGGTTTAAAACACATGTCAAATGTAAGAGTAAAAGTTTTCTACTCTTGTACATTTGGAATTGGTAAGTTGTGATGCTTTGGATAAAACAAAGACCAACTAAGGTCAATTGTGTGAAGTGTTTGTCTTGATTAAAATCCACACTATCTCTTGAATATCTGACAAGAAAGTCTTATATTTCAAGAGGATAGTGGGAGTCTTAAAGGTCTTGAAAGTCTCAAGAACTAATCAAGAATAAAACCTGAAGTTCTTCACTAGCACACGACTTGAGGTTCATAACCTATCGTGTTGACATATTCTGTGCCCATTCCAATTAAAGTTGGCTTTACATATGAGTTCTTAGAGTTCTCAATTTGTTGCACAACAACTTGTAAGCAATGTCAGGCCCTTGAGCTGTCAGGTGGCAAGAAATTAAGATTGAGTTCAGTCCATATGAGTTTGGATTTGTCATTATCCATGTCTTGTGTATACAATTTCACTAATGGGAGCATAAGTTTTATGCTAATAATTATCATGTTAGTGGGAGCATGATAATTATGATAAGTATTGCAAGTTAGCAATGTTAATTATAGAAAAAAAAGTTTCAATTGGGGAAGAGTTGTTTTGCTATAATTAAGGGAGAGGAAATTATAATTCATCTCAAATCTAAAAGCTTAGATTGAGGTTTTAATCGCATTTAGACAAGGATATATATATATATATATATATATATATATATATATATATATATATATATATATATATATATATATGAATTTCATGTTGGAATGGCTCAACATAAGGAAATTATGTATATGGGTCTATTATTTGTGTTCGCAAATTCGATTATGATTACAGCATCCATTTCATAATCTGAATTATGAGAACTTGGCAAATAAAAATGGAAATGTTATAGCCAAAGACTGATTTAGTCTTTATGTGAGACATCATGAATCGTGTCCCATATGCCTCGGATATAGGATCGATTACATGTGCTATATTCATTCTTTCTAAAATTTTCCAAATGCCTGGGGCATTAAAAAGGGAACAGGTCTAGAATTGGATATGACTAAAAAGATTAAACAATTGTCGAGGACAATCTAAGGTTTACCAAAGATTGGTTGCTCAAGGACAGTTGGAAGTATAGTGATAACTCTGGAAGGACCATATTGACATAATCTATAAGGAGGCAACTCTTATTTAGATGTGATAACTAAAATGGAATATAGAAATGTGTCAATGTTAGAAATTATTCAATATGTGTAAGATTAGGAAACATAATGCAAGAAGGATGTTCCCAAGGAGTTGATCTCCTTTGGAATGATCTGTAATGGTTTTGTCAAGTCTTTCTGGCTTTATGCATAATAATTACAAGAGGATCAATGCATATGAGTTTAGAATCTAACATATTTTAGTAAATGGCATGAATTTGGAATTTTTGTATTTGCAGTAAAGATTTGGGACTGTGAAAAGAGAATCATTCGAGTTATGTTCAATTGATCTATTTCACAAAGTAAAGATCATAGACAAACATAGTATGCATACTTGGTGTATGGCATGACTAGTGTTTAGAAAACATAGTGTACATGCTTGGAGAATGGGACAACTATTGTTTTAAACTCAAGAATAAAGTTGATAGCTGAAACAATATACAATAAATAATGTGTAATCATATGGTGATAAATAAAAGGTGTTTTATTAATGTTCATAGGTTTTGATACTATATTAGATTCAATTATTCTTGTGTTTCATTTTGCATGTTTTGACCTCTAGAATAAACTAGGTTATTCTTCCGGAATGACTAAGTTATTCAAACCATCCACAGTCGGTCATATGATGGAAGTAGATATGAATCAAGACTGTCATGGTTTGGCTTGTAGAGGTCTAAGATGTTGGACAAAGGGCTACAACGCTCATGAGTGCTCATAAGTTCTGAGTATTGGATTCAACCCGCGCTCATTGGAATCACTTCATGGATTTTATCACGTGTAATCATTAGACGATAATATCTTATATTCTTCAAACCTAGAGATATAAGTTGTTAATATGAGTTGGTTGTACATTGATTGCAAGAAAACACATTCGGTAACTCGATGTTATAGAACGTGTCTTTGTGTATGATTCAACAAGTAGTAGAACAAGCCATATGAGTCGAAGTTTATCTATTCCTTTTACCTTCAGGATAAAAGTGATATCTGTGGGCCCCTTGATGATTTTGTGATGACAAATGTAAGTGCTTGGCCGGGCCAGGACTGATTTGATTTGTTCAATTAGTCAGTCGTCCTAAATCGGAAACCAGGAAACAACAAATGGACAAAGAGAATGATTATAATCCATGTCTCAGTCCATATGATATCTTGAATGGAGTAATATATGATCCCTTATCTAATGGACAAGTCATTGACAAAGTTTAGAGTTCATCGACAAGGTTAAAGTTCGACAGAAGCTTTTGAGAGGTACGATTGCCAGTCGGTTCTTGAAGTCATATGCAATAATAGTTTCAGACTTATCCAAGTGGGAGATTGTTGGATTAATGTCAAAGTCCATAACTATAATTGGTAAGACTTGACGCGACCCGACATGGTCCATTTGGGTTGCATGGCATCATGCATTTGGATAGACTATAATGAGAGAAATAACACTTATGGTTTGTTAATATATTATAAGTTCTAATATATTAAGAAGCTTATTTAGTTAGTATTGATCAAGAATTAATTTGGAATTAATTAAGTGATCAAATGGAGACTAATAAAATATATGGGTTGATTGTGTAAATCATTCATTCTTATATATGTGGGCTTGTGATTCAAGATTCCTTATATTAGACTAAGTCCATGGGGTAACCCATGGATACTCAATGGAGGTTAAAATCCATGGAGCATATGGAATGGGTAAAGTTATGAGTTACATGGTGTAACCCTAATAGCGACCATACAAAAGAATCCCATGGCTCAAGAAATCGGCAACTATATGTGAGAATGAAGGGCTAGCCGATTTAATGAAGTGTGTATGTTCTCTCAATATATTCCAAGTGTATTTGGTGTTGTGTGAACCATTTGAGGTGTCACACTTGGGGCACTAGGCACTCAAGCTTCATGAAGATATTCTACATCAAATAGGTATGTAATTCTAACTTGATATATTCATATGAATCAATATTATTATTGTTGGATTAATGTCTAAGTCCATAACTATAATTGGTAAGACTTGACTCGACCCGACATGGTCCATTTGGGTTACATGGCATCATGAATTTGGATAGACTATAATGAGAGAAATAACACTTAAGGTTTGTTAATATATTATAAGTTATAATATATATTAATAAGATTATTTAATTAGTACTGATCAAGAATTAATCTAGAATTAATTAAGTGATCAAAAGAAGAATAATTAAATATATGGGTTGATTGTGTAAATCATCCATACTTGTAAAGTGGGCTAATACTCTATGGATTATCAAGTTGGGCTAAAACCCATATGATGCTCCATGGATGCTCCATGGTGTATTTGAACCCATGGATCCAAGGAAATGGAAACCCATGACAATTAGGGTTTACCCTAATTGTAACAACTATATAAGATCATATTCTTTGGCAAAATCAGCACTATGGGTGAATAGAGAAGGGCTAGCAGATTTCAGAAGTGTTCAAGTTTCTCTAAAGTTATTCCAAGTGCATTTGGTGTTGTTTGAACCATTTGAGGTGTCACACTTGGGGCACTACGCACTCAAGCTTCTTGAGAACATTCTACACCAATAAGGTATGCATTTTATCATGTTATATTCACTGTTTTGTATGCTAGATTAGGATAATACCTTGGATGTTCATATTTGCATGTATAATAGAGAAAACATAGCTCCAAGGTATTTAGGGTTGCATGTACACTTAGGAGTGTTATAATGCTCAAAACCCAATAGTGGTATCAGAGTGTAACAGCCCATCATTTCAAGTCAGTAAAAATCGAGTCCTGTAACCTCTTTGAGAAAGGAATTAGAATATCATCGAAAAATGAAGTATTCAAAAACTCTATTTCGAGTACGCTATGTGGTAGGTATCGTCTTAAGGTTTCCAAACATATAAATAACACGAAAATCCGAGTTATAACGAAGAAGTTATGACCATTCTAAGTTTTCCGATAAAAACCGGCAATACGAAGTTACGTAAAAACGCAAAGTTTCAATAAAACACTTTCTGACCTTAGGTGTCTAAATGAAAGTCATAGATATCATTAAACTACAAACATGCATAAAAAGAACGCTCAAATCGGACATCGTATGAAAAAGTTATGAATTTTTAAAGAAATTCCTTAATCACGTCATTTTAATAAATAAATAATAAAAATAATTTCGGAATTTGCCAATGGAATCTAATTGAAAGTTTTAGATCGTAGTCTCACCTTCGCGGGGATATAAAGAACGTCAAAAACGGAGTTCGTATGAAGGAGATATGAATTTTTGAAGTTTGATAAATAATTTATATATAATTTTTATTAAAAACATGGTATTATCCGAAGGAGTCAGCACCACGGCCTCGGATCGTCCACGTCGCCCCTATGCGAGCCTACCCCCCCACCCCCCGTCCCGTCCGAAGCGCGATGCAGCCGAGGATGCGGTCAGCGATGACGTCCCGTACGCGCCGTGTACGGGAGTACGCCCCGCGTACGTGTGCCTTCTAGCCCCCTATAAAAGGGATGCGAGGGTTCCCGGAAAAATTGCTCATCCACTCTCCTTTTTCTTGTGTTTTACCTCGTTTTCCGTGCTCGCACTACCCCGAAGCCCTGGTCATTTTGTGCAAGTCCCGAAGGTTGATTTTACTCCCGAGAAATCCCGAGAATCCCGAGGAAAATCCATTTCCCCAGACGAAACTCTGCCCGGTTTTCTATCTTGCTATCTTCAAACTTTCAAGTGAGTTCATACCCCTTTCAAACATACTTTAAATACATTTTAAATGCTTTTATACTCTTTTAGGGGGGGGGGGGGAATACAAGTAAACATACGGTTATTATCGTGTATTTTATAAAGTTTCACTTCGCTTGTTTTATCGAACAAATCACTTAGAACTCATTACTATTATGGAAAACTCTTGTCATACTTTGTGTGCATTAGACTTATGCAAAGTATATAATGATTTCAAAGTACTTTTCATGGTTAAGTCGTTTTATATATTCTAAAGACTTATGATTTATGCTTTGTTAAACATTGTGAAAAAGGATAAACTTCGCGTACAAAAACTATCACTTTAATGCAGACTTAGTTGAGAATCCATGAGACGTGTATATCTTCAAACGTTACTTTTCTTTATTAGAAAGTAATGCTGCAAGTCCTGTCTATAACCAGAGTCTCCCGTTCGGAGAACGTGTCAAATGTGTATAGATCTATACGGGAAGTCATGATCTCGCGCCCTGACTGTTAGCTACAGTCCGTCTTTTGGGGTGACAGTTGTTATAACGTTGCGACGCCTGAATAACGTTGTTACAGGCATATTATGTTTAGTATGGTTATAAAACTTATCGGATATACAATTATTATGGTATTATGCTTTTATGAACGAGTGGTTATTAAAACTGTTCTTCATCTAACAAACGCGATCTTCGTATAGCTTTATTATATAAAACTATGACACAACTTTTAAGAACGTCGTTTTCTTGCGATTTTTGGTCTTAGAGGCTGCCAATCGTGTTAGGAAAATAAGGGTTTTTCCTGTATACAAACCAAACAGCTAATAGGAAGATAAGGGATTTTCCTGGTGCAGTTATTTACAACTTATGACACGAAGATTCATATGCATTTCATACTTTTATAAGAAAATAAGGGTTTTTCTTGGAAGACACAACAAATCATATCTCAACCATTAGGGAAAATATGGGATTTTCTGGATCTAATACATTCATATTCAACACAACAAGTCATAACTCTTCACACTTGAAATACTGAGTTTTCTGGAAAACATACACCCATTTTGGAATGGCATCCAATTTTTCTAAACTACTTATGAACTCACCAACTTAATTGTTGACACTTTTTCTTTGAATTAACTTGTATTCTCAGGAAACCGCTAAGCAGGTTTGGGAATCAACTTTTGGGATTAACGCGCTGGCGTTAATTACTTCTTTTGAATGATGTTTACGTATTTATCTTTTGAACATGTAATGAATACAATTATGTAAACATCTTGGAAACTTTAATATATATGGTGGTGTGTACTTTCCTTTCTATGAGCTGTTATGATACTGAATATGACATCCTCCGCCCCCGAACGTTTCCGTCGTTCTGGTTTGGGGGTGTGACACAGAGACTAAGCTTGTTTTCACTTATACTTGATGCAAACTTGTTTTTTCAAAGCTGAAACTGTCCAAACCATAAAACTCGACAATTTTATGCAAAAAAACTCGACGATTTCATCATTTTCGGCATGAACTTGGCCTTATGTTATAGAGAGTCAAGAGTCACTTCATTAAGTAATAAAATATGTAACCTTAATTAGTTCCATAATTTACAAAAATAAAGAAAAGTTACATTATTTTATTAGTTTAAAGTTTTCCATAACTTGTCCTCAAGTTATGGAACTTGAAGAGTCTTTTAATTAAAACTACTTTAATCACATAACTTATGGAACTAATTAGTTTTGAATAGTTTCAAAACTTGCCCTTAAGATTTGGAATTTGAAAAGTTTTCTCTTATGAATACTTTAATTCCAAGTTTAGCCCTTAGGATTTTAAAAGTTAAAATTCAATCCTTATACTTTATAATATTATAAGTCAATAATATTTATTTATATGTATAAGAGTAAAAGTCAGTCTTACCGTTAGTAGGCCTCATTCACGAAGTCGGTCTATAAGGGGGGGTATAAGGTTACTGCCTATAAAACGGTAGTTTAATGGGTGACCACTCTCACCCACCGCTTCTTTGACTGGTGGAGGGTCGTTAGCCGAACGGGTAGGACTAACATTATAAGTTATCCCTTCATTAAAAGTATTAATGATAAATACTAAGTAACTAAACCTTTTATAAATTCCCAATCTTAGTTACTTAGGAAAATGTGAATAAGGTGCTAATTCATGAAATTACACTTTGCACATTGCTTAAGTCGGTTGGTGGAGCGCGTGTGGTTTACCAGCACATTGGCTTGATTTAACAAGGTAGGCAAAGCGTTTCTTAAATTTTATCATAGGCTGGTGGAGCGTGTGTGGTTTACCGACACATCAATTGGGTGATAAACATTTAAGATTACCAAGTAATTTGCATGGTTATTTCACACCTTGTTTTGTGATCCTCGGCATCCCAGTCACAAAACCTGAAGGGCACACTCGAGATTGAAACATGCCATTGAAAAGTTCAATGAATCTCAATAGATCTATGAGTTTCAAATCCAATGAAAACTTAATTATATTTCGTTTTTCATGGTGGAAATTGGTAAATCGTCATTTACCTACCTTCAACTATTTTATAACTTGGATTACGACATCCTTCTTATAAATAGGTTGTTAGGTCCTAGCCTTAATATTTCATATTGGGTGTTATATTAAGGACTTTTAAATCAACTAAACTTGAATATCTCCCAAAAGATGTCTAACTTCAGACATCTATTGTCACACCCCAAAACCGAGAACGGCCAAATACGTTCTGGGGTGGAGGACTTCATGTTCAGCATCATAACAATGCATAATAGTAAAAACAAGCAACAACATTCATCACATTAATATGTTAATTTCAATACATGTGTGTTCTGTACATTTCATAGACACCAAAAGTATGAACAAAATAAAGATGAGTCTTATATGTGCTCCATCTTCTCAAAAACCAAACCCGTACCTGTTTATTTCTGACCTGAGAATACAAGTTATTTTGAAAAGGAATATGAACATAAAGCTGGTGAGTTCATAAGTATTTAGTGTCATTGTTTGTATAAAAATGTATGCAAATTGCATAGTATGTCATTTATTAACAAGATTTGAAGATGATTTGATCCCTAGAAAATCTCATATTTTCCAGCAAAAGTAGTCTTCTACCAATACTTAGTTATTTGTAAATTCGTTTCTTTGAAAATATAATTAGTTTTCTTATGAGCGTATCAGAAATTAAAAATACAGTTTTATACTTGGTCTTTATAGATAAATAACATAGTTTCACCCCAGCAGCATCCCTGCCGTATATGTGTATTAGTGAATGTAAACTCCGGATAGTATTAATTGTGTACACACCTCGGCATGTGTGTTTAATTGAATGTGAGCTTGTATGTAACCATACTGAGTGATAGTAGTGTAGTGGCTGACCCTCCAGGTCACCAATAGTGTAGTAGTGTTTGTTATCCTTGGGCCTAAGAGGCTCGAACTGTAGCTAGCAGTCGGGATTGGGGAAAATATCCATCCCGTATAAATCTATACACATAGTGGTCACTCTCCCTCCAGGAGGCGATAGTTATCCTACGATCGCATGGCGATACGTCGTATAGAGAAATAGTGCATCACATTCTGCTGTAGTATTTTCTTTCGTATAGTATATAGTATTCTATTAGTATACTTTGTACTGTTCTCTTGTTGTAGTTTATAGTATTTCTTCTTGTAATGATTAGTGTTTCCTTAGTATAGTGTATGGTGTTCTCTTCATATCGTATATTGTACATATAGTCTTGTAATTGTACTGATCACAGTGTGTATCATAGTAATATCATAAATGAGTGGTAGTTCTTAACTATACCTATTATAGTTAAATTAAGTACTTGACTGAGTTTCTTCCTTAGGTAGAAGCATCGAACTAGAGTGAAAACTTTTATGTCTAACACAAATATACAAGATATATAACTAAGTATTAAACCACAGTCGGACAGATAACCTAACACCCTAAGTCCACAATCAAACAAGAACAAGAAATAAGGCCAGTTATCAGTCCTAAGTCCTTCAATACTTACTTATATAAATATATTAGAGTAGACATGATTTAGAAATAATTTAAGGTTTGAAAACAATGAAAATCAGTTTCGAGACAATTGATTTTTGAAAATGAGGTTAATAAACATTTGAAATAACTTTACTAACAAGATACTGTAGAAAATCCTTTTGATAGCAAGTCTTAATCACGTATGATTGATACTGCAATGTATCAAATTCAACTTGTATCCCCCCCCCTGCATAAAAGCAGTTAAAAACATTTGAAAGGTTAATTAAGGGGTATAAACTCACTGTTGAAGGTAGTGTTTGAGTATGTGATCCGTATGAGTGTCGAGTCTCAACGGATGCTCTGAACGCGAGTAGTCCCTATTAATTATATGGTGACACATATATAAGTTAGAGTTAAGGTGTTTCATGACTAAACGTAATGGGAAATCTTTCCTAAAGGCTTGGAATCACTAGGGCTAAGTTTCCCGTATTATATACTCAATGATCTATGCAAGTTTAAGGCCAAATATGGGTATTATGAGTGTGTATGGCCATAAGGGTGAGTGTGCGGCTGGGGTACGCGGCCAGACTTGTGAGTGAGGCTGCGCAATAGAGTGTGTGGCCATACGGTGTGTGTGTGCGGTCGTACACACGGGTGTGCGACCGTACACTCCTTGCTTGTGTCCCAGATGTTGAGTATGTGGCCTTACTCTCACTTTGGAGGGTATTATGAGTGTGTGCGGCCGCACTCCTTCATAGGATGAAGAACATAAAGAACATTATGAGTTTGAGGCTTGGATTCATGTGTTTTACCTCTATGGTAGGCTAATTGATGGTGTTCTTCACGTTTTGGAGGCCTTCTAGGTGTTATTGGGTGGTTTTCTAGAGAAAGAAAGTATAGAGAGAGAAAGGATGCAGCCAAAAGTGAATGGAAGAAGATCCTCCACTTTATATAGGGTGGAGTGTGAGGCTAGAGGGGTTTGCAGTTGGGTGTGCGGCTGACTTGGCTGCACACACCTCTCTTGGTGTTTTTGGCTGAATTTTGTAATACAACACCCTTCCTAATCCTTCCTAAAGTCCATATCTACGATATATTAAGCCTAAAACACTAGCACGGACTCAATTTATTATTAAAAGATGCTAATTTCGTGTGGATTATAGATATATGGATCAATTTCACAACGTAAAGGTGTCGGGTTGTCACATTCTTCCCCCGTTAGGGAAATTTCGTCCCGAAATTTAGAGTTCAAGTAGTTAAGTTATTACAAATAACTAGGTAAAAAGGTGGTGGTATTTACTCTTCATTTGATCTTCGCGTTCCCAAGTGAACTCCGATCCTCATTTGGCATTCCAACGAACCTTCATTATAGTGATGCGACTTTGCTTCGTTCGCTTGACCTCTCGATCCATAATCTCCACCGGTTCTTCCACAAAATTGAGGCTCTCGTTTATCTCGATCTCATCGAGTGGAAGTACGAGAGTCTCGTCGGATAGACACTTTTTCAAGTTTGAAACGTGAAATGTAGGGTGTATGTGACATCCCCAAAATCACGGCCAGAAAAGACCGATTTTGTTTATGTTTTATAAAAATCAGAGTACTTCTTTTAATAAAAATGTTGCGGAATTTGTTCCCAGAAAAACATGATAAATACGTTTTTAAAACATTTTCGAAGAAACGTATTTTGTTCATTTTAAAACATTTGGGATGTCATCGTTAATACAGAAACATAAGAATAAACAGAACTTACATTTATTTACACTAGTGATCTACATCTCTTTAAATCTCTCAGTGTAATGTGACTTCATATCAACACCTGTGATATAAATAAACTGAGTGGGTCAGGTTGGGAAACCTGGTGAGTACATAGGGTTTTCAATCCCACAATGTCATACCATATATATAGTTTAAAATTCACAAAATATACAATTTCACCATACATATATATAAACAACTCTTATCCCACCCCGTCGATCCTCGCAACGAGGCTATCCATACTCTCGGACCTAAGATTAGTCATTTTACCTACTCCATACTCTCGGATCAGAAATGAACGAATTTACCAAATCCATACTCTCGGACTAGGGAAGAATGACTAATCCATACTCTCGGATTAATGATGAATGATTATGCCTAATCCATACTCTCGGACTAGGGGCAATGACTAATCCATACTCTCGGATTAATAACGAATGATTATGCCTAATCCATATTCTCGGACTAGGGACAATGACTATGTCTAATCCATACTCCCGGATAAGTGACATATACTAACTTCTATTCTCTGAGTTTTACTCACTCGTACTCGTAAGAATATACTACCCAATATTCCTCACTTTTAATTTAGGTCTACTCTTTATCCTAAATTATCAAATATAATCAGGTATGTTCTTTAACACGAATTTCAAGCAACATCAATTAACTCGTACATAAACATATAATTAATACTTCAATCAATACTTGTATTAAAATCATGTTCATGAAAGGGACTATGCACTCACCTGAGAAGGTGGTGACTCGGTACTCGGACAGCGCTTCGTTTACTTTAAAATAATTTCCTTCGACGAAACCTAGTATTATCACCAATAGATTTTAGTTTATTATTCGCCGAGACTAATTAATAGTCTAGCTATTATTACTATTATATAAGCGTTAAAAAAAAATACTTATATAACCCATAATAATAGCCCAAGTATTTATTATATGTTCTTAATAACGTTAATATAATTAAATAAAAACTATATTAAAAATAGCGTAGGCGTAGCTCACTTACTGCGGGTTTTATAGAAAACCAGGGTTTGCTTGGAGCAGCGTTTCCGAGCCGAAAAGCTCTTCTTCTCGGAGCCGTCGAGCACTCCGGGGCTTTCGCCTTGTGCTAGGGAGGTTCCCTAGGCTTCTCGGAGCCGTCGAGCACTACGGGGCTTTCAAGGGTTTGCACCCTATTTAAACTCTCATTCCGCCCCAATTCGTCCCCATTCACCCCCCAGAACTCCCCCAACATCGTTTTCCCTTGTTTCCTTGAGAGATTGAGGTGTTCTTGGTGTGTTCTTGAAGGTTTTGAGGAGAAAGAGGAGTAGATCAAGAAGAAGAGAAGGAGATCAGCCATCTTTGTGTCATTTCAACATTATTCCTTGAGGTATATCTCGTTTTCCCCTGTTTCTATTCTTAGGATGTCATTTGGGACACTCTTGAGCAATTCTCCAAGCTTGTTTGTGCTTAATGACTCGTAATAAGTGGACTAACCTTTAGATCTAGGCAATATTGAGCTTCAGGAGCTCAGATCTGTGAGCTTTATGGCCCTATGTGGCTTGTTCATCCTAGATCTACCCTTTTGAGGCATTTTGCACCCTAAAATCCACATTAGTGAATATCCACACGTAAAGTTGGAAACTTTACGTGTGATTTGTGTCCTAGAAGTCCAGATCTATGAATGGCATGGACTGAAACCGAGTAAATCTGTGTATTTGGTGGATGCATGGCGACGACTCGGCGAGTCGCATAGGTGACTCGGCGAGTCTGGTCGCGAGTCGCATAGGTGACTCGACGAGTCTGGTCGCGAGTCACCGATTTGGTCCCTTCTTCATGTGTCGAGTTGAGCCATGAGTCACAGGGGGTGACTCGGTGAGTTGGGAGCTGAACTCACCCATGTTAGGACTCGGCGAGTCAATGCCCTGACTCGGCGAGTCCAAGGCAATCTTCATAGATCAAGAACAGACTCGGCGAGTTGTTCATACAACTCGGCGAGTCTTAGCATAAAGTGTTCATCGGATGAAGATGAACTCGACGAGTTGTTCATGCAACTCGGCGAGTAGGATGAAGGAGTTGAACGACAGTTAGAAGGTGAACTCGTCGAGTCATAGCCCGACTCGACGAGTAGAACCAGGGACCCAGGACATTGGTTTGCTAGGGACTCGGCGAGTGGTGATCCACTCGGCGAGTCGGGTCAACTGAAAGTTTACTCTAGCTTTGGCTTAGAGCTAGACCGGGGGTAAAATGGTCATTTTACCTAAAGGTCAGTTAGCAGTGTTTGATTGAGTATGTTGTGGGAATTGCAGCCGGAGGACTCCCGGAGCAGCAGCAGTCAGTTAGTTCCCGATCAGTTCAGCAGCTACTTTGAGGTGAGTTACCTTCCAGTAGCAGTGGGTCTAAGGCCACAATGCCGACCCACCAGTAGGAAATGTATGCTAGATGATTGTCTTTTTGATATCATCTAAGTTTGCTACTACCTGATATGTTATATGCTCGCATGATATGTTGTATGTGATAAGTAGTAGAGTTTGGTTGTTAGGACCAAAGGGTAGTCAGACACCCCAGATACGTCTGACAGTATGTGATGATATGTTTGCATGCTGGCTTGTTATGTTATATGTGATCGTAGTAGTAGGGGGTGAAATAGTCCCCGAGGATCGGTTGTTAGAACCGATGGGTAGTCAGCACCCCAGAATGGCTTGACACGGGTAAGACGGCACCCCAGAATGGCCGTACCGGGTAGTCACGCACCCCAGAATAGCCTGGCAGTACGTATGTTATGTGTTTGTATGGTATGAGGTACGTTGGGGGAACTCACTAAGCTTTGTGCTTACGTTTATAGTTTTGTTTTCAGGTACCTCTGCATCGAAGGGGAAGGAGCCGGCGTGGTAGCGGCACGTCATACACACACTCTTCGGTTTCCGCATTTATGAGATTTACTGGGATTGTACTCTGATATTTTGATGGGATGCATGGTTTGACTTTTTAGAACATGGTTGTGATGTGTTATGGTGCGAACAAACAATGTTTTTATTTATTAATGTTTTCTAAAGTAATACCTTAAAAATGAAATTTTCGGACGTAAAAATTGGGTCGTTACAAGTTGGTATCAGAGCCCTGGTTTGAGGGATTCGGACATGCCTTCGGGAGTGTTTGGACTCAAATCGAGGGATTGAAAGATTTTTCCAAAAGAAATGGTTCTTTAAAACCCGGAAAAGAGTCACAAGAAAGAGTAAAGTGTGTGACGTGCGCGACCGGCCGAGCTCAAGTAAGTATTCCCCATAGTACCCATACAAGTTTATGTTATGTTTATCAGATGTATGAATATTGCCTGCTAGAATAGGCTAAGGATCTAGGAGTGATGCCTTATGTGCCTGTTTATTTGCTACAGCTTCATGAATATTGCATGCTAGAATTGAGTAGACAGCAGTAGGATAGCCTGTTTAGGTTATGCCTGATAGTATGAGCTTAGCATCCTATGTTAAGTGTCGTTTCTTGTTCTAAGAACAGTTTTGGCTTGAGTCTGTTTTTCCTTATCCGAATGCTGCTTGCTTCGTGCTTGGTGGGATTCTGAGTAATGGGAGTGAGCCACTAGGTAAACACGTCACACCACATGTAATCAGGGTTGAATAATCCCAAAGTGTTGGAACTGGCCCTATTGCGCAGCTCTTGTTTGACTCCAACCGTTGTAGGGACGGATCTTTTACTTGAAGGATTATCTAATCCTCATCACATGTGATGGTGTTTAGGTGGTGGCTAACTGGCATTATGAGGAGACCTACAGTAGCTGAGGACCAGTTGTGTTGAACTTGGGTTTTCCCTAGGGCAAGCCTAGGATGAGAATAACAGAGAGTAGCAGTAGTAAAGGGGAGCTGGTGGAGTCGAGGAATTCCTCGGAGAAGGTACGGATAGATGTGGGAGGTAGTATGGGCCCGTACTACTAAAAGCAGAGGATCCGTACCCGAGCTGAGGAAGGCAAAGACGAGACCAAGGAACCTGTACGTAGTTGAGATCCCTCAGAAAGTAGCAGTACCACTAATGATTATTATGATGTTTTGCAGAATGGTGGTACTTCGACCGAGACCGACAGATGGCGGGTCAGGAGAGGGGTCAGGTTCGGGATCTGGCACCGAGCCGATTGAGGAGAGGCTACGTGAGTTCATCACGTCGGAGATCACTAGGGGCATCCTTGAGTCGACCCCCATCATCTTTGGGTCGATCAAGGAAGGGATCGTGGAGTTGATGGCGGATCGCCTACGGGCATTCAGGAGCGACTTGGCCTCTAGCCAGTCGGGATCTCGCACACTGTCCTTCAAGGACTTCAGAGGCAGTGGTGCGCCGGATTTCCATGGGGTGAAGGACCCCATTGTCGCCAGGCGGTGGATTGCGGATATCGAGTCCGCCCAGTTGACCAGCTTCTGCCCCGAGGGGTCGAAGGTGAGGTACGCAGCAGGGTGTTTACGGGACCGGGCCCGAGATTGGTGGGAGTCAGTGGGTGACTCGTTGGGAGCCTCGGCTATTGAGGCAATGACCTGGTCGGACTTTGTGGCTAGGTTCAGGGCAGAGTTTGCGCCAGCGGTCGAGCTTCAGCAGCTGGCCAGGGAGTTTTTAGACATGAGGCAGACGACAGAGACCGTGGCGGAGAGCACCGCCAAGTTTCGGGAGAGGGCTTTATTGTTGCCCCAGTATGCAGGTGACGAGGATATGAGGAGGACTCGTTACCATGATATGCTACGAGCTGACATTCGGGAGCATGTTAGCTTTTCGGTTTGCCCTACCCTGGACTCCATGATTTCCAGGGCTAGGGAGAGAGAGAGATAGATTTGGAGCACATTCGGAAACGGAAACTTGAGGATGGTCAGGCATCAGGGGCTTCGGGGAAGAAGCCCAAGGGATCAGATGGGAGGCCAAAAGGCCAGTCGGGACCGAGCCGCTGCAGGAGGTGCGGCAGGCCGCACGAGGGGGCGTGCAGGATGGGATCGTCAGGCTGCTACAAGTGCGGCAAGTTTGGGCATATCAGCAGGGATTGCACTGCTCCTGCGACAGTTATTCAGACATCGGAGTTGCTGTGTTTCCACTGCAACCAGAGGGGCCACAAGAAGGCCAATTGCCCCATGTTGACAGTTTCAGCGCCAATGAAGGCGCCAGCTCCAGCGACCCTGCGGATCACGGATGGCCGTCAGGGCAAGGCAGAGGCTCCAGTGGTGAGGAGTCGGGCATTTCAGTTGACTGCTGAGGAGGCACACGCCGCGCCCGATGTGGTGACGGGTATGGTTCCTTCCTTCTATCTTTTATTTTTCGTTGTTATGATATTGATATGTGCTCCGTGTGTATACATGTGTATTAGGATCGTTCCATGTGAACGGCATCCCGGTTCAGGTATTGTTCGACTCGGGTGCATCCCGATCGTTCGTTTCTCTTGCTCTAAGCAAGAGATTTCATGAGACTTCAGGCGAGTTAGATTGCCCGTTAGAGGTAGAGATTGCTGACGATCGATCGGTTCGAGCATCGATGGTGTTTCGAGATTGTGTCCTGCGACTGTTTGAGGAGCGTTACCTGGTAGACTTGGTTCCCATTCCATTGCGTGGGAACAAGGTGATTATTGGTATGGATTGGTTGAGCCCTAATGGGGCAATGATAGATTGCGCACAGCAGCTAGTGCGAGTCAGGACCCCAAGCGGGGGAGAGTTAGTGATTCATGGAGAGCGGCCGCAGTGTGGACCCACTGTGTGTTCAGCAGCGAGGGCTAGGCGCTACCTTCAGCAGGGATGCGCGGGTTATGTCGCGTATGTGATGGATACCCGGGAGGCGGGTAAGGCGACCGTGAGCGAGGTCCCGGTGGTTCGAGATTTTGCTGATGTTTTCCCGGAGGAACTACCTGGGATACCTCCGGAGCGGCAGGTGGAGTTCAGGATTGACCTCATTCCCGGTGCGGCTCCGATAGCCAAAGCACCATATCGGTTGGCTCCTCCCGAGATGCAGGAGTTGTCTACGCAGCTGCAGGAGCTGCTAGACAAGAGATTTATTCGGCCGAGCAGTTCACCCTGGGGAGCCCCGATTCTGTTTGTAAGAAAGAAGGACGGGTCGCATCGGATGTGTATAGATTATCGGGAGCTGAACAAGGTAATGGTGAAGAACCGATACCCGCTTCCAAGGATTGACGACCTATTTGACCAGCTTCAGGGAGCATCTTGGTTCTCCAAGATTGACTTGCGTTCGGGGTATCATCAGATGAGGGTCAGGGAGGAGGATATGCAGAAGACTGCGTTTCGGACGCGCTATGGTCATTACGAGTTCGTGGTGATGCCATTTGGGCTCACCAATGCTCCTGCCACGTTCATGGACCTCATGAACCGCGTGTGTAGACCGATGCTGGATCGGTCTGTGATAGTCTTTATTGATGATATCTTGGTCTATTCCAAGACTCGGGAGGAACACGAGGAGCATCTGAGGGAGGTATTGGAGACCCTGAGGAGGGACAGCTTGTATGCCAAGTTCTCCAAGTGTGAGTTTTGGTTGCGCGAGGTGCAATTTCTTGGACACCTCGTCAACCAGAACGGGATTCTGGTTGATCCGGCCAAGGTCGAGGCCGTGATGAGATGGGAGGTCCCGAAGTCTCCATCCGAGATTCGGAGCTTCCTGGGATTGGCGGGCTACTATCGGAGATTTATCCAGGATTTCTCCAAGATAGCCGTACCCCTGACACGACTGACGAAGAAAGCCGTGGTCTTTCGGTGGGGACCCGAGCAGTAGGCTGCATTTGAGATGCTGAGACAGAAATTGTGTGAGGCACCAATCCTAGCCCTGCCTGAGGGCGTAGAGGATTTTGTGGTTTACTGCGATGCGTCCATTTCGGGGTTGGGCACAGTCCTGATGCAGAGGGGGCATGTCATTGCCTACGCTTCGCGGCAGCTCAAGCCTCACGAGGCAAATTACCCGACACACGATTTGGAGTTGGGGGCGATGGTCTTTGCCCTCAAGATTTGGCGGCATTACCTCTATGGGGTTCGGTGTACCATCTACACGGACCACAAGAGTTTGAGGTACCTCATGGACCAGCCGAATCTGAATATGAGGCAGCGGCGGTGGTTGGACGTGGTGAAGGATTATGATTGCGAGATCCTTTACCACCCGGGGAAGGCCAATGTGGTGGCCGATGCGCTTAGCCGCAAGACGGTGCCGATCAGGGACGTCTGTTTGAGGATGACTGTGGTGACTCCCCTGTTGGAGCAGATTCGGGAGGCTCAACAGGAGGCTATCAAGGAGGAGCATCGGAAGAGCGAGCGTGTAGTGGGTCAGGTTTCCTCCTTTGATTATGATGGCAGAGGACTTTTGACATTACACCGTAGGGTGTGGGTGCCGTATCACGGTGGTGTGCGTCAGATTTTGATGGAGGAGGCGCACAAGTCCCAATTTTCTATTCATCCCGGGGCGACAAAGATGTATAGGGATCTTCGTCCGGATTATTGGTGGCCTTGCATGAAGCGGGATGTGGCATGGTACGTCGAGCGATGCTTGACCTGCAGGAAGGTCAAGGCCGAACATCAGAGGCCGCATGGCAAGATGAAGCCATTGGACATTCCACTGTGGAAATGGGAAGATATCACGATGGATTTTATCACAAAGCTTCCCAAGACCGCACGGGGAGTGGATTCGATTTGGGTCATCGTGGATAGATTGACCAAGAGTGCTTACTTCCTTCCGATTCAGGAGAGCATATCGGCCGAAAAATTGGCCGACATCTATATCAGGGAGATTGTGGCACGGCATGGGGTGCCAGTATCGGTAATCTCAGACAGGGATGTGCGTTTTACTTCCAGATTCTGGAAGAAATTTCATGACGAGTTGGGCACTCGTCTGCATTTCAGCACCGCCGTTCACCCGCAGACAGATGGTCAGAGTGAGCGGACCATCCAGACTTTGGAGGACATGTTGCGGGCGTGCGTTCTGGATTTCGGTGGTAGCTGGGATACCTATTTTCCTTTGGCTGAGTTCTCATACAACAACAGCTATCACGCGAGTATTGATCGACCCCCGTTCGAGATGTTGTATGGGCGGAAGTGCAGAACCCCGATATGTTGGGGGGAGGTTGGCCAGAGAGTCATGGGAAGCACCGAGGTGGTGCTAGAGATGACCGAGAAAATCCAGCAGGTTCGGAGCAGACTTCAGACTGCACAGAGTCGGCAGAAAAGCTACGCCGATAGACGCCGATCCGACTTGGAGTTCCAAGTCGGGGATATGGTCCTCCTGAAAGTGTCGCCTTGGAAAGGTGTCATTCGATTCAGGAAGCGGGGCAAGTTGGGCCCAAGGTTCATCGGGCCGTTCAGGGTTGCAGCCCGGGTGGGCAAGGTGGCGTATAGGCTGGATCTGCCAGCCGAGCTCAGTCAGATCCACAGCACCTTCCATGTTTCACAGCTGCGGAAGTGTCTGGTGGACGATTCAGCAGTAGTACCGTTGGAGGATATTCAGGTTGATGACAGCTTGAATTACATTGAGCGCCCAGTCGCAATACTTGATAGGAAGACCAAGACGTTGAGAAACAAGAGGGTAGAGCTAGTAAAGGTGCAATGGCAGCACCGCAAGGGTTCGGAATGGACTTGGGAACCGATGGACGAGATGATGGAGCATTACCCCGAGCTGTTTCAGGACCAGGCAGCAGACTTCGAGGGCGAAGTCTAAAATAAGTGGGGGAGATTTGTAGCACCTGGTTTCCGGTATGTGAATTTTATTTGAGCATTGCCCTAATTTAGCCTTGGACTCGGCGAGTCATAGGGTCCGACTCGCCGAGTAGGGACGAGACTCAGGACACGTTTTAAGTAGGCGACTCGGCGAGTCCACATCCTGGACTCGGCGAGTCACCGCTGCTGGATGAAACCCTAAGTTTCAAGGGTTTGCACCCTATTTAAACTCTCATTCCGCACCAACTCGTCCCCATTCACCCCCCAGAACTCCCCCAACATCGTTTTCCCTTGTTTCCTTGAGAGATTGAGGTGTTCTTGGTGTGTTCTTGAAGGTTTTGAGGAGAAAGAGGAGTAGATCAAGAAGAAGAGAAGGAGATCAGCCATCTTTGTGTCATTTCAACATTATTCCTTGAGGTATATCTCGTTTTCCCCTGTTTCTATGCTTAGGATGTCATTTGGGACACTCTTGAGCAATTCTCCAAGCTTGTTTGTGCTTAATGACTCGTAATAAGTGGACTAACCTTTAGATCTAGGCAATATTGAGCTCCAGGAGCTCAGATCTGTGAGCTTTATGGCCCCATGTGGCTTGTTCATCCTAGATCTACCCTTTTGAGGCATTTTGCACCCTAAAATCCACATTAGTGAATATCCACACGTAAAGTTGGAAACTTTACGTGTGATTTGTGTCCTAGAAGTCCAGATCTATGAATGGCATGGACTGAAACCGAGTAAATCTGTGTATTTGGTGGATGCATGGCGACGACTCGGCGAGTCGCATAGGTGACTCGGCGAGTCTGGTCGCGAGTCACCGATTTGGTCCCTTCTTCATGTGTCGAGTTGATCCATGAGTCACAGGGGGTGACTCGGTGAGTTGGGAGCTGAACTCACCCATGTTAGGACTCGGCGAGTCAATGCCCTGACTCGGCGAGTCCAAGGCAATCTTCATAGATCAAGAACAGACTCGACGAGTTGTTCATCCAACTCGGCGAGTCTTAGCATAAAGTGTTCATCGGATGAAGATGAACTCGACGAGTTGTTCATGCAACTCGGCGAGTAGGATGAAGGAGTTGAACGACAGTTAGAAGGTGAACTCGTCGAGTCATAGCCAGACTCGACGAGTAGAACCAGGGACCCAGGACATTGGTTTGCTAGGGACTCGGCGAGTGGTGATCCACTCGGCGAGTCGGGTCAACTGAAAGTTGACTCTAGCTTTGGCTTAGAGCTAGACTGGGGGTAAAATGGTCATTTTACCTAAAGGTCAGTTAGCAGTGTTTGATTGAGTATGTTGTGGGAATTGCAGCCGGAGGACTCCCGGAGCAGTAGCAGTCAGCTAGTTCCCGATCGGTTCAGCAGCTACTTTGAGGTGAGTTACCTTCCAGTAGCAGTGGGTCTAAGGCCACAATGCCGACCCACCAGTAGGAAATGTATGATAGATGATTGTCTTTGTGATATCATCTAAGTTTGCTACTACCTGATATGTTATATGCTCGCATGATATGTTGTATGTGATAAGTAGTAGAGTTTGGTTGTTAGGACCAAAGGGTAGTCAGACACCCCAGATACGTCTGACAGTATGTGATGATATGTTTGCATGCTGGCTTGTTATGTTATATGTGATCGTAGTAGTAGGGGGTGAAATAGTCCCCGAGGATCGGTTGTTAGGACCGATGGGTAGTCAGCACCCCAGAATGGCTTGACATGGGTAGTCAGCACCCCAGAATGGCTTGACACGGGTAAGACGGCACCCCAGAATGGCCGTATGGGTAGGTCGGCACCCCAGAATGGCCGTACCGGGTAGTTAGGCACCCCAGAATAGCCTGGCAGTACGTATGTTATGTGTTTGTATGGTATGCGGTACGTTGGGGGAACTCACTAAGCTTTGTGCTTACGTTTACAGTTTTGTTTTCAGGTACCTCTGCATCGAAGGGGAAGGAGCCGGCGCGGTAGCGGCACGTCATACACACACTCTTCGGTTTCCGCATTTATGAGATTTACTGGGATTGTACTCTGATATTTTGATGGGATGCATGGTTTGACTTTTTAGAACATGGTTGTGATGTGTTATGGTGCGAACAAACAATGTTTTTATTTATTAATGTTTTCTAAAGTAATACCTTAAAAATGAAATTTTCGGACGTAAAAATTGGGTCGTTACACAAAAACCGCTCGAACTAAAATTCGAGTTTCGGGTTGTACACTGCTAAGCCGAATCTTAGAAAAATCATAACTTCCTCATACGAAGTCAGATTTGGGCGTTCTTTTTATCGACGCTCTTAGTTTAACATATTCTATGACTTTTGTTTAGATTGCTAAGGCTAAAAAGTCTTCTATCGTAAATTCACTATTTACGTCTTCCGGTGCCGTGCCGGTTTTGTCGTAAAACTTCGGCGGGCCATAACTTCTTCGTTATAACTCGGATTTCGGCATTCTCTATATGTACGGAAATCTTGTGACATATTCTAAAACTTGGTTAAGACTATTCATTATAAATAATCTTTTGTCAAAAAGTCATTTTTGACCCCTATTGCCTCTAAATTGACTAGCCCGGATCTGCGGGCGTTACAGTGTATGTTACTAAGTTCGCAGGGTAGGTTGAGTTTGTATGCCACAGGGCCGATTCTAGCAAAAATCTCAAAAGGCCCTATGTATCTTGGATTTAGCTTTCCACGCTTTCCAAAACATATTGTGCCTTTCCAGGGTGAGACTTTCAGAAGGACTCGGTCTCCCACCTGGAACTCCAAGGGCTTTCTTCGTTTGTTTGCGTAGCCTTTCTGTCGGTCTCTATCGGCCTTTAATCTTTCACGAATCTGAACGATCTTCTCGGTCGTTTCTCGAATGATCTTTGGACCTATGAGAGTACTGTCAGGGATCCGCCCTTTAGCTAACTGAGTGTCACCCACCTCAGTCCAACACAGAGGGGATCTGCACTTTCGGCCATAGAAGGATTCAAATGGGGCTTCCTTAATGCTCGTGTGGTAACTGTTGTTGTAAGAAAACTCAACTAAAGGTAAGTGGGTATCCCACGCCTTACCAAAGTTGTTCACACAGACTCGCAACATATCTTCCAAAGTTTGGATGGTCCTTTCACTTTGTCCGTCGGTCTGCGGATGGGAAGCTGTACTCATGTCCAACCTCGTTCCTAGGGCGTTTTTTCGTGATTGCCAAAATCTTGAAGTGAACCTACTATCCCTATCAGAGATAATAGATATAGGAACACTATGTAGTCGAACAATCTCTTGGATGTAGATTCGTGTAAGTTTTTTCATCTTGAAAGTTTCTTTGATTGGCAGGAAATGGGTGGATTTCGTCAGTCGATCGATAATTACCCAAATGGTGTCGTACCCACTCGTAGATTTAGGTAATTTGGTAATGAAATCCATAGAAATCATCTCCAATTTCCACTCAGGTATCTCAGGTTGTTGGAGCAGACCCGAGGGTTTTTGATATTCGACCTTTACCTTGGCACACGTCAGACACTTACTAACGAAGGTAGCAATTTCGACTTTCATGTTCGGCCACCAATATAACTTTTTGAGATCAAGGTACGTCTTGTCCGATCCTGGGTGAATGGAGTATTTGGTCTTGTGAGCTTCGTTCATGACCACCTCTCTGTGACCACCAAAATTTGGGGTCCAGATCCGGTCCATGAAACAATAAACTTCGTCTCCTCGAGTCTCAAAATTCTTATCCATTTCTCTTAAAGTTTCGTTTGTGACATTTTCTGGTTTCAGGGCTTCTATCTGGGCTTCACAGATTTGCACGGATAAATGAGAATGGATAGTCATTGTTAGTGATTTAACCTTTCTGCCAGAATATTCTTTCCGACTCAGAGCGTCTGCTACTACATTGGCTTTACCCGGCTGGTATCGAATTTCGCATTCGTAATCATTGAGTAGTTCGACCCACCGCCGTTGTCTCATATTGAGTTCTTTCTGGTTAAGTATGTGTTGGATGATTTTGTGGTCGGTGTATATCATGCTCTTCGTACCGTACAGATAGTGTCTCTAGATCTTCAGAGCGAATACAACCGCTCCTAACTCGAGATCGTGCGTGGTGTAGTTGACTTCGTGTGTCTTCAGCTGCCGTGAAGCGTAGGAGATGACCTTACCTCATTGCATCAGAACACAACCGTGCCCTTGATTAGACGCATCGCAATAAACCACAAAATCGTCTGTCCCCTCAGGAAGGGATAGTAACGGCGCGATGCATAAGGCTCGTTTCATAAGGCTATTGGGCTTGAATGCTCGAGATAATGCGAAGGTTCATATTGGCTTTGTCTCCGTTAGATTAACAGAGTTTCGTTATGCGGTAGATTTAGATTAATGGCCTTGTCGAAGCACAAGATATCAACACGATGGAGACTCAACCAGTACATGCCCACAATGACATCGAAACTCTTGATCGACACCGGGATGAGGTCGATTCGGAGAGTATGATTATCTAGTGTGAGAGTGCAACCTATGTAGATTTCGTTAGAGCTCTCTGTCTTCCCATTATCCATTTCTACGACAAATGTTTCTTTTAGTGGTTGTGAGGATTGTTTAAGTAAGTGCTTAAAGTTTTGGTTTACGAAACTTCTTTCTGCTCCACTATCGAAGATGATACAAGCTTAAGAGTTATCGAGAAAGAACGTACCCGTGACCATTGTGGGGTATGCCATCGTTTCATTGTGACCGATAGCAAGTAGTCTTCATGTTCCTCCCGTATTCCCAGCTTTCGCGAAGTTTCTTTTGAAGTGTCCGACCTCTCCACAGCCATAGCAGGCTTGACTCACTCCGGTACTACGAACTTGACAGATGGGTTTAGGTTGAGATTTGAAAAATCGGATGGTATGGCCCTTCCGATTGCAATTAGTGCAGTGCATTTCTCGACAGGGGCCGTGATGATGGAAAGAGCACTTGTTGCACTTGGGTAGGTTTCCCGCATAGGTATTGGCTGGTGTAGGGGCAGCCGGAGTGGTGGCAGCATGAATAGCCACCATCTGTTGGTTTTTTAGGATGATTGAGTTGACTTGACCTTCTTCCAGTCCCACACGTTTCCTCTAGTTGTCGGATGATGTAGCTGGTGCCGTAGTAACCGTTGTGGTTGCCGTGGATGGAGTGGAAGGGGTTTCATGATCAATCAACATGTGGGCGAGCTCTTTGGCGCTGTCAAAGGTTGCAGGCTGTGAAGATAGAATGTTTCCTTGATACAGGGGCACTAAACCCCAGATGTATCGTTCGATTTTCTTGCTCTCAGAAGGGATCATGTTAGGGAACATAGCCACCAAGTCGCAGAACCTAGCCGTATATTCCACTATATCTGTCCCCTTCATCTTGAGGTTCCAGAGTTCCTCCTCAACCTTCTAAACCTCACCTCTAGGGCAGTATTCCTTTCTCAGTAGGTCCTTTAGTGTGTCCCAGCCCATGGCATTGGCTGTTACTAAGGAAGGTGAATTGACATGGCCATTCCACCATGTTAGGGCCCTTTTGGTGAAGGTAGCAGCAGCGAACATGATTTTTCTCTCTTTGGGGCATGAGCACATTTCAAAAACAGCCTCGGCTCTTTCGATCCACTGGGATAATGCAAGAATTCCTCCAGTCCCATTGAAGAAGGTTGGTTTGTAGTTCATGAAATCCTTATAAGTGCATCCCTGTGCCCGTGGATGATCTTCACCATGTCTAGAATTTCCACCCATTCCAGCGCCACTTGCATCACCAGAATTTATTTGGGCTAGATCTGCCGTCACTGCTACAGTTACAACCATTTGAAATATTACTGGATCAAACTGTGGAGGGGGTGGTGGTGGAGGTGTTTGAGCCGTAGGTCTGCCTCTGTTTTGGCGCTTACGGGGAGGCATCTCTTGCTGAAAATTTTGCATAGATAATGATAATAGTGAGAAACAATGGGGAGTATGATGAGAGTGTTTTATGAATTAAACCACCATACACAAGTTGTCAGACATGGTTATATACTGAGTAAGGAGACATAAAAGTATAGACTTTTCCCAATAGGTTAGATATCTGCCGATATTAATGGTATTACTGATGTAAATAAGTCTTGGAAAAATGACCTAACAGTAGGTCTTAAATCAAACCATGAGAAGAAAAATATTTGGCAGTCTAGATTGCTACATAGCATACTAAAAGATGAGAATATTACAGAGACAAATGTTCCATTCAAAAGTAGACGTTAGAGACTATTCCTAAGTTAAAAGAAAAGATGCGCTGGTCATCTTTCATCGGCAGCGGCGAATGTTTCTCGGGCGGACTCCGAGATTAGCCAGTTGGCGCTCCATGTTGAGAAGGTGTCGCTTGTAGACCCTCTGGCGAACTCAGAGTTCTACAACTTCAGCCCAGGTCTTGGCCAATTCTTACAGCAAGGCCTCGCTGCTTGCTGCAAACCTCTCATTGGCATGTTCCAGGCGGCTGGTGCGAAGGGAGTGCATTCCTCCATTTGTATCAACCTCCGCGATGCGCTGGAGAGCAGCCCTGCCCTGAATTTCGTTGCGGGCAACTCTTTGTACCAGAATGCGTAAAACCATGTTTTTCGTTCCTCCTTCACTTGTATTGTAGAAGCTTTGGTCTCCATTTGAAGGGAATTGGTTTGTTTTGCTCTTCTCCCCACGTTTCTATGCATTCCACCCATGTAGGCGTAGGGCCGTGGAAGGCCTCGTGGGGGTTAGGGTTCGGGACCGGGGCCGCAGGGGGTAGGTTGTTGACTTCGGGCTCAGAGTTTGACCCATCCGAGAAACCTTTTGCTTGGTGGTCATCCAGAGGGATCAGATGTACCTCATCAGGGTCTTCGTTGAGCCACCCCACATTACCGTGATTTGGGACGTATGGGTCACCATGATGAAATCCGGCCATGGTATCTATATGAGAAAAGGGGAAGAATAGTTAATAGACTTACTAATCTAAGATACTTATAAGGAAATCATTATTAGTTATACCAATACTTGCATAGTGCATACTAATTATATGTGACCGAAACGAGAAAGACCTTCGAATAAGCGAACCTAACTCTAAATCCACAACCAAACAAGGAACAGGAAGTAAGGCAAAGATCACAAATTCTAAGTCTATATCGTTTTAGTTACATGTAACCGTAGTGTATCCACATAGCAACTATTGCTCTCCTAATAATGACACTTTTAGTTCTCATTCATGTAAATTATAGTAATGCAGAATACTCCTATAGTATTCCCATATTAGAGTTATTGGGATAGTGTTGGTAACTTTTTAGACTTTGTTGCAGTATCACAACCATCCTTAGGCACATGGTAGTGAATCAAGTATACCAGCCTGGTGATTCTAAGTCTATAGTATTCCCATATTAGAGTTATTGGGATAGTGTTGGTAACTTTTTAGACTTTTCTACTACAGTTTATGTTTGTATAACAATGCATAATATTTTGTTGCAGAATACTCCTACAGGTGATTCACCATGAACGACGGAATACGTTATGGGGTGGAGGACTTCATGTTCAGTATCATAACAATGCATAATAATAAAAACAAGAAACAACATTCATCACATTAATATGTAAATTTCAATACATGTGTGTTCTGTACATTTTCATAGACATCAAAAGTATGAACAAAATAAAGATGAGTCTTATATGTGCTCCATCTTCTCAAAAACCGCACTCGTACCTATTTATTTCTGATCTGAGAATACAAGTTATTTTGAAAACGAATATCAACATAAAGCTGGTGAGTTCATAAGTATTTAGTGTCATTGTTTGTATAAAAATGTATGCAAATCGCATAGTATATCATTTATTAACAAGATTTGAAGATGATTTGAGCCCTAGAAAATCCCATATTTTCCAGCAAAAGTAGTCTTCTACCAAGACTTAGTTATTTGTAAATTCGTTTCTTTGAAAATATAATTAGTTTTCTTATGAACGTATCAGAAATGAAAAATACAGTTTTATACTTGTTCATTATAGAGAAATAACATAGTTTCACCCTAGCAGCATCCTTTCCGGATAAGTGTATTAGTGAATGTAAACTCCGAATAGTATTAATTGTGTACACACCTCGGGATGTGTGTTTAATTGAATGTGAGCTTGTATGTAACCTTACTGAGTGATAGTAGTGTAGTGGCTGACGCTCCAGGTCACCAACTTTGATGTTTTTAAAAGACCCAAACTTTCATAGTTCACAATATCGTTACTCCAAAACATGCTATTTGCATATTCATAAAAGCAATATTTTACATTGATAAAAAAAAAAAAGAATTACAAACTATTGGATACAAAGCTTCTATTACAAAGTGTTATATATATATATATATATATTACATAACTACCCAGGATATTGTAATTTATACAAACATAAACTGTAGTAGAAAAGTACTATTACAAACTATTCTACATCTTTCAATAGTATGTAAACATACTAGTTACTTATCACCTGTAATTGTTAAACATTGATAGGGTAAGTGGTGACACTTAGTGAGTTCAAAAATAGATACAATATAATGTTATGTCGTATATATACTTTAATGTGGCAAAAGCAAATAGGAACAACAAGATGTATGTGAGATCATGTGACAAGCATTCATATCAATCAAAGACTTTATTCAAAGATATACTTTTCAATTCTTGATATACATCAATAAAGCTTTGGCCCAAATGCATAGAAGATTTGCAATTTCTGATTAACATCTTGTTAGATTTCAGGCTTATAGTCCTGTCTAACCATTTGCCAATGCCATAGAACAGAAGTCATTCTCTTAAGGAGACATGCTCTACATGGCCAGAGGCTACGTACCAGTACCAATGTGAATCTAAGTCCTTTCACTGATCACATGGTCAAAGGTATTACAATTGCTATAAACAAAGCGAATAACACGAGAAAATAACTCAGAATAATAAGACTGAAAAGCACATAGCACATATAACACATAACATACAATTGTTCCTATATATTAAACTCACCTTAAGTTAACCGGGGGTTAAAATAGTAATTTGGACAGCACATCGGCTTTAAATATGACTTTCTATGTTGAAAACCGGGAGCTTAATTGAAAACCAGGATCTGCGAAGGTAGGGATTTCAAACCGAAAGGATAAAATTTCCGGGCTTCTCGGGGGCCTCGGGACGTGTTTCGGGTGCTAAAATTGATACCGGGACTTCGGGGAAAGTCAAAATAGTGAATATATGGAATTAGGGTGAAAAAGTGTCAAAATTCCTAAATTAGTTGGCAAGTCTCGCAACCCCCTTATTTATAGGGTGCGAGACCGAAGGTGTGTGGCTAGAGAGCTTCCACGTCGCATCTACGAGGCTCGGTCCGGAGGGGGGGGTGACGAAGCAGCTCAGTGGCATCAGCAGCGAAGGGCAGGTGGCGCGCATGCAAGGGACCGGGTGCGAGGCTCCGAAGTGCGACACGGGGCGAGGCGCATCGGACGCGCATTGGGCCGAAGATCAGGGTGAAACGGACTTCGACGTGTGTGGGACACGAGGCGTGATCTTGCGAGGGTGATGAAGTCGCTTCGTGGCCGGTACTATTCATGCAAAATTTCTTTGTTTTCGGGCCTCAAACTTCTAAAATCCAAAACTTTCGCATACGAGCTCCGTTTTTTATGTTCTTTATATGCACACGTTGCTAAGATTACGCTCTACAACTTTCATTTACACTTCATCGGCTAATTTTGACTTTATTTTTAATATTATTAATTTTAAAAGACCAGGACAGGAAAATCCGTTAAAAATTCATAACTTATTCATCTGACATCCGTTTTTGTCAGACTTTTTACTGTTGTACTACATATTACGAGACCTTCGATTCTCGTTTAGGATGTATCGGTCAAATATCGCTCGATCTAAAATTCGAGTTTTTAGCTGTCTACTACTAAATTGAAACATCGAAAAATCATAACTTCCTCATACAAAGTTAGATTTTTGCGTTCTTTTTATCGAATTTCTCGGTTTAATGAATACTAAGAATTTCATTTAGATTACTAAGGCTAAAAAGTAGTTTATCAAAAACTCACTTTTTACGTCATTCAGCGTCGTGCCGGTTTTGTTGCGGATCTTCGGTTGGTCATAACTTCTTCGTTATAACTCGGATTTTGACGAGGTTTTCGCCTACAAGTTTCTAATGAGATTCTATAAAACATAAAATAATAAAATTTTACTTATTTAAAATTTTATATTTTCGCTAAACTTCACTATTTGGATTTTAATTGGAATCTCATAAGACTTCCAATATTTTCTGAGTGATTCTAAACATACTTTTACTTTATTTCTAGTAAAAACCATCTGTTAGAACTCAACACTCAATTTTACATAATATTTCACAATTTTATTCATTATAAAACACGATTTCAAAACGTGTATATTACAAATACCTCCTCCTTTTGAGGATTTCATCTCCAAAATTACATCGATTAAAATAAATGGGGATATTTTGCTTTTATCTCACTCTTATTCTCCCGAGTATAGTTTGGGCCACGATGGTGTTTCCACTTGACAAGCACCAATTCTACTTCTTTATTGCGTAGCTTAGTTGTTCTTTCATTCACGATTTCTTCAGGCTCTTCAACATATCTTAACTTATTATCCAATTTCACCTCGGATGATGGAACTGTCTCATCGTAGATGCTCAAGCATTTGCGCAGATAACTTACGTGAAACACATCATGAATACCTGCCAAATCTTCAGGAAATTCTAAGTGGTATGCTTGCTTTCCAATTCTCTGGATGATTTTGAGAGGACCAACAAATCTACGACTCAACTTTCCTTTCTTCCCAAATCGCATAAGGCCTTTCCATAAGGATACCTTCAGCATCATGAAATCACCCACTTAGAATTCTATAGGTCGTCTTCTCTTTTCCGTATAGGACTTCTATCGATCCTGGGCCGCTTTCATTCTTTCTCGTTCGATTTGAATGTTTTTGGTGGTGTCTTGAATCATTTCATGGCCTCCAAGGATCTTCTGTCCTATATCACGCCAACATAACGGCGTATGACATTTGCGACCATATAATGCTTCATATGGTGGCATTTTGATTAAAGTGTGGTAACTGTTATTATACGAAAATTCGACAAGCAGTAAGTATTTATCCCAGTTACCACCGAACTCCAAAACACATGCACGAAGCATATCTTCTACTGTTTGGATTGTTCTCTCCGCCTGACCATCTGTCTGGGGATGATAAGCGGTGTTGAGAGCAAATCGAGATCCCAACTCGCGTTACATACTCGCCCAAAAGTAAGAAGTGAAGCGAGTATCGCGATCGAAAATGATCTTTAGTGGCACACCATGTCTTGCAACAATTTCATCCAAGTATACTTGTGCGTATTTCTCCATTGGAGCCGTTTCACGCATGCTAAGAAAATGTGCACTCTTAGTCAGGCGGTCGACGATTACCCAAATGCTATCATGCTGTCTAGCAGTCTTTGGCAATTTGGTAATAAAATCCATGGACAGCTCTTCCCACTTCCATACAGGAACACTAAGGCTTTCTGGAGTTCCATAAGGCCTTTGGTGTTCTGTTTTGACTTGTAAGCATACTAAGCATTCCTGTACATATCTTCCAATGTCTCTCTTTAATCCAGGCCACCAATAATAAGCTCTTACATCATAGTACATTTTACTTGTACCAGGATGTATTGATAGCTTAGACTTATGAGCTTCATCTAAAATCTTCTGTCTTAATCCACCAATCTTTGGAATCCATAGCCGATTCTTAAATACTTTTAATCCTCGTGGATCATCAAGTAAAACATCAGCATAATGTACCATTCCTTCCTTCTTCACATTTTCTAGCTTTAAGGTTTCAGCTTGCCACTTCTCTAGTTCATCAAGAATGGTGAACTTCACCGTAGTGTGGGTAATAGTATAACACATACTATTACGATAAACTTTCCTGCTAAGTGCATCTGCAACCACATTAGCCTTTCCAGGATGCTACATGATTTCGCAATCATAGTCCTTGATCCGCTCCGTGGCTCCTTGTTGTCTCATATTCAGAGTTTGCTGACTGAATATATACTTGATACTCTTGTGGTCGGTTTATAATTGGCATTTCGTACCAAAAACGTAATGTCTCCAAAGTTTTAGGGCAAATACTACTACAGCGAGTTCAAGATCATGGGTGGGATAATTCTTTTCATAATCTTTTAGTTGTCTTGAGGCATAGGCTATCACTTTACCACGATGCATCAACACACAACCGAGTCCCAATCTTGAAGCATCGCTATATACGGAGAAATCATCATCACCTTCTAGGAGTGATAAGATGGGAGCTTGAGTCAAAAGATCTTTTAGAGTTGAGAAAGATTTTTCTTGAGCTTCACCCCATTCGAACTTCACTTCCTTCCATGTAAGACTTGTAAGAGGTACGGTTATACGAGAAAAGTCTTTAATGAATCTCTGGTAATATCCCGCGAGACCTAAGAAACTTCGAATTTCGGAAGCATTACGGGGCACTTCCCAATTTTGAATGGCTTCGATTTTGATGGGATCTACAGATACATCGTTATTAGAAATAATATGGTCGAGAAATTGAACTTGACGAAGCCAAAATTCACATTTCGAGAATTTAGCATAAAGTTTCTCCTTTAGAAGAAGTTCTCAGATTTCACGAATATGAACGGCATGATCGGCTTCAGACTTGGAATAGATTAGAATATCGTCAATGAATATGATGACAGACTTATAGATCATTGGGCGGCACACTCAATTCATCATATCCATGAATACGGCAGGAGCATTTGTCAAACGGAATGACATGAAAAGGAATTCAAAATTCCCATGTTATGAAAAGATACACATTTGTATCTAATTAGGACTTGAATTATTTATTAGTTAAGGACAAACACTTCTAATCACGAAAACACTCCATTACAAGCGTTTGGAGGGACCCGTGTGGCATTTAAGGACACATATGGCTTGGATATGGAGTTTACTCTTCAAGAGTAAACTCACACAAGAGTTTTCGGCCCTAAAGTCCCATTCCCCATGATTTTACGGCTGTAAACTCATGGTGGGGTGTTCTATGGTGCAAAATGGCTTTGAATCAATTGAGGGAGAATTCTAGGGTTAGATTCAATGCATGGGAAAGTGATTTAAGCAATTTAGGGACCCTTTGAGGAGTTTATGGTAGTAAACTATATGTTTACGACCGTAAACTCTTGTATACATGCCCAAAATGTTTCTTGGTGGTCAACTAATCACATGCGATTTTAAGCTATTACACAAGCCTTGGATGGAATCAAAGGTGTCATTTGGCCATGATCTGGGAGTTTACAGCCCAGGAACCCATTTTGGGAGGGTTCACAGCCGTGAAATCCTTAGGGAGTTGTTTTCATCAAGTTTTAGGCTCCTAATTCGTTTGTGGTTGCTTCTAGATTTTTGTTCAAGGCTTAGGAGGTGTGTAAGTGGCAATTTAACACCTTAGAAGGAGTTTACTCCCCATGAAGATGAGTTTACGGCCCAAGCATATTCTTGGGAAGTAAACTCATGTTTAATCCTTAAAATGGATGTTCAAGGTGTTCTAAGTCCAATCCCATAATTGTATAAGCCATACCTAAGCTTCAATGGTGTTTTGGAAGGGTTTTAAGGCATAAAACCCCACTTTATGTGTGTTTACCGACCAAGCATGTTCCAGGGCCGTAAACACATAAACATGGTCCTAAATCATAGATAAACCACGAATTTGAAGGCTAAGGATGATATACTAGGAGTTAGGGTAGATACCTTGATGATTTGAAGCCTTAATTTGATGATTTTGGACCCTTAGATTTGTTTTGAGGAGAGAGGTTAAAAAGAGAGTAGTGAGAGAGAGGAAAGGCTTCAAATGAAGACTTTTGAGCTTTAAATAGGTCCTATGTTCGGGACATGGTGGAATTCTACCCGATACCGACGTTAAACGGGGCTTTTGGTCGTACCCGATTAAGCTATCGTAATCCGGCGAGATAGAATTTAGAAATTTTCAAATTATTGATTTTGGGCCATTTTCATGAGTTTCTAAGGGATTTGAGCACTCACAAGATTAAAACAAACTTATAAGTTTAAATAACTTAGCTCAAAAACGGAATCGAAACAAACCGCTATAGACGGGTTTTACGGACGAGATGGGTTTCGGCGATGGACAACTTCGGGTTGTTACATTATCCCCCCATTAGAGGGAATTTCATCCCGAAATTCAAAGATTAAGATACAGATTATGAAATGAAAAGAGATGTGGATGAATCTACTGCTTCGGTTCTTCATGCTCCCAAGTGGAATCGAGTCTCCGCTTGACATTCCAGCGAATCCTCACTATCGGGATACGGTTTTGTTTCGTACATTTGATCTCTCCATCCATGATCTCAATTTGTTCTTCCATGGAGGCTCAAACTTTCGTTGAATTTGGTCTCATCAAAGGAATTACTAAGGTATCGTTGGGTAGGCGTTTCTAAGGATTCGAGACGTGGACAACAAACTGGATACTGTTATGCCCTTGAGATAGTCGAAGTCTGTAGTTCACGGTTCCGATTTTGGCGGGGATTTCGAAAAGTCCAGTGTATCACGGGAGGAGTATTCCGTGCTTCCCAAGGCATATCAGGCTCTTCTGGGATAAGGCCTTCAAAACAAATGTTGCCAGATGTCATCTTCATGTAGCGGAGTAGCTAAGGGTCTGATGGTTCTAGATGAAATTTCTGGGTGGGTTTGCGATAATAGTCGACAAGACCCAAGAATTGACGGGTTTCTATGGGTATCTCCAGTATCGCCTTAGTTTTTGGAAAGGTCCACTGGTATCACTGCCTTGCTTATCTACATGACCAGGGAAAATGGTTTGACCGAAAGGCAGCACTACTAACTCGTAGTGATCATATAAAGCCTTGGTTGCTGTCTTGGACACATCATCCTCACGGAGGTCTGGCTACAAGGTAGTTCCAGGGATTAGGTTGATGCGAGACTTGACTAGACGTTCGGAAGGAATTCTCGGGAAAGACATTAAGGAAAAAGTTGCAGACTTCCCGTTTCCCGATGACCGCACGGACGAGGAATGCATGGGAAACTTTTTAAGCCTTGATGCACGAAATGATGCGAAGGTTGGATTCAGGTTTGATGCCGAAGATCATGAGATTCGGGTCGGAGGGAAGATTTAGACGGATGACCCAAGAATAACAGAATGAATGAGACTCATTCATTCCATGCCAACGATGGCATCAAAGCCTTTCATGAAAAATTTGCCATTTAACCGAATGGAACAGAATAATCGTCCGGATTGAGGATACGATCTATAGGTATGAAGTTAGCATTCTCTTCTCAATTGCTAACCAACTCAACAGTACACGTTTTCGATTATTGACGAAGGACTAACTTTAGAAAGGTGTTTGAATGAATTGTTAGCAAATTTCTTTCACCATTAGAATAGAAAAGGATCACAGGCATAAAATTCACCAAGGGGAAATATACTTGTGGCAACGGTGGGGTCAACATCTGTCCTTTCTTGTCCCAAAGTTAAGGCTCTCCCAATGTTGCCAGATGTTACTGCCTTAGCGCAGTTTCGTTTGAATGTCCAACTTCTACACAATTGTAACAGGTCTGACCGATACTAGCTCCATAAGCTCGACTAGTTGATGGGGTTGGTGCTCTGCAGCTTCGCGCGAGGAGACCTTCTTGGCCACAACTTTTACAAAACTTTGCACGACAAGGGTGTCACACCCCTCTATAGCGGAGACGCAAGATATGACAGCGAAAACAGTTTCATTGCAAAAGATAAAGATACATCACCATAGCAGTATTAAAAAGTTTACAACCCATAGCTTAAAAAGAAACAAAGTACAAGTTTTCCAAAACCACATTGTTCAAAATATAACTTCATAATAGCTTCAACACGATGCAGAATGCTCTATGATGATGAATCTTTATATCCACTTACTAATTATTTCCTAAAAAAGCATGTAAAACGAGCGTCAACTATGAAAATAGTTGGTGAGTTCACAAGTTTATAAATCGAGCTTGAAATAAGTGTAACAGCCCAAAAATACGAGCCAAAAATTTCATTTTTAAATACACATACTTAACAAAACATTAAAATAAAACATTCACCAATCATAACATTTCATAAAGGATGTACGTGTCTGGAAACCAGTTATAAAAACATAATAAAGTCAGAGTACAAATCCCCAGGAAGATCTCATAGTGCAGAATACAAAGCGTGTGTGTGATGTGCTGCTACCGCGCGAGCTCCTTCCCCTTCGAAGAAGAGGTACCTGAAACCAAAACTGAACACTATAAGCACGAAGCATAGTGAGTTCCCCCATCATACCGCATACCATACAATCACATATCACACATATTGCCAGGCATTTCTGGGGTGCCCGACCTACCCGGTACAGCCATTCTGGGGTGCCGACCTACCTATGTCAAGCCATTCTGGGGTGCTAACTACCCATGTCAAGCCATTCTGGGGTGCTGACTACCCTTCGGTCCTGACGACCGAACCTCGGGGACTATTTCACCCCTTACTTCTACTATTACATATATCATAACATAACATATTATCAGACATATCTGGGGTGCTTACTACCCTTCGGTCCTGACGACCGGACTACTCCCCTCCTATTACCTCTATCGCATATAACGTAAAAAGCTAGCATGCAAACATATCATCATATACTATCAGATGTATCTGGAGTGTCTGACTACCCTTCGGTCCTAACAACCGAACTCTACTACTATCACATACGACATATCATGCTAGCATATAACATATCAGGTAGTAACAAACCTAAATGATATTACAAAGACAAGCATCTATCATACATCTCCTACAGGTGGGACGGCATTGTGGCGTTAGACCCACCGCTACTGGAAGGTAACTCACCTCGAAAGTAGCTGCTGAACTGATCGGAAACTAACTGTCTACTGCTATTGCTGCTCCGGGCGTCCTCCGGCTATAAATCCCACAAAACGATCAGTCAAACACTCCTAGATGTTCTTAGGGTAAAATAACCCTTTTACCCTCGACCATGTCGAAATCCAAGTCAAAGTCAACTTCCAGTTGACTGGACTCGCCGAGTCCACGGGCAACTCGCCGAGTCCTTCTCTTACTAATCCAGTCCCACTCGCCAAGTCCCTCTCCCCACTAACTGAGTCACCCTTGAGTACCGACTCGCCGAGTTTGAAGAACAACTCGGCGAGCTCCAGGATCTTCATAGGACTCGCCGAGTTGTTCATCCAGCTCACCGAGTTTAAGACCATCTTCATAGAACTCGCCGAGTACCACTTTGGGACTCGCCAAGTTCCTCGACCCATTTCCCAAATAGGCCAGATCTAAGACATACAATGCTTCAAAACCACAGATCTATGGTCCTAGGGCATGTTTACCACGCAAAGTTGCAAACTTTACGTGCATGCATGGCCCAATGAGCTCAAACATCCAATTCCAAGCTCTTTAAGAGGTCCTACACTCAATAGGGACCTCAATCACCTCAACCACAAAGAGTTGATGCTACTAGGATGTCTTAAAGGTCCAAATCCGAAGTCCTTGCAAAACATTAACCATAAACACATAGAGATTTAGGTTCCTAGGGCTTAAAACCTCTTTTTAGGGACAAGAAAGGGGGTTCCATGAACTAAAGGTCAAGATAGGAACTTTTCTACCTGAATCGAAGCCCTTCACAGAGTATATTCCAGATCTTCTTCCCTTCTTGAATTCTTCAACCTTCTCCTTCTTCTCCCAAGCTCCAAACCACCTTCAAAATGCTAAAAATCACCCACAAGGACACAAAGGGGGTTAGGGTTTCGTTCTACTGATCTCTGGGAGTGCTAGGGGTTGTGGAGGCTTGGTTAGATCATTTAAATAGGGTGCAAACACCCGGGTTAGGGTTTTAGTGCATACAGGGTCTACTCGCGAAGTCCCACAACCTTACTCGCCGAGTAGCCAGATTTGAACCCGAGTCGAGACCTGCTTCTACTCGGCGAGTTAGTCCTTCTACTTGCCGAGTCCAAGGTTAGAATGCAATACATAAGGAGAGTTAATAATCAAGAATACATACCAGGAACCAGGTGCTACAATAAGGCTATTCATAAATACAAGTACATTGCTTTAATGAGAAACAAAGTTGATTGCTATTAATACTTGAAGACCATGCATGGACATATGTTTGTTATAGTGATGTTTTTATGATAAATACTTGAATGCATAAGGTGTTTGAACCTTTAAAACTTACAAAGATCCGAATTTTTTGTGTTTGACATAGGTTTTGGTCCTTGGATTTCACCATTAAACAACATGCATGTTGTTTTTTGGGTGAAACCCTACCACCATCATCATCAAACTCGACATTCATGAACATGTTCATGAATGTTCATAAAGAATGGTGTAGAAGGAAGAGAAATACAAGAAAAACCTAAAAAAAACAAGAAGGAAAGTAAGGAGAGGTGAAACATTTTCTTATCTACCTTGAAGATTAGTCTTGGAGGATGAAGATTTGAGTGTGGAGAGGTGTTCTTGGCTGATGATTTTCGTGAGTTAGAGAGAGAGGAATAGGTTTTGAGAGTTGAAAGGGTGGAGTGTAAGAGAGAGTGAAGAGAGAAGTGGGAGAGTGGGATTAGGCCTTAATGATTGAAGTTTTGGGAAGAGGGAGAGCATGGGGAGAGGGGATGACCGGATTTTTGAGTCCCTTAAAGCCTTCTCTCTCCTTAATTCAAATTTTATAAAACTCTCTCCATAATTTTTATAAAAGCCTCATCTTTATAAAAGTGATTCTTTAAGCAATTTTTGATTTATTTAAAAATCTTGTTTTTAACTAATAAATTATGCTTAATGTTTGATAATTTAAATTTTTTTTTCATTGATATAATCCATAATTTGATTACTAAAAATTTGATATTAGGAAGTTTATAGCCAAATTTTATAAAGTTTCTAAGCTTTAAGATTTATAAATTTGGATTTTTGGCTCTTTAGGGTTTTTGGAACATTGTTTGATATTCACCATCCTATTGAAATGTAATTAGAATATTTTAATTTATTTTTTAGGGTTTTATACACTTTTTCAATTGTAACAAATTTTGAAGTTTCATTCTAATTATTGTATTGGCATTTCCTATTGTAGTTAAGCAACTTACTAGAATCGTAAGTGTCAAGTATATTAGTCCTAACTCTTAGTTGGATCCTAGTTTATGCAAGATTATGACCTAATCTATACTACTAGTCCATGGCATGTTGTGCATGAGTGGTTTTTATAAAGATGCATGAGTCCGAGAATGACCTGAATTGACAGTTGTCACAGTATCCCCCACTTAAAAAGAATTTTGTCCCAAAATTCATTCTATGTCATCGCTTGTTATCGCATGGGAAAAGTTGTGGATACTTTTCCTTCATGAAGTCCTCACGCTCCCAGGTGTACTCCGGCCCACGTTTTGAGTTCCATCGAACTTTCACAATCGGAATCTTACTACGCTTAAGTTGTTTTACCTACCTGTCAAGGATTTCTATCGGTTTGTCAACAAAGTTTAGCTTGTCATAAATGGCGCTTAACTATTGGGGTAATTGGAGTTTATATGCTGCCGGACCAATCCTTTCAATGATCTCAAAGGGTCCAACATATCTTGGGCTTAGTTTTCCTTTCTTACCAAAACGTACAAGCCCTTTCCATGGCGACACTTTTAAAAGTACCTTGTCTCCTACTTGGAATTCTAATGGTTTTTGACGATTATCCGCATAACTTTTCTGATGATCACTGGTAGCTTTAAGCCTATCCTTGATGATAGCAATCTTGTCAGATGTTTCCTGCATAAGTTCGAGTCTAGTCAATTGTCTGTCTCCAATTTCTGTCCAGCATAAGGGCGAACGACACTTGCGCCCGTACAATGCTTCATATGGAGCACATTGGATAATTGTGTGATAACTGTTATTGTAGGAAAACTCAATTAGAGGAAAATGAGTATCCCAATTTCCTTTGAACTCAATGACACACGCTCGTAGCATGTCTTCCAATGTTTGAATTGTTCTATCCGTCTGCCCATCTGTCTAAGGGTGGTAAGTTGTGCTTAAATATATCTTGGTTCCTAGTGCCTTCTGTAACATCCACCAAAATTGTGATGTAAAACGACTATCTCTATCAGAAATGATAGATAGGGGTACACCATGCAGAGAAACAATTTTGTCGATGTAGATTTGGGCCAATTTTTCCATCTTGAAATCTTCCCGAATGGGGAGAAAATGAGCACATTTTGTCAGTCGATCCACTATCACCAAAATTGTGTCGTGACCTTTAGTAGTTCTAGGAAGTTTGGTAATGAAATCCATAGATATTTTCTCCAATTTCCATTGGGGAATTTCAGGCTGTTGCAACAAGCCAGATGGTTTTTGATGTTCACCTTTGACTATTGAGCATGTCAAACATTTCCCGACATACAAGGCAATATCTTTTTTCATTCCAGGCCACCAATAGTACTCTTTAAGATCCTTGTACATCTTATCTGCCCCAGGGTGGATTGAGACTCATCTAGCACCATGTCTCTCAGATTGTTAACCCTTGGAATCCAGACCCTGTCCTTAAAATAACGAACTCCATCAGGTTTGGTTTCAAATCTCTCTTCCAAACCATGTAAGGTCTCGCCTGGAAGATTTTCCTTGAATAACGCTTTCTCCTGGGCATCAATGATTTGAGATTTCAAGCTTGTCTGAATTACCATTACCAAAGCTCTTACGCGGGAAGGTTTCACTCTTTCTTTCCTACTAAGAGCGTCGGCTACTACGTTAGCCTTTCCTGGGTGATATCGTATCTCACAATCATAATCACTAAACAACTCTACCCATCTCCCATGCCGCATGTTTAACATTTTCTGATCTAGGTTATGCTGAAGGCTTTGGGATCGGTAAAAATGGTGCACTTGGTTCCGTACAAATAATGCCTCCATATCTTAAGAGCGAAAACTATTGCTCTTAGTTCTAGATCATGGGTGGTATAATTCTTCTCATGTGGTTTGAGTTGTCTAGAAGCATACGCAATGACCTTATGTTTTTGCATTAACACACATCCTAATCCTTGATGAGACGCACCACAATACACCACAAAGTTCTCTGATCCTTCTGGTAAAGCCAGAATTGGTGCATTGCACAGCTTGTTTTTCAGGATTTGAAACGCCTCTTCGTGTTTCTCTTCCCAGAGAAATTTTCTATCCTTTTGGGTCAAAGATTCTAATGGCTGGGCAATCCTAGAGAAATTATCAATGAAGCGCCTATAGTACCCAGCTAATTCTAGGAACTGTCGTATTTCTGTCGGGGTTTTGGGGGCTTCCCATTTCTTGATTGCCTCAATCTTAGCTGGATCTACATGAATTCCTCTTTCGCCGATCACATGACTACGAAAATGTACTTTCCGAATCCAAAATTCACACTTAGTGAACTTGGCATACAATTTATGCTCCTTCAACAGCTCCAACACTAGCCTTAGATGTCTATTGTGATCTTCTTTGGTTTGCGAGTAAGCAAGTATGTCATCGATAAATACAATTACAAACTTGTCTAGGTATGGTCTAGACACCCTATTCATCAAATCCATGAAAACAACGGGTGCGTTCGTTAGTCCAAAAGGCATGACTAAGAACTCATAATTTCCATAACGGGTTCTAAATGTTGTTTTGTGAATGTCCCCTTCATGAATTCTTAGTTGATGATACCCTGACCGAAGGTCGATTTTTGAGAAGTAGGAAGCGCCCTGCAACTTATCGAACAAGTCATCTATTCAAGGGAGGGGATATTGATTCTTGATTGTCAGTTTGTTCAGTTCTCTGTAATCAATGCGCATTCGGAACGACCCATCTTTCTTTTTGATGAATAACACTGGGTCTCCCCACGGTGAAGAACTTGGTTGAATAAACCCTTTGTCTAGAAGTTCTTGAATTTGTCCGGATAGTTCTTTCATCTCGGATGGCGCAAGGCGATATGGTGCTTTTGCTACCGGTGCCTCTCCAGAAATTAAAATTATCCGAAATTCGACCTGTCTGTGAGGGGGTAGACCGGGTAATTCCTCCGGAAATACTTCGGGATAATTTTGAACCACCAGAATCTCCTTGAGTTGATTAGCTTCAGGTTCTCTTTCTAGCACGTGGGCCATGAATGCAATACAATTCTTCTTCAGGTACTTGTGAATCTTCATGCTTGATACTATGTTTAAACTTCTTCCTGGCTTCTCACCGTGTATGATATGGGTTTCTCCACTAAGGAGAGGTACTCTAATGACTTTCTCGTAACAACCAATATCCGCTCTATTTCTGGATAACTAATCCATCCCTACTATCACATCAAAACTACCTAGCTTTATAGGAATTTGGTCAATGCTAAAGAGTTTATCAGCTAAATTCACAGTACAACCAGGAATTATATCATTAGCCCTAATTTCATACCCATCAGCAAGTTCAATAGCATAAGCATTCCTCATGTTTCTCGATTTCAGGCCAATTAACAGTCTAAATGCTAAGGAAACAAAACTCCTATCTGCTCCCGCATCAAATATTACTGATGCAAAATGGTTGTTCAGGAGAAACGTCCCTGTTATCACTTCAGGGTTCTGACGAGCTTCTTCTGCACCAATGACAAAGGCTACACCTCTTGTCCATCCAACTTGATTTCCTTGGAAGTTTTTCCTGGCTTGGCCTTGTCCATTGCTACCAAGCCCTTTGTTCAGTTTGGGACATTCTCTACGGAGATGATCAATACTCCCGCACTCGTAACATGCCCTTTTCCCTCCTTATTCAGCTTACAATACTTCGAGTAATGGCCTGTTTGTTTACAATTTTGGCACACTGGGCAAGCTCCCTTGTGATGGAAGTTACACTTATTGCACTTCGGAAGCGGTCCTGAGTACTGCATTCTCTCCTGAATTTCCATGACTTCCTGTTCCTGAGTTTTCACTGGTTCTTGCTCCTGGGCTCTTACCATAAAGTTTCTTGAGACTTTCTGCTTCCTCCCTGACTTGCCTCCATACTTCTTCTCTCCCTGATCTGTTGGCTTCCTCTTGCTACTAGAGTTTTCCTTTGTCGATGCTCCCATCCTTATCACATCATTGGTTAGTCGATTTGCTAGAATTACTACACTCTGAATAGTAGTTGGGTTTGCTGAGGTAACCATTTCCCGAATCTCTGGTGGCAGACCCCAGATGTAACGATCTATCCGTTTCTCCTAAGGAGTAACCATGTGAGGCACCAGTTTTGCTAGTTCATGAAATCAGACTGTGTACTTCTCTATTTGTGTTCCAACCATAGAATGGTTCCAGAATTCAGATTCAAGCTTCTGAAGTTCATCCTTGGGACAATACTCCTCTATCAGCAGCTTCTTTAGGTCTTCCCAAGTTAGCTGATATGCCGCTGTACTGCCTCGAGTTTGTACTAGAGTATTCCACCAGGTCAATGCCCTATCTTGGAGTAGGAAAGTTGCATACTCAACTTTGTTATGCTCGAGGCATTTGCTAATGTGAAGGACCGACTCCATGCTGTCAATCCATTTCAGCAACCCGACCGCACCTTCCTTTCCATTGAACTCCTTAGGTTTACAAGCCATAAAGGACTTGTAGTTGCATTCTCTTTCATTGTTTCCCCGGTTTCCTCCACTACTTCCTTGGTTAGCATTAAGTCCTGCAGTTACTTGAGTAACAATGTTTGGGATTGCTTCCAAGAGTTGTTGTGCTACAACTTGAGCAACATCGGGTGTTTCGTTCTGTGGGCGCCCGCGACTAGGCCTTCCTGAGATGGTTCTATGACACAGGAGAAGAAATACGTATGAATACATAAAATAATGTATAATATTTAGTTCACTACTATTTTGAAAACCGTAAGTGTTGTCAAATCATTAGTTTGCATTAATACTAGGCATATAGATTTTAGAAATAAAAGAAAAGAAAACTCTTTTTATTCAACCGTTTACCAAATAAATTCTAGGGTTTGACCTCATAGTAAAAGTTTTCAAACATAAATTAAAATTCTTCATTACCATTTGAAATAATCTTAAAACCAAACCAATACATCAATCCCAAAATAAAGTTTTAAATGTTTTTCCCAAAAGACACCCAACATGGGTTTTCATTTCATGACAAAATAAAATAAAATACTAAAATCAAAACCAAATGCCAATCGCTATCCCAACAAGAAACATCAACACCACAATCAGTAATAGCCCTCCAAGCACATAATATGCCATCATCGCATGACCTGCCTCTCGTCTAGCAGCACTAGCAGTGTCAGTAGCCTCCAGCGAATGCTGAAACAGGATTTCCATCCCTGACATCACTTCGTTCAATACCTCCTGATGCCCGGCTATCACAGCGAGACTGTGACGTAGATCTGCTACCATCGAATGCATCCTCCGGGACTCCTCCGGGGTCATACATGGCTGCTTGACAGGTATCCCTATGACTCGCTGTGGTGGCGGTGCTCTCGGTCCTGCAACGCTGGGTCCTACCCCGCTAGGTCCTGTCGTGCCAAGTCCTGCTGTGCTGGTGGCTATCCTTCCTGGAATAGGAACACTCTTCCTCGCCATCCTCCGAATGCGAAGCCCATAAAGTGGTGGCTATGGCAACACCGATGCAGGTGATGCCTCGCGTTGTTGACTCGGGGCGTTGTCATTGCTGATCTCCACCGAGTTTCCTGTATCTTCCGTGTCCTCCGATGGGTCTCCTTCTACCGAGGCGGGGGGATTACATCGAGGGATAATAGTGACGTAGCTGGACTCATCGGCTGAGGCTGTAGCGCGGGAAGATGACGATGTTGACATAGTGGACTGAGACATAGTTTCAATGAGATATGAAATAAATGACAATGCATGCCTATAATATGCAATGCTTACACACACCAAAATTAACCTTTTGAATTTTTGAAATAAAGTTTTCTCAAATATTTTTGTTGAACATATTCCCATTATAATTAGCTCGGGCTTTGTATAAATATTTCCTTAACTAAACATAGGTGATCAGGCTATGTTTAATTAAGGTCCAACGATACAACCCCCGACCTAATTATACTAGTAATATGTTTGATGTAAAAAGAATTTCTTTATAAGTTTTGGCTATAGGTTGTGTTTTCTTAAAGAAAAACCGATGTTCTCTATAACTTTAGCTTTGATACCACTTCTGTCACACCCCACTAAAGCGGAAACGCAAGATATGACAGCGATAACGGTTTCATTGCAAAAGATAAAGATACGTCACCATAGCAGTATTTAAAAGTTTACAACCCATAGCTTAAAAAGAAACAAAGTACAAGTTTTCCAAAACAACATTGTTCAAAATATAACTTCATAATAGCTTCAACACGATGCAGCATGCTCTATGATGATGAATCTTTATATCCACTTACTAATTATTTCCTGAAAAAGCATGTAAAATGAGCGTCAACTATGAAAATAGTTGGTGAGTTCACAAGTTTATAAATCGATCTTGAAATAAGTGTAACACCCCAAAAATACGAGCCATAAAACTCATTTTTAAATACACATACTTAACAAAATATTAAAATAAAACATTCACCAATCATAACATTTCATAAAGGATGTACGTGTCTGGAAACTAGTTATAAAAACATAATACAGTCAGAGTACAAATCCCCAGGAAGATCTCATAGTGCGGAATACAAAGCCTGTGTGTGATGTGCTGCTACCGCGCGAGCTCCTTCCCCTTCGAAGAAGAGGTACCTGAAACCAAAACTAAACACTGTAAGCACGAAGCTTAGTGAGTTCCCCCATCATACCGCATACCATACAATCACATATCACACATATTGCCAGGCATTTCTGGGGTGCCCGACCTACCCAGTACGACCATTCTGGGGTGCCGACCTACCCGTGTCAAGCCATTCTGGGGTGCTGACTACCCATGTCAGGCCATTCCGGGGTGCTGACTACCCTTCGGTCCTGACGACCGAACCTCGGGGACTATTTCACCCCCTACTGCTACTATCACATATATCATAACATAACATATTATCAGACATATTTGGGGTGCATGAACTACCCTTTGGTCCTAGCAACCGAACTCGGGGACTAGTCCCCTCCTATTACCTTTATCGCATATAACGTAAAAAGCCAGCATGCAAACATATCATCATATACTGTCAGACGTATCTGGGGTGTCTGACTACCCTTCGGTCCTAACAACCAAACTCTACTACTATCACATACGACATATCATGCTAGCATATAACATATCAGGTAGTAACAAACCTAAATGATATTACAAAGACAATCATCTATCATACGTCTCCTACTGGTGGGCCGGCATTGTGGCCTTATACCCACCGCTACTGGAAGGTCACTCACCTCGAAAGTAGCTGCTAAACTGATCAGAAACTAACTGTCTACTGTTGATGCTACTCCGGGCGTCCTCCGGCTATAAATCCTACAAAACGATCAATCAAACACAGCTAGATGTTCTTAGGGTAGAATGACCCTTTTACCCTCGACCAGGTCAAAATCCAAGTCAAAGTCAACTTCCAGTTCACTGGACTCGCTGAGTCCACGGGCAACTCGCCGAGTCCTTCCCTTACTAATTCGGTCCCACATGCCAAGTCCCTCTCCCCGCTAACTGAGTCACCCTTGACTCACCACTCGGGACTATAGGGCCGACTTGAGTACCGACTCGCCGAATTTGAATAACAAATCGGCGAGCTCCAGGCAATCTTCATTGGACTCGCCGAGTTGTTCATCCAGTTCGCCGAGTTTAAGACCATCTTCATAGAACTCGAAGAGTTCCTCGACCCATTTCCCAAATAGGCCAGATCTGAGACATGCAATGCTTCAAAACCGCAGATCTATGGTCCTAGGGCATGTTTACCACGTAAAGTTGCAAACTTTACGTGCATGCATGGCCCAATGAGCTCAAACATACAATTCCAAGCTCTTTAAGAGGTCCTACACTCAATAGGGACCTCAATCACCTCAACCACAGAGACTTTATGCTACTAGGATGATTTAAGGTCCAAATCCGAAGTCCTTGCAGAACATTAACCATAAACACATAGAGATTTAGGTTCCTAGGGCTTAAAACCTCTTTTTAGGGACAAGAAAGGGGGTTCCATGAACTAAAGGTCAAGGTACAAACTTTTCTACCTAAATCGAAGCCCTTCACAGAGTATATTCCGGATCTTCTTCCCTTCTTGCATTCTTCAACCTTCTCCTTCTTCTCCCAAGCTCCAACCCACCTTCAAAATGCTAAAAATCACCAACAAGGACACAAAGGGGGCTAGGGTTTCGTTCTACAGATCTCTGGGAGTGCTAGGGGTTGTGGAGGCTGGGTTAGATCGTTTAAATAGGGTGCAAACACCCGGGTTAGGGTTTTAGTCCATATAGGGTCTACTCGTCGAGTCCCAATACCCTACTCGCCAAGTAGCCAGAGTTGAACCTGAGTCTAGACCTGCTTATACTTGGCGAGTTAGTCCCTCAACTCGCCGAGTCCAAGGTTAAAATGCAATACATAAGGAGAGTTAATAATCAATAATACATACCAGGAACCAGGTGCTACGAATCTCCCCCACTTATTTTAGACTTCATCCTCGAAGTCTGCTGCTCGATCCTAAAACAGCTCGGGGTAATGCTCCATCATTTCTTCAACCGGCTCCCAAGTCCACTCGGACCCCTTTTGGTGCTACCACTGCACCTTCACTAACTCCACCCTCTTGTTCCTCAGATCCTTCGACTTCTGGTCGAGGATTGCGACTGAGCGCTGAATGTAATTCAGGCTGTCATCAACCCGTATATCCTTTAATGGTACCACTGGTGAATCATCCACGAGACACTTCTGCAGCTGGGAGACATGGAAGGTGTTGTGGATCTTGCTGAGCTCGGTTGGCAGATCCAGCCTATATGCCACCTTGCCCACCCGGGCTACAACCCTGAACGGACCAATGAATCTCAGGCCCAACTTTCTCCGCTTCCTTAATCGAATGAAGCCTTTCCAAGGCGACACCTTCAGGAGAACCATATCCCTGACCTGGAACTCCAGGTCTGATCGACGCTTGTTGGTGTAACTTTTCTGCCGACTCTGAGCAGTCTGAAGCCTGCTCCGGACCTGCTGAATCTTCTCCGTCGTCTGGAGCACCACTTCAGTGCTTCCCATGACCCTCTGGCCAACCTCTCCCCAACATATCGGGGTCCTGCACCTCCGTTCGTATAACATCTCGAATGGAGGGCGGTCGATACTCGCGTGGTAGCTATTGTTGTACGAGAACTCAGCTAAAGGAAGATAGGTATCCCAACTACCACCGAAATCCAGCACGCATGCCCGCAACATATCCTCAATTGTTTGGATGGTCCGCTCACTCTGGCCATCCGTCTGCGGGTGAAAGGCAGTGCTAAAATGCAGATGAGTGCCCAATTCATCATGAAACTTCTTCCAAAACCTGGAAGTAAAACGCACATCTCTGTCTGAAATCACTGATACTGGAACCCCGTGCCGCGCCACTATCTCCCTGATATAGATATCGGCCAACATCTTGGCCGAGATGCTCTCCTGAATCAGAATGAAATGGGCGCTCTTGGTCAATCAATCCACGATGACCCATATAGAATCCACTCCTCGCGCAGTCCTGGGAAGCTTTGTGATAAAATACATCGTAATATCTTCCCATTTCCACAACGGAATATCCAACGGTTGCATCTTCTCGTGCGGTCTTTGATGCTCGGCCTTGACCTTCCTGCAGGTCAAACACCGCTCGACGTACCACGCCACATACCGCTTCATGCAGGGCCACCAATAGTCCAGGTGAAGATCCTGATATATCTTCGTCGCCCCTGGATGAATATAGAATTGGGATTTGTGCGCCTCCTCCATCAAGATCTGGCGCACGCCTCCATGATACGCCACCCACTCCCTACGGTGTAGCGTTAATAATCCCCGACTATCATAATCGAAGGAGGAAACTTGACCTACCACACGCTCGCTCTTCCGATGCTCCTCCTTGATAGCCTCCTGTTGAGCCTCTCGAATCTGCTCCAACAGAGGAGTCACCACGATCGTCCCCATGAAAACATCCCTGATCGGCGCCGCCTTGCGGCTAAGCGCATCGGCCATCAGATTGGCCTTCCCCGGGTGGTAAAGGATCTGACAATCATAATCCTTCACCACATCCAACCACTGACGCTGCCTCATGTTCAAATTCGGCTGATCCATGAGGTACCTCAAACTCTTGTGGTCCGTGTAAATGGTACAACGAACCCCACAAAGGTAATGCCGCCATATCTTGAGGGCAAAGACCACCGCCCCCAACTCCAAATCATGTGTCGGGTATTTCACCTCGTGAGGCTTCAACTGCCTCAAGGCATAAGCAATGACATGCCCCCTCTGCATCAACACCGTGCCTAAGTCTGAGATTGACGCATCGCAATATACCACAAAATCCTCCATGCCCTCGGGCAGGGCTAAGATCGGCGCCTCGCACAATCTCTGCCTCAGAGTCTCGAACGCTGCCTACTGCTCAGGCCCTCATCGAAAGACCACGACTTTCCTAGTCAACCGTGTCAGGTGTATGGCTATCTTGGAGAAATCCTGAATGAATCTTCGATAGTATCCTGCTAATCCTAGGAAACTCCGAATATCGGATGGAGACTTCGGAACCTCCCATCTCATCACGGCCTCCACATTGGCCGGGTCTACTGAAATCCTGTTGTGGTTGACGAGGTGCCCAAGAAACTGCACCTCCTGCAACCAAAACTCACATTTGGAGAACTTGGCATACAAGCTCTCCCTCCTCAGGGTCTCCAAAACCTCCCTCAGATGCTCCTCATGCTCCTCCTGAGTCTTGGAATAAACCAAGACGTCATCAATGAAAACTATCACAGACCGATCCAACATCGGTCTACACACGAGGTTCATGAGGTCCATGAATTCGGCAGGAGCATTGGTGAGCCCAGATGGCATCACCACGAACTAATAATGGCCATAACGCGTCCGAAACGCGGTCTTCTATATATCCGCCTCTCTAACCCTCATCTGATGATAGCCTGAACGCAAATCGATCTTGGAGGACCAAGATGCTCCCTATAACTGATCAAAGAGGTCATCAATCCTCGGGAGTGGGTAACGGTTCTTCACCGTCACCTTATTCAGCTCCCGGTAATCTATACACATCCGGTGCGACCTATCCTTCTTCTTCACAAACAGGATCTGGGCTCCCCAGTGTGTACTGCTCGGACGAATATATCCCTTGTCTAGCAGCTCCTGCAGCTGCGTAGACAACTCCTGCATCTCGGGAGGAGCCAACCGATAGGGTGCCTTGGCTATCGGAGCCGCACCAGGAACTAGTTCGATCCTGAACTCTACCTGACGCTCCGGAGGTATTCCAGGAAGCTCCTCTGGGAACACATCAACATAGTCTCGCACCACTGGAACCTCGCTCACCGTCACCTTACCCGCCTCCCGGGTATCCATCACATACGTGACATAACCTGCGCATCCCTACTGAAGGTATCGTCTAGCCCTCACTACTGAACAGACTGAGGGTCCACACTGTGGCCTCTCACCATGAATCACTAACTCTCCCCCACTTGGGGTCCTAACTCGCACTAGCTGCTGTGCGCAATCTATCACCGCCCCATTGGGGCTCAACCAATCCATGCCTATAATCACCTTGTTCCCACGCAACGGAATAGGAACCAAGTCCACCAGATAACTCTCCTCAAATAACTACAAAACACAATCCTTGAACACTACTGATGCCTGCAGCGATCGATCATCGGCAATCTCTACCTCTAAAGGGCAATCCAACATGCCTGAAGACTCAGTGAACTTCTTGCTAAGCTCAAGGGAAACAAACGATCGGGTAGCACCCGAGTCAAACAACACCTGGACTGGGATACCGTTCACATGGAACGATCCTAACACATATAGATACATAAACCGAGCACATATCAATATCATAACATCATAAAAATAAGCAGCACGTGCCTCCTCGGCGGTCAGCTGAAATGCCTGGCTCCTCACCTGTGGAGCCTCTGCCTTGCCCTGTTGGCCATCCGTGATCCGCAGGGTCACTGGAGCTAGCGCCTTTACGGACGCTGGAACTATCAACTGGGGGCAATTGGCCTTCTTGTGGCTCCTCTGGTTGCAGTGGAAACACAGCAACTCAAACGTCTGAATAACTGCTGTCGGAGCAGTGCAATCTCTGCTAAAGTGTCCAGGCTTGCCGCACTTATAGCAGCCTGACGATCCCAATCTACGTGCCCCCTCATGAGGCATGTCGCATTTCCTGCAGCTGCTCGGTCCTATCTGGCCTTTCGGCCTACCATCTGATCCCTTGGGCTTCTTCCCCGAAGCCCCTCTTATCGGTCCCTCCTTAGTCTTCCTCTTCCGGACATGCTCCGGATCTATCTCTCACTCCCTCGACCTGGCAATCATAGAGTCCAAGGTAGGGTAAGCTGAAAAATTGACATGCTCACGAATATCAGCTCGGAGCATGTCATGGTAGCGGGTCCTCCTCATGTCCTCATCACCCGCATACTAGGGCACTAACAATGCCCTCTCCTGGAACTTGGTAGTGATCTCCGCCACAGTCTCCGTCGTCTGTCTCATGTCGAAAAACTCTCTGGCCAGCTACTGAAGCTTGACAGCCGGCGCGAACTCCGCCCTGAACCTGGTCGCAAAGTCCGACCATGACATAGCCTCGACAGCCGAGGCTCCCAACGAGTCGCTCACAGACTCCCACCAATCCCTAGCTTGATCACGCAAACACCCTGCCGCAAACCTCAACTTCGACCCCTCAGGGCAGAAGCTAATCATCTGTGTAGACTCAATGTCGGCAATCCATCGCCTGGCAGCTATGGGTTCCTTTGCCCCATGAAAATCTGGTGCACCACTGCCTCGAAAGTCCTTGAAGGACAGCGTGCGAGATCCCGACTGGACAGATGCCATGTCACTCCTGAATGCCTGGAGGCGATCCTCCATCATCTCCAATATCCCCTCCTTGATCTACCCGAAGATAATGGGGGTCAACACAAGGATACCTCTGGTGATCTCAGACACGATGAACTTGCACAGCCTATCATCTCCTGGCTCGGAACCTGATCCCGAACCCGATCCCTCTCCTGAACTGCCAACTGCTGGCCTCGGGCATAGTACCACTATTCTGAAGTACAAAGAAATAACAACTGTTAGCGATACTGATACCCCTGGAGGGATCCCACTCACTACAAGTTCCCTGGTCTTATCTTGGCCTTCCTCGGTTTGGGTACGAATCCTCTGCTTTTAGTAGTACGGGCCCATACTACCTTCCACATCTATCCGTAGCTTCGCTAAATACCGCCTCGATTCAACCAGGTCCCTCCCACTACCGCTGATCACTACTACTCTTTATCCTAGTCTTACCCTAGGAAACCTCTTACTCCACCCATCCCAGTCCTCGGCTGCTGAAGGCCTCTTAGTGATGGTAATTAGCTATTACCTGAATACAATCACATGTGATGAGGCTCGGATAATCGTTCGAGTAAGGGACTCATCCCTATAATGGTTAGGACTCAAACAAGAGCTACGCAATAGAGTCAAATCTAATACTATGAGATTATTTAACCCTGATCACATGTGACTTTAACGTATTCACCTAACAGCTAACTCCCATCACTTCAAAGCCCACATAGCACAAAGCAAGCAACATTTGGACATAAAGAAAACAATCTCAAGCAACTCTATCCTCGTAGAGAGAACTGAACTAGCATACAATGCTAAACTCGTACTATCAGGAATAACCTAAACAGGCTACCCTACTGCTGTCTACTCAACTCTAGCATGCAACTCTTTCATATACTGAAGCACATAAAGCAGGAACATAAGGCATCACTCCTAGATCCTTAGTCCTATTCTAGCATACTGTTCTACAGAAACTGATAAACATAAATAAACTTGTATGGGTACATTGGGGAATACTTACTTGAGCTCGGCCGGTCGCGCACATCACACACTTTGTTCTTTTTCAAAACCCCTTTACTTAGCCTTTTAGGAAACATTTTCTCTTTCCAAAATCCTTTTAATCCCCTCTATTTGAGTTCAAACACCCCTGAAGGTGTGTCCGAATCTCTCAAACCAGGGCTCTGATACCAACTTGTAACACCCCAAAAATACGAGCCAAAAATTTCATTTTTAAATACAAAACATTAAAATAAAACATTCACCAATCATAACATTTCATAAAGGATGTACATGTCTGGAAACCAGTTATAGAAACATAATAAAGTTAGAGTACAAATCCCCAGGAACATCTCATAGTGCGGAATACAAAGCGTGTGTGTGATGTGCTGCTACCGCGCGAGCTCCTTCCCCTTCGAAGACGAGGTACCTGAAACCAAAACTAAACACCGTAAGAACAAAGCTTAGTGAGTTCCCCCATCATACCGCATACCATACAATCACATATCACACATATTGCTAGGCATTTCTGGGGTGCCCGACCTACCCGGTACGGCCATTCTGGGGTGTCGACCTAACCGTGTCAAGCCATTCTGGGGTGCTGACTACCCATGCTAGGCCATTCTAGGGTGCTGACTACCCTTCGAACCTAACGACCGAACCTCAGGGACTATTTCACCCCTACTGCTACTATCACATATATCATACCATAACATATTATCAGACATATCTGGGGTGCCTGAACTACCCTTCGATCCTAGAAACCGAACTTGGGGACTAGTCCCCTCCTACTACCTCTATCGAATAAAACATAAAAAGCCAGCATGCAAACATATCATCATATACTGTAAGACGTATCTGGGGTGTCTGACTACCCTTCGGTCCTAACAACCGAACTCTACTACTATCACATACGACATATCATGCTAGCATATAACATATCAGGTAGTAACAAACCTAAATGATATTACAAAGACAATCATCTACCATACGTCTCCTACTGGTGGGCCGACATTGTGGCCTTACACCCACTGCTACTAGAAGGTAACTCACCTCGAAAGTAGTTGCTACACTGATCGGAAACTGAGTGTCTACTACTGCTGCTGCTCCGGACGTCTTCCGGCTAGAAATCCGACAAAACGATCAGTCAAACAGTGCTAGATGTTCTTAGGGTAAAATGACCCTTTTACCCTCGACCAGGTCGAAATCCAAGTCAAAGTCAACTTCCAGTTGACTGGACTCGCCGAGTCCACGAGCAACTCGCCTAGTCCTTCCCTTACTAATTCGGTCCCACTCGCCAAGTCCCTCTCCCCACTCACTGAGTCACCCTTGACTCACCACTCGGGACTATGGGGCCGACTTGAGTACCGACTCGCCGAGTTTGAAGAACAACTCGGCGAGCTCCAGGCAATCTTCATAGGACTCGCCGAGTTGTTCATCCAGTTCGCCGAGTCTAAGACCATCTTCATAGAACTCGCCAAGTACCACTTTGGGACTCGCCGAGTTCCTCGACCCATTTCCCAAATAGGCCAGATCTTAGACATCCAATGCTTCAAAACCGCAGATCTATGGTCCTAGGGCATGTTTACCACGTAAAGTTGCAAATTTTACGTGCATGCATGGCCCAATGAGCTCAAACATGCAATTCCAAGCTCTTTAAGAGGTCCTACACTTAATAGGGACCTCAATCACCTCAACCACAGAGATTTTATGCTACTAGGATGTCTTAAAGGTCCAAATCCGAAGTCCTTGTAGAGCATTAATCATAAACACATACAGATTTAGGTTCTTAGGGCTTAAAACCTCTTTTTAGGGACAAGAAAGGGGGTTCCATGAACTAAAGGTCAAGGTAGGAACTTTTCTACCAGAATAGAAGCCCTTCACAGAGTATATTCCGGATCTTCTTCCCTTCTTGCACTCTTCAACCTTCTACTTCTTCTCCCAAGCTCCAAACCACCTTCAAAATGCTAAAAATCACCCACAAGGACACAAAGGACACAAAGGGGACTTGGGTTTCGTTCTACACAAAGGGGACTTGGGTTTCCCAGCTTAGTATTGAGTAATAACACCCAGGTTAGGGTTTTAGTCCATACAGGGTCTACTCGCCGAGTCCCACGACCCTACTCGCTGAGTAGCCAGAGTTGAACCTGAGTCTAGACATGCTTCTACTCGGCGAGTTAGTCCTTCAACTCGCTGAGTCCAAGGTTAAAATGCAATACATAAGGAGATTTAATAATCAAGAATACATACAAGAAACCAGGTGCTACAATAAGGCTTTTCGTAAATACAAGTACATTGCTTTAATGAGAAACAAAGTTGATTGCTATTAATAAATACAAGTTTATTGCTATAACGAGAAACGAGTTTGTATGTGTATGAGTAAACAATGAGTCTCAACCAAACCTATGACTGAAGCCCTATCAAGATCTATGCTTATCGTTCCATAGATGAATATGGTATCATGCACTCCGGTAATAGAGCGAGTGAGGAGTTGTCAATTCCTAATAGCGCTATCCATAATGACCATTAGCTCAAAGAGTTAATGGCTAGAGAAAAGGGAAGGGCCTTAGTACGATAAGCTTTCATGTTCTGTGTTGCATAGACATACATTGAAAGACATAGCAATACAATAGCAATCATGTTTGATATAAATCAAATTAGATACAACATGCAAATAATAAAATTTCTGGACATTGTTTTCCTTCCACCCCAAAACATAAAAACTGAAAATAGGGGAGTGCGTGAATACTCACAATGTTTCGTGTAGGTACAAGTGGTGCCTCAGAATGCACCAACGTCTTACTACCGGGATCCTACGACATCAAACACACACTAGTGAGTTTCCATGTCGAAATCTAATGCAAATATACTAAACTCTACGTATAGCGAAATGCCAATTTATGTTCTAGTATTGGATTTTATATTATTTGGTTACACTTTTTCTGAACTGATGAAATTCTATAAGTTATGCCATTAATACAACTTTGGGATATTAAGTTTTCCAGATTTAGTAATATAAATTAAAGGTATTTCTACACATTTAAAGGTGTTTTATATTCCTAAAAATATAAATATTACCAAACAGTTTCCAAAAATTGTCAAACCTTGTATTTTTGATGTAAATACAATAGAGGTTTTCCCAAAAAATTTCCTTGAATTTTTGATATGGTTAACTATTTTTCAAATTTTTAAGTCTTCTTAACAACATAAATTCACGAAAAATAGCATTCAAAAGATAAAAATTCTTAAACTTTTTATTTTACTGTTATTACTCAATACTAAGCTGGGAAAAATATAAAAATGGATTTCCAAGCTGTTTAATTATATTTTATGATTTTTGAGCATTTATTCCAATAAAAATTGAAATAAATAGAAAACAGTTTCCAATATTACCCAAAGTTTTCATTTAACTGTTATTATACATAACTAGGCTAGGAAAAATATAAAAGATATTTTTCAGTGGGTATTTCTATTTTTCCTTGTTTTATTCCTTTAAATAATCATTATTTGAAGAATAAATATTAAACAGTTAAAATAAATTACTAAAAATTTTTGTAATATCATTTACAGTATAGGTAATCTGGAAAAAATACCAAAAGTGGATTTCATATTGTATAATCCGGTTTTGAGTATTTATATGTATTTAAGTGTATTTAAGTGTATTTAACCTTAGAAAATAGGAGAAAAATAGCTTACAGTAGATAAAAATCATCAAAAGTTTTATGTAACCTCCTTCTGTACAACATGATGTTCTGGTAAGTTTTCATGAATGTTGGATAATCAGAACTATTTTTCCTATTTTTAGGCCATTATAATTACCAAAAATCGGGAAAAACAGTATGGCATAATGAAAAATTCTGAAATTATTTTTCGGAGTCACCCAACACAGGTAATGGCTGTGAAAATTGTTAGATACAATTTTCACACTCTCTAAAGTGGTTTTGTGATTTATTATACCCAAACAAAAAAGAAAATCAGAAATCAAACCAAACAGCTACAAAAATCGATGAACTTTAATGAGGGGTCATTATTCACCATAGGAGTCATCCATGAATTTATTCCGGATTTATAGACCTCTGGACATATTTTATGTGATTTATGCCCTTGTTTTCTTGCAATAATTTTTATAAATCAAAGATATGATAAAAGGTCTTGAAATTTTCCAGATGTTCATATTACCTTAATGGGAATCTGAGAAATTTTTGGTTTGAAAAGAAAATAAATTTTAGATATTTTTATAGACAAAATCGTTTACATGCACTATTAACAATGTACTTTGATCATCAAGCTCATTAGCTTGGTGTTCATCACATGCATCACGGTTTGATGACCATGCATGGACATATGTTTGTTATAGTGATGTTTTTAAGAGAAATACTTGAATGCATAAGCTGTTTGAACCTTGAAAATTTGCAAAGATCCGAATTTTTAGTGTTTGACATAGGTTTTGGTCCTTGGATTTCACCATTAAACAACATGCATGTTGTTTTTGGGTGAAACCCTACCACCATCATCATCAAACTCGACATTCATGAACATGTTCATGAATGTTCATAAAGAATGCTGTAGAAGGAAGAGAAATACAAGAAAAACCTAAAAAAAAAACAAGAAGGAAAGTAAGGAAAGGTGAAAGATTTTCGTGTCTACCTTGAAGATTAGTCTTGGAGGATGAAGATTTGAGTGTGGAGAGGTGTTCTTGGCTGATGATTTTTGTGAGATAGAGAGAGAGGAATAGGGTTTGAGAGTTGAAAGGGTGGAGTGTGAGAGAGAGTGAAGAGAGAAGTGGGAAAGTGGGATTAGGCCTTAATGATTGAAGTTTTGGGAAGAGGGAGAGCATGGGGAGAGGGGATGACCGGATTTTTGAGTCCCTTAAAGCCTTCTCTCTCCTCAATTCAAATTTTATAAAACTCTCTCCTTAATTTTTATAAAACCCTCATCTTTATAAAAGTGATTCGTTAAGCAACTTTGATTTATTTAAAAATCTTGTTTTTAACAAATAAATTATGCTTAATGTTTGATAATTTAATTTTTATTTCATTGACATAATCCATAATTTGATTACTAAAAATTTGATATTAGGAAGTTTATAACCAAATTTTATAAAGTTTCTAAGCTTTAAGATTTATAAATTTGGATTTTTGTCTCTTTAGGGTTTTTGGAAAATTGTTTGATATTCACCATCATATTGAAATGTAATTAGAATATTTTAATTTATTTTTAGGGTTTTATACCCTTTTTCAATTGTAAAAAAGTTTGAAGTTTCATTCTAATTATAGTATTGGTATTTCCTATTGTAGTTAAGCAACTTACTAGAATCGTAAGTGTCAAGTATATTAGTCCTAGATCTTAGTTGGATCCTAGTTTATGCAAGATTCTGACCTAATCTATACTACTGGGCCATGGCATGTTGTGCATGAATGGTTTTTATAAAGATGCATGAGTTTGAGAATGACCTGAATTGACAGTTGTCACAAAGGGCCAGGGATACGATGGTGGTAACTGCATCGGTTACACCACGGAAGGATACCGGCATATCCGGTGATAGGCACTTGAGCTGAGGAATCGACAACAGAAACAACAACAGGGGTAGTGGCAGCGTGGACTGCCACTATATGTTGTTTCTTTGAGGGCTTTAAGGAAGACTGGCTCTTCTTCTTCTTCTTCTTCCAAAACTTTCTTTTCTCGCCACTCTTCTCTGTTGGCTTAGGAGTGGTGGTTGTTTCTTCTTGTTCATCATTGTGGTCGATCAGGGTTTGCGCTAGGCATTTGGCACTGTTATAGGTATCCGGCTTCACAGCTAAAATGTTCCCTTTGGTTGGTTGGGTCAACCCCCAGATAAATCTCTCAATCTTTTTACTCTTCGGGGTAACCAATCTGGGACAGAGAAGCGCTAAGTCGTCAAACCTTGAGGTGTAACCGGCAATATCGGAACCTTTCATCTTCAGGTTCCAGAGTTCATGCTCCAGCTTCTGAATTTCACCCCGAGGGGAATACTATGCGTGCAGAAGTTCCTTCATAAATTCCCAACCCATAGCATTGGCTACAAGTAGAGTTAGGGATTTGACTCGGCCGTTCCACCAAGTCAGAGCTTTATTGGTGAGAGTGCAGGCGGAAAATTTCACCTTGTCAGATTCTGAACAGGCACAAATCTCGAAGATAGATTCGAACTTCTCTAACCACCGAGTTAGAGCAATGACACCTTGTGCCATCGAAGAATGTGGGTTTTGCGTTCATAAAGTCTTTATAGGAACACTCCTTTCGATGTCCCTGGCTACCTTCCTAGATTTGAGCTGGGTCTTTTTCTTGGAGGCATCTTGATCTAATAATAAATCAGGAAAGAGAGGATGGTAAGTCCTCCAAATTGAATCAAGAGATATGAAACAAGGGATATCTCTTTATGGCAGACATAGAATTCTACTAAGCGATAAAGCAGGAATGAATTATCAAAACAGATAAATTATCGCTAAAGGAATGATTGGGGAGTAATGCTGGAATGAGGATTTCTATAACAGATTTGGCTTGAGAAATACTCCCATAGTATTTCATGTCTCGTTGCAACGACGGTTCATTGTTTGGGTATTGGGTAAGTTTTAGGCATGTCGCACACCACAGTCACTGCCAAGCACATGTTGGTAATGTCTCGAATGAATATAGTTGGCCAGGCTATATTGATCCTAGACACGACTACATAACTACCGAGGTTTAACTGTAGCATACAACACCCATTTACTTATGTTTTGTTCTACTTGTAGTTACCGATCTCGACGGTTAGGTATACTTGTATACTTTTGAAAAATACTTATACTTTCAAGTATACTTTTAGTTCATAGCACTAAGGCCCCTTAGTGTTTATAGTCTTATACCATGTAAGCTTTGGTATACTAGTTCACTATAAACAAGGGCTCTGATACCAATCTGTCACACCCCGAAAACCAAAGGTGGAAACATTTCCGGGGTGGACTCCACGTTGAGTATCAAATCCAATGTACATAGTAACACAGTAAACACAAAACATTACATTACATAGAATTGTTTACATTTGTTTGAAAGAAAAGTTATACAAGTGTTATATACATATATCGTATGAACAGATACAAAGACGAGTCTTCTAACGCTCCGTCTTCTCCAAAAGGTGGCGGTGTACCTGTCTAATGCTGACCTGAGAATACAAGCATTTTGAAAATCAGCATAAAGCTGGTGAGTTCATAAGCGGTTTAGTTTTAAAAAGAATGAGTTCCCTTTTTGGTTTCTGAAAATGTTACGACCCAAGAAAATCCCATATTTTCTTATGTAAAAAACAGTTTAGTTATCATTTCGTTACTTAATTTGTTTACGAGTTGTTACATTATTCCAGGAAAATCCCATATTTCCTAAGTGTTTAGCTGTCCTTTTGATACTTAATTAGTAGTTTAGATTTCGATGTACTAGTAACTACCTTACTTATACTATTAGTTAAGTATTCTGATATCTTAGTTATCCTACATTCGATTGTTGATTATCTGCTATACTTAGTGCTATTCTCGAATATTTGGGTTCACTCAGAAACGTACATTAACAGTATTTTCGAAGTTCTAGTGATTTCCAAAAGAGTACCTTATATGTATTTTCGAATCTCTGTCGACATCCTAAGGCGTATGTATTTGAAACTTGAGTGACAAGTTCCGCATGTGTGACACCTCAAATGATTCACACAACATCATATGCACCTGGAAAGACTTGAGAGAATATCCACACTTCATGAAATCAGCTAGCTCTTCATTCTCACACATAGTGTCCGATTTCTTGAGCCATAGGATTCTTTTATATGGTGGCTATTAGGGTTACACCATGTAACTCATAACTTTACCCATTCCTTATTCTCCATGGATTTTATCCTCCATGGAGTATCCATGGGTCACCCCATGGACTTAGTGCAACATAAGGAATCTTGGATCACAAGCCCACATATATAAGAATGAATGATTTACACAATCAACCCATTAATTTAATTAGTCTCATTTTGATCACTTAATTAATTCCAAATTAATCCTTGATCAATACTAATTAAATAACATTATTAATATATTAGAACTTGTAATATAGTTATGGACTTAGACATTAATCCAACAGTCTCCCACTTGGAGAAGTCTAAAAATATCATTGTGTATGACTTCAAGAACCGACTGGCAATCGTAGCTCGAAAAAGCTTCTGTCGAACTCTGACCTTGTCGATGATCTCTGACCTTTGTCAATGACTTGTCCGTTAGATAAGGGATCATATATTCCTCCCTTCTAGATATCATATGGACTGAGACATGGATTATAATCATTCTCTTCGTCCATTTATTGTTTCATGATTTCCGATTTATGACGAATGACTAATTGAACAAATCAAATCAGTCCAGGCTTGGTCGAGCACTTACATTTGTCATCACTAAATCATCGAGGGGCCCATAGATATCGCTTTTATCCCGAAGGTAAAAGGAATGGATACACTTTGACTCATATGGCTTGTTCTACTACTTCTTGGATCATACACAAAGGCAAATTTTATAACATCGAGTTACCGAATGCGTTTTCATGCAATCAATGTACAACCAACTCATAGTAACAACTCATATCTCTAGGTTTGAAGAATATAAGATATTATCATCTCATGATCACTCGTGATAAAATCCATGAAGTAATTCCAATGAGCGCGGGTTGAATCCAATGCTCAGAACTTATGAGCACTCATGAGTGTTGTAGTCCTTTGTCCAACACCTTAGATCTCTATAAGCCAGCCGATGACAGTCTTGATTCATATATACTCCCAACATATGACTGACTGTGGATGGTTTGAATAACTTAGTCATTTCATTAAGGAAGAACAACCTAGTTATTCTGGAAGACAAAACATGCAAAATGAAACACAAGAATAATTGAATCTATTATGGTATCAAAACCTATGAACATAAATAAAACACCTTTTATTATCACCATATGATTACATATTATTCATTGTATACTATTTCAACTATCAACTTTATTCTTTAATTTAAAACAATAGTTGTCCCATGCTCCAAGCATGTACACTATGTTTTCTAAACACTAGTCATACCATACACCAACTATGTATACTATGTTTTTCTATGATCTTTACTTTGTGAAAGAGATATATTGAACATAATTCCAATGATTCTCATTTAACAGTCCCAAATCCTTACTACAAATGCAAGAATTCCAAATTCATGCCTTTTACTGAAATCTATTAGATTCTAAACTTATATGCATTGATCCTCTTGTAATGATTATGCACAAAGCCAGAATGACTTGACAAAACCATTAAAGAGCATTCTAAAGGAGATCAGCTCCTTGGGAACATCCTTCTTGCATTAAGTTTCCTAATCTTACACAGATTGAATAATTTCTAACATTGACACATTTCCATATTCCATTTTGGTTATCACATCTAAACAAGAGTTGCCTCCTTATAGATTATGTCAATATGGTCCTTCCAGAATTATCACTATACTTCCAACTGTCCTTGAGCAACCAATCTTTGGTAAACCTTAGATTGTCCTCGACAATTGTTTAATCCTTTTAGTCATTCCAATTCTAGACCTTTTCCCTTCTTAATGCCCTAGGCATTTGGAAAATTTTAGAAAGGATGAATATAGCACATGTAATCGATCCTATATCTGAAGCATATGGGACACGATTCATGATGTCTCACATAAAGACTAAACCAATTTTTTACTATAATATTTCCATTTCAATTTGCCAAGTTCTCATAATTCAGATTCTGAAAAGGGATGTCGTAATCATAATCGAATTTTAGAACGCAAATAATGGACTCAGATACAGAATTTCCTTATTTTAAGCCATTCCAACATGAAATTCATATATATATATATATATATATATATATATATATATATATATATATCCTTGACTAAGTAAGATTAAAACCTCACTCTAAGCTTTTAGATTGTGAGAAGAAGTATAATTTCCTCTCCCTTAATTATAGCAAAACAACTCATTCCTAATTGAAACTTTTTTTTTTCTAAAATTAACATTGCTAACTTGCAATACTTATCATAATTATCATGCTCCCACTAACATGATGATTATTAGCATAAGACTTATGCTCCCGCTAACTTTGACATGTACTCAGAAATCAGCTGGACTTCTAGAAATCAATACTTTATTGACTTTCTTACCAAAGTTCATATTTCTGATACTAGATTGCTTTGATAAAACTTTATCATAATCATACACCTTATCTTAGATAACTCACATGTGTGTCTAAACAATTTTAAGAACTATGAAAAAGGATGTCGTAATCATAGTCATAATTCTTTAGACCTTTGCTACTTCTCACAAGTCCATGTTAGTGTGCCGGTAAATGACACACGCTCCACTAACGACTTTTAGATTGCAAATATCACAATTTCTATCTAGCTAAAATCTGCTTGGTGAAAGTGTTTCATCACCATCATTTTCATGAACCAGAGAGAAACCTTATGACACTTAGATTTAATGGTGTATGTGTTCTTATCCATGTGAATTGTCAAAACCATAGTCACAAGACAAGGATAATGACAAATCCAAACTTATATCGACTAAACTCAATATTAATTTCTTGCCATCTGGTAGCTCAAGGTCCTGCCATTACTTCCAAGTTGTTGTGCAACCAATTGAGAACTCTAAGAACTCATATGCAAAGCCAACATTAATTGGAATTGGCACATAATATGTCAACACGATGGGTTATAAACCTCAAGTCGTGTGCTAATGAAGAACTTCAGGTTTTATTCTTGATTAGTTCTTGAGACTTTCAAGACCTTAAAGACTCCCACTGTCCTCTTGACATATAAGACTCTCTTGTCAAATATTCAAGAGATAGTGTGGATTCTAATCAAGATAACACTTCACATAATTGGCCTTAGTTGGTCTTTGTTTTACCCAAAACATCACAACTTACCATGTTCAAATGTACAAGAGTAGAAAACTATTACTCTTACATTTGACAAGTGTTTTAAACCTTCTCTAAGACATGTCACTCAAGTTACAATCTTGGAGTATCACTCTAATACTTGTATTGGAACGAAGTATGACTCACTTTCTTGATTTAACCATTCCAAGAATTCAAGATTCCTCTTCTTAGTCATAAAAATGCACTAAGATGTCCTTAGAGGATCAATTGTGATATGGTATCTTAATCATTAAGATGATCATAAACATGATACTAAAGTACTCTCCCATCTTTTCAGATTTGAGAAACTTTTATCTTTCTGCCTAAGTTGATTCTTCTTATTCGCTCTGTCATACATTGGAACCTTTTCCGATGTCTCAGAATTACACTTAAGCGTGTAAGTATAATCATATTTACTGAGCTTTAGTAAATTATGACGAATAATCTTATTGATCTTTTCTGGTGGACTTGACCACTGCACAAGAATGTGTACTTGATCCCTTAGTCCTTCACTTGACTCACATATACATGTGAACAAGTAACTAGTCTTAATTTTCCAAAGTTGAAAATTTCTCATTCATCATGCTATACAATTTGCATAATTCCAAGTTCCGGTCCAACTGAAACTTGGGTGATGAGGATCTTTCCTTATTTGGTAAATTTAGACATTACCACAAATGAAATAATCAATTTCATATTTCCACTCTTGCTATTAATGATATCATATAAGCAACAATTTTTTTCCTCAAATGCCATTGTAAGGATATTTTTAAAATAAATAAAAACATCATTTTTCCTTTTATTTTAAAAAAAATTGCGGAAAGACTATCCTTACAATGCAAAAGAGCATGAAAACTTTGTTGTTATCTATTCCTAAGAAATGTATCATAACTCCTAAGAAGTATCTCAAGAATCCGATCTTCAAACTATGCGATAGAAATCCATCTATGCGATAAGATTCATCATATTCTTTCTTTAAGTTCCTTCACTTTTCTTTGATTCTTAAAACATCAACATGTGACCCAGTCGCATCATGTATCAAGAATCTCATAATAGAGACTTAGAAGAGTTAGATAGCGGACTTTACCTAAAGTAGAGTCAAACTTATTGACTATAACATCCTTAGGTAAAATTTGCAGCTTCGCAACTAATGCCCCTTCTTTTTGCAATATAAACATATGGACCCTTTGGTAATGGTATGTAGGACTATCACAGACTTAGCTTTTCTCTTTACCAGTTGGTCAACCGAGTTGACTATGGCCGATCCCTTTCCATTGGGAAGAGAATGCTTTTTCTAGATTTCCAGTGTCTTCATTGTCAATGTCCATAAAGTTTTAGGAAGTTGATCTTAGCAAATAGATAAGATCATTAAGGGTCTTGTCATAGTCTGTTTCATAGGAGTCCCAAAGGAACTCTCTATGTGACTTAGAAAGTAGTTGAGCCACCAACTTTCTCAAGACTTAGACACCCAACTCACACAGCTTGTCAATATGTGATTTCATCTCCAAGATGTGATCACACCTAGACCTTGCCTTGCCAATAGGGCCTGAGTGACCTTGAACTTGTGGGTTAGGGAGAATAATTGGAGGAGGTGAAAGAAGTATGATTTCCATGGGACATCATCTTCATTTAGGAAAGCTTGTTTCAAGAGATTTGGGAAGATCATAAATGTCTAAACCAGACATCTTTTTGGGAGATATTCAAGATAGTTGATTTAAAGTCCTTAATATAACACCCAATATGAAATATTAAGGCTAGGAACCAACACAATACTTTTATAACTTGGAAAAGGGATGCCGTAATCCAAGCTATAAAAATATTTGAAGGTAGGTGAATGACGATTCACAAATTTCCTCCAAGATAAACGAAATGTATTATTAGGTTTTAATTGGTTTTGAAACTCCTAGATCTTTGAGATTCATTGAACTATTCAATGGCATGATTCAACCTCGAGTGTGCACTTCAGGTTTTGTGACTGGGATGCCGAGGATCACAAAACAAGGTGTGAAGTATCCATGCAAATAACTTGGTACCCTTAAGAGTTTACCCCTTAATCGATGTGTTGGTTAACCACACACGCTCCATCGATACTATGATAAACATTATGTTATCCTTTTCCTACCTTGTTAAATATGAGTTAGTGTTTCGGTTAACCACACACGCCCCACTAGCAGACTTAAACAAAGTGCAAAGTGTAATTTCATGGATTAGCACCTTATTCACTTTTTCCTAAGTAACTAAGATTGGGTATTTATAAAAGGCTTAGTTACTTAGTATTTATCATTAATACTGTTAATGAAGGGCGAATTATAGTCGTTGTCCTACCAGTTCAGCTAACAACCCTCCACCGGTCAAGGAAGCGGTGGGTGAGAGTGGACACCCATTAAACTGCCATTTTATAGGCAGTAACCTTATACCCCGTTATAGATCGGCTTCGTGAATGAGGCCTAGTAACGGTAAGACTGACTTTACTCTTATACATACATATATATATACATACATATATATATATATATATATTATTAACTTATAATATTATAAAGTATAAGGGTTGAATTTTAACTTTTAAAACTCTAAGGGCTAACTTGGACTTAAAGTATTCATAAGTGAAAACTTTTCAAATTCGAAAACTTGAGGGCAAGTTTTGAAACTATTCAAAACTAATTAATTCCATAACTTATGAGTTTAATGTAGCTTTAATTAAAAACTCTTCAGGTTCCATAACTTGAGGACAAGTTATGGAAGACTTTAAACTAATAAAAGAATGTAAATTTTCCTTTATTTTGTAACTTATGGAATTAATTAAGGTTACACATTTTATTACTTAATGAAGTGACTCTTGGACCTCCATAACTTGAGGACAAGACTCTTCATTTTCTGTAACCATTGCCAACTTTTATGAGTTTTATGAAACTTAAAGGTGACTTTTCATATAACTAGAGGACAAGTTACAAAAACACATTTTAGAATCAACTCTTAGATTAAAATGTATTGAAAACAGATAATCAATTAGCTTTTTCTATTAATCTAAGCAACTCATATCAACATAATATTTCAAGTCAAACACTTTTTCATGAAATTAGTCTAACCATTAAACTAATACAAATCATGAATCTATTGACAAATATCTTTGAAATTGGATTAGCATGAACATTACCACATCAAAAACAAGTTTATAAGTCCAAAAACATCTTAGGGTAATATTCCTAGTCCAATTCCAGCAAAAAGAATCGAATATACGCTATTAGGGAGTCTAACTCGTCGACTGCATGAACCAAATCGGTGAGTTGGATGCTTTTTGCCTTGGACTCGTCGAGTCCCTTCATGGACTCGGCGAGTCTGCTGTGCAGACAGCTCCAAACTTCGATTTTTCAGCCAATTTTGCAAGTATAACGAGAAAACAAGCCTAGGCTTTGATACCACTATTGGGTTTTGAGAATTCTAACACTCCTAAGTGTACATGCAATCCTAAATACCTTGGATTTATGTTTTCTCTATTATACATGCAAATATGATCTTTCTAAGGTATTCATCCTAACTAGCATAATAACATTGATTCAAATGAATATATCAAGTTAGAGTTACATACCTCTTTGATGTAGATTGTCTTCATGAAGCTTGAGTGCCAAGTGCCCCAAGTGTGACACCTCAAATGGTTTACACAACATCATATGCACTTGGAAAGAGTTGAGAGAATATACACACTTCATGAAATCGGCTAGCCCTTCATTCTCACACTTAGTGTCTGATTTCTTGAGCCAAGGGATCTTTTATATGGTGGTTATTAAGGTTACGCCATTTACTCATAACTTTACCCATTCCCTATGCTCCATGGATTTTATCCTCCATCGAGTATCCATGGGTCACCCCATGGACTTAGTCCAACATAAGGAATCTTGGATTAGAAGCCCACATATATAAGAATGAATGATTTACACAATCAACCCATATATTTAATTAGTCTCCTTTTGATCACTTAACTAATTCCAAATTAATTCTTGATCAATACTAATTAAATAACCTTATTAATATATTAGAACTTATAATATATTAACCAACCTTAAGTGTTATTTCTTGCATTATAGTCTATCCAAATGTATGATGCCATGCAACCCAAATGGACCATGTCGGGTCGGGTCAAGTCTCACCAATTATAGTTATGGAGTTAGACATTAATCCAACAATTTTCGCTTATAGTCGGGCTGGGTGTTTACCCTGAACATAGGAGTAGTGACTTGGAAAAGTTCCAAGCAGGAGACCATAGTTGATTTAACGTGTGAATCAGAGTACATAGTAGCAAGTGATGCATCAAAAGAGGTAATATGGCTAAAGAACTTCATCGGAGACCTTGGAGCTATACCTTCCATAAAGGAGCCTATATGTCATAATTAGCAAATTTGCTAGGAAATTCTATACTTTTGTAAACATTAACAATGGCAACAATTGTAACTATGACTTGAAAATGTGTATGATGTTCCTTCAAAATCCAACTGAAATTCAAAAACTCTAAACAAAACATTTCAAATAGTCAACTTAGGATTTGGAAACCCTAAGAATCCCAGTTTAAGTTCATGATGGACTAGGATCTCCTTATTAGGCCTAAAGGACAAATAAGCTTCCAATTTGACTATTTTGGGCTTAGGACCCTTAAATTGGCTCTAATTGGCCCCACTTACATTAGACTTAACATTTTGGGCCATAATGGGCCTAAAATGGATTAGTTTGCCCTTAATGGGCCTTATTAGGCCTTAACAACTCCAATTAACCCTAATGGACCATTAATCCATTCTTTTAAGTGAGATTGAGTCGTGAATACATTTAAGGGCCTAATGGGACGAAAACCTTCCTATGGGCTATATAATTTTGAGTGAGCACCATTATATGGCCCAAAATCTTCCATAATTGCCCCATTTCGGCCCAAGTGTAAAAAAATGAGAAAAGGAAGAAAACCAATAAGCATGAGACACATCATACTTTCATAATGGACTTCCATGCAAAGTAACCATTAAGTAAACTACCAGTCTCATTCATCTAGGTGAACATCAGATCTTCTTTCCCCCTCTCTCTTTATCTCTTGGCCGAGAACTACCACACACACACACACACACACACACTCTTTTAAATCCTCTTTAAACACTCTCAAAGATCATCCTCCTTCCTCCAAGAATCTCGAAATTTTGCTTGTGTTTCAAGGATCTTCATCAAGTATTTCAATCTTTGGTAAGTGTTATCAAAGACAAACATCACCTTTCATTTTAACATTAAGAACTCCTTACATAGCTTTATTCCATGATCACACTCTTGGAAACTTCTTAAGCTCGAAATCTACTCAAAAAGGCTTGTTAGGATGAAAAATCCTTTTTAATTCTTCTTCAAAACCGAAACAAAAAAACCCCAAAGTGGGTTCATACCCCTTTTTTTCGGTTTTTACATGATTTTTCGGGGAGAATACAAGTAAAATGTGTAGATCTATGTGTTATATGCTTGATATGTGTGATTTCTTGGTTTACCTTGTGAAAATATGTTAGATCTAAACTCATCTCAACATTTTAGGCAATAATGAGAAATAATCCATGTACTAAGACACCTTACACATCATAATATCAAGTTAGAAATACTTACATGTTTAACATATAAAAATTTAAAGCAAAAATCTTGTTACGGGCCATATTTGTCAAGAAAACAAAGATAAGGGCAAAAAGTGACATTTTTTGGTTTTATAAGGATCAAACAGGTCATACTTCTATAAAAATGGGTTTTTATGATAAACATGCTTTCCAAAGGGCCAAAAATGTAAATTTTAAATTAATGGGATTAATATTTGGGCCTCACGGTTTTGGGCCCAAAATTGCGAAAAATAAGATGTTTTGGGATTAAAAATGTTATTTGATCAAAGTTTCAGCCATAAATGTAAATAAAGCAAATTTAGAGGTGAAAAAAACATTTATTTCTAAATTGGGATTAAAAACGCAATGTTTTTGGATTTTGGGCCAAAGATATAAAATTCACGGGATTTGGGCAAAAAATGATTTTTTTTTTTTTATAAATAAGCACTTAAAATGTAAATTCTTTCAAATCATGGGTTGAAATGGTCAAATAAATATTTGTAGACAAACGTGTTAATTATTAAAACACTGGACCTAATATATAAGTTTTTATAAGGATTTAAAAATGATATAATTTATAAACCAGTAATATCATTATAGATCAAACATTGAGTATCTTAATATTGTAAGATCCTGTTTCGGATTGTCCATGATTAGGGTTGGTGGGCCACGATTCGGGCACGAGAAGGTCTCGGGTTGAGGCGGGTCGCTAGAAATGTAGGTGATCTCATTACCTTTCAGCAGGTATCAGGATTTGTGGAATCAAAGTCTTATCACTAAAGTTATGAAAGTCTAGAGACTTGGCAAGATAAGTCCTTAAAGTTGAGAAGTTTGGCATCGAAGTACGCTGGTGTACATATGCGTACGCTTAGCGTACAAAAGCGCGTATTCCTTAAGCAAGAGCTACCCGATACGCGGGGCATACCAGAGGGTATGTTGGGCGTAACAGGAAAGAAACCCTAATTAAGAGAGGTGCCCCTATATAAAGAATGAGAGGGTCTCATTTTCAGCCGCATTCTTCAGTGAACAACCCTCTCAAACCCTTATATACCCGTTATTGAGCTTGTTATGGCTTTTTTGAGCTTATATGTCTTCTTGTGGACTCTTGGGAGTTAAGAAGGAGCATCGAATAGAATGGAGTTGAAGTCTAGGCTTTAGATCTAAGCTTTCCTGGGGCTAGAGCACCATTTGAAGGTATAAAGTTCCAAGCTTTCCCTTTCTTTCGTTTTGTGCATTTTAGGGTCCATTTTAGGGTTTTTTTCCCAAAGCTTGAGGCTTTATGAATTGATGCACTACAGAGCTTAATAACCTTTCCTTTCAAGTGATTCTTGTGGTAAGGAATCATAAAAATGAGGTCTTGATCTTGAGAATCAACCCATGCATGAGTTTTGAGCATTTTGAGTTAAGGAAGTAAGAGTTTTTATGTGTTGTAAACTTATAAGCCATGAAAAGGCCTAAAGTCGTTAACTTTATGGAGTAAGAGATGTTAGGAGGTCCAGATTGAAGAGATGAGTCAAGGTCTTCATGGGTTAAGATCTAGAAAATGGATTAAGCAAAGCTGATGTTATGCGTCGCGTAATTCCAGTACCCCCCGCTTATTGGGTTGACATCCCCGATTAGCTTCTTGGGCGTTTGTGTACGCAAAACATACAAAGGAGGTACGCCTCGCGTAACCCCTCTGTGGGCTTTTGGACTAGACTTGATATTTGGGCATTAAGTGTTGGGCCGGAATCCTTGGGCCTGCATAGTTGAGCCCATGAGCAAAGAATTAAATTGATGTCTTGGGACTCATGTTGGGCTTGTTTTGTAGGGTGAGGTTGGGCCTTGGGGAAAGCCCAATTATTATTCGGCCTTGGTGGGCCTAATGGGTTTAGGGCATTGATGGGCCGGTAGATGGTGTATCTTTAGACCTAGTCAGCGAGAGGTTGGACTTAGTTCCTAATTAGGTTAATTGTGGGATTTGACACATAGTTAGAAGTCAGTGTTTAGCAGCAACGTGACTAGAGGTTGATTCTTCATGCCAGGTGAGTCTTCTCACTATACTTTACCTTGAGTAGGTAACCAGAGTTATGTGACAGAGTATCTTGTATGCTATGTAGGTGATGTGTTGCACTACATTATTTCTATGTGATTTATGATGTGTGTGTGTGTGTGTTCCATAGTTTACAGTGTTAGGATTGGAAGGTCCACAAAGTTAGGACCACAGGGTCCACAAAGTTAGGGCCAGAGGGCCCACAGAGTTATAGCCACGAGTGGCTAATAAGTGTTATATGTGGTATTTTAGGGAACTCACTAAGCTTCGTGCTTATCATGTTATGTGTTATGTGTTTCAGGTTTTTCTCAGGATCACGGGATGGCACCAGCTCGATTATACACACCAAAGAAAGAGTTATGTTTTGAGGATCCTGGATATGTAATTGTTTGAATAGAGAGTTATGTATTGTCATTTAAATAAAAATGAGATTTTTACGAAAAAGGATTTTATGAAATAAGCAATTTTAAATGAAAATTTTGTTTTGAAAAATTACGGTGTTACAAATATCATAAGTAAATGCTTCATATAAAAACATTATACCACATCAAATATACAAAAATAGAACAATGGCATTGATATTGGGCCTGGTACTTGTAATACATGCTTATTGGGCCTTTGTGATCCATTTGCATGTTTATTGGGCCCAATATAATCAATTCATGTCTATTAGGCCTTAGTGACCCAATGACATGCTCAATGGGCCTAAATTAATTTTTACATGTTAATGAGCCTTAGTGGCCCATTTTCGTGTTAATTTTTTATGCCTGGAGAGAATCATTGTATGCTTAATGGGCTTTAACATGCCCGTTTGCATGCCATCAAGCCTTAAAATAACTTACGTGTTTAATGGGTCGCAACTGTCCTTATTCATGTTTGTTGGGTTGTGTCTTTCACATTCAAGTATCATCAAGTGTTAGTATATCAAACTACGTTTAACATTAAACATATTCATGAGAAAATCATTGGGGTCTAGCGAGAATTATCGGTAGACACCACTGAGTGTTTGGCCGTAGCCTGTAGTTATAATCCGAGTATCGAGGAGGTAGAGACAGAGTTTGTGTATAGATCTATACGGGGGTGACTCCCCCACACCTGACTTGTTCGCTAGAGTTAGACTAGGCTAGGCTAGGGTGACAAAATCTTGATCAAAACCGATGTTTGGAAAAATGCCAAGACATTCGAATTAGTCATTTATCATGCATGGTTATAATGACTCACAAAGACATCCATTAGCATCTCTACTTTTCAGGGGAAGTCAAATTCATATATATTATGGTGATACAAAACAATTCATACAATAATATAATTATTACAATACTATTATAGATCGGAAAATATCGGATTTTTCGGGAAATATCATCATTCTCTTTCTTTTACATACATTAAATCCTAAACAAGGAAAACTTTTGGGATTCTTTCCTTTACATATGTTTTGAAATCACATAGACACACATCTTAGATCATCACATCATGTCGTAAACAAACTTTTACAGAAAATATCAGATTTTCTGGGTTATACCATCAATACAAAGTTTTAATCAAACTTGCTAACGAACTCACCAACATTATATATGTTGACCGTTTTCAAAATAACTTGTATTCTCAGGTAACCATTAAGTTGAAGAACCTTCAAATGTATTTTGGGAATCTTATTTTGAGAAATGACAACTCTCGTACAATTTATGTTTTAAATATGTAATATTAGACAATGTATTTTACTTTTTATGTTAATATATGGACATTCTTATCTGTTATGTGTTTTACTTTTTATGTTAATATATGGAATCATTTAGAATACACCAATCAATTTACCGGGTCAGTGGCATTCTATCCTAGGAATGCATTATATGCTTTTAATCTCTCTGCTCCATGACAGAAAGATGCCTCAACGACCCATCTGTGGAAACCCCGCGACATCGCCCGCAAAATTAACTTGATCGCATTCCAAGTAGCGGTGTCCACTGCGGTCACTGCAACATTTTCCCAAATTCACAATGGAAACAACGGAGAAGTCAATGGACAGGGAACCAAAAACACGAACCAAGGAACAAACCAGGGAAGTATAGGAACTTGCACCTACAAGGATTTCACTAACGCCAAGCCTCGGACCTTTAATGGGTTGAGAGGCGTAATTGCCTTAAAATCATGGATCGAGAAGGTGGAATCAGTTTTTGAAATATGTGGATGTCTGGATGAGTCTAAGGTCAAGTTTGTGGCCTGCACCTTTGTGGACCAAGCCCTCTCCTAGTGGAATGGTCACATATAGGCCATGACGCTTCTGGTGGCAAATGCGATTCCATAGTAGGAACTTAAGGAGATGTTGTTAGCCGAATACTGTCTCTGAGGGGAAGTTCAAAAATTGGAACAGGAGTTGTTGAACCTCACGGTTTAAAACATGGATATTGATGCATACATAACCAGGTTTAGTGAGCTATCTATTTTGTGTCCGGTAATGATCACTTTGGAAGGAAAGAAGATCGAGAGGTTATCTGGGGATTGACTATGCTAATTCAAGGAAACGTCATTGCAGCAAACCAGACCATGTATGATAGCGCAAAGAGGTTGGCCAAGAGATTGTAAGACCACGATAACAAAAACAGGCGGAGGTTAAAAAAGAAGGTGGGAACAAGAAGGGGAGAAACAACAAGCGGAAGAGAAATCAAAACTCCAAATCATCAAAGAAACAACAAACCGTGACTATGCATGAAGCTACTCAAGTAATCACCACACCACATGCTCTAGCCTCAACCACCCGGAGTGCCCCTAGACAGTATTTCGGTAATCTCCCAAAGTGCAAGAAATGGAATCTCCATCACCACAGTGAATGCAGGGAGATGAACTGCACCAGCTGCAACCGAAAAGGTCATACATCAAAGTACTGTAGGACCTATCCTCCATTAAACCAACAACAAGGAAGAAACAACAACAATAGCGACAACCGTAACAACAACAACAACAACAACAACAACGATGGGACCAACTCCTCCTACTATGGGTGTGGGGAGCTAGACATATCCACCGAAATTGTCCCAACGTTACTAACCAAGGAAACAGAGGATCGGGAAGGGTCCTAACTTTAGGTCAAGGAGAAGCGGTTCAGGACCCCACTGTTGTCACCGATATGTTTCTACTCAACAACACATATGCATGCATCTTGTTTCATATAAGGGCGGAGCGAAGTTTTGTGAGTAATAAGTTCAAACATTTAGTAAAACAACAACCCCAGAAGCTTAATGAAGCCTTCACGGTGGAAATGACTAATTGGAAGATTGAATAAACTAGGGATGTCTATGTAGAGTGTACACTAACTCTAAACAATCACACCTTCCAAATAAACTTGATGCGTGTAAATATTATGAGTTTTGATGTGATTATCGGCATGGATTGGTTGAGCCCCCATCATGCTGATATTATGTGTCACGAGATGGCCGCTCGCTTTCATCTCCCAAATCATGAAACCCTAATAATATATGGAGATAAACCCGGTGTAAGTATTTGTCTTATAGTGCTTGCACAAGAAGAACTACGCATTTCTCGCTCACGTTGTGGACAACAGAGAAGAGGAAGTAAGCATACAAGATATCCCAGTAGCATGCGATTTTCTGGACGTATTTCCCGAAGAACTTCCAGGAGTACCCCTAGAAAGACAAGTCGAATTTCGGATCGAACTCGTACCTGGAGCTACTCCAATCGCCAAATCACCCTACCGGTTGGCTCCCACAAAAATGCAGGAGCTATCAAGCTAACTATGCGAACTCCTAGATAAAGGATTCATCAGACCCAACTTCTTGTCATGGGGAGCTCCAGTTCTTTTTGTTAAAAAGAAAGACGGATCCTTCAAGATATGTATCGACCATAGAGAGCTGAATAAGCTCACTATCAAAAATTGATATCCACTTCCACGAATCGATGATCTATTCGACCAGCTTCAATAGGCTAGTTTTCAAAGATAGATATGAGATCCGGCTATCATCATCTCAAAGTATGTGATGAGGACATTCCTAAGACTGAGTTCTTAACTCGCTATGGTCATTACTAATTTGTCGTGATGCCATTCAATCTAACAAATTCCCCCGCTGCATTTATGGTCCTTATGAATCGAGTTTGCCGCCCATTCCTTTATAACTTCATAATCGTCTTCATTCATGATATTCTTGTATATTCTAGAAGTAGAGATGAGCATAGTCAACATCTCACTCCGCTTTTGGAAACCCTGTGTCACACCCCGAAAACCAAAGGCGGAAACGTCTCCGAGGTTGACTACCACGTTGTGTATCAAATCCAATGTACATAGTATTCACAGTAAACAAACATTACGTTACATATATATGAAAGTTTACATGTGTTTCAAAAGTAAAGTTATACACATATACATATGCATCATATTAACAAAAGTTGAGACGAGTCTTCTACGCACTCCCTCTTCACCAAAAGAGATCACCGGGTACCTGTCTAACTTGGACGTGAGAATACAAGCGGTTTGAAAATCAGCATAAAGCTGGTGAGTTCATAAGCGGGTTTGTTTTGTGAAAATGTATCGGTTTCCTTTAGTTTCCGAAAAGATTTGTTATCCACGAAAATCCCATATTTTCTTATGTGAAGTTGGTTAAGTTATCGTTTGTTACCAATTCGATTATGTATTGTATTTACCCCAGGAAAATCCCATATTTTCCTAATTGTAAGATCAATAGTATATCACAAAGTATAGTTTAGCACACAAAACTATATAATGAAAATCTTGGGATCACTATCCCGAAAGACATATAAGTTAGTTTGAGATATTCAAAAGTACGGTTCAAGATCATGGGACTATCATCCCGAACTAACACGAGATAAGTTGATGTATGTATGTAAATATAGATTTGAAACCATGGGATCACTATCCCGAATAAGATACAAATTTTAGAACTCATGGGATCACTATCCCGTATAAGATATAGATTTAGAAAACCTTGGAATCACTATCCCGAATAGTTCACAGATTTAGAAACCATGGGATCACTATCGCGTATATAGATTTAGAAAACCATGGGATCACTATCCCGTATAAGTTATCGATATGAAACCTTGGGATCACTATCCCGTATAAAATATAGTTAAAGACCATGGGGAAAGACATCCCGTACAAGTTGTAGACATAAAACCATGGGATCACTATCCCGAACTAGATACCAAATAGTTTAGTTAATACCATGGGATCACTATCCCGAAAGAGATATAAGAATAAACCATGGGATCATTATCCCGTATAGGACATATATATAGAATAGTTTGATAATACCATGGGATCACTATCCCGAAAGAGACATAGAAACAATACCATGGGATCACAATCCCGAAAGAGACATAGAATATAGATACAAAACCATGGGATCACTATCCCGAACGAAATAAAGATCCTGAACCCAAACTGTGAATAAGCTGGTATTAATACATATTGTGAGTCGGGTAACCATACTAATACGACAATGTGACCTCCTTGACGTCTGTCAGACGTCGAACGATATCCAGAAATTTGTCACCCTAGGCGTGCCTGCCTAACTGTAGCTAGCAGTTAAGGTGTGGGATTGTCAGTCCCGAATAGATCTATTCACAAATTCCGCGCTCTCCCTCCAGGAGACTCTGGTTACACTTCCGGAGAGGATTTACTGATCATCCATAAAGGGTAGTGACTATCTCACAAGCTAGTACTAAACTATTCACAGGGTTCTTATAAGATATTGACATACAGAAAGTTATGAAACAAAGTACAGTAAAGTGTAGATACATACATGAAATCATCAGTTAACATATTCAAATGATACGGAGATAAACTAAACAGACATAGTTTATCTAATAATTTAGTATAGATATCAGTATACGATAGAAAGCACAGTAAAGACCCCCAAATTATTCCCATAATAATTTGATTAGTTTGATTGTTTCTTAACTAAAATCCATTTAGTTGAAATCGAGTAGTCATTCCTTATGCTCAGCATAATACATAAGGAGTAAAAGAGTTTATAGATTTGTCAGATAATGTTTGAAACACATCAATGTTGTGATTGGAAAACAGTTTTTAGTTTGCTTGTATTCCCCCCCTGAAAACATTGAAAACAGTGAAAAGTCGTAGGGGTATGAACTCATCGGACGAGGTACGAGATGATTTGGATGCTAAGAGTTGAGTCGGGACTTGTAAACGCACGAGGTTCCTAATTATGAAGTAAAGATACACATTTGTATCTAATTAGGACTTAGATTGATTGTCGGATAGGGACAATTGCTTCATGTCGCGATAACACTCCGATACAAGTGTTTGGTGGGACCCGGGTGGCGTTTAGGGACATGAATGGCACAAGGGACTTGGGAAATGAGTTGGGACATCAAAAGAACACTCCCCTTAAGGGAGTTTACGGCCAAAACACCCTTCCCCATGAGTTTACGGCCGTAAACTCATGATGGGTGTTTTATGGTTCCTTTTGGACTTCCAACACTTAGGGGATGATTTCTAGACTTGGTTTAAGGACTTGGATTGGTTCAAAACATCAATTTGACCCTCTTTGATGGGAGTTTACGGCCTAGCAAGGTCCATGGCCGTAAACCCTTGTTTGTCCAAGAAAATGATGTTTATTGTTGCTAGAACAAATCACATGTGATTGGTAAAATTAATCCAAGGCCTAACATGAGTTTGCATGTGATTTTTGAGGTGTTTGTGGAGTTTACGGCCAATGAAACCCCCTTCATGGCCGTAAACTCTAGTGTGTGATGCTACAAGGTGTTTCAAGGTCTAGAACATGCATGAATGGACTTCTAAAATTCATCTAAGGGCCTTAGGGGTGTGTAGTTTGCATTATAACACCAAAAATTTTGGAGTTTACGGCCCAAGAACATGTCTTGGCCGTAAACCCTTAGAAACCCCATAAATGTTGTGTTTTAGGCCCTCAAAGTATTTTTGGTTGATCCCTTGATTTATTCCAAGGCTTTTGGTGGTGTTGGATAGCTTTCTAACACCTTAGAATGGGATTTATGCCAAGTTTTGGGGAGTTTACGGCCCAAGAACTCTCCTTGGCCGTAAACTCATCTAAGTCCCCCAAAGTTAATGTTTCAAGTCTCCAAATGCAAGAATCAAAGTCCCATAATTCATATCTAAGCTATAGGGGTGATTTGGACGGGTTTAAGGGCATAAAAACCCTCATTATATGAGTTTACGGCCCAAGAATGATCCTTGGCCGTAAACTCCTTCAAACATCACAAAAATTATGTTTTACATGTTTAGATTTCATATTTTAAAGTCTCATAGCCATATCCAAGGTCCAAACTAGTCAAGGAAGGGTTTAAAGGCTCAAAACCCACCATATTGGGTGTTTACGGCCTAAGCACCTTCTTAGGCCGTAAACTCATGCATTTTGTCCAATTTCATGTTTAAGTGTCTAATTTGGAAGCTAAACATGCTATAGATTAAGGCTAGGGAGGTACCTTAAGGATTTGAAGCCTTAAAATTGAGTTTTGGACACTAAATCTTTGGATTTTGGAGAGAGGTTAGAGAGAGAGTAGTGAGAGAAGGAAAAAGCTTCAAATGAAGGCTGAAACATGTTTATATAGTTCTTAAAATTTGCACACGGTGGAATTCTACCCGATACCGACGCTAACCGCGGCTTTTGGTCGCACCCGATTGAGTTTCCGTCACCCGACGGGAACATTTTAAAAACTCGTGAAATAATCATTTTGGGCGAATAACATAAGTTCCTGAGTGCTTTAGACACTCATTAGGATAAAATAAACGCATAATTTATACAAATAAATTTCAAAGAGAAATCGGAACGAATCCAATAATGGCGACTTTCCGGGTAGAACGGTTCTTGGCGACGAACAAATTTCGGGTTGTTACACCCTGCGAGCCGAAAATTTGTATATGAAACTCTCCAAGTGTGAGTTCTGGATCCGCAATGTGAACCTTTTGGGCCATGTAGTAAGTTAGGAAGGGATACATGTGGATCCTTCGAAAATCAAAGCAATCAAAAGTTGTGCAATCCTAAAAACACCGACATAAATTTACCAATTCTTGGGTATACAAAGCTACTACAAGAGGTTCATTCATAACTTCTCCAAGATAGCCAAACCTCTCACCACGTTGACACAGAAAGGCGTACCTTTCAATTGGACTAAGAAACAAGAGATTTCTTTCCAAACCATGAAGCAAGCACTCTGTAGTGCGCTAGTGCTCTCCTTACCGGAGGGAACTGAAGACTTTGTAGTCTACTGTGATGCTTCAAATCAAGGTTTAGGTTGTGTCCTTATTCAATGTGGTAAGGTAATTGCGTATGCGTCTAGGAAACTGAAAACTCATGAAGTAAACTACACCACCCAAGATCTTGAGTTGGGAGTTGTGGCCTTCGGGTTAAAGATTTGGAGGCACTACCTTTATGGTACAAAGTGCACCATTTTCACTTACCATAAAATCCTTCAGCACATTCTGAATCAGAAAGAGTTAAACATGAGGCAACAAAGATGGGTTGAGCTGCTAAATGATAATGAATGTGAAATCAAGTACCACCCAGGCAAGGGTAATGTGGTAGCCGATGCCTTGAGTTGAAAGGAATATTCGAGTTGTCGGGTGAAAACTCTCTCAATAACCATTCGATCCCACCTAACCACGTAAATCAAGGAAGCACAGTTGGATGCATTAAAACCAGAAAAATCAGCAAGCGAATTGTTGCGCGGGTGGAGAAGAGTTTTGTAGTCAAGGAGGATGGAGCATATTATTTCATGAACAGGATTTAGGTCCCTAAACTTGGGTGATTCAGAGAAGTAGTGATGAATGAGGCTCACAAGACACGATACTCCATCCATTCGGGTTCAGATAAGATGTACCTTTGTTAGAACAAAGTTCTTTTAGGATCGATTGATTCTATGCAAGCAAACAATAATGAACGAAAATATAAACATAAATATGACTTGAATGTGTCGTATGATTAACAGTTCAACACCTCAGAAGAGCTCGATTAAGAACTTCGACTATAGAGGCGTTTAAGGTTACAAAAACTTTAGCGTAATAAAAAGACGTAACAATATAATGCATACATGCATGCATATATATGGTATAACCCTACAAGGTAATCATAGATGGACAGGCCGAATCCAGATACTAAACAAAAATCCCATGACGCAACACTAATAGACTTAAAAATCTCACCCTTTGCGTCAATGGGACCGAAAGGCTACTTCGGTTGTGCAGTAGAAGACTTCTTAATTGTTTTAAACAGCTTCGGTATAATGGCCAAAAGATGATGATGAAAAGTAATATACCACCGAAGCATGTCAGTGAAGTTCTTCTTATCAGCCTCGGAATTCTGCTTGCACCGATGAATTATGTTGATGCTGTGCTTTAAGCAGTCCGTTGAGAAGAGATGTTTATCCACAAGAGTGAACAAAAATTTATTCCCTTCTCCCTTAGTGAATATCACGGTAAGATGCTTTGAATCAATATGGCCAATCTTCATCTTATTCATATCTCCCGGTTTCGGTGTCGACTTAACGGTCACCTTCTTCTTCATCACCTTTGCAATCTCTTGATCCATCCCCGCATCTTTAGAAACATACGAAGCTAACATCCTCTTTAAATGTTCTAGTATCGACTCATATTCTCCTAAGTTAGTGAGCAGGATGTTGAATAGCATAATCCAATCATGAGCATCGAGATTTGGAAGATCTGCAAAGGAAATCATGGACACCAAATTTACAGAACCTCGGGTGATCTTGAAGTTCACATTGACAAATTTTCCAGCAGGAGTCGGTTTCAATACCTTGACTGTAATAATCTTATGTGCACTCCATGTCAATTATTGAGGTTGCCCATAAGTAAGATATAAATCAATCAGCTCTCGGTCAACCTTTGAAATAAGGAAAGGAACCTCGGCAATCTAATAAAAGTAGTGAAACATAAAAGCTTTCCTTGTGATTGGCATATCGAACTGCGAGTCCTTTGAGTTATCACAATCAAACGAAGCAACAGGTTCCAGCCAATAGGCGCTTGGGAACTCTATCGCTTGATGATTTAGTTTCTCTTTAGTCCATAAGGGAAAGAAGGACTTTTTGCAATTTAATGCTTCTTCTTCGTCCTTGTTTCTCCTTTCCCTCTCTTCTGCTTCCTTTGAAACTTTCAAGCTTTCATCCAACTCTCTATCTCTCTTTTTCCTCTTGAGGGCATCAGTAATTGTCTCCTCAATCTCATCATCGCTATCATCTTGAACAATTTTCACCTTCGGTTTTGAACCAGAACCTGAAGCTACATTATCCTTCAGTTCGGTTTTGACATGATGAGCACCCTCTCCCCCTTGTTTTGGAGCAACAAACTTCTCTGAGACACCCTTCATCTCATGCAATAGCGCAAGGGCAGGAAGCAATTTGGCTGTCAGATGATTTCGAATGGTAAGTGTCCAAATGGAATCATGAGCACCAAGTATGTTGGTGAGCATGTCCTTGACTTCCCCGGCACGACTTCGAAATACTGCCCTTTCTGCTTTTAATAACGCAATCTCCTTCTTGGCCTGATCAAGTTAACTTTCTGTACTTCAATAGTAGAGGCTTGTCTAGCAATATCTTCTTTAAGAGCACTCTCTGTGGCAATATCAGTACGAAGAGAGTCTAGCTGAGAGGAAACTGAACTGAGGAGAGTAGTGTTTTCAGCATGGATTGAGGACCGAATAGCCTCAAACTTTGCTTGTTCGTCCTGTAGGGATTTGGAATGAGAGTCCACAGAAGCTTGTACTTTAGAAGCATTGGTATCATCATGCCATTTAAGCGAATCCAGGAAAATCTGAGTTGTATAAACAACATCAGCAACGTCGGTAGAGACCTTCTTGCAAGTAGAGGTCAAGGATTCATTTGCTTTGGTAGATTTATCGATTGAGTCCATCTATTGCTAAATGGCCATCTCCACAAAGGCCTTTAGGACAACTCCACCATAAGCCTTGTTATCGGCAAGCAATTTATCCAACTTTTCATTGATGCTCTCCAAGTGTGGGCTTGTGATTGAAGACTCATCATCATCATCGGTGGGTAGGCAATAAGGACTGAAGTATGTGGATGTTGGATAAGGTGTCTAAGTCCATAACTTATTTGGTATATACTTGACCCGACCCGGCATGGTCCATTTGGGTAGCATTTCATCCGAACTATTTATGGATAATTTTATGAGAGTTATACACATATGTTTATTAATATATTATAAGTTATAATATATTAATATGAAGTTATGTTATTTAATTAGTTTTAGTCTTAAATTAATTATGAATTAATTTAGAGATTAAAAGGAAGACTAATTAGATTATGGGCTATTGGTTTTATATAGTGTGGGCTAATACTCATTTGTTAATGGGCTAGGCTTATATGTAAGTCCATGGATGATCCATGGAGCTTTCAACCCATGGATCCTTGTAAAAGAAAAGACATGGGTTATTAGGGTTTCTGTAACAGCCGGAATTTCAGGTATTTCTTTAAATTATTTTTGGGGCATATTTAGGAGGGGACTCGGCGAGTTGGTGCCTGACTCGCCGAGTAGGACCACGGTCTTGGTCACAGATTCACGACGGGACTCGACGAGTCCATTAGGGACTCGGCGAGTCGACGCTGTTCAGCTGAAACCCTAGCCGTTTTGATTCTGAATTGTATATAATGTCTTTAGGGCCGTCATGTCTCGTCCTTTGGCCGATTGAAGATAACTCAGGAGTCTGTGGGCATCTGGAGCAAGGGTGTGGGCTAGTGGAAGCTTGAAGAGGTTGTTGGACAAGGAGAGGCAAGGTGGTGATCAAAGGAGGTTCAAGGGGGTCGAGTTCTGAAAGTTGGGGACACAGGGAACACGTTTCCAGGTAATCTTCGGATCATATCTGTAGCTTTTACGTTGTATGCGAATCTAGGGTTTAGGAAACCCATTTAAGGATTTGATAGATTATAGTGTTGTTACAAGAGTTTAAACCCCTGAAATAGTATATGTGAAGGTCCAGGAAGCCCCATATCTATATATTATGGAATCATGCGAAGTACAGGAGGCAGTTGATTGATTGCATGGCGAGGACTCGCCGAGTCCAATGATCAGACTCAGCGAGTAGCTTGAAGATTCACTAGGACTCGCCGAGTTGTTCTTCAGACTCGGCGAGTATCTTGAAGACCTACTGGAACAAGTCGAGTCGTTCTTTAGACTCGGCGAGTGGGGTCGGGGTGTCTAGACTCGCCGAGTTGCCTTTGCACTCGACGAGTCCGGTCAAGTTGACCGTTGACCTGTATGTAATTTAGTAGGGTCAGTTGCCTTGTTTGATAAGATCATTAATAAAGGTATGTGGTATTATAGGGAGCCTACAGATTAGTGGATCGAGTGCGAGTAGCTCGAAGGGTCTATAGCTTGCATACTACGAGGTGAGTTTTCTCACTATACTTCACCCGTAAAGGTTTGACTGCGTGACCGGAAGGTTGTATGTGTTATATTTATGCTAAGTCTAGAGAGGTAGGTGCTTTATATGTGATGTATGCTTATATGTGAGGTATACTTATACGGGCCGGAAGGCGTGACTTTATGTGATAGAAAGAACGGTATGATGTATGACTTATGTGTTATGTTATATGTGTTATGTTTTATGGGTAAGTCGTATACTGGGGAACTCACTAAGCGTTTATGCTTACTAGTTGTGTTTATGTTTTTCAGGTACTAGCGATGACCGTGGGAAGGCGCCGGCGTGACACGTACACACTGCCATTGCTGAAGATCTTGAGGACTTATTATTTACAATTTTGCAATAAACTTGGAATAAACTCTTTTGTCGATTAATGATGTTTTATTTTAAATGAAAAATTTATTTGAAAATTTGAGCTGTTACAATTGGTATCAGAGCCTTGGTTTGAGGGATTTGGGTGTACTTTCGGGTGCAACTGAGCTCAGACCGGGGATTTGAGGAAAAACCTTTTTAAATAATAAGGAGACAACATTTCATAAATGGTAAGCCGGTAAAACAAGAATGGAACAGTGTGTACGATCAGCCAGCGCCCGAACGGTAAAGATCCCCAGAATACCTTACAATGTTATATTATGCACTGAATTATGAATTGTTATGCATGCTAGAAGACTAGGTATACATGATAGGACTAGAATGGCCTGTTTTGTGATGCCTTGTCTAGGGAGATTGCTTATATGAGATATTTGGTAGCGTGCAAGTAGATAGTGCATACTAGAGGTAGAGTACTCATTATTCGGGATTTGGGGAGGAAGATTTGGAACGAATACTGATACGGTGTGGTCGGTAGTATTGGGCCCGTACTACCGAAGACACCGGATCAGTGGAAGACCTAAGTAAGAATCCCTGGAAATCGGAGACTGAGTAGGGCGCGTATCGAGTACAATTGTACTTGGTGGAGTCTCTGATGATTTTATGTTGTATTTCAGAGACATCATGGTCATCACACGCAATGGGGCGAGTTCGAGCGGTGCGAGTGACGAGGAGATTCGTCAGATTATTCAGGAAGAAGTAGCTGCGGCGGTTCGGGCTGAGATCCCGGAGATGTTTAGGTCTATTAAGACCACTCTGATGGAAGAGTTTGAGGAGCGGTACGCCGCACTTACTGAAGCTGCAGTCGCTGCCGCTACCGCAGCTGTGGCTGCTGCTAGGCCGCAAGGGGGTGATTCATTACTATTCAGGGAATTCAGCAACACGAAACCCCCTGAATTTGATGGGACGCAGGATCCGATTGCGGCTATGAGGTGGATCGCCGACATCGAGGGGTGCTTCTATACTTGCTCATGCCCGGAGCACTTGAGGGCACGGTTCGCCTTGAACCAGCTCCGTCTGGGAGCGAAGGATTGGTGGAAGTTCGTGACGGCGAACTTCACTCAGGCAGAGATTTCAGCAGTGACATGGGAGAGGTTTACGGAGATGTTCAGGGACGAGTACGTTCCCCCGGTGGAGCGGGAGCGATTGATTCAGGAGTTCTTGACCCTTAAGCAGGGTACTGATTCCGTGGCAGTGATCACGCGGAAGTTTCATGAGAGGGCAATGTTCTGTCCTGAGCTGGTATCTACAGAGCAGTCGCGGATGAGCCGGTATTTGGGCGTTTTGACGAGGGAGATCCGGGAGTTTGTGTCAAACTCCACCTATCGTACTTTCGCTGAGCTTCAGGCGAACACCAGGAAGCGCGAGATCGAGTTGGAGACTCAGGCGAGGGAGGAGGTTGAGTCTCGGCAAGTGGATCGACGGCCGGCTCAGTCTCAGCCGGCAGCCAAGCGGACTAAGTTCGCTGATTCGAGGATGGGAGGTCCGAAGGGTCGCACTTGCGTGAAGTGCGGCAGGAGTCACGAGGGGGTGTGTTGAGCCGGTGGTTGCTACAAGTGTGGCAAGGAGGGACATATTGCCAGGGATTGCCCTAAGGGGTTTATGGTTTGCTTTCACTGCAACCAGAGAGGCCATCGGAAGGCCGAGTGTCCGCAGCTTCGTCAGGGAGCTACACCTACTACTAGGACTACTGAGACCCGACCGGCGAAGGTCGAGGCCCCGAGGGCTCGCGGGAGAGCCTTTCAGCTGACTGCAGAGGAGGTCCGCGCTGCGCCCGATGTTGTGGCAGGTATGTTATCATTCACGTATTTACTTAAAGGTCGAAATGCTATGCTTATGTTAAGGTATGTGTAGGTACTTTCCTTGTGAACTCTATGCCTGCTCTAGTGTTATTTGATTCGGGTGCGAGTAGATCGTTTGTATCGTTAGCTTTTAGTCAGCACATCGGTATTAGTCGTGAGCCGTTAAGTTGGCCTTTGAGCGTTTCTATTGCGGCTGAGAGGGTGGTTTGTGCTACGGAGGTTCTTCGAGGATGTGTGCTAGAGATCTTCGGGGTCGCGTTCCCGATTGACCTAATTCCTATTTCGATGGGGGATGTCTGTGTCATCATAGGCATGGACTGGTTGAGCCGATTCAGCACTGTCATCGACTGCGAGCGTCAGCTGGTGACTATACGAGACCCTAGTGGGGGAGTTCTTACGGTATACGGCGAGGGTACCCGTTCGGGATCAGCCTTTTGTTCGGCCGCTAGGGCGAGGCAATGCCTACAACGGGGATGTAACGGTTTTGTGGCATATGTGATGGATACGCGGGAGATTTCCAAGAGACCGAAGACTCTGAAGGAGGTTCCAGTGGTGCGCGAGTTTCCAGATGTTTTTCCCGAGGATTTGCCGGGAGTACCTCCTGCGAGGCAAGTGGAGTTTGGTATCGATCTAGTTCCAGGGGCTGCGCCTATTGCGAAGGTGCCTTATCGTCTTGCACCTCCAGAGATGCAAGAGTTGTCCTCGCAACTTCAAGAGTTGTTGGGGAAGGGATTTATTCGGCCGAGTAGCTCGCCGTGGGGAGCACCGATTCTGTTCGTCAAGAAGAAGGATGGTTCACACCGGATGTGTATCGATTACCGGGAGCTGAACAAGGTGACGGTCAAGAACCGCTATCCGTTACCGAGGATCGATGATCTATTCGATCAGCTGCAAGGGGCATCTTGGTTTTCCAAGATTGATTTGAGATCAGGGTACCATCAGGTAAGAGTGCGGGATGAGGACGTCCAGAAGACAACATTTAGGACGCGGTATGGGCATTACGAGTTCGTGGTGATGCCTTTTGGGCTCACCAATGCCCCAGCAGTGTTCATGGACCTCATGAACAGGGTATGCAGGCCGATGCTGGATCGGTCCGTGATTGTATTTATCGACGACATTCTGGTGTATTCGCGGTCTAGAGAGCAGCATGAGGGACATTTGAGGGAGGTCCTTGAGGTACTGAGGTCGGAGAAGCTATATGCAAAATTTTCCAAATGTGACTTCTGGTTACGGGAGGTCCAATTTCTGGGGCACGTTGTAAATCAGGCAGGGATATTGGTCGATCCGGCCAAGGTGGAAGCGGTGATGAGTTGGGAGGCACCGAAGTCACCTTCTGAGATCAGGAGTTTCCTTGGGTTGGCGGGGTACTATCGGAGGTTCATTAGGGACTTCTCCAAGATCGCGGTGCCGCTCACCAGATTGACCTGGAAGGGTGTTACATTTTCATGGGGACCCGAGCAGCAGACTTCCTTCGAGACACTTCGTCAGAGACTGTGCGAAGCCCCAGTATTAGCTCTCCCGGAAGGGATGGAGGACTTTGTCGTATATTGCGACGCATCGATTTCAGGACTGGGTGCAGTGTTGATGCAGAGGGGCCATGTGATAGCCTATGCATCGAGGCAGCTGAAGCCTCATGAAGCGAGATATCCCACGCATGACTTAGAGTTGGGGGCAGTAGTGTTCGCCCTCAAAATTTGGCGTCACTACCTGTACGGGGTTCGTTGTACCATATACACAGACCATAAGAGTTTGAAGTATTTGATGGATCAACCCAACCTAAACATGCGTCAGAGGAGATGGTTAGACGTGGTTAAGGATTATGACTGTGAGATCCTATACCACCCAGGCAAGGCTAATGTGGTAGCCGATGCATTGAGTCGTAGGGCGGAGAGCACTCCATTGCGGGACGTATGTTTGAGATTAACGGTGATGACTCCGGTATTAGATGCTATTCGTGGGGCACAGGCCGAGGTTGTGAAATCTGGGATGCAGAAACAGGAGCGGGTCATCGGGTTGATTTCAGAGTTCGTTATGGATGGGCGGAGACTTCTGACGTTTCGGGGTCGGATCTGGGTACCATTCGTGGGCGGTATGCGTGTTACTTTGATGGAGGAGGCACACAGATCGAAATTCTCGATCCATCCCGGTGCTACGAAAATGTATTTGGATTTGAGGAAGGAGTATTGGTGGCCTTGCATGAAGAGAGACGTCGCTTGGTTCGTTGAGAGGTGTTTGACCTGCCGTAGGGTTAAGGCCGAGCACCAGAGACTGCACGGTAAATTGCAACCCTTAGAGATTCCTGAGTGGAAGTGGGAGCAGATCACGATGGATTTCATCACCAAATTGCCGAGAACTGCCAGGGGAGTCGATGCGATTTGGGTGATTGTGGATAGGTTAACAAAGAGTGCACACTTCCTTGCCATTAGCGAAAGTTCATCAGCAGAGAAGTTGGCAGAGTTATATGTGAGAGAGATAGTATCTCGGCATGGAGTGCCGACCTCGATTGTTTCGGACCGCGATATACGTTTCACTTCCAGGTTCTGGAAGAAATTCCATGAGGAGTTGGGTACTAAGCTGCATTTTAGTACCGCATACCATCCCCAGACTGACGGTCAGAGCGAGCGGACGATTCAGACATTGGAAGACATGCTTAGAGCGTGTGTGTTAGACTTCGGGGGTAGCTGGGATGCGCATCTGCCGTTGGCTGAGTTTTCCTACAACAACAGCCATCATTCGAGCATTGGTATGCCACCTTTTGAGTTGTTGTATGGTAGGAGGTGTCGGACTCCCATTTGCTGGGGAGAAGTGGGACAGAGAGTGATGGGCAGTACAGAGATCGTACTTCAGACGACCGAACAGATTCAACGGGTGAGGCAGAGGTTATTGACCGCCCAGAGCCGACAGAAGAGTTATGCGGACAGACGCCGGTCCGAGCTCGAATTCCAGGTCGGCGACTTCGTTCTCCTAAAGGTTTCTCCTTGGAAAGGAGTGATTCGGTTCAGAAAGAGGGGCAAATTGGGGCCCCGGTTCATAGGTCCATTCCGGGTAATTGCAAGGGTAGGTCGAGTAGCTTATCGGTTGGAGTTGCCAGCGGAGCTGAGTCGGATTCACAATACCTTTCACGTATCACAGTTGAGGAAGTGTATAGCCGATGAAGCGGCAGTGGTTCCGTTAGGGGATATTCAGGTGGATGCAAGCCTGAATTACGCTGAGAGACCAGTAGCTATCAGGGATCGGAAGATCAAGGTTCTACGGAACAAGGAGATACCCCTGGTGTTGGTTCAGTGGCAACATCGGAAGGGATCGGAGATGACTTGGGAGCCGGAAAGTGAAATGCGGGAGCATATTTAGGAGGGGACTCGGCGAGTTGGTGCCTGAATCGCCGAGTAGGACCACGGTCTTGGTCACAGATTCGCGACAGGACTCAACGAGTCCATTAGGGACTCGGCGAGTCGACGCTGTTCAGCTGAAACCCTAGCCGTTTTGATTCTGAATCGTATATAATGTCTTTAGGGCCGTCATGTCTCGTCCTTTGGCCGATTGAAGATAACTCAGGAGTCTGTGGGCATCTGGAGCAAGGGTGTGGGCTAGTGGAAGCTTGAAGAGGTTGTTGGACAAGGAGAGGCAAGGTGGTGATCAAAGGAGGCTCAAGGGGGTCGAGTTCTGAAAGTTGGGGACACAGGGAACACGTTTCCAGGTAATCTTCGGATCATATCTGTAGCTTTTACGTTGTATGCGAATCTAGGGTTTAGGAAACCCATTTAAGGATTTGATAGATTATAGTGTTGTTACAAGAGTTTAAACCCATGAAATAGTATATGTGAAGGTCCAGGAAGCCCCATATCTATATATTATTGAATCATGCGAAGTACAGGAGGCAGTTGATTGATTGCATGGCGAGGACTCGCCGAGTCCAATGATCAGACTCGGCGAGTAGCTTGAAGATTCACTAGGACTCACCGAGTTGTTCTTCAGACTCGGCGAGTATCTTGAAGACCTACTGGAACTCGTCGAGTCGTTCTTTAGACTCGGCGAGTGGGGTCGGGGTGTCTAGACTCGCCGAGTTGCCTTTGCACTCGACGAGTCCGGTCAAGTTGACCGTTGACCTGTATGTAATTTAGTAGGGTCAGTTGTCTTGTTTGATAAGATCATTAATAAAGGTATGTGGTATTATAGGGAGCCTGCAGATTAGTGGATCGAGTGCGAGTAGCTCGAAGGGTCTATAGCTTGCATACTACGAGGTGAGTCTTCTCACTATACTTCACCCGTAAGGGTTTGACTGCGTGACCGGAAGGTTGTATGTGCTATATTTATGCTAAGTCTAGAGAGGTAGGTGCTTTATATGTGATGTATGCTTATATGTGAGGTATACTTATACGGGCCGGAAGGCGTGACTTTATGTGATAGAAAGAACGGTATGATGTATGACTTATGTGTTATGTGTGATATGTTATATGTGTTATGTTTTATACTATTCTGGGCCGGAAGGCAAAATACTATGGGCCGGAAGGCAATGTAATACGGGCCGGAAGGCGATATGATATGGGCCGGAAGGCGATTATGTTACGGGCCGGAAGGCAATGTTATGTGGACCGAAAGGTCCGGGCCGGAAGGCGTATGTGGGTAAGTCGTATACTGGGGAACTCACTAAGCGTTTATGCTTACTAGTTGTGTTTATGTTTTTCAGGTACTAGCGATGACCGTGGGAAGGCGCCGGCGTGACACGTACACACTGCCATTGCTGAAGATCTTGAGGACTTATTATTTACACTTTTTCAATAAACTTGGAATAAACTCTTTTGTCGATTAATGATGTTTTATTTTAAATGAAAAATTTATTTGAAAATTTGAGCTGTTACAGTTTCACCCTAACCATGCACACTATATAAGCATGCTTATGGAGCATGAAATAAAACTAGTGAGCTAGTGTGTGTGCTTGTGTGTGGCCGAAAATACAAGAGTGTGTATACTCTCTCAAAGTTTTCCAAGTGTTTGTGGTGATTTGTGATTGCATTTGAGGCATTCACATTATTGGTACTTGGCCCTCAAACTCCAAAGAATCAATCCCATCAAAAAGGTATGTAATCTCTTCTAAATCTTCTATGTTTAAAAGTACCCCATGGCATGTTAGATAGGTTATGTACCTTGGAAAAGTTATTATTTTGCATGTATTTAGACAATCATAGATCCAAGGCTTATTAGGGTTGCATGAACACTTAGGAAGTGTTAGATTGATCAAAACCCAATAGTGGTATCAAAGCCAGGTTTGCATGTTTGATACTTGATGCAAAATAGTGAAAAAGGTTGAAATTGTTGCTGTCTGACGATTGGACTCGCAGAGTCCATGGGGGGACTCACCGAGTACAAGGAAAAATTCATCCTACTCGCCGAGTTGGTTTGTGCACTCGGAGAGTAGAATGAACAGAATGCAGAATTTCGACTTTTGTTGCTGGAAATGGACTAGAAACTTTACCCCAAACTATTTTGATGTTTTAAAACTTATTTTGGTTGGTGTAATGGTTGTTCTAATCCATTTACAATAGCATATATCAAAATTTCATGCTTTGTATGTGTTCATATAATTTTTGAAACTTTGATAATGATGTTCATGTTCTTATGAATTTAGAAGATGATAGGAATTATTTGCTGAATTGTTTATGATTAATTCTTGATCATTTATGTGTTTTAATGGAGTCCATAATTTGTCCTCAAGTTATGGATTTCCAAAGGTCACTTTTATTTTACACACACTTAAAACACATAAGTTACATGAAAATGAAGAGTCTTCATTTTTATGAACCTTTAATTCATAAGTTATGAAATGAAGAGTTTTGCATAGTTACAAAACATGCCCTCAAGTTTTGGAATTTGTAAAGTTTCACATACTTTAATAAACTTTAATTCCAACCCTTAGAGTTTTAATAGTTAAAATTCAACCCTTATGCTATTTATAACATTAATGGTTAATTATTATATATATATCTATAAGAATAAGTCATTTTACCGTTAGTCGGCCTCATTCACGAAGCCGGTCTATAAGGTGGGTATAAGGTTGTTGCCTATAAAATGGCGACTTAATGGGTGTCCATTCTCACCCACCGCTTGCTTGATCGGTGGAGGGTCGTTAGCCGAACGGGTAGAACAATGACTTTAAATCCTCATTAAAAATATAATGATTATTATAAAGTAACTAAAATCCTTTTAATTCCCAATCTTAGTTACTTTAGGAAAAACGTGAACATGGTGCTAGTCCATGGAATTCACACTTTGTACCTTACCAAGTCGTTGGTGGAGTGTGTGTCACACCCCAAAACCGAGAATGGCGGAAACGTTCTGGGGCGGAGGACGTCATGTAACGTATCACAACACAGTAAATGTAAATAAGCAAACAACATCATCCATTGCATTAAATATATAATTGTAATAAGATGAGTCTTGGATACGTTATAGACACCAAAAATAATGTAAATCAAAATAATAAGATGAGTCTTGGATACGCTCCATCTTCTCAAAAGCTGGCCTCGGTACCAGTCTACAGATGACCTGAGAATACAAGTTATTTTGAAAGAGTTTATCAGCATTAAGCTGGTGAGTTCATAAGTATTTTAGTGTCGGTATTTGTCATCCAAAAATGTTTGAACATGTATCAAGCATAAGATTGTAAAAGGTATGTAAAGGTTTGTAAGTGTTTGTAGAAGTTTGAATCTCTCAGAAAAACCTATATTTTCTATTAAAGTAGCCTTCTACCAAGGCTTAACTGTTTTGCATACTCGTTTGTCGTAAAAGTGTGTAATTTACCCAAGTGTAACTATCTTTTAACAAAATATAGTTTGTACATTAAAGTTTAAGTGAGGTTATCACTAAAATGTAATGGGTAAATCATTGTAGTACTGTAGTTTTGTTTTATAGGAACTACTGCTGTACTAACTACCTTAAACTGGATTTATATTAAGGTATCATGTGATAAATTGCACCATACTATTGACTGGTAACAACGACAACGTATAGTCGAAAAATAAGTTTTGTAAGACATTTGAAATATAAGTATTATTTTAAGGAAAGATCGACTTGATGTCAATCTATAAAACAATTTGAAGGTATAAGTTTAATAAAACAATTTAAGTATAAGGAAACATTTGTTTGAAACACAGTTGTAAACAAGTTTGAAAGTTAATGTACGGAGTAAGCTGTACAGTGAAAAAAGGAGTTTAAAACATATAAAATGTTTGTAAAAAGTCATTTGATGGAAACTGTTCGGTAAGAGGGCTAATGAGTAGCCAAATCTTTTGAATGCTGTATATTAATCACATGTAATTGATGTAATAACTAGCGTAATTATACTTATTAATCGCATGCGGTTGATATAATCCTAGCATGATTCTACTTGTATTCCCCCCCATGAAACATTTAAAAGTAGTTTAAAACATTAATTAAGGGGTATGAACTCACTTGATTGAAGTGGTCGATTTGAAGTAGTCGAGAGAAGAATCGAGCAGAACTTCGACAGGAAGGGTTGAAAACGCGGGAAAATCTTGGGATTCTTGGGAATCTCGGGAATCTCGGGTACACAAAACCTCCCTTCGGGACTTGAAGGTGAAAAACCGGGGCTTTGGAGGGTCTCGGGGGCTTAAACGCAGAGTTTCGGCGCGAGAAAGAAAGGAACTGAGCAATGGAGCTCGGAACCCTTGAAATCTACTTATAGGGGCGTTTTTGGGGTGTGCCACGTCGTGGCAAGTGATGGCCACGTCGTGGGGAGTCAAACTTATCCTCTTCCATTGATTGGACGCCCTCAGTCACTTGCCGGGTCGCGGCAAGCTTGTTGAGACCTTAGATTCTCATTTAGGTTGTTTTGGTCAAAAGTATCTCGAGCCCTATTTCGAGTTTTTAGCTGCCTACTGCTATACCTGAATCTTGGAAAAATCATAACTTCCTCATACGAAGTCAGATTTGGACGTTCTTTTTATGTATGCTCACGGTTTGAGGTTATCTATAACTTTCATTTAGATACTTAAGGCTAAAAACTATTGTATTGAAACTTCGCGTTTTTCATTTAATCGGTGTTGCCGGTTTTGCCGAGAATCTTCGGTTGCTCATAACTTCTTCGTTATAACTCGGATTTTAGGGTTCTTTATATGTACGAAAACCTTGATACGATTCCTACTACTTTATTTAACCTAAATTAGATTTTAGGAAAGTTAGATTTTGACCTAAATTTGATTGGTTTTACATTACATTGTCTCGTAATATCGGGTTGTCACATTATCCCCCGTTAGAAGAAATTTCATCCCGAAATTAGAATTTAAGCAAGGAAGTATGCACGAATGATTGAGTCGTGAGGAGGAAACTTCCTAATCGATTGGTTCTAGTGCACCTAAGTGATAACGGGTTCTCGGTTGGCATTGCAACGAACCTTCACTAACTGGCGATGGCCTTTCTTCGTCTGCTTGACCTCTCGGTTGAGGGTCACTATGGTTCTAATACGAAGGCGAGGATCTCGATGAGTGGACTTGCAAGAGTCCTAACGGAAAGGTATGGTTTCACGATCGAGATGCGAAGAGTAGGAAGTGCGTTACTGAGTTCGCGGAGTAGGTCTAGTTTGTGTGAGGCACAGGACCGATTCTGATTAGAATCTCGGAGGTCCTGTCTACCTTGAATTTAGCTTTCCATGCTTTACGAAGCGTATTAAGCCATTCCCAGAGTGAGTTATCCTAAAGAACTTGGTCACTCACCTTGAATCTCAAAGGTTCCTTTTCTTGCGTAACCTCCCAGTCAAAGGCCATCCCTTGATGGGTCAAAGTCGTACAAGTTTCTGTAGCTTGCGAGGAATTCTGAATGAACTAAGGCGGTAGGTCGGTAAGACCTAGCATCTGGAGAAAAACTGTCGGCGTCTCTGGTGTCGATAAATGCTCAACGGTTTTGACAAATTGAAAGAGTACTCATAATTTCTCACATTACTAACAGTGTGTCCTAGAAATTTGACTCTTCAATTTCAAAACTCGTGCCTAGAGAACTTTGCTAAAAGTTCCTCTGTAGGAATGTTACCATGGGTTTTCTTCTTACTACGAGGGTAGATAAGTAAGTCATTACATGGAGAAGTGATGACTGATCCCAGTAAGAAAGACGTAACTCTATTTATTTAGCTCATGAAAACTACGGGCATATTGGTCCTATCCGAAAGGTACCACTACGAACTCGAAGTGTCCGCATCGAGTTCAGGAGGTAGTCTTCCGGACATCCTCCCCTAACACTCGAACTGGTGATATTCGGATTCCAGATCCATTCCTGGAAGTAGTTTCTTTCCTTGCGTTTGCTCAACCATTTTGTCTATGCGAGGCAGAGATAACGATTTCTATGAAAATCCTGACGGAATCCTCGATATCCAAGGCACATACGTTGCAATCCGTCGATCTTCGCGAGAATATAACCGGGGTCCTCTTGGGTGAGAAGCCTAGTCTACTAATTCTCTTTCTGTGTAGTTCGTCAAGTGGTTTGTACTGTTCTAGTATCTCTAAGAGTGTTCAAACTATAGGGCGGCCTGTTTTCGGGAGTTTTACTGGGTTCTAAGTTTGTTCACATGACGATGTGATTACTCGTATACTTAGGCAGTTCTCCGTCATGAAGTCCATTTTAGAATTTATACTGGGCTTCACGATCACAATCTCGTGTATACAAGGCGTATATAATTAAGATTGAAAAGGTAGTCGAATAACTGATTCTTCCTTACCCTCACATCCCATCCGGGAAAAGTAGTTAAAGTGGAATCATCAATTCTAAACCTGTAGAACCTTGATTATATATCACTCTTATGCATACATTTCTCAGTGATAGATCAATCATATAAATCCTTGGATTTGAACTTGACGTACTTCACGAGTGGTACTTCGGGGAGTTCTTCGGAAAGAAAATAACTAATTGGTACTCCTGGCATGAGTACTAAAGTGTAATTTCATGGATTAGCACCTTATTCACATTTTTCCTAAAGTAACTAAGATTGGGAATTTAATAAACATTTAGTTACTTTATTATATTCATCATTCTTTGAATGAGAATTTATAAGTCCTTGTCTTACCCGTTCGGCTAACGACCCTCCACCACTCAAGCAAGCGGTGGGTGAGAATATACACCCATTAAGTCACCATTTTATATGCAACAACCTTATACCCACCTTATAGACCGGCTTCGTGAATGAGGCGTTCTAGCGATAAGACGACTTTATTCTTATACATATATATATATATATATATATATATATATATATATATGTATATATATATATATATATATATATATATATATAATTATTAAATCATCATAATATAAGTATAAGGGTTGAATTTTAACTTTTAAAATTCTAGGGGTTGGAACTTAAAGTTTTAACTTAACTTTACTTGTTCCAAAACTTGAGGGCAAGTTTTGTAACTTTCAAAACTTTTTCATTTCTTGTAACTTATGAGTTTAATAGAGTAATAAAATGAAGACTCTTCATTTTTCTAACTCTTGTGTTTTCTTAATGGTTTTAACTCAAGTGTGACTCTTGGTTTTCCATAACTTAAGGATAAGTTATGGACTCCATTAAAACACATTATGATCAAGAATTAATCTACCACATAGGTTACAAATAATTCCTATGATCATCTAAAACATCATAAGAACAAGAACATGAATATGAACACAATCAAAAATTACATAAAACTTTGTAATTTTGATAACTAGTTGTTGTAAATGAATTAGCAAAGACATTACACCACCAAAAAACAAGTTTTCAATTACCAAAATAGTTTAGGGTAATGTTTCTAATTCATTTCCAGCAACTGAATCGAAAATCTGCACTCAGTCGACCCTACTCGCCAAGTGCATAAACTGACTCGCCGAGTTGGTTGAAGATACTCATGGACTCGACGAGTCCCCCCTATAGACTCGACGAGTCCATTCGCAGACAGCAAAATTTCCGATTCGGTTTTCAACTTTTAAGCACAAATAAGAACAAACAAGCCTAGGCTCTGATACCGCTGATGGGTTTTGAGCATTCTAACACTTCCTAAGTGTACATGCAACCCTAATAACCTTGGATCTATGTTTGTCTAATTGTCATGCAAAGTTGAATTCCAAGGTTATATTCCTATCTAGCATACATGGGGAACAATTTTAACATAAAGTATAGATAGAATAACTTACCTTGTTGTTGTTTGTGTTCCTTGAAACCTTGTGAGCCTAGCACCCCAAGTGTGATGCCTCAAATGCTTCACACAACACCAAATGCTCTTGGAAGAACTTATGAGAGAATACTCACTTCTTCAAAATCGGCCAAGCCCTCTTGTTTCTTAGTGTAGCCGATTTTGGGAGGAGATCATGTTACTTATATAGTGTTGACACACCTAGGGTTAAACCCTAATGTGTCATGACTCTTCATTTCCATGACCCATGGGTTTGTAACTCCCATGGAGCATCCATGGAGCATCCTATGGGTGGAACCCAACTTGATAGTCCATGGAGCCTTTTAGCCCACTATACAAGATATGGATGATTTACATAATCAACCCATATATTTAATTAGTTATCTTTTGATCACTTAATTAATTCTTGATCAAACTAATCAAATAATATTATTAATATATTAGAACTTATAATATATTAATAATCTCCAAGTGTTATTTCTCTCATTTAGTCTATCCAATTGCATGGTGCCATGCAACCCAAATGGACCATGCCGGGTCGGGTCAAGTACATACTAGAAATAGTTATGGACTTAGACACCTTATCCAACAGAAGTGCCCTTCCTCCCCGCATTGGTGGCATGACTGGCTAGTACTAGCCTTGGAGACAGGATTGCGGTGTTTAGCCAATGTTATGTGGACACGAGTACCTCCCTCGTTACTCCATTTTGAAAACTGCTTCTTAAATCGTTCAGTGCTATAACAAATCTTGTGTGCAGGTTTAGTCCCGATGAAAGGGACTTGAGTGATGGGTCGCGCCGGTGCTCCACAGTTACGAGCATGGTGCCCTATGTTTAGGCAATTGCAACACCGCATTTCATGGAAAGCCTCATGATGATGGAAACTACACTTATCACACTTCGGGAGTTTTCCCTCGTATGACCTGCTCGGTACTGGGATGGCAAGGATTTCCACTTGCTGCGGTTGTATAGTCAGCTTTTGGGATCTCTTGCGTTCCTTCTAGGCTTGACGCCTTCGTTTCTTGTTTTCTGTTTTTCGGCTTTGCGAGCCTGTGACTGTTACTGTTTGACGACTTCCTGGATGGATACCACGATTGGAAACTTCGTCCCCATCAGTTGCATTGATTGTGTTGTTAGTGCTACGGTGTGCAACGACCGCGGTTACGGCAGCCAACACGGCAGCTGTAACTATTGTTTGAAAGGTAGCGACGTCCATAGGAAAAGTGAAGGTCTCGTTGCTTGGCTGGTTGTTTCCGAATGACGACATGATTCTGTTAACACGAAAGAATAAAGATTTTGTGAGCTATTTTGGTTGACCCTTGATGTACTTAGATTGTTCTTGAAAAGAGTAAGAGTATGATCTCGAAAGTTTGACCTACATCCCTATGATGCAGTCCTAGTAAAGAATGAAAATATGTTCGCGAAGGTTTGACCTACATCCCTATGATGCAGTCCTAGTACGGAATGGGAGTATGTTCGTAGAATGGTCGCAATACATTTGTCGTTCGAGCTCAGGTATCATGGGTTGGTGAGTAACAAGATCCAACCATGGAAAGAGACTTGGAAGTGTCTCCGGAGATAGATCGCTATAGTCCAATGACTTGACTAAAGCATGTTTCATATAGACTCCAATGAAAGTATGATAAGAGTACTTGAATGAAGAATGACATAAAAGTTAGTTGGCTGTCAATATCTTGGATATTTACGACATAAAGGTTCAGGAAAATGACCTTGTAAAGGTCTTACATCATATCCACAGGAGATAGTTCCTGACAGCATAAAGACCTAACTAAAGTACTTCCGGTACAAGATAATTTCATAGAAAATGCCACATCAGGCATAGACAGAAAATATGATTCCTCCTTATAAGGAAATAAAGTAAAGCATCTACTAGTGGCGACGGTCCTCTCTCTGGTGAATGCTTAGTTCAGCCAATTGACGTTCCACGTCGCGTAGGTGTCTTTCACACACCATCTGGCGTACTTGGAGCCCTATGACTTCGGCTCGTGATTCAGTCAGTGCTTGCAGTAGCGTTTCATGGTTTCTCTCTGATCTCTTGTGAGCATATTCTAGATGAATGGTGTGGAGGGTATGCATTCTAGCATAGGCGACTACTTCTGTAATCTGATTTAGGGCTGTCCTGCCTTGAATCTCATTTCGGGCCTCTCTACGGACCAAGATTGGCAAGACTATATCTGCTAAGCCCTCATTGCTCAAGTCGTAAAAGCTTCGGTCGCCATCAAATAGCATAGACTGATCTTATCCTTGGCTCCATATTTCCAAGCATTCCACTCACTCAGGGTCGGGCCATGAAAAAGCTGGACGGGGTTAGGAATTGGAAAGGGAGCTGCTCGGGGTAGGTTTTCAACCTCTGCTTCGGAGTTAGCATCATACGAAAAATCTTTATCATGGTGATCATTCAAGAGGAAAAGGATGATCATTCTCTGGTTATTCTCCAAACCAACTAGCTATGACTTCATTTGGAAGGTACTGGTTGTCGAGGGGATGGAGTCCAGTTATGTTTTCTATGCGAGAATTTAAGGGTAAGAGAATAATTATTAGATGAGCTATCTAGATAATTATTTAGAAAACCTTCATTAATTACATCGCTATTTGTGAAATGCATACCAGCTATATGTAATCTAAACAGGATAGACGTTCGAATAAGTGACCTTAATTTCCAAATTCACACAAAATAGGGGTAAGGCAAACTTATCACAAATTCTAAGTCTATAACATCCTAATTACATATAGCCTTATTGTATCCACTTAGCAACTATCAACTTAGAAATGAAGATCCTGTTTTAGTTCTCAAGTATAAAGTACTTCTAGTAACACCAAATACTCCTATAGTATTTTAAAATTTAATGTTATGTTCTATTGTTCTCATTGTGGTAGGGTTGGTAAGATTTTAGCATTGTTGCAACCACACACTTAAGCTTAGGAACATGCTAGTCAACCCTCGGATAATATAGGTGATCAGGCTATATCTTCCCAGTTTTGACCATATGTCTCTAAGTACACTTGTGTTGCCCAGCAATCGTAATTCTTTTGTACTGCCCTAGTGACACTGATTTTAGTATGAATGCAGGCACGTATACTTAAATATTTTATTATTTAAAGTATAAACTCTAAATCATAGTATTTTTAATCCCATTGTATTTATAGTTAGTATATCTTTTATGGGTTGATATACTCAATTCACTATAAACAATGCTCTGATACCAATCTGTCACACCCCAAAACCGAGAACGGCGGAAACGTTCTGGGGCGGAGGACGTCATGTAACGTATCACAACACAGTAAATGTAAATAAGCAAACAACATCATCCATTGCATTAAATATATAATTGTAATACAAGCGTGTTCTGTACATTATAGACACCAAAAATAACGTAAATCAAAATAATAAGATGAGTCTTGGATACGCTCCATCTTCTCAAAAGCTGGCCTCAGTACCTGTCTACTGATGACCTGAGAATACAAGTTACTTTGAAAGAGTTTATCAGCATTAAGCTGGTGAGTTCATAAGTATTTTAGTGTCGGTATTTGTCATCCAAAAATGTTTGAACATGTATCAAGCATAAGATTGTAAAAGGTATGTAAAGGTTTGTAAGTGTTTGTAGAAGTTTGAATCTCTCAAAAAAAACCTATATTTTCTATTAAAGTAGCCTTCTACCAAGGCTTAACTGTTTTGCATACTCGTTTGTCGTAAAAGTGTGTAATTTACCCAAGTGTAACTATCTTTTATCAAAATATAGTTTGTACATTAAAGTTTAAGTGAGGTTATCACTAAAATGTAATGGGTAAATCATTGTAGTACTGTAGTTTTGTTTTATAGGAACTACTGCTGTACTAACTACCTTAAACCGGATTTATATTAAGGTATCATGTGATAAATTGCACCATACTATTGACTGGTAACAACGACAACGTATAGTCGAAAAATAAGTTTTGTAAGACATTTGAAATATAAGTATTATTTTAAGGAAAGATCGACTTGATGTCAATCTATAAAACAATTTGAAGGTATAAGTTTAATAAAACAATTTAAGTATAAGGAAACATTTGTTTGAAACACAGTTGTAAACAAGTTTGAGAGGTAATGTACGGAGTAAGCTGTATAGTGAAAAAAGGAGTTTAAAACATATAAAATGTTTGTAAAAAGTCATTTGATGGAAACTGTTCGGTAAGACGACTAATGAGTAGCCAAATCTTTTGAATGTTGTATATTAATCACATGTAATTGATGTAATAACTAGCGTAATTCTACTTATTAATCGCATGCGATTGATATAATCCTAGCATGATTCTACTTGTATTCCCCCCCATGAAACATTTAAAAGTAGTTTAAAACATTAATTAAGGGGTATGAACTCACTTGATTGAAGTGGTCGATTTGAAGTAGTCGAGAGAAGAATCGAGCAGAACTTCGACAGGAAGGGTTGAAAATGCGGGAAAATCTCGGGATTCTCGGGAATCTCGGGAACACAAAACCTCCCTTCGGGACTTGAAGGTGAAAAACCGGGGCTTTGGGAGGGTCTCAGGGGCTTAAACATAGAGTTTCGGCGCGAGAAAGAAAGGAACTGAGCAATGGAGCTCGGAACCCTTGAAATCTACTTATAGGGGCGTTTTTGGGGTGTGCCACGTCATGGCAAGTGATGGCCACGTCGTGGGGAGTCAAACTTATCCTCTTCCATTGATTGGACGCCCTCAGTCACTTCCCGGGTCGCGGCAAGCTTGTGCCACGTTGTGGCAAGCCTGACAGCCTCGGATTTCGGACCTCGAACTTGTAAAATCTGTAACTTTCGCATACGAGCTCCGATTTCGACGTTCTTTATATGCACGCGTAGCTAAAAACATGATCTACAACTCTCGTTTAGACTTCATCGGCAAGGAGACAGTGGGAGGCAAATTGATCTTGAAGAAATTCAAGAATCAATTGGTGAAGGAACCTCAGACACTAGCAATCAACTTGAGGAGGAAACTCCTGTTGATCCAGCTGACGAGTCTGTACCTTCGAGGCGTTCCACACGGGTTAGGAACACACCTGCGTTTTATTATGGTTTTCATATTACTACGGAAGGTGATACGTTTATCAGTGATAGTACATTGGTAAATTTGGATGAACCTAGCAGTGTTAAGGAAGCCATGGCAGGCCTAGAGTCTGCCAAATGGAAGGAGGCTATGGACAGCGAGATGCAGTCCATGTATGACAATCAAGTTTGGAACTTGGTTGACAATGTACCAGGCCGTAAAATAGTCGGGTGCAAATGGATCTTCAAGAAGAAGACCGACATGGAAGGAAAAGTGCATACTTATAAGGCTCGACTGGTTGCGAAGGGTTTTACTCAAACTCAAGGTATTGATTATGATGAAACCTTCTCGCCGGTAGCAAAGGTTAAGACTATTAGGGTTATGTTAGCCATTGTCGCATTTCATGATTATGAAATATGGCAAATGGATGTCAAAACCGCTTAAGAAGTCCATTTATGGATTAAAACAAGCATCTCGTAGATGGAATCTTTGTTTCGATGAGAAGGTCAAAGAGTTTGGTTTCTCGAGAAGTGAAGAAGAGTCTTGCGTGTATGTCAGAGCTAGTGGGAGTATAGTTAGCTTCTTGGTATTGTATGTGGATGACATACTACTTATAGGAAATGACATCCCAACCTTGCAGGAGGTTAAGTCTTGGCTTGGGAAGTGCTTTGCTATGAAGGACCTAGGGGAAGCTGCCTATATCCTAGGGATAAGGATATTAAGAGAAAGGAGTAAAAGACTAATTGGACTTAGTCAGAGTACCTACTTGGATAAGGTGTTGAAAAGGTTCAACATGAAGAGTTCCAAGAAAGGAGATTTACCGATCCAAAGCAACACCAAGCTGAGTAAGACTCAAAGTCCGAGTACAGAGGCAGAGATAGCTGAGATGAGCCAATTACCGTATGCTTCTGCTATTGGCTCGATCATGTATGCTATGAGTTGTACCCGCCCTGATGTGGCCTTTGCTTTTAGCATGGTCAACAGGTATCAGGGGAACCCTGGTAAAGGTCATTGGACTGCGGTAAAGAACATTCTCAAGTACCTGCGGAGGACTAAGGATTGGATCCTTACCCTTGGTGGGAGTGATGACTTGAGAGTATTAGGGTATAGTGATGCTAGTTTTCAGACTGATAGGGATAATTTTTGCTCTCAGTCAGGCTGAATCTTTACCTTAAATGGAGGGGCAATTTCTTGGAAGAGTTCCAAGTAGGAGACGGTGGCTGATTCGACTTGTGAATCAGAGTATATAGCAGCGAGTGAAGCAGCGAAGGAGGCGATATGGCTAAAGAACTTCATCGGAGACCTTGGAGTTGTACCAGCTATTAAGAAACCTATAGAGATTTTCTGTGACAACAATAGTGCGGTTTCCCTAGCCAAGGAACCAAGAGATCATGGCGGATCCCGACACATTAACAGAAAATTTCACTTCATAAGACACAAGATTGAAGAAGGACTCCTCGTGGCAAGGAGGATATCGTCGGATGAGAATCCTGCAAATCCCCTTAGGAAGGGACTGACGAGGGTTAAGCATTTTCAGCATGCGAGGCGCATCGGGCTGAGGGACGATATTAGTTTTACAGATTAGATAGTTTTCCTGAAACTTGTAAAATGTAATAGACGTTTGATGATGAATATAATTTGTGATTTATTTATAAGTAAAGTGTTGCTGTCATTGTTAATTATTTACTATTGTTTCAGTTTTGCATGTTTTGACTTCTAGAATAATTAATTTATTCAAACCTCCACAATCGATCATACGTCGGAAGTAGGTATGAATCAAGATTGTCATGAATTGGGTTTGTAGATGGATTAAGGTGTTTAGACATGGCAATGGTTGCTGCAACATTCATGAGTACTTATAAGTTATGAGTATTGGTATAAACCCACGCTCATTTGTATTACTTCATGGAATTTATCTCGAGTGATCGTGAGACGATAATATCATGTAAATCTTCAAACCTAGAGATATGAGTTGTTACCTATGAGTTGGTTGTGCATTGATTGCACGTAAATGCATCAGTAACTTGATGTTATAAAACGTGCCTTTGTGTACAATTCAACAAGTAGTAGAACAAGCATATGAGTCGAAGTTTATCTATTCCTTCTAGAAATAGAAGCGATATCTGGGCCCCTCGATGATTTTGTGTTGATCCATGTACCGGGCCCGGTCAGAACTAAACCGATGTGTTCAGTGAAGTTCATTGTCAAACAAATCGGAAAATTGAGAAACAACTACTAGACAATAAGCAAGACATAGTTCCATGTGTTTGTCCGGCTGATATCATGAGAACAGATGATTATGTGATCACTTGTCTTAAAAATGGCGCTTCATAGTTCGATGGAGTTTTCGAGAGCTACGATTGCTGGTTGGTTCCTGAAGTTATATAGACAAATACAGTTATTAGACTTATCCAAGTGGGAGTCTATTGGTTAAGGTGTCTAAGTCCATAACTTATTTGGTATATACTTGACCCGACCTGGGTTGCATTTCATCCGAACTATTTATGGATAATTTTATGAGAGTTATACACATATGTTTATTAATATATTATAAGTTATAATATATTAATATGAAGTTATGTTACTTAATTAGTTTTAGTCTTAAATTAATTATGAATTAATTTAGAGATTAAAAGGAAGACTAATTAGATTATGGGCTATTGGTTTTATATAGTGTGGGCTAATACTCATTTGTTAATCGGCTAGGCTTATATGGAAGTCCATCGATGATCCATGGAGCTTTCAACACATGGATCCTTGGAAAGGAAAAGACATGGGTTATTAGGGTTTCACCCTAACCATGCACACTATATAAGCATGCTTATGGAGTATGAAATAAAACTAGTGAACTAGTGTGTGTGCTTGTGTGTGGCCGAAAATACAAGAGTGTGTATACTCTCTCAAATTTTTCCAAGTGTTTGTGGTGATTTGTGATTCCATTTGAGGCATTCACATTATTGGTGCTTGGCCCTCAAACTCCAAAGAATCAATCACATCAAAAAGGTATGTAATCTCTTCTAAGTCTTTAATATGTTTAAAAGTACCCCATGGCATGTTAGATAGGTTATGAACCTTGGAAAAATTATTATTTTGCATGTATTTAGACAAACATAGATCCAAGGTTTATTAGGGTTGCATGCACACTTAGGAAGTGTTAGATTGCTCAAAACCCAACAGTGGAGTCATACTCATCATTAGCACCACCGAGAGTGGCACCAAATTCGGTTGAGTGGGTTGGAGAGAGTGGTTTAGTAATAACAGGGGGTTCCGTTTCAGTAGTTTCCCCCATATCAGATACGTTGACCCTTGTTGTTTGTTCAGCGATAGTAGTAGTGGTGGATTGGGTAATTATGGGAATTGGGAAGGTGGTGATAGGGATGGGAACAGAAGAAACTGGTGGTGGTGGTGGTAAAGAGGCTTCTGTTGGTAAGGTGGTAACAACCAAAACTTGAAATTTTTGGTTTCGGTGATGGAGGTGGGGTTGGAAGTTTGTGAGGTGGAGATTCGGTTGGTGTAGGAGATATGGGTGGAGTATTACCTCTTGGAGATGTCAGAGTAAATTCATCTTCTTCATCATCCTCTGAATTATCAAAACTCAAAGAAGTTGGATTTCTTGACCTCTTCGCCATCCTCTTGATTTTCTTTGGCTTAGAAGATGTTTTTTTCTCGTACTTTCACTTCTTTCGTTTTGAGGGTGTAGGTTGATCTTCCTCAGTTATCTCCTTCTTCACGGTTACCCTTTTTCCTCGGTTACTCGGCTTGTCAACCGCATCCAAGGCTGCTTGTTGCTCAGGAGAATGAACTCTCGGCTCCTTGGGAGGAAGCTTTCTATAATCAGTCATCGCCTGACATTCAGCTGTAACACCCGTATATATGGTCTCCGAAATTGAGCAATTATGTTGAAACTTCATGGGGTCGGAAAGAATTATCTTCTTGTGGGGTCGGAAAGAATTATCTTCTTGGTCTGAAAAGTCGCAATAGACGCGATTAGAGCATCTTTCATGACCGGAATTTACAAAGTATCGATTTCCCGCCTTGTGATAAGAGTCCAAAACCTTCCGTAAGAGATTTCGGAGTGACGAGTGGAAGCATTGAGGCTCTGCACGACCTGAGACCAGATAATGGACCCATAATCGAGGTTCAATTCATTATAAAGACCATAGAGAATGGTCAGAAATCCTTTACTAGTGACATCTGATCCAACAATTCTTTCCGCCAAGCTTTTGATTAGAAGAGTTAGAAGACTGTTCCACTAAGATGGCAGACACGACTTCTTGACCTTGGCAATGGTGGTCAGCACGTCAGAGTACCCCATTTCATACAACATTGACAAAAGTTGTGTTGTAGTAATGAAATCTGGTGAGATAACAAAAGAATCCACAGCAAGATGTAGCAACGAGTGTAACAAACCGTTATTTCAAATCTATGAAATAGTGTAGGTCAATTTGTACTTCTTTGTAAATTAATAAAGAGAAATTTTAGCATACTATGTATATTTACATAATTGACCCTCAAAAATAAATTATTAAATAATCTCAATTAGGATGAACCAAGCGATATAGATTGTAACAAGGTTTCCAAAAATATAAAGAACACTAAAATCAGAGTTATAACGAAGAAGTTATGACCAATCGAAAAATCCGCAACAAAACCGGCAAAACACTGTTCAGTGTAAATACTGAATTTTTAATAAAGGGCTTTCTAGCCTTAACAAGCTAAATGAAAGTTATAGTTTATGTTAAACCGACAACTTTCATAAAAAGAACACCAAAATCTGACATCGTATGGGGAAGTTATTGTTTTTCTAAGTTTCAGTATAACAATGTACAGCTAAAAACTCGAAATAAAGATCGAGTGGTTTTTATCTGACACAACCTAAACGAGAATTGAAGGTCTCGTCATTAGTAGTACAATGGTAAAAAGACAGACAAAAATGGACGTCATATGAAGAAGTTATGAATTTATAACGGATTCCAGTCCCAGTAAAATACAAAGTACAATGTTATACTACAAGTTTTGGCACAAAAATAAAGAAAAATAACAAAAATCGGGAATTTTCGCATGAAGAGTAACTGCCATGTCACCCTCGCATGCGAGGCCTCCACGTGTCAACTGCTGATTGGACCGATGCCTCGCGTGTCTTCTTCTGATTGGACCGCAACCGAGGTCCACTTAGAACCGGACAGCCTCGTATGAGACACATCGGTGACACCCCTCGCACGCCCCTCGCACCCGCTCCTTCACACGTGCCCTTTTCCCATTGGACCGAGGTCTGGTCCAATCTGAGCCTACCACCTACGAACTGAAGTTGCTTCCCTTCGCAAGCTGTCAGCCTCGCATAAGCCTCGGATCCGAGGCTTCGGCCTATATAAGGCATGCGAGGGTTCCGAATATTTTTCACTTTTTCACCCTAAATTTCACCCTCTTTCACAATCTCCACTCCCCTAAGCTCATATACAACCCCTAAAGCCCCGGTATCAAGACTCGAACCCGAAGTAAGCCGTGAAGCCCCGAAATTCTCGAGAATTCATCCTCTCTCCTGTGAAAACTCTGCCCGATTTAAACCGGTTCTTCGCCAAACAAACTAATTTCCGGGAAATGAAACGCTGCCCATGTTAACACCTATCAAGTGAGTTCATACCCCCGTATTTTCATAATTTTTACTGTTTTAAGGGGGGGGGGGGGGTGGGTGGGGGGAATACAAGTATAACATAACAACTTTGTGTTATAAATAAATGATTTCAAATCATGATAACACGATATTAAAGCACCAAAAATACTCCAAATATTGAACTCTTTTACAAACTTATATTTTTCCCAAATATACATATTTGTATATATATATATATATATATATATATATATATATATATATATATTAATATAAATACGATTTAAAAGGCTTAGGACTAATAATTCATTCTAGGTCCTTTTCCTTGTTTGGATGTGGACTTATAGTACCGTTTATTTGTCCGAAGGTCGTTTAAATTTTACTTATATATAAAATTGTATATGTATATAAATATATAAGTTATCTCATCAGTTTAAATACCCTTTGTAATATGTTGAGCAAAGGATTACATGCAAAAATAGTTATTTACCAATTTATAAAGTACATATAAATTATAATAGGTATAATTTATAATACATAGAGCAATACTTCATGATTTAAGTATACATGAATACACTGTTTTACATGAAACAAGGGTTTTAATTCAAAACAAATCAATGGGTTACACTTGTCAAATACACGTTCGGAATACTAATTCAAGAACATACTATCAATCATTAATTTCAGAATGATTGGGTTTTCATAACTAATATACATGTAACGTTTATATGCTTTTTATGAGACATCCTATTCAGGTTGTTTAATTAATTTTAGACAACCAAGGTAAAGCCCTGACATTATAACTAGAATCTCCAGTCCCCGGATCGAAACAAGTTGTGTGTAGATTTATATCGGGATTGACAACCTCGCACTCAGGCTGCTGGCTATAGTCAGGCATACACGCCAATGAGTGGCAAGTGTTATCAACAGTTTAAGCGCTCACAACGCGTTTGTTTTAGGCGTTCATGTCTTAGTATGGTTATAATAACTCATTAAAAAGATATTAACAACACGTTAGTGTATAAACAATTAAACGTAAGTACATCTTCAAAGTACCAGTTTACAAAATACAAAGTACAATGGTATACTATAGTTTTCAATAACAGCTAGTGAAGCCAGGCAAACACTCAGTTACATGGTTTACAAATACATTGGTTTACAAATAGGATGGTTTTATGGGAATAAAACTACTTTTCACATACCACATAAAATATGGGATTTTCTAGAACAGTTTTCACATTCGAAATACAAAGACACCCATGCAAACATAAAGAATTATGTACTCACTCAACTTATTGTTGATACTCTCTTTTCAAATTACTTGTATTCTCAGGGAAATAATAACAGGTACTCCCCGAGCTTTTTGAGAAGATGGAGCCATTATGAGTCTTATCTTCTTCTTTTGTATAACTGTTTTGGTTTCAATATACAATGATTCAACACATGTAAATATTATACTTTTAAATACAATGGTTGTTTGTACTTTGATTACTATGATGAATGTGTTGTGATACTACAAATGAAGTCCTCCACCCCCGAACGTTTCCGCCGTCTGGTTTGGGGGTGTGACAGATTGGTATCATAACATTGTTTATAGTGAACTCACTATATCAATCCATAAAAGATATACAAACTATAAATTCATTTGGGGCTAAGAGCTCTGACTACAAGTATATTTTTAAGAATTCTAAGTATTTTTACAAGAAGTATACTAACCCTCATACCTACAAGTACAAAGTCATAAGAACTTAAAAGTATTTGGATGTTCAACATTACAGTCAAACCCGGGCAGTTATGTAAATCACATCTAGAATTAATATAGCCTGATCAACTATAGTGATTTCAGATATGACCAACATGTGTTTGGGAGTGATAGTAGTGTTGTGACATGTCTAAAACTTACCAACTACAGAAGAAACTTTAGAATAGAACCTAAAATACTATAAGAATATTTTAAACATTGATATGCTTTAGTTTTTCAGGCATTTCTCGTAACCTTATTCTCGTACAGACACAATGGCAGGACATCATCTACCAGGGGACCCTTATTTTCCAAATCATGGAAATGAAGGATGGATAGCGGAGGATCCAGAGGAGGATACAGAAGAAGGCTCAGATGAAGAACCCTTTGAGGATATCGAGTCAAGTGGTACGGATATAGAGCCACAAGTCTGCAACCCGGGGATACATTCCCCAAGGCGAGAGGAAGCAATCCCCATACTGGAGTGGGGCCAATATGTAAACTATTGGAGTTGACAAGAAGGCCAACGCCCTCCTTACGGAATGGCACGGGGTTTCTATAACGTCTCGGAAGGAGGAACAGCTGACAGAGCTCTTCCAGTTATAGTAAACCGAATAGCCCGACAATTTGATCAATCAAGAATGTCAATCAACCGGATCCTGGAAGTAAATGCAGTTGCGCAGGCTAACACCGCAGATATCCTTCGTATTGACGAGATGCAAGATGATACCCAGCACCATACTAAGACCATGCAGAGGCAACTTAATGCTGCAGAATCAGAAATCAAAGAACTAAGGGAGCATCAAGCTGCCCAAGAAAGGCGATGGAAATCGCAAGACGAAGCGGAACCCAGTAACCGTCGCAAGTAGTGTCTACACTACTTTTCTAGTTTAATATACAGAATGTATAGACTACTTTCAGGACATGTACAAAATCAAGCATCAATAAAATAATAAGCACCTTACTTCAACAAGAGCTATTATAATTTTCACAAACCTTCCATTCCAAAGTTTTGGGATTAAGGATATGTTCCAGTGTTGTTTTTCATACTTTTCGATAGGTTGGTTTAATTTCGATACTTTCATAGTATTGTGGACCTGCTTGAAGGTCAAACATACAGATTACACAGATATCAACATAATCAACATGTATTTAGATACTCTTTGAAAAATAACCACTCCATTTTATATTATCCTATTGCAAGTTATACTTGCAGTGGACATCTATTTCCAATTCTTTACAAGCTTCTTGTGAATTAAGTGTTTAAGTTCAGAGATATCAAATTCATATTCATTCTTGATATCTCACTATCTTTTTATTGAATTTTCTTAAAAACAGATGCCTCCTTGTAGGAATCCAAGGCGTAACAATGAACCGGAAGCACCGACGCCACCTCCACCACCACCCCCTCAATTCGATGCTGTCATGTTCCAAGTGGCAGTCACGGTAGCTGTAGCGGCTGCCTTATCTCATATCAATGCTCATGGTACTAGTGGGTCGGGATCTGATCCACATCCTTCTAACCTTGTCGAGGGTCATGAGAACTCGAGGGAGTGAACTTATAAAGACTTCTCGAATGCCAAACCCAGGACCTTTAATGGAACTGGAGGAGTGATGGTTTTAAGGCAGTGGATTGAGAAGATAGAAGCAGTCTTTGAAATTTCCTCCTATCCAGAGGGTAGCAATGTTAAATTTGTTGCCTTTACTTTCTTAGATAGGACCCTAACATGGTGGAATGGCCATGTTAAGTCACTAGCTTTGGTAGAGGCTAATACTATAAGTTGGGAGAACCTAAAAACCATGTTGATGCGGGAATACTGCCTGCGAGGGGAAATTCAGAAACTGGAACAAGAACTCTGGGGTATTACTATGACCAGTGCCGACATAACGACTTACACGAATCGATTATGTGACTTGGCGATTCTGTGTCCGGAGATGGTTTCTCCAGAGAGCAAAAAGATTGAATGGTATATTTAGGGACTGTCGCCCCAGATACAAGCAAGTGTCATTGCATCTAAACCTGTCACCTTTGATAGTGCCAAGGAACTGGCACAGTCACTTATTGACCACGAAAACCGTCAAAACTTTATGGTTACTACCCCAGAACAACCTAGGGAGAACAACAACAACAACAAGAAGAAGGGTTGGAACAAAAGGAAGGGAAAACCTCCTTTGGAACCTTCAAAGAAGCAACAAACAGTGGGAGTCCATGCTACTACTGTGCCTGCTACCATACCTACTATTGCACCTGTTGTTGCCCTTAACTACCCAGCACCAACTAAGTCCTACGCCGGTAGCCTCCCTAAATGCAACAAGTGCAATTTTCACCACACCGGAAATTGCCCTGAAATGCAGTGTCGTAACTACAACATGAAAGGGCATACTGCCCGATTTTGTAGAACACCCCCTCAACCCCTTAACCAAGTACCTGCCGCTGGAGTAAGTCGAGCATGCTACCAATGCGGTGATGAGGGGCATTTCAAGAGAGATTGTCCAAAAGCTGGAAATGTTGGTGGGGTTGGGAGAATTCTAGCACTAGGTCACGAAGAAGCGGTGGCAGACCCTACAGTGGTCACAGGTACTTTCCTTCTCAACAATACTTACGCGTGCATTCTTTTTGATTGTGGTGCCGAGAGGAGCTTCGTGGGCCATAACTTTAAACATCTACTAAATCAGAACTCCCAACCACTAAATAAAACTTTCATAGTAAAAATGGCTAATGGGAAATCCGAATCCACCAACGATATATACATAGGATGTATCCTAACCTTAAATGACTTGTCTTTCCCAATAGACCTTATTGTTGGGTTTTGAGCAATCTAACACTCCTAAGTGTACATGCAACCCTAAATACCTTGGATCTATGTTTTCTCTATTATACATGCAAATATCAACTTTCCAAGGTATTTTACTATTCTAGCATACAAAACTTTGAATAACACAAGTTAGAATAACATACCTTTTGTTGGTGCTTGTGTTCATGAAGCTTGAGTTCCTAGTGCCCGAAGTGTGACACCTAAAATGGTTCACACAACATCAAGTACACTTGGAATAACTTGAGAGAAACTTGAACACTCCATGAAATCATTTTGCCCTCACACACACACATAGTGTTTTATTTCTTGAGCCATGGGATTCTTTTATATGGTGGCTATTAGGGTTACACCATGTAACTCGTGACTTTAACCATTCCTTATGCTCCATGGATTTTAACCTCCATGGAGCATCCATGGGTCACCCCATGGACTAAGTCCAACATAAGGAATCTTGGATCACAAGTCTACATATATAAGAATGAATGATTTACACAATCAACCCATATATTTAATTAGTCTCCTTTTGATCACTTAATTAATTCCAAATTAATTCTTGATCAATACTAATTAAATAACCTTACTAATATATTAGAACTTATAATATATTAATAAACCTTAAGTGTTATTTCTCTCATTTTAGTCTATCCAAGTGCATAATGCCATGCAACCCAAATGGACCATGCCGGGTCGGGTCAAGTTTTACCAATTATAGTTATGGACTTAGACATTAATCCAACAGTCTCCCACTTGGATAAGTCTAAAACTATTATTGCAAGTATGACTTCAAAACCCAACTAGCAATCGTAGCTCTCAAAAGCTTCTGTCGAACTCTGACCTTGTAGATGAACTCTGACCTTTGTCAATAACTTGTCCATTAGATAAGTGATCATATATTCCTCCATTCTAGATATCATATGGACTAAGACATGGATTATAATCATTATCTCTATCCATTTGTTGTTTCCCGATTTCTGATTTATGACGACTGACTAATTGAACAAATCAAATCAGTCCAGGCCCTTTTGTCATCACTAAATCATCGAGGGGCCCACAAATATCGCTTTTATCCAGAAGGTAAAAGGAATGGATAAACTGCGACTCATATGCTTGTACTAACTATTTTTTGAATCATACACAAAGTCACGTTTTATAACATCGAGTTACCAATGCGTTTACATGCAATCAATGTATAAACAACTCATAGTCAACAACTCATATCTCTAGGTTTGAAGAATATAAGATATTATCGTCTCATGATTCACTCGTGATAAAATCCATGAAGTGAATCCAAATGAGTGTGGGTTGAATCCAATACTCAGCCCTTATGAGTACTCATGAACGTTGTAGAAACTATTGCATTGTCTAAAGCACTTTAGACAAATCATACAAGCCAAATTCATGACAGTCTTGATTCATATCTACTTCCAACATATGACCGACTGTGGATGGTTTGAATGACTTGGTCATTCGGGAGAATGACCTAGTTATTCTGGAAGTCAAACATGCAAAGTGAATCACAAAATAATACTAGTCCTATATGGCCTCAACACTTTGAGTGTAAATAAAACACCTTTTATCTAAGCACCATATTAATCACTCATTATTCATGTTTCGATTAATCAACTTAGTACTTGAATTGAAACAGTAGTGATGCCATGCTCCAGGCATGCATACTATGTTTCTCTAATCAGTAGCTATGCCATACTCCAAGTATGCACACTATATGGTCATCTCTTTGTGAAATGTATATCAATTGAACATGACTTCTATGATTCTCATTTCACAATGCCAATCCTTATTGTAAATGTAAGAATACCAAGTTCTTGTCATTTACCATAATCTATGCAATGATCCTCTTGTAATGATATTCACACAAGTCACAAAGACTTGGCAACAAACATTACAAAGTATTCCAATGGAAAGCAATTCCATGGAGATGAAGTCTCAAACTCAAAGTACATTCCTTTGAACATCCTTCTTTGCATAGATTCAAAGAATAACTTCCACCTATGGAAAACAATTTCATATTCCCATCTTGACCATCACTTTTGAACAAGAGTTGCCTCTTTCCAAAATATGTCAATAAGATCCTTACTCTATACTTCCAATTGTCCATGAGTAACCAAACTTTGGAAAACCCCAAATTGTTCTCGATAATTGCTTAATCATCTTAGTCATATCCAGTTCTAATCCCGTTTCCCTTCTTAACGCCCTAAGCATTAGGAAAATTTAGAATGGATGAATATTATAACACATACAATCGATCCTATATCCGAAGCATATGGGATACGATTCATGCTATAATATTTTTATTTGCCATGATCTCATAATTCGAACTATGAAGAGGGATGCCGTAATCATAATCGAATTTTGAGAAAGCAACATATATAGAAATTCCTTATGTTAAACCATTTCAACATAACATTCATATATATTCTTGACTAAGGTTGATTAAAAACTCAATCTAAGCTTGTAGAATTGAAATGAAGTATAAATTTCTCTCCCTTAATTATAGTAAAACAACTTTTTCAAAGCGAGTTGAAACTTTTTGTTTTCTATAATTAACATTGCTAACTTTCAACATAATCATCATGCTCCCACTAGCATAATGATTATTATCTAACTAGCATAACACTTTATGCTCCCACTAGCTTTGACATGTACCTAGAAATCAGTCAGATTTCTGATACTAGATTGCCTTGATAAGACTTTATCAAACCATACACCTGGAGTCTAATCCTTTCCTTAGATAGCTCACATGTGATTCTAAACCTTTTCCATTCTCATTAGTTAGTGTGCCGGTTAACCACACACGCTCCACTAACGACATGAGAATGAAAACTTCACACATGCTATCCACTTAAATCTACTAAGTGAAAGAGTTTCCTCACTATCATTTTCATGAATAGGAGAGAAACCTTATGACACTTAGATTTAATGGTGTATGTGTTCTTATCCATGTGAATTGTCAAAACCATAGTCACAAGACAAGGATAATGATAAATCCAAACTCATATGGACTGAACTCAATCTAATTTCTTGCCACCTGGCAGCTCAAGGGCCTACCATTGCTTCCAAGTTGTTATGCAATCAGTTGAGAACTCTTAGAACTCCAATGCAAAACCAACTTTAACTAGAATGGGCACAGAATATGTCAACACGATAGGTCACAAACCTCAAGTCGTGGTCTAGTGATCAACAAAATTCTTGATTAGTTCTTGAATCTATCTTAAGATCCTTTTAAGGCTCCCACTGACCTCTTGACATATAAGACTCTCTTTGTCAAGAACCATTCCTTGACAAAAACGAATATTCAAGAGTTAGTGCAGATTCTTATCAAGTTAAACACTTCTCACAATTGGTCTTAGTTGGTCTTTCTTTTATCCAAAACATCACAACTTACCAATTTCAAATGTACAAGAGTAAGAACACATTTTACTCTACATTTAACAAGTGTTATAAACCTTTATTCAGATTATGTCACTCAAGGCTTAATCTTGGAGTATGAATCTAAGATTTAATTTTGGAACGAAGTATAATTTATCTTTTGATCTAACCATTTCAACAATTCACGATTCCTCTCCTTAGGCAAACAAAATGAACTAAGGTGTCCTCAAAGGATCAATTGTGACATGGTCTCATAATCACTAAGATAATCATAACACAAAATACACAAGTACTCTCCCATCTCTTCAGATTGGAGACACTTTTATCTTTCTGCCTTATTTGATTCTTCTTTTTCATTCTGCCATACATTGAAACTTTTCCAATGTTTCAGAATTACACTTAAACTTGTAAGCATAATCATATTTACTAAACTTTAGTAAATCTTATCAACCTTTGTGGTGGACCTGACCAGCACACAACCAAGTGTACCCAATCCTTTAGTCCTTCACTTGACTCACATGTGAATGTGAACAAGGAATTAGTCTTAATTTACCAAAGATGAAAATTCTCATTCATCACACAATACAACTTGCATGATTCCAAGTTTCTATCCAACTGACACTTGGGTGATGAGAATCTTTCCTTATTTGGTAAACTATGACACTACCACAAATAAAAGAATCAAATCCATTTCCTATATTGCTTATCAATGGAAACATATAATCAACAATTTTTCACAAATGCCATTGTAAGGATACTTAAAATAAATAAAATCAAAACCATTTTTCTTTTATTTTAAAACTTTGCGGAAAAATTTATCCTTACAATCCATATGGAAAACTTGTTGTTATCTATTCCTAAGCAATATATCATAACTCTTAAGTAATAGCTCAAAATTCTGATCACCGAACTATGCGATCGAAATCCATCTTCGCGATCAGAATCAGCATATACTTCCTTTAAGTTTATTCACTTTTTCTTTGATTCTTAAAACATCAACATGTGACCTCGTCACATTATGCAATAAGAATCTCATAATAGAAACTTAATAGAGTTAGACAATGGACTTTACCTGAAGTAGAGTCAAACCTATTGACTTTACCATCCTTAAGATGTTTCAGATAAATTTAGCAGCTTCACAACCAAAATCTTTCCTTTGGCAACAAAATCATATAGACTCTTTGGAAACGTACATGGAACTATCACAGACTTAACCTTTCTCTTTACCATTTGGTCAACCGAGTTGACTATGGCCGATCCCTTTCCATTGGAAAGAGAAAGTTTTTCCTGGACCTCCAATGTCACCATTTTCAATGTCCAAATAGGTTTGGAAAGTAGATCTTCCAATCCAATTTGCTTTACTAATTCTCCAAATCATTGCTGATTTAGCATCATCAAGCAAATAGGTAAGATCATTAAGGGTCTTGTCGCGACCTGTCATCAGGGAGTGACTGAAGAACCAAGTCAGCAGCCAGCTACCACGAGACTTCGACACCCGACTCTCCCGACTTGTCAATATGTGGCTTAATCCCCAAGATCTAAGCACATATTAACTTTGCTTGCCAATAAGGATTGAGTGACTTAGAACTTATCAAGTCTTAAAACTTGTGGGATAGGGAGATTTATTGGAGGAGGTGGATTAAGTGAAGTATGATTTCTGGTCCCACAAATGCCCAACAAAGGGATTGATCTTTCACCTTCATTGCCATTTGGGATATCATCTTCATTAGGAAGCTTGTTCCTAAAGATTTGGGAAGACCATAGCTGCCTAAACTAGACATCTATAATGGGAGAAATTCAAGTTAGTTGATTTAAAGTCCTTAATATAACACCCAATATGAAATATTAAGGCTAGGACCCAATAACCTATTTATAACTAGAAGAGGGATTTCGTAATCCAAATTATAAAATAGTTAAAGGTAGGTAAATGACGATTTACCAATTTCCACCATGAAAACGAAATATTTTATTATTAGGTTTTATTGGTTTTGAAACTCCTAGACCTTTTGAGATACATTGAACTTTTCAATGGCATGTTTGAATCTCGATTTCGCCCTCTCAAGTTTGTGACTGGGATGCCGAGGATCACAAACAAGGTGTGAATAACCATACAAATTGACTTGGTACCCTCAACAATATTACCTAATCGATGTGCCGGTTAACCACACGCGCTCCACCAATCTATAATAAAGTCAAGTTACCCTTTGCCACTCTTACTAGTCCATGTTAGTGTGTCGGTTAACCACACACGCTCCAGTAACGACTTGGTAAGGTACAAAGTGTAATTTTATGGGCTAGCACCTTTTCAAATTTTCCTAAGTAACTAAGATTGGGAATTTATAAGTGTTTAGTTACTTAGTATTTTTCATTATACTTTTAATGAAGGGAGAATTGTAGTCCATTCCTACCCGTTCGGGAAACGACCCTCCACCAGTCAAGGAAGCGGTGGGTGAGAGTGGACACCCATTAAACTACCATTTTATAGGCAGCAACCTTATACCCCCCTTATAGACCGGCTTCGTGAATGAGGCCTACTAACGGTAAGATTGACTTCCTCTTATACATATCTATATAATTAAAATTATAATAATAGTATAAGGGTTGAATTTTGAACTTTTTAAAATTTCAATGTTCAATGTGGAATTAAAGTATACATGAGGAGTAACTTTTCAAATTCCAAAACTTGAGGGAAAGTTTTGAAACTATTTCAAGACTCTTTAAATCATAACTTATGAGTTTAATGGTTCATTAAAATGAAGACTCTTCATTTTAACGTAACCCCTTATTCTTTAAGAAACACTTTAAAGAAGTGTCTCTTCAACATCCATAACTTGAGGACAAATTATGGAGTCATTAAACTATTTAATGGAAAAAACTCTTACATTTTATGTAACCTACAAAACTTTTATGAGTTTTTAAGATTCATAAATATGACTTTTCACATAACTTGAAGACAAGTTACAAAAACATATTTTATGAACTTCTTTTAGACTAATATGGATTGAAAACAACTAAAACATAATTTTTTTCATTATCAATCTAAACTAACTCATAAATCAAGGAAACATAAAATTCTTGAAAATTCATACCTTGAGGGCAAGTTATGAACTCCATACAATTTTTCAACAAGATCATGAATTATATCAACAAACTATTTGCACACAATTCCTATGATCTAGCAAAACACATAAGCATGATCATTCATAATCAACAATTTTGAAGAATAACATGAACACATATAAACTTGAAAATTTTATTATAGAATTGAAATTGGTTTAACATAATCATTACCACATTCAAAACAAGTTTTATAAGCCCAAAACAGTCAAAGGTAATGATTCTAGACCAATTCCAGCACCAAAACTCGGAAAAATGCTGTCTGGGGGTCCAACTCGTCGAGTGCATGAACAAAACTAGGCGAGTTGGATGCATTTTGCCTTGGACTCGTCGAGTCCCTTCATGGACTCAGCGAGTCTGCTGGGCTGACAGCACCAAAAGTCGATTTTTAAGCAGTTTAAGCAAGTACAACAAGAAAACAAGCCTTGGCTCTGATACCACTGTTGGGTTTTGAGCAATATAACACTCCTAAGTGTACATGCAACCCTAAATACCTTGGATCTATGTTTTCTCTATTATACATGCAAATATCAACTTTCCAAGGTATTGTACTATTCTAGCATACAAAACTTTGAATAACACAAGTTAGAATAAAATACCTTTTGTTGGTGCTTGTGTTCATGAAGCTTGAGTGCCTAGTGCCCCAAGTGTGACACCTCAAATGGTTCACACAACATCAAGTACACTTGGAATAACTTGAGAGAAACTTGAACACTCCATGAAATCGTTTTGCCCTCACACACACATAGTGTTTTATTTCTTGAGCCATGGGATTCTTTTATATGGTGGCTATTAGGGTTACACCATGTAACTCGTGACTTTACCCATTCCTTATGCTCCATGGATTTTAACCTCCATGGAGCATCCATGGGTCACCCCATGGACTAAGTCCAACATAAGGAATCTTAGATCACAAGCCCACATATATAATAATGAATGATTTACACAATCAACCCATATATTTAATTAGTCTCCTTTTGATCACTTAATTAATTCCAAATTAATTCTTGATCAATACTAATTAAATAACCTTACTAATATATTAGAACTTATAATATATTAATAAACCTTAAGTGTTATTTCTATAATTTTAGTCTATCCAAGTGCATAATGCCATGCAAACCAAATGGACCATGCCGGGTCGGGTCATGTTTTACCAATTATAGTTATGGACTTAGACATTAATCCAACACTTATGTCGGTCTCTATCAAAAGTTTTGACATCATAATAGGTATGGATTGGTTGTGCCCCAACCATGCTGACATCCTATGCTATGAAAGAGCTATTCGTTTGAACTTGCCAACTAACGAAACTCTTATTATCTACGGTGACAAACCCGGAACGAACCTTCAAATCATTTCTTGCATCAAGGAACAAAAATACCTTCTCAAGGAGTATTGTGCATTCCTAGCTCATGTGGTAGACAAAAAGCAAGAAGTGAGAGACATCACGAGCGTTCCTGAGGTCCGCAACTTTCTCGATGTATTTCCTGATTATCTTCCAGGGGTGCCTCCCGAACGACAAGTCGAATTCGGAATCGACTTAATCCCTAGAGCTACCCCCGTATCCAAATCCCCCTATCGTCTGGCACCTTCTGAAATGCAGGAATTATCCAGCCAACTTAACGAACTCCTAAGCAAAGGTTTCATAAGACCAAGCTTCTCACCTTGGGGAGCACCGGTTTTGTTCGTAAAGAAGAAGGATGGATCATTCCGCATGTGTATAGAGTATCGTGAGCTGAATAAACTTACCATCAAGAATCGATACCCTCTACCTCCCATTGATGATCTGTTCGACCAACTTCAAGGGGCGAACTACTTCTCGAAGATAGACTTAAGATCCGGGTATCACCGGTTACGAATTTTGGAGGAAAACGTTCCCAAAACCACGTTCAGAACTCGTTATGGTCATTACGAGTTTGTAGTGATGCCATTGGGATTGACGAATGCACCTGCAGTGTTCATGGACCTAATGAACAGAGTGTGTAGTCCATTCTTAGACAAATTTGTTATAGTCTTCATTGACGATATCCTTATCTACTCAAAGAGCAAAGAGGAACATGGCCAACATCTTCGTCAAATATTACAAACACTTAGATCGGAGAAGCTCTATGTGAAGTTTTCAAAGTGTGAATTTTGGATCAGGAAGGTAGATTTCCTAGGTCACGTGGTCAGTTCAAAAGGAATACACGTCGACCCTTCAAAAATAAAAGCAATTGAAAACTGGTCAGCACCCAAAACACCTACAGAAATCCGTCGATTCTTAGGTCTTGCTGGCTATTATCGCAGATTGATTCAAAATTTCTCTCGAATAGCTAAGCCTCTTACTACTCTGACCCAAAATGGTGTAACTTTTAGCTGGGGAGAAAAGCAAGAAACAGCATTCCAAATGCTGAAGCGAGCCTTGTGCAGTGCATCAATCCTATCTCTCCCTGAAGGGACAGAGGATTTCGTAGTGTACTGTGATACTTCTAATCAAGGGCTTGGATGCATTCTTATGCAAAGAGGAAAGGTTATATCCTATGCCTCAAGACTAGCTAAAGACACATGAAGTATACTATACAACACATGACCTTGAACTAGGAGCAGTGGTGTTTACTCTGAAGATCTGGAGACATTACTTATATGGCACGAAATGCACAATATTCACGGACCATAAAAGTCTCCAACACATCTTCGATCAGAAAGAGTTGAATATGAGACAACGACGATAGGTGGAGCTACTGAACGATTACGAGTGTGAAATTCTTTATCACCTTGGTAAAGAAAACATAGTAGCTGACGCCCTTAGTAGAAAAGAATACTCGGGATGCTAGGTAAAGTGGTTGACCATGACAATCCATTCACATCTGTCCACGCAGATCAAGTAAGCTCAACTTGAAGCCTTAAAACCCGAAAACATGGCAGGTGAAACCCTGAGAGGAATGGATAAGAACTTCGAAGTTGGGGATGATGGAGTCTATTATTTCATGAACCTAATCTGGACACCAAAGTTAGGTGGTTACAGAGATGTGGTTATGAATGAAGCACACAAAATCCGATACTCCATCCACCCAGGTTCAGACAAGATGTATCTGGACCTTAAGAAACTATATTGGTGGCCTAACATGAAGGCCGAAATCACTACCTTTGTGGGAAAGTGCCTTACTTGCGCCAAAGTTAAGGTAGAGTACCAGTAACCTTAAGGATTATTACAACAACCTGAAATCCCTGAATGGAAGTGTGAGCGGATTACAATGGATTTCATAACCAAGTTACCCAAGACATCAAGTGGTTATGCTACTATTTGGGTAACCATCGATAGATTAACCAAACGCACACACTTCTTACCAATCAAGGAGACTGACAAGATGGAAAAGCTAACAAGAACATACCTCAAGGAAATTGTTAGACTACATGGTAAGCCAATATCTATTATTTTAGACCGAGATAGTAGATTCACCTCTCATTTTTGGCAGTCTTTACAAAACTCTGTGGGAACTAAGCTAGACATGAGCACAGCCTACCATCCGCAAACCGATGGACAAAGTGAAAGGACGATTCAAATGTTAGAAGATATGTTACGATCTTGCATGATAGACTTTGGGAAGGAATGGGATATTCATCTACCCATTGTTGAGTTCTCTTATAACAATAGTTATCACACTAGCATAAAAGCTGCTCCATTCGAAGCTCTCTATGGCCGCAAGTGCAGATCCCCTGTATGCTGGGCTGAAGTGGGTGACACGCAGCTAGCTAGAGGTCAATTCCTGACAATGCTCTCACTGGTCCAGAAATTACTCGAGAAACTACTGAGAGGATTGTACAAATTCGGGAACGAATTAAAGCTTCCAGAGTTAGACAGAAAAGCTACGCAGACAAAAGGAGATAACCCTTGGAATTCTAGGTTGGCGACCGAGTTTTGCTAAAGGTCTCACCCTGGAAGGGCATGATACGCTTTGGAAAGCATAACAAACTAAATCCAACGTACATAGGACCATTCAAGATTCTTGCCCAAATCGGCCCTGTAGCTTACAAACTTCGATTACCTCAAGAATTAAGTTACATTCATCCTGCCTTCCACGTTTCGAACTTGAAAAAGTGTCTTTCTGACGAGACTCTTGTGATACCACTCGAGGAAATCAAGTTAAATGAGAGCCTCAATTTTGTGGAAGAACCCATAGAGATACTAGCCATGGAAGTTAAGAAAACCAAACAAAGCTGCATCCCGATAGTGAAGGTTCGTTGGAATGCAAGGCGGGGACTTGAGTTCACTTGGGAGCGGGAGGATAAAATGCAACAGAAATACCCACATCTTTTTCCCTAGTCTATATGTAAAGTAAATTTCGGGACGAAATTCTCACTAACGGGGGGATAATGTAATGAACCGTTATTTCAAATCTATGTAATAGTGTAGGTCAATTTGTACTTCTTTGTAAATTAATAAAGAGAAATTTTACCATACTATGTATATTTAAATAATTGACCCTCAAAAATAAATTATTAAACAATCTCAGTTGGGATGAACCAAGTGACAGAGATTGTAACAAGGTTTCCAAAAATATAAAGAACACTAAAATCCGAGTTATAACGAAGAAGTTATGACCAATCGAAAATCCGCGACAAAACCGGCAAAACACTATTCAGTGTAAAAACTGAATTTTTAATAAAAGGCTTTCTAGCCTTAACAAACTAAATGAAAGTTATAGTTTATGTTAAACCAAGAACTTTCATAAAAAGAACGCCGAAATCTGACTTCGTATGGGGAAGTTATGATTTTTCTAAGTTTCAATATAGCATTGTACAACTAAAAACTCAAAATAAAGATCGAGTGGTTTTTAGCCGACACAACCTAAACGAGAATTTAAGGTATTGTCATTAGTAGTACAATGGTAAAAAGACACACAAAAATGGACGTTGTATGAAGAAGTTATGAATTTATAACGGATTCCCGTCCCGGCTTGTTTAAAATAATAATATTAGAAATAAATTCAAAATTAGCCGATGAAGTCTAAAGGAAATTCGTAGAATATAATTTTACCTACGCGTGCATATAAAGAACGTCAAAAACGGAGTTCGTATGCAAAAGTTATGAATTTTACAAGTTTTGGCACAAAAATAAAGAAAAATAACAAAAATCGGGAATTTCCGGATGAACAGTAACTATCACGTCACCCTCGCGTGCGAGGCCTCCACGTGTCAACTGCTGATTGGACCGATGCCTTGCGTGTTACCTTCTGATTGGACCGCAACCAAGGTCCACTTAGAACCGGATAGCCTCGCATGAGACACACCGGAGACACCCCGCGCACGCCCCTCACACTCGCTCCTTCGCACGTGCCCTCTTCCCATTGGACCGAGGTCTTGTCCAATCCGAGCCTACCACCTCCAAACCGAAGTTGCTTCCCTTCGCAAGCTGTCAGCCTCGCATAAGCCTCGGATCCGAGGCTTCGGCCTATATAATGTTGGATTAGATGTCTAAGCCCATAACTATTATTGGTATGTACTTGAGCCGAGAGTAGCATGCTTCATTTGGGTTGCATATCATCAGGACAATTTGTTAGGATGGACTTTTGAGAGAAGGTTATTTATGGTTTATTAATATACTATAAGTTATAATATATTAATATGAAATCATATGTTTTAATTAGTATCGATGAAGAATTAATTTGGAATTAATTTAGTGATCAAAAGAGACTAATTAAATCTATGGGGACTAATTATGACAATTAGTTATATTTATATGTGTTGGGCTTATGATCCATGTTGGACCAATTTTATGTATGGATACATAAAGAGTTGGGCCACATGAACCATGGATCATAAAACCCATGGGTATGGATTATGGGTTATACCCATGACCCTTGGAATCCTACATATAAATAGGTTACTCCATAGCCAAAATCACCACTTCTTTTCTTAGAGAAATATGGAGGTGTTTTGGTGCATGAAATTCTCTCTCAAGAGCCACCTTTGTCCTAGGTGTGTTGTGATTCCATTTGAGGCATTTCATACTATTGGTGCTAAGCTCTTAAGGCCAAATACATCACGACTTCAAGCCACATAAAAGGTATGTTTCCCCAACTAGTATCTTATATGGTTTATGTCAAATGCATGCTAGTTATAGGTTTAATGCCTTGGAAACCATTTGGATGTATAATTAGAGAAAACATAGATCCAAGGTATTTAGGGTTGCAAGTACACTTAGGAGTGTTAGAATGCTCTTAACCTAATAGTGGTATCAGAGCCTAGGCTTGTTTTCTTATTATACTTGCAAATGGAGTTGAAAAATCAAGTTTTGATGCTGTTTGCCCAGCAGACTCACCGAGTCCATGAAGGGACTCGACGAGTCCAAGGCAAAAAGCATCCAACTCGCCGAGTTGGTTAGTGCACTCGACGAGTTGGAACCCCAGACAGCATAAATTCGACTTTTTTGGTTGGAATTGGACTAGGAACATTACCCTAAGATGGTTTTGAACTTATAAACATGTTTTTGATGTGGTAATGTTCATGCTAATCCAATTTCAAAGATAATTCTCAATAGATTCATGTTTTGTATTAGTTTAAACGTTAGACTAATTACATGAAAAAGTTTGATTTGAATTATCTTGTTCTTATGAGTTGCTTAGATTAATAGAAAAGTTGAGTGAAATAGTTGTTTTCAATCCAAATTAATCTAAGAGTTGATTCTAAAATGTGTTTTTGTAGCTTGTCCTCAAGTTATATGAAAAGTTACATTTAAGTTTCATAAAACTCATAAAAGTTGGCAAAGGTTACAAAATGAAGAGTCTAGTTCTAATTAATTAATGTTATGACTCCATAATTTGTCCTCAAGTTATGGAGGACCAAGAGTCTCTTCATTAAATAAAATAAAAAAATAAAAAAGTGTAACCTTAATTAATTCCATAAGTTATAAAATAAAGAAAAGTTAATTCTTTTATTAGTTTAAAGTCTTCCATAACTTGTCCACAAGTTATGGAACTTGAAGAGTTTTTGGATTAAAACTACTTTAAATACATAAGTTATGGAATTAATTAGTTTTGAATAGTTTCAAAACTTGCCCTCAAGTTTTGGAATTTATAAAGTTTTCTCTTATGAATACTTTAATTCCAAGTTAGCCCTTAGAATTTTAAAAGTTAAAATTCAACCCTTATACTTTATAATATTATAAGTTAATAATATATATATGTATAAGAGTAAAGTCGGTCTTACCGCTAGTACGCCTCATTCACGAAGCCGGTCTATAAGGTGGGTATAAGGTTGTTGCCTATAAAATGGCAACTTAATGGGTGTCCACTCTCACCCACCGCTTGCTTGACTGGTGGAGGGTCGTTAGCCGAACGGGTTTGATAGGACTATAATTCTCCCTTCATTAAAAGTATTAATGATAAATACTAAGTAACTAAACTCTTAATAATACCCAATCTTAGTTACTTAGGAAAATGTGAATAAGGTCCTAATCCATGAAATTACACTTTACACTTTGTCTAAGTCGTTAGTGGAGCGTGTGTGGTTAACCGGCACACTAACTTGGACTTAACAAGGTAGGTAAAGGGTGACTTAATATTTATCATAGTATCGATGGAGCGTGTGTGGTTAACCGGCACATCGATTAAGGGGTAATTTATTAAGGGTACCAAGTAATTTGCATGGTTACTTCACACCTTGTTTTGTGATCCTCGGCATCCCAGTCACAAAACCTGAAGGGCACACTAGAGATTGAAATATGCCATTGAACAGTTCAATGAATCTCAAAGATCTAGGAGTTTCAAATCCAATTGGTGACTTAATATTTATCATAGTATCGATGGAGCGTGTGTGGTTAACCGGCACATCGATTGAGGGGTATTTTATTAAGGGTACCAAGTAATTTGCATGGTTACTTCACACCTTGTTTTGTGATCCTCGGCATCCCAGTCACAAAACCTGAAGGGCACACTCGAGATTGAAACATGCCATTGAACAGTTCAATGAATCTCAAAGATCTAGGAGATTCAAATCCAATTAAAACCTAATAATACATTTCGTTTATCTTTGTGGAAATTGGTGAATCGTCATTCACCCACCTTCAAATATTTTATAGCTTGGATTACGGCATCCCTCTTCTATGTTATAAAATAGGTTGTTGGGTCCTAGCCTTAATATTTCATATTGGGTATATATTAAGGACTTAAGATCAACTATCTTGAATATCTCCCAAAACATGTCTGGTATAGACATTTATGAGCTTCCTAAATCTCTTGAAACAGGCTTTCCTAATGAAGATGATGTCCCATGGATATCATACTTCTTTCACCTCTTCCAATTATTCTCCCTACCCCATAAGTTCTTGAAAAGTTTAAGGTCACTCGAGCCCTATTGGCAAGTAAAGGTCTTGGTGTGGTCACATCTTGGAGATGTAGTCACATATTGACAAGCCGGGAGAGTTGGGTGTCAAAGTCTTGAGGAAGTTGGTGGTTCAACTACTTTCTAAGCCACATAGTGAGTTCTTTTAGAACACCTATGAAACAGACTATGACAAGACCCTTAATGATCTTATCTATTTGCTAAGATCAACTTCCTGAAACTTTATGGACATTGACAATGGTGACACCGGAAATACAGAAAAAGCATTCTCTTCCCAAGGAAAGGGATTGACCATAGTCAACTAGGTTGACCAAATGGTAAAGAGAAAAGGCTAATAGTCCCGTGTACCATTATCAAAGGGTCCATATGTTTATATTGCCAAAGGAAGGGTCATTAGTTGCGAAGCTTCCAAATTCACCTAAGGATGTTAAAGTCAACAAGTTTGACTCTACTTCAGGTAATGTCCACTAATCTAACTCTGTTAAGTTTCTATTTTGAGATTCCTGATACATGATGTGACTGGGTCACATGGTAATGTTTTAAGAATCAAAGAAAAGTGAAGAAACTTAAAGAAAGAATACGCTGAATCTGATCGCATAGATGGATTTCTATCGCGTAGTTTGAGGATCGGATTCTTGAGCTACTTCTAAGGAGTTATGAGATATTGCTTAGGAATAGATAACAACAAGTTTTCATATGGATTGTAAGGATATGTTTTTCAGCATAGTTTTAAAATAAAAGAAATTTTTTGATTTTATTTATTTTAAAATATCCTTACAATGGCATTTGAGGAAAAATTGTTGCTTATATGATTCCATTAATAGCAAGAGTGGAAATATGAAATTGATTCCTTCATTTGTGGTAATGTCTAAATTTACCAAATAAGGAAAGATTCTCATCACCCAAGTTTCAGTTGGACCGGAACTTGGAATCATGCAAGTTGTATAACATGATGAATGACAACTTTCAAGTATTGGAAAAATTAAGACTAATTACTTATTCACATGGATGTGTGAGTAAAGTAATGGACTAAGGGATCGAGTACACATTCTTGTGCACTGGTCAAGTCAATCACAAAAGATTGATAAGACTATTCGTCATAGTTTACTAAAGCTCAGTAAATATGATTATACTTACAAGCTTAAGTGTAACTCTGAGACATTGGAAAAGGTTCCAATGTATGGTAGAGCGAATAAGAAGAATCAACATAGGCAGAAAGATAAAAGTTTCTCAAATATGAAAAGATGGGAGAGTACTTTAGTATCAGTTTTGTGATCATCTTAATGATTAAGAAACCATATCAAAATTAGTTATCTAAGGAAAGAAGAGGAACTTGAATTGTTGAAGTGGTTAAATCAAGAAGATGAGTCATACTTCGTTCCAATACAAGTCTTAGAGTTATATTCCAAGATTGTAATTTGAGTGACAAGTCTTAGAGAAGGTTTAAAAACACAAGTCAAATGTAAGAGTAAAAGTTATCTACTCTTGGACATTTGAAATTGGTAAGTTGTGATGTTTTAGAAAAAACAAAGACCAACTTAGGCCAATTATGTGAAGTGTTTGTCTTGATTAGAATCCACACTATCTCTTGGATGTTTGACAAGGGAGTCTTATAGGTCAAGAGGATAGTGGGAGTCTTAAAGGTCTTGAAAGTCTCAAGAACTAATCAGGAATAGAACCTGAAGTTCTTCACTAGCACACGACTTGAGGTTTATAACCTATCGTGTTGACATATTCTGTGCCCATTCCAGTTAAAGTTGGCTTTGCATATGAGTTCTTAGAGTTCTCAATGTGTTGCACAACAACTTGGAAGCAATGGCAGGCCCTTGAGCTGCCAGGTGGCAAGAAGTTAAGATTGAGTTTAGTCCATATGAATTTGGATTTGTCATTATCCTTGTCTTGTGACTATGGTTTTGACAATTCACATGGATAAGAACACGTACACCATTAAATCTAAGTGTCATACGTTTGCTCTTCGATTCATGAAAATGATGGTAAGGAAACTCTTTCACTAAGTAGATTTTGAGTAGATAGCAATCATGGGAAAGACAAAAGGTCTAAACATTATGATTACGGCATCCCTCTTCATAATTTTTTAGACACACATGTGAACAATCTAACAGAGGTGTATGATATTGATAAAGTCTTATCAAGGAAATCTAGTATCAGAAATCTGAACTTTGGTAAGAAAGTCAATAAAGTATTGAATTCTAGAAGTTCAGTTGATTTCTGGGTACATGTCAAAGCTAGTGGGAGCATAAGTGTTATGCTAATAATCATCATGTTAGTGGGAGCATGATAATTATGATAAGTATTGTAAGTTACCAATGTTAATTATAGAAAACAAAAGGTTTCAATTGGGAAAAGTTTTTTTTCTATAATTAAGGGAGAGGAAATTATACTTCATCTCAAATCTATAAGCTTAGATCGTGAGGTTTTAATCATTTAGTCAAGGAAATATATATGAATTTCATGTTGGAATGGGTCAACATAAGGAAATTCTGTATATGGGTCCATTATGTGCGTTCTTAAATTCGATTATGATTACGACATCCCTGTTCATAATCTGAACTTGGCAAATAGAAATGGAAATGTTATAGCAAAAGACTGGTTTAGTCTTTATGTGAGACATCATGAATCGTGTCCCATATGATTTGGATATAGGATCGATTACATGTGCTATATTCATCCTTTCTAAAAAATTTCAAATGCCTGGGGCATTAAGAAGGGAAAAGGTTTAGAACTGGATATGACTAAAAGGATTAAACAATTATCGAGGACAATCTATGGTTTACCAAAGATTGGTTACTCAAGGACAGTTGGAAGTATAGTGATAATTCTGGAAGGACTATATTGACATAATCTGTAAGGAAGCAGCTCTTGTTCAAAAGTGATAGTCAAAATGGAATCTGGAAATGTTTCAAAGTTAGAATTTTCAATCTGTTTAAGATTAGGAAACTTAATGCAAGAAGGATGTTTCTAAGGAGCTGATCTCTTTCGCAATTCTCTGTAATGGTTGTTGTCAAGTCTGTCTGACTTTGTGCATAATCATTACGAGAGGATCAATGCATATAAGTTTAGAATCTAACAGATTTCAGTAAATGACATGAATTTGGAATTCTTGTATTTGCAGTAAGGATTTGGGAGTGTGAAAAGAGAATCATTGAAGTTATGTTCAATTGATCTAGTTCACAAAGTAAAGATCATAGACAAACATAGTATGCATACTTAGTGTATGACATGACTAGTGTTTAGAAAACATAATGTACATGCTTAGAGCATGGGACAACTATTGTTTTAAATTCAAGAATATAGTTGATAGCTGAAATAGTATATAATGAATAATGTGTAATCATATGGTGATAAATAAAAGGTGTTTTATTTATGTTCATAGGTTTTGATACCATATTGGATTCAATTATTCTTGTGTTTGAATTTGCATGTTTTGACTTCCAGAATAAACTAGGTTATTCTTCCGGAATGACTAAGTTATTCAAACCATCCAGAATCGGTCATATGTTGGAAGTAGATATGAATCAAGACTGTCATGGGTTGGCTTGTAGAGGTCTAAGGTGTTGGACAAAGGGCTACAACACTCATGAGTGCTCATAAGTTCTGAGTATTGGATTCAACCCGCGCTCATTGGAATCACTTCATGGATTTTATCACGAGTGATCATGAGACGATAATACCTTATATTCTTCAAACCTAGAGATATGAGTTGTCACTATGAGTTGGTTGTACATTGATTGCACGAAAACGCATTTGGTAACTCGGTGCTATAAAACGTGCCTTTGTGTATGATTCAACAAGTAGTAGAACAAGCCATATGAGTCCAAGTTTATCCATTCCTTTTACCTTCGGGATAAAAGCGATATTTGTGGGCCCCTCGATGATTTGATGATGACAAATGGAAGTGCTCGACCGAGCCAGGACTGATTTGATTTGTTCAATTAGTCAGTCATCATAAATCGGAAATCGGGAAACAACAAATGGACAGAGAGAATGATTATAATGGACACGTCATTAATTTGTTCAGAGTTCAACAACAGCTTTAAGAGCTACGATTGCTAGTCGGGTAATGAAGTCGTACTTGCAATAATAGTTTTAGACTTATCCAAGTGGGAGACTGTTGGATTAGATGTCTAAGCCCATAACTATTACTGGTATGTACTTGACCCGAGAGTAGCATGGTCCATTTGGGTTGCATATCATCAGGACAATTTGTTAGGATGGACTTTTGAGAGAAGGTTATTTATGGTTTATTAATATATTATAAGTTATAATATATTAATATGAAATCATATGTTTTAATTAGTATCGATCAAGAATTAATTTGGAATTAATTTAGTGATCAAAAGAGACTAATTAAATCTATGGGGACTAATTATGAAAATTAGTTATATTTATATGTGTTGGGCTTATGATCCATGTTGGACCAAGTTTATGTATGGATACATAAAGAGTTGGGCCACATGAACCATGGATCATAAAACCCATGGGTATGGATTATGGGTTATACCCATGACCCTTGGAATCCTACATATAAATAGGTTACTCCATAGCCAAAATCACCACTTCATTTCTTAGACAAATATGGAGGTGTTTTGGTGCATGGAATTCTCTCTCAAGAGCCACCTTTGTCCTAGGTGTGTTGTGATTCCATTTGAGGCATTTCATACTATTGGTGCTAAACTCTTAAGGCCAAATACATCAAGACTTCAAGCCACATAAAAGGTATGTTTCCCTAACTAGTATATTATATGGTTTATGTCAAATGCATGTTAGTTATAGGTCTAATGCCTTGGAAACCATTTGGATGTATAATTAGAGAAAACATAGATCCAAGGTATTTAGGGTTGCATGTACACTTAGGAGTGTTAGAATGCTCTTAACCCAACATATAAGGCATGCGAGGGTTCCGAATATTTTTCACTTTTTCACCCTAAATTTCACCCTCCTTCACATTCTCCACTCCCCTAAGCTCATATACAACCCCTAAAGCCCCGGTATCAAGACTCAAACCCGAAGTAAGCCGTGAAGCCCCAAAATTCTTGAGAATTCATCCTCTCTCCTGTCAAAACTCTGCCCGATTTAAGCCGGTTCTTTGCCAAACAAACTAATTTCCGGGAAACGAAACACTGCTCATGTTACCACCTATCAAGTGAGTTCATACCCCCGTATTTTCATAATTTCTACTGTTTTAGGGGGGGGGGGAACACAAGTATAACAAGACAACTTTGTGTTATAAATAAATGATTTCAAATCACGATAAAACGATTTTAAAGCATAAAAAATACTCCAAATATTGAACTCTTTTATAAATTTATATTTTTCCCAAATATACATATGTGTGTGTGTGTCTATATATATATATATATATATATATATATATATATATATATATATATATATATATATATTAATATAAATAAGATTTAAAAGGCTTAGGACTAATAATTCATTCTAGGTCCTTTTCCTTGTTTGGATGTGGACTTATAGTACCGTTTATTTGTCCGAAGGTCGTTTAAATTTTACTTATATATATAATTGTATATGTATATAAATATATAAGTTATCTCATCAGTTTAAATACCATTTGTAATATGTTGAGCAAAGGATTACATGCAAAAATAGTTATTTACCAATTCATAAAGTACATATAAATTATAATAGGTATAATTTATAATACATAGAGCAATACTTCATGATTTAAGTATACATGAATACACTGTTTTACATGAAACAAGGGTTTTAATTCATAACAAATCAAGGGTTTACACTTTTCAAATAGATGTTCGGAATACTAATTCAAGAACATACTATCAATCATTTATTTCAAAATGATTGGGTTTTCATAACTAATATACATGTAACATTTATATGCTTTTTATGAGACATTCAATTCAGGTTGTTTAATTCATTTTAGACAACCAAGGTAAATCCCTGACATTATAACCAGAATCTCCAGTCCGGGGATTGAAACAAGTTGTGTGTAGATCTATATCGGGATTGACAACCCCGCACTCAGGCTGCTAGCTACAGTCAGGCATACACACCAATGAGTGGCAAGTGTTATCAACAGTTTAAGCGCTCACAAGGCGTTTGTTTCAGGCGTTCATGTCTTAGTATGGTTATAATAACTCATTAAAAAGATATAAACAACACGTTAGTGTATAAACAACTAAACATAAGTACATCTTCAAAGTACTAGTTTACAAAATACAAAGTACAATGGTATACTACAATTTTCAATAACAGCTGGCGAAGCCAGGCACACACTCAGTTAACAGTTTTACAAATACATTGGTTTACAAATAGGACAGTTTTATGGGAGTAAAACTACTTTTCACATACCACATAAAATATGGGATTTTCTAGAACAGTTTTCAGATTGAAAATACAAAGACACCCATGCAAACATATAGACTTATGTACTCACTCAACTTTTTGTTGATACTCTCTTTTCAAATTACTTGTATTCTCAGGGAAATAATAACAGGTACTCCCCGAGCTTTTTGAGAAGATGGAGCCATTATGAGTCTTATCTTCTTCTTTTGTATAACTGTTTTGGTTACAACATACAATGATTGAACACATGTAAATATTATAATTTTAAATACAATGGTTGTTTGTACTTTGATTACTATGATGCATGTGTTGTGATACTACAAATGAAGTCCTCCACCCCCGGACATTTCCGCCGTCTGGTTTGGGGGTGTGACAACGAGCAAAACCTCCATTTTGAAATTGAGGCCTTCTTGGAGTGGATTTGAAAGAAGAATATACTTGAGATAGTAGATGTAACAGCCCGTCATTTCAAGTCAGTAAAAATCGAGTCCTGTAACCTCTTTGAGAATGGAATTAGAATATCATCGAAAAATGAAGTATTCAAAAACTCCATTTGGAGTACTCTATGTGGTAGGTATCGTCTTAAGGTTTCCAAACATATAAATAACACAAAAATCCGAGTTGTAACGAAGAAGTTATGACCATTCTAAGTTTCCCGACAAAAACCGGCAATACGAAGTTACGTAAAAACGCAAAGTTTCAATAAAACACTTTCTGATGTTAGGTGTCTAAATGAAAGTCATAGACATCGTTAAACTACAAACATGCATAAAAAGAATGCTCAAATCGGACATCATGTGAAAAAGTTATGAATTTTTAAAGAAATTCCTTAATCACGTCATTTTAATAAATAAATAATAAAAATAATTTCGGAATTTGCCAACGAAATCTAAATGAAAGTTGTAGATCGTAGTCCCACCTTCGCGGGGATATAAAGAACGTCGAAAACGGAGTTCGTATGAAGGAGATATGAATTTTTGAAGTTTGATAAATAATTTATATATAATTTTTATTAAAAACTTGGTATTATCCGAAGGAGTCAGCACCTAGGGCCGAAGTACGCGCCGCGTACCCTCGTACGCCCCGCGTACTCGAGGCCACGGCCTCGGATCGTCCACGTCGCCCCTATGCGAGCCTACCCCCCCCCCGGTCCCGTACGAAGCGATGCAGCCGAGGATGCGGTCAGCAGTCACGTCCCGTATGCGCTGCGTACGGGAGTACGCCCCGCGTACGTGGGACTTCCAGCCCCCTATAAAAGGGATGCGAGGGATTCCGGAAAAATTGCTCATTCACTCTCCTTTTTCTTGCGTTTTACCTCGTTTTCCGTGCTCGCACTACCCCGAAGCCCTGGTCATTTTGTGCAAGTCTCGAAGGTCGATTTTACTCCCGAGAAATCCCGAGAATCCCGAGGAAAATCCATTTCCCGAGACGAAACTCTGCCAGGTTTTCCATCTTGCTATCTTCAAACTTTCAAGTGAGTTCATACCCCTTTTAAACACACCTTAAATACATTTTAAATGCATTTATACTCTTTTAGGGGGGAATACAAGTAAACATACGGTTATTATCGTGTATTTTATAAAGTTTCACTTCGCTTGTTTTACCGAATAAATCACTTGGAACTCATTACTATTATGGAAAACTCTTGTCATACTTTGTGTGCATTACACTTATGCAAAGTATATAATGATTTCAAAGTACCTTTCATTGTTAAGTCGTTTTATACATTCTAAAAACTTATGATTTATGCATTGTCAAACATTGTGAAAAAGGATAAACTTTGCATACAAAAACTATCACTTTAATACAGACTTAGTTGAGAATCCATGAGACGTGTATATCTTCAAACGTTACTTTTCTTTACTAGAAAGTAATGCTGCAAGTCTTGTCTATAACCAGAGTCTCCCGTTCAGAGAACGTGTCAAATGTGTATAGATCTATACGGGAAGTCATGATCCCGCGCCCTAACTGTTAGCTACCATCCGTCTTTTGGGGTGACAGTTTTTTCATAACGCTACGACGCCTGAAGAACGTCGCTACACGCATATTATGTTTAGTATGGTTATAAAACTCATCAGATATACAATTATTATGGTATTATGCTTTTATGAACGAGTGGCTATTAAAACTGTTCTTCATCTAACAAACGCGATCTTTGTATAGCTTTATTATATAAAACTGTGACACAACTTTTAAGAATGTCGTTTTCTTGCAATTTTCGGTCTTAGAGACTGCCAATCATGTTAGGAAAATAAGGGTTTTTCCCGTATACAAACCAAACAACTAATAGGAAGATAAGGGATTTTCCTAGTGCAATTATTTACAACTTATGACACGAACATTCATATGCATTTCATACTTTTAATAAGAAAATAAGGGTTTTTTTTGGAAGACACAACCAATCATATCTCAACCGTTAGGAAAAATATGGGATTTTCTGGATCTAATACATTCATTTTCAACACAACAAGTCATAACTCTTAACACTTGAAATACTGAGTTTTCTGGAAAACATACACCCATTTTGGAATGACATCCAATTTTTCTAAACTACTTATGAACTCACCAACTTAATTGTTGACACTTTTTCTTTGATTTAACTTGTATTCTCAGGGAACCGCTAAGCAAGTTTGGGAATCAACTTTTGGGATTAACGCACTGGCGTTAATTACTTCTTTTGAATGATGTTTATGTATTTATCTTTTGAACATGTAATGAATAAAATTATGTAAACATATTGGAAACTTTAATATATATGGTGGTGTGTACTTTCCTTTCTATGAACTGTTATGATACTGAATATGACGTCCTCCGTCCCCGAACGTTTCCGCCGTTCTGGATTGGGGGTGTGACAGATTGGTATCAGAGCTTTGTTTATAGGGAATTAAGTATATTAAAACCATTTCTTTTTGGTATACAACTATAAACTCAACTGGGCAAAAACACTCTGAGAAAAGTCATACTTTTGAAATTAAATTTATTTAGTTTTAGGGTAAGCATGCACTCATTTTATACTAATAACAGTTTCATAGTAAATAACTTTAGAAGTATTATGAATAAGTTGTGTTGTACAGGTACGCCTTGGGACATGTAATCGGAACTGGGAAGAATATAGCCTGATCAACTATATTTGTCCAAGAGCCGACTAATGTATGCCAAGGAGTGTCTGCAGTGGACAACAATTTTAAAACTTACCAAAAGCACATCATTACATAATGCTAAGGGAGTTGTTGTGTTGTCGTCAATCATTAAACTTAAGGGTAAGTTTCATGTGCTCTAACTTATAGTAAATTTTTAACCCTATTCTCGTACAGTCTAAATGGCGGGATTCCATCACCCCAATGACCCCTACTACCCCAACCAAGGTAATGGAGGATGGATCGAAGAAGATCCTGAAGAAGACGAGGAGCCTATAGAGTTAGAGGGAGGGGATGACTCTGGCATAGATTCGGAGCCAGAAATTATCAATCCACCAATCCCACAACCTCCCGTCCACGTGAGGAACTTCCAAGGACCCACTCCTGTGTGGGCGAGTCACCTCCATCATTGGTGCCAACAACAAAGCTTACACCCTCCCTACGGCATGTGTCGAGACTTCTATGATGTTAGAGGCGGGGGATCAGCCGACTGAGCACTTCTGGTCATGGTTGGCAAACTCGCCAACCAGTGCTATCAATCCGGAGTGCAAGCCAACCGAATCCGAGAGGTCGATGTGGAAGTACAAATCCACACGGCCGATATCAACCGCCTAGAGATGTTGCAGAACGACATCCACATTCGCGCCGAAGCATTTCAAGCACAAGCAAATGCGGCCTTCGCAGAGTTGAGAGAACAACAAGCTGCGTTTGATAGGCACCTCACGGAGTCGAAGCAGTCCGACACGGAGTCGAGTTCCAAACGCAAAGAGCGCCGCAAGTAGTACTTGCCCGACTCTCAAATTTTGTTATAAATTAGGACTTCGGATAAAAGTATTATTTTCTTTAAATTGTTCTGTAATCGGAGGCCTTTAGAAAGGTCAAGAACTTTTGTCTAGACCCCGTATATATATATATATATATATATATATATATATATATATATATATATATAAGCGTATATCCCTTTTCTTGTTGTTAATCATGCGCAATCCGTTCAATTCATTGGTACATCTATTCAAACTTTACTTTCAAGCTCAAAACATTGTGTCGGTCAAACCCAATTTCTTAGAACTATTAGAAGTTAACTCAATATCATTCAACTCTGAACTGCCAAAACTTATAAACTTTTCATTTTCCTTTGGCAGCGCGATGCCTCCTCGTCCAAACCTAAGGCCCAGGCCTGGCACGGCACCACCACCACCTCCACCACCAACTTATGATCTAGCCATGGTCCAGGCTGCTATCACAGCAGCAGTAACTGCAGCCCTCTCGCAAATAAACTCCCATGGAAATGGAGGGGCGGGAAGCAGCACGAATCATCCAAATCATGGCACAGGTCATGGCCAAGTAAGAGAATGCACATACAAGGAGTTCTCTAACGCTAAGCCAAAAACTTTTAATGGAATTGGGGGAGTCATTGCACTAATGCAATGGTTCGAGAAGACCGAAACGGTCTTCGAGATCTGCTCATGCCTAGAAGCAAGCAAAGTCAAGTTCGCTGTTTGCACTTTCATAGATCGAGCCCTCACTTGGTGGAAAAGCCATGAGAATTCGGTGACGCTCACTATCGCCAACGCAATGAGTTGGGACGACCTGAAGGTTCTACTACTGGAAGAATATTGCCCAAGGGGCGAAGTGCAAAAGCTTGAGCAGGAGCTCTGGAATCTGAAAATGATTGGGTCTGACCTAGTCGCCTACACAGCTAGGTTCAACGACCTCGCTGCACTGTGCCCTACCATGGTCAACCCAGAATCAAAGAAGGTTGAAAGGTACATTTTGGGGTTGTCACCCCATATTCAAGGGCATGTCCTAGCTTCCAGCCCTGTTACGTACAACAGCGCTAAATGCCTGGCTCAGCGACTCATCGACCACGGAGTAAAACACGGTACCATTTCAACAACCGCAAATCCATCTAGGGAGGCTCAGGGCTAGATTAGGCCTTGGAACAAAAGGAGGGGACAAAACCTCCAGGAAAACCCCAAGAAACAACAAGTAATAGCGACCCATGCTATGACTGTACCTGCCAACCCTGCCCCCACAAGTTCATATAATGGGAAACTTCCTAAGTGCAACCGATGCAACTTCCACCACCACGGTCCTTGTCATCATCTTCAATGCACCATGTGCAATAAGAAGGGACATACAGCCCGCTATTGCAAAGAGCCAACCCAACCATCCGTCCCCACTACTAATACCGGGGTAAGCCGCGCCTGCTTTGAGTGCAGAGACACGGGGCACTACCGCAGGGACTGCCCAAAGGCAAACAACTGGAATACCGGCGGAAGGGGATGAGTTTTCGCAATGGGACAAGATGAAGCCATTGCGGACCCTACTGTTGTTATGGGTACGTTTCTTCTCGATAACTCGTATGCATGCATTTTGTTTGATAGTGGAGCGGAAAGGAGTTTTGTGAGTCACGACTTTAAAGGCCTGCTAAAATTAATACCACAATCATTAAGTGAACCATTCATAGTAGAAATGGCCAACGGGAAAACCGAAGGCACTAAGGAGATATACTTAAACTGCACCCTAACATTAAATGATAATCCCTTTTCAATCAACCTCATGCCAGTCTCGATTAAGAGTTTTGATGTCATCGTTCGCATGGATTGGCTGAGTTCTCATCACGCAGACATTCTATGTTTCGATAAGGCCGTTCGCCTTAATCTGCCAACCGGAAAAACTTTCTTTGTCTTGGGCGACAAACCCAGTACCACTCTTCGTATCATCTCAAGTCTCCAAGCTCGGAAATGCCTACGCAAGGTGTGTCACGCGTTTTTGGCACATGTTGTAGATGTGAAACGCGTAGTACATGACATCAAGAATGTGCCCGACGTATGCGATTTTCCCAATGTTTTTCCCGAGGACCTTCCGGGAATACCTCCCGCGAGACAAGTTGAGATCAGAATCGATCTGGTTCCCGGGGCTACCCGAGTAGCCAAAACACCCTATCGATTAGCCCCGGCAGAGATGCGAGAGCTATCCAGCCCACTGAATGAGTTACTTGGAAAAGGATTCATCCGGCCAAGCTTCTCGCCATGGGGAGCAACCGTATTGTTCGTGAAAAGGAAGGATGGATCATTCAGAATGTGCATCGACTACCGAGAACTCAACAAACTTACCATCAAGAACCGATACCCCCTACCCCGAATCGATGACTTATTTGACCAACTCCAAGGAGCTAACTACTTCTCCAAGATCGATCTGAGGTCGGGATATCACCAGCTGCGAGTCCTGGAGAGTGATGTTCCCAAGACGGCCTTCCGAACGAGATACGGACATTATGAATTCGTAGTGATGCCGTTCGGACTAACCAATGCCCTGGCCGTATTCATGGATCTAATGAATCGCGTATGTCGTCCATTCTTGGATAAATTTGTGATAATATTCATAGACGACATACTCATTTATTCAAAGAATAAAGAAGAGCATAGTCAACATCTGAGGCAAGTTTTAGAGACGTTACCGACTGAGAGACTGTATGAAAAATTCTCAAAATGTGAGTTTGGGATTAGAAAGGTGGACTTCCTCGGTCACGTGGTCAGCAAAGAAGGAATCCACGTGGACCCATCAAAAATCAAGGCTATCAAAAACTGGTCTGCACCAACTACACCAACAGAAATTCGCCAATTTCAAGGTCTTGTTGGTTATTATCGAAGGTTCATTCAGAATTTCTCCAGCATCGTAAAGCCTCTTACCGCACTAACCCAGAAAGGTGTGACCTACAATTGGGGAGAAAAGCAAGATGTTGCATTTCAGACTTTGAAACAGGCCCTTTGCAGTGCACCCATCCTTTCTCTTCCAGAAGGGACCGAAGATTTTGTGGTGTATTGCGACGCTTCGAAGCAAGGGTTGGGCTGTGTACTAATGCAGAGAGGAAAGGTTATTGCGTATGCCTCACGACAACTGAAAACGCATGAGGTCAACTACACCACTCATGATTTAGAACTTGGGGCGGTGGTCTTCGCTCTTAAAATCTGGAGACACTACCTATATGGTACCAAGTGCACTATCTTTACAGACCACAAGAGCCTACAATACATCTTCGACCAGAAGGAGTTGAACATGGGACAGCGATGTTGGGTCGAATTGCTCAACGACTACGAATGTGAGAGTCGCTATCATCCAGGAAAGGCAAACATCGTGGCAGATGCCCTTAGTCGTAAGGAGTACTCTGGCCGAAGAGTGAAGTCATTAGCCATGTTGATCCATTCGCACCTGTCAACACAAGTCAAGGAAGCTTAAATAGAGGCCTTGAAACCCGAAAACGTGACAGGTGAGACCCTTAGGGGAATGGACAAGAATTTAGAAACCAAGAGTGACAGAGCATGCTACCTCATGAACCGAATATGGACACCCAAGTTTGGTGGACTTAGAGAAGTAGTTATGAGCGAGGCACACAAGACTCCCTACTCTGTACACCCCGGGTCAGACAAGATGTACCAAGATCTCAAGCAACTCTACTAGTGGCCAAACATGAAAGCAGAGATCGCTACATATGTGAGCAAGTGTTTGACTTGCGCCAAGATCAAAATAGAACACCAGAAACCCTCAGGACTACTCCAACAACCTGAAATTCCTGAGTGGAAATGGGAGCAGATTTCCATGGACTTCATAACGAAACTGCCCAAAACTCAGGGTGGCCAAGATACTATTTGGGTAATCATCGATAGATTAACCAAGTCCGCTCATTTCCTACCGATCAAGGAAACTGATAAAATGCAAAAGCTATCGAGAATCTACATCCGAGAGATCATACGACTCCATGGAGTGCCAATGTCCATCATCTCGGACAGAGACAGTAGATTCACGTCTAGATTCTGGCAATAATTGCAAAAATCCATGGGAACAAGATTGGACATGAGTACAGCCTATCACCCCCAAACTGACGGACAGAGTGAAAGGAGGATCCAAACCTTGGAAGACATGTTGCGAGCATGTGTAATCGACTTTGGTAAAGCATGGGATGTTCACTTACCTTTGGTCGAGTTCTTTTATAACAATAGTTATCATACTAGTATCAATACTGCTCCATTTGAAGCCCTTTACGGCCGTAAGTGCAAATCACCTCTGTGCTGGACGGAATTGGGCGACACACAATTAGAAAAAGGTCTAGTCCCTGATAGCACCCTCACTGGTCCGGAGATCATCAGAGAAACTACTGAAAAGATCGTGCAAATACGAGAACGACTGAAATCCTCGAGGGATAGGCAAAAGAGCTATGCCGACAAAAGACGTAAACCCTTGGAATTTCAGATTGGCGATCGTGTACTACTGAAGGTCTCACCCTGGAAGGGCATGATACGCTTTGGAAAATGTGGGAAGCTAAATCCTAGGTACATTGGACCCTTCGAAATCATTTCAAGAGTTGGTCCAGTGGCCTACAAACTCCGACTTCCAATCGAGCTTAACAAAGTACATCCAGTATTCCACGTATCAAACCTGAAGAAGTGTTTGTCCGATAAAACACTTGTAATTCCACTCGATGAGATCAAACTAAATGAAAATCTTAACTTTGTGGAAGAACCCGTCGAGATCATGGATAGGGAAGTTAAACGAACTAAACAGAGTCGCATTCCAATAGTAAAGGTCCGATGGAATGCTAAGAGGGGACCTGAGTTCACGTGGGAACGAGAAGATCAAATGCAACAGAAGAACCCACACCTCTTCCTCAGCCCCTAAGACTCTTCTTTTGTATTAAAATTTTGGGATGAAATTCCCTCTAACGGGGGGGATGATGTAACAGCCCGTCATTTCAAGTCAGTAAAAATCGAGTCCTGTAACCTCTTTGAGAATGGAATTAGAATATCATCGAAAAATGAAGTATTAAAAAACTCTATTTGGAGTACTCTATGTGGTAGGTATCGTCTTAAGGTTTCCAAACATATAAATAACACAAAAATCCGAGTTGTAACGAAGAAGTTATGACCATTCTAAGTTTCCCGACAAAAACCGGCAATACGAAGTTACGTAAACACGCAAAGTTTCAATAAAACACTTTCTGACCTTAGGTGTCTAAATGAAAGTCATACATATCGTTAAACTACAAACATGCATAAAAATAATGCTCAAATCGGACATCATGTGAAAAAGTTATGAATTTTTAAAGAAATTCCTTAATCACGTCATTTTAATAAATAAATAATAAAAATAATTTCGGAATTTGCCAACGGAATCTAAATGAAAGTTGTAGATCGTAGTCTCACCTTCGCGGGGATATAAAGAACGTCGAAAACGGAGTTCGTATGAAGGAGATATGAATTTTTGAAGTTTGATAAATAATTTATATATAATTTTTATTAAAAACTTGGTATTAGCCGAAGGAGTCAGCACCTAGGGCCGAAGTACGCGCCGCGTACCCTCGTACGCCCCGCGTACTCGAGGCCACGGCCTCGGATCGTCCACGTCGCCCCTATGCGAGCCTACCCCCCCCCCCCCCCCGGTCCTGTCCAAAGCGATGCAGCCGAGGTTGCGGTCAGCAGTGACGTTCCGTATGCGCCGCGTACGGGAGTACGCCCCGCGTACGTGGGCCTTCCAGCCCCCTATAAAAGGGATGCGAGGGATTCCGGAAAAATTGCTCATTCACTCTCCTTTTTCTTGCGTTTACCTCGTTTTTCGTGCTCGCACTACCCCGAAGCCCTGGTCATTTAGTGCAAGTCTCATTTAGTGCAAGTCTCGAAGGTCGATTTTACTCCCGAGAAATCCCGAGAATCCCGAGGAAAATCCATTTCCCGAGACAAAACACTGCCCGGTTTTCCATCTTGCTATCTTCAAACTTTCAAGTGAGTTCATACCCCTTTTAAACACACCTTAAATACATTTTAAATGCATTTATACTCTTTTAGGGGGGAATACAAGTAAACATACGGTTATTATCGTGTATTTTATAAAGTTTCACTTCGCTTGTTTTACCGAATAAATCACTTGGAACTCATTACTATTATGGAAAACTCTTGTCATACTTTGTGTGCATTACACTTATGCAAAGTATATAATGATTTCAAAGTACCTTTCATTGTTAAGTCGTTTTATACATTCTAAAAACTTATGATTTATGCATTGTCAAACATTGTGAAAAAGGATAAACTTTGCATACAAAAACTATCACTTTAATACAGGCTTAGTTGAGAATCCATGAGACGTGTATATCTTCAAACGTTACATTTCTTTACTAGAAAGTAATGCTGCAAGTCTTGTCTATAACCAGAGTTTCCCGTTCAGAGAACGTGTCAAATGTGTATAGATCTATACGGGAAGTCATGATCCCGCGCCCTGACTGTTAGCTACCATCCGTCTTTTGGGGTGACAGTTTTTTCATAACGCTACGATGCCTGAAGAACGTCGCTACAGGCATATTATGTTTAGTATGGTTATAAAACTCATCGGATATACAATTATTATGGTATTATGCTTTTATGAACGAGTGGCTATTAAAACTGTTCTTCATCTAACAAACGCGATCTTTGTATAGCTTTATTATATAAAACTATGACACAACTTTTAAGAACATCGTTTTCTTGCAATTTTCGGTCTTAGAGACTGCCAATCATGTTAGGAAAATAAGGGTTTTTCCCGTATACAAACCAAACAACTAATAGGAAGATAAGGGATTTTCCTAGTGCAATTATTTACAACTTATGACACGAACATTCATATGCGTTTCATAGTTTTAATAAGAAAATAAGGGTTTTTCTTGGAAGACACAACAAATCATATCTCAACCATTAGGAAAAATATGGGATTTTCTGGATCTAATACATTCATTTTCAACACAACAAGTCATAACTTTTCACACTTGAAATACTGAGTATTCTGGAAAACATACACCGATTTTGGAATGGCATCCAATTTTTCTAAACTACTTATGAACTCACCAACTTAATTGTTGACACTTTTTCTTTGAATTAACTTGTATTCTCAGGGAACCGCTAAGCAGGTTTGGGAATCAACTTTTGGGATTAACGTGCTGGCGTTAATTACTTCTTTTGAATGATGTTTATGTATTTATCTTTTGAACATGTAATGAATACAATTATGTAAACATCTTGGAAACTTTAATATATATGGTGGTGTGTACTTTCCTTTCTATGAACTGTTATGATACTGAATATGACGTCCTCCGCCCCCGAACGTTTCCGCCGTTCTGGTTTGGGGGTATGACAGTAGAGACATTGGAACAGCTTCAAATTGGGTTAGGGCAAGAACTAATGGGGAATACTTCAAACATTCGACAACTTGTAACATGTAAGAATCAAATAGAAACAGATTCAGTTCTATAATCATGTTCTGATTTTGTTTTATTGTAAGAAAGGCCGATGAAGCAGTCTGATCATGTGTAGAAGAAGAAGTTGCCATTGTTGATCGAAGGAAGAAGATGAACAGTGTAATGCGCCTTTTCATTTGAGAAACTTTTGATACTGGTAGAAGACAAAGAATCTTGGAAACCCTTTACATATCGTTGCCAGGAGAGAGAGAGAGAGAGAGAGAGAGAGAGAGAGAAAAAGCGTGACGATAGTAACGTGATCACAACAACGTAGCCTGAAAAAGTGCGATTTGATAGGTTGGGTGTTCCTAGGTATGCGGCAGCACGCGTGCGCATAGGGACCGTTCAAATTCACGCGCACCAAAAGATTTCATCAATACGCATTTGAAATAGAACATGCCATACGAACTTGAATTGCCCTTGATTCACTAGACGACAAATAAAACTCAAACATACCATTATCAGAATGTGGGAAAATTAAAAAAAAATGTGCATTAGAGTGACAAAAGATAAAGTAATAAAGCAAATGTGTATGGGATGTGAGTGATGCCTTATTATTAGACATGAATCAGGGGATTTCGGGCAAGAATCGCTTCCTTCAAAGTCAAGAATGACTTGAAGTGCTTGTGTGGTTTCCCGAGAATACGATCAAGTATTTTGTAAATAAAGCTTGAAAGGCTTCTTTTCATTATATAGGCTTAAGGTGGCTTATCTTCAACCGAACATCAATTCTTAATATAAGACCGAGTGTTGGAAGAAGTACTTGTGAGACCGATGTGGTATGTTGAACAAGTAGGTAGGGTATATTCTATGATGACTAAAGAGTTTATAGAAATCTCAAAAACAAAATTAAATATGATCTTTATAGGAAGAAAAGTCTTGGTTGTAGATGAATTCATAAAAGACCTCGCAAATAAAAAGAGATTTCAGTAGGTAACAAGTAAGATCTTGAATATAGAAATTCACCGTCAATTCACTATAGGTGTTGTATTTTGGGTTTCACTCAGCACGTGGTATACGTATCTAAGATCATAAACACAGATTTGATGTAACCATAAACCTCAGTGGTAAGAACCAAGAATCTCAAGAGTTACAGTTGTGAATTGATAGTAGATGGAGAATGGTATGAGGATGGTGAAAGAACTTAAAGTACCTTCTGCTATAAAACATGACAAAGCAGAGAAATTCTTAACTCATATGAAAAGAGTAAGGTAGCTCTAGACCGAGTCGATAAAAACAGCTTGATTGGGAAGAAACGATAGGTATAGATCGAATCATTAAGGTTGTGCTTAGAGTCGTAAAGGCTTAGGTCAACATGCAGCAGCATGCTTCTAGGGACCCTTAACTAGTTCATAATATAAGCATCATACCTGCCCCATCTCCAAACTCTGTTGTACTTTTATGCTTGGAACCTATCGAAAAGAATGAACAAACACACACCACACAAACAAAACAAAATAAAAACAAACAAAAAATATTTTTGGATTTTTAAGGGTTTCTGAAAAAAAAAACATAGAATTTTTGAAGATATTAAAAAATAATAAAAAACATAATTGAGATATAAAAAATATCCAACTAAAACCTTAGTGTTTTTTATTGAGCTGAAACAGACCAAGTGATCGGTTCATTTAGGTTCCGTAAAATTCCAGAGCCGAAATAGACCGAGCGGTCAGTTCATTTCGATTCTCGAAAATTATGGAGCCGAAATAGACCGAGTTGTCGCTCCATTTCGCTTGTTCAATTTTAAGGCAAGATTCGAGGATTCGGTACCGATTCTGCTTCCATCATACCCAGGCCTTGTAAAATATTATTAAAAGAAGCTTCAGGTAAGGCGTTAGTAAAAATGCCAGTCAGCTGATCAGAGGATTGAACAAAATGCACTTCCACGTTCCCATCTTCGACATGATCCTTGATGAAATGATATCTAAGTGCAATATGATTAGTTTTGGAATGTTGCACTGGATTGTGACAAATCCTTATTGCACTTTCTGAGTCACAATAGAGAAGAATCTTTTTCATGTTCAACCCGTAATCTCTCAGCTGACTTTGAATCCATATAACTTGAGAAGTACAAGAGGCCACATCAATGTATTCGGCTTCTGCAGTTGAAAGTGACACACAGGTTTGCTTTCTCGATAGCCAGCTAACAAGTTGTCCATCAAAAAATTGGCATCCACCTGTAGTGTTTTTTCGGTCTAGGCCACAACCTCCAAGATCAGCATCAGAAAAGGCTTGACTACATAACCTTGATTTGGCAGGATACCAGAGACCAAGAGATGATGTTTGCCTTAGATAACGAAAGATATTCTTTACAGTCACCATGTGAGGTTCTCTGGGATTTGCTTGAAACCTGGCACAATAATAAACAGAAAACATTATGTCCGCTCTACTAGCTGTTAGATACATAAGGCACCCTATCATTTGCCGATAAAGTGTTATGTCAACCGCATGTTTCTCCAGATACGGTGTTAAATTAGTGCCGAATGTCATATGAACCTTCACTTTAGAGCCACCTGTCATGCCAAATTTTTTTAACGAATTCTTTGTATACGCTTCCTGGTTGATAAAGATGCCTTCTGGAACCTGTCTAATATTTAAACCAAGGAAAGAAGCACTCATTTCAAATTTAATCTCCATCAACTTTCTGAATTCAACTGTTAAGCTAGGATTCATAGAGCTGAAAATGATATCATCAACATAAATTTGAACAATCATTAGATGTGCGCCTTCTTACTTTCGGAAGAAGGTAGGGTCAACCGAACCTTGATTAAATTTTGACATTCGTAGAAAACGAGTTAATGTTTCATACAAGGCTCTCAGTGCTTGCTTCAAACCATAAACCGCTTTATCCAGCACATAGCAATGATCATGATATTTCTCGTTCACAAACCCGGGAGGTTGCTCAACATACACTGTTTCTTCTAGTTCTCCATTCAAGAAAGCACATTTGACATCCATTTGGAAAACTTCAAAGTTTTTATGGGCAGCATATGCTAGAAAGATTCTTACTTATTCCAATCTTGCAACTAGAGCGAAGGTTTCCTCACAATCTATTCCTTCCTATTGGCAATAACCTTTAACCACCAACCGAGCCTTGTTGTGAATGACATTCCCCTTTTTATCTAATTTGTTTTTATAGACCCATTTTAAGCCAACCACAGAAGCATCCTTTGGTGTGGGAATCAGCCTCCAAACTCGGTTATGTTCGAATTCATGGAGCTCATCTTTCATTGCTTGGACCTAATCAGAATGATCAAGTGTAGCATTTACTGTTTCTGGTTCGATTTTGGAGATAAACGAATTGAACATACATAACTGAACTTTAGAGAATAGTGCAGTTTGTTTCACTTTTAATTGAGAACGATTAAGAACTTGCTCAGAAGATTCACCAATAATTTGTTCTTTAGGATGATCCTTGGTCCATTTCACTAACGGGGGATAATTCGGGTCATAAGCTGGATCCAATTCAGCATTTACTTCTTCTTAAAACTCTTATTGATCACTTTCTCCTTCGTCAATTGCCTTTTCTTTCTCCCCCTCGACTGGCGAAGCGTAATCCGTGGCAGCATCGAAGGTAGCTTCCTCAGAAAGAGTTGGATGCTCCCCCCTCAAATGTACTTTGATTAGTTGTGGATGGTGTAGATTTCTCCCCCTCAAAAGATACATTGGATGTTTTTTTACGGACGAACTCTCCCCCTGGAACGCTGAGCCGATGTTTTGAGAGTCAATAGATGATTGAGCACTTGCAGATTTGGGAATTTCACTAGCCATCTCTTTTGCAGCAGCATCGATGATCTTTTGTAGATTGTCAATTTTGTTATCTGCGACTTTCGCCTCTGAGTGTGTCGCCTTCTCCAGTTCATCGAACAACTGAATGTATTCCTCGAACAAGTTAGCTATAGGAACTGAGACTTGTCCTGATGTGGGAAAAATTTCCCCTAAGTCACTTTCGCTCCTTTGAACCTTCTTCATGAAATTTTCATCAAAGGTGACATAATAAGTCTCTTCAATCTGTTTAGATTGTTTATTCAACACTCTGTAAGCTTTTAAGGAGAGTGAATAACGAAGGAGTATGCCCTCATCAACTTTAACGTCAAACTTGTTTCGGTTCTCCTTGGAGTTTAGAATGAAACATCTTAAACCGAACACTTGGAAAAATTTGACATTTGGCTTTTGATTATTTAGAATCTCATATGGAGTGATTGAGAATCTTTTGTTGAGAAAGGACCGGTTCTGAGTGTAGCATGTAGTGACAACAACATCAGCCCAGAAGTATAGCGGAAGAGAAGCGAAATTGAGCATGGTTCTTGCAGCCTCACATAGATAATGTTTCGTCTTTCAACAATCCCATTTTGTTGTGGTGTGTAAGGATCCGAAAGGTTGTGAGTAATTCCCTTATCAGCCAGAAAGTCCTCAAAGTCTTTGTTCTTGAATTCCAGCCCATTGTCGCTCCTGACATTTCGCACCGTCTTTTTCAGTTGAACTTCCACTTGCTTAATAAATGTCTTCAACTTGGGAGTTTCTTCAGATTTCTGTTTAAGAAAGAAAACCCAGGTGAAATGTGAAAAATCATCTACAATTACAAGTATGTACTTACTACCACCGATGCTTTAAATGGCCGAAGGTCCACACAAGTCAATATGCAGCAGTTCAAGAGCTTCAACAATCTTTGTATTAATTCTTGTAGAATGACTCTTTCTACTTTGTTTGCCCATCTCACACTAAATTATTAATGTCTTTGAAGTTTAGATGCAATAAACGTCAATACCATAACTAGCTTTCATCTGTGTTTGCCTTTGATAGTAAACATATTGTTGGTTTTCCTTTTATTGGGTTGAGATTCAACGGATACATCTCTCCCTTGCGATCAGACTTTAATAGAACCTTTTTCATATGATTTTCAATAATTTCTCAACCCTCATCATCAAATGACACTTTCACACCTGTTCCCACGACTAGTTGTGACACACTTATGAGGTTATGCTGCAATCCTTCCACATACGCCACCTTTCGAATTGAGAAATCTCCATTTGTTATCATACCGTATCCCTTGATTGTTCCATACAAGTTATTTCCATACTTTACACTACCACCATGTTTTAGGGACCGAAACTCCCTAAGCTCTTCCTTTCTTCCTGTCATGTGACGTGAGCAGTCACTGTTGATATACCATTCTTCATCAAACTGCTCATCATAAAGTACCTACAAATTCAACCTGATTTAGGACCCAAAGTAACTTGGGTCCTGGTGAGTCTTTCACAGAAAAAGGAATCGCAAAATAAATATCAACCAAAAATGTTCTTTTAATTAATGTGGTTTGATCTTTTCTTTTGATGGCATACACCTTAATTTTGGTGTTATCTTGTTTAAAGATTGGTGCATTAGTTGGTGTGTTGTTAGTTGGTTTGGGATTTTTCTTTTGAATCCTAGGGTTAGTTGACTTTTTCTTATTTTTGAACTCGGAATCTGATGTTAGCTATCCCTTTCCCTTGACGTCCTGCATCATGTTTATTTTGCACTTTGGATTGAAAGAACCGAAACTAGCGTTGGGACCAAAACTAGACTTTTGGTTCTGTAAGTTGTTGTAATGACCGAAATTAGACTTTTGGTTATGAGTGTTGATTTAGGGACCGAAACTTGACTTTTGGTTCTAAGTGCTGATTTTGGGACCGAAACTTGATTTTCGGTTCTGACTTTTGGAGTAGTAGGAATTTTGGCTAAAAGCTTATTTTCCTTCCACCTTTTCCTTTCCTTTATCACTTGACACTACCTTAGGAGGTATGTAGTTGGGTTTTTTGGATTCCCAGTGACGTTTTCGCTCATTCAAGTTCTTTTCATATCTTTGGTTTCTCAAGCGTTTCTGTTCAGCTAACTCCTCCTGTGACTTGTAGATATTGAACTCGGCATTTGCTTTCTGCTTTTGCTGTTCGGTAGTTTTTGTTGGAGCACTCGGTTTCATCACTGGTTCTTCAGGAATTTCTTTAGTTCCACTTGTGCTTGGTTTATCGAAGCTTGAGGGTTTATTGATGGGTTCCGCAACATATCTTCCTTTAACCCTCCATGAATTTTGCTGGGACAAGCCCACGGTTTCGTCTGCATTATCTATAGGGGCATACCAGAAGTAATCATCACACCCTTCTGCATTGTCTTTTTCCACTAAGACTCTTAATTTTTCCGATTGTCTTGTAGTGACTCCTTTAACTACGTAGACCTAATTTGGCACACTCTGAACATTTTGATAAACCAAGGCATTTTCTTTGAGTTTTTGTGGCTTATCCTTTGACATGCGAGCAAATTCAACCGAATTCTCTGAAATGATAGGTTTCTCATTATCGGTTTCGCTATTCATAAACGCTGAGTGTAACAACCCAAAAATACGAGCCAAAAATTTCATTTTTAATTACACATACTTAGCAAAACATTAAAATAAAACATTCACCAATCATAACATTTCATAAAAGATGTACGTGTCTGGAAACCAATTATAAAAACATAATAAAGTCAGAGTACAAATCTCCAGGAAGATCTCATAGTGCGAAATACAAAGCGTGTGTGTCATGTGCTAATACCGCGTGAGCTCCTTCCCCTTCGAAGAAGAGGTACCTGAAACCAAAACTGAAAACTGTAAGCACGAAGCTTAGTGAGTTCCCCCATCATACCACATACCATACAATCACGTATCATTCATATTGCCAGGCATTTCTGGGGTGCCTGACCTACCCGGTACGGCCATTCTGGGGTGCCGACCTACCCGTGTCAAGCCATTCTGAGGTGCTGACTACCCTTCGGTCCTGACGACTGAACCTCGGGGACTATTTCACCCCCTACTGCTACTATCACATATTGTTGGATAAGGTGTCTAAGTCCATAACTATTTCTGGTATGTACTTGACCCGACCCGGCATGGTCCATTTGGGTTGCATGGCACCATGCAATTGGATAGACTAAATGAGAGAAATAACACTTGGAGATTATTAATATATTATAAGTTCTAATATATTAATAATATTATTTGATTAGTTTGATCAAGAATTAATTTAGAATTAATTAAGTGATCAAAAGATAGTTAATTAAATATATGGGTTGATTAAGTAAATCATCCATATCTTGTATAGTGGGCTAAAAGGCTCCATGGATCATCAAGTTGGGTTCCACCCATAGGATGCTCCATGGGAGTTACAAACCCATGGGTCATGGAAATGAAGAGTCATGACACATTAGGGTTTAACCCTAGGTGTGTCAACACTATATAAGTAACATGATCTCCTCCCAAATCGGCTACACTAAGAATATAGAGGGCTTGGCCGATTTTGTGAAGTGAGTATTCTCTCATAAGTTCTTCCAAGAGCATTTGGTGTTGTGTGAAGCATTTGAGGCATCACACTTGGGGTGCTAGGCTCACAAGGTTTCAAGGAACACAAGCAACAACAAGGTAAGTTATTCTATCTATACTTTATGTTAAAATTGTTCCCCATGTATGCTAGATAGGAATATAACCTTGGAAATCAACTTTGCATGACAAATTAGACAAACATAGATCCAAGGTTATTAGGGTTGCATGTACACTTAGGAAGTGTTAGAATGCTCAAAACCCATCACATATATCATAACATAACATACTATCAAACATATCTGGGGTGCTTAAACTACCCTTCGGTCCTAGCAACCGAACTCGGGGATTAGTCCCCTCCTACTACCTCTATCTCATATAACATAACAATCCAGCATGCAAACATATAATCACATACTATCATACGTATCTGGGGTGTCTGACTATCCTTCGGTCCTAACAACCGAACTCTACTACTATCACATACAACATATAATGCTAACATATAACATATTAGGTAGTAGCAACCTAGATGATATTACAAAGACAATCATCTATCATACATCTCCTACTAGTGGGCCGACATTGTGGCCTTAGACCCACCGCTACTGCAAGGTAACTCACCTCGAAAGTAGCTGCTGAAATCTGCTTGCTGAGCATCTAACTACTGGATTGAAAATCCTCCGGCTATAAACCATAAACATAGGTTAGACACCCATAAATACCATTAGGTCAAAAGACTGACCCTCCATTGGCCCATGGTCAACCCCTTGGTCAAGGTCAATGCCCGCTTGACTGGACTCGCCAGTCATGGCTTGGACTCGCCGAGTCCTTTTCCTAGTAACCCGGTCCTACACAACCAGTCCTTCTTCCCTCTCACTGAATCACTCTTCATTCATGACTTGGGACGATTGAACTGACTCGTGACCCGACTCGCCTAGTTCCAGGCAATCTTCATAGTACTCGCCGAGTTGTTCATCCAACTCGCCGAGTCTAAGGCCATCTTCATGGAACTCGCCGAGTTCCTCCTTGGGACTCGCCGAGTCCCTATGACCCATTTCCCATATAGGCCAAATCTGAGACATGCAACGCTTCAAAACCATAGATCCATGTCCCTTGAGCATGCTTATCACATAAAGTTGCAAACTTTACGTGCATGCATGGCCCTATAAGCTAAAAAGGCCATCACCAATCTCTTCAAGAGTTCATAGACTCAATGGGGACCTTAATCACTTCAACCACAGGAACTTTATGCTACTAATTCATCCAATAAGTCTAGATCAGAAGTCCTTGCAGATCATTAAGCACCACGCATGGAGCTTGGTGTTCTAGGGCTTCAAAACCACCAATTTGGGACAAAAATGGCAACTAATGATCTAAAGATCAAGGTAGAGACTTTTCTACCTGAATGGAAGCTTCTCTCTATGTAGAGTTCAGATCTACTCCTTTCCTTGCACTCTTCAACCACCTCTTTCTCCTTGTAAGCTCCAATCTCCTTCACAAGGCCAAAAACTCTCTCTAGATCAATAAGGGGGGCTAGGGTCTCCCTTTAATGCTCTCTGGAAGTGTCAGGGACAAAGGAAGCCAAGATAGAGTGTTTAAATAGGGTGCAAACACCTAGATTAGGGTTTTTGCCCAACCAGGGCCTACTCGCCGAGTCCGGGGACCGACTCGGCGAGTCCAGAGTCCAAATCCCGCTCCTTGACCCACTCCTACTCGGCGAGTTGGCCCATCAACTCCCCGAGTCTAAGGGAATATATATATATATATATATATATATATATATATATATATATATATATATATATATATAAGGGAAATAAATATCAAGGAGTACGTACCGGGAACCAGGTGCTACAAATCTCCCACACTTATCTTAGACTTCCTCCTTGAAGTCTGTTGCTCGATCCCGAAATAGCTCGGGGTAGTGCTCCATCATTTCTTCCACCGGCTCCCAAGTCCACTCCGAACCCTTCCGGTGCTGCCACTGCACCTTCACGAGTTCCACGTTCTTGTTCCTCAGATCCTTCGACTTCCTGTCGAGGATTACCACAGGCCGCTCGATGTAATTTAGACTGTCGTCGACCTGAATATCTTCCAAAGGCACCACTGTCGAGTCGTCCACTAAACACTTCCGCAACTAAGAGACATGGAAAGTGATGTGGATCTGGCTGACCTCGGCTGACAGATCCAGCCTATATGCCACCTTGCCCACCCGGGCTACAACCCTGAACGGTCCAATGCATCTCGGGCCCAACTTGCCCCGCTTCCTGAATCGAATGACGCCTTTCCAAGGCGACACCTTCAGGAGAACCATATCCCCAAATTGAAATTCCAAGTCTGAACGGCGCTTGTCGGCGTAACTTTTCTGCCGACTCTGAGCAGTCTAAAGCCTGCTCCGGACCTGCTGAATCTTCTCTGTCATCTGGAGCACCACTTCAGTGCTTCCCATGACCCTCTGGCCAACCTCTCCCCAACATATTGGGGTCCTGCATCTCCATCTGTATAACATCTCAAAGGGAGGACGGTCAATACTCGCGTGGTAGCTGTTGTTGTATGAGAACTCAGCTAAAGGAAGATAGGTATCCCAACTACCACCGAAATCCAGCACGCATGCCCGCAACATATCCTCAATTGTCTGGATGGTCCGCTCACTCTGTCCATCAGTCCGCTCACTGTGTGCTCTTGGTCAATCGATCCACCATGACCCATATAGAGTCCACTCCCCGCGCAGTCCTGGGAAGCTTTGTGATAAAATCCATCATAATATCTTCCCATTTCCACAACGGAATATCCAACGTCTGCATCTTGCCGTGCGGTCTCTGATGTTCATCCTTAACCTTCCTGCAGGTCAAGCACCGCTCAACGTACCACGCCACATCCCGCTTCATGCAGGGCTACCAATAGTCCAGGCGAAGATCCCGATACATCTTCTTCACCCCTGGATGAATTGAGAATCGGGATTTGTGCGCCTCCTCCATCAAGATCTGGTGCACGCCTCCATGATACGACACCCACACCCTATGGTGTAGTGTCAATAATCCCCTTCTATCATAATCGAAGGAGGTGACTTGTCCCACTATTCACTCACTCTTCCAATGCTCCTCCTTCATAGCCTTCTTTTGAGCCTCTCGAATCTGCTCCAACAGAGGAGTCACCACAGTCGTCCTCATGCAAACATCCCTGATCGGCGCCGCCTTGCGGCTAAGCGCATCGGCCACCACATTGGCCTTCCCCGGGTGGTAAAGGATCTCGCAATCATAATCCTTTACCACGTCCAACCACCGACGCTACCTCATGTTCAGATTCGGCTGATCCATGAGGTAGCATCAAACTCTTGTGGTCCATGTAAATGGTACAACGAACCCCGAAAAGGTAATGCTGCCATATCTTGAGTGCAAAGACCACCGCCCCCAACTCCAAATCATGTGTCGGGTAGTTCGCCTCGTGAGGCTTCAGCTGCCTCGAGGCATAAGCAATGACACGCCCCCTCTGCATCAACACCGTGCCTAAGCCTGAGATCGACGCATCGCAATATACCACAAAATCCTCTATGCCCTCGGGCAGGGCTAAGATCGGCACCTCGCACAATCTCTGCCTCAGAGTCTCGAACGCTGCCTACTGCTCATGCCCCCATCGAAAGACGACGGCTTTCCTAGTCAACCGTGTCAGAGGTACGACTATCTTGGAGAAATCCTGAATGAACCTCCGATAGTAGCCTGCTAATCCTAGGAAACTCCGAATCTCGAATGGAGACTTCGGAACCTCCCATCTCATCACGGCCTCCACCTTGGTCGGGTCTACTGATATCTCGTTCTGGTTGATGAGGTGCCCAAGAAACTGCACCTCACGCAACCAAAACTCACATTTGGAGAACTTGGCATACAAGCTCTCCCTCTTCAGGGTCTCCAAAACCTCCCTCAGATGCTCGTCATGCTCCTCCTGAGTCTTGGAATAAACCAAGATGTCATCAATGAAAACTATCACAGATCAATCCAACATCGGTCTACACACACGGTTCATGAGGTCCATGAACGCGGCAGGAGAATTGGTGTAACGAACCAATTTTTTTACGTCCGAAAATTTCATTTTTAAGGTATTACTTTAGAAAACATTAATAAATAAAAACATTGTTTGTTCACACCATAACACATCGCAGCCATGTTCTAAAAAATCAAACCATACATCCCATCAAAATATCAGAGTACAATCCCAGTAAATCTCATAAATGCGGAAACCGAAGAGTGTGTGTATGACGTGCCGCTACCGCGCCGGCTCCTTCCCCTTCGATGCAGAGGTACCTGAAAACAAATCTGTAAAAGTAAGCACAAAGCTTAGTGAGTTTCCCCCAACGTACCGCATACCATACAAGCACATAACATACGTACTGTCAGGCTATTCTGGGGTGCCTGACTACCCGGTACGGCCATTCTGGGGTGCCGTCCTACCCATACGGCCATTCTGGGGTGCCGTCTTACCCGTGTCAAGCCATTCTGGGGTGCTGACTACCCATGTCAAGCCATTCTGGGGTGCTGACTACCCATCGGTCCTAACAACCGATCCTCGGGGACTATTTCACCCCCCCTACTACTACGATCACATATAACATAACAAGCCAGCATGCAAACATGTCATCACGTACTGTCAGACGTATCTGGGGTGTCTGACTACCCTTTGGTCCTAACAACCAAACTCTACTACTATCACATACAACATATCATGCTAGCATATAACATATCAGGTAGTAGCAAACTTAGATGATATCACAAAGACAATCATCTATCATACATCTCCTACTGGTGGGTCGGCATTGTGGCCTTAGAACCACTGCTACTGGATGTTAACTCACCTCAAAGTAGCTGCTGAACTGATCAGGAACTAACTGACTGCTGCTGCTCCGGGAGTCCTCCGGCTGCAATTCCCACAACATACTCAATCAAACACTGCTAACTGTCCTTTAGGTAAAATGACCATTTTACCCCTGGTTTAGCTCTAAGCCAATGCTAGGGTCAACTTTCAGTTGACCCGACTCACCGAGTGGATCACCACTCGCCGAGTCCCTAGCAAACCATTGTCCTGGGTCCCTGGTTCTACTCGTCGAGTCGGGCTATGACTCGACGAGTTCACCTTCTAACTGTCGTTCAACTCCTTCATCCTACTCGCCGAGTTGCATGAACAACTCGTCGAGTTCATCTTCATCCGATGAACACTTTATGCTAAGACTCGCCGAGTTGTATGAACAACTCGCCGAGTCTGTTCTTGATCTATGAAGATTGCCTTGGACTCACCGAGTCAGGGCATTGACTCGCCGAGTCCTAACATGGGTGAGTTCAGCTCCCAACTCACCGAGTCACCCCCTGTGACTCATGGCTCAAGTCGACACATGAAGAAGGGACAAACTCGCAGACTCGCGAGCAGACTCGCCGAGTCACATGAACGACTCGCCAAGTCGTTGCCATGCACTCCTTAAATATACCGATTTGCTCGATTCCAGTCCATGCCATTCATAGATCTGGACTTCTAGGACACGAATCACACGTAAAGTTTCCAACTTTACGTGTGGATATTCACCAATATGGATTATAGGGCTCAAAATGTCTCAAAAGGGTAGATCTAGGGCTAACAAGCCTCATGGGGCCAAAAAGCTAACAGATCTGAGCTCCTGGAGCTCAATCTTGCATAGATCCAAAGGCCAAACGCCTTATTACGACATATAATGCACATACAAACTTGGGGAATTGACCAAGAAGGACCCAAATGAAGTTTTAAGCATAGAATCAAGGGGAAAACGGGTTATACCTCAAAGGAACTACTGGAAGGACACAAATAATGCTTGGATGGCTTCCCTTCTTCTGGATCTACTTCCTTCCTCTTTCAAAGCCTTCAAAAACACACCCACTAACCTCAAACTCTCAAAGAAATAGCTTAGAACGAGAGATACAAGGCTTTAAGGGTCAATGGGGACCGGCTTGGGGCTGATAAGTCCTTTAAATAGGGTGCAAACCCCTGAAACTTAGGGTTTCATCCAACAGCTGTGACTCGCCGAGTCCAGGATATGGACTCGCCGAGTCACCAACTTAAACGTGTCCCGGGTCCCGCATCCACTCGGCGAGTCGGACCTATGACTCGCCGATTCCAAGGCAAAAAGGAAGGAAATACTCAATAACATTTACGTACCAGGAACCGGGTGCTACAAATCTCCCCCACATATTTTAGACTTCGTCCTCGAAGTCTGCTGCTCGATCCTGAAACAGCTCGGGATAATGCTCCATTATCTCGTCTACCGGCTCCCAAGTCCACTATGAACCCTTGCGGCGCTGCCATTGCACCTTCACTAGCTCCACCCTCTTGTTCCTTAAATCCTTCGACTTCCTGTCGAGGATTGCGACTGGGCGCTCAATGTAGTTCAGGCTGTCATCAACCTGAATATCCTCCAAAGGTACTACTGCAGAATCGTCCACTAGGCACTTCCGCAACTGCGAAACATGGAAAGTGCTGTGGATCTGGCTAAGCTCGGCTGGCAGATCCAGCCTATATGCTACCTTGCCCACCCGGGCTAAGACCCTGAACGGTCCGATGAATCGCGGGCCCAACTTGCCCCGCTTCCTGAATCGGATGATGCCTTTCCACGGCGACACCTTCAGGAGGACCATATCCCCAACCTGGAACTCTAAATCGGATCGACGCTTGTCGGCATAACTTTTCTGCCGACTCTGAGCAGTCTGAAGCCTGCTCCGGACCTGCTGGATCCTCTCAGTCGTCTTGAGCACCACTTCGGTGCTTCCCATGACTCTCTGGCCAACCTCACCCCAGCATATAGGGGTCCTACACCTCCGTCCGTACAACATCTCGAAGGGAGGGCGGTCGATACTCGCGTGATAGCTGTTGTTGTAGGAGAACTCAGCCAAAGGAAGATAGGTATCCCAGCTACCACCGAAATCCAGAACACACGCCCGCAACATGTCCTCCAAAGTCTGGATGGTCCGCTCACTCTGACCATCTGTCTGCGGGTGAAAGGCGGTGCTGAAATGCAGACGAGTGCCTAACTCGTCATGGAATCTCTTCCAAAACCTAGAAGTAAAACGCACATCCCTGTCTGAGATCACCGATACCGGCACCCCATGTCGTGCCACAATCTCCCTGATATAGATGTCGGCCAATTTCTCGGCCGATATGCTCTCCTGAATCGGAATAAAGTGAGCACTCTTGGTCAATCTATCCACGATGACCAAAATCGAATCCACTCCACTTGCGGTCCTGGGAAGCTTCGTGATAAAATCCATCGTGATATCTTCCCATTTCCACAGTGGAATATCCAACGGCTGCATCTTGCCATGCGGTCTCTGATGTTCGGCCTTGACCTTCCTGCAGGTCAAACATCGCTCGACATACCATGCCACATCCCGCTTCATGCAGGGCCACCAATAGTCTAGACGAAGATCCCTATACATCTTCGTCGCCCCGGGATGAATAGAGAATCGGGACTTGTGCGCCTGCTCCATCAAAATCTGGCGCACGCCTCCGTGATACGGCACCCACACCCTATGGTGTAGTGTCAATAACCCTCGGCTATCATAATCGAAGGAGGAAACCTGACCTACTACACGCTCGCTCTTCCGATGCTCCTCCTTGATAGCCTCCTGTTGAGCCTCCCGAATCTGCTCCAACAGGGGAGTCACCACGGTCATCCGCATGCAAACGTCCCTGATCGGCGCCGCCTTGCGGCTAAGCGCATCGGCCACCACATTGGCCTTCCCCGGATGGTAAAGGATCTCGCAATCATAATCCTTCACCACATCCAACCACCGACGCTGCCTCATGTTCAGATTCGGCTGATCCATGAGGTACCTCAAGCTCTTGTGGTCCGTGTAGATGGTACACCGAACCCCATAGAGGTAATGTCGCCAAATCATGAGGGCAAATACCATCGCCCCCAACTCCAAATCGTGCGTCGGGTAGTTCGCCTCGTGAGGCTTGAGCTGCCTCGAAGCGTAAGCAATGACATGCCCCCTTTGCATCAGCACCGCGCCCAAACCAGAAATGGACGCATCACAATAAACCACGAAATCCTCTACGCCCTCTGGCAGGGCTAAGATCGGCGCCTCACACAATCTCTGTCTCAGCGTCTCAAATGCAGCCTGCTGCTCGGGTCCCCACCGAAAGACCACGGCTTTCTTCGTCAGCCGCGTCAGGGGCACGGCTATCTTGGAGAAATCCTGGATAAATCTCCGATAGTAGCCTGCCAATCCCAGGAAGCTCCGAATCTCAGATGGAGACTTCGGAACCTCCCATCTCATCATGGCCTCGACCTTGGCCGGATCGACCAGAATCCTGTTCTGGTTGACGAGGTGTCCCAGAAATTGCACCTCGCGCAACCAAAACTCACACTTGGAGAACTTGGCATACAAGCTCTCCCTCCTCAGGGTCTCTAACACCTCTCTCAAATGCTCCTCATGTTCCTCCCGGGTATTGGAATAAACCAAGATATCATCGATAAAGACTATCACAGACCGGTCCAGCATCGGTCTGCATACACGGTTCATGAGGTCCATGAACGCGGCAGGAGCATTGGTGAGCCCAAACGGCATCACCACGAACTCGTAATGGCCATAGCGCGTCCGAAACGCGGTCTTCTGCATATCCTCCTCCCTGACCCTCATCTGATGATAACCCGAACGCAAATCAATCTTGGAGAACCAAGATGCGCCCTGAAGCTGGTCAAAGAGGTCATCAATCCTCGGAAGCGGATAACGGTTCTTCACCGTTACCTTGTTCAGCTCCCAATAATCTATACACATCCGATGCGACCCATCCTTCTTCTTCACAAACAGAATCGGGGCTCCCCATGGCGAACTGCTCGGACGAATGAACCCCTTGTCTAGCAGCTCCTGCAGCTGCGTAGAAAACTCCTGCATCTCGGGAGGAGCCAACCGATACGGCGCCTTGGCTATCGGAGCCGCACCAGGAACAAGGTCGATCCTGAACTCCACCTGTCGCTCCGGAGGTATCCCAGGAAGCTCCTCTGGGAAGACGTCTACAAAGTCCCGAACCACCGGAACCTCGCTCACCGATGCATTACCCGCCTTTCGAGTATCCATCACATACGCGACATAACCCGCGCATCCCTGCTGAAGGTAGCGCCTAGCCCTCGCTGCTGAACATACAGTGGGTCCACACTGCGGCCGCTCTCCATGAATCACTAACTCTCCCCCGCTTGGGGTCCTGACTCGCACTAGCTGCTATGCGCAATCTATCACTGCCCCATTAGGGGTCAACCAATCCATACCAATAATCACCTTGTTCCCACGCAATGGAATGGGAACCAGGTCTACCAAGTAACGCTCCTCAAACAGTCACAGAACACAATCTCGAAACACCATCGATGCTTGCGCCGATCGATCGTCAGCAATCTCTACCTCTAACGGGCAATCTAACTCACCTGAAGTCTCATGAAATCTCTTGCTAAGAGCAAGAGAAACGAACGATCGGGATGCACCCGAGTCGAAGAATACCTGAACCGGGATGCCGTTCACATGGAACGATCCTAATACACATGTATACACACGGAGCACATATCAATATCATAACAACGTAAAATAAAAGATAGAAGGAAGGAATCATACCCGTCACCACATCGGGCGCGGCGCGTGCCTCCTCAGCAGTCAACTGAAATGCCCAACTCCTCACCACTGGAGCCTCTGCCTTGCCCTGACGGCCATCCGTGATCCGCAGGGTCGCTGGAGCTGGCGCCTTCACTGGCGCTGAAACTGTCAACATGGGGCAATTGGCCTTCTTGTGGCCCCTCTGGTTGCAGTGGAAACACAGCAACTCCGATGTCTGAATAACTGTCGCAGGAGCAGTGCAATCCCTGCTGATATGCCCAAACCTGCCGCACTTGTAGCAGCCTGACGATCCCATCCTGCACGCCCCCTCGTGCGGCCTGCCGCACCTCCTGCAGTGGCTCGGTCCCGACTGGCCTTTTGGCCTCCCATCTGATCCCTTGGGCTTCTTCCCCGAAGCCCCTGATGCCTGACCATCCTCAAGTTTCTGTTTCCGGATGTGCTCCAAATCTATCTCTCTCTCTCTCGCCCTGGCAATCATGGAGTCCAGGGTAGGGCAAGCCGAAAAGCTAACATGCTCCCGAATGTCAGCTCGTAGCATATCATGGTAACGAGTCCTCCTCATATCCTCGTCACCTGCATACTGGGGCACCAATAAAGCCCTCTCCCGAAACTTGGCGGTGATTTCCGCCACGGTCTCTGTCGTCTGCCTCATGTCTAAAAACTCCCTGGCCAGCTGCTGAAGCTCGACCGCTGGCGCAAACTCTGCCCTGAACCTAGCCACAAAGTCCGACCAGGTCATTGCCTCGATGGCCGAGGCTCCCAACGAGTCACCCACTGACTCCCACCAATCTCGGGCCCGGTCCTGTAAACACCCTGCTGCGTACCTCACCTTCGACCCCTCGGGGCAGAAGCTGGTCAACTGGGCGGACTCGATATCCGCAATCCACCGCCTGGCAACAATGGGGTCCTTCACCCCCATGGAAATCCGGCGCACCACTGCCTCTGAAGTCCTTGAAGGACAGTGTGCGAGATCCCGACTGGCTAGAGGCCAAGTCGCTCCTGAATGCCCGTAGGCGATCCTCCATCAACTCCACGATCCCTTCCTTGATCGACCCAAAGATGATGGGGGTCGACTCAAGGATGCCCCTAGTGATCTCCGACGTGATGAACTCACGTAGCCTCTCCTCAATCGGCTCGGTGCCAGATCCCGAACCTGACCCCTCTCCTGACCCGCCATCTGTCGGTCTCGGTCGAAGTACCACCATTCTGCAAAACATCATAATAATCATTGTGGTACTGCTACTTTCTGAGGGATCTCAACTACTTACAGGTTCCTTGGTCTCGTCTTGGCCTTCCTCGGCTCGGGTACGGATCCTCTGCTTTCAGTAGTACGGGCCCATACTACCTTCCACATCTATCCGTACCTTCTCCGAGGAATTCCTCAACTCCACCAGCTCCCCTTTACTACTGCTACTCTCTACTATTCTCATCCTAGGCTTGCCCTAGGGAAAACCCAAGTTCAACACAACTGGTCCTCAGCTGCTGTAGGTCTCCTCATAATGCCAGTTAGCCACCACCTAAACACCATCACATGTGATGAGGATTAGATAATCCTTCAAGTAAAAGATCTGTCCCTACAACGGTTGGACTCAAACAAGAGCTGCGCAATAGGGCCAGTTCCAACACTTTGGGATTATTCAACCCTGATTACATGTGGTGTGACGTGTTTACCTAGTGGCTCACTCCCATTACTCAGAATCCCACCAAGCACGAAGCAATCAGCATTCGGATAAAGAAAAACAGACTCAAGCCAAAACTGTTCTTAGAACAAGAAACGACACGTAACATAGGATGCTAAGCTCACACTATCAGGCATAACCTAAACAGGCTATCCTACTGCTGTCTACTCAATTCTAGCATGCAATATTCATAAAGTTGTAGAAAATAAACAGGCACATAAGGCATCACTCCTAGATCCTTAGCTTATTCTAGCATGCAATATTCATAAAGCTGATAAACATAACATAAACTTGTATGGGTACCATGGGGAATACTTACTTGAGCTCGGCCGGTCGTGCACGTCACACACTTTGCTCTTTCTTATGACTCTTTTCCGGGTTTTAAAGAACAATTTCTTTTGGAAAATCTTTCAATCCCTCGATTTGAGTTCAGACACCCCCGAAGGTGTGTCCGAATCCCTCAAACCAGGGCTCTGATACCAACTTGTAACGACCCAATTTTTTTACGTCCGAAAATTTCATTTTTAAGGTATTACTTTAGAAAACATTAATAAATAAAAACATTGTTTGTTCACACCATAACACATCGCAGCCATGTTCTAAAAAGTCAAACCATACATCCCATCAAAATATCAGAGTACAATCCCAGTAAATCTCATAAATGCGGAAACCGAAGAGTGTGTGTATGACGTGCCGCTACCGCGCCGGCTCCTTCCCCTTCGATGCAGAGGTACCTGAAAACAAAACTATAAACGTAAGCACAAAGCTTAGTGAGTTTCCCCCAACGTACCGCATACCATACAAGCACATAACATACGTACTGCCAGGCTATTCTGGGGTGCCTAACTACCCGGTACGGCCATTCTGGGGTGCCGTCCTACCCATACGGCCATTCTGGGGTGCCGTCTTACCCGTGTCAAGCCATTCTGGGGTGCTGACTACCCATGTCAAGCCATTCTGGGGTGCTGACTACCCATCGGTCCTAACAACCGATCCTCGGGGACTATTTCACCCCCCTACTACTACGATCACATATAACATAACAAGCCATCATGCAAACATGTCATCACGTACTGTCACACGTATCTGGGGTGTCTGACTACCCTTTGGTCCTAACAACCAAACTCTACTACTATCACATACAACATATCATGCTAGCATATAACATATCAGGTAGTAGCAAACTTAGATGATATCACAAAGACAATCATCTATCATACATCTCCTACTGGTGGGTCGGCATTGTGGCCTTAGACCCACTGCTACTGGATGGTAACTCACCTCAAAGTAGCTGCTGAACTGATCGGGAACTAACTGACTGCTGCTGCTCCGAGAGTCCTCCGGCTGCAATTCCCACAACATACTCAATCAAACACTGCTAACTGTCCTTTAGGTAAAATGACCATTTTACCCCTGGTTTAGCTCTAAGCTAATGCTAGGGTCAACTTTCAGTTGACCCGACTCGCCGAGTGGATCACCACTCGCCGAGTCCCTAGCAAACCATTGTCCTGGGTCCCTGGTTCTACTCGTCGAGTCGGGCTATGACTCGACGAGTTCACCTTCTAACTGTCGTTCAACTCCTTCATCCTACTCGCCGAGTTGCATGAACAACTCGTCGAGTTCATCTTCATCCGATGAACACTTTATGCTAAGACTCGCCGAGTTGTATGAACAACTCGCCGAGTCTGTTCTTGATCTATGAAGATTGCCTTGGACTCGCCGAGTCAGGGCATTGACTCGCCGAGTCCTAACATGGGTGAGTTCAGCTCCCAACTCACCGAGTCACCCCCTGTGACTCATGGCTCAAGTCGACACATGAAGAAGGGACAAACTCGCAGACTCGCGAGCAGACTCGCCGAGTCACATGAACAACTCGCCGAGTCGTTGCCATGCACTCCTTAAATATACCGATTTGCTCGATTCCAGTCCATGCCATTCATAGATCTGGACTTCTAGGACACGAATCACACGTAAAGTTTCCAACTTTACGTGTGGATATTCACCAATATGGATTATAGGGCTCAAAATGTCTCAAAAGGGTAGATCTAGGGCTAACAAGCCTCATGGGGCCAAAAAGCTAACAGATCTGAGCTCCTGGAGCTCAATCTTGCATAGATCCAAAGGCCAAACGCCTTATTACGACATATAATGCACATACAAACTTGGGGAATTGACCAAGAAGGACCCAAATGAAGTTTTAAGCATAGAATCAAGGGGAAAACGGGTTATACCTCAAAGGAACTACTGGAAGGACACAAATAATGCTTGGATGGCTTCCCTTCTTCTGGATCTACTTCCTTCCTCTTTCAAAGCCTTCAAAAACACACCCACTAACCTCAAACTCTCAAAGAAATAGCTTAGAACGAGAGATACAGGGCTTTAAGGGTCAATGGGGACCGGCTTGGGGCTGATAAGTCCTTTAAATAGGGTGCAAACCCCTGAAACTTAGGGTTTCATCCAACAGCTGTGACTCACCGAGTCCAGGATATGGACTCGCCGAGTCACCAACTTAAACGTGTCCCGGGTCCCGCATCCACTCGGCGAGTCGGACCTATGACTCGCCGAGTCCAAGGCAAAAAGGAAGGAAATACTCAATAACATTTACGTACCAGGAACCGGGTGCTACAAATGGTGAGCCTAAATGGCATCACCACGAACTCATAATGGCCATAACGCGTCCGAAACGCGGTCTTCTGTATATCCTCCTCTCTAACCCTCATCTCATGATAGCCTGAATGCAAATTGATCTTGGAGAACCAAGATGCTCCCCGTAACTGATCAAAGAGGTCATCAATCCTCGGGAGTGGGTAATGGTTCTTCACCGTCACCTTATTCAGCTCCAGGTTATCTATACACATCCGGTGCAACCCATCTTTCTTCTTCACAAACAGGATCGGGGCTCCCCAGGGTGAACTGCTCGGACAAATAAATCCCTTGTCTAGCAGCTCCTGCAGCTGCGTAGACAACTCCTGCATCTCGGGAGGAGCCAACCGATAGGATGCCTTGGCTATTGGAGCCGCACAAGGAACTAGGTCGATCCTGAACTCTACCTGACGCTCCGGAGGTATTCCAGGAAGCTCCTCCGGGAACACATCAGCGTAGTCTCGCACCACTAGAACCTCGCTCATTGTCGCCTTACCCGACTCCTGGGTATCCATAACGTACGCGACATATCCCGCGCATCCCTACTGAAGGTAGCTCCTAGCTCTCACTGCTGAAGATACAATAGGTCCATGCAGTGGCCTCTCGCCATGGATCACCAACTCTCCCCCACTTGTGGTCTTGACCTGCACTAGCAGCTGTGCGCAATTTATCACCACCTCATTAGGGATCAACCAATCCATGCCTATAATCACCTTGTTCCCCCGCAACGGTATGGGAACCACGGTATGGGAACCAAATCCACCAGATAACGCTCCTCAAATAACCTCAAAACACAATCCCTGAACATTGCTGATGCTCGCACTGATCGATCATCGGCAATCTCTACCTCAAAACACAATCCAGAATGCCCGAGCACTCAGTAAACCTCTTGCTAAGCGCAAGGGAAACAAATGATGGGTTGGCACCCGAGTCAAACAACACCTGAATCGGAATACCGTTCACATGGAACGATCCTAATGCATATACACAGAGCACATATCAATAACATAACATCATAAAATAAATTAGAGGTAAAGAATCACACCCTTCACCACATCGGGTGCGGTGCGTGCCTCTTCTGCAGTTAGCTGGAACGCCCGGCTCCTCACCACTGGAGCCTCTGCCTTACCATGCCAGCCATCTGTAATCCGCAGGGTAGTTGGAGCTGGCACCTTAACCAGTGCTAGTGATGTCAACTGCAGGCAATTGGCCTTCTTGTGGCCCCTCTGGTTGCAGTGGAAACACAACAACTCAGACGTATGTATCACAGGTGTAGGGGCAGTACAATCCCTACTGAAATGCCCCACCTTGCCGCACTTATAGCAGCCCGACGATCCCAATCCACATGCGCCCTCATGAGGCCTGCTGCATTTCCTGCAGCGGCTCAGTCCTGAATGGCCTTTCGGCCTACCATCCGATCCTTTGGGTTCTTCCCGAAGCCCCTCCTGTCTGTCCCTCCTCAGTCTTCCTCTTCCGGACGTGCTCCAGATCTATCTCTCTCTCCCTTGCCCTGGCAATCATAGAGTCCAAGGTAGGGCAAGCTGAAAAACTGACATGCTCTCGAATATCAGCTCGGAGCATGTCATGGTAACGGGTCCTCCTCATGTCCTCATCACCCGCATACTGGGGCACTAACAATGCCCTCTCCCGGAACTTGGTGGTGATCTCCACCACAGTCTCCGTCGTCTGTCTCATGTCCAAAAACTCTTTGGCCAGCTGCTGAAGCTCGACAGCCGGTGCGAACTCCGCCCTGAACCTGGTCGCAAAGTCCGACCATGACATAGCCTTGACAGCCGAGGCTCCCAACGAGTCCCTCACGGACTCCCACCAATCCCTAGCTCGATCACTCAAACACCCTGTCGTAAACCTCACCTTCGACCCTTCAGGACAGAAGCTAATCATCTGTGCAGACTCAATGTCGTCAATCCATCGCCTGGCAGCTATGGTGTCCTTCGCCCCATAAAAATCTGGTGCACCACTGCCTCGAAAGTCCTTGAAGGACAGCATGCGAGATCCCGACTGGCCAGATGACATGTCACTCCTGAACGCCCGGAGGCGATCCTCCATCATCTCCAATCTCCCCTCCTTGATTGACCTGAAGATAATGGGGGTCGACTCAAGGATACCTCTAGTGATCTCAGACACGATGAACTCGCGCAGCCTCTCATCTACTGGTTTGGAACCTGATCCCGAACCCGATCCCTCTCCTAAACTGCCAATTGTTGGCCTCGAGCATAGTACCATCATTCTGAAATACAAAAGAAATAACAACTGTTAGTGATACTGATACCCCTGGAGGAATCACACCCACTACAGGTTCCCTGGTCTTATCTTAGCCTTCCTCAGTTTGGGTACGGATCCTCTGCTTTCAGTAGTACGGGCCCATACTACCTTCCACATCTATTCGTACCTTCCCCAAAGACCGCCTTGACTCAACCAGGTCCCTTTCACTACCGCTGATCACTGCTATTCTTATCCTAGGCTTTCCCTAGGAAACCTTTGACTCCACCTAACCCAGTCCTCAGCTGCTGAAGGCCTCTTGGTGATGCCAATTAACTGTTGCCTGAATACAATCACATGTGATGAGGCTCGGGTAATCCTTCGAGTAAGGGACTCATCTCTACAACGGTTAGGACTCAAACAAGAGCTACGCAATAGAGTCAAATCCAACACTCTGAGATTATTCAACCCTGATCACATGTGACCTTAACGTATTCACCTAACAGTTAACTCCCATCACTTTAAAGCCCACATAGCACAGAGCAAACAACATTTGGACATAAGGAAAACAATCTCAAGCAACTCTATCCTCGTAATGGGGAAACTGTACTAGCATACAACGCTAAGCTCATGCTATCAGGCATGACCTAAATAGGCTATCCTACTGCTGTCTACTCAATCCTAGCATGCAATATCATATACTGAGGCACATAAGGCATCACTCCTAGATCCTTAATCCTATTCTACCATGCTGTTCTACAGGAACTGATAAACATATATAAACTTGTTTGCGTACATTGGGGAATACTTACTTGAGCTCGGCCAGTTGCGCACATCACACACTTATTCTTCCTTAAAACCCTTTACTTAACCTTTTAGAAAACATTTTCTCTTTCCAAAATCTTTTAAATCCCTCGATTTGAGTTCGAACACCCCCGAAGGTGTGTCCGAATCCCTCAAACCAGGGCTCTGATACCAACTTGTAACACCCCAAAAATACGAGCCAAAAATTTCATTTTTAATTACGCATACTTAGCAAAACATTAAAATAAAACATTCACCATTCATAACATTTCATAAAGGATGTACGTGTCTGGAAACCAGTTATAAAAACATAATAAAGTTAGAGTACAAATCTCCAGGAAGATCTCATAGTGGGAAATACAAAGCGTGTGTGTGATGTGCTGCTACCGCGCGAGCTCCTTCCCCTTTGAAGAATAGGTACCTGAAACCAAAACTGAAAACTGTAAGCACGAAGCTTAGTGAGTTCCCCCATCATACCACATACCATACAATCACGTATCATTCATATTGCCAGACATTTCTTTGGATGCCCGACCTACCCGGTACGGCCATTCTGGGGTGCCGACCTACCCGTTTCAAGCCATTCTGGGGTGCTGACTACCCATGTCAAGCTATTCTAGGGTGCTGACTACCCTTCGGTCCTGATGACCGAACCTCGGGGACTATTTCACCCTCTACTGCTACTATCACATATATCATAACATAACATATTATCAGACATATTTGGGGTGCCTGAACTACCCTTCGGTCCTAGCAACCGAACTCGGGGATTGGTCCCCTCTTACTACCTCTATCTCATATAACATAACAACCCAGCATGTAAACATATAATCACATACTATCAGATGTATCTGGGGTGTCTGACTACCCTTCGGTCCTAACAACCGAACTCTACTACTATCACATACAACATATCATGCTAGCATATAAAATATCAGGTAGTAGCAACCTAGATGATATTACAAAAACAATCATCTATCATACATCTCCTATTGGTGGGCCGGCATTGTGGCCTTAGACCCACCTTTATTGGAAGGTAACTCACCTCGAAAGTAGCTGCTGACATCTGCTTGCTGAGCGTCTAACTGTTGGATTGCAAATCCTCCGGCTATAAACCATAAACACAGGTTAGACACCCATAAATACCATTAGGTCAAAAGACTGACCCTCCCTTGGCCCAAGGTCAACCCCTTGGTCAAGGTCAATGCCCGCTTGATTGGACTCGCCGAGTCATGGCTTGGACTCGCCGAGTCCTTTTCCTAGTAACCCGGTCCTACACAACCAGTCCTTCTTCCCTCTCACTGAATCACTCTTCATTCATGACTTGGGACGATTGAACTGACTCGTGACCCGACTCACCGAGTTTGAAGAACATCTCGCCGAGTTCCAGGCAATCTTCATAGGACTCGCCGAGTTGTTAATCCAACTCGCCGAGTCTAAGGCCAACTTCATGGAACTCGTCGAGTTCCTCCTTGGGACTCGCCGAGTCCCTATGACCCATTTCCCATATAGGCCAAATCTGAGACATGCAACGCTTCAAAACCATAGATCCATGTCCCTTGAGCATGCTTATCACGTAAAGTTGCAAACTTTACGTGCATGTGTGGCCCTATAAACTAAAAAGGCCATAACCAAGCTCTTCAAGAGGTCATAGACTCAATGGGGACCTTAATCACTTCAACCACAGGAACTTTATGCTACTAATTCATCCAATAAGTCTAGATCAGAAGTCCTTGCGGATCATTAAGCACCACACATGGAGCTTGGTGTTCTAGGGCTTCAAAACCACCAATTTGGGACAAAAATGGCAACTAATGATCTAAAGATCAAGGTAGAGACTTTTCTACCTGAATGGAAGCTTCTCTCTCTGTAGAGTTTGGATCTACTCCTTTCCTTGCACTCTTCAACCACCTCTTTCTCCTTTTAAGCTCTTATCTCCTTCACAAGGCCAAAAACACTCTCTACATCAATAGGGGGCTAGGGTCTCACTCTAATGCTCTCTGGAAGTGTTAGGGATAAAGGAGGCCAAGATAGAGTGTTTAAATAGGGTGCAAACACTCGGATTAGGGTTTTTGCCCAACCAAGGCCTACTCGCGGAGTCCGGGGACTGACTTGGCGAGTCTAGAGTCCAAATCCCGCTCCTTGACCCACTCCTACTCGGCGAGTTGGCCCATCGACTCACCGAGTCCAAGGCAATATATATATATATATATATATATATATATATATATATATATATATATGTATATATATATATATATGTATATATATATATATAGGAAATAAATATCAAGGAGTACGTACCGGGAACCAGGTGCTACACTGAGTAATCAACAACATCTTCTACCAAGATTTCACTCATCTCACTTTTCTCATCAAATTCAGACGCATTATCTAAGTTCATTTTATTTTCTAAAGTTAATTTAGCATTGGACATGTCAAATGATTGAATAGTGTCTAACTTTATTTTCAACCTATCATTTTCATCTAACATTTCTTTTAGCATACATTTATGTTCCTTAGAATCAATGAAGGTTTCTATTTTGTCCAGTACAATTTTGTAAGACACTGATGTCTCTTCTGAGGATACCTCTGACTCACATTCTGCTATGATCTCATCCTCCTTAAATTCAAGGAAGGGCAAAATCATCTTATGTATTTTCTTTCCTATCTCACAGCTTAAATGTAATTGAGGAATATTTGTATATAAACGCTTAACTATTAAACAAAAAACAATTCTTTGTTTTAAAAACTTCAAATTGTCTCTCTGCAAATAAATACTCTCATCCTTGGCCCTAACTAACTCTGCCTCCTTCAGCTCAATCCACATCATTCTCTCCTCACTCTTTGAAGACACCCTGCTGAGTTGGTCAGTTAGGTTAGAATTCTCTAAGAGAGTTTGCATGAGACTACCACTTAAGTAAGATAATTTAAATTTTAATTCATTTAATTCTTCTTCATAATTAGTTAATGAAATCTTCAGTTATTCAAGGATGGATTGTACCTTTTTGATCAAACGATCGCAGTCGTTGATCTTCTCACTGACAGGTTTAGCTGCAAAACACTTGTTTTCAGCCAGATTCAGTTCCTCGTCTGCAATTTCGGTTGATAATCCAGCGGTGACCATCAAGCACTTTCCGTCCGAACCGAATTCTTTCGCCACATAAGCCTTCCCGTGAGTGGGTTTTCTCACTTCTTCATCTTCGGAGTCGGTTGACCACACTTCAACACCACCGAACTCATCTTAATCTGCATTCTCTTGGACAATTAGGGCATTCATGGAACTTTTACCACTGTTGGTTGCTTTCTTTTTCTTGATTTCTTCCATCTTACGCATATAATATGCCTCATCGCCTTCACCATCTCTTTTCTCAGCATGCAATCTTTGGAAAAGTGGTTCTTTCCAGGACAGTAATTGCAATCAAACCCAGAGTCTCCAGTAAGCTTGCTCTCCTTCTTGTCTTTGTCCTTCTGTGATGAAATTTTTGCTTCATCTTTCACCTTTTCAGAACTATAACTTCCTTGCCAGTTTCGGCTTTTTTTTACAGGAAATTTTCTTCGCGCAAACTTCTTTGGATTAGTGACCATCATAGCGTACTCTTCACTTGTGAGATCACATTCTGACATATCAGCTTCTTCTTCTTCTTCCACAATACTTTTTGCTTTAGAGACAAGGGCCAGTGAACCCACACCATAAACCACTTTCGCTTCTTTGGTTACCACACTTTCATGGGACTTGAGAATTCCCACAAGTTTTGCCAGTGAGTAAGTTTTAAATTGCTCATGTGCTTTTACAGTTGAAACCACTACCATCCATTCCGGTATGAGCCCGTTCATGAAAGTAACTTTCTGCTCGATCAACTTCCTCTCTATTCCATGCTTGATCATCTTACTTAGGAGATGATTGAACCGATCAAAAGTCTGTATGAGCTTCTCCTCCAGTTTCTGTTCGAAAACACCAAATTCTGAGAGCAGCAAGGTTTGAATGGAGTGTTCTAGATCTTCATCGGTTGAATAGAGTTCTTTCAACCTATCCCAGATCTCTTTGGTAGTTGTGCATGAACCGACCAACCGAAAAGTATCATATTGTAAGGCAAATCTGATCATTCTCATAGCATTCACATTACACAGCAACTTGTCTTTTTTGTCCTGTGCCATCTTGTTTTCATCTGCTACCAGCTTCTTATATTCCTTTTGCGTCTTAACGATTGTGTTAGTTCCTGAATGAATAAACGGCCCTAGTGTGATAGCCTCCCAGATGAGATAGCCATTCTCTTCCGATCCAACCACGAAGTCTTCAAAGTGATGTGCCCAGACTTCATAATCTTGAGTATAAAGAATGTGTATTCTGGTTGTAGATCCAATGCTGTTTGAGATGTTGATGGGATTTGTTTGCGAATCTTCATGAGACATGGTGAGCTTTTTCAATCAAACCTGTAAACTTGAGATTATGGTTTTATCTTAAATGGAGTTTTCGTTAATATGAGGAAGACGGCTTCTATTTATACGATAAAAGCGGAAACCCTAATAGAATTCTGATTACAGAAGGAATGTGTATTAATTACACAGTCTCCTACTCTTATACCAATTGTTAGAACAAAGTTCTTTCAGGATCGATTGATTCTATGCATGAAAACAATAACGAACGAAAATATAAACACAAATATGACTTGAATGTGTCGTATGATTAATACTTCAACACCTCAAAAGAGCTCGATTAAGAACTTCAACTGTAGAGGCGTTTAGGGTTACAAAAACTTAAGCGTAATAAAAATACATAACAATATAATGCATACATGCATGCATATATATAGTATAACCCTACAAGGTAATCACAGATGGACAGGCCCAATCCGGATACTAAATAAAAATCCCATGACGCAACACTAATAGACTCAACAACCTTGATATCAAGCAACATTATTGGTGGCCAAACATGAAGGCAGAGATCACCACTTATGTGGGCAAGTGTCTCACTTGCGCTAAAGTGAAAGTGGAATATCAAAAGCCCTCAGGGTTATTACAACAACCAGTGATGCCTGAGTGGAAATGGGAAAGGAATGATCCGCTTTTTGAAACGGGGAAAACTGAACCCACGATACATTGGACCATTTGAGGTTCTTACCCGGATTGGTCCAGTCAAGCTGCAGCTACCTGCCGAGCTCAAGAAAGCACACCCCGTGTTCCACGTCTCGAATCTGAAAAAGCATCTATCAGATGAAAAGCTTGTCGTTCCTTTGGAAGAGATCGATATCAACGAGAATCTCCTGTTTGTCGATGAACAGGTCGAGATTATGGATAGGGAAGTGAATCGTCCAAAGCAGAGTCGCATTCCAATTATGAAGGTTCGGTGGAACACAAAACGCGGACCGGAATTCACTTGGAAACGTGAAGAACAAATGAGACAAAAGTACCCTCGATTATTCTTGCATTCTCAAACCTAGTTTCAAAAACAATTTGGGATGAAATTCCCTATAACGAGGCGATGATGTCACAACTAGCAAATTTGCTAGGAAATTCTATACTTTGTAAATGTTAACAATGGCAACAATTGTAACCATGACTAGAAAATGTGTATGATGTTCCATCAAAATCCAATTGAAATTAAAAAACTCTATACAAAACATTTCAAATAGTCATTTTTGGATTTGGAAACCCTAAGAATCCCACTTTATGTTCATGATGGACTAGGATCTCCTTATTGGGCCTAAAGGACCAATAAGCTTCCAATTTGACTATTTTGGGATTAGGACCCTTAAATGGGCTCTAATCGGACCCACTTACATTAAACATAAAGTTTTGGGCCATAATGGGCCTAAAATGGATTATATTACCCTTAATGGGCCTTATTGGGCCATAAAAACTCCACTTAACCCTAATGGACCATAAATCCATTCTTTTATGTGAGATTGGGTCGTGAATACATTTAAGGTCCTAATGGGCCGAAAACCTTCCTATGGGCTTAATAATTTTGAGTGAGGACCAAGATAAGGCCTAAACTCTTCCATAATTGCCCCATTTCAGCCTAAGTGTAAAAAAAAAAAAAAAAAAAAAAAAAAAAAAAAAAAAAAAGAGAGAAAGAAAAGGATGAGAACCAATGAGCATGAAACACATCACACTTGCATAATGGACTTCCATGCAAAGTAACCATTAAGTAATCTACCAATCTCATGCATCTAGGTCAACATCACATCTTCTTTCCCCTTCTCTTTTTATCTCTTGGCCGAGAGCTAGCACACACACACACACACTCTTTCAAATCATCTCCAAACACTCTCAAAGATCATCCTCCTTCCTCTAAGAATCTTGAAATTTTGCTTGTGTTTCAAGGATCTTCATCAAGTATTTTCAATATTTGGTAAGTGTTATCAAACACAAACATCTCCATTCATTTTAACATTAAGAACTCCTTCTTACATAGCTTTATTCCATGATCGCACTCTTGGAAACTTCTTAAGCTCGAAATCTACTCAAAAGGGCTTGGTAAGATCAAAATTCCTCTTTCATTCTACTTCAAAACCGAAACAACAACCCCCAAGGTGGGTTCATACCCCTTGTTTTCGATTTTTACATGATTTTTGGGGGAGAATACAAGTAAAATGTGTATATCTATGTGTTATATGCTTGATATGTGTGATTTCTTGGTTTACCTTGTGAAAATATGCTAGATCTAAACTCATCTCGACATTTTAAGCAATAATGAGTAATAATCCGTGTACTAAGACACCTTACACATCATAATATCAAGTTAGAAATACTTACATGTTTAAGATATAAATATTTAAAGCAAAAATCTTGTTAAGGGCCATATTTGTCAAGAAAACAAAGATAAGGGTGAAAAGTGACATTTTTTGGTTTTATAAGGATCAAACAGGTCATAATTGTATAAAAATGGGTATTTATGATAAATATGCTTTCCAAAGGGCCAAAAATTTAAATTTTAGCTTAATGGGTTTAATATTTGGGCCTCACGGTTTTGAGCCCAAAATTGCGAAAAATAAGAAGTTTTGGGGATAAAAATGTTATTTGATCAAATTTTGAGCCATAAATGTAAATAAACCAAATTTAGAGGTGAAAATAACATTTGTTTCTAAATTGGGACTAAAAATGCAAAGTTTTTGGATTTTGGGCCAAAGATGTAAAATTCACGGGATTTGTGCCAAAATTGAAATTTTTTACAAATAATGGCTGAAAATGTAAACTCTTACAAATCAAGGGTTGAAATGGTCAAATGAATATTTTTAGACAAACGTGTCAATTATTAAAACACTGGACCTAAAATATAAGTTTTTATAAGGATTTAAAATTGATATAATTTATAAACCAATAATATCATTATAGATCGAATATTGAGTATCTTAATATCATAAGTAAATGCTTCATATAAAAACATTATACAACATCAAATATACAAGAATATAACAATGGTATCAATATTGGGCCTGGTACTTGCAATACATGCTTATTGGGCCTTCATGATCCATTTGCATGTTTATTGGGACCAATATAATCAATTCATGTCTATTGGGCCTTAGTGACCCAATGTCATGCTCAATGGGCCTAAATTAATTTTTACATGTTAATAGGCCTTAGTGGCCCATTTTCGTGTTAATTTTTTGTGCCTGGAGAGAATCATTGTATGCTTAATGGGCTTCAACGTGCCCGTTTGCATGCCATCAAGCCTTAAAATAACTTACGTGTTTAATGGGCCGCATCTGTCCTTATTCATGTTTGTTAGGTTGTGTGTTTCGCATTCAAGTATCATCAAGTGTTTGTAAATCAAACTACGTTTAACATTAAACAGATTCATGAGAAAATCATTGGGGTCTAGTGAGAATTATCAGTCGAAACCACTGAGTGTTTGGTCGTACCCTATAATTATAATCAGAGTCTCCAGGAGGTAGAGCGATAGTTTATGTATAGATCTACACGGAGGTGACTCCCCCACACCTGAGATGTTCGCTAAAGTTAGACTCGGCTAGTCTAGGGTGACAAAATCTTGATCAAAATGGTGTTTGGAAAAATGCCAAGACAGGCGAATTAGTAATTTATCATGCGTGGTTATAATGACTCACATTGTGATCCATTAACATCTATACTTTTCAGGGGAAATCAAATTCATATATATTGTGGCGATACAAAACAATTCATACGAAATACAATTATTACAATACTACTATAGATCGGAAAATATCGGATTTTCCGGGAAATATCATCATGCTCTTTCTTTTACATACATCAAATACCAAACAAGGAAAAATTTTGGGATTCATTCATTTACGTATGTTTTGAAATCACATATACACACATATCTTAGATCATCATATCATGTCGTAAACAAACTTTTACAGAAAATATCAGATTTTCTGGGTTATACCATCAATACAAAGTTTTAATCAAACTTGCTTATGAACTCACCAACATTATATATGTTGACCGTTTTCAAAATAACTTGTATTCTCAGGTAACCATTAAGTCGAAGAACCTTCAACTGTATTTTGCGAATCTTATTTTAAGAAATGACAAATCTCGTACAATTTATGCTTTATATATGTAATATTAGACAATGTACATGATGTGAACAATGTTGGTTGTAATATGTAATGTTTGGCAATGATCGTGTTATGATTCATGTATATTCATTATGATGATAATTCAATTGATAGTCACACGAGCCCTCGGACATTTCCGCTGTCAGGTTCGAGGGTGTGACACTATAGAGATTTTATGTGATAACGAAGGTGCGGTTGTCTTAACCAAGGAACCGAGGGATCATGGCAGATCCAGGCATATCGAAGGAAAATATCATCTCATTAGACATTGGGTAGAAGAGGGACTCCTCGTTGTAAAAAGGGTATTGTCAGAGGAGAACCCAACAGATCCCCTTACGAAGGGACTGAGTAGGGTTAAGCACTTGTTGCATGCTAGTAGCATTGGGCTGAAGGACGATATTAGTTTTAGTGATTAGATAGCTTTTTGAAACTTGTAATAGATAAATTGTAATTGACATTTTGATGATTAAATAAAGGAGTTTTATTTATAAGTAAAGTTATTGTCTTGTGTTAATTATTTACTATTGTTTCACTTTGCATGTTTTGACTTCCTAAATAATAAGATTATTTAAACTATCCACAGTCGATCATATGTTGGAAGTAAGTATGAAAGAAGGTTGTCATGAAATGTCTTGTAGCATGTCTAAAGCATTTATACATAGCAAAACTTTGTTGCAACGTTCATGAGTGCTTCTGAAATATGATTTGAGTATTGGATTAAACTCGCGCTCACATGAATCACTTCATTGAATTTAATCACGAGTGATTGTGAGATGATAATATCATATAGTCTTTAAACCTACATATATGAGTTATTGTTTACAAGTTGGTTGTGCATTGATAATACGTAAACGTATCAGTAACTTGATATTATAAAACATATTTTTGTGTATGATTTGATGAGTAAAGGTACAAGTATTTAAGTCAAAATTTATTTGTTCCTTTTATCCTACGAGGTTAAAAGAGATATCTTGGGTCCCTTGATGATTTTGGTTTGACTTATGTGTCGGGCTCGGTTAGGACTATGTTGATGTGTTCAATTAAGTTCGAATTCAGACAAATTAGAGATCGAGAAACAAACAGTTGGACAATAAGTACCACTATGTTCCATATATTTGTCCACAAGATATCTTGAGAATGGAGGACCATACGATTCCTTATCTAAAGGACGTGCCAGAGTTCGACAACGGCTTTTGAGAGCTACGATTGCTAATCGGATTTTAAAGTCGTAGTTGCATTTATAGTTATTAGAATTATCCAAGTGGGAGACTATTGGATTAGGTGTCTAAGCCCATAATTATAGTTGGCATGTACTTGACCTAATTTTAGCATGGTCCTTTTGGGTTGCCTTTACCAAAGCAACTTGACTTAATGAATAATCAAGAAAGTAGATAAACGTGATTTATTAATATATTATGTGAATAATATATTCAAAGATAAATCATATTATTTAATTAATATTGGTCAAGAATTAATTTTGAGTTAATTTTATGGTCAAAAGAGGTTAAATGAATAAAGGGAACTGATATTGTAATTATAAGATAATTGCAATATGGGTTGAGGAAACCTAAGGATAGGGGTGGACGAAATCCTTGTGGAAGCCCACTAGATTTCTTCCATGATAAGGATTCTGGAAGATTCTTATGGACTGCTTAGGGCTTAAGCAACCATATTAGGTATTTAACTGAAATCCTAATCGGCCACTTGAAATCCTAGAAGGATCACCAAATGATTTTGAGCCTCCTCCTCTCTCTGTCTCTAACATTCTCCGATTTCTTTTGGTGTTTGTGATCGATTAGAGGTATTAAACTTGTGATACTAAGCTCTCAAAGGCAAGGATCTTCAAGCTACAATTGAAAGGTAACATTCTTACTTGTTTAATTATGTTGATTTCGATTTCTATATGATAGATTAGGGTTTACAAGCTTTTGATGATTATTGTATGTAAAATTAGAAAAACTTATATCCAAAGATTTAGGGTTTGCATGTGTGCCATATGATTTTTGTTTTGCTCAAAACCCATCAATAATATCATCTATTTTTCAAACATATATATATATATATATATATATATATATATATATATATATATACATATATATATATATGTCACATTTTTCAACCATCTCCCACTTCAAGTTAATCTATAAGAACTAGGCCTAGTCTGGACTAAATTGGTGTGATTGATTTTGTAGTTTGAATTTGATCATGAATTAGGAAATTGGGAAACAGAACAAATGAACATGAGGTTTATCATTAAATCTATAACTATGTCCATACATATCTTGTAGAATAAAGGAATAGCTAATCAATTATCATAGGGCCAACATTTGATTTGAATCAGAGATTGGTAGTGGCTTGGGAAACACACTTTGATGTTTGGTTTAAGGTTATATTTTCACTTCTAGTTATAGACATATCCAAGTGGGAGACGGTTGGATTAAGGTGTCTAAGCTAATAACTAAATTGATATAATTTGTAATTGGAAGAAAACTCATTTTTGGGTTTCCTTCGTAGCTAGAACTTGATTAGAATGACATTTGTAAAGATATGATAATTTTATTAATGTATTATATGATTAATAAATTATAATAAATGATTTGTTAATAAATTATATGATTAATATACCAATAGGGAATATATAGTCGATTTGATCATTTATTATGTGATTAATAAATTAGTATGATATCAATTGTTAAATAATTGATTTGTTAATTTATAAGATTAAAAAGTTAATATGAAATTAATTAGAATTGATTAATTATTAATCAAAATTTATATGGAATTAATGAGTGATTAATTGGAATTAATTGAAGGTGTAAGAACTAAGTTGTAATTGTTCAATAGTTGAACAAATGTGAGGATCTAGAAACCTCCATCAAATGGACGGTTTTAATGACCCAACCAGGGTTCCAAGAATCCTCTAAATGTTAATTAGAAAACTAAATTATTTCCTAATTTGAAATATAGGTATAACCCTTTGGTTTTCTTCTACTCCTTTTGCCAAGAGAAATTCAAATTTCTCATGCCTCTCATCCTCTCTAATTTCTTATCTTCTAGTTCTAGAGTTTGGATATGAGTCATTAGAGACATCATACTTTTGGAGCTAGCTTTCCAAGCTTCTCAAGGGAAGGATTGATATAATTTTTTTACAACAACAAATCAAAGATATGTAATCTTAATTCTTGTATTATGTTTTAATTATAGTAGGGTTCATCTAGATTTTTTTGTTCATAGTATGTTGCACTCAAAGCTATGACATAGAACCTTTCAGCTTACATGTGTCCTTAAGTGATAAGTGAAATTCCATAAGCACATTAGTTTTGTAACCTACAAAACCTATCTAAATTACCATTGAATCCGACGAGTTTCATTTGTTGAAAATGAATGATTATATAGTTATCAAAAATCTATAAAACATATATTTCTCAATGAGAATAAACAAAATTTAGTTTAGTTTATTTTTAAATTGATGATACTTGGTATGATAATTTTAATTTTAATTGACGAATGATGTGGTATATTACGTTACCGTGAAGATCAAAACATTGTTTTTTTTTAAATAGGAGATGTAGAAAAAATTACCATATAATAATAAAAAGACAACCATATTCTAATAAAAAAATATTAAATGTCATCTTTTATATGATATTAGGATAAAAGCTTTAATCAAATGTAGATAAAAACTATATGGTTTCAACGATATATTCCAAATTATACAAAGTTTTGTGTATTGGAAGTTATAATAGAAAAACGGTGGCAAAGCTACATGGGGAGTTGTGGGATACTACAGTACCCCCAAAAAATTCTTATATATATATATATATATATATATATATATATATATATATATATATATATATATAGGGTTGAGTTCATGTGAGACAAGATGATTTTGTGAGACAAGGGGACCAATTGATGACCATTGATTAAAAAAAAAGAGGGCTGAGATTAAAATAGAAAATCCAATGGGAGGAGGTGGCAAAACTGAAATTATCTTGAAGTCCATGCTTAATTGAAATACACAGAGGGGTAGAGTTGTACTTTTCACTCAATAGATTAGATCTGATCACTTCACCGTTCACTTCATTCTTCTCCCCAATTTCTTTGAGTTCGTTAATATCCTTCTCCCCCTTTCAAATTCTTCTTGATCAAAATCATTCATCTATCTTTAATCCACAGTTTTTCAACAAAATCCCCTAATAATCGCACTCATCATCAAGAAAACAAATGGATTTGTACTCAGAAAACCCTGGCATCGACAAAACCATAAGATTGAAAAACCCTAGCCTCTTATTCCAGTTTTAGTTGTGAAAAACATTAGAAATCGCATATTCATCACAAATTATTGATGATTCAACTGAATCATATTCAGATTGCAGGTATTTTAAGATATAATTTGATGTAGGTGTTATTTTGATTGATTAATTAGAGCATCTGATGAAAAATCATAGCTTCTTATTCGATTTTTAACTGTGAAAAACACTAGAAATCACACATTCATCATAGATTATCGATGGTTCAACAGAATCATAGTTAGATTGCATGTATTTTAAATTTAATTTGATTTCAGGTGTTATTTTGTTTGATTAATTTAATGGTCTAGTAAAAGTTAAGTAATTTTGTGCTAGATAACTTGATATTATACATATTATGATTTGATAAGTTAGATCCTGCTTCGTTTTTACATTTTGGGTGTTCTTTTGTTAGAAACTACTTTCTTTAAACCATTCACTATGATATAATATGAAATATTCTGAAATTATGTGTCACATTACAGGTTAAACATTATGATTGTGTTGGAAACAATTTGTTTGTATGCTTTTTATTAAATGATGTGTAATATCTGATCCTATACATTCTTGTTTTATTGGAAACAACTTTGCTTTGAACCTTTTCATGAAGTATTGTAATAGTAATTGGTTAATGATGAAGCAATTTCATATATTCTAAATTTATGTGTCATATTCTGATTTAAAATATGTAATATTCTAAGTATTATGATTAGTTTTGAGTTCTAACGTTATTCATTTGATTAATTAGATAATGCAGTACACATACATTGAAATAAGTTTTAATACATAAATATCTAGGCATTATGATTTAACAAAATTTCTTATTCCTTGTCATTTGGATTTTCAACTTTACGATTCTAATTATGAAACCATATAAAATTTTGGGTCATCAACCATTCCTAAATAAAAGAACTGAAGCTAATTATTCTAGCAAATGCCTTATTCTACATAATTGGATTCGGATTCTACATTTAGAGTTATATATTCACTGTTTTATCTTAGCGTATGATTTTGAGTTAATGTGTTATAATCGTCAAATTTATCTCTCTATATGATTTTGATATAATGTATACACCTATAAAATATTCTATAAAACTATGTGTTCTGATTATAGTATAGTTTTTAGTCAAAATAATGAATCAGTGCCATATATTCTGAAATTTTATGTCATATTCTGATTTTAAGTATGTAATATTCTAAGTATTATGATTAGTAAATATTGAGTTCTAATGTTATTCTTTTGATTAATTAGATAATGTAGTACACATACATTAAAATAAGGTTTAATACATAAATATTTTAGCCATTCTGATTTAACATAATTTATGATTCCTTCTCATTTGGGTTTTCAAGCTTGTGATTTTGATTCGAAAATCAGATCAAGTTTTAGATCACCAACCATTCATAAATTAAAGAAAATGAAGCTTGTTATTCCAGCAAATGGCTCATTCTACACAATCGAATTCAAATTTTACAACTAGAGTTGTTATACGTAACGTATAATACTATAATCTCTTCACGATTTTATCTTAGCATGTGATTTTGAATTAATGTGTTGTAATCGTCAAATTTATTTTTTCTGTACGATTTTTCATTAATATATTCATGTATGAAATATTCTATAAAACTCTATTTTCTGATTATAGTATAGTTTTTAGTCAAAATCATTGTGTATCTTCAACAATGTATTCTAATTGAGATATTTTACTGTAAAATTATATCTAAAAGTCACGATGTAATGGAATATAATATTATACAACCTGTCATTTAAACCTTGATTTATATAGAATATGTGAAATCATTAGGATGTTTGCATCTAGATGTTAATTATCTAAGTAACTCAAAATTGTCATGATTATAGATTTTGAGTTATTTTGAAAACTCAAAATCAACAAAAGTGTTCTAATTTGCACACTAGTTAGTTTAGGATCACATTAGAAATTTTAAGTTATTATTTTTGTGCTAAAAAATTTAGAATAAAAGTCTATTTTTAATTATTCTTATAATGTTACAAATTTTTTATGTATGTTATATTAATTGAATGTAGTTTGTATATTCTGGATATTTTGTTCTAATAAATATTCCATTACATTGATTTTACTTTTTCATGATGCAGGCAAACTAAATGCTAACCTACATGTGCACTAATTGAACAATCTATGCAGTTTGGATAATATGATTGAGCAAAGGATCTTAATATGGTGCAAGAAAGGATGTAATGGAATGAGGATTGTTGATCGACATGATAAAATATTTGCAATAGTTTAATCGTTATTAAGAGTATAATTTTCTTTGAATGTTGGCTATATTTTTAATATTTTGAACAATATGTATGGTTTAATGTTTGGTAACAATAGTTATGGTTTGAAGGTTTGAAGATTGATGAAAGTTTAATAAAACAATATTATGTTTGGACAATAGTTATATGTTAAAGAATAATACATGTAGTCTTATAGTTTATTTCATGTAATGATAGTAATGTCTTTCACATCTAAGATGAATTTAAAATTAAAGATTGTATGTATAATATTCTATTAGAATAATACTTTATGTTTTCTGTTATAGTAAGTATATGTATAATAGTCTAATAGAATAAGGTTATGTGTTGTTTGTTATCATAAACTGATGTTTTTGTCTTGTTTAGAATTTACATGATAAATCAAGCTAAATTTTATAAGTAGAGTGTATGATGTTTAAAATCATTAGAATGTTGCAGTTTATGATGTATGATGTTGGTAATATAATAACATAATATTTTATATTTTTATGTTAAATAAGTTAATTCATTTACATGAAAATATTGTGTATATATAGAATATTCTAATACAATAATGTTGTAAGTTGTATGTTTTCGAATAATGTTGTAGGTTTTTGATTGAATAAATTGATTTATTACATGAAAACAATCTGTATATATAGAATATTATAATAGAATAATGTTATATATTTTTATGGTTTTATAATCTATATGTAGTATATTTTATTCTAATAGAATAATGTTATATGTTGCATGTTTTCATAATTTATATGTAGAATATTTCAATAGAATAATGGTCTATTATTTTCTAAGTTATAAGTAGAATATTCTAATACAGTGATGCGTAATTAAATTTAGGTTTTTTTTTTAATTCTCATTAGTATGATATTATTCTAGATATTCTAACCATTCAATAATTAATATTGTGTTGTTAATATATAATATTATGAATTTGTTGTAATATGTACAATTAAGTTACAATATGTAAGATTCTAATATTATATGTAATATTATGATATTGTTATGTAATATTTTGAATTTGCAATTTATAGTATTACAAGAATATATGCAATAATCTATAGGAAACTAAAATATATGTAAAATATTCTAATAGAGTAATGTTCTAGTTAAATACGTTGGTATTTTTTTAATTATATTCATTAATAGTGATATATAAAAATGATATTTATTTTGAATATAGAATAATAGAATGATATTTTAATTTACAAATCTTGTCATTGATAAACATTAGTGTTACAGCGTATTATACATGTAAAAAGAGCGTTTATAGAATACTTGTCTTAAAATTAAAATTATAACATTAAAAAAAAACTTAGTATCATAATATTAGTTGATTATTTCAACAACAAAAACCAAACTTGAATAAAAATACGATATTTTTACAAAGTGATTAAAACTTAACATGGATTATGATTTACAAAAGTATATCCATAACATTTTGGTTATAAAGAACTGTTTGTACAAAACTATAGTAACCCCCAATATATAATTTCAATAAATTACACAATCATATCATAATATTACACATAATTTTAGATTAAACACTAACATGATATTATTAGATGTGTAATATGACAAAGTTAGACATGTAGCAACATGATATCATATATTGAATCAAACTAGTTGATTATTTCAACAAAAAAAAAATCAAACTAGAATATTCTAAATCCAAACAAAAGAACCATTAGTTGAAATGAATTCAGTGCTTGAATAAGATTTTTCTTCAACAGCATTATTTAGAGCTGCAAAAATAAATACCCGACTAATATTTATCATTATATAATGATTTACAAATTATATTCTAAACACAATATTATAAATAGTAGAAATACAGAATGACATATAGGTAATGGTTTTCAATTATTATAATTAGAATCATGTATTATGTAAACTAATAACAATATGTTGAATTATGTTTTGATCATAATAATTAGCATTCTTTTGAAATTAATCATGAAACACATAATGTTAAGAGCTTGTATTCTTATAAATTATAATTTTTGTGAACTACAGAAATTAAAGTATGATTAATATTCTAGAATTGTATCTATTTAGACCATTGTATTATCTGGAATATCTAGAATCCAAATTAAATCACTATATATCTCTTCATGTAGAATATTCGGAATCCAAACTAAATAACCATTAACTAACATGAGTTCATTGCTAAAGAGAGATTCTTTAGCACCATCACTAATTTGATGTACAAAAAGTATTCTGTTTAATATTTATTATTGTATAACTATTTACAAAATAATATATTCTAAAAGGAATTTTTTGAATATGTAAGGACGTATTAGTAATGCTTTTCAAGTTATTCAAGTTAGAATAGTATACTATATAGTATGTGATGTAGTAACATTGTGATGAAATGAGGCCAAGTACCTCTTCTGATTCATGCTAAATTGGTCGAAATGCATCTTTTACTTCACATGTTATTGATAAGGAGGATAATGACCAACATAAACCTTTCAGTATGATAAGCAAAAATAAAAAAACCAATGAGGAAATATGCTGCAAGCTTCAAGCATCAACATGGTCTGAGATTTCCCTATCATGCTCACACCAATCTTTCAAACATGCACCATTTGGTGTACTTGTCTTAATATGATGAAAAAGATAAACACTTATATCAACCATAATACGATTTGATCATTTAGATGCGAACCAAAGGAAAAGAAAATTTTGATACGTACCTACATTCATTTCAAGGTTAGTGAAGGTGCATGATCACTTGACTTTATGTAACAATGCTCTTATGGTGCTTATCTTCAACATATATATATGTAAATTTCACACTCCAACGCCATAAATTGCTACCAAATAGCAATTAATTGTGCACATGTCTAGAGTTTAAAGGTATTATATCTTAAGTTATGATTCCTCTCTTAGGCATTTCATCAAACTGTTGGTGTATCAAATAATTACTTAATATAATTCTTCCTTCATCAAATAGATGGCAATCAATTGCTACTGATGGTGAGTTTTTGAATTAACTTTTCTCAAAGTAAAATTCAAACCTTGAAACTGTTCAATATCGATCTAAATTAATGATCAACTGGAGATGATGACAAATTGCTAAAAATTGATTTCTCTAATAGCAAAATTGATGAAGTGAAAATTAAAATCCTTACTTACAAACCTCCTGTAAAAGGAAAATTGATGAAAATAAATCCCTACATATGGTCCTTCTGTAATAGAGAAATTGTTCTATTTTGATGATGAATTGTAAAAAATTGTTCCTTATTGATCCTTCTGGAGTTTGTGATTTGTGATTGAAACAATTCTGAAAACGATTGCTGATCAATTGTAAATCTATGAAAAAACAAAAACTTACAGACCGATTGTTGAAATCATAGCAGATTAATGAACCAAATTGACTAAAAAAATTGAATTCTCTTTCATTAAGCCTGTAAAATCACAAATCGTTGTAGCGTGAGTGACAATTAACGTACAAAACTCATTGCGATTGAGAAAATCATCCGAGGAAATCATCGGATGAAAGAGCGAATCTGATTTTGTACGTTGATTAGGGAAAGATCATGTAAATCATGGGATTCCATTATATGATTAAAATTTGACTAATCTACCCTTGAGTGTTTAATTAAGCTCCTTAATCAGGGTTTTTTTTTGAACCACAAGATCAAATTTGATCAAAGGCTAATATTTGGTTCCTATGTCTCACAAAATATAGGTGGTCTCAAATGAACCTCTACCTATATATATATATATATATATATATATATATATATATATATATATATATATATTGTAAACATGTTTCATGTTATTTTACCGCAAATTAAAATGGATTATAATATGTTTTTTAATGTCCGATATCGGATAACTAAATATAATATATATTGACAATGTTTGTACATCATATCAAAATTTTCGGTTCCGCCACTATAGAAAAATGTACTAATTTTTTGATATTATAACAATATATCGGTAGAACAAATAAAATAATGAAAATAAACGAAGATGTTGCTGTCTTGTCCAGAAAATGTATATATTATTTTGTTTCTACTACCTTCAATAATACTAACTTACAAAGCCAAAAAATATTATAGCCTTTATTTTAATAAAATCCGAGAAACCATAAAAAAAGAATAAATGATATTTGGATTGCGTGACTGTTTTCATTGTATTTGAAATTTATCAATAGATTTGTATTTGAATTATTTAAAACTAACATTTTGAAAACCACAATGTACTTGGGTAATATGATTTAGAAGGAATTCCATTCTTTCTAAGATTTTGATTGACTTATAATTAGTTTAAAAATTATTTATATTGAATGACATAATTTTCCATCTATTTCTTTTATAGATATTATAATTATAAAATAAACATAAATAGTAATAAAATTATTAGATTATAATTTTATTACTTAGTTATCTGCAATTTTTAAAAAAAAATTACAAATGAAATTAAATTATTATTAATATAACTTATGAATGCATTTTATTATATTAAAAAATAAAATACCGCATAACATTAAAATAAGTCATCATTAATGAATATATTAAAAAAAAGTATTACATGCATGAGCTAAATAAAAACAATTAACAGAGAGCGAGAGATTTATATATTGCTACCAATGTAGCTTTTTCATACCTAAGTATCTATAAAAAATCTTCAAACCCAACTAAGGAATTTATAGTATTTTAATTCCAAATCCTTCTAAATTCATCCACGCATCAAACCAAACAATTCAAAATTGTTTTGAATGAACAATCTTAATTTCAAAGAGGATCATGTCACAACGTCATATTTCATCGTTCAAATCTTTGTTTTACATAACAAATGACTACAATATACTTCTTCATTTGCAAGTACTTTATATAACGAAAAACAAAAAGATAAATGATAGTGTTCTTATATAGGAAAAATGTTGTATTTAATGATTTAATTAAGTTGAAGAAGTTGAATAGTTTTGAAGTTACAAATGAATATAGTTAAAGACAGTCAAATAGAAGAAGTTGAAAATTTTGAAAGTTTCAAATCAATATAGATGAAGATAGAAAAAATTACTTGTACCATATTGATTTATTATGGACTCTTTTATAAGAGTTATATAAATATAGATATTGAAATACATTTGAAGATTTGTGCAGTTGTCTCTGATTTTCGACTTCATAGGTTCATTCATACATCAACTCTATCACTAATGTTCATAATTTGTTATTGTATTATTAAATGTACCATATTATTAGATGATACTCTCAAATTTCATAATCGCCTGATGTAAAGTATTTGCTAACGTATAATTATGCGATAAGTTATTAAGTAATTTGTAAATTTGACATCAACTTACATCAATTCAATATTGATTTTTGTTTTGTGTTATTTTATTATTTAATTTAGCATATGATTAGATGATAATCGTTTATTTCAAAATGGTCGTATGTTAATTATTTGCTAACGTGTAATTATGCGATAAATTATGTATTGTAATTTGCAAATTCGACATCAAATTACATCAATTCTATCAAGATTTTTGTTACGTTTCTTTTATTTAATGTAGGATATGATTAGATGATAATTGCTTATTTGAGAACTACCATATGTTAACTAATTGCTAATGTGTAATTGTGTGACAATTATGTTCAGTAAGTTGCAAATTTGCCATATACTCATGTTATTTGGTCAATACTTTGGTTACGGTTGTGATTACATGATGAAATATGGTTACCATAATTTAATGAACAGTATATTAGAGTATAGAGCTTATTATTTCATCCTTATGTACACAATTAATGATTTTTTCCCCTTGTTTTTGTCCGAATTTGATATTCTTACTTGATGGTAAAGAGTTAAGTGCTTTATATAAATATTTCGAAAGTTCTATAAAGCTTGTTTTCACACCTAATAATAATATTGTGTTTGACCAATCTAAAAACATGACCAATCGAAATTAAGATGATATGATTAAACTAATTTTGAAATGTAGAAGATCCAAACTTTTTTGGTATCTAGATTAATCTATACTTAAAATGTGTTCTCCATAATCTTTGGTATTTTAATATAACAATCTTCATAATCCAAACTATTAAGATTTGTTAATAAATAGTGGAGATTCGTTACAGTTTTGTTATATATATATATATATATATATATATATATATATATATATATATATATATATATATATATATATATATATATATATATATATATATATATATATATATATATATATATATATATATATATATATATATATATATATATATATATATATATATATATGTGGGATGGTTCCTTTGAGATTAAAAAAAAATAGAGATCTTGAGATTGAACCTCAGCCACGTATTTCTTACTTGCCGCTTTAACGCTTCAGCGTACCGGTAGCAGTGGACTATGCCTAAGCATAAATGATTATATGGCAGAGAGGTATAATCATATATGATTATGCATGTTTATACATATATGGTTAATCATAAATGATTATACATATATGTCTGTTCACATAGTGAGTAATCATAAATGATTACGACAGTTGGTGGCAAAAAAGGTGGTGGTGACAAAGATAGCGGTGGTATAAGTAACGGAGGTGACAGTGGTAGAGTCGGCCGGTGCCAGAGGTGGTGGTAGGGGTGGTGGCGGTGGCGGTTATGGTGGTGGGGATGGTGGAGGAGGATAAAGCATGGGTGGCGCTGTGTAATCGTTTATAATTATTCTAGACCTGCCACGCCGGTACGCCGGAAGGTTATTGCGGCAGATGTAAAATACGTGGCTGAGGTTGGATCTTGAGATCTCTATTTTATTTTTAATCTCAACGGGACCTACCTCTCTCTCTCTCTCTCTCTCTCTCTCTCTCTATATATATATATATATATATATATATATATATATATATATATATATATATATATATATATATATATATATATATATATATATCATACATACTTATAAAGCTAGCATTTTTTCTTGAATCTCATACATTTGAAACACCTATTCTTTTTTCCTTTCACCACATTCATTTAAAACTCCCATGACTTTTCAATTTCTTTATAATAATAATTATAATTTGGTAATTAGCTTAAATAAATATCAAATCTAAAGTGTATTCATATATAAATTAAATTTTAATATTAAAATAATATCTTTAATTCTACTTTTAAAATTATGTTTTTAACTTTTAACATATTATACTTAATTTATTAGTTTTAATATATTGTTGGATATAAACCATTATTATTTTAAATGTGTGATTTTTGAACAATTTGTATAAAATACTTACATTATTAATTAAAATATAACATTATAGGCTCAATTTAAATATAAATTTTATTTAACTTAAACAACCCAAAGATTATTTTATAAATAGTTAAAATTGATAAATTGTAGTGTCTTTCTAATAATGATTGTAAGTTAATTAATAAGGTTAAATAAATATCAAACCTATAGTGTAATCATAAATAGATGAAAATTCAATTTTAAAATAATATATTTACTTCTATTTATAAAGTTATTTCTTTAAATTTTAACATATTATACTTAATTTATTAGATTTGAAATGATGTTACATGTAACCATTATCAGTTTAAAACTATAATTTTTGAACAGTTTGGACAAAATACTTCAATTGTTAATTTAAATATAACATTACAGTGTCAACTTAAATATAAATTTCAGTTCCACTAATAAAACCAAAATAATATTATGTAAATAGTTAAAAGTGATAAATTATAGTGATAAATGAAAAAAAAAAAAAAAAAAAAAAACAAAATTGTAATATTAGTTTAACTAAAATATTTCCTAAATATATTTATATAATTGTTAAAAAATTTTAAATAAGTAGCTTAAAATAACTTATAATAAAAATAGTTAATAATAACTCTATATAAATGATTATATTGTTACATTTAGAATAAAAAAATATATATTTGATGTTTTAAATAATTATAATGATAAAAATTAAAATATTAGGCAAATATATTTTAAAAAATTAGTTAGAAATAACAACTATAAATAATATTAAACCATATATAATATTTAATTTTATTAATGTGTAACTCGCGAGTAGAAGTTATTTAAATTATTGAGATTATGACGTTATAATAGATTTATATATTATCATATAATTCATAATAGTCAATATATTATATCAAATTTAACAATAACGTTAGTGTTATATTTTAAAAAATATATATTGGTAAAGACTTCAACTATATAGGTGTTTCTGCGCATTACAATATCAACTCAAATATAAATCTCAGTTTTATTTAAAAAAACAAAGAATATTTTGTAAATAGTTAAAAGTGATAAATTGTAGTGATAAAAGCAAAAACTGAATTGTAATTTCAATTTAACTAAAATATTTCTTAAATATATTTTTATAATCGTTAAAAGTTTCCAAATAAGTAGCTTAAAATAACTTACAATAAAAATAGCTAAAAACAACTCTATATAAATAATTATATTGTTAGTTTTAAAATAAAAAAAAATGTTTGATGTTTTAAATAATGATAATGATAGAAATTAAAACGTTAAGCAAATAAATTTTAAAAAATTAATTAACAATAAAAACAACTATAAATAACATCAAATCATATTTTATATTTAATAATATTCATGTGTAACTCGCAGGTAGAAGTCATTAAAACGATTGAGATTATGAAGTTATAATGAATGTATATATTATCATATAATTCAAAATAATTAATATATTATATCAATATAATATATAAAAAATTATTATATCAAATTTAACAACAACGTTATTGTTATATTCAAAAAATCATATCTTTGTAAAGACTTCAACTATATAGGTGTTTCTGCGCAAAGCACGGGCATTCGCCTAGTATACTTATAAAACTAATATTTTTTCTTGAATCTCATGCATTTGAAACCCCCTTTTTTAACTTACTCAAACCACATTCATTTGAAACTCCATTTTTTAACTAATGCAACTCAAAAGTTTTCTTAATTATGATTTAACACTCAAAAGTTTTATAACTTATATTATGTTTAAATTGCATTTAGTGAAAAGTTTACTATAAATGGACCAATCTTTTGTGTCTTTTGTGTTATATAGAATCTTACATGTATGAATGATTTGAAGATATTGTGATTCAAAAGTTTTTATATAATTGAAGGATTCATGATCCAAATATGATGATTTGAAGAAATGGGTTATGTCGCATCGATGGTAATTATAATATGATTTTTTCTTTCAACCAAAACAAATGAATCTGTTATATTCTTCCTTTATATTCAGTTTCTCATTTAATCTTTATATGTCATTTGTGTGTATTATTCAATCTTGAATGTTTTGCTTGGAATATCTTTTTTATTCTTCTTTTTCAAGGAAAATATTTTGATTGCAGGTTAGTGAAGAATTATCAACAAATTTCTATGGTTGAATGGTGTTAAATGGAGAAAGAAGATTCATAAAATGGATATAGGTTTTTTTTTGTTTGAGCAAAGTTGACGAATGTTAGTATTTTCTTTTGATTTAAATGTATGTATATGTAACATCTTTATATTCAACCACATAATGCTCTTATTTATTTGATTGTAGTTTCTCTATTTTGATTATGTTTATTTTCTATTTTTTTTGTTGGGTTATCCTACACAACATATTTAAAAGACAATATTTAAAAGATAACATAATTTTGAACATTTGATATGTAATTATGATAGACTTATCATGATATGTTCTTTATATAAAAGTCACTTATCCATATTACTACGACAAGAATTACATATGACATTTACAAATATATATATATATATATATATATATATATATATATATATATATTATATGTGATTCTTTTAACATGTATATGCACCTATGTATGTTATAAATTTATAATTAAATACTTTTATGTGTAATAATTGAAGTGATTAAAATGATGCATCAAAAACAATTATTTAGACGAATATAGTAATAATAATAATAATAATAATAATAATAATAATAATAATAATAATAATAATAATAATAATAATAATAATAATAATAATTATAATAATAATAATAATAATAATAATAATAATAATAATAATAAATATACATTTCCAACTACCGTACTAATTTGAAACTCACGCTACAACTCAAAAGTTTTCTTATTTCTATATATTTATTCGTTACAACTCAAGAGTTTTTAATTTATGATTATTAATTAGTAATCACTAATAATTTTTTATTTTTCTTTCATTTATAAGGTTGTAAAGTTTTGTTCTGTAAAAACATTAATGTATTTGAAGAGATTTGTGATTTAAATATGAAGAGTTAATATAAATGTTATAATAGATGTTTTAGTGTTTTTATGTTATTAAAAGGTATAGTGTTTATTTTTCATATTTTTTTATTATTAGTTGTATATATATCTTTTTTAATACAAATGTTATAATAAATGTTTTTCTATTTTTATGTTACTAAAAGTTGCAGTTCATAGTTTTGTTCATACGTTTTATTACCCGTTATATTATCATTCATTTGATATATAATTTACACAATTTGAAATGGTTTATAAAATTATTAAACAATTATATATATCACAACAACTTAAAAATAAAACTATAATGTTTAATAAAACTAATATGTTAACTATATGTTTGCTTTACTGCTAACATATTCTTTCAAAGAAGAAATATTAAATAATAATTTGGTAAAAGTTATTATTTTAACTATATAATTTTATTCTCGCGCAACGCGCGAGAATTCGCCTAGTGTATATATATATATATATATATATATATATATATATATATATATATATATATATATATATATATATATATATGAGTTATTGTCTGAACCAAAAGATTTGTGAGAACTTGCAAACTCATTATTTTTCAAAACCAAAAACACCTATATTTTCCAAATGGTGCTATCTAAGCCATATATATGCTAAAAAACAAATTTGACAATTTTTTTATTCTCGAAATTTGCATCTATGCACAATCAGTAGTTGTACGAACTACTGATGAACATAATCAGCAGTCATATGGACTACAGATGTGCATAATCAAGAGTCATATGGACTGTTGATGAGCAATCAATAGTCCATATGATTGTTGATTGTGCTAGTAAGTAGTCCATATGACTGCTGATTGTGCTCATCAGAAGTCCGTACAATAATTGATTGTGCTCATCAACAGTCATACAAAAAATCCTAATAAAGTTACATAAAACCGTCAAATCACTTTTTGAGCCTAGATATGGCTTAGACGCACCATTTTGAGAAGATTGGTGTTTTTGGTGTTGAAAAATGATGACTTGATTATGATTTCGTAAGTTCTCAAGTTCTCACAAACCTTTTAGTTCTCAAAAGAACCTGGCTATATATATATATATATATATATATATATATATATATATATATATATATATATATATATATATCACAATAGCATACAATGTCAAAATGTATAATAACCCAACTTTTTCTATTGAGGAACTAATGAAATGGTTGACATATGGATTTAAAAAAACAAAAAAATAACTATATGTCTTCAAATATGACTACAAAGGACCACACGAGTAAATGATCTGCAATGACTTATGTGTTTTGAAAATAGTGATGGTTCTTTGGTTTAGGTGATTTCTAAAGACTTTTGTTGAGTTTTGGCTAAATAATGAAGAGTGTTTTTCCATCCCACATTGATAGAAGGATGGAAGATTGTAAGGTCTCCAAGCTTATAAAAGAAGACCAAAATTTTGGTTTCAATGTGCCACAACCAAAAGACACTTAAAGTGTTTGGTTTCTTTTTTTCTCATACTTTAGATTTTCTTCTCATGTTTTAAAGTATAGAAAGTCTTAGTTAACTCTTTGGAAGAGTTGGAGTATTTTTAGGGGATGTTTGAGCGATTATTCTATGTGATTATAACAAATTATCATATAGTGGATTTTTCTCTATAGAGGCCTATGATTTTTCTTTGATTTTGATTTTGGATTTTCCATATATATTTATGTATCTAGTTATTTTTCTTTTAATTTTTTTTAGAAGATTGTTGGGGATCCTTGAGGTCATTTTCCAATAAGTGGTATTTGGGTTTTGTAGGAGGTCTTTGTTTTAAATGTTCGTCGGGAGCTTTATGGTTTCAACTTTGTCTAATCTTCCAAAAATCAGAAATAAATCTCCATTGGCCATATTGGAAGGTGTTTTGGTACTTTGGAGGATCGACTTATTCTTTGTGGTTGTAGTTCGGTCTGATCCTCCATGTCATAAAAGTCACTTTGGTTAACTGTGTTATATACGATATGATTATATACTAGTTAGGAGTATATAATATCCAAAGAAGGTTATGGCTAAGAAATACTTGGTACTTAAGTGTGTTTGTAATTACTGACCTATCTTTCTTGTGAATCCCTTGTTGGTTTAATACTTAATAGGCATGGGACATAATTTTCTAGTATATAATATTGTTTGGGATAAGTATATAATGTCAAAATAGAGTCTCATGAGGTTTGATGTAGAGAACTATGATGGAAGAAGTAATTTTGGTTTGTGTCAAGTTTAAGTCAAAGATATGTTGATTTATTATAGGTTACATAAAGCATTGAAGGCTAAACCAGCCCTTGTTTCCAACGGTGATTCAAGTAAGACCAGTGAAGTCGATGATGAACAATGGGAAAAATTGGATTTAAGAGCAGCAAGTGCGATTAGTTTGTCTCTAGCAAAGAATGTTCTTTCAAGTGTATATGACATATCAACGACAAAATGATCTTTGGGAGAAACATTAATAGTTGTATCAAGGAAAAGGCATCTCAAATTAGTTGTATCTCAAGAAATAGTTTCATACACTCCACATGAATGGAGATAGAAAACTTTCATATCATCTAAATGTTCTTAATAACACCATGTCAAAATTGGAGGCTAATGGTGTTGAGGTTGAAGATGACGATAAAACATAGAGGCTCATCTTTTCCATCTTCCTATTAGTATATGAAGCCTATTCTAACATATGGGAAGGAGACCCTGAAGTATGAAAAATCTTACTAAAACACTATTACTTTTGTTTCTTCCCATGCTTTTTCAAAGAGAATGATTATAATATGCAAGAATGGGTAGAAACATAAGTCACAAAGGATTATGGTATGATGAAAGTGTAGACAACCTAGACATGTCAAGAATAATTATCCAGGTTGATCAGATTTAGAAAAAGGCTCCCATATGGTTAACAATGTCACTTTTGTTACTGGCAGTGATGATTTCTTTTAAAGTCATGCCATCCCTATGGTATTCTCGTTATACCATGAAAAATGAAGTAATTTTGTAAGTGGGTTCATGATATACACATGGGCATTGGATTGGCGTAAATTTAAGGTGTATGGTGAATATCAAGTTAATGGTTGATGAACTTCGGGGTATTCCAAGGGAGGAAGTTAAACCATAACGTTTCTGCAAATTTTTCAACATGAGACGAGGTGAAATTCTTTGAATGGTCTGTTCTAAGTGGCGATAATCTTTTATAATGGTATTTGATACTTCTATATCTTTAGAATTATGATTTTCGGTTGAAAGTGATGTTTTGGATATAGAATTAGTAGTGTTTTTCCATCTTATATTGTTAGATAGATTAAATTTTGTAAGGTCTCCAAGCTTATAAAAGAAGACCATTGCATTGGTTTCAGTGAACCCTAACCAAAATACACTTAAAGTGTTTGGTTCTTTATTTCTTCTCTTATTTTTAGAATTTCTTCTGTTGTTTGGAGAATTCTTGGGGATCCTTGAGAGATTTTTTTTCCAAATAATACTTTATGTTCCAGATCCATTCTTAACCCTACCTCAGATGGCATGTATTAGTAATTTGTATATTGGTTTTCTAACAATGGGACCATTGTGTAGTCAGGATGGCTCCAATAGATTAGGACAAAAAAATTAAAGATGTTTTAGATGTTGTGGCTCCTTATGGATTTTAGATGTTGGCTATGTTGGAGCATCCAATATATTGAGCCTGTTACAGAGCATTGGACTACCAACTGTCCAAATATCAAATACTGATAAGGGGATCCAATATTGAACTTTTCTTGAAGGTTGTCACCAATCTTGAGACAACTATGTTTGTCAGCAGATAGGTACACTAAACTCGACCGAATTATCTAAGAAGATTGGTTTGCAAATACTTATAAGGAAATCACGAAAATATTAAGGGTGTATCCTCACTAATACACAACTGATACCATTAAACATGTTGGGGAATATCATGGGGATGAGGTCACTCAAGCCGAAAAGAATAAATTACAGATGATACATCCCTATAGGGATCTATTGAGAGCCTACCTCTGCCTCAAAATGGATGAATATCGTAACAATGGTAGAAGGAATCTCATTTAAGTCTTTGCACATATCAATATAGTTTTTAGGGGGAACAAAAAGATGCATTAAGACTAAATATGTACATACGTCATCTATCATACTCACTTGTTGGAGAACATATTGTCTTTTTATTAATATTGATTTAATATAAAATTATTATAATATTAAAACTTTATATTAAAAATGCTTTTGTATTGGAATAAAATTTCCATAATGGGGTTGATTTTTCAAAGAAAAATGTGTATATAATTTCATCTAAAAATCAAAAGCTCGAATAAAGCATCAATGAAAGTACATTGTTATTTCATGATCTATATTTACAAGGTAGGAAATAGCAACGTACTTTCAATAATTATGTATTATAGCATCCTACTTTCATATATACAAAGTTCCACAAAAGAGTCACATTCACAGCATTAACTATGATGTTTTGATAAAGGGAATAACTAAAAGTATGATGTAATTTCCATCTATGCATTTATTAAACATAAAAATGCATCCTAGTTTCATACATACATAGTCACACAAAAGCATCACATATATAAAGTAAAGTAAGATGTTACGATAAAGGGAATAAATGAAAGCATGATGTTATATTAAGCTTTGCTTTTAGAAAGCAGAAAATAGAATCCTACTTTTATTTAAAAAGAAAACTAAAAATATAGGATGCTATAGTAGAGGAATCAATGAAAGTATTATGGTATTTCTTTCTTCATATTTACAAAATAAGAAATAACATTGTAATTTCACTTGTTCCTTATTATAGAACTAGTTTAAAGCCTTTGGACTATAGCTGAAAAATTATAAAATCATATTCTAATTTTAAAAATAAATCAATTATATTATCTAACTAGTAAATTATGATTCATATATGATTTATCATATCAAAGATAAGACTTTTATTATACATATTGAGGGCTTTGATGTTTTTTTTGAAGAAAATGCTATTTTTGGAGGCTTTCTAAAGTTCAAAGGAGAAAAGAAACTAAGATGATATATTTAAAAAAAACATTGATATTTCTTTCATTTAATGCATGTTACAATAGGAAAAACAAAAATAAATAAATAAAGGTTGTTGCTATTTACAACAAGTTACAAACAAAAAATAAAAGATAGTTCATTGTTGTTTAGATTGTAATAGAATTTTACAAATGATTACATTTATAATTGCTAACATATCAAGTGGTTATATCTTAATTTACTAACATGTTTTGGTTTACAATATTGGATATAGATAAAAAATGATGTTTGTTAAACAACAATGGTGATGATGGTGTTGATTTAGTATCTAATTAAGATGGATAATAATGAACATCTTGAAAATGTAAATCCATGTTTAATTGATTATATATCTTAGTGGACATATCATATATGACTACCCCACACTACAATAGGGTGGTAGTTTAACACACTATTTTATTACTACTCTCTAATGCATGAAAACAAAACAACTTTCTGTTAATGTCATTTTCGCTAAAAATAAGCCATCGATCAATGGAACCCGTCATTAACACAAAGTATTCAAGAAGTCGAAAAAGGAAAACGTACATGTTTGTTTTTTTGTTTAAACATCCTGATGGTTGGAAATCGGGATTCAATAAAAGTAAAAAAAAAATAAAAAAAATAAAAAAATAAATACAGATGCTTTCATTGTTAAAAAAAAAATGATGTCAAAAAGGATATTGCAATAAGCAAAAAGTGAATTAAGGTTTTTGCATAGGTAGATGAAATTTGGATGCTATTATAAACAAATTAGTAAAAGTGAAAATGTATATGATGCATTAACTAAATTTTAGGGTAAGATGCTCTAATTAAATATATTTCATAAATATTATGCTTTAATAGTAAAATGTTTGAAAAAAAATGAAATGATGATGTAACAAAGAACATATAAATGAAATTATCTCGTCATATTGATGGACTTTCCAATGTTATATTTTAATGAACTTTCCAAAGTACAATGTGTTATTTAGATAAATTATCATAAGTAATATACTTTAAAATTTTTATTTGGTTATAGAATAACACTTTTGATTTTTTTTCTTATTAGTTATTTCGACATTGTATTTTGAAAAAGCTACAACACTCATGATTGCAAAAGGATCCATGATTATTGTTGTTACTTTTAAAATTTGGTGGCAAAAGGTTTATACATTTTCAAGTTTGATCCTTATTTTTATTGTACATAGCAATTTTGGTATACGTTCCAATATATTGACTATATTACATTTTGTTTTCATTTTTTCATATTTTATCTTGTATTTGATCTTTACATGATGGAAATTATTATTAAATAAGATAGATTAACCAAAAAGGGTTATATATTTAATTTACTTAACAGAGACCAAAATGTTACAAAACTTAAAATAAGAATAAGAAAGGAAATAACAAAATATTAACTATAATTTGACTTTAGTGATTAAGTAACTCCTAGCTAATCATAAAAATATGAAATTAGACTATAAATCTATAGTGATATCTCCTAAACATAAGACTATCAGTGAACTATGAAACCCATAAAACAACACTAGACGATGAGAAACAACATCTTTTATTACTTCTTTGTAGAAAGGAAAATGGAAGATGAAACTCATGAAACAAAAAACATCTCTCATCACTTCTTTGCACAAAGAACGATGGAGATCACCAAAAGCACATGTAAAAGCCTAGAAGGCATTCTTTTAATATCCTTTTCAAAAGCAACTCTATTATATATATATATATATATATATATATATATATATATATATATATATATATATATATATATATATATATATATATATATATATATATATATATATATATATATAAAGGTTATATCTGGCACTTATTCCCCGACCATGTAAAACTAGGTGGGGAACCCCCACGTTGCGGGGGTTGGATACGACAGGTCTTTCAGCAAAATGGAAATATGAACAAAATAACTTTACACTTTAAGAATGACTTTTAAAAAAAAAATTAAATTCCTATTTTTTACATATTCATTTTCACTATAGAATGTAAAAAATTTGTTTTTTTATATATATTTGTTTTAAGAAACAAAAATTGCACCTTAAGACGGAGATGAACAGAAAATGACCTGGAAACCGAAACTATTCCCAAAATATTGGTAATGACATAAAATGACCTAAAGACGGATTTGAAGACAAACACATAAACAGAGGACCATTTTTACCAAAAATCACATAAATTTACTATTCCTAAAAAGTATCATCCTTTAATATATATATATATATATATATATATATATATATATATATATATATATATATATATATATATATATATATATATATATATATATATATATATATATAAAAGAATGCAAGATATAGCAGCGATAGTGGCAAATACGGTAGCAGTAATGGTGAATAGGGAAAATGGTGGTGGTGTTGGTCGTGAGTGGATTTAGAAAGGAGGAGAGATTGATATTTGATGGACGTAGGGGGACCTTCAAAAAGTTCCAATCTTTTATCAATTTTTTTTTACCTTTTGAAGCTATTTGAAAAATCTAGACAATTGAAGATGTAATTTGAGATAGGGTTGTTTGTTTTGAACTTCCGATTTAATAGGAAAAGCTTGGGTTCTAAAATTATAAATAAAATATTTACTTGCTAGGAGAAACAATTGATATTGACAAGTATATTTGTATGTTTTGGGTTTCGTTGACTGCATTAAATCATGTACTTAGTTGATCAAAAGATAATTACTTTTCATTTTTATCTGATATTAAATAAGTGTAAACCACATAAACAAATACACAACAACAATTATACAAATATAATTAACTTTCCATTTGATATCCTTAAGAGCCTTTGTTTATGTAAATAATTTCATTGTATCTAAGAGCTTCATTGCTGACCTAATTGACAAAAGTAAAGAGTCTACTAGATTAAAAATAATACGATATTATAATTGAGTCCAAACCTCAATTCATGAAACAACTTTGAATAGTAAAAGAAAGGAATACTCGTGGATTTTATTTCTAAGATAACCTAACACACACACACACACACACACACACACACATATATATATATATATATATATATATATATATATATATATATATATATTACCGAGTTTCGTCCAGAAACCAGATCTATCCTTCTCGATTAGATCCGATTATAAGAAAGGTAGAAGAAGACTGTCCTGTTATTGGACGAATTAAACACAAGATAGAAAAGTAAAACCGACCTATTGATTGCTGACTTGATCTTGAAGCAACTGCACGGATCAGATTCCTGTCCTTAAAGGTTTTTACTTCGCTTGTATTGGCTGTAAGCAACAGAGTAAAACCCCAGGATTTAATGCAGCTAGATCGACAATCAACATGAATATGCTTTTTTCTCTTCATTTGAAATTAAAGGCGTAAAAATCTATCATTTCTCCACAAATGAATACATGGAATCACAAATGAATATACTTTGTTCTCGCGTTCTCAACCTTTTTGGTGTTCTCAGTTGATCCTACTCCTATATATATATATATATATATATATATATATATATATATATATATATATATATATATATATATATATGGGAAAAGGGAATATACATTACAGTACCACCTAAGCTTAGGTACTAAACCTCTTGAAAATAATTTGTTTTACTATTTAAAGATTACGGTTAATGGATTCACGATTAATATTTCAAGATGTAAATTCAAGATCGACACAGTAAGGTTTAGGGTTTAGGGTTTAGGGTTTTGGTTTAGGTTTAGGTTTAGGTTTTAGGGTTTACGGTTTAGGGTTTATGTTTAGGTTTAGGGTTTAGGGTTTAGGGTTTAGGGTTTAGGGTTTAGGGTTTAGGGTTTAGGGTTTAGGTTTAGGGTTTAGGGTTTAAATTTAGGGTTTAAGGTTTATGTTTAGGGTTTAGTAATGTTCACTTGGGTGAAGTAAAAAACGATAACTGAAGAAAGAAAACAGAGATGGTAAAATGATAATGAAAGAAAGAAATGTTATGGAGGATGATATATTTACCAAGTGAAACCAAACCGGGTATATTTAACATGATAAAACGATACATTTTAGAGGTTTAGTACCTAAGCTTAGGTGGGACTGTAATGTATATTCTCTATCCCCTATATATATATATATATATATATATATATATATATATATATATATATATATATATATATATATATAGATTAAAAATGTTCTAACTTAGCAACATTGAACTTTCTAAGTTTTTGGCAGATTTCGTCCTCTGTCTTGGTCTGCTTTTACAATCCTGGTCTGTTTCTTTTAATGGTATAGTTTTTTTCATTTTTTATAATCTTGGTGGACACGTGTTGTTACTGCTTAGCTTAACCACTTGTCGACGCAATTAGATTCCGATCAGTGCCTCTTCACGTGCTTCTATGGGGTTAATCTATCCACCGATCCACCGCCTGAGATGCTTCTTCATTCTTATCCCCTCTTCTCCCATTTCTCATGTTTTCCAGAGACGTCCCAAATGGTTTAACCATTTCTTTTTCTTATTCAAGTTTTTTATTTTTTTTTTATTTTCTTGCGTAAATTAATGTTCATATTTATTCAGATTGACTTTCGCTTTCTTCAATCGCAGTTGTAGTACATGATACCAAGGCGCTTCTTCTCGAGCTTTTGTACTCCTCTCTCCTCCTGTGAACTCCTTGCACCTCCTCAGTCCCACTGGTCCGATTATGGAGTTGCCATAGGCTGTTTGCATCAACTCTGGTGATAGAAGGTCACATCGTAACTGAACCTATAGATGGCACTAACATCTGCTTTGGTTCCCCGTTCCCTCTGGCTTTCTTCTCTATTCAATTATGGTTCTACATATTTCATTCGACTGATCGGTTTTCCACATTAAATTTTTCGACTCTGCTAACAGAAGTCGCACGTTCTTCTTAACCTAGCAGCTTCTGTTTGGAAATCACCATGGATTTTAGGTTGCCCTCTCTACCCAGATGTTGTTGATATTCTGATAAAGTCAATCCTCGATTTCATGTTTTATGTCAGCTTTCGTGATAAGGTAAACGTGTACTACAACGAAGGCTGGTGGGGCAACCTTAATGTCGTCGCCATCCCCAGGAATCATAAGTCACTTTTGGTGAAATCCTAGATGTAGTCGTTCAGTTTTCATCCAGAAAAGCTTCGACTATCGCTACACTTGAGTAACTCAAAACATCTGTTTCTTAAAGTAATTTTTCTCTAAATTATCACCTTAACTTGACAAATTCTACACAAAATTGGGTTTTTCTTATTTCATTTTAGGTTCTTTACCCTTTTTGGGTATCGTTTCTTCAAGCATCATTATACAGCTTTCATCATTTTTTCATTGTTTTATTGTCTTTCATTTTATCTTATAAATGTGTCCTAATTGAGTGTTTGGTTATGTTATGTAAGAGTGCAGAGCATTTGCTTTTCAAGTTAGGTAGGTGTGTTTTTGACTAAATGGTGGAATAAATTCATGCACTGTAGGTGTCCGATCAATTTTCAAATAGAAAAAATACAATATCTACATTCAGTTTATTCATTTTTTTCTTGAAATTGGTTAATAGAGATGACACAGGGGATACCTTTTGGTCAAACAATCATTCAATGATAATCTAAGAAAGCTCACTAAAATTGGAGGGAGTATCAATAGATGTCATCGATTCTATTAATGCTTTTCATCCAACTCCTTGTTTCTTCTCATTAAAATTATAACATGGTGGCTCAAGGAACGATAGTTATAACAACATCCTTTTACCTTTTTCCATTCAAATATATACTCATTGATTTATTATTATTTAGTTGATTTACCACTTTTGATGATGTTATTAGATGGAAGAATCCATTATGATTACACAATTTGATAAAGACTTGCCATTTTTACTCTCCTAATGACTTTTATATTTGAAAGGAAGTGAGAATATGCCCATAAAATGTAACACTCCAAACCAGATATGACTTGAAACCATTGGAAAATTCCATTTTTAGCATATTGGTCCCTTAAGTACGTTGGGTGTACTTATGAGTACGCCTAGCGTACTACGCATGGTTGATCGCGGAGGAGCTGCACGTATGCATGGTTGGGGCCCGTTAACAAAGAAAGGATAATATTATTATTATTGGTCCCTTTGATTAAGTGAAGTCCTAACATTGATTAAGTGAAGTCCTAACATTGATTAATATTATTATTCAACACGGGAGGTTACGGACTGTTATGAGAGCAGCTTTCACAGTCAGCAGACAGAGGTGAGTCTCCTCACCATACCAATGGATCTAAGGTACCAAGGCCAGCCCATTTAATGATAGTTGGTATACTTGAAATGTAGAGATGTGTAGTATGATTATGTGATAGTATGTGGTAGAGATAGCCTCTATGGCTAGTAGTAGATATAGCCTCTTGGGCTATGGTAGAGATAGCGTTTATAGCTGACGATAGAGATAGCCTATATGACTAAGGGTAGAGAAAGCTTTATAGCTTGCGGTAGAGATAGTTGTATGGCTAAAGGTAGAGATAGCTTAATAGCTAAGATGGTATGTGATATGTGGTAGAGTTAGCTTTATAGCGGATGAGATAAGTGATATGCGGTAGAGGCAACTCTTATGGATGATATGATATATGTTATGTGGCTTGTGTGTGAGGGGTATGCTCTTGGGAACTTACTAAGCTTTCCGCTTACCATTTGTGGATTTGTTTCAGGTACATCTGAGCCCAAGGGCAAGGGCAAGGTGTGATGGCGCGGTGTGCACTCTATCTCTCTTTCACTGATAATTTTTGGGGACACTGATGCTTTTAAATAAAGTTGTAATGAATGTGGATTTGAAAACAATTGTTTCGGGATTTCATGATTTATGAAAATGTGTTTGATTAATTAAAAATGAAAGTTTTCTTTATGAAATTTGGGTTGTTACAATTTGGTATCAGAGCCTTGGTTTGACGGATTCAAGCACACCCTCGAGTGTGTCACGACTCAAACTAAGGAAATGGTAAATTTTTTTTCAAAAGTAACATAAAAGGTTTTAAAAGAAATGAAAAGATGAAAGTGCAACGCGCGTGATCAGCTGAGCCTAGTAAGTAGTTCCCCAATATGTTACCCATGTTAAACTAATATTTGAGGTTTGTTGATTATATGAAACTGGATATGTGTATGCTTTTAGAATTGTATATGGTTAGGAACTTATAGCTTTAGAATGATTGATTTGGCCTTATTTTTTGTTCCTTGTATGGTTGTGGTCCTAGGGTAGAATTTTTTATTCAAAAGTATATTTGATCCTTTTCTGTGTATAATTTCCATGAATAAAAGCAACCTGTTATGATTGATCTGATTGATTTGAGTAGAGCTAGTCTTAGGACAACTTGAGATTTCATGTATGCGGTAGTTTGTGGGATATGATTTAGCTTTGGGACGATTTGGGGTTATCAGGTTGAGCATTGGGGAAAGGTATAGGTAGGTGTCGAAGGTAGTATTAGGCCCATACTAGTGAAAGCACATGACTTGTACCCGAACCAATGTTAGATCTGGCGACTTTAGGGAGGACCGATGTGGGAAGATCCCTTATATGTAAATCCTGATCGTTATAATTTATGACATTTCAGTTCAGCATGGTGGTGACACGATTTGGAGCAGGAGGATCAGGATCGGGATCTGAATCCGAGGTGGGATTAGGTGACACTACTGATGTCATTGCTGAGAGGTTGCGTTAGCTCATTGTAGTCGAGGTTACCAGGGTCATCCTTGACGCTACCCCAGTCATTTTTGGGATGGTCAAGGAGGGAATCATGGAGATTATGAAGGAGAGACTCGAGACATTTAGGACTGAGATTGCTGGTAGTGAGGTTTGATGGGTTTTAGCCATAAGAACATCCTATGTGCTCATGCAACCCTAATGCTTGGATCTAGGTTTATCTATTGTACATGCTATTCATCCAAGACTTTAAACCCTAAATCTAGCATATGATAATCAATATTAACATAATAATGGGTTTAAGATATTACCTTGATTGTTATGTAACAATAACAATATCAAATCCTCCTTGTAATGACTTTAGAAAGCTTAGAGTCACAAATGTCACTACTCTAATGGCTCACAAACACCAAGAGCAAGAGGATGAAGACTAAGGAAAGAGGAGGTTGCCCAAAACGTGTGGAAACCCTAGAGAATAACTTCACCACGTTTTGGGGGCTTAAGGGTCCTTTAAATAGTGAGGCTATTAGGGTTATCTAACAAGGAAACCCTAATTATTCTTAGGCCCTAAGCAACCCATGGACTCCTTTCTTAAAGGCCTTTGGACGATTTCTAATGGGTTTTCCATAGAATTCGTCTACCCCTTTAATATGGAGTTCATTAGCCCAATATTCAACTATCACACAATTGACAGTTCCAGTCCCTTAAGTTTAATTAATGTCTTTTAGCCACAAACTTAATTCTTATTAATTCTTGACTAATTTTAATTAAACAATATGATTTCTCCTTTAATATATTATTCTCATAATATATTAATAAATCATATTTAATCCTTTCTCTCCATAATTCATCCTATCAAGTTGCTTTGGTGAAGGCAACCCAAAAGGACCTTGCACCATCGGGTCAAGTACATACCAAAATAGTTATGGAATTAGACACTAATCCAACAGTCTCCCACTTGGATAAGTCTAATAACTATTCTACATACGACTTCAGATCTTGATCCGCACTCATAGCTTTCCAAAGTCGCTGTCAACTCTAATCTTATCAGATACGCGTGTCCTTTAGATAAGGGATCATATATTCCTCCATTCTAGATATCGTATAGATATGAGACATGAACTTAATCATTCTCTCTATACTATTTTCTAACTTCCGATTTATGACGACTGGCAACAGACTACAATTGAACACATCAATTAGTCTCGGCTTGGCCAAGCGCTTAGGCGCCATCACTAAATCACCGAGAGGCCCAAAGATATCGCTTTTATCCTACTTTAGATAAAAGGAACGGATAAACTTTGATTCAATGCTCGCTTTCACTTACTTACCGAGTTACACACAACAATCTGTTTTATAACACCAAGTTACTGGTGCGTTTACATATTATCAATGTGCAACCGATTCGCAAGATACAACTCACACATCTCGGTTTCAAGAATATAATATGTTATCGTCTCACCGATTACTCGTGATGAAATCCATGAAGTGATCCAAGTGAGCGTGGGTTTAATCCAATGCTCAAATCATATTCATAAGTACTGATGAATGTTGCAGCAAACATTGGCTTATGTCTAATATTCTTTTGCAATCCACACACCAATTCACGACAATCTTCATTCATACCTACTTCCAACATATGAATGACTGTGGTTCGTTCGAATAATTTTAACTGTTCTGAACTAATTAAATTATTCAGGAAGTCAAAACATGCAAAGTGAAACACAAAAATAATACTAATCCCATATGGGCTCAAACCTTTGAGTATAAATAAAACACCTTTTATTTATCACCATATCGATTACTCATTATTTTTTGTTTCGGGTAATCAACTTCTTACTTGAATTATAACTATACTTGTCCCATGCTCTTAGCATGCACACAATGTTTACTTGTGGTCCTTACTTTGTGAAATAGGTCAAATGAACACATTTCCAATCATACTCATTTCACAACTCCCAATTCCTATCACAAGTGTAAGAATATCAAATTCTTGCTATTTATAGAATATGCTAGATTCTAACATCTTATGCAATGATACTTTTGTAGTGTCACTGCACTAATGTCACAGTGACTATTGCCAATGAATTACAAAGCTCTCTATCGGAAATTGTTACAAGAGAATTCCATAGATGTGATGTCTCTTACTATAAGTTCATTCCTTTAAACATCCTTTTGCATAAAAGTTTCTAATCTAGACATAGATTCTCAATATCTAACTTCCACTATGGAAACCTTTCCATACTTACCATATGACAACTCATTCTTAATAGAATCTTATCTGTTAATACTTCCAACTATTCACAAGCGACCAATCCTTAGCAAGCTTTGGATCGTCCTTTGATAGTTGTTTAATTATCTTAGTCAAAACCGATACTAGTCCTTTTTTCCCTCTAAATGAGCTAGACATTTGGAAATTTTAGAATTGTTAAATATTATAGCATTTGCAATCGATCCTATACCCGAAGTATATGGGACACGATACATAATGTCTTACATAAAGATATGATACTTTATCAATCTTCTGCCATAATATTTTATGTGTCTCGTTCTTACAATTCGAACTATGAAGAGGGATACCGTAATCATAATCGAAATTTAAGAGCAGACTATGTATCCTTGACTAAATATATTAACATTCCACAACCTAAGCCTTTAGATTTGAAATGAAGCATAACATTCTCTCCCTTAATTATAGCAAAACAACTATTCAACCGTTACGACTTTGCAAAGTATAAATCTTGTTTTCTATAATTAATATTGCTAACTTGCAATTCTTGTTTTAATAATCATACCAACACAACTTTTATGCTCCCACTATCATGATGATTATAAGGATAACACTTATGCTCCCACTAGCTTTGACATGTATTCAGAAAACAGCTTAACTTCCAGAAAAACAATACCTATTGAATTTCTGAAGTTCATATTTCTAATACCTAATGCTTTGATAATCCTTTATCTAAGCTTCTTAATCTCATTCACCTTTACCCAAGATAGCTCACATGTGTGTCTTAAACAATTCAGACTAATTGCGAAATCTCACAATTCGAATTATGGAAAGGGATACCGTAACCATAATCAAATTTGAGAATACAATTTTATAATCGCTATCTTCTTAAAACCTCTCTTAGTGAAAGAATTTCCTCACATCCATTTTCATGAAGGAGGAAATCTTATGACACTTAGATTTTAATGGTGTGCCTATCCACGTTAATTTGTTAAAACCAAAGTTTACGACAAATTCAAACTCATATGGACCTTATGGTAACACGACTGCCCACCATGTCTTCCAAGTAGTTAAGCATATCACCTTTTCTTATCAATGTACTTTTTCATTGATCAATGTCCTTTCCTTTTATGTATTCAAATGAGAACTCATAGAACTCACTGGCATAATTAACTCAATTGGAACGACACAGAAACAAGATAGTGTCAATACGATAGCTTGTAAACCTCAAGTCGTGTGCTAGTGATAATTGATAAGGTTTATTCTTTATTAGTTCTTTAAACCTTTCAAGACCATTAAGACTCCCACTAACTTCTTGACATATAAGATTCTCTTGTCAATAACCATTTCTTGACAAACAAATATTCAAGAGTTAGTGTAGCTTTTATCAAGACAAAACACTTCACAAAATTGGTCCTAGTTGGTCTTTGTCTTATCCAAGACATCACAACTTTCCACATTTGATGAATGTTATAAACCTTCTTAATACTTGTCACTCAATGTCACAATCTTAACTCTAAGATTTGGTTTTGGAACGAAGTATGATTAACTTCTTGATTCCATTTCTTCAATTCTCGATTCCTCTTCTTAGACATACAATTGCACAAAGATTCACTTAGAGGATCAATTGAGATATGGTTCCTAATCATTAAGACCTAACATAAAGCATAATAAAAGGTACTCTCCCTTCTTCTTAGAATAGAGAAACTTTCATCTTTCTGCCTACTTGATTCTTCTTATTCGTTCTACTATTGATTTAAACTCTTTCAAATCAACTCGAAATTACACTTAATCTTATAAGTATAATCATATCCACTAAACCTTTAGTAAATCATGACGAATATCTTTGTCACTCTTGTGGTGGACTTGATCAACACACAACCTTGTGTACTTGATCTCCTAGTCCTTCACTTGACACTTTGTCAATGAATTAGTCTAATTTCCAAATATGAAACTTCTCATTCATCATGCAATACTTGTTGTATGATTCCAAGTTTCTATCCAGTTGAAACTTAGGCGATGAGAAACTTTCCATATTTGGTAAATTTTTTACCTTTCCACAAATAACATAATTAAGAATCACATCTATTCGTTGTAGAAATATACAAACATCAATTTTTCATAACGATTTCATTGCAAGGAAATAAATAAATACGTCAAATAAAATTTATTTTATTCATTAAAATAGCGGAAAACATTTTTCCTTACAATGAAAAATCAACTGAAAGACTATGTAATCAAATATTCCTAACAACTCTATCATAACTTTCGAAGCTCAAAATCTAATCTTCGAATCCATGCGATCGAGATCCATTTCTTCGTGATTAGACTCATTGTGACAACCCGAAATTTCCATTCTATACAAACAGTATCACTTCAATAGAAGTTATAACAGTCATAGTCGATTTTCAGACTTTTCGTATAAGTTGGAGTAATTTAGGGTTTACACTTCAGTAAACATCAGGAGAATGGATGCGTTACGGTTTTGTGCGACAATGTTATTCCAACACTCGGATATATTAGAAATCATTTACGGAATAAAAATATTTTTTGTCAAAATATTTCAGGACTATAAATAGATTTCTAAACTAAATTCATTCATTATTCACATTTCCAACTAGAGAAAAGTCATTTTCTCTCTCACGGATCTTCGGGTTTTCATCCCAAATCGTGATTCTACTTTCCTAAATGTGTTTTAATGCTTGTTATATGCTTTATAACATTGTTTACATCTCTAAAATGCAAGATCCGGGAGTTTACCGCTCAAGAATGTTCTTGGGGAGTAAACTCCAAAATGGAGCTTTAAGGCTACCTAGTCCCAATTCCTTGTTAGGCAACTAGTTAAGGACTTAATGTAGAGTCATTTAAGGCTAGAAATCAAACAAGATCACCAAGTTTTAGGAGTTTACGGCCCAAGAATTCCTTGGACCGTAAACACCCTTTTCAAGGACTTAAAGTGCCCTAAATCACCCCTAAGGCTTTAGACTTTAACCCTCTAATACTTGAAGCTAATTTGGACACCTAAACACATCAAAATCATCCCTTAAAGGGAGTTTACGGCCAAGGAATATCACTTGGGCCATAAACTCCAAGTGAAGGCACAAAAGTGTGCCTAAAGTCCCCTTTAGCCATAAACAAAAACCTACAAGCTATCCTACTTGTGCAAGAGGCCTAAAGGAATTAAAACAAACGCCCCATAGGAGTTTACGGCCGTAAACTCTAGGGGTTATGGTCTTTAGGCCGTAAACTCTAGGGGTTATGGTCTTTAGGCCGTAAACTCCTCAAAGGAGCATTCTAGGGCCCTAAACAACCTAAAGGATTAATCTACCAATGCTAGGCTTATTCTAGAATTCATTTAGCACACTTAAACACCCAAAACCACCAAGACAAGAGTTCACGGCCGTAAACTCAAGGGTTTACGACCGTAAACTCCTTGTGTAGAGTTTATTGGGTGGTAAACTCTTATACAAGGTCCTTGGAAGCTTTTCAATCCTTTTGCCTTGTCCCATATCGACTTATATGCAACCCTTAGGACCTATAACACTTATACAAAGTGTTTACATGTTCCTAAGTGTCCCAACTTATTTCATTAAGTTATTAATTGGATAATTATTTATATATATGCTCATTATATGATAACTAGGCTCGTGCGTGTGAACAAGTCTCCGTTTGCCACCTAGCACGGTATCCGATACTTCAATCCAATCCACTCACCACATGTGAGTTCATAACCCTTTAATTAACCTTTGAAATGCTTTTAAATGTTTTAAATACTTTATGGGGGGGGGGGGGATACAAGTTAAATACTTATAGTTATTACATCAATCACATGTGATTACATTAATCACATGCGATTAATAACTAGAAAACCAATGATTTTATCACTGTTCAAACTATGTATCAAACTGTTTCACTTCAAAATGTTTTACAAACTCTTTTACTTATCAAATACTATTATTAAAGTTTGTTTTACTTCTTATAAATTGCATGCCCATATATGTATAGATATATAAGAAATGTTTAAAGGGCTTAGGAAGGACATCCGCCCTATTTCCTTTTCACGCTTGAGATGTGGTCTGGTGGGATTTCGGGTAACCATCCGAAGGTCGTTTCAATATTAATTATATATCAAATATACATATATAGACAAAAAAGTAATTCCATATTCATACTTATCAGTACATCATTAGTAAGTTACCATCAGGGTAACACAAGATCATACTACTACAATTTCTAGATCAACGAGTCAGTTCATTCATGAGTCAATACTTATTACTAAGAGAACATATACTAGAGAAAGTAACATTATATTACATATACACGAATACGTTAACAATTGTGATCCACTGTATGGGAGCATGCCTTAATTGTCATGACCCGAGTTGTAGCCAGAGTCTCTTGAAGGGAGAGCGTGAGTTTGATTATAGATCTATACTGGATTGACTATCCTACACCTCGTTGCTAGCTATAGTGGGACCGACAGGTCTGCGGGTGCCAAACGTCATACCTTATTTTTCGACTATACGCTGTCGTTGTTACCAGTCGATAGTATGGTGCAATTTATCACATGATACCTTAATATAATTCTGGTTTAAGGTAGTTAGTACAGCAGTAGTTCCTTTAATACAACACTACAGTACTACATTAATTTACTCTTTACACAATTAGTGATCTTTTCACTTAAACAATTATGTACAAACTATATTTTGAAAATGATAGTGACACTTGGGTAAATTACACTCTTTTACAACAAACGAGCATACAAAACAGTTAAGCCTTGGTAGAAGGCTACTTTAATAGAAAATATAGGTTTTTCTGAGAGATTCAAACTTGTACAAACACTTACTTACATTTTACAAACTTACACTTGACACACGTTCAAACGTTTTTGGATGACAAATACCGACACTAAAATACTTATGAACTCACCAGCTTAATGCTGATAAACTCTTTCAAAATAACTTGTATTCTCAGGTCGTCAGTAGACAGGTACCGAGGCCAACTTTTGAGAAGATGGAGCGCATCCAAGACTCATCTTATTATTTTGATATACATTATTTTTGGTGTCTATACTGTACAGAACACGCTTGTATTAAAATTATATATTTAATGCAATGGATGATGTTGTTTGCTTATTTACATTTGTGTTGTGATACTTTACATGACGTCCTCCGCCCTAGAATGTTTCCGCCGTTCTTGGTTTTGGCGTGTGATAGATTGGTATCAGAACATTGTTTATAGTGAATCAAGTATATCAACCCATAAAAGATATACTAAACTATAAACCCATTTGGGATTAAAACACTCTGACCAATAGTCTATACTTTAAATACTAAGATATTTAATTAAGGATACTAGTCTGCATTGATACTAAAATCAGTGTCACAATGACAAGAACAAAAGTATTGCTATTGTTAAATATCACAGGTAAGCTCGGGGATATATGGTCAGTCCTGGGAATGGCATAGCCTGATCAACTATGCTGGTCCGAGGAGTGATTAGCATATGCCCTAGAATGGTTGTGACGTGTTAACAAGTCTAAAAACTTACCAACAATACCACAAGAAGATCAATAGAACCTAAACTTAAAATACTATAGGTGTATTTTGTACTACTAACTACATATATACTATATCCTTATACCTCTCTTCTCGTGTAGATTTAAATGGTTGGATTCCATCACGGCGACCCGTACTTTCTAAATGAAGGCAACGCAGGATGGCTCGAAGCAGAGTCCGATGATGAGCACCAAATTCTGTTGGATGATCATCAAGCCGAAGGCTTCTCGGATGGATCTTAGATACTTATAGTAGGTCAAGCCCCAAAGTCAACAACCTACCTCCAGTAGGTCAAGCCCCGAACAACATACCTCGACCAGCTTTTCCAGGTCCCATTCCCTTGTGGGTAGATAACTTGAATCGCTGGAGTGACGAACAGGGTCAACCCTTACCATACATAGGGGACCGAAGCCTTTACAACGTCAGCGAAGGTGGTTCTACTGACTGAGCTCTGCCCTTCATTATCTGTAGAATAGCTTGTAATGTTGAGCAGGGTCGAGCAGCCATTGACCGGGTCGTGGAGATTGATGCCAACTCTGGTGTCAACACAGTCCGCATTTTCCGTCTCGAAGAAGACATGGAACGGACCCAGAGAACCAATGAAACCCTACAGCAAAATCTGGTTGCCTCTCAAGGAGAAGTCATGGAACTTCGAGCTCGTCAAAGGGATCATGAACGACACCTTCAAGAGGTGATCCGTCAAATGAGAGACCTCAGGGTTCTCCCGAGGAATACTCATCGCCGTTATATGATGTCTAGTACATCTTTATCTTTTAGGTTAAGGATTAGCCTTTAACATCTATGCTCTAAGTAGCACTTATCTGTAAAATATTCCTAACTTTCAGTAATCTAATTAGGAATCTAAGATTTGTCAAACTTTCCGTATGGTATGATGTAAGACCTACTGTTAGGTCAATTTTCATTGAACTCGTTACATCAGTAATACCAGTGTTATTGACAACTACCTACTCTATGGGAAGAATCTTTACACTTGTGTTTTCCTACAAATCTTCCTTGTTATGATCTCAAACACTCATTCAATTGTTGGGCTATGGTTAGTTAGTCCATGTGTCACTCTCACCTTACTTACAAATTGATTCTTACCACTTTTCTCATATTTATAAACTTATAGCTGAAAGATGCCTTCTCGCAAATCTTCCCAGAATAACCCTACACCTACACCGCCTCCTCCACCTCCGGTCATCGATACAACAGCCCTAAAAGCTGCCATAGCTGCAGCAGTGGCAACTGCCATGGCACAATATCACTCTACTGATGCCAGCAGAGGTGGAACCCCTGTAAACTCTATTCCAATTGAAACTCCTATGTGCTCGAGAGAGTGCTCTTACAAGGATTTCACCAACTGCAAGCTGAAGTCCTTTCATGGGACCGGCGGAGTCATTGCTCTCTCGCAATGGTTCGAGAAGACTGAAGCGGTCTTCGAAATATGTTCATGCCCTGCTGCGAGCAAAGTGAAATATGCCGCATGCACCTTTGAAGGAAAAGCCCTGACATGGTGGAACGGCCATGTTAGGGCACTAACGCTTGTGGTGGCTAATGACATGGGTTAGGAAACCATGAAGGACCTCATGATTGAGGAATACTGCCCCAGGGGCGAGATCCAGAAGTTAGAGCAGGAACTGTGGAGCCTAACCATGAAGGGCTCCGACGTAGTCTCCTATATCGCCAGATTCAGCGAACTGGTGGCCCTCTGCCCCAATATGGTTCCCACTGAAGGGAAAAAGATCGAAAGGTACATATGGGGACTAGTGCCTCCGTATCAGGGGAATGTCTTATCATCAAACCCCGCTACCTTCGACAGTGCTAAGCGATTGGCACAACGACTTATCGACCATGGAGTCAAAACCCCTACAACAACAACAACTCTAGCCATCTTGGAACCCTCCAAACCTGCTGACACAAAGCGGAAACTTTGGGAGGAAAGGAAGAAGACGAAACGAGCTTCCAAAAAGTAGCAAATTGTGGCAGTGCATGCTGCAATAAACCCTGCTGCTGCTGCTACTACTGCTCCGGTGGGACAGTATGCTGGAAGTTTGCCCAAGTGCAACAAATGTAACTACCACCACAATGGCCCCTGCCATGAAATGCAGTGCTCTAACTGCCACAGGAGAGGACACACAGTCCGTTTCTGTAAATCTCCGGCGAGACCGATCGCCCAAGCCCTCGGCTCTGGCGCGAGCCCGACCTGCTATGGATGTGGCGAAGCAGGCCACTATAAGAGGGACTGTCCCAAGGCGAAGAATGCTGGAGGAGCAGGGAGGGTACTAGCTATAGGCCACGGGGAAGCAGTTGCTGACCCGATAGTGGTGACTGGTACGTTCCTCCTCGATAACTCCTATGCATGCATTCTGTTCGATAGTGGAGCAGAACGAAGCTTCGTGAACCATAAATTTGCTTGCATGCTTAAGCAACAACCACACGCACTTAAAGAACAATTCACATTAGAAATGGCTAATGGAAAAACTGAAAGTACGAATAGCATATACTTAGGTTGTATCCTAACTCTAGATAACCATTCATTCCCAATCGACCTCATGCCGGTCTCAATAAAAAGCTTCGACGTTATTATCGGCATGGATTGGTTAAGTCTTCATCGCGCCGACATCATGTGCTACGAGAAAGCAGTCCGTCTAAACCTCCCATCTAACGAAACTCTTTTAGTCTACGGCGACAAACCTGGTGCGAGTCTTCACATTATATCAAGTATTCAAGCACAGAAATATCTGCGCAAAGAATACCACACATTCCTTGCTCACATCGGCGACACGAGCCTCGAAAAGAAAGAACTAAAGAACATTCCAGTAGTGAGTGACTTCCCCGACATTTTCCCAGAAGAGCTACCTGGATTACCTCCGCAACGACAGGTCGAGTTCAGAATCGACTTAGTCCCAGGAGCTACCCTAGTATCCAAGTTGCCCTACCGCTTAGCACCAGCAGAGATGCAAGAATTATCTGGTAAACTTAACGAACTGCTCAGCAAGGGCTTCATAAGACCAAGCTTCTCACCTTGGGGAGCACCAGTCTTGTTTGTTAAGAAGAAAGACAGATCATTCCGTATGTGTATCGACTACAAAGAACTCAACAAACTGACGGTCAAAAATCGTTACCCTCTGCCTTGCATAGACGATCTATTTGACCAAATGCAAGGGGCAAGTTACTTCTCCAAAATTGATCTGATATCCGGATATCACCAGTTACGAGTACTAGAGGAGGATATTCCAAAGACAGCCTTCCGAACTCGTTACGGACACTATGAGTTCGTGGTGATGCCATTCGGATCGACCAATGCGCCCGCAGTTTTCATGGACCTGATGAACAGAGTATGTCGACCTTACTTGGATCAGTTCGTCATCGTTTTCATTGACGACATCCTGATCTACTCCCGAAGTAAGGAAGAGCATGGCGATCACCTGTGACAAGTTTTAGGAACTTTACGAACGGAGAAACTCTATGCGAAGTTCTCGAAATGTGAATTCTGGATCCGAAGAGTCGAATTCTTAGGACACGTGGTAAGCGAAGAGGGAATGCACGTGGACCCATCCAAAATTAAAGCTATTGAGAACTGGTCAGCACCGAAGACGCCTACTGAAATTCATCAATTTCTAGGCCTCGCTGGCTACTACCACAGATTCATTCAGAACTTCTCCCGAATAGCGAAACCTCTTACAACCCTCACCCAGAAAGGCGTGGCCTTTGACTGGGAAGAGAAACAAGAGAGAGCGTTCCAAACACTCAAGCGAGCCTTGTGCACCGCACCAATACTATCTCTCCCTGAGGGGATAGAGGACTTCGTAGTCTACTGCGATGCATCGAACCAAGGGCTCGGGTGTGTTCTGATGCAGCGTGGCAAGGTCATCGCATACACTTCCAGACAGTTGAAGACACACGAAGTTAACTACACGACCCACGATCTTGAACTAGGAGCCGTGGTGTTTTCTCTGAAGATCTGGAGACATTACTTGTATGGGACGAAAAGCACTATCTTTACCGACCACAAGAGTTTACAACACATATTCGATCAGAAGGAGCTCAACATGAGACAACGACGGTGGGTCGAGCTACTCAGTGATTACGAATGCGATATTTGTTATCATCCGGGTAAAGCCAACGTAGTAGCAGACGCCCTAAGTCAGAAGGAATACTCTGGTCGCAGAGTCAAGCCATTATCAATAACCATCCATTCACACTTGTCTAATCAAATTCAGGCGGCCCAACTTGAAGCCATGAAACCTGAAAATGTGACGAGTGAATCTCTAAGAGGAATGGACAAGAATTTAGAAGCCAAGGGTGACAGAGCCTTATACTTCATGGACCGGATCTGGACACCGAAACACGGTGGATTCCGAGACTTAGTCATGACCGAGGCGCACAACACTCGATATTTCGTCCACCCAGGTTCAGATAAGATGTATCTGGATCTTAAAAAGCTATACTGGTGGCCTAATATGAAAGCAGAGATTGCTACCTTCGTAAGTAAATGCCTTACTTGCGCAAGGGTTAAGGTCGAGTACCAGAAGCCCTCCGGTTTACTGCAACAACCAGAGATTCCAGAATGGAAGTGGGAGCGGATCACTATGGATTTCATAACCAAGTTGCCCAAGACAACGGGTGGACTTGATACCATATGGGTCATCGTCGATAGATTGACCAAGTCTGCACACTTCCTTCCTATCAAAGAAACTGACAAGATGGAGAAACTTACGAGAACATACATTAGGGAAATCGTACGGCTACATGGTGTGCCTATATCCATTATCTCCGATAGAGATAGTAGGTTCACCTCAAGATTCTGGCAATCACTACAACATTCCCTGGGAACAAGGCTAGACATGAGCACAGCCTACCATCCACAGACTGACGGACAAAGTGAGAGGACAATCCAGACTTTAGAAGATATGTTGTGTGCTTGTGTAATTGACTTTGGAAAAGCGTGGGATACCCATTTACCCCTCGTCGAATTTTCCTACAACAACAGTTATCACACGAGCATAAATGCAACACCATTTGAAGCTCTCTACGGCCGAAAGTGCAGATCCCCTCTGTGCTGGGCTGAGGTGGGTGATACCCAATTAGCTAGGGGGCAAGCTTCTGATAGCACTCTCACCGGTCCGGAAATCATTCGGTAAACGACAAAGAAGATCGTTCAGATCCGTGAACGATTGAAAGCCTCTAGAGACCGACAGAAGAGCTACGCTGATAAGCGAAGAAAACCTTTGGAATTTTAGGTGGGAGACCGAGTCCTTCTCAAAGTCTCACCCTGGAAAGGCTTGATACGCTTCGGTAAGCGTGGGAAGATTAATCGAGGTACATAGGGCCTTTCGAGATTCTCGCAAGAGTCGGCCCAGTAGCTTACAAACTCAACCTACCTGACACACTTCGTAACGTACATTCTACATTCCACGTATCTAACTTGAAAAAGTGTCTGTCCGACGAGACTCTCGTAATCGCACTCGACGAGATCGAGATCAACGAGAGCCTCAACTTCGTGGAAGAACCTGTAGAGATCATGGACCGTGAGGTCAAGTAGACGAAACAAAGCCGTATCCCGATTGTGAAGGTTCACTAGAACGCCAAGCGAGGACCGGAATTCACTTGGGAACGCGAGGATCAGATGAAACTGAAATACCCTCATATTTTCTCTTAGTTATTTGCAACTTCTTATTTACTTAAATTCTAATTTCGAGACGAAATTCCTTCTAACGGGGGGATGCGCTATGGTTTTGTGGAGTAATTTAGTGTTTACATGTGGGGGCACTTCAATAGAAGTTATAACAGTCATAGTCGATTTTCAGACTTTTCGTATAAGTTGGAGTAATTTAGCGTTTACACTTCAGTAAACATCAGGAGAGTGGATGCGCTACGGTTTTGTGCAACACTGTTATTCCAACACTCGGATATATTAGAAATCATTTCCGGAATAAAAATATTTTCTGTCAAAATATTTCAGGACTATAAATAGATTTCTGAACTAAATTCATTCATTATTCACATTTCCAACTAGAGAAAAGCCATTTTCTCTCTCACGGATCTTCAGGTTTTCATCCCAAATCGTGATTCTACATTCCTAAATGTGTTTTAATGCTTGTTATATGCTTTATAACATTGTTTACATGTCTAAAATGCATGATCCGAGAGTTTACCGCTCAAGAACGTTCTTCGGGAGTAAACTCCAAAATGGAGCTTTAAGGCTACCTAGTCCCAATTCCTTGTTAGGAAACTAGTTAAGGACTTAATGTAGAGTCATTTGAGGTTAGAAATCAAACAAGATCACCAAGTTTTAGGAGTTTACGGCCCAAGAATTCCTTGGACCGTAAACACCTTTTTCAAGGACTTAAAGTGCCCTAAATCACCCCTAAGGCTTTAGACTTTAACCCTCTAATACTTGAAGCTAATTTGGACACCTAAACACATCAAAATCATCCCTTAAAGGGAGTTTATGGCCAAGGAATATCACTTGGGCCGTAAACTCCATGTGAAGGCACAAAAGTGTGCCTAAAGTCCCCATTAGCCTTAAACAAAAACCTAGAAGCTATCCTACTTGTGCAAGAGGCCTAAAAGAATTAAAACAAACACCCCATAGGAGTTTACGGCCGTAAACTCTAGGGGTTATGGTCTTTAGGCCGTAAACTCCTCAAAGGAGCATTCTAGGGCCCTAAACTACCTAAAGGATTAATCTACCAATTATAGGCTTATTCTAGAATTCATTTAGCACACTTAAACACCCAAAACCACCAATACAAGAGTTCACGGCCGTAAACTCAAGGGTTTATGACCGTAAACTCCTTGTGTGGAGTTTATTGGGTGGTAAACTCTTATACAAGGTCCTTGGAAGCTTTTCAATCCTTTTGCCTTGTCCCATATCGACTTATATGCAACCCTTAGGACCTATAACACTTATACAAAGTGTTTACATGTTCCTAAGTGTCCCAATTTATTTCATTAAGTTATTAATTGGCTAATTAGTTATATATATGCTCACTATATGATAACTAGGCTCGTGCGTGTGAACAAGTCTCCGTTTGCCACCTAGTATGGTATCCGATACTTCAATCCAATCCACTCACCACATGTGAGTTCATACCCCTTTAATTAACCTTTGAAATGATTTTAAATGTTTTAAATACTTTATGGGGGGGGGGGGATACAAGTTAAATACTTGTGGTTATTACATCAATCACATGTGATTACATTAATCACATGCGATTAACAACTAGAAAACCAATGATTTTATCACTGTTCAAACTGTTTATCAAACTGTTTCACTTCAAAATGTTTTACAAACTCTTTTACTTATCAAATACTATTATTAAAGTTTGTTTTACTTCTTATGAATTGCATGCCCATATTTGTATAGATATATAAGAAATGTTTAAAGGGCTTAGGAAGGCCATCCGCCCTATTTCCTTTTCGCGCTTGAGATGTGGTCTGGTGGGATTTCGGCTAACCATCCGAAGGTCGTTTCAATATTAATTATATATCAAATATACATATATAGACATAAAAGTACTTCCATATTCATACTTATCAGTACATCATTAGTAAGTTACCATCGAGGTAACACAGGATCATACTACTACAATTTCTAGATCAACGAGTCAGTTCATTCATGAGTCAATACTTATTACTAAGAGAACATATACAACGATACTAGAACGAGTAATATTATATTACATATACCCGAATACGTTAACAATTGTGATCCACTGTATGGGAGCATGCCTTAATTGTCATGACCCGAGTTGTAGCCAGAGTCTCTTGAAGGGAGAGCGTGAGTTTGCGTATAGATCTATATTGGATTGACTATCCTACACCTCGCTGCTAGCTACAGTGGGACTGACAGGTCTGCGGGTGCCAAACGTCATACCTTATTTTTCGACTATACGTTGTCGTTGTTACCACTCGATAGTATGGTGCAATTTATCACATGATACCTTAATATAATTCCGGTTTAAGGTAGTTAGTACAGAAGTAGTTCCTATAATACAACACTACAGTACTACATTAATTTACTCTTTACACAATTAGTGATCTTTTCACTTAAACAATTATGTACAAACTATATTTTGAAAATGATAGTTACACTTGAGTAAATTACACAATTTTACAACAAACGAGCATACAAAACAGTTAAGCCTTGGTAGAAGGCTACTTTAATAGAAAATATAGGTTTTTCTGAGAGATTCAAACTTGTACAAACACTTACAAACACTTACTTACATTTTACAAACTTACACTTGAGGCATGTTCAAATGTTTTTGGATGACAAATACCAACACTAAAATACTTATGAACTCACCAGCTTAATGCTGATAAACTCTTTCAAAATAACTTGTATTCTCAGGTCGTCAGTAGACAGGTACCGAGGCCAGCTTTTAAGAAGATGGAGCGCATCCAAGACTCATCTTATTATTTTGATATACATTATTTTTGGTGTCTATACTATACATAACACGCTTGTATTAAAATTATATATTTAATGCAATGGATGATGTTGTTTGCTTATTTACATTTACTGTGTTGTGATACTTTACATGACGTCCTCCGCCCAGAACATTTCCACCGTTCTTGATTTTGGGGTGTGACACTCATCTTGCTCTTTCATTAAGCTTCCTCTCTTTTCACTGATCCTGCAAAACATCCAAATGCAATCTTATCACATCATGTATTAATAATCAACGAATAGGAACTCAATAGAGTTAGATAGTGGATTTTACCTGAAGCACAACCATACTCTTTGACTCTCCCATATTCTGGACTCTTTAGGCTCTTAGGGCAGATTTGTATCCAACGCCCTTTCACTTGGCAGCACATGCAGGTCAGTTCTCCTAGATAGTCCTCGAAAGCATGGTTGGTTGACTTTCCCAACAAATATGCTCCATTGCTTTGCCAAATCATTTCTGATTCAGCAACAATGAGCAGGTAAGTTAGGTCAATGAGGTTTGTGTCATGATCTATCATATAATAATTTCTTTTGAACTCATTATATGATTCAGGGAGTGACTGTAGAACCCAACCTACAGCCAACTTATCAGGGAATGATGCACCCAACAATATCAACCTATCGATGTGTGATTTCATTCCTAGAACGTGGGCATACACGAGTTTACCATCTTCATGTTTCATTTCCAATAGGGCTTTAGTGACATTGAACCTTTCAATTCTATGATCTTGTGGGTTAGGGAGAATAATTGGAGGAGGAGGAGGAAGTGAAATCAAACTAGTCCACTTTGATTCTTTACTTGAATAGCGGAATAACTTATTTTCAGCAGGAACACCTTTTCCTTGAAATTTGGGAAGACCATGATTGTCATACTTTGACATCTACAAAACGGGAGAAAATGAATTCAAGTTAGTTGGTTTATTGAGTCCTTAGTAAATCACCCAAATGATATACTAAGGCTAGGACCCAACACAATATTCCACAAATCGGGAGAGGGATGTCGTAACCCAAATCGCAGAACATTTGAAGGTAAGTGAATGACGATTCACTAATTTTCCACCATGAAAAACAAAAAATAGATTAAGTTTTAAATGTATTGAAAACTCCTAGATCCTTTGAGATTCATTGAACCTTTCAATGGTATGTTTAAATCTCAATATGCCCCTCTAGTTTGTGACTGGGATGCCAAGGATCACAAAGCGGGTGTGAATAACCATGCAAATCTATCACACCCCAAAACCGAGAACGGCGGAATACATTCTGGGGTGGAGAACATCATGTACAGTATCATTACAATTGCATAATAGTAAAACCAAGGTACAATTGTGTTCTATAAAGTTTAATAGACAACAAAAGTATAACAAAATAAAAGATGAGTCTTGTATATGCTCCATCTTCTTCCAAAAGCTGCCCTGTACCTGTCTATCTTTGACCTGAGGATACAAGTTATTTTGAAAACGAATATCAGCATAAAGCTGGTGAGTTCATAAAAGTTTAGTGTCATTGTAGTATAAAAGTGTTTGCAAACTCATAGTATAAAAACTGAAATTTGTATTTATGAGTAGTAGAAATCCCTAGAAAATCCTATATTTTCCAGAAACTACATTTGTAAGTCAATCTTTCGAGTGTGTAAAAGTAATGTTGTTGAAACCTTCAATTGTAAAAGTGTAGTAATAAATCTCATGTACGTAATATGGCTGAATAAAAGTTATGCTTGCTAACCGTAGTAGTGTTGTAACTTTAGTTAGTAATAGATCTTTAATTACTTCGGGATTTTAGTTCAGACTTTAAGTCTTAGTGTATTTATTTGGATGTAATTTTAACATCTCATGTAACCAATTGTGAAGTAGTAGAGTACCGATGACCTTCCCGGTCATGCGTAGTGAAGTAGTGTAGTGCCACCCCTAGAACTAGTCGGCTCGGACTGTAGATAATAGTCGGGATGTAATAGTGTCAGTTCCGTATAGATCTATACATATAGTGTTGCTTTCCTTTCAGGAAGCCCTGGTCACATGGTGTAAGTATAGTAGAGTGCCTTATAGAGAGAGATAGTGTGATATACTTTGTATTAGTGAATTCTCTTATTCTTTAGTATGATAGTATTTTAGTATAGTAAGTAAAGTGTTCCCTTATACCTACATTAGCTTGTAATATTAACAGTTTATGGTGTGTATAGTAGTAGTAGAGGTAAGTAGTAGTAGCCTTAACTATACCTATTATAGTTAAATAGAGTATGTGAATTCCTACTTCTGATCAAAAGTAGTAATGAATATGATAAAAACATTCATATCTAACACAAATATATATATGATATATAATTAAGAATTCAACGACAGTCGGACGGACAACCAATACCCTAAAACCACATCAAACAAGAACAGGAAATAAGGCCAGCTATCGATCCTAAGTCCTTCAAGTCTTATTTATATAAACATATTAATGTAGATATATTTTTAAAAAGAAAATTAGTTGGAACATAGTTTTGAAAATAGTTTAACAATAATTTAACCTTAAAGGCGCATTTGATAATTAGTTAAAACAATTTTATTGACAAGTATCTAAAATTGTAAAGTAATCCCTTTTTGATGATAGATTGTAAATCACATATGATTTGATAATAAAACATGTAGTAATGTACTTGTATCCCGCCCTAAAACATGTAAAAACATTTAAAAGGTTCCTTAAGGGGTATGAACTCATCGGACGAGGAATGTATCAACTAGGTCGTTAAACGTCCGTTCAAGGCTTGAAAAAGTGCGAGGTTCCTATGTAATACTAAATGATACAAAATTGTATCTAGTTAGATTTAAATCACTAATTAATAGAGGATATACACTTCTAGTCGCGAAAACACTTCAATTCAAGTGTTTGGAATGACCCGAGTGACATTTTTGGACATGTATGGCTTGGATAAGGAGTTTACTCTTCAAGAGTAAACTCTTAGAAGAGATTTCGGCCCTAAACACCTCATCCCCGTGAGTTTACGACCGTAAACTCATGGATGAGGTTCTTGAGTGCTAAATGGCCTTTTACCAATTGAGGGATGATGCTAGGTTTTGTTCTAGGGCATTAGAAAGGGACTAATTCAAACATATGGACCATTTGATGAGTTTACGGCAATGAACTATGAGTTTATGGCCATAAACTCTCACCCACACATTCGTTATGTGTTTTGAAGGCCATAGGTTAATCATAAGTGGTTCTACTCATTTTTACAAGTCAAGGGGTGAGTTTAGGGCACCATTTAACTCCTTTATAGGAGTTTACGGCCGTGAACTCCTTATGGAGTTGTTTTAATCAAGTTTAAGGTCCCTAACTTGTTGGTGGTTGATTCTAGAATTTAATCCAAGGCTATTGGTGTTTAAGTGGCTTTTAAACACTCAAATATGAGTTTACTCCCCATGAAGGTGAGTTTACGGCCCAAGCATGTTCTTGGGCAGTAAACTCATGTTTACTCTCCAAAAACTCGTTTCAAGGTGTTCTAAGTCTAGTACATTAAGTCATGTAGCCATATCTAAGCTCCAAAGGTCGATTGGAAGGGTTTAAAGGCTCAAAAACCCCTTATATGTGTGTTTACGGCCCAAGCATATTCCAGGGCCGTAAACACATGAAAATGGTCCTAATTGATTGTTTAACCACGAATTTCAAGGTCTAAGATGCTAATCTATGAGTTAGGGAAGTTACCTTAGTGATTTGAAGCTTGAAAAGTGTGATTTTTGGACCTAGATCTTCGATTGAGGAGAGAGGTTAGAAAGAGAGTGAAAAAGTGTTCAAATGAGGCTTCAACCACTTTATATATGGTTTGGATTTAAGACACGGTGGAATTCTACCCGATACTAATGTTAACCGAGGCTTTTGGTCGCACCCGATTAAGTTGTCGTCAGCCGATATGGTCAAGACTAAAGTTTTTCTAATTACTAGTTTGAGACGTTTTCTTGTGTTTCTAACATGTTTAGATACTTATAAAGTCAAAATAAAAGTCTTAATTTAATTGACCTAATCCAAAAACGAATACGGAATAATTCGCTTAAGACGAGTTTTACGGACGGAACGGGTTGTAGCAATGGAACAACTTCAGGTTGTCAGGAAATCTACATTGTGCCCCCACATGTTACAGTCACCTATTCGATGTGCCGGTTAACCACACACGCTCCACCGAACTATGAAAAACATTGAGTCACCCTTTTTCTACCTTTGCTTAGAACCATTTAGTGTGTCGGTTAACAACACACGCTCCACTAACGTCTTTGCAAGAGCACAAAGTGTAATTTCATGGAAGTGCATCAATTCACTTTTGCCTAAAGTAACTAAGATTGGGAATTTTATTAAAGCATTTAGTTACTTTTGTACTTCGTTCTACATATAACTGTATTTGCCTATATTACTTCAGGAACCAACCAGCAATCGTAGCTCTCGAAAACTTTGTTGAACTATGAAGCGCCATTTTAAGATAAGTGATCATACAATCCTCTGTTCTCATGATATGAGCCGAACAAACACATGGAACTATGTCTTACTTATTGTCTGGCAGTTGTTTCTCGATTTCCGATTTGTTTGACAAAGAACTCAACTGAACACATCAATTTAGTTTTGACCGGGCCTGGTACATGGGTCAACACAAAATCATCGAGGGGCCCAGATATCCCTTCTATTTCTAGAAGGAACAGATAAACTTCGACTCATATACTTGTTCTACTACTTGTTGAATTGTTCACAAAGGAACGTTTTATAATATCAAGTTACTAATGCGTTTACGTGCAATCAATGTACAACCAACTCATAGGTAACAACTCATATCTCTAGGTTTGAAGACTTATATGATATTACCGTCTCACGATCACTCGAGATAAATTCCATGAAGTGATACAAGTGAGCGTGGGTTTATTCCAATACTCATAACTTATGAGTACTCATGAACGTTGTAGCAACCATTGCCATGTCTAAACACTTTTAGCCATCTACAAACCCAATTCACGACAATCTTGATTCATACCTACTTCCGACGTATGACCGATTGTGGAGGTTTGAATAAATTAATTATTCTGGAAGTCGAAACATGCAAAGCTGAAACAATTGTAAATAATTGACAATGATAGCAACACCTTACTCATAAATAAATCACAATTTTATTCATCATCAAATGTCGATTACATTTTACAAGTTTCAGAGAATCTATCTAATCTGTAAAACTAATATCGTCCATCAGCTCGATGCGCCTCGCATGCTGAAAATGCTTAGCCCTCGTCAGTCCCTTTGTAAGGGGATCCATAGGGTTCTCATCTGACGATATCCTCTTTGACACGAGGAGTCCTTATTCTATCTTGTGTCTTATGAAGTGATATTTTCTGTCAATGTGTCGGGATCTCCCATGATCTCTCGGTTCTTTAGCTAAAGCAACCGCACTATTGTTGTCACATAAAATTTCCGTAGGCTCCTTAATAGCTGGCACAACTCCAAGGTCTCCGATGAAGTTCTTCAGCCATATCGCCTCCTTCGTTGCTTCACTCGCTGCTATATACTCTGATTCACAAGTCGAATCAGCCACCGTCTCCTGCTTGGAACTCTTCCAAGAGATTGCCCCTCCATTTAAGGTAAAGACCCAGCTTGACTGAGAGCGAAAGTTATCCCTATCAGTCTAAAAACTAGCATCACTATACCCTAATACTCTCAAGTCATCACTCCCACCAAGGGTAAGGATCCAATCCTTAGTCCTCCGTAGGTACTTGAGAATGTTCTTTATCGCAGTCCAATGAGCCTTGCCAGGGTTCCCCTGATACCTACTGACCATGCTCAAAGCAAAGGCCACATCAGGGCGGGTACAAGTCATAGCATACATGATCGAGCCAACAGCAGAAGCATATAGTAATTAGCTCATCTCAGCTATCTTTGCGTCTGTACTCGGACTCTGAGTCTTACTCACCTTGGTATTGCTTTGGATCGGTAAATCTCCTTTCTTGGAATTCTGCATGTTGAACCTTTTCAACACCTTATCCAAGTAGGTACTGTGACTTAGTCCAATTAGTCTTTTACTCCTTTCTCTTAATATCCTTATCCCTAGGATATAGGCAGCTTCCCTTAGGTCCTTCATAGCAAAGCACTTCCCAAGCCAGGACTTAACCTCCTGCAAGGTTGGGATGTCATTTCCTATAAGTAGTATGTCATCCACATACAGTACGAAGAAGCTAACTATACTCCTACTAGCTCTGACATACACGCAAGACTCATCTTCACTTCTCGAGAAGCCAAACTCTTTGACCTTCTCATCGAAGCCAAACTCTTTGACCTTCTCATCGAAGCCAAACTCTTTGACCTTCTCATCGAAGCAAAAATTCCAGCTACGAGATGCTTGTTTTAATCCATAAATGGATTTCTCAAGCTTGCATACTCTATTAGGGTACTCTGCACTGACAAAACCCTCTGACTGGTTCATGTACACATCCTCAGCCAATTTTCCATTAAGAAAAGCAGTTTTCACATCCATTTGCCATATTTCATAATCATGAAATGCAGCAATGGCTAGCATAGCCCTAATAGACTTAATCATTGCTACCGACGAGAAGGTTACATCATAATCAATACCCTGAGTCTGAGTAAAACCCTTCGCAACTAGTCGAGCCTTATAAGTATGCACTTTTCCTTCCGTGTCGGTCTTCTTCTTGAAGATCCATTTGCACCTGACTGTTTTACGGTCTAGTACATTGTCAACCAAGTTCCAAACTTGATTGTCATACATGGACTGTATCTCGCTGTCCATAGCCTCTTTCCACTTAGCAGACTCCGGGCCTGCCATGGCTTCCTTAACACTGCTAGGTTCATCCAAATTTACCAGTGTACTATTACTGATAAATGTATCATCTTCCGTAGTAGTATGAAAGCCATAATAAAACACAGGTGTGTTCCTAACCCGTGTGGAACGCCTCGGAGTTACAGACTCATCAGCTGGCTCAACAGGAGTTTACTCCTCAGGTTGATTGCTAGTGTCTGAGGTTCCTTCACCAATTGATTCTTGAATTTCTTCAAGATCAATTTGCCTCCCACTTTCTCCTTGGCTTATAAATTCTCTCTCACGAAAGACCCTTCTTCTTGCTACAAAGACCACATTCTCACTGGGTTTGTAGAAGAGGTAACTGAAGGATTTCTGTGCGTAGCCGATGAAAATACACCTTTCACTTAGGGGTTCAAGCTTATCATGAGTTTCACGCCTCACGAAAGCTTTGCAACCCCAAATTTTGATGTGGCCCAAATTGGGAACCTTCCTAGTCTACATCTTATGAGGTGTTTTGGTAACCTTCTTTGTAGGGACTAGATTAAGGATATGGGCAGCAGTCTCTAAGGCATACCCCCAAAAAGAGATTGGTAGCGAAGCTCGAATCATCATAGAGCAAACCATGTCTAAGAAGGTTCAATTACGCCTCTCAGCTACACCATTTAGCTGTGGTGTCCTGGGAGGATTCAATTGTGAGACAATCCCACACTCCTTAAGATAGTCAAGGAACTCGGTACTAAGATACTCACCACCTCGATCGGATCGAAGCATCTTAATGTTCCTACCCAATTGATTTTCTACTTCCTGTTTGAATTCCTTAAACCTTTCAATGGTTTCTGACTTATGTTTGATTAAGTAGACATACCCATGTCTACTAAAATAATCAATAAAAGTCACATAATACCGATTAGCATCCCTTGTGGTGGTTTTGAATGGTCCACATACATCAGTATGTATTAGGTCCAACAAACCTTCACCCCTTTCACAAGTTCCAATGAAGGGTGATTTTGTCATCTTTCCAAGTAGATAAGATTCACAACTATCATCTGATTTAAGGTTGAATGACTCCAAGACTCCACTCTTTTGGAGTTGGCCTATGCGTTTCTTGTTTACATGTCCAAGACGACAATGCCACAATGATGCCTTATCTAGGCTAGTAGAAGAATCAATATACAACACATTATTTCCTAAGTTTTCTACAATCGACACAGTTTCATACACACCATCACAAGGTAATGCTTTAAAATAAAACACATTATTAAAGAAAGCATTAATACCACCACATTCATTATCAAACGAAAAGGTAAAACCTTGTTTGTACAAAGCATGAAAGGAAATAATATTCCTCGCCTTTTCAGACGAGTACACATATTTATTCAAATCTAATTTTAAACCATTATGCAACAACAAAGTATAAACTCCAATCTTGGAAATAGGTGAAACCTTCCTATTCCCCATGATCAAGTTTATCTTCCCGTGCTCCACATCCTTACTTCTTCTTAGGCCCTGCAAATCAGAACATATGTGAATACCACATCCTGTATCAAGCACCCGAGAGTTAGAATATGGTGAGTTATTAGACAATATTGTGTAAATACCTGCGTGGGTATGTTTCACTTTCCCATCCTTTAGATCCTAAAAGTATTTAGGGCAGTTTCGCTTCCAGTGCCCCTTGTCCTTGCAATAGTAGCAATCAGCATCCTTGGGAATGGCAGAAGGAGTGGCAGAACCGCTCTTGGTCCTTGATGAGGAGCCTTCAAGAGACTTTCCCTTGGTACCCTTCGAAGGGCGCTTCCTCTTTTTCCCTTTGCCTTTCCCGATAGCCAAAACAGGGGTAGATGTTGGAGTAGGAGTAGTAGATGTAACAACCGCCTTGCCCTTAAGACTAGTTTCAGCGGTCTTCAAGAGTCCTTGAAGCTTGCTAAGGGTAACTTCCTCCTTGTTCATGTGATATGTCATACGAAAATGGTCAAAACAAGAAGGTAAGGAGTGCAAAATGATGTCAATTGTCAACTCCTCAGGGAAGTTCACATTCAGCTTCACCAAACGGTCCACATACTTTTGCATCTTTTGCATGTGGGCCGTGACGGATTCACCGTCCTTCATGCGGGTTGTTATTATGGAGGAGATTATTTCATACCGCTCTTGACGAGCACTCTGATGGTACCTTTCCATCAGGTGTTGGTGCATCTCAAAAGGGTAGAAGTCCTCATAGGACTTTTGGAGCTCGACTGTCATCGTGGCCATCATGATGCATGCCACCTTAGTAGCATCTCTCTCATGTGTCATGAATTCAACGATCTCCTCAGGAGTAGCAGTAGACTCATCAAGCTCTTTTAACTCCTTATCGAGGACATATTCCTTGTCCTCATAACGAGATTCATAAGAGAGAAAGAACTAGCTGGGTTAGAGCCCGAAGCATTAGTGTTGGAAGACATCTGAAAGAAGAAAGTAAGTTTAGATTACATATATAGAGTGCTTAATAAGACAGCCAAATGTAATATTAACGCTAGGATCCAATCACAATATATTATACTTAGAAGAGGGATGCCGTAATCTAAGTAATAATATATTTGAAAGGTACGTGAATGACGATTCACCAATTTCCACCACGAAAACGAAATGATTTATCAGGTTTTAATTGGATTTGAAATTCCTAGATTCTTTTTAGATTCATTGAACTTTTCAATGGCATGTTTCAATCTCGATTGTGCCCTTCAAGTTTTGTGACTCGGATGCCAAGGATCACAAAACAAGGTGTGAATAACCATGCCAATTCACTTGGTACCCTTAATATTATCACCTAATCAATGTGCCGGTTAACCACACACGCTCCATTGATCTATGACAAACATTAAGTCACCCTTCGTGATCCTTACTAGTCCAAGTTAGTGTGCCAGTTAACCACACATGCTCCACCAACGACTTGGTAAGGTACAAAGTGTGAATTCCATGGATTAGCACCATGTTCACATTTTTCCTAAAGTAACTAAGATTGGGAATTAAATAAAAGATTTAGTTACTTTATAATATTCATCATACTTAATGAGAATTTATAAGTCTTTATCTTACCCATTCGGCTAACGACCCTCCACCAGTCAACCAAGCGGTGGGTGAGAGTATACACCCATTAAGTCGCCATTTATAGGCAACAACCTTATACCCACCTTATAGACCGGCTTCGTGAATGAGGCCTACTAACGGTAAAACGACTTGTTCTTATACATATATACATATATATATATATATATATATATATATATATATATATATATATATATATATATATAATTAATCATTAATGTTATAAATAGTATAAGTCTTGAATTTTAACTTTTAAAATTCTAAGTGTTGGAATTAAAGTTTATTAAAGTGTGTGAAACTTTTCCAAATTCCAAAACTTGAGGACAACTTTTGTAACTCTTCAAAACTTTTCATTTCATAACTTATGAATTAAAGGTTCATAAAATGAAGACTCTTCATTTTATGTAACTTATGTGTTTTGAATGTGTGTTAAAGAAAAGTGACCTTTGGATATCCATAACTTGAGGACAAATTATGGACTCCATTAAAACACATAAATGATCAAGAATTAATCCTAAACAATTAAGCAAATAATTCTTATCATCTTCTAAATTCATAAGAACATGAACATGATTATCAAAGTTTCAAAAAAAATTATATGAACAGATACAAAGCATGAAATTTTGATATATGCTATTGTAAATGGATTAGAACAACCATTACACCAACTAAAATAAGTTTTAAAACATCAAAACAGTTTGGGGTAAAGTTTCTAGTCCATTTCCAGCAGCAAAAGTGGAAAATCTGTATTCTGAACCTTCTACTCGCCGAGTGCACGAACCTACTCGGCGAGTATGATGAATTTTGCCTTGGACTCGGCGAGTCCCCCCATGGACTCGGCGAGTCCATCATGCAGGCAGCAAAAATTTTGACTTTTTTTCACTATTTTGCATCTAGTATCAAACAAGCAAGCCTAGCCTTTGATACCACTGTTGGGTTTTGAGCAATCTAACACTTCCTTAGTGTGCATGCAACCCTAATAAACCTTGGATCTATGTTTCTCTAAATACATGCTAAATAATAATTTTCCAAGGTTCATAACCTATCTAACATGGCATGGGGTACTTTTAAACATAAAAGAATTAGATGAGATTACATACCTTTTTGATGAGTTTGATTCTTAAGGAGTTCGAGGACCAAGCACCAATAGTGTGAATGCCTCAAATGGAATCACAAATCACCACAAACTCTTGGAAAACTTTGAGAGAGTGTATACACACTACAATTTTCAGCCACACACAAACACACACACTAGTGGCTATTTCATGCAACATAAGCATGCTTATATAGTGTGCATGGTTAGGGTGAAATCCTAATAACCCATGACCTTTCCTTTTCCAAGGATCCATGGGTTAAAAGATTCATGGATCATCCATGGACTTCCATACAAGCCTAGCCCATTAACAAATGGGTGTTAGCCCACACCATATAAAACCAATAGCCAACAATCTAATTAGTCTTCCTTTTAATCTCTAAATTAATTCATAATTAATTTAAGACTAAGACTAATTAAATAACATGACTTCATATTAATATATTATAACTTATAATATATTAATAATCATATCTGTATAACTCTCATAAAATTATCCATAAATAGTTTGGATGAAATGAAACTCAAATGGATCATGTCGGGTCGGGTCAAGTATATACCAAATAAGTTATGGACTTAGACACCTTATCCAAAAATATCCTGGTCTATTCTTTGAGGGATGTACTGGAGACCTGAGGGCGGAGAAAATTTATGCAAAGTTCTCCAAATGTGATTTCTGGCTATGGGAAGCACAATTTTTGGGGCATATCATCAATCAGGAGGGTATTTCAGTTGATCTAGCCAAGGTTGAGGCTGTGATGCGGTGGGAAGGACCGAAGAATGCATCAGAGATACGTAGCTTCTTAGGTTTAGCAGGCTATTACCTAAGATTTATCCAGGATTTCTCCAAGATTGCGGTGCCATTGACCCGCTTGACCAAGAAGAATGTGACCTTTCGGTAGGTACGGATCAGCAGATGGTTTTTGAGACCTTGAGATGGAGGTTTTGCAAGGCTCCGATTCTAGTATTACCCAAGGACTTAGACGATTTGATGGTGTATTGTAACGCGTTAATTTCAGGGTTAGGCACGGTACTGATGCAGAGGAGGAATGTGATTGCTCATGACTCGAGGCATCAGAAGCCTCATGAGGCGAATTACCCCACTCATGACCTGGAGTTGGGGGCAGTGGTGTTTGCCCTCTAGATTTGGAGGCACTATTTATATGGAGTACGATGCACCATCTATACCGATCACAAGAGTTGGAGGTATTTGATGGATCAGCAGAACCTCAACATGCGATAGAGGAGGTGGTTAGATGTTCTGAAGGATTATGATTATGAGATATATACCATACAGGGAAGGCCAATGTGGTGGCCAATGCGTTGAGCCGCAAGACGGAAGGGTCGCCGATTGGGAACATTTGTATGAGGATGACAATGCTTTCTCCTTTTTTGGATATGATCAAAAAGGCTCGGGTCGATGGGGTGAAGAAAGAGAATTGGAAGGTAGAGAAAATTCAGGGACATTATCCTTTGTTTGCTAAGGATAGTTGAGGTCTATAGACGCAGTGGGGCCGGGTGTGGGTACCGATGGCTGGAGGAGTAAGGCAGAAGATATTAGAGGAGGTACACAAGTCCAAGTTCTCTATACATCCACGGGCTACAAAAATGTATAGGGACTTGAGACTTAGTTATTGGTGGCCCTACATGAAGGGGGAGATCACCTGGTTCATAGAGCGGGGCTTGACCTGCAGGAAGGTCAAGGCCGTGCATCAGCGGCCTCATGGCAAGGTACAACCACTACCAATTCCCATGTGGAAGTGGGAAGAGATCACTAGGAAAATCTATTTTTATGTCTAGGACTGTAAACAACTCAGTGTTTACGATGTGTTTACGGTTGTGTGTACGGCCGTACACAGGTTTACGGCCGTAAACCAGTGCACGACCATCTGTCTCATATATATAGGGTGAGGAGTGCTTAAGAGAAAGGGGGCTAGAGAAGGAGAGAATTTGGTAGAGAGAGAGAGAAACTAGAGAGAAGATTAGTGTCTGTGAGAGAATCTAATGTATATGGAGCATCACTCATATCTTTGAATACATCATAGATTCAAGTTATTCTTCTTCTCTGTCACACGCCCGAAGCAGACGGCGGAAACATTCGAGGGCTCGCGTGACTTTAATCGAATATCATCACAATGAATATACATGAATCATAACATAAATGTCACCACGCATCAATAAATTACAATTGGAATTGTTCACATCAAGTACATTGTTTTAATATTACACATTCATAACCTAAATAGTTTGAGTGCGTTTAACAACATAACATCTAACATTACTTCATATTACTCTTCCGCTTACCTGTTACCTGAGAATACAAGTTATTTTGGAAAAACGTCAATATATGAAATGTTGGTGAGTTCATAAGCAATGTTGTGATAAAATAGTTTGTGTAGTTTGTAAAACCCAGAAAATCTGATATTTTCTGAAAAGACTTTTGTTTATCAAAGTTTGAGATACATAAGTTGATGCATGAATGATTTTAAAAACATATATATATATATATATATATATATATATATATATATATATATATATATATATATATATCAATGTTGTAAAAATCCCGATTATGTCCCGATTAATCTTCGATTAATCCCTAAGCGCTACTCGACCGATTAGAGAGTGCCTACCGATTAATCCATGCATACAAAATGATTGAAACAATAAAACCCGATGAAATTTTAACACTTTGAAGAAATTATATCTCAACAAAAACTATTTGAGGTATCATTAGTGTTGTATTTATCATATTAACCTATTTTTTTTATGATATTAGTGGTATATATGAACTTTTATATGATATTAGTCCTATTTAATTTTTTAAAATCTAATGAATTAGCAATTAATGGTCTCCGATTAATCCCCCAATTAATCTCCGCCTAGCTAATTAATCCCTTAACCCCAGTTCACCGACTAGCTAACGTCGAGCGATTTTTACAACCTTGATATATATATATATATATATATATATATATATATATATATATATATATATATATATATATATATATATATATAAAGCATACTTTGTATTATAGTTATAAAATTTCGAACGAGTTGTATTGAATTCCCCGGAAAACCCGATGTTTTCCGATATTGAAATGTATTCGTGATTACTGATCTTTGTATTGTCTTAACGAATGAATATTGATTAACCCGCATTGTATATTGTCCTAATTTTGTCTACTTTAATTTCTCGTAAGCCTTAACGAACGAAGAGAAGGGGAGCATTATGTCCCACTACTATCGTAAGTACCCTAGGCTGTCGTGGATGCGAAAGACACGATGGTTCAACTCGCACTTGATTACTGTGACCTTACTAGCTTTTCTAATGGGACACTTTCGCCCACTAGCACATAAAAGCTATTGAAAGTCCTTTTATAAAATACTGGGTCATTGAAGGCCAGTAACATATAAGCGTTATCCCTTTGGGGCGAAAGATCATGTTGGTGGGCTTGCAAGGCCCAACAAGCATGATTTGAAACTCATAAGCCCAAAGTTTGTAGATTTACTCATTGTAGTCATCACGTATCTATTGAAGTGTTTTGATTTAACGATTGTTGTTTTGTGATTCGAGACCGAATCAATTCGTTTATAACGATATTTGGTATTGAATGTGTATTTGTTTTCTGTTTTATCGGTAGTCGTGGATCTTCTATTTTGTCTTAATGAATTAATTTGTTTAAAAGTATGATTTTGACCTTTTCACTACCTTTCTTTTATAAGAATAACACTTTTAGTCCTTTATATAAAAGAATTTCATTTTTAGTCCTTAAAACATTTTCTTGACACTTTTGTATCATCAACTTGTTGAAAAGACATTTTTAACACAAGATTAAATTTGTAAACAACTTTAGCCCTTCCAAAATGGAGTCTCTCGGTTAAACCCCGTTATTTCGCAACTTTTTATAGTTTTGGCCCAAAATCTAAAAAGTTTACCTTTTTTATCCTTTTTGAAATTGAAAAGCATTTTTGACCTTTGAAATAGTTTTATTTTACTTCTTATCCCCCTGTTTTGCAGAATGTTACAATTCAGCCCCTTTAAAACTTCAAATTTTGCAATTATGGGCTTATTGGGCCGAAAAACCCAAATTTAGCCCATTAAGCTAAATTTTTGCATTTCAAGTCCTTTGAAAATTCTAATATTCAGAAAAATGATTATAGAAACTGTTTTGACTCTTTTAACCCTCAAGAAACCGTGACTTCACAGTTTTTACCCCAAGTTTTGTATTTTTGACAATTTAAGCCCTAAAGTGGGTTTTATGTTAGAATATGTTCCTCATAACCTTATAAGCTATTTTTCTTGACTTGTTTAGTGTAAAATAACTTAGATTATGTTTGTTTTCTTTCTCATGTCATAGATCTCGAGTTAACACCCCTTTTGGTTACATATTTAAACACATAAAATCACACACGTACATGCATAAAATCACACATAACATACACATACACATAGATCTAGACATTTTCTTGTATTCTCCCCCATAAAACATATGAAAACCGAAAAGAAGAGGGGTATGAAGCTCACCTTGAGTTGTAGTTCCGGTTTTGAAGAGAGAAAAGAAGAAAATTTCGAGCCTAGCAAGTCCTCTTGGTAGATTTCGAGTTTAGTGACTTCTAAGGTGCAAGATCACAAGTTGGAATAGATTTAGAAGAGATTTTTAATGGAATGAAGTAGCTATGATGAGATTTAAAATATCTTTGATCGATTAGATCTTTGTAACAGGTAGATAATGAAAGTAAAACAATGAAACAATACTCAAGAATGGATCTGAATGAGTCGAATGATTAGAACGTTCAATCCTTAGCAGAGCTCGATAAAGAACTTCCGATGTAGAGGATTTTAGGGTTACAAAAGAGATCTTCTTAATTACACGCAAAAAACCGATCTATATTTTGAAAAAGATGCATGCAAGCATCTATTAATACACAAACCCTAACAAAACAAGTTACGGATGGACAGGCCCATACCATATACAAAATGGGCTAAGAGACGAGCCCAAGACGCAACATCAAATACCCAACAATCTCCCCCTTTTTCGTCAATTGGGGCGAGACCTCACTCCAGCTTGCTTACTCCTGCGGCACTGGATTTCTTCACAGTCTTGAATAGGCAGGGAATGATAGCAAGAAGTGTTTGTCGGAAGTGAATGTACCAATTTATCATATCGTTGAAGTACTTTTTATCACTCTCTGAGTTCTGTTTGCATTGATTGATGATACCCAGAACATGCTCCAAGCAGGAAGTGGTGTAAAGATGTTTGTCAGCCAAAGCAAATAATCATTTCTAACCTTCTGCCCTGGTGAACATGACTGAGTTTTGTTTCGGATCAATCTTTCCCATCTTCATTCTGTTTATATCGCTTGCAGAACCGACTGCAGTGATGATGTGCTTCTTCCTAAGAACATTAACAACCTCTTAATCCAGCTTAGCAACCTCCAAAATATAACAAACCAACATTCTCTTGAAATGGTCTATGATTGGACCATATTCCACTTCATTAACAAGAAGAATGTTGTGCAAGACTATCCAATCATGAGGGTTTAAGTTAGGAAGATCAGCCAGAGAGATGGAATGCTCGGTTTTGTCAGATCCCCTTAAGACCTTGAATCTGACATTGATGAAGTTGCCCTCCCGAATAGGTTTGAGAACCCGAACGTTGATGATCTTCTGTGCACTCCACGTCTGATACTGAGGTTGAGTGGTCCTCAGATAATAGTCTACAAGCTCCCAATCAACCTTCGGGTGAGGATGAGGAACTTCAGCTATGTGGGAGAATGCATGGAAGATAAAAGCTTTTCTGGTCAGGGGGATGTCAAATTGGGAATCGACCGAATTCACCCGGTCCAAGGAGATCACCGGTTCTAGCCAAAGAGTGCAGGGGGACTCAATGGCTTCTTTGACAAGCACTTTGAGAGTCCAAGGAGGAAATAGAGTTTTTCTGCTTTCAAGGAGATCATGAGCCTGCTTTATCTTCCTCTCCTTGGCTTCAGCCTCTCTGGCAATGCGAGCATTTTCATCCAGGTCCTTCTCTCTGGCATGTTTCCTCAGTAAGCTGACAATCGGTTCTTGATCATCACTTTCATCACTGTCATTGATGATTTGTTTGTCTTTGCTTTAAGCACTCAAACCTGATGCAGGAACAGTTGTTGGTTTGGGTGCTTTCGGATGGACAAGTGATGAAACTGGAAGTGACTGAGCTTTAGAAATCGGAGGGGGTTTTGATTGAGCTGTGGGCTTCCCTTCTCCCCCTTGTTTCGAATGTTCCTCCTGCTCAGGAATCCCTTCAATGCGGCTAAGCAGGGCAAGAGCAGGAGCGAGCTTCTCTACAAGAGTGCGCCTCACCGAATAGTTAAGAATCGGATCATGGGCTTCAATAATGTTGGACAGAGCTCCATGTACATCTGAAACACAACTCCGGACCATAGCTTTCTCAGACCGAAGAGAATCGATCTCCTTCTCGTCTTGGGAGAGCTGATGAGTTGCAAGAGTAAGCTCGGAAGATTTACGAGCAAGCTCGTCCTTCGTAGTAGACTCGCCGGCAAGAGTGGCTTGAAAGGTAAGAAGACGATCCGCAACCGAAGATTGAAAAGATTGATTGTCTTCTTTGAGGTGCTGATGGAAGCTGGCAAATTGGTCTTTTTCGGTATGAAAAGAATGGACCAACTTCTCCATAACGGTGCGAATCTTCTTGGTATTTGTTTCTGATGCCGCCTGCAAAGACTCCAGCCAAATCTGGGCATCTTGAAATAGTTTTTCGACTTTTTCGGTCACAGCAGCACTAGCCTTTGTCGATTTATCAATAGCAGCAGCAGCTGAGCTGATGGAGGCTTCATGTGCTTTGGAGAGAGATTCCACCATCCCCTGAATGGCAGTCTCCGAAAAGTGAGATTTTGAGGAAGAGGAAGAAGCCACAAGATTATCAATCTTCTCGTGGAGTTCCTTGATGTGCTTTTTGGTAACTGGAGCATCATCATCATCATCACATTGGAGTTGGTAGGGGCTGTAGTAGATGGAATAAAAAACCATATCCTCCCCTCCCAAAAAGGTTTCGGTTTCAGCAGATCGAGTGGGAGATAAGGGTGCGGCGGATGGTTCGGTAGTGGAAGTGGGTTCGGGTTGTGAAGTTCAAACCCCCGTATCAGATACGTTGGTTGGAACCTCACTGGTGGTGGTTTTGGTGGCTTCTGTGAAGATTGGTGGTGGTATGGAAGTAGTTGTGGGTGAAATGGTAGTAGAGGTAGTTATGGGGGGAATAAAAATAGGGTTAGATATGGAGGGAATGGAAATGGAGGAGGTTATGGTGGGAATGGAGGAGGTTATGGTGGGAATGGTGGATGTGGAGATAGGAGAAGGGGAAGGAGGTTTTGATGAAACAGGTACCTCATGAGCAGGCAAGTGAGGAGGAGTTTCGCCTCTAGCCGACTCGTCTGAGTCAGAGTGGTTATCTTCTGAATCGTTGGATGAAGAAGAGAGAATAAGTTTTCTCTTCGGCTGTGCTTTCTTCTTCTTTGCTGGTGGGAAAGATCTGTCTTTGAGGGTTTTCGCTTCTTAGGAGAAAGACCCTTTGCCCCCTTTGCTGCTTTCTTGATCTTCCCTTTCTCGGGTTTCTTCCCTCTAGCAGCTGGTTTATCTGCGTCATTAATGGACTGAACCATTTCTGCAGAAAGTTCCCGTGGATCCAAAGGATGAAAGTCCTTGTAGGCCTTCATTATAATGCTCTCCTTGGAGACACCAGCGGACATAGAATCCGGAATGGATCCGACGAAGGAGAACTTGGTCGGATCACTAACGATGATCTTGGTGGTATGGAAGACACTGATGGAGGAGAGGAGGGAATCTGCAACAGTTGGAACATGAAGTTTATCCATGGCTCACTTGGTGATCAGCGTCCAAAATCTGGCATAGGACACTTTAGTGTGGTGAGAGGAGGAGGCTAGGCTCTGAATGAGTTGTTTCCAGAGAACCGAGTCGTAGTCGAGGTTGATGCCATGGTATAGACCATAGAGAATGGTGATGAACAACTTGCTGGCCCCATCAGAACCAGAACTATGCTCAGAGAGCCCTTTGAACAGAATGGTGAAGAAGCCATTCCATGGAGGAGGAAGACGTGACTTCTTGAACTTGGTGACCGTCGTGATAATTTCCGTGTAGCCCATGTTGTAGAACATCGAAAATAACTATCCCACAGTGATGGAATCGGGATTAACCCTATATTCATCAGCTTCAAAACCTAGGAGCCAGCATAATCATTGCTTGGAGATGGAGGTCTTGTGAGAAAAAAGGTCGAAGTAGATTCGATCCATTGATCTATCATAATGAGCAGTGGAGAAGACCTGTGAAAGACATACCATGGGCACAATCTCAACCTTGGAAAGGGCTAGTACCAATGGAGAGTATTTAAGACACTCCACCATGGGATACATATAATTCTCGTAGGCTTTAGGGTTTAAATCGATCACCAGACTTTGTTGAGCGCGAATGGGAAGAATGTTGGTGCGGGAAGAGGTTTCCTGGACAGAGGAAGAGTCCGCCATTGTTGAATGTTGAAGATGATGAACAGTAGAGTATAAATCGCCTGATTTTGCTTGGTTAATTTTTGATTGCTGTAAGTATGGAATGAAGCAGAAGTGTTCCTTTTATACTGTGGGTAGAGGAAAGAGAAGAATCATCCCCCAAATCTTCTTGATACACAAAACGGATTCGGATGTGATAGAAGCGCCACAGTTGGCACCCCCGATGATTACGCATGAGAGAGAAAAATTGTTCCGTTTTGCACACGTGCCCGTCAAATCACTATTGAAGTCGTTCGTCTGTCGGCTGAGTCAGCATCTTATCTGTTAAATAGCTGTCATCCAAACACAAGATTATGATGGAACCGAACTAGATTTTTGGAAAATCAAATATTTTCGTGCATAGAGTGTCAAAGATAAGGAAATAAAGCGATATTTATGTGGGAATTCGTGATGTCAATATAGACACAAAACAGTTGATCTCGGGCACGAATCACTTTCTTCAAGGTCAAGAGAGACCTTAAAGTGTCTGTATGGATTCCCGTTGAATTACGATCAACCACTTATTAAGAAGTGTTGAAAGGCATCTTTTTATAAGGCTTAAAAGTGTGGCTTTCGCTTCAGTTTAAAATCCCGAACCTTGACATAAGACCGAGACTAAATGAAGTCCCTGTGAGACCGATGTGGTCTGTTGAACAAGTAGGTTGGAATATCTATTTAGTGATGTATTGAAGATGTGTGATGTTGAAATCTCAAAAAAAAAAAATTAAAACTGGATTCTAAGGGAAGAAATGTTATGGTAAATAACAATTTCATAAGAATCTCACAACGAAAAGAGATTTCATGTTTACTGTCAATTCATGTTAGGTATTGAATTTTGGGTTTCACTAAGCACGTAGTGACACGAGGCTCAGATCATAAACACAGAGATTGTGTAACCATAAACCTCAGTGGTTAATTCTGAGAGTCTCAAGGGTTACGATATGGGACCGAAATAGGATGGAGAAAAATATTGAGGTGGTGAAGAGAAACTATAGTACCTCTGCTGAAAATAGTGACCAAGCAGTAAAATCTTAACCCGTATGAGAAAAGAGTAAGGTAGCTCAGGATTAGAATAAATGGAGCAGCCTTATTGGGAAGACAAGGTTTGTATATACCTAGTCATTAAGGCTTTTATTCAAAATCAGTTGAGGCTTTGGACAACATGCAGCAGCATGCTTCTAGGGACGCTTAACTATTATAAAGTGTGTGAACGAAACATGTCCCATCGATATTTAAACAAGAATGAAAGAAAAAGAAAAAATATTTTTGGAGATTTTAAGTTTTTGAAAAGAGAAAAACCAAACATAATAAAAAAAATTGGAACCGAACCCGAAATGGACCGAACGCTCGGTTCATTTCGGTTCAAAATTTTTTTTTTGGATTTTTGGAAAACAACTTTTTACAAAAGGATACAACCATAGACAACACCTTTTTGAGATTGAGCGAAAATATGTGCAATGGGACCGAACCTGAAATAGACCGAGCGCTCGGTTCATTTCGGTTGTCATGTGAATCGAACCCGAAATAGACCAAGCGTTCGATTCATTTCGCTTCTAACTTTTAACTTTGAGATGGTGTTTTTGGTACCGATTCTGATTCCATCATTCCTAGTCCCTGAAGGATCTTATTGAAACTTGCTTCAGGTAGGGCTTTGGTGAAAATATCAGCCAGTTGATAAGTTGTTCGAACAAAGTGAATTTCGACATTTCCATCCTCCACATCATCCTTAATGAAGTGATACCTCAGTGCTATATGCTTGGTCTTAGAGTGTTGCACCGAGTTATGACAGATCCTAATTGCACTTTATGAATCACAATATAGTGGGATCTTTTTCATGTTGAGTCCATAATCTCTGAGTTGGCTTTGGATCCAAATGACTTGAGATGTACAAGAAGCGGCTACGATGTACTCTGCTACGGCTGTAGAAAGGGAAACGCAGGTTTGCTTCTTTGACTGCCAGCTGACCAACTTTCCATCAAGGAATTGGCAACCCCCTGTGGTGCTTTTCCTGTCTAAACCGCATCCTCCAAGGTCTGCATCTGAGAAGGCTTGAACGAAGAAGCCTGAGTTTGATGAATACCATAGACCGAGAGAGGTGGTTCGCTTCAGATACCTGAGTATATTTTTCACTGCAAGCATATGTGGTTCTCGAGGATTCGCCTGAAACCTAGCACAATAACATACAGAAAACATCATATCATGCCTGCTAGCAGTAAGATACATTAAGGACTCAATCATCTGGCGGTATAGCATAATGTCAACTGCCGGTTTCTCCAGGGAAGGTGTGAGTTTCGTGTCGAATGCCATTGGAACTTTGACCTTGCAAGAAGAGTTTTGGTGTATGCTTCCTGGTTGATAAAGATGCCTTCGGGTCCCTGTCTAATATTTAAACCAAGGAAAAACTTAATCGGACCCATGGAGCTCATTTCAAATTTAGTCTCCATCAGCTTTCTGAATTCAGCTGTTAAGCTGGGATTTGTTGAGCCAAAGATGATATCATCGACATAGATTTGTACAATCATAAGGTGGTTACCTTCCTTCTTACGAAATAAGGTTGGGTCAGCCGATCCTTGTTTGAATTTGGACATCTTTAAAAACTTAGTTAGCGTTTCATACCAGGCCCTAGGTGCTTGTTTCAGACCGTAAACTGCCTTGTCCAGAATATAGTAGTGATTTGGGAACTTCTCATTGACAAAACCAGGAGGCTGCTCCACGTAGACCATTTCTTCAAGTTCTCCATTCAGAAAAGCGCATTTTACGTCCATTTGGTAGACCTCGAAGTTTTTGTGCGTTGCATAGGCAAGAAATATTCGAACAGATTCCAGCCTTGCAACTGGAGCGAAAGTCTCTTCGTAATCAATTCCTTCTTCCTGGCAGTATGCTTTCACCACTAAACGAGCTTTGTTCCTTATTACATTGCCTTCCTTGTACATTTTATTTCTAAAGACCCATTTGAGACCAACAACGGAGGCAACTTGAGGAGTTGGAATGAGACGCCAAACTTTATTTCTTTCGAACTCATTAACTTCGTCTTGCATAGCTTGAACCCAATCAGAGTGATCAAGAGCGGTGTTTACTGTCTTTGGTTCAACCTTTGAGACAAAAGAGTTAAACATGCAGAACTCAACTTTGGAAAATAAAGAAGTTTGTTTTGCCTTCAGTTGAGATCTGGTCAACACCTTTTCAGAGACATCACCCACAACCTGTGAAACAGGATGATCTCTAGTCCATTTGACAAGAGGAGGGTAATTTGGATCATAGGAAGGATCCAATTCAGCGTTCACCAATTATTCCAATTCTGATTGACTATCTTCGTCATGAAACGTATTGGCATTCTCCCCCTCGAATGATGAGCTTTCTGGTGCAGTAGGACTTTCGGGTGTAGTTGTGCTCTCTGACGGTTTTGAGCTTTCAATTGCTACAGTAGTTTCGGAAGCTGTGGAGCGTTCGGGTGCTACAGTACCTTCGGGTGCTACAGTACCTTCGGGTGCTATAGGACTAGAGTGCTCGCCCTCAACTGGCAAGCTTGACTATTTTGAATAGGATGGATCCTCCCCCTCAACTGATGCATTGTGCTGAGAAGTTTTATTTGGAGCTGAATCTCCGTCACCCAGTCATTTGGCAGCTTCATCGACGATTTGCTTCAGATGGTTGATTTTGTTGTCTGCTGCCTTGGCTTCCGAGAGAGTAGCTTTCTCAGGTTCATCGAATAACTCCACAAACTGCTTAAACAAATTAGCAATCGAGGCCGTAACATGACCTGTTTGAGTGAAAATTTCTCCAATTGCTTCTTCAGTAGCCTTTATCCTTTTGACGAAGCTATCATCGAAAGTCACATAATATGTCTCTTCAATCTTTCTTGAACGCTTGTTTAATACCCGATATGCTTTTGAAGTTAGAGAGTATCCCAGAAAAATCCCTTCATCATCTTTTACGTCGAACTTTTTACGATGTTCTTTAGAATTGAAGATAAAGCATCGTGAGCCGAACACGTGGAAGAATTTGACATTCGGTTTTCTGTTGTTGATGATCTCATAAGGGGTGCGAGTGAAACGCTTATTGAGATAGGACCTGTTCTGTGTAAAACAAGCTGCAGAAACAACATCAGCCCAGAAATATAATGGTAAGGAAGCAAAACATAACATGGTTCTGGCCGCCTCACACAAAGATCGGTTTCGTCTTTCGACAATTCTGTTTTGTTGAGGGGTGTAGGGAGCTGAGAAGTTGTGACTGGTTCCTTTTTCCGCTAGAAAGTCTTCAAATTCTTTATTTTTGAACTCCAGCCTATTGTCGCTTCTGATGTTCCGTACAACTTTCCTCAGCTGCACTTCAACTTGCTTGACAGACAGCTTCAGCTTGAGTGTTGCCTCAGATTTGTGCTTCAGAAAGAACACCCATGTAAAACGTAAAAAGTCATCGACAATAACAAGAATATACTTGCTACCGCCTATGCTTTCAATAGAAGATGGACCACACAAGTCAATGTGAATTAACTCAAGTGGTTCAACAACCTTTGTGTTTATGATGGATGGGTGACTTTGACGACATTGCTTCCCCATTTCACACGCAGCAAACAAATGTTCTTGATCAAAATTGAGCAATGGAAGACCCCTAACATGACCCCCTGTGACGAGTTTATTAATATCCTTGAAATTGAGATGGGAGAGCCTTCGGTGCCACATCCAGCTTTCATCAGAATGTGGTTTGGATAACAGACAAATAGCTGGGTTTCTGAAGAGATTTGTAATCAAGTTTAAAGATCAATTTATGTAAGAATTAAGAAAGAAGAATCACGATGAACAAGAGAGTAAATATAATCTTTGATCAGCTCATATTATGCTTTTTGGTTTACAGAGTATAACAGAATTCTCTGTAAAGTGTGTAAAAAGTCTCTTCTTCTCACATTGTACAGACTCCTATTTATAGGCGTACAAAAGCATAATAAACTACTAAGGACTAGACATTAAATCTTAGATAAAATGCATTAGTAATTATAACGTTACATTCGAAGACACAACTTACGAAGACTAACAACCCTTCGTAACAAAAACAATACTTCGACATATTACAATACAAACCCTAACAATCTCCCCCTTTGGAATAAAGGTCGAAGTCTTCATGAAGTAAGTAGTTGTATAGCATACATGAGTACCCTTCGAATTTCCATGTACCAAGAGATAACTTTCTTTATCTCTTTCTTGTCTCCTTCTGAATTCTTCTTGCAATGATTCATACGAACAATTAAGTTCGTATATTGCGAATTTGTATATCTTTCTACTTCAGAGGTTTGAAACAAGAATCTCTTGGCCTTTCCAGATTTGTCTTTTCCGGCGAAGACTATCCCCAACGGTTTTAAACAAATTTCTCCGTCTTTAAATTTCTTCAATTCCACCTGCTTCTTTGTAGGAGCCATTGGAACAGTGATGTCGATGCCTTTGACAGTAGCAAGCTCGATATCAGTTTGAGCTAGGCATTCGAAATAATTTTCCAAGAAAACTTTTATATGCCTACACCCAAGACTGAAGACATCAGGTTCTGTTTCTTGAAGATAAGAAAAGGACTTGTCTTTGAGAATCAACGCAGTATTGATGAGATGGTAAGTGTTCATCAACGGAAAGTCAGCTATGGTGAACTCTTGTATCTTTCCACTTGCTCTTGACACAACATACTTCAAGTTCTCAAACTTTCCTTCGAAAATGACATCCCTTTTTATGGATATCACCTTCTTAATCTTCTCTGAATACCAGACTTCTTCTTGATCTTTAGCTAACACAGCACAAAATCGAATTTTCATCTTCTTTCCTTCTTCGACATCCATATTCTTTGACTCTACTTTAAACTGTGGCATGATGAACATCATCTCATTAATTGGAAAGTCGAGTTGCCCATAATTAGTGTTTTTCACCAGATAACTCTTCTTAGGTATCTTCTCAAAAGAATACATATGGTCAAACATCACTCTTGATTCGATAGTTTCATAGTTGAAAACTTTCAAAAGATCTCCCTTGTTGACATTCGAACCTTCAAGAGCTCTTTGTCGCATAATGCTCTCCACATGCCTCATTCGTTCTAATTCAGCTGCCACCTCTGCTTTCTTTTCTTTGTTTGTCTTCTCAATCAAGACTCCTTTTCCTTTGTCTTTCTCATTCGAAGGAGAAGCACCCTTTGAAGAAGAAACATTCGAAGAAACAACATTCCCAATTACAATACCTTTTGTACTAGGTCTTGAAATCGGAACCGTTGTAGTCACAGTTGAAATGACTGGAGCAGCTGAAACAATTGTTGGTTTCACTGGATCCTTCGAATCTTCTGGTCTCATCTCATGCTCCCCAGCCTTTGCTTGAACAATCTTTTCTCCCCCTTGCACCCCTGTGATAGCAGGTGGGGCATACACTTGGCAATAGGCTTGAGATTCGAAGTAGCGGAGTAAGATACTTTTGAAGAATGGCTTCGAAATGAAGAAATTTCTGAGATAGATACTCTTGAGAGATAATCGAAGAAGAGGATTTCGAGGAGATATCTTTGAGTTCCTTCATTAGATTCAATAACTCTCCGAAATGTTGAACTTCAGTTGCTGACAGAGAAGTCATCTGTGATTTGAGCGGTTCAAACCTCTTGACACACTGAACAACTGCATCACAAATGATGTCAATCTTCTGATGTGCAGAATCATACCCCTGGTTAAGAGTTTGAACTTCCTTCATCATTTCTTTACGAAGTTCTCTAATCTGCATATTCACATCCTCTCTAACCTTCTTCACCTCCTGTATGAAGAGCACATGACGCTCCTTCGTCACCATCTTCAAATCTTTAACTTCCTTCAGGAGATCAGTTCTTAGAAACTTGATTCTATTCTCAGTAGAACTATCAGACTAATCAATTTTTTCTAAAATCCGGCTTTCTGAATCACGAATAAGCCTTGAATTCTTCGATAGCAGCCTGTTTTCCATCTACTTCATCAATGAATCAACTTGCAAAAGATTAATTCTAACATTTCTGACATCTGCTTGAGATTGTAAGATTGAATTCAATTTGGAATTCAAAATCTTGAACTGCTTCATCGTCATTATCATATGATCCGGAAAATCTTCTTCTGATTTATCAAAAGAAAGGTCTTCGAAAGTTCCCCCAAACCCTTTGTTGTCAGTTTCTTCATCAATTGCCATTGTTTCAGCAATAGGTGATAAAGATTGTGGTGGTTCAGTGGACTGTGTTGAAAAAATGGTGGTGAAGGGTTGATTCATGATAGATTGGAATGTAGGAGAATCGATGGTAGAAGTAGCCTGTGGTAGAGTCGTTGATTCTAGAATCTTGACGTCAGCAGGTTTCAAAATCTCAGTAGATTGAAAGATTTCGACTTCTTTTGGAATATCAGCTTCAGGAGTTTCAGGCACAACTTCTTCATCTTCAACAAGTTTGGGTTTCTTCAAGAACTTTGCCATTTCTTCAGCCCTTCTCTTTTTCGAAGATGGAGACACAGGAGCTGGAACTTCACGAACTGTAACCCCTTGGTGAGTAGTTTTCTTCACCAACTGAGACTTTCGCTTGATCTTGATTCTTCAAAAAACTCCCGTCTTCGAAGGAATCGTTTCCTTTGATGGAGAGGCTTCAATTACTGGAGTATCAGCAACTGATCTCAAGACCGGAGACACTTTTTCGACAGTTGAGGAAGGACCAATGAGTGCTTGATGCTGGTCATCTTTTAACCCTTTTTCCGAAGAGTCCCCTTTCGTCTTCTTGGACTTCTTTGTCTTTTTGGTGGCTTCTTGCTGTAACTTCCCAGTCACAACTGTTGTGTCAATTGATTGTAAGTATGACACCAACACTTTGTTCGTAGGATCCACCTTCTTTAACATTGCATCTGGAATTCTGGCTATTGAGGTAAAAATTGCCGGATCGTCACGTACTTCCTTCAGACTCCCTGTTTGGCACTCGTCTTCGAAATGCTTGTAATAAACTCGGTCCACAACTGCTCAGAGTAATCCACCTGTAAGTCATAGTAAAGCCCTGCAACCATTGCGTATACCTCCATTCTACCTTTGTCTAAGCCCACCGTTCTTCCAGTAAGACATCTGAGGAAGATGCCAAATAAAAAATTCCAAATGGTTGGTAGACCTGACTTCTTGAAATCACTTATACGTGTCAATGGAGGTTGGTGACCCATCTCATTGAACATGTATATTACTTGCGAAGACGTGAGTTCATCGTATGGACCAAAATTTGGAATTCCCAAAATCTTGCAAAACAATCTTTTGGAAACCCTAATTCGCGTATCAGTAACCATGGTGAATTCCACACACCCGGTTTCTTTATTGTAGGAAGCTGTAGAACCAACCTTCGATAACCATGACATTGGTGCAGCAAATGATTGGAAAATGGCTTTAGACAGAACAGAGTTCTGTAAAGCAACGACCAGCATCTTTAGTTCTTCCGGATATTTCGACAAATCCGATTCTACTTGATAGTTTGAACCCTGGATCTTCAAGATTGGAACACTGATGATCTCGTCAGTGGTTGGTGATGAAGTAGCTGCCATTGTAGATGAGTTGAAGAAAAGAACTGTGTGAAGATGATGATTTGCAGAGAAAGTTTTTGTTTTTCTGAAGAAGATGATTTGCGTAAAGGATTAGGAAGTTGTAACGTTCCCTTTTATATGTAACCCTAGAATTTTTGAATTTGAAGCGGGATGCATTAAATGCTTGCTGACATGGCACCTTGAAACCCGGAATGCACTCATCAAAAAGTAACAATCGTAACTATCAATACGCCGTTCACGCTTATCCTACATCATACGTCATCAAGAGATAGGACCGTTTGGTGTTCCCCAAAAAAATTGTAACCGTCGGATGACTTCGGAATGGAGGTCAGGCTCTTTCACTTTGGGGTTTAAAAAGCGAAGTCATTTGCCAGAGTTTAAAAATCATCAGTTTAAGTTGGTGTTACTCAAACCTCAAGGATTTCGTGTGTGCTGTGTGCCAACAAAAATTAGATGAGAAGCAAAGAAAAAAAACTTTTGAAAACTCGTGATGTCAATAATTTCTTTGACATAAAAGCAATGTTATCCCAGGCAAAGATATCTTCGAAAATTATCAAGAGAGATAATTGACAGCTTGTGTGGTTTCCCGTGAAATACAATCGATAACTTGTAAAGAAGTTTCGAAGGGTTTCTTTTATTGGATACATTTGGTGGCTTCGAAAATTTTGTTACATATCAACGTTAAAATAAGGTGAGTAATTGTAAACAAAATTAGTTGTATGACCAGTGTAATCAGTGACAACTTGGTTGCGAATGATATTCAAAGTAACAAAGATTTTGAAAATATACTCACACGGAAATCATATTCATAAAAAAATTATGCTGGATCTATTTGGGAACAAACATCGTAGTTTTCAAATGTTTGATTAAGATCACTCAAAGGAAATCAATATGATTTGGAGTCTAAAAGGTACTGAAGCAAAAGCTTCGTAAGATCTGGAACATAGTCCCCCGTCAATTCCTTAAAGGTGTATGAATTTTGGGTTTCACTTTCATCACGGACTCATGATGTTAGATCTTAAACACAGAATTGTGATTTGTGTTGATTTTGATTGGTTTGACCAAAGATCTCAAGGACAAATCTTTTTCAAAAAAAAATTTGAATTGAAAGAATTGTTTGGTTTAAAAAGATTGGATAAGAATCGAAGTGTACCTCTGTTCTAATGGACAAAACAAAAAACTCTTAACTCATTTGAGAAGAGTAAGGTAGCTCGTTTTGACTTATGCGAATATAAGCCTTTTTGGGAAGAAATTTTCTTGAGATAATTTCATTAAGGCTTTCTTGACACACATAGAGTCATGTTGAGGCTTTTGGTCTACATACAACAACATGCTTCTAGGGACATCCTAACTAGTTTGTAAAAGAAATTTAATACCTTCCCACAGAAACACAAATGTATGACCTCTTCGCATTGTTACCCTGTATTAAATTCTTAGCACACACAGTTTGATTAACAAAGAAAACAAAAATATTTTTGTGATTTTTGAATTTTTCGAAACGTAAGAACAAAAATAAAATCTTTTTGGATTTTTGATTTTTCAAAATTAAAGAACAAAAATTAAAGACAATATTTTTGATTTTTCAGATTTTTCAAAAAAAAAAATATTAAAAACAAATCTAACCTTAGTTGAAGTGTGTTGAAAATATCCCGAATACGGAGCATTCGAATCGTTGACTTGAACAGTAACCTCTGATGATTTGTTAGAAACTTCCGAATGCGAAGCGTTCGAAGCGTTGACCATGAACAGTAGCCTCTGAACACTTAATCATTCTTTCCACCCATTCACCAAATGACTCATACTATCACTCTTCGTTTTTAGTAGTCTAAAGAGAATTTCCATCAAGCATTCCCAAACCGTCTAATATCCGAAGAAACGCTTTTTCATCCAAAGCCTTTGTAAAAATATCTGCTAATTGATCCGTTGTTTTCACAAAATGAACTTCAATATTGCCTTCTTCAACATGATCTTTGATGAAATGATATCGCAGAGCAATGTGCTTTGTCTTTGAATGCTGCACAGGATTATGACAAATTCTTATTGCATTTTGTGAATCACAATATAAAGGAATCTTTTTCATATTAATTGCATAATCTCTTAGTTGACTTTAAATCCAAATTATATGTGATGTACACGCAGCTGCAGCAACATATTCAGCTTCAGCGGTTGATATTGACACACATGTTTGCTTCTTCGATTGCCAGCTGACCAGCTTTCCATCTAGCAATTGACACCCACCAGTTGTGCTTTTATGATCAAGACTACATCCTCCAGGATCCGCATCTGAGTAAGCTTGGACAAAGAACCCTGTTTTCGAAGGATACCACAATCCTAACGAAGTAGTGCCTTTTAAGTATCTGAAAATATTCTTTACTGCTGTGAGATGTGGTTCTCGTGGATTTGATTGATACCTAGCACAATTATAAACTGAGTACATAATATCAGGTCTACTTGCAGTTAAATACAATAAAGACCCAATCATGCTTCGATATAAAGTAATATCAACAGCAGATTTATCTAACGAAGGAGTTAGCTTTATGCTCGTTGCCATTGGTATTCGTAACCTTGTGCTAATTGTCATTCCAAACTTTTCCAACAGATTCTTCGTGTATTTCTCTTGATTGATGAATATGCCTTCCCTGTTTTGTCTAATATTTAAACCAAAAAAATTATTAATTTTGCCCATCATACTCATTTCAAATTTGCTTTTCATCAAATCTTCGAATTCTTTAAATAAAGCAGGATCAGTTGAGCCAAAAATTATATCATCAACATAAATTTGAACAAGCATCAGATGATTCCCAATTTTCTTTCGAAATAAAGTGGGATCAACTGAACCTTGTTTAAATTTAGATTGCTTCAAAAATGATGTAAGAGTTGCATACCATGCTCTTGGTGCTTGTTTTAACCCATATACAACTTTATTTAAAATATAAACGTGATCAGGATGCTCAGAGTTTATAAAACCTGGAGGTTGTTCAACATATACTGTTTCTTCGAGTTCTCCATTTAAGAATGCACATTTGACATCCATTTGATAGACATCAAAATCTTTATGAGCTGCAAAAGCCAAAAAAATACGAACAGCCTCGAGTCTTGTGACAGGGGAAAATGTTTCTTCGTAATCAATTCCTTCTTGTTGAGAATAGCCTTTAACAACAAGTCTGGCCTTATTTCGAATAAAGTTTTCATCTTTGTTGTGGTGTATAAGGAGATGAAAAATTATGTGAAATTCCTTTTTCCACCAGAAATGTATCGAAGACATGATTTTTGAATTCAGTTCCATGATCACTTTTAATTTTTCGAACTGTTTTTTGCAATGAAACTTCCATCTTTTTGATAAAATCAATCATCACTTGTGGAACTTCGGATTTTAACCTGAGAAAATAAACCCACGTGAATCTTGAAAAATCATCTACAATTACCAAAATGTACCTTTTCTTGTTAAGAGTAGCAACTGTTGAAGGACCACATAAATCTATATGTAGGAGTTCAAGAGGTTCAATAATCTTCGAATCTATTGTGATTGGATGACCTTGTTTATGTTGTTTTCGTACTTCGCAAGTTGCACACAAACTGTCATTATCATATTTAAGAATAGGTAAACCTCTTACCAGATCTTGTGTGACAAGTTTGTTGATGTTTCGAAAATTGAGATGTGATAATCTCCTGTGCCATAACCAGCTAACATCAGCAGCAGCCTTCGAAAGTAAACACACAGCAGGTTTGCCTACATAGGAACAATATCCAATGTAAACATGTCACCTTTTCTTTTTGACTTCAGTAACACTTCCTTAGTTTTGATATTCGAAATAACTCTTCCTTCTTCATTAAAAAGAACTTGATTGCCAGTACCCACAACAAGTTGTGAAACACTTATCAAGTTGTGTTGCAAACCTTCAACAAATGCAACTCTGTTGACAGTAAAATTTCCATTTGTTATTTTCCCATAACCCTTGACTTTGCATTTGTGATTATTACCAAACTTAATCACTCCTCTATTTTCTAGGCTTCGAAAATCACGCAAGTTTTCCTTCTTCCCAGTCATGTGACGTGAGTAACCGCTATCAATGTACCATTTGTTATCATATTGCTCGTCACAAAGTACCTGCAATTATTGGAAAATTTTAGGTACCCAAGCTATGTTGGGTCCATTCGTATTAGGTTTATGATTCGGTTGTAAGTTACAACCATTAACCCAATCATATACTTTGTTTTTGAAACTATCAATAAATCTAATATTTTCATTCGAAGGGTCAGATATATGAGTTTTTATTATTTTCATATTGTGACTAACTTCACCCTTCGCATCTTGAGTTTGTGATTCTTCTCTTTTTTCTTTTGAAACCGGTTGCCAAACTTTAACTAATATATTTGACTCTTTGGATGATGAACTTCCATTTGTTGAAGGATAGGCATATATGTCATATGCTTCTTTTATCTGTTCTTTCGAATATTTGCTTGATTGATACATTTTTCCTTTTCCTTCCAACCAATGATCAATATTTCTCTTTGTTGTTATACCCTTTTCATTTGAAACTTTGTCAGCTTGTTTCTTAAAGGATTATAACATTTTGCTGAATTTGGAACATAATCAACTTTTGGTTTTGAAAGATATGATTCATGATAAGATGTATTGCTTTGAACCTTTGAAGTTTGATTTTCAACCTTTTTCTGAAAAAAAATTCTTGGTATTGTAGATTTTATTTCTTTGAAAACTTTTGAATTTTTATTTAAAACCAAAGCACTTTTCTCTTCAAAAATTTGAGATTTTTCTTTAAAAACTTTTCTTCTTTTTGAAAAATTTGTTGATCTCATTTTTGATGGTTCAACAATTTGCCAAAAAATTATTTTTCTCGCTGTACGTTTCGAAAGATTATTCTCCTTTGAAAAATTTTCAACTTGATCTTTAAATTCTTTTGAGTTTAGATTTATTGCTTTGTTAATTGTTTTAACATCATTTTTAACATCTTTTTTTGAATACATATTTGCATTTGGAACAACTTCTTCCTTTTCAACTTTTGACTTTTCAATCCAAACTCTTTTATGTTTATGATGTTGAAATTTATATGAATTCTTTGTAAGATTATTCTCAACTGTACTTTGATTTGAAAAGAATCCTTCATTTGACGTTTGCTTATTGTCTTCTTCCACCATCTTTTTGAATTCAGGTTTTACATTTTCAACATTCCCTGTTGTTACAAAGACTTGATTTGGAAACACAACATCATCAGTGCATTTGAAGATTGGATAAACAACAGTGTTCGATTCAAGAAAATGAGCACCTTTTTCACTTAGAATTTTCTTAAATTCTTGTGTATCCAAATAGACTTGATCAACAACCACTCGAGGAATTTCAATTTCATTCGTCTTTTGAATTGGCTTCGCATTTGAATTTTCCTCCTCATTGTCACTATCATTCGTTTGACTCTCATGTATTTCCACAAACTCCATATCACAAACTTTCGAAGTTGAGGGTTTATTAGTTTCAATTTTCATTAATAAATCTTCACATTTTTCTTTCCCTTTAAATGAATTTGCAACATTTATGACAGACAACTGTGAACAATCTACATCTTCTAAATCACTAATTTCACTAATATTATCAGAATTATCTTCAATATTAGCAATATTAGTTTCACTATTGGATGTAGAATTCTCATTCTTTTTCAAAATTCGAAGTTGTTCTGATTTAGTTAAGGTTTCATTTACAATTTTTACTAAATCATCAGCATCAAGATAATCTTCGACTTCTGCAATTCCATATCTAAATCTATCATCTGGGATTTTGTTAAAATCAGAGATTTCTTTTTCACAATCATATGAAATACTATCAACCTTAGCTCTATCATAAGCTAAAAAAGGTTGTAATTTTCTATGTTGTTCCTTACTAATTTCACATGAATGATGTAACTCAGTTAATTTTCCATATAATCCTTTTGCTGAATTACAAAAGATATTCTCTAGGCTAACAACAAATTTATTTCTTTTCCTAACTTTTCTCTATCTTCCATGATATTTGACACTTGTAATTCTAAGTAATCAATTCTAGTGATTTTTGAATCCAACATTTTTCTTGCCTCTAGTAATTGATCACTTAACTTTTTGGACTCACTGCTAGCAGACACAACGATTGAATCAAAGTAAATAACAGTTTCATCAAAAGATACTAACTCAGAATTATGTGCAGAAACTGGAATGTTAAATGATTCAAGAATGTTACGTACCTTAGTAGTCATAGGCGACTTGTCAGTAGACTTCGAAACGAAGCATCGCCCACACACTTCGTCAGTCTGTTCATCATCTGAATCTTCTTCTAATTTTGCATACATGGCTCCATGAGTTGGATTTTTCATTTCTTCATCATCTGAACCCGAAGACCATATTTGATATGTGCCGTCTGATTCATTTTCTCCATGAGCCATCAATGACAAATTCTTTGCATTCTTCTTGACTTCCTCCAGTTTCTCTGTGTAGTAAGCTTCATCTATTGTTTTACTCTTCTTTTCTTCCTTCTTTCTCAACAGACAATCCACAGCCAAATGATTTGCTCCATAACAATAATGACAATTGATCCCTGTATCACCTTTCAATTGCATCTTCATTTTCTCCATCTCATTCTTCGAATCTGTCTTCATTTCTATTTTCTTCTCATCCAGTTTGTTTTTGTTCTCAAAGCTTCCCTTAGAATCTGATGACTTATTTGGATTAAAAGGTTTCTTAAAAAATTTCTTTACCCTATTGTTTGTGTAAAAAGCAACTGCCTCATCATCAGAATTCATCAGAAAACCTTCTTCTTCATCAGACTTTGTTTTATCATTTTCTCTTTCCGAGACCTTCGAAACTAGAGCCAAAGGACCACCAAGACTTGTTACAGCTTCTTCAGCTATTTCATTAACTTCATTTTCATGAGATTTCAATTGATTGTATAAGTCATTCAAAGTCAAAGTATCAAAACTTTGTTGATTTTTCACCATCATACTCACACTCCTCCACTCATTTCGAAGTCCCATAACAAATATCAAATTGTACTCCATTGATAACCTGATTATACTATAACGATTACAACGATATATTAACTCGTTGAACCTATCATAGTATGCTTTAATTGACTCATTTTATTTTTGTTTAAAGTCTTTGAGTTGCACCAGACATTGTTTTACAGATGTAATTTTCATCTTTTCACTTCCTTGAAATTTATCTTTGAGATTGTTCCAGATGTCTTTAGCTGTTTTACAAGTTCTGACATAATTGTACACAATAGGAGGTAATGCACCTCTTAATTCCCTCATGCATCTCTTCTCCAGACGTTTTAAACGTTCGGTTTGATTATCAACCTCTGAACTGCTAGAAGACACGCCGATTGGCTGAACTTGTGCAGGTTGATTAACATCTCCTGTGATACATTTCCATAATTCTTCATCCAAACCGTTCAAGTAATCTTCCATAAGACAATTTACCTTGACTACTTGGGACTTGAATGGGGAACAAATGACATCAAAATAACTCCTTAAAGGGACTTTACGGCCAAGGAACATATCTTGGGCCGTAAACTCCAAGTGAAGGGACAAATGTGTGACTCTTGTCCCCTTTAGCCTTAGATAAAAACATGAAAGCTATCCTACATATGCAAGTGCCTCAAATGAATTAAAACCAACACCCCATAGGAGTTTACGGCCGTAAAGTCTAGGGAATATGGTCCGTTGGCCGTAAACTCCCCAAAGGAGCATTCCAAGGCCTTAAACTACTTCAAGGATTATTCCAACAAGGCTAGGCTTATTCTAGGATCAAGATAACACCTCAAAACACCCAAAACCACCATGTGAGGAGTTCACGGCCATAAACTCCAAAGGGTGGGGTTTGTTGGGTGGTGAACTCGTATACAAGGTCATTGGTGCTTTAAACCCCTTTTGCCTTGTCCCGTATCAACTTAGATGCAACCATTAGGACCTATAACACTTATATAAAGTGTATACATGTTCCTAAGTGTCTTAACTTACTTTGTTAAGTTATTCTTTGTCTAATTAGTTATATATATGCTCATTATATGATAACTAGGCTCGAACGTGTGAACTAGTCTCCGTTTGCCACCTAGCACGGTACCCGATACATCAAATTCAGTCTACTCACCACGAGTGAGTTCATACCCCTTTAATCAACCTTTGAAATGTTATAAATGTTTTAAATACTTTATGGGGGGGGATACAAGTTAAATACTATTAGGTATTGCATGAATCACATGTGATTGCGTTAATCACATGTGATTAATAACTAGAAAACCAATGATTTTATCACTGTTCAAACTGTTTTACTTCAAAATGTTTTACAAACTCTTTCACTTAGCAAATGCTTTTATTTAAACTTTTTTTTACTTCTTATAAATTGCATGCCCATATATGTATATATATATAAGTAATGTTTAAAGGGCTTAGGAAGGCCATCCGCCCTATTTCCTTTTCGCGCACTGAGATGTGGTCTGGTGGGATTTTGGGTGACCATCCGAAGGTCGTTTCAATATTTTTTATATATCATATATACATGTATAGACATAAAAGTACTTCCATATTCATATTTATCAGTACATCAATAGCTAGTTACCATCGGGGTAATACAATACATATACAACTACATATACAACTATACTAGAAACGATACATATACACCTATACTAGAAACAATACATATACAGTCAGACTAGAAACAATACATATACAACTATACTAGAAACAATACATATACAACTATGCTAGAAATAATACATATACAACTATACTAGAACGAGAAACATTACATATACATGAACACGTTAATTATTGTGATTTAAATCGGAGCATGACTTAAATGTCATGGATCGAGTTGTAGCCAGAATTCTCTTGGAGGGAGAGCGTGAGTTTGCGTATAGATCTATATTGGATTGACAATCCTACACCTTGCTGCTAGCTACAGCCGGACCTGCAGGTCTGCGGGTGCCAAACGTCATTCCGTTATTACGACCATTCATTATGTTGTTGTTACTAGTCGATAGTATGATGCAATTTATCACATAATGCCTTAATATAAATCCGGTTTAAGGTAATTAGTACAACAGTAGTTCTTATAATACAAGGCTACAGTACTACAATGATTTACCCATTACATATTTTAGTGATAACCTCACATAATCGATAATGTACAAACTATATTTTGTTAAATGATAGTTACACTTGGGAAATTACACACTTTTACATCAAACGAGCATACAAAACAGTTAAGCCTTGGTAGAAGGCTACTTTAATAGAAAATATAGGTTTTTCTGAGAGATTCAAACTTTTACAAACAATTGCAAACCTTTACATACATTTTACAAACTTATACTTGATAGATGTTCAAACATTTTTGGATGACAAATACCGACACTGAAATACTTATGAACTCACCAGCTTAATGCTGATAAACTCTTTCAAAATAACTTGTATTCTCAGGTCATCAGTAGACAGGTACCGAGGCTAGCTTTTGAGAAGATGGAGCACATTCGAGACTCATCTTATTATTTTGATATACATTATTTTTGGTGTCTATACTGTACAGAGCACGCTTGTTTTAAAATTATATATTTAATGCAATGGATGATGTTGTTTGCTTATTTACATTTACTATGTTGTGATACATTACATGACGTCCTCCGCCCCAGAACGTTTCTGCCGTTCTTGGTTTTGGGGTGTGTCAGATTGGTATCAGAGCATTGTTTATAGTGAATCAACTATATCAACCCATAATAGATATACTAAACTATAAACCCATTTGGGATTAAAACACTCTGACCAAGAGTCTATACTTAAAATACTAAAATATTTAATTAAGTATACTAGTCTACATTCATACTAAAACCAGTGTCACAACGACAAGAACAAAAGTATTACGATTGTTAAATATCACAGGTAAGCTCGGGGATATATTGTCAGTCCTGGGAATGGCATAGCCTGATCAACTATGCTGGTCCGAGGAGTGATTAGCATATGCCCTAGAATGGTTGTGATGTGTTAACAAGTCTAAAAACTTACCAACAATACCACAAGAAAATCAATAGAACCTAAACATAAAATACTATAGGTGTATTTTGTACTACCAACTACTTGTATACTATATCCTTATACCTCTCTTCTCGCGTAGATTTAAATGGCTGGATTCCATCACGGCGACCCGTACTTTCTAAATGAAGGCAACGCAGGATAGCTCGAAGCAGAGTCTGACGATGAACACCCAATCCCGTTGGATGATCATCAAGCTGAAGGCTTCTCGGATGGATCAGACTCTGAGCCCGAAGACAACAACCTACCTCCAGTAGGTCAAGCCCCGAACAACAAACCTCGACCAGCTTTTCTAGGTCCCACTCCCTTGTGGGTAGGTAACTTGAATCGCTGGAGCGACGAACAGGGTCAACCCTTACCATACTTTGGAGACCGAACCTTTTACAACGTTAGCGATGGTGGCTCTGCTGACCCAGCTCTACCTGTCATTATCCGCAGAATAGCTCGTAATGTCGAGCAAGGTCGAGCAGCCATCGACCGGGTCGTGGAGATTGATGCCAACTCGGGTGTCAACACAGTCCGCATTCGCCGTCTCAAAGAAGACATGGAAAGGACCCGGAGAACCAATGAAACCCTACAACAACATCTGGTTGCCTCTCAAGCAGAAGTCATGGAACTTCGAGCTCGTCAAAGGGCTCATGAGCGACACCTTCAAGAGGTGGTACGTCAAATGAGAGACCTCAGGGTTCTCCCGAGGAATACTCATCGCCGTTAGATGATGTCTATTACATCATTATCTTTTGGGTTAAGTATTAGCCTTTAACATCCGTGCTCTAAGTAGCACTTATCTGTAAAATATTCCTAACTTTCAGTACTCTAATTAGGAATCTAAGAACTGTCAAACTTTCCGTATGGTATGATGTAAGACCTACTGTTAGGTCAATTTTCATTGAACTCATTACATCCGTAATACCAGTATTATTGACAACTACCTACTCTGTGGGAAGAATCTTTACATTTGGGTTTTCCTAGACATCTTTCTGGTTATGATCTCAAACACTCATTCAATTGTTGGGTTATGGTTAGTTAGTCCATGTGTCATTCGCACATTACTTACAAATTGATTCTTACCACCTTTCTCATCTTTATAAACTTATAGCTGAAAGATGCCTCCTCGCAAATCTACCCGGAATAACCCTACACCTCCACCACCTTCGGTCATCAATACAGCAGCCCTAAATGCTGCCGTAGCTGCAGCAGTGGCAACTTCCATGGCACAGCATCACTCTACTGATGCCAGCAGAGGTGGAACCCTGGTTAACTCCATTCCGGTTGAAACTCCTGTGCGCTCGAGAGAGTGCACTTACAAGGATTTCACCAACTGCAAGCCGAAGTCCTTTCATGGGACCGGCGGATTCATTGCCCTCTCGCAATGGTTCGAGAAGACTGAATCAGTCTTCGAAATTTGTTCTTGCCCTGCTGTGAGCAAAGTCAAATATGCCGCATGCACCTTCGAAGGGAAGGCACTGACATGGTGGAACGGCCACGTTAAATCTCTAACTCTCGTCGTGGCCAACGACATAGGCTGGGAAACGATGAAGGACCTCATGATTGAGGAATACTGCCCGAGGGGTGAGATCCAGAAACTAGAGCAGGAGCTTTGGAGCCTGACCATGAAGGGCACCAACATTGTTGCTTACACCGCCAGATTTAGCGAACTGGTGGCCCTCTGCCCTAATATGGTTCCCACTGAGGGTAAAAAGATCGAACGGTACATATAGGGGCTAGTGCCTCCGTATCAGGGGAATGTCCTATCATCAAACCCCGCTACCTTTGATAGTGCCAAGCGACTGGAACAACGACTCATTGACCATGGTGTCAAATCCCCTGCAACCACAACAACCCTAGCCATCTCGGAACCTTCCAAACCCGCTGACACCAAGCGGAAGTTCTGGGATGACAAGAAGAGGCAGCGAGCTGCCAAGAAGAAGCAAATTGTGGCAGTACATGCCGTGGTAACCCCTGCTGCTACTACTGCTCCGATGAAGCAGTATGCTGGAAGTTTGCTGAAGTGCAACAAATGCAACTTCCACCACAATGGCCCCTGCTGTGAAATGCAGTGCTCTAACTGCAACAGGAAAGGACACACTGTCCGTTTCTATAAATTCCCGGCACAACCGATCACACAAGTCCCCGGCTCCGGCGCAAGCCCAACTTGCTATTGATGTGGTGAAACAGGCCACTATAAGAGGGACTGCCCCAAAGCGAGAAATGCTGGAGGAGCAGGGAGGGTACTATCTATAGGCCACAGGGAAGAAGTCGCTGACCCGACAGTGGTAACTGGTACGTTCCTCCTTGATAACTCCTATGCATGCATTCTGTTTGATAGTGGAGCGGAGCGAAGCTTCGTGAACCACAAGTTTGCTCGCATGCTTAAACAACAACCACATGCACTTAAAGAACAATTTACAGTAGAAATGGCTAATGGAAAAACAGAAAACACCAGTAGCATATACTTAGGATGTATCCTAACCCTAGATAACCATTCATTCCCAATCGACCTCATGCCGGTCTCAATAAAAAGCTTCGACGTTATCATCAGCATGGATTGGTTGAGTCTTCATCGCGCCGACATCATGTGCTTCGAGAAAGCAGTTCGACTAAACCTTCCGTCTAACGAAAATCTTATAGTCTACGGCGACAAACCTGGTGCGAGTCTTTGCATTATATCAAGTATTCAAGCACAGAAATATCTGCGCAAAGAATACCACGCATTCCTTGCTCACGTCGTCGACACAAACCTCGAAACGAAAGAACTCAAGAACATTCTAGTAGTGAGCGACTTCCCCGACATTTTCCCAGAAGAACTACCTGGATTACCTCTGCAACAACAGGTCGAGTTCAGAATCGACTTAGTCCGAGGAGCTACCCCAGTAGCCAAGTCGCCCTACCGCTTAGCACCAGCAGAGATGCAGGAATTATCTGGACAACTTAACGAACTACTCAGCAAGGGCTTCATAAGACCAAGCTTCTCACCTTGGGGAGCACCGGTCTTGTTCGTTAAGAAGAAAGACGGATCATTCCGTATGTGTATCGACTACAGAGAACTCAAAAAACTGACGGTCAAAAATCGTTACCCTCTACCTCGCATAGATGATCTATTTGACCAAATGCAAGGGGCGAACTATTTTTCCAAAATTGATCTAAGATCCGGATATCACCAGTTACGAGTGCTCGAGGAGGATGTGCTGAAGACAGCCTTCCGAACTCGTTACGGACTTTACGAGTTCGTGGTGATGCCATTCGGATTGACCAATGCACCAACAGTTTTCATGGACCTGATGAACAGAGTATGCCGACCTTACATGGATCAGTTTGTTATCATTTTCATTGACGACATCCTGATCTACTCCCGAAGTAAGGAAGAGCATGGCGATCACCTACGACTAGTTTTAGGAACTTTACGAACGGAGAAACTTTATGCGAAGTTCTCGAAATGTGAATTTTGGATCCGAAGAGTCGAATTCGTAGGACACGTGGTAAGTGAACAGGGAATCCACGTGGACCCATCCAAAATTAAAGCCATTGAGAACTGGTTAGCACCGAGGACACCGACATAAATTCGTCAATTTCTAGGTCTCGCTGGCTACTACCGCAGATTCATTCAAAACTTCTCCCGAATAGCGAAACCTCTTACAACCCTGACCCAGAAAGGTGTGGCCTTTGACTGGGAAGAGAAACAAGAGAGAGCGTTCCAAACGCTCAAGCGAGCCTTGTGCACCGCGCCAATACTATCTCTCCCCGAAGGGATAGAAGACTTTGTAGTTTATTGCGATGCATCGAACCAAGGGCTCGGGTGTGTTCTGATGCAGCGAGGTAAGGTCATCGCCTACGCCTCCAGACAGCTGAAGACACACGAAGTTAACTACACGACCCACGATCTTGAACTGGGAGCAGTGGAGTTTGCTCTGAAGATCTGGAGACATTACTTGTATGGAACGAAGAGCACTATCTTTACCGACCACAAGAGTTTACAACACATATTCGATCAGAAGGAGCTCAACATGAGACAACGACAGTGGGTCGAGTTACTTAGTGATTACGAATGCGATATTCGTTATCATCCGGGTAAAGCCAACGTACTAGCAGACGCCTTGATTCGGAAAGAATATTCTGGTCGCAAAGTCAAATCATTGTCAATAACCATCCATTCACACTTGTCTAATCAAATTCAGGCGGCCCAACTTGAAGCCATGAAACCTGAAAATGTGACGAGTGAATCTCTAAGAGGAATGGACAAGAATTTAGAAGCCAAGGGTGACGGAGCCTTATACTTCATGGACCGGATCTGGACACTGAAACACGGTGGATTCCGAGACTTAGTCATGACCGAGGCGCACAACACTCGGTATTTCGTCCACCCAGGTTCAGATAAGATGTATCTGGATCTTAAAAAGCTATACTGATGGCCTAATATGAAAGCAGAGATTGCTACCTTCGTAAGTAAATGCCTTACTTGCGCAAAGGTAAAGGTCGAGTACCAGAAGCCCTCTGGTTTACTGCAACCACCAGAGATCCCAGAATGGAAGTGGGAGCGGATCACTATGGATTTCATAACCAAGTTGCCCAATACAACGGGTGGACTTGATACCATATGGCTCATCGTTGATAGATTGACCAAGTCTGCACACTTCCTGCCAATCAAAGAAAACGACAAGATGGAGAAACTTACGAAAACATACATTAGGGAAATCGTACGACTACATGGTGTGCCTATATCCATTATCTCCGATAGAGATAGTAGGTTCACCTCAAGATTTTGGCAATCACTGCAACATTCCCTAGGAACAAGGCTGGACATGAGCACAGCCTACCATCCACAGACTGACGGACAGAGTGAGAGGACAATCCAGACTTTAGAAGATATGTTGTGTGCTTGTGTAATTGACTTTGGAAAAGCGTGGGATACCCATTTACCCCTCGTCGAATTTTCCTACAACAACAGTTATCACACAAGCATAAAGGCAACACCATTTGAAGCTCTCTACGGCCGAAAGTGCAGATCCCCTCTGTGCTGGGCTGAGGTGGGTGATACCCAATTAGCTAGGGGGCAAGCTTCTGACAGCACTCTCACCGGTCCGGAAATCATTCGGTAAACGACAGAGAAGATCGTTCAGATCCGTGAACGATTGAAGGCCTCTAGAGACCGACAAAAGAGCTACGCTGACAAACGCAAAAAACCTTTGGAATTTCAGGTGGGAGACCGAGTCCTTCTCAAGGTCTCACCCTGGAAGAGCTTGATACGCTTTGGTAAGCGTGGGAAGCTTAATCCTAGGTACATAGGGCCTTTCGAGATTCTCGCAAGAGTCGGCCCCGTAGCTTACAAACTCGATCTACCCGACACACTTCGTAACGTATATTCTACATTCCACGTATCTAACGTGAAAAAGTGTCTGTCCGACGAGACTCTCGTAATCCCACTCGACGAGATCGAGATCAACGAGAGCCTCAACTTCGTGGAAGAACCTGTAGAGATCATGGACCATGAGGTCAAGCAGACGAAACAAAGCTGTATCCCTATCGTGAAGGTTCGCTGGAACGCCAAGCGAGGACCAGAAGAAACTGAAATACCCTCACCTTTTCGCTTAGTTATTTGTAACTTCTTATTTGCTTAAATTCTAATTTCGGGACGAAATTCCTTCTAACGGGGGGATGATGTGACAACCCGAAATTTCCATTTGTACGAACATTATCTATTCAATAGAAGCTAGTCCAGTTTCAGTAATTTTCACACTTGTCCGAACAGGTTTGTGTACATTAGGGTTTACGTTTCTGGATATATCAGGAGAGTGGATGCTCCTGTATTTGTGAAACATGAACATTGTAAGTTTCATAATGTTATAGTTCGACTTCCGGAATAAAAATATTTTCTGTCAAAATATTTCAGGACTATAAATAGATTTCTGAATTTAATTAATTCATTATTCAGAATTCCAACTAGAGAAAAGCCAATTCTCTCTGACGGATCTTCGGGTTTTCATCCCGGATTGTGAGTCTACTTTCCTAAATGTGTTTCAATACTTGTTATATGCTTTATAACATCAATTACATGTCGAAACTGCAAGATCCGGGAATTTACCGCCCAAGAACGTTCTTGGGGAGTAAACTCCAAAATGAAGCCTAAAGGCTACCTAGTCCCATTTTCTTGTTAAGCAACTAGTTAAGGACTTAGTGTATGATCATTAGAGGCTAGAAATCATTCAAGAAACACAAGTAATAGGAGTTTATGGCCAAGGACATTTCTTGGGCCGTAAACCCCTTTTTAAGGGTCATAAATGCCCTAAATCATCCCCTAAAGCTTAAGGACTTTACCCTCTAATGCTTGTGCTTAATTTGGACACCAAAACACTTCAAAATCATAAGGTTTTAGGAGTTTACGGCCAAGGAAGGATCTTGGGCCGTAAACCCCTTTTTCAAGTGTTAAAGATGCCCTAAACACACTAAAAGCCTTAAGACAATTTACCTTGACTACTTGGGACTTGAATGGGGAACAAATGACATCAAAATCACTCCTTAAAGGGAGTTTACGGCCAAGGAACATATCTTGGGCCGTAAACTCCATGTGAAGGCACAAATGTGTGCCTCTTGTCTCCTTTAGCCTTAGATAAAAACATGGAAGCTATCCTACATGTGCAAGTGCCTCAAATGAATTAAAAGCAACACCCCATAGGATTTTACGGCCGTCAACTCTAGGGATATGGTCCTTTGGCTGTAAACTCCCCAAAGGAGCATTCCAAGGCCTTAAACTACTTCAAGGATTATTCCAACAAGGCTAGGCTTATTCTAGGATCAAGATAACACCTCAAAACACCCAAAACCACCATGTGAGGAGTTCACGGCTGTAAACGCATGGGTTCATGGCTGTAAACTCCAAAGGGTGGGGTTTGTTGGGTGGTGAACTCATATACAAGGTCATTGGTGCTTTAAACCTCTTTTGCCTTGTCCCGTATCAACATAGATGCAACCATTAGGCCCTATAACACTTATATAAAGTGTATACATGTTCCTAAGTGTCTTAACTTACTTTGTTAAGTTATTATTTGGCTAATTAGTTATATATATGCTCATTATATGATAACTAGGCTCGAACATGTGAACAAGTCTCTGTTTGCCACCTAGCACGGTACCCGATACATCAAATTCAGTCTACTCACCACGAGTGAGTTCATACCCCTTTAATCAACCTTTGAAATGTTATAAATGTTTTAAATACTTTATGGGGGGGGATACAAGTTAAATACTATTAGTTATTGCATCAATCACATGTGATTTCATTAATCACATGTGATTAATAACTAGAAAACCAATGACTTTATCATTGTTCAAACTGTTTATCAAACTGTTTTACTTCAAAATGTTTTACAAACTCTTTCACTTATGAAATGCTTTTATTTAAACTTTGTTTTACTTCTTATAAATTGCATTCCCATATATGTATATATATATATATATATATATATATATATATATATATATATATATAAGTAATGTTTAAAGGGCTTAGGAAGGCCATCCACCCTATTTCCTTTTCGCGCACTGAGATGTGGTCTGGTGGGATTTCGGTTGACCATCCGCAGGTCGTTTCAATATTAGTTATATATCATATATACATGTATAGACATAAAAGTACTTCCATATTCATATTTATCAGTACATCAATAGCTAGTTACCATCGGGGTAATACAATACATATACAACTATACTAGAAACAATACATATACAACTATACTAGAAACGAAAGATATACAACTATACTAGAAACAATACATATAGAGTCAGACTAGAAACAATACATATACAACTATACTAGAAACAATTCATATACAACTATGCTAGAAACAATACATATACAACTATACTAGAACGAGAAACATTACATATACATGAACACGTTAATTATTGTGATTTAAATCGGAGCATGACTTAAATGTCAGGGATCGAGTTGTAGCCAGAATTCTCTTGGAGGGAGAGCGTGAGTTTGCGTATAGATCTATATTGGATTGACAATCCTACACCTTGCTGCTAGCTACAGCCGGACCTACAGGTCTGTGGGTGCCAAACGTCATTCCGTTATTATGACCATTCATTATGTCGTTGTTACTAGTCGATAGTATGGTGCAATTTATCACATAATGCCTTAATATAAATCCGGTTTAAGGTAATTAGTACAACAGTAGTTCTTATAATACAAGGCTACAGTACTACAATGATTTACCCATTACATATTTTAGTGATAACCTCACATAATCGATAATGTACAAACTATATTTTGTTAAATGATAGTTACACTTGGGAAATTACACACTTTTACATCAAACGAGCATACAAAACAGTTAAGCCTTGGTAGAAGGCTACTTTAATAGAAAATATAGGTTTTTCTGAGAGATTCAAACTTTTACAAACAATTGCAAACCTTTACATACATTTTACAAACTTATACTTGATAGATGTTCAAACATTTTTGGATGACAAATACCGACACTGAAATACTTATGAACTCACCAGCTTAATGCTGATAAACTCTTTCAAAATAACTTGTATTCTCAGGTCATCAGTAGACAGGTACCGAGGCTAGCTTTTGAGAAGATGGAGCGCATTCAAGACTCATCTTATTATTTTGATATACATTATTTTTGGTGTCTATACTGTACAGAGCATGCTTGTTTTAAAATTATATATTTAATGCAATGGATGATGTTGTTTGCTTATTTACATTTACTATGTTGTGATACATTACATGACGTCCTCCGCCCCAGAACGTTTCCGCCGTTCTTGGTTTTGGGGTGTGACAAGATATTACTTTATTATAAGATTAATAAATTAATATAATTGATTTATTAATTTGTTATGAAAATAATATATTAATTAGAAACCATAATATTTAATTAATAGTTAGCTAGAAATTAATTAGAATTAATTTTAGGGTTAAAACGATTAATTATAAAGTGGAGGGACTGATTTGCAATTATCAAATAGTTGAGTGGAAGGCTCCAGAACCTCCTTAGAAGGAGGTGGACGAAATTCTTAGGGGAAACCCTGGGGATTTCGTCCAAAGGGGCTTAGATAAGGCCTTGGATTATCTTACGCCCCAAGCAAAGGAGTATTAGGGTTTTCTCTAAACCCTAGATCACTTAGCTATATAAGGAACCTCCCAGCTCCTAAATTTGGTCACTCCTTCTTGGAAGAAACCCAAGGCCGAAAATTGCATACTCTCTCTACCCTCTCTCCTTCATGTTTCCTTCTTGCTAGTTCTTTGGTTTGATTCCATTAGAGGCATTACATTTGTGGTGCTAAGCTTCTAAGAAGATCAAGATCAAGTTCAAGAGGATTATCAATTGTTTACTATAACAATAGAAAGGTATGTAACTCCTAAACCCTAGTTTGTTATTTTCGAAAATATCCTCTCTCCTCTAGGGTTCTTGTTTTGCAATTCAAAGTTATATGTTCAATAGTTAAAACATAGATCCAAAGTAGGTTGCATGTGAACTTAGGAATTGTTTTTCTAATTTATTTGTTTTTCCTAAAATGCATCAGTGGTATCAGAGACATTGTTGTTTTAAATTGAATTGCTATAATAGCTGAATTGCAAATTAGGGTTTATAGGTATTCAACCCTAAAAGGCCAAATTTTTGATTTCTAGGATTTTTGGTTCAAAGGGTTTTCGAAAAACCCTAGCCTCCATGAACCTTAATCGAAATTAGGGTTAGGGTTTTGGCAACCCTTGCCTCCTCCCTTAAAATTTCGAAATAGGGTAGCCCCTATTAGGGTTTCTTCGTTATGGATAATGGTTGCCTTATTAGATAATTGAGAAAAATAAGGAAATTATCCTATCCCTATATTTTCGAAATCTAGAAGGGATATGGATTATGATTAAATTTATTGTTTAATTTAATTAGATAATCCTTACAAGATTTAATTAGTTAATTAAAAGTTAATTAATAGATAAATATTAAATCTAGTTATTTGGTTGAGAAAAATATGAAAATTATCCTAACCCTATATTTTCGAAATCTCGGAGGGATATGGATTAGGATGAAATTAATTATTTAATTTAGTAACCCTTACAAGATTTAATTAATTAATTAAAAGTTAATTAATAGATAAATATTAAATCTAGTTATGTGGTTTATTTTAAACTTAAAATTAATGTCTTAATTTTCGAAATTTATATATAATCCTTAAAGTTTTAAAAAGTTTAAAACACACCTTATATATATATATATATATATATATATATATATATATATATATATATATATATATATATATATATATATATTACAATTAAGAGTTAAATATTATATATGTATAAGAATATGGTCAGTGAAATCGCTAGTATGCCTCATTCACGGAGCTAGTCTATAAGGAGGGTATAAGGAAACTGCCTATAAAATGGTAGTTGCATCGGTGTCCACTCTCACCCACCGCTTCCTTGATTCGTGGAGGATCGTTAGCATAACAGATTTGATAGGACAGCTACATCTCATTAAAAGTATAATGTTATTAATGAAAGTACTAGAACATTATTTTACAAAATCCCAACTCTAGTTACTTTAGGAAAAATATGAAAAGTATGCTAATCCATGAAATTGCACATTATGCTTTATTGTTCGTTAGTGGAGCATGTGTGGTTAACTGGCACACTAAAGGTCACTAATAAAGCGTAGTAATGGGTATCTCATAGTTTTCATTTTGATGGAGTGTGTGTGGTTTACCGACACATCAATAGTTATTGATAAAGACAATTAGGTTACCAAGCACGTTTTCATGGTTATTCACATCTTGTTTGTGATCCTCGGCATCCCAATCACAAATAGAAGAACATAATCCGAGATTAAAACATGTCATTGAATAGTTTCAATGTATCTCAAAAGATATTGGAGTTTCCAATACATTTAAAACTTAACCTTCTTTTTTGTTTTTCTTGATGGAAATAAGTAAATCGTCATTTAACTACCTTCAAATATTCTGCAAACTGGATTACGGCATCCCTCTTCCAATTTGAGAAATGTTGTGTTGGATCCTAGCCTCGATGTTTCATTTGGGTGTTACATCAAGGATTCTTATCAACTAACTTGAATTTTCTCCCGCTTTTGTAGATGTCTGACTCTAACCATGGTCTTCCCGAATCTAAAGGAAAAGGTATTCCTGCTCAAAATCTATTCCACTATGAAGGTGAAAGATCAATCCATGCCATGTGGACTAACTTGATTCCACTTCCTCCAACTCCTCCCGTTGTTTTCCCAAACTCACAAGACCGAAGGATTGAAAAGTTCAATATCACTAAAGCCCTATTGGCAATGAAACATGAAGATGGTAAACCCGTGTGTGCTCACGTCCTGGGGATGAAATCACACATCGATAGGTTGATAATGTTGTGTGCAACCTTTCCCAAGAAGTTGGTTGCGGACTGGGTTCTTCAGTCACTCCCTGAATCATATAAGAAGTTTAAAAGAGAGTATTATATGATGGATATTGACTCCACCCTCATTGACCTAACTTACATGCTTATTGCTGTTGAATCAGAAATGATTTGGAAAAGCAATGGAGCATATTTGTTTGGTGAATCAACCAACCATGCTTTCAAGGACATTCCAAAAGAACACACGTGTTTCTGCTGCCATGAGAAGGGGCATTGGATACAAATCTTCCCTAAGACCCTGAAGAGTCCAAGAGATGGGAGAGTCAATGAATATCGCTCTACTTCAGGTAAAATCCACTATCTAACTCCATTAAGTTCCTATTCATTGATTCTTAATACATAATGTGATAAGATTTCATTGGAATGTTTTGTAGGATCAGAGAAAAGAGAGGAAGCTTGATGGAAAATCAAGATGAGTCTGATCACGAAGAAATGGATCACCGTCGCATGGCTTCGAAGATCCGATTTTGAGCTTAGAAAGTTATGATAGATTTGTTAGGAATATTTGAATACATAGTTTTTCAGTTGATTTTGCATTGTAAGGACATGTTTTCTGCTGCTTTTATGAATAAAAGAAATTTTGGTTTTCATAATTTTATATATATCCTTTCAATGAATATTTTTGTGAAAAAATGCTGTTTGTGTATTACTACAATGAATGGATTTGATTCTTAATTATGTTATTTGTGGAAATGTCGAGAATTTGCCAAATGAGGAAAGATTCTCATTGCCCAAGGTTCAATTGGACAAATACTTGAAATCATACAACTAGGTTGTGTTGGGTTTTGAGCAATCTAACACTTCCTAAGTGTGCATGCAACCCTAATAAACCTTGGATCTATGTTTGTCTAAATACATGCAAAATAATAATTTTTCCAAGGTTCATAACCTATATAACATGGCATGGGGTACTTTTAAACATAAAAGAATTAGATGAGATTACATACCTTTTGATGATGTGTTTGATTCCTAAGGAGTTTGAGGGCCAAGCACCAATAGTGTGAATGCCTCAAACGGAATCAAAAATCACCAGAAAGTCTTGGAAAACTTTGAGATAGTGTATACACATTTATAAAATCGGCCACACACAAACACACATACTAGTTACACTAGTTTCACTAGTGGCTATTTCATGCAACATAAGCATGCTTATATAGTGTACATGATTAGGGTGAAACCCTAATAACCCATGACCTTTCCTTTTCCAAGGATCCATGGGTTAAAAGCTCCATGGATCATCCATGGACTTCCATACAAGCTTAACCCATTAACAAATGAGTGTTAGCCCACACCATATAAAACCAATAGCCCACAATCTAATTAGTCTTCCTTTTAATCTCTAAATTAATTCATAATTAATTTAAGAGTAAGACTAATTAAATAACATGACTTCATATTAATATATTATAACTTATAATATATTAATAATCATATGTGTATAACTCTCATAAAATTATCCATAAATAGTTTGGATGAAATGCAACCCAAATGGACCATGCTGGGTCGGGTCAAGTATATACCAAATAAGTTATGGACTTAGACACCTTATCCAACAGACTCCCACTTGGATAAGTCTAATAACTGTATTTGCGTATGTTACTTCAGGAACAAACCAGAAATCGTAGCTCTCGAAAACTCTGTTGAACTAAGAAGCGCCATTTTAGATAAGTGATCATATAATCCTCTGTTCTCATGATATCAGCCGGACAAATACATGGAACAACGTCATAATTATTGTCCAGCAGTTTGTTTCTCGATTTCCGATTTGTTTGACAAAGAACTTAATCAAACACATCAATTTAGTTCTGACCGGCCGGTGCATAGGTCACAACAAAATCATCGAGGGGCCCAGATATCGCTTCTATTTCTAGAAGGAATAGATAAACTTCAACTCATATACTTGTTCTACTACTTGTTGAATTGTACACAAAGGCACGTTTTATAACATCAAGTTCTTGATGTGTTCACGTGCAATCAATGCACAACCAACTCATAGGTAACAACTCATATCTCTAGGTTTAAAGATTTATATGATATTACCATCTCACGATCACTCAAGATAAATTCCATGAAGTGATACAAGTAAGGATGGGTTTATTCCAATACTCATAACTTATGAGAACTCATGAATGTTGTAGCAACCATTGCTATGACTAAACCCATTTAGCCATCTACAAACCCGATTCATGACAGTCTTGATTCATACCTACTTCCAACATATGAACGACTGTGGAGTGTTTAAATAACTTAGTCATTCGGAAAAAAATAACCTAGCTATTTTGGAAGTCAAAACATGCAAAGTGAAACACAATAAGAATCGAATCCAATTTGGTCTCAGAACCCTTTTGAATATAAATAAAACCACCTTTTATTTACCACCATATTGATTACACATTATCCATTGTATAATGTTTCAAATAATCAACTTAATACTTGAATAAAACAATAGTTATCCCATGCTCCTAGCATGTACACTTTGTTTTTCTAAACAATAGTTATGCCATACTTCAAGTATGCACATTATGTTTGTCTATGATCTTTACTTTGTGATGTAGATCAATTGAACATGATTCCAATGATACTCATTTCACAATCCCAAATCATTATTGTAAATGTGAGAATTCCCGATTCCTATCATTTACCCAAAAACCTGTTAGATTTTAAGCTTTTATGCAATGTTCCTCTTGTAATGATTATTCACAAAGTCACCAAAACCTTGTCACCAGTCATTATAGAGTATTTCAAAGAAGGTCAACTTCTATGGAACGGAAGTCTCATATTCAAAGTACATTGCTTTGAACATCCTACTTGCATTAAGGTTTTCTAATCTTACATAGATTGAATAACTTCCACCTATGGAGACATTTCCATAGTCCCATTTTGACTATCACTTCCGAACAAGAGTTACTTCTTTTCAGAAGATGTCAATATGGTCCTTTCCGACAACTTACATCATACTTCCAACTTTCCCTGAGCAACCAATCTTTGGCGAATGTAACATCCGAAAAATACAACCAATTTAAATTTTTCAAAACAACCTGATTTTCATTAAAATTTTTACAAAAAGGTTTTCAATACAAGTCATTAGAGTATTCCCAGAATCACATTGCTACAAAATCATGAGGAGCGGTACGATCGCGCCTTCGCCTTGCCACAGTCTCCTGAAGAACCTGAAAAAACATTAAACCACAACTGTAAGCCCGAAAGCTTAGTGAGATACCCCCAAAATACCAACCACGTATACGCCCTTCCAGGCTACGACCTTCCGATCCAAAACATATAAAACATACATAACATAACATAACATAGAACAACCATGCATAACGGGTCTACCGTGTGACTGGTCCGCCGTATCGGGCCTTCAGTCCAACGGATCCATCCTTCGGGTCTAGTCATGTCCTTCGAGTCTACAGTGGGGTTGGTCCGCCCGCATCGAGCCTTCAACCCACCTGGTCCACTCTCTGAGTCTACAGTGTGACTGGTCCACCCGCATCGGGCCTTCAGTCGGCCTGGTCTACTCTCCGAGCCTCGGCACGTCTGGTCCGCCCTCGTGGGGCCTACAGCCTATCCGGACCGCTCGCTGGGCCTTCGGAACAACCGGTCCGCCCTGGGTATCTTGGCCTACAGCACAAAGCAGGACCCGCCTCAACCCATCTCCAGTCCAAACAACCATGTGCACAAAACATACATTCATATAACAGTCATAGTCAACAAACCGAGCAAGCAGATCACATAGCATATCATTACCCTAACCGGGTTACCGACCTAACCGGTCACTAGCATAGCATCACTCTGTATATCGGGAAAACTGACCTTAACAAGGCCTCCTAGCATGTACCATCCTAGCTACCAGGATGCAGACACATCAAACAATAGCATAACAACCATAACCGAATCTCAATACAATAAAGGGCCGGCCTTGGTGCCTTAGACCCTGTTGATATAGTGAGGATAACTCACCTCGAAACTGCCGGCTGAAAAGATAAGATCCCGTTGCTCCAAACTCCGGCACGAACTTCTTCACTAAACATCAACACATACAACTCAATAATTACCCTTAATTACCAAAATACCCCTGGAAGACAACTGGTCAACCTTGGACGAGCCAAAGTCAACCCCTGACTGACCCTACTCGCCGAGTCATCCCGATGACTCGCAGAGTCCTTATGCTCAGAACTTCCCTCAATTAGCGACCCAACTTGCCGAGTCACCCCAAGACTCGTCGAGTCCAACAACTCTGAGTCCACTCGCACCCAACTCACCAAGTCATCCCTTGACTCACCGATTCATCGACTCAACCAGAAACATTGGGACTTCCTCGACAAGACTCGCTGAGTCCAAATGGACTCGTCGAGTCCAAGGCCTTCTTCAACCTACTCGCCGAGTTGTTCTTCCAACTCGTCGAGTCCCAGGCCATCTTCAAGCAACTCGTCGAGTCCACCCATGTGACTCGTCGAGTACCACCGTTCTGAATCCATACAGAAGCATCTCAGGCCATGCAATTGATCCAAAACATAGATCCAACCTCCTACAATCCATCCATCACGTAAAGTGGCAAACTTTACGTGAATCTAACGAGATCTAAGCCATATTCACCTTAAAACCAAGGTTTGGGACATGGTGGCTTCACTAAGCACTCAACCACAGGAACTTTAATGCACTCTAGGCCTTCAATATTCCAGATCTGAGGTAGTAACCTCAGATCTATCCTCCAAACTCCAAAACATTCTAAGACATACTCCCCACAAACGCCAAAATGATGAAACTAGGAATGCACAGCCTAAGGACGAAGATATTACCTCCAAAAGATGCCTCAATAGCAGCCAAACTCGAATCCAAGCAAAGCCCTTTGATTCAAGCCACTTCTCCTTCAAGATCTCTTCAAACAACACCTCTCCAAGCTCTAATTTGCTCCACAGATGATCTCTCCATGAATTTAGGGTTTCTGGAACTCAAGGGTGGAATAAGGGAGGCTGTGGATGAGTATAATGCTCTTTATATAGGGCTCAACCCCGAAAATTAGGGTTTTCTCCATACAGCACCTACTCGCTGAGTAGGCCACTTGACACGCGACCATGACCGCGACCTGACTCGCCGAGTCATCCATGGACTCGCCGAGTCATCCTCTAAAACTTACACTTTCAGCCCTTCAACTCTACTCTTGCGATTCCGGGATGTTACAATTCTCCCCCACTTAAATTAGGCTTCGTCCTCAAAGCCTTCGGCATCTCATCTTCAAATTAATTCCCACGACGCACCACTTGACCTTGACCGAACCAAGTCCCTCAAGGTACAACCATAGAACCAGAAGCTCACTTCTCTTCCCCTACGGTGTCCCCATCACCTACTCAAACCGGGCACCAGCTGAATCCGTCTGATAACCACACTCAGCAACCGAGAATTACCCATGATGCTTTACTGCTCCAATTCTCATCCTTCACTTGACTCATGTGGCTATAATGCCTCGAACCATCGGATCCCCGATCCGAATTCCACTCTATCCATCCCATGACGACCGAAAGACCCATTCTTCCATTTCGGAGCAACTCCCCCGAGCTCTCCTCTCGCAATCACCCACTCATGCTGATCTAGCTCTAGCACCCTCAGGTTTGGAAAAACTGATACACTGATGATATCCTCGAACATCCTTCCAGGATGAACTGCTAAAACGTAGCCAAAACCCTGCTCAGAATCACACTGAGAGTCCAAGACTCTTTCTCTGTATCCCTTCCGAATCCCTCTCCCTGGCTCTACATCGCGGTATTCCCTCCGTGCCCAAAGCAACATATCAAGTCGAATGAGCTTTTATTCCACCGCCGCAACACACTACTCAAGGACCATCGACGGACCACTCCAATCATAACTCTACACTGCCGCTTTCACTTCCGTGAATTCGCACTCCCTTTTGGGATTTCATTCCTCCCTCCTTCCTTACCAAGGAACCGCTTGTCCGCCCAGTCACCATGACAGGCACCATGGTGCTCATCCCACGCTACATTACCTCTTTAAAGCGTACCCAACATCTATGCATCACCACTACTCTGACTCTCATCACAGGGACTCTCAAGCCCATGCACTACCTTCACTGCTCAAGATTGCTACCCGGGGCCAGACCTCCCAATGTAATCACAATGCAACATACGCAACCCATAACCTTAATCCGATCCAACAATACTCGCAGAGTCTTCAGCATGACTGGACCGCCTCCCCAGGCCTTCAGCCAATCTGGACCACTCTCAGAACCTTCAGCCAAGCTGACTGGACCGTCCTCCGTGCCTTTGGTCTGACTGGTACGCCTACCGGCTTACAGTCTATCCGGACCGCTCAACTAGCATTCATCACTCCGAACCATCCCTTCGGGAAATCCTCCCGCACATACCGTTCTAGCCCTCTAGGGGTTCCGAACTCTATCTCCATCATACATGCTCGAACCCATCCTACTCCCATGCCTTCCTCAATCAACTGCTCTAGGTCTGTATTCCGCCCCGCACGCCTGTTACTCACTCATACGAGCCTGCTCTCGACTAATAGAAATACCACTGAATTTCCCAAGCAGCTAAACAACCTCTCAGGCCCAACGATCATCCGGAGAATTTCCAATTCTCCCCCACTTAAGACACTGACAGCTAGTCACCGGTCGCCATCACCGATCTCCCCAAGCAACCTTGCAGGAAACGACACATGCACTCAAAAATGTTTTTCACCAACATCTTTCATACAATCATGTTCCCATGCTGCACAACCTGCTCGAAAGGAACCCAATCTTCAACTATCAATTCCTCAGACTATAGAATCTAACTGGCCTTCAAACCAACACCGCATGCGCCACCAATCCTCACAAGGATAATCAACGATAGCTCGAAGTACAAATCCATAACCATAACGATCCTTCAGGGAACAAAAGACACTAAAACGAAATCTCGATCACAACTCGCCAAACCCTCAAGGAACAACGGATACCACACGAAAACCCGAAACGCAAATCAACGAAACCAACAGATAACAATACCCCACAACAATCATAAATAATCAAACATCAGAAAGAAACATACCCGCGGCAACAAGCTGAAAAACACGACCCTAAGCCCTTGGGGGCTCAGCTCCACCCTGATCTCCACCTGTGATCCTCAACGTAGCCGGTGCTGGAGCTTGCACCGGTCCTGTAGCAAGCCGTGGACAGTTGACCTTCAAATGTCCAACCTGATGACAATGATAGCATATCCTTAAATCCCGAACCGGCACTGACTGCCGACAATCCCTCGCATAGTGTCCCTCCTTTCCGCACTTGCGGCACGCTCTACTGGACCGACAAACCCCGGCGTGACCCCTTCCACACTTTCCACAGACGTGGCTACCCTGATCTCCCATCCTGGAATCAAGGGTCTTAGACCGTTTCGTCGCCGGCTGCGACTGAAATGGAGCTTGCCTCAGCTCACGCATCTGTAACTCAATCTCCAACTCACGACGTCTGGCGGCCTCCTGCAACTCCAGCAAAGTCTCGCACCTCTGCGCAGACACAAACTGTCTGATGTCTCTCTTTAGCATAATCAGATATCGGGACATCTGAGCCTGCTCCGAAGCGAACTCAGGGCAAAACATCGCCCTCTCAGTAAACATCCTGGTGATTTCCATCACCGATTCCGAATCCTGTTTCAGCTCCAAGAACTCCTGAGCCAACCTCTCCCTCTCGACCTGCGGAACATAACGAGTGCTGAATATCTCCCTGAACCGATCCCATGAAATCGCAGCCCTCTGCGCATCCGAGTACGACCCTGTGGTCAGTCTCCACCAATCCTTTGCTCCAAGCCTCAACATGTTCAAAGCACACCTCACCCTCTGATCAGCAGGGCATGAACACGTGAAGAAACATCCCTCCACATCTGATAACCATCTCATAGCAACGATCGGATCCTGAACTCCATCAAAAGTGGGAGGCTTCGTATTGTCGAAGTCCCGATACTGAAAACCTCTACTGGCTCCTCCCCCTGCCGCTGCTACTGCTGCGGTAGCCGCCGCGGCAGCCGTCTCTGTGAGAGCCGCATAGCGCTCATCAAAATACTCCACCATGGCGGTCTTGATTGACCCAAACAACTCTGGCAGCTCAGCCCGAAACAATGCAGCAACCTCATCATGCAAGATCTCACGAATCCTCGCATCCAACTCATGCGTACTCATCTGGCTGACAACCTCAGGTTGTACAGACCCACCCGGAACTCCCTCTCCGGCTCCTGATCCTGACCCGGATCCACTCCCAGCGTGCCCTGAAATCTCCATACTGAAAATAAAACACCAAATCTCAGACATATTCCACTATCCCGGGAACCGGCTCTCATCCCAACCCTAGAGGTCATGGTTCCCCTGATACGCGTATGAGTCCGTGCTTTCAGTAGTACGGGCCCATACTACCTTCCACACCAACCCATATTTGTATGAAGTACTCCCACAACACCCTAGCGACACACATAACATCGCTCAATCCTCACAACTAGAGGAACACTAGAAATCTCTCACAAGGAACCCTAGGCTAGCAGGCATTATAAATCAGGCAACTCATCAATAAATCCTGAAGATCCCTAGCCTAGCTCTAGCATGCTGTTCTATTAAAGCTCAATAAAACAATTGTCATGTATGGTATTTTGGGGTTACTTACTGGCTCCGGCTGATCGTACCTCCGCGTCCTCCTTTACTTATTTTGAAAACCATTTTAAATTCTCTTTTTGAAAGCTCTCCTCGATTTGAGACTGGAGTCACACAAGTGTTCCTCCAGTTCACTCAAACCAAGGCTCTGATACCAACTTGTAACATCCGAAAAATACAACCAATTTAAATTTTTCAAAACAACCTGATTTTCATTAAAATGTTTACAAAAAGGTTTTCAATACAAGTCATTAGAGTATTCCCAGAATCACATTGCTACAAAATCATGAGGAGCGGTACGATCGCGCCTTCGCCTTGCCACAGTCTCCTGAAGAACCTGAAAAACATTAAACCACAACTGTAAGCCCGAAAGCTTAGTGAGATACCCCCAAAATACCAACCACGTATACGCCCTTCCAGGCTACGACCTTCCGGTCCAAAAAATATAAAACATACATAACATAACAGAACATAGAACAACCATGCATAACGGGTCTACCGTGTGACTGGTCCGCCGTATCGGGCCTTCAGTCCAACGGATCCATCCTCCGGGTCTAGTCATGTCCTTCGAGTCTACAGTGGGGTTGGTCCGCCCGCATCGGGCCTTCAACCCACCTGGTCCACTCTCTGAGTCTACAGTGTGACTGTTCCGCCCGCATCGGGCCTTCAGTCGGCCTGGTCCACTCTCCGAGCCTCGGCACGTCTGGTCCGCCCTCGTGGGGCCTACAGCCTATCCGGACCGCTCGCTGGGCCTTCGGAACAACCGGTCCGCCCTGGGTATCTTGGCCTACAGCACAAAGCAGGACCCGCCTCAACCCATCTCTAGTCCAAACAACCATGTGCACAAAACATACATTCATATAACAGTCATAGTCAACAAACCGAGCAAGCAGATCACATAGCATATCATTACCCTAACCGGGTTACCGACCTAACCGGTCACTAGCATAGCATCACTCTGTATATCGGGAAAACTGACCTTAACAAGGCCTCCTAGCATGTACCATCCTAGCTACCAGGATGCAAACACATCAAACAATAGCATAACAACCATAACCGAATCTCAATACAATAAAGGGTCGGCCTTGGTGCCTTAGACCCTGTTGATATAGTGAGGATAACTCACCTCGAAACTGCCGGCTGAAAAGATAAGATCCCGCTGCTCCGAACTCCGGCACGAACTCCTTCACTAAACATCAAAACATACAACTCAATAATTACCCTTAATTACCAAAATCCCCCTGGAAGACAACTGGTCAACCTTGGACGAGCCAAAGTCAACCCCTGACTGACCCTACTCGCCGAGTCATCCCGATGACTCGCAGAGTCCTTATGCTCAGAACTTCCCTCAATTAGCGACCCAACTCGCCGAGTCCAACAACTCTGAGTCCACTCGCACCCAACTCACCGAGTCATCCCTTGACTCACCGATTCATCGACTCAACCAGAAACATTGCGCCGAGTCCAAATGGCCATCTTCAAGCAACTCGTCGAGTCCCAGGCCATCTTCAAGCAACTCGTCGAGTCCACCCATGTGACTCGTCGAGTACCACCGTTCTGAATCCATACAGAAGCATCTCAGGCCATGCAATTGATCCAAAACATAGATCCAACCTCCTACAATCCATCCATCACGTAAAGTGGCAAACTTTACGTGAATCTAACGAGATCTAAGCCATATTCACCTTAAAACCAAGGTTTGGGACATGGTGGCTTCACTAAGCACTCAACCACAGGAACTTTAATGCACTCTAGGCCTTCAATATTCCAGATCTGAGGTAGTAACCTCAGATCTATCCTCCAAACTCCAAAACATTCTAAGACATACTCCCCACAAACGCCAAAATGATGAAACTAGGAATGCACAGCCTAAGGACGAAGATATTACCTCCAAAAGATGCCTCAATAGCAGCCAAACTCGAATCCAAGCAAAGCCCTTTGATTCAAGCCACTTCTCCTTCAAGATCTCTTCAAACAACACCTCTCCAAGCTCTAATTTGCTCCACAGATGATCTCTCCATGAATTTAGGGTTTCTGGAACTCAAGGGTGGAATAAGGGAGGCTGTGGATGAGTATAATGCTCTTTATATAGGGCTCAACCCCGAAAATTAGGGTTTTCTCCATACAGCACCTACTCGCCGAGTAGGCCACTTGACACGCGACCATGACCGCGACCTGACTCGCCGAGTCATCCATGGACTCGCCGAGTCATCCTCTAAAACTTACACTTTCAGCCCTTCAACTCTACTCTTGCGATTCCGGGATGTTACAATTCTCCCCCACTTAAATTAGGCTTCGTCCTCAAAGCCTTCGGCATCTCATCTTCAAATTAATTCCCACGACGCACCACTTGACCTTGACCGAACCAAGTCCCTCAAGGTACAACCATAGAACCAGAAGCTCACTTCTCTTCCCCTACGGTGTCCCCATCACCTACTCAAACCGGGCACCAGCTGAATCCGTCTGATAACCACACTTAGCAACCGAGAATTACCCATGATGCTTTACTGCTCCAATTCTCATCCTTCACTTGACTCATGTGGCTATAATGCCTCGAACCATCGGATCCCCGATCCGAATTCCACTCTATCCATCCCATGACGACCGAAAGACCCATTCTTCCATTTCGGAGCAACTCCCCCGAGCTCTCCTCTCGCAATCACCCACTCATGCTGATCTAGCTCTAGCACCCTCAGGTTTGGAAAAACTGATACACTGATGATATCCTCGAACATCCTTCCAGGATGAACTGCTAAAACGTAGCCAAAACCCTGCTCAGAATCACACTGAGAGTCCAAGACTCTTTCTCTGTATCCCTTCCGAATCCCTCTCCCTGGCTCTACATCGCGGTATTCCCTCCGTGCCCAAAGCAACATATCAAGTCGAATGAGCTTTTATTCCACCGCCGCAACACACTACTCAAGGACCATCGACGGACCACTCCAATCATAACTCTACACTGCCGCTTTCACTTCCGTGAATTCGCACTCCCTTTTGGGATTTCATTCCTCCCTCCTTCCTTACCAAGGAACCGCTTGTCCGCCCAGTCACCATGACAGGCACCATGGTGCTCATCCCACGCTACATTACCTCTTTAAAGCGTACCCAACATCTATGCATCACCACTACTCTGACTCTCATCACAGGGACTCTCAAGCCCATGCACTACCTTCACTGCTCAAGATTGCTACCCGGGGCCAGACCTCCCAATGTAATCACAATGCAACATACGCAACCCATAACCTTAATCCGATCCAACAATACTCGCAGAGTCTTCAGCATGACTGGACCGCCTCCCCAGGCCTTCAGCCAATCTGGACCACTCTCAGAACCTTCAGCCAAGCTGACTGGACCGTCCTCCGTGCCTTTGGTCTGACTGGTACGCCTACCGGCTTACAGTCTATCCGGACCGCTCAACTAGCATTCATCACTCCGAACCATCCCTTCGGGAAATCCTCCCGCACATACCGTTCTAGCCCTCTAGGGGTTCCGAACTCTATCTCCATCATACATGCTCGAACCCGTCCTACTCCCATGCCTTCCTCAATCAACTGCTCTAGGTCTGTATTCCGCCCCGCACGCCTGTTACTCACTCATACGAGCCTGCTCTCGACTAATAGAAATACCACTGAATTTCCCAAGCAGCTAAACAACCTCTCAGGCCCAACGATCATCCGGAGAATTTCCAATTCTCCCCCACTTAAGACACTGACAGCTAGTCACCGGTCGCCATCACCGATCTCCCCAAGCAACCTTGCAGGAAACGACACATGCACTCAAAAATGTTTTTCACCAACATCTTTCATACAATCATGTTCCCATGCTGCACAACCTGCTCGAAAGGAACCCAATCTTCAACTATCAATTCCTCAGACTATAGAATCTAACTGGCCTTCAAACCAACACCGCATGCGCCACCAATCCTCACAAGGATAATCAACGATAGCTCGAAGTACAAATCCATAACCATAACGATCCTTCAGGGAACAAAAGACACTAAAACGAAATCTCGATCACAACTCGCCAAACCCTCAAGGAACAACGGATACCACACGAAAACCCGAAACGCAAATCAACGAAACCAACAGATAACAATACCCCACAACAATCATAAATAATCAAACATCAGAAAGAAACATACCCGCGACAACAAGCTGAAAAACACGACCCTAAGCCCTTGGGGGCTCAGCTCCACCCTGATCTCCACCTGTGATCCTCAACGTAGCCGGTGCTGGAGCTTGCACCGGTCCTGTAGCAAGCCGTGGACAGTTGACCTTCAAATGTCCAACCTGATGACAATGATAGCATATCCTTAAATCCCGAACCGGCACTGACTGCCGACAATCCCTCGCATAGTGTCCCTCCTTTCCGCACTTGCGGCACGCTCTACTGGACCGACAAACCCCGGCGTGACCCCTTCCACACTTTCCACAGACGTGGCTACCCTGATCTCCCATCCTGGAATCAAGGGTCTTAGACCGTTTCGTCGCCGGCTGCGACTGAACTGGAGCTTGCCTCAGCTCACGCATCTGTAACTCAATCTCCAACTCACGCCGTCTGGCGGCCTCCTGCAACTCCAGCAAAGTCTCGCACCTCTGCACAGACACAAACTGTCTGATGTCTCTCTTTAGCATAATCAGATATCGGGACATCTGAGCCTGCTCCGAAGCGAACTCAGGGCAAAACATCGCCCTCTCAGTAAACATCCTGGTGATTTCCATCACCGATTCCGAATCCTGTTTCAGCTCCAAGAACTCCTGAGCCAACCTCTCCCTCTCGACCTGCGGAACATAACGAGTGCTGAATATCTCCCTGAACCGATCCCATGAAATCGCAGCCCTCTGCGCATCCGAGTACGACCCTGTGGTCAGTCTCCACCAATCCTTTGCTCCAAGCCTCAACATGTTCAAAGCACACCTCACCCTCTGATCAGCAGGGCATGAACACGTGAAGAAACATCCCTCCACATCTGATAACCATCTCATAGCAACGATCGGATCCTGAACTCCATCAAAAGTGGGAGGCTTCGTATTGTCGAAGTCCCGATACTGAAAACCTCTACTGGCTCCTCCCCCTGCCGCTGCTACTGCTGCGGTAGCCGCCGCGGCAGCCGTCTCTGTGAGAGCCGCATAGCGCTCATCAAAATACTCCACCATGGCGGTCTTGATTGACCCAAACAACTCTGGCAGCTCAGCCCGAAACAATGCAGCAACCTCATCATGCAAGATCTCACGAATCCTCGCATCCAACTCATGCGTACTCATCTGGCTGACAACCTCAGGTTGTACAGACCCACCCGGAACTCCCTCTCCGGCTCCTGATCCTGACCCGGATCCACTCCCAGCGTGCCCTGAAATCTCCATACTGAAAATAAAACACCAAATCTCAGACATATTCCACTATCCCGGGAACCGGCTCTCATCCCAACCCTAGAGGTCATGGTTCCCCTGATACGCGTATGAGTCCGTGCTTTCAGTAGTATGGGCCCATACTACCTTCCACACCAACCCATATTTGTATGAAGTACTCCCACAACACCCTAGCGACACACATAACATCGCTCAATCCTCACAACTAGAGGAACACTAGAAATCTCTCACAAGGAACCCTAGGCTAGCAGGCATCATAAATCAGGCAACTCATCAATAAATCCTGAAGATCCCTAGCCTAGCTCTAGCATGCTGTTCTATTAAAGCTCAATAAAACAATTGTCATGTATGGTATTTTGGGGTTACTTACTGGCTCCGGCTGATCGTACCTCCGCGTCCTCCTTTACTTATTTTGAAAACCATTTTAAATTCTCTTTTTGAAAGCTCTCCTCGATTTGAGACTGGAGTCACACAAGTGTTCCTCCAATTCACTCAAACCAAGGCTCTGATACCAACTTGTAACATCCGAAAAATACAACCAATTTAAATTTTTCAAAACAACCTGATTTTCATTAAAATGTTTACAAAAAGGTTTTCAATACAAGTCATTAGAGTATTCCCAGAATCACATTGCTACAAAATCATGAGGAGCGGTACGATCGCGCCTTCGCCTTGCCACAGTCTCCTGAAGAACCTGAAAAACATTAAACCACAACTGTAAGCCCGAAAGCTTAGTGAGATACCCCCAAAATACCAACCACGTATACGCCCTTCCAGGCTACGACCTTCCGGTCCAAAAAATATAAAACATACATAACATAACAGAACATAGAACAACCATGCATAACGGGTCTACCGTGTGACTGGTCCGCCGTATCGGGCCTTCAGTCCAACGGATCCATCCTCCGGGTCTAGTCATGTCCTTCGAGTCTACAGTGGGGTTGGTCCGCCCGCATCGGGCCTTCAACCCACCTGGTCCACTCTCTGAGTCTACAGTGTGACTGGTCCGCCCGCATCGGGCCTTCAGTCGGCCTGGTCCACTCTCCGAGCCTCGGCACGTCTGGTCCGCCCTCGTGGGGCCTACAGCCTATCCGGACCGCTCGCTGGGCCTTCGGAACAACCGGTCCGCCCTGGGTATCTTGGCCTACAGCACAAAGCAGGACCCGCCTCAACCCATCTCTAGTCCAAACAACCATGTGCACAAAACATACATTCATATAACAGTCATAGTCAACAAACCGAGCAAGCAGATCACATAGCATATCATTACCCTAACCGGGTTACCGACCTAACCGGTCACTAGCATAGCATCACTCTGTATATCGGGAAAACTGACCTTAACAAGGCCTCCTAGCATGTACCATCCTAGCTACCAGGATGCAAACACATCAAACAATAGCATAACAACCATAACCGAATCTCAATACAATAAAGGGTCGGCCTTGGTGCCTTAGACCCTGTTGATATAGTGAGGATAACTCACCTCGAAACTGCCGGCTGAAAAGATAAGATCCCGCTGCTCCGAACTCCGTCACGAACTCCTTCACTAAACATCAAAACATACAACTCAATAATTACCCTTAATTACCAAAATCCCCCTGGAAGACAACTGGTCAACCTTGGACGAGCCAAAGTCAACCCCTGACTGACCCTACTCGCCGAGTCATCCCGATGACTCGCAGAGTCCTTATGCTCAGAACTTCCCTCAATTAGCGACCCAACTCGCCGAGTCCAACAACTCTGAGTCCACTCGCACCCAACTCACCGAGTCATCCCTTGACTCACCGATTCATCGACTCAACCAGAAACATTGCGCCGAGTCCAAATGGCCATCTTCAAGCAACTCGTCGAGTCCCAGGCCATCTTCAAGCAACTCGTCGAGTCCACCCATGTGACTCGTCGAGTACCACCGTTCTGAATCCATACAGAAGCATCTCAGGCCATGCAATTGATCCAAAACATAGATCCAACCTCCTACAATCCATCCATCACGTAAAGTGGAAAACTTTACGTGAATCTAACGAGATCTAAGCCATATTCACCTTAAAACCAAGGTTTGGGACATGGTGGCTTCACTAAGCACTCAACCACAGGAACTTTAATGCACTCTAGGCCTTCAATATTCCAGATCTGAGGTAGCAACCTCAGATCTATCCTCCAAACTCCAAAACATTCCAAGACATACTCCCCACAAACCCCAAAATGATGAAACTAGGAATGCACAGCCTAAGGACGAAGATATTACCTCCAAAAGATGCCTCAATAGCAGCCAAACTCGAATCCAAGCAAAGCCCTTTGATTCAAGCCACTTCTCCTTCAAGATCTCTTCAAACAACACCTCTCCAAGCTCTAATTTGCTCCACAGATGATCTCTCCACGAATTTAGGGTTTCTGGAACTCAAGGGTGGAATAAGGGAGGCTGTGGAGGAGTATAATGCTCTTTATATAGGGCTCAACCCCGAAAATTAGGGTTTTCTCCATACAGCACCTACTCACCGAGTCCATCTAGGGACTCGCCGAGTAGGCCACTTGACACGCGACCGTGACCGCGACCTGACTCGCCGAGTCATCCATGGACTCGCCGAGTCATCCTCTAAAACTTACACTTTCAGCCCTTCAACTCTACTCTTGCGATTCCGGGATGTTACAGCGAACCTCAGATTGTCCTCGACAATTGCTTAATCACTTTAGTCATATCCAGTTCTAGACTTTTCCCTTCTCAATGCCTTAAGCATTTGGAAAATTTAGAAAAGATGAATATTATAGCACATGCAATCGATCTTATATCCGAATCATATGGGACACGATTCATGATGTTTGACATATAGCCATGATACTAGACCAGTCTTTTGCTACAATATTTTGGTAGACCAGTCTTTTGCTACAATATTTTTTATTTGCCATGTTCTCAAAATTTAACTATGAAGAGAGATGTCGTAGTCATAATTGAATTTTGAGAACGCAATATATATAGAATTTCCTTAAGTCGAACCATTCAGACATAAAATTCATATATATGGCCTTGACTAAAGATGATTAAAATCTCAATCTAAGCTTTAGAAGTGAAGTATAATTTCCTCTCCCTTAATTATAGCAAAACAACTTTTCAACCCCTGCAACTTCACGAATTGAAACTTTGTTTTCTATAATTAACATTGCTAACTTGTAATACTAATCATAATAATCATGCTCCCACTAACATGATGATTATCAGCATAACACTTATGCTCCTACTAGCTCTGATATATTTCCAGAAATCTGCTGGACTTCTGAAATTTAGATTCATACATCCTTTCTTAGATAGCTCACACGTGTGTCTAAACAATTTTCAGAACTATGAAAAGGGATGCCGTAATCATAGTCTCAATTGCTTAGGCATTTTCCATTTCTCACAAGTCCATGTTAGCGTGCCGGTTAACCACATGCGCTCCACTAACGACTTTTGAAATTGCAAATGACACAATTGCTATCTACTTAAAATCTACTTAGTGAAAGCGTTTCCTTACCATCATTTTCATGAATCGGAGAGAAACCTTATGACACTTAGATTTTATAGTGTATGAGTTCCTATCCATGTGAATTTGTCAAAACCATAATCACAAGATAGGGTTAGTGACAAATTCAGCCTTACATGGATTAAACTTGTTCAATCTTAGTTTCTTGTCACCTTGGTAGCACAAGGCCCACCAATGCTTCCAAGTTGAACTCTGATAACTCACATGCAAATTCAGCTTATTTGAAGTAGGTACAGAAATAAGAATTATGTCAACACGATAGGTTGCAAACCTTAATTCGTGTGCTAGTGATAAATTACAGGTCTTACTCTTGATTAAATCTTGAAACTCTTTTAGGATCTTTAAGGCTCCCACTATCCCCTTGACATATAAGTTTCCCAATCAAGAACCATTCTTTGACAAAACAAATATTCAAGGGATAGTGCGGATTCTTATCAAGACTAACACTTCACACAATTGGTCTTAGTTGGTCTTTGTCTCATCCAAGACATCACAACTTACCAATCTCAAATGTACAAGAGTAGAAAACATTTTACTCTTACATTTGACTAGTGTTAATAAATCTTCCTTTATGTCACTCAATGTTACAGTCTTGGAGTATGACTCTAAGAATTGTTTTGGAACGAAGTATGACTCATCTTCTTGATTTTAATCAATACAACAATTCATGACCTCTCTTCTTAGCCATAACAATGCACTAAGACGTCCTTAGTGTATGAATTTGTGATATGGTTTCATAATCATTAAGATGATCATGAAATATGATACTAAAGTACTCTCCCATCCTTTCAGATTTGAGAAACTTTTATCTTTTTGCCTAATTTGATTCTTCTCATTTGTTTTGTCATACATTGTAACCTTTCCAATGTTACAGAATTATACTTAACCTTATAATTATAATCATATTTACTAATCTTTAGTAAATCATGACAAATCAATCTTTATGGTGGACCTTGACCAGAGCACACCCAATGTACCTAATTCCTTAGTCCTTCAATTGACTCACATATACATGTGATCAAAGAATTAGTCTTAATTTTCAAAGATGAAAATTCTCATTCATCATACAATACAACTTGTATGATTCCAAGTTTCTGTCCAATTGAAACTTGGGTGATGAAAAACTTTCTTCATTTGGTAAATTCAGACACTACCACAAATGAAAGAATCAAATCCACTTTCCAATATTGCTATTAATGGAAACATATAAGCAACAATTTTCCACAGATGCCATTATAAGGATATTTTTTTAAAATAAATAAAATTAAAACCCTTTTTCTTTTATTTTAAAAATTTGCGGAAAAACTTATCCTTACAATCCACATGAAAACCTTGTTGTTATCTATTCATAAGCAATATATTATAACTCTTAAGCAACAGCTCAAAATTCTGATTACCGAACCATGCGATCGAAACCCACCTTCGCAATCAGAATCAACATATACTTACTTTAAGCTTCCTATCTTTTCTTTGATTCTTAAAAACATCAACATGTGACCCATTCACATTATGTAATAAGAATCTCCAAATAGGAACTTAATAGAGTCAGTCAGTGGACTTTAACTGAAGTAGCGTCAAACTTTTTGACTTGATCAATCTTATGATCTTTCAGGTAAATATGGCAGCTTCGCAATCAGTGTCCCTCCCTTTGGCAATAAAACATATAGACCCTTTGGTAATGGTACATGAGACTATCTCAGACTTAGCCTTTCTCTTTACCATTTGGTCAACCGAGAAATCTTTTTCTAGATATCCAATGCTACCATTGTCGATGTCCATTTAAGACTTGGGAAGTTGTTCTTTTAATCAAATTTGCTTTACTGGTGTTCCAAATCATTGCTGATTTCACAACACCAAGCAAATAGATAAGACCATTAAGGGTCATGTCATAGTCTGTCTCATAGTAGTCCCAAAGAGACTCACTATGTTACTAAGAAAGTGATTGAACATCTAACTTTCACGAGACTTTGACACCCAACTCTCCCGGCTTGTAATTATGTGACTTTATCTCCAAGATGTGAGCACACATAGACTATGCTTGCCAATAGGGATTGAGTGACTTTTCAAGAACTTGTGGGTGAGGGAGAATAATTGGAGGAGGTGGAGGAAGTGAAGCATGATGTTGAGGGACACCATCTTCAAGAGATTTGAGAAGATCATAGTTGTCTGAACCAGACAACTATAATAGGAGAAAATCAAGTTAGTTGATTCAAAGACCTTAATATAACACCCAATATGAAATATTAAGGCTAGGACCCAACACAGTATTTTATAATTCGGAAGAGGGATGCCGTAATCCAAACTATAAAATATTTGAAGGTAGGCGAACAACGATTCACCAAATTCCACCATGAAAAACGAAATAATTTATTAGGTTTTAATTGGATTTGAAATTCCTAGATCTTTTGAGATTCATTGAACTTTTCAATGGCATGTTTCAATCTCGAGTGTGCCCTCTCAAATTTTGTGACTGGGATGCCGAGGATCACAAAACAAGGTGTGAATAACCATACCAATTCACTTGGTACCCTTAATATTATCACCTAATCAATGTGCCGGTTAACCACACACACTCCATTGATCTATGACAAACATTAAGTCACCTTTCGTGGTCCTTACTAGTCAAAGTTAGTGTGCCGGTTAACCACACACGCTCCACCAACGACTTGGTAAGGTACAAAGTGTGAATTCCATGGGCTAGCACCAAATTCACATTTTTCCTAAAGTAACTAAGATTGGGAATTAAATAAAAAAATATTTAGTTACTTTATAATAATCATTATACTTTTAATGAGAATTTAAAGTCATTGTCCCCGTTCGGCTAACAACCCTCCACCGATCAAGCAAGCGGTGGGTGAGAGTGTACACCCATTAAGTCGCCATTTTATAGGCAACAACCTTATACCCACCTTATAGACCGGCTTCGTGAATGAGGCCTACTAACGGTAAAACGATTTGTTCTTATACATACATACATACATATATATATATATATATATATATATATATATATAATTAACCATTAATGTTATAAATAGTATAAGTGTTGAATTTTAACTTTTAAAATTCTAAGTGTTGGAATTAAAGTTTATTAAAGTGTGTGAAACTTTTCCAAATTCCAAAACTTGAGGGCAAGTTTTGTAACTCTTCAAAACTTTTCATTTCATAACTTATGAATTAAAGGTTCATAAAATGAAGACTCTTCATTTTATGTAACTTATGTGTTTTTAATGTGTGTTAAAGGAAAGTGACCTTTGGATATCCATAACTTGAGGACAAATTATGGACTCCATTAAAACACATAAATGATCAAGAATTAATCCTAAACAATTCAACAAATAATTCCTATCATCTTCTAAATTCACAAGAACATGAACATGATTATCAAAGTTTCAAGAATTATATGAACACATACAAAGCATGAAATTTTGATATATGCTATTGTAAATGGATTAGAACAACCATTACACCAACTAAAATAAGTTTTAAAACATAAAAACAGTTTAGGGTAAAGTTTCTAGTCCATTTCCAGCAGCAAAAGTTGAAAATCTGCATTCTGAACCTTCTACTCGCCGAGTGCACAAACCTACTCGGCGAGTAGGATGAATTTTGACTTGGACTCGGCGAGTCCTCCCATGGACTCGGCGAGTTCATCATGCAGACAACAAAAATTTTGAATTTTTTCACTATTTTGCATCAAGTATCAAACAAGCAAGCCTAGGCTCTGTTACCACTGATGGGTTTTGAGCAATCTAACACTTCCTAAGTGTGCATGCAACCCTAATAAACCTTGGATCTATGTTTGTCTAAATACATGCAAAATAATAATTTTTCCAAGGTTCATAACCTATCTAACATGGCATGGGGTACTTTTAAACATAAAAGAATTAGATGAGATTACATACCTTTTGATGATGAGTTTGATTCCTAAGGAGTTTGAGGGCCAAGCACCAATAGTGTGAATGCCTCAAATGGAATCACAAATCACCACAAACTCTTGGAAAACTTTGAGAAAGTGTATACACACTTATAAAATCGGCCACACACAAACACACATACTAGTTACACTAGTTTCACTAGTGGCTATTTCATGCAACATAAGCATGCTTATATAGTTTACATGATTAGGGTGAAACCCTAATAACCCATGACCTTTCCTTTTCCGAGGATCCATGGGTTAAAAGCTCCATGGATCATCCATGGACTTCCATACAAGCCTAACCCATTAACAATGAGTGTTAGCCCACACAATATAAAACCAATAGCCCACAATCTAATTAGTCTTCCTTTTAATCTCTAAATTAATTCATAATTAATTTAAGACTAAGACTAATTAAATAGCATGACTTCATATTAATATATTATAACTTATAATATATTAATAATCATATGTGTATAACTCTCATAAAATTATCCATAAATAGTTTGGATGAAATGCAACCCAAATGGACCATGTCGGGTTGGGTCAAGTGTATACCAAATAAGTTATGGACTTAGACACCTTATCCAACAGGTTGCATGATGAATGAGAAACTTCATATTTGGAAATTAGACTAATTCTTTGGCAAAGTGTCAATAGAAGGGTTAGGAGATCAAGTACACTAGGTTGTGCGTTGATCAAGTCCACAACAAGAGTGATAAAGATATTCATCATGATTTACTAAAGTTTAGTAAATATGGTTATACTTATAAGACTAAGTATAATTCTAAGTTGATCAAAAGAGTTTCAAATAATAGCAGAACGAATAAGAAGAATCGAGTAGGCAGAAAGATAAAAGTTTCTCTATTCTAAGAAGAAGAGAGAGTACATTTTATTGTGTTTTATGATAATTCTTAATGATTAGGAACCATATATCAATTGATCCTCTAAGTGAGTCTTAGTGTATTTGCATGTCTAAGAAGAGGAATCGAGAATTGTGGAAATGGGTAAAACCAAGAAGTCAATCATACTTTGTTCCAATATCAAGTCTTAGGGTTATACTCCAAGATTGTGAATTGAGTGACAAGTCTCGAGAAGGTTTATAACACTCAACAAATGTGGAATTGGAAAAAGTCATCTTATTCCTGCACATTTGAGATTGGTAAGTTGTGATATCTTGGATAAGACAAAGATCAACTAGAACCAATTATGTGAAGAGATAGTCTTGATAAAAACTACACTAACTCTTGAATATTTTTTTTGTCAAGGAATGTTTCTTAACAAGAGAATCTTATATGTCAAGGAGTCAATGGGAGTCTTAATGGTCTTGAAAGGTTTCAGGAATAAATCAAGAGTAAAACCTAGTTGATCATCACAAGCACACGACTTGAGGTTTAAAGCCTATCGTGGATGACATACTCCTTTTCTGTGCTATTCCAATTAAGTTAATTATGCATGTGAGTTCTATGAGTTCTCATGTGAATGCATAAAGACAAAGCACCTTGATCAATGGAAATTACATTGAAAGGTAAGGATGATTTGCTAAACCACTTGGAAGACAAGGTGGGCACTTGTGTTACCATGAGGCAAGAAATCGAGATTGAGCACGTCCGGTCCATATAAGTTTGGATTTGTCGCAAAATTTGGTTTTGGAAAATTCACATGGATAGGAACACATACACCATAAAATCTAAGTGGCATAAGGTTTCCCTCCTTCATGAAAATGACTGTGAGAAAATGCTTTCACTAAGAGAGATTTTAAGAAGACAACAATTGTGAAAATTGTATTCTCAAATTTGATTATGATTACGGCATCCCTCTTCATAGTTCGAATTGTGAGATTTGGCAATTAGTCTGAACATTTGGGACTTAGTGACATAAGTTCTGAATTTGTCTAGACATACATATGAGCCTTCTAGTGAGAAGTTCTATGAGTTAAACAAGCTTTGATAAAGGCTTGTCAAAGCATTATGTATTAGAAATATGAGCTTAAGGAATTCAATAAGCATTGTTCTCTGGAAGTTAAATTGTTTTCTTAATACATGTCAAAGCTAGTGGGAGCATAAGTGTTATGTTGGTAAGAAAATAATCATCATGTTAGTGGAGGCATGATTATTATGGTAAGTATTGCAAGTTAGCAATATTAATTATGGAAAACAAAGATTCACTTTGCAAAGTTGCGATGGTTGAAAATTTGTTTTGCTATAATTAAGGGAGAGAATATTATACTTCGTTTCAAAATTCTTAAGCTTAGATCGAGAAACGTTAATTAAGGGAGAGAATATTATACTTCGTTTCAAAATTCTAAAGCTTAGATCGAGAAACGTTAATAAATTTAGTCAATGATACATAGTGCATTTTAAAAATTTGATTATGATCACGGCCTTTCTCTTCATAGATCGAATTGTAGGAACAGGGTACCTAAAATATTATGGCAGAAGGATGATAAAGTATCACATCTTTATGTGAGACATTATGCATCGTGTCGAATATGCTTTGGGTATAGGATCGATAGCGTATGCTGTAATATTTGACCATTATAAAATTTTCCAAATACCTAGGGCATTAAGAGGAAAAAAGGGACTAGAATCGGTTTTGACTAAAATAATTAAACAACTATTAAAGAACAATCTGAGCTTCACTGAGGATTTGTCGCTTGTGAGTAGTTGGAAGTATAGTACTGAATGGACTATATTGACATTATTATGAATAGATAAGATTCTATTAAGAATGAGTTGTCATATGGAAAATATGGAAATGTTTCAATTAATGGGAGTTGGATATTAAGAAATATGTCTAGATTAGAAACTTTTATGCGAGAAGGATGTTCAAAGGAATGTACTTTTAATGTGAGACTTCACGTCTATGGAATTGTCTTGTAACAATTTCCAATAGAATACATTGTAATTTCATTAGTCGAGTCTTGGTAACTTTTGTGCTATGACATTACGAAAGAATTATTGCATAAAATGTTAGAATCTGACATATTCTAAAAGTGGTAAGAATTTGGTATTCTTATACTAATAATAAGGATTGGGGATTGTGAAATGAAAAGTTTTTCAATTGATCTATTTCACAAAGTATGGACCATAGGAAACCAAAGAGTGCATGCTTGGAGCATGGCACAATTGTGGTTATAATTGGAGTAATAAGTTGATTTTCTAAAAAAGTAAGCAATGAATAAGGAGTAATCGATATGGTGTTTAAATAAAAGTGTTTTATTTACGCTCAAAAGCTTTGGGGCCATATAGGATTAATATTATTATTGCGTTTCACTTTGAATTTTTTGACTTCCTAAATAATAAGATTATTCAAACTCCACAGTCGCTCGTACGTTTGGAAGTAAGTAGTGAATCAAGACTGTCATGAATAGGATTGCAAATTGTCTAAGGATAGACATAGCAATAGAATTGTTGCAATGTTCATGAGTACTTAAAGAGTGAGATTTGAGTATTGGATAAACCCACACTCAGAGTATTACTTCATGGAATTCATCACGAGTAATACTGAGACGATAATATCTATGATCTTGAAATAGAGATATATTAGTTGTAATTTGCAAGTCGGTTGTACATTGGTGATACGGAAAAGCATCGGTAACTTGGTGTTATAAAATGTATTGTCATGTATTGATTTATGAGTAAAAGATACAATCATATGAGTCAATGTTTATTCGTTCCTTTTTACCTAACCGGAAGAGCGATATCTGTGGGCCCCTCAATGATTTGGTGTTGACTTATGTGTTGGGCCCAGCTAGGACTAAATTGATGTGTTTGATTAGAAGTCCTATATCATCACAAATCAGAAATTTGGAAACATAGATTATGTACAAAGAGATTGATTACGTTCCATGTCTTATGTCTAGGGATATCTTGCAGAATGAAGGATTATATGATCACTTATCCAAGGACACGTAACTGACTGGGTCAGAGTACGACAGCAGCTTTTGGAAGCAACAATTTGTTGGTAAAATTTAGAAGGTATACTAGCAATTATAGTTACAGACTTATCCAAGTGGGATACTGTTGGATTAGGTGTCTAAGCCCATAACTATCATTGGTATGTACTTGAATTAATAGCAACGCATTCCTTTTTGGTTGCCCTCAAACCTAGCAACTGGACAGGGAAATTATGAAAGGAGAGATATTACTTTATTATGAGATTAATAAATTAATATAAATGATTTTTAATTTGTTATGAAAATAATATATTAATTAGAAATCATAATATTTAATTAATAGTTAGTCAGAAATTAATTAGAATTATTTTCGGGGTTAAAAGTATTAATTATAAAGTGCAGGGACTGATTTGCAATTATCAAATAGTTGAGTGGAAGGCTTCAGAACCTCGTTGGAAGGAGGTGGAAGAAATTCTTAGGGGAAACCCTAGAGATTTCGTCCAAAGGGGCTTGGATAAGTCCTTGGATTATCTTAGGCTACAAGCAAAGGAGTATTAGGGTTTTCTCTAAACCCTAGATCCCTTAGCTATATAAGGAGCCTCCCAGCTCCTAAATTTGGTCACTCCTTCTTGGAAGAAACCCTAGCCCGAAAATTGCAGACTCTCTCTACCCTCTCTCATTCAAGTTTCCTTCTTGCTAGTTCTTGGGTGTGATTCCATTAGAGGCATTACATTTGTGGTGCTAAGCTTCCAAGAAGATCAAGATCAAGTTCTAGAGGATTATCAATTGTTTACTATAACAATAGAAAGGTATGTAACTCCTCAACCCTAGTTTGTTATTTTCGAAAATAGCCTCTCTCCTCTAGGGTTCTTGTTTTGCGATTCAAAGTTATATGTTCAATAGTTAAAACATAGATCCAAAGTAGGTTGCATGTGAACTTAGGAATTGTTTTTCTAGTTTATTTGTTTTTCCTAAAACGCATCAGTGGTATCAGAGACATTGTTGTTTTAACTTGAATTGCTATAATAGTTGAATTGCAAATTAGGGTTTATAGATATTAAACCCTAAATGGCCAAATTTTTGATTTCTAGGATTTTTGGTTCAAAGGGTTTTCGAAAAACCATAGCCTCCATGAACCCTAATGGAAATTAGGGTTAGGGTTTTGGCAACCCTTGCCTCCTCCCTTAAAATTTTGAAATATGCTAGCCCCTATTAGGGTTTCTTCGTTATGGATAGTGGTTGCCTTATTGGATAACTGAGAAAAATAAGGAAATTATCCTATCCCCATATTTTCGAAATCTAGAAGGGATATGGATTAGGATTAAATTAATTGTTCAATTTAGTTAGATAATTCTTACAAGATTTAATTAATTAATTAAAAGTTAATCAATAGATAAATATTAAATCTAGTTATTTGGTTGAGAAAATATGAAAATCATCCTATCCCCATATTTTAGAAATCTAGGAGGGATATAGATTAGGATTAAATTAATTGTTTAATTTAGTAATCCTTACAAGATTTAATTAATTAATTAAAAGTTAATAATAGATAAATATTAAATCTAGTTATTTGGTTTATTTTAAATTTAAAATTAATGTCTTAATTTTCAAAATTTATAGATAAACCTTAAAGTTTTAAAAAGTTTAAAACACACCTTATATATATATACATATATATATATATATATATATATATAAATATATATATATATATATATATATATATATATATATTATTAAGAGTTAAATATATATATATATATATATATGTATAAGAATATGGTCAGTCAAATCACTAGTATGCCTCATTCACGAAGCTAGTCTATAAGAGGGGGGGGGGTGTGGTATAAGGAAACTGCCTATAAAATGGTAGTTGAATGGGTGTCCACTCTCACCCACCACTTCCTTGATTAGTGGAGGATCGTTAGCAGAACAGATTTGATAGGACAGCTACATCTCATTAAAAGTATAATGTTATTAAAGAAAGTACTAGAACATTATTTTACAAAATCCCAACTCTAATTACTTTAGGAAAAATATGAAAAGTATACTAATCCATGAAATTGCACATTATGCTTTATTGTTCGTTAGTGGAGCATGTGTGGTTCACCGGCACACTAAAGGGCACTTAAAAAGAGTAGTAATTGGTATCTCATAATTTTCATTTTGATGGAGTGTGTGTGGTTTACCTGCACATCAATAGTTAATGATAAAGACAATTAGGTTACCAAACACATTTTCATGGTTATTCACATCTTGTTTGTGATCCTCGGCATCCTAGTCACAAATAGAAGAGCATAATCTGAGATTAACACATGTCATTGAATAGTTTCAATGTATCTCAAAAGATCTAGGAGTTTCCAATACATTTAAAACTTAACCTTCTTTTTTGTTTTTCTTGATGGAAATTGGTAAATCGTCATTTAACTACCTTCAAATATTCTGCAAATTGGATTACGACATCCCTCTTCCAATTTGAGAAATGTTGTGTTGGATCCTAGCCTCGATGTTTCATTTGGGTGTTACATCAAGGATTCTTATCAACTAACTTGAATTTTCTCCTGATTTTGTAGATGTCTGAATCTAACCATGGTCTTCCCGAATCTAAAGGAAAAGGTATTCCTGCTCAAAGTCTACTCCACTATGAAGGTGAAAGATCAATCTCTGCCATGTGGACTAACTTGATTCCACTTCCTCCACCTCCTCCTGTTGTTCTCCCAAACCCACAAGACCAAAGGATTGAAAAGTTCAATATCACTAAAGCCCTATTGGCAATGAAGCATGAAGATGGCAAACGTGTGTGCTCACGTCCTGGGGATGAAATCACACATTGATAGGTTGATAATGTTGGGTGCAACCTTCCCATGAAGTTAGTTGCGGACTGAGTTCTTCAGTCACTCCCTGAATCATATAATAAGTTTAAAAGAGAGTATTATATGATGGATCTTGACGCCACCCTCATTAGCCTAAATTACATGCTTATTGCTGCTGAATCAGAAATGATTTGGAAAAGCAATGGAGCATATTTGTTTGGTGAATCAACCAACCATGCTTTCCAGGACATTCCAAAAGAACCCACGTGTTTCTGCTACCATGAGAAGGGGCATTGGATACAAATCTTCCCTGAGAACCTGAAGAGTCCAAGAGATGGGAGAGTCAAGGAATATGGCTCTACTTCAAGTAAAATCCACTACCTAACTCCATTAAGTTCCTATTAATTGATTCTTAATACATAATGTTATAAGATTACATTTGAATGTTTTGTAGGATTAAAGAAAAGAGAGGAAGCTTGATGGAAAAGCAAGATGAGTCTGATCACGAAGAAATGGATCACCATCGCATGGATTCGAAGATCAGATTTTGAGCTAAGAAAGTTATGATAGATTTGTTACGAATATTTGAATACATAGTTTTTAGTTGATTTTGCATTGTAAGGACATGTTTTCCGCTGCTTTTATGAATAAAAGAAATTTTGGTTTTAATAATTTTAAATATATACTTGCAATGAAATCGTTGTGAAAAATTGATGTTTGTGTATTACTACAATGAATGGATTTGATTCTTAATTATGTTATTTGTGGAAATGTCGAGAATTTGCCAAATGAGGAAAGCTTCTCATCACCCAAGGTTCAATTGGACAAATACTTGAAATCATACAACTAGGTTGCATGATGAATGAGAAACTCCATATTTGGAAATTAGACTAATTCTTTGGCAAAGTGTCAATAGAAGGGTTACGAGATCAAGTACACTAGGTTGTGCGTTGATCAAGTCCACAACAAGAGTGATAAAGATATTCATCATGATTTACTAAAGTTTAGTAAATATGGTTATACTTATAAGACTAAGTATAATTCTAAGTTGACCAAAAGAGTTTCAAATAATAGCAGAACGAATAAGAAGAATCGAGTAGGCAGAAAGATAAAAGTTTCTCTATTCTAAGAAGAAGGGAGAGTACATTTTATTGTGTTTTATGATAATTCTTAATGATTAGGAACCATATATCAATTGATCCTCTAAGTGAGTCTTAGTGTATTTGCATGTCTAAGAAGAGGAATCGAGAATTGTGGAAATGGGTAAAACCAAGAAGTCAATCATACTTTGTTCCAATATCAAGTCTTAGGGTTATACTCCAAGATTGTGAATTGAGTGACAAGTCTCGAGAAGGTTTATAACACTCAACAAATGTGGCATTGGAAAAAGTCATCTTATTCCTGCACATTTGAGATTGGTAAGTTGTGATATCTTGGATAAGACAAAGATCAACTAGAACCAATTATGTGAAGAGATAGTCTTGATAAAAACTACACTAACTCTTGAATATTTTTTTTGTCAAGGAATGTTTCTTAACAAGAGAATCTTATATGTCAAGGAGTCAATGGGAGTCTTAATGGTCTTGAAAGGTTTCAGGAATAAATCAAGAGTAAAACCTAGTTGATCATCACAAGCACACGACTTGAGGTTTAAAGCCTATCGTGGATGACATACTCCTTTTCTGTGCTATTCCAATTAAGTTAATTATGCATGTGACTTCTATGAGTTCTCATGTGAATGCATAAAGACAAAGCACCTTGATCAATGGAAATTACATTGATAAGTAAGGATGAGTTGCTAAACCACTTGGAAGACATGTGTAACAGTCGGGTTTCCAGGTATATATTATTTATTTAATTATTTTGAATTATGGGAAGGAACTCAGCGAGTTGATGCGTAGACTCGCCGAGTAGGGTCGCGATTGTTCATCAAGATTTGCTTTAGAGTTGGCGAGTCCATGAGTGGACTGGGCGAGTCCACGTTGTTTAATGAAACCCTAATTCCCCAGGTTTGGAGCCTATATAAGGGCACTTATAGCCTCTCATTGCGGCTACCAGTCCCTTAAGAGAACCCTAAGAGAGCCAAATCGTTGTAAGGAAGAAGAAGACACTTTTGATCCTTGTATATTTGGTTTAGCAAGAAGGAGGTGCAAGAGCAAGAGGGGAGGTGCGATTCTAGCAGTTCCAGGGATTCAGAGACTTCATTTTGAGGGAATGGTTTGAACCTCCTGCTGTTTTGGTGTTAATCTATAGAGTTAGGGTTTTCTAACCCCCTTTGGAGAGGGATTATGTGGAGCAAATTGTCCCTCTTCGAGTTTGTGCCTTGGATCTCGACTCAAAGAGGTCCAAAGATCTTAACCCTTGGTGCTTTATGGATTATTTTGGAGTTATTGGACTTAGGTTGCCATTTTTGGGACTAAATCTCCTTTGGACGCCTTGTTGTTGTTATACAAGCATCAAGCTTCAAGCTTTACATGACATCCATGCTTGGTAAGGCCAAATCTTTGATTTAGGGAAGCAGATCTGACCTCAGGAGGCCATTAGAGTTTGTGCATGGCATGAACTCGCCGAGTTGTTCTTGAGACTCAGCGAGTAGCGTTAGGGTTTCACGTAAATTGCTCAGTAATCAGGCTTGCTGAGTTGGGGGATGACTCAGTGAGTCATAAGGGAGTTAGAGGACTGGAGTTCAAGGCAGCACTCGCCGAGTTGTTCTTGAGACTCGGCGAGTTGAGTTGTGGTGGCCCCACGATTTATGCCTAGTATTACTTGTCAAGCATAGGGATGGACTCGGCGTGCCAAGCGGGGCAAAGTGTTAAAGGACATGTGTAAACTCGCCGAGTCACCAGAGTGCACTCGGCGAGTACGGTCAATGTGTGACCGTTGACTTTTAGGGTTTGGTCAATGGAGTACTTGAGTTGAGAGGAGGGTAAAATAGCCTTTTTCCCTCCTGAGAGTGTCAAAGGCAGGTTGAGTCTAGTCTTCAGAATTATATTTAAAAGTGTATTTATTTTATGTGAATAGGCGAAGACTAGGCAGTATTCCTACTGAGTCAGAGATTTACCGAGACGCCTGAGGTGAGTCTTCTCACTATACTTTACCTAGTGTGGTAACAGAGTTATGTAATAGAGTATTTTAGAGTTATATGCCAATGTAATTGCATGTTATTTATGTGCTATGATTTATTGTGATATGTGCTATGTATGATTTAGAGTTACAGAGTTAGGACCTTCGGGTCCACAGAGTTAGGACTTTCGGGTCCACAGCGTTAGGGCTAGAGAGCCCATAGAGATTTGGGGCTGGAGGGCCCCACTAGGACACATAGACCTGAGGGTCAATAGAGTTATAGCCTCGAGTGGCTATTATGTGTTAGAGTGGTATTTTGGGGAACTCACTAAGCATTTCTGCTTACGGTGTTATGTGGTATGTGTTTCAGGTACCAGCGACGATCGCGGGAAGGCGTCGGCATGATCCGTACACACGCATACTGGAGTCTTTATATATAATTTTGATCTTGGGTTTTGTATTAATACAATGTTGTTATAACTATTTGTTTATGTTTTCAAATGAAATTTTATGGGTTACAAAAGTGAAAAATTGTTCAATTTTTTACGGTGTTACAAGTTGGTATCAGAGCCTTGGTTTGAGGATTCGGATATATCTTCGGGCGTATCTGAACTCAAAATGGGGATTTTAGGAAGCATTTAATAATAAAAATAAAAATAATATTTTTGAAAAAGAGTAAAAAGAGTTTTGAGACAAACAGAGTAGAGCCGTGTGTACGATCAGCCAGCATCCGAACGGTGATTTCCCAAAATACCCTCCTAATAAGTGATTATCAGATATGTTATGTGTGCTATATGATGAGTTACAATATGCATGCTACAGTAGACTAGGTATTCTTGTTAGGACTAGAGTGGCCTGATATATGATGCCTTAGTCTAGGGACTTTGCTGCTAGAGATGCTTAAGAGTGATTTAGATAGCAGCGAGGCGCTTATGAGAGAGTTTTGTTAGTGAGTAGCACATGATAGAAAGAGTAGAGTACTTGGGATTTGAGGCTAAAGGAGGAAGACTTGGGATAAATGCCAACGCGGTATGGACGGTAGTATTGGGCCCGTACTACTGAAGATACCGGGTTGGTACGCAGCCCAAGTAAGAATCCTTTGGGCACCAAGGAACGAGTAGGGTGGAGTTATCGAGTGTATTTATACTCAAAAATGGTCTCTAATATTCTTATGTTGTATTTCAGAAGGAGACCATGGTTGGGACGCGCCACACACCAGTGATCGGCAGTTCGAGTGATGATGAGATTTGTAGGATCATCCAGGAGGAGGTGGTTGCGGCCATCAGGGCAGAGATACCAGAGATGTTCGGGTCTATCAAGACCACTCTGATGGAGACATTTGATGAGAGATACGCTGCTCTTTCTGAGGCTATAGTTGCTGCGGCTACTGCAGCTATAGCTGCGACTAGGTCGCAGGGTGGTGATGCGTTGCTATTCCGGGAGTTCAGCAACACAAAACCACCAGAGTTTGACGGGACCCAGGACCCGATCGCGGTGATGAGATGGATTTCTGACACAGAGGGGTGTTTCTTTACTTGCTCATCTCCAGAGCATTTGAGAGTCCGGTTCGCGTTGAACCAGCTTCACTTGGGAGCGAAGGACTGGTGAAAGTTTGTGATTGCGCACTTTACGCCTGCTGAGCTTGCTGCGGTTACCTGGGAGAGGTTCACCACTATGTTTCGAGATGAGTACGTTCCCCAGGTGGAGAGGGAGCATTTGGCTCAGGAGTTTCTGACCCTCAAGTAGGGTATTGAGTTTGTTACGGTGATTATGAGGATGTTTCACGAGCGGGTGATGTTTTTCCCAGAGCATGTGTCCTCCGAGCAGGCATGCATGAGCCGATATTTGAGCATTCTGAGGAGGTATATATGTGAGTTCATGGCGAACTCGACGTACCGGACATTTGCCGAGCTTTAGGCAAATGCTCAGAAGCGGGAGATAGAGTTGGAGACCTAAGCCAGGGAGGAGGCTGAGTCTCAGGGAAGGGATCGGCGGCCGACTCAGTCTTAGCCGGCAGCCAAGCGGGTCAAATCCGCTGATTCGAGATCTGGGAACCAGAAGGGCCGCACTTGTGGCAAGTGCGGCAAGAGCCACGAGGGGATTTGCAGAGCAGGGTCTTGCTACAAGTGTGGCAAGGTGGGGCACATGGCCAAGGATTGACCTAAGGGTTTTTCACTCTGTGTTCATTGCAACCAGACTGGGCACCGGAAGGCAGAGTGTCTAGGCTGCGGGGGTTAGAGCAGGGAGCATCTTCAGGATCAGCCCCTGCTGCGGTGAGAGCTGTGAAAGTTCAGCATGCGAAGGTTGAAGCACCGAAGGCACGTGGGAGAGCCTTCCAGTTCACTGCGGAGGAGGTCCGCGCAGCGCCCGATGTCGTGGCCAGTATGTACTCTTTCATGTATTCTTTTCATTCTGTGATGATTGTGGTTATATTATGTTATGCGTAGGTACCTTCCTTGTGAATTATGTACCTGCTCTAGTGTTATTTGACTTGGGTACGAGTTGATCTTTTGTATCGTTGGCCTTTAGCCGACACATCAGTACTAGTAGAGAGGCGATGAGTCGACATCTGAGAGTTTCCATAGCGGATAAGAGAGCGGTATATGCCACCGAGGTGATACGTGGTTGTGTACTCGAGATTTTCGGGGTTGAGTTTCCGATAGATTTGGTCCCTATTGCGATGGGGGATGTCTGTGTCATCGTGGTCATGGACTGGTTGAGCATATTTGGAGCGATCATCGACTGCGAGCGATAGCTGGTGACCATGTGAGACCCTAGTGGGGGAGTCCTTACGGTGTATGGCGAGGGTACACGTTCCGGTTCAGCATTTTGCTCAGCCGCCAGGGCAAGGCAGAGCCTTCAGCAGGGATGTAAGGGATTCATAGCATATGTTATGGATGCAAGGGTCGAGTCGGAGAGACCGAGGTATATAAGGGAGGTTCCAATAGTGCGTGAGTTTCCGGATGTATTTCCAGAGGAGTTACCAGGCATACCTACTGTGAGGCCGGTGGAGTTCAGTATCGATTTGGTTCCGGGGGCCGCGCCTATCGCCTTGCGCCTCCAAAGATGTAGGAGCTATCCTTGCAGCTGCATGAGCTGGTGGGGAAGGGATTTATTCGGCCGAGTAGTTCACCGTGGGGAGCTCCTATCCTTTTTGTCAAGAAAAAGGATGGTTTACACCGAATGTGCATTGACTACCGGGAGTTGAACAAATTAACGGTTAAGAACCATTACCCGTTGCCGAGGATTGATGATTTGTTCGATCAGTTGCAGGGAGCATCTTGGTTTTCCAAGATCGACTTAAGGTATGGATATCATCAGGTGAGGGTGCGAGATGAGGATACTCAGAAGAGAGCATTTAGGACTCATTACGGGCATTACAAGTTCGTAATGATGCCTTTCAGACTTACTAACGCACCAACGGTGTTCATGGATCTCATGAATAGGGTGTGTAGACCGATGTTGGATCGCTCGGTAATTGTATTCATCGACAACATTTTGGTGTATTCGAGATCTAGAGAGCAGCATGAGGAGCATCGGAGGGAGATCCTAGGGGATTTGAGATCGGAGAGGCTTTATGCCAAGTTCTCCAAGTGTGATTTCTGGTTACAAGAGATCTAGTTCTTGGGACATCTAGTTAACCAGAAGGGGATTTTGGTCGACCCTACCAAAATTGAGGCGGTGATGGGTTGGGAGGTGCCGAGGTCGCCCATAGAGATCAGGTGTTTTCTAGGGCTGGTAGGCTATTATCGGAGATTCATCAGGGATTTCTCCAAGATCACCGTGCCACTCACCAAGTTGACCCGGAAGGGTGTAGTTTTTGCTTGGGGTCCAGAGCAGCAGGCCTCCTTCGAGACACTTCGCCAGAGATTATGTGAAGCCCCGGTGTTAGCCCTTCTGGAGGGAATGGAGGATTTTGTGGTGTATTGCGACGCATCGATATTGGGTTTGGGAGTAGTACTTATGTAGAGGGGTTATGTGATAGCATATGCATCGAGGCAGCTGAAGCCTCATGAGGCGAGGTATCCTACCCATGATTTGGAGTTGGGGGCGGTGGTGTTCGCCCTCAAGATCTGGCATCACTATTTATATGGGGTCCAGTGTACCATATATACGAATCACAAGAGCCTTAAGTATTTGATGATTGCGAGATCCTGTACCACCCGGGAAAAGCCAACGTGGTGGCCGATGCCCTGAGTCGTAGGGCGGAGAGTATTCCGCTGCGTGACATTTGTATAAGGTTGACAGTGATGACTCCGGTGTTGGACACCATTCGAGGAGCTGCAGCCGAGGCTGTTAGGCCGCAAAACCAGAGGAGAGAGCGGGTTGTTGAGCAAGTATCAGAGTTCCTCTCTGATGGTCGGGGGCTTATGACGTTTCAGGGACGGATTTGGGTACCGCATGTGGGCGGAATGCGTACCATTCTGATGGAAGAGGCTCATCGATCGAAGTTCTCGATCCATCCCGAGGCCACTAAGATGTATTTGGACCTGAAAAAAGGAGTATTGGTGGCCCTGTATGAAGAGGGACATTGCATGGTTCGTGGAGAGGTGTCTAACATGTTGTAGGGTTAAGACCGAGCATCAGAGACCTCACTGCAAGTTGCAGCCATTGGAGATTCCCGAGTGGAAGTGGGAACAGATTGCCATGGATTTTATCACCAAATTACCAAGGACTGCGAGGGGAGTCGATGCAGTTTAGGTGATTGTAGATCGATTGACGAAGAGCGCTCATTTCCTCGCTATTAGCGAGAGCTCTTCCGCGGAGTGGTTGGCGGAGATGTATGTAAGGGAAGTCGTAGCACGGCATGGAGTGTCGATCTCGATTGTCTCAGACCGAGATGTACATTTCACCTCTAGATTCTGGAAGAAATTCCATGAGGAATTGGGTACTAGACTGCATTTCAGTATCGCGTACCACCCCATACTGACAGACAGAGTGAGCGGACGATTCAGACGCTCGAGGATATGCTCCGGGCATGTGTGTTGGATTTCGGTGGGAGTTAGGACACGTACTTACCCTTGGTGGAATTTCCTATAACAACAGCCATCATTCGAGCATTGGTATGCCACCCTTTGAGATGTTGTATGGGAGATGGTGTCGGACCCCCATTTGTTGGGGAGAAGTGGGGCAGCGGGTAATGGGTAGCACGGAGATAGTGCTTCAGACGTCTGAGCAGATCCAACAGGTCAGGCAGAGGTTGTTGACTGCTCAGAGTCGCCAGAAGAGTTATGCTAATAGGCGACGATCCAAGCTCGAATTTCAGGTCGGTGATTTGGTGCTTCTGAAAGTATCTCCTTGGAAGGGAGTGATCTGATTCAGAAAGAGGGGCAAGCTGGGACCCGGTATATTGGGTCGTTTAAAGTGATCGCGAGGGTGGGAGGGGTAGCGTATCGCTTGGAGCTACCTGCAGAGTTGGGTCAGATTCATGACACTTTCCACGTATCGCAGTTGTGAAAGTGTATAGCGGATGAGTCGGCAGTGGTGCCATTAGAGGAGATTCAGGTGGATGCGAGCCTGAATTATGCCGACAGACCGGTGGTGATCAGGGATCGGAAGATCAAGGTTTTGAGGAACAAGGAAGTGCCTCTGGTTTATGTTCAGTGGCAGCACCGGAAGGGGTCCGAGCTGACTTGGGAGCAGGAGCGTGAGATGCGTGAGCAGCATCCGGAGTTATTTCCAGAGTGAGACTTTGAGGGTGAAGTCTGATTCAAATGGGGGAGAATTGTAACAGCCGGGTTTCCAGGTATATATTATTTATCTAATTATTTTGAATTATGGGAAGGAACTCGGCGAGTTGATGCGTAGACTCGCCGAGTAGGGTCGCGATTGTTCATCCAGATTTGCTTTGGACTCGGCGAGTCCACGCTGTGTAATGAAACCTTAAATTCCCGGGTTTGGAGCCTATATAAGGGCACTTATAGCCTCTCATTGCGGCTACCAGTCCCTTGAGAGAACCCTAAGAGAGCCAAATCATTGTAAGGAAGAAGAAGACACTTTTGATCCTTGTATCTTTGGTTTAGCAAGAAGGAGGTACAAGAGCAAGAGGGGAGGTGCGATTCTAACAGTTCCAGGGATTCAGAGACTTCATTTGAGGTAATGGTTCGAACCTCCTTCTGTTTTGCTGTTGATATATAGAGTCAGGGTTTTCTAACCCCCTTTGGAGAGGGATTATGTGGAGCAAATGGCCCTCTTTGAGTTTGTGCTTTGGATCTGGACTCAAAGAGGTCCAAAGATCTTAACCCTTGGAGCTTTATGGATTGGTTTGGAGTTATTGGACTTAGGTCGCCATTTTTGGGACTAAATCTCCTTTAGACGCCTTGTTGTTGTTATACAAGCATCAAGCTTCGAGCTTTACGTGACATCCATGCTTGGTAAGGCCATATCTTTGATTTACGGAAGCAGATCTCACCTCAGGAGGCCAGTAGAGTTTGTGCATGGCATGAACTCGCCGAGTTGTTCTCGAGACTCAGCGAGTAGGGTTAGGGTTTCACGTAAATTGCTCACTAATCAGGCTTGCTAAGTTGGGGGATGAGTCAGTGAGTCATAAGGGAGTTAGAGGACTGGAGTTCAAGGCAGCACTCACCGAGTTGTTCTTGAGACTCGGCGAGTTGAGTTGTGGTGGCCCCGTGATTCATGCCTAGTATGACTTGTCAAGCATAGGGAGGGACTCGGCGTGCCAAGCGGGGAAAAGTGTTAAAGGACATGTGTGAACTCGCCGAGTCACCAGAGTGCACTCGGCGAGTAGGGTCAAAGTGTGACCGTTGACTTTTAGGGTTTGGTCAATGGAGTACTTGTGTTGAGAGGAGGGTAAAATAGCCTTTTTCCCTCCTGAGAGTGTCAAAGGCAGGTTGAGTCTAGTCTTGAGAATTATATTTAAAAGTGTATTTATTTTATGTGAATAGGCGAAGACTAGGCAGTATTCCTACTGAGTCAGAGATTTACCGAGACGCCTGAGGTGAGTCTTCTCACTATACTTTAACTAGTGTGGTAACAGAGTTATGTAATAGAGTATTTTAGAGTTATATGCCAGTGTAATTGCATGTTATTTATGTGCTATGATTTATTGTGATATGTGCTATGTATGATTTAGAGTTACAGAGTTAGGACCTTCGGGTCCACAGAGTTAGGACTTTCGGGTCCACAGAGTTAGGGCTAAAGGGCCCATAGAGAGTTGGGGCTGGAGGGCCCCACTACGACACATAGACCTGAGGGTCAACAGAGTTATAGCCTCGAGTGACTATTATGTGTTAGAGTGGTATTTTAGGGAACTCACTAAGCATTTCTGCTTACAGCGTTATGTGTTATGTGTTTCAGGTACCAGCGACGATCGCAGGAAGGGGCTGGCATGATCCGTACACAAGCATACTGGAGTCTTTATATATAATTTTGATCTTGGGTTTTGTATTGATACAATGTTGTTATAATGATTTGTTTATGTTTTCAAATGAAATTTTATGGGTTACAAAAGTGAAAAATTGTTCAAATTTTTACGGTGTTACAACATGGTGGGCACTCGTGTTACCATGAGGCAAGAAATCGAGATTGAGCACGTTCGGTCCATACGAGTTTGGATTTGTCGAAAACTTTGGTTTTGGCAAATTCACATGGATATGAACACATACACCATAAAATCTAAGTGGCATAAGGTTTACCTCCGTCATGAAAATGACTGCGAGAAAATGCTTTCACTAAGAGAGATTTTAAGAAGACAACAATTGTGAAAATTGTATTCTCAAATTTGATTATGATTACGGCATCCCTCTTCATAGTTCGAATTGTGAGATTTGGCAATTAGTCTGAACATTTGGGACTTAGTGACATAAGTTCTGAATTTGTCTAGACACACATACGAGCCTTCTAAGGCAAAGGTGTATGTGTTTAAGAAGCTTTGATAAAAGCTTATCAAAGCATTAGGTATTAGAAATATGAACTTAAGGAATTCAATAAGCATTTTTCTCTGGAAGTTAAATTGTTTTCTGAATACATGTCAAAGCTAGTGGGAGTATAACCGTTATGCTGGTAAGAAAATAATCATCATGTTAGTGGAAGCATGATTATTATGGTAAGTATTGCAAGTTAGCAATATTAATTATAGAAAACAAAGATTCACTTTGCAAAGTTGCAATGGTTGAAAATTTGTTTTGCTATAATTAAGGGATAGAATATTATACTTTGTTTCAAAATTCTAAAGCTTAGATAGAGAAACGTTAATTAATTTACTCAAGGATACATAGTGAATTTTAAAAATTCGATTATGATCATGGGATCCCTCTTCATAGATTGAATTGTGGGAACAGGGTACCTAAAATATTATGGCAGAAGGACGATAAAGTATCACGTCTTTATGTGAGACGTTATGCATCGTGTCGAATATGCTTCGGGTATAGGATCGATTGCATATGATGTAATATTTGACCATTATAAAAATTTTCAAATGCCTAGGGCACTAAGTGGAAAAAAGGGACTAGAATCGGTTTTGACTAAAATAATTGAACAACTATCAAAGGACAATCTGAGCTTCACTGAGGATTTGTCACTTGTGAGTAGTTTGAAGTATAGTACTGAATGGACTATATTGACATTATTATGAATAGATAAGATTCAATTAAGAATGAGTTGTCATATGGAAAATATGGAAATGTTTCCATTAATGGGAGTTGGATATTAAGAAATATGTCTAGACTAGAAACTTTATGCGAGAAGGATGTTCAAAGGAATGTACTTTGAATGTGAGACTTCACGTCTATGGAATTGTCTTGTAACAATTTCTGATAGAATACCTTGTAATTTCATTAGTCGAGTCTTGGTAACTTTTGTGCTATCACATTACGAAAGAATTATTGCATAAAATGTTAGAATCTGACATATTCTAAAAGTGGTAAGAATTTGGTATTCTTATACTAATAATAAGGATTGGGGATAGTGAAATGAAAAGTTTTGCAATTGATCTATTTCACAAAGTATGGACCATAGGAAACCAAAGAGTGCATGCTTGGAGCATGGAACAATTGTGGTTATAATTGGAGTAATAAGTTGATTTTCTGAAAAACTAAGCAATGAATAATGAGTAATCGATATGGTGTTTAAATAAAAGTGTTTTACTTACGCTCAAAAGCTTTGGGGCCATATAGGATTAATATTATTATTGAGTTTCACTTTGCATGTTTTGGCTTCCTAAATAATAAGATTATTCAAACTCCACAGTCGCTCATACGTTTGGAAGTAAGTAGTGAATCAAGACTGTCATGAATAGGATTGCAAATTGTCGAAGGATAGACACAACAATAGAATTGTTGCAATGTTCATGAGTACTTAAAGAGTGAGATTTGAGTATTGGATAAACCCACAATCAGAGTATTACTTCATGGAATTCATCACGACTAATACTGAGACGATAATATCTATGATCTTGAAATAGAGATATATGAGTTGTAATTTGCAAGTCGGCATACGAAAAAGCATCAGTCCTTGATGTTATAAAATGTATTGTCATGTATTGTTTGATGAGTAAAAGATACAATCATATGAGTCAATGTTTATTCGATCCTTTTTCCCTAACCAGAAAAGCGATATCTGTGGGCCCCACAATGATTTGGTGTTGACTTATGTGATGAGCCCAACCAGGACTAAATTGATGTGTTCGATTAGAAGTCCTATATCATCACAAATCAGAAATCGGAAAACATAGATTATATACAAAGAGATTGATTACGTCCCATGTATTATGTCTAGGGATATCTTGCAAAAAGAAGGATTATATGATCACTTATTCAAGGACACGTAACTGACTAGGTCAGAGTTCGGTAGCAACTTTTGGAAGCAACAATTTGTTGGTCAAATTTAGAAGGTATACTAGCAATTATAGTTACGGACTTATCCAAGTGGGAGACTGTTGGATTAGGTGTATAAGCCCATAACTATCATTGGTATGTACTTGAATTAATAGCAACACAGTCCTTTTGGGTTACCCTCAAACCTAGTAACTGGACAGGGAAATTATGAAAGGAGAGATATTACTTTATTATGAGATTAATAAATTAATATAAATGATTTATTAATTTGTTATGAAAATAATATATTAATTAGAAATCATAATATTTAATTAATAGTTACCCAAAAATTAATTAGAATTAATTTTGGGGTTAAATGTATTACTTATAAAGTGCAGGGACTGATTTACAGTTATCAAATAGTTGAGTGGAAGGCTCCAGAACCTCCTTAGAAGGAGGTGGACGAAATTCTTAGGGGACACCCTAGAGATTTCGTCCAAAGGCGCATGGATAAGGCCTTGGATTATCTTAGGCCCGAAGCAAAGGAGTATTAGGGTTTTCTCTAAACCCTAGATCCCTCAGCTATATAAGGAGCCTCCCAGCTCCTAAATTTGGTCACTCCTTCTTGGAAGAAACCCTAGGCCGAAAATTGCATACTCTCTCTACCCTCTCTCATTGAAGTTTCCTTCTTGCTAGTTCTTGTGTGTGATTACATTAGAGGCATTACATTTGTGGTGCTAAGCTTCCAAGAAGATCAAGATCAAGTTCAAGAGGATTATCAATTGCTTACTATAACAATTGAAAGGTATGTAACTCGTAAACCCTAGTTTGTTATTTTCGAAAATAGCCTCTCTCTCCTTTAGGGTTCTTGTTTTGCAATTCAAAGTTATACGTTCAATAGTTATAACATAGATCCAAAGTAGGTTGCACGTGAACTTTGGAATTGTTTTTCTAGTATATTTGTTTTTCCTAAAACGAGTCACACTTTGGCCCACTAACACATAAAAGCTATTGAAAGTCCTTTTATAAAATATTGAGTCATTGAAGGCCCAATAACATATAAGCGTTATCCCTTTGGGCCCAAAGATCATGTTGGTGGGCTTGCAAGGCCCAACAAGCATGATTTGAAACTCATAAGCCCAAAGTTTGTAGATTTACTGATTGTAGTCATCACGTATCTATTGAAGTGTTTTGATTTAACGATTGTTGTTTTGTATTGATTCGAGACCGAATCAATTAGTTTATAACGATATTTGGTATTGAATGTGTATTTTTTTCCGTTTTGTCGGTAGTCATGGATCTTGTATTTTGTCTTAATGATTTAATTTGTTTAAACGTATGATTTTGACCTTTTCACTACCTTTCTTTTATAAGAATAACACTTTTAGTCCTTTATATAAAAGAATTTCATTTTTAGTCCTTAAAACATTTTCTTGACACTTTTGTATCATAAACTTGTTGAAAATACATTTTTAACACAAGATTAAATTTGTAAACAACTTTAGCCCTTCCAAAATGGAGTCTCTTGGTTAAAACCCCTTATTTTGCAACTTTTACAGTTTTGGCCCAAAATCTAAAAAGTTTACCTTTTTGATCCTTTTTGAAATTGAAAAGCATTTTTGACCTTTGAAATAGTTTTATTTTACTTCTTATCCCCTTTTTGTAGAATGTTACAATTCAACCCCCTTAAAACTTCAAATTTCGCAATTATGGGCTTATTGGGCAGAAAAACCAAAATTTAGCCCATTAAGCTAAATTTTTGCATTTCAAGTCCTTTGAAAATTCTAATATTAAGAAAATTGATTATAGAAACTGTTTTGACTCTTTTAACTCTCAAGAAACCGTGACTTGACAGTTTTTACCCCAAGTTTTGTATTTTTAACAATTTAAGCCCTAAAGTGGGTTTTATGTTAGAATATGTTCCTCGTAACCTTATAAGCTATTTTTCTTGACTTGTTTAGTGTAAAATAACTTAGATTATGTTTGTTTTCTTTATCATGTCATAGATCTCGAGTTAACACCCCTTTTGGTTACATATTTAAACACATAAAATCACACACATACATGCATAAAATCACACATAACATACACATACACATAGATCTACACATTTTCTTGTATTCTCCCCCATAAAACATATGAAAACCAAAAAAAAGAGGGGTATGAAGCTCACCTTGAGTTGTAGTTTCGGTTTTGAAGAGAGAAAAGAAGAACATTTCGAGCCTAGCACGTCCTCTTGGTAGATCTCGAGTTTAGTGACTTCTAAGGAGCAAGATCACAAGTTGGAATAGATTTAGAAGATATTTTTGATGGAATGAAGTAGCTAGATCATGGATTTAACATCAACTTACCTTAGATGGTGTTTTTGTGGAAAAATCTCCTTGAAAGCTTCCTAATTCTCGAACACTTGAAGAGGAGTAGAGAGAGTTTCCTTGAGAGAGTTTGAGAGAATGGAATGAATTTTTGTGAGTGTGTGTGTGTGTTGTGTTCGGCCGAGAGAAGGAGAGAGGAGAGAAGAGAGAAGGTTGATGAGATAGGTGCATGAAAATATAAGAGTATGCATGGAAGACCATTAAATAAAAATAAGTTGGCACACACAAAGTCAACTCTTCCTTCTTTGTGGGCTTCGGCCGAGAATGGAGAGGGAAAAGAGAAAGAATTGGGTCTTGAGTGCTTAGCCCATATTATGACTCACTTTGGATGATGTTTGGGCCCAAATAATTCAAAGTGTAATTTTTATGACCTAATAGGGCTAAATTAATTTGGTTGTGACCCATTAAGGCCCAAAATATTGCGTTTCATGTATATGGGTCCATTTAGGGCCCATTAGAGAGTTCTAGATTCAAATGAATAATTTGGAAGTTTATTAGTCCCTTAGGACCAATAAGGAAATCCTAGTCCAAAATGGACTCAAATTGGGATTTCAAAGGTTTCCAATTCTTTGTTGACCATTTGTAGTGCTAGAATGAAGTATTTGATGAAGTTTTGTTGTTATAGAATAAGCATCATCCATGCTTTCATGTTATTGATTCATAGTTGTTATAAGTGTTGTAGTTACAAGGCCTCAAAATTTCTAGTTGTGACATTCTCCTTCTCTTCTATTTTTTGATCTAGCATCATCTGTTTGATTGGGATTCTACACTATCAAACGGATCTTGTTGATACACAAGAAGATTGGGGACTTACAAGTGGTATCAGAGCTTGGATTGTATCAATCAATTTTGTCAGACTTGGAGCTTGTTTGATATTATTTTTGAAGGATTTCTGTGTTTTTGGATAGATCTTGGTAAAATAGGGGGGGGGGGGGGTTGGTCTTCACGTTTTTCATAAATACGAGTTATGGATCGAGTTTTGGAGCAAAAAGGTTGAGAAACTTCGTTTTTCTTCGCATCCGAAGCAGGGTTTACAGCTAGCCCTGAAGTTTATGGCTCGGCGGTTTGCGGCTCGTAGTATAAGGCTTAGCAGTGGTTTCCACTTCGTTCTCAGCCAGCAGGAACCTTGCAGCGTGCTTCTATTAAAAAAGGGGGATTTTGAGTGTGTAAGGAATCGAACTCGAGACCTCGAACTCTTCAAATACGTGCCTTACTAGTTGATTTACAAAGCAACTCGTTAAACATCTCACTCGTTTAAACTATACAGCTTCACAGTAGCAAATATTCAATAGGAAAATGGGGTTGCGAGGTTTCGAACCTGGGTCCCCTGATTCATAATTGCAACACATTAACCTTCTGATCTAGCTTGCTGGATGGTTTTCCCTTCCAAATTTAATTCAAAATGCTTCTTCCTTCGAACCAAATTCTGAATTTTTGACACTTTTAACCCAAAAATCAATTTCTTTTATTTTTAAATTACATTTTCAACCAAAAAAAAATTAGTTTTAAATTTTTGACTTTTATTTTGACCTTTGACCTTAAAATTTTGACTTTGGCTTTCAAGTTTGACATTTGACTTTAAACTTTTACTTTCTCGTTTAACTTTCAAATTTTCAAATTTAGCTTTTCGGTTTGACTTTTAATTTTGACTTTTTGAATTTGACTTTAAGGTTGACTTTTGAGTTTTCAAGTCAAAGGGATTTTTTGGTAAAAAATAAGTTCCTCAAACATCCCGGTTACTAAAGTTTCATGTTCTCAGTCTTGTGAAACTACTGTTAAATTTCTTCGTGAACAAATTAGGTTACTGAAAACGGAAAATGGGGACCTAAAATACGAAGGATATCAACTCAAGAAAGGATAGAAACCTCTAAAAGCACAACTACAAGCCAAAACAAAATATTTTTGAAAACTTTAGGAAGAGTATAGCAATAAGTGTGCCAATTATAGATTTGTGACTGAACAACTTGCTGATTTAACTACTGAGCTTGACATATTGAAAAACAAATTTGAAAATGCAGATTTTAATTTTAAAAAATTTGATGTGTCAAGTGAGGTAGTTGCGTCCATGATAGAACATAGTTTAAAATTTAAAGATAACCAGCAAAAGGGTATAGGGTATGATAAAGTGCCTCCTCCTTTTAATCACACATATCATTATAACCCTTTGACCAAAGAAGAAATGGACAGAGAGGCACATCTCATATGTGACATCCCCATTTTCACGGCCAGAAAAGACCGATTTTGTTTATGCTTTATAAAAATCAGAGTATTCCATTTTATAAAAATGTTGCGGAATTTGTTCACAGAAAAACATGGTAAATACGTTATTAAAACATTTTCGAAGAAACGTATTTATTTCATTTTAAAACGTTTGGGACGTCATCGTTAATACAAAAACATAAGCATAAACAGAACTTACAATTATTTACACTAGTGATCTACATCTCTATAAATCTCTCAGTGTAATGTCACTTCATATCAACACCTGTGATATAAATAAACTGAGTGGGTCAGGTTGGGAAACCTGGTGAGTACATAGGGTTTTCAACCCACAATAATATAATTATCATGTTTAAACAATCAAACAATCAACCCAATTACCCATCCCCATTATCTTCTTTATTCTTAAGGATCTACCCTAAGAATCAGCTATTTCTCATTCATTCATTCCTAAGGATCATCCTAAGGAAACAACATGAAGTCAATTGTTGCCAATGACACATTGGTCAAGCGCAGCATCTAATATTGTCACTTAGGCTCAGCTGCCAGAATTAGGACATTTTCTATGAGGCGCTTCTGCCGGTATTGACCTTTAAACACTACTGTCATGGTCATAAGGCTCCCTATTAGGCGCAGCTGCCGATACTATCCTTAGAGCGCAGCTGCTAGGATGTTTACCGTAGATCTAAATCATCTACGGGTTGTGGCGCAGCTGCCAGTGCTCATCTATAGGGTACTAGGTCCACTGCTGCCAATGTATACCTATAGGGCACTAGGTCTGTACTAGTAATGTTCCTCTATTTCAGCTTTTATCCATCATCATTCATCTACCCATGTTTTACCCAACATATTTTGTAGATATAAAATACTTTATACATTTTACATCATTTAAAACATGTATAAAAATCTTTCACCAGCATAGACAACAAGTATTCAGACAATATGCACACATAACACGTAATTTATATTAAAATACTTCATATCTATGTGTAAGATAAAAGAGACCATGCACTCACAACACGTAAATTATATAATAAATACTTCATATCTATGTGTAAGATGAAAGGGACCATGCACTCACCTGAGAAGGTGGTGACTCGGTACTCGGACAACGCTTCGTTTACTTTAAAATAATTTCCTTCGACGAAACCTAGTATTATCACCGATAGATTTTAGTCTATTATTCACCGAGACTAATTAATAGTCTAGCTATTATTACTATTATATATGCGTTAAAAAAAATACTTATATAACCCATAATAATAGCCCAAGTATTTATTATATGTTCTTAATAACGTTAATATAATTAAATAAAAACTATATTAAAAATAGTGTAGGCGTAGCTCACTTACAGCGGGTTTTTATAGAAAATCAGACTTTGCTTGGAGCAGCGTTTCCGAGCCGAAAAGCTCTTCTTCTCGGAGCCGTCGAGCACTCCGGGGCTTCCGCCTCGTGCTAGGGAGGTTCCCTAGGCTTTTCGGGGGATTTCAGGGCTAGAGAGAGATTCTAGAGAGAGAGAGTAAAGAGAAGAAAGAATGGGAAAGGTGTGAAGAAAATGAGGGTGAGAGAGGTGGTATTTATAGGGTGAAAATGGCTGAACTTGGTGCCACATGTCATCATCTAGTGGCAAGACTTGGGGAGAAAGCAATGGCCAAGATTGTGCCACATCACCCATTTTCGCACAACACACTTCCGACTTCTAAAATCCGTAACTTTCACATACAAACTTCGTTTTTGACGTTCTTTATATCCACGCATAGGTAAAAATAATATCTACAACTTTCATTTTGACTCCGTCGGCTAATTCTCGACCGATCTTAAATTTAACAGTACGAGGCGTTTAGACTGTTAAATGACCGCGAAGAATTTGTAACTCCTTCATACCGACTCCGTTTTCGTCTGTCATTTTACCATTGAGTTCCTATTAATGAGATCTTGAACTCTCATTTAGGTCACGTAAGCCAAAAACCGCTCGAACTAAAATTCGAGTTTCGGGCCGTGCACTGCTAAGCCGAATCTTAGAAAAATCATAACTTCCTCATACGAAGTCAGATTTGGGTGTTCTTTTTTATCGACGCTCTTAGTTTAACATATTCTACGACTTTTGTTTAGATTGCTAAGGATAAATCTCGCTCTATCGTAAATTCACTATTTACGCTTCCCGGTGCCGTGCCGGTTTTGCCGTAAAACTTCGACGGACCATAACTTCTTCGTTATAACTCGGATTTCGGCGTTCTTTATATGTACGGAAACCTTGTGACATATTCTACAATTTGGTTAAGATTATTTATTCTAAATAATCTTTTGTCGAAAAGTCATTTTCGACCCCTATTGCCTCTAAATTGACTAGCCCGGATCTGCGGCCGTTACAATTATCTCCCCCTTAGGATGATTACGTCCCGGAATCATCAACGAAACAGGGCTCGTATAATGACTCCATACGTCATCTCTTCATCCTAGGTAATAATTATAACTTCTTTATTCCTTCGAGTCTATCTTTTAGACTTATTGTCTGTAAGTAGTACTTAATTGTGCATCTGCTATCTTCTTCAGGTTAGACTCCAGATTACGACGTATCATCATGTGATGCTCGTTTAGACTTAGGTCTTTTAGAGTTAAATTATGAAATAAACTATGCCTTCCTTCAAGTTCTAATGTGATATAATCACACTTTAACATGTAGCATTTCTAGCTACCAACTTCTTTAGCGTCGAGCCGATACTTCTATTGGTCGCTTTGATTTCAGTTGTTTGGTTAAAGTCGGACGCTACATCAAACTTGGTTCTCTAAACCACGTAACCTACTCATCGTAGTTGGACTCAATGTGACATGACCACTAGGGTTGGGAAAACAACAATCTTCTTAGTCATTACCGAAACAATGGTAACGACATACTTGAATAAAACAAAATCAATTACTGGCTTCTTGGTAACCTTGTGACTTTCCCTGATCCAAGTGTGAGTCCTGTGCTTCCGATAGTATAGGCCTCTACTACCATTCACACCTACTCATACTCGTCCCAAGTATTGTCCCGCAGTTCCCAAGTCACCATGCAGCAAATCACACAATCATTCAAAACATTAGATAACAAAACGAAGGTTTTATTTTATTACTTGAAACGATTACATGGGTGTTCAAGTTCACCCTAGATTATGCCTCTAATAGGCTACATCATGTGACACTATCTATATAGCTTCTTCATGACTCGATCTCTATATATCCATCCTTACTCCTGATTCCTTGCATCGTCAGCTGCTTCGTCAAGGATCATTTGAAATGCTCTTGCCTTTGGTTTTGGCGGCACATTTGGCTTTGTAGCCCCTTCTCTCTTTGGGCAATCTTGCTTGAAGTGCCCTTCCTCGTTACATTCATAACACACCCTTTTGTTGAATTTACACTCGTTGGCATAGTGCCCATGCTTCCCACACTTGAAACAAGTCACCTCCTCACCGCATTTTCCAGAGTGTTTCTTTTTACACTTCTCGCACCATCTTTCTTCACTCCCTCCTCCTATAAACTTCCTTGTACTGGACTTGCTTCTCTCATCGGGCTTCGCAGACCCCTCAAACTTTCTCTTTTTGCCAACCTCGGTCTTGTTGGCGGCTCTTCCCTTGATCATCTCCTCAACCGACTTGGCAGCCCAGATAGCTGCCTCCAAAGTAGGTGCCCGACGCACTCGCACCGTGTACTCCCATGAAAGTCCTTTTGCATACTTGTCAACTCTCGTCAGCTCATCCGGAACAAGACGTAATGCGAACTCCATCTTCTCTGTGAAGTTGTTGGTGTATTCATCAATAGACATGCTTCCTTTCTTCAAGGTAAGGAATTGGTTTTCTAGCTCGAGCAGATTTTGGGCTAAGCAGTACCTACGTTTGAATTGCACCAGAAATTCTACCCATGTCAGTTGCAGGGGCTCATTAGGGCTCAGAGTCTTCCCCAAGGTATTCCACCAATGTACAGCGCCTCCTCGAAATTGACGCACTGCAAATGTGGTCTGTTGTTTTCCCTTGCAACCGCACGTCATGAAAGCTAATTCCATCTCCGAGATCCAATCCATGACCCCAATCGGATCCTCCTTTCCAGTGAAAGTCGATGGCTTGCAAGTCAGAAAATCCTTGTATTTGCATCCATTCCTCTCGACTTCGTCGTCATGGTTGTTTTGTCGAACTATTGGTGGGTTGACTTGACCAACAGTCCCACTGTAGTTCTCCTCCTCAGTCTGCCCTTCATTCAACTCGGGACGTTCGATCTGAATAGTCGCTTCCTCTCGATTTTCCTGGATCAAACGTCTGGTTTCCGCCATTTGACGATCCAACATTTCCTGGATCATCGCTTGCACTCTGACCATCGTTATTGGCTCAGCAACGGCTACCATAACCGGTATTTGCTCAATCACTGGGGGTTGGTTTCGGTTCCCATTTGCATTCACGTTTCCGCTACGGGTTCTTGCCATCTTGATCTATACACCGAATAAGGTGAATCTAGATCTTTACTTAGGATTGACGGTTAAATCATCCTTATCACTCCGAAACGTTTATATGCTAGTTCTAATATCATAGCTAAACGCTTAGAATCCTAAACACATAAGGTTTCCAGATCCGGTCGGCAACAGACCATAGATCCGAACAACTAACACTATATCAGGCACAAGTATTTAGCACATAAAAGCATTTTAGGCACAATTCCTAAAATAATCTAGTGCTCACACCTCACAATCATCGCTTAGCATTCTAAGTTTAAGTCAAGAAATAAATCCATATTCCTAGTTCGCTTAAACTAATGCTCTGATACCAACTGTGACATCCCCATTTTCACGGCCAGAAAAGACCGATTTTGTTTATGCTTTATAAAAATCAGAGTACTTCATTTTATAAAAATGTTGCGGAATTTGTTCCCAGAAAAACATGGTAAATACGTTATTAAAACATTTTCGAAGAAACGTATTTATTTCATTTTAAAACGTTTGGGATGTCATCGTCAATACAGAAACATAAGCATAAACAGAACTTACAATTGTTTACACTAGTGATCTACATCTCTTTAAATCTCTCAGTGTAATGTCACTTCATATCAACACCTGTGATATAAATAAACTGAGTGGGTCAGGTTGGGAAACCTGGTGAGTACATAGGGTTTTCAACCCACAATAATATAATTATCATGTTTAAACAATCAAACAATCAACCCAATTACCCATCCCCATTATCTTCTTTATTCTTAAGGATCTACCCTAAGAATCAGCTATTTCTCATTCATTCATTCCTAAGGATCATCCTAAGGAAACAACATGAAGTCAATTGTTGCCAATGACACATTGGTCAAGCGCAGCTGCTAATATTGTCACTTAGGCTCAGCTGCCAGAATTAGGACATTTTCTATGAGGCGCTTCTGCCGGTATTGACCTTTAAACACTACTGTCATGGTCATAAGGCTCCCTATTAGGCGCAGCTGCCGATACTATCCTTAGAGCGCAGCTGCTAGGATGTTTACCGTAGATCTAAATCATCTACGGGTTGTGGCGCAGCTGCCAGTGCTCATCTATAGGGTACTAGGTCCACTGCTGCCAATGTATACCTATAGGGCACTAGGTCTGTACTAGTAATGTTCCTCTATTTCAGCTTTTATCCATCATCATTCATCTACCCATGTTTTACCCAACATATTTTGTAGATATAAAATACTTTATACATTTTACATCATTTAAAACATGTATAAAAATCTTTCACCAGCATAGACAACAAGTATTCAGACAATATGCACACATAACACGTAATTTATATTAAAATACTTCATATCTATGTGTAAGATAAAAGAGACCATGCACTCACAACACGTAAATTATATAATAAATACTTCATATCTATGTGTAAGATGAAAGGGACCATGCACTCACCTGAGAAGGTGGTGACTCGGTACTCGGACAACGCTTCGTTTACTTTAAAATAATTTCCTTCGAAGAAACCTAGTATTATCACCGATAGATTTTAGTCTATTATTCACCGAGACTAATTAATAGTCTAGCTATTATTACTATTATATATGCGTTAAAAAAAATACTTATATAACCCATAATAATAGCCCAAGTATTTATTATATGTTCTTAATAACGTTAATATAATTAAATAAAAACTATATTAAAAATAGTGTAGGCGTAGCTCACTTACAGCGGGTTTTATAGAAAATCAGACTTTGCTTGGAGCAGCGTTTCTGAGCCGAAAAGCTCTTCTTCTTGGAGCCGTCGAGCACTCCGGGGCTTCCGCCTCGTGCTAGGGAGGTTCCCTAGGCTTTTCGGGGGATTTCGGGGCTAGAGAGAGGTTCTAGAAAGAGAGAGAGTAAAGAGAAGAAAGAATGGGAAAGGTGTGAAGAAAATGAGGGTGGGAGAGGTGGTATTTATAGGGTGAAAATGGCTGAACTTGGTGCCACATGTCACCATCTAGTGGCAAGACGTGGGGAGAAAGCAATGGCCAAGATTGTGCCACATCACCCATTTTCGCACAGCACACTTCCGACTTCTAAAATCCGTAACTTTCACATACAACCTCCGTTTTTGACGTTCTTTATATCCACGCGTAGGTAAAAATAATATCTACAACTTTCATTTTGACTCCGTCGGCTAATTCTCGACCGATCTTAAATTTAACAGTACGAGGCGTTTAGACTGTTAAATGACCGCGAAGAATTCGTAACTCCTTCATACCGACTCCGTTTTCGTCTGTCATTTTACCATTGAGTTCCTATTAATGAGATCTTGAACTCTCATTTAGGTCACGTAAGCCAAAAACCGCTCGAACTAAAATTCGAGTTTCGGGCCGTGCACTGCTAAGCCGAATCTTAGAAAAATCATAACTTCCTCATACGAAGTCAGATTTGGGTGTTCTTTTTTATCGACGCTCTTAGTTTAACATATTCTACGACTTTTGTTTAGATTGCTAAGGATAAATCTTGCTCTATCGTAAATTCACTATTTACGCTTCCCGGTGCCATGCCGGTTTTGCCGTAAAACTTCGACGGGCCATAACTTCTTCGTTATAACTCGGATTTCGGCGTTCTTTATATGTACGGAAACCTTGTGACATATTATACAATTTGGTTAAGATTATTTATTCTAAATAATCTTTTGTCGAAAAGTCATTTTCGACCCCTATTGCCTCTAAATTGACTAGCCCGGATCTGCGGGCGTTACATCATACATGGCAAATCTATTGTATTTGTGACGGAAAATGGTCCTCAAATTGAAAATACTAATGCTTCTACTTCCTATGCATATCCACTACTATGTCATTTCAAGCAAGAAGCTGAAGAGAGTGTGTCTGATAATAATTATGTGTCAAACTTTGATGACTCAATTTTTTTGATATATTCGATGATATCTTTGATAATTCTATCTTGGATGTGCCAGAAAGTGTTGAGCTGAACGATTCTAATGCTACTACTTCATGTGCAGGTAAAGTAGCCGAAGATGGGAACAAGGAGAAAACTATTGAACAATCCAATGTTTCCTTGAACTCTAAATCTGTTACTTCTAACTTAGTTACTTCTGATCAAACTGCTGTTGGAAAATACAAGCCACCAAAACAAGCAAAACCGACAACTTGCTGTAATTTTGCTTGTGGGAACAATAAGAAACGAGGAAAGGACACGCCACCAGGGGCAGGAAGAAACAACTTCCCAGTAAAGAAAAAGACTTGCTTTCACTGTGGAACACCTGAACACATTGCCAGAAATTTTCCTAATCGCGCATACGTTCCCTACTACGCATAAGACTGGCAGAACGCACCAAGAGGGAGATACCCCAAAAGAAGCCCTTCAAGGTCAAAATCCCGAAATGGTAACTAGAATGCCAACAAGGCCAAGAATTTAACTCCCGAGACCATGAATCAAAATCCTAAGGTCAAGAAGGGAATGACAGTAAAGAAGTCAAATCCAAGAGATGCTCCAGCGAAACCAAGACCAGCTAGGTCAAAGTCATCTCAATGGCCGACTTCAAGTTCAAAATCAAGTGCCGAGGCACCCATCCGATCGAAAAAGAAATGGATTAAACCCAACTACAGATGGGTACCGAAGGTTCACTCTCCCAAATCTTCTAATGATTCTAGTATTTATACATCTTCTGTTTGTGATAAGCAGGATATGTCATGTGAGAGAGTACCTTGCAAGGATGAAAAAGGTCGACCCTATTTCAAAATGGATTGGGTTCCAAAGACCAACTGATCCTGCTCTATGTCGGAGTAGCTATGGAGGCATATCATCAGACTTCGGTTTATTGGTAGTGGCTGTTCCAGGCACATGATAGGGGACATCTCTCAACTGTACAACATTCAGAACTTTGTTCAAGAGTATGTGTCCTTTGCGGGAAAGGAAAGAAAGGAAGAAAGGAGAGGATCACATAGGGTTTGTTCTTAGTGACATGAAGAATTTTCGAATATGTACTCAGACCTTCTGGATGAAAATTCAATCGGTGACTTACGATTTGATTTTTCTTCTTTATACTCCTGAGTTTATCTTAAACTGATTCATTTTGATGTCAATTTTTATTTTTTCTTATAGTTTTTTGTTAGTAGGTGTCTTTTGGGAAATGATATCAAGAGATTAATATTGGGCAGTTTATAACATGTGTAAAGGACTAAATCTTAATTGTCTAGACTCTGTGATCAATGTGTTGGTAGGCACGAAAGATTTAACAGTTTGGATTTAGATAGGATTGTTTGGACTAACCATACGATGCTCGGGTAGATTAAGGAGTGAGATAAACATGGTAAACTACATGATACACTAAATTAATATGCATCTAGAACCGTGGCTTAACTTTTCCTTGATGTACGGACTTATGTCCTTAATTCTGGTCCTGATAGGGCAATCGGGGGTTCTGATAAAGTAGGTTTGTAAAAATTGTTTTCTTGCTTTCTATCTGTCAGCCATATGTTGCTTCCTCTACGTGATTGGAAGAGATCTGACTTGGATTGCATCGTATGCAACTCTAATTCTACGCACCTCCTTATCTATGAAATTCTCTCTGTTTGTTAGCCATATGCTATCCCCTCTGTGTGATCGGAAGATCCGACCTGATACATAGCATATGCAACATTCTACCTTTCAATCCCTCCATATATGTTAGTCATATATTATCCCCTCTACATGATTGAAACAGATCCGACTTGGGACACAACATATGCATCTATCTCTAAATCTGTCTTCCTCCTCAATAATTGTTTACTCACCTAAATTAAGGAGTTCTTAGGAAGTTCTGGATAACCAGGGTATATCAGAAAGTGGGGAACACGTTCTAGTGCAACTAAACTTGAATCATTTAGAGGTTGTTTGTAGATCTCACTGCTTAATTTAAGTGGACAACAATACACGTGGTCATCGTCAGGTAAATGGTATATTTGGATAAGTTTGTCAATATTCTTCGTTTTAAGTAGACCACAATACTGGTAATTGACTAGATCTATTCATGAAGGTGAATGTACTGATAAACAAAGTTAAGAGTGTCTCATAACTTTGATCCCAAATATTTTTGTTCTGTTATATTTTTTCATAGTTTTTCTCTATGCACAAATTTAGGGGGAGAATTAAAAAAATTCAAAAATCAAACAAAAATAAAAAAAATCCAAAATTAGTGTTATTTCTGTTTTATTTCTTGTTCAGAAAAATCTAAAATCCAAAAATAGAATTAAAATGATTCAAAAAACAAACAAGAATCAGAAAAATTAAAAAAATCCAAAAATTGTGTTATTTCTGTTTTATTTCTTGTTCAGAAAAATTTAAAATCCAAAAATATTTTTTCTTTATGTTTTATCGTTTTTCAGAAAATATGAAAAATCCAAAAATATTGTGTGCTAACTTTGTTTTTAGTTTTGTGTTTATATCAAATTTTGTTTTGTCTTGAAAAGTGAATTCAGATGTAGATGAGACTCGTAGAGTCTCTATTGAGAATTTATGAGGCAAAGCTTCATCCGTAGGCACCGAAGAATTCTCATACGAAGGAGAAAGAAATGAAGATTATTCTTTCAACATTCAATCTTTCAAACCCAGAAGCAAGGTGAAGTTGACTTGAAGATTACGTGTCAAGTTGCATTGAAGCCTCCTCAATCAATTTGTTGCTATATATGAACCTACTGATGTGATCCAGAAGATTCATTCTCTCTGAAGATTCTCAAGCTGAATGCAATATCTTTCAAGAATCAGTACAAGAAGTCTCCTCACCCAATGTGCGTTCAATGTTAAATTCTGCAGAAATTCCCAACTGCTCAAGATGAAGTTATTCATTGAAGATTCATCAAGTTCATCTTACAGTCGTGAAGAATTTGAAGATTAATGCTGAAGGGAAGCTCCCAATGAAGATTAACAAGAAAAGCCTTCTACCTTTTTAGGGGGAGTTTGTTGGGTCAATTAGAAAAGAAATCTATAAACCAAGGGGGAGATTGTTGGGTCTAAAATTATGGTTTATACTTTGCTTTTCTAGTAAAGTGTATTTTTATGTCTAGGATCGTAAATAGCTTAGTGTTTACGGCTACATATGTGTTTACGGTTGTGTGTACAGCCGTACATAGGTTTACGGCCGTAAACCAGTGTACGGTCATCTGTCTCATATATATATATATATATATATATATATATATATATATATATATATATATATATATATATGGTGAGGAGTGCTTGAGAGAAAGGGGGCTAGAGAAGGAGAGCATTTGGTAGAGAGAGAAACTAGAGAGAAGATTAGTGTGTGTGAGAGAATCTAATGTATATGGAGCATCACGCATATCTTTGAATACATCGTAGATTCAAGTTATTCTTCTTCTCCTTTTCTTCTATTTTTGATCTGGCATCATCCATTTGATTGGGATTCCGCACCATCAAATGGATTTGATTGATAAACAAGAAGATTAGGGACTTACAACTTCATCACGAAGTTACCTATGACGACGAGGGGTGTGGAAGCCATATGGGTGATCATAGAAAGAATGTCGAAGAGTGGCCACTTCATTCCGATTTCCAAGTGTATGTCCGCGGAGAAGTTGGCGGATATATATGTATGATAGGTGGTGGCTAGACATGGAGTACCAGTGTCAATAGTGTCTGACAGGGATGTCCCATTTACTTCCAAGTTCTGGAAGAAGTTCCATGAGGAACTGGACACTTGGCAACATTTTAGTATGGTGTACAAACCCCAGACCGAAGGCCAAAGCGAGAGGACGATCCAGATACTGGAGGACATGATTCTAGCATGTGTGCTAGTTTTTATAGGGAGTTGGGATATGTACCTCCCACCGGCAGAGTTTTCGTATAATAACAGATATCATGCTTGTATTGACGAAGCTCCATTCGAGATGTTATACGGTTGGAGGTGCACGACCCCGGTGTGTTGGGATGAGGTTGGACATCGGGTCATAGGGAACACTGAGGTAATGCTCAAGACTACCAAAATGGTTTAGTAGGTGCGTGAGCGGGTGCGGGCCGCGCAGAGTCATCTGAAAAGTCATGCTGGATCGGATCTCGAGTTTCAAGTGGGGGATTTTATGCTACTGAAGGTGTCGCCCTGTAATAGAATCATCAGGTTCCGGAAGAGGGGGAAGTTGGGGCCTCGGTTCATAGTCCCATTCAAGATCACGACCCGGGTGGGAAAGGTGGCATACCGCTTGGATATGCCGAAGAAGCTTATCCATATTCACAACACCTTCCACGTGTCGCAGCTTCGGAAGTGTGTCACTGACGAGTCCGCAATCATTTCATTGGGTGATATTCAGGTGTATAAGAGCTTGAACTATATCAACAGACTGGTTGCCATCTTTGATAGGAAGACAAAGGTTCTTCGGAACAAGGAGGTGAAACTGGTAAAGGTGCAATGGCAGCACCGAAAAGGCTCCGAATGGACTTGGGAACCGGAGGAGGAGATGCGGGAGCGTTAACCCAATTGATTCATAGCTACGAACTTCGAGGATGAAGTCTAGTTCAAGTGGGGGAGATTTGTAACACTCAAAACAAGGTATGACTTGAAATCCTTGGAAAATTCCATTTTTAGCATATTGGTCCCTTAAGTACGTTGGGCGTACTTATGAGTACGCTTAGCGTACTACGTATTGTTGATCGCAGAGGAGCTGCACGTACGCTGGGCGTACCAGAAGTATGTTGGGCATACGTGCTGAGGGTCCAAACCCTAATTTGCGGACTTGTAACCTATATAAACACCCATAACTCATTTGAGCCTCAGCCTTATCAGCGCCTTTCACCTTCAAAAGTTTCTGGAAACCATAATATCATTTGTGAGTGCATTTTGAGCCTTAAGAGTGCATTTATGGTCCTTTTAGTGTTCATCTAAGAAGAAGAAATGGTCAAGGGAGCTTGGAGTGTCATTTGGCTTCAAGAATCTGCACATAGACAACCTTGAGGAGCTTCTGGAGGTAAAAAGCTTGGATCTTTCCACTTAAATCACTACATCTAGATAGGGTTTTCTAGTATTGTCCCTTTGCTTGATTTTGGACCTCTACTTGTGAGTTAAGCAACTCAAGAGGATGGAAATGAAAGATCTGAGGTCCCTTGGTCCTTTAGCAACATAAAATGGAGTCTTGGTGGGTGTTTTGACCTCATGCATAGGTTAAGAACCTTGAAAAGGTCTTAATGCGGGTGTTGGGTGCATATGAGACATGCAAAGGAAAAAAGTTGCCAAATTTTTGCCTTAAGTTGTCTTAATAAGCTTAGATCTAACTTTTGGACGTAAAGGAATCGAGTATGCACTTAATGGAGAAAGTACTTAATCAGTTAGTACGCTAGGCGTAATCCAAGTGTACGCTGCACATAAGTCTTAAAACCCTAGTATGCTGCACGTACCTGATGGGTTTTGAGCATTCTAACACTTCCTAAGTGTACATGCAACCCTAATAACCTTGGATCTATGTTTGTCTAATTTGTCATGCAAAGTTGATTTCCAAGGTTATATTCCTATCTAGCATACATGGGGAACAATTTAAACATAAAGTATAGATAGAATAACTTACCTTGTTGTTGCTTGTGTTCCTTGAAACCTTGTGAGCCTAGCACCTCAAGTGGTGATGCCTCAAATGCTTCACACAACACCAAATGCTCTTGGAAGAACTTATGAGAGTATACTCACTTCTTCAAATCGGTCAAGCCCTCTTTTCTTTGTGCAACCGATTTGGGAGGAGATCATATTCCTTATATAGTGTTGACACATCTAGGTTTAAACCCTAATGTGTCATGACTCTTCATTTCCATGACCCATGGGTTTGTAACTCCCATGGAGCATCCATGGAGCATCCTATGGGTGGAACCCAACTTGATGATCCATGGAGCCTTTTAGCCCACTATACAAGATATGGATGATTTACTTAATCAACCCATATATTTAATTAGTTATCTTTTGATCACTTAATTAATTCTAAATTAATTCTTGATCAAACTAATCAAATAATATTATTAATATATTAGAACTTATAATATATTAATAATCTCCAAGCGTTATTTCTCTCATTTAGTTTATCCAATTGCATGGTGCCATGCAACCCAAATGGACCATGCCGGGTCGGGTCAAGTACATACCAGAAATAGTTATGGACTTAGACACCTTATCCAACAGTCTCCCACTTGGATAAGTCTAGTAACTATTACTGCAAGTATGACTTCAGGAACCGATCGGCAATCGTAGCTCTTTACAAGGTTTCTCGAAACTTGAGAAGATGATGGTACGCCATTTAAGATAAGTGATCATATAATCCTCTGTTCTAGATATCAGTCGGACAAATACATGGAACAATGTCTTACTTATTATCCAACATTTGTTTCCCGATTTCCGATTTGTTTGACAAAGAACTTTATTGAACACATCAATCTAGTTCTGGCCGGGCCCGGTACATAGGTCAAAACAAAATCATCGAGGGGCCCAGATATCAGCTTCTAATCCAAGAAGGAACAGATAAACTTCGACTCATATGTTTGTTCTACTACTCATTGAATTACACATAAGAGCACGATTTTATAACATCGAGTTACCAATGCGTTTTTCGTACAATTAATGCATAACCAACTCGTAAGTAACAAATCATATCTCTAGGTTTAAAGACTTATATGATATTACCGTCTCACGATCACTCGAGATAGAATTCCATGAAGTGATTCCAGTGAGCGTGGGTTGAGTCCAATGCTCAGAACTTATGAGCACTCATGATTGTTGTAGCCTTGTCCCAGACCTCTACAATCAAACATGACAGTCTTGATTCATACCTACTTCCGACATATGACCGACTGTGGAGGTTTGAATAATATGTTATACCAAACAAAATTATTCTGGAAGTCAAAACATGCAAAAGAAATATAGTAAACGATCGACAAGAGATAGCAACACTTTACTCATAAATAAAACACTTTTATTCATCATCAAATGTCAATTACACTTTACAAATTTCAAGATTATCTAACTACTAAATCTAATATCATCCTTCAGCCCTATGCTCCGAGCATGCTGGAGATGCTTAACCCGAGTCAGTCCCTTCGTGAGGGGATCTGCTGGGTTCTCATCCGATGATACCCTCTTTGCCACGAGGAGTCCTTCTTCGATCCGATGTCTGATGAAATGGTATTTTCTGTCGATGTGTCTGGATCTTCCGTGATCCCTTGGTTCCTTGGCTAAGGCAACAGCACTTTCACTATCACAGAAAATTTCCATCGGCTCTTTAATAGCTGGTACAACTCCAAGGTCTCCAATGAAGTTCCTCAGCCATAACACCTCCTTTGCCGCTTCGCTAGCTGCAATATACTCTGATTCACAAGTAGAATCTGCCACTGTCTCTTGCTTGGAACTCTTCCAAGAAATTGCTCCTCCATTTAGGGTAAAGACCCAGCCCGACTGAGAGCGGAAGTTATCCCTATCAGTCTGGAAGCTAGCATCACTATACCCTACAACTCTCAAGTCATCACTCCCACCGAGGGTAAGGACCCAGTCCTTAGTCCTTCGTAGGTACTTGAGAATATTCTTTACCGGAATCCAGTGTGCCTTGCCAGGGTTCCCCTGAAACCTGCTAACCATGCTCAAGGCAAAGGCTACATCAGGTCGAGTACACGTCATAGCATACATGATCGAACCTACAGCCGAAGCATAAGGTAATCGACTACTTTCTGCTATCTCAGCCTCAGTGCTAGGGCTTTGTGTCTTACTCAGCTTGGCGCTACTCTGGATGGGTAACTATCCTTTCTTGGAGTTTTGCATTCTGAATCTCTTCAGAATCTTCTCCAAGTAGGTACTTTGACTAAGTCCAATTAGTCTTTTACTCTGATCTCTCAAGATTCTTATCCCCAAAATATAGGCAGCTTCACCAAGGTCCTTCATAGCGAAACACTTTCCAAGCCAGGACTTTACTTCCTGCAAGGTTGGAATGTCGTTTCCTATGAGTAGTATGTCATCCACATACAATACCAAAAAGCTAACTATACTCCCACTAGCCTTGACATATACACAAGATTCATCTTCACTCCTAGAAAAGCCAAATTCCTTGACCTTTTCATCAAAGCAAAGATTCCATCTGCGAGGTGCTTGCTTTAATCCATAAATGGATTTCTCAAGCTTACACACTCTATTAGGGTACTCGTTACTGACAAAACCCTCTGGCTGACTCATGTAAACATCTTCAGCCAACTTTCCATTAAGGAAAGCGGTTTTGACATCCATTTGCCAAATTTCATAGTCATGAAATGCGGCTATGGCTAACAGAACCCGAATAGACTTAATCTTGGCTACCGGAGAAAAGGTCTCATCATAGTCCACTCCAGGAATTTGAGAGAAGCCCTTTGCAACCAGTCTAGCCTTATAAGTGTGTACTTTACCATCCATGTCGGTCTTCTTTTTGAAGACCCATTTGCACCCTACAGTCTTTCGACCTGGTACATTCTCAACCAAGTTCCAAAATTGATTGTCATACATGGATTGTATCTCGCTATCCATAGCCTCTTTCCATTTAGCAGACTCGGGGCCCGCCATGGCTTCCTCGTAGCTGTTAGGGTCATCATGACTTACTAGTGTCTCATCACGAATAAGTGTCTCACCTTCTGCAGTAATATGGAATCCATAGTAATGCTCAGGTGCACTCCTAACTCTCGTGGAACGCCTCAGAGGTACAGATTCGTCAATTGGCTCAACAGGAGTTTCCTCCTCAAGTTGAGGGCTAGAGTTTGAAGTTCCTTCACCACTTGACTCTTGAATTTCTTCAAGATCAACTTGCCTCCCACTGTCTCCTTGGCTTATAAATTCTCTTTCTCGAAAGACTCCTCTTCTTGCTACGAAGACCACGTTGTCACTAGGTCTGTAGAAGAGGTAACCAAAGGATTGCTGTGGGTAGCCGATGAAAATACACCTCTCGCTTCGGGGTTCGAGCTTATCATGAGTCTCGCGTCTCACGAAAGCCTCGCAGCCCCAAATCTTGATGTGGTCTAGTTTAGGTACTTTACCAGTCCACATCTCGTGAGGAGTTTTGGCAACTTTCTTTGTAGGGACTAGATTAAGGATATGGGCGGCAGTCTCTAAGGCATACCCCCAGAATGAGATTGGTAGCGAAGCTCGACTCATCATGGAACGAACCATGTCCAACAAGGTTCGATTACGCCTCTCAGCCACACCATTCAACTGCGGTGTCCTGGGAGGTGTCAATTGTGAGACAATCCCACATTCCTTTAGATAGTCGAGGAACTCTGAACTAAGATACTCACCACCTCGATCGGATCGAAGCATCTTAATGTTCCTGCCCAATTGATTCTCGACTTCCTGTTTAAATTCCTTAAACTTCTCGAAAGTCTCTGACTTATGCTTGATTAAGTAGACATATCCATATCTACTGTAATCATCGGTAAAAGTCAAATAATAACGATTAGCATCTCTAGTGGCATGTTTGAATGGTCCACACACATCCGTGTATATAAGGTCCAACAAACCTTCACCCCTTTCACATGAGCCTGTGAAGGGTGACTTTGTCATTTTTCCAAGTAAGCATGATTCGCAACTATCATTTGACTTTAGATCAAACGACTCCAAGACTCCATCCTTTTGGAGTTGGCCTATGCGTTTCTTGCTTATATGTCCAAGACGACAATGCCATAATGATGCTTTATCCAAGTTATTATTATTAGAATCAATACACAAAACATTATTTCCTAAGTTATCTACAATAGATAAAACTTCATACACACCATCACAAGGTAATGCTTTAAAATAAAGTACATTATTAAAGAAAGCATTAATCGAACCAACTTCATTATCAAACGAAAAGGTGAAACCTTGTTTGTACAAAGCATGAAAGGAAATAATATTTCTTGCCATTTCTGGCGAATAACAACACTTATTCAAATCTAAATTTAACCCACTACTTAGCGATAAAGTATAAACTCCAATCTTGGTGACAGGTGTAACTTTCCTATTCCCCATGATTAAGTTTATTCTTCCTTGCTCCACATTCTCACTTCTTTCTAGTCCCTGCAAGTCACAGCAAATATGAATTCCGCAACCTGTATCAAGGACCCAAGATTTCGAATGGGGTGAGTTATTAGAAATGATAGTGTAAATACCTGCATGGTTGGGTTTGACTTTCCCATCCTTTACATCTTGCTGGTACTTTGGGCAGTTCCGCTTCCAATGAGCTTTTTCGTGGCAATAGAAGCATTCAGCCTCTTTTGGGTCAGAAGAAGGAGTAATGAAACCTTTCTTGGTTCCACTTGAAGAAGAGCCATCAAGGGTCCGAGCCTTGGTTCTGCCCGATTGCCAAGACCGGAGTTGTTTCTGGAGTAGGAGTGATAGCAACCGAATTCCCCTTAAGACCTGTTTCTGCGGTCTTGAGAAGTCCCTGAAGTTTGCTGAGGGTGAACTCTTCCTTGTTCATGTGATATGTCATGCGGAATTGATCATGGCACGATGGTAAGGAGTGCAAAATGATATCTATTGCAAGCTCCTCAGGGAAGTTCACATTGAGCTTCAGCAACCGATCCACATACCTTTGCATTTTCTGCATGTGGCTCGTGACGGACTCTCCGTCCTTCATCATGGTTGTTATCATGGAGCAGATGACTTCGTACCTCTCTTGTCTTGCACTTTGATGGTATCTTTCCATCAAATCTTGGTGCATTTCATAAGGGTAGAAGTCTTCGTAAGACTTTTGGAGTTCAGCTGTCATGGTGGCTAACATGATGCAAGCCACCTTGGTTGCATCTCTTTCATGAGTATGAAAGTCAGCGATCTCCTGGGGAGTTGCAGTGGACTCGTCAATTTCCTTAAGCTCCTTGTCAAGGACATATTCTTTGTCCTCGTAGCGGGTAATCATCCTGATGTTTCTGATCCACTTATTGAAGTTGGATCCATCAAAGGTGACTTTCCCACATAGACTCATAAGAGTAAAGGAGCCATTAGGATTCGAGCCAGAAGCATTAGATGAAGACATCTGAAAAGGAAGAACGAGTTTAGTTTAGATTTAAGAGAGTCCTTAATAAAACACCCAAATGTAATATTAAGGCTAGGATCCAATCACAATATAGTATAACTTAGAAGAGGTATGCCGTAATCTAAGCTATACCATATTTGAAAGGTAGGTGAATGACGATTCACCAATTTCCACCACGAAAACCGAAATAATAAATATTTAGTTTTTATTGGTTTTAGAAATTCCTAGATTCTTTGAGATCCAATGAACTTTTCAAAGGCATGTTTCGATCTCGGGAGTGCCCTCCAGGTTTTGTGACTGGGATGCCGAGGATCACAAAACGAGGTGTGAAGTAACCATGCAAATCACTTGGTACCTTTAAAGTTTATCACTCAATCGATGTGCCGGTAAACCACACACGCTCCACCGATACTATAATAAACCTTTAAGTCACCCTTTACCTACCTTGTTAAGTCCAAGTTAGTGTGCCGGTTAACCACACACGCTCCACCAACGACTCAGACAAAGTGTAAAGTGTAATTTCATGGATTAGCACCTTATTCACATTTTTCCTAAAGTAACTAAGATTGGGAATTTAATAAACGTTTAGTTACTTTATATATTCATCATACTTTGAATGAGAATTTATAATTCCTTGTCTTACCCGTTCGGCTAACGACCCTCCACCAGTCAAGCAAGCGGTGGGTGAGAATATACACCCATTAAGTCACCATTTTATAGGCAACAACCTTATACCCACCTTATAGACCGGCTTCGTGAATGAGGCGTACTAGCGGTAAGACGACTTGTTCTTATACATATATATATAATTATTAAATTATCATAATATAAGTATAAGGGTTGAATTTTAACTTTTAAAATTCTAGGGGTTGGAACTAAAGTTTTAACTTAACTTTACTTGTTCCAAAACTTGAGGGCAAGTTTTGTAACTTTCAAAACTTTTCATTTCTTGTAACTTATGAGTTTAATAGAGTCATAAAATGAAGACTCTTCATTTTTATAACTCTTGTGTTTTCTTAATGGTTTTTAACTCAAGTGTGACTCTTGGTTTTCCATAACTTAAGGATAAATTATGGACTCCATTAAAACACATTATGATCAAGAATTAAACTACCAAATAGGTTACAAATAATTCCTATGATCATCTAAAACATCATAAGAACAAGAACATGAATATGAGCATAATCAAAAATTACATAAAACTTTGTAATTTTGATAACTAGTTGTTGTAAATGAATTAGCAAAACATTACACCACCAAAAACAAGTTTACATTTACTAAAACAGTTTAGGGTAATGTTTCTAATTCATTTTCCAGCAACTGAATCGAAATTCTGCACTCATTCGACCCTACTCGCCGAGTGCATGAACACTACTCGCCGAGTTGGTTGAAGATACACATGGACTCGGCGAGTCCCCCCTATGGACTCGGCGAGTCCGATCGCAGACAGCAAATTTTCGATTCTGTTTTTCAACTTTTAAGAACAAATAAGAACAAACAAGCCTAGGCTCTGATACCACTGATGGGTTTTGAGCATTCTAACGCTTCCTAAGTGTACATGCAACCCTAATAACCTTGGATCTATGTTTGTCTAATTTGTCATGCAAAGTTGATTTCCAAGGTTATATTCCTATCTAGCATACATGGGGAACAATTTAAACATAAAGTATAGATAGAATAACTTACCTTGTTGTTGCTTGTGTTCCTTGAAACCTTGTGAGCCTAGCACCTCAAGTGGTGATGCCTCAAATGCTTCACACAACACCAAATGCCCTTGGAAGAACTTATGAGAGTATAATCACTTCTTCAAATCGGTCAAGCCCTCTTTTCTTTGTGCAACCGATTTGGGAGGAGATCATATTCCTTATATAGTGTTGACACATCTAGGTTTAAACCCTAATGTGTCATGACTCTTCATTTCCATGACCCATGGGTTTGTAACTCCCATGGAGCATCCATGGAGCATCCTATGGGTGGAACCCAACTTGATGATCCATGGAGCCTTTTAGCCCACTATACAAGATATGGATGATTTACTTAATCAACCCATATATTTAATTAGTTATCTTTTGATCACTTAATTAATTCTAAATTAATTCTTGATCAAACTAATCAAATAATATTATTAATATATTAGAACTTATAATATATTAATAATCTCCAAGCGTTATTTCTCTCATTTAGTTTATCCAATTGCATGGTGCCATGCAACCCAAATGGACCATGCCGGGTCAGGTCAAGTACATACCAGAAATAGTTATGGACTTAGACACCTTATCCAACAGTACCAAGGTGGTACGCTAAGCGTACGCATCACAGATGGGCTTGGATCTATTTTGGGGGTTTGAACTATTAGGCCTCATTTGGTTATTGGACTTTGTTGCATTCTAAGAATGGTGGGCTATTTTATCTGTTTAGGCCATTGGTGTTATGGTAGGCCCTTATTGAGCCAAGAGGCCCATTAATGATTTTAAATGTAACAGCCCGGAATTTCAGGTATTACTTTAAATTAATTTGGGGGATATTTAAGGGGTGGACTCGGCGAGTTGATGCCTGACTCGCCGAGTAGGACCACGGTCTTGGTTACAGATTCGCGACTGGACTCGACGAGTCCATTAGGGACTCGGCGAGTCAACGCTGTTCAGCTGAAACCCTAGCCGTTTTGATTCTGAATCATATATAATGTCTTTAGGGCCGTCATGTCTCGTCTTTTGGCCGATTGAAGATAACTTAGGAGTCTGTGGGCATCTGGAGCAAGGGTGAGGGCTAGTGGAAGCTTGAAGAGGTTGTTAGACAAGGAGAGGCAAGGTGGTGATCAAAGGAGGTTCAAGGGGTTGAGCTCTGAAGGTTGGGGACACAGGGAACACGTTTTCCAGGTAATCCTCGGATCATTTCTGTAGTTTTGGCGTTGTATACGAAATCTAGGGTTTAGGAAACCCATTTAAGGATTTGATAGATTATAGTGTTGTTACAAGTGTTTAAACCCCTGTAATAGTATATGTGAAGGTCCAGGAAGCCCCATATCTATATATTACGGAATCATGCGAATTACAGGAGGCAGTTGATTGACTGCATGGCGAGGACTCGCCGAGTCCAATGATCAGACTCGGCGAGTAGCTTGAAGATTCACTAGGACTCGTCGAGTTGTTCTTCAGACTCAGCGAGTAGCTTGAAGACCTACTGGAACTCGTCGAGTCGTCCTTTAGACTCGGCGAGTGGAGTCGGGGTGTCTAGACTCGCCGAGTTGCCTTTGCACTCGACGAGTCCGGTCAAGTTGACCGTTGACCTGTATGTAATTTTGTAGAGTCAGTTGTCTTGTTTGATAAGATCATTAATAAAGGTATGTGGTATTATAGGGAGTCTACAGAGTAGCGGATCGAGTGCGAGTAGCTTGAAGGGTTTATAGCTTGCATACTACGAGGTGAGTCTTCTCACTATACTTCACCCGGAAGGGTTTGACTGTGTGACCGGAAGGTCGTAGGTGATATATGTGATTTATGCTATAACTGGAAAGGTAGATGCTATATATGTTATGTATGTTTATACGGGCCGGAAGGCGATATGTTATGTGATAGAAAGAACAGGTATGATGTATGACATAAGTGCTATATGTGTTATTTGTTATGTTTTATAAATGTTATGGGCCGGAAGGCAAAATACTATGGGCCGGAAGGTAATATAATACGGGCCGGAAGGCGATTATGTTACAGGCCGGAAGGCAATGTTATGTGGACCGGAAGGTCCGAGCCGGAAGGCGTATGTGGGTAAGTTGTATACTGGGGAACTCACTAAGCATTTATGCTTACCAGTTGTGTTTATGTGTTTCAGGTACTAGTGATGACCGTGGGAAGGCGCCGGCGTGACACGTACACACTGCCATTGTTGGAGATCTTAGGGATTCATTATTTGTATCTTTGAAATGAACTTGGAATAAATACTTTTGTTGAATAATGTTGTCTTATTTTAAATGAAAAATTTACTTTAAAATTTGAGCTGTTACAATTGGTATCAGAGCCTTGGTTTGAGGGATTCGGGTGTACTTTCGGGTGCAACTGAACTCAGACCGGGGATTTGAGGAAAAACCTTTTTAAAATAATAAGGACACAACATTTCATAAATGGTAAGGCGGTAAAACAAGAATGGAGCAGTGTGTACGATCCGCCAGCGCCCGAACGGTAAAGATCCCCAGAATACCTTACAATGTTATGTTATGCACTGAATTATGAATTGTTATGCATGCTAGAAGACTAGGTATACATGATAGGACTAGAATGGCCTATTTTGTGATGCCTTAGTCTAGGGAGATTGCTTGTATAAGATATTTGGTAGCGTGCAAGTAGATAGTGCATACCAGAGGTAGAGTACTCATTATTCGGGATTTGGGGAAGAAGATTTGGGATGAATACTGAAACGGTGTGGTCGGTAGTATTGGGCCCGTACTACCGAAGACACCGGATCAGTGGAAGACCCAAGTAAGAATCCCTGGAAATCGGAGACTGAGTAGGGCGTGTATCGAGTACAATTGTACTTGGTGGAGTCTCTGATGATTTTATGTTGTATTTCAGAGACATCATGGTCATCACACGCAATGGGGTGAGTTCGAGCGGTGCGAGTGACGAGGAGATTCGTCAGATTATTCAGGAAGAGGTAGCTGCGGCGGTTCGGGCTAAGATCCCGAAGATGTTTGGGTCTATTAAGACCACCCTGATGGAGGAGTTTGAGGAGCGGTACGCCGCACTTACTGAAGCTGCAGTCGCTGCCGCTACCACAGCTGTGGCTGCTGCTAGGCCGTAAGGGGGTGATTCATTGCTATTCAGGGAATTCAGCAACACGAAACCCCCTGAATTTGATGGGACGCAGGATCCGATTGCGGCTATGAGGTGGATCGCCGACATTGAGGGGTGCTTCTATACTTGCTCATGCCCGGAGCACTTGAGGGTACGGTTCGCCTTGAACCAGCTCTGTCTGGGAGCGAAGGATTGGTGGAAGTTCGTGACGGCGAACTTCACTCGGGCAGAGATTTGAGCGGTGACATGGGAGAGGTTTACGGAGATGTTCAGGGACGAGTACGTTCCCCCGGTGGAGAGGGAGCGATTGATTCAGGAGTTCTTGACCCTTAAGCAGGGTACCGATTCCGTGGCAGTGATCACGCGGAAGTTTCATGAGAGGGCAATGTTCTGCCCTGAGCTGGTATCTACAGAGCAGTCGCGGATGAGCCGGTATTTGGGCGTTTTGAAAAGGGAGATCCGGGAGTTTGTGTCAAACTCCACCTATCGTACTTTCACTGAGCTTCAGGAGAACGCCAGGAAGCGCGAGATCGAGTTGGAGACTCAGGCGAGGGAGGAGGCTGAGTCTCGGCAGGTGGATCGGCGGCCGGCTCAGTCTCAGCCGGCAGCCAAGCGAACTAAGTTCGTTGATTCGAGGATGGGAGGTCCGAAGGGCCGCACTTGCGCGAAGTGCGGCAAGAGTCACGAGGGGGTGTGTCGAGCTGGTGGTTGCTACAAGTGTGGCAAGGAGGGACATATTGCCAGGGATTGCCCTAAGGGGTTTATGGTTTGCTTTCACTGCAACCAGACAGGCCATCGGAAGGCCGAGTGTCCGCAGCTTCGTCAGGGAGCTACACCTACTACCAGGACTACTGAGACCCGACCGGAGAAGGTCGAGGCCCCTAGGGCTCGCGGGAGAGCCTTTCAGCTGACTGCGGAGGAGGTCCGCGCTGCACCCGATGTTGTGGCAGGTATGTTATCATCCACGTATTTACTTAAAGGTCGAAATGTTATGCTTATGTTAATGTATGTGTAGGTACTTTTCTTGTGAACTCTATACCTGCTCTAGTGCTATTTGATTCGGGTGCGAGTAGATCGTTTGTATCGTTAGCCTTTAGTCAGCATATCGGCATTAGTCGTGAGCCGTTAAGTCGGCCTTTGAGTGTTTCCATTGCGGCCGACAGGGTGGTTTGTGCTACGGAGGTTCTTCGGGGATGTGTGCTAGAGATCTTCGGGGTCGCGTTCCCGATTGACTTAATTCCTATTGCGATGGGGGATGTTTGTGTCATCGTAGGCATGGACTGGTTGAGCCGATTCAGCGCTGTTATCGACTGCGAGCGTCAGCTGGTGACTATACGAGACCCTAGTGGGGGAGTTCTTATGGTATACGGCGAGGGTACCCGTTCGGGATCAGCTTTTTGTTCGGCCGCTAGGGCGAGGCAATGCATACAGCAGGGATGTAACGGTTTTGTGGCGTATGTAATGGATACGCGGGAGACTTCCGAGAGACCGAAGACAGTGGGGGAGGTTCCAGTGGTGCGCGAGTTTCCAGATGTCTTTCCCGAGGATTTACCGGGAGTACCTCCTACGAGGCAAGTAGAGTTTGGTATCGATCTAGTTCCAGGGGTTGCGCCCATTGCGAAGGTGCCTTATCGTCTTGCACCTCCAGAAATGCAAGAGGGTTCGGCCTCTAAGAGGCTTCGACCCTAGGAAGGTGTTTCAGGTCTTTTAGGGTATTTTCCCCGTTCTAGCCTCGTTTTAAGCAATTTATGACCCGGTTAAGGGTCGGGATGACCCGAATGATTTCAAAAAGTTTACCGTCTAGAATTGTTAGCCTCTACCTCGCATAGACCACTTGTTCGACCAAATGCAAGGGGTGAATTACTTTTCAAAGATTGATCTAAGATTCGGGTATCACCAGTTACAAGTGTTAGAGGAGGATGTTCTAAAGAAAACCTTCTGAACTTGTTATGGGCACTACGGGTTTGTAGTGATTCTATTCAGATTAACAAATGTGCCTGCAATATTCATGGATTAATGAATCGGGTGTGCCGTCCTTACATGGATCAGTTCGTCATTGTATTCATCAATGACATACTTATCTAATCTCGTAGTAAGGAGGAGCATAGTAAACATTTATGACAAATCTTAGAAACACTACAGCCAGAGAAGCTCTACAAATAGTTCTCGAAGTGGGAATTTTGGATCCAAAGAGTCGAATTCTTTGTTCACGTGGTTAGCGAAGAAGGACTTCACGTGGACCCTTCCAAAATTAAGGCCATTGAGAACTGATCAGCTGCAAAGACGCCTACATAAATTCATCAATTTCTAGGTCTCGCTGGCTACTATCATAAGTTCATTCAAAACTTCTTTAGGATCGCAAAACTGCTTACTACATTTACCTGGAAAAGTGTGGCCTTTGACTGGGAAGAGAAACAAGAGAAGGCGTTCCAAACGCTGAAGCAAGCCTTATGCAACGCACCGATACTATCCCTCCCAGAAGGGATGAAATACTTTTGTGGTTTATTGTGATGCATCCAACCAAGGGCTCAGATGTGTTCTGATGCAAGGAGGTAAGGTCATCGCTTATGCCTCAAGACAGCTAAATACACACGAGGTCAACTGCACCACACACGATCTTGAGTTAGGAGCAGTGGTATTTGCTCTAAAGATCTTGAGACACTACCTGTAATGTACCAAATGCACTATATTTACAGAACACAAAATCCTTGAAGACATATTCGACCAGAAGGAGCTCAGTATGAGACAACGACGGTGGGTCATGCTAGTCAATGACTACGAATGCGAAATTCGTTATCATCTCGGTAAAGCCAACGTAGTTGCTGACGCCCTAAGTCGGAAAGAATACTCTAGTCATATAGTCAAAACATTGACTATGACTATCCATTTGCACCCGTCCACACAAATTAAGGGGGCTCAGCTAGAAGGATTAAGGTCAAATACCAGAAAACCTTAGGTTTACTACAAAAATCGTAGATATCGGAATGGAAGTGGGATTGGATCACAATGGACTTCATAACCAAGTTGCCCACAAACAATGGGTGGTCTCGATACCATGTGGGTGATCGTAGACATGTTAACAAACTCCGCACACTTCCTACCTATCAAACAAACTGACAAGACGGAGAAACTAAGGAGAACCTACATTAGGGAGATCGTACGAATGCATGGTATTCTCATATCCATTATCTCTGATAGAGATAGTAGACTAACTTCAAGATTTTGGCAGTCGCTACAAGGTTCCCTAGGAACTATGCTGGACAAGAGTACAGTCTACCATCTACAAACCGACGGGAAAAGTGAGAGGAATATTCAAACTTTGGAAGATATGCTGCGAGCCTGTGTTATAGAATTTGGGAAGGCATGGGATACTCACTTACCCCTTATCGAGTTTTCCTACAATAGCAGTTATCACACCAGCATAAAGGTTGCTCCATTTGAAGCCTTCTATCGCCAAAAGTGCAGATCCCCTCTGTGTTGGGCTGAGGTGGGTGACAGACAGTTAGCTAAAGGACAAGTTCCTAAAAGCACTCTCACAGGTCCGGAGATCATACGGGAAACGATAGAGAAGATCGTTCAGATTCGTGAACGATTGAAAGCCTCTAGAGACCGATAGAAAAGCTACGCAGACAACAGAAGGAAACCTTTGGAATTTCTAGGTTGGTGACCGTGTTCTTTTGAAGGTCTCATAGAATGCATGGAAAACTAAATCCAATATATGTAGGGCCTTTAGAGATTATCACTAGAATCGGCCCTGTAGCTTACAAACTTAAATTACCTCATGAACTTAGTAACGTACACCCTACTTTCAATGTTTCGAATTTGAAAAAGTTTTTGTCCGACGAGACTCTTGTAATCCCACTCGACGAGATCGAGATCAACGAGAGCCTCAACTTTGTTGAATTTTATGGGATTGAGCAAGTCTTAGGATAACCTAGGGTTTGAGCTATGCAGTAGTCTGTGAAATATTTTTTGTTCTGGGATGAAGTAGAGTTATCAAGTAGAGCCTTGGGGAAGGTACAGGTAGATGCAGAAGGTAGTATTGGGCCCGTACTAATGAAAGCACATGACCTGTACCCAAACTAATGTTAGATATGGAAGCTCTAAGGAGACCGGTATGGAAGGACCCCTTTTGAATATCTTCATCATTATGTCTTATGGTATTTCAGATTAGTATGGTGGTGACACGACATGGAGCAAGGGGGTCAGGATCCGGATCCGGATCGGGGTCGGGTTATGCTACGGAGCCCATTGACGGGAGGCTGTGCGAGCTTATCACAACCGAGGTTACGAGGGGCATTCTTGACATTACCCCAATAATTGTTAAGACCTTCAAGGATAGGATGATGGAGATCATGGAGGAGCGGCTCAGGTCCTTCCGAGTGGAGATTGCTATAGGTTAGATTATGGCCCGAACTCCCTCGTTTCGGGAGTTCAAGGCGTACGAAGTGCCTTAGATCTTTTGGATATGGGACCCCATTGTTAGTCGACGTTGGGTAGCATATATGAAGAATCCCAATGCATGAGCTCTTGCCTCGAGGTAGTAAAGGTGGGGTTTGCTTCGTGTATGTTGAGAGACCGAGCCAGGGACTAGTGGGAGGAGGTGGCCCACCGGGTGGGATAAGTTGGAGTGGCTGAGATGTCATGGGAGGATTTTGTTAGGTGTTTTATGTTGGAGTTTGCACCATCTATCGAGATGCAATAGATTTTGAGGGAGTTCTAGGAGTTATAGCAGACCACTGAGATTGTGGCGGAGATCACCGCCAAGTTTCGGGAAGGATCACTTTTGATCCTGCAATATGTTGTGGATAAGGATATGAGGAGGACGAGGTATAATTCCGCGAGTTTGTGAGCTTCTCATGGTGTAACACCCTAAATGAGATGGTGGAGAAGGCCCGAGAGCAGGAGATGGAGTTGGAGATACGCACTAAGTGGAAGCTAGAGCAAGCTCAGATAGCTATAGGTCGGGCTAAAAAGCCTAATCCCTTGGATTCATCTGATAGGGGCCAGCAAGGTCGTTGTCGTTGTGCCAAGTGTAGGAGGGCACACAACAAAGTTTGTCGGGTGATGGGCACAGTATGTTACTGTTGGGTTTTCAGCACTATAACATCCCTTTGGTGCACATACAACCCTAATGCTTTGGATCTATGTTTTCTCTAGTTATACATGCAATTTTCATTTTCCAAAGCATGAAGCCTAACTACCATACAACTTTGATCATTGAAACATAAAACAAGTAAGATGATTACCTCTTTGTTGTAGCTTGTACAACATGGCATTACAAGAGCTTAGCACCTCAAATGTGATGGCTTAAATAAGTCACAAACACCAAGAACAATGGAGGACAATGAGAGAGAGAGAGAGAGAGAGAGAGCTTGGAGGCACCAAAAATCGACTATGCTCTTCTTAGAATTACTTGTGTATCGATTCTAGGGATTAGGGTTACATATATAGTGTAGAATTTCAAGGGTTACATGTAAACCCTAATCCATTCACTTAGGCTTTTGATCCAATAATTCATTTGGAAAAAAACTTCATGAACTCTCACATAATCTTAGTCCATTGCTAATCAATCATGGATCATTAGCGCAAACCATATGTATCACTGATTTACGAAATCAGTCCCCGTTAATTTAATTAGTATTTTTTGATCACTAAATTAATTATTGATCAATACCAATAAATAACATGATTTCTCAATTAATATATTATACTTATAATATATTAATAAATCACCAACAACCTCTTTCTCAAATATCCATCCTATCAAATTGCTCCACTGAAGGCAACCCAAATGGACCATGCAACTATCGGGTCAAGTACATAACAATTATAGTTATTGTCTTAGACACCTAATCCGGTTGTCTCCACTTGGATAAGTCTAATAACTATAACTTCCAATGCAACCGCAAAATCCTATTAGCAATCATAGCTCTCAAAAGCCATCGTCGAACTCTAATGCGTCCTTTCGATAAGGGATCAGATAATCCTTTATTCTCCATGATATCGTGTGGACAAATACATGGAACATAATCATACTTATCGTCCAGTAGTTTGTTTCCCAATTTCTGATTTGTTTGATATGGAACATAATTGAACACATCAATTGAGCCTGACCGGTCCCGAAACATAAGTCAAAACATTATCATCGAAGGGCCCAAGATATCGCTTTTAAACCTCTTAGGATAAAAGGAACATATAAATTTTGACTTATATGCTTGTACTAATTACTTATTAAATTATGCATAACAACACGTTTTATAACACGAAGTTACTGATCATTTTTATGCTATCAATGCACAATCAACTCGTAGTCAACAACTCATATATCTTGGTTTGAAGTCTATACGATATTATCGTCTCACAATCACTAGTGATAAATTCCAGAAGTGATTCATGTGAGTGTGGGTTTAATCCAATACTCAAATCTTATTTCAGGAGCACTGATGAACATTATAGCAAACTTTTGCTATGTCTAACACATTAGACAATCTACAAGACAATTCATGACAGTCTAACCTCATAGCCTACTTCCAAAGTATGATTAACTCTAGATGGTTTGAATAATCTTATTATTCTGGATGTCAAAACATGCAAATTGAAACAATAGTAAACAATTAACACAAGATAGTAACTTTACTCATAAATAAAATTCCTTTTATTTAATCATCAAATTTCAGTTACACTTTATCTATTACAAGTTTCTAAATAGATATCTTAATCACTAAAACTAATATCGTCCTTTAGCCCAATACTCCTAGCATGCTGCAAGTGCTTAACCCTACTTAGTCCCTCTCTAAGGGAATCTGTTGGGTTTTCTTATGACGATACCCTCTTTACTATGAGTAGTCCTCCTTCTACTCGATGTCTTATGAAGTGATATTTTCTGTCGATGTGCTTGGATCTGCCATGATCCGTCGGTTCCTCAATTAAGGCAATCATACCCTCGTTGTCACAGAAAATCTCACTAGGCTCCTTTACAAATGGTACAACTCCAAGGTCTCTGATGAAGTTCCTCAGCCATATTGCCTCCTTTGACGCTTCGCTTCCTGCTATGTGCTCTGATTCGCACGTTGAATCAGTTATAGTCTCATGTTTGGAACTTTTCCATGTTACTGCTGATGGGTTTTGGCCATAAGACATCCTATGTGCTCATACAAACCCTAATGCTTGGATCTAGGTTTCTCTATTGTACATGCTTTGAATCCAAGACTATCAACCCTAATTATAGCATACATATAATCATATTAACATGAGAATAAGTTTATAATGTTACCTTGATTGTTATGTAGCAATAACAATCCCAAATCTCCTTGTATTGACTTTGGAATGCTTAGAGTCACAAGTGTCACTCCTCTAATGGCTTACAAACACTATAAGCAAGTGGAGAAAGTATAAAGACAGAAGAGAGAGGTTAGAATTCTTCCTTAGGACTCCTTGGGAACAAGTACACGAATTCTAAGGCCTTAGGGTCTTTATATAGGTGTAAAGATAGGGTTTCAGTCATTATCCTTATCTAGTTGCTTATCCACAAAGCAACCCATAAGATAAGTCTTAGAAATCCCTTATCCTTTATCCTTTGGACGATTTCAAGGATATCTTATCCCTTGAATTCGTCCAACCTATATCTAGGATAACTATTGCCATATATTGTAACTATCACATAATTACAAGACAGCCCCTCTAGTTTAATTAATTACACTTGACCACAAAATTAATTCCTAATTAACTATTGACCAATATTAATTAAACAAATATGATTTCTCCTTTAATATATTATTCTTATAACATATTAATAAATCATAATAACCTCTCTCTCTATATTTATTTCTCCAATCAAGTTGCTTTGGTGAATGCAACCCAAAAGGACCATGCACCATCGGGTCAAGTACATACCAAAATAGTTATGGACTTAGACACTAATCCAACAGTCTCCCACTTGGATAAGTCTAATAACTATTCTGCGTATGACTTCAGATCCTTATCTGCAATCGTAGCTTTCCAAAGCCGCTATCAACTCTGATTCTATCGGATACGCGTGTCCTTAGATAAGGGATCATATATTCCTCCATTATAGATATCGTATGAGATATGATTTCAAATCATTCTCTTTGTACTACTTCTCGATTTCCGATTTATGACGACAGACTAATTAAACAAATCAAATTAGCCCTAGCCCGGCCGAGCATTTACGTTTGTCATCACTAAACCATCGAGGGGCCCAAAGATATCGCTTTTATCCTTCTTTGGCTAAAAGGAACGGATAAACTTTGATACAATGCTTGCTTGCACTCATTCACTGAATTACACACAACAATATGTTTTATAACACCAAGTTACTAGTGCGTTTACATATTATCAATGTGCAACCGATTCGCAAGATACAACTCACACATCTCAGTTTCAAGAATATAAGATGTTATCGTCTCACTAATCACTCGTGATACAATTCATGGAGTAATCCAAGTGAGCGTGGGTTTAATCCAATGCTCAAATCATATTCATAAGCACTCATGAACGTTGCAGCAAACATTTGCTTATGTCTAATACTCTTCTAGACAATCCACACAACAATTCACGATAGTCTTCATTCATATCTACTTCCAACATATGAATGACTGTGGCCCGTTCGAATAATTGGATTATTCTTAATAAACACAATTATTCTGGAAGTCAAAACATGCAAATGTGAAACACAAGAATAATACTAATCGCATATGGCCTCAAACCTTTCAGTGTAAATAAAACGCCTTTTATTTATCACCATATTGATTACTCATTATTTGTCGTTTCGGGTAATCAACTTCTTACTTGAATTATTACACTTGTCCCATACACCAAGCATGCACCTAATGTTTACCTATGGTTCTTACTTTTGTGAAATAGACAAATTGTACACATTTCCAATCATTCTCATTTCACAACTCCAAATCCATTTTCATAAGTGAAAGAATATCAAATTCTTGCAACTTATAGAATATGCTAGATTCTAACATCGTATGCAATGATTCTTTCGTAATGTCACTGCACCAAAGTCACAAAGACTATTGTCAATGATATTACAAAGTCCTCTATCGGAGATTGTTACAAGACAATTCGTTAGATATGATGTCTCTCACTCAAAGTACATTCCTTTGAACATCCTTTTGCATAAAAGTTTCTAATCTAGACATAGATTTTCAATATTTACTTCCTAATATGAACACGCTTCCATATTTTCCTCATGACAACTCATTATTAATAGAAACTTTTCTATTTGTAATGATGTCGATATGGTCCATCCAATATGGAAACATTTCCATATTTTCCAATATTATACTTCCAACTACCCACAAGCGACCAATCCTCGTCGAACTTTGCATTGTCCTTTGATAGTTGTTTAATTATTTTAGTCAAAACCAATTCTAGTCCCTTTTCCCACTAAATGCGCTAGACATTTGGAAAATTTTAGAATGGTCAAACATTAAAGCATTTGCAATCGATCCTATACCCGAAGCGTATGGGACACGACGCATAATGTTTTATTTGCTATGTTCTCAAAATTCGAATTGTGAAGAGGAATGTCGTAATCATAATCAAAATTTTAAGAACACACTATGTACCTTTGACTAAATTTATCAACATTTCTCAACCTAATCCTTTAGATTTGAAATGAAGCATAATATTCTCTCCCTTAATTATAGCAAAACAACTTTACAACCATTATGACTTTGCAAGGTATAACTCTTATTTTTCTATAATTAATATTGCCAACTTGCTATACTTTCTATAATAATCATACAATCATAACTTTAATGCTCCCACTATCATGATGATTACTATAAAACATAACACTTATGCTCCCACTAGCTTCGACATGTATTCATAAACATCTTAACTTTCAGAAAGACAATACCTATTGAATTTCTTAAGTCCATGTTTCTAATACTTAGTGCTTTGATAATCTTTTATCAAGGCTTCTTGAACTGATACACCTTTGCCTTTAGATAGTTCATATGTGTGTATCAACAAATAAGACTAATTGCCAAACCTCACAATTCAAATTATGGAAAGGGATACCGTAACCATGATCGAATTCGAGAATGCAATTTTACAATCACTATCTTCTTAAAATCTTTCTTAGTGAAAGCATTTCCTCACAATCATTTTCATGAAGGAGGAAATCTTATGACACTTAGATTTAAATGGTGTATTTGTTCCTATCCATGTGAATTTGTTAAAATCAAAGTTTACGACAAATTCAAACTCATATGGACCGAGCCTTTTTTAATCTTGATTTCTTTCCTTATGGTAGCACAGCTGCCCACCACGTCTTCCAAGTAGTTAAGCATCTCACCCTTTTCCTATCAATGTACCTTTCATTGATCAAGGTGCTTTGCCTTTTATGCATTCAAAATGAGTACTCATAGGACTCACATGCATAATTAACTCAATTAGAACAACACAGAATCAAAATATCGTCAACACGATAGGTTGTAAACCTTAACTCGTGTGCTAGTGATGACTGATAAGGTTTATTTGATTTGTTCTTGAAACCTTTCAAGACCATTAAGACTTCCACTTACTCCTTGACATATAAGATTCTTTTTGTCAATAAACATTTCTTGACAAACAAATTTTCAAGAGTTAGTGTAGCTTGTATCAAAACACTTCATAAATTGGTCCTAGTTGGCCTTTGTCTTATCCAATACATCACAACTTTCCACATTTGATGAATGTTGTAAACCTTTAATACATTTCACTCATTGTCACAATCTTAACTTTAAGACTTGTTATCGGAACGAAGTATGATAGACTTCTTGATCTAACCATTTCTTCAATCCTTGATTCCTCTTCTTAAACATACAATTGTACTAAGACTCACTTAGAGGATCAATTGAGATATGGTTATTAATCATTAAGACTTATCATAAAGCATAAAAGCTACTCTCCCTTCTTCTTAGAGTGGAGAAACTCTTATCTTTCTGCATACTTGATTCTTCTTATTCGTTCTACTATTGATCTAAACCCATTAATCAATTCAGAATCATACTTAATCTTGTAAGTGTAATCACATTTACTAAGCCTTTAGTAAATCATGACGAATATCTTTGTTACTCTTATGGTGAACTTGATCAACACACAACTTTGTGTACTCGATCTCCTAGTCCTTCACTTGACACTTTGTCAACGAATTTGTCTAATTTCCAAAGTTGCGTGATTCCAAATTTCAGTCCAATTGAAACTTTGGGCGATGAGAAACTCTCCCTATTTGGTAAATTCTCGACATTCCCATAAATAACACAACTAACAATCATAACCATTCGTTGTAGAAATATGCAAACATCAATTTTCATAACGATTTCATTGCAAGGAAGTAAACAAATAAATAAATAAGTCAAACAAAATTTATCTTATTTATAAAAGCAGCGGAAAAACATTTGTCCTTACAATGCAAAATCTATTGAAAACTATGTAAAAGGAAAATTTCTAACAACTCTATCATAACTATTTAAGCTCAAAATCTAGTCTTCAAGTCCATGCAATCGTGTAACAGCCCAGATCCCAAGGTAGCTTCATTTTCATATTTATGATATTCTGTGAGGGGACTCGGCGAGTTGGAGGTCGAACTCGCCGAGTCGGGTCGCGGTTTTGGGCGGAAGTTCGCGTCCGGACTCAGTGAGTCCAAGGGATGGACTCGGCGAGTCCACGCTGTTTTATGAAACCCTAATTTCCGGTCCTAAGCCCTATTTAAAGGACCTTATGGCCCTCATTTGCGGCCACCTTGAACCCTAAGAGCCCCCATACGATTGCGAGCCCTTGTGAGTGTGTTTGGAGGCCATTTGTTCATCATTTTGTGTGTTATTGCAAGAAAGGCGGGAGAGGATCAAGCTTGAAGAGTTGGGGAGCTTGGATCTATTGCTATTTCATCAAGGGAGCCTTCTTGAGGTATCTTTCAGAGCCAAACTTTGTGTTTTGGGTTGATGTGTCAAATCTAGGGTTTCTTCTTGCATTTCTTGGCTTGAATTGGAAGTATGAAAGGTCCCATGGAGATATGGAACTTAGATCTAGACCTTAGCAGGTCCAGGAGACCCCATATGACAAGCTTTATGTCTATTCTTTTGAGTTAGAAGCTAAGGTTGCCAAATTAGAGGTTGTTTCTCCAAAATAAGCCTTGTATGCATTGCATGGCGACCAAGACTGAGACTTTACGTGACAAATAAGCTTGGGAAGCCCGGATCTATGTATGTATGGAACGGATCTGACCGCAAAAGCCAGTTTTAGCTGGTGCATGGCATGGACTCGCCGAGTCTGAAGAACAGACTCGACGAGTCGCTTGAAGATTGTCCTTGAGACCACCCAGTGTGTAGTCCTGACCGAGTTGTGGGCGACTCAGTGAGTCGCAGAGAGTTGGAAAGGTTTTGACAGGTGGACCGAGTCAAGTTGGGACTCGCCGAGTCGACCTTGCGACTCGGTGAGTTGAGTCGCGGTGGGCCTGTGATTCAGGCCCAGGTGGAACTCGTCAAGTCGGGGGAGTACTCGACGAGTCAAAGGGAAAATCCTTGAGAGTTGGTTAAAACACGTAGACTCGCCGAGTCACTATAGTGCACTCGCCGAGTCCGGTCCAAATTGACTAAAGACTGTTGACCAAGTCAACCTGTGTTGACTTGATATGGATGGTCAACCTTAGTGGTACAAGTAATAATCATAGATTTATAATATCATAGGAGGATTGCAGCTCGAGGGTTCGAGCACGAGTGATTCCAGGATTCACGATTAGCGACTTAGCGAGGCATACGAGGTGAGTCTTCTCACTATACTGTACCTTGAAGGGTTGTGACTGTGTGACTGGAAGGTCGAATATGATATGAGATATATGCCTTATGTGTGTTAAGTTATTCGTTATATGTGCCATGTATGATATGCTTGATTTGGGCCGGAAGGCAACATGTTATGGGCCGGAAGGCGTGGTCATATGGACTGTAAGGTTGACGTGGGTAGGACCGGAAGGTTTACCCAGTCGGGACGGAAGTCCCCTGAGACACATGGACCGGAAGGTCAAGGCCTAGAAGGGCGTAGCGTGCGTAGGTTGTATTTTAGGGAACTCACTAAGCATTTATTCTTACAGATGTTTTGTTATGTGTTTCAGGTACTAGCGAGGACCGTGGGTAGGCGCCGGCGTGATCGTACACACACTCGGGGAAAGCATTTTGTGATCTTTTGTTATGTAATCGGTTGTGACTAAATTGTTACATAGGAACCTAAACTTATTACTCATGTTTTGATGATTGTAAAAATGAAAAAATTTTGGTTTGGAATTTTATGACGTTACAAGTTGGTATCAGAGCGTTGGTTTGAGGGATTCGGGTACACCTTCGGGCGTAACTGAACTCAAACCAGGGATTTAAAAAAAATTTAACTAATAAATCAAAAAAAAATTTGATAAGTGATTTTGAGACAACCAAAGAAGAAAGAGTGTGTACGGTCAGCCAGCGCCCGAATGGTAAATCCCCAAAATACTCTTACAATATGTGTTATGAGATATGATATGATATAATACGCATGCTAGTGGACTAGGTATACATATTAGGACTAGAGTGGCCTGATTTTGTGATACCTTAGTTTTGGGAAACCTGCTTCTATGAGGTGCGTGAGAGCGAGTGTGTAACTAGTGTATGGCAGGAATAGAGTACTCGGGATTCGGGGTTTGGGGAGGAGGACTTGGGGTGAATACCGATGCGGTGTAATTAGTAGTATTGGGCCCGTACTACCAAGGATACCGGGTCAATGGACAACCCAAGTAAGAATCCCTGGGCATCGGAGACGGAGTAGGACTGCGTTATCGAGTGCGATTATGCCCGATAGAGTCTCTGATATTTTTATGTTGTATTTCAGAGACATCATGGTTGGACCACGACACAAACCTGGTACGAGTGGCGTGACTGACGAGGAGCTTCGTCAGATGATTCATGAGGAGGTAGCTGCAGCGATCCGGGCCGAGATTCCGGAGATGTTTGGGTCTATTAAGACCACGCTGATGGAGACATTTGATGAGCGGTACGCCGCGTTGACTGAGGTTGCCGCTGCTGCAACTACCGCAGCTGTGGCCGCTGCTAGACCACAGGGGGGTGACTCGTTGCTGTTCCGGGAGTTCAGCAACACAAAGCCGCCAGAGTTTGACGGGACGCAGGATCCGATTGCTGCGATGAGATGGATTGCTGATATCGAGGGATGCTTCTATACTTGTTCATGTCCGGAGCATCTGAGGGTTCGGTTCCCCCTGAAGCAGGTCCGCCTGGGAGTAAATGATTAGTGGAAGTTCGTGATGGCGAACTTCACTCTGGCGGAGGTCTCAGCTGTGACTTGGGAGAGGTTTACTTATATGTTCAGAGATGAGTATGTTCCCCCGGTGGAGAAGGAATGGTTGGTTCAGGAGTTCTTGACCCTCAAGCAGGGTAATGATTCTGTTATATTGATCACGCGGAAGTTTCATGAGAGGGCGATGTTCTGCCCCAAGCAGGTGTCTTCGGAGCAGGCTCGGATGAGTAGGTATTTGGGAGTGCTTAGGAGGGATATTCGGGAGTTCGTATCGAACTCGTCATATCAGACTTTTGCTGAGCTTCAGGCGAATTCCAGGAAGCGTGAGATTGAGTTGGAGACCCAAGCCAGGGAGGAGGCCGAGTCTCAATGGGTGGATCGGCGGCCGGCTCAGTCTCAGCCGGCAGCCAAGTGGATCAAGTCCGCTGATTTGAGATCCGGAGGTCAGAAGAGCCGCACTTGCGGGAAGTGCGGCAAGGGTCACGAGGGGGCGTGTCGATCGGTTGCTTGCTACAAGTGTGGCAAGGAGGGGCACATTGCTAGAGATTTCCCCAAGGGATTCATGGTTTGCTTCCATTGGAACAAGACTGGTCATCGGAAGGCCGAGTGCCCCCATCTTCGCCAGGGATATACGCCTGCTGCCAGGGTTCCCGAGGTTTGTCCAGTAAAGGTCGAGGCTCCGAAGGCTCGTGGGAGAGCTTTCCATTTGACTGTGGAGGAGGTCCGCGTGGCGCCTGATGTCGTGGCCGGTATGTATTCTTTCATGTATTTACATTTATACTGAGATATTGTGCTTATATTATTATATGCGTATGTACTTTTCTTGTGAATCGTGTGCCTGCTTTGGTATTATTCGACTCGGGTGCGAGTCGCTCATTTGTTTCGTTGGCTTTTAGCCAGCACATCGATATCGATCGGGAGGCGATGAGTCGTCCCCTGCGAGTTGCTATAGCAAATGAGAAAGTGGTATACATCACCGAGGTGATTCGAGGATGCGTGCTCAAGATTTTTGGGGTCGAGTTTCCTATAGATTTGGTCCCTATAGCTATGGGGGATGTTTGCGTTATCATCGGCATGGATTGGTTCAGCATGTTTGGAGCAGTCACTGACTGCAAGAGATAGCTGGTGATGATTCGAGACCCTAGTGGGGGAGTGCTCACGGTTTATGGCGAGGGGACCCGGTGTGGGTCGACGTTTTGTTCGGCTGCCAGGGCAAGGCAAAGTTTACAGCAGGGCTGTCATGGATTCATAGCCTATGTGATAGATACTTGTGTGACCGCGGAGAGGCCCAATTCGATTGATGACGTTCCGGTTGTATGCGAGTTTTCGGATGTGTTCCCCGAAGAGTTACCAGGTGTGCCTCCGGAGAGGCAAGTGGAGTTTCGTATCGATTTGGTTCCGGGAGCGGCGCCCATCGCCAAGGCGCCTTATCGTCTCGCTCTGCCGGAAATGTAGGAATTATCCTCGCAGCTTCAAGAGCTGTTGGGAAAGGGATTCATTCGACCGAGTAGCTCGCCTTGGGGAGCGCCGATTTTGTTCGTCAAGAAAAAGGATGGTTCACATCGGATGTGTATCGATTATCGGGAGTTGAACAAGTTGACGGTTAAGAACCGATATCCATTACCTAGGATCGATGATCTGTTCGATCAGTTGCAGGGGGCATCTTGGTTTTCCAAGATTGACTTGAGGTCGGGATATCATCAGATGAGGGTTCGCGAGGAGGATATCCAAAAGACTGCTTTCAGGACTCGTTATGGACATTATGAGTTTGTGGTGATGCCTTTTGGGCTCACCAATGCCCCGGCCGCATTCATGGATCTCATGAACCGGGTGTGCCGACCGATGCTGGATCGGTCGGTGATCGTATTCATCGATGATATTTTAGTGTATTTGAGGACTAGGGACCAGCATGAGGAACATTTGAGGGAGATTCTTGGGGTTTTGAGATCGGAGAGACTGTATGCCAAGTTCTCCAAGTGTGATTTCTGGTTACGAGAGGTCCAGTTCCTCAGGCATCTTGTGAACCAGAAAGGGATATTGGTCGACCCGGCCAAGATTGAGGCGGTGTTGAGGTGGGAGGTGCCAAGATTGCCCACCGAGATCAGGAGTTTTCTGGGTTTGGCTGGATATTATCGCAAATTTATCATGGATTTCTCCAAGATCGCTGTGCCACTTACTAGGATGACCCGGAAGGGTGTTACGTTTTCATGGGGACCGGAGCAGCAGTCCTCATTCGAGACGCTTCGTCAGAAATTGTGCGAGGCTCCAGTGCTTGCATTCCCGGAAGGGATGGAGGATTTTGTGGTATTCTATGATGCCTCTATATCAGATTTGGGGGCGGTGCTTATGCAGAGGGGTCATGTGATAGCGTACGCTTCGAGGCAGTTGAAGCTTCATGAGTCGAGATATCCCACGCACGACCTGGAATGGGGGGCGGTGGTGTTTGCCCTCAAGATCTGGCGACACTATTTGTACGGGGTTCGGTGTACGATTTACACGGACCATAAGAGCTTGAAGTACTTGATGGATCAGCCAGATCTAAATATGCGACAGAGAAGGTGGTTGGATGTGGTGAAGGATTACGATTGTGAGATCCTGTACCACCCGGGCAAGGCTAATGTGGTAGCCGACGCGTTGAGCCGTACGGTGGATAGCGCCCCGATCCGAGATATTTGAATGAGATTGACAATTTTGACCCCGATTCTGGATATTATTCGAGGGGCTCAGGTGGAGGCTGCAAAGCCGGAACATCAGAAGAAGGAACGAGTTGTAGGTCAGGTATCAGGATTTGTTACGGATGGTCGAGGGCTTATGACTTTTCAGGGTTGGATTTGGGTGCTGTTTGTGGGCGGTGCGCGCACTATTTTGATGGAGGAAGCACATCAATCGAAATTCTCGATTCATCCTGGTGCTACGAAAATGTATTTGGATCTCAAGAAGGAGTACTGGTGGCCATGTATGAAAAGGGATGTCGCTTGGTTTGTCGAGAGGTGCTTGACTTGTCGGCAGGTCAAGGCCGAGCACCATCGACCGCACGGTAAGCTGCAACCGCTAGAGATTCCCGAATGCAAGTGGGAACAAATCTCTATGGATTTCATCACCAAGTTACCGCGAACGGCGAGAGGAGTCGATGCGATTTGGGTGATCGTGGATCGGCTGACAAAGAGCGCTCATTTTCTAGCCTTTAGCGAGAGCTCTTCTTCGGAGAAGTTGGCCGAGTTATATGTGAGGGAAGTAGTATCTCGGCACGGGGTGCCGATCTCGATTATTTCGGACCGCAACGTGCGTTTCACTTCCAGGTTCTGGAAGAAATTCCATGAAGAGTTGGGTACTAGGTTACATTTCAGTACGACATATCATCCTCAGACAGATGGTCAGAGTGAGCGGACAATTCAGACACTCGAAGACATGCTTCGGGCATGTGTGTTGGACTTCGGAGGGAGCTGGGACACCTATCTACCTTATCAGAGTTCTCGTATAACAACAGCCATCATTCGAGCATTAGTATGCCGCCCTTTGAGCTGTTGTATGGGCGGAGGTGTCGCACCCCCATCTGTTGGGGTGAGGTGGGACAGCAGGTTATAGGTAGCACGGAGATCGTGCTTCAGACGACCGAGCAAATTCAGATGGTCAGGCAAAGGTTGTTGACCGCTCAGAGCCGACAGAAGAGTTAAGCAGACAGGCGACGGTCCGAGCTTGAGTTCCAAGTTGGTGATCTCGTATTCCTGAAGGTGCCTCCTTGGAAAGGAGTGATTCGGTTCAGGAAGAGGGGCAAGTTGGGGCCCCGATATATTGGTGCTTTCCGTGTGATCGCGAGGGTGGGCCGAGTAGCCTACCTTTTAGACTTGCTAGCAGAGTTGGGACAGATTCACGACACTTTCCATGTGTCGCAGTTGAGGAAGTGTATAGCCGACGAATCGGTGGTGGTTCCATTAGGGGATATTCAGGTGGATGCAAGCTTGGATTATGCTGAAAGACCTGTAGCCATCAGAGATCGGGAGATCAAGGTTTTGAGAAACTACGAGGTACCCCTGGTATTGGTTCAGTGGCAACATCGGAAGGGATCAGAGATGACCTGGGAGCCGGAACGTGAGATACGGGAGCAGCATCCGGAGCTATTTGCCTAGCGGGACTTCGAGGGCGAAGTCTTATTCTAGTGGGGGAGAATTGTAACAACCCGGATCCCCAGGTACCTTTATTTTCATATTTTTGATATTCTGTGAGGGGACTCGGCGAGTTGGAGGTCAAACTCGCCGAGTCGGGTCGCAGTTTTGGGTGGAGGTTCACGTCCGGACTCGGCGAGTCCAAGGGATGGACTCGGCGAGTACGCGCTGTTTTATGAAACCCTAATTTCCGGTCATAAGCCCTATTTAAAGGACCTTATGGCCCTCATTTGCGGCCACCTTGAACCCTAAGAGCCCCCATACGAATGTGAGCCCTTATGAGTGTGTTTGGAGGCCATTTGTTCATCATTTTGTGTGTAATTGCAAGAAAGGAGGGAGAGGATCAAGCTTGAAGAGTTGGGGAGCTTGGATCTACTGCTATTTCATCAAGGGAGCCTTCTTGAGGTAACTTTCAGAGCAAAACTTCGTGTTTTGGTTTGATGTGTCAAATCTAGGGTTTCTTCTTGCATTTCTTGGCTTGAATTGGAAGTATGAAAGGTCCCATGGAGATATGGAACCTAGATCTGGACCTTAGCAGGTCTAGGAGACCCCATATGACAAGCTTTATGTCCATTCTTTTGAGTTAGAAGCTAAGGTTGCCATATTATAGGTTGTTTCTCCAAAATAAGCCTTGTATGCATTGCATGGCGACCAAGACTGAGACTTTACGTGACAAAAAAGCTTGGGAAGGCCGGATCTATGTATGTATGGAACGGATCTGACCGCAAAAGCCAGTTTTAGCTGGTGCATGGCATGGACTCGCCGATTCTGAAGAACAGAAACGACGAGTCGCTTGAAGATTGTCCTTGAGACCACCCAGTGTGTAGTCCTAACCAAGTTGTGGGCGACTCACTGAGTCGCAGAGAGTTGGAAAGGTTTTGACAGGTGGACCGAGTCAAGTTGGGACTCACCGAGTTGACCTTGCGACTCGTCGAGTTGAGTCGCGGTGGCCGTGTGATTCAGGCCCAGGTGGAACTCGTCGAGTCGGGGGAGTACTCGACGAGTCAAAGGAAAAATCCTTGAGAGTTGGTTAAAACGCGTAGACTCGCCGAGTCACTATAGTGCACTCGCCGAGTCCGATCCAAATTGACTAAAGACTGTTGACCAAGTCAACCTGTGTTGACTTGATATGGATAGTCAACCTTAGTGGTACAAGTAATAATCATAGATTTATAATATCATAGGAGGATTGCAACTCGAGGGTTCGAGCACGAGTGATTCCAGGATTCACGATTAGCGACTTAGCGAGGCATACGAGGTGAGTCTTCTCACTATACTGTACCCGGAAGGGTTGTGACTGTGTGACCAGAAGGTCGAATATGATATGAGATATATGCCTTATGTGTGTTAAGTTATTCGTTATATGTGCCATGTATGATATGCTTGATTTGGGCCGGAAGGCAACATATTATGGGCCGGAAGGCATGGTCATATGGACTGTAAGGTTGACGTGGGTAGGACCGGAAGGTTTACCCAGTCGGGACGAAAGTCCCCTGAGACACATGGACCGGAAGGTCAAGGCCTGGAAGGGCGTACGTGCGTAGGTTGTATTTTGGGGAACTCACTAAGCATTTATGCTTACAGATGTTGTGTTATGTGTTTCAGGTACTAGCGAGGACCGTGGGAAGGCGCCAGCGTGATCGTACACACACTCGGGGAAAACATTTTGTGATCTTTTGTTATGTAATCGGTTGACACTAAATTGTTACATTGGAACCTAAACTTATTACTCATGTTTTGATGATTGTAAAAATGAAAATTTTTTGGTTTGGAATTTTATGACCTTACAGATCGAGATCCATCTCTTGTGATTAGATTCATCTTGCTCTTTTATCAAGCTTCCTTTCTCTTCACCGATCCTGCAAAACATTCAAATGCAATCTTATCACATCATGTATTTGAATCAATGAATAGGAACTTAACGAAGTTAGATAGTGGATTTTACCAGAAGCGTAGTCATACTTTTGACTCTTCCATCTGTTAGATCTCTTAGGTAAATAGGGCAACTTCGTCTCCAATGCCCCTTCTCTTGGCAATAAAAGCAAATTGACTCTTTTGGAACAACACATGGAACTACTTCAGACATCGCCTTTCTCTTATGATCAAACTTTTCGATCATTGCATGTCTTTAATTACCATTGTCTATATCCATAGAGGTCTTGAAGGCAGATTCACCAATCAACTTTGGTTTTCTATTGCGCCAAACCATTGATGATGCAACAGCAATAAGCATATATGTGAGATCAATAAGGGTTACATCGTGGTTCATCATATAGTACTCTCTTATGAACTCACTATACGAGTTAGGAAGTGGCTGAAGAACCCAATCAACAGCCATCTCTTCACCGACAACGGATCCTATCATTCTTAACCTATCAATGTGTGACTTCATCCCTAAGACGTGTGCACACACCAACTTTCCTTCTTTATGTTTACTTGCCAACAGGGCTTGAGTAATATTGAACCTTTCAATTTTACAATCTTGTGGGTTAGGGAGAATAATTGGAGGAGGAAGAGGAAGTGAAGCATGATTTCTTATTCCTTGATCGAATCGTGGAATATGATCTTCATGTGGAATGCTTGTTCCACGGGATTTGAGAAGACCATAGTTGTCGAACTTTGACATCTACAAAATGGGAGAAAAACAAATTCAAGTTAGTTGATAGATTGAGTCCTTAGTAAATCACCCAAATGAAATACTAAGGCTAGGACCCAACACAATATTCTACAACTTAGGAGAGGGATGTCGTAACCCTAATTGAAGAATATTTGAAGGTAAGTGAATGACGATTCACTAATTTCCACCATGAAAAACGAAAAAGAAATTTAAGTTTTAAATCTATGAAAACTCCTAGATCCTTTGAGATTCATTGAACTTTCAATGGCATGTTTAAATCTCGATATGCCCCTCTAGTTTGTGACTGGGATGCCGAGGATCACAAAGCGGGTGTGAAGAACCATGCAAACTTACGTGGTGCCCTCACATGTTACAATCACCCATTCGATGTGCCGGTAAACCACACACGCTCCACCGAACTATGAAAAACATTGAGTTACCCTTTGCAACCTTTTGTTAGAACCATTTAGTGTGCCGGTAAACCACACACGCTCCACTAACGTCTTCGCAAGGGCACAAAGTGTAATTTCATGGAATTGCATTAATTCACTTTTGCCTAAGTGACTCAGATTGGTAATTAGAAAAACATTTAGTTACTTTGTATTTCATTATACTTATAATGGAAGGTTTGGTCATATCCTACCCGTTCGGCTAACGACCCTCCACTAGTCAAGAGTGCGGTGGGTAAGAGTGGATACCAATTCAATCGCCATTTTATAGGCAATTTCCTTAAACACCCCTTATAGACCAGCTTCGTGAATAAGGCCTACTAACGGTAAGATTGACTTTTACTCATACATATATATAATGTTAGACTTTTAATGTTATATATATATAGTATAGGGTGCATTTTATACTTTTAAAATAGTATGTGGTTAACTTTACACTTTTAATTCAATTAAATGGTTAACCTAAACTTTTATGATTTTATTAAATCTCTTTTAATTATACTCCATAATTAGTTAATAAAACCATAAGGGTGTATTTCAACTTTTCAAAACTAGGGTTTTAGAATTTAATATTCCTAATCAACTTTTAATCAACTTTTAAATTCCAAAACTTGAGGGCAAGTTTTGAAACATTTCAAAACAATTTAGTTTTAATCTATCTTAAAATTTCGAATTTATGACATTTAAATTTAAAATTTTAAATATTAAAACTCTTGATTTAATAATTATCTTAAATTAGACTATTAATTTAATTATTAAATCATAAGGGATTATCTAAATAATGAGGATAATTACCATTTATACATTTAAGTTATCCTAATCCCTTAAATATCTATATACATTTCGAAAATATGGATGGATAATGTAAGATCTTGAAATTACCATATATAACAATTAAAGGATAATTACAAGATATGGGATAATCTAAATCCCTAAAAATTAGGATCTTATCTTGGGGAGGAGGCAAATTTCGAAAAACAAGGGATTATAACAAACCCTAGATTTCGAAATTTAAGGGTTTAAGGAAAGGATTTGAAGATCTTATTCAAACTCTTGCAAATTAGGGTTTGCAAACCTTAATCTCGAAAAACCCTAGCCTCTTAGCGTTTATTGGCAATAAACCCTAATATATCAAGTTCATACAATTGAAACTAAACCAATGGCTCTGATACCACTGATGGGTTTTGGTCTTAAGACATCCTATGTGCTCATACAAACCCTAATGCTAGGATCTAGGTTTCTCTATTGTACATGCTTTGAATCCAAGACTATCAACCCTAATTATAGCATACATATAATCATATTAACATGAGAATAAGTTTATAATGTTACCTTGATTGTTATGTAGCAATAACAATCCCAAATCTCCTTGTATTGACTTTGGAATGCTTAGAGTCACAAGTGTCACTCCTCTAATGGCTTACAAACACTATAAGCAAGTAGAGAAAGTATAAAGACAGAAGAGAGAGGTTAGAATTCGTCCTTAGGACTCCTTGGGAACAAGTACACGAATTCTAAGGCCTTAGGGTCTTTATATAGGTGAAGCGATAGGGTTTCAGTCATTATCCTTATCTAGTTGCTTATCCACAAAGCAACCCATAAGATAAGTCTTAGAAATCCCTTATCCTTTATCCTTTGGACGATTTCAAGGATATATTATCCCTTGAAATCGTCCAACCTATATCTAGGATAACAATAACCATATATTGTACCTATCACATAATTACAAGACAGCCCCTCTAGTTTAATTAACTACACTTGATCACAAAATTAATTCCTAATTAATTATTGACCAATATTAATTAAGAAAATATGATTTCTCCTTTAATATATTATTCTTATAACATATTAATAAATCATAATAACCCCTCTCTCTATATTTATTTCTCCAATCAAGTTGCTTTGGTGAAGGCAACCCAAAAGGACCATGCACCATCGGGTCAAGTACATACCAAAATAGTTATGGACTTACACACTAATCCAAAAATCTCCCACTTGGATAAGTCTAATAACTATTCTGCGTATGACTTCATATCCTGATCTGCAATCGTAGCTTTCCAAAGCCGCTGTCAACTCTGATCCTATCAGATACGCGTGTCCTTAGATAAGGGATCATATGTTCCTCCATTCTAGATATCGTATGAGATATGATTTCAAATCATTCTCTTTGTACTACTTCTCGATTTCCGATTTATGACGACAGACTAATTGAACAAATCAAATTAGCCCTAGCCCGGCCGAGCATTTACGTTTGTCATCACTAAACCATCGAAGGGCCCAAAGATATCGCTTTTATCCGTCTTTGGATAAAAGGAATGGATAAACTTTGATACAATGCTTGCTTGCACTCATTCACCGAATTACACACAACAATATGTTTTATAACACCAAGTTACTAGTGCGTTTACATATTATCAATGTGCAACCGATTCGCAAGATACAACTCACACATCTCAGTTTCAAGAATATAAGATGTTATCGTCTCACTAATCACTCGTGATACAATTCATGGAGTAATCCAAGTGAGCGTGGGTTTAATCCAATGCTCAAATCATATTCATAAGCACTCATGAACGTTGCAGCAGACATTTGCTTATGTTTAATACTCTTCTAGACAATCCACACACCAATTCACGACAGTCTTCATTCATATCTACTTCCAACATATGAATGACTGTGGCCCGTTCGAATAATTCGATTATTCTTAATAAACTCAATTATTCTGGAAGTCAAAACATGCAAATGTGAAACACAAGAATAATACTAATCCCATATGGCCTCAAACCTTTGAGTATAAAAAAACCGCCTTTTATTTATCACCATATTGATTACTCATTATTTGTCGTTTCGAGTAATCAACTTCTTACTTGAATTATTACACTTGTCCCATGCACCTAGCATGCACACAATGTTTACCTATGGTTCTTACTTTTGTGAAATAGACAAATTGCACACATTTCCAATCATTCTCATTTCACAACTCCAAATCCATTTTCATAAGTGAAAGAATATCAAATTGTTGCTACTTGTAGAATATGCTAGATTCTAACATCCTATGCAATGATTCTTCCGTAATGTCACTGCACCAAAGTCACAAAGACTATTGTCAATAATATTACAAAGTCCTCTATCGGAGATTGTTACAAGACAATTCGTTAGATATGATGTCTCACACTCAAAGTACATTCCTTTGAACATCCTTTTGCATAAAAGTTTCTAATCTAGACATAGATTTTCAATATTTACTTCCTAATATGAACACGCTTCCATATTTTCCTCATGACAACTCATTCTTAATAGAATCTTTTCAATTTGTAATGACGTCGATATGGTCCATCCAATATGGAAACATTTCCATATTTTCCAATATTATACTTCCAACTACTCACAAGCGACCAATCCTCGTCAAACTTTGGATTGTCATTTGATAATTGTTTAATTATTTTAGTCAAAACCAATTCTAGTCCCTTTTCCCTCTAAATGCGCTAGACATTTGGAAAATTTTAGAATGGTCAAACGTTAAAGCATTTGCAATCGATCCTATACCCGAAGCGTATAGGACACGACGCATAATGTTTTATTTGCTATGTTCTCAAAATTCGAATTGTGAAGAGGAATGCCGTAATCATAATCGAAATTTTAGGAACACACTATGTACCTTTGACTAAATTTATCAACATTTCTCAACCTAATCCTTTAGATTTGAAATGAAGCATAATATTCTCTCCCTTAATTATAGCATAACAACTTTACAACCCTTATGACTTTGCAAGGTATAACTCTTGTTTGTCTATAATTAATATTGCCAACTTGCAATACTTTCTATAATAATCATACAATCATAACTTTTATGCTCCCACTATCATGATGATTACTATAAAACATAACACTTATGCTCCCACTAGCTTCAACATGTATTCACAAACATCTTAACTTTCAGAAAGACAATACCTATTGAATTTCTTAAGTCCATGTTTCTAATACTTAGTGCTTTGATAATCTTTTATCAAGGCTTCTTGAACTTATACACCTTTGCCTTTAGATAGTTCATATGTGTGTCTCAACAATTAAGACTAATTGCCAAACCTCACAATTCAAATTATGGAAATGGATACCGTAACCATGATCGAATTTGAGAATGCAATTTTATAATCACTATATTCTTAAAATCTTTCTTAGTGATAGCATTTCCTCACAATCATTTTCATGAAGGAGGAAATCTTATGACACTTAGATTTAAATGGTGTATTTGTTCCTATCCATGTGAATTTGTTAAAACCAAAGTTTACGACAAATTCAAACTCATATGGACCGAGCCTTTTTTAATCTTGATTTCTTGCCTTATGGTAGCACAGCTGCCCACCACGTCTTCCAAGTAGTTAAGCATCTCACCCTTTTCCTATCAATGTACCTTTCATTGATCAAGGTGCTTTGCCTTTCATGCGTTAATAATGAGTACTCATAGGACTCACATGCATAATTAACTCAATTGGAACACCACATAATCAAAATATCCTCAACACGATAGGTTGTAAACCTTAACTCGTGTGCTAGTGATGATTGATAAGGTTTATTTGATTTGTTCTTGAAACCTTTCAAGACCATTAAGACTCGCACTTACTCCTTGACATATAAGATTCTTTTTGTCAATAAACATTTCTTGACAAACAAATTTTCAAGAGTTAGTGTAGCTTCTATCAAAACACTTCATAAATTGGTCCTAGTTTGCCTTTGTCTTATCCAATACATCACAACTTTCCACATTTGATGAATGTTGTAAACCTTTAATACTTTTCACTCATTGTCACAATCTTAACTTTAAGACTTGTTATTGGAACGAAGTATGATAGACTTCTTGATCTAACCATTTCTTCAATCCTTGATTCCTATTCTTAAACATACAATTGTACTAAGACTCACTTAGAGGATCATTTCAGATATGGTTCTTAATCATTAAGACTTATCATAAAGCATAAAAGCTACTCTCCCTTCTTCTTAGAGTGGAGAAACTCTTATCTTTCTGCATACTTGATTCTTCTTATTCGTTCTACTATTGATCTAAAACCTTTAATCAATTCAGAATCACACTTAATCTTGTAAGTGTAATCATATTTACTAAGCCTTTAGTAAATCATGACGAATATCTTTGGTACTCTTATGGTGAACTTGATCAATACACAACTTTGTGTACTCGATCTCCTAGTCCTTCACTTGACACTTTGTCAACGAATTTATCTAATTTCCAAATATGAAATTTCTCATTCATCATGCAACGAAGTTGGGTGATTCCAAATTTCAGTCCAATTGAAACTTTGGGCGATGAGAAACTCTCCCTATTTGGTAAATTCTCGACATTCCCATAAATGACATAACTAACAATCATATCCATTCATTGTAGACATATGTAAACATCAATTTTCATAACGATTTCATTGCAAGGAGGTAAACAAATAAATAAATAAGTCAAACAAAATTTATCGTATTTATAAAAGCAGCGGAAAAACATTTGTCCTTACAATGCAAAATCTATTGAAAACTATGTAAAAGGAAAATTTCTAACAACTCTATCATAACTATCTAAGCTCAAACTCCAGTCTTCAAGTCCATGCGATCGAGATCCATCTCTTGTGATTAGATTCATCTTGCTCTTTTATCAAGCTTTCTTTCTCTTCACCGATCCTGCAAAACATTCAAATGCAATCTTATCACATCATGTATTTGAATCAATGAATAGGAACTTAACGAAGGTAGATAGTGGATTTTACCTGAAGCGTAGTCATACTTTTGACTCTCCCATCTCTTAGATCTCTTAGGTAAATAGGGAAACTTCATCTTCAATGCCCCTTCTCTTGGCAATAAAAGCAAATTGACTCTTTTGGAACAACACATGGAACTACTTCAGACATCGCCTTTCTCTTATGATAAAACTTTTCGATCATTAAATGTCTTTCATTGCCATTGTCTATATCCATAGAGGTCTTGAAGGCAGATTCACCAATCAACTTTGCTTTTCTATTGCGCCAAACCATTGCTGATTCAGTAGCAATAAGCATATATGTGAGATCAATAAGGGTTACGTCGTGGTTCATCATATAGTACTCTCTTATGAACTCACTATACGAGTTAGGAAATGACTGAAGAACCTAATCAACAGCCATCTCTTCACCAACAACGGATCCCATCATTCTTAACCTATCAATGTGTGACTTCATCCCTAAGACGTGTGCACACACCGACTTTCCTTCTTTATGTTTACTTGCCAACAGGGCTTGAGTAATATTGAACCTTTCAATTTTACAATCTTGTGGGTTATGGAGAATAATTGGAGGAGGAGGAGGAAGTTAAGCATGATTTCTTGTTCCTCAATCGAATCGTGGAATATCATCTTCATGTGGAATGCTTGTTCCACGGGATTTGAGAAGACCATAGTTGTCGAACTTTGACATCTACAAAACGGGAGAAAAACAAATTCAAGTTAGTTGATAGATTGAGTCCTTAGTAAATCACCCAAATGAAATACTAAGGCTAGGACCCAACACACTATTCTACAACTCAGGAGAGGGATGCCGTAACCCTAATTGAAGAATATTTGAAGGTAAGTGAATGACGATTCACTAATTTCCACCATGAAAAACGAAAAAGAAATTTAAGTTTTAAATCTATGAAAACTCCTAGATCCTTTGAGATTCATTGAACTTTCAATGGCATGCTTAAATCTTGATATGCCCCTCTAGTTTGTGACTGGGATGCCGAGGATCACAAAGCGGGTGTGAATAACCATGCAAACTTACATGGTGCCCTCACATGTTACAATCACCGATTCGATGTGTCGGTAAACCACACACGCTCCACCGAACTATGAAAAACATTGAGTCACCCTTTTCAACCTTTTGTTAGAACCATTTAGTGTGCCGGTAAACCACACACGCTCCACTAACGTCTTCGCAAGGGCACAAAGTGTAATTTCATGGAATTGCATCAATTCACTTTTGCCTAAGTAACTAAGATTGGGAATTAGAAAAACATTTAGTTACTTTGTATTTCATTATACTTATAATGGAAGGTTTGGTCCTATCCTACCCGTTCGGCTAACAACCCTCTACTAGTAAAGAGTGCGGTGGGTAAGAGTGGATACCCATTCAATTGCCATTTTATAGGCAATTTCATTAAATACCCTTATAGACCAGCTTTGTGAATGAGGCCTACTAACGGTAAGACTGACTTTTACTCATACATATATATAATGTTAGACTTTTAATGTTATATATATAGTATAGGGTGCATTTTATACTTTTAAAATACTATGTGGTTAACTTTACACTTTTAATTCAATTAAATGGTTAACCTAAACTTTTATGGATTTTTTAGATCTCTTTTAATTATACTCCTTAATTAATTAATAAAACCATAAGGGTGTATTTCAACTTTTCAAAACTAGGGTTTTAGAATTTAATATTCCTAATCAACTTTTAATCAATTTTTAAATTCCAAAACTTGAGGGCAAGTTTTGAAACATTTCAAAAGAATTTAGTTTTAATCTATCTTAAAATTTCGAATTTATGACATTTAAATTTTAAATTTTAAATATTAAAACTCTTGATTTAATAATTATCTTAAATTAGACTATTAATTTAATTATTAAATCACTAGGGATTATCTAAATAATGAGGATAATTACCATTTATACATTTAAGTTATCCTAATCCCTTAAATATCTATATACATTTCGAAAATATGGATGGATAATGTAAGATCTTGAAATTACCATATATAACAATTAAAGGATAATTACAAGATATGGGATAATCCAAATCCCTAAAAATTAGGATCTTATCTAGGGGAGGAGGCAAATTTCGAAAAACAAGGGATTATAACAAACCCTAGATTTCGAAATTTAAGGGTTTAAGGAAAGGATTTGAAGAACTTATCAAACTCTTGCAAATTAGGGTTTGCAAACCTTAATCTCGAAAAACCCTAGACTCTTAGGGTTTACTGGCAATAAACCCTAATATATCAAGTTCATACAATTGAAACCAAACCAATGGCTCTGATACCACTGATGGGTTTTGGTCATAAGACATCCTATGTGCTCATACAAACCCTAATGCTTGGATCTAGGTTTCTCTATTGTACATGCTTTGAATCCAAGACTATAAACCCTAATGCTAGCATACATATAATCATATTAACATGAGAATAAGTTTATAATGTTACCTTGATTGTTATGTAGTAATAACAATCCCAAATCTCCTTGTATTGACTTTAGAATGCTTAGAGTCACAAGTGTCACTCCTGTAATGGATTACAAACACCATAAGCAAGTGGAGAAAGTATAAAGAGAGAGGAGAGAGGTTAGAATTCATCCTTAGGACTCCTTGGGAGCAAGTACACAAATTCTAATGCCTTAGGGTCTTTATATAGGTGTAGAGACAGGGTTTCAGTCATTATCCTTATCTAGTTGCTTATCCACAAAGCAACCCATAAGATAAGTCTTAGAAATCCCTTATCCTTTATCCTTTGGACGATTTCAAGGATATCTTATCCCTTGAAATCATCCAACCTATATCTAGGATAACTATTACCATATATTGTAACTATCACATAATTACAAGACAGCCCCTCTAGTTTAATTAATTACACTTGATCACAAAATTAATTCCTAATTAATTATTGACCAATATTAATTAAGCAAATATGATTTCTCCTTTAATATATTATTCTTATAACATATTAATAAATCATAATAACCTCTCTCTCTATATTTATTTCTCCAATCAAGTTGCTTTGGTGAAGGCAACCCAAAAGGACCATGCACCATCGGGTCAAGTACATACCAAAATAGTTATGGACTCAGATACTAATCCAACTGTCTCCCACTTGGATAAGTCTGATAACTATTCTGCGTATGAATTTAGATCTTGATCTACAATCTTAGCTTTCCAAAGCCGCTGTAAACTCTGATCCTATCAGATACGCGTGTCCTTAGATAAGGGATCATATATTCCTCCATTCTAGATATCGTATGAGATATGATTTCAAATCATTCTCTTTGTACTACTTCTCGATTTCCGATTTATGACGACAGACTAATTGAACAAATCAAATTAGCCCTAGCCTGGCCGAGCATTTACGTTTGTGATCACTAAACCATCGAGGGGCCCAAAGATATCGCTTTTATCCTTCTTTGGATAAAAGGAATGGATAAACTTTGATACAATGCTTGAATGCACTCATTCACCGAATTACACACAACAATATGTTTTATAACACCAAGTTACTAGTGCGTTTACATATTATCAATGTGCAACCGATTCGCAAGATACAACTCACACATCTCAGTTTCAAGAATATAAGATGTTATCGTCTCAGTAATCACTCGTGATACAATTTATGGAGTAATCCAAGTGAGCCTGGGTTTAATCCAATGCTCAAATCATATTCATAAGCACTCATGAACGTTGCAGCAAACATTTGCTTATGTCTAATACTCTTCTAGACAATCCACACACCAATTCACGACAGTCTTCATTCATATCTACTTCCAACATATGAATGACTGTGGCCCGTTCGAATAATTCGATTATTGTTAATAAACTCAATTATTCTGGAAGTCAAAACATGCAAATGTGAAACACAAGAATAATACTAATCCCATATGGCCTCAAACCATTGAGTATAAATAAAACGCCTTTTATTTATCACCATATTGATTACTCATTATTTGTCGTTTCGGGTAATCAACTTCTTACTTGAATTATTACACTTGTCCCATGCACCTATCATGCACACAATGTTTACCTATGGTCCTTACTTTTGTGAAATAGACAAATTGCACACATTTCCAATCATTCTCATTTCACAACTCCAAATCCATTTTCATAAGTGAAAGAATATCAAATTCTTGCTACTTATAGAATATGCTAGATTCTAACATCCTATGCAATGATTCTTTCGTAATGTCACTGCACCAAAGTCACATAGAATATTGTCAATGATATTACAAAGTCCTCTATCGGAGCTTGTTACAAGACAATTCCTTAGATATGATGTCTCTCACTCAAAGTACATTCCTTTGAACATCCTTTTGCATAAAAGTTTCTAATCTAGACATAGATTTTCAATATTTACTTCCTAATATGAACACGCTTCCATATTTTCCTCATGACAACTCCTTCTTAATAGAATCTTTTCTATTTTTAATGATGTCGATATGGTCCATCCAATATGGAAACATTTCCATATTTTCTAATACTATACTTCCAACTACTGGCAAGCGACCAATCCTCGTCGAACTTTGGATTGTCCTTTGATAGTTGTTTAATTATTTTAGTCAAAAGCAATTCTAGTCCCTTTTCCCTCTAAATGCGCTAGACATTTGAAAAATTTTAGAATGGTCAAACATTAATGGATTTGCAATCGATCCTATACTTGAAGCGTATGGGACATGACGCATAATGTTTTATTTGCTATATTCTCAAAATTCGAATTGTGAAGAGGAATGTCGTAATCATAATCGAAATTTTAAGAACACACTATGTACCTTTGACTAAATTTATCAACATTTCTCAAGCTAATCCTTTAGATTTGAAATGAAGCATAATATTCTCTCCCTTAATTATAGCAAAACAACTTTACAACCCTTACGACTTTGCAAGGTATAACTCTTGTTTTTCTATAATTAATATTGCCAACTTGCAATACTTTCTATAATAATCATACAATCATAACTTTTATTCTCCCACTATCATGATGATTACTATAAAACATAACACTTATGCTCCCACTAGCTTCGACATGTATTCATAAACATCTTAACTTTCAGAAAGACAATACCTATTGAATTTCTTAAGTCCATGTTTCTAATACTTAGTGCTTTGATAATCTTTTATCAAGGCTTCTTGAACTTATAAAACTTTGCCTTTAGATAGTTCATATGTGTGTCTCAACAATTAAGACTAATTGCCAAACCTCACAATTCAAATTATGGAAAGGGATACCGTAACCATGATCGAATTCGAGAATGCAATTTTACAATCACTATCTTCTTAAAATCATTCTTAGTGAAAGCATTTCATCACAGTCATTTTCATGAAGGAGGAAATCTTATGACACTTAGATTTAAAGGGTGTATTTGTTCCTATCCATGTGAATTTGTTAAAACAAAAGTTTACGACAAATTCAAACTCATATGGACCGAGCCTTTTATAATCTTGATTTCTTGCCTTATGGTAGCACAGCTGCCCACCACGTCTTCCAAGTAGTTAAGCGTCTCACCCTTTTCTTACCAATGTACCTTTCATTGATCAAGGTGCTTTGCCTTTTATGCGTTCAAAATGAGTACTCATAGGACTCACATGCATAATTAACTCAATTGGAACACCACAGAATCAAAATATCGTCAACACGATAGGTTGTAAAGCTTAACTCGTGTGCTAGTGATGATTGATAAGGTTTATTTGATTTGTTCTTGAAACCTTTCAAGACCATTAAGACTCCCATTTACTCCTTGACATATAAGATTCTTTTTGTCAATAAACATTTCTTGACAAACAAATTTTCAAGAGTTAGTGTAGCTTGTATCAAAACACTTCATAAATTGGTCCTAGTTGGTCTTTGTCTTACACAAGACATCACAACTTTCCACATTTGATGAATGTTGTAAACCTTTAATACTTTTCACTCATTGTCACAATCTTAACTTTAAGACTTGTTATCGGAACGAAGTATGATAGACTTCTTGATCTAACCATTTCTTCAATCCTTGATTCCTTTTCTTAAACATACAATTGTACTAAGACTCACTTAGAGGATCAATTGAGATATGGTTCTTAATCATTATGACTTATCATAAAGCATAAAAGCTACTCTCCCTTCTTCTTAGAGTGGAGAAACTCTTATCTTTCTGCATACTTGATTCTTCTTAGTCTTTCTACTATTGATCTAAACCCTTTAATCAATTCAGAATCACACTTAATATTGGCATTCACAAAGGACTCGTCCTCGCATATCGAAAATTCAAACTCTTTTACTTTCTCATCGAAACAAAGATTCCATCTACGAGATGCTTGTTTCAATCTATAAATGGATTTCTCATGCTTACACACTCTATTAGGGAACTTCACATCAACAAAACCCTCTTGGTGACTCATGTAAACATCTTTATCCTACTTCCCATTTAGGAAAGCGGTTTTGACAATCATTTGCTATATTTCATAATCATGAAATGCAGCTATGGCTAGCATAACCCTTATAGTCAACTCCAGGAGTTTGAGTAAATCCCTTTTAAACCAATCGCGCCTTATATGTGTGTACTTTCCTATCCATGTTGTTCTTCTTCTTGAAGATCCATTCGTATCCGACCATCTTACGACCAGGTACATTTTCAACCAAGTTACAAACTTGATTGTCATACACGGACTAAATCTCGTTGTCCATAGCCTCTTTCCATTTTGCAGACTTGGATCTCTCCATGGCTTCCTTGTAGTTATTAGGCTCATCCAAATTTACCAGTGTACTATCACTGATAAACGTATCACCATTTGTAGTAATATGGAAACCATAAAATCAGGTGCCTTTCTAACTCTACTAGAACGTCTCGGAGGTAAGGACTTGTCAAATGGTTCAACAAGAGTTTCCTCCTCAAGTTGAGTGCTATTGTTTGTGGCTCCTTCATCACTTAAATCTTGAAGCTCTTCAAGGTAAATTTTTCTCCCACTGTCCTCTTAACATATAAGTTCTCTTCCGCAGAAAATCCCTCTCCTCACAATGAAGACAACATTAGCACTCAGTCTATAGAAGAGATATCCAATGGTTTATGTGGGTAGCTGATGAAAATACAATGCTCACTATGAGGTTTGAGCTTGTCGTGAGTCTCTCGTCTTACAAAAGCATCGCAACCCCAAACCTTGATATGTTCTAACGATAGAAGTTTCCATGTCCATATTTTGTGAGGTGTTTTGGCAACCTTCTTAGTTGGGACTAGATTAGGGATATGGGTGGCAGTCTCTAAGGCATACCCCTGGAATAAGATAGGTAATGAAGCTCGACTCATCATGGAAAGAACCATGTCCAACAAGGTTCGATTGTGCCTCTCAGCCACACCATTAAGCTATGGTGTCCTAGGTGGCATCAATTATGAAACAATTCCACATTCCTTAAGATAGTCGTGGAACTTAATACTAAGATACTCACCACATCAAGATCGGAGCACCTTTATCTTCCTACCCAACTGATTCTCCACTTCTTGTTTAAACTCTTTGAACTTTTCAAAGGTTTCTAACTTATGCTTGATTAAGTAGATATACCCATATCTACTATAATCATCGGTAAAAGGCACATACAAACGGTTAGCATCCCTTGTGGCATATCTGAAGGGCCCACACACATCAGTGTGTATGAGATCCAACAAACCCTCACCTCTTTCACAAGTACCAGTGAAAGGTGACTTTGTCATCTTTCCAAACAAACAAGATTCGCATGTGTCATCTGAATTTAAGTAAAATGACTCCAACACTCCATCCTTTTGGAGTTGGGCAATGCGCTTCTTGTTGACATGTACAAGACGACATTTCCACAAGCATGCTTTGGCCAAACCATTAGATGAATGAATATACAATACATTATTTCCAAATTTATCTACAACCATCATAGTTTCAAATACACCATTACAAGGTAATTCTTCAAAATAAAACTTACCGTTATAAAAAGCATTAATATAACCAATTTCATTATTAAATGAAAATCTAAAACCTTGTTTTTACAAAACATGAAAAGAAATAATGTTTCTTGCCATATCTGACAAGTAGAAACAATTATTCAAATCTAACTCTAACCCATTACTAAGCAATAAAGAATAAACTCCAATATTTGTTACAAGCGACACTTTCGTATTCCCCATGATCAGGTTTATCTTCCTGTGCTCCACATCCCTACTTTTTTTAGACCATGCAAATCAGAACAAATATGAAAACCACATCCTGTATCAAGGACCCAATAATTAGCATGTGATGAGTTATTAGAATGAATAGTATAAATACGTGTGAAGGTGGGCTTTATCTTCCCATCCTTAATTTTTTGTAAGTATTTGGGGCAGCTTCGTTTCTAGTGCCCTTTGTCATGATAGTAAAAGCACTCTGCTTCTTGTGGATTGGAAGAAGGAGTAGCATAACCACATTTGGACCCACTAGAAGAGGTTCAATAATGAGACTTTCCCTTGTGATTCTTTGTAGGAGCTTTCCTTTTCCTCCCTTTACCATGTCCAATTGCCAAGACAGGGACAGCAGCAATAGGAGTAGGTACAACAGATTTTCCTTTCAAACTACTTTCAGCAGTTCTAAGAAGGCATTGAAGCTTTCTTAGAGTGACTTCATATTTGCTCATATGATAAGTCATTCTAAACTGATCATAACAAGGAGGCAATGAGTGTAGGATAATATCAAAAGCCGACTCTTCATCGAAGTTTACACTCAACTTCAACAAGCTGTCCACAAACCTTTGCATCTTTTGTAAGTGGGCTACGATGGACTCTTAATCCTTCTTTTTGTTGCTATCATGGAGGTAATAATTTCATATATTTCCTGTCGACGCACGACACCGTTGTCGCATAGGACTTTTGGAGTTCAGCTTTCATATCGTAGTAGTCCTCATAGGACTTTTGGAGTTCAGCTTTGATAGTGGCAAGCATGACGCACAACACCGTTGTCGCATCGTTCTCATGAGCCCTAAATTCAACAATTTCTTTAGGAGTAGCAGTCGCTTCATTAACCTCCTTTAGCTCTTTATCAAGGACATATTCCTTATCCTCGTAACGACTGACCATTTGTATGTTCCGAATCCAGTCATTGAAATTTGACCCATCGAAAATCATGTGAGAACCCAAAAATTTCCATTAGTTTTAACATCGAAATTAAGTACGTCAAAAATTAGCCAAATTTATCCCAAAAATATTTTTGACCGGAATTAAACCCGTTGGAATATTTTAAATAATATTCGTCAAGCAAACCAAAAATAAGGCGGTCAAATTTTAAAAATTTTGTGTTTAACGGTAGTCGTGAAAAACCCTGTTCGCGGTTGGTGTCAGGTGGACCCCCAACCAGGCCATAAACTCCACCCTATATAAGGGTTGAGTGGGTTTCATTCCAACACTTTTCACACCTTAGGAGTCTCTCTCTCTCTCTCTTTCTCTCTCTCTCTCTCTCTCTCTCTCTCTCTCTCTCTCTCTACAAATCGGGTTTGGTCAAAAATCGCCTTTTTCAAGCCCCAAACTATTAAGTGATCTATCCTAACTTGTTGTCTAACTCGTTTAACTTACAAATTCATGTTTAAGACTCCCAACTGGCAAAATCATGAGTTTACGGTCCAAGAACACTCTTGGACCGTAAACACCCATAAATTGGGTTTTAATGCCCAAAAACCCTTCCAAACCACTTATGGAGCTTAGTTATGACTTAGGGGCTTACATGAAAGGACTTAGAACACCAAAATCTTAACAAATGGGGAGTAAACATGATTTTACGGTGTAAGAACATTCTTGGACCATAAACGCATCTTCAAGAACCATAAACACTTTTTAAGGTGTTAAATTACCCCTCAAACACCTCCAAAAGCTTCCATGAGTGTCTAGAGCCTTGTAATCTTTCATGTGATGCACCAAAACATGCCCCAATGAGAAACACTTGATTTTACGGTTTGGGAAGGTATCCCAAAAACATAAACTCATGTGTTTAAGGTAGTAAACTCACCAAGAACACCTTCATAGATCGTAAACACCTTTCCAAGGTGTTTAAGTGCCTTTAACACCTTCCTATGCCCATATAAGTGACTAGAACCTTGCCTACATAACTTAGAACCACCAACGCACAAAAGGAGTGGGATAACATGATTTTACGACTGTAAACTCATGTGTTTACGGCTGTAAACTCCTCAAGGAGTGGTCAATGGACCGTAAACTCCCTATTGTGTCCATTTAGAGCCCCAATAGCTTCCTTTGCCCTTGATTCGACTCTAGCATGATTCTATGAGTGAGTTAAGATCTTTAAACATCCCATGACACCACTACTATGAGTTTACAACCGTAAAATCATGGGGGAAGTGGTCTTGAAACCATAAACACCCATAAGGGCCATCATTTGAAGAGTAAACTACAATGTGAGTCAATACACACCTTCTATGCAACCCTTAGTACTTCTAGCACTTGTAGTAAAGTGTTTTTATGTAGTAAGACATCCTTACTTACTTAATTAGTTATTAAATGACTAATTAGATACTTAAATGTATCATTACATGTGAAATAGGATTCGCGTGTGTGGTCACGTCCTCACTTGACACTTAGCATCCTATACCGTCCATTCATCCGAAACGCCAGCGTTAGGTGAGTTCATACCCCTGAATTAAACTTTTAAACGTTTTTACATGCTTTTATGGGGAGCAGGGAATACAAGTTAAAACATGCTAGTTACAATATCAATCATATGTGATTAATAACCAGCATGCAAAAGGATTTATCACACTTTCAGTTGTTTAACCAAGTATAATACTATAGATGGTTTTCCAAAACGTCTTTACTTGTTTAAATCTTTTCTCAAATTCTCTCTCGCACCGTATGTTTTACTTCAAAACTAGTTACAGCAGAGTTTTAAACAAAGGTTTTCTTTACTTATATTGCTTTATCAAATTATATTCAAAACGTGTTTATGAATGGTCTTCGATGCTTGTTTTACATAACGATATCAAGTTGTAAGTTCTTATTTTTAAAGGTTTTCCAAAGGTTTTACCAAAGTTTTCTTCTATGCTTCTATGCTTCTACTTCGTTAAATGCATGCCTGTACTTGTGTAGTTATATAAATAATGTTTAAAAGACTTAGGAAGGCTAGTTCGCCCTATTTCCTTTTCCTCGTTGGGATGTGGTCTGGTGGGTATCGGATATCCGCTCGAAGGTCATTTAAACATTAGTTATATATCATGTATACATGTATGGACATAAAGGTATCATATATCCATCTCAAGGTCATTTAAACATTTTTTATATATCATGTATAGTGTATGGACATAAAGGTTTACATCGATGAGTTCATTTCCCTTGGGTAGCAAGGGCATCCTTCCGTTCATCTTTCGTATATTAGAGACACTAGTAACTTTTATAGGAATAGTTAGGAGGTCTTGTTTACTCTTTCTAGTATGAGAATTCCAAAGGAGACAGTTCATTCGTGGGTCTACATCATTACTCCAACGCCTCTAATTGAGTCAGTTCATTCGTGGGTCTACATCATTACTCCAACTCACTTTCAAAATAACTTGTATTCTCAGGTCAACGATAGACAGGTACACCCGGGAGCCTTTATGAAGCCAGCCTAGAACCGAGCTGCATCTATACTAGTTTCTATATTACTTTGATGTCTCTATAAAATGTAGCTTATGTAAAACTATTACTATTAATGCAATGGTTGTTGTACTTTGATTACAATACTACATATGTTGTGATACTTGACATTGTTGGATAAGGTGTCTAAGTCCATAACTTATTTGGTATATACTTAACCCGACCCGGCATGGTCCATTTGGGTTGCATCTCATCCAAACTATTTATGGATAATTTTATGAGAGTTATACACATATGTTTATTAATATATTATAAGTTATAATATATTAATATGAGATTATGTTATTTAATTAGTTTTAGTCTTAAACTAATTATGAATTAATTTAGAAATTAAAAGGATGACTAATTAGATTGTGGGCTATTGGTTTGATATGGTGTGGGCTAACACTCATTTGCTAATGGGCTAGGCTTGTGTCACACCCCCGAACCAGACGGCGGAAACGTCCGGGGGCTGTCGTGACTCAATTGAATACCATAACATTGAATATATATGAAACATAACAACATTCGTCACCATTCATCAACATAGTACAATCAGTAGTGTTTACATAACATACATTGTTTAAACATTACATTCCCCAAAAATTAAGTTGTTTAATTCATACAAAAATAAACCGCAACCGTCACTGGATATGATTTCCCTTGATTCACTGGCTCCCTGAGAATACAAGTATTTTGAAAAACGTCAACATATGAAATGTTGGTGAGTTCATAAGTAGTGTTTGAAATCGAATGTTTGTATTGTTTGAAGAACCACCAGAAAATCCGATATTTTCTGAAAAGATAAGTTTCCGAAAACGTTTGTGAAGATCCATAGGTATGCTTGTTTGTTTCTATACTTGTAAAAAAATGTTCGTTTAGAATGTATGCATTTCAAATTTGTAAGTATTGAAAACCCTAGGAAAACCCGATGTTCTCCTAGTTCCTTGAATTACGTGATTTACATTGAAACCATGGCATAGCGTATAGTGTCAGTCCCGGGCGACGTTGGAAGGTTTTCGAGCAGGATTATTTACTACAAACCCGCGTTACACAAACGCCCAGTTTATAGTTATACTAACGACTCCGAAGGCGTCGTCAATACTAATCGCGTTATCCAATCGCCCTGACTAGGTGAAGTCCCACATCCGAAGAGAAAGAGGTCACGAAGACCCCGGTAACTCCATTAGCCGGCTGGGGATAAAATGTACGAGGGGTCCCAGACCCGCCTCGCATGAAATGTAGACCTTACTAGCAAGACCAAAGGACCCTTGGGGACCGGTGGTATACAAGCCATTGAAAGTCCATTTACGTTGTGTCGGATCGGTAAAACCCAACACTCCGTAAAAAAAATGTCTTCGGGCCTTAAGATCAGGTCATTGGGCTAGCTAGGCTCAACGAACAAGATTTTACACTTGTGGGGCCCAAAGATGGTGCATAGACGTCTGTGCACACTCGCATGTGTATGTATAACTAAACGTTACTTGTATGAATTGTAGTGTCGTAGTGTTAGTAGTTGTAGATTTCTATTGGCTCGAGACCGAGCCAATTCGTTTAACAACGACTTTTGGTATTGTAATGTATTGTATTCCGTTGATAGTCGTGGTGCCATCATTTGATCAAATTGGGTATATTGAACTAGCCTTGAAATATTCCTGTTTTCAGCCCCTCATCATTTGTAAAATTTACATTTTCAACCCCTTATATTAAATACTTCCCGGTTTAGTCCTTAAACTATTTTTCTTGACATTTTAACACCAAAAATTATTGAAATTAATATTTTTCAACATATTTTTCATAAAAACAGTTTAAGTCCTTGAAAATGCAGTTTTCACGGTTTTAACCCCTTCTTTTCGCAATTTTTACAATTTTGGCCCAATTTGGAAAATTTTTGCAACTTTGGTCCTTTTTAAATTTAAAAAGCATTTTAAACCTTTGAAAAGGAGTTGGAACACTTATAGTCCACAGTTTTACAGAAAGTTACAGTTTTGGCCCTCCAAAACAGAAAAATTCGCATAATGGGCCTTATTGGGCCGAAAGTTACATTTTTAACCCATTAAGCTTAAAATTTATGTTTTTAGTCCCCTAAATGAGTATATTTCCAGAAATTTATTTATGAAAACTGTTTTGGCACACTTCATCCATCAGAATCTGTGACATGTCGATTTGGGCCCTTATTTTTGCATTTTTCACATTTTAGGCCCAAAATTTGTGTTTTTAACCCAAAGAAATTATTGCTAAACTACTTAGCCAATTTTTCTTGAAGCACTTTGTGTTTAGAAATATATTTGAAGTTAAAATCATGTAGCACAAGTTATATCTCGGTTTTGATGAGTTTTGAGGCTAGATCCAACATAAAAACACATAAAAGCATACATATAAGCATGGAAATCATACAAGGCATACAAACACATATAGATCTACACTTTCACGTGTATTCCCCCCCCCCCCCCCCACAAAACTCATAAAAACAGAAAATAGGGGGTATGAAGCTCACCTTGGGGTGTTGATTCGGTTTTGCAAGGAAAATGGAAGGAAAAAAAATGAAGTGTTTTTGGCCTTGGCTCCCTTTGATGAAGATCTCGAGTTTTGAGATGGTTCTAGGGTGCAAGATCACGATTTTTTCATAGATTAGGAAAGGATTTTGATAACAAAAGAATTTAAACCATAGATCTATGCATAATCTTACCTTAGATGATGATTTACTTGCAAAATCCTCTTGGAAAGTCCCTAATTTTCGAGATTTTTGGAGAGGGGAGGAAGGAGAGTTCTTGAGTGTTCTAGAGAGAATTTGAGATATTTTTGGTGTGTGTGAGAGGGGATTCGGCCGAGAGTGGGAAGAGAGAAGAGAGGAAGTGATATTTGAAGTGATACATGCATGGAGGTATGTGATATGTGCCTAGAAATCCATTAGATAATAGTGAGGTGTCACTCACTAGTCAACATGCTTCCTTTCCTCTTGGGCTCATGCATTGGGCCGAGAATGGGGAGAGAAGAAGGAAAAATTGGGCTCTTTGCCCCTAAGCCCAACATTAGAGGTAGTTTAGGGTATTTATTGGCCTTATAAAATAAAATTGTGATTTTTATGCTTTATTAAGCTAGGTTAGGTTAAATTATGGATCAAAACTTGTGTTTTATTTCATTCTAGGTTCTACCTAGCCCAAAATATTGCAATAAACGAATGTGGGTCCAATTAGAACCCAATTAGGGTCCTAAACCCATGATAGTCCAATTTGGAAATTCATTGGTCCATTTGGATCCAATAAGGAAGTCCTAGTCCTAAATGGACTTAACAAGAACTTCTAGGGTCTCCAATTGTTTGATGACTACTTATAGTACTTGTATCTTGTATTTGATTGAAGTTTTTGATTCACATGTACTTGAATGCATAGATTACATGGCTCGAAATTTATAGTTGTGACATCATCCCCCCGTTAGAGGGAATTTCGTCCCGAAATTCTGTTTGAAAGCTAGATTTGAGAAAACTAGAATAGGTGAGGGTACTTTTGCTTCATTTGATCTTCGCGTTCCCACGTGAATTCTGGCCCACGCTTTGCGTTCCACCGTACCTTCACGATCGGGATGCGACTCTGCTTAGTACGCTTCACCTCCCTGTCCATAATCTCGATTGGTTCTTCGACGAACAGGAGATTCTCATTGATTTCGATTTCGTCAAGAGGAATGACAAGGGTTTCATCTGATAGGCACTTTTTCAGATTAGAAACATGAAACACGGGGTGTACACCGTTTAGCTCTGCGGGTAGTTGTAGTCTGTATGCTACTGGACCTATTCGGGTGACGATTTCGAAAGGTCCAACGTATCGCGGGTTCAGCTTTCCCCGTTTTCCGAAACGTATAACCCCTTTCCAGGGTGAGACCTTCAACATTACTCGATCACCGACCTGGAATTCTAAGGGCTTTCGCCGTTTATCAGCGTAGCTCTTTTGCCGGTCACGCGATGCCTGTAATCGAGCTTTGATCTGGACAATCTTTTCTGTGGTCTCGCGAATGATTTCCGGTCCCGTTAATGCCCTGTTTGACGCATGTGTTCTTGCTAGCTGGGTGTCACCTACTTCAGCCCAACATAACGGTGATCTACATTTACGCCCGTACAGTGCTTCGAAAGGGGCCACCTTAATGCTCGAATGATAACTATTGTTATATGAAAACTCGATCAACGGTAGGTGGGTATCCCAAGACTTTCCGAAGTCTATCACACATGCACGAAGCATGTCCTCAAGCGTCTGAATGGTTCGTTCGCTTTGACCGTCCGTTTGTGGGTGATACGCTGTGCTCATATCAAGATGAGTTCCCATTGCCTTGTGGAGCGACTGCCAAAAGCGCGACGTGAACCTACTGTCCCTATCCGAGATGATAGATTTTGGCACTCCATGAAGTCTTACAATCTCTCGTAGGTATAAACGCGTCAGCCTCTCCATCTTGTAGGACTCTTTGATGGGCAGGAAATGGGTAGATTTCGTCAGTCGGTCGATTATTACCCATATGGTGTCCAATCCGTCCGACGTCTTGGGCAGCTTGGTCACGAAGTCCATAGAAATCCCCTCCCATTTCCACTCAGGGATTGCCGGTTGCTGTAACAATCCGGAAGGTTTCTGGTATTCCACTTTTACCTTGGCACACGTAAGGCACTTACTAACATAAGTTGCGATTTCCGCCTTCATGTTAGGCCACCAATAGTGCTACTTAATGTCCAAATACATCTTGTCCGAACCAGGATGAATGGAGTATCGTGTCTTGTGGGCTTCCTTCATAACGATCTCCCTGAATCCTCCGATCTTTGGAACCCAAATACGGTTCATGAAGTAGTATACCCCATTCTCTTTGACTTCCAGGTTCTTCTCCATTCCGCGTAATGCCTCGCTAGTTCTATTTTCCGTTTTCATAGCCTCTGCCTGGACTGATGCAATTTGAGTGGTCAGATGAGACTGAATGGTTATCGAGTGCGTTTTCGCACGGCGATTTGTGTACTCCTTCCGACTTAATGCGTCAGCTACCACGTTGGCCTTGCCTGGATGGTACTTGATCTCGCATTCGTAGTCGTTTAACAACTCCACCCATCTCCGTTGTCTCATGTTCAGCTCCTTCTGATTCAAGATGTGCTGGAGGCTCTTGTGGTCTGTGAAGATGGTGCACTTTGTACCGTACAGGTAGTGCCTCCAAATTTTTAGGACGAAGACCACGGCTCCCAGTTCTAGGTCATGGGTTGTGTAATTTACTTCGTGCGTCTTTAGTTGACGGGACGCATATGCTATCACTCTTCCACGTTGCATGAGAACGCAACCTAAACCTTGATTTGACGCGTCACAGTAAATACAAAATCTTCCGTCCCTTCGGGTAGAGATAGTACAGGAGCGCTACAAAGAGCTTGCTTCAAGGCTCGAAACGCAATCTCTTGTCGGTCTGTCCACTTGAATGGCACACTCTTTTGCGTAAGCAAGGTAAGTGGCTTGGCGATTTTAGAGAAGTTTTGGATGAATCTCCTATAGTAGCCTGCTAGGCCTAAGAACTGATGAATTTCTGTGGGCGTAGTCGGAGTTGCCCATCCTTCCACAGCTTTGACCTTAGAGGGATCCACATGAATTCCATCTTGGCTAACTACGTGACCGAGAAAATTCACGCTCCGTAGCCAAAACTCACACTTAGAGAGTTTGGCGTAAAGCCTTTCCGATCGCAGCGTCTCTAGGACTTGTCGGAGATGTTGGCCATGCTCCTCTTTGCTTCGAGAATAGACGAGGATGTCATCGATAAACACAATGACGAAGTTGTCCAAGAACGGTCGACAGATTCGGTTCATTAGGTCCATAAATGCGGCGGGTGCATTTGTTAGACCGAAGGGCATTACGACGAATTCATAATGTCCATAGCGGGTTCGGAAAGCGGTTTTAGGGATATCTTCTTCTCGGACCTTGAGTTGATGGTATCCGGATCGTAGATCAATTTTAGAAAAATAGCTAGCTCCTTGGAGCTGGTCGAATAGATCATCGATCCGAGGGAGTGGGTAGCGGTTTTTAACAGTGAGCTTATTCAACTCTCTGTAATCGATGCACATTCTGAAAGATCCGTCCTTCTTCTTGACAAAGAGCACCGGAGCTCCCCATGGCGAGTAGCTAGGTCGGATAAATCCCTTGTCCAGAAGCTCACTGAGTTGGCTGGACAATTCCTGCATTTCAGCAGGTGCCAATCGATATGGTGATTTAGCGAGAGGAGTTGCTCCTGGGACGAGGTCGATTCGGAACTCAACCTGTCTCTCTGGGGGTACTCCTGGGAGATCTCCAGGAAACACGTCCGGGAATTCACACGCTACCGGAATGTCTTGGATGTTAATTTCTTCTTTGGTCTTGTCCACTATGTGGGCCAAGAACGCTAAGTTGTTCTTTCGCAGATGTTTTTGTGCTTTGATGCACGAGATAAGACGAAGATTCGTGCTAGGCTTGTCTCCGTAAATTACTAGGGTTTCGTGATTCGGGAGACGAAGGCGAACGGCCTTCTCGTGGCACAAAACCTCAGCATGGTGGGGGCTTAACCAATCCATGCCGATAATCACATCGAAACTCCTAATTGACACTGGCATCAGATCTATTCGTAAGACGTGTTGGTTAAGGGTTAGGGTACATCCAGTGTAGATTTCTCTAGTGGATTTGGTCTTCCCATTGGCCATTTCCACCATATAGGTTTCATTCAGCTTTTGGGGTTGTTGTTTTAATAAGTGTTTAAACTTCTCGTTTACGAAACTTCGCTCCGCTCCGGTATCAAATAAGATGCATGCATAAGTGTGGTTTAGGAGGAACGTACCGGTCACAACTGCGGAGTCCTGAACTGCATCACTCTGACCCATAGTCAGCATTCTTCCTGCTCCTCTGTTTCCTGAGTTGTTGTTGTTAGGGCAATCTCGACGGAAGTGTCCCGTCCTTCCACACCCGAAACAGGTGTGACTAAGCCCTGCATTGTTGCCACCGGCATTGGTGTTGTTGTTATTGCGAGGGTTGTTGTTGTTGTTCTGGTGGTTTCCCTGACTCTGGTTCTGAGAAGGATAAGTCCTGCAGAACTTTGCAGTGTGTCCCCTTCGGTTGCAACTGGTGCAATGGAACTCCCTACATTCTCCTTGGTGATGGAAACCGCACTTGTTGCATTTGGGATGAGTACCGGAATAGGGTCTTGAAGTGTTTGAAGCAGCTGAGGCTGGAGCATGTGGTGTGGCTGGAACCGGTGCAGTGACAGCGTTAACTGCCACTGTTTGCTGCTTTTTAGAGGCCTCGGGGCCCTGACGCCCCTTTCTCTTGTTGTTCCATCCTTTCTTACCATCACCCTCCTTTTTCTTCTCAGCCTCTACCGGTTTCTCGCCCTTTTTGTGGTTATGATCATATAACCTCTTTGCCAATCTCTTCGCACTGTCAAAAGTTTCAGGGTTCGCAGCTATCACATTTCCTTGAATGGGGGATGTCAGTCCCCAAATGAATCGTTCAATCTTCTTCTCCTCTGAAGTGATCATACCCGGGCACAACAGAGATAGTTCGCTGAATCTCGATATGTAAGCATCGATGTTCCCATTCTGCACCGTGAGATTCCATAGTTCCTGCTCCATCTTCTGTATTTCGCCTCGGGGGCAGTACTCAGCCGTCAACATCTCTTTCATCTCTGCCCAGGGAATAGAGTTGGCGACCGGGAGTGTCATGGCTTCCACATGACCATTCCACCAAGTGAGTGCTTGGTCCACCAAAGTGCAGGCCGCGAACTTCACTTTCATCTGCTCGGGGCACTCGCATATCTCGAATACCGACTCTACCTTCTCGATCCATCGCTTTAGGGCGATCACTCCTCCGGTACCGTTGAAAGTTCGGGGTTTAGCGTTCGCAAAATCCTTGTAGGTGCACGTTTTAGTGAGTCCTTGGTTCGCCCCGTTGTTCGAACTTCCAGATCCTTGCCCGTTACCTCCTCCGTTGTTTCCTCGGTGAAGTTGTGCCATCGCTGCTGTGACTGCAGCCGACACGGCTGCCTGGAAAGCAGTGGAGTCAGCTTCGGGCGGGGTTGGTCCTGGGTTTCCGCGAGTAGTTGGGCGAGGCATCTTTCTGTCATGAAACGGAAAGATGTTGAGTGTTCGTGGTTTCTGGGAGGTTGCGACCTACTATCTAGGTGTATGGTGCGAACCTAAACATTACTATCATCAAGCATGCAATCATAATGTCTCAACACATAGCAACTAAGAATAATTTAGCAAAACACACAAAAGTTCATTAATATGATCCGCATTTAGTACAAGAAAATTTGCTCGTAGGAGCATACATAGATAATGCTAATCTGACAGCATAACGGCTCCATGAGTAGTGTAGTCACTTAAACATAGAGCCGGAGTACATAACATAGTTCCTAATAACCTACTATAATAAGTCTATTCCTAACCGCGATGAGCTGCGTCAGGAGGTGGTGCCGAAGTCACATGCCGAAATGTTGCGCCAGTAACTGCGCCATCTCTGCCATGTCTCCAATAACCTCATCCCTCTCATGCTCTGTTCGCACCGCCCGAGCTTCCATAGCATACAGCTGTTGTCGCAGTGCGACGACCTCAACTTCGAGGGAACGATTCTCTCTTGGGGGGTTCACTGGTGGGGCGGGGTGATCGTGTTGTGCTACGTCCTCATATGGCGGGATGGGGTCCTGGTCCCCAGCCTGACCTTCCTCATCGTCACTGTCGATTCCTCCAAACTCGTAGTCAGTGTCTACATATTCATCGGGTCCGACATCGTGTGCTTCACTTGGATTCTCTCCTGGCTCATCCACAAGCATCCCGTGAGCTACTAAGGCCTGATAATACTGGATACCCTGCTGCTCCCCCTCCTCCTCTAGCCACCCGTTGTTTCCCTGATTAGGGAAGTAGGGGTCTCCCGGGTGATGAAAGCCAGCCATGCTGTCTGCGCGAGTACGTACATATGCTAACATTATCCTAGGAGGCTATGACTATTGTACAGACTAAGCAAACATTCTCTTTTTGGGTGCTAAAGGGTATAGTTTTAGGTTCCCTGGCTATCCCGATCTCATCAAGACGTGTGTTAGTTTTACCTTGGAGAGAACGTAGTTGATCAGGCTACATTCACTCCTTGGTATCCCTAAGAACAGTCCCGAATTAACCAAGATACCAGTATTATTGTGTTTGATTCAGCGTTAGGTCCTTATTCCTAATGCAAGCAAGTGTGTTTTATTTACTCGTTCTGTTCAGAGTTATGTTAGTCCCTCTTTTTGGTTTATAGTTGCATATCAATGTATGGCTCGACATGCTAGTTCACTATAAACAAAGCTCTGATACCAACCTGTCACACCCCCGAACCAGACGGCGGAAACGTCCGGGGGCTGTCGTGACTCAATTGAATACCATAACATTGAATATATATGAAACATAACAACATTCGTCACCATTCATCAACATAGTACAATCAGTAGTGTTTACATAACATACATTGTTTAAACATTACATTCCCCAAAAATTAAGTTGTTTAATTCATACAAAAATAAACCGCAACCGTCACTGGATATGATTTCCCTTGATTCACTGGCTCCCTGAGAATACAACTATTTTGAAAAACGTCAACATATGAAATGTTGGTGAGTTCATAAGTAGTGTTTGAAATCGAATGTTTGTATTGTTTGAAGAACCACCAGAAAATCCGATATTTTCTGAAAAGATAAGTTTCCGAAAACGTTTGTGAAGATCCATAGGTATGCTTGTTTGTTTCTATACTTGTAAAAAAATGTTCGTTTAGAATGTATGCATTTCAAATTTGTAAGTATTGAAAACCCTAGGAAAACCCGATGTTCTCCTAGTTCCTTGAATTACGTGATGTTACATTGAAACCATGGCATAGCGTATAGTGTCAGTCCCGGGCGACGTTGGAAGGTTTTCGAGCAGGATTATTTACTACAAACCCGCGTTACACAAACGCCCAGTTTATAGTTATACTAACGACTCCGAAGGCGTCGTCAATACTAATCGCGTTATCCAATCGCCCTGACTAGGTGAAGTCCCACATCCGAAGAGAAAGAGGTCACGAAGACCCCGGTAACTCCATTAGCCGGCTGGGGATAAAATGTACGAGGGGTCCCAGACCCGCCTCGCATGAAATGTAGACCTTACTAGCAAGACCAAAGGACCCTTGGGGACCGGTGGTATACAAGCCATTGAAAGTCCATTTACGTTGTGTCGGATCGGTAAAACCCAACACTCCGTAAAAAAAATGTCTTCGGGCCTTAAGATCAGGTCATTGGGCTAGCTAGGCTCAACGAACAAGATTTTACACTTGTGGGGCCCAAAGATGGTGCATAGACGTCTGTGCACACTCGCATGTGTATGTATAACTAAACGTTACTTGTATGAATTGTAGTGTCGTAGTGTTAGTAGTTGTAGATTTCTATTGGCTCGAGACCGAGCCAATTCGTTTAACAACGACTTTTGGTATTGTAATGTATTGTATTCCGTTGATAGTCGTGGTGCCATCATTTGATCAAATTGGGTATATTGAACTAGCCTTGAAATATTCCTGTTTTCAGCCCCTCATCATTTGTAAAATTTACATTTTCAACCCCTTATATTAAATACTTCCCGGTTTAGTCCTTAAACTATTTTTCTTGACATTTTAACACCAAAAATTATTGAAATTAATATTTTTCAACATATTTTTCATAAAAACAGTTTAAGTCCTTGAAAATGCAGTTTTCACGATTTTAACCCCTTCTTTTCGCAATTTTTACAATTTTGGCCCAATTTGGAAAATTTTTGCAACTTTGGTCCTTTTTAAATTTAAAAAGCATTTTAAACCTTTGAAAAGGAGTTGGAACACTTATAGTCCACTGTTTTACAGAAAGTTACAGTTTTGGCCCTCCAAAACAGAAAAATTCGCATAATGGGCCTTATTGGGCCGAAAGTTACATTTTTAACCCATTAAGCTTAAAATTTATGTTTTTAGTCCCCTAAATGAGTATATTTCCAGAAATTTATTTATGAAAACTGTTTTGGCACACTTCATCCATCAGAATCTGTGACATGTCGATTTGGGCCCTTATTTTTGCTTTTTTCACATTTTAGGCCCAAAATTTGTGTTTTTAACCCAAAGAAATTATTGCTAAACTACTTAGCCAATTTTTCTTGAAGCACTTTGTGTTTAGAAATATATTTGAAGTTAAAATCATGTAGCACAAGTTATATCTCGGTTTTGATGAGTTTTGAGGCTAGATCCAACATAAAAACACATAAAAGCATACATATAAGCATGGAAATCATACAAGGCATACAAACACATATAGATCTACACTTTCACTTGTATTCCCCCCCCCCCCCCCCCCACAAAACTCATAAAAACAGAAAATAGGGGGTATGAAGCTCACCTTGGGGTGTTGATTCGGTTTTGCAAGGAAAATGGAAGGAAAAAAAATGAAGTGTTTTTGGCCTTGGCTCCCTTTGATGAAGATCTCGAGTTTTGAGATGGTTCTAGGGTGCAAGATCACGAATTTTGCATAGATTAGGAAAGGATTTTGATAACAAAAGAATTTAAACCATAGATCTATGCATAATCTTACCTTAGATGATGATTTACTTGCAAAATCCTCTTGGAAAGTCCCTAATTTTCGAGATTTTTGGAGAGGGGAGGAAGGAGAGTTCTTGAGTGTTCTAGAGAGAATTTGAGATATTTTTGGTGTGTGTGAGAGGGGATTCGGCCGAGAGTGGGAAGAGAGAAGAGAGGAAGTGATATTTGAAGTGATACATGCATGGAGGTATGTGATATGTGCCTAGAAATCCATTAGATAATAGTGAGGTGTCACTCACTAGTCAACATGCTTCCTTTCCTCTTGGGCTCATGCATTGGGCCGAGAATGGGGAGAGAAGAAGGAAAAATTGGGCTCTTTGCCCCTAAGCCCAACATTAGAGGTAGTTTAGGGTATTTATTGGCCTTATAAAATAAAATTGTGTTTTTTATGCTTTATTAAGCTAGGTTAGGTTAAATTATGGATCAAAACTTGTGTTTTATTTCATTCTAGGTTCTACCTAGCCCAAAATATTGCAATAAACGAATGTGGGTCCAATTAGAACCCAATTAGGGTCCTAAACCCATGATAGTCCAATTTGGAAATTCATTGGTCCATTTGGATCCAATAAGGAAGTCCTAGTCCTAAATGGACTTAACAAGAACTTCTATGGTCTCCAATTGTTTGATGACTACTTATAGTACTTTTATCTTGTATTTGATTGAAGTTTTTGATTCACATGTACTTGAATGCATAGATTACATGGCTCAAAATTTATAGTTGTGACAGCTTGTATGGAAGTCCATGGATGATCCATGGAGCTTTTAACCCATGGATCCTTGGAAAAGGAAAGGTAATGGGTTATTAGGGTTTCACCCTAACCATGCACACTATATAAGCATGCTTATGGAGCATGAAATGGTGCCTAAGTGTAACTAGTGAACTAGTGTATGTGAGCTTGTGTGTGGCCGAAATATACAAGTGTATACACTCTCTCAAAGTTTTCCAAGAGTTTGTGGTGTTTTGTGATTCCATTTGAGGCATTCACACTATTGGTGCTTGTCCCTCAAACTCCTCAAGAACCAAACTCATCAAAAAAGGTATGTAATCTCTTCTAACTCTTTATGTTGAAATGTTCCCCATGACATGTTAGATAGGTTATAAACCTTGGAAAATTATTATTTTGCATGTATTTAGACAAACATAGATCCAAGGTTTATTAGGGTTGCATGCACACTTAGGAAGTGTTAGATTGCTCAAAACCAAACAGAAATGACGTCATCCACCCCAGAACGTTTCCGCCGTTTCGGTTTTGGGGTGTGACAGATTGGTATCAGAGCATTGTTTATAGTGAGCTCAGTATATCAATTCATAAAAGATATACAGCCTATAAATACATAGGGACAAAAAACTCTGACCAAGAATTATACTTTAAAATATAACCATATTTTACCAAAATATAACAACATCCAGAATCTAAACACCCGAACAAAGTATCATAACAAGAACAAGAATAAAAGTCTCCAGATGTTGAGCATTACCGTCAAACATGGGTAGTTATGTAATTGTAAGTTGGAATAAATGTAACCTAATCAACTACATTTATTCGAGATGCGATTAGCGTGTGCTTGGGAGTGATAGTGGTGTTGCAACAGGTTTGAAACTTACCAAATAGGAATGCTAGAGCCAAACATAAACTTTAAAATACTATGGGAGTATTTTGGAATACTAAAAGACTCACATTAATCCTAGAATCATATTCAGAAGTTAAGAATCAAACAAGAAATTAAAATACCATAGGGGTATTTTAGGATCCATCGATAACCTTTTGTGAAAAACTAAAAAGATCCTTATTGATATACCTAGGATTACAAAGGGCATACTTCAAAGGTTATATATAATATGGATCCCATAGACTAAGAATGTGTGGTTTCACTCTACTTCCTTTTCCTTGTTTAGATGTGGAAATAGAATAGTATCACATATACGAAGGCCTATCGCATCTAGGTTATATATAATTTGTGTACCCTATGTAATTTTAGCAGGACTAGATATGGATCACTCAGTGAAATGTTAATAATCTCTTAGGATTCTTTAGACATTTCCATTGTCGCACGAACCCGGTAGAAAACTCTATCCACTTCAGTGTTCGACAGAAGAGTTGATTCAGACCCAGAAGAGGTTCATTGAGAAAATTTCCAGTTAGGAAATAAATGAACCAAGACGAGACTACTGAAACCACCAAGTGGCTATACCTTTTAGGGACATTGGTGGGATATTCGTCTGAACTTCTGAGATTCCAGTCATCCATCATGAAGCGATGACACTCAGAGTCAGGATCAGAAGTAAGGCGGAGTAGAGATTCGGTATTTCTACACGAGGAGAGAACCCTAGGTATCTATCTGAAAAAAAAACCAACATTGGTATCATTCTAGGATAGAACGCCAATGTTAGCAAGAGCCCTATCGGGAATTCCGATCCAAGTAATGGATAGCAGCAACAACCTCTGTGTACCCAGCCACCCAAGAACCTCAACCAAATCCACTGAAGAGAAAGTTCAAGAACGAGTAGGGAAGTACCTCTGTCACACCCCGAAAACCGAAGGCGGAAACATCTCCGGGGTGGACTACCAAGTTGAGTATCAAATCCAGTGTACATAGTAAGCAAAGTAAACAACCATTACATTACATATCAAAGTTTACATTTGTTCAAAAGTAAAGTTGTACATTCGTAATACATAGTATATACGAACAAAAGTAGAGACGAGTCTTCTGTACGCTCCGTCTTCTCCAAAAGATTCGCTAGGTACCTGTCTAATGTTGACCTGAGAAAACAAGCAGTTTGAAAATCAGCATAAAGCTGGAGAGTTCATAAGATGTTTGCTTTGTGAAAATGTACGAGTTTCCTTTAGTTACCGAAAAGTTGTTATCCAATAAAATCCCATATTTTCTTAAAAGAGAAGGTTGGTTGATTGTTAGGTTATACAGTTCTGATTGTTTAACTATGATCCCAGGAAAGTCCCATACTTTCCTGATTGTAAATTACTAGTTGTAAATGATGTAATGTTATTCGGTTTGTTACTATTTCTAGTTATATAAGTGTTACCCAGGAAAGCCCCATGCTTTCCTGCATGTTGAATTCTAATGTGAATGATGTTAAAGATGTAAAAGATGTAACTTGATTAGGTAATGTTTTGTTTTTCCCCAGGAAAGTCCCGTACTTTCGTAAAAGTAATCTTCAGTTACTTGATTTTGATATACTGATTTATTTCCATTCGTACCTAGGTATGCTGATATCCTAATGATAATATCTCGGAATATACTTAGATTCACATCTTCATATTCGTGTTCTTATTCTTAATTAGTTATAATTGTACTTATTCGCGTTCGTATTCGTATTTGTTTCCTTATTCATATTCCTATTACTATTCGTATTCGTATTCGTATTCGTAGTCGCATTCCTATTCCTAATCCTACTCCTAATACTATTTGTATTCGTATTCGTATTCGTATTCGCAGTCGTATTCGTATTCGCAGTCGTATTCCTATCCCTAATCCTACTCCTAATACTATTCGTATTCGTATTCGTATTCGCAGTCATTTTCGTATTCGTTCTGCTCTTAATTATAGTTTCGTTATCCATTATGTTCCTAGTTATAAATGGGTTCTTCATTCTATTTCTAGTTGTAGTTTCGTTATTCGTTCTGTTCTAATTATAGTTTCGTATTCTTTCTATTCCTAGTTATAGCTTCGTATTCGTATTTGTAATTAGTAATAATTGGAAATTAGTATAAGTTATTCGTAGATTATGAAACATAGTTTAGATTAGAGCATTTCATCAAGAAATCTATGATTAGTTTGAAAGTAAATTCATAATTCGAACTATTTGATAAACATAGTTATTGATATTAGAACATACAGAATGAAAATGATTAAACTGAAAACAATAAGTTTGAGTACAAGATTTCCTTGTACTTGTGCTTGTATTCCCCCCTGAAAACAGTGAAAACAGTTGAAAAAGGGTAGGGGTATGAACTCACCGGATGAGAAATGTGGCGAATTCGGATGCTAAGTGTTGGTCCGAGGCTTGCAAACACACGAGGTTCCTAGGTATAATGTAAAGATACACATTTGTATCTAGTTAGGACCTAGATTGATTATTTGGTAAGGACCATTACTTGTAATCGCGGAAACACCCCATTACGAGTGTTTGAAGGGACCCGGGTGGCGTTTAAGGACGGGAATTGAAGCGAGGGACTTGGGACTTGAGTTTAATCCCCATGAATAAAATTATACAAGAGTTTTTGGTCCAAAACACCCATTCCCCATGAGTTTACGGCCGTAAACTCATGGTGGGGTGGTTTATGGTGCAAATTTGGATCATAAATGGATATAGACACTTGGAAATGCTTGGAATAATTTTACTTAAGGCTTGGATTGAATTAAAAACACCATTTGCAACACTTAAGGGAGTTTACAGCCTAGGCATGGGATCTTTGGCCGTAAACTCTCAAATCCCCTTGATTAAGTGTTTTTAAGGTCTTAAAATTAATCACATGTGATTCTAAAAATTCCCACAAGCCTAGAAATGAGTTTGGGGCACCAATTGACACCCTTTTATGAGTTTACGGCCATGAGACATGTTCTATGGCCGTAAACTCTCAAATGTGGGGTTTTGATGTGTTTAAAGCCATAAAACTATTTTTGGTTGGTCCTTTGATTTATTCCAAGGCTTTTGGTGGTGTTGGATGGCTTTCTAACACCTTAGAATTGAATTTATGCCCATGTTTAAGGAGTTTACGGCCCAAGCACATGCCTTGTCCGTAAACTCACACAAATCCCCAAAAATTATGTTTAAGGTGTCCAAATGCTAAAACCAATATTCTAAAATTCATATCTAAGCCTTGTTTGTGATTTGGAAGGGTTTAAGGGCATGAAAACCCTAGTTATATGAGTTTACGGCCCAAGCACATGCCTTGGCCGTAAACTCCTTCAAACCTCACAAAATCCATGTTTTAAGTGTTTAAAGTCCATATCTTGAAGTCATTTAGCCATATCTAGGTCCCAAAATTGTCAAGGATGGGTTTAAGGGCTCAAAACCCTTCAAAAATGGTGTTTACGGCCTAGGCACCTTCCTGGGCCGTAAACTCATATGTCATGTCCCATTTCATGATTTAATATCTAATTTCGAAGTCAAATAAGCTATACAATGAGGTTAGGAAGTTACCTTAAGGATTTGAGACCTTAAAATTGAGTTTTGGACCTTAAATCTTGGATTTTAGAGAGAGGTTAGAGAGAGAGAGAGTAGAGATAGAAGGAAAAAGCTTCAAATGGATGCTAAAACACGTTTATATAGGTCCTAAAACTTGGATGCGGTGGAATTCTACCCGATACCGGCATTAAACGGGGCTTTTGGTCGCACCCGATTAAGTTACCGTCACTCGGCGGGAATGTTTCTAACTTTTTGATGTAAACACTTTTGGGTTAATTTCATGAGTTCCTAAGGGATTTGAACACTCATTAAATTATAATAAACATATAAATTTAATTAATTAACCCAAAGCGAGAACGAAACGGATCGACTAACGGCGAAATCTCACGGGTAGAACAAGTTTTCGACGATAGAAAACTTCGGGTTGTTATAACCTCGGCTCAAGGACCTTCCGAAGGGCAACGAGCTGAGACAGTCAATACCCCTACCAACCCTTCCATCCCGAATTCAAGAAGACCATACCTAGGAAACCTTCCCCACTGCAGCAAGTGTAGCTACCGTCATCATGGTATCTATCAAGAACTCTTTTGTGCTAGGTGCAACATGAAGCGGCATACCGCTCGCGTCTGCAGAAGCCAAGTTGAGTTTATTACATCAACAACCAATGTGACGACCAATCTAGTATGCCATCTATGTGGTGAGATTGGGCACCTAAAGTGAGATTGCCCAACTAAAAGAACCAAAAAGGGCACAGGAGGAGTCTAACTCTAATGCCTAGGAAGAAACATCAAGAAACCTGGTAGAATTTTGGTATGTCTTTCAGTCCTAGATAACTAACCAAAAACATTAAAAGGCTAATTCTAAATGTAATTACTCTCCCGATAAGATGAAAGTCGCAGCACTGTCATAAGAATTCAAAGTTTCATCAGGTAATGCTATAATAGCTCGGTATATATGTTAAGACCATGTAGAATTAAGATGGATAGACCTCGATTGAGTGATGCTGCCTCATTTCCTGTTCCTCGTTCGGTTGTGGATTTAGGGCGGAGTCGCTCAGTCAACATTCCTTCCCACCTTAATTATACATGACTAGTGTCTACTAGGTGATTATAGAGAGGCCTCGTGAGAATCCATTCATGAGAAGTACATTATTCCGAAACACTCGGGATCCTCTATAGTTCCGTGTCTACTCTATCAGTCCAGGTGTCCGCAATAGTGATACACAGGACGAAACCCGAGATGCCAAGAACTTGTGTGCCCGTTCGGCACATGGCCCTATTGACCCTCATTCTATGTCATGTCAATGTATGCCAGCTTCGACGCCTCTATCAATCATGGTACGAATTAGTGCAACCATGTGTAAATCCCTAGTGCTATGTAAAAAGAACTTTCACCGTGGCCATTTTGGCAAATAAAGGTTCTTCTGAACCTAATAATAAAACCCAATGCGATCTGTCGGGTATTACTCTTATCTAAAACTTTCTAAAATACCCCTGAGTAGGGTATTGCGTGTTGTTAACCAACCCCTTCTTAGATAGATAGAAACCGAAGCGAAAGACACTGCAGGCATTCCAGAAGACGATAACCACTCGAAACCCACTCCGTAGAACCCCAGAAGGACCCTTCGCCCCTCGCAATCAGGTTCGTGAATCAAGAGGATAGAACTCTTGGGATTGACCACTATAACTAAGTATATGCATAAGGGTGGTATATATTTGAGATAAAAAAGAATTAAGATGTGTGCTTCCTCCCTACTGCCTGTTCCTCGTTGGGTTGTGGGTCTGGGGTGGAGCCGCACAATTGAACATCCTGCCGACCTCAATTATATACGGCTTGCATACACCAACCATTAGTGGTTAAGCCAAGTATGAGATCTACCACGAACCTCATAGTAAAACCCTTCATCTTATCCCATAGAATAGGAACTAGAGTCAAGAGGACCACGGTGGGTTGAGCTACTATAATGATCACAAATCCGAAATTTTTTGTCATCCCAGTTAAGCCAACATAGTGGCTAACACCCTCAGTTGGTAAGGAAATTTGAGTCGTAAGAGTCAAGGACATTGACTACGACCATCCATTCATGCTTAATCCCACGTATTAAGCATCTCAGCTAATATCCCAGAACCCTGGAAGCTGCAATAAGTTAAACTCTAAGTAGAGTGGATGAGAAGATTTGAAGTTCCGAATAACGAAACCCTATACCTCTAGACTTAACCTAAATCAAGAAGACTCAGAAACCCCGGAAGAGTAGTTGCAAAAGATACTCGCACCACTCAGGCATTTCTTCCTCCCCGTTACCGACGAGTAGTGCCTAGGACACTCCCCCTCCTCACGAAGAAGAAGCCACCGTCGCCCTATAACGATAGACGGCATTCTCCGAAGTGAATACTAGAATGCTAAGAACCACATGATAACCTCCGCAGCCAAGAGTACTTGAGTAAAGTACGAAAGTAGGTTGCGTAAAAGCCTTATAACCTAGATCCCGAAAAGATTATAGACTTGACACCAGTCTAGGTGTTAGCCGATGGGTTATACAAGAGCACGCGCTTTCTGAAACTGAAATAAACCAACGCTTTAGAGAATAGGAGCATGTCTTAAAGATTCATTGGACTACTAGGTGATCCAAGAATACTATCTCACGCAAAGATAGTAGAACCACCTCCGAGGTAGTCCAACACTTTAGAAAATCTCTAAGGATTGAGTTAGCCTTGAGCAGAGCTTGCTATTTATGGAATAGCAAAGCAGGTAAGAGCATGATTCCTTGCTGTTAGGAATCATATTGTGAAAGCGTCAACTAGACGATGATGAAAAGTTTCAAAACTTTGTAGACAATCATTTGGTAAAACTCTATCTCATTGACCCTGAGAGTTTCCATTAAAACAACTCAAGAATCAGAAGTGCAGATCCATTTTGCATTGAGTTGAGATAGATTCCACGAAACTAATTACATGCCAGTGTGTAGCCAATACATCCGATGATCCAGAAAACCTCTAAAAGCGAATCAGTAGAAACACGAATCCGAAATCGACATGAGCTTTCTAAGAACCAACCCGAAGAACTACACCCCCTGTATAAGAGAACATTTGGAACTTCAAAATGGCGATCACACCAGTAATGATCTCACCATAGAAGTGCATTATGTTCTGAGAACTGAAAAGCCTTATATTTCCGAGAGCTTAGGACCATCCGAGATTCTTTATAAGAATTGGTCCAACCCTTGTTAGACCACGAATACTTTAGGAATTCCATAAAACTCCACTGTAGTCTATTCGTGTCTCCAGCATGGACAAAGCATTTGTCCGACGTGACTAGTATAAACCTACTCGTCGTAATATCAATCATTGGGAACCCTAACTTCATTGAAAAACCCGTAGTAAACTACGAACCGAGGAATCAAGCGAGCGTAGCGGATCCGCATCCCACTAGTGAAGGTTCGCTGGAACGCTATGCGAAGACCGGAGTTCACTTGGGAGTGCGAGGAACATTCAAATAGGAACTGCCCTCATCTCATTACTCGATCATTCATGCCTACTTCTTTGTCTAAACTCTAATTTCGGGACGAAATTCCCTCTAACGCGGGATAATGTGACAACCCAAAAATTTCCGTTAGTTTTAACGTCGAAATTAAGTACGTAAAAAATTAGACAAATTTATCCCAAAAATATTTTTGACCGGAATTAAACCCGTTGGAATATTTTAAATAATATTCGTCAAGCAAACCAAAAATAAGGCGGTCTAATTTTAAAATTTTTGTGTTTAACTGTAGTCGTGAAAAACCCCATTCACGGTTGGTGTCAAGTGGACCCCTAACCAGGCCATAAACTTCACCCTATATAAGGGTTGAGTGGGTTTCATTCCAACCCTTTTCACACCTTAGGAGTCTCTCTTTCTCTACTTTCTCTCTCTACAAATCGGGTTTGGTCAAAAGTCGCCTCTTTCAAGCCCCAAACTAGTAAGTGATCTATCCTAACTTGTTGTCTAGCTCGTTTAACTTACAAATTCGTGTTTAAGACTCCAAAAAGTGGAAAAATCATGAGTTTATGGTCCAAGAACACTCTTGGACCGTAAACACCCATAAATGGGGTTTTAATGCCCAAAAACCCTTCCAAACCACTTATGGAGCTTAGTTAGGACTTAGGGAATTACATGAAAGGACTTAGAACACACAAATCTTAACAAATGGGGAGTAAACATGAGTTTACGGTGTAAGAACATTCTTGGACCGTAAACCCATCCTCAAGAACCATAAACACCTCTTAAGTTGTTAAATTACCCCTCAAACACCTCCAAAAGCTTCCATGAGTGTCTAGAGCCTTGTAATCCTTCATGTGATGCACCAAAACATGCCCCAATGAGCAACACTTGAGTTTACGGTTTGGGAAGGTCTCCCAAAACCATAAACTCATGTGTTTAAGGTAGTAAACTCACCAAGAACACTTTCATAGACCGTAAACACCTTTCCAATGTGTTTAAGTGCCTTTAACACCTTCCTATGCCCATATAAGTGACTAGAACCTTGCCTACATAGCCTAGAACCACCAAAGCACAAGAGGAGTGGGCTAACATCAGTTTACGACCGCAAACTCATGTGTTTATGGCTGTAAACTCCTCAAGGAGTGGTCAATGGAACGTAAACTCCCTATTGTGTCCATTTTGAGCCCCAATCACTTCCTTAGCCCTTGATTCGACTCTAGCATGATTCTATGAGTGAGTTAAGACCTTTAAACATCCCACGACACCAATACTATGAGTTTATGGCCATAAACTCATGGGGGAAGAGGTCTTGAAACCTTAAACACCCATAAGGGCCATCATTTGAAGAGTAAACTCCAATGTGAGTCCATGCACACCTTCTATGCAACCCTTAGTACTTCTAGCACTTGTAGAAAAGTGTTTTTATGTAGTAAGACATCCTTACTTGCTTAATTAGTTATTAAATGACTAATTAGATACTTAAAGGTATCATTACATGTAAAATAGGATTCGCGTGTGTGGTCAAGTCCTCACTTGACACTTAGCATCCTATATCGTCCAATCATCTGAAACGCCAACGTTAGGTGAGTTCATACCCCTGAATTCACCTTTTAAACATTTTTACATGCTTTTATGGGGGGAATACAAGTTAAAACATGCTAGTTATCATATCAATCATATGTGATTAATAACCCGCATGCAAAAAGATTTATCACACTTTCAGCTGTTTTACCAAGTATAATACTATCGGTGGTTTTCCAAAACATCTTTACTTGTTTAAATCTTTTCTCAAGTTGTCTATCGTGCCGTATGTTTTACTTGAAAACCAGTTACAACAGGGTTTTAAACAAAGGTTTTCTTTACTTATGTTGTTTTATCAAATTATATTCAAAACGTGTTTATGAACGGTTTTCAAAGCTTGTTTTATATAACGATATCAAGTCGTAAATTCTTATTTTTAAAGGTTTTACCAAAGTTTTCTTCTATGCTTCTATGCTTCTACTTCGTTAAATGCATGCATGTACTTGTGTAGTTATATAAATAATGTTTAAAAGACTTAGGAGGGCTAGTTCGCCCTATTTAATTTTCCTCGTTGGGATGTGGTCTGGTGGGTATCGGATATCCGTCCGAAGGTCGTTTAAACATTAGATACATCAACCAGTTCATTTTCCTTGGGTAGCAAGGGCTTCCTTCCATTCATCATTCATAGATCAGAGACACTAGTAACTATTATAGGAATAGTTAGGAGGCTCTATTTACTCTTTCTAGTATGAGAATTCCAAAGGAGTCAGTTCATTCGTGGGTCTATATCATTACTCCAACGCCTCTAATTGAGTCCAAAATACGAGATGCATCTTCAGGACGTGGATTTCCACTTTGTCAAGTTGGTAACCAGAGTCTCCTGGAGGGAGAGAGGGCATTGTGTGTATAGATCTATATGGGACTGACACTCCCACACCCTGACTGCTAGCTACAGTCCACAGCCTACCAACCCAAGGGGTGACAAATGTCACATTCATTCCAATGCTTGCAGGGCGTCAACTACTCTAGTGTCAATCAGTATGGTTATGAGTATCTCCATGTTTACCTTATAATTCATGGCATTAAGGTAACGAGAATTAACACTGTATTCTTGAAACAACACTCTAAGGATTACCCTTTGTTTTAGACCTTTCTAGCTGTATCGTTCATTTGATACTGTCTGGGGTCTGTGTTCCTTTGTTTTAGACCTTGCTAGCCGTATCGTACGTTTGATACCATCTGGCGTCTGTGTTTCCTTTTGTTAGATTGAGCCAGGCGTATTATTTGTTCTATACTCTCCTGGAGTCTATGATTTCTTTTTCCTTAGTCAGCAGTATTTTCTGTTGAGGCATATGTTATTTTCCCCTAGTATTTATACTAGTATTATTCTCCTACTTTCTTTAAAAGTCAAATACTGTTTAATGATAATGACAGTATTCGGGGAAAATTCCTCTTTAAAACATAACTCTGTCAGGTCTTGGTAGAAGACTGCTTTTATTTAGAAAATATAGGATTTTCTGGAAATGACGCTAATACACCGTAGATTCTAAACTACCACTTTTTATAAAGTTATTTTGAATAAAATGCTTACTTACACAAATGAGACTAAATACTTATGAACTCACCAACATTTATAAAAATGCTGATACTCGCTTTCAAAATAACTTGTATTTTCAGTTCAACGATAGACAGGTACACCCGGAAGCTTTTGTGAAGCTAGTCTAGAACCGAGATGCATCTATACTAGTTTCTTTATTACTTTGATGTCTCTATAAGATGTCACTTATGTAAAACTATTACTATTAATGCAATGGTTGTTGTACTTTGATTACTATACTGCATATGTTGTGATAGTTGACATGATGTCATCCACCCCAGAACGTTTCCACCGTTCCGGTTTTGGGGTGTGAAAAATCACCCTCCCATATAATTTCTTGAAGGAGAAAGAGTCGGAAGGGTTGGAGCCAACAACATTTAGGGTAGACATCTGAAAAGAAAGATAGAGTTTAGATTAGATAAGAATCCTTAATATAACACCTAAATGAAATTTTAGGCTAGGACCCAACACAATATTTCGCAATTCGTAAGAGGGATGCCATAATCCGATTGCAAAATATTTGAAGGTAGGTAAATGACGATCTACCAATTTCCACCATGAAAAAAGAAATTTAGGATTAAGTTTTAAATGAATTGAAATTTCTAGATCTTTGAGATTCATTGAACTTTTCAATGCCATGTTTAAATCTTGATTATGCCCTTCAAGTTTGTGAATGGGATAACGAGGATCACAAACAAGGTGTGAATAACAATGCAAATGTGCTTGGTACTCTTGATGTCATTTATCACCTAATCAACGTTCCGGTTAACCACTACAACTCCATTGATCTAGGAAAAACATCAAGCAACCCTTTTCCGCCCTTGCTAGTCCAAGTTAGTGTGTCGATTAAGCACACACACTCCACTAACGACTTGGCAATGTGCAAAGTGAAATTTCATGGAATAACACTTATTTCACATTTTTCCTAAAGTAACTACGATTGGGAATTTATAGAAACATTTAATTACTTTTATAATTATCATTATACTTTTTAACGAGTATTAATGTCCTATCCAACCCTTTGGCTAACTACCCTCCACCAGTCAAGGAAGTGGTGGGTGAGAGTGGACACCCATTCAATCACCATTTTATGGGCGATTTCCTTATATCCTCCTTATAGACCAGCTTCGTGAATGAGGCCTACTAATGGTAATACTGACTTGTCCTATACATATATATAAGTATTAATCCTTTAGTATTATAATACTATAAGGGTTAAATGTTAACCTTTTAAAATTATAGGGTTTAGATTTTAATGTTTCATAAATGATACTTTTTAAATTCCAAAACTTGAGGGCAAAGTTTTGAAACTCTTCAAAAACTATTTAATTTTAGAATTTAATGTTTCACAAATGGGGCTTTTTAAATTCCAAAACTTGAGGGCAATGTTTGAAACTCTTCAAAACCTTTTGGATTCTAAAACTTGATGGCAGGTTTTGTAACTCTTCAAGACCTTTTGAATTCCAAAACTTGATGGTAAATTTTCTAACTCTCCAAATCCATTTAGATAAAATTTTAAACAAGTAAAATAATCGCATATTTTTTATCACTTACCAATTTGATCTAATTCAACTAATATGGCAAGACAATTCAAATCAAATAGTACAAATAATCAACTTATTATATAATCAAATTATCTTAAAATTTGATCATTGTCTTCTACTTAGATGAGGATAATCACTACCATATCATAAAAGTTGAATATTATGATACCAAAAAATTTGTGGCAATGATCCTAATCCAATTCTAGCAAAAAAAAAAACTCGAAAACCTGCAAACAGGGGATCCTACTCGTCGAGTTCATGGCACGGACTCGACGAGTTCATATCATATGATGCAACTCGTCGAGTTCCCATATGGGGCTCAACGACTCCAGTAGTTAGTGGCCAAAAATGAAATTTTTTCAACTTTGAAAATCAAACAGTTGCATCAATATCACAGAAAACACCCTAGTCTCTAATACCACTGTTGGGTTTTGAGCACCATAATATCCCTATGGTGCACATACAACCCTAATGCTTTGGATCTAATTTCTCTCTAGTTACACATGGAATTTTCATTTTCCAAAGCATGAAGCCTAACTAGCATACAACTTTGATAATTGAAACATAAAACAAGTAACATGATTTCCTCTTTGCTGTAGCATGTAGAACTTGGCCTTACAAGAGCTTAGCACCTCAAATGTGATGCCTCAAATAAGTCACAAACACCAAGAACAATGGAGGACAATGAGAGAGAGAGCTTGGAGGCACCAAAAATCGGCTATACTCTTCTTAGAGTTACATATATAATGTAAAATTCCAACGGTCACATGTAAACCCTAATCCATTCACTTAGGTTTTTGATCCAATAATTCATGTGGACTAAAACTTCATGAACTCTCACATAAGCTTAATCCAACAGTAATCAATCAAGGATCATTAGCCCAAACCATTTATATCACTGATTTACATAATCAGTCCCTGTTAATTTAATTAGTCTCTTTTGATAACTAAATTAATTCCAAATTAATTCTGATCAATACCAATTAAATAATATGATTTCTCAATTAATATATTATACTTATAATATATTAATAAATCACCAATAACCAATTTCTCAAATATTCATCCTGTCAAATTGCTTCGGTGAAGGCATACCACATGGACCATGCTACTATCGGGTCAAGTACATACCAATTATAGTTATGGGTTTAGACACCTAATAGAACGGTTACACTTGTGGTTAGCCAAGCCATGTGGATGACTACACCGTGAGTGCAGCGAGGGTGTACTGGGATTATGTCCTGAATGTGCTTGGGGATAACATCCGTGTTGATTTGGTTTCGATACCATTATGAGGGTAGATGGTGATTGGCGGGATGCACTGGTTAGGGCTGATATGGCCATGATAGACTGTGAGTGCCAGCTGGTAAGAGTTCGGACCCCAAGTGGGGGAGAACTGGTTATTCATGGGGAGAAGGCATCGTAGGGGCCAACTCTCTGTTTTGCTGTATGGGCTAGGAGACTTCTCCATCAGGTTGTTAGGGATTTTTAGCATACATATCGGATATAAGGGTTGAGCCCATGAAAGATTTGGGTAGTGTGCCAGTTGTATGAGATTTTCAGGATGTCTTCCCCGAGATGTTGCCAGGGGTGCCTCCAGAGAGGCAAGTAGAGTTTCACATTGATTTGGTGTTGGGTGTTGCTCTGATAGCCAAGGCACCGTACTGGCTAGCTCCACCTGAGATGTAGGAGTTGTATAGATAGCTTCAGGAGTTGTCTATGCAGCTTCAGGAGCTGCTAGATCGAGGGTTTTCTGTCCGAGCAGCTCTCCATGGGGAGCATCGATCCTGTTTGTCAAAAATAAGGATGGGTCACACAGGTTGTGCATCGATTATCGAGAGCGAAAAAAGCTAACGGTGAAAAACCGTTATCCACTTTTGAGGATCGATTATTTCTTCGATCACTTCAGGGTGCATCTTGGCTTACCAAGATTGACCTTTGGTCAGGGTACCATCAAATTAGGATTAGGGATGAGGATATACCGAAGACAGATTTTAGGACTTGGTATGGCCACTATGAGTTGCTGGTGATGCCATTTGGGCTCACCAATGCCCCAGCAATGTTCATGGACCTCATGAACAGGGAGTGTAGGACGATGTTGGATCGGTCTGTGATAGTTTTTATCAATGATATATTGGTCTATTCTAAGACCAAGGAGCAACATGATCAACATTTAAAGGAGGTATTAGAGACATTGAGGACAGAAAAGCTTTATGCCAAGTTCTTGAAATGTGATTTCTGGTTGTGTGAGGTGCATTTTTTAGGGCACATCAAACGAGAGGGAATTTTGGTTGATCCAGCTAAGATTGAGGCAATGATGTGATGGAATTCACTAAAGAATAGATCTGAGATCCATAGCATCTTGGACCTAGCGGGGTATTACCAGAGATTTATTTAGGATTTCTCCAAAATTGTTGTACCCTGACTCGCTTGAATATGAAGAATGTGACATTTCGGTGGGGCTTGGATCAATAGTTGGCATTCAAGACCTTGAGACAGAGGTTATGTGAGGCCCTGATTTAAGCATTACTCGAGGGGCTAGATGATTTGGTGGTGTATTGTGATATATCTATCACAGGGTTAAGGGTTGTTTTGATGCAGAGGGGGCATGTGATTGTGTACGCCTCAAGGCATCTTAATCCTCATGAGGCAAACTACCCCACCCACGACCTGGAATTGGGGGCGGTGGTGTTTTCCCTCAAATTTTGGAGGCATTACTTATACGGAGTTCGGTGCACTATTTTTATGGACCGCAAAAGTTTGAAGCATTTGATAGATCAGCAAAACCTCAACATGCGACAGAGGTGATGGTTGGATGTACTAAAAGACTATGATTGCGAGATTTTATACCATCAAGGGAAGGCCAACATGGTGGCCGATGCCTTGAGCCGCCAGGTGGAGAGTGCTCCGATTGGAGATATGTATTTGAGGATGACGGTGATTTCTCCCTTGTTGGATATGATCACGGAGGCCCAGGTGGAGGGTTTGAAGAAAGAGAACTGGAAGATAGAGCAGATTCAGTGTCAGATTCCATTGTTTGTTTGGGATGGTCGAGGACTTTTGACACAGTGTAGCCGAGTGTGGGTACCAGCATCTGGGGGACTGAGACAGAAGATCTTCTATGAGGCACATAAGTCCAAGTTCTCTATTTATCCTAGAGCTGCAAAGATGTGCAGAGACCTGAGATTCAGTTACTAGTGTCCCTACACAAAGCAGGAAATCACCTGGTTTGTGGAGCGGTGCTTGATCTACAGGAAGGTTAAGGTCGAACATCAGTGGCCTTATGGCAAGGTTCAGCCGCTACCCATTCCCATGTGGAATGGGTAGATATCACCATGGACTTTATCATGAAGTTTCCGAGGACGATGAGGGGTGTGGATTCCATTTGGGTCATTATGGATAGGTTGACAAAGGGCACCCATTTTATTCCATTCCCCTATAGTATTTCTACTGAGAAATTCGCAAATATCTATGTGCGAGAAGTAGTGGTCAGGCACGGAGTGTTGGTATCCGTGGTCTCGGACCATGATGTCCGATTCACCTCCAGGTTTTGGAGGAAGTTCCATGAAGAAATGGGCACCCAGTTACATTTCATCACCGCGTATCAACCCCAGACAGATGACCCGAGCGAATGGATGATCCAAACGCTCGAGGATATACTGTGGGCATGTGTATTAGACTTTGGAGGGAGTTGGGATATATACCTCCCATTAGCAAATTTTTCATATGAAAAAAGTTATCATGCTAGTATCGACCGAACACCGTTGGAGATGTTGTATGGTCGGAGCTGCAGCACAGGATGCGAGTTGCACAGAGCCATCAAAAGAGCTATGATGATCGCGTCGCTTGGACCTTGAGTAGGAGACTTCGTATTGTTGAAAGTGTCACCATGGAAGGGTATCATTAGGTTATGGAATAGGGGAAAGTTGGGACCCCGATTTATTGGACCGTTTAGGATTTCTACCTAAGTCGATAGGGTTGCTTATCAGTTGGACCTTCTGGATGAGCTGAGTAAGATCCCCAACACCTTTCATGTGTCCCAGCTTCAGAAGTGTGTCACTGACGCAGCTGCATTTATCCCCTTGGAAGAAATTCAGGTGGATGGTATCCTGAATTACTTTGAGAGACCCATTGTAGTTTTGGATAGGAAGACTATGGTTCTTCGTGAGAATGAGGTGAAATTGGTGAAGGTGTAGTGGTAACACCAAAAAGGCTCTGAATGGACATGGGAGCTGGAGGATGCTATGCAAGAGCATTACCCGTATCTGTTTGAGACTATGGACTTCATGGATGAAGTCTAGTCCTAGTAGGGGAGAATTGTAACACTCCAATTCAGCAGTACGCTTAGTGTACTAATCATTGATGAACATGGAGGGTCAGCACGTACATTGGGCGTACCAAAGGGTATGACGGGTGTACGTGATGAACATGCAAAACCCTAATTTTCAGACTTAAGACCTATATAAGCATCCTTATCTCATTTGAGCTTCACCCTGTGACATCCCCATTTTCACGGCCAGAAAAGACCGATTTTGTTTATGCTTTATAAAAATCAGAGTTCTTCTTTTAATAAAAATGTTGCGGAATTTGTTCCCAGAAAAACATGATAAATACGTTATTAAAACATTTTCGAGGAAACGTATTTTATTCATTTTAAAATGTTTGGGGTGTCATCGTTAATACAGAAACATAAGCATAAATAGAACTTACATTTATTTACACTAGTAATCTACATCCCTTTAAATCTCTCAGTGTAATGTGACTTCATATCAAAACCTATAATATAAATAAACTGAGTGGGTTAGGTTGGGAAACCTGTTGAGTACATAGGGTTTTCAACCCACAATAATATAATTATTATGTTTAAACAATCAAACTATCAACCCAATTACCCATCCCCATTATCTTTTTTAATCTTGAGGATCTACCCTAAGAATTAGCTATTCCTCGTTCATTAATTGCTAAGGATTATCCTAAGGAATCGGCACAAAGTCCATCATTGCCACGGTTTACACAACGGGCACTAAGTCTGCATAGTCGCCAGGGTTTAGGCATCAAGTCTGCATGATCACCAGGGTTTAGGCATCAAATCTGCATGATCACTAGGGTTTAGGCATCAAGTCTGCATGATCACCAAGGTTTAGAGTACACCGGGTGAACACGTCATTCACAACACCTACAGGTTGAGAGCCTTCTAGCTTTCCATTGTCCTGTCTAGAATAGTCTGCGGTTGTCATCCATACTCTGCTGAGTGACGTGGCCATCATTTGGGAGAAAGTCTTCTCACATCGTCCACCTCTCATCCTCACCTCACGGTCTATTTCACTTCTCAACTCATCATCCAACTCATACTCCATCTATTACATCTACCCATGTTTTACCCCAACATTATTGTAGATATAAAATACATATACAGTTTAAATCATTTAAAACATGTATAAAATCGTTCATCCAGCATAGACAACAAGTATTCAGATAATATGCACACATAGCACGTAATTTATCTAAGATACTTCATATCTATGTGTAAGATGAAAGGGACTATGCACTCACCTCAAAGGTGGTGACTCAGCACTCGGACAGTGCTTCGATACTCTCAAAACAATTTCCTTCGATAAAACCTAGTACCAATACCACTAGGGTTTAGTCTAACGATAACCGTGACAAATTAATTAGTCTGACTATTATTATTATTATAAAAGCGTTAATAACACTCAATATAACTCATAATAATAGCCCAAATAATTACTTTAAGGACCTAATAACATTCCTATAATTATTCGAAAGCTATATTAAAAATTGCGTAAGCGTAGCTCACTTACATCGAATTTTATCGAAAACCGGAACTTTATTTGGAGCAGCGTTTCGAAACGGAAAGACCCTTTTTCTCGGGACTCTGGAAGCCTCGGGGCTTCCCTCGGGAGCTAAGGGGTTTTCCTAGGGTTTAGGAGGGGTTTTCCTAGGGTTTAGGAGGGGTTTGGAACCCTAGAGAGAGAAAGAAGTTAGAGAGAGAAGTGAAAAATGGTGTGGCTCGCATCTATTTATAGGGGTTGGGAGCTTCGGACTACGCTGCGCGTTCAGCAGTTACGCTGGGCGTAGTCCCGGATAAGGTTGCCAGCTTCGCACAGCTGGCTCACACTCGGACAGGACCCGATTTGCTGGGCGTACCGAACTCGGACGTGGGGGGTAAATGCGAGTCGACATGTTGTGATCTGAAGGGAAGCCTTGGTCAGCAAGCAACGGCTTAGATGCGGCCACGTCATCAACCTCTCGCAGATTTCGAAATTTTACACCCCGACTTCTAAAAATCATATCTTTCGTATACGAGCTCCGTTTTCGACATTCTTTATATCCACGCGAAGGTGGGAACGTACTATACAACTTTTGTTTAGACTTCATTGTCTAATTTTGATTCAATTTTAAAATTTTTATTTTTAACAGATCGGGACAGGATTGGTCCGTTAAATCCTCATAACTTCTTCATCCGATGTCCGTTTTCACCCATCTTTTTCTCGTTACGCTACTCTTAACGAGATCTTCGATTCTCGTTTAGGTCGTGTCGGCTAAAAATTGCTCAATCTAATATTCGAATTTCGGGCTATACACTGCTAATCTGAAACTTCGAAAAATCATAACTTCATCATACGAAGTCAGATTTGGGCGTTCTTTTTATCCATGTTCTTAGTTTAACATATTGTGTCGGTTCCATCGCGAAACTTCAACGGGTCATAACTTCTTCGTTATAACTCAGATTTCAGCGTTCTTTATATGTACGGAAACCTTGTAACATATTCTACAACTTGGTTAAGATTATTTATTCTAAATAATCTTTTGTCAAAAAGTTGTTTTCGACCCCTATTGCCTCTAAATTCACTAGCCCGGATCTACGGGCGTTACACACCCTAAGCAGCCTCCTTCTCCCTCAAACATCCTTGAAACCCTAGAATCATTAGAGTGTGTCTTCTTGAGCTTGTGAGTGCTTTAATACCATCTTCTTGGTGATTTAGCTTCAAGTAATAGGAGGAAACAAGCTTAAACGAGGAAGGGCTTCTGGATCTTTCATCTAGAGCAGCTTAGGAAGCTTGAGGAGGTAAAAAAATTCCTTGGTCATCATTGTCATTTCTAGATATAGGGCTTTCTTCATAGTCCCTTTTTGTGTTCATTAAGAAGAGTATATTTGTGGTCCCTTGACTCATTTTTGGGCTTCGTGTGGGTTTGTAAGCCCTTTGGGCGTTCTTTAGTCTTGGGTCTGGTCATATTTTAGGTTGGTGGTCTGATTAATCTATTTTGGGCCATGGATGTTTGGTTGGGAGTTATTGGGCTATATGGCCCATTCACAGTTTCGAACATGGACTTTGGGCCCATTAGCAACAGAAGTCTTTTGGGCCATTGTGAAAGGACTTGGACTAAGATAATTAGGTTCTACAATAAGGTTATGTTTAACTCTAATTTAAGGTTAATGGTATCATTGTTCAGTGTTAGTGGCTTCAGACTGTTTAAATGAGCAGCTTTCGGGTTCAGCAGACTAAGGTGAATCTCCTCAACATACCAATGGTTCGAAGGCACCAAGGCCAACCCATTATTTTCTATGTGATGTGCTAGTTGATTATATGGTATGTGGTATGCTAGTTGTAATTGTGCTACTTTCGTGAAAGACCTCGGGGGGGGGGGGGGTCCCAAGACACTTGTGTGTTAGACCTTGGAGTGTTTCCACGGCATCCTAGTTAAATACCTCAGCGGGTTCCAGAGGCATTTAGGTGTAAGACCTTGGAGGGTTTCCATGGCATCCTAGGTAAAGACCTCAGGGGGGGGGGGTTCCTATGGCATTAGGGTATAAGACCCTAGAGGGTTTGTAAGGCAACCTTAGTTAAGACCTCAGCGGGTTCCCGAGGCACTGGGCTAAGAGCATGTGGGGGTTCCCATGGCACCTAGACTAAGACCCTGGAGAGTTTCCAGGGAATCCTTAGATGTTTGTATGCATAGATTATGTTGCCTATGTGATTGATATGGATTATATGATTATGTGAATTATGTGGGGTATGCTCTGGGGAACTCACTAAGCATTAGCTTACAGTTTGTTGGTTGTTTCATGTACTTTAGGTTATAAGGGATAGGACTCGACATGATGGCGTAACATGCACTCTCTAGTGTTTGGTTTGGGGAAACTCTAATTTTATAAATAATGTATCTAATGTTATTGATTTGAAAACAATTGTGATTGGAATTTTAAAACTTATGGAAATGAAATTTGTTATTTAAAAAAGAAAAAATTTATTGAGATTTTGGGTTGTTACAAGAGTCCTCCAAAGGAATCTTGTTGATCTATTTCAAGATATTGTCAATCATATGCATAAAATTTTAAAACTTTAAAACTTATCTTTATCTATTTTTGGTTATTTTATATTCAATAAATGTGTCTTATATTTCCTAATTTTTTCATTGTTGCATCACTTTCTGAGTCAAGGTGAAATGGCCTTGCATAGTAGGAATGCAATTTCTCAGGATTAAGTATGTCTCATTCATACAAGATTAGGATGATCACTATGCTCATACTAGTTTTGTAATATCCTATAATTTAAGACAAAGTTCTTAAATTAATAAAGAAAATGAATGAATGATGAATTATATAGTTAAAGCATCAAGGCGTAACTATATCATTAGTGGATATGAATTTTAGAAACTTAAAGGAGAAAATAATAAAAATTTTAAAAGTTAAAGGAACAAAAGTGTCAAGTTTGCAAATTAAGTTGACCAAAGAGTTAGCTCAACTAATGGAAAGGACTATTAAGTTTATAAGAGGTATGATGAGGAACTTATTAGTCAAAACGTAATATCACAAGCATTGACGTTTATTGGGTTTTGGCTAAAATGAGAAAACTTGATGGATCAAATGTGAAAATAAGAGAGGATAAGATGCATTGTCCACACACTCTCTCTTTTAAAAGTATTTTTCCATCCAATAGAGTCCTCTAATGGATATTTCATCTTCTTCATCATCAAGGTTTTGATTAAAGTAGGTTTTAATGCATCCAAGCATGAAGTAAAGCATTGAAAGGCTAATAAGGTATAATCTCTTCTTTCTAACACCTAAATTTTGAGTTCAATGAATAGAGAAAACCCCAATGTCCAATTTAGATTCTACAAATGATTAGGGTTTGGTTTTCCAAACTCCTTTCGGTACTTTTTATGATCCTAATCTCAATTCGATCATTCCATTGATGGATTTGAGGATTTTGGTGAAAACCCTCATGAAACCTAGAAAACCTAAATTTGGGAAATTATTGTTGATGGTGAAATGGGATTGGATTCTATGAAATAGACGATATTTGATAGCAACCAATCCAGTTTGTATGCTCAAACTAATACATGATGGTAGAATCAGGTATAAGCATGGATTTTTATTGATTATTGCGAGATTGGAGTACAAACAATGAAATCCTTTGTATGTGAGCATTTGACGTGTGTTTGATACTCATAAGAATGATTTTATACCTATAATTTGATTTGAATACAAGAACATGAAGGCTTGAGTGATCTATAGTTGAATTTATGCAATGACTGGCCATAATTGAATTTTGGGAAATCTATGGATAACTACTAGATGATTGGCATGTAATATGCTAATGACATTCATGAACATAATTGACACTTTAGAGATGATATTGGAATACAAACATGAAAGGGTGCTAGTTAGGTTTTGGCTCTAGTGACTGTTTTGGACTAAAGGGAAATATGAGATACATGGAATGGAATTAAGGATTCCATATTGAATTAAGTACATACAATGAGTTTGATTATGGTTTTATGTACTTGTTAATATTTTTATGTGTAAACAATAAGTTGTGAACAAACCTTGTGAGTTTTGGAATGCTCAATTGAACAATTGGCTACCTAACCCTTCTTATGGAATTTAAGAACCAATATGTTCTTATATGGTTTCAATAAAAACTTAATGGATTAATTAGAGTGTTTTTAGATGATAAAATTCCTCTTAATCATGTGTGAGAACCTATACTAATGGTATAAAGTGATTTGGAAAAAGGTCTTCAAGAACTATGCAAACTATAGACTATTCTATCAGCTCTATTATATTAGTTTTCTATCCTAACATACATGGACATGTATTGTAATACATAGTATAGTGAGATAACTCACCTTGACAATGACTCGGAAGATTGATAGCTATCTAGGAGATTCTACTAGTGATTCAACTGGCTGATAACGCACCGAAAAAGTATTAACCTATAATACTTAACCTATTCATTTCTATGGTGATTTCGTAATGAAAACTAGATCCTTCGCTACTCCAAAATAAGGATCAGCAATGCCAGACAGTTGGGAGGCAGAACCATTTCAACATATAGCCTTTCTAAAATTCAAAAACCAAGCCAACATGACCATTCTAGACACTTCTCCTGTAAGTAGATCAATAAACATTATAACTGAAATTATTGAAGAATCTAACATTTATAGATTTCTAATAACGACTATAATTACTAATATGAGCTATCCTAAAAGTCTAGTAAGCGTAGTTTCACTTTCATAGAGTTTCTAACTAAAACCAAAAAGTCGCAGGTAGGACCTTGATGCACGGATATGAGCTATCCTAAAAGTCTAGTAAGCATAGTTTCAATTTCATAGAGTTTCTAACTAAAACCAAAAATTCGCAGGCAGGAACTTGATGCCAAGCACTTTTATCTGCCCATTTTTCTACCTCAGAGTCCTGCCAGAAAGATATTCCTCAGAACCCATTAATTCTGGACTCAAGAACCAAAGAGAAAACTAAGAATGGTGTGGAGGGAAAGAATTGTATATGAAGCCTTTATATAGCGAAATTTCTTGATGTGCATCAGACACATGATCGGATGTGTGTTGTGTACTTAGTCGGGGGTGTTGACGTGGTGTTGTCTAGGCAGGGAAACATGATAGACATCCAGTGGAGTGTCAGTGTACGCCGCTCACAAACTTGCATGTGAATTTAACATTTCTTGAAGAAATCATATCTTCTTGATACGAGCTCTGGTTTTGACATTTTGTACTTATTTAGTCGTAGAACTTTTTTTTCTACCATAAACGTAGTCCCAAACTCCTTGCAAAGTTTTTCCAAAACCAGCAATTCATAGGTTTGGACTTCCATAAATCACACACTACGATTGACGCTCACCTTTACACGTGAAATGTCGACACAGTCGACATGCATTTAAAGTGCTTAACTAGGGAAATTTATCTATGAGATCCACTTTCCAGAACATGCCTCCAAAAGGCTTACATTATATTGTTAAAATACACATGAATCTAGATTACAAAAAAATTACAATCTAGTTCAGGTGTTCTAACATCCTGAATTATAACACAAAACTACTATCACGGGTTTACTAGGCTGAAAACACTGGAACCAATATTCTAATATTGGTGATAAACTAATAATGATGCTTGCCTATCCTCCAGTCTATTAGATTATATTGAACACTAGGTCACCCAATATCCCTCTCACAAGGAACTAACTCTATTATCTACATCAAGGTACAACTATTGTTCGGGCAATTTTATTCACGATATGTCATGATGGTTATTCAACTACTGGGATTTAGATGCTAGATCACCTATCTCAACATCCCTCTAGATCTGAAGATTCACAATCAACCCTTTAGTGGTCTTACATACCCACAACCATTATCTGATTGTCCTAATGGAACCTATTCATCCTCCTTCCTTGACATTTACTTATCACATCTTTGATTTTTAACTTTTAAGAGTATAATCGATTTATAGGTCCTACATTGTACAAGTGTTAAAGCTTAATTGATGTCCTACGTTAAAAGTTGATCGTAGTTTTATGTTAATTCTTAGGCTTATCGACTAAAGGAATAACTAATCTAAATATGTAGTATATCCCAATGCCTAAAGTTACAGTAAAGTATTACCATATCATTACTGGGCATAGACCTTTTCAAATGGTCTCCTCGTATGGGTCTTTAATTGTACTTACAAAAATACTTTCTCCGTTGACCTTGATCCCACTTCTAAAATCCTTTAGCATGGGTTAACTAAATCCTTTAATATGGTTGAAATCAAATCCATAAGTCTGGTGTATGTCTTAAGTACTCAATGCTCTATATGGCAAGCCACGTGATATATCCTTCATCCATGAAGAAACAAACCTAGATAATTCTCTTAGATATTTGAGCCATGCTTAGGAGTTTGTACATTTCATAAATCCTATCTGGAATATGGTTAGGAAAGTCCAACCTTTTATTGATGAGCAAGAAGCCAATAGCCTATGAGTAATCTAGCAGAACACTTTTTTCTTTTCTTATCGTACAACGAAATCGAAAGTAATGACCTCCGCCTACTCATGTTGCTACTCTCCTCGATGTTGATGTTGAAACTAAAATTCAAACTACTTTTCACACTATCTCTTTAAAGGCTAGTTCTCCCCCACTTGGGTTCAACCTATGATCCACTGCTACTCGAATCTAGCCAAAGTCTAAACTAGCTTTGCCTTTGTGATTCGTGGCTCCTTTTAACATTGAAGAAAATCAAAATTTTCATATCTAAAAGAAAATTGAAGAATTTGATAGAGTTCCAAGGCTTAAACCTGCCATGGAGACTATCAAAGGAGATATTACTTAGATGTTCCTTTTATTGTTGTTTTTTGTTTTTCTATAATAAAGTATTGTGCAATATTAGCAATAGTGTACAATATTTTTGATAACTTGTCGGACATGATGTTCTTGGATGAAATTGATTGTCCTGGTCTATATCTGTTTATTTATTTCTATATTATGTGTAAATACACGTCGTAAATGTATATCATTATTGTGTGTCGTAAATGTGTATCGTAAATGTGCGTCGTAAATGTGTATCGTAAATGGTTGTTCAGGTTTATGACACAAAATGTTTGTCGTCACCATTTATGATATGGGCTTAAATGATACATATTGTGTGTCATCTATACCTTTTTATGACACACATTGCATGTCGTAAATGCACATTGTAAGGTTCTGACACATAAATACGTGTTGTATTCCATTTATGAAAATGGCTTTAAAGACACACATTTGACTGTTATTCGTACCCTTCTATGACATGCAATGTGTGTCATTAAAGGGTAATTTTCTAGTATAAGATTATTTAATCTATAACTAGAAATTAAAATAGGGACTAAAGTAGTAAAGTTTAACTAGTTAAAGTAGTATCTTGTAACTAGTCAAACTTCTAACAGATAAAAGAGAAATACACATGGCTAGTCTTCATTTTATTGGTTGCATGCATATCTTTCTAATGGTTGGTTACTTCGACGATAATCTAGATTTAATCATATACATATATACATATATATATATATATATATTTATATATATATATATATATATATATATATATATATATATTTATATATATATATATATATATATATATAGACAGAGAGAGAGAGAGAGAGTTAAGTTCAATTGACAAAATAAAAAAGGTTGAGAATGGTGGAATCATTGTCAGTCAATCATTTATTTTTGTCGCAAAATGCTCCATCATACTGGTGTGACAGGGAAGGGGTAATATTCATATATTAATATAAATGCAAATATATTCATATATGAATCCATTACTTCCTTTCCACCACCACCACTGCCAAAAACACTACCATCACTTTCGCCACCAACCACCATCTTCATATTCAAATATGAATAATCACTTTTTCATATACTTATTCATATAATTATTTAGGATGTATATATATATATATATATATATGTATGTATTTGTTGGGTTTTGAGCATTCTAACACTTCCTAAGTGTACATGCAACCCTAATAAACCTTGGATCTATGTTTGTCTAAGATACATGCATATAATTGATTTTTCCAAGGTTTATATCCTAGCTAGCATGACATGGGGAACATGAATCAAATAAAGCTAGGAGAAATACTTACCTTGAAGTTGTAGTTGATTGCTTGGAGTTTTTGAGCCTAGCACCAATAGTGTGGATGCCTCAAACAAACCTTCACCTCTCTCACAAGAACCTGTGAAGGGTGACTTTGTCATTTTTCCAAGTAAGCATGATTCGCAACTATCATCTGACTTTAGGTCAAACAACTCCAAGACTCCATCTCTTTGGAGTTGGCCTATGCGCTTCTTGCTTATATGTCCAAGTCGACAATGCCATAACGATGCTTTATCCAAGTTATTATTATTAACAGAATCAATACACATCACATTATTTCCTAAGTTATCAACCACAGATACTGTTTCATACACGCCATCACAAGGTAATGCTTTAAAATAAAGAACATTATTAAAGAAAGCATCAATAGAACCAACTTCATTATTAAATGAAAAGGTAAAACCTTGTTTATACAATGCATGAAAGGAAATAATATTTCTTGCCATTTCTGGCGAATAACAACATTTATTCAAATCTAAACTAAACCCACTACTTACCGACAAAGTATAAACTCTAATCTTGGTGATAGGTGTAACTTTCCTACTCCCCATGATTAAGTTTATTCTTCCTTGCTCCACATTCTCACTTCTTCTTAGTCCCTGCAAGTCACAACAAATATGAATACCACAACCGGTATCAAGGACCCAAGATTTAGAATGCGGTGAGTTATTAGAAATGATAGTGTAAATACCTGCATGGTTGGGTTTAACTTTCCCATCCTTTACATCTTGCTGGTACTTTGGGCAGTTTCGCTTCCAATGTGCCTTTTCATGGCAATAGAAGCATTCAGCCTCTTTTGGGTCAGATGAAGGAGTGATGAAACCTTTCTTGGTTCCACTTGAAGAAGAGCCATCAAGGGTCCTAAACTTGGTACCCTTCGAAGAACTCTTTCTCTTCTTCCCTCGTCCTTTCCCGATTGCCAAGATAGGAGTGGAGTTTGTAGAAGTAGGAGTGGTAACAACCGCCTTACCCTTAAGACCACTTTCTGCGGTCTTTAAGAGTCCTTGAAGTTTGCTGAGTGTGACCTCTTCCTTGTTCATATGGTATGTCATGCGGAATTGATCATAACATGAAGGTAAGGAGTGCAAAATGATATCTATTGCAAGCTCCTCAGGGAAGTTCACATTTAGCTTCAGCAAACGGTCCACAAATCATTGCATTTTCTGCATGTGGCCCGTGATGGGTTCACCATCCTTCATGCGAGTTGTTATCATGGAGGAGATGATTTCATACCTCTCTTGACGAGCACTTTGATGGTATCTTTCCATCAAGTCTTGGTGCATCTCATAGGGGTAGAAATCTTCATAGGATTTTTGGAGATCAGCGGTCATGGTGGCCATCATGATGCATGCCACTTTCGTGGCATCACTTTCATGTGCCCTAAACTCAGCGATCTCTTGAGGAGTTGCGACTGTCTCATCAATCTCCTTAAGCTCCTTATCAAGGACATATTCCTTGTCCTCGTAGCGAGTAATCATTCTGATGTTTCTGATCCATTTATTAAAGTTGGATCCATCAAAAGTGACTTTCCCACACAAGTTCATAAGAGAAAAGGAGCCATTAGGATTAGAGCCAGAAGCAGCAGTGTTTGCAGACATCTGAGAAGAAGAAACGTTTAGTTTAGAAATAGGAATAGTCCTTAATAAAAACACTGAAATGTAGTATTAAGGCTAGGACCCAATCACAATATATTATACTTAGAAGTGGTATGCCGTAATCTAAGTAATAACATATTTGAAAGGTAGGTGAATGACGATTGACCAATTTCCACCAAAGTCGAAAAATTAAAATATTTAATTTGGTTCTTAGAAACTCCTAGATTCTTTTGAGATTCAATGAAATTTTTCAAAGGCATGTTTCAATCTCGAGTGTGCCCTCCAAGTTTTGTGAGTGGGATGCTGAGGATCACAAAACGAGGTGTGAAGTAGCCATGCAAATTACTTAGTACCCTTAATAAATTACCCCTCAATCGATGTGTCGGTTAACCACACACGCTCCATCGATACTATGATAAATATTAAGTCACCCTTTACCTACCTTGTTAAGTCCAAGTTAGTGTGTCGGTTAACCACACACGCTCCACTAACGACTTAGACAAAGTGTAAAGTGTAATTTCATGGATTAGCACCTTATTCACATTTTTCCTAAAGTAAGTAAGATTGGGAATTTAATAAAACATTTAGTTACTTTATAATATTCATCATACATTTAATGAGAATTGATAAGTCCTTGTCTTACCCGTTCGGCTAACGACCCTCCACTAATCAAGCAAGCGGTGGGTGAGAGTGGACACCCATTAAGTTTTCATTTTATTTTGGACGATTTTGTGGTGAACATTAATGCTACTACTCGGGATACTTTCCTAATGTATCCTCGATTTATTCAGCTATTCATCAACAAGCAGTTTCCTAATGTGGTGAAGGATGGAGAAACATTGGATATGAAGTCTTTGGGTCCTCACACCATTGGACTCATTAAACAAAACCGAAAGGGGAACGTGGTCTTTCAGGGATTATATCCTTTGATCAAATTTGGACAATTTGCAGAACCGAACGAAGCTGCTGAATCTCATGGATCATCAGACAAGATTTCATCAAAACATACTGATGGGTTTTGAGCATTCTAACACTTCGTAAGTGTACATGCAACCCTAATAAACCTTGGATCTATGTTTTTCTAAGATACATGCAAATAATTATTTTCTAAGGTTCATATCCTAACTAGCATGGCATGGGGAACATGAATCAAATAAAGCTAGTAGAAATACTTACCTTGTAGTAGTAGTTGATTGCTTGGAGTTTTAGAGCCTAGCAGCAATAGTGTGAATGCCTTAAATGGAAATCACAAATCACTACAAACTTGGAACTTTTAGAGAATAGTCACTACTATCTTGAAATCGGCCCTCACCTCAACAAGTGTCAACTAGTGTGATTTCAAGAACCAAAGCCTCCTTTATATAGTGTGGTGGATTAGGGTTACATCCATGTAAACCCTAATACCCATGTCTGTTCATTTCCATGAGATCCATGTTGGGTTTTGAGCATTCTAACACTCCTAAGTGTATATGCAACCCTAAATACCTTGGATCTATGTTTTCTCTATTATACATGCAAATATGAACATCCAAGGTATTATCCTAATCTAGCATACAAAACTATCAATATAACAAGATAGAATACATACCTCTTTGATGTAGAATGTCTTCATGAAGCTTGAGTGCCTAGTGCCCCAAGTGTGACACCTCAAATGGTTCACACAACACCAAATACACTTGGAATAACTTGAGAGAAACTAGAACACTTCATGAAATCGGTTAGCCCTCTCTAGAATAATCTAGTGACCGATTTTGGGAAGAATAATATCTTTATATAGTGTTACAATTAGGGTAAACCCTAATTGTCATGACTTTCCATTTCCTTGGATCCATGGGTTCAAATACACCATGGAGCATCCATGGAGCATCATATGGGTTTTGGCCCAACTAGATAATCCATGGAGCATTAGCCCTTTATATAAGTATGGATGATTTACACAATCAACCCATATATTTAATTAGTCTTCTTTTGATGACTTAATTAATCCTAGATTAATTCTTGATCAATACTAATTAAATAATCTTATTATTCTTATTATTAATATACTAGAACTTATAATATATTAATAACCATAAGTGTCTTATTTCTCTCATTATAGTCTATCCAAGTGCATGATGCCATGCAACCCAAATGGACCATGCCGGGTCGGGTCAAGTCTTACCAATTATAGTTATGGACTTAGACATTAATCCAACAGTCTCCCACTTGGATAAGTCTAAAACTATTATTGCGTATGAATTCAGGAACCAACCGGCAATCGTAGCTCTCAAAAGCTTTTGTCGAACTCTGACCTTGTAGATGAACTCTGATCTTGTCAATGACTTGTCCATTAGATAAGGGATCATATATTCCTCCATTCTAGATATCATATGGACTGAGACATGGATTATAATCATTCTCTCTGTCCATTAGTTGTTTCCCGGTTTCCGATTTATGATGACTGACTAATTGAACAAATCAAATCAGTCCTGGCCCGGCCGAGCACTTCCATTTGTCACCATCAAATCATCGAGGGGCCCACAGATATCGCTTTCATCCCGAAGGTAAAAGGAATGGATAAACTTCGACTCATATGGCTTGTTCTACTACTTGTTGAATCATACACAAAGACACGTTTTATAACATCGAGTTAACAATGCGTTTCGTGTAATCAATGTACTATCAACTCATAGTAACAACTCATATCTCTAGGTTTGAAGAATATAAGATATTATCGTCTCATGATCACTCGTTATAAAACCCATGAAGTGATTCCAATGAGCGCGGGTTGAATCCAATACTCAGAACTTATGAGCACTCATGAGTGTTGTAGCCATTTGTCCAACACCTTAGACCTCTACAAGACAACCCATGACAGTCTTAATTCATATCTACTTCCAACATATGACCGACTGTGGATGGTTTGAATAACTTAGTCATTCCGGAAGAATAACCTAGTTTATTCGGGAAGTCAAAACATGCAAAGTGAAACACAATAATAATTGAATCCAATATGGTCTCAGAGCTTATGAATATAAATAAAACACTTTTTATTTATCACCATATGATTACACATTATTCATTGTATATTGTTTCAGCTATCAACATTATTCTTGAATTTAAAACAATAGTTGTCCCATGCTCCAAGCATGCACACTATGTTTTCTAAACAATAGTCATGCCATACACCAAGTATGCATAATATGTTTGACTATGATCTTTATTTTGTGAACTAGATCAAATGAACATAACTTCAATGATTCTCTTTTCACACTCCCAAATCCTTACTGCAAATGCAAGAATTCCAAATTCATGTCATTTATTGAAATCTGTTAGATTCTAAACTTATATGCATCGATCCTCTTGTAATGATTATGCACAAAGTCAGAAAGACTTAACAACAATCATTACAGAGCATTCCAAAGGAGATCAAGTCCTTGGAACCATCCTTCTTGCATTAAGTTTCCTTAATCTTACACAGATTGAAAATTCTAACCTTGAAACATTTCCGAATTCATTTTGACTATCACTTCTGAACAAGAGTTGCCTCCTTACAGATTACGTCAATATGGTCCTTCCAGAATTATCACTATACTTCCAACTGTCCTTGAGCAACCAATCTTTGGTAAACCTTAGATTGTCCTCGACAATTGTTTAATCCTTTTAGTCATATCTAGTTCTAAACCTTTTCCCTTCTTAATGCCCTAGGCATTTGGAAAATTTTAGAAAGGATGAATATAGCACATGTAATCGATCCTATATCCGAAGCATATGGGACACGATTCATGATGTCTCACATAAAGACTAAACCAGTCTTTTGCTATAACATTTCCATTTCTATTTGCCAAGTTCTCATAATTCAGATTATGAAAAGGGATGCCGTAATCATAATCGAATTTAAGAACGCAAATAATGGACCCATATACAGAATTTCCTTATGTTGAGCCATTCCAACATGAAATTCATATATATCCTTGACTAAATGATTAAAACCTCACGATCTAAGCTTATAGATTTGAGATGAAGTATAATTTCCTCTCCCTTAATTATAGCAAAACAACTCTTTCCCAGTTGAAACTTTTGTTTTCTATAATTAACATTGCTAGCTTGCAATACTTATCGTAATTATCATGCTCCCACTAACATGATGATTATTAGCATAACACTTATGCTCCCACTAGCTTTGACATATACTCAGAAAGCTCGACTTCTAGAAATCAATACTTTATTGACTTTCTTACCAAAGTTCAGATTTCTGATACTAGATTGTTTTGATAAGACTTTATCAAAAACATACACCTTCCCTTAGATAGCTCATGGGTGTGTCAAAACAATTTTTAAGAACTATGAAAAGGGATGTCGTAATCATAGTCTTGATCGTTTTGACCTTTGCCATTTCTCACAAGTCCAAGTTAGTGAGCCGGTAAACCACACACGCTCCACTAACGACTTTGAGAATGCAAATATCCCAATTGCTATCTAGCTAAAATCTACTTAGTGGAAGTGTTTCCTCACCATCATTTTCATGAATCGGAGAGAAACCTTATGACACTTAGATTTAATGGTGTATGAGTTCGTATCCATGTGAATTGTCAAAACCATAGTCACAAGACAAGGATAATGACAAATCCAAACTCATATGGACTGAACTCAATCTTAATTTCTTGCCACCTGGTAGCTCAAGGGCCTGCCATTGCTTCCAAGTTGTTGCGCAACACATTGAGAACTCTAAGAACTCATATGCAAAGCCAACTTTAACTAGAATGGGCACAGAATATGTCAACACGATAGGTTATAAACCCCAAGTCGTGTGCTAGTGAAGAACTTCAGGTTTCATTCTTGATTAGTTCTTGAGACTTTCAAGACCTTTAAGACTCCCACTGTCCTCTTGACCTATAAGACTCCCTTGTCAAACATCCAAGAGATAGTGTGGATTCTAATCAAGACAAACACTTCACACAATTGGCCGAAGTTGGTCTTTGTTTTATCCAAAACATCACAACTTACCAATTTCAAATGTACAAGAGTAGAAAACTTTTACTCTTACATTTGTCAAGTGTTTTAAACCTTTTTTTAAGGACATGTCACTCAAATTACACTCTTGGAGTATGACTCTAAGACTTGTATTGGAACGAAGTATGACTCATCTTCTTGATTTAACCATTTCAACAATTTCAAGATCCCTTCTTCTTAGTCATAAGAATGCACTAAGACTTCCTTAGAGAACTAATTTTGATATGGTTTCTTAATCATTAAGATGATCACAAAACTGATACTAAAGTACTCTCCCATCTTTTCAGATTTGAGAAACTTTTATCCTTCTGCCTAATTTGATTCTTCTTATCCGCTCTGCTATGTATTGGAACCTTTTCCAATGTCTCAGAGTTACACTTAAGCTTGTAAGTATAATCATATTTACTGAACTCTAGTAAAATATGACGAATAGCCTTATATCTTTTGTGGTGGACTTAATCAGTGCACATGACTATGTACTCGATCCCTTAGTCCATTACTTGACTCACACATCCATGTGAACAAGTAATTAGTCTTAATTTTTCCAATACTTGGAAGTTCTCATTCATCATGCTATACAACTTGCATGATTCCAAGTCCCGGTCCAATTGAGACTTTGGATGATGAGAGTCTTTCCTTATTTGGTAAATTTAGACATTACCACAAATGAAAGAATCAATTTCATATTTCCACTCTTGCTATTAATGGAATCATATAAGCAACAATTTTTCCTCAGATGCCATTGTAAGGATATTTAAAATAAATAAAATCAAAAATTTTCTTTTATTTTAAAGCTATGCGGAAAAACTTATCCTTACAATCCATATAAAAACTTGTTGTTATCTATTCCTAAGCAATATCTCATAACTCCTAAGAAGTAGCTCACGAATCCGATCTTCAAACTACGCGATAGAAATCCATCTACGCGATCAGATTCAGCATATTCTTTCTTTAAGTTTCTTCACTTTCCTTTGATTATTAAAACATCACCATGTGACCCAGTCACATCATGCATCAAGAATCTCAGAATAGAAACTTAACAGAGTTAGAGTAGTGGACTTTACCTGAAGTAGAGTCAATCTTATTGACTTTAACACCCTTAGGTAAATTTGGCAGCTTCGCAAATAATGACCCTTTCTTTGGCAATATAAACATATGGACCCTTTGATAATGGTACAAGGGACTATCACAGACTTATCTTTTCTCTTTACCATTTGTTCAACCGAGTTGACTATGGCCGATCCCTTTCCATTGGGAAGAGAATGCTTTTCTGGATTTCCTGTGTCACTATTGTCAATGTCCATCAAGTTTTGAGGAAGTTGATCTTAACAAATAGATAAGATCATTAAGGGTCTTGTCATAGTCTGTTTCATAGGTGTTCCAAAAGAACTCACTATGTGACTTAGAAAGTAGTTGAACCACCAACTTTCTCAAGACTTTGACACCCTTCTCTCCCGGCTTGTCAATATGTGACTACATCTCCAAGATGTGATCACACCTAGACCTTGCCTTTCCAATGAGGCTTGAGTGACCTTAAACTTTTCAAGAACTTGTGGGTTAGGGTGAATAATTGGAGGAGGAGAGATAAGTATGATATCCATGGGACATCATCTTCATTAGGAAAGCTTGTTTCAAGATATTTGGGAAGATCATAAATGTCTAAACCAGACATGTTTTGGGAGATATTCAAGATAGTTGATCTTTGAGTCCTTAATATGACACCCAATATGAAAATATTAAGGCTAGGACCCAACAAACTATTTTATAACTTAGAAGAGGTATGCCGTAATCCAAGCTATAAAACAATTTGAAGGTAGGTGAATGACGATTCACCAATTTCCACCAAGATAAACGAAATGTATTATTAGGTTTTAATTGGTTTTGAAACTCCTAGATCTTTTGAGATTCATTGAACTGTTCAATGGCATGTTTCAATCTCGAGTGTGCCCTTCAGGTTTTGTGACTGGGATGCCGAGGATCACAAAACAAGGTGTGAAGTAACCATGCAAATTACTGGGTACCCTTAACTGTTTATCCCTCAATCGATGTGCCGGTTAACCACACACGCTCCATCGATACTATGATAAACATTAAGTTACCCTTTGCCTACCTTGTTAAATATGAGTTAGTGTGCCGGTTAACCACACGCGCTCCACTAACCGACTCAAACAAAGTGCAAAGTGTAATTTCGTGGATTAGCACCTTATTCACATTTTTCTAAGTAACTAAGATTGGGAATTATTAAGAGTTTAGTTACTTAGTATTTATCATTAATACTTTTAATGAAGGGAGAATTATAGTCATGTCAAACCCGTTCGGCTAACGACCCTCCACCAGTCAAGCAAGCGGTGGGTGAGAGTGAACACCCATTAAGTTGCCATTTTATAGGCAACAACCTTATACCCACCTTATAGACCGGCTTCGTGAATGAGGCGTACTAGCGGTAAGACCGACTTTACTCTTATACATATAAATATTATTAACTTATAATATTATAAAGTATAAGGGTTGAATTTTAACTTTTAAAATTCTAAGGGCTAACTTGGAATTAAAGTATTCATAAGAGAAAACTTTACAAATTCCAAAACTTAAGGGCAAGTTTTGAAACTATTCAAAACTAATTAATTCCATAACTTATGTATTTAAAGTAGTTTTAATCCAAAAACTCTTCAAGTTCCATAACTTGTGGACAAATTATGGAAGACTTTAAACTAATAAAGAATTAATCTTTTCTTTATTTTATAACTTATGGAATTAATTAAGGTTACATATTTTATTTATTTATTTATTAATGAAGTGACTCTTGAACCTCCATAACTTAAGGACAAGACTCTTCATCTTTTTTGTAACCTTTGCCAACTTTATGAATTTTATGAGTCTTTAATGTGACTCTTCATGTAACTTAAGGATAAGTTACACAAACACATTTTATACTCAACTCTTAGATTAATTTGGATTGAAAACAACTTTTTCACTCAACTTTTCTATTAATCTAAGCAACTCATAAGAACAAGATAATTCAAATCAAACTTTTTCATGTAATTAGTCTAACCTTTAAACTAATACAAAACATGAATCTATTGACAATTATCTTGAAAATGGATTAGCATGAACATTACCACATTTAAAAACAAGTTTATAAGTTCAAAACAACTTAGGGTAATGTTCCTAGTCCATTTCTAGCCAAAAACCTCGAAGATATGTTGTCTGGGGTCCAACTCGTCGAGTGCATGAACACAACTCGGTGAGTTGGATGCAATTTGCCTTGGACTCGCCGAGTCCCTTCATGGACTCGGCGAGTCAGCTGGGCTGACAGCAACAAAACTCGATTTTTCAGCCTCTATTGCAAGTATAACAAGAAAACAAACCTGACTCTGATACCACTGTTGGGTTTTGAGCATTCTAACACTCCTAAGTGTACATGCAACCCTAAATACCTTGGATCTATGTTTTCTCTATTATACATGCAAATATGAACATCCAAGGTATTATCCTAATCTAGCATACAAAACTATCAATATAACAAGATAGAATACATACCTCTTTGATGTAGAATGTCTTCATGAAGCTTGAGTGCCTAGTGCCCCAAGTGTGACACCTCAAATGGTTCACACAACACCAAATACACTTGGAATAACTTGAGAGAAACTAGAACACTTCATGAAATCGGTTAGCCCTCTCTAGAATAATCTAGTGACCGATTTTGGGAAGAATAATATCTTTATATAGTGTTACAATTAGGGTAAACCCTAATTGTCATGACTTTCCATTTCCTTGGATCCATGGGTTCAAATACACCATGGAGCATCATATGGGTTTTGGCCCAACTAGATAATCCATGGAGCATTAGCCCACTATATAAGTATGGATGATTTACACAATCAACCCATATATTTAATTAGTCTTCTTTTGATCACTTAATTAATCCTAGATTAATTCTTGATCAATACTAATTAAATAATCTTATTATTCTTATTATTAATATACTAGAACTTATAATATATTAATAACCATAAGTGTCTTATTTCTCTCATTATAGTCTATCCAAGTGCATGATGCCATGCAACCCAAATGGACCATGCCGGGTCGGGTCAAGTCTTACCAATTATAGTTATGGACTTAGACATTAATCCAACAATCCATGGGTTAAAGCTCCATGGAGTATCCATGGACTTTTCCATGCAAGCCTAGCCCATTCCAAATAAGCATTAGCCCACACTATATAACTATAGAAGCCCATATTTAATTAGTAATATCTTTGATCTCTAAAATAATCCTAGATTAATTATAGATCAATACTAATCAAATAATATGATCTTATATTAATATATTAGAACTTATAATATATTAATAAATCATAACTTGTACTATTCTCAAATATTATCCATAAATTGGTAGGGTGAAGTGTAACCCAAATGGACCATGTCGGGTCGGGTCAAGTACATACCAAATATAGTTATGGACTTAGACACTATATCCAACACATACTTCATCAGAAAAGGTTATCTCAGAAGCTGATGTGGTAACAGTATCGGATTATGAAGAGGAAGAAACTGCTGCTCATGCTGTATCAGTTGTAGAAGAGCATAACCTACAAAATATTCAATTTGAAGAAGATTATAATCAAGGGTCATCTAAGAACACTGCCGAGCCCAGTCAACTTGAAGATCTTGATCTTAATACCAGCTTTGATCAAGGTCACATTCCTGAGACTTTTTGAAGAAATGATGATTTCCTATCTCTCTTCACGAGCACTTTGATGGTATCTTTCCATCAAGTCTCGGTGCATCTCATAGGGGTAGAAATCTTCATAGGATTTTTGGAGATCCGCGGTCATAGTGGCCATCATGATGCATGCCACTTTGGTGGCATCCCTTGCATGTGCCCTAAACTCAGCGATCTCTTCAGGAGTAGCAACTGTCTCATCAATCTCCTTAAGCTCCTTATCAAGGACATATTCCTTGTCCTCGTAGCGAGTAATCATTCTGATGTTTCTTATCCATTCATTAAAGTTGGATCCATCAAAAGTGACTTTCCCACATAAGTTCATAAGAGTAAAGGAGCCATTGGGATTAGAGCCAGAAGCGGTAGTGTTTGTAGACATCTGAAAATGAAGAAGATTTTAGTTTAGATATAGAGATAGTCCTTAATAAAACACACAAATGTAGTATTAAGGCTAGGATCCAATCACAATATATTATAACTTAGAAGAGGTATGCCGTAGTCTAAGTAATAACATATTTGAAAGGTAGGTGAATGACGATTCACCAATTTCCACCAAAAAATGAAATAGTAAATATTAAGTTTTTTTTCGATTTGGTACTTAGAAATTCCTAGATTCTTCTGAGATTCAATGAACTTTTCAAAGGCATGTTTCAATCTCGAGTGTGCCCTCCAAGTTTTGTGACTGGGATGCCGAGGATCACAAGACAAGGTGTGAAGTAACCAGGCAAACTACTTGGTACCCTTAATAAATTACCCCTCAATCGATGTGTCGGTTAACCACACACGCTCCATCGATACTATGATAAATATTAAGTCACCCTTTACCTACCTTGTTAAGTCCAAGTTAGTGTGCCGGTTAACCACACACGCTCCACTAATGACTTAGACAAAGTGTAAAGTGTAATTTAATGGATTAGCACCTTATTCACATTTTTCCTAAAGTAACTAAGATTTGGAATTTAATAAAACATTTAGTTAATTTATAATATTCATCATACTTTTAATGAGAATTTATAAGTCCTTGTCTTACCCGTTCGGCTAACGACCCTCTACTAGTCAAGCAAGCGGTGGGTGAGAGTGGACACCCATTAAGTTGTCATTTTATTTTGGACGATTTTGTGGTGAACATTAATGCTACTACTCGGGATACTATCCTAATGTATCCTCGATTTATTCAGCTATTCATCAACAAGCAGTTTCTTAATGTGGTGAAGGATGGAGAAACATTGGATATGAAGTCTTTGGGTCCTCACACCATTGGACTCATTAAACAAAACTGAAAGCGGAACGTGGTCTTTCAGGGATTATATCCTTTGGTCAAATTTAGACAATTTGCAGAACCGAACGAAGCTGCTGAATCTCATGGATCATCAGACAAGATTTCGTCAGAACATACTGATGGGTTTTGAGCATTCTAACACTTCCTAAGTGTACATGCAACCCTAATAAACCTTGGATCTATGTTTGTCTAAGATACATGCAAATAATTATTTTCCAAGGTTCATATCCTAACTAGCATGGCATGGGGAACACGAATCAAATAAAGCTAGTAGAAATACTTACCTTGTAGTAGTAGTTGATTGCTTGGAGTTTTAGAGCCTAGCACCAATAGTGTGAATGCCTCAAATGGAAATCACAAATCACCACAAACTTGGAACTTTGAGAGAATAGTCACTACTATCTTGAAATCAGCCCTCACCTCAACAAGTGTCAACTAATGTGATTTCAAGAACCAAAGCCTCCTTTATATAGTGTGGTGGATTAGGGTTACATCCATGTAAACCCTAATACCCATGTCTGTTCATTTCCATGAGATCCATGGGTTAAAGCTCCATGGACTTTTCCATGCAAGCCTAGCCCATTCCAAATAAGCATTAGCCCACACTATATAAATATAGAAGCCCATATTTAATTAGTAATATCTTTGATCTCTAAATTAATCCTAGATTAATTATAGATCAATACTAATCAAATAATATGATCTTATATTAATATATTAGAACTTATAATATATTAATAAATCATAACTTGTACTATTCTCAAATATTATCCATAAATTGGTAGGGTGAAGTGCAACCCAAATGGACCATGCCGGGTCGGGTCAAGTACATACGAAATATAGTTATGGACTTAGACACTATATCCAACACATACTTCATCAGAAAAGGTTATCTCAGAAGCTGATGTGGTAACAGTATCGGATCATGAAGAGGAAGAAACTGTTGCTCATGCTGTATCAGTTGTAGAAGATCATAACCTACAAAATATTCAATTTGAAGAAGATTATAATGAAGGGTCATCTAAGAACACTGCCAAGCCTAGTCAACTTGAAGATCTTGATCTTACCAGCTTTGATCAAGGTCACATTCCTGAGACTTTTTGAAGAAATGATGATTTCCTATCTCTCTTGACGAGCACTTTGATGGTATCTTTCCATCAAGTCTTGGTGCATCTCATAGGGGTAGAAATCTTCGTAGGATTTTTGGAGATCCGCGGACATAGTGGCCATCATGATGCATGCCACTTTGGTGGCATCCCTTTCATGTGCCCTAAACTCAGCGATCTCTTGAGGAGTGGCAACTGTCTCATCAATCTCCTTAAGCTCCTTATCGAGGACATATTCCATGTCCTCGTAGCGAGTAATCATTCTGATGTTTCTTATCCATTCATTAAAGTTGGATCCATCAAAAGTGACTTTCCCACATAAGTTCATAACAGTAAAGGAGCCATTGGGATTAGAGCCAGAAGCAGTAGTGTTTGCAAACATCTGAAAATGAAGAAGGTTTTAGTTTAGATATAGAGATAGTCCTTAATAAAACACCCAAATGTAGTATTAAAGCTAGGATCCAATCACAATATATTATAACTTAGAAGAGGTATGCCGTAGTCTAAGTAATAACATATTTGAAAGGTAGGTGAATGACGATTCACCAATTTCCACCAAAAAACGAAATAGTAAATATTAAGTTTTTTGTTGATTTGGTACATAGAAATTCCTAGATTCTTTTGAGATTCAATGAACTTTTCCAAGGCATGTTTCAATCTCGAGTGTGCCCTCCAAGTTTTGTGACTGGGATGCCGAGGATCACAAAACGAGGTGTGAAGTAACCATGCAAACTACTTGGTACCCTTAATAAATTACCCCTCAATCGATGCGCCAGTTAACCACACACGCTCCATCGATACTATGATAAATATTAAGTCACCCTTTACCTACCTTGTTAAGTCTAAGTTAGTGTGCCGGTTAACCACACACGCTCCACTAACGACTTAGACAAAGTGTAAAGTGTAATTTCATGGATTAGCACCTTATTCACATTTTTCCTAAAGTAACTAAGATTGGTAATTTAATAAAACATTTAGTTACTTTATAATATTCATCATACTTTTAATGAGAATTTATAAGTCCTTGTCTTACCCGTTCGGCTAACGACCCTCCACCGGTCAAGCAAGCGGTGGGTGAGAGTGGACACCCATTAAGTTGCCATTTTATAGGCAACAACCTAATACCCACCTTATACACCGGCTTCGTGAATGAGGTGTACTAGCGGTAAGACGACTTTGTTCATATATATATATATATATATATATATATATATATATATATATATATATATATATATATATATATATATATATATATATATATATATATAATTATTAAATCATGATAATATAAGTATAAGGGTTTAATTTTAACTTTTAAAATTCTAAGGGTTGGAACTAAAGTTTTTAATATGGCTTTACTTGTTCCAAAACTTGAGGGCAAGTTTTGTAAACATTCAAAACTTTTCATTTCTTGTAACTTATGAGTTTAATAGAGTAATAAAATGAAGACTCTTCATTTTTCTAACTCTTGTGTTCTTTTAATGGTTTTTTAATCCAAGTGACTTTTGGTTTTCCATAACTTGAGGACAAGTTATGGACTCCATTAAAACACATTATGATCAAAATTAATCTACCACATAGGTTACAAATAATTCCTATGATCATCTAGGCATCATAAGAACAAGAACATGAATATGAAAAATTTCATGAATCAAAATCACACTTAAACTTTGTAATTTTGATAACTAGTTGTTGTAAATGAATTAGCAATGACATTACACCATCTAAAACAAGTTTTCAAGTACCAAAACAGTTTAGGGTAATGTTTCTAATCCATTTCCAGCAACTAAAGTCGAAAATCTACACTCTGTCGACCCTACTCGCCGAGTGCATGAACCTACTCGACGAGTAGGTTGAAGATAGAAGTGAACTCGACGAGTCCCCCCATGGACTCAATGAGTCCCCCCATGGACTCGACGAGTCCAGCAGTCAGACAGCAAGTTTTTCGACTTTTTCAACTATATTGTATCAAGTATCAAACAAACAAAACCAGTCTCTGATACCACTGTTGGGTTTTGAGCATTCTAACACTTCCTAAGTGTACATGCAACCCTAATAAACCTTGGATCTATGTTTGTCTAAGATACATGCATATAATTAAATTTTCCAAGGTTTATATCCTAGCTAGCATGGCATGGGGAACATGAATCAAATAAAGCTAGGAGAAATACTTACCTTGAAGTTGTAGTTGATTGCTTGGAGTTTTTGAGCCTAGCACCAGTAGTGTGGATACCTCAAGTGGAAATCACAAATCACCACAAACTTGGAACTTTGAGAGAATAGTCACTACTATCTTGAACTTTTCCCTCACCTCAACAAATGTCACCTAGTGTCATTTCAAGAACCAAAGCCTCCTTTATATAGTGTGGAGGATTAGGGTTACATCCCTAAAACCCATGTCTCTTCATTTCCATGAGATCCATGGGTTATAGCTCCATGGAGTATCCATGGACTTTTCTATGCAAGCCTAGCCCATTCCAAATAAGCTTTAGCCCACACTATATAAATATAGAAGCCCATATTTAATTAGTAATATCTTTGATCTCTAAATTAATCCTAGATTAATTATAGATCACTACTAATTAAATAATATGATCTTATATTAATATATTAGAACTTATAATATATTAATAAATCATAACTTGTACTATTCTCAAATATTATCCATAAATTGTTCGGGTGAAGTGCAACCCAAATGGACTATGCCGAGTCGGGTCAAGTACATACCAAATATAGTTATGAACTTAGACACTATATCCAACAGTATTCATATATGAATATGAACTATTATGTCAGCCTGATATGTTGGAGCATTTAAGCAGAAACTCCGAAATGAGTGGACCAGATTCATTCCCTCATTCTCAACCTTTTTTCTCAATTGAAACCTCGTCTCTCTCTCTCTCTCTCTCTCTCTCTATATATATATATATATATATATATATATATATATACACACACACACACACATACATATACATATATATATATATATACATATACATATATATATACATACATATATATATATACATATATATATATGTGTGTGTGTGTGTGTCGCTTGATTTTGTAGATGAAAATGATAAAAAAAGATTACTTTAATAAAAATTAGTAACTATTTCTCTTCCTTTCTCTCTAGTAACTTTCAGATGAACACTATATTTAGAGTATATATCAAGTATATGTTAGAAACATGTAGTGGAGCATGTAAGTATAACTAGATTGTTTTTAGCATATGAGAAAGGTATTGGTTAATACACAAGATTGTGACATCCCGGAATTCAGTTCTATAATTGTAGACAGTCAATTCACCGCGAACCTCTTTATGACTTGACCTATTGAGTTTTAATGCATGTTTTGGAAAATAATTTCATTACAATTAAAATAATATAGGAGGTGATATCTTACTTCCAATAGTGGAAAATATCAAATGAATCATACAGCACAAACTATAACCCTAGTTAATAAATCGAAAAACAACAATTTAGTATTAAGCCTTTTGAGCGAAGCAAACACTCTAGACTCGTAGTACATGTTCACTTGACTATGAATATATAGAACGTCCAAAATGGAGCTCGTGTGTAATTAGTGGACTCGGCTCTACAATTTAGTATTAAGCCTTTAAACACGATTTTCCGAAGTTCTACAACTCAAAAAATAATTTGTTTACGTTTCTACAATTAGTGCACTTGGCTCTATCATTCGCCTCTTTTGAAAAAAAAATACTAGACATCAGGATCTTGGCATGCAAATCAAGAAAGGTTTTGAGGCATTGAAGGAAAAGATAACATCACCCAACATTCCCACCTTGCAGGAGAGTCCAAACTTAGCCCATTTCTTCTTCCTTCCTACTTGCCTACGTCCAAGGCTTCACCCATCACCACCTTATCTAGTCCTTGATGTTGGAATGCACTCTTGTTCCTAGGTACAGGGCATGGATGCTTTAGGTGATGTTTGATTTTCTGAAGCAAAAATTCATGAAGTCTGCGGACCACCTCTGCAACCCTCTGCAGTAGAAGAGGTGGACCAAACGGCTACAGACTATAATAAGAAGCGTGTTTATTTTTTTAACATCTGCATACTGCTGCAAATATTAAAAAATTAAAATAAACTAATTTTATAAACCGAAAATAGCTTTTTAATACGTAAAATTTAATAATGTATAACATTTCGGTAAAAATTAATGATATTTCAGTAAAAAAATAATGATATTTCAACAAAAAAATAAAGATATTTTTAGTAAAAAATAATGATATTTCATCAAGAAATTATCATTATTGAATATAAAAAAATGAAAAATAAATTCAATAAAAATAAACGAAAAAAAAGGGAAAAAAATGTGAAATAAAATTTTAATAACATATAATCAAAATTTCAGCAATAAAAAAAGAAGAAGAAAAGGTTGGAAGAGGTTGGAAGAGGCAGTACAAGTGTTGCGCCAAACAGAGCACGCGCAGAGGTTTTTGACTCAGAAGACTTCTAAAAAACAAACAGCGGCGAGATGAAAAGTGTTGCGCGTGTGCTGCGCCGCGCAGCAGTAAGAGGTTTGAAGAGGTTTTTTCCGAAAAACAAACAGCACCTTAGTGTGTTTGACTAACCAATAGAGCATGGTGCTAGGACTTTGCATGAGGCTATAAAAACAGCTTTGGATTCCTCATTTGAACAAAACAAATCAGCCAACACTCTCAAGCTCTCCCTCTCCCTTACTCTCTTTCTTTTGGCTAGAAAAAACACCATCGAGAGTGGTTTGAACCGTCGGTTGTTAAGCCACCGAGAACCACCACCTTCCACCCTATTCTCCCATGTTTCTTCTGCCAGCCACCACCCGTGTCCATCTTCGCTATTACCCCTCCCCTTGTCATTCGTTTTCGGGATAAAAAAGAAAACTGCAGCAGCGATAGGCTGTCAGAGCACTCCTCTCCGCCTGCTATCGTTGCTAATCCACCAATCGGCCACCACCTTTGCCTATCTCATGTTTTCTATATTTTTTGTTGTTTCCAAGTCCAAGTCTCAAGTTATTATTATTATTTTTTGATTTTATATCAAGCCTAAACTCAGGTTAGAGTTTGTTGCTAGTCCGTGCTCTCTCGAGGTGCTTCCTAGAAACCATACTCACATCTACTCTGAGTTCATGTGCGAAAGGGTGAGTGTTTACAATCCCTCTTTTAAAGATTTTATATATTTCCATCGGGGGGGGGGGGGGGGGGGGGGAATACATGTGATCACTTATTTATACAAAACTCTCACAAAAATCATATATTGGTTACAAATATTGCTAGTTAAAACATACTTTGTTTAACAAAAACTAGTTATAAACTTTATATATATCTATCTATCTATATATATATATATACATATATATATATATATATATATATATATATATATATATATATATACTTCTTATGGTTTTTAACATTTTACAACTAATCATAATAACATATGCAACTTATTACAATAAGTTATGATTTTTCCTGAAAATGCATGTATATCATCAATCATATGTCATGAACAGTTAACCTTTGTAATATTTCAAAGTTCATATCATGCATGTATATATTTATGTCTGTGTGTGTGTATATATATATATATATATATATATATATATATATATATATATATATATATATAAGTTATAATGATTTTAACTTTGAATTTATACATGTACTTGTATAGACTATTATGAGATTTACCACTTTATTAAAGCGAGTATCTTATCCATTTTATACATACTCAATATTTATATTAAAATTCTATCAATTGTAAATCATTTTACCTATGACTTATCCACATATAAGTTAGGGCTACTCACTCTCGATCCTTACGTCCCAGATGCTTATCCATGTTTATAGGGAGGGTATTTATTTATGTACATTAGTTAATGTCTTTTATTGTGACACGCTATTCATTACCTATGTAAACTGTGACGCCTAGTTCCTAGTATGTATTTTAATAAAGAATTATTCATTTTTGCAAAGGGACTCGACGAGTTGGAGGCCCCAAACTCTTCTAGTAGGAATGGGACTTTTGGACGCGGGACTTGAAATCTACTCTACGAGTTGAGAAGCCTCAACTCGACAAGTAGGACTGCCAGAGTGAAACCCTAATTTTTAGGGTTTGCACCCTATTTAAGGACCTTAACACCTCCTTGTAGCCTCCCTTGTATGGTCCTAAAACGAATCTTACTAGTGATCAAATAGCAAACACAATCAATAAATTAACTAAGAACGAGTAGAATAAAGAACAAACAAGCTTGCATATGCTTTTCTATTAGAATCACGTCTGGTACAACTTGCGGTTACAGGAGCTGAGAATACCGAGGCATCAACAACCACAAAAGACCTAAGAAACCCCTATTTATACACTATTGGGCCGGCCCGGGTTTACGGCCGTAAACTCCTCACAGTGACCGTAAACTCCAAACAAACTATAATAAGCTATTAAATGACCAAAAGAACCTATTACATAGAAAGCCTAGACCAAACCACTAATTTAGACCTTTCAATCCCCCCTTGGTTTGGTTCTAGCTTTAGGTCAATCATTGTTCACGAGCATTACATCATCCAGTCCCATGGCTCCATTCCACATTCTCTTATTAATAATCTCGGAAACCATCGCAATGTACTCTATCGCAGTCGATTCGAAAATATCCTCAGCAACTTGAATCTGAAAATTGATCAAGTGATGAATGTCCCATTTTCTGAACTGAAACAAATCCCTTCTTTCGTATAGACGAATGCATCCTTCTTTAAGTTTGATGACAAAAGATGTTGTTGTCTCATCAAATACCTAGTAAAGCATTGAACTCAAGGATCCATCCAGATAGATCTGAAGCACTGGAATTTCTTTGACCTATTTTGTAGCAGGCCACATCACCACTTGTAGGGGATGACCAGTTTTAGGGTCACTGACATCTGGATAGTATTTTATCATAGATTCAGTAGTTTTCATCAATGGGAATCGCTTCTTCACTTGGCCTTCAAGGAAATGTTTGAAGTTGGTTGCTTGTTGGTTGTTTGTTGGATTAGATAAGGGAGATTGAAATACTTCCGAAAGATCTACTCTGGTCCAAGAATTGAAGTCATGATTGTCCTTGTAGAGCTTTGTATTACCGCTCTTCCTCCTTACAATCCACGTTTTCAAGGGATCGTGAAAACCCCAAGAAATAATTCCTGGCCTATCATTGTATGTGTCTCTAAACCTTGTGGCCTCGAGATCTGTTACGGTGATTGTGGATTTGTTCCCAGGTGCATTTGTATCGGAACTCCTCTTGAATAAGAGTTGTCCTTTCTCAGCTGCTTCAGGTTGTCTGTCTCTGATTATCTTTGCAATGTGAGGAGCATGGGCAGGTTCATCTTCAAAGTGATTCACAACCCTTGAGGTATCAGCAGTCAGCACAGCGATCGGGTGAGCCTCAGAGTGAAGATTAATTCTATGTTCATCAGCAGTAGTCTTGTACTTAACACCAAAATCTTCTTCTAGTTTCTTCTTTACATCAAAATAGCTGGAGGTCAAAAGATTGAAGTGAGCTTGTAGCTTAGAAATCTTCTTGGTCTTGACAACTCCATCTTCTTTGAGATCAGAGACTTGAATCTTTAGATTTGTATTTTCACTTAGAAGATCTTCAACCTAGATGCTAAGCTCAATGTTTTTCTGATCAAGCACATTGACCCTTTTTTGAAGTTTGTTGATTACAAAATCTTTATCTCTAGATCGCCCCTCATCAAAAACTACCCCTTTCACCTTAGAAGTAGTTGCAGTTGTTTGCTCTTGAGCCAAACGAATTGAAGCTTCTTCAAGATCTGCCCCTGGGGGAGAGAACCCTAGTGGTATAGAGGAGCCACCAGTTTCAAAAATGGTACTAGGGCTTTCACTGAATGGTTATGTGGTTATGATAGCCAGAGTAGTAGTCGGAGAAGTAGGCACGCCTTGAGAAAGGACACAGTCCAAAAGCCCGACCCTAGGATCTCTTCTTCTTCTTCTTTTTGTTGTAGGTTGCACAACCTGGTGTTTGTTGATCATATTCAAGTGGTTCAGATATAGGCAATGCACTATCAAGGGGAGGAATCCCTGACACCGTCGCCGTAGGAATTGAAGAACCAACCACTTGTGCTTGAGAAACGGGGGTTGAATCAAAAGCGTCTTCCTGTTCCCCTGTCTCCGTTGCCGGGATAGCAACATCACTGACACTGTCTAGCAAGGTATTGAGATTTACACTTGATAGGAAATCATCATTTCTTCAAAAAGTCTCAGGAATGTCACCTTGATCAAAGCTAGTAAGATCAAGATCTTCAAGTTGACTGGGCTCGGCAGTGTTCTTAGATGACCATTGATTATAATCTTCTTCAAATTGAATATTTTGTAGGTTATGCTCTTCTACAACTGATACATCATGAGCAGCAGTTTCTTCCTCTTCATGATCTGATACTGTTACCACATCACCTTCTGAGATAACCTTTTCTGATGAAGTATGTGTTGGATATAGTGTCTAAGTCCATAACTATATTTGGTATGTACTTGACCCGACTCGGCATGGTCCATTTGGGTTGCACTTCACCCTTCCAATTTATGGATAATATTTGAGAATAGTACAAGTTATGATTTATTAATATATTATAAGTTCTAATATATTAATATAAGATCATATTATTTGATTGGTATTGATCTATAATTAATCTAGGATTAATTTAGAGATCAAAGATATTACTAATTAAATATGGGCTTCTATATTTATATAGTGTGGGCTAATGCTTATTTGGAATGGGCTAGGCTTGCATGGAAAAGTCCATGGATACTCCATGGAGCTTTAACCCATGGATCTCATGGAAATGAACAGACATGGGTATTAGGGTTTACATGGATGTAACCCGAATCCACCACACTATATAAAGGAGGATTTGGTTCTTGAAATCACACTAGTTGACACTTGTTGAGGTGAGGGCCGATTCAAGATAGTAGTGACTATTCTCTCAAAGTTCCAAGTTTGTGGTGATTTGTCATTTCCATTTGAGGCATTCACACTATTGGTGCTAGGCTCTAAAACTCCAAGCAATCAACTACTACTACAAGGTAAGTATTTCTACTAGCTTTATTTGATTCATGTTCCCCATGCCATGCTAGTTAGGATATGAACCTTGGAAAATAATTATTTGCATGCATCTTAGACAAACATAGATCCAAGGTTTATTAGGGTTGCATGTACACTTAGGAAGTGTTAGAACGCTCAAAACCCATCAGTATGTTCTGACGAAATCTTGTCTAATGATCCATGATATTCAGCAGCTTCGTTCGGTTCTGCAAATTGTCCAAATTTGACCAAATGATATAATCCCTGAAAGACCACATTCCCCTTTCGGTTTTGTTTAATGAGTCCAATGGTGTGAGGACCCAAAGACTTCATATCCAATGTTTCTCTATCCTTCACCACATTAGGAAACTGCTTGTTGATGAATAGCTGAATAAATCGAGGATACATTAGGAAAGTATCCCGAGTAGTAGCACTAACGTTCACCACAAAATCATCCAAAATAAAATGACAACTTAATGGGTGTCCACTCTCACCCACCGCTTGCTTGACTAGTGGAGGGTCGTTAGTCGAACGGGTAAGACAAGGACTTATAAATTCTCATTAAATGTATGATGAATATTATAAAGTAACTAAATGTTTTATTAAATTCCCAATCTTAGTTACTTTTGGAAAAATGTGAATAAGGTGCTAATCCATGAAATTACACTTTACACTTTGTCTAAGTCGTTAGTGGAGTGTGTGTGGTTAACCGGCACACTAACTTGGACTTAACAAGGTAGGTAAAGGGTGACTTAATATTTATCATAGTATCGATGGAGCGTGTGTGGTTAACCGGCACATCGATTGAGGGGTAATTTATTAAGGGTAGTAAGTAATTTGCATGGTTACTTCACACCTCGTTTTGTGATCCTCAGCATCCCAGTCACAAAACTTGGAGGGCACACTTGAGATTGAAACATGCCTTTGAAAAAGTTCATTGAATCTCAAAAGAATCTAGGAGTTTCTAAGAACCAAATTAAATATTTTAATTTTTCGACTTTGGTGGAAATTGGTGAATCGTCATTCACCTACCTTTCAAATATGTTATTACTTAGATTACGGCATACCTCTACTAAGTATAATATATTGTGATTGGGTCCTAGCCTTAATACTACATTTGGGTGTTTTTATTAAGGACTATTCCTATTTCTAAACTAAACGTTTCTTCTTCTCAGATGTATGCAAACACTGCTGCTTCTGGCTCTAATCCTAATGGCTCCTTTTCTCTTATGAACTTGTGTGGGAAAGTCACTTTTGACGGATCCAACTTTAATGAATGGATCAGAAACATCAGAATGATTACTCGCTACGAGGACAAGGAATATGTCCTCGATAAGGAGCTTAAGGAGATTGATGAGATAGTCGCAACTCCTCAAGAGATCACTGAGTTTAGGGCACATGAAAGGGATGCCACGAAAGTGGCATGCATCATGATGGCCACCATGACCGCTGATCTCCAAAAATCCTATGATGATTTCTACCCCTATGAGATGCACCAAGACTTGATGGAAAGATACCATCAAAGTGCTCGTCAAGAGAGGTATGAAATCATCTCCTCCATGATAACAACTCGCATGAAGGATGGTGAACCCATCACGGGCCACATGCAGAAAATGCAAAGATTTGCGGACCGTTTGCTGAAGCTAAATGTGAACTTCCTTGAGGAGCTTGTAATAGATATAATTTTGCACTCCTTACCTTCATGTTATGATCAATTCCGCATGACATACCACATGAACAAGGAAGAGGTCACACTCAGCAAACTTCAAGGACTCTTAAAGACCGTGGAAAGTGGTCTTAAGGGTAAGACGGTTATTACTACTCCTACTCCTATCAACTCCGCCCCTGTCTTGGCAATCGGGAATGGACGACGGAACAAGCGAAAGAGTTATTCGAAGGGTACCAAGGTTAGTACCCTTCATGGCTCTTCTTCAAGTGGAACCAAGAAAGGTTTCATCACTCCTTCTTCTGACCCAAAAGAGGCTGAATGCTTCTATTGCCATGAAAAGGCTCATTGGAAGCGGAACTACCCAAAGTACCAGCAAGATGTGAAGGATGGGAAAGTTAAACCCAACCACGCAGGTATTTACACTATCATTTCTAATAACTCACCCCATTATAAGTCTTGGGTCCTTGATACCGGTTGTGGTATTCATATTTGTTGTGACTTGCAGGGACTAAGAAGAAGTGAGAATGTGGAAAAAGGAAGGATAAACTTAATCATTGGGAATAGGACAGTTACACCTGTCACCAAGATTGGAGTTATACTTTGTCGCTGAGTAGTGGGTTAAATTTAGATTTGAATAAATGTTGTTATTCGCCTGAAATGGCAAGAAATATAATTTCCTTTCATGCATTGTATAAAAAAAGGGTTTACCTTTTCATTTAATAATGAAGTTGGTTCTATTGATGCTTTCTTTAATAATGTTCTTTATTTTAAAGCATTACCTTATGATGGCGTGTATGAAACTGTATATGTGGTTGATTACCTAGGAAATAATGTATTGTGTACTGATTTTGTTAATAATAATAACTTGGATAAAGCATCGTTATGGCATTGTCGTCTTGGACAAATAATCAAGAAACGCATAGGTCAACTCCAAAAGGATGGAGTCGTGGAGTCGTTTGACCTAAAGTCAGATGATAGTTGCGAATAGTGCTTACTTGGAAAAATGACAAAGTCACCCTTCACAGGTTCTTGTGAGAGGGGTGAAGGTTTGTTGGACCTTGTACACACGGATATGTGTGGACCATTCAAACATGCCATAAGGGATGCTAATTGTTATTATTTGACTTTTACTGATGATTACAGTAGATATGGATATGTCTACTTAATCAAGCATAAGTCAGAGACTTTTGAAAGGTTTAAGGAATTTAAACAGGAAGTCAAGAATCAATTGGGCAGGAACATTAAGATGCTTCGATCCGATCGAGGTGGTGAGTATCTTAGTTAAGAGTTCCTTGACTATCTAAGGGAATGTGGGTTTGTCTCACAATTGACGCCTCCCAGGACACCATTGTTGAATTGTGTGGCTGAGAGGCATAATCGAACCTTGTTGGACATGGTTCGTTCCATGATGAGTCAAGCTTCGCTACCGATCTCATTTTGGGGGTATACCTTAGAGACTGCCGCCCATATTCTTAATCTAGTCCCTACAAAGAAAGTTGCCAAAACTCCTCACGAGATGTGGACTGGAAAAGTACCTAAACTAGACCACATCAAGATTTGGGGTTGCGAGGCTTTTGTGAGATGCGAGACTCATGAAAAGCTAGAACCCCGAAGCGAGAGGTGTATTTTCATCGGCTAGCCTAAAAGATCCTTTGGTTACCCCTTCTATAGACCTAGTGATAATGTGGTCTTTGTAGCAAGAAGAGGAGTCTTTCGAGAGAGAGAGTTTATAAGCCAAGGAGACATTGGGAGGCAAATTGATCTTGAAGAAATTCAAGAGTCAAGTGGTGAAGGAACTTCAAACACTAGCCCTCAACTTGAGGAGGAAACTCCTGTTGAGCCAATTGACGAATCTGTACCTCTGAGGCGTTCCACGAGAGTTAGGAGTACACCTGAGCACTACTATGGTTTCCATATTACTGGAGAAGGTGAGACACTTATTAGTGATGGGACACTAGTAGGTCTGGATGACCCTAACAGCTATGAGGAAGCCATGGCAAGCCCCGAGTCTGCTAAATGGAAAGAGGCTATGGATAGTGAGATACAATCCATGTATGACAATCAAGTTTGGAACTTGGTTGAGAATGTACCAGGTCATAAGACTGTAGGGTGCAAATGGATCTTCAAGAAGAAGACCGACATGGATGGTAATGTACACACTTATAAGGCTCGACTGGTTGCAAAGGGCTTCTCTCAAATTCCTGGAGTGGATTATGATGAGACCTTTTCTCCAGTAGCCAAGATTAAGTCTATTAGGGTTATGTTAGCCATAGCTGCATTTCATGACTATGAAATTTGGCAAATGGATGTCAAAACCGCGTTCCTTAATGGAATGTTGACTGAAGATGTTTACATGAGTCAGCCAGAAGGTTTTGTCAGCAACGAGTACCCTAATAGAGTGTGTAAGCTTCAGAAATCCATTTATGGATTAAAGCAAGCACCTCGCAGATGGAATCTTTGCTTTGATGAAATGGTCAAGGAATTTGGCTTTTCTAGGAGTGAAGATGAATCTTGTGTTTATGTCATGGCTAATGGGAGTATAGTTAGCTTTTTGGTATTGTATGTGGATGACATACTACTCATAGGAAACGACATCCCAACCCTGTAGGAAGTAAAGTCCTGGCTTGGGAAATGTTTCGCTATGAAGGACCTTGGTGAAGCTGCCTATATCCTAGGGATAAGGATTTTGAGAAACAGGAGTAAAAGACTAATTGGACTTAGTCAAAGCACCTATGTGGATAAGGTGTTGAAAAGATTCAACATGCATAACTCCAAGAAAGGTGAGTTACCCATTCAGAGTAACGCTAGATTGAGTAAGACACAAAGCCCTAGTACTGAGGCTGAGATAGCAGAAATGAGTCGACTACCTTACACTTCAGTTGTAGGATCGATCATGTATGCATGACTTGTACACGACCTGATGTAGCCTTTGCTTTGAGCATGGTTAGCAGGTATCATGGGAACCCTGGCAAGGAACACTAGACTACGGTAAACAATATCCTCAAGTACCTGCGAAGAACTAAGGACTGGGTCCTTACCTTCAGTGGGAGTGATGACTTGAGAGTTGTAGGGTATAGTGATGCTAGCTTCCAGACTGATAGGGATAATTTCCGCTCTTAGTCGGGCTGGGTCTTTACCTTAAATGTAGGAGAAATCACTTGGAAGAGTTCCAAGCAGGAGACAGTGGCTGATTCCACTTGTGAATCAGAGTATATAGCAGCAAGCGAGGCAGCAAAGGAGGCTATATGGCTAAAGAACTTCATCGGAGACCTTGGAGTTGTACCTGCTATAAAAGAGCCAATGGAGATTTTCTGTGACCTCAATAGTGCGGTTGCCTTAGCCAAGGATCTAAGAGATCATGGGAGATCTAGACACATTGATAGAAAATATCACTTCATCAGACCTCGAATAGAAGAAGGAATCCTCGTGGCAAAGAGGGTATCATCGGATGAGAACCCAGCAGATCCCCTCACGAAAGGACTGAGTAGGGTTAAGCATCTCCAGCATGCTCGGAGCATAAGCCTGAAGGATGATATAAGTTTTAGTAGTTAGATAAATTATGAAATGTGTAAAGTGTAATTGACATTAGATGATGAATAAAAGGTGTTTTATTTATGAGTAAAGTGTTGCTATCTCTTGTCGATCGTTTACTATATTTCTTTTGCATGTTTTGACTTCCAGAATAATTATGTTTGGTATATCATATTATTCAAACCTCCACAGTCGGTCATATGTCGGAAGTAGGTATGAATCAAGACTCTCATGATTGCTTGCAGAGGTCTAAGGTGTTGGACATGGCTACAACAATCATGAGTGCTCATAAGTTCTGAGCATTGGACTCAACCCACGCTCACTGGAATCACTTCATGGAATTTTATCTCGAGTGATCGTCAGACGGTAATATCATATAAGTCTTCAAACCTAGAGATATGATTTGTTACTTACGAGTTGATTACGCATTGATTGTACGAAAACGCATTGGTAACTCGATGTTATAAAACGTGCCTTTGTGTATAATTCAATGAGTGGTAGAACAAACATATGAGTCGAAGTTTATCTGTTCCTTCTAGGATTAGAAGCTGATATCTGGGCCCCTCGATGATTGTGTTTTGACCTATGTACCGGGCCCGGTCAGAACTAAATTGATGTCTTCAGTTAAGTTCTATGTCAAGCAAATCGGAAATCGGGAAAAAAATGTTGGACAATAAGTAAGACCATGTTCCATGTATTTGTCCGACTGATATCTTGAGCAGAGGATTATATAATCACTTATCTAAAATGGCGCGTTCAAGTTCAACAAAGCTTAAAGAGCTACGATTGCTGGACGGTTCCTGAAGTCATACTTGCAACTATAGTTATTAGACTTATCCAAGTGGGAGACCGCTGGATATAGTGTCGAAGTCCATAACTATATTTGGTATGTACTTGACCCGACCTGGCATGGTCCATTTGGGCTGCACTTCACCCTAACAATTTATGGATAATATTTGAGAATAGTACAAGTTATGATTTATTAATATATTATAAGTTCTAATATATTAATATAAGATCATATTATTTGATTAGTATTGATCTATAACTAATCTAGGATTAATTTAGAGATCAAAGATATTACTAATTAAATATGGGCTTCTATATTTATATAGTGTGGGCTAATGCTTATTTGGAATGGGCTAGGCTTGCATGGAAAAGTCCATGGATACTCCATGGAGCTTTAACCCATGGATCTCATGGAAATGAAGAGACATGGGTATTAGGGTTTACATGGATGTAACCCTAATCCACCACACTATATAAAGGAGGCTTTGGTTCTTTAAATCACACTAGTTGACACTTGTTGAGGTGAGGGCCGATTTCAAGATAGTAGTGACTATTCTCTCAAAGTTCCAAGTTTGTGGTGATTTTTGATTTCCATTTGAGGCATTCACACTATTGGTGCTAGGCTCTAAAACTCCAAGCAATCAACTACTACTACAAGGTAAGTATTTCTACTAGCTTTATTTGATTCATGTTCCCCATGCCATGCTAGTTAGGATATGAACCTTGGAAAATAATTATTTGTGTGTATCTTAGACAAACATAGATCCAAGGTTTATTAGGGTTGCATGTACACTTAGGAAGTGTTAGAATGCTCAAAACCCATCAGTACGTTCTGACGAAATCTTGTCTGATGATCCATGAGATTCAGCAGCTTCGTTCGGTTTTGCAAATTGTCCAAATTTGACCAAAGGATATAACCCCTGAATGACCATGTTCCCCTTTCGGTTTTGTTTAATGAGTCCAATGGTGTGAGGACCCAAATACTTCATATCCAATGTTTCTCCATCCTTCACCACATTAGGAAACTGCTTGTTGATGAATAGCTGAATAAATCGAGGATACATTAGGAAAGTATCCCGAGTAGTAGCATTAATGTTCACCACAAAATTGTCCAAAATAAATCTAGAAAACTTAAAACCCATCCCTGCAGCAAGAGAAATAATCGTGCCAGTGTTTCTCGGGGATATCTCATCTGCTCCTGACCTTCTGCCGGAGATATAACTCACGAATACGTCGGCTTGAAATCTCCAATAAGGCGGCATAAATTTCTTCATAGTTGGTGGAGAATCGCCCTCGTATCCCATCTTCCGTAGAATTCTCTAAGCATCACTAATACCAATCTCCGTGGGTAAGGTTGGAAGGTCATTTATCAGCAAAGTCTCTCTCACAAAGGTATCATCAATAACAATCTTGCATCCCTAAACGATCGCACTTACAGTTACAGCTCCATTATCGTCCCTTGTCATCTTGGCAGTTTTCCAGAATTCCCGAATGATCTTCTGGTATACAATTGTGTTCATTGTGATAATAGAAACTAGACAGCACTCCTGTAACCCGTGAATCATCTACTTGAAGTCTCCATGAGTCAACAGAGGATCAGCGAGAACTATAGCTAGATTGTGCATATCTACAAATTTTAAAGCTGTCATCTTATTTGCACTGAAACACACCAAGTAAGACAAATAATATTTTAAATAAATTATTGTTAAACCTAATAATTAATTAATAGTTTTTTTATTTAAAATTGAAAATCTGGTCAAAGTCCAAGTTTGTGGTCAACGAGGGTTTACGGCCGTAAACACTTGACCGTATGCTAATGGTCAATTGGGGAGATTACGACCGCAAACACCTTATGGCCGTAAGCTTTCACCGTAAACTCCGAAACCCATTTTTTGTCGATTTCAGCCTCAAAACTCGGTTAATCACACAACGAGATGCATATTCCTGGTCGAAAACGTAGTACCTTCAAAACTATCGGATTAATTTCGCAAAAATCGATGAATTTTTTTCGAGGAGAGAGAGGGCATGAGAGAGTTTCCGCCGAAATCAAGAAAGTGATAAAGATTCCGGCTGTAAACCCCTTTATATACCACATTTTTCATTTACCTGATAACCGCACAGTATAAGGCAGGATCCAACACAGTCCAATATTTTTTCAAAAATTTTACAAACAAATCTTTTTGAGGATTAATATTAAAACTAAAATTAAAAATAAAATAAGATAAAATACAATTAACTTAGGAAAATTTAAAATTAAAAATAATTGTTAGATTTTAACAGTTAACAAAATAAAATTAAATAAAATTAAAAATAAATTAACTCCAACTAAAATATACAACTTAAAATTTAATTACTGAGAATGAATTTGTGATTCTCGGATCAAAGTTGTTGGACAGCTTTATTCCACATGTCGGTACCCTTATCTTCACATTCTAATTGATCGCTAGTATTGTGGTCCACTTAAACACAAAAAATTTGTGACAATATCTGGATAATTTACCAATGACATGATACACAATCATATATATGATTATAATTTTATTATCATGATTGGCCATAATTCTTAAATAAATGTTTCTTATGACCATTTAACTGACTACAACCAGGGATATTGTTGTCCACCTAAATTGAGCAGCGAGATCTACAGACAACCTGTATGTGTTCAATTTTAATTGTACTAGAACGTGTTTCCCGCTTCCTTGCATGCCCCAGCCATCAAGGACTTCCAAAATACTCCTTACACCGGGTGATCAAACAATTATTAAGAGAGAAGATAGATTTAGAATGCATATGTTGTACATCCAGGTCGGATCTCTTCCAAACACGCAAAGGATGAAACATATGACTAACTGAAGTTTTAGAGGGATTGAGAAGAGAACATTGCATATACTGTGTACTAGGTTGGATTTTGAGTCATGTAGAGGAGACAGTATATGGCTAGCAGCTAGAAAGAATTGCATAGATAGAAGATGCAGAGAGATAGAGTTGCATATGTTACAGTCCAGGTCGGATCTCTCGATCACGCAAAGGAGGGAACATATGACTAACAGACAGAAAGAAAGAAAATAACCTTCTATAGACCTAGTTTATTGGAACTTCCCAGTCAGCCCATCCAAGCAGAATTAAGGACATAATCCACATATCGAGCAAAAGTGAATCCACTGTTCTAGATACGTGTTATTTAATGTGCCCGGTAGATTCCCATGTATATCTCCCTACTCAACCTCTCTGAGCATCGTGATATCGGGCTAAATGGATCTAACTAGGTCAAAGTTTGTCAAGTCCTTAAATTCATTAAGTTTAACTCTCCCTAGTCAAGTACATTTAAAAATTTTCGTGCCTACCAACGCATCGAGCACAGAGCATAGACGGTTCGACTTAGATACGTTATGCAGATTCAAATTGTCCGTTATCACTTGTTAATTTCATTTCCCATCACAACACCTACAAACATAACTATCATCAATATATTTTTTTAATTTTATGGATTTTTAATGTTTTTGGATTTTTTTAATTTTTATTGTTTTTGGAAAAAAAATTTTGATTATTTCTCCCTCTAAATTTGTGCATGGGTGAGAATAAAATAAAATAAAAAATAAAAGTAAAAGAAAATAAAATGCGCAAATTTAATCTATCCTACCTAAAAAACTTCAAAATTTTGAAGAATTAAGAAAAGAAATAAAACTAAAAAAAAAAAAAAAAAACTTAATCCTCAAAACGAATCATTTTCAGAAAACCCACAATCACATCAAAACGAGCTTTGTTAAATGGCTTAGTGAACAGATCCGCCACATTATTAGCAGTAGGAACTTGTTCTAGCCGGATTAGTGAACGTTCTGAATAGTCTCTGATAAAATGAATTTTAATGTCGATGTGCTTGATTTTAGAATGTTGGACTAGATTTTTGGCAATTTGAATGGCGGCCTCATTATCACAGTAAATGGGGGTTTCTAAATAACTCAAACCGTAATCCAACAGCTGATGTTGGATCCAAATAACTTGAGAACAGCAGGCCGATGTAGCAACGTATTCTGCCTCCGCTGTTGAATTTGAGACAATGTGTTGCTTCTTGCATTGCCACGAGACTAGTTTGTCACCAAGGTATGGACACCCTCCTGAGGTTGATTTCCTGTCATGCTCACAGCCTCCATAATTACTGTCAGCAAAAGCATATAAATCAAATTCAGAATTCTTCGAATACCAAAGACCCAATTTTGGGTTGCCTTTAATATACCGAAAAAATCTTTTGACAGCAATAAGATGTGAAATTTTAGGATTAGCTTGATAACGTGCGCATTGACAAACTGCAAACATGATGTCAGGTTGGCTTGCAGTAAGATACATCAGTGATCTGATCATTGATCGATAGTGAGTCTGATCTACGGATTCGCCGTCAGGATCTGGAGTCTGAAGAGGTCTTTCAGCCATTGGTGTTGAAGCAAATTTAGTGTCGTGAAACCCAAACTTCTCAAGAATATCCTCCACATACTTGGCTTGATGTAGCAGGATTCTGACTAAATTTTGTTTAACCTGAAGCCCCAAAAACATGGTCATTTCTCCCAACGAACTCATCTCGAACCACTTCTTCATTACACCTTCGAATTATTTGCAGTGTTGCGGACTGGTCGACCCAAAGATAATGTCGTCAACGTAGATTTGCACAAGTATTTGATCATTTTCAACATGCTTGATAAACAAGGTCTGATCGATAGTGCCATGAGAGTAACCATTCTCGAGCAAATGCTTTGTTAGAGTTGCATACCGTGCTCGAGGAGCTTGATGTAACCCATACAATGCCTTTTCCAACTTGTTGACATGATTAGGAAAATTTGAGTCAACGAACCCAGGGGGTTGATCAACGTAGATTTCTTTATTCACCTTGTCGTACAAGAAGGCGGTCTCGACTTCCATTTGATAAACGATAAAGTTCATGTAAGAATCATATGCTAGGAAGATACAAATAACCTCCAGGCGAGCTATTGGAGCATATACTTCAGTGTAATCAAGACCCTCGACTTGTCGAAACCTGCGAACAACCAATCAACCTTTATTTCACACAATTACCCCTGAATCGTCCTGCTTATTGCGATAAACCCATCGTCTATCAAGAGACTTCTTGCCCTTTGGTAACTCAACTAACTTCCAAACACCAAGTTTTTCAAATTGATGCAGTTCTTCATGCATTGCATCTACCCAGCTGGGATCATTCAGAGCCATTTCAACATTCTTGGGATCTATATGAGAGATAAAGCAAGTGTAAATACAAGTATTAGCGTCTCACCTATGACTTCTAGTTTTAACACCGTCGCCCAACTGACCAGTGATGTTATCGATCGGATGATCACGTTGAATCGTTGAAGGTATCTCTTGGCTGATATCATTGAGAGATATAGGAAGAGTGTAAATATTGATACCTCCTTCATTTGTTGATTGAGCCGCTCCAGACGACTCTGCTACAAACTCATTTGAGATAGTTTCAGGAAAGAGTAGTTACATAAAGGTTGAAGAGACAGCGGAAGCATCATTAAGCATGAACTCTCTTTCTATACGAGTAAGTGGCATAGTTTCAGCATCAGGAGTATCATTTTGGGCTGGAGATTTAGGACTATCATGTTGCACAGATGAGTCTCCCTCAGGCGTAGCAGAGGACTCCCCCTCAAGCGTAGCAGAGAACTCCCCCTTAGATGGTGCAGAGGATGCAGATGGAGGTCTGTAGACAACTTCTTCATCTTCATCCTTAGAAATATTCTTCAAACCAGAGAAACATCCAGATGAGCCACTCGAAGACACATTTATTGATTTGAACAGAGATGTGTAATCAAACAACCAATCCGGACCCACTCTAGCATCCGTCTCATTTTCTTCCAACCAACGCATGTCATAACATTCCACAATCTACTTTGTCTTCTTATTGTAGACCCTATAGGCGGTGCGAGCAGCATACCCTACGAAGTAACAATCATCGGCCTTGGCATTAAACTTCGGGTTGGTTTCTAGGTGAAGAAGGGTGCAAGGGCAACAAAATACATGAAAATGACTGACTGAGGGCTTGTGACCATATAGAATCTCATACGAGGTCTTCATCTAAGCTTTGTTGATCAACATGCGATTCTGGACGTAGCAGACAGTGTTTCTCACCTCGGCCCAAAAGAAAACTGGCAGTTTTGAATCACACAGCATCGTCCTTGCGGCGTCTTTTAACATTTTGTTTCTTCTTTCAGCAACACCATTTGGTTGGGGTGTGTGAACAGAGTTGTATTGATGCATGATACTCTTTTCTGTGCAAAAATGATCGAGTACAGAATTCTTGAACTCTGTTCCATTGTCGGTACGAAGCACCTTCACCCGATTGTTAGTTTGGTTTTCAATTAATACAATGAATTTCTTGATCAATTAGCAAGTGCAGCTTTGTTGGATAGAAAGAAATCCCACGTAAACCGAGAGAAATCATCAATCACAACCAGAAAATAATAATTTTTGTTGATGCTGAGAATGTTTAGTGGTCCAAACAAATCTATATGTAGCAATTGAAGCACATGGCTAACTGAGTTGATCTGTTTTGGCAGGTGTGGTTTTCTATTATGTTTACCTTGGGCACATGACACACACTTTTCAAACATGATGAATTCTTTGACAGGAAAACCACAGACCATCTCATTTTTGGCAAGACGATTCAAGTTCTTGGCGTTAGCATGACCAAGTCTTCTGTGCCACAGCATTGCAGTTTGTTCGGAGATCTTGGAGAAAAGGCACGTAACTTGTTCTGGATGATTGTTATTTATATCAATGATATAGGAATTCCCATCTGTGACAATCGTCAATCTTGAGTCAAGTCAAGCCATCAAGTCAAGCCGGTCAACTCTATTAAACCTTGTGTATTAGGGTTGGTGTTATGTTCGTATTGTATAACTTGCTATATTAATGGGAAAACATCACTAGAGAAAAGTTTTGTGTTAAAAATTTTCCTAAGCCTTAGTACTAATCAGTGAATTAAACTGATGAAAACCATGTTGCATACTCATCGGGAATGTGTAAGATCCTTAAACAAGGCTTAACAGGGTTTACGAACCATGCATTGCGGTGCCGGACACTCACAACTGTCCCACATGGATCCTCTCTCAATCGTTTTCACTCTATCTCTGTCTATGTCAAATCTCTCCTAAATCTCTCCAAGTATGTGAAATCTCTCTCAAATATCTCTCTGTATGAGAAATCTCTCCAAGAATGTCAAATCTCTCCCAAATCTCTCTAAGTAGGTGAAATCTCTCTCAAATATCTCTCTGTATGAGAAATCTCTCCAAGAATGTCAAATCTCTCCCAAATCTCTCTAAGTAGGTGAAATCTCTCTCAAATATCTCTCTATATGAGAAATCTCTCCAAGAATGTTAAATCTCTCCCAAATCCCTCCAAGTATGTGAAAACTCTCTCGAATATCTCTCTATATGAGAAATCTCTCCAAGAATGTTAAATCTCTCCCAAATCTCTCCACGTATGTGAAATCTCTCTCAAATATCTCTCTGTATGAGAAATCTCTCCAAGAATGTCAAATCTCTCCCAAATCCCTCCAAGTATGTGAAAACTCTCGCAAATATCTCTTTGTATGAGAAATCTCTCCAAGAATGTCAAATCTCTCCCAAATCTCTCCAAGTGTGAGAAATCTCTCCCAAATCTCTCTCAAAAGTTTCCCGTAACTTTTTGGAATCATTCGGGTCATTCCGGCCCTTAACCGGGTCAAAAACGGCTTAAAACGGGGCGAAAACGAGAAAAATAGGCTTTAGGAACCGAAACCGGAATGAGAGGCTTCTTAGGACCAGAGACCGAGCCTCTGGTGGCTAAGAGAACAGAGGCCGAGCCTCTGGTGGCTAAGAGAACAGAGGCCGAGCCTCTGGCGGCTAAGAGAACCGAGACCGAACTCGCCCAGGAGGAACCGAAACCGAGAGCAAGAAGCAGGAACCGAGAGTACTGTTCACAACCGAGCGGTCGGTCCCTCTCGGTCCGCCTCCGCCTCTCTGTTCGCTCCCTGTTCGCTTCTCACTCTCTGTCCGCTATCCTCCCTCTCGGTCCGACTCCGCCTCTCTGCTCCGCTTCTCACTCTCTGCTCTCTTCTCACTCTCTGCCTCGCGCGCTCCTCTGTCCCCTCCCACCTCTCGGTTCTTCCCTCCTTCTCCTCTCCTCTCGGCTCCTTCCCTTCTCTCTTCTTCTTCTCTCGGTTCCGCCTCCCTCTCTCTCTCGGTTCAGCATAAGAGGGCCGAACCTCGGCCAGGTCTCGCATTTTTGTCATTTTCAGCCCATTTTTGATATTTTTGACATTTTAAGCCCGTTTTTCATGATTTTAAAGCGGGATTTTCTCCAGAAATTATATTTTAACATAATAAACTCTAAATATTCATAATTTAAACATATTTTGATGAAAATCATTATTTAAATAATAAAAATCAAATGGATGAATTATTAAAGGTGGAGTGTTGACTTTGCCTTATCCAAAGCCACAAGCAACCACCCCACACTCACTCTTTGACTAACCACACCTCTCCACCTTACCTAGGTCACTTCAATGTTCCCTTACACTCAAATTTCACCCACTCCCACGTTTTTGAGCTGGAACAAACAACCACACTCCTCATTTTCTCTCATTTCTCTCATTCCACTAAGTAACAAACACCACTTTTTCTCTCAAACTCTTCTACACAAATTTTCGAGATCCAAGGCTGATTTCAAGTGTTCTTCCACACTTAGTAAGTAAAAATTCATCCTCCCTATTACTATTTCACTTCATTCTACTCAAATCTTTGGTTGCTTACACAAACTCCCTAACTATGATGTTAGATTCTCGAAAACCTTCAAGGCATCTCCAAGTGTTCTTGAATTAAACACTTCCATTCTTCAACAATCATCTACTGAAATCACTCAAGGTGAGTTCATACCCCTACATTTTCATGATTTCTCAAGTTTTCAAGGGGTGAATACAAGTTAAAACACTAAGAACCTATCAAAAATTTTCTAACAGCCTTCATCAGAAAAGTTCAACTCCATTCACGGACTGTTTTGGGAATCTTAAATATTTTTGTTTTCAAAACTGTACAAGGTGCAAATAGTTCAAGTTTTTAGCTTTAAAATGGCTACTTGCACATCTCCATACGATTTTCCTACAATTTATGGTGATTTTTACAAAACTGCCTATCATTTCAAACAACAATCCGGACCAGTCTGTGATATTGGACTTTTTCACCCAAGTTAGAAGTCATATTAATTTGTGATAAAAATTATGAACAAACTAGACACATTTTGTGAACTCTCAGAGTTTACGGATCTAGATTTCGACTTCGTATGATTTTTCTATGATTTTTCCAAAACAGGGCAGAATCGCTAAATTTTGCCAACAGCATGTAAATATCATAACACTTTGTATTATGTTGAGCAAAGTGTATAATCATAAGTTTTAGTATTTGTATGTGTTTCCTTGTTAGTTTACCATTATGAACTGAAACTATGAAATTCATACTAAATATTAAATATTACTCATTCATTTTGGAACACGTATCATTAGACTATAAAAAGTATAGTTTGATAAATTCACAATACTAATACATTTCCATAAGAGGATTCATACATATTACATACATTTTAGATAAACTATAATAGGTATAGTTTATGATACATCACTCAACGCACTCGTACCAAAAAGGGTACATCCATACAAGAAATATTTATATTCACACACATTTCACGTAAACCTGTTAACCTATGTTGTGAGACTCTCTCTCTCTCCCCGTACGTCCGAGTGCAGGATATAATTCCTGGTAGTTATAATCAGAATCTCCTTGAGGGAGAACGTGATACTTGTATATAGATCTATATTGGGTTTGACATCCCACACCTTGCTGCTAGCTACAGTGGGACCTGCAGGTCTACGGGTGACAAATGTCATTTCATTTTCGCGACGCCTGAGAAACGCTGTGGCAGGTTCACATAGTCACAGTATGATTATAGCGACTCACTTAGGGGGATAACAATTCATGAAGTTTACGGGGTTTCATAAAACCGAAGTAGGTTTTAGGTTGATAAAAGAAATTTTACTTTCCATAACATTTTAAACTCACAACATTGTTACTAAGAAACGATGATTTCTCATACACTCTAGTCTTTGGTTATAAGGCTACATTTCTCGGATTTCAAGGGAAATACCGGATTTTTCTGAAACAAACGCGACATTTACATGTGAAATACTCCTACTAAGTTTATTAATAAAAGCTTATGAACTCACCAACCTTTGTGTTGACACTTTTCAAACAACTTGTATTCACAGGAAAACACTAATCAGGTTATCAAGTGCTTTTGAGGATGGGACGTTAAGGCGTCAAACTTTTCACATTTTGACAACATATTGTAATTGATTTTGAAACATGTAATTCATACAAGTGATGTAACTTTTTCAATTATATATATGTTGGTTGTGTTTGCTTAAATTACTATTAAAATTGTGGTTATGATGCTATACATGAAGTCCTCCACCCCCGGACGTTTCCGCCATCCTTGGTTTGGGGGTGTGACAGATTGGTATCAGAGCCTGGTTTATAGTGAATTAAGTATGTCAACCACATAAGATATGCAAACTATAAACACATTTGGGACTAAAAGTCTCTGATTCTTAAAGTGATTTAAAGAGTTGTACTTTTAGAAAACAAATAATTTCTTGTTTAAAAGTATACTTGCATGCATTCTATACTAGCATGGTGTCATAACTTAGGAGAACATAAATTGAAAGAGGAGGAGTCGAACATTATTAATACGCCTTAGCATGTGTAATCAGTTCTGGGAAGGATATAGCCTGATCAACTATATCCATCCAAGAAGTAACTTACGCACACTAAGGAATAGTCGTAATGAGCGACAAATCTGAAAACCTAATTACACTCCATAAAGAACACGCTAAGAACCAAATATAAACATTTAAAAATACTATATGAGTATTTGTACGTTTCTATAGCGCCAAATTATTATCTTCCGATACGTACTTCTTAATCCCGTTTCTCGTGCAGACGACATGGCAGGATTTCACATACCCGGGGACCCCTATTTTCCCAATCAGGGAAACGCGGGATGGATCGAAGACGAGCCCGAGGAGGATCCCGAAGAGGAACCCGAGGAGGATCCCGAAGAGGAACCCGAGGAGGATCCCGAAGAGGATCCCGAGGAGGAGCCCGAGGAGGAAGACGAACAAGGAGAAGAAGAGGAAGACGACCAAGAAGAAGAGGAAGAAGAGGAAGACGACCAGGAAGAAGAGGAAGGTGATGAGGTAGTCATGGTTGGGAACGAAGCGGAGGAACCACCAGAAGTATTCAACCCTCCCTACATCGCGAGGGTACCCGCGCACCGTTTTGGTTACAACGGACCTGAACCCCCTTGGGTAACAACGATCGAAAGATGGAGCCGACAACAACGCCAACGGTCACCATATGGCTACCAACGAAGTTACTATGATCTCACTCATGGTGGACCGGCTGACAGGGCTCTCCCCGTCACGATACAACGAATGGCAAGAATGGATGATCGTGGTAGGACAACGACAGATCAGGTCCGGGAATTAAGTGCCATTGTACAGTCTACTACGGATCGCACCAGAAACCTGGAACGAGACTCCCACCACCGAGACCAACTCATTCGAGACCTTCTCGCGGCTCAAGCAGAAACAAGAGAGTATCGGGAAAGATACATGGCACTCGAAGAGAGAATGGTTGCAGCCGAACGCAAATTGGCGGAACTACAGGGCGCATCGACATCATCGCAGCCTCCGTCAAAGAAGGGTCGCAGTGATTAGAACTCGTTGCTATTCTCCCGTCTTAGTAGTAGAATTTTATGAGTACGCGTTGGTGCTACTCCTTGTATGTAGGTCGACCCTGCGACTATGTGATTACACTATTCAAAGGGCTTTTGTAATGCCAAAAACTACCTTTTGTAATGATGTAATGCAGACCCCTATGAGGTCAAACTTTTCTCTCTAAACGTTATGTACTAAAAGTTATCAATGAAATTTGGCTTGTGTTTTATTTATTGAATGTTTGGCACTATACATCATAACCTGATCACACAAACAGTTTACGAATAATAAAGTTATGATAAAATACAAGAGGGATGAAACCAGTAACACTCGACTCGTTATCACTATTGAAGTCTTACCGACTAGTCATTTTTTTTTATGACAGAACCATGCCACCAAGGAAAAGACCAAGGCCTTCCAGCAACCCAGTGCCGCCTCCACCAGCACCTCCGCAGTTTGATCCTGCAATGTTCCAGGCTGCAGTAACGGCAGCCGTGGCGGCAGCAATGTCGCAAATGGGAACCCATGGTTCCGGCGGTTCTGGATCCGGAGCTACAAATTCCATTCATGGGGACAGTACGGGGCGTACGAGGGAGTGCTCTTACAAAGACTTTACGAATGGCAAACCCGATCCTTTCAATGGAAGCGGGGGCGTGATCACACTGGTGCAATGGTTCGAAAGGACCGAGGCAGTTTTTGAAATCTGCGCTTGTCCCGAAGCGAGCAAGGTCAAGTTTGCGGCATTCACTTTCACTGGAAAAGCACTCACTTGGTGGAATGGCCGAGTTAAGTCACTTACTCCTGCAGTAGCTAACGCGATCAGCTGGGAGGATTTGAAAGCTCTAATGTTGAAGGAATACTGCCCGAGGGGCGAAATACAAAAACTTGAAGAAGAACTTTGGAACCTCAGGATGACAGGCACTGATCTTGAAACTTATACTGCCCGTTTCAACGACCTAGCACTCCTCTGTCCAACAATGGTCACTCCAGAAGAGAAAAAGGTGGAACGATATCTCTGGGGCCTATCATCCCAGATTCAAGATAGTGTCTTGGCCTCGAAACCCACTACCTTCGAGAGTGCCAAGGAATTGGCACAACAACTCATAGATCACAGGGCTAGCCGTGGTACCGTGATAACCACCACCGACCGAACAAAAGGAGGGAACAACAAGAGGAAGTTCAGGGGCAATAAAAGGAAACAACCAACTCAGGACCCCGCCAAAAAGCAACCGATTGTTGCTGTTCGCGCCGCCACTACTGCTGCCGCTCCAGCGCCACCGAAACAGTATATAGGAACTCTTCCCAAGTGCAACAAGTGTAACTACCACCATAACGGTGCTTGTCGCGAGTTACACTGCAATAACTGTAACAAAAAGGGGCACACTGCACGATTCTGTAGAGCGACTACCCAACCCGCCACACAAGTCGCTACGACCGCCAACACTGGAGCGAGCCAAGCCTGCTATGGGTGTGGTGAAACGGGACACTTCAGGAGGAACTGCCCCAAGGCACGAGCCCCTAATGCTGGGGGTGTAGGGAGAGTCCTAACTTTAGGGCAGGGAGAAGCAGTCAAGGATCCCTCTGTGGTTACTGGTACGTTCCTCCTCAATAACTCTTATGCATGCGTACTTTTCGATAGTGGGGCAGAAAGGAGTTTCATAAGTCACCAATTCAAACATATACTTAAGCAAAATTCTCAACCACTAGAAGATTCTTACATCGTAGAAATGGCAAATGGAAAGGTTGAGCGCGCTAATGATATTTACATAGGGTGTACTCTCACTCTAGACAACCATTTGTTCAAAATCGACCTTATGCCGGTCACCATAAAAAGCTTCGATATAATCATTAGTATGGATTGGTTAAGCCTTCATCGTGCCGACATTCTATGTTACGAAAGGGCCGTCCGCCTCAATCTGCCGAATGGCAACGTTCTCACCGTTTATGGTAATAAACCTAGTGCGAACCTGCAAATCATCTCTTGTGTTAAAACCCAAAAGTACCTCCGAAAGCAATACCAGGTTTTCTTAGCCCACATCGTAGACAAGAAACAGGAGGTGAAGGACATCAAAGAAATTCCAGATGTATGCAACTTCCCTGATGTTTTCCCAGACGATCTGCCTGGTGTACCACTCGCACGACAAGTCGAATTTCGGATCGACTTAATCCCAGGAGCTACCCCCGTCGCCAGGGCTCCCTATCACTTAGCACCGGCAGAAATGCAAATACTATCCAGCCAATTGAATGAACTATTGAGCAAAGGGTTCATCAGGCCAAGCTTCTCACCTTGGGGAGCACCAGTCTTATTTGTAAAGAAGAAGGATGGGTCTTTTCGCATGTGCATAGACTATCGAGAACTAAACAAACTCACTATCAAGAACCGTTATCCCCTACCCCGAATCGATGACCTCTTCGACCAGCTCCAAGGAGCCAGCTACTTTTCAAAAATCGACCTGAGGTCGGGCTATCATCAACTGCGAGTTCAAGAAGAGGATATCCCCAAGACGGCATTCAGAACTCGCTATGGGCACTATGAGTTTGTAGTGATGCCATTCGGGTTAACTAACGCGCCCGCGGTGTTCATGGATTTGATGAATCGAGTGTGTCGACCCTTCTTGGATAAATTCGTCATCGTATTCATCGACGATATCCTGGTCTATTCGAGGAGCGAAGAAGAGCACAGACATCACCTACGACTAGTTCTGGAGGTTTTAAGGACCGAGAAGCTTTACGCTAAATTCTCAAAGTGTGAATTTTGGCTCCGAGAAGTAGGATTCCTTGGCCACGTAGTAAGCAAAGAAGGAATACATGTGGACCCCTCGAAGATCAAAGCAATCGAAGATTGGTCAACACCTACAACGCCGACAGAAATCCGACAGTTTTTAGGACTCGCAGGCTACTATCGAAGATTCATACAAAACTTCTCCAAAATCGCTAAGCCTCTCACCACCTTGACTCAGAAAGGGGTGGTGTTCGAATGGGAAGATAAACAAGAAGCCGCCTTCCAGACACTAAAGCAAGCCCTATGCAGCGCACCAGTCTTGTCTCTTCCAGAAGGAACTGATGATTTTGTGGTGTATTGCGATGCTTCAAATCAAGGCCTCGGCTGTGTGCTCATGCAAAGGGGAAAAGTCATCGCTTATGCATCAAGACAACTGAAGACACATGAAGTTAATTACACAACCCACGACCTTGAATTGGGAGCTGTGGTGTTCGCCCTGAAGATTTGGAGGCACTACCTCTACGGCACCAAGTGCACCATTTTCACTGATCACAAAAGTCTTCAGCACATTCTCAATCAGAAAGAACTAAACATGCGCCAAAGAAGATGGGTGGAATTACTGAATGACTACGAATGTGAAATTCGCTACCACCCAGGCAAGGCTAATGTAGTAGCCGATGCCTTAAGCAGGAAAGAATACTCGGGTCGCCGAGTAAAATCCCTAGCCATGACCATCCACTCCCAACTGGCCACTCAGATCAAGGACGCCCAATTAGAAGCCCTGAAACCAGAAAACGTGGCAAGCGAAGCACTAAGGGGGATGGATAAGAACTTGGAAGTCAGAGGGGATGGAGCTCGTTATCTCATGAATCGAATCTGGACACCGAAGTTCGGTGGGTACCGAGACGTTGTAATGGACGAGGCCCACAAGACTCGATACTCCATTCATCCGGGGTCAGATAAGATGTATCTAGACCTCAAAAGGTTATACTGGTGGCCAAACATGAAGGCTGAAATTGCTACTTATGTGAGCAAGTGCCTCACTTGCGCCAAGGTCAAGGTGGAATATCAGAAGCCATCAGGACTACTTCAACAACCAGATATACCCGAGTGGAAGTGGGAGCGAATAACCATGGACTTCGTAACCAAACTGCCTAAGACATCAGGTGGGTTGGATACCATATGGGTGGTTGTGGACAGATTGACCAAGTCCGCGCACTTCCTGCCAATAAAGGAAACAGACAAGATGGAAAAGTTGACCAGGACGTACATTAAGGAGATCGTGCGACTACATGGTGTACCAACATCCATTATCTCGGATCGAGATAGTAGATTCACCTCGCGTTTCTGGCAGTCCCTACAAAAGTCTCTGGGAACCAGGTTAGACATGAGTACGGCCTACCATCCACAAACGGACGGACAAAGCGAGAGAACCATCCAGACGTTGGAAGACATGCTGAGAGCCTGTGTGATAGATTTTGGTAAGGCATGGGATACCCATCTACCGCTTATCGAATTCTCTTATAATAACAGTTATCACACTAGCATTGGAGTCACTCCATTCGAAGCTCTCTACGGCCGCAAGTGTAGATCACCACTGTGTTGGGCCGAAGTTGGAGATACTCAGCTAGCCAGAGGGCAAGTCCCTGATAGCACCCTTACGGGGCCGGAAATCATAAGGGAAACCACAGAAAAGATCATTCAAATTCGGGAAAGACTAAAAGCGTCTCGTGATCGACAAAAGAGTTACGCGGATAAGCGACGCAAACCTTTAGAATTCCAGGTCGGAGACCGGGTACTACTAAAAGTTTCCCCCTGGAAAGGGGTGATACGTTTCGGTAAACGGGGGAAACTAAACCCAAGGTACATCGGTCCGTTCGAAATCCTTGCTAGGATTGGTCCTGTGGCGTACAAACTCCGACTACCACAAGAACTTAGTAATGTGCACCCTATCTTCCACGTGTCCAACTTAAAGAAGTGTCTGTCTGACGAGACACTCGTAGTACCGCTCGAAGAAATTGAAGTTAATGAAAATCTCCACTTTGTGGAGGAACCCGTCGAGATCATGGATCGAGAGATCAAGAGAACAAAACAAAGTCGCATTCCCATAGTGAAGGTTCGTTGGAACGCGAAACGAGGGCCTGAGTTTACCTGGGAACGTGAAGATCAAATGAAACAAAAATATCCACATCTTTTCCCAAACCCTTGAAGTCCCAGCCGAATTTAAATTTCGGGACGAAATTCCCTCTAACGGGGGGATGATGTGACAATCGTCAATCTTGAGTCAAGTCAAGCCATCAAGTCAAGCCGGTCAACTCTATTAAACCTTGTGTATTAGGGTTGGTGTTATGTTCGTATTGTATAACTTGCTATATTAATGGGAAAACATCACTAGAGAAAAGTTTTGTGTTAAAAATTTTCCTAAGCCTTAGTACTAATCAGTGAATTAAACTGATGAAAACCATGTTGCATACTCATCGGGAATGTGTAAGATCCTTAAACAAGGCTTAACAGGGTTTACGAACCATGCATTGCGGTGCCGGACACTCACAACTGTCCCACATGGATCCTCTCTCAATCGTTTTCACTCTATCTCTGTCTATGTCAAATCTCTCCTAAATCTCTCCAAGTATGTGAAATCTCTCTCAAATATCTCTCTGTATGAGAAATCTCTCCAAGAATGTCAAATCTCTCCCAAATCTCTCTAAGTAGGTGAAATCTCTCTCAAATATCTCTCTGTATGAGAAATCTCTCCAAGAATGTCAAATCTCTCCCAAATCTCTCTAAGTAGGTGAAATCTCTCTCAAATATCTCTCTATATGAGAAATCTCTCCAAGAATGTTAAATCTCTCCCAAATCCCTCCAAGTATGTGAAAACTCTCTCGAATATCTCTCTATATGAGAAATCTCTCCAAGAATGTTAAATCTCTCCCAAATCTCTCCACGTATGTGAAATCTCTCTCAAATATCTCTCTGTATGAGAAATCTCTCCAAGAATGTCAAATCTCTCCCAAATCCCTCCAAGTATGTGAAAACTCTCGCAAATATCTCTTTGTATGAGAAATCTCTCCAAGAATGTCAAATCTCTCCCAAATCTCTCCAAGTGTGAGAAATCTCTCCCAAATCTCTCTCAAAAGTTTCCCGTAACTTTTTGGAATCATTCGGGTCATTCCGGCCCTTAACCGGGTCAAAAACGGCTTAAAACGGGGCGAAAACGAGAAAAATAGGCTTTAGGAACCGAAACCGGAATGAGAGGCTTCTTAGGACCAGAGACCGAGCCTCTGGTGGCTAAGAGAACAGAGGCCGAGCCTCTGGTGGCTAAGAGAACAGAGGCCGAGCCTCTGGCGGCTAAGAGAACCGAGACCGAACTCGCCCAGGAGGAACCGAAACCGAGAGCAAGAAGCAGGAACCGAGAGTACTGTTCACAACCGAGCGGTCGGTCCCTCTCGGTCCGCCTCCGCCTCTCTGTTCGCTCCCTGTTCGCTTCTCACTCTCTGTCCGCTATCCTCCCTCTCGGTCCGACTCCGCCTCTCTGCTCCGCTTCTCACTCTCTGCTCTCTTCTCACTCTCTGCCTCGCGCGCTCCTCTGTCCCCTCCCACCTCTCGGTTCTTCCCTCCTTCTCCTCTCCTCTCGGCTCCTTCCCTTCTCTCTTCTTCTTCTCTCGGTTCCGCCTCCCTCTCTCTCTCGGTTCAGCATAAGAGGGCCGAACCTCGGCCAGGTCTCGCATTTTTGTCATTTTCAGCCCATTTTTGATATTTTTGACATTTTAAGCCCGTTTTTCATGATTTTAAAGCGGGATTTTCTCCAGAAATTATATTTTAACATAATAAACTCTAAATATTCATAATTTAAACATATTTTGATGAAAATCATTATTTAAATAATAAAAATCAAATGGATGAATTATTAAAGGTGGAGTGTTGACTTTGCCTTATCCAAAGCCACAAGCAACCACCCCACACTCACTCTTTGACTAACCACACCTCTCCACCTTACCTAGGTCACTTCAATGTTCCCTTACACTCAAATTTCACCCACTCCCACGTTTTTGAGCTGGAACAAACAACCACACTCCTCATTTTCTCTCATTTCTCTCATTCCACTAAGTAACAAACACCACTTTTTCTCTCAAACTCTTCTACACAAATTTTCGAGATCCAAGGCTGATTTCAAGTGTTCTTCCACACTTAGTAAGTAAAAATTCATCCTCCCTATTACTATTTCACTTCATTCTACTCAAATCTTTGGTTGCTTACACAAACTCCCTAACTATGATGTTAGATTCTCGAAAACCTTCAAGGCATCTCCAAGTGTTCTTGAATTAAACACTTCCATTCTTCAACAATCATCTACTGAAATCACTCAAGGTGAGTTCATACCCCTACATTTTCATGATTTCTCAAGTTTTCAGGGGGTGAATACAAGTTAAAACACTAAGAACCTATCAAAAATTTTCTAACAGCCTTCATCAGAAAAGTTCAACTCCATTCACGGACTGTTTTGGGAATCTTAAATATTTTTGTATTCAAAACTGTACAAGGTGCAAATAGTTCAAGTTTTTAGCTTTAAAATGGCTACTTGCACATCTCCATACGATTTTTCTACAATTTATGGTGATTTTTACAAAACTGCCTATCATTTCAAACAACAATCCGGACCAGTCTGTGATATTGGACTTTTTCACCCAAGTTAGAGGTCATATTAATTTGTGATAAAAATTATGAACAAACTAGACACATTTTGTGAACTCTCAGAGTTTACGGATCTAGATTTCGACTTCGTATGATTTTTCTATGAGTTTTCCAAAACAGGGCAGAATCGCTAAATTTTGCCAACAGCATGTAAATATCATAACACTTTGTATTATGTTGAGCAAAGTGTATAATCATAAGTTTTAGTATTTGTATGTGTTTCCTTGTTAGTTTACCATTATGAACTGAAACTATGAAATTCATACTAAATATTAAATATTACTCATTCATTTTGGAACACGTATCATTAGACTATAAAAAGTATAGTTTGATAAATTCACAATACTAATACATTTCCATAAGAGGATTCATACATATTACATACATTTTAGATAAACTATAATAGGTATAGTTTATGATACATCACTCAACGCACTCGTACCAAAAAGGGTACATCCATACAAGAAATATTTATATTCACACACATTTCACGTAAACCTGTTAACCTATGTTGTGAGACTCTCTCTCTCTCCCCGTACGTCCGAGTGCGGGATATAATTCCTGGTAGTTATAATCAGAATCTCCTTGAGGGAGAACGTGATACTTGTATATAGATCTATATTGGGTTTGACACCCCACACCTTGCTGCTAGCTACAGTGGGACCTGCAGGTCTACGGGTGACAAATGTCATTTCATTTTCGCGACGCCTGAGAAACGCTGTGGCAGGTTCACATAGTCACGGTATGATTATAGCGACTCACTTAGGGGGATAACAATTCATGAAGTTTACGGGGTTTCATAAAACTGAAGTAGGTTTTAGGTTGATAAAAGAAATTTTACTTTCCATAACATTTTAAACTCACAACATTGTTACTAAGAAACGATGATTTCTCATACACTCTAGTCTTTGGTTATAAGGCTACATTTCTCGGATTTCAAGGGAAATACCGGATTTTTCTGAAACAAACGCGACATTTACATGTGAAATACTCCTACTAAGTTTATTAATAAAAGCTTATGAACTCACCAACCTTTGTGTTGACACTTTTCAAACAACTTGTATTCACAGGAAAACACTAATCAGGTTATCAAGTGCTTTTGAGGATGGGACGTTAAGGCGTCAAACTTTTCACATTTTGACAACATATTGTAATTGATTTTGAAACATGTAATTCATACAAGTGATGTAACTTTTTCAATTATATATATGTTGGTTGTGTTTGCTTAAATTACTATTAAAATTGTGGTTATGATGCTATACATGAAGTCCTCCACCCCCGGACGTTTCCGCCATCCTTGGTTTGGGGGTGTGACACCATCCCTTTTAGATTTTACAAAAATCCACTCTTCTGGAATGACAAAGCCTGGCTTGAGGATCATGCATTCATTATCAGTGAAATGCGTAGAATAGCCTCGATCACATATCTGAGATACACTCAATAAACTATGCTTCAACTCGGGAGCAAAGTTGACATTTTCAAAACTCAACACCCCATTTGTAACAGTTCCTTTTTTCTAATCTTGCCTCCGTCTCCACCCGCAAAGGAGATATATCCCCCATTAAATGATTGAATGATGTGCAGTTGGGTGATATCTCATGTCATATGCTGGGAGCAACCGCTGTCGACAAACCTAGGTCTGGCGACGTTCCCCCGCAACTGTCCCTGCAAAATGTATGGGTTTAATTAGATTTGGGACCCAGGTCATAATTTTCCTGGGTGGTCCCGATGCCTTCTCAGATTTATTATCATTTAAGGATTTTTCAGAGGACGCGAATGATAATTTGGTAGCTAGTTTGGGCAACCATTGATAATTAGGATTTCTAATAGTCGCGGGTGATTTTGAAATTGAATGATTATCAGTTTTCTTGAAGCACGTGGGTTTCCTACTAGATTTGGTTGAAGACCCACTGCTGCTTCTTGACGAAACCGACCCTGGCTTGGCCATGCTCGGTTTTGGCAAACTGCCTGGAACTTTGTTATGAAAAACCTTTTTATACTTTTGAAAAACATCCCATTTTCTACTCCGATCATCTTTCCAATCATCATTCCGGGAATGATTTCTAGAGGACATTCTAGTTAAAGACCTTCCTCTGAATTCGTTCTTTCCTCTTGAGGATTTAAAGTGTACAAACATACGATTTGACAATTTCTAGCTATATGACCACCAGTACCACAATTGAAACGAATCTGTTTGTTATTGTTATAATTTGTACTACATTTATCAGATTTGTTTTCCATACTAACACCCCTGCTTCTCTCATAAGAAGAAGAATTATAATTAGGTTGTGAGACAAGTGAGGGTACTTTAGATGGAAAAGCTTGTGAAACTGGTGGTGTTTCAATATTTTCATCACAAACATCAAAATTGCTAACCACATTATTCAAAACAGTATCAGACACTTGAAAACCATTCAAAACAGTATCAGAAGAAACAGAAACACCACAAAAACCATTGTCACTTAAAACATCTGAAAAAATATTGTCTTTATTTAAAACTAAAACTTCAGGTTCGGACTTGATTTTATTTTCAAAAACAGATCCTTCAACTTCGTGCTTTGACTGATTCAAGGATTGATCTGCGGGAGAAGTAGAAATGTTAGTATTTTTCAACATTAATAAATCCTCCCGAGACTAAACCAGATGGCTTCCCATAAACCATGAATGATTCATTGGCATTCTTTTCTTTGGATAAAGGTTGAAACCGATATGTATGATTGAATGGAGGAGGCACTTGATTATACCCTAGACCCTTTGACTGATTTCATCAAAATACCCTGGCTCATGGCAGCTGAAACATCACAACTTCCCTTTGTTGAACCTAACCTTCTTGTCAGCACTCATCCCCCAGTTGTTCTTTTCTGGTCTTCTTGGCAAAAAAAATTCCCTAAAGACTGCCATGGCAATTTGCCATGTGATATCCATCTCTTCGATATCTTCAGGGTGAATTTGATCGAGATTTGCAAATGACGGTTCGGGTGGAAGATCTCCGGCCACAAGTACACTGTAGCAGTTGACAAGCCATGTAGCAAGAGCAAGGTTTTCATCACTCTCGTTTCCTTTTGAAGAAGAAACCACATTTGAGGAGGCAGAAGCAGCTGGGGCACCTATGAACGATTGATTCTGAGAGAGAGGCATGGCTGATGCAGTAGGAAAAGAAGATGTTGATGGAGTGGAGAATGAATGAACCTGAGCTTGCTGAGCAGCAAATGATTGACATGCACAAGAAAAAGTGAGAGATGAAAAAGCATTGTTAGAGAAGATCCCAAGGTTCGTAGCTGAGTATGAGTTCACATGGTTTTTCTCTTGCTGCTTGTCGTCAATATCACAGGCCTTGATGACAGCCATTACTTCATCAAGAGAGAGCCGGCTAAGATCCTTAGTCTTCTTTATAACAGCTACATTCATGTCCCAAGACTTTGGGAGAGCATTTAGCAGCTTCTTGTTTATCTCATACTTTATGTAGAAAATCCCGGCTACAGTCATTTCAGTGTTAAGAGATGTGAATCGCTGCATCTATGCTTCAAGAGTCTCTCCAGGAATGTAGTTGAACATATTGAAACATTGTCGCAACATATCTTGGCAACTCTCCTTCATATCTTCATTCCCTTCATAGACTTCAATTAGAGCTTCCCATAAAGCCTTAGCAGAAGTGTACTCTCTGAAACCTTGAGCAATGTCTGGAGACAGAGCCATGGTCAAGGTGGCCAAAGCCTTTTCTTGCTCCTCAACCTTCTCGAAGTCTTCATCTGTGTAATTTTCAATTTTATTGTCAACCAATTGACCTAAGAGAGTAGTGGTTATTCTGACAGGATCTTTTATTATACTTTTCTAGATTTTAAAGTCTTTCAGCTTGATGTACTTTTCAATTCTATACTTCCATTCTAGGAAGCCTTTAGCAGACAGGAGTCTAGGAATTTGGGTGGTTATGCCCATTACAGAATCCAGCTCGTGGTGGTGTGTTTGACTTTGAAATCCATTATTATTATTAAATTAATAAGAAACATAAATTAAATTATTTAAAATTAAATTAAGTTTCTGGTGAAACACAGTCAAAGCACTGTTTGCGGCCGTAAACAAGGTTCACGGTCAAGGGTGAGTTTGCAGCCGTAAAATCTGAGTTTAAAGTCGTAATGACTTTACGGCTTGAGATTTACGGTCCAAGAATAGTTAGTTTCCAGTCTATGAATACTCTTTATTCACGACCCAAGAACACACTTTACGGTACATGAATTGCGAGGAGCTTGAGGTCGTAAACTAAGATTGTGACCGTAAGATAAGGCCGTAAGCTTCGAAAAATTGTAGATTTGATGAAATCTAAAACCTTTTTCCAGCAATTTGCTACTCTAGTCGTAAACAGATGAGAACCCGGTCCAAAATCGATTGTAGAGTGCCTTTGATGCTGGTTTTGCTCTAATACCAATTGTAAGGTCCTAAAACGAATCTTACCAGTGATCAAATAGCAAACATAATCAATAAATCAATTAAGAATGGGTAGAACAAAGAGAAAACAAGCTTGCACATGCTTTTCTATTAGGTTCATGTCTGGTACAACTTGCGGTTACTGGAGCTGAGAGTACCGAGGCATCAACAACCACAAAAGACCTAGCAAACCCCTATTTATACAATATTGGGCCGACCCTGGGTTTGCGGCCGTAAACAGCTTACGGCCGTAAACTCCTCACAGTGACCGTAAACTCCAAAGAAACTATAGTAAGCTATCAAATGACCAAAAGAACCTATTACATAGAAAGCCTAGACCAAACCACTAACTTAGACCTTTCATCCCTCGATCCAGCAAACCCTAATTCGCGATCTTGGGCCTTATGTGTGTGAGAGTGAAAAAGGAGTGATTCTTTGGGATTTCCTTGAAGGAGTGGAAGCCAGAAGTGCTTCACTAAAGGAAGAAGCTTTGGATCCAGAAGTAGAACTTCATTTCCGACTCATTTGAGGTATAAAGTTGATACCTTGCCTTTCTATGGCTTAGATCTCCATTTAGGGTTGTATTTCACCATTTTTGGAACCACTCATGGATGCAAGCATGTTTTGGAGTCATAACTTCAGATCCAGAGCCTTTGAGGGACTCCATGGCATAAAGGTGCCAACTTTATGGCCATGGGAGTCCCATGCATCATATAAACGACTTTTTAGGGCTTTTGAGCAAAATAACCCAAGCATGCATATGATGTTAGAAACTTTACGTGATGTATCGACCCTATGGAACCAGATCTATTTTTTGGGTGCATTAAGCCCGACTAAAGACGACTGTATATATTTAGACTATGGGGGACTCAACGAGTTGTTCATACAACTCATCGAGTTGGGTCGTGGTCCCCCAACCTTTTCTATTACCGAGTAAACTCATTTGGTCTAGGAAATGACTTAGAAAGTAGGACATGTTTTGGGCTTGAATATTGAACTCAGCGAGTTCAAGGAGGAATTCGGCGAGTTATGAGAAAAAAATTCCTGACTCTCTATGAAGGAGAACTTGACGAGTCCAAGGAGGAACTCGGCACATTGTGGGTAAAAGGTCTCGACTATGCTATAAGGAAGAACTCAACTAGTTCATGAAAGAACTCGACGAGTAGGATCGGGACTTCAGGGTTTCATGGATTATGGAACTCAGCGAGTTGATCGACCAACTCGCCGAGTTGAGTCAACCAGATGTTGACTTTGACCAAAGGTTGACCTTGACCAAGGTTTTGACTTTGACATGAGTTGACCCTTAAAAGGGTTATGAGTATGGAAGGGTAATTGAAGGAGATTGTTATGTGTAGGAGTTTGAGAGGAATTGATCCCAGCACCGAGGACTATTTAGCTACTACACGACTTTGAGGTAACTTACCTTCTAGTAGGAGTGGGTCGAAGGCACCCGCACTAGTAGGTGATTATAGATGAGATGATTGTATTTGTGATAATTTTCTGGTATGCCACTATTTGTTATGCTTTATGTGCTAGTCTAATATATTATTATATGGTAGTGGTAGGGATGAAATAGTCCTCAATTACCGGTTCAAAGAGACCGAAGGGGAAGCCAGCACCCAGATATGCTAGGTTATATATGATTTATATGTTTATGCTAGGGTATTAATTGATAGCAGTAGGGGGTGAAATAGTCCCTGGTTACGGGCTGAAAGAGACTGAATGGGAAACTAGCACCCAGATATGCTAGGCAGCTACCGGTTGAAAGAATGGAATGCCAACACCTAGATATGTTAGGCAGTTACCGGTTGAAAAAGACCGAAGAGGAGGCCATCACCCAGATCTTCTAGGCATTATGTAATTATATGGTATGTGGTATGATGGGGGAACTCACTAAGCTTTGTTCTTACGGTTTTCAGTTTTGGTTTTAGGCACTTTTTCCTCGAAGGGAACAGAGCCGACACGGTAGCAGCACATCACACACACGATTTTCGCATATGAGATTCTTGGGATTTGTACTCTGACATTGTTACTATGTTATGACATGATTTTGAGACTTATGATCTATGGCTTTTTATGAAATGAAATAACTTGATGATGTTTTCTATAAATTGTTTTACAAATTGATATATCAAAAATGAAAATTTTGGTCCTTATTTTTCGGATGTTACATAAACACTTACTAGACCCAGACATCTATAACCGTTAATCCTCGAAGAGAGATATGTATGTATAGATCTATACAGGTTGACACTTAAACCTATAGTTATTTGCTACAACCATGTCAGTTAAGTCGAAGTGGGTGATTACTATCTTCAATTTTTCTAAGACGTCCAATGAAGCATTGTAAGGGGTACTTCAGTCACAAAGCACGATTACAGGACTCATTATAAATATTCATTGGACCTCTCTTTCCCTGTAAACCATGGAGTTGGTTTCTCTCTCTATAAAACATTTTTAATTATAGTTTTTACTTACAGGGAAAAATAACTTTTAGTCATTTTGAAAGTATCATTACTACACTAGCAGAAAAATTGTAACTCTCACCAATGTTGTGTTGACCCTCAAAAGTATATGTATTCTCAGCATTTCAGATGAAGGAATATTCATGGATTCCAGGCAACCTAGTTTTTCTAGTTTTTGTTATGTATGCCTACATGTATAAGGCATTCATGTACTCAATTATTATCTATAAAGACCATGTATTCAAACTTCAAGATGGAATAAAACTATTGTTTTCTTCGTCATTATACTTATGCTATATATCCAAATTACATGATATACATGAACTAAGTTGCACAGCCCGACATGTTCCACCTCCTCATCCGGGGGTATCAAAGCTAACATGGCTATAAAGAACATGTATCCTCGAAAAAGGACTGCAACTATAGCTACATGCTTCTAATAAAAGTGTTATTATTAGTTAAAATACTTCTCGAGTACTTACGGGAAAGGTGTCTAGTTTGAACTATCGCTTGGGTTGCTGGATTTCAAAACGTTTAAATGCCAAAATGGTCATACCCTCTGGTACTTTTCACTTTCCCGATCCCTACTTTATAGTCTTGAATTACAAAACAAAAACTAATAATTCTGCAAACCTCACCAACAATATATATAAGAGTTAAACGTACTCTGACCCACAATTAGAACACTTATTAAAATTCTAACATATCTTCAACTAAAACTGCAAAATCAATCCTTTAGGTAAAATACCTCGACAAAGGTTAGTATTGTGCATAAGTCATACCAAAAATAAACCTAGATTGTGCACCTACATTATTTATGGTCGGAATGGTGCACAACCAACCTTGAGCAATGTGTTTGACATACTACAATGGTTGAGAGTTTTGGAGATTGAAGAATGTTCTCAAGATTTACTGTAGATACCTATTACCTTAGAATCCTTGTATCAAATTTAAAACACTTAAAAACTCATTACTAACACACTTAAAATTTTCCAACCCTTGATGCAGATAGTTGACAGGAGACCCATATTTCCCAAAGGGCTTTCCGGTAGCCCCAGCTGACCTCTCAAAAGAGGAGAATTATTTAAAGGATGAAGTAGAAGACAATCCAGAGGAATTAGAAGAGTCTGAGGATGAGGGAATACTAGAGGATGCTCAAGAGGAGATGGATGATGATGGTCCAGTATAAGTTAAGGAAGACCTCACTGATGTGGAACCTGTCCCTCCTAATCCACCATCCTCTCCACATAGGCTATACTACCAGCCATACTGAAATCATGGCAAGATTCCTCCACTGATGAGGACACTGAGGATGCATGTCCCTCTATTATATCACTTGGACACTTTCACTTAGGTTTCCTAACCCATTAGTGATGAAAAGAGGAAACTGACTTTTCCCCATGAGCCAACTTGGGTCACTTACTTTCTTGGCAAGAGGAGGACTACTGATGATCCTCCATGATTCAAGAGAGGCAAGTCTTCTCAAGCTCTGTCACATGTACCACACATGGATGATACTGAGAATGACCCGATCCCTCGCTTGATGACTCAGGGAGATATATTAGCTGGCAGAGTCTAGTATTTGGAGGATCTCTTTAGAGCTACAGGCACTACCTCCAGGGGGCTTGAGTAGAGATTCCGGAAAACTCAAAAAGGAGGAGAAAGGTGAAAAGAAGCCATCCAGGCTCTCTATCATTGCATGGGTGCAAGTTGCACTAAAGGCCCTAACATACCAGAATCAGATTTTAGAGAGTCGGCTGGATGCATCCGAGAACTGAGCAGTCGTTGCTGACAAAAGGCAGCGCTAGCTTTATGAGCAGCTCAATGAGCTAGTCTGCTATTTGATTACTTGTTTACGGTGGTAGAAATTTCAGCTAGGTTGACCGGTACCCTAGGATAGGGTTGGGACTTTTGAGGAATAGTTTTTCTACTACAAGTGTTTATCACTACCTGCTTAGCAAACATTCCTTTGTAAATCTTTTCCATTTCTAACCTTACATGATTGGTGCTTTTGTAACCATTGTAACTGAAAACAAGCAATTCTAATCTATATAACTATTTTCCAGTATTTCCTAAATGTTGGAACTCATTAATTGTATTACTTGTATGTCACACCTCCCCCAGTCATTGGCGAAAATGTCGAATAATGACGTACCTACTTAGATTACCCAAATCACACAACACAAATCATACCTACCTTTATATTGAATAAATGATTTTGTTATATGGAATAAATAAAACCTATCTATCTTAAAGTCGTTCATGCTTCCTTAATCCATCTTGGGAACACATGTGATTTTGGAAACATCAACTTGATGTTGGTGAGTTCACAGGTTTTGAGATAAGCATATAATAAACTCTTTTAAAAACTTATTGGAATTTCTACAATGATTATGATCATGTTACTTATACTCCTAGTTTCCTATGCTTTACTATATTATCTCTTTCAAAATTTCCTTATATTGAGTAACTTGCAATTGATCTTATCTTACTATCTTTTAGGATATTTGATGTGTTCTTATTTAGTTATATATCTCATATATTATCTTTATATTTTATGCTATACTTTTGTGTTAATTCTAGAAAAAAAGGTACTTATTATGTTGGAAATATGTTTTGTATTAGCGAAGACAGGCTCGGGACAAAAAGGAAGGATATGAGGAGCTGGAAGCAGGAAAACAAAAGATAAAGCAAAAAGAAGACAAAGAAGGATGTTGTTGCATAGCTTGACCCCTCATCAAAATTTTGGCCATATCTCATTACTCGTAACTCCAATTGACGATAATAAAAGTGTTCTAAAAACTAGACACAATTCCAGACGACTTTCATGTTTTGAGAAAATGTTGATTCCCAACGAACACGTTGTCGTTAATGGAATCTTCACGATTCTTGATAGTAACTTGGGGAATATGAGATTTTAATGACAAACACGCCATGTTGGCCCTAAAACTCGTCATGTTGGTCAAATTTTAGGCAAGTACATATATCCGAACATTAGGTCGAACTGGGGACTCCTAGCTGACTTTCTGGAGAAGTATAGTGACATAAACCCTCTAGAAAACCATTGGAAGAGATGAAATCGTTTGGAGCTCAAGAGTTAAAGAGATCTGGAAGAAAACATCAGTGATTCTTTTGGTTTTCTAGTTCTACTCATGTCTAGTCTTATTTGCATTGATTCTTTGTGTGTTTTTGTCTTAGTTATAGGCTAAGCGCCCTACAACTTCTGTTAAGGGTGATGAACCTCGGCCCTATGTGTTGATTTTATGCATCTATGACAATTTATTTGGCTTTTCTTGTGTTTGATGAATTATAAACCTAGCATGTTAAAGTTTTAGATTTTATTTCCTTAAATTCAAGTTATGTGTAGTAGATGAACAGTATTGTTGCATTAACTAGATTCTAGTTGTTTATGACCATTAAATTATTAGATCTTGTGATCAACCAAATCATAGAGTTAGGTAAATAAAGTTGAAAGCTTCTATGTGTTAAAGAGCATTAATATCCATGTTAAGTGTTTGAATTATTTTCTTTACCACAGATTAGTAATTCTCGATTTCATCATTCATAATCTAATTTATCTTATTATTAGTTGTGTGTTTCACCTGTGCTTGACCATTGCATGGTAATACATAAATTGATATATCTAGGTATTTGATCATAATAACTATTTAATAAATTGGAAGCTAACATAATTTGTCTAATATAAATCAACCATAGGGCAAAAGGGATTTGGACTAAAGGAAGTGCCCTTTAATCTTGAATTTAATTCATTTTCTTTTCTTGTTTAATTTTTTGCTTACTTGTTATTTCATTTAAGTTCTTCTGATATTGCAAAATCAGTAACCCCCCCCCTCCATTTACTTGTTTTATTTAGTTTAGCTATTAGTAGTTATTTTATTAAATAGAATACCGTTGCCTGTGATCGACATCCGAGTTACCAAGCTATTCTTAATCTGACTAAGTACACTGCCTATAGGTGCATAGTTAGTCTAAACATATTAGGATGATGTTCCCGTAAAAAGGTTCGTGAGTTCGTCCACCAACAACTCCCTGGGTCACTCCAAGAGTTATACTAACGGTAACCCAACTACGGGAGAAATTCCAAATTTCGGAGGAACTCCAACCGAAACCATTATAACCTCATCATTTGTCATTCCTCCAAACCCACCATTTCAAATGGATTCCACACTAATGCGGACCCTAATTGCACAAAGGATTACCACAACCTTAGTTGCATATGAGGCTGCCCAAAACGAATCTTCCGAGAAAAGTAGAAATGGTGGCGGTATTCTAGTTGTTAACCAAAACAATTCTAGATACTATGTATACAAGGATTTCTTAGCCTGCAAAACCCGATCCTTCTTCGGCATGGAAGGAGCTATCAACCTATCCTGATGCATAGAAAAAATGGAGACAGTGTTTCACATCACTTCTTACACTGATGACTGTCTAGTAGACCTAGCAATTTGAGACACGAATACATAAATCTTTAAGATACACGACACGACATGAATACAGAACACGAACACAAGACACGCATACATCTAGAAAATTGAGATAAATCTTATCTCTTATCGTGTAATCGTACCATGTCAAATTCGTGGCTGACACATTTTTATGACACGAATACACTAATTTCCAGGTCTACTACCGAGTCAAATATGTTACTTATATGCTAATGGATTCCACCCTGACTTGGTGGAATAATCATGCCAAGTCCCTGGAAATCGATGCAACTTATTCCATGGGTTGGGAACCTTTAAAACAAATAATGATCAAGGAGTATTCTCCTAGACAAGAAGTCCAAACTCTGTAACAGTTGGAATCTCATTATGAAAGGGTCGGAGATGACTTCCTACACCTCTTGATTTAACGATCTTAGAAACCTTTTTCCGGGGATGGTGAACCTGGAATATAAAAAGACTGAAATGTACATTTAGGGATTAGCTTCACCAGTTCAATGTTTGTTTAGTGCATCTAGACTCACCATCTTTAATAGTTCTAAGCAATTAGCCTATCAGTTGACTGAACAATGTATCCGTCAGGGTACCATGACCCAACAAACGAAAAATAATCAGACGGGGAGTATGAAATGAAAGTTCCAGGGAAAGTCAAAAGGGAACTTCAAGCATCACAAACGTAACCCATAACTTATGGTTTATGCCGCAATCACGAACACTCCCACTCCATCCAAGTCCTATAATGGGACTTTACCCCATTGTACTAAGTGAAATTTCCATCACGTCAGAAATTGTAGGGTGATGGTCTGCAACAACTGTAACATGATAGGTCACACCTCTAAGTTCTGCAAAAGATTTCAACCACTACAACCTCAATCACTACTACAGGAGGAAGTCGTCGCTGCTTTGAATGCAATTAACCATGTCATTTTAGGAAGGACTACCCGAAACTGAAGAATCAGGGTATCAAAGGAAGAGTATTTGTGATTGGTGCTGGAAATGCTCGCCAGGAACCAACTATGGTTACTAGTACGTTTCCCATCTACAATATTTATGCTTCTATATTATTTGATACTGGTGTCGATAGAAGATTTATTCGTATAATTAGAAGCATGATAAATCATAAATCATGAAAACTTAACGAAGCATAAATAGTAGAAGTAGCATCAGCCAGATAGAAAGTACTTTATAAATACTCACCAATTGCCTTCTCACCCTGAATAACTGTCTTTCACGTCGACCGAATTCCTATGACCATGGAAGTTTCTATGTAATCATCGGAATGGATTTGTTATCACCTCATCGAGCGAATATATTATGTTAGGAAAACGTTCCCTGATTACCTCTACCCAAAAATGAAGCCCTCATGATTTATGATGATAAATCAGGAAAGAATCTAAGAGTCACCTCTTTCATGAAGGTGAGAAAGTGTTTGTAGAAGATATGTTTTACTTTCTTGGCCCATGTAACACCCGGTTCCTAGTATGTATTTTAAATAAGAATTACTTATTTTTGCAAAGGGACTCGATGAGTTAGAGGCCCCAAAATCATCGAGTAGGAATGGAAATTTGGACGTCGGATTTGAATCCTACTCGACGAGTTGAGAGCCTCAACTCGACAAGTAGGGCTGCCAAAATGAAACCCTTATTTCAGTGTTTTACACCCTATTTAAACACCTTAACCTCCAAAGGTTGGCCTCATTTGCAGCCTCCGTCACCACAAACCCTAACCACGAAACCCTAATCCATCTTTGAGTATACGTAACCCATTCTTGTGTGTTCTAGGTGATTTTGTAGCTTAAGAAGGAAGGAGAAGCTTAAGGATTCAAAAGAAAGCCAATAGATCCAGAAGTAGAGATTCATTTCTTGTTCACCTGAGGTATAAAGATCTTACCTTGCTTATTGAGTGTTTAGATATAGTTTTAGGGCTTTTTCTCCATGTTTTGGTTCAATAATGGTGGCCTTTGGGATTTGGATGTCCCCTGTGGGAAGAACCTTCAGATTTAGAGTCGTTGAGGTACTCCAAGGCATAAAGGTGCCATTTATGGACATGGGAGTCCCATGCAACTTATGAACCAACTTTTAGGGTCTTTTGAGCTAAATAACTCATGCATGGATGTAAATTTAGCAACTTTAAGTTATATATCGACCCTAGGGGACGAGATCTATGGTTTGGAAGTAGTGAGCCCAAAAAAAGTGACTTAATGGATATAGACTAAGGGGGACTCAACGATTTATTGATGCAACTCTACGAGTTGGATTGTGGCCCCAACCTTTTCTTGTTACTGAGCAAACTCAGTGAGTCTAGGAGATGACTCGAAGAGTTATTTAAGCTTTCGAGGTTTTGAAGATTAGAGAACTCGACGAGTTCAAGGAAGGATATGATGAGTTGAAGCGAAAAAGTCGATTATGTCATAAGGAAGACCTCAGAAAGTTAGAGGGTAACTTGACGAGTCGGATCTCGATTTCGGGGTTCAATGATTTAGGGATCTCAGCGAGTTTAGTCAACCAGAATGTTGACTTTGACTTTAACCATTGACTAAAGTCAACCCTTAAAAGGTTTATGTCACACCCCCAATCCAGAATGGTGGAAACGTTCAGAGGCGGAGGACTTCATATAAGTGTCACAACACATGCAAGATAGTAATCAAAGTACAAACAACCATTGCATTAATAAGTATAAGTTTTACATAAGTTTTTAGACATTAAACTAAGTACAGTAGAAGACAAGAGTCGCGGTACGGTGCTAGGTAGGTTCTTTAGAAAAGTTCACTGGCTCCTCCAGAAAATCCTATATTTCCTGAGGTGATAAACTGATAACCTCAATAGTTTCCCTCTGTAATTACTTAGTTTATACTAATTATGTATAACCTAATATCGAACTGGTAGTTAAATGGGTTTATCTGCCCTAAGACCACAACCAAACAAGGAACAGGAAGTAAGGCGAAAGTCACACATTTCACTGTCAATCGGATATTACTTATATATAACTTTGATGTAATAACTAAGGACTTATAGAATTAACCACTAAAGGTCTTTTATGTTATACTAGTTACAGAGATTGAATGACTAAGTTGCATTTGATAAGTAGTTTAATTCCATAAACCGTTTCATTTGTAAAAGTGGTTTAATCCCATAACCGTTCCACTTGTAAAAGTGGTTTAATCCCATAAACTGTTTCCTTTGTGTAAGTGGTTAAATCCCATAAACTGTGTCCTTTGTATAAGTGGTTAAATCCCATAACCCGTTTCTTTTGAAAGAGTGGTTTAATTCCATAAACTTTTTCATTAGTAAAAGTATTCTTAGTTATATTTGTTCTATAGTAAAAAAAAACTTAGTATTAATCCTGGAAAAATATTATATTATCCATAATACTTCCTTGTGGTTTTAAATGTTCAAAACCAAGAGTACAAGTATATTTACCATACATGATTTCATGATATGTAGCTTTTACTGTAAGTGAAAACTACAGAAGGTATATTTAGTCGGGATGTAATTATCTTTTCTTACTGTTTTAAGAGAAGTATATTACTTAGTAATTCACTTGTTGTTTTATCCATGTGAGTTCCATTAACCATACTAATTCACTCGCTGTTTCATCCATGCGGCATTCTTCAGGCATCAGAAACGATATGACATTTGAGACCTTAGGCATGCCGTCCAAACTGAAGCGAATAGTAGAGGTGTGGGATTGTCAGTCCCATATAGATCTATACACAAATTCACGCTTTCCCTACAAGAGATTTTGGTTAATAAGTCAGGACTTAAGGTCGTACTTAGATAAGTACACCATGAAGGGTCTCCCAAATTTATTGTTTCAATGAGATTTACGATGTATTATTACCCCGTGATTGCTAACCTTGGTACTCTGTATCGTACCTTTGTTAATGCAAACACGATATGATGTATTATTAGCCCGTGATATGCTAACTCTGGTACTCTCTATCGTACCTTTATTAATGCAAACCCGATATGATGTATTATTACCTCGTGTTTGCTAACGCTGGTACTCTGTATCGTACCTTTGTTAATGCAAACCCGATATGATGTATCTTTACTTCTTTAATATGTTGTTCATATATTAAAAGTATTAGACATATCTTCGTATAGGTGAATGAATCTTTGTAATTTCCTTTGAAAGTATATAGTCGTGAATCATACTTGTATCTTTAGTTTTGAATAATAAATTATACCTATTATAATTTATATGTTCTATCTCATTAGCAGTTTCTCATGGGTGAAGACCTTTGATCAGGTTGATACAAAGGTGAAGATACCAAAAGGAGTAACCTTTTGTACTCATATATCTATAATATATATATATATATATATATATATATATATATATATATAATTAAGAAGGAAACGACCTTTAGTCCTAAGTCCTTCAAATATTATTTATATATTTATACATATATATATATATATATATATATATATATATATATATATATATATATATATATATATATATATACATGATTTTGGCATATATAATTTGAAATAGTTTAGAAAACGATTTTCAAAGATTTTAATGGAGTTTACATGACTTCAAAGATTTATCATGGCTTTAAGTCAGTTTGGATGTATTTGGTAATTATTAAAAACATATGGAAACTCTTTGTGTGATTATTATCACATACAGTTATTAACACACCTTAATAATGTGTTAAACTTGTATTCACCCCCCCCCCCCCCCATAAAAAGCATTTAAAAACTATTAAAAGGTAAATTATAGGGGTATGAACTCACTTTGACAAGCGGTGATTCAGTCAATGTTTCGTTTCCCGAAAAAGAGTTTGTTTGACGAAAAACCGGCTCAAACCGGGTAGAGTTTCGACAGGAGAGAGGATGAATTCTCGAGAATTTCGGGGCTTCGGGGCTTGCTTCGGGATTTAGACGCGATATCGGGGACTTCGGGGGTCGTGAGAAGGTCGAGGGGGTGAAAAGGTGAAAATGGTGAAATTTGGGGTGAAAAACCTCTCAAATCCGAGAAGTCTCGCACCCTTTATATAGGGGTGCGAGGGTTCAGCCAAAGGGGGACATGTGGTGAGGCGAGGGTGAGTCAGCAGCACACGCATCGGAAGGATGAGTGCGAAGTCCGGATGCGAGACAGCGAGGCAAGGCGCGTGTCGGATCGCTACTGGGCCGAACTTCAGTCCAATGGGAAGGAGACACGTGCGAAGGGGGTGTCAGATGCGAATGTTGTCGGCTTCCTATTGGACCTCGGTCTCGGTCCAATCAGATGGTGACACGGTGAAGCCGGTCCAACCAGAGGATGACATGTGGAGGCCTCGCATGCGAGGTGATGTGTCCGAGGAATGAATCAGCGAAATTTCCCGGTTTTCAATATTTTCTTGATTTTTGTGCCAAAAACTTGTAAAATTCATAACTATTTCATACAAACTCCGTTTTTGACGTTCTTTATATGCACGCGTAGGTAAAATTATAATATACGACTTTCGTTTAGACTTCCTCGTCCAGTTTTGATTTTATTTTTAATATTATTATTTTAAACAGACTGGGACGGGAATCTGTTAAAAATTCATAACTTCTTCATCCGACGTCCGTTTTCGTCTGTCTTTTTACCGTTGTGCTACTTTTGACGAGACCATCGATTCTCGTTTAAGTTGCGGTGGCTAAATATCGATCGATTTATATTTCGAATTTTTAGTTGTCTACTGCTAAACCGAAACTTCGGAAAATCATAACTTCCTCATACGGAGTCAGATTTTGACGTTCTTTTTCTGAATGTTCTCGGTTTAACAAATTATACCACTTGGTTCATCCCAATTATGATTATTGATCAATTAATTTTTGGCCAAACTTTGACTGGTGTCACATTATCCCCTTGTTAGAGGGAATTTCGTCCTGAAATTAAGTCTAAAGTGATACTCATGGACTAGTTCTAATCTTTCCTTCCCAAGTGTATCCTGGTCCTTGGTTTGTACTCCAGTGAACCTTCACTAACGGGATAAGACTTTGCGTAGACTTTTATTTAACTTCATTTCATCAAGTGAAATAAAAAGTGTTTTATCGGATAGACACCTCCTTAGATTACATGTGTGAAAGATGGGATGAATGTTATTAAGTTTTTGTGGTAGTCTAAGTTTAAAAGTACAAGACCGATTCTGGTAATAACCTCAAAGGGTCTTATGTACTTTGAGTTTTGTATTTCACGCTTTATCAAGCACATCTTATCTTTCCTGAGTGAGACCTTCATATAACAAGGTCATCAATCCTGGAATTCCAAGGGTTTTCATTTATCGAAGTCATAGCTTCTCTAGTTAACACTGGAAGCTTTATGGCGCATCCCAATTCGTATTTTGTTTTTGGTAGTTTCTCGGATAAATTCTAGATCAGCGAGGGTGTTAAGTACAAATTGGATCTCTAGCTAGTTGTGTATTACCTAATTTAGTCCAGTGTTGATAGGATCTGCACTTGTGACCACAGAAGATTTTGAATGCAGCAACTTGAATGCTAGTGTGATAATGGTCTCAACTAATTGGTAAATGGGTATCCCATTCTTTACCATAGCCGATCCCCTAGAATCATGAATACTCTAGTTCCTAGAGATTTTTGAGTGACAGCCTGAATTAGGAGATGGTTCTATTATCTCAGTGGAGATAACAGATGTTGGCATACCATGCACTCACACGTTCGAGTTATTGATGGGTTTGGAGCATTCTAAGACTTCCTAAGTGTACATGCAACCCTGATAAACCTTGGATCTATGTTTGTCTAAGATACATGCAAATAATTATTATTCCAAGGTTCATATCCTAACTAGCATGGCATGGGGAACATGAATCAAATAAAGCTAGTAGTAATACTTACCTTGTAGTAGTAATTGATTGTTTGGAGTTTTAGAGCCTAGCACAGATAGTGTGAATGCCTCAAATGGAAATCACAAATCACCACAAACTTGGAACATTGAGAGAATAGTCACTACTATCTTCAAATCGGCCCTCTTGCTTTACTCACCTCAACAAGTGTCAACTAGTGTGATTTCAAGAACCAAAGCCTCCTTTATATAGTGTGGTGGATTAGGGTTACATCCATGTAAACCCTAATACCCATGTCTCTTCATTTCCATGAGATCCATGGGTTAAAGCTCCATGGAGTATCCATGGACTTTTCCATGCAAGCCTAGCCCATTCCAAATAAGCATTAGCCCACACTATATAAATATAGAAGCCCATATTTAATTAGTAATATCTTTGATCTCTAAATTAATCCTAGATTAATTATAGATCGATACTAATTAAATAATATGATCTTATATTAATATATTAGAACTTATAAGATATTCATAAATCATAACTTGTACTATTCTCAAAATATTATCCATAAATTGGAAGGGTGAAGTGCAACCCAAATGGACCATGCCGGGTCGGGTCAAGTACATACCAAATATAGTTATGGACTTAGACACTATATCCAACAGTCTCCCACTTGGATAAGTCTAATAACCATAGTTGCAAGTATGACTTCATGAAACGATCACCAATCGTAGCTCTTTAAACTATGTTGTACTAGAACGTGCCATTTTAGATAAGTGATCATATAATCCTCTGTTCAAGATATCAGCCGGACAAATACATGGAACATGGTCTTACTTAATGTCCAGCATTTGTTTCCCGATTTCCGATTTGTTTGACATAGAACTTAACTGAACACATCAATTTAGTTCTGATCAGGCCCGGTACATAGGTCAAAACAAAATCATCGAGGGGCCCAAATATCAGCTTCTAATCCTAGAAGGAATAGATAAACTTCGACTTATATGTTAGTTCTACCACTCATTGAATTATACACAAAGGTACGTTTTATAACATCGAGTTACCAATGCGTTTTCGTACAATCAATGCATAATCAACTCGTCAGTAACAAATCATATTTCTAGGTTTGAAGACTTATATGATATTATCGTCTCACGATCACTCGAGATAAAATTCTATGAAGTGATTCCAGTGAGCGTGGGTTGAGTCCAATGCTCAGAACTTATGAGCACTCATGATTGTTGTAGCCATGTCCAACAACTTAGACCTCTGCAACCAATCATGACAGTCTTGATTCATACCTAGTTCCGACATATGACCGACTGTGGAGGTTTGAATAATATGATATACCAAACATAATTATTCTGGAAGTCAAAACATGCAAAAGAAATATAGTAAACGATCGACAAGAGATAGCAACACTTTACTCATAAATAAAACACCTTTTATTCATCATCTAATGTCAATTACACTTTACAAATTTCATTATTTATCTAGCTACTAAAACTTATATCATCCTTCAGCCCTATGCTCAAGGAATGCTGGAGATGCTTAACCCTACTCAATCCCTTCGTGAGTGGATCTGTTGGGTTCTCATCTGATGATACCCTCTTTGCCACAAGGATTCCTTCTTCTATTCGATGTCTGATGAAATGATATTTTCTGTCAATGTGTCTGGATCCCCCATGATCTCTTGGTTCCTTGGCTAAGGCAACTGCACTATTGCTGTCACAGAAAATCTCCATTGGCTCTTTTATAGCTGGTACAACTCCAAGGTCTCCGATGAAGTTCTTTAGCCATATAGCCTCCTTTTCTGCCTCGCTTGCTGCTATATACTCTGATTCACAAGTGGAATCGGCCACTATCTCCGACTTGGAACTCTTCCAAGTGATTTCTCCTACGTTTAAGGTAAAGACCCAGTCCGACTGAGAGCGGAAATTATCCCTATCAGTCTGGAAGCTAGCATCACTATACCCTACAACTCTCAAGTCATCACTCCCACCGAAGGTAAGGACCCAGTCCTTAGTTCTTCGCAGGTACTTGAGGATATTCTTTACCGCAGTCCAGTGTTCCTTGCCAGGGTTCCCCTGATACCTGCTAACCATGCTCAAAGCAAAGGCTACATCAGGTCGAGTACACATCATAGCATACATGATTGATCCTACAACTGAAGCGTAAGGTAGTCGACTCATTTCTGCTCTCTCAGCCTCAGTACTAGGGCTTTGTGTCTTACTTAATCTAGCATTACTCTGAATGGGTAACTCACCTTTCTTGGAGTTATGCATGTTGAATCTTTTCAACACCTTATCCACATAGGTGCTTTAACTAATTCCAATTAGTCTTTTACTCTTGTTTCTCAAAATCCTTATCCCTAGGATATAGGCAGCTTCACCAAGGTCCTTCATAGCGAAACAATTCCCAAGCCAGGACCTTACTTCCTGAAGGGTTGGGATGTCATTTCCTATGAGTGGTATGTCATCCACATACAATACCAAAAAGCTAACCATACTCCCACTAGCCTTGACATAAACACAAGATTCATCTTCACTCCTAGAAAAGCCAAATTCCTTATCCTTTTCATCAAAGCAAAGATTCCATCTGCGAGGTGCTTGCTTTAATCCATAAATGGATTTCTCAAGTTTACACAGTCTATTGGGATACTATGAACTGACAATACCCTCTGGCTGAACCATGTAAACATCTTCAGCCAACTCTCCATTAAGGAAAGCGGTTTTGACATCCATTTGCCATATTTCATAGTCATGATATGCAGCAATGGCTAACAGAACCCTAATAGACTTTATCTTGGCCACTGGTGAAAATGTTTCATCATAATCAACTCCCCAAGTTTGAGAATAACCCTTTGGAACCAGTCGTGCCTTATAAGTGTGTACATTGTTATCCATGTCGGTCTTCTTCTTGAAGATCCATTTGCACCCAACTACCTTACGATCAGGTACATGGTCAACCAAGTTCCAAACTTGATTGTCATACATGGACTGTATCTCGCTATTCATAGCCTCTTTCCATGTAGCAGCCTCAGGGCCTACCATGGCTTCCGTGTAGCTATTAGGCTCATCCAGAACTACTAGTGTCCCATCACTAATAAGTGTCTCACCTTCTACAGTACTATAGAAACCACAGTAATGCTCAAGTGCATTCCTAACTCTCATGGAACGCCTTAGAGGTACAGATTCGTCAATTGGCTCAACAGGAGTTTCCTCCTCAAGTTGAGGGCTAGTGTTTGAAGTTCCTTCACCACTTGACTCTTGAATTTCTTCAAGATCAATTTGCTTCCCACTGTCTCCTTGGCATATAAACTCTCTCTCTCTCGAAAGACTCCTCTTTTTGCTACAAAGACCACATTATTACTGGGTCTGTAGAAGAGGTAACCAAAGGATCTTTGTGGGTAGCCGATGAAAATACACCTCTCGCTTCGGAGTTCTAGCTTGTAATGAGTCTCGCGTCTCACAAAAGCCTTGCAACCCCAAATCATGATGTGGTCTAGTTTAGGTACTTTGCCAGTCCACATCTCGTGAGGAGTTTTGGCAACTTTCTTTGTAGGGACTAGATTAAGAATATGGGCGGCAGTCTCTAAGGCATACCCCAAAAATGAGATTGGTAGAGAAGCTCGACTCATCATGGAACGAACCATGTCTAACAAGGTTCAATTACGCCTCTCAGCCACACCATTCAACTGTGGTGTCCTGGGAGGTGTCAATTGTGAGACGATCCCACATTCCCTTAGATAGTCAAGGAACTCTGAACTAAGATACTTACCACCTCGATACGATCGAAGCATCTTAATGTTCCTGGCCAATTGATTCTCGACTTCCTGTTTAAATTCCTTAAACCTTTCGAAAGTCTCTAACTTATGCTTGATTAAGTAGACATATCCATATCTACTGTAATCATCAGTAAAAGTCAAATAATAACTATTAACATCCCTTTTGGCATGTTTGAATGGTCCACACACGTCCGTGTGTACAAGGTCCTGATAGGTTTTGAGCATTCTAACACTTCCTAAGTGTACATGCAACCCTAATAAACCTTGGATCTATGTTTGTTTAAGATACATGCAAATAATTATTTTCCAAGGTTCATATCGTAACTAGCATGGCATGGGGAACATGAATCAAATAAAGCTAGTAGAAATACTTACCTTGTAGTAGTAGTTGATTGCTTGGAGTTTAGAGCGTAGCACCAATAGTGTGAATGCCTCAAATGGAAATCACAAATCACCACAAACTTGGAACTTTGAGAGAATAGTCATTACTATCTTGAAATCGGCCCTCACCTCAACAAGTGTCAACTAGTGTGATTTCAAGAACCAAAGCCTCCTTTATATAGTGTGGTGGATTAGGGTTACATCCATGTAAACCCTAATATCCATGTCTCTTCATTTCCATGAGATCCATGGGTTAAAGCTCCATGGAGTATCCATGGACTTTTCCATGCAAGCCTAACCCATTCCAAATAAGCATTAGCCCACACTATATAAATATAGAAGCCCATATTTAATTGGTAATATCTTTGATCTCTAAAGTAATCCTAGATTAATTATAGATCAATACTAATCAAATAATATGATCCTATATTAATATATTAGAACTTATAATATATTAACAAATCATAACTTGTACTATTCTCAAATATTATCCATAAATTGTTCGGGTGAAGTGCAATCCAAATGGACCATGCCAGGTCGGGTCAAGTACATACCAAATATAGTTATGGAATTAGACACTGTATCCAATAGTCTCCCACTTGGATAAGTCTAATAACTATAGTTGCAAGTATGACTTCAGGAACCGTCCAGAAATCGTAGCTCTTTAAACTCTGTTGAACTAGAACGCGCCATTTTAGATAAGTGATCATATAATCCTCTGCTTAAGATATCAGTTGGACAAATACATGGAACATGGTCTTACTTATTGTCCAGCATTTGTTTCCCGATTTCCGATTTGTTTGACATAGAAATTAACTGAACACATCAACTTAGTTCTGACCGGGTCCGGTACATAGGTCAAAACACAATCATCGAGGGGCCCAGATATCAACTTCTATTCCTAGAAGGAATAGATAAACTTCTACTCATATGTTTGTTCTACCACTCATTGAATTATACACAAAGGCACGTTTTATAACATCGAGTTACCAATGCGTTTTCGTACAATCAATGCATAATCAACTCGTAAGTAACAAATCATATCTCTATGTTTGAAGACTTATATGATATTACCGTCTCACGATCACTCGAGATAAAATTCAATGAAGTGATTCCAGTGAGCGTGGGTTGAGTCCAATGCTCAGAACTTATGAGCACTCATGATTGTTGTAGCCATGTCCAATACCTTAGACCTTTGCAACCAATCATGATAGTCTTGAGTCATACCTACTTCCGACATATGACCGACTGTGGAGGTTTGAATAATATGATATACCAAACATAATTATTATGGAAGTCAAAACATGCAAAAAAAATATAGTAAACGATCGACAAGAGATAGCAACACTTTACTCATAAACAAAACACCTTTTATTCATCATCTAATGTCAATTACACTCTACAAATTTCAAGATTATCTAACTACTAAATCTAATATCATCCTTCAGCCCTATGCTCCGAGCATGCTGGAGATGTTTAACCCGATTCAGTCCCTTCGTGAGGGGATCTGTTGGGTTCTCATCCGATGATACCCTCTTAGCCACAAGGAGTCCTTCTTCTATTCGATGTCTAATAAAATGGTATTTTCTATCGATGTTCCTAGATCTCCCGTGATCCCTTGGCTCCTTGGCTAAGGCAACAGCGCTTTCACTATCAGAGAAAATTTCCATTGGCTCTTTAATAGCTGGTAAAACTCCAAGGTCTCTGACGAAGTTCTTTAGCCATATACCCTCCTTTTCCGCCTCGCTCACTGCAATATACTATGATTTGCAAGTTGAAACAGCCACTGTCTCTTGCTTGGAACTCTTCCAAGAAATTGCTCCTACGTTTAGGGTGAAGACCCAGCCCGACTGAGAGCAGAAATTATCCCTATCAGTCTGGAAGCTAGCATCACTATACCCTACAACTCTCAAGTCATCACTCCCACCGAAGGTGAGGACCCAGTCCTTAGTTCTTTGCAGGTACTTGAGGATATTCTTTACCGCAGTCCAGTGTTCCTCGCTAGGGTTCCCCTGATACCTGCTAACCATGCTCAAAGCAAAGGCTACATCAGGTCGAGTACACGTCATAGCATACATGATCGATCCTACAGCTGAAGCGTAAGGTAGTCGACTCATTTCTGCTATCTCAGCCTCAGTACTAGGGATTTGTGTCTTACTCAATCTGGCGTTACTCTGAATGGGTAACTCACCTTTCTTGGAGTTATGCATGTTGAATCTTTTCAACACCTTATCCACATATGTGCTTTGACTAAGTCCAAATAGTCTTTTACTCCTGTTTCTCAAAATCCTTATCCCTAGGATATAGGCAGCTTCACCAAGGTCCTTCATAGCGAAACACTTCCCAAGCCAAGACTTTACTTCCTCCAGGGTTGGGATGTCGTTTCCTATGAATAGTATGTCATCCACATACAATACCAAAAAGCTAACTATACTCCCACTAGCCTTGACATAAACACAAGATTCATCTTCGCTCCTAGAAAAGCCAAATTCCTTGACCTTTTCATCAAAGCAAAGATTCCATCTGCGAGGTGCTTGCTTTAATCCATAAATGGATTTCTCAAGCTTACACACTCTATTAGGGTACTCGTTGCTGACAAAACCTTCTAGCTGACTCATGTAAATATCTTCTGTCAACTTTCCATTAAGGAAAGCGGTTTTGACATCCATTTGCCAAATTTCATAGTCATGAAATATAGCTATGGCTAACATAACCCTAATAGACTTAATCTTGGCTACTGGAGAAAAGGTCTCATCATAATCCACTCCAGGAATTTGAGAGAAGCCCTTTGCAACCACTCAAGCCTTATAAGTGTTTACATTACCATCCATGTCGGTCTTCTTCTTGAAGATCCATTTGCACCCTACAGTCTTACGACCTGGTACATTCTCAACCAAGTTCCAAACTTGATTGTCATACATGGATTGTATCTCGCTATCCATAGCCTCTTTCCATTTAGCAAACTCGGGGCCTACCATGGCTTCCTCGTAGCTGTTAGGGTCATCCAGACCTACTAGTGTCCCATCACTAATAAGTGTCTCACCTTCTGCAGTAATATGGAAACCATAGTAGTGCTCAGGTGCACTCCTAACTCTCGTGGAACGCCTCAAAGGTACATATTCGTCAATTGACTCAACAGGAGTTTCCTCCTCAAGTTGAGGGCTAGTGTTTGAAGTTCCTTCACCACTTGACTCTTGAATTTCTTCAAGATCAATTTGCCTCCCACTGTCTCCTCGGCTTATAAACTCTCTCTCTCCCTCTCTAAAGACTCCTCTTCTTGCTACAAAGACCACATCATCACTAGGTCTGTAGAAGAGGTAACCAAAGGATATTTGTGGGTAGCCGATGAAAATACACCTCTCGCTTCAGGGTTCTAACTTGTAATGAGTCTCGCGTATCACAAAAGCCTCGCAACCCCAAATCTTGATGTGGTCTAGTTTCGGTACTTTACCAGTCCACATCTCGTGAGGAGTTTTGGCAACATTCTTTGTAGGGAGTAGATTAAGAATATGGGCGGCAGTCTCTAAGGCATACCCCAAAAATGAGATTGGTAGAGAAGCTCGACTCATCATGGAGCGAACCATGTCTAACAAGGTTCGATTACGCCTCTCAGGCACACCATTTAACTGTGGTGTCCTGGGAGGTGTCAATTGTGAGACGATCCCACATTCCCTTAGATAGTCAAGGAACTCTGAACTAAGAAACTCACCACCTCGATCAGATCGAAGCATCTTAATGTTCCTGCCCAATTGATTCTCGACTTCCTGTTTAAATCCCTTAAACCTTTCGAAAGTCTCTGACTTATGCTTGATTAAGTACACATATCCATATCTACTGTAATCATCAGTAAAAGTCAAATAATAACGATTAGCATCCCTTGTGGCATGTTTGAATGGTCCACACACATCTGTATGTACAAGGTCCAACAAACCTTCACCCCTCTCACAAGAACCTGTGAAGGGTGACTTTGTTATTTTTCCAAGTAAGCATGATTCGCAACTATCATCTGACTTTAGGTCAAACGACTCCAAGACAACAATGCCATAACGATGCTTTATCCAAGTTATTATTATTAACATAATCAATACACAATACATTATTTCCTAGGTAATTAACCACGGATACTGTTTCATACACACCATCACAATGTAATGCTTTAAAATAAAGAACATTATTAAAGAAAGCATCAATAGAACCAACTTCATTATTAAAAGAAAAGGTATACCCTTGTTTATACAAATCTAAATTTAACCCACTACTTAGCGACAAAGTATAAACTCCAAGGTTGGTGATAGGTGTAACTTTCCTATTCCCCATGATTAAGTTTATCCTTCCTTGCTCCACATTCTCACTTCTTCTTAGTCCCTGCATGGTTGGGTTTAACTTTCCCATCCTTCACATCTTGCTGGTACATTGGGCAGTTCCGCTTCCAATGAGCCTTTTCATGGCAATAGAAGCATTCAGCCTCTTTTGGGTCAAAAGAAGGAGTGATGAAACCTTTGTTGGTTCCCCTTGAAGAAGATCCATCAAGGGTCCTAACCTTGGTACCCTTTGAAGAACTCTTTCTCTTCTTCCCTCATCCTTTCCTGATTGCCAAGACAGGGGCGGAGTTGATAGGAGTAGGAGTAGTAACAACCGTCTTACCCTTAAGACCACTTTCCGCGGTCTTTAAGAGTCCTTTAGGTTTGCTGAGTGTGACCTCTTCCTTGTTCATGTGGTATGTCATGCGAAATTGATCATAACATGAAGGTAAGGAGTGCAAAATTATATCTATTGCAAGCTCCTCATGGAAGTTCACATTTAGCTTCAGCAAACAGTCCACAAATATTTGCATTTTCTGCATGTGGCCGGTGATGGGTTCACCATCCTTCATGCGAGTTGTTATCACGGAGGAGATGATTTCATACCTCTCTTGACGAGCACTTTGATGGTATCTTTCCATCAAGTCTTGGTGCATCTCATAAGGGTAGAAATCTTCATAGGATTTTTGGAGATCAGCGGTCATGGTGGCCATCATGATGCATGCCACTTTCGTGGCATCCCTTTCATGTGCCCTAAACTCAGTTATCTCTTGAGGAGTTGCGACTATCTCATCAATCTCCTTAAGCTCCTTATCGAGGACATATTCCTTGTCCTCGTAGCGACTAATCATTCTGATGTTTCTGATCCATTCATTAAAGTTGGATCCATCAAATTGACTTTCCCACACAAGTTCATAAGAGAAAAGGAGCCATTAGGATTAGAGCCAAAAGCAGCAGTGTTTGCAGACATCTGAGAAGAAGAAACGTTTAGTTAAGAAATAGGAATAGTCCTTAATAAAAACACCCAAATGTAGTATTAAGGCTAGGACCCAATCACAATATATTATACTTAGAAGAGGTATGCTGTAATCTAAGTAATAACATATTTGAAAGGTAGGTGAATGACGATTCACCAATTTGCACCAAAGTTGAAATATTAAAATATTTAACTTGGTTCTTAGAAACTCCTAGATTCTTTTGAGATTCAATGAAATTTTTCAAAGGCATGTTTCAATCTCGAGTGTGCCCTCCAAGTTTTGTGACTCGGATGATGAGGATCACAAAACGAGGTGTGAAGTAACCATGCAAATTACTTGGTACCCTTAATAAATTAACCCTCAATCGATGTGCCGGTTAACCACACACGCTCCATCGATACTATGATAAATATTAAGTCACCCTTTACCTACCTTGTTAAGTCCAAGTTAGTGTGCCGCTTAACCACACACACTCCACTAACGACTTAGACAAAGTGTAAAGTGTAATTTCATGGATTAGCACCTTATTCACATTTTTCCTAAAGTAACTAAGATTGGGAATTTAATAAAACATTTAGTTACTTTATAATATTCATCATACTTTTAATGAGAATTTATAAGTCCTTGTCTTACCCGTTCGGCTAACGACCCTCCACTAGTCAAGCAAGTGGTGGGTGAGAGTGGACACCCATTAAGTTGCCATTTTATAGGCAACAACCTTATACTCACCTTATAGACTAGCTTCGTGAATGAGGCGTACTAGCGGTAAGACGACTTTGATCTTATACATATATATATATATATATATATATATATATATATATGTGTGTGTGTGTGTATATATATATATATTATTAACTTATAATATTATAAGTATAAGGGTTGAATTTTAACTTTTAAAATTCTAAGGGTTGGAACTAAAGTTTAATATGACTTTACTTGTTCCAAAAGTTGAGGGCAAGTTTTGTAAACTTTCAAAACTTTTCATTTCTTGTAACTTATGAGTTAAATAGAGTAATAAAAATGAAGACTCTTCATTTTTCTAACTCTTGTGTTCTTTTAATGGTTTTAATTCAAGTGTGACTCTTGGTTTTCCATAACTTGAGGACAAGTTATAGAATCCATTAAAATACACTATGATCAAGAATTAAACTACCACATAGGTTACAAATAATTCCTATGCTCATCTAACATCATAAGATCAAGAACATGAATATGAACACTTTCATGAATCAAAAATTACACATAAAACTTTGTAATTTTGATAACAAGTTGATGTAAATGGATTGGCAAAGACATTACACCTACTAAAACAAGTTTTCAAGTACCAAAACAGCTTACGGTAATGTTTCTAGTCCATTTCCAGCAACTAAAGTCGAAAATCTGCACCCTGTCGCTCATACTCGTCGAGTGCATAAACCTACTCGCCGAGTAGGTTGAAGATACACATGAACTCAGTGAGTCCCCCCCCCCCATAGACTCGGGGAGTTCAACTAGTAGACAGCAAGCTTTTCGACTTTTTCAACTATATTACATCAAGTATCAAACAAACAAGCCTAGGCTCTGATACCACTGATGGGTTTTGAGCATTCTAACACTTCCAAAGTGTACATGCAACCCTAATAAACCTTGGATCTATGTTTGTCTAAGATACATGCAAATAATTATTTTCCAAGGTTCATATCCTAACTAGCATGGCATGGGGAACATGAATCAAATAAAAGCTAGTAGAAATATTTACCTTGAAGTAGTAGTTGATTGCTTGGAGTTTTAGAGCCTAGCACCAATAGTGTGAATGCCTCAAATGGAAATAACAAATCACCACAAACTTGGAACTTTGAGAGAATAGTCACTACTATCTTGAAATCAGCCCTCACCTCAACAAGTGTCAACTAGTGTGATTTCAAGAACCAAAGCCTCCTTTATATAGTGTGGTGGATTAGGGTTACATCCATGTAAACCCTAATACCCATGTCTCTACATTTCCATGAGATCCATGGGTTAAAGCTCCATGGAGTATCCATGGACTTTTCCATGCAAGCCTAGCCCATTCCAAATAAGCATTAGCCCATACTATATAAATATAGAACCCCATATTTAATTAGTAATATCTTTGATCTCTAAATTAATCCTAGATTAATTATAGATCAATACTAATCAAATAATATGATCTTATATTAATATATTAGAAGTTATAATATATTAATGAATCATAACTTGTACTATTCTCAAATATTATCCATAAATTGTTCGGGTGAAGTGCAACCCAAATGGACCATGCCGGGTCGGGTCAAGTACATACCAAATATAGTTATGGACTTAGACACTATATCCAACAGAATCCAATACTCAGAACTTATGAGCACTCATGAATGTTGTAGCAACTTTTTCTATGTCTAACACCTCAGACATCTACAAGCCCAATTCATGATAGTCTTGATTCATAGCTACTTCCAACATATGACTGACTATGGAGAGTTTGAATAAAATAATTATTCTGGAATTTAAAACAAGCAAAATTGAAACAATAGTAAACAATTGACACAAGATAGCACCACGTTACTTATAAATAAACAACAATTTTTATTTAATCATCAAATGTCAATTACATTTTATAAGTTTTAGAAATAGCTACCTAATCTATAAAACTAATATTATCCTTCAGCCTGATGCGCCTCGCATGCTGCAAATGCTTAAACCTAAACAACCCCTTCGTAAAGGGATCTGTTGGGTCCTCATCTGATGATACCCTCTTCACCACGAGGAGTCCTTCTTCTATCCGATGTCTAATGAAGTGGTATTTTTTGTTGATGTGCTTGGATCTTCCGTGATCCCTTGGTTCTTAACTAAGGAAACTACACCCTCATTGTCACAGAAAATCTCTATAGGCTCCTTAATAGCTGGTACAACTCCAAGGTCTCCAATGAAGTTCTTCAGCCATATTGCCTCCTTTGCCACCTCGCTTGCTGCTATGTACTCTGATTCGCAAGCTGAATCAACTACTATTTTCTGCTTGAAACCTTTCCAAGTAATTGATCCTCCATTTAGGGTAAAGACCCAGCCCGGATAAGAGCATAAATTATTTCTATCAATCTGGAAGCCATCATCACTATACCCCACTACTCTCAAGTCATCACTCCCACCGAGGATAAGAACACAGTCCCTAGTCCTTCGTAGGTACTTGCGAATATTCTTCACTACAGTCCAGTGAGCCTTGCTCGGATTCCCTTGATATCTACTGATCATGCTCAAAGAAAAGGCCAGATCAGGGCGAGTACAAGTCATAGCATAAATGATCGAGCCTACATCGGAATCATATGTCACTCGACTCATCTCAGCTATCTCAGCCTCTGTACTCGGGCTCTTAGTCTTACTCAGTTTGGCGTTACTTTGGATAGGTAAGTCACCTTTCTTGGAATCCTGCATGGTGAACCTTTTCAGCAACCTATCCAAGTAGGTACTTTGACTAAGTCCAATTAGTCTTTTACTCCTGTCTCTCAATATCCTTATCCCTAAGATATAGGCAGCTTCTCCAGGGTCCTTCATAGAGAAACACTTCCCAAGCAAGGATTTAACCTCCTGCAAGGTTGGGATGTCATTTCCTATGAGTAGTATGTCATCCACATAAAATACCAAACACCTAACTATACTCCCACTAGCCTTAACTGTAATGTCCCAAAAACACGGTCCCGAAAATTTCTTTTTAAAACACTAATAAAACCATGAGTATCAAATCATACCAACCATAGTTAAAGATCGATATATCAAATTAGAGTATCATTTCAAAACATGTTCTACTTATCAGAGTGAAAACATCCCAGGTTAAAATTTCTTGGTGTGTGCCATGCGATCATTCTAAGCTCTTCCCTCTGCTACCGGAAGTACCTGAAACCAAAACTGAAAACCATAAGCATGAAGCTTAGTAAGTTCCTTATAATACCACATACCAAACATATAACCACATACCGGACCCCCGCCTGTTGCATCGGGTGTTACCCGGCATTGGACTTGCTCCGGCATCGGGCCCCGCCCAGCATCAAGCTCCGCTTGGCATCGAGCCCCGCTTGGTATACAGATTTGTTTCTCTTAGGCCCCCGTGTTTCTGGGCCTCGCCCGCCATACACATATAATCATATAAACATGTTAACACATAAACAAACATATGCTACTGTATTCTTGTCCTAAGGACTCGCCTAACTTGGGCCTCACCCATGACTTGCTGATATTTGAGATATGGGACCCTGCACACTCCTGCTGATAGTGAGATACGAGCCCCCGCACACACTCACTTCTCCCTTATCTTGGGCCCCACCCCTACTCTACTACTAAAGAGATACGAAACCCCTTCTACACTCAGCTAGTGATGAGATGCGGGACCTCGCCCACACTCACCTCCTTACCAGGCACATACAAGTATCACAAAGACAACAAGTATAACTACACATACACTACTACCTCAGGTACCACCCGACAACGAACCGTAGCTCGAAAACATACATATATACTTTCCTCGGGCCTCACCCTGCATCAAATCTAACTCTAGTATTCACTCACATACATAAACGGGCAAACATTGGTTCCTTAGACCGTTCCTACTGGAGAAAACTCACATCGCAAGGCTGACTGTAGAATCCTGCAAATAACCCCTCGTTGTTAGCTGGCAGATCCCCGAACTGCTGATCCCTCGACTCCCCGAGCCATCAATACCAAAGTATCACTTAGTCCAATTCAATAACCTTTCATAGGGTAGAATGACCATTCTACCCCTAAGCCAACTTGGTCCATAAGTAATGTCCAATACTACGACCCAATACTAGGTAAGCTTCCCAAGCCCACCAGTGGCCTACTAATGGCCTAATTTGCTAAATTGGGCCCAATCCCTCTCATGGGCCTTACCCTAAGCCCCAACATTTCCTTGGCCCATATTATCAGACTTCTAATGGCCCACTAAGGCCCAAGAACCCAAAACATAGCCCAAACCGAGGCCCAAAGATGCAAAGCCCAAACTAACAGATTTTGAGGGGCGTACATTCTCGTACGCTAAGCGTACTAGCCATTGGTGTGTACGATGTGTGTACCTGCATGTATGCTCAGCGTTCTCCCCCTATTATGTCACTTTTCTATTAAGTGCTTAATACTCTACTCCAGAAGATACTAACATAGATCCAAGTCCTTCTCCATGTCTTAATCTATAAAGTCACTGACTTGGTGACTTAACTTGGCCCAACAAGTCCAAATTCCCAAAAATGATGCATTACTTCCATGAAGAGGGCTAAATCTCATGCATGAACACATTAAGACATTCAAGATGGAGACTTTACTACTTATTGGACCCTTTTAGCTCTAAGGGTGGCAACCCTAAGCTCACAAACGAGATTTCATTACAAAGGTTCACTCTTTGGACTAAAAGAGTCCATAAACTCCTCCTAAAAGAGATCTAAGTGAACAATCATCAACTCAGAACTTTATACCTTGAAAGAGTCTAGAAGAGGCAAAATTCCCAGATCTACAAATTCTCCTTTGATCTACCACCTTGCTTTGCTCCTACCTTGCTTGAAAGATGGTTTTATAACACCAAAATGCTCACTAATGGCCACCAAAGCTTCAAGAACACTCAAGGGAGGATTAGGGTTTCGTGGTGGCTGTCCAAGGGAAAAATGGAGGTTGACCCTTGAGGCTTATCATTCATTTTATAGTGGCATGCCCTAAAATTTAGGGTTACTGGACTCTGGACGTATGTTGGGCATACACCTAAGGCACCCGCAACCATTTCCTTTTATACGATGGTCGTAACCCAGCCTTACGTTGGGCGTACTCGTGCGCTTACCACCTTGAATCCACGGTCCTTCTTTGTCATCTATTTCCATTAAGTTCCAATAATGTCAATAACTTCAAAATGCCATAACTCCATTCCAAGTACATTTCCGACAAACTTTATATCCACGAAAATGGGGCGAGAAGCCATACGCTTCTAGCGATACACCCCGACCCAAAACCTCTTGAATAAAACTCAAAACCCATAAATGACCAAAACACCCCTACCCTTGCCCTCTAAAATCCATAAACGGATACTTTCAAAATAGGGTGTTACATTAACATATACACAAGAATCATATTCGCTCCTCGAAAATCCAAAATCTTTGACTTTCTCATCAAAACAAAGATTTCAACTACGAGATGCTTGTTTCAATCCATAGATGGATTTCTCAAGCTTACACACTCTATTAGGGTGCTTTGCAGCGACAAAACCCTCTGGATGACTCATGTAAACATCCTCAGCCAACTTTCCATTAAGGAAAGTGGTTTTGACATCCATTTGCCATATTTCATAATCATGAAATGCATTCATGGCTAGCAAAAGCCAAATAGACTAAATCTTTATTACTGGTGAGAAGGTATCATCGTAGTCAACTCCCAGAGTTTGAGTAAAGCCCTTCACAACCAGTTGCACTTTATAAGTGTGTACATTCCCATCCATGTCGGTCTTCTTCTTGAAGATCCATTTACACCCGACCGTCTTACAACCCGGTACATCGTCAACCAGGTTCCAAACTTGATTGTCAGACATGGACTGAATCTCGTTGTCCATGGCCTCTTTCCATTTGGAGGACTCGGGGCCTGCCATGGCTTCCTTAAAGCTGTTAGGCTCATCCAAATTTACCAGTGTACTATCACTGATAAATGCATCACCTTCCGTAGTAATATGAAAACCATAGTAATGCTCAAGTGGATTCCTAACTCTTGTAGAACACCTCAGAGGTACAAATTCATCAACAGGAGTTTCCTCCTCAAGTTGATTGCTAGGGTTTGAGGTTCCTTCACCGCTTGACTCTTGAAGTTCTTCAAGGTCAATCTGCCTCCTACTATTTCCTTGGCTTATAAACTCTTTCTCTCGAAAGACCCCTCTCCTTGACATAAAGACCACGTTCTCACTAGGTCTGTAGAAGAGGTAACCAAAAGAATTTTGCGAGTAGCCGATGAAAATACACTAATCACTATGAGGTTCGATCTTGTCCTGAGTCTCACATATCATGAAAGTCTCACAACCCCAAATCTGATGAACTTTCCCAGTCCAAATCTCGTAAGGTGTTTTAGCAACCTTCTTGGTAGGAACTAGATTAACGATATTGGTAACAAAGCTCGACTCATCATGGAACGAACCATGTCTAAAAAGGTTTGATTGTGCCTCTCAACCACACCATTAACATGTGGCTTTCTGGGAGGTGACAATTGTGAAACAATTCCACATTCCTTAAGATATTCAAGGAACTTTGTACTAAGATACTCTCCTCCTCGACCGGATCGGAGCATATTAATGCTACGACCCATCTGATTCTCCACTTCCTGTTTAAACTCTTTGAACTTTTCAAAGGTTAACGACTTATGCTTGATTAATTACACATAACCATATCTACTGTAATCATTGGTAAAAGTCACATAGACGTGGTTAGCATCCCTTGTGGTGGTTCTGAAGGGTCCACACACATCTGTGCGTATGAGGTCCAACAAACCTTCACCCCTAGCACAAGAAACAGTGAAGGGTGACTTTGTTATTTTTCCAAGTAGACAAGACTCGCAACTATCAGCCGACCTTAAGTCAAATGACTCCAAGACTCCATCCTTCTGGAGTTGGCCTATGAGCTTCTTGTTAACATGTCCCAGACGACAATGCCACAAGGATGCTTTATCCAAACTAGTGGAAGAATCGATATGTAATACATTATTTCCTAAGTTATCTACAACTGACACAGTTTCATATACACCATCACAAGGTAATGCTTTAAAATAAAGAACATTATTATAAAAAGCATTAATACCACCACATTCATTATCAAATGAAAAAGTAAATCCTTGTCTGTACAAACCGTAAAAATAAATAATATTTCTCGCCATTTTGGACGAGTAACAACACTTATTCAAATCTAACACTAACCCACTACATAGCAACAAAGAATACACTCTGATATTGGTGACAGGTGAAGCTTTCCTATTCCCCATGATCAAGTTTATCTTTCCATGCTCCATATCCTCACTTCTTCTTAGGCCCTTCAAATCATAATATATATGAATACCGCAACCTGTATCAAGAACCCAAGAAGTAGTATGTGGTGAGTTATTAGACAATATAGTGTAAATACATGCATGGGTATGTTTAACCTTCCCATCCTTAACATCTTGCGGGTACTTGAGGCAGTTTCGTTTCCAGTGCCCCTTTTCCTGAAAATAAAAGCATTGAGATTCCTTTAGGTTGGAAGAAGGATTGACAGAACCACATTTGGCTCCACTTGAAGATGGGCCATCAAGAGACTTTTCCTTGGTACCCTTTGAAGGGGTTTTCCTCTTCTTCCCTCTACTTCGCCTGATTTCCAAGACAGGGGCGGAGTTAGGAGTAGGAGTAGTAACAACCGATTTACCTTTAAGACCACTTTTTGCGGTCTTCAAAAGTCCTTGAAGCTTGCTGAGTGTAACCTCCTCCTTGTTCATGTGATGCGTCATTCGGAATTGATCATAACAAGTAGGTAAGGAGCGCAGTATGATGTCAATAGCCAACTCCTCAGGGAAGTTCACATTCAACTTCAGTAAATGGTCCACATACCTTTGCATATTCTGTAATTGGCCCGTGATGGATTCACCATCCATCATTCGAGTTTTTATCATGGAAGAGATGATAGTGTACCTCTCTTTACGAGTACTTTAATGGTAGCGGTCCATCATATCCATGTACATCTCAAAAGGGTAAAAGTCCTCATAGGACTTTTGGAGTTCAGCTGTCCTTGTGGCCAACATGTTTCATGTCACTTTGGTAGCATCTCTCTCATGTGCCCTGAATTTAGTGATCTCCTCTGGAGTAGTTGCAGACTCATCGATTTCTTTCAGCTCCTTGTCGAGGACATATTCCTTGTCCTCGTAATGCGTGATCATCCTGAAGTTCCTGATCCAATCCATAAAGTTGGAACCATCAAAAATAACTTTCACACAAAGGTTCATGAGAGAGAAGGAGTCGCTAGGATTAGAGCCAGAAGCAGCATTGTTGGAAGACATCTGAAAAGAAGAAAGACAAGTTTAGATTAGATATAAAATCCTTAATAAGACATCCAAATGTAATATTAAGGCTAGGACCCAACACAATACTTTATAACTTGGAAGAGGGATACCGTAATCCAAGCTATAAAATATTTGAAGGTAGGCGAATGACGATTCACCAATTTCCACCATGAAAAAATGAAATAAATTATTACATTTTAATTAGATTTGAAACTCCTAGATCTTTGGAGAATCATTGAAATTTTCGATGGCATGTTTAAATCACGATTGTGCCCTCTTAAGTTTCTGACTAGGATGCCGAGGATCACAAACAATGTGTAAATAACTATGGAAATTAACTTCGTACCCTTAATCTTTATCACCTAATCGATGTGCCGACTACCCATACACGCTCCACCGATATATGATAAACATTAACTTACCCTCTGTTACCCTTACTAGTCCATGTTAGTGTAACGGTTACCCATACATACTCCACCAACGACTTAGTAATGTACAAAGTGTAATTTCATGGGTAAGCACCAATTTCACATTTTCCCAAAGTAACTAAGATTAGGAATCTATAAAAGGTTTAGTTACTTTATATTTATCATTATACTTTTAATGAGAATTATAGTCCTTGTCCTACCCGTTCGGCTAACGACCCTCCACCAATCAAGGAAGCGGTGGGTGAGAGTGTACACACATTAAGTTGCCATTTTATAGGCAACAACCTTATACCCTCTTATAGACCGGCTTCATGAATAAGGCCTACTAACAGTAAGACTAACTTGATCTTATATATATATATATATATATATATACATACATACATATATATATATATATATATATATATATATTAACATATAATACTATAAAGTATAAGGGTTGAATTTTAACTTTTAAAACTCTAGGGTTTGGAATTAAGGTTTTCTAAAGTGACTTTACAAATTTCAAAACTTGAGGTCAAGTTTTGAAACTATTCAAAACCTTTCATATTCAATAACTTATGAGTTTTATGGTCTATTAAAATGAAGACTCTTCATTTTATGTAACCTATGAGTTCTTTAATGGATCTTTAAAAGAAATAACTTTCAGTAATCCATAACTTGAGGAAAAATTATGGAATCCATTAAAACATCTAGATCAAGAATTATATCATCAAACAATTTGTAATGAAATTCCTATGATCTTACTAAAACTCATAAGCATGAACACTATTTCAAGAATCATATATATATATATATATATATATATATATATATATATATATATATATATATATATATATAAAACTTAAAAACTTGATAATAACCATGAAAATGGATTAGCATAATCATTACACCATCAAAAATAGGTTTTATAAGTCCAAAACAGTTTAGGGTAATGATTCTAGTCTATTTCCAGTAGCAAAACTTGAAAATCTACACATAAGGCGTTCTACTCGTCGAGTGCACAAACCTACTCGACGAGTTGGATGAAGATACACTTGGACTCGTCGACTCCCCCCATGCACTCAGCGAGTCCACTGAATAGTGAACAGGTTTTCAACTTTTTCAAGTATTTTGCATCAAGTATATAGAAAACAAGCCTAGGCTTTGATACCACTGATGGGTTTTGAGCATTTTAACACTCCTATGGTGTACATGCAACCCTAGAAACCTTGGATCTATGTTTTATCTAGTATACATGAAAATATGATTTTTCCAAGGTTCTCATTCTAACTAGCAAACAATGGGAACTCATAATAAAAAAATTAGTAGAATGACATACCTTTGTTACTGCTTGGATTCCTTAAGACCTTGTGAGCCTATCACCCCAAATGTGATGTGACAAGCTGAAAATTTTATCCTTGTAAAGTCAAGCCAATCAACCTTAAGTTAAACTCGCTCCTGCTATCTTTTAGCATTTTTTTAGAGTCTGTTTGAGTGTTCTAATCCTAGTACATTCAACGAACGAGTGTTAGGAAGTACCTGCTAGAGTCCTTGTACAACATTCAAGCCTTAATCACCACCAAAAGGAGTTCACGGCCACAACACAAGAGTTTACGGTCGTAAGCTCATGGTTGGCCGTAAACTCCCCCCTTAAGTCTCATTTTTCTTCACTTTTCTTTGATTCTTACACTTTCAACTCAAGAAACTTCCATTCTCTCTCAATTATCATCGAGTACTTCATCCTAGATCTTCAAAGACATAAGTGTTTCTTCCATTCTTTAGTTGTTATCCTTCTTAACCATGAAACACTCTCTGATTTCATCCATGGAAATCATCTTTTTTAGTAGATCTTCAAGCTCTTCATCTTTCACCAAGAACACCAAGAACACACACTTGTTCTTGGTGGCTGAAAACTCCTCAAAGACCCTCAAAAGTGTGACTATTCCATCCATCATCTAGTTAGGCATGTTAATCACTAGAATCTAGTCTAGAAACATCATCAATCTTATGATCATCAAGAGTTTACAGTCGTAAACTCCTTGTTATGGCCGTAAACCCATCGTTTGGACACATTTTGGCCGTAAACCCTTCTCATATCCAATCCTTATACCTTGAGCCCCAATTGGATGATAGATTGGACCGTAAACCACTCTCTTTTGCATAATGGTCATGAGTTTACGGCAATAAACTCCTTGCTTGTCTGTAAACTCATTTGTCATGGCCATAAACACCAAGTGTGTGGCCGTGAACCCTCTTTCATACAATTACATGTGATTCAACACTTCATTTCAAGTGTTTCCTAATCCCTAAGGGTGTTACCTTGCATATGGTTGCTTCTAAACACTATATTCATGCCTATATATGCCATTATATGTCATTTAGGAATCATTTGTGTATCGGGACTTCACTAATGTAACTTCTCATCCTTACGCGCATATTCGTTTGAATCACCCACATAAGGTAAGTTTATATCCCTATAATCAATATTTTAAACTATTTTAAATGCTTTTAAGGGGGGGGGGAATACAAGTTAAACACAATTGATATCTGTGTAAATGTTTTTTATAAACATCTTTCAAAGAATTGCTTATGTTTTTATCAGTGATTAAAACATTTCAAAAACTCTTTTTAAGTTATGTTACTTTATAGTTTACAAAAATCTGTTTTTAAAGTACAATCATAACTTAGTATATAAATGAGTCTTTACAATAACAGTTCAAGTAAGCATACTACTAAAGTGTAATAGGAATAGTTCATGGGTTCAGTTCATACTAGATACTAGAACATACTATAAAGAGAAACAGGGAGGTAGATACAATACACGATAACATAAGAGAACATGCTATAAAGAGAAACAGGGAGGTAGATACAATCCACGATAACAGAAACAACATACTAAGATACTATAATAGAAAGAACACACTAAATGCTATAGCAGAAGAATAATACAGGATCTAATTATACCAATAATCACTAACTCATTGTTCTAAACATAAGGTGATAGTAAATTGGGTATACATGATCATATATCTTTAATGTGAATTTACACGGCCTAGCAATTTGTTTGCAGAAGTCGTGTTTGGTTCTCAGAATCTCTTGCAGGGAGAGCGTATAGTATGGGTACTACTCATCACATTATGACCTAAATAAAACAAACTTGTTTTAAGGTAATCAGTACATCAGGATATCAATTTAAAAGATAACTAAGTACTTACATTTTCCCATTACTTTCATATTGTGACAGTTCCACTTGAAAGTTAATCCAAACTATTTACGAGTTAAGATAGTTATAAACTAGGGAAAACTTACATCTTTTCAAACGATAAACAAAACAGTCGAGTCTAGTACATTCAGTAGAAAGGGACCTATAATGCTAACTTTATGATTCCTTACTGTATACATCAGGGATATATACTAATCGGATCCGATAGGTAATAAGATGGGTGCTTTCCGCTTCATTTCCTATTCCTTGTTTGGTTGTAGGCTTAGAGCAGATTCACCGAGCCTACTATCCATTCGATCTTAGCTATATATATGTTCCGTATACACTAAGTCATCATAAGGGGTACCAGGTATGGATCATGTCATTGGACACTAATTCAATGCACCGTTTCTAGCACAAAATATACTTTTCAAATAGAACATTAGGTATACAAAACTAGAAACTTACCAGTAAAGGGTTTAATCCATTTTATTGAACCAGCATAACTTAAAGGACCTTAGGTGGTTAATTCTATAGTACCTTAGTTTATACATCAGGGTTATATATAATTAATAACCGATAGATAGTTAGATGTGTGCCTTCCGCCTCATTTCGTGTTGCTTGTTTGGTTGGGGGGCTTAGGGCAGATTCACACAATTAAATATCCATTCGATATTAGATTATATATAGTTAGTATAAACAAAGAGATTATAGAAGGAACCATTGTGGTTACCAATTTTTACTAAAAGAAATAAGGGTTTTCTTAAAGAATCTTTTCATCAAATATAAATGAACTATTACAGTTAACTCCGTGAGTACCAAGTGAACACGTCAGGGTTATATACAATGATAATCTAACAAACAATGGGATGTGTGTGTTCCGCCTCATTTTCTGTTCCTTGTTTGGTTGTGGGCTTATGGCAGATACATACAACCAATTGTTTGTTTACTCTGGGTTTTATATAACTTGTATCCACTTAGTACTCATAGAAAGGATTGTAGAGTCATTTTTACTTATCTTTCATCAAAGCAGGAAATATAGGATTTTTAGGGGGAACAAGCAAAATTTTCTAAACATAACATACAACTTTCTTACAACTTACTTACGTCACTAAAATCTTATGAACTCACCAGCTTAAATGTTGATCTACTCTTTCAAAATAACTTGTATTCTCAGGAAACCAATAGATAGGTACGCGCACTGGGAATTCAGAAGATGGAGCATAGTAGCTTCAAGTCTTGTTTTGTTATTTACATAAGTAGTCTATGTTATGTGAACCATATACTTTGTAAACACTTTCTTTCTAATGAAATGGTTGTTTATTTCTTTGATTACTATGATGCATGTCTTGTGATACTAAACATGACGTCCTCCGCCACCAAACGTTTCTGCCGTTCCGGTTTGGAGGTGTGACAGATTGGTATCAGAGCATTGTTTATAGTAAACAAAGTATATCAACTGATAAAAGATATACAACTATATATATATATATATATATATATATATATATATATATATATATAATGGGGCTTAATTGCTCTGAATAATAATATATTTTAAGAATATAACAATACCTTATAAAAGTATGCATACGTGCTTATGACATATATGCATACTAGTACAAGCATCACAAGAAGAACAGAACATAAGTATTTAAAGGTTGAACACTTCAGTCAAACCTGGATAGTTATGTAATCATATCTAGGATCATTATAGCCTGATCAACTATATTCATTCGATATGTGACCGACATGTGTTTGGGAGTGATGTGGTATTGCAATAGTCTTAAATTTTACCTAACTCTATTCAAGGGAATTCTAGACCAAAACATAAGGATAAAATACTATAGGATTATTTTAGGAACTATATCAATAACTTACATGATAACTTAAAAGACCTTTACGGATAGGTCTATAATCTTGCAATGTATACTCCCAAGGTTTGATATAATTGAGATTTTATAGACTTAGAATTTGTGATCTACGCTTCACTACCTGATCCTTGTTTGATTGTGGTTTGGAGTAGGATTGCTTATTCAAAGGTCTATTTAATCTTAAATTATATACAACTTGTATACATTGTGCAATTATAGAAGAACTCTGTAAGGATTACCCCATAATGATATCCTTATTCTCATAGATTCTTTAGACACTTCCCTTTGTCGTACGACAAACTCTGATAGATGTAACCACTTCCTCATAGCAGTCAACAGAAGAGTCAAGGAGGAACAAGAGCAAGTTCATGATAACTTTTCAAAGAGGGATCAACCGACATCACACTAATAAATAATAATATTGGTTAACTTAATGAGTTTGTGGAAACACAACTCACGCTATGTGTTCGGATTATTTTCTTTACATGCAATTGGTAACAGTTATTCCGGTCATATATATTCATTCGAGGATAGCCATTTCTAATTCATAAAGTTTATTGGGTACAGACTGTTTTATGAATTATTTATAGAACCCTATGGAAGTCAGGACTAGAAACACTCAGAACTAGGATAACCTTGTCTTTCATCTTTCGGCTTATATCCACTACTATAGACTTATTCCATCTCATCTTTGCATTCTTTTAGCAAAGATGCCTCCTCATAGATCAAACATACTCACTACTCCAATAACTCCAACTCAAACACCATTACCTCCTCCTCAATTCGACTCTGATACTCTCCAAGCAGTGATATCCTCCTCAGTGGAAACTGCTCTAGCTCACTTCAGCGAAAGTGGTACCTTCGGATCTGGTAGCGGTACCCACTTATCCAACCCCGAAGTTACTCACGAAAACCCAAGGGAGTGTTCGTTTAAGGACATCTTGAACTGCAAACCCAATTCCCTTAATGGAAATGGTGGAGTCATCGCTCTGATGCGATGGTTCGAGAAAGCAGATTCGGTCTTCGCAATCCGGTCATGCCCAGAAGGGAGCAAAGTGAAGTTTGTTGCTTGCACCTTCTCTGATTGAGCCCTAACATGGTTGAATATCCATGTTAAGTCACTGACCGTATCAGTGGCTAACTCAATAGGTTGGGAGAATCTAAAAGAGTTAATGCTTGAAGAATACTGCCCGTTGGATGAAGTTCAAAAGATGGAACAAGAACTATGGGAGCTCACGATAGTCGGCTCGGACATAGTGGCCTACACTGACAGGTTTAGCGACCTGGCAGCACTATGCCCAAGGATGGTTACCCCGGAGAGCAAGAAGATAGAAAGATACATATGGGGTCTAATTTCCCTGATCCAAGGAGATGTGCTGTCTTCTAACCCAGCCACATTCGACAGTGCCAAACGCCTGGCTCAGTGGCTCATTGACCATGGAATCCGCCATGGTGTAGAAGTCCCCGTTCTCAAGCCAACAAAGGGAGAGGACTATAAACAGAAGTCGGGGAACAAGAGGAAGAAGAAGCGAACAACACAGGAACCCCCTCAAGAGTAACAAACGAGTACTATGTATGTCACCACAACACCTCCCAATCGATATGCTGGAACCCTCCCGAAGTTTGGAAAGTGCAACTATCACCACACTGGAGTATGCCGGGAAATGCAGTGTTTGAACTGCCACAGAAAGGGACGCACAATCCGTTTCTATAGGGCACCTGCCTAACCGATCTCCCAAGTCCCCAGAGTTGAAAAAAAACCAAGCCCGCTATGGCTGTGATGAGACTGGATACTACCATAGGGACTGCCCGATAACAAAGAACTCAGGATCGGATAGACAAATTCTGATGATCACCGCAGGAGAATCAACCCCAGAGTCGCTAGCGAGTAGTGATACGTTTTTGAGATAATAATTACTTTAAAAATTAATTTATATTTATATAAGATTAAAACTTGGGGAAAACACTTAAAAGTAACTATAATAACTCACTTATTAAAACAAGTCAGAATATTCAAGAGAGCTAAAAGATTCGTTCAGAGAAGCTATGATGGCTTAGCATGTACATCAGGGTTGTGCATAGCTAAGATTTTGCAGACTTAGAGTGAGTGATTCCACCTTAATTCATGTTCCTTGTTTGGTTTTGGATTTGAGGCAGAGTTACTCAGTCGACTTTCTAATTCATCTTAATTATTCATAACTTGTATATTCCAGGTGATCGTAGTGGTATCTAGGAGGATCGTAGTATAAAGTATCAACACTAGTTATCAAAGCACATTCACTATATGTACTCGCTCATCACGGTACGATACATAGAAGTGTTAACATCAAGGGGAAAATAGAAAGCACGAGACCATTTACAAAGAGTACATTGTCAAACACACATGGGATACATCATCATATAACAAACATTTCTTTCAAATCGTCCAAACAATTGTTTATGTAAAGAGTCTGTTGTCATCATTCTTCGTGAATTGGCGTGGTCCTCACCATACTAAGTTCATATGTTTCTAAACGCCTTAACCGTCAAATTCTTGAAACCTTCATCCTTCGTTACGACAGTCCGACCCAGACCTCAGAATCGTCTATCTCGTACTCTAAACCCCAAAGTACTCATGTGAAGAGTACTTTGCCCTCCGAAGCCTTGTCGCAGTATGTTCAGGAGACCTTCCAAAAATACCACTCGTTCAACAGACCAAGTTCAAGCACATAGGCTAAGGAGAAATACGACCCACTTATCAATTAATAAGTGTATACACGAGGGTGGTATATAATTAAGATTATGCAGATTTAGTATGTATGTTTCCACCCTATCTCCTATTCCATGTTTGGTTAAGGACCTGGGATAGAGTCGCACATCCGACCGTCTAACTAATCTTAAATTATATACAACTTGTATACACGAGGTAATGATAGATGGACCAAGTCTGAATCCTATCATGGGAAAAGTTGCCAGGTCTATGAGTGGGTATTCTACCAATCAGAGGAGTGCAATCCCAGTAGTACTGCTAAGAAAGCTAATTTCGGGATGAAATTCCATCTAACGAGGGGACAATGTGACAACCTGAAAATTTATGACGTGTAAAGTCAAGCCAATCAACCATAAGTCAGACTCGCTCCTGGTATCTTTTAGCACTGTATAGAGTCTGTTTGAGTGTTCTAAGCCTAGTACATTCAAGGAATGAGTGTTAGGAAGTACCTGCTAGAGTCCTTGTACAACATTCAAGCCTTAACCACCACCAAAAGGAGTTCACAGCCACAACACATGAGTTTACGTTTGTAAACTCATGGTTGGCCATAAACTCCCCCTTAAGTCTCATTTTCCTTCACTTTTCTTTCATTCTTACACTTTCAACTCAAGAAACTTCCATTCTCTCTCAAGTATCATCGAGTTCTTCATCCTAGATCTTCAAAAATGTAAGTGTTTCTTCCATCCTTTAGTTGTTATCCTTCTTAATCATGAAACACTCTTTGATTTCAACCATGGAAATCATCTTTTTGAGTAGATCTTCAAGATCTTCATCTTTCGCCAATAATACCAAGAACACACACTTGTTCTTGGTGGCCGAAAACTCATCAAAGGCCCTCAAAAGTGTGAGCATTCCATCCATCATCTAGTTAGGCATGTTAATCACTAGAATCTAGTCTAGAAACATCATCAATCTTATGAGCATCAAGATTTTACGGTCGTAAACTCCTGGTTATGGTCGTAAACCCATGGTTTGGACACATTTTGGCTGCAAACCCTTCTCATATCCAAGCCTTAGACCTTGAACCTCAAATGGAGGATAGATAGGACCTTAAACCACTCTCATTTGCATAATGGCCATGAGTTTACGGTCATAAAATCCTTTCTTGGTCGTAAACTCATCCATCTTGGCCATAAACACCAAGTGTGTGGCCGTGAACCCTCTTTCATATAATCACATGTGATTCAACACTTCATTTCAAGTGTTTCCTAGTCCCTAAAGGTGTTTCATTGCATATGGTTGCTTCTAAATACTATATTAATGCCAATATATGCAATTATATGTCATTTAGGACTCGTTTGTGTCTTAGGGATTCACCTGTGGAACTTCTCATCCTTAATCACCCACATAAGGTGAGTTCATACCCCTATAATCAATCTTTTAAACTATTTTAAACGATTTTATGGCAGGGGGGATACAAGTTAAACACAATTGATAATTGTGTAAATGTTTGTTATAAACATCTTTCAAAGAATTGCTTATGTTTTTATAAGTGATTAAAACATTTCAAAAACTCTTTTTAAGTTATCTTACTTTATAGTTTAAATAACTCCGTTTTTAAAGTACAATCATAACTTAGTATATAAATGAGTATTTTCAATAACAGTTTAAGTAAACATACTAGTAAACTATAATAGGTATAGTTTAAGGGTTCAGTTCATACTACATACTAGAACATACAATAAAGAGAAACAGGGAGGTAGATACAATACACGATAACATAAGAGAACATACTATAAAGAGAAACAGGGAGGTAGATACAATACATGATAACATAAGAGAACATGCTATAAAGAGAAACAGGGAGGTAGACACAATCCACGATAACAGAAACAACATACTAAGATACTATAACAAAAAGAACATACTAAATGCTATAGCAGAAGAACAATACATGATCTAATTATACCAATAATCACTAACTTGTTGTTCTAAACAAAAGGTGATAGTAAATTGGGTATACATGATCATATAACTTTAATGTGAATTTACACGGCCTAGCAGTTTGATTGCAGAAGTCGTGTTTGGTTCCCAGAATCTCTTGCAGGGAGAGCGTATAGTATGGGTACTACTCATCACATTATTACCTCAATAAAACAAACTTGTTTTAAGGTAATCAGTACATCAGGATATCAATTTAAAAGATAACTGAGTACTTACATTTTCCCATTACTTTCATATTGTGACAGTTCCACTTGAAAGTTAATGCAAACTATTTTCGAGTTAAGATAGTTATAAACTAGGGAAAACTTACATCTTTTCAAATGATAAACAGAACAGTCGAGTCTAGTACATTCAGTAGAAAGGGACCTATAATGCTAACTTTATGATTCCTTTCTGTATACATCAGGGATATATACTAATCGGATCCGATAGGTAATAGGATGGGTGCTTTCCGCTTCATTTCCTATTCCTTATTTGGTTGTGGGCTTAGAGCAGATTCACCCAGCCTACTATCCATTCATCTTAGCTATATATATGTTCTGTATACACTAAGTCATCATAAGGGGTACCAGGTATGGATCATGTTATTGGACACTAATTCAATGCACCGTTTCTAGCACAAAACATACTTTTCAAATAGAACATTAGGTATACAAAACTAGAAACTTACCAGTAAAGGGTTTAATCCATTTTATTGAACTAGCATAACTTAAAGGACCTTAGGTGGTTAATTCTATAGTACCTTAGTTTATACATCAGGGTTATATATAATTAATAACCGATGGATAGTTAGATGTGTGCCTTTCGCCTCATTTCGTGTTGCTTGTTTGGTTGGGGGCTTAGGGCAGATTCACACAATTAAATATCCATTCGATATTAGATTATATATAGTTAGTATAAACAAAGAGATTATAGAAGGAACCATTGTGGTTACCAATTTTTACTAAAAGAAATAAGGGTTTTCTTAAAGAATCTTTTCATCAAATATAAATGAACTATTACAGTTAACTCCGTGAGTACCAAGTGAACACGTCAGGGTTATATACAATGATAATCTAACAAACAATGGGATGTGTGCGTTCCGCCTCATTTTCTGTTCCTTGTTTGGTTGTGGGCTTATGGCAGATACACACAACCAATTGTTTGTTTACTCTGGGTTTCATATAACTTGTATCCACTTAGTACTCATAGAAAGGATTGTAGAGTCATTTTTACTTATCTTTCATCAAAGCAGGAAATATAGGATTTTTAGGGGGAACAAGCAAAATTTTCTAAACATAACGTACAACTTTCTTACAACTTACTTACGTCACTAAAATCTTATGAACTCACCAGCTTAAGTGTTCATCTACTCTTTCAAAATAACTTGTATTCTCAGGAAACCAATAGATAGGTACGTGCACTGGGAATTCAAAAGATGGAGCATAGTAGCTTCAAGTCTTGTTTTGTTATTTACATAAGTAGTCTATGTTATGTGAACCATATACTTTGTAAACACTTTCTTTCTAATGAAATGGTTGTTTATTTCTTTGATTACTATGATGCATGTCTTGTGATACTAAACATGATGTCCTCCGCCCCCGAATGTTTCTGGCGTTCCGGTTTGGAGGTGTGACATGTGATGCCTTCAATGTTTCACACAACACCACAATACTTGGAATAACTTGAGAGAAGAAAACTTTGATCACAAAATTGGCTAGCCTTCACTCTAATAATCTTAGTGGCCGATTTGCTCCATATGAGGTTCATTATATAGTGTGGCACATGTAAGGTTACACCATGTAAACCCTAATGTGCATGGCTTTTCATATTCCTATGATCCATGCATGGGTTTATAACCTCCATGGAGCATCCATGGAGCACCCAATGGGTCCTAGCCCAATCTAATGAATCATGGACCTTAAGCCCACTATATAAGAAATAAAGACTTACATAATCAATCCACATATATTTAATTAGTTTCTTTTGATCACAAAATTAATTACAAATTAATTCTTGATCAATACTAATTAAATAAGATGACTTCATATTAATATATTAGAATATATTAACAAATCATAATTATCCTTATTCTCATTTTGTCTATCCAAAAATTGAGATGCCATGCAACATAAATGGACCATGCCAAATCGGGTCAAGTACATACTAAATATAGTTATGGACTTAGACACCTTATCCAACACATAGGCCAGGTAGCCTCGTTTGAATATGAAAGTCGTGGGCTGCTGACCCTGCATGGGAGGGTCTGGATTCCATACTGGAGCGGGGTACGGCAGATTCTGATGGATGAGGCCCACAAGTCAAGTTTTTCCATCCATCCCGGGGCGACGAAGATGTACAGAGATCTTTGTACTGATTACTGATGGCCCTGCATGAAGCGGGATGTAGCCTGGTGTGTTGAGAGATGTTTGACCTACAAGAAGGTAAATGCAGAGAACCATAGGCCCCACGGCAAGTTGAACTCGTTAGATATCCCTCTGTGGAAGTGGGAGCACATTACTATGGATTTCATCACGAAGCTTCCTAGGACCGTGTGGGGAGTGGATTCGATTTGGGTCCTCGTGGATCGTTTGACCTAGAGTGCCTATTTCATTCCGATCCAAGAGAGCATATCGGCCGAGAAGTTGGCCAAAATCTACATCCAAGAGGTAGTAGCTCGACACGGAGTGTCAGTTTCCATGATTTCTGACCGAGATGTACGGTTCACTTCTAGATTTTGGAAGAAATTTCATGACGAGTTGGGTAGTCGTCTGCACTTTAGCATGACTTTTCACCCCCAGAAGGATGGTTAGAGTAAGCGGACCATCCAGACCTTGGAGGACATGTTGTGGCGTGCGTATTAGACTTTGGTGGTAGTTAGGATACCTATCTTCCCTTGGCAGAGTTCTCCTATAATAATAGCTACCACACCAGCATCGATCGTCCTCCCTTTGAGATGTTGTATGGGAGGAAGTGCAGGACCCCAATATGTTGGGGTAAGGTTGGACAGAGGGTCATGGGGAGTACCGAGGTGGTACTCAAGACGATAGAGAGGATCCAGTAGGTCTGGAGTAGACTCCAGATGGCCCAGAGTCAGCAGAAGAGCTATGCCGACAAATGACGAGCGTACATGGAGTTCCAGGTTGGGGATATGGTCCTTTTGAAGATGTCACCTTGGAAAGGTGTCATCCGCTTAAGAAAACAGGGCTAGCTGGGTCCCAGGTATATCAGACCTTTCAGGGTGATAGTCTGGCTGAGCAAGGTGGTGTATAGGATGGATCTGCCAGCCGAGCTTAGTAAGATCCATAGCACCTTTCATGTCTCCCAGATACAGAAGTAAATTGTAGATGACTCTGTAGTGGTGCCTCTAGAGGATATTCAGGTGGATGACAGCCTGAACTACATCGATTAACTAGTAGCCATCCTCGACAGGAAGACAAAGGATCTGAGGAACAAGAAGGTTGAGTTAGTGAAGGTGAAATAGCAGCACCACAAGGGCTCTGAATGGACTTGGGAGCCGAAGGACACGATGAGGGAGCACTACCCCGATCTGTTTCCAGGCGCAACAGACTTTGAGGACGAAGTCTAAAATAAGTGTGTGTGTGTGTGTGGGGGGGGGGGGGGGTTTGTAACGCCCGGTTCCTAATATGTATTTTAAATAAGAATTACTCATTTTTGCAAAGGGACTCGACGAGTTGGAGTCCCTAAACTCGTCAAGTACGAATGCAAATTTGGACACGGGATTTGAATCCTACTCGACGAGTTGAGAGCCTTAACTTGACGAGTAGGGCTGCTAGAATGAAACGCTAATTTCAGGGTTTTGCACCCTATTTAAACACCTTAACCTCCAAAGGTTGGCCTCATTTTCAGCCTCCATCACCCCAAACCCTAGCCACGAAACCGTAATCCATCTTTGAGTGTATTTTAGCCATTGTTGTGTCTTCTTAGGGATTTTGAAGATTAAGAAGGAAGGAGAAGCTTAAGGATTCAAGAGGGAGCCAGTAGATCCAGAAGTAGAGCTTCATTTTTGGTTCACCTGAGGTATAAAGCTCTTACATTGATTATTGAGTGTTTAGATCTAGTTTTAGGTCTTTTTCTCCATGTTTTGGTTCAATAATGGTGGAATTTGGGATATGGTTGTCCCTTGTGGGGAGAACCTTCATATCTAGAGTTGTTTAGGGACTCCATGGCATAAAGGTGTCAACTTTATGGCCATGGGAGTCCCATGCAACTTGTGAACCACCTTTTATGGTCTTTTGGACTAAATAACCCATGCATGGACATAAAGTTAGCAACTTTATGTGATATATCGACCCAGGGGACCAGATCTATGGTTTGGAAGCAGTGAGCACAACAAAAAGTGACTTAATGGATATAGACTAAGGGCAACTCGACGAATTGCTCATGCAACTCGACGAGTTGGATTGTGGCCCCAACCTTTTCTGGTTACTGAGAAAACTCAGTGAGTCTAGGAGATGACTCGGTGAGTTGGCTAAGTTTTCAGGGTTTTGAAGATTGGAAAACTCGACGAGTTTAAGGAAGGACTTGACGAGTTTAAGAGAAAAATCTCAATTCTATCATAAGGAAGAACTCAGAGAGTTAGAGGGTAACTCGACGAGTTGGATCATGATTTTGGGGTTCTCTGATTTGGGGTACACAGCAAGATGATGGATCAACTCGGCAAGTTAAGTCAACCAAAATGTTTACTTTGACCAGAATGTTGACTTTGACTTTGAACATTGACCAGAGTTGACACTTAAAGGGTTATGAGTAGGAAAGGTTAATTAAAGGAAATCCTGTATGTGTAGGAGTTTGAGTGGAGTTGATTCAAAACCGAGGACAGTTCAGCTACTTCACGAGATTTTAGGTGAGTTACTTTCCAGTAGAAGTAGTTCGAAGGCACAAATGTCGGCCCACTAGTACGAGTTATAGTAGAGATGATTGTCTTTGTGATAATTATTATGTTTTATGTTCTAGTATCCTATGATATTATGTGATAGTAGTAGGAGGGGTAGGATACGCCCCAGTACCGGTCGAAAGGACCGAAGGGGTATGCCAGTACCGTGATAAGCTAGGTAGTATATGACTTATGTGTTTATGTAGTAGTATGTTATATGGTAGAAGTAGTGCATGAAATAGTCCCAGGTACTGTTCGACAGGACCGAAGGGGTATTCCAACACCCTAATATGCTAGACAAGTTACAAGTCGAAAGGATAGAAGGGGTAGGCCAACACCCTGATATGCTAGGCAACTTACCGGTCGAAAGGACCAAAGGGGTAGGCCAGCAGCCTGATATGTTAGGCAAGTTACCGGTTGAAAGAGATCGAAGGGGTAGCTAGTATGTTAGACAATATGTTTAGTGTATGGTATGTGGTATGACGGGGGAACTTACTAAGCTTTGTGCTTACAATTTTCAGTTTTTGTTTCAAGTCCTTCTTTGAAAGGAAAGGAGCCGGCAAAATAGTATCACATAACACACACGATTTTCCGCATATGAGATTCTTGGGATTTGTACTCTGACATTATTTTTCTATGATATGTTTTTGAGATATGATAAGATATAACATTGATGACATTTTCAGTAATCTATTTTATGAATCTTAAAATTAAAAATGAAATTTTTGGTCTTGAGATTTGGGATGTTACAGCCTATGTGGTGGATATGCAAGGATAGGTTAAGGAAATCAAAGACATTCTGCAAGTATGCGACTACCCGAACGTATTTCCAAAAGATATTCCTAGAGTACCTCTCGTCAGACATGTCGAATTCCGAATCTACCTAATCTTGGGTACGTCACCATTTGCAAGATCTCCTTATCGTCTGGCTCCATCGAAAATGGAAGAACTCTCCAATCAACTTCGGGAACTACTTGAAAAAAGACTTTATCCGGTCAAGCTTCTGTCCATGGGGAGCTCTGATATTGTTTGTCAAAAAAAAAAGGATGGACCATTCAGGATGTGCATCGACTTTCAAGATTTGAACAAATTCACCATAAAAAACTGATATCCACTCCCGAGGATCGATGATCTATTCGATCAGCTACAAAGATCCTTCTACTACTCAAAGATTGATCTGAGATATGGCTATCATCAACTTAGAGTTCAAGAAGCAAACATTCCGAAGACGACATTCAGGACTCGGTACAGTCACTATGAGTTCTTGGTTATGCCCATCAGACTGACCAACGCACCATCCGTATTCATGGACCATATGAATAAAGTGTGCAAGTGCTATTTGGATAAATTCATGATCGTGTTTATCGATGGCATATTAATATATTCATGAACCAATGAAGAACATGGATAACACTTGTAATTAATTCAGGAACAACTAAGGAATGAGAAACTTTATTCATAGTTCTCTAAATGCGAGTTATGGCTTAACGAAGTTCATTTCCTCAGCCACGTGGTCAGTAGTAAAGGGATTCATGTCTTTCCCTCGAATATCGAAGCGATTAGGGATTGGAAGGCACCAACAATGCCAATCAAAGTGCCAATTCATAGGGCTTGCGGTTATTAACGTAGATTCATTGAGAATTTCTCCAAAATAGCCAAGCCTCTCACCACTCTAACCCATAAAAGAAAATAAGTTCGATTGCGAAGACAGACACGAGTCTGCCTTACCTAAACTGAAACAATTGTTGTGCAGTGCACCAATTTTTTCTTTTCCAAAGGGAACATAAGACTTTATGGTATTCTATGACGCCTCTCACCAAGGTTTAGGATGCCTGTTGATACAAAGGAATAAATTCATTGCATACGCATCCAGCCAACTTAATCCAAACAAGATCAACTACACTACCCATGACTTAGAATTAGGAGTTGTAGTGTTTTCTTAAAAATGTAGAGACATTGCCTATACGAAACGAAATGTGTTGTGCTCACTGACCATAAAATCGATTAACACATATTCGATAAAAAGGAGCTCAACATGAGATAACAAAGGTGAATCAAATTGCTAAATGATTACGAATACGAAATTCATTGTCATCCTAGTAAAGCGAATGTCGTAGCAGACGCTTTAAGCAAGAAATAATGAGCAAAGCCACTTTGTGTAAAGTCTCGAATTATAACATTCCACTCCAATCTCATCACCCAAATTCGAGATGCACAACTGGAAGCACTTAAACCCGAAAATACCATAGAAGAAAACTTGCGAGGAATGGACAAACAGTTCAACCAAGGAAGATGGAACATGATATTTCATGAATCGAAGTTGGACCTAAGAGTTTGGTGAAGTCAGGAGTATAATTATACATGAAGCTCATAATTCGAGATATTCAATACATCCCTGATCAGATAAGATGTATCTCGATCTTAAAAAGCTATATTGGTAGCCTAACATGAAGGTAGAGATTGCCACATATGTTAGTAATTTCTTGACTTACTCGAAAGTCACAGTAGAGTACCAGAAGCCCTCAGGTCTACAGCAACTGATAATACTAGAATGGAAATAGGAATAGATAACCATGTACTTCATAAATGAAGTTGCCAAAAACTTCAAACGGTTATGACACCATTTGGGTGGTGGGTGACCGTTTGACCATGTCCGCCTATGTCATAGCCATCAAAGACACTGAAAAAATAGAGAAAGTCACTAGTACCTATCTCAAGGAAATAGTCAAACTACATAGTGTGACAATATCTATTATCCCAGATAGAGATAGCATATTCACTTCCAAATTTTGGCAATCATTATACAGGTCTCTAGGAACCAAACTAGACATGAGTAATGCATATCATCCTTAAACAAATGGATACAATGAAAGGACGATACAAACTTTGGAAGACATGGTATGCACTTTTGTGATAGACTTCATTAATGCATGGGATACTCACTTACCACTGGTTGAGTTTTTATACAGTAATAGTTATCACACTAGCATAATGGTTGCTCCATTTGAGGCCTTGTACGGATCCACATGTCATTCTCCGATATGTTGGGCAGAAGTTAGAGATACTCAACTTGCTAGAAAGCATGTTGGAGATACTCTACTTAGTGTTCCTGAGATCATTCATGAAATAATCTAAAAGATTATTCAGATAAAGGAACGATTAAAGGTCACACGTAGTCGTTAGAAAATCTATGCAGACGTGAGACGTAAACCCCTAGAATTCAAAGTAGGAGATTGTGTCCTACTAAAGGTTGCACCATGGAAAGGTGTCATCAAATTTGGAAAACGATGTAAACTAAACCCCTGATACAACAGACCTTTTGAAATCCTAGAAAATATTGATTCGGTGGCTTACAAACTCTAGTTAACTCAAGAACTTATCAAGGTTCACGATACATTCCATGTGTGTAATCTCATGAAGTGTCTCTCTGATGAGAACCTTGTTATTCCTCTCGATGAAATCCAGGTCAACACTAAACTGCACTTCATGGAAGAACTGGTGGAGATCATGGATCGAGAAATCAAAAGCCTGAAACAATGTCGCATACCTATAGACCAGAGTTTACTTGGGAACGTGAGGATCAGATGAAACAAAAATACCCACAACTATTCAATGGTGCTCCCTCTACTAGTGGAACGAAATAATTTCGACACGAAATTCCTTTAAAAGGGAGTAATGTGACATCCTAGAATTTAGGTCTAAAATTGTAGACAATCAATGCACCATGAACCTCTTTGTAACCTGACTTATTGAGATATAATGCATATTTTGGAAAATAGATAGTGTTATTACAATTAAAATAAGATACGAGATGATATCTTACTTCTAATAGTTGAAAATCTCAAATGAATCATAAAGCACAAACTGTAACACTAGTTAATACATCTAAAAATTAAAATTTTGTATTAAGAATTTGTGAATGAAGAAAACACTCTAGACTCGTAGTACATGTTCACCTAAGTCCAAAAATATAAAGAGCACCCAAACCAGAGCTCGTATGCAAAAGATAAAATCGTTATAAGAAACCAAACCAGTATAATACTGACTTTCTTTAACTACATAATTTTTTTTGATCCATTGAGGTTCTTGCACACCTCAGATGGAAATTCAAAAAACATTTTTGGACTCAAAGTATTGTCTATTATTTAATTCCATACTTGAAATATTTTTAGAAAAATATTTATAAAAGTCGAAACATCAGACGAATCCAATCAATAGTTTTGGATTTCCATTGATTGCAATCTTATCCTTCACAACATTCATATTTTTGATAACTGGTTTCCATTTTTGAATTGGAACCTGCGAATGATAAGATGATGAACTAGTAGTTGAAGAGGTATTTGCGAACTTGTCAAATGCATTCTTAATTTGTTGCTCTGTAAATTTCCCACTTTGATATTTTCTTCCTTTCCCTTCAAACCAACGATTGATTGTACTCACATTAGATTTTTCTTTTGTATATGAAACTTTGGTATGTTTTGAAATTGAAAGATTTGGAAAATTTGGTTGTTTTGGTGAAAATTTTACTTTTGCTTGAGTTGAATCTTTCAAATTTGATGAAATATTCGTGAATTTGTCAATAGTTTCAAACTTTTGATTATTTGCAAATTTTTGCGAATTCTCAAATTTTCGATTGTTGTCATATTTGCGAACATATGGAATTTTATCAACAGAATTTATTTGTTTATTAAAACTTGAATCTTCTTGTTTATTTTTGCTCTGAAATTTTGATGATTTTATTTTTGACATGTGTGCTTTTTCATCTCTTGGTTTATCATTTGACACGACTTGCCAGAAAAATACTTTTCGTGCTTTTCTTTTTGAAACATTATTTTCTGTTGAATAATTTCCAACCATCAATTTGAATTCATGAGAATTTAATTTCACTTCAGCCTTTGATTTTTCAACTTTTTCAAAAGTTTTGTTTGATGTTTCACCTTTAACGACCCATTTTTGTAATGATTTTTGTTTTTGAAACCCATAAGAATATTGAGTTAAATTGTTTTCTTCTGTGTTTTGATTTGCGAAAAAGTCATCTGTGGTTGATTTTAGATTATCTTTTTCAATCATTTTGTTGAATTCAGGATGAACTTTCTCAGCATTTCCTGTAGTGACAAAAACTTGATTTGGAAAAATGGTTTTATCAGTATATACAAAATTTGGATATACCACAGTGTTGGTTTCCAAATAATGTGAGCCTTTTTCATTTAAAATTATATCAAATTCTTTCGTATTTTCAAACACTTGATCAACCACAACTCATTGAGGTATTTCATGCGAATCTTTCATTTCTTCTCTGTTTTCTTCATTATCATCAGATTTCCAACTTTCAACTTCCACATTATCAAACTTACAATGTTGCGAAGTTAAAGATTTATCAATTTCATCATCTACTATTGAATCAACAATAAGTTCTTTACCTTTAATCTTAGATGTGATATTAATGATTGACAATTGAGAACAATCAACCTCTTCTTCCTCTTCTATTTCACTGATTTCACTCACATTATCTGAATTTTCATCAATATCAGCATAATTGAATTGAGAAGCAAGAGCTGAAGTTTCCGTTTTCTTTAAGATTTTCATTTGATCACTTTTTGTCAAACTTTCATTGACAATGTTAACCAACTCATTAGCATTCAAAAATTCATCAATTTTGACAATACCATATTTATATCTATCATCGGGTATTTTGTCAAATTGAGCAATTGTACTTTCACAATCATAAGAAACAACATCAACTTTTTCGCGTTCGTATTCAAGAAAAGGTAACAGTTTCCTATGTTGTTCTTTGCTAATGTCAGAGGAATGATGTAATGCTGTTAATTTTGCATATAACCGTTTTGCAGAATTACAAAATATGTTTCTTTGTGCTAGTAACAACCTAACATCATTTGAAAGATTATTCCTATCACAATCTATATTTTTTATCTGCAATTCAAGTTTTTCTAATCTGCTCCTCTTTATTTCTAATTCTTTCCGTGTCTCATCTAGTTGCATATTTAATTTCTGAGCTTCAGTACTAGCAGACATAATAACATAATCAAAATAAGCCACAGTGTCATCAAATGAAACAATTTCAGCATCATAAGCAGATAAAGGAATATTAAAAGATTCAAGTGTTGCACGTACCTTGGTTGTCATGGGAGACTTGTCTGTGGATTTGGATACAAAGCATCTTCCTGAAATTTCCTTTTTGCAATCTTCAAAGCTTGCGAACATTGCTCCATGTGTTGGATGCCTCATTTCCTCGTCATCAGATCCTGAAGACCAAATCTGATACGTACCACTTTCTTCATCATCAGTCTCACCTTTCGCAACCAGAGACATTCCTTTGGTCTTAGCACGTAACTCTTCAATCTTTTCAGAATAATATGCTTCATCTTTAACTTTTTCATTATTCTCTTCTTTCTTTCTCAACATGCAATCGGCTGCAAAATGATTTGCACCATTGCAGTAGTGACAGTAAATTCCTGAGTCACCTTTTAGCTTCTTCACTTCTTTCGCATCTTTTTGTTTCTCATCAGCTTTCTCCAATTTCTTCCTCTCCTCTCCTCCAGATTTTATGACTGCACTCTTCACATCACTAATTTTTCCTCTTGAATTAAAAGGTTTTTTGAAAAACTTCTTAACTCTGTTATTTGAATAGAATGCTACAGCTTCATCATCAGAGTTCATCAAAAATCCTTCATCATCTAAACCATCTTTTTCGTTAACATCAGCTTCTGATACCTTTGAAACAAGAGCCAAAGGACCTCCAATGCTTTGTTTTGATTCTTCATATATCTCTGAAACTTCGCATTCATATGTTTTCAGTTGATTGTAGAGATCATTCAACTGAGTTGTATCAAAACTCTGTTGATTCTTAATCATCATGCTCACACTTCGCCATTCCTTGCGAAGACCCATAATGAAAGTTAAATTGAATTCCATGAGAGATCTAGTGATTCCATACCTATTGCAGCGAAGCATAAGCTAATTCAGACGATCATAGTAATTTTCAAGAGTTTCTGCATCCTTTTGTCTGAATTCTTTCAGTTCAACTAGACATTGCTTCACAGAATTGATCTTCGTATTTTCGCTACCTTGATACTTCTCTTTTAGAGTGTTCCAGATGTCCTTTGCTGTTTTACAACTACGAATGTAGTTATAAACCACAGGAGGAAGAGCACCTCTTAGTTCCCTCGTGCACCTCTTTTCATTATTCTTCAACCGTTTTTGTTGATCAGCAACTTCAGTAGATGTAGCAGATGAACCGATAGTTTGAACATTAACATGAGCTTGCACTGTTCCATCGATACAATTCCAAAGTTCTTCATCAATTCCATTTAAGTAATCTTCCATTCTATCAGCCTACTGATCATAGTATTCTGGAATTAACATCGGAATTTTGGTTGAAGAACCAAGAAAGTGAGAGAAGGAAGTCATTGTATTCATGTTGAAGTTCGCCATTGATGAACATAGAAATTTTCAGAAAGCTTGAAAAACTAGATGAATTTGAGAATTTGATCAACTGAATTGATGACTAATCACTGATCGATTACTCGACTAAACAATTCAAAGACAGAATCAATTCAAATCTGAAGATCTAAAGTGATTTTCAAAACCAAAATGCGCGGAAAATTTTGAATAAAGTTGCAACTCAAAAAGCAAATGATTCTAACATGAAAATTAGATCGATGCAGTTTGAATCCTGCTCTGATATCAATAGTCTTAAACAAAAGTTATAATTCTTTAATTTCTTTAATTTATTTACTGAATGTTGAATGTTTTTATAAAAAAATGTTCTTTAAAGGTAATATAGTCATTTTGTACAGTTAGTTAGATGTAAAATCGAACATCAAGTTTCAGATAGAAGTTAACTCGGTTAGAACTTCAAACTCAGTCGGCTTTTAATCCGATTAGTTCTAACCTGTTTAGCAACTATCAAACAACCCCTAAACTAAAGTATTAAGAAAGAAGCATAAAATTTTGGAAAAAATTTGATTGCTTTGTAAATGTATTCATATCGGTGTGCATTTTACATTTATTCTAGAAAACTACTAGATATATTTAATGTATTAAACATTACATCTATTTAACGAGTCTTGTTATATATATATATATATATATATATATATATATATATATATATATATATATATATACACTAGCCGTTTACCCGCGCAAAGCAGCGGGCGACAAATAGTTTGTTTCGACAATTAATTTTTTTTCCATGGAGAATGATTATTTTCAATTCAATCATTAGTTTGTTTTAGGAAACATGTCATATTAAAAATAAAGAAAATTAATGAAATGACCAAACTATAGGATGTTGAGTATTTATTTGGATGAAAAAATATCTGGTCAAAACATTAGAAGAGAAAATTTATAGGAGTTTGTTTCAATTTTAATATTATTTTATTAGTGATTAGTTGTACAATTAGCTTAATGATTTGGACGTCTTAAAAAATATTATTATTTTATTCAATCTATTTTTAGAAATAGTGGGATTTGTTTTATAAGATAGTAAAGATATATATATATATATATATATATATATATATATATATATATATATATATATATATATATATATATATATATATATATATATATATATATATATATATTAGAATCTAGAAAATAACTACTTACACATATTTGATAAATAGAAAATGAAATCATTAAATTAAAAATATTAGGGTTATGTTTAATTACGAAAAAACAGTTTTCATTTTTTGTTTTTCGTTATATATTTTTAGTTTTTGTTTTCATTTTTCATTAGAAAATTTATAAAACGTGTTTAGTTAAAACTTATTCATTTGTCATTTTTAAGTTTAGAAAATTAAACAACGTGTTTAGATATGTATTTTTCTATCAGTTTCATTTTAGAAATGGTAGTGGTGGTAGGGTGGACGTGGGAGCGGTGACGGTGGTGGGGCAATGGTGGTGTCGATCATGGTGATGATGGTGGTGGTGGTGGTAGTAGGGTGGTGGCTGTGGTTGTGGCGACATAAATTGCGGCAATGGTGGTGATGGAGGTGGTGGTGCTCGTGCTGGTGATGGGATAGTGGTAGTGGTGGTGGTGATGGTGATGATAATAGAAGGTCAGCGATTGTATTAGTGGTGTTGGGTGTGTGTGTGTGTGTGTGTGTTTGTAGGTGTGTGTGTTTGTAGGTGTATGCGTATGTGTGTTTGTGGGGTGGGGTGGGGATGTGTGTGGGTGTAATTTTGTGGGTGTGTGTTTGTGTGTGTGTATGTTTGTGGATGTCACAACTAGAAATTTTGTGTCTTGTAATCATTACATTCAAGTAAAATGTAGAATCAAAAACTTAAAAGCATGTAAGATGCTTACTCTATGACATCAAAATTTTAAATCAAATACACCATACAAGTATTACAAATAGTCATCAAGCAATTGGAAACCCTAGAAGTTCTTGTTTAGGTCCACTTTGGACTAGGACTTCCTTATTGGACTCAAAGGACCAATAAGCTTCCAATTTGACTACCATGGGCTTAGAACCTTTAAATGGGCTCTAATTGGACTCACTTTCATTTATTCCAACATTTTGGACCACATTGGGCCTAGAATGAAATAAATTAAATATTATGAACCATTATGAACCATAATTAACTTAAACTAGCCCAACAAAGTATAAAAAAATCACACTTATATTTTATAGGGCCAATAATCATTAAACTTAACTCTAATATGGGCTTAAACATAAGAAGCCCAATATTCTCCCTTTCCTTCTTCACTTCTCGGCCCAACAACCCAACATGGAGGAGGGTTGACTTTCAATTGCCACCTCATTATTACCTCTTGGTTCTCCATGCAACATATCTCATACTTCCATGCATATATCACCTCAAGGTCTACTTCTTCCTCTCTCTCTCATTCTCGACCGATTTCAAACACACACACACACACACAATTCTCTCACAAAACTCTCAAGGAAACTCCCTCCACTCTTCATCAAGATCTCGAATTTTAGAAGGTTCTTCAAGAAGATATTCCCACAAATTCTTCATCTAAGGTAAGATTATGCTTGGATCTATGATCTAAATTCTTTGTTTCATCAAAATCTCTTCTAAATTCGTTCACACTTATGATCTTGCATCCTAGAATCACCTCAAGGTCGAAATCTTCATCAAAGTGTGCTAGGGCCGAAAATCACCTCATTTTCTACCATCTTTTCTCCAAAACCGAAACCACACCCAAAGGTGAGCTTCATACCCCCTATTTTTTGGTTTTTATAGGTTTTGTGGGGGGGGAATACAAGCAAATGTGTAGATCTATGAGTATATGTATGCTTTGTATGATTTCTATGCTTATTTACATGTTTATATGTGATTATGGTGTTGAAACTAGTCAAAAGACCTTAAAAATCGAGATTTGCATTAGGATGTATGAAACAAGTGTTAAACATATTACTACACACAAATCATTTCTAGAAAAATAACCAAGTTGGTTAAAATGAACTCATTGGGCTAAAAATCCCATTTTTGGACTCAAAATGTTAAAAATATGAAGTTAAAGGGCCCAAAATGACAAAATACAAATTCTGATGGATGAAATGAGTCAAAACAGTTTCAATAAGGTATTTTTCTGGAAATATTCTCTTTGGAGGATTAAATGTGAAATTTTTAAGCATAATGGGCCAAAAATGAATTTTTTTGGCCTAATAAAGCCCAATATGCGTGATTTTCAATTTAGAGGGGCTGAAACTGTATTTTTCTGTAAAACAGGGGACTACTAGTGCTCTAAGTCCATTTCAAAGGTTAAAAATGATTTTCATATTTAAAAGGGACCAAAGATGCAAAAAATTTCTATTTTGGGCCAAAAGTGTAAAAATTGCGAAAATAAGGGATTTAGCCGAGAAAATTTTCATTTGGTGGACTAAAACTGTTTTTCAAATAACTTTGGGCTGAAAAATAACTTTTCCACAAGTTTGGATGCTAACGTGTAAAGAAAAATGGTTTGAGGACTAAAATAGAAATTTATTTTATACAAAGGGTTAAATGTGTAAAATTATCTAAAGAAAAGGGGCTGCAATAATGAAACATCCTAATGTTTTAAGAAATAAATCTGTCATGATGAAATACTAGCACCTCGACTATTGGCAAATTATAATACACCTTCAACACCAAAAATCGTTATCAAACGAATTGATTCGGTCTCGAATCAATAGCGAATCCGAAATTACTAACACGACGAAACTTCAATACACACGCGGAAATTTCGGGAAGTCAATACACACGTGAGAATACACCAGACGTCGATACACCGTCTTTGGGCTCAAAAGTTTCAAATCGTGGTTGTTGGGCCTAGCTAGCCCAATGGCATGATCTTTAGGCCCGAAGGAAACTCGCTTACATGTAAATGGGTCTTATATGACCTAATTTCGTGTAAAAGGACTTTTACAGGCTTTGCGCTATTGGACCCCACGGGCCTTCTGGTGCTGCTAAGAAAGGCGAGAATTCACCAAATGCGGGTCGGGCTAAGGGCCCTTCGCATTCACGATAGCCTTGAACGACTTACGGAAAATATCGGGACTTCGCACCCTCTTTTCCTCCTCAGTTGTGGGGCTACACGAAGTCCGGGTGATTGGATTAAGTGAATAGTGCGAGCGACGCCTAAGGGATCGTTTGCATGGTTGTAACCTGGTCATTTTCATTAATGTGTGTTTATAACAATTCACAACCAATAATTAATCCAACGTCACCGGGACTCAACGAATACACCCGTCGTAATGAAATAACATGATACAATTCATTAATGCAAAATATTAGGAAAACATCGGATTTTCCTAGGGTTTTCAATTAACATACCTACTAGTACATACCGAGTTTTACAAATTGTACTTTTACATTTATAGAAACAAACAAGCATACTTACGGATCTTCACACTTTTTATACTAAGTTCTTTTTAGAAAATATTGGATTTTCTGGTGATTTTCAAAACAATACAAACCACTTATTTTCAAACAATACTTATGAACTCACCAACATTTCATATGTTGACGTTTTTCAAAATACTTGTATTCTCAGGTAACAGGTAAATCGAAAAGGAAAAAGAAATGTACTCAGTAACGTTTTGCTGTTGTTTTAATTAGTACCGCACAATTTACTTTTGGGCATGTAATATTATGGATCAATGTACCGAATGTAAACGCTACCAGTTGTAATATTCCAATGCTTGGTATTGTATAATGTTATGTTTCATATATATTCATGGTGATGGTATTCAATTGAGTCACAATAGCCCTCGGATGTTTCCGCCGTCTGGTTCGGGGGTGTGACAGTGGAAGTGTAGGTGGGAGTGGGTGTGTGTTTATGGAGGTGGGGTGTATGTTTGTGTGTGTGTGTTTGTATGGATTGGTGTATGTATGTATGTATGTATGTATGTATGTTTGTGGGGGTTAGTGTGCGCTCGTGTGTGTGTGTGGGGGGGGGGGGGGGGTTGGGAGTGAGTGTGGTGGGTTAAGGGTGTTAAGGCGGTGATATGTAGAAGTGAATTAGGTGAGAGTGAGTGTGTGTTTATATTTAAAAAAAAATTGAAATTAGAAAAATGTGAAAAATAATGATTATCGGTTTTTCAAAATTTATTAATTTCTTTGTAATTTTAGAAAACGAAATTTTCATTTTTCATGAAAAAATTAGAAAAATAAACCTACTAGACACGTTTTCAAAACTTTTATTTATTTATTTTTTTGAAAACGATCAATTTTTCCTCAACATAAAATTTTCAATTGCAACAATCAAACATTTTATAATTATAAGGGATAATAACTTAAAAAGGTAATGAAGTTTTAAAAATGTACAAAAAATACAATTATTTTATTTTTAGTACTCAAAATACCATTAAAGTATATTTTTTATACACAAAATACCAATGAAGTACACATGTGTTCAAATAATACCTTGTGGGTAACCTACAATAGCCGGTAAAATGGTATTTTGTGTAAAAAAAAACAATGGTTTTTTTTGTACATTTTTTAAACTTCGTTACCTTTTTAAGTCATTTTTCCTTCTTTGAATGTAATGAAAATTTAGCTACTTTTTATAAAGAACCCCCCACTTCACTTCGACCACTACTGTTGTTCATCGCCACCCTCCACCACCATAGCAAAACCCTTTTTCTTATTCTTCCTCCTAATCATCTGCCTACTTTCATCGATGCCGGAATCTCACCAGCCACCTCCGTTTCTCGGCAAATCCCTACTGCTTCTCAAAACCCAAAAATTCTTGTTCAGCCAAAGTACACTTACGAGACACGATACTTTGATCAGACTCTTGATCATTTCAGTTTCAATGATCTTCCCAAGTTCCAACAACGTTATCTCATCAACTCCGATCACTGGGTGGGCCCAGAACCTAGTCGTTTGGGCCCAATCTTCGTTTATTGCGGCAACGAAGGCGACATTGAATGGTTCGCTGCCAACACCGACTTCGTTAACTCGCCCCTCGTTTTGGTGCCATGGTCATCTTCCCCGAAGTAAAAGCCCTAATCACTCTACTCTACATTAATTTGTTCACTTGCAAACTTTTAATAATACAATTTTATCAAAAGCTGCGTGATTTGATCTAGCATCGATATTATGGTGAATCGATGCCATATAGAAGCTAGAAAGAGGCATACAAGAATGCTTCTACTTTAGCCTATCTAACAGCCGAACAAGAACTTGCTGATTACGCTCTTCTCATCACCGATTTGAAGAAAAATTTATCAACCGAAGCATCACCTGTAATCTTGTTCGGCTGATCATACGGTGGAAGTAAGATCTTTTCCAACAATTTCAACAAAAATTAAACAAGCACTTGTTGATTACGCTCATCTCATCCCATTTACCTGAAGTACCTGGTTACCACAATGTTTTAGTTGAACACATTTGTATTTTGTTGGTATTCTATGTACAAATAGTAACATTAATGGTATTTTTTGTACTAAAAAAACAACAATGATATTTTTTGAACATTTGAAAACCGGATAACCTACAATAACCGGTAAAATGGTATTTTGTGTACAAAAAAAACAACAATGATCTTTTTTGTACACTTTTGAAACTTGGTTACCTTTTTATGTCATTATCCCTGATTATAATAACGAATCAAAATTAAAAATCCGACCCCATGTGTTTTTAGCAAAGAGGAAATTCTTCTTTGTGTTTCACTTTTCAGTTTTCACACACGCGCGAGACATCTATCTGATAAATCCCTCGATATAAACAGGGCTGGCTAATCGAAACCTTTCGATCGACGATTACTGCTGGAAATTATGCTTGAAATCGACTAAATTTGAGGTGAAACGGAACTTGGCATTCCGATACATCTCTATGGTTTCGATTTTGTAGGTTTTTTGTTTGCGATATATGTTCTTTCGAAACTTTTGAACCTAGGTCTTGAGAATTTGTGGAATATGAGTGTATCTGCTACATCTGTGTTGATGGAATCGTGGCGGAATTTGTTGTTCGTTTATGCTTGATGAGATGAAAGATGTGAGGGAATCCGAGCATTCAGGAGCTGTCGTAAAGATAGAAAGTTCTTATGAACGTTTAATTGTTAAAAATAAGGCAGCATTCGACTTAGGAGTTATAGGGTTTAGTGATTCCTCTCCTAGGAAAATGTTCAATTCCAATAAAGATAGAAAGAGATCCCGAGTCGTTCTGAGTGATTCCGAGTCAGATGAGTTACCAGACCCACCTCTTCCCCGCAAAGTTCATAAATTCCGAAATACATCGGATGCTTACAGAAGTGGTTTAGTGGAAAATAAAGATCTCCAAACTGAGAAAAAGGTTAACAACAGGTTAGATGATGAGTCCGATGAAGTGGATGAGAGGAGAATGAGGATGGATGTTAATAACGATAGGTTATATAGGCAAAATGGGGATCAAAAGGAATCTGCAAGTGGTAGTGGTAGGATGATAATTCATAGGAAAAGGGATCTTGATTCAGAAAACAATGGTGCTAAAGGTGCAAAAAGTAGTGAGTATGCAATGGACAATGATGAATTAGGGTTATCTGTATCAATTAAGAATGAAGAAGAAGAGGAAGACCTTGAAGAATCAGTCAGGTTGCAAGGTAAAAATGGTGTTTTGATGGAAAATAAACATAAACAAGTGGGTCTTTCACATAGAGGTAACAGTCAGAATCTTGATGGGAAAAGGCTGAGCTTGTCCCATAACATCCATGGTCAACTTGAATCTAGAAAGAAGAGAACAGTGATGCAATCAAAGTCAAATGCACCTAAGAATAACAAGGAAAGCAAGATCAAGCGACCTAATTTCACTGAAAAGCAATTGTTAAGAGAGAAGATTAAAACAATGCTTTTGGGTGCTGGATGGACGATTGATTATAGACCAAGAAGAACCAGAGATTATCTTGATTCTGTATATATTAGTCCTTCTGGAACTGCTTATTGGTCTATAACCAAGGCTTATGATGCACTCAAAAAGGAAGAAAAAGAGAAAGAGAAAGAGAATTCGGTAGCTAAGGGAGACTTTACACCATTACCCAATGAGATACTTAACAAATTAACACGACAAACACAAAAGAAAATCGAAAGAGAACTTGAAAAGAGTAGAAGACACGAAGACAACATTAGGAAGCCTAAAAGGGTAAAAAAGTCTACACAGTTTAGATCCATTGACCAGAACAAAGAGAAGCTTGATTGTTATCTGAAGGAAGCAAGTGAAGACAGTAGTGGCTACTCAAGTGATGATTCTCCTCACAAGGAAACACCCCAGAAAGATGCTGTTCATGTTCATACGAATCCCCATAATTTACATGAAAACAAAAGCCGAATAATTGGCAGAAGAACATTGGTTGTTCGTGGATCTGAAAATGGTTTAGATTCAGAAAAGAATGATTTTATTCCATATTCAGGAAAAAGGAACTTGATTTCATGGTTAATTGACTCTGGAATGGTTTCTGTGGGTGAAAAGGTGGAATATAAGAACCTTAGAAGGACACGTGTAATGCAAGAAGGATGGATAACTGAAGATGGAATCCATTGTGGTTGCTGTAGCAAACTGGTGACAGTTTTGAGATTTGAACTTCATGCGGGCAGCAAACTCGGGCAGCCATTGAAGAACATTTTTATCCAATCGGGCAAGTCTTTAATGGAGTGTCAGATAGATGGTTGGAATAAACAAAAAGAGTCAGAAAGAAAAGGTTTTCATGTTGTAGATGTTGAAGGTGATGATCCTGATGATGATACTTGTGGTTTATGTGGAGATGGTGGAGATTTGATCTGCTGTGATGGTTGCCCATCAACCTTTCACCTGAGCTGCTTGGATATGCAGGTAAGATTTGAGAAAATTACATAAATAGTCCCTGTGGTTTCTGATTTTTACCATGTTTAGTCCAAAATTGTTTCAGATGCTTCCGGAAGGTGATTGGCATTGTCCAAATTGTGCATGCAAATATTGCAATAAGGACAGTGGTAGAACTGGAAGTTCCAGTTCACTTCTTACATGTCGCCTTTGTGAGAAAAAATGTAATATAAGGAGCCTTTAATTTTTGTTTATGTTTGTTTTTTTGGGTTTTAGGTTTGGTTCAAAGACAAATTTTACTCTTGCAGATCATAAATCATGCAGTGGTGAGATGGATATGTTTTGTTTCTGTGGGAGAAAATGCCAAGAGGTATTAAAGTTCCAATTTTTATGGATCTTGATGAATATGACTGACTTGGATTGAGACTTTATATGCTGAAAACTAGAGTTGCGAAAGGTTCCCTTCTAGGGTTATTCTTATTCCCAATGATGTGGATGAAGAGGGCATTCACGTCTTTTCCACTTTGAGAACAAGTCTATGTCCCACCTTTTTGGTCCCTTAAGTTTAAAAAGGCTAGTTAAAAGGTTAATAGCCCGTTGATGTTTGGGCTAATAGTCCATTTTCTTAATAGTTTACACATTTTGTCCTTTAAGTTTAAAAAACAACAAAATATATGAAATCAGGGAAAAAAAATAGGGGTATTTTCGTCATTTCACAAACACTTAACAGAATCCGTTAAACAAAGTTAGTCATAAGGACCATTTGTGTGCAAGGTTTGCTCCATACGGATCGTTCATGCAAAAAAGGATTCATAAGAACTATTTTAGGGTCATGATGAAAACCATAAGGACCATTTGTGAAATTTATCTAAAAAATATACCCAATTATACCATTGTACTTCCAATTTTTTTTCTTATTAGGACATTAACCTTTAAAAAAACTACCCAATTATAGTAACAAAAGTTGCATTAGGTAAATTTTGCAAGGTAAAAAATGTTGTAATATGAAGAAATGAAAGTACATTGCTATTTCTTGCATTGAATCGTGTTTCAATAACAAAATCCAATACTTTTGCAGCTATACACACGCTTACAGAAGCTTCTTTGGATGAAACATGAATTAGATTCCGGATTCTCATGGTCTCTTATCCATCAATCTGATCTATTACCCGACATGTCATCCTTATATTTCTATCAAAGAGCCGAATGCATCTCCAAAATAGCAATTGCTTTATTAGTCATGGATGAGTGTTTTTTACCTATTGTTGATAGGAGAAGTGGGATCAATCTAATCCATAATGTTGTTTATAATTGTGGGTAAGTTTTAAAGTTTACATTCAAATTCTACAAAATCTCCCTTTATATATATATATATTTTTTATAAATTTTCTTCTTATAGATCAAATATTAGCCGGTTAAACTATAGTGGCTTCTTCACAGCCGTTTTGGAGAGGGGAGATGAAATGATATGTGCTGCATCAATCAGGTAGTGAAAATTGAAAAAGACGTAAATGCCCTTTGTTGTGATTGGACCTTGTGAATTTATATTTGATAGATATTATTATATGTGTACCTTAGGATTCATGGAACCCAACTAGCTGAGATGCCTTTTATTGGGACCCGCGATATATACAGACGCCAAGGGATGTGTCGCAGGCTATTGCATGCTATTGAATCAGTAAGCATTTTTTTGGGATAAATACAAGAAATAACAACCTACTTTCATTCATTTATGTATTCTTATAATAGCATCTTACTTTGAAAAAACTACTTTTTCAAAGTACAATGCTCTAATAGGAAGTAACAAAAGTAAAACCTTGATGCAAATGCTTTTTCTTTTCAGGCTCTCACATCCCTCAAAGTAGAGAAATTGATTATTCCTGCCATTGAAGAACACATGGATACATGGACTAATGCTTTTGGGTTTAAACCACTTGAAGAATCATGCAAACAAGAAATGAAGTCATTCAATATGATGGTGTTTCCTGGAACAGATATGTTGCAAAAGCAACTGATAAAGAAACGCACTGTAGAAACCAACATGACTTCAAAAAAAGGTTTAGATTTAAATAGAAAATTCTTATTTCTTTTTTCTCTATTGAATTTTATTCCAAACACAGTGATAGATTATGATTCCTTTGACAGATTCCATTCCTTTAAAAAACATTCTACGAACCAAACGCCCCGTGAGTTTCTTTAATGGTGGTGTAGGCAAGAAGGGTGTTGAGGTGGAAGACTACAATAAGGGAAAGAAATCGGAATTGAATAACACTTCTATCCGGAATGGCGATTCCGAACCCGATTCCAATGTTGTAAAAGGTGGGAATAAGACCGGTTCCAAGGTTGAAATAACTGATTTGCGGAATGGCAATGAAACTGCCCCTGGAATTACTGATTCTGATTCCAATGTAATAATATGTGAACCTCAACTTCAAGTCACGGAAAAGGACTCTGTTTCCAATTCCGTTGTTCTGCGGAATGGCAATGTGACCGATACTCCATTGGAATCAGACCTCCAATTCCTGGGAAAGGAATCTGGTTGTGTGTCAATGGCAAAAGAAAATGATGCGAAGGATGGAAGGGATGCTACCAACGGGAATGTCTGATTCTGTTAAGAAAATTGAGAATCGTCTAACAAAGGACACGAATGTTCTTGTATAAAATAATGAGATCCTAGTTTTTTGAAATGAAGTGTTTTGTTGTTTTTCTAATATTCGAGTCAACTACACCATATAGACAATTCTTTTATTCATAACACTTTTTAGGGTACATGAATTTGATTTATTTAAGTAATGGACCTAAAAGGCCTAAGGTCTGCAATGAAAAAACATATGAAACTAATTAAACGAATTAGCTGTGTATACGATGTTTTGAACAATAAAATCAGAAATTATGAAAAATATATTTGTGTAAACGAATTAAAGCAAAGGAAAACGTATTGTAACAACTACAACACTTTCAAGTAACACAACAGGACACTTATCACCACCATTGATGAACAAGAACATCATGTTATGTCAAAGATTTAAACAAGTCAACATTGCCCATATGTCTTCTAATACTCGGGACTCATCCTACCCTGATTGTAATGGCATTCAAGTAACAAACACTTCACCAATCAAGCAAATAACACATGTATTGATCAATTTCAGGATCAAATCGAATTCAATCGGCTCAACATCAATCTTCATACCACAAAATCTTTCTTTATTATTGTGTTCTTCAACCAATTTGCAAAATCAAACCCTTGAATAATATCAACATCGCCCACAATTCCACCGCATGATTCATTGGTTGAATATGACCCATTCCTCTTCCTTTCTCAACAATGTTTTCATGAGTTTTGATTAATCTAAAAGACAAAGATTTCATTCTTGACCTAGGGTGTGTATGACAATAATTTCACACCCTTTTGGACTTTCATTGATCATGAAACAAATTCTAGGAACCATTCAATCTACTATACTCATGCATCAAATAATCAAGCAATAGTTTCATATAATAATGATCATTATGTATGCATAGTTTTAAATTGATTCGGTCAATGAAATTTGAACATTTGTTATTGAAAATTAATTCACCCAAGACATATTATCAATGAGAAATTACAGAAATCAATAAACTCTAGCAAAAAGTATGGTTTAAGGTGTAGACAACCCTATTATTAAGCCAAGAAAAACGATCAACTCTTTGAGGATATTCATCAAACCTATTGTGTGCCTTAAAACTAAATCTCAACAATAAAATCTTCTGTCTTGCACTATCATTGTTACAATCCCTAAGATATCAATGAATGGTTGGTTCAGTATATGAAAAAATAAAACACTAGAACAATAACAAAAAAGAAAAACAAAATTCAAGTAAAATGAAAAGAACACCTATTTGAAGGTTACCTAAAAATTCAACATATAATCAAATTTAAAAGATAGGTTGTGAACTGATCAAATTCAAAAGCTTGAATAAAGGATATAAGAATTACGAAAGGGGAGACAACAAACATGTGACATCCGCACTTTAGGGTTAGCAGTTTCGATATTTAAGAAAAGTAATGTTAGGGTTAATAAGCACATCGAAAAAATGATGAACAAGCTCATACAAAGTAATAAATGCAAAATCATATAATAAGATACAATCAGTTTATGTTGTTCACATGATGATCACTTATGTGTGTGTGTGTGTGTGAGAGAGAGAGAGAGAGAGAGAGATTTTACCATAAAAGGCTTTTTCGTACAATATATCAGGATTAAAATTAATGAGACTATTTATAGAGAGGTTGAACTAATAACAATGGGTTGAAACATCATCGGGTGTAGCAGCGCTGATAGATTTTGTGACAACTCAAAATTTCCATTCTATACAAATAGTATCACTTCAATAGAAGTTATAACAGACATAGTCGATTTTCAGACTTTTCGTATAAGTTGGAGTAATTTAGGGTTTACACTTCAGTAAATATCAGGAGAGTGGATGCACTACGGTTTTGTGCGACACTGTTATTCCAACACTCGGTTATATTACAAATCAATTCCGGAATAAAAATATTTTCTGCCAAAACTATTTCAGGACCATAAATAGATTTCTCAACTAAATTCATTCATTATTCACAATTCCAACTAGAGAAAAGCCATTTTCTCTCTCACCGATCTTCGGGTTTTCGTCCCAAATCGTGATTACACTTCTCTAGTTGTTATTTAATGCTTGTTATATGCTTAATAACATAGATTACATGTCAAATGTGTGAGATTCGGGAGTTTACCGCCCAAGAACATTCTTGGGGAGTAAACTCCAAAACGAGGCTTAAAGGCTATCTAGTCCCATTTCCTTGATAACTAACTAGCTTAGGGTGTTATGTATGCATATTTGAGACTAGAAAGAAATCAAAAACACATAGCTTTAGGAGTTCACGGCCCAAGAAAGTCTTAGGCCGTAAACTCCAAATTCAAGGGACAAAATGTGTCCTAATCACTCCTAAGGCTTTAGACTTTAATACCCATTTAATCCTAGCTAATCTATGGACTCTTAAACATCAAGAACACCCCTAAAAGGGAGTTTACGACCAAGGAACAACTCTTGGGCCGTAAACACCAAGTAAGGGCACCAAATTGTGCCTAGGGTCCTCTTTAGCCTTTAACAAAAGCCTAGAAGTTATCCTACTTGTGCAAGAGACTTGAAAGAATTAAAACACCCATCCCTTGAGAGTTTACGGTTGTAAACTCCAAAAGAAATGGTCTTTTGGCCGTAAACTCCTCAAAGGAGTATTTTAAGGCCCTAAACTACCCAAAGGATTAAACCACCAAGCAAGGCTTATTCTAGAAATCAAACAACACTTCAAAACACCAAAAACCACCAAGATTAGAGTTCACGGCCGTAAACTCAAGGGTTTACGACCGTAAACTCCTTGTGTGGGGTTTATTGGGTAGTAAACTCTTATATAAAGCCCTTTGGTACATTAAACCCCTTTAACCTTGCCCCATAGCAACTTAGATGCAACCATTAGGACCTATAACACTTATACAGAGTGTTTACAAGTTCCTGAGTGTCCCAACTTATTTTATTAAGTTATTATTGAGATAATTAGTTATATATATGCTCATTATATGATAACTAGGCTCGTGCGTATGAACAAGTCTCCATTTGCCACCTAGCACGGTATCCGATACTTCAATCCAATCCACTCACCACAAGTGAGTTCATACCCCTTTAATTAACCTTTGAAATGCTTTTAAATGTTTTAAATACTTTATTGTGGGGGGGGGGGGGGGGGGAGGGGAATACAAGTTAAATACTTACATCAATCACATGTGATTACATTAATCACATGCGATTAATAACTAGAAAACCAATGATTTTATCACTGTTCAAACTGTTTATCAAACTGTTTTACTTCAAAATGTTTTACAAACTCTTTTACTTATCAAATGCTTTTATTAAACTTTGTTTTACTTCTTATAAATTGCATGCCCATATATGTATAGATATATAAGAAATGTTTAAAGGGCTTAGGAAGGCCATCCACCCTATTTCCTTTTCGCGCTTGAGATGTGGTCTGGTGGGATTTCGGGTAGTCGTCCGAAGGTCGTTTCAATATTAATTATATATAAAATATACAAGTATAGACATAAATGTACTTCCATATTCATACTTATCAGTACATCATCAGTAAGTTACCATTGGGGTAACATAGGATCATACTACTACAATTTCTAGAAAAATGAGTCAGTTCATTCATGAGTTAATACTTATTACTACGAGTACTTATACAACTATACTAGAAAGAGAACATATACAACTATACTAGACAGAGAACATATAAAACTATACTAGAGGAAGAACATATACAACTATACTAGACATAGAACATATACAACTATACTAGAGGAAGAACATATACAACTATACTAGAACAGTTCATTACATTACATATACAAGAATACGTTAACAATTGTGATCCACTGTATCGGAGCATGCCTTAATTGTCATGGCCCGAGTTGTAGCCAGAATTCTCTTGGAGGGAGAGCGTGAGTTTGCGTATAGATCTATACTGGATTGACTATCCTACACCTTGCTGCTAGCTACAGCCGGACCTGCAGGTCTGCGGGTGCCAAATGTCATTCCGTTATTACGACCATTCGTATGTCATTGTTACCAGTCGATAGTATGGTGCAATTTATCACATGATATCTTAATATAAATCCGGTTTAAGGTAGTTAGTACAATAGTAGTTCCTATAATACAACACTACAGTACTACAATAATTTACCCATTACATACTTTTAGTGATTGTTTCACTTAAACTTTAATGTAAAAACTATATTTTGTTAAATGATAGTTACACTTGGGAAATTACACACTTTTACAACAAACGAGCATACAAAACAGTTAAGCCTTGGTAGAAGGCTACTTTAATAGAAAATATAGGTTTTTCTGAGAGATTCAAACTTGTACAAACACTTACAAACATCTACTTACATTTTACAAACTTACACTTGAGACACGTTTAAATGTTTTTGGATGAAAAATACCAACACTAAAATACTTATGAGCTCACCAGCTTAATGCTGATACTCTCTTTCAAAGTAACTTGTATTCTCAGGTCATCAGTAGACAGGTACCGAGGTCAGCTTTTAAGAAGATGGAGCGCATCCAAGACTCATCTTATTATTTTGATATACATTATTTTTGGTGTCTATACTGTACAGAACACGCTTGTATTAAAATTATATATTTAATGCAATGGATGATGTTGTTTGCTTATTTACATTTACTGTGTTGTGATACTTTACATGATGTCCTCCGCCCCAGAACGTTTCCGCCGTTCTTGGTTTTGGGGTGTGACAGATTGGTATCAGAGCATTGTTTATAGTGAATCAAGTATGTCAACCCATAAAAGATATACTAAACTATAAACCCATTTGGGATTAAAACACTCTGACCAAGAGTCAATACATTAAATACTAAGATATTTAATTAAGTATACTAGTCTGCATTCATACTAAAATCAGTGTCACAATGACAAGAACAAAAGTATTACGATTGTTAAATATCACAGGTAAGCTCGGGGATATATGGTCAGTCCTGGGAATGGCATAGCCTGATCAACTATGCTGGTCCGAGGAGTGATTAGCATGTGCCCTAGAATGGTTGTGATATGTGAACAAGTCTAAAAACTTACCAACAAAACCACAAGAAGATCAGTAGAACCTAAACTTAAAATACTATAGGTGTATTTTGTACTACTAGCTACACATATACTATATCCTCATACCTCTCTTCTCGCGTAGATTTAAATGGTTGGATTCCATCACGGCGACCCGTACTTTCCAAATGAAGGCAACGCAGGATGGCTCGAAGCAGAGTCTGATGATGAGAACCAAATTCCGTTGGATGATCATCAAGCTGAAGGCTTCTCGGATGGATCCGACTCTGAGCCCGAAGTCAACAACCTACCTCCAGTAGGTCAAGCCCCGAACAACAACCCTCGACCAACTTTTCCAGGTCCCACTCTCTTGTAGGTAAATAACTTGAATCGCTGGAGTGACGAACAGGGTCAACCCTTACCATACATAGGGGACCAAAGCCTTTACAACGTCAGCGAAGGTGGTTCTGCTGACCGAGATCTGCCCGTCATTATCCGCAGAATAGCTCGTAATGTTGAGCAGGGTCGAGCAGCCATCGACCGGGTCGTGGAGATTGATGCAAACTCTGGTGTCAACACAGTCCGCATCCGCCGTCTCGAAGAAGACATGGAACGGACCCGGAGAACCAATGAAACCCTGCAACAATATCTGGTTGCCTCTCAAGCAGAAGTCATGGAACTTCGATCTCGTCAAAGGGATCATGAACGACACCTTCAAGAGGTGATCCATCAAATGAGAGACCTCAGGGTTCTCCCGAGGAATACTCATCGCTGTTAGATGATGTCTAGTACATCATTATCTTTTGGGTTAAGGATTAGCCTTTAACATCTGTGCTCTAAGTAGCACTTGTGTGTAAAATATTCCTAACTTTCAGTACTCTAATTAGGAATCTAAGATTTATCAAACTTTTCCGTCTGGTATGATGTAACACTTATTGTTAGGTCGATTTTCCCTGAACTTATTACATCGGTAATACCAGTACTATTGACATCTATCTAATCTATGGGAAAAATCTTTACAGTCTTGTTTTCCTACAAATCTTCCTTGTTATGATCTCAAACACTCATTCAACTGTTGGGCTATGGTTAGTTAGTCCATGTGTCAGTCTCACCTTACTTACAAATTGATTCTTACCACTTTGCTCATCTTTATAATCTTATAGCTGAAAGATGCCTCCTCGCAGATCTCCCCGGAATAACCCTACATCTACACCGCCTCCTCCACCTCCGGTCATCGATACAGCAGCCCTAAATGCTGCCGTAGCTGCGGCAGTAGCAACTGCCATGGCACAGTATCACTCTACTGATGCCAGCAGAGGTGGAACCCCTGTTAACTCTATTTCGGTTGAAACTCCTGTGCGCTCGAGAGAGTGCTCTTACAAGGATTTCACCAACTGCAAGCCGAAGTCCTTTCATGGGACCAGCGAAGTCATTGCCCTCTCGCAATGGTTCGAGAAGACTGAATCAGTATTCGAAATTTGTTCATGCCATGCTGCGAGCAAAGTCAAATATGCCGCATGCACATTTGAAGGAAAGGCCCTGACGTGGTGGAATGGCCACGTTAAATCTCTAACCCTCGTCCTAGCCAACGACATAGGCTGGGAAACGATAAAAGACCTCATGATTGAGGAATACTGCCCGAGGGGCAAAATCCAGAAATTGGAGCAGGAGCTTTGGAGCCTGACCATGAAGGGCACCAACATTGTCGCTTATACTGCTCGATTCAGCGAACTGGTGGCCCTCTGCCCTAATATGGTTCCCACTGAAGGGAAAAAGATCGAAAGGTACATATGGGGGCTAGTGCCTCCATATCAGGGGAATATCCTATCATCAAACCCCGCTACCTTCGACAGTGCCAAGCGACTGGCACAGCGACTCATTGACCATGGAGTCAAAACCTGTAACAGCCCGGATCCCCAGGTATCTTCATTTCTTTTATATTATGACATTCTGTGGGGGGACTCGGCGAGTCGGTGGTTGAACTCGCCAAGTCGGGTCGCGGTTTTTAGCAGGGGTTCGCGTCCGGACTCGGCGAGTCCAAGAGATGGACTCGACGAGTCCGCGCTGTTTAATGAAACCCTAATTTCCCGGTCCTAAGCTCTATTTAAAGGACCTTATGGCCCTCATATGCGGCCACCTTGAACCCTAAGAGCCTCCATACGTCTGTAAGCCCTTGTGTGTGTGTTTGAAGGCCTTTTGTTCTTCATTTTGTGTGTTAGTGCAAGGAAAGGAGGGAGAGGAGCAAGCTTGAAGTGTTGGGGAGCTTAGATCTGTTGCTATTTCATCAAGGGGGTCTTCTTGAGGTAACTTTCTGAGCCAATCTTCGTGTTTTGTGTTGATGGGCCAAATCTAGGGTTTCTTCTTGCATTTCTTGGCTTGAATAAGAAGTATGAGAGGTCCCATGGGGATATGGGACCTAGATCTGGACTTTAGCAGGTCCAGAAGACCCCTTATGACAAGCTTTATGCCCATCCTTTTGAGTTAGAAGTTATACTTGCCATATTAAAGGTTGTTTCTTCAAAATAAGCCTTGTATGCATTGCATGGCAACCAAGACTGAGACTTTACGTGACAAATAAGCTTGGGAAGGCCAGATCTATGTATTTATGGAACGGATCTGACCGCAAAAGCCAGTTTTAGCTGGTGCATGGCATGGACTCGCCGAGTCTGAAGAACAGACTCGACGAGTCACTTGAAGATTGTTCTTGAGACCATCTTGTGTGTAGACTGGACCGAGTTGTGGGCGACTCAGTGAGTCGCAGAGAGTTGGAAAGGTTTTGACAGGTGTACCGAGTCAGGATGGGACTCGCCGAGTTGAGTCGCGGTGGCCCTGTGATTCAGGCCCAGGTGGAACTCGTCGAGTCGGGGGAGTACTCGACGAGTCAAAGGGAAAATTCTTGAGAGTTGGTAAAAACGCGTAGACTCGCCGAGTCACTATTGTGCACTCGCCGAGTCTAGTCCAAATTGACTAAAGACTGTTGACCAGGTCAACCTGTGTGACTTGATTTGGATGGTCCACCTTAGTGGTGCAAGTAATATTTATAGATTTTTAATATCGTAGGAGGATTGCAGCTTGAGGGTTCGAGCCCGAGTGATTCCAAGATTTACGATTAGCAACTTAGCGAGGCATACGAGGTGAGTCTTCTCACTATACTGTACCCGGAAGGGTTTGACTATGTGACCGGAAGGTCGAATACGATGTATATGCTTTATGTGTGTTAAGTTATTTGCTATATGTGTCATGTATGATATGTTTGATATGGGCCGGAAGGCGTGGTCATATGGACTGTAAAGGCTGATGTGGGTAGGACCGGAAGGTTTACCCAGATGGGACGGAAGTCCCCTGAGACACATGGACCGGAAGGTCAAGGCCTGGAAAGGCGTATGTGCGTATGTTGTATTTTGGGAACTCACTAAGCTTTATGCTTACAGTTGTTGCTTTATGTGTTTCAGGTACGAGTGAGGACCGTGGGAAAGCGCCAGCGTGACCGTACACACACTCGGGGAAACTATTTTATCTTTTGTTATGTAATCGTTTGAGACTACGACGTTATTTTGAGAATCTAAACTAATTACTCATGTCTTGATGGTTGTAAAAATGAAAATTTTTGGTTGGAAATTTTATGATGTTGCAAGTTGGTATCAGAGCCTTGGTTTGAGGGATTCGGGTACACCTTCAGGCGTAACTGGACTCAAACCGGGGATTGGAGAAAATTGTTTTTACAAAAAATTTAATTTAATTAATTAAAATTTATATTTTGAAAGGTGAGACGACCAATGAAGAAAAAGTGTGTACGGTCAGCCAGCACCCGAACGGTAAAAATCCCCAAAATACTCTTATTATATGTGTTACGATATATGATATGATATGATACGCATGCTAGTAGACTAGGTATACATATTAGGGCTAGAGTGGCCTGATTTTGTGATGCCTTAGTCTAGGAAAACTTGCTTCTATGAGGTGCTCGAGAGCGAGTGAGTAACAAGAGTATGAAAAGAATAGAGTGCTCAGGATTCGAGGTTGGGGAGGATGACTTGGGTGAATACCGACGCGGTGTAACTGGCAGTATTGGGCCCGTACTACCAAGGACACCGGGTCAGTAGGCAGCCAAGTGGGAACCCCTGAGTATCGAAAACTGAGCAGGACAGCGTTATCGAGTGCGATTTTTTGCCCGATAGGGTCTCTGATATTCTTCTGTTGTATTTCAGAGACATCATGGTTGGACCACGACACAGACCTGGCACGAGTGGGGTGACTGACGAGGAGCTTCGTCAGATGATTCACGAGGAGGTAGCTGCAGCGATCCGGGCCGAGATCCCGGAGATGTTTGGGTCTATTAAGACCACGCTGATGGAGACATTTGATGAGCGGTACGCCGCGTTATCTGAGGCTGCCGCTGCTGCAGCTACCGCAGCTGTGGCTGCTGCCAGACCACAGGGGGGTGACTCGTTGCTGTTCCGGGAGTTCAGCAACACGAAGCCACCAGAGTTTGACGGGACTCAGGATCCGATTGCTGCGATGAGGTGGATTGCCGATATTGAGGGATGCTTCTATACTTGTTCATGTCCGGAGCATCTGAGGGTGTGGTTCGCCCTGAACCAGCTCCGCCTGGGAGCGAAGGATTGGTGGAAGTTCGTGACGGCGAACTTCACTCTCGCGGAGGTTTCAGCCTTGACTTGGGAGAGATTTACTGCTATGTTCAAAGACGAGTATGTTCCCCCGGTAGAGAGGGAACGGTTGGTTCAGGAGTTCTTGACCCTCAAGCAGGGTAATGATTCGGTTGCAGTGATCACGCGGAAGTTTCATGAGAGGGCGATGTTCTGCCCCGAGCAGGTGTCCACGGAGCAGGCTCGGATGAGCCGGTATTTGGGAGTGCTGAGGAGAGACATCCAGGAGTTCGTATCGAACTCATCATATCAGACTTTTGCTGAGCTTCAGGCGAATGCCAGGAAGCGGGAGATCGAGTTGGAGACCTAGGCCAGGGAGGAGGCCGAGTCTCAACGGATGGATCGGCGGCCGGCTCAGTCGCAGCCGGTAGCCAAGCGGATCAAGTCCGCTGATTTGAGATCCGGAGGACAGAAGAGCCGTACTTGTGGGAAATGCGGCAAGGGTCACGAGGGGGCATGTCGATCGGGTGCTTGCTACAAGTGTGGCAAGGAGGGGCACATTGCGAGGGATTGCCCCAAGGGATTTATGGTCTGCTTCCATTGCAACCAGACTGGCCATCGGAAGGCCGAGTGCCCCCAGCTTCGCCAGGGATCATCGCCTGCTGCCAGGGTTCCTGAGGTTCGGCCAGTGAAGACCGAGGCCCCGAAGGCTCGTGGGAGAGCTTTCTAGTTGACTGCGGAGGAGGTCCGTGCGGCGCCTGATGTAGTGGCCGGTATGTATTCTTTCACGTATTTACATTTATGCTGAGACATTATGCTTATATTCCTATATGCGTAGGTACTTTTGTTGTGAATCATGTGCCTGCTTTGGTATTATTCGACTCAGGTGCGAGTCGGTCCTTTGTTTCGCTGGCTTTTAGCTAGTACATCGATATCGAACGGGAGACGATGAGTCGTCCCCTGCGAGTTTCTATAGCAAACGAGAGAGCAGTATACGCCACTAAGGTGATTCGAGGATGCGTGCTCGAGATTTTTGGGGTCGAGTTTCCTATAGACTTAGTCCCTATAGCTATGGGGGATGTTTGCATTATCGTGGGCATGGATTGGTTGAGTAAGTTTGGAGCAGTCATTGACTGCGAGAGACAGCTGGTGATGATTAGAGACCCTAGTGGGGGAGTGCTCACGGTTTATGGCAAAGGGACCCGGTGTGGGTCAGCATTTTGTTCAGCGGCCAGGGCAAGGCAGAGTTTGCAGCAAGGCTGTGATGGATTCATAGCCTATGTGATGGATACTCGCGTGACCACGGAGAGGCCCAATTCGATTGATGACGTTCGGTTGTATGCGAGTTTGCGGATGTGTTCCCCGAGGAGTTACCAGGCGTGCCTCCGGAGAGGCAAGTGGAGTTTCGTATCGATTTGGTTCCGGGGGCGGCACCCATCGCCAAGGCGCCTTACCGTCTCGCTCCACCGGAAATGCAGGAATTATCCTCGCAGCTTCAGGAGCTGTTGGGGAAGGGATTCATTCGACCCAGTAGCTCGCCTTGGGGAGCGCCGATTTTGTTCGTCAAAAAGAAGGATGGTTCACATCGGATGTGTGTCGATTATCGGGAGTTAAACAAGTTGACGATTAAGAACCGATACCCGTTACCTAGGATCGACGATCTGTTCGATCAGTTGCAGGGGGCATCTTGGTTTTCCAAGATTGACTTGAGGTCGGGATATCATCAGATGAGGGTTCGCGAGGAGGATATCCAAAAGACTGCCTTCAGGACTCGTTATGGACATTATGAGTTTGTAGTGATGCCTTTTGGGCTTACCAATGCCCCGGCTACATTCATGGATCTCATGAACAGGGTTTGCCGACCGATGCTGGATTGGTCGGTGATCGTATTCATCGATGATATTTTGGTATACTCGAGGACTAGGGACCAGCATGAGGAGCATTTGCGGGAGATTCTTCGGGTTTTGAGATCGGAGAGGCTGTATGCCAAGTTCTCCAAGTGTAATTTCTGGTTGCGAGAGGTCCAATTCCTCGGGCATCTTGTGAACCAGAAGAAGGAATGGGTGGTAGGTCAGGTATCAGGATTTCATACGGATGGTCGGGGGCTTATGACTTTTCAGGGGCGGATTTGGGTGCCGTTTGTGGGCGGTGCGCGCACTATTTTGATGGAGGAGGCACATCGATCGAAATTCTCGATTCACCCTGGTGCTACGAAAATGTATTTGGATCTCAAGAAGGAGTACTGGTGGCCATGTATGAAAAGGGATGTCGCTTGGTTCGTCGAGAGGTGCTTGACTTGTCGGCAGGTCAAGGCCGAACACCAGCGACCGCACGGTAAGCTGCAACCGCTAGAGATTCCCGAATGGAAGTGGGAACAAATCTCTATGGATTTCATTACCAAGTTACCACGAACGGCGAGAGGAGTCGATGCGATTTGGGTAATTGTGGATCGACTAACAAAGAGCGCTCATTTTCTAGCTATTAGTGAGAGCTCTTCTGCGGAGAAGTTGGCTGAGTTATATGTGAGGGAAGTAGTATCTCGGCACGGGGTGCCAATCTCGATTATTTCGGACCGCGACGTGCGTTTCACTTCCAGGTTCTGGAAGAAATTCCATGAAGAGTTGGGTACTAGGTTACATTTCAGTATGGCATATCATCCTCAGACAGACGGCCAGAGTGAGCGGACCATTCAGACACTCGAGGACATGCTTCGGGCATGTGTGTTGGATTTCGGAGGGTGCTGGGATACCTATCTACCTTTAGCAGAATTCTCGTATAACAACAACCATCATTCGAGCATTGGTATGCCACCCTTTGAGCTGTTGTATGGGCGGAGGTGTCGCACCCCCATCTGTTGGGGTGAGGTGGCACAGCAGGTTATGGGTAGCATGGAGATCGTGCTTCAGACGACCGACCAAATTCAGACGGTCAGGCAAAGGTTGCTGACCGCTTAGAGCCGGCAGAAGAGTTATGCAGACAGGCGACGGTCCGAGCTTGAGTTCCAGGTTGGTGATCTCGTGCTCCTGAAGGTCTCTCCTTGGAAAGGAGTGATTCGATTCAGGAAGATGGGCAAGTTGGGGCCCCGGTATATTGGTCCTTTTCGTGTGATCGTGAGGGTGGGTCGGGTAGCCTACGATTTAGACTTGCCAGCAGAGTTGGGACAGATTCACGATACTTTCCATGTGTCGCAACTGCGGAAATGTATAGCCGACGAATCAGCGGTGGTTCCATTAGGGGATATTCAGGTGGATGCAAGTCTGAATTATGCTGAAAGACCTGTAGCCATCAAAGATCGGAAGATCAAGGTTTTGAGAAACAAGGAGGTGCCCCTGGTATTGGTTCAGTGGCAGCATCGAAAGGGATCAGAGATGACCTGGGAGCCGGAGCGGGAGATGCGGGAGCAGCATCCGGAGCTTTTTGCCTGAGCGGGACTTCGAGGGCGAAGTCTTATTCTAGTGGGGGAGATTTGTAACAGCCCGGATCCCCAGGTATCTTCATTTCTTTTATATTATGACATTCTGTGGGGGGACTCGGCGAGTCGGTGGTTGAACTCGCCGAGTTGGGTCGCGGTTTTTAGCAGGGGTTCGCGTCCGGACTCGGCGAGTCCAAGAGATGGACTCGACGAGTCCGCGCTGTTTAATGAAACCCTAATTTCCCGGTCCTAAGCTCTATTTAAAGGACCTTATGGCCCTCATATGCGGCCACCTTGAACCCTAAGAGCCTCCATACGTCTGTAAGCCCTTGTGTGTGTGTTTGAAGGCCTTTTGTTCTTCATTTTGTGTGTTAGTGCAAGGAAAGGAGGGAGAGGAGCAAGCTTGAAGTGTTGGGGAGCTTAGATCTGTTGCTATTTCATCAAGGGGGTCTTCTTGAGGTAACTTTCTGAGCCAATCTTCGTGTTTTGTGTTGATGGGCCAAATCTAGGGTTTCTTCTTGCATTTCTTGGCTTGAATAAGAAGTATGAGAGGTCCCATGGGGATATGGGACCTAGATCTGGACTTTAGCAGGTCCAGGAGACCCCTTATGACAAGCTTTATGCCCATCCTTTTGAGTTAGAAGTTATACTTGCCATATTAAAGGTTGTTTCTTCAAAATAAGCCTTGTATGCATTGCATGGCAACCAAGACTGAGACTTTACGTGACAAATAAGCTTGGGAAGGCCAGATCTATGTATTTATGGAACGGATCTGACCGCAAAAGCCAGTTTTAGCTGGTGCATGGCATGGACTCGCCGAGTCTGAAGAACAGACTCGACGAGTCACTTGAAGATTGTTCTTGAGACCATCTTGTGTGTAGACTGGACCGAGTTGTGGGCGACTCAGTGAGTCGCAGAGAGTTGGAAAGGTTTTGACAGGTGGACCGAGTCAGGATGGGACTCGCCGAGTTGAGTCGCGGTGGCCCTGTGATTCAGGCCCAGGTGGAACTCATCGAGTCGGGGGAGTACTCGACGAGTCAAAGGGAAAATTCTTGAGAGTTGGTAAAAACGCGTAGACTCGCCGAGTCACTATTGTGCACTCGCCGAGTCTAGTCCAAATTGACTAAAGACTGTTGACCAGGTCAACCTGTGTGACTTGATTTGGATGGTCCACCTTAGTGGTGCAAGTAATATTTATAGATTTATAATATCGTAGGAGGATTGCAGCTTGAGGGTTCGAGCCCGAGTGATTCCAAGATTTACGATTAGCAACTTAGCGAGGCATACGAGGTGAGTCTTCTCACTATACTGTACCCGGAAGGGTTTGACTATGTGACCGGAAGGTCGAATACGATGTATATGCTTTATGTGTGTTAAGTTATTTGCTATATGTGTCATGTATGATATGTTTGATATGGGTCGGAAGGCGTGGTCATATGGACTGTAAAGGTTGATGTGGGTAGGACCGGAAGGTTTACCCAGATGGGACGGAAGTCCCCTGAGACACATGGACCGGAAGGTCAAGGCCTGGAAAGGCGTATGTGCGTATGTTGTATTTTGGGAACTCACTAAGCTTTATGCTTACAGTTGTTGCTTTATGTGTTTCAGGTACGAGTGAGGACCGTGGGAAGGCGCCAGCGTGACCGTACACACACTCGGGGAAACTGTTTTATCTTTTGTTATGTAATCGTTTGAGACTACGACGTTATTTTGAGAATCTAAACTAATTACTCATGTCTTGATGGTTGTAAAAATGAAAATTTTTGGTTGGAAATTTTATGATGTTACAAAACCCCTGCAACCACAACAACCCTAGCCATCCCGGAACCCTCCAAACCCGCTGACACCAAGCGGAAGTTCTGGGATGACAAGAAGAAGCAGCGACCGGCCAAAAAGCAGCAAATTGTGGCAGTGCATGCCGCGGTAACCCCTGTTGCTGCTACTGCTCCGATGAAGCAGTATGTTGGAAGTTTGCCTAAGTGCAACAAATGCAACTTTCACCACAACGACCCCTGCTGTGAAATGCAGTGCTCTAACTGCAACAGGAAAGGACACACCGTCCGTTTCTGAAAGTTCCCGGCACAACCAATCACCCAAGTCCTCGACTCTGGCGCGAGCCCGACCTGCTATGGATGTGGCGAAGCAGGCCACTTTAAGAGGGACTGCCCCAAAGCGAAGAATGCTGGAGGAGCAGGGAGGATACTAGCTATAGGCCACGGGGAAGCACTTGCTGACCCGACAGTGGTGACTGGTACGTTCCTCCTCGATAACTCCTATGCATGCATTCTGTTCGATAGTGGAGCGGAGCGAAGCTTCGTGAACCATAAATTTGCTCGCATGCTTAAACAACAACCACACGCACTTAAAGAACAATTCACAGTAGAAATGGCTAATGGAAAAACAGAAAACACTAGTAGCATATACTTAGGATGTACCCTAACTCTAGATAACCATTCATTCCCAATCGAACTTATGCCGGTCTCGATTAAAAGCTTCGACGTTATCATCGGCATGGATTGGTTGAGTCTTCATCGCACCGACATCATGTGCTTCGAGAAAGCAGTCCATCTAAACCTCCCGTCTAACGAAACTCTTATCGTCTACGGTGACAAATCTGGTGCGAGTCTTCACATTATATCAAGTATTCAAGCACAGAAATATATGTGCAAAAAATACCACGCATTCCTTGCTCACGTCGTTGACACGAGCCTCGAAACAAAATAACTAAAGAACATTCCAGTAGTGAGCGACTTCCCCGACATTTTCCCAGAAGAGCTACCTGGATTACCCCTGCAATGACAGGTCAAGTTCAGAATCGACTTAGTTCTAGGAGCTACCCCAGTAGCCAAGTCGCCCTACCGATTAGCACCAGTAGAGATGCAGGAATTATATGGTCAACTTAACGAACTGCTCAGCAAGGGCTTCATAAGACCAAGCTTCTCACCTTGGGGAGCACCAGTCTTGTTCGTTAAGAAGAAAGACGGATCATTCTGTATGTGTATCGACTACAGAGAACTCAAAAAACTGACGGTCAAGAATCGTTACCCTCTGCCTCGCATAGACGATCTATTTGACCAACTGCAAGGGGCGAACTATTTTTCCAAAATTGATCTGAGATCCGGATATCACCAGCTACGAGTACTAGAGGAGGATGTTCCAAAGACAACCTTCCGAACTCGTTACGGACACTACGAGTTCGTGGTGATGCCATTCGGATTGACCAATGCGCCCGCAGTTTTCATGGACCTGATGAATAGAGTATGCCGACCTTACTTGGATCAGTTCGTCATCATTTTCATTGATGACATCCTGATCTACTCCCGAAGTAAGGAAGAGCATGGCGATCACCTGCGACAAGTTTTAGGAACTTTACGAACAGAGAAACTCTATGCGAAGTTCTCGAAATGTGAATTTTGGATCCGAAGAGTCGAATTCTTAGGACACGTGGTGAGCGAAGAGGGAATCCACGTGGACCCATCCAAAATTAAAGCCATTGAGAACTGGTCAGCACCGAAGACGCCTACTGAAATTCGTCAATTTCTAGGCCTCGCTGGCTACTACCGCAGATTCATACAAAACTTCTCCCGAATAGCGAAACCTCTTACAACCCTGACCCAGAAAGGCGTGGCCTTTGACTGGGAAGAGAAACAAGAAAGAGCGTTCCAAACGCTCAAGCGAGCCTTGTGCACCGCACCAATACTATCTATCCCCGAAGGGATAGAAGACTTCGTAGTCTATTGTGATGCATCGAACCAAGGGCTCGGGTGTGTTCTGATGCAGCGAGGTAAGGTCATCGCCTACGCCTACAAACAGTTGAAGACACACGAAGTTAACTACACGACCCACGATCTTGAACTGGGAGCAGTGGTGTTTGCTCTGAAGATCTGGAGACATTACTTGTATGGAACGAAAAGCACTATCTTTACCGACCACAAGAGTTTACAACACATATTCGATCAGAAGGAGCTCAACATGAGACAACGACGGTGGGTCGAGCTACTCAGTGATTACGAATGCGATATTCGTTATCATCCAGGTAAAGCCAACGTAGTAGCAGACGCCCTAAGTCGGAAGGAATATTCTGGTCGCAAAGTCAAGTCATTGTCAATAACCATGCATTCACACTTGTCTAAGCAAATCCAGGTAGCCCAACTTGAAGCCATGAAACCTGAAAACGTGACGAGTGAATCCCTTAGAGGAATGTACAAGAATTTAGAAGCTAAGGGTGACGGAGCCTTATATTTCATGAACCGGATCTGGACACCGCAGCACGGTGGTTTCCGAGACTTGGTCATGACCGAGGTGCACAACACTTGGTATTCCCTCTACCCAGCTTCAGATAAGATGTATTAGGATCTTAAAAAGCTATACTGGTGGCCTAATATGAAAGCAGAGACTGCTACCTTCATAAGTAAATTCCTTACTTGCGCAAAGGTTAAGGTCGAGTACCAGAAGCCCTCCGGTTTACTGCAACAACCAGAGATTCCAGAATGGAAGTGGGAGCGGATCACTATGGATTTCATAACCAAGTTTCCCAAGAAAATGGGTGGACTTGATACCATATGGGTCATCATCGATAGATTGACCAAGTCTGCACACTTCCTGCCTATCAAAGAAACCGACAAGATGGAGAAACTTACGAGAACATACATTAGGGAAATTGTTCGGCTACATGGTGTGCCTATATCCATTATCTCCGATAGAGATAGTAGGTTCACCTCAAGATTCTGGCAATCGCTACAACATTCCCTGGGAACAAGGCTAGACATGAGCACATCCTACCATCCACAGACCGACGGACAAAGTGAGAGAACAATCCAGACTTTAGAAGATATGTTGCGTGCTTGTGTAATTTACTTTGGAAAAGCGTGGGATACCCATTTACCCCTCGTTGAATTTTCCTACAACAACAGTTATCACACGAGCATAAAGGCAGCACCATTTGAAGCCCTCTACGGCCGAAAGTGCAGATCCCCTCTGTGCTGGGCTGAAGTGGGTGATACCCAATTAGCTAGGGGGCAAGCTTCTGACAGTACTCTCACCGGTCCGGAGATCATTCGGGAAACGACAGAGAAAATCGTTCAGATTCGTGAACGATTGAAAGGCTCTAGAGACCGACAGAAGAGCTACGCTGATAAACGAAGAAAACCATTGGAATTTCAGGTGGGAGACCGAGTCCTTCTCAAAGTCTCACCCTGGAAAGGCTTGATACGCTTCGGTAAGTGTGGGAAGCTTAATCCGAGGTACATAGGGCCTTTTAAGATTCTTGCAAGAGTCGGCCCAGTAGCTTACAAACTCGACCTACCTGACACACTTCGTAACGTACATTCTACATTCCACGTATCTAACTTGAAAAAGTGTCTGTTCGACGAGACTCTCGTAATCCCACTCGACGAGATCGAGATCAACGAGAGCCTCAACTTAGTGGAAGAACCTGTAGAGATCATGGACCTTGAGGTGAAGCAGACGAAACAAAGCCGTATCCTGATTGTGAAGGTTCGCTAGAACACCAAGCGAGGACCGGAATTCACTTGGGAATGCGAGGATCAGATGAAACTGAAATACCCTCATCTTTTCGCTTAGTTATTTGTAACTTCTTAATTGTTTAAATTCTAATTTCTGGACGAAATTCCTTCTAACGGTGGGATGATGTGACAACTCGAAATTTCCATTCTAAACAAACAGTATCACTTCAATAGAAGTTATAACAGTCATAGTCGATTTTCAGACTTTTCGTATAAGTTGGAGTAATTTAGGGTTTACACTTCAGTAAATATAAGGAGAGTGGATGCACTACGGTTTTGTGCGACACTGTTATTCCAACACTCGGTTATATTAGAAATCAATTCCGGAATAAAAATATTTTCTGCCAAAAATATTTCAGGACTATAAATAGATTTCTGAACTAAATTCATTCATTATTCACAATTCCAACTAGAGAAAAGCCATTTTCTCTCTCACGGATCTTCGGGTTTTCATCCCAAATCGTGAGTACACTTCTCTAGTTGTTATTTAATGCTTGTTATATGCTTAATAACATAGATTACATGTCAAATATGTGAGATTCGGGAGTTTACCGCCCAAGAACGTTCTTCGGGAGTAAACTCCAAAACGAGGCTTAAAGGCTATCTAGTCCATTTCCTTGATAACTAACTAGCTTAGGGTGTTATGTATGCATAATTGAGACTAGAAAGAAACATAGCTTTAGGAGTTCACGGCCCAAGAAAGTCTTAGGCCGTAAACTCCAAATTCAAGGGACAAACTGTGTCCTAATCACTCCTAAGGCTTTAGACTTTAATACCCATTTAATCCTAGCTAATCTATGGACTCTTAAACATCAAGAACACCCCTAAAAGGGAGTTTACAGCCAAGGAACAACTCTTGGGCTGTAAACACCAAGTAAGGGCACCAAAGTGTGCCTAGGGTCCTCTTTAGCCTTAAACAAAAGCCTAGAAGTTATCCTACTTGTGCAAGAGACTTGAAAGAATTAAAACACCCATCCCATGAGAGTTTATGGTTGTAAACTCCACAAGAAATGGACTTTTGGCCGTAAAATCCTCAAAGGAGTATTTTAAGCCCCTAAACTACCCAAAGGATTAAACCACCAAGCAAGGCTTATTCTAGAAATCAAACAACACTTCAAAACACCAAAAACCACCAAGATTAGAGTTCACGGCCGTAAACTCAAGGGTTTACGACCGTAAACTCCTTGTGTGGGGTTTATTGGGTAGTAAACTCTTATATAAAGCCCTTTGGTACATTAAACCCCTTTAACCTTGTCCCATAGCAACTTAGATGCAACCATTAGGACCTATAACACTTATACAAAGTGTTTACATGTTCCTGAGTGTCCCAGCATATTTTATTAAGTTATTATTGGGCTAATTAGTTATATATATGCTCATTATATGATAACTAGGCTCGTGCAGGTGAAAAAGTCTCTGTTTGCCACCTAGCACAGTATCTGATACTTCAATCCAATCCACTCACCACAAGTGAGTTCATACCCCTTTAATTAACCTTTGAAATGCTTTTAAATGTTTTAAATACTTTATGGGGGGGGGGGGGGGTGGGGGGAATATAAGTTAAATACTTATAGTTATTACATCAATCACATGTGATTACATTAATCACATGCGATTAATAACTAGAAAACCAATGATTTTATCACTGTTCAAACTGTTTTACTTCAAAATGTTTTACAAACTCTTTTACTTATCAAATGCTTTTATTAAACCTCGTTTTACTTCTTATAAATTGCATGCCCATATATGTATAGATATATAAGAAATGTTTAAAGGGCTTAGGAAGGCCATCCACCCTATTTCCTTTTCGTGCTTGAGATGTGGTCTGCTGGGATTTCGGGTAGTCGTCCGAAGGTCGTTTCAATATTAATTATATATCAAATATACATGTATAGACATAAATGTACTTCCATATTCATACTTATCAGTACATCATCAGTAAGTTACCATCGGGGTAACATAGGATCATACTACTACAATTTCTAGATAAATGAGTCAGTTCATTCATGAGTTAATAATTATTACTACGAGTACTTATACAACTATACTAGAAAGAGAACATATACAACTATACTAGACAGAGAACATATACAACTATACTAGAGGAAGAACATATACAACTATACTAGACAGAGAACATATACAACTATACAAGAGGAAGAACATATACAACTATACTAGAACAGTTCATTACATTACATATACAAGAATACGTTAACAATTGTGATCCACTGTATCGGAGCATGCCTTAATTGTCATGGCCCGAGTTGTAGCCAGAATTCTCTTGGAGGGAGAGCGTGAGTTTGCGTATAGATCTATACTGGATTGACTATCCTACACCTTGCTGCTAGCTACAGCCGGACCTGTAGGTCTGCGCGTGCCAAACGTCATTCTGTTATTACGACCATTCGTATGTCGTTGTTACCAGTCGATAGTATGGTGCAATTTATCACATGATACCTTAATATAAATCCGTTTTAAGGTAGTTAGTACAGCAGTAGTTTCTATAATACAACACTACAGTACTACAATAATTTACCCATTACATACTTTTAATGATTGTTTCACTTAAACTTTAATGTAAAAACTATATTTTGTTAAATGATAGTTACACTTGGGAAATTACACACTTTTACAACAAACGAGCATACAAAACAGTTAAGCCTTGGTAGAAGGCTACTTTAATAGAAAATATAGGTTTTTCTGAGAGATTCAAACTTGTACAAACACTTACAAACATCTACTTACATTTTACAAACTTACACTTGAGACACATTCAAACGTTTTTGGATGACAAATACCGACACTAAAATACTTATGAGCTCACCAACTTAATGCTGATACTCTCTTTCAAAATAACTTGTATTCTCAGGTTATCAGTAGACAGGTACCGAGGTCAGCTTTTGAGAAGATGGAGCACATCCAAGACTCATCTTATTATTTTGATATACATTATTTTTGGTGTCTATACTGTACAGAACACGCTTGTATTAAAATTATATATTTAATGAAATGGATGATGTTGTTTGCTTATTTACATTTACTGTGTTGTGATACTTTACATGACGTCCTTTGCCCTAGAACGTTTCTGCTGTTCTTGGTTTTGGGGTGTGACAGATTTGGTCCCATGCACCAGAGACTAATCTCTCAAATTGCCTAAATCAATAGTGCAATCACCAACATTAAATCATTGGTTCTATGTCTTACCTAGGGATGCCTCCTCTGATTACCACTGCACACCTTGGTTAGTTTTGACATCTAATTGGTGCACACAATATAATATAAGAAACATAATCTGGAGTCAATCTAAGTTATGGACTCAGTTTTATATATATATATATATATATATATATATATATATATATATATATATATATATATATATATATATATATATATATCTTTATAAACACTTATGGATCTTTAATCAAGCAAACATTATATATCAAATACGTTCATCTACATCTAAACAAAAGTATTGAGAACTTAGCCCATAAACAAAATAAAAGAAAAAGAGAACTAAATGGAATGCTAAACATGATGTAAGCCGATACGAATAATCCTTCTTTTTGCGTACTTTTCTACTCCGAACCTTTTATCTTATGTACTTTTCTTCTTATTTCTCTTGTGTCCATTTAGGTCGAATATGGGTATCTATTCCTAGATTTTTCAAACCAGATTATTTCACGCCGGTATTAGAATAATTCAACACGATTCCATAAATTGGATTTTGATATATATATATATATATATATATATATATATATATACATATATATATATATATATATATATATATATATATATAAGATAACAATTGGTTATAATCAAAGTACATCCATTTCATACAAACATTTGAATAAACTATGTTACATATAGATAACGTACATTAACACTACTACCCTTGTTTTGATAAACTATAATATGTATAGTTTATGATACATTGCATAAAACACTCACACAAAAAGGGTACCTTTATACAAAAAGGGATTCTCCTTACATTACACGTAAATTCGTTAATGACTTTGTGAGACATTTGCTTCACATTTATCAATAAGTCCTGTATTGTAACTAGAGTCTCCTGGAGGGAGAGCGTCATAGTTGTATATAGATCTATATTGGGTTTGACAAACCCACATCCTAACTGCATGCAACAGTTAGACCGGCAGGTCTGGTGTGACAAATGTCATAACATTTCCGACGCCTGAAGAACGTCGTTTCAGGCCAACCACGTCATAGCATGGTTATAATAACTTACAGAAAGTATTAACAAACATAGTAATTTACGGGAATTTCATTGAAATCAAACTCGTTTATGTCGATTTAAACTTGCATGGTTTTCTATAAGTAAGAAAGGTTACTTATACATTTCGGTCTTTGGATATAAGACTACATTACACATTTTAAGGAAAATATCGGATTTTTCTGGAAAAAACATTACATTTACAAGAGAGAGGCTTTTATCAATACATAACAAAATCTTATGAACTCACCAACCTTTGTGTTGACACTTTTTCAAACAACTTGTATTCTTAGGAAATCACTAATCACGTAACCAAGTGCATTTTGTGGATGGGACGTTAAGGCATCAACATTTCATATTTTGTCAACATATTGTAATTGATTTGGAAACATGTAATTCATACAATGATGTAACTCTTTCAATTATATATATGTTGGTTGTGTTTGCTTAAATTACTATTGCAATTGTGTTTATGATACTATACATGAAGTCCTCCACCCCTGGACATTTCCGCCATCCTAGGTTTGGGGGTGTGACAAACAACTCTCCCCTACTTGAACTAGACTTCGTCCATGAAGTATGCGACTGAAAACAATTCCGGGTAGTGCTCCCGCATCTTGTCCTCTGGCTCCTAAGTCCATTCGGAGCCCTTCCAGTGCTGCCATTGCACCTTTACCAACTTCACCTCCTTGTTCAGAAGACCCTTCGACTTCCGGTCTATAATGGCGACTGACCTCTCCACGTAGTTCATGATTCCATCCACCTGTATGTCATCCACGGAAATAAATATGGACTCATCAACAATACACTTCTAAAGCTGAGACACTTGGAAGGTGTTGTGAATCTGGCTAAGCTCTTCTGGTAGCTCTAGACAGTAAGCCACCTTGTCGACTCGGGCCATGATCTTGAACGGGCCTATAAACTGTGGCCCTAACTTGCCTCGCTTCTGAAATATGATGACCCCCTTCCAAGGCGATACCTTCAGCAGTACAAAATCCCCCACCTGAAACTCAAGTGCCGAGCACCTTCGGTCAGCATAACTTTTCTGATGGCTCTGTGCGACTCGTAACCCGTCACACACCTTTTGAATCAAGTCGGTGGTCTTGAGCACCACCTACATGCTCCCCATGACTCGATGCCCAACCTCGTCCCAACACACTGGGGTCCTGCACCTTCGTTCATATATCATCTTGAATGGAGCTCAATCGATATTGGCATGATAACTGTTATTGTACGAAAACTCGGCCAGTGGGAGGTACGTATCCCAACTTCCTCCAAAATCAAACACACACTCTCGCAACATGTCCTCTAGTGTCTGCATTGTTCTCTCGCTCTAACCATCAGTCTGAGGGTGATATGTCGTGCTGAAATGTAGCTGAGTACCTAGTTCCTCGTGGAACTTTTTCCAAAACCTGGATGTAGACCGAACATCCCTATCCGAAACCACCAACATCGGCACCCCATGCCTAGTCACCACTTCTCGAACATAGATGTCTACCAACTTTTCTACAGATATACTTTCGGAGATCAGAATGAAGTGGGCACTCTTCGTCAGTCTCCACGATGACCCATATGACATCCACTCCCATCGTTGTCCTCGGTAGCTTAGTAATGAAGTCCATAGTGATTTCTTCCCACTTCCACATGGGAATGGGTAACGGATAAACTTGGCCATGAGGCCACTGATGCTCGACCTTGACCTTCCTGCAGGTCATGCACCGCTCCACAAACCAGACAATTTCCCACTTCATGCAGGGCCACCAATAACTCAGTCTCAAGTCCCTATACATTTTTTTTGCACCTAGATGTATAGAAAACTTGGACATATGAGCCTCCTCTAACAGTATCTGCGTCACTCCCCTTGCCAATGGTACCCACACTCATCGACACTGAGTCAAAAGGCCGCGACTATCCTTGACAAACAAAGGATACTGACCCCGAGTTTTCTCTGTTTTCCAGTTCTCCTTCACCCCCTCAACCTGAGCCCCTTTGATCATATCCAATAAAGGTAAAATCATCGTCATCCTCATATAAATATCCCTAATTAGGGACCCCGTCGCCTTGCGACTCAAAGCATCGGCCACCACGTTGGCCTTCCCTGGATGGTATAGGATCTCGCAATCAAAATCCTTCAACACATCCAACCATCTCCTCTGCCGCATGTTAAGGTTCTGCTGATCCATCAAATACTTTAGACTCTTACGATTGGTATATATAATAAACCGCACCCCATACAAATAATGTCTCCAAATCTTGAGGACGAACACCACCGTCCCCAGTTCTAGATCATGCATGGGGTAATTTCCTCGTGAGGCTTCAATTACCTCGAGGAATAAGCAATCACATGCCCTCGCTGCATCAATACTGCACCCAACCCTGAAATCGATGCATCGCAATATACCACTAAATCATCCAACCCCTCAGGCAATACTAGGACTGGAGCCTCACATAACCTCTGCCTCAGAGTCTTAAAAGCCATATGCTGATCCTCATCCCACCTGAAAGTCACATTTTTCTTGGTCAAACGGGTCAATGGCGTAGCAATCTTGGAGAAATCCTGGATAAATCTCTAATAGTGACCCGCTAAACCCAAGAAGCTACAAATCTCCGAGGCGTTCCTCGGTACTTCCCATTGCATCAGAGCCTCCACTTTCGCCGGATCAACTGAAATAGCTTCTTGATTGATGACATGCCCCAAAAACTGCACATCCCGCAACCATAAATCACATTTGGAGAATTTTGCATAAAGCTTCTCCGCCCTCAAAGTCTTCGGACGTATGAACCCCCGGTCTAGCAGCTCCTGAAGTTGCATAGATAACACCTGCATCTCGGGTGGTGCTAATCGATATGGTGCCTTCATGATCGGGGAAGCACCTGGTACCAAGTCAATACGAAACTCCAGTTGCCTCTCCAGAGGTACTCCTATTAATTCTTTGGGAAATACGTCCCGAAATTCCTGCATAACCGGCACACTGCCCAAATCTGATACAGCCTCCACTCTCGTATGTGAAACATAAGCCAGAAATCCTAATCAACCCTGCTATAGAAACCTCGTTGCCCTCGCAGCCGAACAGAGTTTTAGTCTCTAGAAGGCCCTCTCACCATGAATAACATGCTCTCCCCCACTTGGGGTTAGAACCCGGACCAACTGTCGCTCACAATCGATCATGGCCCCATTGGCCCCCATCCAATCCATACCAACAATCACCTTCAACCTTCGCAATGGTATCGGGACTAAATCGACGCGAAACCTCTTGCCATGCACATTCAGGACACAGTCCCGATACACCCTCGATGCACTCACAGTGCAGTCGTCTGCAATCCCCACCTCTAGCGGGGAATCGAAGATCCTTGGTGTATCCCGATATTTCTTGCTAAGCACAAGAGACACGAAGGTTTAGGTAGCTCCTTAATTGAACAGAATGTGGGCCGACATACCATTGACCAAAAAGGTCCCTATACCAATATAATACATAAATAAGCATTTCAATAAACATGGAGCAGAGAAGATTAAACACATACCAGTTACAACATCCGACGTTGCTCAAGCCTCCTCAGTAGTCAGCTGGAACGCACAACTCTTAGCCGCTGGGGCTTCCACCTTGGCAGGGCAGCTATCGGTGATCCTCAGAGTAGCGGGCACCAATGTTGCTACTGCTCCTACCCTCCCTGCAACTTAGGAAAATCGCCCGTTTGTGGCCGGTCTGGTTGCAGTGAAAACATATCAGGCCCTTCCTGGGGCAATCCCTGCTCACGTGGCCCGACTGACCACATGTATAACATACCGTGCCCTGACCCTTACATGCTCCTCCATGCATCCTCCCACACTTTGCACACCGGCCCCGACCCTTGTTGGCCCTGACTAGACGGGTCTGTGGTCTTAGGCTTTTTAGCCTGGCCTACTACTGCCTGGGCCTGCTCCCTCTTCCGCTTCGTGCGGAAGTCCAACTCCATTTCCCTCTCGCGGGGCTTATCCACCATCTAATTTAGGGTCTTACACTCCGTGAAACTCACAAACTCCCTAATCTTATCCCTCAACATGGAATGATATCGGGGTCCGTCTCATCTCCTCTTCAGTAGCATACTGTGGTATCAGTAGGCCTTGCTCCCGAAACTTGGCAGTGATCTCCGCCATAGTCTCGGTGGTCTATTGCAAATCGTGGAACTCCCGTACCAGTCTCTGCACCTCAATGGGTGGTGCAAACTCCAGATCGAATCGCCGCACAAACTCATCCCATGACATCTCAGCCACTCCGACTGGCCCCACCTGACTAGTAACCTCGCCCCACCAATCACTTGCTCTATCCCTAAACATACAAAAAGCAAACGTAACTTTTGCTGCATCAGGGCAGGAACACGTGCATTGGGCCTTCTCGATATCCTCTATTAAGCGTCGACTGACAACGGGGTCCCTGGCCCCAGAAAACTCTGGTGCTCCACATGCTTTGAACTCCCAGAACGAGGGAGTTCGAGCCCATATCTGGCCTACAACAATCTCAGTTCGGAGTGATCTAAGTCTCTCCTCAATGATCTCCATAATGCCCTCCTTAACCGTCCCAAAAATGACTGGGTTCGCGTCAAGGATGCCCATGGTAACCTCGGCTGCAATGAGCTCGTGCAGCCTCTCATATATGACATCAGTATTATCTCTTGATCCTGCCCCAGATCTAGACCCTGACCCTAATCCTCCTACTCCAAATCATGTCACCACCATAATGAACTGAAAAGTCATAGAACATAATGATTAGGATGCCCACAACAAATACTTTCCGTACCGGTCCCCCTTAGAGTTCCCAAGTGCACCATGGGTTTGGGTACAGGTCCTGTGCTTCCAGTAGTACGGGCCGAAGACTACCTTCCACACCTACCCGTACCTTCCGCCAAGGTACCACCTGCTAACTCCAACTCGACCCTATTATCTCAATCATTGGATATATCAAATCCTAGGCAACCTTAAGATTTGTCCTACTCATATCAATCAAACCAGTCATAACAGGTTGCCTTTATGCATGCAAATTGTACACAGAAAAGGAACAAATAGACTTTCGAATAAAAGATTCTACCCCAGAGCCACAACCAAACAAGGAACAGGAAATAAGACCAAATCAATCATTTCCAGGCTATAAGCTCTTAACCATGTACAATTTTAAAACATACACATAGCAATTTCCCCATATTCACATAGCTCTAACAATAGCATAACATGGCTAGCATACTAGGAACTCACTTACTTGGCTCGGTTGATCACACGCGTTGCACTCTCATCTCTTATTTATTATTATTTTTTTAAAACTCTTACTTTATTTGAAAACAACTTTACCATTTCCTTAGTTTGAGTCCCGACACACCCAGAGGTGTGCCCGAATCTCTCAAACCAAGGCTCTGATACCAACTTGTAACAACCTAAATTTTACAACGAAATTTTTTCATTTTTAAATAATAAACATACTTACATCAATCATAGATTTCATCATAAATGTTTTCAAATCCGCTTTTAATATAACTTGTTTAAAACATCAGAGTGTCCCAAAACGTAGTAGTAAAAGAGAGGTAGAGTGCACGCCGCGCCATCACGCCTTGCCCTTGCCCTTGGGCTCAAATGTACCTGAAACAAATCATCAAATGATAAGCTTGAAAGGTTAGTGGGTTTCCCCAGAGCACACCCACACATAAAGCATACAACATATCATATGAGCTAATAAGCTATATAGAACTTGTAAACCATGCATGCCAAAAACATAAGGAAGCCCTGGAAACCCTCTAGGGTCTTACACCGGGTTCCATAGGTAACCGCACACGATCTTAGACCAATGCCTCGGGAACCCCCTAATGTCTTTGAACTAGGATGCCAAGGAAACCCTCTAAGGTCTTACACCTAAGTGCCTCGGGAACCCCCCTGAGGTCTTTGACCTAGGATGCTAAGGAAACCCTCCAAGGTCTTACACCTAAGTGCCTCGGGAACCCCCCGAGGCCTTCCTTGCAAACATGAAATCACATAGCATATCAAACACAAAATGAGTAACATGTATATCATAATCACATAATGGGCTATCCTTGGTGCCTTCGACCCATTGGTGTGGTGAGGAGACTCAACTCCGTATGCCGAATACCAAAGCTGCTCTCCTATGAATCTGAAATCTCGCAGACTGGATGATAGTATATATTAATTAACGTTAGATCCTTAAATTAATCAAAAGGGCAAGAACCCAAGTCCCACACTATTCATGCGGCCCAACTATTCTTTCATTAATAATGGGTCCAAAGTCCAAGTCCAAATTTACTAATAGGCCTCTTGGCCCATTAAGGCCCACCCAAAAGTCCATGGCCCAAATCCAGAATTATACACCATAATTCACAAAGTTCAGTTGGCCTATTAACCAAGATGAGGCCCAAAAGCTCCTCAGCCCAAAACAGAAACAACCCAAACTGCCATGCGTATGCTCAACGTACCTTTCTGGTACGTGCAGCGTACTGGGTTTTCAAGGGCTACGCATAGCGCATAGCCGCACACTGAGTACGCCCGACATACGTCCGAGTTAAGAACTTTCTCCATTAATTGCTTAATATCTCATTCATTTATGTCCAAAAGCTAGATCTGAGTTGTTTAACACATCCTAAGGCATAAAGTTGCTAACTTTATGTCTTTGCATGTCCCTTATTCCTCCAAAACCATCATTAAGACTTTTCCAAGGTCCTTAGCTCATGCACAAGATCAATACCTCCACCAATATCCTATTTGTATGCTTTTAGATGACTAAGGGACCTTAGATCTGACTTTCTTATCAAAAGGGAGGGTTTAACTCGACCAAAAGAGGTTTAAAGTTCATCAAAGGGACCAATTTCAAAACCCTAGTTAGTTCTAAAGAATAAAAAGGAAAAATGCAAGCTTTTTACCCCCAGAAAGATGATTATGAGGCAAGATCTTGAAGCACCCACTTGATCCAAGCCTGCTTGACCAACTCTTCTTCTTGAAATGGACACTAAAAGGTTACAAATGCACACTTTTATGACTCAAAGATAATCTCTCAAGGTTTCCAGAACTGTAATGACGTTCTAGGGCAGTGGAGGCTCTCTAGGGTTCAGTCTAAGGAGCTTAAGGTTGTTTATATAGGCCTCATGTCCGAGAATTAGGGTTTTTGATCCCTGGCGTGTATGCCCTACGTAGCTCAAAGTACGCCCAGCATACCTCCAATCATCCGCGGCCAAAAAGACTTAGTACGCTACGCGTACACTTAAGTACACCAGTGTACTTAAGGGACTATTTATGAAATAATTATAATTCTAAAGGTTTCAAGACATACCATAAATTTTTGGATGTAACATACATCATGCATTTTGGGTGGTACGATGTTCAAATTGGAGATTTTCTTGGTCCAACAAAAGAACCAAGATCTTCTAAATTTGATTCGTTTCTTGCAAATGGAACTTGATTCGTCATAAAGGTATCTCAAATTCTCAAATGGATTCCAAAATGTCCATGATTTCGATTAATATTATACGTTTTTCATTTTTGATCGATTTTCCTCAATGGATCAAATTCGTTTCTACCTCATTGTTGATCAAATTATTTTTTGTATAGATCAAAATCCATAAAAAAAATCAAAATCAAATTTGAATGTCACTGTTCGTTTGATTCAACAGAAAACCTAAATTCTTTTTGTTTATTCGATCCACCGTTAAGCACAAATTTCAAAAACTATTCATTGAGCCCAATCTAATTTGTTTTGATAATTTCTTTCATCTAGATCCAATCATACAAATCGATATTGTTTAGAAACCCATACCACAATCTGAATCTTAACATGTTACTATTCATACATCTGAACTCAAATAATGTCTGAACAGTTTGATTTGTTGTTAAATTGGTCATTGATTCAACAAAGTCAAAAGTCAAAATTGTTAGAGTCGAACTCAATTTTGAGATTGATTTTGAATCAAATGGTGTTAAAGTCTAATAGTCGAACTTGATTTGGAGGTCGAACTCTTTTAATTTAGAATTAGATTTGTTTGATGTTGATTGTTACGACTGACTCGCAAGAAAGGAGTCGAACGTTGAGGATAGATTCGATTTTGAAAGCGGATGGATTTTTGATGTTTGAGGAGTTTGAATTTGCCCTCGGTTACAACTGAGATTTGTTTGGAGTCGTTCGAAGTTGATTTTGATTTGTGAGAGTCAAATTAGATATTTTAGGATCGATAGGTCAAGTCGATTGCTTATGTTTGATGGTCGGATGTTTGAAATCTTGGAGAATCGAAGGTCATTTAGGAAATCGACTTCTAGTTTTGGTGAGTGTTGATGTTGATTTTGATTTTGATTGTTTTTAAGCTGGCAATTGAAATGTTAATCTCGATTTTGAAAGTAAAGGACAACGATTAGGAGTTTGCACACAAGATTTTGATTTTGAGAGGGTGTTTGGGATTGCTTATAAAAAGGGCTTATTAGCTTATTAGCTTATTTGCTTTTCCAATAAGCAAATAAGCTGAAAAATGTGTTTGGGAAATCAAAAGTTCTTTTAAAAATGGCTTATTAGTAAAGAAGGAAGAGCTGTTTTTTGAAAAGCAAGAGAGATGTGGCTTATAAGGGATTTTGGCTTCTTAAAATTAAAATTACCATTATACCCCCACCCTAATAATCGACATTTAATTCTTCACACCCACCATTCATTATCGTTCTCTTCCCTCTGTGTTTCTCTCCCTTGTGCGTCGTTTGCATCATTCATCCGTCTTCAGCCGATCTCCAGCCGATCTCCAAGACCACCGCTGCCACTACCAGTATCGACAACCCATTCAGACACTCTTCCGATCTAGTAAGTTCCGACGGGCTGTTCCAAGTCTTACTTCATCAATTTTCACAGATCTATTTCATAGTTGTGTTTACATAAATCTATTGTTCTTCTGAAAAATTGATGTGCTCATGAAAATTTGATGAAATTTGTTTAGAAGTTAAGTTAACAAGTGGATTTTTTTTTTCTAAATTGATGAAATTGTTGTATCAAGTGATTTTTTATGTGAAAAAATGTTTTTACTCCTTCCTTTGACTGATATATGTTAACTTCAATTTTATGGTTTGATGTTTTCATGAAAAATTATGAAATTGATGAAATCAGTTTAGAAATTGAATGAAATTGTTAAAAAATCACATTTAATAGTTGGTTTAACTATGAAATCACTTATAATAGTTAGATATTTTTTTTCTGGTTTACAATTTTATTTGTGTGTGAATTTGTTACATATTCAATAGTTTACATATTCATTCTATGTAATTCTCAGATTATGGACAAAATCCACATTAATGTTGTTGATTGTGAAACATCTAAAAAAAAAGTTGTATGGGATAATAATACCTTCAAGGTGTTTGGTGATGCTTGTGTGATTGAAGTAAAAAAAGGGAATAGGCCTACTAGTCATTTCAATAAGGTTGGGTGGGAGAATTTAAAAAAATACATGAAGGAAAAAACAGGAAAAAACTATGAAAGAAAACAACTTAAAAACAAATGGGACATTATGAAAAAAGAATGGAAGCTTTATGACCGTTTAATAAGGATTGAAACTGGAATTGGTGGGACAAGAAGTTTAATATACGCCTCGCCTGAGTGGTGGGAGGAGAAAATAAAGGTATGATTTACTATTTTTTAAAAATATTTTAAAATTATGATTGCATAGTGAAATCAATGAAATAAAAATTATTTGTGTGTCTTGCAGGAGAATAAAGAATATGCCAAATTTAGGGACACAGATTTGAGCACATTTGACATAAAATCCGCTATTTTGTTTCAAGATTCTGTTGCTGTTGGAGATAAGACTATGACTCCATTAAAATTTCAAAACAACGAAGAAAATATGGAGGGCGAAGGAGATAGTGATGAAATCAATTTAGATGACGATGAGACTCTTTTTCCTAGTTTCCTTGAAAGTAGTTCAAGTAAAAGGAAGAAGTCTAAGAATGCTTCCAACAGTCGTTCAACCAAGTGAAAAACTTCAATCTACGAGGAAAAAGTAGATGCTTTATTAGATGCCATATCAACAAAAAGTACACAAACTTTTCCTCAAAATAATCTCTCCCCAACAATAGCAGATTGCATGACCATTGTCATCAAGTTTTCCGGTTTCGTTGAAGGTTCCCAAGAATATTCACAAGCATTGCTTGTCTTCACCAAAAAACAAAACCGTGACGCTTTTATGTTTCCAACTAGTGATGATGCAAAGATGGAGTTTCTTAAGTTACTAATGAAATAATGATTTGTGATTTGATATCATGTCTTATTGTTTTATGTTTGACGTTATGTGTTATGTTGTTATGTGTTACCCGTTGACATTATGTAATCGAGATGTTATATTATGTGTTATTGTTTGTCGTTATGTGATTGATAATTTTATATTATATGTTATTATTTGTCGTTATGTGATCGATAATTTTATATTATGTGTTATTGTTTGACAATATTTTTTTTGTATGTAGGATGGATAGTGATGATTCTAATTCGTCTGACGATAATGAGGAATGTTGGGTGGAAGAGGATAGAGAATTTGAAAGTTTATGTGGGTTAGCTCTGAAAGGGATAATACTAGCTTTTAAGATACGTAGGCCATGTCACACTTCAGCCCGCACCGGTGTCATATTTATTAATGAAGTATTAAATGGTCATCCTAGACGGTGTTACGAGATGTTTAGACTGCATGTACCGGTTTTTAGACAAATATGCATAGATATTGCTACAAATTACGGACTTAAACAAACACGAAATATATCTCTTGAGGAGTCGGTAGGAATATTCTTTATGACTTTGTCCCATGGATGTAGCAATAGATTTGTGCAAGAATTTTTTAATCATTATGGGGAAACGATTCATAGGCATTTCCATATAGTTTTGGCAGATGTGCTTAAGATGAGTGCCGACATCATCAGGCCAGCCGCCAACTATAATGATGAAGTTCCCGAATATATATTAAACAATCCTCGATATTATCCAATGTTCAAGGTATTATCTAGTGTTCAATTACCTCACCAAATGATTTATTTATAATATCTTTTTGTATTTGTAGGATTGCATTGGCGCTATAGATGGGACACACGTTAGGGCATCTGTTCGACAACATGAGGAAGCAAAATACATTGGTCGAAAGGGATATGCTACACAAAATATAATGGTTGTTTGTGATTTTAACATGTGTTTCACATTGTGTGGGCCGGATGGGAAGGGACTGCACATGACACAAGAATTTTTAATGAAGCGTTATAGAGACCAGATCTTCATTTTCCATTTCCAACAGGTGGTTAGTATAAATTTTTATTAACACGAGTTTTATGTTTTTAATACTTGTTTGAAACGATCAACAAGTGTTTGTTTTTTTACAGATAAATATTATGTTGTTGATGTCGGATACCCAAATACCAGAGGGTATCTTGCTCCATATAAAGGAGCTAATATTCGTTATCATTTACTGGATTTTCGACGTGGACATATTGCTGCTATACGTGAACCTCGTGCACCGAAAGAGAAATTTAACTTTTACCATTCATCATTGCGAAATATCATTGAACGGACTTTTGGAGTATGGAAAGCTAGGTGGGCGTTATTAAGAGACATGCATGTTAATTACAAGTACGAGCACCAAGTGAGTATTGTGATTGCATCGATGGCAATCCGTAAATATATTACAAAGACCGGTAGGTTTGATGAAGCATTTAATAGGGCACAACAAGAATCCTACATTCCTGCACACAATCGTACTAGTAGTGAAGGTGACGAAGAAGGTCCAAGTACACATCGCACGAGTAATGATAGCTCATATATGGCAGCGATATGAGATATTGTTGCGCAAGATATAATGGAATTTTGGAGATGAATGTAATATGTCGTAACATATGATATTTTTTATGAATTATTTAGAATTTGTATTCTACTTTTGTATGAACTTAATTTTAATATTATAATGGTAAAAAATATCTTTCAAAAAAAAATATGTTATATACTTTGTAAAAAAACGTTTAAAAAATGTTTAATATGAAGACATGTCCTTTTTGGTCATTTTACAAGTAAAAGCTGAGCCAAACACTTTTTAAAAACAACTTATTGACTTTTTAGCTTTTACCACCTTAAAAGCTAATCCAAACACATTTTTAAAACTGCTTTTAGAAGAAAGCAATAAGTTAATAAGCACTTTTCTAAAAAAGCAATTTTAAGTATAAAAAGCACTCCCAAACACCCTCTGAGTTGTGTTAGGAGTCGATGGTCAAAATTGAGTGTTGCTTGAAGATGAATCGGCATTGACATGGCTGATGTTTCATTGGGTTGATGGTTTTGATTCGATTGTTGATTTGGAATAGTTTTAGGATGAGGGTCCCTGTAGTGAAAACGAAGGCCTGAAGATGATAACTTGGAGTTAAGAATCGACTGGGAATTCAATTCCACTAAAATCGAATCCATGTTTTGCGATATCGACTTGGGTGATGTTGATTTGAAGGCTTGTTGAGTAATATTTGATGGATCGATAGTTGGTCCTTGTAATGAAAACAAAGCAGTGGATTCATAGTTATTTTGGGTCTCTGTGATGTTGCGCAACGAAGTATTGAAAAATTCGTTGACAAGGTTATTGTGATGAAAAAGAGAAGGACGAAGGGTCTCAAAATTGTGGAGTCGATGTTCGAAGACTTGAGAGTCAAATGTCGATGGTGTTTGATTAAAAGCAAAGGCGAACTTGAGAGTCAAATGTCGATGGTGTTTGATTAAAAGCAAAGGTGAATTGTGTAATTGAAAAGTGAAGAGTTCAATTTTGGGTTGATCCTCTATGCCTCGACTGTCGAAGTCCTGTAGTAGATGAAAAGCGAATTGACTCACTTTATAACGAATTGAAGAAGAAAGCAATCGTTTCGAATATCAGCCCTAAAATTTCGAAGACATGTCAGTTTAAACCCATTTCGAAATAAGGACCTGATTTCGGCATTTTGGATGAAAAGAAACAGAATTTCCGCAATAAGTCCCTGCACTTTTGTCGAAATTTGCAGTTTACACCCATATTCGACATTGGGGTATAATTTCGACATTTTGAAGCATTGTGAAGAAGTTTCGAAGTGAGTCCCTATAGTTTCGATATTTTGGTAGAAAATACCCAATTTTTAAATTGGAGTAATAAAATTGAGAAATTAAAGATTTTAAAAGTTTAGTCCCTGCAATTGGTGCGAACATACACTTTATGCACAATTTCACAAATAGGAGATTGTTTTGCATGTAAAGTTGTTTTTGGCACAACGAGTCCCTGCAAAATTCAGAAAGTCACAGTTTTTACCCGAATTTTGGAAAATCTTGCAACTCTCACCAAAAAGTCAAAAATTTTCACAGATTGGAAATTGTTTCGAGGCTTTTTCGTGATTGTTTTTCCGTTAAGTTTTTCAAGTGTTTCAATTTTGGTACACGTCAAGGGGGAGTATTGTGAAGATTAATCATCGGGCGCTTCTCAACCTTAATGGGTTTTATAATAATTTTTTTATAATAAAAAGGGGGAGAATGATGGATATTCGAAGCGGGTTTTTCGGTATTCATTTTCGGATTTGAAGACCGGTGTTAATTCGAGGGGGAGTTTCGTGTTAATATCTTGAGCTCAATGGATCCTGAAGCCGGGACATCCAATCCTAACTTTGAGGTGGAGAATGTTAGGGTGCAAAGTCAAGCTTGGATGTAGAATGTTAGGATTACCCTATTGTATGTGTAAATGTGTTGAGTCTTTCCTATAAATAGGAAGTGACTGACTCACATTATGTAAGGAACCATTTGGAGAGCATTAGTTTTAGAGAGAGAAACTAGCATACCTATCTGTACTCTTTCAAATTTAACTAATGAGAGCTTAAAAGATATATTTAGTCCATGTGTTCTTGAGTTTGTATGATGATTCACTAGATCTTTTCTTATTCTGCACATACCATCATAATCAACACCATTACACTTGGTATCAGATCGGCTGTTCTTGATGTGATCAAGAAGTGATCCTTGGTGGCTTTCTAGATTTAGTGATTCTTCATTTTTTGAGTTTCGATCTTCATGTTAGTGAGATTATGGATTCTATAAATCGAATTTATCTTTGATTCTATTCATAATTCGAGTTTCTTCACTAGAATTCAAGTGATTTTTACTTTCTCTCTCTAGAAAACGCATTCAAAATCACTTTCTCTCTCTAGAAAATTTCAAGGTTTTGTGATCATGGTGGATTTTTCGTATGATTCTTGGATTGTGATCGTTGAAGATATCAAATACAAAGTCAATGAAGATAAATTTTATGGGTTGGTGTTAAGCAATTTGGTTTGATGGAGTAATAATGTTTCTTATGGAGGTTAGAAGGATGATCATGGAAGCTTGATTTTTCAACCACTTTTTATGATTGAGTGGTTAGCTAATTTTTTGTTGTCCATATTAGTCTGTAGTAGAGATCAAAAGCAAGGAGAAGGAAGTGATTTGTTCAATAAGAAATACATTTCTCTAATTGAAAACCCAAATGATCTTCATGCTCTTAAGGTTGTTGAAGTTCAAGACAACAATGTGATGTTCTTTATGTTCTTAATGTTCTTAAAGTTCATGATAAGAAGATTCAAGTTGATTCTCATGAAGATGAAAAAGTTTTTTGCTCGATTGGAGTTCAAACCGATGATATTTTGTGTTCTTATGATTCGTTTGAAGGAATGATTCCTTATCGAAAGCCGGTAATCCAAGAAATTCACAAGTATCAAACTCCAAAAGAATTGATTCAAACTCAGAAAGTTGAAGTTGTGGAAAGTGGGTTTGTTCATGAAATTAAATCTTCAAGATGCAAAAAGATGAGAAAGAAAAAGAAGAAGAAGATTAAACGCAAAAACAAGCGGGTTTACTCACAAAAACCATCAATTGTTGTGAAGTTGAAATCCGTGAAGCAAATCTGGGTTCCAAAGAAACAATCTCCAAATGTTTCATTGAATTTGAAGTCAAAACTGCTACACCCATAAAATTCAACCCAAATTTAAATTTTTCAAAAACACTTTAAATCAATAATCATTACAACTTTGTTTCCAAAATAGTTTATAACATAGTTTTCCCAACAATCATAACAAAAGAGGAGGAGCTGGACGATCACGCCTTATCCTTTCCGCGATCCCCCGATGTACCTGAAACAATAAACTGAAACTGTAAGCCCGAAAGCATAGTGAGTTCCCCCAAAATACCCATACTCACAGCTATACACATAGAATCACAAGCAGCATACTATGGGTCCAGTAAACCATCGGGTTGGAATACCCCTAGACCACAACCAACAGGTTGGAATGCCAACATACTTTGGGTCCAATCATCCTCAGGATGGAATACCCCAGGCCCATAACCAACAGGTTGGAATGCTCATGTACTATGAGTCCAATCATCCTCGGGATGGAATACTCACGGCCCATAACCAATAGGTTGGAATGCCTAGGTCTATTGGCCTCCACACAAAGTAGATAAGCCTCAACCACCAAACAAATATGTGCACATATATATAATAGATAATCACATAATAGTCTATAGACGACAACTGATTTATGGATCATACCACATAGCACATAATACCATCCTATCTACCAGGATACCGATCTAACAGATCATACCACATACTACATAATATTATCCTACCCTCAGCTACTCGCCGAGTTCTTGCAATACTTTTCCGCTCGTTGAGTCACCAGAATAACTCATCGAGTTCCTAAGGCTCTTGGTCGAAGCTCCATGGCCACTCTTCCGGTGTCCCCCTCGAAGCTCCATGGCCACTCTACTCACTCGCCAAGTCCTCGACAATCTTCATGGGACTCGCCGAGTTGTTCCTCCAACTCGTTGAGTTCTAGACTATCTTCATATGACTCGCCGAGTCTCCCAAGTGACTCGCCAAGTCCCTTCTATCCTTCATCCATACAGATGCTTTTTACGCCATGAAAAGGTTCCAGATTGTAGATCTAGCCTCCTTAGGCATGCTTATCATGTAAAGTTGCATACTTTACGTGCATGCAAGGCTTTAAGTCCATTAAATGACAAAACTAAGCTTGCAATGAAGTCTCACACTTTAGGGAAGGATCATACTAGGCAAGGCTGATGACTTTATAGATCTAGAGACCAAAGGGAGTCTAGATCTGAAGTTACAACTTCAGATCTTAGCTCAAATATGAGAAGTCTCTCAACACACCCATCCAAAAGAGGTTTTTGATGAATATAAGCCAAAGAGAAAAGTCCAATACCTTCAAGAGAATGCTCACTGATATAGATCTTGGATCCCATGAGTCCTTGTTTCTACTTACTTGATTTCCCCAAGTGTTTCCTTCTCCAAAATTCCTCCTTCAAGATTGAACACACCAAAAGAACACACACACTCGATTTAGGGTTTAAGAGGGACAAGAAGAAGTAAAGGGGAGGCTGGGGGAGGCCAATAAGCCTTTAAATAGGGTGAAATTCCCCGAAATCTAGGGTTTCATCTGCCAACTCCTACTTGTCGAGTCCGCTCATGGACTCGGCGAGTAAATCATTAAAACACGCGGACCAACGCGCTACTACTCGATGAGTACGGCTGCCAACTCGTCAAGTAGACCCAAAAACAAAAAATATTCATTCATAAATCAATACTAGAGAAGCAAGGCATTACAATTCTCCCCCACTTGAACTAGACTTCGTCCTCGAAGTATGTTGGGGTAAACAATGATGGGTAATGCTCTCGCATCTCTGCCTCCAACTCCCATGTCCATTTGGATCCCCTCTGATGTTCCCACTGCACTTTTACCAAAGGTATCTCCTTGTTTTGTAGAACTTTCATCTTCCTATCAAGTATGGCCACATGCCTCTCCATGTAATTCAGTCATTCATCAACCTGAATATCATCCAATGGCACCACTGCCTCCTGATCTACGATGCACTTTCTTAATTGCGAAACGTGGAAAGTGTTGTGGATCCGACTAAGCTCCTCCGGGAGTTCTAGCCTGTACGCCACCTTGCCAACCCTAATAATGACCCTGAATGGCCCAATGTATCGGGGACCCAATTTCCCCCTCTTCCTAAAGCGAATCACACCCTCCCAGGGCGAGACCTTCAGGAGTACCATATCATCCACCTGAAACTCTAACTCAGATCGATGTTTGTCAGCGTTACTCATCTGTCGACTCTGAGCGGTGTGCAATCGCTGCCTACTCTACTGAGTTTTCTCGGTAGTCTGCTGAACTACCTCCGTCCGTCCCATCACCCTATGTCCAACCTCACCCCAGAAAACCGGGGTGCGACATTTCCGCCCATACAACAACTCAAAAGGCGGGGCACCAATGCTGGAATGATAGCTGTTGCTGTAAGCAAACTCTGCGAGTAGCAGGTGGGAATCCCAACTCCCACCAAAATCAATGACACACACCCTCAACATATCCTCGAGAGTCTGAATGGTTTGCTCGCTCTGCTCATCGTTCTATGGATGAAACTATGTACTAAAATTCAACTGTGTGCCCAGTTCCTCGTGGAACTTCTACTAGAAACGAGAAGTAAATCTAACATCCCGGTCGGAAACAATGGAGACTGGAACCCCACGGCGAGCAAAAATCTTGCGAACATACACGTCGGTCAAACTTCTCGGCCGAGGAACCCTCCCGTATAGCCAAGAAATGGGCACTCTTTGTAACATCACCTAATTTCTCGGCCAGAAAAGACCGATTTAATTTATGCTTTTTAAAATAAAACCAGAGAAATCTTTTTAAAAGATGTTGCGGAATTGGTCCCCAAAACAAAACATGATAAAAGTTTATCAAAACCTTCTTTAAGAAATGTATAGTTTCATTTCATATCAAAACCTCGGGCTGTCATGTTCCGATACAGATCAAAAGCATACACAAGACATTATAAGCCTTTCAACAGTTATTTACAACTATTGGCCTATAATCCAAAAATCCCTCATCGTCCTCCTACTATGCTCGGGGTCCACTACATGTAACATAAAAAGCTGAGTGGGTCAGGCTTGGGAGCCTGGTGAGCATATAGGGTTTTCAACCTACAATAATAATAAACTTACTAAGTTCATCAATCAACAATAACCCTGATTACCCGTTCCCAGTATCCTCACTTTACGTCCCTAAACACTTATCACAAGGGACCTAGCTTAAAGAATATCATCGGGATGGACACTACTGATAAGGGGTTTCCTCAGCTATACATGTCCTAAAGGCAACCATGAGGGGGATGAAGTATAGGGAATGAACACTCTTAGTTCATTAACACCTATAGGTTGCGGACCTGCTAATGTTTCCCACTGGACTATCTAGAAAGTCGGTGATCGTCATCCAAACTCCGCTAGATGATTGGATCTCAAAACACATCGATGCCTCTCATCAATTTTATTTTATCACACATCACTATCTTCCCATGCTCTACCCAACATATTTGTAGATAAAAATACTTATACAGTTTAAAACTTGTATAAAACATCAACTCAACAGTCACCTCAAATAAACAATTAATGTATTTACACATAGCATGTGTTATAAGGTAAATACTTCATATCTATGTGTAAAATTAAAGTGACTATACACTTACATGATTTGATGATAATCGGACAGCAATTCGTTTCCTAAAACGATCGTTTCTAATAAAACCTGGAGTTTTATTGAGAAACCGGGCTCTGCAAAAGTTGGGCTTCGAAACCGAAAAGATAATTTTTTTGGGCTTCTTGGGCGTTTCGTGGCGTATTCCGGAGCTTATAATCGATACTGGGCTTTGGGGGATGTTAATATGAAGAAAATATAGGAAAAGGGGTTAAAAGTGGCAAATTTTCAAAGTTACCCGGGAGGTCTCGCACCGTTCTATATATTGGGGCGAGGCTTTTGATCCAAGGGCTGAGAAGAGGCCACGCATCGCAGGGGAGGGCTCGCACGTGGGCTGTGCATGGCTCGCACCTGCAAGGGGCTCACTGTTGCCTCGTCATTGGATCGCGGTCTAGTCTGAGGCTTCGGATGTGGCTCTTTCTGCGAGGCTCGGACACGAGGAGTCGAACACGCGTCAGACCTCTAATGGACCGGACTTCGGATGCGAGGGCAGGCGACACGTCTCGCTAGGTGGCTTTAGTGACTCAGCAGAATTCGGATACGTGGTACATTCAAGGCGAGGGTGACGTGGCACTTCCGAGTGAAGCTTATCTATGCGAAATTTCTCGAATTTTGTGCCAAAATCTTCCAAAATTCATAACTTTCGCATACGAGCTCCGTTTTTGACGTTCTTTATATGCACACGTAGCTAAAATTACGCTATACAACTTCCCTTTAGACTTCGCCGGCTAATTTTGATTTTAATTTTTATATTATTATTTTTAACAGACCGGGACAGGAAGTCCGTTAAAAATTCATAAATTCTTCATCCGACGTCCATTTTCGTCAGACATTTTACCATTGTGCTACTAATGATGAGACCTTCGATTCTCATTTAGGTTGTGTTGGCTAAAAATCGTTCGATCTAAAATTCGAGTTTTTAGCTGTCTACTGCTATGCTGAAACTTCGAAAAATCGTAACTTCCTCATACGAAGTTAGATTTGGGCGTTCTTTTTATCGAACTTCTCGGTTTAACGAATACTACGAATTTTGTTTAGATCACTAAGGCTAAAAAGTAGTTTATCAAAAACTCACTTTTTATGATATTCAGCACCGTGTCGGTTTTGTCGCGAAACTTCGACAGGTCATAACTTCTTCGTTATAACTCGGTTTTTTGTACTCTCTATATCCCTGAAATCCTTGTTTCGACCACTAAAACTTTATGTAAAGATATCGGGATTATATCACACTTTAATTTTGATGCTTATTTTTATTCTTAATTAATTATGCCCTAATAATTAAGCATAAAACACATAATTCACATAATTCCTTTTAATTTCTTCAAAATGAGTTACAAAGGTTAACCTAGACTATCAACTCCATATAAGTGCCTAGGCTAGAAAGATGATTGTTACACTCTTGGTCAATCGATCTACGATGACCCATATATCATCAAACCCCTATGCCGTCCTCGACATTTTGGTAATGAAATCCATCGTGATCTGCTCCTATTTCCTCATGGGAATCTCCAGATGCTGCAGCATACCATGCGGCCTCTGATGCTCGGACTTGACCATTTTACAGGTCAAGCACCTATCGATGTACCAAGTGATTTCTCGCTTCATACATGGCCACCAGTAACTCAATCTCAGGTCCTTATACATCTTGGTGGCCCCTGGGTATATTGAGAAATGAGATTTATGAGCCTCCTCTATAACTATCTGTCTAACTTCACTGGACATCAGAACCCAAACTCACCGCATCGGGTCAATAATCCTTGGCTATCCTGCATAAACCAGGTGTTCTCGCCCTTGATCCTCTCCATCTTCCAGTTCTTCGGCCGCATGCCCTCAACTTGGGCATCTCGGATCAAACTTACAAGCGGAGAATCCACCGCTATCCTCATACATATCGTTGGGGTGGAAGACTCAATTGACTTGCGACGTAAAGCATCCGCAACTACATTCGCTTTACCGGGGTGGTAAATGATCTCACAATCATATTCCTTGACTACATCCATCCACCTATGCTGCCTCATATTCAGGTTCAGCTGATCCATGATATGCCTCAAGCTCTTGTGGTCCGTATATATGGTACAACGGACCCCATACAGTTAATGTCTCGATATCTTGAGGGTGAACACCACCGCTCTTATATCTAAGTTATGAGTAGTGTATCTCGTCTCATGCGACTTCAACTTCCGCGACGCATAGGCTATCACCCATCCTGTCTGCATAAGGACTACCCCAACCCTGTGATGGATGCGTCACAGAATACTACGAAATCATCCACTCCCTCTGGGAGCTTTAAAACTGGGACCTCGCACAACTGCGGACGGAGGGTCTCAAACGCCCTCTGCAGCTTAGGGCCCCACCGGAAATCCACCCACTTCCTCATCAGACGAGTGAGGGGTACTACAATTTTGGAGAAATCTCTAATGAATCTCTGGTAGTACCCTTCCAATCCCAGAAAACTCCTGATGTCCGAGGGAGATTTCGGTACCTCCTACTGCATGACTGCCTCGATCTTGGCCGTGTCAACCAAAATCCATCCTGTTTGATGAGATGTTCGAGGAACTAGACCTCTCGTAACCAAAACTCGCACTTCGAGAACTTGGCATACAACTGTTCCCATCTCAGAACTCCTAACAACTCTTTGAGGTGCTCCTCGTGCTGCTCTCGAGTCTTGGAGTACACCAAGATATCATCTATGAACACAATGACCGAGTGATCAAGCATCGGTTTGTAGACCCAATTCATCATGTCCATGAATACTGTTGGTGTGTTGGTGAGCCCAAACGGCATCACCACAAACTCGTAGTGACCATAGTGAGTCCAAAACGCGGTCTTCTACATGTCCTCATCTCTAACCCGAATCTAATGATACCCCGACCTCAAATGAATATTGGAGAACCAAGATGCACCCTGGAACTGATCAAAGAGATCGTCTATCCTTGAGAGTGGATAACGGTTCTTCATTGTCAACTTGTTAAACTCCCTATAGTCAATGCACATCTGGTGCGATCTGCACTTCTTCCTGACGAAGAGGATCGGTGCTCCTCATGGAGAGCTGCTAGGTTGAATGAATTTTTTTCCCAACAGTTCTTGCAGCTATGACGATAGCTCCTGCATCACTAGTAGTTCCAACCGGTATGGCGCCTTGGCGATAGGGGCTGCACCCGACACCAGGTCGATCCGAAACTCGACCTGCCTCTGCAGAGTTATCCCTGGCAACTCCTCTGGAAAGACGTCTACAAACTCCATGACCACAGGAACCTCCGAAACTGAAATCCGATCCGTGACTCGCGTATCCACCACACACCCGTGCTGAATATACTACCGAGCCCTGGCGGCGAAACAAAACCATGATCACACTTTGGTGCCCTCGCCATATACAATCATTTCTCCCCCACTTGGGGTTCGAACTACGACTCGTTGGCCTTCTTAATCTATCATGGCACCAAATCGACTAAGCCAATCCATCCCTACAATCACGCATACTTTCCCCATGGGAATCGGAATCAAATCAATTGGGAAGGATACTCCGAAGATCTCCAACTTGCATCCTCGGTAAATCGAAGAAGCGGAAAATCCATGTTCGTTGGCGATAGAGACTCACAACGGACACTCTAGCTCGCCCACTGGCACACTGAACTCCCTACTAAAATTCTGGGATATGAAGGACCAACTCGCCCCGAGTCAAATAGGACCAAAGCGAGCAATGAGTTTACTAAAAACGTACCTAAATACAGGTACAACAGATAAGCATAACACAAACAGAATAAATGAGATAAGGGAGAGAAACGTACCAACAACCACATCCAGTGCTGCCCTGGCCTCCTCGGCCGTAAGCTGGAAGGCATGATCCTGAGCCTTTGGAGGCTTTGCCTTAGTTGGCCTCCCATCAGTAATCCTCAAATTAACCGGTACTGGAGCCAACGCCATCTTGGCAGCTAGAAGAGGACATTGGGCCTTCATATGGCCCACCTGCTCACAGTGATAACACTCCTGATCGGTACGTCCCTGGATGAGCCTTTCCGCACTTTCCACAAGTGCGGCCTCGCTGTCCCCCAATCCTGGTATCGATGGTCTTTGGCCTCTTCGGTGTCGACTGCTACTGTGCCAGGGCCTGCCACTGCTCCCTCAACTGCAACTCGATCTCCAACTCGCCCCGTCTTGCAGCCTACTGTAACTCTAGAAGAGTATCACATCGTTGGATAGACACAAACTGTCGGATATCGGTCTTGAGCATGCTCAGATAACGGGTCATCTGAGCCTGATCGGAAGCAAACTCTAGGAAAAACATCTCCCTCTCAGTGAACATATGGGTAATCTCCGTCACCGACTCCCCATCGTGTCTCAGACTCAAAAACTCATGAGCCAATCATTCTCGCACAACCCTCGGAATGTATTGGGCGCGAAACATATCCCGAAACTGCTCCCAAGTTACAACAGCTCTCTGCTCATCAGAATACGACCCTGTCGTCAGCCTCCACCAATCCTTGACCCCGAGCCAGAGCAGGTTCAGGGCACCACCAGCCCTTAACCTCCCGAGCCAGAGCAGCCTCCACCAGTCCTTGACCTCCACCAGTCCTTCTGACCTTCTGGTCAGAAGGACACTAATATGTAAAGAAACATCCTTCCACATCGGAGACCCACCGTATAGCCTTGATGGGGTCCTAGGTCCCATCAAAAGTAGGGGGCTTCGTGTTGTGGAAGTCCATGTACTGGAAGCACCGACCGACTCCCACTCCATCTCCTGTCGCTGTTACAGCTGATGTAGTTGCCGCGGTAGCCGTCTCCGCAAGGGCTGCGTATTTGTCATCAAAATACTCAATCATGGCAGACTTAATAGTCCCAAACAAATCTAGTATCTGACCCCGGACAATCTCGACCACCTCTTCACGGACGATCTACCTGAATCGATCTTATGTCAACACTGTCTCCTCCTGACTGATAACCTCAGGGGCTACTGGGGCCTCCTGATTTCCCTGCCCTAATCCCGATCTGGATCCCGACACGGAATGCCTCCTAACCACCATACTGAAAAATACAACAGGAAGATATTAGATAATCCGCACAAATAACTAGGAGCTAACTCCCAATCCCAACCCTAGGGGTTGTGACTTCCTTGCTACGCGTATGGGTCCTGTGATTTCAGTAGTATGGGCCCATACTACCTTCCACACCTACCCATATTTGTCCCAAGTATCACCACAACACCCTAACAATATACATAAACATAGCGAATGCTCAATCCTCATTCCTAGAGAAAGGCTAGTTGTCTCACAACTGACCTACCGATCTCACACAACCCACCCATCCATGAAACTTCCACCAACCCTACAACACTAGTGTATGATAGCCATACATAACGCTGGACCCAATAGACTTTTGAATATCCAATCCTACCCTAAGCTCCCAATCAAACAAGAACAGAACATAAGGCTAAATCAAACATTCTCAGGCTATAAGATCTTAATTATGTATAACCGTGATGCATACACTAAGCAACTACAGTAATGATGTCAATTTCGTATAAGGAAATCCCTAGGCTATCAGGCATCATATAATCAGGAAATTCTATGATGTAATTCCTGAAGATCCCTAGCCCAGTAGTAGCATGCATTTCTAACATATCATAATATCAAATAATTGTATGGTATTTTGGGGTCTACTTACTGGCTCTGTCTGATCGTACACCCATCATCCTCCTTTACTTATCTTGAAAACCATTTTCGAAATCATTTTGAAAACCTTTCCTATATTTGAGACTGGATTCACATGAAGTATCCTCCAATTCACTCAAACCAAGGCTCTGATACCAGCTTGTTACACCGATAAAATTCAAGCCAAATTTAAACTTTTCAAAAACACTTTAAATCAATAATCATTACAAATTTGTTTCTAAAAATATATCAGAGTTGTCCCAGCAATCATAACAAAAGAGGAGGAGCTGTACGATCATGCCTTAGCCTTGCCGCGATCCCCCAATGTACTTGAAACAATAAACTAACACTGTAAGCTCGAAAGTTTAGTGAGTTCCTCCAAAATACCCATATTCACAACTATACACATAGAATCACAAGCAACATACTATGGGTCCAGTCAACCATCGGGTTGGAATACCCCAGACCCACAACCAATAGGTTGGAATGCCAACATACTATGGGTAGAATCATCCTGAAGATGGAATACCCTAGGCCCACAACCAACAGGTTGGAATGCCCACATATTATGAGCCCAGTCATCCTCGGGATGGAATACTCATAGCCTACAACCAACAGGTTGGAATGCCTAGGTCTATTGGCCTCCTTACAAAGTAGATAAGCCTCAACCGCTAAACAAATATCTGCACATATATATAACAGATAATCACATCACAGTCTATAGACAACAACTGATTTAACGGATCATACCACATAGCACATAATACCATCCTATGTACTACGATACCGGTCTAATAGATCATACCACATACTACATAATATTATCCTACCCTCTAGGATACCAATCTAACAGATCATACTAGCATAACATAACCAGATAACAATCCAAAGGGCCGACCTTTGTGCCTTGGACCCTTGAGTATAGTGAGGATAACTCACCTTGCGATTGCCGACTGGAAATAAAAAGCTCAACTCTCGAATCACCGCCATGAAGCCCACCACCTATGTGCAACACATTATAAGGTTTATAAATTGCTGAATACCCAGAAGCCAACTGGTCAACCCTTGGTCAAAGTCAAAGTCAACTGTCAAGGTCAACAGTCCATGTTGACCTCAACTTGTCAAGTACCCTCAACTACTCGCCGAGTTCTTGCAATACTTTTCTGCACGTCGAGTCACTAGAATGACTCGTCGAGTTCCTAAGGCTCGTGGTCGAAACTCCATGGCCACTCGTCGGGTTTCCCCCTTGAAACTCAAAGGTTCATATGGATCCAACGATTGGGAAAAACCCTAACCGACTTGCTGAGTCACTCTACTCACTCGCCGAGTCCTCAACAATCTTCATCGGACTCGCCGAGTTGTTCATCCAACTTGTCGAGTTCTAGACAGTCTTCATATGACTCACCAAGTCTACCAATCAATTAGGAAGTTTCCTCCTCACGACTCAATCATTCGTACCTACTTCCTTGCCTAAATTCTAATTTTGGGAGAAAATTCCCTTTAACAGGGGGATGATATGACAACCCGAAATTTCCATTCTGAACAAACCATATCAAGCCAATAGAAGTTAGAACAGTTACAGTGAAATTCCAGACTTAGGCTATAAGTTTGGCAATTTTTCAGGATTTACACTTAAGGAGATATCAGGAGAGTGGATGCACTAGGGTTTTGTGCAACACTGTTATTCCAATACTCTAGGATATTAGAGTTCATTCCGGGAATAAAAATATTTTCTGCCAAAAATCTCAGGGCTATATATAGAAATCTGAGCCATATTCATTCATTAGTTACATTTCCAATTAGAGAAAAGCCAAATTCTCTCTCACGGATGTTCGGGTTTTTATTCCAAATCGTGAGTACTTCTATCTAGTTGTATTATATAGCTTAGATTATGTTTTATAACCTCAAAATCGAATCAAAATCCCAAGATTTGGGAGTTTACCGCCCAAGAACACTTCGAGAGTAAACTCCATTTTAAGGGCCAAAAGTGTGCCCAATGTCCCTCAAAGCCTTGGAAATCAACATAGGGACTACCATTACATGTTTAGACCACCAAAACAATTAAGAATCAAGGGTGAAAGTGAGTTCACGGAAAAGGAAGTTCTTGGGCCGTGAACTCCATTTTTAAGTGACAAAATGCCCTAAAACCCCCCCTTAATCCAAGAGACTAAATTGGACATGTACCTAAATGAGTTTAGGACTAGCAAACACACTTACAACACCAAGAGTAAGGTGTTCATGACCCAAGAAGTTCTAGGGCCATGAACTCCATAAAATGGTGCCAAATGGTGCCATAAACTCTTCTAAAGCCTAGTACAAAAGCCTAGTTTAGTTCCTAGTTAAATTAGGGACTTGAAAACACCATAAACATCCTCCCAAGGGAGATTACGACCGTAATCTCCAAGGGATATCGTCCTAGGGCCGTGAACTCCTCAAAGAAGTTAAAAGGAAGCCCAAACACTTGTTTAAGCCTTGAAGCAATTCACCACTTGAGTTGTAATAATGTTAGGCTTCATTTAGGGACCCTATTGAGAATCTATGGCCATGAGTTTACTCCCCTGGGCTGTAAACTCCAACACATATGGTCTTTTGACCATAAACTCCCATAAGAGGTCTTCCACTCCTTTGTTGCAACCCATTAGCCTCCTAGCACTTGACCAAAAGTGTTTTCCTCGCATTAGGATGTTTTTACATGTTTAATTAGTGTTATAATCACTAATTGTTTATATACATATGTCTTCATATGTAATTAGGACCATTGTGTGTGTCTAAAGTCTTCACTTGACACCTAGCAGTCCTACCTCTTCAGTTCATCCGTATCACCCACAACAGGTGAGTTCATAACCCTTAATCAATGTTTTAATTGTTTTTAAATGTTTTATGGGGAGGATACAAGCAGAATTATGCTAATTATTATATCAATCACATGTGATTAATAAGCAGCATTCAAATGATTGGCTACTCATTAGCCGTTTTACCAAACAGTTTACTTCAAATGTTTTTCATAAACACTTTATGTGTTTAAAACTCCTTATTACACTGTACATTTTACAGGTTTTACAAAAATTACTTTATGCTTTTATATTATAAATTGCATGCCTATATATGTATATTTATATAAGGAATGTTTTAAAGACTTAGGAAGGCTATCCACCCTATTTCCTTTTCGCGCTTGAGATGTGGTCTGGTGGGATATCGGGTACCTGTCCGAAGGTGGTTTAAATATTAGTTATATATCATGTGTACATATATAGTCATAAAGGTCCTTCCATTTCAGCCAATGCCCTTGGGTAGCAAGGGTATACATTCCATCTTCATACGTACCAGTTAAATTACTAGTAAGCTACCATATGGGTAGTTTAGGAAGATACTAGAACCATTATGTAACACCCCCCTCTGGCACGTATCACAATATTGTCCGCTTTGGGCCACTCGGCACGAGGACTTCCCAGGGGGTCACCCATCCCGATACTACTCCCGCCCGAGCACGCTTAACTGCAGAGTTCTTATGGGATCTGCTGCCCTCACGGCTTTAAAACGCGTTGTGACAAGGAAGGTATCCACACCCCTTATAAGTAGATGTTTCGTTCTCCTTCCAAGCCGATGTAGGATCAGGTGCAACCCACCTTCACCCCCCATTATAAGGTTCGACGTCCTCGTCGAACACATCGACCCGTGCCATAGCTCTGATACCATTTGTAACACCCCCCTCTGGCACGTATCACAATATTGTCCGCTTTGGGCCACTCGGCACGAGGACTTCCCAGGGGGTCACCCATCCCGGTACTACTCCCGCCCGAGCACGCTTAACTGCAGAGTTCTTATGGGATCTGCTGCCCTCACGGCTTTAAAACGCGTTGTGACAAGGAAGGTATCCACACCCCTTATAAGTAGATGTTTCGTTCTCCTTCCAAGCCGATGTAGGATCAGGTGCAACCAAGGGGTGTGGATACCTTCCTTGTCTCAACGCGTTTTAAAGCCGTGAGGGCAGCAGATCTCATAAGAACTCTGCAGTTAAGCGTGCTCGGGCGGGAGTAGTACCGGGATGGGTGACCCCCTGGGAAGTCCTCGTGCCGAGTGGCCCAAAGCGGACAATATTGTGATACGTGCCAGAGGGGGATGTTACAAATGGTATCAGAGCTAGGGCACGGGTCGATGTGTTCGACAGGGACGTCGAACCCTACAATGGGGGGTGAAGGTGGGTTGCACCTGATCCTACATCGGCTTGGAAGGAGAACGAAACATCTACTTATAAGGGGTGTGGATACCTTCCTTGTCTCAACGCGTTTTAAAGCCGTGAGGGCAGCAGATCTCATAAGAACTCTGCAGTTAAGCGTGCTCGTGCGGGAGTAGTACCGGGATGGGTGACCCCCTGGGAAGTCCTCGTGCCGAGTGGCCCAAAGCGGACAATATTGTGATACGTGCCAGAGGGGGGTGTTACAAATGGTATCAGAGTTATGGCACGGGTCGATGTGTTCGACGGGGACGTCGAACCTTATAATGGGGGGTGAAGGTGGGTTGCACCTGATCCTACATCGGCTTGGAAGGAGAACGAAACATCTACTTATAAGGGGTGTGGATACCTTCCTTGTCACAACGCGTTTTAAAGCCGTGAGGGCAGCAGATCCCATAAGAACTCTGCAGTTAAGCGTGCTCGGGCGGGAGTAGTACCGGGATGGGTGACCCCCTGGGAAGTCCTCGTGCCGAGTGGCCCAAAGCGGACAATATTGTGATACGTGCCAGAGGGGGGTGTTACAAATGGTGAAGGTGGGTTGCACCCGATCCTACACCGGCTTGGAAGGAGAACGAAACATCTACTTATAAGGGGTGTGGATACCTTCCTTGTCTCAACGCGTTTTAAAGCCGTGAGGGCAGCAGATCTCATAAGAACTCTGCAGTTAAGCGTGCTCGGGCGGGATTAGTACCGGGATGGGTGACCTCCTGGGAAGTCCTCGTGCCGAGTGGCCCAAAGCGGACAATATTGTGATACGTGCCAGAGGGGGATGTTACAAATGGTATCAGAGCTAGGGCACGGGTCGATGTGTTCGACAGGGACGTCGAACCCTACAATGGGGGGTGAAGGTGGGTTGCACCCGATCCTACATCGGCTTGGAAGGAGAACGAAACATCTACTTATAAGGGGTGTGGATACCTTCCTTGTCTCAACGCGTTTTAAAGCCGTGAGGGCAGCAGATCTCATAAGAACTCTGCAGTTAAGCGTGCTCGGGCGGGAGTAGTACCGGGATGGGTGACCCCCTGGGAAGTCCTCGTGCCGAGTGGCCCAAAGCGGACAATATTGTGATACATGCCAGAGGGGGAGGTTACACATTACTAGAACGCGATATCATACAATGAGTCAGTTCATTCATGAGTCAATACTTGCTAGATAGAGAAAGAACACACATTACAGCTAGCACACGCAGAACATTACAATACATTACTTTACATTTACATTGATACGTTTACATAGAGATCCTGTTATAAGCATGCCTATATATGTATAATTATATAAGCAATCTTTAAAGGACTTAGGAAGGCTATCCACCCTATTTCCTTTTCGCGCTTGATATATGGTCTGGTGGGATATCGGATACCCGTCCGAAGGTCGTTTATGATGGGTTTTGGTCATAAGACATCCTATGTGCTCATACAAACCCTGATGCTTGGATCTAGGTTTCTCTATTGTACATGCTTTGAATCCAAGACTATAAACCCTAATTCTAGCATATGGAAATTGATATTAACATATAATTAGGTTTAAGATATTACCTTGATTATTATAGAGTAATAACAATCCTAATTCCTCCTTGAATTAACTTTGGAATGCTTAGAGTCACAAGTGTCACTCCTCTAATGGCTTACAAACACCAAGAGCAATTGGAGAAGGTATAAGAGAGAGAGAGAGAGAGAGAGAGAGAGAGGTTAGAATTCTTCCTTAGGACTTCTTGGGAAGAGATATACGAATTCATGAGCCAAGGGGTGTTTATATAGGTGTAGAGATAGGGTTTCAGTCATTATCCTTATCTAGTTGCTTATCCACAAAGCAACCCATAAGATAATCCTTGAATCCTTATCATAGTCGAATTCTAAGGCCTTATCACCTCAAATTCGTTCACCATATATTTAAGATAATCCTTACCTTATTTTGTAACTATCACATAATTACAAATCAGCCCCTCTAGTTTAATTAATTACAGTTGATCACAAAATTAATTCCTAATTAATTATTGACCAATATTAATTAAACAAATATGATTTCTCCTTTAATATATTATTCTTATAACATATTAATAAATCATAATATCCTCTCTCTCTTTATTTATTTCTCCAATCAAGTTGTTTTGGTGAAGGCAACCCAAAAGGACCATGCACCATCGGTTCAAGTACATACCAAAATAGTTATGGACTTAGACACTAATCCAACAGTCTCCCACTTGGATAAGTCTAACAACTATTCTGCGTATGACTTCAGATCCTGATCTGCAATCGTAGGTTTCCAAAGCCGCTGTCAACTTTGATCCTATCAGATACGTGTGTCCTTAGATAAGGGATCATATATTCCTCCATTCTAGATATCATATGAGATATGATTTCAAATCATTCTCTTTGTACTACTTCTCGATTTCTGATTTATGACGACTAACTAATTAAACAAATCAAATTAGCTCTAGCCCGACCGAGCATTTACGTTTGTCATCACTAAACCATCGAGGGGCCCAAAAGATATCGCTTTTATTCTTTGAATAAAAGGAATGGATAAACTTTGATATAATGCTTGCTTGCACTTACTAACCAAATCACACACAAAAATATGTTTTATAACACCAAGTTACTAGTGCGTTTACATATTATCAATGTGCAACTGATTAGCAAGATACAACTCACACATCTCAGTTTCAAGAATATAAGATGTTATCGTCTCACCAATCACTCGTGATATAATTCATGGAGTGATCCAAGTGAGCGTGGGTTTAATCCAATGCTCAAATCATATTCGTAAGCACTCATGAACGTTGCAGCAAACATTTGCTTATGTCTAATACTCTTTTAGACAATCCACACACCAATTCACGACAGTCTTCATTCATATCTACTTCCAACATATGAACGACTGTGGCCCGTTTGAATAATTCGATTATTCTTAATAAACTCAATTATTCTGGAAGTCAAAACATGCAAGGTGAAACACAAGAATAATACTAATCCCATATGGCCTCAAACCTTTGAGTATAAATGAAACTCCTTTTATTTATCACCATACCGATTACTCATTATTTGTCGTTTCGGGTAATCAACTTCTTACTTGAATTATTACACTTGTCCCATGCTCCTAGCATGCACACAATGTTTACCTATGGTTCTTACTTTGTGAAATAGACAAATTGAACACATTTCCAATCATTCTCATTTTACAACTCCAAATCCTTTTTCATAAGTGTAAGAATATCAAATTCTTGCTACTTATAGAATATGCTAGATTCTAACACTTTATGCAACGATCCTTTCGTAATGTCACTGCACCAAAGTCACAAAGACTATTGCCAATGATATTACAAAGTCCTCTATCGGAGATTGTTACAAGACAATTCCTTAGATATGATGTCCCTCTCTCTCAAAGTACATTCCTTTGAACATCCTTTTGCATAAAAGTTTCTAATCTAAACATAGATTTTCAATATTTACTTCCTAATATGAACACGCTTCCATATTTTCCTCATGACAACTCATTCTTAATATAATCTTTTCTATTTGTAATGATGTCAATATGGTCCATCCAATACCATGCTTCCAACTACTCACAAGCAACCAATCCTCGTCGAACTTTGGATTGTCCTTTGATAGTTGTTAATTATTTTAGTCAAAACAAATTCTAGTCCCTTTTCCCTCTAAATGCGCTAGACATTTGGAAAATTTTAGAATGGTCAACCATTAAAGCATTTGCAATCGATCCTATACCCGAAGCGTATGGGACACGATGCACAATGTTTTATTTGCTATGTTCTCAAAATTCGAATTGTGAAAAGGAATTCCATAATCATAATCGAAATTTTAAGAACACACTATGTATCTTTGACTAAATTTATTAACATTTCTCAACCTAAGCCTTTAGATTTGAAATGAAGCATAATATTCTCTCCCTTAATTATAGCAAAACAACTTTACAACCCTTACGACTTTGCAAGGTATAACTCTTGTTTTTCTATAATTAATATTGCCAACTTGCAATACTTTCCATAATAATCATACAACCATAACTTTTATGATCCCACTATCATGATGATTATTATAAAACATAACCCTTATGCTTCCACTAGCTTCGACATGTATTCATAAACATCTTAACTTTCAGAAAAACAATACCTATTGAATTTCTTAAGTCCATGTTTCTAATACTTAGTGCTTTGATAATCTTTTATCAAGACTTCTTGAACTTATACACCTTTGCCTTAGATAGTGCATATGTGTCTCTTAACAATTAAGACTAATTTCCAAACCTCACAATTCAAATTATGGAAAGGGATACCGTAACCATAATCGAATTCGAGGATGCAATTTTACAATCACTATCTTCTTAAAATCTTTCTTAGTGAAATCATTTCCTCACAATCATTTTCATGAAGGAGGAAATCTTATGACACTTAGATTTAAACGGTGTATGTGTTCCTGTCCATGTGAATTTGTTAAAACCAAAGTTTACAACAAATTCAAACTCATATGGACCGAACTTTCTTAATCTTGATTTCTTGCCTTATGGTAGTACAGCTGCCTACCACGTCTTCCAAGTAGTTAAGCAGCTCACCTTTTCCTATCAATGTACCTTTCATTGATTAAGGTGTTTTGCCTTTTATGCGTTCAAAATGAGAACTCATAGGACTCACGTGCATAATTAACTCAATTGGAACAACACAGAATCAAAATATTGTCAACACGATAGGTTGTAAACCTCAACTCGTGTGCTAGTGATGATCGATAAGGTTTATTTGATTTGTTCTTGAAACCTTTCAAGACCATTAAGACCCCCACTGACTCCTTGACATATAAGATTCTCTTGTCAATAAACATTTGTTGACAACCAAATATTCAAGAGTTAGTGTTGCTTTTATCAAAACACTTCATAAATTTGTCCTAGTTAGCCTTTGTCTTATCCAAGACATCACAACTTTCCACATTTGATGAATGTTATAAACCTTTAATACTTTTCACTCATTCCCACAATCTTAACTTTAAGACCTGTTATTGGAACAAAGTATGATAGACTTCTTGATTTTTCAATTTCTTCAATTCTTGATTCCTCTTCTCAAACATACAATTGTACTAAGAGTTACTTAGAGAATCAATTGAGATATGGTTCTTAATCATTAAGACCTATCATAAAGCATAAAAGCTACTCTCCCTTCTTCTTAGAATGGAGAAACTTTTATCTTTCTTCCTACTTGACTCTTCTTATTCATTCTGCTATTGATTTAAACATTTTCAATCAATTTAGAATTACACTTAATCATATTTACTAAACCTTTAGTAAATCATGATGAATGTCTTTATTACTCTTATGGTGGACTTTGATCAACACGCAACTTTGTGTACTTGATCTCCTAGTCCTTCACTTGACACTTTGTCAATGAATTAGTCTAATTTCCAAAATATGAAATTTCTCATTCATCGTGCAACCAAGTTGCATGATTCCAAGTTTCTGTCCAATTGAAACTTGGGCGATGAGAAACTCTCCCTATTTGGTAACTTCTCGACATTTCCATAAATAACATAACTAAGAATCATATCCATTCGTTGTAGAAATATGCAAAACTCAATTTTCATAACGATTTCATTGCAAGGAAGCAAACAAATAAGTCAAAATTTATTTTATTTATAAAAGCAGCGGAAAAACATTTGTCCTTACAATGCAAATCTATTGAAAACTATGTAATAGGAAAGTTTCTAACAACTCTATCATAACTATCTAAGCTCAAAATCTAATCTTCAAGTTCATGCGATCGAGATCAATTTCTTTGTGATTAGACTCATCTTGTTCTTTCATCAAGCTTCCTTTCTTTTCATCGATCCTACAAAACATTCAAATGCAATCTTATCACATCATGTATTAAGAATCAACGAATAGGAACTTAATTTAGATAGTGGATTTTACCTTAAGCGCAACCATACACTTTGACTCTCCCATCTTCTGGACTCTTCAGGCTCTTTGGGCAGACTTGTATCCAACGCCCTTTCTTTTGGCAACAAACGCAGGTCGGTTCTCCTAGAACGTCCTCAGAAGTATGGTTGGTTGACTTTCCCAACAAATACGCTCCATTGCTTCGCCAAATCATTTCTAATTCAGCACTAATGAGCATGTAAGTTAGGTCAATGAGGTTGTCGTCATGATCCATCATATAATACTTTCTTTTGAACTCATTATATGATTCTGGAAGTGACTGCAAAACCCAATTCACAGCCAACTCATCCGGGAATGACACACCCAACATTATCAACCTATCAATGTGTGATTTCATTCCTAGAACGTGGGCACACACGGGTTTACCATCTTCATGTTTCATTTCCAATAAGGCTTTAGTGATATTGAACCTTTAAATTCTTTGATCTTGTGGGTTAGGGAGAATAATTGGAGGAGGTGGAGGAAGTGAAGCATGATATCTTGTTCCTCGATCGAATCGTGGAATACCATCTTCATGTGGAATGCTCGTTCCACGGGATTTGGGAAGACCATGATTGTCGAACTTTGACATCTATAAAACGGGAGAAAACGAATTCAAGTTAGTTGATCGATTGAGTCCTTAGTAAATCACCCAAATAAGATACTAAGGCTAGGACCCAACACAATACGCTGCAACCTAGAAAAGGGATGTCGTAATCTATTTGCAGAATATTTGAAGGTAAGTGAATGATGATTCACTAATTTCCACCATGAAAAACGAAAAAGAAATTTAAGTTTTAAATCTATGAAAACTCCTAGATCCTTTGAGATTCATTGAACTTTTAATGGCATGTTTAAATCTCGATATGCCCCTCTAGTTTGTGACTGGGATGCCAAGGATCACAAAGCGGGTGTGAATAACCATGCAAACTACATGGTGCCCTCACATGTTACAGTCACCTATTCGATGTGCCGGTAAACCACACACGCTCCACCGAACTATGACAAACATTGAGTCACCCTTTGCTACCTTTACTTAGAACCATTTAGTGTGCTGGTAAACCACACACGCTCCACTAACGTCTTCGCAAGGGCACAAAGTGTAATTTCATGGAATTGCATCAATTCACTTTTTCCTAACTAACTAAGATTGGGTATTTGAAAAACATTTAGTTACTTTGTATTTCATTATACTTATAATGGAAGGTTTCGTCCTATCCTACCCGTTCGGCTAACGACCCTCCACTAGTCGAGAGTGCGGTGGGTAAGAGTGGATACCCATTCAATCGCCATATTATAGGCAATTTCCTTAAACACCCCTTATAGACCAGCTTCGTGAATGAGGCCTACTAACGGTAAGACTGACTTTTACTCATACATATATATAATGCTAGACTTTTAATGTTATATATAGTATAGGGTGCATTTTACACTTTTAAAATGTTAGGTGGTTAACTTTAACAATTACACTTTTAATTCAATTAAATGGTTAACCAAAACTTTTATGGATTTATTAAGTCTCTTTTAATTATACTCCTTAATTAATTAATAAAACCATAAGGGTGTATTTGAACTTTTCAAAACATTACTAGGGTTTTAGAATTTAACATTCCTAATCAACTTTTAAATTCCAAAACTTGAGGGAAAGTTTTGAAACATTTCAAAACATTAGGGTTAGAATTTAAATATACATCAAAATTAAACTTTTTAATCAAAATTTAAATTCCAAAACTTGAGGGCAAGTTTTGAAACCTTTTTCAAAACATTAGGGTTTTAACTATTTAAATTTCAAAACAACAAAACTTTTGGGTTCAAATTTAAACTATAAAACCTAAAGGGTAAAATATGAAACTTTTCATAACAACAAGGATCAAATAACAAATAATCTAAATTAACATTTAATCACATAATTATCTATATATGATTTATTTAATGATTTCTTGCAAAACAATTTATCAATTTAATCAAAATAATCAATCAATTATCATATAAGGAAACAAATATTTTATTAATTGATAATTATCTTTAATTAGATCAAGGATATAGTCATATATATCATAAAATTGGATTTATATTGATCTAACATGATAAGGTGACTATCCTAATGCAAAAAACAACAAGAAATCCCGAGATAAGCACAATCTGACGAGTTGACTCGTCGAGTCAAGCCTGGACTCGTCGAGTCAAGCCTGGACTCGTCGAGTCACCCTGGATTCGGCGAGTTCAGCTATGGACTCGGCGAGTCCAGCCTCTAGAACACCAAAAATCAAATTTTTCAGATATACAATGCCTCAATACAATTGAAACCATCCTAGTCTATGATACCACTGATGGGTTTTGGTCATAAGACATCCTATGTGCTCATACAAACCCTAATGCTTGGATCTAGGTTTCTCTATTGTACATGCTTTGAATCCAAGACTATAAACCCTAATTCTAGCATATGGAAATTTATATTAACATATAATTAGGTTTAAGATATTACCTTGATTGTTATAGAGTAATAACAATCCTAATTCCTCCTTGAATTGACTTTGGAATGCTTAGAGTCACAAGTGTCACTCCTCTAATGGCTTACAAACACCAAGAGAAAATGTAGAAGGTATAAAGAGAGAGGAGAGAGGTTAGAATTCTTCCTTAGGACTTCTTGGGAAGAGATACACGAATTCATGAGCCAAGGGGTGTTTATATAGGTGTAGAGATAGGGTTTCACTCATTATCCTTATCTAGTTGCTTATCCACAAAGCAACCCATAAGATAATCCTTGAATCCTTATCATAGTCGAATTGTAAGGCCTTATCACCTCAAATTCGTTCACCATATATTTAAGATAATCCTTACCTTATTTTGTAACTATCACATAATTACAAATCAGCCCCTCTAGTTTAATTAATTACACTTGATCACAAAATTAATTCCTAATTAATTATTGACCAATATTAATTAAACAAATATGATTTCTCCATTAATATATTATTCTCATAACATATTAATAAATCATAATATCCTCTCTCTCTTTATTTATTTCTCCAATCAAGTTGCTTTGGTGAAGGCAACCCAAAAGGACCATGCACCATGGGGTCAAGTACATACCAAAATAGTTATGGACTTAGACACTAATCCAACAGTTTAAACATTAGTTATATATCATGTGTACATATATGCACATAATAGTTCCTTTTAGTCAGTTCTGTACCTTTGGATAGCAAAGGCATACGTTTATATACTTTTACATGATTACGCTTACATAAGTACATATACATGAATACGTTAACAAAATTGTGATCCACTGTATCGGAGCATGCCTTTAATGTCATGGCCCGAGTTGTAGCCAAACTCTCTTGGAGGGAGAGTGTGATTTTGCCTATAGATCTATACTGGATTGACTATCCTACACCTTGCTGCTAGCTACAGCCGGACCTGCAGGTCTGCGGGTGCCAAACGTCATTTCTTTTTACGACCTACATTTGTCGTTGTTATTCAGTCAATAGTATGATACAATTAATCACATGATACCTTAATATAAATTCGGTTTAAGGTAGTTAGTACAACAGTAGTTCTTATAGCACTACACTACAGCACTACATTAATTTTCCCTTTACATATATTTAGTGATCTTTTCACTTAAGCATTAAATGTAAAAACTATATTTTGTTAATGATAGTTACACTTGGGAAAATTACACACTTTTACAAGAAACGTACATTCAGAATAGTTAGGTCTTGGTAGAATACTACATTTAGAGTAGTTAGGTCTTAATAGAAGACTCCCTTTCATAATAGTAGGAATCATAGGGATTTCTAGGGTTTTTCAAACATTTACAGTTGTTTTACAAACATTTTCATACTTATAATTCATATACATTTTCAATACTACAGTTCTTATACATAAAAATACTTACATACAAATTAAGACACTAAAATACTTATGATCTCACCAGCTTTAAAGCTGATACTCTCTTTCAAAATAACATGTATCCTCAGGTCAACCATAGACAGGTATTGATGCAAGGTTTAGAGAAGATGGAGCCTGTTCAAGACTCATCTTTCATTTTGATTTATGCATTAGTGTCTATTATAATTTGACAGAACCCACTTGTATAATAATTATATTATTAATGCAATGGATGATGTTGTTGCTTTCTTACTACTTTTCATTGTTGTGATACTGTACATGACGTCCTCCGCCCCAGAACGTTTCCGCTGTTCTAGGTTTTGGGGTGTGACACAGAGTCCTTTCTATACTTCATCCATACAAATGCTTTTTACGCCATGCAAAGGTTCCAGATTGTATATCCAACCTCCTTAGGCATGCTTATCACGTAAAGTTGCAAACTTTACGTGCATGCAAGGCTTTAAGTCCCTTAGATGAAAAAACTAAGCTTGCAATGAAGTCTCACACTTGAGGGAAGGTGCATACTAGGCAAGGCTGATGACTTTATGGATATAGAGGCTAAAGGGAGTCTAGATCTGAAGTTACAACTTCAGATCTTAGCTCAAACATAAGAAGCCTTTCATAACACCCATCCAAAAGAGGTTTTTAATGAACATAAGCCAAAGAGAACAGTCCAATACCTTCTAGAGAATGCTCATTGATGTAGATCTTGTGTAACGTCATACAATTTCCAACCAAAAATTTTCATTTTTACAACCATCAAAACATGAGTAATAAGTTTAGATTCCAAAGTAACAATGTAGTCACAACCGATTACATAACAAAAGATAACAAAATAGTTTCCCCGAGTGTGTGTACGGTCACGCTGGCGCCTTCCCATGGTCCTCACTCGTACCTGAAACACATAAAGCAACAACTGTAAGCATAAAGCATAGTGAGTTCCCAAAATATAACAGACACACATACGCCTTTCCAGGCCTTGACCTTCCGGTCCATGTGTCTCAGGGGACTTCCGTCCCGACTGGGTTAACCTTCCGGTCCTACCCACGTCAACCCTCACAGTCCATATGACCACGCCTTCCGGCCCATATCAAACATATCATACATGACACATATAGCAAATAACTTAACACACATAAGGCATATATTTCATATCATATTCAACCTTCTGGTCACACAGTCAAAACCCTTCCGGGTACAGTATAGTGAGAAGACTCACCTCGTATGCCTCGCTAAGTCGCTAATCGTGAATCCTGGAATCACTCGGGCTTGAACCCTCGAGCTGCAATCCTCCTATGATATTACAAATCTATAATTATTACTTGTACCACTAAGGTGGACCATCCATATCAAGTCAACATAGGTTGACTTGGTCAACGGTCTTTAGTCAATTTGGACCAGACTCGGCGAGTGCACAATAGTGACTCGGCGAGTCTACGCGTTTTTACCAACTCTCAAGAATTTTCCCTTTGACTCGTCGAGTACTCCCCCGACTCGACGAGTTCCACCTGGGCCTGAATCACAGGGCCACCGCGACTCAACTCGCCGAGTCGAAGGTCAACTCGGCGAGTCCCAACTTGACTCGGTCCACCTGTCAAAACCTTTCCAACTCTCTGCGACTCACTGAGTCGCCCAAAACTCGGTCCAGACTACACACAGGATGGTCTCAAGGACAATCTTCAAGCGACTCGTCGAGTCTGTTCTTCAGACTCGGCGAGTCCATGCCATGCACCAGCTAAAACTGGCTTTTGCGGTCAGATCCGTTCCATAAATACATAGATCTGGCCTTCCCAAGCTTATTTGTCACATAAAGTCTCAGTCTTGGTTGCCATGCAATGCATACAAGGCTTATTTTGAAGAAACAACCTTTAATATGGCAAGTTTAACTTCTAACTTAAAAGAATGGACATAAAGCTTGTCATAAGGGGTCTCCTGGACCTGCTAAAGTCCAGATCTAGGTCCCATATCCCCATAGGACCTCTCATACTTCTTATTCAAGCCAAGAAATGCAAGAAGAAACCCTAGATTTGGCACATCAACACAAAACACGAAGTTTGGCTCTGAAAATTACCTCAAGAAGACTCCCTTGATGAAATAGCAACAGATCTAAGCTCCCCAACACTTCAAGCTTGCTCCTCTCCCTCTTTTCCTTGCAAAATCACACAAAATGATGAACAAATGGCCTTCAAACACACTCACAAGGGCTTACAGACGTATGGAGGCTCTTAGGGTTCAAGGTGGCCGCAAATGAGGGCCATAAGGTCCTTTAAATAGAGCTTAGGACCGGGAACTTAGGGTTTCATTAAACAGCGCGGACTCGCCGAGTCCATCCCTTGGACTCGCCGAGTCCGGACGCGAACCCACGCCCAAAACCGCGACCCGACTCGGTGAGTTCGACCACCAACTCGCCGAGTCCCCTCATAGAATGTCAAAAACATATGAAATGAATATACCTAGGGATCCGGGCTGTTACAAATCTCCCCCACTAGAATAAGACTTCGCCCTCGAAGTCCCGCTTAGGCAAAAAGCTCCGGATGCTGCTCCCGCATCTCACATTCCGGCTCCCAGGTCATCTCTGATCCCTTCCGATGCTGCCACTGAACCAAAACCAGGGGTACCTCCTTGTTTCTCAAAACCTTGATCTTCCGATCTTTGATGGCTACAGGTCTTTCAGCATAATTCAGGCTTGCATCCACCTGAATATCCCCTAACGGAACCACCGCTGATTCGTCGGCTATACATTTCCGCAGTTGCGACACATGGAAAGTATCGTGAATCTGTCCCAACTCTGCTGGCAAGTCTAAACGGTAGGCTACCCGGCCCACCCTGGCGATCACACGGAAAGGACCAATATATCGGGGCCCCAACTTGCCCCTCTTCCTAAACCGAATCACTCCTTTCCAAGGAGAGACCTTCAGGAGCACGAGATCACCAACTTGGAACTCAAGCTCGGATCGTCGCCTGTTTGCTTAACTCTTCTGTCGGCTCTGAGCGGTCAACAACCTTTGCCTGACCATCTGAATTTGCTCGGTCGTCTGAAGCACGATCTCCGTGCTACCCATAACCTGTTGTCCCACCTCACCCCAACAGATGGGGGTGCGACACCTCCGCCCATACAACAGCTCAAAGGGCGGCATACCAATGCTCGAATGATGGCTGTTGTTATATGAGAACTCTGCTAAAGGTAGATAGGTGTCCCAGCTCCCTCCGAAGTCCAACACACATGCCCGAAGCATGTCTTCGAGTGTCTGAATTGTCCGCTCACTCTGACCGTCTGTCTGAGGATGATATGTCGTACTGAAATGTAACCTAGTACCCAACTCTTCATGGAATTTCTTCCAGAACCTGGAAGTGAAACGCACGTTGCGGTCCGAAATAATCGAGATCGGCACCCCGTGCCGAGATACTACTTCCCTCACATATAACTCAGCCACCTTCTCCGCAGAAGAGCTCTCGCTAATGGCTAGAAAATGAGCGCTCTTTGTCAGCCGATCCACGATCACCCAAATCGCATCGACTCCTCTTGCCGTTCGCGGTAACTTGGTGATGAAATCCATAGAGATTTGTTCCCACTTCCATTCAGGAATCTCTAGCGGTTGCAGCTTGCCGTGCGGTCGCTGGTGTTCGGCCTTGACCTGCTGACAAGTCAAGCATCTCTCGACGAACCAAGCGACATCCCTTTTCATACATGGCCACCAGTACTCCTTCCTGAGATCCAAATACATTTTCGTAGCACCAGGATGAATCGAGAATTTCGATCGATGCGCTTCCTCCATCAAAATAGTGCGCGAACCGCCCACAAACGACACCCAAATCCGCCCCTGAAAAGTCATAAGCCCTCAACCATCCGTAACAAATCCTGATACCTGACCTACAACCCGTTCCTTCTTCTGGTGTTCCGGCTTCGCAACCTCCACCTGAGCCCCTCGAATAATATCCAGAATCGGGGTCAAAACCATCAACCTCATACAAATATCTCGGATCGGGGCGCTATCTGCCCTACGACTCAATGCGTCGGCTACCACATTAGCCTTGCCCGGGTGGTACAGGATCTCACAATCGTAATCCTTCACCACATCCAACCACCTCCTCTGTCGCATATTCAGATTTGGCTGATCCATCAAGTATTTCAAGCTCTTATGGTCCGTGTAAATCGTACACCGAACCCCGTACAAATAGTGTCGCCAGATCTTGAGGGCAAACACCACCGCCCCCAATTCCAGGTCGTGCATGGGATATTTCGACTCATGAGGCTTCAACTGCCTTGAAGCGTACGCTATCACATGACCCCTCTGCATAAGTACCGCCCCCAAACCCGATATAGAGGCATCGCAGTATACCACAAAATCCTCCATCCCTTCCGGGAGTGCAAGCACTGGAGCCTCGCACAATTTCTGACGAAGCGTCTCGAATGAAGACTGCTGCTCCGGTCCCCACGAAAACGTAACACCCTTCCGGGTCATCCTAGTAAGTGGCACAGCGATCTTGGAGAAATCCTTGATAAATCTGCGGTAATATCCAGCCAAACCCAGAAAACTCCTGATCTCGGTGGGTGATCTCGGCACCTCCCACCTCAACACCGCCTCAATCTTGGCCGGGTCGACCAATATCCCCTTCTGGTTCACAAGATGTCCGAGGAACTGGACCTCTCGTAACCAGAAATCACACTTGGAGAACATGGCATACAGTCTCTCCAATCTCAAAACCCGAAGAATCTCCCGCAAATGTTCCTCATGCTGGTCCCTAGTCCTCGAATACACCAAAATATCATCGATGAATACGATCACCGACCGATCCAGCATCGGTCGGCACACCCGGTTCATGAGATCCATGAATGCGGCCGAGGCATTGGTGAGCCCAAAAGGCATCACCACAAACTCATAATGTCCATAACCAGTCCTGAAGGCATTCTTTTGGATATCCTCCTCGCGAACCCTCATCTGATGATATCCCGACCTCAAGTTAATCTTGGAAAACCAAGATGCCCCCTGGAACTGATCGAACAGATCGTCGATCCTAGGTAACGGGTATCGGTTCTTAACCGTCAACTTGTTCAACTCCCGATAATCGATACACATCCTATGTGAACCATCCTTCTTCTTGACGAACAAAATCGGCGCTCCCCAAGGCGAACTACTCGGTCGAATGAATCCTTTTCCCAACAGCTCCTGAAGCTGCGAGGATAATTCCTGCATTTCTGGTGGAGCGAGATGGTAAGGCGCCTTGGCGATGGGCGCCGCTCCCGGAATCAAATCGATACGAAACTCCACCTGCCTCTCCGGAGGCACACCTAGTAACTCCTCGGGGAACACATCCGCAAACTCACATACAACCGGAACGTCATCAATCGAATTGGGCCTCTCCGCGATCACACGAGTATCCATCACATAGGCTATGAATCCATCACAGCCCTGCTGCAAACTCTGCCTTGCCCTGGCCGCCGAACAAAACGCCGACCCACACTGGGTCCCTTCGCCATAAACCGTGAGCACTCCCCCACTAGGGTCTCGAATCATCACCAGCTGTCTCTTGCAGTCAATGACTGCTCCAAACTTGCTCAACCAATCCATGCCCACGATAATGCAAACATCCCCCATAGCTATAGGGACCAAGTCTATAGGAAACTCGGCCCCAAAAATCTCGAGCACGCATCCTCGAATTACCTCGGTGGCGTATACCGCTCTCTCATTCGCTATAGCAACTCGCAGGGGACGACTCATCGTCTCCCCATCGATATCGATGTGCTAGCTAAAAGCCAACGAAACAAAGGACCGACTCGCACCCGAGTCGAATAATACCAAAGCAGGCACATGATTCACAAGAAAAGTACCTACGCAGATAGTAATATAAGCATAATATCTCAGCATAAATGTAAATACATGAAAGAATACATACCGACCACTACATCAGGCACCGTGTGGACCTCCTCCGCAGTCAACTGGAAGGCTCTCCCACGAGCCTTCGGGGCCTCGGTCTTCACTGGCCGAACCTCAGGAACCGTGGCAGCAGGCGAAGATCCCTGGCGAAGCTGGGGGCACTCGGCCTTCCGATGGCCAGTCTGGTTGCAATGGAAGCAAACCATAAATCCCTTGGGGCAATCCCTCGCAATGTGACCCTCCTTACCACACTTGTAGCAAGCACCCGATCGACATGCCCCCTCGTGACCCTTGCCGCACTTCCCACAAGTGCGGCTCTTCTGTCCTCCGGATCTCAAATCAGCGGACTTGGTCTGCTTGGCTGCCGGCTGCGACTGAGCCGGCCGCCGATCCACCCGTTGAGACTCGACCTCCTCCCTAGCCTGGGTCTCCAACTCGATCTCCCGCTTCCTGGCATTCGCCTGAAGCTCAGCAAAAGTCTGATATGACGAGTTCGATACGAACTCCCAGATGTCTCTCCTCAGCACTCCCAAATACCGGCTCATCCGAGCCTGCTCCGTGGACACCTGCTCGGGGCAGAACATCGCCCTCTCATGAAACTTCCGCGTGATCACTGTAACCGAATCGTTACCCTGCTTGAGGGTCAAGAACTCCTGAACCAACCGTTCCCTCTCCACCGGGGGAACATACTCGTCTCTGAACATAGCAGTAAATCTCTCCCAAGTCATGGCTGAAACCTCTGCAAGAGTGAAGTTCGCCGTCACGAACTTCCACCAATCCTTTGCTTCCAGGTGGAGCTGGTTCAAGGCGAACCGCACCCTTAGATGCTCCGGACATGAACAAGTATAGAAGCATCCCTCGATATCAGCAATCCACCTCATCGCAGCAATCGGATCCTGCGTCCCGTCAAACTCTGGTGGTTTCGTGTTGTTGAACTCCCGGAACAGCAACGAGTCACCCCCCTGTGGTCTGGCAACGACCACAGCTGTGGTAGTTGCAGCAGCGGCAGCCTCGGACAACGCGGCGTACCGCTCATCAAACGTCTCCATCAGCGTGGTCTTAATAGACCCAAACATCTCCGGAATCTCGGCCCGGATCGCTGCAGCTACCTCCTCATGAATCATCTGACGAAGCTCCTCGTCAGTCACTCCACTCATGCTAGGTCTGTGTCGTGGTCCAACCATGATGTCTCTGAAATACAACATAAAAATATCAGAGACTCTATCGGGCAAAATCGCACTCGATAACGCAGTCCTACTCTGTCTCCGATACTCAGGGGTTCTTACTTGGGCTGCCCACTGACCCGGTGTCCTTGGTAGTACGGGCCCAATACTACCAATTACACCGCGTCGGTATTCACCCCAAGTCCTCCTCCCTAAACCCCGAATCCTGAGTACTCTATTCTTATCATACTCTAGTTACCCACTCACTCTCGAGCACCTCATAGAAGCAGGTTCCCTAGACTAAGGCATCACAAAATCAGGCCACTCTAGTCCTAATATGTATACCTAGTCTACTAGCATGCGTATCATATCATATCATATATCGTAACACATATAATAAGAGTATTTTGGGGATTTTTACCGTTCGGGCGCTGGCTGACCATACACACTTTTTCTTCTTTGGTCGTCTCACTTATCAAAAACTTTATTACTTATTAATTTATTTATTATTATTATTATTATTATTATTATTATTATTATTATTTTAAATTTTCTCAAATCCCCAGTTTGAGTTCAGTTACGCCCGAAGGTGTACCCGAATCCCTCAAACCAAGGCTCTGATACCAACTTGTAACGTCATAAAATTTCCAACCAAAAATTTTCATTTTTACAACCATCAAAACATGAGTAATAAGTTTAGATTCCAAAGTAACAATGTAGTCACAACCGATTACATAACAAAAGATAACAAAATAGTTTCCCCGAGTGTACGGTCACGCTGGCGCCTTCCCACGGTCCTCACTCGTACCTGAAACACATAAAGCAACAACTGTAAGCATAAAGCTTAGTGAGTTCCCAAAATACAACATACGCACATACGCCTTTCCAGGCCTTGACCTTCCGGTCCATGTGTCTCAGGGGACTTCCGTCCCGACTGGGTAAACCTTCCGGTCCTACCCACGTCAACCCTCACAGTCCATATGACCACGCCTTCCGGCCCATATCAAACATATCATACATGACACATATAGAAAATAACTTAACACACATAAGGCATATATTTCATATCATATTCGACCTTCCGGTCACACAGTCAAAACCCTTCCGGGTACAGTATAGTGAGAAGACTTACCTCGTATGCCTCGCTAAGTCGCTAATCGTGAATCCTGGAATCACTCGGGCTCGAACCCTCGAGCTGCAATCCTCCTATGATATTATAAATCTATAATTATTACTTGTACCACTAAGGTGGACCATCCATATCTAGTCAACACATTTTGACTTGGTCAACAGTCTTTAGTCAATTTGGACCAGACTCGGCGAGTGCACAATAGTGACTCGGTGAGTGCACAATAGTGACTCAGAGAGTCTACGCGTTTTTACCAACTCTCAAGAATTTTCCCTTTGACTCGTCGAGTACTCCCCCGACTCGACGAGTTCCACCTGGGCCTGAATCACAGGGCCACCGCGACTCAACTCGCCGAGTCGAAGGTCAACTTGGCGAGTCCCAACCTGACTCGGTCCACCTGTCTAAACCTTTCCAACTCTTTGCGACTCACTGAGTCGCCCATAACTCGGTCCGGACTACACACAGGATGGTCTCAAGGACAATCTTCAAGCGACTCGTCGAGTCTGTTCTTCAGACTCGGCGAGTCCATGCCATGCACCAGCTAAAACTGGCTTTTGCGATCAGATACGTTCGATAAATACATAGATCTGGCCTTCCCAAGCTTATTTGTCACGTAAAGTCTCAGTCTTGGTTGCCATGCAATGCATACAAGGCTTATTTTGAAGAAACAACCTTTAATATGGCAAGTTTAACTTCTAACTCAAAAGAATGGATATAAAGCTTGTCATAAGGGGTCTCCTGGACCTGCTAAAGTCCAGATCTAGGTCCCATATCCCTATGGGACCTCTCATACTTCTTATTCAAGCCAAGAAATGCAAGAAGAAACCCTAGATTTGGCACATCAACACAAAACACGAAGTTTGGCTCTGAAAATTACCTCAAGAAGACTCCCTTGATGAAATAGCAACAGATCTAAGCTCACCAACACTTCAAGCTTTCCCCTCTCCCTCCTTTCCTTGCAAAATCACACAAAATGATGAACAAATGGCCTTCAAACACACTCACAAGGGCTTACAGACGTATGGAGGCTCTTAGGGTTCAAGGTGGCCGCAAATGAGGGCCATAAGGTCCTTTAAATAGGGCTTAGGACTGGGAAATTAGGGTTTCATTAAACAGCGCGGACTCGCCGAGTCCATCCCTTGGACTCGCCGAGTCCGGACGCGAACGCCCGCCCAAAACCACGACCCGAATCGGCGAGTTCGACCACCAACTCGCCGAGTCCCCTCACAGAATGTCAAAAATATATGAAATGAAGATACCTGGGGATCCGGGCTGTTACATCTTGGATCCCACGAGTCCTTGCTTTTACTCGCTTGATCCGGGCTGTTACATCTCCAAAATTCCTCCTTCAGCTTGAACACACCAAAATAACACACACACTCGATTTAGGATTTAAGAGGGACAAGAAGCAGTAAAGGGGAGGCTGGGGGAGGCCAATGATCCTTTAAATAGGGTGAAATGCCCTGAAATCTAGGGTTTCACGTGCCAGCTCTTACTCGTCGAGTCAGCTCTTAGACTCGGCGGGTAGATCATTAAAACACGCGGACCAACCAACTGCTACTTGACGAGTAGGGTGGCCAACTCGTCGAGTAGACTGAAAAACCAAAAAGATTCATACATAAATCAATATCTGAGAAGTGGGGCGTTACAAAAACCCAAAAATATTGGTGGTTCTTATGAAGAAGTTCTCGGATCTTTGAAGAACATGAAGAACGAGTTGTACATCATGCATCGTAGGTGGTACAATGTTCAAATTGGAGATTTTCTCGTTCCAACAAAAGAACCAAGATCTTCTAAATTTGATTGGTTTATTGCAAACGGAACTCAATTTGTCAAAAAAGTATCTCAAATTATCAAATGGATTTCAAAACGTCCATGATTTTGATTCATATTATGCGTTGTCATTTTTGATCGATTTTCCTCATTGGATCAAATTCGTTTCTACCTCATTGTTGATCCAATTATTTTTGTTTACATCAAAATCCATAAATAAAATCGAATTTTAATTTCAATGTCACCGTTCATTTGATTCAATAGAAAATCTAAATTCTTTTTGTTTATTGGATCCATTATTGAGCCCAAATTTCAAAAACTATTCATTGATCCCAATCTAAATTGTTTTGATAATTTCTTTCATCTAGATCCAAACATACAAATAACGTCTGAACAATTTGATCTTTTGTTGAATCAGTTATTGATTCAACAAAGTCAAAAGTCAAAATTATTAGAGTCGAACTCGATATTGAGATTGATTTTGAGTCAAAAGTTGTTAAAGTCTAATAGTTGAACTTGATTTGGGGGTCGAACTCTTCTAATTTGGAATTAGATATGTATGATGTTGATTCTTATGACTGACTGGCAAGAAAGGAGTCAAACGTTGAGGATAGATTCAATTTTGAGGGCAGATGAGATTTTTGATGTTTGAGGAGTTTGAATTTGTCCTTGGTCGCAACTGAGTTTTGTTTGGAGTCGTTTGAAGTTGATTTTGATTTGTGAGAGTGAAATTAGATATTTTTGGATCGATAGGTCAAGTTGATTGCTTATGCATTCTAGTTTTGATATGCTACTCTGGTAGATCCATAGGACTGCCTGTGATACTGTCTGTTTATCTATGTATCTGTTATATGTGACATATTGTGTGGGTTGGGTTGAGGTTGTACTGCTCCATGTTGTAGCCAACAAACCCTAGATCAAGCCAGTTATGAGCTGAGGGCCAGGGAGGGAATGTCGGTCTCATACTGAAGGTTCATGAGTATCATATATAGGAGTTGAGGGCCAGGAAGGGCATGTCATACTCGTACTGAGGCCTTAGTGATATTCAGTATGAGGAGTGATCAGGCCGGGGAGCAAGCCAGGTGTAATATTTAGGCTAAGGGCAAGCCAGACTTATGCTATGGGTTCAGGGGTAATCCGGTTTGTTAGTTGTGGACCCATTGCATTTTGATATATATGCTATTTGTTTTGTATTGGTATTTTGGGCGAACTCACTAAGCTTTGGGCTTACAGTTCTAGATTGTGTTTCAGGTACCTTAGAGGATCACGGAAAGGTGAAGGCGTGATCGTGCACCTCCTCGTCTTTGATTTTGTGATTTTGGGCAAAATCTGATATTAGACATGTTTTGAAAACTATTTTGTAAACAATGATGATTTATGGGTTTTAAAAGTTCAACATTTTCATGAATTTTATGGATGTTACACAGTCCCCATGATGTGGCCTTAGGTTGCCACGACTTGGTGACTAGGTAAGGACCCGTATGTTTTGTCTTTAAGTTGTCATGACGTGGCCAATGGATGACCACGACATAGCGATTCACTGATTAGACTTTTGAATTTTTTGATCTTTAACCGTTTACTTTAACCAAGTTTGACTTTAGGTCAAATGGAGTAATATGAGTTATAGATTAAGACTTTGTCCTTGTTTGTTGTAGAGGTGATATGTAGAGCCGATGTTTGGATCTGTAATCATTTTAACTATATTCCAGACTTCGAGTTGAGTTATTCTTAATGTATTGGTGGGTCGAAGCCACCTATGTCAGCCTACTAGATTGTTTCATGTATCCTTATGTATAGGATATTGCTATTCTATACAAATCTATTAGACTTGTAAATCTGTATGATTACTTGTACTTATTGGTTGTTATTTATCTAATGTATATATAGAAATAGTACGGTTGGGTTGAGGCAGTATTGCTTTATGTTGTGGGCCAACAAACCCAAGACAATCCACTAAGGAGACTATGGGCCAAGGCAAGCTAGTCGAGAGACTATGGGCTACGGGTAATCCAGTCAGAAGACTGTGGGCCAACGACAATCTAGTATTATATTGTGGGCCCATTGAGCATGTATTATTTATGTTCTATTTTGTGGTGTATTTTGGAGAAACTCACTAAGCTTTGGCTTAGAGTTGTTGGTTTCATGATTTCAGATACGTCGGCTGATTGGGGCAAGGCGAAAGTATGATCATACATATCCTCCTATTGATATATGTTTTATGAGATCTTTCATACTATGATTTGCTTATTGTTTTGGAAACAATATTTTGTATGACTTACGGCTCATGAAAATGAGTTTTGAAAAATAAAAAATTTTATTATGATTTTTGGAATGTTACAGTTATCCCATCTAAACTTTGTATTTGAGGATTCCCCAGTCAATTTGGAAGCAGATTTTAAGTTTCTCATCAGGTACAATATTTTTTTCCATCCTTACCCAACTATCTTAATAGTTTCTACACTTGCTAGATTTGCGTCCACTAATTAAATTACATTCTAGTCACTAGACTTGGTCGAATCAAAGTAAAACTAATATTGCTAAAATAACATTTTTAACTCCACATTCTCAAATTCAGTTTTAACCAAGATTAATTTCGTAAGGTACTTGTAATTAAATATCTTTTACTTTATGTGTTTATTTATTATTTTAATTATTTAAAAAATAAATTTCGTAATTTACCCTAAGTTATGTTGTTGCGTATGTTTTTCTACTTGAGCAACGGAAACATATAGATACAACTTTCAAATAACAATTTTCATATAAAATTTAACCATTAAGTAATGGTTTTATAACACCAAACAATAAAATGATTTTTATGTTACACCATTGTTATAACACCAATATTTTCAACATCATATTTTTTTTTTTTTGATTTTTTTTTTTGAATTTTGGTTTTTTTAATTAATAAAACAAATATATTTTTATAAAACATAATACTTAAAAAGCAAAAAAAAAAAAAAGACATAATTTTTAAAAACTAAAATTAAGATTACAAAAAAAACATTAATTTTAAAAGATAATATTTTTTCCTAGTCCTAGTTAACCCAAATAACATTTAAATTAAACTTAAAATTATAACATTTTACTACTAATTCTAATTAACCAAAATGGGAAGTGATTCGTATACAATGGTTTTTTTGTCATACACAAGAATTTATGCATTGTTGAGTTGTACATTACAACATTTTGAAACACTAATTGTTATGTATGGAGAAAAATTATTGTGTACGAATCAGCTCCCAACCAAAATACATCTTTCTAATTTGATCATTCATCATTTGTAGTACCGCTGCATCTTAGGGGGCAAAATCCCCCTCACTAGTCCGAAGAATTCACAAATGATGTGTCATTAGGTTTCTCTTTTTTCGCCTCTACTTCTCTCGTGCATGCCTTTCTAGGAACTCCAGGTGGCGACGTTTCAACTTTTTTTTTTTTTAATAAATTGTGCTCATCGAATTTCGCTTTCATTTCCGCTGCATCTTTTGCTTTCGCCTTAACCTCCTCCGCATGCCTTGCAGTGCGCCTCACTTTGTTGCGTCCGGGCGGTCGTCGTGGTGGGGAGATCTCCTTGATATCATCTGGGATCTCATCGGTGTCGATGTTTAGGTAGATGTGAGTTCTTGCATTCGACACGTCGACCGAGCTCGAATTTCAAGACATTTTGGATTGAACTTCCAATGATGTAGGAGTTTTATTCCACCATGTATCAAATCACACCAAATCCCACGCTTTCTCGAACTCGAACACATGTCCCATCTTGACCTGGTATTATTCTTTTACAACTTTGAACAAATCAAAGTCGTTGGTTCCGCTTTGTTGTTGTGCCTCAAGCCGGTTGTAGATACCACTGAATATTGTGCGCCACCCGCTAATTTGAGTCCATTTGCAACTAAGAATGTCCATATTGCAATATGGTTTTTTCTTCAATATAGTGTGGAATTTTTTGAGCACTGCCTCCCAATAAGCACCTTTCTTCATCTTATTTTCGCAACATTCATCTTTTGAAGTACCACACCATTCTCGCGCCAAAGCATTTTCTTCATCCGGTGTCCTTCAATGTGGAACTTTCTCATTTTCCGTGTCAACCGCTATAGTTTCCCTTTCCCTCTTCCTCTCTTACTACTACCTCCCACTTGCGTTTCAACTGATGGTAGCGTTGGCGGTGGTGGTTGTGTTTGAGGTGGTGGTCGTATTTGAGGTTGCATGGGAAAAAGATTTTGTTGTAAATTTGAATTTTGGCGGAACATATTTTATTGAAGATAAGATGTGTTAAGAAATTGGAGTGGTGGTGATGCAAATTTGAAAAAGGCTCATTGGTATGAGATTTGTGGTGAAGCTTGAGACAATAAAGGACTAAAGTAGTTCTCCTAACCGGCAAACCCGATAGAAGATGTTGTGTGTAGTTGTGTGTTTGAGTTTTGGTTTGGTGGAAGGGTATTTGGATTTTGCTCAATTTTTTTGTTGTTTAAGTAAAAGTAGATTTTATAAAATATAGGAAAAAAAAGAAAATATGTATAAAATATTTGAAAACGAAATGTATTTATAATTATAAAAAAATAAGTTTTTTATTCAATCAAGTGACCGTTGTCAACGGTCAATGCCTAACGTTCAAATTTTTGGTGTTTCATGGGGTGTGTTCCCCTGTTATAACGTCGTTTCGGATGATCCACGTCGGCAATAACGGCGTGTTTTGGCCCATACCGCATACTATCAAAGCTTATCTAACCCAACCACATGAATTCCCTATATTTAACCTATCTTTTATAATTTACGGAAAAATAATTTATTTGTTATGGATATGACTATTTATGCCTTGACGCATAAAGCTCAACGGCTTACTTTCAATTCGGAAATGAATGCTTTGAAGTTGAAATGGAAATGATATGAAACCATTGACAAAGATAACTCGCTAAACACATACCACACCATGTCTCCTTGCTTTAAATTTTTGACAACCATATGCACAACCCCACTTCCATTTTCTCACAACCACTAACATTTCGATACAATAGTTATTTTGCTATTATGAATTTCAAGTTATATATTTGAATAAGGTACCGATATAAATAGTGTTAAATACTACAAATAGCAATTTTTTTTATTATACACTATATTTTTATTTTTCTAGTAGAATATTTAATTTACATTATTTTACCAAATCTAGCAAAAGGCAAACAAACATGTGTTTTACAATGTTCACATTATTTTTTAGAGGGATAATAACTTAAAAGAGTATTATATTTTTTGATTTGTATACATTTAATCACTGACTTTTTTTTTGTTCACATTTACCCATTCAACTTGTTAAACTGTACACATTCAGTCCTTATGACCAGTTATTTCAGGTTAGTCGGAAAAATGACTTAATAGGGTAATATATTTCTCATTTTGTACACATTTAGTCCTTAATATTTTTGTACACATTTAGTACTTAATATTTTTTTGTTTCAAAATAAATCATTTTTGTTTTTGTACTCATTCATTACTTATGAATAATTTCGTTAGGTTTTTTTCACGAAATCTTACGTGGGACAACCATTGATGAGTGTGTGCGGCTATTGATGTTTATGTGTAAGCTCTCATTTTCACAACAAAAAATTTTCATTTTTAAATAAGGCAAAACTCCTTAAATATAAATCCATTATTCAGAAAAAAAAAAAACGTTTATTCCAAAATTTTTCGAAAATCATAATAATATAACAAACGCGGAATCCTCAATACTATTGATAAATGTGTACAGTCATGCCTTCGTCTTCCCACGATCAATGATAGAACCTGAAAACATAAACAACTGGGTAAGCACGAAGTTTAGTGATTTTTCTCCCAAAATACCCGATACAACAAACGTATTATCATGCATAACGGACCCACACTCATTTATAAGTACTAAATAAGTACAAAAACAAAAATGACTTATTTTGCAACAAAAAAATATTAAGGACTAAATGTGTATAAAAGTATTAAGGACTAAATGTGTATAAAGTGAAAAATATATTACCATATTAAGTCATTTTTACCGGGTAACCTGGAGTAGTCGGTTATAAGGACTAAATGTGTGCAGTTTAACATATTGAAAGGGTAAATATGGACGGAAAAAAAAATCAGTGACTAAATGTATACAAATCAAAAAATATATTACTCTTTTAAATCATTATCCTTTTTTAAGACTATGTTTATGTTTTAATATAAAAAAAATTTATTGCTTCGTCTATGCAACAAACATTCAAGTGGATGAACTTCATCAATTCATCTATTATTTCCCTTTCAACCCACTTTTGGTCTCATTTATCATATTAGTTTTTTTCTTTCATTCTCCATTCATCCCAAACATATAAAAATCCGCCTCTCTCCTATCTCATCCCTCGTAACTTACATAATTCTTTGAATTAAAATAAAAGAAATGAATTATCATTGTATATTTGATTGATACTCACATTTCTACCAATATTAAATGCTAACACCTATTATATTTAATAAAATTAATAATATGTTAAGAAACTTGTTATCAAGGTTTAAATAACGTTAGACGCAATTTGACGGCAATTTCAAACATCAAGTTTTTACGAGCTATGACCAATCATGTCGTTTGTAAATTTGACTTAATGCGACAATTTTGGTGTAGGAAAATGAGAATGTAGCCCTATAATGTTTTGGGTTTTGGGCGCATTAGTTCATTAACTCATTTTATTGCTTTTTAAGGGAATAAATGTCACACCCCTAAACCAGAACGACGGAAACGTCTAGGACGGATGGAGTGACTTCATGTACAGTATCATAACAATTGAATAGTAATGAAACATAGAAACTCAAACATTCATACATTGATAATACAAGTTTACATTGTTTACAACTTTATTTTTCAAAAGTTAAATACAGATAACTGAAAAGTAGAAAACATGAAATGACGACGTCGACCCCTAACAAAGGTTGAACATCTGTGTACTAGTTTCTTGAGAATACAAGTGATTTTGAAAAGTGTCAATAATTAAGTTTGTGAGTTCATAAGCATTTTTGTGTTAAAAGGGTTTGTAATGTTTTCATGTAAAATATTTGTATACTTCTAGAAAATCCAATATTTTCTTTAATATGCTATGAATGTATGTATTTCCCTTGTACTTTTTCCTTGTAAAATAATAATGTTTGTTTCCAGAAAATACAATATTTTCTTATGTATGAACTGTGGTCTTAAACCCTAAGACCAAAAATGTATGAGTACGGCTATACTGAACGTTAGTATGTAGTTATATCTTTTTATAAAACTAATGAAGTGTAAGCTTCCCATAAATCAAGATAGCATCGCTAACCCTTATGTGAGTTATTATAACCATGCTAATATCACTGTTATACTTGAATGATGTTCTTCAGACGTTGGAATCGGTAAGACTTTTGTCACCCTAGACTTGTCGGTCTAACTGTAGCAAACAACTGAGGTGTGGGGTTGTCAATCCCGTATAGATCTATACACAACGGTCTTACTCTCCCTCCATGTGATTCTGGTTATAATGCAGGACTTAAGGTGTATGCTAGATAGGTATGGTGAACAGAATGTCTAACAAGAACATTAACTGATTTACGTGAACTATGACTCTTTTTTCTTCTAAAACGAAATAAGTGTATCTTTGAACAATTTATGTATCTTATAAAATATAGGTGTGGTTTGTAACTTCCATACTATACCAATTATAACATATCTTGTTTGTTTGAAACTATTTATATAATCTTTTATATAAATATAAATGCGTATTTTGTCTAGTATCAAAACATGAAATCAAAGCATAATATTTTTGGGTTTAAACCAACCAAGTTAGTAAATGGCGATGATGCAATCATTTATGCTAGAAAATCTATCTTTTAGAAAAGTTTCCAAAAGCATGTAGTTTTATAATCATAAATTTTCTTACGGTTTTATATCATAGATTATGTTTATTTTTAAAAATATGTATACCACAAATATTTATACCGAAAACTATTATAAACCATGACTTATGCAACTAATATTTTATCTTTAACATAAAGATGTAAACATGGACTTATTTGTGGGATAAACAAAGTTTTACTTGTATCCCCCCTCCCCCTAAAACATGAAAAAGCTTGAAAATGTTGGGGTATGAACTCACCTTGAAAGGATTTGTGGGTTGATTGAGATGATAGTATGATGATCTTCAAGTCTAAACACTTGAATGGTTTGTTGAACTTCGTTGGAAAGAATATTATCCTAATGGTTTAACACATCATAATATGTGTAAATGGGATGAATCTTAACACAATATATATATATATATATATATATATATATATATATATAGAATGCTAGGAAATCTCAAGATTAATTACCTAAAATATAAGGATGAACTTGGAGCTTAGAATCCTTTGATTCTTGGAAATGAATTTTTGTGAGAAGAAGAAATTTAATAGGAGGTAGAGTGAAGAAAATGTGGAGGTTTGGTGGAGATGATTTCGTTCATATAATAGGGATTAGAAGTTGATGTGATGTATACTTAGTTAACTGATGGATATTAACATGGATATTTGTTGGTTATTGTAACAGCTCAAATTTTCAAATAAATTTTTCATTTAAAATAAAACATCATTATTCGACAAAAGAGATTATTCCAAGTTTATTGCAAACGTATAAATAATAAATCCTCAAGATCTTCATCGATGGCAGTGTGTACGTGTCACGCCGGCGCCTTCCCACGGTCATCGCTAGTACCTGAAAACATAAACACAACTAGTAAGCATAAATGCTTAGTGAGTTCCCCAGTATACGACTTACCCACATACGCCTTCCGGCCCGGACCTTTCGGTCCACATATCATTGCCTTCCGGCCCGTAACATAATCGCCTTCCGGCCCATAACATATCGCCTTCCGGCCCGTATTACATTGCCTTCCGGCCCATAGTATTTTGCCTTCCGGCCCATAATAGTATAAACATAACACATATAGCATATCACACATAACACCTAAGTCATACATCATACCGTTCTTTCTATCACATAAGTCACGCCTTCCGGCCCGTATAAGCATACATCACATATAAGCATACATCACATACAAAGCATCTACCTCCCTAGACATAGCATAAATATAACACATACAACCTTCCGGTCACACAGTCAAACCCTTACGGGTGAAGTATAGTGAGAAGACTCACCTCGTAGTATGCAAGCTATAAACCCTTCGAGCTACTCGCACTCGATCCGCTAATCTGCAGGTTCCCTATAATACCACATACCTTTATTAATGATCTTATCAAACAAGACAACTGACCCTACTAAGTTACATACAGGTCAACGGTCAACTTGACCGGACTCGTCGAGTGCAAAGGGCAACTCGGCGAGTCTAGACACCCCGACTCCACTCGCCGAGTCTAAAGAACGACTCGACGAGTTCCAGTAGATCTTCAAGCTACTCGCCGAGTCTGAAGAACAACTCGGCGAGTCCTAGTGAATCCTCAAGCTACTCGCCGAGTCTGATCATTAGACTCGGCGAGTCCTCGCCATGCAGTCAATACGCTGCCTCCTGTATCTTGCATGATTCCGTAGGATATAGATATGGGGCTTCCTGGACTTTCACATATGCTATTACAGGGGTTTAAACACTTGTAACAACACTATAATCTATCAATTCCTTAAATGGGTTTCCTAAACCCTAAATTCGCATACACGTAAAAGCTATAAATATGATCCGAATATTACCTGGAAACGTGTTCCCTGTGTCCCCAACCTTCAGAACTCGACCCCTTGAACCTCCTTTGATCACCACCTTGCCTCTCCTTGTCTACAACCTCTTCAAGCTTCCACTAGCCCTCACCCTTGCTCCAGATACCCACAGAATCCTAAGGTATCTTCAATCGGCCAAAAGACGAGACATGACGGCCCTAAAGGCATTATATACGATTCAGAATCAAAACGGCTAGGGTTTCAGCTGAACAGCGTCGACTCGCCGAGTCCCTATTGGACTCGTCGAGTCCAGTCGCGTATCTGTGACCAAGACCATGGTCCTACTCGGCGAGTCATGCACCAACTCGCCGAGTCCCCTCCTAAATGTGCCCCAAAAATAATTTAAAGAAATACCTGAAATTCCGGGCTGTTACAACTCTCCCCCACTAGAACTAGACTTCGCCCTCGAAGTCTCATTCTGCGAATAACTCCGGATGTTGCTCCCGCATTTCTCTTTCCGGCTCCCAAGTCATCTCCGATCCCTTCCGATGTTGCCACTGAACCAACACCAGAGGTATCTCCTTGTTCCGTAGAACCTTGATCTTCCGATCCCTGATAGCTACTGGTCTCTCGGCGTAATTCAGGCTCGCATCCACCTGAATATCTTCTAACGGAACCACTGCCGCTTCATCGGCTATACAATTCCTCAACTGTGATACGTGAATGGTATTGTGAATCTGACTCAGCTCCGCTGGCAACTCCAACCGATAAGCTACCCGACCTACCCTTGCAATTACCCGGAATGGGCCTATGAACCGGGGCCCCAATTTACCCCTCTTCCTGAACCGAATCACCCCTTTCCAAGGAGAAACCTTTAGGAGAACGAAGTCGCCGACCTGGAATTCGAGCTCGGACCGGCGTCTGTCCGCATAACTCTTCTGTCGGCTCTGGGCGGTCAATAACCTCTGCCTCACTCGTTGAATCTGTTCGGTCGTCTGAAGTACGATCTCTGTACTGCCCATCACTCTCTGTCCCACTTCTCCCCAGCAAATAGGAGTCCGACACCTCCTACCATACAACAACTCAAAAGGTGGCATACCAATGCTCGAATGATGGCTGTTGTTGTAGGAAAACTCAGCCAACGGCAGATGCGCATCCCAGCTACCCCCGAAGTCTAACACACACGCTCTAAGCATGTCTTCCAATGTCTGAATCGTCCGCTCGCTCTGACCGTCGGTCTGGGGATGGTATGCGGTACTAAAATGCAGTTTAGTACCCAACTCCTCATGGAATTTCTTCCAGAACCTAGAAGTGAAACGTACATCGCGGTCCGAAACAATCGAGGTCGGCACTCCATGCCGAGATACTATCTCTCTCACGTATAACTCTGCCAACTTCTCTGCTGATGAACTTTCGCTAATGGCAAGGAAGTGTGCACTCTTTGTTAGCCTATCCACTATCACCCAAATCGCATCGACTCCCCTGGCAGTTTTCGGCAATTTGGTGATGAAATCCATCGTGATCTGTTCCCACTTCCACTCAGGAATCTCCAAGGGTTGCAACTTACCGTGCGGTCTCTGATGCTCGGCCTTAACCCTACGGCAGGTCAAACACCTCTCAACGAACCAAGCAACGTCTCTCTTCATGCAAGGCCACCAGTACTCCTTTCTCAAATCCAAATACATTTTCGTAGCCCCGGGATGGATCGAGAATTTCGATCTGTGTGCCTCCTCCATCAAAGTAACACGCGTACCGCCCACGAATGGTACCCAGATCCGACCCTGAAATGTCAGAAGTCTCCGTCCATCCATAACGAACTCTGAAATCAATCCGACGACCCGCTCCTGTTTCTGCATCCCAGACTTCACAACCTCGGCCTGTGCCCCACGAATAGCATCTAATACCGGAGTCATCACCGTTAATCTCAAACATACGTCCCGCAATGGAGTGCTCTCCGCCCTACGACTCAATGCATCGGCTACCACATTAGCCTTGCCTGGGTGGTATAGGATCTCACAGTCATAATCCTTAACCACGTCTAACCATCTCCTCTGACGCATGTTTAGGTTGGGTTGATCCATCAAATACTTCAAACACTTATGGTCCGTGTATATGGTACAACGAACCCCGTACAGGTAGTGACGCCAAATTTTGAGGGCGAGCACTACTGCCCCCAGCTCTAAGTCATGCGTGGGATATCTCGCTTCGTGAGGCTTCAGCTGCCTCGATGCATAGGCTATCACATGGCCCCTCTGCATCAACACTGCACCCAGTCCTGAAATCGATGCGTCGCAATATACGACAAAGTCCTCCATCCCCTCCGGGAGAGCTAATACTGGTGCTTCGCACAGTCTCTGACGAAGTGTCTCGAAGGAAGTCTGCTGCTCGGGTCCCCATGAAAATGTAACACCCTTTCGGGTCAATTTGGTAAGCGGCACCGCGATCTTGGAGAAATCCCTAATGAACCTTCGATAGTACCCCGCCAACCCAAGGAAACTCCTGATCTCCGAAGGTGACTTCGGTGCCTCCCAACTCATCACCGCTTCCACCTTGGCCGGATCGACCAATATCCCTGCCTGATTTACAACGTGCCCCAGAAATTGAACCTCCCGTAACCAGAAGTCACATTTGGAGAATTTTGCATATAGCTTCTCCGACCTCAGTACCTCAAGGACCTCCCTCAAATGTCCCTCATGCTGCTCCCTAGACCGCGAATACACCAGAATGTCATCGATGAATACAATCACGGACCGATCCAGCATCGGCCTGCATACCCTGTTCATGAGATCCATGAACACTGCTGGGGCATTGGTGAGCCCAAAAGGCATCACCACAAACTCGTAATGCCCATACCGCGTCCTAAAGGCTGTCTTCTGGACGTCCTCATCCCGCACTCTTACCTAATGGTACCCTGATCTCAAATCAATCTTGGAAAACCAAGATGCCCCTTGCAACTGATCGAATAGATCATCGATCCTCGGTAACGGATAGCGGTTCTTGACTGTCACCTTGTTCAGCTCCCGGTAATCGATACACATCCGGTGTGAACCATCCTTCTTCTTGACGAACAGAATCGGTGCTCCCCACGGCGAGCTACTCGGCCGAATAAATCCCTTCCCCAACAACTCTTGAAGTTGCGAGGACAATTCTTGCATCTCTGGAGGTGCAAGACGATAAGTCACCTTCGCAATAGGCGCAGCCCCTGGAACTAGATCGATACCAAACTCTACTTGCCTCGCAGGAGGTACTCCCGGCAAATCCTCGGGAAAAACATCTGGGAACTCGCGCACCACTGGAACCTCCTTCAGTGTCTTCGGTCTCTCGGAACTCTCCCGCGTATCCATCACATACGCCACAAAACCGTTACATCCCCGCTGTAGGCATTGCGTCGCCCTAGCGGCCGAATAAAAAGCTGATCCCGAACGGGTACCCTCGCCGTATACCGTAAGAACTCCCCCACTAGGGTCTCGTATAGTCGCCAGCTGACGCTCGCAGTCGATAACAGCGCTGAATCGGCTCAACCAGTCCATACCTATAATGACACAGACATCCCCCATCGCAATAGGAATGAGGTCAATCGGAAACGCGACCCCGAAGATCTCTAGTACACATCCCCGAAGAACCTCCGTAGCACAAATCACCCTCTCAGCCGCAATAGAAACGCTCAAAGGCCGACTTAACGGCTCACGACTAATGCCGATGTGTTGACTAAAAGCTAACGATACAAACGATCTACTCGCACCCGAATCAAATAACACTAGAGCAGGCATAGAGTTCACAAGGAAAGTACCTACACATACATTAACATAAGCATAGCATTTCGACTTTTAAGTAAATACGTGAATGATAACATACCTGCCACAACATCGGGTGCAGCGCGGACCTCCTCCGCAGTCAGCTGAAAGGCTCTCCCGCGAGCCCTCGGGGCCTCGACCTTCGCCGGTCGGGTCTCAGTAGTCCGGGTAGTAGGTGTAGCTCCCTGACGAAGTTGCGGACACTCGGCCTTCCGATGGCCTGTCTGGTTGCAGTGAAAGCAAACCATAAACCCCTTAGGGCAATCCCTGGCAATATGTCCCTCCTTGCCATACTTGTAGCAACCACCAGCTCGACACACCCCCTCGTGACTCTTGCCGCACTTCGCGCAAGTGCGACCCTTCGGACCTCCCATCCTCGAATCAGCGAACTTAGTCCGCTTGGCTGCCGGCTGAGACTGAGCCGGCCGTCGATCCACCTGCCGAGACTCAGCCTCCTCCCTCGCTTGAGTCTCCAACTCGATCTCGCGCTTCCTGGCGTTCGCCTGAAGCTCAGTGAAAGTACGATAGGTGGAGTTTGACACAAACTCCCGGATCTCCCTCTTCAAAACACCCAAATACCGGCTCATCCGCGACTGTTCCGTAGATACCAGCTCGGGGCAGAACATTGCCCTCTCATGAAACTTCCGTGTGATCACTGCCACGGAATCAGTACCCTGCTTAAGGGTCAAGAACTCCTGAATCAATCGCTCCCTCTCCACCGGGGGAACGTACTCGTCCCTGAACATCTCCGTAAACCTCTCCCATGTCACCGCCGAAATCTCTGCCTGAGTGAAGTTCGCCGTCACGAACTTCCACCAATCCTTCGCTCCCAGACGGAGCTGGTTCAAGGCGAACCGTACCCTCAAGTGCTCCGGGCATGAGCAAGTATAGAAGCACCCCTCGATGTCGGCGATCCACCTCATAGCTGCAATCGGATCCTGCGATGAATCAATTTCAGGGGGTTTCGTGTTGCTGAATTCTCTGAATAGTAATGAGTCACCCCCTTACGGCCTAGCAGCAACCACAGCTGCGGTAGCGGCAGCAACTGCAGCTTCAGTAAGTGCGGCGTACCGCTCCTCAAACTCCTCCATCAGCGTGGTCTTAATAGACCCAAACATCTCCGGGATCTCAGCCCGGACCGCCGCAGCTACCTCTTCCTGAATAATTTGACGAATCTCCTCGTCACTCGCACCGCTCGAACTCGCCCCATTGCGTGTGATGACCATGATGTCTCTGAAATACAACATAAAATCATCAGAGACTCCGCCAAGTACAATGGTACTCGATACGCGCCCTACTCAGTCTCCGATTTCCAGGGATTCTTACTTGGGTCTTCCACTGATCCGGTGTCTTCGGTAGTACGGGCCCAATACTACCGACCACACCGTATCAGTATTCGTCCCAAGTCTTCCTCCCCAAATCCCGAATAATGAGTACTGTACCTCTAGTATGCACTATCTACTTGTATGCTGCCAAACATCCCATATAAGCAATCTCACTAGACAAGGCATCACAAAACAGGCCATTCTAGTCCTATCATGTATACCTAGTCTTCTAGCATGCATAACAATTCATAATTCAGTGCATAATATAACATTGTAAGGTATTCTGGGGATCTTTACCGTTCGGGCGCTGGCTGATCGTACACACTGCTCCATCCTTGTTTTACCGCCTTACCATTTATGAAATGTTGTGTCCTTATTATTTAAAAAGGTTTTTTTTTCCTCAAATCCCCGGTCTGAGTTCAGTTGCACCCGAAAGTACACCCGAATCCCTCAAACCAAGGCTCTGATACCAATTGTAACAGCTCAAATTTTCAAATAAATTTTTCATTTAAAATAAAACATCATTATTCGACAAAAGAGATTATTCCAAGTTTATTGCAAACGTATAAATAATAAATCCTCAAGATCTTCATCGATGGCAGTGTGTACGTGTCACGCCGGCGCCTTCCCACGGTCATCGCTAGTACCTGAAAACATAAACACAACTAGTAAGCATAAATGCTTAGTGAGTTCCCCAGTATACGACTTACCCACATACGCCTTCCGGCCCGGACCTTTCGGTCCACATATCATTGCCTTCCGGCCCGTAACATAATCGCCTTCCGGCCCATAACATATCGCCTTCCGGCCCGTATTACATTGCCTTCCGGCCCATAGTATTTTGCCTTCCGGCCCATAACAGTATAAACATAACACATATAGCATATCACACATAACACCTAAGTCATACATCATACCGTTCTTTCTATCACATAAGTCACGCCTTCCGGCCCGTATAAGCATACATCACATATAAGCATACATCACATACAAAGCATCTACCTCCCTAGACATAGCATAAATATAACACATACAACCTTCCGGTCACACAGTCAAACCCTTACGGGTGAAGTATAGTGAGAAGACTCACCTCGTAGTATGCAAGCTATAAACCCTTCGAGCTACTTGCACTCGATCCGCTAATCTGCAGGTTCCCTATAATACCACATACCTTTATTAATGATCTTATCAAACAAGACAACTGACCCTACTAAGTTACATACAGGTCAACGGTCAACTTGACCGGACTCGTCGAGTGCAAAGGGCAACTCGGCGAGTCTAGACACCCCGACTCCACTCGCCGAGTCTAAAGAACGACTCGACGAGTTCCAGTAGATCTTCAAGCTACTCGCCGAGTCTGAAGAACAACTCGGCGAGTCCTAGTGAATCCTCAAGCTACTCGCCGAGTCTGATCATTAGACTCGGCGAGTCCTCGCCATGCAGTCAATACGCTGCCTCCTGTATCTTGCATGATTCCGTAGGATATAGATATGGGGCTTCCTGGACTTTCACATATGCTATTACAGGGGTTTAAACACTTGTAACAACACTATAATCTATCAATTCCTTAAATGGGTTTCCTAAACCCTAAATTCGCATACACGTAAAAGCTATAAATATGATCCGAATATTACCTGGAAACGTGTTCCCTGTGTCCCCAACCTTCAGAACTCGACCCCTTGAACCTCCTTTGATCACCACCATGCCTCTCCTTGTCTACAACCTCTTCAAGCTTCCACTAGCCCTCACCCTTGCTCCAGATGCCCACAGAATCCTAAGGTATCTTCAATCGGCCAAAAGACGAGACATGACGGCCCTAAAGGCATTATATACGATTCAGAATCAAAACGGCTAGGGTTTCAGCTGAACAGCGTCGACTCGCCGAGTCCCTATTGGACTCGTCGAGTCCAGTCGCGTATCTGTGACCAAGACCATGGTCCTACTCGGCGAGTCATGCACCAACTCGCCGAGTCCCCTCCTAAATGTGCCCCAAAAATAATTTAAAGAAATACCTGAAATTCCGGGCTGTTACAACTCTCCCCCACTAGAACTAGACTTCGCCCTCGAAGTCTCATTCTGCGAATAACTCCGGATGTTGCTCCCGCATTTCTCTTTCCGGCTCCCAAGTCATCTCCGATCCCTTCCGATGTTGCCACTGAACCAACACCAGAGGTATCTCCTTGTTCCGTAGAACCTTGATCTTCCGATCCCTGATAGCTACTGGTCTCTCGGCGTAATTCAGGCTCGCATCCACCTGAATATCTTCTAACGGAACCACTGCCGCTTCATCGGCTATACACTTCCTCAACTGTGATACGTGAAAGGTATTGTGAATCTGACTCAGCTCCGCTGGCAACTCCAACCGATAAGCTACCCGACCTACCCTTGCAATTACCCGGAATGGGCCTATGAACCGGGGCCCCAATTTACCCCTCTTCCTGAACCGAATCACCCCTTTCCAAGGAGAAACCTTTAGGAGAATGAAGTCGCCGACCTGGAATTCGAGTTCGGACCGGTGTCTGTCCGCATAACTCTTCTGTCGGCTCTGGGCGGTCAATAACCTCTGCCTCACTCGTTGAATCTGTTCGGTCGTCTGAAGTACGATCTCTGTACTGCCCATCACTCTCTGTCCCACTTCTCCCCAGCAAATAGGAGTCCGACACCTCCTACCATACAACAACTCAAAAGGTGGCATACCAATGCTCGAATGATGGCTGTTGTTGTAGGAAAACTCAGCCAACGGCAGATGCGCATCCCAGCTACCCCCGAAGTCTAACACACACGCTCTAAGCATGTCTTCCAATGTCTGAATCGTCCGCTCGCTCTGACCGTCGGTCTGGGGATGGTATGCGGTACTAAAATGCAGTTTAGTACCCAACTCCTCATGGAATTTCTTCCAGAACCTGGAAGTGAAACGTACATCGCGGTCCGAAACAATCGAGGTCGGCACTCCATGCCGAGATACTATCTCTCTCACGTATAACTCTGCCAACTTCTCTGCTGATGAACTTTCGCTAATGGCAAGGAAGTGTGCACTCTTTGTTAGCCTATCCACTATCACCCAAATCGCATCGACTCCCCTGGCAGTTTTCGGCAATTTGGTGATGAAATCCATCGTGATCTGTTCCCACTTCCACTCAGGAATCTCCAAGGGTTGCAACTTACCGTGCGGTCTCTGATGCTCGGCCTTAACCCTACGGCAGGTCAAACACCTCTCAACGAACCAAGCAACGTCTCTCTTCATGCAAGGCCACCAGTACTCCTTTCTCAAATCCAAATACATTTTCGTAGCCCCGGGATGGATCGAGAATTTCGATCTGTGTGCCTCCTCCATCAAAGTAACACGCGTACCGCCCACGAATGGTACCCAGATCCGACCCTGAAATGTCAGAAGTCTCCGTCCATCCATAACGAACTCTGAAATCAATCCGACGACCCGCTCCTGTTTCTGCATCCCAGACTTCACAACCTCGGCCTGTGCCCCACGAATAGCATCTAATACCGGAGTCATCACCGTTAATCTCAAACATACGTCCCGCAATGGAGTGCTCTCCGCCCTACGACTCAATGCATCGGCTACCACATTAGCCTTGCCTGGGTGGTATAGGATCTCACAGTCATAATCCTTAACCACGTCTAACCATCTCCTCTGACGCATGTTTAGGTTGGGTTGATCCATCAAATACTTCAAACTCTTATGGTCCGTGTATATGGTACAACGAACCCCGTACAGGTAGTGACGCCAAATTTTGAGGGCGAACACTACTGCCCCCAACTCTAAGTCATGCGTGGGATATCTCGCTTCGTGAGGCTTCAGCTGCCTCAATGCATAGGCTATCACATGGCCCCTCTGCATCAACACTGCACCCAGTCCTGAAATCGATGCGTCGCAATATACGACAAAGTCCTCCATCCCCTCCGGGAGAGCTAATACTGGTGCTTCGCACAGTCTCTGACGAAGTGTCTCGAAGGAAGTCTGCTGCTCGGGTCCCCATGAAAATGTAACACCCTTTCGGGTCAATTTGGTAAGCGGCACCGCGATCTTGGAGAAATCCCTAATGAACCTTCGATAGTACCCCGCCAACCCAAGGAAACTCCTGATCTCCGAAGGTGACTTCGGTGCCTCCCAACTCATCACCGCTTCCACCTTGGCCGGATCGACCAATATCCCTGCCTGATTTACAACGTGCCCAAGAAATTGAACCTCCCGTAACCAGAAGTCACATTTGGAGAATTTTGCATATAGCTTCTCCGACCTCAGTACCTCAAGGACCTCCCTCAAATGTCCCTCATGCTGCTCCCTAGACCGCGAATACACCAGAATGTCATCGATGAATACAATCACGGACCGATCCAGCATCGGCCTGCATACCCTGTTCATGAGATCCATGAACACTGCTGGGGCATTGGTGAGCCCAAAAGGCATCACCACAAACTCGTAATGCCCATACCGCGTCCTAAAGGCTGTCTTCTGGACGTCCTCATCCCGCACTCTTACCTAATGGTACCCTGATCTCAAATCAATCTTGGAAAACCAAGATGCCCCTTGCAACTGATCGAATAGATCATCGATCCTCGGTAACGGATAGCGGTTCTTGACTGTCACCTTGTTCAGCTCCCGGTAATCGATACACATCCGGTGTGAACCATCCTTCTTCTTGACGAACAAAATCGGTGCTGCCCACGGCGAGCTACTCGGCTGAATAAATCCCTTCCCCAACAACTCTTGAAGTTGCGAGGACAATTCTTGCATCTCTGGAGGTGCAAGACGATAAGGCACCTTCGCAATAGGCGCAGCCCCTGGAACTAGATCGATACCAAACTCTACTTGCCTCGCAGGAGGTACTCCCGGCAAATCCTCGGGAAAAACATCTGGGAACTCGCGCACCACTGGAACCTCCTTCAGTGTCTTCGGTCTCTCGGAACTCTCCCGCGTATCCATCACATACGCCACAAAACCGTTACATCCCCGCTGTAGGCATTGCCTCGCCCTAGCGGCCGAATAAAAAGCTAATCCCGAACGGGTACCCTCGCCGTATACCGTAAGAACTCCCCCACTAGGGTCTCGTATAGTCGCCAGCTGACGCTCGCAGTCGATAACAGCGCTGAATCGGCTCAACCAGTCCATACCTATAATGACACAGACATCCCCCATCGCAATAGGAATGAGGTCAATCGGAAACGCGACCCCGAAGATCTCTAGTACACATCCCCGAAGAACCTCCGTAGCACAAATCACCCTCTCAGCCGCAATAGAAACGCTCAAAGGCCGACTTAACGGCTCACGACTAATGCCGATGTGTTGACTAAAAGCTAACGATACAAACGATCTACTCGCACCCGAATCAAATAACACTAGAGCAGGCATAGAGTTCACAAGGAAAGTACCTACACATACATTAACATAAGCATAGCATTTCGACTTTTAAGTAAATATGTGAATGATAACATACCTGCCACAACATCGGGTGCAGCGCGGACCTCCTCCGCAGTCAGCTGAAAGGCTCTCCCGCGAGCCCTCGGGGCCTCGACCTTCGCCGGTCGGGTCTCAGTAGTCCGGGTAGTAGGTGTAGCTCCCTGACGAAGTTGCGGACACTCGGCCTTCCGATGGCCTGTCTGGTTGCAGTGAAAGCAAACCATAAACCCCTTAGGGCAATCCCTGGCAATATGTCCCTCCTTGCCATACTTGTAGCAACCACCAGCTCGACACACCCCCTCGTGACTCTTGCCGCACTTCGCGCAAGTGCGACCCTTCGGACCTCCCATCCTCGAATCAGCGAACTTAGTCCGCTTGGCTGCCGGCTGAGACTGAGCCGGCCGTCGATCCACCTGCCGAGACTCAGCCTCCTCCCTCGCTTGAGTCTCCAACTCGATCTCGCGCTTCCTGGCGTTCGCCTGAAGCTCAGTGAAAGTACGATAGGTGGAGTTTGACACAAACTCCCGGATCTCCCTCTTCAAAACACCCAAATACCGGCTCATCCGCGATTGTTCCGTAGATACCAGCTCGGGGCAGAACATTGCCCTCTCATGAAACTTCCGTGTGATCACTGCCACGGAATCAGTACCCTGCTTAAGGGTCAAGAACTCCTGAATCAATCGCTCCCTCTCCACCGGGGGAACGTACTCGTCCCTGAACATCTCCGTAAACCTCTCACATGTCACCGCCGAAATCTCTGCCTGAGTGAAGTTCGCCGTCACGAACTTCCACCAATCCTTCGCTCCCAGACGGAGCTGGTTCAAGGCGAACCGTACCCTCAAGTGTTCCGGGCATGAGCAAGTATAGAAGCACCCCTCGATGTCGGCGGTCCACCTCATAGCTGCAATCGGATCCTGCGATGAATCAATTTCAGGGGGTTTCGTGTTGCTGAATTCTCTGAATAGTAATGAGTCACCCCCTTACGGCCTAGCAGCAACCACAGCTGCGGTAGCGGCAGCAACTGCAGCTTCAGTAAGTGCGGCGTACCGCTCCTCAAACTCCTCCATCAGCGTGGTCTTAATAGACCCAAACATCTCCGGGATCTCAGCCCGGACCGCCGCAGCTACCTCTTCCTGAATAATTTGACGAATCTCCTCGTCACTCGCACCGCTCGAACTCGCCCCATTGCGTGTGATGACCATGATGTCTCTGAAATACAACATAAAATCATCAGAGACTCCGCCAAGTACAATGGTACTCGATACGCGCCCTACTCAGTCTCCGATTTCCAGGGATTCTTACTTGGGTCTTCCACTGATCCGGTGTCTTCGGTAGTACGGGCCCAATACTACCGACCACACCGTATCAGTATTCGTCCCAAGTCTTCCTCCCCAAATCCCGAATAATGAGTACTGTACCTCTAGTATGCACTATCTACTTGTATGCTGCCAAACATCCCATATAAGCAATCTCACTAGACAAGGCATCACAAAACAGGCCATTCTAGTCCTATCATGTATACCTAGTCTTCTAGCATGCATAACAATTCATAATTCAGTGCATAATATAACATTGTAAGGTATTCTGGGGATCTTTACCGTTCGGGCGCTGGCTGATCGTACACACTGCTCCATCCTTGTTTTACCGCCTTACCATTTATGAAATGTTGTGTCCTTATTATTTAAAAAGGTTTTTTTTTCCTCAAATCCCCGGTCTGAGTTCAGTTGCACCCGAAAGTACACCCGAATCCCTCAAACCAAGGCTCTGATACCAATTGTAACAGCTCAAATTTTCAAATAAATTTTTCATTTAAAATAAAACATCATTATTCGACAAAAGAGATTATTCCAAGTTTATTGCAAACGTATAAATAATAAATCCTCAAGATCTTCATCGATGGCAGTGTGTACGTGTCACGCCGGCGCCTTCCCACGGTCATCGCTAGTACCTGAAAACATAAACACAACTAGTAAGCATAAATGCTTAGTGAGTTCCCTAGTATACGACTTACCCACATACGCCTTCCGGCCCGGACCTTTCGGTCCACATATCATTGCCTTCCGGCCCGTAACATAATCGCCTTCCGGCCCATAACATATCGCCTTCCGGCCCGTATTACATTGCCTTCCGGCCCATAGTATTTTGCCTTCCGGCCCATAACAGTATAAACATAACACATATAGCATATCACACATAACACCTAAGTCATACATCATACCGTTCTTTCTATCACATAAGTCACGCCTTCCGGCCCGTATAAGCATACATCACATATAAGCATACATCACATACAAAGCATCTACCTCCCTAGACATAGCATAAATATAACACATACAACCTTCCGGTCACACAGTCAAACCCTTACGGGTGAAGTATAGTGAGAAGACTCACCTCGTAGTATGCAAGCTATAAACCCTTCGAGCTACTCGCACTCGATCCGCTAATCTGCAGGTTCCCTATAATACCACATACCTTTATTAATGATCTTATCAAACAAGACAACTGACCCTACTAAGTTACATACAGGTCAATGGTCAACTTGACCGGACTCGTCGAGTGCAAAGGGCAACTCGGCGAGTCTAGACACCCCGACTCCACTCGCCGAGTCTAAAGAACGACTCGACGAGTTCCAGTAGATCTTCAAGCTACTCGCCGAGTCTGAAGAACAACTCGGCGAGTCCTAGTGAATCCTCAAGCTACTCGCCGAGTCTGATCATTAGACTCGGCGAGTCCTCGCCATGCAGTCAATACGCTGCCTCCTGTATCTTGCATGATTCCGTAGGATATAGATATGGGGCTTCCTGGACTTTCACATATGCTATTACAGGGGTTTAAACACTTGTAACAACACTATAATCTATCAATTCCTTAAATGGGTTTCCTAAACCCTAAATTTGCATACACGTAAAAGCTATAAATATGATCCGAATATTACCTGGAAACGTGTTCCCTGTGTCCCCAACCTTCAGAACTCGACCCCTTGAACCTCCTTTGATCACCACCTTTCCTCTCCTTGTCTACAACCTCTTCAAGCTTCCACTAGCCCTCACCCTTGCTCCAGATGCCCACAGAATCCTAAGGTATCTTCAATCGGCCAAAAGACGAGACATGACGGCCCTAAAGGCATTATATACGATTCAGAATCAAAACGGCTAGGGTTTCAGCTGAACAGCGTCGACTCGCCGAGTCCCTATTGGACTCGTCGAGTCCAGTCGCGTATCTGTGACCAAGACCATGGTCCTACTCGGCGAGTCATGCACCAACTCGCCGAGTCCCCTCCTAAATGTGCCCCAAAAATAATTTAAAGAAATACCTGAAATTCCGGGCTGTTACAGTTATTCACATGGGATACTGTTAAAGTTTTTATGGCAAAGTGGTGGAACATCATTTCACAAAGTCTAGTCCTTTATCTAGACCTCTAAACCAAATCACCTTGATTCCCAAAGTGATTTCGGTCCTAAGCTTCACCCATTAAGGATTTCGGTCCTAGTGGTTTGGATTTAAGGGGATTTCAGCCTAGGATGCTTTAGACTTGGAGATTTCAGCCTAGGTGCTTTGGGATTGTGTTGATTTCGGTCCTAGACTACGCCCTTTATAGTGTCTTCGACCTTAGTCGATTTAGATCTTAGGATTTCGATTTAAGGTGTTCTATGGTGGGTGGGGTACTAGGCTAAATACTATAAAACAATGTTCTAAATTTATGATTTCTATTGCACTATTTGACTAGTCATGATTTGTTAAAACTTGTTTACATTTCAAGAGGTTCTTATAACTATGATTTCCAAAGTGTGTGTGTGTGTGTGTATATATATATATATATATACTTATGCCCCTTTTTGGCTTTCGAAGTTTTATTGTAACAAGGTCACGTTGTGAGTTATTTGCACATGGTTACAATTTAGAGGGAATTTCGTCCCGAAATTAGCATCTTGGCCGACTCTTGCAACTAGGAGAAAAGTTGTGGGCATCTTTGCTTCGTTTAGTCTCTTCGCTCCTAGGGGGAATTTGTTGGGTTTTGAGCATTCTAACACTCCTAAGTGTACATGCAACCCTAATAAACCTTGGATCTATGTTTTCTCTAAAATACATGCAAATAATAATTTCCGAGGTTTACATCCTAGCTATCATGGTATGAAGAACTAGAATCATAAAACACTAGAAGAATGACATACCTTTTGATAGTGATTGATTTCTTGGAGTTTGAGTGCCTAGCACCAATAATGTGAATGCATCAAGTGGAATCACAAATCACCACAAACTTGGAAAAACCTTGAGAGAATAATATGCTATGTAGAAATCGGCCACCACAAAGTCTCACACAACTAGTTGCCATTTCTTGCAATATGTGCATCTTTATATAGTGTGGAGGAGATGGGTAAACCCTCATAACCCATGTCTTTTCCTTTCCAAGGATCCATGGGTTAAAAGCTCCATGGATCATCCAAGGACCCCCATGCATGCTTAGCCCATTCCTAATGAGTATAAGCCCACATTATATAAAATGCAATAGCCCATGTTTAATTAGTCTTCCTTTTAATCACTAAATTAATTCATAATTACTTTAAGACTAAAACTGATTAAATAACATGACTTCATATTAATATGTTATAGCTTATAATATATTAATAAATCATAAACATACTATTCTCATAAGATTATCCATATAAATTGTTTGGGTGAAGTGCAACCCAAATGGACCATGCCGGGTCGGGTCAAGTATATACCAAATAAGTTATGGACTTAGACACCTTATCCAATAGTCTCCCACTTGGATAAGTCTAATAACTGTATTTACGTATGTTACTTCAAGAACCAACCATCAATCGTAGCTCTTGAAAACTCTGTTGAACTATGAAGCGCCATTTTAGATAAGTGATCATATAGTCCTCTGTTCTCATGATATCAGCCGAACAAATATATGGAACAATGTTTTACTTATTGTCTGGCAGTTGTTTCTCGATTTCCGATTTGTTTGAGAAAGAACTTAACTGAACACATCAATTTAGTTCTGACTGAGCCCGATACATGGGTCAACACAAAATCATCGAGGGGCCCAGATATCGCTTTTATTTCTAGAAGGAACAAATAAACTTTGACTCATATTCTTGTTCTACTACTTGTTGAATTGTACACAAAGGCATGTTTTATAACATCAAGTTACTGATGCGTTTACGTTCAATTAATGCACAACCAACTCATAGGTAACAACTCATATCTCTAGGTTTGAAGACTTATATGATATTATCGTCTCACGATCAGTCGAGATAAATTCCATGAAGTGATACAAGTGATCGTGGGTTTATTCCAATACTCATAACTTATCAACATTCATGAATGTTGTAGCAACCATTGCTATGTCTAAACACATTTAGCCATCTACAACCTCGATTCATGACAGTCTTAATTCATACCTACTTCCAACATATGAACGATTATGGAGTGTTTAAATAACTTAGTTATTCGGAAAGAATAACCTAGCTATTCTGGAAGTCAAAACATGCAAAGTGAAACACAATAATAATCGAATCCAATATGGTCTCAGGACCCTTTTGAATATAAATAGAACCACCTTTTATTTATCACCATATTGATTACACATTATTCATTGTATAACGTTTCAAATAATCAACTTAATACTTGAATAAAACAACAGTTGTCCCATGCTCCTAGCATGGACACTTTGTTTTCTAAACAATAGTTATGCCATACTCCAAGTATGCACACTATGTTTGTCTATGATCTTTACTTTTGTGAAATAGATCAATTGAACATGATTCCAATGATGCTCATTTCACAATCCCAAATCCTTATTGTAAATGTAAGAATTCCTAATTCCTACCATTTACCAAAAATCTGTTAGATTTTAAACTTATATGCACTGATCCTCTCATAATTATTATGCACAAGGTCACCAAAACCTTGTCATTAGTCATTACAGAGTATTCCAAAGGAGATCAACTCTATGGATCATAATGATTATGCACAAGGTCACCAAAACCTTGTCATCAGTTATTACAAAGTATTCCAAAGAATATCAACTCTATGGAAACGAAGTCTCATATTCAAAGTACATTGCTTTGAACATCCTTCTTGCATTAAGGTTTTCTAATCTTACATAGATTGAACAAATGGAGACATTTCCATAGTATCATTTTGACTATCACTTCCGAACAAGAGTTACCTCTTTTCGGAATATGTCAATATGGTCCTTTCCAACAATTTATATCCTACTTCCAACTTTCCCCGAGCAACCAGTCTTTGGCGAACCTCAGATTGTGCTCGACAATTGCTTAATCACTTTAGTCATATCCAATTCTAGACTTTTCCCTTCTCAATGCCCTGAGCATTTTGAAAATTTAGAAAGGATTAATATTATAGCACATGAAATTGATCCTATATCCAAATCATATGGGACACGATTCATGATGTCTCACATAAAGACATGATACTATACCAGTCTTCCGCTACAATATTTTTTATTTGCCATGTTTTCAAAATTTAACTATGAAGAGGGATGTCGTAATCATAATCGAATTTTGATAACACAATATATATAGAATTTCCTTAAGTTGAACCATTCAAACATAAAATACATTATATATATATATATATATATATATATATATATATATATATATATATATCTACACACACACACACATATATATATATATATATATATATATATATATCCTTGACTAAAGATGAATAAAATCTCAATCTACACTTTTAGAATTGAATTGAAGTATAATTTCTTCTCCCTTAATTATAGCAAAACAATTTTTCAACCCCTGCAACTTCACGAATTGAAACTTTTGTTTTTGTATAATTAACATTGCTAGCTTGCAATAATAATAATCATAACTATCATGCTCCCACTAACATGATGATTATTAGCATAACACTTATGCTCCCACTAGCTTTGACATGTATTCAGAAATTAGTTGGACTTCTAAAATTTAGATTCATACACCCTTCCATAGATAGCTTACATGTGTGTCTAAACAATTTCAAGAACTATGAAAAGGGATGCCGTAATCATAGTATCAATTGTTTAGACCTTTGCCATTTCTCACAAGTCCATGTTAATGTGCCGGTTAACCACACACGCTCCACTAACGACTTTTGAAAATGCAGATAACACAATTGCTATCTACTTAAAATCTACTTAGTGAAAGCGTTTCCTCACCATCATTCTCATGAATCGGAGAGAAACCTTGTGACACTTAGATTTTATGGTGTATGAGTACCTATCCATGTGAATTTGTTAAAACCATAATCACAAGACAGGGTTAGTGATAAATTCAGCCTTACGTGGATTGAACTTGTTAAATCTTAATTTCTTGTCACCTGGTAGCACAAGGCCTACCAATGCCTCCAAGTTGTTATGCACACAGTTTAGAACTAACAGAACTCACATGCATAGTCAACTTAATAGGAACAGACATAGAAACAATAATTATGCTAACTTAATAGGTTGCAAACCTTAAGTCGTGTGCTAGTGATAAAACTCAGGTTTTACTCTTAATCAAATCTTGAAATCCTTTCAGGATCTTTAAGACTCCCATTGTCCTCTTGACATATAAGTTTCCCTAGTCAAGGACCATTCCTTGAAAAAACAAATATTCAAGGGATAGTGCGGATTCTTATCATGATAAACACTTCACACAATTGGTCTTAGTTGGTCTTTGTCTTATCCAAGACATCACAACTTACCAATTTCAAATGTACATGAGTAGAAAACATTTTACACTACATTTGATAAGTGTTTTAAACCTTACTAGATGTCACTCAATGTTACAATCTTGGAGTATGACTCTAAGAGTTATTTTGGAAAGAAGTATGATTCATCTTCTTGATTTTAACCATTCCAATAATTCATGACCCCTCTTCTTAGTCATAACAATGCACTAAGATGTCCTTAGAGTATGAATTTGTGATATGGTATCTTAATCATTAAGATGATCATAAAACATGATACTAAAGTACTCTCCCATCTTTTCAGAGTTGAGAAACTTTTATCTTTCTGCCTAATTTGATTCTTTCCCATTTGTTCTATCACACATTGAAAACTTTTCAATGCTTTAGAATTATACTTAAACTTGTAAGTATAACCATATTTACTAAGCTTTAGCAAATCATGACGAATAGTCTTATCAATCTTTGTGGTGCACTTGACCAGTGCACAAGCATGTGTACTCGATCCCTTTAGTCCTATCCTTGTTCACATAAGGAATTAGTCTTAATTTTCCAAAGATGAACATTCTCATCCATCATACATTACAACCTGTATGATTCCAAGTTTCGGTCCAATTGAAACTTGGGTGATGAGAACCTTTCCTCATTTGGTAAATTCAGACACTACCATAAATGAAAGAATTAAATCCACTTTCCAATATTGCTATTACTGAAAACATATAAGCAAAAATTTTTCACAAATGTCATTGTAAGGATATTTTAAAATAAATAAAATTAAAAAAACCCCTTTTTTTTATTTTAAAAACTTTACGAAAAAACTTATCCTTACAATCCATATGAAAACCTTGTTGTTATCTATTCCTAAGTAATATATCATAACTCTTAAGCAACAGCTCAAAATTCTGATCACCGAACCATGCGATTGAAACCCATCTTGGCAATCAGAATCAACATATACTTCCTTTAAGCTTCCTATCTTTTCTTTGATTCTTAAAAACATCAACATGTGACCCATTCACATTATGTAATAAGAATGTCCAAATAGGAACTTAATAGAGTTAGAAAGTGGAATTTAACTAAAGTAGAGTCAAACTTCTTGACTTGATCAATCTTATTATCTTTCAGGTAAATATGGCAGCTTCGCAATCAGTGTCCCTCCCTTTGGCAATAAAACATATGGACCATTTGCTAATGGCACATGAGACTATCTCAGACTTAGCCTTTCTCTTTACCATGTGGTCAACCGAGTTGACTATGGCCGATCCCTTTCCATTGGGAAGAGAAATATTTTTCTAGATATCTAATGCTACCATTGTTAATGTCCATTTAAGGTTTGGGAAGTTGATATTCAAACAAAATTTGCTTTACTAGTGTTCCAAATCATTGCTGATTCCGCAGCACCAAGAATATGGATAAGATCACTAAGGGTCATGTCATAGTCTATCTCATAGTAGTCCCAAAGGGATCACTATGTTACCAAGAAAGTGATTGAACATCCAACTTTCACAAGACTTTGACACCCAACTCTCCCGGCTTGTCAATATGTGACTTTATCTCCAAGATGTGAGCATACATACACTATGCTTGCCAATAGGGCTTGAGTGATCTTAAACTTGTGGGTTAGGGAGAATAAATAGATGAGGTGGAGGAAGAGAAGCATGATGTTGAGGGACATCATCTTTAATAGGAAAGCTTGTTCCAAGCGATTTCGGAAGATCATAGTTGTTTGAACCAGACATCTTCAATGGGAGAAAATCATGTTAGTTGATTCAAAATCCTTAATATAACACCCAATATGAAATATTAAGGCTAGGCGAATGACGATTCACCAATTTCCACCATGAAAAACAAAATAATTTATTAGGTTTTAATCGGATTTGAAACTCCTAGATCTTTTGAGATTCATTGAACTTTTCAATGACATGTTTCAATCTCGAGTGTGCCCTCTCAAATTTTTTGACTGGGATGCCGAGGATCACAAAACAAGGTATGAATAACCATACTAATTCACTTGGTACCCTTAATATTATCACCTAATCAATGTGTCAGTTAACCACACATGCTCCATTGATTTATGAAAAACATTAAGTCACCCTTCATGATCCTTACTAGTCCAAGTTAGTATGCCAGTTAACCACACACGCTCCACCAACGACTTGGTAAGGTACAAAGTGTGAATTCCATGGACTAGCACCATGTTCACATTTTTCCTAAAGTAACTAAGATTGGGAATTAAAATATTTAGTTACTTTATAATAATCATTATACTTTAATGAGGATTTAAAGTCATTGTCCTACCCGTTCGGCTAACGACCCTCCACCGATGAAGGAAGCGGTGGGTGAGAGTGGACACCTATTAAGCTGCCATTTTATAAGCAACAACCTTATACCCCCTTATAGACCGACTTCGTGAATGAGGCCTACTAATGGTAGAACAACTTATTCTTATACATATATATAATAATTAACCATTAATCTTATAATATAAGGGTAGAATTTTAACTTTTAAAACTTCTAGGGTATGGAATTAAAGTTTGTGTGAGACTTTACAAATTCCAAAACTTAAGGGAATGTTTTGAACAATTCAAAACCTTTTGAATATTCATAACTTATGAGTTTTAATTAAGTGTTTAAAACTTTTAATGAAGAGTCTCTTGGAAATCCATAACTTGAGGACAAGTTATGGAGTCCATAAAAACATTTATTAGAAAAAAAAACTCTTCAAAAGTGTAACTTATGACTTCTTAAAAAAGATTTAAAAGAAAAAACTTTTGGAATTCCATAACTTCAGGACAAGTTATGGAGTTCATTCAATGTCATGAAGATCAAGAATTATACTATCAAACAATTTGCACATAATTCCTATGATCTATCAAAACTCATAAGTTCATGCACATTCATAATCAAAAACTTTCAAGAATCATGTAAGCATATACATAAACGTGAAACATTGATTGTAACTTTGAAATTGGTCCACCATCATCATTACCACATCAAAAACAGGTTTTATAAGTTTACAACCCGAAAATCTGCACTCAGGCCTGCCAACTCGTCGAGTGCATGAACTGACTCGAAGAGTTGGTTGAATATACACATGGACTCGGCGAGTACCATGAAGGACTTAGCGAGTCAACTGTGCAGAATGCAATTTTTCGATATTTTTCAGCAATTTGCATCAAGTATTCAAGAAAACAAGCCTAGGCTCTGATACCAATGTTGGGTTTTCAGCATTCTAACACTCCTAAGTGTACATGCAACCTTAATAAACCTTGGATCTATGTTTTTTCTAAAATACATGAAAATAATAATTTCCAAGGTTTACATCCTAGCTAGCATTGCATGAAGAACTAGAATCATAAAACACTAGAAGAATGACACACCTTTTGATAGTGATTGATTGCTTGGAGTTTGAGAGCCTAGCACCAATAATATGAATGCCTCAAGTGGAATCACAAATCACCACAAACTTGGAAAAACCTTGAGAGAATAATATGCTATATAGAAATCGGCCACCACAAAGTCTCACACAACTAGTTGCCATTTCTTGGAATATGTACATCTTTATATAGTGTGGAGGATTGGGGTAAACCTTAATAATCCATATCTTTTCCTTTCCAAGGATCCATGGGTTAAAAGCTCCATGGATCATCCATGGACCCCCATGCATGTTTAGCCCATTCCTAATGAGTTTAAGCCCACATTATATAAAATGCAATAGCCCATGTTTAATTAGTCTTCCTTTTAATCACTAAATTAATTCATAATTAATTTAAGACTAAAACTAATTAAATAACATGACTTCGTATTAATATATTATAACTTATAATATATTAATAAATCATAAACATACTAGTCTCATAAGATTATCCATATAAATTGTACGGGTGAAGTGCAACCCAAATGGATAATGCCGGGTCGGGTCAAGTATATACCAAATAAGTTATGGACTTAGACACCTTATCCAACAGAATTCAGTTCCTTGCATGGTGTTCCAACGGAACTTTGCTATTGGTATTTGACTTTGCTCTTTTGGTTTCCCTGTCCATGATCCCCACATGTTCCTCTTTGGGATGTAATTTCTCGTTTACCTGGATTTCGTCAAGTGGGATTACAAGAGTTCTAGTGGTCAGACACTTCTTAGGGTTGGGAACGTGGAATGTGGGATGTATGATGATGAGTTTTTGTGGTAACCGAAGTCTATGGGCTACCAGACCGATCCTAGCGAGGATCTCGAATGGTATAATGTAAACTGTGTACTTGATACCCTAGGGTTAGTAACTTTAGACGTTGAGACGAACACTATTACCACTAAGGGTTAAGGTTGTGTAAGGTACAACTGGCCTTATGAATCTTAGGGTATCTTGGGAGTTTCTTCCTATGGAATTTTGGGCTAGTGGTATGTTGACCTTTTCTTATTCCTTGAAGTCGGTCAAATAGGTAGTTGATTCAGAATAAGGGATATTGATCCTTGATGATGATTTGATTTGACTTGGTAGTCAAAGATCCTATAGACAATTCGCGCTTCCTCTTTACAAGTCAGACGAACGAGCTTTGAGGTTAGAGGCTCGGTCTAATAATTTCCTTACTTGTTAGTGTTGGGTTTTAAGTACTATAACACTCATATGGTGCACATACAACCCTAATAACTTTGGGTCTATGTTTTCTCTAGTTATACAAATACCATACAATTTTGACATTAAAATCATAAAATCAAGTTAGAAGAATACCTCTTTATTGTAGCTTGTAGTTTTGGCCTTTCAAGAGCTTAACACCTCAAGTGTGATGCCTCAAATGGTTTACAAACACCATGAACAAATAAAGACTTTAAAAGAGAGGCTAGACACTTCAAAATTGGCTATATCTCTTCCTAGAAGACTTAGGGCCGATTTTAGGTTGAGGGATAACACATATATAGTGTAGGATTCCAAGGGTCATGTGTAAACCCTAATCCATACACATAGGCTTATGATCCATAACTCATGTGGACTAACTCTTCATTACTCTTGCATAAACTTAGTCCATCATGGATCAAAAGCCCAAAACCATATGTATTACTAACTTACATAATTAGTCTCCATTAATTTAATTATTCTCTTTTGATCACTAAATTAATTCCAAATTATTTCTTGATCAATACTAATTAAATACTATGATTTCTCAATTAATATATTATACTTATAACATATTAGTAAATCATAAATAGCCTTTTTCTCAAATATCCATCCAATTCAGATTGTTCTGTTGAAGGCAACCCAAATGGACCATGCTACTCTCATGTAAAGTACATATAAATTATAGTTATGGTCCTAGAAACCTAATCCAGTAGTCTCCCACTTGGATAACTCTAATAACTATAATTGCAAGTATGGCTTCAAAATCCGACTAGCAATCGTAGCTCTCAAAAGTTGCTATCGAACTCTAACATAGTGAATGACACGTCCATTAGATAAGGGATCATATATTCCTCCATTCTAGATATCGTATGAACTGAGACATGGATTATAATCATTGTCTTTGTTCATGTGTTGTTTCCCGAATTCTAGTTTATGACGATTGACTAGTTAAACAAATTAAATCAGTCCAGGCTTAGCCAAGCGCTTAGGGTTGTCATCACTAAATTCGACTTATATGCTTGCTCTTTTTACTCATCAAATCACACACAACAATGAATTTTATAACACCAAGTTACTGGTGTGTTTTCATATCATCAATGTGGAAACGATTTGTAAACTACAACTTATATCTCTCCATTTCAAGAATATAAGATATTATCATCTCACAATCACTCATGATAAAATCATGAAGTGATTCAGATAAGCGTAGGTTTAGTCCAATACTCAAATCTTATTACAGGAGTACTCATGAATACTGCAGCAAACTTGATCTATATCTAACACTTTAGACAATCTACAGGCAGATTCATGACAGTCTTGCCTCAATACCTATTTCCAAAGTATGACCGACTATGGATATTTGAATAATCTTATTATTCGGGAAGTCAAAACATACGAACTGAAAGACAAGAATAATTGAATCCAATATGGTCTCAAAACTATTACATATAAATAAAATACCTTTATTTAATCATCATACTGATTACACATTATTCATTGTATAATGTTTCGATTAATCAACTTAATACTTGAGTTAAAACAATAGTCATCCCATGCTCCAAGCATGCACACTATGTTTACCTATGGTCCTTACTATGTTTACCTATGGTCCTTACTTTGTGAAATAGATAAACTGTAAACATTTTCGATGACACTCATTTCACAATTCTAAATCCTTATCATAAGTGTGAGTATACCAAGTCCTTTCCACTTACTGTAATCGGTTAGATTCTAAGCTTATATGCAGTGATCCTTTTGTAATGACTATGTACACAAGTAATAGAGACTTTTCCAATTACAAAAGTTTCCATTGGAGATTTTTATAAGACTATTCCATAGATACAAAGTCTTAAATTCAAAACACATTCCTTTGAACATCCTTCTTGCATAAAAGTTTCTAACATACTCATAGATTTCTGATATCCAACTCCCATTATGGAAACCTTTCCATAATGGCCATATGACTTTACATTCTTAATAGAATCCTATCTATTCAGAATTATATCAATATGGTCCATTCATTACTATACTTTCAACTATCCACAAGCAACCAATACTTGGTAAACCTCATATTGTCATCGACGGTTGCTTAATAGATTTAGTCATATCCGGTTCTGGTCCTTTTTCCATCTTAATGCCCTAGGCATTTGTAAAATTCAGAACACATAAATATTATAGCATATGCAATCGATCCTATATCTGAAGCAAGTAGAACAATACATAATGTCTTAAATAGAGGCACGATGCTTGACTAGTCTTTTGCTATAATATTTCCATATATGGAATTTCCTTATCTTGAATCATTTCAACATAGCATTCACATATGTTTATGACAGAATTAAAATTTCAATCCAGGCTTTTAGATTCAAATTGAAGTATAAGTATCCTCTCCCTTACTATAGCGAAATAACTTTTCAAATTCTATAATTTTGCAAAATTCTTACCCTTTGTTTCTTATAACTAGTATTGCTAACTTGCAATACTTCACATAATAATCATGCTTCGACTATCATGATAATTATATTCTAATTAGCATAACACTTATGCTCCCACTAGCTTTGGCATGTACTCAGAAATCAGTTGGACTTCTAGAAATATGTACTTATTGACTTTCTTACCAAAGTTTAGATTTCTGATACAAGATGATTTGATAAGCCTTTATCTAAGTTTATACACCTTTTATTATAAAGCTCATATGTGTGTCTAAACTATTCAGAACTTACAACAATAAGTTTCGAATGTTCAAACTATTTTCCATTTCTCATAATTCGAACTATGAAGAGGGATGTTGTAATCATAATCAAAATTTAGAATGAAAATATCACAATAGCTAACTTTTTAAAATTTACTTAGTGAAGGTGTTTCCTCACAATTATTTTCATAAATTAGAGAGAAACTTTATCACACTTAGATTTTTTGGTATATGTGTTCCTATCTATGTGAATTTGTCATAACCATAATCATAAGACAAGGTTAGTGACAAATCCAAACTCATATGGACTGAACTTGGTCAATCTTAATTTCTTGCCACCTGGCAGGACAAGGACCTACCATTGCTTATAATTTGTTATGCAAACAATTGAGTACTCATAGAACTCACACGCATAGTCAACCAACTAGAATGGGCACAAAAAATAAGAATATGACAACACGATAGGTTACAAACCTCAAGTCATGTGCTAGTGATTAACAATAGGTTTACTCTTGATTAGTTCTTGAAACTTTCAAGATCCTTAAGATTCTCACTGACCTCTTCACATATAAGACTCTCTTTGTCATGAAAAATTACTTGACAAACAAATATTCAAGACTTAGTGCGGTTTCTTATCAAGACAAACGCTTTTGACAATCGGTCTTAGTTGATCTTTGTTTTATCCAAAACATCACAACATACCAATTTCAAATGTACAAGAGTAGAAAACATTTTACTCTACATTTGATAATTGTTATAAACCTTTCTTAAGATTATGTCACTCAAGGCACAATCACGGAGTATGACTCTAAGACTTGATTATGGAACGAAGTATGACTCTCGTTAATTGATTTAACTATATCAACAAGTCCTGATACCTCTTCTTAGCAATGAAAATGCACTAAGGTTTCCTTAGAGTATCAATTGTGATATGGTTTTCATAATCATTAAGATGATCATAAAACACGATACTAAAGTACTCTCATTTCCTTTCAGATTGGAGAAACTTTTATCTTTCTGCCTAATTGATTCTTCTTATTCGATCTACTGTACATTGAATCTTTTCCAATGATTCAGAAGTATACTTAATCTTGTAAGCATAACCATATTTACTAAACTTTAGTAAATCATGACGAATAGTCTTATCATTCTTTGTGGTGGACATGACCAATGCACATATATATGTACTAGATCTCCTAATCCTTCACTTGACTCACATATACATGTACACAAGGAATTAGTCTTAATTTCCCAAATATGAAGGTTCTCATTCATCATAAAATACAAGTTGCATGATTCCAAGTTTCTATCCAATTGAAACTTGGGTGATGAGAATATCTCCTTATTTGGTAAATTATTACACTACCACAAACGAAAAAATCAAATCCATTTTCAATATAGCTAACATTATTTAAACACCAATTTTCACAAATTCCATTGTAAGGAAGTATAAAACAAGATAAATTTCAAAATTTTATTTATTTATAAAAATGCAGAAAAACTTTTCCTTACAATGAAACTACAAACTATGTTTCCTAAGCAATCTATCACGATTACTAGCATCAGCTCAAATATCCAATCATCAAACCATGTGATCGAAATCCATCTCTTCGCGATCAAACTCAACATGCTTTTCCTTTAAGCTTCCTTTGATCCTACAAAATATCAAAATGTAATCTTATCACATCATGTATTAAGAATCTTCAAATAGGAACTTAATAGAGTTAGATAGTTAACTTACCTGATGCAGATTCGTACATTTTGATTTTACCATCCTTGTGGTTCTTCAGGTAGATACAGCAGCTTCGCAACCAATGCCCCTTCTCTTGGCAATAGAAACAAACAGATTCTTTTGGAATGGTACACACGACAATCTCAGACTTAGCCTTTCCCTTTCCTTTGGAAAGAGAAATCATTTTTGGACTTCCAAAGTTTCCATTGTCAATGTCCATGTAAGTTTGGGAAGTAGATCTTCCAATCAAATTTACATTACCAATGCGCCAAATCATTGCTGATTCAACAACATTTAGCAAATATATAAGATCGATAACGGACATGTCACGGTCTGTCATATAGTAATCTTTAATGAAATCACCATATAACTCAGGAAGTGATTGAAGAACCCATTCAACATCCAACTTCCTCGAGACAATGATTCCTAACATTCCCAGTATGTCAATATGCCGCTTCATGTCCAAGACGTGAGCACATATGTACTTTCCATCTTGGTGTTTTCTAGCCAATAGGGCTTGAGTGACCTTCAAATTTTCAAGTCTATGAACATGTGGGTTATGAAGAATAATTGGAGGAGGGTTAGGAAGTGAAGTATGATTTCCATTTCCGCGATCAATCGTGCGACATCATCTTCATAAGGAAATCTTTTTCCAAAAGATTCGGGAAGACCATAGTTGTCAGAACTAGACATCTACAAGGGAGAAATTCGAGTTAGTTGAGTTAAGTCCTTAATATAACACCCAAAATGAAATGTTATGGCTAGGACAAAACACAATATTCTACAATTCGGAAGAGGGATGCCCCAATCCAATTGTAAAATATTTTAGGGTAGGTAAATGACGATTTACCAATTTCCACCATGAAAAACAAAATTGATTATTAAGTTTTGAATGAATTAAAATTCCTAGATTCTTTTGAGATTCATTGAACTTTTCAATGACATGTTTAATCTCGATTATACCCTTCAAGTTTGTGAATGGGATATCGATGATCACAAAAAAAGGTGTAAATAATCATGCAAATTAGCTTGGTACTCTCGAAGTGATTTATCACCTAATCAATGTGCTGGTTAACCACACTCACTCCATTGATCTATGATAATCTCCAAGCTACTCTTTTCCATCCTGCATTAGTCTCGGATTAGTGTGCCAGTTAACCACACATGCTTGCATTAATGGGTAATAAGGTGCAATGTGCAATTTCATTTGTTAGTATTTGATTCATATTTTTCCTAAAGTAACCCAGATTGGGAATTTATAAGGGTTTAGTTACTTTATATTTCATTATACTTTTAATGAGGGTTTAGTGTCCCATCCTACCCGTTCGGCTAAACCCTCTACCAGTCAAGGAAGCGGTGGGTGAGAGTGGGGATCCATTAAACCACCATTTTATAGGCAGTAAACTTATACCCCCTTATAGACCGACTTCGTAAATAAGGTCTACTAATGGTAAGACCGACCTTTTACTTATACATATATAATATATTAAACTTTAAAGTTTATATAGTGTAAGGGTGTATTTTAAAATTTTAAAATACTTGATGGTTTAATCTATTCATAAATTATACTCTTAATTTAATTAAACATAAACCATATGATTATGGATTTAATAATAATCTTTTAATTAAATATTTAATTAACTATTAATAAAGTCCATAAGAGTTAATTGAACTATTTAAAAAACATCAAGATGCTAAATCAAATTAAAACTATTTAATTAATTTTATGTTATGAACCCATGAGTTACATTTTTTAAAACTTTTCAAATTACTAGGGTTTTTATGAATTCAATGTTTGTTAATTGAGACTTTTCAACTTTTAAAACTTGAGGCCATATTTTGTAATTCTTGAAAAACATTTGAACTCCATAACTTAAGGAGTTAATTTGTTTTATGAAGATGAGACTTTTCAAGTTTCATAACTTATGGAACTCTTCAAAAAACATTAAGATCAATTTAACTAATATTTATTTGTAATTCCTTAAAAAACCTTTTAGTTCCAAATTTGATAACAAAAATTGCAACTCCTTAAATAATTTAGATCTAACTTTAAACTAATAAAACAATCATCTCATTTTATCTTTTACTAAATTGATCTAATTCAACTCTTGTAGCAAGATGATTCAAAATTTACAAATAATTAGTTTTTCACAAAATCAAGTAATTATCTTAAAATTTTGGCAATCATCATGTTATTGGATGAGGATAATCATTATCATATCAACACCATCAAATTTTATGAAATAAAATTTTTTGTGGTAATGATCCGAATCTAAGTAGTTAATATTGGCGATTTCCAGGTGATTTCCATGTGGGATATCGGTTATCGGTACTTTTCAAAATAGCGGTGTCAAATATCGATCCAAAATATCGGACCGCAAAAATCAGTGACATTTACCGATATTTACAGGCGATTGCCAGTTGGGATATCGGTTAAGTAATTTTACTTGCTTTTTTTTAGTGTTAAGTCATTGCCTTAAGTCTTATGGACTTAACTTAACTCAACTTTCTATTATGTTAAATACTTAATTGTTAGTTTTAGGTCATAGACTCATGCTTTAAGTATTAACCGATCTTATTGTTATGTTAGCTGTTACATACTTTAGTGTTAAATTACTAGTTTCTATGGGTTTGATCATCTTGGTGTGTTAAGTACATAATTATTAAATGATGATGATGAGATTAGAGATGTGGATGATCTAGATAAACTAATTGGATGCCTTGGTTAATGTGGACTTGGTGGAAGATTCCATGGCTCACGTAAAATTATGTTTCAAACATTGCCAGTTTTGAATTTTGACTTTTTATGTTAATTTTATGTATGATTTATGTTTGTGTGCGTGTGTGTGTGTGTGTGTATATATATATATATATATATATATATATATATATAATTACGCATGGTATAAAAATACCGATATCCCACCACGATAACCTATATCCCAAATATCGACCCTTGACTGATATTTGATTTTGGACTGCTATAACTTCCTAGATCCTAATACAAAACAGGCCAAAAACCCAAAAATCCCGCCAACTGATGATCCAGCTCGTCGAACTAGGCTATGGACTCGTCGAGTGCATGACCAAAATCATCCAACTTGTCAGGTCGATTAGTGGACTCATCGAGTTCATGCTAAAAGATTGTTTTTTTCATTTTTCTTCAACTTTGAACAACTATCTATGCATGAATATAACATAAAACTACATATGTCTCTAATATCACTATTGGGTTTTAAGTACTATAACACTCCTACGGTGCACATACAACCGTAATAGCTTTGGATATAAGTTTATTTATACATGCAATAAAATTTTCAAAGCATGAAGCCTACAACTACTATACAATTTTGACATATAAATCATAAAATCAAGTTAGAATAATACCTTTTTATTGTAGCTTGTAGTTATGGCCGTTCAAGAGCTTAGTACGTCAAGTGTGATGCCTCAGATGGTTCGCAAACACCATAAACAAAGGAAGACTTTGAGAGAGAGGCTAGACACTCCAAAATAGGCTATATCTCTTCCTAGGAGACTTAGGGGCCGATTTTAGGCTAAGGGATAACACATATATAGTGTGTTGGATTAGATGTCTAAGCCCATAACTATTATTAGTATGTGTTCAACCCGAGAGTAGCATCGTCCAGTTGGGTTGCATGTCATCATAAAAATTGGATAGAAAACTGAGAAAAGGTTATTTATGATTTATATTAATATATTTTAAGTTCAAATATATTAGTATGAAATCGTATTATTTTATTAGTATTGATCAAGAATTAATTTTGTTTTCAAAAGAGACTAATTAAATATATGTGGATTGATTATGTAAATCATTCATTCTTTTATATGTGGGCTTGTGATCCATTGTCCTACATGTTGTGCTGAACCCATGGATCATGAAGGAAATGGAAAGTCATGGGTTTACATGGTGTAACCCTAATGAGACACACTATATAAAGGACCCCATGGTTCATGAAATGGTGACTAGTGCATACACAAAAGATGGCAGCCAAATTTCATAAAGGGTGAACCAAATAACCTTCTCTTAAGTTATTCCAATTGATGGTGGTGTTGTGTGAACCATTTGAGGTGCAACACTTGTGGCATTAAGTTCTTAAAGGTTCAAGACTTGAAGTTCTATCAAAAGGTATGTCAACTAACTAGAATTTTGTAGTATAGTTGCTTCATAATATGCTAGTTAGGATGATTCTTTGGAATTTTGAATGTATGCGTGTATAATAGAGAAAACATAGATCCAGAGCACATAGGGTTACATGTACACTATAGGAGTGTTAGAATGCTCAAAACCCAACAATGGTATCAGAGCTTAGGGTTGTTTTCAATTATACTTGATGATACTTGCTTGAAAATGCTGTAAAAAATGATTTCCTACTGTTCTGGACAATTGAATCACTGAGTCCACTGATGGAATCGCCGAGTCCATGAAAAAATCCATCCACCTCGTCGAGTTGGTTCATGCAGTCGACAAGTTGGAGCCCCTGAAAGCGTATGTTAGAGTTTTAAGGCTGAAATTGGACTAGAATCATTACCCTAAGCTGTTTTCAACCTATAAACCTGTTTTTGATGCGGTAATGATCATTCTAATCCAATTCAATAGATAATTGTCAAAAGTTTCATGTTTTTTTATAAGTTTAATGGTTAGCCTAATTACATGAAAATTGGTTGATTTGAATTGTCTTGTTCATATGATTAAAATCTAGATCATAGTTTTTCTTGACATGCTTGTTAGTTGTATTGATGATCTTAATGATTTTTAACGGATTTCATAACTTGTCTTCATGTTATAGAAAACCAAAAGTTTTTGTGTCAAAACTTCATTAAAGCTATAGGTTACATAATTGAGAGTATTTTCTCATGAATAGTTTTATAGACTCCATAACTTGTCCTCAAGTTATGGATGTTCATTAAAGTCTTTAAAACCTATATTAAACTCATATGTTATGGATTCAAAAAGTTTTTAGAATTGTTTAAAACTTCCCCTCAAGTTTTGGAATTTGTAAAGTTTCCCCCCATGAATACTTTAATTCCAAGTTAAACCCTTAGAATTTTAAAAGTTAAAATTCAACCCTTATACTATTTTAATATTAATAGTTAATAGTTATATATATATATATATATATATATATATATATATATATATATATATATATATGTATGTATGTATAAGAACAAATTCAGTCTTACCGTTAGTAGGCCTCATTCACGAAGCCGGTCTATAAGGGTGGTATAAGGTTACTACCTATAAAATGGCAGTTTAATGGGTGTCCACTCTCACCCACCGCTTCCTTGACTGGTGGAGGGTCGTTAGCTGAACGGGTTTGACAGGACATTAATTCTACTTTCATTAAAAGTATAATGATAAATATAAAGTAACTAAACCTTATTAAATTCCGAATCTCAGTTACTTTAGGAAAATGTGAATTTGGTGCTAACCCATGAAATTATACTTTGTACCTTACCAAGTCATTGGTGGAGCGTGTGTGGGTAACCGGCACACTAACATGGACTAGTAAGAGTGGAAAAGGGTAACTAAGTATTTATCATAGATTGGTGGAGTGTATGTTGGTAACCGAAACATTGATTAGGAGATAAAAATTAAGGGTACCAATCACAAACTTGAGAGGGCACAACCGAGATTTAAACATGCCATTGAAAAGTTGAATGAATCTCAAAAGATATAGGAGTTTCAATCCAATTAAAACCCTATTAGGTTTTCATGGTGGAAATTGGTGAATCGTCATTTGCCTACCTTCAAATATTTTATAGCTTGGGTTACGACATCCCTCCTCCCAGTTATAAAATATTGTGCTGGGTCCTAGCCTTAAAATCTCATTTTGGGTTTTATATTAACAATTTAAATCAACTAACTTGAATTTGTCCCATTGTAGATGTCTAGTTCAGACAACTATAATCTTCCCAAATCCCTTGGAACAAGCTTTCCTAATAAAGATGATGTCCCGAGATTGGATCATGGAAATCACGTTCTCTTCCTCCACCTCCTCTAATTATTCTCATTAACCCACATGTTCTTGAAAAGTTCAAGGTCACTCAATCCCTATTGGTAAGCAATGTCTATATGTGCTCACATCTTGGAGATGAAGGCACATGTTGAAAAGATGGGAGAGTTGGGTGTCGAAGTCTTGAAGAAGTTAGCTATTGATTGGGTTCTTTAGTCACTACCTGATGACAAATCATGACATGACCTTTATTGATATTACCTATTTTCTTGTTACTGTTGAATCAACAATGATTTAGAGCACTGGTAAAGCAAATTTGATTTGAAGATCTACTTCCCAAACTTCCATGGACACTGACAATGGTGAAATTAGTAGTCTAGAAAATCTTTCTCTTCCCAATGGAAAGGGATCGACCGTGGTCAAGTTGTTTTGTCACACCCCCAAACCGAATTGGCGGAAACATTTGGGGGTGGAGGATGTCATGTACAGTATCACAACAATGCATAATAGTAAACATGCAACAACATCATCCATTGCATTAATAGTATAATTCAATACAAGTGTGTTCTGTGCAATAATAGTAAGGCACCAAAAATGAATACTCAAAATAAAGTTAAGTCTGAAAGTACTCTGCCTTCTCAAGACCTGCCATTGGTTATGAAACGAGACACAACAATATGATATCCCTCCAGGAGACTCTGGTTATGAAACGAGACACAACAATATGATACCATGCCCCAGAGTAGTGGCTCACATTTATGTTATAGTATACTTGTATGTGTATAGTATGCTCTATCTGTTATAGTGTATTGTATGTTCTCTTTGTATCGTATGTAGTATGTTCTCTTTGTATAGTGTATAGCATGTTCCTCCTTGTTTCTCATTATAGTATGTTCTTTTGTTTCTCGCTATAGTATATTTGAATTGACTCGTGTATGAACTGACTCTTGTATGTTTCAATGTACTAGAAATAGTAATTAATAATCTCCTAAATTGTACCTATTATAGTTTGCTAGTAATGTTGCCTGAATGACCATGTGTGTTTGTACACCCTTGTTATCTAAAAGTATAGAACTAATGTAATAAAATTTATATCTATACATATATACATAATATATAACTAAGATTCAAATGATATTCAGACAAACAACTGATACCCTAAGTCCACAACAAAACAAGGAACAAGAAATAAAACGAGTTATCAGTCCTAAGTCCTGTCAACCTTATTTATGTAACTATATCTGAATAGACATGATTTTGACAGTATATAAGTTTAAAAGAGTTTGATAAAGTTTTTTGAAATGGTTGTTTGATAACATAGCTTTGAAGTATAAGAAATCCATCTATTTGATAGTTATTAATCACATGTCATTGATATAATAAATTTAATGTTTCAACTTGTATTCCCCCCATAAAAGCATTTAAAATCATTTAAAAGGGTAGTTAGGGGTATAAACTCACATGCAGTGAGTGGTTAGACTAAATATCGGAAAAGGATGCTGAGTGCTAAGTGAAATCTCGGGCACCAACGGATCCTAATAAGCATATAATGACACATATGTTTATATAAATAGTGTATAAACAACTAATCATGTAAGGAACCACTTTAGGGATAAGGAAACACTTATATTGAAGTGTTACAACCATAAAGGATTGCATGTAAGGGTTTTATGGCCACACTAAGGTATGTACGGCCAGGAGTTTACGGCCAAAGAGGTATACAACCGAGGGAGTGTACGGCCCTTGGTGTATACGGTCCTAAAGTGTATGGTCAAGGAGTTTATGGCTGTACAATCATGGGAGGACTTGCAAATGAGGTGTTTTAAGGTCCTTACTTGCATTCCCAAGGTGTTCTAGGTCCTAGGTTTGGCCTTGAAGGAATTTGAAGCCAAAACATACACCAACACACAAGATTTTACGTCCATGCAAGGATTTATGGCCGTAAACTCTTGATGTTCATATGTTTTATGATGAATCGAAGGCTAAAATCAAGAGTTTAACAAGTCTAACTAGGAGGTAGAAGAGATACTCACGTTTTTTAAGCTTGAAAGGGGGTTCACGGTCCAAGAACAAGTGTGTTATTGGTGAAAGATGAAGAAGACTTGAAGATCTATTAACAGGGCTAAAAGATAGCCAAAAACAAGTCTGACTTTGTGAAGGGCCATGAAATGGTTTGGGCTAGGCTTTGTGTCTGAATTGTTTTGATTATGTGTCTGTATCTTAATTTCTGATGTTTATGGTGTTTAGGGCGTTTACGGCAATAAACCCTATTTGCAGTTCAGTTTAGTATAAATAGTGTCTGTGTTAGTCTTTTGGGGGTTGGTTGCCACTCTGTTTACGGTCTCTATTGAGTTGTACCTGACAATTTTGATATTCAATCGTGTGGAAGCTCTTTTGGTTTATCTTAATGTGTTATTTTAATCATATGTTTGTTTGATTACTAGTTTTAGATCCGTATTTGGACCTAACAATTGGTATCAGAGCAGTAAACTGGTATCAAACACATCTGATCGAGATTTTGGACGTTCATGGAATTTACTGTTGACCGTAAACTTCATTCGAGAAACTGTAATCAGTTAAAACACCATCACCGTAAAACATTTTTGAAGAACAGTAAACTATAAATACTCAAACACCGTAAATTGATTTGATCGTAAACTCCAAAACAACAAACACTCACCGTAAACTCCGTTTACGGCCGCAAACTCTTGTCTTGTCATACCAACCGTAAACACTTTTGGAATTGTTAAAACACTTTAATTTTAAAATGGATTCTCAAGCTCACTTTCATGAACATGATACTGTTATGGGAACTACTAATCGCATTCCGAGGTTGATGTCTGCTGAAGGATTTCCCGAATGGAAATACAGAATTGAGAAGTACATCAAGATAAAAGATTTCAAAATCTGGAGAAGCATACTTAGAGGTCCAGTTAGGGTGACCATGACTGTTGGAGGTCATTTGATTGACAAGGCCATTGAAGACTACACTGATGAAGAATTTGAACTGGTCGAAGAACAGGAAAGAGCTTTAGCTACATTAACCATGGCACTATCTTTTGACATTGCTCAAGGCTTTCGCGAATACACTTCAGCCAAGGATCTTTGGGAAGATCTAATTGAGGTCTATGAAGGAAATGAAGATATGAAAGAAAGTAGGCAGGACATGCTAAGACAAAAGTTTAACATTTTTAACTACATTCGAGGAGAAACTCTTGAGGCTCAACTGCAAAGATTCACTGCTCTCACAACTGACATGAACATTTCTGGGATTTTCTTAACCAAGTCAGAAATCAACAAGAAACTGCTGAATGCACTTCCTCGATAATGGGATATGAATGTGGCTGTGATTAAGAAAACCAAGGATTTGAATCGTCTCACTCTTGTAGAAATTATGGCTGTCATCAACACCTGTGACATTGATGACAAACAGAGAGAAATCATTCATATGAATTCATATTCTACTGCAAATCTTGGTACTACATCCAACAATGTTGCTCTGTCATCCTTCATGACCCACTCAAGTCACGCTTTCTAAATTCAACAACCTCAGAGTCAAACCCTCAATGCCACAACATTGATTCCACCACATCAAGTTCCAAGTGTATCAGTTCAACAAGCTGTACCGGTTTCCAATGTGTCAACCAAAGCCTCATCTTCCAACACCAAAGAATCCGATGAAAATCTCGCTCTAGTCACTCGGCTAGTCAACTGTTACAATGCCTTTGTAGCTGGAGATCTTCCACAACAACTATCTTTTGCTGATCTGGACCAGATACATCCTGAAGATGTGGAGGTAATGGACATCAATTGGCAAATTGCTATGGCTGTGTTCAGAGCCAAACAATTCGCCAAGAAAACAGGGAAAAACAATTGGGCTATGAATGCTGACAAAAAGGTGGGTTTCAACAAAAGCATGCTGAGATGTTTCAACTGTCACGAGCCGGGTCACTTGGCTCGTGATTGTCCAAAACCAGATCGAAGAGTCAACAACAACCGACAGGTGGTTGCAATGGCAAATAACCGTGTGGGAGCTATAACTAATGGAGAGACAGCTATGGTTGCTCAATCATTTGATTGGGAGGATCAGATTCAAGCTTTAAACATCTCAGGGCCAGAGAATGCTCACTTGGTTCAAATTGATGATGCAGATTCAAAGAACAATGATGCTGATCCAGAAGCTGAAATGATGGAGTTGCAGCTTTCCCTGATGGTTTCTACCTCCTCCTAATCCAAGAAAAATGAGGTAATCCTACCTTCTTGTTCTTTTTCTTGCAAGGAATATGTTACACTTCTTCGAAATGAAGTTCAACCCTTACGTAGGCAAGTAGAAGATCTTAAATATGAGGGTTATCAACTTAGGAAGGGACATAAAGCACTCAAAGCTCAACTAGAGGCCAAAATAAAAGACTTTAGAAAAGTACAAACACAATTCAGTAAAAAATGTGAAATTTATGATTATACTAAGAGACAACTAGATAGTGTGACCAAAGAACTTGATGAATTGACAATTAAAACTGGAAAAAATAATGTTAGTTTCAAAAATTACTCTGCTTCCAGTAAAACAATTGAATTTTTATGCGAAACACAATTGATATTAAAAGAAAATGAAAGTAAAGGCCTAGGGTATGATTGTGTTCCACTACCTTTTAATCATAATTACACATCATTCCCTTTGACTCAAAACGAAACTGATAGGGAGTCACATCTTCGATATGGCAAACCAGCCAATTTTGTTTCAAGAGGTTTTATTAACATTAAAAGTACTAATGTTTCTGCTTCCTCTGCAGATCCACTCTTAGATCAGGCCAAGTGTGAAGCTGGAGAATCTGTTTCTGTTATTAATTCTAATTTCTCTAGTGTGAACAAATCTGAGTATGTTAAGATTGAAAAAGTTCCTTGTGTTAGCACATTGTATGATACTGTGGAATTTAATTTTTTTGATATGTTTGATGAACTGTTTGGTAATTATGATGATTGTGAATTTCATGAAGAATCATCAACTCCACAAATCAAAATGACTGAGACACCTTCACTTATCTCACAATCTTCCTCTCATGCATATTCTCCTGAGAAAAGTAAGAGTGTCTGTAAAGAAAATAAACTTGAAAAATTCAATATCAATTCAAACAATAAACATATTTGCTTTAATTGTGGTGTTGGTGGACATATCGCTCGGAATTGTCAAAACAGGATGTTTATGCATTATTTGTCATTTAGAAGTGAAAATGAGTCTCGAGGAAGGTCTTTAACTAGAAAATCCTCAGGGTCTCATTCTCAAAATAATAATGGGAAAGGAGATAAAAACAAAACAAGGGCTATTTTACACAAGAATAAGAATGTTGTCAAAAATAATAAGCATTTTTAAAATTCAAACAAGGCTGCTTCAAAATCGGTTTCTTCAAAAGGTAGCACTGGGTCCTCTAACATCACTGGTAGAAAACCCAAATGCTCATACCAATCTGTTAAGAAACCCATTTCAAAGCCAACTGATTTTTTTGACAAAACCTAATTTTCAATGGAAGCCCAAATCTCTTTCCAGTTTATCCCTGATGTTTTCTGAAGAAAATACAAATAAAGATCATAATTTGAAAAAGATTAAAAGGGATTCAAAGAAACCATGTAGGAAACCCAGGTTTGTGATGACCTGGGTTCCTAAATGTAAATAATTCCGCTCATTTTGCAGGGGCAGTTGCGGAGGAATATCGTCCGTCCATGGTACGTCGATAGCGGCTGCTCCCGGCATATGACTGGAGACATCTCCCAGTTGAGCAAAATTCAAACTTTTAATGGGGGTTATGTTTCCTTTGCGGACGGAGATGGTGGAAAAATCACACAACGCGGAACTCTGTCAAATGGAGTGCTCAGCTTCGAAAATGTCAACTATGCACCCGAGTTAAAGCACAGTTGGTTGAGTGTCTCTCAGATATGTGACAAAGGCTATTCAACCCATTTTACTGATAAGGAGTGTTTGATTCTCAAGCCTGGCATCGTCATTCCAGAAAAATGGATTATAGTTAAATCGAAATGGGATGAAAATGCATACATCATTGACATGAACAGTAACCTACCTGATCAAGTCACTTGTCTATTCTCAAAGGTTTTCGAACACAATGCTATTCTATGGCATCGAAGACTTGGTCATGCTAATGCGAAAAACCTGAATCGTCTTGCGAAAAACGAAATGGTCCGAGGCCTTCCTGTCAAAGACTTTATTACTTTTGAAAAATGTGTTTCATGTGCTCAAGGCAAACATCATTGGAAACCACATCTGCCCAAGCAAATCAACTCAATTAGTCATGTTCTCCAGTTATTGCATATGGATTTGTTTGGTCCGGTCAACGTCCTGAGCATCAAAAAAAGCTCATACTATCTTGTTGTGATTGATGACTACTCTAGATTTACTTGGGTCTTCTTCTTATCCAACAAAGCAGGGGTTGCTGATCTGATAAAGAAGTTTGTTGTGATGATTGAAAAACAAACCAGTAATCAAGTGAAGGCGCTTTGAATTGATAACGGAACTGAATTCAAGAATGCTACTCTTGATCATTTTTGCGCAAAAAAGGGGATTGTGCGGTAATATAGCTCTGCTCACACACTACAACAAAATGGTGTTTCTGAAAGAAGGAATAGAACATTGAAAGATGCTGCGAGGACAACGCTTTGTGATTCCAAGCTTCCTATCTTCTTTTGGGCCGAGGCGATCAACACTTCTTGCTATGTGCAAAATCGTGTCCTAATCAACAAAGCTCAGATGAAGACACCATACGAAATTATTTATGGACACAAACCATCTGTAGGCCATTTCCGTGTATTTGGATGCCCTTGCACCCTTCTTCACTTAGATACCAACCCTAAATTTAATGCCAAAGCTGATGACTGTTACTTTGTGGGATATGCTGCGCGCACTGCATACAGGGTTTACAACAAAAGAACAAAGCAGATTGCTGAATCTTTTGATGTGCGCTGGGTGGAGGAGAATGAAACTGATGCTAGAGTGGGTCCTGATTGGTTGTTTGATTACACATCATTATTCAGATCTCTCAACGTGTTCTCAAATAATTCAAGTGGATCTTCCTCTGGTCTGAAGAATGTTCCTGTAATTGAAGACGAAGATGAAGAAGTTGTCTACAGACCCCAAACGGTTGAAAGGGAATCCTATGCATCACTTGAGGGGGAGTCTTCTGTTTACTTTGAGTGGGAGTTTTCTGAACAACCAATTAGTCCTGTGTCTGAAATTCCACCAGAAACTCCTAATGCTGATGCTACACCTCTAACACCCATTGAGAGAGAGTTCATGACTACAGATGCTTCCGCTGACAATCCAACATTTATGGAACTCCTCTTTCCTGAAGTAATAGCAAATGAGTTTGTAGCAGAGTCTTCTAATCGGACTCAACCAGCAGATGATGGAGGTGTCAATATTCACACTCTTCCTGTTTCTATCAATGAGATTAGCCAAGATATACCCTCCCAGACTCAACGCGATCATCTGATTGAAAATGTCATTGGCCGGTTGGATGATGGAGTCAAGACTAGGAGTCAGAGTGGGGATGTGAATGAATGTCTTTACTCTTGCTTTATCTCTCAAATAGAACCCACAAACATTGAATTGGCTCTAAATGATCCCAGTTGGGTAGACGCAATGCATGAAGAGCTAAATCAGTTTAAAAAGCTTGGGGTTTGGAAATTGGTTGAGTTACCGAAGGGCAAACGGTCTCTCGATACACGTTGGGTATATCGGAATAAGCAAGATGATTCTGGTGTAATCGTTCGTAATAAGGCACGATTAGTGGTCTGAGGGTTCCGTCAGATTGAGGGTCTTGATTATACTGAAGTGTATGTTCCCGTGGCTCATCTAGAGGCTATTCAAATTTTCCTCACGTATGCCTCTTACAAGAATTTCACGGTCTACTAGATGGACGTCAAGACTGCCTTCTTGTACGTCAAGGTCAAGGAGGAAATTTATGTTGATCAACCCCTGGGGTTTGTTGACTCAATGTTTCCTAATCATGTCTACAAGTTGGACAAGGCATTGTATGGGTTACATCAAGCTCCTCGAGCGTGGTATGCAACTCTAACGAAGAACTTGCTCGAACATGGCTATTCTCGCGGTACCATTGATCAAACTTTATTCATTAAGCATATGGGTGATGATCAAATATTGGTTCAAATCTATGTTGACGACATCATCTTCGGGTCCACATGTCCAAAGCTGTGCAAAGAGTTTGAAAGCGTGATGAAGATGAAATTTGAGATGAGCTCACTAGGTGAAATGACAATGTTTCTGGGGCTTCAAGTTAATCAGAATTCAACCGGAATCCTGCTGCATCAAGCAAAGTATGTTGACGATATTTTTGAGATGTTTGGATTTTCAGACACGAAGCCTGCTTCAACTCCCATGGCTGAAAGACCCTTGATGACTCTAGACACTGATGGTGAATCCGTAGATCAAACACATTACAGATCGATGATTGGTTCCTTGATGTATCTCACTGCAATTCGTCCTGACATCATGTTTGCAGTGTGTCAATGCGCTCGCTATCAGGCTAATCCTAAGCTTTCACATCTTATTGCTGTCAAAAGGATTTTTTGGTATATCAAAGGCAGTCCTCGACTGGGTCTTTGGTATCCGAAAACCCTGAATTTGATTTATATGCTTTTGCTTACAGTTATTATGGAGGTTGCGAGCATGACAGGAAATCAACATCAGGAGGGTGTCAGTTCCTTGGTGATAGACTAGTATCGTGGCAATGCAAGAAACAGCATACAATATTTACTTCTACAACATAAGCGGAATATGTTGATGCATCGGCGTGTTGCTCTCAAGTTATCTGGATCCAACATCAGCTGTTGGATTACGGTTTGAATTATCTAGAAACCCCAATTCATTATGATAATGAGGCATCTATTCAAATAACTAAAAGTCCAGTCCAACATTCCAAGACCAAGCACATTGACATCAAAATTCATTTCATCAGAGATTGTTATGAGCGCTTGCTCATTTGGCTAGAACAGGTCCCCACTGCTAATAATGTGGCGGATCTATTCACCAAGCCGTTTAACAAAGCTCGATTCGATGTGCTTGTGGAATTTTTGAAAATGATTCATTTTGAGGATTAATTAATTTTTTTTGTTCTAGGATAGTTTAAATTTGCACATTGTCTTTTTGTTTCTTTCCTATGCACAAATTTAGGGGAGAAATAAAACCAAAACAAAAAAAAAATCCAAAAACATTAGAAAAACAGAAAATCCAAAAACATAAAAAATTCAGAAAAATACAAAAATATGATATGTGTTTGAGGGAACTGGTTGGGGAAGTGATATGATAAAGTGATAACAGGCAACCTGAGTCTGCGTAACGTACCCGAAGTTGAAGGGTCTATGCTCTGGTTTGATGCGTCGGTAGGCACGAAAAATTTCCAAATGGACTTGACTAGGCAGAGTTGAACTTAGGAAATTTATAGACTTGACAAATCATTACCTAGTTAGACCCGTTCAGCCTGACAATAATTGAATCCGTACTTGGAACCGTGGCTCAACTTTTCCTCGATGTGCGGATTTTGTCCTTAATTCCGGTTGGATGGAGCGACTGGTAAATTCCGATAAATTAGGTCCGTAGAAAATTGTTTTCTTTCTTTCTATTTGTTAGTCATATGTTGTCTCCTTTGCGTGACATCAAATCCAACCTGGTAGACAACATATGCAACTCTATTTCTCTGGAAGTTATATATGTGTGAAATACTTCTTATCTGTTAGCCATATGCTGTCTCCTCTGCGTGACTTCTAACCCGACCTGGTACACAACATATGCAACCTTCTACTTCTCAACCCCTCTAAAGTAATAAGTAATAGAATTCTGAATCTATCCTCTCTGTGAATGGTTGTCTGCTCACCCGGTGTAAGGAGTATTCTGGAAGTTCTTGATGGCTGGGGCATATCAGGAAGCGGGAAACACATTCCAGTACACTTAAAATTGAACACATACAGATTGTCTATAGATCTTGTTGCTCAATTTAGGTGGACAACAATATCCCTGGTTTTCGCCAGAGGAATGGTCCTTAAGATATAGTATCTAAGGAATTAGGATCAGATATAAATTTTAGGATCTTAAGTTCACCTGTCTTGTAACAAATAGTATGTCCTAAAGAAGTTACAATTTTTCGTGTTTAAGTGGACAACAATACCGGCGATCGACCAGACAAAGATTTGAATATGGAAGGTACTGATAAGTGGATAAAGATTGTCTAAAAACTATGATCCCAACACGTTTTTATTTACTCGTATTATTTTGTTAGTTTTATTTTATTTTATTTTATTTTATTTTTTATTGAAGTCAAATAGTATTTTTTCTTTAAATTTTATTTTTATTGTTATTTTTATTTTTATCTCATTTTTATTTTAAATCCTCAAAAGGTTTTATTTTTGAAAAATTCCGAATGAATTTGGATTTGAGTAAAAACCGTGTTTGCGGTAGCTGAAGAGTCAAAGGCATATATATATTGATCTTTACCGCAGTAAACTACTACCCTTGCACTATACCGTAAACTGATTCACTAGGAGTAAACGCTTAGACCGTAAACTCAGAGAGTAAACGCATACACCGTAAACCTATAAGGAGTAAATCCTTAGACCGTAAACCCATAGACCGTAAGCTCATAAGAGTAAACTCATAGGCCGTAAACTCGATCATGAACATGACACCGTAAACCTGGTTTTTGGACTTATGACAGTAAACTCGGTTTACGGTCCCTTCATCAACTTTAACCATAAACCATGTTTACGATTCATTGACCTAATTTGAGAATAATTTCTGTAAATTGTCCATTGAGTATTCACTGATTTCTTTTACTTGGTTTGTTTAACACAGGAAAAATGGCATATCTCAAAACTGCCGAGATGCACAACATTGCAATTGTTTTGGATGATCCACTAGCAGCTCACAGAGATTTCGTGTCTATGATGTATCGTCTCTGCGAGTGCTGTCTAGCCTATGCAATTTCTGTGAATCCAGTCATTTATGAAAGCCGCATTCAAGAGTTCTGGAAAACTGCCAAATTAACTAAAAAGAATAAGGAAAGGATTATTGAGTCAACTGTGCAAAACTGCAAGGTCAGAATCTCAGAGCAATACATCAGAAGCACTTTGATGATCCTTGATGAGTCAGACTATCCAACCAAGGCTGTAGCTGAAGAAGTATCCCGGATTCTTGAGAGAATGGGATATGAGGGATCTTATCCCCCCACTGTGAAGAAGCTCCTACCTCCTTACTGGCGCTTTTTGGCTCACGTGTTCATTAGCTGTGTGTTAGGAAGGAGATCGGGAGCTGATGAAATTTCTATCAGGAACACTGGAGCCTTTGTCTCTCTTGCAGCTGGAAACAAATACAATTTTTGAAAGTATATCTTCGATGAATTTCTTATGAACATCGAGGCACTGACTCGGGGATATAGAGATGCCTTCTTGATGTATCCTCGATTTATTCAGACTTTTATTGATGATCAGTTTCCTGATATGGTTAAACCAAGCGATAAGCTGGACAAAAAATCCTTGGGTCCTCATACCGTTGGGCTTATTAAACAGAACCAGATGGGAAAGTAGTGTTTCAAGGTCTACATCCCTTGGTGAAATTTGGTGCCTTTGCTGAAATCAATTAGTCTTCTGATTCTCTAGAATCTTCTGAAAAGACTGCATCTGAGCCAACCTCTTCCGGAAAAGTGTCCTCTCAATTTATAATCAATGTTTCAGATCACGAGGACGATGAGACTCCAACAATTGAAACTCAAGTAAATGTTGAACTGGATCTATAGAATGTTCAGGCTCCAGATGATCAAATTGAAGAGTAAAGAAAAGAAATGTTGATCTCACGGGATTTGATCAAGATGTTTTCCCGATGAATTTTGATAACAATGACACGTTGTCTGATGTAGACCTTGACAAACTGCTTGACAATGTTGATGATGTAGTTCCTGTAACTACAGAGGCATGGGAAAAAGAAGACGTTTCCGTATCAGCTCCATTATCTTCCAATCCAGAGGCAGAAATAACAACTCCTATGGTGACAGTGTCAGGGATTCCTCCCCTTGACACTGGATTACCTACATCATCGCCAATGGAAAGAGATCTCTCCACCACCCATGCAACCTCTCCTCCAAAACATCGAAGACTTGTTCTGAGATTTGCATCCAGAAGCTCTACAACACAAAGTGCTACAGCTCCCCCATCAATCACACCAACCCTAGTTTCAACTGAACCTATAAGTGAAGGTCCCAACACAGTATTTGTTGTTGGTGGTTCTTCAAGTCATGCGATTCTTACTCCCCCAAGAGTAAGCAAAGAAGATGCCTCAGTCAGACTAGCTCATCTATTGACTGAGGAACAATTCTCGACACTACCTTCCCGTGGCAAGCGAATTCACATTGGAGATGAAAATCAATGATTTTTCTCCTTCATTCCAAAGCCAGATTGATGCTATCAAACAAAAGAACATTGAACTAGACCATAGGAACATAGAGCTGGTAATCAAAGTCGCTGATCTTCAATCAGAGAACACCGAGCTCAACATCCAATTATCTGAACTTAAAGAAGAAAATGATCTGAAAACAAAGCAAATCTCTAATCTTCAAACTCAATATGAAAGTTTAGCTGCAAATTTTCTTGAATTGCAAAAGAAACTTGAGGACAGATTTGGTGATGATTTCAAATCAACTGTTGATGCATCTCATATCGATTCTCCAGCTCCAGGTTCTCCAATAATTGATACCACCATAGATGATGCTCCCGTAGCTGATGTTGCTGCCTCTTCTCAACTAATCCAATCTTCCATCATTATTGATCGCTTTGATGTGGATCCTGAACTGTCATCACGGGCGGCAAAGGCCAAAGGTACCAAAAGAAAGAAATTTGCTGCTCCTGAGTCAACTAAGAAAAGTAAATGGTTGTTTAAAAGAAATGTAAACTTCAAGTCTCCATGGGATAGACCTCACGTCATGTTCACTAACCTAAGCACTCAAACCTTCAGAGATGTTTATGGTGATCGGTCAGGGATCGTGTCATGGGGTTTTCACGATATTCAGAAGATGTTCATTGTGAGAAGGAAGAGCGGAAACAAAGAACTATACAAGGATGCTCATGACTTCAACTCTTTCACTAAGGTTGATCTCATTGAGCTATCCAAAGTTCCCTTTTCAAATCCTTCAGGAAATCCAACTGCAAGCCAATTCAAATCATTTCTGGAAGATCAAGTGGCCAAAGGCTTTCCTTCAATGAAGATTGCTGAATCCTTCGTTGAAGTGCATAAACGCGTTTTTGATCCAGCCACAAGTGAACCCATTCGTGCAGTGATGTGGCCTGCCACTGCTCAAGTCAAACACATTCCGGTCCCTCAAAACTGTCATGATGGAACTCTACATTCGATGCTTTATTGGGTGTATGATGATTCATCAGATGCTACAGTTATCAAGCTGAAAGAAGATTGTATTTGCTTGTATGACAAGAGGGACCTTCGTCAGTTCGGTGAAAGGGATATTCATCAGCTCTCAACACATCAAATTGTCGTTGCTGATGATCTTTTTCAGCCTGCAGCAAAAGAATACACAAAGATGGTGGCCACTATTATCGATAAGAGAATATGGAACGGAGCGATGGGGAGATGTGATGTGATGATGGTTGACAAGGATTGGTCCCAAGCCTGCTCCAAACCAAGGGGGAGATTGAAGGGCCATGAAATGGTTTGGGCTAGGCTTTGTGTGTGAATTGTTTTGATTATGTGTCTCTATCTTAATTTCTGATTTTTATGGTGTTTAGGGCGTTTACGGCCGTACACATGTTTACGGCAGTAAACCCTGTTTGCGGTCCAATTTAGTATAAATAGTGTCTCTGTTAGTCTTTTGGGGGTTGGTTGCCACTCTGTTTACGGTCTCTATTGAGTTGTACCTGACCATTTTGATATTCAATTGTGTGCAAGATCTTTTGGTTTATCTTATTGTGTTATTTTTAATCATATGTTTGTTTGATTACTAGTTTTAGATCCGTATTTGGACCTAACACTTTGATTGAATCGAATGGATGTACAAGATAGGAATTTCGGGTTGTCACATCATCCTCCCGATAGAGGAAATTTCGTCCAGAAATTAGATTTTAAGCAAGTACAAATAAGTAAGTAAAAAGATGAGGATGCTTTAATTTCATTTGATCCTCATGCTCCCATGTGAATTCGGGTCCCCGCTTGGGATTCCAGGGAACCTCCACTATTAGGATACGACTTTGCTTCATTTGCTTGACCTTTCGGTCCATGATCTCTACTAGTTCTTCCACAAAGTTGAGGCTCTCATTGATCTCGATCTCGTTGAGTGGGATTACAAGAGTCTCATCGGATAGACACTTTTTCAAGTTTGAGACATGGAAAGTAGGGTGTACGATACTAAGTTTGCGAGGTATTTTGAGTTTGTAAGATACATGGCCGATTCTAGCGCTAATCTCGAAAGGCACTACGTATCTTGGATTTAGCTTTCCACGCTTTCCGAAACGTATCAAGCCTTTCTAGGGTGAGATCTTCAAAAGAACATGGTTGCCCACCTAGAATTCCAAGGGTTTCCTTCGTTTGTCTGCGTAGGTTTTCTATTGGTCTCTAGAGGCTTTCAATCGTTCACGAATCTGAATGATCTTCTCTATCGTTTCCTGAATGCTCTCCGGACCTGTGAGAGTGCTGCCAGGAACTTGTCCTTTAGCTAACTGCGTGTCACCCACCTCAGCCCAACAAAGAGGGGATCTGCACTTTCGGCCATATAGGGCTTCAAACAGAGCAACCTTTATGCTCGTGTGAAAACTATTATTGTAGGAAAACTCCACAAGGGGTAGATGTGTATCCCATGCCTTCCTGAAGTCTATCACGTAGGCTCTCAACAAGTCTTCCAAATTCCGGAAAGTCCTCTCACTTTGTCTGTTGGTCTGTGGATGGTAGGATGTACTCATGTCCAGCCTAGTTCCTAGGGAACTTTGTAGCGACTGCCAGAACCTTGAAGTGAATCTACTATCTCTATCAGAGATAATGGATATAGGAAAACCATGCAGTCGTATGATTTCCCTAATGCATGTTCTCATTAGTTTCTCCATATTGTAAGTCTCTTTGATAGGCATGAAGTGTGCGGACTTTGTTAACCTATCTACGATCACCCAAATGGTATAGAGACCACCCGTTGTCTTGGGCAACATGGTTATGAAGTCCATCGTGATCCACTCCCACTTCCATTCTGGTATCTCCAGTTGTTGTAATAATCCTGAGGGTTTTTGGTATTCGACCTTAACCTTGGCTCAAGCAAGACACTTACTCATGAAGGTAGCAATTTCTGCTTTCATATTAGGCCACCAATATAACTTTTTGAGATCCATATACATTTTATTTGAACCAAGGTGGAAGAAATATCGTGTGTTGTGTGCTTCGGTCATGACCAATTCTTTGGTGTCCAGATCCGGTCCATGAGATATAAAGCTCTGCCACCCTTAATTTGCAAATTTTTATCCATCCCTCTCAGGGTTTCACCCGCCACATTTTCAGGTTTCAAGGCTTCAAGCTGAGCCTCCTTAATTTGTGTGGACAGATGCGAATGGATAGTCACCATCAAAAATTTGACTCTGCGACTAGAATATTCTTTCCGACTTAGGGCATCATCTATTGTGTTGGAATTACTAGGATGATAACAAATTTTGCATTCGTAGTCATTGAGTAGCTCGACCCACCATCGTTGTCTCATATTGAGCTCCTTCTGGTTGAATATATGTTGCAGGCTTTTGTGGTCTGTAAAGATAGTGATTTTCATACCATACAGGTAGTGTCTCTAGATCTTTAGAGAAAATACAACTGCTCCTAACTCCAGATCATGTGTGGCGTAGTTGACTTCGTGTGTCTTCAGCTGTCTTGAGGCATAGGCGATAACCTTACCTCGTTGCATCAGGACACAGTCGAGCCCTTGGCTGGATGCATCATAATAAACCATGAAGTCTTCTATCCCTTCTGGGAGGGATAGTATTGGTGTGGTGTATAAGGCTCGCTTTAGCTTTTGGAACTCTTTTTCTTGTTTCTCTTCCCAGTCAAAGGTCACGCCCTTTTGGGTCAATCTAGTGAGCGGTTTCGCAATCCTAAAGAAGTTTTGTATGAACATGCGATAGTAGCCAACAAGGACTAGAAATTGACAAATTTCTGTAGGCGTCTTCGGTGCTGACCAGTTCTCAATGGCTTTAATTTTTGAAGGGACCACATGAATTCCTTCTTCACTCAAAACGTGACCCAAGAATTCGATTCTTTAGATCCAAAATTCACATTTAGAGACCTTCTTGTAGAGCTTCTCTGAACGCAGTGTTTCTAAGATCAGCTGTAAGTGTTTACTATCCTATTCCTTACTACGAGAGTAGATAAGTATGTCATCGATGAATGCAACGACGAACTGATCCAACTAAGGACGACACACCCTATTCTTTAAGTCCATGAATACTGCAGGCGCATTAGTCAATCCGAACGGCATCACTACGAACTCATAGTGCCCGTAACGAGTTCGGAAGGCTTCTTCGGAACATCCTCCTCTAGCACCCGTAATTGGTGATACCCGGATCTCAAATCAATCTTTGAAAAGTAGTTCACCCCTTGCAGCTGGTCGAACAAATCGTCTATGCGAGGTAGAGGGTAATGATTCTGGACAGTAAGCTTGTTGAGTTCCCTGTAGTCGATACACATATCGAATGATCTGTCTTTCTTCTTCACGAATAAGACTTGTGCACCCCAGGGCGAGAAGCTGGGTCTAATAATGTCCTTGCTGATCACTTCGCTAAGTTGACCGGGTAGTTTCTGCATGTCACACCCCCAAACCAGAACGGCGGAAACGTTCGGGGGCGGACATGTTTACATAATTGTATTCGTTACATGTTCAAAAGTTAAATACATAAACATCTTTCAAAAGAAGTAATTAACGTCAGTACGTTAATCCCCAAAAGTTGATTTCCAATCTGCTTAGCGGTTCCCTGAGAATACAAGTTATTTCAAAGAGAAAGTGTCAACAATTAAGTTGGTGAGTTCATGAGTATTGTTTTGAAAAAATGTACGCCATTCGAAAGTTCGTGTATGTTTTCCAGAAAACGCAGTATTTCGAATGTAAAGAGTTATGATTTGTTGTGTTGAAAATGAATGTATTAGATCCAGAAAATCCCATATTTTCCCTAATGGTTGGGATATGAATTGTTGTGTTTTCCAAGAAAAACCCTGATTTTCTTATAAAAGTATGAAATGCATATGAATGTTTGTGTTATAAGTTGTAAATAATTGCACCAGGAAAATCCCTTATTTTCCTATTAGTTGTTTGGTTAGTATACAGGAAAAACCCTTATTTTCCTAACATAACTGGCAGTCTCTAAGACCGAAAATCGCAAGCAACCGACGTTCTTAAAAGTTGTGTCATAGTTTTATATAATAAAGCTATACAAAGATCGCATTTGTTAGATGAAGAATAGTTTTAATAGCTACTCGTTCATAAAAGCATAACACCATAATAATTGTATATCCGATGAGTTTAATAACCATACTAAACATAATATGCATGTAGCGATGTTCTTCAGGCATCGCAACGTTATGACAACTGTCACCCCAAAGGACAGACTGTAGCTAACAGTCAGGGCGCGGGATCATGAGTTCCCGTATAGATCTATACACATTTGACACATTCTCCGAACGGGAGACTCTGGTTATCGACACGACTTGCAGCATTACTTTCTAATAAAGAAAAGTAGTGTTTGAAAATATACACGTCTCATGGATTCTCAACTAAGTCCGCATTAAAGTGATAGTTTTGTATGCAAAGTTTATCCTTTTTCACAATGTTTGACAAAGCAAAATTCATAAGTTTTCAGAATGTATAAAACGACTTAGCAATGAAAGGTACTTTGAAATCACTATATATTTTATATAAGTCTAATGCACGCAATGTATGACAAGAGTTTTCCATAATAGTAAGGAATTCCAAGTGATTTATTCGATAAAGCAAGTGAAGTGAAACTTTATAAAATACACGATAATAACTGTATGTTTACTTGTATTCCCCCCCTTAAAAAGTATAAAAGCATTTAAAATGTATTTAAAGTGTGTTTGAAAGGGGTATGAACTCACTTGATTGAAGTGGTTAATTTGAAGTAGTCGAGAGAAGAATCGAGCAGAACTTCGATAGGAAGATTTGAAAACGGGGAAAAATCTCGGGATTCTCGGGAATCTCGGGAACACAAAACCTTCCTTCGGGAATTGAAGGTGAAAACCGGGGCTTCGAGAGGGCTTCGGGAGCTTAACTGCAGAGTTTCAACACGAGAGATGGAAGAATGGAGCACCTAAACCCGACACCCCAAGAGTTCTATTTATAGGGGCATTTTTGGTGTGCCACATCGTGGCTAAGGTTGGGCACATCGTGGGGAGAAAGCCTCATGCGCTTCCGTTGATTGGACGCTCTAAGTCACTTCCCGGGTCGCGGCCAAGCTGTGCCATGTCGTCGGGGCTTAACAGCCTCAGATTTTGGACCCCGAACTTGTAAAATTCGTAACTTTCGCATACGAGCTCCGTTTTCGACGTTCTTTATATGCACGCGTAGCTGAAAATGTTATCTACAACTCTCATTTAGACTTCATTGGAAAATTTTGACTTTATTTTTAATTATTTATTTTTAACGGGCCAGGACAACAAAAGTCTGTTAAAAATCCATAACTTCTTCATCCGATGTCCGTTTTCATCAGACTTTTCGCCGCTGCGCTACTAATGTTGAGACCTTAGATTCTAATTTAGGTTTTTTTTGTCAAAAGTATCTCGAGCTCTATTTCAAGTTTTTAGCTATCTACTGCTATACCCGAATATTGGAAAAATCATAACTTCCTTATACGAAGTCAGATTTGGACGTTCTTTTTATGTACGCTCACGGTTTGAGGTTATCTATAACTTTCATTTAGATACTTAAGGCTAAAAACTATTGTATTGAAACTTTGCGTTTTTTGTTTAATCGGTGTTGCCGGTTTTGTCGGAAATCTTAGAAAGGTCATAACTTCTTCGTTATAACTCGGTTTTTCGTGTTCTTAGTATTTCTATAAACCTTGACACATTATCTAGCATAATAGACATCCCTATAGAGACTTTTACACGTTTCATTTTTGAAGTTAATTTCATTATTTCAAAAGTAGCTACAATACTTGACTTTTTAGGTCACTACATAGAGTTGAAATATCGGGTTGTCACATCATCCGCCCGTTAGAGGGAATTTCGTCCCGAGATTTTAATACAAAAGAAAAGTTTAAGGGGCTGAGGAAGAGGTGTGGATACTTCTGTTGCATTTGATCTTCTCGTTCCCACGTGAACTCAGGTCCCCTCTTAGCATTCCATCGGACCTTTACTATTGGAATGCGGCTCTGCTTAGTTCGTTTAACTTCCCTATCCATGATCTCGACGGGTTCTTCCACAAAGTTAAGATTTTCATTTAGTTTGATTTCATCGAGTGGAATTACAAGTGTTTCGTCGGACAAACACTTCTTCAGGTTCGATACGTGGAATACTGGATGTACTTTTTTAAGCTCGATTGGAAGTCAGAGTTTGTAGGCCACTAGACCAACTCTTGAAATGATTTCGAAGGGTCCAATGTACCTAGGATTTAGCTTCCCACGTTTTCCAAAGCGTATCATGCCCTTCCAGGGTGAGACCTTCAGTAGTACACGATCAGCAATATGAAATTCCAAGGGTTTACGTCTTTTGTCGGCATAGCTCTTTTGCCTATCCCGTGAGGATTTCAGTCGTTCTCGTATTTGCACGATCTTTTCAGTAGTTTCTATGATGATCTCCGGACCAGTGAGGGTGCTATCAGGGACTAGACCTTTTGCTAATTGCGTGTCGCCCACTTCCGTCTAGCATAGAGGTGATCTGCACTTACAGCCGTAAAGGGCTTCAAATGGAGCAGTCTTGATACTAGTATGATAACTATTGTTATAAGAGAACTCGACCAAAGGTAAGTGAACATCTCATGCCTTACCGAATTCGATTACACATGCTCGCAACATGTCTTCCAAGGTTTGGATCGTCCTCTCACTCTGTCCGTCAGTTTGGGGGTGATAGGCTGTACTCATATCCAATCTTGTTCCCATGGATTTTTGCAATGATTGCCAGAATCTGGAAGTGAATCTGCTGTCTCTGTCCGAGATGATAGACATTGGCACTCCATGGAGTCGTACGATCTCTCGGATGTAGATTCTCGATATCTTTTCCATTTTATCAGTTTCCTTGATTTGTAAGAAATGAGCGGACTTGGTTAATCTATCGAGGATTACCCAAATAGTATCTTGGCCACCCTGAGTTTTGGGCAGTTTTGTTATGAAGTCCATGGAAATCTGCTCCCATTTCCACTCAGGTATTTCAAGTTGTTGGAGTAGCCCTGAGGGTTTCTGGTGTTCTATTTTTATCTTGGCGCAAGTCAAACACTTGCTCACATATGTAGCGATCTCCGCTTTCATGTTTGGCCACAAGTAGAGTTGCTTGAGATCTTGATACATCTTGTCTGACGCGGGGTGTACGGAGTATGGAGTCTTGTGTGCCTCGCTCATAACTACCTCTCTGAATCCACCAAACATGGGTGTCCATATTCGGTTCACGAGGTAGTGTGCTCCGTGACTCTGGATTTCTAAGTTCTTGTCCATTCCCCTAAGGGTCTCACCTGTCACGTTTTCGGGTTTCAAGGCCTCTATTTGAGCTTCCTTGATTTGTGCTGATAGGTGCGAATGGATCGACATGGCTAATAGACTTCACTCTTCGGCCAGAGTACTCCTTATGACTAAGGGCATCCGCCACAACGTTTTCCTTTCCCGGATGATAGCGAATCTCAGAGTCGTAGTCGTTGAGCAATTTGACCCAACGTCGCTGTCTCATGTTTAACTCTTTTTGGTCGAAGATGTGTTGGAGTCTCTTGTGGTCTGTAAAGATAGTGCACTTGGTACCATATAGGTAGTGTCTCCAAATTTTAAGAGCGAAGACCACCGCCCCAAGTTCTAAGTCATGAGTGGTGTAGTTGCCCTCATGCATTTTCAGTTGTCGTGAGCCATATGCAATGACTTTTCCCCTCTGCATTACACACAGCCCAACCCTTTCTTCGAAGCGTCGCAATACACCACAAAATCTTCGGTCCCCTCTGGAAGAGAAAGGATGGGTGCACTGCAAAGGGCCTGTTTCAAAGTCTGAAATGCAGCATCTTGCTTTTCTCCCCAGTGGTAGGTCACACCTTTCTGGGTTAAAGCGGTAAGAGGCTTTGCGATGCTGGAGAAATTCTGAATGAACCTTCGATAATAACCAGCAAGACCTAGAAATTGGCGAATTTCTGTTGGTGTAGTTGGTGCAGACCAGTTTTTGATAGCCTAGATTTTTAATGGATCCACATGGATTCCTTCCTTGCTGACCACTTGACCGAGGAAGTCCACCTTTCTAATCCAAAACTCACATTTTGGGAATTTTAGATAGAGTCTCTCAGTCCGTAATGTCTCTAAGACTTGCCTCAGATGTTGACTATGTTCTTCTTTATTCTTTGAGTAAATGAGTATGTCGTCTATGAATACTATCACAAACTTAACCAAGAATAGACGACATACCCGATTCATTAGATCCATGAATACGGTCGGGGCAATGGTTAGTCCGAACGGCATCACTACGAACTGGTAATGTCCGTATCTCGTTCGGAAGGCCGTCTTGGGAACGTCACTCTCCAGGACTCGCAGCTGGTGATATCCCGACCTCAGATCGATCTTGGAGAAGCAGTTGGCTCCTTGGAGTTGGTCGAATAAGTCATCGATTCGGGGTAGGGGGTATCGGTTCTTGATGGTAAGTTTGTTGGGTTCTCGATAGTCGATGCACATCCTGAATGATCCATCCTTATTTTTCACGAACAACACGGGTGCTCCCCATGGCGAGAAGCTCGACCTGATGAATCGTTTTTCAAGTAGCTCATTCAGTTGGCTGGATAGCTCTTGCATCTCTGTCGGGGCTAATCGATAGGGTGCTTTGGCTACTGGGGTAGCTCCGGTAACCAAATCGATTCTAAACTCGACTAGTCTTGCGGGAGGTATTCCCGGAAGGTCCTCGGGAAAAATGTCGGGAAAATCGCATACGTCGGGCACATTCTTGATGTCCTGGACTTCGCGTTTCACATCTACAACATGTGCCAAAAATGCATGACACTCCTTGCGTAGGCACTTCTGACCTTGGATACTTGAGATGATACGAAGAGGGGGACTGGGTTTGTCGCCCAAGACAATGAAAGTTTCGTCGGTTGGCAGATTAAGGCGAACGGCCTTATCGTAACATAAAATGTCCGCATGATGAGAACTCAGCCAATCCATGCCAACGATAACATCGAAACTCTTAATCGAGACTGGCATGAGGCTGATTGAAAAGGGATTATCGTTTAAAGTTAGGGTGCAGTTTAAGTATATCTCCTTAGTGCCTTCGGTTTTCCCGTTGGCCATTTCTACTATGAATGGTTCACTTAATGATTGTGGTATTGATTTTAGCAGGCCTTTAAAGTCGTGACTCACAAAACTCCTTTCCGCTCCACTATCAAACAAAATGCATGCATACGAGTTATCGAGAAGAAACGTACCCGTAACAACATTATGGTCCGCAATGGCTTCATCTTGTCCCATTGCGAAAACTCGGCCCCTTCCGCCGGTATTCCGGTTGTTTGCCTTTGGCCAGTCCCTGTGGTAGTGCCCCGTGTCTCCGCACTCAAAGCAGGCACGGCTTACTCCGGTATTAGCAGTGGGGGCAGATGGTTGGGTTTGCTCTTTGCAATAGCGGGCTGTATGTCCCTTCTTATTGCACCTGGTGCATTGAAGATCATGGCAAGGACCGTGGTGGTGAAATTTGCATTGGTTGCACTTGGGAAGTTTCCCATTACATGAGCTTGTGGGGGCAGGGTTGGCAGGTACAGTCATAGCGCGGGTCGCTACTACTTGTTGTTTCTTGGGGTTCTCCTGGAGGGTTTGTCCCCTCCTCTTGTTCCAAGGCCTACTCTGGCCCTGAGTCTCCTTAGATTGATTTGCGGTTGCTGCAATGGTACCCTGTTTTACTCCGTGGTCGATGAGTCGCTGAGCCAGGCGTTTAGCGCTATTGTAGGTAATAGGGTTGGAAGCTAGGACATGCCCTTGAATCTGGGGTGACAACTCCCAAATGTACCTTTCGACCTTCTTTGATTCTGGGTTGACCATGGTAGGGCACAATGCAGAGAGGTCGTTGAACCTAGCTGTGTAGGCGACTAGGTCAGACCCAGTCATTTTCAGATTCCATAGCTCCTGCTCAAGCTTTTGCACTTCGCCCCTTGGGCAGTATTCTTCCAGCAGTAGAACCTTCAGATCCTCCCAACTCATGGCGTTGGCGACAGTGAGCATCACCGAATTCACATGGCTTTTCCACCAAGTGAGGGCTCGATCTATGAAGGTGCAAGCAGCGAATTTAACCTTGCTTGTTTCTTGGCATGAGCAGATCTCGAAAACTGTTTCGGTCTTTTCGAACCATTGCATTAGCGCAATGACTCCTCCAATTCCATTAAAAGTTTTTGGCTTAGTGTTAGAGAACTCCTTGTAAATACATTCTCTTACTTGACCACGACCAGTACCATGATTTGAATGATTCGTGCTGCTACCTGCCCCTCCATTTCCATTGGAGTTTATTTGCGAGAGGGCTGCAGTTACTGCTGCTGTAATAGAAGCCTGGACCATGGCTGGATCATACTTTGGTGGTGGAGGTGGTGGTGGTGCCGTGCCCGGTCTGGGCCTTAGGTTTGGACGAGGAGGCATCACGCTGCCAAAAGAAAATGAAAGATTTATAACTTTTGGTAGTTCAGAGTTGAATGATATTGAGTTAACTTTTAATAGTTTAAGAAATTGGGTTTTGCCAACACAAGGTTTTGAGCTTAAAAACAAAGTTTGAATAGATGTACTTATGAATTGAACGAACTACACATAATTAAAACCAGAAAGGGATATGCCCTTATATATATTAAACATATAGTTGTGTTACATCGGGGTCTAGACAAAAGTTTTTGACCTTTCTAAAGGTCTCCGATACAGAAAATTTTTAAAAAAATTAATACTTTTATCCGAAGTCCTAATTTATAACAAAAATCGAGAGTCGGGCAAGTACTACTTGCGGTGTGGTTTGCGCTTGGAGCTTGACTCTGTGTCAGACTGCTTTGACTCCATGAGGCGCCTATCAAACGCGACTTGTTGTTCTCTCAATTCTGCGAAGGCTGCATTTGCTTGTGCTTGGAATGCTTCAGCGCGAAGGTGGATGTCGTTTTGTAACATCTCTAGGCAGTTGATATCGGCCGTGTGGATTGGTACTTCCACGGTGACCTGTCGGATTCGGTTGGCTTGCACTCCGGATTGATAGCACTGGTTGGAGAGTTTGCCAACCATGACCGGAAGTGCTCGGTCTGCTGATCCCCCGCCTCTAACATCATAGAAGTCTCGGCACATGCCGTAGGGAGGGCGTAAGCTTTGTTGTTGGCTCCAATGGTGGAGGTGACTTCCCCACACATGAGTGGGTCCTTGGAAGTTCCTTATGTGGACGGGAGGTTGTTGGATTGGTGGATTGATAATTTCTGGCTCCGAATCTGTGCCAGAGTCATCTCCTTCCTCCAACTCTATAGGCTCTTCGTCTTCTTCAGGATCTTCTTCGATCCATCCTCCATTACCTTGGTTGGGGTAGTAGGGGTCATTGGGGTGATGGAATCCCGCCATTAAGTCTATACAAGAATAGGGTTAAGAATTGACTATAAGCTAAAGCACATGAAACTTACTCTTAAGTTTAATGGTTGATGACAACACAAAAACTCCCTTAGTATTATGTAATGATGTGCTTTTGGTAAGTTTTAAAGTTGCTGTCCACTGCAGGCACTCCTTGGCATACGTTAGTCGTCTCTCGGACAAATATAGTTGATCAGGCTATATTCTTCCCAGTTCCGATTACATGTCTCAAGGCGTACCTGCACTGCACAACTTATTTATAATACTTCTAAGGTTATTCGATATGAAACTGGTATTAGTTATGAAATGAGTGCATGCTTACCTTAAAACTAAATAAATTTAATTTCAAAAGTATGACTCTTCTCAGAGTGTTTTTGCCCAGTTGAGTTTATAGCTGTATATCAAAGAGAAATGGTTTTGATATACTTAATTCCCTATAAACAAAGCTCTGATACCAATCTGTCACACCCCCAAACCAGAACGGCGGAAACATTCGGGGGCGGAGGACGTCATATTCAGTATCATAACAGTTCATAGAAAGGAAAGTACACACCACCATATATATTAAACTTTCCAAAATGTTTACATTATTGTATTCGTTACATGTTCAAAAGTTAAATACATAAACATCTTTCAAAAGAAGTAATTAACGTCCGTACGTTAATCCCCAAAAGTTGATTTCCAATCTGCTTAGCGGTTCCCTGAGAATACAAGTTATTTCAAAGAGAAAGTGTCAACAATTAAGTTGGTGAGTTCATGAGTATTGTTTTGAGAAAATGTACGCCATTCGAAAGTTCGTGTATGTTTTCCAGAAAACGCAGTATTTCGAATATAAAGAGTTATGATTTGTTGTGTTGAAAATGAATGTATTAGATCCAGAAAATCCCATATTTTCCCTAATGGTTGGGATATGAATTGTTGTGTTTTCCAAGAAAAACCCTTATTTTCTTATAAAAGTATGAAATGCATATGAATGTTCGTGTTATAATTTGTAAATAATTGCACCAGGAAAATCCCTTATTTTCCTATTAGTTGTTTGGTTAGTATACAGGAAAAACCCTTATTTTCCTAACATAACTGGCAGTCTCTAAGACCGAAAATCGCAAGCAACCGACGTTCATAAAAGTTGTGTCATAGTTTTATATAATAAAGCTATACGAAGATCGCATTTGTTAGATGAAGAATAGTTTTAATAGCTACTTGTTCATAAAATCATAACACCATAATATGTGTATATCCGATGAGTTTAATAACCATACTAAACATAATATGCCTGTAGCGACGTTCTTCAGGCGTCGCAGCGTTATGACAACTGTCACCCCAAAGGACAGACTGTAGCTAACAGTCAGGGTGCGGGATCATGACTTCCCGTATAGATCTATACACATTTGACACGTTCTCCGAACGGAAGACTATGGTTATCGACACGACTTGCAGCATTACTTTCTAATAAAGAAAAGTAGTGTTTGAAAATATACACGTCTCATGGATTCTCAACTAAGTCCGAATTAAAGTGATAGTTTTGTATGCAAAGTTTATCCTTTTTCACAATGTTTGACAAAGCAAAATTCATAAGTTTTCAGAATGTATAAAACGACTTAGCAATGAAAGGTACTTTGAAATCACTATATATTTTATATAAGTCTAATGCACGCAATGTATGACAAGAGTTTTCCATAGTATTAAGGAATTCCAAGTGATTTATTCGATAAAACAAGTGAAGTGAAACTTTATAAAATACACGATAATAACTGTATGTTTACTTGTATTCCCCCCCCCCCCCCTTAAAGTGTATAAAAGCATTTAAAATGTATTTAAAGTGTGTTTTAAAGGGGTATGAAGTCACTTGATTGAAGTGGTTGATTTGAAGTAGTCGAGAGAAGAATCGAGCAGAACTTCCACAGGAAGAGTTGAAAACAGGAAAAAATCTCGGGATTCTCGGGAATCTCGGGAACACAAAACCTTCCTTCGGGACTTGAAGGTGAAAATCGGGGCTTCGGGAGCTTAACCGCAGTGTTTCAGTACGAGAGATGGAAGAATGGAGCACCTAAACCCGACACCCCAAGAGTTCTATTTACAGGGGCATTTCTGGTGTGCCACGTCGTGGCTAAGGTTGGGCTCGTCGTGGGGAGCAAGCCTCATCCTATTCCGTTGATTGGACGCTCTCAGTCACTTGTCGGGTCGCGGCCAAGCTGTGCCACGTCGTGGGGGCCTGATAGCCTTGGATTTTGGACCCTGAACTTGTAAAATCTGTAACTTTCGCATACGAGCTCCATTTTCGATGTTCTTTATATGCACGCGTAGCTGAAAATGTTATCTACAACTCTCATTTAGACTTCATCGGCAAATATTGATTTATTTTTAATTATTTATTTTTAACGGGCTGGGACAAGAAAAGTCCGTTAAAAATCCATAACTTCTTCATCCGATGTCCGTTTTCGTCAGACTTTTCGCCGTTGCGCTAATAATGTTGAGACCTTAGATTCTCATTTAGGTTGTTTTGGTCAAAAGTATCTCGAGCTCTATTTCGAGTTTTTAGTTGTCTACTGTTATACCCGAATCTTGGAAAAATCATAACTTCCTCATACGAAGTTAGATTTGGACGTTCTTTTTATGTACGCTCACGGTTTGAGGTTATCTATAACTTTCATTTAGATACTTAAGGCTAAAAACTATTGTATTGAAACTTTGCCTTTTTCGTTTAATCGGTGTTGCCGGTTTTGTCAGAAATCTTAGAATGGTCATAACTTCTTCGTTATAACTTGGTTTTTTGTGTTTTTAGTATTTATATAAACCTTGACACATTATCTAGCATAATAGAAATCCCTATAGAGACTTTTACACCTTTCATTTTTGAAGTTAATTTCATTATTTCAAAAGTAGCTACAATACTTGACTTTTTAGGTCATTACATAGAGTTGAAATGTCGGGTTGTCACACTGCATCTCAGCTGGTACTAGACGATAGGGCGATTTGACTACTGGAGTAGCCCCTAGAACTCAGTCGATTCTGAACTCAACTTGTCGTTGTGGTGCCAATCCCAGTAGTTCCTCTATGAAGATATCCGGAAAGTCGCGTACTTCTAGGATGCTCTTTTGGTCTTTTGTCTCTTGGATCATATCGATAACATGAGCAAGGAATGTGTGACATTCCTTTCGCAGGAACTTCTAGGCTTGAATACTCGAGATGATACGAAGGTTCATGTCGGGTTTGTCGTTGTATATAATAATTGTTTTGCTAGACGGAGGGTTAATGCGAACAACTTTTTCATAACACATGATGTCGGCACGATGAAGACTCAACCAATCCATGCCGATTATGATGTCGAAACTTTTAATCGAGACCAACACAAGGTCGATTGGAATGGAATGGCTATCTAGAGTTAGAGTACATCCTATGTATATACTGCTAGTGCTCTTAGTTTTCCCGTTAGCCATTTCTATAGTGAACGGTTCCTTAAGTGCACGTGATTGTTGTTTATGTAAGTGAGCAATATTTTAATTCACGAAACTCCTCTCCACTCCGCTATCAAACAATATGCATGCATAAGAATTATCGAGGAGAAATGTATGAGTGACCACAGTAGGGTCGGCTACCGCTTCCTTGTGGCATATAGCAAAAACTCTTCCTACTCCTCTCTTGCTCCTTGCCTTCGGGCAGTTTCTTTTGTAATGGCCCACCTCGCCACATCGATAGCAAACTTGTCCCACACCAGCACCAGGGACTTGGTTAAGTCGCCTTGCGGGAGTCTTGCAGAAATAGGCAATGTGCCCCTTTCTATTGCAGTTAGAGCACTGCATTTCCCATCAAGGTCCAGTGACGTGGAAGCTGCACTTGTTGCACTTAGGCAAGCTCCCAACATACTGCTTTATAGGCGTAATAGCAGTAGGTGTTATTGTATTATGAACAACCACGACCTGCAGCTTTTTGGCAGTGTTCTATGCTGCTTTTTCCTTCTTTTTACCCTAAAATTTAGCTCGTGGTCAACGGTCTTCGAAAGTTCCAGGATGCCTGGGGTTGTTGTTGTTGATGGGGTGCAGACTCCGTGATCCACAAGCCACTATGCCAATTGTTTGTCACTATCGAAGGTAGTGGGGTTTGAAGCTAGGACATTCCCCTGGAATGCAGGCATCAGCCCCCAAATGTACCTCTCAATCTTTTTTCCCTCAATAGGGACCATTCCTAGATATAGTGCCACCAGATCGCTGAATCTGGCAGTGTAGGCAACTACGTCGGAGCCCTTCATGGTTAGGCTCCACAATTCCTGTTCAAGTTTATGAACCTCGCCCCATGGGTAGTATTCCTCGACCATGAGCTCCTTTAGAGTTTCCCAGCCCATAGCATTAGCCACTATAGGAGTTAGTGACTTGATATGGCTATTCCACCATGTGAGGGATCTGTCCGAGAAGGTGCAGGCAACAAATTTAACCTTGCTCCCTTCCGGACAGGAGAAGATCTCAAAGATTGAATCCGTCTTCTCGAACCATTGCGAGAGGCAAAAATGATTCCATCGATCCTGTTAAAGGACCTGGGCTTGTAGTTGGTGAAGTCTTTTTTGGATTAATGTCTATGTCCATAACTATAATTGGTGAGACTTGACCCGACCCGGCATGGTCCATTTGGGTTGCATGGCATCATGCATTTGGATAGACTATAAGGAGAGAAATAACACTTAAGGTTTGTTAATATATTATAAGTTCTAATATATTAATAAGGTTATTTAATTAGTATTGATCAAGAATTAATTTGGAATTAATTAAGTGATCCAAAGGAGAGTAATTAAATATATGGTTTGATTGTGTAAATCATTCATTCTTATATATGTGGGCTTGTGATCCAAGATTCCTTATTTTGGACTAAGTCCATGGGGTGACCCATGGATACTCCATGGAGGTTAAAATCCATGGAGCATAAGGAATGGGTAAAGTTATGAGTTACATGGTGTAACCCTAATAGCTACCATATAAAAGAATCCCATGGCTCAAGAAATCGGCGACTAAGTGTGAGAAGAAAAGGCTAGCCGATTTTCATGAAGTGTGATGTTCTCTCAAGTCATTCCATGTGCATTTGGTGTTGTGTGAACCATTTGTGGTGTCACAGTTGGGGCACTAGGCACTCAAGCTTCATGAAGACATTCTACATCAAAGAGGTATGTAATTCTAACTTGATATATTCATATGGATCTATGTTGTTCTGCTAGCTAGGACGAATAGCTTGGAAAGATCATATTTGCATGTATAATAGAGAAAACTTAGATCGAAGGTATTTAGGGTTGCATGTACACTCAGGAGTGTTAGAATGCTCAAAACCCAACAGTGGTATCAGAGCTTAGGCTTGTTTTCTTGTTATACTTGCAAAAGTAGCTGAAAATCGAGTTTTGATGCTGTCTGCACAGCAGGCTCACCGAGTCCATGAATGGACCACCGAGTCCAAGGCAAAATACATCCAACTCGCCGAGTTGGTTCGTGCACTCGACGAGTTGGACCCCCTGACATCATATATTCGCTTGTTTTGGCTGGAATTGGACTAGGAACATTACCCTAAGATGGTTTTTGGACTTTTAAACTTGTTTTTGATGTGGTAATATTCATGCGAATCCAATTTCTATGATAATTGTCATAATTTCAAGATTTGTATTAGTTTGTATGTTCATGCTAATTTCTTGAAGATTGATGATTTGAATTATCTTGTTCTTATGAGGTTCTTAGATTAACAAAAAAGTTGTGTGAAATAGTTGTTTTCAATCCATTTTAATCTAAGAGTTGATTCCAAAGTGTGTTTTTGTAACTTATCCTCAAGTTATATGAAAAGTCACATTTAAGAATCATAAAACTCATAAAAGTTGGCAAAGGTTACAAAATGAAGAGTCTACTTCTCATTAAATGGTTTTATGACACCATAACTCGTGCTCAAGTTATGGAGGTTCAAGAGTCTCTTCATTAAATAATAAATAAAAAAATGTAACCTTAATTAGTTCCATAAGTTACAATAAAAAAAGTTTTTTTTATTAATTAGTTTAAAGTCTTCCATAACCTGTCCTCAAGTTATGGAACTTGAAGAGTTTTTTTTAATTAAAACTACTTTAAACACATAAGTTATGGAATTAATTAGTTTTGAATAGTTTCAAAACTTTCCCTCATGTTTTGGAATTTGAAAAGTTTTCTATGAATACTTTAATTCCAAGTGAACCCTTTAGATATTTAAAAGTTAAAATTCAATCCTTATACTTTATAATATTATAAGTTAATAATATTTATATATATATGTATAAGAGTAAAGTCAGTCTTACCGTTAGTAGGCCTCATTCACGAAGCCGGTCTATAAGGGGGGTATAAGGTTACTACCTATATGATAGTTTAATGGGTGTCCACTCTCACCCACCGCTTCCTTGACTGGTGGAGAGTCGTTAGCCAAACGGTTAGGACAAGGACTATAATTCTCCCTTCATTAAAAGTATTAATGATGAATACTAAGTCACTAAACCTTTTATAAATACCCAATCTTTGTTACTTAGGAAAAGGTGAATAAGGTGCTAACCCATGAAATTACACTTTGCACTTTGCTTAAGTCGTTAGTGGAGCGTGTGTGGTTAATCGACACACTAACCTGGACTTAACAAGGTAGGAAAATGGTAACTTAATATTTATCATAGTATCGGTGGAGCGTGTGTGGTTAACCGGCACATTGATTAAGGGGTAAATATTAATGGTACCCAGTATATTTGCATGGTTACTTCACACCTTGTTTTTTGATCCTCGGCATCCCAATCACAAAACCAGAAGGGCACATTCGAGATTGAAACATGCCATTGAAAAGTTCAATGAATCTCAAAGATCTAGGAGTTTCAAAACCAATTAAAACCTAATAAATTATTTCATTTTTCATGGTGGAAATTGGTGAATTGTGATTCACCTACATTCAAATATCTTATAGCTTAGATTACGGCATCCCTCTTCTAAGTTATAAAATAGTTTGTTGGGTCCTAGCCTTAATATTTCATATTGGGTGTCATATTAAGGACTTTAAATCAACTATCTTGAATATCTCCCAAAAAGATGTCTGGTCTAGATATTTACGATCTTCCCAAATCTGTTGAAACAAGCTTTCCTAAATAAAGATGATGTCCCATGGATATCATACTTATTTCACCTCCTCCAATTATTATCCCTAACCTACAAGTTCCTAAAAGTTTAAGGTAACTCAAGCCTTATTGGCAAGGAAAGTTCTAGGTGTGCTCACATCTTGGGGATGAAGTCACATACTGATAAGCCAGGAGAGTTGGGTGTCAAAGTCTTGAGAAAGTTGGTGGTTCAATCACTTTCTAAGTCACATAGTGATTTCCTTTGAGGCTCCTATGAAACAGACTATGACAAGACCCTTAATGATCTTATCTATTTGCTAAGATCAACTTCCTAAAACTTGTGGACATTGACAATGATGACATTGGATATCCAGTAAAGCTCTATGTTCCCAATGGAAAGGGATCGACCATAGTCAACTCGGTTGACCAAATGGTAAAGAGAGATGCTAAGTCTGTGATAGTCCCATTATCAAGGGTCCATAGGTAACTATTGCCAAAGGAAGGGGCATTGGTTGCGATGATGCCAAATTTACCTAATGATGTTAAAGTCAATAAGTTTGGCTCTACTTCAGGTAAAGTCCATTGTCTAACTCTATTAAGTACATGCTGATTCTGATCGTGAAGATGGATTTCAATCGCATGGTTCGTTGATCAGAATTTTGGGCTATTACTTACGACTTATGATATTTATATTGCTTAGGAATAGATAACAACAAGGTTTTCATCTGGATTGTAAAGATAAGTTTTTCCACAAAGTTTTAAAATAAAAGAAAAAGGTTTTTATTTTATTTATTTTAATTATCCTTACAATGACATTTGTGAAATGTTGTCGCTTATAAGATTCCATTGATAGCAATATTGGAAAAATGGATTTGATTCTTTCGGTTGTGGTAGTGTGTAATATTACCAAATAAGGAAAGATTCTCATTACCCAAGTTTCAAGTGGACCGAAACTTGGAATCATACAAGTTGTACAGTATGATGAATGAGAACTTTCAACTTTGGAAAATTAAGACTACTCCTTATTCACATGTATATGTGAGTGAAGTGAAGGACTAAGGGATCGAGCACACATTCGTGTGCACTGGTCAAGTTCACCACAAAAGATCGATAAGATTATTCCTCATAATTTACTAAAGCTCAGTAAATATGGTTATACTTACAAGCTTAAGTGTAATTCTGACACATCAGAAAAGGTTCCAATGTATGGCGGAGCAAATAAGAAGAATCAAATTAGGCAGAAGGATAAAAGCTTCTCAAATTTGAAAAGATGGGAGAGTACTTTAGTTTCATGTTATATGATCATCTTAATGATTTATAGACCTTATCATAATTCATCCTCTAGGTGCATTCTGATAGCTAAGAAGAGGAGCTATGAATTGTTGAAGTGGTTAAATCAAGAAGATGATTAATACATCGTTCCAAAACAATTCTTAGAGTTATACTCTAAGAATGTAATGTGAGTGACATGTCTTAAAGAAGGTTTAAAACACATGTCAAATGTAAGAGTAAAAGTTTTCTACTCTCGTACATTTGAAATTGGTAAGTTGTGATGTTTTGGATAAAACAAAGACCAACTAAGACCAATTGTGTGAAGTGTTTGACTTGATTAGAATCCACACTATCTCTTGAATATCTGACAAGGAAGTCTTATATGTCAAGAGGACAGTGGGAGTCTTAAAGGTCTTGAAAGTCTCAAGAACTACTCAAGAATAAAAACTTGAAGTTCTTCACTAGCACACGACTTAAGGTTCATAACCTATCATGTTGACATATTTCTGTGCCCATTCCGGTTAAAATTGGCTTTTCATATGAGTTCTCAGAGTTCTTAATTGGTTGCACAACAACTTGGAAGCAATGGTAGGCCCTTGAGCTGCTAGATGGCAAGAAAATAAGATTGAGTCCAATCCATATGAGTTCGAATTTGTCATTATCCTTGTCTTGTGACTATGGTTTTGACAATTCACATGGATAAGAACACATACACTATTAAATCTAAGTGTCATAAGGTTTCTCTCCGATTCATGAAAATGGTGGTGAGGAAACACTTTCACTAAGTAGATTTTAGCTAGATAGCAATTGTGATATTTGCATTCTCAAAGTCGTTAGTGGAGTGTGTGTGGTTAACTGCACACTAACAATGACTTGTGAGAAGTGCCAAACGTCTAAACAATCGAGACTATGATTACGACATCCCTTTTCATAGTTCTTAAAATTGTTTAGACACACTTGTGAGCTATCTAAGATAAGGTGTATGATATTGATAAAGTTTTATCAAAGCAATCTAGTATTAGAAATTTGAACTTTGGTAAGAAAGTCAATAAAGTATTCATTTCTAGAAGTCCAGCTAATTTCTGAGTACATGTCAAAGCTAGTGGTAGCATAAGTGTTATGCTAATAATCATCATGTTAGTGGGAGCATGATAATTATGATAAGTATTGCAAGTTAGCAATGTTAATTATAGAAAACAAAAGGTTTCATTTGGGAAAAAGTTGTTTTACTATAATTAAGGGAGAGGAAATTATACTTCATCTAAAATCTAAAAGCTTAGATTGAGGTTTTAATCGTATTTAGTCAAGAATATATATATATATATATATATATATATATATATATATATATATATGAACGTTATGTTGCAATGGCTCAACATAAGAAATTCTATATATGGGTCCATTATTTGCGTTCTAAAATTCGATTATGATTACGGCATCCCTTTTCATAATTTGAATTATGAGAACTTGGCAAATAGAAATGGAAATGGTATAGCAAAAGACTGGTTTAGTCATTATGTGAGACATCACGAATTGTGTCCTATATGCTTCATATATAGGATCGATTACATGTGCTATATTCATCCTTTCTAAAATTTTCCAAATGCCTGGGGCATTAAGAAAGGGAAAGGTTTAGAATTAGATATGACTAAAAGGATTAAAAAATTGTTGAGGAAAATCTATGGTTTACCAAAGATTGGTTGCTCTAGGACAGTTGGAAGTATAGTGATAATTCTGGAAGGATCATATTGACATAATCTTTAAGGAGGCAACTCTTGTTCATAAGTGATAGTCAAAATAGAATATGAAAATGTTTCAAAGTTAGAAATTATTCAATCTATGTAAGATTAGGAAACTTAATGCAAGAGGAATGTTTCTAAGGATCTAATCTCCTTTATGCATTAATCAAGTCTTTCTGAGTTTATGCATTATCATTACAAGAGGATCAATGCATATAAGTTTAGAATCTAACAGATTTCAGTAAATGGCATGAATTTGGCATTCTTGCATTTCCAGTATGGATTTGGGACTATGAAAAGAGGATGAGTGGAGTTATGTTCAATTGACCTAATTCACAAAGTAAAGATCATAGACAAACATAGTATGCATACTCGGTGTATGGCATGACTAGTGTTTAGAAAACATAGTGTACATGCTTGGAGCATGGGACAACTATTGTTTTAAATTCAAGAATAAAGTTGATAGCTGAAACAGTATACAATGAATAATGTGTAATCATATGGTGATAAATAAAAGGTGTTTTATTTATGTTCATAGGTTTTGATACCATATTGGATTCAATTATGATTGTGTTTCACTTTGCATGTTTTAACTTCCTGAAGAACTAGGTCATTGTTCTGGATGACTAAGTTATTCGAACCATCCGCAGTCGGTCATATGTTGGAAGTAGATATGAATTAAGACTGTCATGGGTTGGCTTGTAGAGGTCTAAGATGTTTGACGAAGGGCTACAACACTCATGAGTGCTCATAAGTTCTGAGTATTGGATTCAACCCGCGCTCATTAGAATCACTTCCTGGATTTTATCACGGGTGATCATAAGACGATAATATCTTATATTCTTCAAACCTAGAGATATGAGTTGTTACTATGAGTTGGTTGTACATTGATTGCACAAAAACGCATTCGGTAACTCGATGTTATAAAACATGTCTTTGTGTATGATTCAATAAGTAGTAGAACAAGCCATATGAGTTGAAGTTTATCCATTCCTTTTACCTTCGGGATAAAAGCTATATCTATGGCCCCTCGATGATTTGGCGATGACAAATGTAAGTGCTTGGCCGGGCCAGGATTGATTTCATTTGTTCAATTAGTCAGTCGTCATAAATCAGAAATCGGGAAACAACAAATGGACAGAGAGAATGATTATAATCCATGTCTCATTCCATATGATATCTAGAATGGAGGAATATATGATCCCTTATCTAATGGACATGTCATTGACAAACGTTAGAGTTCATCGACAAGGTCAGAATTCGATAGAAGCTTTTGAGAGCTATGATTGCCAATCGATTCTTGAAGTCATACGCAATAATAGTTTTAGACTTATCCAAGTGGGAGATTGTTTGATTAATGTCTAAGTCCATAACTATAATTGGTGAGGCTTAACTCGACCCGACATGGTCCATTTGGGTTAGATGGCATCATGCATTTGGATAGACTATAATGAGAGAAATAACACTTAAGGTTTGTTAATATATTATAAGTTCTAATATATTAATAAGGTTATTTAATTAGTATTGATCAAGAATTAATTTGGAATTAATTAAGTGATCAAAAGGAGACTAATTAAATATGTGGGTTGATTGTGTAAATCATTCATTCTTATATATGTGGGCTTGTGATCCAAGATTCCTTATGTTGGACTAAGTCCATGGGGTGACCCATGGATACTCCATGGAGGTTAAAATCCATGGAGCATAAGGAATGGGTAAAGTTATGATTTACATGGTGTAACCCTAATAGCCACCATATAAAAGAATCCCATGGCTCAAGAAATTGGCGATTATGTGTGAGAAGAAAGGGCTAGCCGATTTTAATGAAGTGTGATGTTCTCTCAAGTCATTCCATGTGCATTTGGTGTTGTGTGAACCATTTGAGGTGTCACACTTGGGGCACTAGGCACTCAAGCTTCATGAAGACATTCTACATCAAAGAGGTATGTAATTCTAACTTGATTTATTCATATGGATCTATGTTATTATGCTATTTAGGATGAATACCTTGGAAAGATCATATTTGCATGTATAATAGAGGAAACATAGATCCAAGGTATTTAGGGTTGCACGTACACTTAGGAGTGTTAGAATGCTCAAAACCCAACAATGTTTATATGAAGACTCCCTAGCACACACTGGAGCATCATCTTGAGCAAATTGAGCAGCAACACCACCCCCACTAGTGTCGTTGGCGCTTAATTGCGGTAAGGCTGCCGCAACAGCCGCATATACCACAACTTGGAGAGTTGTAGAATCATATTATGGAGGAGGTCGTTGAGTTGGAGTTATCGGAGGGTTACACCTTGTCCCTCTTCTTGGAGGCATTATTTGACTGAAAGTTGATAAAGATGATGATGATAGTAAGAGTCATTTGAGAATATAATGAGAGTGGTCCATGGACTAAATCGCCATAGCCCAACAAAACAGATAAAAGTATGAGTGAAATAGAGATCTAGCAATATAGAGATGAAAGCATGTGGATAAGGATTTACCATAATATTAGATATGTGTCAATAACATTGGCAATAATGATGTAAGAAGTTCAGGGAAAAACGACATAAATGTAGGTCTTACATCAAACCAGAATAAGAAAATTTTGACAGCATGGAAACCTACTAGACTGAAAGTTCAAAGTCTTATCATAGACAGGAAACTAAACTAGAGTTGTTACATAGACTTAAATTATACCCAAAAGAGAAGATATAGTAGGCTCTATCTGCGACGAGAGTTATTGGAATGAGGCCTTGATTATGCCAGGAGATGTTCCATGTCTCTCATGCGCCTTCATAGGTTGCTTGACGGGCTCGTAGTCCCCCGGCTTCATCTTGGGTGGCAGTATGTTCTCTCTGCAGGACTGCATTATGGTTCAGGGTCCTTCCTTGAGCAGATTCTAGATGGCGAATTTGAAAGGTAATGACTCCCACATCGGCATCATCCTCCACGACTCGATCGACGGTTGCCCTTCCCTGTTCCGCATTGCAAGCAATCCTGCAAAACAGAATAGGCAGGACTCTGTCTGCTGAGCCTCCCTCACTCAGATTGTAGAAACTTCGGTCTCTGTTGTAGGGTAAGGATTGACCCTGTTCGTGACTCCATCGATTCAAGTTTGTTGCCCAAAGAGGTGTGGGGCCTTGAAAGCCTGGATGAGGGTTAGGATTTGGGACTGGAGCCACGAAGGGTAGATTATTGATTTCAGGCTCGGAGTCAGAAGCCTCCAAAACGTTCTCCGCGAAGTCATCATCTAATGGGATAGCATAATTCTCTTATGGCTTTGCCTCGAGCCATCCAACATTGCCTTGGTTGGGAAAGTACGGGTTGTCGGGGAGACGGATTCCAACCATGGTATGTACGCGAGAATAGGGATAAAAGAGATAGTTAATAGACATACTACAGAAGATAATTATAGAATTATCCTTACCAGCTACTTCAATACTTACATAGTGCATACCAATCATATGTAACCAAAATAAAAGAGACCTTCGAATCAGTAACCCTAACTCCAACTCCACAACTAAACAAGGAACAAAAAATAAAGCAAATATCAATGAGTCTAAGTCTATGACACCTTAGTCACATATGACCTTAGCTTATCTACTCAATAACAATTGACCTACTAGTAAAGACCTTTTTAGTTTTCAAATAAGTAATTATAGTAACACAAAATATTCCTATAGTATTTTAAGTTTATGTTATATTCTAATGTTTTTATTGTAGTAGTGTTGATAAGTTTTTAAACTTGTTGCAAGACCACAAACATTCTTAGGCACATGCTAATTACTTCTCGAAAAATATCCCAGATCAGGCTATAGTATTTTGGCTGTTTTACAACTACGAATGTAATTGTAAACCACAGGAGGTAGAGCACCTCTTAGTTCACACATGCACCTCTTTTCATTATTCTTCAGTCGTTTTCGTTGTTCTTAAACATCAGTAGATGCAGTGGATGATCCAATTGGTTGAACATTAGCAGGAGCTTGTACTGTTCCATCGATACAATTCCAAAGTTCTTCATCAATTCCATTTAAGTAATCTTCCATTCTATCAGCCCACTGATCATAGTATTCTGGAATTAACATCGGAATTTTGGTTGAGGAACCAAGCAAGTGAGAGAAAGAAGTCATTGTATTCATGTTGAAGTTCGCCATTGATGAACACAGAAAATATCCAAAAACTTCAAAACTTGATGAATTTCAGAATTTGATCAAATGAATTAATCAGAAATCACTAATCGATTATTCGACTTAAAAATTCAAATACAGAATCAATTCAAATCTGAAGATCAACAGTGATTTTCAAAACCAAAAATGCGCGGAAAAGTTTGAGTAAATTTGTAACTCAAAAAGCAAATGATTATTATATGAAAATCAGATCTAAGCAGTTTGAATCCTGCTCTGATACCAATTGTAGTGACAAAGAACATGGTTTGGTATGCGGAATTAAAGCTTGCACAATTGAACATGGTGATTTGGGTGTTTAAGAGATATATTGAATGTATATGGTGTTACAAAAAGGATCTAGATCTAGACTGCATAATTAACACACACTTACACACTCACTTCTACATCTCTCAAGAACACCTCTATAAGTTGTATGAACCCACTATTTATAGAGGTGTTTACAATGTCTCTCTCTCACTCTAACTAACAAATAGGTCTAAAGGCTAAAGCACCACATGCAAGTGGGTTTTACAAAAGTCAAACATTTAAAAAGTCATGAATGAATAACTTTGCACCCCAACACTTGTGTTGTTCAACAATTGCAATAATTTTGTTCTGTCCTAGGCACACTGATTTTAGTATGAATGCAGGTATGTATACTTAGTTAAATATTTTATTATTTAAAAGTATAAAATCTTGGTCAGAGTATTTTAATCTCATTGTGTTTATAGTTTGTATATCTTTTTTGGGTTGATATACTCAATTCACTATAAACAAAGCTCTGATACCAATCTATCACACCCCCAAACCGAATTGGCGGAAACATTCAGGGGCGAAGGACGTCATGTACAATATCACAACAATGAATAATAGTAAACAAGAAATAACATCATCCATTGCGTCAATAGTATAATTCAATTCAATTGTGTTTTGTGCAATAATAGTAAGACACCAAAAATGAATAATCAAAATAAAGACGAGTCTGAAAGTACTCCATCTTCTCAAAGCCTTCCATCAGTACCTGCCTATTGATGACCTGAGAATACAAGTTATTTTCAAAGAGAGGATCAACATTTAAGCTGGTGAGTTCATTAGTATTTAGTGTCAAATGTTGTATAAGGTTGAAGAAAAGTGTTTGTAAATGTTGTAAATGTCTGAAATTGTTTGTAACGAAAGTTTGTTGTAAATGTTCATAGTAAATGTTTGAAATCTCCTAGAAAATCCTATATTTTTTACTAAAATGAAGCCTTCTACCAAGACTTGAATTTTTTGAGTGTTTATTTCTTGTAAAGGTGAGTGTTTTTCCCAAGTGTGACTATCATTACCAAAATATAGTTTTACATTACCATTTATGTGAGAAGATCACAAAGTGAATGCAATGGGAAAATAATAAAGTACTGTAGTATTGTATTTCGTAACTACTATTGTACTAACTACCTTAAATCAATTTTTAATTAAGGTAAAATGTGATATGATCGTAACCATGCTTGATCGACGAGTGGTAAACACGACGCTCGAAGACGTCGAAAAGTTATGACATATGTCACCGTAGACCTGCAAGTCCTACTGTAGATAGCAGCAAGGTGTAGGATGGTTAATCCAGTATCGATTGATACACAAATTCATGCTCTCCCTCCAGGAGACTCTGTTTATGAAACAAGACATAACAGTATGATGCCATGCACCAAAGTAGTGGCTCACATTTATGTTATAGTATTCTTGTATTTGTATATTATGCTCTATCTGTTCTAGTGTATTGTATGTTCTCTTTGTATAGTATGTAGTATGCTCTCTTTTTATAGTGTATAGCAAGTTTCAATTTATTTATCATTATAGTATGTTCTTTCTGTTTCTCTCTATGGTATGTTTGAACTGACTCGTGTATGAACTGAATCTTGTATGTTTCATTGTGCTAGAGATAGTGAGTAGTAATCTCCTAAACTATACCTATTATAGTTTACTAGTAATGTTGTCTGAATGACCGTGTGTGTTTGTTCACCCTTGTTATCTAAAACTATTGAACTATTGTAATAACTTTTATATCTATACATATATACATAATATATAACTATGATTCAAATGAGATTCGGACAAACAACCGATACCCTAAGTCCACAACTAAATAAGGAATAGGAAATAAAGTGAGTTATCAGTCCTAAGTCCTTTCTACCTTATTTATATAACTATATCTGAATAGACATGCTTTTGACAATATATAAGTTTAAAAGAATTTGATAAAATGTTTTGAAATAGTTGTTTTTTAAGATAGCTTTGAAGTATAAGAAATCCATCTATTTGATAGTTATTAATCACATGTGATTGATATAATAACTATAATGTTTCAACATGTATCCACCCCCCCCCCCCGATAAAAGCATTTAAAATCATTTAAAAGGTTAGTTAGGGATATGAACTCACCTGCAGTGAGTGGTTTGACTGAAGATCGGAAAAGGTTGCTGAGTGCTAAGTGAAACCTCAGGCACGAACGGATCCTAATAATCATATAATGACACATATGTTTATATAATTAGTGTATAAACAACTAATCATGTAAGGAAACCACTTTAGGCACTAGAACACACTTATATTGAAGTGTTACAACCACAACAGATTGCATCTAAGGGTTTTACGACCAAACTAAGGTGTGTACGGCCAGGAGTTTACGGCCAAAGAAGTATACAGTCCTAGATTGTACGGTCAAGGAGTTAACGGTTGTACACTCATGGTAGGACTTGCAAATGAGGTGTTTTAAGGTCCTTACTTGCATTCCCATGGTGTTCTAGTTCCTAGTTTTGGTCTTGAAGGAGTTTGAAGCCAAAACATACACCAACACACAAGAGTTAACAGCCATGCAAGGGTTTATGGCTGTAAACTCTTGATGATCATATGTTTTATGATGAATCCAAGGCTAAAGTCAAGAGTTTAACAAGTGTAACTAGGAGGTAGAAGAGTTACTCATGTTTTTGAAGCTTGTAAGGGGGTTCATGGTACAAGAACAAGTGTGTTCTTAGTGAATGATGAAGAAGACTCGAAGATCTATTAATATAAAGATAATTTTATGGATCTTTACTAGGTTAAGTACTGAAATCAACAAGGGAAAGGAAGGAATACTTACTATTATGAAGATCTAGGTGAACACTTGATGAAAGTTGAGAGAAAAATCTAATTTTTTGAGTTAGAGGTGGAAAAAGTGGTGAAGGAAGGATGAATATCATACTTAAGGAAGGTAGTTGACGGCCAAGGAGGGGTTTACAGCCGTTAACTCTTATTTACAGCCGTAAACTCCATGTGGTGGAGTTTTCGGCTTGTCAGCTGCACATTGAACTCATACGATACTTCCTAACACTTTATCCTTAAAGGTACCATGTGACATTCCTAATTTCACGGCCAGAAAAGACCGATTTCATTTACGCTTTTTAAAATAAAATCAGAGTAATCATTTCATTAAAAGTGTTGCGGAATTTGTTCCCAAAGTCAAACATGATAAAATTTATCAAAACCTTGATTTATATATTTTTATTTCATAACAAAACCTCGGGATGTCATGTTCCGATACAGATCAAAAGCATAAACAAGACCTTATAATCCTTAAACCAGTTATTTAAAAATAATGGCCTATAATCCAAAATCACTCATCATCGTCATCAAACTATGCTCGGGGTCCACTACCTATAATCATAAAAAGCTGAGTGGGTCAGGCTTGGAAGCATGGTGAGCATATAGGGTTTTCAAACCATAATACATAAATTTATTATGTTTAAACATCAATCAGTCAACCAAATTACCCCAATTACCCATTCCCGTTATCCTCACCTTACTTCCCTAAAACAACTATCACAAGGGACCTAGCCTAAGGATTTTCATTAGGGGTGACAACATTGTCTTCCTACAACAATTTATGTCAAACAGGCACGAAGTCACATCATCGCCAAGATTTATCCAATAGGCACTACGTCTCATAGTCGCTAGGGTTTACCTAATAGGCACAAAGTCACATCATCACCAAAGTTTACTTAATAGGAACTAACAACATTGGTCCCCACATACTAACTTTAAACAATGATCTTACTAGATCTAGCCTAAAGGATTGATATGAACAACTAACTACGAAACTACTTCAGAAATCCTATAGCAGCAAAAAAGGATCGATAAAGATATTGAATTAATGGACTAAGTTTAACTACGAACCATTGTTCGTAAATGAAAGAACCACAAGACAATTAAGTCAGGGGTAGTTATCAATGCCTAGGCTGTGGTCTGAATATCGTGAGGTATATAACCCCCAGACGCACCCTATCCAACATCGAACTTTTCCTAGGCTGTGGTCTGAATATCCTGAGCTATATAACCCCCAGACTCACCCCTATCCGACATCAGAAAGGAAAACACTGACTAATGCCCAGGTTGTGGTCTGAACCCCCAGACTCACCCCTATCCGGCATCGGAAAGGAAAACACTGGCTAATGCCTAGGCTGTGGTCTGAACCTCCAAACTCATCTCTATTCGGCATCGGAAAGGAAAACATTGACTAATGCCTAGGCTATGGTCTGAACCCCCAGACTCACCCCTATCCGGCATCGGAAAGGAAAACACTGACTCATGAAACTCGTCCGATCACTTCACAAAGGAAACGAAGACTCCAAATCTCTTCAAAATAAAAGCATAGGGAAAATACTAATAAAGTACTCCCATACGCTCCCGTACCCCGACACGTAATAGTGTCAAAAAGAAGAATTAACGGATGAACACAAAGTTCAAAAACACCTAAGGAACATATAGTTCAAGAACACTTTATGAACATATAGTTCAAACATACGTACCGATTACGAGTCTACTAACATTCCATTGGACTATCTAAAATAGTTTGTGGCCATTGTCTATACTCTGTTAGATGACTAGATTATCTTAAACATCGATACCTCTCATCACTTTATTTTATCACACACCAATTATCTACCCATGTTCTACCCAACATATTTGTAGATAAAATATATATATATATATATATATATATATATATATATATATATATATATATATATATATATATATACAGTTTAAAACATGTATAAAATATCAACACAACAGTCTCCTCAAATAAACAATTAATATATTTACACATAACACGTATTTTAAGGTAAATACTTCATATCTATGTGTAAATTGAAAGTGAATATACACTCACTTGATTTGATAATAATCGGGCAGCAATTCGTTTCCTAAAACGATCGTTTTTAATAAAATCGGGAGTTTTATTAATAAACCGGGCTCTGCGAAAGGTCGGGCTTCAAAACCGAAAAGTTAAATTTTTCGGGCCTTCGGGCACTCCGGGATGTGTTCCGGGCATTGGAAATGATCTCCGGGCATCGGGGGAAGCAAAAATGGCTAAAATATAAAAAAAGGGGTGAAAAATGGCCATTTTCCAAAAGTAGCCGGAAGATCTCGCAAGCCCACCATTTATAGGGGAGAGCTGCGAGGGTTCGGTCGAGAAGGAAGAGTCAGCGAGGGCAGGTGGCATCCGCGGAGCGAGGACAGTTGGCGGGTGCGAGCTTCGAAAATACGAAGGGTACGCGGCGCCTTCGGATGGGGCAAACGAGGCTCGGATGATGAGTCAGAAGCGAGGCATCAGAAGATCATTAGACCGCACCCTCGGTACAATCAGCAAGCAACACCCGGGTCGGATCACGTGGGTTGCATGCGAGGATCATGTGGGTACTGTTCATGCGAGGGTGACCCAGCAGATTTCGCCACGTGGCATATGCGAGGCGAGGACACGTGGCAAAAGTGTGACTATGTGAATTTTCTCGATTTTCGCGCCAAAAATTCTAAAATCCATAACTTTCGCATACGAGCTCCATTTTTGTCGTTCTTTATATGCACGCATACCTAAAATTACGCTCTACAACTTCAGTTTATACTTCGTCGTCTAATTTTGAATTAAATTTCATATTATTATTTTTAACAGACCGGGACAGGAAGTCCGTTAAAAATTCATAACTTCTTCATCCAACGTCCGTTTTTGTCAGACTTTTTACCGTTGTGCTCCTAATGACGAGACCTTCAATTCTTGTTTAGTTTGTGTCGGGTAGAAATGGCTCGATCTAAAATTCGAGTTTTTAGCTGTTTACTGCTAAGCTGAAACTTCAAAAAATCATAAGTTCCTCATACGAAGTCAGATTTGGGCGTTCTTTCTATCGAATTTCTCGGTTTAATGAATAATATGACTTTCATTTAGATTACTAAGGCTAAAAATTAGTTTACCAAAAACTCACTTTTTACGACATTCGGCACCGTGCCGGTTTTGTCGCGAAACTTCGACAGGTCATAACTTCTTCGTTATAACTCGGGTTTCGGGATTCTTTATATCCCCAAAATCCGTGTTTCGACGACTACAACTTTATGTAAAGATATCGAGCTTATCTCACACTTTAATTTTGATGCTTATTTTTATTTTTAATTAATTAAACCCTAATAATTAAGCATAAAACACATAATTCACATAAAATTCACATGATTCCTTTTCATTTCTTCTAAATGAGTTAAAAAGGTTAACCTAGACCATTATGTCAATATTAATGCCTAGCCTAGAAACACAAGCGTTAGAACTCTCTCCCCCTTAGGATGATTCCGTCCCCGGAATCACACAACGACAAACAACTACGGGTAGCGACTCACTATGTCACTCTCCCTTTTCCAGGTGGGATTTGGCCGATTTATAAGTTTCCAACGTACAGGCACTAAATCGACTATCTTACGTTACAACTTTTTAGTCTTACAGTTAACAATTGCCTTAGGTTCTCCAATTAACCTCTTGTTCTCGTCTAACCTTAATTCAGAAATGGTAATTATGTCGGGCACACCTCCCGTGAACTTTGTCAAATAACACACATGAAAGGTGTTATGAATACTCTCTAGTTCTTCCAGTAATTCTAACTTGTAATCTTGATTCCAGATTCTCTGAAGAACTTTAAATGGTCCAACAAAACTTCGACTCAACTTTCCCCTTCTACCAAATCTTATAAGTCCCTTCCATGACGAGACTTTAAGTGAAACCGAATCTCCAATTTCGAATGATATCAATTGTCTTTTTCTTGTCAGCATAGGTCTTTTGAGCAGCTAACATCTTTTTGCCTAATCACTTACAACTTTTCAGCAATCTAATGAACTATTTCAAGTCCCATAAACTGCTTTTTCTCTTATAGACTCCTCCAAAACCTTGAGGTAAAACGGCTGTCACAATCGAATACAATCGTTAAGGAAACACTGTGAAGCCTCACACTTTCCTTCACATAAGAATTCACAAGTTTATCCATAGACCATTTCTCGTTGGCTGCTATGAAATGCGTACTCTTAGTGAAGCGATCAACGACCACCCAAATCATGTCGTGACCGTTCCTTGTTTTGGGCAGTTTAGTCATAGAATCCATAGTGATATCTTCCCATTTACCCATGGGTACAGGTAAAGGATCTGAACTCCCTTATAGTTTCTGATGCTGAGCCTTAACACTAGCATAAGTTACATACTCAACCACATAATTTAGCAACTTCGAGCTTCATTGTCGGCTACCAGTAATAGGGTTTTAGATCCCTATACATTTTCGTATTGCCGGGATAAATCAAGTACATGGTTTTGTGAGCTTCTTCCATCAGAAATCCTCTTACTCCTCCCTTCTTAGGTACCCAAATCCTATCTTTGAATACCTTCAGTCTTTGACCGTTTGTATCAAACAATAACGTTTTATCCCAAAGGTTCCTTCTTTCGGTCATTTTTCTCTAAAGCTTCCTCTTGAGCTTTCTTTTATACTTCCCACAATTGTAGAGACAACTTCAATTCACAACGTTCTTGGCCTTTTCTTTTCAAGATTCACCTTCCGACTGAGCGCATTAGCAACAATACTTGCGTTACCAGGGTGGTAAAGTATCTCACAGTCGTAGTCCTTGAGTAACTCTAGCTAGCGTCGTTGCCTCAGTGCATACGCTATCACTTATCCCTTTGGGTCAGAACACATCCTAACCCAACTCCATAGGCATCACTATAAATTGTGAAGTCATCAACTCCTTTAGGTAACGAAAGAATTGGTGCTTCACACAACTTCTTCTTTAACTTCTCAAAGCTTCCTATGCTTCTCATTCCAAGTATAGACAACTCCTTTGTGGGTCAAAGCTGTCAATGGAGTCATGATCAAAGAAAAGCCTTGGATAATTCAGTAATAATATCCAGCTAATCCTAAAAAGATTCAGATCTCCATAGGACTTTCAATTGTAACCTTTGAGTTACAAAAAAAATCCTTATTGTGGACTCCTCCTTCTTCTTGGAATAAGTATTTTCCTTCATTTATTGTAACAGACCGATGGGTCATGTTCTAATGATCTCTTATTGTATACTGCACTACTTAGACTTAGATCTCCTAGTGACAAATTTCAGAAAAATCATACCTTCCTTCATGTTCTAATGTGATACAATCACCGTTAAACATGTATCATTTCTAACTACCAATTTCTTTAACAATGAGTGCGATACTTCTACTGGTCGCTTTGATCATCTTTCATTTCAATCTTCTGGCTTAAATCAAATTTTACATCGAACTTGGTTCTCTGAACTACATAATAAACTCATCGTAGTCGGACTCAATTTGATATGACCTCTAAGGTTTGAATAACAATCATCTTCTTAGTCATTACCGAAACGATGGTAACGACAGACTAGAACAAGACGGAATCAAATAATAGCTTATTGGTAACCTTCTGACTTTCCCTAATCCAAGTGCGAGTCCTGTGCTTCTAGTAGTATAGATCTCTACTACTATTCACACCTACTCATACCCGTCCCAAGTACTATCTCGTAGTCCCCAACTCCTAAAATCACAAAACAATTTAACACATACAAATGTGTCCAATTAATCATAAATTTTTCCTAGACTCTAATAGGACTTCTTTCACGTGTATCTTCAATGATCAACTCTACTTTAACTTGGTTGGTGATGGAAATTTCAGAAAATGCAACAAATTCAAGAATTACACCAATCGTTCCGTCATCCTGCCAATCGACGGTGTACTTCAGACGTAACGTACCCCTCTAAACGTTTCGTTATTTTATTAGACTTATTCTAAAGGCAAGATACCACTCTTACGATATCTTCTGATAGGTGTCATTCACTATCATAAGCCTTTCATTTCCTCCATTTACTCAATTCTCTATGAGTCTCCACTATAACGTTTTGTACACCCAAGCAGACGTTCGGTGTACCAGGCGAGAATTTAAGATAAGAAAGCCTTATTTACGATAGACGTATAAATCTCCTTATCACTCCGAAACGTTTATATGCTAGTTCTAATATCATATTTGTACGCTTAGAATCCTACACATATAAGGTTTCTAGATCCAGTCGGAAACAAACCATAGATCCGAACAAATAATAACATCATTATAGCTATAACACAAAACATTTAGCACATAGAAGCATTTTAGGCATCCTTCCTGAAATAACCTAGTGCTCATGTCTAAATTATGGTAGACACTCATCTCACAATCATCACTTAGCATTCTAAGTTTAAGTCTAGAAATCATAGGATATTTCTTAGTTCGCCTAAACTAATGCTTTGATACCAACTGTGACATCCCCAATTTCACGGCCAGAAAAGACCGATTTCCTTTACACTTTTTAAAATAAAATCAGAGTAATCATTTCATTAAAAGTGTTGCAGAATTTGTTCCCAAAGTCAAACATGATAAAAATTTATCAAAACCTTACTTTATATATTTTTATTTCATAACAAAACCTCGGGATGTCATGTTCCGATACAGATCAAAAGCTTAAACAAGACCTTATAAGCCTTACAACAGTTATTTATAACTAATGGCCTATAATCCAAAATCACTCATCATCATCATCCGACTATGCTCGGGGTCCACTACCTGTAATCATAAAAAGCTGAGTGGGTCAGGCTTGGAAGCCTGGTGAGCATATAGGGTTTTCAACCCACAATACATAAATTTATTATCTTTAAACATCAATCACTCAACCAAATTACCCCAATTACCCATTCCCGTTATCCTCACCTTACGTCCCTAAAACAACTATCACAAGGGACCTAGCCTAAGGATTTTCATTAGGGGTGACAACATTGTTTTCCTACAACAATTTATGTCAAATAGGCACGAAGTCACATCGTCGCCAAGATTTATCGAATATGAACTATGTCTCATAGTCGCCAGGGTTTACCTAATAGGCACGAAGTCGCATTATCACCAAAGTTTACTTAACAGGAATTAACAACATTGATCCCCACATACTAACTTCATACAGTGATCTTACTAGATCTAGCCTAAATGATCGATATTAACAACTAACTACGAAACTACTTCAGAAATCCTCTAGCAGCAAACAAGGATCGATAAAGATATTGAATGAATGGACTAAGTTTAACTACGGACCTTTGTTCATAAAAGAAAGAACCACAACACAATTAAGTCGGGGGTAGTTATCAATGCCTAGGCTGTGGTCTGAATATCATGAGGTATATAACCCCCAGACGCACCCTATCCAGCATCGAACTTTTCCTAGGTTGTGGTCTGAATATCGTGAGGTATATAACCCCCAGACTCACCCTATCCGGCATCGGCAAGGAAAACACTAACTAATGCCTAGGATGTGATCTGAAACCCCCAGACTCACCCCTATCCGACATCGGAAAGGAAAACACTGACTAATGCCTAGGATGTGGTCTGAACCCCCAGACTCACCCCTATCCAGCATCGGAAAGGAAAACACTCACTAATGCCTAGGCTGTGGTCTGAACCCCCAGACTTACTCCTATCCGGCATCGGAAAGGAAAACACTGACTAATGCCTAGGTTGTGGTCTGAACCCGCAGACTCACCCCTATCCGGCATCTGAAAGGAAAACACTGACTCATGAAGCTCGTCCGATCACTTCACAAAAGAAACGAAGACTCCAAATCTTTTCAAAATAAAAGCATAGGGAAAATACTAATAAAGTACTCCCGTACGCTCCCGTACCCCGACACGTAATAGTGTCAAAAAGAAGAATTAACGGATGAACACATAGTTCAAAAACACCTAAGGAACATATAGTTCAAGAACACTTTATGAACATATAGTTCAAACATACGTACCAATTACGAGTCTACTAACGTTCCACTGGACTATCTAAAATAGTCTGTGGCCGTTGTTTGTACCCATGTTCTACCCAACATATTTGTAGATAAAAATATATATACATTTTAAAACTTGTATAAAATATCAACACAATAGTCACCTCAAATAAACAATTAATATATTTACACATAACACGTATTTTAAGGTAAATACTTCATATCTATGTGTAAATTGAAAGTGAATATACAGTCACTTGATTTGATAAGAATCGGGCAGCAATTTTTTCCTAAAATGATCGTTTTTAATAAAACCGGGAGTTTTATTAAGAAACCGGGTTCTGCGAAAGGTCGGGCTTCAAAACCGAAAGGATAAATTTTCCGGGCCTTCAGGCACTCCGGGACGTGTTCCGGGGTTTGTAAATGATCTTGGGGCATCGGGGGAAGCGAAAATGGCTAAAATATTGAAAAAGGGGTGAAAAATGGCCATTTTCCAAATGTAGTCGGAAGATCTCGCAAGCCCACTATTTATAGGGGAGAGCTGCGAGGGTTCGGCCGAGAAGGAAGAGTCAGCGAGGGCAGGTGGCATCCGCGGAGCGAGGACAGGTGGCGGGTGCAAGCTTCGGACATGCGAACGACACGCGACGCCTTCGGATTGGGCCAGCGAAGCTCAGATGATGAGTCAGAAGCGAGGCGTCGGAATATCACTGGACCACACCCTCGGTCCAATCAGCAAGCGACACGCGGGTCGGATCACGTGGGTTGCATGCGAGGATCACGTGGCTACTGTTCATGCGAGGGTGATTCAGCAGATTTCGCCACGTGGCATATGCTAGGCGAGGGCACGTGGCAAAAGCGTGACAATGCGAATTTTCTCGATTTTCGCGCCAAAACTTCTAAAATCCATAACTTTCGCATACGAGCTCTGTTTTTTACGTTCTTTCTATGCACGCATAGCTAAAATTACGCTCCACAACTTCCGTTTCGACTTTGTCGACTAATTTTGATTTTAAATTTTATCTTATTATTTTTAACAGACCGGGACAGGAAATCCGTTAAAAATTCATAACTTCTTCATCCGACGTTCGTTTCCGTAAGACTTTTTACCGTTGCGCTCCTAATGACGAGGCCTTCAATTCTCGTTTAGTTTGTGTCAGCTAAAAATCACTTGATCTAAAGTTCGAGTTTTTAGCTGTCTACTGCTAAGCTGAAACTTCGAAAAATCATAACTTCCTCATACGAAGTCAGATTTGGGCGTTCTTTTTATCGAACTTCTCGGTTTAACGAATACTACGACTTTTGTTTAGATTACTAAGAATAAAAAGTAGTTTATCAAAAACTCACTTTTTACAACATTCACCACCGTGCCGGTTTTGTCGCGAAACTTCGACAAGTCATAACTTCTTCCTTATAACTCGGATTTCAGCATTCTTTATATCCCCGAAATCCTTGTTTTGACCACTAAAAGTTTATGTAAAGATATCGGGCTTATCTCACACTTTAATTTTGATGCTTATTTTTATTTTTAGTTAATTAAACCCTAATAATTAAGCATAAAATACATAATTCACATAAAATTCACATAATTCCTTTTCATTTCTTCTAAATGAGTTACAAAGGTTAACCTAGACCATTATGTCAATATTAATGCCTAGCCGAGAAGCACAGGCGTTACATACTAGGCTTAACACACCCCAACAAACCTTTAACATTGCTAGAAGATAGCGAAAAACAAATCTGACTTTGATTGAATCGAATGGATGTACAACAGAGAAATTTTGGGTTGTCGTACATTTGACCCAATGGTAAAGAAAAAGTCTAAGTCTGAGATAATCTCGTGTACCATTCCCTAAAGTCCATATGTTTCTTTTTCCAAAATAAGGGGCATTTGTTGCAAAGCTGCCTAATTTACCTGAAAGTTCACTAGGATCGTAAAAGTTAATGAATTTGACTATGCTTTAGTTAAAGTCCACTATCTAACTCTATTAAGTTCCTATTTGGAGATTCTGATTACATGATGTGACTAGGTCACATTTTGATATTTTGTAGAATTGAAGAGAGGAAGCTTAAAAGAAGAGTAAGCTGATTCTGATCGTGATGAGATTGATTTCGATCGCATGATTCGAAGATCAGAATTTTGAGCTACTGCTTAAGAGTTATGATAGATTGCTTAGGAATAGATAACAACATAGTTTTCATATGTATTTGCATTGAAAGGATAAGTTTTTTCTGCAAGTTTTAAATAAAAGAAAAGTTTTGATTTATTTTAAATTTCCTTACAATGGCATTTGTGAAACTTGTTGTTTATATGATTCCATTTTGATAGCAACATTTGAATATGGATTTGTTTCTTTTGTTTGTGGTAGATTCATAATTTACGAAATAACAAAAGATTCCCATCAACCAAGTTTCAGTTGGATAGAAACTTGGGATCATGCAACTTGTATTGTGTGATGAATGAGATTTTTCATCTATGGGAAATTAAGACTAATTCATTCTTCACATGTATATATGAGTCAAGTGAAGGACTAGAAGATCGAGTACACTTGGTTGTCCGTTGATCAGCTCCACCACAAAGAACGATAAGGCTATTCTTCATGATTTACTAAAGTTTAGTAAATATGATTATACTTACAAGTTTAACTATAATTCTGAAACATTTGAAAAGTTTCAATGTATGGCAGGACGAATGAGAAGAATCAAGTTAGACAAAAAGATAAAAGTTTCTCCAATCTGAAAAGATGGCAGAGTACTTTAGTATCATGTTAAATGATTATCTTAGTGATTTTGAAATCATATCACAATTGGTTCTCTAAGACATCTTAGTGCATTCGTATGACTAAGAAGTGGAATCATAAGTTGTGAAATGGTTAAATCAAAAAGATGAATCATACTTCATTCCAAAATTGAGTCTTAGATTAATACTCTAAGAATGAAACTTGCATGACATAATCCTAAGAAGGTTTATAACATTTGTCAAATGTAGAGTAAAATGTTTTCTTACTCTTGTACATTTGAAATTGGTAAGTTGTGATGTTTTGGATAAAACAAAGACCAACTAAGACCAATTGTGTGAAGTGTTTATCTTGATAAGAATCCACACTAATTCTTGAATATTTTCTTTGTCAAGGAATGGTTCTTGATAAGAGAATCTTATATGTCAAGAGGTCAGTGGGAGTCTTAAAGAGCTTGAAAAGGTTCAAGAACTAATCAAGAATAAAACATATGGTGAGGAAATGCTTTTGCTAAATAGATTTTAAGTAGATAGAAATTGTGATATTTTCATTCTCAAAGTTGTTAGTGGAGCGTGTATGGTTAACCGACATACTTACATGGACTTGGGAGAATGGAAACTTGTATCTAAAGATTATTATTACGATATCCCTCTTCATAACTATTTAGACACACATGTGAGCCATCTAAGGAAAGGCGTATGATTTTGAGAAGCGTTGATAAAGTCTTATCAAAGCAACTCGTATCAGAAATCTGAACTTTGGTAAGAAAATCAATAAAGTATTGATTTCTAGAAGTCTTGCTAATTTCTGAGTACATGTCAAAGATGGTGGGAGCATAATTATTATGCTAGTAATTATTATTCTAGTGAGAGCATAATTAATTATGATAAGTGTTGCAAGTTAGCAATGTTAGTTATAGAAAACAAAACTTTCAGTTGGGACAAATTGTTTTTCTATAACTAAGGGAGTGGAAATTATACTTTATTTCAATTCTAAAAGCTTAGATTGTGATTTTAATCATATTTAGTTAATATAAGGAAAGTCTATATATATTACGTTCCAAATATTCAATTACGATTGCGACATCCCTCTTTATAGTCTAATTATGAAAACATGGCAAATAAAAAATAAAAATATTGTAGAAAAAGACTGGTCTAGGATCATGTCTTTATGTGAGGCATCATTGTGTCGCATATGCTTTGAGTATAGGATCGATTACATGTGTTATCATATTTATCCTTTCTAAATTTTACAAATGCCTAGGGCATTAAGAGGGGGAAATGGTCTAGAATTGGATATGACTAAAATGATTAAGAAATTGTCAAAGACAATCTGAGGTTTACCAAAGATTGGTTGCTCATGGATAGTTGGAAGTATGGTTTAAATTTTTGGAAAGGAACATATTGACATATTCTAAAAAGAGGCAACTCTTATTCAGAAGTGATAATCAGAATGGGAATACGGAAATGTTTTATAGGTGAAAGTTATTTATTAGATCTATGTAAGATTAGAAAACTTAATGCAAGAAGGATATTCAAAGGAATGTACTTTGAATTTGATACTTTGTTTCCATGGAATTGATCTCCATTGGAATACTCTGTAATGTCTGTTGGCAAGTCTTTGTGAATTTGTGCATGGTCATTACAAAAGGATCAATGCATGCAAGTTTACAATATAACAGATTTCAGTAAATGACAAGAATTTGGAATTCTTACATTTACGATAAGGATTTGGGATTATGAAATAAGAATCATTGAAATTATGTACAATTGATCAATTTCACAAAGTAAGGATCGTAGACAAACATAGTGTGCATACTTGGAGTATGGCATAACTATTGTTTAGGCAAACATAGTGTGCATGCTTGGAGCGTGGCATGACTATTGTTTCAATTCAAGTATTAAGTTGATTATTTAAAACATTATGCAATGAATAATGTGTAATCAATATGGTGATTAAATAAAAGGTGTTTTATTTATATTCAAAAGTTCTCAGACCATATTGGATTCGATTATTCTTGTGTTTCAATTTGCATGTTTTGACTTCCCAAATAACTAGGTTATGCAAACTCTCCATAGTCAATCATACTTTGGAGGTAGGTATGAATCAAGACTGTCATTTATTGGGCTTGTAGATGTCCAAATTGTTTAGACATAGCAAAAGTTGTTGCGACATTAATGAGTGCTCCTGGAATGAGATTCAAGTATTGGACTAAAACCACGCTCATTTGAATCACTTCATGGATTTTATCATGAGTGATCATGAGATGATAATATCTTATATTCTTCAAACGGAGACGTGTGAGTTATACATGCGTGTCGGTTGCACGTTGGCATATGTAAACACAACCAATAACTTCGTTGTTATAAAACATATGGTTGTGTGTAATTTGATGAGTAAGTAGAAAAGAACATTTGGGTCAAAGGTTATCCATTACTTTTAACATTGGAGGGATAAAAGCGATATCTATGGGCCACTTGATGATTTAGTGATGACAAACATAAGTGCTCGTCCGGCCTGGACTGATTTGATTTGTTCAATTAGTCAATCGTCAGAAATCGGAAATTGGGAAACAACAGATGGACAGAGAGAATGATTAAAATCCATGTCTCATTCTAGATGATATCTAGAATGGAGGAATATATGATCCCTAATCTAATGGACAAGTCATTGACTGGGTCAGAGTTTTACAACAGCCTTAAGAGTTATGATTGCTAGTCAGGATCTTGAAGTCATACACAATAATAGTTTTAGACATACCCAAGTGGGAGACTATTGGATTAGATGTCTAAGCTTATAACCGTTATTGGTATGTATTCGACCCAAGAGTAGCATGGTCCATTTGGATTACATGGCATTAGAACAATTGGATAGATAAATGAGAAAAGGTTATTTATGATTTATATTAATATATTATAGGTTATAATATAATAATATGAAATCATGTTATTTGATTAGTTTTGATCAAGAATTATTTTGGAATTAATTTTGTGATCAAAAGAGACGAATTAAATATATGGGGATTGATTATGTAAATCATTCATTCTTATATATGTGGGCTTGTGATGCATTGTCCTTCATGTTAGGCTTAACCCATGGATACTTCATGGAGGTTAAAACCTATTGCTCATGATGGAAATGGAAAGTCATGGGTTTACATGGTGTAACCCTAATGAGCCACACTATATAAAGGACCCCATGGTTCACGAAATGGTGACTAGTGCATACACAAAAGAGGGCAGCCAGATTTCATAATGGGAGAACCAAATAACCTAATCTTAAGTTATTCCAATTGTTTGTGTTGTTGTGTGAGCCATTTGAGGTGCAACACTTTGGGCACTAAGCTCTTAAAGGATCAAGACTTCAAGCTCCATCAAAAGGTACGTCATCTAACTAGAATTTTGTGTTATAGTTGCTTTATAATATGCTAGTTAGGATGATGTTTTGGAAGTTTGAATGTACGCATATATAATAGAGAAAACATACATCCAAAGCATATAGGGTTGCATGTACACCATATGAGTGTTAGAATGCTCAAAACACAACATAGTGTAGGATTCCATGGATCATGTGTAAACCCTAATACATACAAATAGGCTTGTGATCCATAACTCTCGTGGAGTAACTCTTCATGGAATCTTGCATAAACTTAGTCCATCCTGGATCAAAAGCGCAAAGCCATATGTATCACTAATTTACATAATTAGTCCCCATTAATTTAATTAGTCTCTTTTGAGCACTAAATTAATTCCAAATTAAATCTTGATCAATACTAATTAAATATTATGATTTCTCAATTAATATATTATACTTATAATATATTAGTAAATCATACATATCCTCTTTCTCAAATATCCATCGTATCAAATTATTCTGGTGAAAGAAACTCAAATGGACCATCCTACTCTCAGGTCAAGTAATACCAATTTTAGTTATCAACTTAGACACCTATTCCAACAGTTAGGTCGTTCCATCGACCAGAAAATTTATGTATTTATGTTGGTGCTAAGTGACATTGGGGGTTTGTATATGAGAATGGCTCCACGAGTCGAATCGATTCTAAACTCAACTTGGCACATGTGTGGTATTTCCGAAAGAACTTCTAGGAACACTTTGGGGAGTTTATAAATCTTGGGGATACCTTTAATGTCTTTTCCTTCTTGTTTCCTATTTTTGTTGTGGATTAGGAAAAGTTGTGGTACCTCTTACTTAGGTACTTATGAGTCTGGATGCAAGGGAATATTGGAGGTTTGTCATTATAGGTTGAAAGGGTTTCGCTAGTCGGTCAGTTAAGCCAAAGGGTCCCTTCATGGCACATGAAATTGTTATGGTGAGGACCTAGCCAATCCATGTCAAATCGCGACATTAGAACTGCTTATTATAACAGATGTTATGTCGATTTGAAAGGGAGATGATTGTTTGGAACGATGGTGTATTCTTTACAAATATTTTATCCTTGTTATTACTACTGCGAACATTTTATACCGAAATTAGTGTGTATTAACAATACAAGTTCTTTGATAAATAGTGATAGAATTTCGTAGTATGATTCCTACTAGGTCTCTTTTACAATAGTTTGGTGTAAACTAGTCGTATATAATTAATATTGAAAAGACAGTTATATGAGTGACTATGCCCTAAGTCCACAACCAAACAAGGAACAGGAAGTAAGGTGAAATCACACATTCTAAATCTGTAGAATCTTAATTATTTATGACCCTTATGTTTACACTAGCCACCATAGATCACTTCTAAGAGTCGTTAGTTTTTATATGATGGATGTGATTTATTCGGCTGAGGAGAGGCAGTTTATGACTATGAATTATCGCGTTCCGAGATCTATGGTTGATAAACTTTAATTGGTACTTGTTTTAGTAAAAAATTAAAGCCAAAAAATTGATGTTAGGAAGATGTACAAATAGTCACAGGTGGTTCTGGGAGAGTCTTTCCTGCAGTGATCATGAGTACCCTTCCATCATCAGTGACATTCTTTGCCCTTGGATAATCTCTCTTGAAGTGTCTAGTTTCACCACATTTTTAACAAGTCGAGCTTACTCCAATATCGGGGTTTTGGGTGATGGATTGCGTCGGCGTCCTACAGGAACGAGCAGTGTGCCCCTTCTTGTTGAAATTTTTATAGTGTAACTCTCAACAGGTTCCATAGTGATGAAAGTTGCACTTGTTGCATTTTCGATGATTCCCAACATATCGATTGGGGGGGGGGGGTTGTTGGGGTAGCAGGAATAGTAGCAATGTGGACTTCCAGGGTTTGTTTCCTTTTGGCCAATCCCTGAGTCGGACACCACTTTCTCTTGGTCCAAAGCTTTCGTTTCTTGGGTAGTACCTCTCGTTTATCCCAGGGGTCCATAGGTTTGTGATTTGTGGTGTCCTTGAAGGAACACACCTGCTGGTGTCCTTGGTCAGCATCGAGGTTGGTATTGTTGGCACCGCTCTCGTTTCCGTTTCAATTGATAGTGTTAAGTTGTGTCATGATGGTAGACACAACGACTGTTATGGTGGCTTGAAATGTCGTGAGGTCCATCTGTAGAACTAGTGTTTCGCCAATAGGCGGGTTACTTTGTTGTTGTGGCATGATTTTGTTGTATGGCGCGAAACAGGTTCGTAAGTAACTATGGTTGTTGCTAGTTTTATCTCACCTGTATTTATATATATTTATGTATATACACATTTAAATTATATGTATTATTGTATGATTCTCAAGTGTTTCGATCACATTATCAGAATATACTTATGGTGATAAGTAGTAGTAGGTATTGTCCAAACATTAAGTTTACCAAAATAGGACATAAGTGTCAATACATTTTGTTTATTTGGGTTACATGGATTCTTGGAGGGCGTACCTCACTTGATTCACTTCTACTAGTTGTGATGAAAGAGGTAACAACCCAATACATAGTGTGAGTAGTGTAGTCACAAAATAACATGGCTATATAGTCAATCATATGCTAAAATGGCGCACAAGGTGCCTAGCCATTTCACTCATTTCACAAGTGGCCTCTTTTGCTCTCTATTTTGCTAAGGCTGCCCTAGCCTCAGGTTCAATGATATGTTATCTCATATGGCCACTTCCTCCTCTATGAAGTGTAGACGGTCTGTAAGGTCCTCTTTCTCTACTTGTTGGTTCAGTATTGCCCCTGAATGGTCATCTTGTTCTTTGCGGAGGCATCAAATTCTCATTGTCTCATTCCGCGCTTTGCCTCCAATCTCCATTACTTCATGATGGAGAGCCTGAACCTGGGTATCTAGACAGGCTACTTGTGGTACAACTGGAGGTAGTGTTTGATTTGTGATGGTGCTAGGGCTTGGGGTATGGTGTATTGGATGCATGCCTAATGTAGGTTGTCAGCCGTTTCCTCTAGCCCATGCATGCAGCTGGTTTTCCCCTTGAGGAAGTGCTTCTTGGGAGGAGATAGGTAAGAGGGTCTCTTGCTCGCCCCTGATAGGGTAGGGCTCGCTAAGGATCTCTCCAGAGCCTTCATTCTTGTATGACTCTTCATCAGAATCCTACCTATGGTAATCTACCTCTTGGTATTCTTTGGGACCCACTTCTAGGTTCTCTTCATGAATCTCTTCTGGTTCCTCCTCGGTCCACCCATTGGCTACCACGATAGGGTAGTGGCGATCTTCGTAGTGAACTACAACCATGTTTTCTGTGCCAGAATGGGGGTATATATAGAATCTATGAGATTAATAAAAGTATTTCTTAATGAAACCTTTTAGGGTGTGATCCTTACCGAGTCCTCTTATAGTCACGTAGTATATATAAGTTATATATAAATAAGATCTTATAGACCTTCGAATAAGTGATCCTACTCTAAGACTACAACCAAACAAGGAACAAGAAGTAGAGCAAAATCACAAATTCTAAGTCTATAGAATCTTAATTATATATAAACTTAACAAATACACTAAGTAGTTATAGACCTGTTAGTAAGGGTCTTCAGTTTTCACATGATTTAGTAATAGTATCACAAAATACTCCCATAGTATTTTAAACTTTATATTTGGTTCTAGAGTTTCCTTTTGCTTATAGAGTTTGGTAAGTTTTAGACTTGTTGCAACACCACGATCATTCCCAGACACATGTTGGTCATATCTGAAATAAATATAGTTGATCATGCTATATTTATTCCATATATGATTACATATCTGTCTAGGCTTAACAACAATGCAAAGAAGTAAACAAGCAACAACATCATCCATTGCATTAATAGTATAAATTTAATTACATGTGAGTTCTTTCATAGTATAATTCTATAAAATGAATATTCAAAATAAAAGACGAGTCTTGACCGCTCCATCTTCACAAAACCTGGTAGTCGTACCTGTCTACTTGTGACCTAAAAATACAAGTTATTTTGAAAGCGAGTATCCACAATAATGCTAGTGAATTCATAAGTATTTATGTGACTTTGATTTGTAAAACTGTAAAGGAAGACCTATAAATGTTTGAAGGAAAGTTTGTACCAATGAACATGTTTGTAAGTAATTGTAAACGTTTGAAAATCCTAGAAAATCCCATATTTTCTACTAATATAAAAAGTAGCCCTATACCAAGACCCGACTGTTTTGAATGATTGCTTTAGAAATCCAATATTTTCCCATAAGTGGGTGGTAGTTTAAAAGTCCCAAAAATGAACTGCAATAGTGTTTTTCATGCCTAAAATAGTAGATTTGTGTACGTATAAAATCGATAAGGTATTTGATATCCCCATAAATCATTGTGTTTTTAATACTCCATGTGAGTTTTATAACCATGCTAATGACCCAGACTGCCTGTAACAACGTTCTTCAGGCGTTGGATTGTTATGACGTTTATCACCCCAGACCTGTCAGTCTAACTGTAGCTAACAACTTAGGTGCGGGATTGTCAATCTTGTATAGATCTATACACAAGTATCATGCTCCCCCTACAAGAGATTATGGTATATAATACAGGACTTTAACTGCATACTCGAAAGTACGTGAACCTGAAATGTCTCACAATTCTTAGTATTAAATAGATTTACGTATGAAAGTCCATTTTATTTTTGTATATGAAAGTATTTCCTTGATATGGTACTTGTAGTATGTAAAATTTCATGAATATCTAGTAAACTATCTTATGTAATCGTATCTCTTGTAATTGTATGTCTTGAAATTGTATGCCTTGTAATTGTATGTAATCGTACCTCTTCATATAGTATGTAATGTATTAGTATAGACTCATGAATAAACTGACTCTCGTGTGATTCCTTGTACTTGGAATGGTAAGTAGTATCTTCTAACTATACCTATTATAGTTACTAGTATTGTACGTGAATAACCGAAGTATGCCTTTGCTACTCAAAGGTACTGAACCAACTGATGGAAACTTTTATGTCTATATATGTATACATGATATATCTATATATGTGTATATATATATATATATATATATATATATATATATATATATATATAACTAATATTTAGACGATATTCGGAAGAATAACCGATTCCCTAAGGCCACATCCTAACGAGGAAAAGGTAATAAAGTGAGCTAGCCGTCCTAAGCCCTTTAAACATTACTTATATAACTATACGTATATAGGCATGCATTTGACAATATAAAAATATAAAAGAAGTTTTGTAAAACCTTTGAAAAGTTTAATAAATAAGAAATGATGACTTGATGTCAGTTTATAAAACGATTTGAAAGCAGTTTGTTTGATAAGAACAGTTTTAAGTATAAGAAGACCTTTGTTTGAAACACGATTCTAACAACATTTGAAAGGAAACAGAAAGTATGTAATACAGTTTGATAAAGAGTTTTTAACATGTAAAAATGTTTTTCGTAAACTATAACTATTATAGTTTTTCCAAAAGTTTGTTTTGTTTATATAGTAAACCCTAGTGAAATGCTCACTTATTATGTAAAGTATAACTTTGGTAGTGATATAAATGAACACATATACTCAAAGTATAAATAAAGTGTTTGATTTGTATATATATAACAACATATTTAATTTCAAAACACAAGATGTTATCGTGATATATTTTGCGTACGAAAGTTTCCATGTAGTAGTTATGAATCACATATGATTTACTTGATAAAAATAGTATATAGTGAAGCTTTAGGTTACACATGATAATAATCGTGTGTTTACTTGTATCCCCCCTTAAAAGTGTATAAAAAGCATTGATAACACATTTGAAAGTGTAGTTTATAGGGGTATGAACTCACCAAAGAAAGTGCGTGATTTAAAGAAAACGAGATTTTCTCGTGCGGCACCTCGACAGGAAAGTGACGAGTTTTTCGTGAAACTCGTGTCTTCGTACCTTCGTCGGGGCTTAGATATGAAATTGAGACTGCGGGATATTGTTGGAACACAAAACTAGGTAAAAATGTGAGAGAAGGAGAGGAAATGAGCCGCTTTGCCTGGAACCCTCGCATGCTATTTATAGGAGTTAGAGTCTGCCCTCGTACGCTGGGTGTACACCGAAGTATGTGGGGCGTACCTCGTACGCTGGGCGTACTTCGAAGTTACACTGGGCGTTCGCATGCATCACTGCTTACCGCATCCTCCGACAAAGCATTGGGGCGATGTGGACAATCCGGAGCCTAGCATCCGAGTACGCTGGGCGTAAATCGTTTCGGTGTGTGTGCCACGAACTTGTAAAATCCGTAACTTTGGCATACGAGCTCTGTTTTTGACGTTCTTTATATGCGCGCGTAGGGGAGAATGTACTCTAGAACTTTCATTTTGACTTCGTCGGCTAGTTTTGAATTTATTTTTAATTATATGTTTTTAATGGGCCGAGACACGAAAAATCTGATTAAAATCCATAATTTCTTCATCCGATGTTCATTTCTGTCAGACTTTTTACCGTTGTGCTACCATTGACGAGATCTTCGATTCTTGTTTAGGTTGTGTCGGCAACAAATCACTCGATCACTATTTCGAGTTTTTAGTTGTCTACTGCCACTTCGGAAACTTAGAAAAACCATAACTTCTTCATACGAAGTCAGATTTGGGCTTTCTTTTTAAGTATGCTCACGATTTAATGAAATCTACGACTTTCGTTTAGACACCTAAGGCTAATAATAATTGTATTGAAACTTCGCGTTCTACGTTTATCAGTGTTGTCAGTTTTTGCTGTGAATCTTAGATTGGTCATAACTTCTTTGTTATAACTCGGATTTTAGTGTTCTTTATATGTACGAAAACCTTGATACGATTCCTACCCCTTTATTTAACCCAAATAAGATTTTAGGAAAGTTAAATTTTGACCTAAATTCGATTGGTGTTACATTATACTGTCTCGAAATGTCGAGTTGTCACACAATCCCTATAGATATATACACAACGGTGTCGCTCTCCCTCCATGAGATTCTGGTTATAATGCAGGACTTAAGGTGTACGCTATGTAGCTACGGTGGAGTGAACGTCTCACAAGAACATTAAATTATTTATGTGAACTATGACTCCTTTTTATTGTAAAACGAAATAAGTATATCTTTGAACAATTTTATGTATCTTCTAAAATGTAGGTGTGGTTTGTAACTTCCAGACTATATAGGATATCTTGTTTGTTTGAAGCTATTTATATAATCTTTTATATAAATATAAATGCATATTTTGTCTAGTATCAAAACATGAAATCAAAACATAATATTTTTGGGCTAACACCCACCAAGTTAGTAAATGGCTATGATGTAATCATTTATGCTAGAAAAGCTATGTTTTAGAAAAGTTTCCAAAACCATGTAGTTTTATAACCATATATTTTCTTGTGGTTTTATATCATAGATTATGTTTATTTTTAAAAATATGTATATCATAGATTATGTTTATTTTTAAAAATAGTATAACCCATGATTTATGCAATTAATATTTTACCTTTAACATAAGATGTAAACATGAAATTATTTGTGGGATAAACAAAGTTTTACTTGTATCCCCCCTTAAAACATGAAAAAGCTTGAAAATGTTGGGGTATCAACTCACCGTGAAAGGATTTGTGGGTTGATTGAGATGATAGTGTGATGATCTTCAAGTCTAAACACTTGGATGGTTTCGTGAACTTCCTTGGAAAGAATATTATCCTAAGTGTTTAACACATAATAATATTTGTAAATGTGATGAATCTTAACACAATAAAGTGGATGACGACCTATTTATCTGCTTACTTTAACACGAATAACCAGTTCTATCTACCAAACAATCAATTGAAGATGATTTGGCTTGTAAGTCCAAATTGAGGAACTGTAGTATAGAACACATAAAAAAACATACACATATACACCATTATCATTTACACAGCAAATTATCCCACCTCTGTTTCAAGTTTCAAGCTCCCGATCCTCACCCTCTCTTTGAAGAAAATCCATATATGACAACAAAAATTATCACTGCATTAAAATCAACTAGTTTTGTTCGTTTGCAGATAATCCCTCAGTAATATACCACCGTGTCCATCTTAAACCTATGAACGCAAATCTAAATAATAAAAGCATCTGCAATAAATCTTCTGTTACAACTTTCACACCAAATAATGTCAAGAACAAAGTAGACAAGCAATAAACATCGACCAATATCAATAACAAAACAGACTAGGAAAAAAGATTCAATTTCAGCTTCTATTAATTCAAATGGAGACAAAGAACACCATGGAATGATGATGATGATGGTGGATGTGGTTTCTAAAATGTAGCCTAGTACCCAACTCCTCATGGAACTTCTTCCAGAACCTGGAAGTGAAACGCACGTCCCGGTCAGAGAAAATCGAGATCGGCACTCCATGCCGAGATACCACTTCTCTCACATATATCTCTGCGGAAGAACTCTCACTGATGGCAAGGAAGTGAGCGCTCTTCATCAACCTGTCCACAATCACCCAAATTGCATCAACTCCCCGAGCAGTTCTTGCCAATTTGGTGATGAAATCCATGGTGATCTGTTCCCATTTCCATTCGGGAACCTCCAATGGCTGCAACTTACCATGTGGCCTCTGATGTTCGGCCTTAACCTTACGGCAGGTTAAGCACCTCTCAACGAACCACACAACATCTCTCTTCATACAAGGCCACCAATACTCCTTCCTCAAATCCAAATACATCTTAGTGGCCCCGGGATGGATCGAGAATTTCTACCGATGAGCCTCTTCCATCAAAATGGCATGCGCACCTCCCACGAACGGTACCCAAATATGCCCCTGAAAAGTTATAAGCCCCCGACCATCGGTAATGAACTCTGATACCAGTCCAACAACTCGCTCTCTCTTCTGGTTTTCCGACCTCACTGCCTCAACCTGTGCTCCTCGAATAGTGTCCAACACCGGAGTCATCACGGTCAAAAGCAAACATACACCTCGCAATGGGGCACTCCCTGCCTAGCGACTCAGGGCGTTGGCTACCACATTAGCCTTGCCCGGATGATATAGGATCTCACAATCATAATCCTTAACCACATCCAACCACCTCCTCTGCCGCATATTTAGGTTGGGCTGATCCATCAAATACTTCAGACTCTTATGGTCCGTGTATATCGTACACCGAACCCCATACAAATAATGACGCCAAATCTTGAGGGCGAACACCACTGCCCCCAACTCTAGGTCATGGGTGGGATACCTCGACTCATGAGGCTTCAACTGCCTCGATGCATACGCTATCACATCCCTCTCTGCATCAGTACCACTCCCAATCCCAAAATCGATGCATCGCAGTATACAACAAAATCCTCCATTCCCTCCGAGAGGGCTAACACCAGGGCCTCGCATAACCTATGGCGAAGCATCTCATAGGAGGCCTGCTGCTCGGGGCCCCATGAAAAAGCAACACCCTTCCGGGTCAACCTAGTGAGGGGCACTGCAATCTTAGAGAAATCCCTGATAAATCTCCGATAATAACCGGCCAACCCTAGAAAACTCCTGATCTCAGAGGGTGACCTCCGCACTTCCCAACTCATAACTGCCTCCACTTTGGCCGGATCTACCAATATCCCATCCTGGTTAACAAGATGTCCAAGGAAGTGGACCTCTCGCAACCAGAAGTCACACTTGGAGAATTTGGCAGAAAGCCTCTCCGATCTCCGAACTCCAAGGATCTCCCTCAAATGCTCCTCATGCTGCTCCCTAGATCTCGAATATACCAAAATGTCATCAATAAATACGATCACCGAACCATCCAACATTGGCCTGCATACCCGGTTCATCAGATCCACAAACACTGCCGGAGCATTGGTGAGCCCAAAAGGCATCACCACAAACTCATAATGCCCATAACGCGTACTAAACGTTGTCTTCTGGACATCCTCATCTCATACCCTCACCTAATGGTATCCAGACCTCAAATCGATCTTGGAGAACCAAGATGCTCCCTACAACTGGTCGAACAAATCATCGATCCTCGGCAACCGGTAACGGTTCTTGAACGTCAGCTTGTTCAACTCTCGGTAATCAATACACATCCGATGTGAACCATCCTTCTTCTTTACAAACAGAATGGGCGCTCCCCACGGCGAGATACTCAGCCGAATAAACCCTTTCCCCAGCAGCTCCTGAAGCTGCGAGGATAGATCATGCATTTGTAGAGGTGCAAGAAGATAAGGCACCTTAGCGATAGGCGCGGCCCCCAGGACGAAATCAATACCAAACTCCACTTGCCTCACGGGAGGCACCCCCTGCAATTCCTCTGGAAAAACATCTGGAAACTCACGCACTATAGGAACCTCCTCCACCGACCTCGGCCTCCTAGAATCAACCCGCATATCTGACACGTACGCTACAAAACCCTTACAGCCCTGTTGTAAACACTGCCTCACCCTAGCGGCCGAACAAAATGCTGATCCAGAATGGGTACCCTCACTGTACACTGTAAGAACTCCCCCACTAGGGTCTCGTATGGTCACTAGCTATCGCTCGCAGTCGATAACCGTACCGAACTTGCTCAACCAGTCCATGCGCACGATGACACAAACATCCCCCATGGCAATAGGAACCAAATCAATCGGGAACTCAACACCGAAAATCTCGAGTACGCACCCACGGATCACCTCCGTGGCATATATCGCCTTCTCGTCAGCTATAGAAACTCTCAGAGGCCGACTCAGCGCCTCGCGACTAACACTGATGTGCTGACTAAAAGCCAAAGATACAATGGACCGACTCACACCCGAGTCAAATAATACCAAGGCGGGTACATAATTCACAAGAAAAGTACCTATGCATAACATGATATAAGCATAATATTTCAACATTATAATAAATTCACGAAAGAATACATACCAGCCACGACATCGGGTGTTGCACAGACCTCCTCCGTGGTCAATTGAAATGCTCTCCCACGTGCCCTCGGCGCCTCGGCCTTCATTGGCCCACTCCCGGTAGCTCTGATGGCGGCAGGGGCAGATCCCTGAGGTGCTCCCTGAGCTGATCCCCACAACTGCGAACACTCTGCCTTCCGGTGTCCGGTCTGGTTGCAATGAAAACATACTGCAAACCCCTTGGGGCAGTCCTTGTCCATATGCCCCTCCTTGCCACATTTGTAGCAAGATCCCGCTCTACACACTCCATCATGACCCTTGCCGCACTTTCCACAAGTGCGGCCCTTCTGGCTCCCTGATTTGGGATCAGCGGGCTTGGCCCGCTTGGCTGCTGGCTGGAATTGTACCGGTCGCCGATCCCTCCCATGAGACTCAGCCTCCTCGCTAGCCTGGGTCTCCAGCTCAATCTCCCTCTTCTGGGCATTTGCCTCAAGATCGGAAAATGTCCGGTATGAAGAGTTCGCCATGAACTCCCGAATGTCCCATCTTAAAATACTCAAATATCGACTCATACGTGCCTACTCAGTGGACACGTGCTCAGGGCATAACATCGCCCTCTCGTGAAACATCCTGGTGATCACTGTAACAGACTCAGTACCCTGCTTGAGGGTCAAAAACTCCTGGGCCAAACGCTCCCTCTCCACCTGGGGAACATACTCATCTCGGAACATGGCAGTGTACCTCTCCCAGGTCACTGCCGCGAGCTCAGCAGGCGAAAAGTGTGTTGTGACAAACTTCCACCAATCCTTCGCTCCGAAGCGAAGTTGGTTCAACGCGAACCGTACTCTCAAATGCTCAGGAGATGAGCAAGTGAAGAAACACCCCTCTATGTCAGAAATCCATCTCATGGCCGCCACCGGGTCCTGGGTCCCATCAAACTCCAGTGGTTTCGTGTTGCTGAACTCCCGGAACAGCAACGCGTCACCACCCTGCGACCTAGCAGCAGCAAAAGCTATAGTGGCCGCCGCAACCGCAGCCTCAGAAAGAGCAGCATAACGATCGTCGAAAGTCTCGATCAGTGCGGTCTTAATAGACCCAAACATCTCTGGTATATCTGCCCTGATGACCGCAGCCACCTCCTCATGAATGATCTGTCGGATCTCCTCATCACTAGCCCCGACACCCTCCGGCATATGACGTGTCCTCACTATGATCAACCTATGAAATACAACATACGATAAATTAGAATCCGCTCGAGCATACTCACACTCGACAACCCATCCCTCCTTGATTCTTGGTATTCCGAAGATTCTTATCTGGACCGTGCACCGCCCCGGTGCTTTCAGTAGTACGGGCCCAATACTACTGTCCACACCGTCGCAGTACACACCCCAAATCCTCTTCTTCGGATCCCAAATTCCAATTACTCTATCACTCTATAACAGATCTCTCATAAGCTCCTCCGTGCTACCTATTCGCTCTCAAGCATCTCATAGCAGCTCACATCTCCCTAGGCTAAGGCATCACAAATCAGGGCACTCTAGTCCTAATAAGAATACCTAGCCTACTCTAGCAAGAGAATACATCATAAACATATAATATAAGGATATTTTGGGAAATCACCGTTCGGGCGCTGACTGATCGTACACACGTTTCTTCCTTGAATTTCTCTAAAAATCTTCTACTCTTAGAAAAGTTAAATTTTCTTTTGAAAATATTTTTCCAAATCCTCAGTTTGAGTTCAAATACTCCCGAACGTGTACCCGAATCCCTCAAACCAAGGCTCTGATACCAATTTGTAACACCGTAAATTTCAAAACAAAATTTTCAAATTTTTTCATAAAACATAATTCATTTAATATTCATAAAACAACCATATTTAATTATCCAATTCAAGTAAATACAAAATCCCAAGATCATAAATGTATAAACTCCGTGTGTGTGTACGGATCAAGCTGGCGCCTTCCCGCAGTCGTCACTAGTACCTGAAACAATAACATCAACACTGTAAGCACAACACTTAGTGAGTTCCCCAAAATACCATATATAACACATATTAGCTACTCGAGGCTATAACTCTGTGGGTCCGTGCACCCAAACTCTGTGAACCCTCAGGTTCTAACTCTATAAACATGCACAGCCTAAATCACATAGAAATAATGCAGTACAACACATAACATACATAGCATACAAACACTCTATCACATAACTCTGGTTACCTACTCAAGGTAAAGTATAATGAGAAGACTCACCTCGCGTCTCGGTAAGTCGTGAATCCTAAAATCACTAGTGCTCGATCTCTCGAGCTAAAGTCCTCCTAAATCACAATACATCTCTAATTAACATTTTCCCAACTAAGGTTGACTACTCTTTAACAAGTCAACTTAGGTCAACGTTGGTCAACGGTCAACAGTTAACTTTAACCGGACTCGGCGAGTGCACAATAGCGACTCGGCAAGTCTGGGCATATACACTGATTTGCCTGAAATCCTCCCTTGACACGTCGAGTATCCTCCTAACTCGACGAGTTCCACCTGGCATGAGTTGTGGGGCCACCACGACTCAACTCACCGAGTCTCAAGAACAACTCGGTGAGTCCAACTTGACTCAGTCCACCTGTCCACTCTGATTTCCCCCTAGCTCACTGAGTCCACCCTCCCCAACTCGGCAAGACCACTCGTTCTGTGGTTGGGCAACATTCATACTACTCGCCGAGTCTGTTCTTCGGACTCGGCGAGTCCGTGCCATGCAATGAATCAAACTTGCTCATAAGGTCAGATCCAGTCCATTAACCCATAGATCCAGTCCTTCCAAGCTTATTTAGCACGTAAAGTCACTATCTTGATGCACATACAATCTCTATATGACCATAAATGATGTTTTTCTCTCAAATACTACAACCCAAGGTCATAAACTCCATTGTTATACATAAAGCTTGATGAATGAGGCTCTCTGGACCTCTATGGATCCAGATCCAGAGCCTCAACACAATAAGGGAACTATTTGGCATCAAATCATCCCATAAATGTCCATAAGAAACCCTAGAGCCCACTATACATCACAAAACAGAAAGTAATCCGAAATCATACCTCTAGATTGATGATCTAGGCTTCAAATCCACAGAATAACAACCTCCTTTTCTTCCTCTTGCCTAGAATCTTTTCCTTCTTTGCTAAATGACACACACAAGGGTCAAGAATGCTTCCTTTCTCTCTCAAAACGTTCAAGCGCACAAGGGTTTATCTCTAAGGGTTGTGTGAGCACAAATGACGGCTATAAGGCTCTTTAAATAGGCCGCAAACCACAGAAATTAGGGTTTCACCACACAGCGTGGACTCGCCGAGTCCACTCTTGGGCTCGTCGAGTCCGGACGCGAAACCGTGCCCAAATCCGCGATCCTACTCGGCGAGTCTGGGCTCCAACTCGCCGAGTCCACTCAAAATTTCCATAAATAACCCAAAATAAATACCTGGAAATTCCGGGCTGTTACAATGAAACCATGGCTACCTTTGGTTTCCGCTCAAAAACTTATTCATATTGATGAATCTTCGCCAATCAATAAAGATGATGATCTCCTTAGATCAGAAATGGTCTTATCAATTTTCGAATTGATTGTGACTTTAGCCACCTAAAAAATCATTCACATCACCCCTGGAGTTCCAATAAAGTAAAAACAAAAGGAGTCACCTTTGTTTTGACTAGCCTGGTGAAGTCATCAAGAAAGTCTGAGGGTTGGTTACAAGATGAAATCAACAAGGAAAACAAGGAAAGTCTTTGGCTCCAAGCTCTAAATGGTTCTTTAAATACTCTATCTAGAATTTCATCATATTATCCAAAAGGTATTATAGCATCTAAATCCTTGAGATACTTAATTTACTAAATTCTTACATATTGGGAGGACAGTCACGATGTGAGCCTTAGTTGTCACGACATGAGAGACCATTGACCATTTCACCCACATTCATGAAAACTCACGACGTGAGGCATGAAGTCTCCTAATGTGAGCAAGGCCTGATGTCTTAGAACCCTAATTTTCAAGTATTTAATGGAATGAGAGAGCTAGGGTTACACATCCTCAGCCTCTCTCCTACTCTCTAGCCTCTTAAAAGACATAGATTCAACCTTCTTGAGACCTTTAACCATTGTTGGTGGCATTGAAGAGCTTATTTGGTAGTTTTTGGTCAATTAAAGTGGAAGAGGACTCTTGTGGTGCTTCATTTTAGCAATCTAGCTTCTACCTCTTGGTATTGCTAAGCTTTTGGAGCTCTGTAAGTCATAAAGCTCTTACCTTTTTACATGTTGCATGATGGATCTTGATTTCGGTGCTTTTCTCTGCATGGTTAGGTTGTCTAGAAATAATGAGATCCATAAAGTTTGCAACTTTATGGATCATTGATACATCTTCTGTATATGAGGGTTTAAATCTGAGTTTTGGTGTTGGTTTTAAACTACAAGCATGAGACTTTATCTTATTACCTTTCTTTTGACCTAGTTAATATCTATGTCATGCATTGGACATGCATCACTAAAAAAAGATACAATTTTTATAGTTCTTAGGGTCGATGAAGGTTCTTTGGAAGGTCCCAAAAATGTATTAAAGGATCAAGAGCTTAATGTTCAAAGTTGGTTAGAACAGGTCTCACGACATGAGAAATGGGAATCTCACGACGTGAGAAATGAGGTTGTCTTGATTTACAGAATCTTGTTGGATTAGTTGTGAGTGAGTCGAATTTATGAGTGGGGTCGGGTCATGTCTATTCTCACGAGTTGACTAGAGAGAAAGTCACGACATGAGGGTGAGCTGATGGGAATTTTGACCGTTGACCTTAAGTGTTGACTTTTGATCAAAGTTGACTTTTGGTCAGCTATTTCTTTTGAAGGGTAGACTAAGGGTTTGCCTTGTATGATTATCTAGGTATAATGTAGCACCAGTGTAGCCGACTGTGAGAGAATCAATAGTTCATTTTCAATTGAGAGATGTGTTTCCTCCATTATACTCGTGGGTCGGAGGTACCAACGTCAGCCTACTAGATTATGTTAGTAGAATGATAGTTATCTTCATGAGAATTCCGTTCTATGTTTCTCTATAGATGTGTCTTCGTGATTTTTGTTGATGTGAATTTCTGCTTAGCTATAGGGGTGAAATAGACCTAGTACCGTTTGAACGATAACGAAGGGAGTGAAATAGACCCAATATCGATTGAAAGATACCAAAGGGTGTGACATAGTCCCATTGTGTTTTTGGCTGTTCTACATATATGGTATGGGTTATTTTGGGGGAGCTCATTAAGATTTATGCTTATGGTTTTCATTTTATGTTTCAGGTGCTTCTAGCTCAAAAGGGAAGGGCTCGGCTTAATCATACCTCATCTGCCATGTTTTCCGCATCATGTGATTTTTGGATATATACTCTGGTATTATTCACAATTATACACTTTTGGTTGTTTGACATGATTATTTGATGTTTGAAATGAATTAAAAGTCTTGAGTGTGCCTGAACTCAAATCAACGATTTGGTATATTTTTCCATATAAAGAAACTTTTTAATTAAGGGATTTTAATAAAATAAAGGGGTGTGATGTGTGCAATTAGCCGAGCTCAAGTAAGTCTTCCCAAAATACCCACACATGTTATATGATATGATAATTGCATGCTAGATTAGGGCTAAGGATATGCTCAAGATTGGATGATAGGATGCTACGAGAGATGCCTTTATGTTTCTATTGTATGAGCTTATAGATTTGCATGCTAGTGTGAGATCAGCTATCTGATAGGATGGAATGTTTAGGTTGTTTTCTGATTTGAATTGCTTGATGCTTGAATATTCTATGCTTTGTGAGTTTAGAAATTTTATTAGTACCAGATGATTAGAGACGAATGCATTTGGTTACATATTATTGAGATTAAATAACTTTAGAAGGATAGGATTAACTTTATTACACAACTCTTGTTTGGGTCCAAACATTCTACTAATAATATGTAACTGCATTTGTGTGGTAGTTAGATGGAATTAGTGACAGTTCCTTTTGCATCTAATAGTAGAGATTGGTGAGGAAAGGAACCCCAGGAAGTTCCTAGAATAAGTATTGGCATGTAGGACACCTTATAGAATTAGGAGAGTATTATAAAGGAAGGAGTGACTTGGAGAAGTCGAGGTACTCCTTGAGGAGGGTATATATAAGTGTCGAAGGTAGTATTGGGCATGTACTACTAGAAGCACATGATTTATACCCGAGACCATGAAGACCACGATGAATTTAGGAAGCTTGAGAGTGTGAACCTCTTTGTGTGTTAACTGGTTGTTTATGTGGTTATGTTTCAGTATGGTGGTGACATGTAATGGAGCAGGGCTTCAAGATCTGGATCTGGTTTTGGTATGGGCACCAAACCAATTGAAAAGTTATTATGCGAGTTCATTGCGTTAAAGGTTACTAGAGGAATCCTTGATGCGATCCCGGTGATGTTTGGGTTGATCAAGGAGTGTATCATCGATTTGATGGAGGATCGCCTTCAGATCTTTAGGGATGATCTAGCCGCTAGCCAGTCTAGGGCATGTAATCTTTCCTTCAAGGATTTGGGGCACTAGAATTCTTTGGGGTGAAGGCCCCTATTGTTTCAAGACGTTGGCTAACATATATTTAGTGTGCCCAGATGACGAGCTTCTACCTCGAGAGGTCGAAGGTAAGGTTGACTACAGGATGTCACACCCCCTGCCTAGCCTTTTGGCGAAAACACCGAGCAGTGTGATGATTTTTCACACCTCTCCAGTCTTAGGGTTTTAAGAACAGTAGTTTGTATTTCAGAAAATATAGGATTTCCAGAGTAAACGATTTTATACGATTTCGAAAATGATAAACTAAGACAGATACATATGGAACTATACTCAATTGGAAACAGAACTTTGTTGGATTAATGTCTAAGTCCATAACTATAATTGGTAAGACTTGACCCGACCCGACATGGTCCATTTGGGTTACATGGCATCATGCACTTGGATAGACTATAATGAGAGAAATAAGACACTTATGGTTATTAACATATTATAAGTTCTAGTATATTAATAATAAGAATAATAAGATTATTTAATTAGTATTGATCAAGAATTAATCTAGGATTAATTAAGTGATCAAAAGAAGACTAATTAAATATATGGATTGATTGTGTAAATCATCCATACTTGTATAGTGGGCTAATGCTCCATGGATAATCAAGTTGGGCTAAAACCCATAGGATGGTCCATGGATGCTCCATGGTGTATTTGAACCCATGGATCCAAGGAAATGGAAAGTCATGACAATTAGGGTTTACCCTAGTTGTAACACTATATAAAGATCTTATTCTTGACAAAATCGGTGCTAGTATTATTCTAGAAAAGGGCTAGACGATTTTCATGAAGTGTAGAATTCTCTCAAGTTATTCCAAGTGTATTTGGTGTTGTGTGAGCCATTTGAGGTGTCACACTTGGGGCACTATGCACTCAAGCTTCATGAAGACATTTTACATCAAAGAGGTATGTATTCTATCTTGTTATATTGATAGTTTTGTATGCTAGATTAGGATAATACCTTGGATGTTCATATTTGCATGTATAATAGAGAAAACATAGATCCAAGGTATTTAGGGTTGCATGTAAACTTAGGAGTGTTAGAATGCTCATAACCCAACAGTGGTATCAGAGCCTAGGCTTGTTTTCTTGTTATACCTGCAATAGAAGCTGAAAAAATGAATTTGTTGTTGTCTGATCATCAGACTCAACGAGTCCATCAGGAGACTCGGCGAGTCCATGCCTAAAATGTGATCAATTCGATCCAACTCGCCGAGTTGGTTCATGCACTCGACAAGTTGGACCCCCAGACAGCATATTTTCGAGGTTTTTAGCTAGAAATGGACTAGGAACATTACCCTAATTTGTTTTTGAACTTATAAACTTGTTTTTTAATGTGGTAATGTTCATGCTAATCCATTTTCAAAGATAATTGTCAATAGATTCATGTTTTGTATTAGTTTAAGGTTTAGACTAATTACATGAAAAAGTTTGATTTGAATTATCTTGTTCTTATGAGTTGCTTAGATTAATAGAAAAGTTAATTGAAATAGTTGTTTTCAATCCATTTTAATCTAAGAGTTGAGTATAAAATGTGTTTGTGTAACTTGTCCTCAAGTTACATGAAGAGTCACATTAAAGACTCATAAAACTCATAAAAGTTGGTAATGGTTACAAAATGAAGAGTCTTGTGTCATTGAATATTTTTTTTTATGACTCCATAACTTGTCCTCAAGTTATGGAAGTTCAAGAGTCACTTCATTAAAGAGTAAAAGTGTAACCTTAATTAATTCCATAAGTTATAAAAATAAAGAAAAGTTAATTCTTTTATTAGTTTAAAGTCTTCCATAAGTTATGGAACTTGAAGAGTTTTTTGGATTAAAACTACTTTAAACACATAAGTTATGGAATTAATTAGTTTTGAATAGTTTCAAAACTTGCCCTCAAGTTTTGGAATTTGAAAAGTTTCCACTTATGAATACTTTAATTCCAAGTTATCCCTTAGAATTTTAAGAGTTAAAATTCAACACTTATACTTTATAATACTATAAGTTAATAATATATATATGTATAAGAGTAAAGTCAGTCTTATCGCTAGTACGCCTCATTCACGAAGCCGGTCTATAAGGTGGGTATAAGGTTGTTGCCTATAAAATGGCAACTTAATGGGTGTCCACTCTCACCCACCGCTTTCTTGACTGGTGGAGGGTCGTTAGCCGAACGGGTTTGACAGGACTATAATTCTCCCTTCATTAAAAGTATTAATGATAAATACTAAGTAACTAAACTCTTATAAATACCCAATCTTAGTTACTTAGGAAAATGTGAATAAGGTGCTCATCCATGTAATTACACTTTGCACTTTGTTTAAGTCGGTTAGTGGAGCGTGTGTGGTTAACCAGCACACTAACTCGTATTTAACAAGGTAGGCAAAGGGTAATTTAATGTTTATCATAGTATCGATGAAGCGTGTGTGGTTAACCGGCACATCGATTGAGGGGTAAACACTTAAGGGTACCAAGTAATTTGCATGGTTACTTCACACCTTCTTTTGTGATCCTCGGCATCCCAGTCACAAAACCTGGAGGGCACACTCGAGATTGAAACATGCCATTGAACAGTTCAATGAATCTCAAAAGATCTAGGAGTTTCAAAACCAATTAAAACCTAATAATACATTTCGTTTATCTTGGTGGAAATTGGTGAATCGTCATTCACCTACCTTCAAATTGTTTTATAGCTTGGATTACGGCATACCTCTTCTAAGTTATAAAATAGTTTGTTGGGTCCTAGCCTTAATATTTCATATTGGGTGTCATATTAAGGACTGTAAATCAACTATCTTGAATATCTCCCATAACATGTCTGGTTTAGACATTTATGATCTTCCCAAATCTCTTGAAACAAGCTCTCCTAAATGAAGATGATGTCCCTTGGAAATCATACTTCTTTCACCTCCTCTGATTATTCTCCCTAACCCACAAGTTCTTGAAAATTTTAAGGTCACTCAATCCCTATTGGCAAGGCAAGGTCTAGGTGTGATCACATCTTGGAGATGTAGTCACATATTGACAAGTCGGTAGAGTTGGGTGTCAAAGTCTTGAGAAAGTTGTAGGTTTAACTACTTTCTAAGTCACATAGTGAGTTCTTTTGGAACACCTATGAAACAGACAATGACAAGACCCTTAATGATCTTATCTATTTGCTAAGATCAACTTCCTGAAACTTTATGGACATTGACAATGGTGACACTGGAACTACAGAAAAGGCATTCTCTTCCCAAGGAAAGGGATTGATCATAGTCAACTAGGTTGACCAAATGGTAAGGAGAAAAGGCTAAGTCTATAATAGTCCCGTGTGCCATTATCAAAGGGTCGATATGTTTATATTGACAAAGGAAGGGTCATAAGTTGCGAAGCTGCCAAATTTACCTAAGGATGTTAAAGTCAATAAGGTTGACTCTACTTCAGGTAAAGTCCACTAATCTAACTCTGTTAAGTTTCTATTCACAGATTCCTGATACATGATGTGACTGGGTCACATGTTGATGTTTTAAGAATCAAAGAAAAGTGAAGGAACTTAAAGAAAGAATATGCTGAATCTGATCGCATAGATGGATTTCTATCGCGTAGTTTGAAGATCGGATTCTTGAGCTACTTCTTAGGAGTTATGAGATATTGCTTAGGAATAGATAACAACAAGTTTTCATATGGATTGTAAGGATAACTTTTTCTGCTAAGTTTTTAAAATAAAAGGAAAAATGATGATTTTATTTATTTTAAAATATCCTTGCAATGGCATTTGAGGAATAATTGTTGCTTATATGTTTCCATTAATAGCAAGAGTGGAAATATGAAATTGATACCTTCATTTGTGGTAATGTCTAAATTTACCAAATAAGGAAAGATTATCATCACCCAAGTCTCAATTGGACCGAGACTTGGAATCATGCAAGTTGTATAGCATGATGAATGAGAACTTTCAAGTATTGGAAAATTAAGACTAATTACTTGTTCACATGGATGTGTGAGTAATGTGAAGGACTAAGGGATTGAGTACACATTCTTGTGCACTGGTCAAGTCCACCACAAAGGATATAAGGCTATTCGTCATAGTTTACTAAAGCTCAGTAAATATGATTATACTTACAAGCTTAAGTGTAACTCTGAGACATTGGAAAAGGTTTCAATACATGGCAGAGTGGATAAGAAGAATCAAATTAGGCAGAAGGATAAAAGTTTCTCAAATCAAAAAAGATGGGAGAGTACTTTAGTATCAGTTTTGTGATCATCTTAATGATTAAGAAACCATATCAAAATTAGTTCTCTAAGGAAAGAAGAGGAACTTGAATGGTTGAAGTGGTTAAATCAAGAAGATGAGTCATACTTCGTTCCAATACAAGTATTAGAGTCATACTCCAAGATTGTAATTTGAGTGACATGTCTTAGAGAAGGTTTAAAAAACACAAGTCAAACGTAAGAGTAAAAGTTATCTACTCTTGTACATTTGAAATTGGTAAGTTGTGATGTTTTGGATAAAACAAAGACCAACTTAGGCCAATTGTGTGAAGTTCTTGTCTTGGTTAGAATCCACACTATCTCTTGGATGTTTGACATGGGAGTCTTATAGGTCAAGAGGAAAGTGGGAGTCTTAAAGGTCTTGAAAGTCTTAAGAACTAATCAAGAATAAAACCTAAAGTTCTTCACTAGCACAAGACTTGAGGTTTATAACCTATCGTGTTGACATAGTCTGTACCCATTCCAGTTAAAGTTGAGTTCTTAGACTTCTGAATTGGTTGCACAACAACTTGGAAGCAATGGCAGGCCCTTGAGCTGCCAGGTGGCAAGAAATTAAGATTGAGTTCAATCAATATGGTTTTGGATTTGTCATTATCTTTGTCTTGTGATTATGGTTTTGACAAATTCATATGGGTAGGAACTCGTACACCATATAAATCTAAGTGTCATAAGGTTTCTCTCTGATTCATGAAAATGATGGTGAGGAAACACTTTCACTAAGTAGATTTTAGCTATATAGCAATTATGATGTTTTCATTCTCAAAGTCGTTAGTGGAGCGTGTGTGGTTTACCGGCACACTAACCTGGACTTGTGAGAAGTGGTAAAAAGGTCTAAGCATTATGATTACGGCATCCCTCTTCATAATTGTTTAGACACACAAGTGTGCTATCTAAGGGAAGGTGTATGTTTTTGATAAAGTCTTATCAAAACAATCTAGTATCAAAAATCTGAACTTTGGTAAGAAAGTCAATAAAGTATTGATTTCTAGAAGTCGAGCTTTCTGAGTACATGTCAAAGCTAGTGGGAGCATAAGTGTTATGCTAGTAATCATCATGTTAGTGGGAGCATGATAATTATGATAAGTATTGCAAGTTAACAATGTTAATTATAGAAAACAAAAGTTTCAACTGGGAAAGAGTTGTTTTGCTGTAATTAAGGGAGAGGAAATTATACTTCATCTCAAATCTATAAGCCTAGATCGTGAGGTTTTAATCATTTAGTCAAGGATATATATATAAATTTCATGTTGGAATGGCTCAACATAAGGAAATTCTGTATATGGGTCCATTATTTGCATTCTAAAATTCGATTATGATTACGGCATCCCTTTTCATAATCTGAATTATGAGAACTTGGCAAATAGAAATGGAAATGTTAAAGCAAAAGACTGGTTTAGTCTTTATGTGAGACATCATGAATCGTGTCCCATATGCTTCGGATATAGGATTGATTACAGGTGCTATATTCATCCTTTCTAAAATTTTCCAAATGCCTGGGGTATTAAGAAGGGAAACGGTTTAGAACTGGATATGACTAAAAGGATTAAACAAGTATCGAGGATAATCTAAGGTTTACCAAAGATTAGTTGCTCAAGGACAGTTGGAAGTATAGTGACAATTCTGGAAGGACCATATTGACATAATCTGTAAGGAGGCAACTCTTATTCAGAAGTGATAGTCAAAATGAATCTGGAGATGTTTCAAAGTCAGAAATTTCAATCTGTGTAAGATTAAGGAAACTTAATGCAAGAAGGATGTTTCCAAGGAGTTGATCTCCTTTGGAATACTCTGTAATGATTGTTGCCAAGTCTTTGTGAATTTGTGCATAACCGTTACAAGAGGATCAATGCATATAAGTTTAGAATCTAACAGATTTCAGTATATGGCATGAATTTGGAATTTCTTGCATTCGCAGTAAGGATTTGGGAGTGTGAAAAGAGAATCATTGAAGTTATGTTCAATTGATCTAGTTCACAAAGTAAAGATCATAGACAAACATAGTATGTATACTTGGTGTATGGCATGACTTGTGTTTAGAAAACATAGGGTACATGCTTGGAGCATGGGACAACTATTATTTTAAATTCAAGAATAAAGTTGATAGTTGAAACAGTATACAATGAATAATGTGTAATCATATGGTGATAAATAAAAGGTGTTTTATTTATGTTCATAGGTTTTGATACCATATTGGATTCGATTATTAGTGTGTTTCACTTTGCATGTTTTGACTTCCCGAATAAACTAGGTTATTCTTCCGGAATGACTAAGTTATTCAAACCATCCACAGTCGGTCATATGTTGGAAGTAGATATGAATTAAGACTGTCATGGGTTGGGTTGTAGAGGTCTAAGGTGTTGGACAAAGGGCTACAACACTCATGAGTGCTCATAAGTTCTGAGTATTGGATTCAACCCGCGCTAATTGGAATCACTTCATGGATTTTATCACGAGTGATCATGAGATGATAATATCTTATATTCATCAAACCTAGAGATATGAGTTGTTACTATAAGTTGATAGTACATTGATTGCACGAAAACGCATTTGGTAACTCGGTGCTATAAAACGTGCCTTTGTGTATGATTCAACAAGTAGGAGAACAAGCCATATGAGTCGAAGTTTATCCATTCCTTTTACCTTCGGGATAAAAGCGATATATGTGGGTCCCTCGATGATTTGATGATGACAAATGGAAGTGCTCGGCCGGGCCAGGACTAATTTGATTTGTTCAATTAGTCAGTCGTCATAAATCGGAAATCGGGAAACAACAAATGGACAGAGAGAATGATTATAATCCATGTCTCAGTCCATATGATATCAAGAATGGAGGAATATATGATCCCTTATCTAATGGACAAGTCATTGACAAAGGTCAGAGTTCATCTACAAGGTCAAAGTTCGACAGAAGCTTTTGAGAGCTACGATTGCCAGCTGGTTCCAGAAGTCATACGCAATAATAGTTTTAGACTTATCCAATTAGGAGACTGTTGGATTAATGTCTAAGTCCATAACTATAATTGGTAAGACTTGACCCGACCCGGCATGGTCCATTTGGGTTGCATGGCATCATGCACTTGGATAGACTATAATGAGAGAAATAAGACACTTATGGTTATTAATATATTATAAGTTCTAGTATATTAATAATAAGAATAATAAGATTATTTAATTAGTATTGATCAAGAATTAATCTAGGATTAATTAAGTGATCAAAAGAAGACTAATTAAATATATGGGTTGATTGTGTAAATCATCCATAGTTGTATATTAGGCTAATGCTCCATGGATAATCAAGTTGGGCTAAAACCCATAGGATGGTCCATGGATGCTCCATGGTGTATTTGAACCCATGGATCCAAGGAAATGGAAAGTCATGACAATTAGGGTTTACCCTGATTGTAACACTATATAAAGATCTTATTCTTGACAAAATCGGCGCTAGTATTATTCTAGAAAAGGGCTAGCTGATTTTCATGAAGTGTAGAATTCTCTTAAGTTATTCCAAGTGTATTTGGTGTTGTGTGAACCATTTGAGGTGTCACACTTGGGGCACTAGGCACTCAAGCTTCATGAAGACATTCTACATCAAAGAGGTATGTATTCTCTCTTGTTATATTGATAGTTTTGTATGCTAGATTAGGATAATACCTTGGACGTTCATATTTGCATGTATAATAGAGAAAACATAGATCCAAGGTATTTAGGGTTGCATGTACATTTAGGAGTGTTAGAATGCTCATAACCCAACAAACTTATGATTATTTTATATAAGAAAATTAGGATTTTCTAGAGAAAAGAGATTTCACAATTTCGAAAGATGATAAACGAAAGTACACACATGCAACTATACTAGATCGAAAAAAAGACTTACAACTGTTTTGATAAGAAAACACTGGAATTTTCTAGATTTCAAAACTACCACAACTTTTATACGAAAATACTTATAAACTCAGAACTTTTTAGTTGAGGCTTTTCAAAACGACTTGTATTCTCAGGAAAACAGTAAGTAGGATTAAAAGATGTATATTCAGGATTATTTTGTTCTAATTTGGAATTTAGTTACTTATGTAACTTTTGTGTAATTCGAAGAACAAATACAATATGTAAACCATGTAAGCTTGTAATCTCAATGTATGATGTTTGGGTTTGCTTTGTTTCATTTATATTCAGTTATTATGATACTGTAGAATGAAGTCATCCGCCTCCGGACGTTTCCACCGTCTAGTCTGGTGGTGTGACAGATTGGTATCAGAGCATTATTTATAGTGAACTACTATATCTAGCCATACAAGATATACAACTATAAATACAATGGGACTAAAACACACTCTGACTAAAACTAAACATACTTGCTAGAATAGTATGATAACGAGAAGAAAAGAAAAGTAACTAAAGGTTGAACACTACGGTCAAGCCTCAGCAATTATGTAGTCATATCTGGGATAAATATAGCCTGATCAACTATATTTATTATAGATATGACCAACATGTGCTTGGGAGTCATGGCGGTGTTGCAACAAACCTAAAATCTACCAGCTATGCATACAAGAGAACATTAGAATCGAAAATTCAGTTTAAAATACTATAGGAGTATTATAGGATACCATAAATCCCCACACCTAAATCTTCCTCGTATTTCTTAAACCCCGATTCTTGTACAAACAACATAGCTAAACTTCCTCGCAAAGATCTTTGCTACATTATCTTGGTGTCTTGCGGCCGGTCAAGGAAGGACCAAAAGAGGTCCATGAGCAAAACCCAAAGGTAAATCCTAAGGAATACCCATGGATGAATTATGAAAGGGAGGATTCTGACTAGGACCCAAGCAAGGATAGAAACATCTAAGGAATCCTTAGCGAGCTTTACCGTATTGGGAATAGGCAAGAAACCCTTCCACCCCACGTCCCAGGATACGTAAGCATACAATGTAAGAACTCCTGGAGTAGATGTACTTAGTACCAAAACAACACCCACATAAAGACAATGTTACTGACTGACACCAAGCAAATTTAAGGTGCATTCCCACAAGGGAAAACCCAACTACACGCCTAATGGCCACTGACCCACAATTGACATTGTGACATCCTCTAATTTCTCGGCTAGAAAAGACCGATTTAATTTATGCTTTATAAAATTAAATCAGGGAAATTTTTTTAAAAGATGTTGCGGAATTTGTTCCCAAAACAAAACATGATAAAAGTTTATCAAAACCTACTTTAAGAAATATATAGTTTCATTTCATATCAAAACCTCAGGATGTCATGTTCCCATACAGATCAAAAGCATAAACAAGACATTATAAGCCTTTCAAAAGTTATTTAAAACTACTGGCCTATAATCCAAAAATCTCTCATCGTCCTCCAACTATGCTCGCAGTCCACTACCTGTAATCATAAAACTGAGTGGTTCAGGCTTGGGAGCCTGGTGAGCATATAGGGTTTTCAACCCACATTAATAATATACTTATTAAGTTCAGCAATCAACAATAACCCTGATGACACATTCCCGTTGTCCTCACTTTACGTCCCTAAGCACCTATCACAAGGGACCTAGCCTAAGGAATATCATCGGGATGGACACTACTGCTAAAGGGTTTCCTCAGCCATACATGTCCTTAAGGCAACCATGAAGGGGATGGAGTACACCAATGAAGATTTAATTCATCAACACCTACAAGTTGGGAACCTGCTAGTGTTCCACTGGACTATCTAGAAAAGTCTGTGGTCATCATCTATACTCTGCTAGATGAATACAACAACAACAACAACATTGAGGCCTCTCACCTTTTTAACACACATCAACTATTTCATCTACCCATGTTCTACCCAACATATTATGTAGATAAAAGCATATACAGTTTAAAACTTGTATAAAACATCAATTCAACAGTCACCTCAAATAAACAATTAACATATTTATACATAACATGTATTTCAAGGTAAATACTTCATATCTATGTGTAAATTGAAATTAACTACACACTCACATGAATTTTATGATAATCAGGTAGCAATTCGTTTCCTAAAACGATTGTTTCTAATAAAACCGGGAGTTTTATTGAGAAACCTGGCTTTGTAAAAGTCGGGCTTCGAAACCGAAAAGATAAATTTTCTGGGCTTCACGGGCACTTCGTGGAGTATTCCTGGGTTTACAATCGATATCGGGGCTTTGGGGGTGCTAATATGAAAGAAATATGAGATTTAGGGTGAAAAGTGGCAAATTTCCAAAGTTACTCGGGAAGGCTTGCAACCTTCTATTTATAGGGTGGAGGTTCTGATCCAACGACTGAGAAGCTTCTGATCCGATGGCTGAGAAGCTTCGCAGGGGGGTGGCTCGCACGAGGGTGGCATGTGCGAAGGGTTGTTGGCTTCTTGTGATTGGTCCGAAGCGTGTGTCCGAGGCGCAGGTGGTCAGCATGTGTGAGGGTCTCAGTGGCACTCGCTGATTAGATCGTGGAGTCGTCTTACACATGTGAGCCTCGGAGCTAGGTGCGAGCTTTGTATTGGTCAACAGCCTCGGTCTGGACAAATGCTCGGTTCGGATTGGGCCTCCTTCTTGGTCGAATCAGAAGCCTACACGCGGGTCGGATCACGTGGGTTGCATACGAGGATCACGTGGCTACTGTTCACGCCAGGGTGACTCAGCAGGACACGGGGCACTTTTTTAGCGATAGTGACGTGGCAACCCGTGACTATGCGAATTTTCTCAATTTTCGCGCCAAAACTTTTAAAATCCATAACTTTCGCATACGAGCTCCGTTTTTGGTGTTCTTTATATGCACGTGTAGCTAAAATTACGCTCTACAACTTCCGTTTAGACTTCATCGGCTAGTAATCCGTTAAAAATTCATAACTTCTTCATCCGTTAAAAACTCTATAACTTCTTAAATTGTATATTATTATTTTTAACAGATCGGGACAAGAAATCCGTTAAAAATTCATAACTTCTTCATCCGACGTCCGTTTTCGTCAGACTTTTTACCGTTGTGATCCTAATGACGAGACCTTCAATTCTCGTTTAGGTTGTGGCGGCTAAAAATCACTCGATCTAAAATTCGAGTTTTTAGCTGTCTATTGCTAGGCTGAAACTTCGAAAAATCATAACTTCCTCATACGAAGTCAGATTTGGGCGTTCTTTTTATCGAACTTCTCGGTTTAACGAATACTACGACTTCCGTTTAAATTACTAAGGCTAAAAAGTAGTTTATCAAAAACTCACTTTTTACGAGATTCAGCACCGTGCTGGTTTTGTCGCGAAACTTCAATAGGTCATAACTTCTTCGTTATAACTCGGATTTTGGTATTCTTTATATCCCCGAAATCCTTGTTTCAACCACTAAAAATTTAAGTAAAGATATCGGGCTTATCTCACAATTTAATTTTGATGCTTATTTTTATTCTTAATTAAGCCCTAATAATTAAGGTGAAAACACATAATTCACATAATATTCAGATAATTCCTTTTCATTTCTTCAAAATGAGTTACAAAGGTTAACCTAGACTATCAACTCAATATAAATGCCTACGCTAGATGTTGGGATTAAAACCCTAATTGAGATTTGATAAACAAGATGCGCAAAATAAGAACAAACACAAATATGAAGATTATGTCGAATGATCACTCGATTTATTGAATTGTGAGGAACAAATTACACTTAAGAAATAAGAATCTAACTCTACAAGAAACCTCACAACGTGGCGGCTACATTTTGCCTCACTCTCTTAACCCTAATTGTGAATAATACAAGACTATTTATAGGGAAAAGTCAAGTCTTGGGCTTTTAACCTAGAATTCGCCAAAGGGGCCCATTGCCATCATCCATGGAGTGCTTTGAAACCCTACAATCTCCCCCTCAAAGTATGGAATGGATGAAAATCCTTTAACTTCCAAAACAAGCATCTAGCAAATAAAAAGATCTGCAACGAGGAATTTATGAAGCAATCCACGAATCTTGATTCTTCAATAGTCTTCAAACACGGGCTCTAGGATATATAAATCAGGCACTGAAGTAATATCTTTAAACTTCATTTTCGAATGTAATCCCAAAGAATCTTCATGAAAACCAAACCCGCCATAAAAACCCATTTCAGATCAAAGAAACCGAATCACTTCTTGTCTTTCAAGAGCTCCCCCTCCAAGTCACAATGATCTTCAAATAAGCTAATGATATAAGCCATCAAAAAATATCATGTAACTGATAGGTTTTAAGCATTCTAACACTTCCTAAGTGTACATGCAACCCTAATAACCTTGGATCTATGTTTGTTTAATTATCATGCAAAGTTGAATTCCAAGGCTATATTCCTATCTAGCATACATGGGGAACAATTTTAACTTGAATGATAGATAGAATAACTTACCTTGTTGTTTCTGATGGGTTTTGAGCATTCTAACACTTCCTAAGTGTACATGCAACCCTAATAACCTTGGATCTATGTTTGTCTAATTTGTCATGCAAAGTTGAATTCCAAGGTTATATTCCTATCTAGCATACATGGGGAACAATTTTAACATAAAGTATAGATAGAATAACTTACCATGTTGTTGCTTGTGTTCCTTGAAACCTTGTGAGCCTAGCACCCCAAGTGTGATGCCTCAAATGCTTCACACAACACCAAATGCTCTTGGAAGAACTTATGAGAGAATACACACTCTTCAAAATCGGCCAAGCCCTCTATATCTTTGTTGCAACCGATTTTGGTGGAGATTATATTACTTATATAGTGTTGACACATCTAGGGTTAAACCCTAATGTGTCATGACTCTTCATTTCCATGACCCATGGGTTTGTAACTCCCATGGAGCATCCATGGAGCATCCTATGGGTGGAACCCAACTTGATGATCCATGGAGCCTTTTAGCCCACTATACAAGATATGGATGATTTACTTAATCAACCCATATATTTAATTAGTTATCTTTTGATCACTTAATTAATTCTAAATTAATTCTTGATCAAACTAATCAAATAATATTATTAATATATTAGAACTTATAATATATTAATAATCTCCAAGCGTTATTTCTCTCATTTAGTCTATCCAATTGCATGGTGCCATGCAACCCAAATGGACCATGCCGGGTCGGGTCAAGTACATACCAGAAATAGTTATGGACTTAGACACCTTATCCAACAGTCTCCCACTTGGATAAGTCTAGTAACTATTACTGCAAGTATGACTTCAGGAACCGATCGGCAATCGTAGCTCTTTACAAGGTTTCTCGAAACTTGAGAAAACGATGGTACGGCATTTAAGATAAGTGATCATATAATCCTCTGTTCTAGATATCAGTCGGACAAACACATGGAACAATGTCTTACTTATTGTCCAACATTTGTTTCCCGATTTCCGATTTGTTTGACAAAGAACTTTATTGAACACATCAATTTAGTTCTGACCGGGCCCGGTACATAGGTCAAAACAAAATCATCGAGGGGCCCAGATATCAGCTTCTAATCCAAGAAGGAACAGATAAACTTCGACTCATATGTTTGTTCTACTACTCATTGAATTACACATAAGAGCACGATTTTATAACATCGAGTTACCAATGCGTTTTTCGTACAATCAATGCATAACCAACTCGTAAGTAACAAATCATATCTCTAGGTTTAAAGACTTATATGATATTACCGTCTCACGATCACTAGAGATAGAATTCCATGAAGTGATTCCAGTGAGCGTGGGTTGAGTCCAATGCTCAGAACTTATGAACACTCATGATTGTTGTAGCCTTGTCCCAGACCTCTACAATCAAACATGACAGTCTTGATTCATACCTACTTCCGACATATGACCGACTTTGGAGGTTTGAATAATATGTTATACCAAACAAAATTATTCTGGAAGTCAAAACATGCAAAAGAAATATAGTAAACGATCGAAAAGAGATAGCAACACTTTACTCATAAATAAAACACTTTTATTCATCATCAAATGTCAATTACACTTTACAAATTTCGATATTATCTAACTACTAAATCTAATATCATCCTTCAGCCCTATGCTCCGAGCATGCTGAAGATGCTTAACCCGAGTCAGTCCCTTCGTGAGGGGATCTGCCGGATTCTCATCTGATGATACCCTCTTTGCCACGAGGAGTCCTTCTTCGATCCGATGTATGATGAAATGGTATTTTCTGTCGATGTGTCTGGATCTCACGTGATCCCTTGGTTCCTTGGCTAAGGCAACTGCACTTTCACTATCAAAGAAAATTTCCATCGGCTCTTTAATAGCTGGTACAACTCCAAGGTCTCCAATGAAGTTCCTCAGCCATAACGCCTCCTTTGCCGCTTCGCTAGCTGCAATATACTCTGATTCACAAGTAGAATCTGCCACTGTCTCTTGCTTGGAACTCTTCCAAGAAATTGCTCCTCCATTTAGGGTAAAGACCCAGCCCGACTGAGAGCGGAAGTTATCCCTATCAGTCTGGAAGCTAGCATCACTATACCCTACAACTCTCAAGTCATCACTCCCACCGAGGGTAAGGACCCAGTCCTTAGTCCTTCATAGGTACTTGAGAATATTCTTTACCGCAATCCAGTGTGCCTTGCTAGGATTCCCCTGAAACCTGCTAACCATGCTCAAGGCAAAGGCTACATCAGGTCGAGTACACGTCATAACATACATGATCGAACCTACAGCCGAAGCATAAGGTATTCGACTCATTTCTGCTATCTCAGCCTCAGTGCTAGGGCTTTGTGTCTTACTCAGCTTGGCGCTACTCTGGATGGGCAACTCTCCTTTCTTGGAGTCTTGCATTCTGAATCTCTTCAGAATCTTCTCCAAGTAGGTACTTTGACTAAGTCCAATTAGTCTTTTACTCCGATCTCTCAAAATCCTTATCCCCAAAATATAGGCAGCTTCACCAAGGTCCTTCATAGCGAAACACTTTCCAAGCCAGGACTTTACTTCCTGCAAGGTTGGAATGTCGTTTCCTATGAGTAGTATGTCATCCACATACAATACCAAAAAGCTAACTATACTCCCACTAGCCTTGACATATACACAAGATTCATCTTCACTCCTAGAAAAGCCAAATTCCTTGACCTTTTCATCAAAGCAAAGATTCCATCTGCGAGGTGCTTGCTTTAATCCATAAATGGATTTCTCAAGGTTACACACTCTATTGGGGTACTCGTTACTGACAAAACCCTCTGGCTGACTCATGTAAACATCTTCAGCCAACTTCCCATTAAGGAAAGCGGTTTTGACATCCATTTGCCAAATTTCATAGTCATGAAATGCGGCTATGGCTAACAGAACCCGAATAGACTTAATCTTGGCTACCGGAGAAAAGGTCTCATCATAGTCCACTCCAGGAATTTGAGAGAAGCCCTTTGCAACCAGTCTAGCCTTATAAGTGTGTACTTTACCATCCATGTCGGTCTTCTTCTTGAAGACCCATTTGCACCCTACAGTCTTTCGACCTGGTACATTCTCAACCAAGTTCCAAACTTGATTGTCATACATGGATTGTATCTCGCTATCCATAGCCTCTTTCCATTTGGCGGACTCGGGGCCCGCCATGGCTTCCTCGTAGCTGTTAGGGTCATCTTGACTTACTAGTGTCTCATCACTAATAAGTGTCTCACCTTCTGCAGTAATATGGAATCCATAGTAATGCTCAGGTGCACTCCTAACTCTCGTGGAACGCCTCAGAGGTACATATTCGTCAATTGGCTCAACAGGAGTTTCCTCCTCAAGTTGAGGGCTAGAGTTTGAAGTTCCTTCACCGCTTGACTCTTGAATTTCTTCAAGATCAACTTGCCTCCCACTGTCTCCTTGGCTTATAAACTCTCTTTCTCGAAAGACTCCTCTTCTTGCTACAAAGACCACATTGTCACTAGGTCTGTAGAAGAGGTAACCATAGGATTGTTGTGGGTAGCCGATGAAAATAGACCTCTCGCTTCGGGGTTCGAGCTTATCATGAGTCTCGCGTCTCACGAAAGCCTCGCAGCCCCAAATCTTGATGTGGTCTAGTTTAGGTACTTTACCAGTCCACATCTCGTGAGGAGTTTTGGCAACTTTCTTTGTAGGGACTAGATTGAGGATATGGGCGGCAGTCTCTAAGGCATACCCCCAGAATGAGATTGGTAGCGAAGCTCGACTCATCATGGAACGAACCATGTCCAACAAGGTTCGATTACGCCTCTCAGCTACACCATTCAACTGCGGTGTCCTGGGAGGTGTCAATTGTGAGACAATCCCACATTCCTTTAGATAGTCGAGGAACTCTGAACTAAGATACTCACCACCTCGATCGGATCGAAGCATCTTAATGTTCCTGCCCAATTGATTCTCGACTTCCTGTTTAAATTCCTTAAACTTCTCGAAAGTCTCTGAGTTATGCTTGATTAAGTAGACATATCCATATCTACTGTAATCATCAGTAAAAGTCAAATAATAACGATTAGCATCTCTTGTGGCATGTTTGAATGGTCCACATACATCCGTGTGTATAAGGTCCAACAAACCTTCACCCCTTTCACACGAGCCTGTGAAGGGTGACTTTGTCATTTTTCCAAGTAAGCATGATTCGCAACTATCATTTGACTTTAGGTCAAACGACTCCAAGACTCCATCCTTTTGGAGTTGGCCTATGCGTTTCTTGCTTATATGTCCAAGACGACAATGCCATAATGACGCTTTATCCAAGTTATTATTATTAGTAGAATCAATACACAAAACATTATTTCCTAAGTTATCTACAATAGATACAGCTTCATACACACCATCACAAGGTAATGCTTTAAAATAAAGTACATTATTAAAGAAAGCATTAATCGAACCAACTTCATTATCAAACGAAAAGGTGAAACCTTGTTTGTACAATGCATGAAAGGAAATAATATTTCTTGCCATTTCTGGCGAATAACAACATTTATTCAAATCTAAATTTAACCCACTACTTAGCGATAAAGTATAAACTCCAATCTTGGTGACAGGTGTAACTTTCCTATTCCCCATGATTAAGTTTATTCTTCCTTGCTCCGCATTCTCACTTCTTCCTAGTCCCTGCAAGTCACAACAAATATGAATACCGCAACCTGTATCAAGGACCCAAGATTTCGAATGGGGTGAGTTATTAGAAATGATAGTGTAAATACCTGCATGGTTGGGTTTGACTTTCCCATCCTTCACATCTTGCTGGTACTTTGGGCAGTTTCGCTTCCAATGAGCTTTTTCATGGCAATAGAAGCATTCAGCCTCTTTTGGGTCAGAAGAAGGAGTAATGAAACCTTTCTTGGTTCCACTTGAAGAAGAGCCATCAAGGGTCCGAGCCTTGGTACCCATTGAAGATCTCTTTCTCTTCCTCCCTCGACTCTGCCCGATTGCCAAGACCGGAGTTGAGTCTGGAGTAGGAGTGATAGCAACCGACTTCCCCTTAAGACCTGTTTCTGCGGTCTTGAGAAGTCCCTGAAGTTTGCTGAGGGTGACCTCTTCCTTGTTCATGTGATATGTCATGCGGAATTGATCATAGCACGATGGTAAGGAGTGCAAAATGATATCTATTGCAAGCTCCTCAGGGAAGTTCACATTGAGTTTCAGCAAACGATCCACATACCTTTGCATTTTCTGCATGTGGCTCGTGACGGACTCTCCGTCCTTCATCATGGTTGTTATCATGGAGCAGATGACTTCGTACCTCTCTTGTCGTGCACTTTGATGGTATCTTTCCATCAAATCTTGGTGCATTTCATAAGGGTAGAAGTCTTCATAAGACTTTTGGAGTTCAGCTGTCATGGTGGCTAACATGATGCAAGCCACCTTGGTTGCATCTCTTTCATGAGTATGAAAGTCAGCGATCTCCTGGGGAGATGCAGTGGACTCGTCAATTTCCTTAAGCTCCTTGTCAAGGACATATTCTTTGTCCTCGTAGCGGGTAATCATCCTGATGTTTCTGATCCACTTATTGAAGTTGGATCCATCAAAGGTGACTTTCCCACATAGACTCATAAGAGTAAAGGAGCCATTAGGATTCGAGCCAGAAGCATTATTTGAAGACATCTGAAAAAGAAGAACAAGTTTAGTTTAGATTTAAGAGAGTCCTTAATAAAACACCCAAATGTAATATTAAGGCTAGGATCCAATCACAATATAATATAACTTAGAAGAGGTATGCCATAATCTAAGCTATACCATATTTGAAAGGTAGGTGAATGACGATTCACCAATTTCCACCACGAAAACCGAAATATTAAATATTTAGTTTTTATTGGTTTTAGAAATTCCTAGATTCTTTGAGATCCAATGAACTTTTCAAAGGCATGTTTCAATCTCGGGAGTGCCCTCCAGGTTTTGTGACTGGGATGCCGAGGATCACAAAACGAGGTGTGAAGTAACCATGCAAATCACTTGGTACCTTTAAAGTTTATCACTCAATCGATGTGCCGGTAAACCACACACGCTCCACCGATACTATAATAAACCTTAAGTCACCCTTTACCTACCTTGTTAAGTCCAAGTTAGTGTTCCGGTTAACCACACACGCTCCACCAACGACTCAGACAAAGTGTAAAGTGTAATTTCATGGATTAGCACCTTATTCACATTTTTTTCTAAAGTAACTAAGATTGGGAATTTAATAAACATTTAGTTACTTTATATATTCATCATACTTTGAATGAGAATTTATAAGTCCTTGTCTTACCCGTTCGGCTAACGACCCTCCACCAGTCAAGCAAGCGGTGGGTGAGAATATTCACCCATTAAGTCACCATTTTATAGGCAACAACCTTATACCCACCTTATAGACCGGCTTCGTGAATGAGGCGTACTAGCGGTAAGACGACTTGTTCTTATACATATATATATAATTATTAAATCATCATAATATAAGTATAAGGGTTGAATTTTAACTTTTAAAATTCTAGGGGTTGGAACTAAAGTTTTAACTTAACTTTACTTGTTCCAAAACTTGAGGGCAAGTTTTGTAACTTTCAAAACTTTTCATTTCTTGTAACTTATGAGTTTAATAGAGTCATAAAATGAAGACTCTTCATTTTTATAACTCTTGTGTTTTCTTAATGGTTTTAACTCAAGTGTGACTCTTGGTTTTCCATAACTTAAGGATAAGTTATGGACTCCATTAAAACACATTATGATCAAGAATTAAACTACCAAATAGGTTACAAATAATTCCTATGATCATCTAAAACATCATAAGAACAAGAACATGAATATGAACATAATAAAAAATTACATAAAACTTTGTAATTTTGATAACTAGTTGTTGTAAATGAATTAACAAAACATTACACCACCAAAAACAAGTTTACATTTACTAAAACAGTTTAGGGTAATGTTTCTAATTCATTTTCCAGCAACTGAATCGAAATTCTGCACTCATTCGACCCTACTCGCCGAGTGCATGAACATGACTCGCCGAGTTGGTTGAAGATACACATAGACTCGACGAGTCCCCCCAATGGACTCGACGAGTCCGTTCGCAGAAAGCAAATTTCCGATTCTGTTTTCAACTTTTAAGCACAAATAAGAACAAACAAGCCTAGGCTCTGATACCACTGATGGGTTTTGAGCATTCTAACACTTCCTAAGTGTACATGCAACCCTAATAACCTTGGATCTATGTTTGTCTAATTTGTCATGCAAAGTTGAATTCCAAGGTTATATTCCTATCTAGCATACATGGGGAACAATTTTAACATAAAGTATAGATAGAATAACTTACCTTGTTGTTGCTTGTGTTCCTTGAAACCTTGTGAGCCTAGCACCCCAAGTGTGATGCCTCAAATGCTTCACACAACACCAAATGCTCTTGGAAGAACTTATGAGAGAATACACACTCTTCAAAATCGGCCAAGCCCTCTATATCTTTGTTGCAACCGATTTTGGTGGAGATTATATTACTTATATAGTGTTGACACATCTAGGGTTAAACCCTAATGTGTCATGACTCTTCATTTCCATGACCCATGGGTTTGTAACTCCCATGGAGCATCCATGGAGCATCTTATGGGTGGAACCCAACTTGATGATCCATGGAGCCTTTTAGCCCACTATACAAGATATGGATGATTTACTTAATCAACCCATATATTTAATTAGTTATCTTTTGATCACTTAATTAATTCTAAATTAATTCTTGATCAAACTAATCAAATAATATTATTAATATATTAGAACTTATAATATATTAATAATATCCAAGCGTTATTTCTCTCATTTAGTCTATCCAATTGCATGGTGCCATGCAACCCAAATGGACCATGCCGGGTCGGGTCAAGTACATACCAGAAATAGTTATGGACTTAGACACCTTATCCAACAGTTTCTTGTGTTCCTTGAAACCTTATGAGCCTAGCACCCCAAGTGTGATGCCCCAAATGCTTCACACAACACCAAATGCTCTTGGAAAGACTTTTGAGAGAATGCACACTTCTTCAAATCGGCCTAGCCCTCTTGTTTCCTTAGTGTAGCCGATTTTGGTGGAGAATATGAATCTTATATAGTGTTGACACATCTAGGGTTACACCATGTAAACCCTAATGTGTCATGACTCTTCATTTCCATGACCCATGGGTTTGTATCTCCCATGGAGCATCCATGGAGCATCCTATGGGTGGAACCCAACTTGATAATCCATGGAGCCTCTTAGCCCACAATACAAGATATGGATGATTTACATAATCAACCCATATATTTAATTAGTTATCTTTTGATCACATAATTAATTCTAAATTAATTCTTGATCAAACTAATCAAATAATGTTATTAATATATTAGAAATTATAATATATTAATAATCTCCAAGTGTTATATCTCTCATTTAGTCTATCCAATTGCATGGTGCCATGCAACCCAAATGGACCATGTCGGGTTAGGTCAAGTACATACCAGAAATAGTTATGGACTTAGACACCTTATCCAACAGTCTCCCACTTGGATAAGTCTAATAACTATTACTGCAAGTATGTCTTCAGGAACCGATCGGCAATTGTAGCTCTTTTCAAGGTTTCTCGGAACTAAGAAGATGATGGTACGCCATTTAAGATAAGTGATCATATAATCCTCTGTTCTTAGATATCAGTCGGACAAATACATGGAACAATGTCTTACTTATTGTCCAACAGTTTGTTTCCCGATTTCCGATTTGTTTGACAAAGAACTTAATTAAACACATCAACTTAGTTCTGACTGGGCCCGGTACATGGGTCAAAACAAAATCATCGAGGGGCCCAGATATCAGCTTCTAATCCAAGAAGGAACAGATAAACTTCGACTCACATGTTTGTTCTACCACTCATTGAATTACACACAAGAGCACGATTTATGACATCGAGTTACCAATGTGTTTTCGTACAATCAAGGCATAACCAACTTGTAAGTAACAAATCATATCTCTAGGTTAGAAGACTTATATGATATTACCGTCTCACGATCACTCGAGATAGAATTCCATGAACTGATTCCAGTGAGCGTGGGTTGAGTCCAATGCTCAGAACTTATGAACACTCATGATTGTTGTAGCCTTGTCTAACACCTTAGACCTCTGCAACCAATTATGACAGTCTTGATTCATACCTACTTCCGACATATGTCCGACTGTGGAGGTTTGAATAATATGTTATACCAAACAAAATTATTCTGGAAGTCAAAACATGCAAAAGAAATATAGTAAACGATTGACAAGAGATAGCAACACTTTACTCATAAATAACACACCTTTTATTCATCATCTAATGTCAATTACACTTTACAAATTTCGAGGTCATCTAACTACTAAATCTAATCTCATCCTTCAGCCCTATGCTCCGAGCATGCTGGAGATGCTTAATTCGAGTCAGTCCCTTCGTGAGGGGATCTGTTGGGTTCTCATCCGATGATACCCTCTTTGCCACGAGGAGTCCTTCTATTCGATGTCTAATAAAATGGTATTTTCTGTCGATGTGTCTGGATCTCCCGTGATCCCTTGGTTCCTTGGCTAAGGCAACATCGCTTTCACTATCACAGAAAATTTCCATTGGCTCTTTAATAGCTGGTACAACTCCAAGGTCTCCGATGAAGTTCTTTAGCCATATAGCCTCCTTTGCCACCTCGCTCGCTGCAATATACTCTGATTCACAAGTAGAATCTGCCACTGTCTCTTGCTTGGAACTTTTCCAAGAAATTGCTCCTCCATTTAGGGTAAAGACCCAGCCTGACTGAGAGCGGAAATTATCCCTATCAGTCTGGAAGCTAGCATCACTATACCCTACAACTCGCAATTCATCACTCCCACCGAGGGTAAGGACCCAGTCCTTAGTCCTTCGTAGGTACTTGAGAATATTCTTTACCGCAGTCCAGTGTGCCTTGCCAGGGTTCCCATGAAACCTGCTAACCATGCTCAGGGCAAAGGCTACATCAGGTCGAGTACACCTCATAGCATACATGATCGATCCTACAGCCGAAGCATAAGGTATTCGACTTATTTATGCTATCTCAACCTCAGTGCTAGGGCTTTGTGTCTTACTCAATTTGGCGTTACTATGGATGGGTAACTCTCCTTTCTTGGAGTCCTGCATGCTGAATCTTTTCAGCACCTTATCCAAGTAGGTACTCTGACTAAGTCCAATTAGTCTTTTACTCCGATCTCTTAAGATCCTTATCCCTAAAATATAGGCAGCTTCACTAAGGTCCTTCATAGCGAAACACTTCCCAAGCCAGGACTTTACTTCCTGCAGGGTTGGAATGTCGTTTCCTATGAGTAGTATGTCATCCACATACAATACAAAAAAGCTAACTATACTCCCAGTAGCCTTGACGTACACACAAGATTCATCTTCACTCCTAGAAAAGCCAAATTCCTTGACCTTTTCATCAAAGCAAAGATTCCAACTGCGAGGTGCTTGCTTTAATCCACAGATCGATTTCTCAAGCTTACACACTCTATTAGGGTACTTGCTGCTGACAAAACCTTCCGGCTGACTCAAGTAAACATCTTCAGCCAATTTTTCATTAAGGAAAGCAGTTTTGACATCCATTTGCCAAATTTCATAGTCATGAAATGCGGCTATGGCTAACATAACCCTATTAGACTTAATCTTGCCTACCGGAGAAAAGGTCTCATCATAATCCACTCCAGGAATTTGTGAGAACCCCTTTGCAACCAGTCTAGCCTTATACGTGTGTACATTACCATCCATGTCGGTCTTCTTCTTGAAGATCCATTTGCACGCCACCGTCTTACGACCTGGTACATTTTCAACCAAGTTCCAAACTTAATTGTCATACATGGATTGTATCTCGCTATCTATAGCCTCTTTCCATTTAGCAGACTCGGGACCTGGCATGGCTTCCTCGTAGCTGTTAGGGTCATCTTGACTTACTAGTGTCCCATCACTAATAAGTGTCTCACCTTTTGCAGTAATATGGAATCCATAGTAATGCTCAGGTGCACTCCTAACTCTCGTGGAACGTCTCAGAGGTACAAATTCGTCAATTGGTTCAACAGGAGTTTCCTCCTCAAGTTGAGGGCTAGAGTTTGAAGTTCCTTCACCACTTGACTCTTGAATTTCTTCAAGATCAATTTGCCTCCCACTGTCTCCTTGGCTTATAAACTCTCTTTCTCGAAAGACTCCTCTTCTTTCTACAAAGACCACATTGTCACTAGGTCTGTAGAAGAGGTAACCAAAGGATTGTTGTGGGTAGCCGATGAAAATACACCTCTCGCTTCGAGGTTCGAGCTTATCATGAGTCTCGCGTCTCACGAAAGCCTCGCAACCCCAAATCTTGATGTGGTCTAGTTTAGGTACTTTACCAGTCCACATCTCGTGAGGAGTTTTGGCAACTTTCTTTGTAGGGACTATATTAAGAATATGGGCGACACTCTCTAAGGCATACCCCCAGAATGAGATTGGTAGCTAAGCTCGACTCATCATGGAACGAACCATGTCTAACAAGGTTCGATTACGCCTCTCAGCCACACCATTCAAGTGCGGTGTCCTGGGAGGTGTCAATTGTGAGACAATCCCACATTCCCTTAGATAGTGGAGGAATTCTGAACTAAGATACTCACCACCTCAATCGGATCGAAGCATCTTAATGTTCCTGCCCAATTGATTCTCGACTTCCTGTTTAAATTCCTTAAACCTCTCGAAAGTCTCTGACTTATGCTTGATTAAGTAGACATATCCATATCTACTATAATCATCAGTAAAAGTCAAATAATAACGATTAGCATCCCTTGTGGCATGTTTGAATGGTCCACACACATCCGTGTGTATAAGGTCCAACAAACCTTCACCCCTTTCACACGAGCCTGTGAAGGGTGACTTTGTCATTTTTCCAAGTAAGCATGATTCGCAACTATCATCTGACTTTAGGTCAAACGACTCCAAGACTCCATCCTTTTGGAGTTCGCCGATGCGTTTCTTGCTTATATGTCGAAGACGACAATGCCATAATGATGCTTTATCCAAGTTATTATTATTAGGAGAATCAATACACAAAACATTATTTCCTAAGTTATTTACAACAAATACAGCTTCATACACACCATCACAAGGTAATGCTTTAAAATAAAGAACATTATTAAAGAAATCATTAATCAAACCAACTTCATTATCAAATGAAAAGGTGAAACCTTTTTTATACAATGCATGAAAGGAAATAATATTTCTTGCCATTTCTGGAGAATAACAACATTTATTCAAATCTAAATTTAACCTACTACTTAACGATAAAGTATAAACTCCAATCTTGGTGACAGGTGTAACTTTCCTATTCCCCATGATTAAGTTTATTCTTCCTTGCTCCACATTCTCACTTCTTCTTAGTCCCTGCAAGTCACAACAAATGTGAATACCACAACCGGTATCAAGGACCCAAGATTTCGAATGGGGTGAGTTATTAGAAATGATAGTGTAAATACCTGAATGGTTGGGTTTAACTTTCCCATCCTTCACATCTTGCTGGTATTTTGGGCAGTTCCGCTTCCAATGTGATTTTTCATGGAAATAGAAGCATTCAGCCTCTTTTGGGTCAGAAGAAGGAGTGATAAAACCCTTCTTGGTTCCACTTGAAGAAGAGCCATCAAGGGTCCTAACCTTAGTACCCTTCGAAGAACTCTTTCTCTTCTTCCCTCGACTTTTCCCGATTGCGAAAACCGGAGTGGAGTTTGGAGTAGGAGTGTTAACAACCGACTTCCCCTTAAGACCTGACTCTGCGGTCTTGACAAGTCCTTTAATTTTGCTGAGTGTGACCTCTTCCTTATTCATGTGATATGTCATGCGGAATTGATCATAGCACGATGGTAAGGAGCGCAAAATTATATCTATTGCAAGCTCCTCAGGGAAGTTCACATTAAGCTTCAGCAATCGATCCACATACCTTTGCATTTTTTGCATGTGGCTCGTGACGAAATCCCCGTCCTTCATCATGGTTGTTATCATGGAGCAGATGATTTCGTACTTCTCTTTTCGTGCACTTTGATGGTATCTTTCCATCAAATCTTGGTGCATTTCATAAGGGTAGAAATCATCATAGGACTTTTGGAGTTCTGCTGTCATTATGGCCATCATGATGCATGCTACTTTCGTAGCATCCCTTTCATGTGCCGGAAAGTCAGCGATCTCCTGAGGAGTTGCACTGGTCTCATCAATCTCCTTAAGCTCCTTGTCGAAGACATATTCTTTGTCCTCGTAGCGGGTAATCATCCTGATGTTTCTGATCCACTCATTGAAGTTGGATCCATCAAAAGTGACTTTGCCACACAAGCTCATAAGAGTAAAGGAGCCATTAGGATTCGAGCCAGAAGCAGCATTGTTTGTAGACATCTTAAGGAAGAGGACAAGATTAGTTTAGATATTAAGAGAGTCCTTAATAAAACACCCAAATGTAATATTAAGGCTAGGATCCAATCACAATATATTATAACTTAGAAGAGGTATGCCGTAATCCAAGCTATAACATATTTCAAAGGTAGGTGAATGACGATTCACCAATTTCCACCACGAAAACCGAAATATTAGATATTAGTTTTTATGATTGGTTCTTATAAATTCCTAGATTCTTTGATTTTCAATGAACTTTTCAAAGGCATGTTTCAATCCCGAGTGTGCCCTCAAAGTTTTGTGACTGGGATACCGAGGATCACAAAACAAGGTGTGAAGTAACCATGCAAATCACTTGGTACCCTTAAAGTTTATCACTCAATCGATGTGCCGGTAAACCACACACGCTCCACCGATACTATAATAAACCTTAAGTCACCCTTTACCTACCTTGTTAAGTCCAAGTTAGTGTGCCGGTTAACCACACACGCTCCACTAACGACTTAGACAAAGTGTAGAGTGTAATTTCATGGATTAGCACCTTATTCACATTTTTCCTAAAGTAACTAAGATTGGGAATTTAATAAAACATTTAGTTACTTTATAATATTCATCATACTTTGAATGAGAATTTATAAGTCCTTGTCTTACCCGTTCGGCTAACAAGCCTCCACCAGTCAAGCAAGCGGTGGGTGAGAGTAGACACCCATTAAGTCATCATTTTATAGGCAACAACCTTATACCCACCTTATAGACCGGCTTCGTGAATGAGGCGTACTAGCGGTAAGACGACTTTGTTCTTATACATATATAATTATTAAATCATCATAATATAAGTATAAGGATTGAATTTTAACTTTTAAAATTCTAAGGGTTGGAACAAAAGTTTTAACTTAACTTTACTTGTTCCAAAACTTGAGGGCAAGTTTTGTAACTTTCAAAACTTTTCATTTCTTGTAACTTATGAGTTTAATAGAGTAATAAAATGAAGACTCTTCATTTTTCTAACTCTTGTGTTCTTTTTAATGGTTTTAATTCAAGTGTGACTCTTGGTTTTCCATAACTTGAGGACAAGTTATGGACTCCATTAAAACACATTATGATCAAGAATTAATCTACCACATAGGTTACAAATAATTCCTATGATCATCTAAAACATCATAAGAACAAGAACATGAATATGAACACATTCATAAATCAAAATTACACTTAAAACTTTGTAATTTTGATAACTAGTTGTTGTAAATGAATTAGAAAGAACATTACACCATCAAAACAAGTTTTCAAGTCCATTTCCAGCAACTAAAGTTGAAATTCTGCAATCTGCCGACCCTACTCGCCGAGTGCATGAACTTACTCGCCGAGTAGGTTGAAGACACACGTGAACTCGACGAGCCCCCCCCCCCCCCCCCCCCCATGGACTCGACGAGTCCATTTGTTAGACAACAAGATTTCGACTTTTTTTTCAACTTTTAAGCACAAATAAAAAACAAACAAGCCTAGGCTCTGATACCACTGATAGGTTTTGAGCATTCTAACACTTTCTAAGTGTACACGCAACCCTAATAACCTTGGATCTATGTTTGTCTAATTATCATGCAATGTTGAATTCCAAGGCTATATTCCTATCTAGGATACATGGGGAACAATTTTAACTTGAATGATAGATAGAATAACTTACCTTGTTGTTGCTTGTGTTCCTTGAAACCTTATGAGCCTAGCACCCCAAGTGTGATGCCTCAAATGCTTCACACAACACCAAATGCTCTTGGAAAGACTTTTGAGAGAATGCACACTTCTTGAAATCGGCCTAGCCCTCTTGTTTCCTTAGTGTAGCCGATTTTGGTGGAGAATATGAATCTTATATAGTGTTGACACATCTAGGGTTACACCATGTAAACCCTAATGTGTCATGACTCTTCATTTCCATGACCCATGGGTTTGTAACTCCCATGGAGCATCCATGGAGCATCCTATGGGTGGAACCCAACTTGATAATCCATGGAGCCTCTTAGCCCACTATACAAGATATGGATGATTTACATAATCAACTGATATCTGTATTTGTATATATATTTATGTATAACATATCTTAATATTTTAGCATTTATTATTATTTTGAACTAAAATAAACTTAATATGCTTTGAAATATTTAATTACAGTTAAAATGGGAGATGGAATGCAAAAGAAAGAGAATGGAGCTGAAAAGATGCAAAAAGAATATTGATGGCAGATTGACCCCTCTTTAGTGTTTCGGGTATATCTGATGACTCATAAGTCCAATTGACGAGGTTCAAACTGTTCTGAAAACTAGATGAAATTTCCTACGACTTATGTGAGAGGAACTTTTGGCTAATTCGACACTTATCTTATCCAAAATCGGCCTTGAAGATGAAGCATAAAAGCTGGACGGAAATTACCTCCAAGTTACTTATTCCCCAAGCTCCACTTATCTTATTTTTATTTGCTTAATCCCTAAGCCACCACTAGTTTTCTTATTCCAATCCAACTCTAATATTCCATATAAATTCTATCTCCATCAACTATAAATACCCCATATCATTCCACCAATTTGAATAATCTATGATATTCCACTTCGACTTGTGCAACAAGAAAACTTCATAGTTGCTATTTTGAGGGTCTAGGAGGTGGCCGGAAGGCCGTTAAGCTAACAAGAGCGGAGATCGGAAGGTTTGGAGAGCGGATACGTGTCGGTAATCATATGGGCTACTAACGTGACCATGTTTAGCATTCCATTGTGTTACTATTATGTATTTAGTTTCTAACTTGGGTGTAAAAACCTTTTACTTTGTGCTTATGATTGAATGAAGCTTTGATTACTAGACTAATTGCTATATTAAATAGTTTGTTTGTGTTTAATTTATCTTGCCAATCTTTTTAAGAGATCCTTACGTATTAATGATAATTATTTGCTATTAATTGTTAAGTGAATTGAGTTGTATGAACATCTGCGTGATTGCTTGTCTCTTATGATTTTGATGACCATCGAGATTATAAGTCTAGGAATAACGAATGTGAAACTAGGATTAACTTGGGAGTAAGTAAGTTAATGTGTGAGCCTTGTTTGATGATCATAAACAAGAGGTTAATTGAATGTCTAATTTGATTAACTATATTTACAAATCTTGCTCGATACGAACTGAACACTAGGAAGCATGTTAGTTTAACCAACTGATCACTATTTGAATTGACTTGCTTGCTAAAGGATTAGTTATAGTGAACGCGAATCTAATCATTTTAGGAATCGGTGAACATGAATAAATGAATTTGTGTATGCAATTGTCTATATTTTTAAGGTGTAATTTGTCTAAACCAAAGTACCTGAAGAGATTTGCTTTCCTGTTAGTTTATCGAGAGTAGTTAATTAATTGTTAGTTTGAGATTTATTTCTTTATTCTATTCGTGTAACCTGTAACCTATAATCAAATGTATTAAATTAATCCACTATTCCTTGTGATCGACACCCGATTTACCTAAGCTATACAGTAACCTGACTAGGTACACTGCCTATAAGTGCATAGTTAGTCTAAGTTTGTTAGGTTATAAATATTAAAATTAATGGGTACTTTCGTGCACATCAAGTTTTTAGCGCCGTTGCCGGGGAACGGCTTTCAATTAATTTAGTTTATTTGATTATTCGTTATTTATTTTTAGTTAGTTTTTTATTTTATTTTTTTAGTTTTATTTTCGTTGATATCATTTCGCTTGTCGGGAAGGTTCTTGTTGTTATTTGCAGGAATTTGTGATCATACACATCGATTGGCTTTACCTTTTGCATGGGTTTTGAGATTGCAAGCGATTTGGGAATTCTTGACTTTTTTAGTCTACTACTTTGGTGATTTGTTCAACTCAATCCACGAGGCGTAGTATAGCAAGGCGTATCGAGGTGGTTAAGTGGAAGACTAAACTCTTGCTACTCTTGACTAGTTGGGTCAACTCTTGTTCTACTTATTAGTTAATGGTGCAAAGAAAACAAAGGAAATAGTTTGACAGGTCCCGAAAGTTTTTGTTTTCACAAACCGCCTCTTGCATGCAAGGGATTTAATCAACAATTGTAGTTTGATTTTGACGAAGACATGTGATCGTGATATCCTTTTTAGTTATTTTGTTTTTTTAGTTATTTTAGTGAGTTTTTATTTTTAGTTTTAGTTTGTTTAAATTTTTTTTTCCATGTTGATGCTCTTGATGTTTCAGATCTTTGCAGAACTTTTACCCTTCAGATGCTTTCAGAAATCTCGATAATTGGGGTCGAATGTTGGTTTGTCACGAGAGAAAAAACCGTGTGAGGGTTTGAAGTTGACACTTGAGAGCCATGACTTTCAATAAGTGTGGGGTGTGCGTTGATATTTGGAGGGATTATTATTTCGAAGAGTGACGTTTCTAACTATACATTGATTTCCATGGCATGGATGAGCGGTTCCCACGCCATGGAGTTTTATTTTGACGCGATGTAGAAGTATCATCCCGGCTGCCATGACATGGTTGACACTTTCCTATGTCGTGGGGGAGTTTTTCATCGCGAGAGGAGGCTGCTATTCTACATACCACGACATGACCACCACTTACCACATTGTGGCCATGCTATTATTCACGATATGGATTTTTCCTCACTCGACGACACGACGTGGTTGACACCTTCCCACGTCATGGTCACTATATATTGCTTTAGTTTGCAATCGTTCGCACCATATTTCATAAGTCAATGTTCTTTTGTATTTTTCCGGCACATTCAGAAGCAGCAGTTCCAGTTTTCAGTTTTTCAGCAATATTTGAAGCAACCTGTAGCAGCCCCATTCGATCTTGCCACAACTACCCAGGGGAGTCTGTTCCTTTTTCTCCCTTTTTATGTTCTTAATTTGTTTTAGCATACAATGAGGGCATTATATGAAATAAGTGTGGGGTAGGAGGTCGGTAAAAGTAAATTATAAAAATGAAATAATAGTTGGAAATTGCTAGATTTAGGGAAATTTAAAAATTTAAAGGAAAACTTGAAATAATAGTTTAATTTAGAAAAATCTAGTGATAATTTAAAATTTCGCTAATATTGTATGAGTTCATCCGATGAGAACTCAAATGTTTAGTTGAGCCAATATACGTTATAGTGCATTTGTGGCTTCCCTTATTTTAGTGAAATCATAGAACAAAAACATAACTCCAGTCGGTTTGAAGGATGCAATATGTTTAGCAGCCTAAACCTGAAATGTATCCAGGAAAATTAGTATCATTAACCAATAAAGGTTGAGGTTGAGCGCCTCTGCTTAAGCATGTAGGTTTTGAGTGAAAAAAGAGAGGTACACTTAAAAAAAAAGAAGAGAGAATTACGAAAAGTTTGAAGAATTTTGGAGCAAATAAAGTGAAGATCAAAAGATCAAAATTCCAAGAAATTCAAAAAGTTGAAGATACCAAGAAATCAAATCAAATAAGGTGGTGAATTCAAAGAAATCAAAGATCAAATTGTTAAGAAAGTGAAGAATTCCTAAAAAGCTCCATAGTGGTATCATAAATTGTAATTCTAGATTATGTATGCTTAGGTTGCCCAACTAAAAATACTTTGAGGTTAGGAAGTTTTCTGCGGATGGATTCGGAGGGTTGCATAAAATGAGCATTGTTCGGAAAAAGTGGGCAAGTGTTTATGAAGATTGTGAGTATTTAAAGTAGGGGGGGTACTTTAGGAATGTTTTAGACACAAATGCATGCGTTGAGGTCTTGGCATAATGGCTGAGTTTTAAACAGATTTTTTAGTGCAATATTGGTAAAATAAAAGTAAATTTGCTTGGGGGCAAGCAAAGGCTAAGTGTGAGGTATTTTGATATATGTATTTTTATATATAAAAGTAAATTTGCTTGGGGGCAAGTAAATTTGCTTGGGGGCAAGCAAAGGCTAAGTGTGGGGGCAAGCAAAGGCTAAGTGTGGAATGCAAAAGAAAGAGAATGGAGTTGAAAAGATGCAAAAAGAATATTGCTGGCAGATTGACCCATCTTCAGTGTTTCGGGTATATCTGATGACTCATAAGTCCAATTGACGAGATTCAAACTGTTCTGAAAACGAGACGAAATTTCCTACGACTTATGTGAGAGGTACTTTTGGCTAATTCGACACTTATCTTATCCAAAATCGGCCTTGAAGATGAAGCCTAAAAGCTGGACGGAAATTCCCTCCAAGTTACTTATTCCCCAAGCTCCACTTATCTTATTTTTATTTGCTTAATCCCTAAGACACCACTAGTTTTCTTATTCCAATCCAACTCTAATATTCCATATAAATTCCATCTCCATCAACTATAAATACCCCATATCATTCCACCAATTTGAATAATCTATGATATTCCACTTCGACTTGAGCAACAAGAAAACTTCATAGTTGCCGTTTTGAGGGTCTAGGAGGTGGCCGGAAGGCCGTTAAGCTAACGGGAGCGGAGATCGGAAGGTTTGGAGAGCAGATACGTGTCGGTAATCATATGGGCTGTTAACGTGACCATGTTTAGCATTCTATTGTGTTACTATTCTGTATTTAATTTGTGACTTGGGTGTAAAAACCTTTTACTTTGTGTTTATGATTGAATGAAGCTTTGATTATTAGACTAATTGCTATATTAAATAGTTTGTTTGTGTTTAATTTATCTTGCCAAGCTTGTTAAAAGATCCTTACGTATTAATGATAATTATTTGCTGTTAATTGTTAAGTGAAATGAGTTGTATGAACATCTGCGTGATTGCTTGTCTCTTATGATTTTGATGACCATCGAGATTATAAGTCTAGGAATAACGAATGTGAAACTAAGATTAATTTGGGAGTAAGTAAGTTAATGTGTGAGCCTTGTTTGATGATCATCAACAAGAGGTTAATTGAATGTCTAATTTGATTAACTATATTTACAAGTCTTGCTCGATACGAACTGAACACTAGGAAGCACGTTAGTTTAACCAACTAATCACTGTTTGAATTGACTTGCTTGCTAAAGGATTAGTTATAGTGAACACGAATCTAATCATTTTAGGAATCGGTGAATATGAATAAATGAATTTGTGTATGCAATTGTCTATGTTTTTAAGGTGTAATTTGTCTAAACCAAAGTACCTGAAGAGATTTTCTTTCCTGTTAGTTTATCGAGAGTAGTTAATTAATTGTTAGTTTGAGATTTATTTCTTTATTCTTTTCGTGTAACCTGTAACCTATAATCAAATGTATTAAATTAATCCACTATTCCTTGTGATCGACACCCGACTTACCTAAGCTATACTGTAATTTGACTAGGTACACTGCCTATAAGTGCATAGTTAGTCTAAGTTTGTTAGGTTATAAATATTAAAATTAATGGGTACTTTCGTGCACATCATCAACCCATATATTTAATTAGTTATCTTTTGATCACTTAATTAATTCTAAATTAATTCTAGATCAAACTAATCAAATAATGTTATTAATATATTAGAACTTATAATATATTAGTAATCTCCAAGTGTTATATCTCTCATTTAGTCTATCCAATTGCATGGTGCCATGCAACCCAAATGGACCATGTCGGGTCGGGTCAAGTACATACCAGAAATAGTTATGGACTTAGACACCTTATCCAACAGTAACAACCCAAACTTTATGATTCGTAACGCCACTTGATCGAGAAAATATAAGAAGTCGGAGATATAACAAGTCCTTAGCACAGCTCGATAAAGAACTTCCGCTGTAAATAATACTTCTCTGTAAAAGCTTTAGCAGAGCTCGATGAAGAACTTTCGCTGTAAAAGCTACCTTCATAATTCTACCATAAGTTTTATCAAAAATCTTCAACTTTGAAAAGTTACGAATCCAATTTCGAACGGCCATACCAAATTCTCCCCCGATTTATAATCAAAAACATGATTATAAAGCCTTCAAATGGTCATGAGAATGATCTTCAATGGATAAAAATTTACTAAGCTCCCCCGCGACAAAAAGATATACACAATGAAGTATAAAATCCGAAAAAATTGTGAAAATTTGACGTTATCACGAAAAACGACTTTCCGAACCGCCAAGACTTGATGGAATCTTTATTTTTCTGTTCACGAAAAAATATGTGCGTTAAAAGAATCCAAAACTGTTCACCGGCCCTTAATTTTGTAAACATTTTCGACAATTGGGCAGAAACTGTCACTTTGCTGAAAGACAGGGACTGAAAAAGTAACTCTGCATCATTTACCCGTTAATTTGTAACAATTTTTGAATATAATCCAAAACGACCAAGTCACAAAAAATTCAGGGACTAGAACCATCAAATTGCTGAAGTTGCAGGGACCAAAATTGAAACTTTGAGTTTTCTTCCCCATTTAAACGAATGATTGAAGAACACATCTATTTCCAGTCGCTCACTAAAAACTCTGATTCCACCGATTAAACCATTCCAGTTCCAAGTTCATTGAGTCTAAAATAACACCGATTTTACCTTCGTTCCGAATCAATCCAATGCACAACACATAATCGACTGAGAGATGTGAATCACGGTATCTACTTTCGCTGCGAATCAATGTTTTAAGAGTAGAATGCGAATCAACGTTAGCCCCCGAATCCAAGCACATGTTCGTTTTTTTTATACCGAGAACGTTCACGGGAGAATCAATTCGTAATTTTGACTTTCAGGTTGACCCACAAATGACTCCAATCCCAATTTCGTTCGTTCTGATCATCACTCTTCAGATTGCGAAATTGGCTTATCACAACGAAGACTTCGATCAGACTATGACACAATTAATTACAAAAACGAGACCTTTGCAATTCCGTTACTTTAGTTCAAATCTTCTTCATATTATTTCATTCCGATTGTAGATAAATTTTTCCGAATCCACACCTTTCGTTCCTATTAAACTTGCTCTTCCTTACCAAATAATCAAAACACCAAATTTTGATTTTTATTCTTCAATGAACACCAAATCAACAACTTCACAGATTTTATCAACATCATTGACGAAAACATCACTTTTTGATTGCAGAACAAGACTCGATTCTCAAATCAAAGCATCAATTGGATATCAATCAGTCATAAGGAAGTATTATTACGAATGTTGATTAGAATTCGATCCCGATTAACTTCAATTGAAACAACTCAATATTGGTAAGAAGAATGAATCAAAGAAATCAAGATCAAAATCGAATGAATTCGGCCTTAAATCAAAATTTGATTATGATAATTTCAACAATTACGAGACAACGTGAATCGGCGATGTCCATCAACAGCAAGCCAAAACTCATATGAATGGTAATAGAAATTGGGCTGAAGAGGACTCGAATGAACAGTAATTGGCAATAACGGGCTCAGTTAAAAAAAATGGTATTAGATCGGTTAAATGTATAGTAATCAGATCCAAAGAAAATGAATAACAGTGAACATGATTTGTACTCAAACCAAATTTGATCCAGAGAACAGATAGAAAAAAAAATACCACGATGAATAGAGAAGAACATCATAAATATTCATGAACAGTAGCTTGAACATAATTATGATTTCAAATCACCAAAACACCAATAATCTTCAATAACTTGTGCAAAAAATCATCAAACCAAGAACCGATACTTCAAAAATCAATAGATCTTCAAAGACCCGCTCTGATACCACTTGTTGGGATTAAAGCCCTAATTGAGATTTGATAAACAAGATGCGCAAAATAAGAACAAACACAAATATGAAGATTATGTCGAATGATCACTCGATTTATTGAATTGTGAGGAACAAATTACACTTAAGAAATAAGAATCTAACTCTACAAGAAACCTCACAATGTGGCGACTACATTTTGCCTCACTTAACAAATTACACTTAACAAATTACAAGATGCGTTGCAACTTCATAGTTTTACGGTCAACGATTGCCTTAGGTTCTTCGATCAACCTCTTGTTTTCATCCAGCCTTAACTCAGAATTCAGAATTATGTCGGGCACATCTCCCGTGAACTTTCTCAAGTAACACACATGAAAGGTGTTATGAATACCCTCCAGTTCTTCCGATAACTCTAGCTTGTAAGATTGATTCCCGATGTTCTGAAGAACTTTGAGCGGCCTAATAAACCTTGGACTCAACTTTCCTCGTTTCCCAAATCTTATAAGTCCCTTCCACGGTGAGACATTAAGTAAAACCGAATCTCCAACTTCAAAGGTTATCAGTTGTCTTTTCTTGTCAGCATAACTCTTTTGTCGATCATGAGCAGCTAACATCCTTTCCCTTATAACTTTCAACTTTTCGGTAGTCTGATGGACTATTTCAGGTCCCATAACATGCTTTTCCCCAGCTTCCAGCCAACATGATGGCGTTCGACACTTTTCCCCATACAAAGCGTGATAAGGTGCCATCTTAATGCTTGAGTGGTAACTATTATTATAGGAGAGTTACACTAGAGGTAAGTGTTCATCCCAGTTACCTATGAATTCTAGGGTACATGATCTCAGAATATCCTCCAATGTTTGAATCGTTCGTTCGCTCTTACCATCGGTTTGCAGATGGTAAGCTGTACTCAAACACAACTTAGTACCCAATTCCTCTTGTAGACTCCTCCAAAACCTTGAGGTAAAACGACTGTCATGATCGGATACAATCGTTAGCAGAACACCGTGAAGCCTCACAATTTCCTTTACGTAAGAATTCACATGTTTATCCATAGACCATTTCTCTTTGGCTGCTATGAAATGTGCACTCTTAGTGAAGCGATCAACGACCACCCAAATCAAGTCGTGATCGTTCCTTGTTCCGGGTAGTTTAGTCACAAAATCCATGGTGACATCTTCCCATTTACCTATGGGTACGGGTAAAGGTTCTAAACTCACATACGGTTTCTAATGTTGTGCCTTAACCCTAGCACAAGTTACACACTCAACTACATACTTAGCAACATCGAGCTTCATCGTCGGCCACCAATAATAGGTCTTTAGATTCGTATACATTTTTGTACTGCCGGGATGAATCGAGTACATGGTCTTGTGAGCTTCTTCCATCAGAAGATCTCTTACTCCGCCCGTCTTAGGTATCCAAATCCTATCTTGGAATACCTTCAACCGTTGGTTGTTTGTACCGAACACTAACGTTTTGCCCAAACGTTCTTCCTTTCGGTCACTTTTCTCTAAAGCTTCATCTTATGCTTTCTTTATACATTCCACATTTGTCGAGACAACTTCAATTCTCAACGCTCTTGGCCTTTTCTTTTCAAGGTTTACCTTCTGACTGAGAGCATCAACAACCACATTTGCATTACCAGGGTGGTAAAGTATCTCACAGTCATAATCGTTGAGTAACTCTAGCCAGCGTCGTTGCCTCATGTTTAATTCCATCTGATTAAAGAGATATTGGAGACTCTTATGATCAGTGAAAAGTATACACTTTGTGCCATAAAGATAGTGCCTCCATATCTTTAAGGAAAATACTACCACTGCCAACTCCAAATCATGAGTGGGGTAGTTCTTTTCATGTTCCTTCAATTGCCTCGATGCATACTCTATCACTTTATCCCTTTGGGTCAGAACACAACCTAACCCAACTCCAAACACATCACTATAAACTGCGAAGTAATCAACTCCTTTAGGTAATGAAAGAATCGGTGATTCACACAATCTCTTCTTCAACTTCTCAAAGGCTTCCTTATGCTTCTCATTCCAAGCATAAGTAGCTCCTTTGTGGGTCAAAGCTGATAATGGAGTAGCAATCGAAGAAAAGTCTTGGATAAACCTTCGGTAATATCCATCTAATCCTAAAAATCTTTGAATCTCCGTAGGAATTTTTGGTTGTTCCCACTTCATTAGAGCTTCAATCTTTGCTGGGTCAACCATTATTCCTTCTTGGTTAACCACATGACCTAAAAATTGGACTTCTTGAATCCAAAATTTACATTTTGAGAACTTCGCATACAGCTTCTCCTTTTTCAGGACTTCTAGCACTTCACGTAGATGCTTTTCATGCTCCTGCTTGCTTTTCGAATAAATCAAGATATTGTCTGTGAACACTATCACGGATTTATCTAGGAATGGTTTACAAACCCTATTCATCAAATCCATGAAAGCTGTTGGGGCATTGGTTAGTCCGAACGACATAACCAAAAATTCATAGTGTCCATATCTCGTTCTAAACGCAGTCTTTTCGATATCCTGCTCTCTCACCTTTAGTTGATGGTATCCCGACCTAAGATCGATCTTTGAGAAATAGCTCGAACCCTGCAACTAGTCGAACAAGTCATCGATCCTTGGCAAAGGGTACTTCTTCTTTATTGTCACTTTGTTCAGCTCTCTGTAATCGATGCCCATTCTCATGCTCCTGTCTTTCTTCCTTACAAATAACACAGGGGCTCCCCAAGGTGATGAACTAGGTCGAATAAAACCTTTTTCCAATAACTCCTGAAGTTGTGTCATAAGTTCTTTCATTTTGGTTGGCGCTAATCGATAAGGTGCTTTTGCTATTGCCGTCGTTCCTGGTAACAAGTCGATACGAAATTCTACATGTCAATCAGGGGGTAATCCGGGAAGATCTTCGGGAAAGACTTCCGGATACTCACACACCACCGAAATATTAAGCACCTCCTTCTTTTCCATCTTAGCATCGATCAAGAACGCTAGATATGTTTTTGGCTTTCATTAGGGAAATGATTCCAGAATTTACTCTGCGTTTGTCTCCATACACAATAAACGACTCTTTCCCTAGTGGGTTGACTTTTACTATCTTATTTCTACATAATATTTATGCATCGTTGGCACTAAGCCAATCCATTCCTAAAACTATGTCGAATCCATTTAACTCGATAGGCAATAATTCCTCTTGGAACTTATTCCCATCCAAGTCAATGAGGATGTTTTTCATACGACGGCTAACAGGTACAAACTTGCCACTAGGAATCATGACTATTATAGCATTAACTAGCATATCTACAGGAAAAGCTAGCTTTCTACCAAATTCATGCGATATAAAGGTGTAATTGGCTCCAGATGCAAACAAATTTAGGCAGGCAATCAATTTACGAGAAAGGTACCTGAAGCGACATCGAATTCTTCTTTCGCAGCTTCGAGTGTCATCTAAAAGGCTCTCGCCTTCGACTTTGGTGGTAGATTGGGTTTTGCTGCATCCTTCTTCTTTGGGCAGTCCCTCAAAATATGCCCTTCTTCATTGCACCCAAAACATATGTTCTTATTGAAGGTGCAGTCATTGGCATAATGCCTTGGTTTTCCACATTTGTAGCAAGTGACTTCCACACTGCACTTCCCAGCATGTTTCTTCTTACACTTGTCACACCACTTGGCTTCGACTCCTCCTCCAAACTTTCTCGAACCAGTCTTCGAGAACTTTTTCTTTTTATTGGAACCTGAAGTTCCTTCAAACTTTCTCTTTTCGCCAACTTCAACCTTGCTGCCGCCTCTCCTTTTTATCATATCTTCAACAAACTTGGCAGCCCAGATAGCTGCCTCCAAAGTAAGTGCCTAACGTACTGGCACCGCGTACTCCCATGGAAGTCCCTTTGCTTACCTGTCAATTTTTGCCAACTCAACTGGGACAATACGCAAAGCAAACTCCATTTTGTCTATGAAGTTATTCGTATATTCGTCAACGGTCATACTCCCCTTCTGCAACGTTAGAAATTGATTTTCTAACTCAAGTACGTTTTGGACCGAGCAGTACTTGCGCTTGAAGTGCACTAAGAACTTTACCCAAGTTAATTTCAGTGGCTCATTAGGGCTTAGGGTTTTTCCCCAAAGTGCTCCACCAACGAGCAGCACTACCCCTAAATTGACGTACTACAAAGGTAGTTTGTAACTTGCCTTGGCAATCACAAGTCATGAAAGCCAACTCCATTTCCGAGATCCAGTCCATTACTCCGACAGGATCTTCTTTTCCATTGAAGTTCGATGGCTTGCAAGTCATAAAGTCCTTATACTTGCACCCATTTCTCTCCACTCTACCCTCGTGGTTATTCCTCCAGACCACAAGTGGTTCACTATGACCAACTGATCTGTTGTTGTTCCCTTCTTCGGATCGATCGTGATTTAGTTCACGTTGTTCAATAGGAATTGAAGGTTCTTCCCTATTGTTCAGCAACATTTTCCGCAATTCCTCCCTCTATTCAGCCAACATGGTCTGAATCATAGTTCGTACTCCAGCCATGGTGATGGGTTCGGGTGCAGCTCCTACTATAGGCACTTGTTCCACCACTTGAGGTTGAGGTTGTTGGTTTCTATTTGTATTTCCAGCTCCACTCCGAGTTCTTTCCATTTCAATCTATATACCGAATAAGGTGAATTTAGGTCTTTATTCTTGTTAGGCATGTCAATTCCCTTATCACTCCGAAATGTTTACATGTTAGTTCTAATCTCGTAATCATACGCTTAGAATCCTACACACATAAAGTTTCCAGATCCGGTCGGCAACAGACCATAGATCCAAAAAAATAATGGCACACATGGCAAACATATAGCATTTAGCACATAAGGGCATTTTAGGCATCTTCCCTAAAATAAACTAGTGCTCGTGTCTAAAATATGGTAGACACTCATCTCACAATCATCACTTAGCATTCTAAGTTCAAGTCTAGAAATTCTACAATTTCTTAGTTCGCTTAAACTAATGCTCTGATACCAACTGTGTCATCCCCTAATTTCTCGGCCAAAAAAGACCGATTTAATTTATGCTTTTTAAAAAAAAATCAGATAAATCTTTTTAAAAGATGTTGCGGAATTTGTTCCCAAACCAAAACATGATAAAAGTTTATCAAAACATTCTTTAAGAAATGTATAGTTTCATTTCATATCAAAACCTCGGAATGTCATGTTCCGATACAGATCAAAAGCATAAACAAGACATTATAAGCCTTTCAACAGTTATTTACAACTACTGGCCTATAATCCAAAAATCTATCATCATCCTCCAACTATGCTCGGGGTCCACTACCTGTAATCATAAAACTGAGTGGGTCAGGCTTGGGAGCCTGGTGAGCATATAGGGTTTTCAACCCACATTAATAATATACTTATTAAGTTCACCAATCAACAATAACCCTGATTACCCATTCCCGTTGTCCTCACTTTACGTCCCTAAACACCTATCACAAGGGACCTAGCCTAAGGAATATCATCGGGATGGACACTACTGCTAAGGTGTTTCCTCAGCCATACATGTCCTTAAGGCAACCATGAAGGGGATGGAGTACGCCAATGAACATTTAATTCATCAACACTTACAAGTTGCAAACCTGTAGTGTTCCACTGGACTGTCTAGAAAAGTTCATGGTCGTCATCTATACTCCGCTAGATGACTACAACAACAACAACAACAACAACATCGAGGCCTCTCACCTTTTTAACATACATCAACTATTTCATTTACCCACGTTCTACCCAACATATTACGTAGATAAAAGCATATACAGTTTAAAACATGTATAAAACTGTTGGATTAATGTCTAAGTCCATAACTATAATTGGTAAGACTTGACCCGACCCGGCATGGTCCATTTGGGTTGCATGGCATCATGCACTTGGATAGACTATAATGAGAGAAATAAGACACTTACGGTTATTAATATATTATAAGTTCTAGTATATTAATAATAAGAATAATGAGATTATTTAATTAGTATTGATCAAGAATTAATCTAGAATTAATTAAGTGATCAAAAGAAGACTAATTAAATATATGGGTTGATTGTGTAAATCATTCATTCTTATATATGTGGGCTTGTGATCCAAGATTCCTTATGTTGGACTAAGTCCATGGGGTGACCCATGGATACTCCATGGAGGTTAAAACCCATGGAGCATAAGGAATGGGTAAAGTCATGAGTTACATGGTGTAACCCTAATAGCCACCATATAAAAGAAACCCATGGCTCAAGAAATCGGGACTATGACTAACACTATGTGTATGTATGAGGGCTACACGATTTCATGAAGTGTTCTTATTTCTCTCTAAGTTATTCCAAGTGCTTATGGTGTTGTGTGAACCATTTGAGGTGTCACACTTGGGGCACTAAGCACTCAAGCTTCATGAAGACAAGCACCATTGAAGAGGTATGTATAATAGAGAAAACATAGATCCAAGGTATTTAGGGTTGCATGTACACTTAGGAGTGTTAGAATGCTCAAAACCCAACAGTGGTATCAGAGCCTAGGCTTGTTTTCTTGTTATACCTGCAATAGAAGCTGAAAAATCGAGTTTTGATGCTGTCAGCCCAGCTGACTCGCCGAGTCCATGAAGGGACTCGACGAGTCCAAGGCAAAATGCATCCAACTCGCCGAGTTGAGTTCATGCACTCGACGAGTTGGACCCCAGACAGCATATCTTCAAGGTTTTTGGCTAGAAATGGACTAGGAACATTACCCTAAGTTGTTTTGAACTTATAAACTTGTTTTTAAATGTGGTAATGTTCATGCTAATCCATTTTCAAGATAATTGTCAATAGATTCATGTTTTGTATTAGTTTAAAGGTTAGACTAATTACATGAAAAAGTTTGATTTGAATTATCTTGTTCTTATGAGTTGCTTAGATTAATAGAAAAGTTGAGTGAAAAAATTGTTTTCAATCCAAATTAATCTAAGAGTTGAGTATAAAATGTGTTTGTGTAACTTATCCTTAAGTTACATGAAGAGTCACATTAAAGACTCATAAAAATCATAAAGTTGGCAAAGGTTACAAAAAAGATGAAGAGTCTTGTCCTTAAGTTATGGAGGTTCAAGAGTCACTTCATTAATAAATATATAAATAAAATATGTAACCTTAATTAATTCCATAAGTTACAAAATAAAGAAAAGATTAATTCTTTATTAGTTTAAAGTCTTCCATAATTTGTCCACAAGTTATGGAACTTGAAGAGTTTTTGGATTAAAACTACTTTAAATACATAAGTTATGGAATTAATTAGTTTTGAATAGTTTCAAAACTTGCCCTCAAGTTTTGGAATTTGTAAAGTTTTCTCTTATGAATACTTTAATTCCAAGTTAGCCCTTAGAATTTTAAAAGTTAAAATTCAACCCTTATACTTTATAATATTATAAGTTAATAATATATATATATATATATATATATATATATATATATATGTATAAGAGTAAAGTCGGTCTTACCGCTAGTACGCCTCATTCACGAAGCCGGTCTATAAGGTGGGTATAAGGTTGTTGCCTATAAAATGGAAACTTAATGGGTGTCCACTGTCACCCACCGCTTGCTTGACCGGTGGAGGGTCGTTAGCCGAACGGGTTTGACAGGACTATAATTCTCCTTTCATTAAAAGTATTAATGATAAATACTAAGTAACTAAACTCTTAAAAATACCCAATCTTAGTTACTTAGGAAAATGTGAAGAAGGTGCTAATCCATGAAATTACACTTTGCACTTTGTTTAAGTCGGTTAGTGGAGCGTGTGTGGTTAACCGGCACACTAACTCGTATTTAACAAGGTAGGCAAAGGGTAACTTAATGTTTATCATAGTATCGATGGAGCGTGTGTGGTTAACCGGCACATCGATTGAGGGATAAACACTTAAGGGTACCAAGTAATTTGCATGGTTACTTCACACCTTGTTTTGTGATCCTCGGCATCCCAGTCACAAAACTTGAAGGGCACACTCGAGATTGAAACATGCCATTGAACAGTTCAATGAATCTCAAAAGATCTAGGAGTTTCAAATCCAATTAAAACCTAATAATACATTTCGTTTATCTTGGTGGAAATTGGTGAATCGTCATTCACCTACCTTCAAATTGTTTTATAGCTTGGATTACGGCATACCTCTTCTAAGTTATAAAATAGTTTGTTGGGTCCTAGCCTTAATATTTCATATTGGGTGTCATATTAAGGACTTTAAGATCAACTATCTTGAATATCTCCCAAAACATGTCTGGTTTAGACATTTATGACCTTCCCAAATCTCTTGAAACAAGCATTCCTAATGAAGATGATGTCCCATGGATATCATACTTCTTTCTCCTCCTCCAATTATTCTCCCTAACCCACAAGTTCTTGAAAAGTTTAAGATCACTTAAGCCCTAATGGCAAGGCAAGGTCTAGGTGTGATCACATCTTGGAGATGTAGTCACATATTGACAAGCCGGGAGAGTTGGGTGTCAAAGTCTTGAGAAATTTGGTGGTTCAATCACTTTCTAAGTCACATAGTGAGTTCCTTTGGGACACCTATGAAATAGACTATGACAAGACCCTTAATGATCTTATCTATTGTTAAGATCAACTTCCTGAAACTTTATGGACATTGACAATGGTGACACTGGAAATACAGAAAAAGCATTCTCTTCCCAATGGAAAGGGATCGGCCATAGTCAAATCGGTTGAACAAATGGTAAAGAGAAAAGCTAAGTCTGTGATAGTCCCGTGTACCATTATCAAAGGGTCCATATGTTTATATTGCCAAAGAAAGGGTCATTATTTGCGAAGCTGCCAAATTTACCTAAGGATGTTAAAGTCAATAAGATTGACTCTACTTCAGGTAAAATCCACTAACCTAACTCTGTTAAGTTTCTATTCTGAGATTCCTGATACATGATGTGACTGGGTCACATGGTAATGTTTTAAGAATCAAAGAAAAGTAAAGGAACTTAAAGAAAGAATATGCTGAATCTGATCGCATAGATGGATTTCTATCGCGTAGTTTGAAAATCGGATTCTTGTGCTACTTCTTAAGAGTTATGAGATATTGCTAAGGAATAGATAACAACAAGTTTTTATATGGATTGTAAGGATAAGTTTTCCGCATAGTTTTAAAATAAAAGAAAATTTTTTGATTTTATTTATTTTAAAAATATCCTTACAATGGCATTTGAGGAAAAATTGTTGCTTATATGATTCCATTAATAGCAAGAGTGGAAATATGAAATTGATTCCTTCATTTGTGGTAATGTCTAAATTTACCAAATAAGGAAAGATTCTCATCATCCAAAGTCTCAATTGGACCAGGACTTGGAATCATGCAAGTTGTATAGCATGATGAATGAGAACTATTCAAGTATTGGAAAAATTAAGACTAATTACTTATTCACATGGATGTGTGAGTCAAGTAATGGACTAAGGGATCGAGTACATAGTCATGTGCACTGATTAAGTCCACCACAAAAGATATAAGGCTATTCATCATATTTTACTAGAGTTAAGTAAATATGATTATACTTACAAGCTTAAGTGTAACTCTGAGACATTGGAAAAGGTTCCAATGCATAGCAGAGCGAATATGAAGAATCAAATTAGGCAGAAGGATAAAAGTTTCTCAAATCTGAAAAGATGGGAGAGTACTTTAGTATCAGTTTTGTGATCATCTTAATGATTAAGAAACCATATCAAAATTAGTTCTCTAAGGAAGTCTTAGTGCATTCTTATGACTAAGAAGAAGGGATCTTGAATTGTTGAAATGGTTAAATCAAGAAGATGAGTCATACTTCGTTCCAATACAAGTCTTAGAGTCATACTCCAAGATTGTAATTTGAGTGACATGTCTTAAAGTAGGTTTAAAACACTTGACAAATGTAAGAGTAAAAGTTTTCTACTCTTGTACATTTGAAATTGGTAAGTTGTGATGTTTTGGATAAAACAAAGACCAACTAAGGCCAATTGTGTGAAGTGTTTGTCTTGATTAGAATCCGCACTATCTCTTGGATGTTTGACAAGGGAGTCTTATAGGTCAAGAGGACAGTGGGAGTCTTAAAGGTCTTGAAATTCTCAAGAACTAATCAAGAATGAAACCTGAAGTTCTTCACTAGCACACGACTTGAGGTTTATAACTTATCGTGTTGACATATTCTGTGCCCATTCTAGTTAAAGTTGGCTTTGCATATGAGTTCTTAGAGTTCTCAATGTGTTGCACAACAACTTGGAAGCAATGGTAGGCCCTTGAGCTACCAGGTGGCAACAAATTAAGATTGAGTTCAGTCCATATGAGTTTGGTTTTGTCATTATCCTTGTCTTGTGACTATGGTTTTGACAATTCACATGGATAAGAACTCATACACCATTAAATCTAAGTGTCATAGAGTTTCTCTCCGATTCATGAAAATGATGGTGAGGAAACACTTCCACTAAGTAGATTTTAGCGAGATAGCAATTGGGATATTTGCATTCTCAAAGTCGTTAGTGGAGCGTGTGTGGTTTACCGGCACACTAACTTGGACTTGTGAGAAATGGCAAAGGTCAAAACAATCAAGACTATGATTACGGCATCCCTTTTCATAGTTCTTAAAATTGTTTTGACACACCCATGAGCTATCTAAGGAAAGGTGTATGTTTTTGATAAAGTTTTATCAAAACAATCTAGTATCAGAAATCTGAACTTTGGTAAGAAAGTCAATAAAGTATTGATTTCTAGAAGTCCAGTGATTTCTGAGTACATGTCAAAGCTAGTGGGAGCATAAGTGTTATGCTAATAATCATCATGTTAGTGGGAGCATGATAATTACGATAAGTATTGCAAGCTAGCAATGTTAATTATAGAAAACAAAAGGTTTCAATTGGGAAAAAGTTGTTTTGCTATAATTAAGGGAGAGGAAATTATACTTCATCTCAAATCTATAAGCTTAGATCGTGAGGTTTTAATCATTTAGTCAAGAATATATATGAATTTCATGTTGGAATGGCTCAACATAAGGAAATTCTGTATATGGGTCCATTATTTGCGTTCTAAAATTCGATTATGATTACGGCATCCCTTTTCATAATCTGAATTATGAGAACTTGGCAAATAGAAATGGAAATGTTATAGCAAAAGACTGGTTTAGTCTTTATGTGAGACATCATGAATCGTGTCCCATATGCTTCGGATATAGGATCGATTACATGTGCTATATTCATCCTTTCTAAAATTTTCCAAATCCCTAGGGCGTTAAGAATGGAAAAGGTTTAGAACTGGATATGACTAAAAAGGATTAAACAATTGTCGAGGACAATCTAAGGTTTACCAAAGACTGGTTTCTCAAGGACAATTGAAAGTATAGTGATAATTCTGGAAGGACCATATTGACATAATCTGTAAGGAGGCAACTCTTGTTCAGAAGTGATAGTCAAAATGAATTCGGAAATGTTTCAAAGTTAGAATTTTCAATCTGTGTAAGATTAAGGAAACTTAATGCAAGAAGGATGGTTCCAAGGACTTGATATCCTTTGGAATGCTCTGTAATGATTGTTGTTAAGTCTTTCTGACTTTGTGCATAATCATTACAAGAGGATCGATGCATATAAGTTTAGAATCTAACAGATTTCAATAAATGACATGAATTTGGAATTCTTGCATTTGCAGTAAGGATTTGGGAGTGTGAAAAGAGAATCATTGAAGTTATGTTCATTTGATCTAGTTCACAAAATAAAGATCATAGACAAACATATTATGCATACTTGGTGTATGGCATGACTATTGTTTAGAAAAACATAGTGTGCATGCTTGGAGCATGGGATAACTATTGTTTTAAATTCAAGAATAATGTTGATAGCTGAAACAATATACAATGAATAATGTGTAATCATATGGTGATAAATAAAAAGTGTTTTATTTATATTCATAAGTTCTGAGACCATATTGGATTCAATTATTATTGTGTTTCACTTTGCATGTTTTGACTTCCCGAATAAACTAGGTTATTCTTCCGGAATGACTAAGTTATTCAAACCATCCACAGTCGGTCATATGTTGGAAGTAGATATGAATTAAGACTGTCATGGGTTGTCTTGTAGAGGTCTAAGCTGTTGGACAAAGGGCTACAATACTCATGAGTGCTCATAAGTTCTGAGTATTGGATTCAACCCGCGCTCATTGGAATCACTTCATGGATTTTATCACGAGTGATCATGAGACGATAATATCTTATATTCTTCAAACCTAGAGATATGAGTTGTTACTATGAGTTGGTTGTACATTGATTGCACGAAACTGCATTTGGTAACTCGGTGCTATAAAACGTGCCTTTGTGTATGATTCAACAAGTAGTAGAACAAGCCATATGAGTCGAAGTTTATCCATTCCTTTTACCTTCGGGATAAAAGCGATATCTGTGGGCCCCTCGATGATTTGATGATGACAAATGGAAGTGCTCGGCCGGGCCAGGACTGATTTGATTTGTTCAATTAGTCAGTCGTCATAAATCGGAAATCGGGAAACAACTAATGGACAGAGAGAATGATTATAATCCATGTCTCAGTCCATATGATATCTAGAATGGAGGAATATATGATCCCTTATCTAATGGACAAGTCGTTGACAAAGATCAGAGTTCATCTACAAGGTCAGAGTTCGACAGAAGCTTTTGAGAGCTACGATTGCTAGTCGGTTCCTTAAGTCATACGCAATAATAGTTTTAGACTTATCCAAGTGGGAGACTGTTGGATTAATGTCTAAGTCCATAACTATAATTGGTAAGACTTGACCCGACCCGACATGGTCCATTTGGGTTGCATGGCATCATGCACTTGGATAGACTATAATGAGAGAAATAAGACACTTACGGTTATTAATATATTATAAGTTCTAGTATATTAATAATAAGAATAATGAGATTATTTAATTAGTATTGATCAAGAATTAATCTAGAATTAATTAAGTGATCAAAAGAAGACTAATTAAATATATGGGTTGATTGTGTAAATCATTAATTCTTATATATGTGGGCTTGTGATCCAAGATTCCTTATGTTGGACTAAGTCCATGGGGTGACCCATGGATACTCCATGGAGGTTAAAACCCATGGAGCATAAGGAATGGGTAAAGTCATGAGTTACATGGTGTAACCCTAATAGCCACCATATAAAAGAAACCCATGGCTCAAGAAATCGGGACTATGACTAACACTATGTGTATGTATGAGGGCTACACGATTTCATGAAGTGTTCTTATTTCTCTCTAAGTTATTCCAAGTGCTTATGGTGTTGTGTGAACCATTTGAGGTGTCACACTTGGGGCACTAAGCACTCAAGCTTCATGAAGACAAGCACCATTGAAGAGGTATGTATAATAGAGAAAACATAGATCCAAGGTATTTAGGGTTGCATGTACACTTAGGAGTGTTAGAATGCTCAAAACCCAACAAAAACATCAATTCAACAGTCACCTCAAATAAACAATTAACATATTTACACATAACATGTATTTCAAGGTAAATACTTCATATCTATGTGTAAATTGAAAGTAACTACACAATCACATTATTTGATGATAATCAGGCAGTAATTCGTTTCCTAAAACGATCGTTTCTAATAAAATCGGGAGTCTTATTGAGAAACTGGGCTTTGTTAAAGTCGGGCTTCGAAACCGAAAAGATAAATTTATCGGGCTTCACGGGCACTTCGTGGAGTCTTTCGGGGTTTACAATCGATATCGGGGCTTTGGGGGATGCTAATATGAAAGAAATATGATATTCAGGGTGAAAAGTGGTAAATTTCCAAAGTTACCCGGGAAGGCTCGCAGCCTTCTATTTATAGGGTGGAGCTTCTGATCAAATGGCTAAGAAGCTTCTGATCCGACGGCTGAGAGGCTTCGCAGGGGGGTGGCTCGCACGAGGGTGGCCTGTGTGAAGGGCTACTGGCTTCTTGTGATTGGTCCGAAGCGTGTGTCCGATGCGGAGGTTGTTAGCATGTGCGAGGGTCTCGGTGGCACTCACTGATTGGACTGCGGAGTCATCTTACACGTGCGAGGCTCAGAGCTAGGTGCGAGCTTCAGATTGGTTAGCAACCTCGATTTGGACGGATGCTCGGTTCGGATTGGGCCTCCTTCTTGGTCGAATCAGAAGCCTACACGCGGGTCGGATCACATGGGTTGCATGCGAGGATCACGTTGCTACTGTTCATTCGAGGGTGACTCAGCAGATTTCGGTGACTCAGCAGGACACGTGGCTCTTTTTCAGCGAGGGTGACATGGCAACTCGTGACTATGCGAATTTTCTCGACTTGCGCGCCAAAACTTCTAAAATCTATAACTTTTGCATATGAGCTCCACTTTTGACGTTCTTTGTATGCACGCGTAGCTAAAATTATGCACTACAACTTCCGTTTGTACTTCGTCGGCTAATTTTGAATTTAAATTTTATATTATTATTTTTAACAGACCGGGATAGGAAATCCGTTAAAAATTCATAACTTCTTCATCCGACGTCCGTTTTCGTCAGACGTTTTACTGTTGTGCTCCTAATGACGAGACCTTCAATTCTCGTTTAAGTTGTGTCGGCTAAAAATCGCTCGATCTAAAATTCGAGTTTTTAGCTGTCTACTACTAACCTGAAACTTGAAAAAATCATAACTTCCTCATACGAAGTTAGATTTGGGCATTTCTTTTTATCGAACTTCTCGGTTTAATGAATACTACGGCTTTTGTTTAGATTACTAAGGCTAAAAAGTAGTTTATCAAAAACTCACTTTTTACGACATTCAGCACCGTGCCGGTTTTGTCGCGAAACATCGGCAGGTTATAAGTTCTTCGTTATAACTCAGATTTTGCTATTCTTTATATCCCCGAAATCCTTGTTTCGACCACTACAACTTTATGTTAAGATATCATGCTTATCTCACACTTTAATTTTTGACGCTTATTTTTATTCATAATTAAGCCCTAATAATTAAGCAAAAAATACATAATTCACATAATATTCACATAATTCCTTTTCATTTCTTCAAAATGAGTTACAAAGGTTAACCTAGACTACCAATTCAATATAAATGCCTTGGCTAGAAACACGAGTGCTACAGATGTGCACCGTGCTCCGATCCCCAACACCCTCACAATTCAAGCATCACCTCCCTACGAGTCGCAAGTAACCCGAATGACTCCCGGTTTCCTATTCTCCGTCATGGACTAATGGAGACTGAAGGCAAAGCCCGATGTAAGACAACGTAAATCCAATTCCCCCACAAATAACAAGAACACCATTACAAAGCCTTATGGAGCAAACAAGTAGAACTAGAGAACCATACGAACCATCTACACTCCATAAAAGAGGAAGTGACCACCCTGAAATGACACCCTATTACAACTGAGGCTAGGACATCCATAGCAGAACAAAGAGTGGAAGGGGCTGCCCTGGAAATAAGTAAAATGATCAAGCACTTTGTGCGCCATTTCGACATAAGAGAACCTCCATGTTATCCGCCAAAGGCTTATGACGTTTTAAACTGTAACCAGTAACGGTAACCCAAGAGAGGTATGCCCTCCAAGAACCCATGTGATATGAATCCAACCATTGTATATATGGATATATCATGTTATGATAAAACATAACATTCATGCTATGCTTAATTTTACCCTTAATAATAAATACATCATAGGGATGTAGGTCGAAACAACGAGAAACGTATAACGAAAACCTATGATTTATATGCGTACATGCAAAAGTTCATATCTATAATCATAGATAAGATATGACTAGGAATAACCATAGTTAATCACGAACCTATTTCCCATCATGCAACAGAATCATGTCCTCTGATGAGAACAATCAACACACCGGCGAGGCACTGGTCCTACGAATAGATTCCGCCACTTTCCAAAACACTGTAACGATTGCCGTATTAGCTATCATGGCATGCCTCAATGCCAACAACAAAAACGAAAATGGAAGCGGTGTCAATAATTTTAACCGAAATAACAACCAAGGAAACCGAAGAAGGACCATTTACTGAGGCACCCCAAACTCCAAACCTAAGGTCATGAAGCAAAAGTTCGGGAACAAAGAAGGAGGCAGTTCGAGTCAGAGGCTTACCAAAACACAACAAACAGGAGCAATCCTTACCCCTACTAACCTCAGTCCTCCCACATCGAGAAAATCATATCTTGGGAACTTTCCACACTACAACAAGTGGAGTTACCATCATCGGGGAGCCTGTCGGGATTTTTGTTGCAAAAGGTGCAACAAGATAGGGCACACCTCCCGCTACTGTAGGGCCTCAGCCCCACATGTTACTTGAACCTCCAACCCAAGAGTAAGTCTAGTATGCTATTTATGCGGTGAAACATGACATTTCAAAAGGGAATGTCCAACAGAAAAGAATGACGGAGGCATCGGAGGATTTTAACAACTGGACATGAAGAAGCAACAAGGAACCCTACCGAGATTTTTGGTACGTTCCTAAATGATTTTATGCATCAATTTATCACAAAAAGGTTTTGTCAATTAAAAACATAATTGAAAATTAATTCTGCATCCAAGCAAATCATATTAATCACAGAGAAACTAGAGATCCTTGCAGGTGAACCAGGATGGTTCCATATAAACACTAGGGTCATATATAGTTAATATTCTACGAAGTAAGAGTGTGTGATCCCGCCTCACTTTTTAGTCCCTGGTCTGGTTTTGGATTAGGGCAGAGTCACTCAGTCGACTGTCTTTCCCATCTTAATTATATAAGGTTAGGTCACACCCAACTATCATTGAAAAACCTGGTAGAAATCAATATGCAAATTCAATCATTTAATATCAAAGCTCTCGTATTACTAGTACATCCAAAGAGCAGGAACAAAATAGATACAATAATAACAACAAGAAACAAAACTAGTAGCGATGAGAACATGAACTTAGAACACCCTGTCATCTCTAACAACCATTACTTCCCAATCGATGTAACACATGTTATAATGAAGAGTCCATCATCATTTGTTTGGCACAGACTGGCTTGATTTTGACCTTACAAACTTCGAGCACCGCGAAGAGACTTCCGTCTTATGCAACCGAATAACAAATCTCTTCCAACCTGTAATGACAACTTCCTAGAATCCAGACCCATGAGCTCCTATGTAAGATATGCCACGCTCTTTCCTATCCCCAATAAAGATTAAAAAGCAAGAAACAAAAGACATCAAGGGAATCCGAAAGACTTCTAGACTTTTCCCAGATCTTCCTAGAATCCTTTTGGAAACCTCAACCATGTGTTAAGCGGAGATAGAATCACCTCGACTCCTGGAACCACCCCCAATAACCAAACCCTCGATACCACTTAGAACGGTCACAAAAACAGATAGTGTTTGACCACAGGAACAATATAATATATAAAGGAGACACCAGACCATGTCCCTAACCGCAGGATGCACTTATCGGACTCATAAGGAGGAAATACGAATCTCCCATAGCACCCCTAATTACTAATAAGTCAAAAAAACCCAACCTTAAGAATCGATACTCCCTACCTAGAATTAGAGACTTATTCAACCAACAAAAATGAACTGGCAGAGCTAGACCTACCTATAGCTCAAATCACCATAGGAAGAAAACTTCCAAGTTAGCCTAAGACTTATAAGACCAGCTACACCACACGTGACCTCAAATTTGGTAGCTATATAGCCAGTTCTTAAGGCCCATAAAACTCTACTCCTAGGACCCGAAGAGCATAATCCCTACGACCTTGGGTAACCTACGACCTTGGGTAACCTACGACCTTGGGTTACCATAAGACCTCGGTCTCGTACATTGCATGTTTCACGTATTCAATACTCATAAGCATCTGACCACCGAATCTCTAGAGATCCCTCTCGATGAGATCGAGGTAAACAAGAACCCATACCCCAAACAGAAGCATGTGTAATAAACATCAGCAAAGAAGGGTATACCCACTTGCCTCTAGTCAAGTACTCATATACCAACAACTACCACCCAAGCATAGGAATTGCAACCTTTGGAGCCTTTTGTGGCCGGAGGTGCAGATCATCCTCTGTCGAGCTGAGGTTGGAGACACCCAGCTGGCAAGATAACAAACGAGATTAATCGAGAAACAATAGAAAAGATAATCCAAATCAGAGCACAACTCCAAACATTGCGAGACCGGCAAAAGATCCATGCACATGGTAGGCCTAAAGCCTATAGAGTTCTAAGTAGGAGATCAGGTTATTATTAAAAGTCTTCCCTTGGAAAAGGATGATACGATTTGAAAAGAAAGGTAAACTAAATCCCCGATACCTAAGACTATTCGAGACCCTTACCCAGATTAGTTTGACAGCCTCCAAGCTCAAACTACCCCCAGAACATAGAAATGTACACGCCGTGTTCCATGTGTCAAACCTAAAGAGGTGTCTACCTGAAGAAACCCTTACAGCTCCGCCAAATAAGATTGAAGTGAACGAGAACCTCCTATTCGTCGAACAACTTATCAAAATTATGGATAGGAGAGTCAAGCACAGGAAACAAAGCACCATCCCTATTATCAAGGTTAGATGGAATGCCAAGCGTGGACCTGAATTCGCATGTACATGCGAGAATCAAATGATGCAAAAGTACCCTCACCTTTTAACTAGTCCGAAATAATAGCTTTCAAAGAATTTCGGGACGAAATTCCCTCTAACGGAGGGATGATGTCACAACTGAAAATTTCCAAGTCGAGAAACCAAGCCAAAAGAGTCCCGTGCATGTAAAGATTTTGTCTATGCTATGATTATGATTTTGTAATGTAATGTCTTTTAAAATTATACATCCCTAAAGCCTCCTAAGTTGATGGAAAAAATGAGAAGTTTAAGTTACGTCAAATACCAATCACATAAACAAGTATATCAAGGAAAACTACGCAAATTAGTTAGAATAAGAAGCTTGAATCAAAAGATTGTCTAGTAGTATTAAGCTTAGTCTCCCCACCACCCTAGAACATCGAAGGCAATAATAATAATGACTTAAATCAACCTATATGGCTATAAATATGGGCAATAATTTTTATGGAACCTTGGTTGAAAGCCCCCTTTGCTAGTGTCACACCCCAAAACCAAGAATGGCAGAAACGTTCTGAAGCAGAGGACGTCATGTAAAGTATCACAACATAGTAAATGTAAATAAGCAAACAACATCATCCATTGCATTAAATATATAATTTTAATACAAGCGTGTTCTGTACAGTTTTAGACACCAAAAATATAATGTGAATCAAAATAATATGATGAGTCTTGAATCCGCTCCATCTTCTCAAAAGCTGGCATCGGTACTTGTCTACTGATGACCTGAGAATACAAGTTATTTTGAAAGAGTTTATCAGCATTAATCTGGTGAGTACATAAGTGTTTTAGTGTCGGTGTTTGTTATTAAAAACGTTTGAACCTGTCGCAAGTATAAGTTGTAACATGTATGTAAGTGTTTGTAAAAGTTAGAATCTCTCAGAAAAACCTATATTTTCTATTAAAGTAGCCTTCTACCAAGGCTTAACTGTTTTGTATGCTCGTTTGAGGTAAAAGTGTGTAATTCCCCAAGTGTAACTATCTTTTAACAAAATATAGTTTGTACATTAAAGTTTAAGTGAGGTTATCACTAAAAATGAAATGGGTAAATCATTGTAGTACTGTAGTTTTGTATTATAGGAACTACTGCTGTCCTAACTACCTTAAACCGGATTTATATTAAGGTATAATGTGATAATTGCACCATACTATCGAATGATAACAACGACATAAAGAACGGTCGTAATAACGGAATGACGTTTGGCACCCGCAGACCTGCAGGTCCGACTGTAGCTAGTAGCAAGGTGTAGGATAGTCAATCCAGTATAGATCTATACACAAACTCAACGCTCTCCCTCCAAGAGAATTCTGGCTACAACTCGGGCCATGACGTTTAAGGCATGCTCCGATCCAGTGGATCACAATTGTTATCGTTTTCTTGTTTATGTAATGAAATGTTTCTCGTTCTAGTATCGTTGTATATGTTCTTTCTCTAGTATAGTTGTATATGTTCTCTTTCTAGTATAGACTCATGAATAAACTGACTCATTGATGTAGTAGTTGTAATATTATGATTCTGTGTTACCCCGATGGTAACTTACTAATGGTGGATCTAGTACGTATGAATATGGAAGTACTTTTATGTCTATATATGTATATTTGATATATAATTAATATGGAAACGACCTTCGGATGGTCACCCGGAATTCCACCAGACCACATCCAAATCGAGGAAAAGGAAATCGGACACGTGGCTTTCCTAAGCCCTTTAAACATTATTTATACATCTATACATATATGGGCATGCAATTTATAAGTAGTAAAACAAAGTTTAGATAAAAGCATTTGATAAGTGAAAGAGTTTGTAAAACATTTTGAAATAAAACAGTTTGATAAACAGTTTGAACAGTGATAAAATCATTGGTTTCCTAGTCATTAATCACATGTGATTAATGCAATCACATGTTATTGAAGCAATAACTATAAGTATTTAACTTGTATTCCCCCCATAAAGTATTTAAACATTTAAAATCATTTCAAAGGTTGATTTAAGAGGGTATGAACTCACTTGGAAGTTTGAAGATATCGAGATGGAAAACCGGGCAGAGTTTCATCTCGGGAAACGGATTTTTCTCGGGATTCTCGGGAATCTCAGGAGTAAAATCGACCCTCGGGACTTGAGCAAAAAGACCAGAGCTTCGGGTTTGAACGGGAACGGAAATCGAGGCAAGATCGTGAGAGAAGGAGAGAAAATGAGCAAATTTTTCGGAAGCCCTCGCATCCCTTTTATAGGGGTGCTGAACCGCCTCCATACGCGGGGCGTACGGGCGTACGCAGCGCGTACCCGTACGTCATCACTTACGTATTTCGGATGGGGCGGGTCGGATGGGGCGACGTGGACGATCCGAGGCCTTGGCCTTGAGTACGCGGGGCGTACGAGGGTACGCGGCGCGTACTTCGGCCCTAGGCTGACTCCCCCTTCGGATATTACCAAGCATTTTTAATAAAAATTATATATAAACTAATTATCAAACTTCAAAAATTCATATCTCCTTCATACGAACTCCGTTTTCAACGTTCTTTATATCCCCGCGAAGGTGAGACTACGATCTACAACTTTCATTTAGATTCTGTTGGCAAATTCCGAAATTATTTTTATTATTTATTTATTAAAATGACGTGATTAAGGAATTTCTTTAAAAATTCATAACTTCTTTATCTGACGTCGGTTTTTGCCAGAGTTTTTACCGCTGAAATACCAATATCGAGACCTTCGATTCTCGTTTAGGTCATTCCGGCCAAAAGTCGCTCGATCTCCGATTCGAGTTTTTAGTTGTCTGTTGCTAAGCCGAACTTGGAAAAATCATAACTTCAATATGCGAAGTCGGATTTGGGCGTTCTGTTTACGTACGATCATGGTTTAATGACATTTAAACATAGAAGAATTTAAATAGAAAGTTTTTGGACATTTTATTATCAAAGTTAATTTTATTAACTCGAAAATGTTTACAATACTTGACCTATTAGGCCATTACAAAGAGTTGAAATATCAGGTTGTCACATCATCCCCCCGTTAGAGGGAATTTCATCCCGAAATTCAAAGTAAGAAAACACTCGTGGATTAGGGAAACAGATGTGGGTACTTGCGTTGCATCTGATCTTCGGGTTCCCAGGTGAATTCAGGTCCTCGCTTTGCATTCCAGCGGACCTTCACGATAGGGATGCGACTTTGCTTGGTTTGTTTGACCTCTCGGTCCATGATTTCCACTGGTTCCTCGACGAAGTTGAGGCTCTCATTGATCTCGATCTCGTCGAGTGGGATTACAAAAGTTTCATCGGATAGACACTTTTTCAAGTTAGATACGTGGAAAGTAGAATGTACGTTACTGAGTTCTTGCGGTAGATTGAGTTTGTAAGCTACCGGACCGATTCTCGCAAGAATCTCGAAAGGCCCTATGTACCTAGGATTAAGCTTCCCACGCTTACTGAAGCGTATCAGGGCCTTCCAGGGTGAGACTTTGAGAAGGACTCTGTCTCCCACCTGAAATTCCAAAGGTTTCCTTCGTTTATTAGCGTAGCTCTTCTGTCGGTCTCTAGAGGCTTTCAATCGTTCACGGATCTGAACGATCTTCTCTATCGTTTCCCGAATGATTTTCGGACCGGTAAGAGTACTGTCGGAAGCTTGCCCCCTTGCTAATTGGGTATCACCCAACGCAACCCAGCATAGAGGGGATCTGCACTTTCGGTCGTAGAGAGCTTCAAATGGAGCAGCCTCGATGCTCGTGTGATAACTGTTATAATAGGAAAAATCGACAAGGGGTAAATGAGTATCCCATGCCTTCCCAAAGTCAATCACGCAGGCTTGCAACATATCTTCCAGAGTTTGGATGGTCCTCTCACTCTGTCCGTCGGTCTGAGGATGGTAGGCTGTGGTCATGTCCAGCCTTGTTCCTAGAGAATGTTGTAGTGATTGCCAAAATCTTGAGGTGAACCTACTATCTCTATTGGAGATAATGGACATAGGTATACCATGTAGCCGTACGATTTCCTTAATGTATGTTCTCGTAAGTTTCTCCATCTTGTCGGTTTCTTTGATAGGCAGGAAGTGTGCAGACTTGGTCAATCTATCAACGATGACCCATATAGTGTCAAGTCCACCCGTTGTCTTGGGAAACTTGGTTATGAAATCCATAGTGATCTGCTCCCACTTCCATTCCAGGATCTCTGGTTGTTGCAATAAACCAGAGGGCTTCTGGTACTCGACCTTAACCTTTGCGCAAGTATGGCATTTACTCACGAAAGTAGCAATCTCTGCATTCATATTAGGCCACCAGTATAGCTTTTTAAGATCCAGATACATCTTATCAGAACCTGGGTGGAAGAAATACCGAGTGTTGTGCGCCTAGGTCATGACCAAGTCTTGGAAACCACCGTGTTTCGGAGTCTAGATCCGGTTCATGAAATATAAGGCTCCGTCACCCTTGGCTTCTAAATTCTTGTCCATTCCTCTAAGGGATTCATTCGTCACATTTTCAGGTTTCATGGCTTCAAGTTGAGCCTCCTGAATTTGCTTAGACAAGTGTGAATGGATGGTTATTGACAATGACTTGATTTTGCGACCAGAATATTCCTTCCGACTTAGGGCGTCTGCTACTACGTTGGCTTTACCCGGATGATAACGAATATCGCATTCGTAATCAATGAGTAGCTCGACCCACCGTCATTGTCTCATGTTGAGCTCCTTTTGAGCGAAAATTTGTTGTAAACTCTTGTGGTCGGTATAGATAGTGCTCTTCGTTCCATAAAAGTAATGTCTCCAGATCTTCACAGCAAACACCACTGCTCCTAGTTCAAGATCGTGGGTCGTGTAGTTAACCTCGTGTGTCTTCAACTGTCTCAAGGCGTAGGCGATGACCTTACCTCGCTGCATCAGGACACATCCGAGCCCTTGATTCGATGCATCACAATAGACTACGAAGTCTTCTATTCCTTCGGGAAGGGATAGTATTGGTGTGGTGCACAAGGCTCGTTTGAGTGTTTGGAACGCTCTTTCTTGTTTCTCTTCTTAGTCAAAGGCCACGCCTTTCTGGGTTAGGGTTGTAAGAGGTTTCGCTATTCGAGAGAAGTTTTGAATGAATCTGCGGTAGTAGCCAGCGAGACCTAGAAATTGACGAATTTCTGTAGGCGTCTTAGGTGCTGACCAGTTCTCAATGGCTTTACTTTTGGATGGGTCCGCGTGGATTCCCTCTTCTCTTACCACGTGTCCTAAGAATTCGACTCTCCGGATCCAAAATTCACATTTCGAGAACTTCGCATAAAGCTTCTCTTTTCGTAATGTCTATAGAACTTATCGCAGGTGATCGCCATGCTCTTTCTTACTTCGGGAGTAGATCAGGATTTCGTCAATGAAAACGATGACGAACTGATCCAAGTAAGGTCGGCATACTCTATTCATCAGATCCATGAAGACTGCGGGCGCATTGGTCAATCCGAATGGCATCACCACGAACTCGTAATGTCCGTAACGAGTTCGGAAGGCTGTTTTCGGCACATCCTCCTCTAGCACTCGTAACTGGTGATATCTGGATCTCAGATCAATCTTAGGAAAATAGTCCACCCCTTGGAGTTGGTCAAATAGATCATCTATGTGAGGCAGAGCGTAACGATTCTTGACCGTCAGTTTGTTGAGTTCTCTGTAGTAAATACACATACGGAATGATCTGTCTTTCTTCTTAACGAACAAGACCGGTGCTCCCCAAGATGAGAAGCTTGGTCTTATGAAGCCCTTGCTGAGCAGTTTGTTAAGTTGACCAGAGAGTTCCTGCATCTCAGCCGGTACTAAGCGGTAGGGCGACTTGGCTACTGGGGTAGCTCCTGGGACTAAGTCGATTTTGAACTCGACCTGTCGTTGCGGAGGTAACCCGGGTAGTTCTTCTGGGAAAATGTCGGGGAAATTGCTCACTACAGGGATGTTCTTTAGTTCTTTCGTTTCGAGGCTCGTGTCGACAACGTGAGCAAGGAATGCATGGTATTCCTTATGCAGAAACTTCTGTGCTTGAATACTTGATATGATGCGAAGGTTTAGACGGACTGCTTTCTCGTAGCACATGATGTCGGCGCGATGAAGGCATAACCAATCCATGCCAATGATAACGTCGAAACTTTTTATTGAGACTGGCATGAGGTCGATTGGGAATGAATGGTTATCTAGAGTTAGGGTACAACCTAAGTGTATGCTACTCATACTTTCAGTTTTTCCATTAGCCATTTCTACTGTGAATAGTTCTTTGAGTGCGTGCGATGGTTGATTAAGCATGCGAGCAAATTTATGGTTTACGAAGCTTCGCTCCGCTCTACTATCGAATAGAATGCATGCATAGGAGTCATCGAGGAGGAATGTACCAGTCACCACTGTCGGGTTAACAACTGCTTCCCCGTGGCTTATAGCTAGTACCCTTCCCGCTCCACCAGCATTCTTTGCTTTGGGGCAGTCCCTCTTATAGTGGCCAGCTTCGCCACATCCATAGCAGGTCGGGCTCGCGCCAGAGCCAGGGACTTGGTTGATAGGTCGTGCCAGGAATTTACAGAAACGGACGGTGTGCTTTCCTGTTGCAGTTAGAGCACTACATTTCACGGCAGGGGCCGTTGTGGTGGTAGTTACATTTGTTGCACTTGGGCGAACTTCCAGCATACCCACCCACCGGAGCAGTAGTAGCAGCAGCAGGGGTTATTGCGGCATGTATTGCCACAATTTGCTGCTTTTTGGCAGCCTATTGCTTCTTCTTTTCATCCCAGAATTTCCGCTTAGTATTAGTGGGTTTGGAGGGTTCCGGGATGGCTAGGGTGGTTGTTGTTGTAGGGGTTTTGTCCCCATGGTCAATGAGTCGTTGTGCCAGTCGTTTGGCACTATCGAAGGTAGCGGGGTTTGATGATAGGACGTTCCCCTGATACGGAGGCACTAGCCCCCATATGTACCCTTCGATCTTTTTCCCTTCAGTGGGAACCATATTAGGGCAGAGGGCCACCAGTTCGCTGAATCTGGCGGTATAAGCAACAATATTGGTGCCCTTCATGGTCAGGCTCCAAAGCTCTTGCTCTAGTTTCTGGATCTCGCCCCTCGGGCAGTATTCCTCAATCATGAGGTCTTTCATCGTTTCCCAGCCTATGTCGTTGGCTACGACGAGAGTTAGAGATTTAACGTGGCCGTTCCACCACGTCAGGGCCTTTCCTTCAAAGGTGCATGCTACATATTTCACTTTGCTCGTAGCAGGGCATGAACAAATTTCGAAGACCGCTTCAATCTTCTCGAACCATTGCGAGAGGGCAATGACTCCACCGGTCCCATGAAAGGACTTCGGCTTGCAGTTGGTGAAATCCTTGTAAGAGCACTCTCTCGAGCGTACAGGGGTTTCAACTGGAATGGAGTTAACAGGGGTTCCACCTCTGCTGGCATCAGTAGAGTGATACTGTGCCATGGCAGTTGCCACTCCTGCAGCTACGGCAGCATTTAGGGCTGCTGTATCAATGACCGGAGGTGGAGGAGGTGGTGGTGCAGGATTATTCCTGGGAGATTTGCGAGGAGGCATCTTTCAGCTATAAGTTTATAAAGATAAGAAAAATGGGAAGAATCAATTTGTAAGCAACGTGAGAATGACACATGAACTAACTAACCATAGCCCAACAGTTGAATGAGTGTTTGAAATCACAATAAGAAATATTAGTAGGAAAACACAAGTGGATAGATTTTTCCCACAGATTAGATATATTTCATTAATACTGGTATTACTGATGTAGTAAGTTCAGGGAAAATTGACCTAATAGTAGGTCTTACATCATACCATACGGAAAACTTGGCAGTTCTTAGATTCCTAATTAGAGTACTGAAAGTTAGGAATCTTTTACAGATAAGTGCTACTTAGAGCACAGATGTTAAAGGCTAATCCTTAAACCAAAAGATAATGATGTACTAGACATCATCTAACGGCGATGAGCATTCCTCGGGAGAACCCTGAGGTCTCTCATTTGACGGACCACCTCTTGAAGATGTCACTCATGAGCCCTTTGACGAGCTCGAAGTTCCATGACTTCTGCTTGAGAGGCAACCAGATGTTGCTGTAAGGTTTCATTATTTCTCCGGGTCCGTTCCATGTCTTCTTCAAGATGGCGGATGCGGACTGTGTTGACACCTGAGTTGGCATCAATCTCCATGACCCGATCGATGGTTGCTCGACCTTGCTCGACATTACGAGCTATTCTGCGGATAATGAAAGGCAGAGCTCGGTCAGCAGAGCCACCATCGCTGACTTTGTAAAAGCTTCGGTCCCCAAAGTATGGTAAGGGTTGACCCTGTTCATCACTCCAGCGATTCAAGTTGTTTGCCCACAAGGGAGTAGGACCTGGAAAAGCTGGCCGAGGGTTGTTGTTCGGGGTTTGACCTACGAGCGCTAGGTTGTTGACTTCAGGCTCGGAGTCAGATCCATTAGAAAAGCCTTCTGCGAGGTGATCATCCAAAGGGATTGGATGCTCAACTTCGGGCTCTTCGTCGATCCACCCGGCATTGCCTTCATTTGGAAAGTACGGGTCACCGTGATGGACTCCAGCCATTTAGATCTACGTGAGAAGAGAGGTATAAGAATATAGTATACGTGTAACTAGTAGTACAAAATACTCCTATAGTATTTAAAGTTTAAGTTCTACTGATCTATTTGTGGCATTGTTGGTATGTTTTTAGACTTGTTAACACATCACAACCATTCTAGGGCATATGCTAATCACTCCTCGGACCAGCATAGTTGATCAGGCTATGCCATTCCCAGGACTGACCATACATCCCCTAGCTTACCTGTGATATTTAACAATCGTAATACTTTTGTTCTTGTCGTTGTGACACTGGTTTTAGTATGAATGCAGACTAGTAAACTTAATTAACTATTTTAGTATTTCAAGTATAGACTCTTGGTCAGAGTGTTTTAATCCCAAATGGGTTTATAGTTTAGTATATCTTTTATGGGTTGATATACTTGCTTCACTATAAACAATGCTCTGATACAAATCTGACACACCCCAAAACCAAGAATGGCGGAAACGTTCTGGGGTGGAGGACATCATGTAAAGTATCACAACACAGTAAATGTAAATAAGCAAACAACATCATCCATTGCATTAAATATATAATTTTAATACAAGCGTGTTCTGTTCAGTTTTAGACACCAAAAATATAATGTGAATCAAAATAATATGATGAGTCTTGAATCCGCTCCATCTTCTCAAAAGCTGGCATCGGTACCTATCTACTGATGACCTGAGAATACAAGTTATTTTGAAAGAGTTTATCAGCATTAAGCTGGTGAGTACATAAGTGTTTTAGTGTCGGTGTTTGTTATTAAAAACGTTTGAACCTGTCGCAAGTATAAGTTGTAACATGTATGTAAGTGTTTGTAAAAGTTAGAATCTCTCAGAAAAACCTATATTTTCTATTAAAGTAGCCTTTTACCAAGGCTTAACTGTTTTGTATGCTCGTTTGAGGTAAAAGAGTGTAATTTTCCATGTGTAGATATCTTTTAACAAAATATAGTTTGTACATTAACGTTTAAGTGAGGTTATCACTAAAAATGAAATGGGTAAATCGTTGTAGTACTGTAGTTTTGTATTATAGGAACTACTGCTGTACTAACTACCTTAAACCAGATTTATATTAAGGTATAATGTGATAATTGCACCATACTATCGACTGATAACAACGACATAAAGAACGGTCGTAATAACGGAATGACGTTGGGCACCCGCAGACCTGCAGGTCCCGCTGTAGCTAGCAGCAAGGTGTAGGATAGTCAATCCAGTATAGATCTATATGCAAACTCAACGCTCTCCCTCCAAGAGAATTCTGGCTACAACTCGGGCCATGACATTTAAGGCATGCTCCGATACAGTGGATCACAGTTGTTATCGTTTTCTTGTATATGTAATGAAATGTTTCTCGTTCTGGTATAGTTGTATATGTTCTTTCTCTAGTATAGTTGTATATGTTCTCTTTTTAGTATAGACTCATGAATAAACTGACTCATTGATCTAGTAGTTGTAATAGTATGATTCTGTGTTACCCCGATGGTAACTTACTAATGGTGGATCTAGTACGTATGAATATGGAAGTACTTTTATGTCTATATATGTATATTTGATATATAATTAATATGGAAACGACCTTCGGATGGTCACCCGGAATTCCAGCAGACCACATCCAAATCGAGGAAAAGGAAATAGGACAGGTGGCTTTCCTAAGCCCTTTAAACATTATTTATACATCTATACATATATGGGCATGCAATTTATAAGTAGTAAAACAAAGTTTAGATAAAAGCATTTGATAAGTAAAAGAGTTTGTAAAAACATTTTGAAATAAAACAGTTTGATAAACAGTTTGAACAGCGATAAAATCATTGATTTCCTAGTCATTAATCACATGTGATTAATGCAATCACATGTGATTGAAGCAATAACTATAAGTATTTAACTTGTATCCCCCCCCATAAAGTATTTAAACATTTAAAATCATTTCAAAGGTTGATTTAAGGGGGTATGAACTCACTTGGAAGTCTGAAGATAGCGAGATGGAAAACCGGGCAGAGTTTCGTCTCGGGAAACGGATTTTTCTCAGGATTCTCGGGAATCTCGGGAGTAAAATAGACCCTCGGGACTTGAGCAAAAAAACCAGAGCTTCGGGTTTGAACGGGCACGGAAATCGAGGCAAGATCGTCAGAGAAGGAGGGAAAATGAGCAAATTTTTCAGAAGCCCTCGCATCCCTTTTATAGGGGTGCTGAACCGCCTCCGTATGCGGGGCGTACGGGCGTACGCAGCGCGTACCCGTATGTCATCGCCTACGTATTTCAGATGGGGCGGGTCGGATGGGGCGACGTGGACGATCCGAGGCCTTGGCCTTCAGTACGCGGGGCGTACGAGGGTATGCAGCGCGTACTTCGGCCCTAGGCTGACTCTCCCTTCGGATATTACCAAGCATTTTTAATAAAAATTATATATAAACTAATTATCAAACTTCAAAAATTCATATCTCCTTCATACGAACTCCGTTTTCGATGTTCTTTATATCCGCGCGAAGGTGAGACTGCGATCTACAACTTTCATTTAGATTCCGTTGGCAAATTCCGAAATTATTTTTATTATTTATTTATTAAAATGATGTGATTAAGGAATTTCTTTAAAAATTCATAACTTCTTTATTTGACGTCGGTTTTTGCCAGACTTTTTACCGCTGAAATACCATTGTCGAGACCTTCGATTCTCATTTAGGTAATTCCGGCCAAAAGTCGCTCGATCTCCGATTCGAGTTTTTAGTTGTCTGTTGCTAAGCCGAACTTGGAAAAATCATAACTTCAATATGCGATGTCGGATTTGGGCATTGTTTTTACGTACGATCATGGTTTAATGACGTTTAAACATAGAAGAATTTAAATAGAAAGTTTTTGGACATTTTATTATCAAAGTTAATTTTATTAACTCGAAAATGTTTACAATACTTGACCTATTAGGCCATTACAAAGAGTTGAAATATCGGGTTGTCACAGCTAGTTAGCAAGAAAACACCCATTAGACACCTTGTATGGAAGTTTTAGCACAATATCCCACTAAGGCCACCACATTTGAGTGCATACTAGCTAAAACATGAATACACCCTTGGGAAATCACCCAAAATCGTGAACAGCTCCTCTTGGGCCACTCCTGGCTGTAAACCCTCATTATTGGACCTTACTTGACCATAAACTCCCTTAATGGACCCTACTAGACCATAAACACCGTTATTAGACTAAGTTAGACCATAAACACATTCCTAGGCACTATTTGGGCATAAACCTCTAAACTATCGAGGCTAGGCCGTGAACACACCCCTAAATAATGTCTAGGGTGTAAACTCCATCCTAGAAGGCAGTATGACCATAAACACTTCCCTAAGAAGCATCTAAGGTGTAAACACCATAAAGACTCCAAATTTTGACCATGAACACCTCCCTAGGAGGCATCTTGGTCGTAAACCTTAGTTTATGGTCCATTTAGACCATAAACCCCTCCCAACTCAAATGCATTCACGGTGCTTGTTAGCTATTAGTGGCTATTTTCAATACAAATCTCAGTAATTCATGCAATATCCATAGGGACCATGAACCGCACTCCCATAATTCACAACTTCATTTCCCACATTTTTGGAATTCACTGTAAACTCTCCCAAAACTTCACCCAAGCTCCAAGAAACCATTTCCTTCATAATTCTTCCCCAGATTTGGTAAGTAAATCATGCCTACTTAAATGATTCATTCAATTAGTTTCTCTAAATCTTCTACTCACAAATAAATTATGTGTTCATAACCTTATGCTAGCAAATCCTCAAGAGGTTCATTCAAACTCTTCAATGGTTAGAACTCAGAAACTACTCATCATCTAGCCAAATCACCTACAAAATAAAACCAAGGAGAGCTTCATACCCCTCTTTTTGATGTTTTCATAGTTTTTGGCGGAGGATACAAGTCACGGTCTTGTGAAAATTTAGTATAATTTATTGTTTATGCATATATGTTATTATTTATGTGCTTAGAATTATGAACTCCATGTAATGGTTCAAGAACTCGAGATTTGTAACAAGTCTCAAGGCTTTGAACTATATATCACAAAGTATATGCTAGAAATACAAAAACTAACATGTTTATGAAATATAAGTCATAAATTGTTATATCAAGAATCATAAGGTTTTGCTCCAAAAATTGTTTAAACAAATCGTTAAGCATAAAAATTTTGGAAATCATTAAATTGGAGTTTTAATGTATTTTGGGGACTATATAAAATTACAAGGATTATTTTGGATCATGGGATAAAATTTGGGGTAAATCATTGGACACCTAAAATTTAAAGGACCAAAAAATGAAATTTTTGGATAAACAAGAGCCTTTTTGAATATTTTCTCAAATGTAAGTCTAAAATGAACATTTTAGAAGAAATGGGCCATTTTCAAACATTTCACCAAGTTTTGGCTACTTATGACACCTTTGTGACAAATATGAGCCTTATTTGATAATTTATAAAATGAAGGGCTATTTTTGCTAACGCCGATAATTTTGGGTCATATTTGATAATTATGATTCCAAGTGGATTATCCCCAATAAGCGAAAATGATAGATCTAGTCAACTAGCACAAACATTATTGTTTATTAATAACGGTCTCCTTGATTTGCTCAAAAACCAATTGGTATTCTAGTGAAGACGAGTCTCAAAAGTACCTAAATATGAATATATTAGTGTACGTCTAAAATCCTGTAAAGAGTTATAACCAGAGTCTCCTGGAGGGAGAGCAGGAATTTGTGTATAGATCTATATGGGGTTGACACCCCGAACCTTTGTTGCTCGCTACAGCTAGACCAGCTAGTCTAGGCTGTCAAATATCTTTATTCGATTTTGGGCACTTGAGAAACGCCAAGATAGGTCTCTGTCATATTAGTATGGTTATAACGACTCTCTAGAATAGGTTAATGTATTTAGAAATTTGTGTAAGGAAAACCTCATAAATAAACTGGCACATTGTGTTGACTGCCCCGATGCAAGGTAGTGATGGTCCGCATTTGTTGTGTTGACCGTCCACTCAACTTGTGTGGAATGTCCACAATTGTCTGTTGATTTTTTACACCTCTCCAGTCTTAGGATTTTAAGACCACCAGTTTATATATCAGAAAATATAGGTTTTTTTATAGTAAACGACTTTATACGATTTCGAAAATGATAAACTAAGACACACACGCATGTAACTATACTTACATGGAAACATAACTTATGATAATTTTATACAAGAAAATATAGAATTTTATGGGTAAAAATGATTTCACAATTTCGAAAGATGATAAACGAAAATACAAACATGAAACTATACTAGATCGAAAACAAGACTCACAATTGTTTTGATAAAAACACTGGAGTGTTATGGATTTCTAAACTACCACAAGTTTTATACGAAAATGCTTATGAACTCACCAATTTTTTAGTTGACGCTTTTCAAATGACTTGTATTCTCAGGAAAACAATAAGCAGGAATAAGGGACGGGGATTCAGGATTATTTTGTTGTAATTTGGAATTTAGTTACTTATGTCTCTTTTGTGTAATTCGAAGAAAAAATACAATATCTAAACCATGTAAGTTTTTTATCTCAATGTATGATGTTTTGATTTGCTACATTTCATTTATTTTCAATTGTTATCATACTACACAATGAAGTCACCCGCCTCTAGACATTTCCACCATCTAGTCCGGGGGTGTGACACATTTGATATTGGTAAGTGGTAATGTTTTGGATAAAACAAAGATCAACTAAGACCGATTGTCAAAAGTGTTTGTCTTGATAAGAAATCGCACTAACTCTTGAATATTTGTTTGTCAAGTAATGTCTCTTTGTGACAACCCGAAATCTATTCCATTAATTTTAACCTTTTTCCGTTAAAAAGCTTCGTCTTATTTAACTGTCCGTTAACCTTTTGGAAGAGGTTAATTATATGGGGACTATTGACTTGGTAAGGGTGGAAACAGATTAGAAACACCCTCAAAATACCCTTAAAAATGTTTAGTTACAACCAAGTCAAAATTTGACCATTCAATCAGGTGCGACCAAAAAGCCCTGTTTAACAGCAGTATCGGGTAGATTTCCACTGAGCCCCAACTCCAACCCCTATATAAGGGTGAGTGGAGTCAATTAGAGAACTTTTACACCCTCTCTCTATACTCTGTCTTTACAACTTAGTTTCGAGCCAAAAATCATCCGTTTCGAGCCCCAAACGAGTAAGCCACCTATCCTAACTTGTTATATATCTTATCTAGCCTGAAAATTCGAGTTTAAAACATAAAATAGGGTCAAAATGATGTGTTTATGGCTCAAGAACACTCTTGGACTGTAAACACCATTTAATGGGGTTTTTAAGCCCCAAAACCCTTCCAAATTGTCCCAAAGGCTTAGATATGGCTTGTAGGCTTATGGAATCGGACTTATAACACCTTGAACTAGCATTTTGGTGAGTAAACATGAGTTTACTGCCCAAGAACATGCTTGGGCCGTGAACTCTTCTTCATGGGGAGTAAACTCATATTTGAGTGTTTAAAAGCCACTTAAACACACCAATGGCCTTAGATTAAATTCTAGATTCGACCACCAACAAGTTAGGGGCCTTAAACATGATTAAAACAACTCCATAAGAAGTTCATGGCCTTAAACCCCTCAGGAAAGGGTGCCTGGGCCGTAAACTCCTATAAAGGGTTAAAATGGTGTCCTAAACTCCCCATTTGACTTGGAAAAATGCTTAGGAATTTACCCTCTATCAGTTAAGCCCTTAAGCACCCAAGGAATATGTCCCAAGGAGCTTACGACCGTAAACTCCCTTGTTTAGGGCCGTAAACTCCTAATTGGTCCATTTAGGTGGCCCAAACCCGCTCATACACTTTTTATTTGGACCTAGCATAAATTTACGATCAATATAAGCCCTTTAAACATCCTAGAACCCCCTCACCATGAGTTTATGGCCTTAAACTCATGGGGAGTAGTCCCAGGGCAATAAACACTATGTATAGAGTTTACTCTTGGAGAGTAAACTCTATTCCTAAGCCATTCACACCCTTAAATGTTACCCGGGACACCCCAAAAACTTAACCAAAGTGTTTTCCGCTCCTTAGAGTGTGTATATTTGTTTAATTAGTATTAAATGTACTAATTGTATGTGAACATATGTTATCATATGTTAAATAGGTCTCTAAGTGTGTCCAAGTCTTTACTTGACACCAAGCACCCAACCGGCACCTCCGTCGGATCCACTTACATCAGGTGAGTGCATACCCCTGAATGAACCTTTTAAATGTTTTTACATGTTTTATAGGGGGGGGGAATACAAGTTAAACATGCCCGTTATCATATCAATCACGTGTGATTGTTAACCCGCATGCACAAGGATTTACCACACTGTAAATTGTTTTACCGAGTAGGATACTATAAATGGTTTTCTAAAATGTTTTCACTTGTTCAAAACTCTTACTTATACAGTTTTATCAAAGTTCATTTTAAACTTGTTTATAAAGGTTTCCCAACGGATTTCTAAAGGTTTTCAAACTTATTTTACCAAAGAATACTAAGTTGCGATTTTCTTAAGTATAAAGGTTTTTCCCAAGTTTTCATCAAGGTTTCCTTTCATGTTATATACCCTCACTTTTTTGATACCGCTGCTTTACTTCTATTTAGTTTAAACTCCTATTTGATACGCTTTTGCCTATTGATGCACTTCTTCTTTAATTAGACTTGATCGTGTTTCCGTTCCACTTATAGCTATTAACAATTCCACTTCGGGGTACACTTATACTTGATGACACTTTTGCTTCACGATTCACTTATACATCACGAGTCGGTTATTCCAAACTGTTCGTTTACACTTCACGATTTGGTTATTCCACACGATTCGCTTATACATCACGATTTGGTTATACATCACGATTCGGTTATACATCACGATTTGGTTATTCCACATGATTCGCTTATACATCACAATTCGGTTATACATCACGATTTGGTTATTCCAAACGATTCGCTTATACATCACGATTCAGTTATACATCATGATGTGGTTATACATCACGATACGTTTCCACTTGTTACACACTTAAATGTAGTTGGATGTATGCCTATGCTTGCTTAGATGTATATAAATAATGGTTGAAGGACTTAGGAAGGCTTGTCCGCCCTATTTCCTTTTCTTCATTGAGATGTGGTCTGGTGGGATCGGATGTCCGTATGAAGCTCATTTGATCATTAGTTATATTATTTACACAAGCATAAACATATAGGTTTGCACTAGTCAGTCCAGTTTTGAGTCTTTACCTCTAGTTCAACACTTATATTGGAAATACACTACCCACTATTTGGGATGCATCTTCGGGACATGGCCTCCTCCACCGTCTAGTTGGTAACCAGAGTCTCCTGTAGGGAGAGCGAACGTTGTGTGTATAGATCTATACGGGATTGACACCCCCGCAACCTGACTGCTAGCTACAGTCCATGGCCTACCAAGCCAAGCGGTGACAAATGTTATATTATATATAGACGCTTGCAGAGCGTCTGGTACTCTAGTGTTGGTTAGTATGGTTACGAGTATCGTAGGTTACCTTATAATTCATGGCCTTAAGGTAGTGATATTTCACCGGCATTTTACACTGTATGCTGGAACCCACTCTCAGAGTCATACTGTTTTTAGACCATGCTAGTTGTATCTTTCATTTGATAACGTCTGGGGTCTATATTCTCTGTTTTTAGACCTTGCTAGCTGTACCTTTCATTTGGTACCATCTAGGTTTTGTGTCTCCCTTTGTTAGACTAAGCCAGGCGTGCCGTTTGTTCGATACTCTCCTGGAGTCTATGATTCCTTTTGCCTTAGTCAGCAGTCTTCACTGCTGAGGCATATATTATTTCCCTGATTTCTCTTGCTTCCTTTAATAATCAAATTTTGTATTTTGATAATGATAGCGATTAAGGGAAAACTACTTTTTACCACATAACTCCGTCCAGTCTTGGTAGAAGACTGCTTTTATTAAAGAAAATATAGGATTTTCTGGAAAAGACACTAATTTAATGGATACTATAAAACTACTACTTTTATTAAAGTTAATTGAATAAAATGACACTTAATACATATGAACTCACCAGCATTTGTAAAAATGCTGATACTCGCTTTTGAAATAACTTGTATTCTCTGATCAACATTAGACATGTACATTCCCGGAGCATTTGATGAAGATAGTTTAGTACCAAGTTGCACACATATTATTACTTGTATTATGTTGATGTAATGTAATGTAAACCATGTAAAACTATTACTATTAATGCAATGGTTGTTGTACTTTGATTACTATACTGCATATGTTGTGATACTTGACATGACGTCATCCACCCCAGAACGTTTGCATCGTTCCGGTTTTGGGGTGTAACACTCTTTACAAAGAGAATCTTATATGTCAAGAGGTCAGTGGGAGTCTTAAAGATCTTGACAAGTTTCAAGAACTAATCAATAATAAACTTATTATTAATCACTAGCACACAACTTGAAATTTGTAACCTATTGTTTTGAGATATTCTTATTTTTGTGCCATTTTAGTTAAAGTTGACTATGCATGTGAGTTCTATGAGTTCTTTATTGTTTGCATAGCGCAAAACACCTTGATCAGTGGAAGTTCATTGAGCAGTAAGGGTGAACAACTCAATAACATGGAAGACGTGGTAGGCCCTTGTGATGCCAGGTGGCAAGAAATTAAGTTTAAATAGGTTCAAGCCATATGAGTTTGGATTTGTCACTAACCTAGTCTTAAGATTATAGTTATGACAAATTCAGATTGATAGGAACACATACACCATAAAATCTAAGTGGCATAAGGTTTCTCCACATCATGAAATTGATTGTGAGGAAACGCTTTTACTAAGTAGATTTTAAAGAGTTAGCATTTTTTATATTCGCATTCTCAAATTCGATTATGATAATGGAATCCCTCTTCATAGTTCGAATTGTGAGAAATGGAAAAAGGTCTAAACATTTGAGACTTATTGTTGTAAGTTCTAAAATTGTTTAGACACACATGTAGGCTTTCTAAGAAAAGGTGTGTGAGCTTAGATAAAGGCTTATCGAAGCATCTCGTGTCAGAAATATGAACTTTGGTATTGGGAGCATAATTCTTATGCAACTAACAAAATAATTCTTATGCTATTGGGAGCAAAATTATTATGGTAAGTGTTGCAAGATAGCAATGTTAATTATATAAAACAAGGTCTTCAAATCACAAAGTTGCAGGGTTCAATTCTAAAGTTTAGTTTGAGATTTTTATCAAATTTAGTCAAGGATTTATGCGAATACCATGTTGAAATGCTTCAAGATTGGAAACTCTGTATATGGCAATATAATAGCAAAAGACTGGTCAGGTATCATGTCTTTATGTAAGACATTATGAATCATGTCCCATATGCTTCGTGTAACATCCCCCTCTGGCACGTATCACAATATTGTCTGCTTTGGGCCACTCGACACGAGGACTTCCCAGGGGGTCACCCATCCTGGTACTACTCCCACCCGAGCACGCTTAACTGCAGAGTTCTTATGGGATCTGCTGCCCTCACGGCTTTAAAACGCGTTGTGATAGGGAAGGTCTCCACACCCGTTATAAGGAATTCTTAGTTCTCCTTCCCAGCCGATGTGGGATCAGATCTAACCCACTTTCACCCCCCATTATAGGGTTCGACGTCCCCGTCGAACACATCGACCCGTGCCCTGGCTCTGATACCATTTGTAACACCGTGATTTTTCAAAAAAAAAAAAAATCATGTTCAACTACAAAAAATCTCATAATACATTCCACAAAAATCCCAATAACCAGTTAACAAGACACAATTCCTTAATACTTATATTAATAATCCAGGATCCTCCAAAAGATAACTCTTTATCTCGTGTGTACAATCGAACCGTCGCCTTCCCGTGATCCTGAGAAACACCTGAAACACATAACACACAACACGGTAAGCACGAAGCTTAGTGAGTTCTCCAAAATACCACAAATACACATTAGTCACTCGAGGCTATAACTCTGTAGACCCTCCGATCAATGTGTCTCAGTGGGACCCTCCAGTCCCACAACTCTAATGGACCCTCCGGTCCTAACTCTGTGGACCCTCCGGTCCTAACTCTATGGACCCTCCCGTCCTAACTCTGTGGACCCTCCGGTCCTAACTCTATAAGTTCATAATAAATACACAACATAATTCACGTAGACATAATGCAGGATATCGCAGTACTCTAATAAACACATAAGATCAATATATACACATATTACCATAACAACATAAGTTACAAAGACATTATGCACAATAACACATAACACATAATAAACAAATAAGACCCTCCGGTCGATAGTGTACTAAGACCCTCCGGTCTATATGTACTGAAACCCTCTGGTTAATAATATACTAGACCCTCCGGTCATACACAAATTATAACATAGATAATTATAGTGATAAGACTCACCTCGGGTGGCGAACAGATCCTACAAATGTTGCTGCTACACTCTGGCTTCTATCACTAAGCCAAAACCACAAATAACTCCATTAGGATCTAAGACCAACCTTCACATTATTAAGTCTAAACATGGTCCACCAACCTCGTCCATATATGACTCGAGTCCGTTGGGCCCATCATGGACCAATTTTCAAAATTGGGCCTAAACCCTTATATGGGCCTTACCCTAAAGCCCATCTAAATATTGTAGCCCACATGATAGCTCTTGTATGGCCCATCAATGGCCCAAATACTAAAACCCAATAGGATGGCCCAATCACAAGGACCAAGTAAAAATTAGGGTTTTCACATAAAATGACAATTATGGTTAAGTATTTCTCACTTAACTCATTAAGGTCTTAACCCATTAAGTCCATTATTCCACTAATATATCATATATAAAAACTGTCATGGGTTTTATCTTCAGTCCACTAGTCCAAATCTGGGTCCCAATAAGCCCAATTCAACAAGCCCAAAAATTAGGGTTTTTAGCCCAATAGCCATTCATCAAGCCCGGATCAAGCATTTGGGCCAATTAGGGTTCACTATGCCAAGCACCACCCATTACCACCCTGGGTAGTGGTGGTCATGGCGGCGGGATGGCGGCAGCCACCATTTCTAATGGTGGTGGTGATGGTTCCTGTCCAAAAAGTGCATAAATGACCTCCCATATAGAGTACACACACCCACAGCCACCACCCACGGTGACTGGTGGCGGCCAATGGTGGCAGAAAAACAAAATGGGTGGCAACCACCACCTTGAAGTGGTGGTGGTGGCGGTATCTTTGATTTTTAACTGTGAAAACCCATAAACATGCTCACAGATGCAATTTGAGCACACAAACATAACCAAATCAGCCTCACAGGTGGTAAACGACAATTAATGGCATAGCAGCGGCGACCCTTGGCCACCAACGACCACCGTCGGCTGTCAAAACGCCATATACGCAACAAATGGGGAATGGAAGAGGAAACAGATTGCGATTGGACTTACTGAGCAATTACGATGGTTCACGGCTCACGCACGATGTACACATCGTGCATCACGGCCCTCAGCAGTTTCCCTCCGGCTTCACATCCCGCTCTCAGGAGTTGTATGATGCGGCGCACAATGGTGGCAGCAGGCGGCACCTCGCCTGATTGGAATAGCGATGGAGACGATGGGGGTGGCTAAGGACTCACTCTCGACGACTGAAGGTGCTTCAAAGGCATGGTGGCGGCCGATATGCAATAGTGTAGCGCTAGGGTCCCTCATCTCATCCGAACCAAAAGGAAAACAAGTATACGGGATTAACCCTTGTTCCTCCCAAACTATGATGCAAATTAAACACTTTTGGTCACTCCCTACTAATTTATTTTCAATGCAATTCCGAAAGTTACCCTTTAACCCCTGATGCTATAGACTCCTTTCAAATCAGGTCCAAAACTTACCATACACACCCTGACTTCTGAAACCCTTCTCAATTTAAATCCATAACTTACTCTGTTAACCCTAAGCTCCAAAAATTATATCATTTAGCTCCCTAACACCAACACCCTGCTAAATATTATTTATTCTAGGATTATTATTCATTTATAAATCTTTTTCTACTCGTTTACTCAATAAACGGGATGTTACAACTCTCCCCCACTTAAATTAGATTTCGCCCTCGAAATCTTTCCTCATCATCCCCTACATGCCTTACAACTTGAATTGCCTAGCCCCAAGCTCGAGCATAACCCCAGTTATTCAATCCAACAGAGTTTTTCTCAACCAACCATATGGCACGTGCAACTACTAAGTTCGCTTAACTCCAAGCAACTATTACAACCGCTCTGAAGTCACATGACACTCCTGACCTCTATCGTCTAACACTCACTAACTCGATGCGTGTTGCGGTCCTACTCAACCCAGACGAACTGACACTCTGAGGTCCACAACATCAGATGCCAACCACAACCACTCAACATGAAATCTATCAGGAATCTAAAATCTCAACTCATCTGTCCTTTACACAACTAGGGCCCACTTAAACTCAAGAGTCTGGTTCAACAGCAACATTGGAACCACCCATATCCAATCTAATACTCAACTCATGGCCCGTGATCCGCGAATCTACGCGTACAATACTTCTCCACTTCCCTTCGATTCGTGACAACTCCCTCCAATTCAAGATATAACGGATCCCAACCATCATTGAGACCCTAGTCTCACTCCTAGTCCAGCCACCAAGTCCCCCAAGACTCTATCGTCAAGGCTACTTAAGCCTAATAACTCCTCAGTGTCATGCTCTAACCAGGGAATACTACGGATTCCCGTAGTCTTATAATACTCTCACACTGACTCGTGAATGCTAGAACTCCTCGCTGGCTTACATCACTTACTCACTTACTCGTGAATATGGCTCCCCGCAGGCTTACATCACTTACTCACTCACTCGTGAATGCTACGGCTCCCCGCAGGCTTACATCACTTACTCGTTCACTCGCGAATGCTACGGCTCCCCGCAGACTTACATCACTCACTCACTCGCCATGGGCTCTCCCCATGGGTTTTCCCTGATATAACAAAGTGATTACTCCCACGTGGATCATTCCACTCTTTTACCGCCACATAATCTCATCATTAAGCCATCACCATATTGCGCTCATTGAACTCATGCTCCGCGATCCATCATGGACAGGTGCACTCACCCACCCAGACTGAGCATCATTACTCCTGACGCCCATTGAAGCAACAACGCAATTCCTCTCGATACAATTCACATTCTTTGACAATCCCCATCCGATAAAAATTAGTTGATGGGTTCCCACTGGAACAATAGCTATCCGACACTCCACTTATCATATCATAAACTCGAATCTCAAGGTAACCCAACAACTTAGGGCATCAAACTCGGATATCCCCATACGCTATCGTCAAATCTCATGCTCGCTTGTCTCAACCTCTGATCTTCCATTCACGAAATCATACTTGGATGCCTCGATACATCATCCTAGAATCTCATAATGTCTTGCTACGACCATTGATCTTCTTCTCGCACAACTCATATCCTCGAAATACTCTACTCACAAATTGAACAATTTGATGATTCACCCAAGAAAATACCCCGTTCTCCCCCACTTAGGGTTCGAGTTGTCACCTAATGTCACACACAATCAACTTCACTGTAGACTGGCTCTCTAGATGTATCATTCCCAACCCAGGGAACGTACCACACAGCACTCGATGACTTTCCGGAAAAATAACCAAATAACTCCAAGTACCCCGAATCCTATATGATAATTCTGGATTCCTCCCCATGTGACTGCCTCTAGTCACCCAGAACCTCGTCTGGTTGCACATACACAACTCTAATGGACCCTCCGTTCAATGTGTCTCAGTGGGACCCTCCAGTCCCACAACTCTAATGGACCCTCCGGTCCTAACTCTGTGGACCCTCCGGTCCTAACTCTATGGACCCTCCGGTCCTAACTCTGTGGACCCTCCGGTCCTAACTCTATAAGTTCATAATAAATACACAAAATAATTCACGTAGACATAATGCAGGATATCACAGTACTCTAATAAACACATAAGATCAATATATACACATATTACCATAACAACATAAGTTACAAAGACATTCTGCACGATAACACATAACACATAATAAACAAATAAGACCCTCCGGTCGATAGTGTACTAAGACGCTCCGGTCTATATGTACTGAAACCCTCTGGTCAATAATATACTAGACCCTCCGGTCATACACAAATTATAACATAGATAATTATCGTGAGAAGACTCACCTCGGGTGGCGAACAGATCCTACAAATGTTGCTGCTACACTCCGGCTTCTATCACTAAGCCAAAACCACAAATAACTCCATTAGCATCTAAGACCAACCTTCACATTATTAAGTCTAAACATGGTCCACCAACCTCGTCCATATATGACTCGAGTCCATTGGGCCCATCATGGCCCAATTTTCAAAATTGGGCCTAAACCCTTATATGGGCCTTACCCTAAAGCCCATCTAAATATTGTAGCCCACATGACAGCTCTTGGATGGCCCATCAATGGCTCAAATACTAAAACCCAATAGGATGGCCCAATCACAAGGCCCAAGTAAAAATTAGGGTTTTCACATAAAATGACAATTATGGTTAAGTATTTATCACTTAACTCATTAAGGTCTTAACCCATTAAGTCCATTATTCCACTAATATATCATATAATAAAACTGCCATGGGTTTTATCTTCAGTCCACTAGTCCAAATCTGGGTCCCAATAGGCCCAAATCAACAAGCCCAAAAATTAGGGTTTTTAGCCCAATAGCCATTCATCAAGCCCGGATCAAGCATTTGGGCCAATTAGGGTTCACTATGCCAAGCACCACCCATTACCACCCTGGGTAGTGGTGGTCATGGCGGTGGGATGGCGGCAGCCACCATTTCTAATGGTGGTGGTGATGGTTCCTGTCTAAAAAGTGCATAAATGACCTCCCATATAGAGTACACACACCTACAGCCACCACCCACGGTGACTGGTGGCGGCCAATGGTGGCAGAAAAACAAAATGGGTGGCAGCCATCACCTTGAAGTGGTGGTGGTGGCGGTATCTTTGATTTTTAACTGTGAAAACCCATAAACATGCTCACAGATGCAATTTGAGCACACAAACATAACCAAATCAGCCTCACAGGTGGTAGATGACAATTAATGGCATAGCAGCGGCGACCCTTGGCCACCAACGACCACCATCGGCTGTCAAAACGCCATATATGCAACAAATGGGGAAAGGAAGAGGAAACAGATTGCGATTGGACTTACTGAGCAATTACGATGGTTCCCGGCTCACGCACGATGTACACATCGTGCATCACGACCCTCAGCAGTTTCCCTCCGGCTTCACATCCCGCTCTCAGCAGTTGTATGATGCGGCGCACAATGGTGGCAGCAGGCGGCACCTCGTGTAACAGCCCGAAATCTCAAAGTATTGTTAAATCACATTTTAGGGTGTCTTAAAGGGGGGACTCAGCGAGTTGGAGCCTGACTCGCCGAGTAGGATCGCAGATCTGGTCGCGGGTTCGCGACTGGACTCGACGAGTCCAGTATGGACTCGGCGAGTCGACGCTGTTCGGCGGAAAACCCTAGCCGTTCAGTTTGGGACGTATATAAGGGATCTTATGCCGTCATTGTTCGCCTTTTGGCCGACTGAGAAGGATCCTAAATCGGTTGTGGGCATCCAGAACAAGGATTGAAGATCATTGGTGATTTGAGGAAGTTATTGTCCAAGAAGGAGAAGGTTTTGGCTAATGGGACAGCAAGGGAATCACGTTTTGAGGCTTGGGGACACTGAGAGTGCATGATTCAGGTAACCTTTCGGATTATTTTTTCTTATGTGAATGTGTGCACAGATTAGGGTTTGTGAAACCCATTTGGAGATTAGATGGATTGTTGTGTTGTTATCCAACGTTTATAACCCTGTATTAGGACCCTTAGAGGTCCAGAAGGTCCCATGTTTGTATATTCAGGAAAATATGTATCTCAGGAAGCAGTTTGATCGACTGCATGGCGTGGACTCGCCGAGTCGGATGATCAGACTCGGCGAGTAGCTTGAAGATTCACTGGGACTCGCCGAGTTGTTCTTCAGACTCTGCGAGTGGAGTCGGGGTGGCCCCGCGATTCTTCCAGGAGTAACTCGTCGAGTCAAAGAGGATACTCGACGAGTAGAAGGGGAATCTTAGAGGATTGAAGGACGACCAGACTCGCCGAGTCGCCAGGGAACTCGCCGAGTCCAGTCGAGTTGACAGTGGACTGTTGACCAGAGTTGACCGGTGTGATTTCTTAGGGTCAGTTAACGTGGAAGATAGAAGTATTAATAAGAGATATATGATGTTACAGGGAGCTTGTAGCTCGGAGGATCAAGTGCAAGGGATTTCAGGAGTTGCTATCTTCCAGTGTCCGCGAGGTGAGTCTTCTCACTATACTGTACCCGGAAGGGTTTGATTGTGTGACCGGAAGGTCGAACATGTTATGCGTTATGTATTTATACTATAAATGGAAGTTAGTTGCTACGCGTGATATGCATGTTTATATGGGCCGGAAGGCAAAGTGTTATGTGACAGAAAGGTCAGGTATGATATGTGATATATGTGCTTTAAGTGTTAGAGTAAATGTATTATGTGCTGTGTATGTTTCGGGCCGGAAGGCAGGTTGATATATGATATATGTGCTTTATGTGTTAGAGTAAATGTATTATGTGTTATATATGTTTATGGGCCGGAAGGCAATTATCTTATGGGCCGGAAGGCAAATATCTTATGGGCCGGAAGGCGATTATTGTTGGGTTATGAGCATTCTAACACTCCTAAGTGTACATGCAACCCTAAATACCTTGGATCTATGTTTTCTCTATTATACATGCAAATATGAACATCCAAGGTATTATCCTAATCTAGCATTCAAAATATCAATATAACAAGATAGAATACATACCTCTTTAATGGTGCTTGTCTTCATGAAGCTTGAGTGCCTAGTGCCCCAAGTGTGACACCTCAAATGGTTCACACAACACCAAATACACTTGGAATAACTTGAGAGAATTCTACACTTCATAAAATCGGCTAGCCCTCTCTAGAATAATCTAGTGCCCGATTTTGTCAAGAATAATATCTTTATATAGTGTTACAATTAGGGCAAACCCTAATTGTCATGACTTTCCATTTCCTTGGATCCATGGGTTCAAATACACCATGGAGCTGATGGGTTTTGAGCTTTCTAACACTTCTTAAGTGTACATGCAACCCTAATAACCTTGGATCTATGTTTGTCTAATTTGTCATGCAAAGTTGATTTCCAAGGTTATATTCCTATCTAGCATACATGGGAAACAATTTTAACATAAAGTATAGATAGAATAACTTACCTTGTTGTTGCTTGTGTTCCTTGAAACCTTGTGAGCCTAGCACCCCAAGTGTGATGCCTCAAATGCTTCACACAACACCAAATGCTCTTGGAAGAACTTATGAGAGTATACCCACTTCACAAAATCGGCCAAGCCCTCTATTTCTTAGTGTGTAGCCAATTTTGGGAGGAGATCATGTTACTTATATAGTGTTGACACACCTAGGGTTAAACCCTAATGTGTCATGACTCTTCATTTCCATGACCCATGGGTTTGTAACTCCCATGGAGCATCCTATGGGTGGAACCCAACTTGATGATCCATGGAGCCTTTTAGCCCACTATATCAGATATGGATGATTTACTCAATCAACCCATTTATTTAATTAGTTATCTTTTGATCACTTAATTAATTCTAAATTAATTCTTGATCAAACTAATCAAATAATATTATTAATATATTAGAACTTATAATATATTAATAATCTCCAAGTGTTATTTCTCTCATTTAGTCTATCCAATTGCATGGTGCCATGCAACCCAAATGGACCATGCCAGGTCAGGTCAAGTACATACCAGAAATAGTTATGGACTTAGACACCTTATCCAACAGTCTCCCACTTGGATAAGTCTAGTAACTATTACTGCAAGTATGACTTCAGGAACCGATCGGCAATCGTAGCTCTTTACAAGGTTTCTCTAAACTTGAGAAGATGATGGTACGCCATTTAAGATAAGTGATCATATAATCCTCTGTTCTAGATATCAGTCGGACAAATACATGGAACTATATCTTACTTATTGTCGAACAGTTGTTTCCCGATTTCCGATTTGTTTGACAAAGAACTTTATTGAACCCATCAATTTAGTTCTGACCGGGCCCGGTACATAGGTCAAAACAAAATCATCGAGGGGCCCAGATATCAGCTTCTAATCCAAGAAGGAACAGATAAACTTTGACTCATATGTTTGTTCTACTACTCATTGAATTACACATAAGAGCGCGATTTTATAACATCGAGTTACCAATGCAATTTTCGTACAATCAATGTATAACCAACTTGTAAGTAACAAATCATATCTCTAGGTTTAAAGACTTATATGATATTACCATCTCATGATCACTCGAGACAGAATTCCATGAAGTGATTCCAGTGAGCGTGGGTTGAGTCCAATGCTCAGAACTTATGAGCACTCATGATTGTTGTAGCCTTGTCCCAGACCTCTACAATCAAACATGACAGTCTTGATTCATACCTACTTCCAACATATGACCGACTGTGGAGGTTTGAATAATATGTTATACCAAACAAAATTATTCTGGAAGTCAAAACATGCAAAAGAAATATAGTAAACGATCGACAAGAGATAGCAACACTTACTCATAAATAAAACACTTTTATTCATCATCAAATGTCAATTACACTTTAAAAATTTCGAGATTATCTAACTACTAAATCTAATATTATCCTTCAGCCCTATGCTCCGAGCATGCTGGAGATGCTTAACCCGAGTCAGTCCCTTCGTGAGGGGATCTGCCGGATTCTCATCTGATGATACCCTCTTTGCCACGAGGAGTCCTTCTTCGATCCGATGTCTGATGAAATGGTATTTTCTGTCGATGTGTCTGGATCTACCGTGATCCCTTGGTTCCTTGGCTAAGGCAACAGTACTTTCACTATCACAGAAAATTTCCATCGGCTCTTTAATAGCTGGTACAACTCCAAGGTCTCCAATGAAGTTCCTCAGCCATAACGCCTCCTTTGCCGCTTCGCTAGCTGCAATATACTCTGATTCACAAGTAGAATCTGCCACTGTCTCTTGCTTGGAACTCTTCCAAGAAATTGCTCCTCCATTTAGGGTAAAGACCCAGCCCGACTGAGAGCGGAAGTTATCCCTATCAGTCTGGAAGCTGGCATCACTATACCCTACAACTCTCAAGTCATCACTCCCACCGAGGGTAAGGACCCAGTCCTTAGTCCTTCGTAGGTACTTGAGAATAGTCTTTACCGCAGTCCAGTGTGCCTTGCCAGGGTTCCCCTGAAACCTGCTAACCATGCGCAAGGCAAAGGCTACATCAGGTCGAGTACACGTCATAGCATACATGATCGAACCTACAGCCGAAGCATAAGGTATTCGACTCATTTCTGCTATCTCAGCCTCAGTGCTAGGGCTTTGTGTCTTACTTAGTTTGGCGTTACTCTGGATGGGCAACTCTCCTTTCTTGGAGTCTTGCATTCTGAATCTCTTCAGAATCTTATCCAAGTAGGTACTTTGACTAAGTCCAATTAGTCTTTTACTCCGATCTCTCAAGATCCTTATCCCCAAAATATAGGCAGCTTCACCAAGGTCCTTCATAGCGAAACACTTTCCAAGCCAGGACTTTACATCCTGCAGGGTTGGAATGTCGTTTCCTATGAGTAGCCTTGACATATACACAAGATTCATCTTCACTCCTAGAAAAGCCAAATTCCTTGACCTTTTCATCAAAGCAAAGATTCCATCTGCGAGGTGCTTGCTTTAATCCATAAATGGATTTCTCAAGCTTACACACTCTATTAGGGTACTCGTTACTGACAAAACCCTCTGGCTGACTCATGTAAACATCTTCAGCCAACTTCCCATTAAGGAAAGCGGTTTTGACATCCATTTGCCAAATTTCATAGTCATGAAATGCGGCTATGGCTAACAGAACTCGAATAGACTTAATCTTGGCTACCGGAGAAAAGGTCTCAGCATAGTCCACTCCAGGAATTTGAGAGAAGCCCTTTGCAACCATTCTAGCCTTATAAGTGTGTACTTTACCATCCATGTCGGTCTTCTTCTTGAAGACCCATTTGCACCCTACAGTCTTTCGACCTGGTACATTCTCAATCAAGTTCCAAACTTGATTGTCATACATGGATTGTATCTCGCTATCCATAGCCTCTTTCCATTTGGCAGACTCGGGGCCCGCCATGGCTTCCTCGTAGCTGTTAGGGTCATCTTGACTTACTAGTGTCTCATCACTAATAAGTGTCTCACCTTCTGCAGTAATATGGAATCCATAGTAATGCTCAGGTGCACTCCTAACTCTCGTGGAACGCCTTAGAGGTACAGATTCGTCAATTGACTCAACAGGAGTTTCCTTCTCAAGTTGAGGTGTCACACCCCCAAACCTGAACGGCGGAAACGTTCGGGGGCGGATGACTTCATGTGGTAGCGTAACAGATGAATACATAGTAAAGAAAGCAATACAACCATCATATATATAATTGAAAGTTTACATTTGTCAAAATTTACATGTTCAAAACCAATTACAATATGATGTCAAAAATATGAGATTAAACTGGCGCCGCAACATCTCTTCTTCAAAAGCATATTAGTACCTGAAATTTACTGAATCCCTGGGACATACAAGTAATTTTGAAAGAGTTGATCAGCATTTAAGCTGGTGAATTTCATAAGTATTTAAATGACAATGTTTAAATGAAATGAAATGTTTTATCTTTGTTTGTATGTGTTTTAGAAAATCCTATATTTTCTACTAGCATAAAAGTAGTCTTCATTCAAGACCAATGTTTGTTTCCAAGATATATGTAAAGGTAAAATAATAAATGAGTTTGAAAACCTTGTAAATCAATACGTTTTTAAATACCCCTTGTGAGTTTTATAACCATATTATTGACTCGAAATGCCTATACACAACGTTCTTCAGGCGTTGGAATGTTATGACGTTTGTCACCCCAAACAGTGGACTGTAGCTAACAGTCAGGGCGCGGGTTGTCAAGCCCGTATAGATCTATACACAAACACCATGCTCCCCCTCCAAGGGATTCTGGTATATAATACATGACTTGAAATGTGTACTCGAACGTACATGAAGTTAGTGTCTCACAAACCCGTGGTATAAAAACAGATCTACTGGTTAAAATGTTACGTTTGTTCTTGTATACGAAAGTCAACTTCTTGAAATATATGTTTCTTAGTACATAAGAGTTAGAAATCTGTTCGTAAAACTATACCTATTATAGTTTTACAAAGCGAGCCTTGTTTGTTTTTAGAAATACTTAGGAAAAGAATCATTTGTTTATGAAAGCATAGATTTTTGGTGTAGAGTCTACGATAGAAAAGAATAATTTAAGAATAGTTTAGTTTTATACCTGCATTACAATAACTTTATATTTTAAAAGATCGAATGCTATTGTAACATATGATATATATTTATATAATTAAAAGTTCCTTTAAAGGTTTATAAATCGCATGTGATTTGAATATTCAACAGTATATAAAAGAGTTTCTTTATGTAACACACGATATTACTCGTGTGTTTTACTTGTAATCCCCCCCTTTGAAAGCATATAAAAGTATTTAGAATAATTAAAACGGTTGATTAAGGGGTATGAAACTCACTTGAAAGTTTTGGAGATAGCGAGATGAAAAAAAACCAGGCAGAGTTTCGTCTCGGGAAACGGATTTTCCTCGGGATTCTCGGGAACCTCGGGAGTAAAATCGACCTTCAGGACTTGAGCCAAAAAGACCAGAGCTTCGGGTTTGAACGGACACGGAAAACGAGGCAAGGTTGTGAGAGAGAGGAGAGAAATGAGCCCTTTCTTTGGAAACCTTCGTATGCTATTTATAGAGAGGCTGGTCTGCCTTAGTACACGGGGCGTACGCTAGTACGCAGCGCGTACGCGTACGTCACGCATGACCGAGGCCTCGACTGCCTCGGCTTCGGATGGGACGGATCCCTGGGTTCGCGGGTCGGATGGGACGGGTCGCTGGCACGCGGGTCGGATGGGACAGCGGGTCGGGTTCTCCGGATCGTGCGACGTGGATGATTTGAGGCCGAGCTTCACGGGTACGCGGGGCGTACAGGAGTACGTAGCGCGTAACTCGGATGCTGACTCCCCTTCGGATAATACCCGAATTTTGAATAAAATAAATAATTAATTTATTTAATAACCTTCAAAAATTCATATCTTCTTCATACGAACTCCGTTTTTGATGGTCTTTATATTCTCGCGTAGGTGAGACTACGCTCTTCAACTTTCGTTTAGACTCCGTTGGCAAATTCCGAAATTATTTTTTATTAAATATTAAAATCTATCGTGTTTAAGGAATTTCTTTGAAAATTCGTAACTTCTTTATCTGATGTCGGTTTTTGCCAGACTTTTTACCGCTGGAATACCATTGTCGAGACCTTCGATTCTCGTTTAGGTCATTCCGGTCAAAAATCGTTCGATTCTGATTCGAGTTTTTAGCTGTCTGTTGCTGAGTCGAATTTGGAAAAATCATAACTTCGCTAAATGAAGTCGGATTTGGGCGTTCTTTTCACGTATGATCATGGTTCAAAGACATTTAATCATAGAAGGAAATTAAATAGGACTTATTTGTACATTTTATTATGAAAGTAAATTTTATTACTCAGAAGCGGTTACAATACTTGACCCACTTTGGTCGTTACAAAGAGTTGAAATATCGGGTTGTCACATCATCCCCCCGTTAGAGAGAATTTCGTCCCGAAATTTAAAGTAGTAAAGATACTAGTGGACATGAAAGAGATGAGGGTACTTTTGTTTCATCTGATCTTCGCGTTCCCACGTGAATTCGGGTCCCCGCTTGGCGTTCCAGCGAACCTTCACGATGGGTATGCGACTTTGTTTTGTTTGTTTGACCTCTCGGTCCATGATTTCTACTGGTTCTTCCACAAAGTTGAGGCTCTCGTTGATCTCGATTTCGTCGAGTGGGATAACAAGAATCTCGTCGGATAGACACTTTTTCAAGTTTGAGACGTGGAAGGTTGGATGGATGTTACTAAGTTCGCGCGGTAGGTTAAGCTTGTAAGCCACAGGGCCGATTCTGGCAAGAATCTCGAAAGGCCCTATGTACCTTGGATTTAGTTTCCCACGCTTTCCAAATCGTATTAAACCCTTCCACGGTGAGACCTTTAATAAGACGTGGTCTCCTACCTGGAATTCCAAAGGTTTCCTCCTTTGGTCCGCGTAGCTTTTCTATCGGTCTCTTGAGGCTTTCAATCGTTCACGAATCTGAACGATCTTCTCTGTTGTTTCACGTATGATCTCCGGACCGGTGAGAGTGCTTTCAGGAACTCTTCTTCCAGCTAACTGGGTATCGCCTACTTCAGTCCAACACAGAGGGGATCTGCACTTTCGACCATAGAGGGCTTCAAACGGAGCAGCCTTTATGCTTGTATGATAACTATTGTTGTATGAAAAAAATTCGACAAGGGGTAAATGAATATCCCATGCCTTTCCAAAATCAATCACGCATGCTCTCAGCATGTCTTCTAAAGTTTGTATCGTTCTCTCACTTTGTCCGTCCGTCTGTGGGTGGTAGGCTGTACTCATGTCCAGCCTAGTTCCCAGGGAACTTTGTAGTAACTGCCAGAACCTTGAAGTGAATCTACTATCTCGATCGGAGATAATGGATATCGGAACACCATGCAATCGCACTACTTCCCTTAAGTAAGTTCTTGTAAGCTTCTCCATTTTGTCAGTCTCCTTGATGGGTAGGAAATGCGCGGATTTGGTCAGTCTGTCGACAATGACCCATATGGTATCGAGTCCACTTGTCGTCTTGGGTAATTTGGTTATGAAGTCCATAGTAATCCGCTCCCATTTCCATTCCGGTATCTCTGGCTGTTGTAGTAGTCCTGACGGTTTCTGATACTCGACCTTAACCTTAGCGCAAGTAAGACATTTACTCACGAAGGTAGCAATTTCTGCTTTCATGTTAGGCCACCAGTACAGTTTCTTAAGATCCAGATACATTTTATCTGAACCCGGGTGAACGGAATATCTTGAGTTGTGAGCTTCAGTCATGACTATGTTTCTGAAACCACCATGTTTTGGGGTCCAGATTCGGTCCATGAGATAGTAGGCTCCGCCACCCTTGACTTCTAAATTCTTCTCCATTCCTCGCAGGGATTCACCCGCCACATTTTCGGGTTGCAAAGCTTGCATTTGTGCTTCCTTAATTTGTGTGGATAAGTGGGAATGGATAGTCATGGTCAGAGATTTGACCCTCCGACCAGTGTATTCCTTTCGGCTGAGGGCGTCGGCTACTACGTTGGCCTTTCCAGGATGATATCGAATCTCACATTCGTAGTCATTCAGTAACTTGACCCATCGCCATTGTCGCATGTTGAGTTCCTTCGGATCGAAAATGTGTTGAAGGCTCTTGTGATCGGTGAAGATGGTACTCTTTGTTCCGTATAAGTAGTGCCTCCAGATCTTCAGAGCAAATACCACAGCTCCTAATTCGAGATCGTGTGTCGTATAGTTCACTTCGTGTGTCTTAAGCTGTCGGGAGGCATAAGCGATAACCTTCCCCCTCAGCATAAGAACACAACCTAGTCCTTGATTTGAAGCATCGCAATACACAACGAAGTCTTCTATCCCTTCGGGGAGGGATAGTATTGGTGCGGTGCACAAGGCCTGCTTTAGTGTCTGGAATGCCTTCTCTTGTTTCGCTTCCCAGTCAAAGACCACACCTTTCTGAGTTAATGAAGTAAGAGGTTTCGCAATGCTTGAAAAGTTCTTTATGAATCTGCGATAGTAGCCAGCTAGACCTAGAAATTGACGAATTTCAGTAGGTGTCTTTGGTGCCGACCAGTTCTCAATAGCCTTAATTTTGGAGGGGTCAACGTGTATTCCCTTTTCGCTAACAACGTGACCTAAAAATTCGACTCTTCGAATCCAAAATTCGCATTTAGAGAACTTCGCATAGAGTTTTTCCGTTCGCAGTGTTTCTAGGACATTTCGTAGGTGTTGACCATGCTCTTCCTCACTTCGAGAGTAGATAAGTATATCATCGATAAAGACGATGACGAACTGGTCCAAGTAAGGGCGGCATACCCTATTCATTAGGTCCATAAATACTGCTGGTGCATTGGTTAATCCGAACGGCATCACCACGAATTCATAGTGTCCATAACGAGTTCGGAAAGCTGTCTTTGGAATGTCCCCCTCTAGAACTCGTAATTGGTGATATCCGGATCGCAGGTCTATTTTGGAGAAGTAGTTCGCCCCTTGAAGTTGATCGAATAGGTCGTCGATACGGGGTAGAGGATAGCGGTTTTTGACAGTAAGTTTGTTCAGCTCTCTGTAGTCGATGCACATACGGAACGATCCATCTTTCTTCTTTACAAACAAGACCGGTGCTCCCCAAGGTGAGAAACTTGGTCTTATGAATCCTTTGCGAAGGAGTTCATTAAGTTGACTGGAAAGTTCCTGCATCTCTGCTGGTGCAAGACGATAAGGCGACTTCGCTACTGGGGTAGCTCCTAGAATTAAGTCGATTCTGAACTCGACTTGGCGTTGCGGTGGTAATCCTGGTAGTTCTTCTGGAAAGATATCGGGAAAGTCGCGTACTACCGAGATGCTCTTGATGTCCTTCAGTTCTTGACTTGTATCGACGATGTGCGCTAGGAATGCTCGACAATCCTTCCGCAAGTACTTTCGAGCTTGGATGCACGAAATGATGCGAAGGTTTGTACTAGATTTGTCGCCGTAGATAACTAATGTTTCGTTGTTCGGGAGGTTAAGGCGGACTGCTTTCTCAAAGCACATGATGTCAGCGCGAAGGAGACTCAACCAATCCATGCCGACTATGACGTCGAAACTTTTAATTTGTACCGGCATGAGATTGATTGGGAAAGAATGGCCGTCCAATGTTAACGTACAACCCATGTATATGCAATTTGTGCTTTCGGTTTTTCCATTGGCCATCTCTACAGTGAATGGTTCTTTTAACTTGCTAGGTTTAGGTTTAAGTAAATGGATAAAGTTTTGACTCACGAAGCTTCTCTCCGCTCCACTATCGAATAATATGCATGCGTATGAATTATCGAGAAGAAACGTACCAGCAACTATAGTTGGGTCAGCTACAGCTTCGTCGTGACCTATTGCCAAAACTCATCCTACACCTCCGGTGCCTGCTACCTTAGGACAGTTTCTCTTGTAGTGGCCCACCTCGCCACAACCATAGCAAGCCTGCCCTATACCCGCACCGGAAACTTGAGTGATCGGCTTTGTGGGTTCTTTGCAGAAACAAGCCGTGTGTCCTTTCCTGTTGCAGTTGGCGCACTGCATATCTCGGCAAGGTCCATGGTCGTGGAAATTGCACTTGGTGCATTTTGGGAGGTTGCCTACATAAGGCTTTGTTGGGTAGGTATTCGTAGGGACTGTAGCAGGTACAATAGCAGCATTTACTGACACAAGTTGTTTCTTTGCGGATTCTTGGGAAGATCCACCCTTTCCTTTGATCCACGCTCTCTTCCTGCCATTGTTTTTGTTGTTGTAGTTGTTGTTTCCTTTCTGTGGTGCTGGTGCAGAAGTGGTTGAGTTCTGATGACCTCCGTACTCGATCAGAGATTGTGCCAGTTCCTTAGCACTTTCAAAGGTGTCAGGTTTGGAAGCTAACACGCTTGACCGCATCTGGGGCGTCAGTCCCCAGATGTACCTTTCTATCTTCTTGCTCTCGGGAGCAATCATGTCTGGACAAAGGATTGCCAGTTCGCAGAATCTGTTGGTATAAGTAGCGATGTCATTACCCACCATTCCGAGAGTCCATAGTTCGTGTTCAAGCTTTTGAATTTCTCCCCGCGGGCAGTATTCCTTCATCATCATGGCCTTCAAGCTCTCCCAGCTTATGGAGTTTGCCACGATTAGGGTAAGTACTTTAACGTGACCATTCCACCAAGTTAAAGCTTTATCAAGAAGGGTGAAGGTTGCAAATTTGACCTTGCTGTGCTCGGGACATGAGCAGATTTCAAAGACTGCCTCCGTCCTTTCAATCCACTGCCTCAGGGCCATTACACCACCAGTACCATAAAACATCCGGGGCTTGGCATTGGTGAGGTCCTTATAGGTGCATTCTCGAGGTGGTCCATGACTCTCGCCATGGTTGGACGTGTGTGCGCCAGATCCCGAGACATTAGCACTTGAGTTATTGATCTGTGACATGGCGGCTGCCACTGCTGCGGTGACTGCTGCTTGAAACATTACAGCATCAAATTGGGGTGGTGGAGGTGGTGGTATAGGTATTTCCTCACTGTTGTTTCGCCTTGGATTCCTACGCGGAGGCATCCTTCAACTATAGATGGAAAGAAAACAATGATAAGAATTTCATGAAATGGAAAATGTATGTGTCTCATGAATTAAATCGCTATAATTCAACAACAAAAGATAGTATGAGTCTTGAAATAGAAGAATGAAAGTTATTTGTAAGACTGAAGGTATGAAACAAGTATTTGGGTTCCCAAGGACCATTCAAGGTTCGAACGAAATACTCAACATAGTAATAATAGTGCCACTTATATTAATATAAAAGTTGTTACAACGATCAAGAAAATTTGTCCTCTATAAGGATCTCCATTTACTAAGTTCAAGAAATTTAAAGACTTTTAGCCGAGGTCCTAAGCTATAACAAAATTTTGAGTTTTTGACAAGCACTACTTGCGTCGAAAGTTGCGTTTGGAGCTTGACTCCGTATCTGATTGCTTTGACTCCATTAGACGCCTATCCAAAGCGGCTTGTTGTTCCCTTAGTTCGGCGAAGGCTGCAATAATTTGCGCTTGAAACGCTTCGGTTTGGAACTGAGCGTTGTCTTGCCTCTTGTTTAACTTACGGATGTCAGAAGTGTGAACCTGCACTTCTACGTTGATATCCCGGAGTCGACTAGCTTGTACTCCAGACTGATAGGACTGATTGGCTAACTTACCCACCATTACCGGGAGTGCTCGATCAGCCGAACCTCCGCCGCGGACATCATAGAAGTCCCGGCACATGCCGTAGGGAGGGCGTAGGTTTTGCTGTTGGCTCCAATGGTGGAGGTGACTTCCCCAGACGGGAGTCGGTCCTTGAAAGTTCCTTACGAAGACGGGAGGTTGAATGGGTGGTGGATCGATAACTTCCGGCTCTGAGTCGGTACCGGAGTCATCACCCACGTCTATGGTTTCCTCGTCCTCTTCGGGATCATCTTCGATCCATCCTCCGTTGCCTTGGTTGGGAAAGTAGGGGTCGCCAGGGTGGTGAAATCCAGCCATTTGACTATACGAGAATTTAGGTTATAAGAATTGAATAAAGTCAGAACATGTAAAACATGTAAGTTAAACTAGTTTAGATAGCAAATACTCCTATAGTATTTAAATTCTTGTGTTTGATTTATAGTTTGTATATCTTATGTGGTTCGATATACTTAGTTCACTATAAACATTACTCTGATACCAATCTGTCACACCCCCAAACCTGAACGACGGAAACGTTCGGGGGCGGATGACTTCATGTGGTAGCGTAACAGATGAATACATAGTAAAGAAAGCAATACAACCATCATATATATATATAATTGAAAGTTTACATTTGTCAAAAGTTACATGTTCAAAACCAATTACAATATGATGTCAAAAATATGAGATTAAACTGGCGCCGCAGCATCTCTTCTTCAAAAGCATATTAGTACCTGAAATTTACTGAATCCCTGGGACATACAAGTAATTTTGAAAGAGTTGATCAGCATTTAAGCTGGTGAATTTCATAAGTATTTAAATGACAATGTTTAAATGAAATGAAATGTTTTATCTTTGTTTGTATGTGTTTTAGAAAATCCTATATTTTCTACTAGCATAAAAGTAGTCTTCATTCAAGACCAATGTTTGTTTCCAAGATATATGTAAAGGTAAAATAATAAATGAGTTTGAAAACCTTGTAAATCAATACGTTTTTAAATACCCCTTGTGAGTTTTATAACCATACTATTGACTCGAAATGCCTATACACAACGTTCTTCAGGCGTTGGAATGTTATGACGTTTGTCACCCCAAACAGTGGACTGTAGCTAACAGTCAGGGCGCGGGTTGTCAAGCCCGTATAGATCTATACACAAACACCATGCTCCCCCTCCAAGGGATTCTGGTATATAATACAGGACTTGAAATGTGTACTCGAACGTACATGAAGTTAGTGTCTCACAAACCCGTGGTATAAAAACAGATCTACTGGTTAAAATGTTACGTTTGTTCTTGTATACGAAAGTAAACTTCTTGAAATATATGTTTCTTAGTACATAAGAGTTAGAAATCTGTTCGTAAAACTATACCTATTATAGTTTTACAAAGTGAGCCTTGTTTGTTTTTAGAAATACTTAGGAAAAGAATCATTTGTTTATGAAAGCATAGATTTTTGGTGTAGAGTCTACGATAGAAAAGAATAATTTAAGAATAGTTTAGTTTTATACCTGCATTACAACAACTTTATATTTTAAAAGATCGAATGCTATTGTAACATATGATATATATTTATATAATTAAAAGTTCCTTTAAAGGTTTATAAATCGCATGTGATTTGAATATTCAACAGTATATAAAAGAGTTTCTTTATGTAACACACGATATTACTCGTGTGTTTTACTTGTAATCCCCCCCTTTGAAAGCATATAAAAGTATTTAGAATAATTAAAACGGTTGATTAAGGGGTATGAAACTCACTTGAAAGTTTTGGAGATAGCGAGATGAAAAAAAAGCAGGCAGAGTTTCGTCTCGGGAAACGGATTTTCCTCGGGATTCTTGGGAACCTCGGGAGTAAAATCGACCTTCGGGACTTGAGCCAAAAAGACCAGAGCTTCGGGTTTGAACGGACACGGAAAACGAGGCAAGGTTGTGAGAGAGAGGAGAGAAATGAGCCCTTTCTTTGGAAACCTTCGTATGCTATTTATAGAGAGGCTAGTCTGCCTCAGTACGCGGGGCGTACGCTAGTACGCAGCGCGTACGCGTACGTCACGCATGACCGAGGCCTCGACTGCCTCGGCTTCGGATGGGACGGATCCCTGGGTTCGCGGGTCGGATGGGACGGGTCGCTGGCACGCGGGTCGGATGGGACAGCGGGTCGGGTTCTCCGGATCGTGCGACGTGGACGATTTGAGGCCGAGCTTCACGGGTACGCGGGGCGTACAGGAGTACGCAGCGCGTAACTCGGATGCTGACTCTCCTTCGGATAATACCCGAATTTTGAATAAAATAAATAATTAATTTATTTAATAAACTTCAAAAATTCATATCTTCTTCATACGAACTCCGTTTTTGATGGTCTTTATATCCTCGCGTAGGTGAGACTACGCTCTTCAACTTTCGTTTAGACTCCGTCGGCAAATTCCGAAATTATTTTTTTATTAAATATTAAAATCTATCGTGTTTAAGGAATTTCTTTGAAAATTCGTAACTTCTTTATCTGATGTCGGTTTTTGCCAGACTTTTTACCGCTGGAATACCATTGTCGAGACCTTCGATTCTCGTTTAGGTCATTCCGGTCAAAAGTCGCTCGATTTCTGATTCGAGTTTTTAGCTGTCTGTTGCTGAGTCGAATTTGGAAAAATCATAACTTCGCTAAATGAAGTCGGATTTGGGCGTTCTTTTCACATACGATCATGGTTCAAAGACATTTAATCATAGAAGGAAATTAAATAGGACTTATTTGTACATTTTATTATGAAAGTAAATTTTATTACTCAGAAGCGGTTACAATACTTGACCCACTTTGGTCGTTACAAAGAGTTGAAATATCGGGTTGTCACATGAGGGCTAGAGTTTGAAGTTCCTTCACTACTTGACTCTTGAATTTCTTCAAGATCAACTTGCCTCCCACTGTCTCCTTGGCTTATAAACTCTCTTTCTCGGAAGACTCCTCTTCTTGCTACAAAGACCACATTGTCACTAGGTCTGTAGAAGAGGTAACCAAAGGATTGCTGTGGGTAGCCGATGAAAATACACCTCTCGCTTCGGGGTTCGAGCTTATCATGAGTCTCGCGTCTCACGAAAGCCTCGCAGCCCCAAATCTTGATGTGGTCTAGTTTAGGTACTTTACCAGTCCACATCTCGTGAGGAGTTTTGGCAACTTTCTTTGTAGGGACTAGATTAAGGATATGGGCGGCAGTCTCTAAGGCATACCCCCAAAATGAGATTGGTAGCGAAGCTCGAATCATCATGGAACGAACCATGTCCAACAAGGTTCGATTACGCCTCTCAGCCACACAATTCAACTGCGGTGTCCTGGGAGGTGTCAATTGTGAGACAATCCCACATTCCTTTAGATAGTCGAGGAACTCTGAACTAAGATACTCACCACCTCGATCGGATCGAAGCATCTTAATGTTCCTGCCCAATTGATTCTCGACTTCCTGTTTAAATTCCTTAAACTTCTCGAAAGTCTCTGACTTATGCTTGATTAAGTAGACATATCCATATCTACTGTAATCATCGGTAAAAGTCAAATAATAACGATTAGCATCCCTTGTGGCATGTTTGAATGGTCCACACACATCCGTGTGTATAAGATCCAACAAACCTTCACCCCTTTCACACGAGCCTGTGAAGGGTGACTTTGTCATTTTTCCAAGTAAGCATGATTCGCAACTATCATTTGACTTTAGGGAAAACGACTCCAAGACTCCATCCTTTTGGAGTTGGCCTATGCGTTTCTTGCTTATATGTCCAAGACGACAATGCCATAATGATGCTTTATCCAAGTTATTATTATTAGTAGAATCAATACACAAAACATTATTTCCTAAGTTATCTACAATAGATACAGCTTCATACACACCATCACAAGGTAATGCTTTAAAATAAAGTAGATTATTAAAGAAAGCATTAATCGAACCAACTTCATTATCAAACGAAAAGGTGAAACCTTGTTTGTACAATGCATGAAAGGAAATAATATTTCTTGCCATTTCTGGCGAATAACAACATTTATTCACATCTAAAATTAACCCACTACTTAGCGATAAAGTATAAACTCCAATCTTGGTGACAGGTGTAACTTTCCTATTCCCCATGATTAAGTTTATTCTTCCTTGCTCCACATTCTCACTTCTTCCTAGTCCCTGCAAGTCACAACAAATATGAATACCGCAACCTGTATCAAGGACCCAAGATTTTGAATGGGATGAGTTATTAGAAATGATAGTGTAAATACCTGCATGGTTGGGTTTGACTTTCCCATCCTTCACATCTTGCTGGTACTTTGGGCAGTTCCGCTTCCAATGAGCTTTTTCATGGCAATAGAAGCATTCAGCCTCTTTTGGGTTAGAAGAAGGAGTAATGAAACCTTTCTTGGTTCCACTTGAAGAAGAGCCATCAAGGGTCCGAGCCTTGGTACCCTTTGAAGATCTCTTTCTCTTCCTCCCTCGACTTTGCCCGATTGCCAAGACCGGAGTTGAATCTGGAGTAGGAGTGATAGCAACCGACTTCCCCTTAAGACCTGTTTCTGCGGTCTTGAGAAGTCCCTGAAGTTTGCTGAGGGTGACCTCTTCCTTGTTCATGTGATATGTCATGCGGAATTGATCATAGCACGATGGTAAGGAGTGCAAAATGATATCTATTGCAAGCTCCTCAGGGAAGTTCACATTGAGCTTCAGCAAACGATCCACATACCTTTTCATTTTCTGCATGTGGCTCGTGACGGACTCTCCGTCCTTCATCATGGTTGTTATCATGGAGCAGATGACTTCGTACCTCTCTTGTCGTGCACTTTGATGGCATCTTTCCATCAAATCTTGGTGCATTTCATAAGGGTAGAAGTCTTCATAAGACTTTTGGAGTTCAGCTGTCATGGTGGCTAACATGATGCAAGCCACCTTGGTTGCATCTCTTTCATGAGTATGAAAGTCAACGATCTCCTGGGGAGTTGTAGTGGACTCGTCAATTTCCTTAAGCTCCTTGTCAAGGACATATTCTTTGTCCTCGTAGCGGGTAATCATCCTGATGTTTCTGATCCACTTATTGAAGTTGGATCCATCAAAGGTGACTTTCCCACACAGACTCATAAGAGTAAAGGAGCCATTAGGATTCGAGCCAGAAGCATTATTTGAAGACATCTGAAAAAGAAGAACAAGTTTAGTTTAGATTTAAGAGAGTCCTTAATAAAACACCCAAATGTAATATTAAGGCTAGGATCCAATCACAATATAATATAACTTAGAAGAGGTATGCCGTAATCTAAGCTATACCATATTTGAAAGGTAGGTGAATGACGATTCACCAATTTCCACCACGAAAACCGAAATATTAAAGATTTAGTTTTTATTGGTTTTAGAAATTCCTAGATTTTTTGAGATCCAATGAACTTTTCAAAGGCATGTTTCAATCTCGGGAGTGCCCTCCAGGTTTTGTGACTGGGATGCCGAGGATCACAAAACGAGGTGTGAAGTAACCATGCAAATCACTTGGTACCCTTAAAGTTTATCACTCAATCGATGTGCCGGTAAACCACACACGCTCCACCGATACTATAATAAACCTTAAGTCACCCTTTACTTACCTTGTTAAGTCCAAGTTAGTGTGCCGGTTAACCACACACGCTCCACCAACGACTCAGACAAAGTGTAAAGTGTAATTTCATGGATTAGCACCTTATTCACATTTTTCCTAAAGTAACTAAGATTGGCAATTTAATAAAACGTTTAGTTACTTTATTATATTCATCATACTTTGAATGAGAATTTATAAGTCCTTGTCTTACCCGTTCGGCTAACGACCCTCCACCAGTCAAGCAAGCGGTGGGTGAGAATATACACCCATTAAGTCACCATTTTATAGGCAACAACCTTATACCCACCTTATAGACCGGCTTCGTGAATGAGGCGTACTAGCGGTAAGACGACTTTATTCTTATACATATATATATAATTATTAAATTATCATAATATAAGTATAGGGGTTGAATTTTAACTTTAACTTGAGGGCAAGTTTTGTAACTTTCAAAACTTTTCATTTCTTGTAACTTATGAGTTTAATAGAGTAATAAAATGAAGACTCTTCATTTTTATAACTCTTGTGTTTTCTTAATGGTTTTAACTCAAGTGTGACTCTTGGTTTTCCATAACTTAAGGATAAGTTATGGACTCCATTAAAACACATTATGATCAAGAATTAAACTACCAAATAGGTTACAAATAATTCCTATGATCATCTAAAACATCATAAGAACAAGAACATGAATATGAACACAATCAAAAATTACATAAAACTTTGTAATTTTGATAACTAGTTGTTGTAAATGAATTAGCAAGGAGATTACACCACCAAAAACAAGTTTTCAATTACCAAAACAGTTTAGGGTAATGTTTCTAATTCATTTTCCAGCAACTGAATCGAAATTCTGCACTCAGTCGACCCTACTCGCCGAGTGCATGAACATGACTCGCCGAGTTGGTTGAAGATACTCATGGACTCGACGAGTCCCCCTATAGACTCGACGAGTCCATTCGCAGACAGCAAATTTCCGATTCTGTTTTCAACTTTTAAGCACAAATAAGAACAAACAAGCCTAGGCTCTGATACCACTGACGGGTTTTGAGCATTCTAACACTTCCTAAGTGTACATGCAACCCTAATAACCTTGGATCTATGTTTGTCTAATTTGTCATGCAAAGTTGATTTCCAAGGTTATATTCCTATCTAGCATACATGGGAAACAATTTTAACATAAAGTATAGATAGAATAACTTACCTTGTTGTTGCTTGTGTTCCTTGAAACCTTGTGAGCCTAGCACCCCAAGTGTGATGCCTCAAATGCTTCACACAACACCAAATGCTCTTGGAAGAACTTATGAGAGTATACCCACTTCACAAAATCGGCCAAGCCCTCTATTTCTTAGTGTGTAGCCAATTTTGGGAAGAGATCATGTTACTTATATAGTGTTGACACACCTAGGGTTAAACCCTAATGTGCCATGACTCTTCATTTCCATGACCCATGGGTTTGTAACTCCCATGGAGCATCCATGGAGCATCCTATGGGTGGAACCCAACTTGATGATCCATGGAGCCTTTTAGCCCACTATATAAGATATGGATGATTTACTCAATCAACCCATATATTTAATTAGTTATCTTTTGATCACTTAATTAATTCTAAATTAATTCTTGATCAAACTAATCAAATAATATTATTAACATATTAGAACTTATAATATATTAATAATCTCCAAGTGTTATTTCTCTCATTTCGTCTATCCAATTGCATGGTGCCATGCAACCCAAATGGACCATGCCGGGTCGGGTCAAGTACATACCAGAAATAGTTATGGACTTAGACACCTTATCCAACAGGAGCATCCATGGAGCATCATATGGGTTTTGTCCCAACTAGATAATCCATGGAGCATTAGCTCACTATTTAAGTATGGATGATTTGCACAATCAATCCATATATTTAATTAGTCTTCTTTTGATCACTTAATTAATCCTAGATTAATTGTTGATCAATACTAATTATATAATCTTATTATTCTTATTATTAATATATTAGAACTTATAATATATTAATAACCATAAGTGTCTTATTTCTCTCATTATAGTCTATCCAAGTGCATGATGCCATGCAACCCAAATGGACCATGCTGGGTCGGGTCAAGTCTTACCAATTATAGTTATGGACTTAGACATTAATCCAACAGTCTCCCACTTGGATAAGTCTAAAACTATTATTGCGTATGACTTCAGGAACCAACTGGCAATCGTAGCTCTCAAAAGCTTTTGTCGAACTCTGACCTTGTAGATGAACTCTGATCTTGTCAATGACTTGTCCATTAGATAAGGGATCATATATTCCTCCATTCTAGATATCATATGGACTAAGACATGGATTATAATCATTCTCTCTGTCCAATAGTTGTTTCCCGATTTCCGATTTATGACGACTGACTAATTGAACAAATCAAATCAGTCCTGGCCCGGCCGAGCACTTCCATTTGTCATCATCAAATCATCGAAGGGCCCACAGATATCGCTTTCATCCCGAAGGTAAAAGGAATGGATAAACTTCAACTCATATGGCTTGTTCTACTACTTGTTGAATCATACACAAAGACACGTTTTATAACATCGAGTTACCAATGTGTTTCGTGTAATCAATGTACTACCAACTCATAGTAGCAACTCATATCTCTAGGTTTGAAGAATATAAGATATTATCGTCTCATGATCACTCGTGATAAAATCCATGAAGTGATTCTAATGAGCGCGGGTTGAATCCAATACTCAGAACTTATGAGCACTCATGAGTGTTGTAGCCCTTTGTCCAACAACTTAGACCTCTACAAGACAACATATGACATTCTTAATTCATATCTACTTCCAACATATGACCGACTGTGGATGGTTTGAATAACTTAGTCATTCCGGAAGAATAACCTAGTTTATTCGGGAAGTCAAAACATGCAAAGTGAAACACAATAATAATTGAATCCAATATGGTCTCAGAACTTATGAATATAAATAAAACACTTTTTATTTATCACCATATGATTACACATTATTTATTGTATATTGTTTCAGCTATCAACATTATTCTTGAATTTAAAACAATAGTTGTCCCATGCTCCAAGCATGCACACTATGTTTTCTAAACACTAGTCATGCCATACACCAAGTATGCATAATATGTTTGTCTATGATCTTTATTTTGTGAACTAGATCAAATGAACTTAACTTCAATGATTCTCTTTTCACACTCCCAAATCCTTACTGCAAATGCAAGAATTCCAAATTCATGTCATTTACTGAAATCTATTAGACTCTAAACTTATATGCATCGATCCTCTTGTAATGATTATGCACAAAGTCAGAAAGACTTAACAACAATCATTACAGAGCATTCCAAAGGAGATCAAGTCCTTGGAACCATCCTTCTTGCATTAAGTTTCCTTAATCTTACACAGATTGAAAATTCTAACTTTGAAACATTTCCAGATTCCATTTCGACTATCACTTCTGAACAAGAGTTGCCTCCTTACAGATTATGTCAATATGGTCCTTCCAGAATTATCACTATACTTCTAACTGTCCTTGAGCAACCAATCTTTGGTAAACCTTAGATTGTCCTCGACAATTGTTTTAATCCTTTTAGTCATATCCAGTTCTAAACCTTTTCCCTTCTTAATGCCCTAGGCATTTGGAAATTTTTAGAAAGGATGAATATAGCACATGTAATCGATCCTATATCCGAAGCATATGGGACACGATTCATGATGTCTCACATAAAGACTAAACCAGTCTTTTGCTATAACATTTCCATTTCAATTTGCCAAGTTCTCATAATTCAGATTATGAAAAGGGATGCCGTAATCATAATCGAATTTAAGAACGCAAATAATGGACCCATATACAGAATTCCCTTATGTTGAGCCATTCCAACATGAAATTCATATATATCCTTGACTAAATGATTAAAACCGCACGATCTAAGCTTATAGATTTGAGATGAAGTATAATTTCCTCTCCCTTAATTATAGCAAAACAACTTTTTCCCAATTGAAACCTTTTGTTTTCTATAATTAACATTGCTAGCTTGCAATACTTATCGTAATTATCATGCTCCCACTAACATGATGATTATTAGCATAGCACTTATGCTCCCACTAGCTTTGACATGTACTCAGAAAGCTCGACTTCTAGAAATCAATACTTTATTGACTTTCTGACCAAAGTTCAGATTTCTGATACTAGATTGTTTTGATAAAACTTTATCAAAAAACATACACCTTCCCTTAGATAGCACATTTGTGTGTCTAAACAATTATGAAGAGGGATGCCGTAATCATAATGGTTAGACCTTTTTGCCACTTCTCACAAGTCTAAGTTAGTGTGCCGGTAAACCACACACGCTCCACTAACGACTTTGAGAATGCAAATATCCCAATTGCTATCTAGCTAAAATCTACTTAGTCAAAGTGTTTCCTCACCATCATTTTCATGAATCAGAGAGAAACCTTATGACACTTAGATTTATTGGTGTATGAGTTCCTACCCATATGAATTTGTCAAAACCATAATCACAAGACAAGGATAATGACAAATCCAAAACCATATGGATTGAACTCAATCTTAATTTCTTGCCACCTGGCAGCTCAAGGGCCTACCATTGCTTCCAAGTTGTTGTGCAACACATTGAGAACTCTAAGAACTCATATGCAAAGCCAACTTTAACTAGAATGGGCACAGAATATGTCAACACGATAGGTTATAAACCTCAAGTCGTGTGCTAGTGAAGAACTTCAGGTTTCATTCTTGATTAGTTCTTGAGAATTTCAAGACCTTTAAGACTCCCACTGTCCTCTTGACCTATAAGACTCCCTTGTCAAACATCCAAGAGATAGTGTGGATTCTAATCAAGACAAACACTTCACACAATTGGCCTTAGTTGGTCTTTGTTTTATCCAAAACATCACAACTTACCAATTTCAAATGTACAAGAGTAGAAAACTTTTACTCTTACATTTGTCAAGTGTTTTAAACCTTCTTTAAGACATGTCACTCAAATTACAATCTTGGAGTATGACTCTAATACTTGTATTGAAACGAAGTATGACTCATCTTCTTGATTTAACCATTTCAACAATTCAAGATCCCTTCTTCTTAGTCATAAGAATGCACTAAGACTTCCTTAGAGAACTAATTTTGATATGGTTTCTTAATCATTAAGATGATCACAAAACTGATACTAAAGTACTCTCCCATCTTTTCAGATTTGAGAAACTTTTATCCTTCTGCCTAACTTGATTCTTCTTATCCGCTCTGCCATGCATTGGAACCTTTTCCAATGTCTCAGAGTTACACTTAAGCTTGTAAGTATAATCATATTTACTGAACTCTAGTAAAATATGACGAATAGCCTTATATCTTTTGTGGTGGACTTAATCAGTGCACATGACTATGTACTCGATCCCTTAGTCCATTACTTGACTCAAACATCCTTGTGAACAAGTAATTAGTCTTAATTTTTCCAATACTTGAAAGTTCTCATTCATCATGCTAGACAACTTGCATGATTCCAAGTCCCGGTCCAATTGAGACTTGGGTGATGAGAATGTTTCTTTATTTGATAAATTTAGACATTACCACAAATGAAAGAATCAATTTCATACTTCCACTCTTGCTATTAATGGAATCATATAAGCAACAATTTTTCCTCAAATGCCATTGTAAGGATATTTTAAAATAAATAAAATCAAAAATTTTCTTTTTATTTTAAAACTATGCGGAAAAACTTATCCTTACAATCCATATGAAAACTTGTTGTTATCTATTCCTAAGCAATATCTCATAACTCCTAAGAAGTAGATCAAGAATCCGATTTTTCAAACTACGCGATAGAAATCCATTTATGCGATCAGATTCAGCATATTCTTTCTTTAAGTTCCTTTACTTTTCTTTGATTCTTAAAACATTACCATGTGACCCAGTCACATCATGTATCAGGAATCTCAGAATAGAAACTTAACAGAGTTAGATAGTGGACTTTACCTGAAGTAGAGTCAAACTTATTGACTTTAACATCCTTAGGTAAATCAGGCAGCTTCGCAACCAATGCCCCTTCCTTTGGCAATATAAACAAATGGACCCTTTGATAATGGTACATGAGACTATCACAAATTTAGACTTTCTCTTTACCATTTGTTCAACCGAGTTGACTATGGCCGATCCCTTTCCATTGGGAAGAGAATGCTTTTTCTGTATTTCCAGTGTCACCATTGTCAATGTCCATAAAGTTTCAGGAAGTTGATCTTAACAATAGATAAGATCATTAAGGGTCTTGTCATAGTCTATTCCATAGGTGTCCCAAAGGAACTCACTATGTAACTTAGAAAGTGATTGAACCACCAACTTTCTCAAGACTTTGACACCCTTCTCTCCCGACTTGTCAATATGTGACTACATCTCCAAGATGTGACCACACCAAGACCTTTACTTGCCAATAGGGCTCGAGTGACTTTAAACTTTTAAAGAACTTGTGGGGTAGGGAGAATAATTTGGAGGAGGTGACAGAAGTATGATTTCCATGGGACATCATCTTCATTTAGGAAAGCTTGTTCCAAGAGATTTGGGAAGATCATAAATGTCTAAAGCAGACATGTTATGGGAGATATTCAAGATAGTTGATTTTAAAGTCCTTAATATGACACCCAATATGAAATATTAAGGCTAGGACCCAACAAACTATTTTATAACTTAGAAGAGGTATGCCATAATCCAAGCTATGAAACAATTTGAAGGTAGGTGAATGACGATTCACCAATTTCCACCAAGATAAACGAAATGTATTATTAGGTTTTAATTGGTTTTGAAACTCCTAGATCTTTTGAGATTCATTGAACTGTTCAACGGCATGTTTCAATCTCGAGTGTGCCCTTCAGGTTTTGTGACTGGGATGCCGAGGATCACAAAACAAGGTGTGAAGTAACCATGCAAATTACTTGGTACCCTTAAGTGTTTACCCCTCAATCGATGTGCCGGTTAACCACACACGCTCCATCGATACTATGATAAACATTAAGTTACCCTTTGCCTACCTTGTTAAATACGAGTTAGTGTGCCGGTTAACCACACACGCTCCACTAACCGACTCAAACAAAGTGCAAAGTGTAATTTCGTGGATTAGCACCTTATTCACATTTTTCTAAGTAACTAAGATTGGGTATTATTTAGAGTTTAGTTACTTAGTATTTATCATTAATACTTTTAATGAAGGGAGAATTATAGTCATGTCAAACCCGTTCGGCTAACGACCCTCCACCAGTCAAGCAAGCGGTGGGTGAGAGTGGACACCCATTAAGTTGCCATTTTATAGGCAACAACCTTATACCCACCTTATAGACCGGCTTCGTGAATGAGGCGTACTAGCGGTAAGACCGACTTTACTCTTATACATATATATATATTATTAACTTATAATATTATAAAGTATAAGGGTTGAATTTTAACTTTTAAAATTCTAAGGGCTAACTTGGAATTAAAGTATTCATAAGAGAAAACTTTACAAATTCCAAAACTTGAGGGCAAGTTTTGAAACTATTCAAAACTAATTAATTCCATAACTTATGTATTTAAAGTAGTTTTAATCCAAAAACTCTTCAAGTTCCATAACTTGTGGACAAATTATGGAAGACTTTAAACTAATAAAGAATTAATCTTTTCTTTATTTTATAACTTATGGAATTAATTAAGGTTACATATTTTATTTATTTATTTATTAATGAAGTGACTCTTGAACCTCCATAACTTAAGGACAAGACTCTTCATCTTTTTTGTAACCTTTATGAGTTTTATGAGTCTTTAATGTGACTCTTCATGTAACTTAAGGATAAGTTACACAAACACATTTTATGCTCAACTCTTAGATTAATTTGGATTGAAAACAACTTTTTCACTCAACTTTTCTATTAATCTAAGCAACTCATAAGAACAAGATAATTCAAATCAAACTTTTTCATGTAATTAGTCTAACCTTTAAACTAATACAAAACATGAATCTATTGACAGTTATCTTGAAAATGGTTTAGCATGAACATTACCACATTAAAAAACAAGTTTATAAGTTCAAAACAACTTAGGGTAATGTTCCTAGTCCATTTCTAGCCAAAAACCTCAAAGATATGCTGTCTGGGGTCCAACTCGTCGAGTGCATGAAACAACTCGGCGAGTTGGATGCATTTTGCCTTGGACTCGTCGAGTCCCTTTCATGGACTCGGCGAGTCTGCTGGGCTGACAGCACCAATCTCGATTTTTCAGCTTCTATTGCAGGTATAACAAGAAAACAGGCCTAGTCTCTGATACCACTGTTGGGTTATGAGCATTCTAACACTCCTAAGTGTACATGCAACCCTAAATACTTTGGATCTATGTTTTCTCTATTATACATGCAAATATGAACATCCAAGGTATTATCCTAATCTAGCATACAAAATATCAATATAACAAGATAGAACACATACCTCTTTAATGGTGCTTGTCTTCATGAAGCTTGAGTGCCTAGTGCCCCAAGTGTGACACCTCAAATGGTTCACACAACACCAAATACACTTGGAATAACTTGAGAGAATTCTACACTTCATAAAATCGGCTAGCCCTCTCTAGAATAATCTAGTGGCCGATTTTGTCAAGAATAATATCTTTATATAGTGTTACAATTAGGGCAAACCCTAATTGTCATGACTTTCCATTTCCTTGGATCCATGGGTTCAAATACACCATGGAGCATCCATGGAGCATCATATGGGTTTTGGCTCAACTAGATAATCCATGGAGCATTATCTCACTATATAAGTATGGATGATTTGCACAATCAATCCATATATTTAATTAGTCTTCTTTTGATCACTTAATTAATCCTAGATTAATTCTTGATCAATACTAATTATATAATCTTATTATTCTTATTATTAATATATTAGAACTTATAATATATTAATAACCATAAGTGTCTTATTTCTCTCATTATAGTCTATCCAAGTGCATGATGCCATGCAACCCAAATGGACCATGCCGGGTCGGGTCAAGTCTTACCAATTATAGTTATGGACTTAGACATTAATCCAACAATTATCTCATGGGCCGGAAGGCTTTGTGCAGTGGACCGGAAGGTCAGGGCCTGGAAAGGCGTATGTGCGTAAGGTGTATATTGGGGAACTCACTAAGCTTCGTGCTTACAGTGTTGTATGTATGTTGTTTCAGGTTCTTCAGTAACGCAGGATGGCACCGGCTCGATTGTACACGCCAAAGAAAGAGTTGAATTCTGGAGGATCCTGGTTCTAAGTGAAAATGGAACTATGTTTTTGTAATTCAAATGTGTATGAGATTTTAAACAAGTGTTTTAATAGTAATTTGATTAAATAAAAATGAAAATTTTACCTTGAAATTCACGGTGTTACAAATTGGTATCAAAGCCTTGGTTTGAGGGATTCGGACGCGCCTACGGGTAAATCTGGACTCAAACCGAGGAAGTAAGAGAAAGTTTTTAAATAAATAGTTTTCTAAAAAGTGAATAAGAGTTCAAAGAGAAAGCAAGAAAGAGCAGTGTGTACAATCAGCCAGAGCCAGACGGTGATTTCCCAAAATACCCTTACTTTCGAATTATGAAATATTTATTATGCACTTATGAGATATTATTGCATGTTAGAGACAGGCTAGGTATTTCATATCTTAGGACTAGAATGGCCTGATTTGTGATGCCTTAGCCTAGGGTTTGTTGTTATATGTGCGTTATGCTTTAGAATATGTGATGAAAGAGAGTATCCAGTTAGAACGCGCAAAGGGTAGAGCTACGGAGTTCAGTGGTACTCCGAGGACGAGCCGAGAAGGTGGAGTTATCATAAAGAGGGAGTCCTATGTATACTTCGATGCTCAAATGCTGCTTGCTTTGTGCTTTGTGGAACTCTCGATGATGGGAGTCAGCTACTAAGTGAGTATGATGATATTCAGGAGGTAGATGACTGGCATCATTAGGAGTTCTTCAGTAGCTGATAGCAAAGAAGTGGGAGGACGACGGAAGAGACTAGGGAGTAAACCTAGCCGGATAAGTGCGATGAAAGAGTAGAGGGTTTCGCTGGGGAGCGAGCACGTGCGATGGGATTGGTGAAAGAGCAGGTCGCGCAGCTACTTAAGAGCTCTGGGATGGTCCGTGTGGAAAGTATGGGTAGATGTGGCAGGTAGTATGGGCCCGTACTACTGAAAGCAGAGGACCCATACTTGATACAGGGAGTATTCTGGAGGTCCTAAGGAACAGATTGAGGAGTGATGTTATGGTTTGAATACCATACATCGGAGCGGATTGCGGAGTGATGTTATGGTCCGGGTACCATACATCGGGACAGATTGAGGATGGATGTTGTGGTTCGAGCACCATACATTGGAGCGGATTACAGAGTAATGTTATGGTTCGAGTACCATACATCGGAGCAGATTGAAGAGTGATGTTATGGTTCGAGTACCATACATCGGAGCAGATTAAGGAGTGATGTTATGGTTCGAGTACCATACGTCGGAACAGATTGAGGAGTGATACTATGGTTCGGGAACCATACACCGGAGCAAATTGAGAAGGGATGTCATGGGATGAGTACCATGGTTCGTAAGGAATAATGCTTGTGGTTATCTTGTTGTCGGGTCATGATCGATGAGGTAGAGATCGGGCACGATGGGTCTTAGGCCTGCAGACCATGATTGAGTGTGGAGAGGCATCCTTCGAGAGGAAAGGCGAGTGCCTATCAGAGTATTTTGATACGAAGTTAAAGGGAGAGGAAAATTTCGATCTGAGTTGAGCAATCAGTCGATAAGGGAGAGGTCACCTTCTAGGTGGGTATTGCTATTTACGTTGTGTGCAAGATACGAAAGGCCTGACGTTGCAGTTTTGAATTTTGGGGGTGCACCCTGCAAGTCGTTATCGGTGATGATTTTCCCCAGAGTATCAGGAAGCATGTGTGCCGCGAGGCAGTGATTTATCGTGAGCAGACAGTCAGTGGGGACTGAGGTAGTCGAGGACCACACTACACACAATTGGGAATATTGGGATGTGTTGTAGTGGTAGCAGTGGGGAGTTCAGTCGAGTTTTGCAGTGCAGAGAGTTTTCGTCTATGTTGAGAGTGGGTCCCTGTCCTTGGGACAATTTCCGGTGTTGGAACATTGGTTGATGAGTTGAGGCTAGAGGAACGACGATTCTGCGGTGCAGTCTACGAGCGAGGGATGTTATTGGGCAGTTGAGATGCTTAGTATTGGATTGGTATGAGATTTGGAACGATTAGAGACAGTCGTGATGAGGAGTTCTTAAGGGTTCATCAGAGGTTCAGAGTATAGGGGGTCGATTGATTCCCTTAAGGGGGAATTATCAGGCGTTGCGTAGCACTTCCTCGGAGCAGGTGCGATTTCGATGGTGGAAAAAAATAGTTGTGGGTTGAGTGTGTGCTAATTGGTGATGGTTCGAACCCTAGTGGGGGAGAATCGGGTGCAGTATGTAAGAAAGCAAGGATTTGTCAAGAGTGGTGATAAGTGAAGTATAGAGATATGCCGTAAGAAACCATGAAACCAGAGGTGTCGGTGATCGAGGAAGAGGGTCAGAGCGAATTAATGCGGGAAGTACTCGAGGAGGAGAACGAATGTATCCATGACAGGTGTTTGGTGTCGTTACGAGTAGATAAAGAATGTTTGGGTCGGTATGCACATCCTTGTTTGGATTTTGAGCGTCGGAAGAAGGGTTTCGGAGAATTATCAGCATATTTCGTAGCGTCAGCGTTCCTCGTTTTCCAATCGAGAAATTATATACACCGAAGTTGTGATGTGGAAAAATGTAGATCTATTTATGGGATTCCGTGGAGATGTATTATTGTATCTACATGATGCTTGGGGCAGGATCTTGTGATGTTCGGTTGAGGTATTCTGAGATATCCGGGTATGACATCTTTATTTCGGAGTTATTCGTGAATCCTGAATTGAATCGACGTGTGGCATATCAAGTATCTGCGGATTTCGTGGGAGCCTTCGAGCATGGGCATGCAGGGGGATTATTTGAGAGAGCGGATTTTCGCAAAATGGGCGGTTGTTATGTTGATTGCCTAAATAGTCTGTGATGGGTATTCGAGTCGCAGTACTCACAAGACAGAGGGCGTTGTGATACTGCGGGGAGCCGAAGTACCCACTATTCTGAAGGTGTTGTGATACTACGTGGAGTCGCAGTACTCACTAAATGGCAAGAGAATTTTGATATTGGAATATTTTCGAGCAATGTATGAAGTGGAAGAGTTTCGAGTTTGGGTAGCCCCGGTATTGAGTCTTTGGAGCTTGGATATTGGGTTAGGGGCGAGATAGGGGTCTCCGTCTCTGTCGGGGGATGAGGTGAGATATGCAAGGAATACGCACAGCAGAAATCAGAGATTTGAGTGAGACGATCCTCGGTTGGATTGTGTTTTCTCGCATGAGGAAAAGAGGATTTTGTGACTTACGTGTCACTGGGTCGGGATAGTGGTCACGGGGAGAAAGTTAGTGGGATATTTGGATCGTGATATGGGTGACCGTTGGGGGGCTCAGTCGTGGAGCCAAAAGCTGATTCAGTACTTAGTCTTGAGGAGGAATATGGGGAAAGGAGTTTATCATGATGACATCGGAGGACACTTTAGAGAGAGTAAGCGATCCAAGCACTCGAAGGCATGCTTCGGGCATGTGCATTAGATTTCGGAGGAAGCCGCGGTATGTAATTATCCTTGGTTGAGTTGCATCATATCAACAGCCATCATTAGTGCATTAGTATGCCGCCCTTTTGAGCTGTTGCATAGGAGGTGGTGTCGGATCCACATTTGCTGAGGAGAGGTAACACATGGACCCGAGAATCCCTGCGAGCAGATCCAGAACGGGTGCGATATATGGAATAGTGACAAGGTCGTCAAGCGGATTTCCCTAGGTAAGGGAAGAGAAAGGTATGTTGGGGGCTAGTGCAGCATGTGTATACGATTGCAAGAGGAGAACTCGTGAGAGTTGCCCTGAGAATTGAGAATGGGTCCCTCAGTTGTTCCGATATGGATAAAGTGGGCTTAGGATCGGGGAACCGGTGATTCAGAGTTTCATAACCCTTATGGGTCGAGTGATCATTGAGATTTAGAGCAGAGTCGCATCTTGGGTAATTCTTGGTTGCAGGAAGTGGTGGACAGTACAGCGATCGTGTTTTAGTCGACAGGGCAGATGCAGCAGGTTAATCAGAGGTTAAAGATCGTCTAGAGTTGACAGGAAGGTTATGCGGACAAACGCCGTTGCGAGCATGTGTTTCAGGTCGGCGACTTCGTACTTCTGACGGTCTCTCTTTGGATAGGGGTGATTTGATTCAGGAAGAGGGGCAAGTTGGGGCCCCGATATGTTGGGCCTTTTCGTGAAGGTGCGAAGGTAGGAAGGGTGGCCTACCGTTTGGAACTGCCAACGGAGTTGGGATGGATCCATGACACTTTTTATGTGTCGGAATTGGAAAGGTGTAGAGCCGATGAGTCAGCAGTGGTTCCACTAGAGAACAATTAGGTGGATGCGAGCATGTGTTACGCTGGGAGACCAGTGGCCGCCAGGGATCGGAAGATCAAGGTTCTGAGGAACAAGGAGGTACCTCTAGTATTGGTTCAGTGGCAGCCTCGGAAGAGATCGGTAGTGACTAGGGAAGCCGGAACGTGAGATATGGGAGCAGCTCGATTGTACACACCAAAGAAAGAGTTGAATTCTGGAGGATCTTGGTTTTCTTCTAAGTGAAAATGGAACTATGTTTTTGTAATTCAGATGTGTATGAGATTTTAAAAAAGTGTTTTAATAGTAATTTGATTAAATAAAAATGAAAATTTTACCTTGAAATTCACGGTCTTACACCTCGCCTGATTGGAATAGCGATGGAGACGATGGGGGCGGCTAAGGACTCACTCTCGACGACTGAAGGTGCTTCAAAGGCATGGTGGCGGCCGATATGCAATAGTGTAGCGCTAGGGTCCCTCATCTCATCCGAACCAAAAGGAAAACAAGTATACGGGATTAACCCGTGTTCCTCCCAAACTATGATGCAAATTAAACACTTTTGGTCACTCCCTACTAATTTATTTTCAATGCAATTCCGAAAGTTACCCTTTAACCCCTGATGCTATAGACTCCTTTCAAATCAGGTCCAAAACTTACCATACACACCCTGACTTCTGAAACCCTTCTCAATTTAAATCCATAACTTACTCTTTTAACCCTAAGCTCCAAAAATTATATCAATTAGCTCCCTAACACCAACACCCTGCTAAATATTATTTATTCTAGGATTATTTTTCATTTATAAATCTTTTTCTACTCGTTTACTCAATAAACGGGATGTTACAACTCTCCCCCACTTAAATTAGATTTCGCCCTTGAAATCTTTCCTCATCATCCCCTACATGCCTTACAACTTGAATTGCCTAGCCCCAAGCTCGAGCATAACCCCAGTTATTCAATCCAACAGAGTTTTTCTCAACCAACCATATGGCACGTGCAACTACTAAGTTCGCTTAACTCCAAGCAACTATTACAACCGCTCTGAAGTCACATGACACTCCCCCAAGACTCTGTCGTCGAGGCTACTTAAGCCTTAGAACTCCTCAGAGTCATGCTCTAACCAGGGAATACTACGGATTGCCGTAGTCTGACAGTACTCTCACACTGACTTGTGAATGCTAGAACTCCTCGCTGGCTTACATCACTTACTCACTTACTCGTGAATATGGCTCCCCGCAGGCTTACATCACTTACTCACTCACTCGTGAATGCTACGGCTCCTCGTAGGCTTACAACACTTACTCGTTCACTCGCGAATGCTACGGCTCCCCGCAGACTTACATCACTCACTCACTCGCCATGGGCTCTCCCCATGGGTTTTCCCTGATATAACAAAGTGATTACTCCCACATGGATCATTCCACTCTCTTACCGCCACATAATCTCATCATTAAGCCATCACCAGATTGCGCTCATTGAACTCATGCTCCGCGATCCATCATGGACAGGTGCACTCACCCTCCCAGACTGAGCATCGTTACTCCTGACGCCCATTGAAGCAATAACGCAATTCCTGTCGATACAATTCACATTCTTTGACAATCCCCATACGATGAAAATTAGTTGATGGGTTCCCATTGGAACAATAGCTATCCGATACTCCACTTATCATATCATAAACTCGAGTCTCAAGGTAACCCAACAACTTAGGGCATCAGACTCGGATATCCCCATACGCCATCGTCAAATCTCACGCTCGCTTGTCTCAACCTCTGATCTTCCATTCACGACATTATACTTGGATGCCTCAATACATCATCATAGAATCTCATAATGTCTTGCTACGACCATTGATCTTCTTCTCGCACAACTCATATCCTCGAAATACTCTGCTCACAAATTGAACAATTTGATGATTTGCCCAAGAAAATATCCCGTTCTCCCCCACTTAGGGTTCGAGTTGTCGCCTAATGTCACACACAATCAACTTCACTGTAGACTGGCTCTCTAGATGTATCATTCCCAACCCAGGGAACGTACCACACAACACTCGATGACTTTCCGGAAAAATAACCAAATAACTCCAAGTACCCCGAATCCCATATGATAATTCTGGATTCCTCCCCATGTGACTGCCTCTAGTCACCCAGAACCTCGTCTGGTTGCACATACACTTAATCCGACGGTCCTAGAATAGAACGATCTCCTTCCCTGGAGATACTGGACTATCACATACTTCATTCTCAGAATTCTCAATCATCACCCAACTGCAAGATTCGACATAGCACGGGAGACCTCACTCCCATAGTAGATCTATTGCATAGCCACGAAGGTCGAGAACTCGATATACTCCTCTCGTTTCCTTGAAACAGGTGTTAATATAAAACGTACCAAACTCAAACAAGGCATACTCGAACCTGCGTTGTCACATTCCTCACTGATAACTTCTTCCCGGTATGAGAATGTAACCCAATGCTCTCTTACAAAAAAATTACTCTTAGTGCTGCTATCGCAACTCTCTAGTACCTCACAAGGTCTTCTTTTATTCTCCGACATCAGAAACTCACATAGCCATCTCAAAATGGGAAAAAGGGGTAAAGAATCCTCAAATAGAAACTTGGCATTATAGGATATTGCCCGAGCACTCAACTCAAACTACAACCCTCAACGGTGCATCATCTCCACCCTTATTTGAGTCTTGTGACTCCAACTGGCACCCCACTAGTCAAAACCCTCGAGATCTAAACTCGGATTTTCCCACCCCAAGCATACCCCATTAAAATCAATGCATGGCCCTCTGGCCCCACAACCACCCATATCTGATCTCAGACTACTCAAACACAACAGGATAACTGGTAGAACCAGAAACACTAACCGCCACGAATCATGGTACTCGAACCATGTGATCACCTCTCAATCTGCTCTAAATCATGGTACTCGAACCATGTGATCACCTCTCAATCTGCTACTTAGAACATGTTAAATGCGCCCCGCATCTAGTATGGGTCCCATGCTTTCAGTAGTACGGGCCCATACTAGCTGCCACATCTACCCATACTTCCACATGAACCATCCCAGAGTTCCTAAGTAGCTACTCAACCTTCTCGATCACCAATCTCGATACGCGTGCTCTCTCCCCAGCGAAATGTTCTACCCTGTCAGTGCACTAATCTGACCATGATCACTCCCTAGGCTCTTCCTAGGTCCTCACACTTCTCCGCCATCAGCTGCTGAAGAACTCCTAATGATGCCAGTCATCCACCTCCTGAATATCGTCATATTCACTTAGTAGTTGACTCCCATCATTGAGAGTTCCACAAAGCACAAAGCAAGCAGCATTCGGGCATCGAATAATCTCTACTAGCGTGTAAAATGACTCTAGGTTATTATCCCATTTGCTCTGCTCATACTCGATGGACAACACCGAACTCCATCAACTTCGCCCCATGCGGCATCTGTCCACCCTCCCAGTAGACTCCTCAAATGCTAATCTAGGAGAGATACCACATCGGCTTGGAAGGAGAACGAAAGATTTACTTATAAAGGGGTGTGGATGCCTTACTTGTCACAACGCGTTTTAAAGCCGTGAGGGTAGCATATCCCATAAGAACTCTGCAGTTAAGCGTGCTCGGGTGGGAGTAGTACCAGGATGGGTGACCCCCTAGGAAGTCCTCGTGCCGAGTGGCCCAAAGCGGACAATATTGTGATACGTGCCAGAGGGGGATGTTACAAATGGTATCAGAGCCAGGGCACGGGTCGATGTGTTCGACAGGGACGTCGAACCTTATAATGGGGGTGAAGGTGGGTTGCACCTGATCCCACATCGGCTTGGAAGGAGAACGAAAGATTTACTTATAAAGGGGTGTGGATGCCTTACTTGTCACAACGCGTTTTAAAGCCGTGAGGGTAGCATATCCCATAAGAACTCTACAGTTAAGCGTGCTCGGGCGGGAGTAGTACCAGGATGGGTGACCCCCTAGGAAGTCCTCGTGCCGAGTGGCCCAAAGCGGACAATATTGTGATACGTGCCAGAGGGGGATGTTACAAATGGTATCAGAGCCAGGGCACGGGTCGATGTGTTCGACAGGGACGTCGAACCTTATAATGGGGGTGAAGGTGGGTTGCACCTGATCCCACATCGGCTTGGAAGGAGAACGAAACATTTCCTTATAAAGGGGTGTGGATACCTTCCTTGTCACAACACGTTTTAAAGCCGTGAGGGCAGCAGATCCCATAAGAACTCTGCAGTTAAGCGTGCTCGGGCGGGAGTAGTACCGGGATGGGTGACCCCTTGGGAAGTCCTCGTGCCGAGTGGCCCAAAGCGGACAATATTGTGATACGTGCCAGAGGGGGGTGTTAGACATAAGCTATAATATTCTCGTGTTCTAAATTTCCAAATGCCTAGGGCATTAAGAGGGAAAAAGGACTAGAACTGGATATAACTAATGTTATTAAAAAAACTGCTAAGAATAATCCAAGGTTCGCTAAAAATTGGTTGCTTATGGATAATGGGATGTATAGTAATGGATGGACTACATTGACATTATTATGAATAGATATGATTCTATTAACAATGAGTTGTTATATGGAAAATACAGAATTGTTTATTTAATGGGAGTTACATATCAAGAATCTATGTGTAGGTAAGAAACTTTTATGCAAGAAGGATGATCAAAGGAATATGCTTTGAATATGAGACTCTGTATCTATGGAATTGTCTTATAACAATCTCCAATGGAAAGTTTTGTAATTGACAAAGTCTTTGTGACTTGTGTACATAGTCATTACAAAAGGATCACTTCATATAAGTTCAAAATCTAACAAATTACAGTAAGTGGCAAGAACTTGGTATTTTTACACTAACGATAAGGATTTGGAATTGTGAAATAAGTATCGTTCAAAATGTTTTCAATTGATCTATTTCACAAAGTAGGGAACGTAGGTAAATGTAGTGTGCATTCTTGGAGCATGGGATAGCTATTCTTTTAATTCAAGTATTAGTTGATAAATCAAAACAAAATACAATGAATAAGGTGTTATCAAAATGGTGATTAAATAAATGGTGTTTTATTTATACTCAAAAGTTTTTTGGGCCATATAGGGTTAGTATTACTCTTGTGTTTCACTTTGTATGTTTTGACTTCCCAAATAATAAGATTATTCAAACTATCCACAGTTGATCATAATTTGGAAGTAAGTATGAAGCTAGAATGTCATGAGTTGGCTTCTAGATTATATAAGATGTTAAACATAGCAAAAGTTTTCCTACACCATTCATGAGTGCTCCTGAAATAATATTTCAGTATTGGATTCAACCCACGCTCACCTGAATTACTTCATGGAATTTATCACGAGTAATTTTGAGATGATAATATCATATAATCTTGAAACTAAGATATATGAGTTGTTGACTATGAGTTGGTTGTGCATTGATGATACAAAAACGCATCAGTAACTTGATGTTGTAAAATGTATCATTGTGCAAGACTTAATGAGTAGTTAATACAAGTGTATAATGTTGAAGTTTATATATTCCTTTTATCCTAAGACGATTAAAAGTGATATCTTGGGCCCCTCGATGATTCTGTTTTGCCTATGTGTTGGGCCTGGTCAGAACTAAATTGATGTGTTCAGTTATGTTCTATGTCAGACAAATCGGAAATCAGGAAACAAATTGCAAGAAAATAAGTATGACTAATGTTCCATGTATTTGTCCGCATAGAAATCTTGAGAACAGAGGAATATATGATCCCTTATCTGAAGGACGCGTCACTAACTAGGCCAGTATTCGACAACGACTTTTGAAAGCTTATGATTGCTAAGTTGGATCCTAAAGTTGCATCTACAATTATAGTTATTAGATTTATCCAATTGGGAGATTGTTGTATTAGGTGTCTAAGCCCATAATTATAATTGGAATGTGATTCGCCCAATAATAGCATGGCACTTTTGTGAAACATCCCAAAAATACGAACCAAAAATTTCATTTTTAAAATCAGTAATAAAACTAATAATCATCCATAGCCATAAAGAAAATCAAGTATCATGTATCTCAAACATCGTGACTAGTACTGTATCAAAATCATATGAGAAAAATATGAGACTCTTAAAATCACAGGCTAGAACAGTGGTGTGTGCCATGCGATCACCTCGAGCCCTTCCCCTTGCTACTAAAAGTACCTGAAACCAAAAATGAAAACTGTAACCACGAAGCTTAGCGAGTCTCCCCAAAGTACCACATACCATACAATTATCATTCAACTAGGATATATGAGCCCTACCTACTCTCATGGAGATTCTGACCCTGCCCAAACTCTGCTGCCTAGAAGATTTGGGACCCGCCCACAATACGCTGTCAAGGATATTTGGGCCCCACCTACTCTCTACTACCTAGGAGATTCGGGCCACGCCCACACTCCGTTATCTAGGAGATTCGGTCCCCGCCCACACTCCGCTACTAACATGCATACAAGTATCACACAGACAACAAATATATCTACAAAATAATCAGATGTCTATACTTGAATAATATTATGAGCATCAGGACCTGCTCACTCTAGATTGCTATGAGATTCACGCCTCACCCACTCTCATATACTAACATATCACATATACGAGTTAGCCTTGGTGCCTTAGACTCGTTCTTACTGAAGGGGAACTCACCTCGTAAAGCCAACCGCTGAAAACCTGAGTGAGGAATCCCTAACTGCTGCTCTGGCGACTATCCATCTATAAATTCCATAATAACACTTAATCAAAAATATGATAATCCTTCTTAGGGTAAGATGACCATATTACCCATTGTCAAATTCAACATCCTTTTCAAACTCAACTTTCCAGGTTGACCTAGCTCGCTGAGTCAACCTCGGACTCATCGAGTTCTAGAACTCAGAACCCTAGAATCGCGACTCGGCTCGCCGAGTCACTCTATGCTTCATCTAGTTCCCAGGCTACCCATCATCACGACTGGATGAACTAACTCGTAGAGTCCTAGCATAATCAGAAAAGGGACAAGATCATCCAACTCGTCGAGTTCCTTAACAAGTCGCCAAGTTTCATGAACATCATCGAGGATCCTTGATCAGACTTGTCGAGTTCCCATATGAACTAATCGAGTCCCTTGCAGATCTAATCTAAACAAATGATTTCACACTTCTAAGGCTCCAAAATATAGATCCATATTGTTTGCATGGTCCATTTCTGTAAAGTTGGAGACTTGATGGCTTTGCACACCTCAAATGAACCCAAACTCTAGTTATATCAACCTACTTCTATCAACATGACCATGACATGGACAAAAACGTGTTCAAGACCTCCTTTATGGCTTTAGAGGCTAAATATCACTGGAAAGAGGGATTGCTTATCATAAAACCCATGGAGAATAACTTATCCTTCTCAAAGGGGTCTAAAAGTCCCTTAAATTTACACTAACCAAGACCTAAGCTATGGTTTATCAAGCTAAGAGATTTTTACCTTAGAAGGCTGCCTAAGATGGATGAAGTCCTAGATCTTGCTCTTCTCCACAAGCTTGATGGCTTCAAGCTCTCCCAACTCTCTTCTTTTTCACAAAAAATGAAGCTCACAACGAATTAGGGTTTTTGGAGGACAAGGAGGCAGGTAAGGGAGGCCCAAAAGGGGGTTAACTGGCTTAAATAGGGTGCAAAACCCCAAAAATAGAGTTTTCTCCTGACAGAGCTACACTTCGAGTCTAGGCTTAGACTCACAGAGTAGACTATTTAAATCCCCGCGTCGTTTCTGGCATCTACTCGACGAGTCACGACTACTAAATTGTCGAGTCCTTCTTTCAAGATAAATATATAAATACTTAATTAAACGCGTAACAAGAAACCAGACATTACAATTCTCCCCCACTTGTCCTAGAATTCATCCTCAATGTTTGTTGTGACTGAAAACAACTTTGGGTAGTGCTCCCTCATCTCCTACTTGGGCTCCCAAGTCCACTCCAAGCCTTTTGCAGTGCTGCCATTGTACCTTCACCAGTTCAGCTCTCTTGTTCCTCAGCTTCTTCATCTTGCGATCCAGAATTGCTGCTGGTATCTCAATGTAATTTAGGTTCTCATCAACTTGAATATCCTCTAAGGGCACCAATATTTAGTCATCCACTGAGCACTTCCATAGCTAGGAAGCATGGAAAGTTTTGTGGATGTAGCTGAGCTCTACTGGAATATGTAACTAGTAAGCAACCTGACCCACTCGGGCCAAAACCCTAAATGGACCAATGAACCTGGGCCCCAACTTGCCCTACTTCTGAAACCTGATAACACCCTTCCAAGGTGACACTTTCGGGAGGACCATGTCGCCCACCTGAAACTCCAAATCCGAACGTTGCTTTTCCGCGTAATTCTTCTGCCAACTTTGACTAGTCTGGAGCCTGCTTTGGACCTGCTGGATCCGCTTCGTGGTCTTGAGTAATACCTCCATACTCCCCATAACTCTCTGACCGACCTCACACCAACAGACTGGGGTCCTACATTTCCTCCCATAGAGCATCTCAAAGGGAGGCCAGTCTATACTGGCGTGGCAACTATTGTTATACGAAAATTCCTCTAACAAAATATACATATCCCAACTGCCACCAAAATCCAAAACACATGCTTGAAGCATGTCCTTGAGAGTCTAAAATGTCTTATCGCTTTGTCCATCCATCTAGGGGTGGAAAGCGGTGCTAAAGTGCAGACGATGACCCATCTCATCGTGAAACCGCTTCCAAAATCTTGAAGTAAAACGAACTTCTCGGTCTGACACCACCGAGACAGACACTCAATGACGTGCCATTACCTCTTGCACATAACTCTCGGCCAGCTTCTTAGCCGAGATGCTCTCCTGGATTGGTATGAAGTGAGTGCTCTTAGTCAACTAATCCACGATGACCCATATTGAATCGACTCCACGTACGGTCCTAGGAAGCTTAGTGATGAAATCCATGGTGATATCCTCCCATTTCCACACAAGATTGTCTAACGGCTGCACCCAATACAGCACCCAGACCCTCCCATGCAGGGTCAACAGTCCTCGATTATCATAATAAAAAAAGGCCATCAGGCCTATAATCTGCTCGCAGTTTCGGCACTCCTCCTTTAGGCCCTCTACCTACGCCTGTCGGATCTACTCCGATAATGGAGTAGTCACTCTCATCCTTAGGCAGATGTCTCAGATCGGGGCAGCCATCGCCTTGTGGCTCAAGGCATCGGCCATTGCGTTGGCCTTTCCCGGGTGATAAAGGATCTCACATTTGTAGTCCTTTACCATATCTAACCACCGACGTTGCCTCATGTTTAGATTTGGCTGATCCATGAGGTACCGCAAACTCCTGTGATCCATGTAGATGGTATAGCGGACCCTATAGAGGTAATGTCGCCAAAATCTTAAAGGAGAATACCACAACCCCCATATCTAAATTGTGCGTCGGATAGTTAGCCTCTTAAGGCTTTAGCTGTCTTCAGGTATAAGCTATCACATGCCCCCGATGCATCAACACTTCTCCCTTACCTGTGATCAAAGCATCACAGTATACTACAAAGTCATCTACACCCTTTGGAAGAGTTAGGATCGGTGCCTCGCACAATTGCTTCCTGAGTGTCTCAAAGGCTGCCTGCTACTCAGGTGCCCAGTGAAAAACCACCGATTTCTTGGTGAATCGGGCGGAACTGCAATCTTGGAGAAGTCTTGAATAAATCTCCTGTAATACCCTGCCAGACCCAGGGAACTCCGAATCTCAGTTGGAGACCTCATAATCTCCCACTGCATCACGACCTCTATCTTGATCGGATCTACTAAAATACCCTTCTGTTTGACGAGATGCCCAAGAAAATGCACCTCCCGCAACCAAAACTCACAGTTAGAGAACTTCACAAAAAGTCTCTCCCTTCTTAGTGTCTCCAACACCTCTCTCAGGTGCTCCTCATGCTGCTCCTGAGTCTTCGAGTAAACCAAGATGTCATTAGTGAGTACTATTATAGACCGATCCAGCATCAGTCTACACATGCGGTTCATGAGGTCCATGAACACGACTAGAGCATTGGTGAGTCAAAACAGCATCACCACAAATTGATAATGACCATAGCGAGTCCTAAAGGAGGTCTTCTGCACATCATGATCCCTGAGTCACATCTAGTGGTACCCTGAATGTAAATAATTCTTGGAAAACCAAGATTCTCACTGAATCTGGTTAGATAAATCATCTATCCTCGGAAGTGGGTAACGGTTCTTCAACGTTAACTTGTTCAACTCCTGGTAGTCTATACAGATTGTTGGATAAGGTGTCTAAGTCCATAACTTATTTGGTATATACTTGACCCGACCGGCATGGTCCATTTGGGTTGCATCTCATCCAAACTATTATGGATAATTTTATGAGAGTTATACACATATGTTTATTAATATATTATGAGTTATAATATATTAATATGAAGTTACGTTATTTAATTAGTTTTAGTCTTAAATTAATTATGAATTAATTTAGAGATTAAAAGGAATACTAATTAAATTATGGGCTATTTGTTTTATATAGTGTGGGCTAATACTCATTTGTTAATGGGCTAGGCTTATGTGGAAGTCCATGGATGATCCATGGAGCTTTTAACCCATGGATCCTTGGAAAAGGAAAAGACATGGGTTATTAGGGTTTCACCCTAACCATGCATACTATATAAGCATGCTTATGGAGCATGAAATGAAGCCAAAGAGAAAACTAGTGAACTAGTGTGTGTGTGCATGTGTGTGGCCGATTTCTATACAAGGTGTATACTCTCTCAAAGTTTTCCAAGAGTTTGTGGTGTTTGTGATTCCATTTGAGGCATTCACACTATTGGTGCTTGGCCCTCAAACTCCTTAGAACCAAACTCACCAAAAGGTATGTAATCTCTTCTAACTCTTTTATGTTGAAATGTTCCCCATGCCATGTTAGATAGGTTATAAACCTTGGAAAATTATTATTTTGCATGTATTTAGACAAACATAGATCCAAGGTTTATTAGGGTTGCATGCACACTTAGGAAGTGTTAGATTGCTCAAAACCCAACAGTGGTATCAGAGCCTAGGCTTGCTTGTTTGATACTTGATGCAAAATAGTGAAAAAAGTCGAAATCGTTGCTGTCTGCATGGTGGACTCGCCGAGTCCATTGGGGGGACTCGACGAGTCCAAGGCAAACTTCAACCTACTCGGCGAGTAAGTTCGTGCACTCGACGAGTAGGATCGAAAGAATGCAGAATCTCGACTTTTGCTGTTGGAAATGGACTAGAAACATTACCCTAAATTGTTTTGGTGTTATAAAACTTATTTTAGTTGGTGTAATGGTTGTTCTAATCCATTTACAATAGCATATATCAAAATTCCATGATTTTATGTGTTCATATAATTCTTGAATTTTTGATGATCATGTTCATGTTCTTATGAATTTAGAAAATGATAGGAATTATTTGCTGAATTGTTTAGGATTAATTCTTTATCATTTATGTGTTTTACTGGAGTCCATAATTTGTCCTCAAGTTATGGATTACCAAAGGTCACTTTCATTTAACACACACTTAAAACACATAAGTTACATGAAAATGAAGAGTCTTCATTTTTATGAACCTTTAATTCATAAGTTATGAAATGAAGAGTTTTGCAAAGTTACAAAACTTGCCCTCAAGTTTTGGAATTTGTAAAGTTTCACACACTTTAATAAACTTTAATTCCAAACCTTAGAATTTTAATAGTTAAAATTCAACCCTTATACTATTTATAACATTAATGGTTAATTATTATATATATGTATAAGAATAAGTCGTTTTACCGTTAGTAGGCCTCATTCACGAAGCCAGTATATAAGGTGGGTATAAGGTTGTTGCCTATAAAATGGCGACTTAATGGGTGTATACTCTCACCCACCGCTTGCTTGATCGGTGGAGGGTCGTTAGCCGAACGGGTAGAACAATGACTTTAAATCCTCATTAAAAGTATAATGAATATTATAAAATAACTTAGTTATTTTAGGAAAATGTGAACATGGTGCTAATCCATGGAATTCACACTTTGTACCTTACCAAGTCGTTGGTGGAGCGTGTGTGGTTAACCGGCACACTAACTAGGACTAGTAAGGATCACGAAGGGTGACTTAATGTTTGTCATAGATCAATGGAGCGTGTGTGGTTAACCGGCACATTGATTAGGTGATAATATTAAGAGTACCAAGTGAATTAACATGGTTATTCACACCTTGTTTTTTGATCCTCGGCATCCCAGTCACAAAACTTGAAGGGCACAATCGAGATTGAAACATGCCATTGAAAAGTTCAATGAATCTCAAAAGAATCTAGGAATTTCAAATCCAATTAAACCTAATAAATCATTTCGTTTTCATGGTGGAAATTGGTGAATCGTCATTCACCTACCTTTCAAATATATTATTACTTAGATTACGACATCCCTCTTCTAAGTGTAATCTATTGTGATTGGATCCTAGCCTTAATATTACATTTGGGTGTCTTATTAAGGATCCTAAATATCTAATCTAAACTTACTCTCTTCTTTCAGATGTCTTCCAACACTAATGCTTCAGGCTCTAACCCAACTGGTTCTTTCTCTCTCATGAATCTTTGTGGGAGGGTCATCTTTGATGGTTCCAACTTCATGGATTGGATTAGGAACATCAGGATGGTTACTCGTTACGAGGACAAGGAATATGTCCTCGATAAGGAGTTAAAAGAACTTGATGAGTCTACTGCTACTCCTGAGGAGATCGCTGAATTCAGGACTCATGAGAGAGATGCTACTAAGGTGGCATGTATCATGATGGCCACAATGACAGCCGAGCTCCAAAAGTCGTATGAAGATTTCTACCCTTTTGAGATGCACCAAGACCTGATGGAAAGGTACCATCAGAGTGCTCGTCAGGAGCGGTATGAAATAATCTCCTCCATAATAACTACCCGCATGAAGGACGGTGAATCCGTCACGGGCCACATGCAAAAGATGCAAAGGTATGTGGACCGTTTGCTGAAGCTGAATGTTAACATCCCCGAGGAGTTGGCGATTGACATCATTTTGCACTCCTTGCCTTCTTGTTATGATCATTTTCGAATGACATATCATATGAACAAGGAGGAAGTTACCCTCAGCAAGCTTCAAGGACTCTTGAAGACCGCTGAAACCGGTCTTAAGGGTAAAGCGGTTGTTACCTCTACTACTCCTACTCCAACTTCTACCCCTGTTTTAGCTATTGGGCAAGGCAAAGGGAAAAAGAGGAAGCACCCTTCGAAGGGTACCAAGGGAAAGTCTCCTGAAGGCTCCTCATCAAAGACTAAGAACGGTTCTGTCACTCCTTCTGCCATTCCAAAGGATGCTGAATGCTTTTATTGCCATGAAAAGGCACACTGGAAGCGAAACTGCCCTAAGTACTTGCAGGATCTAAAGGATGGGAAAGTGAAACCCACCTATGCAGGTATTTACACTATATTGTCTAATTACTCAACATATTCTAACTCTTGGGTGCTTGATACAGGATGTGGTATTCACATATGTTCTGATTTGCAGGGCCTAAGAAGAAGTGAGGATGTGGAGCACGGGAAGATAAACTTAATCATGGGGAATAGGAAGGCTTCACCTGTTTCCAAGATTGGAGTTTATACTTTGTTGCTTAATAATGGGTTAAAATTAGATTTGAATAAATGTGTGTACTCGTCTGAAATGGCGAGGAATATTATTTCTTTTCATGCTTTGTACAAACAAGGTTTTACCTTTTCGTTTGATAATGAATGTGGTGGTATTAATGCTTTCTTTAATAATGTGTTTTATTTTAAAGCATTACCTTGTGATGGTGTGTATGAAACTGTGTCGATTGTAGACAACTTAGGAAATAATGTGTTGTATATTGATTCTTCTACTAGCCTAGATAAAGCATCATTGTGGCATTGTCGTCTTGGACATGTAAACAAGAAACGCATAGGACAACTCCAAAAGAGTGGAGTCTTGGAATCATTTGACCTTAAATCAGATGATAGTTGTGAATCTTGTCTACTTGGAAAAATGACAAAATCACCCTTCACTGGAACTTGTGAGAGGGGTGAGGGTTTGTTGGACCTAATACATACTGATGTATGTGGGCCATTCAAAACCGCCACAAGGGATGCTAATCGGTATTATGTGACTTTTATTGATGATTTTAGTAGATATGGGTATGTCTACTTAATCAAACACAAGTCCGAAACCTTTGAAAGGTTTAAGGAATTCAAGCAGGAAGTAGAAAATCAATTGGGCAGGAACATTAAGATGCTTCGATCCGATCGAGGTGGTGAGTATCTTAGTACCGAGTTCCTTGACTATCTTAAGGAGTGTGGGATTGTCTCACAATTGACTCCTCCCAGGACACCTCAGCTGAATGGTGTAGCTGAGAGGCGTAATCGTACCTTGTTGGACATGGTTCACTCTATGATGAGTCGAGTTTCGTTACCAATCTCTTTTTGGGGGTATGCGTTAGAGACTGCCTCCCATATCCTTAATCTAGTCCCTACAAAGAAGGTTACCAAAACACCTCATGAGATGTGGACTGGGAAGGTTCCCAATTTGGACCACATCAAAATTTGGGGTTGCGAAGCCTTCGTGAGGCGTGAAACTCATGATAAGCTTGAACCCCGAAGTGAAAGGTGTATTTTCATCGGCTACCCACATAAATCCTTCGGTTACCTTTTCTGCAGACCCAGTGAGAATGTGGTCTTTGTAGCACGAAGAGGGATCTTTCGCGAGAAAGAATTTATAAGCCAAGGAGACAGTGGGAGGCAGATTGATCTTGAAGAAATTCAAGAATCAATTGGTGAAGGAACCTCAGACACTAGCAATCAACCTGAGGAAGAAACTCCTGTTGATCCAGCTGACGAGTCTGTACCTCTGAGACGTTCCACACGGGTTAGGAACACACCTTCGTTTTATTATGGTTTTCATATTACTACGGAAGGTGATACGTTTATTAGTGATAGTACACTAGTAACTTTGGATGAACCTAGTAGTGTTAAGGAAGCCATGGCAGGCCCGGAGTCTGCTAAATGGAAGGAGGCTATGGACAGCGAGATACAGTCCATGTATGACAATCAAGTTTGGAACTTGGTTGACAATGTACTAGGCCGTAAAACAGTCGGGTGCAAATGGATCTTCAAGAAGAAGACCGACATGGAAGGAAAAGTGCATACTTATAAGGCTCGACTGGTTGCGAAGGGTTTTACTCAAACTCAAGGTATTGATTATGATGAAACCTTCTCGCCGGTAGCAAAGATTAAGTCTATTAGGGTTATGTTAGCCATTGCAGCATTTCATGATTATGAAATATGGCAAATGGATGTCAAAACTGCTTTCCTTAATGGAAAGTTGGCTGAGGATGTGTACATGAATCAGCCAGAGGGTTTTGTCAATGCAGAGTACCCTAATAGAGTATGCAAGCTTGAGAAATCCATTTATGGATTAAAACAAGCATCTCGTAGCTAGAATCTTTGTTTTGATGAGAAGGTAAAAGAGTTTGGCTTCTTGAGAAGCGAAGATGAGTCTTGCGTGTATGTCAGAGCTAGTGGGAGTATAGTTAGCTTCTTGGTACTGTATGTGGATGACATACTACTCATAGGAAATGACATCCCAACCTTGCAGGAGGTTAAGTCCTGGCTTGGGAAGTGCTTTGCTATGAAGGACCTAGGGGAGGCTACCTATATCCTAGGGATAAGGATATTAAGAGAAAGGAGTAGAAGACTAATTGGACTTAGTCAGAGTATCTACTTGGATAAGGTGTTGAAAAGGTTCAACATGGAGAATTCCAAGAAAGGAGATTTACCGATCCAAAGCAATACCAAACTGAGTAAGGCTCAGAGTCCGAGTACAGAGGCAGAGATAGCTGAGATGAGCTAATTACCATATGCTTCCGCAGTTGGCTCGATCATGTATGCTATGACTTGTACCCGTCCTGATGTGGCATTTGCTTTGAGCATGGTCAGTAGGTATCAGGGGAACCCTGGCAAGGCTCATTGGACCGCGGTAAAGAACATTCTCAAGTACCTGCGGAGGACTAAGGATTGGATCCTTACCCTTGGTGGCAGTGATGACTTGAGAATATTAGGGTATAGTGATGCTGGTTTTCAGACTGATAGGGATAATTTCCGCTCTCAGTCGGGCTGGATCTTTACCTTAAATGGAGGGGCAATTTCTTGGAAGAGTTCCAAACAGGAGATGGTGGCTGATTCGACTAGTGAATCAGAGTATATAGCAGCGAGTGAAGCAGCGAAGGAGGCGATATGGCTAAAGAACTTCATCGGAGACCTTGGAGTTGTACCAGCTATTAAGGAACCTATAGAGATTTTCTGTGACAACAATGCTGCGGTTATCTTAGCCAAGGAAACAAGAGATCATGGCGGATCCCGACACATTGACAGAAAATATCACTTCTTAAGACACAAGATTGAAGAAGGACTCCTTGTGACAAGGAGGATATCGTCAGATGAGAATCCTACAGATCCCCTTACGAAGGGACTGACGAGGGTTAAGCATTTTCAGCATGCGAGACGCATCGGGCTGAGGGACGATATTAGTTTTACAGATTAGATAGTTTTCCTGAAACTTGTAAAATGTAATCGACGTTTGATGATGAATAAAATTTGTGATTTATTTATGAGTAAAGTGTTACTATCATTGTCAATTATTTACTATTGTTTCAGTTTTGCATGTTTTGACTTCCAGAATAATTAATTTATTCAAACCTCCACAATTGATCATACGTCGGAAGTAGGTATGAATCAAGATTGTCATGAATTGGGTTTGTAGATGCCTTAAAGGTGTTTAGACATGGCAATGGTTGCTGCAACATTCATGAGTACTCATAAGTTATGAGTATTGGTATAAACCCACGCTCACTTGTATCACTTCACGGAATTTATCTCGAGTGATCGTGAGACGATAACATCATATAAATCTTTAAACCTAGAGATATGAGTTGTTACCTATGAGTTGGTTGTGCATTGATTGCACGTAAACGCATCAGTAACTTGATGTTATAAAACGTGCCTTTGTGTACAATTCAATGAGTAGTAGAACAAGCATATCAGTCGAAGTTTATCTGTTCCTTCTAGAAATAGAAGCGATATCTGGGCCCCTCGATGATTTTGTGTTGACCCATATACCAGGCCTGGTCAGAACTAAACCGATGTGTTCAGTGAAGTTCTTCGTCAAACAAATCGGATAATCGAGAAACAACTGCTAGACAATAAGCAAGACATAGTTCCATGTGTTTGTCCGGCTGATATCATGAGAACAGAGGATTATGTGATCACTTATCTAAAATGGCGCTTCATAGTTCGACAGAGTCTTCATTGTTCGAGGGAGTTTTCGAGAGCTACGATTGTTGGTTGGTTCCTGAAATTATAGGCAAATATAGTTATTAGACTTATCCAAGTGGGAGTCTGTTGGATAAGGTGTCTAAGTCCATAACTTATTTGGTATATACTTGACCCGACCGGCATGGTCCATTTGGGTTGCATCTCATCCAAACTATTATGGATAATTTTATGAGAGTTATACACATATGTTTATTAATATATTATGAGTTATAATATATTAATATGAAGTTACGTTATTTAATTAGTTTTAGTCTTAAATTAATTATGAATTAATTTAGAGATTAAAAGGAATACTAATTAAATTATGGGCTATTTGTTTTATATAGTGTGGGCTAATACTCATTTGTTAATGGGCTAGGCTTATGTGGAAGTCCATGGATGATCCATGGAGCTTTTAACCCATGGATCCTTGGAAAAGGAAAAGACATGGGTTATTAGGGTTTCACCCTAACCATGCATACTATATAAGCATGCTTATGGAGCATGAAATGAAGCCAAAGAGAAAACTAGTGAACTAGTGTGTGTGTGCATGTGTGTGGCCGATTTCTATACAAGGTGTATACTCTCTCAAAGTTTTCCAAGAGTTTGTGGTGTTTGTGATTCCATTTGAGGCATTCACACTATTGGTGCTTGGCCCTCAAACTCCTTAGAACCAAACTCACCAAAAGGTATGTAATCTCTTCTAACTCTTTTATGTTGAAATGTTCCCCATGCCATGTTAGATAGGTTATAAACCTTGGAAAATTATTATTTTGCATGTATTTAGACAAACATAGATCCAAGGTTTATTAGGGTTGCATGCACACTTAGGAAGTGTTAGATTGCTCAAAACCCAACACAGATGTGATGTGACCCATCCTTCTTCTTCAAAAATAGGATCGGGGCTCCCCATGGTGAACTGCTTGAACTGACAAAACCCTTTTCTAGCATCCCTTTCATCTGCGTAGACAACTCCTGCATCTCGAGAGGAGCCAAGTGATATGTTGGCTTGTCTAACAGAGCCGCACCAGGGACTAGGTCGATCCTAAACTCAACCTGCCTCTTCGGAGGTATCCCAGGTAAATCCTCCGGGAATATGTCGGGGTACTCTAACAATACAGGTACATCATCAATTGTCTCCCTACTCTTATTCTGGGTATCCATGACATAGGCGATGTATCCTTCGCCACCCTACTGAATGTGGCACCACGCCCTCGCTTCTGAACAGAACACCGATCCTCTCTGTGGCCTCTTGCCCTAGATCACTAACTCTCCCCCATTAGGAGTGAGAATCCTCAATATCTGTCATTTGAAGTCGATCACTTTCCTATTGGGTCTCAACTAGTCCATACCAACCTTGCAAGGGAATAGGAACCAAATCCACTAAAAACTGATTGTCAAATAATCGAAGTGTACATCCTCAATGAACCCTCGCGACCCTGACGGTCCTGTCATCAGCTATCTCAACATCAAGGGGACAATACAGCTCCTCCGGAGCTCTACTAAATCGCTTGCTAAGCACCAGCGACACAAAATATCGGGTAGCCCCCGTATCAAACAGTATCAAAGCTGATATGGCGTTCACTAAGAACGATCCTATAAACAAAAATACAAACATGAGTAATAATAAAAAATAATAAGGAGATAAATGAGAAGATACATACCAGTAACCATATCAGGAGCTGCTCGTGCCTCCTCTGCTGTCAACTGGAAGGCTATGCTCTTTGCCACAGGCCTCTCACCTTGGCCCTGACAGTAGTCCGTAATCATGTACGTTGCAGAGGCGGGTGTTGTCACCTTCCCTGCTGCTGCTAAACTCGGACACGGGGACCTCTTGTGGCCCCGCTAATTGCACTGAAAGAAAATCAGATAAGATAATGCAGTGGTAACAGTGGTAGAAGCAACCCAAACTCCTCGCCCTACATGGTCCATCGTGTCCCCTGTCACACTTGTCGCAGCAACCTCGGCCTTGCTGGCCCTTCCCTCGAGAATCTATCTTGAGCTTTTTTCCGGAAGCCTCTGCGCTAGACACTAACTTTGCCTTCCTCTTCCTCTCCATCTCTAAATCAATCTCCCTCTCATGAGCCCTCACTATCATATCCTCCAACGTTTTGCAGCTGGACCGACTCACAAACTATCTGATATCACTCCTCATCATCTCATAGTATCAGGCCTTTTTCATCTCCTCGTCTGCCACAAACTACGGAACAAGAAAGGCCTTCTCCCTGAACTTGGTGGTAATCTCCGCCACTGCCCTTTTCATCTACTGGAGATCATGAAACTCCCTAGCAAGCTATTGCACCTCAATAATAGGTACAAACCTGGCCTTGAACCTAGTCGTGAAATCACTCTAGGTCATCGCATCCAACACTGTGTCATCACCGATGGCTCGCCTGACCTCCTCCCACCAGTCATGTGCCTGGTCCTTCAGAAGGCAGGATGCTAGTATAACCTTCTCCTTCTCGGGACATCTACTGGTGTGGAATGCATTGGCGACATCAGCCAACTATATAGTAATCACAATGGGGTCCCATCCCCATGGTAGTTAGGAGCTCCACATGCTCTGAACTCCCTAAAGGTGATCATGCGCGACCCCATCATGGCTGCCACCTCAATGCGGAAAGCACTAAATTTCTCATCCATAAGCTCTACAATACCCTCCTTAATCGAACCAAAGATCACAGGAGTCTGCTCGAGAATATTGCGCATGATCTCCGAGGAGAAGAAATCCCGAGTTTGCTCATCTAGCTGCTCGGCTCTAGAGCCTGAGCCAGATCGCTCACCAGCTGTAACAACCCGAAATCGTTCGTCGCCAAGAACCGTTCTACCCGGAAAGTCGCCGTTATTGGATTCGTTTCGATTTCTCTTTGGAATTTATTTGTATAATTTATATGTTTATTTTATCCTAATGAGTGTCTAAAGCACTCAGGAACTTATATTATTCGCCCAAAAACATTATTTTATAAGTTTTAAAAATGTTCCCGTCGGGTGACGGAAACTCAATCGGGTGCGACCAAAAGCCGCAGTTAGCGTCAGTATCGGGTAGAATTCCACCGCGTGCAAATTTTGGGAACTATATAAACGAGTTTCAGCTTTCATTTGAAGCTTTTTCCTTCTCTCACTACTCTCTCTCTAACCTCTCTCCAAAATCCAAAGATTAAGTGTCCAAAACTCAATTTTAAGGCTTCAAATCCTTAAGGTACCTTCCTAGCCTTAATCTATAGCATGTTTAACTTCCAAATTAGACACTTAAACATGAAATTGGACAAAATGCATGAGTTTACGGCCTAAGAAGGTGCTTAGGCCGTGAACACCCAAGATGGTGGGTTTTGAGCCCTTAAACCCTTCTTCGACTAGTTTGGACCTTGGATATGGCTATGGGACTTTAAAATATGGATTCTAAACATGTAAAACTTGCATTTTGTGATGTTTAGAGGAGTTTACGGCCAAGGAATATTCTTGGGCCGTAAACTCATATAATGAGGATTTTTATGCCCTTAAACCCTTCCAAATCACTCCTATAGCTTAGATATGAATTATAGGACTTTGATTTTTGCATTTGGAAACTTGAAACATTAATTTTGAGGGACTTAGATGAGTTTACGGTCAAGGAGAGTTCTTGGGCCGTAAACTCCACTAAACTTGGCATAAATCCCATTTTAAGGTGTTAGAAAGCCATCCAACACCACCAAAAGCCTTGGAATAAATCAAGGGACCAACCAAAAATACTTTGAGGGCCTAAAACACAACATTTGTGGGGTTTCTAAGGGTTTACAGCCAAGACATGTTCTTGGGCCGTAAAATCCAAAATTTTTGGTGTTAGAATGCAAACTACACACCCCTAAGGCCCTTAGATGAATTTTAGAAGTCCTTTCATGCAAGTTCTAGACCTTAAAACACCTTGGAGCACCATGTATTAGAGTTTACAGCCATGAAGGGAGTTTCATGGGCCGTAAACTCCACAAACACCTCAAAAATCACATGCAAACTCATGTTAGGCCTTGGATTAATTCTACCAATCACATGTGATTTGTTTTGGAACCATTTAACATCATTTTCTTGGACAAAAAAGGGTTTACGGCCATGGAGCTTGCTAGGCCGTAAACTCCCATCAAAGAGGGTCAAATTGATGTTTTGAACCATTCCAAGTCCTTAAACCAAGTCTAGAAATCATCCCCTAAGTGTTGGAAGTCCAAAAGGCACCATAAAACACCCATCATGAGTTTACGACCGTAAACTCATGGGGAAGGGTGTTTTGGCCGTAAACTCCCTTAATGGGAGTGTTCCTTTGATGTCCCAACTCATTTCCCAAGTCCCTTGTGCCATTCATGTCCCTAAACGCCACCCGGGTCCCACCAAACACTTGTATCGGAGTGTTATCGCGACCTGAAGCAATTGTCCCTATCCGACAGTCAGTCTAAGTCCTAATTAGATACAAATGTGTATCTTTACTTCATAATTAGGAACCTCGTGCGTTTACAAGTCTCGGCTCAACTTTTAGCATCCAAACCGTCTCGTACCTCGTTCGGTGAGTTCATACCCCTACGACTTTTTCACTGTTTTCAATGTTTTCAGGGGGGGGGGGGGGAATACAAGCAAACTATAACTGTTTTCCAATCACAACATTGATGTGTTTCAAACAATATTTGACAAATCTATAAACTCTTTTACTCCTTATGTATTATGCTGAGCATAAGGAATGACTACTCGATTTCAACTAAATGAATTTTAGTTAAGAAACAATCAAACTAATCAAGTTATTATGGGAATAATTTGGAGGTCTTTACTGTTCTTTCTATCGTATACTGATATCTATACTAAATTATTAGATAAACTATGTCTGTTCAGTTTATCTCCGTGTCGTTTGAATATGTTATCCGATGATCTCATGTATGTATCTATACTTTACTGTACTATGTTTCATAACTTTCCGTATGTCAATATCTTACAAGAACCCTGTGAATAGTTTAGTACTAGCTTGTGAGATAGTCACTACCCTTTATGGATGATCAGTAAATCCTCTCCGGAAGTGTAACCAGAGTCTCCTGGAGGGAGAGCGCGGAATTTGTGAATAGATCTATTCGGGACTGACAATCCCACACCTTAACTGCTAGCTACAGTTAGGCGGGCACGCCTAGGGTGACAAATTTCTTGATATCGTTCGACGTCTGACAAACGTCAAGGAGGTCACGTTGTCGTATCAGTATGGTTACCCGACTCACAATATGTATTAATACCAGCTTATTCACAGTTTGGGTTCAGAATCTTTATCTCGTTCGGGATAGTGATCCCATGGTTTTGTATCTATACTCTATGTCTCCTTCGGGATTGTGATCCCATGGTATTGTTTCTATGTCTCTTTCGGGATAGTGATCCCATGGTATTATCAAACTATTCTATATCTATGTCCTATACGGGATAATGATCCCATGGTTTATTCTTATATCTCTTTCGGGATAGTGATCCCATGGTATTAACTAAACTATTTAGTATCTAGTTCAGGATAGTGATCCCATGGTTTTATGTCTACTATCTGTACGGGATGTCTTTCCCCATGATCTTTAACTATATCTTATACGGGATAGTGATCCCAAGGTTTCATATCGATAACTTATACGGGATAGTGATCCCATGGTTTTCTAAATCTATATACGGGATAGTGATCCCATGGTTTTCTAAATCTATATCTTATACGGGATAGTGATCCCATGAGTTCTAAAATTTATATCTTATTCGAGATAATGATCCCATGGTTTCAAATCTATATTTATATACATACATTAACTTATCTCGTGTTAGTTCGGGATGATAGTCCCATGATCTTGAACTGTACTTTCGAATATCTCAACTAACTTATATGTCTTTCGGGATAGTGATCCCAAGATTTTCATTATATAGTTTTGTGTGCTAAACTATACTTTGTGATATACCATTGATCTTACAATTAGGAAAATATGGGATTTTCCTGGGGTAAATACAATACATAACCGAATTGGTAACAAATGATAACTTAACCAACTTCACATAAGAAAATATGGGATTTTCTTGGATAACAAATCTTTTCGGAAACTAAAGGAAACAGATACATTTTCACAAAACAAAACCACTTATGAACTCACCAGCTTTATGCTGATTTTCAAACCGCTTGTATTCTCAGGTCCAAGTTAGACAGGTACCCGGTGATCTCTTTTGGCGAAGACGGAGTGCGTAAAAGACTCGTCTCAACTTTTGTTAATATGATGCATATGTATATTTGTATAAATTTACTTTTGAAACACATGTAAACTTTCATATATATGTAATGTAATGTTTGTTTACTGTGAATACTATGTACATTGGATTTGATACACAACGTGGTAGTCAACCCCGGAGACGTTTCCGCCTCTGGTTTTCGGGGTGTGACAGATTGGTATCAGAGCCCTTGTTTATAGTGAACAGAGTATACCAAACCTTACATGGTATAAAACTATAAACACTAAAGGGCCTCAGTGCTCTGAATTTAAAGGTATCTTCAAAACTATAAGTATTTTCAAAAGTATACAAGTATACCGAACCGTCGGAATCCGTAACTTCAAGTAGAACAAAACATAAGTAAATGGGTGTTGTACACTGGGGTTAAACCTGGGCAGTTATGTAGTCGTGTCTAGAGTCAATATAGCCTGGCCAACTATATTCATTCGAGACACGGCCAACATGTGCTTGGGAGTGACTGTGGTACGCAGCATGCCTAAAACTTACCTAATATCTCAAACAACGATTCGTCGCTGCAACGAACCATGAAATACTATGGGAGTATTTCTCGAGCCAAATCCTTTGTAGAAAACCCTCGTATACGCGATGTTACTTGATCCTTTCGCTAGCGATAAAATGTTCTGTCTTGATAACTCCTTCCTGCTTTATCGCTTAGTATGATGCTATATCTGTCTTGATGAGATATCCCCTGTTCAATATCTCTTGATTCAATTCAGAGGACTTATAATCCTCTCTTTCCTGATCTTTTTAGATCAAGATGCCTCCGAGAAAGAGACCCAGCTCGAAGAACAACAATAATCCTCCTCCGCCAACACCTTCTCCTCAATTTGATCTAGCATCACTTCAAACAGTTCTGACTGCTGCAATGGTGGCAGCTATGTCTCAAATGAATCCCGGTGGCTCCGAAGGTGGTCCCCAAACTCAAAACCCAGAAGGCAGCCAGGAACACCGAAGAGGGGGTTCCTACAAAGTCTTCATGAATGCGAAACCCACAACCTTTGATGGCACTGGAGGTGTCATTTCCCTGACTCGATGGTTTGAGAAAATCGAGTCAATCTTTGAAATATGTGCTTGTTCGGAATCTGACAAAGTCAAGTTTGCTGCCTGTACTTTCCTTGACAAAGCCCTAACTTGGTGGAACGGCCGAGTCAAATACTTAACTCTACCCGTAGCGAATGCCATGGGTTGGGAAGCTATAAAGGAGCTTCTTCTCGCAGAGTATTGCCCTCGGGGCGAAATCCAGAAACTGGAACACGAACTCTGGAACCTTAAGATGAAGGGTTCCAACATAGCTGCTTATACTTCAAGATTCGATGACTTGGCTTTACTCTGTCCGGGAATGGTTACCCCGGAGAGTAAAAAGATCGAAAGATTCATCTGGGGATTGACCCAGCCAACCAAGGGGAATGTCTTGGTTGCAAAGCCAGACACGTACGACAGTGCTAAATGCCTTGCGAAAATCTTGATCGATCACGAAGACAATTATGATGAAGAAACTACCACTCCTGAGTCAGACACAAGTGGATGTGAAAGTAGAAAGAAATCTCGGAACAAGCGAAAGGCCCAGAGTACAAGAGGGTCTTCGAAGAAACAGCAAACGGTAGCAGTCCATGCTGCTACTACTCCTATTGTTGTCTCAGCTGTCGGTTCTACAGCCCAAACTCCCACCAGTGGATACACTGGCAATCTTCCTTGGTGTGGTAAGTGCAATTACCATCACCGCATCCCTGGTCCATGTCGCGAAAAGAGCTGCGACAACTGTGGCAGGAAGGGCCATCTGTCTCGAACCTGCAGGAAACCGGACAAGTCAACGAACCAATCAGCGGGAGCAGGAATCAGTCCAGCCTGCTACAATTGTGGTGAAGCAGGGAACTTCAAGAGGAATTGCCCCAAGACAACTACCACCACTGATCCCTCTGTCGCCGTAGGTATACTTCTCTTTGATAACTCTTATACCTGCAACTCTTTTCGATTCCCGTGATTGAAGGGAAACCTGTTATCCATCTATTCGAATGTTTTCTAAGCCCGATTCCTCGTGTGTGGTCGAGATGTGCATCATCGAGACGACTAACCAATGAGATGGAGAACACTAACTTCGCGCCTATAGATTTAATCCTCAGTCCAGAGGACTATTTCGTTCCATTTGGTTAAATGAGAAACCTTTCGCGATAATACCTTGATGCTACGTTTAACATGGAATGACGGAGTCCCATTCATGTTGTTATCTTGGTTTCAAGAGGGTCGCCTGTCTATATCATTTCCTCGACCTAACTCTCATGATTTTCGGCATCAAGCTTTCGTATTGTGTCATGCTTTACAACTCCAGAGTTTTCCTGGTACGAATTACCGCATTCCTCGTTTCTGTGGTCATTTAGAAACGAGAAGTTAGTAGCTCTTTCTACTAAATGTCTGTCCCGAAGTGTTTCCGGGAATTTCATTCGAACGTCTAAAGATTAATTCCATATCGTATGTTTCGAAATCTTCGTAGAGACCCAATTCCACTTGAAGAAAGTGATGATCCCAAAATATCGAATCCATTCGAGTTCGTTTCAAACTCATGATCTATATCCTATTCTTTGAATTTCGGGACGAAATTCCCTCTAACGGGGGGATAATGTAACAACCCGAAATCGTTCGTCGCCAAGAACCGTTCTACCCGGAAAGTCGCCGTTATCGGATTCGTTCCGATTTCTCTTTGGAATTTATTTGTATAATTTATATGTTTATTTTATCCTAATGAGTGTCTAAAGCACTCAGGAACTTATATTATTCGCCCAAAATCATTATTTTATAAGTTTTAAAAATGTTCCCGTCGGGTGACGGAAACTCAATCGGGTGCGACCAAATGCCGCGGTAAGCGTCAGTATCGGGTAGAATTCCACCGCGTGCAAATTTTGGGAACTATATAAACGAGTTTCAGCTTTCATTTGAAGCTTTTTCCTTCTCTCACTACTCTCTCTCTCTAACCTCTCTCCAAAATCCAAAGATTAAGTGTCCAAAAATCAATTTTAAGGCTTCAAATCCTTAAGGTACCTTCCTAGCCTTAATCTATAGCATGTTTAACTTCCAAATTAGACACTTAAACATGAAATTGGACAAAATTCATGAGTTTACGGCCTAAGAAGGTGCTTAGGCCGTGAAAACCCAAGATGGTGGGTTTTGAGCCTTTAAACCCTTCTTTGACTAGTTTGGACTTTGGATATGGCTATGGGACTTTAAAATATGGATTCTAAACATGTAAAACTTGAATTTTGTGATGTTTAGAGGAGTTTACGGCCAAGGAATATTCTTGGGCCGTAAACTCATATAATGAGGGTTTTTATGCCCTTAAACCCTTCCAAATCACTCCTATAGCTTAGATATGAATTATAGGACTTTGATTCTTGCATTTGGACACTTGAAACATTAATTTTGAGGGACTTAGATGAGTTTACGGCCAAGGAGAGTTCTTGGGCCGTAAACTCCACTAAACTTGGCATAAATCCCATTTTAAGGTGTTAGAAAGCCATCCAACACCACCAAAAGCCTTGGAATAAATCAAGGGACCAACCAAAAATACTTTGAGGGCCTAAAACACAACATTTGTGGGGTTTCTAAGGGTTTACAGCCAAGACATGTTCTTGGGCCGTAAAATCCAAAATTTTTGGTGTTAGAATGCAAACTACACACCCCTAAGGCCCTTAGATGAATTTTAGAAGTCCTTTCATGCAAGTTCTAGACCTTAAAACACCTTGGAGCACCATGTATTAGAGTTTACGGCCATGAAGGGAGTTTCATGGGCCGTAAACTCCACAAACACCTCAAAAATCACATGCAAACTCATGTTAGGCCTTGGATGAATTCTACCAATCACATGTGATTTGTTTTGGAACCATTTAACATCATTTTCTTGGACAAACAAGGGTTTACGGCCATGGAGCTTGATAGGCCATAAACTCCCATCAAAGGGGGTCAAATTGATGTTTTGAACCATTCCAAGTCCTTAAACCAAGTCTAGAAATCATCCCCTAAGTGTTGGAAGTCCAAAAGGCACCATAAAACACCCATCATGAGTTTACGACCGTAAACTCATGGGGAAGGGTGTTTTGGCCGTAAACTCCCTTAATAGGAGTGTTCCTTTGATGTCCCAACTCATTTCCCAAGTCCCTTGTGCCATTCATGTCCCTAAACGCCACCCGGGTCCCACCAAACACTTGTATCGGAGTGTTATCGCGACCTGAAGCAATTGTACCTATCCGACAATCAGTCTAAGTCCTAATTAGATACAAATGTGTATCTTTACTTCATAATTAGGAACCTCGTGCGTTTACAAGTCTCGGCTCAACTTTTAGCATCCAAACCGTCTCGTACCTCGTTCGGTGAGTTCATACCCCTACGACTTTTTCACTGTTTTCAATGTTTTCAGGGGGGGGGGGGGAATACAAGCAAACTATAACTGTTTTCCAATCACAACATTGATTTGTTTCAAACAATATTTGACAAATCTATAAACTCTTTTACTCCTTATGTATTATGCTGAGCATAAGGAATGACTACTCGATTTCAACTAAATGAATTTTAGTTAAGAAACAATCAAACTAATCAAGTTATTATGGGAATAATTTGGGTGTCTTTACTGTTCTTTCTATCGTATACTGATATCTATACTAAATTATTAGATAAACTATGTCTGTTCAGTTTATCTCCGTGTCGTTTGAATATGTTATCCGATGATTTCATGTATGTATCTATACTTTACTGTACTATGTTTCATAACTTTCTGTATGTCAATATCTTACAAGAACCCTGTGAATAGTTTAGTACTAGCTTGTGAGATAGTCACTACCCTTTATGGATGATCAGTAAATCCTCTCCGGAAGTGTAACCAGAGTCTCCTGGAGGGAGAGCGCGGAATTTGTGAATAGATCTATTCGGGACTGACAATCCCACACCTTAACTGCTAGCTACAGTTAGGCGGGCACGCCTAGGGTGACAAATTTCTTGATATCGTTCGACGTCTGAAAAACGTCAAGGAGGTCACATTGTCGTATCAGTATGGTTACCCGACTCACAATATGTATTAATACCAGCTTATTCACAGTTTGGGTTCATTATCTTTATCTCGTTCGGGATAGTGATCCCATGGTTTTGTATCTATACTCTATGTCTCCTTCGGGATTGTGATCCCATGGTATTGTTTCTATGTCTCTTTCGGGATAGTGATCCCATGGTATTATGAAACTATTCTATATCTATGTCCTATACGGGATAATGATCCCATGGTTTATTCTTATATCTCTTTCGGGATAGTGATCCCATGGTATTAACTAAACTATTTGGTATCTAGTTCGGGATAGTGATCCCATGGTTTTATGTCTACTATCTGTACGGGATGTCTTTCCCCATGATCTTTAACTATATCTTATACGGGATAGTGATCCCAAGGTTTCATATCAATAACTTATACGGGATAGTGATCCCATGGTTTTTTAAATCTATATACGGGATAGTGATCCCATGGTTTTCTAAATCTATATCTTATACGAGATAGTGATCCCATGAGTTCTAAAATTTGTATCTTATTCGGGATAATGATCCCATGGTTTCAAATCTATATTTATATACATACATTAACTTATCTCGTGTTAGTTCGGGATGATAGTCCCATGATCTTGAACCGTACTTTCGAATATCTCAACTAACTTATATGTCTTTCGGGATAGTGATCCCAAGATTTTCATTATATAGTTTTGTGTGCTAAACTATACTTTGTGATATACCATTGATCTTACAATTAGGAAAATATGGGATTTTCCTGGGGTAAATACAATACATAACCGAATTGGTAACAAATGATAACTTAACCAACTTCACATAAGAAAATATGGGATTTTCTTGGATAACAAATCTTTTCGGAAACTAAAGGAAACCGATACATTTTCACAAAACAAAACCGCTTATGAACTCACCAGCTTTATGCTGATTTTCAAACCGCTTGTATTCTCAGGTCCAAGTTAGACAGGTACCCGGTGATCTCTTTTGGCGAAGACGGAGTGCGTAGAAGACTCGTCTCAACTTTTGTTAATATGATGCATATGTATATTTGTATAACTTTACTTTTGAAACACATGTAAACTTTCATATATATGTAATGTAATGTTTGTTTACTGTGAATACTATGTACATTGGATTTGATACACAACGTGGTAGTCAACCCCGGAGACGTTTCCGCCTCTGGTTTTCGGGGTGTGACACCAGCACCTGAACTGACGACTACTGATCTAGGGCGTAACACCAACATTCTGAAAAAGACATCATAATAAACATCAGAATACTGAACATAACTGGAGGGATCTCAACACTACAAGTTCCCCGATCCTATCTCAGCCTTCCTAGATTCGAGTACGGATCCTCTACTTTCAGTAGTATGGGCCCATACTACCCTCCACATCTATCTGTACTTTCCTCAAGAACTGCCTTGACTCCAACAAGTCCTTTCTACTGCTACTGCTCTCTGTTACTCTCATCCTAGGCTTCCCTAGGGTAGTTACCATCCTACTCGTTGCCATCAGCTGCATAAGAAGTCCCCACTTTCATCCCCTAATTACTCAGTCTAGATAATTCTTCTAATGAGAGGTTCTACCTATAATGGTTAGACTCAAACGAGAGTTGCAAAATAAGGCCAAACCTAACCTTCTGAAATGATTCAATCCTTGCAATATGTAAATTCACATATTTATTTACTAGTTAGTAAAAGCTAGCCATAAGTCCTAAAAGCACAAAGCAAGCAGCATTCGAGAATTGAGTACACATAATGAAGCATATACTACTCAGGCTATCATACTGACTAATCTGTACTAGCATCCAGTTCTCATAAGGCTGATACACATATAACAGTCACATAAGGCATCCTTCATAGATCCGTAGTCCTAATCTAGCATGCAATTCTCATAAAAATGATACACATATCATAGCATAAACTTGTGTGGGTAATTTGGGAGTACTTACTTGAGCTCGGCTATTTGCATGCACCACACCCTTTTCTCTTTTAAAAGTTCTTTTCTTTATACTTTTTCTATAATTATTTTTATTTCCTCATAAATCCTTTTATAAAATGTTTTTTCTTTTGAAAATTCTATACAAATAGCCGAAAGTGCACCCGAATCCCTCAATCCAAGGCACTAATACCAACTTGAAACATTCCAAAAATACGGACCAAAAATTTCATTTTTAAAATCATTAATAAAACCATGAATCATCCATAGTCAAAAAGAAAATCAAGTATCATGTATGTCAAAAATCGTGACTAGTATTGTATCAAAATCATATGAGAAAAATATCAGAGTCTCAACATCCCAGGCTGGAACTGTGGTGTGTGCCATACAATCACCCCAAGCCCTTCCTGTCACACCCCAAAACCACGAACGGCGGAAACGTTCAGGGGTGGAGGACGTCATGTACAGTATCACAACAATGTAATATAATAAACAAGCAACAACATCATCCATTGCATTATAAGTAAAGTTTTAATACATGTGTTTCTTTCATTGTAGTAAGACACCAAAAATATACAATCAAAATAAAAGACGAGACTTGTCTGCTCCGTCTTCTCAAAAACTTGACCTCCGTACCTGTCTACTGATGACCTGAGAATACAAGTTATTTTGAAATCGAGTATCAGCTTTAAAGTTGGTGAATTCATAAGTATATAAGTGTCATTGCCTTGTTTGTGAAAATCTGTTCTAAAGGCTATGTAAATCGTTAAATGAAAATGTTGTTGTACGTATGAAAACCCTAGAAAAACCCTTATTTTCTATAAGTATGAAATGTAGCCTTCTGCCAATACCCGAATGTTCTGTATGTATGAAGTGTAGTCTTCTACCAAGACCCGAATGTTCTGTATGTATGAAGTGTAGTCTTCTACCAAGACCCGAATGCTCTGTATGTATGAAGTGTAGTCTTCTACCAAGACCCGAATGTTCTGTATGTATGAAGTGAAGTCTTCTACCAAGACCCGAATGTTTTGTAAGTAATATGATAGCTTTTCCTTTCTATTGACTAGTAGTATAGTACTTAGTCTAACTCCTCATTTATGTGAAAGTATCACAAAATAAAGTAAATTGGAAAAGTATAAACATGTAAGTGTTAACCTTGGGTGACCAGGATTACCACGACATCGCCGAAGCGAAAGGTATACCTGATGAACATCCGAAGATTGTCCACTCACCCTCTGTAGCAGCAGCAGGGTGGAAGGGGGGTTAATCCCATAAAAACGTTAACCTAATGATTGTCCGAAGAGTTTCATCTCATCCTCTGTTGCAACAGGGGATGGAGGAATGGTTAGTTCCGTAACTGACCTCTAATATCAGAAACAACCTTGGACATCCGTAGATGTTCATCACCCAGTGTTGCTAACAGCTAGGTTCCGGAATGGTTAGTCCCGTATAGACATCCCATTGAACTGGGATAGGCAGGAAAATTTACACAGAAGGTACAAATAAATCTTCCTAATAACTTTAGGTACAAGTATCCACGTAAGTGAGTACAGGATAATGTATCTAAGTAACAGTATTCATGTATGGTATTCATGTATCACGTAAGTATAGGTAAACGTACTCATGTATCAGGTAATGTACTAGTATAGACTTATGAATGAACTGACTCTTGTGTGATTCCTTGTAATAGGAATTATGTTTGATATCTCCAAATTATCCCCATGATAGTTTGCTGGAAGGTAATTGGTTGTTCAAGTAGGTTTATACACTCTTACTACTCAAGGGTGTGAGAAACTAAATGAAAACTTTAACTATAACATCAATACATATATAAGAACATAAGTGTACATGCATAGTTTAGTTTAATAATGTAAAATGGTTTTATAAGACATCTTATGGGTTTTGAAACGATAATTAACGATGACTTGATGTCATTTTTTTATGTACATTTCAAAAGTAAAACAATTGATAACAATGCGTTTTTAAGATTTAAAACCATTTCATGCATCACATTTTGTAGTATGTGAAATCTGTTAAATGACAAACACTGTTATAAAATACATAATAATGATTTAATAACATGTTTGTTTCTACTTGTATTCCCCCCCCCCCCCTTTAAAGCATTTAAAATCATTTAAAACATTGATTAGGGGTATGAACTCACCTGTAGTTGGTGATTGGGATGAAGTGAACGGTATCGGATTGCTAGGTGTCAAGCGAGAACTTGTGAACACACTACGATCCTAATGAACATATAATCACACATATATGCACTCAATTAGACATAATTGACTAATTGATAATGTTTAAGACATCCTAGGCATATAAACCCTTTATATAAGTATTTTAAGCCATAAGGATTTCATCTAAGTCATTGTGGGATAGGGTACTTGTGTTTAGGGTTTCCAAAGGACCCCATATGAGAGTGTACTCTCCCTAACCCATCACACATGGAGTTTACGGTTGTAAACTATTGAGTTTACGGCCGTAAACTCCCAAACATGTGTGTTTGGTGTGTTTTGAAGTCCCAAATGCTTTCTAGAATTGTTCTAACTTCGTGGCTAAGTCCTTGGAAGAGTTTAAGGTCTAGAAGTACTCCAATTAGGAGTTTACGGCCTCAAGGCTAATACCCTTAGAGTTTACGGCCGTAAACTCTAAGTATGGTGGGTTTTAGTTGCTTTCAAGCCTCTAGCACTTGTGGGATATGTTCTAGACAATTGTTTAAAGCAAATGAGAACCCTAGGCACACTTTGGTGCCATCCTTTTGAGTTTACGGCCCAAGAACATTTTCTTGGCCGTAAACTCACTTTGAAGAGTGATTTTTATGTATTTAGGTTACTCATTTTTGTAGGAAACAATTCCATGAAGGGGTCTAGGGCTTTAGGTGTCTTGAAAACACACTTTGTGATCATTTTCATGGAGTTTACGGCCTAGGAGAGTTCTGGGCCGTAAACTCACTTTCATTTGTGTCATTTGATGTGTTTAAGACCTTAAGCTACTTGGGGAAATAACCTAGATGCAAGACTTAAAGTCCTTAAGTCCTCAAATCACCATTTAAGGCTAGGAAATGGAGTTTACGGCCTAAGAGAGTTCTGGGCCGTAAAATCCCAATCTTGGGTGGATTTGTGTGTGTTTTCTTGTCCCTAACATGTATACATAATGGTCTAAGGCTTTATCATGGCACAAATGTCGGTTTTTCCTTTGTTTCGGGAGTTTACCGCCCAAGAACACCTTGGAGAGTAAACTCCTAGATCTAATGATTTAGCCATCTAAATCATGTTATGAGCATCTAATATGTATTCTAACACTACTAGAAAGAGTTACTCACAATCTGGGATAAAAACCCGAAGATCCGTCAGAGAGAAAATGGCTTTTCTCTAGTTGGAATTGTGAATAATGAATTAATTTAGTTCAGAAAACTATTTATAGTCCTGAAATATTTTGACAGAAAATATTTTTATTCTCGAACTGATCCCTAATAAATTAGAGTGTTGGAATAACAGTGTTGCACCAAACCCTAGGTGAACACACTCTTCTGATATTTCTTGAAGTGAAAACCCTGAATTTCTCAAACTTACGCGAAAAGTCTGAAAATTAACTGTGACTGCTACAAACTTCTATTGAAGTGATATAGCTTGTACATAATGGAAATTTCGGGTTGTCACATCATCCCCCCATTAGAAGGAATTTCGTCCCGAAATTAGAATTTAAGAAAATAAGGAAATACAAATAACTAAGCGAAAAGGTGAGGGTATTTCAGTTTCATCTGATCGTCACGTTCCCAAGTGAATTCCGATCCACGCTTTGCGTTCCAGCGCACCTTCACTATCGGGATACAGCTCTGTTTTGTTTGCTTGACCTCTCGGTCCATGATCTCTACAGGTTCCTCCACGAGATTGAGGCTCTCGTTGATCTCGATCTCGTCGAGTGGAATAACAAGAGTCTCGTCGGATAGACACTTTTTCAAGTTCAAGACGTGGAAGGTAGGATGTACGTTGCTGAGTTCTTGCGGTAGATTGAGTCTGTAAGCTACAGGGTCGATCCTCGCAAGAATCTCAAAAGGCCCTATGTATCTTGGATTGAGCTTCCCACGCTTTCCAAAGCGTATCAAGCCCTTCCAGGGTGAGACCTTCATTAGGACTCGGTCGCCCACCTGGAACTCCAAAGGTTTCCTACGCTTGTCCGCGTAGCTTTTCTGTCGGTCTCTAGAGGCTTTCAATCGTTCACGAATTTGAACGATCTTCTCTGTCGTTTCCCGAATGATTTCCGGACCCGTGAGAGTGCTTTCGGGAACTCTTCCCTTAGCTAACTGGGTATCACCCACTTCAGCCCAGTACAGAGGGGACCTGCACTTTCGGCCATAGAGGGCCTCGAATGGAGCTACCTTTATGCTCGTGTGATAACTGTTGTTGTAGGAAAATTCGACTAGGGGTAAGTGAGTATCCCAAGCTTTTCCAAAGTCAATCACACAGGCACGCAACATATCTTCTAAGGTTTGGATAGTTCTCTCACTTTGCCCGTCAGTCTGTGTATGGTAGGCTGTACTCATGTCCAGCCTAGTTCTTAGGGAACTTTGCAATGACTGCCAGAACCACGATGTGAATCTACTATCTCGGTTCGAGATGATAGATAAAGGAACGCCGTGCAGTCTTACAATTTCCCTAATGTAAGTTCTGGTAAGTTTCTCCATCTTGTTTGTTTCTTTGATCGGTAGGAAGTGTGCAGACTTGGTGAGTCTATCGACGATGACCCATATGGAATCAAGTCCACCCGTCGTCTTGGGTAACTTGGTTATGAAGTCCATAGTGATCCGCTCCCACTTCCATTCTGGTATTTCCGGTTGTTGTAGAAGACCGGAGGGTTTCTAGTATTCGACCTTGACCTTTGCGCAAGTAAGGCATTTACTCACGAAGGTAGCAATATCTGCTTTCATGTTAGGCCACCAGTATAGCTTTTTAAGATCCAGATACATCTTATCTGAACCCGGGTGTATGGAATAACGAGTGTTGTGAGCTTTGGTCATGACCAAGTCTCTGAAGCCATCGTGTTTCGGTGTCCAGATCCGGTCCAGGAGGTATAAGGCTCCGCCACACTTGACTTCCAAGTTCTTATCCATCCCTCTAAGGGATTCACCAACCACGTTTTCAGGTTTCAATGCGTCGAGCTGAGCCTATTTAATTTGCGTGGACAAGTGTGAATGGATAGTTAGAGTCAAAGATTTGACTCTACGAACAATATATTCTTTCCGACTTAGGGCGTCGGCTACTACATTGGCTTTACCCGGATGATAACGAATTTCACATTCGTAATCGCTGAGTAGCTCGATCCACCGTCGTTGTCTCATGTTGAGCTCTTTCTGGTCGAAAATGTGTTGTAGACTCTTATGGTCCGTAAAGATCGTGATTTTTGTACCATATAGGTAATGTCGCTAGAGCTTTAGAGCAAACACAACTGCTCCTAGTTCAAGATCGTAGGTTGTGTAGTTAACCTCATGTGTCTTCAGCTGTCTCGAGGCATAGGCGATGACTTTACCTTGCTGCATCAGAACACATCCGAGCCCTTGGTTGGATGCATCGCAATACACAATGAAGTCTTCTATCCCTTCGGGGAGGGATAGTATCGGGGCGGTGCACAAGGCTCGTTTGAGCGTTTGGAATGCTCTTTCCTGTTTCTCTTCCCAGTCAAAGGCCACACCTTTCTGGGTCAGGGTTGTAAGAGGTTTCGCTATGCTGGAGAAGTTCTGAATGAACCTGCGATAGTAGCCAGCTATACCTAGAAATTGACAAATTTCGGTAGGTGTCTTTGGTGCTGACCAGTTCTCAATCGCTTTAATCTTGGAGGGGTCCACGTGTATACCTTCTTCGCTAACCACATGGCCCAGAAATTCGACTCGTCGAATCCAAAATTCGCACTTCGAGAACTTCGCGTAGAGCTTCTTCGCTCGTATTGTTTTTAAGATTTTACGGAGATGTTGACTATGTTCCTCCTTACTTCGAGAGTAGATGAGTATGTCATCAATGAAGATGATGACGAACTGATCCAAGTAAGGACAACACACCCTATTCATCAGATCCATGAATATTGCGGGCGCGTTAGTTAATCCGAATGGCATCACTACAAACTCGTAGTGCCCATAACGAGTTCGGAAGGCTGTCTTGGGAACATCCTCCTCTAACACTCGTAGTTGGTGGTATCCGGATCGCAGATCAATCTTTGAGAAGTAGTTGGCTCCTTGAAGTTGATCAAACAAATCGTCAATGCGGGGCAAGGGATAACGATTTTTAATGGTAAGTTTGTTGAGTTCTCTATAGTCGATGCACATGCGAAACGATCCATCTTTCTTCTTGACGAACAAGACCGGTGCTCCCCATGGTGAGAGACTTGGTCGAATGAATCCCTTCTTGAGAAGTTCATTAAGTTGACTGGAAAGTTCCTGCATCTCGGCCGGTGCCAAACGATAAGGAGATTTGGCTACTGGGGTAGCTCCTGGCACTAAGTCGATTCTGAACTCGACTTGGCGTTGCGGTGGCAAATCGGGAAGTTCTTCAGGGAATATGTTGGGAAAGTCGTGAACTTCTGGAATTTTCTGGATGTCCTTCAGTTCTTGACTGGTATCGACGACGTGGGCTAGGAATGCATGATATTCCTTTCGCAAGCACTTCTGGGCTTGAATGCACGAAATGATACGAAGGCTCGTACTAGGTTTGTCGCCGTAGATAGTTAACGTTTCGTTGTTAGGAAGGTTAAGACGAACTGCTTTTTCAAAGCACAAGATATCGGCGCGAAGAAGACTCGACCAATCCATACCGATGATAACGTCGAAACATTTAATTGTGACTGGCATGAGATCTATCTTGAAAGTATGGCCATCTAAAGTTAAGGTACAACCTACGTATATGCAGTTTGTACTCTCTGTTTTCTCGTTTGCCATTTTTACCGTGAATGAATTTTCTAGTGCACATGGTTTTTGTTTAAGCAGGTGTGCAAATTTGTGACTTACAAAACTTTTCTCGGCTCCACTATCAAAAAGTACGCAAGCATATGAGTTATCGAGGAGGAACGTACCAGTAACTATCGTAGGATCAGCTACTGCTTCCTCGTGACCTAAGGCCATAACTCTTCCCACTCCTCCAGTCGTCCCCGCTTTAGGGCAGTTCATCTTATAATGGCCCACCTCGCCACTGTTGGATTAATGTCTAAGTCCATAACTATAATTGGTAAGACTTGACCCGACCCGGCATGGTCCATTTGGGTTGCATGGCATCATGCACTTGGATAGACTATAATGAGAGAAATAAGACACTTACGGTTATTAATATATTATAAGTTCTAGTATATTAATAATAAGAATAATGAGATTATTTAATTAGTATTGATCAAGAATTAATCTAGAATTAATTAAGTGATCAAAAGAAGACTAATTAAATATATGGGTTGATTGTGTAAATCATTCATTCTTATATATGTGGGCTTGTGATCCAAGATTCCTTATGATGGACTAAGTCCATGGGGTGACCCATGGATACTCCATGGAGGTTAAAACCCATGGAGCATAAGGAATGGGTAAAGTCATGAGTTACATGGTGTAACCCTAATAGCCACCATATAAAAGAAACCCATGGCTCAAGAAATCGTGACTATGACTAGATTATTCTAGAGAGGGCTAACCGATTTCATGAAGTGTTCTAGTTTCTCTCAAGTTATTCCAAGTGTATTTGGTGTTGTGTGAACCATTTGAGGTGTCACACTTGAGGCACTAAGCACTCAAGCTTCATGAAGAAAAGCACCATTAAAGAGGTATGTATTTTATCTTGTTATATTGATATTCTTGTATGCTAGATTAGGATAATACATTGGATGTTCATATTTGCATGTATAATAGAGAAAACATAGATCCAAGGTATTTAGGGTTGCATGTACACTTAGGAGTGTTAGAATGCTCATAACCCAACAGTGGTATCAGAGCCTAGGCTTGTTTTCTTGTTATACCTGCAATAGAAGCTGAAAAATCGAGTTTTGATGCTGTCAGCCCAGCTAACTCGCCGAGTCCATAAAGGGACTCGACGAGTCCAAGGCAAAATGCATCCAACTCGCCGAGTTGAGTTCATGCACTCGACGAGTTGGACCCCAGACAACATATCCTCGAGGTTTTTGGCTAGAAATGGACTAGGAACATTACCCTAAGTTGTTTTGAACCTGTAAACTTGTTTTTAAATGTGGTAATGTTCATGCTAATCCATTTTCAAGATAATTGTCAATAGATTCATGTTTTGTATTAGTTTAAAAGTTAGACTAATTACATGAAAAAGTTTGATTTGAATTATCTTGTTCTTATGAGTTGCTTAGATTAATAGAAAACTTGAGTGAAAAAGTTGTTTTCAATCCAAATTAATCTAAGAGTTGAGTATAAAATGTGTTTGTGTAACTTATCCTTAAGTTACATGAAGAGTCACATTAAAGACTCATAAAACTCATAAAGTTGGCAAAGGTTACAAAAAGATGAAGACTCTTGTCCTTAAGTTGTGGAGGTTCAAGAGTCACTTCATTAAAAAATAAATAAATAAAATATGTAACCTTAATTAATTCCATAAGTTATAAAATAAAGAAAAGATTAATTCTTTATTAATTTAAAGTCTTCCATAATTTGTCCTCAAGTTATGGAACTTGAAGAGTTTTTGGATTAAAACTACTTTAAATACATAAGTTATGGAATTAATTAGTTTTGAATAGTTTCAAAACTTGCCCTCAAGTTTTGGAATTTGTAAAGTTTTCTCTTATGAATACTTTAATTCCAAGTTAGCCCTTAGAATTTTAAAAGTTAAAATTCAACCCTTATACTTTATAATATTATAAGTTAATAATATTTATATGTATAAGAGTAAAGTCGGTCTTACCGCTAGTACGCCTCATTCACGAAGCCGGTCTATAAGGTGGGTATAAGGTTGTTGCCTATAAAATGGCAACTTAATGGGTGTTCACTCTCACCCACCGCTCGCTTGACTGGTGGAGGGTCGTTAGCCGAACGGGTTTGACATGACTATAATTCTCCCTTCATTAAAAGTATTAATGATAAATACTAAGTAACTAAACTCTTAATAATACCCAATCTTAGTTACTTAGGAAAATGTGAAGAAGGTGCTAATCCATGAAATTACACTTTGCACTTTGTTTAAGTCGGTTAGTGGAGCGTGTGTGGTTAACCGGCACACTGACTCGTATTTAACAAGGTAGGCGAAGGGTAACTTAATGTTTATCATAGTATCGATGGAGCGTGTGTGGTTAACCGGCACATCGATTGAGGGGTAAACACTTAAGGGTACCAAGTAATTGGCATGGTTACTTCACACCTTGTTTTGTGATCCTCGGCATCCCAGTCACAAAACTTGAAGGGCACACTCGAGATTGAAACATGCCATTGAACAGTTCAATGAATCTCAAAAGATCTAGGAGTTTCAAAACCAATTAAAACCTAATAATACATTTCGTTTATCTCAAAAGTCCACAAATCTAACTCTGTTAAGTTTCTATTCTGAGATTCCTGATACATGTTGTGACTGGGTCACATGGTAATGTTTTAAGAATCAAAGAAAAAGTAAAGGAACTTAAAGAAAGAATATGCTGAATCTGATTGCATAGATGGATTTCTATCGCATAGTTTGAAGATCGGATTCTTGAGCTAATTCTTAGGAGTTATGAGATATTGCTAAGGAATAGATAACAACAAGTTTTCATATGGATTGTAAGGATAAGTGTTTTCCGCATAGTTTTAAAATAAAAAAAGAAAATTTTGATTTTATTTATTTTAAAATATCCTTACAATGGGATTGGAGGAAAAATTGTTGCTTATACGATTCCATTAATAGCAAGAGTGGAAATATGAAATTGATTCTTTCATTTGTGGTAATGTCTAAATTTACCAAACAAGGAAAGATTCTCATCATCCAAAGTCTCAATTGGACCGGGACTTGGAATCATGCAAATTCTATAGCATGATGAATGAGAACTTTCAAGTATTGGAAAATTAAGACTAATTACTTATTCACATGAATGTGTGAGTCAAGTAATGGACTAAGGGGTTGAGTACATAGTCATGTGCACTGATTAAGTCCACCACAAAAGATGTAAGGCTATTCGTCATAGTTTACTAAAGCTCAGTAAATATGATTATACTTACAAGCTTAAGTGTAACTCTGAGACATTGGAAAATGTTCCAATGTAAGGCAGAGCGAATAAGGAGAATCAAGTTAGGCAAAAGGATAAAAGTTTCTCAAATCTGAAAAAAAGATGGGAGAGTACTTTAGTATCAGCTTTGTGATCATCTTAATGATTAAGAAACCATATCAAAATTTGTTCTCTAAGGAAGTCTTAGTGCATTCTTATGACTAAGAAGAAGGGATCTTGAAATTGTTGAAATGGTTAAATCAAGAAGATGAGTCATACTTCGTTCCAATACAAGTCTTAGAGTCATACTCCAAGATTGTAATTTGAGTGACATGTCTTAAAGAAGGTTTAAAACACTTGACAAATGTAAGAGTAAAAGTTTTCTACTCTTGTACATTTGAAATTGGTAAGTTGTGATGTTTTGGATAAAAAACAAAGATCAACTTAGGCCAATTATGTGAAGTGTTTGTCTTGATTATAATCCACACTATCTCTTGAATATCTGACAAGAGAGTCTTATATGTCAAGAGGACAGTGGGAGTCTTAAAGGTCTTGAAATTCTCAAGAACTAATCAAGAATGAAACCTGAAGTTCTTCACTAGCACACGACTTGAGGTTTATAACCTATCGTGTTGACATATTCTGTGCCCATTCTAGTTAAAGTTGGCTTTGCATATGAGTTCTTAGAGTTCTCAATGTGTTGCACAACAACTTGGAAGCAATGGTAGGCCCTTGAGCTGCCAGGTGGCAAGAAATTAAGATTGAGTTCAGTCCATATGAGTTTGGATTTGTCATTATCCTTGTCTTGTGACTATGATTTTGACAAATTCACATGGATAAGAGCACATACACCATTAAATCTAAGTGTCATAAGGTTTCTCTCCGATTCATGAAAATGATGGTGAGGAAACACTTTGACTAAGTAGATTTTAGTTAGATAGCAATTGGGATATTTGCATCCTCAAAGTCGTTAGTGGAGCATGTGTGGTTTACCGGCACACTAACTTGGACTTGTGAGAAATGGCAAAGGTCAAAACGATCAAGACTATGATTACGGCATCCCTTTTCATAGTTCTTAAAATTGTTTTGACACACCCATGAGCTATCTAAGGGAAGGTGTATGTTTTTGATAAAGTCTTATCAAAACAATCTAGTATCAGAAATCTGAACTTTGGTAAGAAAGTCAATAAAGTATTGATTTCTAGAAGTCCAGTGATTTCTGAGTACATGTCAAAGCTAGTGGGAGCATAAGTGTTATGCTAATAATGATCATGTTAGTGGGAGCATGATAATTACGATAAGTATTGCAAGCTAGCAATGTTAATTATAGAAAACAAAAGGTTTCAATTGGGAAAAGTTGTTTTGCTATAATTAAGGGAGAGGAAATTATACTTCATCTCAAATCTATAAGCTTAGATCGTGAGGTTTTAATCATTTAGTCAAGAATATATATGAATTTCATGTTGGAATGGCTCAACATAAGGAAATTCTGTATATGGGTCCATTATTTGCGTTCTTAAATTCGATTATGATTACGGCATCCCTTTTCATAATCTGAATTATGAGAACTTGGCAAATAGAAATGGAAATGTTATAGCAAAAGACTGGTTTAGTCTTTATGTGAGACATCATGGATCGTGTCCCATATGCTTCGGATATAGGATCGATTACATGTGCTATATTCATCCTTTCTAAAATTTTCCAAATGCCTAGGGCATTAAGAAGGGAAAAGGTTTAGAACTGGATATGACTAAAAGGATTAAACAATTGTCGAGGACAATCTAAGGTTTACCAAAGATTGGTGTCTCAAGGACAATTGGAAGTATAGTGATAATTCTGGAAGGACCATATTGACATAATCTGTAAGGAGGCAACTCTTGTTCAGAAGTGATAGTCGAAATGGAATCTGGAAATGTTTCAAAGTTAGAATTTTCAATCTGTGTAAGATTAAGGAAACTTAATGCAAGAAGGATGGTTCCAAGGACTTGATCTTCTTTGGAATGCTCTGTAATGATTGTTGTTAAGTCTTTCTGACTTTGTGCATAATCATTACAAGAGGATCGATGCATATAAGTTTAGAATCTAACAGATTTCAGTAAATGACATGAATTTGGAATTCTTGCATTTGCAGTAAGGATTTGGGAGTGTGAAAAGAGAATCATTGAAGTTATGTTCAATTGATCTAGTTCACAAGGTAAAGATCATAGACAAACATAGTATGCATACTTTGTGTATGGCATGACTATTGTTTAGAAAAAACATAGTGTGCATGCTTGGAGCATGGGACAACTATTGTTTTAAATTCAAGAATAATGTTGATAGCTGAAACAATATACAATGAATAATGTGTAATCATATGGTGATAAATAAAAGGAGTTTTATTTATATTCATAAGTTCTGAGACCATATTGGATTCAATTATTATTGTGTTTCACTTTGCATGTTTTGACTTCCCGAATAAACTAGGTTATTCTTCCGGAATGACTAAGTTATTCAAACCATCCACAGTCGGTCATATGTTGGAAGTAGATATGAATTAAGACTGTCATGGGTTGGCTTGTAGAGGTCTAAGTTGTTGGACAAAGGGCTACAACACTCATGAGTGCTCATAAGTTCTGAGTATTGGATTCAACCCGCGCTCATTGGAATCACTTCATGGATTTTATCACGAGTGATCATGAGACGATAATATCTTATATTCTTCAAACCTAGAGATATGAGTTGTTACTATGAGTTGGTTGTACATTGATTGCACGAAACTGCATTTGGTAACTCGGTGCTATAAAACGTGTCTTTATGTATGATTCAACAAGTAGTAGAACAAGCCATATGAGTCGAAGTTTATCCATTCCTTTTACCTTCGGGATGAAAGCGATATCTGTGGGCCCCTCGATGATTTGATAATGACAAATGGAAGTGCTCGGCCGGGCCAGGACTGATTTGATTTGTTCAATTAGTCAGTCGTCATAAATCGGAAATCGGGAAACAACTAATGGACAGAGAGAATGATTATAATCCATGTCTCAGTCCATATGATATCTAGAATGGAGGAATATATGATCCCTTATCTAATGGACAAGTCATTGACAAAGATCAGAGTTCATCTACAAGGTCAGAGTTCGACAGAAGCTTTTGAGAGCTACGATTGCTAGTTGGTTCCTGAAGTCATACGAAATAATAGTTTTAGACTTATCCAAGTGGGAGACTGTTGGATTAATGTCTAAGTCCATAACTATAATTGGTAAGACTTGACCCGACCCGGCATGGTCCATTTGGGTTGCATGGCATCATGCACTTGGATAGACTATAATGAGAGAAATAAGACACTTACGGTTATTAATATATTATAATTTCTAGTATATTAATAATAAGAATAATGAGATTATTTAATTAGTATTGATCAAGAATTAATCTAGAATTAATTAAGTGATCAAAAGAAGACTAATTAAATATATGGGTTGATTGTGTAAATCATTCATTCTTATATATGTGGGCTTGTGATCCAAGATTCCTTATGTTGGACTAAGTCCATGGGGTGACCCATGGATACTCCATGGAGGTTAAAACCCATGGAGCATAAGGAATGGGTAAAGTCATGAGTTACATGGTGTAACCCTAATAGCCACCATATAAAAGAAACCCATGGCTCAAGAAATCGTGACTATGACTAGATTATTCTAGAGAGGGCTAACCGATTTCATGAAGTGTTCTAGTTTCTCTCAATTTATTCCAAGTGTATTTGGTGTTGTGTGAACCATTTGAGGTGTCACACTTGAGGCACTAAGCACTCAAGCTTCATGAAGATAAGCACCATTAAAGAGGTATGTATTCTATCTTGTTATATTGATATTCTTGTATGCTAGATTAGGATAATACCTTGGATGTTCATATTTGCATGTATAATAGAGAAAACATAGATCCAAGGTATTTAGGGTTGCATGTACACTTAGGAGTGTTAGAATGCTCATAACCCAACAGCCACATCCATAGCAAGCTTGGCCCATACCGGCGTTAGGAACCTGGGCGGCTTGAGTTGTTGGAGCCTTGCAGTAACGGATGGTGTGTCCCTTCCTGTTGCAGTTGGAGCATAACATCTCCTTACAAGGTCCGTGGTGGTGGAAGTTGCACTTGGTGAACTTCGGAAGGGTTCCAGCATAAGTTTTTGCTGGCAAGGGGTTCGCAGGAACAACAGGAGTCACTGTGGCAGCATTGATCGCCACAAGTTGTTGCTTATTGGAGGATCCTTGTGGAGCTCCTCTTTTCCTCTTATTCCACCCCCTCTTGTTCTGATCGGGGTTGGGCTTTTGTAGTACAGGAGTAGGGCTTGTTATGTTATGAGGTTTCCGATGATCAATGAGGGATTGTGCTAGTTCCTTGGCACTATCAAAAGTAATAGGCCTGGAAGCTATAACACTCGACTGGACCTGGGGCGACAGTCCGCAGATATATCTTTCTATATTTTTGCTCTGGGAAGCAACCATGTTGGGGCATAAGTTTGCCAGATCACAGAACCTATTTGTGTAGGTTCCTATGTCAGATCCAACCATTTGCAGGTTCCAGAGTTCCTGCTCGAGTTTTTGTACTTCTCCCCGAGGGCAATACTCTCTCATCAGCATGTCCTTCAAGTGTTCCCAGTTGATGGAATACGCCACCACCAGAGTGAGGGATTTAACATGGCCGTTCCACCATGTTAGTGCTCTATCGGAGAAGGTACAAGCTGCGAACTTGACCTTGTTGTTTTCCTAGCAAGTGCAGATCTCAAAGATAGATTCCATCTTTTCGATCCACTGCCTTAACACCATAACCCCACCAGTACCATTGAAGCTGCGGGGTTTGGCGTTCGTGAAGTCTTTGTAGGTGCACTCCCGAGGGTGTCCATGGCTTTCGCCGTGGTTCGAGGGAGGTGCACTTGTTCCCGAGCCACTAGGGATAGGAGTGTTGATTGCTGACACAGCAGCTGCAACTGCTGATGTGAAAGCTGCCTGGAATACGTTGGCATCAAAGGGGTTAGGTGGTAGAGGAGGTTGAGTTTGTGGTTGTGATGGTGGAGGAGGCGGTGGTATCGGTGTTTCGTTTATTGGATTACGCCTTGTACTTCTTGTTGGATTAATGTCTAAGTCCATAACTATAATTGGTAAAACTTGACCCGACCCGGCATGGTCCATTTGGGTTGCATGGCATCATGCACTTGGATAGACTAAAATGAGAGAAATAACACTTAAGGTTTGTTAATATATTATAAGTTCTAATATATTAATAAGGTTATTTAATTAGTATTGATCAAGAATTAATGTGGAATTAATTAAGTGATCAAAAGGAGACTAGTTAAATATATGGGTTAATTGTGTAAATCATTCATTCTTATATATGTGGGCTTGTGATCCAAGATTCCTTATGTTGGACTAAGTCCATGGGGTGACCCATGGATACTCCATGGAGGTTAAAATCCATGGAGCATAAGGAATGGGTAAAGTCGTGAGTTACATGGTGTAACCCTAATAGCCACCATATAAAAGAAACCCATGGCTCAAGAAATCGTGACTATGTGTGTATGAAGGGCTAGACGATTTCATGAAGTGTAGAATTCTCTCTAAGTTATTCCAAGTGTTTATGGTGTTGTGTGAACCATTTGAGGTGTCACACTTGGGGCACTAGGCACTCAAGCTTCATGAAGACAAGCACCATCAAAGAGGTATGTATTCTATCTTGTTATATTGATAGTTTTGTATGCAAGTTTAGGATAATACCTTGGATGTTCATATTTGCATGTATAATAGATAAAACATAGATCCAAGGTATTTAGGGTTGCATGTACACTTAGGAGTGTTAGAATGCTCATAACCCAACAGTGGTATCAGAGCCTAGGCTTGTTTTCTTGTTATACCTGCAATAGAAGCTGAAAAATCGAAATTGGTGCTGTCAGCCCAGTAGACTCGCCGATTCCATGAAGGGACTCGACGAGTCCAAGGCAAAATGCATCCAACTCGCCGAGTTGTGTTCATGCACTCGACGAGTTGGACACCAGACAGCATACTTTCGAGGTTTTTGGCTAGAAATGGACTAGGAACATTACCCTAAGTTGTCTTTGAACTTATAAACTTGTTTTTTGATGTGGTAATGTTCATGCTAATCCATTTTCAAAGATAATTGTCAATAGATTCATGTTTTGTATTAGTTTAAAGGTTAGACTAATTACATGAAAAAGTTTGATTTGAATTATCTTGTTCTTATGAGTTTCTTAGATTAATAGAAAAGTTGAATGAAATAGTTGTTTTCAATCCATTTTAATCTAAGAGTTGAGTATAAAATGTGTTTGTGTAACTTATCCTCAAGTTACATGAAGAGTCACATTAAAGACTCATAAAACTCATAAAGTTGGCAAAGGTTACAAAAATGAAGAGTCTAGTTCTAATTAATTGGAGTTATGACTCCATAATTTGTCCTCAAGTTATGGAGGACCAAGAGTCTCTTCATTAAATAAATATAAAAAAAATAATCTAACCTTAATTAATTTCATAAGTTATAAAATAAAGAAAAAAGTTAATTCTTTATTAGTTTAAAGTCTTCCATAATTTGTCCTCAAGTTATGGAACTTGAAGAGTTTTTGGATTAAAACTACTTTAAACATATAAGTTATGGAATTAATTAGTTTTGAATAGTTTCAAAACTTGCCCTCAAGTTTTGGAATTTGTAAAGTTTTCTCTTATGAATACTTTAATTCCAAGTTAGCCCTTAGAATTTTAAAAGTTAAAATTCAACCCTTATACTTTATAATATTATAAGTCAATAATATATATATGTATAAGAGTAAAGTCGGTCTTACCGCTAGTACGCCTCATTCACGAAGTCGGTCTATAAAGTGGGTATAAGGTTGTTGCCTATAAAATGGCAACTTAATGGGTGTCCACTCTCACCCACCGCTTGCTTGACTGGTGGAGGGTCGTTAGCCGAACGGGTTTGACAGGACTATAATTCTCCCTTCATTAAAAGTATTAATGATAAATACTAAGTAACTAAACTCTTAATAATTCCCAATCTTAGTTACTTAGGAAAATGTGAAGAAGGTGCTAATCCATGAAATTACACTTTGCATTTTGTTTAAGTCGGTTAGTGGAGCGTGTGTGGTTAACCGACACACTAACTCGTATTTAACAAGGTAGGCAAAAGGGTAACTTAATGTTTATCATATTATCGATGGAGCGTGTGTGGTTAACCGGCACATCGATTGAGGGGTAAACACTTAAGGGTACCAAGTAATTTGCATGGTTACTTCACACCTTGTTCTGTGATCCTCGGCATCCCAGTCACAAAACCTGAAGGGCACACTCGAGATTGAAACATGCCATTGAACAGTTCAATGAATCTCAAAAGATCTAGGAGTTTGAAAACCAATTAAAACCTAATAATACATTTCATTCATCTTGGTGGAAATTGGTGAATCGTCATTCACCTACCTTCAAATTGTTTTATAGCTTGGATTACGGCATACCTCTTCTAAGTTATAAAATAGTTTGTTGGGTCCTAGCCTTAATATTTTCATATTGGGTGTCATATTAAGGACTCAAAGATCAACTATCTTGAATATCTCCCATAACATGTCTGGATTAGACATTTATGATCTTCCCAAATCTCTTGAAACAAGCTTTCCTAAATGAAGATGATGTCCCATGGATATCATACTTCTCTCTCCTCTTCCAATTATTCTCCCTAACCCACAAGTTCTTGAAAAATTTTAAGGTCACTCGAACCCTATTGGCAAGACAAGGTCTAGGTGTGATCACATCTTGGAGATGTAGTCACATATTGACAAGCCGGGAGAGTTGGGTGTCAATGTCTTGAGAAAGTTGGTGGTTCAATCACTTTCTAAGTTACATAGTGAGTTCCTTTGGGACACCTATGAAATAGACTATGAAAAGACCCTTAATGATCTCATCTATTGTTAAGATCAACTTCCTGAAACTTTATGGACATTGACAATGGTGACACTGGAAATACAGAAAAAAGCATTCTCTTCCCAATGGAAAGGGATCGGCCATAGTCAACTCGGTTGAACAAATGGTAAAGAGAAAAGCTAAGTCTGTAATAGTCTTGTGTACCATTATCAAAGGGTCCATATGTTTATATTGCCAAAGTAAGGGTCATTAGTTGCGAAGCTGCCTAATTTACCTAAGGATGTTAAAGTCAATAAGATTGACTCTACTTCAGGTAAAGTCCACCTCTCTAACTCTGTTAAGTTTCTATTCTGAGATTCTTGATGCATGATGTGACTGGGTCACATGGTGATGTTTTAAGAATCAAAGGAAAGTGAAGAAACTTAAAGAAAGAATATGCTGAATCTGATCGCGTAGATGGATTTCTATCGCGTAGTTTGAAGATCGGATTCTTGAGCTACTTCTTAGGAGTCATGAGATATTGCTAAGGAATAGATAACAACAAGTTTTCATATGGATTGTAAGGATAAGTTTTTCCGCATAGCTTTAAAATAAAAGAAAATTTTTTATTTTATTTATTTTAAAATATCCTTACAATGGCATTTGAGGAAAAAAATTGTTGCTTATATGATTCCATTATTAGCAAGAGTGGAAATATGAAATTGATTCCTTCATTTGTGGTAATGTCTAAATTTACCAAATAAGGAAAGACTTTCAAGTATTGGAAAATTAAGACTAATTACTTATTCACATGGATGTGTGAGTCAAGTAATGAACTAAGGGATCGAGTACATAGTCATGTGCACTGATTAAGTCCACCACAAAAGATATAAGGCTATTTGTCATAGTTTACTAAAGCTCAGTAAATATGATTATACTTACAAGCTTAAGTGTAACTCTGAGACATTGGAAAAGGTTTCAATGCATAGCAGAGCGAATAAGAAGAATCACATTAGGCAGAAGGATAAAAGTTTCTCAAATCTGAAAAGATGGGAGAGTACTTAAGTATCAGTTTTGTGATCATCTTAATGATTAAGAAACCATATCAAAATTAGTTCTCTAAGTAAGTCTTAGTTCATTCTTATGACTAAGAAGAAGGGATCTTGAATTGTTGAAATGGTTAAATCAAGAAGATGGGTCATACTTCGGTCCAATACAAGTCTTAGAGTCATACTCCATATTCTGTGCCCATTCTAGTTAAAGTTGGCTTTGCATATGAGTTCTTAGAGTTCTCAATGTGTTGCACAACAACTTGGAAGCAATGGTAGGCCCTTGAGTTGCCAGGTGGCAAGAAATTAAGATTGAGTTCAATCCATATGGTTTTGGATTTGTCATTATCCTTGTCTTGTGATTATGGTTTTGACAAATTCATATGGGTAGGAACTCATACACCAATAAATCTAAGTGTCATAAGGTTTCTCTCTGATTCATGAAAATGATGGTGAGGAAACACTTCCACTAAGTAGATTTTAGCTAGATAGCAATTGGGATATTTGCATTCTCAAAGTCGTTAGTGGAGCGTGTGTGGTTTACCGGCACACTAAGGACTTGTGAGAAGTGGCAAAAAGGTCTAACCATTATGATTACGACATCCCTCTTCATAATTGTTTAGACACACAAATGTGCTATCTAAGGGAAGGTGTATGTTTTTGATAAAGTCTTATCAAAACAATCTAGTATCAGAAATCTGAACTTTGGTAAGAAAGTCAATAAAGTATTGATTTCTAGAAGTCCAGTGATTTCTGAGTACATGTCAAAGCTAGTGGGAGCATAAGTGTTATGCTAATAATGATCATGTTAGTGGGAGCATGATAATTACGATAAGTATTGCAAGCTAGCAATGTTAATTATAGAAAACAAAAGGTTTCAATTGGGAAAAGTTGTTTTGCTATAATTAAGGGAGAGGAAATTATACTTCATCTCAAATCTATAAGCTTAGATCGTGAGGTTTTAATCATTTAGTCAAGAATATATATGAATTTCATGTTGGAATGGCTCAACATAAGGAAATTCTGTATATGGGTCCATTATTTGCGTTCTTAAATTCGATTATGATTACGGCATCCCTTTTCATAATCTGAATTATGAGAACTTGGCAAATAGAAATGGAAATGTTATAGCAAAAGACTGGTTTAGTCTTTATGTGAGACATCATGGATCGTGTCCCATATGCTTCGGATATAGGATCGATTACATGTGCTATATTCATCCTTTCTAAAATTTTCCAAATGCCTAGGGCATTAAGAAGGGAAAAGGTTTAGAACTGGATATGACTAAAAGGATTAAACAATTGTCGAGGACAATCTAAGGTTTACCAAAGATTGGTGTCTCAAGGACAATTGGAAGTATAGTGATAATTCTGGAAGGACCATATTGACATAATCTGTAAGGAGGCAACTCTTGTTCAGAAGTGATAGTCGAAATGGAATCTGGAAATGTTTCAAAGTTAGAATTTTCAATCTGTGTAAGATTAAGGAAACTTAATGCAAGAAGGATGGTTCCAAGGACTTGATCTTCTTTGGAATGCTCTGTAATGATTGTTGTTAAGTCTTTCTGACTTTGTGCATAATCATTACAAGAGGATCGATGCATATAAGTTTAGAATCTAACAGATTTCAGTAAATGACATGAATTTGGAATTCTTGCATTTGCAGTAAGGATTTGGGAGTGTGAAAAGAGAATCATTGAAGTTATGTTCAATTGATCTAGTTCACAAGGTAAAGATCATAGACAAACATAGTATGCATACTTGGTGTATGGCATGACTATTGTTTAGAAAAAACATAGTGTGCATGCTTGGAGCATGGGACAACTATTGTTTTAAATTCAAGAATAATGTTGATAGCTGAAACAATATACAATGAATAATGTGTAATCATATGGTGATAAATAAAAGGAGTTTTATTTATATTCATAAGTTCTGAGACCATATTGGATTCAATTATTATTGTGTTTCACTTTGCATGTTTTGACTTCCCGAATAAACTAGGTTATTCTTCCGGAATGACTAAGTTATTCAAACCATCCACAGTCGGTCATATGTTGGAAGTAGATATGAATTAAGACTGTCATGGGTTGGCTTGTAGAGGTCTAAGTTGTTGGACAAAGGGCTACAACACTCATGAGTGCTCATAAGTTCTGAGTATTGGATTCAACCCGCGCTCATTGGAATCACTTCATGGATTTTATCACGAGTGATCATGAGACGATAATATCTTATATTCTTCAAACCTAGAGATATGAGTTGTTACTATGAGTTGGTTGTACATTGATTGCACGAAACTGCATTTGGTAACTCGGTGCTATAAAACGTGTCTTTATGTATGATTCAACAAGTAGTAGAACAAGCCATATGAGTCGAAGTTTATCCATTCCTTTTACCTTCGGGATGAAAGCGATATCTGTGGGCCCCTCGATGATTTGATAATGACAAATGGAAGTGCTCGGCCGGGCCAGGACTGATTTGATTTGTTCAATTAGTCAGTCGTCATAAATCGGAAATCGGGAAACAACTAATGGACAGAGAGAATGATTATAATCCATGTCTCAGTCCATATGATATCTAGAATGGAGGAATATATGATCCCTTATCTAATGGACAAGTCATTGACAAAGATCAGAGTTCATCTACAAGGTCAGAGTTCGACAGAAGCTTTTGAGAGCTACGATTGCTAGTTGGTTCCTGAAGTCATACGAAATAATAGTTTTAGACTTATCCAAGTGGGAGACTGTTGGATTAATGTCTAAGTCCATAACTATAATTGGTAAGACTTGACCCGACCCGGCATGGTCCATTTGGGTTGCATGGCATCATGCACTTGGATAGACTATAATGAGAGAAATAAGACACTTACGGTTATTAATATATTATAATTTCTAGTATATTAATAATAAGAATAATGAGATTATTTAATTAGTATTGATCAAGAATTAATCTAGAATTAATTAAGTGATCAAAAGAAGACTAATTAAATATATGGGTTGATTGTGTAAATCATTCATTCTTATATATGTGGGCTTGTGATCCAAGATTCCTTATGTTGGACTAAGTCCATGGGGTGACCCATGGATACTCCATGGAGGTTAAAACCCATGGAGCATAAGGAATGGGTAAAGTCATGAGTTACATGGTGTAACCCTAATAGCCACCATATAAAAGAAACCCATGGCTCAAGAAATCGTGACTATGACTAGATTATTCTAGAGAGGGCTAACCGATTTCATGAAGTGTTCTAGTTTCTCTCAATTTATTCCAAGTGTATTTGGTGTTGTGTGAACCATTTGAGGTGTCACACTTGAGGCACTAAGCACTCAAGCTTCATGAAGATAAGCACCATTAAAGAGGTATGTATTCTATCTTGTTATATTGATATTCTTGTATGCTAGATTAGGATAATACCTTGGATGTTCATATTTGCATGTATAATAGAGAAAACATAGATCCAAGGTATTTAGGGTTGCATGTACACTTAGGAGTGTTAGAATGCTCATAACCCAACAGCCACATCCATAGCAAGCTTGGCCCATACCGGCGTTAGGAACCTGGGCGGCTTGAGTTGTTGGAGCCTTGCAGTAACGGATGGTGTGTCCCTTCCTGTTGCAGTTGGAGCATAACATCTCCTTACAAGGTCCGTGGTGGTGGAAGTTGCACTTGGTGAACTTCGGAAGGGTTCCAGCATAAGTTTTTGCTGGCAAGGGGTTCGCAGGAACAACAGGAGTCACTGTGGCAGCATTGATCGCCACAAGTTGTTGCTTATTGGAGGATCCTTGTGGAGCTCCTCTTTTCCTCTTATTCCACCCCCTCTTGTTCTGATCGGGGTTGGGCTTTTGTAGTACAGGAGTAGGGCTTGTTATGTTATGAGGTTTCCGATGATCAATGAGGGATTGTGCTAGTTCCTTGGCACTATCAAAAGTAATAGGCCTGGAAGCTATAACACTCGACTGGACCTGGGGCGACAGTCCGCAGATATATCTTTCTATATTTTTGCTCTGGGAAGCAACCATGTTGGGGCATAAGTTTGCCAGATCACAGAACCTATTTGTGTAGGTTCCTATGTCAGATCCAACCATTTGCAGGTTCCAGAGTTCCTGCTCGAGTTTTTGTACTTCTCCCCGAGGGCAATACTCTCTCATCAGCATGTCCTTCAAGTGTTCCCAGTTGATGGAATACGCCACCACCAGAGTGAGGGATTTAACATGGCCGTTCCACCATGTTAGTGCTCTATCGGAGAAGGTACAAGCTGCGAACTTGACCTTGTTGTTTTCCTAGCAAGTGCAGATCTCAAAGATAGATTCCATCTTTTCGATCCACTGCCTTAACACCATAACCCCACCAGTACCATTGAAGCTGCGGGGTTTGGCGTTCGTGAAGTCTTTGTAGGTGCACTCCCGAGGGTGTCCATGGCTTTCGCCGTGGTTCGAGGGAGGTGCACTTGTTCCCGAGCCACTAGGGATAGGAGTGTTGATTGCTGACACAGCAGCTGCAACTGCTGATGTGAAAGCTGCCTGGAATACGTTGGCATCAAAGGGGTTAGGTGGTAGAGGAGGTTGAGTTTGTGGTTGTGATGGTGGAGGAGGCGGTGGTATCGGTGTTTCGTTTATTGGATTACGCCTTGTACTTCTTGTTGGATTAATGTCTAAGTCCATAACTATAATTGGTAAAACTTGACCCGACCCGGCATGGTCCATTTGGGTTGCATGGCATCATGCACTTGGATAGACTAAAATGAGAGAAATAACACTTAAGGTTTGTTAATATATTATAAGTTCTAATATATTAATAAGGTTATTTAATTAGTATTGATCAAGAATTAATGTGGAATTAATTAAGTGATCAAAAGGAGACTAGTTAAATATATGGGTTAATTGTGTAAATCATTCATTCTTATATATGTGGGCTTGTGATCCAAGATTCCTTATGTTGGACTAAGTCCATGGGGTGACCCATGGATACTCCATGGAGGTTAAAATCCATGGAGCATAAGGAATGGGTAAAGTCGTGAGTTACATGGTGTAACCCTAATAGCCACCATATAAAAGAAACCCATGGCTCAAGAAATCGTGACTATGTGTGTATGAAGGGCTAGACGATTTCATGAAGTGTAGAATTCTCTCTAAGTTATTCCAAGTGTTTATGGTGTTGTGTGAACCATTTGAGGTGTCACACTTGGGGCACTAGGCACTCAAGCTTCATGAAGACAAGCACCATCAAAGAGGTATGTATTCTATCTTGTTATATTGATAGTTTTGTATGCAAGTTTAGGATAATACCTTGGATGTTCATATTTGCATGTATAATAGATAAAACATAGATCCAAGGTATTTAGGGTTGCATGTACACTTAGGAGTGTTAGAATGCTCATAACCCAACAGTGGTATCAGAGCCTAGGCTTGTTTTCTTGTTATACCTGCAATAGAAGCTGAAAAATCGAAATTGGTGCTGTCAGCCCAGTAGACTCGCCGATTCCATGAAGGGACTCGACGAGTCCAAGGCAAAATGCATCCAACTCGCCGAGTTGTGTTCATGCACTCGACGAGTTGGACACCAGACAGCATACTTTCGAGGTTTTTGGCTAGAAATGGACTAGGAACATTACCCTAAGTTGTCTTTGAACTTATAAACTTGTTTTTTGATGTGGTAATGTTCATGCTAATCCATTTTCAAAGATAATTGTCAATAGATTCATGTTTTGTATTAGTTTAAAGGTTAGACTAATTACATGAAAAAGTTTGATTTGAATTATCTTGTTCTTATGAGTTTCTTAGATTAATAGAAAAGTTGAATGAAATAGTTGTTTTCAATCCATTTTAATCTAAGAGTTGAGTATAAAATGTGTTTGTGTAACTTATCCTCAAGTTACATGAAGAGTCACATTAAAGACTCATAAAACTCATAAAGTTGGCAAAGGTTACAAAAATGAAGAGTCTAGTTCTAATTAATTGGAGTTATGACTCCATAATTTGTCCTCAAGTTATGGAGGACCAAGAGTCTCTTCATTAAATAAATATAAAAAAAATAATCTAACCTTAATTAATTTCATAAGTTATAAAATAAAGAAAAAAGTTAATTCTTTATTAGTTTAAAGTCTTCCATAATTTGTCCTCAAGTTATGGAACTTGAAGAGTTTTTGGATTAAAACTACTTTAAACATATAAGTTATGGAATTAATTAGTTTTGAATAGTTTCAAAACTTGCCCTCAAGTTTTGGAATTTGTAAAGTTTTCTCTTATGAATACTTTAATTCCAAGTTAGCCCTTAGAATTTTAAAAGTTAAAATTCAACCCTTATACTTTATAATATTATAAGTCAATAATATATATATGTATAAGAGTAAAGTCGGTCTTACCGCTAGTACGCCTCATTCACGAAGTCGGTCTATAAAGTGGGTATAAGGTTGTTGCCTATAAAATGGCAACTTAATGGGTGTCCACTCTCACCCACCGCTTGCTTGACTGGTGGAGGGTCGTTAGCCGAACGGGTTTGACAGGACTATAATTCTCCCTTCATTAAAAGTATTAATGATAAATACTAAGTAACTAAACTCTTAATAATTCCCAATCTTAGTTACTTAGGAAAATGTGAAGAAGGTGCTAATCCATGAAATTACACTTTGCATTTTGTTTAAGTCGGTTAGTGGAGCGTGTGTGGTTAACCGACACACTAACTCGTATTTAACAAGGTAGGCAAAAGGGTAACTTAATGTTTATCATATTATCGATGGAGCGTGTGTGGTTAACCGGCACATCGATTGAGGGGTAAACACTTAAGGGTACCAAGTAATTTGCATGGTTACTTCACACCTTGTTCTGTGATCCTCGGCATCCCAGTCACAAAACCTGAAGGGCACACTCGAGATTGAAACATGCCATTGAACAGTTCAATGAATCTCAAAAGATCTAGGAGTTTGAAAACCAATTAAAACCTAATAATACATTTCATTCATCTTGGTGGAAATTGGTGAATCGTCATTCACCTACCTTCAAATTGTTTTATAGCTTGGATTACGGCATACCTCTTCTAAGTTATAAAATAGTTTGTTGGGTCCTAGCCTTAATATTTTCATATTGGGTGTCATATTAAGGACTCAAAGATCAACTATCTTGAATATCTCCCATAACATGTCTGGATTAGACATTTATGATCTTCCCAAATCTCTTGAAACAAGCTTTCCTAAATGAAGATGATGTCCCATGGATATCATACTTCTCTCTCCTCTTCCAATTATTCTCCCTAACCCACAAGTTCTTGAAAAATTTTAAGGTCACTCGAACCCTATTGGCAAGACAAGGTCTAGGTGTGATCACATCTTGGAGATGTAGTCACATATTGACAAGCCGGGAGAGTTGGGTGTCAATGTCTTGAGAAAGTTGGTGGTTCAATCACTTTCTAAGTTACATAGTGAGTTCCTTTGGGACACCTATGAAATAGACTATGAAAAGACCCTTAATGATCTCATCTATTGTTAAGATCAACTTCCTGAAACTTTATGGACATTGACAATGGTGACACTGGAAATACAGAAAAAAGCATTCTCTTCCCAATGGAAAGGGATCGGCCATAGTCAACTCGGTTGAACAAATGGTAAAGAGAAAAGCTAAGTCTGTAATAGTCTTGTGTACCATTATCAAAGGGTCCATATGTTTATATTGCCAAAGTAAGGGTCATTAGTTGCGAAGCTGCCTAATTTACCTAAGGATGTTAAAGTCAATAAGATTGACTCTACTTCAGGTAAAGTCCACCTCTCTAACTCTGTTAAGTTTCTATTCTGAGATTCTTGATGCATGATGTGACTGGGTCACATGGTGATGTTTTAAGAATCAAAGGAAAGTGAAGAAACTTAAAGAAAGAATATGCTGAATCTGATCGCGTAGATGGATTTCTATCGCGTAGTTTGAAGATCGGATTCTTGAGCTACTTCTTAGGAGTCATGAGATATTGCTAAGGAATAGATAACAACAAGTTTTCATATGGATTGTAAGGATAAGTTTTTCCGCATAGCTTTAAAATAAAAGAAAATTTTTTATTTTATTTATTTTAAAATATCCTTACAATGGCATTTGAGGAAAAAAATTGTTGCTTATATGATTCCATTATTAGCAAGAGTGGAAATATGAAATTGATTCCTTCATTTGTGGTAATGTCTAAATTTACCAAATAAGGAAAGACTTTCAAGTATTGGAAAATTAAGACTAATTACTTATTCACATGGATGTGTGAGTCAAGTAATGAACTAAGGGATCGAGTACATAGTCATGTGCACTGATTAAGTCCACCACAAAAGATATAAGGCTATTTGTCATAGTTTACTAAAGCTCAGTAAATATGATTATACTTACAAGCTTAAGTGTAACTCTGAGACATTGGAAAAGGTTTCAATGCATAGCAGAGCGAATAAGAAGAATCACATTAGGCAGAAGGATAAAAGTTTCTCAAATCTGAAAAGATGGGAGAGTACTTAAGTATCAGTTTTGTGATCATCTTAATGATTAAGAAACCATATCAAAATTAGTTCTCTAAGTAAGTCTTAGTTCATTCTTATGACTAAGAAGAAGGGATATTGAATTGTTGAAATGGTTAAATCAAGAAGATGGGTCATACTTCGGTCCAATACAAGTCTTAGAGTCATACTCCATATTCTGTGCCCATTCTAGTTAAAGTTGGCTTTGCATATGAGTTCTTAGAGTTCTCAATGTGTTGCACAACAACTTGGAAGCAATGGTAGGCCCTTGAGTTGCCAGGTGGCAAGAAATTAAGATTGAGTTCAATCCATATGGTTTTGGATTTGTCATTATCCTTGTCTTGTGATTATGGTTTTGACAAATTCATATGGGTAGGAACTCATACACCAATAAATCTAAGTGTCATAAGGTTTCTCTCTGATTCATGAAAATGATGGTGAGGAAACACTTCCACTAAGTAGATTTTAGCTAGATAGCAATTGGGATATTTGCATTCTCAAAGTCGTTAGTGGAGCGTGTGTGGTTTACCGGCACACTAAGGACTTGTGAGAAGTGGCAAAAAGGTCTAACCATTATGATTACGACATCCCTCTTCATAATTGTTTAGACACACAAATGTGCTATCTAAGGGAAGGTGTATGTTTTTGATAAAGTCTTATCAAAACAATCTAGTATCAGAAATCTGAACTTTGGTCAGAAAGTCAATAAAGTATTGATTTCTAGAAGTCGAGCTTTCTGAGTACATGTCAAAGCTAGTGGGAGCATAAGTGTTATGCTAATAATCATCATGTTAGTGGGAGCATGATAATTACGATAAGTATTGCAAGCTAGCAATGTTAATTATAGAAAACAAAAGGTTTCAATTGGGAAAAAGTTGTTTTGCTATAATTAAGGGAGAGGAAATTATACTTCATCTCAAATCTATAAGCTTAGATCGTGAGGTTTTAATCATTTAGTCAAGGATATATATGAATTTCATGTTGGAATGACTCAACATAAGGAAATTCTGTATATGGGTCCATTATTTGCGTTCTTAAATTCGATTATGATTACGGCATCCCTTTTCATAATCTGAATTATGAGAACTTGGCAAATTGAAATGGAAATGTTATAGCAAAAGACTGGTTTAGTCTTCATGTGAGACATCATGAATCGTGTCCCATATGCTTCGAATATAGGATCGATTACATGTGCTATATTCATCCTTTCTAAAAATTTCCAAATGCCTGGGGCATTAAGAAGGGAAAAGGTTTAGAACTGGATATGACTAAAAGGATTAAACAATTGTCGAGGACAATCTAAGGTTTACCAAAGATTGGTTGCTCAAGGACAGTTAGAAGTATAGTGATAATTCTGGAAGGACCATATTGACATAATCTGTAAGGAGGCAACTCTTGTTCAGAAGTGATAGTCGAAATGGAATCTGGAAATGTTTCAAAGTTAGAATTTTCAATCTGTGTAAGATTAAGGAAACTTAATGCAAGAAGGATGGTTCCAAGGACTTGATCTCCTTTGAAATGCTCTGTAATGATTGTTGTTAAGTCTTTCTGACTTTGTGCATAATCATTACAAGAGGATCGATGCATATAAGTTTAGAATCTAACAGATTTCAGTAAATGACATGAATTTGGAATTCTTGCATTTGTAGTAAGGATTTAGGAGTGTGAAAAGAGAATCATTGAAGTTATGTTCATTTGATCTAGTTCACAAAATAAAGATCATAGACAAACATATTATGCATACTTGGTGTATGGCATGACTAGTGTTTAGAAAAACATAGTGTGCATGCTTGGAGCATGGGACAACTATTGTTTTAAATTCAAGAATAATGTTGATAGCTGAAACAGTATACCATGAATAATGTGTAATCATATGGTGATAAATAAAAGGTGTTTTATTTATATTCATAAGTTCTGAGACCATATTGGATTCAATTATTATTGTGTTTCACTTTGCATGTTTTGACTTCCCGAATAAACTAGGTTATTCTTCCGGAATGACTAAGTTATTCAAACCATCCACAGTCGGTCATATGTTGGAAGTAGATATGAATTAAGACTGTCATGGGTTGGCTTGTAGAGGTCTAAGGTGTTGGACAAATGGCTACAACACTCATGAGTGCTCATAAGTTCTGAGTATTGGATTCAACCCGCGCTCATTGGAATCACTTCATGGATTTTATCACGAGTGATCATGAGACGATAATATCTTATATTCTTCAAACCTAGAGATATGAGTTGTTACTATGAGTTGATAGTACATTGATTACACGAAACACATTGGTAACTCGATGTTATAAAACGTGTCTTTGTGTATGATTCAACAAGTAGTAGAACAAGCCATATGAGTCGAAGTTTATCCATTCCTTTTACCTTCGGCATAAAAGCGATATCTGTGGGCCCCTCGATGATTTGATGATGACAAATGGAAGTGCTCGGCCGGGCCAGGACTGATTTGATTTGTTCAATTAGTCAGTCGTCATAAATCGGAAATCGGGAAACAACAAATGGACAGAGAGAATGATTATAATCCATGTCTCAGTCCTTATGATATCTAGAATGGAGGAATATATGATCCCTTATCTAATGGACAAGTCATTGACAAAGGTCAGAGTTCATCTACAAGATCAGAGTTCGACAGAAGCTTTTGAGAGCTACGATTGCTAGTCGGGTTTTGAAGTCATACTTACAATAATAGTTTTAGACTTATCCAAGTGGGAGACTGTTGGATTAATGTCTAAGTCCATAACTATAATTGGTAAAACTTGACCCGACCCGGCATGGTCCATTTGGGTTGCATGGCATCATGCACTTGGATAGACTAAAATGAGAGAAATAACACTTAAGGTTTGTTAATATATTATAAGGTCTAATATATTAATAAGGTTATTTAATTAGTATTGATCAAGAATTAATTTGGAATTAATTAAGTGATCAAAAGGAGACTAATTAAATATATGGGTTGATTGTGTAAATCATTCATTCTTATATATGTGGGCTTGTGATCCAAGATTCCTTATGTTGGACTAAGTCCATGGGGTGACCCATGGATACTCCATGGAGGTTAAAATCCATGGAGCATAAGGAATGGGTAAAGTCATGAGTTACATGGTGTAACCCTAATAGCCACCATATAAAAGAAACCCATGGCTCAAGAAATCGTGACTATGTGTGTATGAAGGGCTAGACGATTTCATGAAGTGTAGAATTCTCTCTAAGTTAGTCCAAGTGTTTATGGTGTTGTGTGAACCATTTGAGGTGTCACACTTGGGGCACTAGGCACTCAAGCTTCATGAAGACAAGAACCATCAAAGAGGTATGTATTCTATCTTGTTATATTGATAGTTTTGTATGCTAGTTTAGGATAATACCTTGGATGTTCATATTTGCATGTATAATATAGAAAACATAGGTCCAAGGTATTTAGGGTTGCATGTATACTTAGGAGTGTTAGAATGCTCATAACCCAACACTTCTGCGTGGAGGCATCTTTAACTATACGTTTAAAACATGACGACAAGGATAAGAATAAACGATTTATGAATGTGTCCCATGGACTAACTCCCCATAGTCCAACAACAGAATGAATAGAATAACTAACTGAAAGTGACAACATTTGGATAATAATTTCCATATGATTAGATATCTGTCAAGAATACTGGAATTACAGATGTAACAAGTTCGGGAAAAATGGCCTAAAAGTAGGCCTTACATCAACCAAGCTGGAAAACTTTGACAGAATTAAGACTAGACCATGACCATGACCTAACAGGTCTAAGATTTATACAGGTAGGAAATTAGACCAAAGTTTTACATAAACTAGGTTATATCCAAAAGATGAGATGATGCTATTCTATCGGCGACGGGAACTGCTAGCATGAGTCCTCGATCCCGACAGTAGACGTTCAATGTCCCTTATACGCCTGTCCGACCTTGCTTGTTGAGCTCGAAGTTCTCTAACTTCTGCTCGGGTTTCAGCAAGTTCCCTTTGCAGATTTGCATTGCGGACCAGAGTCCTTTCATGAGCAGACTCTAGTTGGCGAATGTGGATAGTGTTAACACCAGAGTTGGCGTCAACTTCCGAAACTTGATTTATAGTCGCTTGAGTCATGATCGTGTTCCGAGAAATCCTACGCACCATGATTGGTAGTACTCTATCAGTAGAACCTCCTTCAGTGAGGTTGTAGAAACTTCGGTCTCCATTGTATGGAATGGGTTGACCTTGTTCCTGACTCCATTCAGTCAAGTTAATGGCCCACAAGGGTGTGGGTCCTTGAAACACAGGGCGAGGATTTAGGTTTGGGTTTTGAGCAGCTGGGGGTAGGTTGTTGACTTCTGGCTCCGAGTCCGAACTATCGGAAAAGCCCTCAGCATGGTGATCATCCAAAGGAATTGGGTGATCATCTTCTGGTTCTGCCTCTAGCCAACCAGCATTGCCGGGGTTTGGGAAGTATGGATCACCATGGTGAAATCCAGCCATCTTAATCTTCGCGAGAAAAGGGATATAAGAAATAGCTTAAATAGACGAACTAAATAAGATAATTACAGTAAGATCAAATACCCATATGGTATTTCTTGATGGTTGTGTTGGTAAGTTTTTAGACTTGTTGCCACTTCACAACCATTCTTGGGCATATGCTAATCACTCTTCGGACTAGCATAGTTGATTAGGCTATGCTATTCCCAAGACTGACTATATATCCCCAGGCTCACTTGTGATGTTCAACAATCGTAATACTTTTGTTCTTGTCATTGTGACACTGGTTTTAGTATGAATGCAGGCACGTATACTTTGTTAAATATTTTATTATTTAAAAGTATAACTCTTAGACAGAGTGTTTTAATCCCATGTATTTATAGTTAGTATATCTTTTATGGGTTGATATAATTAATTCACTATAAACAATGCTCTGATACCAATCTATCACACCCCAAAACCACGAACGGCGGAAATGTTCAGGGGTGGAGGACGTCATGTACAGTATCACAACAGTGTAATATAATAAACAAGTAACGACATCATCCATTGCATTATAAGTAAAGTTTTAATACATGTGTTTCTTTCATTGTAGTAAGACCAAAAATATACAATCAAAATAAAAGATGAGACTTGTCTGCTCCGTCTTCTCAAAAACTTGACCTTCGTACCTATCTACTGATGACCTGAGAATACAAGTTATTTTGAAAGCGAGTATCAACTTTAAAGCTGGTGAATTCATAAGTATATAAGTGTCATTGCCTTGTTTGTGAAAATCTGTTCTAAAGGCTATGTAAATCATTAAATGAAAATGTTGCTGTACGTATGAAAACCCTAGAAAAACCCTTATTTTCTATAAGTATGAAATGTAGCCTTCTACCAAGACATGAATGTTCTGTATGTATGAAGTGTAGTCTTCTACCAAGACCCGAATGTTCTGTATGTATGAAGTGTAGTCTTCTACCAAGACCCGAATGTTCTGTATGTATGAAGTGTAGTCTTCTACCAAGACCCGAATGTTCTGTATGTATGAAGTGTAGTCTTCTACCAAGACCCGAATGTTCTGTATGGATGAAGTGTAGTCTTCTACCAAGACCCGAATGTTTTGTAAGTAATATGATAGCTTTTCCTTTCTATTGGCTAGTACTATAGTACTTAGTCTAACTCCTCATTTATGTGAAAGTATCACAAAATAAAGTAAATAGGAAAAGTATAAACATGTAAGTGTTAACCCTGGGTGACCAGGATTACCACGACATCGCCGAAGCGAAAGGTATACCCGATGAACATCCGAAGACTGTCCACTCACCCTCTGTAGTAGCAGCAGGGTGGAAGGGGGGTTAATCCCATAAAAACGTTAACCTAATGATCGTCCGAAGAGTTTCATCTCATCCTCTTTTGCAACAGAGGATGGAGGAATGGTTAGTTCCGTAACTGACCTCTAATATCAGAAACAACCTTGGACATCCGTAGATGTTCATTACCCAGTGTTGCTAACAGCTAGGTTCCAGAATGGTTAGTCCCGTATAGACATCCCATTGAACTGGGGTAGGCAGGAAAATTTACACAGAAAGTACGAATAAATCTTCCTAATAACTTTAGGGACAAGTATCCACGTAAGTGAGTATAGGATAATGCATCTAAATAATAGTATTCATGTATGGTATTCATGTATCACGTCAGTATAGGTAAACGTACTCATGTATCATGTAATCAAATGTAAAGGTACTCATGTATCAGGTAATGTACTAGTATAGACTTATGAATGAACTGACTCTTGTGTGATTCCTTGTAATAGGATTTATGTTTGATATCTCCAAATTATCCCCATGATAGTTTGCTGGAAGGTAATTGGTTGTTCAAGTAGGTTTATACACTCTTACTACTCAAGGGTGTGAGAAACTAAATGAAAACTGTAAACTATAACATCAATACATATATAAGAACATAAGTGTACATGCATAGTTTAGTTTAATAATGTAAAATGGTTTTATAAGACATCTTATGGGTTTTGAAACGATAACTAATGATGACTTGATGTCATTTTTTGATATACATTTCAAAGGTAAAACAATTGATAACAATGCGTTTTTAAGATTTAAAACCATTTCATGCATCACATTTTGTAGTATGTGAAATCTGTTAAATGACAAACACTGTTATAAAATACATAATAATGATTTAATAACATGTTTGTTTCTACTTGTATTCCCCCCCCCCCCTTTAAAGCATTTAAAATCATTTAAAACATTGATTAGGGGTATGAACTCACCTGTAGTTGGTGATTGGGATGAAATGAACGGTATCGGATTGCTAGGTGTCAAGCGAGAACTTGTGAACACACTACGATCCTAATGAACATATAATCACACATATATGCACTCAATTAGACATAATTGACTAATTGATAATGTTTAAGACATCCTAGGCATATAAACACTTTATATAAGTATTTTAAGCCATAAGGATTTCATCTAAGCCATTGTGGGACAGGGTACTTGTGTTTAGGGTTTCCAAAGGACCCCATATGAGAGTGTACTCTCCCTAACCCATCACACATGGAGTTTACGGTTGTAAACTATTGAGTTTACAGCCGTAAACTCCCAAACATGCGTGTTTGGTGTGTTTTGAAGTCCCAAATGCTTTCTAGAATTGTTCTAACTTCGTGGCTAAGTCCTTGGAAGAGTTTAAGGTCTAGAAGTACTCCGATTAGGAGTTTACGGCCTCAAGGCTAATACCCTTAGAGTTTACGGCCGTAAAATCTAAGTATGGTGGGTTTTAGTTTCTTTCAAGCCTCTTGCACTTGTGGGATATGTTCTAGACAATTGTTTAAAGCAAATGAGAACCCTAGGCACACTTTGGTGCCATCCTTTTGAGTTTACGGCCCAAGAACATTGTCTTGGCCGTAAACTCACTTTGAAGAGTGATTTTTATGTATTTAGGTTACTCATTTTTGTAGGAAACAATTCCATGAAGGGGTCTACGGTTTAGGTGTCTTGAAAACACACTTTGTGATCATTTTCATGGAGTTTACAACCTAGGAGAGTTCTGGGCCGTAAACTCACTTTCATTTGTGTCATTTGATGTGTTTAAGACCTTAAGATACTTGGGGAAATAACCTAGATGCAAGACTTAAAGTCCTTAAGTCCTCAAATCAGCATTTAGGGCTAGGAAATGGAGTTTACGGCCTAAGAGAGTTCTGGGCCGTAAACTCCCAATCTTGGGTGGATTTGTGTGTGTTTTCTTGTCCCTAACATGTATACATAATGGTCTAAGGCTTTATCATGGCACAAATGTCGGTTGTGGCTTTGTTTCAGGAATAACACCTTGGAGAGAAAACTCCTAGATCTAATGATTTAGCCATCTAAATCATGTTATGAGCATCTAATATGTATTCTAACACTACTAGAAAGAGTTACTCAGAATCTGGGATAAAAACCCGAAGATCCGTCAGAGAGAAAATGGCTTTTCTCTAGTTGGAATTATGAATAATGAATTAATTTAGTTCAAAACACTATTTATAGTCCTGAAATATTTTGAAAGAAAATATTTTTATTCTCGAACTGATCGCTAATAAATTAGAGTGTTGGAATAACAGAGTTGCACCAAACCCTAGGTGCACACACTCTTCTGATATTTCCTGAAGTGAAAACCCTGAATTTCTCAAACTTACGCGAAAAGTCTGAAAATTAACTGTGACTGCTACAACTTCTATTGAAGTGATATAGTTTGTACAGAATGGAAATTTTGGGTTGTCACACTTCCCCATGCTACCGGAAGTACCTGAAACCAAAACTGAAAACTGTAAGCACGAAGCTTAGTGAGTCTCCCCAAATTATCACATACCATACAATTATCATGGAACTAGGAGATGCGGGACCCACCCACTCTCATGGAGATTCGGTCCTCGTCCACACTCTGCTGTCTAGGAGATTCGGGCCCCACCCACACTCTGCTGCCTAGCATGTTCGGGCCCCGCTCACACTCGATTGTCTAGGTGATTCAGGCTCTGCCCACACTCTGCTGTCTAGGAGATTCGAGCCCTGCCCACACTTTAGTATCTAGGAGATTAGGGCCCTGTCCACACTCTGCTACTAACATGCATACAAGTATCACACAAACAACATGTATATCTACCAAATAATCACATATCTATACTCAAATAATACTATGCGCATTGGGCCCCGCCCATTCTAGATTGCTATGAGAATCGGGCCCCGCCTACTCTCATCTACTAACATATCACATATACAGGCCAACCTTGGTGCCTTAGACTCGTTCCTACTAAAAGGGAACTCACCTCCTATGACTGACTACTGAAAACCTGAGTGAGGAATCCCTATTTGCTACTTCGGCGACTCTCTGACTATAAATTCCATAATAGCACTTAATCAAAAGTATAATAGTCCTTCTTATGGAAAAATGACCATATTACCCCTGGTCAAAGTCAACAACCTTGTCAAATTCAATGTTCCATGTTGACCTAACTCACCGAGTCAGCCCCGTGACTCATTGAGTTCTAGAACTCAGAACCCTAGAATCGCAACACGGCTCGCCGACTCACACTATGACTCGTCAAGTTCCTAGGCTACCCATCATCATGGCTAGACGAACTAACTCGACAAGTCGTCCTCAGACTCACCGAGTCCTAGCGTAATCAGAAAAGGGATAAGATCATCCAACTCATCGAGTTCCTTAACACCTCACCGAGTTTCATGAACATCATTGAGGATCCTTTATCGGAGTCTCTGAGTTCCCATATGAACCTGGCGAGTCCCTTGCAGATCTAACCTAAACAATTAATTTCACACTTCTAAGGCTCCAAAATACAGACCCAGATCATGTCCATGATCCATTTCTATAAAGTTGGAGACTTGATGGCTTTGCACACGTCAAATGGACCCAAACTCAAGTTATAGCAACCTACTTCAATGAACATCACCATGTCTTGGACAAAAATGGGTTCAAGACCACCTTTGTGGGTCTAGAGGCTTAATATCACAGGAAAGAAGGATTGCTTAGCATACAACCCATGGAGAATAACTTATCCTTCTCAAAGGGGTCAAAAAGACCCATAAATTTACATTCAAGAAGATCTAAGCTATGGTTTATCAAGCTAAGAGCTTTTTACCTCAGAAGGCTGCCAAAGATGGATGAAATCTTGGATCTTGATCTTCTCTACAATCTTGATGGCTCCAAGCTCTTCCAACTCTCTTCTTTATAACAAAACACACTCAAAATCTTAATTATCTCTCAAGGATGAAGGTCACAATTAACTAGGGTTTTTGGAGGATAGGGAGGCTGGTAAGGGAGGCCCAAAAGGGGGTTAAGTGGCTTAAATAGGGTGCAAAACCCCGAAAATAGGGTTTCCTCCTGACAGACCTACTCATCGAGTCCAACCTTGGACTCGCCGAGTAGCCCATTTAAATCCCCACGTCCTATCTCGCATCTACTCGACGAGTCAGGGCTACCAACTCGTTCAGTCCTTCTTTCAAAACAAATAGATAAATACTTAATTAAACGTGTACTAGGAAACAGGACGTTACATTTTTGGTTTCCCTCACCAATACAATTTTGATAGGATGCACTTTTGAGAATATGGTTGCTTATGATTTATTAATATATTATAAGAATAATATATTAATATGAAATCATATTATTTAACTAGTATTGGTCAGGAATTAATTTGGAATTAATTTTGTGATGAAAAGAGACTAATTAAACATATGGGGATTGATTATCTAAATCAATGACTATTATAGTGTGGGCCAATGATCCATGGTTATTTAGGATGGGCTAAATCAATGTGATAGTCCATGGAGGTTTTTAACCCATGAGGCCTAAGTAATATGAAAGGTCATTAGGGTTTTCAAAGATGTAACCCTAGCACTATAAATAAACCCCCTAAGAGCCAAAATCGGATATATGAGTGGTTCCATTCATTCTATGAGAGTGATATTGATTTTTTTCCAAGTAACTTGTTCTCTCAAGAATCCTCTTGCATATTGGTGTTTGTGAAACATTAGAGGCCTCACACTTGGGGTGCTCAAGTTTCCAAATGTCAATAACTACAAGTCCTTCTAAGAGGTAAGTTATCTAACTAGTTGTGTTGTGTTTTTGATAATTTGTTTGCTAGTTAGGATATATATGCTTTGGAAAATTGAAAATATGCATGTATAATTACAGAAAACATAGATCCACAGCATTTAGGGTTGCATGTGCACCATAGGAGTGTTATAGTGCTCAAAACCCAACAAAGACCCATATAGGATTGGGTCCAATTTGGAAAATTGGGCCAATGGTGGGCCTTTATGGATCTTATGGTTTTGTGCTTGAGACTTTGTTGTGAGTCTTGATGGGCCAAGGGTAAAGGGGCAACTTTACCCCAAGTATGGATAATGGATCATGGTTTGGGACCCAATTGATAATTGGGTAATGTTTTGGCATTGATAGTTCGAGGAGTTGTTAGGGCGGCAACTAAGGATTTCTTACAGTGGGTTTCAGCATTCGAGGTGAGTCTCATAACTTTTTGTATGTGTCGAAGGCATCAATGCCGGCCCATTCGGTTTATGTATGGTCGGAAGACCTGGGGGGTTAGCCTTTGGCGTTATGTATGAAAGACTAGGAGGTGGATCCTAGCACACTGTATGCAAGCCCAGAGTCAAAACTATGGCAAGTAATTGGTTAAGTAGTATAGTTTGTATGAAAGACCCGGAGGTGGCTCCTGGCATACTATATGATAATTAGCTAAGTAGAGTAGTGTGTATGATAGTTGTCTTTGTGATGCTCTCATGGAAGACCATGAGGTGGCTATTGGGACTTGTCTATAAGATCTAGGGGTGATGGGTTTTGAGAATAACATCATTCCTATGGTGTACATGCAACCCTAATGCTTTTGATCTAGGTTCTCCTCAAGTTATACATCCAAACAATATTCCAAAGCATAAACCCTAATCTGACATGTCTAAGAAAAAAATTCATATGTAAATAAGGATTTCGAATCTTACCTTATTTGTTATGTAGCAATAAAAAGAACAATCCCTAAAGTCCTTGACTCTTGTGTAACATCCGGATTTTTAGGGTTATTATGGTGTAGGTTAATCTTGTCATTAAAGGAGAGACTCGACGAGTTGAGGATCCAACTCGCCGAGTCGAGTCGGGCTTCTCACGCGGATTTAATGAGTGGACTCAATGAATCAGTGGAGGGACTCGCCGAGTAGGTATTGGGCAGAGAAACGCTAATCTCTCGGGTTTGGGACCTATTTAAAGGTCCTTATAGCCTTCATTTGCGGCCATTACACCTTGAGAAACCCTAGAGAGCAGAGAGAAAGCATGTGGTGCAAGAGGAGTGCTAATTCATCATCTTTTGGTGGGTCTTAGCAAAGGGAAGGATGGATATCAAGCTAGGATGTCTTGTGGGACTCAAATCTTCCATCATTTCATTTAGAGCTGCTGTGAGAGGTAAGGATTCATGTCCATCTTCGTTTGGGTGATAGATTTCATGAATCTAGGGTTTCTTCTCTTCTTTTGCAAACAGATCTAGAGTATATGATGCCCCCTTGTGTCTATATCTTCATATTTGGACCTTGAGAGGTCCAGAGAGTCCCTATTCTCCAGCTTTACGCAGTCCTTTATGTAACACTAGCCAAAATAGGTCAATAACAATCACATGTGATTATGCCAATCATGAAATGTGATTATGTTAACCTAGTAATGTAGTAATAATGTTATGTAGTTCATGATAAATTCTAATACAAATACGAACTTTCTTTATGATACAACTCAAAGTATACATCCATACGATTCCAAAAATATAGAGAACGTCTGAATCTGACTTTGCATGAAGAAGTAATGATAAACCGAACACTATAAATCTCTATAATAAGAGGAATTCATAATAGACTTAGAGTTAGCTATTTAAGTCTAAAAGAGAGTTGTAGTACTCGTAAATACCTACGCGTGCATATCAAGAACATCAAAAACGGAGTTCATATGATAAGTTATGGCGTTACGAAGATTCAGCTTTCAGAAACCTTAAGCTAACTAAATTCACAACGTGAGCTTTATGACACTCACGACGTGAGGAGTCATTTTGCCACATTTCGGAATCTAGAAGGTGTGACGAGGCTGCGAGGGGATATAATCCAAACTCTCGATGTGAACAAGGTGTTTTTCACAACGTGAGGAGTCGCATGGCCACCTTCCAAAGCTAGTGATGCAAATGGCAAGTCTATGGGGTGATCATGCAAAACTCACGACGTTAGCCTTATGACACTCACGACGTGAGAGTCATAAACTCTTACTATAAATAGCATGTCCCACTTCAGCTATTCCTTACACCATTTCCTTATCTCCTCTCTCCCTTGATGAAGCCACCTTGCATACCGAGCCCCGATGATCTCGCACGCTGACCGTTTTGCTTAGATATCATAAAGTCACGCTACTAGGGTGAGTTTTATGGCCCCACTTTCTAATATTTTAAGGGAAAACGCATGCTAGTTATTGCAAATATGTTATTATTATGTTTATATGATAGTATATAGTTATGATAATCGGGATATGGTTGTTCTAAATATAATATTTTATACATACAAGTAATCTCAACTTATTAGTATGTTAATCTACTAATGTAGATCTTGAGTTATACTTAGGATTCTATATATATGTTGTGTGCGATATAGTTCCGATGTTATATTCGGAAGTTCTATATGTTACGTTATATAGTATGTTGCTATTAATAGTTTTATGTCAAGATAAAACTAGATATGTTATATGTTGTTATTATTGGTTTTATGTCAAGATAAAACTAGATATGTTATCTGTTGTTATTATTAGTTTTATGTCAAGATAAAACTAGATATGTTATATGATCTTATTATTAGTTTTATGTCAAGATAAAACTGAATATGTTATATGTTGTTATTGTTAGTTTTATGTCAAGATAAAACTAGAAATGTTATATGCTGTTATTATTGGTTTTAGGTCAAGATAAAACCTGGTTTTTACTTGAAAATATAGTTGTTATACTGCCTAAATATTATGAAGTTAGGAGTAATGTTTAAAAGCAAGGACTAGTAACTTTAGGTTTTAGATATGAAGATGCTTTTGTTGTTAGAGCTATAGGAAGTCGTCAAAGTCTACATGAGTAACTGTATTCACCAACTAAGATTGGGGATCTTAGCGGAAATCCTCTAAACTGTAACTGTTAATCCCGTGTGAGCGAGGAAGTTGTGTATAATTAGTAGATGGGCTAACCACCCCACTTGTGATTGTTAGCTACAGTCAACCAAAAACAAGTGATGAACTATCCTTTTATTGGTTATTGTTCCGGCATCAATGAAGCGTACGGTGTTGTTTCTCATGTTAAATCATGAGTGTATTTGTTCTCATGGTAAATCATGAGTGTATTGTTCTATCAGAGGTATTATGTCATAGCAACGGTTACAGGCTCATGGTAGCAAATTGTTAGAAACATTATACCTTGTCGTATACAAGTATTGATGTTAAGTATAAGTTTTCCCCTACTTATGCCTTAAGATTAAGAAATGTATAGGTATAACACTTAATTGATAAGTATACTATTATACCTAATGTTGGAGAGTCAAAATGATACTTTCAAAACTATACTTTTGAATGTGTAAAAAAAATGTATTATTTTATGGAGTCAAAACCTGTGAACTCAACAACTTTATGTTGACGTATTTTAAAATGCATGTGTTTTCAGGAACTTGAAAAGCTGGTATGTATTCGAACAGGAGAAGTTTTACTCTTATCTTTATGTTCATTAATAAGTATGTTATAGTCGGATATTATGTAATAAATACTAGGAAAACAATAATGTAACTTTCAAACATTAATAAAGGTATGTATTTTCTTTAAGTATTGTTCAATGTAAGTTATATAACTGTGATACGAAAAATAACGTTACACTACCCGGTGTTTCCGCCGACAGCTGGGGTTTGACTGATTAGTATCAGAGCTATTAACTATAGTGAACTAGTACTTTCTTAGGAAAGCATGTCTATAGTTTAGGGCTTACTCTATTAGGATTAGGTATATCCCTTAGCCTATAAATAAAAAGTATTATTAATTATACTACTAAAGGACTACTTACGGGAGCAGTGACAAGGATAGACATGTCGATTTGGGTTGTTGGATTTCAGAACAGCTATATGCTAAAATGATCCTACCCTTTCGACAGTCCTGACTGGCCGGAGCCTTATCAGATAGACTTGAAGTAACAAACAATAGTAAAAGCGTGAATACAATTAATAAGAATATAGAGTCATATATAAAGACTCAGACCCGCGATGAGAATACACCTTAATACCCGAAATGTTTTTAATCTCAAGGATTTCGATCAAATATTCCAACTGAAGTTTATATATGCATAGATCCTATCACAACTAGGTGTAGGTGCGCAACTACATTTTATATGATCAGATCATATGAACTATTTAATTTGGGAGAAATATTTGATAGACTAAGCTCTTGGTGATCCAAAATGTATAGGAATCCGACATGGCACATACACGAGAATGGATAATCATCGAGGATACGGATGAAGAAGAGGAACTTTGATTCCCAATGATGGTAGGCGATCCTTACTACCCTGTAACTCCAACCACCTTTCATCCAATACCTTCTGATGATGGAGCACCTTTACCTTCCAACGAATGGGAAGAGAGTGAACCAATGGAAGAAAGAGAATCCATGGAAGAGACAAAGTCAGTGGCATCATCTCTACCACCACTGAACACTCTTTATCGTAAGGTTTCAGGAGGAGTAAAAATGAAATGCACTACACATAAATCTATACCGATATGGCAAAAGCTTAACAAGAGTCAGAAGGCAACATCTTCAGGAAGTCATAGAGTTCAAGATGAACCTACATGGATCGCACAAACAGTTGATACCTACTCGGCAATCATCTCGACCACATCTCCCACATTGTTATGAAGATAACACTTTATCTTAATTGTTTGAGAAAAGTCTGAAAATTGAAGATAAGATGGAAATTGTTGAAGGGAGGGCTACTCATCTCTTTGGAAGAGTGTGAAGGCTAGAAGTACAAAGGACACGAGATCAGGAATCGGTGATGGATGTCCATCATCGTATAAATTTTGCTTATAATGACATGATTACTCACGATGCCAGGATTGCAGAGTTAGAGCTCTAGAATCAAACCTCAAGAAATGAAGAATGCACGGGAAGTCTTGAGAAGAGAACTCAAGCACTTGAAGAGCAGGTGGTTAATGTCACTAATATGCTCGGTCATCACTTAGGTTTCTAGTAGATAAGCTACAACTAGTGGTTATGTAAATAGAGAAAATCAGACTAGTTAAGGCAAAAAGAGGAAAGTTTATAGCAAGGATGTAGAAAACCTTGCAAATTTTGCAATGTTTATAGAAACTTTTCTCTTATAAACCTAAATAAACTGATGTAACCACTAGTAATAATATGAAGCATACGTTATAGTAATCATTATGTTGTCTATTATGTTTTATGCTGTGAATAATGACTAGAGTATTTAGTACTCGTATATTAAATGATCAACAAAACTCATAAAAATTCTTATTATTTATAATAGCAACTAAAAAAATGCCTAGAAGGAGTAATCGGCTAAACCCTAACCTGATGGGTTTTGAGCATTCTAACACTTCCTAAGTGTACATGCAACCCTAATAACCTTGGATCTATGTTTGTCTAATTTGTCATGCAAAGTTGATTTCCAAGGTTATATTCCTATCTAGCATACATGGGGAACAATTTAAACATAAACTATAGATAGAATAACTTACCTTGTTGTTGCTTGTGTTCCTTGAAACCTTGTGAGCCTAGCACCTCAAGTGGTGATGCCTCAAATGCTTCACACAACACCAAATGCTCTTGGAAGAACTTATGAGAGTATACTCACTTCGACATCTCTCAACTGTACAACATTCAGAACTTTGTTCAAGAGTATGTGTCCTTTGCGGGAAAGGAAAGAAAGGAAGAAAGGAGAGGATCACATAGGGTTTGTTCTTAGTGACATGAAGAATTTTCGAATATGTACTCAGACCTTCTGGATGAAAATTCAATCGGTGACTTACGATTTGATTTTTCTTCTTTATACTCCTGAGTTTATCTTAAACTGATTCATTTTGATGTCAATTTTTATTTTTTCTTATAGTTTTTTGTTAGTAGGTATCTTTTGGGAAATGATATCAAGAGATTAATAATGGGCAGTTTATAACATGTGTAAAGGACTAAATCTTAATTGTCTAGACTCTGTGATCAATGTGTTGGTAGGCACGAAAGATTTAACAGTTTGGATTTAGATAGGATTGTTTGGACTAACCATACGATGCTTGGGTAGATTAAGGAGTGAGATAAACATGGTAAACTACATGATACACTAAATTAATATGCATCTAGAACCGTGGCTTAACTTTTCCTTGATGTACGGACTTATGTCCTTAATTCTGGTCCTGATAGGGCAATCGGGGGTTCTGATAAAGTAGGTTTGTAAAAATTGTTTTCTTGCTTTCTATCTGTCAGCCATATGTTGCTTCCTCTACGTGATTGGAAGAGATATGACTTGGATTGCATCGTATGCAACTCTAATTCTACGCACCTCCTTATCTATGAAATTCTCTCTGTTTGTTAGCCATATGCTATCCCCTCTGTGTGATCGGAAGATCCGACCTGATACATAGCGTATGCAACATTCTACCTTTCAATCCCTCCATATATGTTAGTCATATATTATCCCCTCTACATGATTGAAACAGATCCGACTTGGGACACAACATATGCATCTATCTCTAAATCTGTCTTCCTCCTCAATAATTGTTTACTCACCTAAATCAAGGAGTTCTTAGGAAGTTCTGGATAACCAGGGTATATCAGAAAGTGGGGAACACGTTCTAGTGCAACTAAACTTGAATCATTTAGAGGTTGTTTGTAGATCTCACTGCTTAATTTAAGTGGACAACAATACACGTGGTCATCGTCAGGTAAATGGTATATTTGGATAAGTTTGTCAATATTCTTCGTTTTAAGTAGACCACAATACTGGTAATTGACTAGATCTATTCATGAAGGTGAATGTACTGATAAACAAAGTTAAGAGTGTCTCATAACTTTGATCCCAAATATTTTTGTTCTGTTATATTTTTTCATAGTTTTTCTCTATGCACAAATTTAGGGGGAGAATTAAAAAAATTCAAAAATCAAACAAAAATCAAAAAAATCCAAAATTAGTGTCATTTCTGTTTTATTTCTTGTTCAGAAAAATCTAAAATCCAAAAATAGAATTAAAATGATTCAAAAAACAAACAAGAATCAGAAAAATTAAAAAAATCCAAAAATTGTGTTATTTCTGTTTTATTTCTTGTTCAGAAAAATTTAAAATCCAAAAATATTTTTTCTTTATGTTTTATCGTTTTTCAGAAAATATGAAAAATCCAAAAATATTGTGTGCTAACTTTGTTTTTAGTTTTGTGTTTATATCAAATTTTGTTTTGTCTTGAAAAGTGAATTCAGATGTAGATGAGACTCGTAGAGTCTCTATTGAGAATTTATGAGGCAAAGCTTCATCCGTAGGCACCGAAGAATTCTCATACGAAGGAGAAAGAAATGAAGATTATTCTTTCAACATTCAATCTTTCAAACCCAGAAGCAAGGTGAAGTTGACTTGAAGATTACGTGTCAAGTTGCATTGAAGCCTCCTCAATCAATTTGTTGCTATATATGAACCTACTGATGTGATCCAGAAGATTCATTCTCTCTGAAGATTCTCAAGCTGAATGCAATATCTTTCAAGAATCAGTACAAGAAGTCTCCTCACCCAATGTGCGTTCAATGTTAAATTCTGCAGAAATTCCCAACTGCTCAAGATGAAGTTATTCATTGAAGATTCATCAAGTTCATCTTACAGTCGTGAAGAATTTGAAGATTAATGCTGAAGGGAAGCTCCCAATGAAGATTAACAAGAAAAGCCTTCTACCTTTTTAGGGGGAGTTTGTTGGGTCAATTAGAAAAGAAATCTATAAACCAAGGGGGAGATTGTTGGGTCTAAAATTATGGTTTATACTTTGCTTTTCTAGTAAAGTGTATTTTTATGTCTAGGATCGTAAATAGCTTAGTGTTTACGGCTACATATGTGTTTACGGTTGTGTGTACAGCCGTACATAGGTTTACGGCCGTAAACTAGTGTACGGTCATCTGTCTCATATATATATATATATATATATATATATATATATATATATATATATATATATATATATATATATATGGTGAGGAGTGCTTGAGAGAAAGGGGGCTAGAGAAGGAGAGCATTTGGTAGAGAGAGAAACTAGAGAGAAGATTAGTGTGTGTGAGAGAATCTAATGTATATGGAGCATCACGCATATCTTTGAATACATCGTAGATTCAAGTTATTCTTCTTCTCCTTTTCTTCTATTTTTGATCTGGCATCATCCATTTGATTGGGATTCCGCACCATCAAATGGATTTGATTGATAAACAAGAAGATTAGGGACTTACAACTTCATCACGAAGTTACCTATGACGACGAGGGGTGTGGAAGCCATATGGGTGATCATAGAAAGAATGTCGAAGAGTGGCCACTTCATTCCGATTTCCAAGTGTATGTCTGCGGAGAAGTTGGCGGATATATATGTATGATAGGTGGTGGCTAGACATGGAGTACCAGTGTCAATAGTGTCTGACAGGGATGTCCCATTTACTTCCAAGTTCTGGAAGAAGTTCCATGAGGAACTGGACACTTGGCAACATTTTAGTATGGTGTACAAACCCCAGACCGAAGGCCAAAGCGAGAGGACGATCCAGATACTGGAGGACATGATTCTAGCATGTGTGCTAGTTTTTATAGGGAGTTGGGATATGTACCTCCCACCGGCAGAGTTTTCGTATAATAACAGATATCATGCTTGTATTGACGAAGCTCCATTCGAGATGTTATACGGTTGGAGGTGCACGACCCCGGTGTGTTGGGATGAGGTTGGACATCGGGTCATAGGGAACACTGAGGTAATGCTCAAGACTACCAGAATGGTTTAGTAGGTGCGTGAGTGGGTGCGGGACGCGCAGAGTCATCTGAAAAGTCATGCTGGATCGGATCTCGAGTTTCAAGTGGGGGATTTTATGCTACTGAAGGTGTCGCCCTGTAATAGAATCATCAGGTTCCGGAAGAGGGGGAAGTTGGGGCCTCGGTTCATAGTCCCATTCAAGATCACGACCCGGGTGGGAAAGGTGGCATACCGCTTGGATATGCCGAAGAAGCTTATCCATATTCACAACACCTTCCACGTGTCGCAGCTTCGGAAGTGTGTCACTGACGAGTCCACAATCATTTCATTGGGTGATATTCAGGTGTATAAGAGCTTGAACTATATCAACAGACTGGTTGCCATCTTTGATAGGAAGACAAAGGTTCTTCGGAACAAGGAGGTGAAACTGGTAAAGGTGCAATGGCAGCACCGAAAAGGCTCCGAATGGACTTGGGAACCGGAGGAGGAGATGCGGGAGCGTTAACCCGATTGATTCATAGCTACGAACTTCGAGGATGAAGTCTAGTTCAAGTGGGGGAGATTTGTAACACTCAAAACAAGGTATGACTTGAAATCCTTGGAAAATTCCATTTTTAGCATATTGGTCCCTTAAGTACGTTGGGCGTACTTATGAGTACGCTTAGCGTACTACGTATTGTTGATCGCAGAGGAGCTGCACGTACGTTGGGCGTACCAGAAGTATGTTGGGCATACGTGCTGAGGGTCCAAACCCTAATTTGCGGACTTGTAACCTATATAAACACCCATAACTCATTTGAGCCTCAGCCTTATCAGCGCCTTTCACCTTCAAAAGTTTCTGGAAACCATAATATCATTTGTGAGTGCATTTTGAGCCTTAAGAGTGCATTTATGGTCCTTTTAGTGTTCATCTAAGAAGAAGAAATGGTCAAGGGAGCTTGGAGTGTCATTTGGCTTCAAGAATCTGCACATAGACAACCTTGAGGAGCTTCTGGAGGTAAAAAGCTTGGATCTTTCCACTTAAATCACTACATCTAGATAGGGTTTTCTAGTATTGTCCCTTTGCTTGATTTTGGACCTCTACTTGTGAGTTAAGCAACTCAAGAGGATGGAAATGAAAGATCTGAGGTCCCTTGGTCCTTTAGCAACATAAAATGGAGTCTTGGTGGGTGTTTTGACCTCATGCATAGGTTAAGAACCTTGAAAAGGTCTTAATGCGGGTGTTGGGTGCATATGAGACATGCAAAGGAAAAAAGTTGCCAAATTTTTGCCTTAAGTTGTCTTAATAAGCTTAGATCTAACTTTTGGACGTAAAGGAATCGAGTATGCACTTAATGGAGAAAGTACTTAATCAGTTAGTACGCTAGGCGTAATCCAAGTGTACGCTGCACATAAGTCTTAAAACCCTAGTATGCTGCACGTACCTGATGGGTTTTGAGCATTCTAACACTTCCTAAGTGTACATGCAACCCTAATAACCTTGGATCTATGTTTGTCTAATTTGTCATGCAAAGTTGATTTCCAAGGTTATATTCCTATCTAGCTTACATGGGGAACAATTTAAACATAAAGTATAGATAGAATAACTTACCTTGTTGTTGCTTGTGTTCCTTGAAACCTTGTGATCCTAGCACCTCAAGTGGTGATGCCTCAAATGCTTCACACAACACCAAATGCTCTTGGAAGAACTTATGAGAGTATACTCACTTCTTCAAATCGGTCAAGCCCTCTTTTCTTTGTGCAACCGATTTGGGAGGAGATCATATTCCTTATATAGTGTTGACACATCTAGGTTTAAACCCTAATGTGTCATGACTCTTCATTTCCATGACCCATGGGTTTGTAACTCCCATGGAGCATCCATGGAGCATCCTATGGGTGGAACCCAACTTGATGATCCATGGAGCCTTTTAGCCCACTATACAAGATATGGATGATTTACTTAATCAACCCATATATTTAATTAGTTATCTTTTGATCACTTAATTAATTCTAAATTAATTCTTGATCAAACTAATCAAATAATATTATTAATATATTAGAACTTATAATATATTAATAATCTCCAAGCGTTATTTCTCTCATTTAGTTTATCCAATTGCATGGTGCCATGCAACCCAAATGGACCATGCCGGGTCGGGTCAAGTACATACCAGAAATAGTTATGGACTTAGACACCTTATCCAACAGTCTCCCACTTGGATAAGTCTAGTAACTATTACTGCAAGTATGACTTCAGGAACCGATCGGCAATCGTAGCTCTTTACAAGGTTTCTCGAAACTTGAGAAGATGATGGTACGCCATTTAAGATAAGTGATCATATAATCCTCTGTTCTAGATATCAGTCGGACAAATACATGGAACAATGTCTTACTTATTGTCCAACATTTGTTTCCCGATTTCCGATTTGTTTGACAAAGAACTTTATTGAACACATCAATCTAGTTCTGACCGGGCCCGGTACATAGGTCAAAACAAAATCATCGAGGGGCCCAGATATCAGCTTCTAATCCAAGAAGGAACAGATAAACTTCGACTCATATGTTTGTTCTACTACTCATTGAATTACACATAAGAGCACGATTTTATAACATCGAGTTACCAATGCGTTTTTCGTACAATTAATGCATAACCAACTCGTAAGTAACAAATCATATCTCTAGGTTTAAAGACTTATATGATATTACCGTCTCACGATCACTCGAGATAGAATTCCATGAAGTGATTCCAGTGAGCGTGGGTTGAGTCCAATGCTCAGAACTTATGAGCACTCATGATTGTTGTAGCCTTATCCCAGACCTCTACAATCAAACATGACAGTCTTGATTCATACCTACTTCCGACATATGACCGACTGTGGAGGTTTGAATAATATGTTATACCAAACAAAATTATTCTGGAAGTCAAAACATGCAAAAGAAATATAGTAAACGATCGACAAGAGATAGCAACGCTTTACTCATAAATAAAACACTTTTATTCATCATCAAATGTCAATTACACTTTACAAATTTCAAGATTATCTAACTACTAAATCTAATATCATCCTTCAGCCCTATGCTCCGAGCATGCTGGAGATGCTTAACCCGAGTCAGTCCCTTCGTGAGGGGATCTGTTGGGTTCTCATCCGATGATACCCTCTTTGCCACGAGGAGTCCTTCTTCGATCCGATGTCTGATGAAATGGTATTTTCTGTCGATGTGTCTGGATCTTCCGTGATCCCTTGGTTCCTTGGCTAAGGCAACAGCACTTTCACTATCACAGAAAATTTCCATCGGCTCTTTAATAGCTGGTACAACTCCAAGGTCTCCAATGATGTTCCTCAGCCATAACGCCTCCTTTGCCGCTTCGCTAGCTGCAATATACTCTGATTCACAAGTAGAATCTGCCACTGTCTCTTGCTTGGAACTCTTCCAAGAAATTGCTCCTCCATTTAGGGTAAAGACCCAGCCCGACTGAGAGCGGAAGTTATCCCTATCAGTCTGGAAGCTAGCATCACTATACCCTACAACTCTCAAGTCATCACTCCCACCGAGGGTAAGGACCCAGTCCTTAGTCCTTCGTAGGTACTTGAGAATATTCTTTACCGCAATCCAGTGTGCCTTGCCAGGGTTCCCCTGAAACCTGCTAACCATGCTCAAGGCAAAGGCTACATCAGGTCGAGTACACGTCATAGCATACATGATCGAACCTACAGCCGAAGCATAAGGTAATCGACTCATTTCTGCTATCTCAGCCTCAGTGCTAGGGCTTTGTGTCTTACTCAGCTTGGCGCTACTCTGGATGGGCAACTCTCCTTTCTTGGAGTTTTGCATTCTGAATCTCTTCAGAATCTTCTCCAAGTAGGTACTTTGACTAAGTCCAATTAGTCTTTTACTCCGATCTCTCAAGATTCTTATCCCCAAAATATAGGCAGCTTCACCAAGGTCCTTCATAGCGAAACACTTTCCAAGCCAGGACTTTACTTCCTGCAGGGTTGGAATGTCGTTTCCTATGAGTAGTATGTCATCCACATACAATACCAAAAAGCTAACTATACTCCCACTAGCCTTGACATATACACAAGATTCATCTTCACTCCTAGAAAAGCCAAATTCCTTGACCTTTTCATCAAAGCAAAGATTCCATCTGCGAGGTGCTTGCTTTAATCCATAAATGGATTTCTCAAGCTTACACACTCTATTAGGGTACTCGTTACTGACAAAACCTTCTGGCTGACTCATGTAAACATCTTCAGCCAACTTCCCATTAAGGAAAGCGGTTTTGACATCCATTTGCCAAATTTCATAGTCATGAAATGCGGCTATGGCTAACAGAACCCGAATAGACTTAATCTTGGCTACCGGAGAAAAGGTCTCATCATAGTCCACTCCAGGAATTTGAGAGAAGCCCTTTGCAACCAGTCTAGCCTTATAAGTGTGTACTTTACCATCCATGTCGGTCTTCTTTTTGAAGACCCATTTGCACCCTACAGTCTTTCGACCTGGTACATTCTCAACCAAGTTCCAAACTTGATTGTCATACATGGATTGTATCTCGCTATCCATAGCCTCTTTCCATTTAGCAGACTCGGGGCCCGCCATGGCTTCCTCGTAGCTGTTAGGGTCATCTTGACTTACTAGTGTCTCATCACTAATAAGTGTCTCACCTTCTGCAGTAATATGGAATCCATAGTAATGCTCAGGTGCACTCCTAACTCTCGTGGAACGCCTCAGAGGTACAGATTCGTCAATTGGCTCAACAGGAGTTTCCTCCTCAAGTTGAGGGCTAGAGTTTGAAGTTCCTTCACCACTTGACTCTTGAATTTCTTCAAGATCAACTTGCCTCCCACTGTCTCCTTGGCTTATAAACTCTCTTTCTCGAAAGACTCCTCTCCTTGCTACAAAGACCACATTGTCACTAGGTCTGTAGAAGAGGTAACCAAAGGATTGCTGTGGGTAGCCGATGAAAATACACCTCTCGCTTCGGGGTTCTAGCTTATCATGAGTCTCGCGTCTCACGAAAGCCTCGCAGCCCCAAATCTTGATGTGGTCTAGTTTAGGTACTTTACCAGTCCACATCTCGTGAGGAGTTTTGGCAACTTTCTTTGTAGGGACTAAATTAAGGATATGGGCGGCAGTCTCTAAGGCATACCCCCAGAATGAGATTGGTAGCGAAGCTCGACTCATCATGGAACGAACCATGTCCAACAAGGTTCGATTACGCCTCTCAGCCACACCATTCAACTGCGGTGTCCTGGGAGGTGTCAATTGTGAGACAATCCCACATTCCTTTAGATAGTCGAGGAACTCTGAACTAAGATACTCACCACCTCGATCGGATCGAAGCATCTTAATGTTCCTGCCCAATTGATTCTCGACTTCCTGTTTAAATTCCTTAAACTTCTCGAAAGTCTCTGACTTATTCTTGATTAAGTAGACATATCCATATCTACTGTAATCATCGGTAAAAGTCAAATAATAACGATTAGCATCTCTAGTGGCATGTTTGAATGGTCCACACACATCCGTGTGTATAAGGTCCAACAAACCTTCACCCCTTTCACATGAGCCTGTGAAGGGTGACTTTGTCATTTTTCCAAGTAAGCGTGATTCGCAACTATCATTTGACTTTAGATCAAACGACTCCAAGACTCCATCCTTTTGGAGTTGGCCTATGCGTTTCTTGCTTATATGTCCAAGACGACAATGCCATAATGATGCTTTATCCAAGTTATTATTATTAGAATCAATACACAAAACATTATTTCCTAAGTTATCTACAATAGATACAGCTTCATACACACCATCACAAGGTAATGCTTTAAAATAAAGTACATTATTAAAGAAAGCATTAATCGAACCAACTTCATTATCAAACGAAAAGGTGAAACCTTGTTTGTACAATGCATGAAAGGAAATAATATATCTTGCCATTTCTGGCGAATAACAACACTTATTCAAATCTAAATTTAACCCACTACTTAGCGATAAAGTATAAACTCCAATCTTGGTGACAGGTGTAACTTTCCTATTCCCCATGATTAAGTTTATTCTTCCTTGCTCCACATTCTCACTTCTTCCTAGTCCCTGCAAGTCACAGCAAATATGAATTCCGCAACCTGTATCAAGGACCCAAGATTTCGAATGGGGTGAGTTATTAGAAATGATAGTGTAAATACCTGCATGGTTGGGTTTGACTTTCCCATCCTTTACATCTTGCTGGTACTTTGGGCAGTTCCGCTTCCAATGAGCTTTTTCGTGGCAATAGAAGCATTCAGCCTCTTTTGGGTCAGAAGAAGGAGTAATGAAACCTTTCTTGGTTCCACTTGAAGAAGAGCCATCAAGGGTCCGAGCCTTGGTACCCTTTGAAGATCTCTTTCTCTTCCTCCCTCGACTCTGCCCGATTGCCAAGACCGGAGTTGTTTCTGGAGTAGGAGTGATAGCAACCGACTTCCCCTTAAGACCTGTTTCTGCGGTCTTGAGAAGTCCCTGAAGTTTGCTGAGGGTGACCTCTTCCTTGTTCATGTGATATGTCATGCGGAATTGATCATAGCACGATGGTAAGGAGTGCAAAATGATATCTATTGCAAGCTCCTTAGGGAAGTTCACATTGAGCTTCAGCAACCGATCCACATACCTTTGCATTTTCTGCATGTGGCTCGTGACGGACTCTCCGTCCTTCATCATGGTTGTTATCATGGAACAGATGACTTCGTACCTCTCTTGTCATGCACTTGATGGTATCTTTCCATCAAATCTTGGTGCATTTCATAAGGGTAGAAGTCTTCGTAAGACTTTTGGAGTTCAGCTGTCATGGTGGCTAACATGATGCAAGCCACCTTGGTTGCATCTCTTTCATGAGTATGAAAGTCAGCGATCTCCTGGGAAGTTGCAGTGGACTCGTCAATTTCCTTAAGCTCCTTGTCAAGGACATATTCTTTGTCCTCGTAGCGAGTAATCATCCTGATGTTTCTGATCCACTTATTGAAGTTGGATCCATCAAAGGTGACTTTCCCACATAGACTCATAAGAGTAAAGGAGCCATTAGGATTCGAGCCAGAAGCATTAGTTGAAGACATCTGAAGAAGAAGAACAAGTTTAGTTTAGATTTAAGAGAGTCCTTAATAAAAAACCCAAATGTAATATTAAGGCTAGGATCCAATCACAATATAGTATAACTTAGAAGAGGTATGCCGTAATCTAAGCTATACCATATTTGAAAGGTAGGTGAATGACGATTCACCAATTTCCACCACGAAAACCGAAATATTAAATATTTAGTTTTTATTGGTTTTAGAAATTCCTAGATTCTTTGAGATCCAATGAACTTTTCAAAGGCATGTTTCGATCTCGGGAGTGCCCTCCAGGTTTTGTGACTGGGATGCCGAGGATCACAAAACGAGGTGTGAAGTAACCATGCAAATCACTTGGTACCTTTAAAGTTTATCACTCAATCGATGTGCCGGTAAACCACACACGCTCCACCGATACTATAATAAACCTTTAAGTCACCCTTTACCTACCTTGTTAAGTCCAAGTTAGTGTGCCGGTTAACCACACACGCTCCACCAACGACTCAGACAAAGTGTAAAGTGTAATTTCATGGATTAGCACCTTATTCACATTTTTCCTAAAGTAACTAAGATTGGGAATTTAATAAAACGTTTAGTTACTTTATATATTCATCGTACTTTGAATGAGAATTTATAAGTCCTTGTCTTACCCGTTCGGCTAACGACCCTCCACCAGTCAAGCAAGCGGTGGGTGAGAATATACACCCATTAAGTCACCATTTTATAGGCAACAACCTTATACCCACCTTATAAACCGGCTTCGTGAATGAGGCGTACTAGCGGTAAGACGACTTGTTCTTATACATATATATATAATTATTAAATTATCATAATATAAGTATAAGGGTTGAATTTTAACTTTTAAAATTCTAGGGGTTGGAACTAAAGTTTTATCTTAACTTTACTTGTTCCAAAACTTGAGGGCAAGTTTTGTAACTTTCAAAACTTTTCATTTCTTGTAACTTATGAGTTTAATAGAGTCATAAAATGAAGACTCTTCATTTTTATAACTCTTGTGTTTTTCTTAATGGTTTTTAACTCAAGTGACTCTTGGTTTTCCATAACTTAAGGATAAGTTATGGACTCCATTAAAACACATTATGATCAAGAATTAAACTACCAAATCGGTTACAAATAATTCCTATGATCATCTAAAACATCATAAGAACAAGAACATGAATATGAGCATAATCAAAAATTACATAAAACTTTGTAATTTTGATAACTAGTTGTTGTAAATGAATTAGCAAAACATTACACCACCAAAAACAAGTTTACATTTACTAAAACAGTTTAGGGTAATGTTTCTAATCCATTTTCCAGCAACTGAATCGAAATTCTGCACTCATTCGACCCTACTCTCCGAGTGCATGAACACTACTCGCCGAGTTGGTTGAAGATACACATGGACTCGGCGAGTCCCCCCTATGGACTCGGCGAGTCCGATCGCAGACAGCAAATTTTCGATTCTGTTTTTCAACTTTTAAGAACAAATAAGAACAAACAAACCTGGCTCTGATACCACTGATGGGTTTTGAGCATTCTAACACTTCCTAAGTGTACATGCAACCCTAATAACCTTGGATCTATGTTGGTCTAATTTGTCATGCAAAGTTGATTTCCAAGGTTATATTCCTATCTAGCATACATGGGGAACAATTTAAACATAAAGTATAGATAGAATAACTTACCTTGTTGTTGCTTGTGTTCCTTGAAACCTTGTGAGCCTAGCACCTCAAGTGGTGATGCCTCAAATGCTTCACACAACACCAAATGCTCTTGGAAGAACTTATGAGAGTATACTCACTTCTTCAAATCGGTCAAGCCCTCTTTTCTTTTGTGTAACCGATTTAGGAGGAGATCATATTCCTTATATAGTGTTGACACGTCTAGGGTTAAACCCTAATGTGTCATGACTCTTCATTTCCATGACCCATGGGTTTGTAACTCCCATGGAGCATCCATGGAGCATCCTATGGGTGGAACCCAACTTGATGATCCATGGAGCCTTTTAGCCCACTATACAAGATATGGATGATTTACTTAATCAACCCATATATTTAATTAGTTATCTTTTGATCACTTAATTAATTCTAAATTAATTCTTGATCAAACTAATCAAATAATATTATTAATATATTAGAACTTATAATATATTAATAATCTCCAAGCGTTATTTCTCTCATTTAGTTTATCCAACTGCATGGTGCCATGCAACCCAAATGGACCATGCCGGGTCGGGTCAAGTACATACCAGAAATAGTTATGGACTTAGACACCTTATCCAACATAACCAACCATCAGAACCACAACAACAACAACCACAACCACCTCTAGAAATAAACCCCTCAATAAGTATAGTGAAACTTGAAGAAATCATAGCTCAAAGAATAGTTGCGGATCTATCTAATGTCACAAGAGATGGAGTTAGAAATGAAGGTCATGCAGGGACCGCTGGAACATGTACCTACAAAGATTTTATGAATTGTAAGCCAAAAACCTTTCATGGAAATGAAGGGGTAGTGAATTTGACAAGGTGGATAGAAAAGACAGAATCCGTCTTTCAAATAATCTTTTGTCCAGATGATTGTAAAGTACGATTTGCAGCATGTACTTTCGCTAACGCAACACTTACATGGTGGAATATCGATGTGAATACAATGGGAATTAATACTGAAAATTCCATGAAATGGAAGGAGCTAAAAATGATGCTAGTAGAGGAGTATTGTCCTAGGGAGGAAATACATAAACTGGAACAAGAACTGTGGGCCCTAACCATAAAGGGATCAGAGATAAAAGCTTATACCGCTAGATTTAATGATCCTGCTGTAATGTGTCCAGCACTTGTGACCCCTGAATATAAAAAGATTGAGCGATATATCTGGGGTTTAGCATTGCAAATCAAAGGCATGGTGATCACATCAAAGCCTACGACTTATGACAGCACCAAGAGGATAAGCTCATCAACTAACCCTTATAGAGATCCAAGGAACAAAAGTGGTCTCAAAGGTTGAGTCCCCCAAAGCTAGAACAAACAAGCGCAAGTTTAATAAGAAGAATCGCAAACAATCATCTGAGAAAAGACAAGAAGCGGCAACCAACTACGTAGCCACAACAGCAGTACCTACTCAACCAAAGTCTGCATGGTGCAACCATTGCAACCGTCATCACCCAGGTGACTATTTTGTTTGCACGAAATGCAAAAAGAACGGGCATACTGCTAGTTACTGCAGGAGCACAACACCTGCAATAATCAATCAGCAAACAAATACTGGAACAGGTCGTGGTGAAGAAAGAAAGTGTTATGAGTGTGGAGAGGTTAGACATATCAAGAAAGAGTGTCCAAAGCTAAGGAGTCAAGGAGGCATAGGACGTGGCAGGGCGTTTGTGATTGGAAGCAGAGAGACTATCCAAGACACTTCGGTTGTATCTGGTACGTTTCTCATAGATAATCTATACGCTAGCATACTCTTTGAATCTGGAGCAGATAGAAGTTTTATAACTCCGACATTTAGAAAATTGTTAAGTCATAAGTCTAGCATATTAAAAGAAATCTATGAAGTAAAAATCGATAACGATCAAACCGAGAAAACACATGAAATCCTAGAAAATTGTTTGTTAACTCTTAATAACTACCTTTTTCACGTCAACCTCATGCCAATGCGTATCGGTAGTTTTGATGTCATAATTGGCATGGATTGGTTATCTTCACACCGCGTCGAAATTCTATGTCATGAGAAAGCCATACGACTACCCTTACCAAACGACGAAGCCCTGATTATCTATGGTGATAAGTCTGGGAAAAACCTCAAAGTCATTTCATGTATCAAGACACAAAAATATCTACATACTAAATGTAGTGCATTCTTAGCCCACATTGTAGATAAGAGAAGAAAGATAAAACAAATCAAGGACATACCTCAAGTATGTGATTTCCCTGACGTATTTCCTGAAGATCTACCTAGAATACCTCCCGTCCGACAAGTCAAGTTTCGAATCAACTTAATTCCAGGGGCAACACCAGTAGCAAATCTCCTTATCGGTTGGCTCCATCCCAAATGCAAGAATTTTCTAGCCAACTACAAGAGCTTGTTGACAAAGGTTTTATCAGACCAAGTTTTTCACCTTGGGAGCACCAATCTTGTTTGTCAAGAAGAAGGATGGATCCTTTCGAATGTGTATTAATTATTAGGAGCTAAACAAGCTAACAATTTGATCAACTGCAAGGATCTAGCTACTACTCAAAGATAGATCTTAGATCAGGATACCATCAACTCAGAGTACAAGAAGACGACATTCCAAAAACAACATTTAGAACTCGTTATGGTCATTATGAGTTCTTAGTTATGTCTATTGGATTAAACAACGCCCCAGCAGTGTTTATGGATCTCATGAATCGTGTTTTCAAACCATACTTGGATAAATTTGTGATTGTATTTATCGATGATATATTGATATATTCACGAACCAAGGAAGAACATGGTCAACACCTGCAAATAATCTTGGAACTACTAAGAAAAGAAAAGTTGTACGCTAAATTCTCCAAATGTGAGTTTTGAATTAGAGAAGTACAATTTTTAGGTCATGTAGTTAGCAACGAAGGAATTCATGTTGACCCATCCAAATTTGAAGCAATCAGGAATTGGGAAGCACCAAAGACGCCAACAGAGGTGCGTCAATTCCTAGGACTTGCTGGCTATTACCGCATATTCATAGAGAATTTCTCCAAAATAGCCAAGCCGCTTATAACACTAACCCAAAAGGATTCGAAGTTCAACTGGGAAGACAAACAAGAAGCTGGTTTTATGAAACTGAAGCAAATGTTGTGTACTACACCAATCCTATCCCTTCCAGAGGGGACAGAAGATTTCATTGTATACTGCGACGCATCAAATCAAGGATCGGGATGTGTGTTGATGCAAAGAGGAAAGGTTATCGCCTACGCATCACGATAACTTAAGGTGCATGAGAATAATTACACTACCCATGATCTTGAATTGGGAGCTGTAATTTTTGCACTAAAAATTTGGAGACATTACTTATACGGTACTAAGTGTACTATTTTTACCGATCACAAGAGTCTCCAGCACATCTTCGACCAAAAAGATCTTAATATGAGACAACGAAGATGGGTTGAATTGTTGAATGATTACAAATGTGAGATTCATTATTATCTCGGAAAAGCAAACGTGGTAGTAGATGCCTTGGGTTGGAAAGAATATATTAAACCCCGACTGGTACGAGCATTAACTATAACGATCCATTCTAACTTTACCGCACAAATTAGAGAAGCTCAAGTTGAGGCTCTAAAAGAAGAAAACATCAAAAATGAAGCTTTGCGATGAATGGAAAAGCAACTTATACAAAAAGATGACGGAACGAGACACTTTATGAACCGAATTTAGACGCCTAAGTTCGGTGGAATCAGGGACTTGCTCTTAGAAGAAGTCCAGAAGTCCATATATTCCGCACATCCAGGTTCTGACAAAATGTACTTAGATTTAAAAGTACATTATTGGTGGCCAAGTATGAAGGCAAAAATTGCTACTTATGTGAGCAGATGTTTGAGTTGTTCTAGAGTGAAGGCAGAACATCAAAAGCCTTCAGGTTTACTTCAACAACCAGAAATACCTGAATGGAAATGGGAGCAGATTTCAATGGACTTCATCACTAAGTTACCCAAAACTCCTAGCGGGTTCGACCAAGATAGTAGATTCACTTCACGATTTTGGCAATCTCTACAAAAATCCTTAGGAACACGTCTAGACATGAGTACAGCTTACCATCCACAGACTGACGGTTAGAGTGAGAGAACCATTCAGACTTTAGAATATATGCTCCGAGCCTATGTAATAGACTTTCGAAATGCGTGGGATACTCATTTACCATTAATTGAGTTTTACTACAACAATAATCATCACACCAGCAACAAGGCTACACCGTTTGAGGCTCTTTATGGACAAAAATGTCGTTCCCCATTATTGTAACACCGTAAATTTCCAGACAAATTTTTCATTTAAAATAATCATTATATTAGAACACTTGTTTAAAATCTCATTTATAATTGAATTACAAACATAGTTTCATTTTCACTCGAATAGAAAACCAGGATCCTCCAAAATATGACTCTTTCTCTGGTGTGTACAATCGAGCCGGTGCCGTCCCGTGTTACTGAAAGAACCTGAAAACAACATAACACAAAACACTGTAAGCACGAAGCTTAGTGAGTTCCCCAATATACAACTTACGCATATACGCCTTTCCAGGCCCTGACCTTCCGGTCCTCAACACAACGCCTTCCGGCCCATGAGATAATCACCTTCTGGCCCATAACGTATTGCCTTCCGGCCCATAGCACATTGCCTTCCGGCCCATAACATATTGCCTTCCGGCTCATATAAACACACACACACGCATAACAATTAACTTACCACATATAGCACATATATCAGCTAACATATCCGACCTTCCGGTCACGTAACATATTGCCTTCCGGCCCATAACATATCGCCTTCCGGCCCATAAACATACACAGCACATAATACATTTAACTTACCACATATAGCACATATATCATATATCATCTCCGACCTTCCGGTCACATAACATATTGCCTTCCGGCCCATATAAACATACATAGCATGCATGGCAATTACCTTACCATTTATGGCATGTATAACACATATCATATCCGACCTTCCGGTCACACAGTCAAACCCTTACGGGTACAGTATAGTGAGAAGACTCACCTCACGGATACTGAAAGTTAGCAACTCCTGAAATCCCTCGTACATGATCCGCCGAGCTACAACTCCCTATAACATCATATATCTCTTATTAATACTTTTATCTTCCAAGTTAACTGAACCTACGGAATCACACATAGGTCAACTCTGGTCAACGGTCCACGGTCAACTCGACCGGACTCGGCGAGTACACTGGCGACTCGGCGAGTCTAGTCGTCCTCCAATCTTCTAAGGTTTCCCTTCTACTCGTCGAGTATCCTTCTTGACCCGACGAGTTACTCCTGGAAGAATCGTGGGGCCACCCCGACTCCACTCGCCGGGTCTGAGGAACAGCTCGACGAGTCCCATTTATTCTTCAAGCTACTCGCCGAGTCTGCTCATCTGACTCGGCGAGTCCATGCCATGCAGCCGCTCCAACTGCTTCCTAAGGTCAGAACTGCTCCGACCATTCATAGGTCTGGCCTTCCTAGACTGGTCCATTACGTAAGGTCCTCATTTCGGTGCTCATGCTACACCCCAAGGCTTATAATTCACATGTTGAACTAAGGCATAAGGATTTTAATCCAAAACCTTCACCAATTCCCGAAATGCACAGACATGGGATATTCTGGACCTCCAAGGGCCCTAATACAGGGTTACAATCGCTTGGGGAACAAGGGTAACATTCAATCTATCCACAAAGAGGGTTCCATAAACCCTAATCCTCTAAATACATCACCATAGCAGAGTATACTCGAATTCTTACCTGGATAATGCACTCTCTATGTCCCCAACCCTCAGAATGTGACTCCCTTGTTGTTCCTTTAGCGAAGCCCTTCTCTTCCTTGCACAACAACTCCTTCAAGATCACCAATGGCCCTTTAGCCTTGCTCCAGGTGCACACCATCGGTTTAGGGTTCCTCCCAGAAGGCTAAAACGAACAATGACGGCCATTAAGTCCCCTTTATACGTCCCAAACCTAAATGGATAGGGTTTTCACTAAACAACGCAGACTCGCCGAGTCCCTATCTGGACTCGTCGAGTCCAGTCGCGAACCCGCGACCAGGTCTGCGATCCTACTCGGCGAGTCTGGCTCCAACTCGCCGAGTCCCCCCTTAAAAAAACCCAAAAATATAATTTTAACAATACTTGAGATTTCGGGCTGTTACAATTCTTCCCCACTAGAATCAGACTTCGCCCTCGAAGTCTCACTCTGAAAATAGTTTCGGATGCTGCTCCCGCATCTCACGTTCCGGCTCCCAAATCATTTCCGATCCCTTCTGGGGTTGCCACTGAACCAACACCAGAGGTACCTCCTTGTTCCTCAGAACCTTGATCTTCCGATCCCTGATGGCCACTGGTCTCTCAGCATCACTCAGGCTCGCATCCACCTAAATGTTCTCTAGTGGAACCACTGCTGACTCATCAGCTATACATGAAAAGTGTCGTGGATCTATCTTAATTCTGTTGGCAGTTCCAAACGGTAGGCCACCTGTCCTACCCTCGCAATCTCACGAAAAGGCCCAATATACTGGGGCCCCAACTTGCCCCTCTTCCTGAATCGAATCACCCCTTTCCAAGGAGAGACCTTCAGGAGTACGAAGTCGCCGACCTGAATCTCAAGCTCGGACCAGCGTCTGTCTGCATAACTTTTCTGTCGGCTGTAGGCGATCAATGACCTCTGTTTAACCTGCTGAATCTGCTCTATCGACTGAAGCACGATCTCTGTACTGCCCACCACTCCCTGTAACCGAGAATCACCCAAGAGGCAACTCTACTCTAAATCTCAACGATCACTCGACCCATAAGGGTTAGGAAACCCTGAATCACCGGATCCTGATCCAAAGCCCACCTTATCCATTTCGGAACGACTAAGAGATCCATTCTCACTCTCAGAGCAACTCTCACGAGTCCTCTTCTTGCAATCGCATACACATGCTGCACTAGCCCCAACATACCTTTCTCTTCCCTTACCTAGGGAAATCCGCTTGACGACCTTGCCACTACTCCATGTAGTGCACATGCTCCAGATCTGCTCGCAAGGACTCTCGGGTCCATGCGTCACCTTTCCTCAGCAAATGAGGGTCTAACACCACCTCCTATGCAACAGCTCAAAGGGCGGCATACCAATGCACTAATGATGTCTGTTAATATGGGACAACCCAACCAAGGGTAAATACGTGCCGCGGCTTCCTCCGAAATCTAATACTCATGCTCGAAGCATGTCTTCGAGCGTCTGAATCGTTCACTCTCTCTAAAGTGTCCTCAGATGTCATCATGATAAGCTCATTTCTCATATACCTCTTCGAGACTGAGTACCAGGTCAGCTTTTGGCTCCACAGCTGAGCCCCACAACGGTCACCCATATCATGATCCAAATATCCCACTAACTTCCTCCCCGTGACCACTATCCTGGCCCAGTGACACGCAAGTCACGAAATCCTCTTTTCCTCATGCGGGAAAATACAATCCAACTGAGGGTCGTCTCAACTCTAATCTCTGGTTTCTGCTGCGCATGTTCCTTGCGTATCTCACCACATCCCTTACAGAGACGGAGACCCCCGTCTCAACATCCAAGCTCCAAAGACTCAATACCAGGGCTACTCAAACCCAACTCTTCCACATCATACACCGCTCGAAAAACATTCCAACATCGAAATTCTCTTGCCATCTAGTGAGTACTGCAACTCCACGTAGTATTACAACACCCTCTGAGTAGGGAGTACTGCGGCTCGAATATCCATCACAGACTCTGGAGGCAATCAACATAACAAATGCCCATCTTTGCGAAAATCCACTCCCTCAAATAATCTCCCTGGATGCCCATACTCGAAGGGTTCCCACAAGATTCACAGATACTTGATATGCCACACGTCGATTCAATTCAGGAGTCACGAGTGACTCCGAAATAAAGATATCATACCCGGATATCTCAGAATACCCCAACAGAACATCACAAGATCCTGCCACAACCACTGATCTCCTGCCCCAAGCATCATATAGACACAATAACACATTTCCTCTGAACCCCATAATTAAATCTACATTTTTCCCACATTACAACTTCGGTGCATATAATTTCTCGATTGGAATACGAGAAAATGCTGACGCTACGAACTTTGCTGATAATTCTCCGAAACCCCCTTTTTCCCGACGCTCAAAATCCAAACAAGGATACGCCTACCGACCCCGGGAGTTGACTGCCCAATCATTCTCTATCTACTTGCAACAACACCAATCATCTGTCTTGGATACATTCGTCCTCCTCCTTAAGCACTTCCCGCATTAGCTCACTCTGACCGCTTTCCTCGATCACCGACATCTCTGGTCTCATGATTTCTTTCAGCATATCTCTATACTCCCCTTATAACTACTCTTGACAATCTTTGCTTCCTTACATACTGCACCCGGTTCTCCCCCACGTAGGGTTTGAACCATCACCAATTAGCACACAACTAACCCACGACTATTTTTTTCACCAGCGAAATCGCACCTGCCCCAGGAAAGTGCTATGCAACGCCCGATAATTCCCCCTTACGGAAATCATTCAACCCCCTGTACTCTGAACCTCTGATGAACTCCTTAAGAACTCCTCATCACGACTGTCTCTAATCGTTCCAAATCTCATACCAATCTATCACTAAGCATCTCAACTGCTCAATAACATCCCTGGCTCATAGACTGCACCGCAAAATCATCGTTCCTCTTACCTCAACTCATCAACCAATGTTCCAACACCGGGATTGTCCCAAGGACATGGACCCACTCCCAACATAGACGAACACTCTCTGCACTGCAAAACTCAACTGAACTCCCCACTGCTACCACTATAACACAACCTACTATTTTCAATTAGGTGTGGTGTGGTCCTCGACTACCTCAATCCCAACTGACTGTCTGCTCCCGATAAGTCACTGCCTCGCGGCACCCATGCTACCTGATACTCTGGGGAAATCATCACCTATAATGACCTGTAGGGTGTACCCCCAAACTCAAAACTGAAACATCAGGCCTCTCGTGTCTTGCACACGAACATAAATAGCACCACCCACCTAAAAGATGACCTCTCCTCTATCGACTAATTGCTCAACTTCAGACCAAAATTTTCCTCTCCCTTTAACTCCTTACCAAAATACTCTGATAAGCACTCGCCTTTCCTCTCGAGGGACGCCTCTCCATACTCAATCATGGTCTACAGGCCTAAAACCCATAGCGTCCGATCTCTACCTCATCGATCATGACCAGATAATAAGATAATCACAAGCATCATTCACTACGAACCATGGTACTCATCCCATGACATCCCTTCTCAATCTGCTCCGGTGTATGGTACCCGAACCATAGCATCACTCCTCAATCTGCTCCGATGTATGGTACTCGAACCATAGCATCACTTCTCAATCTGCTCCGATGTATGGTACTCGAACCATAACATCACTCCTCGATCCGTTCCTTAGGACCTCCAGAATGCTCCCTGTATCAAGTATGGGTCCTCTGCTTTCAGTAGTACGGGCCCATACTACCTGCCACATCCACCCATACTTTCCACACGGACCATCCCAAAGCTCCTAAGTAGCTGCTCGACCTGCTCCTTCACCAATCCCACCGCACGTGCTCGCTCCCCAGCGAAATCCTCTACTCTACCAGCGCACTCATCTGGATAGGGTTAGTCCCTAGGCTCTTCCGTCATCCTCCCACTTCTTTGCTATCAGCTGCTAAAGAGCTCCTAATGATGCCAGCCATCTACCTCCTGAATATCGCCATATTCACTTGGTAGCTGACTCCCATCATCGAGAGTTCCACAAAGCACAAAGCAAGCAGCATTCGAGCATCGAAGAATACATAGGACTCCCTCCCTGTGATAACTCCAACTTCTCAGATCATCCCCGAAAGTACCACCGAACTCTGTAACTCTACCCCTCATGGGTTCTAACTGGATACTCTCACTCATCACATACTCAAAACATAACACATATAACAACGAGTCCTAGGCTAAGGCATCACAAATCAGGCCACTCTAGTCCTAACATATGAAATACCTAGCCTGTCTCTAGCATGCAATAATATCTCATAACATGCATCATACATATCTCATAACACAAAAATAAGGGTATTTTGGGAAATCACCGTTCGGGCTCTGGCTGATTGTACACACTGCTCTTTCTTGCTTTCTCTTTGAACTCTTATTCCGTTTTAGAAAACTATTTATTTGAAAACTTTTTCTCACTTCCTCAGTTTGAGTCCAGATTTACCCGAAGGCGCATCCGAATCCCTCAAACCAAGGCTCTGATACCAATTTGCAACACCGTAAATTTCCAAACAAATTTTTCATTTAAAATAATCATTATATTAGAACACTTGTTTAAAATCTCATTCATAATTGAATTACAAAACATAGTTTCATTTTCACTCAAATAGAAAACCAGGATCCTCCAAAATATGACTCTTTCTCTGGTGTGTACAATCGAGCCGGTGCCGTCCCGTGTTACTGAAAGAACCTGAAAACAACATAACACAAAACACTGTAAGCACGAAGCTTAGTGAGTTCCCCAATATACAACTTACGCATATACGCCTTTCCAGGCCCTGACCTTCCGGTCCTCAACACAACGCCTTCCGGCCCATGAGATAATCGCCTTCCGGCCCATAACGTATTGCCTTCCGGCCCATAACATATTGCCTTCCGGCTCATATAAACACACACACACGCATAACAATTAACTTACATCATATAGCACATATATCACCTAACATATCCGACCTTCCGGTCAGTTCCGGCCCATAACATATCGCCTTCCGGCCCATAAACATACACAACACATAATACATTTAACTTACCACATATAGCACATATATCATATATCATCTCCGACCTTCCGGTCACATAACATATTGCCTTCCGGCCCATATAAACATACATAGCACGCATAGCAATTACCTTACCATTTATGGCACGTATAACACATATCATATCCGACCTTCCGGTCACACAGTCAAACCCTTACGGGTACAGTATAGTGAGAAGACTCACCTCGCGGATACTGAAAGTTAGCAACTCCTGAAATCCCTCGTACATGATCCGCCGAGCTACAACTCCCTATAACATCATATATCTCTTATTAATACTTTTATCTTCCAAGTTAACTGACCCTACGGAATCACACATAGGTCAACTCTGGTCAACGGTCCACGGTCAACTCGACCGGACTCGGCGAGTACACTGGCGACTCGACGAGTCTAGTCGTCCTCCAATCTTCTAAGGTTTCCCTTCTACTCGTCGAGTATCCTTCTTGACCCGACGAGTTACTCCTGGAAGAATCGTGGGGCCACCCCGACTCCACTCGCCGGGTCTGAGGAACAGCTCGACGAGTCCCATTTATTCTTCAAGCTACTCGCCGAGCCTACTCATCTGACTCGGCGAGTCCATGCCATGCAGCCGCTCCAACTGCTTCCTAAGGTCAGAACTGCTCCGACCATTCATAGGTCTGGCCTTCCTAGACTGGTCCATTACGTAAGGTCCTCATTTCGGTGCTCATGCTACACCCCAAGACTTATAATTCACATGTTGACCTAAGGCATAAGGATATCAATCCAAAACCTTCACCAATTCCCGAAATGCACAGACATGGGATATTCTGGACCTCCAAGGGCCCTAATACAGGGTTACAATCGTTTGGGGAACAAGGGTAACATTCAATCTATCCACAAAGAGGGTTCCATAAACCCTAATCCTCTAAATACATCACCATAGCAGAGTATACTCGAATTCTTACCTGGATAATGCACTCTCTGTGTCCCCAACCCTCAGAATGTGACTCCCTTGCTGTTCCTTTAGCCAAGCCCTTCTCTTCCTTGCACAACAACTCCTTCAAGATCACCAATGGCCCTTTAGCCTTGCTCCAGGTGCACACCATCGGTTTAGGGTTCCTCCCAGAAGGCTAAAACGAACAATGATGGCCATTAAGTCCCCTTTATACGTCCCAAACCTAAACGGCTAGGGTTTTCGCTAAACAGCGCAGACTCGCCGAGTCCCTATCTGGACTTGTCGAGTCCAGTCGTGAACCCGCGACCAGGTCTGCGATCCTACTCGGCGAGTCTGGCTCCAACTCGCCGAGTCCCCCCTTAAAACAAGTAACAACCCGAAATTTCCGCTTCATTTTAATGTAACTTTTTCATAAATCAACTCGCGCAACCGATCGTCATTCTGATTCCGATTTCCGATCATCCGTTTAATTGAGTCATTATATAGTACGCATTTAAAATGACTTAATGGGTGTCTTAATACATTTAGAAATCATTTTAACACCCAACATTAGTTATTGGAATAATTCTAGAATTTACCGTATCGGGTTACGGTAACTCAATCGGGTACGACCAAAAACCCCGTCTAACGCCGGTATCAGGTAGACTTCCACCGTGTCCAAAACATAAACATTATATAAATGTGTTTAGGACTTCATTTGAAGCCTTTGGCCAAATTATCACTAAACATTTCCCACCTCTCTCCTAATCCAAGTTTAAGGGATCAAAACTCAAAATTAAGGCTTCTAATCTCTAAGGTACCTTCCTAGCCTTAATCTCTAACATATTTGGCATCCAAATTCGAGTTCAAATCATGAATTAGACCAACATTCATGAGTTTACGTCCATGGAACATTCATGGTCCGTAAACTCATATATCAAGGGTTTTTAAGCCCTAAAACCCTTCCTTTGCTTAGTTAGACACTAGATATGACTTAAGGGCTTAAAGGGAAGAACTTATTACATGTAGAACATGGATTTAGAGGGAAAAAAGTGAGTTTATGGCCAAGGAACATTCTTGGGCCGTAAACTCATATACAAAGGGTATTTGAGCCAATTAAGCCTTCCAAAACCTAGTTGGGACTTAGACATAACCATGGACTTGTTAATCTAGACTTGGAACACTTTAAACTTGATTTTTGATTAATAAAGAAGAGTTTACGGCCAAGACATATTCTTGGGCCGTAAACTCCTCAAAAAGGGGGATTTAAGGCCTTTAAACATGTTCAAATGCTTCCAAACTCAACCTATGGCTTTGTGGTAAAATCTAGATGCATCTAAAAATGGTTTAAAGGGTTGAAACACATCAAAAGTATGATTTATGGGAGTTTACGGCTTAAGAACATACCCTTGGCCGTAAACTCATAAAACAATGTTTAAGATGCATCAAACACACTCAAATGGCTTGTATAAATTTCTAGAATCACATGTGATTGTTTTAAACACCAAAAACTATCTTTTTCAATGGTAAAATAGAGTTTACGGACTTAGAACATTTCTCTAGGCTGTAAACTCCAATGAATGTCTTAATTGATGTTCTAAATTCATAACAATGCTTAGAAAATTAGTTTGAATCACATGTGATTGCCCTAAATGGCTCAAATCAATTTTTCTTAGCCATTGTGAGTTTACGGCCGTAAACTCTATGAGTGTGGCCGTAAACTCATGTTTTAAATGTTTTAAATCCATTCCAAGTGTTCCAAGGTGTTTAGATAATTATTTCTAGCAAACCCTAAGTCCATTTGAGCCCTTAAAACACCAAAACCTCACCCACATGAGTTTACGGCCGTAAACTCATGTATGTGGGTGTTCCATTGTTGTAAACTATTTAAATGTTTACTTATGGGGAGTAAACTCAAGTCCCAAGTCCCTAGTGTCAATTACAAATCCAAAGATGTCACCTGGGTCACTCCAAACGCTCGTTTTGAAGTGTTTAACCTCATTGGAGTGTAATGTTCCATATGATTAGTGAATGTATCTCTAATTGTATATATATGGACATTATATCATTTTACATAGGGTCATCGCGAGTAATCAAACCCCGAACCGACGTCTAGCATTAAAAAACCGACACGTTTCCGAGTCCGGTGAGTTCATAACCCTACCCTTTTTCACTGTTTTCACTGTTTTCAGGGGGGAATACAAGCAAAGTACAAGGAAATTCTTGTACTCAAAACATGTTTTCAGATGTGTGTTTCATATTCTTATGCTTTTATAACTGATAACTACAACTGATAACAGATCGAATATACAGATCACGTAACATATATTTGTGAAATAAGTCTTTCAAACTAGTATGTTTTTCATGTATTTCACAAATGGTTTTTCCACATTTTATCACTTAAAAGCATGACATTAAAACATTTGAACATAATACCTGTACACTGTTTTGTCCTCAGTAACACCCCACACACATGCGCGAGTGGAGGGCTAACATATTATTACTAGTAAATTTGTTATTCCTGTATGATTGGAGACACGTCCTCGGAGAACACTCCACCCAGGTTACGCGAGTGGAGGACTACACCCATAACCAGAATCTCTGGTACTTAGAGAGCGTGACTTGAGTGTGTAGATCTATACGGGGCTGACTACCCCACACCTGGCTGCTAGCTACAGCCGAACCGAAATGGTTCAAGGGTGACGAAAGTCATAAATATGTGGACGACTTATTGCCACATGTGGACTACTTATTGCCACAGGTTTCAGTCTATTGTATGGTTATGGAACTCGCAATTAGGATAACAGAGATTTACTTACAGTAATAATGGATTACTTTATACATCGTTTACATCTTTTACATCTTTTACATCTTTCACGTATCGTAACTAACATTTAGGAAAGTACAGTACTTTCCTGGGGAAAAACATGGAACCTAACCGCGATTACATCTTTTACATTTTTAACATCGTTTACATTAGAAGCTTACATGCAGGAAAGCATGGGGCTTTCCTGGGTAACACTTACATAACTAGAAAGAGTTACAAAATGAATAACGTTACAACTTTTACAATTTGTAACATACAATAAGGAAAGTATGGGACTTTCCTAGTTACACACGATAAGTAAACAGAACAGTTTAACCAATCAGATAACCAACTGTACATTTTTCATATGAGTAAACCTGTTTTCAGTGTACAAACTTACTATACTTTACATTTGTGAAACAATAACCAACTTTTAAGAAAATACGGGATTTTCTTGGTATACATAACATTTCAGAAACAGAAAGGAAACCGAAACATTTTCACGAACAAAACCGCTTATGAACTCACCAGCTTTATGCTGATTTTCAAACCGCTTGTGTTCTCAGGTCAGCGTTAGAATAGGTACCCGAAAATCCTTTTGCTTGAAGACGGTGTACATCAAGGCCCGTTACATTTTGTCTATATGTACTATGTATCACAACTGTACAAACTTTACTTTTGAAATAACTGTAAAACTGTTACTATGTAATGTAATGCTTGTTTTACTTTACTTACTATGTACATTGGATTTAATACTCAACATGGTAGTCAACTCCGGAAATGTATTCCGCCTTTGGTTTTTGGGGTGTGACAGATTGGTATCAGAGCCCTTGTTTATAGTGAATAAAGTATACCAAACCTTACATGGTATAAAACTATAAACATTAAAGGGCCTAAGTGCTCTGAATTAAAAGTATCTTCAAATTACAAGTATTTTCAAAAGTGTACAAGTATACCGAAACGTCGCCATCTGTAACCACAAGTAGAACAGAACATAAGTAAATGGGTGTTGTGTACTACGGTTAAACCTGGGCAGTTATGTAGTCGTGTCTAGGGTCAATATAGCCTGGCCAACTATATTCATTCGAGACACGGCCAACATGTGCTTGGGAGTGACTGTGGTATGTGGCATGCCTAAAACTTACCCTAAATATCCCAAACATCGAGTCATTGTCGTAAACAACTCATGAAATACTATGGGAGTATTTCTCGACCTCGATCCTCTGTAGTAATCCTTATTCGAGTGACTTTCTGTGATTGTTCTTAGTGATAAATTATCTGTTCGATAACTCTTTCCTGCTTTATCGCTTACTCGAATCATGTAACTGTCATATCTATCGGTTTAATGTAGAGGACTTACCATCCTCTCTTTCTTGATCTTATTAGATCAAGATGCCTCCCCGAAAGAGACCTAGCTCAAAGAACAATGACAATCCTTCTTCGCCGCCACCTCCTCCCCAGTTTGACCTAGCATCAGTCCAGACGATGATGACAGCCGCAATGGTAGCAGCTATGTCACAAATGAACCCTAGTGGTTCAAGTGGTGGTCCTCAATCTCAAAACCCTGAAGGTAGCCAGGGACACCAAAGAGGGGGTTCCTACAAGGATTTTATGAATGCGAAACCAACATCTTTTAATGGCGCTGGAGGTGTCATTTCTTTATCTCGATGGTTCGAGAAAATCGAGTCCATCTTTGAAATTTGTATCTGTGCAGAATCCGATAAAGTCAAGTTTGCAGCCTGTACCTTCGTGGATAAAGCTTTGACTTGGTGGAATGGCCGAGTCAAATCTCTGACCTTACCCGTAGCCAATGCCATGGGCTGGGAAGCCATAAAGGAACTTCTCATTGCTGAGTATTGCCCCCGTGGTGAAATACAAAAATTAGAGCACGAGCTCTGGAACCTGAAGATGAAAGGTTCCGACATTGCTGCATATACTTCCCGATTTGATGATCTCGCACTTATCTGCCCGGGGTTAGTCACTCCAGAAAACAAAAAGATCGAAAGGTTCGTTTGGGGATTATCTCAACCAATAAAGAGTCATGTTTTAGCTGCTCGTCCGGATACTTACGATAGTGCCAAGACCTTAGCACAAATTCTGAATGATCACAATGACGACGTTAAGGAAATCACTAACACTTCTGAGCCGACTCAAAGGAGTGGTGAAAAGAGGAAATTCTGGAAAAAGAAGAAAGATCAATCTTCTCAAGGATCATTTAAGAAACAACAGACGGTAGCAGTCCATGCTGCTACTGCTACTCCTGTTGCTACTGTTTCTGCTATGGGATCCACAGCCTCAACTCCTACCAGTAAATATGCTGGTAACCTTCTTCAGTGTGACAAGTGTAAATACCATCATCATCCTGGTCCCTGTCGAGAATTGTCTTGCACCAACTGTGGTAAGAAAGGGCACACAGTTCGGTACTGCAGAACCCCTACTCAATCAGCTAACCAATCATCGGGAGCAGGTGTTAGTCAAGCCTACTACAACTGTGGTGAAGTTGGACACTTTAAAAGGGATTGTCCCAAGAAGTCAACTGCTGGTAACACTGGAAGGGTTCTGACCATGGGAAGGGTGGAAGCAGTTGCTGATGCCACTGTTGTTTCGGGTACGTTCCTTCTCGACAACTCATATGCTAGTATTCTTTTTGATTCGGGTGCTGAAAGGAGTTTTGTTAGTCATTCGTTCAAACATAATCTAAAACCAAATCCCCAACCACTAACTGAAACGTTTACCGTCGAGATGGCTAACGGTGAGAAAGAAAGTGCTAACGATATATTCATAGGCTGTACGCTTACCTTGAACGATCACTCATTTCCTATAGATCTCATGCCCGTTTCCATTAAAAGCTTTGATGTTATCATTGGCATGGATTGGTTGAGTCCCATTCATGCTGACATTCTTTGTTACGAAAAAGCTATCTGTCTCAATCTTCCTTCGAATCAAACTCTCATAATCTATGGCGATAAACCCAGTTCCAACCTTCATATCATTTCTTGCATCAAAGCTCGAAAGCTCCTTCGAAAGGAATGTGTTGCATTCTTAGCTCATGTGATCAACGAGAAACAAGAAGTTAGAGACCTCGCGAGCATCCTCGAAGTCTGTAACTTTCCCGATGTGTTTCCCGAAGAACTTCCAGGGATTCCTCCCGAACGTCAAGTTGAGTTCCGTATTGACCTAATTCCTGGAGCTACTCCAGTAGCAAAATCCCCGTATCGCTTAGCTCCGACAGAAATGCAGGAGTTATCTAGTCAACTCAATGAGTTACTCAGTAAAGGATTCATTAGACCGAGTTCCTCACCCTGGGGAGCTCCGATTCTGTTTGTCAAAAAGAAGGATGGATCCTTTCGGATGTGTATCGACTATCGTGAACTGAACAAGTTGACTGTTAAGAACCGATATCCTCTTCCAAGAATAGACGACCTCTTCGATCAACTCCAGGGAGCCAACTACTTTTCTAAGATAGACCTTCGGTCAGGGTACCATCAGTTACGAGTCCAGGAGAATGATGTTCCCAAGACAGCTTTTAGGACTCGGTATGGACACTACGAGTTCGTAATGATGCCCTTCGGTCTAACCAATGCACCGACTGTGTTCATGGATCTGATGAACCGGGTGTGCCATCCTTTCTTAGACAAATTCGTTATCGTATTCATTGATGACATCCTTGTATACTCCCGAAACGAAGAAGACCACAAACAACACTTGAGACTAGTGTAGGAAACTCTTAGATCCGAAAAGCTTTACGCGAAATTTTCCAAATGTGAATTCTGGATACGGAAGGTAACTTTCCTCGGTCACGTGGTAAGCGAGGAAGGTATTCATGTAGATCCTTCCAAGATTAAAGCGATAGAGAGTTGGTCGGCACCGAAAACACCCACGGAAATTCGTCAATTCTTAGGTCTCGCCGGTTACTATCGACGATTCATTCAGAACTTTTCCAAAATCGCCAAACCGTTAACCACTCTAACACAGAAAGGTGTACCCTTTTGTTGGAGTGATAAACAAGAAACTACATTCCAAACGTTGAAGAGAGCCTTATGCAGCGCGTCTGTTCTGTCTCTGCCTGAAGGGACAGAGGATTTCGTGGTCTACTGCGATGCGTCAAATCAAGGACTAGGCTGTGTGCTTATGCAAAGAGGAAAGGTGATTGCATATGCCTCTAGACAGATGAAAGCACACGAAGTCAACTATACCACACACGACTTGGAACTAGGAGCGGTAATCTTCGCATTGAAGATTTGGAGACATTATCTCTACGGAACCAAGTGCACAATCTTCACTGATCACAAGAGTCTGCAGCATATCCTTAATCAAAAAGACTTAAACATGAGGCAACGGCGATGGGTAGAATTACTCAATGACTATGAGTGTGAAATCCGTTACCACCCCGGCAAGGCCAATGTGGTAGCAGATGCCCTTAGCCGAAAGGATAGTACAAGTCACAAAGTGAAGAACCAGACGATGACCATCCATTCCAATTTACCTATGCAAATCCGAGAAGCTCAGTATGCAGCCCTCAAACCCGAGAACGTGTCAGATGAAACCTTGAGAGGAATGGAAAAGAAACTTGAGATCAGAGGTGACGGAGTTCACTGTTTCATGAATCGAATCTGGATTCCCAAATCCGGTGGATTCAGGGAAATAGTCATGGAGGAAGCACATAGAACCAAATACTCTGTTCACCCAGGTTCGGAGAAGATGTATCTGGATCTCAAGAAACAATACTGGTGGCCGAACATGAATGCTGAGATAGCTACATTTGTGGGCAAGTGTCTAACTTGCGCCAAAGTCAAAGTTGAACATTAGAAACCTTCAGGTCTGCTCCAACAACCCGAAATTCCCGAGTGGAAATGGGAGATGATTACCATGGACTTCATCACCAAACTACCCAAGTGTGCTAGTGGGTACGATACCATTTGGGTAATCATCGATCGTTTGACAAAATCCGCTCACTTCATTCTTATCAAGGAATCATACAAGATGGAGAGACTCGCGCAAATCTACATCCAGGAGGTAGTACGTCTTCACAGTGTACCCGTATCCATTATCTCTGATCGAGATACTAGGTTTACCTCCAGATTCTGGCATTCTCTTCAGAAAGCCCTTGGAACCAAACTAGATATGAGCACGGCATATCATCCTCAGACCGATGGACAGAGTGAGAGAACAATCCAAACCCTGGAGGACATGCTTCGGGCATGTGTCATTGACGTTGGAAAGTCGTGGGATACAAAACTTTCCTTGATCGAGTTCTCATACAACAACAGTTACCACACTAGCATTAGGGCTGCTCCGTTCGAAGCCCTATACGGTCGTAAGTGCAGATCCCCTCTGTGCTGGGCCGAGGTGGGGGATACACAGTTAGCCAGGAGTCGAGTCCCCGACAGTGCTCTCACTGGTCCTGAAATCATCCGCGAAACCACCGAAAAGATCATTCAAATCCGTAACCGACTGAAAGCCTCACGTGATCGTCAAAAGAGTTACGCTGATAAACGTCGGAAACCACTAGAATTCCAGGTTGGAGACCGTGTCCTGTTAAAAGTCTCGCCCTGGAAAGGCACTGTACGCTTTGGTAAGTGTGGGAAACTTAATCCGAGGTACATTGGACCCTTTGAGATCCTCTCCAGGATTGGTCCAGTTGCCTATAAACTTCATTTACCTCATGAACTCAGTAACATTCATCCTGTCTTCCATATTTCAAACCTCAAAAAGTGCCTATCCGATGAAACCCTAACAATTCCTTTAGACGAGATCGAGATTAATGAAAACCTCAACTTTGTGGAGGAACCGATCGAAATCATGGATCGAGAAGTCAAACGTACAAAGCAAAGTCGCATCCCATTAGTGAAGGTTCGCTGGAATGCCAAGCGGGGACCGGAATTCACTTGGGAACGGGAAAACTCAATGAAACAGAAGTATCCACAACTCTTTTCTTATCCATGATTTATATCTTGTCTTATGTTCTAAACTTGAATTTCGGGACGAAATTCCCTCTAACGGGGGGATAATGTAACAACCCAAAATTTCAGCTTCATTTTAATGTAACTTTTTCATAAATCAACTCGCGCAACCGATCGTCATTCTGATTCCGATTTCCGATCTTCCGTTTAATTGAGTCATTATATAGTACACATTTAAAATGACTTAATGGGTGTCTTAATACATTTTGAAATCATTTTAACACCCAACATTAGTGATCGGAATAATTCTAGAATTTACCGTATCGGGTTACGGTAACTCAATCGGTTACGACCAAAAACCTCGTCTAACGCCGGTATCGGGTAGAATTCCACCGTGTCCAAAACTTAAACACTATATAAACGTGTTTAGGACTTCATTTGAAGCCTTTGGCCAAATTATCACTAAACATTTCCCACCTCTCTCCTAATCCAAGTTTAAGGGATCAAAACTCAAAATTAAGGCTTCTAATCTCTAAGGTACCTTCCTAGCCTTAATCTCTAACATATTTGGCATCCAAATTCGAGTTCAAATCATGAATTAGACCAACATTCATGAGTTTACGGCCATGCAACATTCATGGACCGTAAACTCATATTTCAAGGGTTTTTAAGCCCTAAAACGCTTCCTTTGCTTAGTTAGACACTAGATATGACTTAAGGGCTTAAAGGGAAGAACTTATTACATGTAGAACATGGATTTAGAGGGACAAAAGTGAATTTACGGCCAAGGAACATTCTTGGGCTGTAAACTCATATACATAGGGTATTTGAGCCAATTAACCCTTCCAAAACCTAGTTGGGAATTAGACATGAACCATGGACTTGCTAATCTAGACTTGGAACACTTTAAACTTGATTTTTTATTAATAAAGAAGAGTTTATGGCCAAGACATATTCTTGGGCTGTAAACTCCTCAAAAAGGGGGATTTAAGGCCTTTAAACATGTTCAAATGCTTCTAAACTCAACCTATGGCTTTGTGGTAAAAGCTAGATGCATTTAAAAATGGTTTAAAGGGTTGAAACACATCAAAAGTATGATTTATGGGAGTTTACGGCCTAAGAACATACCCTTGGCCGTAAACTCATAAAACAATGTTTAAGATGCATCAAACACACTCAAATGGCTTGTATAAATTTCTAGAATCACATGTGATTGTTTTAAACACCAAAAACTATCTTTTTCAATGGTAAAAGAGAGTTTACGGCCTTAGAACATTTCTCTAGGCCATAAACTCCAATGAATGTCTTAATTGATGTTCTAAATTCATAACAATGCTTAGAAAATTAGTTTGAATCACATGTGATTGCTCTAAATGGCTCAAATCAATTTTTCTTAGCCATTGTGAGTTTACGGCTGTAAACTCTATGAGTGTGGCCGTAAACTCATGTTTTAAATGTTTTAAATCCATTCCAAGTGTTCCAAGGTGTTTAGATAACTATTTCTAGCAAACCCTGAGTCCATTTGAGCCCTTAAAACACCAAAACCTCACCCACATGAGTTTACGGCCGTAAACTCATGTATGTGGGTGTTCCATTGTTGTAAACTCTTTAAATGTCTACTTATGGGGAGTAAACTCAAGTCCCAAGTCCCTAGTGTCAATTACAAATCCAAAGATGTCACCCGGGTCACTCCAAACGCTCGTTTTGAAGTGTTTAACCTCATTGGAGTGTAATGTTCCATATGATTAGTGAATGTATCTCTAATTGTATATATATGGACATTATATCATTTTACATAGGGTCATCGCGAGTAATCAAACCCCGAACCGACGTTTAGCATTCAAAAACCGACACGTTTCCGAGTCCGGTGAGTTCATACCCCTACCCTTTTTCACTGTTTTCACTGTTTTCAGGGGGGAATACAAGCAAAGTACAAGGAAATTCTTGTACTCAAAACATGTTTTCAGATGTGTGTTTCATATTCTTATGCTTTTATAACTGATAACTACAACTGATAACAGATCGAATATACAGATCACGTAACATATATTTGTGAAATAAGTCTTTCAAACTAGTATGTTTTTCATGTATTTCACAAATGGTTTTTCCACATTTTATCAGTTAAAAGCATGACATTAAAACATTTGAACATAATACCTGTACACTGTTTTGTCCTCGGTAACACCCCACACACATGTGCGAGTGGAGGGCTAAGATATTATTACTAGTAAATTTGTTATTCCTGTATGATTGGAGACACGTCCTCGGAGAACACTCCACCCAGGTTACGCGAGTGGAGGACTACACCCATAACCAGAACCTCTGGTATTTAGAGAGCGTGACTTGAGTGTATAGATCTATACGGGGCTGACTACCCCACACCTGGCTGCTAGCTACAGCCGAACCGAAATGGTTCAAGGGTGACGAAAGTCATAAATATGTGGACGACTTATTGTCACATGTGGACTACTTATTGCCACATGTTTCAGTCTATTGTATGGTTATGGAACTCGCAATTAGGAGAACAGAGATTTACTTACAGTAATAATGGATTACTTTATACATCGTTTACATCTTTTACATCTTTTACATCTTTCACGTATCGTAACTAACATTTAGGAAAGTACAGTACTTTCCTGGGGAAAAACATGGAACCTAACCGCGATTACATCTTTTACATTTTTAACATCGTTTACATTAGAAGCTTACATGCAGGAAAGCATGGGGCTTTCCTGGGTAACACTTACATAACTAGAAAGAGTTACAAAATGAATAACATTACAACTTTTACAATTTGTAACATACAATAAGGAAAGTATGGGACGTTCCTGGTTACACACGATAAGTAAACAGAACAGTTTAACCAATCAGATAACCAACTGTACATTTTTCATATGAGTAAACCTGTTTTCAGTGTACAAACTTACTATACTTTACATTTGTGAAACAATAACCAACTTTTAAGAAAATACGGGATTTTCTTGGTATACATAACATTTCAGAAACAGAAAGGAAACCGAAACATTTTCACGAACAAAACCGCTTATGAACTCACCAGCTTTATGCTGATTTTCAAACCGCTTGTGTTCTCAGGTCAGCGTTAGAACAGGTACCCGAAAATCCTTTTGCTTGAAGACGGTGTACATGAAGGCCCGTTACATTTTGTCTATATGTACTATGTATCACAACTGTACAAACTTTACTTTTGAAATAACTGTAAAACTGTTACTATGTAATGTAATGCTTGTTTTACTTTACTTACTATGTACATTGGATTTGATACTCAACATGGTAGTCAACCCCGGAAATGTATTCCGCCTTTGGTTTTCGGGGTGTGACAAAACACCCCAAAAATATAATTTTAACAATACTTGAGATTTCGGGCTGTTACAATTATGTTAGGCAGAAGTTGGAGATACCCAGATGGCCAAAGAACGTACAGGCCATACCTGACATACTGGACCAGAAATAATCCACGAGACAACTGAAAAGATCGTGCAAATTAAGGATCGATTAAAGGTTGCATGTGATCGTCAAAAGTGTTATGCTGATGTAAGATGTAAGCCTTTAGAATTCCAAGTTGGAGATAAAGTAATGTTGAAGGTCTCTCCTTTGAAAGGTGTAATTTGAATTGGTAAGCGAGGCAAACTAAACCCACGGTATATATGACCTTTTGAAATTCTATCTAGAATTGGTTTTGTCGAATACCAACTCAAGTTGCCTCAAGAGCTAAGTAATACACACAATGTTTTTCACGTATCAAATCTCAAAATATGTCTATCCGGTGACAATCTTGTGGTACCTCTCGACGAGATACAAGTCAATACCAAACTCAACTTTATAGAAGAACCTGTCGAGATCATGGATCGAGAAGTCAAACGATTAAAGCAAAGTCGTATTCCCATAGTGAAAGTTCGATGGAACTATTTGCGAGGAACTGAATTTACTTAGGAACATGAAGATCAGATGAAAGAAAAATACCCCCAACTATTTGACAAAACCCTATCCACAAAATAAATTTCGGGACGAAATTTTTCTAACCGGGGGATAATGTAACAGTAGCCAAAATAGGTCAATAACAATCACATATGATTATGCCAATCATGAAATGTGATTATGTTAACCTAGTAATGTGGTAAGAATGTTATGTAGTTCATGATAAATTCTAATACAAATACGAACTTTTTTTACGATACAACTCAAAGTATACGTCCATACGATTCCAAAAATATAGAGAACGTCTGAATCTGACTTCACATGAAGAAGTAATGATAAATCGAACACTATAAATCTCTATAATAAGAGGAATTAAAATAGACTTAGAGTTAGCTATTTAAGTCTAAAAGAGAGTTGTAGTACTCGTAGATACCTACGCGTGCATATAAAGAACATCAAAAACGGAGTTCATATGATAAGTTATGGCCTTCCGAAGATTCAACTTTCAGAAACCCTAAGCTAACTAAATTCATGACGTGAGCTTTATGACACTCACGACGTGAGGAGTCATTTTGCCACATTTCGGAATCTAGAAGGTGTGACAAGGCTGCGACGGGATAGAATCCAAACTCACGATGTGAACAAGGTGTCTTTCACAACGTGAGGAGTCACATGGTTACCTTCCAAAGCTAGTGACGCAAATGGCAAATCTACGGGGTGATCATGAAAAACTCACGACGTGAGCCTTATGACACTCACGACATGAGAGTCCTAAATTCTTACTATCAATAGCAGGTCCGACTTCAGCTATTCCTTACACCATTTCCTTATCTCCTCTCTTCCTTACTGAAGCCACCTCGCATCCCAAGCTCCGACGATCTCGCACGCTGACCGTTTTGCTTAGATATCATAAAATCAAGCTACTAGGGTGAGTTTCACAGCCCCACTTTCTATTATTTCAGGGGAAAACGCATGCTAGTTATTGTATATATATGTTATTATTATTATCTATATCATAGTATATAGTTATGATAACCGGGATATGGTTGTTCTAAATATAATATTTTATACATACAACTAATATCAACTTATTAGTATGTTAATTGACTAATGTAAATCTTGATTTATACTTAGGATTCTATATATATGTTGTGTGCGATATAGTTCCGATGTTATATTCGGATGTTCTATATGTTAAGTTATATAGTATGTTGCTATTAATAGTTTTATGTTAGGATAAAACTAGATATGTTATATGTTTCTATTATTGGTTTTATGTCAACATAAAACTAGATATGTTATATGGTGTTATTATTAGTTTTATGTCAAGATAAAACTAGATATGTTATATGTTGTTATTAGTAGTTTTATGTCAAGATAAAACTGAATAGGTTATATGTTGTTATTGTTAGTTTTATGTCAAGATAAAACTAGAAACATTATATGTTGTTATTATTGGTTTTAGGTCAAGATAATACCTGGTTTTTACTTCAAAATATAGCTGTTATACTGCCTGAATATTATGAAGTAGGAGTAATGTTTAAAAGCAAAGTCTAGTAACTTAAGGTTTTAGACATGAAGAGGCATTTGTTGATAGAGCTATAGGAAGCCGTCAATGTCTACATGAGTAACTATATTCGCCAACTAAGATTGGGGATCTTAGCGAAAATCCTCTGAACTGTAACCGTTAATCCCGTGTGAGCGAGGAAGTCGTGTATAAATAGAAGATGGGCTGACCACCCCACTTGTGACTGTTAGCTACAGTCAACCAAAAACAAGTGATGAACTATCCTTTTATTTGTTATTGTTCCGGTGTCAATGAAGCGTACGGTGTTGTTTCTCATGTTAAATCATGAGTGTATTTGTTCTCATGGTAAATCATGAGTGTATTGTTCTATCAGAGGTATTATGTCTTAGCAACGGTTACAGGCTCATGGTAGCAAATTGTTAGATACATTATTCCTTGCCGTATACAAGTATTGATGTTAAGTATAAGTTTTTCCCTACTTATACCATAAGATTAAGAAATGTTTAGGTATAACACTTAATTTATAAGTATACTATTATACCTAATGTTGGAGAGTCAAAATGATACTTTCAAAACTATACTTTTGAATGTGTAAAAAAATTTATTATTTTATGTAGTCAAAACCTATGAACTCACCAACTTTATGTTGACGTATTTTAAAATGCATGTGTGTTCAGGAACTTGAAAAGCTGGTATGTATTCGAACAGGAGAAGTTTTACTATTATCTTTCTGTTCACTATGAAGTATCTCATAGTCGGATATTATGTAATAAATACTAGGAAAACAATAATGTAACTTTCAAACATCAATAAAGGTATGTATTTTCTTTAAGTATTGTCCAATGTATGTTATATAAATGTGATATGAAAAATGACGTTACACTACCCGGTGTTTCCGCCGACGGCCGGGGTGTGACACTTTATGAATTTGGAGCTAAGGTTATCATTTTCAGAGTTATATCTCCATTTATGGCTATATGTGAGTTACATGAATGTAAAGTTTGAACCTTTACGTGTTTATTAAGCTTGGGAAGGTCGGATCTGTGGATTAGAGGAACAGATCTGACCTCAGAAGGTCGTTAGAGTACAATCATGAAAGCAACTTGGCGAGCTCATAATTGGACTCGACGAGTAGAGTCGGGTTGCCCTGCGATTCGAATCCTGTGGAAACCCATCGAGTCGAAGGTTCACTCGACAAGTCGAGTGAAGCCTTAGAGGAGTCAGAAGACACGCATGGACTCGCTGAGTCACCCCTGTGTACTCGCCGAGTCTGGTCATAGTTGACCGTTGAATTGAGTTGACTTTTGTTGACTTTGGGGTTTGGTCAACATAGGTAATAGAGGCCATAGAGGGGTAAAATGGTCTTGTACCCACTATCTGATTAGAGAGGGAAAGAGTGATCTCCGGTTTTATTAGAGTTGATACTTCGAGTGTTAATTAGAGATATTTTCCTTATGTGTTAGGCGGTGGCGAGTTCGAGATTCAAGTGTGAGGATATCTGCTTTCTACTTGCCAGGTGAGTCTTCTCACTATACTTTACCTTGAGTAGGTAACCAAAGTTATGTGACAGAGTATCTTGTATGTTATGTATGTGATGTGTTGCACTACATTATTTCTATGTGATTTATGTTTTGCATGTTCCTGAGTTTACAGAGTTAGGACCGGAAGGTCAACAGAGTTAGGACGAGAGGGTCCACCGAGTTAGGGCCAGAGGTCCCACAGAGTTATAGTCTAGAGTGGCTAATATGTGTTATATGTGGTATTTTGGGGAACTCACTAAGCTTCGTGCATACCGTGTTATGTGTTATGTGTTTCAGGTTTCTCTTAGAATCACGGGACGGCACCAACTCGATTGTACACCAGAGAAAGAATTACGTTTTGAGGATCCTGGATTATTATAAGGAGTTTTGTTTTGTAATTTAAATAAAATGGGATTTTATGAAAAGTGTTTAAGATTAAGTGATTTTAAATGAAAATTTTAGTTTTGAAAAATTTCGGTGTTACATCTTGCCAGCTTAATACCCCAATTATTGCACCTGTAATGCAGTAACAAACACTACTGGCTACAAGGAATAATATGAGAGAGAGGGGGAGGCTTCAAAACGTATAGGACTCTCTTAAAATGGATTGTGACATTTTTCGGAGCCTTTGGGGTTTATTTTATAGTTGAGGCTTCTAGGGTTATGAACCTGGAAACCCTAATTCCCTTGCTTAGGCCCTAGGCAACATATGGACTCCTTAATGGACAAGCTTTGGATGAATTCTTCATGGACTCTCATAGAGATTTCGTCGACCATATACAAACAAGGTCCATGAGTTAAAATATATATATTACTGATTTACATAATCAGTCCCCGTTAATTTAATTAGTCTCTTTTGACCACCAAATTAAATCCAAATTAATTTATGATCAATACTAATTAAATAATATGATTTCTCAACTAATATATTATTCTTATAATATATTAATAAACCATAATTATTCATATTTATCCATAATTCATCCTATTAGCTCCTAAGGTGAAGGCAACCCAAAAGGACCATGCTCACAATCGGGTCAAGTACATACCAAAACAGTTATGGTCTTAGACACCTAATCGAACAATATCCCACTTGGATAAGTCTAATAACTATTTAGCAAGTACGTCTTCAGAACCTGATTAGCAATCGTAGCTTTCAAAAGCGGTTGTCAAACTCTGATCTTATCAGTAACGCGTCCTTTAGATAAGGGATCATATATTCCTCTATTCTAAATATCATATGAACTGAGACATGGATTATAATTATTCTCTCTGTTGATGTGTTGTTTCCTAATTTCTTATTTATGACGACTGACAACAGACTACAATTGAACACATCAACTTAGTGCAGGCTTGCCCTAGAGCTTAGGGTGTCATCACTAAATCATCGAGGGGCCCACACACACACACACACACACACATATATATATATATATATATATATATATATATATTGCTTTTATCCCACATTGAGTAAAAGGAACGAATAAACTTCAACTCGTATGGTTGCTCTATTTACTATCAAATCGCACACAACAATATTTTTTATAGCACCAAGTTACTGGTGTGTTTACATATTATCAATGAGTAACCGACTTGTAAACTGCAACAATGTGTCTCCATTTCAAGAATATAAGATGACATCGTGACATAATCACTTGTGATAAAATCCATGAAGTCATTCACGTGAGTGTAGGTTTAATCCAATACTCAAATCTTATTTCAGGAGCACTCCTAAACACCAAAGTAAACTTTTGCTATGTCTAAACGCTTTAGACAATCTACATTCGGATTCATGAAAATCTTACCTCATTACCTACTTTGTCACACCCCCAAACCAAGGATGGCAGAAACGTCTGGGGTTGGAGGACTTCATGTATAGCATCATAACCACAAAAGCAATAGTGATATAAGCAACCACAACCAACATATATATAATTGAAAAAGTTACATCATTGTATGAATTACATGTTCCCAAATCAATTACAATATGTTGACAAAATGTGAAATGTTTGACGTTGTAACGTCCCATCCTCAAAAGCACTTGGTTACCTGTTTGGTGATTTCCTGAGAATAAAAGTTCTTTGAAAAAGTGTCAACACAAAGTTTGGTGAGTTCATAAGCATTCGTAGACAATTTATGAAAAGCTTTTTCTTGTAAGAGTAGTGTTTGTTCCAGAAAAATCCAATATTTTCCTTAATATGTAAAAGTAGTCTTCAAACCCAAAGACCGAGGTGTACAAGTAATTTGTTATACTTATGATGAAATAATGCAAGTTTAAATCTACGTAAACTCGTTTGATCTACATGAATTTCTCGTAAATTCTATGTTTGTTAATACTTAATGTGAGCTATTATAACCATCCTATTACCTAGTTGGCCTAAAACGATGTTCTTCAGGCGTCGGAACTGTTATGATATTTGTCACTACAGACCTGTTGGTTAATCTATTTCCAGCAGCTCAGGTGTGGGTTTGTCAATCGCAATATAGATCTATACATAACTATCATGCTCTCCCTCCAGGAGACTCTGATTATAATATAGGACTTACTGGTAAAGTGAAGCGAATGTCTCACAAAGGAGACAAATTCACATGTAATGTAATGGAAAATTCCTTTTTGTATGAATGTACCCTTTTTGTATGAGTGTGTTATATGATATATCATAAACTATACCTATTATAGTCTATCAAAACAAGGGTAAAAGTGGTAATGTACATAAACTATACTTAACATAGTTTATTCGAATGTTTTTATGTAATAGATGTATTTTGATTATAACAAATTGTTATTTTTATGCCTTGTCTAGAAAAATTCATTAGTTAACTGATGTATGTCTACATACTAAGACAATATTTTCATATATTGCAATACCATATAATCACATAAAGATACACACCTTGCTCAACATGTTACAAGGTGAAATGAAATTGATAGTATTTTTCTATTGATAACGTTTTCTATCCCTGTTCTTAGAAAATTTGTAGAAAAGTCATCAAAGGTCCAAATCAGAATCCAAAAATTCTGAGAGTTTGGAAAATGAGTCTAGTTTCTGTATAATTTTTCTTATGATTTTTAGTGACCTCTAAGTTGTGTGAACAAGTCCATAATCACAGACTGGTCCGGATTGCTGTTTGAAATAATAGGCAGATTTGTAAAAATCACTATAAATTGTAGAAAAATCATATGGATATGTGGAAGTAGTCATTTTAAAGGTAAGAACTTGAACTATTTGCACCTAATACAGTTTTGAAAACTAAAATGTTTAAGTTGTCCAAAAGAGTCTGTGAATGGAGTCCAACTTTTCTGAGGAAGGATTTTAGAAAAGTTTAGTTATGTTCTTGGTGTTTTAACTTGTATTCCCCCCCCCCCCTCTTAAAACTTAAGAAACATGAAAATACAGGAGTATGAACACACCTTATGTGATTTCAGTAGATGATTGTTCAAGAAGAGAAGTGTTCAACTCAAGAACACTTGAAGGATTGCTTTGAAGATTGAAGAATCTAACATAATAATGATGGAGTTTGTGTAAGCAATCGATGATTTGAGTAGAAAGAAGTGTAATAATCACAAGGAAGATGAATTATACTTACCAAGAGTATAATAAAGCTTTATGATCATCCTTGGAGTCTCAAAATAGAGAGAAAAAGTTTGAGAGTAAAGTCTTTGATCTTTTGGTGGAAAATGAGAGAATGAATTAAGTGTGAGGAGAGAGGATAGATGTTCCATCTCTAAGAATGTGGGAAATGGCTGATGATTGATGGAAAGGTACAAGGAAGTGACTACGAATGGTGGGGAGGAGTGTAGGTTAGTCATGGAGTGGGTATGGTGGTTGCTTGTGTCATAATGCAAAGAAAAGTCAACACTCAACCTTTGTACTTCACCCACTCATTTCTTGGATAAGATTTGCACCAAAAACGTGGGAATTTATGAATTATAAGGCTTGAATTGATAAAATAAAGTTTTGGGTGAAAATCCCGCGTTAAAACGATGAAAAACGAAGCCAAAATGAAGTCGGAATCAAAAATCGGGAAGAAATGATCTTTCTGCGAGGCTTCTCGCAGGGGGGGGGGGGGGGAAGGTGGCTATGTTCGGTCCTTAGAAGGTTGGGACCGAAGGCGCGGGTGAGTCAGGAAGCGAAATGGAGCGAAAGTGGGTAAGAGGCGAAATGGACCGAAGGTGGCTTCCGTTCCTTGTAGGGGGTTCGGGCCCGAGAGCATCCTTCGGGTTCGGTTCAGCAGCCTTCGGGTCCTGTCCAAGAGGGTTCGGTCCTTAAGAGGACTTTCGGCCCTAAGAGGGGTTTCGGCTCCTTAAGAGGGGTTTCGGCTCCTTAAGGCTGTTTTAGGCGTAAACTTCCGTTTTCGAGCGGTTTTTGACTAAATTAAGGGTCGGGATTCGTCGAGTGATTTTAGAGAGATTTGGGAGAGATTCCACATTCTTGGAGAGATTTGGGAGAGATTTGACATACTTGGAGAGATTTCACATATGGAGAGAGATTTGGGAGAGATTTGACCTTCTTGGAGAGATTTGGGAGAGATTTGACATACTTGGAGACATTTCACATACGGAGTGAGATTTGTGAGAGATAGAGTGAATACGATTGAGAGAGGATTCGTTTGTGACATTTTTGAGTGTCCGGCTTCGCAATGCAAGTTTCGTAACCCCATTAAGCCATGTTTTAGGATCTTACACACTCCATATGAGTATGCAACATTGTTTTATCGGTTTGGTTCATTGTTTAGCACTAAGGCTAAGGAAAATTAAACACACGAATTTTCCAAGTGATATTTTCTCATTAAAATAGTGAGTTATACAGTAATTATATAACACAAACCCTAATATACAAGGTTTAATTGAGTTGAACGATTTGACTTGTTGACTTTGTTTGACTTTGACTTAACCGAAATTGACGGTTGTCACATCATCCCCCCCGGTTATAGGGAATTTCATCCCGAAATTAGAATTTAGGCATGGAGTAGGCATGAATAATCGAGCCAAGAAGTGGGGATACTTCCTAATCGATTGATTTTTGTGCTCCCAAGTGAATCCAGGTCCTTGGTTAGGATTCCAGCGAACCTTCACTAATGGGAAGCGGCGTTGCTTCGTCCGCTTGACCTCCCGGTCCATGGTAACTACGGTTCTTCCACGAAGGTGAGGCTCTTGTGGAACTCGATCTGGTCGAGGGGGATATGCAAGTCATTTTCAAGGATAATGACGAACTGATCCCAGTAAGAATGGCATACCCTACTCATTAAGTTCATGAATACTGCGAGCTGGCTGGTCCTATCAGAGGGGTATCACTTCGAACTCGTAGCTTCCGCATCGAATTTGGAGGATTGTCCTCGGACATTCTTCTCCAATACTCGCGACCGGTGATATCCGGATCTCAGGTCCATTCCTGAAGGGTACCTCGTTCCTTGTGGTTGGTCGGCCTATTCGTCTATGCGAGGCTGATAGTAATGATTTCTACTTGAGATATTGTTGGGGCCTCTGAAGTCGATGGACCTACGAGTAATTGGCCTTTATTTTGGAAGAACAAGACCGAAGCTCTCCACGGTGAGAAGCTTGGTTCTTCAATTCCATTGTTGAGTAGCTCGATAGGTTTGACTTGACAGTTCTTGCAGCTCGATAGGGTGTTAGACTGTAGGGCAATCTAGTTATAGGAGTCGTATATAATTAAGATTGAAAAGGTAATCGAATAAATGATTCTTCTTTAAGCTCACATCCCAACGAGGAAAAGATGTAAAAGGGTAATCAGTAATTCTAAACCTGTAGAACCTTGGTTATATACCACCCTTGGGTATACATTCTTCAGCGATAGATTAACTGTACGGGTCTTTGGATTGAACTTGACGTACTGCCCGAGTGGTACTTTGGGGAGGTTTGTTGAGGCTTCTTCGGAAAAGGATAAGAAACCTGAAGTACTCTACGCATGAGTACTTCGGAGTTCTGGAATGACGGCTTCGCTAGAAAGATGATTTCGGAGGAAGAGATTTATGCACGAAACTGGTATCGTAAGGATCGGATGGACCCAAGTCGTATGATAAAATTGGAGTCCCTTGGAAATAAAGGCACTAGATTTGATCATAAAGGTGTTACAGACAAAACAAAACCGTGAAACTTTTAACAGAGTTACAGTACTATAGATATACTACAAGACTATTGTTGCGAACTAGGTATACTAGAAAAGACAACTATACGCAGCACGATGGTCCCTTTACTGACGGGGTCTCGCAAAAGACAAGACTCTAGTTGTACTAGTTTTAAACAGTATACGAGTCTGTTACAACAAATGCCTTATATATTTTTAACGGGGTCCAGAGTAGTTTCTCCTGCGGCAGTGATCCTTAGTATCTTCCCGTCTTCGCCAGAGTTCTTTATTATTGGATAGTCCTTTTTGAGGTGTCCTATCTCGCCGCATTGGTGGCATATCTGACTTGTACTAGCATTGTTGGTGGAAGTGAGGTGTTTAGTCAAATTTACGTGGACACGGGTGCCTTCCTCGTTCATCCATTTCGAAAATTTCCTTTTATGGGGTCCGGTTTTACCACCACCTTTGTGTGTAGGGTTGGTCCCGATGCCAGGGACTTGAGGAATGGGTCGTGCTGGTGCTAAAGGGACAGGAGTTGCCACTCACTACTATTGCATGGAAAGTCTTTGGGACCATTGGCGCTCCTTTCGAGTTCGGCGATTTCGTTTCCTCCTTTCGGTTTTACAACTTTGTAAGTTCGTGACTGTTGTGTTGGATATAGTGTCTAAGTCCATAACTTTATTTGGTATGAACTTGACCCGACCCGGCATGGTCCATTTGGGTTGCATGGCATTGCAATACTTGGATAGACTAAATGAGAGAATAAGGCACTTATGATTATTAATATATTATAAGTTCTAATATATTAATAATAGTATTATTTAATTAGTATTTGATGAAGTATTAATCTAGTATTAATTTGGTGATCAAAGTGAGAGTAATTAAATATATAGGGTTGATTATGACAATCATCAATTCCTTTATGGTGGATTAATGATCCATGGTTTATGGGTTATGGATGTAACCATTTGAAGCTCCATGGATAGTCAATGGGAGTTACAAACCCATGGATCATGAGAAATGAAGAGTCATGACAATTATGGGTCTTCATGATGAAACCCTAATTGTGAAACTGTTGGGTATTGAGCATTCTAACACTCCTAAATGTACATGCAACCCTAAATACCTTGGATCTATGTTTTCTCTATTATACATGCAAATAAGAACATCCAAGGTATTATCCTAATCTAGCATACAAAACAATGAGTGTAACAAGATAGAATACATACCTCTTTGATGTAGAAAGTCTTCATGAAGCTTGAGTGGCTAGCCCCAATAGTGTGGAAGCCTCAATTGGAATCACAATCATCAAAACACTTAGAATAACTTGAGAGAGTTCTACACTTCATGAAATCGGCTAGCCCTCTTCTAGAATAATACTAGTGGTCGATTTTTGTCAAGAATAAGATCTTTATATAGTGTTACAATTAGGGTAAATCCTTAATTGCCATGGCTTTCCATTTCCTTGGATCCATGGGTTCAAATAGACCATGGACCATCCATGGACCATCCTATGGGTTTTAGCCCAACTTGATTATCCATGGAGCATTAGCCCACTATATAAGTATGGATGATTTACACAATCAACCCATATATTTAATTAGTATTCTTTTGATCACTTAATTAATCCTAGATTAATTCTTGATCAATACTAATTAAATAATCTTATTATTCTTATTATTAATATACTAGAACTTATAATATATTAATAACCATAAGTGTCTTATTTCTCTCATTATAGTCTATCCAAGTGCATGAAGGTATGCAACCCAAATGGACCATGCCGGGTCGGGTCAAGTCTTATCAATTATAGTTATGGACTTAGACATTAATCCAACAGTTTCCCACTTGGATAAGTCTAAAACTATTATTGCGTATGACTTCAGGAACCAACCGGCAATCGTAGCTCTCAAAAGCTTCTGTCGAACTCTGACCTTGTAGATGAACTCTGACCTTGTCAATGACTTGTCCATTAGATAAGGGATCATATAATTCTCTGTTCTCATGATATCAGCCGGACAAATACATGGAACAACGTCGTACTTATTGTCCAGCAGTTTGTTTCCCGATTTTCGATTTGTTTGACAAAGAACTTAATCGAACACATCAATTCAGTTCTGACCGGCCGGTACATAGGTCACAACAAAATCATCGAGGGGCCCAGATATCGCTTCTATTTCTAGAAGGAACAGATAAACTTTGACTCATATGCTTGTTCTACTACTTGTTGAATTGTATACAAAGGCACGTTTTATAACATCAAGTTACTGATGCGTTTACGTGCAATCAATGCACAACCAACTCATAGGTAACAACTCATATCTCTAGGTTTGAAGATTTATATGATATTACCATCTCACGATCACTCGAGATAAATTCCATGAAGTGATGCAAGTGAGCGTGGGTTTATTCCAATACTCATAAATTATGAGCACTCATGAATGTTGTAGAAACCATTGCTATGACTAAACCCATTTAGCCATCTACAAACCCGATTCATGACAGTCTTGATTCATACCTACTTCCAACATATGAACGACTGTGGAGTGTTTAAATAACTTAGTCATTCGAAAAGAATAACCTAGCTATTTTGGAAGTCAAAACTTGCAAAGTGAAACACAATAATAATCGAATCTAATATGGTCTCAGAACCCTTTTGAATATAAATGAAACCACTTTTTATTTATCACCATATTGATTACACATTATTCAATGTTTCAAATAATCAACTTAAGACTTGAATAAAAACAACAGTCGTCCCATGCTCCTAGCATGTACACTTTGTTTTTCTAAACAATAGCTATGCCATACCCCAAGTATGCACACTATGTTTGTCTATGATCCTTACATTGTGATGTAGATCAATTGAACATGATTCCATTGATACTCATTTCACAATCCCAAATTCTTATTGTAAATGCAAGAATTCCAAATTCATGTCATTTACTGAAATCTTTTAGATTCTAAACTTATATGCATTAATCCTCTTGTAATGATTATGCACGAAGTCAGAAAGACTTGACAACAACCGTTACAGAGCATTCCAAAGGAGATCAGCTCCTTGGGAACATCCTTCTTGCATTAAGTTTCCTAATCTTACATAGATTGAATAACTTCCACCTATGGAGACATTTCCATAGTCCCATTTTGAATATCACTTCCGAACAAGAGTTACTTCTTTTCAGAAAATGTCAATATGGTCCTGCTAAAATTAACACTATACTTCCAAATTTCCTTGAGCAACCAATCTTTGGCAAACCTCAAATTGTCTTGTCCTCGACAATTGCTTAATCACTTTAGTCATATCCGGTTCTAGACTTTTCCTTCTAAATGCCCTGAGCATTTGGAAAATTTAGAAAGGATGAATATTATAGCACATGAAATCGATCCTATATCCGAAGTATATGAGACACAATTCATGATAAAGACATGATACTAGACCAGTCTTTTGCTACAATATTTTTATTTGCCATGTTTTCAAAATTTAACTATGAAGAGGGATGCCGTAATCATAATCGAATTTTGAAAATGCAATATATATAGAATGTCTTCAACTTGAACCATTCCAACACAAAACTCATATATATTCTTGACTAAAAATTCTTAAAATCTCAATCTAAGCTTTAGAATTGAAATGAAGTATAATTTCCTCTCCCTTAATTATAGCAAAACAACTTTTCAACCCCTGCAACTTCACGGATTGAAACTTTGTTTTCTATAATTAACATTGCTAGCTTGCAATACTAATCAAAATAATCATGCTCCCACTAACATGATGATTATCAACATAACACTTATGCTCCCACTAGCTCTGACATATTTTCAGAAATCTGTTGGACTTCTGAAATTTAGATTCATACATCCTTTCTTAGATAGCTCACATGTGTGTCTAAACAATTTTCAGAACTATGAAAAGGGATGTCGTAATCATAGTCTCAATTGCTTAGGCATTTTCCATTTCTCACAAGTCCATGTTAGCATGCCGGTTAACCACACACACTCCACTAACGACTTTTGAAAATGAAAATAACACAATTGCTATCTACGTAAAATCTACTTAGTGAAAGCGTTTCCTCACCATCATTTTCATGAATTGGAGAGAAACCTTATGACACTTAGATTTTATAGTGTATGAGTTCCTATCCATGTGAATTTGTCAAAACCATAATCACAAGATAAGGTTGGTGACAAATTCAGCCTTACATGGATTAAACTTGTTCAATCTTAGTTTCTTGTCACCTTGGTAGCACAAGGCCCACCAATGCTTCCAAGTTGAACTCTGATAAATCACATGCAAATTCAACTTATTTGAAGTAGGTACAGAAATAAGAACAATGTCAACACGATGGGTTGCAAACCTTAAGTCGTGTGCAAGTGATAAATTACAGGTTTCACTCTTGATTAAATCTTGAAACTCTTTCAGGATCTTTAAGGCTCCCACTGTCCCCTTGACATATAAGTTTTCCTAGTCAAGAACCATTCCTTGACAAAACAAATATTCAAGGGATAGTGCGGATTCTTATCAAGACAAACACTTCACACAATTGGTCTTAGTTGGTCTTTGTCTCATCCAAGACATCACAACTTACCAATCTCAAATGTACAAGAGTTGAAACACTTCACACTACATTTGATAAGTGTTTTAAACCTTAGTTTATGTCACTCAATGTTACAAACTTGGAGTATGACTCTAAGAATTGTTTTGGAACGAAGTATGACTCATCTCCTTGATCTTAACCAATCCAACAATTCATGACCTCTCTTCTTAGCCATAACAATGCACTAAGACGTCCTTACAGTATGAATTTGTGATATGGTTCCTAAATCATTAAGATGATCATAAAAGTGATACTAAAGTACTCTCCCATCTTTTCAGATTTGAGAAACTTTTATCCTTCTGCCTAATTTGATTCTTCTTATTCGCTCTGCCATACATTGGAACCTTTTCAATGTTACAGAATTATACTTAACCATATAAGTGTAATCATATTTACTAATCTTTAGTAAATCACGACAAATCAATCTTTGTGGTGGACCTTGACCAGTGCACACTCAGTGTACCTAATTCCTTAGTCCTTCAATTGACTCACATATACATGTGATCAAAGAATTAGTCTTAATTTTCAAAGATGAAAATTCTCATTCATCATACAATACAACTTGTATGGTTCCAAGTTTCTGTCCAATTGAAACTTGGGTGATGAAAAACTTTCTTCATTTGGTAAATTCAGACACTACCACAAATGAAAGAATCAAATCCACTTTCCAATATTGCTATTACTTGAAACATATAAGCAACAATTTTCCATAGATGCCACTGTAAGGATATTTTTAAAATAAATAAAATTAAAACCCCTTTTTTTTTTTCTTTTTTTTTTAAACTTTGCGGAAAAACATATCCTTACAATCCACATGAAAACCTTGTTGTTATCTATTCACAAGCAATCTATTATAACTCCTAAGATGTAGCTCAAGAATCCGATCTTCAAACTACGCGATAGAAATCCATCTACGCGATCAGATTCAGCATATTCTTTCTTTAAGTTTCTTTACCTTTTCTTTGATTCTTAAAACATCACTATGTGACCCAGTCACATCATGTATGAAGAATCTCAGAATAGAAACTTAATAGAGTTAGACAGTGGACTTTACCTGAAGTAGAGTCAAACTTATCGACTTTAAACTTTTCAAGAACTTGTGGGTGAGGGAGAATAATTGGAGGAGATAGAGGAAGTGAAGCATGATGTTGAGGAACATCATCTTCAAGAGATTTGGGAAGATCATAAATGTCTAAACCAGACATGTTTTCGGAGATATTCAAGATAGTTGATTTAAAGTCCTTAATATGACACCCAATATGAAATATTAAGGCTAGGACCCAACAAACTATTTTATAACTTAGAAGAGGTATGCCGTAATCCAAGCTATAAAATATTTGAAGGTAGGCGAATGACGATTCACCAATTTCCACCATGAAAAACGAAATAATTTATTAGGTTTTAATTGGATTTGAAATTCCTAGATCTTTGGAGATTCATTGAACTTTTCAATGGCATGTTTCAATCTCGAGTGTGCCCTCTCAAATTTTGTGACTGGGATGCCGAGGATCACAAAACAAGGTGTGAATAACCATACCAATTCACTTGGTACCCTTAATATTATCACCTAATCAATGTTCCGGTTAACCACACACGCTCCATTGATCTATGACAAACATTAAGTCACCCTTCGTGGTCCTTACTAGTCCAGGTTAGTGTGCCGGTTAACCACACACGCTCCACCAACGACTTGGTAAGGTACAAAGTGTGAATTCCATGGGCTAGCACCAAATTCACATTTTTCCTAAAGTAACTAAGATTGGGAATTATTAAGATTTTAGTTACTTAGTATTTATCATTAATACTTTTAATGAAGGGAGAATTTAAAGTCATTATCTTATCCGTTCGGCTAACGACCCTCCACCAGTCAAGCAAGCGGTGGGTGAGAGTAGACACCCATTAAGTCGCCATTTTATAGGCAACAACCTTATACCCACCTTATAGACCGGCTTCGTGAATGAGGCCTACTAACGGTAAAACGACTTGTTCTTATACATATGTATATAATTAACTATTAATTTTATAAATAGTATAAGTGTTGAATTTTAACTCTTTAGAATTCTAAGGGCTAACTTGGAATTAATGTATTCATAAGTGAAAACTTTTTAAATTCCAAAACTTGAGGGCAAGTTTTGAAACTATTCAAAACTAATTAATTCCATAACTTATGTGTTTAAAGTAGTTTTAATCCAAAAAACTCTTCAAGTTCCATAACTTATGGAAGACTTTAAACTAATAAAAGAATTAACTTTTATTTATTTTTTATAACTTATGGAATTAATTAAGGTTACACTTTATTTATTTATTTATTTATTTATTAATGAAGTGACTCTTGAACTTCCATAACTTGAGGACAAGTTATGGAGTCATAAAAAAAAATTCAATGACACAAGACTCTTCATTTTGTAACCATTACCAACTTTGATGAGTTTTATGAGTCTTTAATGTGACTCTTCATGTAACTTGAGGACAAGTTACACAAACACATTTTATACTCAACTCTTAGATTAAAATGGATTGAAAACAACTATTTCAATTAACTTTTCTATTAATCTAAGCAACTCATAAGAACAAGATAATTCATATCAAACTTCTTCATGTAATTAGTCTAAACCTTAAACTAATACAAAACATGAATCTATTGATAATTATCTTTGAAAATGGATTAGCATGAACATTACCACATTAAAAAACAAGTTTATAAGTTCAAAAACAACTTAGGGTAATGTTCCTAGTCCATTTCTAGCCAAAAACCTCGAAAATATGCTGTCTGGGGTCCAACTCGTCGAGTGCATGAACATAACTCGGCGAGTTGGATGCATTTTGCCTTGGACTCGTCGAGCCCCTTCATGGACTCGGTGAGTCTGCTGGGCTGACAGCATCAAAACTCGATTTTTCAGCTCCATTTGCAAGTATAACAAGAAAAAAAGCCTAGGCTCTGATACCACTGTTGGGTTTTGAGCATTCTAACACTCCTAAGTGTACATGCAACCCTAAATACCTTGGATCTATGTTTTCTCTATTATACATGCAAATAAGAACATCCAAGGTATTATCCTAATCTAGCATACAAAACAATGAGTGTAACAAGATAGAATACATACCTCTTTGATGTAGAAAGTCTTCATGAAGCTTGAGTGCCTAGCCCCAATAATGTGGAAGCCTCAAATGGAATCACAATCATCAAAACACTTAGAATAACTTGAGAGAGTTCTACACTTCATGAAATCGGCTAGCCCTCTTCTAGAATAATACTAGTGGCCAATTTTTGTCAAGAATAAGATCTTTATATAGTGTTACAATTAGGGTAAATCCTTAATTGCCATGGCTTTCCATTTCCTTGGATCCATGGGTTCAAATACACCATGGAGCATCCATGGACCATCCTATGGGTTTTAGCCCAACTTGATTATCTATGGAGCATTAGCCCACTATATAAGTATGGATGATTTACACAATCAACCCATATGTTTAATTAGTATTCTTTTGATCACTTAATTAATCCTAGATTAATTCTTGATCAATACTAATTAAATAATCTTATTATTCTTATTATTAATATACTAGAACTTATAATATATTAATAACCATAAGTGTCTTATTTCTCTCATTATAGTCTATCCAAGTGCATGAAGGTATGCAACCCAAATGGACCATGCCGGGTCAGGTCAAGTCTTACCAATTATAGTTATGGACTTAGACATTAATCCAACAGAAACCACTATAAAAGGGACCCTTTGGCTAGTAAAATCGGTGCTAGTGTTACTAGAGAGGGCATAACCGATTTTGAGTGCTATAAGTATTCTCTCAAGTTATTCCAAGTTTTGTGGTTGATGAGATATAAAAACTCTTTGATCGATTAGATCTTTGCAACAGGTAGATAATGAAAGTAAAACAATGAAACAATACTCAAGAATGGATTTGAATGAGTCGAATGATTAGAACGTTCAATCCTCAGCAGAGGTCGATAAAGAACTTCCGCTGTAGAGGATTTTAGGGTTACAGAAGAGATCTTCTTAATTACACGTAAAACAAACGATCTATCAGTTACTAAAAAGATGCATGCAAGCATCTATTAATACACAAACCCTAATAAAGCAGGATACGGATGGACAGGCCCATGCCTTATACAAAATGGGCTAAGAGGCGAGCCCAAGACGCAACATCAAATACCCAACAATCTCCCCCTTTGTGTCAATTGGGGTGAGACCTCACTCCAGCTTGCTTACCCCTGTGACACTGGCTTTCTTTATAGTCTTGAACAGGCAGGGAATGATGGCAAGAAGTGTTTGTCGGAAGTGAATGTACCAATTGATCATATCATTGAAGTACTTTTTATCACTTTCCGAGTTCTATTTGCACCGATTGATGATACCCAGAACATGCTCCAAGCAGGAAGTGGTGTAAAGATGTTTGTCAGCCAAAGCAAATAAGCATTTCTGACCTTCTGCCCTGGTGAACATGACTGAGTTCTGTTTCGGATCAATCTTTCCCATCTTCATTCGGTTTATATTGCTTGCAGAACCGACTGGAGTGATGATGGGCTTCTTCCTCAGAACATTAGCAACCTCTTGATCCAGCTTAGCTACCTCCAAAATATAACAAACTAACATTCTATTGAAATGGTCTATGATCGGACCATATTCCGAATCATTGACAAGAAGAACGTTGTGCAAGACAATCCAATCATGAGGGTTTAAGTTGGGAAGATCAACCAGAGAGATGGAATGCTCGGATTTGTCAGATCCCCTTAAGACCTTGAATCTGACATTGACGAAGTTGCCCTCACGAACAGGTTTGAGAACCCGATCGTTGATTATCTTATGTGCGCTCCATGTCTGATACTGAGGTTGAGCGATCCTCAGATAATAGTCTACAAGCTCCCTATCAACCTTCGGGTGAGGATGAGGAACTTCAGCTATGTGAGCGAAAGCATGGAAGATAAAAGCTTTTCGGGTCAAGGGCATGTCAAATTGGGAATCGACCGAATTGACCCGGTCTAAGAAGATCACCAGTTCTAACCAAAGAGTGCAGGGGGACTCAATGGCTTCTTTGATAAGCACTTCGAGAGTCCAAGGAGGAAATAAAGTTTTCTTGCTTTCAAGGAGATCATGAGCCTCCTTTATCTTTCTCTCCTTGGCTTCGGATTCTCTGACAATGCGAGCGTTTTCATCCAGCTCCTTCTCTCTGGTCTGTTTCCTCACTAAGCTGACAATCGGTTCTTGATCATCACTTTCATCACTGTCATCAATAATTTGTTTGTCTTTGCTTTGAGCACTCAAACCTGATGCAGGAACAGTTGTTGGTTTGGGTGCTTTTGGAGGGACAAGTGATGAAAATGGAAGTGATTTAGCTTGGGAACTCGGAGGGGGTTTTGATTGAGCTGTGGGCTTCTTTTCTCCCCCTTGTTTCAGATGGTCTTCCTACTCAGGAATGCGGCTAAGCAGGGCAAGAGCTGGAGGGAGTTTCTCTGTAAGAGTACGCCTCACCAAATAGTTAAGAATCGGATCATGGGCTTCGATAATGTTAGATAGAGCTCCATGGACATCTGAAACACAACTCCTGACCACAGCTTTCTCAGACCGAAGAGAATCGATCTCCTTCTCGGCTTGGGAGAGCTGATGAGTTGCTAGAGTAAGCTTAGAAGATTTTCGAGCAAGCTCGTCCTTTGTAGTGGATTCGGCGGCATGAGTGGCTTGAAAGGTAAGAAGACGATTCGCAACCAAAGAGTGAAAAGATTGATTGTCTTCTTTGAGTTTCTGGAGGAAGCTGGCAAATTGGTCTTTTTCAGTTTCGAAAGAATGGACCAGCTTCTCCACAACGGTGCGAATCTTCTAGGTGTTTGTTTCTGATGCCGCCTGCAAAGACTCCAACCATATCTGGGCATCTTGAAATAGTTTTTCGACTTTTTCGGTCGCAACAGCACTAGCCTTTGTCGATTTATCAATAGTAGCAGCAGCTGAGCTGATGGAGGCTACGTGTGCTTTGGAGAGAGATTCCACCACTCCCTGAATCGCAGCCTCTGAAAAGTGAGATGTTGAGGAAGAGGAAGAAGCCACAAGATTGTCAATCTTCTTGTAGAGTTCCTTCATGTGCTTTTTAGTAACTGGAGCATCATCATCATCATGACTTTGAAGTTGGTAGGGGCTGTAGTAGATGGAATCAAAAACCATATCCTCCCCTTCGAAAAAGGTTTCGGTTTCAGCAGATGGAGTGGGAGATAAAGGTGTGGCGGGTGGTTCGGTAGTGGTAGTGGGTTTGGGAACGGAAGTGGGTTCAGGTTGTGAAGTTGGAACCCCCGTATCAGATACATTGGTTGGAACCTCACTAGTGGTGGTTTTGGTGGCTTCTGTGAAGAGTGGTGGGGGTATGGAAGTAGTTGTGGTTGAAAGGGTAGTAGGGGTAGTTATGGGACGAATAGAAATAGGGTTAGATATAGAGGGAATGGAAATGGAGGAGGTTATGATGGGAATGGAAGAGGTTATGGTGGGAATGGAAGAGGTTATGGTGGGAATGGAAGAGGTGGAGATAGGAGAAGGGGAAGGAGGTTTTGATGAAACAGGTACCTCATGAGCAGGCGAGTGAGGATGACTTTCGCCTCTAGCCGACTCGTCTGAGTCAGAGTGGTTATCTTCTGAATCGCTGGATGAAGAAGAGAGAATAAGTTTCCTCTTCGGCTGTGTTTTCTTCTTCTTCGCTGGGGGCGGAGGGGGGGGGGAAAGATCTGTCTTTGAGGGTTTTCGCTTCTTAGGAGAAGGACCCTTAGCCCCCTTTGCTGCTTTCTTGATCTTCCCTTTCTCGGGTTTCTTCCCTCTAGCAGCTGGTTTATCTGCATCATTAATGGACTGAACCATTTCCGCAGAAAGTTCCCGTGGACCCGAAGGACGAAAGTCCTTGTAGGCCTTCATTATAACACTCTCCATAGACACCCCAACGGACACAGAATCAGTAATGGATCCGACGAAGGAGAACTTGGTCGGATCAGTAACGATGATCTTGGTGGTGTGGAAGACACTGATGGAGGAGAGAAGGGAATCTGCAACTGTTGGAACATGAAGTTTATCCATGGTTCACTTGGTGATCAACGTCCAAAATCTAGCGTAGGACACTTCAGTGTGGCGAGAGGAGGAGGCTAGGCTCTGAATGAGTTGTTGCCAGAGAACCGAGCCGTAGTCGAGGTTGATGCCATGATATAGACCATAGAGAATGGTCATGAACAACTTGCTAGGCCCATCAGAACCAGAACTACGCTCAGGGAGCCCTTTGAACAGAATGGTGAAGAAACCATTCCATGGAGGAGGAAGACACGACTTCTTGAAGTTAGTGACCGTCGTGAGAATTTCCGTGTAGCCCTTGTTGTAGAACATCGAAAATAAATATCCTACTGTGATGGAATCAGGATTAACCCTAGATTCATCGGCTTCAAAACCTAGGAGCCCACAGAATCATTGCTTGGAGATGGAGGTCTTGTGAGAAAGAAGGTCGAAGTAGATTCGATCCACTGATCTATCATAATGGGCAGTGGAGAAGACCTGGGAAAGGCATACCATGGGCACAATCTCGACCTTGGAAAGAGCTAGCACCAATGGAGAGTATTTGAGACACACCACCATGGGATACATATAATTCTCGTAAGCTTTAGGGTTTAAATCGATCACCAGACTCTGTTGAGCGTGGATGGGAAGAATGTTGGTGCTGGAAGAGGTTTCCTGAACAGAGGAAGAATCCGCCATAGTTGAATGTGGAAGATGATGAACAGTAGAGTATAAATCGCCTTATTTTGCTCGTTTGATTTTTGATTCATGTAAGTATGGAATGAAGCAGAGGTGTTCCTTTTATACTGTGGGTAGAGGAAAGAGAAAAATCATCCCCCAAATCTTCTTGATACACGAAACGGTTTCGGATGTGACAGAAGCGCGACGGTTGGCACCCCCGATGATTACGCATGAGAGAGAAAAAATGTTCCGTTTTGCACGCGTGCCCGTCAACTCACTATTGATGCTGCTACTCTGTCGGCTGAGTCAGCATCTTATATGTTAAATAGCAGTCATCCAAACACAAGATTATAATGGAACCGAACGAGATTTTTGGAAAATCAAAGATTTTCGTGCATAGAGTGTCAAAGATAAGGAAATAAAGCGATATTTATGTGGGAATTTGTGATGTTAATATAGACACAAAACAGTTGATCCCGGGCACGAATCACTATCTTCAAGGTCAAGAGAGACCTTAAAGTGTCTGTATGAATTCCCGTTGAATTACGATCAATCACTTTCTAATAAGTGTTGAAAGGCATTCTTTTATAAGGCTTAAAAGGGTGGCTTTCGCTTCAGTTTAGAATCCCGGACCTTGACATAAGACCGAGACTAAATGAAGTACCTGTGAGACCGATGTGGTCTGTTGAACAAGTATGTTGGAATATGTATAGAGTGACTTATTGAAGATGTGTGATGGTGAAATCTCAAAAAAAAAAATTAAAACTGGATTCTAAGGGAAGAAATGTTATGGTAAATAACAATTTCATAAGAATCTCACAATGTAAAGAGATTTCATGTTTACCGTCAAATCATCTTAGGTATTGAATTTTTGGTTTCACTAAGCACGTAGTGACACGAGGCTCAGATGATAAGAACAGAGATTGAGTAACCATAAACCTCAGTGGTTAATGCTGAGAGTCTCAAGGGTTACGATATGAGACCGAAATATGATGGAGAAAAATATAGAGGTGGTGAAGAGAAACTATAGTACCTCTGCTAAAAAAAGTGACCAAGCAGTAAACTCTTAACCCATATGAGAAAAGAGTAAGGTAGCTCAGGATTAGAATAAATGGAGCAGCCTTATTGGGAAGACAAGGTTTGTATATACCTAGTCATTAAGACTTTTATTCAAAATCAGTTGAGGCTTTGGACAGCATGCAACAGCATGCTTCTAGGGACGCTTAACTATTATAAAGTGTGAGAACGAAACCTGAAATGGACCGAACACAATAAAATAAATAAATAAATAAATAATTTTTGTAAAGTTGTTTTCCAAAAATCCAAAAATATTTTTCGCTCAATCTCCAAAGGGTGTTGTCTATGGTTGTAAACTTTTGTAAAGTTGTTTTCCAAAAATCCAAAAATATTTTTTTTTTAACTGAAATGAACCGAGCGTTCGGTCCATTTCGGTTTCGGTTCAATTATTTATTTATTTATTTATTTTATTCTGTTTGGTTTTTCTCTTCTCAAAAACTTAAAATCTCCAAAAATATTTTTGACGACTTTGCTTCCCCATTTCACATGCAGCACACAAATGTTCTTGATCAAACTTAAGCAATGGAAGACCCCTAACATGACCTCCTGTGACGAGTTTATTAATATCCTTGAAATTGAGATGGGAGAGCCTTCGGTGCCACAACCAGCTTTCATCAGAATGTGCTTTGGATAACAGACAAATAGTTGGGTTTCCGTTGATAGTTTTGAGATTGAGAGGAACAATTTCGCCTTTGCGCTCTGATTTGAGAATTACCCTTTTTGTCTTCTTCTCTATGATTTCCAAACCCTCATCATCAAATGAAACTTTAAGACCAGTGCTTCCAACAAGCTGAGACACACTGATGAGATTGTGCTGCAGTCCTTCAACATATGCAACCTTTCTTATTGTGAAGTCCCCATTCGTTATCATACCATACCCTTTAATCGTGCCATACGAGTTGTTCCCAAACTTGACATTGCCACCATTTGAAAGAGATCGAAATTCCCTCAGCTCTTCTTTCCTTCCTGTCATGTGACGCGAGCATCCACTGTCAATATACCATTCTTCGTCGAACTGCTTGTCACTGATAACCTGCAAAAATTAAGCAGATTTAGGAACCCAAAGTTTCTTGGGTCCACGTGAGCCTTTCACAGGAACAGGAATAGTGAGAGAGATATCAACGAAATATGTTCTTTTTATTAACGTTGTTTCATTTTTCTTTTGAATGGTGTAAACTTTAATTTTATTGGGATTTGTTGCGGTTGGTTTGATTTTAGGTTCAGGTGTTTGAACTTTGGGATTCTTTTGATCACTCTTGACCGAGGAAGCCTTCGATTTTCCTTTCAAATCTGTTGAAGATTTTGGATTCTGAGTTTGAACAGAATTGGATTTAGAATGAGGTTGAGAAGAGTTAGAAAGAGAGAATTTAGCTTGAGAATTTTGCTTGACTTGATATTCCAGGTGACCTTTTTGTTGGTGGTCATGGGATAGACCGAACCTTGAGCCTTGATAACCTGTGCTCTCGGGACCGAACATGTGCTTTCGGTTGCTTGAGTGCTCTGAGCCGAACCTATGCTTTTAGTTGTTTATGTGTTCTGAGTCGAACCTATGCTTTTGGTTGTTTGTGTGTTCTGAGCCGAACCTATGCTTTCGGTTGTGAATACCTTCTTGCGGTCTAACATCCCTTTTCTCTTACTTCCTATTATGATCAAAAAACTGATCTTTTTGAGATTGCCAGAACTGTTTTCGCTCTGAGAGATTCTTCTTGTATCTCAGATTCCTCTGTTGCTTTTGGATTTTCACCTGTTTGGGTTACCTGTGAATATTCGCCTTTTGTTTTGGCTTTTGAACAATAGGTTCGTTTGTTGTAGATGAGTTTTCGGTAGTAGGGGTGTCTTCATCTAATGGGATTTCTTTAGTGCCACTAGTGCTTGGCACGTCAAAGTTATCAGGTTTGTTCAGTGGCTCTGGAATATATCTTCCTTTTGTTTTCCAGGATGTTCACTCTGATAGACCAACTGTTTCATCAGCATTGTCGATAGGGGCGGACCAGAAGAACTCATCACAACCATCATCATTATCTTCGTTTACAATGATTGTGAGTTCGGCTGTCTGATGTTCTGTTACACCTGTGACCTTATACACCTGATTTGGAGTTGTCGTTACCTTTTGGAATACAACAGCCTTTTCATCAAGAATCGGGGACTTTTGTTGGGACAACCAAGCAAACTCCACAGAATTTTCTGAGATAAGATTTTTGTGGTTTTCGGGTTCGCTCTTGACAAACTCAGAACAATCAACTTCATCCTCTACAGAAATTTCACTCATATCATCATCCTCATTAAGCTCAGATGCAGTTTCAACGTTAATTTTATTTTCTGAGCTCAAATTGGCATTCAATGAGTCAAACTTTTGTATGGTTTCGGTCCTTAGATTAAGTTTATCATTTTCATCGAAAAGGTTTTTCAGCATGTCCTTATGGTCCTTGGACTTTATGAAAGATTCGATTCTGTCTAGGCCATACATATAAGTCGGATTTACATCCTCAGATGAAACTACACTTTCGCAATTGTATGCTTCAGCGTCGATTTCATCTTCCTGAAACTCAAGGAAGGGCAAAATCATGCGATGAATTTTCTATCCTATTTTGCAGTTAAGATAAAGTTGAGTAATGTTAGAATAAAGACGCTTAGCAATCAAACAAAACACATTTCTTTGTTTCAAAAGTTTTAAATTATCTCTTTGCAAATAAATGTTTTCGTCTTTGGATTTGATCAACTCCGCCTCCTTCAGCTCTATCCACATCCTCCGTTCTTCACTCTTTGAAGACACCCTGCTTATTTGATCAGTTAGGTTAGAATTGGTGACCCGTGTTTGAGTTAAACTGCTATCTAGATGAGATATTCTTGAATATACATTTTTTAATTCCTTTTCATATGAGTTTTGTGGGACTTTGAATGAAACAAAAATAGATTGTACCTTCTTGATTAACTCATCAAGCTCATTAAACTGCACGCTGAGAGGTTTTGTTGTGAAACACAAGTCCTCTCGCTCCTTCATGTCTCTATTCCCACTGTCTGTGTTGTATCCCCTCATTTGGGATACATCCCACACCATCAAGCACTTTCCACCGCTTCCTTCATCTTTCGCAACATAAGCCTTTCCATGAGATGGCTTCTTGACTTCATCATCCTCAGAGTCGGTTGACCAGACCTCCACGCCAGCGAACTCATCATCTGCTACAGAACCTTGTACAATTAAAGCATTCATTGAAGGGTTAGTGATAGTTTTCTTTCTCTTTATCTCTTCCAACTTTTTCATTAACATAGCTTCTTCATCTTTCTCCTCATCCTTTTCTGCCATTTTCTTTAGGACACAATCTTTGGCATAGTGGTTCTTTCCTCCACAATAGTAGCAGTTCACTCCCAAATCTCCTTCAGCTTTTGGTTCCTTCTTTGGTTCTTCCCTGACCTTTTCAGAACTATAACTTCCCTACCAACTACGGTTCTTATTGATTAGGAACCTTTTCTTGATGAACTTTTTCGGGTTTGACACCATCTTTGCATAGTCTTCAGAGGTAAGGTCATAATCTTCTAAGATAACATCTTCATCTTCCATCACGCCTTTTGTTTTGGACAGAAGTGCCAATGACCCCAAGCTCGAAACCACATTTTTCTCTTGCAAGACAATCTTTTCTTGGGATTTCAAAATCCCTACCAGCTTTGCTAATGAGTAAGATTTGAATTGCACATGTGCTTTAACAGTGGACACAACTACTCTCCACTCAGATCTAAGACCGTTTAAAAACGTAACCTTTTGTTCAATCAACTTCCTTTCAATATCATGTTTAATCATCTTACTGAGAAGATGATTGAAGTGATTAAACGTCTGAGTGACAGTTTCTTCAGGATTCTGCTTAAATTCACCAAATTCAGAAAAAAGTAACGTTTGAATTGAATGCTCGAGATCTTCGTCCGTGGAATATAACTCTCGCAGCCTATCCCATATTTCTTTAGCAGTGTTGCACGAACTCACCAGCCTGAAAGTGTCAGATTGAAGAGTGAATCTGATTAGTCTCAATGCTTTAATATTGCACTGAAATTTATCCTTTTCGTCTTGGGCAACATCTTTTACGTCTTTCAACAGATCATTATACTCTTTTTGAGTTTTAATGATTCTTGACGTTGCTGAATGAGCGAATGGTCCAGACACGATTGCTTCCCAAATAAGATATCCATTGTCTTCAGATCCAATGATATAATCTTCAAAGTGATGTGCCCAGACTTCGTAATCATGGGTGTAAAGGATAGGAATCTTTGTAGTTGACCCAATATTATTTGAGATGTTGATAGGATTTGATTGAGAATCGTCCATGCTAGAACGTTTAACCTGTTTAAAAGATCAGACTTGTAATATATAATATTTGGGAAAAACGAATAAGTAATGAGATACGTCAATTATGGAGTGACGGCTTAATAAATATTAGTTAATGCAGAATAAACCCTAATAGCTTCTTTCACAGAAAGGATGTGTATGAATTACACAGCCTCCTGCTCTGATACCAATTGATGAGATATAAATACTCTTTGATCGATTAGATCTTTGCAATAGGTAGATAATGAAAGTAAAACAATGAAACACTACTCAAGAATGGATTTGAATGAGTTGAATGATTAGAACTTTCAATCCTTAGCAGAGCTCGATAAAGAACTTCCGCTGTAGAGGATTTTAGGGTTACAGAAGAGATCTTCTTAATTACACGTAAAACAAACGATCTATCAGTTACTAAAAAGATGCATGCAAGCATTTATTAATACACAAACCCTAACAAAGCAGGATACGGATAGACAGGCCCATGCCGTATACAAAATGGGCTAAGAGGCTTGCCCAAGACGCAACATCAAATACCCAATGGTGGTGTTGTGTGAAGCATTTGAGGCACAACATTTGGGGTGCTACGCTCACAAAGTCTTGAAGGAATCCAAGCAACAACAAGGTATGTATTTCTACTAGGTTTTATTTTTCATATATTCCCCATGCCATGCTAGTTAGGAAACAACCTTGAAAAAGAAATTTGCATGTATATAGAGAAAACATAGATTCAAGATTATTAGGGTTGCATGTACACTTAGGAAGTGTTAGAATGCTCAAAACCCATCAGTGGTATCAGAGACTAGGAGTGTTTCCTTTATACTTGATGCAAAGTTGCTTGAAAATCGAAAATTCTGCTCACTGTCGACTGGACTAGCCGAATCCATGGGGAGGACTCGCCGAGTCCATGAACAAATTCATCCTACTCGTCAAGTAGGATAATGCACTCGACGAGTAGGTGCGTGCTGGGCAGTAAAACTTGTAAAATCTGTTTTTCAAAATGATAATGATTATGTTAACCCATTTTACATGAATTTTATTAATTTTCAAGTATTATATATGGTTATATGACTTCTTGAAAATTGCTTGACATGAATTTGTGTTCTTATGAGTTTTTAGAAGATCATAGGAATTATGTGTAACCACCATATGTGTTTAATTCATGATCTTAATGGTAATGATGGTGTTCATAACTTGTCCTCAAGTTATGGATAACCAAAAGTCACTTCTTTAAATTGTGATTAAAGAACTAAAGAGGTTTCATAAAATGAAGAGTCTTCATTTTTATGAACCATTAAAACTCATAAGTTACAAACTGAAAAGACTTGGAATAATTTCAATTCTTGCCCTCACGTTTTGGAATTTTAAAAGTCTTACACTTTAATTCCAAATTAAACTTTAGATTTTTAAAAAGTTTAAAAATCAACATTTATACTATTATATAATTTTATTATATAGATATGTATAAGAATATGTCATTCTTACCGTTAGTAGGCCTCATTCACGAAGTCGGTCTATAAGGGGGGTATAAGGTTGTTGCCTATAAAATGGTGACTTAATGGGTGTCCACTCTCACCCACCGCTTCTTGATCGGTGGAGGGTCGTTAGCCGAACGGGTAGGATACGACTGTAAATACTCATTAAAAGTATAATGAATTATAAAGTAACTATACATTATCAATTCCCAATCTTAGTTACCTTAGGAAAATGTGAAATTGGTGCTAGCCTATAAAATTACACTTTGTACCTTACCAAGTCGTTAGTGGAGTGTGTGTGGTTAACTGGCACACTAACATGGACTAGTAAGAGTGGCAAAGGGTAACTTGACTTTATTATAGATCGGTGGAGCGTGTGTGGTTAACCGGAACATCGATTAGGTAATATTGTTAAGGGTACCAAGTCAATTTGTATGGTTATTCACACCTTGTTTGTGATCCTCGGCATCCCAGTCACAAACTTGAGAGGGCACATTCGAGATTCAAAAATGCCATTGAAAAGTTCAATGTATCTGAAAAGATCTAGGAGTTTCAAAACCAATAAAAACTTAATAATAAAATATTTCATTTTTCATGGTGGAAATTGGTAAATCGTCATTTACCTACCTTTAACTATTTTATAATTTGGATTACGGCATCCCTTTTCCAGTTATAAATAGGTTATTGGGTCCTAGCCTTAATATTTCATATTGGGTGTTATATTAAGGACTTTAAATCAGCTAACTTGAATTTCTCCCATTATAGATGTCTAGTTTAGACAGCTATGGTCTTCCCAAATCTTTAGCAAGAAGATTCCTAATGAAGATGATATCCCAAATGGCAATCAAGGTGAAAAATCAATCCCTTTGTTGTGCATAAGTGGGACTAAAAATCATACTTCACTTCCTTCACTTACTCCAATAAATCTCCCTATCCCACAAGTTTCAAGACATGATAACTTCTAAGTCACTCAATCCCTATTAGCATACAAAGTCTATATGTGTTTAGGTCTTGGAGATTAAGTCACATATTGACAAACCGGGAGAGTCGGGTGTCGAAGTCTCAAAGTAGCTGGCTGTTGACTTGGTCACTCCCTGATGATAGATCATGACATAACCCTTAATTATCTTACCTATTTGCTTGATGATGCTAAATCAACAATGATTTGGAGCATTGGTAAAGCAAATTTTTATTGGAAGATCAACTTCCCAAACTTCCATGGACATTGACAATGGTAACAATGGAATTCCTGAAAACCTTTCTCTTCCCAATTGAAAGGGATTGGCCATAATCAACTCGGTTGACAAAATGGTAAAGAGAAAGGCTAAGTCTGTGATAGTCCCGTGTACCGTTTCCAAAGATTCCATATGTTTTTGTTGCCAAAGGAAGGGCATTAGTTGCGAAGATGCCAAATTTACCTAAAAATCCATAAGTATAGTAAAGTCAAATGTTTGACTCTGATTCAGGTAAAGTCCATTGTCTAACTCTATTAAGTTTCTATTCTAAGATTCTTATTGCATGATGTGACTGGGTCACATGTTGATGTTTTAAGAATCAAAGAAAAGAGCAGAAACTTAAAGGAAGTATATGATGATTCTGATCGTGAAGATGGATTTCGATCGCATGGTTCAGTGATCAGAATTTTGAGTTGTTACTTAAGAGTTAGATATATTGCTTAGGAAAGGATAACAACAAATTTTCCATATGGATTGTACGGATAAGTTTTCCACAAAGTTTTAAAATAAAAGAAAATGGTTTTGATTTTATTTTAACTATCCTTACAATGGCATTTGTGAAAAGGGTTGTTGCTTATATGTTTCCATTGATAAGCAATATGGGTAAATGGATTTGATTCTTTCATTAGTGGTAGTGTCATAATTTACCAAATAAGGAAAGATTCTCATCACCTAAGTTTCAGTTGGATAGAAACTTGAAATCATGCAAGTTGTATTGTGTGATGAATGAGAATTTTCATCTTTGGTAAATTAAGACTAATTCCTTGTTCACATTCGCATGTGAGTCAAGTGAAGGACTAAATGATCGGGTACATTAAGTTGTGCACTAGTCAGGTCCACCACAAAGGTAGATAAGATTATTCGTTATGATTTACTAAAGTTTAGTAAATATGATTATGCTTACGAGTTTAAGTGTAATTCTGAAACATTGGAAAGGTTTTAATGTATGGCAGAATGAATAAGAAGAATCAAATAAGGCAGAAAGATAAAAGTTTCTCCAATATGAAGAGATGGGAGAGTACTTGTGTATTTTGTTTTATGATTATCTTAGTGATTATGGAACCATATTACAGTTGATCCTCTAAGGACACCTTAGTGTGTTTGTTGCCTGAGGAGAGGAATCGTGAATTGTTGAAATGGTTAATTCAAAATATAATTCATATTTCGTTCCAAAAACAAATCCTAGAGTTATACTCCAAGATTGTAAGTTGAGTGACATAGTCTCTAGAAAATTCATAACACTTGTCAAATGTAGAGTAAGATGTTTCCTATTCTTGTACATTTGAGATTGGTAATTTGTGATGTTTTGGATAAAACAAAGACCAGCTAAGACCAATAGTGAGAAGTGCTTAACTTGATAAGAATCTCCCACGACTTGAGGTTTGTAACCTATCGTGTTGACATATTTTGTGCTCATCCCAGTTAAGGTTGGATTTGCATTGGAGTTCTGAGAGTTCTCGACTGTTTGCATAACAACCTGGAAGCAATGGTAGGCCCTTATGCTGCCGGGTGGCATGAAATTAAGATTGCACAAGTTTAGTCCATATGAGTTTGGAAGTGTTAGTGACCTAGTCCTGTGATTATGGTTTTGACAAAATTCACACAGAAAAGAGCACATACACCATAAAATCTAAGTGTCATAAGGTTTCTCTTCGATTCATGAAAATGATGGTAAGGAAACACTTCCACTAAGAAGATTTTAAGTAGATAGCGATTGTGATATTTGCATTCTCATATAGTTAGTGGAACGTGTGTGGTTAACCGACACACTAGCTAGTGAGAATTGCAAAAAGTCTAGATAAACATGTGAGCTATCTAAGGAAAGGTGTATGTTTTTGATAAAGTCTTATCAAAGCAATCTAGTATCATAAATATGAACTTTGGTAAGAAAGTCAATAAAGTATTGATTTCTAGAAGTCCAATTGATTTCTAAGTACATGTCAAAGCTAGTGGGAGCATAAAGTGTTATGTTGGTAATCATTATGATAGTGGGAGCATGGTGATTATGTTAAGTGTTGCAAGTTAGCAATGTTAATTATAGAAAAAAAAAGTTTCAATTTGCTTTGAAAAGTTGTTTTGCTATAATTAAGGGAGAGGATTTTATACTTCACTCCAATTCTACAAGCTTATATTGATATTTTAATCTACTTTAGTCAAGAATATATACGAATGTTATGTTGGAATGGTTCAACATAAGGAAATTCTATATACGTTGCATTCTCAAAATTCGATTATGATTACAACATCCCTCTTCATAGTTCGAATTATGAAAACATGGCAAATAAAAAAAAATTATAGCATAAATCATGTCCCATATGCTTTGGGTATAGGTTTAATTACATGTGCTATAATATTCATCCATTCTAAATTTTCCAAATGCCTAGGGCATTTAGATGGAAAAAGGAATAGAACTGGAAATGACTAAAATGATTAAGCAAAATTGTCGAGGACAATCTGAGGTTTACCAAAGATTGGTTGTTCATGGACAATTAGAAGTTTAGAGTAAGGACCATATTGACATATTTTGAAAAGAGGCAACTCCTGTTCAGAAGTGATGGTCAAAATGGTAATATGGAATTGTCTCCATAGGTGGAACTTATTCTTTGAATTTGTGTAAGATTAAAGAACTTAATGCTAAGAAGGATGTTCAAAGGAATGTACTTTGAATTTGAGACTTCATTTCCATGAAATTTTTTTCGATTGGAATGCTTTGTAATGTCTGTTGCCAAGTCTTTGTGACTTCTGTGCACAATCATTACAAGGGGATCATTGCATATAAGTTTAGAATCTAACAGATTACAGTAAATGGCAAGAGTTTTGTATTCTTGCATTTACAATAAGGATTGGAATTGTGAAATGAGCATCATTAGAATATTGACAATTGATCTATTTCACAAAGAGAGGACCATATGTAAACATAGTATGCATACTTGGAGTATGGCATAATTGTTGTTTGGAAAAACATAGTGTACGTGCTTGGAGCATGGGACAACTAATGTTTTAATTCAATCATAAAGTTGATTAATCGAAAGATAAATAATGAGTAATCAATATGGTGCTTAAATAAAAGGTGTTTTATTTACACTCAATGTGTTGGGGCCATATAAGATTAGTATTATTCTTGTGTTTCACTTTGCATGTTTTGACTTCCAGAATAACTAGGTCGTTCTTCCCGAATGACTAAGTTATTCAAACCATACACAGTCAGTCATATGTTGGAAGTAGATATGAATCAAGACTGTCATGAATTTGGCTTGTATGATTTGTCTAAAGTGCTTTAGACAATTCAATGGTTGCTATAACATTCATGAGTAGTCATAAGGGCTGAGTATTGGATTCAACCCACGCTCACTTGCATCACTTCATGGAATTTATCTCGAGTGATCGTGAGACGGTAATATCATACAAATCTTCAAACCTAGAGATATTAGTTGTTGACTATGAGTTGGTTATTCATTGATTGTACGAAAAAGCATTGGTAACTCGATGTTATAAAACGTGCCTTTGTGAGTAATTCAACAAGTAGTTAGTACAAGCATATCAGTCGAAGTTTATCTGTTCCTTCTAGAAATAGAAGCGATATCTGGGCCCCTCGATGATTTGGTTTTGACCCATGTATCGGGCCCGGTCAGAACCTAATTGATGTGTTCAATTTAGTTCTACATCGAAAAAAATCGGAGATCGAGAAACAAATGTTGGACAATAAGTAAGACCATGTTCTATGTGTTTATCCGGCTAATATCATGAGAGCAGAGGATTATATGATCACTTATCTTAAATAGTGTATCATCATCATCTCAATTCCGAGAGACTTTGAAAGAGCTGCGATTGCTAGTAGGATTTTGAAGTGATATTTGCAAATATAGTTATTAGACATATCCAAGTGGGAGACTGTTGGATATAGTGTCTAAGTCCATAACTTTATTTGGTATGAACTTGACCCGACCCAGCATGGTCCATTTGGTTTGTATGGCATTGCAATACTTGGATAGACTAAATGAGAGAATAAGGCACTTATGATTATTAATATATTATAAGTTCTAATATATTAATAATAGTATTATTTAATTAGTATTTGATCATGTATTAATCTATTATTAATTTGGTGATCAAAGTGAGATGATTAAATATATAGGGTTGATTATGACAATCATCAATTCTTTTATGGTGGATTAATGATCCATGGTTTATGGGTTATGGGTGTAACCATTTGTAGCTCCATGGATAGTCCATAGGAGTTACAAACCCATGGGTAATGAGAAATGAAGAGTCATGACAATTATAGGTCTTCATGATGAAACCCTAATTGTCACACCACCATAAAAGGGACTGTTTGGCTAGTAAAATCGGTGCTAGTGTTACTAGAGAGGGCATAACCGATTTTGAGTGCTAGAAGTATTCTCTCAAATTATTCCAAGTTTTTGGGTGTTGTGTGAAGCATTTGAGGCACAATATTTGGGGTGCTAGACTCACAAAGTCTTAAAGGAATCCAAGAAACAAAAAGGTATGTATTTCTACTAGGTTTTATGTTTTATATATCCCCCATGCCATGCTAGTTAGGAAATAACCTTGAAAAAGAAATTTTCATGTATATAGAGAAAACATAGATTCAAGGTTATTAGGGTTGCATGTACACTTAGGAAGTGTTAGAATGCTCAAAACCCATCATGTTGCCTTTTGTTGGCTTCCTGGATCGATACATCGATCGAAATTTTCAATTCCTTCGCTAGTCGTGATTGCGTTGCCAGCATTGAGGTTTGCAAGGACAGCTGTCACGGTAGCTATTACTGCGGCTTGGAATGTAGCGGCATCAATATGAAGGATAGGGGCTTCGTTGATCGGCTAACTATTTCCGGATGATGACATGATTCTGCAACACAAAATACAAGGAGTTCGTGAGTAACTAAGGTTAACTCTATATTATTTTGATTCTGACTAAGAGATGAGTTATTATACACAAAAACTTAGCATATACACATTATGATATAACCAAGACTGGGCGGATAGTAAAATGTGTGATTCTACTTTAGTTTTACATCCCAACGAGGTAAAGAAAACTAAGTTAGAAATCTCACATTCTATTGTCTACCATGTCTTCGTTATATATAACTGTGGAATGTATAAGTGAGGAAATCATAATAAAAACATTCTTATTGCTCCCTCTTAATGAACTAGAATTCCTAGTAAAGGTCATCATTGAACCTAGATGTATTTTGTCTGTTCGCCTATAGATTAGAATTATGTTCTCGAAGGTTTGACCTACATCCCTATGATGCAGCCCTATTACGGAGTAGAAGTGAGTTCATAGAATGGTCTCATGATGTTTGTCGTTTAAACCGGGTTCCATTGGTTGGTGAATAATATGATCCAACCTTTGAAAGAGAATTGGGAATGATCCCGGAGCTAAATTCCCTAGTCCAACAACTTGACTAGAGTAGGTTTCAGATAGACTCCTATGATAGTATGATGGAAGTATTTGAACAAGGAGGGACACATAATTTAGCGGAATGACAATGTCATTGATGTTTAAGATGTAACAGGCTAGGGAAAATTGACCTTGTAAAGGGTCTTACATCACATCCGGAGTAGGAGAGTTTTGGTCGCCTAAAGGCCTAACTAAAAGTACCGGTGGCGGTCATCCATCTGGTGGCGGTGGCGGTCATCCCTCTATTTAGGACATAGATACCACATAGGACATAGATAGGAAAACGATTTCTATTTAGTAGGGAAAGAAAGTAAGGCATCTACTACTGGTGGCGGTCATCCCTCTGGTGTACCCTCAGTTCAGCCAGTTTCCGCTCCATATCAAGCATGTGCGTTTCGTACAGCCTCTGGCATACTCAGAGTTCTATAACTTTGGCTCGTGTTTTAGCCAGTGCTTGTAGCAGGGTTTCATGGTCTCTCTTAGATCTTTCACGAGTGTGCTCAAGGCGATTGGTGTTGGTTGTATGAATTCTTGCGTTTGCATCAACCTCTGCAATACAATGGAGAGCTGTTCTGCCTTGAATCTCGTTTTGGGCAGCTCTACGAACTAGAATTGGAAGAATTCTGTCTGCTGAGCTTCCTTCTCTTATGTTGTAGAAGCTTCGGTCTCTATTAAATGGCATTGGTTGGTCTTGCTCTTCGCTCCGGGTTTTCACGCACTCTACCCAAGGAGGCGTCTGGCCTTGAAAAGACGAACAAGGGTTAGGATTCGGAACAAGAGCCATTGGAGGTAGGTTCTCCACTTCAGGTTCGGAGTCAGAACCATCAGCAAGGCCTTCACCTTGGTGACCATCCACAGGGTTTGGGTGATCATTCTTTGGCTCCTCTCTGATCCATCCAGTATTGTTGTGGTTAGGGTAGTACGGGTCATCGTGGGGATGGAAATCCAACCATGATATCCACGCGTGAAAAGGGAATATAAGGAATAACTAAGTAGACGTACTAATTAGATAATTATAAGATGATCTTTATCATCTACTTTACTACTTGTTTAGTACATACTAGTTATATGTATTTGGGACAGGATACACCTTCGAATAAGCGACCCTAACTCTAAGTCCACAACCCAACGAGGACAGGAAGTAAAGCAAACATCCACATATTCTAAGTCTATGATGTCCAGGGTACATATAATTTTAATGTATCCACTAAGTAACTATTGACCTATTGATAAAAATCTATTTAGTTCTCAGATAATTACTTATAGTAATACCAAATACCCCTATGGTATTTCATTGTGGTAGTGTTGGTAAGTTTTTAGACTTGTTGCCACATCACAACCATTCTTGGGCATATGCTAATCACTCCTCGAACTAGCATGGTTGATCAGGCTATGCCATTCCAAGGACTGACCATACATCCCCAAGCCAACTTGTGCCGTTCAACAATCATTACTTTTGTTTTGCTCTAGAATGATGTTGACCTTAGTATGTATGGACGCACATATACTTTTAACAAGAAACTATTTATTTCTAAAAGTATAGTCATTTGAAAATGTTAAATCAAACACGTTAGTCCCAATGCATTTATAGTTTGTATATATTATGTGGTTCGATATACTTAGTTCACTATAAACAATGCCTGATACCAATCTATCACACCCCCAAACCAACGATGGCGGAAACGTTCGGGGGTGGAGGACTTCATGTATAGCATCATAACCATAAAAGCAATAGTGATTTAAGCAACCACAACCAGCATATATATATATATATATATATATATATATATATATATATATATATATATATAATTGAAAAAGTTACATCATTGTATGAATTACATGTTTCCAAATCAATTACAATATGTTGACAAAATGTGAAATGTTTGACGCTTTAACGTCCCATCCTCAAAAGCACTTGTTTACCTGTTTAGTGATTTCCTGAGAATACAAGTTGTTTGAAAAAGTGTCAACACACAGGTTTGTGAGTTCATAATCATTCATAGACAGTTTATGAAAAGCTTTTTCTTGTAAAAGTAGTGTTTGTTCCAGAAAAATCCAATATTTTCCTTAATATGTAAAAGTAGTCTTCAAACCCAAAGACCGAGGTGTACAAGAAAATTTGGTACACTTATGATGAAATAATGCAAGTTTAAATCTACATAAACTCGTTTGATCTACATGAATTCGCTGTAAATTCTATGTTTGTTAATACTTAATGTGAGCTATTATAACCATATTATGACCTAGTTGGCCTCAAACGATGTTCTTCAGGCGTCGGAACTGTTATGACATTTGTCACTACAGAACTGTCGGTCTAGCTGTTGCAAGTAGCTCAAGTGTGGGTTTGTCAATCCCATTATAGATCGATACACAAGTATCACGCTCTCCCTCCAGGAGACTCTGGTTACAATACAAGAGTTATTGGTAAAGTGAAGCGAGTGTCTCACAAAGGAGATTAACGAATTCACGTGTAATGTAACGGAAAATTCCTTTTTGTATGAATGTACCCTTTATGTATGAGTGTCTTATGTGAGGTATCATAAACTATACCTATTATAATTTATCAAAACAAGGGTAAAAGTGGTAATGTACATAAACTATACTTAGCATAGTTTATTCGAATGTTTGTATGTAATAAATGTACTTTGATTACAACAAATTGTTATTTCTATGCTTTGTCTAAAAAAAATGCATATTTTAACTGATGTATTTCTACATACTAAGATAATATTGTCATATTTTGCAATAACATATAATCACATAAAGATATACACCTTGCTCAACATGTTACAAGGTGAAATCAAATTGAAAGTATATTTCTATTGATAACGTTTTCTATCCATGTTCTTAGAAAATTTGTAGAAAAATCATCAAAGGTCCAAATCAGAATCCAAAAATTCTGAGAGTTTGGAAAATGAGTCTAGTTTCTGTATAATTTTTCTCATGATTTTTAGTGACTTCTAACTTGTGTGAACAAGTCCATAATCACAGACTGGTCCGGATTGGTGTTTGAAATAATAGGCAGTTTTGTAAAAATCACCATAAATTGTATAAAAATCATATGTAGATGTGGAAGTAGTCATTTTAAAGGTAATAATATGAACTATTTGCACCTACTACAGTTTTGAAAACTAAAATGTTTAAGTTGTCTAAAACAGTCCGTGAATGGAGTCCAACTTTTCTGATGAAGGCTGTTAGAAAAGTTTAGTTATGTTCTTGGTGTTTTAACTTGTATTCCCCACCTTAAAACTTAACAAAACATGAAAATACAGGGGTATGAACTCACCTTATGTGATTTCAGTAGATGATTCTTGAAGAAGAGAAGTGTTCAACTCAAGAACACTAGAAGGATTGCTTCTAAGATTCAAGAATCTAATATAATAATGATGGAGTTTGTGTAAGCAATCGATGATTTGAGTAGAATGAAGTGTAATAATCACAAGGAGGATGAATTATACTTACCAAGAGTTTAATACAGCTTGATGATCAGCCTTGGAGTCTCAAAATAGAGAAAAAAAGTTTGAGAGTAAAGTGTTTGATCTTTTGGTGGAAAATGAGAGAATGAATGAAGTGTGAGGAGAGAGGATGGATGTTCCATCTCTAAGAACGTGGGAAATGGATGATGATTGATGGCAAGGTACAAGGAAGTGACTAGGGATGGTGGGGAGGAGTGTAGGTTAGTCATTCAGTGTGTATCGTGGTTGCTTGTGTCATAATACAAAGAAAAGTCAACACTCAACCTATGTGCTGCACCCACTCATTTCATGGATAAGATTTGCACCAAAAATGTGGGAATTTATGAACTATAAGATTTTAATTAATAAAATAAAGTTTTGGGTGAAAATCCTGCATTAATATGATGAAAAACGAAGCCAAAACGCAATCGGAATCGAAAACCGGGAATAAATGCTCTTTCTACGAGGCTTCTCGCGGGGGGGGGGGGGAAGGTGGCTAGGTTCGGTCCTTAGAAAGCTGGGACCGAAGGCGTGGGTGAGTCAGGAAGTGTAATGGAGCGAAATGGAGCGGAAGTGGGTAAGAGGCGAAATGGACCGAAGGTGGCTTCGGTTCCTTGTGGGGGGTTCGAGCACGAGAGCACCCTTCGGGTTCGGTTCAGCAGCCTTCGGGTCCTGTCCAAGAGGGTTCGGTCCTTAAGAGGACTTTCAGCCCTAAGAGGGGTTTCGGCTCCTTAAGGTTGTTTTTCGCGTCAACTTCCGTTTTCGAGCGGTTTTTAACTAAATTTAGGGTCGGGATGCCCCGAGTGATTTTAGAGAGATTTGGGAGAGATTTGACATACATGGAGAGATTTCTCATACGGAGAGAGATTTGGGAGAGATTTGACCTTCTTGGATAGATTTCACATACGAAGAGAGATTTGGGAGAGATAGAGTGAATTCGATTGAGAGGAGTTTCGTTTGTGACATTTTTGAGTGTCAGGCTTCGCAATGCAAGTTCCGTAACCCCATTAAGCTATGTTTTAGGATCTTACACACTCCAGATGAGTATGCACCATTGTTTTATTGGTTTGGTTCATTGTTTAGCACTAAGGCTAAGGAAAATTAAACACACGAATTTTCCAAGTGATATTTTCTCATTAAATTAGTGATTTATACAGTAATTACATAACGTAAACCCTAATATATAAGGTTTAATTGAGTTGACCGGTTTGACTTGTTGAGTTTGTTTGACTTTGACTTGACCTGAAATTCACGGTTGTCACATACTTCCAAAGCATGATTGACTGTGGATGTTTGAATAACCTAGTTATTCTGGAAGTCAAAACATGCGAAGTGAAATAAAAGAATAATCGAATCCAATATGGCCTCAAACTTTTGAGTTTAAATAAAACACCTTTTATTTAATCACTATATCGATTACACATTATTCATTGTATAATGTTTCGAATAATCAACTTAATACTTGAATTATAATAATAGTCATCTCATGCTCCAAGCATGTACACTATGTTTACCTATGGTCCTTAGTTTATGAATTAGATCAATTGAACACATTTCCCATGATGCTCATTTTACAATTCCTAATCCTTATCAAAAGTACAAGAATACCAAATTCTTCCGACTATTAGAATATGTTAGGTTCTAACATTTTATGAAATGATCCTATTTTAATGACATAACACCAAATTCATAAAGACTTTGCCAATGAGATTACAAAGCGCTCTATTGGCAATTATTACACAATAACTCCATAGACATCAAGTCTCAAATTCAAAGTACATTCCTTTGAACATCCTCTTGCATAAAATTTTCTAACCTACAAATAGATTCTTAGTATCCAACTCCAATTATGGAAACATTTCCATATTTACCAAATGACAATTTATTCTCAATAGAATCCTATCTATTCATAATAATGTCAATATGGTCCATCCATTATTATACTTCCAATAGCCCACAAGTAACCAATCCTTGGTGAACCTCAGATCGTCCTTGGTAGTTGTTTAATTATTTTTTTAGTCACATCCGGTTCTGGTCCTTTTTTCTCTCTTAACGCCCTAGGCATGTGGAAAATCACAATGGACGAATATTATAGCATATGAAATTGATCCTATACCAGAAGCGTATGGGATATCATACATAAATACATGATACTTTACCATTCTCTTGCTATAATATTGCTATATATATAATTTCCTTATGTTGAATCCTTTCAACTTACAATTCATATATGTCCTTTGACTAAATTTGATTAAAATATCTCGATCTAAGCTTTTATATTTGAAATGAAGTATAAGTTCCTCTACCTTAATTATAGAAAAACAACTTTTCAACTTCTGCAACTTTGCGAATGGAATTTATTTTTCAATAATTAATATTGCTAACTTGCAACACTTAACATAATAATCATGCTCCCACTAACATGATAATTATTTCCTTAACAGCATAACACTTATGCTCCCACTAGCATTGACATGTATTAAGAAATTAGTTGCACTTCTAGAAATCAATACTTATTGACATTCTTACCAAAGTTCATATTTCTGATACATGATGCTTCAATAAAACATTATCTAGGCTTCTCAAACTTATATACCTTTCCTTAGATAACTCATATGTGTGTCTAAACGATTCTAGAACTTACATCAATAAGTCTTAAATTTTCAAACTATTTACCTTTTCACATAATTCGAACTATGAAGACGGAAGCCGTAATCATAACCGACTTCTAGAATGAAAATATCACAATCGCCATCTCCTTTAAATCTTCTTAGTGAAAGCGTTTCCTCATGATCATTTTCATGAAGCGGAGAGAAAGCTTATGACACATAGATTTTATGGTGTATGTGTTCCTATCCATGTGAATTTCTCATAACCATAATCGCAAGACAGTGTTTGTGAGAAATCCAAACTCATATGTATTGAACTTCTTCAATCTTTATTTCTTGTCGTCTGGTAGCTTAAGGGCCTACCATGTCTTCCAAGTAGTCAGGCAACTCACCCATATAGATCAATGAACTTTCATTTATGAAGGTGCATTGCCTTTATGCATTCAAATGATAACTTTTAGGACTCACATGCATAGTTAACCCTACTGGAATGGCACAGAAACAAGAATATGACAACACGATAGGTTACAAACCTCAAGTCGTGTGCTAGTGATAAACAATAGGTTTATTCTTGATTAGTTCCTAAAGCTATTCAAGACCATTAGGACTCTTACTGTCCTCTTGATATATATGATATTCTCTTCTCAAAAAATATTCCTTGGCAAACAAATATTCAAGAGTAAGTTCGGATTCTTATCAAGAAAAACACTTCACGTAATTGGTCTTAGTTTATTTGTGTCTTATCAAAGACATCACAAGTTACCAATTTCAAATGTGCAAGAGTAAGAAGAAATTTTCTACTCTGCATTTGATGAGTGTGTTGAAAACTTTTTAAGATATGTCACTCAAGTCACAATATTTAACTCTAAGAGTCAATTTTGGAATGAAGTATGATTCATCTTTTGATTTAAGCATTCCAATAATTTTGGTTTCCTCTTCTTAGCCATACTAGTGCACTAAGGTGTCCTTCGAGGATCAGTTGTGACATGGTTTCATAATCACTAATTTAATCATAAAACACGATACTTAAGTGCACTCCCTTCCTTTTAGATTGGAGAAACTTTTATCTTTCTGCCTAATTGATTCTTCTTATTCGTTCTGCTATACATTGAAACATTTTCAACGATTCAGAATTACACATAATCTTTTAAGCATAACCATATTTACTAAACTTTTTAGTAAATCATGATGAAAATTCTTATCGTTCTTTGTGATGGAGTTGACTTGCGTACATTAATGTGTACTAGATCCCTTAGTCCTTCACTTGTTTCACATCCATATGTGAATAAGGAATTAATCTCAATTTCCCAAAGATTAAGGTGCTCATTCATCATACAATGCAAGTCACATGATTCCAAGTTTCCGTCCAATTGAAAATTGGATGATGAGAATCTTTCTTTATTTGGAAAATTTCTGTCACTACTACAAATATCATTATTAAGAATCACATCCATTTTAGTATTTCTAACAATAGAAACATATAAACATCAATTTTCACAAATGCCATTGCAAGGATATAAATAAGGCAAAACAAAATTTTATTTTGTTTATTAAAATGTGGAAAAAACTTGTCCTTGCACTGCAATTACAAATGAAAACTATGTTCTAAACATTTCTAAGCAATCTATCCTAACTCTTGAACAACAACTCAAAAATCCGATCTTTGAACCATGAGATTGAAATCCATTTCTTCGTGATCAGACTCAACATACTATTCCTTTAAGCTCCTTTCTTTTATTCAATCCTACAAAACATCAAAATGCAATCTGATAACATCATATATAATGAATCTACAAATAGGAACTTAATAGAGTTAGATAGTAGATTTTACCTAAAGCAGAGTCATACATCTTGACTCTCCCATCCTTGCGATCTTTCAGGTAAAGATAGGAGCTTCGCATCTAATGCCCCTTCTCTTTGCAGTAAAAACAATTGGACTCTTTTAGAATAGCACATGGGACAATTTCGGATTCAGCCTTTCTTTTTAACATTTGGTCAAATGGTTTGACCTTGGCCAATACCTTTCCATTGGGAAGAGAAGACTTTTATGGACTTCCAATGTTGCCATTGTCAATGTCCATGGAAGTTTGGGAGGTTGATCTCCCCAACAAATTTGCTTGACAAGTGCGCCAAATCATTGTTAATACTAGAAAAACAGCCTTTTGCGATGCTCATTGTGCGTTGTAAAAGGCTCAGACGACACGCAAAGGCGCGTCAAGGAAGGCCCTATCATAAAAAGAGACGACGCGCAATTACGACGCTCGTTTACGACACGCAATGCGAATCAAGGGAGGCCCTGTCATAAAGGAAGACGACACGTATTCGTGTGTCGTAACCTTATGATGCGCATGTTAATGACACACAATGCGTATCAAGAAAACCACTGTCAAGAAAGGCCATGTCATAAATGAAGATGACACACATTTTTGCGTATCATAATTTTAAATGTTTAAAAAAATATTATTAATAGATTTACTATTTTCAAATTAAATTTGTATTTAATGTTTCATAATAGAAAATAAAATATCATATACAAAAAATAGAATCCATTGCATAAGGGCAACCTGGTCAAAACAACCAAAGGCAAAGTCAGCAATATCATTATTATATAAAAAGAAAACAATAGACTTAAGATATATCAATAAGTCATAGATACATTTGCAGTTTGTAACACCGTAAATTTCAAAACCAATTTTTTTAAAATTTCTTATAAACATAAATCGATTAATATTCACCAAACAACCATATTAATTATCCAATGTAAGTTAATACAAAATCCCAAGATCATAATGTAAAAACTCCGAGTGTGTGTGTGTGTACGGATCAAGCCGGCGCCTTCCCACGGTCGTCACTAGTACCTGAAACAACAACATCAAATACTGTAAGCACAAGGCTTAGTGAGTTCCCCAAAATACCACATATAACACATATTAGCCACTCGAGGCTATAACTCTGTGGGTCCGTGCACCAAAACTCTGTGAACCCTCAGGTTCTAGCTCTGATAAACATGCACTACATAAATCACATAGAAATAATGCAGTACAACACATAACATACATAGCATACAATACTCTATCACATAACTCAGGTTACCTACTCAAGGTAATATAGTATAGTGAGAAGACTCACCTCGCGTATCTCGGTATCTCACGAATCCGGGAAATCCCTCGTGCTCGATCCTCCAAGCTCTAATCCTCCTATAACATTATATGTTTTTAATTAACACTTTATATCTCTAAGGTTGACTATCTATAAGAAGTCAACACAGGTCAACTCTGGTCAACGGTCAACGGTCAACTCTGACCGGACACGGCAAGTACCATGGCGACTCGGCGAGTCTAGACGTTTTCACCAACCCTCTGAAATCCTCTTACTACACGTCGAGTATTCCCCCCTTTACTCGACGAGTTTCACCTGAATGAATCGTGGGGCCACCCCGACTCAACTCGCCGAGTCTCAAGGATAACTCGGCGAGTCCAAGTTTGACTTAGTCCACTCGCTAACCCTCTCCAACTCACCCTGACTCACTGAGTCTACCCATGAATCGATTAGACCACTCGCTGAGCAGTCCCAAGGCAATCTTTAAGCTACTTGCCGAGTCGGATGAACAGACTCGGCGAGTCCATGCCATGCAACCAATCCAACTTGCTTCTAAGGTCAGATCTGCTTCCAAAAGCTATAGATCTGGCCTCCCTCGACTGATTCATCACGTAAAGCTCCTATCTTGGTGCTCATAACACACCCTATAAGTCAATAATGGCGTTTTTGACCTAAGGCATGAGGAGTCCAATCCAAAGCCTCCATTGATTCCCAAAAAGCTTGGGTAAAGGGACACTCTGGACCTCTAAGGGTCCAGATCTATGGTTCCAACCTCATAAGGGACCAAAAGGACACCAAATCTTGCCATAAAAGGGTTCAACAAACCCTAAATCTAGATAAACATCAACAACAAGAAGGTAACTCGGATTTATTACCACAAAAGTGATGCTCTGGACTCCAAACCCATAGAAGTGGCTCCTTCTTGCTTTCCCTTGGCTAGCTCTTCTCCTTTCCTTGCAACAATGGCATCTCCAAGGTCAATAATGGCCTCCTACTTAGCTCCAATGCTCACACTCGATTAGGGATTCACTCAAGGGGCTGGTGAGCACAAATGACGGCCATTAGGCCCTTTAAATAAGTCTCAAACCCGAGAAATTAGGGTTTCATTACACAGCGCTGACTCGCCGAGTTCATATCCTGGACTCGTCGAGTCCAGGCGCGATCCTGCATCCAAATCCGTGTCCCTACTCGGCGAGTCTGAGCTCGAACTCGCCGAGTCCCCCTCACAAAATGACAAAATACAACAACAAAATACCTGATAAAATACGGCTATTACAACTCTCCCCCACTTGGACAAGACTTCGCCCTCGAAGGCTCGCTCTAAAAACAGCTCCGGGTGCTGCTTTTGCATCATACGCTCTGGTTCCCAGGTCATCTCTGATCCCCTCCGGTGATGCCACTGAACCAACACCAGAGGTACCTCCTTGTTTCTCAGAACCTTGATCTTCCGATCCCTGATGGCCACTGGTCTCTCGGCATAATTCAGGCTTGCATCTACCTGAATATCCTCTAACGGAACCACTGCCGATTCATCGGCTATACACTTCCTCAACTGCGACACATGAAAAGTGTCGTGAATCTGTCCCAAATCTGCTGGCAACTGCAACCGATAGGCTACCCGGCCTACCCTTGCAATCACACGAAATGGACTTATAAACCGGGGCCCCAACTTACCCCTCTTCCTGAACCGGATCACCCCTTTCCAAGGAGAAACCTTTAGGAGAACGAAGTCGCCGACCTGAAATTCAAGCTCGGACCGGCATCTGTCCACATAACTCTTTTGTCGGCTCTGGGCGGTCAATAACCTCTGCCTGACCTGATGTATCTGCTCTATCGTCTGAATCACGATCTCTGTACTGCCCATCACTCTCTGCCCAACCTCACCCCAACAAATGGGAGTCCGACACCTCCTACCATACAACAGCTCAAAGGGCGGCATACCGATGCTCGAATGATGGCTGTTATTGTAGGAAAACTCTGCCAAGGGTAAATACGTATCCCAACTACCCCCAAAATCCAATACACATGCTCGAAGCATGTCCTCAAGCGTCTGAATCATCCGCTCACTCTGGCCGTCTGTTTGGGGGTGATATGCGGTACTAAAATGCAGCTTAGTACCCAACTCCTCATGAAATTTCTTCCAGAATCGGTAAGTGAAACGCACATCACGGTCCGAAACAATCGAGATCGGCACCCCATGCCGAGATACTACTTCTCTCACATAAACCTCCGCCAACTTCTCCGCCGAAGAACTCTCACTTATGGCAAGAAAGTGAGAGCTCTTCGTCAACCTATCCACAATCACCCAAATTGCATCAACCCCTCTGGAAGTCCTCGGCAATTTGGTGATGAAGTCCATAGTGATTTGTTCCCACTTCCACTCGGGAACCTCCAATGACTGCAACTTACCATGCGGTCTCTGGTGCTCGGCCTTCACCCTTCGACAGGTCAAACACCTCTCGACAAACCATGCGACGTCCCTCTTCATACAAGGCCACCAATACTCTTTCCTCAAATCCAAATACATTTTCGTAGCCCTGGGATGGATCGAAAATTTCGATCTATGAGCTTCCTCCATCAATGTAGTACGCGTACCGCCCACAAACGGTACCCAAATCCGGCCCTGATAAGTCATAAGCCCTCGACTATCCGACACAAACTCAGAAACCAAACCAATGACCCATTCTCTCTTCTGCATCTCCGGATGCACAGCCTCGGCCTGTGCCCCACGAATGGCGTCCAGAACTGGAGCTATCACGGTCAATCTCAAACATACATTTCGCAGTGGAGTACTCTCCGCCCTGCGACTCAATGCGTCGGCTACCACATTAGCCTTGCCCGGGTGGTACAAGATCTCGCAATCATAATCCTTCACTACATCTAACCACCTCCTCTGCCGCATATTTAGGTTAGGCTGATCCATCAAGTACTTCAAGCTCTTATGGTCCGTGTATATCGTACAACGAACCCTATACAAGTAGTGCCGCCAAATCTTGAGAGCGAACACCACTGCCCCCAACTCCAAATCATGTGTGGGATATCTCGTCTCATGAGGCTTCAACTGCCTCGATGCATATGCTATCACATGTCCCTTCTGCATCAGCACCGCTCCCAGCCCTAAAATCGATGCATCACAGAATACCACAAAATCTTCCATCCCTTCCGGAAGAGCTAATACCAGAGCTTCACACAACCTTTGGCGACGCGTCTCGAAGGAGGTCTGCTGCTCGGGACCCCATAAAAATGTAACACCCTTCCGGGTCAATCTGGTGAGTGGCACTGCAATCTTAGAGAAATCCTTGATAAACCTCCGATAGTACCCTGCCAACCCAAGGAAGCTCCTGATCTCAGAAGGTGACTTTGGCACCTCCCACCTCATCACCGCGTCAACCTTGGCCGGATCGACCAATATGCCTTTCTGATTAACGAGGTGCCCCAGAAACTGGACCTCCCGCAACCAGAAATCGCACTTGGAAAACTTTGCATAAAGTTTCTCCGATCTCAAAACTCCAAGAACCTCCCTCAAATGCTCCTCATGTTGCTCTCTAGATCTCGAATATACTAGAATATCATCGATAAACACAATCACCGACCGATCCAACATCGGCCTGCATACCCTGTTCATGAGGTCCATGAACACAGCTGGGGCATTGGTGAGTCCAAAAGGCATCACCACAAACTCATAATGCCCATAACGCGTCCTGAATGCTGTCTTCTGGACGTCCTCATCCCGCACTCTCACCTGATGATAGCCCGACCTCAAATCGATCTTGGAGACCAAGAAGCTCCCTGCAACTGATCGAATAAATCGTCGATCCTCGGCAACGGGTAACGGTTCTTGACCGTCAGCTTATTCAATTCTCGGTAATCAATACACATTCGATGCGAGCCGTCCTTCTTCTTCACAAACAGAATGGGTGGTCCCCACGGCGAGCTACTCGGCCGAATAAACCCCTTCCCCAGCAGCTCCTGAAGCTGCGAGGATAACTCTTGCATCTCTGGAGGTGCAAGACGATAAGGCACCTTAGCGATAGGCGCGGCTCCCGGAACCAAATCGATACCGAACTCCACTTGCCTCATGGGAGGCACACCTGGTAATTCTTCAGGAAAAAACATCTGGAAACTCACGCACCACCGGAACTTCATCCACTCAACTCGGTCTCTCAGAGATCACTCGCGTATCCATCACATACGCCACAAAACCCTTACAGCCCTGCTGTAAACACTGCCTCGCCCTAGCGGCCGAACAAAAGGCTGATCCAGAACGTGTACCCTCGTCGTATACCGAAAGAACTCCCCAACTAGGATCTCGCATGGTCACCAGCTGACGCTCGCAGTCGATAATCACACCGAATCGGCTCAACCAGTCCATGCCCACTATGACACAGACATCACCCATCGCAATAGGAACCAGGTCGATCGGAAACTCAACCCCAAAAATCTCTAACACACATCCCCGGAGGACCTCCGTGGCACAAATCACTCTGTGGGTGGCTATGGAAACCCGCAGAGGCCGACTCAATGCCTCACCACTAACACTGATATGCTGACTAAAGGCCAAAGATACAAAAGACCGACTCGCACCCGAGTCAAATAACACTAAAGCAGGCACAGAGTTCACAAGGAAGGTACCTATGCATAACATAATATAAGCATAATATCTCAACACCAAAAATAAGTATATAAAAGGAAACATACCAGCCACAACGTCGGGTGCAGCGCGGACCTCTTCCGTAGTCAGCTGAAAGGCTCTCCCTCGAGCTCTCGGTGCCTCGGTCTTCACAGGCCGACTCTCTGTAGCTCTGATGGCGGCGGGAGCAGATCCCTGAGACGCTCCACGCAGCAGTGGACACTCCGCCTTCCGGTGTCCGGTCTGGTTGTAGTGAAAACACACTACAAACCCCTTGGGGCAGTCCTTGGCCATATGCCCCTCCTTGCCACATTTGTAGCAAGACCCTGCTCGACAGACTCCATCATGACCCTTGCCGCACTTCCCGCAAGTGCAGCCCTTCTGGCTCCCGGGCTTGGGATCAGCGGGCTTCGCCCGCTTGGCTGCCGGCTGAAGCTGTGCCGGCCGCCGATCCCTCCCCAGAAACTCCGCCTCCTCCCTGGCCTGAGTCTCAAGCTCAATCTCCCTCTTCCGGTCATTTACCTGAAGCTCAGCAAATTTCCGATACGAGGAGTTCGCAGCGAACTCCCGAATATCCCGTCTCAAAATGCTCAGGTAGCGGCTCATACGTGCCTGCTCAGTGGACACGTGCTCAGGGCAGAACATCGCCCTCTCATGAAACATCCTCGTGATCGCTGTCACTAACTCAGTACCCTGCTTGAGGGTCAGAAACTCCTGTGCCAAACGCTCCCTCTCCACCTGGGGAACGTACTCATCTCGGAACATGGTAGTGAACCTCTCCCAAGTCACTACCGAAAGCTCAGCAGGCGTGAAATGCGCCGTCACAAACTTCCACCAGTCCTTCGCTCCCAAGCGAAGCTGGTTCAGCGCGAACCGAACCTTCAAATGCTCAGGGGATGAGCAAGTGAAGAAGCACCCCTCCATATCAGATATCCACCTCATAGCTGCCACCGGATCCTGTGTACCATCAAACTCTAGTGGTTTGGTGTTGCTGAATTCCCGAAACAGTGACGCATCACCTCCCTGGGGTCTCGCCGCAGCGATCGCTGCGGTAGCCGCTGCAACAGCAGCCTCAGAAAGAGTGGCATAACGCTCGTCAAATGTCTCAATCAGCGCGGTCTTAATAGACCCGAACATCTCTGGTATCTCAACTCTGATGACCGCAGCCACCTCCTCATGAATGATCTGCCGAATCTCCTCATCACTAGCTCCGGCATCCTCCGGCATATGACATGTCCTCACCATGATCAACCTCTGAAATACAACATGCAATAAATTAGAATTTACTCGAACATTCCCACACTAGACAATCCACCCCTCCTTGATTCTTGGTATCCCAAGATTCTTATTTGGACTGTGTACTGCCCTGGTGCTTTCAGTAGTACGGGCCCAATACTACTGTCCATACCGTCTCAGTACACACCCCAAACCTTCCTCTTCGGATCCCAATTCCCAAGTACTCTATCATGCGTATACCACTCTCTAATAGATCTCTCGTAAACCCCTTGCTTCTACCTACTCACTCTCAGCATCTCATAGCAGCTCACCCCTCCCTAGGCTAAGGCATCACAAATCAGGCCACTCTAGTCCTATTAGCAACACCTAGCCTACTCTAGCATGCAGATACATCATATCAATATTAATATCACGTAATATAAACGTATTTTGGGAATTCACCATTCGGGCGCTGACTGATCGTACACACGTTTCTTCCTGGAATTTGTTTCTTTTTCAAGAAAATCTTTTACTCTTAGAGAAGTTAGGCTTTCTTTTGAAAATATCTTTCCAATTCCTCAGTTTGAGTTCAAATACTCCCGAAGGTGTACCCGAATTCCTCAAACCAAGGCTCTGATACCAAATTGTAACACAGTAAATTTCAAAACCAATTTTTTTTAAATTTCTTATAAACATAATTCGATTAATATTCACCAAACAACCATATTAATTATCCAATATAAGTTAATACAAAATCCCAAGATCACAATGTAAAAACTCCGAGTGTATGTGTCTTCGGATCAAGCCGGCGCCTTCCCACGGTCGTCACTAGTACCTGAAACAACAACATCAAACACTGTAAGCACAAGGCTTAGTGAGTTCCCCAAAATACCACATATAACACGTATTAGCCACTCGAGGCTATAACTCTGTGGGTCCGTGCACCCAAACTCTGTGAACCCTCAGGTTCTAGCTCTGATAAACATGCACTACATAAATCACATAGAAATAATGCAGTACAACAAATAACATACATAGCATACAATACTCTATCACATAACTCAGGTTACCTACTCAAGATAATATAGTATAGTGAGAAGACTCACCTCGCGTATCTCGGTATCTCACAAATCCGGGAAATCCCTCGTGCTCGATCCTCCGAGCTCTAATCCTCCTATAACATTATATGTTTTTAATTAACACTTTATATCTCTAAGGTTGACTATCTATAAGAAGTCAACACAGGTCAACTCTGGTCAACGGTCAACGGTCAACTCTGACCGGACTCGGCGAGTACCATGGCGACTCGGCGAGTCTAGACGTTTTCACCAACCCTCTAAAATCCTCTTACTACACGTCGAGTATTCCCCCTTTACTCGACGAGTTTCACCTGAATAAATCGTGGGGCCACCCCGACTCAATTCGCCGAGTCTCAAGGACAACTCGGCGAGTCCAAGTTTGACTTACTCCACTCGTCAACCCTCTCCGACTCACCCTGACTCACTGAGTCTACCCATGACTCGATTGGACCACTCGCTGAGCAGTCCCAAGGCAATCTTTAGGCTACTCGCCGAGTTGGATGAACAGACTCGGCGAGTCCATGCCATGCAACCACTCCAACTCGCTTCTAAGGTCAGATATGCTTCCAAAAACTATAGATCTGGCCTCCCTCGACTGATTCATCACGTAAAGCTCCTATCTTGGTGCTCATAACACACCCTATAACTCAATAATGGCGTTTTTGACCTAAGCCATGAGGATTCCAATCCAAAGCCTCCATTGATTCCCAAAAGCTTGGGTAAAGGGACACTCTGGACCTCTAAGGGTCCAGATCTATGGTTCCAACCTCATAAGGGACCAAAAGGACACCAAATCTTGCCATAAAAGGGTTCAACAAACCCTAAATCTAGATAAACATCAACAACAAGAAGGCAACTCGGATTTATTACCACAAAAGTGATGCTCTGGACTCCAAACCCACAGAAGTGGCTCGTTCTTGCTTTCCCTTGGCTAGCTCTTCTCCTTTCCTTGCAACAATGGCACCTCCAAGGTCAATAATGGCCTCTTACTTAGCTCCAACGCTCACACTCGATTAGGGTTTCACTCAAGGGGCTGGTGAGCACAAATGACGGCCATTAGGCCCTTTAAATAAGTCTCAAACCCGAGAAATTAGGGTTTCATTACACAGCGCTGACTCGCCAATTCCATATCCTGGACTCGTCAAGTCCAGGCGCGATCACGCGTCCAAATCCGAGTCCCTACTCGGCGAGTCTGAGCTCCAACTCGCCGAGTCCCCCTCACAAAACAACAAAATACCTGATAAAATACGGCTGTTACATAGTTACAGATTTATATGAAATTCAGATTAATAAAAATGAGGATGTAACTTAAATCCAAATATTAGTATTTAAAATATGCAACTTAAATCTCATCAGATAAACAACACCAGAAAGCTACAACGCCTATATTTTCATTTGATTAACCTACATAAACATCCTTAGTTGTCTAAGTAAAATCCATTTGAATTTCGGTAAGGTAATCATAAATCAAATCAACACCAAAATACCATTCTTGAAATAACTACAAGATCCACTATTACCTATTTACCTCCTATGAAGGAAATTGCAAAACATATAGGAAATTTCAAGCTATTACTAGATATCAACAAAGATTTAAAGTTTTAAACAAAGAAAAAACAGTTTCTTGACATGGTTGTTTATGGATCTCCAAAAATTAGCAACAACAATGTACTAAAATTTAAAATTCCTATACGACTGGATCTGGTATCATCAGCATACATCTTATCTAAAGTGTTTCAACTAGAAATGATGGGCATGGGCTTGTTCCAAATGATACTTTTTGAAACCAATAAAACAAGCCATCCACTTTCCCCTTTCTAAGGGTTCAATTTCAAACTCAATACTAGAAGAAACATCAAAGGTAAATGCACTATATAGTCTATACACATGCGATAGATATCATTTAGTTTTGTTCATCATTCTAACTTTATGCCAGAAGGAGTACGTACGATGCTAACTGATATATAAAATTAAACAAACATAAGTACATAACTTTTGTTGGTGTTTTAGTCCCGGGTGTCGGGTTCACTATTGGGGTAGGTGTATCTGTGTTGGTTAATACCCAGGCAGATAGATCGGGCAGTTGTGATTCATCAGTTCCAAAAGTGGCAATTGGGCTGTGGAAACTGGATACCACCTGATTATACACAATTAAAATCAAAATGAAATGTTAATTGGTGTCAAGTGGAGAAAATGATTATTAGAATATATAGTAAGTGAATAACTTACTTGATGTGATGTTAAGGCATAAAACAACAAGCGTTCTTGTTAGGGTTTTAGGGAATACACTACATATCATTCCAATACCACGGTTACCTATGCTAGACATGTAATTAACAGAAACCTATACAATTAGTGAATGAAAAAAAGATTGATACACTAATGGAGAGAGTGGTGGAGCATAGAACAAAGCTTGAAAGGTTATCATTCTTGTCTATTGTGAGAAGACGATTGCTTTCTCCTTTACGGGTGCATTTCCTAAAATACCCGTGGGGTTTGAAATGGATAAGATGATTAAACAAAAGTAGGGTAGCTGATATTAGTTTAGTAATTAGTAGTTTGATTTGTTAAGGCTCTACTGGTGCACGGAACTTTGCTCCCTCATAAACAGCTGCTACTCCCAACTCTTCTTCTATCCTCAGAAGCTTCAATTTTCAAATTAAAATTATATATTCAAGTAACTCATTTACATAAATACAAGTCAAGATGAATTTGATTACATGGTTGTATTTTGCAAGTCATTCAGAACAACAAGGAGCTCCAGTTTTAATCTGACCCTGTTTCACACACAAACTACCATAATAAATATCATTTATAAGTTATAACATAACAAAACACTACCTCAAAATCTGCTAAAAATATTAATTAATATTATTAGTTTATTACCGTTGACAAGCCAACTGAAAGATCTGAAATAAAAGTATTCTCTGTTTCGCCACTTTTAAAGCTGGCCATCACAACCCATCCATCACGCTTCGATGCTTTCTGTAACCGACCAAACCCTACTTGGGTGGAGGAAAGGTCACTGGAGATAAACTCAGCTGCAATATCATAAAAGAAGCCTAAGATTTTCTACTTCATTGCCTAATGTCTCAATTTTTTCATTCTAAGTTTTTATATAATCTATACAAGCCTTAGAGCATGATGGGAGACTTACCTTGGATGAATTAGGCTCATGAGAAGAGGATACCTTCAAAGCAAACTGTAGCTCCATCACACTGTCTTCTGCTGCTACAATCCCTGCTGGAGCATCATCCCTTACCTGTGCCAGATGAGCATTTTCTGGTCCAGATAAGTTGAGAGATTGTATTTGATCATCCCAGTCGAAAGATTGCGCAACCATAGCCTTTTCATTGTTTGCTTGACCACTGCTTCGGCTGTTCCCCACTGCAACCATCGTTCTGTCATTGTTAACTTTTCTATCGGGATGTGGGCAGTCACGAGCAAAATGCCCTGGCTCATGGTAATTGAAGCACTGAAGCTTTCCCTTGTTGAATCCAACCTTCTTATCAGCGCTCATTTGCCAATTATTCTTCCCTATCTTTTTGGCAAACTGTTTTGCCCTAAATATGGCAATGGCAATTTGCCATGTGACATCCATTTCCTCAACATCCTTTGGATGGATTTGATCAAGATCTGCAAATAACAATTGAGGTGGCAGCTCCCCAGCTACAAGTGCATTGTAGCAATTCACTAGCCTTGCTACAAAGACAAGGTTTTCATCACCCTCCTTTCCTTTTGAGGAAGAGGCCACATTTGAAGATGGAGAAGTTTGAGTGGACAGGAATGATTGACTTTGTGGGTATGGCGTGACTGGTGCAGAGGAAGATAAACATGCAGAGGAATAAGAGAGAGAAGAAAGAGCATTGTTAGTTGAAATGCCAAGGTTAGCAGCTGAGTAGGAGTTCACTGATTGATCTCTCGCTGCTTGTCATCAATATCACACGCTTTCATGACTGCTATCACTTCAGCCAGAGAAAGGCGGTTAAGATCCTTAGTCTTCTTAATCACAGCTACATTCATGTCCCAAGATTTTAGGACAGCATTTAGTAGCTTCTTATTAATTTCTGACTTTGTATAGAAGATCCCTGCCACAGTCATCTCCGTGTTGAGAGTTGTGAATCTCTGCAGCTGAGCCTCAAGTCTCTCCAGGCACAACGTTGAACATGTTAAACCGTTGCCTTAGCATATCTTGGCGACTCTCTCGCATGTCTTCATTTCCCTCACACACCTCAATGAGGGCTTCCTACAGTGCCTTAGCAGAAGTATACTCTCTGAACCCTTGAGCAATATCTGGAGATAGGGCCAAAGTCAAAATAGCCAATGCCTTTTCTTGTTCTTCTACACTCTCAATATCTTCATCAGTGTAGTTTTCGATTTTCTTGTCAACCACCTGCCCCCCAACTGTAGTGGTGATTCTGACTAGATCCTTTATGACACATTTCCAGATCTTGAAGTCTTTCATCTTTATGTATTTCTCAATTCTATATTTCTACTCAGGGAAACCATCAGCGGACATAATCCTTGGAATGCGCGTGGTTGTACCCATCACAGCATCGAGTTCGTGATATTGGTTGTGATTTTGTGCTTCCATTTTTATTTAAACTAAAATCAATTAAGTATTAAATAAAATTTAATTTGCTGGTAAAAAGAATTTATTTTTCAGAAAAACGTTTACTGCCAATAGTCAACTTCCGAAAATTAATAATTAACTTCCGGAAACTTGTTTACTGACGAGCAAAACTGAATTTACTGTCGAAAAATGATTGCGGCCGTAAACTCCTTGTTTACGGCTGTGAACCTGGCAAAATTTCGGAACAAAATTTTTAATAATCAGAAATCGATTGACGACCAATTGTTTACTGTCAAAAATTTACTACCAAAAATTTATTTTATTTTTGATGATTTAATGTGATTAAATATGATCTTCAATATTAGCAACCTTAAATCAAAACTCGATTCACTGATAAAGAACTTCGTTTGCGGTGAAGGAGCTTGAAGAGCTTGTGGCCGTGAACTCGATGTTTACGGCCGTAAGCTTGGACCGAAAGCTTATTAAATCTTAGATTTCGACTGGAACAAAGAACCCTTTTCGCTATGAAGAACAATAATCACAAATACGCACCTATAAGATGCCTTTGACGCTGGTCTTGCTCTGATACCAATTGTAAAGTCCAAAATTAGATCTTACCAATGATCAAAGACAAATAGCAACCACACAATACGAAATAATAAGCAAAAGAAGAACAAAACCAAGCTAGCATACGCTTTATAGCTTTAAAACGTCGGATACAACTTGGTGGAACTAAAAAATACCAAAGGCATCAACCCTAAAACGTCTGACACAACACCCTATTTATAACTCTTATGACCGTGAGCAGTTTACGGCCATGAGGAGTTTACGGCCGCAAACTCAAGTACAACCGCAAAGTATTACACGAATGTGTTTCTTAAACAACCCCTATCACTAGCTACTATACCTAGACCAAACCATTTTACAGGACCTTTCACTTTAAAGCTTTTAAAAATGAGACTCTTCATTTTTATAACTTATGGAATGAATTCAAAAAACTTTTGGATTTCATAACTGATGAGTTTAATTAATGTTTTAAAAACTCTAATGAAGAGACTCTTGAACATCCATAACTTGAGGACAACTTATGGAGTCCATAAAACTATTTTATGAGAAAGACTATTCAACTTTATAACTTATGCATTTTAATGGATCTTTAAAGGAATGACTTTTGGTAATCCATAACTTTAGGACAAATTATGGACTCCATTAAAACACATTTAGATCAAGAATTAACTAACAACAATTTGAAAATAATTCCTATGATCTACCAAAACCCATAAGTGTATGAACAATCATATCAATAATTTCAAGACTTTCATAAACACATACACAACTTGAAATTTTGATAATGACCAAAACAGTTTAAGGTAATGATTTTAGACCAATTCCAGCCTTAAAACTTGAAAATATGCGTTAGAGGCTCCTACTCATTGAGTGTATGAACCTACTCGACGAGTAGGATGATTTTCTTCATGGACTCGGCGAGTCCATCAGTGGACTCGACGAGTCCAGTGCCCAAAAAGCCAGAATTTTCGTTTTTTAAGCTGTTGCATCGAGTATAAATGAAAACAAGCCTTGGCTCTTGTATGTCCCTAATTTGCCTGTGTATCAATCAGATCCGTTTTATGGTGCGGAATCCCAATCAAACGGATGATGTCAGATCTAATAGAAGAGAATGAGAAGAAGAATGATATGAATCTATGTATGAATTGATTAGAATGAAGATCCGGATACAAAAGATTCACGCATACAAAACTTCTCTCTAGTTTCTCTCCTGGCCGTACACTCCTTGTGTTTCATCAATCTCTACTCCTCAACCCTAACACCTATATATATACTAGGGAACATGGGCTAACTGAACATGGGCCGTAAATGGGTTTACGATCGTAAACCCGTTTACCACCGTAAACACCAAGTTGTTTACGGTCCAAGACACAAAAATACATTTTTCCAGAAAGGTAAAGTATAAACCATATTTTTGACCCAACAATCTCCCCCTTGGTTTATAACTTTTTTTTTCATAATTGACCCAACAAGCTCGCCCTAAAAAGTAGCTGGCTCTTCTTGTTAATCTTCAATGGGAGCTTTGGCTTCAGCTTTAATCTTCGATGACTTCATCTTAAGCAGTTGGGATTTTCTTCAGAATTTGACATTTAACGCACATTGGGTGAGGAGGCTTCTTGTACTGATTCTTGAAAGATGGCGCTTTCAGCTTGACAATCCTCAGAAAGAACATCTGAGAGAAATAATCTTCTGGATCACTTCAGCAGGTTCATAGATGGCAGCAGACTGATTGAGGAGGCTTCAATGCAGTCTGTCACATAATCTTCAAGTCAGCTTGACCTTTCTTCTGGGGTTGAAGGATTGAATGTTGAAAGTATAATCTTCATTTCTTGCTCCTTCGAATGAGAATTCTTCGACGATCACGGATGAAGCATTGGCTTAGAAATCTTCAACACAAACTTCATGAGTCTTATCTATACCTGAAATCACTTTTCAAGACAAAACAAAACTAAAAGAAAACTTAGATTTTTTTATTTTTCTGAACAAGAAATAAACATAAATAACACTATATTTGGATTTTTAATTTTATGATTTTTGTTTGGTTTTTCAAATTTTAATGCTTCCCTAATATTTAAACTAGAAGAAACTATGAACAAATTTAACAAAATAAAATGATAGCTAACTTTAAGAGTGATTTGGGATCAAAGTTTTTAGACAGCCTTTATGCGTTTATCAATACCTCTCCCTTCATGAATACATCTGGTCAATCGTCGGTATTGTAGTCTACTTAAACACAAGAGATTGTGACAAAATTAGGACATACTATAAGTGACAAGACAATGTGATCCTAAGTTCCTATATAATATTCCTTATAGACCATTCAGCTGACGACGACCAAAGATATTGTTGTCCACCTAAATTGAGCAGCAAGATCTACAGACAAACTGTATGTGTTCAATTTTAATTGTACTAGGACGTGTTTCCCGCTTCCTAATATGCCCCAGCCATCAAGGACTTTCATAATACTCCTTACATCGGGTGAGCAGGCAATTATTAAGAGAGAAGATAGATTTAGAATGCATATGTTGTACATCCAGGTCGGATCTCTTCCAATCACGCAAAGGATGAAACATATGACTTACTGAAGTTTTTAGAGGGATTGAGAAGAGAATGGTGCATATACTAGGTACTAGGTCGGATTATGAGTCACGCAAAGGAGACAGTATATGGCTAACAGATAGAAAGAATTGCATAGATAGAAGATGCAGAGAGATAGAGTTGCATATGTTACAGTCCAGGTCGGATCTCTCGATCACGCAGAGGAGGCAACATATGACTAATAGATAGAAAGAGAGAAAATAACCTTCTATGGACCTAGTTTATCGGAATTCCCCAATCACCCCATCTATCCGAAATTAAGGACAGAATCCGCACCTCGAGGAAAAGTGAAACCATAGTTCTGGATACAGGTTATTTAATCTAATCGGTAGACTCTCATGTATATCTCTCTGCTCAACCTATCCAAGCGTCATGAAATCAGGTTAAACGGATCTAACTAGGTCAAAGTTTGTCAAGTCCTTAAATTCATTAGGTTCAACTCTCCCTAGTCATGTCCATTTAAAATCTTTCGTGCCTACCAGCGCATCGAACACAGGGCGTAGACAATTCAACTTAGGTACGTTACGCAGATTCAGATTGCCCGTTATCACCTGCTAATTTCATTTCCCAAAACATCTCCTACAAGCACATTCCATTAACTCCATATTTTTTTTTGATTTTCTGATTTTCTAATGTTTTTGGATATATTTTTTTTAATTTTCTAATTTTTTTTAAAATTATTTTTTTTTTTGAATTTTTGTTTTGTTTTTATTTCTCCCCCTAAATTTGTGCATAGGAGAGAAACGAAAGTAAATGCGCAAATTTAAACTATCCTAAAACAAAAATTAGTCTTTAAAGCAAATTAGCTTAAGAAAAACTTAGGAGTATAGAGAAGAAAATTCAAACCGTAAGTCACCGATTGAATTTGCATCCAGAAGGACTGAGAACAGCAAGCATAATCTCATAACAAATCCGAAAATTCTTCATATCATTAAGCACTAACCCCATTTGTGATCTCTACCTTTCTTCCTTTCCCGCAAAAGGACACATACTTTCAAGCAAGGTCAAAATGTTGCACAGTTGAGAGATGCCTCCTATCATGTGCCTGGAACAACCACTATCAACAAACTGAAATCTAATGATATGCCTCCATAGCTGCTCCAACACAGAGCGGGATCAGTTGGTCTTTGGATCCCAGTCCATTTTGAAACTGGGTCGACCTTTGTCATCCTTGCACGGTAACCTCTCCCATGACATATCCTGCTTGTCACAAACAAATGACGATGAAATATTAGAGTCATTAGACGATTTGGAATTTTTCACCTTTGGTACCCATCTATATTCGGGTTTAACCCATTTCTTGTTCGATCCGATGGGTGCCTCAGTACTTGCTTTTAAAATGGAAGTCGGACGTTGAGATGACTTTGACTTTGGCTTTACGGGAGCATCTCTAGGATTGGGCTTGTTGGCTGACATTTCCTTCTTGCCCTTGGGATTTAGATTCTTGGCCTTGTGGGATTGATTCTTAGCCTTCTACGCATTTCAGACACCATTTTCTGAACGTGACCTAGAAGGGTTTCTTTTGAAGTGTCTCCCACTTGATGCGTTTTTCCATCCTTGTGCGTTGTAGGGAACGTATGCCCGATTTGCACAGTTTCGGGTAATGTGTCCAGGTGTTCTACAGTGAAAACATGTGTTTTTCTTCACTGTGAAGTTATTTCTTCCTGCCCCTAGTGGCGTATCCTTGCCTTGTCTCTGATTTTTCCCAGATGCACACTTGCAACAAGCACTCTGTTGCGCTGGAATTGGAGGCCTGTGTCTCTCAACGGTAGGTTTGTTAGGAGCAATAGAATTCGAAGCAATAGATTCTGAGTTCAAGGAGTCATTGGTTTGTTCAGTAGTGTTCTCCTTGTTCTCATCTTTTGCTAATTTACCTGCACATAAAGTAGAAGAATTAGTATTTTCAACTTGAATACCTCCTGACACAAATCCAATTGGTTTTCCATATTCAAGATGTGCCTCCCTGTCAATTTCTTCCTGTGTTATAAGGATGGATGTGTAGTTATGATTGAAAGGTGGAGGAACACTATCATACCCTAGACCCTTATTTTGATTATCTTTGAATTTTAATTGGGTTTCAAATAAGGACTGGACTGTCTGACTTGACGCAGTATAATTTTTGAAACTGACATCTGTTTTTCCACACTCAATATTCAAAGTGTCAAGTTCTTCAGTTACAGCAGCAAGTTGTCTCTTAATATAGTCATAATTTTGACACTTGTTGCTATAATCTTCCTGAAGCTTCCTAAAGTCTTTGGTTTTTGCTTCTAATTCAGCCTTCAGGGGTTTCTATCGTTTCCTAAGTTGATATGCTTCGTATTTTAGGTTCTCGACTTCACTTTTTAGCAAATCAATTTGTTCCCGAAGAAATTTAATCGTAGTTTCACAAACTGGTGTACATGAAACTTCACATGATTGAGAACATGAAACTTCATTTACCGAAGTGTTTGTAGAACTCATTGTTTTTCTACAGTTCAAAGCATCAAGTTCTTCAATTACATAAGCAAGACTAAGATGATTGAGATCTTTTGTCTTCTTGATGATAGCCATGTTCATATCCCACGATTTCGAAAGTGAATTTAGCAGCTTTTTGTTTATCTCGGTCTTAGTCAAGAAGATCCCAACTATATTCATCTCAGTAGTGAGTGTGGTAAATCGTTGCAACTGAGTTTCGAGGGTTTCTCTAGGGATATAATCGAAAATGTTGAAATGTTGTCTTAACATATCCTAACAACTCTCTTTCATGTTTTCAACTCCCTCGTAGACCTAAAAATCAATTAAAAAGCACAACTGAAAGCCAAAATCAATCTTAAAAGTCAAACCCTTTGATTATAAACCTTAAAAGTCAAATTTAAAAAGTTAAACTCAAAAGTCAAACTTGAAAAGTCAAACCGAAAAGCTAAATTTGAAAATTTTAAAAATTAAACGAAAAAGTCAAATTTCAAAGTCAAAGGTCAAACTTGGAAGTTAAAGTCAAAATGTAAGGTCAAAAGTTAAAAAACAAACGTCATAAATTAAAATATAATTTTATTTATTAAGTTTAATTTAATTTAATTTAATTTATTTATTTATTATTATAATTTTTATTTTATTTTTTTATTTTTTTAATGTTAGATGAAATATGAATTTAAAATTAAAAGGAATTGAATTTTGGGTTAAAAGTGTCAAATTTCGAAAGCATAAACCGAGAATAACAAGTGTTTAAGAGTTAAAAGCGGTAGGAAAAGAACATCCAGCAGGTTGGATAAGATGGAATAGGCTCTGGCTTATGAGTTGAAGGTCACAAGTTTGATTCCGGGGAACTCCAAAATTGCTTTCCCTTTTTAATATGAAGTTGCGATGCGAAAAATAAGTGCGAGCTCTCCAAAACTCGATCAAAAACCTTTTTTTATAAAAAACACGAAGAACAAACCCCCATTAATTTTCAGAGATCTATCCAAAAATGCAAAAATGTTTTGAAAATAAGTTCAAATAATGCTCTAAATCTAACAAAATTGACTGATACAACTTGGCTCTGATACCAATTGTAAGTCCCTAATTTGCCTGTGTATCAATCAGATCCGTTTGATGGTGCGAAATCCCAATCAAACGGATGATGTTAGATCAAATATAAGAGAATGAGAAGAAGAATAATATGAATCTATGCATGAATTGATTAGAATAAAGATCCGGATACAAAAGATTCACACACACAAAACATCTCTCTAGTTTCTCTCTTTGTCGTACACTCCCTGTGTCTCATCAATCTCTACTCCTCACCGCTAACACCTATATATATATATATATATATATATATATATATATATATATATATATATATATATATATATATATACTAGGGCACATGGGCTAACTGAACATGGGCCGTAAATGGGTTTACGGCCATAAACACAGCCATAAACACCAAGTTGTTTACGGTCCTAAACACAAAAATACATTTTTCTAGAAAAGTAAAGTACAAATATTATACGTGCAAATATTCAACATTCGAATATTTCATCCTAACTAACATTGGATCTATGTTTTCTTTATTATACGTGCAAATATTCAACATTCGAATATTTCATCCTAACTAGCATACTATGAAGAAACTATACTAAAAGAATCTAGTAGAATCACATACCTTTTGATGGAGTTTGAAGTCTTGAACCTTGAAGACTTGAGTACCTCAATTGTTGCACCTCAAATGGTTCACACAACACCAGGAACCCTTGAAATAACTAGAGAATAAGGATACTTGCACCAAATCGGTTTTTCCCTCTTGTGTATACACACTAGTGCCAATTTCATGAACCAAGGACCTCTTTATATAGTGTGGAGGGTTAGGGTTACATTCATGTAAACCCTAATACCCATGACCTTTCATTTCCATAGGATCAATGGGTTAAACACACCATGGACTATCCATGAAAGCTTACTCCAACCTAAATGAACTTGGCCCACCATATATATACATATATATATATATATATATATATATATATATATATATATATATATATATATATATATAAGATTCCATATTTAAGTACTTCCTTTTTTATCACTAAATTAACTCTTGATCAATACTAATTAAATAATATGATTTCATATTAATATATTAGAACTTATAATATATTAATATAAATCACTAGTATCCTTTTTCTCATTTTGTCTATCCAATTGTTCCGATGCCATGCAACCCATATAGATTGACTTGGCTCTGATACCAATTGTAAGTCCCTAATTTTCCTGTGTATCAATCAGATCCGTTTGATGGTGCGAAATCCCAATCAAACGGATGATGTTAGATCAAATATAAGAGAATGAGAAGAAAAATAATATGAATCTATGCATGAATTGATTAGAATGAAGATCCAGATACAAAAGATTCACACACACCAAACTTCTCTCTAGTTTCTCTCTTTCCCGTACACTCCCTGTGTCTCATCAATCTCTACTCCTCACCCCTAACACCTATATATATATATATATATATATATATATATATATATATATATATATATATATGTATATATGTACTAGGGAACATGGGTTAACTGAACATGGGCCGTAAATGGGTTTACGGCCGTAAACACAGCCATAAACACCAAGTTGTTTACGGTCCTAGACACAAAAATACATTTTTCTAAAAAAGTAAAGTACAAACCATATTTTTGACCCAAAAGCTCTGATACCACTAATGGGTTTTGAGCATTCTAACACTTCTATAGCGTATATGCAACCCTATAAACCTTGGATCTATGTTTTCTTTATTATACGTGCAAATATTCAACATTCAAATATTTCATCGTAACTAGCATATTATGAAGCAACTATACTAAAAGAATCTATTAGAATCACATACCTTTTGATGGAGTATGAAGTCTTGAAGCTTGAAGACTTGAGTACCTCAAGTGTTGCACCTCAAATGGTTCACACAACACCAGGAACCCTTGAAATAACTAGAGAATAAGGATACTTGCACCAAATCGGTTTTTTGCTCTTGTGTATACACACTAGTGCCAATTTCATGAACCAAGGACCTCTTTATATAGTGTGGAGGGTTAGGGTTACATTCATGTAAACCCTAATACGCATGACCTTTCATTTCCATAGGATCAATGGGTTAAACACACCATGGACTATCCATGAAAGCTTACTCCAACCTAAATGAACTTGGCCCACCACATATATATATATATATATATATATATATATATATATATATATATAAGATTCCATATTTTAGTAGTTCCTTTTTTATCACTAAATTAACTCTTGATCAATACTAATTAAATAATATGATTTCATATTAATATCTTAGAACTTATAATATATTAATATAAATCACTAGTATCCTTTTTCTCATTTTGTCTATCCAATTGTTCCGATGCCATGCAACCCAAATAGATTGACTTGGCTCTGATACCAATTGTAAGTCCCTAATTTTCCTGTGTATCAATCAGATCCGTTTGATGGTGCGAAATCCCAATCAAACGGATGATGTTAGATCTAATATAAGAGAATGAGAAGAAGAATAATATGAATCTATGCATGAATTGATTAGAATGAAGATCCGGATACAAAAGATTCACACACACAAAACTTCTCTCTAGTTTCTCTCTTTGCCGTACACTCCCTGTGTCTCATCAATCTCTATTCCTCACCCCTAACACCTATATATATATATATATATATATATATATATATATATATATATATATATATATGTATATATATATATATGTATGTATATATATACTAGGGAACATGGGGCGTAAATGGGTTTACGACCATAAACACAGCCATAAACACCAAGTTGTTTACGGTCCTAGACACAAAAATACATTTTTCTAGAAAAGTAAAGTACAAACCATATTTTTGACCCAACAACTCTCATACCACTAATGGGTTTTGAGCATTCTAACACTTCTATAGTGTATATGCAACCCTATAAACCTTAGATCTATGTTTTCTTTATTATACGTGCAAATATTCAACATTCGAATATTTCATCCTAACTAGCATACTATGAAGGAACTATACTAAAAGAATCTAGTAGAATAACATACCTTTGGACAGAGTTTGAAGTCTTGAACCTTGAAGACTTGAGTACCTCAAGTGTTGCACCTCAAATGGTTCACACAACACCAGTAACCCTTAAAATAACTAGAGAATAAGGATACTTGCACCAAATCGGTTTTTCCCTCTTGTGTATACACACTAGTGCCAATTTCATGAACCAAGGACCTCTTTATATAGTGTGGAGGGTTAGGGTTACATTCATGTAAACCCTAATACCCATGACCTTTCATTTCCATAGGATCAATGGGTTAAACACACCATGGACTATCCATGAAAGCTTACTCCAACCTAAATGAACTTGGCCCACCATATATATACATATATATATATATATATATATATATATATATATATATATATATATATATATATAAGATTCCATATTTAAGTACTTCCTTTTTTATCACTAAATTAACTCTTGATCAATACTAATTAAATAATATGATTTCATATTAATATATTAGAACTTATAATATATTAATATAAATCACTAGTATCCTTTTTCTCATTTTGTCTATCCAATTGTTCCGATGCCATGCAACCCAAATAGATTGACTTGGCTCTGATACCAATTGTAAGTCCCTAATTTTCCTGTGTATCAATCAGATCCGTTTGATGGTGCGAAATCCCAATCAAACGGATGATGTCAGATCAAATATAAGAGAATGAGAAGAAGAATAATATGAATCTATGCATGAATTGATTAGAATGAAGATCCAGATACAAAAGATTCACACACACAAAACTTCTCTCTAGTTTCTCTTTTTCCCGTACACTCCCTATGTCTCATCAATCTCTACTCCTCACCCCTAACACCTATATATATATATATATGTATATATATACTAGGGAACATGGGTTAACTGAACATGGGCCGTAAATGGGTTTACGGCCATAAACACAACCATAAACACCAAGTTGTTTACGGTCCTAGACACAAAAATACATTTTTCTAGAAAAGTAAAGTACAAACCATATTTTTGACCCAAAAGCTCTGATACCACTGATGGGTTTTGAGCATTCTAACACTTCTATAGCGTATATGCAACCCTATAAACCTTGGATCCATGTTTTCTTTATTATACGTGCAAATATTCAACATTCAAATATTTCATCCTAACTAGCATACTATGAAGCAACTATACTAAAAGAATCTTGTATAATCACATACCTTTTGATGGAGTTTGAAGTCTTGAACCTTGAAGACTTGAGTACCTCAATTGTTGCACCTCAAATGGTTCACACAACACCAGGAACCCTTGAAATAACTAGAGAATAAGGATACTTGCACCAAATCGGTTTTTCCCTCTTGTGTATACACACTAGTGCCAATTTCATGAACCAAGGACCTCTTTATATAGTGTGGAGGGTTAGGGTTACATTCATGTAAACCCTAATACGCATGACCTTTCATTTCCATAGGATCAATGGGTTAAACACACCATGGACTATCCATGAAAGCTTACTCCAACCTAAATGAACTTGGCCCACCACATATATATATATATATATATATATATATATATATATATATATAAGATTCCATATTTAAGTAGTTCCTTTTTTATCACTAAATTAACTCTTGCTCAATACTAATTAAATAATATGATTTCATATTAATATATTAGAACTTATAATATATTAATATAAATCACTAGTATCCTTTTTCTCATTTTGTCTATCCAATTGTTCCGATGCCATGCAACCCAAATAGATTGACTTGGCTCTGATACCAATTGTACGTCCCTAATTTGCCTGTGTATCAATCAGATCCATTTGATGGTGCGAAATCCCAATCAAACGGATGATGTTAGATCAAATATAAGAGAATGAGAAGAAGAATAATATGAATCTATGCATGAATTGATTAGAATGAAGATCCGGATACAAAAGATTCACACACACAAAACTTCTCTCTAGTTTCTCTCTTTGCCGTACACTACCTGTGTCTCATCAATCTCTACTCCTCACCCCTAACACCTATATATATATATATATATATATATATATATATATATATATATATATATGTATATATATATATATCTATATATATATATATATATATATATATATATGTATGTATATATATACTAGGGAACAATTGCTAACTGAACATGGGCAGTAAATGGGTTTACGGCCATAAACACAGCCATAAACACCAAGTTGTTTACGGTCCTAGACACAAAAATACATTTTTCTAGAAAAGTAAAGTACAAACCATATTTTTGACCCAACAGCTCTCATACCACTAATGGGTTTTGAGCATTCTAACACCTCTATAGTGTATATGCAACCCTATAAACCTTGGATCTATGTTTTCTTTATTATACGTGCAAATATTCAACATTCGAATATTTCATCCTAACTAGCATACTATGAAGGAACTATACTAAAAGAATCTAGTATAATAACATACCTTTTGATGGAGTTTGAAGTCTTGAACCTTGAAGACTTGAGTACCTCAAGTGTTGCACCTCAAATGGTTCACACAACACCAGGAACCCTTGAAATAACTAGAGAATAAGGATACTTGCACCAAATCGGTTTTTCCCTGTTCTGTATACACACTAGTACCAATTTCATGAACCAAGGACCTCTTCATATAGTGTGGAGGGTTAGGGTTACATTCATGTAAACCCTAATACCCATGACCTTTCATTTCGATAGGATCAATGGGTTAAACACACCATGGACTATCCATGAAAGCTTACTCCAACCTAAATGAACTTGGCCCACCATATATATATATATATATATATATATATATATATATATATATATATATAAGAGTCCATATTTAAGTAGTTCCTTTTTTATCACTAAATTAACTCTTGATCAATACTAATTAAATAATATGATTTCATATTAATATATTAGAACTTATAATATATTAATATAAATCACTGGTATCCTTTTTCTCATTTTGTCTATCCAATTGTTCCAATGCCATGCAACCCAAATAGACAATGCCAAGTTAGGTCGAATACATACCAATAATAGTTATGGGCTTAGACACTAATCCAACAAATAGATCAATGATCCCCATGTCATGAAAAAAGCTTGGCTATGTCGTAGCCAACTAAGGACAAAACAGTCGATCATCAGGGCACCACCATGACATAGCAAGCCCTCAGCCATGTTGTGTGATTTAGCAAAATGCCCAATACTTAATTACATGCTTAATCCCTACCGATCTTAGACCAAAACTTTAGATCCACTTATTTTAATGGTTTAATTGATAAAGTTCCCATGTTTACCAATTAGGACTCCATTCAAAGGCTAGATCTACAACCATAAGTCCATTAAGTCCTTATGAGGCTATAACTTGAGCATGAAAACAAGATACAACAAACATCGTCCTTTTTCTTATTCAATAGAAGTCTAATGACCTAGAAAATCCATCACAAGATCTGGAGTTCATCAAACTCCAAGAGCATCCAAGGAAGGGACCAAAACCTTACAAAAAGGATTCAAACTTGCACCAAGAAGAACATTATTTAAGATGAGAATTTTATACCTTCAGTTACTTAGAAATCTAAAGAGAATAATCGATCCATGTTCACTCTTTGACCCCTTACACCAAGATGGACTTATCCTTTCCTCAATCTTCACCTAAAATCCAAAGTATAAGCTCTCAATGACGAAATCAAGCCTTCCATTATGCATGGGGGCTATGTTTTCATTTGGAAGGGATGGATGTTGAAGAGGATGCCCTAAACCTTGAGTTTCAGAAGAAACCCTAAAAGATCATCGTCCTAGGCTGTAGCAGATGCCATACTGTGGCCTTCCTCTTGTCACGTCATGGCAGACACCTGATATGAAATCCATGCGTTTGAAACGCCACGTTATAGGGCCCCATTCACCACGTCATAGGAAAATGTTTTTTTCCCAAAAGCTTTACTGTGGCTTCCTCCAATACCTCAACTGATCTATTATGTGAAATAGGTGTTACAAGTATCCCCCACTTAAATTAGACTTCTTCCTCGAAATCAGTTCTCATATTTTACAATCTTCACACCCTTCGAACACCTTGTAGGGTCTCCAAACCCGACTTTGTAACCATTAAGAAAAAGGGTTCCAAAATGAGGCTCATAAGCCAATTCGAGAAAAGACTCCAAAGGTCTGAATCACATCTACTGCATCATCTATTGAGCATTTAACCACCTCCTAAAACTTATGGCAACACTATTTTTAGCAGGAAATTCACAACATGATGAAAAACAAACTCCGCATAACATCAGTAACCCAAAGTGAGTAGAACTCACTCCTTTGTCCATAATATTCAAACCTTGAACTTATACCTAACCTATAGTTAGAAAGGTCTACCGTATATGCCACCTCTACAGACTAAAATATCTCCAACCTAATTCGACCAATACCCCCTGTCCTGGTGCCGCCTATAAAAAGTTGAAGAATGAACCTGTAACAAACAACATAGCCGACAACATCACACAATGATGCATCATCATAAATTCTTGCAAAAGCCTAACAGGCAAAGGATAAAATAACCAATACATCAACCATGTTGACCAAAAAACACAGATTTGATCAGACTTAGATCTTCTTGGCTACACAGCATCGTACTGCATAGCAGGATATGGAACCCACGACCGACCACCGTCAGCAATACCCCACATATAAATACACTAACAAGAATTGAATGGAAATAATCGACCACAAACTAAACTAGACCATATAACGACTTTGCACTAACATCCCTTCTCAGTTATCAACTAAAAACACTCGGGTTTACCCCCGACCTACCAACCACTAACAGTTCTCGGGCTTACCCTCGATCCACAAACCACTAATAGCTATCATGCTTTCCCCTGATCTGCTAACCACTAACATCTCTTAGGCTTACCCTGAGTCCGCTAACCACTAGGATTTATCCCATCCTAACTAAGGCTCATATCAATCCTACAAAACCTAACTATCCCTATTCGGCTTATAGATCGTGACTCGGACCTCAAGGTCCCAATCAGATAAGAACAAACAAGGAAGTCCTCCTCACAACCCTCATCCTGAGCTCTAATCAACCTAGGACCCTAAAGCACGATGACTACCTATGGAATACTAACACAACTTCAACGAAGACAATTCAAAAAGGAATTCAACAACTGGTGATGACCAGGATGGCAAAATCAGAAGACTAAGAAATTGCGAGAAAGTCTTCAACTTGAGCAATCTTGCTAAAAAATGATTTTTGGCATGAAGCCCTTCTGCAATGAAATCTCCACTCTCCCCCACTTGGAATATACCAATAATATGAATGCAACCAAAACAAGACTAAAGATCCAACTCGAACCAAATGAAGCACTAATAATTCATTCCCTAAGGAAATAACCGAAATGGAGAAGATATCCCTAAGTCTAAGTCAGCCTAACAATGCAGTCCACCAAGGACCCCGCAACATTACCAACACAAATTCATACACATGACAAATTTTATTTATAAGGAAAATTCCAAAACAAAAACCCAATTCATAAAAATCAAGACATAAATAAAAAAACTGAAAACGTATCCACAATCAACATAGTCACCACACCTTGATTCTCTATGATAAACTAGTACGCTCTTTCTTCAGCGCTGGACACCTCAGCCCTCCCTGACGCCCATTTCGCATCTGCCATGCACAAGTTGTGGGATTTTTCACTTCACTGAACATGAGAAAGGAGCAATGATCTTTGATATGGCCTCGTGGTCCTAATGGAATCAAACTCGCAAGCTCTGCGTACAATCCCTGCCGAAATTCCCCTCCTTACACACCTGCGCAAAATACCAACATCTACCATCATGAAACTATTATATTAAGTGTCTAAGCCTATAACTATAATTGCTATGTACTTGACCCGAGATTATCATGGTCCATTTCGGGTTGCATATCACCACGACAATTTGATAGGATGGATACTTGAGTAAGAGGTTACTTATGATTTATTAATATATTATAATTTCTAATATATTAATATGAAATCACATTAGTTAGTTAGTATTAATCAAGAATTAATTATGAGATCAAAAGAGACTAATTAAATATATGGGGATTGATTTGGTAAATCAATGATTCTTATAGTGTAGGTCAAGTGTTATTTAGGATGGGCTAAACCAATATGGTAGTACATGGATAGTCAATGAAGGTTTAACCCATGGAACCTAAGTAATATGAAAGGTCATGGGCATTAGGGATTGCATGGATGTAACCCTAGACTTTGCCACACTGTAAAAGGACTCCCTAAGAACCCAAAATCGGCCACTAGAGTTCTTGGTGTTCATTAGAGCCAGTTTTGGAGCTAGCAACATCTCTCTAAAGTTTTCCTTTGTCCTAGGTGTGTTGTGAACCATTTGAGGCATCACAGGTGGGGTGCTAAGTTCTTAAAGGCCAAATACAACAAGTCCTACGAGTTACATAAAGAGGTAAACTCCTAACTAGTATTTTATGTTGTTTATGTCAAATGTATGCTAGTTGTATGCTTAATGCTTTGGAAACAATATTGCATGTATAATTAGAGAAAACATAGATTCAAAGCATTTAGGGTTGTATGTGCACCAAATGATGTTGTAGTATACAAAACCCTACAGTAGTATCAGAGACAAGGGTTGTTTTCTATTATATTTGATGTTTGGTTAATTTTTAAAGCTGAAAAATCGATTTGCTGGCCATCTTCCTGATGAACTCGTCAACTCCATGGACTGACTCGACGAGTCCACTCAGTATAAGGTAAACTCAGCAAGTCATGTTAATGCACTGGACGACTTGATGCTTCTGATGGTAGATTTTCGGGAGTTTTGGCCTGTTTCGGATTAGGATCATTACCACAAAATGTCTTAGTTCATAAATTTTGATTTTGTTGATATGGTATTGATCATGCTCATCCAATTTAAAGATAATTTTCAAAATTTCAAGATTTGTATTAGTTATATGATAGGCTAATTTCTTGCAAATTGTTGATATGAAGTATCTTAACTTATTAGTTTAACTAGATCATAGGAAAATTATTTGATACTTTTTATTAGTTAGAATATTTGATCTAAATGCCTTGTATGAACTCCATAACTTGTCCTCAAGTTATGGAAAATGAAAAGTCTCTTTTAAATGGTTTTAAAGTCTTCCATAACTTGTCCTCAAGTTATGGAACATGAAAAGTTTTTCCATCAAAAATGCATTAAACTCATAATTTATAGAAACCAAATGTTTTAGAATAGTTCAAAACTTGCCCTCAAGTTTTAGAATTGGTAAAGTCACCCTTATGAGTACTTTAGTTCCAAACCGTACAATTTTAAAAGTTAAAATTCAACCCTTATACTATTATGTCACACCCCAAAACCTGAACGGCGGAAACGTTCGGGGGCGGATGACTTCATGTGGTGACGTAACAAGTGAATACATAGTAAAGAAAGCAATACAACCATCATATATATATAATTGAAAGTTTACATTTGTCAAAAGTTACATGTTCAAAAACCAATTACAAATATGATGTCAAAATATGAGATTAAACTGGCGCTGCAGCATCCCTTCATCAAAAGCATAATGATACCTGTAGTTACTGAATTCCTGGGACATACAGGTAATTTTGAAAGAGTAGATCAACATTTAAGCTGGTGAGTTACATACGTATTTAATGACAATGTTTGTATGAAATGAAATGTCTTATCCTTGTTTGTTTGTTTCCTAGAAAATCCTATATTTTCTAATAGTATAAATGTAGTCTTCCTTCAAGACCAAAAGTTTGTTTCCAAAAATGTATGTAAGTGTAAAAATAAACAATATGTTTGAAAACCTCATAAATCAATGTATTTTTTATACTTCCTGTGAGATTTATAACCATACTATTGACTCGGGATGCCTATACACAACGTTCTTCAGGCGTTAGAATGTTATGACGTTTGTCACCCCAAACGGTGGACTGTAGCTAACAGTCAGGGCGCGGGTTGTCAAGCCTGTATAAATCTATACACAAACACCATGCTCCCCCTCCAAGGGATTCTAGTATATAATACAGGACTTGAAATGTGTACTCGAACGTACGTGAAGTAAATGTCTCACATAATCGTAGTATAAAAACAGATTTACGTGTTGAAATGTTCGTTTGTTATTGTCCATGAAAGTGATTTCTTGAAAATCGTGTTTCTAGTATGTAAAAGTTAGCAATATCCTCATAAAACTATACCTATTATAGTTTTGTAAGAGTGTTCCTCGTTTGTTTTAGAATATCTAGAAAAGGAATCACTTGTTATGAAAGCATAGATTTTTGTAGAGTCTAAGATAGACACATATACATTAAATCTAGGAAAAATGTTTAGTTTATACATGCATTACAACCATTTCTAGTTTTAAAAATAGAATGCTATTGTAATATATTTTGTATACGGGAGTTCCCTATAAAGTTTATAAATCACATTTGATTGCACTTAATAAAAGTGTATAAGAATCTTTATATATAACACCCGATAGTAGTCGTGTGTTTTACTTGTATTCCCCCCCCCCCCCTTTCAAAGCATGTAAAAGCATTTAGAATATTCAAAAAGGGTTAATTAAGGGGTATGAACTCACTTGAAAGTTTGAAGATAGCGATATGGAAAACCGGGCAGAGTTTCGTCTCGGGAAACGGATTTTTCTCGGGATCCTCGGGAATCTCGGGAGTAAAATCGACCATCGGGACTTTGAGCAAAATGATCAGGGCTTCGGGGTAGTGCAGGCACGAAAAATGAGGCAAAACGCAAGATAAGTGAGAGAGAATGAGCAAATTTTCCGGGAACCCTCGCATCCTATTTATAGGAGGCTGGAACCGCCTCGGTACGCGGGGCGTACGCGTACGTCACGCATGACCGAGTCCTCGACTGCCTTGGACTTCGAATGCGATGGGGGGTAGGCACGCATAGGGGCGACGTGGACGATCTGAGGCCAAGGCCTTGAGTACGTTGGGCGTACTCGTGTACGCAGGGCGTACTTTCGTGACTCAGACTTCGGATAATACCGAAGTTTTCAATAAAAATATATATAAATTATTTATCAAACTTTAAAAATTCATATCTCCTTCATACGAACTCCGTTTTTGACGTTCTTTATATCCACACATAGGTGAGACTAAGATCTACAACTTTTGTTTAGATTCCGTCGGCAAATTCCGAAATTATTTTTATTATTTATTTATTAAAATGACGCGATCAAGGAATTTCTTTAAAAATTCATAAGTTCTTTACCTGGCGTCGGTTTTTGCCAGACTTTTTACCGCTGAATTACCATTGTCGAGACCTTCGATTCTCGTTTAGGTCATTCCGGCCAAAAGTCGCTCGATCTTCGATTCGAGTTTTTAGTTGTCTGTTGCTAAGCCGAAATTGGAAAAATCTTAATTTCAATATACGAAGCCGGGTTTGGGCATTCTTTTTACGTATGATCCCGGTTTAATGATATAAAACATAGTAGGTTGTTACATAAAAACTTTTTGGACATTTTATTATCAACGTTAATTTTTATTAACTCAAAAATGGTTACAATATTTGACCTATTAGGCCATTACAAAGAGTTGAAATATCAGGTTGTCACATCATCCCCCGTTAGAGGGAATTTTTTGAAGAAATTTAAAGTAGTAAGGACACTAGTGAACATGAAAGAGATGAGGATACTTTTGTTTCATCTGATCTTCGCGTTCCCATGTGAATTCAGGTCCCTACTTGGCGTTCCAGCGAACCTTCACGATAGCTATGCGACTTTGTTTTGTTTGTTTGACCTCTCGGTCCATGATTTCTACTGGTTCTTCCACAAAGTTGAGGCTCTCGTTGATCTCGATTTCATCGGGTGGAATAACAAGAGTCTCATCGGACAGACACTTTTTCAAGTTTGAGACGTGGAAGGTTGGATGTATGTTACTAAGTTCACGCGGTAGGTTAAGCTTGTAAGCCACAGGGCCGATTCTGGAAAGAATCTCGAAAGGCCCTATGTATCTTGGATTTAGTTTCCCTCGCTCTTCGAAGCGTAATAAACCCTTCCACGGTGAGACCTTTAATAAAACATGGTCTCCTACTTGGAATTCCAAAGGTTTACTCCTTTGGTCAGCGTAGCTTTTCTGTCGGTCTCTAGAGGCTTTCAATCGTTCACGAATCTGAACGATCTTCTCTGTTGTTTCTCGTATGATTTCCGGACCGGTGAGAGTGCTTTCAGGAACTCTTCCTTTAGCTAACTGGGTATCGCCAACTTGAGTCCAGCACAAAGGGGATCTGCACTTTTGACCATAGAGGGCTTCGAACGGAGCAGCCTTTATGCTTGTATGATAACTATTGTTGTATGAAAATTCGAAAAGGGGTAAATGGATATCCCATGCCTTTCCAAAGTGAATCACACAGGCTCTCAGCATATCTTCTAAACTCTATATAGTTCTCTCACTCTGCCCGTCTGTTTGTGGGTGGTAGGTTGTACTCATGTCTAGCTTAGTCCCCAGGGAACTTTGTAGTGACTGCCAAAATCTTGAAGTGAATCTACTATCTCGGTCGGAGATAATGGATATCGCAACAGCATGCAGTCGCACTACTTCCCTTAAGTAAGTTCTTGTAAGCTTTTCCATTTTGTCAGTCTCCTTGATGGGTAGGAAATGCGCGGATTTGGTCAATCTGTCGATGATGACCCATATGGTATCGAGTCCACCCGTCGTCTTGGGTAACTTGGTTATGAAGTCCATAGTAATACGTTCCCATTTCCATTCTGGTATCTCTGGTTGTTGTAGTAATCCTGACGGTTTTTGATACTCGACCTTAACCTTAGCGCAAGTAAGGCATTTACTTACGAAGGTAGCAATTTCTGTTTTCATGTTAGGCCACCAGTACAAGTTCTTAAGATCCAGATACATCTTATCTGAACCCGGGTGAACGGAATACCTCGTGTTGTGTGCTTCAGTCATGACTACGTCTCTGAACCCGCCATGTTTTCGCATCTAGATTCGGTCCATGAGATAATATGCTCTGCCACCCTTGACTTCTAGATTCTTTTCCATTCCCTGCAGGGATTCACCCGCCACATTTTCAGGTCGCAAAGCTTCCATTTGTGCCTCTTTAATTTGTGTGGATAAGTGGGAATGGATAGTCATAGTCAGAGATCTGACCCTCCGACTAGTGTATTCCTTTCGACTGAGGGCATCAGCTACCACATTGGCCTTGCTAGGATGATAACGAATTTCGCATTTGTAGTCATTTAGTAACTCAACCCATCATCGTTGTCGCATGTTGAGTTCCTTTTGATTGAAAATGTGTTGAAGGCACTTGTGATCAGTGAAAATAGTACTCTTTGTTCCGTATAAGTAGTGTCTCCAGATCTTCAGAGCAAATACCATTGCTCCTAACTCAAGATCGTGTGTCGTATGGTTCACTTCGTGTGTCTAAAGCTGTCGGGACGCATAAGCAATAACTTTCCCTCTCTGCATAAGAACACAACCAAGTCCTTGATTTGAAGCATCATAATACATTATGAAGTCTTCTATCCCTTCGGGGAGGGATAGTATCGGTACGGTGCACAAGGCCTGTTTCAGTGTTTGGAATACACTACGAAGCCTTCTCTTGTTTTGCTAAAGAAGTTCTTTATAAATCTGCGATAATAGCCAGCGAGACCTAGAAATTGACGAATTTCTATAGGTGTCTTTGGTGCTGACCAGTTCTTGATAGCCTTGATTTTGGAGGGGTCCACGTGTATCCCTTTCTCGCTAACTACGTGGCCTAAAAATTCTACTCTTCGAATCCAAAATTTGCATTTAGAGAACTTCGCATAGAGTTTCTCCGATCGCAGTGTTTCTAAAACTTTTTGTAGGTGTTGACTATGCTCTTCCTTACTTTAGGAGTAGATAAGTATATCATCGATAAAGACGATGACGAACTGATCTAAGTAGGGACGGCATACCCTATTCATTAGGTCCATAAATATTGTTGGTGCGTTGGTTAATCCAAATGGCATTACTACAAATTCGTAGTGCCCATAACGAGTTCGGAAAGCTGTCTTGGGAATATCCCCCTCAAGTACCCGTAATTGGTGATATCCGGATCGTAGATCTATCTTCGAGAAGTAGTTTGCTCCTTGGAGTTGATCGAATAGGTCGTCAATACGGGGTAGAGGGTAACGGTTCTTGATAGTAAGTTTGTTCAGCTCTCTGTAGTCGATGCACATACGAAACGATTCGTCCTTCTTCTTTACAAACAAGACCGGTGCTCCCCAAGGTGAGAAACTTGGTCTTATTAATCCTTTTTGCAGGAGTTCATTTAGTTAACTGGAAAGTTCTTGCATCTCTGCTGGTGCTAGACGATAAGGAGATTTCGCTACTGGGGTAGCCCCTGGAGCTAAGTCGATTCTGAATTCCACATGGCGTTGTGGTGGTAATCCTGGTAGTTCTTCTGGAAAGATATCAGGAAAGTCGCGTACTTCTGGAATGTTCTTGATGTCCTTCAGTTCCTGGCTTGTATCGATGATGTGCGCTAGGAATGCTCGACAATCCTTCCGTAAACACTTTCGAGCCTGGATGCATGAAATGATACGAAGGTTTGTACTTGATTTGTCGCTGTAAATCAGTAGTGTCTCGTTGTTAGGGGGATTAAGATGAACTGCTTTTTCAAACCACATGATGTCGATGCGAAGAAGTCTTAACCAATCCATGCGGACTATAACGTCGAAACTTTTAATAGGGACCGGCATGAGATTGATTGGGAAAGAATGACCGTCTAAAGTTAACATACAATCCTTGTATATGTAGTTAGTGTTTTCGGTTTTTCCGTTGGCCATCTCTACAGTGAATGATTTTTCTAGTTTGCTAGGTTTTGGTTTAAGTAAGTGAATAAAGTTTTGACTCACGAAGCTTCTCTTCGCTCCACTATCGAATAATATGCATGCATATGAATTATCGAGGAGGAACGTACCAGCAACTACAGTTGGGTCAGCTATAGCTTCGTCGTGGCCTATAGTCAAAACTCGTCCCACACCACCGGTGCCTGCTGCCTTAGGGCAGTTCCTCCTGTAGTGGCCCACCTCGCCACAACCGTAGCAAGTCTGGCCTATACCTGCACTGGGAACTTGAGTGATCGGCTTTGCGGGCTCCTTGCAGAAATAAGTTGTGTGTCCCTTTCTGTTGCAGTTGGCGCACTGCATTTCCTGACAAGGTCTATGGTGGTGGTAAGTGCATTTGGTGCACTTTGGACGGTTACCTTTATAAGGCTTTATTGGGTAGGTGATTGTAGGAGCTGTAGTAGGTACCGTGGCAGCATTCACCGAAACCATTTGTTTCTTTGCGGATTCTTGGGAAGACCCACCCTTCCCTTTATTCCATACTCTCTTCCTGTTGTTGTTGTTGTTGTTGTTGTTGTTGTTTCCTCTCTGTGGTTCTGGTGCAGAAATGGTTGAGTTCTGATGGCCTCCGTAGTCAATCAGAGATTGTGCCAGTTCCTTAGCACTTTCAAAGGTATCAGGTTTGGAAGCTAACACGCTTGATCGTATTTGGGTCGTCAGTCCCCATATGTACGTCTCTATTTTCTTGCTCTCAGGAGCAATCATATCTGGGCAAAGGATTGCCAGCTCGTAGAATCTGTTGGTATATGTTGCGATGTCAGTACCAACCATTCCGAGAGTCCAGAGTTCATGTTCGAGCTTTTGAATCTCTCCCCGTGGGCAGTATTCTCTCATCATCATGGCTTTGAGGCTATCCCAGCTTATGGAGTTTGCCACTATTAGAGTAAGTACTTTAACGTGGTCGTTCCACCAAGTCAAAGCTCTATCAATGAGTGTGAAGTTGCAAATTTGACCTTGCTGTGCTCGGGGCAGGAGCAGATTTCAAAGACTGATTTTGTCCTTTCAATCCACTGTCTCAGAGCCATCACACCACCCATTCCATAAAACATACGGGGTTTGGCATTAGTAAAATACTTATAAGTGCATTCTCGGGGTTGCCCATGACTCTCGCAATGGTTGGATAGGTGTGTGCCAGTTCTCGAGTCATAAGTGACAAATGAATCTGTCTCATGAATCAAATTGCCATGGTTCAACAACAGATGATAGCATAGAAAAATGAAAGTTATTTGTAAGACTGAAAGTATGAAACAAGTATTTGGTTTCTCGATGACTTTTCAAGGTTTAAACGAAATACTCCACGTAGTAATAATAGTGCCACTTATATTAATATAAAAGTTGATACAACGATCATGAAAATTTGACCCTTATAAGGGTCTCCAATTACAAAGTTCCAGAAATTTAAAGACTTTTAGCCGAGGTCCTAAGTTATAACAAAATTTGAGGTTTTCACAAGTACTACTTGCGACATGTGTTGCTCTTGGAGCTCGATTATGCATTTGATTGCTTCGACTCCATAAGATGCCTATCAAGGGCAGTTTGTTGTTCCCTCAATTCTGCAAAGGCTGCATTCGGTTGTGCTTGGAATGCTTCGGATCGAAGGTGGATGTGATTCTGCAACATCTCTAGGCGGTTGATATCTGCCGTGTGGATTTGTACTTCCACGTTGACCTCTTGGATTCGGTTTGCTTGAACCCCCGATTGGTAGGACTGGTTGACAAGTTTGCCCACCATGACTAGGAGTGCTCGATCGGCTGAACCTCCACCCCGGACATCGTAGAAATCTCGGCACATGCCGTAGGGAGAGCATATACTTTGTTGTTGGCTCCAGTGGACGAGGTGACTTCCCCAGACAGGAGTCGGTCCTTGAAAGTTCATCCTAGTGGGTTGAGGGTTGACTATTTCCGGTTCTGAGTCTGTCCCGGAGTCGTCCCCGCCATCCAACTCAATGGGCTCTTCGTCCTCCTCCGGATCCTCTTCAATCCATCCTCCGTTGCCTTGTTGTGGGTAGTAGGGGTCTCCATGCGGGTGAAATCCAGCCATTTCACTATACGAGAATAGGGTTAAAAGATTTGAATAAAACTTGAGATATGTAATACTAATTAATCTATTGTATGTACCAAATACTCCTATAGGATTTAAATTCTTGTGTTTGATCTTCGTGATGCTTTTGGTAAGTTTTGACTTGCTGCTCACTACGAGCATTCCTCGATATACATTGGTCCGATCTCGGGTAAATATAGTTGATCACGCTATATTTTTCCCAAATCTGATTACATATATCGAGTCTTAATCGTAGTGTCCAACTTGTCTAAATACTTGTTGTATAGTTAATAAACATGAAAATAATTTGCTGTATGCATGTATTTGTACTTGAATGAACTAAAATTTTTAAGTTACACAAAACGCGGCTTAGGCGTAAATAAAATCGTTTTGTCAGAGAATATTAGTCCCTTAAACATTTATAGTTTGTATATCTTATGTGGTTCGATATACTTAGTTCACTATAAACATTGTTCTGATACCAATCTGTCACACCCCCAAACCTGAACGGCGGAAACGTTCGGGGGCGGATGACTTCATGTGGTAACGTAACAAGTGAATACATAGTAAAGAAAGCAATACAACCATCATATATATATATATATATATATATATATATATATATATATATATATATATATATATATATATATAATTGAAAGTTTACATTTGTCAAAAGTTACATGTTCAAAAACCAATTACAAATATGATGTCAAAATATGAGATTAAACTGGCGCCGCAGCATCCCTTCATCAAAAGCATAATGATACCTGTAGTTACTGAATTCCTGGGACATACAAGTAATTTTGAAAGAGTAGATCAGCATTTAAGCTGGTGAGTTTCATAAGTATTTAATGACAATGTTTGTATGAAATCAAATGTCTTATCCTTGTTTGTTTGTTTCCTAGAAAATCCTATATTTTCTACTAGTATAAATGTAGTCTTCCTTCAAGACCAAAGTTTGTTTCCAAAAATGTATGTAAGTGTAAAAATAACCAATATGTTTGAAATCCTTGTAAATCAATGTCTTTTTTATACTTCCTGTGAGATTTATAACCATACTATTGAATCGGGATGCCTATACACAACGTTCTTCAGGCGTTGGAATGTTATGACGTTTATCACCCTAAACGGTGGACTGTAGCTAACAGTCAGGGTGCGGGTTGTCAAGCGCGTATAGATCTATACACAAACTCCATGCTCCCCCTCCAAGGGATTCTGGTATATAATACAGGACTTGAAATGTGTACTCGAACGTACGTGAACTAAATGTCTCACAGAACCGTAGTATAAAAACAGATTTACGTGTTGAAATGTTCGTTTGTTATTGTCCATGAAAGTGATTTCTTGAAAATCGTGTTTCTAGTATGTAAAATTTAGCAATATCCTCATAAAACTATACCTATTATAGTTTTCTAAGAGTGTTCCTCGTTTGCTTTAGAATATTTAGAAAAGGAATCACTTGTTATGAAAGCATAGATTTTTGTAGAGTCTAAGATAGACACATATACATTAAATCTAGGAAAAATGTTTAGTTTATACATACATTACAACCATTTATAGTTTTAAAGATAGAATGCTATTGTAATATATTTTGTATACGGGAGTTCCCTATAAAGTTTATAAATCACATTTGATTCCACTTAATAAAAGTGTATAATAATCTTTATATATAACACCCGATAGTAGTCGTGTGTTTTACTTGTATTCCCCCCCCCCCCCCCTTACAAAGCATGTAAAAGCATTTAGAATATTCAAAAAGGGTTAATTAAGGGGTATGAACTCACTTGAAATTTTGAAGATAACGAGATGGAAAACCGGGCAGATTTTCGTCTTGGGAAACGGATTTTTCTCGGGATCCTCGGGAAGCTCGGGAGTAAAATCGACCTTCGGGAGTTTGAGCAAAATGATCAGGGCTTCGGGGTAGTGCAGGCACGGAAAACAAGGCAAAACGCAAGAAAAGTGAGAGAGAATGATCAAATTTTCCGGGAACCCTCGCATCCTATTTATAGGAGGCTGGAATCGCCTCGGTACGCGGGGCGTATGCCTACGTCACGCATGATCAAGTCATCGACTGCCTCGGACTTCAGATGGGACGGGGGGTAGTCTCGCATAGGGGCGACGTGGATGATCCGAGGCCAAGGCCTTGAGTACGCTGGGTGTATTCGTGTATGCAGGGCGTACTTTCGTGACTCAGACTTTGGATAATACCGAAGTTTTCAATAAAAATATATATAAATTATTTATCAAACTTCAAAAATTCATATCTCCTTCATACGAACTTTGTTTTCGATATTCTTTATATCCACACGTAGGTGAGACTAAGATCTACAACTTTTGTTTAGATTCCGTCGGCAACTTCCGAAACTATTTTTACTATTTATTTATTAAAATGACGTGATTAAGGAATTTCTTTAAAAATTCATAACTTCTTTACCTGATGTCGGTTTTTGCCAGACTTTTTACCGCTGAATTACCATTGTCGAGACCTTCGATTCTCGTTTAGGTCATTCCGGCCAAAAGTCGCTCGATCTCCGATTCGAGTTTTTAGTTGTCTGTTGCTAAGCCGAAATTGGAAAAATCTTAATTTCAATATACGAATCCGGGTTTGGGCATTCTTTTTACGTATGATACCGGTTTAATAATATAAAACATAGTAGGTAGTTAAATAGAAACTTTTTGGACATTTTATTACCGACGTTAATTTTTATTAACTCAAAAATGGTTTACAATACTTAACCTATTAGGCCATTACAAAGAGTTGAAATATCGGGTTGTCACATATTATAATATTAAAAGTTAATATATATATATATATATATATATATATATATATATATATATAAGAATAAGTCAGTCTTACCGTTAATAAGCCTCATTCACGAAGCCAGGCTATAAGGGGGCATAAGCTTACTACCTATAAAATGGAAGTTTAATGGGTGTCCACTCTCACCCCAACGCTTCCTTGATTGGTAGAGGGTCGTTAGCCGAACGGGTAGGATAGGACACCAATTCTCATTATAATTACAAAGTAACAAAATTTTATTAAATTCCCAATCTTAGTCACTTTAGGAAAATTATGAATATGGTGCTATCCCATGAAATTGAACTTTACACCTTGTTAAGTCAATAGTTGAACATGTATGGTTAATCGAAACACAAATTTGGGACTGACAGTGTGTGACAAAGGGCGGCTTGATGTTAATCATAGATTAATGGAGCGTGTGTGGTTAACTGACACATTGATTAGGTAATTTGTAACATTGGGTGTACCAAGCAAATTTTCATGGTTATTTATACCTTGTTTGTGATCCTCGGCATCCCAGTCACACACTTGAATGTCACAATCGAGATTTAAGCATGCCATTGAAAACTTCAATGAATCTCAAATGATCTAGGAATTTCAAACCAATTAAAACTATCACACCCCGAAAACCGAAGGCGGAAAACATTTCCGGGGTTGACTACCACGTTGAGTATCAAATCCAATGCACATAGTAAGTAAAGTAAAACAACCATTACATTACATAATAAAAGTTTTACATTTGTTTCAAAAGTAAAGTTTATATAGTTGTGATACATAGTATATATAGACAAAATGAAACGGATCTTCATGTACTCCGTCTTCGAGCAAAAGGATCTTTGGGTACCTGTTCTAACGCTGACCTGAGAACACAAGCGGTTTGAAAATCAGCAAAAAGCTGGTGAGTTCATAAGCGGTTTTTGTTTTATGAAAATGTATCGGTTCCCTTTCTGTTTCTGAAATGTTAAGTACACCAAGAAAATCCCGTATTTTCTTGAATGTTGGTTATTGTTTCACAAATGTAAAGTATAGTAAGTTTGTACACCGAAAACACATCTACTCATGTGAAAATGTATAGTTAATTATCTGTCTGGTTAAACTGTTCTGTTTACTTATCATGTGTTACTAGGAAAGTCCCATACTTTCCTTATTGTATGTTACAATTGTAAAAGATGTAATGTTACCCAGATTGTTAATCTTTCCAGTTATGTAAGTGTTACCCAGGAAAGCCCATGCTTTCCTGCATATAGGTTTCTAATGTAAACGATGTTAAAGATGTAAAAGATGTAATCGTGATTGTTTACCATGTTTCCCCAGGAAAGTCCCGTACTTTCCTGATTGTTAGTTACAGAACGTGAAAGATGTAAAAGATGTAATAGATGTATAAAGTGGTTCATTATTATTGTAAGTAAATCTCTGTTATCCTAATTACGAGTTCCATAACCATACATTAGACTGAAACCTGTGGCAATAAGTAGTCCACATGTGGCAATAAGTCGTCCACATACTTATGACTTTCGTCACCCTTGAACCATTTCGGTTCGGCTGTAGCTAGCAGCCAGGTGTGGGGTAGTCAGCCCTGTATAGATCTATACACTCAAGTCACGCTCTCTAAATACCAGAGATTCTGGTTATGGGTGTAGTCCTCCACTCGCGTAACCTGGGTGGAGTGTTCTCCGAGGACGTGTCTCCAATCATACAGGAATAACAAATTTACTAGTAATAATATGTTAGTCCTCCACTCGCGTATGTGTGTGGAGTGTTACCGAGGACAAAACGGTGTACAGGTATTATGTTCAAATGTTTTAATGTCATGCTTTTAACTGATAAAATGTGGAAAACCATTTGTGAAATATATGTAAAACATACTAGTTTTAAAGACCTATTTCACAAATATATGTTACGTGATCTGTATGTTCAATCTGTTATCAGTTGTAGATATCAGTTATAAAAGCATAAGAATATGAAACACACATTTGAAATTATGTTTTGAGTACAAGAATTTCCTTGTACTTTGCTTGTGTTCCCCCTGAAAACAGTGAAAAACAGTGAAAAAGGGTAGGGGTATGAACTCACCGGACTCGGAAACGTGTCGGTTTTGAATGCTATACGTCGGTTCGGGGTTTGATTAATCGCGATGACCCTATGTAAAATGATATAATGTCCATATATATACAATTAGAGATACATTCACTAATCATATGGAACATTGCACTCCAATGAGGTTAAAGACCTCAAAACGAGCGTTTGGAGTGACCTGGGTGACATCTTCGGACTTGTAATGGCACTAGGGACTTGGGACTTGAGTTTACTCTCCATAAGTAAACATTTAAATGAGTTTACAACCATAAAACACACTCACACATGAGTTTACGGCCGTAAACTCATGTTGGTGTGGTTTTGATGATCGAAGGGCTTAAATGGACATGGGGATTGCAAGAATGGATTTTCTAAAATGCATTGGAACACTTGGAATGAATTTAAATCATCAAAATGATTATTTTATGGGAGTTTACGGCCTAGTATAGGCTCCTGGCCGTAAACTCCTTAATCTTCATGAAATTGGTGTTAAATGTTGTTAAAACAAATCACATGTGATTAATAGGATTATTCCAAGACCTAGCATGAGTTTTATGGGACATTTGAGGGGTGTTATGGAGTTTACGGCCCATGAGACCCTCCTCGTGGCCGTAAACTCTTATATAGAGTCATACAAAGTGTTTCAAGGTCTAAAACTTGCATAGAAGAGCTTCTAAAATTCATCTAAAGGCTTTAGGGGTGTTTAGTTTGCATTCTAACACCAAAAATCTTGGAGTTTACGGCCCAAGAACAAGCCTTGGCCGTAAACTCTTATAAATTCCTCAAATGATGTGATTAAATCCCTTAAACTATTTTTGGTTGGTCCTTTGATTTATTCCAAGGCTTTTGGTGGTGTTGGATGGCTTTCTAACACCTTAGAAATGAAATTATGCCTTGTTTTGGGGAGTTTACGGCCCAAGCAATCACCTTGGCCATAAACTCACATAAGTCCCTCAAAAGTTATGTTTCAAGTGTCCAAATGCAAAAAAACAAGGTCCTATAATTCATATCTAAGCCATAGAAGTGATTTGGAAGGGTTTTAGGGCATGAAAAACCCCTTTTACATGAGTTTACGGCCTAAGATTATGCCTTGGCCGTAAACTCCTTCAAACGGCTCAAAATCAAAGTTTCAAATGTTCTAAGTCCATATCTTGAAGTCCCATAGCCATATCTAATGTCCAATTGAGTCTAGGAAGGAGTTTAAGGGCTTAAAACCCCATTTAATGGAGTTTACGGCCCAAGCTTGCTCCACGGCCGTAAACTCATGTTCTTGATCCTAAAACTCAATTAACTCATCAATTTGAAGGCTAAAGATGTTTAACAACATACTAGGGAGGTTACCTTGAAGATTTGAAGCCTTAAACTTGAGATTTGGACCTTAATTCTAGCTTGAGGAGAGAGGTTGTAAGAGTTTAGTGGTAAATTGACCAAAGGCTTCAAATGAAGTCTTAAACACGTTTATATAGTGTTTAAGTTTTGGACACGGTGGAATTCTACCCGATACCGGCGTTAGACGAGGTTTTTGGTCGTACCCAATTAAGTTACCGTAACCCGATACGGTAATTTCTAGAAATATTCCGATCACTAAAGTTGGGTGTTGAAATGATTTTTAAATATATTAAAACACCCATTAATTCATTTTAAATGTGTACTAGATAATGACTTAATTAAACGGAAGATCGGAAATCGAAATCGGAACGACAATCGGTTACGCGAATTGTACTACGAAAGAGTTAAAATAAATGATATGGAAATTTCGGGTTGTTACGTTATCCACCCGTTAAAGGGAATTTCGTCCCGAAATTCAAGTTTAGAACGTAAGACAAGATACAAATCATGGATAAGAAAAGAGTTGCGGATATTTCTGTTTCATTGAATCTTCCCGTTCCCAAGTAAATTCCGGTCCTCGCTTGGCATTCCAGCGAACCTTCACTAACGGGATGCGACTTTGTTTTGTACGTTTGACTTGTCGATCCATGATTTCGATTGGTTACTCCACAAAGTTGAGGTTTTCATTGATCTCGATCTCGTCTAAAGGAATCGTTAGGGTTTCATCGGATAGGCACTTTTTGAGATTTGAAACATGGAAGACAGGATGAATGTTACTGAGTTCGTGAGGTAAATGGAGTTTGTAGGCAACTGGACCGATCCTGGAGAGGATCTCAATGAGTCCAATGTACCTTGGATTAAGTTTCCCACGCTTACCAAAGCGTACAGTGCCTTTCCAGGGCGAGACTTTTAACAGGACACGGTCTGCAACCTGGAATTCTAGTTGTTTCCGACGATTATCAGCGTAACTTTTTTGACGATCACATGAAGCTTTCAGTCGGCTACGGATTTGAATGATCTTTTCGATGGTTTCGCGGATGATTTCAGGACCCGTGAGAGCACTGTCGGGGACTCGACTCCTAGCTAACTGTGTATCCCCCACCTCGGCCCAGCACAGAGGGGATCTGCACTTACGACCGTATAGGGCTTCGAACGGAGCAGCCCTAATGCTGGTGTGGTAATTGTTGTTGTACGAGAACTCGATCAAGGACAGATGTGTGTCCCACGACTTTCCAAAGTCAATGACACATGCCCTAAGCATGTCCTCCAGGGTTTGGACTGTTCTCTCACTCTGTCCATCGGTCTGAGGATGATATGCCGTGCTCATATCTAGTTTGGTTCCAAGGGCTTTCTGAAGGGATTACCAGAATCTGGAGGTAAACCTACTATCTCGATCAGAGATAATGGATACAGGTACACCGTGTAGACGTACTACCTCCTGGATGTAGATTCGCGCAAGTCTCTCCATCTTGTATGATTCTTTGATCGGGATGAAGTGAGCGGATTTTGTCAAACGATCGACAATTACCCAAATGGTATCGTACCCACTAGAACACTTGGGTAGTTTGGTGATAAAGTCCATGGTAATCATCTCCCATTTCCACTCGGGAATCTCGGGTTGTTGGAGTAGACCTGAAGGTTTCTGGTGTTCGACTTTGACTTTGGCGCAAGTCAGACACTTGCCCACAAATGTAGCTATCTCAGCTTTCATGTTTGGCCACCAGTATTGTTTCTTGAGATCCAGGTACATCTTGTCCGAACCCGGGTGAACAGAGTATTTAGTTCTGTGTGCTTCCTCCATGACTATTTCTCTTAATCCACCGGATTTGGGAATCCAGATTCGATTCATGAAACAGTGAACTCCGTCACCTCTGATTTCAAGTTTCTTTTCCATCCCTCTCAAGGTTTCATCTGACACGTTCTCGGGTTTGAGGGTTGTTAGCTGGGCTTCTCGGATTTGCATGGGTAGGTTGGAATGGATGGTCATCGTCTGGTTCCTTACTTTGTGGCCTGCACTATCCTTTCGGCTAAGGGCATCTCCTACCACATTGGCCTTGCCGGGGTGGTAACGGATTTCACACTCATAATCACTGAATAATTCTACCCATCGCCGTTGCCTCATGTTTAAGTCTCTTTGATTAAAGATGTGTTGCAAACTATTGTGATCAGTGAAGATTGTGCACTTGGTTCCGTAGAGATAATGTCTCCAAATCTTCAATGCGAAGATTACTGCTCCTAGTTCCAAGTCATGTGTGGTATAGTTGACCTCATGTGTTTTCAACTGTCTCGAGGCATAGGCGATCACCTTTCCTCTTTGCATAAGCACACAGCCTAAACCTTGATTAGACGCATCGCAGTAGACAACGAAGTCCTCTGTCCCTTCAGGCAGAGACAGAACAGGCGTGCTGCATAAGGCTTTCTTTAATGTTTGGAATGCAGTTTCTTGTTTATCACTCCAACAAAAGGGTACACCTTTCTGTGTTAGAGTGGTTAAAGGTTTGGCGATTTTGGAAAAGTTCTGAATGAATCGTCGATAGTAGCCGGTGAGACCCAAGAATTGACGAATTTCTGTGGGTGTTTTTGGTGCCGACCAATTCTCTATCGCTTTAATCTTCGAAGGATCTACATGAATACCCTCCTCGCTTACCATGTGACCGAGGAAAGTTACCTTCCGTATCCAGAATTCACATTTGAAAAATTTCGCGTATAGCTTTTCGGATCTAAGAGTCTCCAACACTAGTCTCAAGTGTTGCTTGTGGTCTTCTTCGCTTCGGGAGTATACGAGGATGTCGTCAATGAACACGATGACGAATTTGTCTAAGAAAGGACGGCACACCCGGTTCATTAGGTCCATGAACACAGCCGGTGCATTGGTTAGACCGAAGGGCATCACTACGAACTCGTAGTGTCCATACCGAGTCCTAAAAGCTGTCTTAGGAACATCATTCTCCTGGACTCGTAACTGATGGTACCCTGACCGAAGGTCTATCTTAGAAAAGTAGTTGGCTCCCTGGAGTTGATCGAAGAGGTCGTCTATCCTTGGAAGAGGATATCGGTTCTTAACGGTTAAGTTGTTCAGTTCACGATAATCGATACACATCCGAAAGGATCCATCTTTCTTTTTGAAAAACAGAACCGGAGCTCCCCAGGGTGAGGAACTTGGTCTAATGAATCCTTTATTGAGCAACTCATTGAGTTGACTGGATAACTCCTGCATTTCTGCCGGAGCTAAGCTATACACAGATTTTGCTACGGGAGTAGCTCCAGGAATTAGGTCAATACGGAACTCGACCTGACGTTCGGGAGGAATTCCTGGAAGTTCTTCGGGAAACACATCGGGAAAGTTACAGACTTCGGGGATGCTCGCGAGGTCTCTAACTTCTTGTTTCTCGTTGATCACATGAGCTAAGAATGCAACACACTCCTTTCGAAGGAGCTTTCGAGCTTTGATGCAAGAAATGATATGAAGGTTGGAACTGGGTTTATCGCCATAGATTACGAGAGTTTGATCTGAAGGAAGGTTGAGACGGATAGCTTTTTCATAACAAAGAATGTCAGTATGATTGGGACTCAACCAATCCATGCCAATGATAACATCAAAGCTCTTAATGGAGACGGGCATGAGGTCTATAGGAAATGAGTGATCGTTTAAGGTAAGCGTACAGCTTATGAATACATCGTTAGCGCTTTCTTTCTCACCGTTAGCCATCTCGACGGTAAACGTTTCAGTTAATGGTTGAGGATTTGGTTTTAGATTATGTTTGAATGAATGACTAACAAAACTCCTTTCAGCACCCGAATCGAAAAGAATACTAGCATATGAGTTGTCGAGAAGGAACGTACCTGAAACAACAGTGGGATCAGCAACTGCTTCCTCCCATCCCATGGTTAGTACCCTTCCAGTGTTACCAGCAGTTGACTTCTTGGAACAATCCCTTTTAAAGTGCCCAACTTCACCACAGTTGTAGCAGGCTTGACTAACACCTGCTCCCGATGATTGGTTGGCTGATTGGGTAGGAGTTCTGCAGTATCGAACTGTGTGCCCTTTCTTACCACAGTTGGTGTAAGACAATTCTCGATAGGGACCAGGATGATGATGGTATTTACACTTATCACACAGAGGGAGGTTACCAGCATATTTACTGGTAGGAGTTGAGGCTGTGAATCCCATGACAGAAACAGCAGCAACAGGGGTAGTAGCAGCAGCATGGATTGCTATCGTCTGTTGTTTCTTAGATGATCCTTGAGAAGATTGACCCTTCTTCTTCTTCCAGAATTTCCTCTTTTCACCACTCCTTTGAGTCGGCTCAGAAGTGGTAATGATTTCCTTAACATCGTCACTGTGATCAATCAGAATTTGTGCTAAGGTCTTGGCACTATCATAGGTATCCGGACGAGCAGCCAAAACGTGACTCTTTATTGGTTGAGATAGTCCCCAAACGAATCTTTCGATCTTTTTGTTTTCAGGAGTGACTAATCCCGGGCAGAGAAGTGCGAGATCGTCAAATCGGGAAGTATATGCAGCAATGTTGGAACCTTTCATCTTCAGGTTCCAGAGCTCGTGCTCTAATTTCTGCATTACACCACGGGGGCAGTACTCAGCAATGAGAAGTTCTTTCATGGCCTCCCAGCCCATGGCATTGGCTACGGGTAAAGTCAGGGATTTGACTCGGCCATTCCACCAAGTCAAAGCTTTATCAACGAAGGTACAGGCTGCGAATTTGACTTTATCGGACTCCGCACAAGCACAAATTTTAAAGATGGACTCGATTTTCTCGAACCATCGAGATAAGGAAATGACACCTCCAGCGCCATTAAAGGATGTTGGTTTCGCATTCATGAAGTCCTTGTAGGAACCCCCTCTTTGGTGTCCCTGGTTACCTTCAGGGTTTTGAGATTGAGGACCACCACTTGAACCACTAGGGTTCACTTGTGACATAGCTGCTACCATCGCAGCTGTCATCATCGTCTGGAGCGATGCTAGATCGAACTGGGGAGGAGGTGGCGGTAAAGAAGGATTGTTGTTGTTCTTTGAGCTAGGTCTCTTTCGGGGAGGCATCTTGATCTAATAAGATCAAGGAAAAGAGGATGGTAAGTCCTCTACATTGAATCGATACATATGACAGTTATATGATTCGAGTAAGCGATAAAGCCGGAAAGAGTTATCGAACAGATAATTTATCGCTAAGAATAATCACAGAAAGTCACTCGAATAAGGATTACTACAGAGGATCGGGGTCGAGAGATACTCCCATAGTATTTCATGAATTGTTTACGACAATGATTCGATGTTGGGATATTAGGGTAAGTTTTAGGCATGCCGCATACCACAGTCACTCCCAAGCACATGTTGGCCGTGTCTCGAATGAATATAGTTGGCCAGGCTATATTGACCCTAGACACGACTACATAACTGCCCAGGCTTAACCGTAGTACACAACACCCATTTACTTATGTTCTGTTCTACTTGTGGTTACGGATGACGACGGTTCGGTATACTTGTATACTTTTGAAAATACTGTTGGGTTATGAGCATTCTAACACTCCTAAGTGTACATGCAACCCTAAATACCTTAGATCTATGTTTTCTCTATTATACATGCAAATATGAACATCCAAGGTATTATCCTAATCTAGCATACAAAATATCAATATAACAAGATAGAATACATACCTCTTGATGGTGCTTGTCTTCATGAAGCTTGAGTGCTTAGTGCCCCAAGTGTGACACCTCAAATGGTTCACACAACACCAAATACACTTGGAATAACTTAGAGAGAATTTAGAACACTTCATGAAATCGTGTAGCCCTCATACATACACATAGTGTTAGTGTCACGATTTCTTGAGCCATGGGTTTCTTTTATATGGTGGCTATTAGGGTTACACCATGTAACTCATGACTTTACCCATTCCTTATGCTCCATGGATTTTAACCTCCATGGAGTATCCATGGGTCACCCCATGGAGTTAGTCCAACATAAGGAATCTTGGATCACAAGCCCACATATATAAGAATGAATGATTTACACAATCAACCCATATATTTAATTAGTCTTCTTTTGATCACTTAATTAATTCTAGATTAATTCTTGATCAATACTAATTAAATAATCTCATTATTCTTATTATTAATATACTAGAACTTATAATATATTAATAACCGTAAGTGTCTTATTTCTCTCATTATAGTCTATCCAAGTGCATGATGCCATGCAACCCAAATGGACCATGCCGGGTCGGGTCAAGTCTTACCAATTATAGTTATGGACTTAGACATTAATCCAACAGTCTCCCACTTGGATAAGTCTAAAACTATTATTGCGTATGACTTCAGGAACCAACTAGCAATCGTAGCTCTCAAAAGCTTCTGTCGAACTCTGACCTTGTAGATGAACTCTGATCTTTGTCAACGACTTGTCCATTAGATAAGGGATCATATATTCCTCCATTCTAGATATCATATAGACTGAGACATGGATTATAATCATTCTCTCTGTCCATTTGTTGTTTCCCGATTTCCGATTTACGACGACTGACTAATTGAACAAATCAAATCAGTCCTGGCCCGGCCGAGCACTTCCATTTGTCATCATCAAATCATCAAGGGGCCCACAGATATCACTTTCATCCCGAAGGTAAAAGGAATGGATAAACTTTGACTCATATGGCTTGTTCTACTACTTGTTGAATCATACACAAAGACATGTTTTATAACATCGAGTTACCAATGCGTTTCGTGTAATCAATGTACTATCAACTCATAGTAACAACTCATATCTCTAGGTTTGAAGAATATAAGATATTATCGTCTCATGATCACTCGTGATAAAATCCATGAAGTGATTCCAATGAGCGCGGGTTGAATCCAATACTCAGAACTTATGAGCACTCATGAGTGTTGTAGCCATTTGTCCAACAACTTAGACCTCTACAAGCCAACCCATGACAGTCTTAATTCATATCTACTTCCAACATATGACCGACTGTGGATGGTTTGAATAACTTAGTCATTCCGGAAGAATAACCTAGTTTATTCAGGAAGTCAAAACATACAGAGTGAAACACAATAATAATTTGAATCCAATATGGTCTCAGAACTTATGAATATAAATAAAACTCCTTTTATTTATCACCATATGATTACACATTATTCATTGTATATTGTTTCAGCTATCAACATTATTCTTGAATTTAAAACAATAGTTGTCCCATGCTCCAAGCATGCACACTATGTTTTCTAAACACTAGTCATGCCATACACCAAGTATGCATACTATGTTTTCTATGATCTTTACTTTGTGAACTAGATCAATTGAACATAACTTCAAAGATTCTCTTTTCACACTCCCAAATCCTTACTGCAAATGCAAGAATTCCAAATTCATGCCATTTACTGAAATCTGTTAGATTCTAAACTTATATGCATCGATCCTCTTGTAATGATTATGCACAAAGTCAGAAAGACTTAACAACAATCATTACAGAGCATTCCAAAGGAGATCAAGTCCATGGAACCATCCTTCTTGCATTAAGTTTCCTTAATCTTAAACAGATTGAAAATTCTAACTTTGAAACATTTCCAGATTCCATTTCGACTATCACTTCTGAACAAGAGTTGCCTCCTTACAGATTATGTCAATATGGTCCTTCCAGAATTATCACTATACTTCCAATTGTCCTTGAGAAACCAGTCTTTGGTAAACCTTAGATTGTCCTCGACAATTGTTTAATCCTTTTTAGTCATATCCAGTTCTAAACCTTTTCCCTTCTTAATGCCCCAGGCATTTGGAAATTTTTAGAAAGGATGAATATAGCACATGTAATCGATCCTATATCCGAAGCATATGGGACACGATTCATGATGTCTCACATAAAGACTAAACCAGTCTTTTGCTATAACATTTCCATTTCAATTTGCCAAGTTCTCATAATTCAGATTATGAAAAGGGATGCCGTAATCATAATCGAATTTTAGAACGCAAATAATGGACCCATATACAGAATTTCCTTATGTTGAGCCATTCCAACATGAAATTCATATATATTCTTGACTAAATGATTAAAACCTCACGATCTAAGCTTATAGATTTGAGATGAAGTATAATTTCCTCTCCCTTAATTATAGCAAAACAACTTTTTCCCAATTGAAACCTTTTGTTTTCTATAATTAACATTGCTAGCTTGCAATACTTATCATAATTATCATGCTCCCACTAACATGATGATTATTAGCATAACACTTATGCTCCCACTAGCTTTGACATGTACTCAGAAATCAGCTGGACTTCTAGAAATCAATACTTTATTGACTTTCTGACCAAAGTTCAGATTTCTGATACTAGATTGTTTTGATAATACTTTATCAAAAACATACACCTCCCTTAGATAGCTTATGGGTGTGTCAAAACAATTTTAAGAACTATGAAAAGGGATGTCGTAATCATAGTCTTGATTGTTTTGACCTTTGCCATTTCTCACAAGTCCAGGTTAGTGTGCCGGTAAACCACACACGCTCCACTAACGACTTTGAGAATGCAAATATCACAATTGCTATCTAGCTAAAATCTACTTAGTGGAAGTGTTTCCTCACCATCATTTTCATGAATCAGAGAGAAACCTTATGACACTTAGATTTATTGGTGTATGAGTTCCTACCCATATGAATTTGTCAAAACCATAATCACAAGACAAGGATAATGACAAATCCAAAACCATATGGACTGAACTCAATCTTAATTTCTTGCCACCTGGCAGCTCAAGGACCTACCATTGCTTTCAAGTTGTTGTGCAACACATTGAGAACTCTAAGAACTCATATGCAAAGCCAACTTTAACTAGAATGGGCACAGAATATGTCAACACGATAGGTTATAAACCTCAAGTCGTGTGCCAGTGAAGAACTTCAGGTTTCATTCTTGATTAGTTCTTGAGAATTTCAAGACCTTTAAGACTCCCACTGTCCTCTTGACCTATAAGACTTCCTTGTCAAACATCCAAGAGATAGTGTGGATTCTAATCAAGACAAACACTTCACACAATTAGCCGAAGTTGGTCTTTGTTTTATCCAAAACATCACAACTTACCAATTTCAAATGTACAAGAGTAGAAAACTTTTACTCTTACATTTGTCAAGTGTTTTAAACCTTATTTAAGACATGTCACTCATATTACAATCTTGGAGTATGACTCTAAGACTTGTATTGGAACGAAGTATGACTCATCTTCTTGATTTAACCATTTCAACAATTCAAGATCCCTTCTTCTTAGTCATAAGAATGCACTAAGACTTCCTTAGAGAACTAATTTTGATATGGTTTCTTAATCATTAAGATGATCACAAAACTAATACTAAAGTACTCTCCCATCTTTTCAGATTTGAGAAACTTTTATCCTTCTGCCTAATTTGATTCTTCTTATTCGCTCTGCCATGCATTGGAACCTTTTCCAATGTCTCAGAGTTACACTTAAGCTTGTAAGTATAATCATATTTACTGAGCTTTAGTAAACTATGACGAATAGGCCTTACATCTTTTGTGGTGGACTAAATCAGTGCACATGACTCTGTACTCGATCCCTTAGTCCATTACTTGACTCACACATCCATGTGAACAAGTAATTAGTCTTAATTTTTCCAATACTTGAAAGTTCTCATTCATCATGCTATACAACTTGCATGATTCCAAGTCTCGGTCCAATTGAGACTTTGGATGATGAGAATCTTTCCTTATTTGGTAAATTTAGACATTACCACAAATGAAAGAATCAATTTCATATTTCCACTTTTGCTATTAATGGAATCATATAAGCAACAATTTTTCCTCAAATGCCATTGTAAGGATATTTTAAAATCAAAAACTTTCTTTTATTTTAAAACTATGCGGAAAAACTTATCCTTACAACCCATATGAAAAACTTGTTGTTATCTATTCCTTAGCAATATCTCATAACTCCTAAGAAGTAGCTCAAGAATCCGATTTTCAAACTACGCGATAGAAATCCATCTATGCGATCAGATTCAGCATATTCTTTCTTTAAGTTCCTTTACTTTTCTTTGATTCTTAAAACATTACCATGTGACCCAGTCACATCATGTATCAGGAATCTGAAAATAGAAACTTAACAGAGTTAGAGTAGTGGACTTTTACCTGAAGTAGAGTCAATCTTATTGACTTTAACATCATTAGGTAAATCAGGCAGCTTCGCAACCAATGCCCCTTCCTTTGGCAATATAAACATATGGACCCTTTGATAATGGTACACGAGACTATCACAGACTTAGACTTTTCTCTTTACCATTTGGTCAACCGAGTTGACTATGGCCGATCCCTTTCCATTGGGAAGAGAATGCTTTTTCTGTATTTCCAGTGTCACCATTGTCAATGTCCATAAAGTTTCAGGAAGTTGATCTTAACAATAGATAAGATCATTAAGGGTCTTGTCATAGTCTATTTCATAGGTGTCCCAAAGGAACTCACTATGTGACTTAGAAAGTGATTCAACCACCAACTTTCTCAAGACTTTGACACCCTTCTCTCCCGGCTTGTCAATATGTGACTACATCTCCAAGATGTGATCACACTTAGACCTTGCCTTGCCATTAGGGCTTGAGTGATCTTAAACTTTCCAAGAACTTGTGGGTTAGGGAGAATAATTGGAGGAGGAGAGAGAAGTATGATATCCATGGGACATCATCTTCATTTAGGAAAGCTTGTTTCAAGAGATTTAGGAAGATCATAAATGTCTAAACTAGACATCTTTTTGGGAGATATTCAAGATAGTTGATTTTAAAGTCCTTAATATGACACCCAATATGAAATATTAAGGCTAGGACCCAACAAACTATTTTATAACTTAGAAGAGGTATGCCGTAATCCAAGCTATAAAACAATTTGAAGGTAGGTGAATGACGATTCACCAATTTCCACCAAGATAAACGAAATGTATTATTAGGTTTTAAATGGTTTTGAAACTCCTAGATCTTTTGAGATTCATTGAACTGTTCAATGGCATGTTTCAATCTCAAGTGTGCCCTTCAGGTTTTGTGACTGGGATGCCGAGGATCACAAAACAAGGTGTGAAGTAACCATGCAAATTACTTGGTACCCTTAAGTGTTTACCCCTCAATCGATGTGCCGGTTAACCACACACGCTCCATCGATACTATGATAAACATTAAGTTACCCTTTGCCTACCTTGTTAAATATGAGTTAGTGTGCCGGTTAACCACACACGCTCCACTAACCGACTTAAACAAAGTGCAAAGTGTAATTTCATGGATTAGCACCTTATTCACATTTTCCTAAGTAACTAAGATTGGGAATTATTAAGAGTTTAGTTACTTAGTATTTATCATTAATAATTTTAATGAAGGGAGAATTATAGTCCTGTCAAACCCGTTCGGCTAACGACCCTCCACCAGTCAAGCAAGCGGTGGTTGAGAGTGGACACCCATTAAGTTGCCATTTTATAGGCAACAACCTTATACCCACCTTATAGACCGGCTTCGTGAATGAGGCGTACTAGCGGTAAGACCGACTTTACTCTTATACATATATATATATATATATATATATATATATATATATATATATATATATATATATATATATATATATATATATATTATTAACTTGTAATATTATAAAGTATAAGGGTTGAATTTTAACTTTTAAAATTCTAAGGGCTAACATGGAATTAAAGTATTCATAAGAGAAAACTTTACAAATTCCAAAACTTGAGGGCAAGTTTTGAAACTATTCAAAACTAATTAATTCCATAACTTATGTATTTAAAGTAGTTTTAATCCAAAAACTCTTCAAGTTCCATAACTTGTGGACAAATTATGGAAGACTTTAAACTAATAAAGAATTAACCTTTTTCTTTATTTTATAACTTATGGAATTAATTAAGGTTACATATTTTATTTATTTATTTATTAATGAAGTGACTCTTGAACCTCCATAACTTAAGGACAAGACTCTTCATCTTTTTTGTAACCTTTGCCAACTTTATGAGTTTTATGAGTCTTTAATGTGACTCTTCATGTAACTTAAGGATAAGTTACACAAACACATTTTATACTCAACTCTTAGATTAATTTGGATTGAAAACAACTTTTTCACTCAACTTTTCTATTAATCTAAGCAACTCATAAGAACAAGATAATTCAAATCAAACTTTTTCATGTAATTAGTCTAACCTTTAAACTAATACAAAACATGAATCGATTGACAATTATCTTTGAAAATGGATTAGCATGAACATTACCACATTAAAAAACAAGTTTATAAGTTCAAAACAACTTAGGGTAATGTTCCTAGTCCATTTCTAGCCAAAAACCTCGAAGATATGCTGTCTGGGGTCCAACTCGTCGAGTGCATGAACTCAACTCGGCGAGTTGGATGCATTTTGCCTTGGACTCGTCGAGTCCCTTCATGGACTCGGCGAGTCAGCTGGGCTGACAGCATCAAAACTCGATTTTTCAGTTTCTATTGCAGGTATAACAAGAAAACAAGCCTAGGCTCTGATACCACTGTTGGGTTATGAGCATTCTAACACTGCTAAGTGTACATGCAACCCTAAATACCTTGGATCTATGTTTTCTCTATTATACATGCAAATATGAACATCCAAGGTATTATCCTAATCTAGCATACAAAATATCAATATAACAAGATAGAATACATACCTCTTGATGGTGCTTGTCTTCATGAAGCTTGAGTGCTTAGTGCCCCAAGTGTGATACCTCAAATGGTTCACACAACACCAAATACACTTGGAATAACTTAGAGAGAATTTAGAACACTTCATGAAATCGTGTAGCCCTCATACATACACATAGTGTTAGTGTCACGATTTCTTGAGCCATGGGTTTCTTTTATATGGTGGCTATTAGGGTTACACCATGTAACTCATGACTTTACCCATTCCTTATGCTCCATGGATTTTAACCTCCATGGAGTATCCATGGGTCACCCCATGGACTTAGTCCAACATAAGGAATCTTGGATCACAAGCCCACATATATAAGAATGAATGATTTACACAATCAACCCATATATTTAATTAGTCTTCTTTTGATCACTTAATTAATTCTAGATTAATTCTTGATCAATACTAATTAAATAATCTCATTATTCTTATTATTAATATACTAGAACTTATAATATATTAATAACCGTAAGTGTCTTATTTCTCTCATTATAGTCTATCCAAGTGCATGATGCCATGCAACCCAAATGGACCATGCCGGGTCGGGTCAAGTCTTACCAATTATAGTTATGGACTTAGACATTAATCCAACAAATACTTGTAGTTTGAAGATACTTTTAATTCAGAGCACTTAGGCCCTTTAGTGTTTATAGTTTTATACCATGTAAGGTTTGGTATACTTCATTCACTATAAACAAGGGCTCTGATACCAATCTATCACACCCCGAAAACCGAAGGCGGAAAACATTTCCGGGGTTGACTACCACGTTGAGTATCAAATCCAATGCACATATTAAGTAAAGTAAAACAACCATTACATTACATAATAAAAGTTTTACATTTGTTTCAAAAGTAAAGTTTATACAGTTGTGATACATAGTATATATAGACAAAATGAAACGGATCTTCATGTACTCCGTCTTCGAGCAAAAGGATCTTCGGGTACCTGTTCTAACGCTGACCTGAGAACACAAGCGGTTTGAAAATCAGCATAAAGCTGGTGAGTTCATAAGCGGTTTTTGTTTTATGAAAATGTATCGGTTCCCTTTCTGTTTCTGAAATGTTAAGTACACCAAGAAAATCCCGTATTTTCTTGAAAGTTGGTTATTGTTTCACAAATGTAAAGTATAGTAAGTTTGTACACCGAAAACACGTCTACTCATGTGAAAATGTATAGTTGATTATCTGTCTGGTTAAACTGTTCTGTTTACTTATCATGTGTTACTAGGAAAGTCCCATACTTTCCTTATTGTATGTTACAATTGTAAAAGATGTAATGTTACCCAGATTGTTACTCTTTCCAGTTATGTAAGTGTTACCCAGGAAAGCCCATGCTTTCCTGCATATAGGTTTCTAATGTAAACGATGTTAAAGATGTAAAAGATGTAATCGTGATTGTTTACCATGTTTCCCCAGGAAAGTCCCGTACTTTCCTGATTGTTAGTTACAGAACGTGAAAGATGTAAAAGATGTAATAGATGTATAAAGTGGTTCATTATTACTGTAAGTAAATCTCTGTTATCCTAATTACGAGTTCCATAACCATACATTAGACTGAAACCTGTGGCAATAAGTAGTCCACATGTGGCAATAAGTCGTCCACATACTTATGACTTTCGTCACCCTTGAACCATTTCGGTTCGGCTGTAGCTAGCAGCCAGGTGTGGGGTAGTCAGCCCCGTATAGATCTATGCACTCAAGTCACGCTCTCTAAATACCAGAGAATCTGGTTATGGGTGTAGTCCTCCACTCGCGTAACCTGGGTTGAGTGTTCTCCGAGGACGTGTCTCCAATCATACAGGAATAACAAATTTACTAGTAATAATATGTTAGTCCTCCACTCGCGTATGTGTGTGGAGTGTTACCGAGGACAAAATGGTGTACAGGTATTATGTTCAAATGTTTTAATGTCATGCTTTTAACTGATAAAATGTGGAAAACCATTTGTGAAATATATGTAAAACATACTAGTTTTAAAGACCTATTTCACAAATATATGTTACGTGATCTGTATGTTCAATCTGTTATCAGTTGTAGATATCAGTTATAAAAGCATAAGAATATGAAACACACATTTGAAAATATGTTTTGAGTACAAGAATTTCCTTGAACTTTGCTTGTGTTCCCCCCCCCCCTAAAAACAGTGAAAAACAGTGAAAAAGGGTAGGGGTATGAACTCACCGGACTCGGAAACGTGTCGGTTTTGAATGCTATATGTCGGTTCGGGGTTTGATTACTCGTGATGACCCTATGTAAAATGATACAATGTCCATATATATACAATTAGAGATACATTCACTAATCATATGGAACATTGCACTCCAATGAGGTTAAACACCTCAAAATGAGCGTTTGGAGTGACCCGGGTGACATCTTCGGACTTGTAATGGCACTAGGGACTTGGGACTTGAGTTTACTCTCCATAAGTAAACATTTAAATGAGTTTACAACCATAAAACACACTCACACATGAGTTTATGGCCGTAAACTCATGTTGGTGTGGTTTTGATGATCTAAGGGCTTAAATGGACATGGGGATTGCTAGAATGGATTTTCTAAAATGCATTGGAACACTTGGAATGAATTTAAATCATCAAAATGATTATTTTATGGGAGTTTACAGCCTAGTATAGGCTCCTAGTCCTAAACTCCTTAATCTTCATGAAATTGGTGTTAAATGTTGTTAAAACAAATCACATGTGATTAATAGGATTATTCCAAGACCTAGCATGAGTTTTATGGGACATTTGAGGGGTGTTATGGAGTTTACGGCCCATGAGACCCTCCTCATGGCTGTAAACTCTTATATAGAGTCATACAAAGTGTTTCCAAGTCTAAAACTTGTATAGAAGGGCTTCTAAAATTCATCTAAAGGCTTTAGGGGTGTTTAGTTTGCAATCTAACACCAAAAATCTTGGAGTTTACGGCGCAAGAACAAGCCTTGGCCGTAAACTCTTATAAATTCCTCAAATGATGTGATTAAATCCCTAAAACTATTTTTGGTTGGTCCTTTGATTTATTCCAAGGCTTTTGGTGGTGTTGGATGGCTTTCTAACACCTTAGAAATGAAATTATGCCTTGTTTTGGGGAGTTTACGGCCCAAGCACTCACCTTGGCCGTAAACTCACATAAGTCCCTCAAAAGTTATGTTTCAAGTGTCCAAATGCAAAAAAACAAGGTCCTATAATTCATATCTAAGCCATAGAAGTGATTTGGAAGGGTTTTAGGGCATGAAAAACCCCTTTTACATGAGTTTACAGCCTAAGCTTATTCCTTGGCCGTAAACTCCTTCAAATGGCTCAAAATCAAAGTTTCAAATGTTCTAAGTCCATATCTAGAAGTCCCATAGCCATATCTAATGTCCAATTGAGTCTAGGAAGGAGTTTAAGGGCTTAAAACCACATTTAATGGAGTTTACGGCCCAAGCTTGCTCCTTGGCCGTAAACTCATGTTATTGATCCTAAAACTCAATTAACTCATCAATTTGAAGGCTAAAGATGTTGAACAACATACTAGGGAGGTTACCTTAAAGATTTGAAGCCTTAAACTTAAGATTTGGACCTTAATTCTAGCTTGAGGAGAGAGGTTGTAAGAGTTTAGTGGTAAATTGACCAAAGGCTTCAAATGAAGTCTTAAACACGCTTATATAGTGTTTAAGTTTTGGACACGGTGGAATTCTACCGATACCGGCGTTAGATGGGGTTTTTGGTCGTACCCAATTAAGTTACCGTAACCCGATACGGTAATTTCTAGAAATATTCCGATCACTAAAGTTGGGTGTTGAAATGATTTTTAAATATATTAAGACACCCATTAAGTCATTTTAAATGTGTACTAGATAATGACTTAATTAAACGGAAGATCGGAAATCCAAATCGGAACGACAATCGGTTGCGCGAATTGTACTACGAAAGAGTTAAAATAAATGATATGGAAATTTCGGGTTGTTACAAAAACTTAATAATAAATTTTGTTTTTCATGGTGGAAATTGGTAAATCGTCATTTACCTACCTCCAAATATTTAACAATTGGATTACGACATCCCTCTTCCAAATTGTAAAATATTGTATTGGGTCCTAGCCTTAATATTTCATTTGGGAGTTATATTAAGCACTTAGATCAACTAACTTGAATTTCTCCCTTGTAGATGTCTAGTTTACACAAATATGGTCTTCCCTAATCTTTTGGAACAAGCTTTCCCCTTGAAGATGATATTCCACGATGGGATCGTGGAAGTGAAAATCATACTTCACTTTCTCCACCTCCTCCAATTATTCTCCCTGACCCATAAGTTCAAGATCACTTAATTCCTATTGGCTAGTAAACACAAGGATGGAAAGTCTAGATATGCTCATTTCTTGGACATGAAGCTGCATATTGACAGGCTCGGATGTTGGGTGTCGTGTTCCCAAGGAAGTTGGCTATTGAGTTGGTTGTTCAGTCACTTCCCGAGTAATATAGCGAATTCGTTAAAGACTACTATGTGACAGATCACGACATGACCCTTGTTGATCTTACCTATTTTCTAATTGCTGCTTAATCAACAATGATTTGGCGCAATGCTCAAGCAAATTTGATTGGAAGATCTACATCCCAAGCTAACATGGACATCCCAGAAATGATTCCTTCTCCTAAAGGAAAGGATTGGCCATGGTCAAAAGTTTTGATCATAAGAAAAAGGCCAATTCTGAGACTGTTCCATGGGTCATTCCAAATAAGCCTGTGTGTTTCTATTGCCAAGGAAAGGGACATTTAAAGTGAAGTTGCCCTAACTACCAGAGAATTTTAATCGAATTATATGGTTCTACTTCAGGTATGTCCACTATCTAACTCTTTTAACTTCATAATTGTTGATTCTTAATACATAATGTGACAAGTTTTGCATTTTTATGTTTTGTATGATCATGTAAAAGGAATGAAAGTTAAAAGTAAGACCATGCTAAATCTGATCGCGAAGAGATGGATTTAGATCGTATGGTTCAAAGATCATATTTTTGAGTTGCTTCATAGGAGTTACGATATATTACTTAGAAATATGTAGTAACATAGTTTTCATTTGTAAATGCATTGTAAGGAAAAGTTTTTTTCCACATTTTATAAATAAATAAAATTTTGATTTTATTTTGTATTATATCTCCTAGAAATGGAATTTGTGAAAATTATTGTTTGTATGTTTATTTTATCAGCAATATGAATTTGACTCTTTCGTTTGTGGTGGTATCAAAATTTACCAAATAAGGAAAGATTCTCATCAGCCAATTTTCAATTGAACAGAAACTTGGAATCAGACAACTTGTATTGTGTGATGAATGAGAACCTTCTTCTTTTGGAAATTTAGACTGGTTCCTTGTGCACATGTATATGCGAGTCAAGTGAAGGACTAGGAGATCGGGTACACTTTGTTGTGCGCTGGTCAGGTCCACCACAAAGAACGATTAAGACTATTCGTCATGATTTACTAAAGTTAGTAAATATGGTTATGCGTACAAGTTTAAGTATAATTCTGAAACATTGGAAAAGTTTCAATGTATGGCAGAACGAATGAGTAGAAACAAATTAGGTAAAAAAAAAGTTTCTCCAATTTGAAAAGATGTGACAGTACTTTAGTATCATGTTTTATGATCATCTTAATGATTATGGAAAACCATATCACATTTGATCCTCTATCGATATCTTAGTCCATTTGTATGGCTAAGAAGATGATTCGTGAATTGTTGAAATGGTTAAATCAAGAAGATGAGTCATACTTCATTCCAAAACAAGTCTTAGAGTCATTCCAAAACAAGTCTTAGAGTCATACTCCAAGATTTAAAAAACTCATCAAATGTTGAGTAAAATGTTTTTGCTCTTGTACATTTGAAATTGGCAAGTTGTGATGTCTTGGTAAGGACAAAGACAAACTAAGACCAACTGTGTGAAATGTTTATCCTGATAAGAATCTAGACTAACTCTTGAATATTTGTTTTGTAAAGGAATGGTTCGTGATAAGAGAATCTTATATGTCAAGAGGCTAGTGTGAGCCTTAAAGATCTTCAAAAAGTTTCAAGAACTATTCAAGAATAAAACCTATTATTTATCACTAGCACACGACTTGAGGTTTGCAACCTATTGTGTTGATATATTCTTGACTTTTTGCCCATTCCAATTAAAATTTAACTATACATGTGAGTTCTATGAGTTCTCAATTGTTTGCATAAGGCAAAGCACCTAGATCAATGAAAGTTTTGTTGATCAGTATGGGTGAGCTACTTAACAACTTGGAAGACATGGTAGGCCCTTGTGCTACCAAGTGGTAGGAAATTAAGATTGAACAAATTTAGTCCATATAAGTTCGGATTTGTCACTAACCTTGTCTTATGATTATGGTTTGAAAAATTCACATGGATAGGAGCACATACAACATAAAACCTAAGTTTCATAAGGTTTCTCTCCACTTCATGAAAATGATTCTAAGGAAACGCTTTCATTAAGTAGATTCTAAGGAGATAGCATTAGTTGCGGTACTTGCATTCTCAAAGTTGATTAGGACTACGACATCCCTCTTAATAGTTCGAATTGTGAGAAATGGAAAAAGGTCTAAAAATTTGAGACTTATTACTATAAGTTCTAAATATGTTTGGACACACATGTGAACTATCGAAGGAAAGGTGTACGAGTTTCACAAGCCTAGATAAAGTCTTATCGAAGCATCTAATATCAGAAATTTGGACTTTGGTAAGAAAGTCAACAATTATTGATTTCTAGAAGTCCAACTTATTTCTGGGTACATCTCAAAGCTAGTGGGAGCATATGTGTTATGCTCATAAGAATGTAATTATTATGCTAGTGGGAGCACAATTATTACGTTAAGTGTTGCAAGTTAGCAATGTTAATTATAGACAACAAAAGTTTCAAATCGCACAGTTGTAGGGTTTGAAAAGTTGTTTTGCTATAATTAAAGGAAAGGAATTCATACTTCATTTCAGTTCTAAAAGCTTAGATTGAGAATTTAATCAAGTTTAGCCATATATATATATATATATATATATATATATATATATATATATATATATATATATATATATATATATATATATATATATATGAATGTTATGTTGAAAAGATTTGACATAAAGAAATTGTATATAAGGAAATAATGTAGAAAGAGACTGGTAAAGTATCACGTCTTTATGTGAGACATTATGGATCGTATCTCATATGCTTCGGGTATAGGGCCGATTGCATATGCTATAATATTTATGTGTTCTAAATTTTCTAAATGCCTAGGGCCTTAAGAGGGAAAATGGACCAGAACCGGTTATGACTAAAATGGTTAAATTGTCGAGGAAAATTTGAGGATTACCAAAGTTTGGTTGCTTATGGACAGTTGGAAGTATAGTCTAAATTTTGGAAGGACCATGTTGGCATACTCTGAGAAGAGGTAACTCTTGTTCAGAAGTGATAGTCAAAATGGGAATATGAAAATGTTTACATAAGTGAAACTTATTCTTTAAATCTGTGTAAGATTAGAAAACTTAATGCAAGAGGATCATTCCATATAAGTTTAGAATCTAACAGATTACAGTAAATGTCAAGAATTTGGTATTCTTACATTTATGGTAAGGATTTGGAATTGTGAAATGGTTGTCATTGGAAATGTTTATAGTTGATTTATTCACAAAGTAAGGACCATAGGTAAAACATATTATGCATGCTTGGAGCATGGGATGACTATTGTTTTAATTCAAGTATTAAGTTGATCAATCGAAACATTATAATGAATAATGTGTAATCAATATGCTAACTAAGTAAAAGGTGTTTTATTTATATTCAAAAGTTTTGAGACCATATTGGATTCGATTATTATTGTTTTTCACTTTGCATGGTTTGACCTCCCGAATAACTAGGTTATTTAAACTGTCTACAGTCGATCTTACTTTGGAAGTAGGTATTGAAGTTGTCATGAATGGGTCTCAAGATTGTCTAAAGCCTTTTAGGCATAACACAAGTTTGCTACATTTTTCATGAGTACTCTTGTAATAAGATTTAATTATTGGATTAAACCCAAGCTCATCTGAATCATTTCACAGATTTTAGCACGAGTGATTGTGAGGCGATAATATCTTATATTCTTGAAACCAAGACACGTAAGCTGTAATTTACAAGTCAGTTTCACATTGACATATGTAAACGCACCAGTAACTTGGTGTTATAAAAATATTGTTGTCTGTGATTTGATGAGTAAGTACAAGAAAGCATATGAGTCAAAGTTTATCCTTTCCTTTTACCCTTAGAGGGATAAAAGCGATATTTGTGGTCCCCTCAATGATTTAGTAATGACAACCCTAAGTGCTTGGCCAAGCTTGGACTGATTTTATTTGTTCAGTTAGTAAGTCTTCATAAATTGGATATAGGGAAACAATAGATGGATAGAGAGAATGATTATAATCCATGTCTCATGTCCATATGATATCTAGAATCGAGGAATATATGATCCCTTATCTAATAGGCGCATCATTGACTAGGTCAGAGTTTGACAACGACTTTTAAGAGCTACGATTGCTAGTCGGGATTTTAGAGTCATACTAGGAATAATAGTTATTAGACTTATCCAAGTGGGAGACTGTTGGATTAGGTGCTAAGCCCTAGCTATAATTGGTATGTCCTTGACTCGAGAGTAGCATGGTCCATTTCGGGTTGCATATCACCAAGACAATTTAATATGGTGGATACTTGAGTAAAAGGTTACTTATCATTTATTAATATATTATTAGTTCTAATATATTAATATGAAATCATATTTTTTAATTAGTATTGATGAATAATTAATTTTGAATTAATTATATGATCAAAAGAGAATAATTAAATATATGGGGATTGATTTGGTAATTCAATGATTCTTATAGTGTTGGCCAATTGTTATTTAGGATGGGCTTGGATAGTCCATGGAGGCTTAAACCATGGAGCCTAAGTAATATGAAAGGTCATGGGCATTAGGTTTTGCATGGATGTAATCCTAGACTTTTCCACACTATAAAAGGACTCTCTTAGCACCAAAATTCGGCCACTAGAGGTCTTGGAGTTCATTAGAGCCGATTTTGGAACTAGAAAAATCTCTCTCAAGTTCTCATTTTTCCTAGGTGTGTTGTGAACCATTTGAGGCATCATACTTGGGGTGCTAAGTTCTTAAAGGTCAAATACAACAAGTTCCACAAGCTACATAAAGAAGTAAACTTCTAACTAGTATTTTATGTTGTTTATGTTAATTGTATGCTAGTTGTAGGCTTAATGCTTTGGAAAAAACATTTCATGAATAATTAAAGAAAAAATAGATCCAAAGCAATTAGGGTTGTATGTGCACCATAGGATTTTGTAGTATTCAAAACCCTATAGAAACTTCCAACACCTATCACAACTAGAACTCCTATGCTCTCCTAGTCCTGATCTCGAGTTGACGATCTTGAACCGCTTGGCCACTGGAATCAACAACAATGAAAGAGGCCTCTCCTCCTTCTTATGGATCTCTAGCTCAATCTCCCCATCCTGGCATTCAACTATAACTCAATTAAGTCCTTGTACAACTGAGTTCATACAAACTATTGAATCTCTGTCTTGAGTATACTCAAGTATCGTGACATATGCATTTGCTCAGAAGCGGCATACTCTAGGTAGAAAATGGTTCTATAAAAATCTTGGAGGTCTACTTCACCAACTCATTTGCCTGCATGAGTAACAGGTTATCCTATTTCAGTCGTTCTCTCTCTATAAGTGTAACATACCTTGCACGAAAAATCTCCAGAAAATGCTCCCATGTCACTTCGACTCACTCTGCATGCGAAAAGCTTCGGGTCACAGACTCCTACCAATCTTTGGCACCCCAAGGAAGAAGATTCAGCACAAATTTCACTTTCTGGTCCTCGGGGCACGAACACAAGTGGAAACATCCCTCTATGTCAGATATCCATCTAGCCTCTCTAAAGTCCTATCACGACGATGGAAGTAGTGGTTGCAGCGGTGCAGTCAATGCGATGGCAGCATAGCTCTCGTCAAAATCCTCAATAATTGCGATCTTAGCCGACCTAAACAACTCCTAAATTTCCTCCCAAATCCCCACGGCTACCTCAGCAGCAATGATCACATAGATTTCGTCATCACTCGGACCTGTCCTCTCAGGGTAGTCAGCAACTGATCCTGAACCTCTAATAGCCTCCATACTGAATCACACAAATGGAAAGGTCAAACATTAAGACATAGTTCTCAACACTTGATGCCTTCATCTAGTGACTCCTTAATAGCCGCAAGATTCCTTCTGACTCTAATATGGATCCTACACTTTCAGTAGTACGAGCCCATACTACCCTCCACATCTATCTGTAGGTGACCCATAATTAATCTCAAGGTCCAAAGTGTTGGATATAGTGTCTAAGTTCATAACTATATTTCGTATGTACTTGACCAGACCCAACATCGTCCATATGGGTTGCACTTCACCCGAACAATTTATGGATAATCTTTTGAGAATAGTATAAGTTATGATTTATTAATATATTATAAGTTCTAATATATTAATATAAAATCATATTATTTAATTAGTATTGATCTATAATTAATCTACAATCAATTTAGAGGTCAAAAGTATGACTAATTACATATGGGCTCTTGTATTTATATAGTGTGGGCTAATGCTTATTTTGAATGGGCTAGTCTTGCATGGAAAGTCCATGAATACTCCATGGAGCTTTAACCCATGGATCTCATGGAAATGAAAAGACATGGGTATTAGGGTTTACATGGATGTAACCCTAATCCACCACACTATAAAAAGGAGGCTTTGGTTCTTGAAATCACACTAGTTGTGGTGAGTAAGCTAAGAGGGCCGATTTCAAGAAGGTTGTTACTATTCTCTCAAAGTTCCAAAGTTTGTGGTGATTTGTGATTTCCATTTGAGACATCCACACTATTGGTGCTAGGCTCTCAAACTCCAAGAAATCAATTACAACTACAAGGTAAGTAATTCTACTAGCTTTATTTGATTCAAGTTCCCCATGCCATGCAAGATAGGATAAGAACCTTGGAAAAATAATTATTTGCATGTATCTTAGTCAAACATAGATCCAAGGTTTCTAGGGTTGCATGTACACCATAAGAGTGTTAGGATGTTCAAAACTCATCATTGGTATCAGAGACTAGGATTGTTTGTTTGATACTTGATGCAAAATAGCTGAAAAACAAATTTTTTTGTACACAGCACGTATGAACTCGCCGAGTCCATGGGGGGACTCGACGAGTCCATGAAGAAATTCATGCTACTCGTCGAGTTTGTTCATAGACTCGACGAGTAGAGGCTGCAGTGTCTAGTTTTTTGAGTTTAGTTGTTGGAAATGGACTAGAAACATTACTCTAAACTGTTTTGGCGTTATAAAACTTGTTTTAGATGGTGTAATGCTTATGCTAATCGATTTTCAATGGCTATTATCAAAAATTACAAGTTATATCAGTAATTTATGATTCTTGAAATGTTCATATTCATGTTCTTGAACTTATGAAGATTAGATGATCATAGGAATTGTTTGTAACCAACTTGGTAGGTTAATTCTTTATCATTATGTGTTTTAATGGAGTCCATAACTTGTCCTCAAGTTATGGAAATCCAATGGTGACACTTTAATAAAAACCATTAAAAGAACACAAGAGTTATAAAAATGAAGAGTCTTCATTTTAATACCCAATTAAATTCATAAGTTATAAGAAATGAAAAGTTTTGAAAGTTTATAAAACTTGCCCTCAAGTTTTGGAACAAGTAAAGTCATGGTTAAAACTTTAGTTCCAACCCTTAAAATTTTAAAAGATAAAATTCAACCCTTATACTTTATAATATCATAAGTTAATAATATATATATATATATATATATATATATATATATATATATATATATATGTATATATATACACACAAGATCAAGTCGTCATACCGCTAGTACGCCTCATTCACGAAGTCGATCTATAAGGGGGGTATAAGGTTGTTGCCTATAAAATGGCAACTTAAAATGGTGTCCACTCTCACCCACTGCTTCCTTGATCGATGGAGGGTCGTTAGCCTAACGGGTAGGACAAGGAATTATAAATTATCATTAAAAGTATAATGATAATTATAAAGTAACTAAATGCTTTTATTAAATTCCCAATCGTAGTTACTTTAGGAAAATGTGAATAAGGTGCTAATCCATGAAATTACACTTTACACTTTGTATAAGTCGTTAGCGGAGCGTGTGTGGTTAACCGGCACACTAACTTGAACTTAACAAGGTAGGCAAAGGGTGACTTAATGTTTATCATAGTATCGATGGAGCGTGTGTGGTTAGCCGGCACATCGATTGAGGGGTAATGCATTAAGGGTACGAAGTAATTTCCATGGTTACTTCACACCTTGTTTTGTGATCCTCGGCATCCCAAATCACAAAACTTAAAGGGCACACTCGAGATTGAAACATGACATTGAAGAAAGTTCAATGAATCTCAAAGAACCTAGGAGTTTCTAAACAAATTAAAACCTAAATTGAATATTTTGTTTTTCATGGTGGAAATTGGTGAATCGTCATTCACCTACCATCAAATATTTTATAGCTTAGATTACGGCATCACTGTTCTAAGTTATAAAATATTGTGCTGGGTCCTAGCCTTAATATTACATTTGGGTGTTTTATTAAGGACTATCCCTATATCTAATCTAATTTATTCCCTCTTCTTTTCAGATGTCTTCCAATAACGATGCTTCTGGCTCAAATCCTACTAGATCCTTCTCTCTCATGAATCTTTGTGGGAGATTCATCTTTGATGGGTCCAATTTTACAGATTGGATCAGAAACATCAGGATGGTCACTCGGTATGAGAACAAAGAATATGTTCTCGACAAGGAGCTGAAGGTACCCGAGCAAACTGCTACTCCTGAAGAGCTTGTTGAATATGAGGTACATGAAAGAGATAATACAAATGTGGCATGCATCATTATGGCCACCATGATAGCCGAGCTCCAAAAGTCTTATGAGGACTATTATCCTTTTGAGATGCATTAGGACTTGATGGACGTCTACTGTCAAAGTGCTCGTCAAGAGCGATATGAAATAATCTCCTCCATGATAACAACCCGAATGAAGGATGGTGAACCCATCACGGGCCACATGTAGAAAATGCAAAGATATGTGGATCGTTTACTGAAGCTGAATGTGAACTTCCCTAAGGAGTTAGCAATAGACAACATTTTGCACTCCTTACTATCAAGTTATGATCAATTCCGCATGACATATCACATGAACAAGGTAGAAGTCACCCTCAGCGAACTTCAAGGACTCTTGAAGACCTCCGAAAGTTATCTAAAGGGTAATACGGTTGTTACTACTCGTACTCCTACTCCAATTGCGGACAATGTCTTGGCAATCGGGAATGGCAAAGGGAAGAAGAGAAAGAACCCTTCTAAGGGTACCAAGGGTAAGACCCTTGAAGGCTCCTCTTCAAGCAAAACCAATAACGGTTTTGTTACTCCTTCTGCTAACCCTAATGAGGTTGGATGCTTCTATTACCATGAAAAGTCACACTGGAAGCGAAACTGCCCAAAGTATCAACAAGATTTGAAGGATGGGAAAGTAAAACCAAACCATGCAGGTATATACACTATATTATCTAATAACTCACCTCATTCTAAGTCTTGGGTCCTTGATACAGGTTGTGGTATTCACATATGTTGTGATTTGCAGGGACTAAGAAGAAGTGAGAATGTGGAGCAGGGAAACATAAACTTGATCATCGGAAATAGGAAAGCTTCACCTATCACCAAGATAGGAGTTTATTCCTTAATGCTAAATAGTGGGTTTACATTAGATTTGAATAAATTTTATTATTCTCCAGAAAGGGCATGAAATGTTATTTCCTCTCATGCATCGTATAAAAAAGGTTTTACCTTTTATTTTGATAATAATAATGGTAGTATTGATGATTTCTTTAATAATGTTCTTAATTTTAAAGCATTACCTTGTGATGGTGTGTATGAAACTGTATATGTTGTAGATAATCTAGGAAATAATGTATTGTGTATTGACTCTTCCACTAGCTTAAATAAACCATCTTTATGGCATTGTCATCTTGGACATGTAAGCAAGAAATGCATAAGCCAACTCCAAAAGGATGGAGTCTTGGAGTCATTTGACCTAAAGTCGGATGATAGTTGTGAATCTTGTATGCTTGGTAAAATGACAAAGTCACATTTTCTTGGCACTTGTGCTAGGGGTGAAGGTTTATTAGACCTCATACACACAGATGTGTGTGGACCCTTCAAAACTGTCACAAGAGATGCTAATCGCTTCTATGTGACTTTTACTGATGATTTTAGTAGATATTGATATGTCTACCTCATCGTCTTCCTCTTCTTCTTCTTCGTCTACCTCCTCTTCTTCTTCTTTGGGTTCCTCTTCGGGATCCACTTCGGGGGTCCTCTTCAATAAGCTCTTCGGGCTCTTCCTCAATCCAGGCGGCATTCCCCTGATTGGGAAAGTATGGGTCTCCTGGTAAGTGGAATCCTGCCATGTCGTCTGTGCGAGAATAGGGGTGTAAGAAGCAAGTAATGGTTAATAATAATAACATTGCGCTATAGCAATATAGAAATACTCCTATAGTATTTTAAATATTTAGATTTGGTTCATAGAGAATTCTTTGTATAGTGAAATTAGGTTCTTAGATTTGTTGCCCCCTATGACTATCCCCCGGCATGAGTAAGTCACTTCTCGGACAAATATAGCTGATCAGGCTATATCCTTTCCAGAACTGATTACTCATACCAAGGCATACTCGTAGCGTTCAACTCCTTTTCTTTTACTTTATGTTCTTCTAGTTATGACACTACGCGAGTATGTAATGCATGTAGGAATACTTTTAAATAAGAAACTATTTATTTTCTAAAAGCATAACCCATTAAAATGTTTTAAAATCAGAGACTTTTAGTCCCAAATGTGTTTATAGTTTGTATACCCTATGCTTTTTGATATACTTAATTCACTATAAACCATGCTCTGATACGAATCTGTCACACCCCCAAACTAAGGATGGCGGAAATGTACGGGGGTGGAGAACTTCATGTATAGTATCATAACAACAATGGCAATAGTGATGAAAGTAAACACAACCAACATATATATAATTTAAGGAGTTACATCATTGTATGGATTAAATGTTTCAAAATCAATTACAATATGTTGACAAAATATGAAATGTTTGACGTCTTAACGTCCCATCCTCAAAATGCACTTGATTTACTCATTAGTGATTTCCTGAGAATACAAGTTGTTTGAAAAAGTGTCAACACAAAGGTTGGTGAGTTCATAAGAGTTTTATTTGAGAAATAAACCATGTCCTTGTAAAAGCGATAGAGTAAGTCTCTAGAAAATCCATTATTTTCTTTAATATGTATATGTAGTCTTAAAACCCAAAGACTGAAGTGTACAAGTGATTCGTGAAACTTATAGTGGTTCATGTAAGTTTAAATCGACATAAACTCAATAATTTTTTGAAGTAAAACCCCCTTTTTAAAGTATAATATTTCCATGTAAACTTGAGAGATTATTAACTATTTATGTGAGCCGCTATAACCATACTATGACTAGAGGTAACCTGCACAAACGTCTTTCAGACGCCTTCATCCTATGACTCTTGTCACCCGTAGACCTGCCGGTCCGGCTGTAGCTAGCAGCGAGGTGTGGGATGTCAACCCCAATATAGATCTATACATAATTATCACGCTCTCTCTACAAGAGACTCTGGTTATAACTTACAGGAATTTGAATCCCATACTCGAACGTATTGGTAGAGATTGTCTCACCACCTAAGTTAAACATAAATGATTTGTTATTAAACCCTTTTCCCGTAGAGGGAGTAAAATAACCTCTTATGAATGAATTAGTGATATGAATTCCTTGAACTATTACTTTTATAGTTTATTAGGCCGTGTATGAAAACCCATTTGTTTCGAGAGTAAATCCTTTATCATGTGGTAAAAATCCCATTAAATATGTTTATTGTAGTTTATTATATATATTAGAAATAAATGATGAAACCTTGTCATGAATGACAAATTTTCATTTTATAATTATAAACTAACAAGGAAATACATTCATTCAATATTTAGAACTTATCGTTATACACTTTGCTCCGCATAATACAAAGTGTTATAAAAGTGATAGGTTTTTATTCAGTTTTAGCCTTTCGGCACTGATTTAGAAAAGTCATAGAAAACTCATATGAAGTCAAAAACTAAATCTTTAAGTTTTGAGAGTTTGGAAAATGAGTCTAGTTTCTCTATAATTTTTCTCATGATTTTTAGTGACGTCTAACGTGTGTGACAAGTCCATAACCACAGACTGGTCCGGATTGATGTTTGAAATGATAGGCAATTTTGTAAAAATCACCATAAATTGTAGAAAAATCGTATGGAGATGTGCAAGTATTCATTTTAAAGGTAAGAACTTTAACTATTTTCACTTAATACATTTTTAAAAACTAAAATGTTTATGTTGTCCAAAACAGTCCGTGAATGAAGTCCAACTTTTCTGATGAAGGCTATTAGAAAAGTTTAGTTATGTTCTTGGTGTTTTAACTTGTATCCCCCCCCACCATAAAAACTTGATAAAACATGAAAATGTAGGGTTATGAACTCACCTTATGTGATTTCAGTAGATGATTGTTGAAGAATGGAAGTGTTCAACTCAAGAACACTTGAAGATGCCTTGAAGATTTTCGAGAATCTAACATCAAAGTGATGGAGTTTGTGTAAGCGATCGATGATTGCAGTAGGATGAAGTGTAATAATCACAAAAGGATGAATTATGCTTTCCAAGAGTATAGTAAAGCTTGATGATAAGCCTTGGAGTCTCGAATTAGAGGAAAAAGTTTGAGAGAAAAGTTGTGTGTGATTTTCGGTGAAGTGAGAGAAAGTGAGTGTAAATGAGGAGAGTGGTTGACTTATTCAAGCTCTTAGAACATGGGAGGGGCTGATGATTCATGGAAAGGTACATGGAAGTGACTAGGCATGGTGGGGAGGAGTGTGGGTTAGTCATGGAGTGGGTATGGTGGTTGCTTGTGTCATAATACAAAGAAATGCCAACACTCAATCTTTGTACTTCACCCCAATCATTTCTTAGATAAGATTTGAACAAAAAACGTGGGAATTAATGAAATATGAGAGTTTCATTGATAAAATAAAGTTTTGGGTGAAAATCCCACGTTCAAACGATGAAAAACGAAGGCAAAACGGAGTCGGAATCGAAAACCGGGAAGAAATGGGCTTCCCTGCGAGACCTCTCGGTCCTGGCTGAGGTTCGGTCCCTTCTGATCATGGGCCGAAGGCAAAATGGAGCGAAAGGAGTAGGAGGCGAAATGGACCGAAATGGAGCGAAATAGAGCGAAATGGACCGAAGGTGGCTTCGGTTCCTTGTGCGAGGTTCGGGCCCGAGAGCACCCTTCGGGTTCGGTTCAGCAGCCTTCGGGTTCAGTTCAAGAGGGTTCGGTCCCTAAGAGGACTTTCAGCCCTAAGGGGGTTTTGGCTCCTAAGGAGGGGTTTCGGCTCCTTAAGGCTATTTTTCGCGTAGACTTCTGTTTTTGAAGGTCCATAATTTTGTGGTTTGAGCTAGGCATAAATTTTGTATAGATCTAATTAGGGTGTCAGTGGTTGTATAGCAGTGTTGTGTATTGAACTTGTATGTGTGCAGCCACACATGTGTGTACGACCGCGCAAAGTGTGTGCGGCCGCACACATGTGTATGGCTGCAGACTCATGTGCTGGTGGGGGTACTATTTATAGTAACTGATGTGTGTCAGATTGTACTTTTTGGCTGAACACTGCAGTGGGTGTACTTTCTCAAGGTGTACTTGACATTTATTCGTAATAGATGTGTGCATGCTTGAACTTTCTTCTACTCCTTCTACATTTCACTTTGATTGCTATTAACTTCATTGATTACTGAATTGGATCCATAATTTGGGGACTAACAATTGGTATCAAAGCCAATTTAATATAAATTAAAGTATTTTAGAGTGTGAGATTGCAAAATTCCTGTGTTTTTGAAGTGTGTTTGTCTATATTGATCAAAGAACTGTTGTTTGATTCCTGTGTTTAATAGTTTTCAATAGTCTGAAATCAAATTTTATTAAAAATCTAAGAAAATCGTGTGTTTTTCAATGTTTTGGATTGTGCGGTCAACTGTTTGAAGGTGTGAGGTTCACTGTTAAAGGTGTGCGACTCACTGTTTGAAGGTGTGCGGTCCATGTTTTGAAGGTTTGTTGCCAAGTGTGTGCGATGGAGCGTATTGTTTGAAGTGTGTACAGTTGCATTCTAAAAATTGTTTGTTGTTGAGAGTGTGCGGTTAAGTGTACTGTTAAGGGTGTATGGTTGGATTTGCTGTTGGATTTGCTGATTAAACGTGTGTAGTTGAATTTGCTGATTAAGTCTTGTTTGCTGTTAGTGTGTGCAGTTACAACTATTTTGTTGTTGTGTGTACGGTTAAGTACGAACCTATGTAAGGTTATACCTTATGTGCGGTAACAATCACTTAAAGCTTGTCAAAATGGAATCTCAAAGCATGATTTCTCATCAGGATTTGGATGCAATTATGGGAACCACTACTCGTATTCCCAAATTGTTGTCAGCTGAAGGATTTCCTGAATGGAAATATCGAATTGAAAAATATATCAAGATGAAAGATTTCAAAATTTGGAGAAGTATTTTAAGAGGACTGATTTGGATTACATCCACTCTTGAAGATGACACTATAATTGACAAACAGATTGAAAACTACACTGAAGATGACTTTGAAAGAGTTGAAGAACAAGAAAAGGCACTCGCTACACTCACCATGGGGTTTTCTCCTGAGATTGCACAAGGATTTCGCGAATACATGTCAGCAAAAGCATTGTAGGAAGCGCTCATAGAAGTCTACGAAGGAAATGAAGACATGAAGCAAAGCCGACAAGACATGCTCCGACAGAAATTCAACATGTTCAATTACGTCTTGGGAGAAACATTGCAAAATCAACTACAAAGATTTATCACACTAACGACTGAAATGATCTCCGTAGGTGTGATGGTTACTATGTCCGAATTCAACAAAAAGCTGCTAAATTCTCTTCCAAATTCATGGGACATGAATGTCTCAGTGATTAAAAAGACAAAAGACCCAAACCAATTGAGCTTAGCCGAAACAATGGCAATCATCAAAGCTTGCGGTCTTGATGATAAACAAAGAGAAATCAACCATGTCACCTCGTACTCTACAGCTAATCTCGGAATTCAAAACAACAACACCGCTTTCTCAAGCTTTACCACTCATCCAAATTCTCAGGTTCATGTTTCTCAAGCTCAACCTTATGCAACCCATCAAACCATACCATACAACATACCTCAAATGCAACAAACTCAAGTCTCTCAATCTCAAAACATATCTCAAGTAGGTTCTGGTGTTGGTTCTTCCACAGGTGTTTCAGTTCAATCTCATGGAATTGGTTCTCAAAGTTCATCTGCTAGTGAAAAGGAGGAAAATATGAATCTAGCTACTAAGTTAGTGAACTGCTACAATGCCTTTGTTGCCGGAGAACTGTCTCCACAACTTTCATCCGCTGATCTCGACCAAATTCACCCAGAAGATGTCGAAGAGATGGATACTGTCACACCCCGAAAACCAAAGGCGGAAACGTCTCCGGGGTTGACTCCAAGTTGAGTATCAAATCCAATGTACATAGTAAGCAAAGTAAACAACCATTACATTACATATCAAAGTTTACATTTGTTCAAAAGTAAAGTTGTACATTTGTAATACATAATATATATATGAACAAAGGTAGAGACGAGTCTTCTGTACGCTCCATCTTCGCCAAAAGATTTGCTAGGTACCTGTCTAATCTGGACCTGAGAATACAAGCAATTTGAAAATCAGCATAAAGCTGGTGAGTTCATAAGATGTTTGCTTTGTGAAAATGTACGAGTTTCCTTTAGTTTATCGAAAAGTTGTTATCCAAGAAAATCCCTTATTTTCTTAAGAGAGAAGGTTACTTGATTGTTAGGTTACACGATTCTGGTTATGTTTAACTATGAACCCAGGAAAGTCCCATACTTTCCTAAAAGTAATTGTTATTTATTGAACTTCGATATACTGATTTATTTCCATTCGTACCTATTGTATTATCTAGTTATGCTGATATCCTAATGGTAATATTTCGGAATATACTTAGATTCATATCTTTATATTCGTGCTCTTATTCTTAATTAGTTATGATTGAACTTATTCATGTTCATATTCATATTCGTTACTGTATTCATTTCCTTATTCCTACTCCTATTACTATTCGTATTCGTATTCGTATTTGCAGTCGTATTCGTATTCGTATTCGTAGTCGCATTCCTATCCCTAATCCTACTCCTAATACAATTCGCAGTCGTATTCGTATTCGTATTCGTATTCGCAGTCGTATTCGTATTCGTATTCGTTCTGTTCCTAATTATAGTTTCGTTATCCATTCTGTTCGTAGTTATGGATGTGTTATTCGTTCTATTTTCTAGTTATAGTTTCTTAATTTGTTCTATTCCTAGTTATAGCTTCATATTCGTTTTCATTTTCGTAATTAGTTATCATTGGAAATTAGTAAGTTATTCATAGATTATGAAACATAGTTTAGATTAGAGCATTTCATCGAGATATCTATGATTCGTTTGAAAGCTAAATTCGTAATTCGAACTATTTGATAAACACAGTTATTGATATTAGAACATACAGAATGAAAACGATTAAACTGAAAACAATAAGTTTGAGTACAAGTTTTCCTTGTACTTTTGCTTATATTCCCCCCTGAAAACAGTGAAAACAGTTGAAAAAGAGTAGGGGTATGAACTCACCGGACGAGAAATGTGGCGAATTCGGATGCTAAGTGTTGGTCCGAGACTTGTAAACACGCGAGGTTCCTAATTATGATGTAAAGATACATATTTGTATCTAATTAGGACTTAGATTGATTGTTGGATAGGGACAATTGCTTCAAGTCGCGAAAACACTCAGATACAAGTGTTTGGAGGGACCCGGGTGGCGTTTAGGGACATGTAATGATGCGAGGGACTTGGGACTTGAGTTTACTCCCCATGAATAAACTTATACAAGAGTTTTTGGTCCAAAGCACCCATTCCCCATGAGTTTACGGCCGTAAACTCATGGTAGGGTGGTTTATGGTGCAAAATTGAGTCATAAATGGATATGGACGCTTGGACATGCTTGGATTAATTTTTCTTAAGGCTTGGATTGAATTAAAAACATCATTTACAATACATAAGGGAGTTTACGGCCTAGGCATGGGGTCTTTGGCCGTAAACTCTCAAATCTCCAAGATTTAGTGTTTTTAAGGTGTTGAAATCAATCACATGTGATTCTAAAAATTCCCACAAGCCTAGAAATGAGTTTAAGGCACCATTTGACACCTTTTTATGAGTTTATGGCCATGAGACATGTTCTATGGCCGTAAACTCTCAAATGTGGGGTTTTGATGTTTGTAAAGCCTTAAAACTATTTTTGGTTGGTCCTTTGATTTATTCCAAGGCTTTTGGTGGTGTTGGATGGCTTTCAAACACCCTAGATTTGGATTTGTACAATGTTTCATGGAGTTTACGGCCCAAGCACAAGCCTTGGCCGTAAACTCATGTTAGTCCCCCAAAAATTGTGTTTCATGTGTCCAAATGCAAAGATCTATGTTCTATAATTCATAACTAAGACATATGAGTAGTTTGGAAGGGTTTAAGGGCATGAAAACCCTAGATATATGAGTTTATGGCCCAAGAATGATCCTTGACCGTAAAATCCTTCAAACTTCACAAAGTACATGTTTTAATTGTTTGGGGTCCATATCTTGAAGCCATTTAGCCATATCTAAGTCCCAAACTTGTCAAGGAGGGGTTTAAGGGCTCAAAACCCTTCATTTTTGGTGTTTACGGCCTAGGCACCTTCCTGGGCCATAAACTCATACTTTGTGTCCTATTTCATGGTTAAGTCTTGAATTTGGAAGTCAAATAAGCTATACAATGAGGTTAGGAAGTTACCTTAAGGATTTGAGGCCTTAAAATTGAGTTTTGGACCCTAAATCTTGGATTTTTGGAGAGAGGTTAGAGAGAGAGTAGAAAGAGAAGGAAAAAGCTTCAAATGAAAGGTTTAACATGTTTATATAGTTCCCAAAACTTGGACGCGGTGGAATTCTACCCGATACCGGCATTAAACGGGGCTTTAGGTCGCACCCGATTAAGTTATCGTCACCCGACAGGAATGTTTCTATCTTTTTGAAATGAACACTTTTTGGGTTAATTTCATGAGTTCCAAGAGGTTTGGACACTCAATAAATTATAATAACATATAATTTTTAATTAATTAACCCGAAGCGAGAACGAAACGAATCGATTGACGGCGAAGTCTCACGGTTAGAACAAGTTTTCGACAATGGAAAACTTCGAGTTGTTACATTATCCCCCCGTTAGAGGGACTTTCGCCCCGAAATTCAAAGATTTGAACTCAAATTGCAAGTTGAAAAGAGAATCGAGGACGAGTTTACTGTTTCGGATCTTCACGCTTCCATGTGGAATCGAGTCTCTACTTGACGTTCCAGTGAACCCTCACTATCGGGAAGCGTCTTGGTTTCGTTGGGTAGATATTTCTAAAAGACCGAGACGTAACGTACCATAGGAATGTTTCTATGTTTCGAGGTTAATCGAAGTTTATAGGCTATGGGATCAATCCTAATGAGGATTTCGAAAAGTTCTATGTTTATGGAGAGATTCGAATGAATAGATAACAGTTTATCTTTCTAGATTAGGGTTGAAAAAGAACTGCAAGCGAAATGATCGTCGAAAAGGAATATACCTGGGGCAACTGTGGGATTGGTGGATGTCTCACCTTGTCCTATAGCTAGGACTCTTCCAGAGTTGCCAACTGTTGTTGCATTGGGGCAGTTTCTCTTATAATGCCCGACCTTTCCGCAACCATAACAGACTTGATTAATGCCCGCTCCGGGAGCTTGATTTGTTGGTGTTCTACAATTCCACGCAAGGTGACCCTCTTGGCAACAATTTTTGCAAAGTTTTATACGACAGGGACCAGGGATATAGTGGTGGTAACTGCACTGGTTACACCACGGGAGAACACCGACATATCCGGTAATAGGTGCCTGAGCTGAGGAACCGATGACGGGTACAACAGCAGGGGTAGTGGCAGCGTGGACTGTCACCATTTGTTGTCTCTTCGAGAACTCCTGGGAAGGCTGATATTTATCCCCTGCCTCCCAGTACTTTCTTTTCTCACCACTTCTTTCTGTCGGCTCAGGAGTGGTGGCTGCTTCCTCTACGTCCTCACTATGGTCAATCAAGATTTGCACTAGGCATTTGGCGCTATCGTATGTATCCGGCCTTGCAGCTAAGACGTTCCCTTTAGTTGGCTGGGTTAATCCCCATATAAACCTCTCAGTCTTCTTACTTTCAGGGGTAACCATCCTTGGACAAAGAAGTGCTAAATCGTCAAACCTAGATGTGTAGGCAGCGATATCGGAACCTTTCATCTTCAGATTCCAAAGTTCATGTTCCAACTTCTGGATTTCGCCCGGAGGGCAATACTCAGCGTGCAGAAGTTCCTTCATAACTTCCCAACCCATAGCATTGGCTACAGGTAGAGTTAGAGATTTGACTCGGCTGTTCCACCAAGTCAGGGCTTTGTTGGTGAGAGTGCAAGCGGCAAACTTCACTTTGTCGGATTGTGAACAAGCACAGATCTCGAAGATAGATTCGATTCTTTCCAACCATCGAGTTAGAGCAATGACACCCCCTGTTCCATCGAAGAATGTAGGTTTTGCATGCATAAAGTATTTATAGGAACACTCCTTTCGGTGTCCCTGGCTATTTTCCTGGTTTTGAGGTTGGGGACCATCTCCCGAACTACCGGGGTTCGTTTCCGACATGGCTGCTGAAAATGCTGCAGTTAAAACTGACTGAAGGGTTGCCAGGTCGATTTGAAGAGAAGGTGGTGTTTGAGGAGGGTTGTTGTTGTTCTGCGAGCTGGGTCTCTTTCTTTGAGGCATCTTGATCTAATAAGATCAGGAAGAGAGGATGATAAGCCCTCTAAGTTGAATCAAGAGATATGATACAAAGGATATCTCTTTATGGCATACATAGAATTCTATTAAGCGAAAAAGCAGGAAGGATTTATCAAACAGATAAATTATCGCTAAAGAAATGATTAAGGAGTAATGCTAGGATGAGAAATTTTATAATGGATTTGGCTCGAGAAATACTCCCATAGTATTTCATGATTCGCTACAGCGACGGCTCATTGTTTGGGTATTGGGTAAGTCTTAGGCATGCTGCGTACCACAGTCACTCCCAAGCACATGTTGGCTGTGCCTTGCATGAATATAGTTGGCCAGGCTATATTGATACTAGACCCGACTACATAACTGCCCAGGTTTAACCGCAGTGTACAACACCCATTTACTTATGTTTTGTTCTACTTGTAGTTACGGATTTTTGACTGTCGGGTATACTTGTACACATTTGAAAATACTTATATTTGAGGTATACTTTTAGTTCAGAGCATTTAGGCCCTTTAGTGTTTATAGTTTTATACCATGTAAGGTTTGGTATACTCCATTCACTATAAACAAGGGCTCTGATACCAATCTGTCACACCCCGAAAACCAAAGGCGGAAACGTCTCCGGGGTTGACTCCAAGTTGAGTATCAAATCCAATGTACATAGTAAGCAAAGTAAACAACCATTACATTACATATCAAAGTTTACATTTGTTCAAAAGTAAAGTTGTACATTTGTAATACATAATATATATATGAACAAAAGTAGAGACGATTCTTCTATACGCTCCGTCTTCTCCAAAAGATTTGCTAGGTACCTGTCTAATGTGGACCTGAGAATACAAGCAATTTGAAAATCAGCATTAAGCTGGTGAGTTCATAAGATGTTTGCTTTGTGAAAATGTACGAGTTTCCTTTAGTTTATCGAAAAGTTGTTATCCAAGAAAATCCCTTATTTTCTTAAGAGAGAAGGTTAATTGATTGTTAGGTTACACGATTCTGGTTATGTTTAACTATGAACCCAGGAAAGTCCCATACTTTCCTAAAAGTAATTGTTATTTATTGAACTTCGATATACTGATTTATTTCGATTCGTATCTATTGTATTATCTAGTTATGCTGATATCCTAATGGTAATATTTCGGAATGTACTTAGATTCATATCTTTATATTCGTGTTCTTATTCTTAATTAGTTATGATTGTACTTATTCATGTTCGTATTCGTATTCGTTACTGTATTCGTTTCCTTATTCCTACACCTATTACTATTCGTATTCATATTCGTATTTGCAGTCGTATTCGTATTCGTATTCGTAGTCGCATTCCTATCCCTAATCCTACTCCTAATACAATTCGCAGTCGTATTCGTATTCGTATTCGTATTCGCAGTCGTATTCGTATTCGTATTCGTAGTCGCATTCCTATCCTTAATCCTACTCCTAATACTATTCGCAGTCATATTCGTATTTGTATTCGTATTCGCAGTCGTATTCGTATTCGTATTCGTAGTCGCATTCCTATCCCTAATCCTACTCGTAATACTATTCGCAGTCGTATTCATATTCGTATTCGTATTCGCAGTCGTATTCGTATTCGTATTCGTTCTGTTCCTAATTATAGTTTCGTTATCCATTCTGTTCCTAGTTATAGATGTGTTATTCATTCTATTTTCTAGTTATAGTTTCTTTATTCGTTCTATTCCTAGTTATAGCTTCGTATTCGTTTTCGTTTTCGTAATTAGTTATCATTGGAAATTAGTAAGTTATTCGTAGATTATGAAACATAGTTTAGATTAGAGCATTTCATCGAGATATCTATGATTCATTTGAAAGCTAAATTCGTAATTCGAACTATTTGATAAACACAGTTATTTATATTAGAACATACAGAATGAAAACGATTAAACTGAAAACAATAAGTTTGAGTACAAGTTTTCCTTGTACTTTTGCTTGTATTCCCCCCCTGAAAACAGTGAAAACAGTTGAAAAAGAGTAGGGGTATGAACTCACCGGACGAGAAATGTGGCGAATTCGGATGCTAAGTGTTGGTCCGGGACTTGTAAACACGCGAGGTTCCTAATTATGATGTAAAGATACATATTTGTATCTAATTAGGACTTAGATTGATTGTTGGATAGGGACAATTGCTTCAAGTCGCGAAAACACTCCGATACAAGTGTTTGGAGGGACCCGGGTGGCGTTTAGGGACATGTAATGATGCGAGGGACTTGGGACTTGAGTTTACTCCCCATGAATAAACTTATACAAGAGTTTTTGGTCCAAAACACCCATTCCCCATGAGTTTACGGTCGTAAACTCATGGTAGGGTGGTTTATGGTGCAAAATTGAGTCATAAATGGATATGGACACTTGGACATGCTTGGATTAATTTTTCTTAAGGCTTGGATTGAATTAAAAACATCATTTACAATACATATGGGAGTTTACGGCCTAGGCATGGGGTCTTTGGCCGTAAACTCTCAAATCTCCAAGATTTAGTGTTTTTAAGGTGTTAAAATCAATCACATGTTAAAATGAACACTTTTTGGGTTAATTTCATGAGTTCCAAGAGGTTTGGACACTCAATAAATTATAATAACATATAATTTTTAATTAATTAACCCGAAGCAAGAACGAAACGAATCGATTGACGGCGAAGTCTCACGGTTAGAACAAGCTTTCGACGATGGAAAACTTCGAGTTGTTACAGATATTACTTGGCAAATGGCAATGGTAGTATTTAGGGCTAAACAATTCTCAAAGAAGACTGGAAAGAACAACTGGAGTGTAAATTCTGACAAGAAGATGGGATTCAGTAAAGGAAAGTTACATTGTTACAATTGTCATGAACCAGGACACTTTGCGAGGGAATGCCCAAAACCCGATCGACGAGAGAAATCTGAAAGAACCATGGTGCCGGTAACTTATGCTCACAACAACAACAAAGGATCATCTTCAAACAATCAGTCTGCAAACATGGCAATGGTGGCCTAATCGTTTAGTTGGGAAGATCAATTTCAAGCCCTAAATATTTCAGGACCTGAAAAGGCAAATTTTGCTCAAGTTAAGGATGAAGATGAAGGAAAAATGAACACAGATCCAAAAGAGGAGATGATGAATTTGCAATTTGCTTTCATGGCACAAACCACTCCGGAACCGGTCAAATCTGAGGTTAGTGAATTCGGTTGTTCTCAATCTTGCATTAAAACTGTTAAATTTTTTAGAGATCAAATTGAGATAATCAAAAGAGAGAAGGAAGACTTGAAATATGAGGGATATACTCTTAGGAAAAATCAAAATCCCTTAAAAACTCAATTAGAAAATAAAACTAACGACTTTAAAAATTTGCAAGAGGATTACATCAACAAATGCGAGAACTATGATCATCTTAAAAGAAAATTTCCTGTTGTAACCGCGGAACTTGACACATTAAAAAATTGTTTTGAAAAAGTTGAATTTAATTTCAAAAAATAGGATGGGTCAAGTGAAAAGATTGCAAAACTGATTGAATGTCAATCAAATTGGAGAGATATCACTCATGGTAATCAAATAAAATTTGGACTAGGATTTGAGATTGTCCCACCCCCCTTCAATCACAACTATAATGCTATTCCCCTGTCTCAAGAAGAAATTGACAGAGAACCTCGCATGGTATACGGAGAGTCAGCTTCTGAGTAGGCAATACAGTCTAATAATGACAGTTTGCATACTAATGCTTCTACCTTAAGTGCAGATATATCGATAGTTTAGGGGGAGCATGAAGCTGAAACTTTTGAGTCAGATAATCATGTGTCTAAGTCTGGTGTTAATTTTTGCAATGAGTCTGTGTCAAAAACAAATGCTAGTGTTTTGTGTCTGGTGGTGTTTTATTTCAGTCTGAAAATTTTGTTGATAATGGTGTTGTTTCTGATCAAACTGATAAATCTGATTTGAATGTCTCTACACCTTCCACATCTACTTCAAAATCCTGTGATGGATCTTGCAAGTGTGGAAGTGTTAAAAATGAAAAAGGGAAGAATAAATCTGTCAACAGCAGTGCCAAAACCATTGATAATAAACAAATTTGTTTTAACTGTGCCACTGCTGGACACGTTGCAAGAAATTGTATGAACCGGATGTTTGTTTCTCATATAACAAAAAGATGTGAGAATGAATTTCGGGGACGATCTTTAACTAGAAAAACCCCCAGAACTCATTCTCAAAATGGTGACTTGAACACAAAATCAAACAAGAAAATGACAAAGTTTCAAAAGAATAAACTGTTGAGTTTTGATCAATCTAACACTTCCTAAGTGTGCATGCAACCCTAATAAACCTTAGATCTATGTTTGTCTAAATACATGCAAAATAATAATTTTCCAAGGTTCATAACCTATCTAACATGGCATGGGGTACTTTTAAACATAAAAGAATTAGATGAGATTACATACCTTTTGATGATGAGTTTGACTCCTAAGGAGTTTGAGGGCCAAGCACCGATAGTGTGAATTCCTCAAATGGAATCACAAATTACCACAAACTCTTGGAAAACGTTGAGAGAGTGTATACACACTTATAAAATCTGCCACACACAAACACACATACTCTAGTGACACTAGTGGCAATTTCATGCAACATAAGCATGCTTATATAGTGTACATGATTAGGGTGAACCCCTAATAACCCATGACCTTTCCTTTTACAAGGATGCATGGGTTAAGAGCTCCATGGATCATCCATGGACTTCCATACAAGCCTAGCCCATTAACAAATGAGTGTTAGCCCACACCATATAAAACCAATAGCCCACAATCTAACTAGTCTTCCTTTTAATCTCTAAATTAATTCATAATTAATTTAAGACTAAGACTAATTAAATAACATGACTTCATATTAATATATTATAACTTATAATATATTAATAATCATATGTGTATAACGCTCATAAAATTATCCATAAATAGTTTGGATGAAATGCAACCCAAATGGACCATGTCGGGTTGGGTCAAGTATATACCAAATAAGTTATGGACTTAGACACCTTATCCAACAGACTCCCACTTGTATAAGTCTAATAACTACATTTGCATATGTTACATCAGGAACCAACCAGCAATCGTAGCTCTCGAAAACTCTGTTGAACTATGAAGCACCATTTTAGATAAGTGATCATATAATCCTCTGTTCTCATGATATCAGTCGGACAAATACATGGAACAACACATACTTATTATCCAACAGTTTGTTTCCTGATTTTTGATTTGTTTGACAAAGAACTTAATCGAACACATCAATTTAGTTCTGACCGGCCGTGTAACAACCCGAATTTGTTCATCGCCGAAAAACCCATTCTACCCATATAACTCGTCGTATATCGATTCGTTCCGATGTTATTTTTGGGTTAAATTAATTAAACTTATATGTTTAATTGATGCTAATGAGTGTCCAAACCTGTTAGGAACTCACGAAATTAGCCCAAATTGTATAACTTAGAAATTTTAGAAACGTCCCTGTCGAATTACGGAAACTTAATCGGGTGCGACCAAAAGCCCCGTTTAACGTCGGTATCGGGTAGAATTCCACCGTGTCCCGAACTTAGGACCTACTTAAACATGTTCAAGCTATCATTTAAAGCTTTTTCATTCTCTCACTACTCTCTCTCTCTAACCTCTCTCCTAAATCCAAGTTTAAGGGTCCAAAACTCAAATTTAAGGCATCAAATCCTTAAGGTAACTTCCTAACCTCATTTTATAGCTTATTTGACTTCCAAATTCGAGATTTAATCATGGGATTAGACATGACATATGAGTTTACAGCCCATGAAGATGCCTAGGCCGTAAACACTAAGTTTGAAGGGTTTTGAGCCCTTAAACCCCTCCTAGACAATTTTGGGACCTAGATATGGCTAAATGACTTCAAGGAATGGACTTAAAACATTTTAGACATGGATTTTGAGAGGTTTGAAGGAATTTACGGCCAAGGCTCATGCTTGGGCCGTAAACTCATATAAAAATGGGTTTTTATGACCTTAAACCCTTCCAAATCACTTATAAGACTTAGATATGAATTTTAGGATATTGGTTTTAGCATTTGGACACCTTAAACATAATTTTTTAGGGAATTATATGAGTTTACGGCCAAGGCTTGTGCTTGGGCCGTAAACTCCTTAAAAATGGATGTAAACTCAATTTCAAGGTGTTAGAAAGCCATCCAACACCACCAAAAGCCTTGAAATAAATCATAGGACCAACCAAAAATAGTTTAAGGACCTTAAACACATCAAAACCCCACATTTGAGAGTTTATGGCCATAGAACATGCCCCAAGGGCGTAAACTCCTAAAAATGTGTCAAATGGTGCCCAAAATTCATTTCTAGGCTTGTAGGAATTTTTAGAATCACATGTGATTAATTTTAAGACCTAAAAAACACTTATTCAAAGAGATAAGAGAGTTTACGGCCATGGACCCCATGCTTAGGCCGTAATCTGCCTTAAGTGTTATATTTGGTGATTTAAATTCAATCCAAGCCTTAGGTAAAATTATTCCAAGCATTCCCATGTGTCCATACCCATTTATGACCCATTAAACACCATAAACCACCCCTCCATGAGTTTACGGCCGTAAACTCATGGGGAATGGGTGTTTTAGACCAAAAACTCTTGTATGAGTTTATTCATGGGGAGTAAACTCAAGTTCCAAGTCCCTAGTGCCATTACACATCCTTAAACGCCACCCGGGTCCCTCCAAACACTCGTAATGGGGTGTTTCCGCGACTACAAGTATTTGTCCCAAACAAATAATTAACCTAAGTCGTAATTAGATACAAATTTGTATCTTTACATTATACTTAGGAACCTCGTGCATTTGCAAGCCTAGGACCAACGTTTAGTATCCGAAATCGTCACGTTTCTTGTCCGGTGAGTTCATACCCCTACCCTTTTTCACTGTTTTCTATGTTTTCAGGGGGGAATACAAGCAATAAGTACAAGTGTATTTTGTACTTAAAACTGATTTTCAACTCAATGGTTATACTTACTAAATGTCTTGATTTCCAAATATTTATGATAACTAACGTTTCGAATTGCAGGTTAAATATAGATTTCTTTTAAAAAGTGTTATAACTTTATTCTCTTTAAATAAGAAATCATACTAATCTAATACGAATATGAATACGAATGTAATCTAATACGGATACGAATACGAAGGTAATCTAATACGAATACGAATATAAATGTAATCTAATATGAATACGAATACGAATGTAACCTAATACGAATACGAATACGAATGTAATCTAGTACGAATACGAATAGGAATACGAATAGGAATACGACTAGGAATAGGAATACGACTACGAATACGAATACGACTACGAACACGAATACAACTACGAATACGACTACGAATGCGAAAATACGCCTCTGGACCTCTACTGAGTTTCGAATACATCCGCCTCAGAATGTCGACAGAGCTTCGAATATACGAATAATGTACTCTTTTGGAAACAACAGAACTTCAAAAATACTGTAATGTACGCTTCTGTGTGATTCCAAATATTTGAAAATACAACTAAGTTAGTAGATAATAGTCATTCGAATGTAGAATAGCTAAGGGTTTACAACACGTAACTAATACTACTCACATTTTAATTACTATTACTTCGAAATCAGACCTAAAAGCCAACCACCACTCATAGGAAAATATGGGATTTTCCTGGGTTAACATAATAGTTAGTAACGAATTTAGAAACGAACAAACAATTCAACATATAGGAAAATATGGGATTTTCCTAGGATAGCGTAACAACCAGTAACAAATCTAGATACAATTAGACAAGTCAACACATAAGAAAATATGGGATTTTCCTAGATAGTACAACAACACATAAACGAATAAAGTAACAAACGAATAACTAAATCAGTAAGGAAAATATGGGATTTTCTTGGAATGATACAACCAACCGTTTTCGAAATTGTAACAAAGGATAATTAAACCGTTTTCATAAGAAAATATGGGATTTTCTTGATCAACAACTTTTCAGATAGCAAAGGAAACTCATTCTTTTCAAAACTAAACCGCTTATGAACTCACCAGCTTTATGCTGATTTTCAAACTGCTTGTATTCTCAGGTCAACGTTAGACAGGTACATCGTAACCTTTTGGAGAAGATGGAGCATCCCGAAGACTCGTCTTTACTTTTGTTCATATCATATATGTATAAAACACTTGTACAACTTTACTTGCAAACAGATGTAAACAATATTATGTAATGAAATGTTTTGTGATTACTGCTTTACTATGTGCATTGGATTTGATACTTAACGTGGAGTCCGCCCCGGAAACGTTTCCACCTTTGGTTTTCGGGGTGTGATAGATTGGTATCAGATCCCTTGTTTATAGTGAACTGGTATACCAAAGCTTACATGGTATAAGACTATAAACATTAAAGGGCCTAAGTACTCTGAACTAAAAGTATACTCTACAAATGTAACTAGTTTCTAAAGTATACAAGTATATTGACTATCGAAATCCGTAACTTCAAGTAGAACAAAATATAAGTAAATGGGTGTTGTACACTGCGGTTAAACCTGGGCAATTATGTAGTCGTGTCTAGGATCAATATAGCCTAGCCAACTATATTCATTCGAGACACGGCCAACAAGTGCTTGGGAGTGACTGTGATACGCAGCATGCCTAAAACTTACCCAATATCCCAAGCAACGAGTCGTCGCTGCACCGAACAATGAAATACTATGGTAGTATTTCCCGACCTGATCCTTTGTAGAAGTCCTTGTATACGCGTTGTTCCTTGGTCATTCCTCTAGTGATAAAATTTTCTGCCTTGATAACTCTTTCCTGCCTTATCGTTAATATAATGTTATATCTGTCTTGATGAGATATCCCCTGATCCATATATCTTGAGTCAACTCAGAGGACTTATGATCCTCTCTTTCCTGATCTTTTTAGATCTAGATGCCTCCAAGGAAAAGACCCAGCTTGAAGAACACCAACAACCCTCCGCCGCCACCACCTCCTGTTCAAATCGATCTAGAAACACTTCAGGCAACCATTTCTATCACTATATCAGCTCTCCTGCCTCAACTAAACCCCAATGGTCCAGGAGGTGGTTCCCAAAACCAAAATCCAGAAGGTATTCAGGGAAACTGGAAGGAGTGTTCCTATAAAGACTTCATGAACGCAAAACCGACCTTCTTCGATGGCACAGGGGGTGTTATTGCTCTAGCTTGGTGGTTAGAGAAAATTGAATCTATCTTCGAGATTTGCGCCTGTTCAGAATCTGATAAGGTGAAATTTGCCGCCTGTACGCTCACCGATAAGGCCTTGACTTGGTGGAACGGCCGAGTCAAATCCCCGACTTTACCTATAGCCAATGCTATAGGATTCGAAGTTATGAAGGAACTACTACGTGCGGAGTATTTCCCTTGTGGTGAAATCCAGAAACTAGAACATGAGATGTGGAACCTGCAGATGAAAGGTTCCGATATCACCTCTTACACTTCAAGGTTCTTGGCACTTCTTTGTCCGGGAATGGTTACACCGGAAAGCAAGAAGGTAGAAAGGTTCATCTGGGGATTAACTCAGCCGACCAAGGGGAACGTTATTGCAGCAAAGCCAGATACCTATGACAGCACCAAGTGTCTGGCACAAACTTTGATCGATCACAATGATGACCAAGAAGAAGCAGACACCACTCCCGAGTCAACAGAAAAGAGTGGTGAGAAAAGAGAGTTTTGGAAAAAGAAGAAGAAGAGTCAGTCTTCCCCAGAACCCTCAAAGAAATAGCAAATAGTGGCGGTCCACGCTGCCACTATTCCTGCTGTTGTTTCTGTTGTCAATTCCACATCTCAAGTACCTGTTACCGGATATGTCGGTACCCTCCCGTGGTGTGACCGATGTAACTACAACCATCGCATCCCTGTCCCTTGTCGTGCATAGTTCTGTAGAAACTGTGGCTAGGAAGGTCACCTTACACGAACCTGCAAAACCCCAACTCCATCAACTAGTCAAGCTTCCAGAGCTGGTATCGGTCAAACCTGCTACAGCTGTGGAGAGGTCGGGCACTATAAGCGAAACTGTCCAAAGACAGTAGCATCTGGCAACACCGGGAGAGTCCTAACTTTGGGACAGGAAAGAACAATCACTGACCCTACCGTTGCCACAGGTATATTTCTCCTTGATGAATCTTGTGCCCTTAATCCTTTTCGATTCTAATGCCGTAAGAATTTGCTAGTCATTCATTCAAACATCTTTCTAAACTAAATCCTTCGTTAGTAATCGAAACGTGCACCGTCGATGTGACCAACCAGTGAGAAAGAAAACGTTAACGCCATACCCTTAGATCGTATCCTCAATTCGGATGATTATCCCTTTCTATTTGATCTAAAGGTAAACCTTTTATGGAAAGCTTTGATGCAAACTTGGCATGGAATGACTTAGTTTCATTCATGTGGTTATTCTTGTCTTCGAAAGGGTCGTCCATCCGAATCTTTTCTCCGAACCAACTCTCATGATCTTCGACATCAAACCTAAATCCGACCTTAGCATCTTCGTGCATCAAAGCTTAGAAAGTTTCCCATACATTCGCCGTTCATATGATATTCGGAAAACGGGAAGTCTACAGCTCTTTCCACAATGCCTTTTCCAAGAATCCTCGAGAATTCCTTCCGAACGGCTAGTCAAGCCTTGAATTAACCTAATTCTTGGAACTGCCTTATAACCGAACCTTCGGGAGGATGATATATCCAATACAACGACCAGGACCTGATCACCACGAGTTCGTAGTGACGCCCTTCGGTCAAACCATTTTTCCTTGATTAGGTAGATAAGCAAGGCAAGCCTGTAACTTAGTAACATTCCTATGGTACTTCATATTTTGGTCCTTAAGAAGTATCTACCCAACGAAACCAAGATGCGTCCCGATAGTGAGGGTTCGCTGGAACGCCAAGCGGAGATCCAATGCCAATTGGCAGCGTGAAAACCTGGAGCAGTTGATCCATTCGCATCTCTTTTCATTTCATGATCTATATCTTAATCTTTGAATTTCGGGACGAAATCCCCTCTAACGGGGGGATAATATAACAACCCGAAGTTGTTCATCACTGAAAAACCCATTCTACTCGTATAACTCGTCGTATATCGATTCGTTCCGATGTTATTTTTGGGTTAAATTAATTAAACTTATATGTTTAATTGATGCTAATGAGTGTCCAAACCTGTTAGGAACTCACGAAATTTGCCCAAATTGTATAACTTAGAAATTTTAGAAACGTCCCCGTCGAATTACGGAGACTTAATCAGGTGCGACCAAAAGCCCCATTTAACGGCGGTATCGGGTAGAATTCCACCGTGTCCCGAACTTAGGACCCACTTAAACATGTTCAAGCTATCATTTAAAGCTTTTTCTTTCTCTCACTACTCTCTCTCTCTAACCTGTCTCCTAAATCCAAGTTTAAGGGTCCAAAACTCAAATTTAAGGCATCAAATCCTTAAGGTAACTTCCTAACCTCATTGTATAGCTTATTTGACTTCCAAATTCGAGATTTAATCACAGGATTGGACATGACATATGAGTTTACAACCCAGGAAGATGCCTAGGCCGTAAACACTAAGTTTGAAGGGTTTTGAGCCCTTAAACCCCTCCCAGCCCTTAAAACATTTTAGACATGGATTTTGAGAGGTTTAAGGAGTTTACGGCCAAGACTCATGCTTGGGCCGTAAACTCATATAAAAAGGGGTTTTTTATGACCTAAAACCCTTCCAAATCACTTATACGACTTAGATATGAATTTTAGGATATTGGTTTTAGCATTTGGACACCTTAAACATAATTTTTGAGGGAATTATATGAGTTTACGGATAAGGCTTGTGCTTGGGCCGTAAACTCCTTAAAAATGGATGTAAACTCAATTTCAAGGTGTTAGAAGGCCATCCAACACCACCAAAAGCCTTGGAATAAATCATAGGACCAACCAAAAATAGTTTAAGGACCTTAAACACATCAAAACCCCACATTTGAGAGTTTACAGCCGTAGAACATGCCCCATGGCTGTAAACTCCTAAAAGTGTGTCAAATGGTGCGCAAAATTCATTTCTAGGCTTGTGGGAATTTTTAGAATCACATGTGATTAATTTTGAGACCTAAAAAACACTTATTCAAAGAGATAAGAGAGTTTACGGCCATGGACCCCATTCTTATATTTGGTGATTTTAATTCAATCCAAGCCTTAGCTAAAATTATTCCAAGCATTTCCAAGTGTCCTTACCCATTTGTGACCCATTAAACACCATAAACCACCCCACCATGAGTTTATGGCTGTAAACTCATGGGGAATGGGTGTTTTAGACCAAAAACTCTTGTATGAGTTTATTCATGGGGAGTAAACTCAAGTTCCAAGTCCCTAGTGCCATTACACATCCTTAAACGCCACCCGGGTCCCTCCAAACACTCGTAATGGGGTGTTTCCTTGACTACAAGTATTTGTCCCTAACAAATAATTAACCTAAGTCCTAATTAGATACAAATGTGTATCTTTACATTATACTTAGGAACCTCGTGCATTTGCAAGCCCTGAACCAACGTTTAGTATCTGAAATCGTCACGTTTCTTGTCCGGTGAGTTCATACCCCTACCCTTTATCACTGTTTTCTATGTTTTCAGGGGGAGAATACAAGCAATAAGTACAAGTGTATTTTGTACATAAAAATGATTTTCAACTCAATGGTTTTACTTACTAAATGTCTTGATTTCCAAATATTTGTGATAACTAACGTTTCGAATTGTAGGTTAAATATAGATTTCTTTTAAAATGTGTTATAACTATATTCTCTTTAAATAAGAAATCATACTAATCTAATACGAATACGAATACGAATGTAATCTAATACTGATACGAATACGAAGGTTATCTAATACGAATACGAATACAAATGTAATCTAATATGAATACGAATACGAATGTAACCTAATACGAATACGAATACGAATGTAATCTAGTACGAATACGACTAGGAATAGGAATACGACTATGAATACGAATACGACTACGAACACGAATACGACTACGAATACGACTACGAATGCGAAAATACGCCTCTGTACCTCTACTGAGTTTCGAATACATCCGCCTCAGAATGTCGACAGAGCTTCGAATATACGAATAATGTACTCTTTTGGAAATAGCATAACTTTAAAAATACTGTAATGTACGCTTCTGTGTGATTCCAAATATTTGAAAATACAACTAAGTTAGTAGATAATAGTCATTCGAATGTAGAATAACTAAGGGTTTACAACACATAACTAATACTACTCACATGTTAATTACTATTACTTCGAAATCAGACCTAAGGGCCAACCACCACACATAGGAAAATATGGGATTTTCCTGGGTTAACATAATAGTTAGTAACGAATTTAGAAACGAACAAACAATTCAACATATAGGAAAATATGGGATTTTCCTAGGATAGCATAACAACTAGTAACAAATCTGGATACAATTAGACAACTCAACACATAGGAAAATATGGGATTTTCCTGGATAGTACAACAACACATAAACGGATAAAGTAACAAACGAATAACTAAAACAATAAGGAAAATATGGGATTTTCCTGGAATGATAAAACCAACCGTTTTCGAAATTGTAACAAAGGATAATTAAACCGTTTTCATAAGAAAATATGGGATTTTCTTGATCAACAACTTTTCAGATAGCAAAGGAAACTTGTTCTTTTCAAAACTAAACCGCTTATGAACTCACCAGCTTTATGCTGATTTTCAAACTGCTTGTATTCTCAGGTCAGCGTTAGACAGGTACATCACAACCATTTGGAGAAGACGGAGCGTCCCGAAGACTCGTCTTTACTTTTGTTCATATCATATTTGTATAAAACACTTGTACAATTTTACTTGCAAACAGATGTAAACAATTATTCTGTAATGTAATGCTTTGTGATTACTGCTTTACTATGTGCATTGGATTTGATACTTAACGTGGAGTCCGCCCCGGAAACGTTTCTGCCTTTGGTTTTCGGTGTGTGATAGGCCGGTACATAGGTCACAATAAAATCATCGAGGGGCCCAGATATCGCTTCTTTTTCTAGAAGGAACAGATAAACATCGACTCGTATACTTGTTCTACTACTTGTTGAATTATACACAAAGGCACGTTTTATAACATCAAGTTACTGATGCGTTTACATGCAATTGATGCACAACCAACTCATAGGTAACAACTCAGATCTCTAGGTTTGAAGATTTATATGATATTACCGTCTCACGATCACTCGAGATAAATTCCATGAAGTGATACAAGTGAGCGTGGGTTTATTCCAATACTCATAACTTATGAGCACTCATGAATGTTGTAGCAACCATTGCTATGACTAAACCCATTTAGCCATCTACAAACTCGATTCATGACAGTCTTGATTCATACCTACTTCCAACATATGAACGACTGTGGAGTGTTTAAATAACATAGTCATTCGGAAAGAATAACCTAGCTATTTTGGAAGTTAAAACATGCAAAATGAAACACAATAATAATCGAATCCAATACGGTCTCAGAACCCTTTTGAATATAAATAGAACCACCTTTTATTTATCACCATATTGATTACACATTATTCATTGTATAATGTTTCAAACAATCAACTTAAGACTTAAATAAAAAAACAATAGTCGTCCCATGCTCCTAGCATGTACACTTTGTTTTTCTAAACAATAGTTATGCCATACTCCAAGTATGCACACTATGTTTGTCTATGATCCTTACAATGTGATGTAGATCAATTGAACATGATTCCAATGATACTCATTTCATAATCCCAAATCCTTATTGTGAATGTGAGAATCCCCGATTCCTATCATTTACCAAAAAATCTGTTAGATTTTAAACTTTTATGCAATGTTCCTCTTGTAATGATTATTCACAAAGTCACGAAAACCTTGTCACCAATCATTACAGAGTACTCCAAAGAAGGTCAACTTCTATGGAACGGAAGTCTCATATTGAAAGTACATTTCTTTGAATATCCTTCTTGCATTAAGGTTTTCTAATCTTACATAGATTGAATAACCTCCACCTATGGAGACATTTCCATAGTCCCATTTTGACTATCACTTCCGAACAAGAGTTACTTCTTTTTCAGAACATGTCAATACGGTCCTTTCCGACAACTTACATCATACTTCCAACTTTCCCTGAGCAACCAATCTTTGGCAAACCTCAGATTGCCCTCGACAATTGCTTAATCACTTTAGTCATATCCAGTTCTAGACTTTTCCCTTCTAAATGCCCTGAGCATTTGGAAAATTTTGAAAGGATGAATATTATAGCACATGAAATCGATCCTATATCTGAAGCATATGGGACACGATTCATGATGTTTGACATAAAGACATGATACTAGACCAGTCTTTTGCTACAATATTTTTTATTTGCCATGTTTTCAAAATTTAACTATAAAGAGGGATGCCATAGTCATAATCGAATTTTGAAAACGTAATATATATATATAGAATTTCTTCAAGTCGAGCCATTCAGACATAAAATTCATATATATGTCCTTGACTAAAGATGATTAAAATTTCAATCTAAGCTTCTAGAATTGAAATGAAGTATAATTTCCTCTCCCTTAATTATAGCAAAACAACTTTTCAACCCCTGCAACTTCACGAATTGAAACTTTGTTTTCTATAATTAACATTGCTAACTTGCAATACTAATCATAATTATCATGTTCCCACTAACATGATGATTATTAGCATAACACTTATGCTCCCACTAACTCTGACATATTTCCAGAAATCTGTTGGACTTTTGAAATTTAGATTCATACACCCTTTCTTAGATAGCTCACATGTGTGTCTAAACAATTTTCAGAACTATGAAAAGGGATGTCGTAATCATAGTCTCAATTGCTTAGGCATTTGCCATTTTTCACAAGTCCATGTTAGTGTGCCGGTTAACCACACACGCTCCACTAACGACTTTTGAAAATGCAAATAACACAATTTATATCTACGTAAAATCTACTTAGTGAAAGCGTTTCCTCACCATCATTTTCATGAATCAGAGAGAAACCTTATGACACTTAGATTTTATAGTGTATGAGTTCCTATCCATGTGAATTTGTCAAAACCATAATAACAAGATAAGGTTAGTGACAAATTCAGCCTTAAATGGATTAAACTTGTTCAATCTTAGTTTCTTATCACCTTGGTAGCACAAGGCCCACCAATGCTTCCAATTTGAACTCTGATAACTGACATGCAAATTCAACTTATTTGAAGTAGGTATAGAAATAAGAATTATGTCAACACGATAGGTTGCAAACCTTAAGTCGTGTGCTAGTGATAAATTATAGGTTTTACTCTTGATTAAATCTTGAAACTCTTTCAGGATCTTTAAGGCTCCCACTATCCCCTTGACATATAAGTTTCCCCAGTCAAGAATCATTCCTTGACAAAAAAAATATTCAAGGGATAGTGCGGATTCTTATCAAGACTAATACTTCACACAATTGGTCTTAGTTGGTCTTTGTCTCATCCAAGCCATCACAACTTACTAATCTCAAATGTACAAGAGTAGAAAACATTTTACTCTTACATTTGACTAGTGTTAATAAATCTGCCTTTATGTCACTCAAGGTTACAATCTTGGAGTATGACTCTAAGAATTGTTTTGGAACGAAGTATGACTCATCTTCTTGATTTTAACCAATGCAACAATTCATGAACTCTCTTCTTAGCCATAACAATGCACTAAGACGTCCTTAGAGTATGAATTTGTGATATGGTTTCATAATCATTAAGATGATCATGAAATATGATCCTAAAGTACTCTCCCGTCCTTTCAGATTTGAGAAACTTTTATCTTTCTGCCTAATTTGATTCTTCTTATTTGTTTTGTCATACATTGTAACCTTTCCAATGTTACAGAATTATACTTAACCTTATAAGTATAATCATATTTACTAATCATTAGTAAATCATGACAAATCAATCTTTGTGGTGGACCTTGACCAGCGCACACCCAGTGTACCTAATTCCTTAGTCCTTCAATTGACTCATATATACATGTGATCAAAGAATTAGTCTTAATTTTCAAAGATGAAAATTCTCATTCATCATACAATACAACTTGTATGATTCCAAGTTTCTATCCAATTGAAACTTGGGTGATGAAAAACTTTCTTCATTTGGTAAATTCAGACACTACCACAAATGAAAGAATCAAATCCACTTTCCAATATTGCTATTATTGGAAACATATAAGCAACAATTTTCCACAGATGCCATTGTAAGGATATTTTTAAAATAAATAAAATTAAAACCCTTTTTTTTTCTTTTTTTTTAAACTTTGCGAAAAACCTTATTCTTACAATCCACATGAAAACCTTGTTGTTAATAATTCATAAGCAATATATTATAACTCTTAAGTAACAGCTCAAAATTCTGATTACCGAACCATGCGATCGAAACCCACCTTCGCAATCAGAATCAACATATACTTACTTTATGCTTCCTATCTTTTCTTTGATTCTTAAAACATCAGCATGTGACCCATTCACATTATGTAATAAGAATCTCCAAATAGGAACTTAATGGAGTTAGATAGTGGACTTTATCCGATGTAGAGTCAAACCTCTTGACTTGATCAACCTTATGACCATTCAGGTGAATAGGGCAGCTTCGCAACCAATGCCCCTTCCTTTGGCAACAAAACACATGGACCCTTTGGTAATGGCACATGAGACTATCTCAGACTTAGCCTTTCTCCTTACCATTTGGTCAACCAAGTTGACTATGGCCGATCCCTTTCCATTGGGAAGAGAAATCTTTTTCTAGATATCCAATGCTACCATTGTCAATGTCCATTTAAGACTTGGGAAGTTGTTATTTTAATCAAATTTGCTTTACTGGTGTTCCAAATCATTGCTGATTCCACAACACCAAACAAATAGATAAGACCATTAAGGGTCATGTCATAGTCTGTCTCATAGTAGTCCCAAAGAGACTCACTATGTTACTAAGAAAGCGATTGAACATCCAACCTTCACAAGATGTGGGCACACATAGACTATGCTTGCCAATAGGGATTGAGTGACTTTAAACTTTTCAAGAACTTGTGGGTGAGGGAGAATAATTGGAGGAGATGGAGGAAGTGAAGCATGATGTTGAGGGACACCATCTTCAGGAGATTTGGGAAGATCATAGTTGTCTGAACCAGTCATCTATAATGGGAGAAAATCAAGTTAGTTGATTCAAAATCCTTAATATGACACCCAATATGAAATATTAAGGCTAGGACCCAACACAATATTATATAATTTGGAAGAGGGATGCCGTAATCCAAGCTATAAAATATTTGAAGGTAGGCGAATGACGATTCACCAATTTCCACCATGAAAAACGAAATAATTTATTAGGTTTTAATTGGATTTGAAATTCCTAGATCTTTTGAGATTCATTGAACTTTTCAATGGCATGTTTCAATCTCGAGTGTGCCCTCTCAAATTTTATGAATGGGATGCCGAGGATCACAAAACAAGGTGTGAATAACCATACCAATTCACCTGGTACCCTTAATATTATCACCTAATCAATGTGCCGGTTAACCACACACGCTCCATTGATCTATGACAAACATTAAGTCACCCTTCATGGTCCATACTAGTCCAAGTTAGTGTGTCGGTTAACCACACACGCTCCATAAAACGACTTAGTAAGGTACAAAGTTTGAATTCCATGGGCTAGCACCAAATTCACATTTTTCCTAAAGTAACTAAGATTGAGAATTAAATAAAAATTATTTAGTTACTTTATAATGTTCATTATACTTTTAATGAGAATTTAAAGTCATTGTCCTACCCGTTCGGCTAATGACCCTCCACCGATCAAGCAAGCGGTGGGTGAGAGTGGACACCCATTAAGTCACTATTTTATAGACAACAACCTTATACCCACCTTATGGACCGACTTCGTGAATGAGGCCTACTAACGATAAAATGACTTGTTCTTATACATATATATAATTAACCATTAATGTTATAAATAGTATAAGTGTTGAATTTTATCTTTTAAAATTCTAAGTGTTGGAATTAAAGTTTATTAAAGTGTGAAACTTTTCCAAATTCCAAAACTTGAGGGCAAGTTTTGTAACTCTTTAAAACTTTTCATTTCATAACTTATGAATTAAAGGTTCATAAAATGAAGACTCTTCATTTTATGTAACTTATGTGTTTTTAATGTGTGTTAAAGAAAAGTGGCCTTTGGATATCCATAACTTGAGAACAAATTATGGACTCCATTAAAACACATAAATGATCAAGAATTAATCCTAAACAATTCAGCAAATAATTCCTATCATCTTTTAAATTCATAAGAACATGAACATGATTATCAAAGTTTCAAGAATTATATGAACACAAACAAAGCATGAAATTTTGATATATACTATTGTAAATGGATTAGAACAACTATTACACCAACTAAAATAAGTTTTAAAGCATCAAAACAATTTAGGGTAAAGTTTCTAGTCCATTTCCAGCAGCAAAAGTCGAAAATCTGCATTCTGAACCTTCTACTCGCCGAGTGCACGAATCTACTCGGCGAGTAGGATGAATTTGCCTTGGACTCGGCGAGTCCCCCCATGGACTCGGCGAGTCCATCATGCAGACAACAAAAAATTTCGACTTTTTTCACTATTTTGCATCAAGTATCAAACAAGCAAGCCTAGGCTCTGATACCACTGTTGGGTTTTGAGCAATCTAACACTTCCTAAGTGTGCATGCAACCCTAATAAACCTTGGATCTAGTTTGTCTAAATACATGCAAAATAATAATTTTCCAAGGTTCATAACCTATGTAACATGGCATGGGGTACTTTTAAACAAAAAAGAATTAGATGAGATTACATACCTTTTGATGATGAGTTTGATTCCTAAGGAGTTTGAGGGCCAAGCACCAATAGTGTGAATGCCTCAAATGGAATCACAAATCACCACAAACTCTTGGAAAACTTTGAGAGAGTGTATACACACTTATAAAATCGGCCACACACAAACACACATACTCTAGTGACACTACTGGCTATTTCATGCAACATAAGCATGCTTATATAGTGTACATGATTAGGGTGAAACCCTAATAACCCATGACCTTTCCTTTTTGAAGGATCCATGGGTTGAAAGCTCCATGGATCATCCAAGGACTTCCATACAAGCCTAGCCCATTAACAAATGAGTGTTAGCCCACACCATATAAAACCAATAGCCCACAATCTAATTAGTCTTCCTTTTAATCTCTAAATTAACTCATAATTAATTTAAGACTAAGACTAATTAAATAACATGACTTCATATTAATATATTATAACTTATAATATATTAATAATAATATGTGTATAACTCTCATAAAATTATCCATAAATAGTTTGGATGAAATGCAACCCAAATGGACCATGCCGGGTCGGGTCAAGTATATACCAAATAAGTTATGGACTTAGACACCTTATGCAACATAAACAAGTTTGTCGTAAAAACAAATGGAGTTTTCCAAAATCAACTCAGGCTAAGCCTAAGTTAAATTTGTCAACGAGCAGGACCATATCTTCAAACTCTTCATGTGGAAAATCCACAGGCTCAAAGCAAACTAAAAAATTTTTAAAACCTAATTTTTAATGGATACCAAAATCACTTTCAAAATCAACTTCAGATCAGTCACCATTTAACTCAAAATCATAAGAAAAGAAAGAATCAAATGAAAAATCTATGAATGGAAAGGGTCAACCCAGGATTATGATGACCTGGGTCCCCAAAACTAAATAATTCTGCTCATCGTGCAGGGACAGTCGCGGAGGAATGTCGTCAGACATTGGTATGTCGACGGCGGCTGCTCCCAGCACATTACTGGAGACATATCTCAACTGCATGACATTCAAAATTTTAATGGAGGATATGTTTCCTTTGCGGGCGGAGAGGGCGGAAAAATTACTCAAAAAGGAACTGTCACAAATGGGGTGCTGAATTTTGAGAATGTTAACTTCGCTCTAGAACTAAAGCACAGCTTGCTGAGTGTGTCCCAGATTTGCGATAAGGGTTACTCCACTCATTTCACAGATAAGGAATGTCTGATCTTAAAGCCTGGTGTTGTCATCCCTGAAGACTAGATTCTTGTAAGATCTAAGCGGGATGGCAATGCCTACATTATAGACAGGAACAACAATATCCCTGACGAAGTCACTTGTCTCTTCTCCAAAGCTTCTAAACAAAATGCGATGTTGTGGCATCATCGTCTCGATCATGCGAATGCAATGAACTTGAATCGGATTGTGAAGAAGGAACTGGTTCGAGGGTTACCTATCAAAGATTTCATTACGTTTGAAAAATGTGTGTCCTGCGCTCATGGAAAACATCATCGGAAACCACACTTTCCAAAGAAGATAAACTCCATAAATCAAGTGCTCGAGTTGTTACATACGGATTTATTTTGTCCGATTAATGTTCTCAGCATAAATCGTAACTCATATTGCCTCGTTGTGATAGATGATTACTCTCGATTCACTTGGATTTTCTTTCTGTCCCACAAAGCTAGGATCCCTGACCTCATCAAAAGATTCATTGTGATGATCGAAAATCAGACCAACAATCGAGTGAAAGCGTTGCGTACTGATAATGGAACAGAATTCAAAAACGTTGTTCTTGACCATTTCTGTGTTGAAAAAGGGATCGTGCGTCACTTTAGTTCCGTTCGAACACCTCAACAAAACGGGGTTTCCAAACACAGGAATCGAAATCTAAAAGACACCGCAAGGACGATGCTCTGTGACTCCAAGCTTCCTGTGTTTTTCTGGGAAGAGGCGATTAACACCACGTGCTATGTTCAGAATCGTGTGCTGATCAACAAAGCCAGAATGAAAACACCATACGAAATTATATACGGACACAAGCCATCTGTCAGCCATTTCCGAGTATTTGGCTGCCCTTGCACCCTTCTTCACTTGGAATCCAACCCCAAATTTAATGCAAAAGCCGATGACTATTACTTTGTTGGATATGCTGCTCGAACTGCTTACAGGGTTTACAACAAGAAGACAAAACAAATTGTAGAATCTTTCAATGTTTGTTGGCTCGAAGAAAATGAGATAGATGCAAGAGTTGGTCCCGATAGGCTATTTGACTACACATATCTTTTCAAATCATTAAATGTGTTCTCAGATAATCAAGAAGGATCTACGTCAAATTCGAAGATCATTATTGAAGATGAAGAAGACAAAGTTGTTTATCGACCACCACTGATTTCTTCTGATCCTCCAATGGTGCCCTCTGTTCACACTGAATCTTCTGAATCTTCCCCTCAACAACCTTCTCCTAATGTTGTTGCTACTCCTCTAACTCCGGTGGAAAGAGAGTTCATGAACCATGAGACGTCCGCTGTAACTTCAAATCTAATGGAACTTCTCTTTCCAGAAAATATTGCTGAAGAGTTTGTAGTAGATCCTCCGAACGAACCTTGTTCATCTACTATGGATCACACAACAAATCATGGAGCGGTTAACATTCATACTCTTCCAATCTCTGTCAATGATATCGGCTATGAGATCCCTGCACGCATTCAACGCGACCATCCTATAGAGAACGTCATTGGCCAGCTGGGCGCCGGTGTTCAAACTAGAAGTCAGAGTGGAGATGTTAATACGTGTCTCTATTCTTCCTTTATTTCTCAGATTGAGCCCAAAAATGTCGAAATGGCTCTGAATGAGCCTGGCTGGGTTGAAGCTATGCATGATGAACTTAATCAATTCGAGAAGCTTGGGGCTTGGAAGTTAGTGGAGCTGCCAAAAGGAAACAAATCTCTTGACACTCGATGGGTCTTTCGGAATAAACAAGATGACTCCGGTGTAATTGTGTGCAACAAGGCGAGATTAGTGGTTCGAGGGTTTCGGCAAGTTGAGGGTCTTGATTATACGGAAGTTTATGCTCCGATCGCTTTCTTGGAAGCCATTCGTATCTTCCTTGCATATGAGTCCTATATGAACTTCACCGTATACCAAATGGATGTCAAGACAACTTTCTTGAATGGCAAGGTCAAGGAGGAGATTTACGTTGACCAGCCACCTGGTTTCGTTAACTCAAAACTTCTGAACCATGTTTACAAGTTCGACAAATCTCTGTATGGATTGCATCAAGCTCCTAGAGCTTGGTATGCCACCCTGACTCAGCATTTGCTCAACCACGGCTATTCCCGAGGCACCATTGATCAAACCTTATTCCTCAAACATGTCGGGCCAAATCAAATTCTTGTTCAAATTTATGTGGACGACATTATTTTCAGGTCGACAAGCCAACAACTTTGGAAAGAATTTGAAGCAGTGATGAAGAAGTGGTTCGAGATGAGTTCGCTTGCGGAGATGACCACGTTTATGGGGCTTCAGGTCCAACAATATTCAACCGGAATCCTTATTCACCAAGCAAAGTATGTGGATGATGTACTCGAGAAGTTCGGGTTCCGAGACGCGAAACCTGCTCTTACACCCATGGCGGAAAGACCTCTACTGACACCTGATCTTGAGGGTGAATCCGTAGATCAAACGCATTATCGATCAATGATCAGATCACTCATGTATCTGACTGCCAGTCCCCCAGACGTAATGTTTGCGGTCTTTCATTGTGCTCGCTACCAGGCTAATCCTAAACTCTCTCATTTACTTGTGGTTAAACGGATTTTTCGGTATCTCAAAGGGTGCCCAAAACTGGGTCTTTGGTATCCGAAAAATCCAGAATTTGACCTTTACGCTTTTGCAGACAGCAACTATGGTGGGTGTGAGCTTGATAGAAAATTGACTTCAGGAAGATGCCAATTTCTGGGCGATAGATTGGTTTCATGGCAGTGTCAGAAGTAGCATACCATTTCCACCTCAACAGCAGAAGTGGATTATGTCACTGCGTCTGCCTCTTGTTCTCAAGTCATCTGGATCCAACATCAGATGTTGGACTATGGTTTAAATTTTCAAGAAACCCCTATTTTCTGTGATAATGAGGATGCGATCCAAATGCCAAAAACTCGGTCCAGCACTCAAAAACCAAGCACATCGACATCAAGATTCATTTTATCAGAGAATCTTATGAGCGTTCACTCATTCTACTAGAACAGGTCCGCTATGATAATAATGTAGCAGATCTGTTCAACAACTCGTTTAACAAAGCTCGATTCGATGTGCTGGTTAATTTTCTATCAATGATCCGTTTTGATGATTAATTTTTTATGTTTAACTTAGGATAAACTTGCGCATTTTTTTCTTTTTATTTTTTTATGCACAAATTTAGGGGGAGAAAATTAGAAAATCCAAAAACATAGAAAATTAGAATATCTAAGAACATAGAAAATTAGAAAATCCAAAAACATTAGAAAATTAGAAAAACAAAAAGAAATTATGCTGGTTATGGAGTGTGCTTGAGGGAGACGTTTTGGGAAGTGATATTATCAAGTGATAACAGGCAATCTAAGTCTGCGTAACATACCAAAGTTGAAGGGTCTATGCTCTGGTTTGATGCGTCGGTAGGCACGAAGAATTTAACAGACTTGACTAGGTACAGATGAACTTAAGGAGTCTATAGACTTGACAAATCTTGACCTAGTTAGTTCCGTTTAGCCTGAAAATACGATGCTTGGATAGGTTGAGCAGTGAGATATATATAGGAATCTACTCGTCACATTAAATGAACCCGTATCTGGAACCATGGTTTAACTTTTCCTCGATGTGCGGATTTTTTCCTTAATTCCGGTATTGATGGGGCGACTCGTAAATTCTGATAAATTTGGTCTGTAGAAAATCATTTTCTTTCTTTCTGTCTGTGAGTCATCTGTTACCTCCTCTGCGTGATTGGAAGAGATTCGACCTGGACTGTAACATATGCAACTCTATTTCTGTGCATATTATATGAAATTCCTCTTATCTGTTAGCCATATGTTGTCTCCTTTGCATGATTAACAATCCGACCTGGTACACAACATATGCAACCTTCTACTTCTCAATCCCTTTAAAAACTATAATTAATAATAATCTAAATCTATCATCTCTATGAATAACAGTTTGTTCACCTAAAGTAAGGAGTATCCCTGGAAGTCCTTGATTACTGCGGCATATCAGGAAGCGGGAAACATGTTCCAGTACAATTAAAAATTGAACACTCAAAGATTGTCTATAGATCTCGCTGCTCAATTTAGGTGGACAACAATATCCCTGGTCGTCGTCAGCTGAATGCACCTTAAGATATAGTTTCTAGGAACTTAGGATCATATACAATATCTAGGAACTCAGGATAATATTGTCTTGTCACTTATAGTATGTCCTAATTTTGTCCCAATTTTTTGTGTTTAAGTGGACAACAATACCAGTGATCGACCAGACAAAGACGTGAAGATAGAAGGTACCGACAAGCGGATAAAGGCTGTCTAAAAACTTTGATCCCTAATCCGAATAGGTTAAAACAATTTATTTTTTATTTTTATCTTAGTTAATAAGTTTTCTTTTAGTTTTTAATTTTAAATCCTTATGAATAATAAGTTTAGTCTCTTAAATCCTCAAAATGGTTTGTTTTTGAAAAATGGTGAGTATGGGGCTCAGTTTTATTTATTAAAAGGTGAGGGGGAGAAATGAAAATATTTTGAGTATATATATGGTGTGTGCGGTGAGAATGTTACCGGCACTATTACCACATGCGTTTCACTCAACCGAACACATTTTTTTTACCTTCTCTCTAAAAATTCTTGAATATTCCACTGTTTTTTCTTGGAATCGAAGTCATTATCTAGTAATTCTCATGAACACGGCTCAATATTTTAAAATTTTTTGTGAAAATCATCCATTGTTTGCTGTTGAATCAAAATATAATATGTTCGTCTCCAAATGCGACCGCACACGGTATGTACGGCTGCACACGGGCGTGTGTGGCTGTATGATATGTGAGCAGTAGCATGTGTGCGGCTATGTGCACTTCTATGTGCGGCTGCACCATTTTTAATAATTTTGCCCTAATGATTTTGTGCATTTATTTTTAGATTAAGAGGGGAGACATGGAATTTGCTAAAGTCCACAACTCCGCCATTTTTCTCGAAGACCCTCCTGCAGCTCACAAAGACTTGAATTCATTGTGGATGGGTTGAAGAAATCAGCTTGGTCCATGCTCTAACTACATGCCCTGCTATCTACCAGAATATGATTAAGGAGTTCTGGAGGAGCGTTGTTGTGAAGAAGAATGATCAGGGTGAAAAGTTTGTTGAAGCATCAATCGAAGACAAGAAAATTCATGTAACAGAGAGCATCATTAGAAAATCTCTCCAAATAGAAGACATATCTGAGTACACCATGGAAATTGACATTCTTCAAACTCAGGATGTCATAGAGCTCATGGGATACGAGTGAAACTTTCCCCCTACTATCAAGAAGTTGCTTCCTCTGTGTTGGAAGTATCTGGCTCGTGTGTTCGTGAGCGGTATCTCCGACAGGAGATCAGGAGCAAACGAGATCCCCCTGGCCAACACCGGTGCAATTGCAGCATTGGCTGTAGGATTTGGGTTCAATTTCTCAAAATTCATAATGAATGAAATGATTCTAAACCTTGAAGGGAGCAAAAGGGACAAATTCTTGATGTATCCAAGATTTTTGCAAATCATCCTTAATGTGACTCTCCCCGAGCTGCAGAGAGGAAATGATACCTTGGATTTCAGATCCATTGGTCGAAGTACTTTTGGACTAATGAAACAAAAGAGAGGCGGGAAATTTGTGTTTGAAGGAAAATTTCCATTGATAAAATTTGTAATTTTTGAAGAGAATGATAGAGAAGAATCAAAAGAGCAGTCCATTCCGATGGAAAATGAAGATATTTTTCATTCTACCTCCGAGCCAGAAGTGGAGGAGATTCATGATTCTCCCACAGCTTGTGTGGCTAATGAGCATGATTTTTAGAAAGCAAATGAATCGAAATCTACTCGAGAGGATGATGATGATGATCTTTATGATGATATAGAGTTTTTAAAAGAAATTGACTTTACGGTGATCAGTGACGACATTCCAACAAACGTAGAATTTCATCTTGGCGATAAAAATTTTGGTTCTTTTCCTGAAATTCCCAGCAGGCGTGTTAATAAAGTCGATGAAGTTGCTTTTTCAGCAACAAAGACTAGAGATGAAGGAAATGTTCTCAAGATTCTGCTCTCAACTTCAAAGTCCTTGGAGGTCGCATTAAGCCTTGGAGATGTGACATCAGAGATTCGTCCCTCTGTGTCATCCATCTCAACTTCTGCTCCAGTCATTCCTGACTCAACTCAACCTCATACTTTTCAGACTTCCATGAAAACAAGCCAATCACTTACAAGTCTGGAGGTACCCGCTGTAAGAAGTGCACCTCAAGTTCTTTCAATAATCACTGCTACCACTGTTCACTCTCCTCCAAAACAATTGGATGAAGGTCCGTGTACCGTATTTGAGACTGGTGGATCCTCATCCGTTCCTGACAATTCTCCCACTCGACCTTCATTACATGAAGCTTCTATTAGATTGGTAAAACACTTGGCACAATCTAGTCCAACCTCCTCATGCAGGAAAGGAATATCCTTTAGGGAGGGACGGACAGGTGATGACAAATCTTCTTCGCCTGATCTTCGAGAGGAGATTGGGATTCTCCATCAAGAGCTCATTGAAAAGTCAATTCAGATGGATCAGCTCACTGCATACATGTTTGAGATCAGGGTGAAGGACGAAGAAAAGACCAAACAAATTAAAGATATGCAAACGAGTCTTGGATCCGTATCAGCAAATTATTTCAATCTCAAGAACGTTTTGTACGATGCATTCGGTCAAAGAGTCAAAGCCCTCTTCCAACAGCCACATGGAATAGTTGATCCTCCTATAGCTCCATCACATTCTGCAACTGATGATCTTCCTATCAACCCACCTGCTCCAAGAACACCCACCATTGTCAGCAGGTTTGAAAAAGAACCAGAAGGAAGCAGAGCCAGAATCATAATCTAACAGGGAAAAAGAATCGTAAGTGCCAATCAAAGTGAAGGCCTGTTATTCATGAAAACTCTAATGAAAATTGCAAGGCCAAAGACCCTGTTTTGACCGTAACAGATTTGAAGAAAAGAAAGTTCGGTGACGAGTATGGAGACAGGTCCGAAATCCGAATGTGGGCCTTTGATCCAGAGACAAATTTGTGGGTTGTAAAGCGAAACTCAGGAGTATCTGAGTGTTACAAAAGCACCCACGATTTCAACTCTTGGACCAAAACTGATCTATCTGAATTATCCAGGGCCTCATTCCATAATCCCTCTGAAAATCCCAGTGCCTCTAACTTCAAAAGGTTTCTTGACAGAGAAGTCAGAGAAAATTTTCCATCAATGAAGACTGCAACAGCTTTGTATAGAAAAGACAGAAATTCTTCATCCGGAATCAGGCGAACCCATGAAGATCATACTCTGGCCTGCAAGTAAGCAACAAAAGGAAATTCCTATCCCTCAACACTTTCATGAGGGATATCTTGAAAATATGGAATTTTGGGCCTATGATGACGAAATTGCAACTGTTGATATTAAATTCAAGGATCGAGGACAAGTTATGAGATTGATAAGTGCCAAAGATCTTCTTCGATTCAGAGAGAGGGATATCCGGACTCTGGCTCGTCACCAGATCATTTCTAGAAAAGATTTCATGGAAGTTGTTTTAAAGAATTCATTGCAATGGTGGATACAATCATCAATGGAAGAATGTGGATGGGCTCGATGGGAAGATCGGATCTAAAGTTGTATGAGAATCCAGCCGAGAAGGGAAACAACTGAAGTTCAAGACTATGCTAGACTCAAACCAAGGGGGAGATTGAAGGTCCATAATTTTGTGGTTTGAGCTAGGCATAAATTTTGTATAGATCTAATCAGGGTGTCAGTGATTGTATAGCAGTTTTGTGTATTGAACTTGTATGTGTGCAACCACACATGTGTGTGCGGCCACACACACGTGTATGGCTGCACACTCATGTGCTGGTGGGGGTACAATTTATAGTAACTGATTTGTGTCAGATTGTACTTTTTGGTTGAACACTGCAGTGGGTGTACTTTCTCTAGGTAAACTTGACATTTATTCGTAATAGATGTGTGCATGCTTGATCTTTCTTCTACTCCTTCTACATTTCACTTTGATTGCAATTAACTTCATTGATTACTAAATTGGATCCATAATTTGGTGACTAACAGTTCTCGAGCAGTTTTTGACTAAATTAAGGGTCTGGATGCCCCGAGTAATTGTAGAGAGATTTGGGAGAGATTCCACATTCTTGGAGAGATTTGGGAGAGATTTGACATACTTAGAGAGACATCACATACGGGGAGAGATTTGGGAGAGATTTGACATTCTTGGAGAGTTTTGGCATTCAGAGAGATTTTTGGGAGATATAGAGTGAACACGATTGAGAGAGGTTTTGTTTGTGACATTTTTTAGTGTCCGGCTTCGCAATGCAAGTTCCGTAAACCCCATTAAGCCATGTTTTAGGATCGTACACACTCCAGATGAGTATGCAACATTGTTTTATCATTTTTGTTCATTGTTTAGCACTAAGGCTAAGGAAAATTAAACACACGAATTTTCCAAGTCATGTTTTCTCATTAAAATAGTGAGTTATACAGTAATTACATAACGTAAACCCTAATATACAAGGTTTAATTGAGTTGACCGGTTGACTTGTTGACTTTGATTGACTTTGACTTGACCCGAAATTGACTATTGTCACATCATCCCCCTCCCCCTGTTAAAGGGAATTTCGTCCCGAAATTTACATTCTAATAGGGACTTCAAGATTTGGGAAGAGACACAACTATTTTTGTTTCATTTGATCTTCGCGTTCCCAGGTGAACTCAGGTCCTCGTTTCGCGTTCCAATAAACCTTCACTATGGGAATACAACTTTGTTTCGTTCTTTTTGTTGGATAAGGTGTCTAAGTCCATAACTATTTCTGGTATGTACTTGACCCGACCCGGCATGGTCCATTTGGGTTGCATGGCACCATGCAATTGGATAGACTAAATGAGAGAAATAACGCTTGGAGATTATTAATATATTATAAGTTCTAATATATTAATAATATTATTTGATTAGTTTGATCAAGAATTAATTTAGAATTAATTAAGTGATCAAAAGATAACTAATTAAATATATGGGTTGATTAAGTAAATCATCCATATCTTGTATAGTGGGCTAAAAGGCTCCATGGATCATCAAGTTGGGTTCCACCCATAGGATGCTCCATGGATGCTCCATGGGAGTTACAAACCCATGGGTCATGGAAATGAAGAGTCATGACACATTAGGGTTTAACCCTAGGTGTGTCAACACTATATAAGTAATATGATCTCCTCCCAAATCGGCTACACAAAAAAGAAATAGAGGGCTTGGCCGATTTTGTGAAGTGAGTATTCTCTCATAAGTTCTTCCAAGAGCATTTGGTGTTGTGTGAAGCATTTGAGGCATCACACTTGGGGTGCTAGGCTCACAAGGTTTCAAGGAACACAAGCAACAACAAGGTAAGTTATTCTATCTATACTTTATGTTAAAATTGTTCCCCATGTATGCTAGATAGTAATATAACCTTGGAAATCAACTTTGCATGACAAATTAGACAAACATAGATCCAAGGTTATTAGGGTTGCATGTACACTTAGGAAGTGTTAGAATGCTCAAAACCCATCACTGGTATCAGAGCCTAGGCTTGTTTGTTCTTATTTGTGCTTAAAAGTTGAAAACAGAATCGGAAATTTGCTGTCTGCGAACGGACTCGTCGAGTCTATAGGGGGGACTCGTCGAGTCCATGTGTATCTTCAACCAACTCGGCGAGTCATGTTCATGCACTCGGCGAGTAGGGTCGAATGAGTGCAGAATTTCGATTCAGTTGCTGGAAAATGAATTAGCAACATTACCCTAAACTGTTTTAGTAAATGTAAACTTGTTTTTGGTGGTGTAATGTCTTGCTAATTCATCTACAACAACTAGTTATCAAAATTACAAAGTTTTATGTAATTTTTGATTGTGTTCATATTCATGTTCTTGTTCTTATGATGTTTTAGATGATCATAGGAATTATTTGTAACCTATTTGGTAGTTTAATTCTTGATCATAATGTGTTTTAATGGAGTTCATAACTTATCCTTAAGTTATGGAAAACCAAGAGTCACACTTGAGTTAAAACCATTAAGAAAACACAAGAGTTATAAAAAAAATGAAGAGTCTTCATTTTATGACTCTATTAAACTCATAAGCTACAAGAAATGAAAAGTTTTGAAAGTTACAAAACTTGCCCTCAAGTTTTGGAACAAGTAAAGTTAAGTTAAAAACTTTAGTTCCAACCCCTAGAATTTTAAAAGTTAAAATTCAACCCTTATACTTATATTATGATGATTTAATAATTATATATATATGTATAAGAACAAGTCGTCTTACCGCTAGTACGCCTCATTCACGAAGCCGGTCTATAAGGTGGGTATAAGGTTGTTGCCTATAAAATGGTGACTTAATGGGTGTATATTCTCACCCACCGCTTGCTTGACTAGTGGAGGGTCGTTAGCCGAACGGGTAAGACAAGGACTTATAAATTCTCATTCAAAGTATGATGAATATATATAAAGTAACTAAATGTTTATTAAATTCCCAATCTTAGTTACTTTAGGAAAAATGTGAATAAGGTGCTAATCCATGAAATTACACTTTACACTTTGTCTGAGTCGTTGGTGGAGCGTGTGTGGTTAACCGGCACACTAACTTGGACTTAACAAGGTAGGTAAAGGGTGACTTAAGGTTTATTATAGTATCGGTGGAGCGTGTGTGGTTTACTGGCACATCGATTGAGTGATAAACTTTAAGGGTACCAAGTGATTTGCATGGTTACTTCACACCTCGTTTTGTGATCCTCGGCATCCCAGTCACAAAACCTGGAGGGCACTCCCGAGATTGAAACATGCCTTTGAAAAGTTCATTGGATCTCAAAGAATCTAGGAATTTCTAAAACCAATAAAAACTAAATATTTAATATTTCGGTTTTCGTGGTGGAAAATTGGTGAATCGTCATTCACCTACCTTTCAAATATGGTATAGCTTAGATTACGGCATACCTCTTCTAAGTTATATTATATTGTGATTGGATCCTAGCCTTAATATTACATTTGGGTGTTTTATTAAGGACTCTCTTAAATCTAAACTAAACTTGTTCTTCTTTTTCAGATGTCTTCAAATAATGCTTCTGGCTCGAATCCTAATGGCTCATTTACTCTTATGAGTCTGTGTGGGAAAGTCACCTTTGATGGATCCAACTTCAATAAGTGGATCAGAAACATCAGGATGATTACCCGCTACGAGGACAAAGAATATGTCCTTGACAAGGAGCTTAAGGAAATTGACGAGTCCACTGCAACTCCCCAGGAGATCGCTGACTTTCATACTCATGAAAGAGATGCAACCAAGGTGGCTTGCATCATGTTAGCCACCATGACAGCTGAACTCCAAAAGTCTTATAAAGACTTCTACCCTTATGAAATGCACCAAGATTTGATGGAAAGATACCATCAAAGTGCACGACAAGAGAGGTACGAAGTCATCTGCTCCATGATAACAACCATGATGAAGGACGGAGAGTCCGTCACGAGCCACATGCAGAAAATGCAAAGGTATGTGGATCGTTTGCTGAAGCTCAATGTGAACTTCCCTGAGGAGCTTGCAATAGATATCATTTTGCACTCCTTACCATCGTGTTATGATCAATTCCGCATGACATATCACATGAACAAGGAAGAGGTCACCCTCAGCAAACTTCAGGGACTTCTCAAGACCGCAGAAACAGGTCTTAAGGGGAAGTCAGTTGCTATCACTCCTACTCCAGACGCAACTCCGGTCTTGGCAATCGGGCAAAGTCGAGGGAGGAAGAGAAAGAGATCTTCAAAGGGTACCAAGGCTCGGACCCTTGATGGCTCTTCTTCAAGTGGAACCAAGAAAGGTTTCATTACTCCTTCTTCTGACCCAAAAGAGGCTGAATGCTTCTATTGCCATGAAAAAGCTCATTGGAAGCGGAACTGCCCAAAGTACCAGCAAGATGTGAAGGATGGGAAAGTCAAACCCAACCATGCAGGTATTTACACTATCATTTCTAATAACTCACCCTATTCGAAATCTTGGGTCCTTGATACAGGTTGCGGTATTCATATTTGTTGTGACTTGCAGGGACTAGGAAGAAGTGAGAATGTGGAGCAAGGAAGAATAAACTTAATCATGGGGAATAGGAAAGTTACACCTGTCACCAAGATTGGAGTTTATACTTTATCGCTAAGTAGTGGGTTAAATTTAGATTTGAATAAATGTTGTTATTCGCCAGAAATGGCAAGAAATATTATTTCCTTTCATGCATTGTACAAACAAGGTTTCACCTTTTCGTTTGATAATGAAGTTGGTTCGATTAATGCTTTCTTTAATAATGTACTTTATTTTAAAGCATTACCTTGTGATGGTGTGTATGAAGTTGTATCTATTGTAGATAACTTAGGAAATAATGTTTTGTGTATTGATTCTACTAATAATAATAACTTGGATAAAGCATCATTATGGCATTGTCGTCTTGGTCATATAAGCAAGAAACGCATAGGCCAACTCCAAAAGGATGGAGTCTTGGAGTCGTTTGACCTAAAGTCAAATGATAGTTGCGAATCATGCTTACTTGGAAAAATGACAAAGTCACCCTTCACAGGCTCATGTGAAAGGGGTGAAGGTTTGTTGGACCTTATACACACGGATGTGTGTGGACCATTCAAACATGCCACAAGGGATGCTAATCGTTATTATTTGACTTTTACCGATGATTACAGTAGATATGGATATGTCTACTTAATCAAGCATAAGTCAGAGACTTTCGAGAAGTTTAAGGAATTTAAACAGGAAGTCGAGAATCAATTGGGCAGGAACATTAAGATGCTTCGATCCGATCGAGGTGGTGAGTATCTTAGTTCAGAGTTCCTCGACTATCTAAAGGAATGTGGAATTGTCTCACAATTGACACCTCCCAGGACACCGCAGTTGAATGGTGTGGCTGAGAGGCGTAATCGAACCCTGTTGGACATGGTTCGTTCCATGATGAGTCGAGCTTCGCTACCAATCTCATTCTGGGGGTATGCCTTAGAGACTGCCGCCCATATCCTCAATCTAGTCCCTACAAAGAAAGTTGCCAAAACTCCTCACGAGATGTGGACTGGTAAAGTACCTAAACAAGACCACATCAAGATTTGGGGCTGTGAGGCTTTCGTGAGACGCGAGACTCATGATAAGCTCGAACCCCGAAGCGAGAGGTGTATTTTCATCGGCTACCCACAACAATCCTTTGGTTACCTCTTCTACAGACCTAGTGACAATGTGGTCTTTGTAGCAAGAAGAGGAGTCTTTCGAGAAAGAGAGTTTATAAGCCAAGGAGACAGTGGGAGGCAAGTTGATCTTGAAGAAATTCAAGAGTCAAGTGGTGAAGGAACTTCAAAATCTAGCCCTCAACTTGAGGAGGAAACTCCTGTTGAGCCAATTGACGAATCTGTACCTCTGAGGCGTTCCACGAGAGTTAGGAGTGCACCTGAGCATTACTATGGATTCCATATTTCTGCAGAAGGTGAGACACTTATTAGTGATGAGACACTAGTAAGTCAAGATGACCCTAACAGCTACGAGGAAGCCATGGCGGGCCCCGAGTCTGCCAAATGGAAAGAGGCTATGGATAGCGAGATACAATCCATGTACGACAATCAAGTTTGGAACTTGGTTGAGAATGTACCAGGTCGAAAGACTGTAGGGTGCAAATGGGTCTTCAAGAAGAAGACCGACATGGATGGTAAAGTACACACTTATAAGGCTAGACTGGTTGCAAAGGGCTTCTCTCAAATTCCTGGAGTGGACTATGATGAGACCTTTTCTCCGGTAGCCAAGATTAAGTCTATTCGGGTTCTGTTAGCCATAGCCGCATTTCATGACTATGAAATTTGGCAAATGGATGTCAAAACCGCTTTCCTTAATGGAAAGTTGGCTGAAGATGTTTACATGAGTCAGCCAGAGGGTTTTGTCAGTAATGAGTACCCTAATAGAGTGTGTAAGCTTGAGAAATCCATTTATGGATTAAAGCAAGCACCTCGCAGATGGAATCTTTGCTTTGATGAAAAGGTCAAGGAATTTGGCTTTCCTAGGAGTGAAGATGAATCTTGTGTATATGTCAAGGCTAGTGGGAGTATAGTTAGCTTTTTGGTATTGTATGTGGATGACATACTACTCATAGGAAACGACATTCCAACCCTGCAGGAAGTAAAGTCCTGGCTTGGAAAGTGTTTCGCTATGAAGGACCTTGGTGAAGCTGCCTATATTTTGGGGATAAGGATCTTGAGAGATCGGAGTAAAAGACTAATTGGACTTAGTCAAAGTACCTACTTGGAGAAAGTTCTGAAGAGATTCAGAATGAAAGACTCCAAGAAAGGAGAGTTGCCCATCCAGAGTAGCGCCAAGCTGAGTAAGACACAAAGCCCTAGCACTGAGGCTGAGATAGCAGAAATGAGTCGAATACCTTATGCTTCGGCTGTAGGTTCGATCATGTATGCTATGACGTGTACTCGACCTGATGTAGCCTTTGCCTTGAGCATGGTTAGCAGGTTTCAGGGGAACCCTGGCAAGGCACACTGGATTGCGGTAAAGAATATTCTCAAGTACCTACGAAGGACTAAGGACTGGGTCCTTATCCTCGGTGGGAGTGATGACTTGAGAGTTGTAGGGTATAGTGATGCTAGCTTCCAGACTGACAGGGATAACTTCCGCTCTCAGTCGGGCTGGGTCTTTACCCTAAATGGAGGAGCAATTTCTTGGAAGAGTTCCAAGCAAGAGACAGTGGCAGATTCTACTTGTGAATCAGAGTATATTGCAGCTAGCGAAGCGGCAAAGGAAGCGTTACGGCTGAGGAACTTCATTGGAGACCTTGGAGTTGTACCAGCTATTAAAGAGCCGATGGAAATTTTCTGTGATAGTGAAACTGCAGTTGCCTTAGCCAAGGAACCAAGGGATCACGGGAGATCCAGACACATCGACAAAAAATACCATTTCATCAGACATCGGATCGAAGAAGGACTCCTCGTGGCAAAGAGGGTATCATCAGATGAGAATCCGGCAGATCCCCTCACGAAGGGACTGACTCGGGTTAAGCATCTCCAGCATGCTCGGAGCATAGGGCTGAAGGATGATATTAGATTTAGTAGTTAGATAATCTCGAAATTTGTAAAGTGTAATTGACATTTGATGATGAATAAAAGTGTTTTATTTATGAGTAAAGTGTTGCTATCTCTTGTCGATCGTTTACTATATTTCTTTTGCATGTTTTGACTTCCAGAATAATTTTGTTTGGTATAACATATTATTCAAACCTCCACAGTCGGTCATATGTCGGAAGTAGGTATGAATCAAGACTGTCATGTTTGGTTGTAGAGGTCTGGGACAAGGCTACAACAATCATGAGTGCTCATAAGTTCTGAGCATTGGACTCAACCCACGCTCACTGGAATCACTTCATGGAATTCTATCTCGAGTGATCGTGAGACGGTAATATCATATAAGTCTTTAAACCTAGAGATATGATTTGTTACTTACAAGTTGGTTAGGCATTGATTGTACGAAAAATGCATTGGTAACTTGATGTTATAAAATCGTGCTCTTATGTGTAATTCAATGAGTAGTAGAACAAACATATGAGTCGAAGTTTATCTGTTCCTTCTTGGATTAGAAGCTGATATCTGGGCCCCTCGATGATTTTGTTTTGACCTATGTACCGGGCCCGGTCAGAACTTAATTGATGTGTTCAATAAAGTTCTTTGTCAAACAAATCGGAAATCGGGAAACAAATGTTGGACAATAAGTAAGACATTGTTCCATGTATTTGTCCGACTGATATCTAGAACAGAGGATTATATGATCACTTATCTTAAATGGCGTACCATCATCTTCTCAAGTTTCGAGAAACCTTGTAAAGAGCTACGATTGCCGATCGGTTCCTGAAGTCATACTTGCAGTAATAGTTACTAGACTTATCCAAGTGGGAGACTGTTGGATAAGGTGTCTAAGTCCATAACTATTTCTGGTATGTACTTGACCCGACCCGGCATGGTCCATTTGGGTTGCATGGCACCATGCAATTGGATAGACTAAATGAGAGAAATAACGCTTGGAGATTATTAATATATTATAAGTTCTAATATATTAATAATATTATTTGATTAGTTTGATCAAGAATTAATTTAGAATTAATTAAGTGATCAAAAGATAACTAATTAAATATATGGGTTGATTAAGTAAATCATCCATATCTTGTATAGTGGGCTAAAAGGCTCCATGGATCATCAAGTTGGGTTCCACCCATAGGATGCTCCATGGATGCTCCATGGGAGTTACAAACCCATGGGTCATGGAAATGAAGAGTCATGACACATTAGGGTTTAACCCTAGGTGTGTCAACACTATATAAGTAATATGATCTCCTCCCAAATCGGCTACACAAAAAAGAAATAGAGGGCTTGGCCGATTTTGTGAAGTGAGTATTCTCTCATAAGTTCTTCCAAGAGCATTTGGTGTTGTGTGAAGCATTTGAGGCATCACACTTGGGGTGCTAGGCTCACAAGGTTTCAAGGAACACAAGCAACAACAAGGTAAGTTATTCTATCTATACTTTATGTTAAAATTGTTCCCCATGTATGCTAGATAGGAATATAACCTTGGAAATCAACTTTGCATGACAAATTAGACAAACATAGATCCAAGGTTATTAGGGTTGCATGTACACTTAGGAAGTGTTAGAATGCTCAAAACCCATCACTTTTGACCTCCCAATCCATAATCTCAACTGGTTCTTCCATGAAATGGAGACTCTCATTAACTTCAATTTCGTCGAGAGGTATCACGAGAGTCTCGTCGGACAGACACTTTTTCAAGTTGGATATGTGGAAGGTAGGGTGTATGTTATTAAGTTCTTGTGGTAATCGGAGTTTGTACGCTACGGGACCAATCCTGGCACGAATTTCAAATGGTCCGATGTACCTTGGGTTTAGTTTCCTACATTTACCAAATCATATCATTCCTTTCCAAGGGGAAAATTTTAGTAGTACTCGATCACCGACCTGGAATTCCAAGGGTTTGTGTCGTTTGTCCGCGTAAGTCTTTTGTCGATCACGAGACGCCTTCAGTATTTCCCGAATTTGAACAATCTTTTCTGTGGTCTCCCTCATGATTTCAGGACCAGTAAGGGTACTATTTGGGACTTTTCCCCTAGCTAGTTGAGTGTCCCCTACTTCTGCCTAACATAGGGGTGATCGGCACTTGCGTCCATAAAGAGCTTTGAATGGGGTGACCTTGATGCTAGTGTGATAGTTGTTATTGTAGGAGAATTCAATAAGCGGTAAATGGGTATCCCATGCCTTACCAAAGTCTATCACACAGGCTCTCAACATGTCTTCTAATGTCTAAATGGTGCACTCGCTTTGCCCGTCGGTTTGTTTATGGTAGGTCGTACTCATGACTGCCAAAATCGTGAGGTGAATCTACTATCTTGGTCAGAGATAATGGATATTGGTACACCATGCAGTCGCATAATCTCCTTGATGTACGTCATGGTTAACTTCTCCATCTTGTCGGTTTCCTTTATCGGCAGGAAGTGCACAGACTTGGTCAATCTGTCTACGATTACCCATATGTTATCAAGCCCGCCTGAAGTCTTAGGCAGCTTGGTTATGAAGTCCATGGTTATCTGTTCCCACTTCCACTTAGGTATATCAGGCTGTTGTATTAGTCCTGACGGTTTCTGGTATTCCACCTTCACCTTGGCGCAATTCAGACACTTGCGCACATAAGTCACAATCTCGACTTTCATGTTCGGCCATCAGTATAACTTTTTAAGGTCTAGGTACATCTTATCTGAAACTGGATGGATGGAATATCGAGTCTTGTGTGCTTCATTCATGACGACATTTCGGAACCTACCAAACTTTGGCGTCCAGATCCGATTCATGAGATAATGTGCTCCATCATCCTTGACTTCTAAGTTTTTATCCATCCCTCTTAATGCCTCACCTATCACATTTTCTAGTTACAAGGCTTCTAGTTGGGCTTCCTTGATTTGTGTGGCCAGGTGGAAATGGATGGTCATGGTTAAGGATTTTACTCGGCGGCCTGAATATTCCTTCCTGCTTAGGCCATCAGCCACTACATTGGCCTTGCCCGAGTGGTAGCGAATTTCACACTCATAGTCGTTCAGCAGTTCAAACCATCTTCTTTGCAGCATGTTGAGCTCTTTTTGATTGACGATATGCTGAAGACTTATGTGATCGGTGAAGATAGTGCATTTTTTGTCGTAGAGGTAGTACCTCCAGATCTTTAAGGCGAACACTACCGCTCCCAGTTCAATGTCGTGGGTAGTGTAATTAACTTCGTGTGTCTTAAGTTGTCTTGATGCGTAAGCAATGACTTTCCCTCTCTGTATGAGCACGCATCCGAGGCCTTGATTTAAAGCATCGCAATATACCACGAAGTCATCAGTTCCTTCTGGAAGAGACAAGACCAATGCGCTACATAGGGCTTGTTTTAACATTTGGAAGGCGGCTTCTTGTTAATCTCCCCACTTAAACATCACACCTTATTGAGTCAAGGTGGTGAGTGGTTTTGCGATCTTGGAGAAGTTTTGGATGAATCTTCGGTAGTATCCAGCGAGTCCTAAAAATTGTCGAATTTTTGTCGGCGTTGTGGGTGCTGGCCAGCTTTCGACTGATTTGATGTTTGAGGGATCCACATGTATCCTTTTCTCGCTAATTATGTGGCCAAGGAATCCCACTTCACGGAGCCAAAATTCGCACTTTGAAAACTTAGCATAAAGCTTCTCGGCTCTTAGAGTCTCCAGTACTAGTTGCAGGTGTTGCTTGTGCTCTTCTTCGCTCCTTGAATAGACCAAGATATCCTCGATGAATACGATCATGAATTTATCTAAGAAGGGTCGACACACTCGGTTCATCAGATCCATGAACACTGCAGGCGCGTTTGTTAATCCGAATGGCATCACTACAAATTCGTAGTATCCATAGCGAGTTCTGAATGTCGTCTTGGGGATATCTTCTTCTTGAACTCGTAATTAATGGTAACCCGACCTCAAGTCGATTTTTGAAAAGTAGCTTGCTCCCTGAAGTTGGTCGAAAAGGTCGTCGATTCGGGGTAGGGGATATCGATTCTTGATGGTAAGTTTGTTCAACTCCCTATAATCGATGCACATGCGAAAGGATCCATCCTTCTTTTTCACAAATAGAACTGGTGCTCCCCATGGTGAAAAGCTTGGTCTGATGAATCCCTTACTTAATAGTTCGCTCAATTGACTAGACAGCTCTTGCATTTCTACCGGTGCGAGGCGATATGGTGCTTTGGCTACGAGGGTAGCACCGTGAACCAAGTCGACACGGAATTCGACTTGTCGTGCGAGCGGTACACCTGGCAGATCTTCTGGTAATACGTCGGGGAAGTTGCACACTTCTAGAATGTCTTTGATGTTCCTTACCCCTTGATTCTTATCTACGATGTGGGCTAAGAAGGCATGGTATTCCTTTCGGAGATACTTTCGAGCCTTGATGCAAGAAATGATTTGTAGGTTTGTATTGGGTTTATCGCCGTAGACGAGAAGAGTTTCGTTATTTGGCAGATTGAGGCGGACGGCCCTTTCGTAACATAAAATGTCGGCATGATTAGGACTTAACCAATCCATACCAATGATGATGTCAAAACTTTTTATTGTGACTGGCATTAGATCGATTTTGAACGAATGGTTGTCTAGAGTGAGAGTACACCCTATGTAAATATCATTAGCGCGCTCAACCTTTCCGTTTTCCATTTCTACGACGTATGAATCTTTTAATGATTGGGGATTCTGCTTAAGTAAATGTTTGAATTGGTGGCTCACGAAACTCCTTTCTGCCCCACAATCGAAAAGTACGCATACATAAGAGTTATTGAGGAGGAACGTACCGGTAATCACCGTGGGGTCCTTGACTACTTCTCCATGTCCTAAAGTTAGGACTCTTCCTGCATTCCCAACATTGGCGTTTTGTGCTTTTAGGCAGTTTCTTTTGTAGTGCCCAATCTCTCTGCAACCATAACAGGTTTGGCTTGCTCCAGTGTTGGCGACGGTGGTGGCTTGAGTGGTGTTTTGGGCCGACACTTTACAGAATCGTGCAATGTGCCCCTTCTTATTGCAGTTATTGTAGTGTAATTCCCGACAAGCACCATTGTGGTGGAAGCCACATTTGTCGCACTTAGGGAGTGTCCCGACATATTGCTTACCTGGGGCCGGAGTGGATGGAGTAGTGGCAGCATGAATGGTGACAATTTGCTGTTTCTTGGCGAATTCTGGTGCCGATTGTTTCTTTTTGTTACTCTAGAACTTTCTTTTATAATTACCTCTTTTTGTTTGACCGAGGGTGGTGACCACGGTACCATGGTTGGCCCTATGGTCGATAAGTTGTTGTGCCAATTCCTTGGCACTCTCAAAGGTAGTGGGTTTCGAGGCCAGTACACTATCATGAATTTGGGATGATAGCCCCCAAAGGTATCGTTCTACCTTTTTCTCCTTGGGAGTGACCATTGAGGGACAGAGGAGTGCTAGGTCATTAAATCGGGCGGTATAATCTTCGAGATCCGTCCCCGACATCTTGAGGTTCCAGAGTTCCTCTTCCAGTTTTTGCACTTCGCCCCTTAGGCAATAGTCCTTCAGCATCAAAGCTTTTAAATCCTCCCAACTTATAGAGTTAGCCACTGCAGGAGTAAGTGACTTAACTTTGCCGTTCTACCAAGTGAGAGCTCTTTCGGTGAAAGTGAATGCCGCGAACTTGACCTTGATTGCTTCGGGACAAGCAATGATTTCCAAGAATGCTTCGGTCCTTTCGAACCATTGCATCAGGGTGATGACACCCCCGCTCCCATTGAAGGTATCGGGTTTTCCATTTATGAAGTCCCTGTAGGTGCATTCCTTTGTGCACCCCGAACTCTCACCCTGATTAGAGGGTGTAGCACCAGATCCGGATCCACCATTGCCATTAGTGCCGATTTGTGACATAGCTGCCGCCACAGCTGCTGTTACCATAGCCTGGAACGTTGTTGGGTCAAATAGTGGTGGTGGCGGAGGAGGAGGTGGTGATGCGCTACTGGAAGGTCTTGGTCTTTTCCTTCGTGGCATAGTTCTGTTATAATTTTAAAATGACAAGTCGGTAAGACTTCGATAGTAATAACGAGTCGACTGTTACTGGTTTTATCTCATTTGTATTATATCTCGAGTTTATAACATTAGCATGTAATTCATAGAAAATTTTATGCAATTAAATTTATGAATTAAATAGCGTTGACCCAAACAGAGTCATCAGTTGTAAAATGTTTGTAATAACACTTAGTGAAATCTCATGTCAACATCTAATTAAGTAAAATGCATGCCAAATTCATTGATAAATTTTTAGTACATATTGTCTTGGGGGAAAGTTTGACCTCATAGGGGTCCACATTACATCAAAATAAAAAGTGATCTTTGGCAGCACAAAAGCCCTTTGACTAGTGTAGTCACTTAATCGCGTGGTCAACCTATTCGCAATAAAGAGTAGCACCAACGCACACTCGAAATCCTAGTTTTTATAACAAACATGAGCAGTACGAACACTACTCGCGGCAGGTGGCATCTGATCCATGGTGGCTCTGAGATGAGGTTGAGGCTCCCTAAAGCTCCACAATCTGGCATTCGGTCGTGATCACTCTCTCTTCGAGAACTGCACGCCTCTCCTGGTACTCTCTTACCTCCGCTTGAGCAGTGGTAAGGTCCTCGATAAGTTGGTCCACTGGATAGAAGTCCCTCTCCAAATCCCTGGTGCGTGCATCGGTGGCTGTCGTAACAGTGCTGAGATTTCGAACCTGATCTTCCATTTTCCTACTCTGGTTCCCCAAGTTTGTGATGTGTTGGACCATGATGGGGAGGGATCTGTTAGCCGATCCCCCGTGGCTGAGGTCATAGTAACCTCGTTGGTCGCCATATGGTGACTGTTGGTGTTGTTGTCGTCTCCACCTCTCGATCATGGTTGCCCAACGGGGCTCAGGCCCGTTGTAGCCAAAGCGGTTCGCTGGCACCTTGGTGAAGTAAGGAGGGTTGAAGACTTCCTCCTCTAGCTCTTCTTCACTTTTGTCCTCATCCATGTCTACCTCGTCGTCTTCCTCTTCTTCTTCTTCGTCTACCTCCTCTTCTTCTTCTTCGGGTTCCTCTTCGGGGTCCTCTTCAATCAGCTCTTCGGGCTCTTCCTCAATCCAGTCGACATTCCCCTAATTGGGAAAGAATGGGTCTCCTGGTTAGTGGAATCCTACCATGTCGTCTGCGCGAGAATAGGGGTGTAAGAAGCAGGTAATGGTTAATAATAATAACATTGCGCTATAGCAACATAGAAATACTCCTATACTATTTTAAATGTTTAGATTTGGTTCTTAGAGCATTCTTTGTAGAGTGAAGTTAGGTTGTTAGATTTGTTGCCCACTATGACTATCCCCCAGTATAAGTAAGTCACTTCTCGGACAAATATACTTGATCAGGCTATATCCTTCCCAGAACTGATTACTCATACCAAGGCATACTCGTAGCGTTCAACTCCTTTTCTTTTACGTTATGTTCTTCTAGTTATGACACTATGCGAGTACGTAATGCATATAGGTATACTTTTAAACAAGAAACTATTTATTTTCTAAAAGTATAACCCATTAAAATGTTTTAAAATTAGAGACTTTTAGTACCAAATGTGTTTATAGTTTGTATATCCTATGTTGTTTGATATACGTAATTCACTATAAACCGTGCTCTGATACCAATCTGTCACACCCCCAAACCAAGGATGGCGGAAACGTCCAGGGGTGGAGGACTTCATGTATAGTATCATAACAACAATGGCAATAGTGATGAAAGTAAACACAACCAACATATATATAATTGAAGGAGTTACATCATTGTATGGATTACATGTTTCAAAATCAATTACAATATGTTGACAAAATATGAAATGTTTGACGTCTTAACGTCCCATCCTCAAAATGCACTTGATTTTCTGTTTAGTGATTTCCTGAGAATACAAGTTGTTTGAAAAAGTATCAACACAAAGGTTGGTGAGTTCATAAGAGTTTTATTTGAGAAATAAACCGTGTCCTTGTAAAAGCGATAGAGTAAGTCTCCAGAAAATCCATTATTTTCTTTAATATGTATATGTAGTCTTAAAACCGAAAGACTAAAGTGTATAAGTGATTCGTCATACTTATAGTGGTTCATGCAAGTTTAAATCGACATAAACTCGTTAATTTTTTGAAGTAAAACCCCTTTTTAAAGTTGATTTTTTCCATGTAAACTTGAGAGATTATTAACTATTTATGTGAGCCGCTATAACCATACTATAACTAGAGGTAACTTGCACAACGTCTTTCAGACGCCCTAATCCTATGACTCTTGTCACCCGCAGACCTGCCGGTCCGGCGGTAGCTAGCAGCGAGGTGTGGGATGTCAACCACAATATAGATCTATACACAATTATCACACTCTCCCTACAAGAGACTCTGGTTATAACTTACAGGAATTTGAATCCCATACTCCAACGTATGGCTAGAGATTCTCTCACAACCTAAGTTAAACACAAATGATTTGTTATTAAACCATTTTCCTGTAGAGGGAGTAAAATAACCTTTTATGAATGAATTAGTGATATGAGTTCCTTGAACTATTAATTTTATATTTTATTAGGCCGTGTATGAAAACCCATTTGTTTCGAGAGTAAAGCCCTTGTCGTGCGGTAAAAATCCCATTAAATATGCTTACTGTAGTTTATTATATATATTCGAAATAAATGATGAAACCTTATCATGAATGACAAATTTTCAGTTTATAATGATAAAATAACAAGGAAATGCATTCATTCAATATTTTGAACTTATCGTTACACACTTTGCTCCGCATAATACAAAGTGTTATAAAAGTTATAGGTTGTTATTTAGTTTTAGGCTTTCAGCACTGATTTAGAAAAATCATATGAAGTCAAAAACTAAATCCGTAAATTCTGAGAGTTTGGAAAATGAGTCTAGCTTCTCTATAATTTTTCTCATGATTTTTAGTGACATCTAACGTGTGTGAAAAAGTCCATAATCACAGACTGGTCCGGATTGATGTTTGAAATGATAGGCAGTTTTGTAAGAATCACCATAAATTGTAGAAAAATCGTATGGAGATGTGCAAGTAGTCATTTTAAAGGTAAGAACTTTAACTATTTGAACCTAATACATTTTTGAAAACTAAAATGTTTAAGTTGTCCAAAACAGTCTGTGAATGGAGTCCAACTTTTCTGACAAAGGCTGTTAGAAAAGTTTAGTTATGTTCTTGGTGTTTTAACTTGTATTCCCCCCCCCCCCCCTAAAAAAAAAATAAAAAAAAAAAAAAAAAAAAAAAAACTTGATAAATCATGAAAATGTTGGGGTATAAACTCACCTTATGTGATTTCAGTAGATGATTGCTGAAGAATGGAAGTGTTCAACTAAAGAACACTTGAAGATGTCTTGAAGATTTTCGAGAATCTAACATCAAAGTGATGGAGTTTGTGTAAGCAATCGATGATTGGAGTAGGATGAAGTGTAATAATCACAAAAAGGATGAATTACACTTACCAAGAGTATAGTAAAGCTTGATGATCATCCTTGGAGTCTCGAACTAGAGGAAAAAGTTTGAGAGAAAAGTTGTGTGTGATTTTTGGTGAAGTGAGAGCAAGTAAGTGTAAATGAGGAGAGAGGTTGACTTATTCCAGCTCTTAGAACGTGGGAGGGGCTGATGATTGATGGAAAAGTACAAGGAAGTGACTAGGGATGGTGGGGAGGAGTGTGGGTTAGTCATGGAGTGGGTATGGTGGTTACTTGTGTCATAATACAAAAAAAAGCCAACACTCAATCTTTATACTTCACGCCACTCATTTCTTGGATAAGATTTGCACCAAAAACGTGGGAATTAATGAATTATGAGACTTTAATTGATAAAATAAAGTTTTGGGTGAAAATCCCGTGTTAAAACGATGAAAAATGAAGCCAAAACGAAGTCGGAATCGAAAACCGGGAAGAAATGGGCTTCCCTGCGAGACCTCTCGGTCCTGGCCGAGGTTCGGTCCCTTTTGATCATGGGCCAAAGGCGAAATGGAGCGAAAGGAGTAGGAGGCGAAATGGACCAAAATGGAGCGAAGTGGAGCGAAATTGACCGAAGGTGGCTTCGGTTCCTTGTGCGAGGTTCGGGCCCGAAAGCACCCTTTGGGTTCGGTTCAAGAGGGTTCGGTCCCTAAGAGGACTTTCAGCCCTAAGAGGAGTTTCGGCTCCTTAAGAGGGGTTTTGGCTCCTTAAGGATGTTTTTCGCGTAGACTTCTGTTTTCGAGCGGTTTTTGACTAAATTAAGGGTCGTGATGCCCCGAGTGATTTTAGAGAGATTTGGGAGAGATTCCACATTCTTGGAGAGATTTGGGAGAGATTTGACATACTTAGAGAGATTTCACATACGGGGAGAGATTTGGGAGAGATTTGACATTCTTGGAGAGTTTTGGCATTCAGAGAGATTCTTGAGAGAGATAGAGTGAATACGATTGAGAGAGGTTTCGTTTGTGACATTTTTAAGTGTCCGGCTTCACAATGCAACTTCCATAAACCCCATTAAGTCATGTTGTAGGATCTTATACACTCCAGATGAGTATGCAACATTGTTTTATCATTTTTGTTCATTGTTTAGCACTAAGGCTAAGGAAAATTAAACACACGAATTTTCCAAGTGATGTTTTCTCATTAAAATAGTGAGTTATACACTAACTACATAATGTAAACCCTAAGATACAAGCTTTAACTGAGTTGTCCGGTTGACTTATTGACTTTCATTGACTTTGACTAGACCCAAAATTGACTATTATCACAATGTAGACAAAGTGTTGAAGAGATTCAACATGCATAACTCCAAGAAAGGTAAGTTACCCATCCAGTGTAATGCCAGACTGAGTAAAACTTGGAGTCCGAGTACAGAGGTTGGGATAGCTAAAACAAGTCAAGTACCCTAAGCTTCTTCTGTAGGCTCGATCATGTATGCTATGACTTGCAACCGCCCTGATGTTGCCTTTGCTCTAAGAATGGTCAGCAGATATCAGGGGAATCCTGGCAAGGCTCACTGGACAGCGGTAAAGAATATTCTCAATACCTACAAAGGACTAAGGACTGGGTCTTTACCCTTGGTGGGAGTGATGACTTGAGAGTTGTAGGGTATCGTGATGCTAGCTTTTAGACTGACATGGATAATTTCCTCTCTCATTTGGGCTGGGTCTTTACCCTAAAGGGAAGGGCAATTACATGGAAAAGTTCCAAGAAGGAGACAGTGGCTGATTCTACTTGTGAATCAGACTATATAGCAGCAAGCGAGGCAGCAAACGAGGCTATATAGCTAAAGAACTTTTTCAGAGATCTTGGAGTTGTACTAGCTATAAAGGAGCCAATAGACATTTTCTGTGAAAGAAATAGTGCGGTTGCCTTAGCCAAGGAACTAAGAGATCATGGGAGATCAAGACACAGTGACAGAAAATATCACTTCATCAGACATCGAATAGAAGAAGGAATCCTCGTGGTAGAGAGAGTATCATCGGATGAGAACCCAGCAGATCCCCTCACGAAGGGACTGACTCGGGTTAAGCATCTCCAGCATGCTCGGATCATAGGACTGAAGTATGATATTAGTTTTAGTAGTTAGATAATCTTGAAATTTGTAAAATGTAATTGACACTTGATGATAAATAAAAGTTGTTATTTATGAGTAAAGTGTTGCTATCTCTTGTCAATCGTTCACTATTATTTCTTTTTGCATGTTTTGACTGCCAGAATAATTATGTTATGGTTTATATCATATTATTCAAACTCTCCACAGTCGGTCATATGTTGGAAGTAGATATGAATCAAGACTGTCATGGGTTGGCTTGTAGAGGTCTAGGATGTTATACAAAGCGGGATACATCAATCATGACTGCTCATAAGTTCTGAGTATTGGATTCAACCCATGCTCACTTGTATCACTTCATGGAATTTATCTCTAGTGATCGTGAGATGGTAATATTATATAAGTCTTCAAACCTAGAGATATGATTTTTTTCCTATGAGTTGGTTATGCATTGATTGTACGAAAACACATTGGTAACTCGATGTTATAAACCATGCTTTTGTGTGCAATTCAACAAGTAGTAGAGCAAACATATGAGTCGAAGTTTCTCTGTTCCTTCTAGGATTAGAAGCGATATCTGGGCCGCTCGATGATTTTATTTTGACCTATGTATGGGGTCCGGTCATAACTATATTGATGTGTTCAGTTAACTTCTATGTCAAACAAATCGGAAATCAGGAAACAAATGTTGGACAATAAGCAAGACCGTGTTGCATGTACTTGTCCGACTAATATCTAGAACAGAGGATTATATGATCACTTATCTAAAATGGCGCTTCGTAGTTCAATAGACTTTAAAGAGCTACGATTGTTGATCGGTTCCTGAAGTCATACTTGCAACTATAGTTATTAGACTTATCCAAGTGGGAGACTGTTGGATATAGTGTCTATTTTCATAAGTATATTTGGTATGTACTTGACCCGACCCGGCATGGTCCATTTGGGTTGCACTTCACCCGAACAATTTATGGATAATCTTTTTTGGGTTGCACTTCACCCGAACAATTTATGGATAATCTTTTGAGAATAGTATAAGCTATGATTTATGAATATATTATAAATTCTAATATATTAATATAAAATCATATTATTTAATTAGTATTGATCTATAATTAATCTACAATTAATTTAGAGGTCAAAAGTATGACTAATTAAATATGGGCTCTTGTATTTATATAGTGTGGGATAATGCTTATTTGGAATGGGCTAGGCTTGAATGGAAAGTCCATGGATACTCCATGGAGCTTTAACCCATGGATCTCATGGAACTGAAAAGACATGGGTATTAGGGTTTACATGGATGTAACCGTAATCAACCACACAATATAAAGGAAGCTTTGGTTCTTGAAATCACACTAGTTGTGGTGAGTAAGCTAAGAGGGCCGATTTCAAGAAGGTTGTTACTTTTCTCTCAGAGTTCCAAAGTTTGTGGTGATTTGTGATTTCCATTTGAGACATCCACACTATTGGTGCTAGGCTCTCAAACTCCAAGCAATCAATTACAACTACAAGGTAAGTAATTCTACTAGCTTTATTTGATTCAAGTTCCCCATGCCATGCAAGATAGGATGAGATCCTTGGAAAAATAATTATTTTCATGTATCTTAGTCAAACATAGATCCAAGGTTTCTAGGGTTGGATATACACCATAGGAGTGTTAGGAAGCTCAAAACCCATCACAAAGTTACTGCACTACACCACCCTAGGTTTACTCACACCCACAGGCTCCTAAGGGCAACAACTAATTTCCTAGGTGCTCCTCCTAGCATTCTCCTCAATCATGCTTCCGTACCGTTGGCTTCTTTTTGCATGCTAGTTGTACACAATACGTGATTAGATAGACAGTCGAATAAATTACTCTACCCTAAGCCCACAACCAAATAAGGAACAGGAAATAAGGCTAGGTCTATCATTATGAGGCTATGTAATGATAACCGTATACAACTATACAACATACACTAAGAAATTTACATAATCAAATAACATATAACAAGCAATTCCCTAGGCCATAAGGCATCACAGAAATCAAGCATTACTCTCAAACAATTTCTGAAGGAAGCCTTAGCCTATTCACCAAAATAAATTTCTAACAATTCACATATCATCAAGTTCAAATTCAACATATATAACAAGTATAGGTATTTTAGGAATTACTTTCCTATTTAGGCTCTGTGACTATACACATCATATCTCCTTGTAAAACCAAGGTCAAGTCAGAGGTTGTGTTCACAATCCTAAGTGAAAAATCAAACAAGAACATGACAAGGGACTGAGCCGATGTCTCTAACACAACCATTTTATTAAAATTTAAGTTTCAAAAACATTATGTGAAAATTCTCAGATCCTAGTTTGAGTTTGGATTCGTACAAGTGTTCCTCCAAATCACTAAATCAGGGCTTTGATACTAACTTGTAACGTCCCATTTTTACAATAAAATTTTCATATCTAATTATGAAACATCCCAAAATACGACCCAAAAATTTTTGTTGAATAATTACTAAAACACCATGATAAAATCATAAGATAAACAAGTACGTCAATATCTCACAAACAAAAGTAAAGTGTTATGAGTAAACTGTATCAAGACTGTATCAATCACATCTATGAAAACAAAAACAACTCCCAGGACAGCTGAAGTTGTGGTGTGTGCGATGTCATCAACCCGAGCTCTTCTCTTTGCTTGCGGAAGTACCTGAAACCAAAACTGAAACTGTAAGCACGAAGCTTAGTGAGCTCCCCCAAACTACCACATACCATATAATATATATAAACACATACTGGGCCTTGCCCACTACATCGGACCGAAGTCCGGAAACTGCATCGAACCAAAGTCCGGAACTAACCAGGGCCTTGCCCTCTGCATCGGATCGAAACGCGGAACTACTAAGGCCTTGCCTCCTGCATCGTACCAAAGTCCGGAACTAACTGCATTGGACCGAAGTCCAGAATTGGCTGCATCGGACAGAAGTCCGGAACATACTGAACGTAGCATCACATAAGCATATCAACTAACATGAGCACATAGATAGCATACTACATCGGGATGTAACCCGGAACACATAACGCAAAATCCTGTCTGAGCCACGAAGGCATCAAACATACTAGAATCTGCATCGGACCGAAGTTCGGAAACTACTGCTAGCTAAACGGGCCGACATTGTGGCCTTAGACCCGTTCCTACTGAAAGGAAACTCACCTTGTGATCTGGCTGCTGAGTGTGTGGCTCCGAGAACTATCTGCTGCTGCTCCGGTATCTCCCCGGCTACAATTCCACAAATACACTCAATCAAATACTAATAACTGTATTGGGGTAAAATGACTCTTTTACCCTTGGCTAAAGTCAACTCTCCTGGTCCAAGTCAACTTTATAGTTGACTTGACTCGCCGAGTTGGGCCGCCAACTCACCGAGTCCCTACTCTCATTTCTCAACCCTGCTCGTTGCTACTCATCGAGTATGGAATACACTCGACGAGTTCCCGTTCTATATCAACACTCATGTCATCTGCATCCGACTCGCCGAGTCGTATGAACAACTCGACGAGTTGTTCTTGAATCATAAGAATATTGCCTTGGACTCGCCGAGTTGTATGAACAACTCGTCGAGTCCCTCCATTGCTGAGTCTAACCTCTAACTCACTGAGTCCATACCCTACTCACTGGTCCCCACTCGGAATCACTCAAAGGGGAAGAATCGGGGACTCGCAACTCGACTCGCCGAGTCTTATGCATGCAACTTCTAAAAACTCGATTCTGCTCAAAACCACTGCATACAATATATAGATCTGAGTTCCTAAGGCTGGTTAACCACGTAAAGTTCCCAACTTTACGTGTACAAAAGCATACAAAAGGGTATAAAGGCTAGTAAGACACTTGGAAGAGTAGATCTAGGGCTATCATGCAAAATGGCTCCATAAAGTTGATAGACCTACATTTTTGGAACTGAAACATGGCTAGATTCGAAAGCTAATCCATCCAATATGATTTCTCTACTATGAACAAGCTAAAGAATGGGCTAAATATGCTTACTCTGAGATGGAAGCAAGGACTTGGATCTTCTTCTTCTTCTTTGGATTTAGCCTACTTCTCCTCTTCAAAACTTCAAGAATTACACCAAGAATGCTCAAAAACTCAATGAGATGATTAGGGTTTGCTTTGATAACGTTTTGAGGATGAAAGAGGCGAGTTTGGGGCTGATAAAGTGGTTTAAATAGGGTACAAACCCGGGGATTTAGGGTTTCTATGTCACACCCCAAAACCAGAACGGCGGAAATGTTCTGGGGTGGATGATGTTATGTCAAGTATCACATCACATGCATTATAGTAATCAAAGTACAACAAAACATTGCATTAATACTAAGAGTTTTTACAAGGTTACATTACAACACTTTAAAGTAATACAAGTAATAGTATAAATACAGCGTGGTACTAAGCTATCTTCATCAACAGCTCCGGGGATGTACCTGTCTAATGCTAACCTGAGAATACAAGTTATTTGAAAAGCGAGTATCAGCATTTTTACAAATGCTGGTGAGTTCATAAGTATTTAGTGACATTTCATTCAAATAACTTAAGAAAGTAATAGTTTAAGAGATTTCAGTGTATTAGAGTCCTTTCCAGAAAATCCTATATTTTCTTTTAATAAAAGCAGCCTTCTACCAAGACTGGTCAGTGTAATGTGGTAAGAAGAAGTTTCCCTTAATTGCTATTAGTATCAAAATACTGAATTTGATTATTAAAGAAAGCAGAGGCATCAGGGAATAACATATGCCTCAGCAGTGAGGACTGCTGACTAAGGCAAAAGAGTCATAGACTCCAGGAAAGTATCGAACTAACGACACGCCTGGTTCAGTCTAACAAATGGAGAAACAGACCCCAGAAGGTACCAAATGAAAGGTACAACTGGTAAGGTCTAAAATAGTGAACACAGACCGAAGATGATACCAAATGAAAGGTACATCTTGCAAGGTCATAACCATGAAGACAGACCGCAGACGTTACCAAATGAAAGGTACATCTCGCAAGGTTAAAACAGTGAAGACAGACCACAGACGATACCGAAAGAAAGGTACATCTTGTAAGGTCAAACAGAGATAATAGACCCCAGACAATATCAACTGAAAGATACATCTAGTAAGGTCAATCAAAGATAACAGACCCCAAACAGTATCAACTGAAAGATACATCTAGCAAGGTCAAATGAAGATAACAGACCCCAGACAGTATCAACTGAAAGATACATCTAGCAAGGTCAAAACAGTGTGACTCTAGAAAAAGGTGACATCAGCATATAGTGTAAATCGCTGACGAAATACCGTTACCTTAAATCCATGAATTACAAGGCAACCCAGGATACTCGTAACCATACTGACTAGAGTTCTAGACGCTCTACAAGCATCTATATAATGTGATATTTGTCACCCCTTGGCTTGGTAGGCCGTGGACTGTAGCTAGCAGTCAGCGTGCGGGGTTGTCAATCCCGTATAGGCCTATACACACAATGTCCGCTCTCCCTACAGGAGACTCTGGTTACCAACTAGATGACGGAGAAGGCCGCGTCCCGAAGATGCATCCCAAATAGAGGATAGTGTGTTACTAGGAGGGAGTGGGTTTCTAATGTAAGTGTAGACTAGAGATACAGACTCTTAACAGAACTGACTGGAGAATTTCCTGTATGTCCATACTCACATACATAGTATATAAGTAATGAACCAAACGACTTTCAGACGACCATCCGATCCCTCTAGACCACATCTCAACGAAGAAAAGGAAATAGGGCGGATGAGCCTTCCTAAGTCTTTCAATCGTTACTTATATGTATCTATATAAGCACAGACGTACATCTAACTACGGCTGAGTGTGTAATAATTGAAGACATATCATTGTGGTGTGAATTCATACCGTGTGGAATAACAGCATCATAAAGTATAAGTGTATCAAGTATAAGTGATTCTTGTGAAGTAGGAGTGTCTAAAGAGTGAAGTAGGAGCGGTCGCAAGTGAAGTAGAAGTGTCGAACAAGTACAAGCATATCACAAAGTAGAGGCAAGACACTTGCTTGGGCCATAAACTCCTTTTTACCCCACCATTACATGTGTTTAAGTCCTTAAATCCTTCCTAGTATTTTATGGTAAATGTCTAAGGACATTTGGGGGGTAAAAACCACACTTTTGGGCACATTTAGGGGTGTTTATGGCCTTGGTATAGACCTGGCCGTAAACTCCTTTTAATAATTCATTTTGGAGTGTTTCAAGGGTCTAAACTCAAGAGGATAAGTTCCTAAATTATGTATGAATCCCTAGGATGAGTTTGGAGTGCATTTGGGACCATGACTTGGGGAGTTTACGGCCTAAGCATGTGCTTGAGCCGTAAACTCTTCTTTGAGTCCTAAATCCATGCATTTTAGTGTTTAAACACCCCTAAGCTATATCCCCTAATAGTTTCTAAGCTTGTGGTCAAGTTTAAAGGCATGATTGGCACCATTTTAGGGGTTTACGGCCCTAGAATGTTCGTGGACCGTAAACTCCTTATTCCATGCCTTCTTGGATGATTTTTGGGCTATAAACATAAATCACTATGTTTAGAATAAGCTAGGGTAAGTGGACTTACAATTTGGAAGCGTTTGGTTGCGGTTTCGGGGTGAAAACGGGTCTAAAGAGAGAGTATAGTGAGAGAGTGTAAAAGGTTTCCAATAGGCTCCACTCACCCTTATATAGGGTTTTGAGTCGGGACACAGTGGAATTCTACCCGATACTGCCGTTAAACGGGGCTTTTGGTCGCACCCGATTTAGTGGTCGTAATAATAAACTAATATTTCCAAGTAAATGGAAATATGTGTTATGTATTTTTATTTCCTTTTATCACGACTTAACGGCATATAAACATACACAATTAAAATGTTTGTTAAACTTGACGACTTCTAATTAACGGAACTTTTGAACACTGGATTATTCCGTTAACGGTAACGGAGAAGTGTAACGGGGCAACTTGGGTTGTCACATCATCCCCCCGTTAGAGGGAATTTCGTCCCGAAATTCAGATCTAGGCAAGGAAGTAGGTATGAATGGCCAAGTAGAGGTAAGAGAGTACTTCATATGTGGTTGTCCTCGCATTCCCAAGTGATCTCTGGTCCGTGTTTGTCATTTCAACAGACCCTCGCGTACGGGATGCGGATTTCGTCTTGCGTAGTTAGTGGGTTCCAACTGGTGTATCTACAAGGTTAGGGTTCTCGATGGATTCTATCAAGATGAGTGAGGCACGAAGAGTGTTGTTGGGAATTCACGTATCAAGTCTAAGAAGTGAGTCGATCGAATGTGAACTTTGTGGTATATCCGAAAGTAGTAGCGGCCTGAAAAGGGTTGGACCATGTCTCCATGAGGATTCTCGGATGGTCCTAAGCTCTCGGAAAGGAGTAGAGCTTTTCAGTACTAAGAACATAGTGTACTTCTATGGCAAGATCAACACTGGCGTGATCGCCATTACGAAGTTCCTAACGTTCTCACTTGTACTGGATGTGTAGTCCTTCAGGTTAGTCCTTAGGAAGCTCAGGTGGTCTTCGGTTTCGTGTTTTCTTTCAACTGGCTGATAGAGACTTTCTAGATCGTCGAGTGGGTTGCGTGACTATGGTTATCGGTTTGCTATAGAGTGTTTATCTCGCGTTTGTGCAAAATGAACCTGCACTTAAGAATCTCGAGATACGGAAACCCTGAGGGTCGGAGAGATAGGGCTTCACTAGACGAGCGTTGGACTATCTCGGGTGGTGGTTCTACTATCTGTGCGCAAGATTGTACTGGTGGAACACCTAACAGTCCAATGAATCTCTAAGACTGTGGTTTATTCTAGCGTGGAAAGTGTATGTTCCTGCATAACCCTTCGACTAACACCAGGGCTGGTGTCAAGTCTATAATCTCTTCGGGATTTGGGTCACGAGGTTCAGTGCAACTACTATTGCACTTTGATCAAGTATTCTTGGCTGCGAAGGTTATCCTGTGGGTTCTCGGCATTCTAGTGTCCTCTTCGGAGAATGTATTTCATCGTCTACAGGGCAACGACGATTTCCTCCATGCAATGGGGTGGAGGATGATAGGCACCACTTGTCTATAACGAGGTGGACGAAGTGCCTGAGTAGTGCGGGCATATACTGCAACTACTCATCCGAAGGTTCTAGGTTTTCATGATCTAGGTAGAATCTAGTGAGTATAGAATCTTCTCACTCGGAACTCTTAAGAGTTCAACCCGTAGTGATTTTCTTTTGCCTCGGTTTCCTATTTTATGGAATAGGGTGAAAGTACTTTGCTAAGAGGTTCGTGGTAGACCTCATACCAAGGCTAACCGCAAATACCGCGTGTATGCGAGCAGTATACAGTTGAGGTCGGTGGGACGTTCAGCTGTGCGACTCCACCCCAAACCCACAACCCAACGAGGAACAGGGAATAGGGAGGAAACACACACCTTTAATCTTTTTGATCTCAATTATATGCCACCCTTATGCATATACCTGGTTATAGCGGTCAGTCTCATGAGTTCTATCTTCTGGGTTCACGAACCTGATGTGCGAGGTGCGAAGGGTTTTCCGAGGGAATCTACAGAGTATGCTTCGGTTGGTTGTTGTGTTCTGGAGTATCTTGTAGTGTGTTTCGCTTCGGTGTTCATCTGACTACGAGGGGTCGGTCAACAGTGTATGGTATCTTCCCTTGGGTGCTTCGGAAAGTTTGAGATAAGAGGGACGATTGACGGATCATATTAAGTTGGTTTATTTGTGTTAGGTTCAGGTTCGGAAGAACCTTTATTTGCCGATAGGGCTATGGAGAAAGTTCTTTTTACACAGCACTTAAGGATTTACACACGGTTGCACGAAATCAAACCATGATCAATAGAGTCGTCGAAGTTGGCACACTCGGACATGATATAAAGTGAATATCGATAGAGTTATGTGCCGAACAGGCACACCAGTTCGAGGCATCTTGGGTTTTGTCCTACGTATCACTACCGTGGATACTTGGACCGATAGAGTCGACGCGGAACTATAGAGAGTTCTTAGTGTTTCCTAATAGAGTATCTTTTCATGAACGGGTTCTCACCAGGCATTTCTATAATTGCCTCACATATACTAGTCATGTATATTTAAGGTGGGGAGGACTGTTGACTGAGCGACCCCGCCCTAAATCCACAACCAAACGAGGAACAGGAAATGAGGCGGCATTCGCTCACTCTAGGTCTGTCCATCTTAAATATAATGACCGTAACGTATATGTTTAGCCACTATAGTTTTACCTAATGAATTTTAAATTTTATAACAGTGCTGCGACTTTCGCCTTACTGGAAAGAATTTACATTTGAATTAGTCTTTTATTGTTCTTAGTTTAGTTATCTGAGATCGAGAGTCGTACCAAAAATCTACCGAGTTCCTTGATGTTTCTCCCTAAGCAGTAGTGTTAGGCTCCTTCTGTGTCTTTGTCTTTCCATTCGGTTGGGCAATCCTTCTTTAAGTGTCCAAACTCGCCACATAGGCGGCAAACCTGTGTGGCCGCCACATTGGTGATTGATGCAATACGTTCCACCGGAGTTCTGCATACACGAGCAGTATGCCCCTTCATGTGGCACCTAGCACAATAGAGTTCTCGGCAGGCACCATGATGATGGTAGCTGCACCTGCTGCAGTGGGGAAGGTCTCCTAGATACGGTCTTCTTGTAGTCGGGAGGGAAGGGTTGGCACGGGTACAGACTGCCTCAGCTCGTTGCCCATCGGAAGGTCCTTGAGCCAAGGTACTTCCCTCCTCTATCTTAAGTTTTCTCTTTAGTGGGTTCGGTTGAGGTTCTTGGGTGACTGAGTATGGAAGTGTGGCTTGATGCTGTCCATCGCCAAGATGGGAAATCCCGACAGGGCCCTTGCTAACATCGGCGGTGTTAGCATTCAGGTGAGCCATGACAGCTGCTACGGCTGCTGAAACTACAGCTTGGAACGTAGCTTTATCAAATAAGAGAGTAGGTTTCTCGCTTGTGGATTGGTTACGTTTCTTCGGTGGCATGGTTTTCCTACACGGAAAGGAAGACAAGGTAATGAGAGACGATGGTTAACCCTGGACATTTCTGTCCTGAACGTATTAGGCATAATATTTTTCCCGTGCCTCGGGTATTGGTTGTCTGAGTGTTGACCTACATCCCTATGATGTAGTTCTGGTAATCGAAGTGGGTGTATGAATATCAGAAAAAAGGCCATAAGATGCGGCTCGTTCATACTAAGTTACCTTTATATTGAGGAAGGTTTCACTCTCCGGCCTGGAGAGATTTGAGAACAGTTCGGAACGATGCTGCGGAAAGAGAGGCTCATGAGGGCTTATGGCTAAACAACCACACAGAGGTGTGAGGATCCGCTCTAAGCACATTACTTGCAACGGGAACAAGACAATTTACCTAAAACGTAGCATGAGCAGTATAACCACTAACTCACTAAATTGTATTATTTTATGGGTGTATTAGCGTGACGAACACGAGGAAAGGACACTTCTCGAGTTCCACGTACTGGCTCCCTCGGTCTGCCTCGTACCTTTGACTGGAATCGGCGTTGGTTTCCTTCGGGCAGTTTCCTAGGGTTCTCTTCTTGTATGGACATATTGAATTTCTACTCCGCCTTCCTTCTGACTCCGACTATGGGTTTCATCACTTCATGATGGATGACTGGGAATCTCCAAAGTTTAGGCGAATTCCCCACCGAAGTCCCTAAAAGAATATGGGCACTTGGTGCTTTCAATAGTCTCGACCCAGTTCATTTATTTCCGAACAGGAAATCTTCTGAATGAACTTCTTCGGGGTCGGAATCAACTCTTCTGTTATGCACTGAAGTGGGTAGGGTTTTCTACAGGGTTCGTGCGAGAATGGAAATGTCTAAAGAATCCTAACAGATTATTAACATTTCGCTGGATGATCCACATCGAGTCCTGCTACGATTACACAGGGTATACAAATCATATATAGCTTAGATCCGATAGGCCTTCGAATATGTGATACTACTCTAGAACCACATCCCAACGAGGAAAAGGAAATAGAGCGAAACCACACATTCTTAGCCTATGGGATCCTTATTATATATAACCTTGGAAGTATACCCTCTCTAGTTGTAGGTATATCAATAAGGATCTTTTAGTTCTCACACCAGGTTATCTATGTATTCTAAATACCCCTATGGTATTTTAATTCTTGTTTGTTTTCTCATCTTCTGAATGTCATTCTGGGATTAGTGTGAATCTTTTAGTGCTCTAAAATACTCCTATAATATTTTTACTTTATGTTTGGCTCTAGCAAATCCTAGTTGGTAAGTTTCAGACCTGTTGCACACCACAATCACTCCTGAGCACACGTTCAGTGCATCTCGAATAAAGGTAGTTGATCAGGTTACATTTATTCCAGCGTACGATTACATAACTGCCCAAATTTGTCTGTAGTGCTCAACATCCAAAGACTTTTATTCTTGTTCTTCTTGTGATACTTGTGTTCGAGTGCTTAGACTCCGGATGTTATTATACTTTGGTAAAATATGGTTATATTTTAAAGTATAATTCTTGGTCAGAGTGTTTTATCCCTTTTGTATTTATAGGCTGTATATCTTTTATGAATTGATATACATAGCTCACTATAAACAATGCTCAGATACCAATCTGTCACACCCCAAAACCGGAACGGCGGAAATGTTCTGGGGTGGATGACGTCATGTCAAGTATCACAACACATGCATTATAGTAATCAAAGTACAACAAAACATTGCATTAATACTAAGAGTTTTTACAAGGTTACATACAACACTTTAAAGTAATACAAGTAATAGTATAAATACATCGTGGTACTAAGCTATCTTCATCAACAGCTCCGGGGATGTACCTGTCTAATGCTAACCTGAGAATACAAGTTATTTGAAAAGCGAGTATCAGCATTTTTACAAATGCTGGTGAGTTCATAAGTATTTAGTGACATTTCATTCAAATAACTTATGAAAGTAATAGTTTAAGAGATTTCAGTGTATTAGAGTCCTTTCCAGAAAATCCTATATTTTCTTTTAATAAAAGCAGCCTTCTACCAAGACTGGTCAGTGTAATGTGGTAAGAAGAAGTTTCCGTTAATTGCTATTAGTATCAAAATACTGAATTTGATTATTAAAGAAAGCAGAGGCATCAGGGAATAACATATGCCTCAGCAGTGAGGACTGCTGACTGAAAGATACATCTAGCAAGGTCAAAACAGTGTGACTCTAGAAAAAGGTGACATCAGCATATAGTGTAAATCGCTGACGAAATACCGTTACCTTAAAGCCATGAATTATAAGGCAACCCAGGATACTCGTAACCATACTGACTAGAGTTCTAGACGCTCTACAAGCATCTATATAATGTGATATTTGTCACCCCTTGGCTTGGTAGGCCGTGGACTGTAGCTAGCAGTCAGCGTGCGGGGTTGTCAATCCCGTATAGGCCTATACACACAATTTCCGCTCTCCCTACAGGAGACTCTGGTTACCAACTAGACGATGGAGAAGGTCGCGTCCCGAAGATGCATCCCAAATAGAGGGTAGTGTGTTACTAGGAGGGAGTGGGTTTCTAATGTTAGTGTAGACTAGAGATAGAGACTCTTAACAGAACTGACTGGAGAATTTCCTGTATGTCCATACTCACATACATAGTATATAAGTAATGAACCAAACGACTTTCGGACGACCATCCGATCCCACTAGACCACATCTCAACGAAGAAAAGGAAATAGGGCAGATGAGCCTTCCTAAGTCTTTCAAGCGTTACTTATATGTATCTATATAAGCACAGACGTACATCTAACTACGGATGAGTGTGTAATAATTGAAGACATATCATTGTGGTGTGAATTCATACCGTGTGGAATAACAGCATCATAAAGTATAAGTGTATCAAGTATAAGTGATTCTTGTGAAGTAGGAGTGTCTAAAGAGTGAAGTAGGAACGGTCGCAAGTGAAGTAGAAGTGTCGAACAAGTACAAGCGTATCACGAAGTAGAGGCAATAATAAGTGAAGCAATATCAAGTATAAGTGAAGGAGAAATCGTATCACTAAGTAAGAGCGTGAATAAGTATAAGCATCATCAAGTACAAGCGACTATAGGTATAAGTGAAAGTATTACCGAGTCAGAGTATAAAATAAGTATAAGTGAAGGAGCAGTATTTAATAAGTAAAAGTATACGTCGAAAAGGGAAATCTTTAATAAAAAACCTGATGAGATTAAACAAACCTTTAATCTATAAAGATCGATTAGATCTTGAACAAGTAAGTAAACAATGACGATATGAACACAATAAAAGAACAAGACAAGATTGAATCAAACGTGTCGAATGATTAAACAAAATCCTCAGAAGAGCTCGATTAAGAACATCAACTGTAGAGGATTGGAAGGTTACAAGAACGATCAAAGAAACCTGTTGTCGTCTAGTTGTATCTCTATTTTCAGATCTCTAAAACCTTTACCTAATATGCATGCAAGCGTAAACATATATACAAAACATAAAAAGGTTCACGGTTGGACAGGCCCAAACCGGTACACAAAAAGCTTTAGGCAAAGCGAGCCCAAAAGACGCAATCAACAAAAATGATCTTCAGCCCAACAATCTCCCCCTTTGCGTCAATTTGGAGCGAGACCTTCACTTATTACTTGGGCTGGCAGCTGAAACTGGTACCATCTTCACGGTACTAACCAGACATTTGGTTATTGAAAGAATGGTCTGTCTAAACCGGATGTACCAGTTAATCATATCTTCAAAATACTTGACATCATCGGCCGAGTTCTCTTTACACCGTTTGACAATGAATAGCACATGCTCCAAACAGGTTGTGGTGTAAAGATGCTTGTCAGCTAAAGCGAAGAGACATTTATGTCCTTCCGCTCGAGTGAACATAACTGTGTTGCATCTCGGGTCGATCCTGCCCAGTAGCATTTGATTGAGATCACTGGCCGATCCCACAGGAGCAATTTTGGGTTTCTTCTTGAAGACTGTGGCGACCTCCTGATCCATTAGGGCAACCTCCATGATGTAGCAGATTAACATCCTTTTGACATGGTCTAGAATGGGACCATATTCAGCTTCATTAGTCAAAAGGATATTATACAGGATGATCCAATCATGAGGATTTAGATTCGGTAGATCTGCCAGAGAGATAAGATGAGCAGATTTTGCAGATCCCCGAATCAATTTGAACCGAACGTTTATAAAACGTCCTTCAGTATAAGGTTTTAGCACCCGAACGTTGACAATCTTCTGGGCGCTCCATGTAAGGAATTGTGGACGAGAAGCCGCCAGATAAAAGTCAATGAGCTCCCTGTCAAGCTCAGCGTTCGGGTGAGGGACTTCAAAAATATTATAGAAGACGTGGAAGATGAACGCCTTTCGAGTCAGCGGCATATCGAACTGCGAATCGACAGTGTTGCTGCAGTCGAACGATATAACCGGCTCGAGCCATAAGATGCTGGGTGTTTCAATGGCCACTTTGATTAAACGTTCCCTGGTCCAGGCAGGGAAGAGAGTCTTTCGGCTCTCAAGGAGATCGTGGGTTTCTTTTTGTTTGCGTTCGGCTTCGGCAGCCTCACGCGCCACACGACTGGCATCTTCACCAACCTTGCGACTGTTCTTTCGTTTTAAAATGTCGGCAATAGTCTCCTTGTCGCCTTCTTCATCTTCGTCCTCAGCTATATTTTTGCCTTTGTTCTTCACACCCGAACCTAAAGTTTGATGAGTTGAAGATGGTTCAGTTGTGTGAGTAGCTTTGGAGGAAGGAGGTGGTTTTGAACTTGTCTTCTCATCTCCCCCTTGTTTCGGAATGGACACAAAACTTGGGAGGCCTTCGACTTTGTTAAGTAGATCGATGGCTGGAGAGAGCTTTTCAGCAAGGGATCGCCTCACCGAAAAGTTTAAAATTGGATCGTGTGCTTCCAGAATGTTTGAGATAACAGCGTGGACATCCGAAACACACGTCTTGACCACCTCCCGTTCAGAGTGAAGATATTCCAGTTCTTGTTGGGATTGAGAGAGTTGAGTGGTCTTGACCTCAAGTGTAGTTGTTTTTAATGCCAGATCATCCATTAAAGAACGCTCGGTTGTCAGATCTTCTTGTAGCTTGACGAGGCGAGCATCAATGGAGGCTGTAAGGGCCGAGTTGTCGTCGCTTATGTTTTGACGTAGATTGGCGAACGAAGGCAACTCCGATGAGACAAACGTGACCAATTGTTGGACAATTGGTTCCAAAGATGCCTTTGTGGCATCTGCACTTTCTTGCATGGACTGCAGTAGGACAGAGGCATCAGAAAATAGTTTATCGACTTTTTCGGTCGCTGCCTCACATGCCCGGGTAGATGCCTGAATTGCAGCAGTTGCTGAGGCTGCTGAATCATGTTGAGCCCTGGTGAAGGCATCAACAATCTTCTGAAAGGCAGCTTCAGACATGGTTGATTGTTGGCTAGACGAGGAGGCGAGAAGTAGATCAATCTTCTCGTTGAGCTGTTTGAGATGTTTCTTAGTTACTGGGGCATCATCCTCCTCGTCACTTTGAACTTGAAACGGACTATAGTAGACCGAATCAAAGATCATGTTTTCTCCCCCGAGATAAGGGTTTTCACCCTCAGATGCATTGCCATGAGATGAAGAGGGTGGAGAGGTTGGGGGTGTTGAGGGTTTAGTAGGAGAAGGTTGAGTTGGTGAAGGTATAGTTTCGGTTGGTGGTTGAGTGTGGGTAGTTTCGGTTGGTGGTTGAGTGTGGGTAGTTTCGGTTGGTGGTTGAGTATGAGTAGTTTCGGTTATGTGGGTTTTGGGTTGAGGAGGATCGGTTACATGTGGTGATTCAGTGGTAGTGGTAAAAATTGGTGGAGGGGAAGGAATTGGGGAAATAGGTAGTTCAATCTCTGGGGTAGGGGACCGAGGTGGTGTATTGCCTCTTTGAGGAGATGCAACCCCTTGAGAGTCGTCAGAACCCGAACTCTCACCCTCAGAGTCACTCGAAGAGGAGGGTATAACAAGCTTTCGCTTCGGTTGGGTCTTCCTCTTCTTCGGTGGTGGGGAAGGTGCGGCCTTCGGTTGTTTCCTCTTTTTAGGTGAAGGTCCCTTTGAAGCTTTGGAAGCTTGCTTTCCTTTTTTTGCCTTTTTACCCCTGCTCACCGGTTTATCTGCATCATGAATAGACCTGAGCATATCCGGGGTCAGATCCCTTGGACCAGATGGCCTTAGCTCCTTGAGCTGCCGAATCAACCTGCTATCCGAAGGCACATCACCATACATTGACTCCGGGATAGAGCCAATAAAGGAGAATTTTGATGCATCTGAGACGATGATCTTCTTGGTATGGAAAGTACCAACAGAAGACATCGATGCACCTTCAGCAGTGGGAACATCGAATCTGTATCCAGAATCGGGCCAACGAAACTTCAGAGTGTCGGGATGAAGAAAAGAGGCTTTGAATAAGTTGTTGCCATAGAACAAACCCATAGTCCAGGTTGATCCCGTTGTAAACTCCGTACATGATAGAGAGGAACAGACGACTTGCCCCATCTGAACCTGAACTTCTCTCCGACAATCCCTTGAAAAGGACTGTAAATAAACCGTTCCATTGTGGCGGCAAGCAAGACTTTTTGAATTTTGCAACGGAGGTAAGAACTTCTGTGTATCCCATGTTGTAAAACATGTTGTACAGATGACCAATCTGTATCGACTCCGGATGAACTCTAGAATGGTCAGTGGCAAACCCGAGCAAAGAACAGAAACGCGGGCGAGAGACGGAGGTTTTGTGGTCTCCAATCTTGAAAAAGACCCGGTCGACAGCTTTGTCGTAATATGCAATCGCGTAGACCTGCGATAGGGCCGCCATCGGCACCGATTCGATTCTTGAAAGTGCTGGAACGAGTTGGGAATACTTTAAGCTCTCTATAATTGGCGACATGTAGGGGTCGTATGCCTTTGGGTTAAGATCAATGACCAAACATTGTTGTGGTCGAATGGGAAGAATTTGTGAGGTATCATGAACTAAAGAGGAGTCAGCCATTGATGCAGGTGAGAAGAAGATGATGAACAGGAAACTGTATGGGAGTGTTTGCGTTTCGGAAATTTTGAAAGTGGTAAAGAGGTAAAAGGAGGTGTAACGGGCTATTTATAGTGGGTGATAAGAGAGAGAAAAATCGGGTCAAAACTCTTATGGATGACAGTTGGAACGTGCGATGATCACGTAGGAGAGAGAGTGTCAGGTTCCTAGGACCATGCCGCCCAATAAGCGCCGTTTCATAGGGACAAGCCGTTACTGTTTAACCACGCGCATTAAATGCCACAGGACAAGAAAGAACTTAAGGTTAAAAAGAATGTCCGTTGAAATTACGATCAACCATTTATAAAGAAATGTTGAAAGGCTTCTTTTAATTAGGCTAAAAATGACTAGCTTGAAAATAAAATCTCAGAAAGAAAAATAAGAACGAGATCCCAAGGGAAGAAATGTTATGGGTTTGTAACAATTTCATAGGAATCACATAAAATTGGAGATTTTAATAGGGTACATTCATCAATTCTTTTAGTGAGAACTTGAGCAATTTAATTGTTCACCGTCAATTCGTTAGGTGTGGAATTTTGGGTTTCACTTAGTTCGTAGTGACACAATACTAAGATCATAAACACAGATGTTGTGTAACCATAAACCTCAGTGGTAATTTTTGAGAGTCTCAAGGGTTACCATGATGGAATGAATGAAGTGGAGAAGTAATGAAGAGATGGTGTAAGAGAACAAAGTACCTCTACTGCGAAAAGAAGGACCAAGCAGGAAATTCTTAACTCATGTGAGAAAAGAATGAGGTAGCTCACGATTAGAATAAATGAATTGGCCTTATTGGGAAGACAAGGTTTGTGTATACCAGGTCATGAAGGCCATTCAAAATCTTATGAGGCTTGAGACACATACAGCAGCATGCTTCTAGGGACATTGAGGAATTGCATCAAATGTATCCCCATAAACTAACATTAACATACAAAAAAAAATTTGGAATTTTTGAGATAAACCGAACCCGAACCTTCAGTTGGTTTCGGTTGAGAAAAGTTTTGAAAAACCGAACCCAAACCTTCGGTTGGTTTCGGTTGAGAAAAGTTTTGAAAAACCGAACCCGAACCTTCGGTTGGTTTCGGTTGAGAAAAGTTTTGAAACACTGAACCCGAACCTTCGGTTGGTTTTGGTTCTAGAAAATTTTGAAAAACCGAACCCGAACCTTTGGTTGGTTTCAGTTCTAGAAAATTTTGAAAAACCGAATCCGAACCTTTGGTTGGTTTCAGTTCTAGAAAATTTTGAAAAACCTGGGAATTTTAGGAAAACAAGGTATTTTTTTTTTTTTTGAATCAAACGAGGAAAAACAGAATTGTACAAGAATTATACAACATTGAAAAAATATCTTTGAAGGAGAGAGTAGGCCAGATAGTTGAACCGAACCCGAACGATCGGTTGGTTTCGGTTCTTATGTTTGAGTTTGAGAGGTAGCGTGAGGTACTGACTCCGATTCCATCATACCTAGTCCTTGCAAGATTTTATTGAATGATGCTTCAGGAAGAGCTTTTGTAAAGACGTCAGCCAGTTGATCAGTGGTTCTTACGAAGTGAACTTCGACGTTTCCATCTTCCACGTGATCTTTGATGAAGTGATACCTCAGTGCTATGTGTTTGGTTTTGGAGTGTTGCACTGGGTTATGACAGATCCTAATTGCATTTTCAGAATCACAACATAGTGGGATCTTCTTCATATTGAGTCCGTAGTCTCGAAGTTGACTTTGGATCCAAATCACTTGTGACGTGCATGATGCAGCTGCAATATATTCCGCCTCGGCAGTAGATAGCGACACGCACGTTTGTTTCTTGGATTGCCAGCTGACTAACTTCCCATCAAGAAATTAACAGCCACCAGTTGTACTTTTACGGTCGAGTCCACATCCTCCAAGGTCAGCATCAGAATAGGCTTGAACAAAGAAGCCTGAGTTGGATGGATACCATAGACCTAAGGAGGTGGTTCGCTTGAGGTAGCGTAGGATGTTCTTCACTGCAAGCATGTGAAGTTCGCGTGGGTTTGCCTGAAATCGAGCACGGTAACAAACAGAAAACATGATATCAGGTCTGCTAGCGGTTAGATACATTAATGAGACAATCATTTGACGATAGAGCGTGATATCAATAGCCGGTTTGTCTAGGGATGGGGTAAGCTTGGTGCCGAATGCCATTGGGACTTTAACTTTTGAGTCTCCCATCATACCAAACTTTGCTAGGAGAGTCTTCGTGTAAGCTTCCTGATTAATAAAAATGCCTTCGGGTCCCTGTCTTATGTTTAAACCCAGGAAAAAGTTAATTGGACCCATTGAGCTCATTTCAAACTTAGTCTCCATCAGCTTTCTGAATTCAGCTGTTAAGCTGGGATTCGTGGAGCCAAAGATGATGTCATCGACATAAATTTGAACTATCATAAGGTGGTTACCTTCCTTTTTGCGAAAGAAGGTTGGGTCAACCGAACCTTGTTTGAATTTAGACATCTTTAAAAATTTTGTGAGCGTTTCATACCAGGCTCTCGGAGCTTGTTTAAGGCCGTACACAGCTTTATCCAGAATATAGCAATGATTTGGATGCTTTTCGTTCACGAATCCAGGAGGTTGCTCCACGTACACCGTTTCTTCGAGTTCTCCATTGAGAAATGCACACTTGACGTCCATTTGGAAAACCTCAAAGTTCTTGTGAGTAGCATAAGCCAGAAATATTCTAACAGATTCTAGCCGTGCTACTGGAGCGAAAGTCTCTTCATAGTCTATCCCTTCCTCCTGACAGTATCCCTTTACCACCAGACGAGCCTTGTTTCGTATAACATTACCTTCCTTGTCCATTTTGTTCCTAAATACCCATTTGAGACCAACAACTGAAGCATCTGGAGGAGTTGGAATGAGGCGCCAGACTTTGTTCCTTTCAAATTCGTTCAGCTCGTCTTGCATTGCTTGAACCCAATCAGAGTGATCGAGGGCAGTATTAACTGTTTTTGGTTCAACTTTTGATACGAATGAGTTGAACATGCAAAACTCAACCTTTGAGAATAAGGAAGTCTGTTTTGCTTTCAGTTGTGATCGGGTCAAGACCTTTTCAGAGACATCTCCAACTATTTGAGAAACAGGATGATCTCTGGTCCATTTGATAAGAGGAGGGTAATCCGAATCAAAGGTTGGGTCTAGTTCAGCATTAATTATTTCTTCTGGCTCAGATTGGCTATCATAACCAAGCGTCATGTCATTATGTTCCCCCTCAATTGATGAGTTTTGAAAAACATGAGGTTCAGGTGTTTCTTGTGGTACTAAGCTTCCTGGTGTTGAGGCCTCTTCGGTTGATGAAGGACCTTGGATTGAAGATGTAGAATTTGGCTCCCCCTGGACTTGTGAGCTTGTCTCCCCCTCGACTTGTGAGCTTGGCTCCCCCTCGACTTGTGAGCTTGGCTCCCCCTCGTCCTGGGCGTTGTTGGATGGAGAGTCGTCAGAGGTTGATTCTTCTTCATGCATTCTTCTTGCAGCATCTTCGACAATCTGCTTCCTGTGATCAACTTTGTTGTCTACTGCACCTGCTTCGGAGAGTGAAGCTTTCTCTGGTTCGTCAAAGAGCTCCAGAAATTTCTCGTATATATTGGCTACCGAGACTGTGACTTGGCCAGTTAGAGGAAAGATTTCCCCTGCGGTGTCTTCTTTGGCCTGCAGCTTCTTGACATAGGTATCGTCAAAGGTCACATAGTATGTTTCTTCAATTCTTCTTGATCGCTTGTTTAGGACCCTGTACGCCTTGGATGTGAGAGAATAACCCAGAAAAATTCCCTCGTCGGCTTTGACGTCAAACTTGTTGCGTTGTTCTTTAGAATTAAAGATGAAACACCTTGAGCCGAACACATGGAAAAATTTCACATTTGGCTTTCTGTTGTTCAGTATCTCATATGGAGTGAGTGTGAACCTCTTGTTGAGATATGACCTGTTCTGTGTAAAGCAAGCAGCTGAAATAGCGTCAGCCCAAAAATAAAGAGGTAAGGAAGCGAAACTTAGCATGGTTCGGGCAGCTTCACACAAAGATCGGTTTCGTCTTTCGACTATTCCGTTCTGTTGCAGTGTGTAGGGAGCTGAGAAATTGTGATTTATTCCCTTTTCTGCAAGAAACTCTTCAAACTCCCTGTTCTTGAATTCGAGACCATTGTCGCTTCTGATGTTGCGAACAACCTTCTTAAGCTGTACTTCAATTTGCTTGATAAACACTTTCAGCTTTTGAGTCGCTTCAGATTTGAGCTTTAGAAAGAACACCCATGTAAATCGTGAAAAGTCATCAACAATAACAAGAATATACTTGCTACCACCGATGCTTTCGATAGATGAAGGACCACACAAATCGATATGAAGTAATTCGAGTGGTTCAACAACTTTTGTGTTGATAATAGATGAATGTCTTTGACGACTCTGCTTCCCCATTTCGCATGCAGCGCACAGATGATCCCTGTCGAACTTGAGCAATGGAAGGCCCCTAACATGACCTCCAGTAACAAGACGGTTGATATCTTTAAAGTTAAGATGAGATAACCTTCGGTGCCACAACCAACTTTCGTCGGATTGAGCTTTTGACAACAAGCATATAGCTGGGTTTCCTTTGATGGGTTTAAGGTTTAAGGGAAACATTTCACCCTTTCGCTCTGACTTGAGAATCACTTTCTTTGACTTTTTCTCTATGATTTCAGAACCTTCATCATCGAACGAGACTTTGAGACCTGTACCTCCAACAAGCTGAGATACACTAATGAGGTTGTGTTGGAGTCCTTCTACATAAGCCACCTTCCTTATAGAGAAGTCCCCATTGGTTATCATCCCGTATCCCTTTATGGTGCCGAATGAATTGTTTCCAAACTTGACGTTGCCACCATTTGCAAGAGATCTGAATTCCCTGAGCTCCTCTTTCCTCCCTGTCATGTGACGTGAGCAGCCACTATCGATGTACCATTCTTCGTCGAACTGCTCGTCACTTATAACCTGCAAAAATTAGACAGATTTAGGAACCCAAAATTTCTTGGGTCCACGTGAGCTTTGCATGGGAACGGGAACAATAAGAGAGACATGAACAAGATAAGTTCGTTTTATAAGAGTTGTTGCATCTTTCCTTTTAATGGTAAAAACTTTTATTTTGTTGGGTTTGGGTGAATTAGGTTTGAATTCTGGTTGGGATTCAGTGACCTTTTTCTTCCACTTTTGCTTAGTTGACGAATGAGATTTTTGAAAATAAGAGAAATCAGCTTTAGAGTAAGATGGAGATGTATCGGTGGGAGTAGAAGAATTATGAGACTGAGAAAAGGAATTAGAAGAACGAGAAGAATTTGAACAGGAGGGTTTGGATTGAGAGAAGTTCCGGGCTTGAGACTTTAGGTGACCCTTTTGCTTTTGATCAATAGAGGGAATGACCTTAGAGTTTTGTTCTCTTTTGACTTCAGAACCGAACCTTTGGTTTCGGTTGAAGTCCTTTTTAGAACCGAACTTTTGTCTTCGATTGATATCTTCTTGTGAACCGAACCTTGGCTTTCGGTTGATATCTTCTTGTGAACAGAACCTCGGCTTTCGGTTTTTGTGACTTTCAAGCTTCCCTTCAGGATTGTTTTCATACTTTAGATTCTTGTCTTGATGAGAGAAATATGCATTCTGGGAATGCCAGAATTGTTTCCTTTCAGAAAGATTCTTCCTGTATCTATTGTTCCTTTCTATCTTCCTATTCCTCATCTGAGAAGGTTGATGATGAACATTTGCTTTCGTTTTTGGTGACTTCTTGGCTGGTTCCCTTTGAACTACAGGAGTTTTACTTTGAGCTGAAGGAGCTGAGGGAATGTCTTCTTTTGTCGAGTGATCATTCTTCTGAGGAATATCTTTTGTACCGTTGGTGCTCGGCTCACCAAAGTTGTTCGGCTTATTCAAGGGTTCAGGTATGTATCTTCCTTTGCTCTTCCAGGAAGTTCTTTCAGATAAACCAATGGTTTCGTCTGCATTATCAATTGGAGCTTCCCAGAAGTACTCATTGCAGCCATCAGCATTGTCTTTGTTTACAATGGCTACAAGTTCAGCTATTTGATGTTCGGTTACTCCTGTTACCTTGTATACTTGGTTTGGAGTAGTCCTGACCTTTTGATACACAACTGCTTTCTCAACTAATTTTGGGGACTTTTGATGGGACAACCAAGCGAACTCCACAGAATTTTCAGATATAAGATTCTTGTGGTTTTCAGGTTCGGTTTTAATAAATTCTGAGCAGTCAACTGTGTCCTCTACAGAAATTTCGCTCATGTAATCGTCCTCGTTAAGCTCAGATGTATTTTCAACATCAATTTTGTTTTCTGAGCTTACGTTGGAGTTTAAAGAGTCAAATTTTTGTATGGTTTCGGTTCTCAGTTTAAGTCTGTCATTTTCATCCAAAAGATTTTTAAGCATGTTCTTGTGGTCTTTGGATTTAATGAAGGACTCAATTTTTTCCAGTCCATACATGTAGGTTGGATTGACATCATCAGACGATATCACACTCTCACAATTATAGGCTTCGGCATCGATTTCATCTTCCTTAAACTCTAGGAAGGGCAAGATCATGCGGTGAATCTTTTGGCCTATTTCACAATCCAAATGAAGCTGAGTAATATTAGAATACAGACGTTTAGCAATTAAACAAAAAACATTTCGTTGTTTTAACAATTTCAAATTGTCTCTTTGCAAATAAATGTTTTCATCTTTAACTTTGACTAATTCCGACTCCTTTAACTCTATCCACATTCTCCGCTCCTCACTCTTCGAGGCCACCCTGCTCAATTGATCAGTTAGGTTAGAATTTGTGACTCGAGTTTGAGTTAAGCTACTATCTAGATGTGATATTCTTGTATTGACATTTTTTAGTTCTTTCTCATAAGAGGATGATGGTACATTGCATGAAATAAAAACAGATTGTACCTTCTTTATCAGTTCATCGAGCTCATTGAACTGCTAGCTGAGCGGTTTGGCTGTAAAGCACATGTCCTCCTTTGCTTTCTGTCCATCAATGCCTCCATCGGTGTTGTATCCCCTCATTTGAGATACGTCAGAAACCATGAGGCATTTTCCACCACTGCTTTCTTCCTTAGACAAGTAGGCCTTTCCATGAGTAGGCTGCCTCACTTCCTCGTCTTCTGAGTCGGTGGACCAAACTTCAGTGCTACCGAACTCATCACCTAGAACAGAACCCTGCACAATAAGAGCATTAATAGGCGGGTTAGCAGCAGACTTCTTCTTTCTCAGCTCCTCTAGTCTTTTCTGCAACACGGCTTCCTCGTCATTCCCATCATCTTTTTCAGCCATTTTCTTAAGGACACAGTCCTTAGCATAATGATTTTTCCCACCACAATAGAAACAGCTCACTCCAGAGTCGCCATCCACTTTCGGTTCCTTCTTGTGGTCCTCAGCTTTCGGTTCATTAATCACCTTTTCAGAGCTATAACTCCCCTGCCAGTTTCGGTTTTTATTGCTGGGAAATCTCTTCTTTATGAACCTTTTGGGATAGGATACCATCAAGGCATAATCCTCTGATGTGAGATCATATTCTTCCAGGTTGAGGTCTTCATCCTCCATAACAACTTTACTTTTTGACACGAGGGCCAACGAACCGAGACTAGAAACGACGTTCTTTTCTTGCACCACAATCTTCTCTTGAGACTTGAGAATTCCCACCAGTTTCGCCAAAGAGTATGATTTAAACTGCTCATGGGCTTTAACTGTGGAAACTACTGCTCTCCATTCAGACCTCAGACCATTCAGGAATGTAACCTTCTGTTCGATGAGCTTCCTTTCAATATCATGTTTGATCATCTTGCTGAGAAGATGATTGAAGCGATCAAACGTCTGCGTCACAGATTCTTCATCCCCTTGCCTGAATTCTCCAAACTCAGATAGAAGCAAAGTTTGAATCGAATGTTCAAGATCTTCGTCTGTAGAATACAGTTCGCGAAGTCTATCCCAAACATCCTTTGCCGTCGTGCATGAGCTAACCAATCTGAAAGTATCGGACTGAAGAGCGAACCGGATCAATCTTAATGCCTTGATATTGCATTGGAACTTATCCTTCTCATCTTGTGCAATATCTTTCACGTCCTTTAGCAGATCATTGTAATCTTTTTGAGTCTTGATGATTCTGGACGTTGCAGAATGAGAAAACGGTCCATTGGTGATGGCTTCCCAAATCAGATACCCATTCTCCTCCGATCCAATAACATAGTCTTCGAAGTGATGTGCCCATACTTCATAGTCATGGGTGTATAAGATCGGAATCTTTGTCGTCGAACCAATGCTGTTGGAAATATTAATAAGGTTTGATTGTGTCGCTTCCATTATGATCGTAAAAACCTGTTCAAAGATCAGACTTGTAATAAAGCAGATTAGGGCAAAGTAATAAATATCGAGATACGTCAATAAAGAGATGACGGCTCAATAAATATTAATGATTGCGGAAAAACCCTAATGGAAATCTTTTTCACAGAAAAGATGTGTATCAATTACACAGCCTCCTGCTCTGATACCAATTGATGAGATTAAACAAACCTTTAATCTATAAAGATCGATTAGATCTTGAACAAGTAAGTAAACAATGACGATATGAACACAATAAAAGAACAAGACAAGATTGAATCAAACGTGTCGAATGATTAAACAAAATCCTCAGAAGAGCTCGATTAAGAACATCAACTGTAGAGGATTGGAAGGTTACAAGAACGATCAAAGAAACCTGTTGTCGTCTAGTGGTATCTCTATTTTCAGATCTCTAAAACCTTTACCTAATATGCATGCAAGCGTAAACATATATACAAAACATAAAAAGGTTCACGGTTGGACAGGCCCAAACCGGTACACAAAAAGCTTTAGGCAAAGCGAGCCCAAAAGACGCAATCAACACAAATGATCTTCAGCCCAACAAAACCTTTATGTACAGAGAAAATCACAAATTGTATTCCTTCGTAAAATACGTTTAAAACCTTAGAGGATCTTTCATAAATCAATTTAGAATGAATTTGAATAAATTAGTATAAGTAAAAGTTATGAAACAGGTAAAAGTCATTTTAGTGTCCCACTCGGTAAAACAGTGTAAAGTGGTAAAATCTTGTGCATGCGGGTTATCAATCATATGCGATTGACATGATAACTGGGATGTTTAACTTGTATTCCCCCCCTATAAAACATTTAAAAGCATTTAAAAGGTTCATTCAGGGGTATGAACTCACCTGGTGTAAGTAGGTCCGATGAGAGTGCTGTTTGGGCGTTCGGTGCTACGTAAGGACTCGAACACACACAATGACCTATTTAACATATGATAACATATGTTTACATATGATTAGCACATTTAATACTAATTAAAAAAATATACGCGCTCACAGGAGCGGAAAACACTTTGGCTAAGTGTTTGGGTGTCCCGAGTAGCGTTTAAGGGTGTGAATGGCTAAGGAATGGAGTTTGCTATCCAAGAATACCCCCTTAATACATAGTTTACGGCCCAGGGACTACTCACCATGAGTTTACAGCCGTAAACTCATGGTGATGGGTTCTAGGGTGTTTTAAGGCTTCTAGCTTGTTCATGGGATTTTTCTAAGGACTTTTCATAAAAGGCATGAGTGGATTTGAGGCTTCTAAGGGCATTATATTGGAGTTTGCGGCATATGAACACTCCCATGGGAGTTTACGGCCGTAAACTCTCATAACTTGGATTTTGTGAAGTTTAAAGCCCCTAATGCCTTTCTAGTGATTTCTAATGAAGTGTGATGCCATTTTGGGGGATTAAAACTACCATTTGAGTGAGTTTTGGGGAGTTTACGGCCTAGACACTTGCTTGGGCCGTAAACTCCTTTTTTCCCCACCATTACATGTGTTTAAGTCCTTAAATCCTTCCTAGTATTTTATGGTAAATGTGTAAGGCCATTTGGGGGGTAAAAACCACACTTTGGGCACATTTAGGGGTGTTTACGGCCTTGGTATAGACCTGGCCGTAAACTCCTTTTAATAATTCATTTTGTAGAGTTTCAAGGGTCTAAACTCAAGAGGATAAGTTCCTAAATTATGTATGAAGCCCTAGGATGAGTTTGGAGTGCATTTGGGACCATGACTTGGGGAGTTTATGCTTGGGCCGTAAACTCTTCTTTGAGTCCTAAATCCATGCATTTTAGTGTTTAAACACCCTTAAGCTATATCCCCTAATAGTTTCTAAGCTTGTGGTCAAGTTTAAAGGCATGATTGGCACCATTTTAGGGGTTTACGGCCCTAGAATGTTCGTGGACCGTAAACTCCTTATTCCATGCCTTCTTGGATGATTTTTGGGCTATAAACATAAATCACTATGTTTAGAATAAGCTAGGGTAAGTGGAGTTACAATTTGGAAGCGTTTGGTTGCGGTTTCGGGGCGAAAACGGGTCTAGAGAGAGCGTATAGAGAGAGTGTGTAAAAAGTTTCCAATAGGCTCCACTCACCCTTATATAGGGTTTTGAGTCGGGACACAGTGGAATTCTACCCGATACTGCCGTTAAACGGGCTTTTGGTCGTACCCGATTTAGTGGTCGTAATAATAAACTAATATTTCCAAGTAAATGGAAATATGTGTTATGTATTTGTATTTCCTTTTATCACGACTTAACGGCAAATAAACATACACAATTGAAATGTTTGTTAAACTTGACGAATTCTCATTAACGGAACTTTTGAACAGTGGATTATTCCGTTAACGGTAACGGAGAAGTGTAACGGGGCAACTTGGGTTGTCACATTCTACCTGGCAGGTTGCCTTACCGAGTCCCGAATATGGACTCGTCAAGTCGCCGATCTATAAGCTGATAAAAAACGCGACCCTACTCGACGAGTCGGGATATAGACTCGCCGAGTTCCTCTACAAACTTCAAAAATAAATACTATAAAAGCAATGTACCAGATACGGGTCGTTACAACTCTCCCCCACTTGACTCAGACTTCGTCCTCGAAGTCTGCTGCTGCTGCTGAATCTCCAAATAACTCGGGATAATGTTCTCTCATCTCATCTTCAGCCTCCCACGTCCACTCAGACCCCTTCTTGTGCTCCCACTGCACCTTTACTAGCTGAATTACCTTGTGCCTCAAGGTCTTTGCCTTCCGATCCAGAATCGTGACCAGCCTCTCAATATAATTCAAGCTGCTATCAACCTGAATATCCTCTAAAGGAACAACTGCTGACTCATCCACCAAACACTTCCTCAACTGAGACACATGGAAAGTGTTGTGGATCTGGCTAAACTCTGCCGGAAGATCCAACCGATAAGCAACCCGACCCACCCGGGCCAAAACCCTGAAAGGACCAATGAACCTGGGGCCCAACTTTCCCCTCTTCCGAAACCTGATGACACCTTTCCAAGGTGAGACCTTCAAAAGGACCATGTCGCCTACCCGGAACTCTAAATCTGAACACCTCCTATCGGCGTAGCTCTTCTGCCGACTCTGCGCAGTCTGCAGTCTACCATGAACCTGCTGAATCAACTCGGTCGTCTTGAGCACCATCTCCGTGCTCCCAATAACCTGCTGACCGACCTCGCCCCAACAAAGCGGGGTCCTGCACTTCCTCCCATAAAGCATCTCAAAGGGAGGTCGATCAATGCTTGCATGATAACTGTTGTTATACGAAAATTCCGCTAACGGAAGATACCTATCCCAACTGCCCCCGATGTCTAGAACACATGCTCGGAGCATGTCCTCGAGAGTCTGAATCATCCTCTCACTCTGCCCGTACGTCTGAGGGTGGAAAGCGGTGCTGAAATGAAGATGAGTACCCTTCTCGTCATGGAACCGCTTCTAGAATCTGGATGTAAAACGGACGTCTCGGTCTGACACCACTGATATCGGCACTCCATGACGTGCAACTATCTCCCGCACATAGATATCGGCTAACTTTTCCCATGATATGCTCTCCAGGATCGGTATGAAATGAGCACTCTTCGTCAACTGATCCACTACCACCTAAATCGAATCTACCCCTCGTGCGGTCCTGGGAAGCTTAGTGATAAAATCCACGGTGATGTCCTCCCATTTCCACACGGGAATGTCTAACGGCTGCATCTTGCCGTGAGGCCTCTGATGTTCTGCCTTGACCTTCCTGTAGGTCAGACACCTCTCTACATACCAAGCAATATCCCGCTTCATGCAGGGCCACCAATAATCTGGTTGAAGATCTCTATACATCTTCGTTGCCCCTGGATGGATAGAAAATCGAGACTTATGAGCCTCTTCCATCAACACCTGCCGTACTCCGCCTCTGTACGCTACCCACACTCTCCCATGAAGATTCAACAACCCCCGACTATCATAATCGAACGCAGCTGCTCGGCCCACAATCCTCTCACATTTTTGCTTCTCTTCCTTGAGGCCCTCAACCTGAGCCTCCCTGATCCGTTCCAACAACGAAGTGATCACTGTCATCCTAAAACATAAGTCTCTGATAGGGGCTGTTGTCACCTTTCGACTCAAGGCATCGGCCACTACGTTGGCCATCCCTGGATGGTAAAGGATTTCACAATCATAATCCTTCAGCACATCCAACCATCTCCTCTGCCTCATGTTTAGACTCGGCTGATCCATAAGGTATCTCAAACTCTTGTGATCCGTGTAGATGGTACAACGGACCCCATAAAGATAATGTCTCCAAATCTTGAGGGCAAACACCACTGCCCCCAGCTCTAAATCGTGCGTAGGATAGTTAGCCTCGTGAGGCTTCAACTGTCTCGAGGCATAAGCTATCACATGCCCCCGCTGCATCAACACTGCTCCCATACCTATGATTAAGGCGTCACAGTAGACTACAAAATCCTCTATTCCCTCGGGCAAGGAAAGAATCGGAGCCTCGCATACCCTCTGCTTGAGGGTCTCGAATGCCGTCTGCTGCTCAGGCCCCCAACGAAACACCACCGACTTCCTAGTCAGTCGGGTGAGCGGTACTGCTATCTTGGAGAAATCCTGAATGAATCTCCTGTAGTACCCTACAAAACCTAGGAAGCTCCGAATCTCGGATGGATACCTCGGGACTTCCCACTGCATCACGACCTCTATCTTGGCCGGATCTACCAATATACCCTTCTGGTTGATGAGGTGAGGAACTGCACCTCACGCAACCAGAACTCGCACTTGGAGAACTTTGAGAACAACCTCTCCCTTCTAAAAACTTCTAGCACCTCCCTCAGGTGCTCCTCATGCTGCTCCTGAGTCTTGGAATACACCAAGATATTATCTATGAATACTATCATAGACCTATCCAGCATCGGTCTGCATACGCGATTCATGAGGTCCATGAATGCGGCTGGAGCATTAGTGAGCCCAAAAGGCATCACTACAAACTCATAATGACCATATCGGGTCCTGAAAGCAGTCTTCTGCACATCTTCGCCTCTAACTCGCATTTGGTGATATCCAGAGCGTAAATCGATCTTGGAGAACCAAGACGCCCCCTGAAGCTGATCAAACAAATTATCTATCCTCGGGAGGGGGTAACGGTTCTTCACCGTTACCTTATTCAGCTCCCGGTAGTCAATGCACATACAGTGCAACCCATCCTTCTTCTTCACGAACAGGATCGGTGCTCCCCAGGGTGAACTACTCAGCCGTATAAAACCCTTGTCTAGCAACTCCTGCAGCTGCGTAGACAACTCCTGCATCTCAAGGGGAGCTAACCGATACAGTGCCTTGGCTATCGGAGCCGCACCAGGAATTAGGTCAATCCCAAACTCGACCTGTCTCTCGGGAGGTATTCCCGGTAAATCCTCCAGGAATACATCTGGAATGTCTCGCACTACCGGAACGTCGCCAACTGTCGTCTTGCCCTTCTCCTGGGCATCCATAACATAAGCTACATAACCGGCGCAACCCTGCTGAAAATAGCGCCTCGCCCTCGCGGCTGAACAATGAACTGGTCCATGCTGTGGCCTGTCGCCCTGAATCACTAACTCTCCCCCACTGGGAGTGCGAACCCTTACTAGCTGTAACTCGTAATCAATCACGGCCCCGTTGGGACTCAACCAATCCATGCCCACTATAACTTTATTCCCTCGCAGGGGAATAGGGACCAAATCCACCAAAAACTGCTCGTCGAACAACTGAAGAGAACATCCTCGATGTACCCTGGCGACTCTCACGGTCCTGGCATCTGCTATCTCGACCTCTAGTGGACAATCCAGCTCCCCAGGAGCTCTACTAAATCTCTTGCTAAGTGCTAGCGATACAAACGATCGGGTAGCCCCCGAATCAAATAATACTGTAGCAGAGATGCCATTCACAGAGAACGACCCTATACAAAACATATAACCATAAGCAATACTCAATAATAATAGCAATAATATAGAGATGAATGGAAAATACATACTCGTCACCACATCAGGAGTCGCTCGCGCCTCCTCTGCTGTCATTTGAAAAGCTCGACTCCTAGCCACTGGTGCCTCTGCTCGGCCCTAACGGCCATCTGTAATCCTCAAAGTAGCAGGGGCAGGTGCAACCACCTTCCCTGCTGCAGCTAAACTCGAACACTGGGACTTTTTATGTCCCCTCTGATTGCACTGAAAGCAAATCAGATCTGATGCTGCAACAGCGGTAGTAGGAGCCATACAATCCCTACTCAAATGCCCAGTTCGACCGCACTTGTAGCAGCCCAAACTCCCTGCCTTGCGCACCCCGTCGTGCAATCTACCACACTTTCCACATCAACCGTGGCTCTGCTGACTCCTGGATCTGTGATCTGAAACCTTGGGCTTTTTGCCCGAACTGCGTGTACCCGGAACCGCCTCCGGTTTCCTCTTCTTCTCCATCTCAAGGTCAATCTCCCTCTCCCGAGCCGTAGCAATCATGTCATCCAGCGTTTTACAGCTGGACCGGCTCACAAACTGGCGGATATCGCTCTGCAGCATCTCATGATAATGGGCCTTCTTCATTTCCTCATCAGCTGCATACTGAGGAACGAGAAGAGCCCTCTCCCTGAACATGGCGGTGATCTCCGCCACTATCTCTGTAGTCTGGGTGAGGTCCTGAAACTCCCTGGCTAACTGCTGCCCCTCGATAACCGGTGCAAACTCCACCCTGAAACTGGTGGATAAATCAGTCCAGGTCATGGCATCTAACGCTGCATCGTCTCCAATAGTATGTCCGACCTCCTCCCACCAATCCCGTGCCCTGTCCTTCAGGAGACAGGACGCCAATCTAAACTTGTCCCCCTCGGGATACCTACTCGTGCGGAAAGCATTGGTCACATCTGCCAACCATCTCGTACTCTCTATGGGGTCCCGCGCCCCATGGTAGTCTGGAGCTCCACATGCACTGAACTCCCTAAACGTAAGTGTGCGCGACCCCATCATGGTCGCCATCTCGGCACGGAAGGCGCCCAATATCTCATCCATCAGCTCTAGAATACCCTCCTTTATCAAACCGAAGATCACAGGAGTCTGCTCCAGTATGATGCGGGTAATCTCAGAAGAAAGAAACTCTCTGGTCTGCTCATCCAACTACCCAGCCTCCGGGCCTGATCCTGATCATGATCCCCCTCCGGCATCTGAACTGCCGACTGCTAGCCTCGAACGCAAAACTACCATTCTGAAACAATTCATAGCAACATCAAAAAATTGAAATATCTCAAGGGATCACTGATACCAAAACTAGTTTCCTGGTCTTTTCTCGGCCTTCCTTGATTCGAGTACGGATCCTCTACTTTCAGTAGTACGGGCCCATACTACCTTCCACATCTATCCGTACTTTCCTCAAGAACTTCCTTGACTCCACCAAGTCACTTCTACTACTACTGATCTCTGCTATTCTCATCCTAGGCTTGCCCTAGGGGAATCTCTGACTCTATTCAAAACAGTCCTCAGCTGCTGAAGGCCTCCTTGTGTCAATAATTAGTCATCACCTGAATACCATCACATGTGATGAGGCTCAGATAATCCTTCGAGTAAAGGACTCGTCCCTACCACGGTAAGACTCAAACAAGAGCTGCGCAATAGAGCCAAATCCAACACTCTGAGATTATTCAACCCTTGTCACATGTGATGTGCCGTATTCACCTAATGACTAACTCCCGTCACTCAGAGTCCCACAGAGCATGAAGCAAGCAGCATTCGGATACAGGAAATTACTCAAGCAAATCTATTCTCATAACGAAATACTGTTCTAGCATACAATGATAAGCTCATACTATCAGGCATAACCTAACAGGCTATCCTACTATTGTCTACTTCAATACTAGCATGGAGATCTCATGAAGCTGAAACACATCAAGCAGGCACATAAGGCATCCTCCTAGATCCTTAGTCCTATTCTAGGATGCTGTTCTATTGAAACTAAAACTGATAAGCGTAAGGTAACATGTATGAGTAATTTGGGAGTACTTACTTGAGCTCGGTTGATCGCACACGCCACACCAATTTCCTTTTTATCAAATCTCTTATTTTCCTAAGTTCTTTTACAAAATCATTTCAAAAACATTTTTCCTTTGAAAATCATTACCGTTTCCTTAGTTTCAGTTCAGACACACCCGAAAGTATATCTGAATCCCTCAAACCAAGGCTCTGATACCAACTTGAAACATCCCAAAATACGACCCAAAAATTTTTGTTGAATAATTACTAAAACACCATGATAAAATCATAAGATAAACTCGTACGTCAATATTTCACAAACAAAAGTAAAGTGTTATGAGTAAACTGTATCAATACTGTATCAATCACATCTATGAAAACCAAAACAACTCCTAGGACAGCTGAAGCTGTAAGCACGAAGCTTAGTGAGCTCCCCCAAACTACCACATACCATTTAATACATATAAACACATACTGGGCCTTGCCCACTGCATCGGACCGAAGTCCGAAAACTACATCGGACCAATGTCCGGAACTAACCAGGGGCTTGCCCTCTGCATCGGATCGAAACCCGGAACTACTGAGGCCTTGCCTCCTGCATCGGACCAAAGTCCGAAACTAACTGCATCGGACTGAAGTCCAGAACTGGCTGCATCGGACAGAAGTCTGGAACATACTGAACGTAGCATCACATAAGCATATCAACTAACATGAGCACATAGATAGCATACTACATCGAGATGTAACCCGGAACACATAACGCAAAATCCTGTCTGAGCCATGAAGGCATCAAACATACTAGAATCTGCATTGGACCGAAGTCCGGAAACTACTGCTAGCTAAACGGGCCGGCATTGTGGCCTTAGACCCGTTCCTACTGAAAGGAAACTCAGCTCGTGATCTGGCTGCTGAGTGTGTGGCTCTGGGAACTATTTGCTGCTGCTCCGGTATCTCCCCGGCTACAATTCCACAAATACACTCAATCAAATACTAATAACTGTATTGGGGTAAAATGACTCTTTTACCCCTGGCTAAAGTCAACTCTCCTGGTCCAAGTCAACTTTACAGTTGACCTGACTCGCCGAGTTGGGCCGCCAACTCGCCGAGTCCCTACTCTCATTTCTCAACCCTGCTCGCTACTACTCGTCGAGTATGGCATACACTCGATGAGTTCCCGTTCTATATCAACACTCATGTCATCTACATCCGAATCGCCGAGTCGTATGAACAACTCGACGAGTTGTTCTTGAATCATAAGAAGGTTGCCTTGGACTCGCCGAGTTGTATGAACAACTCGTTGAGTCCCGCCATTGCTGAGTCTAACCTCTAACTCACTGAGTCCATACACTACTCACTGGTCCCCACTCGGAATCACTCAAAGTGGAAGAATCGGGGACTCGCGACTCGACCCACCGAGTCCGAAGAACGACTCGCTAAGTCTTATGCATGCAACTTCTAAAAACTCGATTCTGCTCAAAACCACTGCATACAATATATAGATCTGAGCTCCTAAGGCTGGTTAACCACGTAAAGTTCCCAACTTTACGTGTACAAAAGCATACAAAAGGGTATAATGGCTAGAAAGACACTTGGAAGAGTAGATCTAGGGCTATCATGCAAAATGGCTCCATAAAGTTGATAGACCTACATTTTTGGAACTGAAACATGGCTAGATTCGAAAGCTAATCCATCCAATATGATTTCTCTACTATGAACAAGCTAAAGAATGGGCTAAATATGCTTACAAAGGGAAATCTATCAACAAAACGGGATGAAACTGATCATTACCTCAAGTACTCTGAGATGGAAGCAAGGACTTGGATCTTCTTCTTCTTCTTTGGATTTAGCCTACTTCTCCTCTTCAAAACTTCAAGAATTACAACAAGAATGCTCAAAAACTCAATGCGATGATTAGGGTTTGCTTAGATAACGTTTTGAGGATGAAAGAGGTGAGTTTGGGGCTGATAAGGTGGTTTAAATAGGGTGCAAACCCGGGGATTTAGGGTTTCTGTTGGGTTATGAGCATTCTAACACTCCTAAGTGTACATGCAACCCTAAATACCTTGGATCTATGTTTTCTCTATTATACATGCAAATATGAACATCCAAGGTATTATCCTAATCTAGCATACAAAATAATGGATATAAAAAGATAGAATACATACCTCTTTGATAGTGCTTGTCTTCATGAAGCTTGAGTGCCTAGTGCCCCAAGTGTGACACCTCAAATGGTTCACACAACACCATAAGCACTTGGAATAACTTAGAGAGAAATTAGAACACTTCATGAAATCGTCTAGCCCTCATACATACACATAGTCACAATTTCTTGAGCCATGGGTTTCTTTTATATGGTGGCTATTAGGGTTACACCATGTAACTCATGACTTTACCCATTCCTTATGCTCCATGGATTTTAACCTCCATGGAGTATCCATGGGTCACCCCATGGACTTAGTCCAACATAAGGAATCTTGGATCACAAGCCCACATATATAAGAATGAATGATTTACACAATCAACCCATATATTTAATTAGTCTCCTTTTGATCACTTAATTAATTCCAAATTAATTCTTGATCAATACTAATTAAATAACCTTATTAATATATTAGAACTTATAATATATTAACAAACCTTAAGTGTTATTTCTCTCATTTTAGTCTATCCAAGTGCATGATGCCATGCAACCCAAATGGACCATGCTGGGTCGGGTCAAGTCTTACCAATTATAGTTATGGACTTAGACATTAATCCAACAGTCTCCCACTTGGATAAGTCTAAAACTATTTTTGCGTATGACTTCAGGAACCAACTGGCAATCGTAGCTCTCAAAAGCTTCTGTCGAACTCTGACCTTGTAGATGAACTCTGATCTTGTCAATGACTTGTCCATTAGATAAGGGATCATATATTCCTCCATTCTAGATATCATATGGACTGAGACATGGATTATAATCATTCTCTCTGTCCATTTGTTGTTTCCCGATTTCCGATTTATGACGACTGACTAATTGAACAAATCAAATCAGTCCTGGCCCGGCCGAGCACTTCCATTTTTCATCATCAAATCATCGAGGGGCCCACAGATATCGCTTTTATCCCGAAGGTAAAAGGAATGGATAAACTTCGACTCATATGGCTTGTTCTACTACTTATTGAATCATACACAAAGACACGTTTTATAACATCGAGTTACCAATGCGTTTCGTGTAATCAATGTACTATCAACTCATAGTAACAACTCATATCTCTAGGTTTGAAGAATATAAGATATTATTGTCTCATGATCACTCGTGATAAAATCCATGAAGTGATTCCAATGAGCGCGGGTTGAATCCAATACTCAGAACTTATGAGCACTCATGAGTGTTGTAGCCCTTTGTCCAACAACTTAGACCTCTACAAGCCAACCTATAACAGTCTTAATTCATATCTACTTCCAACATATGACCGACTGTGGATGGTTTGAATAACTTAGTCATTCCGGAAGAATAACCTAGTTTATTCGGAAGTTAAAACATGCAAAGTGAAACACAATAATAATTGAATCCAATATGGTCTCAGAGCTTATGAATATAAATAAAACATTTTTTATTTATCACCATATGATTACACATTATTTATTGTATATTGTTTCAGCTATCAACATTATTCTTGAATTTAAAACAATAGTTGTCCCATGCTCCAAGCATGTACACTATGTTTTCTAAACACTAGTCATGCCATACACCAAGTATGCATACTATGTTTGTCTATGATCTTTACTCTGTGAACTAGATCAAATGAACATAACTTCAATGATTCTCTTTTCACACTCCCAAATCCTTACTGTAAATACAAGAATTCCAAATTCATGTCATTTACTGAAATCTGTTAGATTCTAAACTTATATGCATTGATCCTCTTGTAACGATTATGCACAAATTCACAAAGACTTGGAAACAATCATTACAGAGCATTCCAAAGGAGATCAGCTCCTTAGAAACATCCTTCTTGCATTAAGTTTCCTAATCTTAAACAGATTGGAAAAATTCTAACTTTGAAACATTTCCAGATTCATTTTGATTATCACTTCTGAACAAGAGTTGCCTCCTTACAGATTATGTCAATATGGTCATTCCAGAATTATCACTATACTTCCAACTGTCCTTGAGCAACCAATCTTTGGTAAACCTTAGATTTTCCTCGACAATTGTTTAATCCTTTTAGTCATATCCAGTTCTAAACCTTTTCCCTTCTTAATGCCCCAGGCATTTGGAAACTTTTAGAACGGATAACTATAGCACATGTAATCGATCCTATATCCGAAGCATATGGGACACGATTCATGATGTCTCACATAAAGACTAAACCAGTCTTTTGCTATAACATTTCCATTTCTATTTGCCAAGTTCTCATAATTCAGATTATGAAAAGGGATGCCGTAATCATAATCGAATTTAAGAATGCAAATAATGGACCCATATACAGAATTTCCTTATGTTGAGCCATTCCAACATGAAATTCATATATATCCTTGACTAAATGATTAAAACCTCACGTTCTAAGCTTATAGATTTGAGATGAAGTATAATTTCCTCTCCCTTAATTATAGCAAAACAACTTTTCCCAATTGAAACATTTTGTTTTCTATAATTAACATTGCTAGCTTGCAATACTAATCGTAATTATCATGCTCCCACTAACATGATGATTATTAGCATAACACATATGCTCCCACTAGCTTTGACTTGTACTCAGAAATCAGCTGGACTTCTAGAAATCAATACTTTATTGACTTTCTTACCAAAGTTCAGATTTCTGATACTGGATTGTTTTGATAAGACTTTATCAAAAACATACACCTTCCCTTAGATAGCACACTTGTGTGTCTAAACAATTATGACGAGGGATTCCGTAATCATAATGGTTAGACCTTTTTTGCTACTTCTCACAAGTCTAGGTTAGTGTGCCGGTAAACCACACACACTCCACTAATGACTTTGAGAATGCAAATATCACAATTGCTATCTAGCTAAAATCTACTTAGTGACAATGTTTCCTCACCATCATTTTCATGAATCGGAGAGAAACCTTATGACACTTAGATTTATTGGTGTATGTGTTCTTTATCCATGTGAATTGTCAAAACCATAGTCACAAGACAAGGTTAATGACAAATCCAAACTCATATGGATTGAACTCAATCTTAATTTCTTCCCACGTGGCAGCTCAAGGTCCTACCATTGCTTCCAAGTTGTTGTGCAACACATTGAGAACTCTAACAACTCATATGCAAAGCCAACTTTAACTAGAATGGGCACAGAATATGTCAACACGATAGGTTATAAACCTCAAGTCGTGTGCTAGTGAAGAACTTCAGGTTTCATTCTTGATTAGTTCTTGAGAATTTCAAGACCTTTAAGACTCCCACTGTCCTCTTGACCTATAAGACTCCCTTGTCAAACATCCAAGAGATAGTGCGGATGCTAATCAAGACAAACACTTCACACAATTGGCCTTAGTTGGTCTTTGTTTTATCCAAAACATCACAACTTACCAATTTCAAATGTACAAGAGTAGAAAACTTTTACTCTTACACTTGATAAGTGTTTTAAACCTTCTTTAAGACATGTCACTCAAATTACAATCTTGGAGTACGACTCTAAGACTTGTATTGGAACGAAGTATGACTCATCTTCTTGATTTAACCATTTCAACAATTCAAGATCCCTTCTTCTTAGTCATAAGAATGCACTAAGACTTCCTTAGAGAACTAATTTTGATATGGTTTCTTAATCATTAAGATGATCACAAAACTGATACTAAAGTACTCTCCCATCTTTTCAGATTTGAGAAACTTTTATCCTTCTGCCTAATTTGATTCTTCTTATTCGCTCTGCCATACGTTGGAACCTTTTCCAATGTCTCAGAGTTACACTTACGCTTGTAAGTATAATCATATTTATTAAGCTTTAGTAAACTATGACGAATAGCCTTATATCTTTTGTGGTGGACTTAATCAATTCACATGCCTATGTACTTGATCCCTTAGTCTATTACTTTACTCACACATCCATGTGAATAAGTAATTAGTCTTAATTTTTCCAATACTTGAAAGTTCTCATTCATCATGCTATACAACTTGCATCATTCCAAGTCCTGGTCCAATTGAAACTTGGGTGATGAGAATCTTTCCTTATTTGGTAAATTTAGACATTACCACAAATGAAATAATCAATTACATATTTCCACTCTTGCTATTAATGGAATCATATAAACAAAAATTTTTCCTCAAATGCCATTGTAAGGATATTTTAAAAATAACTAAAATCAAAATTTTCTTTTATTTTAAAACATGCGGAAAAACTTATCCTTACAATCCATATGAAAACTTGTTGTTATCTATTCCTAAGCAATACCTCATAACTCCTAAGAAGTAGCTCAAGAATCCGATCTTCAAACTACACAATATAAATCCATCTATGCGATCAGATTCAGCATATTCTTTCTTTAAGTTCCTTTACTTTTCTTTGATTCTTAAAACATCACCATGTGACCCAGTCACATCATGTATAAGGAATCTCATAATAGAAACTTAACAGAGTTAGAGTAGTGGATTTTACCTGAAGTAGAGTCAACCTTATTGACTTTAACATCCTTAGGTAAATTTGGCAGCTTCGCAAATAATGACCCTTTCTTTGGCAATATAAACATATGGACCCTTTGATAATGGTACACGGGACTATCACAAACTTAGCTTTTCTCTTTACCATTTGTTCAACCGAGTTGACTATGGCCGATCCCTTTCCATTGGGAAGAGAATGCTTTTTCTGTATTTCCAGTGTCACCATTGTCAATGTCCATAAAGTTTCAGGAAGTTGATCTTAGCAAATAGATAGGATCATTAAGGGTCTTGTCATAGTCTGTTTCATAGGTGTTCCAAAAGAACTCACTATGTGACTTAGAAAGTGATTGAACCACCAACTTTCTCAAGACTTTGACACCCAACTCTCCCGGCTTGTCAATATGTGACTACATCTCCAAGAAATGATCACACCTAGATCTTGCCTTGCCAATAGGGCTTGAGTGACCTTAAAATTTTCAAGAACTTGTGGGTTAGGGAGAATAATTGGAGTAGGAGAAAGAAGTATGATATCCATGGGACATCATCTTCATTAGGAAAGCTTGTTTCAAGATATTTGGGAAGATCATAAATGTCTAAACCAGACATCCTTTTGGGAGATATTCAAGATAGTTGATTTTAAAGTCCTTAATATGACACCCAATATGAAATATTAAGGCTAGGACCCAACAGACTATTTTATAACTTAGAAGAGGTATGTCGTAATCCAAGCTATAAAACAATTTGAAGGTAGGTGAATGACGATTCACCAATTTCCACCAAGATAAACGAAATGATTTATTAGGTTTTAATTGGTTTTGGAAACTCCTAGATCTTTTGAGATTCATTGAACTGTTCAATGGCATGTTTCAATCTCGAGTGTGCCCTTCAGGTTTTGTGACTGGGATGCCGAGGATCACAAAACAAGGTGTGAAGTAACCATGCAAATTACTTGGTACCCTTAAGTGTTTACCCCTCAATCGATGTGCCGGTTAACCACACACGCTCCACCGATACTATGATAAACATTAAGTTACCCTTTGCCTACCTTGTTAAATACGAGTTAGTGTGCCGGTTAACCACACACGCTCCACTAACCGACTTAAACAAAGTGCAAAGTGTAATTTCATGGATTAGCACCTTATTCACATTTTTCTAAGTAACTAAGATTGGGAATTATTAGGAGTTTAGTTACTTAGTATTTATCATTAATACTTTTAATGAAGGGAGAATTATAGTCATGTCAAACCCGTTCGGCTACCGACCCTCCACCAGTCAAGCAAGCGGTGGGTGAGAGTGGACACCCATTAAGTTGCCATTTTATAGGCAACAACCTTATACCCACCTTATAGACCGGCTTCGTGAATGAGGCGTACTAGCGGTAAGACCGACTTTACTCTTATACATATATATATATTATTAACTTTTAATATTATAAAGTATAAGGGTTGAATTTTAACTTTTAAAATTCTAAGGGCTGACTTGGAATTAAAGTATTCATAAGAGAAAACTTTACAAATTCCAAAACTTGAGGGCAAGTTTTGAAACTATTCAAAACTAATTAATTCCATAACTTATGTGTTTAAAGTAATTTTAATCCAAAAACTCTTCAAGTTCCATAACTTGAGGACAAATTATGGAAGACTTTAAACTAATAAAGAATTAACTTTTTCTTTATTTTATAACTTATGAAATTAATTAAGGTTACATTATTTTTTTATATTTATTTAATGAAGAGACTCTTCATTTTTTTGTAACCTTTGCCAACTTTATGAGTTTTATGAGTCTTTAATGTGACTCTTCATGTAACTTGAGGATAAGTTACACAAACACATTTAGAATCAGCTCTTAGATTAATTTGGATTGAAAACAACTTTTTCACTCAACTTTTCTATTAATCTAAGGAACTCATAAGAACAAGATAATTCAAATCAAACTTTTTCATGTAATTAGTCTAACCTTTAAACTAATACAAAACATGAATCTATTGACAATTATCTTTGAAAATGGATTAGCATGAACATTACCACATTAAAAACAAGTTTATAAGTTCAAAACAACTTAGGGTAATGTTCCTAGTCCATTTCTAGCAAAAAACCTCGAAAATAAGTTGTCTGGGGTCCAACTCGTCGAGTGCATGAACATAACTCGGCGAGTTGGATGCATTTTTCCTTGGACTCATCGAGTCCCTACATGGACTCGGCGAGTCTGCTCGGCTGACAGCACCAAAACTCGATTTTTCAGCTTCTATTGCAGGTATAACAAGGAAACAAGCCTAGGCTCTGATACCACTGTTGGGTTATGAGCATTCTAACACTCCTAAGTGTACATGCAACCCTAAATACCTTGGATCTATGTTTTCTCTATTATACATGCAAATATGAACATCCAAGGTATTATCCTAATCTAGCATACAAAATAATGGATATAACAAGATAGAATACATACCTCTTTGATAGTGCTTGTCTTCATGAAGCTTGAGTGCCTAGTGCCCCAAGTGTGACACCTCAAATGGTTCACACAACACCATAAGCACTTGGAATAACTTAAAGAAGAAATTAGAACACTTCATGAAATCGTCTAGCCCTCATACATACACATAGTCACGATTTCTTGAGCCATGGGTTTCTTTTATATGGTGGCTGTTAGGGTTACACCATGTAACTCATGACTTTACCCATTCCTTATGCTCCATGGATTTTAACCTCTATGGAGTATCCATGGGTCACCCCATGGACTTAGTCCAACATAAGGAATCTTGGATCACAAGCCCACATATATAAGAATGAATGATTTACACAATCAACCCATATATTTAATTAGTCTCCTTTTGATCACTTAATTAATTCCAAATTAATTCTTGATCAATACTAATTAAATAACCTTATTAATATATTAGAACTTATAATATATTAACAAACCTTAAGTGTTATTTCTCTCATTTTAGTCTATCCAAGTGCATGATACCATGCAACCCAAATGGACCATGCCGGGTCGGGTCAAGTCTTACCAATTATAGTTATGGACTTAGACATTAATCCAACAGTTTCTACCTGGCAGGCCGACTCGTCGAGTCCCGAATATGGACTCGTTGAGTCGCCGATCTATAAGCTGATCAAAAACGCGACCCTACTCGACGAGTCGGGACATAGACTCGCCGAGTTCCTCTACAAACTTCAAAAATAAATACTATAAAAGCAACGTACCAGAGATGGGTCATTACAAATTAACACAAAACTTCACATTTACAAGATCTCAGTTAAGAAAACCATTTGTTCCAGAAATACATTTGTTTAAAAAGCAGAGTAATATAATAAAGCCGGAACCTCCATGGCTAATGATGAATGTATACGGTCACACCACACCTTTTCCCCCCGATGATCACCACTAGTACTTGAAAAACATTTAATCCATAACTATAAGACAAATCTTGGTGAGTTCCCCTAAAATACCACACACCGCAATATACATACAATGAATGAACACACATAAGCCTTCAGTCTGACTGGCCCGCCTCGCGAAGCCTACGACATGCCTGGACCAGTAAAGGGCCTACAGTCTCACTGGCCTGCCTCAGAAGACCTACAATTACATGGACCACTCCCTCTCTCAACATACAGTTGACCTACTATTGGCTTATAACATATTGTTGGCTCGCCCGAGTATGTTGGCATTTAGCACAAAGTAGGAACACATCAACCCACACCACTTCAATATATCAACATATGAAACAAACAAGCCATTAAATAAATACATAAGCACATGCAAGTATCTACCCTAGTCTACTTGTCTGATAACTCATTATCGCATACTAGGGCTCATACAATACACTATGCCATTAGTGGCAGATCTCTAAGGAATGCATAAGTATATGTAACCAAAGGTGAGATAAACATTGGAATAGGAAATCTTACTCTAGAGCTACAACCAATGAAGGAATATGCAAGAAAATCTAGATAAAGAGTTCTCAAGTCATCTTATGTGACTACATACAACACCTGGGAATCTCCACTAGACGGTCAGCATTCTACCGGTACTATAACCAACACATCACTAATCTTATATTGTAACATAGAAAGATGTACATTGTAATAATAGCATAGTGAGGGAACTCACCTGAATTGAAGACCCAAGGAAACACAATATGTTCACTCTCTGTACTGATCGTTCATGTGACTCTACTAGCACCAAACCAAGGTAGAACCTTAATTAATAATCCCATTCTGTAAACTTTGACTCAAAGTCCACTGGTCAAAAAGTCAACGATCTATAAAAGTCAACGGCCAATAGATCAACGATCCCACAACATGGTAAGCTTTTGGCCACTTCATGGCCAACTAAGGAAAAAACAGTTGATCATCAAGGCAACACCACCACGTAGCAAGCCCTCGACCATATCGTGGGATTTAGTAGAATGCCCAATACTTCATTAAGTGCTTAATCTCTATAGATCTAAGCCCAAAACTTAAGATCCACTTCTTTTCAATGGCTTAATGGATAAAATTTACATCCTTATCCATTATGACTCCATTCAAAGGGTAGATCTACAACCCTATGCTCATTAAGTCTTTAATGAGACTATAACATGGGCATAAACACAAGTACACCAACCATGATCCTTCTTTTTATCCAACAGAAGTCTAATGACCTAGAAAAGTCATCACAAGCACTAGAGTTCTCAAACTCCAAGAGCATCCAAGGAAGGGACCAAAACCTTACAAAAAGGACTCAAACTTGCACTAAGAAGAACAAAAGTCAAGATAAGAACTTTATACCTTCAATCTCTTAGAAATCTGATGAAGATAGTGGATCCAAGTTCACTCCTTGATCCCTTACACCAAGATGGACTTCTCCTTTCCTTAAACTTCACCTAAAATCCAAAATCTAAGCTCTAAATCAAGAAATCAAGCCTTCGATTATGCATAACCATGCATGGGGGCTAGGGTTTCGTTTGGAAGGGATGGAGGCGGAAGAGGGTGCACTAAACCTTAAGTTTAGGGGCTTAAATATAGAAGAACCCCTAAAAGATCATGGGTTTAGGCTGCAGCAGATATCACGCCGTGGCCTTCCTCTTGCAACATCACAGAAGACACTGATACGCAATCCATGGATTTGACATGCCACGTTGTGGTGCTCAATATACCATGTCGTGGCACAAGGTTTTTCCTTATTGGCTTCCTCCAAGCTCTCAACCGATCTGTTTTGAGAAACGAATTTTACATAATTATCTTAATTTTAATCATGACTTATTAGAAATTCAATTAATAATAAATATTTGTATCAAATTGTATGATAAATAAAATATTGCATTGTTTAGACAACGAACGAAACAAGGTGTTACTTCATGTTAAATTTGTAGATATTGTCAAATAACATTTTGTTTGTTCTCTTGTTCTGTTTGTGTTTCTACCAAAATACATATTCGATATAAAACTTTATTTGGCAAACAAAACAATTACGTTTCTACAAAGCCACAATCGATTTATAAACTTTCATAAAAAACAAATATAATAATAATAATAATAATAATAATAATAAAACTCTAAGTTGTAAGATTGATCATTGGATTTTCTAGTTCACAAAACTCATCTATTATAATATATGAAGGGTTTTTTTTCCACATGTCCTGTTCTCATTCATTTGGACACATGTCATTTTCTAAAACTTTTAAAATTTCTATTTTCCACTTGTCATTTTATTGTATTTTTTATTTTATTAAATTAAAATTCCACATTTAATATGTAACATAATGTATATGTAAAGTATTTATTAGAAAGAGTTTATATATGTAATGTATTCAATACATTAAAATCTCATTAATTTTAATAATTCAATTTTTTTTTTAATTTTTCTTATAAATTCAAACTTTTCAAATTGTTAAAATTTTATATTTGTTTTTTTAATTAAACCATGTAATAAATGGGTCTCACACTTAGTATAAAATAACACACACGTAATCATTGACTTGACACCCATCTCACATTGCCTTCCTCGAATTTGGTTCACACTCATGTCCGCTAAACATGATCCGATTCGACATTTACCTCATAACTATAGTTGTATCATGTATGGTTTGTTGTTCACCATTTATCCAAATTAAAAGATTTTTATTTATAAAGACGTTGTAAAGAAGAGATCAGATTTTCTTCCTTTTTCATATAAAGGGTGGGTATGACAAGGTTAAAAGAAATGAAGATTCTCACTTATTATTTGAAATAGAAAGACAAAGTTGCATTTACATCTACTTTAAATGATGCGTTCATGTCGATTTGGTAAAGAAGGATTTAAGATTCATCGTTAAATTTAATCTCTAGCTTAATCAACAAATGAGTCTAGTTGAGGGGTAAGAAACAAGAATCCATAAAAGATGCATGATATTTAAACCCCGTTCTGCAGATAGTGTAATTTACTTTCTCCAAATAAACTGTAAGACCCGTTGGCAAGGATTGGAGTGTCTTTTTCTTTTACCCTTTTAGTCTAGGCAAGTGAATTCCTTCCATCGATGTTTTTCATGATTGTTTGGTGTCTATTGAGCTCTTTTTGCCTCTCTATGACGTGGTCCTAGCATATGTTGTCATGTAATGGTCTTACTTGATGTAATGTGTCTTGCTTTTGGGTTTCAAGGGTCTCTCATGTTTTGTCCTTCATTATATATATATCATGGAGCGATTTTTATTACGTTCCATATGTAATTTGATAATTTTATATATCTTCATGTGATCATCTCCCACTCATTATTTCTTTCAATTCCCTTTATTTAGTGCAACTTTTGATTCATAATCATTTATTCATTTAGTACTTACTTTAACGTTTATAATCAAATGCGTTCATCAACATCAAATTTTGAAGGATTATACTGGTGTGTATTTATTCATCTAGCTCATAATCCATGGTGGTTATGAAATCCATTGGCCAAAAACGAGTTTTAATCCTTGAATCGAGTTAGATTCTTATTGTAGTAAGAATCATGAACATGTGTTTTACATGCATGTCAGCCGTCGACAATTATGATTTCATACTGTGTCATATATCGTTTGAATAATAGAAAGGTTTCAGAGATTATTTAGATTCTATAATGGGTCAATGGTCAAATCAATAATATATAAAAATTTGGAATAGGAAATATAATTAGTATTATTTAGAAATAGTCTGAATATGTTTTTGGAAGCAATGACAAATGTCGTGTATATACTTTCTTTGGTCATCCATTTTTCAGGGGTTGTTATCGAAATGGGACCCATGGTGGTCGCCGGTCTTGCCTCGGCTCTCGTTAAAGGGAAAGGGACTCGTAAATCACTTGACTAGTCTTCCATGCAAAATCTGCAAATACTCCCTTTATGTATATATTTTTTTCATTTGAACTATTACTTCAAAATTATTTATACTATTAGTAAAATTTTATAATTTACTTTTCTACGGCTAAAGTACGTTGGCTGGATCGGTCATCAAACGAACCTTAGAAGTGTGGTTGACTTATTGGCATATGTATTCTCGATTATTTATAACGAATAATTATTATATTTATTAAGAAAAATCTTATTATTAAAAAATAATATAATTTTCATTGGTAACAACATTTATAAAGTTGCAATTACCTACATATATATCGATTAAATTCTTAAATTGATTTATCTACACGTCAACAATAAATTATAATATCATCTTGGTTTAGATAAATTATTCAATATACATATAAAATAATTTTTTTATAGGTGATTCGTATATAATAATTTTTTTTTATAAATAATAATTTATGCTTTATAGTATTATATATTGTACAAGTCTATAAAATATAAATTATTGTGTATTGAAAAAACATATGTTCCGTGTTGAGCTTCTTCTTATATTTATTTACTAGATTTATAACCCCATAAAAACCACAATTCATAAAGTAAAATAACATAGTTTTTTAAATAAATAACATAATTAGGTTTGTCCAATAAAATAAGATTTCATAAATTTTGAAAATATCATGATTTATAAAAATATTTTTTTTATTAAATTCAATTAACATGATCATTCTTAAGTATTAAAAAAAATAAATAAATAAATAAATAAATAAAAATAAATAAATAACCCCTTTTACTTACCTACTGAAGTCCATTAAATAATCGTAATTTTTTTCTACTTTAGATATATAGAAATCACGATTAATAAAGAAAAACATTATTAATAATTTGAAAGTGTAATGACTAATCAAATATTTGGAACAAATATATTAATTTACAAAGATAGAACTATTATTAGATAGTTAGATGCTTTATTTGTAACAGTATAATTTTTGTAAAATGGATTGAAGATACGAGCAATACTTTTTATTTTTAGACTCATGATAGTAGGTCTATTTCAACCCCAAATGAATGTTATAGGACAAATCCTAGCCTTACAATCACTTCATGCCATGGGAAAAATCATGGTCTTACATGTACAAATGTCAGGGGCCATATTCTTGCCTTCTATACAATTGCTAGGGTTCATATCCTAGTCTTTCATACAAATGTTATGGGCCAAATCCTAATCATTCATACAATTGATATGAGTCAGACCATAACCTTTCACACAATTTCTAGGGGCCAAATTCTAATCTTTCATGGAAGTATCACAAAGACAACTAGCATCCTACATAGTATAGTGAGAAGACTCACCTCACAAACGCAATCAACAGCTGACAAATAACACAGTCAAGAAGTAGCTTGAAATATCCCAAAAATCATGCCTAAAAATTTTATTTTTAAATAATAAATAAAACCGTAGCAATCAAAATCATCTCATCAAAACATAAGTAATAGTATCCCAAAACATCATATCATAACACATGTCAATATATCAAAGTAAAACATCCCAGGCTAATATCATCGTGTGTGCAATATAGTCATCCCAAACTCTTCCCTTTGTTACCGGAAGTACCAGAAACCAAAACAGAAAACTGTAAGCACGAAGCATAGTGAATTTCCCCCAAACTACCACATACCATACACATAATCATGCTACTACGATATATAGGCCCCACCCACACTCGTCTAACTAGGAGATACAGGTCTCGCCCACACTCCGTTATCCATGAGATACGGGCCTCGCCTACACTCAACTATCTATGAGATATGGGCCTCGCCCACACTCAGCTAACTATGAGATATGGGCCTCGCCCACACCCAGCTAACTATGAACACATAAAAGTATCACACAGACAACAAGTATAACCAAAATCTACCAATCCATTCCATATCCAGACTCAGGTAATGTTAAGATACGGGCCCTACCCACACTTAGCTATTAATCAACATAAATAACATGCACGGGTGGACACTGGTGCCTTCTGTTGGGTTATGAGCATTCTAACACTCCTAAGTGTACATGCAACCCTAAATACCTTGGATCTATGTTTTCTCTATTATACATGCAAATATGAGCATCCAAGGTATTATCCTAATCTAGCATACAAAACAATCAATAAAGCAAGATAGAATACATACCTCTTTGATGTAGAATGTCTTCATGAAGCTTGAGTGCCTAGTGCCCCAAGTGTGACACCTCAAATGGTTCACACAACACCATAAACACTTGGAATAACTTAGAGAGAATTCTACACTTCATGAAATCGGCTAGCCCTCTCTAGAATAATCTAGTGGCCGATTTTCCTCAAGAATAAGATGCTTATATAGTTATACAATTAGGGTAAACCCTAATTGTCATGACTTCCCATTTCCTTGGATCCATCGGTTCAAATACACCATGGAGCATCCATGGAGCATCATATGGGTTTTGGCCCAACTAGATAATCCATGGAGCATTAGCCCACTATACAAGTATGGATGATTTACACAATCAACCCACATATTTAATTAGTCTTCTTTTGATCACTTAATTAATCCTAGATTAATTCTTGATCAATACTAATTAAATAATCTTATTATTCTTATTATTAATATGCTAGAACTTATAATATATTAATAACCATAAGTGTCTTATTTCTCTCATTATAGTCTATCAAAGTGCATGATGCCATGCAACCCAAATGGACCATGCCGGGTCGGGTCAAGTCTTACCAATTATAGTTATGGACTTAGACATTAATCCAACAGTCTCCCACTTGGATAAGTCTAAAACTATTATTGCGTATGACTTCAGGAACCAACTGGCAATCGTAGATGAACTTTGATCTTGTCAATGACTTGTCCATTAGATAAGGGATCATATATTCCTCCATTCTAGATATCATATAGACTGAGACATGGATTATAATCATTCTCTCTGTCCATTTGTTGTTTCCCGATTTCCGATTTATGACGACTGACTAATTGAACAAATCAAATCAGTCCTGGCCCGGCCGAGCACTTCCATTTGTCATCATCAAATCATCGAGGGGCCCACAGATATCGCTTTTATCCCGAAGGTAAAAGGAACGGATAAACTTCGACTCATATGGCTTGTTCTACTACTTATTGAATCATACACAAAGACACGTTTTATAACATCGAGTTACCAATGCGTTTCGTGTAATCAATGTACTATCAACTCATAGTAACAACTCATATCTCTAGGTTTGAAGAATATAAGATATTATCGTCTCATGATCACTCGTGATAAAACCCATGAAGTGATTCCAATGAGCGCGGGTTGAATCCAATACTCAGAACTTATGAGCACTCATGAGTGTTGTAGCCCTTTGTCCAACATCTTAGACCTCTACAAGCCAACCCATGACAGTCTTAATTCATATCTACTTCCAACATATGACCGACTGTGGATGGTTTGAATAACTTAGTCATTCCGGAAGAATAACCTAGTTTATTCCGGAAGTCAAAACATGCAAAGTGAAACACAATAATAATTGAATCCAATATGGTATCAAAACCTATGAACATAAATAAAACACCTTTTATTTATCACCATATGATTACACATTATTCATTGTATACTGTTTCAGCTATCAACTTTTATTCTTGAATTTAAAACAATAGTTATCCCATGCTCCAAGCATGTACACTATGTTTTCTAAACACTAGTCATGCCATACACCAAGTATGCATAATATGTTTGTCTATGATCTTTATTTTGTGAACTAGATCAATTGAACATAACTTCAATGATTCTCTTTTCACACTCCCAAATCCTTACTGCAAATGCAAGAATTCCAAATTCATGTCATTTACTGAAATCTGTTAGATTCTAAACTTATATGCATTGATCCTCTTGTAACGATTATGCACAAATTCACAAAGACTTGGCAACAATCATTACAGAGTATTCCAAAGGAGATCAACTCCTTGGAAACATCCTTCTTGCATTAAATTTCCTTAATCTTACACAGATTGAAAATTCTAACTTTGAAACATTTCCAGATTCCATTTTGACTATCACTTCTGAACAAGAGTTGCCTCCTTACAGATTATGTCAATATGGTCCTTCCAGAATTATTACTATACTTCCAATTGTCCTTGAGAAACCAGTCTTTGGTAAACCTTAGATTGTCCTCGACAATTGTTTAATCCTTTTAGTCATATCCAGTTCTAAACCTTTTCCCTTCTTAATGCCCTAGACATCTGGAAAATTTTAGAAAGGATGAATATAGCACATGTAATCGGTCCTATATCCGAAGCATATGGGACACGATTCATGATGTCTCACATAAAGACTAAACCAGTCTTTTGCTATAACATTTCCATTTCTATTTGCCAAGTTCTCATAATTCAGATTATGAAAAGGGATGCCGTAATCATAATCGAATTTAAGAACGCAAATAATCGACCCATATACAGAATTTCCTTATGTTGAGCCATTCCAACATGAAATTCATATATATCCTTGACTAAATGATTAAAACCTCACGATCTAAGCTTATAGATTTGAGATGAAGTATAATTTCCTCTCCCTTAATTATAGCAAAACAACTTTTCCCAGTTGAAACATTTTGTTTTCTATAATTAACATTGCTAGCTTGCAATACTTATCGTAATTATCATGCTCCCACTAACATGATGATTATTAGCATAACACTTATGCTCCCACTAGCTTTGACATGTACTCAGAAATCAGCTGGACTTCTAGAAATCAATACTTTATTGACTTTCTTACCAAAGTTCAGATTTCTGAAACTAGATTGTTTTGATAAGACTTTATCAAAAAACATACACCTTCCCTTAGATAGCACACTTGTGTGTCTAAAAAATTATGAAGAGGTATGCCGTAATCATAATGGTTAGACCTTTTTGCTACTTCTCACAAGTCCAGCTTAGTGTGCCGGTAAACCACACACGCTCCACTAACGACTTTGAGAATGCAAAATATCACATTTGCTATCTAGCTAAATTCTACTTAGTGAAAGTGTTTCCTCACCATCATTTTCATGAATCGGAGAGAAACTTTATGACAATTAGATTTAATGGTGTATGTGTTCTTATCCATGTGAATTGTCAAAACCATAGTCACAAGACAAGGATAATGACAAATCCAAACTCATATGGACTGAACTCAATCTTAATTTCTTGCCACCTGGTAGCTCAAGGGCCTACCATTGCTTCCAAGTTGTTGTGCAACACATTGAGAACTCTAAGAACTCATATGCAAAGCCAACTTTAACTGGAATGGGCACAAAATATGTCAACACGATAGGTTATAAACCTTAAGTCGTGTGCTAGTGAAGAACTTTAGGTTTCATTCTTGATTAGTTCTTGAGAATTTCAAGACCTTTAAGACTCCCACTGTCCTCTTGACCTATAAGACTCCCTTGTCAAACATCCAAGAGATAGTGTGGATTCTAATCAAGACAAACACTTCACACAATTGGCCGAAGTTGGTCTTTGTTTTATCCAAAACATCACAACTTACCAATTTCAAATGTACAAGAGTAGAAAAGTTTTACTCTTACATTTGTCAAGTGTTTTAAACCTTCTTTAAGACATGTCACTCAAATTACAATCTTGGAGTATGACTCTAAGACTTGTATTGAAACGAAGTATGACTCATCTTCTTGATTTAACCATTTCAACAATTCAAGATCCCTTCTTCTTAGTCATAAGAATGCACTAAGACTTCCTTAGAGAACTAATTTTGATATGGTTTCTTAATCATTAAGATGATCACAAAACTGATACTAAAGTACTCTCCCATCTTTTCATATTTGAGAAACTTTTATCCTTCTGCCTAACTTGATTCTTCTTATCCGCTCTGCCATGCATTGGAACCTTTTCCAATGTCTCAGAGTTACACTTAAGCTTGTAAGTATAATCATATTTAGTGAGCTTTAGTAAACTATGACGAATAGCCTTACATCTTTTGTGGTGGACTTAATCAGTGCACATGACTATGTACTCGATCCCTTAGTCCATTACTTGACTCACACATCCATGTGAACAAGTAATTAGTCTTAATTTTTCCAATACTTGAAAGTTCTCATTCATCATGCTATACAACTTACATGATTCCAAGTCCCGGTCCAATTGAGACTTGGGTGATGAGAATGTTTCCTTTATTTGATAAATTTAGACATTACCACAAATGAAAGAATCAATTTCATACTTCCACTCTTGCTATTAATGGAATCATATAAGCAACAATTTTTCCTCAAATGCCATTGTAAGGATATTTTAAAATAAATAAAATCGAAAATTTTCTTTTATTTTAAAACTATGCGGAAAACTTATCCTTACAATCCATATGAAAACTTGTTGCTATCTATTCCTAAGCAATACCTCATAACTCCTAAGAAGTAGCTCAAGAATCCGATCTTCAAACTACGCGATAGAAATCCATCTATGCGATCAGATTCAGCATATTCTTTCTTTAAGTTCCTTTACTTTTCTTTGATTCTTAAAACATCACCATGTGACCCAGTCACATCATGTATAAGGAATCTCATAATAGAAACTTAACAGAGTTAGAGTAGTGGATTTTACCTGAAGTAGAGTCAACCTTATTGACTTTAACATCCTTAGGTAAATTTGGCAGCTTCGCAAATAATGACCCTTTCTTTGGCAATATAAACATATGGACCCTTTGATAATGGTACACGGGACTATCACAAACTTAGCTTTTCTCTTTACCATTTGTTCAACCGAGTTGACTATGGCCGATCCCTTTCCATTGGGAAGAGAATGCTTTTTCTGTATTTCCAGTGTCACCATTGTCAATGTCCATAAAGTTTCAGGAAGTTGATCTTAACAATAGATAAGATCATTAAGGGTCTTGTCATAGTCTATTTCATAGGTGTTCCAAAAGAACTCACTATGTGACTTAGAAGGTGATTGAACCACCAACTTTCTCAAGACTTTGACACCCAACTCTCCCGGCTTGTCAATATGTGACTACATCTCCAAGATGTGATCACACAAAGACCTTTACTTGCCAATAGGGCTTGAGTGACTTTAAACTTTTTTTAAGAACTTGTGGGGTAGGGAGAATAATTGGAGGAGGTGAAAGAAGTATGATTTCCATGGGATATCATCTTCATTTAGGAAAGCTTGTTTCAAGAGATTTGGGAAGATCATAAATGTCTAAAACAGACATGTTTTGGGAGATATTCAAGATAGTTGATCTTAAAGTCCTTAATATGACACCCAATATGAAATATTAAGGCTAGGACCCAAAAAACTATTTTATAACTTAGAAGAGGTATGCCGTAATCCAAGCTATAAAACAATTTGAAGGTAGGTGAATGACGATTCACCAATTTCCACCAAGATAAAAGAAATGTATTATTAGGTTTTAATTGGTTTTTGAAACTCCTAGATCTTTTGAGATTCATTGAACTGTTCAATGGCATGTTTCAATCTCGAGTGTGCCCTTCAGTTTTTGTAACTGGGATGCCGAGGATCACAAAACAAGGTGTGAAGTAACCATGCAAATTACTTGGAACCCTTAAGTGTTTACCCCTCAATCGATGTGCCGGTTAACCACACACACTCCATCGATACTATGATAAACATTAAGTTACCCTTTGCCTACCTTGTTAAATACGAGTTAGTGTGCCGGTTAACCACACACGCTCCACTAACCGACTTAAACAAAGTGCAAAGTGTAATTTCATGGATTAGCATCTTATTCACATTTTCCTAAGTAACTAAGATTGGGAATTATTAAGAGTTTAGTTACTTAGTATTTATCATTAATACTTTTAATGAAGGGAGAATTATAGTCATGTCAAACCCGTTCGGCTAACGACCCTCCACCGGTCAAGCAAGCGGTGGGTGAGAGTGGACACCCATTAAGTTTCCATTTTATAGGCAACAACCTTATACCCACCTTATAGACCGGCTTCGTGAATGAGGCGTACTAGCGGTAAGACCGACTTTACTCTTATACATATATATATTATTAACTTATAATATTATAAAGTATAAGGGTTGAATTTTAACTTTTAAAATTCTAAGGGCTAACTTGGAATTAAAGTATTCATAAGAGAAAACTTTACAAATTCCAAAACTTGAGGGCAAGTTTTGAAACTATTCAAAACTAATTAATTCCATAACTTATATGTTTAAAGTAGTTTTAATCCAAAAACTCTTCAAGTTCCATAACTTGAGGACAAATTATGGAAGACTTTAAACTAATAAAGAATTAACTTTTTCTTTATTTTATAACTTATGAAATTAATTAAGGTTACATTATTTTTTTTATATTTATTTAATGAAGAGACTCTTGGTCCTCCATAACTTGAGGACAAATTATGGAGTCATAACTCCAATCAATTAGAACTAGACTCTTCATTTTTGTAACCTTTGCCAACTTTATGAGTTTTATGAGTCTTTAATGTGACTCTTCATGTAACTTGAGGATAAGTTACACAAACACATTTTATACTCAACTCTTAGATTAAAATGGATTGAAAACAACTATTTCATTCAACTTTTCTATTAATCTAAGAAACTCATAAGAACAAGATAATTCAAATCAAACTTTTTCATGTAATTAGTCTAACCTTTAAACTAATACAAAACATGAATCTATTGACAATTATCTTTGAAAATGGATTAGCATGAACATTACCACATCAAAAAACAAGTTTATAAGTTCAAAAACAACTTAGGGTAATGTTCCTAGTCCATTTCTAGCCAAAAACCTCGAAGATATGCTGTCTGGGATCCAACTCGTCGAGTGCATGAACACCACTCGGTGAGTTGGATGCATTTTGCCTTGGACTCGTCGAGTCCCTTCATGGACTCGGCGAGTCTGCTGGGTAGACAGCAACAAAACTCGATTTTTTCAGCTTCTATTGCAAGTATAACAAGAAAACAAGCCTAGGCTCTGATACCACTGTTGGGTTATGAGCATTCTAACACTCCTATGTGTACATGCAACCCTAAATACCTTGGATCTATGTTTTCTCTATTATACATGCAAATATGAGCATCCAAGGTATTATCCTAATCTAGCATACAAAACAATCAATAAAGCAAGATAGAATACATACCTCTTTGATGTAGAATGTCTTCATGAAGCTTGAGTGCCTAGTGCCCCAAGTGTGACACCTCAAATGGTTCACACAACACCATAAACACTTGGAATAACTTAGAGAGAATTCTACACTTCATGAAATCGGCTAGCCCTCTCTAGAATAATCTAGTGGCCGATTTTCCTCAAGAATAAGATGCTTATATAGTTATACAATTAGGGTAAACCCTAATTGTCATGACTTTCCATTTCCTTGGATCCATGGGTTCAAATACACCATGGAGCATCCATGGAGCATCATATGGGTTTTGGCCCAACTAGATAATCCATGGAGCATTAGCCCACTATACAAGTATGGATGATTTACACAATCAACCCACATATTTAATTAGTCTTCTTTTGATCACTTAATTAATCCTAGATTAATTCTTGATCAATACTAATTAAATAATCTTATTATTCTTATTATTAATATGCTAGAACTTATAATATATTAATAACCATAAGTGTCTTATTTCTCTCATTATAGTCTATCCAAGTGCATGATGCCATGCAACCCAAATGGACCATGCCGGGTCGGGTCAAGTCTTACCAATTATAGTTATGGACTTAGACATTAATCCAACACCTTCGACCCATTCAATCCAAGAGGAAACTCACCTCAAATGTCAAATGATAGCTGGAATATCCCTATCCCGGAAATCAGCTCTACACACTCCTTGAATCAAAACCACCTCTTAGATACCATTTCAAACTCATACCCATTTAGGGTTAACTGCAGTCAAAGTCAAAGGCAAGTCAAAGTCAAATTCAAAGGTCCGAGTTGACTTAACTCATTAAGTTTTCCTCCAACTCGTCGAGTTCTTCCCTTTAACAGAATCGGGACATCCGACCCAACTCGTTGAGTTCTTCAATCTGATAAGCCTTCTTAATGCATTAAGTCACTATTCTTCAAACCAGGGCCCTAAAGTCTGGACCCAAGTTGGAAGTATGACTAGAAGGGTAAAGTTTCCAACTTTACCCATTAAGAAACTCTCCTCAAGGCAAAAACTCAAACCCTAACCAAAGATGACTTAGATCCAAATTCAAAAGCCATTAAAACTTCAAGATAGACCATAAGACAATCGATCTGGACTCTAGGGACATTTTGGTCATGGAAAGCTTTCATATTTACTCACATGCGTGACCTAATAGGGCTTAAAAGACCAAAAAGATGGTCTAAAAGTTGCATGGGACTTTCATGGCCATAAAGTTAGCACGTTTATGCCATGAAGTCCCCTCAAGACCCTAGATCTAAAGTGTTCTACGCTTGGGACGTCCAAGTCCCTAGATTCATATCGTTTGGATTAAAACAAGAAATATAATCCCAAGAAAGAGATCTAAACAACTAAAAGTCAAGGTTTAAGCTTTATACCAACAAAAAATTTGTGGATGAGGCAAGAGTTCTGGATCTACAAACTCCTTCTTGTATCTTCAAGCTTCTTATTCTTCCAATGGCTTCAATACACACGCTAAAACATTTAGAATGGCTCACAAACACTCACAATAGTAATAGGGTTTCGGACTTAGAAGCTGGAAATGAGGCCAACATGAAGGTTTAAGGTGCTTAAATAGGATGCAAACCCCAAAACTTAGGGTTTCACCTCTACCAGCCTACTTATCGAGTTGAGGCCCCTTAACTCATCGAGTGGGTTACTTAAATTACACGGACCATATGATCTCTACTCAACAAGTTTGGGGTTTCCAACTCGTCGAGTTTCTCTTATAAATTGAACAATTAATGAATTAAATACATACCAGGAACCATGCGTTACAATTTTCCCCCACTTGTCTCAGACATTGTCCTCGATGTCTGATGCCTAAAACAACTTTGGGTAATGCTCCCTCAGCCCCTCCTTTGGCTCCTAAGTCCACTCTGAGCCCTTATGGTGCTGCCACTGCACCTTCACCAATTATACCCTCTTGTTCCACAGATTCTTCATCTTTCTATCGAGGATGGCTACTGGTCTCTCGATGTAATTCAAGTGGTCATCCACTTGAATATCCTCCAAAGGTACAACTGCGGAATCATCCACAAGACACTTCCACAGCTGTGAGACATGAAACGTACTATGGATCTGACTAAGCTTGGCTAGAAGATCTAACTGATACGCCACCTTGCCCACCCAGGCTATAAACCTAAAAGGTTCGATATACCTGGGGCCAAACTTACCCTGCTTCCTGAACCGAATAAAACCTTTCCAAGGTGACACACCTTCAGGAGGACCATATCCCCTACCTGAAATCTAGGTTTGATTGGCGCTAGTCGGCATAGCTTTTTTGCTAAATCTAAGCACTCTAGAGCCTGCTCCGGACCTGCTGGATCTTCTCCGTGGTCTTGAGTACTACCTCAGTACTCCCCATGACTCTCTGACCAACCCTACCCCAACAGATTGGGGTCCTAAACTTCCTCTCGTAGAGCATCTCGAAGGGAGGTCAGTCTATGTTGGCGTGATAACTGTTGTTATACGAAAACTCCGCTAACAGAAGATACGTATCCCAACTACCGCCGAAATCCAATACACATGCATGTAGTATGTCCTCGATAGTCTAAATTGTCCTCACGCAATGCCCATCCGTGTGAGGGTGGAAATCGGTATTGAAGTGAAGACGAGTACCCATCCCATCATGAAACCGCTTCCAAAACCTGGAGGTGAAGCGAACATCTCAGTCTAACACAACTGAAATCGGTACTCTATGACGTGCCACCACCTCGCGTACGTAGATTGCAGCTAGCTTCTCAACCAATATACTCTCGTGGATCAGGATGAAATGAGCACTCTTGGTCAACCGATCCACGATGACCCAAATCGAATCCACTCCACGTGCGGTCGTGGGAAGCTTCATGATGAAATCCATAGTGATATTTTCCCATTTCCACACGAAAATATCCAATGAACGCATCTTGCCGTGAGGTCGCTGGTGTTCGGCCTTGACTTTCCTACAAGTCAACCACCGCTCCACATACCATGCTATGTTTTGCTTCGTGCAAGGCCGCTAATAATCAGGCTGAAGATCCGGATACATCTTCGTCACCCTGGGGTGAATGGAGAATCTTGACTTGTGCACCTCGTCTATAAGAACCTGGCGCACTCCACCCTAGAAAGGAACCCAAAACCTCCGATGTAGGCTTAACAACCCACAACTTTCATAATCGATGAGGCCACAAACTTTTGACGCTCTTCCCTCATACCCTCAACCTGCACCATCCAAATTCGTTCTTGCAACAAAGTAACCACTGTCATCCTCAGGCATATGTCTCAGATCGGAGCTGCAACCGCCTTACAACTAAGATCATCGACCACCACATTGGCCTTCCCTAGGTAATAAAGGATCTCACAGTTGTAATCCTTCACCACGTCCAACCAACGACACTACCTCATGTTCAGATTCGGTTAATCCATCAGGTACCTCATTCTCTTGTGGTTCGTGTAAATGATACAACGAACCCATATAGGTAGTGTCACCAACTCTTGAGGGCGAAAACCATAGCCCCCAGCTCCAAATCGTGTGTCAGGTAATTCGCCTCATGAGGCTTCAACTGCCTTGAAGCGTATGCTATCACGCGACCCCGCTGCATCAGCACTACATCCATACCCATGAACGAAGCATCATAGTAAACCACGAAATCATCGATGCCCTCTAGCAAAGTCATAATCAGTGCCTCGTACAACCGTTGTTTGAGAGTCTCGAATGCCGCCTATTGCTCAGGCCCCTAGCAGAATGTCAGCGACTTCTTGGTCAGTCGGGTCAAGGGAACAACAATCTTGGAGAAATCCTAGACGAATCTCCGATAATAATCTGTCAGACCAAGAAACCTCTGAATCTTAAATGGAGACCTCGGAACCTCCCACTGCATCACGGCCTCTACCTTGGCTGGATCGACTAGAATACCCTTCTGGTTGACAAGGTGCCCCATAAACTGCACCCTGCGCAACCAAAACTCACACTTGGAGAACTTTGTGAAAAGTGTCTCTTTCTCTCCTCAGTGTCTCCAGCACCTCCCTCAGGTGCTCTGCATGCTGCTCCTGAGTCTTAGAATAAACTAAGATGTCATCGATAAAGACTATCACAGACCGGTCTAGCATCGGTCTGTACACAGGGTTCATGAGATCAATGAATGTGGAAGGAGCATTGGTGAGTCCAAATGACATCACCACGAACTCATAGTGACCATAGCGAGTCCTAAAGGTTGTCTTCTGCACATCTTCATCCCTAAAAAAAATATGGTGATAACCCGATCGCAAATCAATCTTGGAGAAACAAGATGCACCCAGAAGTTGGTCAAATAAGTCGTCAATCCTCAGGAAGGGATAATAGTTCTTTACCATTACCTTATTCAACTCAAGGTAATCTATACACATCCGATGTGACCCATCATTTTTCTTCACAAACAGGTGTCAAGGCTACCCATGCCGAATTACTTGGTCTGATAAATCCCTTGTCTAACAGCTCATGCAGCTGTTTAGATAATTATTGCATCTCGGGAGGAGCCAACCGATATGGTGCCCTGGCTATTAGAGCTGCACCAGGAACTAGGTCAATCATGAACTCTCCCTGCCTCTCCAGAGGTACCCCAGACAAATCCTCTGGGAACATATATGGGTACTCCTGTACAACCGGTACATCGTTCACAATCTCTTTACCCTTCTCCCAGGTATCCATAACATAGGTGACATAACACGTGCAACCCTGCTGAAGGTAATGTCTCGCCCTCGCTGCAGAACACAAAGTCGATCCACATTATGGCCTCTCGCCCTGAATCACCAAGACTCCCCCACTTAGGGTCCTAAATCGCACTAGTTGTTGCTAGCGGTCGATCACCACTCCATTGGGGCTCAACCAGTCCATACCCACGATAAGCTTACTCACTCGCAGGGGAATAGGGACTAAATTCACAGAATATTGCTCATCGAACAACTGCAGTGTACATCCCCGGTGAACTCTCGCGACCCGAACAGTCCTATCATCATCTATCTCTACATCAAGGGGACAGTCCAGCTCCTCTGGAGCTTCAACAAATCACTTGTTGAGTGCGAGAGATACAAAGGATCGGGTAGCCCCGGAATCGAATAATACCAAAGCAGATATACCGTCACTAAGAACGATCCTACAACAAAACACATAAACATAAGCGAAAAATTAATATAAATAAAGAGACAAGGAGAAGATACATACTCGTCACAACATTAGGAGCTACTCGTGCATCCTTTGCTATCAGCTGGAAGGCCCTGCTCTTTGCCACAGGCACCTCTGTCCGGCCCTGATGGCCATCTGTAATCCTCAATGTGGCAGGAGCGGGTGTCACCAACTATCCTACTACTGCTAAATTTGGGTACTGAGACCAATTGTGGCCCCTTTGATTGCATTAGAAGCAAATCATATCCGATCATGTGGTGGTGGTGGTAGCATTATAATCCCTGCTGACATGTCCAGTTCGGATGCACTTAAAGTAGCCTGAACTACCGACCCTGCACGTCCCCTTGTGCGTCCTACCACATTTGACGCAACAACCTCGGCCCTACTGGCCCTTCCCTTGGGAATCTACCTTGGGCTTCTTTCTCGAGCCTCCATGTTAGACGCTGCCTCTGGCTTCATCTTCCTCTCCATCTCTAAATCAATCTCCATCTCTCTAGCCCTCGCTATCATATCCTCCATCATCTTGAAACTGGATCGGCTCACAAACTGCCAAATGTTGCTCCTCAGCATCTCATGGTACCAGAACCTTTTCATCTCCTCGTCTGCCACATACTACGGAAAAATAAGGGCCCTATCCCTAAACATAGCAGTGATCTCCGTCGTCGTCTCAGTTGTCTGTCGGAGATCATGGAACTCCCACAGAAGCTGCTACACTTCTATCACAGGTGCGAACTCGACCCTGAACCCGGTCGAGAAGTTACTCCAGGTAGGGCATCATCACCAACCGCGTTCCCAACCTACTCCCACCAGTTGCATGCCCTGTCCTTTAGGATACAGGAAGCAAGTTGGACCTTATCCCCCTCGATACATCTGCTGGTGCGAAAGGCATTAGCGACATCCGCCAACCTCCTGCTGCTAGCAATGGGGTCCCTAGCCCCTATGATAGTCTAGAGCCCCACAAGCTCGGAACTCCCTGAAAGTCATCGTGTGTGCCCCCATCATGGCCGCTATCTTAGTGCGGAATGCACCCCGTCTCTCATCCAAAATATCCAAAATGCCCTCCTTGATCGTATCGAAGATCACAGGAGTCTGTTCAATGATATTGTGCATGATCTTAGATGAGATGAACTCCCTCATCTGGTCATTGAGTTCCCCGACTCCAGAGCCCGAGCCTGATCCCTCGCTTGTGCCATAACTTCCAACTGACCTAGTGCGTAGGGTCACCATACTAAAAATACACCCTAACAAACATTAGAATATTCATCATAACTCGAGGGATCTCACACACTTGTAGGGATTCTCTTCACATTAATACCATAATCCCTAAGATGGTTCTGAATCCACACAACTTGGGATGTACATGATGCAGCTGCTATATATTCAGCGTCAACAGTTGAAAAAAATACACATGTATGTTTCTTAGATTGCTAACTAACAAGTTTTACATCCATAAACTAACATCCCCCTGATGCACCCTTCCGATCGAGTCCACATCCACCTAGGTCAGCATCAGAATATGCTTGCACAAAGAATCCTGAATTTAATGGATACCATAGTCTAAGAGAAGTAGTCCGCTTCAGATATCGAAAGATGTTCTTGACTGCCAACATGTGAGGTTCTCTACGGTTGGCTTGAAATATGGAACAGTAACACACAACAAACATGATATCGGGACGATTAGAAGTTGAGTATAACAAAGAGCCAATCATTTGATGATACAAAGTCATATCAGCTAGTGGTTTATCAAGAGAAGGTGTGTGTTTTGTTCCAAATGCCATTGGAACTTTGATTGACGATACAAAGTCATATCACCCACCATTCTGAATTTCGCCAATAAGGTCTTTGTAAAGTCTTCTTAATTAATGAAAATACCTTTTGAACTCTGTCTTATATTCAATCCAAGGAAAACGTTAATCTTACCCATTGAACTCATTTCAAAATTAGTTTCCATTAGCTTTTGGAATTCAACTGTTAAGTTGGGATTAGTAGATCTGAAAATAATGCCATCAATGTAAATTTGAACAATCATCAGATGGTTACCCTCCTTACGAAAGAAGGTAGGATCAACAGTACCTTGTTTAAATTTAGATTTCTAAATAAATCAATTCAGAGGTTCATACCATGCCCTCGATGCTTGTTTGAGACCATATACCACTTTATCTAGAACATAGCAAAGATTCGGATAATTTTCATTCACAAATCCAGGACGTTGTTCAACATAGATGGTTTCTTGCAGTTCACCATTCAAAAATGCACACTTCACATCCATTTGATATATATCAAAGTTTTAAGAGCTGCATAGGTGAGAAAAATCCAAACAGATTCCCGTCTAGCCACCGGTGTGAATGTCTCTTTGCAGTTGATTCCTTCTACTTGATAGTTGCCTTTAACGGTAAAGTGTACCTTGTTAAGGATTACGTTTCCCTCTTTATCCATCTTATTTCGAAATACCCATTTCATTCCGACAACTGAAGCATCCTTGGGAGTGGGAACCAATCTCCATACTTTATTTTTCTCAAATTCTTTGAGTTCTTCCTGCATTGCTTGAACCCAATCTGCATGATCAAGAGCAATTTTCAAAGTTTTAGGCTCAATTTTAGAAATGAAAGAATTAAACATACAAAAGTCCAATTATGAAAATAATGTTATTTGTTTCTCTTTTTGTTGATCCCTTGTAAGAACTCCTAAATATAAGTCTCCAATCACTTGAGATTGTGGATGCTATTTTGTCCATTTAAACACGGGAGGATAATTATGATCATGTGTGGGATCAATTTCAGCATACACTTCTTCAAATTTCGATTGTATATCTCATTCGTTATTTTCATTCTCACCCTGGAAGTTTACATGTGACCCTTTATTTGGAATCAGATTCTCCCCCTGGAGAGCAGTATCAGTATTTGGGTGCAAAGTGGAACTTTCCCCTTGGAATAGAGCATCAGTAGGTTATGGCTAAGGTTCTTTCAGAGTTTGTGGCCCCTATGAAGTCTCGATGTGTTCAGTAGCTTCATCAACAATCATCTTCAATTCATATTCTTGATTGTCCTTGGCCTTCGATTATGGGGAAATGGCTTTTTCAGGCTCATCAAACAAATTTAGAAATTCTTCATATAAATTCATACGAGGAATTGTCATGGAATTTGTTGACGGAAAGATTTCTGCAGACTAACAATCTTCTTTCTGATATCTCTTCATGTAGTTGTCATCAAAGGTAACATAATAGGTTTCTTCAGTTTTTCTTAATTTCTTATTCAGAACCCTATTTTCCTTTGAAGTTAAAGAATAACCCAGAAAAATTCCTTCACCTGCTTTCACATTGAATTTATTCCGACTTTCTTTAGAGTTGAAAAGAGCACACCTGGAACCAAATGCATGACAAAATTTAACGTACGGTTTTCCGATTGTTCAAGATTTCATAATGTGTAATGAGAAATATTTTGTTGATATAGGAACGATTTTGTGTGAAACAAGCATTTGTAATAGTGTCAGCTCAGAAGTAAAGAGGAAGATTCGCAAATCTTAACATTATCCTTGCAGCTTCACAAAGAGATAGGTTACGTCTTTCAACTACCCCGTTCTGCTGTATAGTGTAAGGTGAAGAAAATTTGTGAGCAATCCCTTTTTCTAGTTAAGAATTCTTCAAATGCTTAGTTTTTGAATTCGGAACCATTGTCACTGCGAATTTTCTGAACAGACTTTCGTAATTGTAGCTCAATCTACTTGATGAAATCTATCAGCTTTGGAGTAACATTTGATTTCTATCTAAGAAAGAACACCTAGATAAATCTAGAAAAAACCATCAACAATAACTAGAATATATTTATTGCCACGAATACTTTAGATGGCTGATGGACCACAAAGATTAATATACAATAATTCCAATGGCTCAATGATTTTAGTGTTGATGATTGTTGAGTGACTATTCCTACTTTGTTTTCTGAGCTCACAGGCAGCACATAAATGTTCCTTCTCAAATTTTAGAAGAGGTTGACCACGAACAGGATCACCAATAACGAGCTTGTTTATATCATTGAAGTTCATATGGGAAAGTCTTTTGGTCCATAGCCAACTATCACCCAAAGATGCTTTCGTAAATAAGCAAATAGATGGCTTCCCTTTGATTGGATTTAGATTCAGAGGATACATCTCTCCCTTCCTTTTGGACTTTAGAAGCACTGCCTTAGATTTCTTCTCAATTATCTCTGAACCTTCTTCAACAAATGATACCTTCAGTCTTGTACCTACAACCAATTGTGAAACACTTATCAGATTGTGTTGCGGACCCTCAACATATGCTACCATCCTAATTGAGAATTCGCCATTCATAATCATCTAATAGCCTTTCATCTCCCCAGTAGTGTTCTTTCCAAACTTCACTCTACCACCATCCTTTAAAGATTTAAACTCTTCTAATTCTTCTCTTCTCCCAATCATGTGATGTGAACAACCGTTATCAATATATCATTCCGAATCATACTGTTCATCATGCATAACCTACAAAAATTTAGAGAGATTTAGGAACCCAACCCAACTTGGGTCCTTGTGAGGATTTCTTTTAAACAGGAAATATCTAAGTTTTCTCAAACCAAAATGATTTTCTTTTCAAAACATGATTCTTCCCTTGTTCGATTTTGAAAACTTCCACTTTGTTATCACAAAGATTAATTTCAGAAAAATTGGATTTTCGTTAAATATCCTCTTTGATTTTTGGTGACATTTTTTTTCAAAATGCCTTTTCCTCCTTTTTTCAAATTTTCTTCGTATTCCTCGAGAGTAATCTCTGGTTCCGAAACAACTTTACTTTTACCCTTAAAATCTTTTGATTTGTTGAGAGGTTTTGAAAACAGTGTTTTTGGAGAACACTTTGATTTTGGATTTTCGTTCGGCTTCAAAACTTGTGATTTTGGAGAAAATTTTGACTTTGGTTTTGGAATTTCAGTGGAATCGACTTTATGATTAGAAGATCATTTTGAATTGACTGAACTTTGGCTTGAATTCTTTTATTCCAAAAATGCTTTCTTTCTTTTAAATTATTCCTATATCTGGCATTCAACTATCTTCTCTTAGCAATAAGTTCTTTAGCAGACTTATGAAGGTTAGATTTTGGTTTTTCTTTTCTGTCTGGCGTTTCGTGTTGTTCTGAAGAGGTCTCACTTGAAACATATTTTTTGCCACAAAGCACTGCCTTACCATAACAAAGGTCCACACGATCCAATGGTTCTGAAACATATTTTCCTTTAGTTTTACAAGAGGTCATTTCTGAAATACCTTTTGTAATGTCGGAATTATCTATTGGCATCGAATAGAAGAATTCATCACATCCATTCGCATTATCATCAACAACCAGGGATGTTAGTTTAGATGTATCATTTTTGTTCAATCCTTTCTTAGCAAAAACCTGATTTGGTACAGTTTGGACTTTTGGAAAACAGTTGCTTTTTCTTTCAAAACATTAGAACCTTTGTTTTCAATAATGCAAATGAATTCAATTGAGTTTTCGGAAATCAAATTTTTCTTAGGTTCATTAACATTTTGCACAAAAACAGAACAATTAATTTCATCCTCTACAAAAATTTCACTCATATCATTTTCATCAAATTCAGAAATGTTTTCGAAACTAAAAGTATTCTATGAATTTAATTTCTTGCATAATGAGTCATACTTTTGCATAGTACTCAATTTGATTTGTTCTTTATCTTGTTCATTTAACATTTCTTTCAACATATTTTTATGGTCTTTGTATTATATGTATTCCTTGGTTTTCTCAAGTCCAACCCTGTATGAATCAGAAACGCCATTTGATGTAGACCTTTACCTATTTCACAATCTAAATATAATTTTTTAATATTGAAATATAAACGCTTAGAAATTAAACAAAAAATATACCTTTGATTCAAAAGTGCAAGACTATCTCTTTTAAGATAAATGGCATCATCACGTGATATAGTAAGCTCTAATTCCAAAGCCTCTATTCTTAATCTTCTCTCTTCACTTTTAAGTGTTACCCTGTTAAGTTGCTCAGTCAGATTAGAATGACTGAGACGAGAATGTTAAGAGATTTGAGTATCAAATGTACCTTATCAACCACCTACTCGCATTCTTTCACTTGCTCTAAAACTATCTTCACAGCAAAACAACTTTCAGAAGCTTGACCACTGTCAATAGCATACCCTCTTTGTTCCGAAACCCCATTCTGAACCATTAACACCCCATTCCCAAGTTCAACTTAATGAGAGAAAGGAAAGGAAATGAGTGGAAATGAGAAAAAAATAAAAGTGATTGGTGTTCCCGAGTTTCATTAAAGGAGGGAAATGGAAGGAAGTGGAGGGAAATGGGAGGATCACTTTCCCTCCTAACTTTCCTTCTGATTTGGGGGGTTTTGGAAAGAAAGAACAAAATGATTCATTTTCCTTCCACCTCTCTCCAACTCGGGAACATGAATGAAAATTTTGTTTTCCTTTCCTTTCTCTTCTTTTCTCTCATGACTTTCTTTTCTCTTCTCTTCTTTTCTTTTGTTAAACTTCGGAATGAGGCGTAAGCACTTTCATTCATAACCTTGCAATTCTTAATTTACCACAAAGAACCTTATCTTCTTTTGAGATTTCTCTTTCCAAAAGGTCTTATTCAGAATCTTCTTCTGCTGACTTCTTTCCTTTCGCAACCATTGCTAAGGATCCAATGCTTGAATCAAGCTTCACTTCCCTAGAGACTTCATCTTCGTGAGATCTCATAATGCCCACAAGTTTGGCCAACGAATAGCTTTTAAATTGTTCGTGTTCCTTAACAGTGGAAACAACAATCTTCCATTCGGATTTAAGTCCATTCATAAATGTGACTTTTTTTTAAAATTATTTCACTCTTAATATTGTTCTTGAGCATCCTGCTTAATAAATGATTGAAACGATTGAACATCTGATCTAGCTTCTCATCAGGTTTTTTGTACAAACACTCCAAACTCTAATAAGAGCAATGTTTGCACGGAATGTTCCAAATCAACATTACTTGAATAGAAATCCTTCAACCTATCGGAAATACCTTTAGCAGTATCGCATTTACTCACAAGAAGAAAAGTGCCTAGAGGAAGAGCAAATTGAATTATTCTCATTGCTTTTATATTACTCATCAGTTTATTCATCTCATCTTGTGGAACGGTGTGTTTAACAACAAGTGTATTGTACTCAGCCAGAGTTTTGATTTCCTTTATGGTATCTGTATGCATATACGTCTGTTGCGTAATCGATCGTCATATGGTGGAACCATGTTCATGTATTCTAAGAACATAATATTCAAAGTGGAGTGCCCACACCTCATAATCATTTGGAAAGAGAATTGGAATCCTTGTCGTGGATCCAATATTGCTTGAGATATTGAACGAAAGAGAATGAGGATCTTCGTTAGGCATATTATCAAGTGTTAACTAAAACAAATATAGAATCAGATGTGTAAAATGTGAATCGAGTTCAAGGGAAAAACCAAAGATCTAGATCTAGAATCTACAATCGATTGAGATGATTGAGACAACGAGAATAAATATGAGATAAACATAAAACCCTAATAAAACCTTATACTTGATAGAAGAATAGTGAATTAATTACACTATCTCCTGCTCTGATGCAAATTGTGAGAACAATAATTAAGATCGATAGATTCTATAATAATGAACGTGAATTAAATGATAATAAAACAAAGATCAAAAGAGTGACGAATGCTTTGATTAAAATAGCTTTAGAAGAGTTCACAATGAAAGAAATTCTTTGTGAGAGCTAGGTAGGGATAACAAAACATTAACCCTAATGATACATGCATGCAATATATAGGTTAGACTAGATATCTAAGGTTGGACTAGATAGCTATGTCGAGAATGGATAGGCCCAAACCGGAATAAAATAAACTATAATATACATACATTTGACACAATACTATTAAACCAACAGCGTGGCCCACGCATGCGTGCGTGACTACCCTGCGCAGCCAAGATCAATCCAAGAAAAAAAAAACTAGCTTGACACCCTCTTCAACCTAATGAATTTATGCGACCTATGTGGGGGTCTATGTGATCCCTGAAAGTTGTTGGACTATTTGACGAATTTCGTTGACTTACGTTGAATAGACTTAAATGATTTGACTTTCGTTGAGTTTGCTAACCAAATTGGTTAAAAGTGAATCAGCTTCTTCACATGTTACTTGTGTTTTTTCCTTCCTCCATAAACCCTCCCTCTCTCTCGAGAACATAAGAACAAAACACCCACCTCACTGGAAAAAATAATTTTCCCGTTGAACCATCCGTCGACATCTGATGAAATTTGCGTCTTTCTCTTAGTTTTTCCGATCTCTACAAACCACACTAAAAAATTTTCCTTACTTGTCGAAATAAGGGGCGCTACCACCACAATTTCGCCACTTTCCGACCAAACCACTTCTCGCAATTTTGACACCACCATAATTTTTTTTCCAAGCTCTACACGTCTTATTGAACAAAACCGAAAATTTTGACCAGAAGTTTTGCACCACCACGATCTGTCGCTGGATTTTTCGCAATAATTAATTTCGAAAATTTGTAATATTGAAAGAGTCTTTCATTTTGGCAATTATGAACAACCACTAAGCTTGGGGTGCAAGCGAGCGGATTATGGATTCAAGCTACAAATTTCTGGGACAAAAATCGAATACCATCTTTCCTTGGTTTTACTTACATTTCATGCTCTAATATGATAATTGCAAAGGAATATGCTTTGAAAAATACCTAGGATTGTTAGTTAATACCCAGATTATTTTAAAGGCTTGGTTTGAGAGTTGATAAATATGTTGATATTGCTTTGGAATTCGATTGACTATTGTCTATAGTTTGGTTGGAAATTGTTGAACTTTACTAGAATTTTTGCAAGTTTTTAGTTGGAAGTGTTAAATAGAGTCTGGTGGTATTCTTTAAAAGAAATTGAATTGTCAAAACTTGGGTGCACTTATTTGTTGGAATTGTTTGTGTTCAGTTCAAATATTGTCATATTAATTTTGAGAGTGATGAGAAGAGGGATTACTGTGTGAATTGGGGTTGTTTTTGCAGGTCTTCAAGAATGGCCAAAACTCATACAAAGACACACATCCATGGATCAACCATTGATACTAACCCGAAAAAGAATGTTGTTGATACATCACGCAAGGCATCCAGAAAATGAAAGAAAGGTGGAAACGATGGAGGAAATCCTTTCCTTACGATCACGGAAACAAAAAAAAGTATCACTCTAACCTTACCAATCAAGAAATCCGGCCAACAGAGTTCTACTATAAGGAGTGAATTGAAAATCTTGGGGTCGATGACGGTTTGGCACGTCTGTTTCAAAGAATGGAGTGAGATAACTTTGTTAACCTCTTTGATAGTATAACGACCAAAATTTCAATGAAATTTAAACTTTTCAAAAACATCCGAATTCATTAAGTTATTACAAATAGGTTTTCAAAACATTTATTATCAGAGTATTCCCAGGTCCATTTCATAAAACATAAACACGAGAAGTAGTACGATAGCGCCTTTGCCTTGCCACAGTCTCCTGGAGAACCTGAAAAACATTAAACCAAAACTGTAAGCCCGAAAGCTTAGTGAGATACCCCCAAAATACCAACCACATATACCATACACATATAATATAAATCACAGAACAACCATGCATATCGGGTCTACTATGGGACTGGTCCGCCTTGACGGGCCCTCAGTCCACATGGTCCACCCTCCGAGTCCAATCATGTCTCTTGAGTCTGCAGTGTGGTTGGTTCACCCGCACCGGGCCTTCAACTCACGTGGTCCACTCTCCGAGTCCAATCATCTCCCTTGAGTCTGCAGTGTCGTTGGTCCACCCGCACCAGGCCTTCAACTCACCTGGTCCACTCTCTGAGTCTACAGTATGACTGGTCCGCCGACATCGGGCCTTCAGTTGGCCTGGTCCACTCTCCGAGCCTCGACACGTCTGGTCCGCCCTCGTGGGGCCTACAGCCTATCCGGACCGCTCGTTGGGCCTTCGAAAGAACCGGTCCTCCCTGGGTGTCTTGGCCTACAGCACAAAGCAGGACCCGCCTCAACCCATCTCCAGTCCAAACAACCATGTGCACATAAACATACAATCACATAACAAATCATATTCAATCAAAACAATCTAGAAGATCATATAGCATAACATACTCTAAGCAGGATACCGACCTAACCGGTCACTAGCATAGTCTCACCCTACATACCAGGATACCGACCTTAACCAGGTCTCTAACGAATACCATCCTACTACCAGGAAGCAAACATATCAAGTAATAACATAACAACAGATACCCGGATCTCAATCCGATAAAGGGCTGACCTTGGTGCCTTAGACCCTGTTGATATAGTGAGGATAACTCACCTCGAAACTGCCAGCTGAAAGGGTAAGATCTCACTGCTCCAAACTCTCACACGAACTCCTCCACTGAACACCAAAACACTCAACTCAATAAATACCCTTAATTACCAAAATACCCCTAGAAGACAACTGGTTAACCCTTGGACAAGGTCAAAGTCAACCCCTGACTGACCTACTCGTCGAGTCAACCCGATGACTCACCGAGTACCCAAGCTCAGAACTTCCCTCAATCCGCGACCTAACTTGCCGAGTCACCCCGAGACTCACCGAGTCCAACAACTCTGAGTCCACTCGCACCCAAATCACCGAGTCATCCCTTGACTCACCGATTCTCGACTCAACCAGAAAATATTGGGATTCTTCGATAAGACTCGCCGAGTCCAAGAACAGACTCGCCGAGTCTCAGGCTATCTTCAACCTACTCGCCGAGTTGTTCATCCATCTCGTCGAGTTCCATCTCATCTTCAAGCAACTCGTCGAGTCTACCCATATGACTCGCCGAGTACCACCGGTCTGAATCCATACAGAAGCATTCCAGGCCATGCAATTGATCCAAAACATAGATCTAGCCTCCTACAACCCATCCATCACGTAAAGTGGAAAACTTTACGTGAATCCAAAGAGATCTAGGCCTTTTACACCTTAGGGCTAGGGTTTGGGATATGATGGCTTCACTAAGCACTCAAACACAGGGACGTTAATGCACTCTAGACCTCCCTCATTCCAGATCTGAGGTACCAATCTCAGATCTAACCTCCAAACTCCAAAACATACCAAGATAAGCTCCCCATAAACCCCAAAATGATGAATCCATAAGAGTAACAGCCCAAGAACGAGATATTACCTCAAAAGAACGCCCTAACTGCAATGAAACTCGAATCCAAGTAAAGCCCCTTGCTCCAAGCCATTTCTCCTTCAATATTTCTTGAACAAACACTTCCCCGAGCTCCAAATGCACTCCAATCTTCCACAATCACGCTTTCTAGGGTTCCTGGACTTCAAGGGTGATCAAAGAGGCTGGGGAGAGGGTATAATGTTCTTTAAATAGGGCCCATCCCCTGGATTTAGGGTTTTCTCCACTCAGCACCTACTCGCCGAGTCCATCTTTGGACTCGTCGAGTAGGCCACTTAACATGCGACCAAAATTGCGACCCTACTCGCCGAGTCACCCATGGACTTGCCGAGTTGCCCTTATATATTTTCACTTTTAGCCCTTTAACTCTACTCTTGATATTTCTGGATGTTACAATTCTCCCCCACTTAAATTAGGCTTCGTCCTCGAAGCCTGCAATAACTTGACTCTAGAAATTCTCTCGCATTACAACTCCTGGCATTACCCAGCCATTTTTCCCCAAAGCACAATCATGGAAACCAAAAACTCACTTTCTCCTTTCTCACGGTGTCCTGACCACCATCACAAGCCTACCACCGGCTTTACCCTCTGATAACCACTCCTAACAACTGAGTACCACCCATGATGCAACACTGCTCCAAATCACAATCATCGCTCGAACCAAATGAGCTATAAATAACCATGCACCACATGATTCCCGATCCGAGTCCAACTCTATCCATTCCATGCTGACAGAAAGACACACTCGTCGAGCAACTCCCATGAGTTCTCCTCTTGCAATAGCACGCGCATGCTGAACTAGCTCTAGCACCCTCGGGTTAGGAAAACCCATCACACTGACGACCCTCAAAACATCCCTCAGGATGAACCATTTCTACACAATTCCTTCACCGAAAACAAGCTGGGAATCCAAAACTCCATACCTGCATCCCTTATGAGCCTCTTGACTTTACAACCTTGGAATTTCATCCTGTGACCTCAGCAGGCATCCCCACATGATGTCATCCCATACCGCCGCCGCACATGAGCTGCTTAATGACTACAATTGGACCACTCCGATCATAACCCTGCGCTACTGCTTTCACTTCCGTGAATTTGCACTCCCCTTCGGAATTACATTCCTCCCTTTTTCCTTACCAAGGAAAATCACTTGACCGCCTTCTCACCACGACAAGTGCCACGGTGCTCACCTAATGCTATGCCACCCCTTCATAGCATAACCACTATCCCATGCACCAAACATACTCTGAATCCACCCATGAAAACTCTCAAGTCCATTCACTACCTCCACTGATTGCGATCAATATCCGGGGCCAGACCTTGTAATGCTAACATATCGCGACATACTCAATCCATTACCTCGCACCGATCTAACGACACATGCAGAGTCTGCAGCATGACTGGACCACCTTACCAGGCCTTTAGCCAAACTGGACCACTCTTATAACCTTCGGCAGACCTGGACCGCCCTCCAGGGCCTTCAGTCTAGCTGGACCGTTCACCGAGCCTTCGGCCTGACTGGTACGCCTACTGGCCTTCAGTCTATCCGGACCGCTCAACTAGCAATCAACATTCCGAGTTACCTCTCCGGGAAATCCTCCCATGCATGCTGTTCTAGCCCCCTAGGGGTTTCGAACTCTATCTCCATCATACATACTCGACCCCGGCCTGCTCCCAGGCCCTACACAATCAAGCTCTTGGTCTGTATCCCGCCCCGCACGCCTGCCATTTACTCATACCTGCCAATGCCCTTGGCTGACTGAGACACTACTGAATCCCATGCAGGTAAACAACCTTTCATACTCGTCGATCCTCCGGAGAATTCTCCAATTCTCCCCCACTTTGGGCACTGACTATCAACCACCAGTCACCGACCTCCCAAAATAACCTTGCACAAAATCCAACACTTACATGCAGACTGATTCCCACTAGCACAAGCAACCTTCGCAAAAACACATTTCCACACCGATCGTCCCACTCGAAAGGAACCCAATATTCAATTATCCACTCCTCAGACTGCAGATGCTACCCGACATTCAAACCAACGCCCCATCCATTAATAATCCTCACAAAAGATAACCAGCGAAAACCCAAAACACTAACCCATAGCCATGCCAAACCCTCAAGGAACAACGGATACCAAAACGAAAACCAACCAACGAGACTAGCAGATAAACGATACTCCACAATAATCATAAATAAACAAAACAAAAAGAAAGAAACATACCCGCAGTTGCATTCGACACTGCTCTAACCTCCTCTGCTGCAAGCTGAAAAGCACGACCCTAAGCCCCTGGGGGCTCCGCTCCACCTTGACCTCCATCTGTGATCCTTAACGTGGTCGGTGCTCGAGCCTGCACCGGTCCTGCAGCAAGTTGTGGACAGTTAACCCTCAAGTTCCCAACTTGATGACAATGATAACATATCCTCAAATCCCGAACTGGCACTGACTGTCGACAATCCCTCGCATAGTGCCCCTCCTTTCCGCACTTGCGACATGCACCACCGGACCGAAAAACTCCGGCGTGAACCCTCCCAAACTTTCCACAAACGTGGTTGCCCTGATCTCCTATCCTGGAATCAACAGTCTTAGACCGTTTCGTCGCCGGCTGCGACTGAACCGGAGCTTGCCTCAGCTCACGCAACTGCAACTCAATTTCTAACTCATGCCGCCTGGCAGCCTCCTGCAGCTCCAACAAGGTCTCGCACCTCTGCGCGAACACAAACTGTCTGATGTCTCTCTTTAGCATACTCAGATATCGGGACATCTGATCCTGCTTCGAAGAGAACTCAGGGCAAAACATCGCCTTCTCAGTAAACATCCTAGTGATTTCCGTCACCGAATCCGAATCCTACTTCAGCTCAAGGAACTCCTGAGCCAACCTCTCCCTCTCAACCTGCGGAACATAACGAGTGCTGAACATCTCTCTGAACTGATCCCATGAAATCGTATCCCTCTGCGCATCCGAGTATGACCCCGTGGTTAATCTCCACTAATCCTTTGCCCCGAGCCTTAACAGGTTCAGAGCGCACCTCACCCTCTGATCAGCAGGGCATGAACACATGAAGAAACACCCCTCCACGTCTGATAACCATCTCATAGCAACGATCGGATCCTAAACTCCATCAAAGGTGGGAGGCTTCGTATTATCGAAGTCCTGATACTGAAAACCTCTACTCGCTCCTCCCCCTGCCATTGTAGCTGTCGCGGTAGCTGTCTACGTGAGAGCCGCATAACGCTCATCAAAATACTCCACCATGGCGGTCTTGATCGACCCAAACAGTTCAGGCAGCTCGGCCCGGAACAATGCAGCAACCTCATCATGCAGGATCTCACGAATCCTCGCATCCAACTCGCGCGTACTCATCTGACTGATAACCTCAGGCGGAACTGACCCGTCCGCAACTCCCTCTCTTGTACCCGATCCTGACCCGGATCCACTCCCAGCATGCCTCAAAATCTCCATACTGAAAAACACCACAATATCTCAGACACTTCCCACTAACCTGGGAACCAGCTCTCAACCCAACCCTAGAGGTCATGGTTTCCCTGATACGCGTATGGGTCTTGTGCTTTCAGTAGTACGGGTCCATACTACCTTCCACACCTACCCATATTTGTATGAATTACTTCCACACCACCCTAGTGAAAACATACATAACAACGCTCTATCCTCACTACTAGAGGAACACTAGAAATCTCTCACCATGAAACCCTAGGCTAGCAGGCATCATAAATCAGGCAACACATGAAGAAATCCTGAAGATCCCTAGCCTAACTCTAGCATGTTGTTCTATCAAAGCTCAATAAAACAAATATCATGTATGGTATTTTGGGGTTACTTACTGGCTCCAGATGATCGTACCTTCGCGTCCTCCTTTACTTATTTTGAAAACCATTTTAAATTCTCTTTTGAAAACCTTCCTTGATTTGAGGCTGGAGTCACACGAGTGTTCCTCCAATTCACTTAAACCAAGGCTCTGATACCAACTTGTAACGACCAAAATTTCAATGAAATTTAAACTTTTCAAAACCATACCAATTCATTAAGTTATTACAAATAGGTTTTCAATACATTTATTGTCAGAGTATTCCCAGGTCCATTTCATAAAACATAAACACGAGGAGCAGTACGATCACGCCTTTGCCTTGCCACAGTCTCCTGGAGAACCTGAAAACATTAAACACAACTGTAAGCCCGAAAGCTTAGTGAGATACCCCCAAAATACCAACCACATATACCATACACATATCGTATAAATCACAGAACAGCCATGCATATCGGGTCTACTGTGGGACTGGTCCGCCTTGACGGGCCTTCAGTCCACATGGTCCATCCTCCGAGTCCAATCATGTCTCTTGATTCTACAGTGTGGTTGGTCCGCCCGCACTGGGCCTTCAACTCACCTGGTCCACTCTTCGAGTCCAATCATGTCCCTTGAGTCTGCAGTGTGGTTGGTCCGCCCGCACCGAGCCTTCAACTCACCTGGTCCACTCTCTGAGTCTACAGTATGACTGGTCCGCCCACATCGGGCCTTCAGTCGGCCTGGTCCACTCTCCGAGCCTCGGCACGTCTGGTCCTCCCTCGTGGGACCTACAGCCTATCCGTACCGCTCGCTGGGCCTTCGGAACAACCGGTCCGCCCTGGGTGTCTTGGCCTACAGCACAAAGCAGGACCCGCCTCAAACCATCTCCAGTCCAAACAATCATGTGCAAATAAACATACAATCACATAACAAATCATATTAAATCAAAACAATCTAGCAGATCATATAGCATAACATACTCTAAGCATGATAACGACCTAACCGGTCACTAGCATAGTCTCACCCTACATACCAGGATACCAACCTTAACCAGGTCTCTAATGAATACCATCCTACTACCAGGAAGCAAACATATCAAGAAATAACATAAGAACAGATACCCAGAGCTTAATCCAATAAAGGGCCGGCCTTGGTGCCTTAGACCTTGTTGATATAGTGTGGATAACTCACCTCGAAACTGCCGGCTGAAAGGGTAAGATCTCTCTACTCCAAACTTCGACACGAACTCCTCCACTGAACACCAAAACATTTAACTCAATAAATACCCTTAATTACCAAAATACCCCTGGAAGACAACTGGCCAACCCTTGGACAAGGTCAAAGTCAACCCCTGACTGAATCTACTCGCTGAGTCAACCCGATGACTCGCCGAGTCCCCAAGCTCAGTACTTCCCTCAATCCACGACCTAACTCGCCGAGTCACCCCGAGACTCACCGAGTCCAACAACTCTGAGTCCACTCGCACCCAAATCACCGAGTCATCCCTTGACTAACCGATTCTCGACTCAACCAGAAAATATTGGGATTCTTCGACAAGACTCGCTGAGTCCAAGAACAGACTCGCCGACTCTCAGGCTATCTTCAACCTACTCGCCGAGTTGTTCATCCAACTCGTCGAGTTCCAGCTCATCTTCAATGAACTCGTCGTGTCTACCCATATGACTCGCCGAGTACCACCAGTCTGAATCCATACAGAAGCATTCCAGGCCATGCAATTGATCCAAAACATAGATCTAGCCTCCTACAACCCATCCATCACTTAAAGTGGCAAACTTTACGTGAATCCAAAGAGATCTAGGCCTTTTACACCTTAGGGCTAGGGTTTGGGATATGATGGCTTCACTAAGCACTCAAACACAGGGATGTTAATGCACTCTAGACCTCCCCCATTCCAGATCTGAGGTAGCAACCTCAGATCTAACCTCCAAACTCCAAAACATACCAAGATAAGCTCCCCATAAACCCCAAAATGATGAATCCATAAGAGTAACAGCCCAAGAACGAGATATTACCTCAAAAGAACGCCCTAACTGCAATGAAACTCGAATCCAAGTAAAGCCCCTTGCTCCAAGCCTCTTCTCCTTCAAGATTTCTTCAACAAACACTTCCCCGAGCTCCAAATGCACTCCAATCTTCCACAATCACGCTTTCTAGGGTTCCTGGACTTCAAGGGTGATCAAAGAGGCCGGGGAAAGGGTATAATGTTCTTTAAATAGGGCTCATCCCCTGGATTTAGGGTTTTTTCCACTCAGCATCTACTTGCCGAGTCCATCTTTGGACTCGCCGAGTAGGCCACTTAACACGTGACCAAAGTCGCGACCCTACTCACCGAGTCACCCATGGACTCGCCGAGTTGCCCTTATATATTTTCACTTTTAGCCCTTTAACTCTACTCTTGATATTTCGGGATGTTACAGATAGAACTTTCAAAGAACCAACACTGGAGTTCCTTAGCACATTTGCTAAGGATAATGAAGCAAAAATCCTTACATTCCAGTTGCAAGTGTTAAGTCACAGACTCATATACACATAGCTAAGCACAATCATGGGTACCAACTACACATTTCGTACATGCTCCTATACCAACCGCTACCTTAAATTTTTGTGCAATATTGATGCACATTTTTAGGGATAGGTCATCAAACTCAACTAAAGAATATTGTGCATCCTTGTTGGAAAATTGCACATCGGATCCTATCTACAAGCATATTTGGTTGCCTGAATCCTAGTCAAATTAACTGATGTGAACTGTTCTTCCTCATCTGCATGTATGAGGGAAAGGTTCCTTGTTTCTCTACGTTCTTCCTTGACAAGTGTAACTCCGTTCGACAACGATCCATGGGGGAAATTCACATAGTGGGGTGCATTACTATTATAGGTTGAGCCATCGGCCTAGAGTTCCCTGCCGATGCATACATACATGTTGACAACATCCAACCTACCTTCCTACTCGATTGTGCCACTCTAGAGCATATGGAGATGTTGCAAGACTGTGGCAATGACAAATACAGTTGGCTCGATAGTGACATATCCCCAGTCTACATATTCTCAATCTGGGTTGGTGATTCATTCAATGCATAAGACCCATACACTTAGCTTCCCCTAGACTAGTTGACCCCCGCGGGTGTACTGCCTAATTTTGAGGATGAAGAACAAGAGGAAGAGGAAGATGATGATGATGAGATGCCTAAGGCAGAAGTCTATTTTGACCAGCCATAGATTTAGCAGCCCATGTATCAGTAGGACCACTTTCAGGTCCCCCCACGTCAATTTTCTCAACCTCAGTACCCACCACAGCAGTACGGAGGACACCAGATCCCAACATATTTCCTACCTACATTCTTTGATCAGTTTTCCATGATGTTCTCAACTGTCCAGCGTATCGACACTCAGACTCAGGAGAACACCCATGCCATTTAGGATGTGGCAACCTGAGTTAGTAGGCTAGAGTACTCCTTTCCCTCCACTTCCAATCAGGTGCAGGACATGTTGGACTTCTACTAACTCCATGGACATTTCCCACTGTTGAATCCTCTGAATCAGGTCATCTCTGCCCTTACCTTAAGCATTGAGGATAATGCTTGTTCTTAAACTTAGGGTAGGGTATTCCTCTTCACATTGACTTTTGCATGCATTTTTTTAGTTATCTTACATAACATATTAGTCCTTAAATAACTTGCATTCATTTTTTTATAAAAAACTCCAAAAATATTTTATTTTCTTCTTTTTCGCTTTTTGTTTTAGCATAACATTTAACTTAGGACATTAGCATGCATGCATTTTTGTTATCTCTTTATTCTCATCCCCGAATATCTTTATTTGAAAGACTCGAAACACCTTAATTACAATTCTTTTGGAAAATCACATAAAAATATAAGAATCGATTTTAGGTACTTTCAGTTGTCACGTCTTCTTTTATATATGAGTGGAGGAAAGTGGAAGTAGTTATGCCGATGAATCAATTTATGGCAAGTGTGACATAAGTAGAGGTTTAGCCTTAAACAAACTGGTTCCTTACTTACATGTTCCTTACAAACCACAATCAAACCCCAAAGAAAGGAATAAGAACTAGATTTTGCCATTTTAAGATCCATAGTGTCTATATGTTGCATTTCATAACATATCACAGGACCTTATGATATAGACACATTTTTTCCATTTGATCTTAATTTAGCCTTCGTTTAGTTATGCTTAGCTTTTGCATTTAGCATTGCTTGATTTTTTTTATTTATCTTTTTATTTGGGTCGGATTTAGATGTCGTTTGTGGTCCATATATAGTTGTTCTTTATATGTTTACTTGAAGCAACCTATGTAAAACTCTTTGGTAAACCAAAACGTGATCCAAAAAAGAAATTAAAAAAGAAAAAAAAAAAAGACATCCCCTTTATAGTATTTTCCCTTTTTTAGTTATTTGATGTCTCATAAATAATAGGTTTTTTGTTTAAAATGTCATTCGAAAAGTTTTGCATCAATTTTCAACAATTTTTGGTAAAAGCCTAAATTTTGTTATGTGTTACGTGAAATGTCAAAGGTTCATTTATGTTAGAAGATTCAAATCTTGATCATTTGAAAAGTCGAATTTTTATTTTTATTAGTTTTGGTTATTAAAAGTCTTTAAAATTCCTTAAAAAGGTCAAATATTATCGTTGTACCATCCCGATGATAAGGGACTTCTAATTTCAACCCTATAATTTAATTATATTGCACTTTGGTCCCTGAATTCAAGAAAGTTTGTAAAAGGAGCCCTAGTGGTATTTTCATAATTTGGCCTTGGGGAGTACGTTATGCGTACGTTTGTACACTAAGCATACTAGGGCATGCCCTAGTACGCTGGGCGTACTTGCCAAACTTGGAACCCTAATTTTTAGGGTTTAACTCATATTAAAACACCTTTATGGCTTCATTTACCCTCACCTCATCATCCTCCATCCCTCTTGAGATGTTTTGCAACTCTAGTTCACCTTAAGAAGCTATTTCAAGCCTAAGAGTGTGTGTTTTGTGCTTAGAAGAAGAAGGAAGGAAGCCAAGCTCATCTTTGAAGAGTAAAGCATTTTGTATCTGTAGTTTCTACATCATTTGCAACCTTTCTAAGGTAAAAAGCTTGCAACTTTATTCCTAAGCATATAAATTTAGATTTGGATGTTTTATGGAGCTTTTTGGTCCCAAAATGTTAGATCTTGAACATGGCATGTTCTTGACCTTTAAGTTGTCCTTTCACACCCTAAGAGGGGTCTTAAGTCACAAAATGGGTTCCAAATTGTTAGTTTTGCTTCATGCATCATTTAGAAGGTCTTAATGGAATTTTGGACTTCTGAGAGTACGCCCCGCATACTTAGAGTATGCCCTTCATACTAGGTCAACCACCTTGATAGTGGTCAATATGGGAGGCTGCATGTACACCCAGTGTACCTTTGGAGTACACCTCGTGTATTCACCCTAGTTGATATCTTTAGTTGAATTTAACTAAGTTTGACCTTGAGGATATTTTGGTTATTTTGGGATTCTGATGGAAAATTGATCATTTTGTGGGAATAAGTGTCGGTTAGAGAGCTGAGATTTGGAGTCGAGACCTCATCAGCTTTTTTCTAGTTTATGATGTAGATTTTCCTCACTGTAGTTACGGGTTGAAGGTACCAAGGTCGGCCATTTGGATTTGATATCATGTTATGTATGTTATCATGCTATGGTGATCTGTTAGATCGGTATCCTAATATATAGGATGATGCTATGCTTAGTGATATGTAGATTTGCCTAACTATCTATAGACTATTGTTATATGTTATCTGTTATATGTGCATATATTTGGGTCGGTGGTTGAGGCTTTACTTCTTTGTCCATAAGCCAACAGGTTGGGGCATACCAACTTGATGGTTGAGTGCGCCCAAGGGTATTCCATCCTAAGGATGATAGGACCGGTTTTGTATTGGAATTCCAACCCAATGGTTGATGGGCCTAGGATATTTTTGTTGGATTAGGTGTCTAATCCCATAACTATAATTGATATGTACTTGAATTGATAGCAGCACAGTCCTTTTGGGTTGCCCTCAAACCTAGCAAGCAGTCAACGAAATTATGAAAGGAGAGATATTAATTTATTATAAGATTAATAAATTAATATAAATGATTTATTAATATGTTAAAAGATTAATATATTGATTAGAAATCATAATGTTTAATTAATGGTTAGCCAAAAATTAATTAAAATTAATTTTAGGGTTAACTGTATTAATTATAAGGTGCAGGGACTAGTTTGCAATTATCTAATAGTTGAGTGGAAGGCACCAGAACCCTCTTGGAAGAGGGTGGATGAAATCTATAGGGGAAACCCTAATGATTTCGTCCATGGGGGCTTGGATAAGGCCCTTGGGTTTGCTTAGGCCCTAAGCAAGGAGCATTAGGGTTTTTCATAAACCCTAGATCCCTCGGGTATATAAGGAGCCTCCTGGCTCACATTTTGGCCACTCCTTCTTTTGAAGAAACCCTAGGCCGAGAATTGCATACTCCCTCCCTCTCTCTCCTTCTATTTTCCTTCTTGCTAGTTCTTGGGTGTGATTCCATTAGAGACATTACATTTGTGGTGCTAAGCTTCCAAGAAGATCAAGACCAAGATCAAACGGATTGTCAATTGTTTGTTATAACAATTGAAAGGTATGTAACTCCTAAACCCTAGTTTGTTATTTTCGAAAATAGCCTCTCTCTTCCAGGGTTCTTGTTTTGCAATTCAAAGTTATATGTTCAATAGTTAAAACATAGATCCAAAGTAGGTTGCATGTGAACTTAGAAATTGTTTTTCTAGTTTATTTGTTTTACCTAAAACCCATCAGTGGTATCAGATCCATTGTTGTTTTAAATTGAATTGCTATAATAGTTGAATTGAAAATTAGGGTTTATAGCTATTAAACCCTAAAGGCCAAAATTTTCGATTTTAGGGTTTTGGATCAAACGGTTTTCGAAAAACCCTAGCCTCCATGAACCCTAATCTAAATTAGGGTTAGGGTTTTGGAAACCCTAGCCTCCTCACCTTGAAATTTTGAAATATGCTACCCCTTTTAAGTTTTATTTTTTTCTTTTTTTTTTATTTTTTGGATAATGTTGCCTTATTGGATAATTGAGAAAAATAAGGAAATTATCTTATCCCCATATTTTCGAAATCTAGAATAGATATGGATTAGGATTAAATTAATTGTTTAATTTAATTAGATAATCCTTACATGATTTAATTAAATAATTAAAACTTAATAAATAGATAAGTATTAAATCTAGTTATTTGGTTCAGAAAAATAAGGAAATTATCATATCCTTATATTTTCGAAATCTAGGAGGGATATGGATTAGGATTAAATTAATTGTTTAATTTAATAATCCTTACATGATTTAACTAATTAATTAAAAGTAAATTAATAGATAAATATTAAATCTAGTTATTCGGTTTATTTTAAATTTCAAATTAATGACTTAATTTTCGAAATTTATATATAAACCTTAAAGTTGTAAAAAGTTTAAAACACACCTTATATATATATATATATATATATATATATATATATATATATATATATATATATATATATATATGTATATATATATATATAATAAGTACAAGTTAAATATTATATATGTATAAGAATATGGTCAGTCAAATCGCTAGTATACCTCATTCACGAAGCTAGTCTATAAGGGGGTATAAGGAAACTGCCTATAAAATGGTAGTTGAATGGGTGTCCACTCTCACCCACTGCTTCCTTGATTACTGGAGGGTCATTAGCAGAACGGATTTGATATGACAGTTACATCTCATTAAAAGTATAATCTAATTAAAGAAAGTACTAGAACATTATTTTAAAAAATCTCAACTCTAGTTACTTTAGGAAAAATGTGAAAAGTATGCTAATCCATAAAATTGCACATTATGCTTTATTGGTTGTTAGTGGAGCGTGTGTGGTTAACCGGCACACTAAAAGGCACTAATAAAGAGTAGTAATGGGTATCTCATAATCGTCATTTTGATGGAGCATGTTTGGTTTACTGGCATATCAATAGTTAATAATAAAGAAAATGAGGTTACCATGCACATTTCATGGTTATTCACATCATGTTTGTGATCCTCGACATCCCAATCACAAATAGAAGAGCATAATCCGAGATTAAAACATGCCATTGAATAGTGTCAATGTATCTCAAAAGATCAAGGAATTTCCAATACATTTAAAACTTAACCTTCTATTTCGCTTTTCAATGTGGAAATTGGTAAATCGTCATTTACCTACCTTCAAGTATTCTGCAAATTGAATTACGGCATCCCTCTTCCAATTTGTGGAATGTTGTGTTGGATCCTAGCCTCGATGTTTCATTTGGGTGTCACATCAAGGATTCTTATCAACTAACTTGAATTTTCTCCCGTTTTTTATAGATGTCTGAATCTAACCATGGTCTTCTCGAATCTAAAGGAAAAGGTATTCCTGCTCAAAGCTTGTTCCACTATGAAGGTGAAAGATCAATCCCTACCATGTGGAGTAACTTGATTCCATTTCCTCCACCTCCTCCCGTTGTTCTCCAAAACCCACAAGACCGAAGGAATGAAATGTTCAATATCACTAAAGCCCTATTGGCAATGAAACATGAAGATGGTAAACCCGTGTACGCTCACGTCCTAGGGATGAAATCACACATCGATAGGTTGATAATGTTGGGTGCAACCTTTCCCAAGAAGTTGGCTACGGACTGGGTTCTTCAGTCACTCCCTGAATCATATAATAAGTTTAAAAGAGAGTATTATATGATGGATCTTGACGTCACTCTCATTGACCTAAATTACATGCTTATTGCTGCTGAATCAGAAATGATTTGGCAAAGCAATGGAGCATATTTGTTTGGTTAATCAACCAACCATGCTTTCAAGGATATTCCAAAAGAATCCACCTGTTTCTGCTATCAAGAGAAGGGACGTTGGATACAAATCTGCCCTGAGAACCGGAAGAGTTCAAGAGGTGGGAGAGTCAATGAATATGGCTCTGCTTCAGGTAAAATCCACTATCTAACTCCATTAAGTTCCTATTCATTGATTCTTAATACATAGTGTGATAAGATTACATTTGAATGTTTTGCAGGATCATAGAAAAGAGAGGAAGCTTGATGGAAAAGCAAGATGAGTCTGATCACGAAGAAATGGATCACCGTCGCATGGATTTGAAGATCAGATTTTGAGCTTAGAAAGTTATGATAGATTTGTTAGGAATATTTGAATACATAGTTTTTCAATTGATTTTGCATTGTAAAGACATGTTTTCTGCTGCTTTTATGAATAAAAGATATTTTGGTTTGAATAATTTTATATATTTCCTTGCAATGAAATCGTTGTGAAAAATTGATGTTTGCGTATTACTACAATGAATGGATTTGATTCTTAATTATGTTATTTGTGGAAATGTCGAGAATTCGCCAAATGAGGAAAGATTCTCATCGCCCAAGTTTCAATTGGACAGAAACTTGAAATCATACAACTAGGTTCCATGATGAATGAGAAACTTCATATTTGGAAATTAGACTAATTCTTTGGCAAAGTGTCAAGAGAAGGACTAGGAGATCATGTGCACTATGTTGTGCGTTGATAAAGTCCACCACAAGAGTGATAAAGATATTCATCATGATTTAATAAATTTTAGTAAATATGGTTATACTTATAAGACTAAGTATAATTCTGAGTTGATCGAAAGAGTTTCAAACAATAGCAGAACGAATAAGAAGAATCAAGTAGGCAGAAAGATAAAAGTTTCTCTATTCTAAGAAGAAGGGAGAGTACCTTTTATTGTGTTTTATGATAAGTGTTAATGATTAGGAACCATATATCAATTAATCCTCTAAGTGAATCTTAGTGCATTTGCATGTCAAAGAAGAGGAATTATGAATTGTGGAAATGGTTAAAATCAAGAAGTCAATCATACTTTGTTCCAACATCAGGTATTAGATTTATACTCCAAGATTGTGAATTGAGTGACAAGTCTCGAGAAGGTTTATAACACTTATCAAATGTGGAATTTTGAAAAATTTTCTTATTCTTGCACATTTGAAATTGGTAAGTTGTGATGTCTTGGATAAGACAAAGACCAACTAGGACAAATTTTGTGAAGTGTTTTGTCTTGATAAGAACTTCACTAACTCTTGAATATTTGTTTTGTCTAGGAAAGTTTCCTGACAAGAGAATCGTATATGTCAAGAGGTAAGTTGGAGTTTTAATGATCTTGAAAAAGGGTTTCAAGAACAAATCAAGAATAAAACTTATCAATCATCACTAGCACACGACTTGAAGTTTACAGCCTATCGTGGATGACATACTCCTTTTATGTGCCATTCCAATTGAGTTAATTATGTATGTGATTTCTATGAGTTCTTATGTGAATGGCTAAAGACAAAGCACCTTGATCAATGGAAAGTACATTGATAAGTAAGGATGAGTTGCTAAACCACTTGGAAGACATGGTGGGCACTCGTGTTACCATAAGGGAAGAAATCAAGATTAAGAAAGTTTAGTCCATATGAGTTTGGATTTGTCACAAACTTTGGTTTTGAAAAATGCAAATGGATAGGAACTTATACACCACAAAATCTAAGTGTCATAAAATTACCTCCTTCATGAAAATGACTGTGAGGAAATACTTTCACGAAGAGAGATTTTAAGAAGACAATGATTATGGAAATTGTATTCTCAAATTCGATTATGGTTACGCCATCCCTTTCCATAGTTCGAATTGTGAGATTTGGCAATTAGTCTGAGCATTTGGGACTTAGTGAAATAAGTTATGAATTTGTCTAGACACACATATGATCTTTCTAAAGGCAAAGGTATATGAGTTTAAGAAGCTTTGATAAAGGCTTATCAAAGTATTAGGTATTAGAAATATGAACTTAAAGAATTCAATAAGCATTGTTCTCTGGAAGTTAAATTGTTTTATGAATACATGTCAAAGCGAGTTAGCAATATTAATTATATAAAACAAAGATTCACTTTGCAAAGTTGCAATGATTGAAAAGTTGTTTCGCTATAATTAAGGGAGAGAATATTATACTTCGTTTCAAAATTCTAAAGCTTAGATCGAGAAATGTTAATAAATTTAGTCAAGGATACGTAGTGCATTCTCAAAATTCGATTATGATTACGGCATCCCTCTTCATAGTTCGAATTGTAGGAATAAGGCACATAAAATATTATAGTAGAAGGATGATAAAGTATCACGTCTTTATGTGAGACATTATGCATCGTGTCCAATATGCTTCGGGTATAGGATCGATTGCATATGCTATAATTTGACCATTCTAAAACTTTCCAAATGCCTAGGGCATTTAAGAGGGAAAAAGGGACTAGAATCGGTTTTAACTAAAATAATTAAACATCTATCAAAGAGCAATCTGAGGTTCACTGAGGATTTGTCGCTTGTGAGTAGTTGGAAGTATAGTACTGAATAGACTATATTGAAATTATTATGAATAGATAAGATTATATTAAGAATGAGTTGTCATATGGCAAATATGGAAATGTTTCCATTAATGGGAGTTGGATACTAAGAAATATGTCTAAATTAGAAACTTTTATGCGAGAATGATGTTCAAAGGAATGTACTTTGAATGTGAGACTTCACGTCTATGGAATTGTCTTGTAACAATTTCCGATAGAATACCTTGTAATTTCATTAGTCGAGTCTTGGTAACTTTTGTGCTATGACATTATGAAAGAATCATTGCATAATATGTTAGAATCTGACATATTCTAAAAGTGGTAAGAATTTGGTATTCTTATACTAATAATAAGGATTGGGGATTGTGAAATGAAAGGTTTTTCAATTAATCTATTTCACAAAGTATGGACCATAGGAGACCAAAGAGTGCATTCTTGGAGCATGGAACAATTGTGGTTATAATTCGAGTGATAAGTTGATTTTCTGAAACAGTAACCATGAATAATGAGTAATCGATATGGAGTTCAAATAAAAGTGTTTTATTTACGCTCAAAAGCTTTAGGGCCATATAGGATTAATATTATTATTGTGTTTCACTTTGCATGTTTTTTACTTCCCGAATAATATGATTATTCAAACTCCACAGTCACTCATACTTTAGGAAGTAATTAGTGAATCAAGACTTTCATGAATAGGATTGCAGATTGTCTAAGGATAGACATAGCAATAGAATTACTGCAATGTTCATGAGTACTTAAAAGAGTGAGATTTGAGTATTGGATAAACCCACACTCAGAGTATTACTTCATGGAATTCATCACGAGTAATACTAAGACGATAATATCTATGATCTTGAAACAGAGATATATGAGTTGTAATTTGCAAGTCGGCTGTACATTGGTGATACGAAAACGCATCACTAACTTGGTGTTATAAAACGTATTGCCATGTATTGTTTGATGAGTAAAAAGATACATGCATATGAGTCAATGTTTATTTGTTCATTTTTCCCTATCTGGTAAAGCGATATCTGTGGGCCCCTCGATGATTTGGTGTTGACTTATGTGCTGGGCCCAGCCAGGACTAAATTAATGTGTTCGATTAGAAGTCCTATATCATCACAAATCAGAAATCGGGAAACATAGATTCTAGACAAAGAGATTGATTGTATTCCATGTCTTATGTCTAGAGATATCTAGTAGAACGAAGCGTCATGTGATCACTTATCTAAGGGCACGTAACTGACTGGGTCAGAGTTCGGCAACAGCTTTTCGAAGCTACAATTTGATGGTCAAATTTAGAAGCCATACAAGCAATTATATTTACAGACTTATCCAAGTGGGAGACTGTTGGATTAGGTGTCTAAGCCCATAACTATAATTGATATGTACTTGAATTGATAGCAGCACAGTCCTTTTGGGTTTCCCTCAAACCTAGCAACCGGCCAAGGAAATTATGAAAGGAGAGATATTAATTTATTATAAGATTAATAAATTAATATAAATGATTTATTAATATGTTAAAATATTAATATATTGATTAGAAATCATAATGTTTAATTAATAGTTAGCCAAAAATTAATTAGAATTAATTTTGGGGTTAACTGTATTAATTATATCGTGCACGGACTAGTTTGCAATCATCCAATAGTTGAGTGGAAGGCTCCAGAACCTCCTTGGAAGAGGGTGGATGAAATCTACAGGGAAAACCCTAATGATTTCGTCAATGGGGGATATGATAAGGCCCTTGGGTTTGCTTAGGTCCTAAGCAAGGAGAATTAGGGTTTTTCCTAAACCCTAGATCCCTCGGCTATGTAAGGAGCCTCCTGGCTCACATTTTGGCCACTCCTTCTTTTGAGGAAACCCTGGGCTGAGAATTACATACTCCCTCCCTCTCTCTCCTTCTAGTTTCCTTCTTGCTAGTTCTTGTGTGTGATTCCAGTAGAAGCATTACATTTGTGGTGCTAAGCTTCCAAGAAGATCAAGAGGATTGTTAATTGTTTGCTATAACAATTGAAAGGTATGTAACTCCTAAACCTTAGTTTGTTATTTTCGAAAATAGCCTCTCTCCTCAAGGGTTCTTGTTTTGCAATTCAAAGTTATATGTTTAATAGTTAAAACATAGATCCAAAGTAGGTTGCACGTGAACTTAGGAATTGTTTTTCTAGTTTATTTGTTTTACCTAAAACCCATCAGTGATATCAGAGCCATTGTTGTTTTAAATTGAATTGCTATAATAGTTGAATTGCAAATTAGGGTTTATAGCCATTAAACCCCAAAGGCCAAAATTTTCGATTTTAGGGTTTTGGATCAAAGGGTTTTCAAAAAACCCTAGCCTCCATGAACCCTAATCTAAATTAGGGTTAGGGTTTTGAAAACCCTAGCCTCATCCCCTTGAAATTTCAAAATATGCTACCCCTTTTAAGATTTTTTTTTGTTTTGGATAATGTTGACTTGTTGGATAATTGTGAAAAACAAGGAAATTATCCTATCCCCATATTTTCAAAATCTAGAAGGGATATGGATTAGGATTAAATTAATTGTTTAATTTAATTAGATAATCCTTACAAGATTTAAATAATTAATTAAAAGTTAATTAATAGATAAATATTAAATCTAGTTATTTGGTTGAGAAAAATAAGGAAATTATCCTATCCCCATATTTTCGAAATCTAGGAGGGATATGGATTAGGATTAAATTAATTGTTTAATTTAATAATCCTTACAAGATTTAATTAATTAATTAAAAGTTAATTAATAGATAAATATTAAATCTAGTTATTTGGTTTATTTTAAATTTAAAATTAATGTCTTTTTTTTCGAAATTTATATATAAAACTTAAAGTTTTAAAAAGTTTAAAACACACCTTATATATATATATATATATATATATATATATATATATATATATATATATATATATATATATTATAAATAAAAGTTAAATATTATATATGTATAAGAATATGGTCAGTCAAATCGCTAGTATACCTCATTCACGAAGCTAGTCTATAAGGGGGTATAAGGAAACTGCCTATAAAATGGTAGTTGAATGGGTGTCCACTCTCACTCACCGCTTCCTTGATTAGTGGAGGGTCATTAGCAGAACGGATTTGATATGACAGCTAAATCTCATTAAAAGTATAATATTATTAAAGAAAGTACTAGAACATTATTTTACAAAATCTCAACTCTAGTTACTTTAGGAAAAATGTGAAAAGTATATTAATCCATGAAATTGCACATTATGCTTTATTGGTCGTTAGTGGAGCGTGTGTGGTTAACCGGCACACTAAAAGGCACTAATAAAGAGTAGTAATGGGTATCTCATAATTATCATTTTGATGGAGCATGTGTGGTTTACTGGCACATCAATAGTTAATGATAAAGACAATGAGGTTACCAAGCACATTTATATAGTTATTCACATTTTGTTTGTCATCCTCGGCATCCTAGTCACAAATAGAAAAGCATAATCCGAGATTAAAACATGCCATTGAATAGTTTCAATGTATCTCAAAAGATCTAGGAGTTTCCAATACATTTAAAACTTAACCTTCTATTTTGTTTTTCATGGTGGAAATTGGTAACTCGGCATTTACCTACCTTCAAATAGTATGCAAATTGAATTACGGCATCCCTCTTCCAATTTGTGGAATGTTTTTTTGGATCCTAGCATCGATGTTTCATTTGGGTGTCACATCAAGGATTCTTATCAACTAACTTCAATTTTCTCCTATTTTTTATAGATGTCTGAATCTAACAATTGTCTTCCCGAATCTAAAGGAAAAGGTATTCCTGCTCAAAGTTTGTTCCACTATGAAGGTGAAAGATCAATCCCTACCATGTGGACAAACTTGATTCAATTTTCCTCCACCTCCTCCCGTTGTTCTCCCAAACCCACAAGACCGAAGGACTGAAAAGTTCAATATCACTAAATCCCTATTGGCAATGAAACGTGAAGATGGTAAACCCGTGTGTGCTCATGTCCTAGGGATGAAATCACACATCGATTGGTTGATAATGTTGGGTGCGAACTTTCCCAAGAAGTTGGATGCGGACTGGGTTCTTTAGTCACTCCCTGAATCATATAATAAGTTTAAAAGAGAGTATTATATGATGGATCTTGACGTCACCCTCATTGACTTAAATTACATGATTATTGCTGCTGAATCAGAAATGATTTGGCAAAGCAATGGAGCATATTTGTTTGGTTAATCAACCAACCATGCTTTCAAGGATATTCCAAAAGAACCCACCTGTTTCTGCTGTCAAGAGAAGGGACGTTGGATACAAATCTGCCCTGAGAACCTGAAGAGTTCAAGAGGTGGGAGAGTCAATGAATATGGCTCTGCTTCAGGTAAAATCCACTATCTAACTCCATTAAGTTCCTATTCATTGATTCTTAATACATAATGTGATAAGATTACATTTGAATGTTTTGCAGGATCAGAGAAAAGAGAGGAAGCTTGATGGAAAAGCAAGATGAGTCTGATCACGAAGAAATGGATCACCGTCGCATGGATTCGAAGATCAGATTTTGAGCTTAGAAAGTTATGATAGATTTGTTAGGAATATTTGAATACATAGTTTTTCAGTTGATTTTGCATTGTAAGGACATTTTTCCGCTGCTTTTATGAATAAAAGATATTTTGGTTTGAATAATTTTATATATATCCTTGCAATGAAATCGTTGTGAAAAATTGATGTTTGCGTATTACTACAATGAATGGAATTGGTTCTTAATTATGTTATTTGTGGAAATGTCGAGTATTTGCCAAATGACGAAAGATTCTTATCGCCCATGTTTCAATTGGACAGAAACTTGAAATCATACAACTAGGTTCCATGATGAATGAGAAACTTCATATTTGGAAATTAGACTAATTCTTTGGCAAAGTGTCAAGAGGAGGACTAGGAGATCAAGTGCACTAGGTTATGCGTTGATCAAGTCCACCACAAGAGTGATAAAGATATTCATCATGATTTACTAAATTTTAGTAAATATGGTTATACTTATAAGACTAAGTATAATTCTGAGTTGATCGAAAGAGTTTCAAACAATAGCAGAACGAATAAGAAGAATCAAGTAGGCAGAAAGATAAAAGTTTCTCTATTCTAAGAAGAAGGGAGAGTACCTTTTATTGTGTTTTATGATAAGTCTTAATGATTAGGAACCATATCTCAATTAATCCTCCAAGTAAATCTTAGTGCATTTGCATGTCAAAGAAGAGGAATCGTGAATTGTGGAAATGGTTAAAATCAAGAAGTCAATCATACTTTGTTCCAACATCTGGTCTTAGAGTTATACTCCAAGATTGTGAATTGAGTGACAAGTCTCGAAAAGGTTTATAACACTCATCAAATGTGGAATTTTGAAAAGTTTTCTTATTCTTGCACATTTGAAATTGGTAAGTTGTGATGTCTTGGATAAGACAAAGACCAACTAGGACAAATTTTGTGAAATGTTTTGTCTTGATAAGAACTACACTAACTCTTGAATACTTGTTTTGTCTATGAAATTTTCCTGACAAGAGAATCATATATGTCAAGAGGTATGTGGGAGTTTTAATGATCTTGAAAAACGGTTTCAAGAACAAATCAAGAATAAAACTTAACAATCATCACTAGCACATGACTTGAGGTTTACAGCCTATCGTGGATGACATACTCCTTTTCTGTGCCATTCCAATTGAGTTAATTATGCATGTGAGTTCTGTGAACTCTCATGTGAATGCATAAAGACAAAGCACGTTGATCAATGGAAAGTACATTGATAAGTAAGGATGAGTTGCTAAACCACTTGGAAGACATGGTGGGCACTCGTGTTACCATAAGGCAAGAAATCAAGATTAAGAAAGTTCAGTCCATATGAGTTTGGATTTGTCACAAACTTTGGTTTTGACAAATACACATGGATAGGAACTTATACACCACAAAATCTAAGTGTCATAAAATTACCTCCTTCATGAAAATGACTGTGAGGAAACACTTTCACTAAGAGAGATTTTAAGAAGATAGTGATTATGGAAATTGTATTCTCAAATTCGATTATGGTTACGACATCCCTTTCCATAGTTCGAATTGTGAGATTTGGCAATTAGTCTGAACATTTGGGACTTAGTGACATAAGTTCTGAATTTGTCTATTCACACATATGAGCTTTCTAAAGGCAAAGGTGTATGAGTTTAAGAAGCTTTGATAAAGGCTTATAAAAGCATTAGGTATTAGTAATATGAACTTAAAGAATTCAATAAAATTGTTCTATGAAAGTTAAATTGTTTTCTAAATACATGTCAAAGCTATTGGGAGCATAAGTGTTATGCTGGTGAGAAAATAATCATCATGTTATTGGGAGCATGATTATTATGGTAAAGTATTGCGAGTTAGCAATATTAATTATAGAAAACAAAGATTCACTTTGCAAAGTTGCAATGCTTGAATTTTGGTTGATCCGGCCAAGATCGAGGCAGTAATGCAGTGGGAGCTTCCGAAATCCCCCTAAAAAATCAGGAGTTTCTTGGGTTTGGAAGGGTACTACCATAGATTCATTCCAGACTTCTCCAAGATTATGGTACCCCTCACTCGTCTGACAAGGAAGGGGGTGGATTTCTGATGGGGCCCTGAGCAGCAGTCAAAATTTAAGACTCTTCGGAAGAGTTTATGTGAGTCCTAGGTCTTGACCTTCCTAGAGAGGGTCGAGGATTTTGTGGTATTCTGTGATGCATCCATCATCAGTTTGGTGGTGGTCCTCATCCAGAGAGGATGGGTGATTGATTATGCTTCGCAGCACCTAAGGCCACATGAGAAGAGATATCCCATGCACGACCTGGAGTTGGGGGCAGTGGTGTTTTCTCTCAAGATTTGGAGACATTATCTATATGGGGCCCGTTGTACTGTATACATGGACCACAAGAGTTTGAGATATTTGAGGGACCAGACGAATCTGAACATGAGGCAACACAGGTGGCTGATCGTGGTTAAGGATTATAACTATGAGATCCATTACCATCTAAGGAAAGAGAATGTGGTGGCGGATGATTAGAACTGCAATTCGGTTGGGTCTTCAGTCGAGGACATGTGTATGAGGATATATGTGGATTCTTTACTTTTAGGATTTATCGGAGAGGCCCTGTTAGAGGGGGTTTGGAAATAGAACTCGAAACAGGAAAGGATCATGGGTGAAATTGATAGGTCTGTCACGGATAATAGACGATTGTTGTCCTAGTGTGGTCGAGTTTGGGTTCCAGTTTCTGGTGGGGTCAGATAGATTGTGTTAGAGGAGGCTCATAAGTCTCGCTTTTTTATACACTCGACAACCACCAAGATGTATCGGGATTTGAGATTGAGCTACTGGTGGCCGTGTATGAAGGGGCAGATAGTCTGGTATGTCGAGAGATGCTTGAACTACACGATGGTCAAGGCAGAGCATCAGAGCTGCATGGCAAGCTGCATCCTCAGGAGTTTCCCATGTGGAAATGGGAGCAGACTGCCATGGATTTCATCACCAAGATTCTGAAGGCGGAAAAGGGATTTGATGCTATATGGGTCATCGTGGATCAATTGTCCAAGACTACCCACTTTTTGGCCATCCGGGAGAGGTCTTCAGCTGAACAGTTGGTCGATGTTTATGTCCGAGAGATTTTCGCTCGCCATGGGGTTCCGGTTTCTATTGTTTCTGACCGAGATTTTCGGTTCATTCCCCGTTTCTAGCATAATTTACACGAGGTTGCATTTCGGAACCACGTATCATCCGCAGACCGACGGCCAGAGTGAACAGATGATACAGACCCTTGAGGATATATTGCGGGCATGTGTTATTGATTTTGGTGGGAGTTGTGATTCTTACCAACCTCTGGTGGAGTTCTCCTACAACAATAGTTATCACTCCAACATTGGTGCTCTGCCTTATGATCTCTTATATGGTCGGAGATTTCATACCCCAGTTTATTGGGGAGAGGTTAGTCATAGGGTTATAGGAAGGACTGAAGTAGTCCTTCAGACCACTGGTCTTATTCAGCAGATCAGGCAGAGACTACAGACCACTCAGAGTCAGCAAAAGAGCTATGCTGACAGGAGCCGATCCGAATTGGAGTTTCAGGTCGGCGATATGGTACTCCTGAAGGTCTCACCCTGAAGTGTGTGATACGCTTTAGGAAGAGGGGGAAATTGGGTCCCCGGTATATTGGACCTTTTCGGGTAATTGTTAGGGTTGACAAGGTGGCTTACAGGTTGGATCTACCCAAGGATCTCAGACAGATTCACATCACCTTGCATGTTTCACAATTGCGAAAGTGCATATTGGATGATGAGGCAGTAGTTTCCTTGGATGCTATTCAGGTTGATGAGTGCTTGAACTATGTTGAGATGCTAATGGCTATTCTAGAAAGAAAGCTGAAGGTCTTGTGCAACAACGAGATACCTTTGGTAAAGGTATAGTGGCAACATCGCAGAGGCTCCAAGTGGACCTGGGAGTCAGATGATGAGATGTAGGAGCATTATCCTGAGGTCTTCATCGCAAAAAACTTTGAGGGCGAAGTCTAGATCAAGTGGGGGAAATGTGTAACATCCCGATGATAAGGTACTTCTAATTTCATCCCTATAATTTAATTATGTTGCATTTTGGTCCCTAAGTTCAAGAAAGTACACAAAAGGAGCCCCAGTGGCATTTTCATAATTTAGCCTCGGGGAGTACGCCATGTGTAAGTGTACACACTAAGCGTACTAGGGCATGCCCTAGTACGTTGGGTGTACATGTTATATGTTGGGGTACTTACCAGACTTGGAAACCCTAATTTTTAGAGTTTAGCTCATATTTATACACCTTTAGAAGCTAGTTCCCCTCACTTTATCAGCCTTCGTCCCTCTTGAGATGTTTTGCAACCCTAGTTCACCTTAAGAAGCTATTCAAGCCTAAGAATGTGTGTTTTGTGCTTAGAAGAAGAAGGAAGGAAGCCAAACTCATCTTGGAAGAGTGAAGCATTTTGGATCTGGATTTTCTACATCATTTGTAACCATTCTAAGGTAAAAAGCTTGCAACTTTATTCCTCTAGCATATAGATCTAGATTTGGATGTTTTTATGGGGCCTTTTGGTCCCAAAATTTTAGATCTTGAACATGGCATGTTCTTGACCTTTAAGTTGTCCTTTCATACCCTAAGAGGGGTCTTAAGTCACAAAAACGGGTTCCAAATGGATAGTTTTGCTTCATGCATCATTTAGAAGGTATTAATGGAATATGACCTCAAGTTAAGCACTTATTGGGAAAACTAAGTCATAAAGTTGGAGACTTTAGGACTCCTAAGAGTAATTTAGCCATGGATCTGAATTATGGATGTAAGATCTTAAGCCATTATGCTCTTAATGGACTTGTGTACTTCTAAGAGTACACCCTGCATACTCGGAGTATGCCCTGCGTATGAGGTCAACCACCCCAATGGTGGACAACGTGCGAGGTTGCGTGTAAGCCCAACGTACCTTCGGAGTATGCCCCATGTACACACCCTGAGTTGATTCGGTCGAGTTGACTCGGTTGGGTTGACTTGGCTGGGTTGACTTAGTTGAGCTAGTTGGTTTGACCAGTTCATTTTGACCAAGTTTGACCATGGGGGTATTTTGGGATTCTGATGGAAATTTGGTTATTTGGTGGGAATAGGTGCCGATTAGAGAACTGAGATTCAGATTCGATACCTCATCAGCTTTTATCCAGATTGTGAGGTTGTTTTCCTCATAATACTTGCGGGAGAAGGCACCAAGGCCTGCCCTTTGGATTTGATATCCTGTTGTGTATGTTATAATGTTGTGGTGATCTGTTAGATCGGTATCCTGGTATATAGGATGATGTTATGCTTAGTGATTTTTATATCTACCTGATTATCTATAGACTATTGTTATATGTTATCTGTTATATGTACATATATTTGGGTCGGTGGCTGAGGCATTCTTGCTTTGTGCGTAAGCCAACAGATAGGGGGCATACCAACCCGTTGGTTGAGTGGGCCCGAGGGTATTCCATCCCTAGGATGACAGGACCCGTTGTGTATTGGCATTCCAACCCGACGGTTGATGGGCCTGGGATATTTTAACCCGGTAGTTGACTGGACCCATAGTGTATTGCCATTCCAATGCAATGGTTGATGGGTCTGGGGTATTCCAACCGGACAGTTGATTGGACCCGACATGTTACTTGTATCTGTGTTGGTACTTTGGGGGATCTCATTAAGCGTTAGCTTACAATTTTGGGTTATGTTTCAAGTAATTTAGATGAATGCAGAAAGGCGAAGGCGTGACTGTACACATCCTCATGTTTTCTACTTATGATTTTATCTTGTATTTGGTTGGTGTTAAAAAGTTTAAATTTCTTTCAATTTTTATGGGTGTTCCAATCGCAATCACAAAAATGTGAATATAGTTTGAAGTTTTTGGTATCTTCTCATTTTATGTTTAAACGTTTTTATGGAATAGTTAATGTCTTTATATTTGTAATTGTAATTGTATCTTGGGGTGATATATATATATATATATATATATATATATATATATATATATACATATATATATATATATATACATATATATATATATATATATATATATATATATATATTAAGAATCTTGGTCCAAGTTGTGGGGACTTGTAACATTCAAAAATCACGATAAAAATTTTCATTTTTTAAATTAGGAGAAATCATTGTTTTCAAACAAAAACCATATCAAAACAAGTATCAAATATAAATATCCCAATATCAGTATATCATGATTTCTAAAACATGACATCGAAGGATGTGTATCATCAGGCCTTTGCCTTGCCACGATCATCTGATTACCTGAAACAATAGACTGAAACTATAAGCCAAATCTTAGTGAGTTCCCCCTAAGTACCACCACACAAACATATAACAGCATGCATACTGGGCCCACAACTAATAGACTGGATTACCCCTAAGTCCACAACATGAGTCTGGCTTACCTTCTGGACCATAGCTCATGTTTGACTTACACCCGAGCCCACAGCATAAGCCTGGCTTGCCTTTCGACCCACAGCTGATGTACGGTTTGATCCTAGGCCTATTAGCTTCCTCACTATGTTGACATATACATAGCAGATAACTTATATTTAGAAAATAGATAATCGTATAACCAATCAACAGACGAACAAGAAGATTTACCAATCACTACTGCAAAATAACATCATATATACCAAGATACGTAACCTAGTGGATCGGCATTGGTTCCTTCTAGGGATGGAAATGGGTACGGGTATATCGGGTTTCGTGTTCCCCATCCCCATCCCTATACCTGACCCAATCCCCATCGGGGATTAAAAATCTATCCCCATCCCCATCCCTAATGGGTATCAAGGATTCCCAATGGCTAATCTGGGATTTTTCCCCATTACCAAGTTTTCAACTTTTATTAAAAATAACTCATAATTATGTATTAACCAACAAAAAAAGTAATAGAACTAATAGAAACCTTACTTTGTCTACTAAACATTTGCTTATGCATTATTAAAAATAAAAACATAAGTAATATATATATATATATATATATATATATATATATATATATATAGCGCCCGGTTCCTGGTACATAATTTAAATATACATTTTTGGCACAATTATTCTGAGACTCAACGAGTTGGAGGCCCTAACTCGTCGAGTAGACGTTAAAATTTGGACACGGTAAGAAGAGCCTACTCGACGAGTCAGATGCCCTGACTCGACGAGTAGGGTTGTCATGATGAAACCCTAATTTAAGGGTTTGCACCCTATTTAAACGCCTTAACACTCCAGTTGCGGCCTCCATCATCGCCACCTTGTGTCTAGAAATCCCTAAATCGAGACCCTAACTTTGTTTGAGTGTTCTTGAGCCATTTTTGTGTGTTTCTGGAGGTTGTGAAGCTTGAGAAGGAAGAAGGAGCTTGGAAGTTCAAGTGGAAGCTAGTAGATCCAGAGGTTGTGTCCCATTTCCAGCTCATTTGAGGTAAAAAGCTTCAACCTTGACCATTTATCTATCAGATTTCTAGTTAGGGTTCATTTCTACATTTTCTAAACTTTTATAGAATTTGAGATTCTGTGGATCTAAGAGGGTGAGACTTCAGATCTGGAACCATTGAGGGTTCTTATGGAATAAAGGTGCCAACTTTATTACCATAAGCACCCCATGCATCTTGTTGACTCCATTTTAGGTCCATTGGAGCCAAATACCCCATGCATGGACGTCAAGTTTGGGACTTTACGTGTTTATGGAGCCTAGGAGGTCAAATCTATGTTATGTATGCATTATGACCAACTAAAATCGAGTGTATGGTTTTGTACATAAAGGGACTCGACGAGTCACTTATGTGACTCAGCGATTCAGGTCGCATTTCATACCAAATCCCTTCTGATAATGGACCATGTGTTACATTAGAAGAACACTCATTTGGTTGGGCACATTAAGGACCTGGAAATCATGGGACTCAGCGAGTGTATGAATTAGCTCGGCGAGTTCAAGGATATGTCCCAAGAATATGAAGATGGACTCGGCGAGTCAAGGAAGAACTCGGTGATTCCAGCACTAAGAGCATCACCTTGCATGAAGATGAACTCGACGAGTTCATGAGAAACTCGACGAGTCAAGGACTAAACGTCCCAACTAGCATGAATATGAGCTCGTCGAGTCAAAGGATGAACTCGTCAAGTCACTTGCAAAGGGTCCATACTTTGTATCAGGGGACTCGACGAGTTGGTGGACCAACTCAACGAGTTGATTGAAAGTTGGCTTTGACTTTGAATTTGACCTAAGTTGACCATGAAATGGTAACTAAGGAAGATGATTATGTGTAGTATTTGAGAGGAGTTGATCCCAGCAGCGAGGACAATTCAGACACTTCACGACACTAAGGTGAGTTACTTTCCAGTAGAAGTGGGTCGAAGGTACCAAGGCCGGTCCACTAGTAAGAGTTATAGCAGAGATAATTGTTCTTTGTGATAATTATCTGGTATGTTGCTACCTGTTATGATTACGTGCTAGTATGTTATGATTTTATGTGATACGTGATAGGAGGGGTAGGTTAGACCCCATTACCGGTCAAAAGGACCGAAGGGGTAGTTAGTACCCAATTATGTTAGACAGTTTATGACATATGTGCTATGATATTGTGTAGTAGTGGTAGGGGTGAAATAGTCCCCGGATACCGGTCGAAAGGACCAAAGGGGTAGGCCAGCACCCTGATATGCTAGGCAAGATATTGGTTGATAGGACCGAATGGGTAGCTACTACCCAATTATGTTATGCATTATGTGTTATGTATGGTATGTGGTATGATGGGGGAATTCACTAAGCTTTGTGCTTACAGTTTTCAGTTTTGTTTTCAGGTAACTCTTCATCGAACGGGGAGGAGCTGGCACGGTAGCAGGGCATCACACACATAGGATTTTCGCACTATGATGTTCTTAGGATTGTACTCTGATGATATTTTGTCTTTAGGATATGATTTAATACATGTGATTGTGGTTATGATGAATGATGTGATTTGACTATGTTTTTCTTATAAACAATTTTCTAAATTTTTATATCAAAAATGAAATTATTGGTCTTGAAAATTGGGATGTTACAATATATATATATATATATATATATATATATATATATATATATATATATATAGGGTACCCATCAGGGCCAGTTTCAGGTACGGGTATGGGTACCCGACAAGTAGAACCATCCCCATCCCCGTTTTTTGTATTCAGGTAATACTCATCCCCTTCCCCGTCCACGATCAACTCGGGTATCTACCCGGTCAACTCGGGTTAGGGTTTCGGGTACCCATCGGGTAAGAGTTTTTTAGCCACCTCTAATTCCTTCGACCTACAAGTACAATGAGGAAAACTCACCATACATTCTGACAAAATAGTTGAACAATACGTTTCTCTCAATGAAAATTCTATCGGTCACGTTTTCAACAATCAGTGACCGAATATCAGACTATAGCTCAAAATTCCCAAAATACCCCTAGGTCAAACTTGGTTAAAATCATGGTCAAATGCAACGTCAAAAGTCAACCAAGTTGATTCGGGCTGAGTACACCCAGCATGCACAGCATGTCCATTTGGCGTACACACAATCCAGATACGGGGGCTTAAGGGAGTACGTGTAGCATACTGAGAAGTATGCCCAACGTACTCCACTGCCAGCCTTTCCTTTTAATAAGAGCTTAATCTGATAATTCCTTTCATTCAAAACCCAGATCTAGTCCCAAATAGTGTTCTAAATCATAAAGCTTCCAACTTTATGACCGTGCATGGTTATTAAGTGCCCAAACATTAAAACCCTAACTTCTTAACCTATTAAGACATCATAATATTTTCAAGGAAGGGCTAGAAGGGCCAAGATCACATTTCTACCACTTTAGACACCCTAAAATGTCCAAAAGGACAACTCCTTTTGTTTAGAGTAGCTCATACTCAAATAGACCAAGATTATGGGGCTAAAAACTACAAAACTCCACATATAGCAAGATCTAATGAAATAACCAACAAGTTCAGAGCTTTATACCTCTACATGATGCTTGAAGGCAAGATGCTTTTTGATCCAAATAGGTCTTGAGATTCTAAGGTGAATTAACTTCCTTCTTCATCCTTCAAGAACACCAAAAACACATTGTGAGGCTCAAAATGCTTCTAAATGTGGATTAGGGTTTGCAAGATATGAAATGGGACTGGAGGCTGATGAGAGAAGGACTATTAAGGAGCTAATGATGCTTAAATAGGGACCAAACCATAAAAGTTAGGTTTAGTCCTTCGGCTACGTATGTGGGGCGTATAAAGAGTATGCCTAGTATACTAGACAAAAAGGAGCCTTTCCTCATTAAACCACCATGCGACCAATTTTGCAATAACTTTCATGTATAAGGGTCAAAAATGTAATTTACCTGGATTATGTATGTTAATTCTCCCCCACTTGAATTAGACTTTGTCTTTGAAGTCCGCTACCACAAATAACTCAGGGTAGTGTTGTCGCATCTCCGCCTTGGTTCCCAAGTCCATTTGGAACTCTTCCTATGCTGCCATTGGACCTTGGCCAAAGATAACTACCTTGTTGCACAAGGCCTCGATCTTCCTATTCAAGATCAACACTTGTCTCTCAACATAATTCAGATGATTATCAACTTGAATATCATCCAAAGGAATAACCGATGAATCATAAGCTACATACTTTCAAAGTTGAGAAACATGAAAGGTGTTGTGAATCTGATTGAGCTCCTCAGGCGGGTCTAATCAATAGGCTACCCTGCCAACCCTGGTAATCACTCGAACGACCCAACATATCGAGGACCTAATTTTTCGCTCTTCCTTAAGCGTATTTAACCCTTCCAAAGTGATACCTTTAGTAAAACCATGTCGCCAACCTGAAATTCAAACTCAAAACGATGTATGTCGGCATAACTCTTCTGCCGACTCTGTGTTGTCTATAGTCTCTACCTGATCTGCTAAACAAGCTTTATCATCTAAAGAACTACCTCTATCTTCCCCATGACCTTGACACCGACCTCTCCCCAACAAACCCGGGTATGACATTTCCTCCTATAGAGAAGCTCAAACGACAGCTCACTGATACTAGAATGATAGTTGTTGTTGTAAGAAAACTTAACTATGGGAAGGTAGGAGTCCCAAATCCCACTGAAATAGATCCGACAGGCTTGAAACATATCCTCGAACGTCTGAATGGTCCTCTCACTCTTGTGATTAATATGTGGATGATAAGTAGTGCTAAAGTGCAACCTCATACTCAGTTCCTCGTGAAACCTTTGCCAAAATTGAGAAGTGAACCAAACATATCAATCAGACACAATGGATACTGGAAATTCATGTTGAGTGACAATCTCATGCACATAAACATCAGCCAATTTCTTGTCTGAGGAGCTCTTTCGAGTAGCTAAGAAGTAGGCACTCTTATTCAGACGGTCCACTATCACCCAAATTGCATCAAACCTGTTAGTCATCCGATGTAACTTGGTGATGAAATCAATGGTGATCTACTCCCATTTCCACATGGGAACCTCTAAAGGTTGAAGCTTGCCATGTGGCCTCTAGTGCTCGGCCTTGACCATCCGATAGGTCAAGCACCTCTCAACAAACCAGACTATCTCCCTCTTCATGCACAGCCACCAGTAACTAAGTCACAAATCCCAATACATCTTGGTGGCTCCAGGGTGTATCGAAAATCTGGACTTGTGTGCCTCCTCCAGTATAGTCAGCTTGATCCCACCAAAATCTGGTACCTAAACCCGACCGTACCGGGTCAACAATCTATGGTTGTCAGTAGAAAACCTATCAATCTTGCCCTTGATTCATTCATGGTTCCAATTATATTTCTTGACTCCCTCAGCCTGATCCTCCCTAATCAAATCCAAAAATGGCGAATCAATCGAAATCCTCATACATAGGCTCCCAACAGAGGAACTAGCCGACTTGTAGCTTAAAGCATCAGCAACCACATTCGCTTTCCCCAGGTGTTACAAAATATTGCAGTCATAATCCTTGACTACATCAAGCCACATAAGTTTTCTCATGTTCAGATTTGGCTGATCCATGAGATATCTCAAACTCTTATGATCCGTGTAGATGGTACACCGGACCCCATATAGATAATGTAGCCAAATCTTGAAAGCAAACACCATTGCTCCCAACTCCAAATCTTATTTCGGATACCAAACCTCATGCAGCTTTATCTACCTTGAAGCATATGCAATAAACCTTCCTTGCAGCATAAGAATTGCCCCCATACCAGTGATGGAAGCAGCACAATAAACAACAAAATCATTAACACCCTCAGGAAGGGTTAATATAAGGGCCTCACATAACTTTTGCCTCAGTGTCTCAAATTCAACCTGTTGCTTAGGCCCCCAATGATAATCCATGCCCTTCGTTGTCAGAAGAGTGAGGGGTACATCAACCTTAGAGAAATCCTAAATGAATCTCTAATAATACCCTACTAATCCCAAAAAACTCATGATCCCCGAAGGAGACTTCGGAACCTCCCACTATATAATAGCCTCAATCTTTGTCGGGTCGACCAAAATCTCATTCTGGTTAATGAGGTGTCTTAAGAATTGGACCTCCCATAACCAAAACTCACACTTCGAGAACTGGCATACAATTGTTCCCGCCTCAGAAATCCTAATATCTCTCGTAGATGCTCCTCATGTTGCTCCCTTTTTTGGAATAGACAATGATATCATCAATAAAAACAATGACTGATCGATCGACCATTAGCGTGCACACTTGATTCATTAAATCCCTAAATGTTGCATGCGCATTGATGACCCAAACGACATCACCACGAACTCGTAATGACCATAACAAGTCTGAAATGTTGTTTTATCCATTTTTTCCTCTCTGACCCTCATCTAATGATACCATGACCTCAAATAGATCTTGTAGAACCAAGATGCACCATGTAGCTGATCGAAGAAATAATCAATCCGTGGAAGTGGGTAATAGTTCTTCACCGTCAACTTGTACAACTCCCAATAATTAATACACATGCGATGAGATCCATCCTTTTTCTTCACAAACAAGGTCAGTGCTCCCCATGGTAAACTTCTCGGTCTGATAAAATGCTTCCCCAACACCTCCTGAAGCTAAGAAGACAACTCATTTATCTCTGGTGCTACCAATCGGTATGGCACCTTAGCAATCGGGGCCACACGAAGGACCAAATCGATCCTGAACTCAACCTGCCTATCAGGAGGCACACTGGGCAGTTCCTATGGAGACACATCAGGGAACTCTCTGACCATGGGCACATCCAAAATCAAAACCTCCTTCTCACCCTGGGTGTCAACCACATACGCAAGGTAACCCATACACCCATGTTGCAGATGTTGTCAACCCCTGGCAGCAGAACAAATGGCCAATCCAATCTTGGTACCCTCTCCATATATAATTAGTTCTCCCCCACTTAGGGTTCGAACTATCATCCACAGACCCTCACAGTCAATCATTGAATCAAACCTGCTCAACTAGTCCATCCCTACTATCACGCACACATCCCCCATGGGGATAGGGATCAGATCAATCAGATAAGGCACCTCGAAAATCTCCAAACACAACCCTGATAAATGCTCGATGCAGAAACCCCATGTTCATTGGAAATAGAATCCTACAAAAGAGACTTTAATTCTCCAAGAGGCATTTCAAAACTCCTACTAAAAGACTGAGACACAAAAGACTGACTCGCACCGAAGTCAAAAAGCACAAGAGCATGAAAGGAGTTCATTAAGAAGGTTCCTAGAATAATCATAAATATAAGCATACCATAAAATATTTGACAGAATAGTAAATGAAAACATACCAGTAACAACGCCCGGCGCCCCCTGGCCTCCTCCACAATGAGCTGGAAAGTACGACCTCAAGCCCTTGGGGGCTTTGAACTACCCTAGCGTCCATCGGTGATCCTCAAATTGGTTGGTACTGGAGCCTGCACTAGCCTTGCAACGAGAAAGGGCCAATTGGCCTTCACATGACCAACCTAATCATAGTGATAACAAATCCCGGTGCTCAGTACTACGGTCTGTTGATGACAATCCTTTACATAATGCTTTTCCTTGCCACAATCGTGGCACCTAAAAGAAAAATATTAACAAACACCCCCATTAACTTTGCCACACTTGCCACAAGTGGAACCCCTCTGACCTCTTGATCGTGAATTAGCAAGCTTGAACTACTTCGTTGCAAGTTGGGACTAAACCGGAGCTTGATTCTACTCCCTCATCTGGGTCTCTATCTCAATCTATCACCTCCTCATGACGTCCTAAAGCTCAAAGATGGTACCGTAATGCTGGGTAGACACAAACTGTCAAATATTCATCTTTTTCATGCTAAATGTCACACCCTAAAACCGAGAACGGCAAAAACGTTCTGGGGCGGAGGACGTCACGTAATGTATCACAACAATGCAAAGTAGTAAACAAGCAACAACATCATCCATTGCATTAATAGTATAATTTTAAGTACATATGAGTTCTTTCATAGTATAAATCTACATAATGAATATTCAAAATAAAAAGACGAGCCTTGACTGCTCCGTCTTCACAAAACCTGGTCGTCGTACCTATCTATTTATGACCTGAGAATACAAGTTATTTTGAAAGCGAGTATCATCAATAAAGTTGGTGAATTCATAAGTGTTTATGTGACTTTGAATTGTAAAACTGTAAAGAAAGACCTGTAAATGTTTGAAGGAAAATTTGTATCAATGAACATGTTTGTAAGTAATTGTAAACGTTTGAAAACCCTAGAAAATCCCATATTTCCTACTAGTATAAAAAGTAGCCTTCTACCAAGACCCGACTGTTTTGAATATTTGCTTTTAGAAATCCAATATTTGTCCATAAGTGGGTGGTAGTCTAAAAATCCCCAAAACTGAAATGCAATAGTGCTTTTCATGCCTAAAATAGTAGATTTGTGTATGTATAAAATCACTAAGGCATTTGATAACCCCGTAAATCAACATGTTCTTAATACTCCATGTGAGTTTTATAACCATACTAATGACCCAGACTAGCTGTAACAACGTTCTTCAGGCGTTGGAATGTTATGACATTTGTCACCCCAGACCTGCCGGTTTGACTGTAGCTAATAGTTTAGATGCGAGATTGTCAATCCCATATAGATCTATACACAAGTATCACGCTCTCCGTACAAGAGATTATGGTATATAATATAGGACTTTAACTGCATACTCGAAAGTACGTGAAGCTGAATGTCTCACAATTCTTAGTATTTAATAGATTTACGTATGAAAGTCCATTTGTTTTTGTATATGAAAGTATTTCCTTGACATAGTACTTGCACTATGTAAAATTTCATGAATAGCTAGTAAACTATCTATGTAATCGTATCTCTTCATATAGTATGTAATGTGTTCGTATTTCATATATAATGTATTAGTATAGACTCATGAATGAACTGACTCTTGTGTGATTCCTTGTACTTGGAATAGTAATTAGTATCTCCTAACTATACCTATTACAGTTACAAGTATTGTACGTGTATAACCGAAGTATGCCTTTGCTACCCAAAGGTACTGAACCAACTTACAGAACTTTTATGTCTATATATGTATACATGATATATATATATATATATATATATATATATATATATATATATATATAATATTTAGATGACATTCGGACGAATAACCGATGCCCTAAGGCCACATCCCAACGAGGAAAAGGAAATAAAGCGAGCTAGTCGTCCCAAGTCCTTTAATCATTACTTATATAAATATACATATATAGGCATGAATTTGACAATATAAAAGTATAAAAGAAGTTTTGAATAACCTTTGAAAAATATAATAACTAATAAATGATGACTTGATGTTACTTTGTAAAACGATTTGAAAGCAGTTTGTTTGCTAAGAACAATTTTAAGTATAAGAAAACCTTTGTGTTGAAACACAATTGTAACAGAGTTTAAAAGGAAACAGACAGTATGTAAGATAGTTTGATAAAGAGTTTTAACATGTATAAATGTTTGAGAAAGTCATTTGAAGTAATATGTTTGGTAAAACAACTAAACGTGTAGTAAATCCATTTGTATACCAGTTATAAATCCCATATGATTGTTTAAATAACAGCAAGTATAGCAAAAGATTGATGTTTTTCGCACGAGGATAATCGTGTGTTTACATGTATCCCCCCCCACCCTTAAAAGTGTTTAAAAGGATTTACAAAGTATTTGAAAATATAGTTGTAGGGGTATGAACTCACTTGATAGATTGAAGAAAGCGAGACGAAAACCGAGTAGAACTTCTACTCGAGAAAGCGGATTTCTCGGGATTCTCGGGAATCTCGGGAATATCGGGAGCGTAAAACTTCCTTCCGAACTTGGATATGAAAACCGGGACTTTGGGATGGCTCCGAGGGTTTAAATGCAGAGCTTCGTCACGAGAAAGAGAAGAATTGAGCAAAATCTCCCGGAACCCTCGCATCCCTTTTATAGGGGGCTGGAAGCCTCGCGTACACTGGGCGTAATAGCGAGGTTACACTGGGCGTACGCAACGTCAGCGCTTACTGTATCCTCGGATGAAGCATCGGAGCAACGTGGACGAACTGAGGTCTAGCACCCAAGTACGCTGGGCGTAAATTGTCTTGGTGTGTGTACCTCGAACTTGTAAAATCCGTGACTTTCGCATATGGGCTCCATTTTTGACGTTCTTTATATGCACGCATAAGTGAGAATGTAGTCTACAACTCTTGTTTAGACTTCATTGGCAAATTTTGACTTTATTTTTAATTATATATTTTTAATAGGCCGAGACACGAAAAGTCCGTTTAAAATCCATAACTTCTTCATCCGATGTTCGTTTCTGTCAGACTTTTTACCGTTGTGCTACCATTGACAAGATCTTTGATTCTCGTTTAGGTTGTGTCGGCCACAAATCACTCGATCACGGTTTCGAGTTTTTAGTTGTCTACTGCCACTTTTAACTTCCTCTTACGAAGTCAGATTTGGGCGTTCTTTTTATGCATGCTCACGGTTTAACGAAATATATGAATTTCGTTTAGACACCTAAGGCTAATACTTATTTTATTGAAACTTTGCGTTTTATGTTTACCAGTATTGCCAATTTTTTCCGCAAATCTTAGATTGGTCATAACTTTTTCGTTATAACTCAGTTTTTAGTGTTCTTTATATTTCTGAAACCCTTGAAACGATATCTATCATTTAGACAACCCAGTTGAGACTTTTTGAACATTTTATTTTCGAAGTTATTTTATTAAATTAAAATGGGTTACCAGGTTTGACTGGAATTCATTATATTGGCTTGAAATTTCAGGTTGTCACATCATCCACCCGATAGAGGGAATTTCATCCCAAAGTTAAATGTAAGGTACATATTTCTGGATTAGGGAAAGAGATGCAGGTACTTTGTTTCATTTGATCTTTGTGTTCCCAAGTAAATTCAGGTCCTCGCATGGCCTTCCAGCGGACCTTTCACTATCGGGGAACGGCTTTGTTTCTTTTGTTTTCCCTCACGGTCCATGATCTCTACGGGTTCTTTCACAAAGTTAAGGCTCTCGTTACTCTCGATCTTGTCAAGTGGGATTACAAGAGTCTCGAAGGACAGACACTTTTTCAAGCTTGAGACGTGGAGAGTAAAATGTATGTTACTGACTCGCGAGTAGGTTAAATTCGTAAGTTATAGGGCCGATTCTAGAAAGAATCTCGGAGGTCCTAACTATCTTGGAATTAGCTTTACACGCTTTCCGAAGCGTATCAAGGTCTCCCAGGGTGAGACTTCCAGAAGAATTTGGTCTCTCACATGGAATTCCAAAGGTTTCTTCCTCTTGCTTCTCTTCCCAGTCAAGGGTCGCTCCCTTCTGGGTCAAAGTTGTAAGAGGTTCCATAATTCACAAGGAGTTCTAAATGAACTATTACAGTAGGTCAGCGAGACCTAGAATTTGGCAAATTTCCGTCGGAGTCTTTGGTGCTGACAATTTCTCAATGGTTTTGATTATTGGAAGGGTCCTCAAGAATTCCCACATCACTAATAGTGTGTCTTAGAATTTCGACTCTTCAATTCCAAAACTTGTATTTAGAGAACTTCACGTAAAGCTTCTCTGATCGTATTGTTTCCATGGTTTGTTGTTGATGCTCTTCATGATTTCCTTCTTACTACGAGAGTAGATAAGTAAGTCATTACAAGGACAATGATGAACTGATCCAAGTAAGATTGGTGTACCGTATTTATTAAGTTCATGAATACTACGGGCATATTGGTCTTATCTGTGGGGTATCACTTACAGACTCGTAGTGTCCGTATCGAGTTTAGAAGATTTTCCTCAGGACATCCTTCTCCAACACTCGTAACTGGTGATATTCGGAACCCAGGTCTATTTCTGAAAGGTAAATCATTCCTTTGCGGTTGGTCAACAAATTCTTCTATGCGAGGCAGATGGTAATGGTTTCTAATGGAGATCTTGTCGAGGTCTCTGATAGTCGATGCTCCTATGAAAAACCTCGCCTTCCTTCTTGAAGAATAATACCAAAGTTCTCCAGGGTGAGAATCTTGGTCTTTCCATTCCATTGTTGAGTAGTCGTTAAGCGGTCCGGTCGGTTCTTGTGTCTTTGTGGGTGTTAGACTGCAGGGCGATCTGGTTACAGGAGTCGTATTGGGTTTTAAGTTTGTTCGCATGACGATGTGATTACTCGTAGTCTCGGGCAGTCTCCGTCCTAAAGTTCATATTAGAAGTCATACATGGTTCATCAATCACAGTCACACGTATACGAGTCGTATATAATTAAGATTGAAAAGGTAGTCGAATAAATGATTCTTCTTTAAGCTCACATCCCAACGAGGAAAAGAAGTTAAAGTGGAATCATTCATTCTAAACCTGTAGAACCTTGATTATATACCACCCCTGTGTATACATTCTTCAGTGATAGATCAACAGTAATGGTCCTTGGTTCGAACTTGACGTACTGTACGAGTTGTACTTCGGAGTTCTGAAATGACGGCTTTGCTAGAAAGACGTTTACGGAGAAAGAGATGTACGTACGAACTAGTATTTGAGGATCGAATGGACTCAAGTTGTATGATAATATCGGACTCACTTGGAAATAAAGACATTAGACTTGATCATAAAGGCGTTACAGACAAAACCCAATAGTGCCACTTTTAACAAGGTTACAGTACTTTAGATTTACTACAGGGTTACTGTTGCGAACAAGGTATACTACAAAAGACAAGTATACGCAGCACGAGGGTCCCTTAGCTAACGGGATCTCGCAAAAGATAAGACTCGAGTTGCACTAGTTTTAAACAGTTTATGAGTCTGTTACAACGAACGCCTTAGACACTTTAACGTGGGTCCGAGGTAGTTTCTCCTGCGGTGGTGATCCTTAGTATCTTCTCATCTACGCTGGAGTTCTTTGTTATTGTACAATCCTTCTTGAGGTGTCCAATTTCACTGCATTGGTGACATATCTGGCTTGTACTAGCATTGGTGGTGAGGTGTCGAGTCAGAGTTATTTGGACACGAGTATTTTCCTTGTTCGTCCACTTTGAAAATTTCCTTTATAGGGTCCGGTTTTACCACCACCATCGTGTTCAGGGCTGGTCCCGATGTTAGGGACTTGAGAAATGGGTCGTGTCGGTGCTGAAATGGCAGGAGTTGCCACTTGTTGCTGTTGCATGGCAAGTCTTTGGGATCGCTTGCGCTCCTTTCGGGGTTGGCAATTTCATTTTCTCTTCTCGGTTTTACGGCTTTGCAAGTACGTGACTGTTGTCATTTGTTGGCTTCCCGGCTTGGTACAACGATCAAAATTGTTAGCTCCTTTGCTAGTATTAATTGCATTGACAGAGTTGAGGTGTGCAAGCAAAGCTGTCACGGCAACTGTTACTGCGGCTTGGAATGTAGCGGCATCAATATGAAGGATAGGGGTTTCGTTGCTCGGCTGGTTACTTCTAAGTGACGACATGATCCTGTTATACAAAAGAAAATGAGTTTGTGAGTGATTATCGTTGAATCTAGATGTATTTCGACCATTCATGTGAAGAGTAGAAGTATTTTCTCGAGGGTTTGACCTACATCCCTATGATGCAGTCCTAGTACAGAGCAAAAGTAAGTTCATAGAATGGTTTCAAGACGTTCGACATTCAAACCGGGGTACCCTCTGTTAGTAAATAACATGATCCAGCTTTTGAAAGAGAATTTGGAATGATCCCTGAGCTAAATTACCCTAGTCCAATAACTTGACTAGAGTGAGTTTCAGATAGATCCCAACGAAAGTATGATGAAAGTATTTGAACAAAGAGTGACACAGAAGTTAGCCGACTTTCAAAATTGATATTCATGACGTAATAAGTTTGGTAAAATTGATCTTGAAGAAGGTTTTACATCATATCCGGAGTTGAAAGGTTTTGGCCGCATAAAGGCCTAACTAACAGTACTTTACAGTACACAATAGTTTCATAGAAAAATTCCACATAGGACATATACAAGAAAATGATTCCTTTAAACAAGGAAGGAAAATAAAGCATTTCCTACTGGCAGCGGTCATCCCTCTGGTGAACTCTCAGTTCAGCCCATTGACGTTCCATTATTAAGAAGGTGTCTTTCGTACACTCTCTAGCATACTAGGAGCTCTATGGCTTCGGCTCGTTTTTTAGCTAGTGCTTGTAGCAAGGTCTCATGCTCTCTCTTAGAGATCATGAGTGTGTGCAAGGCGATTGGTGCGGATGGTATGCATTCCTGCATTGGCATTAACCTCTTCGATACGATGGAGAGTCGTCATGCCCTGAATTTCGTTTCGGGAAACTCTACGGATCAGGATTGGTAGAACTCTATATATTGAGCTCCCTTCGCTTAAGTTGTATAAGCTTCGGTTTCCTATAAACGGAATAGGTTGATCTTGCTCTTCGCTCCATGTTTCCAAGCATTCTACCCAAGGAGGCGTTGGGCCATGAAGAGCCGGACGAGGGTTAGGATTTGAATTGGGAGCTACTGGGGGTAGGTTCTCAGCCTCGGGTTCAGAGTTATTCTCATCCGAAAGGTCTTCAGCATGGTGATCACTCAAAAGGGATTGGATGATCATTCTCTGGTTCTTCTCCGAACCATCCAGCATCGCCTTTATTTGGAAGGTACGGGTTGGTGGGGGGATGGGGTCTAGCTATGTTATCTATGCGATAAATGGGGTATAAGAATCTAACACATAAGTAGTTTATAGTAATACACAAAATACTCCTATAGTATTTTTAGGTTTATGTTCTATTGTTCTCATTGTGGTATTGTGGGTAAGTTTTTTGCAACTCACAACCACGCTTAGGCACATGCTAGTCAACCCTCGGATAATATAGTTGGTCAGGCTATATCATTCCAGTTTTGACTATATGTCTCTAAGTCTACTTGTGCTGCCAAACAATCGTAATACTTTTGTTCTGTCCTAGTGACACTGATTTTAGTATCAATGCAGGCATGTATACTTAATTAAATATTTTATTATTTAAAAGTATAGACTCTTTATCAGAGTATTTTAATCCCTATTGTATTTATAGTCTGTATATCTTTTATGGGTTCATATACTCAATTCACTATAAACAATGCTCTAATACCAATCTGTCACACCCCAAAACCGAGAACAGCGGAAACGTTCTGGGGCGGTGGACATCATGTAATGTATCACAACAATGCAAAGTAGTAAACAAGCAACAACATCATCCATTACATTAATAATATAATTTTAAGTACATGTGAGTTCTTTCATAGTATAAATCTACATAATGAATATTCAAAATAAAAGACGAGTCTTGACTGCTCCGTCTTCACAAAACCTGGTCGTCATACCTGTCTATTTATGACCTGAGAATACAAGTTATTTTGAAAGCGAGTATCAGTAATAAAGCTGGTGAATTCATAAGTGTTTATATGACTTTGATTTGTAAAACTGTAAAGAAAGACCTGTAAATGTTTGATGGAAAATTTGTATCAATGAACATGTTTGTAAGTAATTGTAAACGTTTGAAAACCCTAGAAAATCCCATATTTCCTACTAGTATAAAAAGTAGCCTTCTACCAAGACCCGACTGTTTTGAATGTTTGCGTTTAGAAATCCAATATTTGTCCATAAGTGGGTGGTAGTCTAAAAATCCCCAAAACTGAAATGCAATAGTGTTTTTCATGCCTAAAATAGTAGATTTGTGTATGTATAAAATCACTAAGGCATTTGATAACCCCGTAAATCAACATGTTCTTAATACTCCATGTGAGTTTTATAACCATACTAATGACCCAGACTGGCTATAACAACGTTCTTCATGCGTTGGAATGTTATGACATTTGTCACCCCAACTCTGCCGGTCTAACTGTAGCTAACAATTTAGGTATGGGATTGTCAATCCCGTATAGATCTATACACAAGTATCAAGCTCTCCGTACAAGAGATTATGGTATATAATACAGGACTTTAACTGCATACTCGATAGTACGTGAAGCTGAATGTCTCACAATTCTTAGTATTAAATAGATTTTCGTATGAAAGTCATTTGTTTTTGTATATATAGTATGTAATGTGTTCGTATTTCATATGTAATGTATTAGTATATACTCATGAATGAACTGACTCTTGTGTGATTCCTTGTACTTGGAATAGTAAGTAGTATCTCCTAACTATACCTATCATAGTTACTAGTATTGTACATGTAAAACCGAAGTATGCCTTTGCTACCCAAAGGTACTGAACCAACTGATGGAACTTTTATGTCTATATATGTATACATGATATATATATATATATATATAACTAATATTTAGATGACATTCAGATGAATAACCGATGCCCTAAGGCCACATCCCAACGAGGAAATGGAAATAAAGCAAGCTAGTCGTCCTAAGACCTTTAAACATTATTTATATAACTATACATATATAGGCATGCATTTGACAATATAAAAGTATAAAAGAAGTTTTGTAAGACCTTTGAAAAGTTTAATAACTAATAAATGATGACTTGATGTCAGTTTGTAAAACGATTTGAAAGCAATTTGTTTGCTAAGAACAGTTTTAAGTATAAGAAAACATGTGTATTGAAAAACAATTTAAAAAGCGTTTGAAAGGAAACAGACAATATGTAAGATAGTTTGATAAAGAGTTTTAACATGTATAAACGTTTGAGAATGTCATTTGAAGTAAAATGTTTGGTAAAATAGCTAAACATGTAGTAAATCCATTTGTATACTAGTTATAAATCCCATATGATTGATTAAATAACAGCAAGTATAGCAAAAGATTGATGTTTTTCACATGAGAATAATCGTGTGTTTACTTGTATTCCCCCACCCCCCTTTAAAAGTGTATAAAAGCATTTACAAAGTATTTGAAAATATAGTTGTAGGGATATGAACTCACTTGATAGATTGAAGAAAGCGAAACGAAAACCGAGCAGAACTTCTACTTGAGAAAGCGGATTTCTCGTGATTCTCGGGAATCTCGGGAACATCAGGAGCGTAAAACTTCCTTCTGAACTTGGATATGAAAACTGGGACCTTGGGATGGCTCCGAGGGTTTAAATGCAGAGCTTCGGCACGAGAAAGAGAAGAATTGAGCAAAATCTCCCGGAACCCTCGCATCCCTTTTATAGGGGGTTGGAAGCCTCGCGTACGCGACGTGAGCGCTTACCACATCCTCGGATGAAGCATCAAAGAAATGTGGAGGAACTGAGGCCTAGCACCCAAGTACGCTGGGCGTAAATCGTCTTGGTGCGTGTACCTCGAACTTGTAAAATCCGTAACTTTCGCATACGAGCTCCGTTTTTGACGTTCTTTATATGCACGCATAGGTGAGAATGTAATCTACAACTCTTGTTTAGACTTCGTTGGCAAATTTTGACTTTATTTTTAATTATATATTTTTAATAGGCCAAGACACGAAAAGTCCGTTTAAAATCCATAACTTCTTCATCCGATGTCCGTTTCTGTCAGACTTTTTACCGTTGTGCTACCATTAACGAGATCTTCGATTCTCGTTTAGGTTGTATCGGCCACAAATCACTCGATTACTGTTTTGAGTTTTTAGTTGTCTACTGCCACTTCCGAACTTAGAAAAATCATAACTTCCTCTTACGAAGTCAGATTTGGGCGTTCTTTTTATGCATGCTCACGGTTTAACGAAATCTACGACTTGCGTTTAGACACATAAGGATAATACTTATTGTATTGAAACTTTACGTTTTACGTTTACCAGTATTGCCGGTTTTCGCTGTGAATCTTATATTGGTCATAACTTTGTCATTTTAACTCGGTTTTTAGTGTTCTTTATATTTCTGAAACCCTTGAAACGATATCTATCGTTTAGACAACCTAGTTGAGACTTTTTGAACATTTTATTTTCGAAGATATTTTATTAAATAAAACGGGTTACTAGGTTCGACTGGAATTCGTTATATTGGCTTGAAATTTTAGGTTGTCACACTAAAGTACCGATTCCTCTGAGTCTGCTCCAAAGCAGCAAACTCAAGACAGAAAAGATCCCTCTTCGTGAACATTTTGGTACTCTACATCACCGTATCAGTCGTCTGTCTCAGATCGAGGTACTCTCGAGCCAATATATCCCTCTCCACCGTAGGAACATATCTCGAACGAAACATCTCCAAGAACTGCTCCCAAGTAACAGAAATCGTCTGCTCAAGAGTATACAAACCGGTCACCAATCTTCACCAATCCTATTCCCTTAACCGGAGAAGTTTCAAGGCACACTTGACTTTCTAGTTATCTGGGAAAGAACATGTGAAGAAGCAATCCTCCACATCAGACAACCACATCATCACCACAATTAGGTCCTTAACCCCATCAAACTCTAGGGACTTTGTGTTATCAAAGTCCCAATACTAGAATGCTCTCTCCCTTCGAATTCATGCACTAGCAACAACCATGGTAGCTACAACAGCAGCAACCTCAGTGAGGGCAACATAGCGATCATCGAATAGCTCAATCATAACAGTCTTGATAGACCCAAACAACTTTATAATAGAACCCATGACAGCAGTAGCCACCTCGGTGGTGATCAACTTACAAATATGATCATCAGTCAACCCTTTCCAATCCTAGCTACCCATTCTAGATCCGAAACCAGATCCTCTCGTGAACATCATACTGAAAATGAACCAATAAACGTATCAAAAAATGCCACCATTCATACTATATAATCATCACATGGAGGCTAAACCCTCGGGGTTTGTTACTTCCTTGTTACACGTATGGGTCATGTGCTTCCAGTAGTACGAGCCCATACTATATTCCACACCTACCCATATTTGTCTCAATGGATCATCACAAACTACTTCAAACAACTCACAACTAGGATATGCACACATTCTATACTCACTCTCCCGAGAGTGGCTGATCACTCCTCATCTGGTCGGCTGCTCACGTACTCACTCATAAAACTTCCACCAACCATGTAGTTAGTCGTGGATGCTAATCATAGATAACATTGGATTCCATAGACGGTCGAATACTTGATTCAACCCTAAGTGCACCACCAGACAAGGAATAGGAAATATGGTTAAACCTAGGGGTGTGCAAAAAAACCGCAAAACCGAAAAACCGAGCCGAACCGGCTAATCCGAAACCGAAAAAAAACCGAAACCGAAAAAAACCGAAACCGAAAAAACCAAAACATAAAAAAACCGAAACCGAAAAAACCGGATATCAACGGGTCGGTTTTGGTTTGGATATTTAAGTATCCGCGGATAACCGAACCGAACCGCTTGATATATATATATATATATATATATATATATATATATATATATATATATATATATAACTTTTAGCCATATCCCAAACAAAAATCATGAGCGGTTATTCCAATTTTACACTTCTACATTATGTTTTCTTCTATTTTTATTTTTATATTTATTATACCAATTATAATGTATGTTATTTGACTTTCATTATTTTTTTATAATTCTTTGGACTTAGTAATTTTTAGAAAGAAATCGTTGGAATGAAGTTTGTAATTTTAATTGTATTTGAATTTTTATATTTAGCGGGTACCCGTGAACCGAACCGTGGTTACCCGCCTTTATATGGTTCGGTTCGGTTCGGTTTTTTTGCTAATTCGGTTCGGTTTCGGTTAGTGCACATGAAGTACCCGCCCTGTGATGACGGTTCACAATTTTATTACTATCCGAACCAAACCGCCCCGTTAACACCCCTAGTTAAACCAAACATTCTTAAGCTATATAATTTTAGTTATGTACAACCATGATACATACACTAAGCAACTACATTAATGATATCAATTTTACATATCATATAGAGAGTTCTCCTATGCTACTAGGAATCATACATCACGCAACTCTATCATGCAATTCCTGAAGATCTCTAGCCTATCACTAGCATGCATTTATTCTAGACTCATAGTACATGTTCCCATGTTTCCGAAAACATAAAGAACATCCAAAACGGAGTTCGTATGCAAAAGATACGACAGTTTTAAGAAACCAAACTGGTATAACACTGGGTTTACCTATATTAAGTAAATTGTTTCACACCGTTGAGGTACTTACACACTGCCGACAAGATTTCTGAGAGCGTTTTTGGAATCAAACTATACTCTAATATTTAATTTCGTACTCAAAATATTTTTAGTAAAAATATTTACAAAAATCGCGGAAACGGACTCCGTGAGTCGTTTTGACGCAAAACTTTAAACGTGATTTCCCAGAGTTCCATAACTCCAAAAATTAATTTGTCTGTGTTTTTGGAATCCATGAATAAAATCCAATCCGTCCGTATATTCAAAAACAATTCTCAACGCTCAGATCCCGACGCACCCAACTACGAGTACTAATAAGCCACTAATAAGGGTGTAACCCTTGGATGGGATCCACTAGTTTTGAAAAGACAAACATCAGGACTTTTCCCCTGAAGATATCCCACATAATCCCCCATCCCTCTTTTCCTCTTTGGCTCACATTTCATTCAAAGGTACAAGCATGGTACCTGATGGGAGTGAAGGAGTATGGCCTCCTTGGCCAGGTGAATACTTCACCATACTATAAATAGAACTCAACTCTCATTCATTTCTCGCCATCAACTCATTCATCCTTTCTCTCAACATTCTTTAGATTCTTACAAATCTCTCCCAAGTTCTTATAAATCTATCCCAAGTTCTTATAAATCTCTCCCAAATCTCTTCCAGTAAATAACTCACAAAATGATTCCAATCTCCTAAATCACTCCTCACCACACTTAGAACCTCTTCCTTAAACACCTATATCATCCCAACCCTTCAATTTGTTGAAAACCACTCGAAATGGGGGAAGAAAACTGAAAACAGCAAGCCAATTTCGGAGTTTTAGTCATTTAGGACATGCTGACTTCGGACCTTCTCACCTCGGACTCAACAGTCTCGAGGTTTCTCTCTGTCTCAGACCCTTTTAAGTTTCGGAGCCTACTCACCTTGGAACCCAGCAATCTTGGATTTCTTTCCTGTCTTGGACCCTTCTAAGTCTCGGACCTGCTCATCTCGGACTCAGCAGCTTTGAACTTCCTTCGGACTTTGGACCATCTACCACTTCGGAGTCCAACATTAGATTTTGGCAGTTTCGAACTTTTTCTCATTTTCGGAGTTTTTGACTTCAAAATTTCCATCAGGTTTGGATTTTTCTCATCTCGGACCTTCTAACATCATATTTTATACCCATCTCAGAGTTTTTACTGTATCAGAATTTTCCAGTATTGGAATTTTCACAAGTATCGGAGCTTTTTCACCTCAGAACATTTCCACTTCGGAACTTCTACCACTTTGCGTGTTTTTCATCATCATCAAAGACTTCTATAGTCTCATCAATCATCAAGACTAAGCTAATCTCAGAAGTTCAAACTCACAACCACACACCTCTGTTTTTGTACTTTTTAAATGCAACCCACTAACCGCATATCGGGGTGAGAGTTACGTCCCCTCTTTTATATCTATTCGTTTTGGGGGAAAATACATGTCCTAAATAGTATTTATAATAAAAATACATAAGTCTTACATGATATGCATGCTACAAGTTTTAAAGTATTTAAAGTTTCAAATACTTTTATACATGAATACTTTTATGCATAAGACTTTACACACATATACAAGATCCTTAAATTAAAATATATTTTACTATAAAACCGAGTAATATAAACTTTTATAAATACGTTAACCATACTCGACTTTTATGAACATTATACTATGAAATTCATTACATGAATACTTTTATTCATAAGGATTTACATACATACAATGTAACACCCAAAGTTTTAAAGGCCAAGAAAGGAATGAAAGCCCTAATTTTAAGGGTCGACTCGGCGAGTTCAAGGAGTGACTTAGCGAGTCCGAGCGGGATCCGGGTCGAGGAGTAAGCGACTGACTCGGCGAGTCGACCAAGGTGACTCGGCGAGTCTGGTATGAACAAGGAAAACCCTAATCCCGGGAGTTGTATCCTATTTAAAGGGTGTTATGTCCCTCCCTCAGCCCCCATATCACCCTAGAGAGCCAGTGCACCCTTGATTTTGTGAGAGCTTCCATCATTTGAGAGATAAATCTTGGAGGAAGGAACTTTGGGAGAGGAACTTGAAGATCAAGTAGGTTGCTTCAAAGGAGGAGGTGTAGATCCGAGATCTACTTCAGTGGTGTTCATCTTGGAGGTAACAAGCTGCTATTTCCCCTCATTTGCACCTAGATCTTGGTGTGTGTTTTGGGCGTTCATGGAATTAGAGTGACCTTTCGAGCTAGGGGTTCAGATCTGAGGTTGTCACCTCAGATCCATGCTTATTTTAATCTAAAACCCTGTAAAGTATCAGCCCTTGAATTGATTTTGAAGCCCCTTGGCCTTAAACCCTATTTTATAGCATATTTTGCCTAGATCTCCTTCTCTACACGTAAAGTTTGCAACTTTACGTGGGGAATAGGCTTGGGAAGGGTGGATCTATAGTTTGGAGTTCATGCATGACTCAAAAGTCCTCTGCATGTAAGGAGATCTGAAGGGACTCGGCGAGTCCTTTGAGTGGACTCAGCGAGTGGCATGAAGTTGTGGAGAAACTCAACGAGTGGGATGAACAACTCGTCGAGTCGTATGAAGATTGCCTTGTACTCGGCGAGTCTGTTCTTAGACTCGTCAAGTTAGGTCGTGTAACCCCAAACCCTTCGAGTTGAGACTTGAATCAGTGAGTCGGGTGGAGACTCAGTGAGTTGGACAGGTCAGGACTCAGAAATCGGTAGACTCGGCGAGTCATGGACTGACTCGGCGAGTCGAGTCGCGAAAGGAAGGAATCCGATCATTATGAACTCGGCGAGTCGGTAGGGTGACTCGGCGAGTAGGGTTGATCTGGAAGGTTGACCTTGACCAGGACTTTGACTTGGACCAGGGTTGACTTGGTTGTCTTTCGGGGGTCAGTTAGACTCAGTGTTGCATTGGTAGTTCGGGGAGCAAGGAGGAATTCATTGAGTCGCCGGGCAGCAGCTAGTGAGATCCTCAGCAAGTTCAGCCAGTGCAGGTGAGTTTCCCTTTGTGTGAATGGGTCTAAGGCCACAATGCCGACTCATGTAGTTATGAGTAGAAGACCCAGGGGTTAGCCCTAGACACAATATGCTAGTATGATATTCCGGATGAGGTCTAGTAATTAGCGGGTGGGTGCCCAAGGATTTGTTTATATGATAGTTTATACTTGTTGTCTGTGTGATACATGTATGTGCCTCGTAGGGAGGTGAGTGAGGGCGAGGTCCCGTATCTCACCAATAGCAGAGTGTGGATGGGGTTCCACATCTCAATAGTAGCATAACAGGGGCAGGCCCCAAGTTAGGGAAGGAGTGAGGGTGCGTTGGGCCCGTATCTCACTACCATTAGGAGCGTGGACGGGGTTCCATAACTCATCAGTAGCAGGACATGGGCGAGGCCCAGGATAGGCGAGGCCTTAGGACAGTACCAGTTGTATGTGTTTAGTATGTGTTGTGATATGTTTATGTGTTATTATTTGTTGGCGGGCGAGCCCCTGTGACAGGCGGGGCCTAAGTAAAACAGATCTGTATCCGAGCGGGGCTCGAAGCCAGGCGGGGCCTGGAGTGACGGGGCCATGGTAGCGGGCGAGGCCCAAGGTAGCGAGCGTGGCCCAGTATGTGCAGTATGTGGTTATGCATGGTATGTGGTACGGTGGGGAACTCACTAAGCTTCGTGCTTACGGTTTTCAGTTTTGATTTCAGGTACTTCCGGTAGCGGAGGGAAGAGCTCGGGGTGATCGCATGGCATACACCATAGATTAGACAACCTGCGAATGTTTACTCTGATAATTAACATGTGTTTTGAAAACTTATACTCAGACTATGTTTTGGAATGATGACTTTGCTTAAAGTAATGTTTTATTAAAAAGAAATTTTTAGTCTTAAATTTTGTGTCGTTACAAGTTGGTATTAGAGCCTTGGTTTGAGGGATTCGGACATGATCTCGGGTGTGTCCGAACTCAAACTGAGGAATTGGTAAAGAAGTTTTCAAAATGAAAAGACAGTTTTGTAAAAAGAGAGTTTTGAGAAAGAAAATAGTTTTAGAAAAGCAAAAAGAATTCAGAAAGATAAAAACTTTGAAAAGAGAAAAGAGGTGTGGTGCATGCAATCAACCGAGCTCAAGTAAGTACCCCAAAATACCCATACAAGTTTATGATTTGATTATCAGTTAATAGAACAGCATGCTAGATTAGGACTAAGGATCTAGGGAGGATGCCTTATGTGCCTGTTATATGTGCTTTTGATTAGGTTATGCGTGAGTTTATGAGTTTTGTTGCATGCTAGTTCAGATTCTTGCTATGTGGATATGATTGCTTAAGTATGTTATGGTTAGGTTTTCCCTTGTCTGAATGCTGCTTGCTTTGTGCATTGTGGGATTCTAAGTGATGGGAGTTAGCCATTAGGTGGATACATCCCGTCACATGTGATCAGGGTTGAATAATCTCAGACTGTTGGATTTGGTCCTATTGCGCAGCTCTTGTTTGAGTCCAACCGTTTTAGGAATGATTCTTTTACTTGAAGGATTATCTGAGCCTCATCACATGTGATGGTATCTAGGTAATGGCTAATTGGTATTGCGAGGAGGCCTTCAGAAGTTGAGGACTGGTTTGAGTTGAGTCAAAGGTTTCCCTAGGGTAAGCCTAGGATGAGGTAGTGCTGGGAGCAGTAGTAGTAGAAAAGGGACCTGGTGGAGTCAAAGCAATTCTTGAAGAAAGTACGAATAGATGTGGAAGGTAGTATGGGCCCGTACTACTGAAAGCAGAGGATCCGTACTCGATTCGGGAAAGGCCGAGACAAGACCGGGAACCTGGTAATGAGTATGTTTGGTCTCGCAGCAGTGAGGGGTATTCCGATAATGGTTATCTTATATGTTTCAGTATGGTGACATTGCAAGAGGGACCAGTGGGCAGATCAGGCGTCGGAGTCGGATCAAGCTCGGGTTCAGGGACCGAGCAGCTCGAGGAGCGGATGAGAGAGTTGATATCAGCTAAGGTTACGCGCAGTATTCTAGCTCAGACTCCCGTGATCTTTGGCACGGTCAAGGAGGGTATATTGGAGATTTTGGATGAGAGGCTGCGAGCCTTCCGTACTGAGATGATGGCTTTGTTAGGAGCGCGTACCTTGACGTTTTGGGAGTTTAGGGCTTGCGGGGCACCAGATTATCATGGGGCTAGGGACCCCATCACTTGCAGCAGATGGTTGGCTGATGTTGCCAACGCATTTCATACGAGCCGGTGTCCTGAGGAGGACAAGGTCAGACTCGCTTCCTGTCTTCTGAAAGACAGAGCGAGGGATTGGTGGGAAGAGATTGGTCATGCTTTGGGTGATGATACCGCGTTGGACGCGATGACTTGGAGTGACTTCTCAGCTAGGTTCAGGGCGGAGTTTTCGCTGATTATTGAGGTGCAGCAGTTGGCCCGTGAGTTTCAGGATTTGACGCAGACTACTGAGACTGTGGCAGAGATCACCGCCAAGTTCAGGGAGAGAGCCCTTCTTGTTCCGCAGTACGTCGCGGATGAGGAGATGAAGAAGGCACGATATCATGAGATGTTGAGGGATGACATCAGGGAGTTCGTGAGCAGGTCCGGCTGTAAGACGCTGGAAGATATGATTTCTCGGGCCAGGGAGAGGGAAATTGATTTGGAGCAGATCCAGAAGAGGGAGCCGGATGAGGTTCAGGTAGTCGGAAGTTCAGGCAAAAGGCCCAAAGGATCGGATTCGAGATCGATGGATTTTCAGGACAGCAGTCGGTGCGGAAAGTGCGGCAGGGCGCAAGGGGGCGCGTGCAAAAGTGGTAGTGGTGGTGAGTCTGGTTGCTTCAGGTGCAGTCGGTCTGGTCATTTTAGCAGGGATTGTACTGTTACTGTCACTCAGGGATCAGATTTGATATGTTTTCACTACAATCAGCGGGGCCACAAGAAGGCCCAGTGCCCCAGTTTGTTTTCAGCAGGACAGGTGATAGCACCTGCCCCTGCAACCTTGAGGATCACGGGCGGCCGTCAGGGCCGTGCCGAGGCGCCTGTAGTAGGAGTCAGGGCTTTCCAGATGACTACGTTGGAGACGCGAGCAGCGCCGGACGATGCAGGTATGTGACTTCTGTTTCAGTTCTTTTACTTTTTGCATGATTATATTGTTATGGTTCTGCATCATTATCGGTTGAGCATTTCATTTTGAGCGGTTTGATTGTGATCGAGTTATATGCCATCTGCATACCTTGGATATTTGGTTAGTAGTTAAGGGATGGGTTTTATCGAAGAAGGTTACTTAGGGTGCAGTATTTGTAGCTTGCCTTGGAGGGACTCGGTATGTCTCGCTAGTTCGGAGTCGTACAAGTTTTCAAAATGGACTGGTTAGATCCCTAGCTATACTAGGTGTGAGCAGGATCGAAGTGGGGGAGAATCCTTCGAATAAACAAGGGTGAGAGCACGCAAATCCAGAACGAGTATGTGACTTCTGAGAAGGAAAAGAGGTAGTTGAGCGTTTGAGGGGTTGTGTAGTTCAGGGTTGGGAGTTTGAGAAACTCCCCATCAGTCCGGACGTATATATGGTAATAGTGAGTATGTGTTTTGGATTCAGGTTGATGGGTCGCCTGTAGGACTCATGTGAGTCGGAATGAAAATCATGAGGTCAGATAGATTGGGTGTTTTCGTGTTAATAGTCAGTGGCAGAAGCAGCATGTAGAGCATGGAAGAGTGGCGGGAGAGCCTCAGCTTTCTTCAGCAGCAGTCAGTAGTGGAAAGTGTTGTCAGACTACAGGGCAGCCGTAGCATTCACTAGCAGTCAACGATAGAAGGTGATGTGAGACTGCGGGTAAGCCGTAGCATTCCATAGTAGCTTCGTTGGCGGAGACGGGGCGAGGCCCTTATCTCCTAGCATTTAGATAGGTATCAGGAATGGTTAATGTATGAGAATAACAGTTTAGGTGAGACCTGAGAGCAGGGTTGCTCAGTAGTATGGTTGGGTGAGACCCGTGGGCGAGGCCCGTGTGAGAGTAGTTAGACAAGTGGGACTAAAAGGATAGGGATGGGTGAGACTCGTGGGCGAGGCCCGTAAGTTTTGGCAGCACAGGTGGGACCTGGTAAGGATCTTAGTGTCTAGATAGGGGATCGGGGATCCCAGAATATAGTAGTGCCAGCCGGATAGAATAAATTGAGTTGTATAGGTGGCGGAAGTTTCTTTGAATGTCGCTGGGAGCGACTAGTGGTTGTGTTGGGTCAGCAATCGGTGAGAGTCGGTAATCCAGATATTGATAGGTTGGTAGGGACCAGGATGGTCTCAGCTCATCCGGAAGCCCGATAAGGAATAGCAGGATTTCTAGTCAGTAGTAGTGCGGGTATGCAGAGTATGGTGGAATTCAGTCAGTCGATCGTGGGGTGCTCGACACCAAATTATAGTAGAAAGAATGCCAAGTGGATACTGGAAATGATGACCCGTACTGAGTAGCGGGAGTAATAGATTGGGTGAAGATAGGGTCTTCACAGTGGCAGAGGACATAGATGGTTATGGAGCGTTGCCTTGGGGAAGGCAAGGAAATCGCGCAAGGAAAGAAGGGGTGAACCCCTATGTTGCAGTACTCGGAGAGTACCAGAAAGATTGTCGGTTTAGTAAGTTGTGTTTCCAGGATGTTCAGGGTTAGGATGCATCCGAAATTATTATCTGTAAGGATTGGCGTTGGTCTGAATGACTGAGCGGAAGGCCAGCGAAGTTAGGCAGCTGGTGTTAGAATGAGTGTTGGGGTATTGGAGGCAGGTCGCAGGCGGTGGATCATAGCAAACTTCGAGGATGAAGTTTAGCTTAAGTGGGGGAGAGTTGTAACACCCAAAGTTTTAAAGGCCAAGAAAGGAATGAAAGCCCTAATTTTAAGGGTCAACTCGGCGAGTCCGAGCGGGATCCGGGTCGAGGAGTAAGCGACCGACTCGGCGAGTCGGCCAAGGTGACTCGGTGAGTCTGGTCTGAACAAGGAAAACCCTAATCCCGGGAGTTGTATCCTATTTAAAGGGTGTTATGTCCCTCCCTCAGCCCCCATATCACCCTAGAGAGCTAGTGCACCCTTGATTTTGTGAGAGCTTCCATCATTTGAGAAATAAAGCTTGGAGGAAGGAACTTTGGGAAAGGAACTTGAAGATCAAGTAGGTTGCTTCAAAGGAGGAGGTGTAGATCCGAGATCTACTTCAGTGTTGTTCATCTTGGAGGTAACAAGCTGCTATTTCCCCTCATTTGCACCTAGATCTTGGTGTGTGTTTTGGGCATTCATGGAATTAGAGTGACCTTTCGAGCTAGGGGTTCAGATCTGAGGTTGTCACCTCAGATCCATGCTTATTTTGATCTAAAACCCTGTAAAGTATCAGCCCTTGAATTAATTTTGAAGCCCCTTGACCTTAAACCCTAGTTTATAGCATATTTTGCCTAGATCTCCTTCTCTACACGTAAAGTTTGCAACTTTACGAGGAGAATAGGCTTGGGAAGGGTGGATCTATAGTTTGGAGTTCATGCATGACTCAAAAGTCCTCTGCATGTAAGGAGATCTGAAGGGACTCGGCGAGTCCTTTGAGTGGACTCGGTGAGTAGCATGAAGTTGTGGAGAAACTCGACGAGTGGGATGAACAACTCGTCGAGTCGTATGAAGATTGCCTTGTACTCAGCGAGTCTGTTCTTGGACTCGGCGAGTCAGGTTGCGTAACCCCAAACCTTTCGAGTTGAGACTCGAATCAGTGAGTCGGGTGGAGACTCAGTGAGTTGGACAGGTCAGGACTCAGAAATCGGTAGACTCGGCGAGTCATGGACTGATTCGGTGAGTCGAGTCGCGAAAGGAAGGAATCTGATCATTATGAACTCGGCGAGTCGGTAGGGTGACTCGGCGAGTAGGGTTGATCTGGAAGGTTGACCTTGACCAGGACTTTGACTTGGACCAGGGTTGACTTGGTTGTCTTTCGGGGGTCAGTTAGAGTCAGTGTGGCGTTGATATTGGTAGTTCGGGGAGCAAGGGGAGCAGGAATTCAGTGAGTCGTCGGGCAGCAGCTAGTGAGATCCTCAGCAAGTTCATCCAGTGCAGGTGAGTTTCCCTTTGTGTGAATGGGTCTAAGGCCACAATGCTGGCCCATGTAGTTATGAGTAGAAGACCCGGGGGTTAGCCCTAGGCACAATATGCTAGTATGATATTTCGGACGAGGTCCAGTAGTAGCGGGCGGGTGCCCAAGGATTTGTTTATATGATAGTTTATACTTGTTGTCTGTGTGATACATGTATGTGCCTGGTAGGGAGGTGAGTGAGGGCGAGGTCCCGTATCTCACCAATAGCAGAGTGTGGATGGGGTTCCACATCTCAATAGTAGCGTAACAGGGGCGGGGCCCAAGTTAGGAAGGAGTGAGGGTGGGCTGGGCCCGTATCTCACTACCATTAGGAGCGTGGACGGGGTTCCATAACTCATCAGTAGCAGGACATGGGCGAGCCCCAGGATAGGCGAGGCCTTAGGACAGTACCAGTTGTATGTGTTTAGTATGTGTTGTGATATGTTTATGTGTTATTATTTGTTGGCGGGCGAGCCCCTGTGACAGGCGGCGCCTGGAGCGACGGGGCCGTGGTAGCTGGCGAGGCCCAAGGTAGCGGGCGTGGCCTAGTATGTGCAGTATGTGGTTATGCATGGTATGTGGTAGGGTGGGGAACTCACTAAGCTTCGTGCTTACGGTTTTCAGTTTTGATTTCAGGTACTTCCGGTAGCGGAGGGAAGAGCTCGGGGTGATCGCATGGCACACACCATAGATTAGACAACCTGGGAATGTTTACTCTGATAATTAACATGTGTTTTGAAAACTTATACTCAGACTATGTTTTGGAATGATGACTTTGCTTAAAGTAATGTTTTATTAAAAAGAAATTTTTGGTCTTAAATTTTGGGTCGTTACATACAAGTTTAAAGTATTTCAAAGTTTCAAAGACTACTACCCTTGAATAATTTTATTCATAAGGCTTTCCACACTTATATAAGATCGCTATGTTGAACTACATTTCTCTATAAAAGCGAGTAGTTTATATTTTTATAGACACTACAACCATACTCGACTTTTACGAATGCTATACTACGAAATTCATTATGCATGAAACTTAATTTTAATTGAGTTAGGGCTGAGAGTTATTCACCAACTTTTTAGTTAAGGGCTTTTCAGTGAGATGTTGCTTTATTCATTAGCTGAGTTTAATCACTTAGCCTGCCCCACACTGCAATAATTGTTAATCTTCGGAACGAGGTACATATGTATAGATCTATATGGGATCGACAACCCCACATATGGTTGCTAGCTACAACCATCGACTGATCAATCATAGCAGGTGATATGTGTCTACGATCGTTACTACGACATCCAATGAAGCGTCGTAGGGAGGGGTACTTTTCGTCCATTGCTTGATTATAGAACTCACTAAAAACATTAACATGAATCTATCTAACTTTTTCACCACAACCATAGGTTAGATTGCTTTCGGAAATATTTTTAAGTATAGTGGTTACTCACACAATGGATATATTTCAACTTTCATGGAGTTATTTAAACACATTTGCTTTAAAAGCATGGTTTACTTATAAAGATACTTTTTGGCTTTTAAAGACTCATGAAAAGCATTGTTTCAACTATTGTTATACACGAAAAATACTTTTGGACTTTTAAAAGTATTATTACTACGGCTAGCAGAAAACCTGTGACTCTCACTAACCTCGTGTTGACTTTCAAAATACATGTATTCTCAGGAAATCAATGAAATTTCGGGTACACTCAGACGTTAGAAAATATGGCTTGCAAGTTCTTTAATTTTCTACTTTTGAACTGTTATGCCTAACTTTTAAGGCAAACTCATATTATTATATTATTATCTGTAAGCACCTTGTATGAAAACTTAAATTTGTAATACAAATGTTGTTTTGTTTATTTTTGTACTTGTGATGTATATTCAATTTATATGTGATCCATGAACATGGTTACATGGCCCGGCATGTTCCGCCACCTCGGCTGGGGGTGTGACATATAATCTGATTGGACTCGATCTAGGCCAGTGAACTAAGCTTTCGAGGCCCAAAACTCAAATAAACCCACATCAGGCACCAGTCGTGCAGGACACTCGCATAGGGATGCACGACCTGCGCACGGACCAATAGGGGTATTTTCACATTTCTATCTTGAGTGTTATTTGAGAAAGGTTGGTGTGCATCTTTTGCACACCTCTTTACATCTAATTTTGAGGCTTCTTTGAAGGGTTTGAGAGCTTGAAAACTTGAAGAAACATCAATTTTTACTCCTTGATTCTAGCTACATGTTTGGTACAATCTATATTTATTTTGTTTTCTTGAGTTTAGTCATGTTAGGCAAAACTAATCTTTGTTGAATTTGGTAAAATCATTTCAATATTCTTGAATCTTTATGAGAATGTTTTATGTTTTAACATCTTCTTGCTACTTGTATGTTTTTATTCATGAGTTTAAATGTATTTATAGTGATTAGTTGGCTAATTTCTTGATTAAGTAATGGATCCTCAAACTAGCAATCAACAAGTGGTTCTTGTGTTAGTTTTCACTACACACAATAAAAAATAAAAAATAAAAAAATAAAAAAAAACATTTTCTCCAACATGTTAATGAAAGCATTTGATTCTTCTTGGATTTTGTGACTTTCTAGTTCTTAATGCTAGTTAACTTTCACTAATTACACGCTTAATGGAAATTGTGACTTTAACTAAGGAAAAATGCTATGAGCTTCTCTAGCTATTTTAATAACTAAGAAAAGTCTAGGTACTCTCATTCTTCTTGGATTACTATAACTAAACTAGAGATTTAAAAAAAGTATTACACCTTGGCTTCTAATGATATGTTTACCAAATGTTCAAGTGTCAAAACTTTAACTCAGTCATCTTTCGCTCATTGATTTTACATCAAATTCTTGATTTCGTTTAATTGTGTTCTTTAAATCCAAGTTTAATTTTAGTTTTCTTTAGAAAAATATCAAAAGACCAAAAACCCCCATTTTTACTTTTATTATCATTTTACAAGTATTTTTACAAAGAGGTTTACATTGAGTAAAAAATTGAACCAATCTCCGTGGATTCGACCCATTTACCACCATACACTATTTTAGTGTACAAGATTTAAGGTTATTTATTTTGTTGGCCTCGATAACCACAACTTCTCCGACATCTGCACTGACTTCTCTGCCTCCGACTACAACGCACACATCTCAACCTCTCTGGCTACAACACACACATCTCCGCCTCATGCTTTCATAAACCCTAACTCTGGCTCTCACATCTCTAACTCCGGCCCCCTTTCACCACCATGAATGACGAAGACTTTGAAAACTGATGGTCTCCTCCATCGCCACCATCCTCCTTCCTCTTCCCTCTTCACCGCCAACCTACATCACTTATGCTGTTGTTATTCCTTGCACCTAAAAACTAAAGAAACTTGCATCTCCCTCATCTGTAATTATTAAGGAACCATTGTCATCACCATCACTATCAACACTGAAAAGACTATGCCATAGTCTCCGGTGTAACAATTGATCACTAACGCTTCTCTTTACTCACCAAAAATGGATAGCATCTCGCTATATCCTAACACATACAAATAATTATTTGGTTTCCTGAAAAAATTTTGATTTCAAATTTGACTCTTACATGGATCTAGAAAGGAGAACTGGTGGATTTTTTTAACACATATTTGTAAGGGAGGTTGCCTCTTAACATACTGGATCGTCTTAGATCTGCCTCTTACCACCAACGGAAAGACTATGCACCACCACAAGTAGACCATCTTTGATTTTTGAAACAAATTTTTGATTTTTAGAACCATTTTCATCAAAGCAATGACCACCGTTTTTTATTTGGTTCTAGTATTATGTTTTTGATTTTGATTTCATTTGGGTTGATTTCGGTTTAATTTGGCTCTAGTATCAATTTGGTGCTCATTACAGGTTTCATATTTTGGTTTGATTGGGTTTTGTTGATTTTAGATTTTTGTCTAATATGGTTTTAGGTGGTTGTTTTTGGTGGTTGAAGGATATGAAAATGGGTATGCCGGTGGTGGTTGCCTGAGTTAATAAATGGACACACACACACACACAGAGAGATAGAGAGAGAAATAAATAAATAAAATAGGTGCAGCGGCGGTGGTTTCGGTGGTTTCCGGCGTAAACGATGGTCACAACCGCGGTGGTTTCCAAGAATGTCGGTGGTGGTTTCCGGCAAAGCGGTAGAGATAGGGAGGGGGAGCAAGAGATAGAGAAAGAAAGAAAGAGAAAAAGAGAGTGTGTCTTAAATGTGTGGTGGGGGTTGTGTTTGATAAAGGATGAAGGGTTCGTAGATTAAGGGTAAATATTCTAAACCACATAGACCATTCATGTAATTTATTGTTAAAGTAACTATATTAATATGTTGTCATGCTTTCATTGGTTCCACCATATGTTGTCATAATCAATCATTTTCTATTGAACTCTCCCCAATATATATATATATATATATATATATATATATATATATATATATATATATACACACACACACACACAACGATGGATTTAAGTGGTTCCCAGGGGGTCCCGAGCCACACACCATATGTTGTCATAATCAATCATTTTCTATTGAACTCTCCCCAATATATATATATATATATATATACACACACACACACACACAACGATGGATTTAAGTGGTTCCCAGGGGGTCCCGAGCCACTACTCCCTTTCCGTTTCGTAATGTAACTTTTTTTCCTATTAACGTGCAACCTCTATACAAAATTAGTGACATTATTATTTAAGTTGGTCTCACTACTGTTGGAATCTTCTGTGTCTGCCAATATATATATATATATATATATATATATATATATATATATATATATATATATATATATCGAGAGAGAGAGAGAGAGAGAGAAAAAAAGTTTAATAGAGAACCATGAATAATTTCCCTTGAAGCAACCACCAAGATTCTACATATGAGCAAGCTTAGCCAATTATGCAAAATGTTGAACCTTTAGCATCATACTTTTTAAAACGTATTTGGAAAGGTCCTAAACTCATATAAGTTCGTCTTACTTGTTCCCCTAAATTAATTGGATAATCCCATATTTGTTTTCGTTTAGCGGGATATTTTTCTACATGTTTATGATCCATTTCGTTAGGATTTGATTGTGTAGCTTTAGAAGTATCATTCTCTTGTTGATTTTCATGTTCTTGAGGTTGTGAATCGTTTTTTTAAAGCTTTGTGACATTTACTCTCTTGATTTTCATTATGAGTTTCTTCATCATCAACCTTTCTTTTGAAAAAAGCATCACTGGTTTTCATTTTTCTCATGATTGTATCTATAAAAATCAAAATGGAGGAATAATTCATTCAATAAAAATAAGAAATTAGACAAACAAAAACAAGGCTTATCAATCATTAGCTTATTCTAGACAAACATTAGCTAAAATCTGCAACAATTCATTTAACAGTGTGTGAAATCCTAATTAGTTGATTCCTAAGTCACAACAAAAAAAAATGGAAGTGCAATGCTAATAATTGATAGTTTTCATTGCCAAGCATAATGTCATCTAAAATCTACAACAATTCATTTAAAAATGTATGAAATCCTAATTAGTTGATTCCCAAATCACAAAAACACGCAAATGGATGAAAAATTCAATCAATAAAAATCAAATGTTTGAGAAATTAGATTCGTGAATCCTAATTCCACTATTCCAGTGGAGAATAGAGGAAATGGAGAGAACTAGAGAATAGGAGCTTAGGAGCACACCTGATTTCCAGTGGACAGCAACACAACTTCATACTGGTGTTATGGTGGTAACTAGTGAGACCATGTGTGACATCCCCAAATTCAAGGTCATTTCAAAAAATTTATTTATGCTTATTTAAAATCAGATTATCCATTTTGAAAAGTAGTATTGCAGAATTTGTTCCCAAAAAAAACATGATAATAAAATGATCAATGCATTTCTAAAGAAATATATGTTATTTATATTAAACATTGGGATATCATTATTAATACATAAACATAAGCATAAACAGACCTTACATTCATTTACACTAATGATTTACATCCTTGTTAATCTCTCAGTGTAATGTAGCTTTGTAACGACACCTGTGATACAAATAAATTGAGTGGGTCAGGTTGGAAAACCTGGTGAGTATATAGGGATTTTAATCCCACAATGTTATATCATATATATTTTAGAACTCATAATATATAATTTCAGCTCACATAATCAACTTTACCCCACCATGTCGATCCTCACAACGATACAAATCCATACTCTTGGATCTAAAATTAATGCCTTTACCTAATCCATACTCCCAGATCAAGTATGTCAAATTCATGCTCTTAGATCAATGACAAATGACTTTGCCCAATCCATACTCTCGAATCTAAAATTAATGGCTTTACCTAATCCATACTCCCGGATCAAGTATGTCAAATCCATGGTCTTCGATAAATGACAAATGATTTTGCCTAATTCATACTCTCAGACTAGGGATGAATGACTATGTCTAATCCATGCTCTCGGATTAATGACAAATTTTAAATTCCGACCCTCTGTGTATATCTCACCTGTACTCATAAGGAGATACTACCCGATATTCATCGTAATGAACTTAGGTTTATTATGTATCCTAAATTATCATATATTATCAGATATGCTCTTAACATGTATTTTAGGCAATAACAAATATTTCACACACAAACATATATTTAATATTTTAATCAATACTTATATCAAAATCATGTTCATTAGGGTAACTATGCACTCACTTGGCTAGTTAGTGCAGACTAACTATTGTCATATCACGAAGCTTAGCAATGATTTCCAACTTATTATCTTGCTGAAACCTTATCTATTTTTTATACTCATTGGTCTCTCAAAACTTCTTTACAACATATTTATTTGTTTTATAGAAACTATTGATCGTTTGCCTATTTATACTCAAAATTTGATAATCCTCCATACAATCTAAATGTAACACTCGATTTTGAAAGTGTTCGATTGTGACTTCGAAGGTCAAGGGTATAAGCGTAAAGTGACGTTTTGGTCTTTTATGAGTCTCAGGTTTTATTCAGAAGGTCTTAAGGCTTGGGTGTGTAGCTAGGAGTGTAGGGCTTCTCGCCACCTTTTCGTGGATAGAAAGTTTGTTGGAAAGAAACTTAGGATGAGTGAGTTATGATACTTTGAAGATTTTGGCAGAATTACCCCTAGTGAAAAGAATTGGCGGATCAGTCTCATGCATGCAAGGAAGCATGCACGTGCTTGGCTGGGTACACCGAACGTATAAAGGAGATGAGTCGTAGGTGGTTCACTAGTACGTCGGGCATACAAAGAGGTACACGGGGTGTACTCCCTTCAGACCAAAACCTAATTTTTCCAGCTTGTATCCTATTTAAGCAACATTATACCACTCCTTATGTCATTTCAAGTAAGCCACCACCCCTTTTTCACGTCCATGAAACCCTAAATGACCTTGGATAAATCTTGGAGCTTGAATGAAGAAGTTTTAGTGTGTGTGCAAGAAGAGATAGGTGAGGTTCAAGTGTGGGTCTTGGAAGGATCTTATAGATCCAAAAAGTTCTTGTATTTTGCAACCCATTGGAGGTAAAAAAGATTTGATCTTGTCTTCTCATTTCATAGATCTCCTTTTTGGGTTATTCTTAACCATTTAAGCATCTTTTGGGAGGTTTTGTGAGCTTAAGCCATTTCAGAAGTTAATATTGTAGATTTGTATGTTTTAGGTGTCCCAAAGTCATAAAAATGCAATCTTTATGGTTCATTTGGACTCATGCAATTGTTAAGACCTTTCATTAAGCTCTTTTGAGCTCTAGAGTCATTTATGTAAGTAAGGTTGCCAACTTTACATATTAAGTCATCCCTAGGAAGAAGATATGAGAGTTTGGGGCGATGACTTAAGTGATTAACGTGCAACCTCTATACAAAATTACTGACATTTTTTTGTGTCACTACTATCAGACTTTTACGTCTACCTATATATATATATATATATATATATATATATATATATAGAGAGAGAGAGAGAGAGAGAGAAAGTTTAATAGAGAAGCATTATTAATCAAGGAAACAATCCAAATCGTCAGAGTTTAAAGCGATTAACGGCAAAATGAAGGGCTGTAGACTTTTACAATGGAAGCATATGTACCAGATTATAACAAAACTAACTTCTGTTTTTTATAGTTTATATATATATATATATATATATATATATATATATATATATATATATATATATATATATATATATATATATATATATATATATATATATAGGCTTAGGTTATTCAATTTAAACTACTTATTGTGTTATTGTACGCATAAATGTGGGCCAATCATTTTATTTATTTTAAGAAAGTGATTAATACATATTATTAAATTAAAGATAGTTGAAAAATACAATCTAATTTCATTCTAAGGGTATTTTAGACAATTGAGATAAATTTAAAAAAAGAAAATTCCATATTTTTGGGATAATTAATTCTCTTGATTTTAAAATTCTAATTTTTTAATTACTTTAATTTTAATTATAACGTAATTTTTATAATTAAACACGATTTTATTCTATTAAAATGTCATTCTGTTAGAATCATATTCTCTAGAAATTTCAGGATATATATTTCTATTAGAATGATTTTCTATTAGAATGATATTCTATTAGAATGCCAACAACGACTAATAACAAATTTTTGGATACAACTTCAAATTTTTCATTACATTCTTAAAAATGTAAAAACTTTATATAATAGTTTATGACAATGAAATACTCAGTAATAACAAACAAAACCATGTATATTGTCACACCCCGAAAACCAGAGGCGGAAACGTCTCCGGGGTTGACTACCACATTGTGTATCAAATCCAATGTACATAGTATTCACAGTAAACAAACATTACATTGCATATATATGAAAGTTTACATGTGTTTCAAAAGTAAAGTTATACAAATATACATATGCATCATATTAACAAAAGTTGAGACGAGTCTTCTACGCACTCCGTCTTCGCCAAAAGAGATCACCGGGTACCTGTCTAACTTGGACCTGAGAATACAAGCGGTTTGAAAATCAGCATAAAGCTGGTGAGTTCATAAGCGGTTTTGTTTTGTGAAAATGTATCAGTTTTCTTTAGTTTCCGAAAGTTGGTTAAGTTATCGTTTGTTACCAATTCGATTATGTATTGTATTTACCCCAGGAAAATCCCATATTTTCCTAATTGTAAGATCAATAGTATATCACAAAGTATAGTTTAGCACACAAAACTATATAATGAAAATCTTGGGATCACTATCCCGAAAGACATATAAGTTAGTTTGAGATATTCGAAAGTACGGTTCAAGATCATGGGACTATCATCCCGAACTAACACGAGATAAGTTAATGTATGTATGTAAATATAGATTTGAAACCATGGGATCACTATCCCGAATAAGATACAAATTTTAGAACCCATGGGATCACTATCCCGTATAAGATATAGATTTAGAAAACCTTGGGATCACTATCCCGTATATAGATTTAGAAAACCATGGGATCACTATCCCGTATATAGATTTAGAAAACCATGGGATCACTATCCCGTATAAGTTATCGATATGAAACCTTGGGATCACTATCCCGTATAAGATATAGTTAAAGATCATGGGGAAAGACATCCCGTACAGATAGTAGACATAAAACCATGGGATCACTATCCCGAACTAGATACCAAATAGTTTAGTTAATATCATGGGATCACTATCCCGAAAGAGATATAAGAATAAACCATGGGATCATTATCCCGTATAGGACATAGATATAGAATAGTTTGATAATACCATGGGATCACTATCCCGAAAGAGACATAGAAACAATACCATGGGATCACAATCCCGAACGAAATAAAGATCCTGAACCCAAACTGTGAATAAGCTGGTATTAATACATATTGTGAGTCGGGTAACCATACTGATACGACAACGTGACCTCCTTGACGTTTGTCAGACGTCGAACGATATCCAGAAATTTGTCACCCTAGGCGTGCCCGCCTAACTGTAGCTAGCAGTTAAGGTGTGGGATTGTCAGTCCCGAATAGATCTATTCACAAATTCCGCGCTCTCCCTCCAGGAGACTCTGGTTACACTTCCGGAGAGGATTTACTGATCATCCATAAAGGGTAGTGACTATCTCACAAGCTAGTACTAAACTATTCACAGGGTTCTTATAAGATATTGACATACAGAAAGTTATGAAACATAGTACAGTAAAGTATAGATACATACATGAAATCATCAGATAATACATTCAAATGATACGAAGATAAACTGAACGGACATAGTTTATCAAATAATTTAGTATAGATATCAGTATACGATAGAAGGAACAGTAAAGACCCCCAAATTATTCCCATAATAACTTGATTAGTTTGATTGTTTCTTAACTAAAGTCCATTTAGTTGAAATCAAGTAGTCATTCCTTATGCTCAGCATAATACATAAGGAGTAAAAGAGTTTATCTATTTGTCAAATATTGTTTGAAACACATCAATGTTGTGATTGGAAAACAGTTATAGTTTGCTTGTATTCCCCCCCTGAAAACATTGAAAACAGTGAAAAAGCCGTAGGGGTATGAACTCACCGAATGAGGTACGAGACGGTTTGGATGCTAAGAGTTGAGCCGGGACTTGTAAACGCACGAGGTTCCTAATTATGAAGTAAAGATACACATTTGTATCTAATTAGGACTTAGATTGATTGTCGGATAGGGACAATTGCTTCAGGTCGCGATAACACTCCGATACAAGTGTTTGGTGGGACCCGGGTGGTGTTTAGGGACATGAATGGCACAAGGGACTTGGGAAATGAGTTGGGACATCAAAGGAACACTCCCATTAAGGGATTTTACGGCCAAAACACCCTTCCCCATGAGTTTACGGCCGTAAACTCATGATGGGTGATTTATGGTGCCATTTGGACTTCCAACACTTAGGGGATAATTTCTAGACTTGGTTTAAGGACTTGGAATGATTTAAAACATCAATTTGACCCTCTTTGATGGTAGTTTACGGCCTAGCAAGATCCATGGCCGTAAACCCCTATTTTTCCAAGAAAATGATGTTAAATGGTTCCAAAACAAATCACATGTGATTGGTAGAATTAATCCAAGGCCTAACATGAGTTTGTAAGGGACATATGAATGATTTATGGAGTTTACGGCCCATGAAACCCCCTTCATGGCCGTAAACTCTAGTGTGTGATGTTCCAAGGTGTTTCAAGGTCTAGAACATGCATGAATGGACTTCTAAAATTCATCTAAGGGCCTTAGGGGTGTGTAGTTTGCATTTTAACACCAAAAATTTTGGAGTTTACGGCCCAAGAACATGTCTTGGCCGTAAACCCTTAGAAACCCCATAAATGTTGTGTTTTTGGCCCTCAAAGTATTTTTGGTTGGTCCCTTGATTTATTCCAAGGCTTTTGGTGGTGTTGGATGGCTTTCTAACACCTTAGAATGAGATTTATGCCAAGTTTTGTGGAGTTTACGGCCCAAGAAATCTCCTTGGCCATAAACTCATCTAAGTCTCTCAAAATTAATGTTTCAAGTGTCCAAATGCAAGAATCAAAGTCCCATAATTCATATCTAAGCTATAGGGGTGATTTGGAAGGGTTTAAGGGCATAAAAACCCTCATTATATGAGTTTACGGCCCAAGAATATTCCTTGGCCGTAAACTCCTCTAAATCATCACAAAATGAAAGTTTTTCATGTTTAGATTACATATATTAAAGTCTCATAGCCATATCCAAGGTCCAAACTAGTCAAGGAAGGGTTTAAAGGCTCAAAACCCACCATCTTAGGTGTTTACGGCCTAAGCACCTTCTTAGGCCGTAAACTCATGCATTTTGTCCAATTTCATGTTTAAGTGTCTAATTTGGAAGCTAAACATGCTATAGATTAAGGCTAGGGAGGTACCTTAAGGAGTTGAAGCCTTAAAATTGAGTTTTGGACACTTAATCTTTGGATTTTGGAGAGAGGTTAGAGAGAGAGTAGTGAGAGAAGGAAAAGCTTCAAATGAAGGCTGAAACATGTTTATATAGTTCCCAAAATTTGCACACGGTGGAATTCTACCCGATACCGACGCTAACCGCGTCTTTTGGTCGCACCCGATTGAGTTTCCGTCACCCGACGGGAACATTTTAAAAACTCGTGAAATAATCATTTTGGGCGAATAACATAAGTTCCTGAGTGCTTTAGACACTCATTAGGATAAAATAAACACATAATTTATACAAATAAATTTTCAAAGAGAAATCGGAACGAATCCGATAACGGCGACTTTCCGGGTAGAACGGTTCTTGGCGACGAACAAATTTCGGGTTGTTACATATATTATTCTGTTAGAATGCCATTTTGTTAGAATCATATTCTCTAGGAATTTCAGGATATATATTACTATTAGAATGATATTCTATTAGAATGCCAACACCGACTAATAACAAATTTTTGGATACAACTTCAAATTTTTCAACAGCTTTTTCATACGGTTTTTCATTCTCCCATCCAAAAGAGAGAAAAATTGTTGTATCAATTTCAACAGCTTCTGTCTTGGGTGAATCTTGCCATATACCACTTTCATTTTTAGTGTCTGTAAGAACAGAAAGGCTGCTCACACCAGCGCCAGCTCATCATGTTCTAAATCAGAATCACTATCATGCTCCCAAAACCTCTTCACTGAAGTTTTCGCCTCAATTCCATCATTAACCGAATGCTCAGCAGTTATAGCTACCTCTGAAAGTCGGTGAAGATTAGCTTGCATTTGTATCCACCGATTCAAGGTCGGAAACCTAAATTAGAAGTTAAATGGCATTCAAAATCGGGTAACCAACTAACTGACTTTAGTTATATATGGAGAAAAGACAAAAGTAACCTCTCGGATTGATCAAGTGCAAACTCAAAGAACAATCTTTCAGCATCATGCTTCTGGACTGACCCAGGCCCATCAGTCAACGAGCCTGACATGGTTTATGAGTAGTCATTTCCACAATATAAAATACAATTCCCAAAAACACATGCTAAAATAGCCCTGGCTGGTGATAGTTTCACAAGATGCTTTACAACATCTAACTGAAGAGGGTACAGGGGAACTCCAGGTGTGGCTGAGGACGGACAATATGAACTTGGATTGGCTTCTTTTGAAGATGGGGATAAAAGTTTACCCTCTGAATCCTCTTCGTGTCCTATTTCTTTAGACTTACCCTTTTCAGACTTACACTCTTCGTGACAGCAAAACACAATTGAATCCACAAATTAAACATGGATTTATATCATGAATCTGCTAAGAATCGACATACCGATCATCAATTTCAATGGAAATTAAATCAGTAAACTGAAAGAAAATGGAGAATCAACATACCGATCATTAATACCAAAGGTAGGGTTTTCTCAAAGGGGTTGAAACGAGAATCGACCAAGAAACCTCGCAACACACTTGCCATAGATACGCGAACGAGTTCGCTGAACCAACTGCCGCCTCGAGGAGATCGAATAAATTGGACTGTTGGGCTTCGATTTAATGAAGCTGATTGCGGATCACAAATAGGTCTTCGGATTCTTGTTGGATTGAATCGATACTGGAGCTGCCAATGATCTCTGCAACTTTGGAGCTTGACCTTTCTTCACCTTGCTTCTGATCTTTGATGATTGTAAAAGGTTGATGTTTTTGTCTAGGGTTTTAAAATGGTAAATGTAAACGATTTTGCCTAAATCAAAGGAGGGTTTATGATTTGAATAATTAATTACCAAAATTAATTAAAAGCTAAGATTACAATTTTACCCCTATCTAGGTTTTTAAAATGATTGGTCTACATTTATGCATACAATAACACAATAATTACTTTAAACACCTGAACCTCTCTCTCTCTCTCTCTCTCTCTCTATATATATATATATATATATATATATATATATATATATATATATATATATATATATATAAGAGAGAAAGAGAGAGCCATGTTCTAACGACCCAGATTTCAGGTCCAAAAATTTCCTTTAATAAACATTAACATGAATTCAGAGTATTAATTCCAAAACATATTTTCATTAAAACTGTAAAACATTCCCAGGCTGTCTAATCTATGGTGTGTGCCATGCGATCACCCCGAGCTCTTTCCTCCGCTACCGGAAGTACCTGAAACCAAAACTGAAAACCGTAAGCCCGAAGCTTAGTGAGTTCCCCAACCTACCACATACCCTGCACAAACACATACTACACATATTGGGCCACGCCCGCCATTCCAAGCCTCGCCCGCTACTTTGGGCCTTGCCCGCTATAACGGCCCCGCCGCTCCAGGCCCCGCCTGGCTTTGGGCCCCGCTCGGATACAGATCTGTTTCACATAGGTCTCACCTATCACTGGGCCTCGCCCTCTAACATATAATAGCACATAGACATATCACAACACATAAGCAAAACATATACTAATGGATCCTATCCTAAGGCCTTGCCTATCTTGGGCCTCACCCCTGACCTGCTACTAATGAGTCATGGAACCCCATCCACGCTCCTACTGATAGTGAGATACGGGCCCAACCCACACTCACCATTTCCCTAATTGGGCCTCGCCCCTGCTCTGCTTCTAATAAGATGTGGAACACCGTCCACCCTCTGCTATTGGTGAGATACGGGACCTCGCCCATGTTGGATTAATGTCTAAGTCCATAACTATATTTGGTATGTACTTGACCTGACCCAGCATGGTCCATTTGGGTTGCACTTCACCGACACAATTTATATGGATAATCTTTTGAGAATAGTATGTTTATGATTAATATTAATATATTATAAGTTCTAATATATTAATATGGAATCATATTATTTAATTAGTATTGATCAAGAGTTAAATTATAATTAATTAAGTGATCAAAAGGAACTAATTAAATATGGACTCTTATATATATGGAATGGGCCAAGTTCATTTAGGTTGGGCTAAGCTTTCATGGATAGTCCATGGATTGTTTAACCCATGGATCCTAGGAAATGAAAGGTCATGGGTATTATGGTTTAACCCTAATCCTCCATACTATATAAAGATTTCCTTGGTTGGTGAAATGGGGACTAGTGTGGTACACTAAGAAGGGCTAGCCAATTTCACTAGAGAGAACCAAGTATTCATATTCTCTAAAGTCTTCCAAGGTGTCATGGTGATTTGTGATTCCACTTGAGGCTTCCACAATATTGGGGCTAAGCTCTTAAAGCATGAAGACATCAAGCTACATCAAAAGGTATGTATTTTATCTTGTTACATTCATTGATTTGTATGCTAGATTAGGATAATACCTTGGAAGTTCTTATTCGCATGTATAATAGAGAAAACATAGATCCAAGGTATTTAGGGTTGCATGTACACTTAGGAGTGTTAGAATGCTCATAACCCAACAGTGGTATCAGAGCCTAGGCTTGTTTTCTTGTTATACCTGCAATAGAAGCTGAAAAAATGAAATTTGTTGCTGTCTGATCATCAGAATCGGCGAGTCCATGCCTAAAAAGTGATCAAAACGATCCAACTCGCCGAGTCGGTTCATGCACTCGACGAGTTGGACCCCCAGACAGCATATTTTTGAGGTTTTTGGCTAGAAATGGACTAGGAACATTACCCTAAGTTGTTTTTGAAATTATAAACTTGTTTTTAATGTGGTAATGTTCATGCTAATCCATTTTCAAAGATAATTGTCAATAGATTCATGTTTTGTATTAGTTTAAGGTTTAGACTAATTACATGGAAAAGTTTGATTTGAATTATCTTGTTCTTATGAGTTGCTTAGATTAATAGAAAAGTTAATTGAAATAGTTGCTTTCAATCCATTTTAATCTAAGAGTTGAGTATAAAATGTGTTTGTGTAACTTGTCCTCAATTTACATGAAGAGTCACATTAAAGACTCATAAAACTCATAAAAGTTGGTAATGGTTACAAAATGAAGAGTCTTGTGTCATTGAATATTTTTTTATGACTCCATAACTTGTCCTCAAGTTATGGAAGTTCAAGAGTCACTTCATTAAAGAGTAAAGTATAACCTTAATTAATTCCATAAGTTATAAAAATAAAAGAAAAGTTAATTCTTTTATTAGTTTAAAGTCTTCCATAAGTTATGAAACTTGAAGAGTTTTTTGGATTAAAACTACTTTAAACACATAAGTTATGGAATTAATTAGTTTTGAATAGTTTCAAAACTTGCCCTCAAGTTTTGGAATTTGAAAATTTTTCACTTATGAATACTTTAATTCCAAGTTAGCCCTTAGAATTTTAAAGAGTTAAAATTCAACCCTTATACTTTATAATATTATAAGTTAATAATATATATATATATATATATATATATATATATATATGTATAAGAGTAAAGTCAGTCTTACCGCTAGTACGCCTCATTCACGAAGCCGGTCTATAAGGTGGGTATAAGGTTGTTGCCTATAAAATGGCAACTTAATGGGTGTCCACTCTCACCCACCGCTTGCTTGACTGGTGGAGGGTCGTTAGCCGAACGGGTTTGACAGGACTATAATTCTCCCTTCATTAAAAGTATTAATGATAAATACTAAGTAACTAAACTCTTAATAATACCCAATCTTAGTTACTTAGGAAAAATGTGAATAAGGTGCTAATCCATGAAATTACACTTTACACTTTGTCTAAGTCGTTAGTGGAGCGTGTGTGGTTAACCGGCACATTAACTTGGACTTAACAACGTAGGTAAAGGGTGACTTAATATTTATCATAGTATCGATGGAGCGTGTGTGGTTAACCGGCACATCGATTGAGGGGTAATTTATTAAGGGTACCAAGTGATTTGCATGGTTACTTCACACCTTGTTTTGTGATCCTCGGCATCCCAGTCACAAAACCTGAAGGGCACACTCGAGATTGAAACATGCCATTGAACAGTTCAATGAATCTCAAAGATCTAGGAGTTTCAAAGCCAATTAAAACCTAATTATACATTTCGTTTATCTTGGTGGAAATTGGTGAATCGTCATTCACCTACCTTCAAATATTTTATAGCTTGGATTACGGCATACCTCTTCTAAGATATAAAATAGTTTGTTGGGTCCTAGCCTTAATATTTCATATTAGGTGTGATATTAAGGACTTTAAAATCAACTATCTTGAATATCTCCCAAAAGATGTCTAGTTTAGATATTTATGATCTTCCCAAATCTCTTGAAACAAGCTTTCCTAAATGAAGATGATGTCTTATGGAAATCATACTTCGTTCACCTCCTCCAATTATTCTCCCTAACCCACAAGTTCTTGAAAAGTTTAAGGTCACTCAAGCCCTATTGGCAAGGCAAGGTCTAGATGTGGTCACATCTTGGAGATGTAGTCACATATTGACAAGCCGGGAGAGTTGGGTGTCAAAGTCTTGAGAAAGTTGGTGGTGCAATCACTTTCTAAGTCACATAGTGAGTTCCTTTGGGACACCTATGAAACAGACTATGACAAGACCCTTAATGATCTTATATATTTGTTAAGATCAACTTCCTTAAAACTTGATGGACATTGATAATAGTGACACAGGAAATCCAGAAAAGCATTCTCTTCCCAATGGAAAGGGATCGGCCATAGTCAACACGGTTGACCAAATGGTAAAGAGAAAAGCTAAGTCTGTGATAGTCTCGTGTACCTTTATCAAAGGGTCCATATGTTTATATTGCCAAAGGAAGGGGCATTGGTTGCAAAGATGCCAAATTTACCTAAGGATGTTAAAGTCAATAAGTTTGACTCTACTTCAGGTAAAGTCCACTATCTAACTCTATTAAGTTTCTATTCTGAGATTCTTGATACATGATGTGATTGGGTCACATGGTGATGTTTTAAGAATCAAAGAAAAGTGAAGAAACTTAAAGAAAGAATATGCTAAATCTGATCGCATAGATGGATTTCTATCGCGTAGTTTGAAGATCGGATTCTTGAGCTACTTCTTAGGAGTTATGAGATATTGCTTAGGAATAGATAACAACAAGATTTCATATGGATTGTAAGGATAAGTTCTTCCGCAAAGTTTTAAAATAAAAGAAAATTTTTTTGATTTTATTTATTTTAAAATATCCTTACAATGGCATTTAAGGAAAAATTGTTGCTTATATGATTCCATTAATAGCAAGAGTGGAAATATGAAATTGATTCTTTCATTTGTGGTAATGTCTAGATTTACCAAATAAGGAAAGATTCTCATCACCCAAGTTTCAATTGGATCGGAACTTGGAATCATGCAAGTTGTATAGCATGATGAATGAGAACTTTCAAGTATTGGAAAATTAAGACTTATTACTTGTTCACATGGATGTGTGAGTCAAGTAAAGGACTAAGGGATCGAATACACATTCTTGTGCACTGATTAAGTCCACCACAAAAGTTTGATAAGACTATTCGTCATAGTTTACTAAAGCTCAGTAAATATGATTATACTTACATGCTTAAGTGTAACTCTGAGACATTGGAAAAAGGTTCCAATGTATGACAGAGCGAATAAGAAGAATCAAATTAGGCAGAAGGATAAAAGTTTCTCAAATCTGAAAAGATGGGAGAGTACCTTAGTATCAGTTTTTGTGATCATCTTAATGATTAAGAAACCATAGCACAATTAGTTCTCTAAGGAAGTCTTAGTGCATTCTTATGACTAAGAAGAGGGATCTTGAATTGTTGAAATGGTTAAATCAAGAAGATGAGTCATACTTCGTTCCAATACAAGTCTTAGAGTCATACTCCAAGATTGTAACTTGAGTGACATGTCTTAAATAAGGTTTAAAACACTTGCCAAATGTAAGAGTAAAAGTTTTCTACTCTTGTACATTTGACATTGGTAAGTTGTGATGTTTTGGATAAAACAAAGACCAACTAAGGCCAATTGTGTGAAGTGTTTGTCTTGATTAGAATCCACACTATCTCTTGGATATTTGACAAGGGAGTCTTATAGGTCAACAGGACAGTGGGAGTCTTAAAGGTCTTGAAAGTCTCAAGAACTAATCAAGAATAAAACCTGAAGTTCTTCTCTAGCACACGACTTGAGGTTTATAACCTATCGTGTTGACATATTCTGTGCCAATTCCAGTTAAAGTTGGCTTTGCATATGACTTCTTAGAGTTCTCAAGTGGTCGCACAACAACTTGGAAGCAATGGCAGGCCCTTGAGCTGCCAGGTGACAAGAAATTAAGATTGAGTTCAATCCATATGGTTTTAGATTTGTCATTATCTTTGTCATGTGACTATGGTTTTGACAATTCACATGGATAAGAACACACACACCAGTAAATCTAAGTGTCATAAGGTTTCTCTCCGATTCATGAAAATGATGGTGAGGAAACACTTTCACTAAGTAGATTTTAGCTAGATAGCAATTGTGACATTTGTATTCTCAAAAGTCGTTAGTAGAGCGTGTGCGGTTTACCGGCACACTAACCTGGACTTGTGAGAAGTGGCAAAAAGGTCTAACCATTATGATTATCGCATACCTCTTCATAATTGTTTAGACACACAAGTGTGCTATCTAAGGGAAGGTGTATGATTTTGATAAAGTTTTATCAAAACAATCTAGTATCAGAAATCTGAACTTTGGTAAGAAAGTCAATAAAGTATTGATTTCTACAAGTCAAGCTTTCTGAGTACATGTCAAAGCTAGTGGGAGCATAAGTGTTATGCTAATAATCATCATGTTAGTGGGAGCATGATAATTATGATAAAGATTGCAAGTTAGCAATGTTAATTATAGAAAACAAAAGGTTTCAATTGGGAAAGGGTTGTTTTGCTATAATTAAGGGAGAGGAAATTATACTTCATCTCAAATCTATAAGCTTAGATCGTGAGGTTTTAATCATTTAGTCAAGGATATATATATGAATTTCATGTTGGAATGGCTCAACATAAGGAAATTCTGTATATGGGTCCATTATTTGCGTTCTAAAATTCGGTTATGATTACGGCATCCCTTTTCATAATCTGAATTATGAGAACTTGGCAAATTGAAATGGAAATGTTATAGCAAAAGACTGGTTTAGTCTTTATGTGAGACATCATGAATCGTGTCCCATATGCTTCGGATATAGGATCGATTACATGTGTTATATTCATCCTTTCTAAATTTTTCCAAATGCGTGGGGCATTAAGAAGGGAAAAGGTTTAGAACTGGATATGACTAAAAGGATTAAACAATTGTCGAGGACAATCTAAGGTTTACCAAAGATTGGTTGCTCATGGACAGTTGGAAGTATAGTGATAATTCTGGAAGGACCATATTGACATAATCTGTAAGGAGGCAACTCTTGTTCAGAAATGATAGTCAAAATGGGAATCTGGAAATGTTTCAAAGTTAGAATTTTCAATCTGTGTAAGATTAAGGAAACTTAATGCAAGAAGGATGTTTCCAAGGAGCTGATCTCCTTTGGAATACTCTGTGATGATTGTTGCCAAGTCTTTATGACTTTGTGCATAATCATTACAAGAGGATCAATGCATATAAGTTTAGAATCTAACAGATTTCAGTAAATGGCATGAATTTGGAATTCTTGCATTTGCAGTAAGGATTTGGGAGTGTGAAAAGAGAATCATTGAAGTTATGTTCAATTGATCTAGTTCACAAAGTAAAGATCATAGACAAACATAGTATGCATACTTGGTGTATGGCATGACTAGTGTTTAGAAAACATAGTGTACATGCTTGGAGCATGGGACAACTATTGTTTTAAATTCAAGAATAAAGTTGATAGCTGAAACAGTATACAATGAATAATGTGTAATCATATGGTGATAAATAAAAGGTGTTTTATTTATATTCATAAGTTCTGAGACCATATTGGATTCGATTATTATTGTGTTTCATTTTGCATGTTTTGACTTCCCGAATAAACTAGGTTATTCTTCCGGAATGACTAAGTTATTCAAACCATCCACAGTCGGTCATATGTTGGAAGTAGATATGAATCAAGACTGTCATGGGTTGGCTTGTAGAGGTCTAAGATGTTGGACAAAGGGCTACAACACTCATGAGTGCTCATAAGTTCTGAGTATTGGATTCAACCCGCGCTCATTGGAATCACTTCATGGATTTTATCACGAGTGATCATGAGACGATAATATCTTATATTCTTCAAACCTAGAGATATGAGTTGTTACTATGAGTTGGTTGTACATTGATTGCACGAAACCACATTTGGTAACTCGGTGCTATAAAACGTGCCTTTGTGTATGATTCAACAAGTAGTAGAACAAGCCATATGAGTCGAAGTTTATCCATTCCTTTTACCTTCGGGATAAAAGCGATATCTGTGGGCCCCTCGATGATTTGATGATGACAAATGGAAGTGCTCGGCCGGGCCAGGACTAATTTGATTTGTTCAATTAGTCAGTCGTCATAAATCGGAAATCGGGAAACAACAAATGGACAGAGAGACTGATTATAATCCATGTCTAAGTTCATATGATATCTAGAATGGAGGAATATATGATCCCTTATCTAATGGACAAGTTCGTTGACAAGATCAGAGTTCGACAGCGGCTTTAAGAGCTACGATTGCCAGTCGGTTCTTGAAGTCATACGCAATAATAGTTTTAGACTTATCCAAGTGGGAGACTGTTGGATTAATGTCTAAGTCCATAACTATATTTGGTATGTACTTGACCCGACCCGGCATGGTCCATTTGGGTTGCACTTCACCGACACAATTTATATGGATAATCTTTTGAGAATAGTATGTTTATGATTAATATTAATATATTATAAGTTCTAATATATTAATATGGAATCATATTATTTAATTAGTATTGATCAAGAATTAATTTATAATTAATTAAGTGATCAAAAGGAACTAATTAAATATGGACTCTTATATATATGGAATGGGCCAAGTTCATTTAGGTTGGGCTAAGCTTTCATGGATAGTCCATGGAGTGTTTAACCCATGGATCCTAGGAAATGAAAGGTCATGGGTATTATGGTTTAACCCTAATCCTCCATACTATATAAAGATTTCCTTGGTTGGTGAAATGGGGACTAGTGTGGTACACTAAGAAGGGCTAGCCAATTTCACTAGAGAGAACCAAGTATTCATATTCTCTAAAGTCTTCCAAGGTGTCATGGTGATTTGTGATTCCACTTGAGGCTTCCACACTATTGGGGCTAAGCTCTTAAAGCATGAAGACATCAAGCTACATCAAAAGGTATGTATTTTATCTTGTTACATTCATTGATTTGTATGCTAGATTAGGATAATACCTTGGAAGTTCTTATTCGCATGTATAATAGAGAAAACATAGATCCAAGGTATTTAGGGTTGCATGTACACTTAGGAGTGTTAGAATGCTCATAACCCAACAGCCCACAATCACCACCCTACCAGGCACATACAAGTATCACACAGACAACAAGTATACTCTATCATGCAAACCATTCCTTGGGCACCCGCCCTCTATCAATGGACCTTGGTCCTAAATATCATACTGGCAAACAGTGCCTAGGGCTAACCCCTGGGTCTTCCTACTCATATCTACATGGGCCGACATTGTGGCCTTAGACCCATTCACATAAAGGGAAACTCACCTGGTACTGCTGAACTTGCTGGTAATCCCTTTGGTTGCTGTCTGATAACTCTCTCTGAACTGGTGCTCCACTAGCTCCCTGAGCTACCAATATCAATATAGCACTTAGTCTAACTGTCTTCCGAAAGTCAACTAAGTCAACTCTGGTCAAAGTCAAAGTCCTGGTCAAATTCAACCTTCCAGGTCAACCCTACTCGCCGAGTTTGCCTACTGACTCGCCGAGTTCATACACTCAGAATCCTTTCATCCGCGACTTGACTTGCCGAGTCAGCCCCTGACTCGCTGAGTCTACCGATTTTCGAGTCTGGTCCTGTCCAACTCACTGAGTCCCCACTCAACTCACTGATCCGAGTCTTAACTCGAAGGGTTTGGGGTTTCGCGACTTGACTCGCCGAGTCCAAGGCAACCTTCAACCGACTCGCCGAGTTGTTCATCCAACTCGTCAAGTTCATCTCCATCTTCATTCTACTCGCCGATTCCACTTGAAGAACTCGCCGAGTCTATTCAGTCTTCATATATTCAGAGGCTTTTGAGTCATGCATGGACTCCGAACTGCAGATCCATTCTTCTAAAGCGTATTCCACACGTAAAGTGGGAAACTTTACGTGTTGCTAAGGAGATCTAGGCTCAAAACACTATAAACTAGGGTTTAAAACAAAGAGGTTCTACAATCAACCCAAAGGCAGATACTTTATGCTTCTCTAGGCCAAGATATGCTTAGATCTGCAGTAGCAACTTCAGATCCGGGCATCTAACTCGAATTGGTTCTTAAACATGGCATAAAAGCCCTAAAACTCATAACCAAGGTAGATCTAGATGAAGAAGGGTGAAAGTAACGACTTAATACCTTTAATAACTCTAAAAGGTGACCCAAACTTTGGATTTAGAACCAACTCTTGAAGCCCCAATGATTTCTTCCTTCCTTCTTCCTTCAAATCACCCAAAAATGGCATGAGACCTGAATATGCAACAATGGAGGTTGAGGGTTTTAGTTTCTGGATGAGAGAGGCTCCAAGGAACCCTAATGGAGAGAATAAGACGCTTAAATATTGCACAAAGTCCCAGATTTAGGGTTTCCCTCTTCAGACCGGACTCGCCGAGTCCTCTTTGTCAACTTGCTGATTCGGTTACTTAATCGATTCCCTAGATCCCGCTCCGACTCGTCGAGTTCCTCCCTAGACTCGATGAGTTGACCCTTTCACTTAGGGTTTTCTTTCCTTTCTTGGCCTTTCTGAGTTTGAGTGTTACAACTCTCCCCCACTTAAACAAAACTTCGTCCTCAAAGTTCGCTATGGCCAACTGACCTCTGATCTGCCTCAAACACTCTATCGGGGAACCCTAACACCCGTTGGCTACCTCTTCTGGCCTTCCGCCCGATCATTCTGACTAACATTAAACCTTGCAGATAATTTTCTTCGGTTAACCCTAACCCTGACCATCTTGGAAACACAACTTACTCGACTGACAAACCTGCTGGTACTCCCCGAGTACTTATGCTGGACACCCTATGGGTTCACCCCCTTTTCCTTGTGCATTTTTCTAGCCTCCCCAAGGCAACATTCCATAACCAACTACTTCCTCTGTCACTGTGAAGATCCTATCATTCACCAACTCTATTACTCCTGCTACTTCCAGCACGGGTCATTACCGCCAGTATCCACTGGACACTTCTCACCACTATAACTTAGTGTCGAGCACTCCTCCCAGCGAATGGTTCGGATAATCCTTAGAGTAAAAGATTCATCCCCGCAACGGTTAGAGTAAGAAGAGAGCTGCACAACAGGGTTAAACCCTTCCTTCTTAGATTATCCAACCTGTCGTGATGTGCATAGCACCCCGCGATCAGCTAACTGCATTCCACCATAGACTGCTTACCATCATTGCCACTGACTGAAAATTTCTGTTGTCCCTTATCTGTCTTCCGATGAACCGAGACCAACCTGGTCCCTACTGATCTTTCAATATCTGGATTACCGGCTCCCACCGGTCGCTAGCCCCAACACAACTTCTAGTCGCTCCCAGCGACTTCCGAGGAAACTTAGGCTACCTAATACTGCCCCCTCTACCCTGCTACTCTGGTGCTACAAGTCCTGGGATCCTCGATCCCCTAACTTGACCCTAAGGTCCTTACCATGTCCCACCTGTGCTACTAAAACTCATGGGCCTCACCCATGGGTCTCACCCGACTATACTACTGAGTAACCCTGCTCTCAGGTCTCACCTATACTGCTACTCACATACGGGCCTCGCCCACGGGTCTCATCCGACTATATTATTCTCATCTACTTCTCATTCCTGATCCCCACCTTGATCGCTTAGGAGATAAGGGCCTCGCCCAAAATCAACTAGGAGATACGGGCCTCCACCCACACTCCGCTAACTGAGCTGGCAGGGAAAGCTACGGCTTACCCACAGTCTTGCAACACCTTCCATACTCATTGGCTGCTAGTGAATGCTACGACTTACCCATAGTCTTACGAAAACTTTCCCTACTCATTGGCTGCTAGTGAATGCTACGGCTTACCCATAGTTTTACGACACTTCCCATACTCATTGGCTGCTAGTGAATGCTACGGCTTACCGGTAGTCTTACGACACTTTCCATACTCACTGGTTGCTGACGAAAAATGTTGCGGCTCTCCTGCCGCTCCACCATGCTCTACATGTTGTTTCTGCCACTGACCACTAACACGAAAGCATCTCTTGCTAACCGTTCTCAAGATTATCATTCCGACTCACTAGAGTCCTATAGGCGGTCCTCCAACCTGGATTCTCAACCACCTGCCAACCATCTCGATTACATGAACTAACTGTTGGGGAGTTCCTCAAACTCCCAATCCTGAACTCCTCAATCCATCAATCGATGTACTACTTTCTTGTCTTCCCGGTGGTCGCGTACTCATTCTAGATCTGTGTGCTCTTACCTTTGTATACTCGGAGGGTTCTCCCCCACTTTGATCCTGCTTCTACCTCATTGCTCAAAGCTTTGGCAAGAATTTCCAATCCTTACCACCATTCTGTAATCGATCTGATGTAAAATCCAAACTTATCATAGCTATGGGATCTAACCAATCTATCTCTCAACAGCACCTTCCGGAAACTAACGGGACACCTCCGAGCCCCATATAGACATGCTACAATTACTGCACCCTAAGTAACCTACTCTAGGAAGGAACACCCTTTAACTATCATTCTCAAGTCCTTAGTATGCAGATGGCATATATCTTACTCACAAGCAGGCCACCCTATTCTAAAATACTCGTACCAATAACGATGCAGAACCATAACAATATAATCATGAACAGAGAAAGCAGAAAATGGAATACACATACCTGCAACGTCCGGAGCTGCTCGTGTCTCCATGGTAGTTATCTGAAAAAAGCCCTGCCTCCTACCGTAGGCTCCTCTGCTCGGCCCTGATGGCCGTCTGTGATCCTCAAAGTTGCAGGGGCAGGTGCTATCACCCGTCCTGCTGAAAACAAACTGGGGCACTAGGCCTTCTTGTGACCCCGTTGACCGTAGTGAAAACATAACAAGTATGATCCCTGGGTGGTGGTAACAGTATAATCCCTGCTAAGATGACCAGTCCGGCCGCACTTGAAGCAGCCCGAATCTCCACCACTACCACTCCTACTCGCACCCTCGTGCGTCCTGCCGCATCTCCCGCATCGGCTGCGGCTCTGGTAGTCCCTCGATCTCGAATCTGACCCCTTGGGCCTTTTACCCGAACCTGTGGCTACCTGAACCTCATCCAGCTTCCTCTTCCAGATCTGCTCAAAATCAATCTCCCTCTCTCTAGCTCGAGAAATCATATCTTCCAGCGTCTTACAGCCGGACCTGCTCACGAACTCCCTGATGTCAGCCCTCAACATCTTGTGATATCGGGCCTTCTTCATCTCCTCATCTGCAACATACAGTGGAACGAGAAGGGCCCTCTCCCTGAACTTGGCGGTGATCTCCGCCACAGTCTCAATACTCTGCGTCAAATCCTGAAACTCTCGTGCCAACTGCTGAACCTCAATAATAGGCGAAAACTCAGCCCTGAACCTGGTCGAGAAATCATTCCATGTTATCGCATCCAACGCGGCATCATCACCAATGGTATGGCCAACCTCCTCCCACCAATCCCTCGCTCTGTCCTTCAGAAGACAAGAGGCGATTCTAAATTTGTCCCCCTCGGTACACCGACTTGTACGGAATGCGTTGGCAACATTGGCCAACTACCTGTTGCTAGTGATGGGGTCCCTAGCCCTATGATAATTTGGCGCTCCACAAGCTCTAAACCCTCGAAATGTCAAAGTATGAGCTCCCATCAAAGCCATCATCTCTGTACGGAAGGCTCCCAGCCTCTCATCCAAAATCTCCAGTATACCCTCCTTGACCGTGCCAAAGATCACAGGAGTCTGATCTAGGATACTGCATGTAACCTCAGCTGATATCAACTCCCTCATCCGCTCCTCGAGCTGCTCGGCCCCTAAACCCGAGCCTGATCCCTCTCCGGTGCCTGATCCGCCCATTGGTCTCTCTCGCAATGTCACCATGCTGAAAACATATCGCAATACTATCAGAATACTCATCACTGCTGAGGGATCATACACACACACCACAAGTTTCCCGGTCTCATCTTGACCATTCTCGAATCGAGTATGGATCCTCTGCTTTCAGTAGTACGGGCCCATACTACCTTCCACATCTATCCCTACTTTCCTCAAGAACTGCTTCGACTCCACCAGGTCCCTTTTTCTACTACTACTGCTCTCAGCACTATCTCATCCTAGGCTTACCCTAGGGAAACCTCTGACTCAACTCAAACCAGTCCTTAGCTGCTGAAGGCCTCTTGGCGATGCCAATTAGCCATCACCTGAATAGCATCACATGTGACGAGGCTCAGATAATCCTTCGAGTAAAAGACTCATCCCTACAACGGTTAGACTCAAACGAGAGCTGTGCAATAGGGCTAAATCCAGCACTCTGAGATTATTCAACCCTAATCACATGTGGCGTGACGTATTCACCTAATGGCTAACTCCCATCACTCAGAATCCCACAATGCGCAAAGCAAGCAACATTCAAACAAAGGAAAAATCTAACCATAACATACTCAACGATCATAATCTCATATCAAGAATCTGTACTAGCATGCAACATAAACTCATAAACTCAAGCATAACCTAAATAGGCTATCCTACTACTGTCTAATCAGCACTATTATGCAGCTCAAAGCACATATACCAGGCACATAAGGTATCCTCCCTAGATCCTTAGTCCTAATCTAGCATGCTGTTCTACTAACTGATAATCATAACATAAACTTGCATGGGTATTTTGGGGTACTTACTTGAGCTCGGCTGATTGCATGCACCACACCCTTTTCTCTTATCAAAATTCTTTTCTTTCTGAATTCTTTTCGCTTTTCTAAAACTGTTTCATTTCTAAAAACTCTTTTTACAAAACTGACTTTTCATTTTGAAAACTTTTTATCCAATCCGTTAGTTTGAGTTCAGACACACCCGAGAGTATGTCTGAATCCCTCAAACAAAGGCTTTAATACCAACTTGTAACGACCCAGATTTCAGGTCCAAAATTTTCTTTTAATAATCATTACTTAAAACACATTTATCAATCCATAACATGAATTCAGAGTATTAGCCAAAACATATTTTCATTATCAGAGTAAAACATTCCCAAGCTGTCTAATCTATGGTGTGTGCCATGCAATCACCCCAAGCTCTTCCCTCCACTACCGGAAGTACCTGAAACCAAAACTGAAAATCGTAAGCATGAATCTTAGTGAGTTCCCCAACCTACCACATACCCTGCACAAACACATATCGCAGATACTGGGCCACGCCCGCCATTTCGAGCCTCGCCCGCTACTTCTGGCCTTTCACGCTATAACGGCCCTGCCACTCCAGGCACCGCCCTGGCTTCGAGCCCTGCTTGGATATAGATCTATTTCACTTAGGCCTCACCTGTCACTAAGCTTCGCCCGCTAACATATAATAGCATATAGACATATCACAACACATAAGCAAAACATATACTAATGTATCCTGTCCTAAGGCCTCGCCTATCTTGGGCCTCGCCCCTGACCTGCTACTAATTAGTCATGGAACCCCGTCCACGCTCCTACTGATAGTGAGATACGAGCCCAGCCCACACTCACCCTTTCCCTAAATTGGGCCTCGTCCCTGCTCTGCTGCTAATAAGATGTGGAACACCGTCCACCCTCTGCTATTGGTGAGATACGGGACCTAGCCCACACTCACCACCCTACCAGGCACATACAAGTACCACACAGACAACAAGTATACTCTATCATGCAAACCATTCCTTGGGCACCCGCCCTCTATCAATGGACCTTGGTTCTAAATATCATACTGGAAAACAGTGCCTAGGGCTAACCCTTGAGTCTTCCTACTCATATCTACATGGGCCGACATTGTGGCCTTAGACCCATTCACACAAAGGGAAACTCACCTGGTACTGCTGAACTTGCTGGTAATCCCTCTGGCTGTTGTCTGACAACTCTCTCTAAACTGCTGCTCCACTAGCTCCCCGAGCTACCAATATCAATATAGCACTTAGTCTAACTGCCTTCCTAAATTCAACTAAGTCAACTCTGGTCAAAGTTAAAGTCCTGGTCAAAGTCAACCTTCCAAGTCAACCCTACTTGCCGAGTCTGCCTACTGACTCGCCGAGTTCATACACTCAGAATCCTTTCATTCGCGACTCGACTCGCCGAGTCAGCCCCTGACTCGCTGAGTCTACTGATTTCCGAGTCTGGTCCTGTCCAACTCACTGAGTCCCCACTCAACTCACTGATCCGAGTCTTAACTCGAAGGGTTTAGGGTTTCGCGACTTGACTCGCCGAGTCCAAGGAAACCTTCAACCGACTCGCCGAGTTGTTCATCCAACTCGTCGAGTTCATCTCCATCTTCATCCTACTCGCCGAGTCCACTCGAAGAACTCGCCGAGTCTATTCAGTCTTCATATATTCAGAGGCTTTTAAGTCATGCATGGACTCCGAACTGCAGATCCATTCTTCTAAAGCGTATTCCACACGTAAAGTGTCAAACTTTACGTGTTGCTAAGGAGATCTAGGCTCAAAACACTATAAACTAGGGTTTAAGACAAAGAGGTTCTACAATCAACCCAAAGGCAGATACTTTATGCTTCTCTAGGCCAAGATATGCTTAGATCTGCAGTAGCAACTTCAGATTCGGGCTTCTAACTCGAATTGGTTAATAAACATGGCATAAAAGCCCCAAAACTCATAACCAAGGTAGATCTAGATGAAGAAGGGTGAAAGTAACGACTTAGTACCTTCAATAACTCTAAAAGGTGACCCAAACTATGGATTTAGAGGCAACCCTTGAAGCCCCAATGATTTCTTCCTTCCTTCTTCCTTTAAAGCACCCAAAAATGGCATGAGACCTGAATACGCAACAATGGAGGTTGAGGGTTTTAGTTTCTGGATGAGAGAGGCTCTAAGGAACCCTAATGGAGAGAATAAGACGCTTAAATATTGCACAAAGTCCCGGATTTAGGGTTTCCCTCTTCAGACCGGACTCGCCGAGTCCTCTTTGTCAACTTGCCGATTCGGTTACTTAATCGATCCCTTGGATCCCGCTCCGACTCGTCGAGTTCCTCCCTGGACACAACGAGTTGACCCTTTCATTTAGGGTTTTCTTTCCTTTCTTGGCCTTTCTGATTTTGAGTGTCACACATGTTTTTTTAGAACCAAAAGGTTTGTGAGAATTTGTGAATTTATAATCAGCTTATCATTTTTCAATACCAAAAACACCAATATTTTTCAAATGGTGCGTGTAAACCATATCTAAGCTCGAAAACATTTTTTTTTTTTGGTTTTTTTTTGTATGATTGTTGATGAGCACAATCAGCAGTCATATGGACTGTTGATTGCTCATCAACAACTATATAGCTGCTGATTGTGCACATCTGCAATCTATATGACTGTTGATTGTGTTTTTTGTTTTGAAAAATGATGAGTCGATTATGAGTTCGCAAGTTCACGTACTTTTTTTTAGTTCTCATAATAACTTTTATATATATATATATATATATATATATATATATATATATATATATATATATATATATATATATATATAGGGTGAGGTTCAATTGAGAACCATTATTAACAAGAACCAATGAATCAATCGTTAGTGTTGAAATTTAAAGCGATCAACGGCCAAGAGAATGGATGCACATATGTATATTGGACACACATACACTAGATTATACTATAAAACTTATCTCTTTACCAAAAAACTCATATCTTTTTTCTTTTAAATTTTTTTAAAGCCACATTTTTTATAGGAAAAAAATGGAATATTTGTTGTTCACGAATATTCGTCCTCTTTGGATAGAGATTCATATTAATATATAAAAAACAAACTTTTCTTCCAAAAAAACTCACTTCGTTTTGTTGTTTTTTTTTTTCAATTTTTAAGTTATTTTTATAAAAGAAAATAACAATTATACAAAACATCACAAATTTTTGTCCCCTATTAATAAACATCATCAACGATTAAAAAAAACTAATTTAGTTCTGATTCACATTGTGAATCTAAACTATACATATTTTAATTTTAACATTCACAATGTAAATCTGGCTTCTTATTACTTACGTTGTGAATGTGTTCGGATTCATAATATGAATCTATACTAAAAATTTGTTTTTTTACATTAATATGAATATATGATTAAAGATTACAAAAACTATTAATTTTGATATATTTATTAAATTTTTTTGATAAAAAATAGGCGTTAACCTTTCAAAAAACAAAAAATGAAGTGTGTTTTTTTGAAGAAAAAATAATAATTTTTTGTATATCAATATAGATCTCTATGGAAATAGGACGAAAGATTATGTTCGATTTTTTTTCGATGAAAAACATAGTCGAAAAAAATTTAAACGAAAAAAAAAAAACTAAAGTGGCTTTTGTTATAATTCGGTGTATGTATGTCGATTGTAAAAGTCTACAACTCTTCTTTTTTGCCATTGAACGCTTTAAATTCCGACGGTTTAGATTGATTCTTTGGTTCTTTGATTAATAATAGTTTCTATTAAACTTTTTCATGTGTGTGTGTATATATATATATATATATATATATATATATATATATATATATATATATATATATATGATGTGTGTAAAACCAACTAGTTTTAATCCTACTAACTTAAACACAAAGACAAACACACGAAAGACAGTGTACTTATCGATTAGTAGTTTAGTTCAGATAAGTAGGATATCAAACACAGGGAACGGTAAACAATTAAAATAAATGCTAATATTATATAAATAAAACAAGTAATAGAAATAGGGTTTTCTCTAGTTTTGCAAGACTAGAAACTTAAACAATTAACTAAAACTTAAACTAAGAAACTAAGAGCTAAGCAAATAAAAATCAACTAAATTCAATAATTAAGGAGACTTCTGTTTAGGTTCAAATCATGTATTCCTATGGTTGATTTTATGACAAGTGCAATAGATTAATTGGCATTGGCTACCGATTAGTGTGATTAGGTTCACGTTCGCTATTACTAATCCTTAGAAAAAAAATTAATTCAAGCGGTGATCAGTTGATCAAACCAATGAGTTTCCTAGTTTATTGATTTCGGTTAAGTAAGACTTGTAATTAGCTAATCAAATTGGTGATTCAATTAACTTCTTGTTAATGGTGTATCACACAAGCTCACATATTAATTTACCTATCTTCTAGTTAATTCTAGTTTCACATTCGTTATTCCTAGACATATAACTATGTGGTCACATAAATCATATGAAATTTATAACTAAGAGATGTTCATAAAAATTAATTACTGATTTATTAACAGAGAATAGTTGTTATTAACATATAAGGTTCTTTAACAAGCTTAACAAAACAATATCACCAATTAAAATTAATCCTAGCCATAAAATCAAACCATAATCACAAAATCGTCTATCATAAACAGAAGGTATGAGTTTTAGCTCATGATTACAGGAGAAACAAGCTCAAAAATGAAATCAATTGGTAAAAACATAGTTTAAACAAGAGATTAGGTAAAGAGTAAACTTGATTTTGCCTTGATTCTCCTTAAAATTGAATGTAGGGTTGATTTCTTCGCTTATCACGCTCCAGCAGCACCTTTAGTCGACATTTGGCCTCCAAGGGTTCATCTATCTACTAAGGTATCGGGCATGAATGCCCTTTATATAGATTTTCACAAAACAGAGGTGACTCGTCGAGTCTAGTGACCTACCCGGCGAGTCCGACACTTAAAACCCATGTACGGCAAGTCGGCGACTCCAGAATCGCAAAAGTTCGACGTGACTCGTTGAGTTGAGGCCCAAATCGTCGAGTCCGTTTGGAATCATAATTTTCACAAAACACGAAAGTCGTCCGAAATTGTGTCTAGTTTTCAGAACATTTTGAATCTCATCAATCGGAGTTACAGTTCATGAGATATGGCCAAAACACTGATGAGGGTTCAAGCTGTCCAACAACATCCTTCTTTCTTCAAAATCCAAGATCCAAGCCTCCAATCGCTAGTTCCACTTCCTTTTCCATCCGAATATGTCATTATTGCTGAAAATGAAATATTTAAGCTAATTAAGCATCTTTTGTTCATTAAATGAGATAAAATCAACATAAAATATTAAGATAATGCATGAATTTTATAACTAAATATGTCCATATAAATACACACACACACACACACACACACACACACATATATATATATATATATATATATATATATATATATATATATATATATATATATATATATATATGTTGAGACCATGCTAATTTTGTGAGACATAAGGACGCGATCCTAGCCACTCATATTAGATATCAAAAAAATAAATAAAAATAAATAAAAATTAAATGCAAAATAATAGAAAATTCCAAAATTTCTTTTTTTAAATATTATTTTCGTTATTTAATTTATCCAAAATAAATAAATAAATAAAATTAAAAAAGCATCGTTGTTTTTTAATATGAGTGAAATATTCTAATAGAATATTACACTGTAAATAATCAAATCGAATTTTTAGAATTTTAGAATATTTTAATATTCTACTAAAATTGGTGTATATGTTAAAATATTCTAATATTGTACTTTAATTTTTAGATTTGTTAGAATATTCTAATATTTTATTAGAACTTTTTTTTAATATTTATATTTTAATATTCTCGCAGAATATTCTAACATTCTAAAAATTCAATTTGAATATTTAAAGTATCATATTTTGTTAAAATATTTCATGTATTTTTTGAAGAAAAAAAAAACAGTAATTTATTTATTTATTTATTTTGAATAAAAAATGACGAAAATAATAATTTTTTTTAAAATGAAAATTTTCATTTATGTTGTATTTTAATTTTTTATCTCCAAAATGAATGGCTAGGATTGCACTCTCATGTCTCACAAAATATGATGGTTTAATATGATCCTAACCCTATATATATATATATATATATATATATATATATATATATATATATATATATATATATATATATATATATATATATATATATATATATATATATATATATATATATATATATATATATATATATATATATATATATATATACGGGACAGTTCACTTGAGATTAAAAAAAATAGAGATCTTGAGATTCAACCTCAGTCATATGTTTCTCATTTGCCGTTCTAATGCTTCAGCGTACCGATAGCAACGGGGTATGCCTAATCATAAATGATTATTTGTCAGAGAGGTATAATCATATAAGATTATACATGTTTATCCGTACATGCATAATCATAAATGATTATACATATATGTCTGTTCACAGATTGAGTAATCATAAATGATTATGATAGTTAGTGGCAGAAGAGGTGGTGGCGATAGAGGTGACGGTAGTATAAGTAATAAGAGTGACAATGGTGGAGTCGGTTGGTGTCAGAGGTGGTGATAGTGGTGGTGGCGGTGGCGGTTATGGTGGTGGGGATAGTGGCGGAGGAGAAAGGAACATACGGCACTGTATAATCATTTATGATTATACTAGACCTGCCGCACCGGTATGTCAGAGAGTTAGAACGACAGATGTAAAATATGTGGCTGAGATTGAATTTTAAGATCTCTATTTTATTTTAATTTCAACGGTGTATATATATATATATATATATATTTAGTTTAAAAAAAAATATCTTTTACTAAAAAAAAAAAAAAACAAAAAAAAACAAAACAAAACTAGATTTTTATTTACAAATTTGTCATAAATATAGGGGAGGTTGCATTAAATTACATATATTCTGTTTTCATCCTTTCTCCATTATCTGTAATTTGCTTTTAACTTTGGTTGGAAAACCAAATGGCCACCGTATTTTGTTGGTGATCCCATTGATTCACAAGGCAGCTGTTTCCGGTCAGTTGCCCCACTTTGCCCCCACCACCTTGGGCCGGCCCTGAGAAACATTGCCATTCCTCTGTCCTTCCCTGCACTTTATTCCATTCAAATTCCTCGATTCCTTCTTTTCTTACTGCGAAGAACGAGGGCGTGTCTGGAGAAAGAAACTCTCTCACTTTAATGTTTGCCTCGGAATCTAATTAATCTCACTTCCACGCATTAAAGGAGATTGTCCCTCTTTGATCCTCGTGCCCTTAATTTCTCTGGGTTCCCTGTCTTTATTACATATAAAGATTTCATATCTACACACGCCGCAGCAGTTATAAGGATCAACATTTTGTTAATTAACTCAGGGGTTTTCCGACCATACGTGTTTCTGAACCGAGGAGGGTGAATTGGTTTCGAGTAGATTTCAATCTGCATGAATTGTTAGCGAGAAGAAATGAGGGATGCAAATTCCAAAAGCAACAAGGTTTTAATTTTACTTGATTGTTGGTTCTATTTCATTCATAAGATGAACTTGTTCGAGTTTAATTCTTCTTTTACTGTATGGGTTTTTGTTGCTGATCGTTGTTTTTCTCCTCTTTGAAGTTCTCTTGGTCGAAGAAACTAGTCCGAAAGTGGTTCAATATCAAGAGCAAAACCGATGAATCTCAGGCCGATAATGTTGTTTGTGGAGGTACGTATCTAATAGCATGCCTCTGGCGAAATATTTTCAAACAAAGTCACCAATTTTGTTGTTTTTTATTTGCACACCAACTGTTTGTTTCAATTCTTCTTCCAAAATTTCGGTAATCATTTCATGTTTAAGATAAGAGAAGCAGGTAACTGTTTCAATTTCACAAATTTGGTAACTGAAAAGCTTCATACTATATGATCACAGGTAGCTTCTGTGAGAGGGAACCCCCTGCAATTAAGAAAACCAAAACAGGTAAAAAAAATTTCAACATACTTTTTTCTCGATACAATCAAAGTCATGAAGTTAAACAATCCATCATTCATTGATTGGTGAAATGATTAACATATGGTATATATCACTTCAATGAACAGAAAAATCCAGCAGGAGTACAGAAGCTCGTAGGTGGTCAACAGTTGATCTTGACCACCCTCAGATCATAAACATACAGAACTATAGGTATCCTTAAACTCATAATTATTCCCCCTTTTTGACTTCGACTTATGATTTTTAATAATCGTTTACTTATTTTCGACCTTTGAATTCTTGAAACAGCATTTTTTCAGCTACATGGAACGTAGGAGGGAAATCCCCTTCCAACAAAATGAATCTTGATGATTGGTTACATGCTGCTCCTCCTTCTGACATTTACGTTCTTGGGTATGATTCAAGTTTCTATTTTGACTTATGAAGTTTGAATTCTAGATAACTAACTTCAATTCTTGATTTATACCTTCAGATTTCAAGAAATAGTTCCTCTAAATGCAGCCAATATTTTAGGAGCTGAAGACAACGGTCCTGCAAAAAGATGGTTATCTCTAATACACAGAACCTTAAACAACCGTCCAGGTGGCGGAAACGGGTGCTACACACCTTCACCGGTTCCCGATCCGGTGGCTGAATATGATGCTGATTTTGAAGGATCAACAAGACACAAAAATTCCTCATTTTATCATCGTCGCTCTTTTCAAGCACCTCGAAATGAAAACGATTCATCAACACCGCCGACTCATCTTGAGCGGCGATACAGTGTTTGTGACCGAGCAATCTTTGGTCCAAGACCATCTGACTGCTCGAGTCACAGACCGAGTGACTATTCGTCATCCGGTCACCGGCCGAGTGATTACTCGGCCAGTCACAGTCACAGACCAAGTGACTATTCGGTCTGTAACAGTAGTTACAGACCGAGTGACTACTCGTCTAGTCAGCGGCCGAGTAATTACTCATGGAGCCAGAGACCAAGTGATTATGATGATTATGGCCCCATGGAAGATATACCTAATCCTAATGGTAATGGTAATGGGAATGGGAATTCTTTCTCACCAATGTCAAATTGGGGAGCCAATAGTGTTGAAGATGGGTATAGAGTGGGGCCCACCCATTCAAGTTATTGTTTGGTTGCAAGTAAACAAATGGTTGGTGTTTTTCTTGCGGTGTGGGTGAAGAGTGAACTAAGAGAACATGTTGGAAACATCAAAGTGTCGTGTGTTGGTAGAGGATTGATGGGTTATCTTGGAAATAAGGTATTAATCTCTATTGACATATTTTTTATGAGAAAAAAAATGATTAAAAAATAAAACAACGGGTATTGATTTTGTATTTATTTGCAGGGATCCGTATCCGTGAGTATGTTGTTGCATCAAACAAGTTTTTGCTTTGTGTGTAGTCATTTGACTTCTGGACAAAAAGAGGGTGATGAACTAAGAAGAAATTCTGATTTCATGGAAATTGTTAAAAAAACAAGATTTCCACGTGTCCAGGGCATAACAGAGGATAAATCCCCAGAGACAATACTCGAACACGAGTAAGCACACAAATTATCCTCCATTTTTTTTTCTTATTGTTCCAACTTTTATACTCTTAATAAGATTCTGATAAAGATATATATTGTACATTCACTTCAGTCGGATTATATGGCTTGGGGATCTGAATTACCGAATCGCCCTCTCTTACCGATCAGCAAAAGCACTTGTTGAGATGCAAAATTGGAGGGCATTGTTGGAAAAAGACCAGGTATGCAACATCATGTTCTACTTTCATTGTCTTCATATGCAACATTTCTGTCAGCTGATTGATTTTCAATTTCATATTGCAGCTTCGAATTGAACAAAGAAGGGGGCGTGTGTTTCAAGGATGGAATGAAGGGAAGATATATTTCCCTCCAACATACAAATACTTAACTAATTCAGATCGATATACAGGGGATAATTTGCACCATAAGGAGAAAAGAAGAACACCTGCATGGTAGGGATTAAGGATTATTTGTATGAATGAATGAATGAATGATTTATATATAATGGAAAATATATTTGTATGTGAAGGTGTGATCGAATCTTGTGGTATGGAAGAGGTCTACATCAGTTATCATATGTTCGTGGTGAATCTAGGTTTTCAGATCATAGGCCAGTATACAGCTTATTTTGGGCTGAAGTTGAATTAGTTCATAGCCGTTATAGAAGAAGCATGAGTTGTTCTGGCTCTAGGATTGAGGTGGAGGAGCTTTTGCCTTACGCAAATGGTTACACTGAACTCTGCTTTTTCTAACAACCAATCACACCAAATGGTATGGTATGTATGTATATGCTCTTGCTTCCCTTCATCTTCATTTAATCATTTTCATCATAAATATTTAAATTTAAACCCCCTTTTGTTACGCCGTATTGGACATAATAGTTTATATTGTGCATTGGACTGTAACTGAGACAAACTGATGTCAGTGAGACAAAAATGTGTTATCACGTTCTCGATCTCTCGTGTGTGCAAAAGACTTAAATGCCCCCCTCATCCTTATCATCGAGAATTTCTCTTAAAAGCTTGTTTAGTCCGGTCCAATTTCATCCCATCTAACAAATTGCATTTGTTAGACCGGACGAAATTGGACAGGTTTTCTAAAGCTATTTTCGATGAAATGATGAGGAGGGTATTTACGTCTTTTACCCATACGAAAAATCTAGAATAAGTCATTGTCCGACCCTGTACCACATTTTTTTGTCTCAGTGATATCGGTCTCAGAATGTTAAATGCAGTACAAAGCCATTCATATGTAAATAAACGCAAATCTTGAAAATTCTAATTGTTTTTTATTTTTTTTAATATTTATGTAGGGGTAGATGCGGAAAATGGGATGAGGAGAGATGAAAAGGGGTGTAGATAAAGATAACTAACTAGAAGATACAAGATGTTAAATTTTGTTGGTAGAATTAATTAATTTGATGTAAGTTTAGAAATGATGACACACATGTCTAAGAAACTTGAGTATAGTCTGCCCAAATAAGGGTATGCAGACTCTGAAGATTCTTTAATTGTTGTTAGGATAGGAAGTAGAAATGAGTAGTAATAATGATAGTGATTAAAGCATAGAATATTAGAATTGGTTTGTTTATGGGTATCTCTCTCTATAGCCTGCTTTTTCCTGTCTAGGATGAAAAGGACATTAAAGTAATTTTGGTGGGAGGTAGGTAAGCCTTTTGCAGAAACTCATATCACTTTTGTTACTCCCTATATGGCAGATTTTTAATTTTGATTTTGATTTATTCTTTTGTCCTTGTGTTCAATTTTGGTAAGCAAAAGTTGTACAATGTTGGTTAAAGACTAGATATAATATATTATTCTCTAATTGTATAATATTTTATTTTAGTTTGGATTTTATAAGTTAAAAAGTTTGTATTTATTTGGTTATTTGTTTGGGGAAATGAGAATTTAAATTTGTCCTTTTACGATTGGTTAGCTACCAAAGGGCAAGAGTGTGAGGAAGGTAATCATTTGGTGCTTTCACATGTTTCTCGATTTCTTCATTTTTTATTCATTGCTCAAGTGAAGCTTTAAACAACAAAACAAAGTTAGATCTGACTTATGATAAAGTGTCACTCTTTAATTAACAATTACAAAATATGAACTGCTTTTTTCATAATAAATTGCTAACGTCAAAAAAAATTGCAACTAATATAATGTTGTTTTTGTTGTCATTTATTTATTTTTTTAATTGTATTTACTAGTCTTTTATCCCACTGGTGTATTGAGGACCTAAAACACTATAATAACCTACAATTAAAGATAAATAACCTAAAAGAACAAAACCATGTAATATTGGTTGTTAGAACTCGTTATTATAGGGAACTTTGATTACCAATTTTATTCAATTGAAATTTACTCCACTTTGTAATAAGAACCTAAATTTTTTTTAATAACCTACTAAATACAACTAAAGATACATAAGCTAAACAACAAATCATGTATTATTGGTTGCCATTTTATGATGTTAACTTAATAGTATATAAATAAAAGTGAGAACACTTTATTACCTAAAGAACAAAGCATGTATTATTGGTTGTCATTTAATGATATTAACCCAATAGTATATAATTAAAAGTGAGAAAAAAAATATCTTTGGTTGGTTGGTTATATAATTGTTTTTATAATCCATATTTAATATGAGTTCATACAACTGTTTTCGTTTTTTTTTTTTCATTGTTTTAACATTTTTTTAGATATTTGATAAACGAGTAAATATATTTTTTGAGCTAAGTTAAAGTCGGATATTATTATTAAGTTAAAGTTTTTTTTTTAATAACTATATGTTAAAAGTGCCCCTTAAATTCCTTTAATCTTTGTTTATCCATGTAAAGATTTTGTTGGATTGTGGGGATATTTTAAAAATTGATCATAATACCCCCTATGAACTATAAAGTTGGGATGATTTCATAAATGCTCAAAACTTATTTAAAACTTTAAAGTTGCAATGTGTCACTTGTATAGCACAAATCCTCAATAAAAATCTTATATGAACACCACAAGATCAATGAATGTATTGATCATGATTAATCTTAAAAATTAAAACAAAAACAAATCACTTATGGTTGTTATTTGTTAACCTCAAAACAAAAGAAAAACAATCAAATCAGGCTCGATTCTCTAGATATGCTTCATTTCCTTCATGTTTGTTGGATATGTGGTCCTTGTTCACAAATCAATCAACTGTTGTTTTGTTTCTTTAGGCCAAATGCAACCGGCAGACAAACTTGTGGGATGTCATTGCCGTTGTGGTGTGACTTGCTCCAATCAATCGGCAAGATTGTGTGTTATTTGGTAAAAAACCAATACTGACCCAACAAATTTGTTAAATACGAGTATTAATATAACATTTTTATTATATATTAAAAGATTTTGTTTTAAACACACATACATGTTTACAAATTTGCGGAATAACCTACAAACAAACTAGTTAGACCCATCATGTGATAGTAAGACCCATCTAGTTAGACCTATAATGTGATAGTTACACCCATCTTGTGACTTGTATTTTCTTAATATAGTCACATGAATATATGCCCTAACTAGTGAGAAGCTCTTGAACTTTATGCGAAAGTTATCCTTCTCATATTATCAAAGCTAAAGATATCTTAGATTATCCGAGTTTACTATTATTATTATTATTATTATTATTATTATTATTATTATTATTATTATCAAAATTGGATGATTGAAAAAAGTATTTAAATGTATTTCTAAAAATATTTACCAAATTAACACTATGTGTCTATCTCTATCTAATATTTGTTGTCTATTTTTGACTTGTAAAGTCTTTATTATTCAAATTTAACCTTAAATATTTTTATTAGTGTTATATATTACTTGATAAAACTTATAATAATGAAAAAAACATTTAAAACACAATTCATTCATATATTTTATATCAAACATTATATATGGAATCTTATTTTTTGTCAATTGAAATCAAACATAGTTCAATATACAATGATGGAAGGCAACCTGGCAACAAGCTGCGCCGCTAATCCTTTTTGAATGGCAAAACTAATTCTTTTGAAAACAACATCTATGGATCTAGGAGATATAAAATTAAAATGCATGACCCGTTAGACTCTGTTGAGGAGCTCCACCGCCTCTGGCGTGAGAAATCCAAATATATCAAATGCAAAAGGTGCAAACACATGTTGATTTTCTATACATGCATTCTTGTACTTTGCGACTTTGCACGCAGCGGCTTTCAAAGCGGCATGCCCTGCTGTAAAACCACCGCTCCTCAAACCGACGAGAGGAGAGACCCTAGTAAGATCCAAACAGGCGTACTTCCCTCTTATCCATCCAAAGACAAAAATGTTAGTCGGCTTGAGTTTGGATCTTCCGTCCTGCGGGTTCGTCAAAAAGTTCACCAACGCTTCTTTCTTCACAAAAATACCAGCACGCCGACAAGCATCAAATAGAACATCCCTAACCACGTCATGTCGATACTTGAAACCAGTGAGCTCTACAATGAACCACATGTTCCTCAAAAGTTTCCAAGCATGCCTTGCAACAAACTAGGCATATCTCGTCAATTGGGAATAGATGAATCATGAGGCAGTAGCGAATGATAGTTCGGTACTCCACATGAGACATATGCTGGCTGAGACCATCAATATGGATACTTAGCAGAAAATCTTGAGAATGAGGTGCCCGAAGACACTCAAAAACTGTCACACCCCAAAACCGAGAACGGCGGAAACGTTCTGGGGCGGAGGACGCCATGTATAATATCAACAACAATGTAAAGTAGTAAACAAGCAACAACATCATCCATTGCATTAAATATATATAATTTTAATACAAGCGTGTTCTGTACAGTTTTAAACACCAAAATATAATGTAAATCAAAATAATATGATGAGTCTTGAATGCGCTCTATCTTCTCAAAAGCTGGCATCGGTACCTGTCTACTGATGACCTGAGAATACAAGTTATTTTGAAAGCGAGTATCAGCTTTGAAGCTGGTGAGTTCATAAGTATTTTAGTGTCGATGTTCGTTATCAAAACGTTTGAACCTGTCGTAAGTATAAGTTGTAAACCGTATGTAAATGTTTGTAAAAGTTTGAATCTCTCAGAAAAACCTATATTTTCTATTAAAGTAGCCTTCTACCAAGGCTTAACTGTTTTGTATGCTCGTTTGTTGTAAAAGTGTGTAATTTCCCAAGTGTAACTATCATTTAGCAAAATATAGTTTGTACATTAAAGTTTAAGTGAGGTTATCACTAAAATGTAATGGGTAAATCATTGTAGTACTGTAGTTTTGTTTTATAGGAACTACTGTTGTACTAACTACCTTAAACCGGATTTATATTAAGGTATCATGTGATAAATTGCACCATACTATCGACTGATAACAACGACATAAAGAATGGTCGTAATAACGGAATGACGTTTGGCACCCGCAGACCTGCAGGTCCGGCTGTAGCTAGCAGCAAGGTGTAGGATTGTCAATCCAGTATAGATCTATACGCAAACTCAACGCTCTCCCTCCAAGAGAATTTTGGCTACAACTCGGGCCATGACATTTAAGGCATGCTCCGATACAGTAGATCACAATTGTAAACGTATTAATGTAAGGGTAATGTTTCTCGTTATAGTATAGTTGTATATGTTCTCGTCCTAGTATAGTTGTATATGTAATGTTCTAGAAAGTATTGACTTATGAATGAACTGACTCATTGTATGATATCGCGTTCTAGTAACAGTTCTAGTACCTTCCTAAACTACCCATATGGTAGTTTACTAGCAGTCTAACTGGTACGTATGGTCATGGATGTATACCCTTACTAACTAAGGGCATGGGATGAACTGGAAAGACCTTTTATGACTATATATGTACACATGATATATAACTAATATTTGAACGACTTTCGGACGAATACCCAATATCCCACCAGACCACATCTCAAGGCGCGAAAAGGAAATAGGGTGGATAGCCTTCCTAAGTCTTTTAAACATTTCTTATATAACTATACATATAGAGGCATGCAATTTATAATATAAAAGCATAAATAAATTTTGTAAGACATTTGAAACATAAATATTATTTTAAGAAAAGATCGACTTGATGTCGATTTATAAAACAATTTGAAGGCATAAGTATGATAAAACAGTTTTGAGTATAATGAAACATTTGATTGGAACACAGTTGTATATAAGTTTGAAAGGTAATGTACGGAGTAAGCTGTACAGTGTAAAAAGGAGTTTAAAACATATAAAATGTTTATAAAAAAAAGTCATTTGAAGGAAACTGGTTGGTAAAACGGCTAATGAGTAGCCAAATCTTTTGAATGTTGTATATTAATCACATGTGATTGATGTAATAACTAGCGTAATTCTACTTATTAATCGCATGTGATTGATATAATACAAGCATGATTCTACTTGTATCCCCCCCCCCATTAAACATTTAAAAGTAGTTTAAAACATTAGTTAAGGGGTATGAACTCACTTGATTGAAGTGGTCGATTTGAAGTAGTCGAGAGAAGAATCGAGCAGAACTTCGACAGGAAGAGTTGAAAACGCGGGAAAATCTTGGGATTCTCGGGAATCTCGGGAATCTCGGGAACACAAAACCTTCCTTCGGGACTTGAAGGTGAAAAACCGGGGCTTTGGGAGGGTCTCGGGGGCTTAAACGCAGAGTTTCGGCACGAGAAAGAGAAGAATGGAGCACCTAAACCCGGCACCCCAAGAGTTCTATTTATAGGGGCATTTCTGGTGTGCCACATTGTGGCAAGTGATGGCCACGTCGTGGGGAGCCAAAATTATCCTCTTCCATTGATTGGACGCCCTCAGTCACTTGTCGGGTCGCGGCAATCTTGTGCCACGTCGTGGCAAGCCTGACAGCCTCGGATTTCGGACCCCGAACTTGTAAAATCCGTAACTTTCGCATACGAGCTCCGTTTTCGACGTTATTTATATGCACGCGTAGCTAAAAACATGATCTACAACTCTCGTTTAGACCTCATTGGCTAATTTTGACTTTATTTTTAATTATTTATTTGTAACGGGCCGGGACGCGATAATTCCGTTAAAAATCCATAACTTCTTCATCCGATGTCCGTTTTCGTCAGACTTTTCATCGTTGCGCTACTAATGTTGAGACCTTAGATTCTCATTTAGGTTGTTTTGGTCAAAAGTATCTTGATCTCTATTTCGAGTTTTTGGCTGTCTACTGCTATACCCAAATCTTGGAAAAATCATAACTTCCTCATACGAAGTCAGATTTGGACGTTCTTTTTATGTATGCTCACGGTTTGAGGTTATCTATAACTTTCATTTAGATACTTAATGCTAAAAACTATTGTATTGAAACTTCGCGTTTTTCGTTTAATCGATGTTGCCGGTTTTGCCGAGAATCTTCGGTTGGTCATAACTTCTTCGTTATAACTCGGATTTTAGGGTTCTTTATATGTACGAAAACCTTGATACGATTCATAATACTTTATTTAACCCAAATAAGATTTTAGGAAAGTTATTTTGACCGAAATTTGATTGGTTTTACATTACATTGTCTCGAAATATCGGGTTGTCACAAAAACTGCTTTCTGTCTAACAATCATGTCGAAGTCTACTTCCATATTGTTTACGATTTTGTTAAAAATGGCACACGCCAATGCTTTTTGACATTTAGGGGGTGTCCTTATTAGTGAAACCGCTACAGTCGAATCCTGGAATCGTATCGCAAAGAAGAGTCAAAACACATAGGTAATCAGAGTCAATACCACATATGCCACTGTCACGTAAGATGTGGTCTTGTAATGCCCAAGATTTGGCCCTTGAGGCTACAAATACGTAGGAGGGAACCTCGTATGCTAAGTACAAACCCAAACCACCGAAACGAATAGGTAAGGAATCCAGACACCACTAGATGTCTCCAAAGAAGGGGCCTCCACATACCACTAGATCCTCGATAGACATGTGCAATCCTTTGTCAAAAAACAAAGCAGTCTCTTCTATATGCATCAGTTGACATGTTCTTAAACCAAAGAAAAGTTTTGCAATGCCCATACATGATCGAAGTTGAAAAACATTTAAGGTTAAAGTTGAAAAATAAAAACTTCAAAAATCAAAAGCAGACAAATAAGTATGGGACGAATAGCATATTTTTTTTTTCATTTTTCTTTATTTTTCATTTTTTCTTAATGTTTTTTTTATTTTAAATATACAATTTTTCTTCCTTCTTTTTTATTTCATATTTTTTTATTGATTTTTTAATAACAGATTTTTATTTTAGTTTTTTTTTTATCTTTTTTACTGTTTTTTAAGTAACAACTTGTTTACTTCTTTTATTTCTGTTTTTTATTTTAAATATTCGTTTTTCTTATACAAACATTTGACCATTAAATTTTAGTCATCATAAATTAAATATACAATATATTTTAAGGTGCAAAAACTCTAACATTCCATATACAATATTGTTAAGGTAAAAATACTCGATATTGTTTGTTGAAAAAAGAAAAACACCTCAATAAGTTTGAACTTGAACCGGTAATAAATCGTAAAATAGAAAGATAAAATAAATGAATAGCCACAACAATATCATAAAAGATGTTATCTTTTTAATTACATTGGCTTAGATGGACATCATTTTTGATTATTGTCCAATTGCCTATAAATTTCACGAAGATTGACATTTCTTCCTTCTTTAATATCCATACCATTTTTAGGCTTCTTGAAAGAGGACGATCTTGTTTAGTCTGTAATAGTTCTAAATTTAGAAGTAATTCATTAAATGATGATTGTAGCCAATACGTTTCATGTTTGCAATCAATTCCATCTGCAAAATATAATTAAAAAATTGTGATAAAATTCATCTATAGAAAAATTAAACATATGCAAAAGTTGATCAACAATTCATCCTAACTAGTTGTGGTAACAACATAATCTAATTACAGAAGAGTCGGTGTACATACCTTGAAACCATGTTGGAGATGAATCGATTATTGATGACAAGTTGGGGAGCCGGCAGGTGGTTGGCGATAGGTGGAGGAAGTCGCATGTGGCTGACGATGGGTGAACGAGGCCGCAGGTAGAGGAGCGACAATAAAGCGTTGGGAGTAGAGCCCTAGTTTCACTGTTCGTTTTTTTTTGTTCGGCGTCCTCGTTCTAGGGATAATCAAAAGAAATGTGCTTTTTATAATAATAATAATAATAATAATAATAATAATAATAATAATAATAATAATAATAGTTTTCAATTTAAAGTAATATTATTTTGGTAAATATTTTGAAATGTACGCTAATTTGGTAAATAGTTTTTCAAATAATCTTATTATAGTAAAAAACTTAGTATTATCTCTACCTAATCATGCCCTTTTGCACTAAGCATAACCCCTCCTTCCAATGTTCAACATTAACCCCAACCACCACCATTAGGGACGGAGCTTAAACAATTAATTTGGAGGAGCCGAAAGTATTATAAACTAAAATTATTGTTCTTACACACAAAAAAATATTTTTTTTCAGTAAATAAACACCAAAAAAATACCTAGAAAAAAGAATTAAAAATCAACATGATAACCTTTAAGGTCTTTAAATTACTCAATTACTGACTTTGAATCAATGTTATTAGCAATTTATTTTTCTATGTAACCCACCAAGTTGATTGCGAGAAAATCATCTGACATCTTATTGCGAAGACGGTTTTTAAATATTTTCATTGCTAAAAATCATCTCTTTGTTGTTGCGGTAGAAACCGGAAGTGCCAATATTAACCAAACCACTCTATCAAGCAAATAATGTCTCACGTTTATGAGTTTCCACAAGAACCTTGCATAAGTTAGCAATATTTGCTACACCACTTAGCTTGAGATTCTTTGTCATATCAATATTAAAAATCTCCAATTGACATTGTAATTGAATTCTCTCGTGCTCCGTAAAATCTTCATGATAATACTTCTCAACAAGAAGACAAATATGATCAACGTTGATCACTTTATGGTGTTCTTTTGTGAAACATCCTAAAAATACAGTCTAAAAATTTCTTTTTTAAATCATTAATAAACCCATAAATATCATCATCATATAAAACTCATAAACCATGTATCTCAAAAATATCATAAAATATGTCAACATGACAATATCCCATATCGAATATCAGAGTAAATATCCCAGGCTGAAAAAACTATGGTGTGTGTCATGCGATCATCCCGAGCCCTTTCCTTTGCTAGCTGAAGTACCTGAAACCAAAACTGAAAACTGTAAGCATGAAGCTTAGTGAGTTCCCAAACTACCATATACCATACACATAACATATAACATATCTTGGGCCCCGCCCCTGCTACATCGAGTCTAGCTCAACAACGGCTTTCCCGACATCGAACCCTATTTGGCATCAGGCCCCGGCCGACATCAAGCCCCGCCCGGCATCGAGCAGATCTCGACATACATATAAACATATCAACGAACATATAACATAATACATATACTAACATGAAAACATTTGTAATGGCCGGTTTTCAGGGCTAAGCATTTTTGACGATGTAATAGTCTAGGTCAACTATTGTAACTTTTTTTTAATAAAGATGAAATATTTGAGTATTATGTGAATTATGTGAATTTTTATGCTTATTATGTATTTATAAATATTTAATAAATAGAAGATAAAAATAAGCGTCAAAATTAAAGTGTGAGATAAGTCTGATATCTATACATAAAGTCGTAGTGGTCGAAACAAGGATTCCGAGGATATAAAGAACGCCGAAATCCGAGTTATAACGAGAAAGTTATGACCCGCCGAAGTTTTACGGCAAAACCGGCACGACACCGGGAGACGTAAATAGTGAATTTACAATGGAGGAATTTTTAGCCTTAGTCATCTAAACTAAAGTTGTAGTATATGTTAAATCGAGAACATCTATAAAAAGAACGCCCAAATCCGACTTCGTATGAGTAAGTTATGATTTTCTAAGATTCGGCTTAGTAGTGCACGACCCGAAACTCGAATTTTAGTTCGAGCGGTTTTTGACTTACGCGGCCTAAATGAGAGTTGAATATCTCATTAATAGGAACTCAATGGTTAAAAGACAGAAGAAAACAGAGTCCGTATGTAGAAGTTATGAAATTTACGCGAACGTTTAACAGTATAATCTTCTTGTACTGTTAAATTTAAGATCGGTCGAGAATTAGCCGATGGAGTAAAAATAAAAGTTGTAGATATTATTTTTACCTACACGTGGATATAAATAACGTCAAAAATGGAGGTCGTATGTGAAAGTTACGGATTTTAGAAGTCGGAAGTGTGCTGTGCGAAAATGGGTGATGTGGCACAATCTTGGTCATTGTTTTCTTACCAAGTCTTGCCACTAGATGGTGACATGTGGCACCAAGTTCAGCCAATTTCACCCTATAAATAGAACCTCTCTCACCCTCATTTTCTTCATATCTTTCTCATTCTTTCTTCTCTTTACTTTCTCTCTAGAACCTCTCTCTAGCCCCGAAACCCCCCGAAAAGCCTAGGGAACTTCCCTAGCACGAGGCGGAAGCCTTGAAGTGCTCGAAGGCTCCGAGAAGAAGAGCTTTTCGGCTTGGGAACACTGCTCCAAGCAAAGCCCGGTTTTGTATAAAACTCGTTGTAAGTGAGCTATGCCTACGCTATTTTTAATATATCGTTTATTTAATTATAGTAACGTTATTAGGAACTTATAATAAGTACTTGGGCTATTATTATGGGCTATATAAGTATTTTTTTGATGCTTATATAATAGTAATAATAGCTAGACTATTAATTAGTCTCGGCGAATAATAGACTAAACTCTAGTGGTAATAATACTAGGTTTCGTCGAAGGAAATTATTTTTAAGAAGCGAAGCGCTGTCTGAGTTCGGATTCACCACCTTTTCAAGTGAGTGCATAGTTACTTTCAGCTTACACATAGATATGAAGTATTTTATATAAATGTCACACCCCGAAAACCGAAGGCGGAAACATTTCCGGGGTTGACTCCACGTTGAGTATCAAATCCAATGCACATAGTAAGTAAAGTAAACAACCATTACATTACATATATAAAAGTTTACATTTGTTTGAAAGTAAAGTTGTATAGATGTGATACATAGTATATATGAACAAAAGTAAGACGAGTCTTCAACGCACTCTGTCTTCGCCAAAAGGAATCATCGAGTACCTGTCTAAAGCGGACCTGAGAATACAAGCAGTTTGAAAATCAGCACAACGCTGGTGAGTTCATAAGCGGTTTTGTTTTCTGAAAATGTACAAGTTCCTTTTTGTTTCTGAAAAAGTTACACACCAAGAAAATCTTATATTTTCTTAAAAGTTGGTTATCAAATCCAAAGTGTAATGTAAATGATGTACACTAAAAACATGTTTACCCTTGTGAATTGTAAAGTTTAGTTATCTGAATTTGTTACATGATTCTAGTTATGTACAAATGTTACCCCAGTAAAATCCCATATTTTCCTGAATGTTGGTTACCAAATGTGAAAGATGTATACCGAAAACTTGGTTGTCCTTGTGAAATGTATTAGTTTTAACACCTATATAAAACTAATATATACAAAGTAAACATAGTTACTTTATTCATTATTACTATTTAGTAAATCTCTGTTATCCAAATTGTGTGTTCCATAACCATACGATAGACTAGACATGGCAATAAGTAGTCCACATCACCTTATGACATTCGTCACCCTTGAACCTTTCGGCTCGGCTGTAGCTAGCAGCCAGGTGTGGGGTAGTCAGCCCCGTATATATCTATACACTCAAGTCACGCTCCCTATCTAAGAGATTCTGGTTATGGGTGCGGTCCTCCACTCGCGTATCTCTGTGGAGTGTTCACCGAGGACGTGTCTCCAATTTATAGGAATAACTGTCACACCCCCGAACCAAACGGCGGAAACGTCCGGGGGTTGTCGTGACTCAATTGAATACCATCACATTGCATATACATGAAACATAACATTATACTTCACCAACATTTGGAATGATACAACTGGTAGCGTTTACATCCATTACATTGTTCCCAAAATATGACATTCTCAAAAACAACTGTTTGATACTAAATAAAACCACAACAAAACGTCATAGAGTACAATTCGTCCTCCACTTTATCTGTTACCTGAGAATACAAGTATTTTGAAAAACGTCAACATATGAAATGTTGGTGAGTTCATAAGTAATGTTTGAAATCCAATGTTTGTAATGTTTTGAGAAACACCAGAAAATCCGATATTTTCTGACAATAGTAAAGTCAAAAATGTGTGAAGATCCATAGGTATGCTTGTTTGTTTCTATACTTGTAAAATTTGTTCATTTAAAATTTGCGTGTATTCCGAATCTGTATGTATTGAAATACCCTAGGAAAACCCGATGTTTTCCTAATTCGTACATTGAAACCATTGCAACGTGTGTAGTTGTCGGTACCAGGCGACGTTGGATAATTGTTGAGCATGATTATTTGCTACAAACACACGTTACACAAACGACTAGTCTATAGCGATACTAACGATCCCGAAGGCGTCGTCCGTACTAATCACGTTCTCCAACCGCCCCGACTACGTGTAGTCTCACACCCGAAGAGAACGAGGACACGAAGGCCTCAATAACTCCATTAGCCGATTGGGGATAAAATGTACGAGGGGTCCCAGACCCGCCTCGCATGAAAATGTAGACTTTACTAGCAATACCAAAGGACCCTTGGGGACCAGTAGTATACAAGCCATTGAAAGTCCTTTTACGTTATGTCAGATCGGTGAAACCCAACACTTCGTAAGAGAGAGGTCTTCGGGCCTTAAGATCAGGTCATTGGGCTAGCTAGGCTCAACGAACAAGATTTTACACTTTTGGGGCCCAAAGGTGGTGCGTAGACGTCTGTGCACACTCGCATGTATATTGAATTCCCAACGTTGTTAGTTATGAATCGTAATGTCGAAATGTCATAGCGTCGTCGTGTTAGTAGTTTCGGATTTTTATTGGTTCGAGACCGAACCAATTCGTTTAACAACGACTTTTGGTGTTGTAATGTATTGTAATTCGTCGATAGTTGTGGTACTGTCGTTTGGTCAAATTGCATGTATTGAATTAGCCTTGAAAATTTTCTATTTTCAGCCCCTCCTTGTTTGTAAAAATTTACTTTTTCAACCCTTTATTTAAATAATTTCCGGTTTGGTCCTTAAATCAATTTTCTTGACATTTTAATACCAAAAATTATTGAAATAAATATTTTCCAGCATATTTTTCATAGAAAACAGCTTAAATCCCTGAAATTTCCGTTTTCTCGGTTATAACCCATCTTTTTCGCAAGTTTGACAATTTTAGCCCAAATTGTAAAAATTTTGCAACTTTAGTCCCTTTTAAATTTAAAAAGCATTTTAAACCTTTGAAAAGGACTTGGAACACTTATAGTCCACTGTTTTACAGAAAAATACAGTTTTGGCCCTTCAAAACAGAAAATTTCGCATAATGGGCCTCATTGGGCCGAAAATGTCATTTTTAGTCCATTAAGCTTGGAATTTATGTTTTTAATCCTCTAAATGAGTATATTTCCAGAAATTGTTTTATTGAAACTGTTTTGACATAGTTCATCCATCAGAATTCGTGATTTGTCAATTTAGGCCCTTAAATTTTGTAATTTTCACATTTTAAGTCCAAAAATGGTGTTTTTAGTCCAAAGAAATTGTTACTAACCCATTTAGCCATTTTTCTAGAACTACTTTGTATGTAGAACTATATTTGATGCTAGAATCATTTAACATAAGGTATATCTCGGTTTTGAGGGGTTTTATGGCTAGATCCAACATTATAACACACAAAAGCACACATATAAGCATGGAATCATACAAAGCATACAAAATACATATAGATCTACACTTTCACTTGTATTCCCCCCCCCCCCCCCAAAAAAAAAAAACTCATGAAAACCGAAAATAGGGGGTATGAAGCTCACCTTGTTTGAAGCTTTCGGTTTTTGAAGAAATGATGGAAGAAATGAAGTGATTTTTGGCCTTTGCACTCCTTGATGAAGTTTTCGAGTTTATGGAGTTTTCTAGAGTGCAAGATCACGATTTTTGCATGGATTAGGAAGAGATTTTTGATAAAACAAGGAATACAGGTCATAGATCCAAGCAAAACCTTACCTTAGATGATGATTTTTGTGGAAGAACTCCCTTGAATGCTTCCTAAATCTCGAGATTTTGGAGTGGGGAGGAAGGAGTGTTCTTGAGTGATCTAGAGAGAATAGGATGGATTTTGTGAGTGTGTGTGTGTTGTGTTCGGCCGAGAGTGAGAGGGAGGAGAGGAGAGAGTGATTTTTGAAGTGATGTACATACATGGAAGTATGAGATGTTGCATGGATGTCCATTAGGTAATAATGATGTGGCACAACAAGTCAACTCTTCCATCCTCTTGGGCTTGTGCATTGGGCCGAGATTTTTGGAAGGAAAAGGGAAAATTTGGGCCTTTGCCCCTAAGCCCAATGTTAGTGTTAATCTTGAGTATGTTTTAAGTCTAAAGGAATGTGGTAGGATTTTTATATTTTTATTGGACTAGTTTAGGTTATTCATGTATCAAGGCTTTTAATTCGTTTTATTCTAGGTCCAACATAGCCCAAAATGTTGAAACAAATAGATGTGGATCCAATTAGAGCCCATTTAAGAGTTCTAAACCCAAGATAGTCAAATTGGAAGTTTATTGGTCCATTAGGCCCAATCAGGAAGTTCTAGTCCAACATGGACCTAAATAAGAACTTCTAGGGTTTCCAATTGCTTGTTGACTATTTGTAATGCTTGTATGGTGCATTTGATTGCAATTTTGTTGTCACAGAGTAAGCATCATACATGCCCTTATGCTTTTGGATTCATAATCTAACTTAAGTGTTGTAGTTACAAGGCACAAAATTTCTAGTTGTGACATCATCCCCCCGTTAGAGGGAATTTCGTCCCGAAATTCTGTTTGAAAGCTAGATTTGAGAATGCTAGAATAGGTGAGGGTACTTTTGCTTCATTTGATCTTCGCGTTCCCAAGTGAATTCTGGTCCACGCTTTGCGTTCCACCGTACCTTCACGATTGGGATGCGGCTCTGTTTAGTACGCTTCACCTCCCTGTCCATGATTTCGATTGGTTCTTCGACGAACAGGAGATTCTCATTGATTTCGATTTCGTCAAGAGGAATGACAAGGGTTTCGTCTGATAAGCACTTCTTTAGGTTAGAAACATGAAACACGGGGTGTACACCGTTTAGCTCTGCGGGTAGTTGCAGTCTGTATGCTACTGGACCAATTCGGGCGACGATTTCGAAAGGTCCAATGTATCGCGGATTTAGTTTTCCCTGTTTTCCGAAACGTATAACCCCTTTCCAGGGAGAGACTTTTAACAGTACTCGATCACCGACCTGAAATTCTAAGGGCTTTTGCCGTTTGTCAGCGTAGCTCTTTTGTCGGTCAGGCGATGCTTGCAATCGGGCTCTGATTTGAACGATCTTTTCCGTGGTTTCACGGATGATCTCCGGTCCCGTTAGTGCTTTGTCCGACGCATGTGTTTTTGCTAGCTGGGTGTCACCTACTTCAGCCCAACATAACGGTGATCTACATTTACTCCCGTACAGTGCTTCGAAAGGAGCCACCTTGATGCTCGAATGGTAACTATTGTTGTATGAGAACTCGATTAAGGGTAGGTGGGTGTCCCATGACTTTCCAAAGTCTATCACGCATGCGCGGAGCATATCTTCGAGCGTTTGGATGGTTCGCTCGCTTTGACCATCCGTTTGTGGATGATATGCGGTGCTCATATCGAGGTTTGTTCCCATCGCCTTATGGAGTGATTGCCAAAATCGGGATGTGAACCTACTGTCCCTATCCGAGATGATAGATGTTGGTATTCCGTGAAGTCTCACGATCTCTCGAATGTATAAACGCGTCAATCTCTCCATCTTGTACGATTCTTTAATTGGCAAGAAATGGGCAGATTTCGTCAGTCGGTCAATTATTACCCATATGGTGTCTAATCCATCCGACGTTTTGGGTAGCTTGGTCACGAAATCCATAGAAATCCCTTCTCATTTCCACTCAGGAATTGCCGGTTGCTGTAACAATCCTGAGGGTTTTTGGTATTCCACCTTTACTTTGGTGCACGTAAGGCACTTACTGACGTAGGTCGCGATTTCCGCCTTCATGTTAGGCCACCAATAGTGTTGTTTAATATCCAAGTACATCTTGTCGGAACCGGGATGAATGGAGTATCGCGTCTTGTGGGCTTCCTTCATGACAACATCTCTAAACCCTCCAAATTTAGGAACCCAAATACGATTCATGAAATAGTATACTCCATTCTCCTTTGTCTCCAGGTTCTTTTCCATTCCGCGCAATGCTTCGCTTGCTCTATTTTCCGTCTTCATGGCCTCTGATTGGGCTACCGCAATTTGAGTGGCCAGGTGCGATTGAATGGTTATCGAGAGAGTTTTTGTACAACGATTAGAGTACTCCTTCCGACTTAAGGCATCAGCTACCACGTTGGCCTTGCCTGGGTGGTACTTAATCTCACACTCATAGTCGTTTAACAATTCAACCCATCTTCGTTGCCTCATGTTCAACTCCTTTTGGTTTAAGATGTGTTGGAGACTCTTGTGATCCGTGAAGATGGTGCACTTTGTACCGTAAAGGTAGTGCCTCCAAATCTTTAGGGCAAAGACTACAGCTCCCAACTCTAGGTCATGGGTCGTGTAGTTTACTTCATGCGTCTTTAGCCGGCGGGATGCGTAGGCTATCACTCTCCCACGTTGCATGAGAACGCAACCTAAGCCCTGATTTGACGCGTCGCAATAGACTACAAAATCTTCCGTTCCTTCAGGCAGAGATAGTACAGGTGCGCTACAGAGAGCTTGTTTCAAGGTTCGAAACGCAATCTCTTGTTTGTCGGTCCATTTGAATGGTACGCCCTTTTGCGTAAGCGAGGTAAGTGGCTTGGCGATCTTAGAGAAGTTTTGAATGAATCTCCTATAGTAGCCCGCTAATCCCAAGAATTGACGAATTTCTGTGGACGTTGTCGGGATTGCCCATCCTTCTACAGCTTTGACCTTAGAGGGATCCACATGGATTCCATCTTGGCTGACTACATGACCTAGGAAGTTCACGCTCCGCAGCCAGAACTCACACTTGGAGAGTTTGGCGTAAAGTTTTTCTGATCGTAGAGTTTCTAAGACTTGTCGGAGATGTTGGCCATGCTCTTCCTTGCTTCGAGAATAGACGAGGATGTCATCGATGAAAACAATGACAAAGTTGTCGAGAAACGGTCGGCAGATTCGATTCATTAGGTCCATAAATGCGGCATGGGCATTCGTTAGACCGAAGGGCATTACGACAAATTCATAATGTCCGTAGCGAGTTCGGAAAGCGGTTTTTGGAATATCCTCTTCCCGGACTTTGAGTTGGTGGTATCCGGACCGTAGATCTATTTTAGAAAAATAACTAGCTCCTTGGAGCTGGTCAAATAGGTCATCGATTCGTGGGAGTGGGTAGCGGTTCTTGATTGTGAGTTTATTTAACTCTCTGTAATCGATACACATTCTAAAAGATCCGTCTTTCTTTTTGACAATGAGCACCGGAGCTCCCCATGGCGAGTAACTAGGTCGAATAAATCCCTCTTCCAAAAGTTCGCTGAGTTGGCTGGATAATTCCTGCATCTCGGCAGGAGCAAACCGGTAGGGTGATTTAGCAAGAGGAGTTGCTCCTGGAATAAGGTCGATTCGAAACTCAACCTGTCTCTCTGGGGGTACTCCCGGAAGATCTTCAGGAAACACGTCCGGAAATTCACATGCTACGGGAATGTCTCGAACGTTAATCTCCTCCTTGGTTTTATCCACCACGTGAGCCAGGAACGCCAGATTGTTCCTTCGTAGATATTTTTGTGCTTGGATACATGAAACGAGGCAAAGGTTCATGCTAGATTTGTCTCCGTAAATTACTAGGGTTTCGTGATTTGGAAGACGAAGACGAACGGCCTTCTCATGGCACATAATTTCGGCATGGTGGGGGCTTAACCAGTCCATGCCGATTATCACATCGAAGCTCCTAATTGATACTGGCATTAGATCTATTTGAAAGACGTGTTGATTAAGAGTTAGGGTACATCCGGTGTAGATTTCCCCAGTGGATTCGGTTTTCCCATTGGCCATTTCCACCGTATAGGTTTCATTTAGCTTTTGGGGAAGTTGTTTTAATAAGTGCTTAAACTTATTGCTTACGAAACTTCGCTCCGCTCCGGTGTCAAATAAGATGCATGCATAAGCATGATTTAAGAGAAACGTACCGGTAACAACAGAGGGGTCTTGAATAGCCTCACTCTGACCCATGGTCAACATCCTTCCTGTTCCTCCATTTCTTAAATTGCTGTTTTTGGGATAGTCTCGGCGGATGTGTCCAGTCTTTCCACATCCGAAGCAGGTGTGGCTAGGCCCTGCGTTATTGCCGCCGGCATGGGTGTTGTTGTTGCTGCGATGGTTGTTGTTGTTGGTTCCCTGATTTTGGTTCTGGGAAGGGTAAGCCTTGCAGTACTTTTCAGTGTGTCCCCTTCTGTTGCAACTGGTGCACTAAAAATCCTTGCATTCTCCATAGTAATGGAAACCGCACTTGTTGCATTTGGGAAAATTACCGGAATAAGGTCTGGAAGCATTTGAAGTGGCTGAGGTTGGAGCATGTGGTGCGGCTGGAACCGATGCGGTAACAGCATTAACCGCCACTGTCTGCTGCTTCTTGGAGGTGTCGGGGCCCTAGCGCCCCTTCCTCTTATTGTTCTTTCCCCTCTTGCCATCACTTTCCTTCGTCTTCTCAGTCTCCACTGGTTTCCCTCCCTTCTTGTTGTTATGGTCATACAACCTTTTTGCCAATCTTTTCGCACTGTCGAATGTCTCGGGGTTTGCAGCTATCACATTCCCTTGAATTGGTGATGTGAGTCCCCAGACGAATCGCTCAATCTTCTTTCCTTCCGAGGTGATCATACCCGGGCACAGCAGAGATAGTTCGCTAAATCTCGATATGTAGGCATCGATATTCGCGTTCTGCACAGTGAGGTTCCATAGCTCTTGCTCCATCTTCTGTATTTCGCCTCGCGGGCAGTACTCAGCCATTAGCATTTCTTTCATCTCTGTCCACGGCATAGAGTTGGCTACAGGGAGCGTCATGGATTCTACATGTCTGTTCCACCAGGTGAGCGCTTGGTCCACAAAAGTGCAGGCCGCGAACTTCACCTTCATGTGCTCAGGGCAGTCGCATATCTCGAATACCGACTCCACCTTTTCGATCCATCGCTTAAGAGTGATCACCCCTCCAGTGCCATTAAAAGTTCGTGGTTTGGCGTTTGTGAAGTCCTTGTAGGTACATGTCTTGGTGGGTCCTTGATTCATTCCGTTGTTCGAGCTTCCGGCTCCTTGCCCATTGACTCCTCCATTGTTCCCTTGTTGAATTTGCGCAATCGCTGCAGTGACTGCTGCAGATACAGCTGCCTGGAAAGCGGCTGAGTCAACAGCTGAGCCATCTCAGTCATGTCTACAATGACCTCATCCCTCTCAAGCTCTACTTGCATGGCACGTGCTTCCATGGCGAACAGTTGTTGCCGCAAGTCGGCAATCTCGGCTTCTGGGGAGCGATTTTCCCTCGCGGGATTCACTGGTGGGACGTGGTGATCCTGTTGCGCTTCGCTAACAGGAGATGCGATGTGATCTATGTCCGGGGCCTGATCCTCCCCCATGTCATCGTCGGTCTCCTCGAACTCGTAGTCGGTGTCCATGTATTCGTCAGGTTCAACGCCGTGGACTCCCTCCTGATTCCCCTCTGGTTCGTCTTCGAGTATCCCGTGTGCTCCTAGGGCTTGGTGAAACTGAATGCCCTAATGCTCTCCCTCCATGAAGACTGGGAGAAAGTATACGAATAAGCTATCACTTTCCTATGACTCTACCGCTATTGCACGAGCTAAACAGGCGTTCTCTTTTCGGTGGTAGGGGTATAGTTTTAGATTCCCTAGAAATCCCGATCTCATCAGGGCGTGTGTTAGTTTTACTTTGGAGAGAATGTAGTTGATCAGGCTACATTCACTCCTTGGTATCACTAAGAACAGTCCTGAATTAACCGAGACACTAGTATTATTTTTGTTTGGTTTGTCGTTATGTTCCTATTCCTAGTGCAAGCAAGGGTGTTTTATTTACTTGTTTTGTTCAGAGTTATGTTAGTCCCTCTTTTTGGTTTATAGTTGCATATCCATGTGTGGCTAGATATGCTAGTTCACTATAAACAAAGCTCTGATACCAACTTGTCACACCCCCGAACCAGACGGCGGAAACATCCGGGGGCTGTCGTGACTCAATTGAATACCATCACATTGCATATACATGAAACATAACATTATACTTCACCAACATTTGGAATGATACAACTGGTAGCGTTTACATCCATTACATTGTTCCCAAAATATGACATTCTCAAAAACAACTGTTTGATACTAAATAAAACCACAACAAAACGTCATAGAGTAAAATTCGTCCTCCACTTTATCTGTTACCTGAGAATACAAGTATTTTGAAAAACGTCAACATATGAAATGTTGGTGAGTTCATAAGTAATGTTTGAAATCCAATGTTTGTAATGTTTTGAGAAACACCAGAAAATCCGATATTTTCTGACAATAGTAAAGTCAAAAATGTGTGAAGATCCATAGGTATGCTTGTTTGTTTCTATACTTGTAAAATTTGTTCATTTAAAATTTGCGTGTATTCCGAATCTGTATGTATTGAAATACCCTAGGAAAACCCGATGTTTTCCTAATTCGTACATTGAAACCATTGCAACGTGTGTAGTTGTCGGTACCAGGCGACGTTGGATAATTGTTGAGCATGATTATTTGCTACAAACACACGTTACACAAACGACTAGTCTATAGCGATACTAACGATCCCGAAGGCGTCGTCCATACTAATCACATTCTCCAACCGCCCCGACTACGTGTAGTCCCACACCCGAAGAGAACGAGGACACGAAGGCCTCAATAACTCCATTAGCCGGTTGGGGATAAAATGTACGAGGGGTCCCAGACCCGCCTCGCAAGAAAATGTAGACTTTACTAGCAATACCAAAGGACCCTTGGGGACCAGTAGTATACAAGCCATTGAAAGTCCTTTTACGTTATGTCGGATCGGTGAAACCCAACACTTCGTAAGAGAGAGGTCTTCGGGCCTTAAGATCAGGTCATTGGGCTAGCTAGGCTCAACGAACAAGATTTTACACTTTTGGGGCCCAAAGGTGGTGCGTAGACGTCTGTGCACACTCGCATGTATATTGAATTCCCAACGTTGTTAGTTATGAATCGTAATGTCGAAATGTCATAGCGTCGTCGTGTTAGTAGTTTCGGATTTTTATTGGTTCGAGACCGAACCAATTCGTTTAACAACGACTTTTGGTGTTGTAATGTATTGTAATTCGTCGATAGTTGTGGTACTGTCGTTTGGTCAAATTGCATGTATTGAATTAGCCTTGAAAATTTTCTATTTTCAGCCCCTCCTTGTTTGTAAAAATTTACTTTTTCAACCCTTTATTTAAATAATTTCCGGTTTGGTCCTTAAATCAATTTTCTTGACATTTTAATACCAAAAATTATTGAAATAAATATTTTCCAGCATATTTTTCATAGAAAACAGCTTAAGTCCCTGAAATTTCCGTTTTCTCGGTTATAACCCATCTTTTTCGCAAGTTTGACAATTTTAGCCCAAATTGTAAAAATTTTGCAACTTTAGTCCCTTTTAAATTTAAAAAGCATTTTAAACCTTTGAAAAGGACTTGGAACACTTATAGTCCACTGTTTTACAGAAAAATACAGTTTTGGCCCTTCAAAACAGAAAATTTCGCATAATGGGCCTCATTGGGCCGAAAATGTCATTTTTAGTCCATTAAGCTTGGAATTTATGTTTTTAATCCTCTAAATGAGTATATTTCCAGAAATTGTTTTATTGAAACTGTTTTGACATAGTTCATCCATCAGAATTCGTGATTTGTCAATTTAGGCCCTTAAATTTTGTAATTTTCACATTTTAAGTCCAAAAATGGTGTTTTTAGTCCAAAGAAATTGTTACTAACCCATTTAGCCATTTTTCTAGAACTACTTTGTATGTAGAATTATATTTGATGCTAGAATCATTTAACATAAGGTATATCTCGGTTTTGAGGGGTTTTATGGCTAGATCCAACATTATAACACACAAAAGCACACATATAAGCATGGAATCATATAAAGCATACAAAATACATATAGATCTACACTTTCACTTGTATTCCCCCCCCCCCCCCCCCCCCCCCCCAAAAAAAAAACTCATGAAAACCGAAAATAGGGGGTATAAAGCTCACCTTGTTTGAAGCTTTTGGTTTTTGAAGAAAGGATGGAAGAAATGAAGTGATTTTTGGCCTTTGCACTCCTTGATGAAGTTTTCGAGTTTATGGAGTTTTCTAGAGTGCAAGATCACGATTTTTGCATGGATTAGGAAGAGATTTTTGATAAAACATGGAATACAAGTCATAGATCCAAGCAAAACCTTACCTTAGATGATGATTTTTGTGGAAGAACTCCCTTGAATGCTTCCTAAATCTCGAGATTTTGGAGTGGGGAGGAAGGAGTGTTCTTGAGTGATCTAGAGAGAATGGGATGGATTTTGTGAGTGTGTGTGTGTTGTGTTCGGCCGAGAGTGAGAGGGAGGAGAGGAGAGAGTGATTTTTGAAGTGATGTGCATACATGGAAGTATGCGATGTTGCATGGATGTCCATTAGGTAATAATGATGTGGCGCAACAAGTCAACTCTTCCATCCTCTTGGGCTTGTGCATTGGGCTGAGATTTTTGGAAGGAAAAGGGAAAATTTGGGCCTTTTCCCATAAGCCCAATGTTAGTGTTAATCTTGAGTATGTTTTAAGTCTAAAGGAATGTGGTAGGATTTTTATATTTTTATTGGACTAGTTTAGGTTATTCATGTATCAAGGCTTTTAATTCGTTTTATTCTAGGTCCAACATAGCCCAAAATGTTGAAACAAATAGATGTGGATCCAATTAGAGCCTATTTAAGAGTTCTAAACCCAAGATAGTCAAATTGGAAGTTTATTGGTCCATTAGGCCCAATCAGGAAGTTCTAGTCCAACATGGACCTAAATAAGAACTTCTAGGGTTTCCAATTGCTTGTTGACTATTTGTAATGCTTGTATGGTGCATTTGATTGCAATTTTGTTGTCACAGAGTAAGCATCATACATGCCCTTATGCTTTTGGATTCATAATCTAACTTAAGTGTTGTAGTTACAAGGCACAAAATTTCTAGTTGTGACAATAACAAATTTACTAGTAATAATACAGAAACATCCTATTACAAACAATGATCCTCCACTCGCGTATCTCTGTGGAGTGTTACCGAGGATAAAACAGTGTACTAAGTTTCATGTTCAAGGTTCAAATGTCATGCTTTTAACTGATATATTATGGAAAACCATTTGTGAAAATATAAAATACAACATTTTATAATGTATTTCACAAATAATCTGAATAAGTGTTCTGCAAGTTCAAACGGTTATCTGTTATGATTATCAGTGTTAAAAGCATATGTAATATGAAACACAACACATGTAAAACAAGTTTTGTAGTACAAGTATCCCTTGTACTTTGCTTGTATCCCCCCCTAAAAATAGTGAAAAACATTGAAAAAGAGTAGGGGTATGAACTCACCAGACGAGAACATGTGTTGGTTAGGATGCTAGTTGTCAGTTCGGGGCTTGATTACGCGTGAGTTTCCTATGTAATATGAAATGATATACACTTGTATCTAATTAGACTTTGAACCACTAATTAGACATGAATATGCACTCCAAGACGTGACAACACTTCAATTCAAGTGTTAGGAATGATCTGGGTAGCATCTAAGGGTGTGTAGAGCCTAAATATGGAGTTTACTCTTCAAGAGTAAACTCCTTGAGGAGTTTACGGCCCATTGACCATGTACCCATGAGTTTACGGACGTAAACTCATGGGTGGTGGGTTCTTGGATGCCAAATGGTCATACAATGCACACGGGAAGGTTCTAGGGTTGATTCCATGGCTTAGGAAGTGATCGGGACTTGAAATGGCCTTGGGAAATGAGATTACGGTCTAAGAAGATGTTCTTGGGGAGTTTACTACCTTAAACTCATGAGTTTACAACTGTAAACTCATGTTTGTCCATGAATCAAGGGCTTTGGTGGTTGTAATTCAATCACATGAGATTCTAGGTCCAAAACCAAGCTATTCAAGGGGTTAAAGGCACCTTAACACCCTTTGAGGGGTGTTTACGGCCTAAGGAGGTGGATTTACGGTCCAAGAATGTTCTTGGGCCGTAAATTCAAGTTTGATGCCTTTGAGGATGTTTTGGTGCATCACATGAAAGATTATGAGGTTCTACACTCCCGTGGAAGCATTTGAAGGTGTTTAAGGGCATTTTGACTCACTAACATGAGTTTATGGTCCATGAATGAGGGTTTACGGTCCAAGAACATGCTTGGGCCGTAAACTCATGTCCATACATCATATGATACGACTTTGGGGTCCTAAGCTCATGCATGCAAGTTTCGAGGCCGAATCTAAGCCCTATAAGTGTTTTGGAGGGGTTTTTGAGGCTTCAAAACCCTCATATGAGGTGTTCACGGTTTTGGGAGGATCCCCAAACCATAAACACATGTTCATATGTGTTTTGGGTGATTCCAACAAGAATTTGCAAACCATTCAAGTTAAACAAGTTTAGGATGAATTTCTTACCAAAATGAAGCTTGAAATGAGGTTTTTGGGCCAATTTCGAGTTCTAGAGAGAGAGTGTAGTGAGAGAAAGTTTTTAGAGAGAGACAAAAAGCCTCAAAATGATGTCACTCAATCCCTTATATAGGGGTTGAGTTTGTGGCTCGATGGAATTCCACCCGATACTACCGTTAGATGGTGCTTTTGGTCTTACCCGATAAATTTGCCGTAATCAAGACTTTGATGAAAATAATAATTTTCCAAACAAATATGGAAAATATTTTAATGATCATGACACATCCCGACTCTTACGAAACTAAAATAAAAGTCGCGATAAAATATATTTAACACAAAGGTTAACGGAATGAATTGAATACGACGGTTTTTATTCGACGGGAACGGTTTTAGTGACGGAATAAATTACAGGTTGTCACATTATCCCCCCGTTAGAGGGAATTTCATCCCGAAATTCAAAACTAAGATACAAATCATGGATCTGGAAAGAGATGTTGATACTTCTGTTTCATTAAGTCTTCACGTTCCCAAGTGAATTCCGGTCCCCGCTTGGCATTCCAGCAAACCTTCACTATCGGGATGCGGCTTTGCTTTGTACGTTTGACCTCTCGATCCATGATTTCGATCGGTTCCTCCACGAAGTTCAAGTTCTCGTTGATCTCAATTTCATCCAGAGGGATCACAAGGGTTTCATCGGATAAACACTTTTTAAGGTTCTAGACATGAAAGACAGGATGGATGCTACTAAGTTCACGGGGTAATCAAAGTTTATAGGCTACAGGACCGATCCTGGCGAGGATCTTGAAGGGTCCAATGTACCTTGGATTAAGTTTCCCACGCTTTCTGAAGCGCATCATTCCTTTCCAAGGTGAGACCTTCAATAGGACACGGTCTCCAACCTGGAATTCCAGAGGTTTCCGACGATTATCTGCGTAACTCTTTTGACAATCTCGCGAAGCTTTCAATCGTTCCCGGATTTGAATGATCTTCTCGGTGGTTTCGCAGATGATTTCAGGACCAGTGAGAGCACTATCGGGGACTCGACTCTTGGCTAGCTGCGTGTCCCCTACCTCGGCCCAGCACAGAGGGGATCTGCACTTGCGACCGTAGAGGGCTTCAAACGGAGTAACTTTGATGTTGGTGTGGTAAATGTTTTTGTATGAGAACTTGATCAAAGGCAAGTGTGTGTCCCACGACTTTCCAAAATCTATGACACATGCCCTCAGCATGTCTTCCAGGGTTTGGATAGTTCTCTCACTCTGTCCATCGATCTGAGGATGATATGTTGTGCTCATGTCTAGTTTAGTTCCAAGAGCCTTCTGAAGGGACTGCCAAAACCTGGAGGTAAACCTGCTATCTCGGTCAGAGATAATGGATGTAGGTACACCGTGTAGTCGAACTACCTCCTGGATGTAGATCCGTGCGAGTCTTTCCATCTTGAATGATTCTTTGATTGGAATGAAGTGAGCGGATTTTGTCAAATGATCGACAATTACCCAAATGGTTTCGTACCCACTCGGACACTTGGGTAACTTGGTGATGAAGTCCATGGTAATCATCTCCCATTTCCACTCGGGTATCTCGGGTTGCTGGAGCAGACCCGAGGGTTTCTGGTACTCGACTTTCACTTTGGCGCAAGTCAGAAACTTTCCCACGAATGTAGCGATCTCATCTTTCATATTGGGCCACCAGTATTGTTTCGTAAGATCTAAGTACATCTTATCGGAACCCAGGTGAACGGAGTATCTAGTCTTGTGCGCTTCCTCCATGACAATCTCCCTGAATCCTCCGAACTTTGGGATCCAGATTCGGTCCATGAAACAATAGACTCTGTCACCCCTGATCTCAAGTTTCTTATACATTCCCCTCAAGGCCTCGCTTGACACGATCTCAGGTTTAAGGGCTTCTAATTGGGCCTCTCGGATTTGCATGGATAAATGGGAATGGATAGTCATCGTTAAGGTCTTCACTTTGCGGCTTGAACTATCCTTTCGGCTAAGGGCATCTGCCACCACATTGGCCTTACTGGGATGGTAGCGAATCTCGAACTCATACTCACTGAGTAGCTCTACCCATCGCCATTGCCTCATGTTTAAGTCATTCTGATCGAAGATGTGCTGCAGGCTCTTATGGTCAGTGAAAATCGTACACTTGGTTCCGTAGAGATAATGTCTCCAAATCTTCAATGCAAAGACTACGGCTCCTAATTCCAAGTGATGTGTGGTATAGTTGACCTCGTGTGCTTTTAGCTGTCTAGAGGCATAAGCAATTACTTTTCCTCTTTGCATAAGCACACAACCTAAGCCTTGATTAGACGCATCGCAGTACACAACAAAGTCCTCTGTCCCTTCGGGTAGGGACAGAACAGGCGCGCTGCACAAGGCTTGCTTTAATGCCTGGAATGTTGTTTCTTGCTTTTCACTCCAACAAAAGGGTACACGTTTCTGTGTCCGAGTGGTTAAGGGTTTGGCGATTCTGGAAAAGTTCTGAATGAATCTCTGATAATAGTCGGCGAGACCCAAGAATTAACGGATTTCTGTGGGTGTCTTCGGTGCTGACCAATTCTCTATTGCTTTAACCTTGGAAGGATCCACGTGAATACCCTCCTCTCTTACTACGTGACCGAGGAAAGTTACCTTCTGAATCCAGAATTCACACTTGGAAAATTTAGCGTACAAGTTCTCGGATCTAAGGGTTTCCAACACTAGCCTCAAGTGTTGTTTGTTATCTTCTTCGCTTTTGGAGTAGACAAGTATGTCATCAATGAACACAATGACAAACTTGTCCAGAAAAGGGCGACACATCCGGTTCATCAGGTCCATGAACACTGTCGGTGTGTTGGTTAGACCGAAGGGCATCACTACGAACTCGTAGTGTCCATATCGAGTCCTGAAAGTTGTCTTGGAAACATCACTCTCATAAATTCGTAGCTGATGGTACCTTGACCGAAGGTCTATCTTTGAGAAGTAACTGGATCCCTGGAGTTGATCGAAGAGGTCATCTATTCGCGGAAAAGGATATCGATTTTTGACGGTCAACTTGTTCAGCTCGCGGTAATCGATACACATCCGAAAGGATCCATCTTTCTTCTTAATGAACAATACCGGAGCTCCCCAGGGTGAGGAAATTGGTCTAATGAATCCTTTACTAAGCAACTCGTTGAGTTGGCTGGATAACTCCTGCATTTCTGCTGGAGCTAAGCGATACGTAGATTTCGCTACGGGGGTAGCTCCAGTAATTAGATCAATGCGAAATTCGACTTGACGTTCGGGAGGAATTCCTGGAAGTTCTTCAGGAAACACATCAGGAAAGTTACAGACTTTGGGGATGCTTGCGAGGTCTTTAACTTCCTGTTTCTCATTGATTACATGGGCTAGGAATGCTTGGCATTCCTTTCGCAAGAGTTTATGAGCTTTGATGCAGGAAATGATGCGAAGATTGGAGCTGAGTTTATCACCATAGATTATGAGAGTCTGACCCGCAGGAAGGTTGAGATGGATGGATTTTTCGAAACAGAGAATATCAGCGTGATTGGGACTCAACCAATCCATGCCAATAATGACATCAAAGTTCTTTATGGGAACTGGCATAAGATCGATAGGAAATGAATGGTCATTCAGGGTAAGGGTACAACCTACGAACACCTCGTTAGCACTTTCTTTCTCATCGTTAGCCATCTCGATGGTAAACATTTCGGTTAATGGTTGAGGATTAGGTTTAAGATTATGTTTGAACGCATGACTAACAAAACTTCTTTCAGAACCCGAATCAAAAAGGATACTAGCATAAGAGTTTTCGAGAAGGAACGTACCCGAAACAACGATGGGATCGGCGACTACTTCCTCCCGTCCCATGGCTAGGACTCTCCCAGTATTATCAGCTGTCGCCTTCTTGGGGGAGTTCCTTTTGAAGTGCCCAACTTCTCCACAATTATAGCAGGCTTGACCAACACTTGCTCCAGAAGATTGATTGGCTGATTGGGCTGGTGCTTTGCAGAATTGGATCGTGTGCCCCTTTTTACCACAATTGGTGCATGACAGTTCGCGGCAGGGGTCGGAGTTGTGGTGGTATTTGCACTTGTCACATAAGGGAAGGTTACCAGCATATCTGCTAGTAAGTGTTTGAGCTGTAGATCCCACAACAGAAGCAGCAGCAACAGGGGTAGTAGCAGCATGGACTGCTACAGTCTGCTGTTTCTTTGAGGACCCTTGGGTAGATTGACCCTTCTTCTTCTTCCAAAATTTCCTTTTCTCACCACTCCTCTTAGTCGGCTCAGAAGTGGTAGTTGTTTCCTCAACATCATCACTGTGATCAATCAGGGTCTGGGCTAAACTCTTGGCGCTATCATACGTATCCGGCCGTGCAGCTAAGACATTTCCCTTGGTTGGCTGGGTCAGCCCCCAAATGAACCTCTCTATCTTCTTGCTTTCCGGGGTAACCATTCCCGGGGCAGAGGAGTGCAAGGTCATCGAATCTAGAAGTGTATGCAGCAATATCGGAACCTTTCATCTTCAAGTTCCAGAGCTCGTGCTCTAATTTCTGCATTTCGCCCCGAGGGCAGTATTCAACTAGCATGATTTCTTTCATGGCTTCCCAACCCATGGCGTTGGCTACAGGTAGGGTCAAGGATTTGACTCGGCCATTCCACCAAGTCAGAGCTTTATCAATGAAGGTACAAGCTGCGAACTTTACTTTATTGGATTCCGAACAAGCACAAATTTCGAAGATGGATTCGATTTTCTCTAACCATCGGGAAAGGGAAATGACACCTCCAGTGCCATCGAAGGATGTAGGTTTTGATTTCATGAAATCTTTATAGGAACCCTCCTTTCGTTGTCCCTGACTGCTTTCTTGATTTGGGTTTGAGTACCACCTCCCGAACCACCGGAACCACTGGTGTTCAATTGAGACATAGCAGCTGCCACCGCAATGGTAATAGTTGTCTAAAACACCACATGGTCGATTTCAGGAGGAGGTGGTGGTGGAGGGTTGTTGGTCTTGGAGTTGGGTCTCTTTCTTGGAGGCATCTTCATCTAATAAGATCAAGAAAGAGAGGATGATAAGTCCTCTGAATTGAATCAATAGATATGACAGATATATACATTCTGAATAAGCGATAAAGCAGGAAAGAGTAATCGAAACAGATAAATTATCGCTAAAGTAATGATCAAGGAACAACACCTGAACGAGGATTTCTACAAGGGATTGGCTCGAGAAATACTCATATAGTATTTCAGGATTCGCTTACGACACCGGCTCGATGTTTGTGGTATTAGGGTAAGTTTTAGGCATGTCGCATACCGTAGTCACTCCCAAGCACATGTTGGTCGTGTCTCGAATGAATATAGTTGGCCAGGCTATATTGATCCTAGACACGACTACATAACTGCCCAGGTTTAACCGCAGTACACAACACCCATTTACTTATGTTTTGTTCTACTTGTAGTTATGGATCTTGACGGTTCGGTATACTTGTATACTTTTGAAAATACTTATAATTTGAAGTATACTTTTAGTTCAGAGCACTTAGGCCCCTTAGTGTTTATAGTCTTATACCATGTAAGGTTTGGTATACTTTATTCACTATAAACAAGAGCTCTGATACCAATCTATCACACCCCGAAAACCTAAGGCGGAAACATTTACAGGGTTGACTCCACGTTGAGTATCAAATCCAATGCACATAGTAAGTAAAGTAAACAATCATTTACATTACACTTTGGATTTGATAACCAACTTTTAAGAAAATATGGGATTTTCTTGGTGTGTAACTTTTTCAGAAACAAAAAGGAACTTGTACATTTTTAGAAAACAAAACCGCTTATGAACTCACCAACGTTGTGCTGATTTTCAAACTGCTTGCATTCTCAGGTCCGCTTTAGACAGGTACCCGATGATTCCTTTTGGCGAAGACGGAGTGCGTTAAAGACTCGTCTTACTTTTGTTCATATATACTAGGTATCACCTCTGTACAACTTTACTTTCAAACAAATGTAAACTTTTATATATGTAATGTAATGGTTGTTTACTTTACTTACTATGTGCATTGGATTTGATACTCAACGTGGAGTCAACCCTGGAAATGTTTCCGCCTTTGGTTTTCGGGGTGTGACAATAAATTACGTGCTATGTGTGCATATTACCTGAATACTTATGTTGGATGAACATTTTTATACATGTTTTCAATGATTTAAACTGTATATTTATTTTATATCTATGAAAATGTTGGGGTAAAACATGGGTAGATGTATTAGTTGTTGTGTGATAAAATAAAATAATGAGAGGCCTCGTTATAGATTGATGATCCAGTCATCTAGAGGAGTATAGATGACGACCACAGACTATTCTAGACAGTCCAGTGGAACACTAGTAGGCTCACAACCTGTAGGTGTTTATTTGAAGTGTGTGTTTATTTGAACTGTGTGCTCACCATATGTACTCCATCCCCCACATGGTTGCCTTAAGGACATTTATTGCTGAGGAATCCCCTTAGCAGTAGTGTCCGTCCCGATGATAATCCTTAGGATAGGTCCCTTATGATAGATGCTTAGGGACGTAATGTGAGGATAACGGGAACGGGTAATCGGGTTATTGTTGGTTGAGGAAATTAATAAACTTATTTATTGTGGGTTGAAAACCCTATGTGCTCACCAGGCTCCCAAGCCTGACCCACTCAGTTTCTTGTATTACAGGTAGTGGCGCATGAGCATAGATGTGATGTCTTGGGATGAGAGATTAATGGATTTTAGGCCTGTAAATACGGAATAACGTAGTAAGGCCTATGTTGTATTGTTTATGCTTATGATATGTATCGAACATGACATCCCGAGTCTTTTTAATGAAATACATTTCTACAGAAATGCTTTTGATAAATCTCTATCATATTTTGTTTTGGGACACATTCCGCAACACTTTTATTTAAAATGTTACTCTGATTTTTAAACAAATCATAAACAAAATCAGTCTTTTCTGGCCATGATTTTGGGGATGTCACAGTTGGTATCAGAGCATTAGTTTAAGCGAACTAGGAATTTGTAGGATTTCTAGACTTAAACTTAGAATGCTAAGCGATGATTTTGAGATGTGAGCACTAGCTTATTTTAGGAACTATGCCTAAAATGCTTTTACATGCTAAATGCTTTGTTCCTGATATGCTACTATTTGTTCGGATCTATTGTTTGTTACCGACCAGATCTGGAAACCTTATGTGTTTAGGATTCTAAACGTACGGCTACGATATTAGAACTAGCATATAAACGTTTCGGAGAGATAAGGATGATTTGAACATCAATCCTAAATAAAGATCTAAATTCACCTTATTCGGTGTATAGATCAAGATGGCAAGGACCCGTAGCGGAAACGTGAATGCAAATGGAAACATAAACCAACCCCTAGTGATTGAGCAAATACCGGTTGTGGAAGCCGTTGCTGAGCCAATAACGATGGTCGGAGTGCAAGCAATGATCTAGGCGATGTTGGATCGTTAAATGGAAGAAACCAGACGTTTACTCCAGCAAAATCGAGAGGAAGCGACTATACAGATCGAACGGCCCGAGTCGAACGAAGGGCAGACTGACGAGGGGAACTACAGTTGAACCGTTGGTCAGGTCAACCCACCAATAGTTTGACAAAACAACCAAGATGACAAAGTCGAGAGGAATGGATGTACAAGGATTTTCTAACTTGCAAGCCATCGACTTTCACTTGAGAGGAAGATCCGATTGGGGTCATGGATTGGATCTCGGAGATGGAGTTAGCTTTCATGATGTGCGGTTGTAGAGGAAAACAAAAGACCACATTTGCAGTGCATCATTTTTGAGGAGGCGCTGTACATTGGTGGAATACCTTGGGGAAGACTCTGAGCCCCAATGAGCCCCTGCAACTGACATGGGCATAATTTCTGGTGCAATTCAAACGAAAGTACTGCTCAGCTCAAAACCTGCTCGAGCTAGAGAACCAGTTTCTAACCCTGAAGAAGGGAAGCATGTCAATCGATGAATACACGAACAACTTCACAAAAAAGATGGAGTTTGCCTTGCGTCTTGTTCTGGATGAGCTGAAAATGATCGACAAGTACGCTAAGGGACTCCCATGGGAGTATGCAGTGCCAGTGCATCAGGCACCTACTCTGGAGGCAGCTATCTGGGCTGCCAAGTCTGTGGAGGATATGATTAAGGGAAGAGCTGCCAGCAAAGTTGAGGTTGGCAAGAAGAGGAAATTTGAAGGGTCTGCTAAACCCAACAAAAAGAAGAGCAAGTTCGGTTCAAAGAAGCTCGAGGGAGGAGGAAATGAATTTAAATGGTGCGAGAAGTGCAAGAAGAAGCACTCGGGAAAATGTAGTGAGGAAATAACCTGCTACAAGTGTGGGACAACGGGGCACTATGCCAATGAGTGCACCATCAACAAGAGGGTGTGCTACGAGTGCCGTGAAGAAGGGCATATTGCTAAGGATTGCCCAAAGAAGAAAGATGCAGGAAGGCCCTACATACCACCAAAGCCGAAGGCGAGAGCCTTCCAGATGACGCTAGAGGCTACGAAGGAGGCAACAGACGTCGCTTCAGGTATCTTTCTTGTAATGGTTTGCCTGCAAATATACTATCTGATTTCGGAGCCAACTATTACTTTGTATCGCATAAATTTGGTGGGAAATTAGTATTGCCTGTAGAAAAACTAGATAATGTGCTGATTGTAAAAGTTGCCAGTGGCAAATTTGTACCTGTTAGTGATCGTATTAGGAACATCGTTATCGACCTAAACGGAAAAGAATTCCACGAAGAGCTATTACGCATAGAGTTAAACGGTTTCAACATCATTTTGGGTATGGATTGGCTAAGCGCCAACGATGCCGAGATATTATTCCGAAAGAAGATAGTTAGGATTAATCCCCCTGGAAAGGAGTCATTTATGGTGTACGGGGACAAACATATAGTGAATTCTGGAATCATCTCCCTTATGAAAGCCAGAAAATGTTTATCCAAAGGATGTGCATCATACTTGGCATTCGTAATCGATGCTAATAAGGAAAAGAAAGAGGTGCAAAATATATCGGTCATATGTGATTATCCGGAAGTCTTTCCCGAAGATCTTCCCGGATTACCACCTGATAGACAAGTGGAGTTTCGTATAGACTTGTTACCAGTAACAACACCGATAGCAAAGGAACCTTGCCGACTAGCACCAAGGGAGATAAAGGAGCTTATGACGCAACTCCAGGAGCTGTTGGACAACGGTTTCATTCGACCTAGTTCATCACCCTGAGGAGCTTCGGTGTTATTCATGAAGAAGAAGGATGGAAGCATGAGGATGTGCATAGACTACCGAGAGCTGAATAAGTCAACAGTGAAGAACAAGTATCCATTGCCGAGGATTGATGACCTATTTGATCAGCTGCAAGGTTCGAACTACTTCTCAAAGATCGATCTTAGGTCAGGATATCATCAGCTAAAGGTAAGAGAGCAGGATATTGAGAAGACTGCATTTAGAACTAGATATGGACACTACGTGTTCTTGGTTATGTCATTCGGACTAACCAATGCTCCCGCAGCATTCATGGATTTGATGAACAGGGTTTGTAAACCATTCCTTGATAAATCTGTGATAGTGTTCATCGACGACATTCTGATCTACTCGAAAAGCCAGGAGGAGCATGGCAAGCATCTATGGGAAGTGTTGGAAGTGTTAAAGAAGGAGAAGCTTTACGCTAAGTTCTCCAAATTCGAATTTTGGATACGAGAAGTCCAGTTCTTGGGTCACGTGGTTAACCAAGGAGGGATAATGGTTGACCCTGCAAAGATCAAGGCTGTGATGAAGTGGGAACGTCCGAAAAGTTCCACGGAGGTTCGAAGCTTTCTAGGATTAGCTGGATATTACCGACCATTTATCCAAGGCTTTTCTTCGATAGCTGCTCCATTAACAGATTTGACCCATAAAGGAGCTACGTATACATGGAGTGAGAAACACGAAGAGGCATTCGAGAAACTAAAGAAGAAGTTATGCGAAGCACCAATACTTTCTCTACCCGGCGGAGTTGAAGACTTCGCAGTATATAGTGACGCATCTGGAGTCGGGTTGGGTTGTGTTCTGACCCAAAGAGAAAAGGTGATAGCATACGCATCTCGACAATTGAAAGAACATGAAAAGAACTACCCCTGTAACGCCCCGTTCATAAAGTATTTAATTATGAGTCCCTGAGATTTAAGAGGAAGGGTAATTATGGTCCTTTTGCGGGAAATGGGTTTTATCCGAGAAGGTTTCGGACTGGTGTATGTTGTTAGAAGCATAGCGCTTCTCGCCACCCTCGTGTGAAGGTAAAGTCTATTGGGAGCGGGTTTAAATTAGAGGAGTTGCGGCATTTTGAAGATGATAATTGATTATAGCTCTTATGGGAAAAGTGGAAAAAGGGGTTCCATGCAAGCCATGCATGTGTTTTGGAGTTTGGTTGGGTACGCCCAGTGTAAGCTAGATGTACGCCCAACGTAGTAAAGGAAAAATGCGGGGTGGCAAGGGTGAGTACGCCTAGCGTACTAAAAGTACACCCAGTGTACTCTCAGAAACCCCAAACCCTAATTTTAGGGTCAGCCACTATATAAGGATCATGTTGGTTCATACCCTAGCCTCCATAAGCTTAACCTTAACCTCAGAAACCCTAGAAACCCGTATTCCCTCCATTGTTGGGTGAGTTTGGCCTTGGAAAGCTCATTTAAGCAAAAGAGAAGCTAGAAGAAGAAAGGAGAAGTTGTCAAAGAAGGAGATGAACGATAGGAGCTTATAGATCTGGAAAGATATCATCCTTTGGAGCTTATTTGAGGTATAAAGCTTCTTGCTTGCCAATTATTTTGCATAGATCTAAGTGTTGTGAAGTTTTAGCATCTTTCTTGTCCCAAAAGTCCTCATCTTGATTCATGCTTTGTGTTGGCCGAGATTATATGTCCTTTCAGCCCTTTGGAGAGGTCTTGAGTGAGAAAAATGAGGTCCCAAGGGCTGTAGTTGTTCCATGTGTGAGATATATAGGTCTTAATGGATTAAGACCTTGGATTAAGAGCTTTATGGACGTCCCAAGTGATAAAGTTTGAGACTTTATGAATCTTAGGCATATTTGGCTTATGGATATGAAGTTTGGGCTTAATAGCTTAAGCCATTAAGAAGTTATAATGACTTAATGAGTAGCAAAGTTACGCCCCGCGTAGCTGGTCAGGGCCCCGATCCTTAGTTGCGAATCAACGTGTACGCCCCGCGTACGAAGGAGGGTACGCCCAGCGTACTCCCCCTGATTGGACTTTAATGTTGGGCCTTAGAGTTGGGTCGTTTGTGGGTTGTTGGTTTATGGGCCATGACTGGAAATTATGGATAGAGTATTTTGGGCCCAATAATTGTTATGGACCTTGGATCTAGGCCCATTTGGTGAGGAGGGCCCAATTTAGTAAATTAGGCCAATATTGGGCTTTGTTTAAGATTTTGACTTTAGCCTTGGCCCAATAAGTGGATGTATGCTTGACCTAATGGGTATTTGTGCTATGTGGGCTAGTTCGGGATTTGCGGTGAGTTGGTGATTCAAGAATCTGCTTCTTCAGTTCAGAGTATCGGCAATCACGAGGTGAGTTGTCCTCACTATATCAATAGGGTCTAAGGCACCAAGGCCGGCCCTTTATCGGATTGAGATCCGGGTATTTGTTGTTATGTTATTGCTTTGATATGTTTGCATCCTGGTAGCTAGGATGGTATATGTTAGAGATTTGGTTAAGATCGGTATCCTTATATGTAGGGCGATGCTATGCTAGTTACCGGTTAGGTCGGTATCCTGGTTAGGATGATGATATGTTATGTGATTTGTTCGATCGGATTGTTGACTGTGAACTGTTATATGATTGTATGTTTATGTGCACATGGTTGTTTGGAATGGAGTTGGGTTGAGGCGGGTCTTGCTTTGTGCTGTAGGCCAAGATACCCAGGGCAGACCGGTTGTTCCGAAGGCCCAGCGAGCGGTCCGGATAGGCTGCAGGCCCCACGAGGGCGGACCAGACGTGCTGAGGCTCGGAGAGTGGACCAAGCCGACTGAAGGCCCGATGCGAGCGGACCAGTCATATCGTAGACTCAGAGAGTAGACCAGGTGGGTTGAAGGCCCGGTGCGGGCGGACCAACCACACTACAGACTCGAGGGACATGACTAGACTCGGAGTGTGGACCTGGTGGACTGAAGGCCCGATACGGCGGACCAGTCACACAGTACACCCGATATGCATGGTTGTTCTGTGATCAGTTATGATATGACATGTTATATGTGTATGGTATATGTGGTGGTATTTTGGGGGTATCTCACTAAGCTTTCGGGCTTACAGTTGTGATTTAATGTTTTTCAGGTTCTTCAGGAGACCGTGGCAAGGCGAAGGCGTAATCGTACCGCTCCTCGTGTTTATGTTTTATGTTGTGTTTCTGGGAATACTCTGATAATAAATGTATTGAAAACCTTTTTGTAATAACGTGATTAAAATGGGTTTTTTTGAAAAAGTTAAATTTTGTTGAAATTTTTGGTCGTTACAAGATGGTATCAAAGCCTTGGTTTGAGTGAATTGGAGGAACATTCGTGTGAATCCAGTCTCAAATCAAGGAGAATTTTTAAAAGATAATTTTAAATGGTTTTCAAATTAAGTAAAAGGAGGACGTGGAGGTACGATCAGCCGGAGCCAGTAAGTAACCCCAAAATACCGTACATGATATTTGTTTTCGAGCTTTGATAGAACAGCATGCTAGTACTAGGCTAGGGATCTTCAGGATTTCATGATAATGTTGCCTGTTTTATGATGCCTGCTAGCCTAGGGTTTCCTTCTGTATGAGATTTTCAGTGTTCCTCTAGGAGTGAGGATCGAGCGCTTGCTATGCATATTTGTCACTAGGGTGTTGTGGTAGTACTTCATACAAATATGGGTAGGTGTGGAAGGTAGTATGGGCTCTTACTATTGAAAGCATAGGACCCATACACGTATCAGGGAAACCATGACCTCTAGGGTTGGGTTGAGAGTTGATTCCCGGGATAGTGGGAAATGTTTGAGATTTTGTGGTTTATTTTTAGTATGGAGATTTCGAGGCATGCTGGGAGTGGATCCGGGTCAGGATCGGGAGCAGGAGAGGGAGCTTCGGACGGGTCAGTACCGTCCAAGGTTATCGGTCAGATGAGCACATGTGAGTTAGATGCGAGGATTCGCGAGATTCTGCATGATGAGGTTGCTGCGTTGTTCCGGGCCGAGCTGCCCGAACTGTTTGGGTCAATCAAGACCGCCATGGTGGAGTATTTTGATGAGCGCTATACGGCTCTGACTGAGACGGCTGCCGCAGCGGCTACAACGGCTGTAGCAGTGGTAGGGGAGGAGTTGGTCGAGGTTTTCAGTATCGGGACTTCGATAATACGAAGCAGCCCACCTTTGATGGAGTTTAGGACCCAATTGTTGCTATGAGATGGTTATCGTACGTGGAGGGGTGTTTCTTCACGTGTTCATGCCCTGCTGATCAGATGGTGAGGTGTGCTCTGAACCTGTTGAGGCTCGGGGCGAAGGATTGGTGGAGATTGACCACAGGGTCATATTCGGATGCGCAAAGGGCTGCGGTTTCATGGGATCAGTTCAGAGAGATGTTCAGCACTCGTTATGTTCCGCGGGTTGAGAGGGAGAGATTGGCTCAAGAGTTCCTTGAGCTGAAGCAGGATTCGGAGTCGGTGACGGAGATCACCAGGATGTTCACTGAGAGGGCGATGTTTTGCCCTGAGTTTGCTTCGGAGCAGGCTCAGATGTCCCGATATCTGAGTATGCTCAAGAGAGATATCAGATAGTTTGTGTCTACGCAGAGGTGCGAGACTTTGTTGGAGTTGCAGGAGGCCTCCAGGCGGCGTGAGTTAGAGATTGAGTTGCAGTTGCGTGAGCTGAGGCAGGCTCCGGTGCAGTCGCCGCCGGCATCGAAACGGTCCAAGACCATTGATTTCAGGGTGGGAGATCAGAGCAGCCACGCTTATGGGAAGTGTGGGAGGGGTCACACCGGAGTTTGTAGGTTCGGTGGTGCATGTCAAAAGTGCGGGAAGGAGGGATACTATGCGAGGGATTATCGACAGGCAACCCCAGGTCGGAATTTGAGGATCTGTTATCATTATCATCAGGTTGGGCACTTGAGGGTCAACTGTCCACAGCTTGTTGCGGGACCGGTGCAGGCTCCAGCACCGGCCACCTTGAGGATCACGGGTGGAGGTCAGGGTGGAGCAGAGCCCCCAAGGGCTCAGGGTCGTGCTTTTCAGCTTACAGCAGAGGAGGTCAGAGTAGTGCCGGATGCAGCTGCGGGTATGTTCCTTTCTTGATATCTTGTTATCTTGTGATTATTGTGGAGTATGGTTATCTGCTAGTCTCGTTGTGTGGTTTTCGGTTTGGTATCCGTTGTTCCTTGAGGGTTTGGTATGGTTATGGGTTAGTGTTTGGAATTTCGTTGGTTCTATTTCATGGGGGTTATTAGTGGAAATCTGGTGCCTGGTTTGAACATTGGGTAGCATCTGCATTCTAAGGAGTGGTTAGCTGCAGATTGAGTTCCTTTCGAGCGGGATGGTTAGTGTGGAAATGTGATTTTTCGTGAAGGTTGCTTGTGTTAGTGGGAATCGGTTCACGTGTAAGTGTTTGTGGAAGGTTTGTTGAGGAAGGTCGACAATGGCGACCGGTGGTTGATAGTCAGTGCTCCAAGTGGGGGAGAATTAGAGAATTCTCCGGGAGATCGACGAGCTTGGGAGGTTGTTTAGTTGCATGGGATTCAGCAGTGTTTCTGTCAGCCGAGAGCAGGCTGGTATGAGTAAGTGGCAGGCGTGCGGGGCGGGATACAGACCTATGGCATTTGGTTGTGGAGGGCCTGGGATCAGGCCGGGATCGAGTATGTATGATGGAGATAGAGTTCGGAACCCCTAGAGGGCTAGAACAGTATGCATGGGAGGATTTCCCGCAAAGATAACTCAGAGTGATGGATGCTAGTTGAGCGGTTCGGATAGACTAAAGGTCGGTAGGCGTACCAGTCAGGCCGAAGGCTCGGAGGACGGTCCAGCCAGACTGAAGGCCCTGGAGGGCGGTCCAGATTGGCTGAAGGTTTTGTGAGTGGTCCAGATTGGCTGAAGGCCTGGTAAGGTGGTCCAGTCATGCTGAAGACTCTGCAAGTATTATTAGACCGGTTCGAGGAAATGGGTTGAGTATGTCGTGATGTGTTAGCATTAGAAGGTATGGCCCCGGGTATTGATCTTGATTGGTGGAGATGGTGCATGGACTCGAGAGTCCTTGTGAACAAATTCCGAGCATGTGTGTTGCATGGTTACTGTTATTCTATAAGAGAGTGGTGTAGCGTTGGGCGAGCACCGTGGCACTTTTCGTAGTGGCAAGGTGGCCAAGTGGATTTACTTGGTAAGGAAAGAGAGAGGAATGTAGCTCTGAGAGGGAGAGTAGGTTCGCAGAAGTGAAAGCAGCAGCGCATAGTTATGATTGGAGTGGTCCAATTATGGTCATTGAGCAGTGTGATTGCGGCAGTGGTATGAGATCACATCCGGATTGGATGTCTGCTGAAGTCGCAGAAGGAATTCCGCGGATGTAGAGCCAAGCGGCTCGGAAGGGATGCAGGGATGGAGTCTTTGACTCCCAGTTTTATTCTGATCAAGGAATTGTGTGTGTAGTGGTGGTTCATCCTGGGGGATGTTTGGAGGTGTCGTCAGTGTGATGGGTTTTCCTAACCCGAGGACACTAGAGCCAGTTCAGTGTGGTTATGAGATTGCGGTGGAGAACTCGTGGGAGTTGCTCTGAGGCTGAAGCATGTGTCATCCTGTCAGCAAGAAAAGGAAAGTTAGGTATCGGGATTTGATGGTTGTGTCTTGAGGAACCTGGTGTGGTGAATGCCAGGTGGTGCATTGCGGGGGTAGTTTTGGAGTAGAGTTGTCGCAGGCTTCGAGGACGAAGCCTAATTTAAGTGGGGGAGAATTGTAACGCCCCGTTCTTAAAGTATTTAATTATGAGTCCCTGAGATTTAAGAGGAAGAGTAATTCTGGTCCTTTTGCGGGAAATGGGTTTTATCCGAGAAGGTTTCGGATTGGTGTATGTTGATAGAAGCATAGGGCTTCTCGCCACCCTCGTGTGAAGGTAAAGTCTATTGGGAGCGGGTTTAAAGTAGAGGAGTTGCGGCGTTTTGAAGATGATAATTGATTATATCTCTTAATGGAAAAGTGGAAAAAGGGGTTCCATGCAAGCCATGCATGTGTTTTGGAGTTTGGCTGGGTGCGCCCAGCGTAAGCTGGACGTACGCCCAGTGTAGTAAAGGAAAAATGCGGGGTGGCAAGGGTGAGTACGCCCAACGTACTCTCAGAAACCCCAAACCCTAATTCTAGGGTCAGCCACTATATAAGGATCATGTTGGTTCATACCCTAGCCTCCATAAGCTCAACCTTAACCTCGGAAACCCTAGAAACCCGTATTCCCTCCATTGTTAGGTGACTTTGGCCTTGGAAAGCTCATTTAGGCAAAAGAGAAGCTAGAAGAAGAAAGGAGAAGTTGTCAGAGAAGGAGAGGAACGACTGGAGCTTATAGATCTGGAAAGATATCATCCTTTGGAGCTTATTTGAGGTATAAAGCTTCTTGCTTGCCAATTATTTTGCATAAATCTAAGTGTTGTGAAGTTTTAGCATCTTTCTTATCCCAAAAGTCCTCATCTTGATTCATGCTTTGTGTTGGCCGAGATTATATGTCCTTTCAGCCCTTTGGAGAGGTCTTGAGTGAGAAAAATGAGGTCCCAAGGGCTGTAGTTGTTCCATGTGTGAGATATATAGGTCTTAATGGATTAAGACCTTGGATTAAGAGCTTTATGGACGTCCCAAGTGATAAAGTTTGAGACTTTATGAATCTTAGGCATATTTGGCTTATGGATATGAAGTTTGGGCTTAATAGCTTAAGCCATTAAGAAGTTATAATGACTTAATGAGTAGCAAAGTTACGCCCCGCGTAGCTGGTCAGGGCCCCGATCCTTAGTTGCGAATCAACGTGTACGCCCCGCGTACGAAGGAGGGTACGCCCAGCGTACTCCCCCTGATTGGACTTTAATGTTGGGCCTTAGAGTTGGGTCGTTTGTGGGTTGTTGGTTTATGGGCCATGACTGGAAATTATGGATAGAGTATTTTGGGCCCAATTATTGTTAGGACCTTGGATCTAGGCCTATTTGGTGAGGAGGGCCCAATTTAGTAAATTGGGCCAATATTGGGCTTTGTATAAGATTTGGACTTTGGCCTTGGCCCGATAAGTGGATGTATGCTTGGCCTAATGCGTATTTGTGCTATGTGGGCTAGTTCGGGATTTGCGGTGAGTTGGTGATTCGAGAATCTGCTTCTTCAGTTCAGAGTATCGGCAATCGCGAAATGAGTTATCCTCACTATATCAACAGGGTCTAAGGCACCAAGGCCGGCCCTTTATTGGATTGAGATCCGGGTATTTGTTGTTATGTTATTGCTTTGATATGTTTGAATCCTGGTAGCTAGGATGGTATATGTTAGAGATATGGTTAAGATCGATATCCTGATATGTAGGGTGATGCTATGCTAGTGACCGGTTAGGTCGGTATCCTGGTTAGGATGATGATATTTTATGTGATCTGTTCGATCGGCTTGTTGACTGTGAACTGTTATATGATTGTATGTTTTGTGTGCACATGGTTGTTTGGACTGGAGTTGGGTTGAGGCGGGTCCTACTTTGTGCTGTAGGCCAAGATACCCATGGCGGACCGGTTGTTCCGAAGGCCCAGCGAGCCGTCCGGATAGGCTGCATGCCCCACGAGGGCGGACCAGACGTGCCGAGGCTCGGAGAGTGGACCAGGCCGACTGAAGGCCCGATGCAGGCGGACCAGTCATACTGTAGACTCAGAGAGTGGACCAGGTGGGTTGAAGGCCCGGTGCGGGCGGACCAACCACACTGCAGACTCAAGGGACATGACCAGACTCGGAGGGTGGACCCGGTAGACTGAAGGCCCGATACGGCGGACCAGTCACACAGCAGACCCAATATGCATGGTTGTTCTGTGATCGGTTATGATATGACATGTTATATGTGTATGGTATATGTGGTTGGCATTTTGGGGGTATCTCACTAAGCTTTAGGACTTACAGTTATGGTTTAATGTTTTTCAGGTTCTTCAGGAGACCGTGGCAAGGCGAAGGCGTGATCGTACCGCTCCTCGTGTTTATGTTTTATGATATGTTTTTGGGAATACTCTGATAATAAATGTATTGAAAACCTTTATGTAATAACGTTATTAAAATGGGTTGTTTTTGAAAAAGTTAAATTTTGTTGAAATTTTTGGTCGTTACAACCTCACTCATGATCTGGAGTTGGCAGCGGTAGTATTTGCCTTAAAAATATGGAGGCATTACCTCTACGGCACGAAGTGCAAACTTTTCACTGATCATAAGAGTCTCCAGTATCTCTTTAATCAGAAAGAATTGATAATTGAGACAACGACGCTGGCTAGAGTTACTCAGGGACTACGACTGTGAGATACTTTACCACCCTGGTAAAGCAAATGTTGTTGCTGATGCTCTCAGTCGGAAAGTCAAACTTGAAAGGAAGAGGCCAAGAGTGTTGAGAATTGAAGTCGTCTCGACAATTGTGGAAAGTATCAGGAAAGCCCAAGAAGAAGCTTTAGGGAAGAATGACCGAAAGGAAGAACGTTTGGGCAAAACGTTAGTATTCGGTACAAATAGTCAAGGACTGAAGGTATTCCAAGATCAGATTTGGGTACCTAAGACGGGAGGAATAAGATACCTTCTGATGGAAGAAGCACACAAGACCATGTACTCGATTCATCCCGGTAGCACTAAAATGTATAGGGACCTAAAACCCTACTACTGGTGGCCGACGATGAAGCTCGATGTTGCGAAGTACGTGGCCGAGTGTGTAACATGTGCAAGAGTTAAGGCACAACATCAGAAACCGTATGGGAGTTTAGAACCTTTACCTGTACCCATGGGTAAATGGGAAGACATCACCATGGATTTTGTGACTAAACTACCTAGGACAAAGAACGGACATGACATGATTTGGGTGGTCGTGGATCGTTTCACCAAAAGTGCACATTTCATAGCAGCCAACGAGAAGTGGTCTATGGATAAGCTCGCAAATACTTACGTGAAGGAAATTTCAAGACTTCACGGTGTTCCTCTTACGATTGTATCAGATCGTGATAGTCGTTTCACATCGAGGTTTTGGAGGAGTCTACAAGAGGAGTTGGGTACAAAGTTGTGTTTGAGTACTGCTTACCATCCACAAACTGATGGCCAGAGCGAAAGAATGATTCAAACACTGGAAGATATGCTGAGAGCATGTACCCTCGAGTTCCAAGGGAACTGGGACGAGCACTTACCTCTGGTTGAATTTTCGTACAAAAACAGTTTCCACTCGAGCATCAAGATGGCACCTTATCAAGGCTTGTATGGACAGAAGTGTCGTACGCCGTCTTGTTGGCTTGAAGCCGGAGAAAAGCAGTTTATGGGCCCCGAGATAGTCCATGAGACTACTGAGAAACTAAAGGTGATTCAGGAAAGGATGTTAGCAGCTCAGGATCGTCAGAAGAGCTATGCTGACAAGAAAAGACGACCGATGACCTTCGAAGTTGGGGATTCAGTTTTGCTTAAAGTCTCATTGTGGAAGGGACTTATAAGATTCGGGAAACGAGGAAAGCTAAGTCCAAGGTTTATTGGACCATTCAAAGTTCTTCAGAAGATAGGGAACCAAGCTTACAAGCTGGAATTGCCCGAAGAACTCGATGGTATTCATAACACCTTCCATGTGTGTTATTTGAGGAAATTCATGGGAGATGTTCCCGGCATAATTCCAATCTCAGAGTTAAGGATGGATGAGAATAAGAGGCTGATCGAAGAGCCTGAGGCAATTATTGACTGTAAGACTAAGAAGTTACGATGCAAGATGGTCGACTTAGTGCTAGTCCGATGGAAACATTCGAATGGGCCGAATCTCACTTGGGAAACAGAGGATGACATGATGAGTCTCTATCCACATCTGTTTACTGATGCATGATTCCGGGACGGAATCATCCTAAAGGGGAGAGAATTGTAACGCCCGGTTTTTAGGGTCAAGCATTTTTGACGATGTAATAGTCTAGGTCAACTATTGTAACTTTTTTTTAATAAAGATGAAATATTTGAGTATTATGTGAATTTTTATGCTTATTATGTATTTATAAATATTTAATAAATAGAAGATACAAATAAGCATCAAAATTAAAGTGTGAGATAAGTCCGATATCTCTACATAAAGTCGTAGTGGCCGAAACAAGGATTCCAAGGATATAAAGAACGCCGAAATCCGAGTTATAACGAGAAAGTTATGACCCGCCGAAGTTATACGGCAAAACCGACACGACACTGGGAGACGTAAATAGTGAATTTACGATGGAGGACTTTTTAGCCTTAGTGATCTAAACTAAAGTTGTATTATATGTAAAATCAAGAACATCCATAAAAAGAACGCCCAAATCCGACTTCGTATGAGGAAGTTATGATTTTCTAAGATTCGGCTTAGTAGTGCACGACCCGAAACTCGAATTTTAGTTCGAGCAGTTTTCGACTCACGCGACCTAAATGAGAGTTGAAGATCTCATTAATAGGAACTCAACGGTAAAAAGACAGAAGAAAACAGAGTCTGTATGTAGAAGTTATGAATTTTACGCGGACGTTTAACAATATAATCTCCTTGTACTGTTAATTTAAGATCGGTCGAGAATGCCCACGGAGTCAAAATGAAAGTTGTAGATATTATTTTTACCTACACGTGGATATAAAGAACGTCAAAAATGGAGGTCGTATGTGAAAGTTACGGATTTTAGAAATCGGAAGTGTGCTGTGCGAAAATAGATGATGTGGCACAATCTTGGTCATTGCTTTCTCCCCAAGTCTTGCCACTAGATGGTGACATGTGGCACCAAGTTCAGCCAATTTTCACCCTATAAATAGAACCTCTCCCACCCTCATTTTCTTTACACCTTTCTCATTCTTTCTTCTCTTTGGTCTCTCTCTAGAACCTCTCTCTAGCCCCGAAACCCCCCGAAAAGCCTAGGGAACTTCCCTAGCACGAGGCGGAAGCCCTGGAGTGCTCGAAGGCTCGGAGAAGAAGAGATTTTTAGCTCGGGAACGCTGCTCCAAGCAATGCCCGGTTTTCTATTAAATCCGTTGTAAGTGAGCTATGTCTACGCTATTTTTAATATATCGTTTATTTAATTATAGTAACGTTATTAGGAACTTATAATAAGTACTTGGGCTATTATTATGGGCTATATAAGTATTGTATGATGCTTATATAATAGTAATAATAGCTAGACTATTAATTAGTCTCTGAGAGTAATAGACTAAACTCTAGTGATAATAATACTAGGTTTCATCGAAGGAAATTATTTTTAATTACGTGCTATGTGTGTATATTACATGAATACTTGCTATCTATGTTGGATGAACATTTTTATACATGTTTTCAATGATTTAAACTGTATATTTATTTTATATCTACAAAAATATTAGGGTAAAACATGGGAAGATGTATTAGTTGTTGTGTGATAAAATGAAATAATGAGAGGCCTCGTTATTGATTGATGATCCAGTCATCTAGCAGAGTATAGATGACGACCACGGACTATTCTAGATAGTCCAGTGGAACATTAGCAAGCTCGCAACCTGTAGGTGTTTATTTGAACTGTGTGCTCACCAGATGTACTCCATCCCCCACATGGTTTCCTTAAGGACATTTATTGTTGAGGAATCCCCTTAGCAGTAGTGTCCGTCCTGATGATAATCCTTAGGATAGGTCCCTTATGATAGATGCTTAGGGACGTAATGTGAGGATAACGGGAACGGGTAATCGGGTTATTGTTGGTTGAGGAAATTAATAAACTTATTTATTGTGGGTTGAAAACCCTATTTGCTCACCAGGCTCCCAAGCCTGACCCACTCAGTTTCTTGTATTATAGGTAGTGGCACATGAGTATAGATGTGATGTCTTGGGATGAGAGATTAATGGAATTTAGGCCTGTAAATACGGAATAATGTAGTAAGGCCTATGTTGTATTGTTTATGCTTATGATCTGTATCGAACATGACATCCCGAGTCTTTTTAATGAAATACATTTCTACGGAAATGCTTTTGATAAATCTCTATCATATTATGTTTTGGGACAAATTCCGCAACACTTTTATTTAAAATGTTACTCTAATTTTTAAACAAAGCATAAACAAAATAAGTCTTTTATGGCCGTGACTTTGGGGATGTCACAACATTCCTCGGGTCCCAACCGGCATCGGACCGAGATTCGGAAGCATACTATCATATCATACTAACTAGACATTCCTCGCGCTTACCCCGACATCGAACCGAAATCCGGAAGCATACTAACATTCCTCGGGAATCGCCCCAACATCAGACCGGAGTCCAGAAACATACTATCATAACATACTAACTATACATTCCTCGGTCTTGCCTTAGCATCAGACCGAAATCCGGAACTCCTAACACATAACAAGCACATGCAAGAATCACAAAGACATCAAGCATACAAGCATGTAAGCATTCATTGGGACCGCCACGACATCAGATCGAGATCCGGAAAGGCATATAACTCTACATCAGGCCCTTCCGGCATCGGACCGTGGTCCAGAACTACTACTAATAAACGGGTCAATCTTTGTGCCTTAGACCCATTCATACAGGAGAAAACTCACCTCACAAAGCTGTCTGTGAAATCTCACGGTGAGGAATATCTGATAGCTGCTCCAACGTCTCCCCGACTCTCAAAATTACAATAATAGTTAGTCAATATCTGAAAATCCTTCTCAGGGTAAAATGACCATTTTATCCTTGGTCAAAGTCAATGCTCTAGTTAATGTGAAAGCCATGGTCAACTCCCAGTCAACCCAACTCGCTGAGTTATCTGCTAACTCATTGAGTCCTATGCTATCAGACTCGTGATAAACTGAGTCAACCAGTCGAGTCCCTTCACAGACTCGTCGAGTTCTATCATGTACAGATTCGGGACAAAACGAGTCAACTTGTCGAGTCCCTTCACAGACTCACTGAGTTCTTCAGCTTCTTAGTCTAGATCTCGTCCATCTAGCTGAGTTACTTCATAACTCAACGAGCTCACTCGAAAACAGAAAAGGTTTGGGGACAACGACTCGACTCGCCGAGTCACATGAACAACTCGTTGATTCCTTTACATGCCAAAACCATGCAGTCGATTCTAATTAATTCCAATGCTTCCAACTCACATATCTGGACTCCTTAGGCTAGCATAACATGTAAAGTTGCTAACTTTACATGCATGCATGGTGTTACGAAGCTAAAATACCAAAACCAAGCTAAAATGAAGACCTAATGCATGGAATGGGGACATGGTTAAATAAAGGTGGCAACTTTGAGCTTCAAGAGCTCAAGAGTGTCCAGATATGAAGTCCTTATGTCCCTAAAATCTCACAACTCGGAAATGGCCCAAAATGACAACAACAAGCTTAAATGAAGATCTAAGTGAAAAGGAGCCAAGGTATAAGCTTTATACCTTCCACAAGTCTGAAATGAAACCTAAGCTCTAGATCTTCTGCCTTCTAGCCTTTCCTTATTTCTTCTATCTTCAAATCACAAAATGGCAAGAAACTAGCTCAATAACACACAAGATTGATTAAGGTTTCGAGAGTGGATTGTGGAGGTGATGGAGGCTGGGGTGAATGCCTGATGTGCTGCTTAAATAGGATGCAAACCCTAAAGATTAGGGTTTCCTCTTGGCGGACCTACTCGTTGAGTCAAGGCTCTTGACTCGTCTAGTAGACCACTTAAATCCCGCATCCAAACTGGCATCTACTCGACGAGTTAGGGCTACCAACTTGTCAAGTATCTCTCAGAAAATGAATACTTAAATAGATTAAATACGAACCAGGAACAGGGTGTTACAACTCTCCCCCACGTGTTTTAGACTTCGTCCTCGAAGTCTGTTGTATCTGAAAACAACTCTGGGTAGTGCTCCCTCATCTCCTCCTCGGCTCCCAAGTCCACTCCGAAGCCTTTCGGTGCTGCCACTGCACCTTCACTAAGTGCTTATTGATTTAAGTCAAGTTGTGTTTTGCCCCTTTTAGACCTAGGAATGAGATCTCTATCTCTTAAAGAGTCTAAAGGGATAAAGCTGGAAACTTTATCCACTTAGACCATAGAACAAACTAGATCTGAGCTTTGGAGCCCATATAATAGAAGAAAACGGCTTAAACCATTAAGCTGCTAGGAACCTAATTCCCATGACATGACGACTGGGCTAAGGCTTGTCTATTTCTTTGTTTAGTGGTTGGAGGTTGACTTTTGGCCGTTGATTGTTGATATTGACCAAGTTTGACTTTAGGTCAGCTAGGGCACTTTGGGTAATATTTGAGTCGTGTATTGACAATTGGTCTTTCTTTTGCTATATAGGTGACATGTAGAGTCGATACTCAGAGTTGCATTCTTTTCGGTAATCATCTTGGTTTTGAGGTGAGTTTTTCTCATTATCCCTATGGATCGAAGGCATCAAGGGTGACCCATTCGTGTACTTGATGTATCATCATTATATGATTAATTGTTAGTTGTATATGTCGACATATTTGAATGGTTGGGTTGAGGTGCGAAGCCAACAAACCCGGATGGTTGGGTTGTGTCACACCCCCAAACTAAGGATGGCAGAAATGTCTGGGGGTGGTGGACTTCATGTATATTATCATAACAACGAGTATAATAGTAATCAAAATAATTACAACCATCATAAATATAATCGTGAAAGTTACATGGTTTCATGAGTTACATGTTTCAAAATCGATTACAATATAATGATAAAATGGTTTGTCTAACGTCGTAGCGTTCCATCCTCAAAAGCTGGTAGTCACCTGTTTTTATTGATTACCTGAGAATACAAGTAATTTTGAAAGAGCATCAACAAATAAGTTGGTGAGTGCATAAGCTTTTGTAAATAGAGTTGAAAACCTTTCTTCGTAAATATAGTGTATGTTCAAGAAAAATCCAATATTTTCCTTACAAAATGAGTTGTTGTCTTAAGACTCAAAGACCGAAATGTACAAGTATTTTCCATACTTATCATAGTATATGCAGTTTTAAATAAATAAAACCCTTTTAAATGTAGAAATTCCCATAAAATATATGTATTGTTCGTTCCCTATGTGAGTTATTATAACCATGCAATTGACATAGTAAGCTTGTTACGACGTACTTCGGGCGTTGAATGTTTTGACATTTGTCACCCCAGACCTATCAATCTAGCTGTTGCATGCAACTAAGGTGTGGGATTGTCGGTCCCAATATAGATCTATAACCAAGTATCACGCTCTCCCTACAGGAGACTATGGTTATAATACATGACTTTGATTAGTACTCTAAAGAATACAATGAAGTAATGTCTCACAAATTTGATTCAATGAGTTTACGTGTAGTGTGAATGAAAACCCTTTTTTTTAGTATAAATGAAACCTTCCTTAGTATGTTCGTAGTGTTAGTGTACCATAAACTATACATATTATAGTTTATCATATATGTTTGTAGTGATGAAAGACCCTTATGTGAATGATCATTTCTGCTTCATAGAAGTAAACTACATGAAATAAAATCCATATGTAGCTATTTATTGTTATACACTTTGCTCAACATGTTACAAAGTGTTAATGAACTTGTAAACTATTTTACTAGTTTTAACTTTTCTGTAACTGTTTTAGAAAAATCACAGAAAACTCACCGTAAGTTGAAAACTGAATCCGTAAACTCTGGGAGTTTACAAAATGTGTCTAGTTTGTTCATAATTTTTATTATGATTTTTAGTGGTATCTAACCAGTGTGAAAAAGTCCATCTTCACAGACTGGTCCAAAATCATTTCTGAAATGATAGATAGTTTTGTAAAAATCGTCATAAATTGTAGAAAATTTGTATGAATGCGTGCAAGTAGTCACTAGAAAGGTATAAACCTGAACTATTTTCATATTGAACAGTTTTGAAAGATATTAAGTTTAAGATGGTTAAAACAGTTCGTGAATAGACCATAACCTTTCTGTTGAAAGCTGTTATTTGAATTAAAATATGTTTTGGTGTTGTAACTTGTATCCCCCCCCCCCCCCCCAATTAAAACTTGAAGAAAACATGAAAAGATTGGGTTATGAACTCACCTTGAGTGATTTCTTATAGATTGGAAGGTTGAGGATGAAGGATTTCAAGTCTAGAACACTTGAACAACATTTGAGGTTTTGACGATACTATGAACAAATATATGAATATTTGTGTAAATGATCACAATTTGTATAATAATGTGTAGAATGTTTAGGAGTTGAGTGAAGAGACTTACCAAAAATAAATGTTGGAAAAATACTCCAGAACTTCCTGGGGAAATTGGTTTCCAGGGAGAGAGAGAGAGAGAGAGAGAGAGAGAGAGAGAAGAAGAAGAAGAAGAAGAAGAAGATTGCTTTTTATGGAAGTAAATGAGATTTTGAATGTGAACAATAAAGATTCCTTGGGTGGATTTGATTAAGGAAAATATGAAGGAGTGTTGGGAGGAGTTGAAAAAGACAATGATTTGACCAGGTAGAGTGTTAATAGTAACATAAAGTGGGTGTGAGGATAGCTTGGTGTCATAACTTTATGAAAAAGTCAACAAGCCTTTAGATATTATCTTGAACAAACGATATGATTTATATATATAATTCCTCAAAATAAGAATAAAACGTGAGTCTAGGGGGTTTAATATGTCAAAAATATGAATTGGGCGAAAATCCCATGTCAAAATCATCAAAACGGGCTTAAAATACGAAAGTGGTCAAAAACCGGGAATGAAGTGCGAACCTGCGAAGTTGAGGTTCGGTACGAGAGGGTTCATGGCCTGAGAAGGTAGTGACTGCGAATGTGGGTTCGTAGTGGGAGGGTTTTGCACTAAGGAGGTTTGCAGGTGGGAGGGCTTTGGGTGCGAGGGGATTCGCAATGAGAGCTCTCGGAGGCAGGTGTGAAAGTGCCCGACGCGAAGGTGCCAGAAGCAAAAGTATCCGGATGAGAAGCAAATATCGGATTGGATGCGAAACTTACCGATTCGCTGCGAGAGGAGTCCTTATGCGAATCTTGTCGGTTTTAGGGTGCGAATGTGAGGTTCGTACCGAGAGTGGGTTCGCATAAGAAGGGTTTCGCATCAGGAGGGTTTCGCACCTATTTTGTTGTTTTCATATTTTCTTCCCGTTTCGAGTGCGTTTCAACTAATTGAAGGGTCGGGATGACCCGAGTGTATTTAACAAGTTGAAAGAGATTTCAAGAGAGATATAGTGAGAGAGATTAAGAGAGACTTTGTCGGTGGCCTTTAGTAGTGTTTGGCTCCGTAATGCAAGGTTTGTAAACCCCACTATGTTTCGTCATGAGTATTTTATGCCCCCGGAGGGTACATAATAGTGCTTTATAGAGTCGTTACATCACTCACCCTGGTTAGGGTTTAGAATTTCTGAACATATGAAACTTCTGAGTGACTCTTTGTATTAAAATAAGGAGTTGTACAATAGTGAACATAAAGTAAACCCTAACATACAAGCAATAGTCGAGTTGACCAGTTTGACCCATTGACCTTGTTTGACTTTGACTTGACCATAAATTGACAATTGTCACAGGTTGAGACTCTCTGTCAACAAACCCATGATGGTTAGGTTGAGGATATGGGCCAACAAGCCCTATATGCATGCACTGCAATTGTATTTCCAATATGTTGGCTATTTTAGGAATCACTAAGCTTGGGATTACATTTGTAGATTCATATTTCAGGTACTTCAGATGATCGGGGAATGACGAATGCTTGGCCATACACATCCTCTACAGTTTTGATTTCCGTCTGTTTTGGATACTCTGATTTTGGGATGTTTGTATTTGGCACTTATGTTTTGTAAGTTGGGTTTTATGAAAACAATGGTTTTATCTAAATGAAAAATGAAATTTTTTTTTATCATGGTTTTTGGGATGTTACATATAGATTTTGGTTTGGTTCATATTCCATCTTTTGACAATTAAGAAAATGTATTTCTTAAAACTCCTTTTAGGGTTTAGGTTTCTATTTATGGTTTTAATCATGATCTAGGGTTAATCATAATGTTCTTGTTTTATATGTTTCTGTTTCTTATTTATTTGGTTTATGAAATTCGAAAATCCATTATGATCCAAAAAGAAGTTGATATTTGATAATGTAGTCATGTTGTGTAGACCCTGATATATTGGTGTTTAGAAACACATATGAATTGTGTTTGTTCTTAGTTTATTTGCAGATTACAAAAATATTATATGTCATATTTTATATGACCCTCATGTATCGGTTAGAAAAAGAGGTTTGGTTTCACTACACCTTTTATATTATATCTTTTCATGCCAACTTAATGCAACATTATTTTACCATCTCTATCCCTTCTCACATATACGTTATAAATAGTCACTCGTTGCTACCTTTCCCTTTTTACATATTTCCAATTAATACACAAGAAACACAATTAGTTATCTTAAATATGATAATATAATACAAAATGTTTAAACTAAAAATAATGTAATAAAACGAAAATATGATGATATAATAACTGATTTATCTATCTACACTTCACACCACCGAACTACTATTTATCACCTTCATTCTTACAACATCGTCATTTCCGCAATATCTTCATCTACATTCTCAGTGAACCTATTCTTCACTCCATCATACTACTATTCATCATCTACTTTCCTTCCTCTTCTCCATAGGATGAAGTTGATGAACCTAACCATCAGTAAAAATGTCATGTTCTTCTATTTTCTTGTTCCACATCTTTCTCCTTTCCTCCTCCCTAATTTTTATATCCTTATTCTAATAAATAAATAAGTTTATTCTCCTAATGACAAATGTTACAATATTAGAAATCTTCATTAATATTATATGCCACATGTCAACTTATTAATTTTGCATTTTAAATTTAAAATTTAAATTTCTCACTCTAATTACATTAAATTAATAATTAATAATTGATTATTCATTTCAAATTTCAAATTTCACACTTTAATTACATTAAATTAATAACATTAGAATAAAAAATAAAATAAAATTACAATATATTATAAGATGATAGAGTTTCATGTATTTATTTAAATTAACGATTATAATTTTAAATAACTAAAAAAATATCTCTTAAATAATAATTTATTTGAAATAATTGATTAATAATTTGAAGATTTTACTATGAAAATTTAATTAATTTTATAACCATGGTTCTGATGAGTTATAATCTAGTTTAAAGGTGTTAAGAATATAATTTGTTTTTTCTAGTCTTCCTTAACAAACTATAATATAAACGGTCTTGGGCTGAATTAAACAACTAAGATATAAACGATCTTGGGCCGTATAGTTACAACTTAAACATGAACCATTTTGGGCTGAATGGGCCAGATCAAGGTCTGAACTCTGAACCAATAACCTGCATCAAGAAACTAGATCCGTAAATTGGTCTAATGGATTAGAAACTAGCAAGTAGCAAGTGCTGCGTCGATTAGATCAAGCGAATTGTAAGCTAAAGTCTCCGTGGTTTCTCCAATCAGGTAAAGACTCTTTGATTTTTCATCCTATTCTAATTGGAAAGAAAACCCTAAATTTATCGTTGTAGTTGTTTACTAATTTAAGCTAAGTGATCTAAGATTTAGGGTATTATATCACCGATTGCTCCCGGAAGTCATTTAAACGGATAATTTCTGGTGATTTCATCGGATGATCATTTCCATACTTTCCAATTCTTTTATATGGTGTTACGAAAATTTCAAATTCCTGTTTCTGTTTAGTAAAATTCCGGATGGTTTGGTTGCTTCAGACCTTTTCTGATACTTTTGTTTCTTACTTGGTTGCAGTTTGAAGTCATTGAAATGGAGAACAGAAGGTACAACGGCAGACAAGACATACGTAGAAGACAACAGAAAGCAGATGAGGTCATATGCTTGTGCAAGTTTTTGTTGTGTTATTTGACTGAAGTTTAATCATGGTTAAGTTGATTTATGCTATCTATTTGCATACAAGTGACGCTGTAGAATCATTAGTGTGTTGATTTGGTTCGTGTTTTGTAAACTCTACAGGAAGATGAGGCATCTGTTCTTGAGGAATTTGCAGAGGAATTTCGCCTACCAATTCATCACAGACCAACAGAAAACGTAGATCTTGATAATGTTGAACAAGCTTCATTAGACACACAATTAACATCCTCTAATGTTGGTTTCCGGCTTCTTCAAAAGATGGGGTGGAAAGGGAAAGGTCTTGGGAAGGATGAACAAGGTATGCAGATAACATTATTGAATAATTGAATTCATAATACAGACAAAGTTAATTGACATATTTCATTTAAACGTAAGAAAATATAATCAGAACAGTGCATTTGTTCCATTTCCATCTTTACTTCATGTTATGCCTAGTGTGTTGATTTTTAATCTATTTTTTTTAATGCCTCAGTCTCACCAACTTAAATTTACCTTTTCTGCATCTTAACAAACAAACAAGCCCTAATTCTTTCCATGATGATTCCGTAGGAATCACCGAACCCATCAAATCCGGAATCAGAGATTCAAAACTCGGAGTCGGAAAACAAGAACAAGACGATTTCTTCACCTCAGAAGAAAACATCCAACGAAAGAAACTCGACATTGAAGTTGAAGAAACCGAGGAAACTGCAAAGAAACGAGAGGTATCCCTTTTCACTCTTAAAAAAGAAAAACATATATAAATACATTAAGAAAAAATCTTATCTTATATATAATATAGAATATATAATATAATATATATATAGCAGAAGACAGCGTATGTCTGTTTTTTATTAGTATCTCTATCTGGTGGCTTCTTCTGCCCCCTCTCCTGCACATTATGAAAATCCAGGTTATGGCAGATCGAGAGCACAAAATTCAAACTGAAGTCAATGAAATCCGCAAGACTTTCTATTGTGAGCTTTGCAATAAGCAGTACAAGTTAGCAGTTGAATTTGAAGGTCATCTTAGCTCATATGATCACAATCATCGAAAGGTATATAAGTAAATTACAATTGGGATTTTTTTTTTTTGAGGTGGAGGGTATTTACGTCTTTTGCGGTTTACAGCGGTTTAAAGAAATGAGAGAAATGCACGGAAGCAGCAGCCGTGATGATAGGCAAAAGCGTGAACAGTTGCGCCAGGAAAAAGAGATGGCTAAGTTTGCTCAAATGTAAGCTTTTTATGATAAGGACAAGAAGGGTATTTATGTCTTTTGCACAGAGGCTAAACCAAGTTTCTTCTTCCCTACTTTTTTGTTGGTAGGACAAAAAATTGGACCGTTATCCCATTGATAACTCTCTCAGTCTCAGTCCAATGCATGTCAAACACAGTCTGTTATGTTATGTCAGATCACAGATGATTAAATATATTTTACTTTTTTTGATTTAGGGCTGATGCGCATAAGCAACAACAACAACAGCAAGAGGAGTCTGGAAAAAGTAATTTAGCAGTGAAGAATGCTGCTACTGTTCTTGCTGATCAGGATCAGAGGAAGGTTTTGAAGTTTGGATTTTCATCAAAACTTGGTGCATCAAAGGTATTAACAATTTTTTTTTGAAAAGAATTTTCATGTCTAAGTTTCTCAAAGTAGTTTGTTTTTTATTTATGAAAAACTTACTTATTGGCTATATTGTGAAAAGGAGTAAAGTATGTTGGTGTTTAATGTAGAGTTCAGGCATGAGTGCAGCAAAGAAGCCGAAAACACCTATTGCATCAGTTTTTGGAAATGATAGCGATGAAGAGTAGTAATATTCATATTTACTCTCTTGTATACTATTTACTTGGTTGTATTGTATACTTAAAAATATATTTTTATTTCTCTTGTATACTCCTTGGCTTGGTGTGGTTAAACATTTAACTTGGACAACTATCTATACATTACATGGTTGTTTCTTTTTTACTTAAGATGGACAGCATGACCTAATAATGGCTTTAATGTATCAAGACACAAACCCTTTACCTATTTGGACAACTGATGAATGTTGTGAAATTTGTTTTTAAAATGCAAAAGCAAAATGATCATAGGTAGTCTCATTATGATTCAGAGGGTGGTTTATTCTGGTAAAGAAACAACTAACTCTCATTTACTCTTGGTTATATGTCTATGCGTTGACAAGTGACAACCAGCTTATACATAACTAACTTTTGATTGATCGATTAATTAATGTTATGAAATATTGAAGTCGACTTGAGTTTGTTACTTAATTAGGTTGCTAACTGAGGTTCAAGGTCCTATAAGGCATAAGGTATTGTTTTGGTCGATCAATCTAAGCCATGTTCTAACAAACGATTTAAGATGAATTGATATTTTTAAAACATGCTTAACGTCCCTAGTGTTGAAGCTAATTACTCTATCTTCATTGGTTTAATACAAAATTTCTTTCATTTTTCTTAGGATTAATTTTGTAATCACTCGTCAACATCAATGTTTGTTTTGCATAATTATTTTATAACCATTAGTTTAAAAAAATAACCAAAAAAACAAGTTTTTTCAAAAATAACCATGTAATAATCCGTAGAGGGCTTTCTGCAAATCACATATTAGGGTATTTTGGTAAAATTCAATGAATCTGCATTACTATCGTATCAACGAGTCTGCAGCACTCTCTTTGTGGACTTGATTACATTCTGCAAACTCCATTAGTAAGTTTCTACGGAGAAAACATACTTTATTTATTTATTTATTTTTTGATCTTTAATTTGTTATGATTCAAAAAAATTTATATGATCTAAAATATTAAGATTAAAAGTTATATGATTCAAAATGTTATTATCAAAATATTATGGGAAAAATGTCAGTGTAGCACAATCAATTATTGTCATTTATCCGATTTGGTCACTAAAGTATTTTTTTTGCACAATAGGTCATTAAACTTACAATTTACCTATCTATCAAGTCACTTTCGTTAGTTTTTAACAGATCATCCGTTAACCGGTTATTCTAAATTACACGAATGGTCTTATGACTTATTATTACTATTTTTTTTTTGCACAATAAGTTAGTTCGTCTCTACTCTCCACCGTTTGCCACTAATGTCGCCACCTCATCTTTTACGCCAGTGGCACAATAACTCTCTACTGGATTTGTCATTGAATCACTTGACCAGTTCAATCCCTAACTTATCTGGGTGATATTAAGTCTCTTTTTGACTTGTATTTATCAAACAATTCTTTTTCTGGATAGATTCCTAAATCTCTTACACACTTACAAAGTTTTATTTCACAAGGTATCTCATAAGAAGAATCCTAACCAGATTTCCCATTCTTCAAAAGAAGAAACATGTGTGTTAGACGATCAACGGTGCAATACAATCCGATCATGAGCTTTCCACCAACATCAATCTCTTCTCTAGTGAAATCCCGCCAAAATTTGGCAACTTGGAAAAACTACACATTTTGGATTTGAATCTCAACAATTTATCACGACGTAGGATTCCTAGTTCTTTATCAGGAATGAAAAGGTGGAGACGCTTGATTTGCCATACAATAATCTCACCGGAATAATCCCTCCATCTTTGGTGAATCTAAGTTTTTTTTATCCAAATTCAGTGTTGCTCACAATAATCATCTGAGGGGTTTACTCCCTAATGGATGTCAATTTTTAACATTTACAAGCTTAAGCTTCGAGGGAAATCTTGGTTTATGCGGTGATGGACGTACATTTTACCTTTGTGAAACCAGAACAATTCCTGTAACATCGATTAAAAATCAAAGAAAAATATAGGAAAAATTGTTGGTATGGCTATGGAATGGAAAAAAAGGAGAGTGAAGTGATTGATTGGTTTATTTTAATAAAGATCAAGATAAGATGTTATGGGCTCTTGAGGTTACATGTGTTTGTTTAAATGAATCACCAAAGTTAAGGTCTTCAATTCGAGTAAAGTTTTAAAGATTTTATTTTCATTGTTGTTACTTTGTTAGTTTGTTATCAGTGTCGATTTCTATTTTTGGGTTGTGGGATTTGATCTCTAGTGCGGCAGGTCAAATTGGAAGGGGCAATTTTTCTGTCAAATGTGATTCCAAAGGTGACGGAGAGGAGAGACGGACGAAGCTGACTTATTGCACAAAAAAAAGTCATAGGGACCATTCGTGTAATTTAGAATAACAGGCTAATGGAGGATTTGTTAAAAACTAACGAATATGACTTAATCCACAGATAAATTATGAGTTTAATGACCTATTGTGCAAAAAAGTTACTTTAATGATCAAATCGGATAAATGACAATATTTGATTGTGCTATAATCACATTTTCCCTATCCTTAACAATATTTTCGAACCACCAAATCTTCTCTTCACATTATAAGAACTTATTAGTGATGCCAAAAAGCACTAAGCAGAGAAACATCTTAAATAAGCAATCTCAAACACACCCTCAATGTATTAAACCACCGACCCTTCTATTCACATTAAAACTGATTTATATTGTTAATTATCGACAAAAACTGTTAAAATTGTTTGTTGAAACGTAGAGTGCATTTAATCTCATTCAAGCCTATTTTTTGGAACTAAAAAAATCAACTTTATGTTTACAACTCTTTGTCCAAACACACGTCATTACCCATTAACCACTTTAACCATATACACAATAATACAAGTTACTGAGAAAAAAGGAAACCCGAACTCCAAATCTCCACCAAAATCCCCCACAGCCTTGAAGAATAAACCAACCATATGAAAGCAAAGAAAACATCAAGTTGAAAATTGCAAGATTGCATTAATTTAATTGAAGGTAAGTAAAAAGGTAAAACATCGAAAAGCTCTAAACACGATAGATAACATAAATGTTCCCGAGTTCTAATCTATAACAATAAATATAAGAAGAAAGATAAGATACAATTGATTGATTCAAAGCTCAAACCCGGTTGTATGCAACCGACTTGCTAAACAGGCGACGTATGTAAACCACTTGGAGTCCACTTGCAAGTGCCAACAAAATGTATTCTCCAATTGTGTAAAAGATCACCCTTTTATGCGTGCTCTCATTTGCTACACAACAACCAGTTATACATCATACATCACATGACATGACATGACAGAACAAATTATACTGTGTTTGGCATATAATAAATATGATTGAATAGAATGAGAGCTTTACTATGGCGATGTCGAGCATCACGAGCTTTCAAGTATTTTTGTTCAGCTGTAACAGATTCCAATGCCTCCCTCAATTCAGCAATTTTCACATTCACAGGGTCCAAATGCTCTACAAAACATACAAAAACAATATAAAAATTTGAGCTTTAAAAGATAATGGTTGCAAGAAATAAGAGGGAGTTCAACAAACCATCTTTTGCTAGGTCATGCTCATTGGGAATATGACCAACATGTATGTAGAAAGAGACAGTTTCTGGAGTTGAGTAAGGATTATGGAAACAGAATTGATACATTCCACTTCTTGGAGCTTTGAACTCAAATTTTTCTCCAGATGTTCCTTTCATGGTTTGTACTACATTTCCTCCGGGAGATGACACCTGAAACAAACCCAAATGAATTAATTTCAGCTCTTCTTCTTCCCTACAATTTTATATTTATATTGCTGTTGAAACACGCTTGATGATGACCTAAATAGTTTTCATGGAAGCCAATCGACAAGGGAGAGTGTCATGGAAGGGATGTTAAAGATCAATATAATCCTTGTTTATAATCCAAAAAGTCTGTTAGCCAATTGTTTTTAGTGTAACTTCAAAAATCAAAAGGCCTAACATGTATTGAAATTGAGAACAAATTATATGAGATCCATACAACAAAAAGAAAAGAAAAGAAAGAAACTTGTCAACTGGATTGCGTAATCACAAATCACATAAACAAAGGAGATAAAATGAATAAGTGTTCGATGAAATTCGATTGAATTCAGAAGTTCTAGCCGAAATAACCCATGGAATTTCATTCCAATTAAAATTCACGTACCGGAGCAGATCAATGAAACATCAAAGGTCGATAAAACAAAACCCCTAAAATTTAACTCCAATCTATAATTTTCGAATAGAACAGCAAAATCCTTTATCGAAATTTCTGATTTAGGTCAACTAGGATCCAATTTTGAGAAATCCAATAGAAGGGGAAAAAACATGGTGATCTGAAGTATAAAGATCCAGATACTCACGATAAAGTCGATGCCGGGGTGATCGGAGCTCCAGAATATATCATGATCGACAACAACAAAGTTGCCTGAAACGGTATCGCCTTCGTAAAGTACATACTCGTATACACATTCGACGTCGTTCACGGTGACTGAAAGAGCCGATACATCGCCGACGAAAGCAGAAAAGAGAAGAAGCCCCAAAATCGCATATACTTTCATTGTTCTCTCTCCTCTCTCCATCTACCGATTTCCTTCCGATTGACAAAACGATTTGCACCCAGACGCTTTTTCAGGGCTTCTTCCGGGTTGGAACAACCCATCCAATTTACTAATTTACCCCTCTATAAGCAACGGGTTGGATTAAACTTGATTGGTCATCTCTACGTAATCAATTTCACTTGTGTTTTTGTTGGATGATTTATTCCGAAAATAGGTCTGAGACCCATGTATTATATGAGTTTATTAAAAAAAGTTTTGGTAACGACAAAGATCATGTTCATAAAAAAAAATAAGTACGTTATAAAAGTTATTTTTAGGGTTTAGGTCATTTTTGGTTACTTAACTTTTGGGTTTTTCTTCATTTGGTCACTTAACTATTTTTAAGTTTTAAAAGGTCATCAAACTTTTGATTTTATACTCATTTAGTCACTTAACTTTTGATTTGGTCACATTTAATCACCCAACTTTTAGATTTATGCTCATTTAGTCACCTAACTTTTAAAATTGTGCTCATTTAGTCATTAAACTTTTAAAAAAATTTAAAAGTTGAGTGACTAAATGAACACAGTTTTAAAAGTTTCGTGACTAAATGTGACCAAAAGAAAAGTTAAGTGACTAAATGAGCACAAAGCCAAAAGTTTGATGACCTTTTAAAACTTAAAAAGAGTTAAGTGACCAAATGAGCATAAAACCAAAAGTTAAGTGACCAAAAATGACCTAAACCCTTATTTTTATTTCACAAATAATTACATAAACCACCTTTAGCTTTGAAAAAAATTACAAAAACCAAATGAATGCAACAACACCCTCAATAGGGTATTAGTAGATAGACTACTAGTGTACATTAAATCATCTAGAATGATTATTGGTTATCATCACACTTCATTCATATTCAACATATACCCCACATGATATGAAATGACTCTAAATATATAAGTACCATGACAACAATACACACAATATAGTATGAAAACTAAAATAAATGCACCACATACTAAATGAATTATTTATGCTTTTGATCTACAAAAAAATGTAAAATCTTTGGTTTTGAGGCGATCACGACAGGAGGAAGTAGACCTCATGACGTGATCATCAAGGCAGAAAAGTGCATCATTTCTTGTGGGCCACGACGTGACGAGTAGGTTGTCACGACGTGGCGGTCGTTTGATGGTTAACCCTAATTTTTCCACGATTTACACCCTATTTAACGGAAGTGAGGGATTAGGGTTTGCACACTCTTAGCCTCCATCACCTCCATTCTTGCCCTAATCAAATATACCATCCATTGTTTTATTTTGAGAGCTCTTTTAGTGGTTTTTAGCTCCTTTTTGAAGAAGAAGGCTCCTTTGGTGCATTGTTTCAGCAAGAAAGTCTCCTCCTCATCACCTTGTGTTGTTTCTGGACCTTTGTACTTCCTCAAGTTCTTTTCTTTCTCATTTAAGCATGCTAGATCTATGTTTTACCCAATTTTCTCCATGCTTGGGTTGAGTTAAATGCATGGAATCCATAAAGTTAGCAACTTTATGGATCATTGAGGTCCTTTGACGAACATAAGTCTCAGATATAAAGTTTGATGGTGGATTGGACTCCATGCATGAGATTTTGGTGCTTTTCTTCCCATTTTTACATAAGTTGAGCTTTAGACTTGCATTGAACATACATGACTGAACAACATTGATATTTGTGATGTATTAGGATTTAAGAAGGCTTCTGGAAAGTTAGAATGAGTGGCTTAACAAATTAAGAGTTGAATCTGTTAAGTTGTGGGAACCTAGTTCCCATGACGTGACACTTAGGTCCCCACAATATGGCGACTGAGGTATGACCCGATTGTTTTGTCATGGAGTGCCCACGATGTGACCTATAAGTGGTCACGACGCGGAGACATGTTGAGGTGGACTTTGTCTGTTGACTTTTGACCATAGTTGACTTTTGGTCAGCTTAAGGGTTTTAGGGTATAGACTGAGGGAATACTTCCTTATTGTTGAGTAGGTGTTTCGTAGTACTGGTCTGCATTGTGTTAGAGCTGTTGTACTTAGTCGATATATGTGAGGTGAGTCTGCTCACTATACTATAGGACATTGGGTGTCGTTTTGTGCTTGTTTTCTTTGTGAATTTTGTTGTATGCTTGTATGTTATGTGTATGTAGGTTGATATGGACCCGATGGAGTTGATACAAACTCGGAGTCAATATGGACTTGGGGTTGATATAGACCTGGGGTTGATATGGACTCGATAGAGTTAATACGGACTCAAGGTTGATATGGACACAAGGTTGTTACAGACCCGTTACAGTTATGTTTTGTGGTATACATGTTGTATGTGTTATTTTAGGAAAACTCACTAAGTTTCATGTTTACAGTTGTGGTTTAAATGTGTTTCAGGTTCTTAAGATGATCGCAAGAAGGCGAAGCCTTTAGTGTACACTCACCTCAATAGTTTCATGATTTCCGCATAATTTGATACTCTGATTTTGGGATGATTATATGTTGATACTTCTGATTTTATGATTTGGCTCTTAGAAACCTATGTTTTTGTTGGTTGATTGATTCGGAAACTAGGTTATCACGGATTAGAAATTATTATTTTTTAATTAAATTGTAACTTATTTATTTAAAATAAATAATTGATAATAACATTTTTACTAATTAAAGTGTATATGTTTTGCAGTAATATGATAATGACATAACTATTGGTTGAAATTATGAACCGGTAGTGGTTTGAATATACAATTGACATTTTGTATTTGTAGATATGCAAAAAAAATTATGATTTTATGAAATGAAATAAAAATTTAACGAAAAAAATACCGAATTTATATAAATAATAAAATTGTACAAAGTTTTTTACAAATTTCTAGAAACTTCTTAATACACAACATTAGATGTTTTATTTGTTAGTCTACCATTCTTATCTAAAATCAACACTTTTAATCATTGTCTACTTTGAACTCTGAATAAAACAGCATACAATTGACCATGTGTAATAACACGATCCTTGATAAACAAGCCAACCTTTGATAAAGACTGTCGTTAGCTCTTATTAATTGTCATTACAAAACACACAACCAATGGAAATTGTTTTCCTTGGAATTTGAACGGGATCTTGTCTTCAGAGGGAGTTAAAGACGTTCTTGGAATAAAATTCTGGTTTCCAATATTATTTCCAGATAAGATAACTGCCCCAATAACACGTTTGCCCAAAGATTTAACCTATAGTCTAGTCCCATTACATAAGCCAATGTGATCAATGTTTCTCAATAACATAACCAGAAAACCGAATGAGCTTATGGTTTGGCAGACTTGAGACTTTAAGACCATTTAAAACATCAGGTGAGTATAAATTTACATTAAAATCACCATGAACAAACTCGGATCGGCATACGCTATCTGAACTTAAGTTTTTTTTTGTTCTCCTGGAAACAATGACATCAAACGATCATTTATTTCTTGGACAACTTCATTATTGGGAGCAAGTATTGCTCTTTCTTGAAAATAATCAACAATGTTGAAGTTTTCCAGTATAGAAGGATATACAAAATTGATTAATGAACCTATAGGATCATGTGGATTAGTAATAGCAATATCTTATGGAATATCAACAATCGCTTCACCGTCATTCGGACCACCAAGATCACCTTCTCCTATGTCCAAAAGCCAAGTTGCAAAATCCCTTATTTTTTTTCAATAGCAGATGGATCACTTCTAACAGTTAACCTCATGGTTTTTGTTAATTTATGAATTTTGCATTGTTTCCACAAATAAGAAGAACTTAAAGAAGCATTAATAATATTTTGTCTACTATCAGCTGGAACAACAGGTAGAATTTGTCCGAAATCACCTCCAAAAACAATCACTTTCCTTCCAAATGGAATATTTGAATTTGTAGGATTGACACACTTCAATATATCCTTTAGAGTTCGATCTAAAGCTTCGAATACATGTCTGTGTACCATGGGTGCTTCATCCTAAATGATCAATGATGTTTTTCTTACTAAACTGGCAAGATCACTTTTTGGATTTATTCTACAAAAAGAATCCCTAGTAAGATTTATGGGAATTATAAACCAAGAGTGTGTTGTCCTGCCTCCAGTCAATAATAATGACGCTATCCTATTTGAAGCAACATTTAAAACAATCTGACATTGAGCTCTAATTGTTGCAGAAATTGTCTTCCAAAGAAATGTCTTACCTGTTCCACCATAAGCATAAACAAACACTTCCCTTATTATGTTTAACTGCATTCATGATATCAAGAAAAATGTCCCGTTGCTTGTTTGTTAATGCAACAAACAACCGATCAAACTCGTTCTTTAAATTTGGTATGTCATAATCTAGCTCCTCAGCAATAAGATGATTGTTTGAAGATGAAACAGAATCAGCATCTGGGTAAGACATCTTTCCATAATTTTTAAGACTGGAATTGTTACAGAGTAAAATTTGTTCTATCTCAAACAAAGTTAAGTTTTTAAGTTGATCTTCGTTTAGCGATAAACCTATACGTAAAATAGCATAGTAATTAGAACGTATAAAAAAACAAATTGATTGGGACATAAAATATAATTGAATTTATACTGAAATTTTATATGATACTCTTTTAATAATAATGAGATAAATTTAGATTACCTGGAGACTTTAATCTTTGTTGTTGATTGTAAAGAACTACATCTTACAGGTATTCCCAGGTGTTTTGCCAAACAATCTCTGGTTTACACAAACTGTTGGACAATAACATTGTAGCAAATAAGAACCGTAGATAAAAACTAAATCCAAAAAGACTTGCTTCTTAATTGCATCGATAAATTCTTTGTCATCATCTAAAAGGACAAGATTATAACACATTAACACACATCTTTAAATGAACATAGTTCACCATTGACTGTGTGAATTTCTTCGAATGATTTAGGACCTTTCACTTTATTTGAAAGAATTCTTAAGAAATATGCTTCTCCAAGTTTAGATGAAACTGAGTGAATTCTATCAATCACATATCCAACTTCCATTGGTTTCCAAATCAGACCTTTACGTTTCCAAACAAACTTTGTAGAAAATTCAACATATGTAAGTTTTTATGCTTCTTTATTGATTTCATTACACTGTAACACCGTAAATTTCCAAACAAAAATTTCATTTTAAAATCATATAAATTTCATAACGTATTTCACAAATTTTCATTTGTTTAGTTTACAAAACACATCTCCATAATTGATTGATTAATAATCTAGGATCCTCAAAACATAACTCCTTCTCTGGTGTGTACAATCGAGCCGATGCCTTCCCACGATCGTGAGAAAAACCTAAAACACAAAACACATAACACGGTAAGCACGAAGCTTAGTGAGTTCCCCAAAATTCCACACACACAGCTCGTTAGCCACTCGAGGCTATATCACTGTAAGACCCTTCAGTCAATGCGTCTAAGTGGGACCCTGCAGTCCCACGGTTCGTTGGACCCTCTGGTCCGGTCTGTAAGCTCCGCATAACATAAATCACAAAGACATAATGCACAGCAAACAACATAAGGCATGATAACATAATACTCAATGTAAGCACATAAGACCTTCCAGTCACACACAAGTACCACTCTAGGTAAAGTATACTGAGAAGACTCACCTCGGATGAAGAACATCCCCTAAAAACGCTGTTGCTGCGCATCGGCCTCTAACTTTGAGCCAAAACCCATAATTAACCCAATTAGGAACTAAGTCCAGACTCTCACTCATTAGGTCTAAATGAAGACCACTAACCAGCCCATTAATAGCCTAAAACCCATTGGGCTGACCAAGGATCAATAATAAATGAGCTCACTTGAGGCCCACTCTCGAAACTAAATGGCAAGCCGAACTCAAGGGCCCAAGCATGAATATATACATTCCTCTGGTTCAATACCCTATTGCAACAAGCCCAAACTCCAGGCCCAACATTTAAGGCCTAAATGAGACTTAGCCCAAAAGTCCACAGTGAGGTTACGCGGGGCGTACCTCCCTTGGTACGCTCAGCGTACTCACAATCCATATTGGCCATCGGGGACACTGGTCAATATGCGGGGCGTACTGGAATTACGCTCAACGTACGTCCATGATTGTTATCTCCACTCCCTTAGTCTTAATCCATTAAGAACATAGCTATACTCTTAGATCTAGTCTCCATAAAGGCTCATACACAATAAAGCTCATGACTTTAAGCCTTTGCATGGCAGATCAAGTCCAAACACAAAAACTCTTACTCTATACTCCGAAAAATGCTCATATCTTATGCATGAGGTGGTTCCAATGTCCAAGGCCTCATTTTTTATGAATCATATCCACTAGAACACTTAAAGAGACATATATTAGGCTTTGGAGTTCAACAACTCATAAAGCTTCAAGATTTGGGACCAAAAAACCTAAAATGGACCCAAAACAAAAACTAGCACAACAATAAGCAAGTTTCAAACTTTATACCTCTGGAAGATGTACCAACAAGAGAAGAACATAGATCCAAAAGCTAGATGCTCAAGCTATTCTCTTTCAAAGCTCCTTCTTCTTCAAAAGCCAAACATAACAAGTCATCACCCTACTAGATCCACACGAGAAAGCCACCAAGATTTAAACTTTATGCTTTATGGAGCTAGATCAACCTGATTAGGGCTTGGATCCACAAGCTCGAAGCCATGCAACGATTCCTCAAGGAACTCCTTCTTCCACAATATGCACCAAAAACTCACTAAATCACCAAAATGCTCAAGAATCACTCAAATGGAGGCTTGGGGTCGATTTCTAGGGTTTATAGGGATGGAGGCTGAAGATATTAGGGTTAGGTTATGAGATAAGGAGCTTAAATAGGGCCCAAGACCCTAAAATAGGGTTTAGGTCTGATTAGTGTACGCCCGACGTACATATGGTATGCCCAACATACTCCGAAGAACATTCGCGATCGCCCCTGGTCAGTACACCCAACATTCTCCAAAGTACCCCCCAACATACTTCCTTTCTCACTAGTACGCCTAGCGTACTCGGCTAAGTCTGAAACCACAAAACTTTTGAAGGTCGTAACTTCTTCGTTATAAATCCGTTTCCGACGATCCTTATATCCAAGAAAAGGTAACGAGAAGCCCTACACTTCTATTAACTTTATTTCTCCTAAAGCTCACTTAAACTCAGATTCAAAATTCATGAAAATTCCAAACCAACGCTTTTAACAATACATTTGGGCTCTAAAGCACAAACCGAACTCTTTTATCACACAACCTACCTTACCCGCATCCCAAAAGGGACTAAACCTTTCTCTTTTGAATCCTTAAAACCTTCTCATACTTAGATTAAGACCCATGGGCCTTAAATCATAAAACTATCTAGAACTGGATGTTACAATTCTCCCCCACTTGAATTTGCCCTCGAAATCGCTCCTTATCAACACAAAGGTCGAGCCCAATAATCCGAGAAGCACCACCGAAAGGACCTCGTATCATACATCAATCTCTTTCAAAAACACCTAAACCCAACAGGAACTCCCGACCCTGAAGAAGGACAGACCCAACTGTCGCTGCGATACTCGATCTGACTCTCCTTGAAACTCTAGTTGTTTATCTCCCTGCCAGACCACCCTGGCAAAAAATCATCCTGCTAATCGCCCATCAGCTAACAGACCCTAAGAACACTCTTCCAACTCTGATTCTCTAATCGATCCCGATCGCAACTCAAAAGGAATGGAAAGTTCATAATCCCCTTCGGACCCACCGCCTGAACAGCAATCAAGACTCATCGGAAGGAAAGAACCCCAAAACTCAAACACAAGAAAAGATCATGCTTTCTTGGAAGCATCCTCTAATATCTATAGACATAAGCCTCAACTTCCTCTCAATTATCCCCTTCGACACTGAGCATCAGGTCAGCTCCCGACCCAAAATATGAACCTACAAAGGTTACTCATTACAAACCAAAAACGTCTCACCGAGTTCCTTCTCACGATAACTATCTCAGCTCATTGCGACACACAAGTCATGAAGTTTGCTTTACCCCAAGCAAATGCTACAACTCATCTGAAATCGTCTCACTTTCGACCTCTGTCTTCTACCACCCACTGGTTCTGTCCACCTCGTGGTTCTTCCCATACTAACAAAACTGATCCACTCTGGCCTAAGATATTAGATGAAGGTCAATACCCCCCCCCCCCTCAAAATGAAACCTATCTATAAATCCGGAACCTCATCTTGCCTATTCAATACACGAATGGACCCAGAATCGAGCTCGAGAGTCTGATTCAACAGAAGAAATGGAACCACTCATTTCTAATCTGGTACTCAACTCATGACCCAAAATTCATGGATTTATGCACACACCATCTCTCCAATTCCTTCCGATTACGATAATCCCTACTTAACCTGGGATATAACAATTCCCGACTGACACGGAGACCCCTGTCTCGCCCCTGGTTCGGTAACCAGGCCCCCGAAGACTCAAGCGGTAAGGCTACCCAAGCCTAAGAACTCCTCTGCTCCATACACTGACTAGTGAATACTACAGCTCCCGGCAGAACAATATTCACCCTTATCGACTACCGAGTGCTACGGCCTCCCCCGTAGTCTTGCGATACTCTCTAACTAAATTGTGAATGCTATGGCTCTCCGTAGTATCACAACACTCTCATTCTAACCAGTGAATACTACGGCTCCCCACAGTATCACGACACCCTCTCGCTGACTAGTGAACACCATAGCTCCCCGCAGTATCACGACACTCTCTCCAACTATCCAGTGAATACTACGGCTCCCTGTAGTATCACAAGACTCTCTCGCTCACTGACTTACCATGGGCTCACTCCACGGTTTCTCCTGATAATCCCAAGTGAATACTCCCACCCGGATCCACTTGCTTTCTTATCACCCCATAACCTCATCATCACGCATCACCATACTGAGTTCACCAATTCATGCTCCGCAGCTTAACATAGATAGGTGCTTACACCCACCTAGCTTATGTACCACCACTCCTGATGTAAGTTCTCGCAAGCAAGGCACTAGTCTTAGTAGGGATATGTTGGATAAGGTGTCTAAGTCCATAACTATTTCTGGTATGTACTTGAACTGACCCGACATGGTCCATTTGGGTGCATGGCACCATGCAATTGGATAGACTAAATGAGAGAAATAACACTTGTGGATTATTAATATATTATACGTTCTAATATATTAATAATATTATTTAATTAGTTTGATCAAGAATTAATTTAGAATTAATTAAGTGATCAAAAGATAACTAATTAAATAATATGGGTTGATTATGTAAATCATCCATAACTTGTATAGTGGGCTAAGAGGCTCCATGGATTATTAAGTTGGGTTCCACCCATAGGATGCTCCATGGATGCTCCATGGGAGTTTCAAACCCATGGGTCATGGAAATGAAGAGTCATGACACATTAGGGTTTACATGGTGTAACCCTAGATGTGTCAACACTATATAAGGAACCCATTCTCCACCAAAATCGGTGACACATGAACAAGTGAGGGCTAGGCCGATTTTTGCAAGTGTAAGATTCTTTCAAAGTTTACTCCTTTGCATTTGGTGTTGTGTGAAGCATTTGAGGCATTACACTTGGGGTGCTAGGCTCACAAGGTTTCTAGGATCATAAGCAACAACAAGGTAAGTTATTCTATCTTCCATTCAAGTTAAATATTGTCCCCCATGTATGCTAGATAGGAATATAACCTTGGAATTCAAATTTGCATGATAATTAGACAAAAATAGATCCAAGGTTATTAGGGTTGCATGTACACTTAGGAAGTGTTAGAATGCTCAAAACTCATCAGTGGTATCAGAGACCAGGTTAGTTTGTTTGTTATTTGTGCAAAATTGTTGAAAAAAAGTTGATTTTGTGCTGTCTGCTTGCTGAACTCGCCGAGTCCATGGGAGGACTCGCCAAGTTCATGTGTAAATTCATCCTACTCGCCGAGTAGGTTCGTGCACTTGACGAGTAGGAGCCTCAGAATGCAGATTTTCGACTTTTGTTGCTGGAAATGGACTAGAAACATTACCTTAAACTGTTTTGGTACTTGAAAACTTGTTTTAGATGGTGTAATGTTTATGCTAATCCATTTTCAATGGCAATTATGAAAATTACAAGTTTTTAAGTGTAATTTTTGATTCTTGAAAGTGTTCATGTTCATGTTCTTGAACTTATGAAGATTAGATGATCATAGGAATTGCTTGTAACCTTCATGGTAGTTTAATTCATGATCATAATGTGTTTTAATGGAATCCATAACTTGTCCTCAAGTTATGGAAAATCAAAAGTCACACTTTTATTAAAGACATTAAAAGAACACTATAGTTATAAAAATGAAGAGTCTTCATTTTTATTACTCAATTAACTCATAAGTTATAAGAAATGAAAAGTTTTGAAAGTTTACAAAACTTGCCTTCAAGTTTTGGAACAAGTAAGGTCTTGATTAAAGCTTTAGTTCCAACCCTTATAATTTTAAAAGTTAAAATTCAACCCTTATACTTTATATATTTTAAGTTAATAATATATATATATATATATATATATATATATATATATATATATATATATATATATATATATATGTATAAGATCAAGTCGTCTTACCGCTAGTACGCCTCATTCACGAAGCCGGTCTATAAGGGGGGTATAAGGTTGTTGCCTATAAAATGGCAACTTAATGGGTGTCCACTCTCACCCACCGCTTCCTTGATCGGTGGAGGGTCGTTACCCAAACGGGTAAGACAAGGACTTATAAATTCTCATTAAAAGTATGATGAATATTATAAACTAACTAAATGCTTTTATTAAATTCCCAATCTTAGTTACTTTAGGAAAAATGTGAATAAGGTGCTAATCCATGAAATTACACTTTACACTTTGTTTAAGTCGTTGGTGGAGCGTGTGTGGTTAACCAGCACACTAACTTGGACTTAACAAGGTAGGTAAACGGTGACTTAAGGTTTATCATAGTATCGGTGGAGCGTGTGTGGTTTACTGGCACATCGATTGAGTGATAAACTTTAAGGGTACCAAGTGATTTGCATGGTTACTTCACACCTCGTTTTGTGATCCTCGGTATCCCAGTCACACAACTTGGAGAGCACACTCGAGATTTAAACATGCCTTTGAAAAGTTCATTGAATCTCAAAAGAATCTAGGAATTTCTAAGAACCAATCAAAAACCTAATATTTAATATTTCGTTTTTCATGGTGGAAATTGGTGAATCGTCATTCACCTACCTTTCAAATATGTTATAGCTTGGATTACGACATACCTCTTCTAAGTTATAATATACTGTGATTGGATCCTAGCCTTAATATTACATTTGGGTGTTTTATTAAGGACTCTCTTAATATCTAAACTAATCTTGTCCTCTTCTTTCAGATGTATTCAAACAACGCTGCTTCTGGCTCTAATCCTAGTGGCTCCTTTACTCTTATGAACTTATATAGGAAAGTCACTTTTGATGTCCAACTTCAATGAATGGATCAGAAACATCAGGATGATTACCCGCTACGAGGACAAAGGATATGTCCTTGACAAGGAACTTAAGGAGATTGATGAGACCACTGCCACTCCCCAGGAGATCGCTGACTTCTAGGCACATGAAAGGGATGTTACAAAAGTGGCATGCATCATGTTGGCCACTATGAAAACGGAACTCCAAAAGTCCTATGAGGAATTCTACCCTTTTGAAATGCACCAAGATCTGATGGAAAGATACCATCAAAGTGCATGAAAAGAGAGGTATGAAATCATCTGCTCCATGATAACAACCATGATGAAGGACGGAGAGTTTGTCACGAGCCACATGCAGAAAATGCAAAGGTATGTGGATCGGTTGTTGAAGCTTAATGTGAACTTCCCTGAGGAGCTTGCAATAGATATCATTTTGCACTCCTTACCATCGTGCTATGATCAGTTCCGCATGACATATCACATGAATAAGGAAGAGGTCACACTCAGTAAACTTCAGGGACTTCTCAAGACTACAGAAACAGGTCTTAAGGGGAAGTCGGTTGTTAACACTCCTACTTGAAACTCCGCCCCGGTTTTGGCAATCGGGAAAAGTCGAGGGAAGAAGAGAAAGAGCTCCTCGAAGGGTACCAAGGCTAGGACCCTTGATGGCTCTTCTTCAAGTGGAACCAGGAAAGGTTTCGCCACTCCTTCTTCTGACCCAAAAGACGCTGAATGCTTCTATTGCCATGAAAAGTCACATTGGAAGTGGAACTGCCCAAAGTACCAACAAGATGTGAAGGATTGGAAAGTTAAACGCAACCATGCAGGTATTTACACTATCTTATCTAATAACTCACCCATTCTAACTCTTGGGTCCTTGATACCGGTTGTGGTATTCATATCTGTTCTGATTTGCAGGGAGTAAGAAGAAGTGAGAATGTGGAGCATGGAAGAATAAACTTAATCATGGGGAATAGGAAAGCTTTACCTATCACCAAGATTAGAGTTTATACTTTATCGCTAAGTAGTGGGTTTAGTTTAGATTTGAATAAATGTTGTTATTCGCCAGAAATGGAAAGAAATATTATTTCTTTTCATGCATTGTATAAACAAGGTTTTACCTTTTCATTTGATAATGAAGTTGGTTCGCTTAATGCTTTCTTTAATAATGTTCTTTATTTTAAAGCATTACGTTGTGATGGTGTGTATGAAACTGTATCTGTGGTTGATAACTTAGGAAATAATGTGTTGTGTATTGATTCTGTTAACTTGGATAAAGCATCATTATGGCATTGTCGTCTTGGACATATAAGCAAGAAACGCATAGGCCAACTCCAAAAGGATGGAGTCTTGGAGTCATTTGACCTAACGTCAGATGATAGTTGCGAATCATGCTTACTTGGAAAAATAACAAAGTCACCCTTCATAGGTTCTTGTGAGAGGGGTGAAGGTTTGTTGGAACTTGTACACACGGATGTGTGTGGGCCCTTCAAACATGCCACAAGGGATGCTAATCGTTATTATTTGACTTTACCTGATGATTACAGTAGATATGGATATGTCTACTTAATCAAGCATAAGTCAGAGACTTTTGAGAGGATTAAAGAGTTTAAACAGGAAGTCGAGAATCAATTGGGCAGGAACATTAAGATGCTTCGATCCGATCGAGGTGGTGAGTATCTTAGTTCAGAGTTCCTCGACTATCTTAGGGAATGTGGGATTGTCTCATAATTGACACCTCCCAGGACACCGCCGTTGAATGGTGTGGCTGAGAGGCGTAATCGAACCTTGTTGGACATGGTTCGTTCCATGATGAGTCGAGCTTTGCTACCAATCTCATTTTGGGGGTATGCCTTACAGACTGCCACCCATATCCTTAATCTGGTCCCTACAAAGAAAGTTGCCAAAACTCCTCATGAGATGTGGACTGGTAAAATACCTAAACTAGACCACATCAAGATTTGGGGTTGCGAGGCTTTCGTGAGACTCGAGACTCATGATAAGCTCGAACCTCGAAGCGAGAGGTGTATTTTCATCGGCTACCCACAACAATCCTTTGGTTACCTCTTCTACAGACCTAGTGAAAATGTGGTCTTTGTAGCTAGGAAGGCGTTCTTTCGAGAGAGAGAGAGAGTTCATAAGCCAAGGAAACAGTGGGAGGCAAGTTGACCTTGAAGAAATTCAAGAGTCAAGCGGTGAAGGAACTTCAAACCCTAGCACTCAACTTGAGGAGGAAACTCCTGGTGAGCCAATTGACAAGTTTATACCTCTGAGGCGTTCCACAAGGGTTAGGCATGCACCTGAGCATTACTATGGATTCCATATTACTGCGAAAGGTGATACACTTATCAGTGATGAAACACTGATAGTTCTGGATGAACCTAACAGTTACGCGGAAGCCATGGCAGGCCCTGAGTCAGCCAAGTGGAAAGAGGCAATGGACAATGGGATACAGTCCATGTATGACAATCAAGTTTGGATCTTGGTTGAGAATGTACCAGGTCGTAAGACTGTAGGGTGAAAATGGATCGTCAAGAAGAAGACCGACATGGACGGTAATGTACATACTTATAAGGCACGACTTGTTGCAAAGGGTTTGTCACAAACTCTGGGAGTTGATTATGATGAGACCTTTTCTCCAGTGGCCAAGATTAAGTCTATTAGGGTTCTGTTAGCCATAGCCACATTTCATGACTATGAAATGTGGAAAATGGATGTCAAAACCGCTTTCCTTAATGGAAAGTTGGCTGAGGATGTTTACATGAGTCAGCCAAAGGGTTTTGTCAATACAGAGTACCCTAATAGAGTGTGTAAGCTTAATAAATCCATTTATGGGTTAAAGCAAGCACCTCGCAGATGGAATCTTTGCTTTGATGAGAAAGTCAAGGAATTTGGCTTTTCTAGGAGTGAAGATGAATCTTGTGTATATGTCATGACTAGTGGGAGTATAGTTAGCTTTTTGGTATTGTATGTGGATGACATACTACTTATAGGAAATGGCATCCCAACTCTGCAGGAAGTTAAGTCCTGGCTTGGGAAGTGTTTCTCTATGAAGGACCTAGGAGAAGCTGCGTATATTATAGGGATAAGGATCTTGAGAGACCGGAGTAAAAGACTAATTGGACTTAGTCAGAGTACCTATTTGGATAAGGTGCTGAAGAGATTCAGCATGCAGGACTCCAAGAAAGGAGAGTTACCCATGTAGAGTAACGCCAGATTGAGTAAGACACAAAGCCCTAGTACTGAGGCTGAGATAGCAGAAATGAGTCGAATACCTTATGCTTCGGCTGTAGGATCGATCATGTATGCTATGGCGTGTACTCGACCTGATGTAGCCTTTGCCTTGTGCATGGTTAGCAGGTATCAGGGGAACCCTGGCAAGGCACACTGGACTGCGGTAAAGAATATCCTCAAGTACCTATGGAGGACTAAGGACAGGGTTCTTACCCTCGGTGGGAGTGATGACTTGAGAGTTGTAGGGTATATTGATGCTAGATTTCAGACTGATGGAGATAATTTATGCTCTCATTTAGGCTGGGTCTTTACCCTAAACGGAGGAGCAATTTCTTGGAAAAGTTCCAAGCAAGAGATAATGGCTGATTCAACTTGCGAATCAAAGTATATAGCAGCTAGTGAGGCAGCAAAGGAGGCGATATATCTGGAGAACTTCATTGGAGACCTTGGAGTTGTACCAGCTATTAAGGAGTCAATGGAAATTTTTTGTGATAGTGAAAGTGTTGTTGCCTTAGCCAAGGAACCAAGGGATCACGGGAGATCCAGACACATCGACAGAAAATACCATTTCATCAGACATCGAATAGAAGAAGGACTCCTCATGGCAAAGAGGGTATTATCAGATGAGAATCTAGCAGATCCCCTCACGAAGGGACTGACTCGGGTTAAGCATCTCCAACATTCTCGGAGCTTAGGGCTGAAGGATGATATTAGATTTAATAGTTAGATAACCTTGAAATTTGTAAAGTGTAATTGACACTAGATGATGAATAAAAGGTGTTTTATTTATGAGTATAGTGTTGCTATCTGTTGTCGATTGTTTACTATATTTCTTTTGCATGTTTTGACTTCCAGAATAATTATGTTTGGTATATCATATTATTCGAATCTCCACAGTCGGTCATATGTCGGAAGTAGGTATGAATCAAGACTGTCATGATTGGTTGCAGAGGTCTAAGGTGTTGGACATGGCTACAACAATCATGAGTGCTCATAAGTTCTGAGCATTGGACTCAACCCACGCTCATTGGAATCACTTCATGGAATTTATCTCGAGTGATCGTTAGACGGTAATATCATATAAGTCTTCAAACCTAGAGATATGATTTGTTACTTATGAGTTGGTTATGCATTGATTGTACGAAAACACATTGGTAACTCGATGTTATAAAACTTGCTCTTGTGTATAATTCAATGAATGGTAGAACAAACATATGAGTCGAAGTTTATCTGTTCCTTCTTGGATTAGAAGCTGATATCTGGGCCCCTCGATGATTTGTTTTGACCTATGTACCGGGCCCCGTCAGAACTAAGTTGATGTGTTCAATTATGTTCTTTGTCGAACAAATCGGAAATCGAGAAACAAACTGCTGGACAATAAGTAAGACATTGTTCCATGTATTTGTCCGGCTGATATCTAGAATAGAAGATTATATGATCACTTATCTTAAATGGCGTATCATCATCTTCTCAGTTCCGAGAAACCTTGAAAGAGGTACGATTGCTAATCGTTTCCTGAAGTCATACTTGCAATTATAGTTATCAGACCTATCCAAGTGGGAGACTATTAGATAAGGTGTCTAAGTCCATAACTATTTCTGGTATGTACTTGACCCGACCCGGCATGGTCAATTTGGGTGCATGGCACCATGTAATTGGATAGACTAAACGAGAGAAATAACACTTGTGGATTATTAATATATTATAAGTTCTAATATATTAATAATATTATTTAATTAGTTTGATCAAGAGTTAATTTAGAATTAATTAAGTGATCAAAAGCTAACTAATTAAATAATATGGGTTGATTATGTAAATCATCCATAACTTGTATAGTGGGCTAAGAGGCTCCATGGATTATCAAGTTGGGTTCCACCCATAGGATGCTCCATGGGAGTTACAAACCCATGGGTCATGGAAATGAAGAGTCATGACACATTAGGGTTTACATGGTGTAACCCTAGATGTGTCAACACTATATAAGGAACCCATTCTCCACCAAAATCGGTGACACATGAACAAGTGAGGGCTAGGCCGATTTTTTCAAGTGTAAGATTCTTTCAAAGTTTACTCCTTTGCATTTGGTGTTGTGTGAAGCATTTAAGGCATCACACTTGGGGTGCTAGGCTCACAAGGTTTCAAGGATCATAAGCAACAACAAGGTAAGTTATTCTATCTTCCATTCAAGTTAAATATTGTCCCCCATGTATGCTAGATAGGAATATAACCTTGGAATTCAACTTTGCATGATAATTAGACAAAGATAGATCCAAGGTTATTAGGGTTGCATGTACACTTAGGAAGTGTTAGAATGCTCAAAACCCATCAGGATACACCCTTAGATAGTCTCAATCCGACGACAATTAACTGATGGGTTCCTACGGGAACAAAATCCCTCGGTACTCTACTCACCATCTCACAACTTGAGTCTTAACATGACTAAAAATTAGGACATCATACTCGGGTACCTCGGTACACCATCACACCGTCTCACGTTGTGACAATAGTCAAATTCGGGTCAAGTCTAAGACGGACAAGGTCAACGAGTCAAACCGGTCAACTCAATTAAAACCTTTTATAATAGGGTTTATATTATGTAATTACTGTATAACTCACTATCTTAATAAGAATACATCACTTGGAAAGTTCGTGTGTTTAAATTTCTTTAACCTTAGTGCTAAACAATGAACAAGAACAATAAAACAATGTTGCATACTCATAGGGAGTGTGTAAGATCCTAAAACATGGCATAACGGGGTCTAAGGACCTTGCATTGCGAAGCCGGACACTCACATTCATCACACACGAAAACGCTCTCAATCGTTTTCACTCTATCTCTTCTTATCAAAAATCTCTCCCAAATCTCTCCAAGTATGTCAAATCTCTCCCAAATCTCTCCAAGTATGTGAAATCTCTCCCAAATCTCTCTAAGTATGTGAAATCTCTCCCAAATATCTCTTTGTATGTGAAATCTCTCCAAGTATGTCAAATCTCTCCCAAATCTCTCCAAGTATGTCAAATCTCTCCCAAATCTCTCTAAGTATGTGAAATCTCTCCCAAATATCTCTTTGTATGTGAAATCTCTCCAAGTATCTCAAATCTCTCCCAAATCTCTCCAAGTATGTCAAATCTCTCCCAAATCTCTCTAAGTATGTGAAATCTCTCCCAAATATCTCTTTGTATGTGAAATCTCTCCCAAATATCTCTTTGTATGTGAAATCTCTCCAAGTATGTCAAATCTCTCCCAAACCTCTCTGAGTATGTGGAATCTCTCTCAAATCTCTCTCGAAATCTCTCCCAACTTTCTATAATCACTCGGGGCATCCCGACCCTCGAATTTGGCGAAAACAGCCCAAAAACGGAAGTCTACGCGAAAAACGGACCTTAGGAACCGAACCCTCCTGATGAAGAAGGCTGCTGAACCGAACCGAAGGTACTGTTCACTAACCGAACCGAAGGTACTGTTCACTACAGTCCGTTCGGTTCTGCCATTCTCGCCTCTTATCTCCGAACCGAAGCTTCCCTGCTGACCCTTCGGACCGAGCCTTCTGACCGAGCCCTCGCCTTCGCCCTTCGCCTCTCGCTTATGGCTCGCGCCTTTCGTTCCGACTCAGCATCAGCATGGACCGAGCCTCGGCCTAGGGATCGAACCTCGGCCTAGGACCGAGAGGTCTCGTTGGGAAGCACTTTTCTCCCGGTTTTCAACCAAATTTGCGTTTTAAGCCCGTTTTTAATTGTTTTAACATGGGATTTTCACCTAAAACTTTATTTTAAAATATAAGACCCCTAAATTAATGATTTAATCATATTTTAAGGATAAAACCTTATCCAAAAGAGAGTAGGTAAAGTACAAAGGTAGAGTGTTGACTTTACCTTATTTTATGACACAAGCAACCCCATACCCACTCCATGATTGACCCACACTCCTCCCCACCATACCTTGTCACTTCCTTGTACTTTTTACCCCTCTCACAAGCCATCCCCACGTTCTAGGGCTGGTCACTCCACCCCTCTCCTCATTTTCTTTCAATCACTCTCATTTCCACCGAAGATTCAACTCCAATTTTCTCTCCAACCTTTCTCTCTAATTCAAGATCTCAAGGCTGATCATCAAGTGTTTTTCCACTCTTGGTAAGTGTAATCCATCCTCCTTGTGATTTTTACACTTCATTCTACTCCAAATCATTGATAGCTTATACAAACTCCATAACTATGATGCTAGATTCTAAAAAATCTTCAAGGCATCTCCAAGTGTTCTTGAGTTAAACACCCCCATTCTTCAACAATCATCTACTGAAAACACTTAAGGTGAGTTCATACCCCTACATTTTTATGTTTTCTTAAGTTTTTAGGGGGGGAGACAAGCTGAATCACCAAGAACATAACTAAATTTTTCTAACAGCTTTCATCAGAAAAGTTGGACTCCATTCAAGGACTGTTTTGGGCAACTTAAACATTTTTATTTGAAAAACTGTTTTAGGTGTAAGTAGTTCCAGTTATTAGCTTTAAAATGACTACTTGCACATATCCATACGATTTTTCTACAATTTATGGTGATTTTTACAAAACTGCCTATCATTTCAAACACAAATCCGGACCAGTCTGTGATTATGGACTTGGTTACACAAGTTAGAGGTCCCTAAAAATTATGGGAAAATTTATGAATCAACTAGGATCATTTTCCAAACTCCCAGAAGTTATAGAACTTGATTTGGACATTTTATGATTTTTCTACAAATTTTCTAATAACAGTTACAGAAAATGTTATAATCAGAAAAGCACTAGTAATTTCATTTCACCTTGTAACATGTTGAGCAAGGTGTATATTATTATGTGTTTATGTATATTTGCAATATATGACATTCTTGTGTTAGTATCTAGACATAAACCTGTTAACAAATGGATTTTTACTAGATAAAGCATAGATTACACAAAGCGTTATTATTGAAGTATACCATTACACACAAACATTTAATAAACTATGTTAAGTAAAATTTACGTACTTTACTGTTACTACCTTTGTTTTGATAAACTATAATAGGTATAGTTTACAATGGATTTCAAAATGCATACATTACAAAAGGGAAACTTTCATTATGTTAAGTGTAAATTCGTTAATAACTTTGTGAGACATTCACTTCGCATAAATCATAAGTCCTGTATTGTAATCAGAGTCTCCTGGAGGGAGAGCGTGATAGTTGTATATAGATCTATATTGGGCTTGACAACCCACACCAGAGCTGCTTGCAACAGCTAGACCGGCAGGTCTGTGGTGACAAGTGTCATTTCAGTTCTACGACGCCCGAAGAACGTCGTTTTCAGGCCACCTAGGTCATAGTATGGTTATAATAGCTCACGGAAAGTATTAACAAACTTAAGAATTTACGAGAATTTCACTAATATCATACGCGTTTGTATTGAAATAAACTCACATTATTTTCTGTAAATAAGGAAGATTTCTCATACATTTCAGTCTTTGGATACAAGACTACATTATTCATTTTAAGGAAAATATCGGATTTTTCTGGAACAACTATACAATTACATGACGAGCTTTTTCATAATTATATACAAAAACTTATGAACTCACCAACCATTGTGTTGACACTTTTTCAAACTGCTTGTATTCTCAGGAAATCGCTAAACAGGTAACAAAGTACTTTTGAGGATGGGACGTTGAGGCGTCAAACTTATCATATTTTGTCAATATATTGTAATTGATTTTGAAACATGTAATTCATACAATGATGTAACTCTTTCAATTATATATATGTTGGTTGTGTTTACTTTCATCACTATTACCATTGTTGTTATGATACTACACATGAAGTCCTCCACCCCCGGACGTTTCCGCCATCCTTGATTTGGGGGTGTGACAGATTGGTATCAGAGCACGGTTTATAGTGAATTAAGTATATCAAACAACATAGGATATACAAACTATAAACACATTTGGGACTAAGAGTCTCTGATTTTAAAACATTCTAACCGGTTATACTTTTAGAAAACTAATAGTTCTTGTTTAAAAGTATACCTACATGCATTTCATACTGGCGTAGTGTCATAACTAGGAGAACATAAACTAAAAGAAGAGGAGTTGAACGCTACGAGTATGCCTTGGTATGAGTAATCAGTTTTGGGAAGCATATAGCCTGATCAACTATATTAGTCCGGGAAGTGACTTACTCATATCGAGGGATAGTCGCAGGAGGGCAACAAGTCTAATAACCTAACTTCACCCTACAAAGAGTGTTATAAGAACCAAATTTAAACATTTAAAATACTATAGGAGTATTTGTATGTTGCTATATCGCAATATTATTAATATCTACCGCTATCTGCTTCTTACCCCTCTATTCTCGCGCAGACGACATGGCAGGATTTCACCTACCAGGAGACCCATACTTTCCCAACCAGGGAAATGCCGGCTGGATTGAGGAAGAGCCCGAAGAGCTGATTGAAGAGGATCCCGAAGAGGACCCCGAAGAAGAACCCGAAGAAGAAGAAGAGGAGGTAGACGAAGAAGAAGAAGAAGAGGAAGACGACGAGGTGGACATGGATGATGATGAAGGTGAAGAAGAGCCAGAGGAGGAAGTGTTCAACCCTCCTTACATTGCGAGGGTACCTGCAAACCGCTGGGGGACAACGGGCCCGAGCCCCGTTGGGCAACCATGATCGAGAGGTGGAGTCGGCAACAACGCCAGAGGTCACCCTATGGCGACCAACGAGGTTACTATGACCTCAGTCACGGGGGACCGGCTGATAGAGCTCTCCCCGTTATGACCCAGCACATCACAAACTTGGGGAACCAGAGTAGGGAAATGGCAGACCAGGTTTGAAATCTCAGCGCTATTACGGTAGCCACTGATGCACGCACCCGGGATTTGGAGAGGGACTTCTACCCATTGGACCAACTCATCGAGGACTTTACCGCTGCTTGAGCGGAGGTAAGGGAGTACCAGGAGAGGCACGCAGCTCTCGAGGAGAGAGTGATCGCGGCCGAACGCCGGATTGCGGAGCTTTAGGGAGCCTCGACCTCATCCCAGGGCCACCATGGACTAGATGCTACCCGCCACGAGTAGTGTTCACGCTACTTATATTTTGTTATAAATCTAGGATTTTGAGTATGCGTTGGTGCTACTCTTTATTGCGAATAGGTTGACCTCGCGACTAAGTGATCACACTAGTCAAAGGGGCTTTTGTACTGCCAAAACTTTATCTTTTATTATGATGTAATGTAGACCCTTATGAAGTCAAATTCCTCAAAACAATATGTACTAACAAATTATCAATGAATGTGGCGTGTATTTTACTTCCTTTGATGCTGACACAAACCAAGCACCTGACTCTGCTCGAGTCAACACTATTTAATTCATAAGTTTAATTGCATAAACTTGGCGATTACTTGCCTTCTAAATTAATAAACTCGGACAAAATACAATTGAGATGAAACAAGTAACGCTCGACTCGTTATCACCATTGAAGTCTTACCGACAAGTCTTTCTTTTTATTTTCTTATGTCAGAACCATGCCACCAAGGAAAAGACCAAGACCTTCCGGAAACTCAGCACCACCCCCTCCGCCACCACCTCCGGAGTTTGATCCTGTGATGTTTCAGGCTGCAGTAACAGCAGCCGTGGCGGCAGCAATGTCGCAAATGGGTACAAATGGTTCCGGCGGTTCCGGATCCGGGAATACTAACTCGAATCAGGGGGACAGCACGGGGCGCACTAAGGAGTGTTTGTACAAAGACTTCACTAATGGCAAACCCAATCCTTTCGACGGAAGCGGGGGGTGTCATAGCGCTGATGCAATGGTTCGAAAGGACCGAAGCAGTCTTCGAAATCTGTGCTTGTCCCGAAGCGAGCAAAGTCAAGTATGCGACATTCACTTTCACAAGAAAAGCTCTTACTTGGTGGAATGGCCGAGTTAAGTCACTTACTCCTGCAGTGGCTAACTCCATAGGCTGGGAAAACTTAAAAGCGTTGATGTTAAAGGAGTATTGCCCGAGGGGAGAAATACAAAAACTCGAAGAGGAACTCTGGAATCTCAAGATGTCGGGGATGGATCTCGAAGCTTATACCGCCCGATTCAATGACCTAGCACTCCTCTGTCCTGCAATGGTTACTCCAGAGGAGAAAAAGGTAGAACGATACCTTTGGGGGCTATCGTCCCAGATTCATGATAGTGTTCTGGCCTCGAAACCAACTACCTTTGAAAGTGCCAAGGAATTGGCACAACAACTTATCGATCATAGGGCCAGCCGTGGCGCTATGGTCGCCACCACCAACGAAACAAAAGGAGGGAACAACAAGAGGAAGTTCTGGAACATTAAAAAGAAACAACTGGTGCAGGACCCCACAAAGAAGCAACATAATGTTGCTGTCCGTGCAGCCACTACTGCTCCTGCTCCAACGCCACCAAAGCCATATGCTGGAAATCTCCCCAAGTGCAACAAGTGCAACTACCACCACAAGGGTGCTTGTCGGGAAATGCACTGCAAAAACTGCGACAAGAAAGGGCATACCGCTCGTTTCTGTAAAGCGCCAGCACGACCAAACAACCAAGTTGCCAATGCGGGGGCAAGCCAAACCTGCTATGAATGTGGTGAAGCCGGACACTTCAGGAGAAACTGCCCCAAGGCACAAGCTCCTAATGTTGGTGGTGTAGGGAGAGTCCTGACGATGGGACACGGAGAAGCGGTCAAGGATCCCTCGGTGGTTTCTGGTACGTTTCTCCTCAATAACACATATGCATGCGTACTATTTGATAGTGGAGCAGAGAGGAGTTTTGTGAGCCATGAATTCAAACAATTACTAAAACAAACCCCTCATTCATTAAAAGATACATACGTAGTAGAAATGGCTAATGGGAAAGAAGAGCACACTAATGATATATACTCAGGGTGTACCCTCACTCTAGACAACCATTCGTTTAAAGTAGACCTGATGCCGGTCACAATAAAATGCTTTGACATAATCATTGGTATGGATTGGTTAAGTTCACATCGTGCCGACATTCTATGTTACGAAAGGGCCGTTCGCCTTAATCTGCCGAATGGCGAAACCCTCTTCATCTATGGCGACAAACCCAGTTCGAATTTGCAAGTCATCTCTTGCGTCAAGGCCCAAAAGTATCTCCGAAAGGAGTACCACGTATTTCTAGCCCACGTAGTAGACACGAAAAAAGAAGTGAAGGATATCAACGACATTCCCGAGGTGTGCAACTATCCCGATGTATTCCCCGAAGATCTTCTAGGTGTACCCCTCGCACGACAAGTTGAATTCCGGATCGACTTAATCCTGGGAGCTACCCCCGTCGCCAAGGCTCCATACCGTTTAGCACCAGCAGAAATGCAAGAACTTTCCAGCCAATTAAATGAACTGTTGAGCAAAGGATTTATCAGGCCAAGCTTCTCACCCTGGGGAGCATCGGTCCTATTTGTAAAGAAGAAGGACGGATCTTTTCGCATGTGCATAGACTACCGGGAGCTAAACAAACTCACTATCAAGAACCGATATCCCCTACCCCGAATAGATGACCTCTTCGACCAGCTCCAGAGAGTAAGCTACTTCTCAAAAATCGACCAGAGGTCGGGTTATCATCAACTACGAGTCCAAGAAGAGGATATTCCCAAGACTGCGTTCAGAACTCGCTACAGGCACTATGAGTTTGTGGTAATGCCCTTCGGATTAACGAACGCACCGGCAGTATATATGGACCTGATGAATCGAGTGTGTCGACCCTACTTAGACAAATTCGTGATTGTGTTCATCGACGATATTTTAATCTACTCCCGAAGCGAGGAAGAGCACCGTCAACATCTCCGGCTAATCTTGGAAACACTGAGGGCTGAGAAGCTTTACGCCAAATTCTCTAAATGCGAATTCTAGATTAGAGAAGTGAATTTTCTTGGCCATGTGGTTAGCGAGAAGGGGATACACGTGGATCCCACTAAAATCAAAGCTATCAAAAACTGGTCAGCACCTACAACGCCGACGGAAATTCAACAATTTTTAGGGCTCGCCGGCTAGTACTGGAGATTCATACAAAACTTCTCGAAGATCGCCAAACCACTCACCACCCTGACTCAAAAAGGTGTGGTATTTAAGTGGGGAGATAAACAAGAAGCCGCTTTCTAGACATTAAAACAAGCCCTATGCAGCGCACCAGTTTTGTCTCTTCCAGAAGGAACTGATGACTTCGTGGTATATTGGGATGCTTCAAATCAAGGCCTCGGATGCGTGCTCATGCAGAGAGGGAAAGTCATCGCCTATGCGTCAAGGCAACTTAAAACACACGAAGTTAATTACACTACCCATGACCTTGAATTGGGAGCGGTAGTGTTCGCTTTAAAAATCTGGAGGCACTACCTCTACGGCACAAAATGTACCATCTTCACCGATCACAAAATTCTTCAGCATATCCTCAATCAGAAAGAGCTCAACATGCGGCAACGGAGATGGGTTGAACTGCTAAACGACTACGAGTGCGAAATTCGCTACCACCCGGGCAAGGCCAATGTAGTGGCTGATGCCCTAAGCAGGAAGGAATATTCGGGCCGCCGAGTAAGATCCTTAACCATGACCATCCATTCCCACCTGGCCACGCAAATCAGGGAAGCTCAACTAGAAGCCTTGAAACCAGAGAATGTGGCAGGTGAGGCATTAAGGGGAATGGATAAGAACTTAGAAGTCAAGGATGACGGAACCCGTTATCTCAGTAACCGAATCTGGACACTGAAGTTCGGTGGGATCCGAGACGTGGTCATGAATGAAGCACACAAGACTCGATACTCCATCCATCCAGGGTCAGACAAGATGTATCTAGACCTTAAAAAGTTATACTAGTGGCCGAATATGAAAGCCGAGATTGCTACATATGTGGGCAAGTGTCTGACTTGCGCCAAGGTCAAGGCGGAATACCAGAAACCCTCAGGACTACTACAACAGCTTGATATACCAGAATGGAAGTAGGAACGGATAACCATGGACTTCATAACCAAGCTGCCTAAGACTTCGGGCGGGTTTGACACTATATGGGTAATCGTAGACAGATTGACCAAGTCTGTGCACTTCTTGCCAATAAAGGAAACCGACAAGATGGAGAAGTTAACCAGGATATACATCAAGGAGATTGTGCGACTGCATGGTGTACCAATATCTATTATCTCAGACCGAGATAGTAGGTTCACTTCGAGATTTTGGCAGTCCCTGCAGAAATCCTTGGGAACTAGGCTAGACATGAGTACGGCCTACCATCCACAAACCGACGGGCAGAGCGAGGGCACTATACAAACCTTAGAAGACATGTTGAGAGCCTGTGTGATAGACTTTGGTAAAGTGTGGGATACCCATTTGCCGCTGATTGAATTCTCCTACAATAACAGCTATCACACCAGCATTAAAGTCGCTCCATATGTTGGGCTGAAGTGGGGGATACTCAGATAGCTAGGGGCAAGTCCCTAATAGCACCCTCACTGGTCCTGAAATCATAAGGGAGACCACAGAAAAGATTGTTCAAATCCGAGAAAGGCTGAAGGCCTCCCAAGATCGGCGAAAGAGTTACGCGGATAAACGACGCAAACCTTTGGAATTCCAGGTTGGTGATCGTGTGTTACTAAAAGTTTCCCCTTGGAAAGGAATGATACGTTTCGGCAAACGTGGGAAACTAAACCCGAGGTACATTGGACCGTTCGAAATCCTCGCCAGGATTGGTCCTGTGGCGTACAAACTTTGATTACCTCAAGAACTCGATAAGGTACATCCCACCTTTCACGTATCAAACCTGAAGAAGTGTCTGTCCGACGAGACACTTGTAATACCTCTCGACGAGATCGAAGTTAACGAAAATCTCCACTTCGTAGAGGAGCCAATAGAGATTATGGATCGGGAGGTCAAAAGAACGAAACAAAGTCGTATTCCCATCGTGAAGGTTCGATGGAACGCTAAACGAGGACCTGAGTTCACCTGGGAGCGCGAAGACCAAATGAAACAAAAGTACCCGCATCTTTTCCTAAACCCTTAAAGTCCTGGCCAAAGCGTAAATTTCGGTACGAAATTCCCTCTAACGGGGGGATGATGTGACAATAGTCAAATTCGGGTCAAGTCTAAGCCGGACAAGGTCAACGATTCAAACCGGTCAACTCAATTAAAACCTTTTATAATAGGGTTTATATTATGTAATTACTGTATAACTCACTATCTTAATAAGAATACATCACTTGGAAAGTTCGTGTGTTTAAATTTCTTTAACCTTAGTGCTAAACAATGAACAAGAACAATAAAACAATGTTGCATACTCATAGGGAGTGTGTAAGATCCTAAAACATGGCATAACGGGGTCTAAGGACCTTGCATTGCGAAGCCGGACACTCACATTCATCACACACGAAAACGCTCTCAATCGTTTTCACTCTATCTCTTCTTATAAAAAATCTCTCCCAAATCTCTCCAAGTATGTCAAATCTCTCCCAAATCTCTCCAAGTATGTGAAATCTCTCCCAAATCTCTCTAAGTATGTGAAATCTCTCCCAAATATCTCTTTGTATGTGAAATCTCTCCAAGTATGTCAAATCTCTCCCAAATCTCTCCAAGTATGTCAAATCTCTCTAATTCTGTGAAATCTCTCCCAAATATCTCTTTGTATGTGAAATCTCTCCAAGTATGTCAAATCTCTCCTAAATCTCTCTAAGTATGTGAAATCTCTCCCAAATATCTCTTTGTATGTGAAATCTCTCCCAAATATCTCTTTGTATGTGAAATCTCTCCAAGTATGTCAAATCTCTCCCAAACCTCTCTGAGTATGTGGAAATCTCTCTCAAATCTCTCTCGAAATCTCTCCTAACTTTCTATAATCACTCAGGGCATCCCGACCCTCGAATTTGGCGAAAACAGCCCAAAAACGGAAGTCTACGCGAAAAACGGACCTTAGGAACCGAAACCCCTCTTAGGAACCGAACCCTCCTGATGAAGAAGGCTGCTGAACCGAACCGAAGGTACTGTTCACTAACCAAACCGAAGGTACTGTTCACTACAGTCCGTTCGGTTCTGCCATTCTCGCCTCTTATCTCCGAACCGAAGCTTCCCTGCTGACCCTTCGGACCGAGCCTTCTGACCGAACCCTCACCTTCGCCCTTCGCCTCTCGCTTATGGCTCGCGCCTTTCGTTCCGACTCAACATCAGCATGGACCGAGCCTCGGCTTAGGACCGAGAGGTTTCGCTGGGAAGCACTTTTCTCCCGGTTTTCAACCAAATTTGCGTTTTAAGCCCGTTTTTAATTGTTTTAACATGGGATTTTCACCCAAAACTTTATTTTAAAATATAAGACCCCTAAATTAATGATTTAATCATATTTTAAGGATAAAACCTTATCCAAAAGAGAGTAGGTAAAGTACAAAGGTAGAGTGTTGACTTTACCTTATTTTATGACACAAGCAACCCCATACCCACTCCATGATTGACCCACACTCCTCCCCACCATACCTTGTCACTTCCTTGTACTTTTTACCCCTCTCACAAGCCATCCCCACGTTCTAGGGCTGGTCACTCCACCCCTTTCCTCATTTTCTTTCAATCACTCTCATTTCCACCAAAGATTCAACTCCAATTTTCTCTCCAACATTTCTCTCTAATTCAAGATCTCAAGGCTGATCATCAAGTGTTCTTCCACTCTTGGTAAGTGTAATCCATCCTCCTTGTGATTTTTACACTTCATTCTACTCCAAATCATTGATAGCTTATACAAACTCCATAACTATGATGCTAGATTCTCAAAAATCTTCAAGGCATCTCCAAGTGTTCTTGAGTTAAACACCTCCATTCTTCAACAATCATCTACTGAAAACACTTAAGGTGAGTTCATACCCCTACATTTTTATGTTTTCTTAAGTTTTTAGGGGGGGAGACAAGCTGAATCACCAAGAACATAACTAAATTTTTCTAACAGCTTTCATCAGAAAAGTTGGACTCCATTCACGGACTGTTTTGGGCAACTTAAACATTTTTGTTTGAAAAACTGTTTTAGGTGTAAGTAGTTCCAGTTATTAGCTTTAAAATGACTACTTGCACATCTCCATACGATTTTTCTACAATTTATGGTGACTTTTACAAAACTGCCTATCATTTCAAACACAAATCCGGACCAGTCTGTGATTATGGACTTGGTTACACAAGTTAGAGGTCCCTAAAAATTATGGGAAAATTTATGAATCAACTAGGCTCATTTTCCAAACTCCCAGAAGTTACAGAACTTGATTTGGACATTTTATGATTTTTCTACAAATTTTCTAATAACAGTTACAGAAAATGTTATAATCAGAAAAGCACTAGTAATTTCATTTCACCTTGTAACATGTTGAGCAAGGTGTATATTATTATGTGTTTATGTATATTTGCAATATATGACATTCTTGTGTTAGTATCTAGATATAAACCTGTTAACAAATGGATTTTTACTAGATAAAGCATAGATTACACAAAGCGTTATTATTGAAGTATACCATTACACACAAACATTTAATAAACTATGTTAAGTAAAATTTACGTACTTTACTGTTACTACCTTTGTTTTGATAAACTATAATAGGTATAGTTTACAATGGATTTCAAAATGCATACATTACAAAAGGGAAACTTTCATTATGTTAAGTGTAAATTCATTAATAACTTTGTGAGACATTCACTTCGCATAAATCATAAGTCCTGTATTGTAATCAGAGTCTCCTGGAGGGAGAGCGTGATAGTTGTATATAGATCTATATTGGGCTTGACAACCCACACCAGAGCTGCTTGCAACAGCTAGACCGGCAGGTCTGTGGTGACAAGTGTCATTTCAGTTCTACGACGCCCGAAGAACGTCGTTTTCAGGCCACCTGGGTCATAGTATGGTTATAATAGCTCACGGAAAGTATTAACAAACTTAAGAATTTACGAGAATTTCACTAATATCATACGCGTTTGTATTGAAATAAACTCACATTATTTTCTGTAAATAAGGAAGATTTCTCATACGTTTCAGTCTTTGGATACAAGACTACATTATTCATTTTAAGGAAAATATCGGATTTTTCTGGAACAACTATACAATTACATGACGAGCTTTTTCATAATTATATACAAAAACTTATGAACTCACCAACCATTGTGTTGACACTTTTTCAAACTGCTTGTATTCTCAGGAAATCGCTAAACAGGTAACAAAGTACTTTTGAGGATGGGACGTTGAGGCGTCAAACTTATCATATTTTGTCAATATATTGTAATTGATTTTGAAACATGTAATTCATACAATGATGTAACTCTTTCAATTATATATATGTTGGTTGTGTTTACTTTCATCACTATTACCATTGTTGTTATGATACTACACATGAAGTCCTCCACCCCCGGACGTTTCCGCCATCCTTGGTTTGGGGGTGTGACACACGTGGACTTGCCTCTACCACTGATCTTCCACTTACACAACTCGAAACCTTGAAATACTCCCATCTCCCAAATTGAAACACGGAGGAATCGCCAGTGACTGAATACATGTTGACGAAAATCCGAAGCTCCACACTCTACTGATCACCGCCCAAAGGAACTACTCATACCGAATCTAAAATTGGTCGACGAACGAATTGCTGCCCTTTTCTGGAGTATAGATTACAATCTATACATATAACATATACATTGTAAATCTCAGCTATTGCACCCTGAACTCAGCAGCCCATCCGCCTTGCACTCAACATTTGCGAACCCGAAAATTTATAGCCATAATAAATCCTCTGACCAGCGGCCACCTGCCATGAATTCACTCATCCTCCCTTAAGCACATGCTCATACATTATCCCGCCTCGCACCTTGCTGCATCCACCAAACTCCCAGGTTTCAAGTGTCTGCACCGCGGTCCTCCATAACGAGCTCTCTAACCGCACTTGAACGAATTGCTGATCTTTTCAAGTGAATACCCAGTTCTCCCCCATTTAGGGTTCAAACCATCACCAGTCGGCATACCAACAATTTACTCCATGGACTATTTCACCAGGTACATCACACTTGACTCTTGGAACGTCCCACGCAAATACTCAATGATCTTCCCAAAGGAAACCAAGCAACTCCAAATATCCCGAAACTCAGAAAAAATCTCAAAATCCTCCCAGCGTGACTACCTCTAGTCATCTCGAAATCTCAGAACGATATTCTACCAGACTCCTCAGCTGTTCCAAAAATCCTAACCCTCAGTCTAGAAATAATGCCCTATCACGCACCACGTATTTGACTCATCGATCAGCTTCCCAACACAGGAATCATCATCAAAGCACGAAACCTCATTCTCACAACCGATACATAACATCACAACGAGGGGCACCACTCCAATATATTCCTCTTAACCGCTTGAAACTGTTGCTAAAAGCATGCCACACTCTTAAAGGCACCTTCCTGGGTCTCTTCCATCTCAGTCTCCACAAATGACTCCTCGGTACCATAAATACCTCATAGCAGACAAACTGCCCACATATTCTGATGAAAAGGTCTCCACTAATGCTACCACACGGGGTTTTCCTCCAAACTCTGAAATCGGAACTCGAGATCTCCTTCGCTTCTCCCAGAAAACGGGAACAACGCAACTCTTTCCACAGAAGGTGACGTCTCATTCATCAGCCGACGACTCGACTCAGACCTCGATCCTCCAATAAGCATCATCTCTACTCATACCTGAGCCTTGCGACTCCAACTAACATGTCACCAACAAAATTCCTCGGAATGAACTCGATTTCCCTTTTTAGGTATACTCCATTAAAACTTGCTCGACATGGCCCTCTGGCCCCACACTCTATCACCTAATCTTAGACTAGCAAACCACTATAGCGCCCAAAAATTTACGCCAAATTTAAACTTTTAATAGTAACAAAAGAGTCACATAGTAGTCGTTTTTACAAAACTTTTCCAATTCGTTTATCATCAGAGTGTCCCAAAATAGATCATGAGGATGAGGAGCGGTACGGTCACGCCTTTGCCTTCCATCGCTCTCCTGAAGTACCTGAAACAATAAACTAAAAACTGTAAGCCCGAGGGCTTAGTGAGCTACCCCCAAAATACCAACACCATACTGACAGAAACCACAGCCATAACGAGCAATCTAACAACATACATACTGGGCCATCGGCCGGACTGGTCCGCCCTGCTGGGCCTACAGTCTATCTGAATCTATCCTGAGCCTTCGGCATGACTGGTCCACCGCGTGGGCCTACAGTCTCCCCGGGCCGCTTAGAGGGTGTGTTGGCCTTCAACACAAAGTAGGTCCGCCTCAACCCAACCAACAAGCAACTAACCATGTACGCATACTATCATATACTGGCATATACACATAGCAAACATATCTATCTCATTGATCATCAATCATATAGGTTTACTCGTAACTAGAGTATCGACCTAACAGGTCACTAACATACCAATCCTTAAGGATCATAAAAGCATAACATACTATCTATCCTGATTCCGATCTAACATATCAGAATCATATGTAGCATACCATAACAACCGATCTAACCGATCTGTAGTATAACAACCATCCTAAACAGGATGAATTCTAACAAGGCAATAACATAACACCAATCCTAAACCAGGATGAAATCTAGCATGGCAATAACAAAGCAACCATCCTAAACCAGGATGAAATCTAGCATGGCAATAACAAAGCAATTATAGAGGGTCGGCCTTGGTGCCGTAGACCCTACCGATATACTGAGGATAACTCGCCTCGCAGATGTCGATTGAAACACAAACTCCAACTATCGGATCACTTGACACCGACACCACCACCTATAACCATGACACAATACACTCATAAGTTCTTACTCTTATGCGACACCCCATAACCTCTTAGTAATTCCTGATCAAGGTCAGAGTCCTCAGTCAAGGTCAACAGTCCATGTTGACCTCAACTCGCCGAGTGCACTCGGCTACTCGCCGAGTCCGTGGAGCAAATTCCAACTCGTCGAGTCATCGGAGTGACTCGTCGAGTCCCTTCGAATCCCGATCAATCCTTAAGGGCCACCCGTCGAGTTTCCTCCTTGATCTCGACGGGTACACACGCATGCCTACCCAAGGGAAAAGCCATCCGACTCGCCGAGTTGTTCTTCAACTCGTCGAGTTTTATGGTGATCTTCATCGGACTCGCCGAGTTGTTCATCCAACTCGCCGAGTTCAATGACCATCTTCATGTGACTCGCCGAGTCCATCTAGTCCTCTTTCCATACACACTTGTTTTGAGCCATGCAGCGACTCCAAATCACAGATCCAAGCTTCTAGAGCATACTTACCACGTAAAGTTGCAAACTTTACATGCATGCATGGTTATAAAGGCTCCAAATGTCTATTTTAAGTTCTTAATGGAGCTTCTAGTCCAAGAAAGACTCCAACCACAACCAATACAACAACTTTATGACTCCAACATCCAAGGAGGGTCCAGATCTGAAGTTACAACTTCAGATCTAGCCCATAGCACAACATCCCAACTTGAAAGTCCATAAAAAGCCCTAGAATCAACCAAAGGGAAGAAAAGGAAGTAAGAATGGTACTTTGATACCTTCAAACAATGCTAGCTGAGGCAAAACCTACTTCCCACTCCTTTCTTGCTTCAATTTCCTTTGCACTCTTAGCTTCCTTCCTCCAAGATCCCCTTTTCCATGCTTCAAACCCACACCAAGGCACACACACATGAATTAGGGTTTCAAGGATTCTCAAAGACTGTAAGGAGTCCCAAAGGAGGATGAGGCTCCTTTAAATAAGGGTGCAAACCCCAGGATTTAGGGTTTCATCTGCCAGCTCCTACTCGCCGAGTCCCAATAGTGGACTCACCGAGTAGGTCACTAACCACGCGTTCTCACCCCGCTGCTACTCGACGAGTAGGTCGACCAACTCGTCGAGTAGAGCTTTGTCCAGAAATTCTTAATTAATTAATACCTGAGGATCGGGGCGTTACAATTCTCCCCCACTTGAACTAGACTTCGTCGTCGAAGTCCGCTGAAGAAAACAACGTCGGGTAATGCTTGCGCATTTCTGCTTCCGACTCCCACGTCCACTCGGATCCCTTCCTATGTTCCCACTGCACCTTTACTAAAGGTATTTCCTTATTCCGCAGAATCTTCTTCTTCTTTTCCAAAATTGCTACAGGCCTCTCCACATAGTTCAGGCGCTCATCGACCTGAATGTCATCCAACGATAGCACTACCTCCTGGTCCATGACGCACTTTCGCAATCGTGAAACATGAAATGTGCTGTGGATCCGACTAAGTTCCTCTAGAAGCCCTAGCCTATAAGCCACCTTGCCAACCCTGGCAACAATCCTGAACGACCCAATGAATCGGGGACCCAAATTTCCCCTCTTCTTGAAATGGATCACACCCTTCCAGGGTGAGACCTTCAGGAGAAACATGTCACCCACCTGAAATTCCAACTCAGATCGGTGTCGATCGACATAACTCTTCTATTGACTCTGAGCGGTCTGCAGTCGCTGTCTAATCTGTTGTATCATCTCGGTAGTTTGCAGAACTACCTCTGTCCGACCCATCACCCTGTGCCCAACCTCGCCCCAATAGACTGGGGTCCTACACTTCCACCCATACAACAGCTCGAAAGGTGGGGCGCCAATACTGGAATGATAGTTGTTGTTGTAAGCGAACTCTGCAAGCGGTAGGTGGGAATTCCAACTTCCACCGAATTCAATGATGCACGCCCTCAACATATCTTCGAGGTCTGAATGGTCCGCTCACTCTGCCCATCCTTCTGTGGATGGAATGCTGTACTGAAATGCAGCCTCGTACCTAGTTCCTCGTGGAACTTCTGCCAAAAACGGGAAGTAAATCGGACATCCTGATCGGAAACTATGAAAGCTGGAACCCCATGGCGAGAGACAATCTCGTAGACGTATAGGTCAGCCAACTTCTCCGCCGACGAACTCTCCTGTATAGCTAGGAAATGGGCACTCTTGGTCAATCGATCCACGATGACCCATATAGTGTCGAATCCTCTTACCGTTCTTGGCAATTTCGTGATGAAATCCATCGCGATCCGTTCCCATTTCCATATGGGAATCTCCAGAGGCTGTAGCTTACCATGCGGCCTCTGGTGCTCGGCCTTGACCATCCTGCAGGTCAAGCACCTCTCAATGTACCAAGCAATATCTTGCTTCATACCAGGCCACCAATAAATCAAACTCAAATCTCGGTACATCTTGGTAGCCCTCGAGTGAATAGAAAAACGAGACTTATGAGCCTCCTCCATCACTGTCTGCCTAACTCCTCCGGTCATCGGAACCCAAACCCGACCATATCGGGTCAATAGTCCGCGGCTATCCTGAACAAACCGGGCACTTTCGCCCTTAATCCTAGGGATGAGCATATGGACCGGGGAACCGGCCGGAACCGGTACCGGAACCGGAACCCGATGGAACCGGTCGGGCCGGGACCGGGATGTTATTTTTGTGGATTTTTGGAACCGGGAACCAGTAAGAACCGGAACCGATTTAATCGGCAAAAATCGGTACCTTATGATGCTATTTTTCAAGGAGCGGTTCCAACATTTGAAGACACGACAAGAACCGGTAGGAACCGGGAACCGGTAGAACCGCCGGGCCGGTTCGGTTCTTGATTTTGGCCGAAGCCGGTTCCCCGATCCGGTCCGGTTCGGTCCTTTTGCTCATCCCTACTTAATCCTTTCCAATTTCCAGTTTTCCGGTTTCATACCCTCGATCTGAGCATCCCTGACCAAACCTACCAGCGGGGAATCCACCGCTATCCTCATACATCTGGCTGGGGTAGAAGACCCTGCTGACTTGTGGCTTAGAGCGTCTGCAACCACATTCGCTTTACCAGGATGGTAAAGGATCTCGCAATCATAGTCCTTGACTACATCCAGCCACCTACGCTGCCTCATATTCAAGTTCGGCTGATCCATTATGTGCTTCAAACTCTTGTGATCCGTGTATATGGTACAACGGACCCCGTACAAATAGTGCCTCCAAAACTTGAGTGAGAAGACCACCGCTCCCATCTCAAGATCGTGCGTGGGGTATCTCGTCTCATGCGGCTTCAACTACTGCGATGCATAAGCTATTACTCGCCCCTTCTGCATGAGGACTGCCCCTAAGCCTGTGATGGACGCATAACAATATACCACAAAATCCTCCACTCCCTCAGGGAGTGTCAACACTGGCGCCTCGCATAACTGCTGCCGGAGGGTCTCAAACACCCTCTGCTGCTCCGGGCCCCACCGGAAATCCACTCCCTTCCTCGTTAGACGAGTGAGGGGGTACGACAACCTTGGAGAAATCACGAATGAATCTCCGATAATACCCTGCTAATCCCAAAAAACTCCTGATGTCTGAGGGAGATTTCGGAGTCTCCTACTGCATAACCGCCTCCACCTTGGCAAGATCGACCAAAATCCCATCCTGGTTAACGAGATGTCCAAGGAACTGAACCTCTTGCAACCAGAACTCACACTTTGAGAACTTGGCATAAAGCCGTTCTCGTTGCAGCACCTCTAACAGCTCCCTGAGGTGCTCCTCATGCTACTCTCGGGTCTTGGAATACACCAAGATGTCATCTATAAACACAATGACCGAGCGATCGAGCATCGGTCTGCAGACTCGATTCATCAGATCCATGAATACTGTTGGCGCGTTGGTGAGTCCAAACGGCATCACCACGAACTCGTAATGACCATAACGAGTCCGGAATGCAGTCTTATCTACGTCTTCCTCCCTCACCCTGACCTGGTGGTATCCTGATCTCAAATCGATCTTGGAAAACCAAGATGCACCCTGAAACTGGTTGAAAAGATCATCTATCCTCGGGAGCGGATAACGGTTCTTCACTGTTAACTTATTCAACTCCCTATAGTGAATGCACATCCTGTGCGAACCATCCTTCTTCCTGACGAAGAGGATCGGTGCTCCCCAGGGTGAGCTACTCGGTCGAATGAACTGCTTACCCAGCAGTTCCTGCAGCTGAGATGATAGCTCCTGCATCTCTAGCGGTGCCAAACTGTATGGCGCCTTGGCAATTGGGGCCGTACCTGGCACTAGATCAATCCTAAACTCAACCTGCCTCACCGGAGGCACTTCGGGTAACTCCTCTGGAAACACATCAGCAAACTCTCTAACCACAGGGACCTCTGAAACTGAGAGTTGATCCCTAACCTGCGTATCTACCACATACGCCAAATAACCGACACAACCGTGCTGAATATACTGTCGAGCCCTGGATGCCGAACAAAACCCTGATCCTGACCTGGTGCCCTCACCATATACTACCAGTTCTCCCCTACTTGGGGTTCGAACCACTACCCGCTGTCCCTCACAATCGATCATGGCGCCAAAACGGCTAAGCCAATCTATTCCTACAATCATGCATGCATCCCCCATGGGGATAGGAATCAAATCTATCGGGAAAGACACCCTGAAAATCTCCAACTCGCATCCTCGGTAGACCGAAGAAGCAGAAACCCCGTGTTCGTTGGTGATTGAAACTCGCAACCGACACTCAAGATCATCTATCAGCACACTGAACCCTCTAGAGAAGGTCTGAGATACGAACAACCGACTCGCCCCCGAGTCAAATAATACCAAAGCAGGCAAAGAATTTACTAAAAACGTACCTGATCATAGGCACAACCCATAAGCACAGTACAAGTACAATAATTGAGATAGAGAATAAGAACATACCAGCAACCACATCCGGTGCTGCCTTGGCCTCCTCGGTCGTGAGCTAGAAGGCGTGACCCTGAGCCTTCGGAGGCTCCATCTTGACTAGCCTCCCATCTCCAATGCTCACAGTAGCTGGCGCGGAACCCTGCACCGGCTTGGCGGCGAGTTGCGGACAATTGGTCTTCACATTACCAACCTGATGACAATGGTAACAAATCCTCATATCCGCTGGAGGGGCGGACTGTTGCTGGCATAGTGCCCCTCCTTGCCACATTTGTGGCATCCCCCTCCTGCTCGACAAACCCCTGAATGATCCTTGCCACACTTTCCACAAGTGTGGCTCTGATGACCCTCCGGACTGTGTATCAACGGTTTTAGACCGCTTAGGCGACGGCTGAGACTGTGCCAGTGCCTGACACTGCTCCTTCAGCTGCAGCTCTATCTGCAACTCACGCCGCCGTGCGGCTTCCTGTAGGTCCAGGAGGGTATCACATTGCTGAGTAGACACAAAATGTTGAATATCCGTCTTGAGCATACTTAGATAATGAGTCATCTGATACTGATCTAAAGCAAACTCCGGGCAAAACATAGCTCTCTCTGTGAACATACGGGTAATCTCCATCACAAACTCCCCATCCTGTCTCAAGGTCAAAAACTCCTGAGCAAGCTGCTTACGTTCCATGCGTGGAACGTAGCGGGTGCGAAACATATCCCGGAACTGCTCCCAGGTAATAGCAGCCCTCTAATCATCAGTATACAAACCCGTCGTCAGCCTCCACCATTCCTTCGCCCCAAGCCTCAGTAGGTTCAGGGCACACCTGACCTTCTGGTCAGCAGGGCATGAACACGTGAAGAAACATCCCTCCACACTAGATAACCACCTCATAGCTCGAATGGCATCCTGTGTACCATCAAATGTCGGGGGCTTTGTATTGTCGAAGTCCTGATACTGGAAAGCCCTGTCGGCTCCTCCTCCTCCAACCCCTGCAGCAATTACAGCCGAAGTGGCTGCAGCGGCAAAAGTCTCTGCTAGAGCGGCATACCGCTCATCAAAATACTCAACCATCACGGTCTTAATCGACCCAAACATCTCTGGCAGCTGCACTCGGAACCACGGGCTCCAAACATCTCTGGCAGCAGCAATCTCATGGTGCATGATCTCCCGAATCCGGGCATCCAACTCCTCAGTCCCTATCTGAACCACGGGCTCAGGTGCTACCAGCACCTCCAATCCTCTGTTTCCTGACCCTGATCCTGATCCGGACCCCGAAGCAACACGTCTCGTCACCACCATACTGAAAACACACTCAATGCATCAGACATATCATATAATGACGGAAAACCAATTACCCTCAATCCCTAGGGGTTGTGACTTCCTTGATACACGTATGGGTCCTGTGCTTTCAGTAGTATGGGCCCCTAATGCCTTCCACACCTACCCATATTTGTCTCAAGTATCACCACAATGCCCTAAACTGTATTTAACATAATATGCGCTTGACCCTCACTAACAGGGGACATCGCCTAACTAGTAACTGATCCTGTAGTTCTGCACCACTCACACATCCATGAAACTTCCATCATCCCCTGCAGCGCTAGTGTACACTGGCTGCACATAGCGCTGGACCCGATAGACTTTCGAATATCCAATCCCACACTAAGGTCGAATCGGACATTCTCAGGCTATAAGATCTTGACTATCCACAGCCGTGGTGCATAAACTAGTCATCTACAGTTATGATGTCAATCCCATGTACAAGAAACCCTAGGCTAGTAGGTATCATACAATCAGGCCAATCTATCATGGGATTCCTGAAAATACCTAGCCTAGCACTAGCATGCTGTTCTAACATATCAGAATATCAAATAACTTTATGGTATTTTGGGGCTTACTTACAGGCTCCGACTGATCGTACCCTTTGCATCCTCCATCCTTTATTTTGAAAATCAATTTAAAAAAAAACTTATTTTCCGAAAACCTCCTTGGTTTGAAACTGGGTTCAAACGAGTGTTCCTCCAATTCACTCAAACCAAGGCTCTGATACCAACTTGTAGCACCTAAAAATTTACGTCAAATTTAAACTTTTAATATTGACAAAAGAGTCACATGGTAGTGATTTTTACAAAACATTTACAGTTCGTTTATCACCAGAGTGTCCCAAAATAGATCATGAGGATGAGGAGTGGTACGGTCACGCCTTTTCCTTCCCTCGCTCTCCTGAAGTACCTAAAACAATAAACTAAAAACTATAAGCCCGAGGGCTTAGTGAGCTACCCACAAAATACCAACACCATACAGACAGAAACCATAGCCATAACGAGCAATCTAACAACATACATACTGGGCCATCGGCCGGACTGGTCCGCCCTACTGGGCCTACGGTCTATCTAAATCTATCCCGAGCCTTCGGCATGACTGGTCCACCGCGTGGGCCTACAGTCTCCCCGGGCCACTTAGAGGGTGTGTTAGCCTTCAGCACAAAGCACGTCCGCCTCAACCCAACCAACAAGCAACTAACCATGTACGCATACTATCATATACTGGCATCTACACATAGCAAACATATCTATCTCATTGATCATCAATCCTATAGTTTTACTCGTAACTAGAGTATCGACCTAACAGGTCACTAACATACCAATCCTTATGGATCATAAAAGCATAACATACTATCTATCTTGATTCCGATTTAACATATCAGAATCATATGTAGCATACTATAACAACCTATCTAACCGATCTCTAGTATAACAACCATCCTAAACAGGATGAATTCTAACAAGGCAATAACATAACACCCATCCTAAACCAGGATGAAATCTAGCATGGCAATAACAAAGCAACCATCGTAAACCAGGATGAAATCTAGCATGGCAATAACAAAGCAACCATCCTAAACTAGGATGCAAATTATAGAGGGTCAGACTTGGTGCCGTAGACCCTACCGATATAGTGAGGATAACTCGCCTCACAGATGTCGATTGAAACATAAACTCCAACTATCGGATCACTTGACACCGGCACCACCATCTATAACCATGGCGCAATACACTCATAAGTTCTTACTCTTATGCGACACCCCATAACCTCTTAGTAATTCCTGATCAAGGTCAGAGTCCTCAGTCAAGGTCAACAGTCCATGTTGACCTCAACTCGCCGAGTCCGTGGAGCAAATTCCAACTCGCCGAGTCATCGAAGTGACTCGTTGAGTCCCTTCTAATCCCGATCAATCCTTAACGACCACCCCTCGAGTTTCCTCCTTGAACTCGATGGGTACACACAAATGCCTACCCAATGGAAAAGCCATCCAACTCGCCGAGTTGTTCTTCAACTCGTCGAGTTTTATGGTGATCTTCATCGGACTCGCCGAGTTGTTCATCCAACTCTCCGAGTTTAATGACCATCTTCATGTGACTCGCCGATTCATCCTTGAGACTCGCCGAGTCCATCAAGTCCTCTTTCCATACAGACTTGTTTTGAGCCATGCAACGGCTCCAAATCACAGATCCAAGCTTCTAGAGCATACTTACCACGTAAAGTTGAAAACTTTACGTGCATGCTTGGTTATAAAGGCTCCAAATGTCTATTTTAAGTTCTTAATGGAGCTTCTAGTCCAAAAGGGACTCCAACCACAACCAATACAGCAACTTTATGACTCTAGCATCCAAGGAGGGTTCAGATCTGAAGTTACAACTTCAGATCTAGCCCATAGCTCAACATCCCAACTTGAAAGTCCATAAAAAGCCCTAGAATCAACCAAAGGGAAGAAAAGGAAGTAAGAATGGTACTTTGATACCTTCAAACGATGCTAGCTGAGGCAAAACCTGCTTCCCACTCCTTTCTTGCTTCAATTTCCTTTGCACTCTTAGCTTCCTTCCTCCAAGATCCCCTTTTCCAAGCTTCAAACCCACACCAAGGCACACACACACAAATTAGGGTTTCAAGGGTTCTCAAAGACTGTAAGGAGTCCCAAAGGAGGCTAAGGCTCCTTTAAATAGGGGTGCAAACCCCGGGATTTAGGGTTTCATCTGCCAGCTCCTACTCGCCGATTCCCAATAGTGGACACGCCGAGTAGGTCACTAACCACGCGTTCTCACCCCGCTGCTACTCGACGAGTTGGTCGACCAACTCGTCGAGTAGAGCTTTATCCAGAAATTCTTAATTAATTAATACCTGAGAATCGGGACGTTACAACCAACATGAGGCAACTGGTAAAACCAGAAGCACTAACCGCCACAAATCATGGTATTCGAACCATGTTATCTCCTCTCAATCTTCTACTTAGAACCTATGGTATTCTCCCTATTTCGAGTACGGGTCCCTTGCTTTCCGTAGTACGGGCCCATACTACCTGCCACATCTACCTGTACTTTCTACACGGATCGTCCCGAAATTCCTAGGTAGCTCCTCCACCCTCTCGATCACCAATCCCGATAAACTTGGTCGCTTTCCAGCGGATACTCTCCTCTATCAGCATACTCATGTGACTAAGGCCACTCCTTAGGCTCTTCCTAGGTCCCCTCACTTCTCCACCATCAGCTGTTGAAGAACTCATTATGATGCCTGTCATCTACCTCCTAAATATCGTCATATTCACTTAGTAGCTGACTCCCATCATCAATTGTTCCACAAAGCACAAAGCAAGAAACATTCGGAAATCGAATAATCTCTATAACACATAGAGCCACTCTAGGTGACCACTCACATACACTCAAAGGTATCACCAAACTCAAGCAACTCTACTCTCTTGCGGATATTTAACTACTCTCTCAGTAGGTCCCTCTAATACTCATCTAGGCATCTCACCTAGATTACTACACTACTCAAAGTTCTCTCTAAAAGATTCCCACTGGATTCTCTTTCTCAACACATACTCAAATCATATCATAGATAGCAAAATTCATAGGCTAAGGCATCACAAATCAGGCAACTCTAGCCCTAGCATATGAAATACCTAGCCTATCTTATAGCATGCATCACTAATATCCCAATAATAACTCATAACACAATTAAGTAAGGGTATTTTGGGACATCACTGTTTGGGCTCTGGCTGATTGTACACACTACTCCTTATCGTTTTTCTCTTAGAAACTCTTGCTCATTTTAGAAAAATCATTTCCTTTGAAATTTTTTCTCAGATCCTCAGTTTGAGTCCAGATATACCCAAAGGTACATCCGAATCCCTCAAACCAAGGCTCTGATACCAACTTGTAACACTGTAAATTTCCAAACAAAAGTTTCATTTTTAAATTATATAAATTTCATAACGCATTTCACAAAATCTCATTTGTTTAGTTTACAAAACACATCTCCATAATTGATTGATTAATAATCTAGGATCCTCTAAACATAACTCCTTCTCTGGTGTGTACAATCGAGCCGGTGCCTTCCCGCGATTGTGAGAAAAACCTGAAACACATAACACACAACACGATAAGCATGAAGCTTAGTGAGTTCCCCAAAAGACCACACACACAGCTCGTTAGCCACTCGAGGCTATATCACTGTAAGACCCTCCGGTCAATGTGTCTCAGTGGGACCCTCCAGTCCCACGGTTTGTTGGACCCTCTGGTTCCGATCTGTAAATCTCCGCATAGCATAAATCATAAAGACATAATGCACAACAAACAACATAAGGCATGATAACATAATACTCAATGTAAACACACAAGACCTTCCGGTTACACACAAGTACCACTCTAGGTAAGGTATAGTTAGAAGACTCACCTCGGATGAACAACGTCCCCTAAAAAACGTTGCTGTTGCGCACCTGCCTCTAACTCTGAGCCAAAACCCACAATTAACCCAATTAGGAACTAAGTCCAGACTCTCACTCATTAGCTCTAAATGAAGACCACTAACCAGCCCATTAATAGCCTAAAACCCATTGGGCCCCACCAAGGCCCAATAATAAATGGGTTCACCCGAGGCCCACTCTCGAAACTAAATGGCAAGCCCAACTCAAGGGCCCAAGCACGAATATATACATTCCTCTAGTTCAATACCCTATTACAACAAGCCCAAACTCCAGGCCCAACACTCAAGGCCTAAAATGAGACTTAGCCCAAAAGTCCACAGTGAGGTTATGCGGGGCGTACCTCCCTTGGTACGCTCAACGTACTCACAATCCGTATTGGCCATCGAGGACACTGGTCAGTATGCATGGCGTAATGGAATTACGCTCAACGTACATCCAGGATTGTTATCTCCACTCCTTTGGTCTTAATCAGTTAAGACCAGAGCTATACTCTTAGATATGGTCTCCATAAAGGCTAATACACAATAAAGCTTGTGACTTTAAGCCTTTGCATGGCATATGAAGTCCCAAACACAAAAAATTTTACTCTATACTTTGAAAAATGCTCATATCTTATGCATGAGGTGGTTCCAACGTCCAAGGCCTCATTTTTATGAATCCTTTCCACTAGAACACTTAAAGGGACATATATTAGGCTCTGGAGTTCAACAACTCATAAAACTTCAAGCTTTGGGACCAAAAAACCTCAAATGGATCCAAAACAAAAACTAGCACAATAATAAGCAAGTTTCAAACTTTATACCTCTGGAAGATACACCAACAAGAGAAGAACATAGATCCAAAAGCTAGATGTTCAAGCTATTCTCTTTCAAAGGTCTTTCTTCTTCAAAAGCCAAACATAACAAGTCATCACCCCACTAAATCCACATGATAAAGCCACCAAGATTTAAACTTTATGCTTTCTGGAGCTAGATCAACCTGATTAGGGCTTGGATCCACAAGCTCCAAGCCAGGCACTGCTTCCTCAAGGAACTCCTTCCACAATACGCACCAAAAACTCACTAAATCACCCAAATGCTTAAGAATCAGTCAAATTGAGGCTTGGGGTCGATTTCTAGGGTTTAGAGGGATGGAGGCTGAAGATATTTTAGGTTATGAGATAAGGAGCTTAAATAGGGTCCAAGACCCTAAAATAGGGTTCAAGTCTGATTAGCCTACGCCCAACATACATATGGTACGCCCAACGTACTCCGAAGAACATTCGCGACCACCCCTAGTTAGTACGCCCAACGTACTCCAAAGTACCCCAGCGTACTTTGTGACAACCCAAAATTTTTTGTCTTGAAAGTCAAGTCAATCTAATCAACCTTAAGTCAGACTCGCTCCAGTTATCTTTTAGCACTGTTTAGAGTCTGATTGAGTGTTCTAAGCCTAGTACATTCAAGGAATGAGTGTTAGGAAGAACCTGGTAGAGTCACTATACAACATTCAAGCCTTACTCACCACCAAAAGGAGTTCATGGCCACAACACTTGAGTTTACGGCCGTAAACTCAAGGTTGGCCATAAACTCCCCTCTTAAGTCTCATTTCCTTCACCTTTCTTTCATTCTTACACTTTCAACTCAAGAAACTTCCATTCTCTCTCAAGTATCATTGAGTTCTTCATCCTAGATCTTCAAAAATGTAAGTGTTTCTTGCATCTTTGAGTTTATATCCTTCTTAATCTTGTAAGCATCTCTTGATTCATCCATGAAATCACCTCTTTTGGTTAGATCTTCAAAATCATCAACTTTCACCAAGAACACCAAGAACACACACTTGTTCTTTGTGGCCGAAAACTCCTCAAAGGACCTTAAAAGTGTGAATATTCCATCTATCATCTAGTTGGACATGTTTAACAATAGATCATAGTCTTGAAACATCATCAATCTCATGAACTTCAAGAGTTTACGACCGTAAAATATTGGTTATGGCCATAAACCCTTGTTTTTGTCATATGTTGAGCCCTAAACACTTCTAAGTACTTTCTATCCATTAGAACACTTGAACCTTTAAAACCACTTTGATTTAAGACCCCATTACCCTAAACATCTTGAGTTTACGGCCATGGAATCTGTAACAACCCAAAATCTCAAGTATTGTTTAATTGCTTTTTGGGGTGTTTTAAAGGGGAGACTCGGCGAGTTAGAGCCAGACTCGCCGAGTAGGGTCGTAGTTGTGGTCGCGGGTTCGCGGCTGGACTCGACGAGTCCAGGTATGGACTCGGCGAGTCGACGCTGTTCAGCGGAAAACCCTAGCCGTTCAGTTTGGGACGTATATAAGGGATCTTATGTCGTCATTGCTGGCCTTTTGGCCGATTGAAGAGAACCCTAAACGACTGAGGCGTCTAGAGCAAGCTTGAAGGCCATGGGTGACCTTGAAGGAACTGTTGTGCAAGGAAGAGAAGGGTTTTAGTTAAAGGAACTGCAGGGAGTTCGAGTTCTGAAGTTTGGGGACATGGAAGGTACATCATTCAGGTAATAACTCGGATTACATTCTCCTGTGATTGATGTGTATATAGATTTAGGGTTTATGGAACCCATTTGGAGTCTAGATGGTTTGTTGTGTTGTTATTCAACGTTTATAACCTTGTATTAGGACCCTTAGAGGTCCAGAAGGATCCATGTTTGTATATTCGGGAAAATATGTACCTCAGGAAGCAGTTCGATCGACTGCATGGCGTGGACTCGCCGAGTCGGATGATCAGACTCGGCGAGTAGCTTGAAGATTCACTGGGACTCGCCGAGTTTGTTCTTCAGACTCGGCGAGTGGTGTCGGGGTGGCCCCGCGATTCTTCCAGGAGTAACTCGTCGAGTCAAAGGTCATACTCGACGAGTAAAAGGGGAATTTTAGAGGATTGAAGAACGACCAAACTCGCTGAGTCGCTAGGGAACTCGCCGAGTCCAGTCGAGCTGACAATGGACTGTTGACCAGAGATGACCGGTGTGATTTCTTAGGGTCAGTTAACGTGGAAGATAGAAGTATTAATAAGAGATATATGATGTTACAGGGAGCTTGTAGCTCGGAGGATCAAGTGCAAGGGATTTCAGGAGTTGCTATCTCCCAGCGTCCGCGAGGTGAGTTTTCTCACTATACTGTACCCGGAAGGGTTTGATTGTGTGACCGGAAGGTCAAATATGTTATGTGTTATGTTTATATGCTATAGATGGAAAGTTAGCTGCTACTCGTGATATACATGTTTATCTATGGGCCGGAAGGCAAAGTGTTATGTGACAGAAAGGTCAGGTGTGATATGCTATATATGTGCTTTAAGTATTAGAGTAAATGTATTATGTGCTGTGCATGTTTCGGGCCGGAAGGCAGGTTGATATATGATATATGTGCTTTATGTGTTAGAGTAAATGTATTATGTGTTATATATGTTTATGGGCCGGAAGGCAATTATCTTATGGGCCGGAAGGCAATTATCTTATGGGCCGGAAGGCAATTATCTTATGGGCCGGAAGGCAACACGTTATGGGCCGGAAGGCGATTATCTCATGGGCCGGAAGGCATTGTGCAGTGGACCGGAAGGTCAGGGCCTGGAAAGGCGTATGTGCGTAAGGTGTATATTGGGGAACTCACTAAGCTTCGTGCTTACAGTGTTTATGTTATATTGTTTCAGGTTTTTCTCAGTAACGCGGAATGGCAACGGTTCGATTGTACACACCGAAGAAAGAGTTGTATTTTGGAGGATCCTGGTTGTCTATGCAAATGAAAATGGAACTATGTTTTGTAATTCAAATATGAATAAGATTCTTACCAAGTGTTTTAATATTAAATTGATTATTTAAATGAAAATTCTGTTTTTTTGAAATTCATGGTGTTACAGAATCTCCCTTGGCCGTAAACCCATGATTTTGACACATTTTGGCCGCAAACCCTTCTCATATCCAAGCATTAGACCTTGAACCCCTAATGGATGATAGATAGGACCTTAAACCACTCTCTTTTGCATAATGTTCATGAGTTTACGGCCGTAAACTCCTTGGTTGGCTGTAAACTCATCTATCTTGGTCGTGAACACTCCTTTGATCAGTCACATTTGATTCAACACTTCATTTCAAGTGTTTCCTAGTCCCTAAGGTTGTTTCCTTGCATCTTAGTTATTTAAAACACTAATTGTATACATATATGCCATTATATGTCATTAGTCTCTCGCTTGTGTCTCGAGACTTCATTCATGGAACTTCTCATCCTTACACGAATCTGTAGTTGAACCACCCACATAAGGTGAGTTCATACCCCTATAATCTATATTTTAACTGCTTTAAATGCTTTTAGGGGGGGGGGGGGAATACAAGTTGAACACAATGTTAATTGTGTAGATGTTTTGTTATAAAAATCTTTTAAAGGATTGCTTATGTATTAATAAGTGATCAAAACATTTCAAGAACTCTTTTAAGGTTATGTTACTTTATAGTTTACAAAACACCGTTTTTAAAGTACAATCATAACTTAGTAGATAAAATGAGTGTTTTATTCAAGTCAGTAACAGTTCAAAACAAACATACTAGTAAACTATAATAGGTATAGTTTAGGTGTTAAAACATACTATAATGAGAAAGAGGGAGGATCATACTACACACTAGAACAAAAGGAACATACTAAAACAAGAACAAGATAACATTTATGTGAGACTACTTCACGACTTAGCAATATAATTGTTAGGTGGCGTTTTGTAACCAGAGTCTCCTGGAGGGAGAGCGTGATTTTGTGTATAGATCTATAATGGACTGACAATCCTACACCTTGATACTAGCTACAGTAGGACCTTCAGGTCTAATGGTGACGACTGTCATACCATTTTCGATGTCTTTGGAACGTTGTGTCTTATACTATTCAATCAAGCATGGTTACAACCATCTCACATTTAAACCTTAACTAACAAACTGGTTCTAAGGTACTGATTACATTCAGTTAATAGGAGGCCTATAATGCTAACTTTATGATTCCTTAGTTTATACACCAAGGATCTATATTTATCGGGTCTAGCAGATAGTAGGATGTGTGCCTTCCGCTTCATTTCCTGTACTTTGTTTGGTTGTGGGCTTAGAGCAGATGCACACAGTCTACTATCTATTTGATCTTAGCTTTATATATATAATCCATATACACCCATTAATCATAAGGACTACCAGGTATGGGTCAAGTCATAGTATACAATTTCAATACATCGTTTTCTAGTACAAAAACATACTTTTCAGATAGAACATGTAATAGACAAAACTAGAAACCTACCAGTAAAGGGTTTAATCCATTTTAATTAAACCAATATACTTAAAGGACCTTAGGTGGTTAATTCTATAATACCTTGGTCTATACATCAGATTTATATATAATTAATATCCGATAGGTAGTTGGATGTGTGCTTTCCGCCTTACTTCCTGTTCCTTGTTTGGTTGTGGGCTTAGGGCAGATTTACACAACTAAATATCTATCCGATATTAGAATATATATATATATATATATATATATATATATATATATATATATATATATATAGCTAGTACAAACCAAGTGATTATAGAAGGAACCATTGTGGTTACCATTTTTACTAAAAGAAATAAGGGTTTTCCTTAAAGAATGTTTTCTTCAAATATAAAGGAAATATTACAATTAACTCCATGAATACCAAGTGAATACACCAGGGTTATATAAAATGGAGATCTAACAAGCAATGGAATGTGTGACTGCCGCCTCATTTCCTGTTCCTTGTTTGGCTGTGGGCTTAGGGCAGATTCACATAATCAATTGTTTGTTTGATCTGGATTCTATGTAGCTTATTTCCATTTAGCATTCATAGAAAGGATTGTAGAGTCATTTTACTTATCTCTCGTCATATAAGAAGATATAGGATCTTCAAGAGGAACATGCAAAATTTTCTAAAAAGGACTTACAACTTACTTGACATCACTAAAATCTTATGAACTCACCAACTTAAATGTTGATCAACTCTTTCATAATAACTTGTATTCTCAGGAAACTAGTAGTCAGGTATACGCTCGGGGATTCAGAAGATGGAGCATAATAACTTCATGTCTTGTTTTGTTATTTACATATGTAGTCTATGTTTCGTGAAACGCATACTTTGTAAACACATTCTTTCTAATAAAATGGTTGTTTATTACTTTTATTTCTATGATGTATGTCTTGTGATACTAAACATGACATCCTCCGCCCCGAACGTTTCTGCTGTTGCAGTTTGGGGGTGTGACAGATTGGTATCAGAGCATTATTTATAGTGAACTAAGTATATCAACCAATAAAAGATATACAAGTATAAATACAATGGGGCTTAAGTGCTCTGAGTAATAATATATTTTAAGTATATAACAATACTTTATAAAGGTATACATACATGTTTATATACATATATACATACATACTATAACAAGTATCACAAGAAGAACAGAACATAAGTATTTAATGGTTGAACACTACGGTCAAACTTGGATAGTTATGTAATCATATCTAGGATCAATATAGTCTGATCAACTATATTCATTTGAGATATGACCGACATGTGTTTGGGAGTGATGTGGTGTTGCAACAATCTTAAAACTTACCTAACACTATTCAAGGGATTTCTAGATTAGAGCAAAAGGTTAAAATACTATGGGAGTATTTTATGATACTATTAAGACAACAACAAGTTTAAAACATACCAAGTTCATTACATTAAAATACTATAGGAGTATTTTAGGCACTATAAATAACTTACGTGAGAACTTAAAAGACCCTTCTGGTAGGTCTATGATTTCGGAGGGTATACTTCCAAGGTTTTATATAATTGAGGTTTTATAGACTTAGAATTTGTGATCTATGCTTCACTACCTGTTCCTTGTTTGGTTGTGGTTATGGAGTAGGATCACTTATTCAAAGGTCTATTTAATCTTAAATTATATACAACTTGTATACTTTGCGCAATTATAGGAGGAGCCAGTAAGGATCACCCCATAATGATACCCTTAATCTTACAGGTTCTTTAGACATTTCCCTGTCTCATACGCCAAACCCTGATAGATGTAACCACTCTATAATGGCAGACAACAGAGGAGTTAAGGAGAGACAAAGAGAGGTTTCCAAGAAGTGATCAGCCGGAGAAACTAAACCGCCTTAATACGTCACACTAATAAATAATTACCTTACTTGACTAAGTGAGCTAGTGATTTCACTACTCACATTATGTGTTAGGATTATTTCGTTGCATGCAGTCAGTATCAATTATTCAATTCACAGAAATTCATTCGTGGTAGCCACTCCTGATTCATAAAGTCTATTTTGTATATAGTCCCTTTTATGAATTGTTTCCAGAACCCTATGAAAGTTAGAACCAAATACACCCAGAACTAGAATAACGTAGTCTTTCAGCTCTCGGCTTATAACCTCTGCTATAGACTCATTCCATTTCATCTTTCTATTCTTTTAGCAAAAGATGCCTCACGATAGACCTGTAGGGCGCTAAGTCAATAACACAACAGAGAATCCACCACAACAATTCGATATTGTTGCCCTTCAAGCAGTAATATCAGCCGCAGTATCAACTGCTCTAGCTCACATCAATGAAGGTGGTACCAATGGAACTGGTAGCGGTACCCACCAAACGAACCCTGGAGCTACCCACGAACACCACGGGAGTGTTCGTACAAGGACTTCATGAACTGCAAACCCAAATCCTTTAATGGATATGGTAGAGTCATTGCACTGAGGCGATGGTTCGAGAAAACAGATTCGGTCTTTGAAATCTGTTCATGCCCAGAAGGGAGCAAAGTGAAGTTTGCTGCCTGCACCTTCTCCGACAGTGCCTTGACATGGTGGAATAGCCATGTTAAGTCACTGACCCTATCAGTGGCTAACTCGATAGGTTGGGAAAACCTAAAAGAGATGATGTTGGAAGAATACAGCCAAAGGGTCGAAGTTCAAAAGCTAGAACAAGAACTATAGGAGCACACCATGGTCGGCTCAGACATAATGACCTACACTGACCAATTCAGCGACCTGGCAACACTATGCCCTGAGATGGTTACCCAAAAAAGTAAGAAGATAGAAAGATACATCTGGGGTTTATCTACCTCGATTCAAGGAGATGTGTTGTCTTCTAAACCAACTACATTTGATAGCGCCAAACGCCTAGCTCAGCGACTCGTTGACCATGGAGTCCGCCATGGCATAGTGGTTCCTGTTCCCGAGCCATCAAAGGGAGGAGACTATAAACAAAAGTCTAGGAAAAAGAGGAAAGAGCGAAGAACCCAGGAAACCTCTCAAGAGAAACACATGGGTACTATATACGCCGCTACAACACCTGCTACTCCAGCACCTGCCAGTCGATATGCTGGAACTCTCCCAATATGTGGGAAGTGCAACTATCACCACACCGGAGTATGTCGGGAAATGCAGTGCCTGAACTGCCACAGAAAGGGATACACGCTCCATTTCTGCAGGCCACCGGCTAAACTGATCTCCCAATTCCCTGGAGTAGAAGTAAACCAGGCCTGCTATTGCTCTGGCGAGGCAGGAAATTTCAAGAGGGACTGCCCGATAACGAAGAACTCAGGTGCAGATGGACGGATTCTGATGATCACCGTAGGAGAAGTTTCCCCAGAATCCCCTGTGACCAGCGGTACGTCTCCGAATTAAAAATTGCTTTAATAACTAATTTATATTTATATAAGATTAAAACTTGGGGAAAACATTTAAAAGTAATTATAATAACTCACTCATCGAAACAAGTCACAACATTCACAGAGGAGCTAAAGATCTGTTCAGGGAATCTATGACGACTTGATGTATACATCAGGGTTGTGTATAACAGGGATGTTGTAGACTCAGAGTGAGTGATTCCGCCTTAATTCCTGTTCCTTGTTTGGTTGTGGATTTAGGGCAGAGTTACTCAGTCGACCGTCTTATTCATCCTAATTATACATAACTTGTATATGTCATGTGATCATAGTGGTACTGAGGAGGATCATAATACAGAATATCAACACTAGTTACCAAAACACTGAACTATTAGCACTTGCTCATCGCGGTACGATATGTGGTAGTGTAATATCAAGGGGAAAACAGAAAGCACTAGAACATTTACACAGAGTACATTGTCGAACACACTCGGGATACATCATCGTATAACAAACGTTTCTTTCAAATCGGCCTAACCTTCATTACTATAAAAGTCTGGCTATCAATCGTCATGAGTTGGCGTGGTCCTCACCATACTAAGTTCATATGTTTCCAATGCCTCGACCGTCAAGTTCACAAAACCATCGTCATTCGTAACGATAGCCCAACCTAGACCTTGGAATCGTCTACCTAGTATTCTAAACCCCGAAGTACTCTTATGAAGAGTACATGTCCTCCGAAACCTTGCGACCTTATACTCCGCAGACCTTCTTAAACTACCACTCGTCCAGCAGATCAAGTTTAAGCACAGAGGCTAAGGAAGAATACGACCCACCTAACACTACTATGTGTGTACGTGAGAGGAGTCTATAATGATGATTATGAAGATTTAGTATGTGTGTTTCTGCCCTGTCTCCTATTCCTTGTTTGGTTATGGACTTGGGGTAGAGCCGCACATCCGACCGTCTTACTAATTTTAATTATATACGACTTGTATACACGAGGTAATGTTAGATGGACCAAGTACGAACCCTATCATGAGCATTAAGTGCAAAGTTGCCCAGATCTACGAGTGAGTATTCTGCAATTCAGAGGAGCACAACCCCAGTAGTACTGCTAAGAAAGCTAATTTCAGGACGAAATTCCACCTAACGGGGGGATGATGTGACAACCCAAAATTTTTTCTCTTGAAAGTCTAGTCAAGCCAGTCAACCTCAAGTCAGACACGCTCCTGCTATCTTTTAGCACTGTTTAGAGTCTGTTTGAGTGTTCTAAGCCTAGTACATTCAAGGAATGAGTGTTAGGAAGTACCTGCTAGAGTCACTGTACAACATTCAAGCCTTAATCACCACCAAAAGGAGTTCATGGCCACAACACTTGAGTTTACGGCTGTAAACTCAAGGTTAGCCATAAACTCCCCCCTCAAGTCTCATTTCCTTCACCTTTCTTTTATTCTTACACTTTCAACTCAAGAAACTTCCATTCTCTCTCAAGTATCATTGAGTTATTCATCCTAGATCTTCAAAAACGTAAGTGTTTCTTCCATCTTTGAGTTGATATCCTTCTTAATCTTGTAAGCATCTCTTGATTCATCTATGAAATCACCTCTTTTGGTTAGATCTTCAAGATCATCAACTTTCACCAAGAACAGTAAGAACACACACTTGTTCTTGGTGGCTGAAAACTCCTCAAAGGCCCATAAAAGTGTGAGTATTCAATCTATCATCTAGTTGGACATGTTAAACACTAGATCATAGTCTTGAAACATCATCAATCTCATGAAATTCAAGAGTTGATGGCCGTAAAATCTTGGTTATGGCCGTAAACCGTTGTTTTGGTCATATCTTGAGGCTTAAACACTTCTAAGTACTTGCTATCCATTAGAACACTTGAACCTTTGAAACCCCTTTGATTTAAGACCCAATTACCCTAAACATCTTGAGTTTACGGCCATGGAATCTCCCTTGGCCGTAAACCCATGATTTGGACACATTTTGGCCGCAAACCCTTCTCATATCCAAGCATTAGACCTTGAACCCCTAATGAATGATAGATAGGACCTTAAACCACTCTCTTTTGCATAATGTTCATTAGTTTACGGCCGTAAACTCCTTGGTTGGCCGTAAACTCATCTATCTTGGCGGTGAACACTCCTTTGATCAATCACATGTGATTCAACACTTCATTTCAAGTGCTTCCTAGTCCCTAAGGTTGTTTCCTTGCATATTAGTTATTTAAAACACTAATTGTGTACATATATGCCATTATATGTCATTTAGTGTCTCGTTTGTGTCTCAAGACTTCATTCGTGGAACTTCTCAGCCTTACACGAATCTGCAGTTGAACCACCCACATAAGGTGAGTTCATACCCCTATAATCAATCTTTTAACTGTTTTAAATGCTTTTAGCTGGGGGGGGGGGGGGGAGGGGAATACAAGTTGAACACGATGTTAATTGTGTAAATGTTTTGTTATAAACATCTTTTAAAGGATTGCTTATGTATTAATAAGTGATCAAAACATTTCAAGAACTCTTTTAAAGTTATGTTACTTTATAGCTTACAAAACTCCATTTTAAAGTACAGTCATAACTTAATAGTTAAAATGAGTCTTTTATTTAAGTCAGTAACAGTTCAAAAGAAATATACTAGTAAACTATAATAGGTATAGTTTAGGGGTTAAAACATACTATAATGAGAAATAGGGAGGAACATACTACACACTAGAACAAAAGGAACATACTAAAACAAGAACAAGATAACATTTATGTGAGACTACTTCACGACTTAGCAATATAATTGTTAGGTGGCGTTTTGTAACCAGAGTCTCCTGGAAGGAGAGCGTGAGTTTGTGTATAGATCTATAATGGATTGACAATCCTACACCTTGCTACTAGCTATAGTAGGACCTGCAGGTCTACAGGTGACAAATGTCATACCATTTTCGATGTCTTTGGAACGTTGTGTCTTATACTAGTCAATCAAGCATGGTTACTACCATCTCACATTTAAAGCTTAACTAACAAACTGGTTCTAAGGTATTTATTACATTCAGTTAAGAGGAGGCCTATAATGCTAACTTTATGATTCCTTAGTTTATACACCAAGGATTTATATTTATCAAGTCTAGCAGATAGTAGGATGTGTGCCTTCTGCTTCATTTCCTGTTACTTGTGTGGTTGTGGGTTTAAAGCAGATTCACACAGTCTACTATCTATTTGATCTTAGCTTTATATATATTCCGTACACACCCAGTAATCATAAGGAGTACCAGGTATGGGTCAAGTCATAGTATACAATTTCAATACATCGTTTTCTAGTACAAAAGCGTACTTATCTCTCATCATATATCAGAAGATATAGGATCTTCTAGAGGAACAGGCGAACTTTTCTAAAAAGGACTTACAACTTACTTGACATCACTAAAATCTTATGAACTCACCAGCTTAAATGTTGATCAACTCTTTCAAAATTACTTGTATTCTCAGGAAACTAGTAGTCAGGTATGTGCTCGGGGATTCAGAAGATGGAGCATAATAACTTCATGTCTTGTTTTGTTATTTACATATGTATTCTATGTTTTGTGAACCACATACTTTGTAAACACTTTCTTTCTAATGAAATGGTTGTTTATTACTTTGATTACTATGATGCATGTCTTGTGATACTAAACATGACGTCCTCCGCCCCCGAACGTTTCTGCCATTCCAGTTTGGGGGTGTAACATACTTCATTTTTCACTAGTGTGCCCAACGTACGATTTGTGTATGCCCAGTGTACTCAGCAAAGCCTGAAACCACAAAACTTCTGAAGGCCATAACTTTGTTTGTTATAAATCCGTTTCCGACGATCCTTATATCCACAAAAAAGGTAACGAGAAGCCCTACACTTCTATCAACTTTATTCCTCCTGAAGCCCACTCTAACTCAGATTCAAAATTCATGAAAAGTTCGAACCACTTCTTTTAAAAATACATTTGGGCTCTAAAGTACAAACCAAACTCTTTTATCACACAACCTACCTTACCCACATCCCAAAAGGGACTAAAAATTTCTCTTTCAAAGCCTCAAAACCTTCTCATACTCGGATTAAGGCCCATGGGCTTTAAATCATAAAACTATCCAGAACAGGATGTTATAATTCGTATTTAAAAATCCGCCATGATGCTTCACATGCAGAAATATATCTACAACCATAGTATTCTTTAATTTCATCCACTACATCGTTGTTACTGGAATCATTATTGGTTTGCACCATAGAAACGATAGCTCTATCAGGACCCTTGTTTATATATTTTGATCTAGTCAAGGGAAAATACAAGGACAAGCACGAGAGCATTCTCATCTTTTCCATTGAAAGTAGTTTATGTTTGCACCAAATGGTTATTAAGATCGTCTATAAGATAATACAAATTCAATAAAGTAACCAACTTTACTAAATATTCATGATAAAACATATCAAATTATTAATAATAATAACAATAAGAATAATAATAACAATAAATGTTTAAGTACATCTAATTCTTGTAGGACCTGTTATTCTCCAACCCTTTTGGCTTCCAAGTCGAAGAAAAAACGCCTTCAAGACTTTCACTTCTCAATAACTTGTTTCTATAGGTGATAGCGGAAAGGAGAGGGGGAATATAAATATTATAGTCTATGTAGGAATACTCGGTTTCTAGGGATTTACACCATTTGCACTCGAGTTTGACTGCGTAGCATGTGGCGTAGGATTTTGTGATTTGGGTTCCATAGTAAACATCTTCAAGGAAATCTTTTACAGATTATCAGATTCCAAAGCAAATTAAAATGAATTTTTTTGGTCAAATAGTACCTAAAATATGTAACAAACATCATATCATATAAAAAACAAAAAACCTGATTTGTTATGGCAGCAGATGTTGTGTCTGATTGTGGAGATAAGGCGGTAGGTCTAGATAGTGGACACATGGAATTACGAATAAAATGGTAATTTTTAAGAACATAAGTGTAAGAACTGCTTCACATACCTACATCTCAATAGAAAGTATAGTCTTTAAGAACAAAAGTGTGAAAAATGCTTCCTCGTATAGCTGTTCAAACATTAAACAAATATCATCACAAATAGTTCCCTAAATTTATATGTAAAATTAGATAAATATTTTCAACAATTTCACTTAAAAATGGGGGATGAAAAATATAAATGATAAAAATTAATACCATTATGTAAAGTTAGCTAAAAGAAGAGTCGTTTGTGATGTACCCTTGCGGAAACCACTAGATTTTAAACCAAATAATTGTCGAAGCTGTCCCTCTGATCTCTAATCTTCAAACTATTGCTACTTTTTAGGGGGTGTCTAGCTCTTCAAACTTTCAAGCATTATTCCTTTCTCAGCTTAAAGTCTTAGTTAACTTAACAGAGTCCCTGGGGCAACAACTTAGTAAAATTGAATCTGATGTGGAAAATATTAAACACATAGTAACCATTGTGGACAATACTGAAGAATTTAGTCATTCTCATGAGAGCTCCCTACATTGACTAATGATGATAAACGGGGAGATTGTTTTCTAAGAGGGACATTATACTTGTGTCTTGTTGATACCTTCATTCTAGGATGATTCTAAACCACAAAAAATCTTCAAAATGGCACAATCGTTATCACTGAATGTCTCCAACAGTGTTGGTGGTTCTAATCGAGCCCTAATACTGGTTGCTAATGAATATCATCACTGGTCACAAAGGATGGAAATATATCTCAGAAGACTTGGTAGAGATGTTTGGCGATCTATAGAGAAGGACCACATGTCCCAGTCCTTACACAAGTGCAAACTGATGGAGCCACAACAAGGCTAGGAGGAGGTCAACCAGCTTTGAACCATCCCACCAAAGATGATCTCGACAAGATGGAAAATGATGCTATTGCCTTTTATGAAATCTCTTGTGGAGTTGCTCCTGACAACTTCGACATTATCATAAACTGCAAATTAGCAAAACAGATCTGAGATGTTCTCAAAAACCTGTATGAAGGTTCAGAGCAAGCTCAAGACAAAAAGCTCACGACGACACTCAATGAGTTCAACAACTTCAAAGCTCACACCGGTGAAAGTTTGGAGGACTCCTTTAAGAGATTCAACTTGATTGTCACAAAACTATCCAATGCGGGCACCATCTGCAGCAATCATGAAACAAATCTACAGTTCCTTAATGGCTTGGGAAGACATTAGACAATAGCCAAAATGATTGTTCAAGGAGATAGGAAGATTCACTCGTTGTCCCTCTATAAGATCTATGGAGAATTACAAGCTCAAGAGTCCACTGTACTCAAGGACTGTTCAGACTTTTGAGGTCCACTTGCTCTTTTAGCACAATCACCTCACACTCAAACATATCCCACCTCGTATGACTCACCACCGCAGTCATATGAAGTTGACTCTGAATATGACGATGAAGAAGAGTTTCAGAATGCCATCGCCCTTATAAGTCAAAAATTCAATCGCTTACCACCTTCATTTCATAAAAACCAACAGTACAACCGACCACCTTTTAACCGCAACTTTAAAAACAATCACTTTCGTTCCACCAAGAATCCTCTCCCTCCAACGCATCCTCAACAAACACAGTCTAAAGATGTACCACCGCAGTCTCAATCAACTGACTCCGGTACTTCTTTAGAAGACAAAAGTGACATTGTTATATGTCACAAGTGCAACAAAGAAAACCATTTTGCCAAGGATTACAAGGCAAACGTAGTAAAAGATAGAGCTTTCTATCTCAGAATGGCTCAAGAACTGGAGGACAAATAAAAGGGAAAAGCCTACGTTGCTCAAGTGAAAAGAAATAATCAAGTGTGGTCATTAGGAGATGAAGATGAAGACGATCACAGTAAAGGAAAAGGCAAGATCTGTATGGTAGCAACTGCTGATGAAGACGGCTCAACCAAGCTAAAGAAGAACCATTGTTATATGGTGAAAGATGGAACTCTCAGCATTGTGGAATAGGTAAAACTTATTATTCAAACTTTAAATTTTAACATGCATGACTGTCAACCTTTCATAGACACACTCAATGACACATGTGTTGCCGTCCTTACAGACTACAATAAAGCCTTAGATGAGAAGAACATCGCATCTCAGGAGATGTTCCACGTTAGAGGACGTCTGGACAATAATACACTCAAAATGGAAATGGTAAAGAAGGACTTGATGCTAGAAAAAGATGCTAGAATGTTAAGTGAAACACAACTAGAGATAGCTTTAAATCAGAGAGATTTAGCACATAGTGAAATTGTATGCTTAAATCTTATAATTGAAAAGGTTTTTAATGAAAGTGAAGCCATTGAGAATCTAGTTAATAATGGGAATGTTGATAACACTTTCAATTTGGGTTGGTCCAATGGGTACCCAACCGTAATGGACTCCTCACCTCGGTTCACACCGGAACGTCCCTATGTCCCTCCAGACCACAACTTTTTGTTCCCAGACAATAACAAAACATTTCCTGAGGATATCCAAGCTCAATTTGGTAAACTCCATGATCTGAGTAACAACTGTGTTATCGAGGAAATTCTACCTGCATTTTCTAATCATGTTGATAACATAATTTATTCTGATTCTCAGACATCATAAGTAGTTGATGAGGAAATTGTTGTAGAAAGTCCTAAAGTCACATTAAACTTCCCATCTCTGCAGTCTGACCATAGTGTTCCTAACCCCAGTCATTAACTACAATCTGTCCCATTACCTAGTATCAAATGTTCCATAAAAGTGTCCACCAAGAATTACTCTGCGGTTGTTCAAAGCACTACACCGCAGACCATAGTCAAAAGTTCTGTGACTATTGAACCAATTAATCATGAATTACGAATCGAAAATTTTGAATTTGGTCAATGTTCTCAAAGTCCTGAATTCTCCAGTTTAGATGAATCAAGTCCCTATTTTTCAAAATCTCCAAAAGATTTAAGGAAACCGCAATTAAATCTCACTGACTGCGGTTCTCCTAAGACCAAAGCAAAAAGAGCTTTTAAAGAAGAATTTCGCTCCTATGGAAAGCAACGAGAAATTCATTCAAAACAAAAGAAATTTGTTAAATGTCCCAAGTCAAACAGTCCAGAAAAACTTGTTTTCTCAAATTATCACTTCAAATCAACTATTTCCAAGAAAACAAAAAGGAAGGAGTTCACTGTTTCTAACACTGCTCAAAAATCATCTGACACTATGGATAAGTCTTTTCGATCAAATGGTTTTCAGGTCTGTTCATTAGACAATCCAAAATGGAAAGGTATTCTGCCTACTCCGACCCTTCCCAAGTCACTTTCAAAAACTCAAAAATGGAAACGAATTTTGCCAACTCCGGCACTCAAAAGGTCACCTCAAGATTTTAGGAAATCACCTCACAAAAGGCCTGCATGTGTCTACACACCTGCAAGACCTGCAAAAAACACCTTTTCAAAACACACAAACAAAAAGGTCAAATATTACAATCCTCGGACTGAACAAAAGTATATTTTTTTGTCAAAACCACAGACCAAGCCAAATGTCAGGGTAAATGATAAAAAGCTCACGTGTCAATGTCAGTGTCAAAAGATCTTCTCTCATGACAAATCTCATTGATCTCAAAAGATTCGTAACTATCCACAATATCACAAAACTCCAAAAAATCTCAAACACCCAGGACTAGGCTTGAAAGTTGACTTAAAACCTGTCCCTACAACCTTACATCATGCATCGATTAAAACATCGTATGTGACTCCGGTTTCCAAACTCGCTTGGTTGCCCAAATTAACCACTTAAATTCTGTAGGCTTTGTGCAAGGAGGATCAAGAAGAAGAATGGTTGATCGATAGTGCCTGCTCCTTGCACATGACCGGAAGGTTAGAATACCTTTGGGATTTTAGGCCTATATGTAATGGTGGAAATGTTACATTCGGCAACAATGTGAATGGAATCATCCGAGGCTACGGTGTACTCACTATGGGGAACTTCTCAATACAGAAGGTTGCTTATGTAGAAAGCCTTAAACACAATATCATCAGTGTTGGCCAACTATGTAAGGCAGACCATCGAGTGTAGTTTGATGATCAATTATGTTACATTATGACGAGTGATAGAAGCACCTGCTTAATCAAGTTATGATCCGAAGCCACCATGTATCCTCTGGATGTCTCTCTCATCATTGGAAAACCACGGCTGTGCTTTCTCTCCAAAGCTGTATCCGAAGTAAGCTAGTTACGGCACCGCAGGCTCGCTCATCTTAACTTCAAATACATCAGCACCTTGGTCACTAAAGAACTGGTCAGAGGACTACCCATTATCAAGTGCAGCAATGACAATCTATGTCCTGCTTGTGAATGTGGTAAGCAGTCAAAAGCAAGTCACCCTATGGTGATTGACTCTTCTATATCTGAACCACTTGAACTACTCCACATTGATCTCTGAGGTCCATCAACCGTAGCCAGTCTCCATCATAAAAAATATATACTGGTTATAGTAGATGATTTCACTCACTTCACTTGGGTATTCTTCCTCAGACTCAAATCTGAAACACCGCAGATTCTAATAAACTTCATCAAAGAAATAGAACTCCAGATCAAGCATCCTGTAAGATGCATCCGCAGTGATAATGGCACTGAAATCACTAATCATCCTCTCAATAACTTCTTGGTGTCAAAAGGTATCTCTTAGAACTTTTCAGCTCCATATACACCTCAACAAAATGGTGTAGTAGAGCGAAGGAACCGAACTCTTGTCGAAGCAGCCAGATCCATGCTCAACTTCACACATCTTCCTCGTTACTTCTGGGCTGAAGCTGTAGTAACAGAATGCTTCGTTCAGAACCGAAGCATTGTGTGAAAATGCCTCAATAAGACACCGTATGAGGGCCTCAACAACCAAAAGCTAAATGTTCATTTCTTTCACATCTTTGGGTGTAGATGTTTTCTGATCAACAACAAAGATCAGCTCAACAAATTTGCACCAAAGTCTGATGAAGGCATCTTTCTCGGTTACTCCACAAATAAGGTTGCTTATTGGGTTCTTATCAGACATACGAGGCTAATCATTGAAAGTTTCGATGTGAAGTTCGATGACTCTTACATCCGCAACACCCCCCATCTACAGAAACCACTGCCATCATGGAAAGTGACATTGTTGTTTCTTCAGGTCCTTTAAACTTGGTTGAAGTCAATTATGATGGTCTTTTCGACCCTGTTGAAATGGCAAAACTATCTGAAGTTCTTGTATCACCAACTGCTCAACAACAACACGATGATGTTTCTGGTCCATCTCTATCCGAAGTAGCATCTCTCAATACTTTCACCTCTCCTGTTAAGGGGGAAAGCTCTACTCCGATTAAAACTACAACCATCGAGGTTCCAGTACTTGATGATGCTCAAGCTCCCACTCTCAGAAAATCGATTCCATCAAACGTATCTTCGGATTTGGATGATGAAATCATAGAGAATCTTGACACACGAACCAACTCAAGGATCATTACTCTCCCATCAGCAGTCCAGGGGCAACCTTCTCAGGTTCCAAAGGAACTCCCTTCAGCAATCCAGGGGGAACCTCTCCAAACTACTCAAGAAAATGTCATTCTCGCTCCAACAAGCCAAGATGATTCCGCAGGCTGCTCTCAAATACAGGGGGAACTACCTTCCCCATCCAAAGCAACCTATGATATTGAAAACATTCCTTCTACCACAGCTGCTGATCATCTGATGCCTCGTCTACATGTATGGACGAAGGATCACCCACCAGGTGAAATTATTGGCAACCCATCCGTAGGTATACAAACTCGATCTGCCAAGGATTTATCTGATCATTGTCACTATGCAGCATTTATGTCCGCAGTCGAGCCTCGATTTATCAAAGAAGCATTATTGGAACCAGATTGGATTTCTGCAATGCAAGAAGAACTAGAAGAATTTAAAAGAAACAAAGTGTGGCAACTTGTTCCCATTCCACAAGGCCATACTATTTTTGGTACAAGATCGGTGTTCAAGAACAAGTTAGATGAATCTGGTGCGGTTATCAGAAATAAGGAAAGACTAGTTGCTAAGGGCTATAGTCAACTGGAAGGCGTTGACTACGATGAAACATATGCTCCAGTGGCTAGAATGGAAGCAATCCGAATCTTCTTAGCATATGTTTCCCACAAAAATATAAAGGTACACCAAATGGACGTTAAGAGTGCTTTTCTCAATTGGGAATTGAAAGAAGAGGTTTATCTTCAACAACCTCCCAACTTTGAAAGTATCGAGTTCCCTGATCACTGCTATAAGCTTCAAAAAGCAGTCTACGGTCTGAAGCAAGCCCCTAGAGATTGGTATGAGACTCTTTCTGAATTCCTAGTCTCTTCAGGCTACAAAAGAGGAGTGATTGATCCCACACTATTTAGAAAAGCAAACGGTAATCACCTTATGCTTGTACAAATATACGTGGATGATATCATCTTCGGATCGACTGATCAAGGAATGGTGGATGAATTTGCTAAGCTCATGACAAACAAATTTCAAATGAGCATGAGTAGAGAGATTAACTTCTATCTAGGTCTTCATGTCAAACAAATTTAGCAAGGTATATTCATTCATCAAGAGAAATACACCACTGAACTTTTGAAGAAATACTCTATGGACAACTGTTCCTCGGCTAAGGTTCCCATGGCCTTCGGATATAAGATCTCTGCTGATCCTTCTAGCGAATCTATGGATCACAAGACTTATAGAGGTATCATTGGCTCTCTAATGTATCTCACCGCAAGCCGACCAGACATCGTCTTTGCGACTGGTGTATGTGCAAGGTATTAGGTTGACCCAAAAGTGTCACATATGACCGCAGCCAAACAAATTCTCCGGTACCTAAAAGGAAGCAAATCTCTTGGTCTATGGTACCCCGTAGGCAATGACTTCAATCTTCAAGCATTTACCGATGCGGATCATACTGGATGCAAACTTGATTGAAAAAGTACATCTGGTGGATATTAATTTTTAAGAGGTAGACTTGTCAGTTGGTCCTCAAGAAAACAAAGTTGTGTCTCATTATCTACCGCAGAAGCTAAATATGTGGCCGCGACCAGCTGTTGTTCCCAAGTCCTTTGGTTGAAGACACAACTGTTAGACTATGGATACAGAATGTCGCGGATATCAATCTACTGTGATTCTGAAAGTTCCATAGCAATTTCTCATAATCCTATTCAGCACTCCAAGACAAAACATATTGAACTACGATATCACTTCATCAAATACCACATTCTGAAAGGTAATATTGAACTCATTTTTATCCCTACTCATGAAGAAATTGCTGATGTGTTTACAAAGGCACTTGACTCTACCAAACTCAATGCATTCTTACAAATGTTGGGAATGATGAATCCGGACCCTAAATTCTTCTTGAATTAACAGGCACCGCAGACCTTCCTGGTCTCCATTGCGGTTCTAACTGAAAGTTATTGATAATAGATGGTTTTGGAACATCCTGTGTACCACAGTCAATGTACCGTAACCATATATTATATCTATCTTTCATGGGTCTTTCTTGCTTGTTATTACTAACTTTTGTACAAGTGCTCCTCTCAGTTTTTCCCACTACAATCATCCGCAATACCAAAGAAGCCATCCGCAATGATGTGTTCATCCGCAGTCACATTAATTGATTTACAGACGGTTCATTCTTTTTTGAAAAAAAAAACAAAAAAACATAGTGTGCTATTTAATGATCCTTCATTAAATAAAACATTAAATAAAAACATTCCTTTGAGAAACTATCACATTCTTTTCTTCCAAAAACCTAGTGTCAAACCTATTTTAGGTATGATGACAAAATAAAAGATTTTCCAAATCAAATCCTCTAAAATGTCTTTTCCTATTACCCCAAACCATCACATCCATTACAACTTCTACTTTATCCAATAGATTTTTCTCACCCCCCTCCGCACATTCTCAAGACGTGATTCTACATCTGACATTTCATTACATGCAGAGTTCATTTTCTGGTTAATCCCAATTTCAACCTTTATTCCCCTTTTTGTCAAATATGTGATTGAGATTAAAGACGATATTTCAAAAGATAAACCCAAACATTTTTTTACCCAATTTCACTTAGGTCAAAAACATAAACGTTTCCCGCTCCAATAAACCACTATAAAACCCTTTTCTTCTCCACAAAGAAACTTTTATGCTCTTAAAACCCTCAATCCTTTTCTGCATTCTTCAAGCTCTTACCAACTCAACAATGGTGAAATTCGGCGCTTCCAAGAAACAATCCAAAGCTTCTGGATCAGTGAACCCAACTGGTTCAGATTCTCCCAAAATTGCCTCGAGCAATTTCAGAGCAGTTTTCGACGATCAACCCACATACAATGCTCCCACAAAACTGATGATCAAGTTCTTGAAGAATCATCCCCTGTTTGGACCATTCGATGTTTTCACAGACATTGTTCCACTCTCCACTCTCTACAAATGTGCTTTCTCTGCCTATCGTCCAATCGATAACCCTCAAGAAGTCCACCTAAACCTTATTAATGATTCCTTCGTCATTCGGTCTAAAGAAAAGTTTCTTTTAGCCATTAACCTTTTGATTCATCCCACCGTTAAGTTTTTCACACCATCAATGGTGGAAATCACCTCAGCAATGTATCAAATGGGCTATCATAAGAAGATCAAAGGCGTTGGTGAATTCAAGAAGAACCAATTGCCTGCGGTATGGCAGTTTGTATGTCACTTCATCATCCGCAGTCTATCCGGCAGAACCGGAGGCACGGATAACATGAGCTTAAAACTATTGGAACTGGTTTAAAGCATCTGCACAGGCCGCGATGTGAACTACGATCAGATTCTTTGGGATGACTTTCTGCAATACATTCCCAAGGAGAGCCCAAGGCATAACCCATCCGAGCTGACTTTTGCTAGATTCCGGTCTCTCTCCATATCTGGCTTGCATGCGGATGGAAAGATTGACATGGGTGATGACATCAACTTCTTCATCACCAAACACTTAAAAAGGTACAACCCCTCCTCTGATCAAACTATTTTTGGTCCCATCTGTAGATTCCCTACACATATCCTTTCTTCCCTTGGTCTCGAGACTGCTGATGTCTCAGACCTCATTGAGGCTACGGAAGGTATTGACCCATACCTTCCTACCCCGCCTCTCCTATCCGCAGCCTTAAACCCTGAAGGTACCGCAGTTCCTTACTCCACAACTCTGTCTAATGTCTCTTAAAGACGCAAACATAAGGTTTCTTCTCTCCATGGTCCCCGCACCACAAAGAAATCTGGCACTCCCAAAAAGGATGCCCCCAAACCATCCAAACCCTCAAAGAAAAGAAAATCACCACCCGTAATCACAACTGCCGAACCGAGTCGCCATGACTCCGGTAGTGATTCTGAAGAGGATAATCAACCCATTTCTATCCTCAAGAAACGAATATATGATCCCACTAGCCAAATGCATGACCGGACCGATACCTTAGCCTCTCAACAGGCTCCAGTAGTCCTTGGGATGCCTACACATCCATTCGACAACACTATCTTTTTCCTTTCAGACTCAGAAAGTGAGTCTGAATCACAGCAAAGAGGAGACTCCCCTCTAGTACATTCCTAAAGGTATAATACTAGTTCTCGCCCTAAAGTCTCCAGGGCTTCCCGACTACATCTCTTTTCACCCGAGGAGTTGAACTCCATCCTGTTGAACGTCACCCAAACACCACAAACACATACCCATCCGCAGGGCACTTCTTTAGCCTATGCCAGAACTGAGCCGAGGTGAAACTTGACCACGGGTCAAGGAGACCAAGGAAGCTCAGGAAATCCTACTCTGCTTACATTACAATCAGGTGGTTTAGGCACGGTGAGCACATATGTGCAAGGATCCTTGAACCCAAGGGACACCTTGGTGCGATTTACAGGAATTGACGGTGAATATTCTAATGATTCTTGGAGTAGATATCAACCTTATAACGAGGCTGAAGCCAAGAAATATGCCGCTTTTCGTAGGGCATTTCAAGCTCGTAGGGATCAGCAAATCAAACAACAACAGCTCAAGGAACAAGAGATCCAAGCCGTGTCCAAGTATTGGGCAGATGCCATAAACAATGACAATATTGTAGCCACCAACCTCAAGGTTCAAGAATGGATGTCCGCAATGGCAGAAAAAGTTCAACAAGCTTAGAAAACCAGTGCTGATCAGCATGTCTCTCAAGCTCCCCCCTCTCTCACTGTTGCAGGTTCACAAGACGAAGAACCTGAAATCGAAGTGAGCTCTGCTCCCATTTTTGGCTTCGATGATGATGAACCACAAGAGGTAAACAAACCCTCTCCTTCTGATGATGTTTGATGAAGATGAAGAATCTAATGGTTCTCATCACTCCACTACTAAGCCAAAGGAAAAGAAGAAGAAGAAGAAGCAAGCAGTCACAAGGAAGGAATTTCTCAGTCTTCAGGCTAAGGTTGATCAAATCTTAGCTGCGGTCAAGCCAAATCAACCGCAACCAGAAGATATTCTTGGACTGTAGTCCCTAATGGAAAGAATAGAAAGGCTAGAAACCAGAGAGAGATAGAATGGCTGCGGAGCATATCTCTCTGAAAGTTGAGATGGGGATTAGATCAGTTGACAATAATCGTCAAGCAAATCACAAGGAATTTATGGCTGCTGCGGAACACCTCATCTCTGAGTTTACCACAATCAAAACCGATCTTCAAGCAACTATTGCGGATCAAGCATCACACTTAGAGAAGTTGATTGCTGAGACTCATACTGCTTATGAGCTGCAATCTCCGTTCTTCAAATAACGATCAACAGAATGCAACGATCACTATCTGCCAACTTCCATGGTCTAGAAATTCTTCAACTCACCAAGGAGATCCATAAACTACTCTTCAATCCCTCCATTCCCAATAATCAACACTTGGCAGAAGCCCTCAAAGCACAATTTCAAATGGTGTTTGACAAGGTAGATGGCCTTCGTCAATCGCTTGAGGAGGCTCCGGGTCTGAACTCCTCAAGAGGGGGAAGTGAAGAAGTCCATCATTCCAACCAATCCCTCTCACATCATCAAACTCCCCCAATCTCTACTGAAAAAAATTCCCACACCTCAACCATCACCGCAACCTGAAAAACAACCCTCACCGCAACCATCTCAACACACTCCACCTCACAACTCCCCTCTTCATGTTGAAAATACTCCTGAAAAACCAGAGACTCCCCCGAACTTCAAGAATTTGGAGGAGTATATGTCTTCTCTGAGATTAAACGACTCAACTGCCACTGCTCAAAGAAAAAGTGATTGGAGGGCAGCCAAGCTTGCTGAAGAAGTATAGAGACTTTGCGGATTTGACACGGTCATGGATGAGTCCTTGATAAACTCTTGGATCAATCCACATAGAAGACTACTTGATGATGACGACTACGTCCCTCATCTTACCTATGCGGAACCCCCCTCAGACAGTTACTGGGATGTCCTAATCTCACCAAATGCCAGATACTTCACTGTATTTGAGCAGTTCGACCACAGCCTTCCTGACGATAAAAGACTTCCGATGGAGTTCGAGAGACTTAGCCAATTCTATGCTAAGCATGCCTCTCCCGTCGAACATATATGGTCTAACGATAGACCATCCGCAGTAAAAAATTACAAGATCCGGAAGTTCATGAAGGCTGAGTTCATCCAGTACACTCTGACCAAGATGGAACACAACTACATCTGCACCCAGGCTGATTTTCCATGTATGAACCCTGAAAAAGTTTTTCTCATCACCAAGGTTTTTCAGCACAAGTTTGAGAAGCATCCGAAGATGAAGATTGCACTTGAAAGGGCCAGTACTTTTCTTAAGAAAACAGTCTGTGACTTCGCCAAGATTGACGCAGACATTCATCCCATCATTTCCAAGATTGTTGATTTGCCACCACTTGACCCCGCACCAATGCCTAACGAAGGCTATGAGGAAATATCCTTAGGTGGCTCTAACTATCCTGAGCTTGGAGTCATTTTCAAGAGGAAAACTGACAATGTCAAATATTTCATTCCTATGACTGCCATGCACCGTCTCACCAGAAAGCAACTTGAGATCCGCCGAAACGCAGTTGAAAAGTCCAAGCACACTACCGCAGAGGTCAAGTTCGAGATCCTTAGAAGAATCAACTGGTTAGAGAACATCAGGGAGTTTTGGTGGATCTTGACAAGTTCCTTAAACTTGATAGCTGATCAAAGTTAAAGAGGTCACTTAGCGGGAAATTGTTGAATCAAAAAGTGACCCTCTTGAACTTCAGCTACCACAGCCTCCAAGCCACTGCAGTCAAGCAGTCTCTTCATCAATCATCATCCGAAGTCTTTAGCACCGCAGTCTCTATCTTCATTTATTTTACTTTGTCTTTACTGTAAAACACTCTAATGTCCAGTATGCCTTGCATGGCTACACTTAGAGTTGTAAACTTGTTTTCTTTATGAGTCTCTATAAATAGAGGTCACTCTCATGTATTAAGTACGAAGTGAACATCGCATCCATTTCTAATACACATCTCAAAGTTCTCATTCTATCTTACTTATCCAATCTTCTTACTCTCATAATCAATTATCATATCTCTTCGGAGCAAGTCTCTTTTGACTTAATCATTAAGTTTGATCTCACTTACTAACTTGATTTGAATGCATTCCTCATTATTAATCAGCTTAAGTGTTTACTTGAAATAACAATTGTTTTTAATTACATTCCTTTACTTTTCCATGTCTAACTCACTAACTTCTAACTCTTAATATTATTGTTGAGCTAACAAATCCTTCGAGATTAACTATTCCAATATATACTTGTTCTAACGTTTGTTCAAGTGTGTCTCAAAGTTTTTCTCTCAACACTTTCTGTCAACCATGCACGGGAAATTCAAAATTTTAGCTCCACATGGACCGTGAATCATGAACTCCTTGACAAGTAAATACAATTCTGGATCATCATCAATATTTGGAATCCCAGCAGAAATAATGGTATCGATATATTAAACTGTAGGAAGCTTACAGTCAGCATGCATAAACACAAGTTAGCAACTAAAATTTGTTTAAATTTATACGTTAAACTATAAATTCAATGGTATAAGCACTATGAGGCAAACCTCTTTTTTTGAAATTCAATGGTATAAACCACTGCATGAAAAATATACAAATAAAATACAAGTTAGCAACTAAAATTTGTTTAAATTTATACATTAAACTATAAATTTAAATATCTTTAGGAAAAATGTAAATTATTATATTTTAATTTATATGTTATGTAACACCCTGAATCAGGTATGACTTAAAACGCTTGAGGTATTTACATTTTGACATAACTGGTCCTTTAAGTATGCTGCGTGTACTTATGTGTACGCTTAGCATACCATGTATAGAGGATCATAGAGGAGTCTTACGTACGTTGGGCGTACACAACAGAGGGCCAAAACCCTAAATCTCGGACTTGACCCCTATTTAAACATCTTTTAGCCTCTTAGACCAATACCTATCAGTCTCTTTAGCCTCATTTCGTCTACCTTCAGCTGAGATATTATGTGAGAGGGTTTTGAGGTTAAGGGGTGGGTTTTTGTGGCTATTTTAGAGTTATTTCAAGAAAGAGGAATTGCTAAGCAAGTTTGCGACAGTTTGATGCTTCAAGAATCTGCACCTTGGTCATCTTGCAAAGCTTTAGGAGGTAAAAAGCCTTCACCTTTCCACTTAAATCTATAGATCTAGCTAGGGTTTTCTATTTTTTCCCTTTGGTTGATTTTGGACCTCCATTTGTGAGTTAAGCAAATCCACAAGATGGGAATTATAGATCTGAGGTCCCTTAGTCCTTTAGTATCATAAAAATGGAGTCTTGGTGGGGGGTTTTGGCCTCATGTATGGGTCAAAGACCTTGTAAAGGTCTTAATGGAGGTGTTGGGTGTATATGAGGCATGCAAAGGCATAAAGTTGCCAAATTTATGCCTTAGGACGTCTTAACAAACATAGATCTGGCTTTTGGACGTAAAGAAATCGAGTATTAAGCACTTGATGTAGAAAGTGCTTATTCTGGTAGTACACTGGGTGTAGCCCAGTGTACATTGTGCGTAGTCCCAAGACCCCAGTACGTTGCGCGTACCATCCGAGCGTACGCATCATAGTTGGGCCCGAATCTATTTTGGGCCTTTGAGCTTTTGGGCCTCATTTGGTTATTGGACATGGTTATATTCTGGGAATTATGAGTCATTTCATCTGTTATGGGCCATGAACATATTGATTGGGCTTTATTGGGCCAAGAGGCCCATTAATGATTTTGGACATGGACTTTGGGCCTATTAACAAGGGAAGGATAATTGGGCCTCATGGAAGGTTTTGGACTTTGGGTATCTTTGATTAAGTAAGGTCCTAACATTGAGTAATATTATTATTCAGCACGGGTGGTCACAGACTGTTTGGAGAGCAGCTTTCGTATTCAACAGACAGAGGTGAGTCTTCTCACCATACCCATGGGTCTAAGTGTTGGATAAGGTATCTAAGTCCTTAACTATATTTGGTATGTACTTGACCCGACCCGACATGGTCCATTTGGGTTGCACTTCACTAAAACAATTTGTATGGATAGTCTTTTGAGAATAGTATATTTATGATTTATTAATATATTATAAGTTATAATATATTAATATGAAGTCATATTATTTAATTAGTATTGATCAATAATTAAGTTGGAATTAATTTAGTGATCAAAAGGAAACTAATTAAATACGGACTCTTATATATATATATATATATATATATATATATATATATATATATATATATATATATAGAATGGGCCAATGTTCATTTAGGATAGGCTAAGCTTGCATGTAAGTCCATAGATAGTCCATGGAGCTTTTAACCCATGGATCCTATGGAAATGAAAGGTCATGGGTATTAGGGTTTACATGGATGTAACCCTAATCCACCATACTATAAAAAGAGGTCTTTGGCACTTGAAATGGTACTAGTGTGTGAGATAACAAGGGTGGGGCGATTTCAAAAGTGCATCATATTCTCTCAAAGTCTTCCAAGTTGTTTTGGTGATTTGTGATTCCACTTGAGGCATTCACATCATTGGTCCTAGGCTCCTAAAGCTCCAAGCAATCAACCACAAGAAAAGGTATGTCATCCTACTAGTTTTTATATTACATGTACCCCTAATCACATGTTTGTTAGGATGAAACCTTGAAAAAAGAAAGTTTGCATGTATAATAGAGAAAACAAAGATCCAAGGTTTCTAGGGTTGCATTCACACCATATGAGTGTTAGAATACTCAAAACCCATCAGTGGTATCATAGCCAAGGCATGTTTTCAATTATACTTGATGCAAATTGCTAAACAAATCGATTTTTTCTGCTCATTGTTCAGTAAACTCACCGAGTCCATGGGGCGACTCGACGAGTCCATGTGAAAACTTATCCTACTCGTCATGTAGGTTCATGCACTCAACGAGTAGGAGGCCGAGAGTGCAGGATTTCGAGTTTGAATGCTAGAATTGGACTAGGATCATTACGCTTAACTGTTTTTGAACTTATAAACCTGTTTAGATGTGGTAATGATCATGCTAATCTAATTTCAAAGATAATTATCAAAGTTTCAAGTTTTATATTAAGTTGATGTGATTCTTGAAAGTTGTTGATATGGACTATGCATGCTTATGAGTTTTGATAGATCATAGATTATTTGACATTGCATGTTAGTTTAATTATTGATCATGAATGCCTTTTAATGGACTCCATAACTTGTCCTCAAGTTATGGAATTCCAAGAGTCTTTTCCATTAAAATCATTAAAACTCATAAGTTATAGAAATGAAAGGTTTTGAATAGTTTCAAAACTTGCCCTCAAGTTTTGGAGTTGGTAAAGTCTCACACACACTAATACTTTAATTCCGATTCCCAAAATTTTAAAAGTTTAAAATTCAACCCTTATACTTTTTAATATTATAAGTTAATATATATATATATATATATATATATATATATATATATATATATATATAGATATAAGATCAAGTCAGTCTTATTGTTAGTAGGCCTCATTCACGAAGCCAGTCTATAAGGTTGTTGCGTATAAAATGGCAGCTTAATGGGTGTCCACTCTCACCCACCGCTTGCTTGACTGGTGGAGGATCGTTAGCCGAACGGGTAGGATATGACATTAATTCTCATTAAGTATAATGATTATTATAAAGTACCTAAATGTTTTATAAATTCCCAATCTTAGTTACTTTAGGAAAATTTGAATTTGGTGCTAACCCGTGAAATTACACTTCATACCTTACCAAGTCGTTAGTAGAGCGTGCGTGGTTAAACGACACACTAACATGGACTATTAAGAGTGAAAAAGGGTAACTTAATGTTTATCATAGATTGGTGGAGCGTGTATGGTTAACTCGTACATCGATTAGCTAATAAAAATAAGGGTACCAAGTTAATTTGCATGGTTATTCACACCTTGTTTTGTGATCCTCGGCATCCCAATCACAAACTTGAAGGGCACAATCGAGATTTTAACATGCCATTGAAAAGTTCAATGAATCTCAAAAGAATCTAGGAATTTCAATTCATTAAAACTTAATAATTTATTTCGTTTTTCATTGTGGATATTGGTGAATTGTCATTCACCCTACCTTCAAATATTTTGTAGCTTGGATTACGACATCCCTCTTCCAAGTTATAAAATATTGTGTTGGGTCCTAGACGTAATTTTAAATTTGGGTTTCTTATTAAGGACTCTTTATCTAATCTAAACTTGTCTTTCTTCTTTTCAGATGTCTTCAAACAATGCTTCTGGCTCAAACCCTACCGGCTCATTTTCTCTCATGAATCTTTGTGAGAGAGTCATCTTTGATGGTTCTAACTTTAATGATTGGATCAGGAACATCAGGATGGCTCAAACCATACCGGCTCATTTTCTCTCATGAATATGTCCTCGAAAAGTAGCTGAAGGAAATTGATGAGTCTTCAACTACTCCACAGGAAATTGCCGACTTTAGGATTCATGAGAGAGATGCCACCAAGGTGGCATGTATCATGTTGGCCACAATGACAACTGAACTCCAAAAGTCCTATGAGGACTTTTACACTTTTGAGATGCACATGGACCTGATGGATAGATACCATTTGAGTGCTCGTCAAGAGAGGTATGAAATCATTTCTTCCATGATAACAACCCGAATGAAGGATGGTGAACCCATCACGGGTCACATGCAGAAAATGCAAAGGTTTTGTGGACCGTTTGCTGAAGTTGAATGTGAACTTCCCTGAAGAGCTGGATATTGACATCATACTACACTCCTTACCTCTATGTAATGATCAGTTCTGAATGACCTATCATATGAACAAGGAGGATATCACACTCAGCAAGCTTCAAGGACTTTTGAAGACCGCTGAAAGTGGTCTCAAAGGTAAGTCAGTTGTTTCCACTCCTACTCCTACCAACGCCCATATTCTAGCAATTGGGCAAGGTAAAGGGAAGAAGAGGAAGACCCCATCAAAGGGTAACAAGGGAATGTCTTTTCATGGTTCCTCTTCAAGTGGAACCAAGGGTGGTCCTGCTACTCCCTCTGCTAACCCTAAAGAAGCTGAATGCTTCTATTGTCATGATAAGGGGCACTGGAAGTGAAGCTGCCCCAAGTAATAGCAGGATGTTAAGGATGGGAAAGTAAAACCCACCCATGCAGGTATTTACTCTATATTGTCTAATAACTCACCACATACGAATTCTTGGGTCCTTGATACAGGTTGTGGAATTCACATATGTTCTGATTTGCAGGGCCTAAAAGGAAGTGAGGATGTGGAGCACGGGAAGATAAACTTAATCATGGGGAATAGGAAAGCTTTACCTGTCACCAAGATTGGAGTTTATTCTTTATTGCTGAGTAGTGGGTTAATGTTAGATTTGAATAAATATTGTTACTCGTCTGAAATGGCGAGAAATATTATTTCTTTTAATGGGTTGTACAAGCAAGGATTTACTTTTTCATTTGATAATGAATGTGGTGGTATTAATGCTTTTAATAATGGTGTTTTTTATTTTAAAGCATTACCTTGTGATGGTGTATATGAAACTGTGTCAGTTGTAAACAACTTAGGAAATAATGTATTGCATATTGATTCTTGAACTAGTTTGGACAAAGCATCCTTGTGGCATTGTCGTCTTGGACATGTTAACAAGAAGTGCATATGCCAAGTCCAAAAGGATGGAGTCTTGGAATCATTTGACTAAAACTCGGATGATAGTTGCGAGTCTTGTTTACTTGGTAAAATGACAAAGTCATCCTTCAAATGTACTTTTGCTAGGGGTGAAGGTTTGTTGGACCTCATACACACAGATGTGTGTGGACCCCTAGCAAAAGTACCTTTGAAAAAGTACCTGTGAAGTCACAAGGGATGCTAACCGCTTCTATGTGACTTTTACTAATGATTATAGTAGATATGGCTATATTTACTTAATCAAGCATAAGTCAGAAACCTTTGAAAAATTCAAAGAGTTTAAACAGGAAGTGGAGAATTAGTTGGGCAGGAACATTAAGATGTTTTGATTCGATCGAGGTGGAGAGTATCTTAGTACAATGTTCCTTGACTATCTTAAGGAACGTGTAATTGTTTCACAATTGACACCTCCCAGGACACCACAACTTAATGGTATGGCAGAGAGGAACAATCGAACCTTGTTGGACATGGTTCGTTCCATGATGAGTTGAGTTGCGTTACCAATCTCATTTTGGGGGGTATGACTTAGAGACTGCCGCCCATATCCTTAATCTAGTCCCAACTAAAAAGGTTTCCAAAACACCTCATGAGATGCGGACTAGGAAAGCACCCACATTAGACCACATCAATATTTGGGGTTGCAAGGCCTTCGTGAGACGCGAGACTCACGATAAGCTCGAACCTCGTAGTAAGCAGTGTATTTTCATCGGCTACCCACATAAATCCTTTGGTTACCTCTTCTACAAACCCAATGAAAATGTGGTCTTTGTGGCAAGGAGAGGAGTCTTTCGCCAGAGAGAATTCATAAGCCAAGGAAACAGTGGGAGGCAACCTGACCTTGAAGTGCTTCAAGAGTCAAGTGGAGAAGGAACCTCAAACCCTGGTAATCAATTTGAGGAGGAAACTCTTGTTGAACCAACTAATGAGTTTGTACCTCTGAGGCGTTCCACCAGAGTTAGGAATCTACCTGGGCATTACTATGGTTTCCATATTACTGCGGAAGGTGATACATTTATCAGTGATAGTACACAGGTAAATTTGGATGAACCTAGCAGCTATAGGGAAGCCATGGCAGGCCCTGAGTCTGCTAAATGGAAAGAGGCTATGGATAGCGAGATTCATTCCATGTATGACAATCAAGTTTGGAAATTGGTTGACAATGTACCGGGTCGTAAGACAGTTAGGTGCAAATGGATCATCAAGAAGAAGACCGACATGGACGGGAAAGTGCACACTTATAAGGCGTGGCTGGTTGAGAAGCGCTTCACCCAAACTTAAGGAGTTGACTAGGATGAAACCTTCTCACCAATAGCGAAGATTAAGTCTATTAGGTTTATGCTAGCCATTGCTGCATTTTGTGATTATGAAATATGGAAAATAGATGTCAAAACCACTTTTCTTAATGGAAAGTTGGCTGAGGATGTTTACATGAGTTAGCCAGAGGGTTTTGTCAATGAAAAGTACCGTGATAGAGTGTGTAAGCTTGAGAAATCCATTTATGGGTTGAAACAAGCATCTCGCAGCTGGAATCTTTATTTTGATGAGAAAGTCAAAGAGTTTTCATTTTCGAGAAGCGAGGATGAGTCTTGTGTATATGTCAGAGCTAGTGGGAGTATAGTTCGCTTTTTGGTACTGTTTGTGGATGGCATACTACTTATAGGAAATGACATCCCAACCTTGTAGGAGATTAAGTCCTGGCTTGGGAAGTGTTTCGCTATGAAGGACCTTGGAGAAGCTGCCTAAATCCTAAGGATAAGGATATTGTGAGATAGGAGTAAAAGACTAATTGGACTAGTCAGAGTGCCTACTTGGACAAGGTGTTGATAAGGTTCAACATGCAGAATTCCAAGAAAGGTGATTTACCGATCCAAAGCAATGCCAAGCTGAGTAAGGCTTAGAGTCCGAGTACAGAGGCTGAGATAGATGAGATGAGTCGATTACCATATGCTTCCGTTGTTGGCTCGATCATGTATGCAATGACTTGTACCCGCTCTGATGTGGACTTTGCTTTGAGCATGGTCAGCAGATATTAGGGGAACCCTAGCAAGGCGCACTAGACTGCGGTAAAGAACATTCTCAAATACCTGCGTAGGACTAAGGATTGGATCCTTACTCTTGGTGGCAATGAAGACTTGATAGTAGTAGGGTATAGTGATGCCAACTTTCAAACCGATAGAGATAATTTCCGCTCTCAGTCAGGCTGGGTCTTTACCCTGAATGGAGGGTCAATTACTTGGAAAAGTTCCAAGCAAGAGACAGTAGCTGATTCGACATGTGAATCAGAGTACATAGCAGCAAGTGAAGTAGTGAAGGAGGCGATATGGCTGAAGAACTTCATCGGAGACCTTGGAGTTGTATCGGCTATAAAAGAGCCTATGGAGATTTTCTGTAATAGAAATAGTGCGGTTGCCTTAGCCAAGGAACCGATAGATCATGGCAGATCTAGACACATTGACAAAAAATATCACTTCATAAAACACAGGATAGAAGAAGGACTCCTCGTGGCAATGAGGGTATCGTCAGAAGAGAACCCAACAGATCCCATCACGAAGGGACTGACTAGGGTTAAGCATTTGCAGCCTGCGGGGCGCATCGGGCTGAAGAACGATATTAGTTTTACTGATTAGATAGCTATTTCTGAAACTTGTAAATTGCAATTCACATTTGATGATTAAATAAAATTCGTTATTTGTTTAAGAGTAAGTTACTTTATTCAAACTCTCCACATTCAATCATACTTTGGAAGTAGGTATGAATCAAGACTATCATGAATTGGGCTTGTACATATCTAAGGTGTTTATACATAGCAAAATTTGATGCAACATTCATGAGTGCTCATAAGTTATGAGTATTGGAATAAACCCACGCTTACTTGTATCACTTCATGGAATTTATCTCGAGTGATCGTGAGACGGTAATATCTTATAAGTCTTCAAACCTAGAGATATGAGTTGTTGACTATAAGTTGGTTATACATTGATTGTATGAAAACGCATCAGTAACTTGATGTTATAACACGTGCCTTTGTGTATGATTCAACAAGTAGTTAGTACAAGCATATGAGTCAAAGTTTATCAGTTCCTTTCAGTCCTTGGAGGATTAGAAGCGATATTTCGGCCCCTTGATGATTTTGTTTAGACCTATATGTCGTGCCCGGTCAGAACCAAATTGATTTGTTCAGTTTAGTTCTATGTCAAACAAATCGGAAATCGGGAAAGAAACTGCTAGACAATAAGTACGACATTGTTCCATGTATTTGTCTGACTGATATCTTGAGAACAAACGATTATATGATCACTTATCTAAAATGGCACTTCATAGTTCAACAGGGTTGTAAGAGCTACGATTGCTGGTTGATTCCTAAAGTCATACTTACGACTATAGTTATCAGACTTATCCAAGTGGGAGACTTTTGGATAAGGTGTCTAAGTCCATAACTATATTTGGTATGTACTTGACCCGACCCAACATGGTCTATTTGGGTTGCACTTCACAGGAACAATTTGTATGGATAGTCTTTTGAGAATAGTATATATATATATATATATATATATATATATATATATATATATGATTTATTAATATATTATAAGGTATAATATATTAATATGAAATCATATTATTTAATTAGAATTGATCAAGAACTAATTTGGAATTAATTTAGTGATTAAAAGGAAACTAATTAAATACGGACTCTTATAACATCTATATATATATATATATATATATATATATATACATATATATATATATATATATATATATATATATATATATATATATATATATATATATATAGAATGGGCCAATGTTCATTTAGGATGGTGTAACACCCGGTCTCAGCTACGCATTTAAATTCAAAGCAACTTCATATTTACCCTTAGACTCGACGAGTTGAAGGCCCAACTCGTCGAGTAGGATCGACTCTGGGCCGGGGGATTAATTGACCTACTCGACGAGCCGGAAGGCCGACTCGACGAGTAGGAGCTGTCTGAGTGAAACCCTAAATTGGAGAGTTTGCACCGTATTTAAACAACTTATGAGGCTTCCACCCCAGCCACCATCACCTCCAGAACATTAATCCCGAAACCCTAATCCTCCCTAAGTGAAATTGAGCTTTCTTGGTTGTTTTGAGTGTTATTTGGTGCATCTTGAAGCTAATAGAAGAAGTGGAAGATAGAAGACTCAAGGGTGAAGGAGTAGATCTATGAACGACACTCCATTTGCCATCTTTTATGGTAATCAAGCTTATAACATGATCTTCTTTCTCTTAGATCTATTTTTCCCCATATTAAGAGGGTTTTGGCTCAAAAACCTTCGTCCTTAATGTTGGGACGTCCCAAGTGGTTCATATCTCAGATCTAGGTTCTAGGGAGGAGTACATGGCATAAAGATGCATGCTTTATGGCCATGATAACCCCATGCATCTTGTAGATCTCATTTTTGGGTCTTTTGAGCTTATAGTCCCATGCATCGTAAAGTTCATAACTTTACATGTTATATCGACCTTAGGAGTCCATATCTACCCTTTAGATGAGATTAGCAGAACATAAATCGAGTTATGGGTATGATTATTAGTCGACTCGACGATTCGTTCTTGGGACTCGGCGAGTCGGGGGGGATTGGTTCCCCAACCTTTGCTGAATCGGAGGGACCTAGTTGAGTCCAGACAGTATCTAGATGAGTTCAGAGGAAGGAATCAACAAAATAAACATAGTTATGGACCTGGAAACCATGGGACTCAACGAGTGGATGAACACACTCGGCGATTCCTAGGCAATCTCCCAACCTATGAAGACGGACTCGACGAGTTGTTCATACAACTCGGCGAGTCACAGACTAGACACAGTCATATGATGAAGATGAAATCGCCGAATCCAAGGACAAACTCGATGAGTTAGTTGAAGATTGTCCCGATGTTGATTGAAGGAGAACTCGTCGAGTTCTTGCTAGACTCGACGAGTAGAGTTGGGGTTGGGGCAGATGAAAGATTAGGGACTCGATGAGTTGGTGGACCAACTTGGTGAGTCGAGTCGACTAGAAATTGAATTTGCCCCGAATGTTGAACTTATCCAGGGTAAAAATGGTCATTTTATCCTAACAGTAATTATCAGCTTTTGACTAAGTACCTTTATGGAAATTTATAGTCGGAGAGTCACCGTAGCAGCAGACAAAGATTTCTCACCCAAAGTTGCAGTAGTCAGTTGCACGAGGTGAGTTTTCCTCCAGTAGGAACGGGTCCAAGGCACCAACGCCGACCCGTTATCTGGTTACAGTAAGTCGGGGTTAGCCCGATGCAGTTCATGTGTTCAGTTTATTCCGCACTTCGGTCCGATGTTGGGGTGGTCCCGAGAAGTAGTTTTATATGCCTGATGTCTTTGTGATTCACGCATGTCTATGTTATGTGTTATGTGTTCTGGAATCTGGTCCGATGGCGGGTAAGACCGATGCAGTTTATGTGAGTATGGTATATGTTTGAGCTATATTATGATTCAGTTTATTCTGGACTTTGGTCCAATGCTGGGCGGGGCCCGATGCATGGGCGAGGACCAAGTTATTACGGACATCGGTCTGATGCCGGGCAGGGTCCAATGCTGTGGGCGGGGCCCAAGTTACTACGGACTTCGGTCCGATGCCGGGCGGGGCCCAGTATTTGCTATATGTGCTTAGTTTGGTATGTGTTAGTTTGGGGGAGCTCAATAATCTTCGTGCTTACAGTTTTCAGTTTTGGTTTCAGGTACTTCAGCTAGTAAAGGGAAGGGCTCGAGTTGATGGCATGGCACACACCACAGTTTTATTAGCCTGGGAGCTTACTCAGATATTTTATATGCGACCGTTATATGTTGACAATTTTTATGGGATTCTGAGATACATGTTTGATGATTTTATTTTATGGTGATAATACTATGTTTGGTAAATGGTTTTAAAAACAATTTTTTGGCTTATATTTTTGGGATGTTACAAGTTGGTATCAGAGCCTTGGTTTGAGGGATTTAAGCATACTTTCGGGTGTGCCTAAACTCAAACTAAGGAAGTGGTATAAAGTTTTTAAAAGAAAAAAAAAACCATTTTTATAAAGGGATTTTGAGCAAGAGAAACAAACCTAGAAAAGTATAAGAGTTTTGAAAGGAGAAAAGGGTGTGGTGCATGCAATCAACCGAGCTCAAGAAAGTACTCCCAAATTACCCATACAAGTTTATGTTATGATTGTCAGCTTTACTAGAACAGCATGCTAGATTAGGACTAAGGATCTAGGAAGGATGCCTTATGTGTCTGCTATATGTGTTTCACCTTTATAAGAATTGCATGCTAGTACAGATTAGTTAGGATGATAGCCTGAGTAGTATATGCTTGATCATGTGTACTCGATGTCCGAATGCTGCTTGCTTTGTGCTTTTAGGAGTTCTAGTTGTCATTCACTAACTAGAAAACAAATATGTTAAGTTACATATTGCAAGGACTAAATAATTTCAGAAGGTTAGGACTAGCGCTATTTTGTAGCTCATGTTTGAGTCCAACCGTTGTAGGGTAGGATCTCTCATTCGAAGAATTATCTAGCCTGAGTAATATGTGATAGTATTCGTAAGCTAGTTAGGGGAAGAAAGTAGGGACTTCTTATGCAGCTGATGGCGGAGAGTGGGATGGTGATTAACCTAGGGCAAGCCTAGGATGAGAGTAGCAGTAGAATGGGCTTGGTGGAGTCGAGGCAGTTCTTGAGGAAAGTACGGATAGATGTGGAAGGTAGTATGTGCCCGTACTACTGAAAGCAGAGGATCCGTACTCGAATCGGTGAAGGCTGAGACAAGACTATGGAACTTGTAGTAGATGTGATCCCTCGAGTTATATTAGTATTATGACGTTTTTCATTATGTGTTTTCAGAATGGTGGTTTTATGCCCTAGACCAACAGTCGGCAGTTTAGGTGCCGGAGAGGGATCAGGTTTAGGCTCTGGAGTTGAGCACTTGGATGAGTAGATTAGAGAGTTCATCTCCTCAGAGATCACGCGTACCATACTTGAGCAGACTCATATGATCTTCGGTTCAATCAAGGAGGGTATTATGGAGCTTATGGATGAGAGATTCAGTGCGTTTCACAATGAGGTGGCGGCCATGATGGGGTCGTGCACGCTCACGTTTATAGAGTTTAGAGCATGTGGAGCTCCTGATTACCAGGGGGCTCGAGAACCCAGTGCTAGTACCAGATGGTCGGAAGATGTCGCCAACGCATTTCGCACCAGCAGGTGTCCCGAGGGGGACAAGGTTAGGCTCGCGTCCTGTCTTCTGAAGGGCAGGGCACGTGACTGGTGGGAGGAGGTCGGGAGAGCCATTGGAGACGAAACTATATTGGATGCTATGACCTGGAGTGATTTCACGACTAGGTTTAGAGTTGAGTTCACACATGTTATTGAGATGCAGTAGATTGCTAGGGAGTTTAAGGACCTCTAGCAGACGACAAAGACTGTGGCAAAGATTACCACCAAGTTTAGGGAGAGGGCCCTTCTTGTTCCACAGTATGCGGCGAACGAGGAGATGAAAAAGGCCCGATATCATGAGATGTTGCGGAGTGATATCCGCCATTTTGTGAGTCGATCCAGCTGCAAGACGCTGGAGGATATGATAGCGAGGGCTCATGAGAGGGACATTGACCTAGAGATGGAGAGGAAGAGGAAGCCAGAGGTGACGTCTGGCGCAACAGGTACAGACAAAAAGCCCAAGGTGTTTGATCACAGGTCTAGGGGATAGCAGAGCCACAGTCGGTGTGGCAAGTGTGGCAGATTGCACGATGGAGTGTGCAAGGCAGGGAGTTCCGGCTGCTTCAAGTGCGGTCGGACCGGGCATATGAGCAGGGATTGTACGACTACGATCACCACCATAGCATCTAATCTGATTTGCTTTCATTGCAATCAGAGGGGACACAAAAAGTCCTAGTGTCCGAGTTTAGCATTAGCAGGACAAGTGGTGGCACCTGCTCCTGCTACCCTGAGGATTACAGACGGCTGACAGGGTTGGGCCGAGGCGCCAGTGGTGAAGAACAGAGCCTTCTAGTTGATAGCAGAGGAGGCACGAGCGACTCCTGATGTGGTTGCAGGTATGTATTTTCTCCATCATCTTTTTATTTTCACTGTTTAATTCTTATGTTTATGTGGGTCGTTCTTAGTGAACGACATCTCAATTATGGTATTGTTTGATTCGGGGGCTACCCGATCTTTTGTGTTGCTCGCTCTAGCAAGCTGTTTAGCAGAGCTCTGGGGGAGCTGGATCGCCCACTCGACGTCGAGATAGCTGATTACAGGACTGTCAGGGTCACGAGGGTTCATAGAGGATGTACGCTTCAGTAATTTGATGAGCAGTTTCCAGTGGATCTGGTTCCTATTCCCCTGCGAGGGAATAAGGTTATAGTAGGGATGGATTGGTTGAGCCCCAATAGAGCAATATTAGATTGTGAGCAGCAGTTGGTTAGAGTTCGTACGTCCAATGGGGGAGGGTTAGTGATTCAGGGAGAGAGGCCACAAAATGAACCAATTTTCTGTTCTACAGTGAGGGCAAGACGCCACATTCAGCAGGGCTGTGCACAATATGTCGCATATGTCGTGGATACCCGGGATAAGGGTAAGGTGACAGTTGATGATGTACCATTAGTATGAGAGTACCCAGATGTATTTCCGAAGGATTTTCCTGGGATACCTCCGGAGAGACGTTGAGTTCTGGATTGACCTGGTCCCAGGTGCGGCTCCGATAGCCAAGGCACCGTATCAGTTGGCTCCTCTCGAGATGCAGGAGTTGTCTACAAAGTTGCAAGAGCTGCTAGACAAGGGTTTTATCAGGTCGAGTTGTTTGCCATGGGGAGCCCCGATCCTGTTTGTGAAGAAGAGGACGGGTCGCACCGTATGTGCATAGACTACCGGGAGCTGAATAAGGTAACAGTGAAGAACCGTTACCCACTCCCGATGATAGATGATTTGTTCAACCAGCTTCACAGAGCATCTTGGTTCTCCAAGATTGATCTACGGTCTAGTTATCACCAGATGCATGTCAGAGATGATGATGTGCAGAAGACCGCTTTTAGGACCCGTTATGGTCATTATGAGTTTGTGGTGATGCCGTTTGGGCTCACCAATGCTCCAGCCGCGTTCATGGATCTCATGAACTGCGTATGCAGGCCAATCCTGGATCGGTCTGTGATAGTATTCATTGGTGACATCTTGGTGTATTCCAAGAGTAAGGAGCAGCATGAGGAGCACCTGAGGGACGTGCTAGAGACCTTGAGGAAGGAGAGAATTTTGGCGAAGTTCTCCAAGTGTGAGTTCTGGTTGTGCGAGATGCAGTTTCTGGGACACCTTGTCAACTAGAAGCGTATATTAGTCGATCCGACCAAGATACAGGTCATGATGCAGTGGGAGGCCATGAGTTCTCCATCTGAGATTCAGAGCTTCCTAGGTTTGGCAGGGTATTACCACTACTAGAAAAACAGCCTTTTACGACGCTCATTGCGCGTCGTAAAAGGCTCAGACGACGCACAAATGTGCGTCAAGGAAGGCCCTGACATAAAGAGAAACGACGCGCATTTACGACGCGCGTTTACGACACACAATGCGTATCAAGGAAGGCCCTGTCATAAAGGAAGACGACACGCATTCGCGTGTCGTAACCTTACGACGCGCGTGTTAATGACACGCAATGCGTATCAAAAAAGCCCCTGTCAAGAAAGGCCATGTCATAAATGAAGATGAAACACATTTTTGCGTATCGTAAATTTAAATATTTAAAAAATATATATATTTATATATTTATTAATTTTTAAATTAAATTTGCATTTAATGTGTCATAATAGAAATAAAATACCATATACAAAAAAATACAATCCATTGAATAAACTTTAATGTCATACAATTCTATTTCTTACAATATATAAATTTGCATTCATCTAATCTACTCTATGTTTCATACTAACAATTGAAATGAAGAATACAACACTTGCATTTTCAGCATCTTATCTCTTTCGGCTTGAGCTTTCTTTTCCACTTCTAACTCGAGAGCTATTCGCTTTCATCAACCCTGTAAACACAACACAACGATTTGAGGACACCACACTGCCATGGTTATTGAAAGAGCCAAGTGTAATTGTAACGACTCGTTTCCGGTATGTTAATTAATTGTTAATGGTCTAAGTCTTCAAGAGGGACTCGGCGAGTTCTAGCCTGACTCGCCGAGTTGGGTCGCGCATTTTGTGCACGCGGGAGCCGGCGACTCGGCGAGTCCATATCCCGGACTCGGCGAGTCCGTCCGTCTGGGTGAAACCCTAAATCCCCGGGTTTGCTCACTATTTAAACCCCATTATAGCCTTATTCTCGCCACTTTCACCCTGAGAGCTCTGTGAGAAACCCTAACCCTTCCATTTGAGAGCTTATAAGTGATTTAGTTCCATTTTGTGAAGGTGTGAAGAAGGAGAAGAAGAAGGAAGCAAGGAAACGAGTTGTAGTGCAAAGATCCAAGGTCAAATCTAAGCTTATTGAGGTATTTTCGGAGTTCCCTTCTGGTTACATGCTTAAACTTCCATTAGAGCTCTTTTAAGGGCTATTTGATGTTGTTCCAAGCCTTATGTTTGCATGAATGTGTTAATAAGTCGAAATACCTTTGGATCTGAGCGTTGGGGTGTTGTAGAGCCCAGATCTACTGTCTTTTTGGAGCTACATTGCATATTAGCCATGGATCTACTCTTGTTGTGCATCTTTTAGTCTTATTTCCCTTATTCATGAGGTTGTGCACGTAAAGTTGGAAACTTTACGTGGTAACACAGCTTATTGGACCTAGATCTATCATTTGCATGTGTTGGATTCAAGAGAAATCGAGTAAAAATATGTTGCATGGCGGCGACTCGGCGAGTCGGAAGAACGACTCGACGAGTCGGGTCGCGAGTCCTGAGTTCTTCAGTTTTATCAGTGTCGAGTGGACGAGGCGAGTTAGGGAGTGGACTCAGCGAGTTGAGAGTAGACTCAGTAATGGAGGGACTCGGCGAGTTTGTTCATACAACTCGGCGAGTCCAAGGCAATCTTCTTGGGGATCAAGAACAACTCGTCGAGTCTGTTCATCCGACTCGGCGAGTCGGATGAAGATCATCTGAGTTCTTGGATCCAGAGGGTACTCGTCAAGTCGATGCCACACTCGACGAGTACCAGCGTGTAAGAGTTGAGAGGAAAGTCTAGGACTCGGCGAGTTGGGTATCCCGACTCGGCGAGTCAGCCCTGAGTAAGTTGACTTTGATCAAGGGTAAAAGAGTCATTTTACCCCGAGTGTAGTGTTAGTGATTGATTGAATGTGTTTATGGATTTGTAGCCGAGGAGATTCAGGAGCAGCAGCCGCTAGCTTACGAGGTGAGTTTCCTTCCAGTAGGGACGGGTCTAAGGCCACAATGCCGGCCCGTTCAGTTAGTAGTAGTTCCGGACTTCAATCCATGTAGTAGTTAGTATGTTTGATGCCTTCGTGGTTCAGACATAATTTATGCGCTATGTGTATGTGTTTATGTTCCGGGCTACGGCCCGATGCAGTATGCAGTATAATTGTTATGATATGCTATACTATGCTCAGTCAGTTCCGGACCTCGGTCTGATGCAGGGGACACGGTCCCAGTCGGTTCCGGACTTCGGTCCGATGCAGTTAGTTCCGGACTCTGGTCCGATGCAGTTAGTTCCGGACTTTGGTCCGATGCAGGGGACAAGGTCCCAGTCAGTTCCGGACTTCGGTCCGATGCAGTGGGAAGGCCCAATATGTGTTTATATGCTTTGTATGGTATGTGGTAATTTGGGGGAGCTCACTAAGCTTCGTGCTTACAGTTTCAGTTTTGGTTTCAGGTACTTCCGCAAGCAAAGGGAAGAGCTCGGGGTGACGGCATTGCACACACCACCGCCTCAGCTTTAGTCTGGGATTGATTTAGTTGTTGATTTGATGTAGTATGATACAGTTTCCGCACAGTACTTTATTATATTTTGGGACATATCACGCATGGTTTATTTATATGATACTCTGATTATAGTTTTGATTATATTAAAAACAAAAAATTTTGGGTCGTATTTTTGGTCGTTTCAGTAATATTGAAATATTGGAGACCATGTGGTATTGATTATAAGAATATTGCATGCTAGAATTGAGTTGACAGCAGTAGGATAGCCTGTCTAGGTTATGCCTGATAGTATGAGCTTAGCATCCTATGCTAGTACAGTTTCTTGTTATAAGAATAGTTTGCGTGAGTCTGTTTCCCTTGTCTGAATGTTGCTTGCTTTGTGCTTAGTGGGGTTCCGAGTAATGGGAGTTAGCCATTAGGTGGACACGTTACACCACATGTAATCAGGTTTGAATAATCCCAGAGTGCTGGAACTGGCCCTACTGCGCAGCTCTTGTTTGAGTCCAACCGTTGTAGGGACGGATCTTTTACTTGAAGGATTATCCGATCCTCATCACATGTGATGGTGTTCAGGTGATGGCTAACTGGAAGTGCGAGGAGACCTACAGCAGCTGAGGACCAGTCGTATTGAGTTCGAGTTTTCTCTAGGGCAAACTATGATGAGAGTAGCAGAGAATAGCAGTGGTAGGAGTAACTTGGGGAAGTCGAGGCAGTTCTTGAGGAAAGTACGGATAGATGTGGAAGGTAGTAGGGGCCCATACTACTGGAAGCAGAGGATCCGTACTCGAATCAAGGAAGGCCAAGATAAAACCAAGGAGCTAGTAGTCGTATCATGATCCCTTGAAATATTTCGGTGTTCTGATGTTGTTGTGATATGTTTCTGAATGGTAGTTTTGCGTCTGAGGCCAGCAGCCGGCAGTTCAGATGCCGGAGGGGGATCAGGATCGGGATCAGACCCGGAGGTCGGAAAGATGGATGAGCAGACTAGAGAGTTCCTTTCTTCTGAGGTTACTCGCATCATACTTGAGCAGACTCCTGTGATCTTCGGTTCGATCAAGGAGGGCATTTTGGAGATGATGGATGAGAGACTGAGTACTTTCCGTACTGAGATGGCGGCCGTGATGGGGTCGCGCACACTCACTTTCAGGGAGTTCAGGGCATGCGGGGCTCCTGACTATCACGGGGCACGGGACCCCATAGCGAGTACCAGGTGGTTGGCGGATGTGGCCAACGCATTCCGCACTAGCAGATGTCCCGAGGGGGACAAGGTCAGATTGGCGTCCTGTCTCCTGAAGGACAGGGCACGAGACTGGTGGGAGGAGGTAGGACATGCCATCGCGGATGATGCGGCATTGGATGCCATGACCTGGGCTGACTTCTCCAGGTTCAGAGCGGAGTTTGCACCAGTCATCGAGGTGCAACAGTTAGCCAGGGAGTTCCAGGATCTTACCCAGACTACCGAGACAGTGGCGGAGATCACCGCCAAGTTCAGGGAGAGGGCCCTTCTTGTTCCACAGTATGCAGCCGATGAGGAGATGAAGAAGGCCCGTTATCACGAGATGTTGAGGAGTGACATTCGTATGTTTGTGAGCCGGTCCAGTTGCAAAACACTGGACGACATGATTGCTAGAGCCAGAGAGAGGGAGATTGATCTCGAGATGGAGAAGAAGAGGAAACCGGAGGCGGTTTCGGGTATAGGCAGTGTGGGCAAAAAGCCCAAGGTTTCAGATCACAGGTCCAGGGGTCAGCAGAGCCACGGTCGGTGTGGCAAGTGTGGGAGGTTGCACGAGGGGGCGTGCAAGGCAGGGAGTTCCGGCTGCTACAAGTGCGGTCGGACCGGACATATGAGTAGGGATTGTACGGCCCCTGCCACTACGGTTACAGCATCGGATCTGATTTGCTTTCAGTGCAATCAGAGGGGACACAAAAGGTCCCAGTGTCCCAGTTTAGCTGCAGCAGGGAAGGTGCTTGCACCCGCCCCTGCCACCTTGAGGATCACGGATGGCCAGCAGGGCCGAGCTGATGCGCCAGTGGCAAAGAGCAGGGCATTTCAGATGACAGCGGAAGAGGCGCGAGCGACTCCTGATGTGGTGACGGGTATGTATATTTCTTTCATCTTTTAATTATTAATATATCGTTTGAATATTATTTGATGGTACGTTTTATTTAGGGTCGTTCTCGGTGAACGGCATCCCTGCTTTGGTATTGTTCGATTCGGGGGCCACCCGATCATTTGTATCGCTTGCGCTTAGCAAGAGATTTAGCAGAGCTCCGGGGGAGCTGGGTTGTCCATTAGAGGTTGAGATAGCAGATGATAGGACCGTGAGGGTCGACAGAGTATATAGAGGGTGTTCCCTTCAGATATTTGAGGAGCAGTTTTCAGTGGATTTGGTTCCGATTCCCCTGCGCGGGAATAAAGTTATTGTGGGTATGGATTGGCTAAGCCCCAATGGGGCGGTGATTGATTGTGAGCTTCAGCTAGTGAGGGTTCGCACTCCCAGTGGGGGAGAGATAGTGATCCAGGGCGAGAGGCCCCAGCGAGAATTGACCTTCTGCTCTGCCGCTAGGGCGAGGCGCTACGTTCAGCAGGGTTGCGCCGGTTATGTAGCCTACGTCTTGGATGCCCGGGATAAGGGCAAGACGACGATCGATGATGTTCCTATTGTTCGAGATTACCCGGACGTGTTTCCTGAGGATTTGCCGGGGATACCTCCTGAGAGGCAGGTTGAGTTCAGGATCGACCTGGTTCCTGGTGCGGCTCCGATAGCCAAAGCACCATATCGACTTGCTCCCCCTGAGATGCAGGAGTTGTCTACACAGCTTCAGGAGCTGTTAGACAAGGGTTTCATTCGGCCGAGCAGTTCGCCTTGGGGAGCGCCGATCTTATTTGTGAGGAAGAAAGACGGGTCGCATCGGATGTGTATTGATTACCGGGAGTTGAACAAGGTAACGGTGAAGAACCGTTACCCACTTCCGAGGATAGATGACTTGTTTGATCAGCTCCAGGGAGCGTCTTGGTTCTCCAAGATCGACCTACGCTCCGGTTACCACCAGATGAGGGTCAGGGATGAGGATGTACAGAAGACTGCTTTCAGGACCCGGTATGGTCATTATGAGTTTGTGGTGATGCCATTTGGGCTCACCAATGCCCCAGCCGCGTTCATGGATCTCATGAACCGCGTGTGCAGACCGATGCTGGATCGGTCAGTGATCGTGTTCATAGATGACATCTTGGTATATTCCAAGACACAGGGGCAGCACGAGGAGCACCTGCGGGAGGTGTTGGAAACTTTGAGGAGGGAGAGACTTTTCGCTAAGTTCTCCAAGTGCGAGTTCTGGTTACGCGAGGTGCAGTTTCTTGGGCATCTCGTTAACCAGAAGGGTATTTTGGTTGACCCGGCCAAGATCGAGGCCGTGATGCAGTGGGAGGTCCCGAGGTCTCCATCTGAGATTCGGAGCTTCCTAGGATTGGCAGGGTATTATCGGAGATTTATTCAGGACTTCTCCAAGATAGCAGTGCCGCTCACCCGACTAACCAAGAAGTCGGTGGTTTTTCGTTGGGGGCCTGAGCAGCAGGCGGCGTCCGAGACTCTCAGGCAGAGATTGTGCGAGGCTCCGATTCTTACCTTGCCAGAGGGTGTTGAGGATTTCGTGGTCTATTGTGATGCTTCGATCACGGGTATGGGAGCAGTGTTGATGCAGCGAGGCCATGTGGTGGCTTATGCCTCGAGACAGTTGAAGCCTCACGAGGCTAATTATCCTACCCACGACTTGGAGCTGGGGGCAGTTGTATTTTCCCTCAAGATTTGGAGACATTACCTTTACGGGGTCCGCTGTACTATCTATACGGACCATAAGAGTTTACGATACCTTATGGATCAGCCGAGTTTGAACATGAGACAGAGGAGATGGTTGGACGTGCTGAAGGACTATGACTGTGAGATCCTGTATCATCCAGGGAAGGCCAACGTGGTGGCCGATGCCCTGAGCCGTAAGGTGTCGGCGGCCCCTATCAGGGATTTATGTATGAGGATGACGGTGATCACTCCTTTGTTGGAGCGGATCAAGGAGGCTCAGATGGAGGGTCTCAAGGAGGAGAGGCAGAAGTGCGAGAGGATAGTGGGCCGAGTAGCTTCGTTTGATTACGACAGTCGGGGTTTGATGACGCTTCATGGTAGGGTGTGGGTACCGTACTGGGGTGGGGTACGGCAGGTATTGATGGACGAGGCTCATAAGTCTCGATTTTCTATCCACCCAGGGGCGACGAAGATGTATCGAGATCTTTGACCTGATTATTGGTGGCCCTGCATGAAGCGGGACGTCGCTTGGTACGTTGAGAGATGCTTGACCTGCCGGAAGGTCAAGGCGAAGCACCAGAGACCTCACGGCAAGATGCAGCCGTTGGATATTCCCGTGTGGAAATGGGAGGATATCACCATGGATTTTATCACCAAACTTCCCAAGACCGCACGTGGAGTGGATTCGATATGGGTAGTGGTGGATCGGTTGACGAAGAGTGCCCATTTTATTCCGATCCAGGAGAGTATATCGGCGGAAAAGTTAGCCGATATCTATGTGCGAGAGATTGTGGCACGTCATGGAGTGCCGGTATCGGTGGTGTCGGACCGGGATGTTCGCTTCACATCCAGATTCTGGAAGCGATTCCACGACGAGATGGGTACTCGTCTCCATTTCAGCACCGCTTTTCATCCTCAGACTGACGGGCAGAGCGAGAGGACGATTCAGACTCTCGAGGACATGCTTAGGGCATGTGTTCTAGATTTTGGGGGCAGTTGGGATACGTATCTTCCCTTAGCGGAATTCTCGTATAACAACAGCTATCACGCGAGCATTGATCGACCTCCTTTTGAGATGTTATATGGCAGGAGGTGCAGGACCCCGATTTGTTGGGGCGAGGTCGGTCAGCGGGTCATGGGGAGCACCGAAGTGGTGCTCAAGACGACGAAATTGATCCAGTAGGTCCGTAGTAGACTTCAGACTGCGCAGAGTCGGCAGAAGAGCTACGCCGATAGGAGGCGTTCAGACTTGGAGTTCCAGGTGGGAGACATGGTTCTTCTAAAAGTCTCACCTTGGAAAGGTGTCATCAGGTTCCGGAAGAGGGGCAAATTGGGCCCCAGATTTATTGGTACTTTCAGGGTTTTGGCCCGGGTGGGTCGGGTTGCTTACCGGTTAGATCTTCCTGAGGAGCTCAGTTTGATACACAACACCTTCCACGTGTCGCAGTTGAGGAAGTGTATAGTGGACGAGACAGCAGTCGTTCCCTTGGAGGACATACAGGTGGATAGCGGCCTGAATTATATCGAGAAGCCGATAGCAATTTTGGAACGGAAGACCAAGACCTTGAGGAACAAGGTAATTCAGCTGGTAAAGGTGCAGTGGCAGCACCGGAAGGGGTCTGAATGGACATGGGAGGCTGAAGAAGAAATGAGAACGCACTACCCGGAGTTATTCGCAGATCCAGCCGTAGCAGACTTCGAGGACGAAGTCTGAGTCAAGTGGGGGAGAATTGTAACGACTCGTTTCCGGTATGTTAATTAATTGTTAATGGTTTAAGTCTTCAAGAGGGACTCGGCGAGTTCTAGCCTGACTCGCCGAGTTGGGTCGCGCATTTTGTGCACGCGGGAGCCGGCGACTCGGCGAGTCCGTCCGTCTGGGTGAAACCCTAAATCCCCGGGTTTTCTCACTATTTAAACCCCATTATAGCCTCATTCTCACCACTTTCACCCTGAGAGCTCTGTGAGAAACCCTAACCCTTCCATTTGAGAGCTTATAAGTGATTTAGTTCCATTTTGTGAAGGTGTGAAGAAGGAGAAGAAGAAGGAAGCAAGGAAACGAGTTGTAGTGCAAAGATCCAAGGTCAAATCTAAGCTTATTGAGGTATTTTCGGAGTTCCCTTCTGGTTACATGCTTAAACTTCCATTAGAGCTCTTTTAAGGGCTATTTGATGTTGTTCCAAGCCTTATGTTTGCATGAATGTGTTAATAAGTCGAAATACCTTTGGATCTGAGCGTTGGGGTGTTGTAGAGCCCATATCTACTGTCTTTTTGGAGCTACATTGCATATTAGCCATGGATCTACTCTTGTTGTGCATCTTTTAGTCTTATTTCCCTTATTCATGAGGTTGTGCACGTAAAGTTGGAAACTTTACGTGGTAACACAGCTTATTGGACCTAGATCTATCATTTGCATGTGTTGGATTCAAGAGAAATCGAGTAAAAATATGTTGCATGGCGGCGACTCGGCGAGTCGGAAGAACGACTCGACGAGTCGGGTCGCGAGTCCTGAGTTCTTCAGTTTTATCAGTGTCGAGTGGACGAGGCGAGTTAGGGAGTGGACTCAGCGAGTTGAGAGTAGACTCAGTAATGGAGGGACTCGGCGAGTTTGTTCATACAACTCGGCGAGTCCAAGGCAATCTTCTTGGGGATCAAGAACAACTCGTCGAGTCTGTTCATCCGACTCGGCGAGTCGGATGAAGATCATCTGAGTTCTTGGATCCAGAGGGTACTCGTCGAGTCGATGCCACACTCGACGAGTACCAGCGTGTAAGAGTTGAGAGGAAAGTCTAGGACTCGGCGAGTTGGGTATCCCGACTCGGCGAGTCAGCCCTGAGTAAGTTGACTTTGATCAAGGGTAAAAGAGTCATTTTACCCCGAGTGTAGTGTTAGTGATTGATTGAATGTGTTTATGGATTTGTAGCCGAGGAGATTCAGGAGCAGCAGCCGCTAGCTTACGAGGTGAGTTTCCTTCCAGTAGGGACGGGTCTAAGGCCACAATGCCGGCCCGTTCAGTTAGTAGTAGTTCCGGACTTCGATCCATGTAGTAGTTAGTATGTTTGATGCCTTCGTGGTTCAAACATAATTTATGCGCTATGTGTATGTGTTTATGTTCCGGGCTACGGCCCGATGCAGTATGCAGTATAATTGTTATGATATGCTATACTATGCTCAGTTAGTTCCGGACCTCGATCCGATGCAGGGGACACGGTCCCAGTCGGTTCCGGACTTCGGTCCGATGCAGTCAGTTCCGGACTTCGGTCCGATGCAGTTTCCGGGCCCCGGCCCGATGCAGTGGGCAAGGCCCAATATGTGTTTATATGCTTTGTATGGTATGTGGTAATTTGGGGGAGCTCACTAAGCTTCGTGCTTACAGTTTCAGTTTTGGTTTCAGGTACTTCCGCAAGCAAAAGGAAGAGCTCGGGGTGACGGCATTGCACACACCACCGCCTCAGCTTTAGTCTGGGATTGATTTAGTTGTTGATTTGATGTAGTATGATACAGTTTCCGCACAGTACTTTATTATATTTTGGGACATATCACGCATGGTTTATTTATATGATACTCTGATTATAGTTTTGATTATATTAAAAACAAAAAATTTTGGGTCGTATTTTTGGTCGTTTCAGTAATATTGAAATATTGGAGACCATGTGGTATTGATGTCTGACAAACTTAAGCATTAAGCTCCAAAATCCTGCACCACCCAAACTTAAGCATTAAGCTCCAAAATCCAATCCAACAAATTCAAAAAAAAAAAATTAAGAGACATACTAACATCAACAAGACCCTCTTGGATAAGCAATTCAGAAAGCTCATCTCCTTTGTTATTGTTGTTCACACGAGCAGCAGCTTCAACCACAGATGAGAACACTACATATGGCGACTCGTGGTGTTCGATCTTCTTAGCCAAATCCCGCAGGTTCAACTACAAACAAAACACATCAGTTTCAGTTTCAAATACGTCATTTGTCATTTTTACGAAACTTTTCAAACAAACCTGAGGAGCACTCGAACTATCATTTATGCTTCTAGGTTGAAGCGGTGGTTGTTGAGGCATGTTTAAACCAGATCCCCCACCACCAAAAGTTTGGGCAAAAATCGGCATCATCTGTTGTTTCATACCCGACAGATCAAAACCACCACCGCCACCACCACCACCCATACCGAAAAACATGTTGCTCAGATCTTGATTCCCATCAATCTGTTGAGCAATTTGATTTATCGTGTTCATCATTGCAGGGTTCTGAGTTAGTTGACCCAACATGTTCCTCAATACATCCGGTAGAGTAAAAATGTTGAGCATTTATTTTAATGTATAATCATTTGGCATTTGTAGGTACAAGCTGTTTAGTCAAGCATTTGCATGTGATAGGACTTAAGAGTGTCAATTTGCGTTCCAATAGAGTAAAAATGAGAGTTTATTATTTATGATTTGTTTTTTATTTTTTGTTTACAGGGCTCTGCATTTAAATGTGAACAAACTCACGGAGGAGTTGGGCAACGAAAAGAGATGATTGATTCAACAAAGGTAGAAGACATAAAGAACGAAACGTGAGACCTGCTTTTGTTTATCTTCAATGAATATTACAGAAAAATTGAACTTAAAGAAAATCCCAAGGTTATTTCAGGCCCTGTAATTATATTATTAGTTCTATTTCTAGGAATTAATGAAAATATCAATTCATGATTCCATTTCAGATAATGAAATTGGCTACACATTTAATGATGGTCCAAAAGCATGGATATTTCAAAGGGAAAGTTGGTAAATTCAACAAAGACTTAGTGCAGTCCACCTTAGCGTTCAAGGTGGTGAGAGTTGGGACTTGACAGCTTTGAAGCTATGATATCACATAAAGAGACCTAAAGCAATATTTGTTATAAAAATAAAGTATTTGATTTGGTGGAGAATTTGTATAAAGGGGATAATTATCCAAATGCTTTTGAATATTTAGTTTCTCTTCAAAGGGGTCTATCATTTAGCAGGTAAGGTTTTTTTTTTTTTTTTTTTTTTTTTTTTTTTTTTTTTTTTTGTTTTAATTAAATCTTGAATACAACTTTCATATTTAGTTAATCACAATATTGTGTTACTAAATATGTTGTACATGAACTAAATCAATTCAAGAATTTCCTAGGCCATCTTTATTGATTCAGTAAGGTAAGTATATTGCTATTTGATTACTTTATTTGTATTCACATATCTTACTTTTTTGTTATGATTTTGCGATGATTGCTCCCCATGCATGAGGAGATGTTCTTATTTTGTGTTCAAAGACGATGTAATCACCAATCCCGGTTTGGCTTGAAACTCCAGACAAGAGACCATCAAGTGCAGGATTTGCCACCATCTGACTCATGATTGCAGTAGGATCCATCTGGCCAGCTGGACTAGAAGTAGGCGACGCATTAACAGGAGGCACAGGGGCATTACTAGTAGTAATCACTTCTGGTTTTGTCTGCCGACTTCATCTCTAATATCACATCACATTCATAGAACAAGTCAAACAATGGTATATTGGTCATTTTTAAAAAAATATGGAACAAGTGCACACACCTTGGGTTGTAAACCTCCTATCCCAAGTCAAATAGGAACGGTTGGAGCATTTGTTGAGTTATCATTGGCTGGAGTTGATGATGAAGTAGAAGCATCATTTTGAACCTCACTTGCAGACTTTGTTGCACTGCTACTGGTAATGGCAATGGTGTTTCAGCACCTTCTATATCCTGCTCCATAGTCAATACTAGATTAGTGGCATTCTTGTAATTATAAAGTCGATAAAAAAATTGAAAACATACCGTTCTAGTCTCAGATTCAGACACACTTCCATCTAGTTGGCCTGGATGTACAAATATCAAACTTTACACAAATCATTTAGAAAAAAACACCAATTAAACATGTTACGCATATGACGTAAGAAACATGTGTAATAGATGAATTTTGATAGGTTGATGTGGTAATATTTTGGATTTTCTATTATCCAAATATAATTTTCTAATTTTTCTCATCGCTTTCACGTTTTATAGATTTTGTAGTATTATTTGAACCTGTAAAATAGTAGAAAACAATTTAAAGTCATATTTTATGATATAAAGTTAAATATATTTAATTTTTATTTTATTTAATTTTATTTTTTAAATAATAAATAAATAAAACATATAATCAATGCAAAATAAATTAAGAAAATTACCGCATTGGGTACAATGAATAAAAATGTATAGTAGGTGTACGGTGAGATGATGATGTTGTATATTGTTTTTTGGATTTTTTTTTTTTATTCAAATATGACTTTCTGTTTTTACTTCTCTTTCTAGCGTCTGTTGCATTCATGTCATTGTTTGGTATGTAATGATAGTAATAGAATACAGTTAAAAAGAAAATTAATAATTTGAAACTAACTATTACAGACGACTGGTAGGTCATGTAATATGTATAAACTTGAATACATGAATTGATTAATAATGTGTAGCAAAAAAAACCGGATCCGGAAGACCGGAACCGGTTAGAGTTTTTATGGGATGATCATATTAACGGGTTGGAATCATCTATTCATTTACCAAATATTAAATCTGGTTAGAAAATCCCATTTTGGACCAAGCGGTTAATTTAAAAAAATAATAATAATTTATAAAAACAACCAATAAAAGGGTTAGATTACTCAATTTCGTTGGTGTATGTGTGTGTATGTATGTGTTATATATATTTACCCTAATAAATAAGAATGATTTTGCCACTTGTCATTTTCACATTCAATTGGCCACATGTCATTTTATCATAATTTTGAGATATATTTATTTTCCACTTGTCATTTACTTCATTTTTCATTTCCAATATATCATTAATTTAGTTTCCATAAATTAAACACTATTAATTTCAAATTTCAAATTCTAAATTTTAATTTCAATTTCAAATAAATTTAAAGTTTAAACCTTTGTGTTTAACATTTTGTTATAATTTATCCATTTGGTATACAAATCTAATAACTAAACACATAATTTTAATTTATTTATTTTTTGCATGTTTTTTTCTCATAATTTTCAGTTATTTTAAATTTCAAATTCAAATAAAATTTTCATCTAATCGTTTATATTAACATTTTGTTTTAATTAACCCGTATAATATACGGGTCTCACAATTAATATATATATATATATATATATATATATATATATATATATATATATATATATATATATATATATATATATATATATATATATAACATGATTTCAACAAAATAAAAGAATGGAATCAGTTGTATTTTTTTTAAAATATGGGGACTAAATAAAAACTTTCTCTTGATGGAAAATAGATAACTGAAAAGGAACATACCTTCAGACGATGGATGCCCTTGTGCAGAATCGGAAGAACAGTGGTCGAAGGAGGTTCGATTTCCTGCGATTACAGAATGAAAGCGGGGAACTTTTGGCTAATATTGAACCAATGAAAGGCTTCTTAGCATGCGATTTCAACAGGTTAAAAAATTAGGGCTTTTTTTAGATTAAGATGCAAATTGCTTGAAATCAGGCGGAATACTTTCTCCTTATTCAATTATGAGGTCATAACACTTCTTTATGTATGTGTAAAAATAAATCCTAAATATCTCTCTAAAAATTTTTAGTTCCCGCTAGTGTAATTTCATTTTTGGGTTTCAAACTTCCCGCTTGTGTAATTCAATTTTTAAAGGGGATAAGGAGAAGAGTCTGATGTGATTAGGGATGATATACGTTTTTTTGTTTGATATTAGATACAAATTTTTCTATTTTGTGAATTAGTCACTAATCTGTTAGTTTTAATTTTGCTCAAAAGAGAGATGTGTGTATGAAAATTGCGAAGGGTAGAAACTTTGCTAAATCTGAGTAAATTCATGAATGCCATCAATTCTGAATTCACTGTTTGACCAAAAGTAAACAACCTTTATGTTTTTTTAAAAACTTTTTTAGGGGGTAGTATAATAGAAACAATTAACGACGTGGTTCTCTACATACCTTCAACACCCTTTTTCTCAATCTTCAAAATACCCAAAACCCATTTTGGCTCCAAATCAATGATTTGACCAAAAGTCAACATCTTTATATGTATTTTTTTAATCCTTTTGCTTACATGTCAACTTCTATTCCAAGGCATAAAAGTGGCGCGTGTCTTCAAATGGAGCCAGTGACATGGTATACATTTAATCATTTCTACTCCAATGGATCGATTTTCAATATTCATGTTTCCTTCAAACATGTCTAAATTTCTGTTACATGGTTGTACACAAGGTTAGTATCATAAATAAACAAGAAAACAATGAAGAAAATGTGTTTATAATAACATCCGTTGGTTTGTCTACCTTTTAGCTCTTGCCAGATGAGAAACCAAAACTTACTTCACTTGGGAGAAAGGAAACCATTAGAATTTTACCAATTTACATGTATTTTTTAATCCTTTTCCAGAAGTTCTTACTGTAAAATTACCTATTTACCCAGGTTGTTAATATGAAAAAACATTGAAATTGATTTGTAGTCAACATGACCTTCTTCATTATTGGAGGGTAGTTTGGACTTTTGATAAATAGTCAGGATCTCATAATTATTGAAGGTTATTTTGGACATTTGGAGAGAACACTATCTGTATGTATTTCATATTATAAGAGAAGACTAAGAGGGTGTTTGTTTTTTCTCTGCAGGTCTGCGTGACCTTTTCTGTCTGCGAGGCGCAGACCACGCGCAGACATAATGGTTTGCAGTCTGTTTGTTTTTCTGAAGTGCGCAGACATAAAAACGTCTGCGCGAGGTCTTCACCACACAGATATGGGATAGCATCTTCTAAAGTCTGCAAGCCCTTTAACCTAAAAAAAACGCGTCTTTTTTTTTTTTTTTTGCTTCCGCCTCCAGTCCTCGTCCAACCCTCCCAGAAAAAACCCTCGATCGATCGATCGTACTCCACCTTGCAGCGACCACCACCGTCGCAACCCTCCTCTCCGATCAAAACCATCGATCACCGCCTTCCTCTCCGATCCGGCGTCCTCCGATTTTCCGACCATCACAGTCGATTGCAGCAGCCGGCGAACAACAAGGTCACAGCGACAGCTTCAACTAGCGACCAAGCGACGACTCCTCCCCTGCTCGCCGCCGTTAACCAGCGCCTCCCCTGTGAAGCCACCGCCCGGAGACCGTCGCCCCCACAGCTACACCGGAGACTTCGACCTCACAGCTACAGGTTCGTTTTTTTTTTTTTTTTCCTGCTGTCAATCTTCCTTCTTCTCCCGACTTTCTGTTATTCCCTTCTTATCCGTTGCATTGAAGCTATAGTTCAGAATTTATGTTAATTGATGCATAACTCATAAAAGAGTTGTAAAATAAAAACATTTGTAATGAAAGTAATTTATCTTTGAATGTGAAATTGGATTTGATTTTGAATGAAATACCGAGATGTTAAACCTGTAACATCTCTAGCTTGGTCTGTTTGATCGAAAAAGTCCAATTGTGTATGTGTTTGTGCTTCAATTAGCAATTGAACCTGGATGTTAAACCTGTAACAGTAGCACCCAAATTTTCTGTTTAATTCTGTTATTGTCAAGCCTGGGAATGCCTCTTGTTGTTTTGAATGATGTTCTTATGATGCTTATATGATACCTTGAATGTAATTTAGGTTATGTACACCAACAATGTTAAATTTCCACTCACCCATATTATCAACAATGCTTATAATTAGAATTGATTGTATTACTTAAATATACAGTAATTCAAAGTTGTATATATATATATATATATATATATATATATATATATATATATATATATATATATATATATATATATATATATATGATTATTGATTGTGTATATTTATATGATAGTGTATATGTATATGATTGTTGATTTTGTATGTATATGATAGAAAGCATCAAAAAGAGACATAAGTTTTGTTTATTTGATAGAAGTAAAGTTTTTGTCGTTAAAGTGAAGTTTATTTGATTTATAAAGTTTTTTAGAAAACTTTGAATTAAAACACTCTAATTGAGGTTATTTATAATTGAATAAAAAGTTTCACATTATTGTGATTGAAAATAAAACAAAATTACAAATTTGTTGTGAAAATAAAAACTTTTTCTTGAAATAATGATGTTACTTGTTCACTGTTTATTGTTATTTGGTTATTAGAGATGGGAGAAAAACAACAATGGACCAATGAGCACTTAAAATGCTTATTGGATACTTGTATTGAAGAAGTAGTTAGAGGTCCTTCAGTTAGGTCCTTCAGTTAGGCCCTATAGATCCTTTACGCTTTGTCGCATATCATATTTTTGGAGGAACCATGAACATGAGAGAGATGTGGATGCATTTGCCCGTTGTTCCCGAGATATTACGAGGGTGGCTTGAGATGACGGGTACCAGTTTAGGAGTTTTGAAGGATGGGAAGATTGTTCGATGATTTTTAAGTGTTAAAAGTATTTGTTATGTCTTTTTGCCCTTGTTGGAACTACTTTGTTAAATGTTTTTGCCTTTGTTGGAACTATTTTGTTAGGACTTTTTGCCCTTGTTGGAACTACTTTGTTAAATGTTTTTGCCTTTGTTGGAACTATTTTGTTAGGTCTTTTTGCCCTTGTTGGTACTTGAAATATGATTAATGGAATGTTTATTTGATACTTAAAATATGGTTTATGTAATGTTATTTTGGCTTGAAATATGATAAATGGAATGTTTATTTGATACTTGAAATATGGTTTATGTAATGTTTTTTAAAGTTCTACTTTGTTGATTTTAGGTTCAGATGGATCACGATCAAAAGTTACTTCTCGTAATTCTAATGTACCTATACATCCGTTATTTTTGGAAGAGGGGTGAAACGATTGCGGGATAATGATTCGGAAATGACGGGACACGAATACACATTGGAGTTATTACACCGTAATCGTTTACAATGTGTTGAAGTATTACGCATGTCCCGTGAATCTTTTGTACGACTATGTGTTCATTTTAGAGCAAATTACTCATTAAAGGACAGCAAACATGTATCAGTTGAGGAAAAGATGGCTATGTTTTTGATGATGATCGGACATAATCAACGTTACGTGATTATCAAGCGGAGATTTCAACACTCGAAGCAAACAATTCATAATTTTTTTTATGAAGTGTTGGAAAAAATGATGCTTTTCGCACAAGATGTTATAGTACCAACATCTTTTAATCTGAATCCAAACATTTCAGGACATAATAGGAGGCTACGAAGGGTTTTCAAAGGAGCAGTTGGTGCACTTGATGGCACTTTGATACATGCTGTTGTCCCTGCTAAGAAACAAGAGTTATATAGAAGTAGGGGAAAGGGAGATTGCTACCAAAACGTATTGGCAATATGTGACTTCAATATGATTTTTACATTTGTTGTGACCGGGTGGGAAGGGGTAGCGCATGACTCTAGAATATTATCAGAAGCAGTAGCCGATCCACAAGCATCATTCCCGTTTCCACCACCAGGTAATTTTTTGTTTTTTTTTTTAATATTTTCATTTTAATTTGAAAATTGATTAGTGTTTTGCATTTTTTTTTAGACAAATATTATCTTTGCGATGCCGCGTATGCACACACTCGAGGATTTATGGCCCCTTATCGTAATGTGAGGTATTGGCTTGGAGATTTTCGTCAAAGATGTGCATTGACCAATAAAGAAAAATTTAACCATGGACATGCAAAACTTCAGAATGTCATTGAGCGTGCTTTTGGTGTTTTGAAAGCACGCATCCCTATATTGAAGAGGATGGCACCATTCCCTAAATTGGTATTAATGGAAGAATGTCTAAAATATGTTTCATTATGCGTAAAAAAAACATTATCTATGATAAATATCAAAAAATATTACATTTATATTTTACAAAAAAATACTAAACTTCTTTTAGCCTATATATATATATATATATATATATATATATATATATATATATATATATATATATATATATATATATAGGCTAAAAGAAGTTTAGTATAAACTCGTAAACAATCTTCTATTATATGTGTTTAGGATTATTTTTGGAGTCAAATTGCCATAAAACCTAATGTCATGGGTTACTTTGTTCCACTTTGTATTATATTTAGCTTTTTCTATGTACATTGCATTATGCCTATTGATTTTATAGATGTAATATAATCATCTTTTGTGATTTTGGTAACAGCAAGGAGATATCATAAAAATATGAAGAGTAAATTACTGAAATCGTTCCTGTGGTTTGGTTAAAATTGCACGTTTGGTCCTTAATTTTTTTTTTTTTGCATTCGGATCGTCCTTGTGGTTTGATTTTGTTGCGTTTTTCATCCCTATGGTTTGGTAAAAATTGCATGTTTGGTCCCTAACTTTATGTATGTAAGGGACGAAAAATGAAACAAAATCAAACCACAGGGATGAAAAACGCAACAAAATCAAACCACAGGGACGATCCAAGTGCAAAAAAAGGTTAGGGACCAAACATGCAATTTTGACCAAACCATAAGGACGATTTTAGTAATTTACTCAAATATGAAATATCTTTTTTTTTTGAGAATATTGGTTATGTGATAATTTAAAGAAACAAAAAATAGTAAATTGATAAAACGAAACACAATAAGAGCGTATTGTGAGTTCTATAAAAACAAATGTAACGCCCGTGTTTTTAGACTAGACATTAATATTGACATAATGGTTTAGGTTAACCTTTGTAACTCATTTAGAAGAAATGAAAAGGAATTATGTGAATTATGTGTTTTATGCTTAATTATTAGGGTTTAATTAATTAAACATAAAAATAAGCATCAAAATTAAAGTGTGAGATAAGCCCGATGTCTTTACATAAAGTTGTAGTGGTTGAAACAAGGATTTCGGGGATATAAAGAATACAGAAATCCGAGTTATAACGAAGAAGTTATGACCTGTTGAAGTTTCGCGACAAAACCGACACGGTGCCGAATGTCGTAAAAAGTGAGTTTTTGATAAACTACTTTTTTAGCCTTAGTAATCTAAACGAAATTCGTAGTATTCGTTAAACCGAGAAGTTCGATAAAAAGAACGCCCAAATTTGACTTCGTATGATGAAGTTATGATTTTTCGAAGTTTCAGCTTAGCAGTAGACAGCTAAAAACTCAAATTTTAGATCGAGTGATTTTTAGCCGACACAACCTAAAGAAGAATTGAAGGTATCATCATTAGGAGCACAATGGTAAAAAGTCTGACGAAAACGGACGGCGGATGAAGAAGTTATGAATTTTTAACGGATTTCCTGTCCCGGTCTGTTAAAAATAATAATATAAAAAATAAATTCAAAATTAGCCGACGAAGTCTAAACGGAAGTTGTAGAGAGTAATTTTAGCTACACGTGCATATAAAGAACGTCAAAAACGGGGCTCGTATGCGAAAGTTATGGATTTTAGAAGTTTTTTTCACAAAAATCGAGAAAATTCGCATAGTCACGCTTTTGCCACGTGTCCTCGCCTCGCATATGCCACGTGGCGAAATCTGCTGAGTCACCCTCGCATGAACAGTAGCCACGTGATCCTCGCATGCAACCCACGTGATCCGACCCGCGTGTCGCTTGCTGATTGGATCGAGGGTACGGTCCAATGATCTTCCGACGCCTCGCTTCTGACTCATCATCCGAGCCTCGTTGGCCCAATCCGAAGGCGCCGCGTGTCCTTCGCGTGTCCGAAGCTCGCACCCGCCACCTGTCCTCGCTCCGCGGATGCCACCTGCCCTCGCTGACTCTTCCTTCTCGGCCGAACCCTCGCAGCTCTCCCCTATAAATAGTGGCCTTGCAAGATCTTCCGGCTACTTTTGGAAAATGGCCATTTTTCACCCCTTTTTCAATATTTTAGCCATTTTCGCTTCCCCCGATGCCCTGAGATCATTTCCAACGCCCAGAACACGTCTCGGAGTGCCCGAAGGCCCGGAAAATTTATCTTTTTGGTTTTGAAGCTCGACCTTTCGCAGAGCCCGGTTTCTTAATAAAACTCCTGGTTTTATTAAAAACGATCGTTTTAGGAAACGAATTGCTGCCCAATTATTATCAAATCAAGTGAGTGTATATTCACTTTCAATTTACACATTGATATGAAGTATTTACCTTAAAATACGTGCTACGTGTAAATATATTAATTGTTTATTTGAGGTGACTGTTGTGTTGATATTTTATACAAGTTTTAAACTGTATATATATATATATATATATATATATATATATATATATATATATATATATATATATATATATTACAAATATGTTGGGTAGAACATGGGTAGATAGTTGGTGTGTGATAAAATAAAGTGATGAGAGGTATCGATGTTTAAGATGATCTAGTCATCTAACAGAGTATAGACAACGACCACAGACTATTTTAGATAGTCCAGTGGAACGTTAGTAGACTCGTAATCGGTACGTATGTTTGAACTATATGTTCATAAAGTGTTCTTGAACTATATGTTCCTTAGGTGTTTTTGAACTATTTGTTCATCCGTTAATTCTTCTTTTTGATACTATTACGTGTCAGGGTACGAGAGCGTATGGGAGTACTTTATTAGTATTTTCCCAATGCTTTTATTCTGAAGAGATTTGGAGTCTTTGTTTCTTTTGTGAAGTGATCGGACGAGCTTCATGAGTCAGTGTTTTCCTTTCCGATGCCGGATAAGGGTGAGTCTGGGGGTTCAGACCACAGCCTAGGCATTAGTCAGTGTTTTCCTTTCCGATGCCGGATAGGGGTGAGTCTGGGGGTTCAGACTACAGCCTAGGCATTAGTCAGTGTTTTCCTTTCCGATGCCGGATAGGGGTGAGTCTGGGGGTTATATACCTCACGATATTCAGACCACAGCCTAGGCAAAGTTCGATGCTGGATAGGGTGCATCTGGGGGTTATATACCTCACGATATTCAGACCACAACCTAGGCATTAGTTAGTGTTTACATTGTCGGATAGGGTGCGTCTGGGGGTTATATACCTCACGATATTCAGACCACAGCCTAGGCAAAGTTCGATGCTGGATAGGGTGCGTCTGGGGGTTATATACCTCACGATATTCAAACCACAGCCTAGGCATTGATAAATACCCCTGACTTAATTGTCTTGTGGTTCTTTCTTTTATGAACAAAGGTGCGTAGTTAAACTTAGTCCATTCATTCAATATCTTTATCAATCCTTGTTTACTGCTAGAGGATTTCTGAAGTAGTTTCGTAGTTAGTTGTTCATATCGATCCTTTAGGCTAGATCTAGTAAGATCACTGTATAAAGTTAGTATGTGGGGATCAATGTTGTTAGTTCCTGTTAAGTAAACTTTGGTGATGATCTGACTTCGTGCCTATTAGGTAAACCCTGGTGACTATGAGACGTAGTGCCTATTGGATAAATCTTGGCGACGATGTGACTTCGTGCCTATTTGACATAAATTGTTGTAGGAAAACAATGTTGTCACCCCTAATGAAAATCCTTAGGCTAGGTCCCTTGTGATAGTTGTTTTAGGGACGTAAGGTGAGGATAACGGGAATGGGTAATTGGGGTAATTTGGTTGACTGATTGATGTTTAAACATAATAAATTTATGTATTGTGGGTTGAAAACCCTATATGCTCACCAGGCTTCCAAGTCTGACCCACTCAGCTTTTTATGATTACAGGTAGTGGACCCCGAGCATAGTCGGATGATGATGATGAGTGATTTTGGATTATAGGCCATTAGTTATAAATAACTGTTGTAAGGCTTATAAGGTCTTGTTTCTGCTTTTGATCTGTATCGGAACATGACATCCCGAGGTTTTATTATGAAATAAAAAAATATATTTCTTAAAGCAAGGTTTTGATAAATTTTTATCATGTTTGACTTTGGGAACAAATTCCGTAACACTTTTAATGAAATGATTACTCTGATTTTATTTTAAAAAGCATAAACGAAATCGGTCTTTTCTGGCCGTGAAATTGGGGATGTCACAACAAATATATTAAAGAAACAAATTGCATGTACAACCCTAGAGTAGGATTTTTAATATACCAAAAAAATAGATTAAACAACTAATAGCATTAACAAACACTTTTTTTATAAGAGCAAAATGTGAAAAAATAATGTATAATCCATAATTTAGGTAAGAAACCACTAAAACAAACAATGATGTTTAACTATTGTTTCCACCTTTCAAACCAAGATCTTAAACAACCAACATGAAAAATAAAATTGTTGTTTACAAGTCTAAAGAAACAAACTTTTTCAAACTTGCTATTAAAATTAAAACTCAGCAAATGTTTTCTAATGTAACATTCACAATTTCTTTACTGTGTTTCAAAACCTATGCATTAGTCTTGAACTGAAACTTATGTATGAAAATCATCATGCTTACTAACTTGATTAAATTGAATGAGTGTATTTGTATTCGAAGATGAATCAGTGGGATCGTCTCCACCAAAACTAATTTTATAAGAAAAATAACTAATATTAGTCACATAAAGGGTAATTATAGAAATAAAATGATAAAACATAAATTACCTTTTCTTGAAAACATGATTCATCAATATCGGTGTTAATGAAAAGCTTTGTCATGGAAAACTATGTGTTAACTGTGGGATGATCTAAAAAAACTATACAAGTGTTATTTAAATTATTATAAAATAAAATATAATAAGAAAATTAATTAGCTCTCCAAACTTTAAGCATCAATGTTATTTAAATTATTATAAAATAAAATATAACAAGAAAATTAATTAACTCTCCAAACTTTAAGCATCACAAATTGAAGGATGCCAATGATTCGAAGACCGTGTGGATTGTTATCAATAAATTCTTGCATTTTGTAAGCATAATGACCCACAAAGGGACATGAATTTGTAAACCACTGGAAAATAAATTATTAAATTAATTGATATACATACATACATACATACATATATATATATATATATATATATATATATATATATATATATATATATATATATATATATATATATATATATATATATATATATATATATAGAGGATGGTTCACTTGAGATTAAAAAAAATAGAGATCTTAAGATTCAACCTCAGCCACATATTTCTCATTTGCCTCTCTAATGCACCAGCGTACCGGCAGCAACGGAGTATGCCTAATTATCAATGATTATATGGCAGAGAGGTATAATCATATAGGATTATACATGTTTATACGTATGTGCCTAATCATAAATTATTATACATATAAGTCTATTCACAGATAGAGTAATCATAAATGATTATGACAGTTGGTGGCAGAATAGGTGGTGATGACAAAGTTGGCGTTGGTATATGTGACAGTAGTGAAGTCGGTTGGTGTCAGAGGTGGTGATAATGGTGGTGGCTATGGCGGTTATGGTGGTGGAGGAGAAAGGAATGGGCGGCACTGTATAATCACTTATGATTATACCAGTCCTGCAGCGCCGGTACACCGGAGGGTTAGATCAACAGATGTGAAATACGTGGCTAAGGTTGAATCTCAAGATCTCTATTTTATTTTTAATCTCAACGGAACCTACCTCTCTCTCTCTCTCTCTCTGTGTATATATATATATTGAAACATCCAAAAATATGGTCCCATAAAATTTTAATTTAAATAATAGATAAAATAGCAAAGTTTCATATCATCCAAACATTTTTAATAAACTGGTGTATCAATTTGTCATAAATTAGAGTAAAGCATCATAACAAAATCCCAATGGTGTGTGCGATGCAGTCATCCCGAGCTCTTTCCCTTGGAACCAGAAGTACCTGAAACTGTAAGCACAAAGCTTAGTGAGTTCCACCCAAAATACCACATACCAACCATACAATAAACACACAGTGAGCCCCGCCCAGTCATCGGACCCCGTCTAGTCATCGGGACCTGCCAGGGCTCCGACAGGTCATCGAGCTGAGCTCGGAAAGCATATAAACACATATACATGCAATATACAAATCATATAGATAGTCATCGGGCTTCGCCCGACATCGGACCGTAGTCCAATATCATATAAACATAGGCACATGGAAGAGTCAAAAAGACAGCTTGCATTCCATCATCATAACATAAACATGGGCCGATATTGGTGCCTTCGACCCACTAAACTCGTTAAGGAAACTCACCTCACACTACTGACTCTCATAAACGATCCCTGGCTATTGGCTGACAGATTCCCGAACTGTTAATCATCAAAATAACCCCCAATTAACAATTGGGTTCCAATTCATAACCATAAATCCATACTTGGGGTAAAAAAGACTATTTTACCCCTAACCTAGATTAGTCTAAAACCAAGGCCTAAACTCACACTCTGGTGGCCCAAAATCCAAAAAAAGGTCAACCAACACCCAATTATGGCCCAATTTTCCAAATTGGACCCAAACCCCTTACATTGGCCTTACCCTAAAACCCATCCAAATATCCTAAACCATACACTTGTTCTTAGATGGCCTAACAAGGACCCAAACACCTAAGCCCAAAAGAAAACTCAAACCCAACGAGATTAGGGTTTTCACATAAAATGACGATTAGGGTTTTGGAAAAACACTTAACCAATAAAGACTTAATCCAGTAAGCCCATCAATCTACTAGGTCAATCATATAATGGAGTCAGGCATAATTCATAATTTAATCCAACGGTCCAAAACACGGATCCAGGCAAGTCCCAAATAAAAGTCTCAAAGATTAGGGTTTTCTAAACACTAATTAGGGTTTCCAACCCAAACACATGCCAATTAGTCTAATGGTTAAGTTTTAGGCTGATTAGGGTTTCACTAGGCTGGGCACCACCCACTGCCACCTCGAGCGGTGGTGGTAGATGGTGGTTGATGGTGGCAGCCATCCACATACGGTGGCGACTTGAGGGACAATCCTATTAACCAAACACACACACACACACAAGCTGAACACCATTAACACACCAAATCACACATAGACAACCACCTCCTCATGGTGGCTGGTTGGCAGTAAAAAGAAGTAAGCTTAGCGGCAACCACCACGGTTGGTGTGACAACCCGAAATTTATTCCGTCATTTTTAACCCCTTCTTCCGTTAATAAGCCTCATTTTTATTTAACTGTCCGTTGACTTTTGGACTGATTAATTAATTTGGGACTTTTTGAATGACTTCATGAGGGTTGAAACAAATTAGAAACACCCACAAAATGCCCTTAAAAATGTTTAGTTTCAACCAAGTCAAAATTTGACCGTTTAATCGGGTGCGACCAAAAAGCCCCGTTTAACGGTAGTATCGGGTAGATTTCCACTGAGCCGCGACTCAATCCTCTATCTAATGAGGAGTGGACTTCATTTCCACCCTTTTCACCCTCTCTCTACACTCTCTCTCTACAACTTGTTTTCGAGCCAAAAATCGTCTGTTTCGAGCCCCAAACGAGTAAGCAATCTACCCTAACTTGTTGTATAACTTAGTTAGCATGCATATTCATGTTTAAAACATGAATTAGGGGCCAATACATGTGTTTACGGTCCAAGAACTCTCTTCGACCGTGAACACCATTTAATGGGGTTTTTAAGCCCCAAAACCCCTCTAAATTGCCCCTAAGGCTTAGATATGAGTTGTAGGCTTACATATTCGGACTTAGAACACCTTGAAATGAGTTTTTGGAGAGTAAACATGAGTTTACTGCCCAAGAACATGCTTGGGCCGTAAACTCCTCTTCATGGGGAGTAAACTCAATTTTATGTGTTAGAAATGCCCACAAACACTTCCTATGGCCTTGGAAAAATGTCTAGAAGCAACTCCATTGTTGTAAAGGATTAAAACTTCAATAAAACCAAGGGAATAGGAGTTTACGACTGTGAACTCCCATAGAATTGGTCCATGGGCTGTAAACTCCCATTAAGTGCCCAAATGATGCCTAAACTCCTTCATTTGACTTGGAAAATGCATAGAACTTTATTCCCTACCACTTAAGACCTTAAAACACCAAAGGAATATGTGTGAGGGAGTTTAGGGCCGTAAACTCCTAGTTTACTGCCGTAAACTCCAATAAATGGTCCATTTGTGAGTTAAAACCCTTTCCGATGCATTAGACTCAAACCTAGATTTAATCCCCAAGTGTTTCAAGGCCATTTAGCACTCAAGAACCTCATCCATAAGTTTACGGCCGTAAACTCATGGGTATGAGGTGTTTAGGGCCGAAATCTCTCTTAAGAGTTTACTCTTGAAGAGTAAACTCCTCACCCAAGCCATACATGTCCATAAATGTTACCCGAGACACTCCAAACACTTAATCAAAGTGTTTTCCGCACTATAAGATGCATATACCTGTTTAATTAGTATTATATGTACTAATTGTATGTAAACATATTTTTATCATATGTTAATAGGTCACTAAGTGTGTTCAAGTCGTTACTTGACACTGAGCACCCAACCGGCACCTTCGTCGGATCCACTTACATCAGGTGAGTTCATACCCCTGAATTAACCTTTTAAATGTTTTTACATGCTTTTATTGGGGGGGGGGGGATACAAGTTAAACATGCCAGTTATCATATCAATCGCATGTGATTGATAACCCGCATGCACAAGGATTTACTACACTGTTAACTGTTTTACCGAGAATGATACTGTAAATGGTTTTTCCAAAACGTCGTTACTTGTTCAACTTTTACTTATATTGTTTTATCGAAGTTTCATTTAAAACTTGTTTATGAAAGGTTTCCAAATAATTTCTAAAGGTTTTCAAACTTATTTTATAAAAGAATACCAAATCGCGATTTTCTTAAGTATAAATGTTTTCCAAAGTTTTCACCGAAGTTTTCTTCCATGTTTTATACTCCTACTTCGTTAGATTCTACTGCTTCGTTATAATCCAACTTAGTTAATGCTCCTACTTAGTTATATGCTACTACTTGTTAACGCTTTTACTTCGTGATACACTTTTACTTCGTAATACGCTCCTACTTATTAACGCTCCTACTTCACGATACACTCCTGCTTCATGATACGCTCCTACTTCACGATACACTCCTGCTTCACGATACGCTCCTACTTCACGATACACTCCTGCTTCACGATATGCTCCTACTTCACGATGCACTCCTACTTCACGATACGTTCCTACTTGTTAACACTTCTACTTTGTGAAACACTTCAACTTCGTTAAATGCTTCTACTTAGTTAAATGTATGCCTGTGCTTGTATAGATATATATAAATAATGTTTAAAGGACTTAGGAAGGCTAGTTTGCCCTATTTCATTTTCTTCGTTGAGATGTGGTCTAGTGGGATCGGATATCCGTCCAAAGGTTGTTTGATAATTAGTTATATATCATGTATACAAGCATAGACATACAGGTTTACATTAGTCAGTTCAGTTGTGAGTCTCTATCATTAGTCAAGTATTTTACATCAAATCTCACTACACGAGATACATCTTCAGTACACGGGCTTCTCCGTTGTCAAGTTGGTAACCAAAGTCTCTTGTAGGGAGAGCGGACATTATGTGTATAGATCTATACGGGATTGACACCCCCGCACCCTGACTGCTAGCTATAGTCCACGGCCTACCAAGCCAAGGGGTGACAAATGTCATACTTACACCGACGCTTGCAGGGCGTCAAGTTCTCTAGTGTCTATCAGTATGGTTACGAGTATCTCGGGGTTACCTTATAATTCATGGCTTTAAGGTAATGGGTTTTTAACACTGTTTTAGACCTTGCTAGACGAATCATTCAGCTGACACTGTCTGGGGTCTGTTCTCACTGTTTTAGACCTTGCTAGACGTATCATTTAGTTGACACTGTCTGGGGTCTGTTCTCACTGTTTTATACCTTGCTAGACGTATCATTCAGTTGACACTGTCTGGGGTCTGTTCTCACTGTTTTTAGACCTTGCTAGACGTATCATTTAGTTGACACTGTCTGGGGTCTGTTCTCACTGTTTTTAGACCTTGCTAGACGTATCATTCAGTTGACACTGTCTGGGGTCTGTTCTCACTGCTTTTAGACCTTGCTAGACGTATTATTCAGTTGACACTGTCTGGGGTCTGTTCTCACTGTTTTTAGGCCTTGCTAGACGTATCTTTCATTTGATACTATCTGGGGTCTGTGTCTCCTCTTGTTAGACTGAGCCAGGCGTACCATTCATTCGATACTCTCCTGGAGTCTATGATATCTTTTTGCCTTAGTCAGCAGTCCTCACTGCTGAGGCATATGTTATTTTTCCCTGATATTCTTCTACTTTCTTTAAAGTCAAACACCATATTTTGATAACGATAGTGTTTAAGGGAAAACTACTTTTTACCACATAACTTTGTCCAGTCTTGGTAGAAGACTGCTTTTAATTAGAAAATATAGGATTTTCTGGAAAGGACTCTAATTCACTGTATACTTTAAAACTACTACTTATATAAAGTTATTTGGATAAAATGACACTAAATACTTATGAACTCACCAACATTTATAAAAATGCTGATACTCGCTTTTCAAATAACTTGTATTCTCAGGTCAGCTTTAGACAGGTACATTCCAGGAGCTTTTGGATGAAGACAGTTTAGTACCAAGCTGCACCTATATTACTACTTGTATTACTTAATGTTTTCTATGTAATGTAAACCATGTAAAACTATTACTATTAATGAAATGGTTGTTGTACTTTGATTACTATACTGTATATGTTGTGATACTTGACATGACGTCATCCACCCCAGAACGTTTCTGCCGTTCCGGTTTTGGGGTGTGACAGTTGGCTGCCATGGTGGTTTGCCTCACCTACGACCAACATAACCCTCCTCCGAATGCTTCATGGGTTCTAGCAGCAACACACATACACATACATGACACGAGACCACAAGCTCTCAACCACCGACTATGCGGCTAAAGATGCTGGAACAAACAGAAATGGTGACCAAGGGTCACCAACGGTAGCAACGACGTACATGACGTCAAACACACTGAGAAGAACGAAGGAAAGCAGACAGAAATGGCAGTTAACCTTATCGGGAACTTCCTGGTCGCTCACGACCCACATAATGACGAACACAACTTCAAACACCGACCTCGGTGGCTCTTCCGGCTGCATGCAACGTCCCACAACAATGGCTATTGTCGAGGTGTTCAACGAAAAGGTAGTAGGAGGTAGGGTGGCGGTCAGACTCGAATTTGCAAGCGATGACTGAGAAGCTTCCAAGATGGTGGAGACTGAAAAGAAAATGAGCTAGGTTTAGGGTTCGGTATCCACCAAAACGAGAGGGAAGGGAAGCGGGTTTAATTTCCGTGTTTTCTTTCGAACATGAGCTCAAAATCCAAGTTTGGCCCTCCTCCACAACACCTTTTTCAAATTAAGTCCCATAAATACCAAACACCCCTTGACTTCTGAAAATCTTTACAAACCAATCCAGAAATTACACTTAACCCCCAATATTCAAAAGTTATGACATTTAACTCCCAAAACCAATGTCTTGCTAAATTATTATGGATTTAGGGCTTCAATAAAATACAATTTACATCTTGGGGTTTAAGATTGATTTATTTACTTCTTTTATATATTTAATCTCAAACGAAATGTTACAATTCTCCCCCACTTAAATTAGATTTCATCCTCGAAATCATCTCTTACCAATCCCAGCAAGTCAACAACCTGAGAAACAAGACTACAACCCTGAGCATACCACAATCTTCCCAAAGCAATCGAAACAAACCCTCTTAGGGCTCTCCAAATTGAAATTGAATGAACTTCTTGCAACAATCACATTTACTCAATTTGAAATCTGAAGTCTCGAGATGGTCTGACTCCCTGGCAGACCATCCATACTGAACTATTATTGTTGAATCCCATCCACTTATCTCCTAACCAACTATTCAACTTCTAATTACTTGAATTTCCCAATAGAAAATAGAATCATAGACCAAGTATCCTTACAGAACACTTATAATGACAGAAGGCTCAAATAATCCTTCGAGTAGGAGACTTATCCCTATAATGGTTAGACTCAGACAAGTTGTGCAACAGGATCAAATCATTTACTATGAGATTATTCAAAATCAACTGCAAGTGACCTACATCTCCTTCGAATAACAAGCTATTCCATACACAAGTTCCAAATCAATAATACTGCCTTGACTTATCTTGATTCCCTCCACAAATAAAACCAATCCAAGGCACGGTCACAAGAGTTGTTCTACCATCCAAAACTGAATCCATTTATTACCTTGAACCCTTTGACCAATGCCCTCGACATAAAGATACCCTAATCCTCAACCCACGTAAACGAAGATTCTGCACAAAACACTTGCGATACTTGACTCGAGATCTTACCCAATAACCAACCCGATACTCAACCCATAAACCGAGTTCCACAGATCTGCACTTGCATTTCACCCGAACACTTTCTGATAACGACAACCCTTGCTAGACCGAGATACAGAGGTTCCCAAACCAACTTGCACCTGGTGCAACCACCAGGTTCCCTAGAGTCGAAATAACAAGGCTACCCATCCTATAAACCTCCCTGCATCACACACTGACCACTACCTAATCCTGCGACTCAAGATCCAAATCCTTGACTGAACGGTCTTTACCAGGTCTCACATGTATTGCCAAAATAGCATGGCCCTCACCCACGGGTCCCACCCATCTATATCAAAAAGTTGCCTTGCTCACGGGTCCCACCCGCCTAGTGCTATACAAGCATTACTCCGCTACGGACCCTAATGGTCTTCGAGCCAAACAGAGAAATACTCCTTGACAGGAACTAATAGTAGGATCCTCCTTCCTGAAGGATTTTGGGGATCCACAAGCTTTGGGCTCCAGATGAGCCCCCAACTATCTTACTACAATCTCGGTCCGAAATAGGCCTGACAATTCTCGACAAGACCCACGACACGACACGAAATAAACGGGGTTGGATTGAGTTTTTCAACCTGCCAACCTATCAACCCGTTTATTAAATAGGTAATATATGGGTTTCTCAAAAAATATATGGGTTGACCCACCAACCCATTTAGAATTTTAATAAAAAAAATTATATATTTTTTAAATGTATTAAGTATTACACACTATATATTTTATACTTTATACTAGGATAGAATACCTAATATCATTGACCATTTGACCTATGGGTAACCATCCGCTGATTTGCATTGCAACACATTTGGTGTTTGCCATAAATAATCTAAATATTCCACAAAAACGACAACATGAACGATCGAATCATTATCGAGCGACGCTGATGCTTGCAATTGAATTTATCTATGTTTGTATTAATGTTTTAGTTTGAACATGTTTCCATGAATGTTTATAATTTTCATTTGGATGTTTAAGACTTAAGTTTCTAAAATTCGGATAGGTTTGCATCAAGAATTTACTCATGTTTAATTATCAGTTTTATTTATGGAATCTGACTCACGAACATATGAAGCCAAATTTAACCCACAATCCTGCCAACTTGTAAACTCGTATAAATAAATGGGTTGATGGGTCATATATGAGTTTTTGTTCCAAACCCGCTAACTCGTGACCCACCAACCTGTGACCTGTATAATTAAATGGGTTATGTTTCGGTTGGTATATTTTGACATGTCGACCCGCCAACCCGCGACCCACCAACCCGAACACGACACGATTGCCAGACTTAGCCCAAAAGGCCCTGAAATGATTGTCAAAGAACTCTAAAATCCCTTCATAGGCTTAACCTAAGACCACCCAGGTCCAGGCTAGAATACTGCTAGTAATCTCCGATGAGATAAACTCCTACATCCACACATCGATCGACTCAATGCTTGCTACTGAGTTGGAACCAAAATCTGAACCCCATACCTGAGTGCTCAACACCATACAGAAAGCAACATGCAAGAGATTCGAATATACCTAAGAATCCTCATCCCACAGGCTTCCTAGATTCTCCAAGGCTCTTCATGATTCGGGTATGGATCCTGTGCTTTCAATAGTATGGGCCCAACACTACCTTCCACACCTATCCACACTTTCCACAAGAATCCTCCCGAATCCTCTAAGTCACCTTCAAATCCATACACCACACGCTCTCTAACCAATGCAATGAAACCCACTAAAGCAATTCCTTAGGCTTTCCTAGGTTTCTGACCTCACCTTGCCATCACCTGCTGAAGAAGTCCCTATAATTCCAGTCACCCACCTCATGAATACAATCACATGGATCAAAGCTTAGATAATCCTTCGAGTAACAGACTCATCCCTACAGCAGTTGGATTTAGACAAGAGTTGCGTAATAGGCTCAAATCCATCACTCTAAGATTATTCAATCTTTGTCACATGTGAGTTGACATATTCACTTAGTAGCTAACTCCTATCACCTAGGAGTTCCACAAAGCACAAAGCAAGCAGCATTCGTGCAATATCACTCCAATCCAACCTACTACAAAACATACTAGGAGCTCCCACTCCCTCTATTGATTGCCTTACGCATACTAACCAAACCCAACCTAACATCACATGCTTCCTAGACTACCAGGTACCACATATCACACCAACGTATCACTGGTTAATCAGAACTAGCATGCAAGTCTACAAGCTCATACAATAGGCAAACAAGGCATCTCTCCTAGATCCTTAACCATAATTTAGCATGCGATTCACAATTCAAAATTCATATCATATATATAAGCATGTATGGGTATTTTGGGATAACTTACTTGAGCTCGACTAATTGCACGTACCACACCCTTTTCTCTTTTAGAAATTCTTTTTATGAAAATGTTTCCTTTTTAAAATTTTTCTACCAAGCCCTTAATTTAAGTTCAGACACAACCGAGAGTGTGCCCAAATCTCTCAAACCAAGGCTTTGATACCAAAATGAAACATCCAAAAATATGGTCCCAAAATTTTTCGATATAAATAATAGATAAAATAGCGAACTTCCATGTCATCCAAACATTTGTAACAAACCAGTGAACCAATTTGTCATAAACCAGAGTAAAACATCATAACAAAATCCCAATGGTGTGTGCGATGCAATCATCCCGAGCTCTTTCCCTTGGAACTAGAAGTACCAGAAACATAAACTAAAAACCATAAACACAAATCTGAGTGAGTTCCCCTAAAATACCACATACCAAACATATAGTAATCATACAGGGGCCCCCACCCAGTCATCGGGCCCTGCCCGGTCATCGAGTTGAGCTTGAAAAGCATATAAAGGCATACACATCCAATATACACAAAATACATATAGTCATCGGGCTTCGCCCGACATCAGACCTTAGTCCATATCATATAAACATAGCCACATGCAAGAGTCACAAAGGCAGCTAGCATTCCATCAGCATAACATAAACATCGGCAGACATTGGTGCCTTCGACTCGCTAAACACGATAATGAAACTCACCTCACACTGCCGACTCACACTGACGATCCCTAGCTGCTGGCTGACTTATTCCCGAACCGTCAATCATCAAAATAACACCCAATTAACAATTGGGTTCTAATGCATAACTCCATAATTGGGGTAAAATGACTATTTTACCCCTAACCTAGCGTGGTCCAAAACCAAGGCCTAAACTCACACTCTGGACGACCAAAAGCCAAAAAAAGGTCAACCAAGGCCCAATTATGGCCCATTTTTCCAAATCGGACCCAAAACCCTTACACGTGCCTTACCCTAAAGCCCATCCAAATATCCTAGACCATACACTTGTTCTTAAATGGCCCAATAAGGACCCAAACACCTAAGCCCAAAAGAAAGGCCCAACTCAAAGCTCAACAAGATTAGCGTTTTCACATAAAATAATGACTAGGGTTTAGGAAAATCACTTAACCCATAAGGACTTAATCCAGTAAGCCCATCACTCTAATAGGTCAATCCTACAATGGAGTTGGGCATAATTCATAATTTCATTCCAACGGTCAAAAACGCGGGTCCCGCAAGTCCTAAACAAAAGTCTCCAAGATTAGGGTTTTCTAAACCCTAATTAGGGTTTCTAATCCAAACACATGCCAATTAGTCCAATGTTTAAGTTTTAGGCTGATCAGGGTTTCACTAGGCCGAGTACCATCCACTGCTACCTCAAGCGATGGTGGTAGACGGTGGTTCACGGCGGCAGCCACCCGTACATGGCGGTGACTCGAGGGATAATTCCATTAACAAAACACATATACAAATTGAACATCATTAACACACCAAATCACATACACAACCATCTCCTCACGGTAGCTGGTGGCGGAAAAAAGAAGGAAGCTTAGCGTCAGCCACCATGGTTGGCTGCGATGGTCGTTCGCCTCAACTCCGACCAACATAACCCTCCTGCGAATGCTTCATGGGTTCTAGTAGTAACACACGCACATACATGATGTGTGACCACAAGCTCTCAACCACCGACTAGGCGATGAAGATGTTGGAACAAATAGAAACGAAGAAACAGGGTCACTGGAGATAGCAACGGCGTACACGATGTCAAACACACCGAGAGAAAAGAAGTAGAGGAGAGAGGAGTGGTGGTTAGCATTACTGTGAACTTCCTGGTCACTCACGACCCACACAATGATGAACACAGCTTCAAACACCGACCTCGGTGACTCTTCCGGCTGCCCGCGATGCCCGGGAGTTGGGGTTGTTGTGGAGGCGTTCAACCGAAATGTAGCAGGAGGTAGGGTTACGGTCGGACTCGGATTTGCAGGCGACGACTGAGAAGCTTCCAAGATGGTGGCGACTGAAAAGAAAATCAGCTAGGTTTAGTGTTCAGTATCCACCAAAACAAGAGGGAAGGGAAGCGTGTTTAATTCCCGTGTTTTCTTTCAAACATGAGCTCAAATTCCAATTTTGGCCCTCCTCCAGAAAACCTTTTTCAACTTAAGTCCCATAAATACCAAACATCCCCTAACTTCTGAAAATCCTTACAAACCAATCCGGAAATTAGACTTAACCCCCAATATTCAAAAGTTATGACATTTAACTCCCAAAACCAGTGCCTTGCTAAATTATTATGGATTTAGGGCTTCAATAAACTATAATTTACCTCTCAGGGCTTAGGGTTTATTTATTTACTTCCTTTATTAATCTCAAATGGAATGTTACACACACACACACACACACACACACACACACATATATATATATATATATATATATATATATATATATATATATATATATATATATATATATATATATAACATAATTTGCATCTTGGATTTGGATGTTGAGTTTGTGTTTTTTCATATCGGAATTATCTCGCAACATGTCACCAAAAGCAACTACCAATCTAGAAAAGTCATGACACTCCATAAGAATACTGTTATGGACAAAAGTAAGTTTATGATGAAGCCGATTTAACCTCAAACCACCCATCCTTTGTGATGCAAAGACTGGAAATTTTATGTAAAATGCATGCCCATTTTTTTAGAATATCTTTGAATTTGTAGATGTTTTTTGTTGATACAATTGCTTGGATCTTGTTTCCCTAAAAGAACTATGATATAAGTTGGCATTTATAAGTAAATTATATTAGATTTGTATGAGTAATGAAAAAATATTTTTAATTTATATAATTACCTTTTCATCTATTAAGATAATTTCAATTGAGTAAATTTTATCCTTGTTGTATAAAGACATTTTCTTCCACAAGTTTATGACACGAAGTTTGAAAGTCAAGTCATCCCTAGTTACATCCACATCAGCTACGAAGGTAATATTTGGACCTGTCATTTCTGTGAAAAAAAATTAAAATAACAACTTCATGACAAATTGTTGTAAGATATTGAAAGTCAGGTTTTGTATGTAAAAAATATTTGAAAATTTTAACTTTTTATTATTCTATACAACATAAATAGAGAAGTAAAAGAATACAAATATTATACATAAGAATATATCATTAGATTATGTACTTTGACTTTGCATATGCAATACAGTCAAAGTGTCATTGTATTTTATTTACTTGCATAAAGAACTCCAAATTGATAATTGTTAAAAGAAGTCAACTTTTCAACTATACTACACCAATCTGAAGGAGTTTTTGTGGTAAGCATATGCATATGCAAAAATAGGTTGCCCTATTAGGTAAAAGTATAAAACATGATATCTCATAATTACATATACACAAAAGGACATAATTGTCCTTTTAGTGAAGAGAAACAATATCATTTTTTTTTCTGCAAAATAGTTCACTAACCATCAGGTTTTTGTTAAGGTAATCAATCCTTTTTAGCATATTGTGTAATAACAAAGTTAATAGAGAAGAAAGGAACAGAAAAGTAACAATAGGAATAACTATATAAGATTTTTGACCATAACATACACAGTCACATTCAAAACCAGTAAACTTTTTGTTGCAATTATGTACCAATAACCATCTGTATAAAACATGGTTGATGGGTAAATTTATAAGAAAAAAGCAACACAATATGTCGTATACAGAAAAATATACACATACCATGAGGAGAAGGCGAACTGTAAACAGAAGAACAATACTTCCTTTAAGAGAAGAAAAAAATATAGATGAGAATGAATTACTAGATTTGGAAAGAAGAAGACATACAGACAACCAAACTATGAAATACGTAAAGGTAAGCAAATAATTTTTGATACATATTTATAAAAATGTAAATGATAAATGATAAAATCACAAACTTGATTACATTCCTATTATAATGCAGATATAATGGGTAAAAGATAAATAAATTCAAAAAGGTTGATTAGAATTTGGCAACATAGATGCTAATTAGTAGGAAAACTCCCAAAATTCCGTTTATTTAAATTTGATTTGATGAAAATGTTTTGTATGTAAATTTTTGTAATTGATTTTCGTTATTAATGCAATGAGCGGGAAAATTTTCTGAGAAGTGAGAAACGGACACGTGGATTGATGGATTATATATGTAAATATAAATGTAAATTGATTAATTTTTGCAATATTATATCATAATGTTGTATACGTAAATTGATTTAAATTGATTTTCAATGCAGGAATAGAGATTACACAAAGCAGAAAATTCACCACAATTCGACTGCTGAAGATTATGGAAACAGATTTGATATTGAATGATAAATTGTGCGGGAGAAAAAAAATAAAAAGGTGTATATTCAGGTATTAAAATTAAAAGTATCATAATAATCAACCTTATCTTTTGGGAATTGATTATCTTTTTTGAAATTGGAATACAACTAGTGATATGATAGCAATTACCATTTTATTGTTTTCATTGTAGGTCATTTAAGATATAATATAAAATCCTTAAATTGTGAAAACTGAAATGATGATTTTTTGGATCCGATGGTGGATTGATGGTGTGAGTTATTACTCTGGACATAATGTTAGATTTACGATTATTTTGTATTATTATTATTTTAACTTTTATTATTATTCATCGTTATAGTTGTGGTGATTATGAACATAGTTTAAGAAAAATATCATGAGAAAATCAAACTTTTATGCATTTATTATTTAAATTGCACAAAATAACTCCACTATTTGAAGTAAAGTAAAACTATAATTTGGACAAAGTTTTGTAGAAAGTAAAATTATAAAAGTATGATGCTACACCATGGTAATAAGACAATAAAAAGTTAAGATTGCCCTGATTGTTATTTTTACCAACAATTTATTATATGACGTTATAATAAGAGTTTCTCTTATCAACATGTTGTAGTTGATTTAAAGAATATCATAAATTGAAAAAATAAATTATATATTATATATTATAACAACTTTACATACTAATATTTTTATGATATAATATGGTAGTTTATAACGTTTTGTTAACAGAAAAAAATTATGGAAAAAAAACATAAGTTAAAAAATATAAAAAAATAGAAAACATGAATTCAGATAATTTTATGAATTTAGCATCAAACAACCATTTAAAAAACAATCATAGGAAACAAATTTTTGAACCATGAAAAACCACAAGGTGAAAAATCTATGGTGCAAATTAAAGGAAGTAATTGTTTATGTAATTGCAAAATGGAACACCTATTCAAATTCCTCACCAAAGCATAACTCAATCATTTTTCTCCAACTTTACCTTTAACAACTATTTTTTTTGGACAATTTGGATATACTTTTGGAGTTTTTGATGATGATAAGTGATCATTCAAATCTAAATCGAAAACTTCTTCCATATTTCGCTTTAAGACCGGTGTTGTCTTCAAACTTTTCATTGGACTTGTTGTCTTGTTTTTGTCGATAGTGGAAGGAGTTATGTTATCGTCCATGCAAGAAATTGTGTCCAAAAAATATAATCGTATATTATTTTTATTGCTAAACTGAAGTATTGTTTTAGAGAATCTGTCAAAAAATTAAAATGTATTTAATCTTTAAATTTTTGATCTTTTGAGATAGCAAATCAGCCGAACCAAAATCTAACGACTATGAATTAGAAGGCTATATAGTACAAAAAATAAACAATAAAATAATGTACTAAAAAGTAAAAGAATATTTAAATTAAAAACAACAAAAAATAAGTAATAAAATAACTTGTGACTCGGTCAACTTATTTTTCAAGTTGTTCGATTAAACTCTCATCATCCCTGATTCTAGCAATACCATATTGGTTGTTTTTGTTGGACACATTGAATTTAATAACATAAATTTTAGAGGCCAATTTCAAACCTTTCAATGCGTTAACAAACTCTTTCGGTGATTGCTTCAACATATACCTCCTTTCTCTCTCAAAGATGGTTAAGGTTAGAGTTTCAGTATTATCATGCACACGTATAGGAATCATAAACGTATAAAAAAAATAAAAACTGATAATAATATTAATATTGTGATAAACATGGAATATTAGATAGTTCATTATGATTCAAGTGTAATGTAACAACCATGGAACAATCGAAGTGGTAGTTTTTGTGCAGTTTTCATTATGACATTCAGAAGACTTTGTTTGATGGGCATCACTTTCATCTGATGGAACTGCTTTTCCGAAATAGTTGGTATATGCTTGATAATACCATTTTTGATTCTGTAAAATTCCCTTTAAAACCCACGATTACGAAATTGCATTTCTACAAAAAGGTATGTACTTTAGATTAACATACATAACGCAAATGCAAATGAAATATATTTAAATTATATAACACAAACGTAAAAAAACACAAACACACAGTCAAAATATTTAAAGCAACAAATAAAAATTAAAAAAAGTACAATAAAACATGAAATACCTCGACCGGTTCCTAAACTCCAACGATACCCTTCAAGTTATTTTTTACCATGATATCATCATATTCAAAAATTTGATTGGATGGAATAACTGAAAATGTATTTGTAAATAATCGGGACGATCATCACCATCCAAACTATTATGTACACCAAAAATTAAAAAAGTATTACTCACGTAAACTATAATTGTACAATAAACACATTAAAACATAAATTACCTTTTGTTGAAATCAATAATTTCATCTATGTCAGAGTTAATGAACAAATCGAAAGAAGTAAAGTAGGTGTTTACACTTGGACGATATATATATATATATATATATATATATATATATATATATATATATATATATATATATATTATTTTAACGAGGATAACATAAATATTAATAACATAATCTGAATAAATCTCCAAACATTAATCTGACCAAACTAAAGAATAACAACAACATGACAATTGTCTGGATTGTTATGTATACACTCAAGCACCTTGTACGCATATTTGCCCCACAAATTGACATGAAGTTGCAAATGTCGGAAAAGTAATTTATTTATAAAAAATGATATAGTAACATAATCAATTTAAAATTTAAAAATTAAAAGATGTAAAAATATAAGAATACCAACTTTGCATCTTGGATGCGGATGTCCAGCCTGTGTTTTGATTTATCTGGATGACCTTGTTGAATCTCCGCAATTACGAAAACCAAACCATAACTTCTATAAAAAGAAAAAGACGAATGAAGGTTATGTTGGGAATTGGAAAACATAATATTATATTTAAACATAAAATGATATGTATTAACCAACAGATGTAACAATGGTTGGTTACATCTAATTTAAAATGTCATCCCATCCTTTACTATATTTTTGAATCGATATATGTTTCTTTTGGAGACCGTTGCTTGGATTTTGTTCCCTTAAATATTTAATACAGTAACAGAAACTTATAAAGTAATTAAGAATAGCGAAATATGTGTAAGAAATATATAAAAATAATTTTAGTAAGATACATGTTCATCCATTAAGATCATTTCAATTGACCAAAATTTATTTTTGTTGTAGAAATACATTTGATGCCAAAGGTTTATGATTCGAAGCATGAAAGTCAAATCATCCCTAGTTACATTCACATCAGCTATCAAGGTAAGATTTAGTGCTGCCATTTATTTGTGAAAAAGGTAGAAACAAGAAAAATTAATTAAATAGAAGAGTTTCATACCATATATATTAAATTATAAATAAAACTACGATTATTTCTATAAAACATAAAAGGACAATCATGCCATTTCCTATTTATGCCAAATTCACATAAAGGTTTATTATAAATATATAAATATGTTGTGTGTGTTTTGTCTATGATGTTTATAAGTAGGATGCTGTAAATGAAAATTTGTTATATGGACATAGATACAAATGGTGTACAAAAAAAGACCAATTCTAGTTCCTATACAAACATTTTTTTTACAGAAATGACTTTTCCATTTGCTATGTGGACATAGATACAGACTGTGTACAAAAATAAATAAATAAATAAATAAATAAATAAAGTCCAATTGTAGTCCTTATAGAGACAACTCTTTTACAGACATGGTCCAATTACAAAAATAAATTCTCATAATTACATATACACAAAAGGGCATAATCATCATTTTAGTAAACAGAACAATATTGTTTTTTTTTTCTGCATCATAGTTCACTAATCAACAAGTTTTTGTTAAGATAATCAATCCTTTTTAGCATATTGTATACTAACAAAGTTAATAGAGAAGAAAGGAACAGAGAAGTAACAATATGAATAACTACATAATATTTTCGACTATAACATACACATTCAAACTCAAAATCAGTTAACTTTTTGTTGCAATTATGTATCAATAACCCTCCGTACACAAAAGGGCATAATTATCATTTTAGTAAAGATAAACAATATCGTATTTTTGATGGAAAAAAATTCACTAATCAACAGGTTTTTGTTAAGAAGAAGAAATATACACATACCATGAGGAGAAGGCAAACTGTAAATAGAAGAACAATACTTAATTTAACAGAAGAAGAAATATAGATGAGAATGAATTACCAGAGTCGCAGAGAAGAAGACGTACAGAGAACCAAACTATGAAAGATGCAAAGGTAAACAAATAATTTTAGATATAGATTTATATAAATGTAAATAGTAAATGATAAAATCGCAAAAGAATTATCAATTCAAAAAGATTGCTTAGAATATGGCAACAGAGTTTCTAATTAGTAGGAAAAATCCGAAAATTTCGTTTTCTTTTAATTTGATTTGATGAAAACATTTTGTATGTAATTTTATTTAATTTTGTAATTGATTTTCGTTTTTAATGCAATAAGCGGGATTTTTTTTTTCTGAGGAGAAGTGAGAAACGGACACGTGGATTGATGGAGCATATAAATATAACACGTGGCATGTAGGAGAGGCAATTATTAAGAATGGAGATTGTTATAAAAGTTATTTTTATTTCGCAAATCATTACACAAACCATATTTAGCTTTGAAAAAAAATTACAAAAACCATATGAATGCAACAACACCCTCTACAAGGTATTAGTAAATAGACTGCTAGTATACGTTAAATCATCTAGAATGATTATTGGTTGTCATCGCACTTCATTCATATTCATCATAATTCTTCTTAACCATACTATATCATTGCAAGGCACATCAACACATACCTCACAAGATATGAAATGACTCTAAATATATAACTACCACGACAACAATCAAACAGGACACACAATATAGTATGAAAACTAAAATAAATGCACCACATGCTAAATGAATTATTTATGCTTTTGATCTACAAAAAATGAAAAATCTTGGGTTTTGAGGCGATCACGATGTGAGGAAGTAGACGTCATGACCATCAATACATAAACGTGCATCCTTTCTTGTGGGCCACAACATGACGAGCATGTTGCCAGGACGTGGCGGCCGCCTAAGGGTTAACCCTAATTTTTCTACGATTTACACCCTATCTAAGGAAATGTGGGGATAAGGTTTGCACACCCTTAGCCTCCATCACCTCCATTCTTGCCCTAATCAAATATAGCCTCCATTATTTTATTTTGAGAGCTCTTTTGGTGGTTTTTAGCTCCTTTTTGAAGAAGGTGGTTCCTTCGGTGCATTGTTTCAGCAAGAAAGTCTCTTCATCACCTTGTGTTGTTTCTGGACCTTTGTACGCCCTCAAGTTCTTTTCTTTCTCATTTAAGCAGGCTAGATTTAAGGTTTACCCACTTTACTCCATGTTTGGGTTGAGTTAAATGCATGGAATCCATAAAGTTAGCAACTTTATGGATCATTGAGGTCCTTTGACAAACATTAGTCTCAGATCTGAAGTTCAATGGTGGATTGGACTCCATGCATGAGATTTTGGTGCTTTTCTTCCCATTTTGACATAAGTTGAGATTTAGACTTGCATTGGACATACATAACTGAACAACATCGATATTTGTGGTGTATTAGGATTTAAGAAGGTTTCTAGAGAGTTAGAATGAGTGGCTTAACAAATTAAGAGTTGAATCTGTTAAGTTGTGGGAACCCAATTCCCATGATGTGACACTTAGGTAGCCATAACCTAGCGACTGAGGGATGACCCGAGTGTTTTGTCATGGAGTGCCCACGATGTGACCTATAGGTGGTCACAATGTGGAGACATGTTGAGGTGGAATTTGACCTATGACTTGTGATCATAGTTGACTTTTGGTCAGATTAAGGGTTTTAGGGTATAGAATGATGGAGTACTTCCTTATTGTTGAGTAGGTGTTTCGTAGTACCGGTCTGCATTGTGGTAGAGCTGTTGTACTTAGTCGATATCTGTGAGGTAAGCATTCTCACTATAATATAGGACATTGGGTGTCATTTTGTGCTTGTTGTCTTTGTGAATTTTGTTGTATGCTTGTATGTTATGTGTTTGTAGGTTGATATGGACCCAATAAAGTGTTGGGTTTTGAGCAATCTAACACTTCCTAAGTGTGCATGCAACCCTAATAAACCTTGGATCTATGTTTGTCTAAATACATGCAAAATAATAATTTTCCAAGGTTCATAACCTATCTAACATGGCATGGGGTACTTTTGAACATAAAAGAATTAGATGAGATTACATACCTTTTGATGAGTTTTATTCCTTGGAGTTTGAGAGCCAAGCACTAATAGTATGAATGCCTCAAATGGAAATCACAAATCACCACAAACACTTGGAAAACTTTGAGAGAGTGTATACACACTTAGAAATTCGGCCACACACAAACACACACACACTAGTGGCTATTTCATGCAACATAAGCATGCTTATATAGCGTGCATGGTTATGGTGAAACCCTAATAACCCATGACCTTTCCTTTTCCAAGGATCCATGGGTTAAAAGCTCCATGGATCATCAATGAACTTCCATATAAGCCTAGCCCATCAACAAATGAGTGTTAGCCCACACCATATAAAAATAATAGCCCACAATTTAATCAGTCTTCCTTTTAATCTCTAAATTAATTCATAATTAATTTAAGACTAAGACTAATTAAATAACATAACTTCATATTAATATATTATAACTTACAATATATTAATAAACATATGTGTATAACTCCCATAAAATTATCCATAAATAGTTCGGGTGAAGTGCAACCCAAATGGGCCATGCCGGGTCGGGTCACGTATATACCAAATAAGTTATGGACTTAGACACCTTATCCAAAAGACTCCCACTTGGATAAGTCTAATAACTGTATTTGCTTATATTACTTTAGGAACCAACCAGCAATCGTAGCTCTCGAAAACTCTGTTAAACTATGAAGCGCCATTTTTAGATAAGTGATCATATAATCCTCTGTTCTTATGATATCAGCCGGAAAAACACATGGAACTATGTCTTGCTTATTGTCTGGCAGTTGTTTCTCGATTTCCGATTTGTTTGACAAAGAACTTAACTGAACACATCAATTTAGTTCTGACCGGGACCGGTACATGGGTCAACACAAAATCATCGAGGGGCCCAGATATCGCTTCTATTTCTAGAAGGAACAGATAAACTTCGACTCATATGCTTGTTCTACTACTTGTTGAATTGTACACAAAGGCACGTTTTATAACATCAAGTTACTGATGCGTTTACGTGCAATCAATGCACAACCAACTCATAGGTAACAACTCATATCTCTAGGTTTGAAGACTTATATGATATTATCATCTCACGATCACTCGAGATAAATTCCATGAAGTGATACAAGTGAGCGTGGGTTTATTCAAATACTCATAACTTATGAGTACTCATGAACGTTGTAGCAACCATTGCCATGTCTAAATACCTTTAGACATCTACAAACCCAATTCATGACAATCTTGATTCATACCTACTTCCGACGTATGACCGATTGTGGAGGTTTGAATAAATTAATTATTCTGGAAGTCAAAACATGCAAAACTGAAACAATAGTAAATAATTGACAATGATAGTAACACTTTACTCACAAATAAATCACAAATTTTATTCATCATCAAACGTCGATTACATTTTACAAGTTTCAGAAAAGGATATCTAATCTGTAAAACTAATATCATCCCTCAGCTCGATGCGCCTCGCATGCTGCAAATGCTTAACCCTCGTCAGTCCCTTTGTAAGGGGATCTGCAGGATTCTCATCTGACGATACCCTCTTTGCCACGAGGAGTCCTTCTTCAATCTTGTGTCTTATGAAGTGATATTTTCTGTCAATGTGTCGGGATCTGCCATGATCTCTTGGTTCCTTGGCTAAGGCAACCGCACTATTGCTGTCACAAAAAATCTCCATAGGCTCCTTAATAGCTGGTACAAGTCCAAGGTCTCTGATGAAGTTCTTCAACCATATCGCCTCCTTCGCTGCTTCACTCGCTGCTATATACTCTGATTCACAAGTCGAATCAGCCACCGTCTCCTGCTTGAAACTCTTCCAAGAGATTGCCCCTCCATTTAAGGTAAAGACCCAGCCCGACTGAGAGCGAAAGTTATCCCTATCAGTCTGAAAACTAGCATCACTATACCCTAATACTCTCAAGTCACCACTCCCACCAAGGGTAAAGATCCAATCCTTATTCCTCCGCAGGTACTTGAGAATGTTCTTTACCGCGGTCCAATGAGCTTTGCCAGGGTTCCCCTGATACCTGTTGACCATGCTCAAAGCAAAGGCCACATCAGGGCGGGTACAAGTCATAGCATACATGATCGAGCCAACAGCGGAAGCATACGGTAATTGGCTCATCTCAGCTATCTCTGCCTCTGTACTCGGACTCTGAGTTTTACTCATCTTGGTATTGCTTTGGATCGGTAAATCTCGTTTCTTGGAATTCTGCATGTTGAAGCTTTTCAACACCTTATCCAAGTAGGTACTCTGACTAAGTCCAATTAGTCTTTTACTCCTTTCTCTTAATATCCTTATCCCTAGGATATAGGCAGCTTCCCTTAGGTCCTTCATAGCAAAGCACTTCCCAAGCCAGGACTTAACCTCCTGCAAGGTTGGGATGTCATTTCCTATAAGTAGTATGTCATCTACATACAGTACCAAGAAGCTAACTATACTCCCACTAGCTCTGACATACACGCAAGAAGCCAAACTCTTTGAACTTCTCGTCGAAACAAAGATTCCAACTACGAGATGCTTGTTTTAATCCATAAATGGATTTCTCAAGCTTGCATACTCTATTAGGGTACTCTGCACTGACAAAACCCTCTGGCTGATTCATGTACACATCCTCAGCCAACTTTCCATTAAGGAAAGCGGTTTTGACATCCATTTTCCATATTTCATAATCATGAAATGCAGCAATGGCTAGCATAACCCTAATAGACTTAATCTTTGCTACCGGAGAGAAGGTTTCATCATAATCAATACCTTGAGTCTGAGTAAAACCCTTCGCAACCAGTCGAGCCTTATAAGTATGCACTTTTCCTTCCATGTCGGTCTTCTTCTTGAAGATCCATTTGCACCCGACTGTTTTACGGCCTGGTACATTGTCAACCAAGTTCCAAACTTGATTGTCATACATGGACTGTATCTCGCTGTCCATAGTCTCCTTCCATTTAGCAGACTCCGGGCCTGCCATGGCTTCCTTAACACTGCTAGGTTCATCCAAATTTACCAGTGTACTATCGCTGATAAATGTATCACCTTCCGTAGTAATATGAAAGCCATAATAAAACGCAGGTGTGTTCCTAACCTGTGTGGAACGCCTCGGAGGTACAGACTCGTCAGCTGACTCAACAGGAGTTTCCTCCTCAGGTTGATTGCTTGTGTCTGAGGTTCCTTCACCAATTGATTCTTGAATTTCTTCAAGATCAATTTGCCTCCCACTGTCTCCTTGGCTTATAAATTCTCTCTCACGAAAGACCCCTCTTCTTGCTACAAAGACCACATTCTCGCTGGGTCTGTAAAAGAGGTAACTGAAGGATTTCTGTGGGTAGCTGATGAAAATACACCTTTCACTTCGGGGTTCGAGCTTATCATGAGTCTTATGCCTCACGAAAGCTTCGCAACCCCAAATCTTGATGTGGTCTAAATTGGGAACCTTCCCAGTCCACATCTCATGAGGTGTTTTGGTAACCTTCTTTGTAGGGACTAGATTAAGGATATGGGTGGCAGTCTTTAAGGCATACCCCCAAAAAGAGATTGGTAGCAAAGCTCGACTCATCATAGAGCGAACCATGTCTAACAAGGTTCAATTACACCTCTCAGCTACACCATTTAGACGTGGTGTCCTGGAAGGAGTCAATTGTGAGACAATCCCACACTCCTTAAGATAGTCAAGGAACTCGGTACTAAGATACTCACCACCTCGATCGGATCGAAGTATCTTAATGTTCCTGCCCAATTGATTTTCTACTTCCTGTTTGAATTCCTTAAGCCTTTCAAAGGTTTCTGACTTATGTTTGATCAAGTAGACATAACCATATCTACTAAAATCATCAATGAAAGTCACATAATACCGATTAGCATCCCTTGTGGCGGGTTTGAATGGCCCACATACATCAGTGTGTATTAGGTCCAACAAACCCTCACCCCTTTCACAAGTTCCAGTGAAGGGCGATTTTGTCATCTTTCCAAGTAGACAAGATTCACAACTATCATCCGATTTAAGGTCGAATGACTCCAAGACTCCACTCTTTTGGAGTTGGCCTATACGTTTCTTGTTTATATGTCCAAGACGACAATGCCACAATGATGCTTTATCTAGGCTAGTAGAAGAATCAATATACAACACATTATTTCCTAAGTTGTCTATAATCGACACAGTTTCATACACACCATCACAAGGTAATGCTTTAAAATAAAACACATTATTAAAGAAAGCATTAATACCACCACATTCATTATCAAACGAAAAGGTAAAACCTTGTTTGTACAAAGCATGAAAGGAAATAATATTCCTCGCTATTTCAGACGAGTACACACATTTATTCAAGTCTACTTTTAACCCATTATTCAGCAATAAAGTATAAACTCCAATCTTGGAAACAGGTGAAGCCTTCCTATTCCCCATGATCAAGTTAATCTTCCCGTGCTCCACATCCTCACTTCTTCTTAGGCACTGCAAATCAGAACATATGTGAATACCACATCCTATATCAAGCACCCAAGAGTTAGAATATGGTGAGTAATTAGACAGTATTGTGTAAATACTTGCATGGGTGGGTTTCACTTTCCCATCCTTTAGATCCTGCAAGTACTTAGGGCAGTTTCGCTTCCAGTGCCCCTTGTCCAGACAATAGTAGCAATCAACATCCTTAGGAATGGCAGAAGGAGTGACAGAACCGCTCTTGGTCCTTGATGGGGTACCTTCAAGAGACTTTCCCTTGGTACCCTTCGAAGGGGACTTCCTCTTTTTCCCTTTGCCTTGCCCGATAGCCAAAACAGGGGTAAATGTTGGAGTAGGAGTAGTAGAGGCAACAACCGCCTTGCCCTTAAGACCGGTTTCAGCGGTCTTCAAGAGTCCTTGAAGTTTGCTAAGGGTAACTTCCTCCTTGTTCATATGATATGTCATAGGAAAATAGTCATAAAAAGAAGGTAAGGAGTGCAAAATGATGTCGATTGCCAAATGCTTAGGGAAGTTCACATTCAACTTGAGCAAACGATCCACATACCTTTGCATCTTTTGAATGTGGCCTGTGACAAATTCACCGTCCTTCATGCGGGTTGTTATCATGGAGGAGATTATTTCATACCGCTCCTGATGAGCACTCTGATGGTACCTTTCCATCAGGTCTTGGTGCATCTCAAAAGGGTAGAAGTCCTCATAGGACTTTTGGAGCTTGGCTGTCATCGTGGCCATCATGATGCATGCCACCTTAGTAGCATCTCTCTCATGTGTCCTATATTCAGCGATCTCCTCAGGAGTAGCAGTGGACTCATCAAGCTCCTTTAACTCCTTATCGAGGACATATTCCTTGTCCTCATAACGAGTAACCATCCCGATGTTCTTGATCCAGTCCATGAAGTTGGAACCATCAAAGATGACTCTCCCACAAAGATTCATGAGAGAGAAAGAACCAGTTGGGTTAGAGCCCGAAGCATTAGTGTTGGAAGACATCTGAAAGAAGAAAGCAAGTTTAGATTAGATATATAAAGTCCTTAATAAGACACCCAAATGTAATATTAAGGCTAGGATCCAATCACAATATATTATACTTAGAAGAGGGATGCCGTAATCTAAGTAATAACATATTTGAAAGGTAGGTGAATGACGATTCACCAATTTCCACCATGAAAAACGAAATGAATTATTAGGTTTTAATTGAATTTGAAATTCCTAGATTCTTTTGAGATTCATTGAACTTTTCAATGACATGTTTCAATCTCGATTGTGCCCTTCAAGTTTCGTGACTAGGATGCCGAGGATCACAAAACAAGGTGTGAATAACCATGCTAATTCACTTGGTACCCTTAATATTATCACCTAATCAATGTGCCGGTTAACCACACACGCTCCATTGATCTATGACAAACATTAAGTCACCCTTCGTGATCCTTACTAGTCCAAGTTAGTGTGCCGGTTAACCACACACGCTCCACCAACGACTTGGTAAGGTACAAAGTGTAAATTCCATGGACTAGCACCATGTTCACATTTTCCTAAAGTAACTAAGATTGGGAATTAAAATGTTTAGTTAATTTATAATAATCATTATACTTTTAATGAGAATTTAAAGTCTTTGTCCTACCCGTTCGGCTAACGACCCTCCACCGATCAAGGAAGCGGTGGTTGAGAGTGGACACCCATTAAGCTGCCATTTTATAGGCAACAACCTTATACCCCCCTTATAGATCAGCTTCGTGAATGAGGCCTACTCACGATAGAACGACTTATTCATATACATATATATAATAATTAACTATTAATGTTATAAATAGTATAAGGGTTGAATTTTAACTATTAAAACTCTAAGGGTTGGAATTAAAGTTTATTAAAGTGTGTGAAACTTTACAAATTCCAAAACTTGAGGGCAACTTTTGTAACTATCCAAAACTTTTCATTTCATAACTTATGAATTAAAGGTTCATAAAATGAAGACTCTTCATTTTCATGTAACTTATGTGTTTTAAATGTGTGTTTAAAATAAGTGACCTTTGGATATCCATAATTTGAGGACAAATTATGGACTCCATTAAAACACATAAATGATTGAGAATTAATTCTAAACAATTCAGCAAATAATTCCTATCATCTTCTAAATTCATAAGAACATGTAACGCTTGGGTTTCAGGGCTAAGCATATTTGTCAATGTAATAGTCTAGGTCAACTCTTGTTACTCTTTTTGAAGTAATAAAGATGAAATATTTGAGTATTATGTGAATTATGTGTATTTATGTGCTTATTATTTAATTATAAATGTATAATTAATAAAGAATAAAAATAAGCGTCAAAATCAAAGTATGGGATAAGCCCGATATCTTTATATAAAGTTGTAGTGGTCGAAACAAGGATTCCGGGGATATAGAGAATGCCAAAATCCGAGTTATAACGAAGAAGTTATGGCTCGCCAAAGTTTTACGGCAAAACCGGCACGACACCGGGAGACGTAAATAGTGAATTTACGATGAATGGATTTTTAGCCTTAGTGATCTAAACCAAAGTTGTAGTATATGTTAAACCGAGAACATCCATAAAAAGAACGCCCAAATCTGAATTCGTATGAGGAAGTTATAATTTTTCTAAGATTCGGCTTAGCAGTGCACGACCCGAAACTCGAATTTTAGATCGAGCGATTTTTGGCTTACGTGACCTAAATGAGAGTTGAAGATCTCATTAATAGGAAATCAACGGTAAAAAGACAGACGAAAACAAAGTCCGTATGTAGAAGTTATGAATTTTACACGGACGTTTAACAGTATAATCTCCTTGTACTGTTAAATTTAAGATCGGTCGAGAATTAACCGACGGAGTCAAAATGCAAGTTGTAGATCTTATTATTACCTACGCGTGGATATAAAGAACGTAAAAGACGGAGGTCGTATGTGAAAGTTACGGATTTTATAAGTCGGAAGTGTGCTGGGCGAAAATGGGTGATGTGGCACAATCTTGGCCATTGCTTTCTCCCCAAGGCTTGCCACCAGATGGTGACATGTGGCACCAAGTTCAGCCACATTTCACCCTATAAATACCACCTCTCCCACCCTCATTTTCTTCACACCTTTCTCATTCTTTCTTCTCTTTACTCTCTCTCTCTCTCTGTCACTCTAGAACCTCTATCTAGCCCCGAAATCCCCCGAAAAACCTAGGGAACCTCCCTAGCACGAGGCGGAGGCCCCAGAGTGCTCGACGGCTCCGAGAAGAAGAGCTTTTCGGCTCCGGAACGCTGCTCCAAGCAAATCCTGGTTTTATATAAAATTCATTGTAAGTGAGCTATGCCTACGCTATTTTTAATATAGCTTTTATTTAATTATAGCAACGTTATTAGGAACTTATAATAAATACTTGCGCTATTATTATGGGTTATATAAGTATTTTTTTAACGCTTATATAATAGTAATAATAGCTAGACTATTAATTAGTCTCAGCGAATAATAGACTAAAACTCTAGTGGTAATAATACTAGGTTTCGTCGAAGGAAATTATTTTAAGAAGCGAAGCGCTGTCTGATTTCGGAATCACCACCTTTTCAGGTGAGTGCATAGTTACTTTCATCTTACACATAGATATGAAGTATTTTATATATTACGTGCTATGTGTGAATATTATTTGTATACTTGTTATCTATGCTGGATGAATGTTTTTATACAAGTTTTAAATGATTTAAACTGTATATGTATTTTATATCTACAAAAATGTTGTGGTAAAACATGGGTAGAGGTAATAAGATGATGTGTGATAAAATGATGAGAGGCCTCAATGTTGTTGTTGTTGTTGTTGATCCAGTCATCTAGCGGAGTATAGATGATGACCACGGACTCTTCTAGACAGTCCAGTGGAACGCTGACAGGCTCGCAACCTGTAGGTGTTGTGAATGATGTGTTCACCGGTGTACTCCACCCCCCACATGGTTTCCTTTCGGACATTTATTGCTGAGGAACCCCCTTAGCAGTAGTGTCCATCCCGATGATGATCCTTAGGATATGTCCCTTATAATAGGTGTTTAGGGACGTAATGTGAGGATAACGGGAACGGGTAATCGGGTTATTGTTGATTGATGGAATTAATAAACTTATTTATTGTGGGTTGAAAACCCTATATGCTCACCAGGCTCCCAAGCCTGACCCACTCAGTTTTATGTATTACAGGTAGTGGCGCTTGAGCATAGATATGATGTTTGGACAAACGATTACGGATATAGGCCTGTAGATATGAAATAATGTAGTAAGGCTTATATTGTATTGTTTATACTTATGTACTGTATCGAACATGAAATCCCAAGTCTTTTAATGAAATACATTTCTAAGGAAATGCTTTTGATAAATCTTTATCATATTATTGTTTTGGGACAAATTCCGCAACCCTTTTTTTTTAAAAGATAACTCTGATTTTGAAATAAAGTATAAACAAAACCGGTCTTTTCTGGCCTTGATTTTGGGGATGTCACAGTTGGTATCAGATCATTAGTTTAAGCGAATTAGGAATTTGTAGGATTTCTAGACTTCAACTTAGAATGCTAAGCGATGATTGTGAGGTGTGAGCACTAGCTTATTTTAGGAATTATGCTTAAAATGCTTTTATATGCTAAATGCTTTGTGCCTGATATGTTGTTAATTGTTCGGATCTATGGTCTGTTGTCGACCGGATCTGGAAACCTTATGTGTTTAGGATTCTAAACGTATGACTACGATATTAGAACTAGCATGTAAACGTTTTGGAGTGATAAGGACGATTTAAATATCTATCCTAGATAAAGATCTAAATTCACCTTATTCGGTGTATAGTTCAAGATGGCAAGGACCCGTAGCGGAAACGTGAACGCAAATGGGGATAGGAACCAACCCCCAGTGGTTCAGCAAATACCTGTTGTTGAAGAAGTTGCACCTGAGCCAGTCACCATGGCTGGAGTTCAAGCCATGATTCAGGCTATGCTAGCTGAACAAAGGGAAGAAATGAGACGGATGCTCCACAAGAATAGGGACGAACCTACCATACATGTTGGACCGACGGAGCCAATTCCCGAGCAATCCAAGGAAGGGAACTATAGCCGCCAAGTGAGTCAAATAGGGACTCAAGGTGAGCAAAGGGACGAGCTAGAAGTGAGAAACAACAAGGATGGATAGATGTACAAAAATTTCTTGGGTGTGAAACCACCAAGTCTCTCAGGAAGCCCAAAGCCTGTTGAGATCATGGACTGGATCTCCGAGATGGAGATGGTGTTTGAAAGCTGCGACTGCAACGAGAAGCAGAAGACTGTCTTCGCTATGAGACAATTGAAAACTGGAGTCTTGAGCTGGTGGAAGCTATTGGCAGATACAATGCCTCAAGGAGAAGCTCTAAAAATGTCGTGGGATGAGTTCTTGGAACAACTGAAGGCGCAGTACTGTTCAGAGATAGATCTGATTGATCTGAACAATGAGTTCCAAAATTTGAAAAAGGGGAGAATGAGCATTGATGACTATGTTGTTGCATTCACAGAAAAGATGAAGTTGTTTCCATACCTAGTGCCAACTGAACTTTCCAAAATTGAGAAGTTCGCAAACGGATTGTCGGCTGACTTTGGCCCAACAGTCAAGATGGCAACCACTCTGAAATCAGCCGTTCGAGCAGCAAAGAATGTGGAGACCCAAAAAAAGGAAAGAGGTCTAGAAAGAGCTGAGGTTGGTGAGAAACGGAAGTTCGATGGATCCTCGAAGTCCAACAAGAAGAGTAGATTCTCGAAGTCTGGTTCGAGAGGAGGAGGATTAGAAGCGAAGTGGTGTGACAAGTGTAAGAAGAAGCACTCTGGGAAGTGTGATGGAGGGGTCACTTGTTTCTAATGCGGAAAGCCTGGGCACTATGCCAACGAATGCACGTTCACTAAGAGGGTTTGCTATGAGTGCAACAAGGAGGGGCACATTTCAAAAGATTGCCCAAAGAAAAAGGAGGCAGGAAGACCCAACATACCACCGAAGCCGAAGGTGAGATCCTTCTAGATGACACTCGAGGCTGCGAAGGAAGCAACAGACGTCGCTTTAGGTACCTTTCTTGTAAATGGCTTGCCTGCAAATATACTATTTGATTCCGGAGCCAACTACTCCTTTGTGTCGCATAAATTTAGTGGGAAATTAGCATTACGTATAGAAAAACTTGATAATCCCTGATTGTAGAAGTTGCCAGTGGAAAATTCGTACCTGTTAGTAATCGTATTAGGAACATCGTCATCGACCTAAACGAAAACGAATTCCATGAAGAGCTATTACCCATAGAGTTAAACGGTTTCGACATCGTTTTGGGTATGGATTGGCTTAGCGCCAATGATGCTGAGATTCAATGCCGAAAGAAGATAGTGAGGGTGAACCCACCCAGAAGGGAATCATTTATGGTGTACAGGGACAAACGCAGAGTGAATTCTGGAATCATCTCCCTGTTGAAAGCCAGGAAATGTTTGTCCAAAGGATGTGCATCATACTTGGCATTCGTAATCGATGCTAAGAAGGAAAAGAAAGAGGTGCAGAATATACCAGTTGTGTGCGGTTATCCAGAAGTCTTTCCCGAAGATCTTATCGGATTACCACCGGATAGACAAGTAGAATTTCGTATAGACTTGTTACCCGGAACAACACCGATAGCGAAAGCACCATACTGATTAGCACCGACGGAGATGAAGGAGCTCACGACACAACTTCAGGAGCTGTTGGACAACAGTTTCATTCGACCTAGTTCATCACCCTGGGGAGCTTCGGTGTTATTCGTAAAGAAGAAGGATGGAAGCATGAGAATGTGTATAGACTACCGAGAGCCGAACAAGGCAACGGTGAAGAACAAGTATCCATTGCCGAGGATTGACGACCTATTCGATCAGCTGCAAGGTTCGAGCTACTTCTCAAAGATCGATCTTAGGTCGGGATATCATCAGCTGAAGGTGAGGGAACGGGATATTGAGAAGACTGCATTCAGAACTCGATATGGGCACTACGAGTTCTTGGTTTTGTCGTTTGGACTAACCAATGCTCTTGCAGCATTCATGGATTTGATGAACAGGGTTTGTAAACCATTCCTTGATAAATCTGTGATAGTATTCATCGACGACATTCTGATCTACTCGAAAAGCCAAGAGGAGCATGGCAGACATCTACGGGAAGTGTTGGAAGTGTTAAAGAAAGAGAAGCTTTATGCCAAGTTCTCTAAGTGTGATTTTTGGATCTGAGAGGTCCAATTCTTGGGTCATGTGGTTAACCAGGAGGGAATAATGGTTGACCCAGCAAAAATCGAAGCTGTAATGAAGTGGGAACGTCCAAAGAGTCCCACAGAAATTCGAAGCTTTTTAGGATTAGCCGGATATTATCGACGATTTATCCAAGGCTTTTCTTCGATAGCCGCTCCATTAACAGCTTTGACCCATAAAGGAGCTACGTATACATGGAGTGAGAAACACGATGAGGCATTCGAGAAGCTAAAGAAGAAGTTATGTGAAGCAGCGATACTTTCTCTACCTGATGGAGTTGAAGATTTTGCGGTTTATAGTGACGCTTCTGGAGTCGGGCTGGGTTGTGTTCTGACCCAAAGAGAAAAGGTGATAGCATACGCATCTCGACAATTGAAAGAGCACGAAAAGAACTACCCCACTCATGATTTGGAGTTGGCAGCAGTAGTTTTCGCTCTAAAGATATGGAGACATTATCTCTACGGCACGAAGTGCAAGTTGTTCACTGATCATACAAGTCTCCAGTATCTCTTTATTCAGAAGGAGTTGAACATGAGGCAACGACGCTGACTAGAACTACTCAAGGACTACGACTGTGAGATACTTTACCACCCAGGTAAAGCAAATGTTGTTGCTGATGCTCTCAGTCGGAAAGTCAATCTTGAAAGGAAAAGGCCAAGAGCGTTGAGAATTGAAGTCGTCTCGAAAATTATGGAAAGAATCAGGAAAGCCCAAGAATAAGCTTTAGAGAAGAATGACCGAAAGGAAGAACATTTGGGCAAAACGTTAGTGTTCGGTGCAAACAGTCGAGGACTGAAGGTATTCCAAGATCGGATTTGGGTACCTAAGACGGGAGGAATAAGAGATCTTCTGATGGAAGAAGCACACAAGACCATGTACTCAATTCATCCCGGTAGCACTAAAATGTATAGGGACCTAAAACCCTACTACTGGTCGCCGACGATGAAAATCGACGTTGCGAAGTATGTAGCCGAGTGTGTAACATGTGCGAGAGTTAAGGCACAACATTAGAAACCGTATGGGAGTTTAGAACCTTTACCCGTACCCATGGGTAAATGGGAGGATATCACCATGGATTTTGTGACTAAACTACCCAGGACAAAGAGCGGACACGACATGATTTGGGTAGTCGTGGATCGTTTCACCAAGAGTGCACACTTCATAGCAGCCAACGAGAAGTGGTCTATGGATAAGCTCGCAAATGCTTACGTGAAGGAAATTGTAAGACTTCACAGTGTACCTCTTATGATTGTATCAGATCGTGATAGTCGTTTCACGTCGAGGTTTTAGAGGAGTCTACAAGAGGAGTTGGGTACAAAGTTGTGTTTGAGTACGGCTTACCACCCACAAACCGATGGTCAGAGCGAAAGAACGATTCAAACACTAGAAGATATGCTGAGAGCATGTACCCTCGAAATCCAAGGGAATTGGGATGAGCACTTACCTCTGGTAGAATTTTCCTACAACAATAGTTTCCACTCGAGCATCAAGATGGCACCTTATCAAGCCTTGTATGGACAGAAGTGTCGTACGTCGTCTTGTTGGCTTGAAGCTGGAGAGAAGCAGTTTATGGGCCCCGAGATAGTCCATGAGACTGCTGAGAAGTTGAAAGTGATTAGGGAAAAGATGTTAGCAGCTCAGGATCTTCAGAAGTATTTTATATGTTACAAACTCGAATTACCCGAAGAACTCAATGGTATTCATAACACCTTCCATGTGCGTTATTTGAGGAAATTCACGGGAGATGTTCCCGAAATAATTCCAATCTCAGAGTTAAGGATGGATGAGTATAAAAGGTTGATCGAAGAGCCCGACGTAATTGTTGACCGTAAGACGAAAAAGTTACGACGTAAGATGGTCGACTTAGTGCTAGTCCGATGGAAACATTCGAATGGGCCGAATCTCACTTGGGAAACAGAGGATGACATAATGAACCGCTATCCACATCTGTTTGCTGATGCATGATTCCGGGACGGAATCATCCTAAGGGGGAGAGAATTGTAACGCCCGGGTTTCAGGGCTAAGCATATTGGTCAATGTAATAGTCTAAGTCAACTCTTGTAACTCTTTTTGAAGTAATAAAGATGAAATATTTGAGTATTATGTGAATTATGTGTATTTATGTGCTTATTATTTAATTATAAATGTATAATTTATAAAGAATAAAAATAAGCATCAAAATCAAAGTATGGGATAAGCCCGATATCTTTATATAAAGTTGTGGTGGTCAAAACAAGGATTCCGGGGATATAGAGAATGCCAAAATCCGAGTTATAACGAAGAAGTTATGGCTCGCCAAAGTTTTACGCCAAAACCGGCACGGCACCGAGAGACGTAAATAGTGAATTTACGATGAATGGATTTTTAGCCTTAGTGATCTAAACCAAAGTTGTAGTATATGTTAAACCGAGAACATCCATAAAAAGAACGCCCAAATCTGACTTCGTATGAGGAAGTTATAATTTTTCTAAGATTCGGCTTAGCAGTGCACGACCCAAAACTCGAATTTTAGTTCGAGAGGTTTTTGGCTTACGCGACCTAAATGAGAGTTGAAGATCTCATTAATAGGAAATCAACGGTAAAAATACAAACGAAAACAGAGTCCGTATGTAGAAGTTATGAATTTTACACGGACGTTTAACAGTATAATCTCCTTGTACTGTTAAATTTAAGATCGGTCGAGAATTAGCCGACGGAGTCAAAATGCAAGTTGTAGATCTTATTATTACCTACACGTGGATATAAAGAACGTCAAAAACGGAGGTCGTATGTGAAAGTTACGGATTTTAGAAGTCGGAAGTGTACTATGCGAAAATGGGTGATGTGGCACAATCTTGGTCATTGCTTTCTCCCCAATGTTTGCCACCAGATGGTGACATGTGGCACCAAGTTCATCCACATTTCACCTTATAAATACCACCTCTCCCACCCTCATTTTCTTCACACCTTTCTCATTCTTTCTTCTCTTTACTCTCTCTCTCTCTGTCACTCTAGAACCTCTATCTAGCCCCGAAATCCCCCGAAAAACCTAGGGAACCTCCCTAGCACGAGGCGGAGGCCCCAGAGTGCTCGACGGCTCCGAGAAGAAGAGCTTTTCGGCTCGGGAACGCTGCTCCAAGCAAATCCTGGTTTTATATAAAACTCATTGTAAGTGAGCTATGCCTACGCTATTTTTAATATAGCTTTTATTTAATTATAGCAACGTTATTAGGAACTTATAATAAATACTTGCGCTATTATTATGGGTTATATAAGTATTTTTTTAACGCTTATATAATAGTAATAATAGCTAGACTATTAATTAGTCTCAGCGAATAATAGACTAAAACTCTAGTGGTAATAATACTAGGTTTCGTCGAAGGAAATTATTTTAAGAAGCGAAGCGCTGTCTGATTTCGGAATCACCACCTTTTCAGGTGAGTGCATAGTTACTTTCATCTTACACATAGATATGAAGTATTTTATATATTACGTGCTATGTGTGCATATTATTTGTATACTTGTTATCTATGCTGGATGAATGTTTTTATACAAGTTTTAAATGATTTAAACTGTATATGTATTTTATATCTACAAAAATGTTGGGGTAAAACATGGGTAGATGTAATAAGATGATGTGTGATAAAATGATGAGAGGCCTCAATGTTGTTGTTGTTGTTGATCCAGACATCTAGCGGAGTATAGATGATGACCACAGACTCTTCTAGATAGTCCAGTGGAACGCTGGCAGGCTCGCAACCTGTAGGTGTTGTGAACGATGTGTTCACCGGTGTACTCCATCCCCCACATGGTTGCCTTTAGGACATTTATTGCTGAGGAACCCCCTTAGCAGTAGTGTCCATCCCGATGATGATCCTTAGGATAGGTCCCTTATAATAGGTGTTTAGGGACGTAATGTGAGGATAACGGGAACGGGTAATCGGGTTATTGTTGATTGATGGAGTTAATAAACTTATTTATTGTGGATTGAAAACCCTATGTACTCACCAGGCTCCCAAGCCTGACCCACTCAGTTTTATGTATTACAGGAAGTGGCGCTTGAGCATAGATATGATGTTTGGACGAAGGATTACGGATATAGGCCTGTAGATATGAAATAATGTAGTAAGGCTTATATTGTATTGTTTATACTTATGTACTGTATCGAACATGACATCCCAATTATTTTAATGAAATACATTTCTAAGGAAATGCTTTTGATAAATCTTTATCATATTATTGTTTTGGGACAAATTCCGCAACCCTTTTTTTTAAAAGATAACTCTGATTTTGAAATAAAGTATAAACAAAACCGGTCTTTTCTGGCCGTGATTTTGGGGATGTCACAGAACATGAACATCAAAATTTCAAGAACACATGAACACATATAAGACATGAAATTTTGATATAAGCCATTGTAAATGGATTAGAACAACCATTACACCAACTAAAACAAGTTTGAAAACATCAAAACAGTTTAGGGTAAAGTTTCTAGTCCATTTCCAGCAGCAAAAGTCGAAATTCTGCATTCTGAACCTTCTACTCGCCGAGTGCACGAACCTACTCGGCGATTAGGATGAATTTTTCCTTGAACTCGGCGAGTCCATCATGCAGACAACAAAAATTTTGACTTTTTCACTATTTTGCATCAAGTATCAAACAAGCAAGCCTAGGCTCTGATACCACTGTTGGGTTTTGAGCAATCTAACACTTTCTAAGTGTGCATGCAACCCTAATTAACCTTGGATCTATGTTTGACTAAATACATGCAAAATAATAATTTTCCAAGGTTCATAACCTATCTAACATGGCATGGGGTACTTTTGAACATAAAAGAATTAGATGAGATTACATACCTTTTGATGAGTTTTATTCCTTGGAGTTTGAGAGCCAAGCACTAATAGTATGAATGCCTCAAATGGAAATCACAAATCACCACAAACACTTGGAAAACTTTGAAAGAGTGTATACACACTTAGAAATTCGGCCACACACAAACACACACACTAGTGGCTATTTCATGCAACATAAGCATGCTTATATAGCGTGCATGGTTAGGGTGAAACCCTAATAACCCATGACATTTCCTTTTCCAAGGATCCATGGGTTAAAAGCTCCATGGATCATCCATGGACTTCAATATAAGCCTATCCCATCAACAAATGAGTGTTAGCCCACACCATATAAAAACAATAGCCCACAATTTAATCAATCTTCCTTTTAATCTCTAAATTAATTCATAATTAATTTAAGACTAAGACTAATTAAATAACATAACTTCATATTAATATATTATAACTTACAATATATTAATAAACATATGTGTATAACTCCCATAAAATTATCCATAAATAGTTCGGGTGAAGTGCAACCCAAATGGACCATGCCGGGTCGGGTCAAGTATATACCAAATAAGTTATGGACTTAGACACCTTATCCAACATAAAGTTGATACACACTCAGAGTCAATATGGACTTGGGGTTGATATTGACCCGGGGTTGATACGGACTCGTGGTTGATATGTACACAAGGTTGTTATAGACGTGTTACAGTTATGTTTTGTGGTATACATGTTGTATGTGGTGTTTTATGGAAACTCACTAAGCTTCATGCTTATAGTTGTGGTTTAAAAGTGTTTTAGGTTCTTCAGATGATCGCGAGAAGGTGAAGCCTTAAGTGTACACTCAACTCAATATTTTCATGATTTCCACATAATCTGATACTCTGATTTTGGGATGTTTGTATGTTGATACTTCTAATTTTATGATCTGGCTCTTAGAAACCTATGTTTTTATATAACTAAAAATGAAAATTTTGACTGTGATTTTTAAGGTGTTACAAATGGGTACTAGAGCCCTGGTTTGAGAGATTTGGATTAACATTTGTGTGATTCTAGACTCAAAACTAAGGATCTAAGGAAACTTTCATAAAATCATTTCAGAAAAGACTATTTTTCAAACAAGAAAAGAGGAAGTGAAGTGTACAGTCGGCTGGAGCTCGAAAATGATTTCCCAAAATATCCATACTTGTCATACATGCTGTAATTGAGTTATTAGAAATGCATGCTAGTCGATAGGCTCAGGATCCCATTAGGATTTGCATATTAGAGTTTCTTGATTTCGTAATGCTCTGTAGCCTGGAGGAATGTATGTGATGCTGTATTAGAAGTTGAAACTAAGTTTGTTAATTGATATGTGTATGTCATATAGTTATACATAATTAGGATTTTATAGCCATATAATGCCTGGTTTCGCCTTATTTCATGTTCCTTGTCTGGTTGTGGATTTGGGGTGGAATCATTTATTTGACCATCTATTGGATCATGGATTATGGATGACTGGTATACATAGAGCAATTAGCAAGATTAGTGAGAAATTCTAGTAGTACGAGAGGTGGCCATGGGGACTTATGACGAGTAACTAGGAGATAGGTGTGGCTCTGAGAAGTAGATGGATAGGTGTACTAATGCATGAAGTCAAGTAGGCTAGTGATTTGGGTCTTGGGGAGGAAACTCGATTCAAATACGGGTAGGTGTGGAAGGTAGTATAGGATTGTGCTACCGAAAGCACAGGATCCATACATGATTCCATAAAAGTACCCAGACTACCAGGAAGCTAGTAGGAACTGTATATATAGTGTATGAGTATGCTATGGCCTAATTTTTTTATCTGTTTATACACATGTTTTAATATGGTGGTGACTACCCGAGGTTCAGGCTCTAGTGATTAGGAGAGACAAGGTTCCAGTGACGAGGAGATTCGTGGGATCATCGCTGCCGAGGTGGCCATAGCGATGAGGGTAGTGATCCTAGAAGTGTTTGGGTTTATTAAGACCATAATGATCAAGCTATTTGACGAGTGTTATGTTGCTGTCACTGAGGATGATGCTGCCGCAACCACCATAGTTGTTACCGTTGCAAGACCACATGGGGGTAATTTTATGTAGTATCAAGAATTGAACAACATGAAGCCCAATGAGTTTAATGGAACCATGGAACCAATTGTCGCGATGCGGTTAATTTATGATGTAGAGGGATGTTTTTATATATGTTGCGCTGAACCTTCTTCACTTAGGAATGGAGGACTGGTGGAAGTTTGTGACTACTGGTTACCCACCTATGGAGCGGGCCATAATATTATGGGAGAGATTTACCAAGATGTTTCGTGATGAGTACATTTAGGGATGTCAAAAAGTCCCATGGGACCCCGTTCTCGGAGGGGCCCCGTCCTGTTTGGGGGAATTTTTATAAAAAAATTGGGGGCGAGGATGGCGGCTAGGGTAAGGTCAACCCCCGTTTTAATTTCGGGGGCGGGAGCGAGGTAGGCAATCCCGTCCTGAAACCCCTATGGGGACACCGTTAATAAATTACACATATATTAATTATATAAATAAAATAAACTTAACATGATTTTAAGCTTCCAAAATTCATCAAAAACATGTCTTTAAGTTGTTACTATAATGTTTTTAAGATGCCATAACTTTTTTATTTTTAACATGTAATATTATGCTATAAATAATTATTTGTTACCTAAAAATAGCTTCTTTTAGCCTAAATAACAACTTCTTTTAGCCCAAACAAGGCAGCCCAAAATCAATCGGGGGCGGAGGAACGGGGGCGGGGGCGGGGGTAATAAAAGGGATTCGGGGGCGGGGGCGGGGGTGGGGACAAGGGAACGGGGAAATTTCGGGGGCGGGTGTTGGGGATGCACTCCCCGTCCCTTTTTCCCCCATTGACATCCGTAAGTATATGCCTATGGTGGAGAGGGAGTGGATGACCCAAGAGTGCCTATCTTTCAGATAGACGATAGAGTCGGTGAACAAGATCACCAAGATTTTCCATGAGAGGTAATTGTTTTGTCCTGACTACGCTTCCTCGAAGCAGGTGCGGATGAGCTGGTACTTAAGTATGCTCAAGAAGGATATCAGAGAGTTTGTGACGAACATCTAATACCGTTCATTAGCTGAACTACAGACCATTTCCAGGAGGAGGGATTGATTTGGAGACCCAGGCTAGAGAGAGTGAGGTAGAGGTGCAGAGGAGAGACATGAGACCAATCCAGTTGCTGATGGAGACTAAGCGTTTCAAACATGTTGATTTGAGATTAGAAGGTTAGGGTCATGAGGGTCCCTGTCGGGTGGGTCATGAGGGTCCCTGTTGGGTGGGGACGGTGTGCTACAAGTGTGGAAAAGAGGGACACTTTGCGAAGGATTTTCCATTAGATATTCGAGTCTTGTACACCTGCAACTAGACAAGCCATATGAAGACCTATTGTTCGCTACTTGCATTGAGACCAGTGCAGACTCCCGCTCCTGCGATCCTACGCATCACTGATGGATGCCAGGGGAAGGCCGAGGCCCCAAAGGCCCGAGGGAGAGCCTTTTGGTTAACAACAGAGAAGGCCAGGGTGGAGTCGGACATTGTTGTTGACATTTGTCTATTTTATATTTCTGTCGATTTATGTTTTGTGTACGCTTATATACATGCTTATGTAGGTACATTCCTAGTGAATTCATTACCTATGTTAGTGCTTTTGACTTGGGTGTGAGTCAATCTTTTGTGTTGACATCTTTTAGCAGAGATTTTTGTGTTTCCTTTGGATAATTGGATTGAACTTTGGAGGTCGCCATCACCGATTACTGCACAGTTTCATCCTTAGACTTTTACCGTGACTATATGTTGGAGATTTTTGGTGTGGGATTTCCAATAGGCCTCATTCCTATTCCGATGGGAGATGTATGCATGATTGCGGGTATGGATTGGTTGAGCCAGTTCGATGCATTGATCGATTAGGGAGTGTATAAGTCATATGAATCATTTAAATGAGTCATTATACCTAAGTGCTAATGAATAAGCTGTTATAGCAGTTGTTGTGAAATTCGTTGAAGTTTTTTAGAAGAAAATTCCTTTTCTTTATAATGGGAGGGATTACTCTAATATTTTCAAATACTTAGAGTTGTTTGTTAATTATCATCTCCTAAATCCCAGTATAATTGCCCTGAGTAATATGCCATACTCAATAAAATCCAAGTAAAATGCCTGAGTAATTTGCCCCATTCAATAATCCAAATAGAATGCCATGAGTAAATTGCCCTACTGAATAAAATCCAAATAGAGATCCCTAAGGAGTTTTCCCTACTGAATAAAATCCTAGTATAAAACAATTTGCAAGAGTGTAAATTTCAAATATAAATGATTTTAAAAACATATTATCATATAAACTTGTTTACTTTTCTAAAAATCCCTAACCTGTTAACCACATGCAACCCTACTCCTGACTAATCTACCATAGTCAGACACCAGTGCCTAGTAGATCAACAATGTCATCCACCCGAGACTATAGATCAAGACTCCTCCGTACTACTGTATGGTCGTTCCCTCAACATGATCAATCCTAAGATCCATATCTTGTCTCCATTGATGCATCTCCCACATCTGAAATCTATTAATCACTTGTTCTTGGTGAGCAACACCAATACAATGATAATCAATATGTAGAGTAACCTGATCAACCAATCGTTCATCCTCTAGAGTCGCAACTCTCTCAGTTAGAGTCACTATGTTCTCTCCCACACCACCTATCTCATCTCCAGAGATATGAACCTGATTTCCCAAGCGTGAAACTCGTGCAGTAAGTATCAATATCACATTTTGAACTAACAACATAAAGTATGGTGATACTTGCTCTGATGGGCCTCCTACCATATACTGGTCAGTTTCCTGATCCTTCTTAAAACCCCAAATCCTGGGTTGAGCAATCCATGGTCGTGGTAATGAGTGATATGCTAGAAATCCTGGTGGTGGAGAGTTCCTAGGTACAAGAATTTTCCTCAGAGGGGTCCTCCTCCGGTAAGTTCTTGACTCGGTCCTCTAGATCCTGATAGGAAGGATATGTAGAATAGGTTCCACCTCAGAAGCTTCACTATCCTCCTCAGTAGGATCCTCCTCCTCCTAAGTAGTTTCATCCGCTGCTTCCATTGGTTCTTCATCTGAAATTTCATGATTAGGTGGAACCGGGATCTCTGAGAAGTAAGGATCCTCTGGTTTAGGAGTGGGTGGAACCATCTGGTACTCCTCTGGTGTAGGTACATCTATCCAAAAGCTGTAATTCACTATTCTAGAGTTAAGATCCTAAACATCAAACAAGACGATGTTTATGAGCGTCATTGTTTTATTAGAATCTTTTAAATCAATAAAATGTGTGTAATTAAATCAGTTTGTCAAAATTCCTCCATGATCTAAATGTATTTAGCTTTTTTTATAAAAGCTTCATTCTTTGACGAACTCTCAAGCATTTAGTTTAGAAAAATACAACATTCAAAGTTTAGTTGTTCATTAGTCGGGCCATAATAAAACTTAGGCACACAACTAGGTTTAGTTTTGGATCTACTTATGTATCAAACCAACTTTAGATCATGTATTAGACCAAAAATCTTGATGTGTGTTCTCATCGAGGGACTGATTGTTTATATAACTCTATATATGAAGTTTGTGTATTTTAATTTATTTGTTTTCTCACTTCAAGGCTAATTTGGAATTAGCCTAATCTGTACTATCATTAATATTGATACTTTTTGACTTCAGGTTTTTAAAGGTAAAACCTTTCTCAAGTCAGTTATATTAAACTCATGTTTAGATATAAACCTTTCTAGAGTGTAAGAGTTGAGATTTAGGTTTAATAATAAACCCTTCTTGAGTCGAATAGTTTAGACTCAGGTTTAAGAATAAACCCTTCTCGAGTCAGAGAACCCTAAGGTATATTTATATTCTTTCGGGAAGATACTAGTTCACTATAGCTACTAGCTCTGATATCAATCTGTCACACCACCAGTCAACGACAGAAACAACGGGTGACAAGACGACATAATGGATCACAATAATAAACATACATTGAACATACAACAATACGATAGTAGAATAAATACATTTATTCATTAAAAGTGTATATTACAATATCCTGTAGTCTAGGGTACATGAAAAGTACAAATAAGCCTTAACAAATAGGCAATGAGGGAAACACTAAAATATAAAAGACGATTGCAATCCCATGATCATCTTTGTAGTATGTCCTCCAATGGTCTAACCTCCTGAGAATACATGTGTTTTGAAAGAGTGTCAACTAAAAAGTTGGTGAGTTCATAGGTTTGTAATAGCTGAATCAAAACATACTTTCTCCCTAAATTATAGCTATATTAGAGTTGGTAAGTACTTTTCGAGACCGAAAAGCCTTATTTGGATATATAGAAAGATTAATATCATATATATATATATATATATATATATATATATATATATATAAATGTATCTTTATAATCCTGACTTATATGACTAAGTTCTTGAGAAAAAAATATTCCTTATAGATTTTTCAAGTTTCATATACATATTCCATTCACTGTGAGTGCCAAAAAAAGCTATTTCATTGTAACACCCCAATCTTCAAGTAATTTCAAATTCATATCTTGGGTTGTAATTATGTCATTTTTAGTCCTTAGATTGGAAAGAAGTAGCCATGGGAAGACCTAGTGGCAAAATGTTCATTTTGGAGCATAAGTAGTATGATGGGTGTAGATATAAGTATGCTAAGCATACCAGGGCGTGCCCTAGTATGCTGGGCGTATACATATGTACGTTGGGCGTACTAGTGTCTGGGTAAAACCCTAACTTTTAGGGTTTTTGGAGTATTTAAGCATCATGATGGCCCCTTTTTCCCTATCTCTTCAACCTCCACGTTCTAATATCATTTTTGGCAAACCCTAAATCCTCTAATGTGTGTGTATGGGATAAGAGTGTGTTTCTTGTATGGTTGAATGAGAAGTTAGTGCATCAAAGGAGTCAAGGAAGGAAGCAAGCTTGTAGATCTGGGATTATCATCTTCTTGGGAAGCTTCAGGAGATATAAAGGTTCTACCTTTATGCTTGGATTGTTTAGATCTTGTTTTGGTAGATTTTTGGTGTTCTTCTTGTCCCAAAAGTCCCATTGTTATGCATGCTTTATTTTGGACATTTTGAGCTGTCCTTTCAGACCCTAGGAAGGGTTATAAGTTATAAAAATGAGGTTCCTTTGGCTGGTTTGGCTTCATGACGCTAATAGGAGGTCATAATGGACTAAGACCATGCATTAAGCCCTTTTTGGATGACCAGAGTCTTAAAGTTTGAGACTTTATGGTTCTTTAGTGCTTTTGAGCCATGGATATTAAGTTTGAGCTTAAGTGCTTAAGCCATTAAGCACATATTGGACTTTTGGATTTGTGAGGGTACGCCCCAGGTAAGGAAGAGTACGCCCTACGTACTTAGTCAACCTCCCCGTAACTTGGTCAATGAGAGGTATCGTGTACGCTGAGCGTACCTTCGGTGTACACCCCACGTACGCGATTGTTTTGGGCTCCTTTGCTTTGGGCTTCCGGTATTGGGCCATCTGTTTGGATTTGATACTTGGGCCCTAATGGAATATTTGGATAAGTGTGTTTTGGGCTAATTAGAGTATCAAACCTTGGATAAGACCCAATAAGGAGTTGGGCCCAATTTGGAAAATTGGGCCAAGTGTGGACCTTGAGGTAATTTGAACCTTTTTGGATTAAGATTCAGGTCGGTTTACGTTGGGTAGTGTTGGGCCATCTGGCATTTTATGGTTTGGGTTTTGGCTTGCTGGATCTTCTTGAGTGAAGGCCATGAAAGGAATTAGGCCCAAATTGGAAAATCGGGCCATAATTGGACTTAAGGAGTTTATCTTGATATTGGGCCTTTTGTCATCTAGTTTGGGCCTTAGATTTTGGCCAATTTTGAGGAAGGGTAAAAAGGGCTTTTACCATGAATTGGACTCGTATTATGAGTCAACGACTAGATGAAGATGGAATGTCATTTTGGTATCTGTTAGCATGTGGGTGATAGCGGATCTGCTGCTAGAGGTTATTCATGGAATCAACTATTGATGGGGTGTTGTCTTGATGTGGTGGTTAGGAATCTAGCAGCAATCTGCCAGGGACTGTCTATGTGATCGGCAGTGCGAGGTGAGTTTTCCTCACTAAACTTCTAGGTCGAAGGCACCAAGGCCATCCTATTGGTTTGGTAACCTGGTATTACTAATATCCTGAGTATGATACAGTTATGCATGCTAGTCTGGTAGATATGTAGGACTACCAGTGAATTGCATGTTTATCTGTTATGATATTATCTGCTATATGTCGACATATTGTGTGGATGGGTTGAGGTATTACTTCTTCGTGCTATAGCCAACAAACCTTGGAGCATACCAAATATGAGCTGAGAGCCAGGTAGGTCATGTCAGACTCATACTGAGGGTTCAATAGCATTCCAGATACAAGCTGAGGACCCGATTGGTATGCCAAACTTATACTAAGGGCTTGAGAGTATTACGACGATCCAGATATGAGTTGAGGGCCTGGATGGGCATGCCAGACTCATACTGAGGGCTCAAGGGCATTCCAGATACAAGCTGAGGATCGGGTAGAGCATGGCAAACTCGTACTGACATCGGGGTGCAAGCCAAACATAAGTTGTGGGCCCAGGGGGCAAGCCAGACTTATGTTGTGGGCCCAGGGTTAATCCAGTATGTTATCTGTGGACCCATTTCATGGTGTTATTTTATATATGTGATATTTTTTTTGTATTGGTACTTTGATGCAACTTACTAAGCTTCGTGCATATAGTTTTGGCTTATGGTTTCTGGTTCTTCAGTGGATCGTGGCAAGGTGAAGGCGTAACCGTACACATCCTCGTGTTTTTGGAACTTATGGTTTCTGTGATACTTTGATAATGTTATTGTTTTGAAAGCTATGTGTAAATGCTTCTAGTTTTAAATAAAGGTTTTGGAAATAACGGTTTTGTAAACACTTCTTTAATAACTGGGTTGTTTTGAAAAGTTTAAATTTTATTGAAAATTTATGGATGTTACAAGTTGGTATTAGAGCCATGGTTTGAGTGAATTAGAGGAACACTCGTGCGAATCTAGTCTTAAACTAAGGAAAAAGGGTTTTAAAACAAATTTTCAAATGGTTTTCAAAATAATCAAAGAGGATGCGACGTGTACAATCAGCCAGAGCCAGAAAGTTGACCCCAAATTACGACACAGTCATTTGAGATTATGTTAAGATATGTTATAACAACATGTAACTGATAGACTAATGATCTTCAGGAATTGCTTGATAGAGTTGCCTGATTATATGATGTCTGATAGCCTAGGATTCCCCTTTATATGAAATTGACATCATTAGTGTAGTTGCTTAGTGTATGCATCATGGTTATATATAGTTAAGATCTTATAGCTTGAGAATGTTTGGTTTGCCCTTATTTCCTTTTCTTGTTTGATGAAGAACTTAGGGTAGGATCGGATATTTGAATGTCCATAGGATCCAATGTTATGTATGGATAGCATACACGAGTGCTGCAGGGTTGGTGGAAGTTTCATGGATGAGTCGTATGAGGTCAGCCGGCCAGTCATGTTATTGGATGAGGTAGTGGTGGTTTCCCTAGTTTGGGCGTGGTTCCTAGTGGGTCGGCATGAGGAACGATTAACCACTGTTTAGAGAGTGAGGGTAGGGCGAAGATGCACGCGAGATGCTGAGAGTCTGAGATCGAGGATTGCATAGGAGAATCTGTTTGATTTTATTGCATTTAGTGTCAGTTGGCTCCTCTGCATGAATGCTACTTTCTTTGTGCTTTGTGGAACTCATTAGTGATGTAAGTTAACTATTAGGTGAATATGTCAAGTCACATGTGAAAAAGGTTTGATAATCTCAGAGTTACGGATTTGACCCTGCTGTGCAACTCTCGTTTGAGTCCAACTGTTGTAGGGATGAGTTTGTTAATCAAAGGGTTATCTAAGCTTTGTTGCATGTGATTATATTCATGGAATAGCTAACTGACATTGTGAGGATCCCTTCAATAGCTGATGGCAGAGAAATGTAGAACCCTAGGATAGCCTAGGGAGTATCTTTTAGTGTAGTCGTTCGCTGTTGAGCAAATTCCAGGAGTATTTTGTGACTAGGTTTTTTAGGACCCGAGATGATTCTTGAGGGAAGTATGGATAGGTGTGGGAGGTAGTACTGGGCCCGTGCGACTGAAAGAACAAGATCCATACTCAATTCAAGGAGGATTACAGGGATTCTAAAGCTAGTCAGGGAAGATAGCATGGTTAGATACCATGGTTTGAGGCCGTGGTTCTATAACTGTTGATCTTTTGGCTTGGGCTGCTCAGGAAAGTATGGGTTTTGTGTTTGTTCAGGACCCTATGTTGATATTGATGTGGATTGAGCTGTTCAGACCCATATGAGTATATTGGTTAGAAGTCTCGAGGGTTTTGTTAGAGGTTAGGCCTTGGGCCTTAAGACACGGGGAGGAGGTGGTTGATATGATTGGCTTGGAAATCTCATCTTGGATTTAAGTGGCAGATTGTTGGATTATATTGTGATTATGTGTGACGAGGTTCTTGACCTTGAATTTTTCCGAGTTAGAAGAAGTAGGCAAGGCTTGTGACCTCCCTAGTTAGGCTAGATTCTCATCTTGGGGTGTGTTGGTCGCCGTGGTTGGCAACAATATAGCAGTGCTGATTTGCGCAAAAGGATTGATGTGGCTTGAGTACCTTTGAGATGCAAGCAAGGGCTTGTATTCTTGGAAGATGGGAAGGCCAGGTGCCAGATCGTCGTTGGGATTGCATGAAAGGAAGGTATGTTTGGGTTGTAGATTGGTAGCTGTCTATGCTTGTAAGCAGTTATAAGTGGGGAATTCCGAGGTCTTCAGCAGGAATTTAGGTTTCTCTTGGGGTTCGTTTGATCCGTATCTTAAGGATTATTCTGCGTATGTTAGTCTTTCCATGGTTAAGTATGGTGATACCTGGTTGGGTTGGTTAAGTTATGTTTTGGTTTCACCACCAATGGGTGGTGGTTAGTGTTCTAAGTGGGGAAGAATTGGGAATTCTCAAGTTGAGCGTCAGTAATTGAAGGTTTTGTCAGTTTCTGTTCGGATTGCTACTTTCAGATTTGTTGGGTAGATGTTGATCAATGAACCTTTCTAGAAGTGGGAATGTTCAGCTCCAGGTGGGTTTGTGGTTCTATGGTTTAAGTGTTAGGGTGTCCTACACCTTTGGTCATTGAGTTCGTCTTTTAACAGGAATTCTCAGAAGGATTCAAGATGCGACAGTTAAGAGCAAGAAATGCGTCACCGACCCTCTTGTGCAATGTGTTTATGTTCACTGAGTCTTTAGGTATGTTTACCCTCAATGGTGTAGTGGAATTCTGGTTTGTAGCAGACTCGGGTTTGGCAACCTTCGAGATCGCCTTGGAAGTCTTCCCGAGCTAGTTTCATGTTGGTAGGATCTTGATGGGTTTTATGCATAACAACATTCCTATGGTGCACATGCAACCCTAATTGCTTTGGATCTAGGTTTTTCTCATGTTATATATACAAATTATTATTCCAAAGCAAGAACCCTAATCTAGCATGCATAAGAACGAAATTCTAATTCAAATTAGGGTTAGAAGAATACCTTTCTTGTTTTTGATTTGATCTTGACCTTCAAGAGCTTAGTGCCTCAACTGTTGCACCTCAAATGGAGTCACAAACACCACTAGCAACAAGGAAGAACAAGAGAAAGAGAGAGAGAGAGAGAGAGAGAGAGAGAGAGAGAGAGAGAGAGAGAGAGGATTAGACCTCAAAATCGGCTAGGGTATTCTTAGGATCATCAAAAACCAATTTTGGGAGCCTTGGGGTCCGTTTTATAGTTGGGGCATACTAGTGTTTTCAACTGGAAACCCCACTTCCCTTACTTAGGCCCTAAGAAACACATGGAGGCCCATATGGTAAGCCTTGGACGTAAACTCTATGCACTCCCAAAGATTTTTGTCCATCCTATACCAATAGGATCCATTAGCCCAAACTACAACATTTACTGATTTACACAATCAGTCCCTGTTCTTTTAATCAGTCTCTTTTGATCACTAAATTAATTCCAAATTAAATTCTTGACCAATACTAATTAAATAATACGATTTCTCAATTAATATATTATTCTTATAATATATTAATAAATCATAAACTAACCTCTTTCTCTATAATTCATCTTATTAGTTGATATGGTGAAGGCAACCTAAAAGGACCACGCTACTATCTGGTCAAGTACATCCCAATTATAGTTATGGGCTTAGAGACCTAATCCAATAGTCTCCCACTTGGATAAGTCTAATAAATATAACTACCAATGCAAGTTCAATATCAATTAGCAATCGTAGCTCTTAAAAGCCGCTGTCAAACTCTGATCATATCACAACCGCGTCCTTTAGATAAGGGATCAAATATTCCTCCATTGTACAAGATACATATGCACATGAGACATAGATTATAATCATTCTCTCTGTCCATGTGTTGTTTCCCGATTTCTGATTTATGATAACTAACAACAGACTACAACACATCAACTTAGTCCAGGCTTGGCCAAGCGCTTAGGGTGTCATCACCAAATCATCAATATCGCTTTTATCCCAATTTGGGTAAAAGGAACGGATAAACTTTGACTCATAGGCTTGTACTATTCACTCATGAAATCACACACAACAATATGTTTTATAACATCAAGTTATTGATGCGTTTATGTATTATTAATGAGCAACCAACTTGTAAATAACAACTATATGTCTCCACTTCAAGAATATAAGATATTATCGTCTCAAAATCACTCGTGATAAAATCCATGAAGTGATTCAAGTAAGCGTGGGTTTAATCCAATACTCAAATTCTTATTTCAGGAGTACTCATGAACATTGCAACAAACTAGTTCTATGTCTAAACAATTAGACAATCTACAGTCAGATTCATGACTGTCTTATCTCATTACTTACTTCCAAAGTATGATTGACTGTGGATGTTTGAATAATCTTATTATTCGGGAAGTAAAACATGCGAAGTGAAACAGAAGAATAGTGTAATCCAATATGGTCTCAAAACTTTTGAATATAAATAAAACACTTATTATTTAATCACCATATTGATTAGACCTAATTCATTGTATAATGTTTCGAGCAATCAACTTAATACTTGAATTAAAACAATAGTCATCCCATGCTCCAAGCATGCTCACTATGTTTATCTATGGTCCTTTCCTTGTGAAATAGATCAATTGAACACATTTCCAATGATGCTCATTTCACAATTCCCTAATCCTTATTGTTAAGAATACAAAATTCTTACAACTATTAGAATCTTGTTAGATCTAAACTTACATGCAATGATCCTTTTTTAATGTCAAGGTACCAAAGTGATAGAGACTCTGCCAAATACATTACAAAGCATTCCATTGGAGATTATTCTAAGACAATTCCACGGAAATGAAATCTCACATTCAAAGTACATTCCTTTGAACATCCTTTTTGCATAAAAGTTTCTTACTTACACATAGATTCTTAATATCCAACTCCCATTATGGAAACATTTCCATAATTGCCATATGACCATCCATTCTAAATAGAATCATATCTATTTAGAATCATATCAATATGGTCCATCTATCACTATACTTCCAAATGTCCACAAGCAACCAATCTTCGGTAAACCTTAGATTTTCCTTGGCAGTCATTTAACAACTTTAGTCATATCAAGTTTTTGTCCTTTTTCCCTCTTAACGTGCTAGGCATTTGGAACATCAGAACAGGAAAATATTATATCATATGCAATCGATCCTATACCCTAAGCATATGGGATACGATTCATAATGTCTTACATAAAGACATGATACTAGACCAGTCTCTTACTATAATATTTCCATATATAGAATTTACTATGTTGAAACATTTCAACATTACATTCATATATATCCATGACTAAGCCCCATTAAAATTTCAATCTAAGCTTTTAGATTCAAAATGAAGTATGAGTTCCTATCCCTTAAAACTTTTTACGGAGAAACAATTTCCAAATTCTGCAACTCTGCAAATTTAGAGATTTATTTTCTATAAATAACATTGCTAACTCGCAACACTTAGCACAATAAGTATATTCTTATTAGCATAACAATTATGCTCACACTAGCTTTGACATGTAATCAGAAATCAACTAGACTTCTAGAAATCAATACCTATTAGCTTTCTTACCAAAGTTCAGATTTCTGATATGTGGTGTTTTGATAAGCCTTTATCCAGACTTCTCAAGCTCATACACCTTTCATTAGATAGCTTAGGTGTGTGTCTAAACTCTTTCAAGCAATAAGTCCCAAAGGTTTAAACTATTTGCCATTTTCCCACAATTCGAACTATGAAGAGGGATGTCGTAATCATACTCGAATTTGAGAACACAATTATCACAAATGATAACCTTTTAAAATCTACTAGTGAAAGAGTTTCGTCACAATCATTTCCATGAAGTAGAGAGAAACCTCTTACCACTTAGATTTTATGGTGTATGTGTTCCTATCCATGTGAATTAGTCATTTCCAACGATTATCATAAGATAAGTTTTTTGACAAATTCAAATTCATATGGACTAAGCTTGCTTATTCTTAATTTCTTGCCATCTTGTAGAATAAGGGCCTATCTTAGCTTCTAATTATTTAGCAACTCACCCACACTGATCAATGTACTTTCACTAATCATGATGCTCTGCCTTATGCAATCAAATAAGGACTCATAGAACTCACATGCATAGTCAACTTAACTGGAATGGCACAAGAACAAGAACATGTCAACACGATAGGTTATTAACCTTAAGTCGTGTGCTTGTGATTACTAAAAGGTCTGTTATTGAGTAGGTCTTGAAACTATTCAAGACCATTAAGACTCCCACTGACCTTTTGACATATAAGATTCTCTTTTCAAGAACATTCATTGACAAACAAATATTCAAGAGTTAGTGTGGGTTCTTATCAAGAAAACACTTCATATAATTGGCCTTAGTTGGTCTTTGTTTTATCTAAGACATCACAATTACCAATTTCAAATATACAAGAGTAAGAAAACATTTTTCTACTCCACATTTCATGAGGCGTTATAAACCTACTTAGGATATGTCACTCAAGACACAATTTTGGAGTATCACACTAAAACTTGATTTTGGAATGAAGTATGACTCATCCTTTTGATTTAACCATTTCAAAAATTCTCGATTCCTCTCCTTAGTCATATAAGTACACTAATGTGTCCTTAGAGGATCTATTGTGACATGGTTCCATAATCATTAGGATGGTAATAAAACACGATACTAAAGTACTCTCCTTTCCTTTCAGATTGGAGAAAAATTTATCTTTCTGCCTACTTGATTCTTCTTATTCGTTTTGCTTATACTTTGAAACGTTTCAAGGTATTAAAATTATACTTAAACTTGTAAGCATAACCATATTTATTGAACCATTAGTAAATCATGATGGATAGCCATTATCATTCTTTATGGTGGATCTAACCTGTACACATAAATGTGTACTAGATCCTTTAGTCCTTCACTTGACTCATATACATATGTGAACAATGAATTAGTCTTAATTTCCCAAAGATGAATGTTTTCATTCATGACACAATACAAGTCACATGATTCCAAGTTTCTATCCAATTGAAACTTGGGTGATGAGAATCCTTCCTTATTTGATAAATTACGACACTACCAAGAATCAAATTTATTTCCAATATGGCTAATAATATATAAACGCCAATTTTCACTAATGCCATTGCAAGGATATCATAAAATAAGACAAAAATCAAAATTTTTCTTTATTTATAAAAATGCAGAAAACTTGTCCTTACAATGCAAATACATATGAAAACTATGTTTGCAAATACTCCTAAGCAATATATCCTAATTCCTAAGCAGCAGCTCAAAAATTTGATCATCGAACTAGGCGATCAAAATCCATCTCTTCGCGACCAGACTCAGCTCAATCTTCCTTTAAGCTTCCTTTCTTTTCTTTGATACTACAAAACATCAAAATGCAATCTTATCACATCATGTATTACGAATCTATAAATAGGAACTTAATAGAGTTAGATAGTGAATATACCTGAAGTCGATCCACACAATTTGACCTTACCATCGTTGCGATCTCTCAGGTAGACACGGCAGCTTCGCATCCAATGCCCCTTCTCTTGGCAATAGAAACATATGGACACTTTGGAAATTACGCATGGGACTATTTTAGAACTTGTCTTTCTCTTATGATCAAACTTTTCGATCATGGCCGATTTCTCTCCCTTAGGAGGAGCAATCATTTATGGATTATCACCTTTTCCATCACTAAGATCCATAGAACTTTGTGAAGTAGATCTTCCAACCAAAGTTTCTTGACCGTTACGCCAAAGCATCGTTGATTCAGCAATAATTAGCAAATATGAAAGATCAATAAGGGTCACGTCGTGATCTGTCATATAGTAGTCTTTAACAAACTAACCATATGACAAGGGAAGTGACTGAAGAACCATGTCAATAGCCAGCTTCCTTGGGAAAACGACACCCAACATTCCCAGTCTGTCAACGTGTGACTTCATATCCAATACATGAGTACATACATACTTTCCATCTTGGTGTTTGTTTTCCAATAGGGCTTGAGTGACCTTGAACTTTTCAAGTCGACGAACACGTGGGCCGGGAGAATAATTGGAGGAGGTGGAGGAAGAGAATGATTTCTAGTTTCAATGCTTGAAGAAGGCAATGACTTTTCAACTTGATTGACACTTGGAACATCATCTTCAGATGGAAAGCATTTTCCAAAAGGATGTGGAAGATCATAGTTGTTAGAACCAGACATCTACAAAGGGGAGAAATTCAAGTTAGTTGATTTAGATCCTTAATATAGCACCCAACTGGAATATTAAGGCTAGGAACCAACACAATAATTTACAATTTGGAAAAGGGATGTCGTAATCCAATTGCAAATTATTTGAAGGTAGGTAAATGACGATTTATCAATTCCACCACGAAAACAAAATTTTAAACGAATTAAGTTTTAAATGAAATTCCTAGATCTTTTGAGATTCATTGAACTTTTCAATGGCACGTTTAATCTCCATTATGCCCTTCAAGTTTGTGATTGGGATACCGCCTGGATCACAATCAAGGTGTGAATAACCATGCAAATTAGCTTGGTACTCTCCATGTCAATTACCACCTAATCAATGTGTCGGTTATCCACTGATCAGTGATAATCTTACGAGAAACCCATTTCCTTCCTTCATTATTCCCATACTAGTGTGCCGGTTAACCACACATACTCCATTAATGACCAACAAGGCACAATGTGCAATTTCATGGGTTAGCATCAAATTCACATTTTCCTAAAGTAACTAAGATTGGGAATTATAAAAGGTTTAGTTACTTTGTATTTTCATTATACTTATTAATGAGAATGTTCAATCCTAGTCGTTCAGCTAATGACCCTCCACTAGTCAAGAGTATGGTGGGTAAGAGTGGATACCCAATGGTGGTTATTTTATAGGCTGCTTCCTTAAACACCCCTTATAGACTAACTTCATGAATGAGGCCTACTAACGGTAAGACTAACTTTACTTATACATATATATAAATTAAACTTTTAATCTTATAATAGTATAAGGGTGTATTTTAAACTTTTAAAATACTAGATGGTTTAATCTTTTAAATAGATTAAACTTTTAATTTTAAAATACAAGTTACCTCAAGAGCTAAGTTATGTACACGATGTTTTTCACGTATCAAATCTCAAAAAATGTCTATTCGATGACACTCTTGTTGTACCTCTCGACGAGATACAAGTCAATACCAAACTTAACTTTGTAGAAGAACCTGTTGAGATCATGGATCGAGAAGTCAAATGATTAAATCAAAGTCGTATTCCCATAGTGAAAGTTCGATGGAACTCTTTACGAGGACCTGAATTTACTTGGGAACGTGAAGATCAGATGAAAGCAAAATATGATGGGTTTTGAGCATTCTAACACTTCCTAAGTGTACATGCAACCTTAATAACCTTGAATCTATGTTTTCTCTATATACATGCAAATTTCTTTTTCAAGGTTATTTCCTAACTAGCATGGCATGGGGAATATATAAAACATAAAACTAGTAGAAATACATACCTTGTTGTTGCTTGGATTCCTTCAAGACTTTGTGAGCCTAGCACCCCAAATGTTGTGCCTCAAATGCTTCACACAACACTACAAACTTTGAATAACTAGAGAGAATACTTCTACACTTCAAAATCGGCTATTCCCTCACAAGAATACTCTAGTAACAGTAGTGCCGATTTTGCATGCTATAGGGTTTCTTTTATAGTGTGTCATAATTAGGGTTTCATCATGAAGACCCATAATTGTCATGACTCTTCATTTCTCATGACCCATGGGTTTGTAACTCCCATGGACTATCCATGGAGCTCCATATGGTTATAAGCAAACCCATAAACCATGGATCATTAATCCACCATAAAAGAATTGATGATTGTCATAATCAACCCTATATATTTAATTAGTCTCACTTTGATCACCAAATTCATACTTGATCAATACTAATTAAATAATACTATTATTCATATATTAGAACTTATAATATATTAATAATCATAAGTGCCATATTCTCTCATTTAGTCTATCCAATTATTGCAATGCCATGCAACCCAAATGGACCATGTCGGGTCGGGTCAAGCACATACCAAATAAAGTTATGGACTTAGACAGTATATCCAACAGTCTCCCACTTGGATAAGTCTAATAACTATATTTGCAAATATGACTTCAAAATTCGACTAGCAATCGTAGATCTTTCAAAGTTTCTTGGAACTGAGATGATGATGATACGCCACTTAAGATAAGTGATCATATAATCCTCTGCTCTCATGATATCAGTCGGACAAACACATGGAACATGGTCTTACTTATTGTCCAACATTTGTTTCTCGATCTCCGATTTGGTTCGACATAGAACTAAATTGAACACATCAATAAGGTTCTGACCGGGCCCGGTACATAGGTCAAAACCAAATCATCGAGGGGCCCAAATATCGCTTCTATTTCTAGAAGGAACAGATAAACTTCAACTGATATGCTTGTACTAACTACTTGTTGAATTATTCACAAAGGCACGTTTTATAACATCGAGTTACCAATGCGTTTTCATACAATCAATGAATAATCAACTCATAGTTAACAACTCATATCTCTAGGTTTGAAGATTTATATGATATTACCGTCTCACGATCACTCGCGATAAATTCCATGAAGTGATGCAACTGAGCGTGGGTTGAATCCAATACTCAGCCCTTATGAGTACTCATGAATGTTGTAGCAACCATTGCATTATCTAAAGCACTTTAGACAAATCATACAAGCCAAATTCATGACAGTCTTGATTCATATCTACTTCCAACATATGACTGACTGTGGATGGTTTGAATAATATGATATATACCGTAACATAATTATTCTAGAAGTAAAAACATGCAAAGTGAAACACAAGAATAATACTTAATCCTATTTGGCCCCAACACTTGGGTGTAAATAAAACAACTTTTATCTAAGCACCATATTGATTACTCATTATTTATGTTTCGATTTATCAACTTAATACTTGAATTAAAACAATAGTCATGTCATGCTCCAAGCATGCACATTATGTTTTTCCAAACAACAGTTATGCCATACTCCAAGTTTGCATACTATGTTTACATATGGTCCTCTCTTTGTGAAATAGATTAATTGACAATATTCCGATGATGCTCATTTCACAATTCCAATCCTTGTTGTAAATGCAAGAATACCAAACTCTTGCCATTTACTGTAATCCGTTAGATTCTAAACTTATATGCAATGATCCCCTTGTAATGACTATGCACAGAAGTCACAAGGACTTGACAATAGACATTACAGGATATTTCAATGGAAAGCAATTCCATGAAGTCTCAAATTTAAAGTACATTCCTTTGAACATCCTTCTTGCATTAAGTTCTCTAATCTTACACAGATTCAAAGAGTAACTTCCACCTATGGAAACAATTCCATATTCCCATTTTGACCATCACTTTTGAAAAAGAGTTGCCTCTTTTCAAAATATGTCAATATGGTCCTAACTCTATACTTTCAATTGTCCATGAGTAACCAATCTTTGGTAAACCTCAAACTGTCCTCGACAGTTGCTTAATCATTTTAGTCATGTCCAGTTCTAATCCCTTTTCCTTTCTTAATGCCCTAAGCATTAGGAAAATTTATAATGGATGAATATTATAGTACATCCAATCGATCCTATATCTGAAGCATATGGGACATGATTCATGCTATAAAAATTTTATTTGCCATGTTCTCACAAGTCGAACTATGAAGAGGTATGCCGTAATCATAATCGAATTTTGAGAACGCAACATATAATGAAATTCCTTATGTTGAACAATTCCAACATAACATTCATATATATCCTTGACTAAAGTTGATAAAACTCAATCTAAGCTGGTAGAATTGGAATGAAGTATAAAATCGTCTCCCTTAAGTATAGCAAACAACTTTTCAAAGCAAATTGAAACTTTTGTTTTCTATAATTAACATTGCTAACTTGCAACACTTAACATAATCACCATGCTCCCACTAGCATAATGATTACCATCATAACACTTTATGCTCCCACTAGCTTTGACATGTACTCAGAAATCAACTGGACTTCTAGAAATCAATACTTTATTGACTTTCTTACCAAAGTTCATATTTCTGATACTAGATTGCTTTGATAAGACTTTATCAAAAACATACACCTTTCCTTAGATAACTCACATGTTTATCTAGACCTTTTGCAATTCTCACTAGTTAGTGTGTCGGTTAACCACACACGCTCCACTAACTATATGAGAATGCAAATATCACAATCGCTATATACTTAAAATCTTCTTAGTGGAAGCGTTTCCTTACCATCATTTTCATGAATCGAAGAGAAACCTTGTGACACTTAGATTTTATGGTGTATGTGTTCCTTTCCATGTGAATTTTGTCAAAACCATAATCACAGGACTAGGTTAGTGACACTTCCAAATTCATATGGACTGAACTTGTGCAATCTTAATTTCTTGCCATCCGGCAGCATAAGAGCCTACCATTGCTTCCAGGTTGTTATGAAAATAGTCGAGAACTCTCAGAACTCCAATGCAAATCCAACCTTAACTGGGATGAGCACAAAATATGTCAACACGATAGGTTACAAACCTCAAGTCATGGGCTAGTGATTAACAAAACTCTTGATTAGTTCTTGAAACTATTTCAGAATCTTTTATACTCCCACTATCCTCTTGACTTATAAGACTTCTCTTTGTCAAGAACCATTCCTTGACAATACAAATATTCAAGAGCTAGTGCAGATTCTTACCAAGTTAAACACTTCTCACTATTGGTCTTAGCTGGTCTTTGTTTTATCCAAAACATCACAACTTACCAATCTCAAATGTACACGAATAGGAAACATCTTGCTCTACATTTGACAAGTGTTATGAACTTTCTAGAGACTATGTCACTCAACTTACAATCTTGGAGTATAAATCTAGGATTTGTTTTTGGAACGAAATATGAATTATCTTTTGATTTAACCATTTCAACAATTCACGATTCCTCTCCTCAGGCAACAAACACACTAAGGTGTCCTTAGAGGATCAATTGTAATATGGTTCCATAGTCACTATGATAATTATAAAACAAAATACACAAGTACTCTCCCATCTCTTCAGATTGGAGAAACTTTTATCTTTCTGCCTTATTTGATTCTTCTTATTCATTCTGCCATACATTGAAACCCTTCCAATGTTTCAGAATTACACTTAAACTCGTAAGTATAACCATATTTACTAAACTTTAGTAAATCATAACGAATAATCTTATCTACCTTTGTGGTAGACCTGACTAGTGCACAACTTAATGTACCCGATCCTTTAGTCTTCCACTTGACTCACATGCGAATGTGAACAAGGAATTAGTCTTAATTTACCAAAGATGAAAATTCTCATTCATCACACAATAAAACTTGCATGATTTCAAGTTTCTATCCAACTGAAACTTGGGTGATGCGAATCTTTCCTTATTTGGTAAATTATGACACTACCACTAATGAAAGAATCAAATCCATTTACCCATATTTCTTATCAATGGAAACATATAAGCAACAACCCTTTTCACAAATGCCATTGTAAGGATACTTAAAATAAATAAAATCAAAACCATTTTCTTTTATTTTAAAACTTTGCGGAAAACATATCCTTACAATCCATATGGAAAACTTGTTGTTATCTATTCCTAAGCAATATATCTAACTCTTAAGTAACAACTCAAAATTCTGATCATCGAACCATGCGATCGAAATCCATCTTCACGATTAGAATCAGCATATACTTCCTTTAAGTTTCTTCACTCTTCTTTGATTCTTAAACATCAATATGTGACCCAGTCACATCATGCAATAAGAATCTTAGAATAGAAACTTAATAAAGTTAGATAATGGACTTTACCTAAAGCAGAGTCAAACATTTGACTTTACTATCCTTATGGATATTTAGGTAAATTTGGCAGCTTCGCAACCAATGCCCTTCCTTTGGCAACAAAAACATATGGACTCTTTGGAAACGGTACATGGGACTATCACAGACTTAGCCTTTCTCTTTACCATTTGGTCAACCGAGTTGACTATGGCCAATCCCTTTCAATTAGGAAGAGAAAGGTTTTCTGGACATCCAATGTTACCATTTTCAATGTCCATGGAAGTTTGGGAAGTTGATCTTCCAATCAAATTTTGCTTTACCAATGCTCCAAATCATTGCTGATTCAGCATCATCAAGCAAATAGGTAAGATCATTAAGGGTCATGGCGTGATGTGTCATTAGGGAGTGACCAAGTCAACAGCCAGCTACCTTGAGACTTCGACACCCGACTCTCCCGGCTTGTCAATATGTGACTTAATCTCCAAGACCTAAGCATATATAGACTTTGTTTGCCAATAGGGATTGAGTGACTTAGAACTTATCAGGTCTTGAAACTTGTGGGATAGGGAGATTTATTGGAGGAGGTGGAGGAAGTGAATTATGATTTCCAGTCCCACTAATGCACAATAAAGGGATTGATCTTTCACCTTGATTGCCATTCGGGATATCATCTTCATTAGGAAGCTTTTTCCTAAAGATTTGGGAAGACCATAGATGTCTAAACTAAACATCTATAATGGGAGAAATTGAAGTTAGTTGATTTAAAGTCCTTAATATAACACCCAATATGAAATATTAAGGCTAAGACCCAATAACCTATTTATAACTGGAAGAGGGATGCCGTAATCGAAATTATAAAATAGTTAAAGGTAGGTAAATGACGATTTACCAATTTCCACCATGAAAAACGAAATCTAATTTAGTTTTAATTGGATTTGAAACTCCTAGATCTTTTAAGATACATTGAACTTTCAATGGCATGTTTGAATCTCGATTGTGCCCTCTCAAGTTTGTGACTGGGATGCCGAGGATCACAAACAAGGTGTGAATAACCATACAAATTGACTTGGTACCCTCAACAGTCTTACCTAATCGATGTGCCGGTTAACCACACACGCTCCACCGATCTATAATAAAGTCAAGTTACCCTTTGCCACTCTTACTAGTCCATGTTAGTGTGCCAGTTAACCACACACGCTCCACTAACGACTTGGTAAGGTACAAAGTGTAATTTTATGGGCTAGCACCAATTTCACATTTTCCTAAAGTAACTAAGATTGGGAATTTATAATATATAGTTACTTTATAATTCATTATACTTTTAACGAGTATTTAAAATCGTATCCTACCCGTTCGGCTAACGACCCTCCACCGATCAAGGAAGCGGTGGGTGAGAGTGGACACCCATTAAGTCACCATTTTATAGGCAACAACCTTATACCCCCCTTATAGACCAGCTTCGTGAATGAGGCCTACTAACGGTAAGAATGACATATTCTTATACATATCTATATAATTAAAATTATAATAATAGTATAAGGGTGTATTTTAAACAATTAAAATACTTGGTGGTTTAATCTATTAATTAAACTATACTCTTAATTTAATTAAACTTAAACCATGTCTTTATGGAATTATTAACTCTTTTAATTAAACACTTTAATTAATTTAATGAAGTCCATAAAGTTTGAATTTTTTTTTAACTTTAAAAAAAATTATAATTTGGAATTAAAGTGTAAGACTTTACAAATTCCAAAACTTGAGGGCAAGAATTGAAACTATTCTAAGTCTCTTCAATTTGTAACTTATGAGTTTTAATGGTTCATAAAGTTGAAGACTCTTCATTTTATGAAACCTACTATTCTTTAATTTCAACCTTTAAAGAAGTGACTTTTGGTTATCCATAACTTGAGGACAAGTTATGGACAAAATTAGTGCCATTAAGATCATGAATTAAACACACATGGAGGTTACACGTAATTCCTATGATCTTCTAAAAACTCATAAGAGCACAAATTCATGCCTAGCAATTTCAAGAAATCATATAAACATATAAAATACTTGAAAATTGATAAAATCCATGTAAAATGGGTTAACATAATCATTATCATTTTGAAAAACATATTTTACAAGTCCAAAATAGATTGGGATAATGATTTTAATCCATTTCCAGCAACAAAACACGAAAAGTTGCCCAGCACGCTCCTACTCGTCGAGTGCATTATCCTACTCGACGAGTAGGATGGATTTGTTCATGGACTCGGCGAGTCATCCCCATGAACTCGGCGAGTCCAGTCGTCAGTGAGCAGATTTTTCGATTTTCAAGCAGTTTTGCATCAAGTATACAGAAAACAATCCTAGGCTCTGATACCACTGATGAGTTTTGAGCATTCTAACACTTCTTAAGTGTACATGCAACCCTAATAACCTTGAATCTATGTTTTCTCTATATACATGCAAATTTCTTTTTCAAGGTTACTTCCTAACTAGCATGGCATGGGGAATATATAAAACATAAAACTAGTAGAAATACATACCTTGTTGTTGCTTGGATTCCTTCAAGACTTTGTGAGCCTAGCACCCCAAATGTTGTGCCTCAAATGCTTCACACAACACTACAAACTTGGAATAACTAGAGAGAATACTTCTACACTTTAAAATCGGCTATGCCCTCACAAGAATACTCTAGTAACACTAGTGCCGATTTTGCATGCTATAGGGTTTCTTTTATAGTGTGTCATAATTAGGGTTTCATCATGAAGACCCATAATTGTCATGACTCTTCATTTCTCATTACCAATGGGTTTGTAACTCCCATGGACTATCCATGGAGCTCCATATGGTTATAAGCAAACCCATAAACCATGGATCATTAATCCACCATAAAAGAATTGATGATTGTCATAATCAACCCTATATATTTAATTAGTCTCACTTTGATCACCAAATTAATACTTGATCAATACTAATTAAATAATACTATTTTTAATATATTAGAACTTATAATATATTAATAATCATAAGTGCCATATTCTATCCAAGTATTGCAATGCCATGCAAGCCAAATGGACCATGCCGGGTCGGGTCAAGCACATACCAACTAAAGTTATGGACTTAGACACTATATCCAACAAAATACCCCTAACTATTTGACAAAACCCTATCCGCAAGATAAATTTCGGGACGAAATTGTTCTTACAGGGGGAGAATGTAACACTAGTCAAAATAGGTCAATAAACAATCACATGTGATTATACCAATCATGTAATGTGATTTTGTAAACTAGTGCGATAAGCATACTATGTAGTTCATGATAAACCAAACACTAAAAATCTCTATAATGAGAGGAAATTAAAATAAACTTAGAATTATCTATTTAAGTCTAAAAGAGAGTTGTAGTACTCGTAAATACCTACGCATGCATATAAAGAACGTCAAAAACGGAGTTTGTATGTGAAAGTTATGACCTTCCGAAGATTCAGCTTTCAGAAACCGTAATCTAACTAAACTCACGACATGAACAAGGGTTTATTCACGACGTGAGGAATCATTTTGCCACATTTCAGAATCTAGAAAGTGTGACGAGGTTGCAAGGGGATAGGATCCAAACTCACGACATGAACAAGGATTTTTTCACGACGTGAGGAGTCACATGGCCACCTTCCGAAGCTAGGGACGCAAATGGCAAGTCTACGGGGTGATCATGCAAGACTCAAGACGTGAGCCTTATGACACTCACGACGTGAGTTTCTAAAATCCCTACTATAAATAGCAGGTCCGACTTCAGCCATTCTGACACCAAAACTTCTTCCCTTTCTCTCCTTTGCTGAGGCCATCTTGCATCCCGAGCCCCGACGATCTCATACGCTGACCGTTTTTGCTTAGATAACATAAAATCACGCTACTAGGGTGAGTTTCACGGCCCCACTTTCTAACATTTCGGGGGAAAATGCATGCTAAATATTATATATAGATTATTATTATGTCTATATGATAGTATATTAGTATCAACGTAGATAGTTATAATAATAGGGATATAGTTATTTCGTATCTGAAAGTATACAACTATCGTAAAGTTGTTAGCACGTTATTGTTATAGTAGTATACTAATGTAGATCTTGAGTTATACTTAGGATTCTATATATATGTTGTGTGCGATATAATACCGAAGTTATATTCGAAAGTTCTATATGTCAAGATAAAACTGGATATGTTATATGTTGTTATTTTTAGTTTTATGTCAAGATAAAAATGGATATGTTATATGTTGTATTGATAGTTTTATGTCAAGATAAAACTAGAAACGTTATATGTTGTTATTATTGGTTTTAGGTCAAGATAAAATCTGGTTTTACTTCAAGATATAGTGGTTATACTACCTAAATATTATGAAGTTAGAAGTAATATTTAAAAGCATAGTCTAGTAACTTAAGGTTTTAGACATGAAGATGGTTTTGTTGTTAGAGCTATAGAAAGCCGTCAAAGTCTACATGAGTAATTGTATTCATCAACTAAGATTGGGGATCTTAACAGAAATCCTCTAAACTGTAACCGTTAATCCCGTGTGAGCGAGGAAGTCGTGTATAATTAGTATACGGGTTGACCACCCTACTTGTGACTGTTAGCTATAGTCAACCAAAAGCAAGTGATGAACTATCCTTTTATTTTTTATTGTTTCGACATCGATGAAGTGTACGGTGTTGTTTCTCATGGTAAATCATGAGTGTGTTCTATCAGAGGTATTATGTCATAGCAGCGGTTACAGGCTCATGGTAGCAAATTGTTAGAAACATTATACCTTGTCGTATACAGGTATTAATGTTAAGTATAATTTTTCCCCTACTTATACTTTAGGATTAAGAAATGTTTAGGTATAACACTTAATTGATAAGTATACTATTATACCTAATATACATACTGAATGTTGGAGAGTCAAAATGATACTTTCAAAACTATACTTTTGAATGTGTAAAAATGTATTATTTTATGGAGTCAAAACCTATGGACTCACCAACTTTATGTTGACGTATTTTTAAAATGCATGTGTTTTCAGGAACTTGAAAAGCTAGTATGTATTTGAACAGGAGAAGTTTTACTATTATCTTTCTGTTCATTATGATGTACGTCATAGTCGGATATTATGTAATAAATATTAGGAAAACAATAATGTAACTTTCAATCATCAATAAAGGTATGTATTTTCTTTAGTATTGTTCAATGTATGTTATATAGTTGTGATACAAAAAATGACGTTACACTACCTGGTGTTTTTGCCGACGGCCGGGGTGTGACAGGCTGAGGGCCGGGGACAGCCTTCCAGACTCATGTTGTGGGCCCAGAGGCGATCCAGACCTATGCTAAGGACCTGGTAGGGGTATTCCAGCCATGGGCTATGGGCCTAATGGTTATTATTATTAATTTCATCTATTTGTGATACTCTTAGTATTGATGCGTTGATGGGGATTGGAAAACCCATAACTCAGTTGGTTTAGATAGAGAGCAGTCAAGGGTTGTTGGGATTACTAGTTAGGTATTAGAGTGAATATGTGGAATGTCTGCTCCGCATTTACGTTTGTTCGCAATTTGTTGTTAGGGATTGGATGAAATGTGGAAATTCTTGGTTTGATCATCTTCTCTCGTCGGTTTAGAGGTTGGTATCGGCATGGCAGAAAACCAAGTTTATTCTAAGGTTTTGGTGCATCATATGGATTCGGATTGGGAGAGGATCACTATCCACTTGTTTTGATGATATTTTCTACGATTTTTTGTGGAATCTTCTATCAGAGACTTAGGGTGATCATGGATAGCCTTTTCGGGATGGCTTATGGTGGGAACTTGCATTGAGAATCATGAGTGCATCCGTGTAATGATTGTAAATCAGGGAGATGTGAGTTAAGGAATTGGTATGCCAAAGGCATCTGCTAGTGGGTTAGGACTTAGTTCATGTGTTTGTGCTCTGGGATGGTACTATCAGTGAAGGTCGGGCAGGTCATAGGGTTTCAAAATTTTAGCAGCCACATATTGTTTCAATGGTTAAGGAAATTCATGTCCGATATCTCTTTAATTTCCTGGGATTATTATCATCAAGAGTTGAATAGATAGTTTAATGGATAAGCGTCATGGTTTTAGCTCTGGATCCGTAAAGGTGGTCTGTCAGGGAGCCAAACCTATTACGAGTCTTAAGGTTTCATGGAAGGAAGGGTTGGTTTGACATAGGACAAGATTGTTTTGTTGCATGGGATTATGGATTCTTCTTCTTCGGGTTGAAAGGAATTCATCTGGTTTAGTCGCCTTTAAGAGGTTGTGATATGTTCATGGTCGTGGTTATGCCCCTCAGGATGTCGGGTATGCCGGGGACGGTAGGGAATGATTTTGAGGACGAAATCGAATTTAAGTGGGGGAGAGTAACACCCCAATCTTCAAGTAATTTCAAATTCATCGCTTGAGTTGTAATTATGTCATTTTAAGTCATTGTATTGGAAAGCAGTAGCCATGGGAAGCCCTAGTGGAAAAATGGTAATTTTAGAGCATAAGTAGTACATTGGGTGTACATGTGAGTATTATAAGCATACCAGGGCATGCCCTAGTATGCTAGGCGTACATATATGTATGTTGGGCGTATTAGTATATGGGTGAAACCCTAACTTTTAGGCTTCGTGGAGTATTTAAGTATCATTATGGCTCTTCCCCCCCCCCCCCTCTCTTCAGCCTCTAAGTTCTGAAATCGTTTTTGGCAAACCCTAACTTCGCTAGTATGTATGTATGAGTTAAGATTTTGTTTCCGTTAGGGTGCAAAGTCACACTTGGATGTATTTGTGATTTACCCACTTGTATTGTGTAATGAGTTGTCTTCCTATAAATAGGAAGTGAGTGACACTCATTTATGTAATGATCATTTTGGAGTGTTAGACTAGAGAGAGAATTTTTACGAGACCCATTTGTATGTTCTTTCTAGATCTAAAGAGAGCTTAACAAGATTTATTTACTCCATGTGTTCATAGTTTACATGATGATTCACTAGATCTTTTCTAATTCTGCACAAGCCATCATAATCCACACCACTATAATTGGTATCAGAGCGGGTGTTCTTGATTTGATCAAGAATTGATCCATGTTGGCAATCTTGATTTGGTGATTCTTCATGTTCTTATTGATTTTCATGTTTTGAGAGTGTCTAGTGTTCTAGAAGTCGAATTTTTCCTTGATTTGATCCATAATTTGATTTTCTCTCTCTAGATTAGTAGTTTGTACCACTTTCTCTCACTAGAATTTGGTTCATATTTACTTTCTCTCTCTGGAGATCTCCTTGATTTTTACTTTCTCTCTCTAGAAAACCCAAGTTAATATTCAAAAGAAAAGAAGCAATTATGGAGAAATGGTTGATTCGGAATGAAAATTTTCTATATGAATACACTTCTTTTGAATCCATTCTTTATTGCTTGACTGTTGGATTGCAAAGTGAAGATGCACTTATTTCACATGGAGAAAAGAATAAGAAGGAGAATTCATTGGTCATCCAATTCATCAAACCAAAGATTTGTTTGATCGATTGATTACAACATATCACGAAAGATGAAGAAATAAGAGAAAAGGTGAATTCATAAAAGGAATTTTTCTTGATGAATGTAAACCTAGAAGAAATAAACTTGAATATTATGCAAATTGTCGTGAAGCTCAAGAACATGTTCTTGATGATGATCATCATGTTCTTGATGTTCAAGAAAAAGGAGTTTAAGTTGATTCTCATGATGAAAAAGTTTTTTGCTCAATTGGAGTTCAAACCGGTGATATTTTGTGTTCATGTGATTTGTTTGAAGGAGTGATTCCTTATCGGAAGCCGGTGATCCAAGAAATTCACAGGTATCAAGCTCCAAAAGATTTGATTCAAACTCAAAAAGTTGACGTTGTGGAAAGTGGGTATGTTAATGAAATCAAGTCTTCAAGATGCAAAAAGATGAGAAAGAAAAAGAAGAAGAAGATTAAACGCAAAAACAAACGGGTTTACTCACAAAAATCTTCTAATGTTGAGAAGCTGAAATCTGTGAAACAAATTTGGGTTCCAAAGCAATAATCTCCAAAGGTTGCAATAAATTTGAAGTCAAAACCCAAATGTGTTGGCGGTTCTTTTGAAGATGTTCATGGATCGTTGAAGAACACAAAGAACACGAAGAACGAGTTGTACATCACGCATAGTCATTCTTATCGATTTTTGGTAGTTTAATTCATCTTGTAAGTCAATTCTATTTGGATTGTGCAAACATAAAATCGATTATGATCAAGAGGTCAATAATTGATTCAATTGCAAGTCAAATAAATTTTTGAAAGTCAAAATTGAAGGCATATTTTTTGAATCGACATTGATTTTAATGTTTGATGGTTGAAAACGAATGGAGAATATGGTTTTGATATGGAAATTGATTTCGAATATTGATTATTTGATATTGATTTTGAGGTCAATGATCGATGTCGATGGCTTTTGATTAACAGTGATGGGTTTGTTAACGAAGCCTTGGGTTTTATTCAATACTCGGCTATTAATGGAATGAGATGAACAATCGAAGGTTTATGATTGTTGGTTGTGATGGGTTTTGAGAATTCTAACACTCCTATGGTGTTCATGCAACCTTAGAAACCTTGGATCTATGTTTTCTCTATTATACATGCAAACTTTCCTTTTTCCAAGGTTTCATCCTAACTAGCATATCATGGGGTATATGCAATATAAAAAACTAGTAGAATGACATACATTTCTTGTAGCTTTGATTCCTTAAGACTTTGTGAGCCTAGCACTCCAAATTTGATGCCACAAATGCTTCACACAACACCACCAACATTTGGAATAACTTGAGAGAAGATTCTATTGTATCAAAATCGGCTAGCCCACACTTTTGTATGCTTAAGTACTGATTTTTCTAGAATCAGGCTTCATTATATAGTGTGCATATTAGGGTTACACCATGTAAATCATGACTTTCCACATTTCTCATGATCCAAGGGTTTTAACCTTCATGGAGTATCCATGGGTAACCACATGGGTTTAGCCCATCATGAAGAACTATGGATCATAAGCCCACTAAATAAGAATGAATGATTTACCAAATCAATCCCCATTTATTTGATTAGTCTCTTTTAATCACAAAATCAATTCCAAACTAATTCTTGATCAATACTAATTAAATAATTTATATTAATATATTAGAAATTATAATATATTAATAAACCATAAATATCTTCTTTTCAGAAAAGTCTATTCAAATTGTTCTAATGCCATGCAACCCAAATGGACCATGCTAAATCGGGTCAAGTACATACCAAATATAGTTATGCACTTAAACACCTTATCCAACAGTCTCCTACTTGGATAAGTCTAACAACTATAGCTGCAAGTACGACTTTAGGATCTGACCAACAATTGTAGCCATACAAATACATGCAACAACGTCGTACTTATTGTCCAGCAGTTTGTTTCCCGATTTCCGATTTGTTTGACATAGAACTTAATCGAACACATCAATTCATTTATGACCGGGCCTGATGCATAAGCCAAAAAATTCATCGAGGGGCCCAAGATATCACTTTTAATCCTCCAAGGACTAAAGGGAACATATAAACATCGATGCATATGCTTGTACTAACTAATCATCAAACTGTACACTACAACACATTTTATAACATCAAGTTACTGAAACGTTTTGGTACTATTAATGTACAACCAAATCATAGTCAACAACTCATATCCCTTGGTTTGAAGACTTATATGATATTACCGTCTCACGATCACTCGAGATAAATTCCATGAAGTGATACAAGTGCGCGTGGGTTAAATCCAATACTCAGAACTTATGAGCACTCATGAATGTTGCAATAATAATTGCTATGTCTAATACAATTCAGACAAATCTACAAACCCAATTCATGACAATCTTATTTCAATACCTACTTCCAAGTATGATCGATTGTGGATGGTTTGAATAATATAATGATTCTGGAAGTCAAAACATGCAAAATGAAACAATAGTAAATGATTGACACAAGACAGTACTATACTAGTAAATTAAAACACTTTTTATTTAAACATCAAATGTCAATAACATTTCAACTATTACAAGTTTTGAAAGCTATCTAATTGCTGAAACTAACATCATCCTTCAGCCTAATGCGCCTCGCATGCTGTAAATGCTTAACCTTACACAGTCCCTTTGTGAGGGGATCCGCTGGGTTCTCATCCAATGATACCCTCTCTGCCATGAGGAGTCCTACTTCTATTCGATGTCTAATGAAGTGGTATTTTCAGTCGATATGCCTGGATCTGTCGTGATCCCTTGGTTCCTTGGTTGAGGCAACTGCACTCTCGTTATAATAGAAAATATCCATAGGCTCCTTTATAGCTGGTACAACTCCTAGGTCTCCAATGAAGTTCTTAAGCTATATTGCCTCCTTCGCCACCTCGTTTTCTGCTATGTACTCTGATTCACAATTTGAATCAGACACTGTCTCCTGCTTGGAACTTTTCCAAGTAATTGCTCCTTCATTTAGGGTAAAGACCCAACCCGACTAAGAGTGGAAAGTATCCCTATCAGTTTGAAAGCTGGCATCACTATACCCCACTACTTTCAAGTTATTACTCCCACCAAGGACCTAATCCTTAGTCCTCCGCACGTACTTGAGAATGTTCTTCACCGTAGTGCAGTGAGCCTTGCCCGGATTCCTTTGATATCTACTAACCATGCTCAAAGCAAAGGCCACATCAGTGCGAGTATAAGTCACAACATACATGATCGAGCCTACAACAGAAGCATATGGTACTCGACTCATCTCAGCTATCTCAGCCTCTATACTCGGGCTCTGAGTCTTACTCAGTTTGGCGTTACTCTGGATCGGTAAGTCACCTTTATTGGAATACTGGATGCTAAATCTTTTCAGGACCTTATCCAATTAGGTACTTTGACTAAGTCCAATTAGTATCTTACTCCTATCTCACAATATCCTTATCCCTAGAATATAGGTAGCTTCTCCAAGGTCCTTCATAGCCAAACACTTCCCAAGCCAGGACTTAACCTCCTGCAAGGTTGGGATGTCATTTCCTATGAGTAGTATGTCATCCACATACAATACTAAAAAGCTAACTATATTCCCACTAGCCTTAACATATACACATGACTCATCCTCTCTCCTCGAAAAGCCAAACTCTTTGTCTTTTTCATCAAAACAAAGATTCCATCTACGAGATGCTTGTTTTAATCCATATATGGATTTCTCAAGCTTACACATTCTATTAGGGTACTTTGCATCAAAAAAAAAACCTCTGCCTAACTTATGTAAACATCCTCAGCCAACTTTCCATTGAGGAAAGTGGTTTTGACATCCATTTGCCATATTTCATAATCATGAAATGCAGCAATGGCTAGCATAACCATAATAGACTTAATCTTCGCTACTGGTAAGAAGGTTTCATCATAATCAACTCCTGGAGTTTGAGTTAAACCCTTCGCAACTAGTCACACCTTATAAGTGTGTACATTCCCATCCATATCGGTCTTCTTCTTGAAGATCCATTTGCATCCGACTGTCTTATGACCCAATACATTGTCAACCAAGTTCCAAAGTTGATTTTCATACATGGACTGAATCTCGTTGTCCATATCCTTTTTCCGTTTTGCAGACTCAAGGCCTGCCATGGCTTCCTTGAAGTTGTTAGGTTCATTCAAATTTATCAGTGTCGTATCATTGTGAAATTTATCAACTTCTATAGTAATATGGAAACAATAATAATATCAGGTGTGCTCCTAACTCTTGTGGAATGCATCAGAGATACGGACTCATCAATCGGCTCAACAGGATTTTCCTCCTCAGGTTTATTACTAGTGTTAGAGGTTCCTTCACTGCTTGAATCTCGAAGGTCGTCAAGGTCAATTTGCCTCCCACTATTTCCTTGGCTTATGAATTCTCTCTCACAAAAGACTCCTCTCCTCGCCACGAAGATAACTATGTCACTCGGTCTATAGAAGAGATAACCAAAAGATTTCTGTGGGTAGCCGATGAAAATACACCACTCACTTTGAGTTTCGAGCTTGTCGTGAGTCTCACGCCTCACAAAATCCTCGCAACCTCAAATCCTGACGTGGTCTAAAGTGGGAACTTTCCCAGTCCACATCTCGTGAGGTGTTTTGGCAACCTTTTTGGCAGGGACTAGATTAAGGATATGGGTGGCAGTCTCTAAGGCATACCCCCAGAATGATATTGGTAACGAAGCTCGACTCATCATGGAACGAACCATGTCTAACAATTTCCGATTGTGCCTCTTAGACACACCATTCAGCTGCGGTGTCCTAGGAGGTGTCAATTGCGAAACAATTCCACATTCCTTAAGATAGTCACGAAACTCGATACTAAGAGACTCACCAACCTAATCGGATCGGAGCATCTTTATCGTCCTGCCCAACTGATACTCCACTTCTTGTTTAAACTCTTTGAATTTCTTAAAGGTTTCTGACTTATGCTTGATTAAGTACACATAACCATATCTACTGTAATCATCAGTAAAAGTCACATAGAAGCGGTTAGCATCCCTTGTGGCAGTCCTGAAGGGTCCATACACATTTGTGTGTATGAGGTCCAACAATCCTTCACCCCTAGCACAAGTACCAGTGAAGGGTGACTTAGTAATTTTTCCAAGTAAAAAAGATTCGTAACTATCATCTGACTTTAAGTCAAATGACTCCACGACTCCATCCTTTTGGAGTTGGCATGTGCGCTTCTTGTTGACATGTCTAAGACAACAATGCCACAAGGATGCCTTATCCAAACTAGTGGAAGAATCAGTATGCAATACATTATTTCCTAAGTTGTCTACAATCGACACAGTTTCATATACACCATCACAAGGTAATGCTTTAAAATAAAGAACACTATTGTAAAAAGCATTAATACCACCACATTCATTATTAAATGAAAAAGTAAATCCTTGTTTGTACAAACCATGAAAGGAAATAATATTTCTCTCCATTTTAGACATGTAACAGTATTTATTAAAATCTAATAGTAACCCACTACTAGGAAATAAAAAATAAACTCCAATATTGGTGACAGGTGAAGCTTTCCTATGCCCCATGATCAAGTTTATCTTCGCATTCTCTAGATCCTCGCTTCTTTTTAGGCCCTGCAAATAAGAACAAATGTGAATTCCACACCCTGTATCAAGGACCCAAGAATTAGTATATGGTGAGTAATTAGACAAAATAGTGTAAATACCTACATGGGTGGGTTTCACTTCCACATCCTTAACATCCTGCAAGTACTTGGGGCAGTTTCGCTTCCAATGCCCTTTTTCCTGACAATAGAAACATTGAGCATCCTTTGGGTTGGAAGAGGGAGTGGCAGAACCACCTTTAGTTCCACTTGAAGAGGAGCCACCAAGAGACTTTCCCTTGGTACCCTTCGAAGAGGCCTTCCTCTTTTTCCCTTTACCTTGGCCGATTGCCAGAATAGGGGCAGCAGTAGGAGTGGTAACAACATTCCTACCTTTGAGACTACTTTCAGTAGTCCTCAAAAGTGCTTGAAGTTGGCTAAGCATGAATTCCTCTTTTTTCATATGATAAGTCATATGAAATTGATCATAACAAGATGGTAAGGAGTGTAGAATAATGTCTATTGCTAACTCCTCATCAAAGTTAACATTCAGCTTAAGCAAATGGTCCATGAATCTTTGCATTTTCTGTAGGTGGTCCGTGATGGACTCTCCATCCTTCATTTTTGTTGTTATCATGGAGGTGATGATTTCATACATTTCCTGACGAGCACTCTGATGGTATCTTTCCATCAGGTCTAGGTTCATCTCATCAGGGTAGAAATCTTCTTAGGATTTCTGGAGTTCTGCTGTCATGGTAGTCAACATGATGCAAGACACCTTAGTGGCATCCTTCTCATGGCTAGTGTACTCAGCAATCTCCTTGGGAGTAGCAGACGACTCATTAATGACGTTAAGCTCCTTGTCTAGGACATATTCCTTGTCCTCATAACGAGTAACCTGTTAGATAAGGTGTCTAAGTCCATAACTATTTCTGGTATGTACTTGACCCGGTTTGGCATGGTCCATATGGGTTGCATGGCATCATGCATTTGGATAGACTAAAATGAGAGAATTAAGACTTGTGCTTTATTAATATGTTATTAGTTATAATATATTAATAATAATCTTATTTAATTAGTATTGCTCAAGAATTAATCTAGAATTAATTAAGTGATAAAAAAGGTGACTAATTAAATATATGGGTTGATTATGTAAATCACTCATACTTGTATAGTGGGCTTAATGCTCCATGGATTATCAAGTTGGGCTAACGTTCATAAGATGCTCCATGGGAGTTACAAACCCATGCGTCATGGAAATGAATAGTCATATCACATTAGGGTTTACATGGTGTAGCCCTAGATGTAACACACTATATAAAGAATATGATGCACACCAAAATCATCCACTGGAAGAACAAGTGAGGGCTAGCCGATTTTAGAAGTGTTATACATTCTCTCTAAGTCTTTCCAAGTGTACTTGGTGCTGTGTGAGAAATTTGAGGCATCACACTTGAGGTGCTAGGGTCACAAGGTTTCCAAGGAATCAAATCAACTACAAGGTATGTAATTTTATCCATCTTTTGTATTTAAAGTTCCCCATGCATTCTAGATAGGGTTATGAACCTTGGAAAAGTATTTTGCATGTATTTAGACAAACATAGATCCAAGGTTTTCTAGGGTTGCATGTACACCTTAGGAGTGTTAGAATGCTCAAAACCCTACAGTGGTATCAGAGCCTAGGCTTGTTTGTTTGATACTTGATGCAAAATAGTGAACAAAGTCGATTTTCTTGCTGTCTGCACAGGGGACTCGCCGATTCCATGGGGGGACTCGACGAGTCCAAGTGTTTCTTCAACCAACTCGGCGAGTTGGTTATTGCACTCGATGAGTTGGGCATGCAGAGTGCAGATTTTCGACTTGTGCTGCTGGAAATGGACTAGAAACATTACCCTAAACTGTTTTGGTGTTTTAAAACTTGTTTTAGATGGTGTAATGGTAGTTCTGATCCATTTAAAATGGCTAATATCAAACTTACATGATTATATGTGTTCATATGTTCTTCAAATTTTGATATGACTATTCATGTTCTTATGAGTTCTTGATAGATCATAACAATGACTTGTTTAAGGCTTAATTCATGATCTTTATCTTTTTTAATGGAGTCCATAACTTGTCCTCAAGTTATGGATAACCAAGAGTCACTTTGCATTAAATCCATTAAGAGAACACATAAGTTACAAAATGAGAGTCTTTATTTTAATAACTCATAAGTTATGAATTGAAAGGTTTTGTAAAGTTACAAAACTTGCCCTCAAGTTTTGGAACATGTAAAGTCACTTAATAAACTTTAGTTCCAACCCTTAGAATTTTTAAAAGTTAAAATTCAACCCTTATACTTTATAATATTATAAGTTAATAATAATATATATATATATATATATATATATATATATATATATATATATATATATATATATATATATGTGTGTGTGTGTGTGTGTGTGTGTATAAGATCAAGTCGGTTTACCGTTAGTAGCCCTGATTCACGAAGCCGAACTATAAGGGGGTATAAGGCTGCTGCCTATAAAATGGCAGCTTAATGGGTGTCCACTCTCACCCACCACTTCCTTGACTGGTGGAGGGTCGTTAGCCGAACGGGTAGGACAATGACTTAAAATTCTCATTAAATGTATAATGAATATTATAAAGTAACTAAATGTTTTTTTAACTCCCAATCTTAGTTGCTTTAGGAAAATCTGTATAAGGTGCTAATCCATGAAATTACACTTTTCACCTTGATTAAGTCGTTGGTGGAGCGTGTGTGGTTAACCGGCACACTAACTTGGACTTAACAAGGTAGGCAAAGGGTGACTTAAAGTTTTTCATATGTTGGTGGAGCGCGTGTGGTTAACCGGCACATCGATTAAGTGAAAAACATTAAGGGTACCAAGTAATTTGCATGGTTACTTCACACCTTGTTTTGTGATCCTCGACATCCCAGTCACAAAACATGAAGGGCACACTCGAGATTGAAACATGCCATTGAAAAGTTCAATGAATCTCAAAAGAATCTAGGAATTTCTAAAAACTAATAAAAACCTAATAATTCATATTTCGTTTTCATGGTGGAAATTGGTGAATCGTCATTCACCTACCTTTCAAATATGTTATAGCTTAGATTACAGCATCTCTCTTATAAGTTATAATATATTGTGATTGGGTCCTAGCCTTAATATTACATTTGGGTGTTTTATTAAGGACTATCTCTATATCTAATCTAAACTTGTTCTTTTTCAGATGTCTTCAAAAAATACTGCTTCTGGCTCAAACCCTACCGGCTCCTTCTCTCTCATGATGCTTTGTGGGAGAGTCATCTTTGATGGTTCCAACTTTATGTATTGGATCCGGAACATCAGGATGGTCACACGCTACGAGGAGAAGGAATATGTCCTCGACAAGGAGCTAAAGGATATTGATGAGTCAACTGCTAGTCCTGAGGAGATCGCTGAATTTCGGAATCATGAGAGAGATGCCACGAAAGTGGCTTGTATATAGATGGCCACAATGACAGTTGAGCTCCAAAAGTCCTATGAGGACTATTACCCTTTTGAGAGGCACCAAGACTTGATGGACCGCTACCATTAGAGTGCTCGCCAAGAGAGGTATGACATCATCTGCTCTATGATAACAACCCGAATGAAGGATGGTGAACCCATCACCGGTTACTTGTAGAAAATGCAAAGGTTTGTGGACCGGTTGCTGAAACTTAATGTGAGCTTCCCCGAGGAGTTGGCAATAGATATCATTTTGCACTCCTTACCCTCGTGTTATGATCAATTCCGCATGACATACCATATGAACAAGGAGGAAGTTACCCTTAGCAAGCTTCAAGGACTCCTTAAGACCGCTGAAACAAGTCTTAAAGGAAAGTCAGTTGTTACCACTCCTACTCCTACTCCAAACTCAGCCCCTATCCTAGCAATCAGGAAAGGTAAACGGAAAAAGAGGAAGAACCCTTCGAAGGGTACCAACGGTAAGACCCTTGAAGGCTCCTCATCAAGTGGAACCAAGAAAGGTTTCGTCACTCCTTATTTTAACCCAAAAGAGGCTGAATGCTTCTATTCCCATGAAAAGTCGCATTGGAAGCGGAACTGCCCAAAGTACCAACATGATATTAAGGATGGGAAAGTAAAACCCACCCATGCAGGTATTTACACAATATTGTCTAATAAATCACCCTATTCTAACTCTTGGGTCCTTGATACAGGTTGTGGAATTCACATATGTTCTGAATTGCAGGGACTAAAAAGAAGTGAGAATGTGGAGCATGGAAAGATAAACTTGATCATGGGGAATAGGAAAGCTTCACCTGTCACCAAGATTGGAGTTTATTCTTTGTTTCTAAGTAGTGGGTTTACATAAGATTTGAATAAATGTTGTTACTCGCCTAAAATGGAAAGAAATATTATTTCCTTTCATGCATTGTACAAATAAGGTTTTACCTTTTCTTTTGATAATGAAGTTGGTGGAATAAATGCTTTCTCTAATAATGTTCTTTATTTTAAAGCATTACCTTGTGATGATGTGTATGAAGTTGTGTCTGTTGTATATAGCCTAGTAAATAATGTGTTGTGTGTTGATTCTTCTAATAATAATAACTTGGATAAAGCATCTTTATGGCATTGTCTTCTTGGACATGTAAGCAAGAAAAGCGTAGGCCAACTCCAAAAGGATGGAGTCTTGGAGTCATTTGACCTAAAGTCAGATGATAGTTGTGAATTATGCTTACTTGGAAAAATGAAAAAATCATCCTTTACTAGCTGTTGTGCAAGGGGTGAAGGCTTTTGGATCTAGTACACACTGATGTGTGTGAACCCTTCAAGACTGCCACAAGGCATGCTAATCGTTATTATGTGACTTTTATTGATAATTATAGTAGATATAGTTATGTCTATTTAATCAAGCATAAGTCAGAGACTTTTGAAAGGTTTAAAGAGTTTGAATAAGAAGTTGAGAATCAATTGGGCATGAACATTAAGATGCTCAGATCTGATCATGGTGGTGAGTATCTTAGTATAGATTTCCTTGACTATCATAAAGAATGTGGGATTGTCTCACAATTGACACCTCCTGTAACAGCCCGGATTTCCAGGTATCTTTATTGTTTATGATTTTGGTGTTTTGAGAGGGGACTCGGCGAGTTGGAGCTCAGACTCGCCGAGTAGGGACGCGATTCTGGACGCGGGATTCGCCTGGACTCGGCGAGTCCAGGATATGGACTCGGTGAGTCCGTGCTGTTTAATGAAACCCTAATTTCTTGGGTTTGGGACCTATTTAAAGGGCCTTATGGCCGTCATTTGTACCCAGCAGTCCATAGAGAGAAACCCTAGAGTGCTTTAGCGATTTGAGAGAGAGAGGAAGCAATTCTTGACCTTTGTGTGTTGTTTAGCAAAGAAGAGGGAGGTTCTAGCCAAGAGGAAGCAAAGGAGGTTGCTATTCTGTGGATTTGAAGCCTAGATCATCGATCTAAAGGTATGATTTCGGATCATCTTTTGTTTTGTGAAGTATATTTGGATTTAGGGCTTCTTGTGGCCTTTGTTGGGTTGATTTGATGGTCAAATAGTCCCTTGCTAGCGATGAGGCTTTGGATCTGGATCCATAGTGGTCCAGAGAGCCTCAATCATCAAGCTTTATGAAGAACAATGGAGGTTATGACCTTGAGTTGGGATATTTGTTGATAATTCTTCATATATGGACATATAGAGGTTGTATGTACACCAAGTTTGGGGCTTTACGTGGTGAATCAGTCTAGGAAGGCCAGATCTATGAATTGATGGAACAGATCTGACCTTAGAAGCGAGTTTGAGTGATTGCATGGCATGGACTCACCGAGTCCGATGAGCAGACTCGGCGAGTAGCTTGAAGATTGCCTTGGATCGGCCAGTGAGTGGTCCAGTCGAGTCATCGGTTGACTCAGTGAGTCAGGGCGAGTTAGGGAAGGGTGGTCAAGTGGACTGAGTCGAGCTGGGACTCGCCGAGTTGTTCTTGAGACTCGGCGAGTTAAGTCGGGGTGGCCCCGCGATTCTTCCAGGTGGAACTCGTCGAGTCAGGGGGAGTACTCGACGTGTAAGAAGGGAATCCTAGAGAGTTGGTGAAAACGTCTAGACTCGCTGAGTTGCCCTTGTGCACTCGCCGAGTCCGGTCAAAGTTGATCGTTGACCGTTGACCGTTGACCAGAGTTGACATGTGTTGACTTCTTAGGGATAGTCAACCTTAGAGATAAAAAGTGTTAATTAGAGACATATGATGTTATAGGAGGATTATAGCTCGGAGGATCGGGCACAAGGGATTTCAGGATTTGTGAGTCGTCGAGATACGCGAGGTGAGTCTTCTCACCATACTGTACCCGGAAGGGTTTGATTGTGTGACCGGAAGGTCGGATATGATATGAGACATATGTGTTATATGTGATGAGTTAATTGTTATATGTGCTATGTATGATATGTTTAATGTGGGCCGGAAGGCATTATGTTATGGGTCGGAAGGCGAATATGTTATGGGCCGGAAGGCGTTATAATGTGGACCGAAGGGTTGGCGTGGGTAGGACCGGAAGGTTTACCCAGCAGGGACGGAAGTCCCCTGAGACACATGGACCGGAAGGTCAGGGCCTGGAAAGGCGTATGTGCGTAAGTTGTAGTTTGGGGGAAACTCACTAAGCATTTATGCTTATAGTTGTTGTGTATGTGTTTCAGGTACTAGCGAGGACCATGGGAAGGCGCCGACGTGATCTGTACACACTGATAGATGATTTATGATCTTGGGATTCATATGATTTGTATTATGACATGATACATTGGATATTTATGCCTTGTTTTGGATGAAAATACATTTTTAGAAATGAAAATTTTGTTTAAAATTTTCCGTTGTTACAAATTGGTATCAGAGCCTTGGTTTGAGGGATTCGGGTACACCTTCGGGCGTAACTGAACTCAAACCGAGGATTTGAGGAAAACTTTTAAAATAAAGGCATAAATTTTTTATAAAGTATTTGTGGTAAACAAGAATGAAGCAGTGTGTACGATCAGCCAGCGCCCGAACGGTAAAGATCCCCAAAATACCCTTACAATGTGTGTTAAGAGATATGATATGATATGAATTGTTATGCATGCTTGAAGACTAGGTATTCATGATAGGACTAGAGTGGCCTGATTTGTGATGCCTTAGTCTAGGAAAGTCTGTTGCTATGAGATGCTTTGATAGCGAGCGGGTAGTTAGTGCATAACAAGAGTAGAGTACTCACGATCCGGGGTTTGGGGAGGAGGACTTGGGATGAATGCTAATGCGGTGTGGTCGGTAGTATTGGGCCCGTACTACCGAAGACACCGGGTCAGTGGGCAACCCAAGTAAGAATCCCTAGGTATCGGAGACTGAGTAGGGTTGCGTTATCGAGTACGATTATGCTCCATAGAGTCTCTGATAAGTTCTATGTTGTATTTCAGAGGCATCATGGTTGGACCACGCCACAGACCGAGTACGAGCAGTGTGAGTGACGAGGAGATTCGTCATATGATTCATGAGGAGGTGGCTGCGGCGATCCGGGCCGAGATTCCGGAGATGTTTGGGTCTATTAAGACCACTTTGATGGAGACCTTTGATGAGCGGTACACCGCGTTGACTGAGGCTGCAGCCGCTGCAGCTACCGCAGCTGTGGCCGCTGCCAGGCCACAGGGAGGTGACTCGTTGCTGTTTCAGGAGTTCAGCAACACGAAGCCACCTGAGTTTGACGGGATGCAGGATCCGATCGCTGCGATGAGGTGGATTGCTGATATCGAGGGATGCTTCTACACTTGTTCATGTCCGGAGAATCTGAGGGTACGGTTCGCCTTGAACCAGCTCCGTCTGGGAGCGAAGGATTGGTGGAAGTTCGTGACTGCGAACTTCACTTTGGCAGAGATTTCAGCTGTGACGTGGGAGAGGTTTACCTCTATGTTCAGAGACGAGTACGTTCCCCCGGTGGAGAGGGAACGGTTGGTTCAGGAGTTCTTGACCCTCAAGCAGGGTACTGATTCGGTTATGGTGATCACGCGGAAGTTTCATGAGAGGGCGATGTTCTGCCCCGAGCAGGTGTCCTCAGAGCAGGCTCGGATAAGCCGGTATTTGGGTGTATTGAGAAGGGATATCTGGGAGTTCGTGTCGAACTCCACATATCATACCTTTGCTGAGCTTCAGGCGAATGCCAGGAAGCGCGAGATCGAGTTGGAGACCCAGGCCAAGGAGGAGGCCGAGTCTCAATGGGTGGATCGGCGGCCGACTCAGTCTCAGCCGGCAGCCAAGCGGACTAAGTCCGCCGATTTGAGGACGGGAGGTCCGAAGGGCCGCGCTTGCGGAAAGTGCGGCAATGGTCACGAGGGGGCATGTCGATCAGGTGCTTGCTACAAGTGTGGCAAGGAGGGGCACATCGCTAGGGATTGCCCCAAGGGGTTTATGGTTTGCTTTCATTGCAACCAGACCGGCCATCGGAAGGCCGAGTGCCCTCAGCTTCTTCAGGGATCTGCACCTGCTGCCAGGCCTGTTGAGACTCGACCAGTGAAGGTCGAGGCCCCGACGGCTCGTGGGAGAGCCTTTCAGCTGACTGTGGAGGAGGTCCGCGCTGCACCCGATGTTGTGGCAGGTATGCTTTATTTCATGTATTTATTTTGATGTTGAGATATTATGCTTATGTTATGATATGCGTAGGTACTTTCCTTGTGAACTCTGTACCTGCTTTAGTGTTATTTGACCCGGGTGCGAGTCGGTCTTTCGTATCCTTGGCCTTTAGTCAGCAGATCGGTGTTAGCCGTGAGGCATTGAGTCGGCCTCTGAGAGTTTCCATAGCTGACGATAGAGTGATTTGTGCCACGGAGGTTCTCCGGGGATGTGTATTAGAGATTTTCGGGGTTGAGTTTCCGATTGATCTGATTCCTATTGCGATGGGTGATGTCTGTGTCATTGTGGGCATGGACTGGTTGATCCGATTCGGCGCGGTTATCGACTGTGAGCGTCATCTGGTGACCATACGAAACCCTAGTGGGGGAGTTCTTTCAGTGAACGGCGAGGGTACACGTTCAGGATCAACTTTTTGTTCGGCCGCTAGGGCGAGGCAGTGTCTACAGCAGGGTTGTAAGGGTTTTGTGGCGTATGTGATGGATACACGGGTGGTTTCCGAGAGACCGAGTTCAGTTGAGGAGGTTTCGGTGGTGCGTGAGTTTCCAGATGTTTTTCCCGAGGATTTACCGGGTGTGCCTCCTGTGAGGCAAGTGGAGTTCAGTATTGATTTGGTTCCGGGGGTCGCGCCTATCGCTAAGGTGCCTTATCGTCTTGCACCTCCAGAGATGCAAGAGTTATCCTCGCAGCTTCAGGAGCTGCTGGGGAAGGGGTTTATTCGGCCGAGCAGCTCACCGTGGGGAGCGCCTATCCGGTTCGTCAGGAAGAAGGATGGTTCACACCGGATGTGCATTGACTACCGGGAGTTGAACAAGCTGACGGTCAAGAACCGTTACCCGTTACCGAGGATCGACGATTTATTCGATCAGTTGCAGGGAGCATCTTGGTTCTCCAAGATAGATTTGAGGTCGGGATATCATCAGGTGAGAGTGCGGGATGAGGACGTCCAGAAGACAGCGTTCAGGATGCGATATGGGCATTATGAGTTTGTGGTGATGCCTTTTGGGCTCACCAATGCCTCGGCTGTGTTCATGGGTCTCATGAACAGGGTATGCAGGCCGATGTTCGATCGGTCAGTGATTGTATTTATCGATGACATTTTGGTATATTCGAGATCTAGAGAGCAGCATGAGGAGCATTTGAGGGAGGTCCTTGGGGTTTTGAGATCGGAGAAGCTTTATGCAAAGTTCTCCAAGTGTGATTTCTGGTTGCGGGAGGTCCAATTCCTTGGACATCTTGTTAACCAGGAAGGGATTCTGGTCGATCCGGCCAAGGTTGAGGCAGTGATGAGTTGGGAGGTGCCGAAATCACCATCTGAGATCAGGAGTTTCCTTGGGTTGGCAGGGTATTATCGGAGATTTATCAAGGATTTCTCCAAGATCGCAGTACCACTCACCAGTTTGACCCGGAAGGGTGTTGCGTTCTCATGGGGTCCCGAGCAGCAGACCTCCTTTGAGATACTTCGCCAAAGGTTGTGCGAAGCCCCGGTATTAGCTCTCTCGGATGGGATGGAGAATTTTGTGGTATATTGTGATGCATCGATTTTGGGGTTGGGAGCGGTGCTGATGCAGAGAGGGCATGTGATAGCATATGCATCGAGGCAGTTGAAGCCTCATGAGACGAGATATCCCACCCATGATCTAGAGTTGGGGGCGGTGGTGTTCGCCCTCAAGATTTGGCATCACTACTTGTATGGGGTTCGGTGTACGATATACACGGACCATAAGAGCTTGAAGTATTTGATAGATCAGCCCAACCTAAATATGCGTCAAAGAAGGTGGTTGGATGTGGTCAAGGATTATGATTGTGAGATCCTGTACCACCCGGGCAAGGCTAATGTGGTAGCCGATGCATTGAGCCGCAGGGCGGAGAGCACCCCGCTGCGAGATGTATGTTTGAGATTGACCGTGATAGCTCCAGTGTTGGATGCCATTCGTGGGGCACAGGCCGAGGCTGTGCAACCTGAGATGCAGAAGAGGGAACGGGTTTTTGGTTTGGTTTCAGAGTTCGTTACGGATGGTCGAGGGCTTATGACTTTTCAGGGTCAGATTTGGGTACCGTTTGTGGGCGGTACGCGTGCTACTTTGATGGAGGAGGCTCATCGGTCGAAATTTTCGATCCATCCGGGGGCCACGAAGATGTATTTGGATTTGAGGAAAGAGTATTGGTGGCCCTGTATGAAGAGGGACGTCTCCTGGTTTGTTGAGAGGTGCTTGACCCGCCGCAGGGTTAAGGCCGAGCACCACAGACCGCATGGCAAGTTGCAGCCATTGGAGGTTCCCGAATGGAAGTGGGAGCAGATCACTATGGATTTCATCACCAAATTGCCGAGGACTGCCAGAGGAGTTGATGCAATTTGGGTGATTGTGGACAGGTTGACGAAAAGCGCTCACTTCCTTGCCATCAGTGAGAGTTCTTCAGCGGAGAAGTTGGCGGAGATATATGTGAGAGAAGTGGTATCTCGGCATGGGGTGCCGATCTCAATTGTTTCGGACCGTGATGTGCATTTCACTTCTAGATTCTGGAAGAAATTTCATGAGGAGTTGGGTACTAGATTGCATTTTAGTACCGCATATCATCCCCAGACAGACGGCCAGAGTGAGCGGACGATTCGGACGCTTGAGGACATGCTTCGAGCATGTGTGTTAGATTTTGGGGGTAGCTGGGATGCGTATTTACCCTTGGCAGAGTTTTCCTACAACAACAGCCATCATTCGAGCATTGGTATGCCACCCTTTGAGCTATTGTATGGTAGGAGGTGTCGGACCCCCATTTGTTGGGGAGAGGTTGGGCAGAGAGTGATGGGCAGTACATAGATCGTGCTTCAGACGACAGGGCAGATTCAGCAGGTCAGACAGAGGTTATTGACCGCCCAGAGCCGACAGAAGAGTTATGCAGACCGACGCTGGTCCGAGCTTGAGTTTCAAGTCGGCAACTTCGTTCTCCTAAAGGTCTCTCCTTGGAAAGGAGTGATTCGATTCAGGAAGAGGGGCAAGTTGGGACCCCGGTATATTGGGCCATTTCGTGTGATTGCGAGGGTAGGCCGGGTAGCCTATCGTTTGGAGTTGCCAGTAGAGTTAGGGCAGATCCACGACACTTTTCATGTGTCGCAATTGAGGAAGTGTATAGCCGATGAGTCGGCAGTGGTTCCATTAGAGGATATTCAGGTGGATGCGAGCCTGAATTATGCCGAGAGGCCAGTGGCCATCGGAGATCGGAAGATCAAGGTTCTGAGGAACAAGGAGGTACCTCTGGTGTTGGTTCAGTGGCAACACCGGAAGGGATCGGAGATGACCTGGGAGCCGGAGCGCGTGATGCGGGAGCAGCATCCGGAGCTATTTTCAGAGCGAGACTTCGAGGGCGAAGTCTAGTTCTAGTGGGGGAGAATTGTAACAGCCCAGATTTCCAGGTATCTTTATTGTTTATGATTTTGGTGTTTTGAGAGGGGACTCGGCGAGTTGGACCTCAGACTTGCCGAGTAGGGACGCGATTCTGGACGCGGGATTCGCCTGGACTCGGCGAGTCCAGGATATGGACTCGGCGAGTCCGCGCTGTTTAATGAAACCTTAATTTCTCGGGTTTGGGACCTATTTAAAGGGCCTTATGGCCGTCATTTGTACCTAGGAGTCCATAGAGAGAAACCCTAGAGTGCTTTAACGATTTGAGAGAGAGAGGAAGCAATTCTTGACCTTTGTGTGTTGTTTAGCAAAGAAGAGGGAGGTTCTAGCCAAGAGGAAGCAAAGGAGGTTGTTATTCTGTGGATTTGAAGCCTAGATCATCGATCTAAAGGTATGATTTCGGCTCATCTTCTGTTTTGTGAAGTATATTTGGATTTAGGGCTTCTTGTGGCCTTTGTTGGGTTGATTTGATGCTCAAATGGTCCCTTGCTAGCGATGAGGCTTTGGATCTGGATCCATAGAGGTCCAGAGAGCCTCATTCATCAAGCTTTATGAAGAACAATGGAGGTTATGACCTTGAGTTGGGATATTTGTTGATAATTCTTCATATATGGACATATAGAGGTTATATGTACACCAAGTTTGGGGCTTTACGTGGTGAATCAGTCTAGGAAGGCCAGATCTATGAATTGATGGAACAGATCTAACCTTAGAAGCGAGTTTGAGTGATTGCATGGCATGGACTCACCGAGTCCGATGAGCAGACTCGGCGAGTAGCTTGAAGATTGCCTTGGATCGGCCAGTGAGTGGTCCAGTCGAGTCATCGGTTGACTCAGTGAGTCAGGGCGAGTTAGGGAAGGGTGGTCAAGTGGACTGAGTCGAGCTGGGACTCGCCGAGTTGTTCTTGAGACTCGGCGAGTTGAGTCGGGGTGGCCCCGTGATTCTTCCAGGTGGAACTCGTCGAGTCAGGGGGAGTACTCGACGTGTAAGAAGGGAATCCTAGAGAGTTGGTGAAAACGTCTAGACTCGCCGAGTTGCCCTTGTGCACTTGCTGAGTCCAGTCAAAGTTGATCGTTGACCGTTGACCAGAGTTGACCTGTGTTGACTTCTTAGGGATAGTCAACCTTAGAGATAAAAAGTGTTAATTAGAGACATATGATGTTATAGGAGGATTATAGCTCGGAGGATCGGGCACGAGGGATTTCAGGATTTGTGAGTCGTCGAGATACGCGAGGTGAGTCTTCTCACCATACTGTACCCGGAAGGGTTTGATTGTGTGACCGGAAGGTCGGATATGATATGAGACATATGTGTTATATGTGATGAGTTAATTGTTATATGTGCTATGTATGATATGTTTAATGTGGGCCGGAAGGCATTATGTTATGGGCCGGAAGGCGAATATTTTATGGGCCGGAAGGCGTTATAATGTGGACCGAAGGGTTGGCGTGGGTAGGACCGGAAGGTTTACCCAGCAGGGAAGGAAGTCCGCTGAGACACATGGACCGGAAGGTCAGGGCCTGGAAAGGCGTATGTGCGTAAGTTGTAGTTTGGGGGAAACTCACTAAGCATTTATGCTTATAGTTGGTGTGTATGTGTTTTAGGTACTAGCGAGGACCGTGGGAAGGCGCCGGCGTGATCTGTACACACTGATAGATGATTTATGATCTTGGGATTCATATGATTTGTATTATGACATGATATGTTGGATATTTATGCCTTGTTTTGGATGAAAATACATTTTTAGAAATGAAAATTTTGTTTAAAATTTTCCGTTGTTACACCTCCCTGGACACCATAGCTAAATTGTGTGGCTGAGAGGCGTAATCGAACCTTATTGGATATGGTTCGTTCCATGACGAGTCGAGCTTCGCTGCCAATCTCATTCTGGGGGTATGCCTTAGAGACTGCCGTCCATATCCTTAATTTAGTCCCTATAAAGAAAGTTGCCAAAACTCCTCATGAGATGTGGACTGGAAAAGTTCCTAATCTAGGCCATATCAATATTTAGGGTTGCGAGGCTTTCGTGAGGCATGAGAGTCACGATAAGCTCGAACCTCAAAGTGAGAGGTGTATTTTCATCGGCTACCCAGAAAAATCTTTTGGTTACATCTTTTATAGACCCGGTGAAAATGTGGTCTTTGTAGCAAAGAAGGGCTGGCTTTTGAGAAAGAGAGTTCATAAGCCAAGGAGACAGTAGGAGGTAGATTGACCTAGAAGAAATTCAAGAGTCAAGTGATGAAGGAACTTCAGACTCTAGCAGTCAACCTGAGGAGGAAACTTATGTTGATTCAATTGACAAGTATGTACCTCTGAGACGCTCCACAAGGGTTAGGAATGCACCTGAGCACTACTATGGGTTCCATATTACTACAGAAGGTGAGACACTTATTGGTGATGAGACACTAGTAAGTCTGGATGAACCTAACAGCTATGCGGAAACCATGGAAAGCCCCGAGTCTGCTAAATGGAAAGAGGCAATGGACAGCAAGATACAATCCATGTATGACAATCAAGTTTGGAACTTGGTTGACAATGTACCAGGTCGTAACACAGTTGGGTGTAAATGGATCTTCAAGAAGAAGATCGACATGGACGGTAATGCACACACTTATAAGGCGTGGCTGGTTGCAAAGGGCTTTTCTCAAACTCCGGGAGTTCATTTTGATGAGACCTTTTCACCAGTAGCAAAGATTAAGTATATTAGAGTTCTGTTAGCCATTGCTACATTTCATGATTATGAAATATGGCAAATGGATGTCAAAACCGCCTTCCTTGATGGAAGTTTGGCTGAAGATGTTTACATGTGTCAGCTAGAAGGTTTTATCAGTACAGAATACCCTAATAGAGTGTGTAAGCTTGAGAAATCCATCTATGGATTGAAACAAGCACTTCGCAAATGGAATCTTTGTTTCAATGAGAAAGTCAAAGAGTTTGGTTGTTCGAGGAGTGAAGATGAATCTTGTGTATATGTCAAGGCTAGTGGGAGTATAGTTAGCTTTTTGGTACTGTATGTGGATGACATGCTACTCATAGGAAATGACATCCCAACCTTGCAGGAAGTGAAGTCCTTGCTTGGAAATTGTTTCGCTATGAAAGACCTAGGAGAAGCTGCCTATATTCTAGGGATAAGGATTCTGAGAGACCGGAGAAAAAGACTAATTGGAATTAGTCAGAGTACCTACTTGGATAAGGTGCCGAAGAGATTCATCATGTAGGATTCCAAGAAAGGAGAGTTACCTAACGCTAGATTGAGCAAGACTCAATGCCCGAGTACTGAGGCTGAGATAGCATAAATGAGTCAACTACCTTATGCTTCCGCTGTAGGATCGATCATGTATGTTATGACTTGTACTTGTCCTGATGTGGCCTTTTCCTTGAGCATGGTCAGCAGATATCAGGGGAACCCTGGCAAGGCTCACTGGATTGCGGTAAAGAATATTCTCAAGTGCCTTCGGAGGACTAAGGACTGGGTCCTTACCCTCGGTGGGAGTGATGACTTGAGAGTTGTATGGTATAGTGATGCTAGCTTCCAGAATGATAGCGATAATTTCCGCTCTAAGTTGGGTTGGGTCTTTACCTTAAACGGAGGAGCAATTACTTGGAAAAGTTCCAAGCAGGAGACAGTGGCTGATTCAACTTGTGAATCAGAATATATAGCAGCAAGCGAAGCAGCAAAGGAGGCGATATGGCTGAAGAACTTCATTGGAGACATTGGAGTTGTACCAGCTATAAAGGAACATATGGAAATTTTCTGTGATAGTGAAAGTGGAGTTTCCTTAGCGAAGGAACCAAGGGATCATGGAAGATCTAGACACATTGACAGAAAATATCATTTCATTAGACATCGAATAGAAGAAGGACTCCTCATGGCAAAGAGGGTATCATCGGATGAGAACCCAGCAGATCCCCTCACGAAGGGACTGGGAAGGGTTAAGCATCTCCAACATGCGAGGCGCATAGGGCTAAAGGATAATATTAGTTTTTAGTTAGATAGCTCAAAATTTTGTAAAATGTAATTGACATTTGATGATGAATAAAAGTTGTGTTTATTTATGAGTAAAGTGTTGCTATCTTTTGTCAATCGTTGACTATAATTTCTTTTGCATGTTTTGACTTCCAGAATATTTATGTGGAGTATTACATAGTATTCAAATTTTCCACAATCGGTCATATGTTGGAAGTAGATATGAATTAAGACTGTCATGAGTTGGTTGTAGAGGTCTAAGATGTTGGACATGGCCTCAACACTCATGAGTGCTCATAAGTTCTCAGTATTGGATTCAACCCACACTCGCTGGTATCACTTCATGGAATTTATCTCGAGTGATCGCGAGATGGTAATATCATATAAGTCTTCAAACCTAGGGATATGTCTTCTTGGCTATGAGTTGGTTATACATTGATTGTACGAAACCGCATTGGTAACTCGATGCTATAAAACGTGCTTTTGTGTGAGATTCAAAAAATAGTAGATCAAGCATATGAGTTGAAGTTTATCTGTTCCTTCTTAGATTATAAGTGATATCTGGGCCCCTCGATGATTTTGTTTGACCTATGTATCGGGCCAGGTCAAAACTAAATTGATGTTTCCGATTAAGTTCTTTGTCAAACAAATCGGAAATCGAGAAACAAACTGCCAGATAATAAGTAAGACATTGTTCTATGTATTTGTCCGACTGATAACAAATCGGAAATCGAGAAACAAATTATATTATCACTTATCTCAAATGGTGTACCATCATCTTCTTAGTTCCGTGAGACGTTGAAAAGAGCTACGAATGTTGATCGGTTCCTGAAGTCATACTTGCAGTTATATGGCATCATGCATTTGGATAAGGTGTATAAGTCCATAACTATTTCTGGTATCTACTTGACCTGGTTTGGCATGGTCTATTTGGGTTGCATGGCATCATGCATTTGGATAGACTAAAATGAGAGAATTAACACTTGTGGTTTATTAATATGTTTTCAGTTATAATATATTAATAATAATCTAATTTAATTAGTATTGATCAAGAATTAATCTAGAATTAATTAAGTGATCAAAAAGGTGACTAATTAAATATATGGATTGATTATGTAAATCACTCATACTTTTATAGTGGGCTTAATGCTGCATGAATTATCAAGTTTGGCTAAGGTTCATAAGATGCTCCATGGGAGTTACAAACCCATGGGTCATGGAAATCAAGAGTCATGTCACATTAGGGTTTACATGGTGTAACCCTAGATGTAACACACTATATAAAGAATATGATGCACACCAAAATCGTCCACTAGAAGAACAAGTGAGGGCTAGCTAATTTTAGAAGCGTTATACATTCTCTCTAAGTCTTTCCAAGTGTACTTGGTGTTGTGTGAGACATTTGAGGCATCACACCTGGGGTGCTAGGCTCACAAGGTTTCCAAGGAATCAAATCAACTACAAGGTATGTAATTCTAGCCATCTTTTATATTTAAAGTTCCTCATGCATGCTAGATAGAATTATGAACCTTGGAAAAGTATTTTGCATGTATTTAGACAAACATAGATCCAAGGTTTTCTAGGGTTGCATGTATACCTTAGGACTACTAGAATGCTCAAAACCCTACATAACCATCCTTATGTTCCTAATCCAATCATTGAAATTAGTCCCATAAAAAATGACTCTCCCATAAGGGTTCATGAGAGAAGGAGCCGGTAGGGTTTAAGCTAGAAGCAACATTGTTAGAAGACATCTAAAAAGGAAGAAAGACATGCTTAAATTAGATATAGAATCCTTAATAAGACACCCAAATGATATATTAAGGCTAGGACCCAACACAATACTTTATAACTTGGAAGAGGGATGTTGTAATCCAAACTACAAATATTTGAAGGTAGGTAAACGACGATTTACCAATTTCCACCATGAAAAACGAAATAGATTATTAGGTTTTAATTGGATTGAAACTTCTAGATATTTTGAGATTCATTGAACAATTCAATGGCATATTTAAATCTCAATTATGTCCTCCAATTTTGTGACTAGGGTATTGAGGATCACTAACAAGGTGTGAATAACCATGCAAATTAACTTGGTACTCTTAATTTTATCACGTAATCGATGTGCCAGTTAACCACACATGCTCCACCGATCTATGATAAACCTTAAGCCACCCTTTGCCACCCTTGTTAGTCCAAGTTAGTGTGCCAGTTAACCACACATGCCCTCAATAACGACTTAGCAAGGTGCAAAGTGTAATTTCATGGGTTAGCAACATTTCACATTTTCCTAAAGTAACTAAGATTGGGAATTTAATAAAAAGTTTAGTTACTTTATATTTATCATTATACTTCTAATGAGAATTATAGTCTTAGTCCTACCCGTTCAGCTAACGACCATCCACCAGTCAAAGAAGCGGTCGGTGAGAGTGGACACCCATTAAGCTACCATTTTATAGGCAAAAACCTTATACCCCCTTACAGATCGACTTCGTGAATGAGACCTACTAACAGTAAGATTGAGTTGATCTTATATATATATATATATATATATATATATATATATATATATATATAAAGTATAAGGGTTGAATTTTAAACTTTTAAAATTCTACTGTTTGAAATTAAAAAGTTTTCTAAATTGACTTTACAAATTCCAAACCTTGAGGGCAAGTTTTGAAACTATTCAAAACCTTTTATTTCTATAACTTATGAGTTTTAATGATTTTAATGGAAAAGACTCTAGGAATTGCATAACTTGAGGACAAGTTATGGAGTCCATTAAAAACTATGTAGATCAACAATTAAACTAACAAACATGTCAAATAATTTCTATGATCTAACAAACTCATAAGCATGCATAATTCATATCAACAATTTTCAAGAATCATATAAACTTGATATAAAACTTGAAACTTTGACAATTATATTTCAATTGGACAAGAAAGAACATTAACCTCTTGGAAAATAGATTTTTAGGTTCAAAAATAGTTTAGGGTAATGATGGTCATCCAATAGCAAACAAAAACCAGAAATTATGCACACAAGTGCATCACCACGTCATGGTAAAGACTGCCATGTCGCGGTGAGCACTCAGATGCAAAATGGTAGAATTTAAAATTTGGAAAAACATGTAGCATCAAGTATAATTGGAAAAAACATGTAGCATCAAGTATAATTGAAAACAAACCTGGCTCTAATACGACTGATGGGTTTTGAGCATTCTAACACTCCTATGGTGTACATGCAACCCTAGAAACGTTGGATCTATGTTTTCTCTATTATACATGCAAACTTTCATTTTTCCAAGGTTTCATCCTAACTAGCATATCATGGGGTATATGTAATATAAAAAAATAGTAGAATGACATACCTTTATTGTAGCTTTGATTCCTTAAGACTTTGTGAGCCTAGCACCCCAAATTTGATGCCTCAAATGCTTCACACAACACCACCAACAATTAGAATAACTTGAGAGAAGATTATATTCAATAAAAATCGGCTAGGCCTCACTTGTGTATGCTTAAGTGCCGATTTTGCTAGGATGAGGCTTCATTATATAATGTGCACATTAGGGTTACACCATGTAACTCATGCATTTCCACATTCCTCATGATCCATGGGTTTTAACCTTCATGGAGTATCCATGGGTAACCACATGGGTTTAGCCCATCATGAAGAACTATGGATCATAAGCCCACTTGTTAAGTCAAAAAGTGACCCTCTTGAACTTTTGCTACCGCAGCGCCCAAGCCACCGCAGTCAAGCAACTTCTTCATCAACTGTTATCCGAAGTCTTCTGCACCGCAGTCTATATATTTACTTAGTTTATTTTGTCTTTTCTGTAATACACTCTAATATCCAGTATGCCTTGCATGGCTACTATTAGAGTTGTAAACTTCTCTATAAATAGAGATCATTTATATTGTATTAATAAAAGGGTGGGAATATCTTATAAAATTCTAATACACATCTTCATATTCTCATTCTATCTTACTTATGATAGCTTCTTACTCTCATTATCTCTCTTCGTAGAGCAAGTCAATTGTGACTTAATCACTAAGCTAGATCTCACTTACTAACTTGGTTTGAGCGCATTCCTTGTTACGAATCTACTTTTGTGTATACTTGATATAACAATTGTTGTCATTTACTTTCTTTACTTTTCCGCATCTAACTCACTAACTTCTAACTCTTAATATTATTGTTGAGCTAACAGATCCTTTGAGATTAACTATTCCACTATATACTTGTTCTAACCTTTTGTTCAAGTGTGTCTCAAAGTTTTTCTCTCAACAATTGGTATCAGAGACATAGTGTTTGCTTTTTGAAAATCGGCACTCTGATTTTTCGAAGAGCTTTCTATACCACTGAAGCTCATTTCTAAACAAAAAATCTTCAAAATGGCACAATCGTTATCACTGAATGTCTCCAACAGTGTTGGTGGTTCTAATTGAGCCCCAATACTGGTTGCGAATGAGTATCATTGCTGGTCTCAAAGGATGGAAAGATACCTCAGACGACTTGGTAGAGATGTCTGGAGATCTACAGAAGAAGGACCCCATGTCCCAGTTCTTACACCAGTCCAAACTGATGGAGCCACGGCAAGGATAGGAGGAGGTCAACCAGCTTTGAACCGTCCCACCAAAGATGATCTAAACAAGATGGAAAATGATTCTACTGCCTTTTATGAAATCTCTTGTGGAATTGCTCCTGACAACTTCGACATCATCATAAACTGCAAATTAGCACAAGGTGATAGGAAGATTCACTCGTTATCTCTCTATAAGCTCTATGGAGAGTTGATTGTCACAAAACTGTCCAATGCGGGCACCATCCGCAGCAATCATGAAACAAATCTACAGTTCCTTAATGGCTTGGGAAGACACTAGACAACAGCCAAAATGATTGTACAAGGTGACAGGAAGATTCAGTCGTTATCTCTCTATAAGCTCTATGGAGAGTTGCAAGCTCAAGAGTCCACTGTACTCAAGGACTGCTCAGACTTCAGAGGACCACTTGCACTAGTAGCATAATCACCTCACACTCAAACCTATCCCACTTCGTATGACTCACCGCCGTAGTCATATGAAGCTGACTCAGAATATGACGATGAAGAAGAGTTTCAGAATGCCATCGCTATTATCAGTCAAAAATTCAATCGCTTACCACCTTCATTTTGTAAAAACCAACAATACAATCAAACACCTTTCAACCGCAACTTTCAAAACAATCACTTTCTTTCCACCAAGAATCCTTTCCCTCCACCGCAGCCTCAGCAAACACAGTCTAAAGAAGTACCACCGCAGTCCCAATCAACTGACTCTGGTACCTCTTTAGAAGACAAGAGTGACATTATTATATGTCACAAGTGCAACAAAGAAAACCATTTTGCCAAGGATTTCAAGGCAAACATAGTGAAAGATAGAGCCTTGTATCTCAGAATGGCTCAAGAACTGGAAGACAAAGAATAAGGAAAAGCCTACGTTGCGCAAGTGAAAAGGAATCATCAAGTGTAGTCATCAGGAGATGAAGATGAAGATGATCTCAGTAAAGGAAAAGGCAAGATCTGTATGGTAGAAACTACTAATGAAGACGGCTCAACCAATCTAAAGAAGAACCATTGCTATATGGCAAAAGATGAAACTCTCAGCATTGTGGAACAGGTAAAACTTATGATTCAGACTTTAAATTACAACATGCATGATTGTCAACCTTTCATAGACACACTCAATGACACATGTGTTGTCGTCCTTAAAGACTACAATAAAGCCTTAGATGAGAAGAACATCACTTCGCAGGAGATGTTCCACGTTAGAGGACGTTTGGATAATAAGAGACTCAAAATGGCAATGTTAGAGAAGGACTTGATGCTAGAAAAAGATGCTAGGATGTTAAGTGAACACAACTAGAAATAACCTTGAATCAGAGAGATTTAGCACATAGTGAAATTGTACGCTTAAATCTTTTAATTGAAAAGCTTTTTAATGAAACTGAAGCCATTGAGAATCTTGTTAATAATGGGAATGTTGATAACACTTTTAATTGGGGTTGGTCCAATGGTTACCCAACCGTAACGGACTCCTCACCTCGGTTCACACCGGAACGTCCCTATGTCCCTCCAGGCCGCAACTTCCTGCTCCCAGTCAATTACAAAACATTTCCTGAGGATATCCAAGCTCATTTTGGTAAACTCCATGATCTGAGTAATAATTGTGTTATAGAGGAAATTCTCCCTGAATTTCCTACTCATGTTGATAACATAGTTCATTCAGATTCTCAGACATCATCCGTAGCCGATGACGAAATTGTTATTGAAAGTCCTGAAGTCTCATTAGACTTCCCATCTTTGCAGTCTGACCATAGTGTTTCTAACCGCAGTCATGAACTGCAATCCTTCCCATTACCCATTATCAAGTGTCCCACTGAAGTGTCCACCAAGACTTACTCTGCAGTAGTCCAAAGCACTACACCACAGACCGTAGTCGAAATTTCTATGACTATTGAACCAATTAATCATGAATTACCAATTGAAAATTTTGAATTTGGTCAATTTTCTCAAAGTCCTGACTTCTCCAGTTCGGATGAATCAAGTCTCTATTTTTCAAAATCCTCAAAAGATTTAAGGAAACCGCAATTAAATGTCACTGACTGCGGTTCTCCTAAGACCGATGCAAACAGAGCTTTTAAAGAAGAATTTCGTTCCCATGGGAAGCAACGGGAAATTCATTCAAAACAAAAGAAATCTGTGAAATGACCAAAGTCAAAGATCTGGAAAAACTTTTTTCTCAAATTATCATTTCAAGAAAACTGTTTCTAAGAAAACAAAAAGGAAGGAGTTCACCGTTTCTGACAATACTCAAAAAACATCCAACTCTAAGGATAAGTATTTTCGATCAAATGGTTTTCAATTCTATTTATTAGATAATCCAAAATGGAAAGGTATTCTACCTACTCCAACCCTTCCAATGTCACTTTCAAAAACTCAAAAATGGAAAGGAATTTTGCCAAATCCGGAACTCAAAAGGTCATCTCAAGAGTTTAAGAAATCACATCACAAAAGTTCTGCATGTGTCTACACACCTGCAAGACCTGCACAAAACACCTTTTCAAAACACACAAAAAAAGGTCAAATCTCACAATCCTCGGACTGGACAAAAGCATACTTTCTCTTCAAAATCTCAGACTAAGTCAAATGTTAGGGGAAATGAAAAAAAGTTCACGTGTCAATGTCAGTGTCAAAAGATCTTCTCTCATGACAAATCTCATCGTTCTCAAAAAACTCATAACTATTCACAATCTCACAAAACTCAAAAGAATTTAAAACACCCAAGACTAGGCTTGAAAGTTGACTTGAAACTTGTCCCTGCCACCTCGCATCATGCATCAATTAATAAATTGTATGTGAGTCCGGGCTCCAAACTCGCTTGGGTGCCCAAATTAACCACTTAATTTATGTAGGCTTTGTCCAAGGAGGATCAAGAAGAAGAATGGTTGATCGATAGTGCCTGCTCCTTGCACATGATCGGAAGGTTAGAATACCTTCGGGTTTTCAGTCCTATATGCAATGGTTGAAATGTTACATACGGCAACAATGCGAATGACATTATACGAGGTTATGGCGTACTCACTACGGGGAATTTCTCAATCCAGAAGGTTGCCTATGTAAAAAGCCTTAAACACAATCTCATCAATGTTGACCAACTATGTAAGGCATGCCATCGAGTGGAATTTGATGATCAATTATGTTACATCATGACGAGTGATAGAAGTTCTTGTTTAATCAAGTCACGATCCGAAGGCACCATGTATCCTCTGGATGTCTCTCTCATCATTGGTAAACCACAGTTGTGCTTTCTTTAAAAAACCGTATCCGAAGTTAGCTGGTTATGGCATCGCAAGCTCGCTCATCTCAACTTCAAATACATCAACACCTTATTCACTGAAGAACTGGTCATAGGTCTACCCATTCTCAAGTTCAGCAATGACACTCTATTTCCTGCTTGTGAATGTGGTAAGCAGTCAAAAGCAAGTCACCCTATGGTGATTGACTCCTCCATATCCGAACCACTCGAACTTCTCCATATTGATCTCTGCGGTCCATCAACCGTAGCCAGTCTTCATCATAAAAAATATATACTGGTTATAGTTGATGACTTCACTCACTTCACTTGGGTATTCTTCCTCAGACTCAAATCCGAAACACCGTAGATTCTAATAAATTTCATCAAAGAAATAGACCTTCAGATTAAGCTTCCTGTAAGACGCATCCGTAGCGACAATGATACTGAATTCACCAATCATCCTCTCAACAACTTCTTGGTTTCAAAAGGTATTTCACATAACTTTTCTACTATGTATACACCACAACAAAATGGTGTAGTAGAGCGAAGGAATCACACCCTTGTTGAAGCAGCCAGATCCATGCTTAACTTCGCCCATCTTCCTCTTTACTTCTGGGCTGAAGCTGTAGCCACTGCGTGCTTTGTTCAGAACCGAAGCATCGTATGCAAACGCCTCAACAAGACACCATATGAGGGTCTCAACAACCGAAAGCCAAATGTTCGTTTCTTTCACATCTTTGGGTGTAGATGTTTTGTGATCAACAACCAAGATCAACTTAACAAATTTGCACCGAAGTCTGATGAAGGCATCTTTCTCGGTTACTCCACAAATAAGGCTGCGTATCGGGTTCTCATCTGACGTACAAGGCTAATCATTGAAAGTTTTGATGTGAAGTTCGATGACTCTTACATCCGCAACACCCCTCCATCTAATGAAACCAGTGCCATCATGGAAAGCGACATTCCTGTTTCTTCAGGACCTCTAAATCTGGTTGAAGTAAATTATGATGATCTCTTCGACCTTGTTGAAACGGCAAAACTATCCAAAGTTCTAGTATCACCAACTGCTCAACAACAACACACTGATGTTTCTGGTCCATCTCTATCCGAAGTAGCATCTCTCAATACTTTCATCTCTCCTGTAGAGGGGGAAAGCTATACTCCGGTTCATACTATAACCATCGAGGTTCCAGTACTTGATGATGCTCAAGCTCCCACTCTCAGACAATCGATTCCATCAAACGTATCTTCGGATTCGGATGATGAAATCATAGAGAATCTCGACACACGAACCAACTCTGGGATCATTCCTCTCCCATCAGCAATCCAGGAGGAACCTTCTTAGGTTCTAGTAGAACACCCTTCAACAGTCTAGGGGGAACCTCTCCAAACTACTCAAGAAAATGTCATTCTCGCTCCAACAAGTCAAGATGATTCAGCAGGTTGTTCACAAATCCAGGGGGAACTTCCTTCCCCATCCGAAGCAACTTCTGATATTGAAACATTCCTTCGACCGCAGTTGTTGATCATCTGTTGCCTCGTCTACATGCATGGACGAAGGATCACCCTCCATGCCAAATTATTGGCAACCCATCTGCAGGTATCCAAACTCGATCTGCCAAAGATTTATCTGATCATTGTCACTATGCAGCATTTATGTCCGTAGTCGAGCCTCGATCTATTAACGAAGCATTATTGGAACCTTATTGGATTTCTGCAATGCAACAAGAACTGGAAGAATTTGAAAGAAACAAAGTGTGGCAACTTGTTCCCATTCTACAATGCCATACTATTGTTGGTACAAGATGGGTATTCAAGAACAAGCTAGATGAATCTGGTGCGGTTATCAGAAATAAGGCAAGACTAGTTGCTAAAGGCCATAGTCAGCTAGAAGGTGTTGACTATGATGAAAAATATGCTCTGGTGGCTAGAATGGAAGCAATCCGAATCTTCTTAGCATATGCTTCCCACAAAAACATCAAAGTACACCAAATGGACGTTAAGAGCGCTTTTCTCAATGGGGAATTGAAAGAAGAGGTTTATCTTCAACAACCTCCCGGCTTTGAAAGTATCGAGTTCCCTGATCATTGCTACAAGCTACAAAAAACAGTCTACGGTCTGAAGCAAGCCCCTAGAGCTTGGTATGAGACTCTTTCTGAATTCTTAGTCTCGTCAGGCTACAAAAGAGGAGTGATTGATCCCACACTATTTAGAAAAGCAAACAGGTCTCACCTTATGCTTGTACAAATATATGTGGATAATATCATCTTCGGATCGTCTGATCAAGAAATGGTGGATGAATTTGCTAAGCTCATGACAAACAAATTTCAAATGAGCATGAATAGAGAAATTAACTTCTTTCTAGGTCTTCAAGTCAAACAAATTCAGCAAGGGATATTTATTCATCAAGAGAAATACACAACTGAACTTCTGAAGAAATACTCTATAGACAACTATTCCTCGACTAAGGTTCCTATGGCCTTCGGATAAAGATCTCTGCTGATCCTTCTAGCGAATTTGTGGATCACAAGACTTATAGAGGTATCATTGGCTCTTTAATGTATCTCACCGCAAGCCGACCGGACATTGTCTTTGCAACGGGTGTGTTTGCAAGGTATCAGGCTGACCCAAAAGTGTCACACATGACCACAACCAAACAAATTCTTCGGTACCTAAAAGGAAGCAAATCTCTTGGTCTATGGTACCCCGCAGGCAATGACTTCAGTCTTCAAGCGTTTACTGATGCGGATCATGCCGGATGCAAACTTGATCGAAAAAGTACATCTAGTGGATGTCAATTTTTAGGAAGTAGACTTGTCAACTGGTCCTCAAGAAAACAAAGCTGTGTTTCATTATCTACCATAGAAGCAGAATACGTGGCTGCAACCAGCTGTTGTTCCCAAGTCCTTTGGATGAAGACACAACTGTTAGACTACGGATACAAAATGATGCGGATACCAATCTATTGTGACTCTAAAAGTGCCATAGCAATTTCTCATAATCCTATTCAGCACTCCAAGACTAAACATATTGAACTACAGTATCACTTCATCAAAGACCACATTCTGGAAGGTAATATTGAACTCGTCTTTGTCCCTACTCGTGAAGAGATTGCTGATGTTTTTACAAAAGCACTTGACTCTACAAAAATCAATGTGTTCCTACAAATGTTGGGAATGATGAATCCGGACCCAAAATTCTTCTCGAATTAACAGGCACCGTAGACCTTCCTGGTCTCCACTGCGGTTCTAACTGCAAGTTATTTATAATAGATGGTTTTGGAACATTCTGTGTACCACAGTCAATGTACCGCAACCATATATTATATCTATCTTTCATGGGTCCTTCTTGTTTGCTTCTTCTCAGTGTCTCTCATTGCTGTCATCCGCAATATCAAAGAAACCGTCCGCAATGATGTGTTCATCCGCAGTCACATTAATTACTTTACAGACGATTCATTCTTTTTGAAAAACAACAAAAAAACATAGTGTGCTATTTAATGATCCTTCATTAAATAAAAAATTAAATAAAAACAATCCTTTGAGAAACTGTCACATTCTTCTCTCCCAAAACCTTGTGTCAGACCTATTTTAGGTATGATGAAAAAATAAAAGATTTGCCAAATCAAATCCTCCAAAATGTCTCTTCCTATTACCCAAACCATCCCATCTGTTACAACTTCTACTTTATCCAATGGATTTTTCTCACCCCCTCCACACGTTCTCATGACGTGATCTGACATTTCATTAAATGCAATGTTCTTGTTGGTTAATCCCAATCTTAATCTATATCCCTTTTTGTCAATATGTGGTTAAGATTAAAGATACCTTTTTCACAGATAAACCATTTTGTTACCCAATTTCACCTAGGTCAAAAACCTTAACGTTTCCCACTCCTTCAATACACTATAAAACCCTTTTCCTCTCCACAAAGAAACCTTTACACTCTCAAAACCCTCAATCTTTCTCTAAATTCTACAAGCTCTTTCAAACTCAACAATGGTGAAATCTGGCGCTTCCAAGAAACAATCTAAAGCGTCTGGATCAGCGAACCCAACTGGTTCAGACTCTCCCACGATTGCCTCGAGCAATTTTAGAGCTGTGTTCGATGATCAACCCACTTACACTGCACCAACCAAACTGATGATCAAGTTCTTGAATAATCATCCCCCTTTTGGACCTTTTGATGCATTTACAGACGTTGTTCCACTATCGACTCTCTACATGTATGCCTTTTCTGCATATCGCCCAATCGATAATCCTCAAGAAGTTCATCTCAACCTTGTTAATGATGCTTTGGTTATCTTGACCAAAGAAAAGTTCCTTTCTGCAATCAATCTACTGATTTATCCATCTGTGAAGTTCTTTACTCCATCAATGGCAAATGTCACCAATGCACTGTACCAAATGGGCTATCAGAAGAAGATCAAGGGTATTGGTGAATTCAATAAAAATCAATTGCCTGCGGTATGGCAGTTTGCCTGTCACTTTATCATCTGCAGTCTATTTGGCAGAACCAGAGGCACAGACAATATGGGATTAAAGCTTCTAGAACTAGTATGGAGCATCTTCACCGGTCGTGATGTGAACTATAGTCAGATTCTATGGGACGATTTTCTTCAGTACATTCCCAAGGAGAGCCCAAAGTAGAACCCATCCGAGTTTACTTTTGCTTGATTCTAGTCCTTGTGCATATCAGATCTGCATGCGGATGCCAAGATTGACATGGGTGACGACATCAATTTCTTTGTCACCAAAGAATTAAAAAGGTACAATCGTTCCTCTAATCAAACTATTTTTTGTCCCATCCGCAGACTCCCCACCCACATTCTTAATTCTCTTGGTCTCGAGACTGCTGATGTCTCAGACCACGTTGAGGCTATGGAAGCTATTGACCCATACCTTCCTACCCCGCCTCTTCCATCCGCAGACTTAAACCATGAAGGTATCGCAATCCCTTCTTCTACCACTCTTTCTAATGTCTCTCAGAGACGTAAACATAAGGTTTCTTCCCTTCATGGTCCCCGCACCACAAACAAAGCCAGCACTCCCAAGAAGGATGCCACCAAACCATCCAAACCATCAAATAAGAGAAAATCACCACCAGTTATCATAACTGCTGAACCGAGTCACCATGAATCCGGTAGTGATTCTGAAGAAGATAACCAACCCATCTCTATCCTTAAGAAAAGGAAAGTTGATCCCACTAGCCAGATGCATGACCGGACCGATACCCCAGCTTCTCCACAGGCTCTGGTAGTCCTTGGGATGCCTGCACATCCATTTGTCAACACCATCCTTTTCCTTTCAGACTCAGAAAGTGAGTCTGAATCACAATAGAGAGGAGACTCCCCTCCAGTACATTCCCAAAGGGATATTACTGGTTATCGCCCTAAAGTCTCCAGGGCTTCCCGACTGCATATTTTTTCATCTGAGGAGTTGAACTCCATCCTCTTGAACATCACCCATACACTCCAAATACAATCCTATCCGCAAGGCACTTTTTCCGCCTTTGCCAAAACTGAGCCGAGGCCAAACTTGACCACGGGTCAAGGAGACCAAGGAAGCTCAGGAAATCTTATTCTGCTTACTTTACATTCAGGTGGTTTAGGCACGATGAGCACAAATGTGCAAGGATCCGTGAACCCAAGGGACACCTTGGTGTGTTTTTCAGGAATTGACAGAGAAGACTCTAATGATTCTTGGAGCAGATATCAACCCTCAAACGAGGTTGAAGCCAAGAAGTATGCCGCTTTTCATAGGGCATCTCAAGTTCGCAAGGATCAGCAGATCAAGCAACAACAGCTAAAACAAAATGAGATTCAAGCAGTGGCAAAGTATTGGGCAGATTCCATCAACAACGCCAATACCGTAGCCAATATCCTGAAGGTTCAAGAATGGATGTCCACAATGGCAACCAAAGCTTAACAAACTCAACAAACTGCTGCTGATCAGCATGTTCATCAAGCTCCCCCTTCTCTAACTACTGCAGGTTCTCAGGGTGAAGAACCTGAAATCGAAGTGAGCTCTGCTCCAATCTTTGGTTTCAATGATGATGAACCACAAGAGGTAAACAAACCCTCTCCTTCAGATGACGACTTGATGATGTTCGATGAAGACGAAAAATCCAGTGGGTCTCCTCACTCCAAAACTAAGCCAAAAGAGAAGAAGAAGAAGAAGAAGCACGCTATCACAAGAAAAGAATTCCTAAGTCTTCAAGCTAAAGTAGATCAAATTTTAGCTGTGGTCAATCCAAATCAACCGCAACCAAAGGACAGCCCGGGACCGCAGTCCCTGATGGAAAGAATCGAAAGACTGGAAACACGAGAGAGACTGGCTGCAGATCGCATCTCTTTAAAAGTTGAAATGGGGATCAGATCAGTTGACAACAATCGTGAAGCTGATCATAAGGATTTCATGGCTGCTGCTGAACGCCTCATATCTGAGGTTACTGCCATTAAAACCGACCTTTAAACAGCGATTGTGGATCAAGCTTCACACTCTGAGAAGTTGATTGTTGAAACTCTTACTGCTTATGAGTCAGCAATCTCCATTTGTCACACCCCGAAAACCAAAGGCGGAAAACATTTCCGGGGTTGACTACCATGTTGAGTATCAAATCCAATGCACATAGTAAGTAAAGTAAAACAAGCATTACATTACATAATAACAGTTTCACATTTATTTCAAAGTAAAGTTTGTACAGTTGTGATACATAGTATATATAGACAAAATGTAACGGGTCTTCATGTACACCGTCTTCAAGCAAAAAGGATCTTCGGGTACCTGTTCTAACGCTGACCTCAGAACACAAGCGGTTTGAAAATCAGCATAAAGCTGGTGAGTTCATAAGCGGTTTTTGTTTGTGAAAATGTTTCGGTTTCCTTTCTGTTTCTGAAATGTTATGTACACCAAGAAAATCCCGTATTTTCTTAAAAGTTGGTTATTGTTTCACAAATGTAAAGTATAGTAGATTTGCACACTGAAAACATGTTTACTCATATGAAAATGTACAGTTGGTTATCTGACTGGTTAAACTGTTTTGTTTACTTATTGTGTGTAACCAGGAAAGTCCCATACTTTCCTTATTGTATGTTACAAATTGTAAAAGATGTAATGTTATCCATTTTGTGACTCTTTCTAGTTATGTAAGTGTTACCCAGGAAAGCCCCATGTTTTCCTGCCTATATGTATCTTATGTAAACGATGTGAAAGATGTAAAAGATGTAATCGTGATCAGGTTCCATGTTTTCCCCAGGAAGGTCCCGTACCTTCCTGAATGTTAGTTACAGTAAGTAAAAGATGTAAAAGATGTAAACGATGTATAAAGTAATCCATTATTACTGTAAGTAAATCTCTGTTATCCTAATTGCGAGTTCCATAACCATACAATAGACTGAAACCTGTGGCAATAAGTATTCCACATGTGGCAATAAGTCGTCCACATACTTATGACTTTCGTCACCCTTGAACCATTTCGGTTCGGCTGTAGCTAGCAGCCAGGTGTGGGGTACTCAGCCCCGTATAGATCTATACACTCAAGTCACGCTCTCTAAATACCAGAGATTCTGGTTATGGGTGTAGTCCTCCACTCGCGTAATCCAGGTGGAGTGTTCTCCGAGGACGTGTCTCCAATCATACAGGATTAACAAATTTACTAGTAATAATATATTAATCCTCCACTCGCGTATGTGTGTGGAGTGTTACCGAGGACAAAACAGTGTACAGGTATTATGTTCAAATGTTTTAATGTCATGCTTTTAACTGATAAAATGTAGGAAACCATTTGTGAAATATATGTAAAAATATACTAGTTTAAAGACCTATTTCACAATTATATGTTACTTGGTCAGTATGTTCAAGTGGTTATCGGATATGGTAATCAGTAATAAAAGCATATGAGTACGAAATACACATTTGAAAACACATTTTGAGTACAAGAATTCCCTTGTACTTTGCTTGTGTTCCCCGCCCCTGAAAACAGTGAAAACAGTGAAAAAGGGTAGGGGTATGAACTCACCGGACTCGGAAACGTGTCGGTTTTGAATGCTATACGTCGGTTCGGGGTTTGATTACTTGTGATGACCCTATGTAAAATGATATAATGTCCATATATATACAATTAGAGATACATTCACTAATCATATGGAACATTGCACTCCAATGAGGTTAAATACCTCAAAACGAGTGTTTGGAGTGACCCGGGTGACATCTTTGGATTTGTAATGACACTAGGGACTTGGGACTTGAGTTTACTCTCCATAAGTAAACATTTAAATGAGTTTACAACATTAGAACACCCACATACATGAGTTTACGGCCGTAAACTCATGTGGGTGAGATTTTGGTGTTTTAAGGGCTCAAATGAACTTAGGGATTGCTAGAAATAATTATCTAAACACCTTGGAACACTTGGAATGGATTTAAAACATTTAAAACATGAGTTTACGGCCACACTCATAGAGTTTACGGCCGTAAACTCACAATGGCTTTGAAAAATTGATTTAAGCTACTTAGGGTAATCACATGTGATTCAAACTGATTTTCTAAGCATTTGTATGATTTTAGAACATCAATTAAGACCTTTGTTGGAGTTTACGGCCTAGAGGAATGTTCTAAGGCCGTAAAATCTCTTTTACCTTAGAAAAAGATAGTTTTTGGTGCTTAAAACAATCACATGTGATTCTAGAATTTTGTACAAACCATTTGAGTGTGTTTGATGCATCTATAACATTGTTTTATGAGTTTACGGCCAAGGATATGTTCTATGGCTGTAAACTCCCATAAATCATACTTTTGATGTGTTTCAATCCTTTAAACCATTTTTAGATGCATCTAGATTTCACCACAAAGCCATAGATTGAGTTTGGAAGCATTTGAACATGTTTAAAGACCTTAAATCCCCTTTTTAGAGGAGTTTACGGCCCAAGAATATTCCTTGGCCGTAAACTCTTCCTTATCACACAAAAATTAAGTTTGAGGTGTTCCAAGTCTATATTAGCAAGTCCATGATTCAAGTCTAAGTCCCAACTATGCAAAGGAAGGGTTTTAGGGCTTAAAAACCCTTGAAATTGGTGTTTACGGCCTAGGCATGTTCCTGGGCCGTAAACTCACATATCTTGTCCTATTTTGTGATTTGAACTCGAATTTGAAGGCCAAATATGTTATAGATTAAGGCTAGGAAGGTACCTTAGAGATTAGAAGCCTTAATTTTGAGTTTTGATCCCTTAAACTTGGATTAGGAGAGAGGTGGGAAATGTTTAATGATAATTTGGCCAAAGGCTTCAAATGAAGTCCTAAACACGTTTATATAGTGTTTAAGTTTTGGACACGGTGGAATTCTACCCGATACCGATGTTAGACGGGGTTTTTGGTCGTACCCGATCGAGTTACCGTAACCCGATACGGTAAAATCTAGAAATATTCCGATTACTAAAGTTGGGTGTTAAAATGATTTCTAAATGTATTAAGACATCCATTAAGTCATTTTAAATGTGTACTAGATAATGACTTAATTAAACGGAAGATCGGAAATTCGGAAATCGGAACGACGGTCGGTTGCGCGAGTAGAATTATGAAAAGAGTTACATTAAAATGATGCGGAAATTTCGGGTTGTTACATTATCCCCCCGTTAAAGGGAATTTCGTCCCGAAATTCAAGTTTAGAACACAAGACAAGATACAAATCATGGATAAGAAAAGAGTTGTGGATACTTCTGTTTCATTGAGTCTTCCCGTTCCCAGGTGAATTCCGGTCCCCGCTTGGCATTCCAACGAACCTTCACTAACGGGATGCAACTTTGTTTTGTACGTTTGACTTCTCGATCCATGATTTCGATCGGTTCTTCCACAAAGTTGAGGTTTTCATTGATCTCGATCTCGTCTAAGGGAATTGTTAGGGTTTCATCGGATAGGCACTTTTTAAGATTTGAAACATGAAAGACAGGATGAATGTTACTGAGTTCGTGAGGTAAATGAAGTTTATAGGCAACTGGACCAATCCTGGAGAGAATCTCAAAGGGTCCAATATACCTCGGATTAAGTTTCCCGCGCTTGCCAAAGCGTACAGTGCCTTTCCAGGGCGAGACTTTTAACAGGACACGGTCTCCAACCTGGAATTCTAGTGGTTTCCGACGATTATCAGGGTAACTCTTTTGACGATCACGTGAGGCTTTCAGTCGGTTACGGATTTGAATGATCTTTTCGGTGGTTTCGCGGATGATTTCAGGACCAGTGAGAGCACTGTCGGGGATTCGACTCCTGGCTAACTGTGTATCCCCCACCTCAGCCCAGCACAGAGGGGATCTGCACTTACGACCGTATAGGGCTTCGAACGGAGCAGCCCTAATGCTGGTGTGGTAACTGTTGTTGTATGAGAACTCGATCAAGGATAGGTGTGTATCCCACGACTTTCCAAAGTCAATGACACATGCCCGAAGCATGTCCTCCAGGGTTTGGATTGTTCTCTCACTCTGTCCATCGGTCTGAGGATGATACGTCGTGCTCATATCTAGTTTGGTTCCAAGGGCTTTCTGAAGAGATTGCCAGAATTTGGAGGTAAACCTACTATCTCGATCAGAGATAATGGATACAGGTACACCGTGTAGACGTACTACCTCCTGGATGTAGATTCGCGCGAGTCTCTCCATCTTATATGATTCTTTAATCGGAATGAAGTGAGCGGATTTTGTCAAATGATCGACAATTACCCAAATAGTATCGTACCCACTAGCACACTTGGGTAGTTTGGTGATGAAGTCCATGGTAATCATCACCCATTTCCACTCGGGAATCTCGGGTTGTTGGAGCAGACCTGAAGGCTTCTGATGTTCAACTTTGACTTTGGCGCAAGTCAGACACTTGCCCACAAATGTAGCTATCTCAGCTTTCATGTTTGGCCACCAGTACTGTCTCTTGAGATCCAGGTACATCTTGTCCGAACCCGGGTGAACAGAGTATTTGGTTCTGCGTGCTTCCTCCATGACTATTTCCCTGAATCCACCGGATTTGGGAATCCAGATTCGATTCATGAAACAGTGGACTCCGTCACCTCTGATCTCAAGTTTCTTTTCCATTCCTCTCAAGGTTTCATCTGACATGTTCTCGGGTTTGAGGGCTGTATATTGAGCTTCTCGGATTTGCATGGGTAAATTGGAATGGATGGTCATTGTCTGGTTCTTCACTTTGTGGCCTGTACTATCCTTCCGGCTAAGGGCATCTGCTACCACATTGGCCTTGCCGGGGTGGTAACGGATTTCATACTCATAATCACTGAGTAATTCTACCCATCGCCGCTGCCTCATGTTTAAGTCTTTCTGATTAAAAATGTGCTGCAAACTCTTGTGATCAGTGAAGATTGTGCACTTGGTTCCGTAGAGATAATGTCTCCAAATCTTCAATGCGAAGACTACGGCTCCTAGCTCCAAGTCGTGTGTGGTATAGTTAACCTCGTGTGCTTTCAGCTGTCTAGAGGCATAGGCAATCACCTTTCCTCTTTGCATAAGTACACAGCCTAAACCTTGATTAGACGCATCGCAGTAGACAACGAAGTCCTCTGTCCCTTCGGGCAGAGACAGGACAGGCGCGCTGCATAAGGCTCTCTTCAACGTTTGGAATGCAGTCTCTTGTTTATCACTCCAATAAAAGGGTACACCTTTCTGTGTTATATTGGTTAAAGGTTTGGCGATTTTGGAAAAGTTCTGAATAAATCGTCGATAGTAGCCGGCGAGACCCAAGAATTGACGAATTTCTGTGGGTGTTTTCGGTGCCGACCAACTCTCTATCGCTTTAATCTTGGAAGGATCTACATGAATACCCTCCTCGCTTACTACATGACCGAGGAAAGTTACCTTCCGTATCCAGAATTCACATTTGGAAAATTTCGCGTAAAGCTTTTCGGATCTAAGAGTTTCCAACACTAGTCTCAAGTGTTGCTTGTGGTCTTCTTCGCTTTTGGAGTATACGAGAATGTCGTCAATGAACACGATAACGAATTTGTCTAAGAAGGGACGGCACACCCGGTTCATCAGATCCATGAACACAGCCGGTGCATTGGTTAGACCGAAGGGCATCACTACGAATTTGTAGTGTCCATACCGGGTCCTAAAAGCTGTCTTGGGAACATCATTCTCCTGGACTCGTAACTGATGGTACCCTAATCGAAGGTCTATCTTAGAAAAGTAGCTGGCTCCCTGAAGTTGATCGAAGAGGTCATCTATTCTTGGAAGAGGATATCGGTTCTTAACGGTCAATTTGTTCAGTTCACGATAGTCGATACACATTCGAAAGGATCCATCTTTCTTTTTGACAAATAGAATCGGAGCTCCCCAGGGTGAGGAACTAGGTCTAATGAATCCTTTACTGAGCAACTCATTGAGTTGGCTGGATAACTCCTGCATTTCTGCCGGAGCTAAGCGATACGGGGATTTTGCTACGGGAGTAGCTCCAGGAATTAGGTCAATATGGAACTCGACCTGACGTTCGGGAGGAATCCCTGGAAGTTCTTCGGGAAACACATCGGAAAAGTTACAGACTTCGGGGATGCTCGCGAGGTCTCTAACTTCTTGTTTCTCGTTGATCACATGAGCTAAGAATGCAACACACTCCTTTCGAAGGAGCTTTCGAGCTTTGATGCAAGAAATGATATGAAGGTTGGAACTGGGTTTATCGCCATAGATTATGAGAGTTTGATACGAAGGAAGATTGAGACGGATGGCTTTTTTGTAACAAAGAATGTCAGCATGATTGGGACTCAACCAATCCATGCCAATGATAACATCAAAGCTCTTAATGGAAATGGGCATGAGATCTATAGGAAATGAGTGATCATATAGGGTAAGCGTACAACCTATGAATACGTCGTTAGCGCTTTCTTTCTCACCATTAGCCATCTTGATGGTAAACGTTTCAGTTAGTGGTTGAGGATTTGGTTTTAGATTATGTTTGAATGCATGACTAACAAAACTCCTTTCAGCACCCGAATCGAAAAGAATACTAGCATATGAATTGTCGAGAAGGAACGTACCCGAAACAACAGTGGGATCGGCAACTGCTTCCTCCCGTCCCATGGTCAGAATCCTTCCAGTGTTACCAGCAGTTGACTTCTTGGGACAATCCCTTTTAAAGTGCCCAGCTTCACCACAGTTGTAGCAGGCTTGACTAACACCTGCTCCCGATGATTGGTTGGCTGATTGGGTAGGAGTTCTGCAGTATCGAACTGTGTGCCCTTTCTTACCACAGTTGGTGCAAGACAATTCTCGACAGGGACCGGGATGATGATGGTATTTACACTTGTCACACAGAGGAAGGTTACCAGCATATTTACTGGTAGGAGTTGAGGCAGTGGATCCCATGGCAGAAACAGCAACAACAGGAGTAGTAGTAGCAGCATGGACTGCCACTGTCTGTTGTTTCTTGGAGGATCCTTGAGAAGATTGACCTTTCTTCTTTTTCCAGAATTTCCTCTTTTCACCACTCCTTTGAGTTGGTTCAGAAGTGGTAGTGATTTCCTTGACATCGTCGTTGTGATCAATCAGAATTTGTGCTAAGGTCTTGGCACTATCATAGGTATCCGGACGAGCAGCCAAAACGTGACTCTTTATTGGTTGAGATAATCCCCAAACGAACCTTTCGATCTTTTTGTTTTCTGGAGTGACTAACCCCGGGCAGAGAAGTGCGAGATCATCAAATCGGGAAGTATATGCAGCAATGTCGGAACCTTTCATCTTCCGGTTCCAGAGCTCGTGCTCTAGTTTCTGCATTTCACCACGGGGGCAATACTCAGCAATGAGAAGTTCTTTCATGGCTTCCCAGCCCATGGCATTGGCTACGGTTAAGGTCAGAGATTTGACTCGGCCATTCCACCAAGTCAAGGCTTTATCTACGAAGGTACACGCTGCAAATTTGACTTTATCGGATTCCGCGCAAGCACAGATTTCAAAGATGGACTCAATTTTCTCGAACCATCGAGATAAAGAAATGACACCTCCAGCGCCATTAAAAGATGTTGGTTTCGCATTCATAAAATCTTTGTAGGAACCCCCTCTTTGGTGTCCCTGGCTACCCTGTGGGTTTTGAGATTGAGTACCACCACCCGAACCACTAGGGTTCATTTGTGACATAGCTGCTACCATTGCAGCTGTCATCATTGTCTGGACTGATGCTAGGTCAAATTGGGGAGGAGGTGGCGGCGAGGAAGGATTGTTGTTGTTCTTTGAGCTAGGTCTCTTTCGAGGAGGCATCTTGATCTAATAAGATCAAGAAAGAGAGGATGGTAAGTCCTCTACATTGAATCGATAGATACGACAGTTATATGATTCGAGTAAGCGATAAAGCAGGAAAGAGTTATCGAACAGACAATTTATCGCTAAGAGTAATCACAGAGAACTACTCGAATGAGGATTATTACAGAGGATCGGAATCGAGAATACTCCCATAGTATTTCATGAATTGTTTACGACAATGATTCGATGTTTGGGATATTAGGGTAAGTTTTAGGCATGCCACATACCACAGTCACTCCCAAGCACATGTTGGCCGTGTCTCGAATGAATATAGTTGGCCAGGCTATATTGACCCTAGACACGACTACATAACTACCCAGGTTTAACCGTAGTACACAACACCCATTTACTTATGTTCTGTTCTACTTGTGGTTACGGATGACGACGGTTCGGTATACTTGTATACTTTTGAAAATACTTGTAGTTTGAAGATACTTTTAATTCAGAGCACTTAGGCCCTTTAGTGTTTATAGTTTTATACCATGTAAGGTTTGGTATACTTTATTCACTATAAACAAGGGCTCTGATACCAATCTGTCACACCCCGAAAACCGAAGGCGGAAAACATTTCCGGGGTTGACTACCATGTTGAGTATCAAATCCAATGCACATAGTAAGTAAAGTAAAACAAGCATTACATTACATAATAACAGTTTCACAGTTATTTCAAAGTAAAGTTTGTACAGTTGTGATACATAGTATATATAGACAAAATGTAACGGGTCTTCATGTACACCGTCTTCAAGCAAAAAGGATCTTCGGGTACCTGTTCTAACGCTGACCTGAGAACACAAGCGGTTTGAAAATCAGCATAAAGCTGGTGAGTTCATAAGCGGTTTTTGTTTGTGAAAATGTTTCGGTTTCCTTTCTGTTTCTGAAATGTTATGTACACCAAGAAAATCCCGTATTTTCTTAAAAGTTGGTTATTGTTTCACAAATGTAAAGTATAGTAGATTTGCACACTGAAAACATGTTTACTCATATGAAAATGTACAGTTGGTTATCTGACTGGTTAAACTATTTTGTTTACTTATTGTGTGTAACCAGGAAAGTCCCATACTTTCCTTATTGTATGTTACAAATTGTAAAAGATGTAATTTTATCCATTCTGTGACTCTTTCTAGTTATGTAAGTGTTACCCAGGAAAGCCCCATGCTTTCCTGCCTATATGTATCTTATGTAAACGATGTGAAAGATGTAAAAGATGTAATCGTGATCAGGTTCCATGTTTTCCCCAGGAAGGTCCCGTACCTTCCTGAATGTTAGTTACAGTAAGTAAAAGATGTAAACGACGTAAACGATGTATAAAGTAATCCATTATTACTGTAAGTAAATCTCTGTTATCCTAATTGCGAGTTCCATAACCATACAATAGACTGAAACCTGTGGCAATAAGTATTCCACATCTGGCAATAAGTCATCCACATACTTATGACTTTCATCACCTTTGAACCATTTCGGTTCGCCGTAGCTAGCAGCCAGGTGTGGGGTAGTCAGCCCCGTATAGATCTATACACTCAAGTCACACTCTCTAAATACCAGAGATTCTGGTTATGGGTGTAGTCCTCCACTCGCGTAATCCAGGTGGAGTGTTCTCCGAGGACGTGTCTCCAATCATACAGGAATAACAAATTTACTAGTAATAATATATTAATCCTCCACTCGCGTATGTGTGTGGAGTGTTACCGAGGACAAAACAGTGTACAGGTATTATGTTCAAATGTTTTAATGTCATGCTTTTAACTGATAAAATGTAGGAAACCATTTGTGAAATATATGTAAAAACATACTAGTTTAAAGACCTATTTCACAATTATATGTTACTTGATCAGTATGTTCAAGTGGTTATCGGATATGGTAATCAGTAATAAAAGCATATGAGTACGAAATACACATTTGAAAACACATTTTGAGTACAAGAATTCCCTTGTACTTTGCTTGTGTTCCCCCCTGAAAACAGTGAAAACAGTGAAAAAGGGTAGGGGTATGAACTCACCGGACTCGGAAACGTGTCGGTTTTGAATGCTATACGTCGGTTCGGGGTTTGATTACTCGCGATGACCCTATGTAAAATGATATAATGTCCATATATATACAATTAGAGATACATTCACTAATCATATGGAACATTGCACTCCAATGAGGTTAAATACCTCAAAACGAGTGTTTGGAGTGACCCGGGTGACATCTTTGGATTTGTAATGACACTAGGGACTTGGGACTTGAGTTTACTCTCCATAAGTAAACATTTAAATGAGTTTACAACATTGGAACACCCACATACATGAGTTTACGGCCGTAAACTCATGTGGGTGAGATTTTGGTGTTTTAAGGGCTCAAATGAACTTAGGGATTGCTAAAAATAATTATCTAAACACCTTGGAACACTTGGAATGGATTTAAAACATTTAAAACATGAGTTTACGGCCACACTCATAGAGTTTACGGCCGTAAACTCGCAATGGCTTTGAAAAATTGATTTAAGCTACTTAGGGTAATCACATGTGATTCAAACTGATTTTCTAAGCATTTGTATGATTTTAGAACATCAATTAAGACCTTTGTTGGAGTTTACGGCCTAGAGGAATGTTCTAAGGCCGTAAACTCTCTTTTACCTTAGAAAAAGATAGTTTTTGGTGCTTAAAACAATCACATGTGATTCTAGAATTTTGTACAAACCATTTGAGTGTGTTTGATGCATCTATAACATTGTTTTATGAGTTTACGGCCAAGGATATGTTCTATGGCCGTAAACTCCCATAAATCATACTTTTGATGTGTTTCAATCCTTTAAACCATTTTTAGATGCATCTAGATTTCACCACAAAGCCATAGATTGAGTTTGGAAGCATTTGAACATGTTTAAAGACCTTAAATCCCCTTTTTAGAGGAGTTTACGGCCCAAGAATATTCCTTGGCCGTAAACTCTTCCTTATCACACAAAAATTAAGTTTGAGGTGTTCCAAGTCTAGATTAGCAAGTCCATGATTCAAGTCTAAGTCCCAACTATGCAAAGGAAGGGTTTTAGGGCTTAAAAACCCTTGAAATTGGTGTTTACGGCCTAGGCATGTTCCTGGGCCGTAAACTCACATATCTTGTCCTATTTTGTGATTTGAACTCAAATTTGAAGGCCAAATATGTTATAGATTAAGGCTAGGAAGGTACCTTAGAGATTAGAAGCCTTAATTTTGAGTTTTGATCCCTTAAACTTGGATTAGGAGAGAGGTGGGAAATGTTTTATGATAATTTGGCCAAAGGCTTCAAATGAAGTCCTAAACATGTTTATATAGTGTTTAAGTTTTGGACACGGTGGAATTCTACCCGATACCGATGTTAGACGGGGTTTTTGGTCGTACCCGATCGAGTTACCGTAACCCGATACGGTAAAATCTAGAAATATTCTGATTACTAAAGTTGGGTGTTAAAATGATTTCTAAATGTATTAAGACATCCATTAAGTCATTTTAAATGTGTACTAGATAATGACTTAAATAAACGGAAGATCAGAAATTCGGAAATCGGAACGACGGTCGGTTGCGCGAGTAGAATTATGAAAAGAGTTACATTAAAATGATGCGGAAATTTCGGGTTGTTACACCATTCTCCAAACAACTATCACAAGAATGCAAAGCTCACTCTCCACCAACTTCCATGGTCCGGAGATCCTACAGCTCACAAAGGAGATTCACCAACTACTCTTCAATCCCTCCATCCCCAATAACTAACAACTGACCGAAGAGCTCAAAGCTCAATTTCAAACCGTATTTGACAAGGTTGATGGCCTTCGTCAATGGCTTGAGGAGACTCTGGGTCTGAACTCCTCAAGAGGGGGAAGTGAAGAAGTCCATCACTCCAACCAATTACCTTCACATCATCAAACTCCCCCAGTCTCCACTGAAAAAATTCCCACACCACAACCATCACTGCAATAGGAAACACAACTCTCACCGCAGCCATCTCATCATAACTCCCCTCTCCATAATACTCCTGAAAAACCAGAAACTCCCCCGCACTTCAAGAATCTGGAGGAGTATATGTCATCTCCAAGCTCAAACGATTCTCCTGCTACTGCTTAGAGAAAAAGAGACTGGAAGGCAGCCAAACTAGCCAAAGATGTATGGAGACTCTACGGATTCGACACAATTATGGATGAATCATTGATTAATTCTTGGATCAATCCTCACAGAAGACTTCTTGATGATGACTATGTCCCTCATCTCACTCTGAAAATGTTTAAAAAGCATAAATGAAACCGGTCGTTTCTGGCTGAGATTTTGGGGATGTCACAATTGACACTACACCGTAGGGTAAGGGTGTCATACCACGGGGGTGTGCGCCAGGTTCTGATGGAGGAGGCGCACAATTCCCGATTCTCCATTCATCCCGGGGCGACGAAGATTTATAGAGATCTTCATCTAGACTATTGGTGGCCCTGCCTGAAGCGGGATGTAGCATGGTACGTGGGGCAGCGCTTGACTTGCAGGAAGGTCAAGGCCGAGCACCAGAGGCCACACGGCAAGATGCAGCCGTTAGATATTCCCCTATGGAAGTGGGAAGATATTACTACGGACTTCATCACCAAACTTCCCAGGACCGCACGAGGAATGGATTCTATATGGGTCATCATGGATCGGTTGACCAAGAGTGCCCACTTCATACCGATCCAGGAGAGTATCTCAGTCGAGAAGTTGGTCGACATCTACATTCGAGAGGTGGTGGCACGACACGGAGTGCCAGTCTCCGTGATTTCAGACAGAGACGTACGGTTCACTTCCAGATTTTGGAAGAAGTTTCATGACGAGTTGGGTACTCGTCTGCATTTTAGCACCGCCTTTCACCCACAGACGGATGGCCAGAGCGAGCGGACCATCCAGACTCTAGAGGATATGTTGTGGGCATGCGTGCTAGACTTTGGTGGTAGTTGGGATACTTATCGTCCATTGGCTAAGTTCTCGTACAATAACAGCTATCACGCGAGTATTGACCGTCCTCCCTTCGAGATGTTATACGGGAGGAGGTGCAGGACCCCGATATGTTGGGGTGAGGTTGTCCAGAGGGTCATGGGGAGCACCGAAGTGGTGCTCAAGACAACCGAGAGGATTCAACAGGTCTGGAGCAGGCTTCAGACTGCACAGAGTCGGCAGAAAAGTTATGTCGACAAGCATCGATCAGACCTGGAGTTCCAGGTCGGGGATATGGTTCTCCTGAAGGTGTCGTCATGGAAGGATGTCATTCGATTCAGGAAACGGGGCAAGTTGGGCCCCAGGTACATCGGACCCTTCAGGGTTCTAGCCCGGGTGGGCAAGGTGGCGTATAGGCTGGATCTACCGGCCGAACTCAGTTAGATCCACAGCACTTTCCACGTCTCCCAGCTGTGGAAGTGCCTAGTGGACAACTCATCAGTGGTACCCTAGAGAATATTCAGGTCGATGACAGCCTGAATTACGTTGAGAGGCCTGTGGCGATCCTCGACCGAAAGTCGAAGCATCTGAGGAACAAGAGGGTTGAGCTAGTGAAGGTGCAACGGCAGCACCAGAAGGGCTCGGAGTGGACTTGGGAGCCGGTGGAGGAGATGATGGAGCATTACCCAGAGCTTTTCCAAGAACAAGCAGCAGACTTCGAGGACGAAGTCTAAAATAAGTAGGGGAGATTTGTAGCACCTGGTTCCTAGTATGTAATTTAATTAACTAATTTGCACTTTTGGCATGTGTAACCCCCATAGATTATGGTTAGTCAATTTAGAGACGATAAGCATCAAAAATGACTTTTTGATAGAAGATTATTTAGAATGAATAATCTTAACTAAGTTCTAGTCTATGTTACAAGGATTCCGTACATATAAAGAACACCGAAATCCGAGTTATAATGAAGAAGTTATGACCTGTCAAAGTTTCGCGACAGAACCAGCACGACACAACGCAACGTAAAAAGTGAATTTACGTTAGAGCGATATTTCATCCAAATCTGACTTCGTATGAGAAAGTTATGATTTTTCTAAGTTTCAGCTTAGCAGTATGCAGCCCAAATACTCGTTTTGAGATCGAGCCGTTTTTAGCCGAAACAATCTAAACGAGAATCGAAGATCTCGTCAATGGTAGTGCAACGGTAAAAAGACAAACGAAAATGGACGTCGGATGAAGAAGTTATGAATTTATAACAGAGTTTTCCTGTCCCGACCTACTAAAAATAATATAATAAAAATAAATTCAAAATTAGCCGATGGAGTCTAAATGAAAGTTGTAGAGTATAATCTCACCTACGCGGGGATATAAAGAACGTCGAAAACGGAGCTCGTATACGAAAGTTATGAAATTTTGAAAATCATGGCACACATATAAAAGCTTATCCGAAGAGATCCTGGGGATCCGAGGTACACCCAACGTATGAGACGAGTACGTGCAGCGTACTACTGCTTTCCTCGGTCTAGAAGAGGTTACGTTCCCCCACCTGAAGTTTGCCACGTGGAAACCTTATCCGGAGTACACCCAGCGTATGGCCTCGGTACGCCGAGCGTAGTCCGAGGTCTCGCTGCTATAAAAGGGCATGCGAGGCTGCCAATTTCTTTTGCCAATATCCTTCCTTTCTCTCCCCAATTTTCCTTGTTTGCATGCAACTTATATCCCAAAGCACCGGTATCATTACCGAGCCCCGAAGCAAGTCCCGAAGCCCCGAAGATCCTGAGAAGTGTGATTCCCGAGCCGAAGCTTTGCCCGCGAGGAGCCCGGTTTTTGTAAAGATCTTCCAGATCTACCGAAGAATACTACTTCTACAAGTCGTAGTGTTGTCCGATCATCTTCTGATCAAGTGAGTGTGTAGTCAATTTCTTCTAACACATAAATATTAAGTATTTGCTACGAAATACGTGTTATGTGTATAATAATATTGTTATTTATTTGAGATGATTGTGGAATGGATGAAGTATATAAGTTTTAATGAGTTAAACTATATATATGTATTTTGTATCTAAAAATATGTTGGGTAGAACATGAGTAGATGAGGCTGTTGGTAGGTGATAAAAGGTGGGTTGGACCATGAGATAAAAGGATAAAGAGATAACCTTGTTTTAGATCCGAGAGTATGGATCAGAGCAGGAGGTTAGTTTTAGATCCAAGGGTATGAATCAGATCAAGAGGTTAGTTTTAGATCCGTGAATATGGATTAGGTAATGAGGCAAATTTAAGATCCGGGAGTACGGATTATGTATTTTAGAGCTACGTGTTCTTTCGATAAGGTATCATATGTATATTCCCTTTTAGGAACGTGATTTTAATACGAGTATTGATTATAATATGAAATATACATATGTAAGTGAAGTATTTGTCATTGTCTGAAATACGTGTTAGATATATTTGATAATATACAACGTGCAAATCAAATATGGTTCAATATGTGTTAAGATGTTTATATATGATACTATTACTTAAAACCTTGTGTTAAGTATACACTAGTTAGCGTTTCCTAAACGGAGATAGTATCAAAAAATTGATTATAAACATTATAGGTTTGCCTAGTGATGGGTTAAGACTTAAATGGGATGTTTAGTTCAATTAAGATTGGAATTTGGGTAGTCTCTTTTTAAGAGTACGTGTGGGGTGAGATTGATGATCGGTGGAGTACGTCCTACGTACAGAAGTACATTTTATGTACGAAGTATTTTTCAAAGTTCTGTGTCTTGGGTGTTGCTTGTGCCAGGGCACTATTATTTTCTCGGGTTCGAGCCTTTCGCATACCAGAGTACTATAATGTGCCAGAAGTACTGCCATGTACAAAGTCTTTTTGACATTTTTGTGTATCGGCTACGGGAGCGTACGGGAGTACTCTAATAGTATTTCCCCATACTTTTGTTTTGAGAGAGCTTTGGAGTCAGCGTTTCTTTTATGAAGTGATCGACCAAGCTTCATATGTCAGCGTTTTCTTTCACGAAGTAATTAAGGGATATTCGTAGACTTCCTAATAAAGTTTGTCGGTAATAGACCACTGCTAGGTATGTCTCGTGTTATAATGTTGGATAGGGTGCGTCTGGGGGTGAGATACCTCATGTATTCAGACCACAGCCTAGGCATTAGTCGGTGTTTCCATTTCCGATGATGGATAGGGTGAGTCTGGGGGTTCAGACCACATCCTAGGCATTAGTCAGCGTTTCCATTGTCGGATAGGGTGCGTCTGGGAGCTATATACCTCACGATATTCATACCACAGCCTAGGCATTGATAACTACCCTTGACTTAGTTGTCTTGTGGTTCTTCTTTTATGAACGAAGGTTCACGGTGAAATTTATTCCATTCCCCTCAATTGATGTCTTTATTGATCCTCGTTTGCTGCCAGGGAATTTCCTAAACAGCTTTGTCAGTTTGTGGTCAGTATGTGGGGATCGACGGGATGGGATATATTGTTTTAGAAATATAATTTGTATGTGTTTGTAATATTAGTGGTTTTGCAGGATCGAGATATACTTTATTATCACATTGTTTGAACTAAGAGCTTTCATACTCTGTGTTCCTTAGGTGGTTAGGTTCACCAGGGATATTTGAACTAATTGTACATTAGATATTTGAACTTAGTGTTCATCAGGGATATTTGAACTAAGGGTTCATTAAGTGTTTGTGAACTAGGTGTTCATTGGGTAATATTGGAACTAAGTGTTCATTAGGTGTTCATTAATTATTGTGAATTGTGTGTTCACCAGAGGTAATCTAAGAACCTTGGCAGCACTAGACTTTGTGCCAGTTCCTTAGGACAATCCTTTGGAATGAATGGGAGAAGGGTAATCGGTTCTTAGGATAAATCTTTAAGAAATAAATGGAGATAATGGGGGTGAGTATTTGAATTGATTGTTTGATAATTGAATATAATAATCATATTATTGTGGGTTGAAAACCCTATATGCTCACCAGGCTCCCAAGCCTGACCCACTCAGTTTTCTTTGCATTACAGGTAATGGCACAAGAATATAAGTTGGTGGACTTGACGAGAGATTTTGGATTATAGGCCAGTAGTTATGAATAACTGTTGTAAGGTCTATTTTGTTATGTTTATGCTTTTGGTCTGTATTGAACATGATATCCCGAGATTTTGTTATATAATGAAAATAAATTTCTTTAAAGAAATGCTTTGATAATTTTTATCATATTTTGTTTTGGGAACAAATTCCGCAACTGTTTTCTTTAAAAGATTACTTTGATTTTAAAAACAAAGCATAAACAAATCGGTCTTTTATGACCGTGAAATTGGGGATGTCACAGTTGGTATCAGAGCATTAGTTTAAGCGAACTAGGAATTTGTAGGAAATTTCTAGACTTAAACTTAGAATGCTAAGTAATGATTGTGAGGAGTGTGTCTAAAATATGTTAGGTAGTACACCTAAATTGACACAAGCACTAGTTTATTTTAGGAATGATGCCTAAAATGCTTTTATGTGCTAAATGTTTTGTGTGATAGCTATATTGATGCTATTATTTGTTCAGATCTATGGTCTGTTGCCGACCGGATCTAGAAACCTTATGTGTTTAGGATTCTAAGCTTATGACTACGATATTAGAACTAGCATGTAAAAGTTTTGGGATGATAAGGAGATTTATACGTTTATCGTAATTAAAGCTTTCTTATCTTAAATTCTCGCTTGGTACACCGAATGTCTGCTTGGATGTACAAGAGGTCATGGTGAAGACTCGTAGAGAAATTGAGTAAGTGGAGGAAATGAAGAAGGCTTATGATAGTGGATGACACCTATCAGAAGATATCGTAAGAGTGGTATCTTGCCTTTAGAGTATGTCTTATAAAATAACAGTACGTTTAGAGGAGTACGGTACGTCTGGAGTACACCTCCGATTGGCAGGATGATGTAACGATTGGTGTAATTATTTGGACACATTCGTATGTGTTAAATTGTTTTGTGATTTTCTTGTATGGTGACTTGGTCGACTGCGGGACAATACTTGGGACGAGTATGAGTAGGTGTGAAAGGTAGTAGATGCATATACTACCAGAAGCACAGGACTCGCACTTGGATTAGGGAAAGTCACAAGGTTACCAAGAAGCTGGTAATTGATTTCATTTTATTCAAGTATGTCATTACCCTTGTTTCGGTAATGACTAGTGAGATGGTTGTTATTCCAACCCTAGTGGTCATATAAATTTGAGTTCGACTGCGATTAGTATGTTACGTGGTCTAGAGGGCCAAGTTAGATGTAACATCTTACTTAATTCAGAAGGTTGAAATTAATGCGATCGATAGTATCGCGCTTGTTGTTAAAGAAGTTTGCAGGTAGAAGTGCTACATGCTGAAATGTGATTATATCACATTAGAATATGAAGGAAGACATATTCCATTTTGGAATTTAACTCTAAAAGACTGAGTCTAAGCGTCACATCATGCGATGAGAGGTCAATAGAGCACGACCCATCGGTTTGTTGCAATAGATAAATGAAAGTATTTATCATAAGAAGAAGGAGGAGTCCATAATAAGGACTTATTTGGTAACTCGAAGGTTGCGATTGAAAGTACAACATGGTACGAAAAGCAGAAGCAAGATTTGGGCATCGTCTGCAGTCAAGAAAGCCATAAAGTTAAATACTCTTTCGAGGAAACATAGAAGTTACGGTTATTACCTAGGATGAATAATTAACGTGTGGAATCATTATGCCAGTCCTATTTTGTTGATGATTCGGGGACGTAATCATCCTAAGGGGAGATAATTGTAACGCCCGTAGATTAGGGCTAGTCAATTTAGAGACGATAAGCGTCAAAAATGACCTTTGGATAGAAGATTATTTAGAATGAATAATCTTAACTAAGTTGTAGTCTATGTCACAAGGATTTCGTACATATAAAGAACGCCGAGATCCGAGTTATAATGAAGAAGTTATGACCTGTTGAAGTTTCACGACAGAACCAGCATGACACAGCGCGACATAAAAAGTGAATTTACGTTAGAGCGATTTTTAGCCTTAACAATCTAAACGAAATTCGTATAGTTCGTGAGAGCGTGTATAAAAAGATCGTCCAAATCTGACTTCGTATGAGAAAGTTATGATTTTTCTAAGTTTCAGCTTAGCAGTATGCAGCCCGAATACTCGTTTTGAGATCGAGCCGTTTTTAGCCGAAACAATCTAAACGAGAATCGAAGATCTCGTCAATGGTAGTGCAACGGTAAAAAGACAGACGAAAACGGACGTCGGATGAAGAAGTTATGAATTATAACAGAGTTTTCCTATCCCGGCCTACTAAAAATAATATAATAAAAATAAATTCAAAATTAGCCAACGGAGTCTAAATGAAAGTTGTAGAATATAATCTCACCTACGCGTGGATATAAAGAACGTCGAAAACAGAGCTCGTATGCGAAAGTTATGAATTTTTGAAAATCATGGCACGCATACCAAAGCTTATCCGAAGAGAGCCTGGGGATACGAGGTACGCCCAACGTACGAGATGGGTACGCGTAGCACACTGCTGTTTTCCTCGGTCTAGAAGAGGGCACGTTCCCTCACCCGAAGTTTTCCACGTGGAAGCCTTATCCGGAGTACGCCCAGCGTATGGCCTCGGTACGCCCAGCGTAGTCCGAGGTCTCGCTGCTATAAAAGGGCATGCGAGGCTGCCGATTTCTTTTGCCAAAATCCTTCCTTTCTCTCCCCAATTTCCTCGTTTTGCGTGCAAGTTATATCCCAAAGCCCCAGTATCATTACCGAGCCCCGAAGCAAGTCCCGAAGCCCCGAAGATCCCGAGAAGTGTGATTCCCGAGCCGAAGCTTTGCCCGCGAGGAGCCCGGTTTTTGTAAAGATCTTCCAGATCTACCGAAGAATACTACTTCTACAAGTCGTAATGTTGTCCGATAATCTTCTGATCAAGTGAGTGTGTAGTCAATTTCTTCTAACACATAAATATTAAGTATTTTCTATGAAATACGTGTTATATGTATAATAATATTGTTATTTATTTGAGATGATTGTGGAATGGATGAATTATATAAGTTTTAATGAGTTAAACTATATATGTATTTTGTATCTAAAAATATGTTGGGTAGAACATGAGTAGATGAGACTGTTGGTAGGTGATAAAAGGTGGGTTGGACCATGAGATAAAAGGATAAAGAGATAACCTTGTTTTAGATCCGAGAGTATGGATCAGAGAACAGAAGGTTAGTTTTAGATCCAAGGGTATGAATCAGATCAAGAGGTTAGTTTTAGATCCGTGAATATGGATTAGGTAATGAGGCAAATTTAAGATCCGGGAGTACGGATTATGTATTTTAGAGCTACGTGTTCTTTCGATAAGGTATCATGTGTATATTCCCTTTTAGGAACGTGATTTTAATACAAGTATTGATTATAATATGAAATATACATATGTAAGTGAAGTATTTGTCATTGTCTGAAATACGTGTTAGATATATTTGATAATATACAACGTGCGAATCAAATATGGTTCAATATGTGTTAAGATGTTTATATATGATACTATTACTTAAAACCTTGTGTTAAGTATACACTAGTTAGCGTTTCCTAAACGGAGATAGTATCAAAAAATTGATTATAAACATTATAGGTTTGCCTAGTGATGGGTTAAGACTTAAATGGGATGTTTAGTTCAATTAAGATTGGAATTTGGGTAGTCTCTTTTTAAGAGTACGTGTGGGGTGAGATTGATGATCGGTGGAGTACGTCCTACGTACAGAAGTACATTTTATGTACGAAGTATTTTTCAAAGTTCTGTGTCTTGGGTGCTGCTTGTGCCAGGGCACTATTATTTTCTCCGGTTCGAGCCTTTCGCATACCAAAGTACTATAATGTGCCAGAAGTACTACCATGTACAAAGTCTTTTTGACATTTTTGTGTATCGGCTACGGGAGCGTACGGGAGTACTCTAATAGTATTTCCCCATACTTTTGTTTTGAGAGAGCTTTGGAGTCAGCGTTTCTTTTATGAAGTGATCGACCGAGCTTCATATGTCAGCGTTTTCTTTCACGAAGTAATTAAGGGATATTCGTAGACTTCCTAATAAAGTTTGTCGGTAATAGACCACTGCTAGGTATGTCTCGTGTTATAATGTTGGATAGGGTGCGTCTGGGGGTGAGATACCTCATGTATTCAGACCACAACCTAGGCATTAGTCGGTGTTTCCATTTCCGATGCCGGATAGGGTGAGTCTGGGGGTTCAGACCACAGCCTAGGCATTAGTCAACGTTTCCATTGTCGGATAGGGTGCGTCTAGGAGCTATATACCTCACGATATTCATACCACAGCCTAGGCATTGATAACTACCCTTGACTTAATTGTCTTGTGGTTCTTCTTTTACGAACGAAGGTTCGTGGTGAAACTTATTCCATTCCCCTCAATTGATGTCTTTATTGATCCTCGTTTGTTGCCAGGGAATTTCCTAAACAGCTTCATCGGTTTGTGGTTCATATCGGTTCCGTAGGCTAGATCTCATAAGATCATTGTATACGGTCAGTATGTGGGGATTGACGGGATGGGATATATTGTTTTAGAAATATAATTTGTATGTGTTTGTAATATTAGTGGTTTTCAAGGATCAAGATATACTTTATTATCACATTGTTTGAACTAAGAGCTTTCATACTCTGTGTTCCTTAGGTGATTAGGTTCACCAGGGATATTTGAACTAAGTGTACATTAGATATTTGAAATTAGTGTTCATAAGGGATATTTGAACTAAGTGTTCATTAAGTGATTGTGAACTAGGTGTTCATTGGGTAATATTAGAACTAAGTGTTCATTAGGTGTTCTTGAACTAGGTATTCATTAATTATTGTGAATTGCGTGTTCACCAAAGGTAATCTAAGAACCTTGGCAGCACTAGACTTTGTGCCAGTTCTTTAGGGCAATCCTTAGGAATGAATGGGAGAAGGGTAATCAATTCTTAGGATAAATCTTTAAGAAATCAAGGGAGATAATGGGGGTGGGTATTTGAATTGATTGTTTGATAATTGAATATAACAGTCATATTATTGTGGGTTGAAAACCCTATATGATCACCAGGCTCCCAAGTCTGACCCACTCAGTTTCTTTGCATTACAGGTAATGGCACAAGAGTATAAGTTGGTGGACTTGACGAGAGATTTTGGATTATAGGCCAGTAGTTATGAATAACTGTTGTAAGGTCTATTTTTTTATGTTTATGCTTTTGGTCTGTATTGAACATGACATCCCGAGATTGTGTTATATAATGAAAATAAATTTCTTTAAAGAAATGCTTTGATGATTTTTATCATATTTTGTTTTGGGAACAAATTTCGTAACTGTTTTCTTTAAAAGATTACTATGATTTTAAAAACAAAGCATAAACACATCAGTCTTTTTCTGGCCATAAAATTAGGGATGTCACAGCATGGGACTCGGCAAGTTGAATGCCCAACTCGTCGAGTAGGAGCAGGATTGGACACGGGATTTAAATGATGGACTCGTCGAGTCGGCGACCAGACTCGACGAGTAGACCCTGACTGGACAAAACCCTAATATGAGGGTTTGCACCCTATATAATCACTCTAACTCAACCTCCCTTGTCCCTAACATTCCCCTAGAGCTGCATAACGAAACCCTAGCCGTTTGTGTGTGTGTGTGTTAAGGCAATTTTGGTGCTTTTATTGACTTGAGAAGCTTAGAAGGAAGGAAAGGAGCTTCAAAATTCGACTTAGGGCTTGTGGATTCAGAAGTCTTATTCCATTTTCTGCATAATCAAGGTAAAATTCCTCTGCTTTGGTCTTCCATTTGGTTATTCATCTTAGAATGTAGATCTTGGGTCCATTTGGGGCCTTTCAAACCATTTTCGGATTTAAGGAGGGTTATATGGAGTCTAGCTTTCGGATCTGGGTTATTGGAGGGGTCTCATGGCATAAAGGTGGCAACTTTATGGCCATGAGAGCTCCATGCATGTTGTAAAGGTCATTTCATGGATTTTTGATCCAAATACCACATGCATGTGCATCAAGTTCAGGACTTTACGTATAAAATGGACATTAGGAGTCCAGATCTATGGTTTTGATGAGTTGAGACCCGTCTTAATCGGCTGTATAGTAATGGACATGGATGGACTCGGTGAGTCGCTCTTGGGACTCAGCGAGTCGGCATGCATTAGTCACCAAATCCTTTCTGTGAATGGACCGGACAATAAAAAGGATGTCCCATACTCGTAAAGACGTGTTGGGAGACCTGGAGTTCATGGGACTCGACAAGTGTTAGAACAGACTCGGAGAGTCCAAGGCAATCTCCCAACATATGAAGATGAACTCGACGAGTTGTTCATACAACTCGGCGAGTCAAGGACAAGAATTGTTCATCAGATGTAGATGAACTCGACGAGTTGTTCATACAACTCGGCGAGTCGGATGAAGGATCAACGAATGTTCGTATAGAAGGAGAACTCGTCGAGTCGTTGCCTAACTCGACGAGTAAGGACGGGAATAAGGACAATCGAATAGATATGGACTCGACGAGTTGACGACCCAACTCGGCGAGTCAGGTCAATTGGAAGTTAACTTGGATTTTGACTTGACTTGATCAGGGGTAAAATGGTCATTTTAACCAAAGGGTAGATATCAGATTATGATTAAGCTTTTTGTGGGAATTATAGTTGGAGGATTTCCGAAGCAGCAGCAACAGACAGAGGTGAGTTGCCTTCCAGTAGCGGTGGGTCTACGGCCATAATGTCAGCCCACCAGTAGGAGTCGTATGTAGATGATTGTCTTTATGATATTCATCTAGGTTTGCTACTATGTGCCATGTTATGTGCAAGTATGACATGTTGTTATATGCTAGTAGCAGTAGGGGAGGTAACCCCAAGGTTACCGGTCGATAGGGCCGAAGGGGTAGTCATACCCAGACATGCCAGATAGAATGTGATATGTTATGTGCAAGTATGATAAGTTGTTATATGCTAGTAACAGTAGGGGAAGTAGTCCCCAAGGTTATCGGTCGATAGGGCCGAAGGGGTAGTTATACCCAGTCATGCTAGATAGAATGTGATTATATGATACATGTTATGTAGTAGCGGTAGATGGGTGAAATAGTCCCCAGTATCCGGTCGAGAGGACCGAAGGGGAGACCAGCACCCAGATATGTTAGGCAGTATCTGGTCGAGAGGACCAAAGGGGAGGCCAACTCCCAGATATGCTAGCCAGTACCTGGTCGAGAGGACCGAAGGGGTAGGTCGGGCATCCATATATGCCTGACAGTATATGTATGTTATGTGATTGTATCGTATGTGGTACAATGGGGGAACTCACTAAGCTTCGTGCTTACAGTTTACAGTTTTGTTTCAGGTACCTCTTCAGCGAAGGGGAAGGAGCCGGCACGGTAGCTGCACATGATGCACACATGTTGGATTTCCGCATTATATGATCTTCTGGGATTATACTCTGACATTGTTTCTATTTTTATAGTTTGGTTTTTCAGACATGAGATATTGGGTTACAAGTTATATGATTTCACGATGTTTTCTTACGAGTGTTTTATAAATCAATTAATTAAAATTAAAATTTTGGACTTGAAAATTTGGGTCGTTACATCATGACTCATGAGCATAACCTACCATCTAGAAAGTGACAGATGGAATAGGAGAACGATTCAACCATTAGGGATTTTGCCGAAAAGGCATTATATTGAATTTGGTAAAGTTTGGGATACCCAATTGCCAACTAGTTAAGTCCTTTACCGTCCGGACATTTGAAGTTGCTCCAGTCGAAAACCCTCATTTACCCATTGCACCTTTAATTAATTCTAATTAATCCCGATTAATTCAAGATTAATTCTGATTAATAATTAATCAATTATGACTATCTTTAATTAAATAATTAATTATTAACTATTTCTAATTAATATATTAATCACATAATATATTAATAAATCATTTATCTATCTCTTTTGGTTAATCCAAATCATTTCTTGGTTATAAGGACAACCCAAAAATGACATAACTTTTATTCATCACCACTATAGCAATTTCAAATGGACCTTAGACACCTTAGTCCAAGAGTTCGTGATTCACATATCTCTTAACTAGATTTTGTTTGTTTACTAAAAAAAATGCCAATTTTATTAGCTTGTGGTTCGTGAGTTACAAATATGATTTCATTAAGAGTTTTTGTAGTTCGTGCTTCACATCTTGTGTGTTGTTTTTCGACTGGTCGTGCTTCAACCGCTATCTTCCTTGGATGATGTCTATTTGCTCGATCTCTTTTTATATTGTTAATTTGTAATTGATGTCGATATAAATTTCGCCAAAATTTAAAAGTCAATCTAATTGCTTATATATCCATATAAAATATTAAAAGACTTTACAGAAATAAAAATAATAATATTAGACCCATAATCTTGCATCCACTCAATGTTTTAATCAATGTTCTAAATAATGTGAGGTGTGAGCTTGGTGGCGATGTCAAAGTTAATTCATGACAAGCCTTGGAGAGTCATAATATTTTTCAAAACGTGACTATTTTATATATATTAAAAATGATAAATCATATAATTATTGAATTTTATAAAATATATTAAGTTTTCAGAAGTGTTATATTAATATTTAAAATAAAAAAGTTAACAAAAACTTAATTATTTTAGAACAAATCAGAAAAAAAGGACCCGCGCTTTGAAAAAAACAGCAGGCCATAACGTGATAAGGCACGTCTTAACACGTTATTTGGACGTCACGTTTAATAAACCCGTCTCGGATGTTTTTGTAACGGCTTGGTCACGGCTCGCTATTCGCTATGATATGTCTTGAGGCGAGTCACCACACTTCTTAGAACCGTGATTATAATTCATATTAATGATAAATAAAATTGTTATTTGTTTTATTTAAATAATATAATAGGTTTGTATAAAAATTGATTTGAATATGAAAAGGTATACGGCGATTGAGATCTGTGCAGTTTTTGACGAAGGAAAACAGGAGGGCTTTCTGTTGAAGATGTTGAAGGAAGGACCAAATCAAGCTAAAATTCCCCGGAAACGGATTAAGTTTCAAGAAGTCATGGAGAAGGAGGAAGAGGATGGAATCAGTGCGTTGCCTGATTGCTTGATTCTTGAAATCCTCTGTCGTTTACCCTCCACAAAAGATGCCATAAGAACAGGTACACTCTCCAAACGATGGGCAAATCTTTGGACTTGGGTACCGACTCTGCTTTTTAGAGATTTTGATATTCCCCTGTCTCAATGTCTAAAAAACCCTAACTCAAGGTCCAATTTCCCTCTATTGGTGGAGAAAACCCTAACTCAATGTCGCCAGTTGAAGCTCAAGATATTCCAAATGCATACCAAATATGATATTCGTTTTGAAGCGCAGTTCAACAATTGTATTCGTCATGCTGTAAGGTGTAACGTTGAAAAGCTTAGCTTGGAGTTTCTGTATACGAGAAGGGAAGCTGAGTTTCGGTTAGATCAGTTTTTTTTCGTCAATTCTTGTTTTACAGATTTGAGATTAGTAGGCTGCACGTTGAATCCAAGTGGGGCAGTTAGTTGGAAAAATCTTAAGAGTTTGTGTATTTCCACTAAGAATTTAGATGTAGACGTTATGGTAAATATATTATCTGGGAGTCCTCTTGTGGAAACTTTGGTGTTGAAAGATTGCTATGGTGATACGGGTCTGAATATTACTTCAGATGATGAATCTGAATCTGAAGCCCATATCATCGACATCAATGCTCCAAATAGTTCATCACTAAGTCAATGTCGCCAACTGCAGCTCAAGGAATTCACAGTGGTTTCCGATTTTGATAATGAGTTCCAATCGCAACTTAATAGTTGGATTCGTTATGCTATAAGATGTAACGTTAAAGAGATTGTTTTAATCTTATGGAATACGGGATTCGAATCTGAGTTAACCTTAGATCAAACACTTGTCACCAATTCATGTTTAACTGAGCTGACATTAGATGGGTGCATGGTTAATCCAATTGGGGCGATTAGTTGGAGAAGTCTTAGGAGTTTGTATATATCCTATCGGAGTTTAGATGAAGATTTGATTGAAAATATATTATCTGGGAGTCCTGTATTGGTAACTTTGGAGTTGAATGATTGCTTTGGTCATAGGCGGCTTGATATTACTTCAAAGAGTGTTAAAAACTTGGTGTTATCTGGATTCAGTGATTTTTATGATGAATCTGTGGCCAATATCATTGAAATCAATGCTCCTAATATTTTATCACTAACAATCAAACATGTACTTTTGTCGAAGCTTTTGTTGGTAAATGTGTCTTCTTTAGTCAAAGCTAACTTAAATTATGTTTTTACAAGTCCAAGGCATCACCCGACAATGACTAAGGAAGCAGAACAAGATACGCTTAAAGGGTTTATAATGAATCTTGGCCATGTCAAGGAGCTTCAAATTGGGTATTTATGTTCCGAGGTAAAATTTGTTTTAATTTTCCATTTTGGATAAAACTTTTTCAATAATATTTAATCACTTTTGTTGTCTTCTCACTTGGTAGGTTTTTTCTTCTTTGCAAGCTGGAGGTTTCATTTTTCCATCAAATGTGAAGCGACTGTGATTAACTGATTAATGATGCCTTGAGTTCATGTTTAGGCATTTAAGTTATCGTGAATTATTTATTTATTTTTCTTTTTGGTTTTGTAAAGTAGACTTTCTTCCATTGGGTTGTGGACTATTTCTTATGTCAGAATATTTCATTGGTTGACCGTTTCATATTATGGTGACATGGATTTTAATTGCATTAAACAAAAATTAGTTTTATTTTCTATTTTTATTTATTGAATTTTATTCTAAACCTGTGATAGATTATGATTCCTCAATATCCGATTCCTTTGACAGATTCCATTCCTTCCAAAAACAGCTACGAACCAAACGACCCCCAGTTTCTTTAATGAAGGGTGTTGAGGTAGAAGACTACAGTAAGAAGCCCTTGGCCAAGAAATCGGAATTGAATAACACTTCTATCCAGAATAGCGATTTCGAATCCGATTCCAATGTTGTAAAAGGTGGGAATAAGACTGGTTCCAAGGTTGAAATAACTGATTTGCGGAATGGCAATGAAACTGCCCCTGGAATTACTGATTCCGATTCCAATGTAATATGTGAACCTCAACTTCAAGTCACGGAAAAGGACTCTATTTCCACTGGTACACATTCCGATTCCGTTGTTCTGCAGAATGGCAATGTGACTAATACTCTATTGGAATCAGACCTCCAATTCCTGGGAAAGGAATCTGGTTGTGTGTCAATGGCAAAAGAAAATGATGTGATGGATGGAAAGGATGCTACCAATTGGAATGTCTGATTACGTTAAGAAAATTGAGAATCATCTTACAAAGGACATCAAGCTCTCGTTCTTGACCCAGAGTGTGTATGGCAATAATTTCACACCCATTTGGATGAGCATGAAATACTCATGCATTAAATAATCAAACAATAGTTTCATATTATAATCATCGATAAGTATGCATAGTTTTAAATTGATCAGGTCAAAGAAATTTGAACATTTGTTATTAAAAATTGATTCACCCAAGACATTATCAGTGAGAAATTACAGAAACCAATAAACTCTAGCAAAATTTATGGTTCAAGGTCCAAACAACCCCTGTTATCAAGCCAAGAACACAAATGAACTCTATGAGGATTTTCATCAAACATCTTGTCTGCGTCACAATAAAATCTCCTGGTCTTGCACTATCATTGTTACAATCCATGAAATATCCATGAATGGTTGGTTTAGTATATGAAAAAAACACCGGAACAATAAAAAAGAAAAACAAAAATGAAGTAAAACGAAAAGAACGCCATATTTGAAAGTTATTTAAAAAATTCAACATATAATCAAATTCAAAAAGATAGGTTGTGGACTGATCAAATTCAAAAGCTCAAATAAACGATATAAGAATTACGAAAGACAATAAAATAAAGATGTGACATTCGTACTTCAGGGTTAGCAGTTTCAACATTTAAGAAGAATAATGTTAGGGTTAATAAGCATATCGAAAAACGATGAAAGGCCTCGTACAAAGTAATAAATGGAAAATCATATAATAATAGGATATAGTTCGGAAATACTTAGGTTCCGTTTGATACGCATCTTTCCAGATCCAAACAGATCTTTCTGGCTAAATGGATTAGAAAGATTGTTTGATTTACACAAAAAAAGGGGTCTTTCCCGGTAAGATATGTCTTTCCAAAAAGCCTCAAAATCATATCTTTCTGGCTAAATGGACTGGAAAGACAATTATCCACCAAATCCGGCCTATTTCTTTTCTTTCTTGGATTATTAATTTTTTTAAATAACTTTTTTTTAACTTTATTTTTTTATTGAATTATTACTTTTTTTAATGTATTATTTTATATTAAGAAATATTATTTTAATATATAATATTTATGTATTAATAAATATTATTTTATTGGATTATTAGTTTCTTTTAAATAATTCTTTTTTTTTTTTTAAATTTCTTTTTTATGGATTAATTTTTCATTGGGTTAGTATATATTCATAAATATTATTTATAATATATAATATTTATATATTAATAAATACAACTTTAATTCATTTTTATTGGTTTGATTCTTTTTTTGGACAACACCACCATCCTAATTTATTTTAAAAAAATCTCATCCATTCCATCACTATTGGACATAAACCGGATCATTTTTCATCATTCAGCACAGTCAATCAGATGTACAATCAAACAACATGGTTTTTTTCACAGTCAGAAAACTTTCCCAAACAACACTTTCCCAGACAGAAACTATCAAATGAGACCTTATATCCTTCCCAAATATACCAAATATATTGAACTGCCAAGTCGCCTGCCCCATATGTCTCGAAGTTACCCACTTATATACTAAACTGGCACGAAAGCTCGAAAGGAATAGAAAGGCCGACGAAAAGTACAAAGTGACGTCGAAACAGTAGCAATTGTACATCCAAACCATGAGAATACAGCCTGTACGAGGATACGTGGCTAGCAGATCCTGACACAGCCATATGACAGTTGTGTAACGCCATACAAAGTAAAGAAAGTCCTACCTTCGAGTAAGGGTGAGCATCGGAACGGGGTATCCAATACTAGTACCGGAACCGGAACCGCCGGTTCTAGAACCGGAACCGCATTAAGCGGTTTCGGTTTTAGTTTTTTATTTTTCAGAAGCGCTACCCGTTGGATACCCGTCGGAACCTGTAACATCCCAAAAACACAGTCTGAAAATTTCGTTAATTTAAAACTAAAAACCATAGTCGATAAACCTCATATAAAAATCATAAGCAATGCATCTCAAAATATTATAACAACTGTCAAGAATATCAGAGTATAAACATCCCAGGCTGAACAATTGGTGTGTGCACTGCAATCTTCCCGAGCTCCTCTTTTGAAAACTGAGTACCTGAAACCAAAACTGAAACCTGTAAGCACGAAGCTTAGTGAGTCTCCCCAAACTACCACATAGCATACAATAACATATAAAGCACATATTGGGCCTTGCCCACTGCATCGGACCGAAGTCCAGAAACTGCATCGGACTGAAGTCCGGAACTAACCAGGGCCTTGCCCTCTGCATCGGACCGAAGACCGGAACTGCATCTGACCGAAGTCCGGAAACTAACCAGGGCCTTGCCCTCTGCATCGGACCAAAGTCCAGAAACTAACCAGGGCCTTGCCCTCTGCATCGGACCGAAGTCCGGAAACTGCATCAGACCGAAGTCCGGAACTAACTGCATCGGACCGAAGTCCGGAACTGACTGAACATAAGATAGCATAAACATATCAACTAGCATGAACATGTATACTGCATACTACATCGGACCAGGGTCCGGAACACATAACACAAAACATGCTTGAATCACAAAGACATCAAGCAATCTAACTACTGCATCAGACCGAGGTCCGGAACTACTGCTAACTAAACGGGCCGGAATTGTGGCTGTAGACCCGTTCCTACTGGAAGGCAACTCACCTCACACTGCTGAAGTCCCGCAAACTCAATCCCACACTGTTGAAGTCCCACAGACGCGACACCAGCTGATAGATGACAGATTCCCGATCTGTCAACATCAAAATAACACCCAATTAATAATTGGGTTCCACTACATAACTACAATTAAATAATTTGGATAATTACTACATTACCCTAAGCTTGGCTTACCTAAGCCCAAGGTCCAATCCATAGGCCCAAAGTCAACTAGGGATCAAAGCCCAATATATGGCCCAATTTTCCAAATTGGGCCCAAACCTCTATATGGGCTTCCCTTAAGGCCCAATTGTCCAGTCCAGTCCAACATGCCTCATTCTAAGGGCCCAATATCATACAACCCTCTAGGCCCAAACTATGGCCCAATTTTCCAAATTGGGCCCAATCCTTCATATGGGCCTTACCCTAAAGCCTAACTAATTATTCTAGTCTATTTGATTATTCTTGGATGGCCCATTAATAAACTAATTACCAAAGCTCAATCGAAAGGCCCAATTCCAAATCAAGTTTTTAATCTCTTTAGACCAAGGCTCGTAATCCTTTTTATATTTAATTGAAACAAACCATATTTTTGTAAAGTATTTTCCATCGCATTTAGTCATGCATTAATATTTATTTAGTCGAATATTTAATCTATGAATATATATATATATATATATATATATATATATATATATATATATATATATATATATATATATATATATAAAATAAGCCCACCAATTTCCTTGAAGCCCATATGATTTAAAACTCAATTCATCAGCCTATTTATTTATTTCTGTTAAACTTGAAGTCTAAGCCCAAATCTTCAAGCCCAAAAATTAGATCTAACCTAAAGGTAAAAATCGGTCAAGGCATGTACCTCTTCTTCATCTCATGTAATCGAGAACAATCACCAATTCACTGGGGAGCTCCAGCCGAGGGTACTCCACCAGAACTGGTTTACAGATCGCTAGCAACTCCTTCTTCGAACTCCTCTGCCAATGAAATTCATCTGAGGCTTTACCAAACTCAGCCCTTTCCTTGCTCATCTAAACATCTCGGGAACTAGTCTTTAATCACGAAGTGTACATGATTCCTCAAACATATATACACGAGAATGAGAATAGACGAGAATGAGAATGCTATTGAATAAATTAAAACCTCAGATCGAGACATGCCTTGAAGTAGTGATTGGAAATCGCCTTCTTCAGCACATCGGAAGCCTTCTGAAACTTCATCGGAGATCCTTCACTCTTCCAACGGTAACTTCGACAACTGGTAGCAGCTCCGGTGATTGGCAACTCCATCCCCTTTCTCTCTTTCAATCCCAATCCTAATTTCGTCAAGTCTCTATTTCTCTTTCGTCATGCTTCTAACTAGGGGTCCGACGATGAGGAAGTCGAGGGTGACACCCTTCTCACATCTGAGTTCTTCTTTCTCGCCCCTCATTTGAGCTCTCTACCTTTCTATCGCCGCCAAATGCACACACCCCTCCTATCTATAGCTAGGGTTAAATTCATACATATAGTTGGCCGATGCAGGTGTAAGGTGCTGTAATCCAAACAAGAGGAGCACATCCCTACCCGCTATGTCGCGTAAAGGGGAACCAGAGATCAAATTTTCCATTAATGGGCAGAAGTAGCCCCTGCAGTTTAGTCACTTGGATAATATAACCCCTCAAATTTTGTTTCTATACAAAATAAGTTCGAATTTTATGAAACAGCCCCCATCTTCTAAAATCTTTACAATTAACCCTCGAAACTAGCGTTTTCCTCAATTATTATTGACTTTAGGACTTCTATGCATTTATTTATTTATTTTATAAACGGGGTGTTACAATTCTCCCCCAGTTAAATTAGATTTCATCCTCGAAATCATTCATTAACATATCTTACACGCCCAACCACTCTAGTAAAATGGTCATCATCCCGGGCACACCCTAGCCCTCCTAGGGTGGCCATGACCAATCTTTTCAAAGCCCTAAAACTCTCAGGTGAACGAATTCCTCGCAATAAGATTACATGTACTATGTCTGAAATTTGTTGTCTCTAGATGATCTAAATCTCTAACAGACCACTCATACTGAATCATTATAGATGAACCACACGGTGGGTAGCCTAGCATTACTCAACAATCTGTTACGCTTATCATACATGAGATCCTCGAATACCATTACTGTTGGAGACTTAAAACTGTCTGAATCCCTGATCTGCCTGAAAACACTAAACTGCCTGGAACACTGACTGTCTGAAACATTGAACTATTTGAACACTGAACTGCCCGAACACTGAATTGCCTGAAACACGGAACTTCCTGAAATACTGAACTGCCTGAAACACGGAACTGCCTGAAATACCGAACTGCCTGAAACACGGAACTGCCTGAAACACATGTTGCTACATGGCTGCTTTCCAACATCTATCGAGACCTTCCTAGTCTCAATTCATTCATTAGTCATCTGAAATACCGGTTTCCAGCCTGACTGCGGAGCCAAAGGACTCGCTACTTAGTTGCCTCACACAACTCCTGAACGAAATCCTTTTCTGAAACTAACAGTTACTAGTTATCTTGTCACTGTGGCCCTAACAACCTTCTGATCTAACTGATTGGTTCCAAGCGTCGAATCCTGATGTCACCAATTCCCAAGCTAAAGGTGATTGCTACATGACCATTGGTAACCTTATGTCATAAATGAATTTAAGTAGTCCACTGCTTCCTTGCTCTCATCTCTGTAGTGGCGCTTCTACAATCTTATCACTGGCTTAACAAGGTCTAATCCGTCTAGGAAATTCTGAAATCCATCTATGGATTTCCATTTCCTCACTGTTACACCCGAACTGGTGGGTACTACTGTTCTTTCCGCATTCTAACAACGCACTCACGCTATCTACCAACCTAGTGAATGCTACAGCTACACCCACAGACTTACAACACTCTATCACTATCTAGCTGCTAGTGAACGCTACGACTACACCCGCAGACTTACAACACTCTATCACTATCTGGCTACTAGTGAATGCTACGGCTACACCGGCAGACTTACAACACTCTATTACTATCTGGCTGCTAGTGAACGCTACGGCTACACCCGCAGACTTACAACACTCTATCACTATCTGGCTACTAGTGAATGCTACGGCTACACCCGCAGACTTACAACACTCTGACACTATCTCATTCGCTGGTTACTGATCCGAACACATCCAACGTCAAGCATACACACTACCTAGCATCCAAAACTAAACCCATGTCCTGACTGGAATCCCCAAACTGATTCCCTAAGGCTTGCTAGCAACATTCTGAGAACGCGATCTCATCATTGGCAAGTTTTTCTGAACCTCCATCTCACACTATCCTCAAATCATACAGCCACTTGGGCTTTCTTCCTTCCTGAAAAGGATGCGAAACTTATCCCATCTTCATAACCACTCTTGCTTCGGAATCCTTGGTTGATTCTCCCCCACTTTGATTCATCTAATGCCCTACAACACCCAAAACTAGAAAAATTCTAAATTCTTCCTACCCTCCCATGACCAATCTGCTAGAACTCACGCTTATCCTTGCTAGGGTTTCAACACCAGCTAATCCAAAAGATCACACAACATCTTAAAAAAATCCGAATAAATCTTTGGTAATAACCCACTAAACCCAGGAAGCTCCGAATCTCAATTGGAGACCCCAAAATCTCCCACTGCATCACGGCCTCTATATTGACCGGATCGACTAGAATATCCTTCTGATTAACAAGGTGCCCAAGAAATTGCACCCCACGCAACCAGAACTCACAATTGAAGGACCTTGCGAAAATTCTATCCCTCCTCAAAGTCTCTGGCACCTCCCTCAGGTGCTTCTCGTGCTGCTCCTCAGTCTTGGAATAAACGAAGATGACGCTGTACTTTCCCAATCCCGAATCTGGGGAATTACTCTATCAGTATTCGCTAATGCTTTTCGGCATGCAATTGGCATATGACATATCTTGAAAATATAATTCAGACACAAACCGAGGATAACTTAGGGTTACACTTACTCAACCCTTGGAACAAAAGGCTCCCTTGTGCAGTTTCCCGCAAGTGCTGCACTGAATTCGACCCCGCTGGCCTCTCAGAAGCTGATCTGAAATCTACGATCTCCTCCCGAGACCCCTCACTATAAACAACCGATCTGGTTCCCTCTTCCCAGTGTGCTCTACGTCAATATCCCTCTCTCGAGCTCTAGAAGTCATATCATTCAGGGTCTTGCACCCCGAGATACTCATAATCTCCCTGCTATCATTCTACTGTATGTTCTGATAACTTACCTTCTACATTTCCTCATCCGATGCATATTGTGGTACCATATAAACTCTTTCCCGAGACTTGGCAGTGAGCCCTGCCACAGTCTCCGTCATCTGGTGGAGATCTAACACTCTTGCGCCAACTGCTGTGCCTCAATCACCTAGGCACACTTCGCCCAGAATCTGGTCTAAAAGTCATCCCATGACATAGCATCAACCACATCATCACTCAACTTACTACCAACCTCTTCCTATCAATCTCGTGCTCTATCCCTTAAGAAACAGGAAGTAAGTCAGATCTTGTCTCCTTTCGAGACAACGCATGGTACTAAAAGTGTTGGTGACATCTGCCAACCATCTGCTGCTAACAATGGGGTCCCTAATCCCCATGAAAATATGAAGTCTCACAACTTCTGAATTCCTAAAACATCAACGTACGGGTCTTTTTCATGACTGCTATCTCAGTTCATAATGCAATCGGCCTCTCATCAGAAATCTCTATAATGCCCTCCTTGATCACACTGAGGATCATAGGAGTCTGGTCAATGATACTGCGCGTAATTCTCAGATGGAATGAACTCCCTCATCTGATCATCAATCTGCCCGGCTCTAGAGTCCGAGCCTGATCCCTCTTCGATACCAGAACGACCATTCGGTCCATCACGTAGCGTCACTATACTCGGCAACATATCATCACTAACATCATAATACTCATCCAGGATCGAGGGATCTCACACACTACTAGTTCCCTGGTCTTATCTCAGTCTTCCTTGATTCGAGTACGGATCCTATGCTTTCAGTAGTACGGGACCATACTACCTTCCACATCTATCCGTACTTTCCTCGAGAACTACCTCGACTCCACCAAGTCACTACTACTGATACCGATCTCTGCTACTACCATCCTAGGCTTACCCTAGGGAAATCTCTGACCCAAACCAGTCCTTAGCTGTTGAAGGCCTCCTTGTAATGCCAATTAGCAATCACCTGAATACCATCACATGTGACGAGGCTCAGATAATCCTTCGAGTAAAAGACTCGTCCCTACAACGGTTGGACTCAAACAAGAGCTGCGCAATAGGGCCAAATCCAACACTCTTAGATTATTCACCTAATGGCTAACTCCCATCACTCAGAGTCCTACAAGGCACAAATCAAGCAACATTCAGACACAAGAAACTACTCAGGCAAATCTATCCTCATAACAAGAAACTATACTAGCATACAATGCTAAACTCATACTATCAGGCATAACCTAAACGGGCTATCCTATTGCTGTCTACTCAATACTAGCATGCAATTCTTATAATGCTGAAACACATAAAGCAGGCACATAAGGAGTCATTCCTAGATCCTTAGTCCTATTCTAGCATGCTGTTATACTGAAACTGAAACTGATAATCATAACAAAAAATTGTATGGGTAATTTGGGAGTACTTACTTGAGCTCAGCTGATTACATGCACAACACCCTTTTCTGTTTTCAAAGTTCTTTTCTTTCTAAAAATTCTTTTCGCTTTTTCTAAAACTCTTTTCTTTTCTCAAACTCCCTTTTTACAAAAACTGATTTTCCTTTTGAAAATTTCTATACCAATTCCTTAGTTTGAGTTCAGACACACCCGAAAGTGTGCCCGAATCACTTAAACCAAGGCTCTGATACCAACTTGTAACATCCCAAAAACACAGTCTGAAAATGTCATTAATTTAAAAATAAAAAGCATAGTCGATAAACCTCATATAAAAATCATAAGCAATGTATCTCAAAATATTATAACAACTGTCAAGTATATCAGAGTATAAACATCCTAGGCTGAACAATTGGTGTGTGCACTGCAATCTTCTTGAGCTCCTCTTTTGAAAACTGAGTACCTGAAACCAAAACTGAAAACTGTAAGCACGAAGCTTAGTGAGTCTCCCCAAACTACCACATAGCATACAATAACATATAAAGCACATACTGGGCCTTGCCCACTGCATCGGATCGAAGTCCAGAAACTGCATCGGACTGAAGTCCGGAACTAACCAGGGCCTTGCCCTCTGCATCGGACAGACGTTCGGAACTGCATCTGATCGAAGTCCGGAAACTAACCAGGGCCTTGCCCTCTGCATCGGACCGAAGTCCGGAAACTAACCAGGGCCTTGCCCTCTGCATCGGACCAAAGTCCGGAAACTGCATCAGACCCAAGTCCGGAACTAACTGCATCGGACCGAAGTCCGGAACTGACTGCATCAGACCGAAGTCTGGAACTGACCGGGAACTTGTCCCTTGCATCGGACCGAAGTCCGGAACTGACTGAACATAACATAGCATAAACTTATCAACTAGCATGAACACGTATACTGCATACTGCATCGAACCAGGTTCCGGAACACATAACACAAAACATGCTTGAATCAATAAGACATCAAGAATCTAACTACTGCATCGGACCGAGGTCCGGAACTACTGCGAACTAAACGGTCTGGCATTGTGGCTGTAGACCCGTTCCTACTGGAAGGAAACTCAGCTCACACTGCTGAAGTCCCGCAGAATCAATCCCACACTGCTGAAGTCCCACAGATGTAACCCCAGCTGCTAGATGACAGATTCCAATTCTATCAACATCAAAATAACACCCAATTAATAATTGGGTTCCACTACATAACTATAATTACATACTTTCGATAATTATTACATTACCCTAAGCTTGGCTTACCCAAGCCCAAGGTCCAATCCATAGGCCCAAAGTCAACTAGGGATCAAAGCCTAACATATGGCCCAATTTTCCAAATTGGGCCCAAACCTCTACATGGGCTTCCCTTATGGCCCAATTGTCCAGTCCAGTCCAACATGCCTCATTCTAAGGGCCCAATATCATACAACCCTCTAGGCCCAAACTATGGCCCAATTTTCCAAATTGGGCCCAATCCTTCATATGGGCCTTAGCCTAAAGCCTAACTAATTATTCTAGTCCATTTGATTATTCTTGGATGGCCCATTAATAAACCAATAACCAAAGCTCAATCGAAAGGCCCAATTCCAAATCAAGTTTTTAATCTCTTTAGACCAAGGCTCGTAATCCTTTTTATATCTAATTGAAACAAACCCTATTTTTTTAAGTATTATCCATCTTATTTAATCATGCATTAATATTTATTTAGTCGAATATTTAATCTATGAATATATATAATAAGCCCACCAATTTCCTTGAAGCCCATATGATTTAAAACTCAATTCATTAGCCAATTCATTTATTTCTGTTAAAGTTGAAGTCTAAGCCCAAATCTTCAAGCCCAAAAATTAGATCTAACCTAAAGGTAAAAATCGGTCAAGGCATGTACCTCTTCTTTATCTCATGTAATCGAGAACAATCACCAATTCACCAGGGAGCTCCAGCCGAGGGTACTCCACCAGAACTGGTTTACAGATCGCTAGCAGCTCCTTCTTCGACCTCCTCTGCCAATGAAATTCACCTGAGGCTTTACCAAACTCAGCCCTTTCCTTGCTCATCTAAACATCTTGGGAACTAGTCTTCAGTCACGAAGTGTACATGATTCCTCAAATATATATACACGAGAACGAGAATGCTATTGAATAAATTAAAACCTCAGATCGAGACATGCCTTGAAGTAGTGATTGGAAATCACCTTCTTCAGCACACCGGAAGCCTTCTGAAACTTCACTGGAGATCCTTCACTCTTCCAACGGTAACTTCGACAACGAGCAGCAGCTCCGGTGATTGGCAACTCCATCCCCTTTCTCTCTTTCAATCCCACTCCCAATTTCGTCAAGTCTCTATTTCTCTTTCGTCATGCTTCTAACCAGGGGTCCAACGATGTGGAAGTTGGGGATGACACCCTTCTCACATCTTAGTTCTTCTTTCTCACCCCTCATTTGAGCTCTCTACCTTTCTATCACCGCCAAATGCACACGCCCCTGCTATCTATAGCTAGGGTTAAATTCATACATATAGTTGGCCGATACAGGTGTAAGGTGCTGCAATCCAAACAAGAGGAGCACATCCCTACCCGCTATGTCGCGTATAGGGGAACCAGAGATCAAATTTTCCATTAATGGGAGAAGTAACCCCTGCATATTAGTCACTTGGATAATATAACCCCTCAAACTTAATTTCTATACAAAATAAGTTCGAATTTTACTAAACAGCCCCCATCTTCTAAAATCTTTACAATTAACCCTCGAAACTAGCGTTTTCCTCAATTATTATTGACTTTAGGACTTCTATGCATTTATTTATTTATTTTATAAACGGGGTGTTACAGAACCGATTATAGCTTGGTAAATATGTGTTGTTTTGTATAGAACCATTGAAATTGTGTCGTTTTAATTGAAATTATATCAACTAAATATCAATTTCACCCAATATTTTCTTTTGCTTCATGATTTATGCAATATAAACTCTTGCATCTAATCTCTTCCCACAATCTAAATAGAAGCAATTAGAACACTGGAATTGATGCTTGGAATGTAACAACCCATTTTTCACGTCCAAAAATTTCATTTTTCAAACAATACTTAGTAAAATCATTTGCAAATAAAAATTGTCTAATCAGAACAGTTCATAAACATAAATCATATCTGGAAACCAAAACATGTAATCGATCAAAATGTCAGAGTGTAAATCCTAGAATAATCCCATAAATGCGGAAAATAGTGTGTGCATGATGTGCCGCTACCTCGCCAGCTCCTTCCCCTTCGACGAAGAGGTACCTGAAACCAAATCTGTAAACTATAAGCATGAAGCTTAGTGGGTTGCCCCACTGTACCACATACCATATAATCACTTAACGTACATATATTGTCAGGCATATATGGGTGCCTGGCCTACCCCTTTGGTCCCCTCGACCGGATAATGGCTAGCATATCTGGGTGCTGGCCTCCCCTTCGGTCCTCTTGACCGGATACTGACTAGCATATCTGGGTGTTGGCCTCTCCTTTGGTCCTCTCGACCGGATACTAGGGACTATTTCACCCCTACTACTACCACATAACACATATCACATAATATATCTAGCATGGTTGGGTACGACTACCCCTTCGGCCCTATCGATCGGTAATCTGGGGACTATCTCCCCTATTGTCACTAGTAGGTAGCATCATGTCTTACTAGCACATAAACATATCAAGTAGCAACAAACCTAGATGAATATCACAGAGACAATCATCTAATCATACAACTCCTACTAATGGGCCGACATTGTGGCCGTAGGCCCACCGCTACTGGAAGGTAACTCACCTCGTAGTAGCTGCTGATCTGTGCGGGAATCCTCCAAATGCTGCCGCTGCTGCTCCGGAAATCCTCCAGCTATAATTCCCACAAAACACTTAGTTAGAATTGATATCTACTCTTAGGGTAAAACGACCATTTTACCCCTAACCAAGTCAAAGTCAAAGTCAAAGTCAACTACTAGTTGACCTGACTCGCTGAGTTGGCTCGCCAACTCGCCGAGTCCCTATCCTTCCATTTGTCCTTATACCCGTCTCTATCCATCGATTTAGGTGATGACTCGATGAGTTTCCCTTCTAAATGAACATCGACTGAATCTTCATCCGACTCGCCGAGTTGTTAAACAACTCGTCGAGTTCATCTTCAACTGATAAACAGGTCCTCTCCTTGACTCGCCGAGTTGTATGAACAACTCATCAAGTTCATCTTCATCCATAAGAAGATTGCCTTGGACTCGCCGAGTCTGCTCATGCACTCACCGAGTTCCATGAATATCCCGAACAATGGCTTAGTCCAGAACATTGGGTCACCCTTTCTGACCTTCTACAGTTCTTCTAACACCTAGCTAAGTTCTTTAGACCCTTAACAGATATGGGACTTTATGCCTTGGACTCGCTCAGTCCCAGAACGGACTCGTCGAGTCCAATCTTGACCAATTCCATGCAATCGATTTAAATGAGATCTAACACACCAAAACAATATATCTGGCCTCCTAATGTTCACTTTATACGTAAAGTTCCAGACTTGATGCACATGCATGGGGTTTTTAGCTCAAAAATCCATATAAAGTGTCCTACAATGTGCATGGGGCTCTCATGTGTCACACCCCCAAAATCGGTGAACGGCGGAAACGTTTTGGGGTGGAGGACGTCATGTACAGTATCACAACAATGTAAAGTAGTAAACAAGCAACAACATCATCCATTGCATTAATAGTATAATTTCATACAAGTGTGTTCTGTCAAGTTATATAGACACCAAAAATTATATACATCAAAATAATAGAGGAGTCTTGAACAAGCTCCTTCTTCACAGGATCCGGCACCTATACCTGTCTACTGGTGACCTAAGAATACAAGTTATTTTGAAAGCGAGTATCAACTTTAAAGCTGGTGAGATCATAAGTATATTAGTGTCCGAGTTTGTATGAAATCATTGGTAAGATGTTTTGTAATGTATAAGTTCTGTTAAGTTTTGTATTGTTTGTATTTGTTTGAACTCTCCTAGAAAACCCTATGTTTTCTACTAAAAGTAGCCTTCTACCAAGGAATCTAGTATCTATGTGTATGTCTCTTGCAAGAGTGTGTATTTACCCAACTTCGACAATCATTAACCAAAAATATAGTTTTTACATCACCATGTGTGGCAACCCGAAATTTCCATTTGTACGAACCTCATCTATTCAATAGAAGCTAGTTCAATTTCAGTGATTTTCATACTTTTCCGAACAAGTTTGGGTACATTAGGGTTTATGTTTTAGGTGATATCAGGAGAGTGGATGCTCCTTGTTTTGTGAAATTTGGGCATTTCAAGTTTCATGCTGTTACAGTCCAAAATCAGGAATAAAAATATTTTCTGCCAAAATATTCCAGGACTATAAATAGTTTTCTGAATTAAATTAATTCATTATCTACAATTCCAAATAGAGAAAAGCTATATTCTCTCTGACGGATCTTCAGGTTTTCATCCCAGATTGTGAGTCTACTTTACTAAATGTATTTCAATACTTGTTAGATGCTTATTAACATCAATAACATGTTTAGATTACAAGATCCGGGAGTTTACCGCCCAAGAACATTCTTGGGGAGTAAACTCCAAAACGGAGCCTAAAGGCTTCCTAGTCCCGATTCCTTGTTAGACAGCTTGTTTAGGGGTTAGGGTATAAACATTTGGGACTAAAAAGCAACCAAGAAACACAAGTTTATTGGAGTTTACGGCCAAGGAACTTCTTGGGCCGTAAACCCCTTTTCAAGGGCATTTAGTGCCCTAACTCACCCCCTTAAGCCTAAGAACTTTACCCTCAAATGCTTGTGCTTATTTAGGACATCAAAACCCATCAAAATCATAAGTTTATAGGAGTTTACGGCCAAGAACATCTCTTGGGCTGTAAACCCCTTTTTCTAGGGTAAAAAGCATTCCAAGCACACCTTAGGCCTTAAGACAATTTACCTTGAACACATGGGACTTGAATGGAGAGTAAAACACATCATAATCACTCCTTAAAAGGAGTTTATAGCCAAGGAACATATCTTGGGCCGTAAACTCCAAGTGAAGGCACAAAAGTGTGCCTCTTGTCCCCATTAGCCTTAGATAAAATCATGGAAGCCATCCTTGATGTGTAAGTGCCTCAAAACAATTAAAAGCCATCACCCCATAGGAGTTTACGGCCGTAAACTCTAGGGTGAATGGACTTTAGGCTGTAAACTCCCCTATGGAGCATTCTAGGGCCTTAAACTACTTCATGTGTTATTCCAACAAAGCTAGGAGTGTACTAGGATCAAGATAACACTTTAAAACACCCAAAACCACCATGTGAGGAGTTCATGGCCATAAACCCATGAGTTTACGGCCGTAAAATCCAAAGGGTGGGGTTTGTTGGGTGTTGAACTCTTATGCAAGGCCATTTGATGTTTCAAACCCTTTTGCCTTGTCCCGTAGCAACGTAGATGCAACCATTTGGACCTTAAACACTTATAAAAAGTGGTTACTTGTTCCTAAGTGTCTTAACTTATTTATTAAGTTATTAATTGTCTAATTAGTTATATATATGCTTATTATATGATAACTAGGCTCGTGCGTGTAAACAAGTCTCCGTTTGCCACCTAGCACGGTATCCAACACTGCAATTCAAACAGCTCACCACAAGTGAGTTCATACCCCTTGAATCAACCTTTGAAATGATTTTAAAATGTTTAAATACTTTATGGGGGGGGGGGGGGAATACAAGTCAAATACTTATAGTTATTGCTTCAATCACATGTGATTGCATTTAATCACATGCGATTAATAACTAGGAAAACAACGATTTTTACCACTGTTCAAACTGTTTTACTTGGAAATGTTTTACAAACTCTTTTACTATCCAAACTTATTTATAGACTGTGATTTAAACAAATGCTTCTTATACTTAAACTGTTTTATCAACTTATGCCTTCAAATTGTTTTATAGATCGACATCAAGTCAATATTCTCTTGAAATTATATTCATGCTTCAAATGTCTTATGAAAATTATTTATGCTTTTATATATTCAATTGCATGCCCATATATGTATACATATATAAATAATGTTTAAAGGGCTTAGGAAGGCCATCCGCCCTATTTCCTTTTTCTCGATTTGGATATGGTCTGGTGGGATTTCAGGTGACCATCCGAAGGTCGTTTCCATATTACTTATATATCATATATACATGTATAGACATAAAAGTACTTCCATATTCATACTTATCAGTACATCAATAGTTAGTTACCATCGGGGTAACACAAGTACATATACAGCTATACTAGAAACAAGTACATATACAGCTATACTAGAAACAAGTACATATACAGCTATACTAGAAACAAGTACATATACAGCTATACTAGAAACAAGTACATATACAGCTATACTAGAAACAAGTACATATACAGCTATACTAGAAACATGTACATATACAGCTATACCAGAACCATGTACCTATATAGTTATACTAGAAACATGAACACACAACTATACTAGAAACATGTACATATACATCTATACTAGAAACAGGACATATACAGCTATACTAGAACGAGAAACAATACATATACATGAATACGTTAACAATTGTGATCCACTGTGTCGGAGCATGCCTTAAATGTCATGGCCCGAGTTGTAGCCAGAATTCTCTTGGAGGGAGAGCGTGAGTTTGCGTATAGATCTATACTGGATTGACTATCCTACACCTTGCTGCTAGCTACAGCCGGACCTGCAGGTCTGCAGGTGCCAAACATCATTTCTTTTTATTACGACCAATCATTATGTCGTTGTTACCAGTCGATAGCATGGTGCAATTTATCACATTATACCTTAATATAAATCCGGTTTAAGGTAGTAGTATTTAGTACAACAGTAGTCTTATTATACAAAGCTACAGTACTACAATGATTTACCCATTACATATTTTAGTGATAACCTCACTTAAGCATTAATGTACAAACTATATTTTTAACAAATGATAGTTATACTTGGGTAATTACACACTTTTACAACAGACGAGTTTACAAAACAGTTTAGCCTTGGTAGAAGGTTACTTTTATAGAAAATATAGGATTTCATGAGAGATTCAAACTTTTACAAACACTTTCAAACATTTACTTACATTTTTACAAACTTATACATTGAGACAGGTTCAAACGTTTTGACAATAAACATTGACACTAAAATACTTATGAACTCACCAGCTTAATGCTGATAAACTCTTTCAAAATAACTTGTATTCTCAGGTCATCAGTAGACAGATACCGAGGCTAGCTTTTGAGAAGATGGAGTGCATTCAAGACTCATCTTATATTATTTTGTGTTACATTATTTTTGGTGTCTATAACTGTACAGAACACACTTGTATTAAAATTATATATTTAATGCAATGGATGATGTTGTTTTCTTATTTACATTTACTGTGTTGTGATACTATACATGACGTCCTCCGCCCCAGAACGTTTCCGCCGTTCTTGGTTTTGGGGTGTGACACCGTGCATCGTGTGCATGATCACAAAGTGAATATAATGGGGAAATATTATAGTACTGTAGTGTTGTATTAAGTAGCTACTGTTGTACTAAGTACCTTAAGCAATTGTAATTTTTAAGGTAACATGTGATCGGCCTGTATCTGGCTACCGACTCAATAGTAAAACGACAATGTAAGATGCCGTAAAAATGACGTTTGGCACCCGTAGACTTGCAAGTCCCACTGTAGCGAGCAATAAGGTGTAGGATAGTCAATCCAGTATAGATCTATACACAAACTTATACGCTCCCCATGAAGGAGATTCTGATACAAAAACAGTCATGGCAGGTAGTGCCATGTCCTGTTTAATGGCTCACATAACTATGTTAATGTATAAGTAATGTATATGTGTGCTAGCTGTATTGTGCGTTCTTTCTCTGTCTAGCCTGTATGTTTGTTTCTCGTCATAGTGTCTATTGTTTGTTTCTCCTCACTCTTTTTCATGTTTAATTCTCATCATAGTATGTATTGACTCATGTATGAACTGACTCATTGTATGTTTCATTGTTCTAGTAATAGTATCTTCCTAAACTACCCCTATGGTAGCTTACTAGTAATGTATGAACATGTTTGTATGCCCTTTCTACCCAAGGGCATGGAATTGGATGAAAGAAATAACCTTTTATATCTATATACATATACATAATATATAACTAGGATTCAAACGACCTTCGGACAACTAACCTTGATACCCTAAGACCACATCAAACAAGAACAGGAAGCAGGGTAGACTAGCAGTCCTAAGTCCTTTCAATCCTACTTATATAACTATATTTATACATATACACAGAATATAAGTTTAAAAGAGTTTGAGTAAAAGTATTTGATCATTAAAGGAGTTTGTAAGACAATTTGAGGTAAAACAGTTTGATAAATAGTTTGAAAAGTAAGAAAACCATTTGCTTGGTAGTCATTAATCACATGTGATTGATATAATAACTATAATTGTTCAACTTGTATTCCCCCCCATAAAAGCATTTAAAAACATTTCAAAGGTTAAATTAGGGGTATGAAATCACATGTAGTGAGTGGTTCTGATGACAATGTTGGATCTGTTGCTAAGTATCAAGTGGTGACTTGAGTACACACGCGAATCCTATTTAGCACATATTGTTACATATATGAATATAAATAGTGTTATGAACAACTAACTATTGAATTGGGACCACTTTAGGGACTAGTAAACACTTATATTGAAGTGTTACAACCATAAATGATTGTACGAAGGGTTAAAAGGCTATACAAGAGAGTGTATGGCCAAAATACACACTATATGTGTGTGTGCGGCCATGTGTGCGGCCCTGTGTGTGGCCAGGTGTGCTGCCAGAAAACATGATGTTCTTGGTGTTCTTGGTGAAAGATGTTACATTTCTGGATGATACTTGAGAGGATTTTCGAGTCCTATCTTTGTAGAAGTGTAAGAAATGATCAAAATGACTAAGGATAGTACATATAGGAGGGTGTGTGCGGTTGGAGGTGTGTGTGGTTGGCCTGTGTGCGGCTGGCTGGCCGCACACACCAGTTTTGGTGTGTTTGGCTCGTTTTTCAAATGTTACAACCAAACTAACCCATCCTCCGACACGTATCTCAATTATACTAAACTTTAAGCACTATTTTAGACCCAAAACTTCATTATAAAATAGCAAAACGAAGCTAACTTTGATATAAAAGAAGAATGTAAGCTAGAAATTTCGGGTTGTCACATCATCCCCTCCTTAGAAGGAATTTCGTCCCGAAATTAGAATTTATGCAAATAAGTAATTACAAGCAATTAAGTAAAAAGATGAGAGTATTTCAGTTTCATCTGATCCTCTCATTCCCAAGTGAATTCGGGTCCCCGCTTGGCATTCCAACGAACCTTCACTATCGGGATACGGCTTTGTTTCGTTTGCTTGACCTCTCGGTCCATAATCTCTACTGGTTCTTCCACGAAGTTGAGGCTCTCATTGATCTCGATCTCGTCGAGTGGGATTACAAGAGTCTCGTCAGACAGACACTTTTTCAAGTTCGATACGTGGAAGGTAGAATGTACGTTACTAAGTTCGTTCGGTAGATTGAGTTTGTAAGCTACTGGGCCGATTCTGGCAAGAATCTCGAAAGGCCCAATGTACCTTGGATTTAGCTTTCCACGCTTTCCAAAGCATATCAAGCCCTTCCAAGGTGAGACCTTCAATAGAACACGGTCGCCCACCTGGAATTCCAACGGTTTTCTACGTTTATCAGCGTAGCTTTTCTGTCGGTCTCTGGAGGCTTTTAATCGTTCACGGATCTGAATGATCTTCTCCGTTATTTCCCGTATGATCTCCGGACCTGTGAGAGTGCTTTCAGGAACTCGTCCTTTAGCTAACTGGGTATCACCCACCTCAGCCCAACACAGAGGGGATCTGCACTTGCGGCCATAGAGGGCCTCGAATGGAGCAGCCTTTATGCTTGTGTGATAATTTTTGTTGTAGGAAAATTCGACAAGGGGTAAATGAGTATCCCATGCCTTCCCAAAGTCAATCACACAGGCTCGCAAAATATCTTCCAAGGTTTGAATAGTCCTCTCACTTTGTCCGTCTGTCTGCGGATGGTAGGCTGTACTCATGTCCAGCCTAGTTCCTAGGGAATTCTGTAGCGACCGCCAGAACTTAGAAGTGAACCTACTATCTCTGTCCGAGATAATGGATATGGGAACACCATGCAGTCGTACTATCTCCCTAATGTAAGTTCTTGTGAGTTTCTCCATCTTGTCTGTTTCTTTGATCGGCAGGAAGTGTGCAGACTTGGTCAATCTATCTACGATGACCCATATGGTGTCAAGTCCACCCGTTGTCTTGGGCAACTTGGTTATGAAGTCCATAGTAATCCGCTCCCACTTCCATTCCGGTATCTCCGGCTGTTGAAGAAGGCCGGAAGGTTTCTGGTATTCGACCTTGACCTTGGCACAAGTAAGGCATTTACTTACAAAGGTAGCAATCTCTGCTTTCATGTTAGGCGACCAGTATAAACTTTTAAGATCCAGATACATCTTATCTGAACCTGGGTGAACGGAATAACGAGTGTTGTGCGCCTCGTTCATGACCAAGTCTCTGAAACCACCTAGTTTCGGGGTCCAGATCCGGTCCATGAAATAATAAGCTCAGCCACCCCTAACCTCCAAGTTCTTATCCATCCCTCTTAGGGATTCACCTGCCACATTTTCAGGCTTCAAAGCGTCACGCTGAGCTGCCTTAATTTGGGTGGACAAGTGTAAATGGATAGACATAGTCAATGATTTGTCTCTACGACCAAAATATTCTTTCCGACTTAGGGCGTCAGCTACTACATTTGCCTTGCCGGGATGATAATGAATTTCGCATTCGTAGTCACTGAGTAGCTCAACCCACCGTCGTTGTCTCATGTTGAGCTCCTTCTGGTCGAATATGTGTTGTAGGCTCTTGTGGTCTGTAAAGATTGTGCTCTTCGTACCGTACAGGTAGTGTCTCCAGATCTTCAGAGCAAACACAACTGCTCCTAGTTCAAGATCATGGGTCGTATAGTTGACCTCATGTGTCTTCAGCTGTCTCGAGGCATAAGCGATGACCTTACCTCGTTGCATTAGAACACATCCGAGTCCTTGATTCGATGCATTGCAATAGACAATGAAGTCTTCTATTCCTTTGGGAAGGGATAGTATTGGTGCGGTGCACAAGGCTAATGAGATTAAATCTTAATCTTAAAGATCGATTAGATCTCAAACAGGTAAATAAAGATCAAACAGCAAGAACGTAAAAGTAACGAACAACTCAAGTATGAATCAAACAAGTCGAATGATTATAAAATAACCCTTAGAAGAGCTCGATCAAGAACATCAACTGTAGAGGGTTGGAGGTTTACAAGAACGATCAAAGAAATCTGTAATGCTATCGTAATTCTCTAGATCAATCGTTAACCTAATATGCATGCAAGCATATACTTATATAATAACCTAGCAAGCTCACGGTATGGACAGGCCCAAAACCGGAGTACAAAATAAATGGACTAGCAGCCGAGCCCATTGATGCAATCTTCAAACAAATCTTCAACCCAACAATCTCCCCCTTTGCGTCAATTGGAGCGAGATCTTCACTTGTTACTTGGGCCAGCAGTTGAAGCAGGTACCTTCTTCTTCACAGTGTTAAACAGACGCGTGATTAGAGCAAGTATTGTCTGTCTAAACCTGACGTACCATTGGATCATGTTGTTGAAGTACTTAACATCATCCGCTGCATTCTCTTTACACCTTCGGATGATCGATAACACATGCTCTAGACAAGCAGTGGTGTAAAGATGTTTGTCAGCTAAAGCAAAGAGACATTTTTGTCCTTCTTCTCTAGTGAACATAACCGAATTGCGTCTCGGGTCGATCTTGCCCATTTGCATTTGATTGAGATCACTGGCCGATCCCATAGGAGCTATCTTCGGTTTCTTCTTGAAGACTGTGGCAACCTCCTGATCCATTAGGGCAACCTCCATGATGTAACAGACTAACATCCTTTTGAGATGGTCTATAATTCGACCATATTCTTCTTCATCAGTCAAAAGGATATTATGCAAGACAATCCAATCATGAGGATTTAAGTTCGGTAAGTCTGCCAAAGATATAAGGTGTTCAGTTCTTGCAGACCCTCGAATCACCTTGAACCGAACGTTGATGAATCTTCCTTCGGTGTAAGGCTTTAAGACCCGAACGTTCACTATCTTCTGGGCGCTCCATGTTTGATACTGAGGACGAGCAGCCTTCAGATAGAATTCGATCAACTCCCTATCCACCTCAGGGTTCGGATGAGGGCTTCAAAAATATTTGAGAAGGCGTGGAAGATAAACGCCTTTCGAGTCAACGACATGTCGAACTGCGAATCGACAGAATTATAGCAGTCAAATGAGATAACCGGCTCGAGCCATAAGATGCTAGGAGTATCTATGGCCTCCTTAATCATTCACTCCCGAGTCCAGGCAGAGAAGAGAGTCTTCCTGCTCTCAAGGAGATCGTGGGCTTCTTTCTGCTTGCGTTCGGCTTCTTCAGCCTCTCGCGCCACACGATTGACATCATCATCAACATTGCGACTGTTTTTGCGTTTCAACAAGTCCGCAATGGTTTCATCATCTTCATCATCATCTTCTTCCTCAGCTATGTTTTTCCCTTTATCCTTCACACCCGAACCCGAAGCTTGACCAGTCGGATTTGGTTCGGTTGTGTGAGTAGCTTTGGAGGAAGGAGGTGGTTTCGGTCCGGACTTTACTTCTCCCCCTTGTTTCGGATCGGACACGAACTAGGTAAGCCTTCAATTTTGCTAAGAAGGTCCATGGCAGGAGCAAGTTTTTCAGCAAGGGTTCGCCTCACCGAATGATTTAGAATCGGATCGTGTGCTTCCAGGATGTTAGATAGGGTAGCGTGTACATCCGAAACACATGTTTTTATTACCTCCCGTTCAGATCGAAGAGCTTCAAGCTGTTGCTGTGAGTTTGAAAGCTGAGTGCTCTTGACCTTAAGGGCGGTGGTTTTGCTTGCCAGAACGTCCATTAGTGAGTTTTCAGCTGTGAGATCCTCCTATAGCTTAGCGAGGCGCTCATCAATGGAGGCACGAAGGGCCGAGTTGTCATCGCTGATGGATTGGCGAAGTGTAGCGAATGACTGTAACTCCGTTGAGACGAACTTGGCCAATTGCTGAACGATTGGTTCCAAAGTTGTCTTTGTGGCATCAGCGCTCTCCTGTAAAGACTTCAACAGGGAAGAGGCGTCTGAGAATAGTTTATCGACTTTTGCAGTCGCAGACTCACATGCTTTTGTGGAGGCGTCTATGGCGGCAGTGGCTGAAGCTACAGAATCATGCTAAGACCTGGAGAAGGCATCAACAATCTTCTGAAGAGCGGCTTCAGAGAGAGAGGATTGAGAGTTCGTGGATGACGCAAGAAGCAGATCAACCTTCTCGTTTAGCTCCTTTAGATGTTTCTTTGTCAATGGAGCATCATCCTCTTCGTCACTTTGAACCTGAAACGCACTAAAGTAGACCGAATCGAAGGTCATGTTTTCACCGCCAAGGAACGGGTTATCTCCATCAGAGGCATGATCTGGAGATGGTGGGGGTGGTGAAGCTGGGGGTGTGGTGGTTTGGGTAGGTTCAGGTTGAGTGGGTGTGGGGGTAGTTTCGGGTGGTGGTTGAGTGTGGGTAGGTTCGGTTGAATGCTGGGTTTCGGTTTGAGGTGGTTCGGTTACGGGTGGTGTTTCGGTTTGACTGGTATGAACCCCCGTATCAGATACGTTGGTTGGAACCTTTGCAGTGGTTGTTGTTGTATCTGTGAAAATGGGTGGTGGTATAGGGAAAGAGGTTGGTGGAATGGTTTTAGTGGGGGTTATGATGGGAATTACAAGCTTTCGCTTCGGTTGGGTCTTCCTTCTCTTCGGCTGCGGTGACTGGGCAGGTTTCGTTGGTTTCCTCTTCCTGGGAGAAGGACCTTTAGCAGCTTTGGTCACTTGCTTCCCTTTGTCCGCCTTTTTGCCCCTGTTCACCGGTTTGTCAGCATCGTGGATGGACTTTAGCATTTCCGGTGTGAGTTCCCTCGGTCTTGACTGTTTGAACTCCTTAATCGTCCTGATGATCCTGCTGTCAGAAGGAACATCGCCGTACATTGTCTCTGGAATAGAGCCAATGAAGGAGAACTTGGATGCATCAGAGACGATGATCTTCGTGGTATGAAACGTACCGATCGAAGACATCGAGGCACCTGCAGTAGTGGGGACGTCGAACTTATCCATTGCCCACTTTGTGATGAGAGTCCAGAACCGGGCATACGACACCTCAGAATGTCGTGATGAAGAAGAAAGGCTCTGGATGAGCTGTTGCCAGATGACCAACCCAAAATCTAAGTTGACTCCGTTGTAAACTGCATACAAAATCGACAAGAACAATCGACTAGCACCATCGGATCCTGAGCTCTGTTCAGATAAGCGCTTGAAGAGGACTGTGAACATGCCGTTCCACTGCGGCGGCAAGCAGGATTTCTTGAACTTTGCGACGGAGATGAGCACCTCCGTGTACCCCATATTGTAGAACATGTTGTAAAGATGGCCCACCGGAATCATCTCCGGATTGATTCTTGAAGAGTCAGCAACAAATCCTAGCAGAGTGTAGAATCTCTGCCTTGAAATCGAGGTCTTGTGATCAGACACCTCGAAGAACACCCTGTCGACTGCTTTATCGTAATGAGCAGTCGCATACACCTGCGATAGAAGCACCATGGGCACAGACTCAACCCGAGATAGTGCAGGAGCGATTTGCGAGTACTTCAAGCACTCGATGATCGGAAACATGTAAGAATCATACGCCTGAGGTGTTAGGTCAATCACCAAGCATTGTTGAGGACGAATGGGAAGGATGTGTGAGGTAGCATGGACTGAGGATGATTCCGCCATTGTTGAAGGTTGAAAGAAGAAGATGAACAGTAAAGCGTTTGGGAGTTTTTGCTCTCTAGAAAATCCGGAAGCAGTAAAAAGGTAAATGAGAGTATAGACTGCCTTTTATAGTGGGTGAAAGGAGAGAGAAAAATCGTTGCAAATATTCTATGCGATGATCACGTAGGAGAGAGAGTGTCAGATTCCTAGGATCACGCCACCCAACAAGCGCCGTTTTAGAACAAAACCGTTTCAAATCCTCACGCGCCTTTAAGTGCCAGAGAGAAATCCCTTGAAATTTGCACACGCGTCCATGATGTCAGTAAAAGAGTGGGCGTTTCAAATTCACACGCGCCCCTTTTTACCGTCGTTTTGAAATTCAATCCTTTTAACTCCTGCCTGAGTCAGCAACCTTTCGTCTTATCTTTTAAATGGCATCTTTTGAATTAAATACCCACGTGGATGATTTTTGACCACAGCTTCATAATTAACCACCAAAGCAATAATACAACCTGTAACAATTAGTAACGGAATTTTGGAAAATCAAAGATTTTCGTGCTAAGAGTGTAAAAAAAAAGAATAAAGCAACTCTTTTTAGGAATAAATGTGATGTCAATAATGACACGAAACAAGTGATCCCGGACACGAATCTCTTCCTTCAAGATCAAGAGAGACCTTAAAGTGGTTATGTGGATTCCCGTTGAATTACGATCAAACATTTATTAATAAATGTTGAAAGGCTTCTTTTAATTAGGCTAAGTAAGGGTGGTTTTCGCTTTGATTCAACAATTCTAATCTTGAAATAAGAAAGAAAGTGAACAAAGTACTTGTGAGACCGGTGTAGTCTGTTGAACAAGTAGGTAGGAATTAATTTTAAATAGCTTGGAAAATATAAAATCTCAAAAAAAAAAAAATTAAAAACTAGATCCCAAGGGAAGAAATGTTATGGTTTTTAACAATTTCATAGGAATCAAAAAAATAAAATCTGAGATTTCAGTAGGATACATCCGTCAATTCGTTGGTGAAAACTTGAGCAAATTAATTGTTCACCGTCAATTCTTTAGGTGTTGAATTTTGGGTTTCACTCAGCTCGTAGTGGCACGAAACTAAGATCATAAACACAAATGTTGTGTAACCATAAACCTCAGTGGTAATTTCTGAGAGTCTCAAGGGTTACGTTGATGAAACGAATGTAATGGAGAAATGTAATGGAGATGGTGTAAGAAATTAAAGTACCTCTGTTGCGAAAATAAGGACCAAGCAGAAAAACTCTTAACTCATGTGAGAAGAGAGTGAGGTAGCTCACGATTAGAATAAATGTAGTAGCCTTATTGGGAAGACAAGGTTTGTTTATACCAGGTCATTAAGGCTTTTATTCAGAATCTTATGAGGCTTGGGACACATACAGCAGCATGCTTCTAGGGACACTTAAGAAATCCAACAATTAAATCCCCATAGACGAACGAACATAAACAAATAAGAAAATATTTTTGGAGTTTTTGAAATAGATAAAAAAAATAAAAATAAAAAAATAAAAGATAAAAAAATAAGCAAGAAAAAAAATAGACTTAGAAAAAAAACTTTTGAAAAATTGGGTAACTGAACCCGAACGTTCGATTGGTTTCGGTTGGGAAAAAGTTTGAAAAACCGAACCCGAGCGTTCGGTTGGTTTCAGTTCAAGAAAATTTTGAAAAACCGAACCCGAGCGTTCGGTTGGTTTCGGTTCAAGAGAATTTTGAAAAACCGAACCTGAGCGTTCGGTTGGTTTCGGTTCAAGAAAATTTTGAAAAACCGAACCCGAGCGTTCGGTTGGTTTCGGTTCAAGAAAATTTTGAAAAACCGAACCCGAGCGTTCGGTTGGTTTCGGTTCAAGAAAATTTTGAAAAACCGAACCCGAACCTTCGGTAGGTTTCGGTTTTGAAAAATTTTGAGAAACCGAACCCGAACTTTCGGTAGGTTTCGGTTTTGGAAAATTTTAAGAAACCGAACCCGAACCTTCGGTAGGTTTCGGTTTTGGAAAATTTTGAGAAATCAAGGAATTTAGACATTTAATCAGAAAATACTTTTAACAATAATATAAACAACTTTGTACAAGAAATATACAACCAAGAAAACTACCTTTGTGGTGATGAGCAAGTCAGATGATTTAACCGAACCTGAACGTTCGGTCAAAATTTGCTTCTTACGTTTAAGGTTGAGAGGTAGTTTGAGGTACTGACTCTGATTCCATCATACCTAGCCCTTGCAATATTCTGTTGAATGACGCTTCAGGAAGAGCTTTGGTAAAGACGTCAGCCAGTTGATCAGTGGTTCTTACGAAGTGAACTTCGACGATTCCATCTTCCACGTGATCTTTGATGAAGTGATACCTCAGTGCTATGTGTTTGGTTTTAGAGTGTTGCACTGGGTTATGACAGATCCTAATTGCACTTTCAGAGTCACAATATAGTGGGATCTTCTTCATATTGAGTCCATAGTCTCAAAGTTGACTCTGGATCCAAATCACTTGAGAGGTGCAGGATGCAGCGGCTATGTATTCCGCTTCGGTAGTAGACAACGACACGCACGTTTGTTTCTTGGATTGCCAGCTAACCAACTTCCCGTCTAGGAATTGACAGGCGCCAGTGGTGCTTTTTCTGTCGAGTCCACATCCTCCAAGGTCTGCATCTGAATAGGCTTGAACGAAAAAGCCTGAATTGGAAGGATACCATAGACCTAAGGAGGCAGTTCGCTTGAGATAGCGTAGAATGTTCTTCACTGCAAGCATGTGAGGTTCGCGTGGGTTTGCCTGAAATCGAGCACAATAACACACAAAAAACATGATGTCAGGCCTACTTGCAGTAAGATACATTAGTGAGCCTATCATTTGACGATAGAGCGTGATATCGACAGCCGGTTTGTCTAGGGATGGAGTTAGCTTGGTGCCGAATGCCATTGGGACTTTGACTTTGGAGTCTCCCATCATACCAAACTTTGCTAGGAGAGTCTTCGTGTAAGCTTCCTGATTGATAAAGATGCCTTCGGGTCCCTGTCTAATATTTAAACCAAGGAAAAAGTTAATAGGACCCATTGAGCTCATTTCAAATTTAGTCTCCATCAGCTTTCTGAATTCAGCTGTAAGGCTGGGATTCGTTGAGCCAAAGATGATGTCATCGACATAAATTTGAACTATCATAAGGTGGTTACCTTCCTTTTTGCGAAAGAAGGTTGGGTCAACCGAACCTTGTTTGAATTTAGACATCTTTAAGAATTTAGTTAGCGTTTCATACCAGGCTCTCGGAGCTTGTTTTAGTCCATACACAGCTTTATCCAGAATGTAGCAATGATTTGGATATTTTTCGTTCACAAACCCAGGAGGTTGCTCCACATACACGGTTTCTTCGAGTTCTTCATTAAGAAATGCACACTTGACATCTATTTGGAAAACTTCAAAGTTTTTGTGGGCAGCGTAAGCAAGAAATATTCTTACAGATTCCATCCTAGCTACAGGAGCGAAAGTCTCTTCATAATCAATTCCTTCCTCCTGACAATATCCCTTTACCACCAGACGAGCTTTCTTCCTTATAACATTCCCTTCCTTGTCCATTTTATTCCTAAAGACCCATTTGAGACCAACAACCGAGGCATCTGGAGGAGTTGGAATGAGGCGCCCGACCTTGTTCCTTTCAAATTCGTTCAGTTCGTCTTGCATTGCTTGAACCCAATCAGAGTGATCGAGAGCAGTATTAACTGTCTTCGGTTCAACTTTTGATACGAATGAGTTAAACATACAAAACTCAACTTTGGAAAATAAGGATGTCTGTTTTGCCTTGAGTTGTGATCGGGTCAGGACCTTTTCGGAGACATCACCAACCACTTGAGAGATAGGATGATCTCTGGTCCATTTGACAAGAGGAGGGTAGTTTGGATCAAAAGTGGGGTCTAGTTCAGCATTGATCATTTCTTCTGGCTCGGATTGGCTTTCGTAGTCGAGCGTCATATCAGCTTGCTCCCCCTCGATAGATGAGCTTTCTGGAATGTTTGGAGAAACTTGAGGTCCAGAGGTTTCTTGTGGTGCTTGGTATTCAGGCGTTGATGCACCTTCGGTTGGTGAAGCACTTTCGGTTGGTGAAGCACTTTCGGTTGGAGAAGTGCTTTCGGTTGCAGTTGTAGAGCTTGGCTCCCTCTCAACATGTGAGCTTGGCTCCCCCTCGACTGAAGCATCGTTGGATGGAGGTTCATCAGAATTCGATCCTCCTTCGTTCATTCTCCTGGCAGCTTCTTTGACAATTTGCTTCATATGGTCTACCTTGTTGTCTGCTGCACCTGCTTCTGAGAGAGTAGCTTTCTCTGGTTTGTCAAATAGCTCCATAAACTTCTCGAATAGATTAGCGATCGAGACTGTGACCTGGCCAGTTTGAGGAAAGATTTCCCTAGCGGTGTCTTCTTTGGCCTGTAGCTTTTTGACATAGCTATCGTCAAAAGTCACGTAATAGGTTTCTTCGATTTTTCTCGAACGCTTGTTTAGGACTCTGTATGCTTTGGATGTAAGAGAGTAGCCCAGAAAGATTCCCTCGTCGGCTTTGACATCGAACTTCTTGCGGTGTTCTTTAGAGTTAAAGATGAAACACCGTGAGCCGAATACGTGGAAAATTTTCACATTGGGCTTCCTGTTGTTGAGAATCTCATAGGGTGTGAGCGTGAATCGCTTGTTGAGATAGGACCTGTTCTGAGTAAAACAAGCAGCAAAAATAGCATCAGCCCAAAAATAAAGAGGTAAGGAAGCAAAACTTAGCATAGTTCGGGCAGCTTCACACAAAGATCGGTGTCATCTTTCGATAATTCCGTTTTGTTGAGGTGTGTAGGGAGCTGAGAAGTTGTGACTTATTCCCTTTTCTGCTAGAAATTCTTCAAATTCCCTGTTCTTGAATTCCAAACCATTATCGCTCCTGATGTTGCAAACGACCTTCTTGAGCTGTACTTCAATCTGCTTGATGAACACTTTCAGCTTATGAGTCGCTTCGGATTTGAGCTTTAGAAATAACACCCATGTAAATCGTGAAAAGTCATCAACCATAAAAAGAATATGCTTGCTACCACCGATGCTTTCGATAGATGATGGACCACACAAATCAATATGAAGTAATTCGAGTGGTTCAACAACTTTTGTGTTAATTATAGATGGATGACTTTGACGACTCTGCTTCCCCATTTCGCATGCAGCACACAAATGATCTCTGTCCAACTTGAGCAGTGGAAGGCCTCGAACATGACCTCCAGTGACAAGTTTGTTAATGTCTTTAAAGTTGAGATGAGAGAGTCTTCGGTGCCACAACCAGCTTTCGTCAGATTGAGCTTTTGATAACAGGCATATAGCTGGGTTTCCTTTGATGGGTTTAAGATTTAGAGGAAACATTTCACCCTTACGCTCCGACTTGAGAATTACTTTCTTTGTCTTCTTCTCAATAATTTCTGAACCTTCATCGTCTTATGAGACTTTGAGACCTGTACCTCCAAAAAGCTGAGATACACTGATGAGGTTGTGTTGTAGTCCTTCCACATATGCCACCTTCCTTATAGTAAAATCACCATTAGTTATCATTCCATATCCCTTTATGGTGCCGAAAGAATTGTTTCCAAACTTGACGTTGCCACCATTTGAAAGAGACTTGTATTCCCTGAGCACTTCTTTCCTTCCTGTCATGTGACGTGAGCAGCCACTATCGATGTACCATTTTTCGTCGAACTGCTCGTCACTTATAACCTGCAAAAGTTAAGCAGATTTAGGAACCCAAAGTTTCTTGGGTCCTCGTGAGCTTTTCATAGGAACAGGAATAGTAAGAGAGATGTCAACAAGATATGTTCGTTTTATTAGTGTTGTTTCATCTTTCTTTTTGATGGTAAAAACTTTTATTTTATTAGGATTGGGTGTGTTCGGTTTAGACTCTGGTTTGGATGCATTAACCTTCTGTTTGCCTTTTTGTTCAGCTGACGAATGAGATTTTTGAGAACGAACAGAATGAGCTTTAGAGCAAGATGGATATGAATTGGAAGAATTAGAAGAATTAGATGAATGAGAAGGAATGGGCTTAGATTGAGATGACTTCTTGGCTGGAGACTCTAGGTGACCCTTTTGCTTTTGATCATTGGTGGGACTAACCTTAGAGTTTTGATCTCGTTTGACTTCAGAACCGAACCTTTGCTTTCGGTTGGAACAGTTCTCTGAATCGAACCTATGCTTTCGGTTGGAGTCATTCTTAGAACCGAACCTTTGCTTTCGGTTGGTATTCTCTTCTGAACCGAACCTTGGCTTTCGGTTGTTGTGGCTCTCATGCTTTTTGACAGGATTGTTCTCAAACTTCAGATTCTTGTCTTGATGTGAGAAATATGCATTCTGGGATTGCCAGAATTGTTTCCTTTCAGAGAGATTCTTCCTGTATCTCTGGTTCCTTTCACGTTTCTTATTCCTCATCTGCTTCGGTTGATGATGAATATTGGCTTTATTTTCGGTTTCTCCTTAGCTGGTTCACTTTGAACTGTGGGAGTTTCATTTTGAACTGGGGAACTAGAAGGAATGTCTTCTTTTGCAGAACTTCCATTCTCTTGAGCAATGTCTTTCGTACCACTAGTACTTGGCACATCGAAATTATCTGGCTTGTTCAGAGGTTCTGGTATGTATCTACCTTTACTAATCCATGAAGTCCTTTCTGACAAGCCCACCGTTTCATCTGCTTTATCGATTGGTGCTGACCAGAAGAACTCATCGCAGCCATCAGCATTGTCTTCGTTTACAATAGCTGTGAGTTCAGCGGTCTGATGTTCGGTTACTCCAGTGACCTTGTACACTTGATTTGGAGTGGTCTAGACCTTTTGATATACAACCGCTTTCTCTACTAAGATCGGGGACTTTTGTTGGGACAATCGAGCGAACTCCACATAGCATACAATAACATATAAAGCACATACTGGGCCTTGCCCACTGCATCGGACCGAAGTCCAGAAACTGCATCGGACTGAAGTCCGGAACTAACCAGGGCCTTGCCCTCTGCATCGGACCGACGTCCGAAACTGCATCTGATCGAAGTCCGGAAACTAACCAGGGCCTTGCCCTCTGCATCGGACCGAAGTCCGGAAACTAACCAGGGCCTTGCCCTCTGCATCGGACCGAATTCCGGAAACTGCATCAGACCGAAGTCCGGAACTAACTGCATCGGACCGAAGTCCGAAACTGACTGCATCAGACCGAAGTCTGGAACTGACCGAGAACTTGTCCCTTGCATCGGACCGAAGTCCGGAACTGACTGAACATAACATAGCATAAACTTATCAACTAGCATGAACACGTATACTACATACTGCATCGGACCAGGGTCCGGAACACATAACACAAAACATGCTTGAATCAATAAGACATCAAGAATCTAACTACTGCATTGGACCGAGGTCCGGAACTACTGCTAACTAAACGGTCTGACATTGTGGCTGTAGACCCGTTCCTACTGGAAGGAAACTCAGCTCACACTACTGAAGTCCCGCAGAATCAATCCCACACTGCTAAAGTCCCACAGACGTGACCCGAGCTGCTAGATGACAGATTCCAATTCTATCAACATCAAAATAACACCCAATTAATAATTGGGTTCCACTACATAACTATAATTACATACTTTCGATAATTATTACATTACCCTAAGCTTGGCTTACCCAAGCCCAAGGTCCAATCCATAGGCCCAAAGTCAACTAGGGATCAAAGCCTAACATATGGCCCAATTTTCCAAATTGGGCCCAAACCTCTACATGGGCTTCCCTTATGGCCCAATTGTCCAGTCCAGTCCAACATGCCTCATTCTAAGGGCCCAATATCATACAACCCTCTAGGCCCAAACTATGGCCCTATTTTCTAAATTAGGCCCAATCCTTCATATGGGCCTCACCCTAAAGCCTAACTAATTATTCTAGTCCATTTGATTATTGTTGGATGGCCCATTAATAAACAAATAACCAAAGCTCAATCGAAAGGCCCAATTCCAAATCAAGTTTTAATCTCTTTAGACCAAGGCTCGTAATCCTTTTTATATCTAATTGAAACAAACCCTATTTTTTTTTAAGTATTATCCATCTTATTTAATCATGCATTAATATTTATTTAGTCGAATATTTAATCTATGAATATATATAATAAGCCCACCAATTTCCTTGAAGCCCATATGATTTAAAACTCAATTCATCAGCCAATTCATTTATTTCTGTTAAAGTTGAAGTCTAAGCCCAAATCTTCAAGCCCAAAAATTAGATCTAACCTAAAGGTAAAAATCGGTCAAGGCATGTACCTCTTCTTTATCTCATGTAATCGAGAACAATCACCAATTCACCAGGGAGCTCCAGCCGAGGGTTGTAACAACATAAATTTCAAGACAAATTTTTCATTTAAAATAATCATTTTATTCTTAGAAACACTTGTTTAAAATCTCATTCATAGTTGATTTACAAAACATGACTCCATTTTCACTTGCATAGAAAACCAGGATCCTCCAAAAATATGACTCTTTCTCTGGTGTGTACAATCAAGCCGGTGCCGTCCCGTGATACTGAAAGAAACCTGAAAAACATCACACAAAACACTGTAAGCACGAAGCTTAGTGAGTTCCCCAAAATACCACACATATCACATATTAGCCACTCGAGACTATAACTCTATGGGTCCGTGCACCCAAACTCTGTGAACCCTCAGGTTCTAACTCTGGGAACCTTCCGGTTCCAACTCTATAAACATGCAAAGCATAAATCACATAGAAATAATGCAGTACAACACATCACGTACATATAGCATACAAATACTCTGATCACATAACTCTGGTTACCTCGAAGACTCACCTGGCAAGAAGAAAACAAATATCCCCACACTTGATTCTCGAACCCGCCACCGCCTAACACGTAAGGCAAATACTCTCATGAATATAACACTCGAGACTAGAATCAACCATATCATGGCACCCTCTTAAGGGTAAAGGACTATTTTACCCCTCTCTTGGCCCAAAGGCCACATCGCTGTCCAAGCCCTAAAAGTCAACGGCCAACCCTTGGTCGAAATCAAAGTCCTCAGTCTAAGTCAAACCGTGACTAACCCTACTCGTCGAGTTAACCCTGTGACTCGTCGAGTTCCCATAATCAAAACTTCACTCAATCTGCGACCTAACTCGCCGAGTCACCCCGAGACTCGCCGAGTCCAACAACTCTGAGTCCACTCGCACATGACTTACCGAGTCATCCCTCGACTCACCGATTCTCGACTCAACCAGAGAATATTTGGGACCCTTCGACAAGACTCGCCGAGTCCAAATGGACTCGTCGAGTCCAAGGCTATCTTCAACCTACTCGCCGAGTTGTTCTTCCAACTCGTCGAGTTCCAGGCCATCTTCAAGCAACTGGTCGAGTCGCCCCATGTGACTCGTCGAGTACCACCGGTCTGAATCCATACAGAAGCATCTCAGGCCATGCAATTGATCCGAAACATAGATCTAGTCTCCTACCACTCATCCATCACGTAAAGTGGCAAACTTTACGTGAATCCAAAGAGATCTAAGCCGATTGCACATTGGGGCTAGGGTTTGGGACATGTATGCTTCACTAAACACTCCAACACAGGGACTTTCATACTCCCTGATTCTTCTCCCTTCCAGATCTGAGGTAGCAACCTCAGTTCTAATCTCTAGACTTCCCATTTCATCCATAGACAATTTCTCACAAACCCCAAAATGAAGAAACAACATAACAGCAGGTCAATAACGAGATTTTACCTCTAAGTGATGCCCCAGCTGCAATGCAATTCGAATCCAAGCAAAGCCCCTTGCACCAAGCCTTCAATCTTCCCAAAATTCCTTCAATCATTCCTTCTCCAAGCTCCAATCCACTCAATAATGGTGCTTTTCCATGATTTAGGGTTTTCTGGGGCTCAAGGGGTGATAAAGAGGCTGGGAGGAAAACATAGTGATCTTTATATAAGGCTCAACCCCGAGAATTAGGGTTTTCTCCACTCAGCGCCTACTCGCCGAGTCCATTATACAGACTCGCCGAGTCGGCCACTTAACACACGACCAAGTCGCGACTCTACTCGCCGACTCCTCACATGGACTCGCCGAGTCAGTCTTCCCCAATTTACTCTTTTAGCCCTTCAAGTCTACTCTTGATATTTCGGGATGTTACAATTCTCCCCCACTTAAATTAGGCTTCGCCCTCGAAGCCTACAGCAACTCAACTCCAGAAATACTCCTACAACGTGCCACCTGGCTTTAATCGGACCAGATCTCACAAGGCATACCCATTGAAACTCGAACACACTTTCCCTTTCCTTACGGTGTCCTGACCACTATCTCGAACCGGGCACCAGATGTACCCTCTGATGACCACACACAACGATCCGAGAATTACCCATGAAGCATCACTGACCCAAATCTCAATAATCACTCGACCCATAAGGGTTAGAAGCCATGAACCATCGGATCCCCGATCCGAATCCCTCTCTATCCAATCCGTGACGACGGAAAGACCTACTCTTAAATCCCAGAGCAACTCCCATGAGTCCTCTTCTAGCAATCACACACCCATGCCGCACCAACCTTCGCACTCTCGGGTTAGGAAAACCCGTCACACTGATGACATCTCTAACATCCCCAGGAGAAACCACCACTACGCACACAACCCTTGATCAGAATCAAGCTGGGAGTCCCAGACTCCATCCCTGCATCCATCCTGAGACTCTTGGCTCTACACCCGCGGAATCCTTCCGCGTCCTCAGCAGACATCCCATCATGATGTCATTCCATACCACTGTCATAGACACAGTGTTCGACCACCATACTTCAAATCATCCATTCTCACTACAACTTCCACTTCCGCGAATCAACACTTTCCCCAGCAAATGAGGGTCCAACACTTCTTCCCATACAACAGCACAAAGGGTGGCATACCAATGCACTAATGATGGCTGTTGAATGGGATAACTCAACCAAGGATAAATACGTGCCGCAACTCCCTCCGACATCTAATACACATGCCCGAAGCATGTCTTTGAGTGTCTGAATCGTTCGTTCCCTCTGAGGTGTCCTCAGACATCATCATGATAAGCTCTAGCTCATCTCATATCCCTCTTCGAGACTGGGCACCAGGTCAGCTTTTGACTCCACAGCTGAGCCTCCAAAGGTCACCCAAATCATGATCCAAACGTCCCACTAACTTCCTCCCCGTGACCACTATCCCGGCCCCGTGACACGCAAGTCACGAAATTCTCTTTTCCTTATGCAAGAAAGTACAATCCAACCGAGGATCGTCTCCACTCTGATCTCTGGTTTCTGCTGCACATATCCCTTGCGCATCTCACCACATTCCCCAACAGAGACGGGGACCCTAATCTCGCCCCTCGTCCAACATCCAGGCTCCAAAGACTCAATACTAGGGCTACTCAAGCCCAAAACTCTTCCACATCATACACTGATCAGAGAACATTCCATCATCACACTCTCTTGCCATCTAGTGAGCACTACGGCTCCCCGCGGTATCACAACACCCTCTGACTAGTGAGTACTACGGCTCCCTGCAGTATCACAACACCCTCTGACTAGTGAGTACTACGGCTCTCCGCAGTATCACAACACCCTCTGACTAGTGAGTACTACGGCTCCCCGCAGTATCACAACACCCTCTGACTAGTGAGTACTACGGCTTCCCGCAGTATCACAACACCCTCTGACTCCACTAGCTCGTGCTCCACAGACTATCATAGGCGGCTACCCATACTCGTCTCGAATATTCATCACAGACTCTGGAGGCAATCGTTATAACAGATGCCCACCCTTGCGAAGATCCACGCTCCCAAGTAATCTCCCTGGGTGCCCATACTCGAAGGGCTCTCAATAGATCCATAAATACCTGATATACCACAAGTCGTCTCAACTCAAGATTCACGAATAACTTCGAAATAAAGATATCAATACCCGAATACCTTGGAACACCCCCACCGAACATCACAAGATCCTGCCACAACCACAGATTTCCTGCCCCAAGCACCATATAGATGCAATAATACATTCCCTATGAACCCCATAACTAGATCTTCATTTTTCCCAAGTTGCAACTTTGGTGTATTCAATTTCTCAATTGCAATACGAAGAAACGCTAACGCTACGAAATACGCTGATAATTCTCCGAAACCCTTTTTCCCGCCGCTCAAAATCCAAACAATGATACGCATACCGACCCGGGAGTTGGCTGCCCAATCATTCTTTCTCTACTTGCCCCAACACTGACCAATACCAGATTCATGACTAATAAACACATGTCGTGGAGACATTCATCCTTCTCAAACAAGTACTTCCCGCATTAACTCACTCAGACCCCTTTCCTCGATCACCGACATCTCTGGTCTCATGATTTCTTACCGCATATCTCTATACTCCACTTATAACTGCTCTTGACAAATCTCTGCTTTCTTGCATACGGCACCCGGTTCTCCCCCAATTAGGGTTCGAACCATCACCAAATAGCACGCAACTAACACATAGCTATATTCTCCAGCAAAATCGCACCTGCCCCCGGAAAGTGCTACACAACGCCCGATAATCCCCCCTTAAGGAAATGAATCGACCTCATATACTCTGAACCTCTGGTGAACTCCTCAAGAACTTCTCGCCACGTCTGCCTCTAGTCGTTCCAAATCTCGTACCAATCTAGTACCAAACAACTCAACTGCTCAATAACATCCCTGACTCATAGACTGAACAATAAAATCACCGTACCCCTCACCTTAACTCATCAACCAATGCTCCAACACCGGGATCATCCCAAGAATAGGTACTCACTCCCAAATTCAACAACCCATGGGTAGAAAACTCTCTGCACCACTGAACTCGACTGAACTCCCCACTGATACCACTACAATACCTCCTACTATACGCAAATAGGTGTAGTGTGGTCCTCAAATATCTTAGTCTGACTATCTGCTCATGATAAATCACTGCCTCGCAGCACACATGCTACCTGATACTCTGGTGGGAAATCATCATCAATGACGACCTACAGGGTTTACCCCTAAACCCAAAACTAAAACATCATGCTTCTCATATTTTCACACATACATAATCGGTACCTCCCCGATCATAAGAGGTGACATCTCCTTTATCGACTGATCGTTCAAATCAGATCAAAATTCTCCCTTCCACTGACTCCTTACTAGAATACTCTGAGGGGCTCTCGATCTCCCTCTCAAGGGACGCCTCTTCGAACTTACTCGTGACCGAATAACCGGAGAACCACAAACATCATTCACTACGAACCATGGTACTCATTCCACGACATCACTTCTCATTACGCCCTGGTGTATGGTACCCTAACCATAACATCACTCCCCAATCCACTCCGATGTATGGTACCCGGACCATAACATCGCTCCTAAATCCGCTCCGATGTATGGTACTCGAACCATAACATCACTCCTCCATCCGCTCCGATGTATGGTACCCGGACCATAACATCACTCCTCAATTTGCTTTGATGTATGGTACCCGAACCATAACATCACTCCTCAATCTGCTCTGATGTATGGTACCCGGACCATAACATCACTCCTCAATCTGCTCTGATGTATGGTACCCGAACCATAACATCACTCCTCAATCTGCTCTGATGTATGGTACCCGAACCATAACATCACTCCACAATCTGTTCTGATGTATGGTACCCGAACCATAACATCACTCCTTAATCTGCTCCTTAGAACCTTCAGAATACTCCCTGTATCAAGTATGGGTCCTTTGCTTTCAGTAGTACGGGCCCATACTACCTGCCACATCTACCCATACTTTCCACACGGACCATCCTAGAGCTTCTGAGTAGGTGCTTGACCTGCCCTTTCTCTAATCCCATTGCACGTGCTCGCTCCCCAGCGAAATTCTCTACTCTACAAGCGCACTCATCTGGCTAGGGTTACTCCCTAGGCTCTTCTGTTGTCCTCCCCCTTCTTTGCTATCAGCTGCTGAAGAGCTCCTAATGATGCCAGCCATCTACCTCCTGAATATCATCATATTCACTTGGTAGCTGACTCCCATCATCGAGAGTTCCACAAAGCACAAAGCAAGCAGCATTCGAGCATCGAAGAATACATAGGACTCCCTCTCTGTGATAACTCCACCTTCTCGGCTCATCCTCGAAAGTACCACCGAACTCTGTAACTCTACCCCTCATGGGTTCTAACTAGATACTCTCACTCATCACATACTCAAAAGCATAACACATATAACAACGAGTCCTAGGCTAAGGCATCACAAAACATGCCACTCTAGTCCTAACATATGAAATACCTAGCCTGTCTCTAGCATGCAATAATATCTCATAAAGTGCATCATACATATCTCATAACACAAAAATAAGGGTATTTTGGGAAATCACCGTTCGGGCTCTGGCTGATTGTACACACTGCTCCTTCTTGCTTTCTCTTTGAACTCTTATTCACTTTTAGAAAATTATTTCTTTAAAAACTTTTCTTACTTCCTCAGTTTGAGTCCAGATTTACCCGAAGGCGCATCCGAATCCCTCAAACCAAGGCTCTGATACCAACTTGTAACACCGTAAATTTCAAGACAAATTTTTCATTTGAAATAATCATTTTATTCTTAGAAACACTTGTTTAAAATCTCATTCATAGTTGATTTACAAAACATGACTCCATTTTCACTTGCATAGAAAACCAGGATCCTCCAAAAATATGACTCTTTCTCTGGTGTGTACAATCAAGCCGGTGCCGTCCCGTGATACTGAAAGAAACCTGAAAAACATCACACAAAACACTGTAAGCACGAAGCTTAGTGAGTTCCCCAAAATACCACACATATCACATATTAGCCACTCGAGACTATAACTCTATGGGTCCGTGCACCCAAACTCTGTGAACCCTCAGGTTCTAACTCTGGGAACCTTCCGGTTCCAACTCTATAAACATGCAAAGCATAAATCACATAGAAATAATGCAGTACAACACATCACGTACATATAGCATACAAATACTCTGATCACATAACTCTGGTTACCTCGAAGACTCACCTGGCAAGAAGAAAACAAATATCCCCACACTTGATTCTCGAACCCGCCACCGCCTAACACGTAAGGCAAATACTCTCATGAATATAACACTCGAGACTAGAATCAACCATATCATGGCACCCTCTTAAGGGTAAAGGACTATTTTACCCCTCTCTTGGCCCAAAGGCCACATCGCTGTCCAAGCCCTAAAAGTCAACGGCCAACCCTTGGTCGAAATCAAAGTCCTCAGTCTAAGTCAAACCGTGACTAACCCTACTCGTCGAGTTAACCCTGTGACTCGTCGAGTTCCCATAATCAAAACTTCACTCAATCTGCGACCTAACTCGCCGAGTCACCCCGAGACTCGCCGAGTCCAACAACTCTGAGTCCACTCGCACATGACTCACCGAGTCATCCCTCGACTCACCGATTCTCGACTCAACCAGAGAATATTTGGGACCCTTCGACAAGACTCGCCGAATCCAAATGGACACGTCGAGTCCAAGGCTATCTTCAACCTACTCGCCGAGTTGTTCTTCCAACTCGTCGAGTTCCAGGCCATCTTCAAGCAACTGGTCGAGTCGCCCCATGTGACTCGTCGAGTACCACCGGTCTGAATCCATACAGAAGCATCTCAGGCCATGTAATTGATCCGAAACATAGATCTAGTCTCCTACCACTCATCCATCACGTAAAGTGGCAAACTTTACGTGAATCCAAAGAGATCTAAGCTGATTGCACATTGGGGCTAGGGTTTGGGACATGTAAGCTTCACTAAACACTCCAACACAGGGACTTTCATGCTCTCTGATTCTTCTCCCTTCCAGATCTGAGGTAGCAACCTCAGTTCTAATCTCTAGACTTCCCATTTCATCCATAGACAATTTCTCACAAACCCCAAAATGAAGAAACAACATAACAGCAGGTCAATAACGAAATTTTACCTCTAAGTGATGCCCCAACTGCAATGCAATTCGAATCCAAGCAAAGCCCCTAGCACCAAGCCTTCAATCTTCCCAAAATTCCTTCAACCATTCCTTCTCCAAGCTCCAATCCACTCAATAATGGTGCTTTTCCATGATTTAGGGTTTTCTGGGGCTCAAGGGGTGATAAAGAGGCTGGGAGGAAAACATAGTGATCTTTATATATGGCTCAACCCCGAGAATTAGGGTTTTCTCCACTCAGCGCCTACTCGCCGGGTCCATTATACTGACTCGCCGAGTCGGCCACTTAACACGCGACCAAGTCGCGACTCTACTCGCCGAGTCCTCACATGGACTCGCCAAGTCACTCTTCCCCAATTTACTCTTTTAGCCCTTCAACTCTACTCTTGATATTTCGGGAAGTTACACGGGTACTCCACCAGAACTGGTTTACAGATCGCTAGCAACTCCTTCTTCGACCTCCTCTGCCAATGAAATTCACCTGAGGCTTTACCAAACTCAGCCCTTTCCTTGCTCATCTAAACATCTTGGGAACTAGTCTTCAATCACGAAGTGTACATGATTCCTCAAACATATATACACGACAATGAGAATGCTATTGAATAAATTAAAACCTCAGATCGAGACATTCCTTGAAGTAGTGATTGGAAATCACCTTCTTCAGCACACCGGAAGCCTTCTGAAACTTCACTGGAGATCCTTCACTCTTCCAACGGTAACTTCGACAACGAGCAGCAGCTCCGGTGATTGGCAACTCCATCCCCTTTCTCTCTTTCAATCCCACTCCCAATTTCGTCAAGTCTCTATTTCTCTTTCGTCATGCTTCTAACCAGGGGTCCAACGATGTGGAAGTTGGGGATGACACCCTTCTCACATCTTAGTTCTTCTTTCTCACCCCTCATTTGAGCTCTCTACCTTTCTATCACCGCCAAATGCACACGCCCCTGCTATCTATAGCTAGGGTTAAATTCATACATATAGTTGGCCGATACAGGTGTAAGGTGCTGCAATCCAAACAAGAGGAGCACATCCCTACCCGCTATGTCGCGTATAGGGGAACCAGAGATCAAATTTTCCATTAATGGGAGAAGTAACCCCTGCATATTAGTCACTTGGATAATATAACCCCTCAAACTTAATTTCTATACAAAATAAGTTCGAATTTTACTAAACAGCCCCCATCTTCTAAAATCTTTACAATTAACCCTCGAAACTAGCGTTTTCCTCAATTATTATTGACTTTAGGACTTCTATGCATTTATTTATTTATTTTATAAACGGGGTGTTACAGAACCGATTATAGCTTGGTAAATATGTGTTGTTTTGTATAGAACCATTGAAATTGTGTCGTTTTAATTGAAATTATATCAACTAAATATCAATTTCACCCAATATTTTCTTTTGCTTCATGATTTATGCAATATAAACTCTTGCATCTAATCTCTTCCCACAATCTAAATAGAAGCAATTAGAACACTGGAATTGATGCTTGGAATGTAACAACCCATTTTTCACGTCCAAAAATTTCATTTTTCAAACAATACTTAGTAAAATCATTTGCAAATAAAAATTGTCTAATCAGAACAGTTCATAAACATAAATCATATCTGGAAACCAAAACATGTAATCGATCAAAATGTCAGAGTGTAAATCCTAGAATAATCCCATAAATGCGGAAAATAGTGTGTGCATGATGTGCCGCTACCTCGCCAGCTCCTTCCCCTTCGACGAAGAGGTACCTGAAACCAAATCTGTAAACTATAAGCATGAAGCTTAGTGGGTTGCCCCACTGTACCACATACCATATAATCACTTAACGTACATATATTGTCAGGCATATATGGGTGCCTGGCCTACCCCTTTGGTCCCCTCGACCGGATAATGGCTAGCATATCTGGGTGCTGGCCTCCCCTTCGGTCCTCTTGACCGGATACTGACTAGCATATCTGGGTGTTGGCCTCTCCTTTGGTCCTCTCGACCGGATACTAGGGACTATTTCACCCCTACTACTACCACATAACACATATCACATAATATATCTAGCATGGTTGGGTACGACTACCCCTTCGGCCCTATCGATCGGTAATCTGGGGACTATCTCCCCTATTGTCACTAGTAGGTAGCATCATGTCTTACTAGCACATAAACATATCAAGTAGCAACAAACCTAGATGAATATCACAGAGACAATCATCTAATCATACAACTCCTACTAATGGGCCGGCATTGTGGTTGTAGGCCCACCGCTACTGGAAGGTAACTCACCTCGTAGTAGCTGCTGATCTATGCGGGAATCCTCTAAGTGCTGTCGCTACTGCTCCGGAAATCCTCCGGCTATAATTCCCACAAAACACTTAGTTAGAACTGATATCTACTCTTAGGGTAAAACGACCATTTTACCCCTGACCAAGTCAAAGTCAACTACTAGTTGACCTGACTCGCTGAGTTGGCTCGCCAACTCGTCGAGTCCCTATCCTTCCATTTGTCCTTATACCCGTCTCTATCCATCTATTTAGGTGATGACTCGATGAGTTTCCCTTCTAAATGAACATCGACTGAATCTTCATCCGACTCGCCGAGTTGTTAAACAACTCATCGAGTTCATCTTCAACTGATAAACAGGTCCTCTCCTTGACTCGCCGAGTTGTATGAACAACTCATCGAGTTCATCTTCATCCATAAGAAGATTGCCTTGGACTCGCCGAGTCTGCTCATGCACTCACCGAGTTCCATGAATATCCCGAACAATGGCTTAGTCCAGAACATTGGGTCACCCTTTCTGACCTTCTACAGTCCTTCTAACACCCAGCTAAGTTCTTTAGACCCTTAATAGATATGGGACTTTATGCCTTGGACTCGCTGAGTCCCAGAACGGACTCGTCGAGTCCAATCTTGACCAATTCCATGCAATCGATTTAAATGAGATCTAACACACCAAAACCATATATCTGGCCTCCTAATGTTCACTTTATACGTAAAGTTCCAAACTTGATGCACATGCATGGGGTTTTTAGCTCAAAAATCCATATAAAGTGTCCTACAATGTGCATGGGGATCTCATGTGTCACACCCCCAAAATCGGTGAACGGCGGAAACGTTTTGGGGTGGAGGACGTCATGTACAGTATCACAACAATGTAAAGTAGTAAACAAGCAACAACATCATCTATTGCATTAATAGTATAATTTCATACAAGTGTGTTCTGTCAAGTTATATAAACACCAAAAATTATATACATCAAAATAATAGAGGAGTCTTGAACAAGCTCCTTTTTCACAGGATCCGGCACCTATACCTGTCTACTGGTGACCTGAGAATACAAGTTATTTTGAAAGCGAGTATCAACTTTAAAGCTGGTGAGATCATAAGTATATTAGTGTCTGAGTTTGTATGAAATCATTGGTAAGATGTTTTGTAATGTATAAGTTCTGTTAAGTTTTGTATTGTTTGTATTTGTTTGAACTCTCCTAGAAAACCCTATGTTTTCTACTAAAAGTAGCCTTCTACCAAGGCATCTAGTATCTGTGTGTATGTATCTTGTAAGAGTGTATTTTCCCAACTCCGACTATCATTAACCAAAAATATAGTTTTTACATCACCGTGCATTGTGTGCATGATCACAAAGTGAATATAATGGGGAAATATTATAGTACTGTAGTGTTGTATTAAGTAGCTACTGTTGTACTAAGTACCTTAAGCAATTGTAATTTTTAAGGTAACATGTCATCGGCCTGTATCTGGCTACCGACTCAATAGTAAAACGACAATGTAAGATGCCGTAAAAATGACGTTTGGCACCCGTAGACTTGCAAGTCCCACTGTAGCGAGCAACAAGGTGTAGGATAGTCAATCCAGTATAGATCTATACACAAAATTATACGCTCCCCATGAAGGAGATTCTGATACAAAAACAGTCATGGCAGGTAGTGCCATGCCCTGTTTAATGGCTCACATAACTATGTTAATGTATAAGTAATGTATATGTGTGCTAGCTGTATTGTGCGTTTGTAACGACCCAATTTTCATGTCCAAAAATTTCATTTTAAAATATTACTTTTAGAAAACATTAATAAATAAAAGCATTGTTTGATCACGCCATAACACATCGCAAACCATGTTTTAATATTCAACCCATACAATCCATCAAATATCAGAGTACAATCCCAGTGAATCTCGTAAATGCGGAAACCGAAGAGTGTGTGTGTGTGTGTGACATGCTGCTACCGTGCCGGCTCCTTTCCCCTAGCTGAGGAGGTACCTGAAACAAAAACTGAAACCGTAAGCACAAAGCTTAGTGAGCTCCCCCATAATACCCCACACCATACAACATATAACAAATAACATGCAGTTAGGAGATACGGGCCCCGCCCACACTCATGAGGATACGGGCCCCACCCACACCTCACTTTCTGAGAGATACGGGCCCCGCCCACACTCGTGAAGATACGGGCCCCGCCCACACTTCGCTACCTGGGAGATACGGGCCTAGTCCACACTCCATTCTCGGAGGGATACGGGCCTCGCCCACACCCAACCGTCAACACATATCTTACAAGTATCACGCAGACAGCAAGTATAAACAGTTCTATCATACTGGTATATATCATAATCAACTCGACTAATAGATACGGGCTCGGCCCACACTATAATACTAACGTCTCATCTATACGGGCCGGCCTTGGTGCCTTAGACCCGTTACTAATGAAAGGAACTCACCTCGAAATAGCTGCTGATCTGTGTGGGAACTGATCACCTACTACTGCTGCTGCTGCTCCGGAAACTCCCCGGCTGTAATTCCCACAATATACTTAGTCATACACTGCTAACTGTCCTTTGGGTAAAATGACCATTTTACCCCCGATCTAGCTCTAAGCGAATGCTAGAGTCAACTTTCAGTTGACCCGACTCGCCGAGTGGATCTCCACTCGCCGAGTCCCTAGCAAACTATTGTCCTGGGTCCCTGGTTCTACTCGTCGAGTTGGGCTATGACTCGATGAGTTTATCTTCCAACTGTCATTCAACTCCTTCATCCTACTCGCCGAGTTGTATGAACAACTCGTCGAGTTCATCTTCATCTGAAGAACACTTTATGCTAAGACTCTCCGAGTTTTATGAACAACTCGCCGAGTCTGTTCTTGATCTATGAAGATTGCCTTGGACTCGCCGAGTCAGGGCATTGACTCGCCGAGTCCTAACATGGATGAGTTCAGCTCCCAACTCACCGAGTCACCCCCTGTGACTCACGGCTCAACTCGATACATCATGAAGGGACCAAATCGGTGACTCGCGACCAGACTCGCCGAGTCGCCAATACGACTCGCCGAGTCGCCGCCATGCATCCACCAAATACACCGATTTACTCGATTTCAGTCCATGCCATACATAGATCTGGACTTCTAGGACACAAATCACACGTAAAGTTTCCAACTTTACGTGTGGATATTCACTAATGTGGATTTTAGGGTGCAAAATGCCTCAAAAGGGTAGATCTAGGATGAACAAGCCACATGGGGCCATAAAGCTAACAGATCTGAGCTCCTGGAGCTCAATCTTGCCTAGATCTAAAGGTTAATCCACTTATTACGAAACATTAAGCACAAACAAGCTTGAAGAATTGCTCAAGAGTGTCTCAAATGAAATCCTAAGCATAGAAACAGGGGAAAAACGAGATATACCTCAAGGAAAATGTTGAAATGACACAAAGATGGCTGATCTCCTTCTCCTCTTCTTGATCTACTCCTCTTTCTCCTCAAAACCTTCAAGAACACACCAAGAACACTTCAATCTCTCAAGGAAATAAGGGAAAACAATGTTGGGGGAGTTCTGGGGGTGAATGGGGACGAGTTGGGGCGGAATGAGGGTTTAAATAGGGTGCAAACCCTTGAAACTTAGGGTTTCATCCAGCAGCAGTGACTCGCCGAGTCCAGGATATGGACTCGCCGAGTCGCCCACTTAAACGTGTCCTGAGTCTCGTCCCTACTCGGCGAGTCGGACCTTATGACTCGCCGAGTCCAAGGCTAAAATAGGGCAATGCTCAAATAAAATTCACATACCGGAAACCAGGTGCTACAAATCTCCCCCACTTATTTTAGACTTCGTCCTCGAAGTCTGCTGCCCGGTCCTGAAACAGCTTGGGGTAATGCTCCATCATCTCATCCATCGGTTCCCAAGTCCATTCCGAACCCTTGCGGTGCTGCCATTGCACCTTTACTAGTTCTACCCTCTTGTTTCTCAACGTCTTGGTCTTTCTGTCCAGTATTGCGACTGGGCGCTCAATGTAATTCAAGCTGTCATCAACCTGAATATCCTCCAACGGTACTACTGCTGAATCGTCCACCAGGCACTTCCGCAGCTGCGAAACATGGAAGGTGCTGTGGATCTGACTGAGCTCGGCTGGCAGATCCAGCCTATACGCCACCTTGCCCACCCGGGCTGCAACCCTGAATGGCCCGATGAACCTTGGGCCCAACTTGCCCCGCTTCCTGAATCGAATGACACCTTTCCAAGGCGACACTTTCAGGAGGACTATATCCCCGACATGGAACTCCAAGTCGGATCGACGTCTATCGGCGTAGCTTTTCTGCCGACTCTGTGCAGTTTGAAGTCTGCTCCGAACCTACTGGATCTTCTCGGTCGTCTCTAGCACCACCTCGGTGCTTCCCATGACTCTCTGGCCAACCTCCCCCCAACATATCGGGGTTCTGCACTTCCGCCCATACAACATCTCGAACGGTGGTCGGTCAATGCTCGCGTGATAGCTGTTGTTGTAGGAGAACTCATCCAAGGGAAGATAGGTATCCCAGCTACCACTGAAATCCAACACACATGCCCGCAACATGTCCTCCAAAGTCTGGATGGTCCGCTCACTCTGACCATCTGTCTGCGGGTGAAAGGCGGTGCTAAAATGCAGACGAGTGCCCAACTCGTCATGAAATTTCTTCCAGAATCTGGAAGTAAAACGCACATCCCTGTCCGAGATTACCGATACTGGCACCCCATGCCATGCCACAATCTCCCTGATATAGATGTCGGCCAATTTTTAGGCTGATATGCTCTCCTGAATTGGAATAAAGTAAGCACTCTTGGTCAATCTATCCACGATGACCCAAATCGAATCCACTCCCCGTGCGGTCCTGGGAAGCTTTGTGATAAAATCCATCGTGATATCTTCCCATTTCCACAGTGGAATGTCCAACGGCTGCATCTTGCCATGCGGCCTCTGATGTTCGGCCTTGACCTTCCTGCAGGTCAAACACCGCTCGACGTACCATGCCACATCCCGCTTCATGCAAGGCCACCAATAATCCAGACGAAGATCCCTATACATCTTCGTCGCCCCGGGATGAATAGAAAATCGGGACTTGTGCGCCTCCTCCATCAAAATCTGACGCACGCCACCGTGATACGGCACCCACACCCTACGGTGTAATGTCAAAAGTCCTCTGACATCATAATCAAAGGAGGAAACCTGACCCACCACACGCTCGCTCTTCCGATGCTCCTCGTTGATAGCCTCCTGTTGAGCCTCCCGAATCTGCTCCAACAGGGGAGTCACCACAGTCATCCTCAAACAGACGTCCCTGATCGGCACCGTCTTGCGGCTAAGCCCATCGGCCACCACATTGGCCTTCCCCGGGTGGTAAAGGATCTCGCAATCATAATCCTTCACCACGTCCAACCACCGCCGCTGCCTCATATTCAGATTCGGCTGGTCCATGAGGTACCTCAAACTCTTGTGGTCCGTGTAGATGGTACACCGAACCCCGTAGAGGTAATGCCGCCAAATCTTGAGGGCAAAGACCACCGCCCCCAACTCCAAATCGTGCGTCGGGTAATTTGCCTCGTGACGCTTGAGCTGCCGCGAAGCGTAGGCAATGACATGCCCCCTCTGCATCAGAACTGCGCCCAACCCTTACGGTGTAATGTCAAAAGTCCTCTGCCATCATAATCAAAGGAGGAAACATGACCCACCACACGCTCGCTCTTCCGATGCTTCTCCTTGATAGCCTCCTATTGAGCCTCCCGAATCTGCTCCAACAGGGGAGTCACCACAGTCATCCTCAAACAGACGTCCCTGATCGGCACCGTCTTGCGGCTAAGCGCATCGGCCACCACATTGGCCTTCCCCGGGTGGTAAAGGATCTCGCAATCATAATCCTTCACCACGTCCAACCACCGCCGCTGCCTCATATTCAGATTCGGCTGGTACATGAGGTACCTCAAACTCTTGTGGTCCGTGTAGATGGTACACCGAACCCCGTAGAGGTAATGCCGCCAAATCTTGAGGGCAAAGACCACCGCCCCCAACTCCAAATCATGCGTCGGGTAATTTGCCTCGTGAGGCTTGAGCTGCCGCGAAGCATAGGCAATGACATGCCCCCTCTGCATCAGAACTGCGCCCAACCCTGAAATGGACGCATCGCAGTAAACCACAAAATCCTCTACACCCTCAGGCAGGGCTAGGATCGGTACCTCACACAATTTCTGTCTCAGCATCTCAAACGCAACCTGCTGCTCGGGTCCCCACCGAAAGACCACGGCTTTCTTCGTCAGTCGTGTCAGGGGTACGGCTATCTTGGAGAAATCTTGGATAAATCTCCGATAGTAGCCCGCCAATCCCAGGAAGCTCCGAATCTCGGATGGAGACTTCGGGACCTCCCATCTCATCACGGCCTCGACCTTGGCCGGATCAACCAGAATCCCATTCTGGTTGACGAGGTGTCCAAGAAATTGCACCTCGCGCAACCAAAACTCACACTTGGAGAACTTGGCATACAAGCTCTCCCTCCTCAGGGTCTCCAATACCTCCCTCAGATGCTCCTCGTGTTCCTCCCGAGTCTTGGAATAGACCAAGATATCATCGATAAAGACTATCACAGACCGATCCAGCATTGGTCTGCACACGCGGTTCATGAGGTCCATGAACGCGGCAGGAGCATTGGTGAGCCCAAACGGCATCACCACGAACTCGTAATGACCATAGCGCGTCCGAAACGCAGTCTTCTGCATATCCTCCTCCCTGACCCTCATCTGATGATACCCCGAACGCAAGTCAATCTTGGAGAACAAAGATGCTCCCTGAAGCTGGTCAAATAGGTCGTCAATCCTCGGGAGCGGGTATCGGTTCTTCACCGTTACCTTGTTCAGCTCCCGATAATCTATACACATCCGATGCGACTCGTCCTTCTTTCTTACAAACAGAATCGGGGCTCCCCAGGGTGAACTGCTCGGCCGAATAAATCTCTTGTCCAGCAGCTCCTGCAGTTGCGTAGACAACTCCTGCATCTCGGGAGGAGCCAACCGATATGGTGCTTTGGCTATCGGAGCCGCACCGGGAATGAGGTCAATCCTGAACTCCACCTATCGCTCCGGAGGTATCCCAGGTAGTTCCTCCGGGAAAACATCAGCAAAATCTCGAACCACCGGGACCTCGCTCACGGTCACCTTACCCGCCTCCCGGGTATCCATCACATACGCGACATAACCCGCGCATCCCTGCTGAAGGTAGCGCCTAGCCCTCGCTCCTGAACATACAGTGGGTCCACACTGCGGCCGCTCTCCATGAATCACTAACTCTCCCCCGCTTGGGGTCCTGACTCGCACTAGCTGCTGCGCGCAATCTATCACTGCCCTATTAGGGCTCAACCAATCCATACCAATAATCACCTTGTTCCCACGCAATGGAATGGGAACCAAGTCTACCAGGTAACGCTCCTCAAACAGTCGCATAACACAATCTCGAAACACCATCGATGCTCGCACCGATCGATCGTTAGCAATCTCTACCTCTAACGGGCAATCTAACTCGCCTGAAGTCTCACGAAATCTCTTGCTAAGAGCAAGAGAAACGAACGATCGGGATGCACCCGAGTCGAACAATACCTAAACCGGGATGCCGTTCACATGGAACGATCCTAATACACATGTATACACACGGAGCACATATCAATATCATAACAACGTAAAATAAAAGTTAGAAGGAAGGAATCATACCCGTCACCACATCGGGCGCGGCGCGTGCCTCCTCGGCAGTCAACTGAAATGCCCGACTCCTCACCACTGGAGCCTCTGTCTTGCCCTGACGGCCATCCGTGATCCGCAGGGTCGCTGGATTTGGCGCTTTCACTGGCGCTAAAACTTTCAACATGGGGCAATTGGCCTTCTTGTGGCCCCTCTGGTTGCAGTGAAAACACAGCAACTCGGATGTCTGAATAGCTGAAACTGGAGCAGTACAATCCCTGCTAAAGTGCCCTGTCTTGCCGCACTTGTAGCAGCCTCCTGATCCCATCCTACACATCCCCACGTGCGTCCTGCCGCATTTCCCGCAGCGGCTCGCTCCCGAATGACCTTTCGATCTACCGTCTGGTCCCTTGGGCTTCTTTCCCGAAGCCCCTGCTGCCTGACCGTCCTCAAGTTTCCGTTTCCGGATGTGCTCCAAATCTATCTATCTCTCTCTAGCCCTGGCAATCATGGAGTCCAGGGTAGGGCAAGCCGAAAAACTAACATGCTCCCGGATGTCAGCTCGTAGCATATCATGGTAACGAGTTCTCCTCATGTCCTCGTCACCGGCATACTGGGGCACCAATAAAGCCCTCTCCCGAAACTTGGCGGTGATCTCCGCCACGGTCTCTGTCGTCTGCCTCATGTCTAGAAACTCCCTAGCCAGCTGCTGAAGCTCGACCGCTGGTGCAAACTCTGCCCTGAACCTAGCCACAAAGTCCGACCAGGTCATTGCCTCGATAGCCGAGGCTCCCAACGAGTCACCCACTGACTCCCACCAATCCCGGGCTCGGTCCCGTAAACACCCTGCTGGGTACCTCACCTTCGACCCCTCGGGGCAGAAGCTGGTCAACTGGGCGGACTCAATATCCGCAATCCACCGCCTGGCGACAATGGGGTCCTTCACCCCATGGAAATCCGGCGCACCACTGCCCCTGAAGTCCTTGAAGGACAGTGTGCGAGATCCCGACTGGCTAGAGGCCAAGTCGCTCCTGAATGCCCGTAGGCGATCCTCCATCAACTCCATGATCCCTTCCTTGATCGACCCAAAGATGATGGGGGTCAACTCAAGGATGCCCCTAGTGATCTCCGACGTGATGAACTCACGTAGCCTCTCATCAATCGGCTCGGTGCCTGATCCCGAACCTGACCCCTCTCCTGACCCGCCATCTGTCGGTCTCGGTCGAAGTACCACCATTATGCAAAACATCATAATAATCATTAGTGGTACTGCTACTTTCTGAGGAATCTCAACTACTTACAGGTTCCTTGGTCTCATCTTGGCCTTCCTCGGCTCAGGTACGGATCCTCTGCTTTCAGTAGTACGGGCCCATACTACCTTCCACATCTATCCGTACCTTCTCCGAGGAATTCCTCGACTCCACCAGCTCCCCTTTACTACTGCTACTCTCTGATATTCTCATCCTAGGCTTGCCCTAGGGAAAACTCAAGTTCAACACGACTGGTCCTCAGCTGCTGTAGGTCTCCTCATAATTCCAGTTAGCCACCACCTAAACACCATCACATGTGATGAGGACTAGATAATCCTTCAAGTAAAAGACCCGTCCCTACAATGGTTGGACTCAAACAAGAGCTGCGCAATAGGGCCAGTTCCGACACTTTGGGATTATTCAACCCTGATTACATGTGGTGTGACGTGTTTACCTAGTGGCTAATTCCCATTACTCAGAATCCCACCAAGCACGAAGCAAGCAGCATTCGGATAAGGGAAAAACAGACTCAAGCCAAAACTATTCTTATAACAAGAAACGACACTTAACATAGGATGCTAAGCTCATATTATCAGGCATAACCTAAACAGGCTATCCTACTGCTGTCTACTCAATTCTAGCATGCAATATTCATAAAGCTGTAACACATAAGCAGGCACATAAGGCATCACTCCTAGATCCTTAGCCTATTCTAGCATGCAGTTCTACGTAAGCTGATAAACATAACATAAACTTGTATGGGTACTATGGGGAATACTTACTTGAGCTCGGCCGGTCGCGCACGTCACACACTTCGCTCTTTCTTATGACTCTTTTCTGGGTTTTAAAGAACAATTTCTTTTGGAAAATCTTTCAATCCCTCGATTTGAGTTCAGACACTCCCGAAGGCGTGTCCAAATCCCTCAAACCAGGGCTCTGATACCAACTTGTAACGACCCAATTTTCATGTCCAAAAATTTCATTTTAAAATATTACTTTTAGAAAACATTAATAAATAAAAGCATTGTTTGATCACGCCATAACACATCGCAAACCATGTTTTAATATTCAACACATACAATCCATCAAATATCAGAGTACAATCCCAGTGAATCTCGTAAATGCGGAAACCGAAGAGTGTGTGTGTGTGTGACATGCTGCTACCGTGCCGGCTCCTTTCCCCTAGCTGAGGAGGTACCTGAAACCAAAACTGAAACCGTAAGCACAAAGCTTAGTGAGATCCCCCATAATACCCCACACCATACAGCATATAACAAATAACATCCAGTTAGGAGATACGGGCCCCGCCCACACTCATGAGGATACGGCCCCCGCCCACACCTCACTTTCTAAGAGATACGGGCCCCGCCCACACTCGTGAAGATACGGGCCCCACCCACACTTCGCTACCTGGGAGATACGGGCCTAGCCCACACTCCATTCTCGGAGGGATACGGGCCTCGCCCACACCCAACCGTCAACACATATCATACAAGTATCACGCAGACAACAAGTATAAACAGTTCTATCATACTGGTATATATCACAATCAACTCGACTAATAGATACGGGCTCGGCCCACACTATAATACTAACGTCTCATCTATACGGGCCGGCCTTGGTGCCTTAGACCCGTTACTAATGAAAGGAACTCACCTCGAAATAGCTGCTGATCTGTGTGTGAACTGATCACCTACTACTGCTGCTGCTGCTCCGGAAACTCCCCGACTGTAATTCCCACAATATACTTAGTCATACACTGCTAACTATCCTTTGGGTAAAATGACCATTTTACCCCCGGTCTAGCTCTAAGCCAATGCTAGAGTCAACTTTCAGTTGACCCGACTCGCCGAGTCCCTAGCAAACTATTGTCCTGGGTCCCTGGTTCTACTCGTCGAGTTGGGCTATGACTCGACGAGTTCATCTTCCAACTGTCATTCAACTCCTTCATCCTACTCGCCGAGTTGTATGAACAACTCGTCGAGTTCATCTTCATCCGAAGAACACTTTATGCTAAGACTCGCCGAGTTGTATGAACAACTCGCCGAGTCTGTTCTTGATCTATGAAGATTGCCTTGGACTCGCCGAGTCAGGGCATTGACTCGCCGAGTCCTAACATGGATGAGTTCAGCTCCCAACTCACCGAGTCACCCCCTGTGACTCACGGCTCAACTCGATACATCATGAAGGGACCAAATCGGTGACTCGCGACCAGACTCGCCGAGTCGCCAATACAACTCGCCGAGTCGCCACCATGCATCCACCAAATACACCGATTTACTCGATTTCAGTCCATGCCATTCATAGATCTGGACTTCTAGGACACAAATCACACGTAAAGTTTCCAACTTTACGTGTGGATATTCACTAATGTGGATTTTAGGGTGCAAAATGCCTCAAAAGGGTAGATCTAGGATGAACAAGCCACATGGGGCCATAAAGCTAACAGATCTGAGCTCCTGGAGCTCAATCTTGCCTAGATCTAAAGGTTAATCCACTTATTACGAAACATTAAGCACAAACAAGCTTGAAGAATTGCTCAAGAGTGTCTCAAATGAAATCCTAAGCATAGAAACAGGGGAAAAACGAGATATACCTCAAGGAAAATGTTGAAATGACACAAAGATGGCTGATCTCCTTCTCCTCTTCTTGATCTACTCCTCTTTCTCCTCAAAACCTTCAAGAACACACCAAGAACACTTCAATCTCTCAAGGAAATAAGGGAAAACAATGTTGGGGGAGTTCTGGGGGTGAATGGGGACGAGTTGGGGCGGAATGAGGGTTTAAATAGGGTGCAAACCCTTGAAACTTAGGGTTTCATCCAGCAGCAGTGACTCGCCGAGTCCAGGATATGGACTCGCCGAGTCGCCCACTTAAACGTGTCCTGAGTCTCGTCCCTACTCGGCGAGTCGGACCTTATGACTCGCCGAGTCCAAGGCTAAAATAGGGCAATGCTCAAATAAAATTCACATACCGGAAACCAGGTGCTACAAATCTCCCCCACTTATTTTAGACTTCGTCCTCGAAGTCTGATGCCCGGTCCTGAAACAGCTTGGGGTAGTGCTCCATCATCTCATCCATCGGTTCCCAAGTCCATTCCGAACCCTTGCGGTGCTGCCATTGCACCTTTACTAGTTCTACCCTCTTGTTTCTCAACGTCTTGGTCTTTCTGTCCAGTATTGCGACTGGGCGCTCAATGTAATTCAAGCTGTCATCAACCTGAATATCCTCCAACGGTACTACTGCTGAATCGTCCACCAGGCACTTCCGCAGCTGCGAAACATGGAAGGTGCTGTGGATCTGACTGAGCTCGGCTGGCAGATCCAGCCTATACGCCACCTTGCCCACCCGGGCTGCAACCCTGAATGGCCCGATGAACCTTGGGCCCAACTTGCCCCGCTTCCTGAATCGAATGACACCTTTCCAAGGCGACACTTTCAGGAGGACCATATCCCCGACATGGAACTCCAAGTCGGATCGACGTCTATCGGCGTAGCTTTTCTGCCGACTCTGTGCAGTCTGAAGTCTGCTCCGAACCTGCTGGATCTTCTCGGTCGTCTCTAGCACCACCTCGGTGCTTCCCATGACTCTCTGGCCAACCTCCCCCAACATATCGGGGTTCTGCACTTCCGCCCATACAACATCTCGAACGGTGGTCGGTCAATGCTCGCGTGATAGCTGTTGTTGTAGGAGAACTCATCCAAGGGAAGATAGGTATCCCAGCTACCACCGAAATCCAACACACACGCCCGCAACATGTCCTCCAAAGTCTGGATGGTCCGCTCACTCTGACCATCTGTCTGCGGGTGAAAGGCGGTGCTAAAATGCAGACGAGTGCCCAACTCGTCATGAAATTTCTTCCAGAATCTGGAAGTAAAACGCACATCCCTGTCCGAGATTACCGATACTGGCACCCCATGCCATGCCACAATCTCCCTGATATAGATGTCGGCCAATTTTTCGGCCGATATGCTCTCCTGAATTGGAATAAAGTAAGCACTCTTGGTCAATCTATCCACGATGACCCAAATCGAATCCACTCCCCGTGCGGTCCTGGGAAGCTTTGTGATAAAATCCATCGTGATATCTTCCCATTTCCACAGTGGAATGTCCAACGGCTGCATCTTGCCATGCGGCCTCTGATGTTCGGCCTTGACCTTCCTGCAGGTCAAACACTGCTCGACGTACCATGCCACATCCCGCTTCATGCAAGGCCACCAATAATCCGGACGAAGATCCCTATACATCTTCGTCGCCCCGGGATGAATAGAGAATCGGGACTTGTGCGCCTCCTCCATCAAAATCTGACGCACGCCACCGTGATACGGCACCCACACCCTACGGTGTAATGTCAAAAGTCCTCTGCCATCATAATCAAAGGAGGAAACCTGACCCACCACACGCTCGCTCTTCCGATGCTCCTCCTTGATAGCCTCCTATTAAGCCTCCCGAATCTGCTCCAACAGGGGAGTCACCATAATCATCCTCAAATAGACATCCCTGATCGACACTGTCTTGCGGCTAAGCGCATCGGCCACCACATTGGCCTTCCCCGGGTGGTAAAGGATCTCGCAATCATAATCCTTCACCACGTCCAACCACCGCCGCTGCCTCATATTCAGATTCGGCTGGTCCATGAGGTACCTCAAACTCTTGTGGTCCGTGTAGATGGTACACCGAACCCCGTAGAGGTAATGCCGCCAAATCTTGAGGGCAAAGACCACCGCCCCCAACTCCAAATCGTGCGTCGGGTAATTTGCCTCGTGAGGCTTGAGCTGCCGCGAAGCGTAGGCAATGACATGCCCCCTCTGCATCAGAACTGCGCCCAACCCTAAAATGGACGCATCGCAGTAAACCACAAAATCCTCTACACCCTCAGGCAGGGCTAGGATCGGTGCCTCACACAATTTCTGTCTCAGCATCTCAAACGCAGCCTGCTGCTCGGGTCCCCACCGAAAGACCACGGCTTTCTTCGTCAGTCGTGTCAGGGGTATGGCTATCTTGGAGAAATCTTGGATAAATCTCCGATAGTAGCCCGCCAATCCCAGGAAGCTCCGAATCTCGGATGGAGACTTTGGGACCTCCCATCTCATCACGGCCTCGACCTTGGCTGGATCAACCAGAATCCCGTTCTGGTTGACGAGATGTCCAAGAAATTGCACCTTGCGCAACCAAAACTCACACTTGGAGAACTTGGCATACAAGCTCTCCCTCCTCAGGGTCTCCAATACCTCCCTCAGATGCTCCTCGTGTTCCTCCCGAGTCTTGGAATAGACCAAGATATCATCGATAAAGACTATCACAGACCGATCCAGCATCGGTCCGCACACGCGGTTCATGAGGTCCATGAACGCGGCAGGAGCATTGGTGAGCCCAAACGGCATCACCACGAACTCGTAATGACCATAGCGCGTCCGAAACGCAGTCTTCTGCATATCCTCCTCCCCGACCCTCATCTGATGATACCCCGAACGCAAGTCAATCTTGGAGAACAAAGATGCTCCCTGAAGCTGGTCAAATAGGTCGTCAATCCTCGGGAGCGGGTATCGGTTCTTCACCGTTACCTTGTTCAGCTCCCGATAATCTACACACATCCGATGCGACCCGTCCTTCTTTCTTACAAACAGAATCGGGGCTCCCCAGGGTGAACTGCTCGGCTGAATAAATCCCTTGTCCAGCAGCTCCTGCAGTTGCGTAGACAACTCCTGCATCTCGGGAGGAGCCAACCGATATGGTGCTTTGGCTATCGGAGCCGCACCGGGAATGAGGTCAATCCTGAACTCCACCTGTCGCTCCGGAGGTATCCCAGGTAGTTCCTCCGGGAAAACATCAGCAAAATCTCGAACCACCGAGACCTCGCTCACGGTCGCCTTACCCGCCTCCCGGGTATCCATCACATACGCGACATAACCCGCGCATCCCTGCTGAAGGTAGCGCCTAGCCCTCGCTGCTGAACATACAGTGGGTCCACACTGCGGCCGCTCTCCATGAATCACTAACTCTCCCCCGCTTGGGGTCCTGACTCGCACTAGCTGCTGCGCGCAATCTATCACTGCCCCATTAGGGCTCAACCAATCCATACCAATAATCACCTTGTTCCCACGCAATGGAATGGGAACCAAGTCTACCAGGTAACGCTCCTCAAACAGTCGCAGAACACAATCTCGAAACACCATCGATGCTCGCACCGATCGATCGTCAGCAATCTCTACCTCTAACGGGCAATGGAACTCGCCTGAAGTCTCACGAAATCTCTTGCTAAGAGCAAGAGTAACGAACGATCGGGATGCACCCGAGTCGAACAATACCTGAACCGGGATGTCGTTCACATGGAACGATCCTAATACACATGTATACACACGGAGCACATATCAATATCATAACAATGTAAAATAAAAGTTAGAAGGAAGGAATCATACCCATCACCACATCGGGCGCGGTGCGTGCCTCCTCGGCAGTCAACTGAAATGCCCGACTCCTCACCACTGGAGCCTCTGTCTTGCCCTGACGGCCATCCGTGATCCGCAGGGTCGCTGGAGTTGGCGCCTTCACTGGCGCTAAAACTGTCAACATGGGGCAATTGGCCTTCTTGTGGCCCCTCTGGTTGCAGTGAAAACACAGCAACTCGGATGTCTGAAAAGCTGAAACTGGAGCAGTACAATCCCTGCTAAAGTGCCCTGTCTTGCCGCACTTGTAGCAGCCTCCTGATCCCATCCTACACATCCCCATGTGCGTCCTGCCGCATTTCCCGCAGCGGCTCACTCCCGAATGACCTTTCGGTCTACCGTCTGGTCCCTTGGGCTTCTTTCCCGAAGCCCCTGCTGCCTGACCGTCCTCAAGTTTCCGTTTCCGGATGTGCTCCAAATCTATCTATCTCTCTCTAGCCCTGGCAATCATGGAGTCCAGGGTAGGGCAAGCCGAAAAACTAACATGCTCCCGGATGTCAGCTCGTAGCATATCATGGTAACGAGTTCTCCTCATGTCCTCGTCACCGGCATACTGGGGCACCAATAAAGCCCTCTCCCGAAACTTGGTGGTGATCTCTGCCACGGTCTCTGTCGTCTGCCTCATGTCTAGAAACTCCCTGGCCAGCTGCTGAAGCTCGACCGCTGGTGCAAACTCTGCCCTGAACCTAGCCACAAAGTCCGACCAGGTCATTGCCTCGATAGCCGAGGCTCCCAACGAGTCACCCACTGACTCCCACCAATCCCGGGCTCGGTCCCGTAAACACCCTGCTGCGTACCTCACCTTCGACCCCTCGGGGCAGAAGCTGGTCAACTGGGCGGACTCAATATCCGCAATCCACCGCCTGGCGACAATGGGGTCCTTCACCCCATGGAAATCCGGCGCACCACTGCCCCTGAAGTCCTTGAAGGACAGTGTGCGAGATCCCGACTGGCTAGAGGCCAAGTCGCTCCTGAATGCCCGTAGGCGATCCTCCATCAACTCCATGATCCCTTCCTTGATCGACCCAAAGATGATGGGGGTCGACTCAAGGATGCCCCTAGTGATCTCCGACGTGATGAACTCACGTAGCCTCTCATCAATCGGCTCGGTGCCTGATCCCGAACCTGACCCGCCATCTGTCGGTCTCGGTCGAAGTACCACCATTCTGCAAAACATCATAATAATCATTAGTGGTACTGCTACTTTCTGAGGGATCTCAACTACTTACAGGTTCCTTGGTCTCGTCTTGGCCTTCCTCGGCTCAGGTACGGATCCTCTGCTTTCAGTAGTACGGGCCCATACTACCTTCGACATCTATCCGTACCTTCTCCGAGGAATTCCTCGACTCCACCAGCTCCCCTTTACTACTGCGACTCTCTGATATTCTCATCCTAGGCTTGCCCTAGGGAAAACTCAAGTTCAACACGACTGGTCCTCAGCTGCTGTAGGTCTCCTCATAATGCCAGTTAGCCACCACCTAAACACCATCACATGTGATGAGGACTAGATAATCCTTCAAGTAAAAGACCCGTCCCTACAACGGTTGGACTCAAACAAGAGCTGCGCAATAGGGCCAGTTCCGATACTTTGGGATTATTCAACCCTGATTACATGTGGTGTGACGTGTTTACCTAGTGGCTAACTCCCATTACTCAGAATCCCACCAAGCACGAAGCAAGCAACATTCGGATAAGGGAAAAACAGACTCAAGCCAAAACTATTCTTATAACAAGAAACGACACTTAACATAGGATGCTAAGCTCATATTATCAGGCATAACCTAAACAGGCTATCCTACTGCTGTCTACTCAATTCTAGCATGCAATATTCATAAAGCTGTAACACATAAGCAGGCACATAAGGCATCACTCCTAGATCCTTAGCCTATTCTAGCATGCAGTTCTACGTAAGCAGATAAACATAACATAAACTTGTATGGGTACTATGGGGAATACTTACTTGAGCTCGGCCGGTCGCGCACGTCACACACTTCGCTCTTTCTTATGACTCTTTTCTGGGTTTTAAAGAACAATTTCTTTTGGAAAATCTTTCAATCCCTCGATTTGAGTTCAGACACTCCCGAAGGCGTGTCCAAATCCCTCAAACCAGGGCTCTGATACCAACTTGTAACGACCCAATTTTCATGTCCAAAAATTTCATTTTAAAATATTACTTTTAGAAAACATTAATAAATAAAAGCATTGTTTGATTACGCCATAACACATCGCAAACCATGTTTTAATATTCAACCCATACAATCCATCAAATATCATAGTACAATCCTAGTGAATCTCGTAAATGCGGAAACCGAAGAGTGTGTGTGTGTGTGACATGCTGCTACCGTGCCGGCTCCTTTCCCCTAGCTGAGGAGGTACCTGAAACCAAAACTGAAACCGTAAGCACAAAGCTTAGTGAGCTCCCCCATAATACCCCACACCATACATCATATAACAAATAACATGCAGTTAGGAGATACGGGCCCCGCCCACACTCGTGAGGATACGGGCCCCGCCCACACCTCACTTTCTGAGAGATACGGGCCCCGCCCACACTCGTGAAGATACGGGCCCCGCCCACACTTTGCTACCTGGGAGATACGGGCCTAGCCCACACTCCATTCTCGGAGGGATACGGGCCTCGCCCACACCCAACCGTCAACACATATCATACAAGTATCACGCAGACAACAAGTATAAACAGTTCTATCATACTGGTATATATCACAATCAACTCGACTAATAGATACGGGCTCGGCCCACACTATAATACTAACGTCTCATCTATACGGGCCGGCCTTGGTGCCTTAGACCCGTTACTAATGAAAGGAACTCACCTCGAAATAGCTGCTGATCTGTGTGGGAACTGATCACCTACTACTGCTGCTGCTGCTCCGGAAACTCCCCGGCTGTAATTCCCACAATATACTTAGTCATACACTGCTAACTGTCCTTTGGGTAAAATGGCCATTTTACCCCCGGTCTAGCTCTAAGCCAATGCTAGAGTCAACTTTCAGTTGACCCGACTCGCCGAGTGGATCTCCACTCGCCGAGTCCCTAGCAAACTATTGTCCTGGGTCCCTAGTTCTACTCGTCGAGTTGGGCTATGACTCAACGAGTTCATCTTCCAACTGTCATTCAACTCCTTCATCCTACTCGCCGAGTTGTATGAACAACTCGTCGAGTTCATCTTCATCCGAAGAACACTTTATGCTAAGACTCGCCGAGTTGTATGAACAACTCGCCGAGTCTGTTCTTGATCTATGAAGATTGCCTTGGACTCGCCGAGTCAGGGCATTGACTCGCCGAGTCCTAACATGGATGAGTTCAGCTCCCAACTCACCGAGTCACCCCCTGTGACTCACGGCTCAACTCGATACATCATGAAGGGACCAAATCGGTGACTCGCGACCAGACTCGCCGAGTCGCCAATACGACTCGCCGAGTCGCCGCCATGCATCCACCAAATACACCGATTTACTCGATCTCAGTCCATGCCATTCATAGATCTGGACTTCTAGGACACAAATCACACGTAAAGTTTCCAACTTTACGTGTGGATATTCACTAATGTGGATTTTAGGGTGCAAAATGCCTCAAAAGGGTAGATCTAGGATGAACAAGCCACATGGGGCCATAAAGCTAACAGATCTGAGCTCCTGGAGCTCAATCTTGCCTAGATCTAAAGGTTAATCCACTTATTACGAAACATTAAGCACAAACAAGCTTGAAGAATTGCTCAAGAGTGTCTCAAATGAAATCCTAAGCATAGAAACAGGGGAAAAACGAGATATACCTCAAGGAAAATGTTGAAATGACACAAAGATGGCTGATCTCCTTCTCCTCTTCTTGATCTACTCCTCTTTCTCCTCAAAACCTTCAAGAACACACCAAGAACACTTCAATCTCTCAAGGAAATAAGGGAAAACGATGTTGGGGGAGTTATGGGGGTGAATGGGGATGAGTTGGGGCGGAATGAGGGTTTAAATAGGGTGCAAACCCTTGAAACATAGGGTTTCATCCAGCAGCGGTGACTCGCCGAGTCCAGGATATGGACTCGCCGAGTCGCCCACTTAAACATGTCCTGAGTCTCGTCCCTACTCGGCGAGTCGGACCTTATGACTCGCCGAGTCCAAGGCTAAAATAGGGCAATGCTCAAATAAAATTCACCTACCGGAAACCAGGTGCTACAGTGTTCTTTCTTTGTCTAGCCTGTATGTTTGTTTCTCGTCATAGTGTCTATTGTTTGTTTCTCCTCACTCTGTTTCATGTTTGATTCTCATCATAGTATGTATTGACTCATGTATGAACTGACTCATTGTATGTTTCATTGTTCTAGTAATAGTATCTTCCTAAACTACCCCTATGGTAGCTTAATGTATGAACATGTTTGTATGCCCTTTCTACCCAAGGGCATGGAATTGGATGAAAGAAATAACCTTTTATATCTATATACATATACATAATATATATAACTAGGATTCAAACGACCTTCGGACAACTAACCTTGATACCCTAAGACCACATCAAACAAGAACAGAAAGCAGGGTAGACTAGCAGTCCTAAGTCCTTTCAATCCTACTTATATAACTATATTTATACAGATACACAGAATATAAGTTTAAAAAAGTTTGAGTAAAAGTATTTGATCATTAAAGGAGTTTGTAAGACAATTTGAGGTAAAACAGTTTGATAAATAGTTTGGAAAGTAAGAAAACCATTTGCTTGGTAGTCATTAATCACATGTGATTGATATAATAACTATAATTGTTCAACTTGTATTTCCCCCCCCCCCCCATAAAAGCATTTAAAAACATTTCAAAGGTTAAATTAGGGGTATGGAATCACCTGTAGTGAGTGGTTCTGATGACAATGTTGGATCTGTTGCTAAGTATCAAGTGGTGACTTGAGTACACACGCGAATCCTATTTAGCACATATTGTTACATATATGAATATAATTAGTGTTATGAACAACTAAATATTGAATTGGGACCACTTTAGGGACTAGTAAACACTTATATTGAAGTGTTACAACCATAAATGATTGTACGAAGGGTTAAAAGGCTATACAAGAGAGTGTATGGCCAAAATACACACTATATGTGTGTGTGCGGCCATGTGTGCGGCCCTGTGTGTGGCCAGGTGTGCTGCCAGAAAACATGATGTTCTTGGTGTTCTTGGTGTTCTTGGTGAAAGATGTTACCTTTTTGGACGATACTTGAGAGGATTTTCGAGTCCTATCTTTGTAGAAGTGTAAGAAATGATCAAAATGACTAAGGATAGTACATATAGGAGGGTGTGTGCGGTTGGAGGTGTGTGTGGTTGGCCTGTGTGCGGCTGGCTGGCCGCACACACCAGTTTTGGTGTGTTTGGCTCGTTTTTCAAATGTTACAACCAAACTAACCCATCCTCCGACACGTATCTCAATTATACTAAGCTTTAAGCACTATTTTAGACCTAAAACTTCATTATAAAATAGCAAAACGAAGCTAACTTTGATATAAAAGAAGAATGTAAGTTAAAAATTTTGGGTTGTCACATCATCCCCTCCTTAGAAGGAATTTCGTCCCGAAAATAGAATTTATGCAAATAAGTAATTACAAGCAATTAAGTAAAAAGATGAGGGTATTTCAGTTTCATCTGATCCTCTCATTCCCAAGTGAATTCGGGTCCCCGCTTGGCGTTCCAACGAACCTTCACTATCGGGATACGGCTTTGTATCATTTGCTTGACCTCTCGGTCCATAATCTCTACTGGTTCTTCCACGAAGTTGAGGCTCTCGTTGATCTCGATCTCGTCGAGTGGGATTACAAGAGTCTCGTCAGACAGACACTTTTTCAAGTTCGATACGTGGAAGGTACAATGTACGTTACTAAGTTCGTTCGGTAGATTGAGTTTGTAAGCTACTGGGCCGATTCTGGCAAGAATCTCGAAAGGCCCAATGTACCTTGGATTTAGCTTTCCACGCTTTCCAAAGCGTATCAAGCCCTTCCAGGGTGAGACCTTCAATAGAACACGGTCGCCCACCTGGAATTCCAACGGTTTTCTACGTTTATCAGCGTAGCTTTTCTGTCGGTCTCTGGAGGCTTTCAATCGTTCACGGATCTGAATGATCTTCTTCGTCATTTCCCGTATGATCTCCGGACCTGTGAGAGTGCTTTCAGGAACTCGTCCTTTAGCTAACTGGGTATCACCCACCTCAACCCAGCACAGAGGGGATCTGCACTTGCGGCCATAGAGGGCCTCGAATGGAGCAGCCTTTATGCTTGTGTGATAATTGTTGTTGTAGGAAAATTCGACAAGGGGTAAATGAGTATCCCATGCCTTCCCAAAGTCAATCACACAGGCTCGCAAAATATCTTCCAAGGTTTGAATATTCCTCTCACTTTGTCCGTCTGTCTGCAGATGGTAGGCTGTACTCATGTCCAGCCTAGTTCCTAGGGAATTCTGTAGCGACCGCCAGAACCTAGAAGTGAACCTACTGTCTCTGTCCGAGATAATGGATATGGGAACACCATGCAGTCGTACTATCTCCCTAATGTAAGTTCTTGTGAGTTTCTCTATCTTGTCTGTTTCTTTGATCGGCAGGAAGTGTGCCGACTTGGTCAATCTATCTACGATGACCCATATGGTGTCAAGTCCACCCGTTGTCTTGGGCAACTTGGTTATGAAGTCCATAGTAATCCGCTCCCACTTCCATTCCGGTATCTCCGGCTGTTGAAGAAGGCCGGAAGGTTTCTGGTATTCGACCTTGACCTTGGCACAAGTAAGGCATTTACTTACGAAGGTAGCAATCTCTTCTTTCATGTTAAGCGACCAGTATAAACTTTTAAGATCCAGATACATCTTATCTGAACCTGGGTGGACGGAATAACGAGTGTTGTGTGCCTCGTTCATGACCAAGTCTCTGAAACCACCTAGTTTCGGGGTCCAGATCCGGTCCATGAAATAATAAGCTCAGCCACCCTAACCTCCAAGTTCTTATCCATCCCTCTTAGGGATTCACCTGCCACATTTTCAGGCTTCAAAGCGTCACGCTGAGCTGCCTTAATTTGGGTGGACAAGTGTAAAATGGATAGACATAGTCAATGATTTGTCTCTACGACCAAAATATTCTTTCCGACTTAGGGCGTCAGCTACTACATTTGCCTTGCCGGGATGATAACGAATTTCGCATTCGTAGTCACTGAGTAGCTCAACCCACCGTCGTTGTCTCATGTTGAGCTCCTTCTGGTCGAATATGTGTTGTAGGCTCTTGTGGTCTGTAAAGATTGTGCTCTTCGTACCGTATAGGTAGTGTCTCCAGATCTTCAGAGCAAACACAACTGCTCCTAGTTCAAGATCATGGGTCGTATAGTTGACCTCATGTGTCTTCAGCTATCTCAAGGCATAAGCGATGACCTTACCTCGTTGCATTAGAACACATCCGAGTCCTTGATTCGATGCATTGCGATAGACAATGAAGTCTTCTATTCCTTCGGGAAGGGATAGTATTGGTGTGGTGCACAAGGCTCGTTTGAGCGTTTGAAACGCTATTTCATGCTTCTCTTCCCAGTCAAAGGCCACGCCTTTCTGGGTCAGTGTTGTAAGAGGCTTCGCTATGCAGGAGAAGTTCTGAATGAACCTACGATAGTAGCCAGCGAGGCCTAGAAATTGACGAATTTCCGTAGGCGTCTTCGGTGCTGACCAGTTCTCAGTGGCTTTAATTTTGGAAGGGTCCACGTGTATCCCCTCTTCGCTAACCACGTGCCCTAATAATTCGACTCGTCGAATCCAAAATTTGTATTTCGAGAACATCGCGTAGAACTTCTCCGAACATAACGTTTCAAGGACTTGTCACAAATGTTGACTATGCTCCTCCTTACTACGAGAGTAGATAAGTATGTCACCGATGAAGACGATGATGAATTGATCTAAGTACGGACGATACACCCTATTCATTAAGTCCATGAATATTGCGGGGGCGTTTGTTAATCCGAACGGCATCACTACGAATTCGTAGTGTCCATAACGAGTTCGAAAGGCTGTCTTTGGAACATCCCCCCTAGCACTCGTAATTGGTGATATCCAGATCTTAAGTCAATTTTTGAAAAGAAGTTCTCCCCTTGAAGTTGATCAAATAAGTCGTCGATCCGAGGCAACGGATAACGATTTTTGACCGTCAGTTTGTTGAGCTCCCTGTGGTCGATGCACATACGAAACGATGCATCTTTCTTCTTGACGAACAAGACTGAAGCTCCCCATGGTGAGAAGCTTGGTCTTATAAAGCCCTTGCTGAGCATTTCGTTAAGTTGACCGGACAATTCTTGCATCTCTGCAGGTGCTAGACGATAGGGCGATTTGGCTACTAGGGTAGCCCCTGGAACTAAGTCGATTCGGAACTCGACTTGACGTTGCGGAGGTAATCCTGGAAGTTCTTCTGGAAAGATGTTGGGAAATTCGCGTACCACTGAGATGTTCTGAATGTCTTTCGTTTCTTGGCTCACATCGACCACATGAGCAAGGAAGGTTGTACATTCCTTTCGCAAGAATTTCTGAGCTTGAATGCTCGAGATTATACGAAGGTTCGTGTCGGGTTTGTTGCCATAAACTACTAAGGTTTCGCCAGACAACAGATTAAGGCAAACAGCTTTTTCGTAACACATGATATTGGCACGATGACGACTCAACCAATCCGGCCCATAATGACGTCGAAACTTTTAATTGAGACCGGCATGAGATCGATCGAAAATGAGTAGCTATCTAGAGTTAGGGTACACCCTATGAATATGCTGCTAGTTCTCTCTGTCTTTCCATTAGTCATTTCTATAGTGAACGGTTCAATAAGTGCTCGTGATTTTTGCCTAAGTAAATGAGCAAATTTTTGGTTCACGAAACTCCTCTCCGCTCCACTATCAAATAGAATGCATTCATAAGAGTTATCGAGGAGGAACGTACCAGTGACCACTGTGGGGTCGGCAACCGCTTCCTCATGACCTATGGCCAGAACTCTTGCCGATCCACCGGCAAACCCTGCCTTCGGGCAGTTTCTTTTGAAGTGGCCTACCTCGCCACATCCATAGCAAGTTTGGCCCACTCCAGCGTCGGGGCTTGGGTGATTGGCCTCACCGGAGCTTTGCAGAAACGGGCAGTGTGCCCCTTCCTGTTGCAGTTTACACACTGCATTTCCCGACAGGCTCCCACATGGTGGTAGTTAAATTTGTTGCAGAGCGGTAGGCTTCCAGAATACTACTTTATTGGAGTCGCAGCAGTGGCAGGTGCTGTAGCAGCATGTACTGCTACGACTTGCCTCTTCTTGGCAGCCTTATTCTTTTTCTTGTCATCCCAAAACTTCCGCTTGGAATCAGCAGTTCTTGCAGGATCTGAGATGGCCAGGGTAGTTGTTGGGGCGGGGGTACGAACCCCATGGTCAATTAGCCGCTGTGCCAATCGCTTGGCACTATCAAATGTAGCTGGATGTGAAGCCAATACATTTCCTTGGTATAGGGGCACCAGTCCCCATATGTATCTCTCGATCTTCTTTCCCTCTGAAGGAATCATGTTGGCACACAGGGCCACCAGTTCACAGAACCTGGCGGTGTAGGCGACTACGTTGGAGCCATTCATGGTTAGGCCCCATAGTTCTTCCTCCAGCTTTTGGATCTCGCCCCTCGGGCAGTACTCCTCTATCATGAGGTCTTTTAAAGATCCCCAACCCATATCATTTGCCACTATTAGAGATAGTGACTTAACATGGCTATTCCATCATGTTAGGGCTTTAGTTTCGAAGGTGCAAGCAGCATACTTAACCTTGCTATCCTCGAAACAAGAGCATATTTCGAAAACCGATTCGGTTTTCTCGAACCATTGCGAGAGGGCAATGACTCCGCCCGTCCCATTGAAGGACAATGGTTTGTAGTTCATGAAGTCCTTATAGGAGCACTCTCTCGAGCGCACAGGGGATTCAACTTGAACATACTGAACAGGGGTTCCTCCTCCAGTGGAACCTGATGAATGGTATTGAACCATGGCTGTAGCCACAGCTGCAGCTACAGCAACATTCAAGGCTGTCGTGTCGAACTGAGGAGTAGGTGGTTGAGGAGGTGGTGTTTCGTTATTAGGATTTCTCCTTGGATTTTTGCGAGGTGACATCTTTGATCTATAAGTTTATGAAGATGCAAACATTGATAAGAATTTAATGGAAGAATTTATGAACATGACTCGTGGACTAACTCTACATAGCCTAACAATACGATTTAATGTAGGTATAGAACTAATAGATGATGACATTTGGATAATAATTCCCATAAGATTAGGTATCTGTCAATATTACTGGAATTGTAGATGTAACAAGTTTGGGAAAAACGGCCAACATAAAGAGGCCTTACATCAACCATAATGGAAAATTTTGACAGACTACGACCTAATCAAGACCTATCGGGTCTAAGATTTACAAGGATAGGAAATTATCCTATAGTTTTTACATAACTAGGTTATATCCAAAAGAAAAGTCAATAAGATTCTATCGGCGACGAGAACTGTTAGAGTGAGTTCTCAAATCCGACAGAAGACGCTCAATGTCCCTTATACGCCTATCTGATCTTGCCTGCTGAGTTCGAAGTTCCCTGACTTCTGCTCGGGTTTTAGCAAGCTCCCTCTGAAGCATTTCATTGCTGACCTGAGCCCTTTCCTGTGCAGACTCTAGTTGACGAATGTGTACAGTGTTAATACCAGTGTTGGCATCAATCTCCAAGATTCGATTGATAGATGATTTCCCCAGTATCGTGTTCCGAGACATCCTTCTAACCATGATGGGTAGGACTCTGTCAGCAGAACCTCCATCAATGAGGTTGTAGAAACTTCTATCTCCATTGTAGGTAATGGGTTGACCCTGTTCATGGCTCCAAGTATTCAAGATGGTTGCCCACAGAGGTGTGGGTCCTTGAAATGCAGGTCGGGGATTGTTATTCGAGGCTTGGCCTACTTGAGGTAGGTTGTTGACTTCGGGTTCCGAGTCAGAACCATCAGAAAACCCTTCAGCTTCATGATCATCCAAAGGAATCGGGTGATCATCTTCTGGTTCCTCTTCTAGCCATCCTGCATTGCCGTGGTTGGGAAAGTACGGGTCTCCGGGGATATGGAATCCAACCATTTAATCTATACGAGAATAGGGATAAGGAAATAAGTAATAGACAAACTAATTTGATAATTATTAGATGATCTTTATCAGTTACTCCAATACTTGTTTAGTGCATACCAACTATATACACTCATGACAGGATAGCCCTTTGAATAAGTGAATCGTAACTTTAAGCCCACAATCAAACAAGAACAGGAAGTAAAGCAAAGATTTACAGATTCTTAGGCTATGACATCCTAGGCAAATATACCCGTAATGTATCCACTAAGAACCTATTGACATACAAATAAAGATCTTTAATTCTCAGATAAGTGATTATTGTAACACAAAATACTCCTATAGTATTTTAAGTTTAGTGTTCTGTTCTACTGTTCTTGTTGTAGTAGTGTTGGTAAGTTTTTAGACTTGTTGCAACTTCACAACCATACTTAGGGACATGCTAATCACTCCTCGGATAATGTAGTTGATCAGGCTACATCTTCCCAGGGTTGACCATACGTCTCTAAGTCTACTTGTGCAGTCCAACAATCGTAATACTTTTGTGCAGTCCAAAAATAGCATCATGTCTTACTAGCACATAAACATATCAAGTAGCAGCAAACCTAGATGAATATCACAGAGACAATCATCTAATCATACAACTCCTACTGATGGGCCGGCATTGTGGCCGTAGGCCCACCGCTACTGGAAGGTAACTCACCTCGTAGTAGCTGTTGATCTGTGCGGGAATCCTCTAAGTGCTGCCGCTGCTGCTCCTGAAATCCTCCGGCTATAATTCCCACAAAACACTTAGTTAGAAATGATATCTACTCTTAGGGTAAAACGACCATTTTACCCCTGACCAAGTCAAAGTCAACTACTAGTTGACCTGACTCTCCGAGTTGGCTCGCCAACTCGCCGAGTCCCTATCCTTCCATTTGTCCTTATACCTGTCTCTATCCATCGAGTTAGGTGATGACTCGATGAGTTTCCCTTCTAAATGAACATCGACTGAATCTTCATCCGACTCGCCGAGTTGTTGAACAACTCGTCGAGTTAATCTTCAACTGATAAACAGGTCCTCTCCTTGACTCGCCGAGTTGTATGAACAACTCGTCGAGTTCATCTTCATTCATAAGAAGATTGCCTTGGACTCGCCGAGTCTACTCATGCACTCACCGAGTTCCATGAATATCCCGAACAATGGATTTGTCCAGAACATTGGGTCACCCTTTTTGACCTTCTACAGTCCTTCTAACACCCAGCTAAGTTCTTTAGACCCTTAACAGATATGGGACTTTATGCCTTGGATTCGCTGAGTCCCAGAACGGACATGCCGAGTCCAATCTTGACCAATTCCATGCAGTCGATTTAAATGAGATCTAACACACCAAAACCATAGATCTGGCCTCCTAATGTTCACTTTATATGTAAAGTTCCAAACTTGATGCACATGCATGGAATTTTTAGCTCAAAAATCCATATAAAGTGTCCTACAATGTGCATGGGGCTCTCATGTGTCACACCCCCAAAACCGGTGAACGGCAGAAACGTTCTGGGGTGGAGGACGTCATGTACAGTATCACAACAATGTAAATTAGTAAACAAGCAACAACATCATCCATTGCATTAATAGTATAATTTCATACAAGTGTGTTATGTCAAGTTATATAGACACCAAAAATTATATACATCAAAATAATAGAGGAGTCTTGAACAAGCTCCTTCTTCCCAGGATCCGGCACCTGTACCTGTCTACTGGTGACCTGAGAATACAAGTTATTTTGAAAGCGAGTATCAACTTTAAAGCTGGTGAGATCATAAGTATATTAGTGTCTGAGTTTGTATGAAATCATTGGTAAGATGTTTTTTAATGTATAAGTTCTGTTAAGTTTTGTATTGTTCGTATTTGTTTGAACTCTCCTAGAAAACCCTATGTTTTCTACTAAAAGTAGCCTTCTACCAAGGCATCTAGTATCTGTGTGTATGTATCTTGTAAGAGTGTATTTTCCCAACTCCGACTATCATTAACCAAAAATATAGTTTTTACATCACCGTGCATCGTGTGCATGATCACAAAGTGAATATAATAGGGAAATATTATAGTACTGTAGTGTTGTATTAAGTAGCTACTGTTGTACTAAGTACCTTAAGCAATTGTAATTTTTAAGGTAACATGTGATCGGCATGTATCTGGCTACCGACTCAATAGTAAAACGACAATGTAAGATGCCGTAAAAATGACGTTTGGCACCCGTAGACTTGCAAGTCCCACTGTAGAGAGCAACAAGGTGTAGGATAGTCAATCCAGTATAGATCTATACACAAAATTATACGCTCCCCATGAAGGAGATTCTGATACAAAAACAGTCATGGCAGGTAGTGCCATGCCCTGTTTAATGGCTCACATAACTATGTTAATGTATAAGTAATGTATATGTGTGCTAGCTGTATTGTGCGTTCTTTCTCTGTCTAGCCTGTATGTTTGTTTCTCGTCATAGTGTCTATTGTTTGTTTCTCCTCACTCTGTTTCATGTTTGATTCTCATCATAGTATGTATTGACTCATGTATGAACTGACTCATTGTATGTTTCATTGTTCTAGTAATAGTATCTTCCTAAACTACCCCTATGGTAGCTTACTAGTAATGTATGAACATGTTTGTATGCCCTTGCTACCCAAGGGCATGGAATTGGATGAAAGAAATAACCTTTTATATCTATATACATATACATAATATATAACTAGGATTCAAACGACCTTCGGACAACTAACCTTGATACCCTAAGACCACATCAAACAAGAACAGGAAGCAGGGTAGACTAGCAGTCCTAAGTCCTTTCAATCCTACTTATATAACTATATTTATACAGATACACATATAAGTTTAAAAGAGTTTGAGTAAAAGTATTTGATCATTAAAGGAGTTTGTAAGACAATTTGAGGTAAAATAGTTTGATAAATAGTTTGGAAAGTAAGAAAACCATTTGCTTGGTAGTCATTAATCACATGTGATTGATATAATAACTATAATTGTTCAACTTGTATTCCCCCCCCCCCCCCCAATAAAAGCATTTAAAAACATTTCAAAGGTTAAATTAGGGGTATGAACTCACTGTAGTGAGTGGTTCTGATGACAATGTTGGATCTGTTGCTAAGTATCAAGTGGTGACTTGAGTACACACGCGAATCCTATTTAGCACATATTGTTACATATATGAATATAATTAGTGTTATGAACAACTAACTATTGAATTGGGGCCACTTTAGGGACTAGTAAACACTTATATTGAAGTGTTACAACCATAAATGATTTTACGAAGGGTTAAAAGGCTATACAAGAGAGTGTATGGCCAAAATACACACTATATGTGTGTGTGCGGCCATGTGTGCGGCCCTGTGTGCGGCCAGGTGTGCTGCCAGAAAACATGATGTTCTTGGTGTTCTTGGTGAAAGATGTTACCTTTCCGGACGATACTTGAGAGGATTTTCGAGTCCTAGCTTTGTAGAAGTGTAAGAAATGATCAAAATGACAAAGGATAGTAGATATAGGAGGGTGTGTGCGGTTGGAGGTGTGTGTGGTTGGCCTGTGTGCGGCTGGCTGGCCGCACACACCAGTTTTGGTGTGTTTGGCTCGTTTTTCAAATGTTACAACCAAACTAACCCATCCTCCGACACGTATCTTAATTATACTGAGCTTTAAGCACTATTTTAGACCCAAAACTTCATTATATAATAGCAAAACGAAGCTAACTTTGATATAAAAGAAGAATGTAAGCTAGAAATTTTGGGTTGTCACATCATGGCCCTAAGGTTGGCACCTTTATGCCATGAGACCCCTCTTATGGTCCAAATCTGAAGTCAAACCCAGTCAACACTTCCAAATCCAAAATATGACTTAGAAATCCAAAGAAATCCCAAGTTAAAGATGAATAAACACATATATGAGTCAAGACATGGGCATTATACTTTGAAGCTGCTGAAAATGAAGTAAAATCCATGGATCTACTGGTCCCAACTCAAGTTCCAAGCTCCTTCCTTCCTTCCAAGCTTAACAACCACACATGAACACCAAAAATGGCCTCAACAAAGCACAAACGGCTAGGGTTTCAATGAGAAGTGTTTTGGGGAGCATAAGGGACAATATGGCCATTATAATATTGCTTAAATAGGGTGCAAACCCTCGGATTAAGGTTTTTGTCCGAACAGTACCTACTCGCCGAGTCCGGGACCCGACTCGCCGAGTCCATCACTTAATTCCCGCATCTTATCCCGCTTCTACTCGGCGAGTTGGTCCTTCAACTCGCCGAGTCCAAGGCCAAAAATGCAAATATTTAAAGAGTTAATTACAAAGAATACGTACCAAGAACCAGGTGCTACAAATCTCCCCTACTTATTTTAGATTTCATCCTCGAAGTCTGCTGCTCGTTCCTGAAACAGCTCGGGGTAGTGCTCCATCACCTCTTCCATCGGCTCCCAAGTCCACTCCGACCCATTCCGGTGCTGCCATTGCACCTTCACGAGTTCCATCCTCTTGTTCCTCAAATCCTTCGACTTCCGGTCGAGGATTGCCACTGGCCTCTCAATGTAATTCAAGCTGTCATCCACCTGAATATCCTCTAAGGGTACCACCGCTGAGTCATCCACCAGACACTTCCGCAGCTGGAGATGTGGAAAGTGTTGTGGATCTGACTGAGTTCGGCTAGTAGATCCAGCCTGTACGCTACCTTGCCCACCCGGGCTACAACCCTGAATGGTCCAATGTACCTTGGGCCCAACTTGCCCCGCTTCCTGAATTGGATGTCGCCTTTCCAAGGCGACACCTTTAGGAGAACCATATCCCCGACCTGGAACTACAGGTCTGAACGACGCTTGTCGGCATAAATTTTCTGTCGACTCTGTGTAGTCTGAAGCCTGCTCCGAACCTGCTGAATCCTCTCGGTCGTTTTGAGCACCACTTCGATGCTCCCCATGACCCTATGGCCAACCTCACCCCAACATATCGGGGTCCTGCACCTCCTTCCGTACAACATCTCGAAAGGAGGACGGTCAATACTCGTGTGGTAGCTGTTGTTGTATGAGAACTCAGCCAAAGGGAGATAAATATCCCAGCTACCACCGAAGTCTAGCACGCACGCCCGCAACATATCCTCTAGAGTCTGGATGGTCCGCTCACTCTAACCATCTGGCTGTGGGTGAAAAGCGGTGCTAAAATGCAGACGAGTACCTAGCATGTCATGGAATTTCTTCCAAAACCTGGAGATAAACCGTACATCCCTGTCTAAAATCACGGAGACTGGCACTCTGTGTCGCGCCACCACCTCTCGAATATAGATATCGGCCAACTTCTCTGCTGAAATACTCTCCTGGATTGGTATGAAATGAGTGCTCTTGGTCAACCGATCCACGATGACCCATATAGAATCCACTCCCCGTGCGGTCCTGGGAAGCTTGGTGATAAAATCCATCGTGATGTCTTCCCATTTCCACAGCGAAACATCCAATGGTTGCATCAAGCCATGTGGTCTCTAATGCTCGGCCTTGACCTTCCTGCAGGTCAAGCACCGCTCAACGTACCAAGCTACATCCCGCTTCATGCAGGGCCACCAATAGTCTAGATGAAGATCTCTATACATCTTTGTCGCCCCGGGATGAATGGAGAATCGGGATTTGTGCGCCTCCTCCATCAAAACCTGGCGCACGCCTCCGTGATACGGTACCCACACCCTATGGTGTAATGTCAATAATCCTCGGCTATCATAATCAAAGGAGGAAACCTGACCCATTATCCGCTCGCTCTTCTGATGTTCCTCATTCATAGCCTCTTGTTGAGCCTCCCGAATTTGCTCTAATAGTGGAGTCACCACCGTCATCCTCATGCACATGCCTCTGATCGGCGTTGCCTTGCAACTAAGCGCATCGGCCACCACATTGGCCTTCCCTGGGTGATAAAGGATCTCACAATCATAATCCTTCACCACGTCCAACCACCGATGTTGTCTCATGTTCAGATTCGGCTGATCCATGAGGTACCTCAAACTCTTGTGGTCCGTGTAAATGGTACACCGAACTCCGTAGAGGTAATGTCACCAAATCTTGAGGGTGAAGACCACCGCCCCCAACTCTAAATCGTGCGTCGGGTAGTTCGCCTCGTGAGGCTTCAGCTACCTTGAAGTGTAGGTAATAACATGCCCTCTCTGCATCAGTAACGCGCCCAACCCCGAAATGGACACGTCACAGTATACCACAAAATCCCCTACGCCCTCTGGTAGGGCTAAGATTGGCGCCTCGCATAATCTCTGTCTCAGAATCTCAAACGCTGCCTGCTCCTCAGGCCCCCATCAAAAGACCACGGCTTTCTTCGTCAGCCGCGTCAGGGGTACGGCTATCTTGGAAAAATCCTGAATGAATCTCCGATAATAGCCCGCTAATCCCAAGAAACTCCGAATCTCAGATGGAGACTTCAAAACTTCCCATCTCATCACGGCCTCTACTTTGGCCGGGTCCACTGAGATACCGTTCTGGTTGACGAGATGTCCGAGGAACTACACCTCGCGCAACCAGAACTCACACTTGGAGAACTTGTCGTACAAGCTCTCCCTCCTCAGGTTCTCCAAAACCTCCCTCAGATGCTCCTCGTGCTCCTCCTGCGTCTTGGAGTAAACCAAGATGTCATCAATAAACACTATCACAGACCAGTATAACATCGGTCTACATACGCGGTTCATGAGGTCCATGAACGTGGCAGGAGCATTGGTGAGCCCGAAGGGCATCACCACAAACTCGTAGCGGCCATAGCGCGTTCGAAACGCGGTCTTCTGCACATCCTCCTCTCTGACCCTCATCTGATGGTAACCCGAACACAAATCGATCTTAGAGAACCAAGATGCTCCCTCTAACTGGTCAAAGAGATCATCAGTTCTCGGGAGTGGGTAACGGTTCTTCACTGTTACCTTGTTCAGCTCCCGATAATCTATACACATTCGATGCGACCCGTCCTTCTTCTTCACAAACAGAATCGGGGCTCCCCTGGGTGAACTACTCGGTCTAATGAATCCCTTGTCTAACAGCTCCTACAGCTGTGTAGACAACTCCTGCATCTTAGGAGGAGCCAACCGATACGGTGCCTTGGCTATCGGAGCCGCACCAGGGACTAGGTCGATCCTGAACTCTACCTGTCGCTCCAGAGGTATCCCAGGAAGCTCCTCTAGGAACACATCTGCGTAAGCTCGCACCACCGGAACCTCGCTCACTGTCACCTTACCCGCCTCTCGAGTATCCATAACATACGCAACATATCCCGCGCAACCCTGCCGCAGGTAGCGCCTAGTCCTCGCTGCTGAACATACTGTGGGTCCACGTTGTGGCCTCTCGCCGTGGATCACCAACTCTCCCCCACTTGAGGTCCTGAGCCGCACTAGCTGCTGAGCGCAATCTATCACCGCCCCATTGGGGCTGAGCCAACTTATACCTATAATCACCTTGTTCCCACGCAACGGAATGGGAACCAAGTCTACCAAGTAGCGCTCCTCAAATAACCTCAGAACACAATCCCTGAACACTGCTGATGCTCGCACTGATCGATCATCGGCAATCTCTACCTCTAAAGGGCAATCCAACATGCCCGAAGACTCAGTAAACTTCTTGCTAAGCGTAAGCGAAACAAACGATCGGGTGGCACCCGAATCAAACAACACCTGAACTGGGATACCGTTCACATGGAATGATCCTAAATGCATATACACAGAGCTCATATCAATATCATAACATCAATTAAATAAAACATAGGAAAAGAATCATACCCATCACCACATCGGGTGCGGCGCGTGCCTCCTCGGTAGTCAACTAAAATGCCCGGCACCTCACCACCGGAGCCTCTGCCTTGCCCTGCCGGCCATTAGTGATCCACAGGGTTGCTAGAGCTGGCGCCTTCACTGGCGCTGCTTCTGTCAACTGGGGGCAGTTGGCCTTCTTATGGCCCCTCTGGTTGCAGTGGAAACACAGCAACTCTGATGTCTGTATCACAGATGCAGGGGCGGTACAATCCCTGCTGAAGTACCCTGCCTTGCCGCACTTATAGCAGCCTGACGATCCCAACTTGCACACTCCCTCGTGTGTCTTGCCGCATTTCCTGCAATGGCCTCATCCCTGTTGGCCTTTCGGCCCTGCGTCTGGTCCCTTGGGCTTCTTCCCCGTAGCCCCCGTAACCTGCCCCTCCTCTGCCTTCCTCTTCCGGATGTGCTCCAGGTCGATCTCCCTTTCCCTTGCCTTGGCAATCATGGACTCCAGAGTAGGGCAAGCGGAAAAACTGACATGCTCCAGAATATCAGCTCGTAGCATGTCATGGTAGTGGGTCCTCCTCATATCCTCATCACCCGCGTACTGGGGCACCAATAATGCCCTCTCCCGGAACTTGGCGGTGATCTCTGCCACAGTCTTCGTGGTCTGCCTCATATCCAAAAACTCCCTGGCCAGTTGCTGAAGCTTTACAGCTGGCGCAAACTCTGCTCAGAACCTGGTCACGAAGTCTGACCATGACATAGCCTCAACAACCGAGGCTCCCAAAGAGTCACCAACAGACTCCCACCAGTCTCTAGCCCTGTCCCTCAAACACCTTGCTGCAAATCGTGTTGGGTTTTGAGTATTCTAACACTTTCTAAATGTACATGCAACCCTAACAACCTTGAATCTATGTTTTCTCTATATACATGCAAATTTCTTTTTCAAGGTTATTTCCTAACTAGCATGGCATGGGGAAATATAAAACATAAAAACTAGTAGAAATACATACCTTGTTGTTGCTTGGATTCCTTCAAGACTTTGTGAGCCTAGCATCCCAAATGTTGTGCCTCAAATTCTTCACACAACACTACAACCTTGGAATAACTAGAGAGAATACTTCTACACTTCAAAATCGGCTATGCCCTCACAAGAATACTCTAGTGCCTATTTTGCATGCTATAGGGTTTCTTTTATAGTGTGTCATAATTAGGAGTTACAAATGTAAACCCTAATTGTCATGACTCTTCATTTCTAATGACCCATGGGTTTGTAACTCCCATGGACTATCCATGGAGCTCCATATGGTTATAACCAAACCCATAAACCATGGATCATTAATCCACCATAAAAGAATTGATGATTGTCATAATCAACCCTATATATTTAATTAGTCTCACTTTGATCACTAAATTAATACTAGATTAATACTTGATCAACTACTAATTAAATAATACTATTACTAATATTAGAATATATAATATATTAATAATCATAAGTGCCTTATTCTCTCATTTAGTCTATCCAAGTATTGCAATGCCATGCAACCCAAATGGACCATGTCGGGTCGGGTCAAGTACATACCAAATAAATTTATGGACTTAGACACTATATCCAATAGTCTCCCAGTTGGATAAGTCTAATAACTATATTTGCAAATATGACTTCAAAATCCGACTAGCAATCGTAGCTCTTTCAAAGTCTCTCGGAACTGAGATGATGATGATACGCCATTTAAGATAAGTGATCATATAATCCTCTGCTCTCATTATATCAGCCGGACAAACACATGGAACATGGTCTTACTTATTGTCCAGCATTTGTTTCTCGATCTCCGATTTGTTTTGACGTAGAACTAAATTGAACACATCAATTAGGTTCTGACCAGGCCCGGTACATAGGTCAAAACCAAATCATCGAGGGGCCCAGATATCGCTTCTATTTCTAGAAGGAACATATAAACTTCGACTGATATGCTTGTACTAACTACTTGTTGAATTATTCACAAAGGCACGTTTTATAACATCGAGTTACCAATGCGTTTTCGTACAATTAATGAATAACCAACTCATAGTCAACAACTCATATCTCTAGGTTTGAAGATTTATATGATATTACCGTCTCACGATCACTCGAGATAAATTCCATGAAGTGATGCAAGTGAGTGTGGGTTAAATCCAATACTCAACCCTTATGAGTACTCATGAATGTTGTAGCAACCATTGCATTGTCTAAAGCACTTTAGACAAATCATACAAGCCAAATTCATGACAGTCTTGATTCATATCTACTTCCAACATATGACTGACTGTGGATGGTTTGAATAATATGATATATACCATAACATAATTATTCTGGAAGTCAAAACATGCAAAGTGAAACACAAGAATAATACTAATCTTATATGCCCCCAACACTTTAAGTGTAAATAAAAACACCTTTTATTTAAGCACCATATTGATTACTCATTATTTATGTTTCGATTAATCAACTTTATGCTTGAATTAAAACATTAGTTGTCCCATGCTCCAAGCATGTACACTATGTTTTTCCAAACAACAATTATGCCATACTCCAAGTATGCATACTATGTTAACATATGGTCCTCTCTTTGTGAAATAGATCAATTGACAATATTCCAATGATGCTCATTTCACAATTCCAATCCTTGTTGTAAATGCAAGAATACCAAACTCTTGCCATTCACTGTAATCTGTTAGATTATAAACTTATATGCAATGATCCTCTTGTAATGACTATGCACAGAAGTCAAAAAGACTTGGCAATAGACATTACAAAGTATTCCAATGGAAAACAATTCCATGAAAATGAAGTCTCAAATTCAAAGTACATTCCTTTGAACATCCTTCTTAGCATTAAGTTCTTTAATCTTACATAGATTCAAAAAATAACTTCCACCTATGGAGACAATTCCATATTACCATTTTAACCATCACTTCTGAACAAGAGTTGCCTCTTTTTAAAATATGTCAATATGGTCCTTACTCTATACTTCTAATTGTCCATGAGCAACCAATCTTTGGTAAACCTCAGATTGTCCTCGACAATTTTGCTTAATCATTTTAGTCATTTCCAGTTCTATTCCTTTTTCCATCTTAATGCCCTAGGCATTTGGAAAATTTAGAATGGATGAATATTATAGCACATGTAATCAAACCTATACCCAAAGCATATGGGACATGATTTACGCTATAAAAATTTTTATTTTCCATGTTTTCATAATTCGAACTATGAAGAGGGATGTCGTAATCATAATTGAATTTTGAGAACGAAAAATATATAGAATTTCCTTATGTTGAACCATTCCATCATAACATTCATATATATTCTTGACTAAAGTAGATTAAATTCTCAATCTAAGCTTGTAGAATTGGAATGAAGTATAAAATCCTCTCCCTTAATTATAGCAAACAACTTTTCAAAGCAAATTGAAACTTTTGTTTTATATAATTAACATTGCTAACTTGCAATACTTAACATAATCATCATGCTCCCACTAGCATAATAATTACCAGCACAACACTTTATGCTCCCACTAGCTTTGACATGTACTCAGAAATCAACTGGACTTCTAGAAATCAATACTTTATTGACTTTCTTACCAAAGTTCATATTTCTGATACTAGATTGCTTTGATAAGACTTTATCAAAAAAAAACATACACCTTTCCTTAAATAGCTCACATGTTTGTCTAGACCTTTTGTAATTCTCACTAGTTAGTGTGTCGGTTAACCACACACGCTCCACTAACTATATGAGAATGCAAATATCACAACTGCTATCTACTTAAAATCTTCTTAGTGGAAGCGTTTCCTCACCATCATTTTCATGAATCGAAGAGAAACCTTATGACACTTAGATTTTATGGTGTATCTGTTCTTTTCCATGTGAATTTTGTCAAAACCATAATCACAGGACTAGGTTAGTGAAACTTCCAAATTCATATGGACTGAACTTGTGCAATCTTAATTTCTTGCCACCCGACAGCACAAGGGCCTACCATTGCTTCCAGGTTGTTATGCAAACAGTCGAGAACTCTCAGAACTCCAATGCAAAGCCAACCTTAACTGGGATAAGCACAGAATATGTCAACACGATAGGTTACAAACCTCAAGTCTTGGGCTAGTGATTAACAAAACTCTTGATTAGTTCTTGAAACTATTTCAGAATCTTTTAGACTCCCACTTTCCTCTTGACATATAAGACTTTTCTTTTTCAAGAACCATTCCTTGACAATACAAATATTCAAGAGCTAGTGCGGATTCTTATCAAGTTAAACACTTCTCACTATTGGTCTTAGCTGGTCTTTGTTTTATCCAAAACATCACAACTTACCAATCTCAAATGTACAAGGATAGGAAACATCTACTCTACATTTGACAAGTGTTATGAACTTTCTAAAGACTATGTCACTCAAGTTACAATCTTGGAGTATAACTCCAGGATTTGTTTTTGGCACGAAGTATGAATTATCTTTTGATTTAACCATTTCAACAATTCATGATTCCTCTCCTCAGTCAACAAACACACTAAGGTTTCCTTAGAGGATAAATTGTGATATGGTTCCATAATCACTAAGATAATCATAAAACAAAATACACAAGTAGTCTTCCATCTCTTCAGATTGGAGAAACATTTATCTTTCTGCCTTATTTGATTCTTCTTATTCATTCTGCCATACATTGAAACTTTTCCAATGTTTCAGAATTACACTTAAACTCGTAAGCATAACCATATTTACAAAAATTTAGTAAATCATAACGAATAATCTTATCTATCTTTGTGGTGGACCTGACTAGTGCACAACTTAATCTACCTGATCCTTTATTCCTCCTCTTGACTCACATGCGAATGTGAACAAGGAATTAGTCTTAATTTACCAAAGATGAAAATTCTCATTCATCACACAATACAACTTGCATGATTCCAAGTTTCTATCCAACTGAAACTTGGGTGATGAGAATGTTTCCTTATTTGGTAAATTATGACACTACCACTAATGAAAGAATCAAATTCATTTACCCATATTGCTTATCAATGGAAACATATAAGCAACAACCTTTTTCACAAATGCCATTGTAAGGATACTTAAAATAAATAAAATCAAAACCATTTTCTTTTATTTTAAAACTTTGCGGAAAGCTTATCCTTACAATCCATATGGAAAACTTGTTGTTATCTATTCCTAAGCAATATATCATAACTCTTAAGTAACAACTCAAAATTCTGATCACCGAACCATGCGATCGAAATCCATCTTCACGATCAGAATCAACATATACTTCCTTTAAGTTTCTTCACTCTTCTTTGATTCTTAAACATCAATATGTGACCCAGTCACATCATGCAATAAGAATCTCAGAATAGAAACTTAATAGAGTTAGACAATGGACTTTACTTGAAGCAGAGTCAAACATTTGACTTTACTATCCTTATAGACTTTTAGGTAAATTTGGAAGCTTCGCAACCAATGCCCTTCCTTTGGCAACAGAAACATATGGACTCTTTGGAAACGGTACACGGGACTATCACAGACTTAGCCTTTCTCTTTACCATTTGGTCAGCCGAGTCGACTATGGCCAATCCCTTTCAATTGGGAAGAGCAAGGTTTTTTGGAGTTCCAATGTTACCATTGTCAATGTCCATGGAAGTTTGGGAAGTTGATCTTCCAATCAAATTTTGCTTTACCAATGCCCCAAATCATTGTTGATTCAGCATCATCAAGCAAATAGGTAAGATCATTAAGGGTCATGTCGTGATCTGTCATCAGGGAGTGACCAAGTCAACAGCCAGCTACCTTTAGACTTCGACACCCGACTCTGTCACACCCCCAAACCAAGGATGGCGAAAACGTCCGGGGGTGGAGGACTTCATGTAGAGTATCACAACAACGAGTATAATAGTGCTCAAAGTAAATACAACCATCATAAATATAATTGAAAAAAGTTACACCAAAGTATATGTTTACATGATTCGAGTCAATTACATTATGATACAAAATGAACTGTTTTACGATTTATCATCCCATCCTCAAAACGTTGTTGATTTCCTGTTTCACTGAATTCCTGAGAATACAAGTAGTTTTGAAAAGTGTCAACACAAAGGTTGGTGAGTTCATAAGCTTTTGATAATAAGAGTTTGAAAATTCGATCTTTGTAAAGAGATGTATGTTACCAAGAAAAATCCAATATTTTCCTTATAATAGTTATGTGGTCCTAAATACCAGGACCGAAAATGAACAAGTATTTGTCATACTTAAAGATATAAATGTAGTTTTAAATTAGCGTAAAACCCTTTCTGATTTGAGAAAAATCCCGAAATGAATGATGTGTAGTCTTTAAATACCAAGACCAAAAATATACCATAATATCTGTAATTATTGATATAAAAAGTGATTTTAAATCGACATAAAACCCCTTTTTGATTTATGAAAATCCCTGTAAACTTTATGTTGTTAAATCCCTATGTGAGCCGCTATAATCATACTAATGACTGAATAAACCTGCCACGACATTTCTCAGGCGTCGCGCAACTGAAATGACACTTGTCACCACAGACCTGCCGGTCTAGCTGTTGCATGCAGCTTAGGTGTGGGGTGTCTAACCCAATATAGATCTATACACAACTATCACGTTCTCCCTCCAAGAGACTCTGATTATAACTACCAGGAATTTAGATTCCGCACTCGGACGTACGAAAGAGATTGTCTCACAATTTAGGTTAACAAGTTTACGTGTGGTGTGCATAAGTGTAAAACCTTTTTCTGTGGGAATAAAACCTTCCGAAATGTGTTTGTTGTGTTAATGGAAACATAAACCATACCTATTATAGTTTATCCCAAAATGTTTGTAATGTATAAGAACTCTTTTATGAAAACGCATTTGTGTTATGAATCCATAAACTATGCTTATTATAGCTTAATATACGTGTTCTAATGAATGAATAATCTTACCATGAATGACTAGGTTTCAGTTTATGATGATAAACTAACAGAGAAACACATTCAATATTTAGAAGTTATTGTTATACACTTTGCTCAACATAATACAAAGTGTTATGAAAGTTATATGTTGTTAACTAAATTTAACCTTTCTGTGCTGTTTTAGAAAATTCATAGAAAAATCATCAAAGGTCCAAATCAGAATCCGTAAATTCTGAGAGTTCCCAAAATGTGTCTAGTTTACTCATAATTTTTATCATGATTTTTAATGAACTCTAACTCGTGTAAACAAGTCCATAATCACAGACTGGTCGATGTCTGAAATGATAGGCAGTTTTGTAAAAATTACCATAAATTGTAGAAAAAATGTATGGAGATGTGCAAGTAGTAATTTTAAAGCTAAGAACTGGAACTACTTACACCTAAAACAGTTTTGAAAACAAAAATGTTTAAGTTGCCCAAAACAGTCCGTGAATGGAGTCCAACTTTTATGATGAAGGCTGTTAGAAAAGTTTAGTTATGTTCTTGGTGTTTTAACTTGTATTCCCCCCTCCCCCCCCCCCCCCCCCTCTAAAAACTTGAGAAAACATGAAAATGTAGGGGTATGAACTCACCTTGAGTGATTTCAGAAGATGGATGATGGAGAAAAGAAGTGTTCAACTCAAGAACACTTGGGAGATGCTTGAAGATTTGAGGAGCTAACAACAAATATGACGATATTTGTGTAAGCAATCAATGATTTGAGTAGAATGAAGTGTAATAATCACAAGGAGTATGTTAATACTTACCAAAAGTAGAATAAAAGCTTGGAGTATAGCCTTGAATCTCGAATTTTTAGAGAGAGGAAGTGAGAGAGAAAATATGTTTGATTTTTGGTGGAAGAATGAGAAAATGAGAGAAGTGTGTGAGGAGAGAGGAGACTTTTCTAGCCTTTGACCAATTGTGAGGTTGGAAAAAGGTAGGAAAAGTACAATGAAGTGACTAGGTATGGGCTGATGGGGAATAGTGACATGAGTGGGTATGGGTGGTTGCTTGTGTCATAGAATAAAGGAAAATCAACACTCCACCTCTTGTACTTCACCCACTCTTCTTAGATAAGGTTTTATCCTTAAAAACGTGATAAATCATTAATTATGGGTCCTTATATGTTAAAATAAAGTTTTGGGTGAAAATCTCGCGTTAAAACAATTAAAAACGAGCCTAAAATGCAAAACTACTCGAAAACCGGGAAGAAAAAGGCTAACGGCGAGGCTTCTCGGAAGGGGGCTGAAGGTTCGGTCCCTTCTGATGCTAGGTCCGAAGCGAACTGGGGCGAGACAGCAAGGAGCGAAGAGGAGGTTCGGTCCAAGAGGACCTTCGGGTTCGGCTCTTCCAGCTTCGGTTCTCAGCAGGTTCGGTCCCTATAGGGACCTTCGGGTTCGGTTCAGCAGCCTTCAGGTTCGGTCCAAGAGGGTTCGGTCCCTAAGAGGACTTTCGGCCCTAAGAGGGGTTTCGGCTCCTTAAGAGGGGTTTCGGGTCCTTAAGCCTATTTTACTCGTTTTTACCCCGTTTCAAGCCGTTTTTGACCCGGTTAAGGGTCAGAATGACCCGAATGACTTCGAAAAGTTACGGGAACTTTTGAGAGAGATTTAGGAGAGATTTCACATTCTTGGAGAGATTTCTCATACAAAGAGAGATTTGGGAGAGATTTCACATACTTAGAGAGATTTGGGAGAGATTTCATATTCTTGGAGAGGTTTCTCATACAAAGAGAGTTTTGGGAGAGATTTCACATACTTAGAGAGATTTGGGAGAGATTTCATATCCTTGGAGAGGTTTCTCATACAAAGAGAGTTTTGGGAGAGATTTCACATTCTTGGAGAGATTCCTCATACAAAGAGAGTTTTGGGAGAGATTTCACATACTTAGAGAGATTTGGGAGAGATTTCACATTCTTGGAGAGATTTCTCATACAAAGAGAGTTTTGGGAGAGATTTCACATTCTTGGAGAGATTCCTCATACAAAGAGAGTTTTAGGAGAGATTTCACATACTTAGAGAGATTTGGGAGAGATTTGACATACATGGGGAGATTTAGGAGAGATTCTCGATTAAAGTGAGATAGAGTGAAAACGATTGAGAGAGGTTTCGTGTGTGACATTTGCGAGTGTCCGGCTTCGCAATACAAGGTCCGTAAACCCTGTTAAGCCTTGTTTAAGAATCTTACACACTCTTAATGAGTATGCAACATTGTTTTATCGGTTTGGCTCGCCACGTACCACAGTTTTAGGTTAAGGAGATCTAGATGTACGCACTTTTCGATTTATGATCTCTCATTAGAATAGCGAGTTGTTTAGGAATTACATAATGTAAACTCTAGTACCCACAGGCAAATTGAGTCGAACGGTTTGACTTGTTGACTTTAGTTGACTTTGACTTGACCGAAAATTGACGGTTGTCACAGACTCTCCTGGCCTGTCAAAATGTGACTTAATCTCTAAGACCTAAGCACATATAGACTTTGTTTGCCAATAGGGATTGAGTGACTTAGAACTTTTCAGGTCTTGAAACTTGTGGGATAGGGAGATTTATTGGAGTAGGTGAAGGAAGTGAAGTATGATTTTCAGTCCCACTAATGCACAACAAAGGGATTGATTGCCATTCGGGATATCATCTTCATTAGGAAGCTTCTTCCTAAAGATTTGGGAAGACCATAGCTGTCTAAACTAGACATCTATAATGGGAGAAATTCAAGTTAGTTGATTTAAAGTCCTTAATATAACACCCAATATGAAATATTAAGGCTAGGACCCAATAACCTATTTATAACTGGAAGAGGGATGCCGTAATCCAAATTATAAAATAGTTAAAGGTAGGTAAATGACGATTTACCAATTTCCACCATGAAAAACGAAATATTTTATTATTAGGTTTTATTGGTTTTGAAACTCCTAGATCTTTTGAGATACATTGAACTTTTCAATGGCATGTGTGAATCTCGATTGTGCCCTCTCAAGTTTGTGACTGGGATGCCGAGGATCACAAACAAGGTGTGAATAACCATATAAATTGACTTGGTACCCTCAACAATATTACCTAATCGATGTGCCGGTTAACCACACACGCTCCACCGATCTATAATAAAGTCAAGTTACCATTTGCTACTCTTACTAGTCCATGTTATTGTGTCGGTTAACCACACACGCTCCACTAACGACTTGGTAAGGTACAAAGTGTAATTTTATGGGCTAGAAGCAATTTCACATTTTCCTAAAGTAACTAAGATTGGGAATTTATAATGTATAGTTACTTTATAATTCATTATACTTTTAATGAGTATTTAAAGTCGTATCCTACCCGTTCGGCTAACGACCCTCCACCGATCAAGGAAGCGGTGGGTGAGAGTGGACACCCATTAAGTCACAATTTTATAGGCAACAACCTTATACCCCCCTTATAGACCGACTTCGTGAATGAGGCCTACTAACGGTAAGAATGGCATATTCTTATACATATCTATATAATTAAAATTATAATAATAGTATAAGGGTGTATTTTAAACATTTAAAATACTTGGTGGTTTAATCTATTAATTAAACTATACTCTTAATTTAATTAAACTTAAACCATGTCTTTATGGAATTATTAACTCTTTTAATTAAACACTTTAATTAATTTAATAAAGTCCATAAAGTTTGAATTTTTTTTAACTAAAAAAAAAAAGATTTAATTTGGAATTAAAGTGTAAGACTTTACAGCTTCCAAAACTTGAGGGAAAGTGTTGAAACTATTTCAAGACTCTTCAAATTTGTAACTTATGAGTTTTAATGGTTCATAAAGTTGAAGACTCTTCATTTTATGAAACCTACTATTCTTTAATGACAACTTTTAAAGAAGTGACTTTTGGTTATCCATAACTTGACGACAAGTTATGTACACCATTATTGTCATTAAGATCATGAATTAAACACACATGGAGGTTACACATTATTCCTATGATCTTCTAAAAACTCATAAGAACACAAATTCATGTCAAACAATTTCAAGAAATCATATTAACATATACAATACTTGAAATTTAATAAAATTCATGTAAAATGGGTTAACATAATCATTATCATTTTGAAAAAACAGATTTTACAAGTCCAAAACAGATTGGGATAATGATTTTAATCCATTTTCAGCAACACAACACGAAAAAACTGCTCAACACGCTCCTACTCGTCGAGTGCATGATTCTACTCGTCAAGTAGGATGAATTTGTTCATGGACTCGGCGAGTCCTCCCCATGAACTCGGCGAGTCCAGTCGTCAGAGAGCAGATTTTCGACTTTTTCAAGCAGTTTGCATCAAGTATACAGAAAACAATCCTAGGCTCTGATACCACTATTGGATTTTGAGTATTCTAACACTTCCTAAATGTACATGCAACCCTAATAACCTTGAATCTATGTTTTCTCTATATACATGCAAATTTCTTTTTCAAGGTTATTTCCTAACTAGCATGGCATGGGGAAATATAAAACATAAAAACTAGTGGAAATACATACCTTGTTGTTGCTTGGATTCCTTCAAGACTTTGTGAGCCTAGCACCCCAAATGTTGTGCCTCAAATGCTTCACACAACACTACAACCTTGGAATAACTAGAGAGAATACTTCTACACTTCAAAATCGGCTATGCCCTCACAAGAATACTCTAGTGCCTATTTTGCATGCTATAGGGTTTCTTTTATAGTGTGTCATAATTAGGAGTTACAAATGTAAACCCTAATTGTCATGACTCTTCATTTCTCATGACCCATGGGTTTGTAACTCCCATGGACTATACATGGAGCTCCGTATGGTTATAACTAAACCCATAAACCATGGATCATTAATCCACCATAAAAGAATTGATGATTGTCATAATCAACCCTATATATTTAATTAGTCTCACTTTGATCACTAAGTTAATACTAGATTAATACTTGATCAAATACTAATTAAATAATACTATTATTAATATATTAGAACTTATAATATATTAATAATCATAAGTGCCTTATTCTCTCATTTAGTCTATCCAAGTATTGCAATGCCATGCAACCCAAATGGACCATGCCGGGTCGGGTCAAGTACATATCAAATAAAGTTATGGACTTAGACACTATATCCAACAAATCATACCATGGCAGAAGCTAGTTAGCTGCACGGACTCAATGCCCGCAATCCATCGTTTGGCAGCAATGGGGTCCTTCGCCTCACAAAAATCTGGCGCACTACTGCCCCTGAAGTCCTTAAAGGACATTGTGTGGGATCTTGAGTGGCCAGATGCCATGTCACTCCTGAACGCCCTGAGGCGATCCTCCATCAACTCAATTATCCCTTCCTTGATCGACCCGAAGATAATGGGAGTCGACTCAAGGATGCCTCTGGTGATCTCTGATGCGATGAACTCACGTAACCCCTCATCTACTCGTTCGGAACCTGATCCCGAACCCGATCCCTCTCCTGAACTGCCAACTTCTGGCCTCGAGCGTAGTACCACCATTCTATAATACATAAATAACAACTGTTAGCCATACTGATACCTATTGAGGGATCACATCTACTACAAGTTCCCTGGTCTATCTCGGCCTTCCTTAGTTAGGGTACGGATCCTCTGCTTTTAGTAGTACGGGCCCATACCACCTTCCACATCTATCCGTACCTTCTTCAAGGACTGCCTCGACTCCACCAGATCCCTTCTACCACTACTGATCACTGTTATTGTTATCCTAGGCTTACCCTAGGGAAAACCTATGACTCCTCCCTATCCGGTCCTCAGCTGCTGAAGGCCTCCTTGCAATGCTAATTAGCCATTACCTGACTACCATCACATGTGACGAGGCTCAGATAATCCTTCGAGTAAAAGACCCGTCCCTACAAAAGTTAGACTCAAACAAGAGCTGCGCAATAGGACCAAATCCAGCACTCTGAGATTATTCAATGTAGAAGCAAAGAATTGAGTATGAAATCAATCATAGTATCAAATGATCAAACAGTTGTTTACGAGATTAGAACACAGATGTAAATATAATTTCTGATTCAGCTCTATTACACTTCTCAAGATTTATAGAGTACAAATGAATATTCTGTAAAGACCTCGTTCCATAACTTTAGTAAACACTCCTATTTATAGGAGAGGAAAAGCGTACAAAAAAATATTCTAAGGATTAAACATTAAGTACTGAATATAATGCCTTAGAAAAATACATTACATAACATACGAAGACATGAGACCCTTCGTATGAAGACCTAAGCCCTTCGACTAATTACAACATTTTTGCCCTTACAATCTCCCCCTTTGTAATTAAAGTCAAAGTCTTCAGTTGGTCAGCAATTCAATCGAATACATCATAACCCTTCTTATCTCCGTATACCACCCTATGTTCTTCCTAATCTCCTTCTTGTCTCCTTCGTTATTCTTTTTATAATGATTCATGTAACATACACGTTCTGAAATTGGGTATTGTTATTATTAAAAGTGAATAAAATTGAGTGTTGAGTTCTAACAGCTAGTTTTTACTAGAAATGAAGTAAAACTATGTTTAGAATCACTCATAAAATATTGGAAGTCTTATGAGATTCCAATTAATAGCCAAATAATGAAAATTTAGCGAAAATATAAAATTTTAAATAAGTAAAAAATTTTATTATTAAAAGTTGTAGATAATCTCATTAGAAACAGGTAGGCGAAAACCACGTCAACATCCGAGTTATAACGAAGAAGTTATGACCAATCGAAGATTCGCGACAAAACCGGCACGGTGCCGAATGAAGTAAAAAGTGAGTTTTTGATAAACTAATTTTTAGCCTTATTAATCTAAATGAAAGTTGTAGTATTTGTTAAACCAATAAGTTCGATAAAAAGAACGCCAAAATCTGACTTCGTATGAGGAAGTTATGATTTTTCGAAGTTTCAGTTTAGCGGTAGACATCTAAAAACTCGAATTTTAGATCGAGTGATTTTTAGCCGACACAAACTAAACGCGAATTGAAGGTCTCATCATTTGTAGTACAACGGTTAAAAGTCTGACGAAAACGGACGTCGGATGAATAAGTTATGAATTTTTAACGGATTTTCTAGTCCCGGTTTGTTAAAAATAATAATATTAAAATTAAAGTCAAAATTAGCTGATAAAGTCTAAACAAAAGTTGTAGACAATAATTTTAGCTACGCGTGCATATAAAGAACGTCAAAAACGGAGCCCGTATGCGAAAGTTATGGATTTTACAAGTTTTGGGCACATTTTCCGAGAATCTTGCATGGATAAGATCCAATCTCGGTGTCACCCGCCCCGTGTCCGATCAGATGACGAGGCCGATGCGCGGCCCAATAGTCTTCCGACGCGTGTACAGCCTTCGGTCCAATAGGCGCCTAGTGCGTGCCGTCTCAGTGGCTTGTCCGAAGCGCGCCAGCTGCCCCTGCGAACCGAGCCACCTGCCTTTCCTCGCTTTCGAGCCTCGCTGCTGCGACGCGTGCTTCCTTCTCCCTGCTTTGGATCCGAGGCTCGCTGCTATATAAGGCTGCGAGACCTCCCGGGGATTTTGAGAATTTTGGCACTTTTTCACCATTTTTCAATATTTTTAGTATTTTGACTTCCTCCGAAGCCCCGATAGTATTTCTAACACCCGAAACATGCCCCGAAGTTCCCGAGAAGCCCGAAAAATTTATCTTTTCGGTTTCGAAGCTCTACCTTCGCAGAGCACGATTTTCAACGACGAAAGTCATATTTAGAGCTGAAGTGCTACTCAAATTACTATTTTAACCCCCGATTATTTTAAGGTGAGTTCAATATATAGGAACAATTGTATGTTATGTGTTATATGTGCTATGTGCTTTTCAGTGTTATTATTCTGAGTTATTTTCCAGTGTTATTTTTATTCGCTATTTTTAATAGCAAAGTTATACCTTTGACCATGTGATCAGTGAAAGGACTTAGATTCATGGTGGTACTAGTATGTAGCCTCTGGCCATGTAGAACATGTCTCATAAGAGAATGACTTCTATTCTATGGCATTGGAATAAAGTTAGATGTGAATGGTATGTAGCCTCTGACCATGTAGAGCATGACTCCGTAAGAGAATGAACTCTATTCTATGGTATTGGCAAATGGTTAGACAGGGCAATAAGCCTGAAATCTACCAAAATGTTAATCAGAAATTATATGTCTTCTGTGTGATTTGGGCCAAAGCTTTATTGATGCATATCAAGAATTGAAAAGTATATCTTTGAATAAAGTCTTTGATTGATATGAACACTTGTCACCTGATCTCACATATGTCTTGTTCCCTTTGCTTCTGTCATATTGGTATATATATAAGGCATAAGATTATATTGTATCTATTTATTGAATTCACTAAGCATTATCGCTTATCCCTCTCAATATTTAACAATTGCAGGTGATGAGTATCCAGTTTAGTTTTATACTGCTGAAAGATTTAGAATAGTTAATACTATTTCTCTGTATTTTAATGTTCATGTATGTATATGAATAGTAGATTCCTGGGTAGATATGAAATGTAATAAAACTTAGTCGGTTTGTATCCAATCCTTTGTAATCACTTTATAAATATAAAATATTGTTTTATAAATATGCATGTAGCATGTTTTGAGGAAGTAACTTAAGAATAATGTTGGAATAGTATGAAAGTTTGGGTCTTTCATAAATACGAAAGTTGGGGTCTTTCAATCATGGTATCAGAAAAATGGTTTAAGTGAACTAAATATCACGGATTGGTATTTAGACTTAAACTGTTGGAAGCTCAATATATGAGTTGATTCATAATAAGTATATGGATACAAACCATAGGAAATATTTTAGTGGGGGATTGGGCAATGATAAACCCTAGTATTCTGAGATATTAAGTTACTTCAGAATTTTAAGAAAATTAGTTTAAGTGAACTAGAAATTTTGAGAATTTCTAAACTTAAACAAGAATTGTTAAGTGAAGATGATACGATATGTATCTGGTATATTTTAGGTTGAATGCCTAATGGAATCAAGCACTAGAATATTAAGAGGAGATATGCCTTATATTCTAATATGTGCTAAATGATAAATGAATATAGCATGCCTTAAGGTGCTTACCTATAATTGCTATTATTTGAGAAAGCTTAAGGTCTGTTGCCGACCTTGGTTTAGAAAATTTTATGTTCAGAATTCTAAGAATTTTCGTAATAGAATTTTTCGAAGTGATAAAGAGACTTATGATAGTTGACATTGATAAGTTTATAAATAAACGATCGCGAGATATTGTAAAATAATAAATATGAATTATTATCGTAATAAGTGTATTAATGCCAATAGAGTGGTAATATACATTTAAAGTATGTTTGATATATAATAACATCTTTGGAAGAAAGATGTGCATTTGAAACACGTTTGGGCGAGACAAATATGTTGGTGCAAATCCACGAAGTTGTTTCCACCGATGTTCAGATTGAAGCAGTGATTGTTTAGAGAGTCAGAAGAACCGAAGATGGTGGTCAATACTTCAATAGTATCTTAATTGATGTGGTACAAGATTAGAAGAATTAAATGAAGATCAAAGGAAAGGCTAATGAAGTTTTTCAGACTCAATAGGCCAAGACTTTGTGATGTAGTATGTAGTTTGAGTAGTAACCCTATAAAAGATGTTCAGACTTAGTATTTAATAATACTAAGTGATGATTGACTTCTATCCCATCCTTATAGAAGTTCTATTGTGTGTTAAGCCGACTTTAACATACAAGATTGGGATGGTGAGTTGAGTCATTTTGTGGTAAATGGTTAAGCAACTTACTCGTCTAAGTAAGGTAGAATGCTTAATTGAAGAAGAAATACACCCATAGTATCGTATGAGAAGAGATGTTGTAGTCAGGAATGACATAGAACCAAGTTGAAGCTAGTAGAGCTTGCTGAGATGCAGCTATGATGCAGACTTTTTAGGATAGACTCCTATGAAGTAGACTTAGACTTACTCAGATACAAGAATAACGATGTCAAGGAAGAATAATGAAATGAACAAATGTGCATGATGGTTTGCATGAGTTAGAAGATGATGCAGGTAGTAGAAGATTGTTTGCCTCCATGATGCTACAGGAAATTTTGGAATAATGTGTCTTGTAGAGTAGACACTACTCGAGAAAGAATTTATATGAAGAAATGGAAGTAAAATTTATATCGAACTATGGAAAAGTATTAGGATATATTAAAGCGAGCATATGCATGCGAAGAATCCTAGAAGGTGAGTATAGGCAATCCAATATATGTTTGATAGAAACGTGAAAACCCTAGTTGAGTCTAGGAGAAACTGTTGTATGTATTTGTTTAAACACATTCATGTGTGATAAGTTGCTTTGTGAAAACTTTTGAATGGTGACTTGGGAACTGCAAGACAATACTTGGAACAAGTATGAGTAGGTGTGAATAGTAGTAGAGGCCTATACTACTGGAAGCACAGGACTCACACTTGGATCAGGAAAAGTCACAAGGTTGCCAAGAAGCTAGTAAATGATTTCGTTTATTCATGTGTGTCGTTACCTTCGTTTCGGTAATGACTAAGAAGATAATTATCGTTAAAATCTTAATGTCATAAAGAATCGAGTCTGATTAGTATAAATCCGCGAAAGGAGTTGATTGGTTCAGAGAACCATGTCTCATATAGTGACGAAACTTCAGTAGGAATACTGAAGAAGTAAATGGTCAAGGTAGTCGATAGAAATATAACGATCTTCATTAAAGAATTGAGCAATCATTTTCCAGAGATATGACTTGCTATGTGGTGTTATTGGACACAAGAAATGTTTCTGCCCTACTCTTACTAGTCAAATGGCGGGGAGTCAAGTTTCCGTTCAACAATCAAAGAGTACTCCAACTAAAAAGGAGGAGGTGCCAAAAGCTAAAAGATATGTAGGTCCGAAAGCACGAATTGGAGATACGTGGTGCTATTCTTTCTGTTCCAAAGCATCTACGTGTTGATCAAACTCTTTTCATTTTCTTTATTCCATCAGCTTGATTTATTTGATCTGATTCTAATACAAGAGTTTGGTTCATTGTGTGTCTTTTGTGTTATAAATACAAATGTCATTAGAATAAAACCATTCGAGTTGTTGTTAGAGAAAAAGTAAAGACCTTATCGCGGGTTTAGTCTATAAACCAAGAAGGAGTAGGAGTCTACAATGAGAATTGAGTTTTAACTCAAAGATTAGGATCGAAAGCCCAATAGAGAATGATGAGCAGGTGCAGGTTTGAGCACCGCTAGTAATTAATAAGTTTGAAGAGTTTGACAATCGTTTGGCAAACTAAAAGTTAAATATCGTACATTTTAGATTACTACAAAGGAAGTAAGTTAAAACTCGAATGTTGTGACTAGTAATTTTCTCGTAAACTTTAGATTTACTCAAATCTTATTTGATTTCAATGCCTCAGATTCTTTCGTGCCTTATAAATTCGCATATTCTTTTCAAATTGCTTATTACGCAATTGTCTAATCATTTCATATAGATAACATAGGAAATATATCATTACTTGCTGATAAAGCCTATAAAGTTAGTATTATAGGAATTTAAAGTTATAATCTTCCTGCTAACCTAATTCCTATCTTTGATATTATTCTCAACATGGATCGATTGTTAAAGAATCACGCAGAACTCTTGTGCTACGAAGAGATGATGAGCATCCCTATCGAAAAGGGGGATTCTATTTATGCCTACGGTGAAAATAATAAATTTCTTTCTTAATACTCATATATTATATCGAGGAGATATTCTAATTATCCGGCTTATACAGTTAATACCTTAAAAGAGGAGAAGAAAACTGTGAATGATAACATTTGGATAATTATCGACTGGCTGATTAAGAATGCCTATTTTCTCATCATGTGTGAAACAACTTCAACGGAGAAATACGCACAAATTTATTTAGGCGAAATTGTGACGAGACATGGTGTGTCACTGATGACTAGTTCCAATTATGATACTCTCTTCACTTCTCACTTTTGGGCGAGTATGAAGAGTGAATTGGGATCTCAAATTACTCCCAACACAACTTATCATCCTCAGACAAATGATCAGAAGAAGATAGCAATCCAAAATAGTAGAAAATATACTGAAGGTATATAAAGTACTAATGTCATACTCAAATATGTTGGCGTGACGTAGGACAAAAGATCTTTGGAGGATCTGAAATGATTCAATACATCACTGACAAGATACAAATTTTGCCGAGAAAGAATGAAAGCGGCCCAGGATCGACAAATGTCCTATGTAGAAAAGAGGAGATGACCCATAGAATTTCGGGTGGATGATTTAGTAATACTGAAGGTATTTCATGAAAAGGCATTATTCTACTATGGAAGAAAGAACGGTTGGTAAGCAAGCATATGACTTGGAATTGCCTGAAGATTTGACAGATATTCATGAAGTGTTTCATTTGAGTTATATGTGCCAATGCTTAAGTGTATATCATGAAATGATTCCGTTATCCTAAGAGATATTGGATAATAAGTTAAGATATGTAGAAAACCCTGAAAAGACTGTAAACGAATGAACGACTAATCTACATAATAAAGAAGTAGAGTTGGTGATTTTCAAGTAGAAACACCAACGAGGCCCAAATTATACTTGGGGAACATAAGAATGAGATAAGAGTGAAGTATCCTCATTTATTTTAATCGTTATGATTTCGGGGACGAAATCCTCAAAAGGAGGAGGTATTTGTAACATACACGTTCTGAAATTGGGTATTTTTATTATTAAAAGTGAATAAAATTGAGTGTTGAGTTCTAACAGCTAGTTTTTACTAGAAATGAAGTAAAACTATGTTTAAAATCACTCATAAAATATTGGAAGTCTTATGAGATTCCAATTAATAGCCAAATAATGAAAATTTAGTGAAAATATAAAATTTTAAATAAGTAAAATTTTATTATTAAAATTTGTAGATAATCTCATTAGAAACATGTAGGCGAAAACCTCGTCAAAATCCGAGTTATAACGAAGAAGTTATGACCAATCGAAGATTCGCGACAAAACCGGCACGGTGCCGAATGACGTAAAAAGTGAGTTTTGATAAACTAATTTTTAGCCTTAGTAATCTAAATGAAAGTTGTAGTATTCGTTAAACCGAGAAGTTTGATAAAAAGAACGCCAAAATCTGACTTCGTATGAGGAAGTTATGATTTTTTGAAGTTTCAGTTTAGCGGTAGACAGCTAAAAACTCGAATTTTAGATCGAGTGATTTTTAGCCGACACAACCTAAACAAGAATTGAAGGTCTCGTCATTTGTAGTACAACGGTAAAAAGTCTGACGAAAACGGACGTCGGATGAAGAAGTTATGAATTTTCAATGGATTTTCCTATCCCGGTCTGTTAAACTAATAATATTAAAACTAAAGTCAAAATTAGCTGATGAAGTCTAAACAAAAGTTGTAGAGCATAATTTTAGCTACGCGCACATATAAAGAAAGTTAAAAACAGAGCCCGTATGCGAAAGTTATGGATTTTACAAGTTTTGGGCACATTTTCCGAGAATCTTGCAAGGATAAGATCCAATCTCGGTGTCACCCGCCCCGTGTCCGATCAGATGACGAGTCTGATGCGCGGCCCAATAGTCTTCCGACGCGTGTACAGCCTTCGGTCTAATAGGCGCCCAGTGCGTGCCGTCTCCGTGGCTTGTCCGAAGCGCGCCAGCTGCCCCTGCGAACCGAGCCACCTGCCTTTCCTCGCCTCCGAGCCTCGTTGCTGCGACGCGTGCTTCCTTCTCCCTGCTTCGGATCCGAGGCTCGCTGCTATATAAGGCTGCGAGACCTCCCTGGGATTTTGAGAATTTTGGCACTTTTTCACCATTTTTCAATATTTTTAGTATTTTAACTTCCCCCGAAGCCCCGATAGTATTTCTAACACCCGAAACATGCCCCGAAGTTCCCGAGAAGCCCGAAAAATTTATCTTTTCGGTTTCGAAGCTCTACCTTCGCAGAGCACGGTTTTCAACGACGAAAGTCATATTTAGAGCTGAAGTGCTACTCAAATTCCTATTTTAACCCCCGATTATTTTAAGGTGAGTTCAATATATAGGAACAATTGTATGTTATGTGTTATATGTGCTATGTGCTTTTCAGTGTTATTATTCTGAGTTATTTTCCAGTGTTATTTTTATTCGCTATTTTTAATAGCAAAGTTATACCTTTGACCATGTGATCAGTGAAAGGACTTAGATTCATGGTGGTATTGGTATGTAGCCTCTGGCCATGTAGAACATGTCTCATAAGAGAATAACTTCTATTCTATGGCATTGGAAAAAAGTTAGATATGAATGGTATGTAGCCTCTGACCATGTAGAGCATGACTCCATAAGAGAATGAACTCTATTCTATGGTATTGGCAAATGGTTAGACAGGGCTATAAGCCTGAAATCTACCAAAATGTTAATCAGAAATTATATGTCTTCTGTGCGATTTGGGCCAAAGCTTTATTGATGCATATCAAGAATTGAAAAGTATATCTTTGAATAAAGTCTTTGATTGATATGAACATTTGTCACCTGATCTCACATATGTCTTGTTCCCTTTGCTTCTGTCATATTGGTATATATATAAGGCATAAGATTATATTGTATCTATTTATTGAATTCACTAAGCGTTATCGTTTATCCCTCTCAATATTTAACAATTGCAGGTGATGAGTATCCAGTTTAGTTTTATACTGCTGAAAGATTTAGAATAGTTAATACTATTTCTCTATATTTTAATATGCATGTATGTATATGAATAGTAGATTCCTGGGTAGATATGAAATGTAATAAAACTTATTCGGTTTGTATCCAATCCTTTGTAATCACTTTATCAATATAAAATATTTTTTTATAAATATGCATGTAGCATGTTTTGAGGAAGTAACTTAAGAATAATGTTGGAATAGTATGAAAGTTTGGGTCTTTCATAAATACGAAAGTTGGGGTCTTTTAATTCATACGAACAATCAAGTCTGTATACTAAGAAGTTGCATATCTCTCCACTTCACTTGTTTGAAACAAAAAACATTTTGCTCTTCCTGCCTTATCTTTTCCAACAAAAACAATACCTAATGGCTTCAAGCAGATTTCTCCGTCTTCGTATTTCTTCAGATCTGCTTGTTTCTTTGTAGGAGCCATTGGTGCTGTAATTTCAATCCCTTTTGTTGTTGCCAATTCAACATCAGTTTGAGCAAGACACTCAAAATAATTCTTTATAAAGATCTTGATGTGTTGGCATCCATGCTTGAAAACATCCGGTTCTGTTTCATGAAGAAAGGAAAATGACTTGTCCCTTAGTAATAATGCAACTTGTATAAGGTCATACAAGTTCATCAAAGGAAAGTCTGGAATTGTAAAGTCACAAGTTTTTCCACTGGATTTGATCACCGTGTATCTGAGATTTTGGATGACATTTTCGAAGATCACGTCTCCTTTTATACTTACAACTTTCTTTATCTTCTCCAGTGACCAGACTTCTTCAGGAGCTTTTCCCAAAACTGCATGAAGCGAATTTTCATCTTCTTTCCTTCATCAACATCTTTACATTTTACTTCTGCTCGAAACCGAGACATGATAAACATCATCTCATTTACTAGAAAATCCAGTTGACATGAATCAAAGTTTGTCACCACATAACTTTTCTTCGGAATCTTCTCAAACGAATATATGTGGTCAAACATCACTCTGGCTTCAATAGTTTCATAATTGTATTGCTTCGAAGGATCACCTTTATCCAACTTTGATGGATCTTGAGCACGAAGAGTCATGATGCTCTGTAAGTGTCTCATCTTCTCCATCTCGGCATTTATTTCAGCTGTCTTCTCTTCTTTAGATTTCTCAATCAAAACCCCTTTTCCCTTATCTTTCAAAGCTGAATCTATCACAACAGTCTTCGATTTTGAAGCACTTCCAGCTGCTTCACTAATAACAACACCCTTTAGTATTGGCTTGGTTACATGTATTGTTGTAACCACAGTCGATGAAATTGGACCAGCTGAAAAAATTATTGGTTTTGAAGTTGGAATCTTCGAAGGGAACACCTTTCCCACCACCTTCGAATCAACTTGGATTTCTTTGATATTTTCCCCAGCCTACGTAGATTCTATCTTCTTTTCTCCCCCTTGCACCCCTGTGAAAACAGGTGGGGCATCTGATACTACTGGAAGAAGGCTGGATATGTGAGTTAGTGGTGATAATTGTTTGTGTAAAATGGCTTCAAAATGTAAAAATTTCTGAGACAAAAATTCCGGAGTAATCATTGAGGAAGGAACAGGTTTGACAGTTAAATCATTCAACTCTTGTAGCAACACATTTAGCTCTGAAAAATGCTTATCATCTTTTTTAGAAAGATGAGTTAATTGAGGACTCATACTTTCGAAAAGTTTGACAAATCTGGTCACTGCATCACAGATAATGTCAATCTTTTGATTCACCGATGCATAGTCTTGTTGAACCGCTTGAACTTCTTTTTGCATATATTCACGAAGTTCTCTGATTTGCATATTGACATCTTCACGCACCTTCTTTACCTCTTGAATAAAGAGCACATGACGTTCCTTGGTTACGCACTTGAAGTCTTTCACTTCACCCAAGAAATCCTTTCGTTGAGAAGTCAGATGAAGTTCATTCGAATGATCAGAAGAGTCAAATTTCTCCAAAACTCGTACTTCAGAATCCCTTAGCATACCCGACACTTTGCTTATGACCCTAGATTCGAAGTCCTTCAACAAAGAATCCACCTCCAAACTTGAGACGGAAGAACCTCCCCCAATATTATCTTGAGACTGAAGAATTGAATTCAATTTTAAATTGAGAATTTTAAATTGTTTCATAGTCATTAACATATGATCCGGAAAAGCTTCTTCTTCTGCATCAAACTTCAAATCTTCAAAGGTTCCTCCAAAACCGTCATTATCAGTTTCAGTCTCTAAAAGCATAGTGTCATCCACAGGTGAAGTGGGTTTTGGTGGATCAGTAGATTGAGATGAAAAAATTGAAGTGAAATGGGTGTTTATTACGTGTTGGAAAGTGGGTGAATCAGTGGTAGAGGTGATTGGAACAATGGGAGTAATCTGTGGAGGTAAAGAAGTGAAGGAATCTGAAACCTGAGTTGAAGTGATACCGTGATCTGCAGTCTTCGTATTATCCACACCCATGATGACATTTGTACCCATATCAGATATGTTTACAGTGATGACTGAAGTTCGAGCCTCCACAGAAACTGTCTTGGCTAACGAAACTTCAGGTGGTTGTGTCATTAAAGCATCAGCTTTAGAAGAATCAAGAATGAGAGTGGCTTCAGGAGTCTCAGGAATAACTTCGGTATCATCAGCTGTGGAATCAGAAGAAATGATCAACTTTCGCCTCTTCTTCTGAGAAATATGTTTAGCCATATCTGCTGCCATCCTTTTCTTTGTTGAAGGAGAAACAGTAGCAAGAAGTTCCCTAAAAATTACACCTTGGTGAGAAACTTGTGGTTTAAGAACTACCTTCGTACCTGACGATCTTTTCTTATTCTTCGATTTCATTTTAATATGTCTGAAGACACCAGTCTTTGAAGGAATTACTTCGATTTCAATGACCTGGGTATTAGGAACAACAAGCTCTGGTTAAGTTGATTCAGGTTCAATCACTGGAACCTGCTTTGTTTTCTTCGAAGATGTGACTTTGGCATCCGAAGAACCAACAACAGTTTTCTGCGTCTTCTTGGACTTCTTTGCAGATGTCTGTTGTAGAAAAATCCATGTTTCCAAAGAAGAATCAATGGTAGCTAAATACGAAACCAAGACAGGATTCGAAGGATCAATTCTCTTGAGCATCGCATCAGGAATTCGTGCTGCAAACGGAAACTCATCCAGATCAACCGTTGCATCCTTTGGACAATGGTATGTATGAAATACAACTTTCCCCTCATCAGCTGGTACCAATATTCCTTCTTTTTCATAGAAATACTATAAGATTAGGCTCCAGTATCTAGTACACGAAATGCCCTGAACAACATTCGTATTCTCGATACTCTTTTGAAATTCCTTCCATAACTGAGTCGAATAATTTTCTTTAAGATCGTAATATAGCCCTGCTACCATGGCATATACCTCCATTTGACCCTTATCAAGCCCCGCCATTCGGCCAGTCAAGCACCAAAGAAAAATACCAAAAAGAAAATTCCACACACAAGGAAGTCCTGATTTCTTGAAATCACTTATTTTGGTTAACTGCGGTTGATGTCCCATTTCATTGAACATGTGGACGATTTGTGGAAATGTGAATGAAACATATGGAGATGAGTTTGGGATATCAAGAATTTTGCAGAAAAGCTTTTGAGTTAACCTAACCTTTTTATCATTGATTAGGTTAAATGTAACCATATCCAAGGCCTTTGAATATGTAGCAGTTGATCCTGCTTATGATAACCAGGAAATAGGAACGACAAAAGAGTTGAGCATGGCTTTAGACAAAACGGAATGTTGCAGAGCAACAATCAGCATCTTTAGTTCTTTCGGATATAATGAAACATTAGACTCCACTTGATAATTTGTTCCTTGGATTTTTATGAGTGGTAATGAAGTAACATCTTCTATGGTGTGCGAAGGTTCAGCTGCAACATTCTCCACATTCGCCATTTTTAGGGTTTTGAACAAGATGAAGAACAGAGAGAATTTTGAGTTGCACAAAGTATTTGAGATAATGTGAGCGTAAACGGATGAATACCCCTTGTATCCCCTTTTATATGTAACTCTGAAATTTGAAATCAAAGCGGGATGCGCATTGAATGCATGCTGATGTGGCACCGGAAAAAGCGCATCATGATGATGACAAAGTTACCATGCTTCAAAAAGTAACTGTCACATCACCTTGAAAAGAGGACGGAATACAAAACGTCTTGTCAAACAAGCTGTATTGATGACCTCAATGGAATAGTAACCGTCAGAACCCTTCGGATGGAGGTTAGACTCTTTTACTTCTGGGTTTAAGGTAAAATCATTTGCCAGAGTTTCGAAATCATCAGCCTGAGTTGGTATGACTCAGAACCTCAAGGATTTCGTGTGTGCATTATGTCAAAGAAATAAGATCAGAAGCAAATTTAAAAAATTTGGAAAGTTGTGATGTCAAAAATAAATTTGACACGAAAGCAGTTTAACCCTAGGCAAAGGTTGCTTCGTTAATTATCAAGAGAGATAATCAACAGCTTGTGTATTGTCCCGTGAAATACAATCAATAACTTGTTGATAAGTTTCGAAGGGCATCTTTTGATAGGCATCGTGGGTATCCTAAACATAAGGTGAGTAATTGTAACAGAAATTACTTGTGTGACTAGTGTAGTTAGTGACAAGTGGATGTGGATATATTTTGAAAGTGACAAGAATTCTCAAAGTAAACTCACACGGAAATCATATTCATAAAAAATGTGTTTACTGGATCTTGGTGAGTGACAAACATCATGGGCTTCGAATGTTTGATCAAGACCTCGCAAAAGAAATGAATATGATTTGGAGTTTAGAAAACAGGTACAAAAACAAAAGTTTCATAAATTCTGGAACATTATTCCCCATCAATTCCTTGAATGGATAGATTTATGGGTTTCACCTTCAACACAGTTTCATGATGGTAGATCATAAACACAGAGTTTGATGATGTCTAAGTTTTGATTGGTTTTATCAAATACCTCAAGGACATATCCCTTCGTATGTAATCAAGAAAGAATTTGATTTGAAAAAGATTGGTATAAGAGACGAAGTGTACCTCTGTTATGTTGGACTAAACAAAAAACTCTTAACTCATGTGAGAAGAGTGAGATAGCTCATTGGATTAATGTGAATGTAAGCCTTATTGAGAAGAAATCTTCGTATGAAGAATTTCATTAAGGCTATCAAACATTGAATCAATTCGAGGCTTTGGTCGACATACAGCAACATGCTTCTAGGGACATCCTAACTAGTTCAAAATGAAAAATATGTAAAGATACGAAATATGATACCTGACCCTAGCAAGCATTTATGTCTTCGAATGATGGTGAATATCTGCATCTCAGAACCTAAAAGAAAGTTGAAACAAAATATTTTTGTTGTTTTTAATTTTTCAAAAATAAAGTATAAAACAAAGATAAAATCTTTTTGAGTTTTTGATTTTTCGAAAATAAAAACAAAACACATGAAAATCTATTTGTGTTTTTGATTTTTCAAAAATAAAAACAAAACACACGAAAATTAACAAACATAAATGTTTAAAGGATACTGAGTGCAAATATACGAAGAGTTTGTAATTCTCCAAAGTGACAGTCATACGAATACGAAGCGTACGAAGAGTTGACCATGAACAGTAACCTCATCTGATGATGATGTGTCAAGAAATGTCAAACTTCCTTTTTGTATGAAATTGAATTATCGTCAACCATTCCAAGTCCTTCCAAAATCCTCATAAATGATTTTTCTATTAAAGCTTTTGTGAAAATATCAGCCAATTGATCAGTAGTTTTCACAAATGAACTTCAATGTTCCCGTCTTCTACATGATCTTTTATAAAGTGATAACGAAGAGCAATGTGTTAGGTCTTCGAATGCTGCACAGGATTATTTCATAATCACGTAATTGACTTTGAATCCAAATTATCTGTGATGTGCAAGCAGCAGCAACAACATATTCAGCTTCGGCTGTTGAGATAGAAACACATGTCTGCTTTTTCGATTGCCAACCCACCAATTTACCATCCAGTAATTGACAACCACCACTTGTACTTTTTATATCTAGATTACACCCTCCCAAATCAGCATCCGAATATGCCTGAATAAAAAATCCAGTTTTCGAAGGGTACCACAATCCAAGCGAAGAATTTCCTTTAAGATAACGAAATATATTCTTTACAGCAGTTAGATGTGGTTCTCAAGGATTTGCTTGATACCTGGCACAATTACAAACATAAAACATGATATCAGGTTGACTTGCAGTTAAATAAAGTAAAGATCCAATCATGCTTCTGTATTGAGTAATATCAACAGAAGGTTTGTCTACCGAAGGTGTGAATTTAACGCATGTTACCATTGGAACGCGTAATTTCGTACTATTAACTAATCCAAATTTTTCGAGCAGATTCTTTGTATATTTTTCTTGATTTATGAAAATGCCTTCTCTGTTTTGACGAATATTTAAACCAAGAAGGTTATTAATTTTCCCCATCATGCTCATTTCAAACTTACTCTTCATCAGATCTTCGAATTCTTTAGACAAAGCAGAGTCAGTAGAGCCAAAAATAATATCATCAACATAAATTTGAACAAGCATTAGATGATTCCCAACTTTCTTACGAAATAATGTGGGGTCAACTGATCCTTGTTTAAATTTAAATTGTTTCAAAAATGAAGTAAGAGTTGCATACCAGGCTCGTGGTGCTTGTTTCAATCCATAAACTGCTTTATCTAAAATATAAACATAATCAGGATGATCTTTGTTTACAAAACCTGGAGGTTGTTCAACATACACTGTTTCTTCGAGTTCTCCATTCAAAAATGCACACTTCACATCCATTTGATAGACATCAAAATCCTTGTGAGTTGCATAAGCCAAAAAGATACGAACTGCCTGGAGTCTTGCAACAGGGGCAAAAGTTTCTTGTAATCAATTCCTTCTTGTTGTGAATAACCCTTTACAACAAGTCTGACTTTCTTTTGAATAATATTTCCATCTTTGTCGGTTTTATTTTTATAAATACATTTTAATCCGACAATCGAAATATTTTCAGGTTTAGGAATTAATCTCCAAACTATATTTCGTTCAAATTCAGATAATTCAGATTGCATTGCAACTACCCAATCTGAGTGTTTCATTGCAATCTTAACTGTTTTTGGTTCAATTTTACAAATAAAAACGTTGAACATACAAAATTCTTGATGGGCTTTTAAAACCTCATTCTTCGCACAAATTTGAGCTCGCGTTAAAACTCCTTCTTGTGGATTACCAATGATTTGCTCATTCAGATGATCTTTTGTCCATTTGTCCATTGGTGGATAAGCTGGATCGAAGTCCAAAGGTGCATCTTCGTACATTTCATCGTTTTCAGATGCTGCAATCGAACAAACCTCAGTTATATCATGAAAAACTTCATTATTGTGATTTAACTCCCCCTCAATATGATCATTTATTTGCTCCCCCTCAACATCATTTATTTGCTCCCCCTCAACATCATCACATATTCTTTCATTCTCCCCCTCGAAAGAGTGCTCCCTCAAGTAGAGTGTTCGAATCCGAGTGCTCCCCCTCCATTGGATTATCATGCATACTTTCGCCCATTTCTTGAGAAGATGATGTTGATGTATCAACTAGTTTTGAATATTCATTGACATGATTGTCAGGAGCATTACACTCAGCATTCACAGCATTATCTGAAACTCCAAAAAGCATATCATAATCAATATCCATTGTTGGCTATCATCAGATTCAATTTGATTTTCTTGCATTATGGAATGATTTTCAAATTTCTTATCAGATTGCTTGATATAATAATCATCAAAAGGAACATTAAATGTTTCTTCCACTTTTCGAGTTCGTTTGTTTAGCACACGATAGGCAACCGAATTATGCGAATATCCAAGGAAAATCCTTTCATCAGCTTTAGCTTGAAATTTCGAAAGATTATCCTTTAGATTCATAATAAAGCACATGCATCCGAAAACATGAAAATATTTCACATTAGATTTTCTGTTATTGATGATTTCATAAGGAGTAATATTAAAACGTCAAGGGATAAAAGATCTATTCTGAGTGAAACAAGCAGTTGAAATTGCTTCTGCCCAAAGATATTGTGGAAGATTTGCATAGGCCAGCATTGTACGTGCAGCTTCGCGTAAAGATCTATTTCTTCGTTCAACTACACCATTTTGTTGTGGTGTATATGGAGATGAGAAATTATGTGAAATGCCTTTATCCACCAAGAATGAATCAAGAACATTGTTCTTAAACTCAGTTCCATGATCACTCTTAATCTTTCGAACCGTCTTTTTCAGAGTTGTTTCCATTTGTTTGATGAAGTCAATCAGCATAAGAAGTATTCACATTGGTTTTAAAATGTTGTCTTTGAGAAAAAAACTTAGGAGTATTTGATTTTTCTATGAATTTATTTGAAACATTAGGCTTTGACTCATTCGAAATCTTTTGATAGGTTTTCACTTTGTAAACAAGTTTTGGCAATTTAGAATCAAGCCCTGTTTTGTTTATTGGATTAAAAATCTTCTTTTTGTCTGAAAAATGTTTTGAACTCTTATACTGAACTGGTTTTGATTTCTCATCAACAATAACTAAGATGTACCGTTTATGATTTAGTGTTGAAATTGCCGAAGGACCACATAAATCAATATGCAAAAGCTCCAGTGGTTCGACAATCTTCGAATCAATAGTGCTTGTATGACCTTGTTTATGTTGTTTGCCAACTTCACAAGCTGCACATAAAGAATCATTATCAAATTTAAGTACTTGTAAACCTCTTACTAAATCTTGAACAACTAGTTTATTGATGTTTCGAAAGTTAAGATGAGAAAGTCGTCGATGCCATAACCAACTTAGATCTGAGGTAGCTTTTTAAAGAAGACAAACAACAGGTTTGCCTATAATCGGATTGATATCCAATGTAAACATATCACCCTTCCTCTTGGATTTCACCAAAACTTCTTTGGTTTCAACATTCGAAATGATACTCCCCTCTTCATTAAAAAGCACTTGATTGCCACTGCCCACAACAAGTTATGAAATACATATCAAGTTATGTTGCAAACCTTCAACATACGCCACTCAATTTACTGTGAATTTTCCATTTGTGATTTTTCCATAACCTTTTACTTCATACTTCTGATTGTTTCCAAACTTAACAACTCCTGCATTCTTCAAGCTTCGAAAGTCTCGAAGATTCTCCTTTTTCCCAGTCATGTGATGAGAGCAACCACTGTCAATGTACCATTTATTATCATATTTCTCGTCACATAGTACCTGCAATCAGTGAAAGAATTTAGGTACCCAAGGTTGTTTGGGTCCTTGGAAATTAGAAGTCAACAAAGAATTAAATGAAGAATGTTTAACGCAGTCACAAAATTTAGTCTTGAGACTATCAACTATGTCAACATTATCATTCGAAGGAATTGAAACATAAGTTTTTATTGGTTTCGAATGATCACTGATTGTACCCTTCGCATTCTGAGATTGTGACGAAACTATAGTTGGTTTGTGACTGGTTGCCAAGCTTTAATTAAGATATTCGAATCTTTTGATGAAGAACTTCCATTTGAAGAAGTATTGATATACTTTTCATAAGCTTCTTTGATTTGTTCATCTGAAAATTTACTTGACTGATAAACTTTTCCTCGTCCTTCGAGCCAACGATCTATATTTTTCCTTGAAGTTATGCCTTTTGCATGCAAAGCCTTTAATGTTTGTTTCTTCGTATAATTAGGAAAATTTGGTTTTTGAGGAATAAAATCAACTTTTGGTTTCGTTATAAAAGATTCAGCATAAGAAGTATTCACATTGGTTTTAAAATGTTGTCTTTGAGAAAAAAACTTAGGAGTATTTGATTTTTCTATGAATTTATTTGAAACATTAGGCTTTAACTCATTCGAAATCTTTTGATAGGTTTTCACTTTGTAAACAAGTTTTGGCAATTTAGAATCAAGCCCTATTTTGTTTATTGGATTAAAAATCTTCTTTTTGTCTGAAAAATGTTCTGAACTCTTATACTGAACTGGTTTTGATTTCTCATGTTCCAATTTCCGATTTTCAATTGTTTGCCAAAAGAGTTTCTTTCTTGCTTGTCTTTTTGAAATGTTATTTGTTTTTGAAAGTTTGACAATTTGCTCTTTGAATTCCTTAGAATTAAGTTTTGATCCTTGTTTAATGTCCTCAACCGAAGGCTGAATGATTTCTTTTTCAACTTTATATTTTTCAACCCATTTTCTCTTTGGTTTTTGTCTTTGACAAACATACGAATTCTTGGTTAAATTGTTTTCAGTTGTGCTCTGATTTGCGAAAAACCCTTCTTCGGATGATTTTGTGTTATCTTGTTCTACCGTTTGCTTGAATTCTGGTTTGATATTTTCGGCATTTCTAGTTGTCACAAAGACATGGTTTGGGAAAATAACATCATCAGAACACTTGAAAATTGGATAAACCACAGTATTCGTTTCTATGAAATGAGCCCCTTTCTCAATTAGCACCTTTTCAAACTGTTATGTATCTCCATACACTTGCTCAACAACAACTCGTGGAATTTCTTCTTCTTTTGAAACTTCCTTTTTCTTTGTATGTTTTTCTTCTTGTTCATCATCACTATCATCAGTTTGACTGTCTTTGACTTCTACGAAGTTCGCATCACAAACTTTTGAAGTTGAGGATTGATCAGTGTCATTTTCAACCAACAATTCCTTAACTTTTTCTTTTCTTTTGAATAATGATGCAACATTTATGATAGACAACCGAGAACAATCAACATCCTCAAGATCACTTATTTCACTAATATTATCAGAATTATTCTCAATATCAGCAAAATTTGATTGACAATCAAATGTTGAATTCTCAGTCTTTTTCAAGATGTTAACTTGTTTAGACTTGGTCAAAGTTTCATTCACAATGTTAACCAATTCATTCGAATCAAGATATTCATCTACTTTAACTATTCCATATTTATATCTATCATCTGGAACTTTGTTAAAATCAGCAATTTCTTTTTCACAGTCATACGAAATGTTATCTACTATAGCTCTTTCGTAAGCTAGAAAGGCAATAATTTTCTATGTTGTTCTTTGCTAATTTCACATGAATGATGAAGTTCAGTTAATTTTCCATACAATCGTTTAGCCGAATTACAGTAGATGTTTCTTTGGGCTGACAACAACTTTGAATCACTAGACAAATTGTCTCTATCAACCATGATATTAGTGATTTATAGTTCTAAACACTCTATTCTAGCCTTTTCGAATCTAATCTCTTTTGAGTCTCTAGCAATTGATCAGACAACTTCTTAGCCTCATTGCTAGCAGATATCACAATGGAATCGAAATAAGTAATAGTTTCATCAAAGGAGACTAATTCAGAACTATAATCATGTACTGGAATATTAAAGGATTCAAGAATGTTACGTATCTTTGTAGTCATTGGTGATTTGTCAGTTGTCTTCGACACGAAGCATCTCCCATAAGCTTTGTATGTTTCCTCATCTGAGCCTTCTTCCAGTTTCGCATACATTGCTCCATGAGTCGGATGTCTCATCTCTTCATCATCTGATCCAGATGACCAGATTTGATATGTATCATCCCCTTCTTGTTCACCATGAGCAACCAATGAAAGACTCTTTGCCTTAGCACGTAGCTCTTCAAGCTTCTCCACGTAGTACGCTTCATCCTTCGTATTGTTCTTCTTCTCATCCCTCTTCCTCAACATGCAGTCATTTGCTAAATGATTAGGACCATTGCAGTAATGACAATCCAAACCAATATCTCCCTTTAACTTTTTCTTAGTTTTTCCTTCAGTAAGCTTCATATCTTTCTTTTCCTCTTTCTTCTTCTCATCCACAACACTCTTACTTGCGAAGTTTCCTTTTGTATCTAATGCCTTTGCCTTCGGAATGAATGGCTTTTTGAAAAACTTTTTCACCCGATTGTTGGAATAAAAAGCAATTGCTTCATCATCAGAGTTCATGATAAACCCTTCGTCATCATCAGAACCGTCTTTCTCAACTCCCCTTTCAGAAATCTTCGAAACCAATGCTAGTGGACCTCTTAGGCTTGACTTTGACTCTTCAGCAATTTCATTCACTTCACTTTCGTGTGACTTCAGTTGATTGTAAACATCATTCAGAGTTGATGTATCAAAGCTCTATTGATTCTTAACCATCATGCTCACACTACGCCACTCTTTACAAAGACCCATCACAAAAATCAGATTGTACTCCATGGCTGACCTGGTGATACCATTGCATCGATAAATCAATTCATTAAGACGATCATAATAAACTTCTATGGTTTCACCATCTTTTTGCTTAAAATCTTTTAGCTCCACTAGACATTGTTTGACTGAAGTGATTTTAGTATTTTCACTTCCCTGAAATTTATCCTTCAAATTGTTCCAGATTTCCTTTGCAGTAGTACATGATCTCACATAATTGTACACCACAGGAGGCAAAGCACCTCACAAATCCCTCATACATATTTTCTCCAGTTGCTTAAGACGAGTGGATTGATTATCTTCCTCGGAATTTCCAGACGATGCACCAATTGGTTGAACATTTGACGGTGGATTGCGATCACCAGAAATACAGTTCCATAGCTCTTCATCCAGACCAGTAAGATAATCCTGCATACGATCAGCCCATTGATCGTAATATTCAGGAATTAGCATATGAATTTTAGTGGATGATCCTAGAAGATGAGAGAATGAAGTCATTGAAAGACGCCATTGACGTACGGAAGAAAAACTTTGAGATTTTGAAGAAAAATTTGAGAATTGAACAACAAACTATATGATTCAAGTCAGAATCACTTGCAAAACTTATAGGATTCAATAGCAGAATCGAATCACCGACAGAGATCTAATGCAATTTTTCACTTTTCACAAAAGTGCGGAATCTTTTAAACCAGGCAACTGATTTAAAAACTTTTGAAAAGATGAAAATTAGATCAGAGAAATGATTCCTACTCTTATACCAAATGTAGAAGCAAAGAATCGAGTATGAAATCAATCAGAGTATCAAATGATCAAACAGTTGTTTATGAGATTAGAACACAGATGTAAATATAATTTCTGATTCAGCTCTATTACGCTTCTCAAGATTTACAGAGTACAAATGAATATTCTGTAAAGACCTCGTTCCCATGACTCTAGTAAACACTCCTATTTATAGGAGAGGAAAAGCGTACAATAAGTATTCTAAGGACTAAACATTAAGTACTGAATATAATGCCTTAGAAAAATACATTACATAACATACGAAGACATGAGACCCTTCGTATGAAGACCTAAGCCCTTCGACTAATTACAACATTTTTGCCCTTACATTCAACCCTGAACGTGACGTATTCACCTAATAGCTAACTCCCATTGTTCAGAATCCCACAAAGCACAAAGCAAGCAACATTCGAACAACAGGGAACAATTCTCTAGCAACTATATTCTCATAACAGGAACTGTCCTAGCATACAATGCTAAGCTCATACTATCAGGCATAACCTAAACAGGCTATCCTACTGCTGTCTACTCAATTCTAGCATGCAATTTTTATAAGCTGAAGCACATAAAGCAGGCACATAAGGCATCACTCCTAGATCCTTAGTCCTATTCTAGCATGATGTTCTACTGAAACTGATAAACATAACATAAACTTGTATGGGTACTTTGGGGAATACTTACTTGAGCTCGGCCGGTCGCGCACATCACACACTTCGTTCTTTCTTAAAACTCTTTAGTTAATCTTTTAGAAAACTTTTTATTTTTCGAAATCCTTTAATCCCTCGATTTGAGTTCAGACACCCCCGAAGGTGTGTCCGAATCCCTCAAACAAGGGCTCTGATACCAACTTGTAACAACCCATTTTTCACGTCCAAAAATTTCATTTTTCAAACAATACTTAGTAAAATCATTTGCAAAATAAACATTGTCTAATCAGAACAGTTCATAAATGTAAATCGTATCTGGAAACCAAAACATGTAATCGATCAAAATGTCAGAGTGTAAATCCCAGAACAATCCCATAAATGCGAAAAAACAGTGTTTGCATGATGTGCCGCTACCGCGCCAGCTCCTTCCCCTTCGACGAAGAGGTACCTGAAACCAAAACTGTAAACTGTAAGCACGAAGCTTAGTGAGTTCCCCTACTGTACCACATACCATATAATCACATAACGTACATATATTGTCAGGCATATCTGGGTGTCTGACCTACCCTTTCGGTCCTCTCGACCGGATAATGGCTAGCATATATGGGTGCTGGCCTCCCCTTCGGTCCTCTCGACCGGATACTGACTAGCATATCTGGGTGCTGGCCTCCCCTTCGGTCCTCTCGACCGGATACTGGGGACTATTTCACCCCTACTACTACCAGATAACACATATCACATAATCTATCTAACATGGCTGGGTATGACTACCCTTTCGGCCCTATCGACCGGTAATCTGGGGACTATCTCCCCTATTGTCACTAGCACATAGCATCATGTCATACTAGCACATAAACATATCAGGTAGCAGCAAACCTAGATGAATATCACTGAGAAAATCATCTAATCATACAACTCCTTCTGATGGGCCGGCATTGTGGCCGTAGGCCCACCGCTACTGGAAGGTAACTCACCTCGTAGTAGCTGCTGATCTGTGCGGGAATCCTCTAACTGCTGCTCCGCAAATCCTCCGGCTATAATTCCTATAAAACACTTAGTTAGAACTGATATCTACTCTTAGGGTAAAACGCCCATTTTACCCCTGACAAAGTCAAATTCAAAGTCAAAGTCAAAGTCAAAGTCAAAGTCAACTACTAGTTGACCTGACTCGCCGAGTTGGCTCGCCAACTATGACAACCCGAAAATTTCTAGCTTGCATTCTTCATTTCTTATCAATAATAGACTCGTTTTGCTATCTTGTAGTACCATTTAGTGTCTATTGGAGCGTTCTAAATGTGTTATAATCAAGGTTGGAGTGTGGAAATGGGTTAACTCAAAGTGTAGGAATCAAAAAGAGGCCAAACACTCCAACACATGGAGTGTGCGGCCACACACTTGAGTGTGCGGCCACACACATGTGTTTGCGGCCTCACACACTTCCCAACCGCACACTCCACCTATATATACCACACTTAGTCATTTTTGAACACTTCTTTCACTTTTTCAAGCATAGAACTCAAAAATCCTCTCAAGTATCATCCATTCTCCTTGAAGATCTTCATAAAAGGTACCAAGAACACCAAGAACACCATCTGGCCGCACACATGGCAGCACACACCACATGGCAGCACACATGGCCGCACACAGGGCCGCACACATGTGCTGGCAGCACACTAGGCCGCACACCTGGCCGCACACACGCATATAGTGTGTATTGTGGCCATACACTCCTTTGTAAAGCCTTATACCCCTCCATACAATCATATATGGTTGTAACACTTCAATATAAGTGTTTACTAGTCCCTAAGGTGGTCCCAATTCATTAATTAGTTGTTTATAACACTAATTATGTTCATATATGTGTCAATATATGATAAATAGGATTCGCGTGTGTACTCAAGTCACCACTTGACACTTAGCAATTGATCCAACATTTTCATCAGAACGACTCACTACAGGTGAGTTCATACCCCTTAAATAATGTTTTAAACTACTTTTAAATGTTTTATGGGGGGATACAAGTAGAATTATGCTAGTTATTATATCAATCACATGTGATTAATAAGCAACATTCAAATGATTGGCTACTCATTAGCCGTTTTACTAAATAGTTTCCTTCAAATGTCTTTCATAAACACTATATGTGTTTAAAACTCCTTATTTCTCTGTACATTTTACTTTGTATATTACTTTTCAAACTTATTTACAACTGTGTTTCAAACAAACGTTTCTTTATACTAAACTGCTTTATCAAACCCATGCCTTCAAAACCATTTTATAGATCGACACCAAGTCGGTCTTTTCTTAGAAAATATTTATGTTCAAAAGGTTTTACAAATCTTATTTTATGCTCTTATATTATAAATTACATGCCTCTATATGTATAGTTATATAAGAAATGTTTAAAAGACTTAGGAAGGCTGTCCACCCTATTTCCTTTTCGCGCTTGAGATGTGGTCTGGTGGGATATCGGGTATTCGTCCGAAGGTCGTTTAAACATTAGTTATATATCACATGTACACATATAGTCATAAAGGTCCTTCCAATTCATCCCATGCCCTTGGGTAGCAAGGGTATACATCCATGTCCATACGTACCAGTTAGATTACTAGTAAACTACCATATGGGTAGTTTAGGAAGATACTAGAGCTATTACTAGAACACAATATCATACTATGAGTCAGTTCATTCACGAGTCAATACTTACTACTATGTGAACACATACAACTATACTAGAGAAGAATGTATACAACTATACTAGAGAAGAACATATACAACTATACTAGAGAAGAACATATACAACTATACTAAAGAAGAGCATATACAACTATACTAGAGAAGAACATATACAACTATACTAGAAAGAGAACATATACAATGATACTAGAACGAGTACATTACTATACTTGCTAGGTAGAGAGCATGTACAATACTAGCTAGAACATTACAATACATTACCATACTACTACATAGATATGGTCACATGATCATATTAACATGAGTACACTTACAAGAATTACTAGTACATTTTATTTGTATAGATTCTGTTATATAATCCTCATTCTTATCTTTACCTTGTGATTTCTAGGGCTTTTCAAACGTTTACAGTTGTTTTACAAACATTTTCATACCTACAGTTCATTTACATTTTCAATACTTACAATTTGTATACATACAAATACTTACATTTCAAATACATACAAGTATTTTCATACAAATTAAGACACTAAAATACTTATGATCTCACCAGCTCCAAAGTTGATACTCGCTTTCAAAATTACTTGTATCCTCAGGTCATCATAGACAGGTACAGATGCAAGGATTTGGGAAGATGGAGCTCGTTGAAGACCCATCTTTCATTTTGATTTATGCTTTAGTGTTTATCAAAATTTGACAGAACACATTTGTATAATATTTATATTATTAATGCAATGGATGATGTTGTTGCTTGTTTACTACTTTACATTGTTGTGCTACTGTACATGACGTCCTCCGCCCCAGAACGTTTCCGCCGTTCTTGGTTTTAGAGTGTGACAGATTGGTATCAGAGCATTGTTTATAGTGAATTAAGTATATCAACCCATAAAAGATATACTAACTATAAATACATAAGGGATTAAAAATACTCTGACCAAGAGTTTATACTTTAAATACTAAAATATTTAAGTAAGTATACGTGCTTGCATTCATACTAAAATTAGTGTCACTAGGACAGTACAAAAGAATTACGATTGTTGGGCAACACAGGTGGGCTTAGAGACATATGGTCAAAACTGGGAAGATATAGCCTGATCACCTATATTATCCGAGGGTCGACTAGCATGTGCCTAAGTGTAATTATGTGGTTGCAACAATGATAAAATCTTACCAACCCTACCACAATGAGAACAATAGAACATAACATTAAAATTAAAATACTATAGGAGTATTTGGTGTTACTATAAGTACTTTATACTTGAGAACTAAAATGGGATCTTCATTTCTAAGTTGACAGTTGCTAAGTGGATACACTAAGGCTATATGTAATTAGGATGTTATAGACTTAGAATCTGTGAAATTTTACTTCACCCCGATTCTGTGTGAATTTGGAGTTAGGATCACTTATTCGAAGGCCTATCGTGTTTCGATTACATATAACTGGTATGCACTTCACAAATAGCGATGTAACTAATGAAGATTTACTAAAATAATTATCTAGATAGTTCGTCTAATAATTATTTCTTACCCCAATTCTCGCATAGATAACATGGCTGGACTCCATCCCCGCGGCAACCAGTATCTCCCGAACGAAGTCATTTCTGGTTGGTTTGGAGAAGGACCAGAGAATGATCATCCTATCACTTTGAATGATCACCATGATGAAAACCCTTCGGACTATGCTAATTCCGAACCAAAGGTTGAGAACCTACCCTAAGCAGCTTCCTTTCCAACTCCTAACCCTCGTCCGGCTTTTCATGGCCCGACGCCTGAGTGGGTGGAATGTTTAGAAACATGGAGCCAAGGACAAGATCAGCCCATGCCATTTAATGGCGACTGAAGCTTTTACGACCTGAGCAATGAGGGCTCAGCAGATAGAATCTTGCCAATCTTGGTCCGCAGAGTGGCCCAAAATGAGATTCAAGGCAGGACAGCCCTACATCAGATCACTAAGGTTGTCGCCAATACAAGAATGCATACCCTCCGCACCATTCGTCTAGAAGATGCTCGCGAGAGATTTGAGAGAAACCATGAAACCCTACTGCAAACACTGGATGAATCACGAGCCGAAGTCATAGAGCTCCGAGTACGCCAGAGGGTGTACGAAAGACACCTACTTGATGTGGAACGTCAACTGGCTAAACTGAGAGTTCACCAGAGGGATGACCGTCGTCAGTAGTAGATTCTTTACCTTACTTTCCTTTTTAGAAAGTAATCGTTTTCAGTCTTTGCCCGATGTGGCATTTTCTATGAAATCACCTTGTACTGTAAGTACTTTTGGTTAGGTCGTTATGCTGTCAAGAACTATCTTCTACGGATATGATGTAAGACCTTTACAAGGTTATTTTCCCGAATCTTTACGTCATGAATATAAAAGATATTGACAGTCGGCTAACTTCTGTGTCATTATTCATTCAAGTACTTTTATCATACTTTCATTGGAGTCTATCTGAATCATGATTTAGTCAAGTCATTGAACTATAGTAATTTAGCTCCGGAGACATTCCAAGTCTCTTTTAGTGGTTGGATCCTGTTATTCACCAACCCACGATACCTCGAATTGAACGACAAACGTCTTGAGACCATTCTACAAACTCACTTCAATTTGTACTAGGAATGCATCATAGGGATGTAGGTCAAACCTCCGTGAACATACTTCCAATCCGTACTAGGACTGCATTATAGGGATGTCGGTCAAACTTTCGAGAACATAGTCTTACTCTTTACTTGAACAATCGAAGTACCCCTAGGGTCAACCAGAATTGCTCACAAAATCCTTATCTTTCGTGTTACAGAATCATGTCGTCATCCGGAAGCAATCAGTCGAACAACGAAACCTCCGCTTTTCCTATGAACACCGCTACCTTTCAAACAACAGTTACAGCTGCCGTGGTGGCTACCATAACCGCGGTCCTTGCGCACCGTAGCGCTATTAGCACAGTCCAAGCTACTGATGGGAATGAATCTTCCAATCGTGGTATCCATCCAGGAAGTCGCAAAACAGTAACAGTCACAGGCTCGCAAAGCCGAAAAGCAAAGAACAAGAAACGAAAGCGTCAAGCCCGGAAAGAACGCAAGAGATCCCAAAGGTTGGCTATACAATAGCAGCAAATGGAAACCCCTGTCGTTCCCGTACCGAGCAGGCCATACAAGGGAAAACTCCCGAAGTGTGATAAGTGTAGTTTCCATCATCATGGGGCTTGCTATGAGATGCAATGTTGCAATTGCCTAAACATAGGGCACCATGCTCGTAACTGTGGAGCACCGGCACGACCCATCACTCAAGTCCCTTTCATCGGGACTAACCCTACACACGAGAGTAGTTATAATGCCGAACGCTTTAGGAAGCAGTTTTCAAAGTGGAGTAACGAGGAAGGCACTCGTGTCTACATAACACTGGCTAAACACCGCAATCCCGTCACCAAAGCTAGTACTAGCCAGTCATGCCACAAATGCGGGGAGATAGGACACTTCAAAAAGGATTGCCCTATAGCAAAGAACTTTGGCGCAGATGGGAGGATTCTCAGGATCATAGCTGCAGGGGAACCTACTCCGGAACCCTTGTTAATGTAATTAAGGCGTTTCGTAGTAACAGACTTATAAACTATCCAGAACTAGTGTAACTAGGGTCTTACCTTTTGCGAGATCTTGTCTTTATAGGGATGCTCATGCTGCGTATACTTGTCTTTTGTAGTATATCTTATTCGCAGCAATGGTCTTGTTGTAAATCTAAAGTAGTGTAACTCTGTTGATGGTTGCACGGTTGTGTTTTGTCTGTACACGTCTTATGTTCAATCTAATGTCTTTAAGTTTCTGTATGATTCCGACATTATCATACAACTAGATTCAATTTGATCGACACCATACCAGCTTCATACGTACATCTCTTTCTTCTAGATCGCCTTTCCAGCGAAGCCGTCATATCAAAACACCGAAGTACTCATGCCAGGAGTACCTCTTAGATTTTTTCTTTCCGAAGAAATCCCCGAGGTACCACTCGTACAGTACGTCAAGTTCAATCCAAGGATTCATACGATTAATCTACCACCAAGGAATGTATACATAAGAGTGATATATAATCAAGGTTCTACAGGTTTAGAATTGATGATTGCACTTTAATCTCTTTTTCCCCGATGGGATGTGAGCTTAAAGAAGAAATAGTTATTCGACTACCTTTTCAATCTTAATTATATACGACTCGTATACACGAGATTGTGATTGTGAAAACATGTATGAATTCTAATATGAACTTCAGGATGGAGAACTGCCTAAGCATACGAGTAATCGAATCGTCATGTGAACAAACTTAGAACCTAGTACGACTCTTGCAAACAGATCGCCCTATAGTCTAAACACCTACGGAAATACCAGAACAGTACAGACAACTTAACGAACTGCACAACGATAGAATAAGAAGACTAGGCTTCTCACCCTGGAGAACCCCCAGTCTTATTCTCCTAGAGATTGACGGATTGCATCGTATGTGCCTCGGATATCGAGGACTCCGTCAAGATTTTTCATTAGAAATCATTATCTCTGCCTCGCATAGATGAAATGGTTGAGCAAACGTAAGGAAAGAATTACTTTCAAAAATGGATCGGAGATCCGAATATCACCAGTTCGAGTGTTAGGGAAGGATGTCCGGAAGACTATCTTCCGAACTCGATGCGGACACTTCAAGTCCGTAGTGATATCCTTCGAATAGGACCAACGCACCCATAGCTTTCATGAGCTAAATGAGTAGGGTACGTCTTTCTTACTGGGATCAGATCGTCGTTTCTCCATGTAATGACTTACTTATCTACCCTAGTAGTAAGAAGGAACCCATGGAAACATTACCTTCAGAGGAACTTTTCGCAAACTTCTATGAACTCGAGTTTTGGAATTGAAGAGTCAAAATTTCCTAAAGACACACTATTAGTGATGTGGAAATTCTAGAGTACTCTGGCAATTATCCGAAATCGTTGAGAGTTTGTCGACACCGGAGACACCGACAAAAATTCGCCAAATTCTAGGTCTTACAGACCTACTGTCATAGTTCATCCAGAACTCCTCGTAAATCACAGAAACCCTTTTGACTCTGACCCATCAAGGGGTGGCCCTTGATTGGGAAGTTAAACAAGAAGAAGAAACCTTGGAGATTCCAAGTGAATGACCCAGTTCTTTAGGAGAACTCACTCTGGGAATGGCTTAATACGCTTCGTATCGCGTGGAAAGCTAAATCCAATATAGTTAGGACCTCCGAGATTCTTATCAGAATCGGTCCTGTGCCTCACACAAACTAGACCTACTACGTGAACTCAGTAGCGTACATTCTACTCTTCGCGTCTCGATCGTGAAACCGTACCTTTCCGTTAGGACTTTTGTAAGTCCACATGTCGAGATCCACGCCTTTGTATTTGAACCATAGTGACCCTCAACCTAGAGGTTAAGCGGACGAAGCATCGCCACCACCCATTAGTGTAGGTTCGTTGGGATACCAACCGAGAACCCGATTTCACTTAGGAGTGCTAGAACAAATCGATTAGAAAGTTCCTCCTCATGACTCGATCATTCGTACCTACTTCCTTGTCTAAATTCTAATTTCGGGACGAAATTCCCTTTAACAGGGGGATGATGTGACAACCCGAAAATTTCTAGCTTGCATTCTTCATTTCTTATCAATAATAGACTTGTTTTGCTATCTTGTAGTACCATTTAGGGTCTATTGGAGCGTTCTAAATGTGTTATAATCAAGGTTGGAGTGTGGAAATGGGTTATCTCAAAGTGTAGGAATCAAAAAGAGGCCAAACACTCCAACACATGGAGTGTGCGGCCACACACATGTGTTTGTGGCCTCAGACACTTCCCAACTGCACACTCCACCTATATATATACCACACTTAGTCATTTTTGAACACTTCTTTCACTTCTTCAAGCATAGAACTCGAAAATCCTCTCAAGTATCATCCATTCTCCTTGAAGATCTTCATAAAAGGTACCAAGAACACCAAGAACACCATCTAGCCGCACACATGGCAACACACACCACATGGCAGCACACATGGTCGCACACACGTCCGCACACATGTGCTGGCAGCACACTAGGCCGCACACATGTGTTGGCAGCACACTAGGCCGCACACCTGGCCGCACACACACATATAGTGTGTATTGTGGCCATACACTCCTTTGTAAAGCCTTATACCCCTTCATATAATCATATATGGTTGTAACACTTCAATATAAGTGTTTACTAGTCCCTAAGGTGGTCCCAATTCATTAATTAGTTGTTCATAACACTAATTATGTTCATATATGTGTCAATATATGATAAATAGGATTCGCGTGTGTACTCACGTCACCACTTGACACTTAGCAACTGATCCAACATTTTCATCAAAACCACTCACTACAGGTGAGTTCATACCCCTTAAATAATGTTTTAAACTACTTTTAAATGTTTTATGGCGGGGATACAAGTAGAATAATGCTAGTTATTATATCAATCACATGTGATTAATAAGCAGCATTCAAATGATTGGCTACTCATTAGCCGTTTTACTAAACAGTTTCCTTCAAATGTCTTTCATAAACACTATATGTGTTTAAAACTTATTTCTCTGTACATTTTACTCTGTATATTACTTTTCAAACTTATTTACAACTGTGTTTCAAACAAACGTTTCTTTATGCTAAACTGCTTTATCAAACAAACGTTTCTTTATCCTCAACAATTGCTTCTCCAAGCTTCCAAATGCACTTGATCCACTCACACACAAGAGTTAGGGTTTCTGGACTTGAGGATTAGTAAGGAGGCTGGGGGAATGGGTGTTATGTTCTTTATATAGGGCTCAACCCGGAGAATTAGGGTTTTCTCCACTCAGCGCCTACTCGCCGAGTCCATTACTCTGACTCGCCGAGTCAGCCACTTAACACGCGACCAAGTCGCGACTCTACTCGTCGAGTTCGCACATGGACTCGCCAAGTCGCTCTTTCCCAATTTACTCTTTTAGCCCTTCAACTCTACTCTTAATATTTAGGGATGTTACAGGTCACCCTTTCTGACCTTCTACAGTCCTTCTAACACCCAACTAAGTTCTTTAGACCCTTAATAGATATGGGACTTTATGCCTTGGACTCGCTGAGTCATAGAACGGACTCGCCGAGTCCAATCTTGACCAATTCCATGCAGTCGATTTAAATGAGATCTAACACACCAAAACCATAGATCTGGCCTCCTAATGTTCACTTTATACGTAAAGTTCCAAACTTGATGCACATGCATGGGGTTTTTAGCTCAAAAATCCATATAAAGTGTCCTATAATGTGCATGGGGATCTCATGGCCCTAAAGTTGGCACCTTTATGCCATGAGACCCCTCTTATGGTCCAGATCTGAAGTCAAACCCACTCAACACTTCCAAATCCGAAATATGACTTAGAAATCCAAAGAGATCCCAAGTTAAAGATGAATAAACACATATATGAGTCAAGACAGGGGCATTATACCTTGAAGTTGCTGAAAATGAAGTAAAATCCCTGGATCTACTGGTCCCAACTCAAGTTCCAAGCTCCTTCCTTCCTTCCAAGCTTAATAACCACACAAGAACACCAAAAATGGCCTCAACAAAGCACAAACGGCTAGGGTTTCAATGAGAAGTGTTTTGGGGAGCATAAGGGATAATATGGCCGTCATAACATTGCTTAAATAGGGTGCAAACCCTCAGATTAGGGTTTTTGTCCGAACAGTACCTACTTGCCGAGTCTGGGACCCGACTCACCGAGTCCATCACTTAAGTCCCACGTCTTATCCCGCTTCTACTCGGCGAGTTGGTCCTTCAACTCGCCGAGTCCAAGGCCAAAAATGCAAATATTTAAAGAGTTAATTACAAAGAATACATACCAAGAACCAGGTGCTACATGTAACGAATTCAATCAGTACATTTCCATGGTCGTGTACTCATGTTAGAGTTTGAAGTCCATGTCCATTGGTAGGTTTGTAAAAGAAAATAGAAAAACCAATTATTTTATTGTAACAATTAAACATAAAATATTATCATTAATGTTTTTATTAATCTATGAATGTGTAGAGCGGGTAAAATGAACTAAAACAGATAATCAATAATCACTAATCCAATGAATATCTAATAATCAATGTAATTTAATTTCTAACAAATTGATATCTAAAATTCTATCATTAGCACATTAAAGGCCGGTGAATTGCATGCATAACACAATTCACTTAACGAAATATAATTATGGTATAAACTCCATGATAGTAGACATATGTTATTTTAACAGTAGTATTTCTCAAATAACATAACATAAATGAAGTTTAAAAATAATATTGTTTTTACTCGTATTGTATAAATGTTAATCAATACTTTTCAACTACTATGCACAAACAGGGGCCAGACATGAAATACCGGAGGACAGAATCATTTTGGCATTTAAGCACTTCTAAAATCCAGCAACCGAAGTGGCCTTTCAAACCAGATTTCCCGTACCGTGAGCAGTTAAAATGTATTATAATATCTTTGAGTAATTTATATTATTTAGCACATGTGTTCTCTCCCAAAATGTAAAAGTGTAGGCCGTAACACTCACCTTATCGAGTGGTTAACAAGTAGTTCTAAAGTCCGGAATATATTGCCGAGAGGTCGTGATTTCCGGGATAAATCTGATTTCCTAGAAATATTTGTTAAAAATTAATATTTGGTCGAGATTGTGTATTTAGACTAACTGTAATGATTTATAAACTTTCTATGTTTTTTTATCTCAAAATTTATTTAAATAATCCCTTTAAAAAAAATTTATTTTAAAAATTATAAATTTATTTATTTTTTATTTTATTTTCACAAAAATACTTTAAATAAACCAAAACAATTTTGAATTAGGATAACTTCAAAAATAATTTATTTATTCTAAATTTTATCTAATAAATTAATATTTATAAAATTGTTTATTTAGTGTTCTATTAAAACTAGATTTGTTTTGAAAGTATTTTTCTAGTTTAGGGTAAGTTTTCAATATTTTTATTAAACTTTTATTATTTAAAACTTACATTTGAAATTTCTTAAAGGAGAGACTAAATTCGGGCAACTTAAAAGTATGGGGACTGTGTGTATTTATTTTGTATTACAGTTTGTACGGTAGCCATTCTTATATATATTAAAAGAAAACATAAAAATAGTGAACATCCTATTTTTTTTTTTTGCAAATATGACCCATGTTCAGATTTTTGATATTAAAATTTGGTATTGACAATTTGGTCCCTCGTTAGAAGATAAGAACGGAGCTGATATTCTCGTCCAGTCATATTCCGATTTATCATTCCAGCGTCCTTATCCAATATCTTCCCGTTCCAGCTCCATCCCCTGTCCCTTTGATTTCTTCCAAATTTCAGATGAGCATCAGACTCCTTACCTCCATGGCAACCGCCCCATCACTATTCCCTCGCCCAATCATTTGTGTAATAATTTATCAGTCGTTCCCACCTTCGTTCCGGTGATTCTGACACCGATATACATGCGTTTCATTTTCCAGTTTTGTTACAGAGATTGGCACCACCTCGCCTCCTTTCATCTTCTTCGGTCTCACCAACCTTTTTTTCTTACGGCTTTGCTTTGGGGTCGATGACCACCGCCTACATCCTCCTTACATCACCATGGCTCTTGGGGTCGATGACCACCGCCTACATCCTCCTTACATCACCATGGCTCCATCGACAAAAATCATCAATTGCATTCACCTCCACATTCACCCCCAAAATCTGAACCACCCGTCATCCTGCTGCCAAGAGAACCCTCCGACGAGGCCTCTCAGAACCCTAACCTCAGCTTCGTCATGACCATCGCCATCTTCAAAGGGAAAATTATCTCTTGCAAAGGAAGCTACTGGCCCTCATAGCACACCTCCTCTGATTTCTTGACTCCGTTTACCATATGGTGTTCTTCCTCTTATTATCTGCTTCAGCAACATATCGAGACCCAAAATCATCCCAATAACCTTCCAAAAAATCAGTACTTATATGAGCCCTAATTTCTTCGCTTTTTTGGATTTCGGAATCGAATAAAAGAAATATCTGCACACGAGTTTTTAGGTTAATTTCGAATCCTCTGTTCTAATTTTTCTTTCTTTTGAAGTATCTGGGTATATCCGTTCACTTCATCTTCTGGTCATTCTTTTCCTTTTTCTGGGATTTGTCGGTTCACTGCTTCTTTGGGTGAACCACTTTTTTGGGTAAACAAGTTATCAAGACACCAATCCCTTCTACCTTTCAGGTGGTTACTTTTCTGTAGTTCCTTCTATTCCTATCGTGTGGTTGAAGCATGTGAAACCTGAAATTGGTATGCTAGAAGATTACAAGAACGAACTGTAGGTAAGTTAACTGGAATATTATAGTTTTTCGGTTTTTCCCCTTATATTTGTTCCAGACAAACTCTGTTTTCATTCAATTTTAGGTTTTGATAGTTTGCTTTTCATGTTTTACCCTAATTTCTGGTGCAAATAATCATGAGGAAGGTATCGCGAAGCAATTGAAAGTGGAGAAGTAGAAGCAATTGAAAGTGGAGAAGTAGAAGCAATTCAAGGCAAGTCACTTTAATGTGCACTTTATAGTTGGAGTTCAAATGTGTCAAAAAATATGTTTTCTTGTTTATTAACAGCAAAGTGCAGAAAATGGTTCTTAGACTAATTACAGTGAAAAAGAGCTTCTGGTAGAGATGATACATGTATTGGAGGTTAGGACATTGTTTTGGTTTCTAATTACTTTAAGCATTTTATTTTTTTATTAAAATATGTAACAGTATATTAATGGTTCATGTATTGGCTAATGCAGATCCGTTTTAGTATATTATATTTAGTGGCCAATGCATGTCTTCCAAAGTTATTTACACTTTTGGTTCTAAGTATGCTATTTTTTGAATTTTGGCTCAAAAATTTGTTTCTTTACCGTTTGATTCTTACTTGAGTTTTTTTCAATGTTTTTGGTCGGTGTTCAAAGTAAATTGACTATTTTTTTAAACAAAAAGTTTTAAGGACAAAATAACTCATTTTACTTGAAACACTGATAAATAAATGTTACAAGAATATCAAATGAGGATTAAATTTGGTATGTCTAAATGTTGATTTTTACATATCTGTACTCAATTACCCATTACTACAAAACAAATCATGTAATAATATGCATTTTATGACGATAGAATTATAGCATTATGCTTTTAAACGTACAAAATCTACATTTTTTTGGACCTGGCCCTTAGCTTACTAAAATGAGTCAAATTAAATCTCAGAAAATCATTATCATACCACTTAACTAAAATTCCTTAGCTCAACCTTATGAAATATGGAAAAGTCGAATTTCAACTGTACAATTTTTCGCTTATTTAATACATGAAAAGCTTCCAATTTAAGTCAAGAGGCTCTAATTAAAATGTTCCAATTTTTCAGATTTTTTGATCGATGGATATGACAGGCTGTCATGTTCATTCACCAGCTAACAACATATATGCAAATTTCACATTCCATCGAATACTTAAAAACACGGTAAATGGCATTTTTTTATTAGTTATTCTTCACATTGTACAAAAGTTGGACCATTTTGCCCCTGTTCACAATGAATGCAATAACTACTTCGAGGGGACAAAAAATGTATGGGAAGGTCATTGAAGCAGGGGACAAAAATGTTTTGTTAAAACAAAAAACAAGAACAAAGGAGCAATAGCAAAAGATTTATGTTTGGGTTTGTTCAGAGTTTTTGTATTTGTTGAATTTACAATTTTAGACTGTTACTTTTTTGCTAATTACCTGTTGTTACAATTTATAGTAAATAATCACAATGCAACATCTCTTTTGTCTGCTAGGCAACCACCCACCCAGTAGAATGTTTATCATTTTTTTCAAATAGGTCAACTCAAATGTTGATTTTCACTTGTAATAGATATTCATGGTTTGATATCATTTTTCCGTTTGTATATTCAGGGAAATAGGTCAAACCGGTGTATCAAATTAAATCTTAATAACTATTATTATATTTATAATAATTTTGTTTTTTGGTTTAGCAGGTGGGCCTGACAACATGGGATAGGATATATTCTTATGAACATCTTTTGGGGGCTTGGAACCAGTGGCTTCACAATGCCAAACAATTCAAATGGTAACTAACTTATTTACCTATTATTTAATCTGTCAAAATCATCATTCATATCTCACAAATAAACAAACTCATATATTTTTCATTTTTTATAAAAAAAATAAAAAAAACAGTGTCTCTGGAAGAATTGCATGCTACACAGCTGGCACAGCTACAAGAAATGGGATTCTTTGATACACGTGAGAATCGTCAAAGCACTGACAACCACCGCAAGTAATGTTCATGCCGCATCTGAGAGTCTATTTGGAATTCTTGGTTAATGTCAGATATGGAATACAATGGAATACTGATTATGTAATTCATGTCTTTTGGTTTATCATTTAAATGTAATGTCATATTTTGGTGTATGATTTATATGGATGTTTTTCCCTAGAGGAAGAAGAGCAATGTATTTGCAAACTTGCAGGTAAGGCATCACATGCAATTGTTCTTCCTTTCATTGTCTGCATTTGTGTCCATTTTTATCTTTCTACATTTGTTTTTTTGGTGTAACATATTTTTTCCATGTGCATTCGTAATACTTTGATTACACATGTTTCCCTTTTTGTTGATCGTAATTGTTGAGGTTGGTGATGCAGTTCTTAAGGTGTTTTCTATTTCAGGAGATACACATCTTGGTAGTGAATAGTAACGGAAAAAATTGTCGCATCCGACCCCCACAACGCGGGGTCCCCACCTAGTTTTAGTTTTTTTATAACAGGAGGCATATTGTTCTTCGTCGCAACTTATAATCGAGAAGAAAGAAAAGTTCGCGATTGATTTTTTTTTACTGGTGATTCTCGATGCAAGAAAGACTTAAAACGAAATCAAGTGGGGTGGAGACAACTTACCCAGAAGGAGGTGGTGGAGTAACAGCAGCGAAGAGGTGGTGACGGAGAGACAGTGGGCTTCCGATGGCCTGCTGTCTCCTTTTCTTCGTGTTTTTGGCCTGGGTTCAACGAGAATGTGGCTGAGGGACTTCAGAATGTCAGTAGGGTAGCACTGGGAGGTGTTTAGGTATGGTTTTTCTAGTGAAATAAGGTGGTGGCAGTTGGTGTTTGAAGGTGGCAGGAAGGTGACGGGGTGATGGCAATGAGTGGTTTGGTGGTTCTTCCTCCTATTTTTGAGCTATATTTCGAATGGAAGGAGGCTTGGGGTAATGTAGGAGCTCAAGGGGAATACAAGGAGGGGGTGTTTGGGGGTGATTTAGTGAGGGTTTAGGTTGGTGGTGTAAGGTGATTCTTGTAGTTTTCTGGACAGAAATGGTGAGGTTTTGAGGGGGTTTTGAGAGGATTTTAGAGGAAGAGGAAGAGGAAGTTGCTGGATATTTGTGAGTGAGTTTGAGGGTTCTTCAAGCCACTTTTTATAGTGTAACATGCTCACTCACATACCAAGCCATTCCTCGTCAATTGTACCTTTAGCAAGCCTTGCACACCAAGATGAAGAGGAGAAGCACGTGGAGTATCACCAGCGGGAAGGAGATCAGATTTTTGGAGTCCATCACCCCATGTGGGCCCCACATGGGGTTATACCTCCATTTCATATCAAAAACATGTAAAAACTGGGTGCCTCGGGATTCGTGCATCGAGGATTTTTTTTCGAAAGCATCGTTAGATAGAGTATAATTCAAGGATTCCAGAACAACAAACGAATTAAATTTTGGAGTTACAAATCTTCGGGAAATTGCGTTTGAAGTTTCGCGTCTCAACGGCTCGCGGTGTCCATTTTCGCTATTTTTGTAAATATTTTCGTAAAAATTATTTTGAGTGTAAAATTAAATAATATATTATATCATGAGTCCAAAAATGCTCTCGGAAATCCTGTCGACAAAGCATAAGTGCCTCAACGGTTCGATTTGGTTTTACGCGATTAAAGAAAAACAATGTTTTACTGTTTATTTTCTTAAAACAGTCGTATCTTTTGCATATGAACTCCGTTTTTGCCGATCTTTATATTTTCAGAAACCGGGGAACATGTACTATCATATTTTAATGTTTGTTTTGCTCAAAACAGGTTAACTAGGGATGAGCAAAAGGACCGAACCGGCCAGAACCGGACCCGAACCGGGAACCGGCTTCGGTCAAAATCAAGAACCGAACCGGCCCGACGGTTCTACAGGTTCTGGTTCTACCGGTTCCCGGTTCCTATCGGTTCTTGTCGTGTCTCTAAATGTTGGAACCGGTCCACGAAAAATAGCATCATACGGTTCCAGTTTTTGCCGGTTCTACCGGTTTTGGTTATATCGATTCCGGTTTCTATGGGTTCCCGTTTCCAAAAATCCACAAAAATAACGTCCCCATCCCGGTCCGACCGGCTCCATCGGTTTCCGGTTGCGGTGCCGGTTCCGGTTCCAGTACCAGTACCGGTTCTAGCCGGTTCCCCGGTCCATATGCTCATTCCTAAGATTAATGCTAAATTTCAGTTTTCAGATGCATAAATCAGCGCTGCAGTTTGAGCGGTTTGATTTGGTTACCGGTCTACACGTTTGGGCATAAAAATATCATCATATATTATATAATAATTGAACTAACTCATTTATTTTTCTTTAGATGCACTTAAAACTGAATGAGTTAAATTACAAATAAATTTGCTATAATTTAATCGTTTGAAATATATGCCCTAAATTCCGGGATGTCACAGAATTAATGAAACACATATTCCCAAAGGGTTGGAATGGCCGAGGGTACCATCCTATGATGGCACCGGAGATCGAGATGATCATGTATCCAATTTCCAGTGGGCGATAAAAATGATACCAATAGATCTAAAATTATGGAGCTTGTATTTCGTGGGAACTCTATACGAATCTACCCCATATTGGCTTTCAAGCTTTGCACCTCGAAGTATAAGGAGCTTCGAAGAGTTGTATCTAAAATTCTGTAACAGTTTCATAAGACAACGAAGGTTCCAACAACAAGCGCACACGATATACAAGCGCACACGATATTCGCTTGTCGACAACATGAAGGAGAATTGAATAAAGCATACTTTAAGAGGTTTAATGAGATCAATAAGAAAATGCCACCCCGAGATGACCCTATGATCATAGCAGCATTCACTTACGGGCTCCTAGAAGGAGAGCTATTTCGAAAGCTGGTAAGGCGAGAATAGGCTAATGCAGAAGAAATGATATGAAAAGTAAATTGGTTCCTGAAGCAAGAGGCTGAAAGCGCTGAAAAAGCAAGGCGAAATGGTTAACCCAGGGGACATCCCCGCCACAACTACAGTAGAAAGCCACACCAAAGCGAGAAGGGAAGGCGAAATGGTCATTAGCAATCATATCGAAAGTAAGCATATGAAGCCTATACTCCATGAAACCCGAACAGGTACAACATAGATGAAAACAAAAAATATCCTCGAGACTCGAATAAGTATTGTGACTTTCACTAAAAGCTGGGTCACGCGACGTAGGATTGTGAAAGTCTAAAAAGAGAAAAAGAGAGAAAGCGGGCATTAAGAGTCGACGAGCAAACAACGAAGAAAGATGGTACGCCAAAGTATGATGGTGAAATTGCCATGGTACAAGGCGAAGAAGATCCCAGTGACAACTTAACACGGAAGCGGAAAATAACTAGCATTGATCATAAAGGGACGAAACCATTAATATTAAAGGTGGCGATTGGAAGAACACTGATTAGAAGATTTTACATGGATAACGGAACTTCTGTCAATATAATGTACGAACATTGCTTGAAAGGATTGCCCTCGGACATCCAAAGATACCTCAAGCCTGCCACGACTGCAATGGTAGGATTCGCGGGCCAATCCGTGTGGCCAAGAGGGAAGATCTTGCTGCCTTTCACATTGGAAGACTATCGAGGTAACATTTGGAAAACCATATTAACGGAATTTGTAGTAGTACAAGCATCCTCTCCCTATAACATACTTTTGGGAAGAACCGACTTGTGGAAGCTGCACGCCATCTCGTCCACAGTGCATGGTTTACTCAAGTTTCCTAATGAAGAAGGAGTGGCTGACCTCTTGAGTGTAGCCATGCTGTACAGCCGGAGCAAGCTGAGCCCAAGAAAGAAGGAGTTTCTTTGGTAGATACTGAGGAGGTAGTTGTCAATGAAAACCACAAGGACCAGAAAATTAAAGTAAGGGTCAAGCTCCCTAGAGTGTTGCGAGAGGGTTTGATGAAGATATTGAAAAATATATCAAGAAGTGTTCGCATGGGCACCCACAGATATGACAGGTATCCCAAGTTCAATAATAGAACATCACTTGAACATCAATTCCTCGTGCGTACCAGTGAAGCAAAAGAAGCATACAATGGCTAAAGAAAGAAACAAAACCGTCAAAAAGGAAGTCGAAGCTTTAGTAAAAGCTGGAGTCATGTGAGCCACACAATTCCCTAAATGGATTGCCAATCCAGTGCTAGTAAAAAATGTAGATGGAATGATGAGAATGTGTGTTGATTTCACCGACCTCAATAAAGCTTGCCCAAAAGATAGCTATCCACTTCCAGAAATAGAGTAGAAGATCGAGTCGTTAGGAGGATACCGATGGAAATATTTCTTGGATGTGTACAAAGGGTATCATCAAGTGAAGATGGACGCAGTTGATGAAGACAAAACAACTTTTCATACTAAGAAAGGGACCTTTTGCTACACAAAGATGCCTTTCAGATTGCGAAATGCGGGGGCGACCTACCAGAGGTTGGTAGACAAATCGTGCAAAAATTTGGAAGAAACTTTAAGGTATATATAGATAATATGGTAATCAAGAGTAATGATGATGATGATTTCCTGGCGGATGTGGAAGAGACTCTTAAGAGGCTACGGTAGACCAACATGAAGCTTAACCCAAAGAAATGCATCTTTAGAGTGCAAAGAGGGAAGTTCTTGGGCCAAATTGTAACAGAAACATGGATAGAGGTGAACCCTAAAAAGGTTGAAAGTTTGTTGAAAATGACAACACCAAGAATAGTGAAGGAGGTACAAAGTCTTAATGGCAAGTTAGCAACATTGGGGCGATTCCTAGCTAAGTCAGCAGACCAGACGATACCTTTCTTCCAAACATTGAAAACATTCACAGGGAGGAAAGATATACTATAGTTAGATGAGGCAGAAGAAGCACTCCAGAAATTGAAGCGATGCCTCAAACAACTGCTGACCATGTCAAGTCCTTTAAAGAAGGAAGTGCTACCAGTGTACCTATCAGCGAGTCATGAGGCGATCAGTGCATCATTTGTCTCAAAAAGAGGAAAAAATCAAGTACCAGTATACTTCATTAGTAGAGTACTGCAAGGGGCAAAAAGAAATTACTCTAAAGTAGAAAAATTGGTCTTATCTTTGGTATACACAGCCTGGTGATTACGCAGATACTTCCAGGCACATCCCATCGAAGTGTTAACCGACCAACCAATGAAGCAGATTCTATTACAACTAGAACGTTTAGGAAGACTGAAGAAGTGGGCAATAGATATAGGAGAACATGACATCAAATATAAACCTTGAATCAACATAAAAGGGCAAGCTCTAGCTGACTTCTTGACAAAAATGCCAGACGACCCGCTGCCATCAATGATGACTACTCCTAAAGATGTTGATGAAATTCCAAAAGCACCGACCCAAGAAACTAAAGAAACATGGGTGTTACATACTGATGGGGCATGAAGAAAAGACGACTCAGGAGCAGGCATTGTTCTCACTAGCCCATATGGGGACAAGTCAACCTATGCCCTATGATTCAAATTCAAGTGTTCAACAATGAGACAGAATACGAGGCCATGTTGGCAGGGTTTCGGTTGGCAAGAAGCATGAACATCTCACATCTTGAAGTGGTTAGTGACTTGATGTTGGTGGTCAACCAAATTAAAGGAACTTACGATGCAAAAGAAACGCACATCCAAAAGTACCTGGCTCAAACACATACAAGGATCGTGAAGTTTGAAATATTCAAAATCACACAATTTCCATGATAAAAGAACAAAGAAGCAGACACTTTAAGTAAATTCGCCACAATAGCCTTCAATCACCTATCAAAGACTGTCCTAGTGGAGGTGTTGCCAAAAAAGAGCATTGATGAGCCACAAAATGAAGCGATAGAGTTAGAGGAGGAAGCCTCATGGATGACACCCTATGTCCTTTTTCCGAAAAGAGCATATTTCCAGAGGATGTGAAAGAAGAAAGGAAGATACAAATTAATGTAACAAATTATACCATGTATGATGGTCGGCTGCACAGGAGAGGTTATTCTACCCCGTGGCTGAAATGTATCACAAGTACAAAAGTGGAAGTAGTAATGCAAGAAGTACACCCGGGAATGTGTAGAGCACATGGAGGATCACGAGCAACCACCCAGAGGATCCTTCGACTAGGATATTTCTGGCCTTCCATGACTCGTGACACATAAGCGTTCATTAAGAAGTGTCACGACTACCAGATACATGTGAATGTACCAGCACTACCACTATAAGATATGATCAACATCACAAGCCCACGTCCGTTCCTCCAGTGGGAAATTGATATTGTGGGTCCTTTCCCAGAAGCACCAGGACAGCTTAAATTCCTTATCGGGGCAATAGATTACTTTACCAAATGGGTTGAAGCTGAGGCAGTTGCAGTCATAACCGGAGAAAGAATTATCAAATTCGTATGGAGACAAATTGTTTGTCATTTCGATCTACCCCAAACCATCATAAGCAACAATGGCAAATAGTTCACCAATAATCCATTCAAGAAATGGTGCCAAGAAAAGGGGATTCAGCAAAATTTCACCTCAATAGCTCACTCACAGGCCAACGGTTAAGTAGAAGTGACGTATCGAACTTTAGTTAAAGGGATTAAGAAGAGGCTAGGAAAAGCCAAAGGGAAATGAGCTGATGAATTACAACATGTGTTATAGGCATACCAAACCATGGTGTGGACACCAACCAAAGAAACTCCCTTCCACTTGGTGTATGGGACGGAAGCAGTCATCCCTATTGAAGTAATGATCCGGACCACATGAACCAAAAATCCACAGATACGGTCACACACAGCGAACCTCTGGAAAAACCTAGACCTATTAGAGGAGAAGCAGGAAGAAGTTGCCATACGAAAAGCCAATTATAAGGTAATGATGGAGCGATAGTATAACGCTAGGGTAAAAAACTCATCGTGTAAAGTAGATGGTTTGGTTCTACGCAAGAACAAAGCAAGCAGGCAAGAGCCTATTGGAAAAATAGGTGCAAACTGGGAAGGGCCATATCGAGTGATCGAAGTTAGACAAAGTGGAGCTTATGTTATGGAAACATTGGATTGGACCTTCTTACCAAGAACGTGGAAAATGCGTAATCTCCATAAATTCCACTTTTGAAAGCAGTATGCATGATAACCGAGAGGAAAGAAATCAAGCAACGATGACATTTTAGAATTCAGAACTTTTACTGTTCTTTTCGATGTAATTCGATTACTTATTCTAAAATAATATCTTTCATTCCTTTCAATCCTATCGATTACTAGTAGTGAAGTCTATATCTTACAAACATCTCCATAATCCTCTAAATTATGGCTCGATGTTCTTATTACTTGAACCTTAGGTTCAGACCTAATGGTTCGAGCAACTTACAAACATCGCCATAATCCTTCAAATTATTGCTCGATGCTCTTATTACTCGAACCTTAGGTTCATACCTAATGGTTCGAGCAACTAACAAACGTCGTCATAATCCTCCAAATTATGGCTCCGTGTTCTTATTACTCGAACCTAAGGTTCTGACCTAATGGTTCAAGCAACTTACAAACATCGCCATAATCCTCCAAATTATGGCTCGATGTTCTAATTAATCGAACCTTTGGTTCAGATCTAATGGTTTGAGAAACTAACAAACGTCATCATAATCCTCAAAATTATGGCTCGATGTTCTTATTACACGAACCTTAGGTTCATACCTTATGGTTCGAGCAACTTACAAACATTGCCATAATCCAAATTATGGCTCGATGTTCTTATTACTTGAACCTTAGGTTCAGACCTAATGGTTTAACCAACTTACAAACATCGCCATAATCCTCCTAATTATGGATCAATGTTCTTATTACTCGAACCTTAGGTTCAGACCTAATGGTTCGAGCAACTTATAAACATCGACATATTCCTCCAAATTATGGCTCGATGTTCTTATTACTTGAAACTTAGGTTCAGACCTAATGGTTCGTGCAACTTACAAACATCGCCAAAATCCTTCAAATTATGGATCAATGTTCTTATTACTTGAACCTTAGGTTTAGACCTAATGGTTCGAGCAGCTAACAAACATCTCCATAATCCTCCAAATCATGGCTCGATGTTCTTATTACTTGAACCTTAGGTTTAGACTAATGGTTCGAGCAACTTACAAACATCGCCATAATCCTCCAAATTATGGCTCAATGTTCTTATTACTCGAACCTTAGGTTCAGACCTAATGGTTCGAGCAACTTACAAACATCACCATAATCCTACAAATTATGACTTGATGTTTTTATTTAGGTTCAGAACTAATGGTTTGAGCAACTTACAAACATTGATATAATCCTCCAAGTTATGGCTCGATGTTCTTATTACCTGAACCTTAGGTTCAGACCTAATGGTTCAAGAAACTTACAAACATCGCCATAATCCTCCAAATTATGGCTCCGTGTTCTTATTACTCGAACCTAAGGTTCTGACCTAATGGTTCAAGCAACTTACAAACATCGCCATAATCCTCCAAATTATGGCTCAATGTTCTAATTAATCGAACCTTTGGTTCAGATCTAATGGTTTGAGAAACTTACAAATACCACCATAATCCTTCAACTTATGGCCCAATATTCCAATTACTCGAACCTTAGGTTCAAACCCAATGGTTTGAGCAATATACTAAGCATAGCACCTGAGTTAACGGATGAAGTATTTCAAAGTCTGAAAAATGCTTTAGTCAATACGAAATTAGACGCCAACCGTTACCGATACAATTACATAGATAAGAAGAAAAAGGATTCGAGCAAATAGAGGAAGATCACATTGTCATTTAGGAAGGTGTCATTACAAGATAACAAAAAACAATTCCACAATGCTGGCAAAATAAAAGTTATGCTTACAAGTTCAAAAGTTCAAATTATAAGAAACACAAATACAATTCACAAACCCTAGCCTGATCCAACCTAATCAGCCCCAGACGAATCCACAACCTTCAACAATTTCTTCAAATCACCAACATCCATCTCCTCACTCTCCAAGGCAAACACCAACGTCTACTTTTATGTTGTCATTTTAGCAAATGTTCGATAATTTGGCGCTGCGCATCTGGCCATGAGTATAATTTTTTTTTTTTTTTACCTTTCAGCTCCTCGGGGTACCTTGCTTTCATTTGCACACATGCTTGATAAAGGCCAAGCTGGATAGAAGATGTCTGCAAGGCGGGATTCACAGCCCCAAAGTCACTAGAATCAGACAATGTCCGAACAAAGTTAGGGATTCCTTCCTTTATGACCCATCGCAGCTTCTCAACCTTTTGATCCGCTCCCGACTGACAACTTTTTGTATTCTGCTCCACCAGAAGTTGTGAGTCGCTCAAGGTGGTAACTTGGGCATCATTCTCCAAGATCAGGAGCTTCGACATGGCTAACTCCTCCTCTTGCAACTTAATACTCACATATTTGCTAGAGCATGCAATTCCAAATGAGAAACCTTCTTCGTATATTGCGACTTTAGCAAGTGGTACTGCTGAGAGATACCCTCGAGTTCCTTGATGACAGATACACGACAACTCATGCATCATCTAATTTTAGTTGCAAATCTTAATTCAACCTTTTCAACTCCTGTACCATCTCAATCCTCAGGTATGAAATTTAAATCTTTAATCATGATTTTCATTAGCAACTCGAAGAGTTAGAAGTCCGCAACTCGTCGTGTTGAAGTGATATTGATCGCATATATTAATGGACCAACTCGGCGAATCGAGGTGCCACAAGATGATTATAAAACCCTAATTTTTAGGATGTTGCAGCCTGTTTAAAGGCCTTAAGTCCCTTGGCTGGCCTCCTTACCTGCCTCCTTTGTCTAGAAACCCTAATTTTTCATGCATCATCTTCCAAAGTTGAGTGTGTAATCTTGAAGAGTTGGTTTTTGGTGTTCTTTTAAAGGAGCTTGAAGTTTGAGGTGTCCACATTGAAAGGAAGGATATAGATCCAGAAGCTCCTCATGTGTTGAAGTCATTTTGAGGTATGAATTCGACACCTTACTCTCTTATTTATTAGATCTCTTCCTAAGTTTTATGATGTTATTTGGCTCATTTTTGGATTGTTCATGCGGTTGCTCATTTCATGTATTGTCACTTTAGATCTAGCAATTTTGTGGCCTCATTTGGCTTAAAGTTGCAAACTTTATTAGGTTCTAGGCCTTATTCGTGCATTAAGTTCTTTATTAAACATTTCCTGAGTTCTAGAGCCTCTTTGTGGCATGCATGAACGTAAAGTTGGAAACTTTACGTGACTTTTTAGATCTTGGGAGCCAGATCTACATCTTAATGCATTAGAATTGATAAAAAAGGACTGAATGTGTTAAGCTGGGAAAACTCGACGAGTTTTCCAGCCAACTCGGCGAGTTGGCTATGGTTTTCTCGAATTTCTGAGTAGTGTAGAAACTCGGTGAGTTGGTAGGTGCACTCGATGAGTTGGGTCAACATGGACTGTTGACCTTGACTGTTGACTTTGACTTTGACCATGGTTGACTAAGTTTGACATTTAATGGCATTTCGGGTATTTTAGGGTTTTGATGGAATTGGTCCTATGGTGGTTGTAGGCATTTGAGTCAGGAGCATAGACTTGGAGTTGGATCTTATCAGTTCAACACTAATTGTGAGGTGAGTGTTCCTCACTAAACTTGATTGGGCCAAAGGCACCAAGGCCGACCCTTTTTGGATTGAGTATGTTGAATATTGCATGATTAAGGATTATAGTGATCTGTTAGATCTATATCCTAGTAGATAGGATAATGCTATGCTTATGGATCTGTAAGATCTGTGTTTGTTTGTTGACTAAAATTTACATGTTTATGAGTTATGTATATCTCGACATGTGTGTGGTTGGGTTGAGGCGGTCCTACTTTGTGCTCAAGGCCAACAGGCCTAGGGCGGACCATATAGACTGAAGGCCTGTAAGGCGGTCCAGCTAGGCCGAAGGCTTGGAGAACGGTCCAGACAGGCTGAAGGCCTAGTGTGGCGGTCCAAACATGCTGAAGGTTCTGTATGCATGTTGTTACTATGATATTTATGATTATGTGTGTGGTGGTATTTTGGGGGAACTCACTAAGCTTTGAGCTTACAGTTTTGGATTGTGTTTCAGGTACTTCAGAGGATCGCAGAAAGGTGAAGGCGTGATCGTGCACCTTCTCATGTTTTTGGTTTTATGATTTTGGGATTTCTCTGATGTGAAACTAATTTTGAAAACAATTTGTAATCAATTATGATTTTTGGGTTGTTTAAAAAGTTTAAAATTTTCTAGAATTTTATGAATGTTACAAGTTGGTATCAGAGCCCTGGTTTGAGTGAATTGGAGGAACACCTGTGTGAATCCAATCTCAAACTAAGGAAAAGATTTTCAAAATAATTATCAAAAAGGTTTTGAAAATACTCAAAGAGGATGCGGTGTGTACGATTAGCCGGAGCCAATAATTAGACCCCAAAATACCATATTTTTATTTGATATTGTGATATGTTAGAACAACATGCTAGTGATAAGCTAGGGATATTCAGGAATTGCATGATATAATTGTCTGATTGTATGATACCTCATAGCCTAGGGCCTTTCTTTTATGGAATTGACATCATGACTGTAGTTTCTTAGTATATGCATCATGGTTATATATAACTAAGATCTTATAGCATGAGAATGTGTGGTATGGCCTTATTTCATGTTCTTGTTTGATGAAGGTCTTAAGGTAGGAACAAATATTTAAATGTCTATAGGGTCCAGTGTTATGTATGACTAGCATACACGAGTGCTACAGGGTCGGTGGAAGTTTCATGGATGAGTGGTGTAGGGTCAGCCGACCAGTTGTGAGATGTTTTGCCTTTCCTCTAGGGAGTGAGGATTGAGTGTATAGTTATGCTTATTAGTATTTTTATGGTGTTTTAATGATCCTTGAGACAAATATGGGTAGGTGTGGAAGGTAGTATGGGCCCGTACTACTGAAAGCATAGGACCCATATTACTTCAGATGGTGATACATTTATCAGTAATAACACACTGATAAATTTGGATGAACCTAACAACTACAAGGAAGCCATGGCAGGCCCCGAGTCTGCAAAATGGAAAGAGGCTATGGATAGCGAGATTTAGTCCATGTATGACAATCAAGTTTGGAACTTGGTTGAAAATGTACCAGGTCAAAAGACAGTCGGGTGCAAATGGATCTTCAAGAAGAAGACCGACATGGATGGAAAAGTACACACATATAAGGAACGACTGGTTGGAAAGGGCTTAACTGAAACTCATGGATTTGATTATGATGAGAACTTCTCACCAGTAGCAAAGATCAAATCTATAAGGGTTATGCTAGCCATAGCTACATTTCATGATTAGGAAATATGACAAATGGATGTTAAAATCGCATTCCTTAATGGAAAGTTGGCTGAAGATGTTTGCATGAGTCAGCCGGAGGGTTTTGTTAATGCAAAGTACCCTATTAGAGTGTGTAAGCTTGAGAAATCCATTTATGGATTAAAACAAGCATCTCGCAGATGGAATCTATGTTTCGATGACAAAGTCAAAGAGTTTGGATTTTCGAGAAGCGAGGATGAGTCATGTGTATATGTCAAAGCTAGTGGGAGTATAGTTAGCTTTCTGGTGTTATATGTGGATGACATACTTCTCATAGGAAATTACATTCCAACCTTGCAGGAGGTTAAGTCTTGGCTTAGGAAGTGTTTTGCTATGAAGGACCTTGGAGAAGCTGCCTATATTCTAGGGATAAGGATATTGAGAAACAAGAGTAAAAGACTAATTGGACTTAGTCAAAGTACCTACTTGGACAAGGTGTTTAAACGATTCAACATGGAGAATTCCAAGAAAGGTGACTTACCGATCCAAAGCAATAGCAAACTGAGTAAGACTTAGAGTCCGAGTGTAGAGGCCAAGATAGTAGAGATGAGTCGAGTACCATATGCTTCCGCAGTTGGATTGATCATGTATGCTATGACTTGTACTCGCCCTCATGTGGCATTTGCTTTGAGCATGGTCAGCAAATATCAAGGGAATCCTGGTAAAGCTCACTGGACCACGGTAAAGAACATTCTTACGTACCTGTGGAGGACTAAGGACTGGGTACTTACCCTCGGTGGGAGCGATGACTTGAGAGTGACAGGGTATAGTGGTGCCAACTTTTAGACCGACATATATAATTTCCGCTCTTCGTCGGGCTAGGTATTTACCCTGAATGGAGGAGCAATAACTTGGAAAGTTCCAAACATGAGACTGTAGCTGATTCAACGTGCGAATCAGAATACGTAGCAGCAAGCAAAGCATCGAAGGAGGCGATATGGCTGAAGAACTTCATCGGAGACCTTGGAGTTGTACCAGCTATAAAGGAGCCCACGGAGATTTTTTGTGACAACGAGAGTGTGGTTGCCTTAGCCAAGGAACAAAGAGATCATGGCAGATCTAGGAATATCGACATAAAATATCACTTCATAAGACATCGGATTGAAGAAGGACTCCTCGTAGTTAAGATGGTATCGTCAGAGGAGAACCCAATAGATCTCCTGTTGGGTTATGAGCATTCTAACACTCCTATGGAGTACATGCAACCCTAAATACCTTGGATCTATGTTTTCTCTATTATACATGTAAATATCAATTTTCCAAAGTATTATCCTAACTAGCATATTATGAAGTACAAGTAATAGAAAACTAGTAGAATTACATACCTCTTTGTTGGTGCTTGATTCCATGGAGCTCAAGAGCCTAGTGCCCTAAATGTGACACCTCAAATGGTTCACACAACACCATGAACATTTGGAATAACCATGAGAGAAGATATGAGTTCATAGAAATTAGCTTGCCCTCTATATTATGCACTAGTGCCGATTTCACCAACAATGGGGTCTTTTTATAGTGTGCACATTAGGGTTACACCATGTAACCCATGCATTCATCCATTCCTTATGCTTCATGGGTTTTAACCTCCATGGAGTGTAACACCCAGAATCAGAAAGACCAAGAAAGGAAAGAAAAGCCCTAAGTCAAGGGAGGCGACTCGTCGAGTCCAAGGAAGAACTCGACGAGTCGGAGTGGGTTCCGTGTCGCAAATTAAGTGACCGACTCGACGAATCGGGGTTTAGACTCGGCGAGTCCGGTCTGGGTTGGGAAACCCTAATTCCGGGACTTGGTATCCTATTTAAGCATCTTAGTCTCTTCCCTAGGGCTCATTTGCGGCCCCTATAGTCCAGAACCTGAAACCCTAGCCACCCAATCTCATTCTTGAGCTAGTTCCTTGCCTTGTGAGTGAATTGAAGCTTGGAGAAGGAAGAAGGACCTTGGTGGTGCAAGAAGGAGACCTAGATCCAGAGTTAGAGTAGCATTTTAGACCATTTGGAGGTAAAAAGCTTATAACTTGTTTATTAATCATTTATATCCCCTTTCTAGTGTAGATTTGGTCACATTTGGACCATTTCCAAGGTCAATCCGAATATTGGGACTTTGAGGACGAAAAGGACTATAGATCTAAGCATTTATGAGCTTGAGGAGCTCTGAGGGGGTAGATTTTCCCAGCTATAGCTTCATTCCATAACCTAGACCTTCATATTAGCTTGGATTTGGTGTTCTAGCCTCATAACACCTTGCATGCATGTAAAGTTAGCTACTTTAAGTACAATGCTAGCATTAGGAGTCCAGATCTATTGTTTGGAGCAATGGAGAAGCTCTGTGACTCGAAATTATGGGAATGCACGTATGGACTCGGTGAGTCTGGGAGATGACTTGGCGAGTCGGGCTAGATATCAAGCTTGAGTCACGTTGTAACTCGGCGAGTTACATGGGTAGAGTCGGCGAGTTGTATGAAGACAGGCAGGAACTCGATGAGTTGGAAGAATAACTCAACGAGCCTGTTGAAGATTGCCTTGGACTCGGCGAGTCTGGTCGCAGAACCTCAACCTTTTCTAGTTAAGACTCGGATCAGTGAGTTGAGTGGAGACTCAGTGAGTTGGACATGACAGAACTCGGATATTGGTAGACTCGGTGAGTCATGGGCTAACTCGGTGATTCGAGTTGCGAATGAAAGGGTTTCTAAGCTTATGAACTCGGCGAGTCAGTAGGCTAACTGGGCGAGTCGAGTCAACTGGAAAGTTGACCTTGACCAGGAATTTGACCGTAGTTGACTTAGTTGACCTCTGGACGCCAGTTTAAGCTAAGTTCTATTATTTGATATTGGTAGCTTGGAGAGCTAGAGGAGCAGCACTTCAGAGGGTTGTCGGTTAGCAGCCAGAGGGTTATCAACAGAGTTCAGCAGTTCAGGTGAGTTTCCTTCCAGTAGGAATGCGTCTAAGGCCACAATACCGGCCCGTTTAGTTAGTAGTAGTTTCCGGACTTCAGTCCGATGCAGTAGTTAGTATGTTTGATGCCTTCGTGGCTCATACATGATTTATGTGTTTTGTGTTCCGGGCTACGACCCGATGCAGTATGCAGTATATGTATGTGTCCATGCTAGTTGATATGTTATGCTATGCTATGTTCAGTTAGATTTGGACTTCGGTCCGATGCAGTTAGTCCGGACTTCGGTCCGATGCAGGGGACAAGGTCCCGGTCAGTTCCGGACTTCGGTCCAATGTAGGGGGCGAGGCCCCAGTTAGTCCGGAATTAGGTCCGATACAAGGGACATGGTCCCAGTCAGTTCCGGACTTCGGTCCGATGCAGTGGGCAAGGCCCTAGTTAGTCCGGAATTTGGTCCGATGCAGGGGACAAGGTCCCAGTCAGTCCCAGACTTCGGTCCGATGCAGGGGGAAAGGCCCCAGTTAGTCCGGACCTCGGTCCGATGAAGTGGGCAAGGCCCAGTATGTGCTTTATATATTATTGTATGGTATGTGGTAGTTTGGGGGAGCTCACTAAGCTTCGTGCTTACGGTTTCAGTTTTTGGTTTTAGGTACTCAGTTTTCAAAAGAGGAGCTCGGAGAGGTTGCAGTGCACACACCATAGTTAGTTAGCCTAGGATTCTTTACTCTGATAAAAAGAATATGTTTTGAATTAATACTCTGAATTTATGTTATGATCGGTGATATGTTTTTATAAATATGATTTTAATAATTTTTATAAGAACATTTTTATTCGTGATTTTTGGGTCGTTACAAGTTGGTATCAAAGCCTTGGTTTGAGGGATTCGGAAAATACTTTCGGGTGTGTCTGAACTCAATCTAAGGGAACAGAAAAAGGTTTTCAAAAGAAAAACATTTTTGAAAAGAATTTTTGAAAAAAGAAAATTAAAAAGAAAAGAATTTTGAAAAGAGAAAAAGGGTGTGGTGCGTGCAATCAGCCGAGCTCAAGTAAGTACTCCCAAATTACCCATACAAGTTTATGTTATGATTATCAGTTTCAGATTCAGTTCCAGTTTCAGTTTCAGTTTTAGTAGAACAACATGCTAGTATAGGACTAAGGATCTAGGAGGATGCCTTATGTGCCTGCTTTCTATGTTTCAGCCTTATGATAATTGCATGCTAATATTGAGTAGACAGTAGTAGGATAGCCTGTTTAGGTTATGCCTGATAGTATGAGCTTAGCATTGTATGCCAATACATATTCTTGTTTTGAGAATAGATTTGCTTGAGTATTTTCCCTGTCTGAATGCTGCTTGCTCTATGCTTTGTGGGATTCCGAGTGATGGGAGTTAGCTGTTAGGTGAATACGTTAAGTCACATGTAATCAGGGTTGAATAATCTCAGAGTATTGGATTTGACCCTTTTGCGTAGCTCTCGTATGAGTCTTAACCGTTGTAGGGATGAGTCCCTTACTCGAAGGATTATCCGAGCCTCGTTACATGTGATGGTATTCAGGTGACAGCTAATTGGCATTACGAGGATACCTTCAGCAGCTGAGGACTGGTTTGGGTGGAGTCAGAGGTTCCCTAGAGCAAGCCTAGGATGAGAGTAGCAAAGATTAGTAGTAGGGAAAAGGGACTTGGTTGAGTTGAGGTAACTCTTGAGGAAAGTACGGATATATGTGGAAGGTAGTATGGGCCCGTACTACTGAAAGCAGAGGATCCGTACTCGATTCAAGAGGGGCCGATGCAAAACCAGGGAACTAGAAGAGTGTGTGAGAGATCCCTCAGCAGCGGTGTGTATATTGATCTGTAATGTGATATATTTTCAGCATGGTGACATTGCGCGTGATACCAGTTGGTAGTCCAGGTGCCAGGAAGGGATCTGGCTCAGGTTCTAGAGCCGGGCAGCTTGATGATCAGATGAGGGATTTCATTTCCCCAAAGATTATGCACAACATCATTGATCAGACTCCAGTGATTTTCGGTTTGGTTAGAGAGGCCATCGTGGAGCTTATGGACAGTCATCTTGAGGCCTTTAGGGCTGGGATAGTTTCAGGACAGAGTGGGGCTCGTTTAGAGCCTGATTCTTTTGGAGTTCAGGGATCCATCAGGGAGGGAGATCCTATTTTTAGATCTTGCCATCAGGGGACGGGAGTGAGTGGGGCACCCTGTCTCCAGGAAAGATCTCTGCATGATTGGGTAGTTAAGGAGGTTTCGCGGGGAGTTGCCCTACATCGTTGTGAGGGTCACTGATAGGTTGACCGCGAAGCTCCAAAATCAGATAGCGGTTGTTCAGACGATGGATGGGGTCGACGGGGTAATGCAGGAGCGAGAGACGGGCAGTGAGTCGGAAAGGAAGAGGAAAACAGATGAGACTCAGGTAGCCACAGGTTCAGGCAAGAGGCCCAAGGGGTCAAATTCGAGATCAAGGGGCTACCAGAGCCGCAGTCGGTGTGGGAAGTGTGGTAGGACGCATGAGGGTGCATGCAGGATTGGTAGTGGTGGTGATTCGATCTGCTTCAAGTGCGGTCATAATAGTCATTTCAGCAGAGATTGTACTACTACCATCGCCCATGGACTTGACCCGATATGTTTCCATTGTAGTCGGAGGGGCCACAAGAAGGCCCACTGTCCGAGTTTGTATACAACAGGGTAGGTAATAGCTCCTGCCCCTGTGACTTCGAGAACCACCAACGGATGTCGAGGCCGGGAAAGGGCGCCCATGGTTCGGAGCAGAGTGTTCCGGTTAATTTCAGCAAGGTTTCGAGCAGTGCTGGATGCTGGAGGTACGTATCTTTTACCTTCCTGTCAAGTATTATGCATCGATATTAATAAGCATAAGTATTGGGGTATCATATTACCTGCTTATGATTGAGTTTTATGCCATCTGCATACCTTGGAATTAGAATGGTAAATTGGAGGTCGTCCCCTCTAGATCAGGTTACTTCAGATGCAGTAACTGTAGCATGTATGTGTAAGATTCAATAGTGCCTCACTACTTGCGGAAGGTGTTAGTCGGGTATTGATCAGTTATATTCTTAGTAGTGACAATCTAGAGCTTCTAGTGGAGTAGCTAGCAGTCGGTAAGGAAGTGGGTTAGAGATGTTCACCCTAAGTGCAGATTCTCAGGATGCAGTGATTAAAGCAAATACAGTTAAGGATTGATGGGTGCTCGGTTAGTTAGCAAGAATGGTTCAGATCTGGTAAAGGTTAGTTGGGGGGCCAACAGAGGTAAACGTTGGTGGACATCAGATCGCCCCTTTTAATGGAAGGAAGGTTGGGAAATCCTTTTGACTAGTGAGCACTAAGGAGTTGGCCGGATCAAAGTGGGGGAGAACCCTTCATGTGTCTAGAATTGGTAGCATGCTAATTTTAGAAAGGGTTGGTAACCTTCGAATAGTAAGGAAAAGCAGCTAAAGGGTTGAGTGGGTTTAGGAGTTGGGAGTTTGGAAAAAACCTCCCGGCATTGGTTTCATGTATCTGGATTAGTAGACGATTGGTTTGGGAACCAAGCCGAAGAATTCCTCGTCGGAATGCTAGTGTATCAAGGATATAGACGACGAGGTTGATGCAACATTCGATGAATGAGGGCTGGTTTTGGGAAATCAGGATGAGGAATCGCTAGCAGGACTAGGGGCAGTCAGGATGTCCTCGGAATAGTAGTTAGTAAAGCAGTTAGATAGTAGTAGAGTGTTGTAAGTTTGTGGGGGTAGCCGTAGAATTCACTAGCAGTCCGATAGTAGTAGTGTTGTAAGTCTGCGAGGGTAGCCATAGCATTCACTAGCAGTCAGATAGTAGTAGTGTTGTAAGTCTGCGGGGGTAGCCGTAGCATTCACTAGCAGTCAGATAGTAGTAGAGTGTTGTAAGTCTGCGGGGGTAGCCGTAGCATTCACTAGCAATCAGATAGTAGTAGTGTTGTAAGTCCGCGGGGGTAGCCGTAGCATTCACTAGCAGTCAGATAGTAGGAGAGTGTTGTAAGTCTGCGGGGGTAGCCGTAACATTCACTAGCAGCTAGATAGTAGTAGAGTGTTGTAAGTCTACAGAGGTAGCCGTAGCATTCACTAGCAACCATATAGTATTAGGGAGTTGTAAGTCTGCGGATGTAGCCGTAGCATTCATTAGGTTAGTAGACAACATGAGCATGTTGTTTGGACGTGGGGGAAGTAGTAGTACCTGTCACACCCCCGGCCAAGGCGGAACATGCCGGGAGTGGGACTAAGTTCATGGATCACAGATAAACTGAATATATAGCACAAGTACAACGATAAAAAAAACTGCATTTGTATTTCATCATTAAGTTTGAATACAAGGTTCTTACAGATAATAATAGTACAGTAGTTGCCTTAAACAGGTAAGCAGATATAAAAAACAAGCTAGCTAGGTCGTCTGCAATCCACAGCTAATCTTCTGTCTGAACGCCTGGCTAATGATCCCCTAAGAATACATGTAATTTTGAAAGTCAACACAAAGGTTGGTGAGTGTCACAGGTTTTCTGCTAACGCAGTAATACTTTTAATCAGTCTAAAAAGTATTATCTTTGTATGTATAACAACAGTTAAAATAGTGTTTGCAATGAGTCTTTAAAAGCCAAAATGTATAGTTTGTATAAGTAAACCCATACGTAAAACTGTGTTTGTAATGAACCTTTGAAAGCCAAAACGTTATGTTTCATAAGTAATTCCATACCTAAAACTGTGTTTGTAATGAATCTTTGAAGCCAAAACGTTATGTTCCATAAGTAATTCCATACTTAAAATTGTGTTTGAAAGCAACCAAATCCATGGTTGTACGGGTAACGAATAAAGTTTTCTGCCAAGGTTGTAATTAACAACCGCAGATACGGATAAACAAACATTATGATATACGGATACAGTTATCTGCCAAGGTTGAACTTAACAACCGCAGATACGGATAAACAACAAGTATATTTGATAAGCATACACATAAAGTGTACAATACTTGTTTAAACAGTTGACAAGACTTAGTATAGTGTACGCAAGCACATGTATGAGCCTAAGATACAAGTTCTATAACTTGTATATATATATATATATATATATATATATATATATATATATATATATATATAAACCTATATATTTATGTCATAAACAGATATACAGATATACGGATAAAGTTATCTGCCAAGGTTGAACTTAACAACCGCAGATACGGATAAACAGGTAATTGACAAGTATATTTGATAAGCGTACACATTGAACAGTACGATACTTGTTTAAACAATTGATAAAACTTTGAGTACAAGCACATAAATGAGCCAAAGATACGAGCTCTTTAACATGTAAAAATATATAAACTTATATATTTTTATGTATGTATGAGGTATAATGAAACTACCAAGTTGATAACTGACTATACAGTCCTAGCACAATTTTAGTTGGAACGTATATGGTGTTTTTATTAATTGTATTATCTTAACAAAATAACATATAAAAGTATTGAGGTTTAAAACGATTTTGTTTACTTAACATGTAAGCGTTTAAACAATTATTTCTAAAACTGGTAAAGTATTTACACAAAACAAGGATATTTTTTTTGTGTATTTTGTATGATAAATATTACTTACTACACGTACCGTAAGTAGTAGCGTGATAAATAATATTTTTGTGTGAATTATATTGCATAAAAACGGCAGTGTTGTTTGTTTAAACAAAGTATTTAGAAAATAGATATATACTAGATATACAAGTACTACATGTATTCCCCCGCGAAAATATGTAAAAGTGGGGCCGTAACACTCACCTTATCGAGTGATTAACTAGTCGTTTGAAAACCGGGATGTGTTGTCGTGAGGTCGTAGTCTCCAAGTTTAATTCGAGTTCCTAGAAAATTTCGATACATATTAATATTTGAACGACGAATCGGTATTTTTGATCAAGTATAATAATTTCTCAAATTTAGTAATCTAAGGTTTATTATAAATTGAATCGATAGTTGAGACCAATTTGTATGGTAATTCTCAAAGTAGCTAACTTGAAATTAAGCTTTGATGGGACTTAATTCGTAAGAATTTAACAAGGGAGGGTTGAAAATAATTAACTCAAGTTTTTAGAATAAGACTTGATTTGTAAACTTTTATCAAAATAGGGTTGTAATTATTTAATTAGAATGTAAGTTTGATATGAGGTTTCAAATGTTACTGTGAATAAAGGAATCGGATGGTGCATGTTTCTCAAACACTTAAATGAGACTATTTTTGTAAAGGAATATGAAAATAGGGTAGGAATTAATTATTTTGAAATGGAGTTTAGTGGAAATGACTAATTTTGTAAAACAAATTCAGAGAAGGGGTTTATATGATTTAATTTAAATCAAGTTTGGGAGGATTTCATTTTCTTCCTCTGATCATGATCGCAGGTGCAAGAAAAAGTAAAAAAAATCGATAAAGATTTTGGTCTCCAGTTTTGATCACGAATGAAAGAGAAAAACATGAAGAAATATAGTGGCGATGACTTACGATGGTTGAGGTGATGACTAGCGGTGGTGGCTGGCGGTTTTACAACAACAACGGTGGAGGTGACGGGTTGGTAGGAGGCTACTCAGGTGGCCCTTCTGCTGCCTTTTTCTTGCTGGTCTCGACTGGTTCCGATGAAGGGAGTAGGGAGGGAAATTTGGGGATCGAAAACAGCAGCAGGTTGGGGATGGAGTTTTCCGGTGGTCACAATGAGTGGTGGTGATCTAGAGAGATAGAGACTTAGAGATAGAGGGGAAAAGAGCTGATGAATTGTGAGGATTGAGGGTGCCTCATACTCTCTATTTATAGCTAGAAGTAATACTCACAACCCTTTTGAGACCATACTTCCACCCATGTTTGTACTTTGAAGTTGGAGTGTACACAAAAGAGAATGGTTGTGCATGGAATGGTTGGTCACGTGGGAAGAGGGAAGGGGAGCAATAAATTTTGTTTTGTCTAGTATGGCTAGGTGGGCCCCACATGAGGTTGTATCCTCATTAAGTGTCCAAAAATACATTTAGTCGGGTGCATCGGGTTCTGAATGTCAAGAAATTTTTCCGAATGCACGGTTAGATAGAGTTTAATTCAAGGATTCTAGAACATCAAACGGATTAATTTTTGGAGTTGCGGAACTAGGGGAAATTGCGTTTGAAGGTTTTGCGTCTAAACGGCTCGCGTGTCCGTTTTCATGACTTTTGTAAATATCTTTATTAAAAATATTTTGTGTGTGAAATTAAATAATAGATTATAACCTGAGTCCAAAAACGCTCTCGGAAATCCCATCGGCATAGCGTAAGTGCCTCAACGGATCGATTCAGTTATACGCGATTAAAGAAAAATAGTGTTTTACTGTCTGTTTTCTTAAAACTGTCGTATCTTTTGCATACGAACTCCGTTTTGGATGTTCTTTATATTTGTGGAAAGAGAGGAAAATGTAGTATGATATTTTAATTTTTGTTTTGCTCAAAACTACGTAATGCAAATTTTAGTTTTTCAAACACATTAATTAGCGTTGCCGTCTAAGCGGTTTGATTCGGATTACAGTTTACACATTTGGAAGTAAGGTATCATCTGATATCATGTAATAATTGAAATAAAATTATTTATTTTACCTTAGATGTACTAAAACTCAATAATTTGGATTAACATGAGATTCACGGATAGATTGGCGATTATAATAATAGCCATAAATTATGGGTTGTCACAGTACCCATCAGTTCGGGTGCAGCAGTGAGGACATGGGAATCCACTGGTTGGATTTCAGATTTCCCAAATGGTTTTGGTTGAACCAGCGATCCGAAAGTTGGATCGTCACCACAGTTATGAGATCAGGGAAGCAGTGGACCGCTTAGGTTCGTGTATGTTAAGGGATACCGTTGGTTTTGGAACCATCACTTTTTGTCTTGGATTTGATGATGTCAGGATTCGACGTATGGACCCGGTCGGTTGGATCGGGAGGTTGTTAGGGTCACAGTGACATGATGACTAGTGGAAACTTGTTCTTGAGAAAGAATTTTGTTCAGAAGTCGTGGGAGCGACTAAGTAAGGAGTCCTTGGACTCCACTGTTGAGTTAGAACTCGGTGTTGCAGATAACCGGCGAATGATTGGAGACCATGAAGGTCTCGAGATATTTTGGGAAGCAGCCATATGGCAGTTCAGTGTTTCAGGCAGATCAGTGTTTCAGGTAGTTCAGACAGTGTTATGGTCAGTATCATTTTTGTGTCGGGTTGCAAGTGCAGGTGGAATAGTTGGTTGATTGGGAAATGGAAAGTCTCTCTCAGCAGGATCAGTTGAGCCTTCTGCCAAGATAAGTGATCTGCAAGGATAATTAGGCATGTAGCCTTTCTTTTAGGACGGGAAAACTCAAATTATTAGAAGTTGAGTGGTCAGATGGGAGAGGAGCAGGCTGGTTTCAGCAATAATTGTTCAGTAGATGGGTGGTCTGTCAGGGAACCATGCTATCTCAAGAAAGCAGGTTTCAGACGGAGTCAATATGATCACGTTGTGAAGTACTTGTTTCTTTTTCGGGTTTTAGAACCCTGCGGGGGTTGATCTCCGTGGTCATGAAAAGGTTGGGTATGCTTTTGGAGATAACCATGTCGTTCAAGTGGACGGGTGACGCTAAGTTGCTCACCGCGAAATTAGGTAATCTTTAGAGCGGTTTCATAATTCTAGTTGGGTTTTGACCTTAGCAGAGAGGGATTGGTTTCGCGATAGGATTGTGTGAATTCTTGTACGGAGTGGAGATTACAGTACTGGAGCATCGTATGTGGGATTAATGCGTGAGTAAGGGTTTGATGGCCGGCCCTGGGAGTGGTCGGAATTGCATCTCAGAAGAGGAGTGAAGGATATTGGAAAGGTTTGTTGCTTTGAGAAAGGCCAGTGACGGTATAGAGTAAAGGGGTAAACCCTTTGTGTATCAGCTGTAAGTGTGCTGGGGATTACCCATGGGATTTCCGGTTGGGTAAAAGTGTTAGTGGTAAAGCTGTAAATGGTTTGCAGGATAGTTGGCCGTAGCAGACTTTGAGGACGAAGTCTAGTTTAAGTGGGGGAGAGTTGTAATACCCATAATCAGAAAGAACAAAAAAGGAAAGAAAAGCCCTAAGTCAAGGGAGGCGACTCGTCGAGTCCAAGGAAGAACTCAACGAGTCGGAGCGGGTTTCGTGTCGCAGATTAAGTGACCGACTCGACGAGTCGGGGTTTGGACTCGGCGAGTCTGGTCTGGGTTGGGAAACCCTAATTCCGAGACTGGATATCCTATTTAAGCATCTTATTCTCTTCCCTAGGGCTCATTTGCGGCCCCTATAATCCAGAACCCGAAACCCTAGCCACCCAATCTCATTCTTGAGCTAGTTCCTTGTCTTGTGAGTGAAATGAAGCTTAGAGAAGGAAGAAGGACCTTGGTGGTGCAAGAAGGAGACCTAGATCCAGAGTTGGAGTAGCATTTCAGACCATTTGGAGGTAAAAAGCTTATACCTTGTTTATTAATCATCTAGATCCCCTTTCTAGTGTAGATTTGGTCACATTTGGACCATTTCCAAGGTCAATCCGAATATTGAGACTTTGAGGACGAAAAGGACTATAGATCTGAGCATTTCTGAACTTGAGGAGCTCTGAGGGGGTAGATTTTCCCAGCCATAGCTTCATTCCATAACATAGACCTTCATATTAGCTTGGATTTGGTGTTCTAGCCTCATAACACCGTGCATGCATGTAAAGTTAGCAACTTTACGTACAATGCTAGCATTAGGAGTCCAGATCTACTGTTTGGAGCAAAGGAGAAGCTCTGTGGCTCGAAATTATGGGAATGCACGTATGGACTCTGCGAGTCTGGGAGATGACTCGGCGAGTCGGACTAGATATCAGCTTGAGTCGCATTATAACTCGACGAGTCACATGGGTAGACTCGGCGAGTTGTATGAAGATGGGCAGGAACTCGACGAGTTGGAAGAGCAACTCGGCGAGCCTGTTGAAGATTGCATTGGACTCAGCGAGTCTGGTCGTAGAGCCTCAACCTTTTCTAGTTAAGACTTGGATCAGTGAGTTGAGTGGAGACTCAGTGAGTTGGACAGGACAGAACTCAGAAATTGGTAGACTCGGCGAGTCATGGGCTGACTCGGCGAGTCGAGTTGCGAATGAAAGGGTTTCTGAGCTTATGAACTCGGTGAGTCAGTAGGCTAACTCGGTGAGTCGGGTCAACTGGAAAGTTGATCTTGACCAGGACTTTGACCGGATTTGACTTAGTTGGCCTCTGGATGGCAGTTTAGGCTAAGTTCTATTATTTGATATTGGTAGCTCGGAGAGCTAGAGGAGCAACGCTTCAGAGGGTTGTCGGTTAGCAGCAAGAGGGTTATCAGCAGAGTTCAGCAGTTTAGGTGAGTTTCCTTCCAGTAGGAACGGGTCTAAGGCCACAATGCCGACCCGTTTAGTTAGCAGTAGTTTTCGGACATCGGTCCGATGCAGTAGTTAGTATGTTTGATGCCTTCGTGGCTCAGACAGGATTAATGTGTTGTGTTCCGGGCTACTGCCCGATGTAGTATGCAGTATATGTTTCCATGCTAGTTGATATTTTATGCTATGCTATGTTCAGTCAGATCCAGACTTCGGTCCGATGCAGTGGACAAGGTCCCAGTCAGTTTCAGACTTCGGTCCGATGCAGGGGGCAAGGCCCCAGTTAGTCCGGACTTCGGTCCGATGCAGGGGACAAGGTCCCAATCAGTTCCGGACTTCGGTCCGATGCAGGGGGCAAGGCCCCAGTTAGTTCGGACTTCGGTCCTATGCAGAGGACAAGGTCCCAGTCAGTTCCGGACTTCGGTCCGATGCAGGGGGCAAGGCCCCAGTTAGTTCGGACTTCAATCCGATGTAGGGGACAAGGTCTCAGTTAGTTCCGGACTTCGGTCCGATGCAAGGGCAAGGCCCCAATTAGTCTGTACCTCGGTCCGATGCAGTGGGCAAGGCCTAGTATGTGCTTTATATGTTATTGTATGGTATGTGGTAGTTTGGGGGAGCTCACTAAGCTTCGTGCTTACGGTTTTAGTTTTTGGTTTCAGGTACTCAGTTTTCAAAAGAGGAGCTCGGAGAGGTTGTAGTGCACACACCATAGTTAATTAGCCTGGGATTGTTTACTCTGATAAAAAGAATATGTTTTGAATTAATACTCTGAGTTTATGTTATGACTCGTGATATGTTTCTATAAATATGAATTTAGTAATGTTTTAAAAGAAATTTTTTAGTCGTGATTTTTGGGTTGTTACATGGAGTATCCATGGGCCAACACATGGGTTAAACCCAACATAAGGAAGCATGGATCACAAGCCCACATATATAAGAATCAATGATTTGCACAATCAATCCCCATATATTTGATTAGTCTCTTTTGATCACTAAATTAATTCCAAATTAATTCTTGATCAATACTAATTAAACAATATGATTTCATATTAATATATTAGAACTTATAATATATTAATATGTCACAAATATCTTCTTCTCATTAAAAGGTCTACCCAAATGCTCTGATGCCATGCAACCCAAATGAACCATGTCGGGTCGGGTCATGTATATACCAATTATAGTTAAGGACTTAGACACTAATCCAACATCTCCTTACGAAGGGACTGAGTAGGTTTAAGCACTTGCAGCATACGAGGAGCATTGGGCTGAAGGACGATATTAGTTTTAATGATTAGATAGCTATTTAGAAACTTGTAATAGATAAAATGTAATTGACATTTGATGATTAAATAAAAGGAGTTTTATTTATGAGTAAAGTTACTATCTTGTGTCAATTATTTACTATTGTTTCATTTTGCATGTTTTGACTTCCAGAATAATAAGATTATTCAAACTGTCCACAGTCGATCATACTTTGGAAGTAGGTATTGGGGCAAGATTGTCATGAATTTCGCTTGTAGATTGTCTAAAGTGGTTAGACATAACAAAAGTTTGCGACAACATTCATGAGTGCTCATAAGGTCTGAGTATTGGATTTAACCCACATTGACGTGAATCACTTCATGCAATTTATCACGAGTGATCGTGAGAAGATAATATCATATACTCTTTAAACCAAGAGATATGAGTTGTTGATTATGAGTTGGTTGTATATTGATAGTGCGAAACCGCGTCAGTAACTTGATGATATAAAACGTGTTGTTGTGTTTGATTTAAAGAGTAGTTAGTACAAGCATATAAGTCGAAATTTATCTATTCCTTTTAATCCTTGGAGGATTAAAAGCAATATCTTGGGCCCCTCGATGATTTTGTTTTGACTTATGTTCCGGGCTCGGTGAGAACTCAAATTGATGTGTTCAATTAAGTTCTATGTCAAACAAATCGGAAATCGGGAAACAAACTGCTGGAAAATAAGTATGACTATGTTCCATGTATTTTTTCAGCACAATATCTTGAAGAACAGAGGATTATATGACCCCTTATCTAAAATGGCGCGTCAGAGTTCGACAACGGCTTTTATGATCTACGATTTCTAGTCGGTTTTCTAAGTCGTACTTACAATTATAGTTATTAGACTTATCCAAGTGGGAGACTGCTGGATTAGGTGTCTAAGCCCATAACTATAATTGGTATGTACTTGGCCCGAGAGTAGCATGGTCCATTTTGGGTTGCATTCACTAGAACAATCTGATAGGATGGATATTTTAGAAAGAGGTTATTTATGATTTATTAAAATATTATAAGTATAATATATTAATTGTGAAATCATATTATTTAAGTAGTGGTGATCAAGAATTAATTTGGAATTAATTTAGTGATCAAAAGAGACTAATTAAATTAACGGGGACTGATTATGTAAATCAGTGATACATATGGTTCGGCAATTGATCCATGATGGGCTAAGTTCATGTAAGAGTCCATGAAGAGTTAGTCCATATGGATTATGGATCATAAGCCTAAGTGTATGGATTAGGGTTTACACATGACCCTTGAAATCCTACACTATATATATGACCCCTTGGCCTAAAATCGATTACCCAAGTGTTCTTAGAGTTGATATAGCCGATTTTAGTGTCTTGAAGACTCTCTCTCAAGTTCTCCAATTTTTGGTGGTGTTTTGTGAACCATTTGAGGCATCACAGTTGAGGTGCTAAGTTCTCAAAGGCCAAATACATCAAGCTACAACAAGAGGTAATCTTCTAGCTAATGTTTATGATTCATATATCATGTTGTATGCTAGTTTAGGCTTCATGCTTTGGAAAAAGAAATTTGCATGTATAACTAGAGAAAACTTAGATCCAAAGCATTAGGGTTGTGTCACAACTGGAAATTTTGTGTCATGTAATCTATACATTCAACCTAATGTGAATCAAAAACTTCAATCAAATACAATATACAAGCACTACAAGTAGTCATCAAACAATTGGAGACCCTAGAAGTTCTTGTTAAGTCCATTTGGACTAGGACTTCCTATTTGGATCCAAATGGACCAATAAGCTTCCAATTGGACTATCATGGGCTTAGGACCCTAATTGGGCTCTAATTGGACCCACCCTAATTTATTTCAACATTTTAGGTCATATTGGGCCTAGAATGAAATAAATCACAAGCTTTGATCCATAATTTAACCTAACCTAGCTTAATAAAGCATAAAAATCACAATTTTATTTTATAAGGCCAATAAATACCCTAAACTACCTCTAATAGTGGGCTTAGGGGCAAAAGCCCAAATTTTTCCTTTTTCCCTTCACATTCTCGGCCCAAGGCCCAAATCCAAGAGAGAATGGACTTGCAAATGACACCTCATCTTTACCCATAGGATATCCATGCATTAATCTCATTTCTCCATGCACATCACCTCAAATATCACCTCTCTTCTCTCCTCTCTCTCACTCTCGGCCATACACACATACACACACCAAAAATATCTCAAATCCTCTCTAGATTCACTCAAGAACACTCCCTTCTTCCCTCTCCAAAAATCTCGAAAAATAGGAAGCATTCAAGGAAGTTCTTCCACAAAATCATCATCTAAGGTAAGGTTTTGCTTGGATCTATGACTTGTATTCCTTATTTATCAAAAATCTCTTCCTAATCCATGCAAAAATCGTGATCTTGCACCCTAGAACCATCTCAAACTCGAGATCTTCATCAAAGGGAGCTAAGGCCAAAAACACTTCATTTTTCCTTCCATTTTCCTTGCAAAACCGAATCAACACCCCAAGGTGAGCTTCATACCCCCTATTTTCTGTTTTTATGAGTTTTGTGGGGGGGAATACAAGTGAAAGTGTAGATCTATATGTGTTTGTATGCCTTGTATGATTTCCATGCTTATATGTATGCTTTTATGTGTTTTTATGTTGGATCTAGCCTTAAAACCCATCAAAACCGAGATATATCTTGTGTTAAATGATTTTAGCTTCAAATATATTTCTAAACACAAAGTGTTTCAAGAAAAATGGTTAAGTGGTTTAGTAATAATTTTCTTTGGGTTAAAAACACAAATTTTGGGCTTAAAATGTGAAAAATGCAAAAATAAGGGCCCAAATTGACATTTCACAGATTCTGATGGATGAAGTGTGCCAAAACAGTTTCCATAAATAAATTTCTGGAAATATACTCATTTAGGGGATTAAAAACATAAATTCCAAGCTTAATGGGCTAAAAATGAAAATTTCGGCCCAATAAGGCCCATTATGCGAATTTTTCTGTTTTGGAGGGCCAAAACTGTAACTTTCTGTAAAACAGCGGACTATAAGTGTTCCAAATCCTTTTCGAAGGTTTAAAATGCTTTTTAAATTTAAAAAGGACCAAAGTTGCAAAAATTTTCCAATTTGGGCCAAAATTGTCAAAGTTGCGAAAAGAAGGGATTAAAACCGAGAAAACTGCATTTTCAAGGACTTAAACTGTTTTCTATGAAAAATATGCTGAAAAATATTAATTTCAATAATTTTTGGTGTTAAAATGTCAAGAAAAATAGTTTAAGGACCAAACCGGGAAGTATTTAATAAAAAGGGTTGAAAATGTAAATTTTACAAATAATGAGGGGCTGAAAACAGGAATATTTCAAGGCTAGTTCAATGTACACAATTTGATCAAATAATGGCACCGCGACTATCGACGAAATACAATACATTACAATACCCAAAAGTCGTTGTTAAACGAATTGGCTCGGTCTCGAGCCAATAGAAATCTACAACTACTAACACTACGACACTACGATTCATACAAGTAACGTTTGGTATTACATATACATGCGAGTGTGCACAGACGTCTACGCACCATCTTTGGGCCCCACAAGTGTAAAATCTTGTTCGTTGAGCCTAGCTAGCCCAATGACCTGATCTTAAGGCCCGAAGACATTTTTTTTTACGGTGTGTTGGGTTTTACCGATCCGACACAACGTAAATGGACTTTCAATGGCTTGTATACCACCGGTCCCCAAGGGTCCTTTGGTATTGCTAGTAAAGTCTACATTTCATGCGAGGCGGGTCGGGGACCCCTCGTACATTTTATCCCCAACCGGCTAATGGAGTTACTGGGGTCTTCGTGACCTCTTTCTCTTCGGATGTGGGACTTTACCTAGTCAGGGCGATTGGATAACGCGATTAGTATTGACGACGCCTTCGGAGTCGTTAGTATAACTATAAACTGGGCGTTTGTGTAACGCGGGTTTGTAGTAAATAATCCTGCTCGAAAACCTTCCAACGTCGCCTGGGACTGACACTATACGCTATGCAATGGTTTCAATGTAACATCACGTAATTCAAGGAACTAGGAGAACATCGGGTTTTCCTAGGGTTTTCAATACTTACAAATTTGAAATGCATACATTCTAAACGAACATTTTTTTTACAAGTATAGAAACAAACAAGCATACCTATGGATCTTCACAAACGTTTTCGGAAACTTATCTTTTCAGAAAATATCGGATTTTCTGGTGGTTCTTCAAACAATACAAACATTCGATTTCAAACACTACTTATGAACTCACCAACATTTCATATGTTGACGTTTTTCAAAATACTTGTATTCTCAGGGAGCCAGTGAATCAAGGGAAATCATATCCAGTGACGGTTGCGGTTTATTTTTGTATGAAATGAACAACTTAATTTTTGGGGAATGTAATGTTTAAACAATGTATGATATGTAAACACTACTGGTTGTACTATGTTGATGAATGGTGACGAATGTTGTTATGTTTCATGTATATTCAATGTTATGGTATTCAATTGAGTCACGACAGCCCCCGGACGTTTCCGCCGTCTGGTTCGGGGGTGTGACAGGTTGGTATCAGAGCTTTGTTTATAGTGAACTAGCATGTCGAGCCATACATTGATATGCAACTATAAACCAAAAAGAGGGACTAACATAACTCTGAACGAAACAAGTAAATAAAACACACTTGCTTGCATTAGGGATAAGAACCTAACTCTGAATCAAACACAATAATACTGGTATCTCGGTTAATTCGGGACTGTTCTTAGTGATACCAAGGAGTGAATGTAGCCTGATCAACTACATTCTCTCCAAAGTAAAACTAACACATGTCTTGATGAGATCAGGATAGCCAGGGAACCTAAAACTATACCCTTATCACCCAAAAAGAGAATGTTTGCTTAGTCTGTACAATAGTCATAGCATCCTAGGATAATGTTAGCATATGTACGTACTCGCGCAGACAGCATGGCTGGTTTTCATCACCCGGGAGACCCCTACTTCCCTAATCAGGGAAACAACGGGTGGCTAGAGGAGGAGGAGGAACCTGAGGAGGAGTCTGAGGAGGAACCTGAGGAGGAGCCTGAGGAAGACCCCGAAGAGGAACCTGACGGGGAACCGGAGGCCGAAGTTGAGGGCGAACCTGCAGAATCAGAGGAAGATGAAGGAAACCTCGAGGAGGATGCCGATGATAGCGACAGGGGTGATTCGGATGCGGAGTCCGAAGTCATCAACCCCCCTTACCCGATCCGGGTGCCTGCATATCGAGTGGGCCCCACTGGCCCTACACCTCCCTGGGGTATTGACCTTTGGAGATGGAGCAGACAGCAGGGACAGCGACCCCCGTACGGCATGTCACGCGAGTTCTTTGACCTGAGAGACGGAGGGCCGGCTGATCGAGCCCTTCCAGTCATGGTGAAACGGTTACGGAATACGGGCGATCTTGCCCAGGACACTGCGGATCAGGTACACCAATTGAGGACTAGGGTCGAGCGTGCGAAGCAGGAGACGCATGACGTCCTCCGGGAGTTTCACATGAGGCAGGTAAGGTGGGAATCTCGACTTCAGGATGCAGAACGCCTAGTGGCTCGTCTTCAGGGAGCATCCATATCTTCGGCACCACCTCCTGACGCAGCTCAACGCGGTTAGGAATAGATTTATCATAGTAGGTTATCAGGAACTATGGAATCTCACGGTGCAGAATGGGAACATCGATGCTTACATATCGAGATTCAGCGAACTATCTCTGTTGTGCCCGGGTATGATCACATCAGAGGGAAAGAAGATTGAACGATTCATTTGGGGACTGACATCCCCCATTCAAGGGAACGTGATAGCTGCGAACCCTGAAACTTTTGACAGTGCGAAGAGATTGGCAAAGAGGCTATACGATCATAACCACAAAAAGGGCGAGAAACCGGTAGAGACTGAGAAGAAGAAGGAGAGTGATGGTAAGAAAGGATGGAACAACAAGAGGAAGGGGCGTCAGGGTCCCGAGACCTCTAAAAAGCAGCAAACGGTGGCAGTTCACGCTGTCACTGCGCCGGTACCAGTCACATCACATGCTCCAGCCTCAGCTGCTTCAAATACTTCAAAACCCTATTCCGGTAATCATCCCAAATGCAACAAGTGCGGTTTCCATCACCAAGGAGAATGTAGGGAGTTCCATTGCACCAGTTGCAACCGAAGGGGACACACTGCAAGGTTCTGCAGGACTTATCCTTCTCAGAACCAGAGTCAGGGAAACAACCAGAACAACAACAACAACCACCGCAATACCAACAACACCAATGCCGGCGGCAACAACGCAGGGCCTAGCCACACCTGTTTCGGGTGTGGAAGGACGGGACATTTCCGTCGAGACTGCCCTAACAACAACAACAACTCAGGAAACAGAGGAGCAGGAAGAATGCTGACTATGGGTCAGAGTGATGCAGTTCAGGACCCCGCAGTTGTGACCGGTACGTTCCTCCTAAACCACGCTTATGCATGCATCTTATTTGATACCGGAGCGGAGCGAAGTTTCGTAAGCGAGAAGTTTAAACATTTATTAAAACAACAACCCCAGAAGCTAAATGAAACCTATACGGTGGAAATGGCCAATGGGAAAACCGAATCCACTAGGGAGATCTACATCGGATGTACCCTAACCCTTAACCAACACGTCTTACGAATAGATCTGATGCCAGTGTCAATTAGGAGTTTCGATGTGATTATCGGCATGGATTGGTTAAGCCCCCACCATGCTGAGATTATGTGCCACGAGAAGGCCGTTCGCCTTCGTCTCCCGAATCACGGAACCCTAGTAATTTACGGAGACAAACCTAGCACGAGTCTTCGTCTTATCTCGTGCGTCAAAGCACAAAAACATCTGCGAAAGAACAACTTAGCGTTCTTGGCCCACATAGTGGACAAGGCTAAAGAAGAAATTAACATCCAAGACATTCCGGTAGCGTGTGAATTCCCGGACGTGTTTCCTGAAGATCTTCCAGGAGTACCCCCAGAGAGACAGGTTGAGTTCCGAATCGACCTCGTCCCAGGAGCAACTCCCCTCGCTAAATCACCATATCGATTGGCACCTGCTGAAATGCAGGAATTGTCCAGCCAACTCAGTGAGCTTCTGGACAAGGGATTTATCCGACCTAGCTACTCGCCGTGGGGAGCTCCGGTGCTCTTTGTCAAAAAGAAGGACGGATCTTTCAGAATGTGCATCGATTACAGAGAGCTGAATAAACTCACTGTTAAAAACCGCTACCCACTCCCACGAATCGATGATCTATTCGACCAACTCCAAGGAGCTAGCTATTTTTCTAAAATAGACCTACGGTCCGGATACCATCAACTCAAGGTCCGAGAAGAAGATATCCCTAAAACCGCTTTCCGAACCCGCTATGGACATTATGAATTCGTCGTAATGCCCTTCGGTCTAACAAATGCACCCGCCGCATTTATGGACCTAATGAACCGAATCTGTCGACCGTTCTTGGACAACTTCGTCATTGTGTTTATCGATGACATCCTCGTCTATTCTTGAAGCAAAGAGGAGCATGGCCAACATCTCCGACAAGTCCTAGAGACGCTGTGATCGGAAAGGCTTTACGCCAAACTCTCTAAGTGTGAGTTTTGGCTACGGAGCGTGAATTTTCTCGGTCACGTAGTTAGCCAAGATGGAATTCATGTGGATCCCTCTAAGGTCAAAGCGGTGGAAGGATGGGCAACTCCGACTACGCCCACCGAAATTCGTCAGTTCTTAGGCCTAGCAGGTTACTATAGGAGATTCATCCAAAACATCTCTAAAATCGCCAAGCCACTTACCTTGCTTACGCAAAAGAGTGTGCCATTCAAGTGGACAGACCGACAAGAGATTGCGTTTCGAGCCTTGAAGCAAGCTCTTTGTAGCGCTCCTGTACTATCTCTACCCGAAGGAACGGAAGATTTTGTAGTTTACTGTGACGCGTCAAATCAAGGTTTAGGTTGCGTTCTCATGCAACGTGGAAGAGTGATAGCATATGCGTCCCGTCAACTAAAGACGCACGAAGTAAATTACACAACCCATGACCTAGAACTGGGAGCCGTGGTCTTCGCCCTAAAAAAAGTTGGAGGCACTACCTGTACGGTACAAAGTGCACCATCTTCACAGACCACAAGAGCCTCCAGCACATCTTGAATCAGAAGGAGCTGAACATGAGACAACGAAGATGGGTGGAGTTGTTAAACGACTACGAATGCGAGATCAAGTACCATCCAGGCAAGGCCATGGGAACTCATCTTGATATGAGCACCGCGTATCACCCACAAACGGACGGTCAAAGCGAACGAACCATTCAGACGCTTGAAGACATGCTTCGTGCATGTGTGATAGACTTCGGAAAGTCTTGGGATACCCACCTACCGTTGATCGAGTTTTCATATAACAATAGTTATCATTCGAGCATTAAGGTGGCCCCTTTCGAAGCACTGTACGGGCGTAAATGTAGATCACCGTTATGTTGGGCTGAAGTAGGTGACACCCAGCTAGCAAGAACCCATACGTCAAACAGGGCATTAACGGGACCGGAAATCATTCGCGAGACCACAGAAAAGATTGTCCAGATCAAAGCTCGATTACAGGCATCGCGTGACCGGCAAAAGAGCTACGCTGATAAACGGCGAAAGCCCTTAGAATTCCAGGTCGGTGATCGAGTATTGTTGAAGGTCTCACCCTGGAAAGGGGTTATACGTTTCGGAAAACGGGGAAAGCTGAACCCGCGATACATTGGACCTTTCGAAATCGTCGCCCGAATAGGTCCAGTAGCATACAGACTACAACTACCTGCAGAGCTAAACGGTGTACACCCCGTGTTCCATGTTTCTAATCTGAAAAAGTGCCTGTCAGATGAAACCCTAGTCATTCCTCTTGACGAAATCGAAATCAATGAGAATCTCCTGTTCGTCGAAGAGCCAATCGAAATCATGGACAGGGAGGTGAAGCGTACTAAGCAGAGTCGCATCCCGATCGTGAAAGTACGGTGGAACGCAAAGCGTGGGCCAGAATTCACGTGGGAACGCGAAGATCAAATGAAGCAGAAGTACCCTCACCTATTCTAGCATTCTCAAATCTAGCTTTCAAACAGAATTTCGGGACGAAATTCCCTCTAACGGGGGGATGATGTCACAACTGGAAATTTTGTGTCATGTAATCTATACATTCAACCTAATGTGAATCAAAAACTTCAATCAAATACAATATACAAGCACTACAAGTAGTCATCAAACAATTGGAGACCCTAGAAGTTCTTGTTAAGTCCATTTGGACTAGGACTTCCTATTTGGATCCAAATGGACCAATAAGCTTCCAATTGGACTATCATGGGCTTAGGACCCTAATTGGGCTCTAATTGGACCCACCCTAATTTATTTCAACATTTTAGGTCATATTGGGCCTAGAATGAAATAAATCACAAGCTTTGATCCATAATTTAACCTAACCTAGCTTAATAAAGCATAAAAATCACAATTTTATTTTATAAGGCCAATAAATACCCTAAACTACCTCTAATAGTGGGCTTAGGGGCAAAAGCCCAAATTTTTCCTTTTTCCCTTCACATTCTCGGCCCAAGGCCCAAATCCAAGAGAGAATGGACTTGCAAATGACACCTCATCTTTACCCATAGGATATCCATGCATTAATCTCATTTCTCCATGCACATCACCTCAAATATCACCTCTCTTCTCTCCTCTCTCTCACTCTCGGCCATACACACATACACACACCAAAAATATCTCAAATCCTCTCTAGATTCACTCAAGAACACTCCCTTCTTCCCTCTCCAAAAATCTCGAAAAATAGGAAGCATTCAAGGAAGTTCTTCCACAAAATCATCATCTAAGGTAAGGTTTTGCTTGGATCTATGACTTGTATTCCTTATTTATCAAAAATCTCTTCCTAATCCATGCAAAAATCGTGATCTTGCACCCTAGAACCATCTCAAACTCGAGATCTTCATCAAAGGGAGCTAAGGCCAAAAACACTTCATTTTTCCTTCCATTTTCCTTGCAAAACCGAATCAACACCCCAAGGTGAGCTTCATACCCCCTATTTTCTGTTTTTATGAGTTTTGTGGGGGGGGGGGGGGAATACAAGTGAAAGTGTAGATCTATATGTGTTTGTATGCCTTGTATGATTTCCATGCTTATATGTATGCTTTTATGTGTTTTTATGTTGGATCTAGCCTTAAAACCCATCAAAACCGAGATATATCTTGTGTTAAATGATTTTAGCTTCAAATATATTTCTAAACACAAAGTGTTTCAAGAAAAATGGTTAAGTGGTTTAGTAATAATTTTCTTTGGGTTAAAAACACAAATTTTGGGCTTAAAATGTGAAAAATGCAAAAATAAGGGCCCAAATTGACATTTCACAGATTCTGATGGATGAAGTGTGCCAAAACAGTTTCCATAAATAAATTTCTGGAAATATACTCATTTAGGGGATTAAAAACATAAATTCCAAGCTTAATGGGCTAAAAATGAAAATTTCGGCCCAATAAGGCCCATTATGCGAATTTTTCTGTTTTGGAGGGCCAAAACTGTAACTTTCTGTAAAACAGCGGACTATAAGTGTTCCAAATCCTTTTCGAAGGTTTAAAATGCTTTTTAAATTTAAAAAGGACCAAAGTTGCAAAAATTTTCCAATTTGGGCCAAAATTGTCAAAGTTGCGAAAAGAAGGGATTAAAACCGAGAAAACTGCATTTTCAAGGACTTAAACTGTTTTCTATGAAAAATATGCTGAAAAATATTAATTTCAATAATTTTTGGTGTTAAAATGTCAAGAAAAATAGTTTAAGGACCAAACCGGGAAGTATTTAATAAAAAGGGTTGAAAATGTAATTTTTACAAATAATGAGGGGCTGAAAACAGGAATATTTCAAGGCTAGTTCAATGTACACAATTTGATCAAATAATAGCACCGCGACTATCGACGAAATACAATACATTACAATACCCAAAAGTCGTTGTTAAACGAATTGGCTCGGTCTCGAGCCAATAGAAATCTACAACTACTAACACTACGACACTACGATTCATACAAGTAACGTTTGGTATTACATATACATGCGAGTGTGCACAGACGTCTACGCACCATCTTTGGGCCCCACAAGTGTAAAATCTTGTTCGTTGAGCCTAGCTAGCCCAATGACCTGATCTTAAGGCCCGAAGACATTTTTTTTTACGGTGTGTTGGGTTTTACCGATCCGACACAACGTAAATGGACTTTCAATGGCTTGTATACCACCGGTCCCCAAGGGTCCTTTGGTATTGCTAGTAAAGTCTACATTTCATGCGAGGCGGGTCGGGGACCCCTCGTACATTTTATCCCCAACCGGCTAATGGAGTTACTGGGGTCTTCGTGACCTCTTTCTCTTCGGATGTGGGACTTTACCTAGTCAGGGCGATTGGATAACGCGATTAGTATTAACAACGCCTTCGGAGTCGTTAGTATAACTATAAACTGGGCGTTTGTGTAACACGGGTTTGTAGTAAATAATCCTGCTCGAAAACCTTCCAACGTCGCCTGGGACTGACACTATACGCTATGCAATGGTTTCAATGTAACATCACGTAATTCAAGGAACTAGGAGAACATCGGGTTTTCCTAGGGTTTTCAATACTTACAAATTTGAAATGCATACATTCTAAACGAACATTTTTTTTTACAAGTATAGAAACAAACAAGCATACCTATGGATCTTCACAAACGTTTTCGGAAACTTATCTTTTCAGAAAATATCGGATTTTCTGGTGGTTCTTCAAACAATACAAACATTCGATTTCAAACACTACTTATGAACTCACCAACATTTCATATGTTGACGTTTTTCAAAATACTTGTATTCTCAGGGAGCCAGTGAATCAAGGGAAATCATATCCAGTGACGGTTGCGGTTTATTTTTGTATGAAATGAACAACTTAATTTTTGGGGAATGTAATGTTTAAACAATGTATGATATGTAAACACTACTGGTTGTACTATGTTGATGAATGGTGACGAATGTTGTTATGTTTCATGTATATTCAATGTTATGGTATTCAATTGAGTCACGACAGCCCCCGGACGTTTCCGCCGTCTGGTTCGGGGGTGTGACAGGTTGTTTGTGCACCATAAGGTTGTTATAGTGCTCAAAACCCATCAGTCCAAAGAAAAGAGGTTTCTAGAGGTTGAGGGTGTAGATCTGGTCTCTATAAGACCTCTAGAGGATTAAAGTTGCAAACTTTGATAACCTCCATGTCCCATTCATGAAATATGTCCACTATGAAGCCTAAAATGGAGGAGAGTGTTCATGCATGCATAAATGTAAAGTTAGAAGCTTTACTTGATTTGTCGACCTTTAGACATCAGATATGTTTTTTGGGACGATAGGATGAGAGTTTAAGGGCTTAATGAGTTAAGATCTTCCTTAAAGGAACTAGGGTTTGGGTTTAGAGCTTAATAGATGATCCTTGGGGGTAAAGTTGGAAACTTTACCCTTCTAGATATCTCTATGAAGGGGGATCTGAAGTTTGGAACCTTTGGATTCGAGAAAAAGGGCTTAATGCATTATGTGAGTTGATAGACTGAAGAACTCGACGATTTCACAAGGAAACTCGAAGATTTGTGTTGGAGTTACCTCGATTCTGTTGGAAAACGGAGGAACTCGATGAGTTATAAGGGAACTTGACGAGTTGGATCACAACATCACGATTCTGGCTTTGGGATGGACTCGATGAGTTATATGGATAACGCGACGAGTTAGGTGAACTCGGAGCGTTGAATTTGACCTTGACTAGGGTTGACTTTTAAGGGGTTTGAAGGGTTAAGTTTTATCTAAGGAATTGTTTATGATCACGGAGGTGGAAGAGCTGATACTCGGAGTTTGGATCTACTCAACTACAGTTTGTATTTAAGGTGAGTCTCCTCACCATACGAATGGGTTGAAGGAGCCAAGGCCGGCCTATTCAGTTAGTTGTGATGATTATTGCGAAATCATTATGGATATGACTAGTATGTATGTATGTAAATGTGTTAGTACCTTATTGGTTAGATATGTGAAGACCTTGGGGGGAGCCCGTGACAGGTAGATATCAGACCATGTGGGGGAGCCCATGGCATTCCAGTTAAAGACCATGTGGGGGAGCCGATGGCACATAGGTATAAGACCTTGGGGGACCCCATGACATCTTGGCGTAACACCCTGGAGGGAGTCCACGATATCCTTATATGTTTGTATACATGGCTTATGTAGTATATATGTCATTTATATGGCTATGTGATTATTTGGTTTATGTGGGGTATGTTATGGGGAACTCACTAAGCATTAGTTTATAGTTTGTTGGTTGTTTCGGGTACTTCAGGATCTAAGGGAAAGGGCCCGATATGATGGCACGACATGCACTCTCCGACATTTTAGTTTGGACACTCTGATGTTTTGAATAATTTATCTGATGTCATGGATTTTGGAAACAAATGTGATTGGAATGCTATATTTTATGAAAATAATTTCGTTACTAAAAATGAAAAAAAAATTATTGGAAATTTGGGCTGTTACAAGTTGGTATTAGAGCCTTGGTTTAAGGGATTCGGGCACACCCTCAGGTGTGTTAGAACTCATACTGAGGAAGTGATAAATTTGTTTTTCAAAAAAATCAAAGTTTAAAACTTCTTAAAACCGATTTCTTGTAAGAAAAAGGGAGAGTGCAACATACGTAATCGGCCGAGCTCAAGTAAGTGTTTTCCCCAATATGTTAGCCATTTCTATATTGATATTTTCGATGTAATAATCGTATGGATTTTGCTATGTGTATGCTTTAAAAGTTGTATACGGTTAGGATCTTCAGCCTTAAAATAATTGATTTGGACTTATTTCTTGTTCCTTGTATGGTTGTGGTCCTAGGGTAGAGTCTATTATTTGACAGTCTATTTGCTCATGCTTTGTGTATAATTTTCATGCATAAGGCAACCTGTTATGATTGATTTGAGTTGTGATTTTGATGGGAATGGAGAAAATCGTAGTATAGCCTAAGATTCGAGTTATGCGGTAGTTTGTGAGATATGCTTGTTTTGGGGACGAATTAGAGTTATCAGGTAGAGCCTTGGGGAAGATACATGTAGGTTTGGAAGGTAGTATTGGGCCCGTACTACTGAAAGTACAGGACATGTACCCAAACTAATGTTAGATCTAGAAGCTCTAAGGAGACCGGTGTGGAAGGATCCTCATTTTGAATATCTTGATCATTATGTCTTTTGGTATTTTAAATCAAAATGGTGGTGAAACTTCATGGAGTAGGGAGATCAGGATCAGGATCAGGATCCAGATCTGGGTCGGGCTATGCTACAGAGCCTATTGACGAGAGGTTGCGCGAGCTTATCGCAGCCGAGGTTGCGCGGGGAATTCTTGACGCTACCCCAGTGATTTTCGGGACCTTCAAGGAGGGGATGACGGAGAACATGGAGAAGCGGCTTAAGTATTTCCAAGGCGAGATTGTTGTGGGCCATGTCGGGGCCCGAACTCCCTTGTTCTGGGAGTTCAAGGCGTGTGGGGTGCCTGAGTTATTTGGGGTCAGGGATCCCATAGCTAGTTGACGCTGGGTGGCAGACATGGAGAATGCCCTGCGCACAAGCTATTTCCCCGAAGCGGCAAAAGTGGGGTTTGCTTTGTGTATGTTGAGGGACCGATCCGGGGATTGGTAGGAAGAGGTGACCAGCCAGGTGGGATCAGCCGGGGTAGCTGATATGTCATGGGAGGAGTTTGTCAAGCGTTTTGATTTAGAGTTTCCACCATCCATCGAGGTGCAACGGTTAGTAAGGGAGTTCTAGGAGCTACAACAGACCACCGAGACTGTGGCAGCGATCACCGCCAAGTTTCAGGAGTGAGAAAACCCTAAACAAGATGGTGGAGAAGGCCCGGGAACAGAAGATTGAGTGTCACACCCCCAAACCATAATGGCGGAAACGTCTGGGGGTGGATGACTTCATGTACAATATCATAATGATTGAATAAGAGTAATCAAAGCAAATAAAATCATCATAAATATAATTGAAAATGTTACATTGTTGTACAAGTTACATGTTTCAAAATCAATTACAGTATGATGATTTAATAAAGTTTGTGTGACGCCTTAGCGCCCCATGCTCAAAAGCTGGAAATTTCATAAGAGTGTCAACAATTAAGAGTGTCAACAATTGGTTTTGAAAGAGTGTCAACAATTAAGTTGGTGAGTTCATAAGAGTTTTGTATGAGAAAAATCTTCTATTTTTCCTTGTAAAATGATAGAGTGTGTTTCTAAAAAATCCAATATTTTCTCTTAAAATGAGTTATAGTTTTAGAAACCTTAAGACCGATATGTATAAGTATTTGTATACTTAAAATAATATTCTATCGTTTTAATCTATATAAAACCATTTGAATGTAAGATTCTATAAATGCAAGTTTTATCGTACTGGAAAATACTGTAATGTAGTTTTATCTATATAAAACCACTAGGGGTGAGACCCATGTATTACATGAGTTTATTTAAAAGAAAAACTAAATACAAAATTCTAAACATTTGAAAAGTTTAAATTTATAAAAAAAGTGAGAAAATATTGAATTATAAAAATTAAAGTGTTTTTTTTTTTCTATTTTAAATTTAAACAAATAATTTAGAAATAAATGAAAAAATTAATGAATCTTTAATTTAATAATTTTGAAATTAGAAGGAAAGTTCATTAATGAAATTGTATGCATTTATTATTGCATTTAAATACTAAAAATATTTAATAAATGAAAAAAAACATAAAATAACATGTGGAATAAAAATTAATTTAAAATAACCAAAAAATTACATGTGGCAAAATAAATGAGAATGTGACATGTGACAAAAAGATCTTTATTTATTAGGGAGGATTTGAAGATATGTTAGCTCCGTAAACCAAATGTATTGTTAATACCCCATGTGAATTATTATAACCATGCTAGTGACTAGTGGCCTGTACGCCGTTCTTCTGGCGTCAGAATGGTATGATATTTGTCACCCCAGACCTGCCGGTCTGTCATACCCCACTAAAGCAGAAACACGGGATGTGACGGTACCAAAGGGCTCATATCAAAAGTTTAAAGATAACACCAACCATAGTATTAGAAATCATTACAAATTTACAATGAGTTTTAACAAACTTTTAAAAGAAATTACAATGTATTTAAAATTCAACACATGCAAATGCTCTTACAAGTGTTGTGTCTCTACGTGCCTCTTACTAGATGATTCCTGAAAAAGCATGTAAAACGAGCGTCAACTAATAAAATAGTTGGTGTGTACTCACAGATTAAAAATAATATTGGTTTCATGAATCGAAATCAAAGTTTTGATAAAAGTTTCCATAAATGAAAATATATTGCAAAAACGAGTAAATAAGTCTGCATAAACAAAGTTCGTTTCCATCATGAGAAATAAAGTATATTGCCCAAATGAGATGAAACGTTCATATCCTCATGGAAATAAAGTTCGTTGCTAAAACGTGTAAACAAGTTTCATGGCTATAACTGTGACAACCCGAAGTTCGTTCCGTTGTTGTAAACCGTTCCGTCATTAAAAATTCTTCGTCTTGAATCGTTTCCGTTCGTTTCAAAAATTAAGTCATTTATTTGAGTTTATTAATATGACTTAATAATTTTCCAAACGCATTAGAAACTTGTGGAAACATTCCAAATTTTATTTAGAAAAGTTTTAGTTTATTCCATCAAGTTATAAAATAATTAAATCGGGTACGACCAAAAGCCCCGCTTATCAGCAGTATCGGGTAGAATTCCACCGTGTCCTAAGCCTTGAGCATATATAAAGTTGAGAGAGCCTCACTTGAAGCTTTTCCATTCTCTCTCTACTCTCTATACTTTCTCTCTCTAGAAATCGAAATCAAGCCAAAAATCATCCAAAACATGCTCCAAATCATCAAGGTAACTATCCTAACTCCTAGTATAACCCCTTTGGTCTTCAAATTTGCGGATTATATGAGAAATAGGACCATTAGCATGAGTTTACGGTCCTAGAACATCCCTAGGCCGTGAACTCACGTAAAAGGGGTTTTTGGGCCATAAAACCCTTCCAAACTTCATTTGGAGCTTAGATATGCCTAAGGGACTTGCATGCATGGGTTTAGAACACCTTAAACTCTTCATTTAGGGCATGAACATGAGTTTACGGCCCAAGCACATGCTTGGACCGTAAACACCTATTCTTGGGGAGTAAACTCAATTTAAGGTGTTAGTTTGCCCCTAAACACCTCCAACAAGCTTCCATGAGAGTTTAGAACCCTATAATCCTTCAAGAAATGCACCAAATCTTACACAAATGGGAGAAGCTTGAGTTTACGGCCCAAGACCATTCTTGGACCATAAACTCATCTCCTTAGACCTTAAACTAATCCAATGGGTGTATAAATGCCCTTAACATCTTGTTTGATTTTGTTGGGTCGTGTTTTGTGTTGCGTCTATTGGGCTCGTTAGCTAGTCCAAGTTTTGTCTTCAATATGGGCCTGTCCATCCGTGAGCTTTGTAGGGTTTAATATAAATAGATGCTTGCATGCATCCTAGAAAGTAACGATAGTAACGATTAGAGAAGTATAATTCAGTATATTCATCGTTCTTATTTTGTAACCCTAGAATCCTCTACAGCGGACGTTCTTAATCGAGCTCTGCTGAGGATTGAGTAATCTAATCATTCGACTCATTCAGATCCATACTTGTGTTTTGTTTTTATTGTTTTCACGTTCATTACTTACCTGTTACAAAGATCTAATCGATCAAAGAGTTATTATAACTCATCAATTGGTATCAGAGCAGGAGGCTATGTAATTCATACACATCTTTCTGTGAAAGAGTTTACGATTAGGGTTATTCCGCATTAATTGATATTTATTGAGCCGTCATTCCATAATTGACGTAACCCAGCATTTATTTGTTCTGCCCTAATATTACATATTACAAGTCTGATCTTTCAAACAGGTAAAACGATCAAACATGGACGAGTCACAATCTAATCCTATCAACATCTCAAACAACATTGGATCAACGACAAAGATTCCTATTTTGTACACCTAGGATTACGAGGTTTGGGCACATCATTTTGAAGATTATGTCATCGGATTTGAAGATAATGGATATCTTATTTGGGAAACAATCGTGTCTGGACCATTTGCTCACTCAGGAACATCTAAAATCATTAAAATTCAGAAAGAGTATAATGATCTGTTAAAGGATGTAAAGGACGCTGCTCAAGATGAAAAGGAAAAGTTTCAGTGCAACATTAAAGCATTGAGACTGATCCGATTCGCTCTTCAATCAGATACATTCAGGTTGGTGAGTTCCTGCAGTACCGCTTGTAACAACACAAATTTTCAAATAAAATTTTCATTTAAAATAAAGTGATTTCATTCAACCAAAAGTATTTATTCCATGTTCCATATCAAATACATATATAAAAATCCCCAAGATCTCAAATAGCAGCAGTGTGTATGCATCATGCCGGCGCCTTCCCACGGTCCTCGCTAGTACCTGAAACACATACATAACAACTTGTAAGCATAAATGCTTAGTGAGTTCCCCAGTACACGACTTACACATATACGCCTTTCCAGGCCCTGACCTTCCGGTCCACAATACTTCGCCTTCCGGCCCGTAACATAATCGCCTTCCGGCCCATAACATATTGCCTTCCGGCCCGTATCATATTGCCTTCCGGCCCATAGTATATTGCCTTCCGGCCCATAACATTTACAACATATAATACATTTAATATAACACACATAGCACATATATCATACATCATACCTGACCTCTCTGTCACATAACATATCGCCTTCCGGCCCGTATAAACATACATATCACGCATAGCAACTACCTTTCTATTTATAGCATAAATAACACATATCATATACGACCTTCCGGTCTCACAGTCAAACCCTTCCGGGTGAAGTATAGTGAGAAGACTCACCTCGTGGTAATGTAAGCTATCAACTCTTGAAACTACTCGCACTCGATCCGTCGATCTGCAGACTCCCTATAATACCATATACCCTTATTAATACTCTTATCATTCAAGACAACTGACCCTAAGAATTTACATGCAGGTCAACTCTGGTCAACGGTCAACTTGACCGGACTCGTCGAGTGCAAAGGCGACTCGGCGAGTCTAGACATCCTCCCCAACATTCCCTGTTGTTCCCCTTTCTACTCGTCGAGTATCCCTCTTGACTCAACGAGATCCTCGTGGAAGAATCACGGGGCCACCCCGACTCCACTCGCCGAGTCTGAAGAACAACTCGGCGCGTCCCAGTGAATCTTCAAGCTACTCGCCGAGTCTGAAGAACAACTCGGCGAGTCCCAGTGGATCTTCAAGCTACTCGCCGAGTCTGATCATTGGACTCGGCGAGTCCATGCCATGCAGTCGATCAACTGCTTCCTGAAATACGCATGGTCCCGAAATATGCAATCATGGGACTTTCTGGACCTCTAAACATCCTATTACTAGGGTATAAACATTTGGGTAACAACATTATAATCTATCTAATCACCAAATGGGTTTCATAAACCCTAGATTCGTGTACACACCAAAATAACAGAAATGGTCCGAGTATTACCTGAAAACGCACTCTTTGTGTCTCCAAACCTCAGGACTCGATCCTCCTTGATATTCCTTTGGCAAAAACTCTTCTTCTTCTTGCCTAACAAATTCCTCAAAGTTCCAATAGCTTTCCCTCCTGCTCTAGACGTCCACAAACGATTAGGGTTCTTCTCAATCGGCCAAAAGACGAACAATGACGGCCTAAGAGGCGTTATATACGATCCAAACCAAACGGCTAGGGTTTCTGCTGAACAGCGTCGACTCGTCGAGTCCATATCTGGACTCGTCGAGTCCATATCTGGACTCGTCGAGTCCATATCTGGACTCGTCGAGTCCAGTCGCGAAGCCGCGACCAAGCCTGTGGTCCTACTCGGCGAGTTAGGCACCAACTCGCCTAGTCCCTTCCTAAAATGCCCCAAAAATAGTTTTAAAGCGATACCTGAAATTCCGGGCTGTTACAACTCTCCCCCACTAGAACTAGACTTCGCCCTCGAAGTCTCACTCTGCGAATAACTCCGGATGTTGCTCCCGCATTTCACGCTCCGGCTCCCAAGTCATCTCCGATCCCTTCCGGTGTTGCCACTGAACCAACACCAGAGGTACCTCCTTGTTCCGCAGAACCTTGATCTTCCGATCCCTGATAGCTACTGGTCTCTCGGCGTAATTCAGGCTCGCATCCACCTGAATATCCTCTAACGGAACCACTGCCGATTCATCGGCTATACACTTCCTCAACTGTGATACGTGAAAGGTATTGTGAATCTGTCCCAACTCTGTTGGCAACTCCAACCGATAAGCTACCCGACCTACCCTTGCAATTACACAAAATGGACCTATGAACCGGGGCCCCAACTTGCCCCTCTTTCTGAACCGGATCACTCCTTTCCAAGGAGAAACCTTTAGGAGAACGAAGTCGCCAACCTGGAATTCGAGCTCGGACCAGCGTCTGTCCGCATAACTCTTCTGTCGGCTCTGGGCGGTCAATAACCTCTGCCTAACCTGCTGAATCTGCTCGGTCGTCTGAAGTACGATCTCTGTACTGCCCATCACTCTTTGTCCCACCTCTCCCCAGAAAATGGGAGTCCGACACCTCCTACCATACAACAACTCAAAAGGTGGCATACCAATGCTCGAATGATGGCTGTTGTTGTAGAAAAACTCAGCCAAGGGTAAATGCGCATCCCAGCTACCCCCGAAGTCTAACACACACGCTCTAAGCATGTCTTCCAGTGTCTGAATCGTCCGCTCGCTCTGACCGTCTGTCTGGGGATGGTATGCGGTACTAAAATGCAGTTTAGTACCCAGCTCCTCATGGAATTTCTTCCAGAACCTGGAAGTGAAGCGTACATCACGGTCTGAAACAATCGAGATCGGCACTCCATGCCGAGATACTATCTCTCTCACGTATAACTCCGCCAACTTCTCCGCTGATGAACTCTCGCTAATGGCAAGGAAGTGTGCACTCTTCGTCAATCTATCCACAATCACCCAAATTGCGTCGACTCCCCTGGCAGTTCTCGGCAATTTGGTGATGAAATCCATAGTAATCTGTTCCAACTTCCACTCAGGAATCTCCAAGAGCTGCAACTTACCATGCGGTCTCTGGTGCTCGGCCTTAACCCTACAGCAAGTCAAACACCTCTCAACGAACCAAGCGACGTCTCTCTTCATGCAAGGCCACCAATATTCCTTCCTCAAGTCCAAATACATCTTCGTAGCACCGGGATGGATCGAGAATTTCGATCTATGAGCCTCCTCCATCAAAGTAGTACGCGTACCGCCCACGAATGGTACCCAAATCCGACCCTGAAACGTCAGAAGTCCTCGTCCATCCTTAACGAACTCCGAAACTAACCCAGCGACCCGTTCTTTCTTCTGCATCTCAGATCTCACAACCTCGGCCTGTGCCCCACGAATAGCATCTAATACCGGAGTCATCACCGTCAGTCTCAGACATACGTCTCGCAATGGAGTGCTCTCCGCCCTACGACTCAATGCATCGGCTACCACATTAGCCTTGCCTGGGTGGTATAGGATCTCACAGTCATAATCCTTAACCACGTCCAACCATCTCCTCTGACGCATATTTAGGTTGGGTTGATCCATCAAATACTTCAAACTCTTATGGTCCGTGTATATAGTACAACGAACCCCGTACAGGTAGTGACGCCAAATCTTGAGAGTGAACACTACTGCCCCCAACTCTAAGTCATGCGTGGGATATCCCGCCTCGTGAGGCTTTAGCTGCCTCGATGCATAAGCTATCACATGGCCCCTCTGCATCAACACTGCACCCAGTCCCGAAATCGATGCATCGCAATATACGACAAAGTCCTTCATCCCTTCCGGGAGAGCTAATACCGGGGCTTCGCACAGTCTCTGACGAAGTGTCTCGAAGGAAGTCTGCTGCTCGGGTCCCCATGAGAATGTAACACCCTTCCGGGTCAATCTGGTGAGCGGTACCGCGATCTTGGAGAAGTCCCTAATAAACCTCCGATAGTACCCCGCCAACCCAAGGAAACTCCTGATCTCGGAAGGTGACTTCGGTGCCTCCCAACTCATCACTGCTTCCATCTTGGCCGGATCGACCAATATCCCTGCCTGATTAACAACATGTCCAAGAAATTGGACCTCCCGCAACCAGAAGTCACATTTGGAGAATTTTGCATATAGCTTCTCCGACTTCAGTACCTCAAGGACCTCCCTCAAATGTCCCTCATGCTGCTCCCTAGTTCGCGAATACACTAGGATGTCGTTGATAAATACAATCACAGACCGATCCAGCATCGGCCTGCATACCCTGTTCATGAGGTCCACGAACACTGCCGGGGCATTGGTGAGCCCGAAAGGCATCACCACGAATTCGTAATGCCCATACTGCATCCTGAATGCTGTCTTCTGGACGTCCTCATCCCGCACTCTTACCTGATGGTACCCTGATCTCAAATCGATCTTGGAAAACCAAGATGCCCCTTGCAACTGATCGAATAGATCATCGATCCTCGGTAACGGATAACGGTTCTTGACCGTCACCTTGTTCAACTCCCGGTAATCAATACACATCCGGTGTGAACCATCCTTCTTCTTGACGAACAGAATCGGTGCTCCCCACGGCGAGCTACTCGGCCGAATAAATCCCTTCCCCAGCAACTCCTGGAGTTGCGAGGACAACTCTTGCATCTCTGGAGGTGCAAGACGATAAGGCACCTTCGCAATAGGCGCAGCCCCCGAAATCAGGTCGATACCAAACTATACTTGCCTCGCAGGAGGTACTTCCGGCAACTCCTCGGGAAAAACATCTGGAAACTCGCGCACCACTGGAACCTCCTCCACTGTCCTCGGTCTCTCGGAAGCCTCCCGTGTATCCATCACATACGCCACAAAACCTTTACATCCCTGCTATAGACATTGCCTCGCCCTAGCGGCCGAACAAAAAGCTGATCCCGAACGGGTACCCTCGCCGTATACCGTAAGAACTCCCCCACTAGGGTCTCGTATAGTCACCAGTTGACGCTCGCAGTCGATGACAGCGCTGAATCGGCTCAACCAGTCCATGCCCACGATGACATAGACATCCCCCATCGCAATAGGAATTAGGTCAATCGGAAATGCAACCCCGAAAATCTATAGTACGCATCCCCGAAGAACCTCCGTGGCACAAACCACCCTCTCGGCCGCTATAGAAACGCTCAGAGGCCGACTTAATGGCTCACGACTAATGCTGATATGCTGACTAAAAGCTAAAGATACAAAGGATCTACTCGCACCCGAATCAAATAACACTAGAGCAGGCATAGAGTTCACAAGGAAAGTACCTACACATACATTAACATAAGCATAACATTTCGACTTTAAAGTAAATACGTGAATTACAGCATACCTGCCACAACATCGGGCGCAGCGCGGACCTCCTCCGCAGTCAGCTGAAAGGCTCTCCCGCGAGCCCTCGGGGCCTCGACCTTCGCCGGTCGGGTCTCAGTAGTCCTGGTAGTAGGTGTAGATCCCTGACAAAGCTGCGGGCACTCGGCCTTCCGATGGCCTGTCTGGTTGCAGTGAAAGCAAACCATAAACCCCTTAGGGCAATCCTTGGCAATGTGTCCCTCCTTGTCACACTTGTAGCAACCACCAGCTCGACACGCCCCCTCATGACCCTTGCCGCACTTTCCGCAAGTGCGGCCCTTCGGACCTCCCATCCTCGAATCAGCGGACTTGATCCGCTTGGCTGCCGGCTGAGACTGAGCCGGCTGCCGATCCACCTGCCGAGACTCGGCCTCCTCCCTGGCCTGGGTCTCCAACTCGATCTCGCGCTTCCTGGCGTTCGCCTGAAGCTCAGTGAAAGTACGATAGGTGGAGTTTGACACAAACTCCCAGATATCCCTCCTCAGAACGCCCAAATACCGGCTCATCCGTGACTGCTCTGTAGATACCAGCTCGGGGCAGAACATCACCGTCTCATGAAACTTCCGTGTGACCACTGCAACGGAATCAGTACCCTGCTTAAGGGTCAAGAACTCCTGAATCAATCGTTCCCTCTCCACTGGGGGAACGTACTTGTCCCTGAACATCTCGGTAAACCTCTCCCATGTCATTGCTGTAATCTCCGCTAGAGTGAAGTTCGCCGTCACGAACTTCCACCAATCCTTCGCTCCCAGACGGAGCTGGTTCAAGGCGAACCGTACCCTCAAGTGCTCCGGGCATGAGCAAGTGTAGAAGCACCCCTCAATGTCGACGATCCACCTCATCGCAGCAATCGGATCCTGCGTCCCATCAAACTCAGGGGGTTTCGTGTTGCTGAATTCCCGGAACAACAACGAATCGCCCCCTTGCGACCTGGCAGCGGCCACAGCTGCGGTAGCGGCAGCGGCTGCAACATCAGTCAGTGCGGCGTACCGCTCCTCGAACGTCTACATCAGTATGGTCTTAATAGACCCAAACATCTCCGGGATCTCAGCCCGGATCGCTGCAGCTACCTCCTCCTGGATCATCTGACGAATATCCTCGTCACTCACACTGCTCGAACTCGCCCCATGACGTGTGGTAACCATGATGTCTCTGAAATACAACATAAAATTATCAGAGACTCCATCAAGTACAATTGTACTCGATAACGCAACCCTACTCACTCTCCGATATCCAAGGATTCTTACTTGGGTCTTCCACCGACCCGGTGTCTTCGGTAGTACGGGCCCAATACTACCGACCACACCGTGTCAGTATTCATCCCAAATCTTCCTCCCCAAACCCCGAATAGTGAGTACTCTACTTCTCGTATGCACTATCTACCTGCACGCTACCGAATATCTCATACAAGCAACCTCCCTAGACTAAGGCATCACAAAACAGGCCATTCTAGTCCTATCATGAATACCTAATCTTCTAGCATGCATAACAATTCATAACTCAGTGCATATCGTAACATTGTAAGGTATTTTGGGGATCTTTACCGTTCGGGCGCTGGCTGATCGTACACACTGCTCTGTTCTTGTTTACCACTTTACCCTTTATTACCAATTGTAACAACGCAAATTTTCAAATAAAATTTTCATTTAAAATAAAGTGATTTCATTCAACCAAAAGTATTTATTCCATGTTCCATATCAAATACATATATAAAAATCCCCAAGATCTCAAATAGCAGCAGTGTGTATGCATCATGCCGGCGCCTTCCCACGGTACTCGCTAGTACCTGAAACACATACATAACAACTTGTAAGCATAAATGCTTAGTGAGTTCCCCAGTATACGACTTACACATATACGCCTTTCCAGGCCCTGACCTTCCGGTCCACAACACTTCGCCTTCCGGCCCGTAACATAATCGCCTTCCGGCCCATAACATATTGCCTTCCGGCCCGTATCATATTGCCTTCCGGCCCATAGTATATTGCCTTCCGGCCCATAACATTTACAACATATAATACATTTAATATAACACACATAGCACATATATCATACATCATACCTGACCTTACTGTCACATAACATATTGCCTTCCGGCCTGTATAAACATACATATCACGCATAGCAACTACCTTTCTATTTATAGCATAAATAACACATATCATATACGACCTTCCGGTCTCACAGTCAAACCCTTCCGGGTGAAGTATAGTGAGAAGACTCACCTCGTGGTAATGTAAGCTATCAACTCTTGAAACTACTCGCACTCGATCCGCCGATCTGCAGACTCCCTATAATACCATATACCCTTATTAATACTCTTATCATTCAAGACAACTGACCCTAAGAATTTACATGCAGGTCAACTCTGGTCAACGGTCAACTTGACCGGACTCGTCGAGTGCAAAGGCGACTCGGCGAGTCTAGACGTCCTCCCCAACTTTCACTGTTGTTCCCCTTTCTACTCGTTGAGTATCCCTCTTGACTCGACGAGATCCTCGTGGAAGAATCGCGGGGCCACCCCGACTCCACTCGCCGAGTCTGAAGAACAACTCGGCGAGTCCCAGTGAATCTTCAAGCTACTCGCCGAGTCTGAAGAACAACTCGGCGAGTCCCAGTGGATCTTCAAGCTACTCGCCGAGTCTGATCATTGGACTCGGCGAGTCCATGCCATGCAGTCGATCAACTGCTTCCTGAAATACGCATGGTCCCGAAATACGCAATCATGGGACTTTCTGGACCTCTAAACATCCTATTACTGGGGTATAAGCGTTTGGGTAACAACATTATAATCTATCTAATCACCAAATGGGTTTCATAAACCCTAGATTCGTGTACACATCAAAATAACAGAAATGGTCCGAGTATTACCTGAAAACGCACTCTCTGTGTCTCCAAACCTCAGGACTCGATCCTCCTTGATATTCCTTTGGCCAAAACTCTTCTTCTTCTTGCCTAACAAATTCCTCAAAGTTCCAATAGCTTTCCCTCCTGCTCTAGACGTCCACAAACGATTAGGGTTCTTCTCAATCGGCCAAAAGACGAACAATGACGGCCTAAGAGGCGTTATATACGATCCAAACCAAACGGCTAGGGTTTCTGCTGAACAGCGTCGACTCCCCGAGTCCATATCTGGACTCGTCGAGTCCAGTCGCAAACCCGCGACCAAGCTTGTGGTCCTACTCGGCGAGTCAGGCACCAACTCGCCGAGTCCCTTCCTAAAATGCCCCAAAAATAGTTTTAAAGCGATACCTGAAATTCCGGGCTGTTACACCGCTAAAGAAATCTGGGATGGGCTGCGAGAGCTATATTTTACAGATGAAGATTTGGAGCATTCTATTCAAACCCTACTCTTGTCTGAGTTTGGTGAATTTAAGCAGAATTCTGATGAAACTGTTACTCAGACGTTCGATCGCTTCAATCATCTTCTTAGCAAGATGATCAAACTTGATATAGAAAGGAAGCTGATTGAACAGAAGGTCACCTTTTTGAATGGCCTAAGATCTGAGTGGAGAGCTTTCGTGTCCATAGTCAAAGCTCATGAGCATTTCAAGTCTTATTCATTGGCAAAGCTTGTGGGAATCTTGAAATCCCAAGAAAAGATTGTCATGCAAGAGAAGAATGTGGTCTCAAGTTTGGGGTCCTTGGCCCTCCCATCTAAAAGAAAAAATGTGGTAGAAGATGAAGATCTTAACCTAGAAGAATATGATCTTACTTCTGAAGATTATGCTATGATGGTGTCTAATCCAAAGAGGTTCATCAAGAAAAGATTCCCTACCAATAAGAACCGAAATTGGCAGGGAAACTATAGTTCTGAAAAGGTTAAGGAGGAGCCGAAGACAGAGGAACGGAAGAAAGAGGTGAAAGTTGATGGGGATTCTAGTGTGAACTGCTACTACTGTGGAGGAAAGAACCATTATGCCAAAGACTGTGTTCTAAAGAAAATGGCAGAGAAGGATGAGGAGAAAGATGAAGAGGCTGTGTTGATGAAAAAGCTGGAAGAGATCAAGAGAAAGAAAGCTGCTACTAACCCATCTATGAATGCTTTAATTGTACAGGGTTCGACAACGGATGACGAGTTCGGTGGCGTGCAGGTCTGGTCAACCGAGTCAGAGGATGATGAAGTCAGGAGGCCATCTCATGGAAAGGCGTATGTTGCAAGAGGTGACGAAAGCAGTGGGAAATGTTTGATGGTGACAGATGTATCTCACATGAGGGGATACAGTACAGACGGTGGGAATGAGGACACCAAGGAGCGAGAGGACTTATGCTTCACAGCAAAACCTCTAAGTGTGCAGATCAATGAGCTTGATGAATTGATCAAGAAGGTACAATCCCTTTTTATTTCATTCAAGGTCCCACAAAATTCATATGAAAAAGAATTAATTAGCTTAAATTCAAGAATCTCAAATCTAGATAGCTGTTTAACTCAAACACGGGTCACCAATTCTAACCTAACTGACCAAATAAGTAGGGTGTCATCCAAGAGTGAGGAATGGAGGATGTGGATAGAGATGAAGGAATCGGAGCTGATTAAATCTAAGGATGAAAACATTTATTTACAAAGAGACAATTTAAAACTTTTGAAATAGAGAAATGTTTTTTGTTTAATTGCTAAACGTCTTTATGCTAACATCACTCAACTTCATCTAAATTGTGAAATAGGGCAGAAAATTCATCGCATGATTTTGCCCTTCCTTGAGTTTAAGGAGGATGAAATCGATGCTGAAGCATATAATTGTGAAAGTGTAGTTTCGTCTGATGATGTGAATCCAACTTATATGTATGGTTTGGACAAAATTGAATCTTTTATAAAGTACAAGGACCATAAGGACATGCTGAAAAACCTTTTAGATGAAAACGATAAGCTGAAACTAAGGACCGAAACCATACAAAAGTTTGACTCGTTGAATGCCAATTTAAGTTCAGAAAACAAAATTGATGTTGAAAACGCATTTGAACTTAATGAGGATGATGAGATGAGCGTAATTTCTGTAGAGGATGAAGTCGACTGTTCTGAGTTTGTCAAGAGCGAACCCGAAAACCACAAAAATCTTATTTATGAAAATTCTGTGGAGTTTGCTCGTTTGTGCCAAAATAAGTCCCCGATTCTTGAAGAAAAGGTTGTTGTGTACCAAAAGGTGAGAACAACACCAAATCAGGTGTATAAGGTCACATGAGTAACCGAACATCAGACAGCCGAACTCACCACCATAGTGAACGAAGATAATGCAGATGGTTGTGATGAGTTTTTCTGGTCTGCTCCTATAGATAATGCCGACGAAACTGTTGGTCTGTCAGAGCGGACGTCCTGGAAAACCAAAGGCAGATATGTGCCAGAGCCACTAAACAAGCCTGACAACTTCGATGTGCCAAGCACTAGTGGTACAAAAGAAGTTCCTGTAGAAGAAGTCACTTCCACAAGAGAAACATCATCTGTTAAAAGTGAACCGGCTGACAAGAAGCAGAAGCAAAAGGCCAACATCCACCGATAGCCGAAACAAGTGAATGATCAAAAGCAGCAAAGGAATCTAAGATACAAAAAGAATCTCTCAGAGTGAAAGCAGTTTTCGCGATCTCAAAACGCCCATTTCTCTTATCATGACAAAAATTCAAAGTCAGAGAAAAGTGCTGTCAGACCGCAAGAGGGAAACAACAACCGAAAGGACAGGTTCGGTTCAGAGAGTAATAACAACCGAAAGGACAGGTTCGGTTCTGAAAGGAATAACAGCCGAAGGGACAAGTTCGGTTCAGAAAGCACCAGCAACCGAAAGCAAAGGTTCGGCCCCGAAAGCAAAAGCTACCAAAGTTCAAGGTTCGGTCCCACTAATGATCAAAAACAAAAGGGTCACTTAGAACCTCAAGTCAAGAAAACTTCTCAGTCCAAATTCTCTCGTTCTAATTCCTCTCAATCTCATTCTAAACCCAATTATGTTCAAACTCAAAATCCAAAATCTTCAATAGATTTGAAAGGAAAATCGAAGGCTTCCTCAGTCAAGAATGATCAAAAGCAGTCCAAGGCACAAACGCCAAAACCTGAATCCAAACCGACTGTAACAAATTCTAACAAAATTAAAGTATTCACTATTAAGAAGAAAGATGAAACAACTTTAATAAAAAGAACATTTCTTGTTGACATTTCTATTACTATTCCTGTTCATGTGAAAGGCTCACGTGGACCCAAGAAACTTTGGGTTCCTAAATCTACTGGATTTTTGCAGGTTATCAGTGACGAGCAGTTCGACGAAGAATGGTATATTGACAGTGGCTGCTCACGTCACATGACAGGAAGGAAGGAGGAGCTAAGGGAATTTCGATCTCTTCCAAATGGTGGAAATGTTAAGTTTGGTAACAACTCTTCTAGAACGATAAAGGGTTACAGGATGAAAACAAATGGGGACTTCACAATTAGAAAGGTTGCATACGTTAAAGGGCTATAGCATAACCTCATCAGTGTATCTCAGCTTGTTGGAGGTCCCGGTCTTAAAGTTTCATTTGACGATGAGGGTTCGGAAATAATAGAGAAGAAAACAAAAAGGGTGATTCTCAAATCAGAGCGCAAAGGAGAAATGTTTCCTCTCAATCTCAAACCTATCAAAGGAAATCCAGCTATCTGTCTGTTATCCAAAGCTCATTCTGATGAAAGCTGGTTGTGGCACTGAAGGCTCACCCATCTCAACTTCAAAGACATCAACAAGCTTGTCACAGGAGGTCATGTTAGGGGTCTTCCATTGCTCATGTTTGATCGAGAACATTTGTGTGCTGCGTGTGAAATGGGGAAGCAGAGTCGTCAAAGTCACCCATCCATTATAAACACTAAAGTTGTTGAACCACTTGAGTTACTTCACATTGACTTGTGTGGTCCATCATCTATCGAAAGCATTGGCGGTAGCAAGTATATTCTTGTTATTGTTGATGAATTTTCACGTTTTACATGGGTGTTCTTTCTGAAACACAAATCTGCGGCCACTCTCAAGCTAAAGATGTTTATTAAGAAGGTTGAAGTGCAACTGAGGAAAGTCGTTTGCAACATCAGGAGCGACAATGGACTGGAGTTCAAGAATAAAGAATTTGAAGACTTTTTGGCAGAAAAAGGAACCAATCACAATGTCTCAGCACCCTACACCCTTCAACAAAATGGAATTGTCGAAAGACGAAACCGATCTTTGTGTGAGGCGGCCCGAACCATCCTTAGTTTCGCCTCTCTACCTTTATATTTCTGGGCTGATGCTATTGCTGCAGCATGTTTTACGTAGAACAGGTCCTATCTCAATAAGCGTTTCACTCTTACTCCTTATGAGATCATCAACAACAGGAAGCCAAACGTTAAATTCTTCCATGTATTCGACTCACGATGCTTCATCTTCAACTCTAAAGAACATCGTAACAAGTTCGACGTTAAAGCCGATGAAGAGATTTTTCTAGGATACTCTCTTACTTCAAAAGCATACCGGGTTTTAAATAAGCTTTCGAGGAAGATTGAAGAAACATATTATGTGATTTTCGATGACAGCTACGTCAAGAAGCTAAAAGCTATTGAAGAAGCAATTGGAGAAATTTTCACTTAAACAGGTCAAGTCACGACCTCGATTGCTAATTTGTTTGAGCTGTTTGTGGAGTTATTCGATGAACCTGAGAAAGCTACTCTCTCGGAAGCCAAGGCAGCAGACAACAAAGTCGACCAGCTGAAGCAAATCATCGAAGATGCCACCAAACGAATGGGTGAAGAAGTTCCAAACGAACCTCCACAGCAAGGCGCTTCAATTGAGGGGGAGAATCCATCTTCCTCAAAACAGCCGAGTACACAAGTTGAGGGGGAGAACTCTATTCCTGTTGCACCCGAAAGCTCTACTGCACCCGAAGGTACTGTAGCACCCGAAAGCTCTAAATCACCGAAAAGCTCAACACCACCCGAAAGTCTTGTAGCACCAGAAAGTCCAGATACACCTGAAAGCTCATCAATCGAGAGGGAGAATGCCGATGTGTTTTACAACGATGATAGCTAATCTGAATTAGAAGAAATGGTGAATGCTAAATTGGATCCATCCTATGATCCAAATTACCCTCCTCTTGTTAAATGGACCAGAGATCATCCTGTTTCACAGGTGGTGGGTAATGTCTCTGAAAAGGTCCTGACCCGATCTCAACTGAAGGCAAAGCAAAAATCTCTATTCTCAAAAGTAGAGTTTTGCATGTTTAACTCTTTCGTCTCAAAAGTTGAACCGAAGACAGTAAACACTGCTCTTGATCACTCTGATTGGGTTCAAGCTATGCAAGATGAACTCAACGAGTTCGAAAGAAATAAGGTTTGGCGTCTCATTCCAACTCCTAAAGACGCCTCAATTGTTGGTCTCAAATGGGTATTCAGAAACAAAATGGACAAGGAAAGGAATGTTATTCGAAACAAGGCTCGTCTCATGGTGAAAGGATACTGCCAAGAGGAAGGAATTGATTATGAGGAAACTTTTGCTCCTGTAGCTAGGCTGGAATCTGTTCGAATATTTCTTGTCTACGCTGCACACAGGAACTTTGAGGTCTACCAAATGGACGTAAAATGCACATTTCTGAATGGAGAACTTGAAGAAACGGTGTATGTTGTAACAACCCGAAATTTGTTCGTCGCCAAAACCCGTTCTACCCGGAAAAAGTCGCCATTATCGGATTCGTTCCGATTTCTCTTTGAAATTTATTTGTATAAATTATGCGTTTATTTTATCCTAATGAGTGTCTAAAGCACTCAGGAACTTATGTTATTCGCCCAAAATGATTATTTCACGAGTTTTTAAAATGTTCCCGTCGGGTGACGGAAACTCAATCGGGTGCGACCAAAAGCCGCTATTAGCGTCGGTATCGGGTAGAATTCCACCGTGTGCAAATTTTGGGAACTATATAAACATGTTTCAGCCTTCATTTGAAGCTTTTCCTTCTCTCACTACTCTCTCTCTAACCTCTCTCCAAAATCCAAAGATTAAGTGTCCAAAACTCAATTTTAAGGCTTCAAATCCTTAAGGTACCTTCCTAGCCTTAATCTATAGCATGTTTAGCTTCCAAATTAGACACTTAAACATGAAATTGGACAAAATGCATGAGTTTACGGCCCAGGAAGGTGCCTAGGCCGTAAACACCCAAGATGGTGAGTTTTGAGCCTTTAAACCCTTCCTTGACTAGTTTGGACCTTGGTTATGGCTATGGGACTTTAAAATATGTAATCTAAACATGTAAAACTTGCATTTTGTGAGGTTTAGAGGAGTTTACGGCCAAGGAATATTCTTGGGCCGTAAACTCATATAATGAGGGTTTTTATGCCCTTAAACCCTTCCAAATCACCCCTATAGCTTAGATATGAATTATGGGACTTTGATTCTTGCATTTGGACACTTGAAACATAGATTATGGGGGACTTAGATGAGTTTACGGCCAAGGAGAGTTCTTGGGCCGTAAAATCCACAAAAGTTGGCATAAATCTCATTCTAAGGTGTTAGAAAGCCATCCAACACCACCAAAAGCCTTGGAATAAATCAAGGGACCAACCAAAAATACTTTGAGGGCCAAAAACACAACATTTATGGGGTTTCTAAGGGTTTACGGCCAAGACATGTTCTTGGGCCGTAAACTCCAAAATTTTTGATGTTAAAATGCAAACTACACACCCCTAAGGCCCTTAGATGAATTTTAGAAGTCCATTCATGCAAGTTCTAGACCTTGAAACACCTTGGAACATCACACACTAGAGTTTACGGCCATGAAGGGGGTTTCATGGGCCGTAAACTCCATAAATCCTTCATATGTCCCTTACAAACTCATGTTAGGCCTTGGATTAATTTTACCAATCACATGTGATTTGTTCTAGCAACAATAAACATCATTTTCTTGGACAAACAGGGGTTTACGGCCATGGAGCTTGCTAGGCCGTAAACTCCCATCAAAGAGGGCCAAGTTGATGTTTTAAATCATTCCAAGTCTTTAAACCTAGTCTAGAAATTATCCCCTAAGTGTTGGAAGTCCAAAAGGCACCATAAAACACCCATCATGAGTTTACGGCCGTAAACTCATGGGGAAGGGTGTTTTGGCCGTAAAATCCCTTAAGGGGAGTGTTCCTTTGATGTCCCAACTCATTTCCCAAGTCCCTTGTGCCATTCATGTCCCTAAACGCCACCCGGGTCCCACCAAACACTTGTATCGGAGTGTTATCGCGACCTGAAGCAATTATCCCTATCCGACAATCAATCTAAGTCCTAATTAGATACAAATGTGTATCTTTACTTCATAATTAGGAACCTCGTGCGTTTACAAGTCCCGGCTCAACTCATAGCATCCAAACCGTCTCGTACCTCGTCCGGTGAGTTCATACCCCTATGGCTTTTCCACTGTTTTCAATGTTTTCAGGGGGGGAATACAAGCAAACCATAACTGTTTTCCAATCATAACATTGATGTGTTTCAAACAATCTTTGATAAACCTATAAACTCTTTTACTCCTTATGTATTATGCTGAGCATAAGGAATGACTACTCGATTTCAACTAAATGGATTTTAGTTAAGAAACAATCAAACTAATCAAATTATTATGGGAATAATTTGGGGGTCTTTACTGTTATTTCTATCGTATACTAATATCTATACTAAATTATTAGATAAACTATGTCTGTTCAGTTTATCTCCGTATCATTTGAATATGTTATCCGATGATTTCATGTATGTATCTATACTTTACTGTACTATGTTTCATAACTTTCTGTATGCCAATATCTTACAAGAACCCTGTGAATAGTTTAGTACTAGCTTGTGAGATAGTCACTACCCTTTATGGATGATCAGTAAATACTCTCCGGAAGTGTAACCAGAGTCTCCTGGAGGGAGAGCGCGGAATTTGTGAATAGATCTATTCGGGACTGACAATCCCACACCTTAACTGCTAGCTACAGTTAGGCGGGCACGCCTAGGGTGACAAATTTCAGGATATCGTTCGATGTCTGACAAACGTCAAGGAGGTCACGTTGTCGTATCAGTATGGTTACCCGACTCACAATATGTATTAATACCAGCTTATTCACAGTTTGGGTTCAGGATCTTTATTTCGTTCAGTATAGTGATCCCATGGTTTTGTATCTATATTCTATGTCTCTTTCGGGATTGTGATCCCATGGTATTGTTTCTATGTCTCTTTCGGGATAGTGATCCCATGGTATTATCAAACTATTCTATATCTATGTCCTATACGGGATAATGATCCCATGGTTTATTCTTATATCTCTTTCGGGATAGTGATCCCATGGTATTAACTAAACTATTTGGTATCTAGTTCGGGATAGTGATCCCATGGTTTTACGTCTACTATCTGTACGGGATGTCTTTCCCCATGATCTTTAACTATATCTTATACGGGATAGTGATCCCAAGGTTTCATATCGATAACTTATACGGGATAGTGATCCCATGGTTTTCTAAATCTATATACGGGATAGTGATCCCATGGTTTTCTAAATCTATATACAGGATAGTGATCCCATGGTTTTCTAAATCTATATATACGGGATAGTGATCCTATGGTTTCTAAATCTGCGAACTATTCGGGATAGTGATCCCAAGGTTTTCTAAATCTATATCTTATACGGGATAGTGATCCCATGGTTTCTAAAATTTGTATCTTATTCGGGATAGTGATCCCATGGTTTCAAATCTATATTTACATACATACATTAACTTATCTCGCGTTAGTCCGGGATGATAGTCCCATGATCTTGAACCGTACTTTCGAATATCTCAAACTAACTTATATGTCTTTCGGGATAGTGATCCCAAGATTTTCATTATATAGTTTTGTGTGCTAAACTATACTTTGTGATATACTATTGATCTTACAATTAGGAAAATATGGGATTTTCCTGGGGTAAATACAATACATAATCGAATTGGTAACAAACGATAACTTAACCAACTTCACATAAGAAAATATGGGATTTTCTTGGATAACAAATCTTTTCGGAAACTAAAGGAAACCGATACATTTTCACAAAACAAAACCGCTTATGAACTCACCAGCTTTATGCTGATTTTCAAACCGCTTGTATTCTCAGGTCCAAGTTAGACAGGTACCCGGTGATCCCTTTTGGCGAAGATGGAGTGCGTAGAAGACTTGTCTCAACTTTTGTTAATATGATGCATATGTATATTTGTATAACTTTACTTTTGAAACACATGTAAACTTTCATATATATGTAATGTAATGTTTGTTTACTGTGAATACTATGTACATTGGATTTGATACACAACGTGGTAGTCAACCCCGGAGACGTTTCCGCCTCTGGTTTTCGGGGTGTGACATATGTGGAGCAACCTCCAGGCTTCGTTAATGAAAAGTACCCTAATCACTGCTATATTCTGGACAAAGCAGTTTATGGTCTGAAACAAGCACCTAGGGCATGGTATGAAACGCTGACCAAGTTCTTAAAGATGTCAAAATTCAAACAAGGTTCGGTTGACCCAACCTTCTTTCGTAAGAAGGAAGGTAACCACCTTATGATTGTTCAAATCTATGTCGATGATATCATCTTTGGGTCAACGAATCCTAGCTTAACAGCTAAATTCAGAAAGCTGATGGAGACTAAATTTGAAATGAGCTCAATGGGTCCGATTAACTTTTTCCTTGGTTTAAACATTAGACAAGGACCCGAAGGCATCTTTATCAACCAGGAAGCCTACACCAAGACTCTCCTTGCTAAATTCGGCATGATGGGAGACTCAAAGATTAAAGTTCCAATGGCGTTCGGCACCAAGCTCACTCCATCCTTGGATAAACCGGCAGTTGATATTACGCTATATCGGCAGATGATTGGTTTTTTAATGTACCTTACTGCTAGCAGGCCTGATATAATGTTTTCTGTCTGTTACTGTGCTAGATTTCAGGCGAATCCTCGTGAACCTCATATGCTTGTAGTGAAGAACATACTCCGGTATCTGAAACGAACTACCTCTCTCGGTTTATGGTATCCATGAAACTTAGGTTTCTTCGTTCAAGCCTACTCAGATGCAGACCTTGGAGGTTGTGGACTAGACAGGAAAAGCACCACTGGAGGATGCCAATTCCTTGACGGGAAGTTGGTTAGCTGGAAATCAAAGAAACAGACTTGTGTATCTCTGTCTACAGCTGAAGCAGAATACATCGCAGCTGCCTCTTGTACATCTCAAGTGATTTGGATCCAAAGCCAACTCCGGGACTATGGACTCAATATGAAAAAGATCCCACTATATTGCGACTCAGAAAGTGCAATTAGGATCTGTCATAACCCAGTGCAACACTCCAAGACCAAGCACATAGCACTGAGGTATCACTTCATTAAGGATCATGTGGAAGATGGGAACGTCAAAATTCACTTTGTTCGAACCACTGATCAACTGGCTGACATCTTCACCAAAGCTCTTCCTGAATCATCTTTCAACAAAATTCTACAAGGGCTAGGAATGATGGAATCGGAGTCAGTACCAAAGATTACTACTCAAGATCAAAAGTTGGAAGCGAAATAGACTGAACGTTCGGGTTCGGGTCTCATGTATGCCGAAATAGACCGAACGCTCGGGTTCGGGTCTTGTTCTGGTGTACCGAAATGAACCGAACGCTCGGGTTCGGTCGTATCATCTAATCTTCGCTTATCACTAAAAGGTAGTTTCTTTGGTTGTAAACCTTTTGTATTATTTTCTCAAATTCATTTATCTTATTATCAAAATTCTTTTCTCTTTCAAACTTAATTTTTTTTGGCACCCGAAATAGACCGAACGCTCCGGTTCGGTTCCAAAATTTTTCTTAACCGAAATAGACCGAACGCTCATGTTCGGTTCCAAAATCTTTTTTAAAAACCGAAATAGACCGATCGCTCGGGTTCGGTTCCAACATTTTTTTTGTATCCAAATTTTTTTTATGTCTTATTTTTTTATTATCAAAAATTCCAAAAATATTTTTTTTCTTTTCGTAAAAATTCAAAAACTCCAAAAATATTTTTTTATTTTGATTTTGGCTCTTATCTTTTTGTATGTCTATTTATGGGGAAATTCTTTCATTAGTTAAGCATCCCTAGAAGCATGCTGCTGTATGTGTCCAAAGCCTCAACTGATTCTGAATAATAGCGATACTGACTTGGTATATACAAACCTTTTCTTCCCAATTAGGCTCTCATATTTATTCTAATCATGAGCTACCTAACTCTCTTCTCACATGAGATAAGAGTTTTCTGCTTGGTCCCTATCTTCACAGCAGAGGTACTTTGGTTTCTTTACACCATCTACACTACTTTTCTCCATCTCATTCGCTTCACAAACGTAACCCTTGAGACTCTCAGCAATTACCACTGAGGTTTATGGTTACATAATTTCTGTGTTCATGATCTTAGCTTCGTGTCACTACGTGCTAAGTGAAACCCACAACTCAACACCTTCTATGCATTGACGGTGAACAATAAATTTGCTCTAGCTTTCACTAATGAATTGACGAACTTATCCATGGGGATACAATGTGAAATCTCTATTTTTCTTTTGAGTGATTCCTATGAACTTGTTCAAACCAATAACATTTCTTCCCTTGGAATCCAGTTTTATTTTTTTTTTGAGATTTTACATACATTATTTTACCTTGCCACTTAAATTATCTCCAACCTACTTGTTCAACAGACTACACTAGTCTCACAAGTACTTCGTTCGATTTCTGTCTTATATCAAGCTCAGGAATTCTGAATCGAAGCGAAAGCCACCTAAATAAACCTAATTAAAAGAAGCCTTTCAACACTTCTTAATAAGTGTCTGATCGTTATTCAACGGGAAACCACACAAACACTTTAAGGTCTCTCTTGACTTTGAAGGAAGAGATTCGTGCCCGGGATCCATCGTTTCGTGTCTTTATTGACATCACATAATCCCTTAAATGTGTTGCTTTATTTCTTTTTCTTTTACACACTAAGCACGAAAATCTTTTTTGATTTTTCAAAATTCTGGTTTTATTGGTTACAAGGCATTTTAATGGGATTGGCAGTTATAAACGGGTTGTGGTTAATATTAATCCACGTGGGTTATTTTGCTTTAAAGATGCCGTTAACTCTAAAAGGATAAGATGATAAAATGCTGACTTAGGCGGGAGTCAAATCGATTTGATTTCAAACGGCGCTAGAAGGCCAAGCGTGCGAATTGGAACCATTTCATCTAAAAATGGCGCCTGATGGGAAGGCGTGTCAATCGATACTGACACTCTCTCTCATGCATAATCATTGGCAATACCAACTGTCACACGTCAATTGCCTCCGAAAAACTCTTCGTATTACACTCGAAGATTTGGGAAAGATTCTTCTCTCTCCTCTACCCACAGTATAAAAGGTAACGTAAACCATTGTTTACCTCTTTACTGCACCCAAATTTTCAGAGAGCAAGAACCTTCAAACCCTCTTCTGTTCATCATCTCTCCCATCTTCTTCACAACAATGGCGGATTCTTCATCAGTTCACGCTACTTCACACATCTTGCCGATTCATCCCCATCAAAGTTTGATAATAGATCTTACTCCTCATTCATACGATGCTTTCATGTTCCCAATAATCGAATGCCTGAAGTACTCGCCGATTTCTCCTGCTCTCACCAAAGTTGAAGCAGTTCCCATGGAGTTCTTGTCCCAGATATTTGCCACTGCTCACTACGACAAGGTCGGCGATCGGATTTTCTTCGATGTGTTCAATCAGAAGGCGTCAATTTCCAAGCAGAGATTCTACTCATTGTTAGGGTTTGAACCTGATTCATCGAGGGTTAACCCTGAAACCATTCCAATGGGTCATCTTTTCAACATGTTCTACAACATGGGGTATACTGAGGTGTTGACCACAGTCACGAAGTTCAAGAAATCGTGCCTACCCCCTCAGTGGAATGGGATGTTTACAGTACTTTTCAAGGGGATGTCTGAAAGAAGTGCTGGATCAGACGGGGCAAGTCGTTTGTTCATTTCGATTATGTATGGGATCTACAACGGTATCAATATGGACTACGGGTCGGTCCTTTGGCAACAGCTCATTCAGAGCCTGTCTTCTACGTCTCGGCATTCTGAGATTTCATACGCCCGATTCTGGACTCTTGTTACTAAATGGGTGATGGACAAGTACCACATCCCCATTGTTGCTGGTGCTCCAATGTCTTCGATTGGTACTTTTCATACCACGAAGATCATTGTCTCTGACGCATCAAAATTTCCCTTCAACGGTTCAATCCTTGAAACGATGTATGGCGATGTTCCAGCCGACAGCCGGATCATTAAAACCTACAAGGAGTTCTGACGCTCTGGTCCGAGAGAGCTTACTCCAAAGATGCTCAAGTCAATTCACGATGCTGACAAGCCTGCCCCAAGAGGAAAGAAGACTGACAAGGGCAACGAAAAACAGGTTGCAAAGGGAGTAAAAGGACCCTCTCCCAAGAAAAGGAAAACCACCAAGACTGTCCAATCCCCACCACTGAAGAGGAGAAAAACCCAACCGAGGCATAAACTGATCATCGCTTCATCCTCAAGCAAATTTGAGGAAGAGAGTTCTGCTTCTGAAGGCTCTCCTCGTGGTAACACTCCACCACGATCTCATACCCCTGAAGTTCACTTCTCTACTTCTCCTATCTCCTCTCCACCAGTTACAATTCCTATTTCTATTCCCCCCATAACTTCCACCACTGAAATTCCATCCACCTCCATCCTAGACCCCCTCCCATCTTTACCGAAGCAACCACCACCACTGCAGAAGTAAGAACCAACATATCTGATACGGGGGTTCATACTGATGCACCCAAATCCACCTCAGCACCCGAACCCACACCAACAACCGAACATACCACCCAACTCGAACCTACCTTTACTACTAAGCCTCCAACTTCACCACCACCATCTTCTCCTGCTCATGCAGCAGAGAGTGAAGAACAATTCCTTGGTGGGGAGGATATGACCTTCGATTTGGTCTATTACAGTCCATTTCAGGTTTAGAGTGACGATGATGACGATGCTCCTGTCACAAAGAGGCATCTCAAGGAGCTACATGATAAAATCGATTCGCTCATCGCCTCATCTTCCACATCTCAGTCTTCCATCTCTGAAGCTGCCATTCAAAAAATTGTTGATGCTTTTTCCAAAGCTCATCAAGTTTCTCTTGATTCCGCCACTGCAGCCATTCATGCCTCAACCAAAGCCTGTGAGGCAGCGACCGAAAAAGTCGATAAACTATTCACTGATGCTTCTTCCTTGTTGAAATCTTTACAGGACACTGCTGCAGCTACCAAAACAATGCTGGAACCAATTGTCAACCAGCTGGCTACATCAGTCGCATCAGAGCTGAAGTCGTTTGCTTCTCTTCGTCAAACTCTCTCTGACGACAACTCAACTTTCAAAATGACCATTGAGGAGCCTCTCACCAAGCTTCAAGAAGACTTAGCTTCTGAGAACTCCCTAATGGACGCTCTTGCAAGGAAGACTACCGCTCTGAAGGTCAAGAGTATTCAACTCTCCAACTCTCAACAGGATATTGAGTCTCTTTGATCTGAAAGAGAAGTGATAAAATCGTGTGTTTCGGATGTCCACTCAGCTATCTCAAACATCCTTGAAGCACATGACCCGATCCTTAATTATTTTGTGAGGCGTGACCTTGCAGTGAAGCTTGCTCCCGCCCTCTCTCTACTGAGCAAAATTGAAGGGCTCCTTGATTTCGTGTCCATTCTGAAACAAGAGGGAGAAAAAGAGAATGTGTCTCAACCGCCTCCTACTTCAACAACAACACACACAACCGAACCTCCTCCAGTAGGCCAAGCCTCAGGTTCCAGTGTAAAAGACAAGGGCAAGAAAATTGCTGAGGAGAGCGATGAAGATGCTAAGGAGACAATTGCCGACCTTCTGAAGAAGCAAGGTCGAGATAAAGAGGCTGACATCAGTGCTCGTGTGGCTAGAGAGGCTGAAGAAGCCGAAAGGAGACAGAAGGAAGCCCACGACCTTCTCGAGAGCAGGAAAACTCTTTTTCCTCCTTGGACTCTTGAGAAGCTGATTAAAGAAGCCATCGAAACACCCAATATCTTTGTGGCTAGAACCAGTGATCTCTTTAGATCGTTCTAACACTGTCGACTCTCAGTTTGATATGCCACTGACCCGAAAGGCGTTTATTTTTCATGCCTTTGGCAACATTGCTGAGTTCCCTCATCCTCATCCAAAGGTTGATCGGGACTTAGTCGAATTTTATCTGAGGGCAGCTCAACCACAATACCAAAATTGGAGTGCTCAGAAAATCGTCAATGTTCGGGCCCTGAAGCCGTATAGGGAAGGCAACTTCACCAACGTTCGGTTCAAGATACTGAGGGGATCTGCCAAGACCGAACATGCCATCTCACTTGCAGATCTTCCCAACCTTAATCCCCATGACTGGATTATCTTGCACAACATCCTTCTTACAAACGAAGCAGAATATGGCCCGATCATTGACCACTTTAAGAGGATGCTTGTATGCTATGTCATGGAAGTTGCCCTGATGGACCAGGAGATAGCGAGCATATTCAAGAAAAAGCCTACCATATCTCCTGTTGGCTCTGCCAGTGATCTCAACATGATGCAGATGGGGAAGATTGACCCAAAGAGAAACTCCGTCATGTTTACCAGAAACGAAGGACATAAATGTCTTTTCGCTTTTGCAGACAAACATCTCTACACCACTGCTTGTTTGGAACACGTCTTAGTGATCATCCATCGGTGCAAGAAGAACACAGTGGATGATAAATAGTACTTTGACGATATGATTCAATGGTACATTCACTTCAATGATACAACCAAGAAGGTTCCTGCTGCTGGCCCAAGCAAGAAGAAACAGTAGTCTCGCTCCAAATTGACGCAAAGGGGGAGATTGTTGGGTCGTGTTTTTCTATTGGGCTCGTTAGCTAGTCCAAGTTTTGTCTTCAGTATGGGCCTGTCCATCCGTGAGCTTTGTAGGGTTTAATATAAATAGATGCTTGCATGCATCCTAGAAAGTAACGATAGTAACGATTAGAGAAGTATAATTAAGTATATTCATCGTTCTTATTTTGTAACCCTAGAATCCTCTACAGCGGAAGTTCTTAGTCGAGCTCTGCTGAGGATTGAGTAATCTAATCATTCGACTCATTCAGATCCATACATGTGTTTTGTTTTTATTGTTTTCACGTTCATTACTTACCTGTTACAAAGATCTAATCGATCAAAGAGTTATTATAACTCATCAGATTTAGAAATGGGTCTAGAACTTAGTATGCATGACTTTCAACCACCAAAACATCAATGGAATGTGTGTGGGGGAGTTTACTGCCGTAAACTCCAATAAATGGTCCATATGTGAGTTAAACCCATTCCAAAGCCTCAAAACAAAGTCTAACATTAATCCCCAAGTGATATAAGGCCATTTATCTTCATAGGACACCTCACCATGAGTTTACGACCATAAACTCATGGGGAATGGATCATTAGGACCGTAAACCCTCTTATGAGTTTACTCTTGAGGAGTAAACTCCATATCCAAGGTTCATGTGTTCATAGATGTCACCCGGGTCCATCCAAACACTTGTAATGAAGTGTTTTCGCATCTAGAAGTGTATGTCCTCTATTAATTAGTAATTAATGTCCTAATTAGATACAAATGTGTATCTTTTCATAAAACATAGGAATCTTGTGCGTTTGCAAGCCTCGATCTGACGTTTAGGATCCAAACCGAAGCATTCTTCAACCGGTGAGTTCATACCCCTACCCATTTTCCGTGTTTTTCAAATGTTTTCAGGGGGGAATACAAGCAAAAGTACAAGGAAATCTTGTACTTAAACTTATTTTCAGCTCAAATGTTTCATTTTATGTATGCTTCCAATATCGAAAATCGTGTTAACTAATGGTTCGATTTGCAGGGTAAACTGTTAGACTAAATACATATTTCTTTAAAAAGTGTTATAAACCATATTACATTTTGCAAAAGAAATCATACTAATCATAAAACTAAGATTAATACTAATAAAATACGATTACGAATGTGAGTATGAATACGAATACAACCAATAGGATAGTACGAATCCGAATACGAATACGAATATAACCAATAGAATAGAACGAATACGAATACGAATACAAAGACAACCAATAGAATAGTATGAATACGAATACAAGGATAACCATTAGGATAGAACGAATACGAATACAAATAGAAATAGGAATTCGAATACGAAATAACGCCTTTGGATGACGCCAAGACTTCGAATATACAGTTTGTGTACGCCTTGAGTGTCACCAGAGTTTCGAAAATAATTCGAAAGTACGCCTATGGACATCAACTGAGATTCGAATACATACGCCTTAGGATGTCGACAGGGTTTCGAAAATACGTCTAATGTACTCTTTTGGAAATCACCAGAACATCGAAAATACTGTAATGTACGTTTCTGAGTGAATCTAAATATTCGAAAATACAACTAAGTATAGCAGATAATAGACATTCGAATGTAGGATAACTAAGATATCAAAATACTTAACTAATACTACAGGTATGGTAGTTACTAGTACTTCGAAATCTAAACTAAGAACTAACCTAAACACGTAGGAAAATATGGGATTTCCTGGGATAACGTAACAAATTGTAAACGAATTAAGTAATGAATGGATAGTTTAACTATTAGGAAAATATGGGATTTTCCTGGAATAACATACCAACCCGTTTTCGAATTGGTAACAAAAGATAACTAAACTGTTTTCATAAGAAAATATGGGATTTTCCTGGAATAACATAATAACCCGTTTTCGAATCGGTAACAAAAGATAACTAAACTATTAGGAAAATATGGGATTTTCCTGGAATAACATAACAACCCGTTTTCGAATTGGTAACAAAAGATAACTAAATAGTTTTCATTAAAAAATATTGGATTTTCTTGGATAACAACTTTTTCAGGAAACCAAAGGAAACTCGTTCTTTTTCAAAACTAAACCGCTTATGAACTCACCAGCTTTATGCTGATTTTTCAAACTGCTTGTATTCTCAGGTCAGCATTAGACAGGTACACCACCATCTTTTGGAGAAGACGGAGCGTTACAAGACTCGTCTTTGCTTTTGTTCATATGATATATATGTATTAAACTTGTATAACTTTTCTTTCAAACAGATGTAAACAATTCTATGTAATGTAATGTTTTGTGTTTACTGTTTTACTATGTACATTGGATTTGATAGTCAACGTGGAGTCCGCCCCGAAAATGTTTCCGCCTTTGGTTTTCGGGGTGTGACAATAACGAGCAATCAAGTTTGTTGCTACAAGAAGAAAACAAGTTAAATGTTAAGAAAAGTAAATAAGTTTTCATGAATAGAAGCTCGCTTCTATAATGAGAAACAAAGTTTATTGCTATAATGAGAAACAGAGTTCTATGCTATAATGAGAAATAGAGTTCTTTGCTGTAATGAGAAACAAAGTTCATTGCTATAATGAAAAAGAAAGCTCATTGCTATAATTAATAAACAAGTTTGTATGTATATGAGCAAACAATGAGTTCACAACCAAGCCTATGACTGATGCCCTATCAAGATCTATGCTTATCGTTCCATAGATTAATATGGTATCATGAACTCAAGCAATCAGGCGAGTGAGGAGTTGTCAATTGCTAATAACACTATCCATAATGACCATTGGCTCAAAGAGTTAATGGTTGGAGTAAAGTGTAAGGGAAGGGCCTTAAGACCATAAGGCCTCACGTTTCAAGTTGCATAGACATACATAGCAAAATATAGAAATCATGTTTGATACAAATCAATTTAAATACAACGAACAACAAATTGTTTTCCGGACATGCTTTTCCACCCCAAAACATAAAAAACAAAAATAGGGGGAGTGTGAATTCTCATAGTGCATTGAGATGATGAAAATGGTGCCTTGAACTACGTTCCACTTGTACCACTATCGATTCCTACAATGATGGTATACGCTAGTGAGTCTCTAATCGAAATCTAACACTAGTATGCTTACTACTACAATAGAATTATGCCAATATTGTGTCAAAATTTAATATTGTTAAGTTACAAACAGTTTTTGTCTATGAAATTTAGATTTCTATGAATCAATTTGTCGTATAACAACTTCAAGTGGAATTTCCCAATTTGTTGTACATAATCTGTTAAAAATACCAGAGGTGATTTTTATATACCAGAGTCTGATTTTATGGATTTAAGTGTATTTAATCTTAGGAAAATAGAAGAAAAACATATTACAGAAGATAAAAATCAACCAAATTTTTATATAGCATCCTAATGTAATATAAGATTTTCTAGTAAATTTTAATGAATTTTGGATGAGTAAAACTATTTTTCCTGTTTTTAGTCCATTATGAAAAATCCTCAAAATATTTTCCTGAGTATGAAACATGATCTAGAAAAAGACAAAATTATTAAATTCTCTTTTAATATCTCGGAACTTGGCGTTATGATTTATTCGAGTTAACTATAAAGAAAATTAAAAATCATAGAGAATAGTAACAATATTGATGAAACTTTATTAAAGATTTTTATTAATTTTAAGGGTCATCCACGAAGTTACCCCGAGTTTATGGACCTCGGAAATTATTTTATATGATTTATTGCTCTATTTTCTTGAAATAATTATAAAAATTCATGAAAAATGAATTATTTTTTGAAAATTTACATATTATCTTATTTTCTTGTTTGGATTTTGGGAAAATTGTATTTGAACAGAAAAGAAGTTTAGATATTTATTTGGGAATAAATCCTTTATGAACATCTTTGAAAGCTTTTAACAACAAACTTTGACCATCTTGCATCTAAGCTTGAAGATCATCACATGCATGTTGCTTTGAAGACCATTCATGAGTTTGAAATGTTCAAAAGTTGTTTTTTAAAGAAAACTTAGAATTCATGTGGTATTTTTCCACCAAAAACATGTAGAAGAGGGCATTTCGTTGATTTTGACTTAGGTTTAGGTCATGGGACTTCACCATCTACAACATGTATCTTGTTTTTGGGTGAAATCCTTCCACCATCATCATCAAAACCGTGAGTATGTGCTAGTGTTCATGATTTTACAATAGAATGGAGTAGAAGAAGCAGAAAGTGCAAGAAAAATAGTAAAACTTGAAGGAAAAGTGAAGTAGAAATCGATTTTACCTTGAAGAACACCACAAATGGTGAAGATTTCGAGTTTAAGGAGTGTTTTTGGGTTCATTTTCTGGAAAGTTCGTGGTTTAGAGAGTGGAGAAGAGAGAGAATGAAGCTGTGAAGGTGAAACATCCCAAAAACACGTCCCAAAAAAATTCATTTAAGTTTTCAAAAAAATCCATAACCATCCAATTATAAAAAAGAAAATCATATGTCCTGTATCTTAAAACATCATATCAAATCAAATATGAAAAAACATGAGGTACAAATATCAGAGTGAAACCCCCAGGCTTAAGATTGTGGTGTGTGACACGCGATCATCTCGAGCTCTTCCCCATGCTACCAAAAGTACCTGAAACCAAAACTGAAACTATAAGCACAAAGCTTAGTGAGTCTCCCCAAGCTACCACATACCATACACATATATCATGCAACTAAGTGATACGGGCGCCGTCCACACTCATGGAGATACGGGCCCCACCCAGACTCTGCTAATTAGGAGATATGGGCCCCGCCCACACTCCACTCTCTCTGAGATACGGGCCTCACCCACACTCAGCTACTTCGAGATACGGGCCCCTCCCTCACTTGGCTACTGTGAGATACGGGCCTTGCCCACACTCTGCTACTCTGTTAGAACATACAAGTATCATACAAACATCATGTATAACTAATTCTATTATTCAGAAAAATATCATAATCAAACAAGACTATGAGATATGGGCACTACCCACACTCGACTGCTAACATATCATGTTACGGGCCAACCTTAGTGCCTTAGACCCGTTCCTACTGGAGGGAAACATACCTCGTATGACTGACTGCTGAAACCCGAGTGAGGAAATCCCTATCTACTGATCCGGCGACTTCCCGACTATCAATTCATAACAAAACTCAGTCAAAATCTGATAACCCTTCTTAGGGTAAAATGATCATTTTACCCCTGGTGAAAGTCAACGTCCTGGTCAAAGTCAAACTTCCAGGTTGACTTTACTCGTCGAGTCAGCTTATTGACTCACCGAGTTCTTGAACTCGCTAACCCTACTGCTGCGTCTGAAAATAATTTTAGGTAGTGCTCCCTCATCTCCTCCTCGGGCTCCCACATCCATTCCGAGGTGCTGTCACTGCACCTTCACTAGCTCAACCCTTTTACTCCTCAACTCCTTCGTCTTTCGGAATAAAATCGCCACTGGTCTCTCTATATAATTCAGGCTATCATCAACCTGAATGTCCTCAATAGGTACCACGACGGAATCATCCACCAAACATTTCCGCAACTGAGAGACATGAAATGTGTTGTGGATCTGACTAACCTCCGTTGGAAGATCTAAATGATAAGCAACCCAACCGACTCGGGCCAAAACCCTAAATGGACTAATGAACCTGGGGCCCAGCTTTCCCCACTTCTGAAAACTGATAATACCCTTCCAGGGTGACACCTTCAGGAGGACCACATCGCCCACCTGAAACTCCAAGTCCGAACGTCGCTTGTCGGCGTAACTCTTCTACCGACTCTGAGCTGTCTAGAGCCTGCTCCGGACCTGCTGAATCCACTCTGTGGTCTTGAGTACCACCTCTGTACTCCCCATGACCCTATGACCGACCTCACCTTAGCAGATTGGGGTTATACACTTCCTCCCATAGAGCATGTCAAAGGGAGGTCGGTCTATGCTGACATGGTAACTGTTGTTATACGAAAATTCTGCTAACGGAAGATACGTATCCCAACTGCAACTGAAATCTAAAACGCATGCGAGTAGCATGTCATCGAGAGTCTGAATTGTCCTCTCACTCTGACCGTTCGTATGAGAGTGGAAAGCAGTGCTGAAGTGGAGACAAGTACCCATCTCGTTGTGAAACCACTTCCAAAACCTGGAAGTAAAACGGACATCTCAGTCTGATACAACCGAGATAGGAACTCCATGCCATGACACTACCTCTCGCAAATAAATCTTAGCTAGCTTCTCGGCCGAGATGCTCTCCTGGATCGGTATGAAATAAGCGCTCTTGGTCAACCGATCCACGATGACCCAAATTGAATCGACCCCACGTGCGGTCTTGGGAAGCTTAGTAATGAAATCCATGGTGATATCCTCCTACTTCCACACGGGAATATCTAACGGATGCATTTTGTCATGAGGCCTCTGGTGTTCTGCCTTGACCTTTCTGCAGGTCAGGCATCTCTCCACGTACCAAGCTACATCCCACTTCATGCAGGGCCACCAGTAATTGGGTCGAAGATCTCTGTACATCTTCGTTGCCCCTGGAGGGATGGAGAACCGAGACTTGTGGGCTTCATCTATCAATACTTGTTGTACTCGCCCCAGGATGGTAACCAAACCCTCCCATGCAAGGTCAACAATCCTCGGCTATCATAGTCAAAAGAAGCTACTCACCCCACAATTCTCTCACACTTTTGGCACTCTTCCTTCAGGACCTCAACCTGTGCCTCCCTAATTTTTTCCAACAGTGGAGTGATCACTGTCATCTGCAAACATATATCTCGGATAGGGGCCACCACCTCCTTGCGGCTCAGGGCATCAACCACTACATTGGCCATGCCGGGTGGTAAAGGATCTCACAATCGTAATCCTTCACCATGTCTAACCACTGACGCTGCCGCATATTCAGATTCGGCTGATCCATGAGGTTCCTTAAACTCTTGTGGTCCGTGTAGATAGTCCACCGAACCTCGTAGAGGTAATGTTGTCAAATCTTGAGGGTGAACACCATCGCCCCAAGCTCCACATCATGCGTCAGATAGTTAGCCTCATGAGGCTTCAATTGTATCGAGGCATAAGCTATCACATACCCCCGCTGCATAAACATTGCTCCCATACCTATGACTGAAGCATCACAATAAACTACGAAGTCATCTATTCCCTCTAGTAGGGTGACAATCGGTGCCTGAGCGTCTCAAAGGCTGTCTGCTGCTTAGGACCCAAACGAAATACCACCAATTTCTTGGTCAGCCGGGTCAATAGAACTGCTATCTTGGAGAAGTCCTAGATAAATCTCCTGTAATACCCTGCCAGACCTAGGAAACTCCGAATCTCAGATGAAGACCTCGGAACCTCCCACTGCATCACGGCCTCTATCTTGGCCATGCCCCCGCTGCATAAACACTGCTACCATACCTGTGATCGAAGCATCACAGTAAACTACGAAGTCATCTACTCCCTCTAGTAGGGTGAGAATCAGTGCCTCGCACAATCGCTGCCTAAGCGTCTCAAAGGCTGTCTGCTGCTCAGGACCCCAATGAAATACCACCAATTTCTTCGTCAGCCGGTTCAATAGAACAACTATCTTGGAGAAGTCCTAGATAAATATCTTGTAATACCCTGCCAGACCTAGGAAACTCCGAATTTCAGATGGAGACCTCGGAACCTCCCACTGCGTCACGACCTCTATCTTGTCCAAATCTACCAAAATACCTTTCTGGTTGACGAGGTGCTCAAGAAACTGCACTTCGTGCAACCAAAACTCACACTTGGAAAACTTCGCGAAAAGTCACTCCCTCCTCAGTGTCTCTAGCACCTCTCTCAGGTGTTCCTCATGCGGCTCCTGAGTCTTGGAGTAAACCAAGATGTCATCCATGAATACTATTACAGACCAATCCAACATTGGTCTGCACACTCGGTTCATGAGGTCCATGAACACTGCTGGAGAATTGGTGAGCCCAAATGGCATCACCACAAACTCATAATGACCATAACGGGTCCTTAAAGCGGTCTTCTGCACATCATCATCTATGACCTACATCTAGTGATATCCGGACTGTAGATCAATCTTGGAGAACCAGTTTGATCCCTGAAGCTGATCAAACAAATCATTTATCCTCGAGAGTGGGTAAAGATTCTTCACCGTTACCTTATTCAGCTCCTAGTAATCTATGAACATCTAGTGCGACCCATCCTTATTCTTTATAAATAGGATCGGGGCTCCCCATGACGAACAACTCGGCCTGATAAAACCCTTGTCTAGCAGCTCCTACAGCTACGTAGACAACTCCTGCATCTCGGGAAGAGCCAACTGATAGGGTGCCTTGTCTATCGGAGCCGCACCCAGGACTAGATGAATCCGGAACTCAACCTGTCTCTCTGGAGGTATCCCAGGTAAATCCTCTAGGAATACATCTGAATACTCCCTCACTATCGGTACATCATCCATCGTCGCTTTACCCTTCTCCCGGGTATCCATGACAAAGGCGACGTATCATGCGCATCCCTACCGAAAGTAGCGCCTCACTCTCGCCGTTGAGTAGAGAATTGATCCGTGCTGCGGCCTCTCGCCCTGAATCACCAACTCTCCCCCACTAGGAGTGTGAACGCTTACATAATGCAGTTCTCAATCAATCACTGCCCCATTATGTCACACCCCCAAACCTGAACGGCGGAAACGTTCGGGGGCGGATGACTTCATGTGGTAACGTAACAAATGAATACATAGTAAAGAAAGCAATACAACCATCATATATATAATTGAAAGTTTACATTTGTCAAAAGTTACATGTTCAAAACTCAATTACAATATGATGTCAAAAATACGAGATTAAACTGGCGCTGCAGCATCCCTTCATCAAAAGCGTAATGAATACCTGAAATTACTGAATTCCTGGGACATACAAGTAATTTTGAAAGAGTAGATCAGCATTTAAGTTGGTGAATTTCATAAGTATTTAAGTGACAATGTTTGAATGAAATGAAATGTTTTATCTTTGTTTGTTTGTGTTTAGAAAATCCTATATTTTCTACTAGTATAAAAGTAGCCTTCACTCAAGACCAATGTTTGTTTCCAAAATGTATGTAAATGTAAAATAACCAATGAGTTTGAAAACCTTGTAAATCAATGCATTTTTAATACCCCTTGTGAGTTTTATAACCATACTATTGACTCGGAATGCCTATACACAACGTTCTTCAGGCGTTCAAATGTTATGACGTTTGTCACCCCAAACGGTGGACTGCAGCTAACAGTCAGGGCGCGGGTTGTCAAGCCCGTATAGATCTATACACAAACACCATGCTCCCCCTCCAAGGGATTCTGGTATATAATACAGGACTTGAAATGTGTACTCGAACGTACATGAAGTTAGTGTCTCACAAAACCGTGGTATAAAAACAGATCTACTTGTTAAAATGTTACGTTTGCTCTTGTATACGAAAGTAAACTTCGTGAAATTCATGTTTCTAGTACATAAGAGTTAGAAATTTGTTCGTAAAGCTATACCTATTATAGTTTTCTAAAAGTGTGTCTTGTTTGTTTAGAAATACCTAGAGAAGGAATCACTTGTTTATGAAAGCATAGATTTTTGGTGTAGAGTCTAAGATAGACAAGAATAATCTAAGAAAAGCTTAGTTTATACATGCATTACAATGAATTTATATTTCAAAAGATAGTATGCTATTTTAACATATATTATGTATATATAAAAGTTCCTTAAAGGTTTATAAGTCGCATGTGATTTGGATATATAACAGCATATAAACGAGTTTCTTTATGTAACACACGATAATACTCGTGTGTTTTACTTGTAATCCCCCCTTTGAAAACATATAAAAGCATTTAGAATAATTAAAAAGGTTGATTAAGGGGTATGAAACTCACTTGAAAGTTTGAAGATAGCGAGATGGAAAACCGGGCAGAGTTTCGTCTCAGGAAACGGATTTTCCTCGTTATTCTCAGAAATCTCGGGAGTATAATCGACCTTCGAGACTTGAGCCAAAAAGACCAGAGCTTCGGGTTTGAACGGACACAGAAAACGAGGCAAAGTTGAGAGAGAGGAGAGAAATGAGCCCTTTCTTTGGAAACCCTCGCATCCTATTTATTGTAAGGCTGGTCTGCCTCGGTACGCGGGGCGTACGCTCGTACGCAGCGCGTACGCGTACATCATGCATGACCGAAGCCTTGACTGCCTCGGCTTTGGATAGGACGGGTTGCTGGGTACGCGGGTCGGATGGGACGGGTTGCTGGGGAGACGGGTCGGACGGGACAGCGGGTCGGACGGGACAGCGGGTCGGACGGGTCGGACGGGTCGGATTCCTTGGATATGGCGACGTGGACGATCCGAGGCCAAGTCCTTTGATTACGCTGGGCGTACAGGGGTACGCAGCGCGTACCCGGATGAGGACGCTGACTCCCCTTCGGATAATATCCGAATTTTGATTAAAATAAATAATTAATTTATTTAATAAACTTCAAAAATTCATATCTCCTTCATACGAACTCCGTTTTTGTTGGTCTTTATATCCACGCGTAGGTGAGACTACGCTCTACAACTTTCGTTTAGACTCCGTCGGCAAATTCCAAATGTTTTTTTTTTATTATTATTAAAAACCCATCGTGTTTAAGGAATTTCTTTGAAAATTCATAACTTCTTTATCTGATGTCGGTTTTTGCCAGACTTTTTACCACTGGAATACCATTGTCGAGACCTTCGATTCTCGTTTAGATCATTCCGGCCAAAAGTCGCTCGATTTCCGATTCGAGTTTTTAGCTGTCTGTTGCTAAGCCGAACTTGGAAAAACCATAGCTTCGCTATATGAAGTCGGATTTGGGCGTTCTTTTCACGTACGATCATGGTTCAAAGACATTTAATCATAGAAGGAAATTAAATAGAAATTATTTGTACATTTTATTATGAAAGTAAATTTTATTACTCAGAAGCGGTTACAATACTTGACCCATTTTGGTCGTTACAAAGAGTTGAAATATCGGGTTGTCACACATTAGGGCTCAACCAATCCATACCCACTATAAACTTATTCCCACGCAGGGGAATAGGAACCAAATCAACTGAGAACTGCTTCTCAAATAACCGCAATGTACATCCCTTGTGAACCCTCGCGACTCTGAAATTCCTATCAACTGCTATCTCTACATCAAGTGGGCAATCCAGCTCTTCCGGAGCTCTACTAAATTGCTTGCTAAGTGCAAGAGATACAAAAGACCGGGTAGCCCCCAAATCAAATAATACCATAGCTGATATGTCGTTCACTAAGAACAAACCTATAACAAAACACATAATCATAAGAAGTAATCAGAAATAAAATAAGAGATAATGGAGAAAGTACATACCCATAACCACATCAAGAGTCACACGTGCCTCCTCTACTGTCAATTGAAGGGCCCTAATATTCACTACTGGCATCTCAGCCCGACCCTGTCGGTCGTCCATAATCCTTAATGTAGCAGGGGCGGGTGCTACCACCTTCCCTGTTGTTGTCAAACTCGGACACTGGGACCTCTTGTGGCCCCTATGATTGCACTGAAAGTAAATCAGATAAGATAATGTGGTGGTAGTGGTTGTAGAAGTAGCAGTACAATCCTTGCTCACATGCCATGTTTGGCTGCACTTGAAGCAGCCCGAACTCCCTGTCCTGCACGTCCCCTCGCGTAACCTACCACACCTACCACAACATCCACGACGATGTTGGCCCTTCCCTCGACAATATGTCTTGGGCTTCTTGCCCGATCCCTCCATGGCAGACGCTGACTCTGGTTTCCTCTTCCTCTCCATCTCCAAATCAATCTCTCTCTCATGAGCCTTCGTAATCATATCCTCCAGTGTCTTGCAAATAGAACGACTCACAAAATTGAGGATATCACTCCGAAACATCTCATGATACCGGGACTTTTTCACCTCCTCGTCCGCCGCATACTGTGGAACGAGAAGGGCCCTCTCTCTGAACTTGGCGGCGATCTCCACCACCATCTCAGTAGTCTGTGTAAGATCCTGGAACTCCCTCGCTAACTGTTGCACCTCTATCACAGGTGCAAACTCATCCCTGAACCTGGTCGTGAAATCACTCCAGGTCATCACATCCAACACTACATCATAACTAATGGCTCTCCCAACCTCCTCCCACCAGTCACGTGCCCTGTCCTTCAGAAGGTAGGACGCAAGCCTAACCTTGTCCCCCTCGGGACATCTGCTGGTGTGGAACGCATTGGCGACATCTGCCAACCATCTGGTACTCGCAATGGGGTCCCGCTCCCCATGGTAGTCGGGAGCTCCACATGCCCTGAACTCCCAGAAACTGAGCATGCGCGAACCCATCATGGCCGCCATCTCGGTACAGAAGGCACTAAACCTCTCCTCCATAAGATCCAAGATACCCTCCTTGACCGTACCAATGATCACAGAAGTCAGCTCAAGTATGTTTGTTGGGGTGCAAAGTTCTTCATTCATAACTCTGTAAATGTTTGACTTTTGTAAAACCCATTTGCATGTGGTGCTTTAGCCTTTATACCCATTTGATTGTTTGAGTGAGAGAGAGACATGTAAACACCTCTATATAAGGTGGGTTTGTCCACTTATAGAGGTGTGCTTGAGAGATGTAGAAGTGAGTGTGTAAGTGTGTGTTAATTATGTAGTCTAGATCAAGATCTTTTTTGTAACACCATATACATTCAATATATCTCTTAAACACCCAAATCACCATGTTCAATTGTGCAAGCTTTAATTCCGCATGCCAAACCATGTACTTTGTCACTACAATTGGTATTAGAGCGGGTCTTCAAGGTCAAGGTGATTTTTGAAGAACGATTCTCGGTTTGGCAATTTTTTCGCAATTTGAACAATTTTGGTGAGTCTCTCTCTATGATCTCTCGTAATCATTAAATCGTGCGTTGTGTTTTTGAATTTTGATCAATTTGAATCATTGGATCAAATTTTTCTTGAAAAACCCCGTTGTGTGATCCAATAATTTTTTTTATTAGATCAAGCCAACCAAAATCAAAATCGATCTTACTGTTCATTAATGGAGCCCAAAGTTTGTTTAAAATACGATATCTTTAACTATTCATCGGATTGGATTTGTACGCCCAAAAGTATTTGATCAATATCTTAAAATCAAGAGCCCAATATTTCGTTAGTTTATGATCCAAAAAGAACTCATCATTGTTCACAGATTATTATTTGAGCCCAATTTGAGTTCCAAATATACTTCACTAATTCGTTTATTATCTTCTTGCCATCATCTGAATCCCATGATGAAATTGAACTCGAATCCAAATATGATTATTGATTCTGAGTTTGATTTCAACTGAACACTTGTGATTAATTGGCAATGAATTTGAGTTTAACTTGTCGAACACTTGTATTTGATGTCGATTGGTGATTTCTTGAATCAAGTCGTTTTCTTATGTCTTCTTATAATCGATTAAAATCAAATCAACATTTTGATTTTTCAATCGATTATTTTTCTTACATCAATTTGTTTGAGTATATGCTTTTCAATCGAAACTTGAAGACTGGGTCTCAAAAATTTGATGTGATTTCGATCTCTTTATTTTGAGTCAAGAGTCGAATTTGATATTGATTGGGAAAATGTGAAGTCAAGTATCAGTTAATGGATTTCAAAGGTATGAAGAACAGTCAAGAACTTAGAAGTTTTTCTTGAAGTCAGTGTATTTGATCTGAAAAAGATTCTTGAATTGAGACAATCGGCGTTTGTGAAACATCGACAACGAACAGATGGTTTGATTTTTGACTTAGATAAAAGTCAACGTCCTTGAAATTGAAGCTTGGAGTTGGTTATTCGTTGTGTTAGTTTTTGATGTTTTGATTTTGATAATCGATTTTGAAAGTGCCTATGTTTTGTCGATTGATTAAACACGAAGTCTGTAAATCGAATGTTATGGATTGTGTTAGGACGAAGAAACCAATTGCAAGTTGAGATCGATTTCGATGGTATATTGTTGATTTGGAGTCATTGATGTGGATGATTAACTGAAAGGAACGAAGAATTGAAGTACAAAGAGTTCCTATATGGTTGTTGTTTAACAATTTTGGGTTAGTGTTTGGATGATTAAAGCGAAGGCTGAGTTGGTGTTAGTTTTGATTTTGGAGTCTCGAAATTTTGATCTCGCTGAATTGAAAAAACGAAGAGTTTGGGTTCCAGATTCGAAGGGTACTTGTGTTGGGTTTGGGAAGAACACTAAGAAACGAAGACCCTAAGAACGTAAATTTGATTTTGGAGATCTAGATTGCAAAATGCGAAGGGTCAACGAAAAAAAAAGTACGAAGGATATTACGGTTCATAATATAGTCTTCGTATGCTTCGTAAGAACTGAAATGAAGAAACGCTTCATAAGAACTGAAAGGAAGAATGAAGTTTCAACTATTTGACAAAGAATTAAACAGTGAGAATGAACCAAAGAAGGAAAAGAAAAGTTTCGGTTATGGCCCTTGAAGTTTCAACTGTTTGACAAAGAATTAAACCCTTCGTATGTTTCATCAAAAAGCTTCGTATGTTTTGCAAATTGTCAAAGTCTTCGTGTGTTTTGGCATGGAAAAAGAAAAATTTTCGAAAACAGCCCCTGAACCTTCGAATTTTTGACACTTCGAAAATTAAAGCAAGTTTTGTATGGTTGACACTTTTCACCCAACTTCGAAAATTGTTTGAGGCTTCGTATGTTTGGAACTAGTCTTCGTATGTTTGAGCAAAGAGGGCAGAATTTACGAAGATGGTCCTTGAGACTTCGAATTTTTGGCAGTTTTCACCCAAATTCGAAAAAGGACTATTTTTTTGCTGAAAATTGAAGAAAGTGCATTTCAGGCCCCTGCAGTTTGTGCAAATTGACGTTTTCTACCCAGCTTTGGAAAAGGGGGAGAGTTTTGCATATTTTGCTTTTTTGGGCGCACCGGGTCACTGCAGAATTTTGAAATTGATAATTTCTACCCATTTTTAAGAAAATTTGTCAAAGGCGATCCGTGAACGAAGATAAAAATTCATTATTTTTTGGATTTTCCGGATTGAAGCACAAGGTTTATGCCACATGTTAAGGGGGAGTTTTGACACGAAAAATTCCGAATAGAGAACTTTCTTTTTCTTTTGGAGTTTTATAATCAAATTTCGATTATAAAAAGGGGGAGAAGTTTTATATGGAAATTCGAACTTGAATTTTTCATATTACGCGGAAATGATGACCGAAGTGATCTTGAAGTTTTGAAGCCTACGAGATGATGCAATTGGATGTTCGGAAGTGATGTATTCGAAGTGGGTTTGGTTTTATTGAATATTTTTGGGGTGTGTTTTTATGCGCAACTTTTGGGTGATTATTTGGAGTTTGGAATACTCTTAATCATTCGTTGCTGCTCGGTTTGTATGGTCTCACATCCTAGAGCCCAAATTGAAGAGTCATGGAAGAATTGAAGATTGAAATTCGTTTCGACATGTGTCACCTTTGAGGCTCGAACCGCGTAGTGCTTGATTTTGGAAGATTTGAAGTGGGTCATTCATTCCTAACTTTGAGGGGGAGAATGTTGGGGTGCAAAGTTCTTCATTCATGACTTTGTAAATGTTTGAATTTTGTAAAACCCACTTGCATGTGGTGCTTTAGCCTTTAGACCCATTTGATTGTTAGAGTGAGAGAGAGACATGTAAACACCTCTATATAAGGTGGGTTTGTCCACTTATAGAGGTGTGCTTGAGAGATGTAGAAGTGAGTGTGTAAGTGTGTGTTAATTATGTAGTCTAGATCAAGATCTTTTTTGTAACACCATATACATTCAATATATCTCTTAAACACCTAAATCACCATGTTCAATTGTGCAAGCTTTAATTCCGCATGCCAAACCATGTTCTTTGTCACTACAATGTTGCGCGTAATCTCCGAGGAGATAAACTCCCTGGTGTGCTCATCTAACTGCTCGACTCCAGAGCCCGAGCTTGATCCCTCACCTGAATTGCCAACTGCTGGCCTTGAACGCAAAACCACCATTCTGAAAGAAAACATCAGAATGAATATCATGACATTATCAAAAATCAAGGGATCATAAACAATACAAGTTCCTTGGCTTTTATCTCATCCTTTATTGACTCGAGTACGGATCCTCTACTTTTAGTAGTACGGGCCCATACTACCTTCCACATATATTCGTACTTTCCTCAAGAACTGCCTCGACTCCACCAAGTCCCTTCTACTGATGCTGCTGTCCTCATACTAAACTCTTCCTAGGGTTTCCCCACGGTAACCACCGACCTACTCTTCGCTATCAGCTGCATAAGAAGTCCCTGTTACCTCCCCCTAGCTAGCTTATGAATACTATTACATATCACTAAGACTAGATAGTTCTTCGAATGAGAGATCCTACCCTACAACGGTTAGACTCAAACAAGATCTGCGCAATAGAGCTAGACCTAACCTTCTGAAATTACTTAATCCTCACAATATGTAACGTAACATATTCATTTACTAGTTAGTAAAAGATAACTAAGACTCCCAGAAGCACAAAGCAAGCAGCATTCGAGCATCAAGTACACATAACCATACATATACTACTCTGGCTGTCATACTGACTAATCTGTTCTAACATGTAGTTTTCACAAGGCTAAACACATATAACAGACACATAAGGCATCCTTCCTAGATCCTTAGTCCTATTCTAGCATGCTATTCAAATAAGCCGATAATCATAACATAGCATAAACTTGTATGGGTAATTTGGGAGTACTTACTTGAGCTCGGCTAATTGCATGCACCACACCTTTTTCTCGTTTCAAAGTCCTTTTTTATTTTCAAAATCATTTTTATAAGAAAATAAAATTTCCTTTTGAAAATTTCATACCACTTCCCTAGTTTGAGTTTAGACACACCTGGAAGTGTTTCTGAATCCCTCAAACCAAGACTTTGATACCAAATTGAAACATCCCAAAAACACGTCCCAAAAAAATTCATTTAAGTTGTTATAAAAATCCATAACCATCCAATTATAAAATAGAAAATCATATGTCATGTATCTCAAAACATCAGATCAAATCAAGTGTGACAAAACATGAGGTAAAAGTATCAGTGTGAAACTCCCATGTTGAAGACTGTGGTGTGTGACATGCGATCATCCTGAGCTCTTCCCCATGCTACCGGAAGTACCTAAAAACAAAACTAAAACTGTAAGCACAAAGCTTAGCGAGTCTCCCCAAGCTACCACATACCGTACACATATATCGTGCAACTAAGAGATACGGGCCCCGCCCTCACTCATGGAGATACAAGCCCTGCCCACACTCTACTAATTAGGAGATACGGGCCCCGCCCACACTCCACTATCTCTGAGATACGGGCCCCACCCACACTCAACAACTATGAAATACGGGCCCCGCCCACACTTTGCTACTTTATCAGAACATACAAGTATCACACAGACATCATGTATAACTAATTCTATTATTCAGACAAATATCATAATCAAACATGGCTATGAGATACGGGCCCAACCCATACTCGACTGCTAACATATCATGCTACGGGCCCCGCCCACACTCTGCTACTCTATCAGAACATACAAGTATCACACAAACATCGTGTATAACTAATTCTATTATTGAGATAAATATCATAATCAAACATGGCTATGAGATACGGGCCCAACCCACACTCGACTGCTAACATATCATGCTACGGGCCGACCTTGGTGCCTTAGACCCGTTCCTACTAGAGGGAAACTCACCTCGTATGACTGACTTCTTGAAGGGTCAATATTTTTGGTTTGGGCTAGGCATTGATGCTTGGATGGGATAGGGTTGTTTTTAATGTGTTTTGGACATCTTTTATGTTTGTTTGAGTTTTCGGTCTGGACAGGTTTTCGGCCAGGCTTTGACCGAAAACCTGTTTTCGGTCAGATGTATGTTGGTATAAATAGTTGTCAGGTTGTCAGAGTTGGGGTTGATCATTCCTAGAAGTTTTCAGTCAGTCCAAGTTGTATTCGGCACTTCATTGATTGAATTGTATGCAAGCTTGGTGTTTAATTCTCTTCTTCTTCATTTTTATCTCAATTGATTGATCATTAGTTAGATTCCACTGATTTGGGACCTAACAATGGGTATCAAAGCACAAGCTAGTGTCAATCAATTGTGTTTTCTGTTTTCGGTTCATCATCAACTCGTGATCTTCATTTTAGGTCAATTAACAAGTTTGAATCTGCTCTAGTTTGAAGATTGGATCATTGTTTGCTTCATCAAAATCAAAAACTGCATTAGATTCGATCTTGTGGTAGAACTCCTATAAGTTTTCGGTTGTATCCACACACACCGAAAACTCATTGTCACTTTTATTTTGTTCAGATCTGCATATCTGGGAACAGTTTTGGAAGTTTTGGATGTACGAAAAATAGAAATCAGATCAAGAATCAAAGTGTTTTGATAAATCTTTAGTTTTCGTCTCATCTTTAGAAACCGAAAACCCTTCATCATCTTCAGAAACCGAAAACCCTTCATCAATCTTCAGAAACCGAAAACCATTCATCAATCTTCAGAAACCAAAATCTGTTGAATTTCCTTAAACCGAAAACCAGTTTGATCCTCGTTTTCGGTCTAACTTTCCCACCGAAAACCTTTCCTTTAGTTATTTTTGTTGCTTTTTCAATTTTATTTTCTTTAAAATTAAAAAAAAAACAAGACAAATGGATTCTCAAAGCATGACATTACATCAGGAACTTGACACCATCATAGGAACCAGTGTTCTAAAAAGCGCCATGGCGCGCGCCAAGGCGTGCCATGACGTGAGGCACGGCGTCGTCATTACGAATAGCCTCATAACGTTCTTGTTAGGCATGGCGTGTGGCAATGCGTGATATGGCGTGCCATGGCGTGTTATGGCGTGTTATGGCGCGTGTTTTTTCGTTTGAGACACGTTTTTTTGCTCTTTTTCATGCATTTTCTAATCGAACATACAAATATTGTGTTTTTGTTAACTTTTTGTTATTAGTTGTTCATATAACACTTCTAAAAACTAATTATATTTGATATCAATCTATATTTATGCGGTAATATAATTATAAATTAATACAAAATCGCCGCCTTACATCACGCCTTGATAAAGGCCATGGCTCGCCATGGCTCGTTAAGCTTGAGGCTTGACCTTGCCGCCACGCCACGCCTTACGCCTTTTAGAACCTTGATAGGAACAAATTCTCGGATTCCCCAACTCTTAAATGCCGAAGGCTTTCCAGAATGGAAGTACCAAATCGAGAAGTATATTATAATGAAAGACTTCAAGATTTGGCGCAGTATACTTAGGGGCGTAATTCGAATTACTACTATTGTGGAAGACACAATTGTCGACAAATGGGTTGAAAATTATACGGATGAGGATTTTGAAAAGGTTGAGGAGTAGGAGAAAGCTCTTTCTACGCTTACAATGGCATTATCTCTAGAAAATTCTCAGCGTTTCTGTGAGTATACGTCTGCAAAGGCACTTTAGTAAGCTTTGAAAGAAGTTTATGATGGTAATGAGGATATGAAGCAGAGTCATCAGGACGTGCTTCGACAAAAGTTCAACAAGTTCAACTTCAGAGGTTTATAACTCTCACTACAGAAATGAGTTCTGCAAGTGTCTTAGTAACAAGATCAGAAATCAACAAAAAGCTGTTAAACTCTCTTCCAAAATCCTGGGATATGAATGTCTCAGTGATCAAGAAAACCAAAGACTTAAACAGGCTGAGTCTGGCATAAACTATGGCTATCATCAAGGCTTGTGATCTTGATGACAAGCAGAGGGAGATTAATCATTTTATTCTTATTCCACTGCAAATCTAGGCATCCAAATACAAACAACAATTCCTTTTCAAGCTTCACAGTTGCACAAGCTCCTCAAGTTACTCCAACTCCACATGTCTCACAAGTTCAACCTTTCATGACTCATCAATCGATTCAACCTACATCATATGTCATCCCTTCCATGCAGCAAGTTCCGCTCTCTCAACCTCAGATCATGTCTCAACAAGTTAATTCTAGTGCTGGATCATCTAATGTTGTATCTCCTTAGTCTCATGGTTTCAGTTCTCATATGTCATCCATGAAAGAAAAAGAAGAAAACAAGGCTCTCGCCATGGGTTTGGTAAATTGCTACAACGCGTTTGTGGCTGGAGAACTCTCTCCACAACTTTCGTTTTCCGACCTTGATCAGATTCACCTTGAAGATGTAGAAGAGATGGATATAACTTGACAAATGGCCATGGCAGTATTTAGGGCAAAGAAGTTTTCTAAGAAAACTGGCAAAAACAACTGGAGTGTGAAATCCGACAAAAAGGCCGGATTCAACAAAGGCAAGCTTCGATGCTACAATTGTCATGAACTAGGGCGCTCTGCTAGAGAATGTCCAAAGCCTGAAAAAAGGGAAAATGCTGATCGAACCGTGGTGCCAGTTACCTATGTCCACAGCAACCACAGAAGATCTTCATCGACCAATCAACCTGCAAACCTGGCAATGATGGCTCAATCCTTTGATTTGGAAGATCAAATTCAGGACCTGAATATTTCAGGACCTGAAAATGCTCATTTGGCCCAGATCAAGGATTGCAAGGAGAAAGAGACGGAGATAGATCCTAAAGAAGATATGATGAATCTCCAGTTTTCCTTCATGGTGCAAACCACTCCTGAGCCAGCTAAGCCCGGGGTAAGTGAATTTGGTTGTTCTCCTTCTTGTATTAAAACAATTAAAATTTTACGAGAATCAATGGAGTTAATTAAGAGAGAAAATGAGGACTTGAAATATGAGGGATACACACTTAGGAAAAACCAAAAGCCCTTAAAAACTCAGCTAGAAAATAAGATAAAGGACTTTAGGAGATTACAAGAGGATTACAAAAACAAATGTGAGAACTATGATCATATCAAACGAAAATTTGAAGTTGTGACCACTGAACTTGACTCATTGAAAACACGTTTTGAAAATGCTGAATTCAATTTTATGAAATTTTATGGGTCAAGAAAAGTTGTTGCGAAAATGATAGAAAACCAAATGTAGTGGAAGGATGTCACTTGTGGAAACCTAAAGAAATTAGGGTTAGGTTTTGAGAGTGTCCCCCTCCTTTCAATCATAATTACATCGCTATTCCATTATCTCAGGAAGAAATAGATCGAGAACATTTCCTTGTGTATGGAAAACCTGCTTCTGAACAAGTTTCATGTTCAAATGAGAAAGTTTTGGATACTAACGTTTCAAATTTGAGTGTAGATAAGTCCATAGCTCAGGGGGAGCAGGGAGATGAAATGTCTGATGTTCTTTAGTTTAATAATGATGTTGTGTCAATGTTTGATGTCACTTTGTGTGATAATTCTGTGTTAAATTTGAACTTAAATAATTTTTTGTCTGGCGGTCGATAAAGACTGATTCATGCTAGCCCCAAACCAAGGGGGAGATTGAAGGGTCAATATTGTGACAACCCCCAAATCTATTGCCGTTACAAATCCCATCTTCACTAACGGAATGCATCGCTATATGTTATTTTCTGTAATATTTGGAGTCGTCAATAACGAATATCTAGTATTTACATGTCTTGATATTATCATAAGTAAATATAACTTGTATGTGTTAACCCCATTTAACCAAATAGAATTATATTACTTTTCTATCACTTCACCTGGGTAAAAAGTTTTAACCCCGTTAAACTTTAGCATCGGGTAGCCGTGTATCGGGTGCAATACCCGAGACATATATACGCAAATGGACACCACTTTTAAGCTCTTTTACCACACATTCACTCTCTCTCACTACTTTCGCTCTCTAGACCCGAACCCGACTCCAAAACCGCGAATTCCGGCTTCCAAACGTAAGGACTCATTCCCTATCTTATTCTAAACATACTTCATTGTATTTAGAGGCTAAAAATCATAGAAATTAGAGAATCAAGTGGAGTTTACGGCCTAAGAAGCCCCTTAGGTCGTAAACACCTAAAAACTTGCCAAAAGCCCCGTTTTTCCTTCCTTTAAGCTCATATACTAATTAAGAGATTTACCTAGGGGAGTTTGGACATTAAAACATAAGAAATTGAGGCCTAAAAAGGAGTTTACGGCCCAAGCTTATGCTTAGGCCGTTAAACACCCAAAAATCTTGGATTTAAGTCCCAAAAACTCATCTAGGGCATGGGGTAAATTTGCTATGACCTTTAGACATGTTTAAAGCCCTTAAAACACACCATTTGGAGTCAAAAAGGGGAGTTTACAGCCAAGAATAGTCTTGGGCCGTAAACACCTAAGAAATATTCCAAAATACCCCTAAAACTCCACATAAGGCCTTCATTAATTTATCTAAGATGTAGGAGGGTGTTTTGGACCATTTAAACACATCGTTTTGAAGCCAAAAGAAGAGTTTACGGCCAAGGCTATACTTGGGCCGTAAACTCCCCAATTTTTGTGCCAAAATGTCCCAAAACTCCATCTAAGGCCTTCTAGTATTTATCTAAGGTGAAGGGAAGTGTGTTGTACCATTTAAACATACATTTTGAGGGACTTAATGGAGTTTACGGCCCAAGCACAACTTTGGACAGTAAACACCCCAAAATGTCACAATATGAGGGTTTTAACCCTCCTAATTAGTCCAAGACACTTGCTAGTAAATTAGGGAAGTGAAATAAGGCCTTAAACTTGCACTTTGGAGGGATACATGAGTTTACGACCAAGCCGAGGGGGCTTACAGCCGTAAACTCCCAAGGAGTGGCCTTTGGGCCATAAACTCCAAGGGAGTGAACTCATGGACCCTCCCGTAAATCATTCTTGGCCTTGTACCACTCCCGGGAAACCCTTCTAGGCCCTAAAACCCCGAAACGATGCTAGAATGCCCAAATACTTTAGTGAAAAGCATAAGATGATTAACTTCATGTAAAATACATATTTCATATGACATTAGGGTCTTAAAAAGATGCTCAGGTCGTTATTCGATACCAAACGCTCAACCGACACTTTTACCCGATTTACCCAATTCACCAGATTTACGCGATTTCAGGTGAGTTCATACCCCTTTAACGAACCTTTCAAATGTTTTATATGTTTTAGGGGGGGATACAAGTTGATTATACATGTTTATGGAAAGTTATACATAACGATTTTCCACGTTACGAGAATTAATCACATGTGATTCACTATCCTTAGTTCAAATCACATGTGATTTACCACTATGCCTTATAAAATGATTTTACATTTTCAAAACTATTTTGGATAAATGAACAGGTTTTTTTTAAGTGTTTCCTTTGGAAAAGATTTTCATTAAATAAATTTTCTTATAAAATGTATCCACTCTAATATATTTATATAAGTAAGACTTGAAGGGCTTAGGACCGGTAGCACGCCTTATTTCGTGTTCTTGTTTGATTGTGGGCTTAGGGTAGTTGTTATCTGTCCGACTGTCGTTGACTTCTTAGTTATATATCATGTATATTAGTATAGGATACGAGTGTTTGACTTCATTAGATGCCTAAATCACTAGTGATAAGAACCATACACACTAAGTTAACTATGATAGGCATAGTTAATACTACTATTACTCGCTATAGCCACTACTCTATGCACTATAATACACACTATTACGAGGCTGTACACTGACAAAAGAACACACTATGAACTATACTAAAGACTACTACACTATAATATAAAGGAAGGCACTAAACAGGCGATAACACGCTAATCCACTACGAGATACTCTATTTGCTATCCACTACGCCCGGAGTTTTCCGACAGGAAGACGACACTACATGTATAGATCTATACGGGGCAGACGCTATTACATCCCGACTGTTAACTTCAGTCCGCGCCGTACAGGCCCAGGGATGCCGCTACTTCACTATACTGTTCATGACTGGGAAGGTCATGGGATCCTCTATTATCCTCACTATCAGTAATATACAAGGAATACACTATAACCACACTAAAATACTACACTAAATGCTAAGCTACATCCCAAAGTAGGTAAGTATCTATCACTAAAGGAAGCTTGCACCTCTATCACTGATTATAGGCTTAACCTATTCTATCACATTACTATTTGGAGATTTGCTAATATACTTTTACAATAAACTGTTTTCAAAAATGAAGATTGCATACTTTTGCATAGATTTTCACTTACAGTGTATTTTCTGGAAAATATAGGATTTTCTAGGTTTTCTACTACTTATGAATGTAAATTGCACATTTTTTCGTACTATTGGTTCTAATGCTTTTTATACAAAAACTCACACTAAACTCTTATGAACTCACCAGCTTTATGCTGATATTCGTTTTCAAAATAACTTTTATCCTCAGGTCATAGATAGACAGGTACATGTGTAGCATTTTGGAGAAGGTGGAGCATACAAGATCCATCTCTTATTTTTGATTTTATTTTGGTGTTTTTTGAACAATACGGAACACACTTGCAATTAAATTCACTATGTAAATGCAATGGTTGTATTTTTCTTGTTTTTACTATTATGCAATTGTGATGATATTGTACATGACGTCCTCCACCCCGAAACGTATTCCGCCGTTATCGGTTTTGGGGTGTGACAGATTGGTATCAGAGCATTGTTTATAGTGAATCAAGTATATCAACCTATAAAAGATATACGAACTATAAACGCTTCGGGACTAAAACACTTTGACCAAGAATATATACTGTTAAGTATCTAAAAGACCTAACTAAGTATATATATATATATATATATACACATATCAATATAAAACACAGAAATCAGTATCACACTAGAACAGAACAAAAGTATTAAGAGTGTTGGGCAGCACAATTGAGCTTAGAGACATATAGTCACATTCGGGGTGATGTAGCCTGATCAACTACATTTTTCTGAGAGTGACTAGCATGTGCCTAAGTTTGGCTGTGGTGTTGCAACAAGTCTAAAACTTACCAACACTACCACAGTAACGTTACCATAAGAATACTATAGGAGTATTCTGTATCTCTAGATTATACGTATGTGACAACAAAAAGGGTCGTTACTAGTAGGACAATAGTTGCTAAGTGGATACACCACTATTACATGTGACTAGGGTGCTATAGACTCAGAATCTGCAGTCTTTGCTTCATTCCCTGTTCTTGTTTGATTGGGGGTCTGAAGTTAGGGTGGTTTATTCGAAGGACTATCTTGCTTCGGTTACACGTAATCGGTATGCACTATGCAAGTATTGGATCGACTAATAACGATTCATCCTATAAGTATCTTAGAATAGTACATCTATTAATCTTCTTTTCCCCTTTCTCGCGTAGATAGCATGGCTGGCTTCCACCTACCCGGCGATTCGTTCTTTCCGAACCATGGCAATGGAGGATGGCTCGAAGAGGAGTTAGACGATGATCACCCGATCCCTTTAGATGATCATCATGCTGAAGGCTTCTCGGATAGCTCGAGCTCCGAGCCAGAAGTCAACAACCAACCTCCTGAAGCCCCGAACCCTAACCCCCGTCTGGCATTTCAGGGCCTCACTCCTATGTGGGCCATATCCTTGCATCGTTGGAGCGAGGAGCAGGGTCAGCCCTTGCCTTACAATGGAGATCGAAGCTCTTACAACATTAGCGAAGGAGGATCAGCGGATCGGGTTCTGCCCATCATGATCCGAAGGATTGCCAGGAATGTTGAGCAGGGTCAAGCTGCTATTGGTCGAGTTGTAGAAGAGGATGCCAATTCGAATCTCAACACTGTTCGCATCCGCCAACACGAAGAAGCCATGGACAAAACAGGGAGGACCAACGAGGCTCTGCAGCATCAGCTGGCTGCATCCCGAGCTGAGGTTAGGGAACTCCGTGCACGCCAAAGAACTCATGATCGGCACCTTCAAGAAGTTATGCGTCAACTAGAGGATCTGAGGATTTGCCCAACAAGAAACCGTCGCCAGTAGAAGACGTTTAGCTACCTCACTCTTTTGTTTAAAGGACTAGCCTTTTTATCTCTATGTTCTGTAGATCTCTTGTCTGTAAACATTCCTAGTTTAAAAGTACTCTAGTTGAACCTCTAAACTGCCAACATTTTCTCTATGGTTTGATGTAAGACCTACTGTTAGGTCAATTTTCATGAACTTGTGTTGCATCATTAATACCCGTATATTGGCAGTTGATTTTCTCTATTGCTGTGACTCTCATTCTGATCTTGGATTATGTTGATTTAATCCACGGAACACTCTATTCATGTTCGCAATAGGCTCTTACTATTGCTATCATTTCTATGATCTTCCAGTGAAGGATGCCTCCACGAAAGCGTCCCAGCAGAGGAAGACCCGCAACTCAAACCCCTCCTCCACCACCTCCTCCTCCGCAGTTCGACCCGGTGTTATTCCAAATGGCTGTGACTGCGGCTGTAACAGCAGCCATGGCCCAAATGAACTCGGGTGATGCGAGCGGTGGTAACTCTAGGTTCGGTGAAGTCCATCAAAGGGTGCAGGGATGCACTTATAAGGATTTCATGAACTGTAAACCTACCTTCTTCGACGGTACGGGAGGAATTCTGGCATTGTCCCAATGGTTCGAAAGAACTGAAGCTGTATTCGAGATGTGCTCTTGTCCCGAAGAGAGCAAAATCAAGTTCGCTACTGCTACCCTCACTAACAGGGCCTTGTCATGGTGGAACGGCCATGTCAGTGCACTCTCCTTGGTCACAGCCAATGCCATGGGCTGGGACACCCTAAAAGACCTCATGAGAGGAGAGTACTGCCCTAGGGGCGAAGTTCAGAAACTTGAGGAAGAACTCTGGAGCCTCAAGATGAAGGGGACCGACATAACGGCTTATACGGCCAGGTTTTGCGACTTGGCGGCTATGTGTCCCAACATGATCCCCTCTGAAAGCAAGAAGATTGAACGATACATATGGGGTTTAGTGCCCCCGTATCGAGGAAATGTTCTGGCCTTACGCCCTACCACTTTTGACAGCGCCAAGGAATTGGCCCAGAGTCTGATCAACCCCGAAATCTCCTCCACTCCAGCAACAACAACCACAACAACCACTGCACCACCCGATTCATCTGACCAAAAAAGGAAACGATGGGATAAGAAGAAAGGCAAGAAAACTCAATCCGCCTCCAAGGGCCAGCAAATTGTGGCGGTCCATGCTGCGACCACCCCAGCCACTCCAGCTGCTCCAGCCCCGCCAAAAGCTTACAGTGGAAACTTGCCGAAGTGTCCCAAGTGCCCTTTTCACCACAACGGCCCCTACCGTGAATTGCAGTGTTCCAACTGCAGTCGAAAGGGTCATACAGTCCGATCTTGCAAGGCCCCTCCCAAACCTATCACGCAGGTTCCTGGTACGAGAGTGACCCCAACTTGTTATGGCTGCGGGGAAGCGGGTCATTTTTAAGAAGAACTGTCCGAAGGCTACCAATGCTGGGGGAACTGGAAGGCTACTCGCTATCAATAAACGAATATCTAGTATTTACATGTCTTGATATTATCATAAGTAAATATAACTTGTATGTGTTAACCCCGTTTAACCAAATAGAATTATATTACTTTTCTACCACTTCACCCAGGTAAAAAGTTTTAACCCCGTTAAACTTTAGCATCGGGTAGCCGTGTATCGGGTGCAATACCCGAGACATATATAAGCAAATGGACACCACTTTTAAGCTCTTTTACCACACATTCACTCTCTCTCACTACTTTCTCTCTCTAGACCTGAACCCGACTCCAAAACCGCGAATTCCGACTTCCAAACGTAAGGACTCATTCCCTATCTTATTCTAAACATACTTCATTGTATTTAGAGGCTAAAAATCATAGAAATTAGAGGATCAAGTGGAGTTTACGGCCTAAGAAGCCCCTTAGGCCGTAAACACCTAAAAACTTGCCAAAAGCCCCGTTTTTCCTTCCTTTAAGCTCATATACTAATTAAGGGATTTACCTAGGGGAGTTTGGACATTAAAACATAAGAAATTGAGGCCTAAAAAGGAGTTTACGGCCCAAGCTTATGCTTAGGCCGTAAACACCCAAAAATCTTGGATTTAAGTCCCAAAAACTCATCTAGGGCATGGGGTAAATTTGCTATGACCTTTAGACATGTTTAAAGCCCTTAAAACACACCATTTGGAGTCAAAAAGGGGAGTTTACGGCCAAGACTAGTCTTGGGCCGTAAACACCTAAGAAATATTCCAAAATACCCCTAAAACTCCACATAAGGCCTTCATTAATTTATCTAAGATGTAGGAAGGTGTTTTGGACCATTTAAACACATCATTTTGAAGCCAAAAGAAGAGTTTACAGCCAAGGCTATACTTGGGCCGTAAACTCCCCAATTTTTATGCCAAAATGTCCCAAAACTCCATCTAAGGCCTTCTAGTATTTATCTAAGGTGAAGGGAAGTGTGTTGTACCATTTAAACATACATTTTGAGGGACTTAATGGAGTTTACGGCCCAAGCACAACTTTGGACCGTAAACTCCCCAAAATGTCACAATATGAGGGTTTTAACCCTCCTAATTAGTCAAAGACACTTGCTAGTAAATTAGGGAAGTGAAATAAGGCCTTAAACTTGCACTTTGGAGGGATACATGAGTTTACGGCCAAGCCTTGGGGGCTTACGGCTGTAAACTCCCAAGGAGTGGCCTTTGGGCCATAAACTCCAAGGGAGTGAACTCATGGACCCTCCCGTAAATCATTCTTGGCCTTGTACCACTCCCGGGAACCCCTTCTAGGCCCTAAAACCCCGAAACGATGCTAGAATGCCCAAATACTTTAGTGAAAAGCATAAGATGATTAACTTCATGTAAAATACATATTTCATATGACATTAGGGTCTTAAAAAGATGCTCAGGTCGTTATTCGATACCAAACGCTCAACCGACACTTTTACCCGATTTACCCAATTCACCCGATTTACGCGATTTCAGGTGAGTTCATACCCCTTTAACGAACCTTTCAAATGTTTTATATGTTTTAGGGGGGGATACAAGTTGATTATACATGTTTATGGAAAGTTATACATAACGATTTTCCACGTTACGAGAATTAATCACATGTGATTCACTATCCTTAGTTCAAATCACATGTGATTTACCACTATGCCTTATAAAATGATTTTACATTTTCAAAACTATATTGGATAAATGAACAGGTTTTTTTTAAGTGTTTCCTTTGGAAAAGATTTTCATTAAATAAATTTTCTTATAAAATGTATCCACTCTAATATATTTATATAAGTAAGACTTGAAGGGCTTAGGACCGGTAGCACGCCTTATTTCCTGTTCTTGTTTGATTGTGGGCTTAGCGTAGTTGTTATCTGTCCGACTGTCGTTGACTTCTTAGTTATATATCATGTATATTAGTATAGGATACGAGTGTTTCACTTCATTAGATGCCTAAATCACTAGTGATAAGAACCATACACACTAAGTTAACTATGATAGGCATAGTTAATACTACTATTACTCGCTATAGCCACTACTATATGCACTATAATACACACTATTACGAGGCTGTACACTGACAAAAGAACACACTATGAACTATACTAAAGACTACTACACTATAATATAAAGGAAAGCACTAAACAGGCGATAACACGCTAATCCACTACGAGATACTCTATTTGCTATCCACTACGCCCGGAGTTTTCCGACAGGAAGACGACACTACATGTATAGATCTATACAGGGCAGACACTATTACATCCCGACTGTTAACTTCAGTCCGCGCCGTACAGGCCCAGGGATGCCGCTACTTCACTATATTGTTCATGACTGGGAAGGTCATGGGTCCTCTATTATCCTCACTATCAGTAATATACAAGGAATACATTATAACCACACTAAAATACTACACTAAATGCTAAGCTACATCCCGAAGTAAGTAAGTATCTATCACTAAAGGAAGCTTGCACCTCTATCACTGATTACAGGCTTAACCTATTCTATCACATTACTATTTGGAGATTTGCTAATATACTTTTACAATAAACTGTTTTCAAAAATGAAGATTGCATACTTTTGCGTAGATTTTCACTTACAGTGTATTTTATGGAAAATATAGGATTTCCTAGGTTTTCTACTGCTTATGAATGTAAATTGCACATTTTTCGTACTATTGGTTCTAATGCTTTTTATACAAAAACTCACACTACACTCTTATGAACTCACCAGCTTTATGCTGATATTCGTTTTCAAAATAACTTGTATCCTCAAGTCAAAGATAGACAGGTACAAGTGTAGCATTTTGGAGAAGGTGGAGCATACAAGATCCATCTCTTATTTTTGATTTAATTTTGGTGTTTGTTCAACAATATGAAACACACTTGTAATTAAATTCACTATGTAAATGCAATGGTTGTATGTTTCTTGGTTTTACTATTATGCAATTGTGATGATATTGTACATGACGTCCTCCACCCCGAAACGTATTCCGTCGTTATCGGTTTTGGGGTGTGACAAATATATTTGGTTTGGGCTAGGCATTGATGCTTGGATGGGATAGGGTTGTTTTTAATGTGTTTTGGACATCTTTTATGTTTGTTTGAGTTTTCGGTCTAGACAGGTTTTCGGTCAGATGTATGTTGGTATAAATAGTTGTCAGGTTGTCAGAGTTGGGGTTGATCATTCCTAGATGTTTTCAGTCTGTCCAAGTTGTATTTGTCACTTCATTGATTGAATTGTATGCAAGCTTGGTGTTTAATCTCTTGTTATTCATTTCTATCTCAATTGATTGATCATTAGTTAGATTCCACTGATTTGGGACCTAACACTGCTGACACTCGAGTGAGGAAATCCATGTCTGCTGATTTGGCAACTTCTCGGCTATGAATTCATAACAACACTCAATCAAAATCTGATAATCCTTCTTAGAGTAAAATGACCATTTTACTCATGGTCAAAGTCAACATCATGGTCAAAGTCAAACTTCCAGGTTGACTCTACTCGCTGAGTCAGCCTATTGACTCGTCGATTTCTTGAACTCGCTAACCCTACTACCCGCGACTTGACTCGCCGAGTCATTCCTTGACTCGTCGAGTCCCTCAATCTCCGAGTCCTAGTCCTGTCCAAATCACCGATTTACCATCTCTACTCACTGATTCAACTTACTACCAGGAGAAACAGGGTTCGCGACCCGACTCGCCGAGTCCATGAAAAAACTTCCCGAGTCCTCCTTGTGATATATCCATTCAGACAGTTTTAATCCATTCCAATGCCTCCAACTCATGGATCTGGACTCCAAAGGATATTATTACATGTAAAGTTACTAACTTTATGTGCATGCATGGTTTTATGAAGCTAAAACACCAATACTTAAATAATAAAGAAGGCTAATTGCATAAAATGGAATCATGACTGAATAAAGGCGATCACCTTGAGCTTCTGGAGCTCAAGGGTGCCCAGATCTGAGATATGAACCTCATAGGACGTTCCAATACCAAGGACCAAGGTTTTTGAGCCAAAACCTTCATAATATGGGGACAATTAAATCTAAGAAGAAGAATATCAAGTTAGAAGCTTGATTACCAGAAAAGATGGCAAATGAGTTGTAGATTTTGGATCTACTCCTTCTCCCTTGGGTCTTCTACCTTCTACTTCTTCTTCTAGCTTCAAAATGCACCAAGAAATACCCAAAATGTCAAGGAAGGCTCAATACTACTTATGGAAGATTAGGGTTTCAGAATTTATGCTCTGGAGGTGTTGGAGGCTGGTATGGGGGCGCATAAGGCTGCTTAAATAGGGTGCAAACCTTAAACATTAGGGGTTCATCCAGCCTGGCCGACTCGCTGAGTCGGGGATTATGACTCACCGATTCACCTCATTAAAATCCTCGCGTTGACTGGTATCTACTCGACAAGTCAGGGCTACTGACTCATCGAGTAGCTTTTACAAAAAGGAAAGATATAATAGCTTGAAAGTACATACTAGGAACAGGTGGTTACAGAAAGCTAGAGAGAAATGAGAGAGAATGAGGGAGGAGGTGGAGTCTGACAGAGAAGAAAAATTGATTATGTGTGTTGGGAAGAGTATGGCCGAATTTAGGAGAGAGAGGATGGACATTGTATCTTCTTTTATTAATTTAAATCAATTTCCTCTTATTTTTTTATAAACCTTTTTCTAATTTTTTTTTTAAAATATACATTTTAACTAAAAATTTGATTATAACACTTGGGTTTTGGGGTTATAAAATAAGGTTAGATATAAATGATCTAAATTTTATCTTATGTTGATTATATCTTCTTGAATTTAATTAAATTAAATTGATATTGTAAGGTTCATGATTACTTTCATCTAACTTTTGAGGTTAAAGTTTATAAAATTAGGTATTTAGGGTTTTTAGGGATTTGGAGTTTAATAAACTTTGAATATCAAAATAAATTGAATCATTGAGACTCCAAATTATTTTTTGTGTTTCCTAACTCTTATTCAAGTGATACATAATGTTGGTAATTTATTTTTATCGGTTTATTAGCATTTTATGTAGTGATTTCGAGATTCAAGCGAAATTGAAGAATCAAGTATACTAGTCCTAGTTTTCAACTTTGATTTAAGTTCCTATGAGAATTGGACATAATTTATACCACTAGGTCAAGTGCATGATGTGTCTACATGATTCATGTAAAGATGTTCAAGTCAAAGAATGAACCGAATATGGATAGTCCTTACAGTTAAGTAGTTGTAGAATTCACATACCAATGAGAAATCTAAGTATACTATCCTTCGATTCTACTTGTTTCCTTGTTTTTAGTAGGTTATAACTTAGCATATAGTTACAAAGTCTAGTACGTGTCGTGCCTATATGTGCAACTAAGTTTATTCAAATCTAGAACTGATTCGAATTTTGACGGTTGTCACAGTCTCCCCCGGTTTAAAAAAATTCATCCCGAAATTCAATTCATGACGTGTTCTATTAGAACTCAGCCGAATACAATTGTATAATGGTGGGTGTTGAGCATTACATCATTCCTATGGTGCACATGCAAACCCTAATGCTTGGATCTAGTTTTTCTATTTATACATGTAATAATTGTCCAAGACTTGTAAACCCTAATCTAGTATACTACAAAACGAAATTACATCTAATAAACAAGTTAGAATGTTACCTTTGATTGTAGCTTGAACATCTTGAGCTTTTGAGAACCATAGCACCTCAAATGTTGTGCCTCTGATAGATCACAAACACCAAAGCAATTGAAGAATATTTAGAGAGAGAGTGGGAGGAAGCTAAAATTCGGCTCTTAGAACTCTTAGGGTTGGTGTTGCCAAATTTGGGCCCCCAAAGAGCTCCTTATATAGGTGAGGAGTTAGGGTTTCAGTCAAACACTTATCCGGTTGCTTAGGCTCTAAGCAACCCATAAGAATCTTCCAGAACCTTACCTTGGACAAGTACATTCCAAATATAGTTATGTGCTTAGACATCTAATCCAACATTCACCAACTTGGATAACTCTAATAACTATAAATGCTAGTATGAATTTAAAACCCGCTGTCAACTTTGATCTTATCATTAAGTCATCCTTTAGATAAGGGATTGTATAGTCCTCCGTTCCCAATATATTGTGTGGACAATTACATGGAACATAGTCATACTCATTGTCCAATAGTTTGTTCTCGATCTCTGATTTGTATCACATAGAACTTAATTGAACACATCAATTGAGTACTGACCGGGCCCGACACATAAGTCAAAACAAAATCATCGAGGGGCCCAATATATCTCTTTTACCCTCTGAGGATAAAAAGGAACATATAAACTTTGACTTATATGCTTGTACTATTTTCTCATCAAATCATACACAACAATACATTTTAACATCAAGTTACTTATGCATTTACGAATTATCAATGTACAACCAACTCGCAAACAACAAATCATATATCTAGGTTTAAAGACTATATGATATTATCATCTCACAATCACTTGTTATAAATTCCATGAAGTGATTCACGTGAGTGCGGGTTTAATCCAATACTTAAATCTTATTTCAGAAGCACTCATGAACATTGTAGTAGACTATTACTATGTCTAAACACTTTAGACAATCTACAAGCCAATTCATGACAGTCTTCATTCATACTTACTTCCAACAGATGATTGATTGTGGATAGTTCGAATAATCTTATTATTTAGGAAGTCAAAACATGCAAAGTGAAACAATAGTAAATAATTAACACAAGACATTAACTTTACATATAAATAACACACCTTTATTTAATCATCAAATGTTAAATACAATTTATCTATTACATGTTTCTAAAAGCTATCTAATCACTAAAACTAATATTGTTCTTAAAACCAATGCTCCTAGCATGTTGCAAGTGCTTAACCCTACGCATTCCTTCGTAAGGGGATCTGTTGGGCTCTCCTCTAACAATACTCTCTTCACTACGAGGAGTCCCTCTTCCACCCGATGTATAATAAAATGATATTTTTTGTCGATATGCCTGGATTTGCCATGATCCCTCGGTTCCTTGGTCAACGCGACCGCACCTACGTTACCGTAGAAAATCTCCATAGGCTCCTTTATAGCTGGTACAACTCCAAGGTCTCCAATGAAGTTCTTTATCCATATTGCCTCCTTTGACGCTTCGCTCGCTACTATGTACCCTGATTCGCATGTTGAATCAGCTACAGTCTCCTGCTTGAAACATTTCCATGTCACTGCTCCTGCGTTCAGGGTAAAAACCCAGCCCGACTGAGAGCGGAAATTGTCTCGGTCGGTCTGAAAGCTGGCGTCACTATAACCTCGCACTCTCAAGTCATCACTCTCACCGAGGATAAGGAAATAGTCCTTAGTCCTTCGTAGGTACTTAAGAATGTTCTTGACTACAATCCAATTGGCTCTACCAGGGTTCCCTTGATATCTTCTGACCATGCTAAAAGTGAAGGCCACATTAGGGCGAGTACACATCAAATGATACACGATCGAGCCAACTGCGGAAGCGTATGGTACTTGGCTCATCTCTGCTATCTTATCTTCGATACTCGGACTCCGAGTCTTACTCAAGTTGGTATTGCTTTGGATTGGTAACTCCCCTTTCTTGGAATTCTCCATATTAAAACGTTTTAACACCATTTCCAAGTAAGTACTTTGACTAATTCCTATTAGTCTTTTACTCCTATTTCTCACTATCCTTATCCTTAGAATATAAGCAACTTCTCCGAGGTCCTTCATAGCGAAGCATTTCCCAAGCCAGGACTTAACCTCCTGCAAGTTTGGGATGTCCTTTCCTATGAGTAGTATGTCATCGACATACAATAGGAGGAGGCTAACTATACTCCCATCGGCTCTGACATATACACAAGACTCATCTTCACTTCTTGAAAAACCAAACTCTTTGACTTTCTCATCGAAACAAAGATTCCATCTGCGAGACGCTTGCTTCAATCCATAAATGGATTTCTCAAGCTTAGACACTCTAGTAGGGTGATTCGAATCGACAAAAACCTCTGGCAGACTTATGTAAACATCTTCAGCCAACTTCCCATTAAGGAAAGCAGTTTTGGCATCCATCTGCCATATTTCATAGTCATGAAACGCAGATATGGCTAGCATCACCCTTATAGATTTAATCCTCGCTACTGGTGAGAAGATCTCGTCATAGTCAACTCTGTTGGATTAATGTCTAAGTCCATAACTATAATTGGTAAGACTTGACCCGACCCGGCATGGTCCATTTGGGTTGCATGGCATCATGCACTTGGATAGACTATAATGAGAGAAATAAGACACTTACGGTTATTAATATATTATAAGTTCTAGTATATTAATAATAAGAATAATGAGATTATTTAATTAGTATTGATCAAGAATTAATCTAGAATTAATTAAGTGATCAAAAGAAGACTAATTAAATATATGGGTTGATTGTGTAAATCATTCATTCTTATATATGTGGGCTTGTGATCCAAGATTCCTTATGTTGGACTAAGTCCATGGGGTGACCCATGGATACTCCATGGAGGTTAAAACCCATGGAGAATAAGGAATGGGTAAAGTCATGAGTTACATGGTGTAACCCTAATAGCCACCATATAAAAGAAACCCATGGCTCAAGAAATCGTGACTATGACTAACACTATGTGTATGTATGAGGGCTACACGATTTCATGAAGTGTTCTAATTTGTCTCTAAGTTATTCCAAGTGCTTATGGTGTTGTGTGAACCATTTGAGGTGTCACACTTGGGGCACTAAGCACTCAAGCTTCATGAAGACAAGCACTATCAAAGAGGTATGTATTCTATCTTGTTATATCCATTATTATTGTATGCTAGATTAGGATAATACCTTGGATGTTCATATTTGCATGTATAATAGAGAAAACATAGATCCAAGGTATTTAGGGTTGCATGTACACTTAGGAGTGTTAGAATGCTCATAACCCAACAGTGGTATCAGAGCCTAGGCTTGTTTTCTTGTTATACCTACAATAGAAGCTGAAAAACCGAGTTTTGATGCTGTCAGCCCAGCTGACTCGCCGAGTCCATGAAGGGACTCGACGAGTCCAAGGCAAAATGCATCCAACTCGCCGAGTTGTGTTCATGCACTCGACGAGTTGGACCCCAGACAGCATATCTTCGAGGTTTTTGGCTAGAAATGGACTAGGAACATTACCCTAAGTTGTTTTGAACTTATAAACTTGTTTTTAATGTGGTAATGTTCATGCTAATCCATTTTCAAAGATAATTGTCAATAGATTCATGTTTTGTATTAGTTTAAAGGTTAGACTAATTACATGAAAAAGTTTGATTTGAATTATCTTGTTCATATGAGTTGCTTAGATTAATAGAAAAGTTGAGTGAAAAAGTTGTTTTCAATCCAAATTAATCTAAGAGTTGATTCTAAAATGTGTTTTTGTAACTTGTCCTCAAGTTATATGAAAAGTCACATTTAAGTTTCATAAAAACTCATAAAAGTTGGCAATGGTTACAAAAGATGAAGAGTCTTGTCCTTAAGTTATGGAGGTTCAAGAGTCACTTCATTAATAAATAAATAAATAAAATATGTAACCTTAATTAATTCCATAAGTTATAAAATAAAGAAAAGATTAATTCTTTATTAGTTTAAAGTCTTCCATAATTTCTCCACAAGTTATGGAACTTGAAGAGTTTTTGGATTAAAACTACTTTAAATACATAAGTTATGGAATTAATTAGTTTTGAATAGTTTCAAAAACTTGCCCTCAAGTTTTGCAATTTGTAATGTCTTCTCTTATGAATACTTTAATTCCAAGTTAGCCCTTAGAATTTTAAAAGTTAAAATTCAACCCTTATACTTTATAATATTATAAGTTAATAATATATATATGTATAAGAGTAAAGTCGGTCTTACCGCTAGTACGCCTCATTCACGAAGCCGGTCTATAAGGTGGGTATAAGGTTGTTGCCTATAAAATGGCAACTTAATGGGTGTCCACTCTCACCCACCGCTTGCTTGACTGGTGGAGGGTCGTTAGCCGAACGGGTTTGACATGAATTTAATTCTCCCTTCATTAAAAGTATTAATGATAAATACTAAGTAACTAAACTCTTTAAAAATACCCAATCTTAGTTACTTAGGAAAATGTGAAGAAGGTGCTAATCCATGAAATTACACTTTGCACTTTGTTTAACTCGGTTAGTGGAGCGTGTGTGGTTAACCGGCACACTAACTCGTATTTAACAAGGTAGGCAAAGGGTAACTTAATGTTTATCATAGTATCGATGGAGCGTGTGTGGTTAACCGGCACATCGATTGAGGGGTAAACACTTAAGGGTACCCAGTAATTTGCATGGTTAGTTCACACCTTGTTTTGTGATCCTCGGCATCCCAGTCACAAAACCTGAAGGGCACACTCGAGATTGAAACATGCCATTGAACAGTTCAATGAATCTCAAAAGATCTAGGAGTTTCAAAACCAATTAAAACCTAATAATACATTTCGTTTATCTTGGTGGAAATTGGTGAATCGTCATTCACCTACCTTCAAATTGTTTTATAGCTTGGATTACGGCATACCTCTTCTAAGTTATAAAATAGTTTGTTGGGTCCTAGCCTTAATATTTTCATATTGGGTGTCATATTAAGGACTCAAAGATCAACTATCTTGAATATCTCCCATAACATGTCTGGTTTAGACATTTATGATCTTCCCAAATCTCTTGAAACAAGCATTCCTAATGAAGATGATGTCCCATGGATATCATACTTCTTTCTCCTCCTCCAATTATTCTTCCTACCCCACAAGTTCTTAAAAAGTTTAAGGTCACTCAAGCCTTAATGGCAAGGCAAGGTCTAGGTGTGATCACATCTTGGAGATGTAGTCACATATTGACAAGCCGGGAGAGAAGGGTGTCAAAGTCTTGAGAAAGTTGGTGGTTCAATCACTTTCTAAGTCACATAGTGAGTTCCTTTGGGACACCTATGAAATAGACTATGACAAGACCCTTAATGATCTTATCTATTGTTAAGATCAACTTCCTGAAACTTTATGGACATTGACAATGGTGACACTGGAAATACAGGAAAGCATTCTCTTCCCAATGGAAAGGGATCGGCCATAGTCAACTCGGTTGAACAAATGGTAAAGAGAAAAGCTAAGTCTGTAATAGTACTGTGTACCATTATCAAAGGGTCCATATGTTTATATTGCCAAAGTAAGGGTCATTAGTTGCGAAGCTGCCTAATTTACCTAAGGATGTTAAAGTCAATAAGATTGACTCTACTTCAGGTAAAAGTCCACAAATCTAACTCTGTTAAGTTTCTATTATGAGATTCCTGATACATGTTGTGACTGGGTCACATGGTAATGTTTTAAGAATCAAAGAAAAGTAAAGGAACTTAAAGAAAGAATATGCTGAATCTGATCGCGTAGATGGATTTCTATCGCGTAGTTTGAAGATCGGATTCTTGAGCTACTTCTTAGGAGTTATGAGATATTGCTAAGGAATAGACAACAACAAGTTTTCATATGGATTGTAAGGATAAGTTTTCCGCAAAGTTTTAAAATAAAGAAAAATTTGTTTTTAGTTATTTTTTAAAATATCCTTACAATGACATTTGAGGGAAAAATTGTTGCTTATATCATTCCATTAATAGCAAGAGTGGAAATATGAAATTGATTCCTTCATTTGTGGTAATGTCTAAATTTACCAAATAAGGAAAGATTCTCATCACCCAAGTCTCAATTGGACCGGAACTTGGAATCATGCAAGTTCTATAGCATGATGAATGAGAACTTTCAAGTATTGGAAAAAAATTAAGACTAATTACTTATTCACATGGATGTGTGAGTCAAGTAATGGACTAAGGGATCGAGTACATAGTCATGTGCACTGATTAAGTCCACCACAAAGGATATAAGGATATTCATCATAGCTTACTAAAGCCCAGTAAATATGATTATACTTACAAGCTTAAGTGTAACTCTGAGACATTGGAAAAGGTTCCAATGTAAGGCAGAGCGAATAAGAAGAATCAAATTAGGTAGAAGGATAAAAGTTTCTCAAATCTGAAAAGATGGGAGAGTACTTTAGTATCAGTTTTGTGATCATCTTAATGATTAAGAAACCATATCAAAATTAGTTCTCTAAGGAAGTCTTAGTGCATTCTTATGACTAAGAAGAAGGGATCTTGAATTGTTGAAATGGTTAAATCAAGAAGATGAGTCATACTTCGTTCCAATACAAGTCTTAGAGTCATACTCCAAGATTGTAATTTGAGTGACATGTCCTTAAAGAAGGTTTAAAACACTTGACAAATGTAAGAGTAAAAGTTTTCTACTCTTGTACATTTGAAATTGGTAAGTTGTGATGTTTTGGATAAAACAAAGACCAACTTAGGCCAATTGTGTGAAGTGTTTGTCTTGATTAGAATCCACACTATCTCTTGGATGTTTGACAAGGGAGTCTTATAGGTCAAGAGGACAGTGGGAGTCTTAAAGGTCTTGAAAGTCTCAAGAACTAATCAAGAGTAAAACCTAAAGTTCTTCACTAGCACATGACTTAAGGTTTATAACCTATCGTGTTGACATATTCTGTGCCCATTCCAGTTAGAGTTGGCTTTGCATATGAGTTCTTAGAGTTCTCAATGTTTTGCACAACAACTTGGAAGCAATGGCAGGCCCTTGAGCTACCAGGTGGCAAGAAATTAAGATTGAGTTCAGTCCATATAAGTTTGGATTTGTCATTATCCTTGTCTTGTGACTATGTTTTTGACAATTCACATGGATAAGAACTCATACACCATTAAATCTAAGTGTCATAAGGTTTCTCTCCGATTCATGAAAATGATGGTGAGGAAACACTTTGACTAAGTAGATTTTAGCTAGATAGCAATTGTGATATTTGCATTCTCAAAGTCGTTAGTGGAGCGTGTGTGGTTTACCGGCACACTAACTTGGACTTGTGAGAAATGGCAAAGGTCAAAACGGTCAAGACTATGATTACGGCATCCCTTTTCATAGTTCTTAAAATTGTTTTGACACACCCATGAGCTATCTAAGGGAAGGTGTATGTTTTTGATAAAGTCTTATCAAAACAATCTAGTATCAGAAATCTGAACTTTGGTAAGTCAATAAAGTATTGATTTCTAGAAGTCCAGCTGATTTCTGAGTACATGTCAAAGCTAGTGGGAGCATAAGTGTTATGCTAATAATCATCATGTTAGTGGGAGCATGATAATTACAATAAGTATTGCAAGCTAGCAATGTTAATTATAGAAAACAAAAGGTTTCAATTGGGAAAAGTTGTTTTGCTATAATTAAGGGAGAGGAAATTATACTTCATCTCAAATCTATAAGCTTAGATCGTGAGGTTTTAATCATTTAGTCAAGAATATATATGAATTTCATGTTGGAATGGCTCAACATAAGGAAATTCTGTATATGGGTCCATTATTTGCGTTCTTAAATTCGATTATGATTACGGCATCCCTTTTCATAATCTGAATTATGAGAACTTGGCAAATTGAAATGGAAATGTTATAGAAAAAGACTGGTTTAGTCTTTATGTGAGACATCATGAATCGTGTCCCATATGCTTCGGATATAGGATCGATTACATGTGCTATATTTATCCTTTCTAAAATTTTCCAAATGCCTAGGGCGTTAAGAATGGAAAAGGTTTAGAACTGGATATGACTAAAAGGATTAAACAATTGTCGAGGACAATCTAAGGTTTACCAAAGACTGGTTTCTCAAGGACAATTGGAAGTATAGTGATAATTCTGGAAGGACCATAATGACATAATCTGTAAGGAGGCAACTCTTGTTCAGAAGTGATAGTCAAAATGGAATCTGGAAATGTTTCAAAGTTAGAATTTTTCCAATCTGTTTAAGATTAAGGAAACTTAATGCAAGAAGGATGTTTCCAAGGAATTGATCTCCTTTGGAATACTCTGTAATGATTGTTGCAAAGTCTTTCTGACTTTGTGCATAATCATTACAAGAGGATCGATGCATATAAGTTTAGAATCTAACAGATTTCAGTAAATGACATGAATTTGGAATTCTTGCATTTGCAGTAAGGATTTGGGAGTGTGAAAAGAGAATCATTGAAGTTATGTTCATTTGATCTAGTTCACAAAATAAAGATCATAGACAAACATATTATGCATACTTGGTGTATGGCATGACTAGTGTTTAGAAAAACATAGTGTACATGCTTGGAGCATTGGACAACTATTGTTTCAAATTCAAGAATAATGTTGATAGCTGAAACAATATACAATGAATAATGTGTAACCATATGGTGATAGATAAAAGGAGTTTTATTTATATTCATAAGTTCTGAGACCATATTGGATTCAATTATTATTGTGTTTCACTTTGCATGTTTTGACTTCCTGAATAAACTAGGTTATTCTTCCGGAATGACTAAGTTATTCAAACCATCCACAGTCGGTCATATGTTGGAAGTAGATATGAATTAAGACTGTCATGGGTTGGCTTGTAGAGGTCTAAGTTGTTAGACAAATGGCTACAACACTCATGAGTGCTCATAAGTTCTGAGTATTGGATTCAACCCGCGCTCATTGGAATTACTTCATGGATTTTATCACGAGTGATCATGAGATGATAATATCTTATATTCTTCAAACCTAGAGATATGAGTTGTTACTATGAGTTGGTTGTACATTGATTGCACGAAACTGCATTTGGTAACTCGGTGCTATAAAACGTGTCTTTGTGTATGATTCAACAAGTAGTAGAACAAGCCATATGAGTCGAAGTTTATCCATTCCTTTTACCTTCGGGATAAAAGCGATATCTGTGGGCCCCTCGATGATTTGATGATGACAAATGGAAGTGCTCGGCCGGGCCAGGACTGATTTGATTTGTTCAATTAGTCAGTCGTCATAAATCGGAAATCGGGAAACAACTAATGGACAGAGAGAATGATTATAATCCATGTCTCAATCCATATGATATCTAGAATGGAGGAATATATGATCCCTTATCTAATGGACAAGTCATTGACAAAGGTCAGAGTTCATCTACAAGGTCAGAGTTCGACAGAAGCTTTTGAGAGCTACGATTGCTAGTCGGGTTTTGAAGTCATACTTGCAATAATAGTTTTAGACTTATCCAAGTGGGAGACTGTTGGATTAATGTCTAAGTCCATAACTATAATTGGTAAGACTTGACCCGACCCGGCATGGTCCATTTGGGTTGCATGGCATCATGCACTTGGATAGACTATAATGAGAGAAATAAGACACTTACGGTTATTAATATATTATAAGTTCTAGTATATTAATAATAAGAATAATGAGATTATTTAATTAGTATTGATCAAGAATTAATCTAGAATTAATTAAGTGATCAAAAGAAGACTAATTAAATATATGGGTTGATTGTGTAAATCATTCATTCTTATATATGTGGGCTTGTGATCCAAGATTCCTTATGTTGGACTAAGTCCATGGGGTGACCCATGGATACTCCATGGAGGTTAAAACCCATGGAGAATAAGGAATGGGTAAAGTCATGAGTTACATGGTGTAACCCTAATAGCCACCATATAAAAGAAACCCATGGCTCAAGAAATCGTGACTATGACTAACACTATGTGTATGTATGAGGGCTACACGATTTCATGAAGTGTTCTAATTTCTCTCTAAGTTATTCCAAGTGCTTATGGTGTTGTGTGAACCATTTGAGGTGTCACACTTGGGGCACTAAGCACTCAAGCTTCATGAAGACAAGCACTATCAAAGAGGTATGTATTCTATCTTGTTATATCCATTATTATTGTATGCTAGATTAGGATAATACCTTGGATGTTCATATTTGCATGTATAATAGAGAAAACATAGATCCAAGGTATTTAGGGTTGCATGTACACTTAGGAGTGTTAGAATGCTCATAACCCAACAAACTCCAGGAGTTTGAGGAAAGCCCTTTGCAACCAATCGCTCCTTATATGTGTGTACTTTTCCATCCATGTCGGTATTCTTTTTGAAGATCCATTTGCACCCGACTGTCTTTCAACCCGGTACATTGTCAACCAAGTTCCAAACTTGATTGTCATACATGGACTGAATCTTGCTGTCCATCGCCTCTTTCCATTTGCAGACTCCGGGCCAACCATTGCTTCCTTGTAACTGTTAGGGTCATCCTAATTTACTAGTGTACTATCACTAATAAACGTATCACCTTCACTTGTTATACGAAAACCATACAACACAGGTGGAACACGAACTCTATTGGAACATCTAAGAGGTAAGGACTCATCAATCAGTTCAACAAGAGTTTCCTCCCTGGGTTGAGTGCCAATGTTAGAGGTTCCTTCATTGCTTGATTCTTGAAGCACTTCAAGATCAATTGGAGTCCCACTTTCCTCTTGGCACATGAGTTCTCGCTCTCGAAAAACTCCTCTCCTCGCAACCAAGAAAACATTGTCACTCGGTCTATAGAAGAGATATCTAAAGGACTTTTCTGGATAGCCGATGAAAATACATCGCTCAATATAAGGTTCAAGCTTGTCGTGAGTCTCGTCTTACAAAATCCTCGCAATCCCAAACCTTTATATGTGATAATGAGGGAGCTTACTCTATCCACATCTCGTGAGGTGTTTTGGCAACCTTCTTAGTTAGGACTAGATTGAGGATATGGACGGCAGTCTCTAAGGCATACCCCCAGAATGAGATAGGCAATGAAGCTCGACTCATCAGGGAACGAACCATGTCCAAAAAGTTTCAGTTCATCCTCTCAGCCCCACCATTCAATTGTGGTGTCCTAGGTGGCGTCAACTGCGAAACAATTTTGCATTCCTTGAGGTAGTCGTGGAATTCAATACTAAGGTACTCACCACCTTGATCGGATCGGAGCATCTTAATTTTCCTGCCCAGATGATTCTCCATTTCTTACTTGAAATCTTTGAACTTTTCAAAGGTTTCTGACTTATGCTTGATTAAGTAGATATAACCATGTCTGCTGTAATCATCAATAAAAGTCACATAGAAGTAGCTCGCATCGTTTGTGGTGGATCTGAAGGGCCTACATACATCAGTATGTATGAGATCCAACAAACCCTCACCCCTTTCACAAGTACCAGTGAAGGGTGACTTGGTCATCTTTCTAAGTAAACAAGACTCGCACCTGTCATCGTCCCTAAGGTCGAATGACTCCAACACTCCATCCTTTTGGAGTTGGGCTATGCGCTTCTTGTTGACATCTCCAACACGACAATGCCACAAGCATGCTTTATACAAACCATTAGACGAATTGATATGTAATGAATTATTTCCTACGTTGTCTACAACCATCACAGTTTCAAATATTCCATTACAAAGCAATGCTTCAAAGTAGAAAACACCATTAAAGAAAGCATTAATAGAACCAACTTCATTATTAAACGAAATTCTAAAACTTTGTTTATACAAACCATGAAAGGAAATAATGTTTCTTGCCATTTCTGGCGAGTAGCAACAATTATTCAAATCTAAACCTATCCCACTACTAAGCACTAAAGAATAAACTCCAATCTTGATGACGGGCAACGCTCTTCTGCTTCCCATGATCAAGTTTATCTTCTCATGCTCCACATCCCTACTTCTTAGACCCTGCAAAGCACAACAAATGTGAAAACCACATCCTGTATCGAAGACCCAAGACATAGTGTGTGATGAGTTATTATATTAAATAGTACAAATACATGCGAAGGATGGCTTTATCTTTCAATCCTTGATGTCCTGCAGATACTTCGGCCAACTTCGTTTCTAGTGCCCTTTGTCGTAGCAGTGGTAGCACTCTGCATCCTTTGGATTAGAGTTAGGAGCAGCAGAACCAACTTTGGTCCCACTAGAACAGGAACAATCAATGGACTTTCCCTTATGGCTCTTAAAAGGAGCCTTCTTCTTCCTTCCTTTACCTTGTCCAATAGCCATGACAGGGTCAGCAGCAATAGTAGGAGTAGATGCAACATATTTTCCTTCCAGACTACTCTTAGCAATCCTTAGCAGGCCTTGAAGCTTGCTCAGAGTGACCTCCTCCTTGTTCATATGATAGGTCATACGAAACTGGTCGTAACAAGGAGGTAAGGATTGTAGAATAATATCTATGGCCAGGACCTCGTTGAAGTTGACATTCAACTTCAGCAAGCGGTCCACAAACCTTTGCATTTTCTGCAAGTGGGCCATGATGGACTCTCCTTACTTCATTTTGGTAGAGATCATCGCAACAATGATCTCATACCTCTCCCACCTGGCACTTTGATGGTAACTTTCCATCAAAATATTGGTGCATTTCGTAGGGGTAGTAGTCCTCGTAGGACTTTTGGAGTTCAACAATCATTGTTGCGAGCATGATGCAATGAACCTTCATATCATCTCTCTAATGAGCTTCGAACGTAGCAATTTTTTCAGGAGTAGCAGTGTTGTGGTTGATCTCCTTCAGCTCCTTGTCAAGGACATACTCTTTGTCCTCGTAGCGGGTGACCATGTGAATGTTGCGAATCCAATTGTAACTAGGGGTGTTGAACGGGTAATTTTTTCGGGTTTCGGGTAATTCGGGTCGGGTAATTCGGGTTTTTCATGTTAGAAAAATTACCCGTTACCCTACCCAAACTAAATTCGGGTAATTCGGGTTTGGGTAATTCGGGTATCGGGTCGGGTTTGGGTAATTCGGGTATTACCCGAAATATATAATTTTTTTTTTGAATTTCACCTGAAAATAAATTTAATAAAATAAATATGTCGTGCTTTGTTAGTCTTGTTTATATAAACAAACGAGACATAAACGAAGTTACTGAAGCTTTGAACATTGAGATTTTTTAGTCAATAAATCATGAGATATCAAGTAATTTTTTAACAACTTAATATAATCTAATAAGATGTTAAAAAAACAAATACCTAAAGATCTTAATTTAAAAGATTAAAATGTTTAAGATAAATGTAGTCATAAGTTTTGCCATGTTCTGAAGTTTCGTTAAGATAATGAGTTTGTTAGTTGTAATAAAAACTATAATCAAGAAAACAGTTAAGTTTTAAAAAACGTGATGATATTTAAAAATTACTTTTAATATTGTTAGTGTCGTATTGTCATAATAAATATATTTATGTTTTACAATAATGATATAGTTTAAGCGTAATCAAATATCTTCTATATCGTACAAGCTCTACAAAAAAAAGGAATTTTTAAAATAATTTGGGTAATTCGGGTAATTCGGGTATACCCGAATCCCAAAAAATGTACCCTTTACCCTACCCGGAAAAAAATCGGGTAACCCGATTACCCGGAAAATTTTACCCGTTACCCGATTTACCCGATACCCGAAAAAATCGGGCGGGTAATTCGGGTAACGGGTATTTTCGACAGGGCTAATTGTAACGCCTCGATTCTCAGGTGTTAAGATTTTAGTTTAGACCTTCAAGTTTTCAGGTCTACTTGACGAGTAGATGCCCTGACTCGTCGAGTAGAAGCTGGTTGTGCCACATCATTTAATGATCGACTCGTCGAGTTGAAGAAGTGACTTGACGAGTAGGAGCTGGCAGAGGAAACCCTAATTTTTGGGGTTCTGCACCCTATTTAAAGGATTATTATCCCCCTTGTGTCCCTTACAACCTCTAAATAGTCTAGCAAAAACCCTAATCGTGTGTTTCCTTCATTTGTGATTATTTCAAGGCTTGGAGAAAGATTGTTGGTGAAATGAGATTGAGGATCAAGTAGCTAGCAGCAAGGAACTTGTGGAGAGCCAAAATATACTTTAACTTTGGCATATTTTGGAGGTAACAAGTCGTTACCTGATCTCTTCCCTTCTAGATCTTTCATGGCGGTAGTTTAGGGTCTCTTTGGCATGTTTATGAAGTGAAGGTCTTATATAAGCTAGATCTGAAGTTGAAACATTAGATCTAAACCTCCCTTGAGTCTTAAATTCATAAAGTTCCTAGTTTTGTCACAAAGGAACCCTCCCTTATGTATTGGACTTCATTTCAAGCTTGGATTTAGGTTTTGAGCCATTCAAGTACGTAACGGTAGCAAATTTATGTTGCTAATACAATCTAGGGACTTGGATCTACTGTTTGGAGCAAGGGATTAGCTCAGAATCGACTGATTATGGGATAGGTTGCATGGACTCGACGGCTCGGATAATCCGACTCGGCGAGTAAAAAGTAGGGTTTTTGGGTCACGAATCGCGATTGATATCGGCGAGTCTGTGGGATGAATCGACGAGTCTTTTGGGGTTTTCTCGATGTATTAGAAGCAGTGGAGTCGACGAGTGGGATGCTACACTCGATGAGTCTGGTCAACATGATCAGTTGACCGTTGACTTTGACCAAAGGGAAGATCAGTACCTGGCGAGGGAAGTTTTGGTGATTTAGAACTTATGATGGGATTGATTGGTTGAATAGGTGTTGGTGTTCGGGAGCGTGGGTTGGAGGAGTTCTATTCAGGATCTTCGTTTCACTTGCAAGGTGAGTTATCTCACTATACTAAGGGTTCTAAGGCACCAAGGCCGACCCATTGGATAAGTTATCCTAGTAGTGGTTGTGTTGATTATGAGATAGTGTTGAATGCTAGCAGTTATGCAAGTTAGGTAGATCTGTAGGACTACCTGTATTGTTATATGAATATCTGAATGCTCAGTGGTTATGTTAATTGCTGATATGTGGGCCTAGTGGCAATCTAGTAGGTGGAGCATTCCAGATACGAGCTAAGGGAGACTCGTACTATGGGCTCGATGGCAATCCAGATGTGAGTTGTGGGCCCGGAAGGCAATCTAGACTCACACTGTGGGCCTAGTGGTAGTTTAGTAGGTGGAGCATTCTAGATATGAGCTGAGGGAGATTCGTATTGTGGGCTCGATGGCAATCCAGATGTGAGCTGTGGGCCTGGTAGGCAATCCAGACTCGCACTGTAGGCCTAGGGGTAATCCAGTCTGTAAAGTTATTGACCCATTACATGCTGTTCAGTTTGTTATGTTCTGATATTGCCGATATCGTTATGTGGATTGTATGTGTATCGGTATTTTGGGGGTAACTCACTAAGCCTTTGAGCTTAAATTTACCGGTTATTGTTTCAGGTACTTCTGATGATCGTGGGAAGGCGAAGGCGTGACGTACAACTCCTCACTTTTATGACTTTGTTTCTAGGATACTCTGATATGATACATTTTGAAAACAAGCTTGTAATAGTTAATGGATTTGAAATGTTTTTTAAAAGTTTAAATCGACTTGAATTTTTTGGGTGTTACACCAATCGTTGAAATTGGATCCATCGAAGATCACCCTCCCACACAAGTTAATGAGTGAGAATGAGCCAGATGGGTTTGAACCAGAAGCGTTGTTTGGAGTAGACATCTGAAAAGGAAGAGAAACAAAGTTTAGATTAGATATGAATCCCCAATTTAACACCCAATGAGAAATTAGGGCTAGGACCGAACACAATTATTTACAATTCAAAAGAGGGATGCCGTAATCTAATTGCAAATAACTTGAAGGTAAGTGAATGACGATTCACTAATTTGCACCATGAAAAACGAAAAAGAAGTTTAAGTTTTAAATGAATTGAAATTCCTAGATTATTTTGAGATTCATTGAACTTTTCAATGGCATGTTTAAATCTCGATATTCCCTTAAAGTTTGTGACTGGGATACCGAGGATCAGAATTAAAGAGTGAATAACCATTAGAATATTCTAGGTACTCTCAATGTTATAATCACCTAATCAATGTGCCGGTTAGCCACACACGCTCCATTGATCTATGAAAAACATCGAGTTACCCTTTTCCACCTTTGCTAGACCCAAATTAGTGTGTCGGTTAACCACACACGCTCCACTAACATCTTGGCAAGGTACAAAACGTAATTTCATGGAATAGCATCATTTCACATTTTACCTAAAGTAACTAACATTGGGAATTTGTAAAAATATTTAGTTACTTTAGAAAACTCATTATACTTATTAATGAGGAATTAATTGTCCTATCCTACACGTTTGGCTAACAACCCTTCACTACTCAAGAGTGGGGTGGATAAGAGTAGATACTCAATGGTGGTCATTTAACAGGCCGCTTCCTTAAACACCCCTAATAGACCAGCTTCGTGAATGAGGCCTACTAACGGTAAGACTGACTCATCTTATATATATATATATATATATATATATATATATATATACATATATATAAAATTTATTTTTCTTATAATATTATAATAGTATAAGGGTTGGATTTTAATCTTGTAAAAACTCTAGGGTTTAGAATTTAAATGTTTCAAAATTAAACTTTTAATTAAACATTTAAATTCCAAAACTTGAGGGAAAATTTTGAAACTTTTCAAAATATCTTTTATATCAAATTTAGCAAATAATTAAATATCATATAGTAGGGTTTCAAATTTCTCCATGGATTATGGCAATGGGCCCCTTGATGAAGTGTAGGTTAAAAGCCCAAGACTTGTCGTTTCTCTATAAATAGTCATGTATTATTCATAATTAGGGTTAAGAGTGAGACAAAATGTCGCCGCCACGTTGCGAGGTTTCTTATGTAGTGTTAGATTCTTTAGTCTATGCTGAAAGTGTAATTTATTCCTCATGTTTCGAAAAAATCTAGTGATCATTCGACATATCTTCTTTATTGTGTTTGTTCTTATTTCCCCCATCTTGTTCATCAAATCACAATTAGGGTTTTAATCCCAACAAGTGGTATCATAGCAGGAGACTGTGTAATCTATATTGTGACAACTGTCAATTTCTGGTCAAGTCAAAGTCAAATAGAATCAACGGGTAAAAACCGGTCAACTCAACTAACTCTTGTATGTTTGGACTTAAACTAAGATTTCTAGTGCACAAGTCTTTATCTTAATACAAAGTATCGCTTAGAGGTTTCATATGTTCAGAAAAATTGAAACACGAAGCAGGGTAAGTGGTGTAACGACTCGACAAAAAACTATTACATACACTTCAGGGGCGTATAACACTCATAACGAGACATAATGGGGTTTACAAACCTTGAATTACGAGGCTAAACACTAACAAGGGTCACAAACAAAGTCTCTCTCAATCTCCTTTGCTCTCTCTCTCTCTCTTTCTCTCTCCTAAATCTCTCCCAAAGCTCTCCCAAATCTCTCTCAAAACCTCTATCAACTTTTTATAAACACATGGGGCATCCCGACCCTTGACTTAGTTGAAAACCACTCGAAGCAAGAAGATTTTATGAAAAACAGTAAATAGGGTCGAAACCACCTTGGGACCGAAACCACCTTCGATCTGAACTTACTTTCGGTCCGAACCTACTTTCGGTCCGAACGTACTTTTTCTTCGAACTGAGGAGTTTCGCTTCCAAGACTGGCTATTTTGCTCCTACTCGCCGAGGTTCGGTTCCCACTCGACAAGGTTCGCACCTTCGGGTCTTAGCATGCGAACTGAGGACTTTCGCTTCAGTATCAACACTTTCGCTTCTCAATCTCATAGACCGAAACCTTCGCATCTGACTCTCTCAACTTCGCACGTTCGCTTCTTAGGCCCGGTTTTTTACCACTTTCACGTTTTAAACCTATTTTTTATGCTTTTGACGTGGACTTTTCATCCAAATTCATATTTTAACATATTAAACCCTCTAAACTCATAATTTATCAGAATCTTAGATATTATTAGATATAAACCTTAATATTGTTTAGGATAAGTTCAAAGGACATAAAGGTACTCTTTGACTTTTTGCATAAAGTTATGACAACTTTATGACAACTCCAAGTCACTATTCATACTTTATGTCACTATTCACATCTAGTTAGTTAATTTTTTGTACCTTCTTACCCTTCTTCAACAAGTTTTTTTTAATCAAATCCACCTAATGAAGTCTACATTCTTCACATTCCCTAAATCTCATTTTCCTTCACCCAAAGCAAACTTATTCTTTCTTTTTCTCTCTCTTTCTCTCTCTCTCTCTCTCTCTCTCTCTCTCTCTCTCACTCCTTTGCTCTCGCTAGAACTCGAAATCCCCAGGAAGATCTCGAGTTTCTCTCCACTCTTGGTAAGTATCTTCATTCTACTCCTAAATGTTCTACACTTCTTCATACAAAAAATGTATCATATAATTTTTAAAAGTGAATAATATTATGAAATATTATATGATATTGAGCGTTGAGTTCTAACAGATAGTTTTTACTAGAATTGAAGTAAAACTATGTTTAGAATCACTCAGAAGGTGTTGGAAGTCTTATCAGATTCCAATCAAAATGCAAATATTGAAATTTAACGAAAATATAAAATTTGAAATAAGTAAAATTTTATTATTGAAAGTTCTAGAGAATTTCTTTAGAAACATTTAGGCGAAAACCTCATCGAAATCCGAGTTATAACGAAGAAGTTATGACCAATCGAATATCCGCGACAAAACCGGCAAACACTATTTATCATAAAAAGTGAGTTTTCGATAAACTACTTTTTAGCCTTAGTGATCTAAATTAAAGTCGTATTATTCGTTAAACCGAGAATTTTCATAATAAGATTGTCAAAACCTGACTTCGTATAACGAAGTTATGATTTTTCTAAGTTTCGGAATAGTAGTAGACAACTAAAAACTCGAAATAAAGATCGAGCGATATTCAGCCGATGCAACCTAAACGAGAATCGAAGGTCTCACCAATAATAGTACAATGATAAAAAGACAGAAGAAAATGGACGTCAGATGAAAAAGTATGAATTTTTAACGGACTTTTCCTATCCCGGCCTGTAAAAAATAAAATAATAAATATGAAGTCAAAATTAGCCAATGGAATCTAAACAAAAGTTTTAGAGTATAATCTCATCTATGCGTGGATATAAAGAGCATTAAAAACGAAGATCCTATGCGAAAGACACAAATTTTAGAAGTTTCAGGCACAAACTTCGAAGTCTGGTCCGAGGGTGTACGCCCAGCGTACTCGAAGTAGGTCAGAAATCGGCCACGACACCTCTTTCTTCGGACGGAGGACACGCTTCACACATCTTGACACGCCGAGGCACAAGAACCAAACACTAGCCATGTTTACCTCATACGCCAAGCGTACGAGGGTACGCTTCGCGTAGGACACCTCAAGGCATTACACCCTGATACGCAAGAATTACGCCCAACGTAATATGGGACTTCGTATACTATAAAAAGGGTGCGAGGCTGTACGAATTTGTTTAGAAAATTTTACACTTTTACACCTTGTTTCATATCCCTAGTTACTTTTAAACCCCCGAAAGTCCTGGTATCGTCCCCAACACCCCAAGCAAGTCCCGACGCTCCGAAGTTCCCGAGAATGTTATATTTTCAAACTGAAACTCTGCCCGTGTAAGGCTGGTTTTCAACTAAAATCCCCGGTTTCGTCATAGAAAGTCATATTTGGAGCCGAAGTACTGCCCAAATTAATATTTTAACCCACGGTTATTTCAAGGTGAGTTCAATATGTAGGAACAATTGTATGTTATGTGTTAAATGTGCAAGATGCTTTCCTGTTATATTCTGGTATTGACTTTGAGTCTTTGGCCATGTAGAGCATGTCTCGTATTGATAATATACCTTTGATCATGTATAGCATGTCTTGTATAATTTTGGTATTGGCTTTGTGCCTTTTACCATGTAAAACATGACTCGTATAACTTTTGATATTGGTAACAGGCTAGGTAGGGCTAAAAGCCTGTATATGCTAGCAAAATGATATTCAGAATTTGTATATTTTCTATGCCACTTGGGCTGAAGCATTATTGATGTATATCAAGTATTGAAATTTTTATGTCTCATCGATTGTATATCTTTGAACCAAGTCATTGATTTCACATATGCCTTTGTTGTTCCTCTTTGCTTCTACCATATTGGTGTATATATATATATATATATATATATATATATATATATATATATATATATATATATATATATGTGACAATCGTCAATCTTGAGTCAAGTCAAGCCATCAAGTCAAGCCGGTCAACTCTATTAAACCTTGTGTATTAGGGTTGGTGTTATGTTCGTATTGTATAACTTGCTATATTAATGGGAAAACATCACTAGAGAAAAGTTTTGTGTTAAAAATTTTCCTAAGCCTTAGTACTAATCAGTGAATTAAACTGATGAAAACCATGTTGCATACTCATCGGGAATGTGTAAGATCCTTAAACAAGGCTTAACAGGGTTTACGAACCATGCATTGCGGTGCCAGACACTCACAACTGTCCCACATGGATCCTCTCTCAATCGTTTTCACTCTATCTCTGTCTATGTCAAATCTCTCCTAAATCTCTCCAAGTATGTGAAATCTCTCTCAAATATCTCTCTGTATGAGAAATCTCTCCAAGAATGTCAAATCTCTCCCAAATCTCTCTAAGTAGGTGAAATCTCTCTCAAATATCTCTCTATATGAGAAATCTCTCCAAGAATGTTAAATCTCTCCCAAATCCCTCCAAGTATGTGAAAACTCTCTCGAATATCTCTCTATATGAGAAATCTCTCCAAGAATGTTAAATCTCTCCCAAATCTCTCCACGTATGTGAAATCTCTCTCAAATATCTCTCTGTATGAGAAATCTCTCCAAGAATGTCAAATCTCTCCCAAATCCCTCCAAGTATGTGAAAACTCTCGCAAATATCTCTTTGTATGAGAAATCTCTCCAAGAATGTCAAATCTCTCCCAAATCTCTCCAAGTGTGAGAAATCTCTCCCAAATCTCTCTCAAAAGTTTCCCGTAACTTTTTGGAATCATTCGGGTCATTCCGGCCCTTAACCGGGTCAAAAACGGCTTAAAACGGGGCGAAAACGAGAAAAATAGGCTTTAGGAACCGAAACCGGAATGAGAGGCTTCTTAGGACCAGAGACCGAGCCTCTGGTGGCTAAGAGAACAGAGGCCGAGCCTCTGGTGGCTAAGAGAACAGAGGCCGAGCCTCTGGCGGCTAAGAGAACCGAGACCGAACCTCGCCCAGGAGGAACCGAAACCGAGAACAAGAAGCAAGAACCGAAACTACTGTTCACGACAGAGCGCTCGGTGCCTCTCGGTCCGCCCCCACTCTCTGTTCGCTATTTAGCCTCTCTGTTCGCTAACTCCGCCTCTCTGCCTCTCGCGCACTCTCGGTTCCCTTCCCTCCGCCTCTCTGCCTCTCGCGCACTCTCGGTTCCCTTCTCTCCTCTTTGTCTCTTCGTGCTCTCGGTTCTTCCCTCCTTCTCCTCTCCTCTCGGTTCCGCCTCCCTCTCTCTCTCGGTTCAGCATAAGAGGGCCGAACCTCGGCCAGGTCTCGCATTTTTGTCATTTTCAGCCCATTTTTGATATTTTTGACATTTTAAGCCCGTTTTTCATGATTTTAAAGCGGGATTTTCTCCAGAAATTATATTTTAACATAATAAACTCTAAATATTCATAATTTAAACATATTTTGATGAAAATCATTATTTAAATAATAAAAATCAAATGGATGAATTATTAAAGGTGGAGTGTTGACTTTGCCTTATCCAAAGCCACAAGCAACCACCCCACACTCACTCTTTGACTAACCACACCTCTCCACCTTACCTAGGTCACTTCAATGTTCCCTTACACTCAAATTTCACCCACTCCCACGTTTTTGAGCTGGAACAAACAACCACACTCCTCATTTTCTCTCATTTCTCTCATTCCACTAAGTAACAAACACCACTTTTTCTCTCAAACTCTTCTACACAAATTTTCGAGATCCAAGGCTGATTTCAAGTGTTCTTCCACACTTAGTAAGTAAAAATTCATCCTCCCTATTACTATTTCACTTCATTCTACTCAAATCTTTGGTTGCTTACACAAACTCCCTAACTATAATGTTAGATTCTCGAAAACCTTCAAGGCATCTCCAAGTGTTCTTGAATTAAACACTTCCATTCTTCAACAATCATCTACTGAAATCACTCAAGGTGAGTTCATGCCCCTACATTTTCATGATTTCTCAAGTTTTCAGGGGGTGAATACAAGTTAAAACACTAAGAACCTATCAAAAATTTTCTAACAGCCTTCATCAGAAAAGTTCAACTCCATTCACAGACTGTTTTGGGAATCTTAAATATTTTTGTTTTCAAAACTGTACAAGGTGCAAATAGTTCAAGTTTTTAGCTTTAAAATGGCTACTTGCACATCTCCATACGATTTTTCTACAATTTATGGTGATTTTTACAAAACTGCCTATCATTTCAAACAACAATCCGGACCAGTCTGTGATTTTGGACTTTTTCACCCAAGTTAGAGGTCATATTAATTTGTGATAAAAATTATGAACAAACTAGACACATTTTGTGAACTCTCAGAGTTTACGGATCTGGATTTCGACTTCGTATGATTTTTCTATGATTTTTCCAAAACAGGGCAGAATCGCTAAATTTTGCCAACAGCATGTAAATATCATAACACTTTGTATTATGTTGAGCAAAGTGTATAATCATAAGTTTTAGTATTTGTATGTGTTTCCTTGTTAGTTTACCATTATGAACTGAAACTATGAAATTCATACTAAATATTAAATATTACTCATTCATTTTGGAACACGTATCATTAGACTATAAAAAGTATAGTTTGATAAATTCACAATACTAATACATTTCCATAAGAGGATTCATACATATTACATACATTTTAGATAAACTATAATAGGTATAGTTTATGATACATCACTCAACGCACTCGTACCAAAAAGGGTACATCCATACAAGAAAGATTTATATTCACACACATTTCACGTAAACCTGTTAACCTATGTTGTGAGACTCTCTCTCTCTCTCCCCGTACGTCCGAGTGCGGGATATAATTCCTGGTAGTTATAATCAGAATCTCCTTGAGGGAGAATGTGATACTTGTATATAGATCTATATTGGGTTTGACACCCCACACCTTGCTGCTAGCTACAGTGGGACCTGCAGGTCTACGGGTGACAAATGTCATTTCATTTTCGTGACGCCTGAGAAACGTTGTGGCAGGTTCACATAGTCACAGTATGATTATAGCGACTCACTTAGGGGGATAACAATTCATGAAGTTTACGGGGTTTCATAAAACCGAAGTAGGTTTTAGGTTGATAAAAGAAATTTTACTTTCCATAACATTTTAAACTCACAACATTGTTACTAAGAAACGATGATTTCTCATACACTCTAGTCTTTGGTTATAAGGCTACATTTCTCGGATTTCAAGGGAAATACCGGATTTTTCTGAAACAAACGCGACATTTACATGTGAAATACTCCTACTAAGTTTATTAATAAAAGCTTATGAACTCACCAACCTTTGTGTTGACACTTTTCAAACAACTTGTATTCACAGGAAAACACTAATCAGGTTATCAAGTGCTTTTGAGGATGGGACGTTAAGGCGTCAAACTTTTCACATTTTGACAACATATTGTAATTGATTTTGAAACATGTAATTCATACAAGTGATGTAACTTTTTCAATTATATATATGTTGGTTGTGTTTGCTTAAATTACTATTAAAATTGTGGTTATGATGCTATACATGAAGTCCTCCACCCCCGGACGTTTCCGCCATCCTTGGTTTGGGGGTGTGACAGATTGGTATCAGAGCACGGTTTATAGTGAATTAAGTATGTCAACCACATAAGATATACAAACTATAAACACATTTGGGACTAAAAGTCTCTGATTCTTAAAGTGATTTAAAGAGTTGTACTTTTAGAAAACAAATAATTTCTTGTTTTAAAGTATACTTGCATGCATTCTATACTAGCATGGTGTCATAACTTAGGAGAACATAAATTGAAAGAGGAGGAGTCGAACATTATTAATACGCCTTAGCATGTGTAATCAGTTCTGGGAAGGATATAGCCTGATCAACTATATCCATCCAAGAAGTAACTTACGCACACTAAGGAATAGTCGTAATGAGCGACAAATCTGAAAACCTAATTACACTCCATAAAGAACACGCTAAGAACCAAATATAAACATTTAAAAATACTATATGAGTATTTGTACGTTTCTATAGCGCCAAATTATTATCTTCCGATACGTACTTCTTAATCCCGTTTCTCGTGCAGACGACATGGCAGGATTTCACATACCCGGGGACCCCTATTTTCCCAATCAGGGAAACGCGGGATGGATCGAAGACGAGCCCGAGGAGGATCCCGAAGAGGAACCCGAGGAGGATCCCGAAGAGGATCCCGAGGAGGATCCCGAAGAGGAACCCGAGGAGGATCCCGAAGAGGATCCCGAGGAGGAGCCCGAGGAGGAAGACGAACAAGGAGAAGAAGAGGAAGACGACCAAGAAGAAGAGGAAGAAGAGGAAGACGACCAGGAAGAAGAGGAAGAAGAGGAAGGTGATGAGGTAGTCATGGTTGGGAACGAAGCGGAGGAACCACCAGAAGTATTCAACCCTCCCTACATCGCGAGGGTACCCGCGCACCGTTTTGGTTACAACGGACCTGAACCCCCTTGGGTAACAACGATCGAAAGATGGAGCCGACAACAACGCCAACGGTCACCATATGGCTACCAACGAGGTTACTATGATCTCACTCATGGTGGACCGGCTGACAGGGCTCTCCCCGTCACGATACAACGAATGGCAAGAATGGATGATCGTGGTAGGACAACGACAGATCAGGTCCGGGAATTAAGTGCCATTGTACAGTCTACTACGGATCGCACCAGAAACCTGGAACGAGACTCCCACCACCGAGACCAACTCATTCGAGACCTTCTCGCGGCTCAAGCAGAAACAAGAGAGTATCGGGAAAGATACATGGCACTCGAAGAGAGAATGGTTGTAGCCGAACGCAAATTGGCGGAACTACAGGGCGCATCGACATCATCGCAGCCTCCGTCAAAGAAGGGTCGCAGTGATTAGAACTCGTTGCTATTCTCCCGTCTTAGTAGTAGAATTTTATGAGTACGCGTTGGTGCTACTCCTTGTATGTAGGTCGACCCTGCGACTATGTGATTACACTATTCAAAGGGCTTTTGTAATGCCAAAAACTACCTTTTGTAATGATGTAATGCAGACCCCTATGAGGTCAAACTTTTCTCTCTAAACGTTATGTACTAAAAGTTATCAATGAAATTTGGCTTGTGTTTTATTTATTGAATGTTTGGCACTATACATCATAACCTGATCACACAAACAGTTTACGAATAATAAAGTTATGATAAAATACAAGAGGGATGAAACCAGTAACACTCGACTCGTTATCACTATTGAAGTCTTACCGACTAGTCATTTTTTTTATGACAGAACCATGCCACCAAGGAGAAGACCAAGGCCTTCCAGCGACCCAGTGCCGCCTCCACCAGCACCTCCGCAGTTTGATCCTGCAATGTTCCAGGCTACAGTAACGGCAGCCGTGGCGGCAGCAATGTCGCAAATGGGAACCCATGGTTCCGGCGGTTCTGGATCCGGAGCTACAAATTCCATTCATGGGGACAGTACGGGGCGTACGAGGGAGTGCTCTTACAAAGACTTCACGAATGGCAAACCCGATCCTTTCAATGGAAGCGGGGGCGTGATCACACTGGTACAATGGTTCGAAAGGACCGAGGCAGTTTTTGAAATCTGCGCTTGTCCCGAAGCGAGCAAGGTCAAGTTTGCGGCATTCACTTTCACTGGAAAAGCACTCACTTGGTGGAATGGCCGAGTTAAGTCACTTACTCCTGCAGTAGCTAACGCGATCAGCTGGGAGGATTTGAAAGCTCTAATGTTAAAGGAATACTGCCCGAGGGGCGAAATACAAAAACTTGAAGAAGAACTTTGGAACCTCAGGATGACAGGCACTGATCTTGAAACTTATACCGCCCGTTTCAACGACCTAGCACTCCTCTGTCCAACAATGGTCACTCCAGAAGAGAAAAAGGTGGAACGATATCTCTGGGGCCTATCATCCCAGATTCAAGATAGTGTCTTGGCGTCGAAACCCACTACCTTCGAGAGTGCCAAGGAATTGGCACAACAACTTATAGATCACAGGGCTAGCCGTGGTACCGTGATAACCACCACCGACCGAACAAAAGGAGGGAACAACAAGAGGAAGTTCTGGGGAAATAAAAGGAAACAACCAATTCAGGACCCCGCCAAAAAGCAACCGATTGTTGTTGTTCGCGCCGCCACTACTGCTGCCGCTCCAGCGCCACCGAAACAGTATACAGGAACTCTTCCCAAGTGCAACAAGTGTAACTACCACCATAACGGTGCTTGTTGCGAGTTACACTGCAATAACTGTAACAAAAAGGGGCACACTGCACGATTCTGTAGAGCGACTACCCAACCCGCCACACAAGTCGCTACGACCGCCAACACTGGAGCAAGCCAAGCCTGCTATGGGTGTGGTGAAACGGGACACTTCAGGAGGAACTGCCCCAAGGCACGAGCCCCTAATGCTGGGGGTGTAGGGAGAGTCCTAACTTTAGGGCAGGGAGAAGCAGTCAAGGATCCCTCTGTGGTTACTGGTACGTTCCTCCTCAATAACTCTTATGCATGCGTACTTTTCGATAGTGGGGCAGAAAGGAGTTTCATAAGTCACCAATTCAAACATATACTTAAGCAAAATTCTCAACCACTAGAAGATTCTTACATCGTAGAAATGGCAAATGGAAAGGTTGAGCGCGCTAATGATATTTACATAGGGTGTACTCTCACTCTGGACAACCATTTGTTCAAAATCGACCTTATGCCGGTCACCATAAAAAGCTTCAATATAATCATTGGTATGGATTGGTTAAGCCTTCATCGTGCCGACATTCTATGTTACGAAAGGGCCGTCCGCCTCAATCTGCTGAATGGCAACGTTCTCAGCGTTTATGGTAATAAACCTAGTGCGAACCTGCAAATCATCTCTTGTGTTAAAACCCAAAAGTACCTCCGAAAGCAATACCAGGTTTTCTTAGCCCACATCGTAGACAAGAAACAGGAGGTGAAGGACATCAAAGAAATTCCAGAAGTATGCAACTTCCCTGATGTTTTCCCAGACGATCTGCCTGGTGTACCACTCGCACGACAAGTCGAATTTCGGATCGACTTAATCCCAGGAGGTACCCCCGTCGCCAGGGCTCCCTATCGCTTAGCACCGGCAGAAATGCAAGAACTATCCAGCCAATTAAATGAACTATTGAGCAAAGGGTTCATCAGGCCAAGCTTCTCACCTTGGGGAGCACCAGTCTTATTTGTAAAGAAGAAGGATGGGTCTTTTCGCATGTGCATAGACTATCGAGAACTAAACAAACTCACTATCAAGAACCGTTATCCCCTACCCCGAATCGATGACCTCTTCGACCAGCTCCAAGGAGCCAGCTACTTTTCAAAAATCGACCTGAGGTCGGGCTATCATCAACTACGAGTTCAAGAAGAGGATATCCCCAAGACGGCATTCAGAACTCGCTATGGGCACTATGAGTTTGTAGTGATGCCATTCGGGTTAACTAACGCGCCCGCGGTGTTCATGGATTTGATGAATCGAGTGTGTCGACCCTTCTTGGATAAATTCGTCATCGTATTCATCGACGATATCCTGGTCTATTCGAGGAGCGAAGAAGAGCACATACATCACCTACGACTAGTTCTGGAGGTTTTAAGGACCGAGAAGCTTTACGCTAAATTCTCAAAGTGTGAATTTTGGCTCCGAGAAGTAGGATTCCTTGGCCACGTAGTAAGCAAAGAAGGAATACATGTGGACCCCTCGAAGATCAAAGCAATCGAAGATTGGTCAACACCTACAACGCCGACAGAAATCCAACAGTTTTTAGGACTCGCAGGCTACTATCGAAGATTCATACAAAACTTCTCCAAAATCGCTAAGCCTCTCACCACCTTGACTCAGAAAGGGTTGGTGTTCGAATGGGAAGATAAACAAGAAGCCGCCTTCCAGACACTAAAGCAAGCCCTATGCAGCGCACCAGTCTTGTCTCTTCCAGAAGGAACTGATGATTTTGTGGTGTATTGCGATGCTTCAAATCAAGGCCTCGGCTGTGTGCTCATGCAAAGGGGAAAAGTCATCGCTTATGCATCAAGACAACTGAAGACACATGAATTTAATTACACAACCCATGACCTTGAATTGGGAGCTGTGGTGTTCGCCCTGAAGATTTGGAGGCACTACCTCTACGGCACCAAGTGCACCATTTTCACTGATCACAAAAGTCTTCAGCACATTCTCAATCAGAAAGAACTAAACATGCGCCAAAGAAGATGGGTGGAATTACTCAATGACTACGAATGTGAAATTCGCTACCACCCAGGCAAGGCTAATGTAGTAGCCGATGCCTTAAGCAGGAAAGAATACTCGGGTCGCCGAGTAAAATCCCTAGCCATGACCATCCACTCCCAACTGGCCACTCAGATCAAGGACGCCCAATTAGAAGCCCTGAAACCAGAAAACGTGGCAAGCGAAGCACTAAGGGGGATGGATAAGAACTTGGAAGTCAGAGGGGATGGAGCTCGTTATCTCATGAATCGAATCTGGACACCGAAGTTCGGTGGGTACCGAGACGTTGTAATGGACGAGGCCCACAAGACTCGATACTCCATTCATCCGGGGTCAGATAAGATGTATCTAGACCTCAAAAGGTTATACTGGTGGCCAAACATGAAGGCTGAAATTGCTACTTATGTGAGCAAGTGCCTCACTTGCGCCAAGGTCAAGGTGGAATATCAGAAGCCATCAGGACTACTTCAACAACCAGATATACCCGAGTGGAAGTGGGAGCGAATAACCATGGACTTCGTAACCAAACTGCCTAAGACATCAGGTGGGATGGATACCATATGGGTGGTTGTGGACAGATTGACCAAGTCCGCGCACTTCCTGCCAATAAAGGAAACAGACAAGATGGAAAAGTTGACCAGGACGTACATTAAGGAGATTGTGCGACTACATGGTGTACCAGCATCCATTATCTCGGATCGAGATAGTAGATTCACCTCGCGTTTCTGGCAGTCCCTACAAAAGTCTCTGGGAACCAGGTTAGACATGAGTACAGCCTACCATCCACAAACGGACGGACAAAGCGAGAGAACCATCCAGATGTTGGAAGACATGCTGAGAGCCTGTGTGATAGATTTTGGTAAGGCATGGGATACCCATCTACCGCTTATCGAATTCTCTTATAATAACAGTTACCACACTAGCATTGGAGTCGCTCCATTCGAAGCTCTCTACGGCCGCAAGTGTAGATCACCACTGTGTTGGGCCGAAGTTGGAGATACTCAGCTAGCCAGAGGGCAAGTCCCTGATAGCACCCTTACGGGGCCGGAAATCATAAGGGAAACCACAGAAAAGATCATTCAAATTCGGGAAAGACTAAAAGCGTCTCGTGATCGACAAAAGAGTTACGCGGATAAGCGACGCAAACCTTTAGAATTCCAGGTCGGAGACCGGGTACTACTAAAAGTTTCCCCCTGGAAAGGGGTGATACGTTTCGGTAAACGGGGGAAACTAAACCCAAGGTACATCGGTCCGTTCGAAATCCTTGCTAGGATTGGTCCTGTGGCGTACAAACTCCGACTACCACAAGAACTTAGTAATGTGCACCCTATCTTCCACGTGTCCAACTTAAAGAAGTGTCTGTCTGACGAGACACTCGTAGTACCGCTCGAAGAAATTGAAGTTAATGAAAATCTCCACTTTGTGGAGGAACCCGTCGAGATCATGGATCGAGAGATCAAGAGAACAAAACAAAGTCGCATTCCCATAGTGAAGGTTCGTTGGAACGCGAAACGAGGGCCTGAGTTTACCTGGGAACGTGAAGATCAAATGAAACAAAAATATCCACATCTTTTCCCAAACCCTTGAAGTCCCAGCCGAATTTAAATTTCGGGACGAAATTCCCTCTAACGGGGGGATGATGTGACAATCGTCAATCTTGAGTCAAGTCAAGCCATCAAGTCAAGCCGGTCAACTCTATTAAACCTTGTGTATTAGGGTTGGTGTTATGTTCGTATTGTATAACTTGCTATATTAATGGGAAAACATCACTAGAGAAAAGTTTTGTGTTAAAAATTTTCCTAAGCCTTAGTACTAATCAGTGAATTAAACTGATGAAAACCATGTTGCATACTCATCGGGAATGTGTAAGATCCTTAAACAAGGCTTAACAGGGTTTACGAACCATGCATTGCGGTGCCGGACACTCACAACTGTCCCACATGGATCCTCTCTCAATCGTTTTCACTCTATCTCTGTCTATGTCAAATCTCTCCTAAATCTCTCCAAGTATGTGAAATCTCTCTCAAATATCTCTCTGTATGAGAAATCTCTCCAAGAATGTCAAATCTCTCCCAAATCTCTCTAAGTAGGTGAAATCTCTCTCAAATATCTCTCTATATGAGAAATCTCTCCAAGAATGTTAAATCTCTCCCAAATCCCTCCAAGTATGTGAAAACTCTCTCGAATATCTCTCTATATGAGAAATCTCTCCAAGAATGTTAAATCTCTCCCAAATCTCTCCACGTATGTGAAATCTCTCTCAAATATCTCTCTGTATGAGAAATCTCTCCAAGAATGTCAAATCTCTCCCAAATCCCTCCAAGTATGTGAAAACTCTCGCAAATATCTCTTTGTATGAGAAATCTCTCCAAGAATGTCAAATCTCTCCCAAATCTCTCCAAGTGTGAGAAATCTCTCCCAAATCTCTCTCAAAAGTTTCCCGTAACTTTTTGGAATCATTCGGGTCATTCCGGCCCTTAACCGGGTCAAAAACGGCTTAAAACGGGGCGAAAACGAGAAAAATAGGCTTTAGGAACCGAAACCGGAATGAGAGGCTTCTTAGGACCAGAGACCGAGCCTCTGGTGGCTAAGAGAACAGAGGCCGAGCCTCTGGTGGCTAAGAGAACAGAGGCCGAGCCTCTGGCGGCTAAGAGAACCGAGACCGAACCTCACCCAGGAGGAACCGAAACCGAGAACAAGAAGCAAGAACCGAAACTACTGTTCACGACAGAGCGCTCGGTGCCTCTCGGTCCGCCCCCACTCTCTGTTCGCTATTTAGCCTCTCTGTTCGCTAACTCCGCCTCTCTGCCTCTCGCGCACTCTCGGTTCCCTTCCCTCCGCCTCTCTGCCTCTCGCGCACTCTCGGTTCCGTTCTCTCCTCTCTGTCTCTTCGTGCTCTCGGTTCTTCCCTCCTTCTCCTCTCCTCTCGGTTCCGCCTCCCTCTCTCTCTCGGTTCAGCATAAGAGGGCCGAACCTCGGCCAGGTCTCGCATTTTTGTCATTTTCAGCCCATTTTTGATATTTTTGACATTTTAAGCCCGTTTTTCATGATTTTAAAGCGGGATTTTCTCCAGAAATTATATTTTAACATAATAAACTCTAAATATTCATAATTTAAACATATTTTGATGAAAATCATTATTTAAATAATAAAAATCAAATGGATGAATTATTAAAGGTGGAGTGTTGACTTTGCCTTATCCAAAGCCACAAGCAACCACCCCACACTCACTCTTTGACTAACCACACCTCTCCACCTTACCTAGGTCACTTCAATGTTCCCTTACACTCAAATTTCACCCACTCCCACGTTTTTGAGCTGGAACAAACAACCACACTCCTCATTTTCTCTCATTTCTCTCATTCCACTAAGTAACAAACACCACTTTTTCTCTCAAACTCTTCTACACAAATTTTCGAGATCCAAGGCTGATTTCAAGTGTTCTTCCACACTTAGTAAGTAAAAATTCATCCTCCCTATTACTATTTCACTTCATTCTACTCAAATCTTTGGTTGCTTACACAAACTCCCTAACTATAATGTTAGATTCTCGAAAACCTTCAAGGCATCTCCAAGTGTTCTTGAATTAAACACTTCCATTCTTCAACAATCATCTACTGAAATCACTCAAGGTGAGTTCATGCCCCTACATTTTCATGATTTCTCAAGTTTTCAGGGGGTGAATACAAGTTAAAACACTAAGAACCTATCAAAAATTTTCTAACAGCCTTCATCAGAAAAGTTCAACTCCATTCACGGACTGTTTTGGGAATCTTAAATATTTTTGTTTTCAAAACTGTACAAGGTGCAAATAGTTCATGTTTTTAGCTTTAAAATGGCTACTTGCACATCTCCATACGATTTTTCTACAATTTATGGTGATTTTTACAAAACTGCCTATCATTTCAAACAACAATCCGGACCAGTCTGTGATTTTGGACTTTTTCACCCAAGTTAGAGGTTATATTAATTTGTGATAAAAATTATGAACAAACTAGACACATTTTGTGAACTCTCAGAGTTTACGGATCTAGATTTCGACTTCGTATGATTTTTCTATGATTTTTCCAAAACAGGGCAGAATCGCTAAATTTTGCCAACAGCATGTAAATATCATAACACTTTGTATTATGTTGAGCAAAGTGTATAATCATAAGTTTTAGTATTTGTATGTGTTTCCTTGTTAGTTTACCATTATGAACTGAAACTATGAAATTCATACTAAATATTAAATATTACTCATTCATTTTGGAACACGTATCATTAGACTATAAAAAGTATAGTTTGATAAATTCACAATACTAATACATTTCCATAAGAGGATTCATACATATTACATACATTTTAGATAAACTATAATAGGTATAGTTTATGATACATCACTCAACGCACTCGTACCAAAAAGGGTACATCCATACAAGAAAGATTTATATTCACACACATTTCACGTAAACCTGTTAACCTATGTTGTGAGACTCTCTCTCTCTCCCCGTACGTCCGAGTGCGGGATATAATTCCTGGTAGTTATAATCAGAATCTCCTTGAGGGAGAACGTGATACTTGTATATAGATCTATATTGGGTTTGACACCCCACACCTTGCTGCTAGCTACAGTGGGACCTGCAGGTCTACGGGTGACAAATGTCATTTCATTTTCGCGACGCCTGAGAAACGTTGTGGCAGGTTCACATAGTCACAGTATGATTATAGCGACTCACTTAGGGGGATAACAATTCATGAAGTTTACGGGGTTTCATAAAACCGAAGTAGGTTTTAGGTTGATAAAAGAAATTTTACTTTCCATAACATTTTAAACTCACAACATTGTTACTAAGAAACGATGATTTCTCATACACTCTAGTCTTTGGTTATAAGGCTACATTTCTCGGATTTCAAGGGAAATACCGGATTTTTCTGAAACAAACGCGACATTTACATGTGAAATACTCCTACTAAGTTTATTAATAAAAGCTTATGAACTCACCAACCTTTGTGTTGACACTTTTCAAACAACTTGTATTCACAGGAAAACACTAATCAGGTTATCAAGTGCTTTTGAGGATGGGACGTTAAGGCGTCAAACTTTTCACATTTTGACAACATATTGTAATTGATTTTGAAACATGTAATTCATACAAGTGATGTAACTTTTTCAATTATATATATGTTGGTTGTGTTTGCTTAAATTACTATTAAAATTGTGGTTATGATGCTATACATGAAGTCCTCCACCCCCGGACGTTTCCGCCATCCTTGGTTTGGGGTGTGACAATATATATGGCATAACGTTATATTTTTTATATTATTGAACTCACTAAGCGTCACCGCTTACCTCTCTCAATGTTTAACAATTGCAGGCGATAAGCAACCAGTATAGTTATATACTGATAGAAGGTTTTAAATAGTTTGAAACTATTATATTTTGTACTCATGTATGTATAAAACTATAGTATCCTGGGTAGTTATGTAATAAATAACACTTTGTAATAGTCGGTTTGTATCCAGACGTTTGTAATTGCATTATCAATATAAAATATTGTTTATAAATATGAATGTAGCATGTTTTGAAGTAATAATGTGTTGTATATGAAAGGGGTTCTTTCAATCAGGGTATCAGAGCACCAGTTTTAGTGAACTAAATTCCATGGATTGGTAATTAGACTTATATTATTAGAAGTTCAATATATGAACTGAATCATTGTTATTATATGGATACAAACGATAGGAAAGACTTAAGTGAAGTATTAGGTTATAGTAAATCCTAATATTCTAAAATACTATGGTACTCCAAATTTTCAGAGCAATGGCTGAACAAGTAAGTAGCCATACACCAGAAGTGGGTGGAGATCTTCATCTTGATGAAGCAAAAACTCTAGTATCCCCTCGCGTGGTGAGATTCATGGATAAACTTACTGGTGTTATCCGACAAACTTATGAAGAGCACAAGAAGGATAATAGTAAAGGCAAAGAGAAAGCTATAGGAGAAGCTTCGGGAGAGAAGGCGAGACGTCCCTCTTTCAAAACTTTTAAGAACAACGGTCTACAAAGTTTACTGATGTCCTTAATCCTATAGTTGTTCTTACTTGGATTCAGAACACAGAGAAAGTATTTTGTATCTCCCATGTGGATAATGAAGACAATTCCAAATATGCATCTGCAATGCTCATTGGTGAAGCCTTGGTCAGGTGGGAAGCAACGTATGAAGCTCTTAACGAGTATGACCAGGAGAATTTATCCTGGGAGATGTTCAAAACTCGTTTGCTGGGAAAATACTGTCCTCTAGACATGAGGAGAAGATTGGAGAAAAAATCCTTGAAATCAAGCAGGAAGGAATGACGGTGAATGAGTATGAGACTCAGTTTAATTAGAGAACACGATTTGCTGCAAAATATATCCCAACTAAAGATGATAAAATTCAGTTATTCCTGGAAGGGCTGCGATATGAAATCCGCAATTTCGGGATAAATCGAGATGTCCTATCATTTGATAAAGCTATTTAGTATGCTCGAAAGCATGAGCATGACTTGGAGATACGCGGTGCCACTCTTTCTATTTCAAAGCATCAACGTATTGATAGAACTGTTGTTATTTCCTCTATTCCTTCAGCTCGACCTATTGGATCTGATTCAAATTCAAGGATGCAATATCAGAGTGCTTTTCATGGCCGCGGAAGGTCACAATATTTTCCTCTTCAGTCACAATCATGTAGAAAATGCGGAAAGAATCACCAAGGCCAATGCGGAATAGAAAAAGAAACAGTGGTCTGTTATGGATGTAGAGAAATGGGTCACGTAAAACCCGTTCGCCCGATGAAGAGTACTACGTGCTATGCTTGTTCTATATTGGCCATAGGAATCATTTTTTTCCTACTCTTAATAGTCAAATGTCGGGGATTTAAGCTTCTGTACAACAACCAAAGAAGACTCCAACTCAAAAGGAGTAGGTGCCGAAAGCTATAGGCCGTGCATTCCAGATTACTACTGAGGAAGCACGTGAGGACCTGAATATTGTGACGGGTACATTTCTTGTCAACTCTAGACATGCTCACATCTTATTTGATTCTGGTGCCTCAGATTCTTTTGTGTCTTATGAATTTGCGCATTCTTTTCAAATTGCCGCTATGCACTTGCGCAACCATTTCACGTAGATACTGTGGGAAGTATATCATTACTTGCTGATAAAGTCCATAGAGATTGTGTCATAGAAATTGAAGGCCATAATTTTCATGCTAATCTGATTCCTATCTCCTTGCCCAACTTTGATATTATTCTTAGCATGGATTGGTTGTCAATGAACTGCGCAGAACTCTTATGCTATGAAAAGATGGTATACATCCCTATCGAAGGGGAGGAACCTATTTATGTCTATGGTGAAAAAAGACTTAAGGTCTTAAAAATAATTTCTTTCCTAAAATCTCGTAAATTTATATCGAAGGGGTGTTCTATCTATCTGGCCTACACAGTTGATACCTCGAAAGAGGAGAAGAAAACAGTAAATGATGTTCCCGTTGTTAACGAGTATCATGATGTTTTTTCCCGATTATTTGCCTGGACTTCCTCCGCAAAGGCAAGTAGAATTCGGAATCGACCTTGTGCCTAGTGTTGCTACGATTACAGAGACTCTTTATCGTCTTACGCTAGTTGAAATGAAGGAAATGATGATCCAAAAGCAAAAATTACTTGAAAAAGGACGGTTCGATGCGAATGTGTATTGATTACTGCGAGCTTAATAAGGTGACTATCAAGAACAAGTATCCACTACCTCGCATTGACGATCTCTTTGATCAACTTCAGGGTGTTAGCTATTTCTCGAAGATTGATTTGAGATCTGGCTATCATCAGTTGAAAGTACAAGAGCAGGATGTACCGAAGACTGCTTTTCGTACTCGTTATGGGCATTATGAATTCCTTTTCATGTCGTTCGGTTTGACGAATCCTCTTGCTGTATTCATGGATATGATGAATCGAGTATGTCGTCCAATGCTCGATAAATCTGTCATCGTATTCATTGATGATATTCTAATCTATTCGAAGTTCGAATCTGATAATGTCGTTCATATTCGTGAAATATTAGAACTTCTTCGAAAGGAGAAATTATATGCTAAATTCTCGAAATGTGAATTTTGGCTTCGCCAAGTTCAATTTCTCGGCCATGTGATTTCTGGTGCGGTATATCCATAGATCCTATCAAAATCAAAGCCATTCAGAATTGGGAAGCGCCTCGTAATGCTTCTGAAATTCACAGTTTCTTGGGTCTCGCGGGATATTATTGGAGATTCATTAAAAATGTCTCACGTATAGCTGTACCTCTCATAATTCTTACACGAAAGGAAGCAAAGTTCGAATGGGGTGAAGCCCAAGAAAAAGCTTTCTCAAATTTAAAAGATCTTTTGACTCATGCTCCAATCTTATCACTTCCTAAAGGTGAGAATGATTTCTCCGTATATAGCGATGCTTCTAGGTTGGGACTCGGTTGTGTGTTGATGCAACGTGGTAAAGTGATAGCCTATGTCTCAAGATAACTAAAAGAATATGAAAAGAATTGTCCCACTCATGACCTCGAAATCACTGCAGTAGTATTCTCCCTAAAGCTTTGGAGACATTATCTTTTTGGTACGAAATGCCAATTGTTTACCGACCATAAAAGTCTCAAGTATATATTTAGTCAGCAAACTTTTAATATGAGACAACAACGAGCCATGGATCTGATCAAAGACTATCACTGTGAAATCTTGTATCATCCTGGAAAAGCCAATGTAGTTGCCGATGCACTCAGCAGAAAGGTTTATTATAATAGTATGTGTTATACTATTACTCAAACTATGGTAAAGTTCACTATTCTTGACGAACTAGAGAAATGGAAAGTAGAGGCCTTAAAGCTATAAAATGTGAAGAAAGAAGGGATGTTACATTATACTGATGTTTTACTTGATGTTCCATGAGGATTGAAGGTATTTAAGAATCGCCTATGGATTCCAAAGATTGGTGGATTAAGACAGAAGATTTTAGACGAAACTCATAAGTCTAAGCTGTCAATACATCCTGGTACGAGTAAAATGTACTATGATGTAAAAGTTGATTATTGGTGGCCTGGATTAGAGAAAGACATTCGAAGATACGTGCAGGAATGTTTAGTATTCTTACAACTCAAAGCAGAGCACCAAAAGCCTTATGGAATTCCAAAAAGTCTTAGTGCTCCCGTGTGGAAATGGGAAGAGATATCCATAGATTTTATTACCAAATTGCCAAAGACTGCTAGACAGCATGATAGCATTTGGGTAATTATGGACCGGCTGACTAAAAGTGCACATTTTCTTGCCATGCGTGAAATGGATCCAATGGATAAATACGCACAAGTGTACTTGGATGAAATTGTTGTGAGACATGTTGTACCACTAAAGATTGTTTTTTTATCGTGATACTCATTTAACTTCTCACTTTTGGTTTAGGTAGCATTGCTTATCATCCCCAGACAGACGGTTAAACGGAGAGAACAATCCAAACAGTAGAAGATATGCTTCGCGCATGTGTCTTGGAGTTCGGTGGTAATTGGGATAAGTATTTACCGCTTGTCGAATTCTCATATAATAACAGTTACCACACTTCAATCAAAATGCCACCATATGAAGCTCTATATGGACGTAGATGTCATACTCTATTATGTTGGCGTGATGTAGGACAGAAAATCCTTCCTGAAATGATTCAAGACACTACTGACAAGATTCAAATTGTACGAGAAAGAATGAAAGCAGCCCAGGATTGACTAAAGTCCAATATGGAAAATAGGAGACGACCAATAGAATTTCAGGTGGATGATTTTGTAATGCTGAAGGTATCCCCATGGAAAGGCCTTATGCAATTTGGGAAGAAAGGAAAACTAAGTCCTATATTTGTTGGTCCTTTCAGAATCATCCAGAGGATTGGTAAACAAGCATACCGCTTGAAATTGCATGAAGATTTGGCAGGTATTCATGATGTGTTTCATGTGAGTTATATGTGCAAATGCTTGAGCATATATGATGAAACGGTCCCATTTTCCGAGATGGAAGTGTATAATAAGTTAAGATATGTAGAAGAGCCTGAAGAGATCGTAAATGAAAGAACGACTAATCTACGTAATAAAGAAGTGGAGTTGGTGCTTGTCAAGTGGAAACACCATCGAGGCCCAAATTATACTTGGGAAAATAAGAATGAGATAAGAGCAAAATATCCCCATTTGTTTTAATCGTTGTAATTTCGGGATGAAATCCACGAAAGGAGGAGGTATTTGTAAAATACATGTTCTGTTATCGTGTTATGTAATTTTAAAAGTGAATAATATTATGAAATATTATATGATATCGAGCATTGAGTTCTAACAGATAGTTTTCACTAGAATTGAAGTAAAACTATGTTTACAATCACTCAGAAGGTGTTGGAAGTCTTATGAGATTCCAATCAAAAGGCAAATAGTAAAATTTAACGATAGAAATAAGTAAAATTTTATTATTGAAAGTTGTATAGAATTTCGTTAGAAACATTTAGGAGTAAACCTCATCGAAATCCGAGTTATAACGAAGAAGTTATGACCAATCGAAGGTTCTCGACAAAACCGGCAAACACTATTTAGCGCAAAAAGTGAGTTTTCGATAAACTACTTTTTAGGCTTAGTGATCTAAATGAAAGTTGTAGTATTCGTTAAACCGAGAATTTTCATAAAAAGAACGTCAATATCTGAGTTCATATGAGGAAGTTATGATTTTTCTAAGTTTCGGAATAACAATAGACAACTAAAAACTCGAAATAAAGATTGAGCGATATTTAGCCGATGCAACCTAAATGAGAATCGAAGGTCTCGTCAATAGTACAACGATAAAAAGACTGAAGAAAATGGACGTCATATGAAGAAGTATGAATTTTTAACAGAATTTTTCCGTCTTGTTAAAAATATAATAATAAAAATGAATTCAAAATTAGCCAATGGAATCTAAACGAAAATTGTAGAGTATAATCTCGCCTACGCGTGGATATAAAGAGCGTTAAAAACGGAGCTCATATGCGAAAGATACGAATTTTAGAAGTTTCAGGCACAAACTTCGAAGTCTGGCCCGAGGGTGTACGCCCAGCGTACTCAGACTAAGTCAGAAGTCGGCCATGACGCCTCTTTCTTCGGACAGAGGACACGGTTCACACATCTTGACACATCCGAGGCAGAAGAACCAAACACTAGCCATGTTTACCTTGTACTCTCTGCGTACGAGGGTACGCTTAGCGTAGGACACCTCAAGCCATTATGCCCTGCGTACGCAACAATTACGCCCAACATAATATGGTACTTCGGATACTATAAATAGGGTGCGAGGCTGCCTGAATTTGTTTAGAAAATTTTACACTTTTACACCTTCTTTCATATTTATAGTCACTTTTAAACGCCCCCAAAGTCCCGATATTGTCCCCAACACCCCAAGCAAGTCCCGACTCTCCGAAGTTCCCGAGAAAGTTATATTTTCAAGTCAAAATGCTACCCATGTAAGGTCGGTTTTCAACTAAAATCGCCGGTTTCCTCCCAGAAAGTCATATTTAGAGCCGAAGTACTGCCCAAATTAATATTTTAACCCCTGGTTATTTCATGGTGAGTTCAATATGTAGGAGCAATTGTATGTTATTCGTTATATGTGCAAGGAGCTTCTTGTGATATTATGGTATTGACTTTGAGTCTTTTGCCATGTAGTGCATGTCTTGTATTGATAATATACCTTTGATCATGTAGAGCATGTCTTTTCTAATTTTGGTATTGGCTTTGTGCCTTTAACCATGTAAAGCATGACTTGTATAACTTTTGATATTGGTAACGGGCAAGGTAGGGTTGAAAGCCTGTATATGCTAGCAAAATGATATTCAGAAATTGTATATTTTCTTTACCACTTGGGCTGAAGCATTATTGATGTATATCAAGTATTGAAATTGTTATGTGTCATCGATTGTATATCTTTGAACCAAGTCATTGATTGCTATGGAAAGTTTATCACATGATTTCACATATGGCTTTGTTGTTCCTCTTTTCTTCTGCCATATTAATGTATATATATATAGCATAACGTGATATTGTATCTATTATTGATCTCACTAAGCGTCACCGCTTACCCCTCTCAGTGTTTAACAATTGTAGGCGATAAGCAACCAGTATAGTTATATACTGATAGAAGATTTTAAATAGTTTGAAACTATTGTATTTGGTACTCATGTATGTGTAAAACTATAGTATCCTAGGTAGTTATGTAATATATAACACTTTGTAATAGTCGGTTTGTATCAAAACGTTTGGAATCGCGTTATCAATATAAAATATTGTTTATAAATATGCATGTAGCATGTCTTGGAGTAATAATGTGTTGTATATGAAAGGGGTTCTTTCAAATATCAACATATTTGTTCTTAGGATGTTTAAATCCTCAAGCATCTTTCAAATGTTCTTGACTTGAAAATCTTCATCCTCAACCATCCTCCACAAGAAATCTCAAAAAGTGAGTTCATACCCTTACCTTTTCATGTTTTCTTCATGTTTTAGGGGAGGATACAAGTTATAATACCAAATACATAATCTACACTTAATCTTCAGCTTTCAACAGAAAATTTGAGTTCCATTCACGGATTGTTTTGAACATCTTAAGATTTCTATTTTTCAAAAATGTACGAGATGCAAGTATTATAGGTTTATACCTTTCTAAGGACTACCGGAACACATTGATACGATTTTTCTACAATTTATAGCAATTTTTACAAAAGTTCTTATCATTTTAGAAGTGATTTCGGACCAGTCTGTGAAGATGAAAATTTTCACACTAGTTAGAGACCACTAAAATTCATAATAAAAATTATGAACAAAATAGACTCATCCTCTAAACTCTCAGAATTTACGGATGTAGATTTTGACTTTTGATGATTTTTCTATAATTCTTCTAAGATCAGTAATAGAAAAGTTAAAACTAGAAAAATAGTTAACAAGTTCATTTACACTTTGTAACATGTTGAGCAAAATGTGTATTATTATAAAAGTACATGTGGTTTATATTTCATGACATTTTACCTTTGTAATAAGTTATACATCATATACATAAGGATTTTCACCACTACGAACAGTTATGATAAACTATAATAGGTATAGTTTATGTTTCATTTACACTAGAAACTTACTACGAAAGGTTTCATTTCCACTAAAGAGGTTATCCTTTCACTTTACGTAAATCTATTGATGAATAAATTTGCGAGACATTCGCTTCATGGTACTTTTAAAGTAACACATTAATGTCATGTAATTGTAACCAGAGTCTCTTGTAGGGAGAGCATGATAGTTGTGTATAGATCTATATTGGGTCTGACAAACCCACACCTAAGCTGCATGCAACAGCTAGACCGACAGGTTTGGGGTGACAAATATCATAAACGATTCTGACGCCTGAAGAACGTCGTCACAAGGCAGACTGGGTCATAACATGGTTATAATAACTCATATGGGATATTAACAATACGTACGGTTTACGGGGATTAAAGATTATATAAAAGGAGTTTTATTATCATCATAAACTACATTACACTGTTTTCAAGAACTAAATAGCTTTCATTTCGGAAATAGCGATACATAAAGTTTACGGGGATTTCTTTCATTTAAATAATTTAATGTCTATGTAAAATTTCATTTACTATTATAAGTATAGAAAATACTTTTACATTTCGGTCTTTGGGATTTAAGGCTACAACTCATTTTAAAGAGAACATATTGGATTTTCTGGAACAAACACTGCTTTTACAAAGAAAGGATTTCAACTCTACATACAAAAACTTACGAACTCATCAACTTAATTGTTGACAATCTTTCAAAACTACTTGTATTCTCAGGAAATCAATTAAACAGGTAATCAACAGCGTTTGAGGATGGGATGCTAAGACGTAAAATAATTCATTTTTTCCATCATAATGTAATTGATTTTGAAACATGAAACTCATACTATGGTGTAACTTTTTCAATTATCTTTTTGATGGTTATGTTTTCTTTGGTCACTATTATACTCGTTGTTATGATACTGTACATGAAGTCAACCCACCCCCGGACGTTTCCGCCTACCTGGTTTGGGGGTGTGACAGATTGGTATCAGAGCATTGTTTATAGTGAACTAAGTATATTGAACAATATGAAATATACAACTATAAATACAATGGGACTAAAAATCTCTGACAAAAACCACTTCTCTAGACAAGCATACTTTTAAATATAGAAATACTTTCATAAAGAGTAAATGTACATGCATGATATGTGCATATTTAGTCATATATTTTGTATAGATTATTAATACTTTTTGGCTAATTTATTGCAGTTATGGAGCAAAAGGTGCTTAATTATGTTTGAATTATATTTTCAGTAAAAAAGGAGCGCTCGGAAGCAAAAGGAAGCTAGAACAGCTATTGGGAGTTTGGGAATCAAAGAATGAAGAAAAGAGCCAAAAATAACAAAGGACTCGGCGAGTTGACACTTGACTCGACAAGTTCCCACGAAGATTTTCGAAGCAGAAGAGTCCTTACCTTGCCAGACATGGGAATTTAATGAGGGACTCGACGAGTCAGTCCCTGGACTCGACGAGTCGCATATAATCTATAAAAAGAGAGTTCCTGATCAGCACCCGATTTTTCTATCAAATCCTTGGGAGAGAAGCGACGATTAGAAGACGAGTTGAAGTGTTGGAAGCCAGAATATCAATCCTAGATCCAATTGTGAGAAGAATTATGGCAAAATTCAAGTTTACTCTTATTGTTCTTTAAGTTGAACCATGTTTGATTTACTTGATTTCGTTTTTGACTTTAGTCTTGCTGTAATCATGAACTAAACCTATTTTCTTCTGTTTAGGAAAGACAAAGTTTGTGATTATGTGTTGATTTTATGATTTGGATTATCCTTATTTGGTGATTTGTTTTGTTAAGCTTGTTAAAGACCCTTATGTGTTAATTATTACTATTTTTTGTTAATTAATCTGTAATTAAGTTGCATGACCATCTCTTAATTGCTAATCTCATATGATTTTTGATATGCCTAGGAGTAGCGAACGTGAAACTAGGGTTAATAGAGAATAGGAAAATTAATGTGTGAGCTTGTGTGACGAACCATCAGCAAGAGGTTAATTGAAAGACCAATTCAATTAACCATTACAAGTCTTACTTAACCCGAATAAATAATCTACGAAATTCATTAATTTAGACAACTGGTCACTGCTTAGATTAATTTGTTTTCTAAGGATTAGTAATAGCAAACATGAACCTAATCATCCTAATCGGTAGTCAAAAACGGATTAATCCATTGCACTTTTCATAAAATCAACCATAGGATCAAATGAGTCAACCCTAAACAAAAGTCTTCTTTATTATTGAATTTAGTTGATTTACTTTGCTAGGTCAGTTGATAGTTTAAGTTCTAGTTAGATAATTAAGTTTTCTAGTCTTGCAAAACTAGAGAAAACCTCTTCTTTTATTAATTGTTTAGATAGTACTAGTAGTTAATTTAAAATTTAGCATTCCCTGAGTTCGATACCTTACTAAAAACTATACCACCAATTGACAAATACACTGCCTATTGTGTGATAAATTTACATTAGAAAAGTAGGAATAAAACTATTTAGTTTTACACACATCAAGTTTTTGGCGCAGTTGCCGGGGAACGGTTCTAAAATTTATTTTGATTACTTGTGTTATCGATCCTTTGCGTGAGAATTTTCTTGCACAAAGTTGCTGTTTTGAGTAAATTTAGTATTTTTATTGATTTTTTTGCTTCTAGTAATTTTTATTTACATTTTTTCTGTTTAGGCAGTGAACTCGCCGAGTCCCTACGACCCGACTCGACTAGTCCATCGCCGAAACATCAGTCTAGTTTTTTATTTTATTTTTGTTCTTTTTACGCGTTTTCTCCTGTTTTGATTGCAGTTATTACATGACCCGAGGATCCAACACACTTCTGGTTCCTCCAATTGAAGACCCGGAATCCGCATTTAGGAAAAACAAAGACAAAGCCATTGAAGACACCATCCCGCCAAAGAAATCACCATTCAAAGACCTTAAAGCATGCTTTGGAAGGAAGAAAGACAAGAAAGTAGGCCAATCCAGCAGTCAACAAAGCGAAGGAAACACCCTTGGGAATTTTGGAGACGATACATTCCATAAGGAAGCCGGATTCGGTCACGATTACGAATCCGAATACGAAGAAGGAAGTGATATAGAAGGAGAACTCGACAACACAATGTCTAACATTGATGAAGTACCCATGGGAGAATGGAAGAAACGGATCTGTGATGACACCGGCCCGGGACTTGTGCATCCCATAATTCCCGCAACCACTACTTTTGAGTGTAACAGCCCAAAATCTCAAGTATTGTTAAATTGCATTTTGGGGTGTTTTAAAGGGGAGACTCGGCGAGTTGGAGCCAGACTCGCCGAGCAGGGTCGCAGACTTGGTCGCGGGTTCGCGACTGGACTCGACGAGTCCATATATGGACTCGGCGATTCGACGCTGTTCAGCGGAAACCCTAGCCGTTCAGTTTTGGGTCGTATATAAGGGATCTTATGCCGTCATTGCTCGTCTTTTGGTCGATTGAGAAGAACCCTAAGCGGCTGTGGCATCTAGAGCAAGCTTGTAGGCCATTGGTGACCTTGAAGGAATTGTTGTGCAAGGAGGAGAAGGGTTTTGGCTAAAGTAACTGCAAGGCATTCGAGTTCTGAAGTTTGGAGACACAGAAGGTACATCATTCAGGTAATAGCTCGGATTACATTCTTCTGTGATTGATGTGTATATGGATTTAGGGTTTATGAAACCCATTTGATGAGTAGATGGATTATTACCTTGTTACCCAAACGAATATAACCCTGTACTAGGACCCTTAGAGGTCCAGAAGGTCCCATGTTTGTGTATTCGGAAAAATACGTATCTCAGGAAGCAGTTTGATCGACTGCATGGCATGGACTCGCCGAGTCCGATGAGCAGACTCGGCGAGTAGCTTGAAGAATAGCTGGGACTCGTCGAGTTGTTCTTCAGACTCGGCGAGTGGAGTCGGTGTGGCCCCGCGATTCTTCCACGAGGAACTCGTCGAGTCAAGAGAGATACTCGATGAGTAGAAAGGCAATATCCAGGAATTTGTGAGGACGACTAGACTCGCCGAGTCGCCAGGGTACTCGCCGAGTCCAGTCGAGATGACCGTTGACCAGAGTTGACCTGTGTGTGTGATTTCTTAGGGTCAGTTAACGTGGAAGATAAAAGTATTAATAAGAGATATATTGTTATAGGGAGCTTGTAGCTCGGCGGATCAGGTGCAAGTGATTTCAGGGGTTGCTAACTTCCAGCATCCACGAGGTGAGTCTTCTCATTATACTGTACCCGGAAGGGTTTGATTGTGTGACCGGAAGGTCGAATATATTATGTGTTATGTATATATGCTATAAATGGAAAGTTAGTTGCTACGCGTGATATGCATGTTTATATGGGCCGGAAGGCAAAGTGTTATGTGACAGAAAGGTCAGGTATGATATATGATATATGTGCTTTATGTGTTAGAGTAAATGTATTATGTGCCGTATATGTTTTTGGGCCGGAAGGCAATATGTTATGGGCCGGAAGGCAATATGTTATGGGCCGGAAGGCAATATGTTATGGGCCGGAAGGCAATTATCTCATGGGCCGGAAGGCATTGTGCAGTGGACCGGAAGGTCAGGGCCTGGGAAGGCGTATGTGCGTAAGGTGTATATTGGGGAACTCACTAAGCTTCGTGCTTACAGTGTTTTATGTACGTTGTTTCAGGTTCTTTCAGTAACACGGGATGGCACCGGCTCGATTGTACACACCTGAGAAAGAGTTGTATTTTGGAGGATCCTGGTTTTCCATTCAAGTGAAAATAAAGCTATGTTTTGTAATTCAATTATGAATGAGATTTTAAACAAGTGTTTAATATTAAAAATGATTATTTTAAATGAAAATTTTGTCTTGAAATTTACGGTGTTACATTGAGCTTAAAGGCCACATACTCGCCCAACTAAAAGAGATTCCATTCTACGAGAAGGATCACGAAGACGCATACAAGCATCTTGAAGAGGTCAACGACATAGCCGACTATTTCAATATCCCTAATGTACCTCGCGATACCGTTCTACTTCGGATGCTACCGGTTACATTAAAAGGAGCTGCGAAAGATTGGCTCAAATCCCTCCCTCCTGGATCCATCACTACTTGGGCTAAAATAAAGACAGAATTCATAGACCAATTTTTCCCTCCTTCAAAGATAGCCAAGTTGAAGAAAGAAATAACAAACTTCGAGCAACAAGCTGGAGAATCCTTATACGAGGCTTGGGAGAGATACAAAGGTTTACTAAGAAATTGCCCACATCATGATCTTAATAGCCAACAAGAAGTCTCCATTTTCTATGATGGAGTGAACGTGACCACAAGGCAACTTCTTGACTCACAAGGGCCCCTCACGAAGAAAGCACCCCCGGTGATTAAAGAGCTAATAGAAGAATTCTCTAGACATTCTAGAGAATATCATAACCCACATAATAAACTAAGTCGGGGGGTGGTAAACTCAGTTAATGATAGCATGGCAGCAATGATGGCTAAATTAGAGAGTTTGGATCGAAGAATGACCAAGATGGATCAATCCATCCATGCCATAAGGGTAGGATGTGAAAATTGTAAAGGGCCCCACCTTACTGGAGACTGTGATTTGGACGAAAATGGGAACCGGAAAGCTCAAGTGTGCTACTCTAGTGGTGATAGATACAATGACAATTGGCGAAAACCCAAGAAGGAATGGCTCCCGTATGATGAATACAAAAAGGCAAAAGAGGAAAAGTATAAGCAAAAAGAAAGGGGCTTTTATCAAAAGGAGGAACCGGTGCAAGAGAAGAAATATGATTTTGAAGACATGCTCATGAGAGTTGCAACTGCATCCGAAAAGACACACAATGAAACTGCTGTTGCGATAAAAGAACAACGAAACATGTTAAGGGAGCAACAAGGAATTATTAAAGAACATCAAACCATGATGATAGATCAACAAGCCATGCTTAGAAATCAGCAAGCATCGATTCTGAATATTGAAAAACAACTGGGCCAACTTGCACTACAAATAAACGAGAGACAACCGGGTGGACTTCCAGGTAATACCGAACATAACCCGAGAGGTGCACACATAAATATCGTGACAACTAGGAGTGGGAAGATAATTACCCCTCTGATCCCCATTCCGGAAGAAGATCCCAAACTGGTGCAAGAGGAGGCAGAAAAGCAGAAATCCCAGAAATCACCGAAACCCGACAAGACTCACTGAGTCGATAACATGGACTCGATGAGTGCCCCGCATGAATCGAAAAAAGAGCCTCCTGTAAAACCTTATCAACCTCCACTACCTTTTCCAGGCCGAGCTAGACAAGATAAGCATGATGTGGATTATCAAAAGTTCCTGGAACATATAAAAGCCCTTCAAATTAATATGCCCTTCATCGAGGCGGTTGCACAAATGACCCAGTATGCCAAACTCTTGAAGGAACTCCTCACAAATAGGAAGAGGATGGATGATGTGACTGTTGGATTAATGTCTAAGTCCATAACTATAATTGGTAAGACTTGACCCGACCCGGCATGGTCCATTTGGGGTGCATGGCATCATGCACTTGGATAGACTATAATGAGAGAAATAAGACACTTATGGTTATTAATATATTATAAGTTCTAGTATATTAATAATAAGAATAATAAGATTATTTAATTAGTATTGATCAAGAATTAATCTAGGGTTAATTAAGTGATCAAAAGAAGACTAATTAAATATATGGGTTGATTGTGTAAATCATCCATACTTATATAGTGGGCTAATGCTCCATGGATTATCTAGTTGGGCCAAAACCCATATGATGCTCCATGGATGCTCCATGGTGTATTTGAACCCATGGATCCAAGAAAATGGAAAGTCATGACAATTAGGGTTTACCCTAATTGTAACACTATATAAAGATATTATTCTTCCCAAAAATCGGCCACTAGATTATTCTAGAGAGGGCTAGCCGATTTCATGAAGTGTAGAATTCTCTCTAAGTTATTCCAAGTGTTTATGGTGTTGTGTGAACCATTTGAGGTGTCACACTTGGGGCACTAGGCACTCAAGCTTCATGAAGACATTCTACATCAAAGAGGTATGTATTCTATCTTGCTTTATTGATTGTTTTGTATGCTAGATTAGGATAATACCTTGGACGTTCATATTTGCATGTATAATAGAGAAAACATAGATCCAAGGTATTTAGGGTTGCATGTACACTTAGGAGTGTTAGAATGCTCATAACCCAACAGTATAATAGAGAAAACATTGATTTGAATTATCTTGTTTTTATGAGTTGCTTAGATTAATAGAAAAGTTGAGTGAAAAAGTTGTTTTCAATCCAAATTAATCTAAGAGTTGATTCTAAAATGTGTTTTTGTAACTTGTCCTCAAGTTATATGAAAAGTCACATTTAAGTTTCATAAAAACTCATAAAAGTTAGCAATGGTTACAAAAGATGAAGAGTCTTGTCCTTAAGTTATGGAGGTTCAAGAGTCACTTCATTAATAAATAAATAAATAAAATATGTAACCTTAATTAATTCCATAAGTTATAAAACAAAGAAAAGGTTAATTCTTTATTAGTTTAAAGTCTTCCATAATTTGTCCACAAGTTATGGAACTTGAAGAGTTTTTGGATTAAAACTACTTTAAATACATAAGTTATGGAATTAATTAGTTTTGAATAGTTTCAAAACTTGCCCTCAAGTTTTGGAATTTGTAAAGTTTTCTCTTATGAATACTTTAATTCCAAGTTAGCCCTTAGAATTTTAAAAGTTAAAATTCAACCCTTATACTTTATAATATTATAAGTCAATAATATATATATATATATATATATATATATATATATATATATATATATATATATATATATGTATAAGAGTAAAGTCGGTCTTACCGCTAGTACGCCTCATTCACGAAGCCGGTCTATAAGGTGGGTATAAGGTTGTTGCCTATAAAATGGCAACTTAATGGGTGTCCACTCTCACCCACCGCTTGCTTGACTGGTGGAGGGTCGTTAGCCGAACGGGTTTGACATGACTATAATTCTCCCTTCATTAAAAGTATTAATGATAAATACTAAGTAACTAAACTCTTAATAATTCCCAATCATAGTTACTTAGGAAAAATGTGAATAAGGTGCTAATCCATGAAATTACACTTTGCACTTTGTTTAAGTCGGTTAGTGGAGCGTGTGTGGTTAACCGGCACACTAACTCGTATTTAACAAGGTAGGCAAAGGGTAACTTAATGTTTATCATAGTATCGATGGAGCGTGTGTGGTTAATCGGCACATCGATTGAGGGGTAAACACTTAAGGGTACCAAGTAATTTGCATGGTTACTTCACACCTTGTTTTGTGATCCTCGGCATCCCAGTCACAAAACCTGAAGGGCACACTCGAGATTGAAACATGCCATTGAACAGTTCAATGAATCTCAAAAGATCTAGGAGTTTCAAAACCAGTTAAAAACCCAATAATACATTTCGTTTATCTTGGTGGAAATTGGTGAATCGTCATTCACCTACCTTCAAATTGTTTTATAGCTTGGATTACGGCATACCTCTTCTAAGTTATAAGATAGTTTGTTGGGTCCTAGCCTTAATATTTCATATTGGGTGTCATATTAAGGACTTTAAGATCAACTATCTTGAATATCTCCCATAACATGTCTGGTTTAGACATTTATGATCTTCCCAAATCTCTTGAAACAAGCTTTCCTAAATGAAGATGATGTCCCATGGATATAATACTTCTTTCACCTCCTCCAAATTATTCTCCCTACCCCACAAGTTCTTTAAAAAGTTTAAAGTCACTCGAGCCCTATTGGCAAGGCAAGGTCTTGGTGTGGTCACATCTTGGAGATGTAGTCACATATTGACAAGCTGGGAGAGTTGGGTGTCAAAGTCTTGAGAAAGTTGGTGGTTCAATCACTTTCTAAGTCACATAGTGAGTTCCTTTGGGACACCTATGAAATAGACTATGACAAGACCCTTAATGATCTTATCTATTGTTAAGATCAACTTCCTGAAACTTCATGGACATTGACAATGGTGACACTGGAAATACAGAAAAAAAGCATTCTCTTCCCAATGGAAAGGGATCGGCCATAGTCAACTCGGTTGACCAAATGGTAAAGAGAAAAGCTAAGTCTGTAATAGTCCTGTGTACCATTATCAAAGGGTCCATATGTTTATATTGCCAAAGTAAGGGTCATTAGTTGCGAAGCTGCCTAATTTACCTAAGGATGTTAAAGTCAATAAGATTAACTCTACTTCAGGTAAAAGTCCACTACTCTAACTCTGTTAAGTTTCTATTCTGAGATTCCTGATACATGATGTGACTGGGTCACATGGTAATGTTTTAAGAATCAAAGAAAAGTAAAGGAACTTAAAGAAAGAATATGCTGAATCTGATCGCATAGATGGATTTCTATCGTGAAGTTTGAAAAAACGGATTCTTGAGCTAATTCTTAGGAGTTATGAGATATTGCTAAGGAATAGATAACAACAAGTTTTTCATATGGGTTGTAAGGATAAGTTTTTCCGCATAGTTTTAAAATAAAAGGAAATTTTTTATTTTTAGTTATTTTAAAATATCCTTACAATGGCATTTGAGGAAAAAAAAATTGTTGCTTATATGATTCCATTAATAGCAAGAGTGGAAATATGAAATTCATTCCTTCATTTGTGGTAATGTCTAAATTTACCAAATAAGGAAAGATTCTCATCACCCAAGTCTCAATTGGACCGGGACTTGGAATCATGCAAGTTGTATAGCATGATGAATGAGAACTTTCAAGTATTGGAAAAAATTAAGACTAATTACTTGTTCACATGGATGTGTGAGTCAAGTAATGGACTAAGGGATCGAGCACATAGTCATGTGCACTGATTAAGTCCACCACAAAAGATGTAAGGCTATTCGTCATAGTTTACTAAAGCTCAGTAAATATGATTATACTTACAAGCTTAAGTCTAAAACTCTGAGACATTGGAAAAGGTTCCAATGTAAGGCAGAGCGAATAAGAAGAATCAAATTAGGCAGAAGGATAAAAGTTTCTCAAATCTGAAAAGATGGGAGAGTACTTTAGTATCAGTTTTGTGATCATCTCAATTATTAAGAAACCATATCAAAATTAGTTCTCTAAGGAAGTCTTAGTTCATTCTTATGACTAAGAAGAAGGGATCTTGAATTGTTGAAATGGTTAAATCAAGAAGATGAGTCATACTTCGTTCCAATACAAGTCTTAGAGTCGTACTCCAAGATTGTAATATGAGTGACATGTCTTAAAGAAGGTTTAAGAACACTTATCAAATGTAAGAGTAAAAGTTTTCTACTCTTGTACATTTGAAATTGGTAAGTTGTGATGTTTTGGATAAAACAAAGACCAACTAAGGCCAATTGTGTGAAGTGTTTGTCTTGATTAGAATCCACACTATCTCTTGGATGTTTGACAAGGGAGTCTTATAGGTCAAGAGGACAGTGGGAGTCTTAAAGGTCTTGAAATTCTCAAGAACTAATCAAGAATGAAACCTAAAGTTCTTCACTAGCACACGACTTAAGGTTTATAACCTATCGTGTTGACATATTCTGTGCCCATTCCAGTTAAAGTTGGCTTTGCATATGAGTTCTTAGAGTTCTCAATGTGTTGCACAACAACTTGGAAGCAATGGTAGGCCCTTGAGCTACCAGGTGGCAAGAAATTAAGATTGAGTTCAATCCATATGGTTTTGGATTTGTCATTATCCTTGTCTTGTGATTATGGTTTTGACAAGTTCACATGGATAGGAACACATACACCATTAAATCTAAGTGTCATAAAGTTTCTCTCCGATTCATGAAAATGATGGTGAGGAAACACTTTCACTAAGTAGATTTTAGTTAGATAGCAATTGTGATATTTGCATTCTCAAAGTCGTTAGTGGAGCGTGTGTGGTTTACCGGCACACTAACCTGAACTTGTGAGAAGTGGCAAAAAGGTGTAACCATTATGATTACGGCATCCCTCTTCATAATTGTTTAGACACACAAGTGTGCTATCCAAGGGAAGGTGTATGTTTTTGATAAAGTTTTATGAAAACAATCTAGTATCAGAAATCTGAACTTTGGTCAGAAAGTCAATAAAGTATTGATTTCTAGAAGTCGAGCTTTCTGAGTACATGTCAAAGCTAGTGGGAGCATAAGTGTTATGCTAATAATCATCATGTTAGTGGGAGCATGATAATTATGATAAGTATTGCAAGCTAGCAATGTTAATTATAGAAAACAAAATGTTTCAATTGGGAAAAGTTGTTTTGCTATAATTAAGGGAGAGGAAATTATACTTCAGCTCAAATCTATAAGCTTAGATCGTGAGGTTTTAATCATTTAGTCAAGAATATATATGAATTTCATGTTGGAATGGCTCAACATAAGGAAATTCTGTATATGGGTCCATTATTTGCGTTCTAAAATTCGATTATGATTACGGCATCCCTTTTCATAATATGAATTATGAGAACTTGGCAAATAGAAATGGAAATGTTATAGCAAAAGACTGGTTTAGTCTTTATGTGAGACATCATGAATCGTGTCCCATATGCTTCGGATATAGGACCGATTACATGTGCTATATTCATCCTTTCTAAAATTTTCCAAATGCCTAGGGCATTAAGAAGGGAAAAGGTTTAGAACTGGATATGACTAAAAGGATTAAACAATTTTCGAGGACAATCTAAGGTTTACCAAAGACTGGTTTCTCAAGGACAATTGGAAGTATAGTGATAATTCTGGAAGGACCATATTGACATAATCTGTAAGGAGGCAACTCTTGTTCAGAAGTGATAGTCAAAATGGAATCTGGAAATGTTTCAAAGTTAGAATTTTTTCAATCTGTGTAAGATTAAGGAAACTTAATGCAAGAAGGATGGTTCCAAGGAGTTGATCTCCTTTGGAATGCTCTGTAATGATTGTTGCCAAGTCTTTCTAACCTTGTGCATAATCATTACAAGAGGATCAATGCATATATGTTTAGAATCTAACAGATTTTAGTAAATGACATGAATTTGGAATTCTTGCATTTGCAGTAAGGATTTGGGAGTGTGAAAAGAGAATCATTGAAGTTATGTTCAATTGATCTAGTTCACAAAGTAAAGATCATAGAAAACATAGTATGCATACTTGGTGTATGGCATGACTAGTGTTTAGAAAACATAGTGTGCATGCTTGGAGCATGGGACAACTATTGTTTTAAATTCAAGAATAATGTTGATAGCTGAAACAGTATACAATGAATAATGTGTAATCATATGGTGATAAATAAAAGGTGTTTTATTTATATTCATAAGTTCTAAGACCATATTGGATTCAATTATTATTGTGTTTCACTTTGCATATTTTTACTTCCCGAATAAACTAGGTTATTCTTCCAAAATGACTAAGTTATTCAAACCATCCACAGTCGGTCATATGTTGAAAGTAGATATGAATTAAGACTGTCATGGGTTGGCTTGTAGAGGTCTAAGATGTTGGACAAAGGGCTACAACACTCATGAGTGCTCATAAGTTCTGAGTATTGGATTCAACCCGCGCTCATTGGAATCACTTCATGGGTTTTATCACGAGTGATCATGAGACGATAATATCTTATATTCTTCAAACCTAGAGATATGAGTTGTTACTATGAGTTGATAGTACATTGATTACACGAAACGCATTGGTAACTCGATGTTATAAAACGTGTCTTTGTGTATGATTCAACAAGTAGTAGAACAAGCCATATGAGTCGAAGTTTATCCATTCCTTTTACCTTCGGGATAAAAGCGATATCTGTGGGCCCCTCGATGATTTGATGATGACAAATGGAAGTGCTCGGCCGGGCCAGGACTGATTTGATTTGTTCAATTAGTCAGTCGTCATAAATCGGAAATCGGGAAACAACAAATGGACAGAGAGAATGATTATAATCCATGTCTCAGTCCATATGATATCTAGAATGGAGGAATATATGATCCCTTATCTAATGGACAAGTCATTGACAAAGATCAGAGTTCATCTACAAGGTCAGAGTTCGACAGAAGCTTTTGAGAGCTACGATTGCCAGTTGGTTCCTAAAGGCATACGCAATAATAATTTTAGACTTATCCAAGTGGGAGACTGTTGGATTAATGTCTAAGTCCATAACTATAATTGGTAAGACTTGACCCGACCCGGCATGGTCCATTTGGGTTGCATGGCATCATGCACTTGGATAGACTATAATGAGAGAAATAAGACACTTATGGTTATTAATATATTATAAGTTCTAGTATATTAATAATAATAATAATAAGATTATTTAATTAGTATTGATCAAGAATTAATCTAGGGTTAATTAAGTGATCAAAAGAAGACTAATTAAATATATGGGTTGATTGTGTAAATCATCCATACTTATATAGTGGGCTAATGCTCCATGGATTATCTAGTTGGGCCAAAACCCATATGATGCTCCATGGATGCTCCATGGTGTATTTGAACCCATGGATCCAAGGAAATGGAAAGTCATGACAATTAGGGTTTACCCTAATTGTAACACTATATAAAGATATTATTCTTCCCAAAAATCGGCCACTAGATTATTCTAGAGAGGGATAGCCGATTTCATGAAGTGTAGAATTCTCTCTAAGTTATTCCAAGTGTTTATGGTGTTGTGTGAACCATTTGAGGTGTCACACTTGGGGCACTAGGCACTCAAGCTTCATGAAGACATTCTACATCAAAGAGGTATTTATTCTATCTTGCTTTATTGATTGTTTTGTATGCTAGATTAGGATAATACCTTGGACGTTCATATTTGCATGTATAATAGAGAAAACATAGATCCAAGGTATTTAGGGTTGCATGTACACTTAGGAGTGTTAGAATGCTCATAACCCAACAGTGACAACCCAAAATTTATTCTGTCATTTTTAACCCCTTTTTCCGTTAATAAGCCTCGTTTTATTTAACTGTCCGTTAACTTTTGGACTGACCAATTAATTTGGGACTTTTATAAATGACTTAGTAAGGATTGAAACAAATTAGAAACACCCTCGGTAATCCTTTGAAAAGTTTTAGTTTCAACCAAGTCAAAATACGACCACTAAATCGGGTGCAACCAAAAGCCCTGTTTAACGGCAGTATCGGGTAGATTTCCACTGAGCCTCAACTCAAGCCCCTATATAAGGGATAGTAAAGTTCATTTCCACCCTTTTTACTCTCTCTCTACACTCTCTCTCTACAACTTAATTTCGTGGTTAAAACATCAAATAGGGGTAAATTCATGTGTTTACGGCCCAAGAACACTCTTGGACCGTGAACACCATTAAATGGGGTTTTTAAGCCCCAAAACCCCTCTAAACTACCCCTAAGGCTTAGATATGGCTAAATGACTTATGGAAAAGGACTTAGAACACATTAAACATAACTCTTGGGGAGTAAACTTGAGTTTACTACCCAAGAACATGCTTGGGCCATAAAACACCTCCTATGGCCTTGGAAAATGTTTAGAAGCAACCCCCCCATTGAAGTAAAGGTTTTAAACTTCAATAAATCCAAGGAAATAGGAGTTTACGGCCGTAAACCCCCCTAGGAAAGGTCCATGGTCCGTAAACTCCTAAAAGGTGCCCAAATGATGCCCTAAACACCCCATTTGCCTTGGAAAAATGCTTAGGATTTTATTCCCTATCATTTAAGCCCTTAAAACACCAAAAGAATATGTACATAGGAGCTTACGGCCGTAAACTCCTTGTCTAGGGCCGTAAAATCCTTAATTGGTCCATTTGATGCCTTAAATCCATTCATACACTTTATATTTGGACCTAGCAAAATTCCACAACTGATATAAGACATTTTGGCATCCTAAAACACCCTCACCATGAGTTTACCGCCATAAACTCATGGGGAGTTAGTCCCAGGGCTATGAACTCTACAAAGAGTTTACTCTTGAAGAGTAAACTCCCTATCTAAGCCATACACACCATTAAATGTTACTCGGGACACTCCAAGCACTTAATCAAAGTGTTTTCTGCAATTTAGGATGCGTATACATGTTTAATTAGTATTATATTTACTAATTGTATGTAAACATATGTCAACATATGTTAATAGGTCACTAAGTGTGTTCAAGTCTTTACTTGACACCGAACGCCCAACCGGCACCACCGTCGGATCTACTTACAACAGGTGAGTTCATACCCCTGAATTAACCTTTTAAATGTTTTTACCTGCTTTTAGGGGGGGGGGGGAATACAAGTTAAACATGCCAGATATAATATCAATCACATGTGATTGATAACCCGCATGCACAAGGATTCATTACACTGTCACTGTTTTACCAAGTATGATACTATAAATGGTTTCTAAAACATCTTTATGTGTTCAAAGCTTTTCTCAAATTGCCTCTCGTGCTGTATGTTTTATTTCAAACTCTGTTACAACAGCATTTTAAACAAAGCTTTTCTCCACTTTATCAAGGTTATAATCAAAACTTGTTGATGAATGATTTTCTTAAAGTATAAAGGTTTTCCAAAGATTTCATCAAAGTTTTCTTCCATGTTTTTATACTCCTACTTTGTTATTTACTACTGCTTTGTTATACTTCTACTTAGTTAATGCTCCTACTTAGTTAAATGCTACTACTTTGTTAACACTTTTACTTCGTGATACGCTTATACTTCACGATACATTTCTACTTCACAATACACTTCTACTTCACGATCACTACAAGAAAAAGACCCTTTTACGACGCGCAAACCACGACACTCATTGATTTATGTTACGCAAAAGAGCGTGACGTTAAACAAGTGTCATCTCTTCAAAAAATTTAAGGATATATGTCACGCATTATTGTGTGCCCTTAAATTAGTGTCTCTAGAAAAGAAATTAAAAACACGGAGGGCACTTTATTTTAAACGTGCGTCCTCTGTACATGTCGCTTTATAATTTTAATGAAATGCGCGTTTAGTAAAGGGGGAAACGAAATCCCCAAAATTTTGAAAACCTGTCTTCTACCTTCCTCCTATCTTTCATCTTCGCAGTCTACTCTTCCCTCTCCCTCCTTCTCTCTTCTCTCTGATCCGCTTCTCCGCCACTCCTTAATACCTTGCAGGAATCTAAAAACTAGAAAACCCCGTCCTCACAAAGTCTAGGAAACTAGGGTTTTTTTAATCCCTCAAAGAACGACCCACATCCTCCATAGATCGATCTCTATCGCTTCATTTCTCACAAGATATTGAAAACTTTACATTCATAAGGCCACAAAATCAAATATTGCTTGAACTAGGGTTTCAAGTTCGTATCACATAAACCTCCCTCAATTTTTTCTCCCTGTTTAATTGATTCCCTGGTTTTGATCGACTCATGCTCACGCCGATCATCGATTTTCAATCGTCGACCATCGCTGCATAATGCCTCATTCCCAAGATTTCAATGTGTGGTACCTCGATGTCATTTCCCAGGCTGAGCTCGCTGATTACGACCCTGTTCGTGGTACCATGGTTATTCGACCATATGATTATGCCATTTGGGAAGCTATTCAGGTACGTCTTTTGTTTGTTTTGAGAAAAACTTGTTAAGCTCTAGACGTTCGCTTTTGATTTTTTTTACCTTCTTCCAAATTTAACCTAGATTTTCTCAAAGCCATCTGCGAATCTCCTTTTGGGCCTTCTTCATTAGCATGTTTCGAGTTTGAACTACAGTAAACTCTCCGGTTCTATTCCAAATATTATATGTCACATTAGTCTCAAAACCAATTGTTCTTATCCCACTCCCAGATTTATTATTTCTTAAGGACATTTGATATGGGGTGTTAAATGAAGAAGGTTGTTGCTGCTTGATGTCACTATCATCTGCTTTTCTATTTTTTTAGTGGTTTCCCATGGACAAATCTTCACACTCTCTTTTCAATCTCTCATTCACGCTCTCTTTATATGCCACATCTGTGTTTGTGTTGTTTGATGAATGATATTGCTTCATTGAATCTCGATGCTATTGGTGTTGCTGTGCAACCGATTTCTTAAAACTAACAGGTGGTGCACTCTCTGTAGCCAAAAAAGGCTCCTGACAATTGGGACATAGGAGTGTTTGATTCAGGTATATTTTTAGGTATTCATATTACATCTTGCATCCATGGCAAACAGTCCAAAAATTAGTGGTGGAGCTGTGGGACCTTTGTAATTGCATTTTCTTCCATTCATGGTCACAGACCTAGGTCAGAAGTGGGTGTTGTAGTAGATTAGCAGCAACAATCTGACTTTATGGTATCAACTACTCCTACTTTTCCATTTCCCCTTTTTTATTCACTTTGATGCTTTTATTTTAGGATTTATTTGTTTATAATATAAACAACATACGATTTATGTTTTATTTATGGGTGCAGTTTGCTTCCGGTGAAACCATGAGGAAATGCTTGAGCTCTGTATGTTTTCTTGGAACCTAACTTTTATCATTTCCATTATTTACAACAAAACAAGATTAATAATTTGTTATGGGGTACTACTTTATGATATTCACTTAATAGGTTGAAGAGAAGGGGTATGGAGTTCAAAACCAATTGAACTACTCACATCATGGATCTTAATATGTGGTCATCTGCAGGTCAACCTCCTCATACCTTGGTTACTTTTGGTTTTGGTGGGTGGTTGATTGTGATGATGGATACAAATGGTTCCACATACCCATTGAAAATCAGGAGTGATAGTGAGTTCCACCCTCAGTCATTAAAATGTCGAAGACTAGATCCGGCACCCGCACCAATAAAACCAAGAAACAAAGAGTTCCTCTAAGCGTCTCCTCTTTCAGATTTCTCCTAAATTTACTGTTTTGTGATTCTAATATGATTTAATGCAGAATAAGAATCATAATTTTACAAACAATGATGTTGAAGATAAATCTATGAAGTTACACTTCTATATGGACACAAGATCCTCCCTTAGCCAGGTGTTTGTCATGTCATAAAACTCATAACATATTAACATATCATATTTTGTTAGTCATGAAAGACATGATTTTTTCAATGATGATTGACCCTTTTTGTTTATAATTATAAATTATCAGGGTGTTCTTTCTCAGAGGAGATCTAGTTTTCGGGGTAACCAATTCCCTCTAGTAGTTGAAGCTGCTAGAAAAGCTCCTATTCGCAGTAGAAAACTTCATGCGGAATCAACCAATGACTTCATATAGACCAAGGAAAGTTGTTTGTTTTTCTTTAATAACAAGTTGTATTTCATCTCTTATTGCTGCAATAATCTTATTATAAATGTTGTTAATTTCGTTTGATGTGCAGGTGGCCTGGTGTACAAAATAGGGGTGCTACAAATGGAGGCTTTGCTGTTAAGATATAACTAAATATTCAAAAAAAAGTTGGTAATATTATTAGCCAAGGTATTGAGAGAGTAGTTTGTTTGTTTGTTATATTTATTTATATGCAACAGCAATTGAACTACTCACATCCTGTCTTCCCATTGAAAGTCTGGAGTGATAGTGAGTTCCACCCTCAAGATGGTGCGGGTGATTGGTTGAACATGTCCTGCAAGATTAAGCTTTGGGAATTGGTGAATGCACTTGTGAAGATTTCACCCCAATTTGGGGGCTCGAACAAGCTCTCCCAGCTCCTGTGATGACAGATCATAATATCTTTCCCATGCTAGATCCTTCTTCTCCAGTTTCATCAGAATGTCATTTTTAATCCCGTAAAATTGGCGTAGTGGGGTTTAGACATTCCAAATCCTGTTATTTATCATTTTTCACAAGTTCAAGGCTTTCTTGGCTAACTGGGCCCATCCTCTTTTCAAATATAAGCACATGATGCTTTCCAGCCACTCCAATCACCTTTTCATAACAAATATCATTCATCAACTAAAATCTCTACAATGGCTTCTTTACTGTAATTCCAATATACTGTTGAGCAAGTGGGCAAGGTCTGTAACTATTGTCAAAATGAAACAGGCCTTTCTCTAAGTCAACTCGCATAAATAACGCAACATCATCATAATTGGGAAGCATTGTAGATAGCCCAACCAACCAAATATGTTCCTTTGTGGTCTCAATTTGTCTAACAGTTCTTGCCACAATACTCTCGAGAACAGGTCTTCTGTTATCTTGCAGAAGATGAATTTCATCAATAATTATACCTTTATTTCTCAAAAATATATAATTTTAAAAAGTATGTATTTTGAAAAAGAAAGCTATTTTGAGGGGATTTAAGGTTTGGATTTTGTTGATTTTTTCCGTTGAATCAGATATGGAGAGAATGCAGAAGAAACTACAGCATCAGCTGATTGGAAATGCCCCAAATGTAGAGGAATCTGTAATTGCAGCTTTTGCATGTAAGTGTTGTTGTCGATCTGATATATTGGTACATATCTCCGTTTTCAAGATCTAATTCCCCTAAAAAAAGTTTCGAATTTGACTTTACCAGATTTGGTACTTTTCAAATTATAAATTGAATAACCTATGAACTTTTCAATACCTTTTCCAAACAAACAAGTACCACAGATAACATATTGTTTGTATTATTTTGGCAACAACATTCATTCCAATTTTCCAATCAACAAGTACCCTTTTAACCTTACACGTCAAAGGTAAAACTTTCATCTTTTTATTAATTTTAGTTTGCCTAAAGTCCAAATAACAAACAAGGGTATTTTTGTAATCTAACAGGAAAACAACACACCAGATGTAGCGGTTACTAGACTATTTGCATCTGCAAAGAAAGATACTTCTCAATATGGCGATTATGGAGCTTTCGCTAACTGCTTGCAACAGTTGCCACCTGAAGGACAAATTCGGGTATTCACCTTATTTCATTTATTCACATAATATTAAAAAAAAACATCTTTTTTTTATTGATTTCTCTTTATTTTCTTAGGCAACTGCTGCTGAAGTCCAAACTCTGCTAGTTTATAGGGGATTGACTTAGTTCTTGCAGCACAACTTGGTGATCAGTTTTCTCTCTCTCTCTCTCTCTCTCTCCCTCTCCCTCTCTCTCTCTCTCTCACACACACATTCTGAAAAATCTACTCGATTATAGAATTTTTTCTATTATATTTTGATTCCTACCTTCTCTTTGATTTAAATATTTTGGATTTAGCATCTTCTGTTGAGGTTATTCTTACACTTTTTGCATTCAAGTGTATGTCTCCATGAGGTAATTAATTTTGATCATGTATCTTTATTGCTATTAAACAACACTATAGATTATTGAATCCTGATACATTAGTAATAATCATTTTTTTTAATGTTTTCAGCTATTAAACACTGTTATAGATTAAAGGCAATACCTTGTTGTGTTTACAGGCAACACACGGGTTGGTGGAGTCTTTTTAATTTGACATGAAACCCAGAACCCAGAGGTATGTTTATTCAGCTACTCATCAAAATGGTTCATGTACACCACATGATGATATATTATCAATAAATCAAGATAATAATAATAATATGAAAACTTCAGTTACTCCATTAGGCAGCCTTTCATCACCTTCACCTATGATGGATTTATTAGACATATTCACCTAGTATGTTTATTTATTTATTTTTTATTTTATAATAAATTTTGGTAAAAAAAGTTATTTTTTAAATTCTTCAGTTGCATTTGGAACCTGCTAGCAGTAAATCTCTTCCTGCAAATGGTAACGGCTCAATAACACAAAAATTACGAGTTACCAACACTCAACATGGAAAGGTAACTATAACTAAATCATCATGGAATGAAATGTTTGTGTTTTTTTTTTAACAAAAAAAAATATCGTTTACATGACGAATGTTGATTGTTATGGCAGTAAGCAATCATTATGCGCATCCAAATAACTTACAAGTTGAACAACAAAGACATGTTGGAAGAAAGATATCCCTCGTGAGATATGATAGCATTTTTCGCTCTCTTCTATCACCATGTCTTAGTGTTTATATTTCAGAGAATGTTATTAAATATTATTTGTATCTTTGTATTCCCTGGTTCTTAGGTCCAAATCATGGATATTTGAATTTGTTGATTTTGGAGGTGAAATGAGACATGATATATGGTGCTAATAAAGGTAAGACAAGGGCAACAAATTATTCCATTAATGACATTAATCACTTGCATTTGTGATTGTATTCATTACATATGGATTCAATACTTAGCTAAGTTGACCTAGCATTTTATTCTTCTAGGTTCACTCAATTAGTTCTTGTTTTTGTTGTAAATTGTAAATTGTAATTCAGGGTATTCTTGGTCCATGTGCATCACTTGAGAAGGTTCATATAGTATTTTTAAGAATGTTGACTCTTTGTTGATTGATTGTTGTTTTTTTGTGCAGAAAGGTACTTTATGTTCTGATACTAGCATTGGTCAAGGGGGTACTACTACATGGAAGGTGCTTCAATACACACTTGCTTACAACAATGTACACAAATTAACTAAGGAAATAGCAATGTAGTACTAGGTTATATAGTTAAGGAAAACCTGTTAATAATAATGTACAAATATTTGTCTACTATTTGAATGATTATTTATATGACAATAAATTTTATGCAATGGATTGTATTTTTTGTATATTGTATTTTATTTTCTGTTATGAGACATTAAATGCAAAATTAATTTGAAAATTAATAAATCTGTAAATAATATTTTTTTTTAACATTTAAAATTATGATACACAAAAATGTGTGTCATCTTCATTTATGACATGGCCTTTCTTGACAGGGGCTTCCTTGATACGCATTGTGCGTCATAAACAGGCGCGTCGTAAGGTTACGACACGCAAATGCGTGTCGTCTTCCTTTATGACAGGGCCTTCCTTGATACACATTGCGTGTCATAACCGCGCGTCGTAAATGCGCGTCATAAATGCGCGTTGTAAATGCGCGTCGTCTATAGACGACGCGCAAAAGCGCGTCATCTCTGTTTATGACAGGGCCTTCCTTGACGCGCATTTGCGCGTCGTCTGAGCGTTTTACGACGTGCAATGAGCGTCGTAAAAGGCCTTTTTTCTAGTAGTGGATACACTTCTACTTCACGATACGCTTATACTTCACGATACACTTCTACTTCACGATATGCTTATACTTCACGATACATTTCTACTTCACGATACACTTCTACTTCACGATACACTTCTACTTTACAATACGCTTATACTTCACGATACGCTTATACTTCATGCTACGCTTATACTTCACGATACGCTTATACTTCACGAGATGCTTCTACTTCACGATACGCCCCTATTCGTTAACACTTATACTTTGTGAAACACTTCTACTTCGTTAAACACTTAAACTTCGTTAAATGCTTCTATGTATGCATGTGCTTGTATAAGTTATATAAATAATGTTTAAAGGACTTAGGAAGGCTATTTCGCCCTATTTCCTTTTCTTCGTTGAGATGTGGTCTGGTGGGATTGGATATCCGTCCAAAGGTCGTTTGATCATTAGTTATACATTATGTATACAAGCATAGACATATAGGTTTACATCGGTCAGTTCAGTTGTGAGTCTCTATCACTTGTCCAGTATTTTACACTAGATCTCACTATTGGAGATGCATCGTCAGGACACGACCTTCTCCGCCGTCTATTTGGTAACCAGAGTCTCTTGTAGGGAGAGAGGGCATTTTGTGTATAGATCTATACGAGATTGACACCCCCGCACCCTGACTGCTAGCTACAGTCCACGACCTACCAAGCCCAAGGGGTGACAGATGTCACATTATTTCCGACGCTTGTAGGGCGTCAAGTTCTCTAGTGTCTATCAGTGAGGTTACGTGTATCTCGGGGTTACCTTATAATTCATGGCCTTAAGGTAATGGGAATTAACACTGTATTCACTGTTTTTAGACCTTGCTAGACTTATCATTCATTTGATACTGTCTGGGGTCTGTATTCACTGTTTTTAGACTTTGCTAGAGGTATTCATTTGATACTGTCTGGGGTCTGTGTGTTCACTCGTTAGACTGAGTCAAGCGCGTCGTTCATTCGATACTCTCCTGGAGTCTATGATTTCTTTTGCCTTAGTCAGCAGTCTTCACTGCTGAGGCATATGTTATTTTCACTGATATTCTCCTACTTTCTTTAAAATCAATACCATAATTTGATAATGATAGTGTTAAGGGAAAAACTAATTTTTACAACATAATTCCGTCCAATCTTGGTAGAAGATTGCATTTAAATCAGAAAATATAGGATTTTCTGGTAAGGACTCTAATTCACTGTATACTCTAAAAACTACTACTTATATAAAGTTATTTGGATAAAATGACACTAAATACTTATGAACTCACCAGCATTTGTAAAAATGTTGATATTCGATTTCAAATAACTTGTATTCTCAGGTCAGAAATAGACAAGTACATCTCAGGCGCTTTTTGTGAAGACCGTTTAGTACCAAGCTGCATCTACATAATTACTTGTATTACTTTGAAGTTTCTATGTAATGTAAACCATGTAAAACTATTACTATTAATGCAATGGTTGTTGTACTTTGATTATGTAACATCCCGAAATATCAAGAGTAGAGTAGAAGGGCTAAAAGAGTAAATTGGGAAAGAGTGACTCGGCGAGTCCATGGGTGGACTCGGCGAGTAGAGTCGCGATTGGGTCGCGTGTTAAGTAGTTGACTCGGCGAGTCAGTGAGACGGACTCGGCGAGTAGGCGCTGAGTGGAGAAAACCCTAATTCTCGAGGTTGAGCCCTATATAAAGAACATGACAGCCCTCTCTTAGCCTCTTTATGCCCCCTTGAGTCCTAGAAACCCTAAAATCGTGGAGAAGCACCATTGTTGAGCAAATTGGATCTTGGAGAGGTGATTGTGGAAGAGATTCTAGAGAAGGAGAGGCTTAGAGCAAGGGGCTTTTCTTGGATTCGAATTTCATTGCAGTTGGGACGTTCTTTGGAGGTAATATCTCGTTCTTGGGCTGTTGTCATGTTGTTTCTATGTTTTGGAGCAATTGCATGGCCTGGAGTGCTTCTGTATGGATTCAGACCGGTGGTACTCGGCGAGTCACATGGGTGGACTCGACGAGTTGCTTGAAGATGGCCTGGAACTCGGCGAGTTGTATGAACAACTCGACGAGTAGGATGAAGATTGCCTGGAACTCGGCGAGTTGTATGAACAACTCGGCGAGTAGGTTGAAGATAGCCTTAGACTCGGCGAGTCTGTTCTTGGGCTCGGCGAGTCTTGTCGAAGAGTCCCAATATTTTCTGGTCGAGTCGAGAATCGGTGAGTCAAGGGATGACTCGTTGAGTTGTGTGCAAGTGGACTCAGAGTTGTTGAACTCGACGAGTCTCGGGGTGACTCGGCGAGTTAGGTTGCGAATTGAGGGAAGTTCTGAGTATGGGGACTCGGCGAGTCATCGGGTTGACTCGGCAAGTAGAGTCAGTAAGGGGTTGACTTTGACCTTGTCTTTGACCAAGGATTGACCAGTGGTTTCCAGGGGCATTTTGGTAATTGTTGATTGTTGTTCTGAGTTCAGTGCATTGGCGGTTGTCCAGTGGTGGAGATCGTATTAGTGATCGGAGCAGTTCGGGTTATCTGTTCAGTCGGCAGTTTCGAGGTTAGTTATCCTCACTATATCAACAGGGTCTAAGGCACCAAGGCCGGCCCTTATCCGGGTAGTTGTTATTATGTTAATTGCTATGTTATGTTTGCATCCCGAGAGTTAGGATGGTATATAGAGACCTGTTTGAGAACAGTGCCCTGAGTGATAGGGAGATGCTATGCTAGTGACCTGTCAGGTCGGTATCCTAGTTAGGATGATGATATGCTATGTGATCTGTTTGATCTGCTTGTTGACTATGAGTTGCTATATGATTGTATGTATATGTGCACATGGTTGTTTGGACTGGAGTTAGGTTGAGGCGGGTCCTGCTGTGTGCTGTAGGCCAAGATACCCAGGGCGGACCGGTTGTCCCGAAGGCCCAACGAGCGGTCTGGATAGGCTGTAGGCCCGAAAGGGTGGACCAGACGTGCCAAAGGCTCGGAGAGTGGACCAGATAAACTGAAGGCCCGGTGCGGGCGGACCAGTCATACTGTAGACTCAGAGAGTGGACCAGGTGGATTGAAGGCCCGGGAGCGGGCGGACCAATCACACTGTAGACTCGATGTATGTGGATGGATTCAGAGGGTGGACCAGGTGGACTGTAGGCCGGTGCGGTGGACCAGTCACACAGTAGACCCGAAGTGCATGGCTGTTCTGTGATTGGATATGTTATGGCATGTTATGCGTGTATGGTATTTGTGGTTGGTATTTTGGGGATATCTTACTAAGCTTTCGGGCTTACAGTTGTGGTTTCATGTTTTTCAGGTTCTTTAGGAGACTGTGGCAAGGCGAAGGCGTGATCATACCGCTCCTCATGATTTCATAGTATTGTGATTCTGGGAGCACGTTAAATGTTTTGTATTGAAAACCTTTTTGTAAAGATTTAATGGAATCGAGATGTTTTTGAAAAATTTAAAATTGGTTGTACTTTTCGGTTGTTACAAGTTGGTATCAGAGCCTTGGTTTGAGTGAATTGGAGGAACATTCGTGTGACTCCAGTCTCAAATCGAGGAGAGTTTTCAAAAGAGTATTTAAAATGGTTTTCAAAATGAGTAAGGGAGGACGCGGAGGTACGATTAGCCGGAGCCAGTAAGTAACCCCAAAATACCATGCATGTTATGTGTTTTGAGCTTTGATAGAACAACATGCTAGCGATAGGCTAGGGATCTTCAAGATTTCATGATATGTTGCCTGATTTGTGATGCCTGTAGCCTAGGGTTCCTTATGGGATATTTTAAGTGCTCTTCTTGTGGTGAGGGTTGATCGTTGCTATGCATGATTCTCTAGGGCATTGTGGTAGTACTTCATACAAATGTGGGTAGGTATGGAAGGTAGTATGGGCCCGTACTACTGAAAGCACAGGAACCATACACGTAACAGGGAAACCATGATCTCTAGGGTTGGGTGGAGAGAGAGTTGGATCCCAGGATGGTGGGAAGAGTCTGAGATTTTGTGTGGTGTTTTTCAGTATGGAGGTTCCGAGGCATCATGAGAGTGGATCCGGATCAGGATCAGGAGCTAGAGAGAGAGTTACGGGCGGATCGGTGCCGCCCGAGGTTATCGGTCAGATGAGCACGAGCGAGTTGGATGCGAGGATTCGTGAGATCCTGCGTGATGAGATTGTTGAGCTGTTCCGGGCTGAGTTGCCAGAGCTGTTTGGGTCGATTAAGACCGCCATGGTTGAGTATTTTGATGAGCACTATGCAGCTCTCACTGAGACGGTTGCCGCGGCAGCTACAACGGCTGTAGCAGCGGCAGGGGGAGGAGCTAGTCGGGGTTTTCAGTATCGGGAATTCAATAATACGAAGCCTCCCACATTCGATGGAGTTCAGGACCCGATTGTTGCTATGAGGTGGTTATCAGACGTGGAAGGGTGTTTCTTTACGTGTTCATGCCCTGTTGATCAGAGGGTGAGGTGTGCTCTGAACCTGTTAAGGCTCGGGGCGAAGGATTGGTGGAGATTGACCACGGGGTCATTTTCAGATGCGCAGAGGGCTGCCGTATCATGGGATCAGTTCCGAGAGATGTTCCTCAGTCGTTATGTTCCGCAGGTCGAGAGGGAGAGATTGGCTCAGGAGTTCCTTGAGCTGAAGCAAGATTCGGAGTCGGTGACTGAGATCACCAGGATGTTCACTGAGAGGGCTATGTTTTGCCCAGAGTTCGCTTCGGAGCAGGCTCAGATGTCTCGATATCTGAGCATGCTCAAGAGGGACATCAGGTAGTTTATGTCTGCGCAGAGGTGCGGGACATTGTTGGAGTTACAGGAGGCCGCCAGGCGGCGTGAGTTAGAGATTGAGTTGCAGTTGCATGAGCTAAGGCAGGCTCCGGTGCAGTCGCAGCCGGCGCCGAAACGGTCCAAGATCGTTGATGTTAGAGTGGGGGATCTGAGCAGCCACACATTTGGGAAATGTGGGAGGGGTCACACCGGGGTTTGTAGGACCGGTGTTACATGCCGCAAGTGCGGAAAGGAGGGGCACTATGCGAGGGATTGTCGGCAGTCAACACCAGTTCGGGATTTGAGGATTTGCTATCAGTGTCATCAGGTTGGGCATTTGAGGGTCAACTGTCCACAACTTGTTGCAGGACCGGTGCAGGCTCCAGCACCGGCCACTTTGAGGATCGCAGGTGGAGGTCAGGGTGGAGCAGAGCCCCCAAGGGCTCAGGGTCGTGCTTTTCAGCTTGTAGCAGAGGAGGTCAGGGCAGTGCCAGATGCAGCTGCGGGTATGATTCTTTCTTGATGTCTTGTTATCTTGCGATTATTATGGTGTATTGTTTTGTGCTGGTATCTTTGCGTGGTTTTCGATGCGGTATTCGTCATTTTGCGGGTTATGGTTTTGGTTATGGGTTATGGTTTTGGGAATTCCGTTGGTTATCATTCATGAGGGTTATTAGTGGCAACCCGGCATTGGGTTTCAGGCCGGGTAGCATCTGCGTTCTGAGGAGTGGTTGATGCAGATTGAGTTCTTTCGAGCAGGATGATCGGTGTTGATGTGAGATCTCGTTGAGGTTGTTTATGCTTGTGGGAAGCAGTCCGCGTGTAAGTGTTTTCTTTGTGGAAGAGTTGTTCTGGGAGGTCGGTGATGGCGACTGGTGGTTGATAGTTAGTGCCCAAGTGGGGGAGAATTGGAGAATTCTCCGGGAGATCGACGAGCATTCAAGAGTGCTTAGCTGTTAGGATTCAGCAAGTGCTCTGTCAGCCCAGAGTATAGGCTGATAGGAGTAAGTGTCGGGCATGCGGGGCGGGATACAGACCTAGGGCATTAATTGAGGAGGGCCTGGGAGCAGGCCGGGATCGAGTATGTATGATGGAGTTAGAGTTCGAAACCCCTTGAGGGCAAGAACGGTATGCACGGGAGGATTTCCGAGGGGGATAGCTCGGAATGTTGAATGCTAGTTGAGCGGTCCGGATAGACTGAAGGCCGGAAGGCGTACCAGTCAGACCGAAGGCTCGGAGAACGGTCCAGCCAAACTGAAGGCACTTAGAGCGGTCCAGATTGGCTGAAGGTTTTGAGAGAGTGGTCCAGATGGGCTGAAGGCCTGGTGAGGTGGTCCAGTCATGCTGAAGACTCTGCAGATATTGTTGGATCAGTTTGAGAATATGGATTGTATATATTGCGGTGTGATTGCATTAGAATGTCTGGCCCCGGGTAGTGATCTTGATTAGTGGAGATAGTGCAGGGGCTTGAGAGTCCCTGCGATGAGAGTCAGAGTATGTGTGTTGGATGGATAGCGGATTCGCTAAAAAGGGTGGTATGGTGTTGGGCGAGCATCGTGGCACTTGTTGAAGTGGCTATATGGCCAGGTGGATTCCTTGGAAAAGGAAGTGAGAGAAGTGTGTAACTCCAAGAGGGAGTGCAAGTTCACGTAAGTGAAAGCGGCAAAGCAGAGTTATGAATAGAGTAATTCGAGTATGGTTATTGAGCAGCGTGTTTGAGGCAGTGGAATAAAAGCTCATCCAGTTTGGGATGTTTGCTGAGATCACGGAGGGAATTCCGCAGATATAGAGCCAAGAGACTCGGAAGGGATGCAGGGAGAGAGTCTTGGGCTCTCAGTGTGGTTCTGATCAGGGTATTGGATGTGTATTAGTGGTTCCTCCTGGGGGTGTTGGAGGATATCATCAGTGTATCGGTTTTTCCCAACCTGAGGGTGCTGGAGCAAGTTTAGTATGTGTATGTGATTGCAAGAGGAGAACTCGTGGGAGTTGCTCTGAGATTGAGAATGGGTCTTTCCGTCATCGCGGAATGGATAGAGTGGGATTCGGATTGGGGATCCGATGGTTCATGGCTTTCTAAGCCCTTATGGGTCAAGTGAATGTTGAGATTTGGGGCAATGATGTGTCATGGGTAATTCATGGTTGTTGAGGGTGATTATCAGAGGGTACAACCGGTACCCGGCTCGAGACGGTGATTAGGACATCGTAAGGAAAAAGAAAGTGTGTTTGAGTTTCGATGGGTATGCCTTGAGGGACATGGCCCGGTTAAGGCCAGGTGGTGTGTTGTGGGAGTATCGTTGGGATTGAATTGCAGTAGGCTTCTAGGACGAAGCCTAATTTAAGTGGGGGAGAATTGTAACATCCCGAAATATCAAGAGTAGAGTAGAAGGGCTAAAAGAGTAAATTGGGAAAGAGTGACTCGGCGAGTCCATGGGTGGACTCGGCGAGTAGAGTCGCGACTGGGTCGCGTGTTAAGTAGCCGACTCGGCGAGTCAGTGAGACGGACTCGGCGAGTAGGCGCTGAGTGGAGAAAACCCTAATTCTCGGGATTGAGCCCTATATAAAGAACATGACAGCCCTCTCTCAGCCTTTTTATTCCCTCTTGAGTCCTAGAAACCCTAAAATCGTGGAGAAGCACCATTGTTGAGCAAATTGGATCTTGGAGAGGTGATTGTGGAAGAGATTCTAGAAAAGGAGAGGCTTAGAGCAAAGGGCTTTGCTTGGATTCGAATTTCATTGCAGTTGGGACATTCTTTGGAGGTAATATCTCGTTCTTGGGTTGTTGTCATGTTGTTTCTTCATTTTGGGGTTTGTGGGGAGCTTGTCTTTGGATGTAATTGGAGTCTAGAGGATAGATCTGAGGTTGCTACCTCAAATCTGGAATGGAGAAGGATAAGAGAGCATGAAAGTCCCTATGTTGGAGTGTTTAGTGGAGCCATCATGTCACAAACCCTAGCCCAATGTGAAAATGCCCTAGATCTCTTTGGATTCACGTAAAGTTTGCCACTTTACATGATGGATGAGTTGTAGGAGGCTAGATCTATGTTTTGGAGCAATTGCATGGCCTCGAGTGCTTCTGTATCGATTCAGACCGGTGGTACTCGGCGAGTCACATGGGTGGACTCGACGAGTTGCTTGAATATGGCCTGGAACTCGGCGAGTTGTATGAACAACTCGGCGAGTAGGATGATGATTGCCTGGAACTCGGCGAGTTGTATGAACAACTCGGCGAATAGGTTGAAGATAGCCTTAGACTCGGCGAGTCTGTTCTTGGGCTCGGCGAGTGTTGTCGAAGAGTCCCAATATTTTCTGGTCGAGTCGAGAATCGGTGAGTCAAGGGATGACTCAGTGAGTTATGTGCGAGTGGACTCAGAGTTGTTGAACTCGACGAGTCTCGGGGTGACTCGGTGAGTTAGGTCGTGGATTGAGGGAAGTTCTGAGTATGGGGACTCGGCGAGTCATCGGGTTGACTCGGCGAGTAGAGTCAGTCAGGGGTTAACTTTGACCTTGTCTTTGACCAAGGGTTGACCAGTGGTTTCTAGGGGCATTTTGGTAATTTTTGATTGTTGTTCTGAGTTCAGTGCATTGGCGGTTGTGTAGTGGTGGAGATCGTATCAGTGATCGGAGCAGTTCGGGTTATCTGTTCAGTCGGCAGTTTCGAGGTGAGTTATCCTCACTATATCAACAGGGTCTAAGGCACCAAGGCCGACCCTTATCGGATTGAGATCCGGGTAGTTGTTATTATGTTAATTGCTATGTTATGTTTGCATCCCGAGAGCTAGGATGGTATATAGAGACCTGTTTGAGAACGGTACCCCGAGTGATAGGGAGATGTTATGCTGGTGACCTGTTAGGTCGGTATCTTGGTTAGGATGATGATATGCTATGTGATCTGTTTGATCTGCTTGTTGAGTGTGAGTTGCTATATGATTGTATGTATATGTGCAGATGGTTGTTTGGACTGGAGTTGGGTTGAGGCGGGTCCTTCTGTGTGCTGTAGGCCAAGATACCCAGGGCGGACCGGTTGTCCCGAAGGCCCAGCGAGCGGTCCGGATAGGCTGTAGGCCCGAAAGGGCAGACCAGACGTGCCGAAGGCTCGGAGAGTGGACCAGATAGACTGAAGGCCTGGTGCGGGCGGACCAGTCATACTGTAGACTCAGAGAGTGGACCAGGTGGATTGAAGGCGCGGGAGCGGGCGGACCAATCACACTGCAGACTCGATGTATGTGGATAGACTTAGAGAGTGGACCAGGTGGACTGTAGGTCAGTGCGGCGGACCAGTCACACAGTAGACCCGAAGTGCATGGTTGTTCTGTGATCGGATATGTTATGGCATGTTATGCGTGTATGGTATTTGTGGTTGGTATTTTGGGGATATCTCACTAAGCTTTCGGGCTTACAGTTGTGGTTTCATGTTTTTCAGGTTCTTCAGGAGACTACGGCAAGGCGAAGGCGTGATCGTACCGCTCCTCATGATTTCGTAATATTGTGATTCTGGGAAAACGTTAAATGTTTTGTATTGAAAACCTTTTTGTAAAGATTTAATGGAATCGAGATGTTTTTGGAAAATTTAAAATTGGTTGTACGTTTCGGTTGTTACAGATTACTATACTGCATATATTGTGATACTTGATATGACGTCATCCACCCAGAACGTTTCCGCCATTCCGGTTTTGGGTTGTGACAGATTGGTATCAAAGCATTGTTTATTGTGAGCTAAGTATATCAATTCATAAAATATATACAACCTATAAATACATAGGGATAAAACACTCTGACCGAGAATTATACTTTAAAATATAACCATATTTTACCAAAGTATAAGAACATCCAGAATCTAAACATTCGAACACAAGTATCACAAGAAGAACAAGAATAAAAGTCTTCGCATGTTGAGCATTATCGTCAAACCTGGGCAATTATGTAATCGTAAGCTGGAATAAATGTAACCTGATCAACTACATTTATTCGAGATGCGATGAACGTGTGCCTGGGAGTAATAGTGGTGTCGCAACAGGTCTGAAACTAACCAACTAGGAATGCTAGAGCCAAACATAAAGTTTAAAATACTATAGGAGTATTTTGGAATGCTAAAAGACTCACACTAATCCCATAATCATATTCAGAAGATAAGAAACAAACAAGAAATTAAAATACCATAGGGGTATTTTAGGATCTATAGATAACCTTGCATGCAGAGCTAAAAAGATCCTTATTGACATACCTACAATTATAGAAGATATACTCCCAAGCTTATATATAATAAGGATCCCATAGGCTAAGAATGTGTGGTTTCGCTCTACTTCCTTTTCCTCGTTGGGATGTGGATGTAGAGTAGTATCACATATTCGAAGGCCTATCGGATCTAAGCTATACATGATTTGTATACCCTATGTAATTGTAGCAGGACTCGATATGGATCACCCAATGAAATGTTACTAATCTCTTAGGATTCTTTAGATATTTCCATTCTCGCACACACCCTATAGAAAACCCTATCCACTTCAGTACTCGATAGAAGAGGTGATGCAGACCCAGAAGAGGTTCATTGGGAGGATTTCCAGTTAGGAAATAAATGAACCAAGACGAGACTATTGAAATCACCAAGTGCCTATATCTTTTTAGGGACATGGTGGGAAATTCGTCTAAACTTCCAAGATTTCCATTCATCCATCCTGAAGCGATGACACCCAAAGTAGGATTCGGAAGTAAGGCGGAGTAGAAATTCAATATGTCTATAGGAGAGGAGAACCCTAGGTAACTATCCGAAGGAAACCAACGTCGGTCCCAGTCAAAGATACGAGGTAGACAGAGGGAGCCAGTACATGGAACCTGGTAAGTGTCTTTTCCTCGTGTCCGTCACACTAATACACCCATAAAATAATACAATTTAGTGAGTTAGTGATTACACTACTCACGCTATGTGTTAGGTAAATCGCCTTTTCCCGTGCAAGTAACACGATTAGAGCGGATCCCAACACCTCTATTGAGGACATTTAGCCATAAGTCTTCATGAGCTTTTCTTCCCGCAAAATTCGTTCCGAACTGTTCTCAAATATTTCCAGGCTGGAGAGTGAAACCTTTCCTAGTATAAAGGTAACTTAGTAGGAACGACTTCCATCTTATGGCTTTTTCCGATACTCATACTCCTACCTTGAATACCTGGACTACATCATAGGGATGTAGGTCGACACTCGGTCAACCAGTATTCGAAGCACGGGAAAAATTTATGCCTAATATAGTAAGGATAGATATGCCCAGGGTTAACCATCGTCTCTCATCAGCTTGTTTTCCTTTCCGTGTAGGAAAACCATGCCTCCGAGGAAGCGTAACCCATCCGCCGGAAAGAAACCGACTCTCCTATTCGATGAAGCTACGTTCCAAGATACAGTCTCGGCAGCCGTAGCAACTGTCATGGCTCAACTCAATGCTAACAACGCCAATGTTAGCAACAGCCCTATCGGAAATTCCGATCCAAGTAATGGACAACAACAACCAACCTCTGTGTACCCAGCCACCCAAGAACCTCCACCAAATCCAATGAATAGAAAGTTCAAGAACGAGGAGGGAAGTACCTCCGCTCAAGGACCTTCTGAAGGGCAACGAGCTGAGACAGTCAATACCCCTGCCAAGTTTTCCATCCCGACACCTACAAGACCATACCTAGGAAACCTTCCCCACTGCAGCAAGTGCAACTACCATCATCATGGTACATGCTAAGAACTCTTCTGTGCTAGGTGCAACAGGAAGGGGCACACCTCTCGTACCTGCAGGGCCCCGGTTGAGTTCATTACATCAACCATCAATGTGGCGACCAATACAGTTTGCCACCTATGTGGTGAGATTGGACACTTCAAGAAGGATTGCCCAACTGAAAGAAAAGACAAGGACACAGGAGGAGTCTGACTCTAATGCTTGGGGAGAATCATCATGGAACCTGGTAGATTTTTGTATGTCTCTCAATCTCAGATAACTAACCGAAAACACTAAAAGGCTAACTCTAAATGTAAATACTTCCCCATTAAGGTGAAAGTCGCAGCACTGTTATAAAAGTTAAAATTTCATCAGGTAAGACTATAATGGCTAGATATATACATTACGACCATGTATAATTGAGATGGATAGACCTAGAGTGAGTGAATGCCATCTCATTTCATGTTCCTCGTTTGGTTGTGGATATAAGGCGGAGTCACTCAGTCAACAGTCCTCCCCTCCTTAATTATACATGACTAGTATATGTTAGGCGATTATAGAAATGCCTCGTGAGAATCCATTCATGAAAAGGTACTTTACTCAAAAACACTCAGGACCCTCTATAGTTCCGCGCCGATTCTATCGGTCCAAGTATCCATGGCAGTGATACATGGGACGAAACCCGAGACGCCTAGAACTTGTGTGCCTGTTCGGCACATGACACTATCAATCGTCATTGTATGCGATGTCGATGTATGCCAACTTCGACGCCCCTATCGATCATGGTTTGACTTAGTGCAACCGTGTGTAAATCCTAGTGCTGTGTAAAAAGAACTTTCACCACAGCCATTTCAGCAAATAAAGGTTCTTCCAAACCTAAACATAACAAAAATAATGAAAACTAATGCGATCCGTCAGTCGTCACTCGTATTTCAACCTTCCGAAGTACCCAGGAGAAGGGTACCATGCGCTGTAAACCAACCCTTATTATGAAGATAGAAACCGAAGCGAAAGACACTGCAGGCATTCCAGAAGATGATAACCACCAGAAGCAAACTCCGTAGATTCCCCAGAAAGACCCTTCACACCTCGCAATCAGGTTCGCGAATCAAGGGGATAGAACTCATGGGACTGACCACTATAACTAAGTATATGCATAAGGGTGGTATATAATTGAGATCAAAAAGATTTAAGATGTGTGCTTCCTCCCTACTCCCTGTTCCTCGTTGGGTTGTGGGTCTGGGGTGGAGTCGCACAACCGAACATCCTGCCGACCTCAATTATATACGGCCCGTATACACCAAGTAGTAGTGGTTCAACCAAGTATGAGCTCTACCACGAACCTCATAGTAAAACCCTTCATCCTATTCCTTAGAATAGGAGCTCGAGTCAAGAGAACTACGGCGGGTTGAGCTACTATAATGACCACAAATCCGAAGTTTGTTGTCATCCCTGTTTAGCCAACATAGTAGCTAACACCCTCAATTGACAAAAAAATCTGAGTCGTAAGAGTCAAGGCCATTGACTACGACCATCCATTCACGCTTAATCCCACAAATTAAGCATCTCAGCAGATATCCCGGAAATCCGAAAGCTGCGATGAGTTAAACTCTTAGGAGAGTGGATGAGGAGATTAAAGTTCTGAGTGATGGAACCCTATACTCACTAGATTTGACCTAGACTGAGAAAACTCAGAACCTTCAGAAGAGTAGTTGCAGAAGGTTTTCGCACTACTCAGGCACTTCGACCACCCCGTTACAGACAAGTAGTGCCTAGGATCCTCCGCCCTCTCATGTGGAAGAAGTCACCATCGCCTTGTAGGCGATAGACTGCATTCTCCGAAGCGAACACTAGAATACCAAGAACCACAGGATAACCTTCGCAATACTCTTAGCTAATAAAAAAGTGACATTTCCAAGGGGAATATGCGAGGACCTATTGGTAAAAGTGGATAAGTTCGTATTCCCGATGGACTTTATAGTACTAGACATGGAAGCGGATCCTCAAGTCCCGATCATACTTGGAAGAGATTTCCTCAACACTGCAAGTGCCATAGTAGATATGCGAGATTCTAAACTCACCCTTCGGGTGGGAGACGAATAAGTTACATTTGGAGTTGATCAAGCAATGAAGCATGCAAGGTTTAGTGATGACACAACATTCTCTATAGATATGATGGACGAACTAATAGAAGATTGGAAAGAAGACAAGTCGAGCAATCCCACTATAACTTTTGCAGAAGATTTTGATGCTGAAAGGGACCTGAAAGAGATAGAGAGACTGCTCGAAGAAGCTGACTATGATGATTTAATCAAAAGTGCAGAATGTTCGACTCGGCGAGTCGATACCATAGACTCGACGAGTCCATGCAGGAAACCACAATCAGATGAGGAATTTAGCCTGAACTCGAAGAGTCACCTGTATCGAATCGATGTGTCGAGTGCACAAAACGCAAAATTAGACCTTAAAACTCTACCTGATCATTTAGAGTATGCATTTCTTGAAGAAGGTGATCAAAAACCTGTTATAATAGCTTCTGACCTCTCCAAATCTGAAAAAGAAGCATTAGTCCATGTTCTAAAGAAGAGAAAGAGTGTCGTTGCATGGAGTATCACTGATATCAAGGGAATAAGCCCCTCTTATTGCTCTCACAAGATCAACCTGGAAGAAGAAGCAAATCCGGTAGTGCAACATCAAAGACGATTCAACCCGAACATGCAAGAAGTGGTCAAGAAGGAGGTAGTAAAGCTTTTAGATGAAGGGATCATTTATTCTATTTCCGACAGTCCATGGGTTAGTCCCGTTCAAGTGGTACCCAAGAAAGGCAGGATGAAGGTAGTCACAAACGAGAAGAATGAGCGGATTCCGACCCAAATGGTAACCGGTTGGCAAGTGTGCATCAATTATCGAAATCTAAATGCTGCCACTCGTAAAGACCATTTTCCTTTGCCTTTTATTGATCAAATGCTTGAAAGATTGTCCGACCATAACTATTATTCTTTCTTAGACGGATTTTCAGGTTACTTCCAAATTCCATAGACCCAATTGACCAAGAAAAGACTACTTTCACTTGCCCGAGTGGGACTTTTGCCTATCGCCGCATGCCCTTTGGGTTATGCAATGCACCCGCGACATTTCAAAGGTGCATGACGGCCATATTCCACGACATGGTGGAAAAATTCATGGAAGTATTTATGGACGATTTTTCTATTTTTGGATCTTCCTTCCATGATTGTCTTGCTAACCTTGATTTAATGCTTGCAAGGTGTGAAAAAAACGATTTAGTCCTCAATTGGGAAAAATGTCACTTTATGGTTAAAGAGGGTATAGTCTTGGGCCACAAGGTATCCAAAGCGGGAATTGAGGTGGATCGGGCAAAAATAGATACAATTGCTAAATTACCTCCACTAACTAATGTAAAGGGCATTAGGAGTTTTTTAGGTCATGCGGGTTTTTACCACCGTTTCATAAAAGATTTTTCTAAAATAACTCGATGTCTAACACAATTACTTTTAAAAGATGCACCATTCAATTTCACTAAAGAGTGTCTAGAGGCTTTTGAAATTCTGAAAGAAAAATTAACTAATGCCCCGATGATTATTGCCCCGAATTGAAACCTACCTTTTGAAATAATGTGTGACGCGAGCGACTTTGCATTAGGAGTTGTACTTGGCCAAAGGGTTGATAAGCACTTTCGACCCATTTATTATGCAAGAAAGACTTTGAATCCAGTCTAAGAAAATTACATCACAAGTGAAAATAAATTACTAGCCGTGGTGTATGCTTTTGACAAATTCTGCCCTTATCTTATTTTATCTAAAACCACTGTTTTTACTGACCACTCTACTATTAAGTACTTGTTTGCCAAGCAAGATGCAAAGCCAAGATTGATCCGATGGGTACTTTTACTTCAAGAATTTGACATCGAGATCAAAGATAAAAAGGGGATGGAGAATGTTGCAGTCGATCATGTTTCTAGTTTAGAAAACCCAGAAAGGGAAGATGAAGAAAACATGGGTATTGGAGATAGCTTCCCCAAAGAATATTTGATGGTGGTTGTGAATGAAGATCCATGGTATGCAGACATTGCAAATTACTTGGCTGGCAATTACCTCCCAAAAGGCCTTACCCATCAACAAAAGAAAAAGTTCTTTGCTGAAATTAAATATTATTTTTGGGATGAGCCTTATCTTTTTAGAAGTTGTGCAGATGGAATAATAAGAAGATGTGTATTTGGCAAGGAAAGTAGAGACATATTAGAGCATTGCCACAATGGACCTGTCGGAGGACATCATGGGGTACAATACACTGCTAAAAAAGTGTTTGATTCCAATTTTTATTGGCCACTATTTTTAAAGATGCAGCTACTTACATGAAAGAATGTGATGCTTGCCAACGAACGGGGAATATGTCGACAAGGAATGAAATGCCCAAATTAAATATTAAAGTTTGTGAGATTTTTGATGTTTGGGGTGTAGATTTCATGGGGTCATTTCCTTCATCCAAGGGCAACAAATATATCATCGTAGCGGTAGATTATGTGTCAAAGTGGGCGGAAGCACAAGCATTACCAACTAACGATGCAAGAATGGTGGTGAAATTTTTAAAGAAATTATTTTCAAGATTCGGAGTGCCTAAAGCATTAATTAGTGACCGGGGAACCCATTTTGCTAATGAACAACTAGCAAAAGTGTTGCAAAAATACGGGGTACGCCATAGATTTTGAACGCCTTATCATCCACAATCCAATGGGAAAACTGAAATTACAAATAGGGCGCTGAAAAGAATTTTGGAAAAATCGGTGGGGCACAATAGAAAAGATTGGGTGGATAAAATGGATGATGCACTTTGGGCATTTAGGACCGCATTTAAAACACCAATTGGAACCACACCATATAGATTAGTGTATGGTAAAAATTGTCATTTACCCGTGGAACTTGAACACAAAGCATATTGGGCTTTGAAAACATGTAATTTTGAGCCACATGAGTTGCGTGCAAATCGACTCTTGCAAATGAATGATTTAGAAGAAATGAGGAATGAGTCTTACACCAACTCATTGATTTATAAGGACAAGACCAAGAGATGGCATGATACAAGGTTGAAAGGAAATAAAGAGTTTGCGGAAGGACAAAAAGTACTATTATTCAATTCAAGACATAAACTTTTTCCGGGAAAATTACGCACTCGTTGCACCAGGCCTTTTTCTGTTAAGCATGTCTATCCTTATGGTGTGATTGAGCTATGGAGCAAAGATGGATCAAGTTTCAAAGTTAATGGGCATCGGGTTAAAAGATACGAAGAAGGAATGGAACAAGATGAAAGAATTGAAGAAATGATGGACTTAGAGGAAACCACAGCAATGTAGAGCGGAAAGGAGTCCAGCTAACGACTCCTCAAAAAGAAGCGCTTGACGGGAGGCAACCTGTTACGAGAGTTTGCTTTCTTTTCTAATTTTATTTTTTGTTTTCGTTAGGTTTTCTTACGATTTTTCTTTCCAATTTTTCCTAATTGTCTACAATTGATTGCTTAAGGGAAAGCAAGGCCTGAGTGTGGGGTAAATGTCATTAAATCTTATTAAAATTTTTGGGATAAATTTTCAGTTTTTGTGAAACAGCTTAACAGACTCGCCGAGTTTGTTACCTTACTCGACGAGTCCACACGAATTTAGAAAGTTCGGTCGCGCGACCTGACTCGCCGAGTCGGTACCCCTACTCGACGATTCGGTGCTTTTTACTGAAAAAAAAATTCCGGTAAAGTTAGGGTTTTTACCCTAATTTGGAATATCATTCTCATTTACACAAGCAGCCGACACACTCAACGTGCCTCTCCTTCTCTCAATCTTTCATCTTGATTTTCTTCTATTGTCTCCATGATCTTCAAAAAGGTAACATTTTTCTCACTAAAATCTGTTAAAGGTTCAACCTTTGGATGTTCTATGCCTTTAATTTTGTAAGAAAACCCGTTTTTGAAGATTCACGATTTTTAGGGTTCTTAAAATTTGACATGTTTTGTTAGTTTATGTTGTCGATTGTTACGAATTGATGGTTAGAATACCTATATGGACAAACCCCTTTCATGAATTTGGAGTTTACATGAGTTAATTTAGTCCGAATTGCAGCAGGTCTCGATTTGTTCAAAGGACTAGCCAAGTCTGTTCATGGACTCGACGAGTCTGGTCGTGATACAGAATAGATGTTCTTTTAATGCTTCTGTGTTTCTCTAGATTGTGTGTTATCTATGTGTGTAGGAAACATGTTCAGACTCGATCAAAGCTCCCGTAGAAGCCAAGATTCTCAGCCTTGGTTAACTTTTCCACGCATCAGTTCTGATTCTACGATGAGGAGGTGGAAAAAAAGGCTTGAAGAACTGAAGAAGAAAGAGATTTATGTGCCCAATGCACTTGATTGGGAATGGTTGGGTAGAGTACGATACGAAGAGGAGTTAGCGCCTTACTTGTTCCAAGCATTCAACCACAATGGAGTCTCTCTTACGTGTGATGGGTGGAACCGACTGTTCAGAATTCAAGAGCCGGTGTATCAAGAGCTATGTTGGGAGTTTTTCTCCATAGTTTCTTTCCAGGGAGGAAATGACTATTACAATCCCGGGAACATAAAATTCTTGGAGACTTGGGATTTATGACCAACAATTGGTCAATACTGCTGAGTTTGGTACAATTTTAAAGCAGTGCCACCAAGTCTTCCCAGATGGACTAAGGGGTAATCTTTGGTGGAATACTATCGCCAACAAGGTGTACATTGCACAATCTGCTCAAGAAGGGAGCATCCGATCCCCGACTCACCGACTCGTTCACCGTCTTATCTCGAGCACCATCAACCAAAGGAAAGATGATGATATAGTCCCTAGCCTTGATGTATTCTATTTATGGAGTATTATTACTCCTAACACTTTTTGCTGCATCCCATATTGCATAGCCGCATATTTGAGTGAGGGGACGGTCAAGGATAGGAAGACTTCAAAACTTAATGGTGGGATGTTCGTGACCCGCCTATCCAAGTCATATGGTTTGATGAATGCAGGAACGTGTGACATGTTCATGGAGGTTCCAACCCCTCCTTTTAATCCTATGCTTTTTAAGAGGGTGAATACTATTGAAGATTATGGAGGGGGCCACTATGCCATTCCCCATGATGACCTGGTGCTAGCACTCGAGGAACCGGGAAGGAATGTGAGGAGACGCCAATGAGAAGCTCGAGAAGAAGCACCGGTGATCCAGGTCGATGATGATGTACTTATGGATTGGTACAATGTGGAAATGAGGTGGCTCCAAATTGATTTGGCGAGGGGGATCAATTTTAGCAACCAATCACATATCCAATTGTTCAATCATTTCCAACTTCAACATATTGATGGGGGTAATTACCCATATAATCGTACATGGGAGGAGCGAATTGATGTAAGGAGGGCCGGAGCTAGTGGAAGCCGAGCGGTACATGATGATGGGGATGATAATGATAAAGAGGATGTGGAAGATGAAGAATGATTTATCTTTTTATGTTTGGTTATGTTAAAAAACATTTTTTATTTGTTTTTGGTTTGTAATTGATATTTGAACCAGTAGTTTTAGGATTTTGATTGCTCGACTATTTGTTTTAGTTTGTTTTCAGAATTTGGATGCTAGGGTTGTGTGCAAAAGACCTCGAGAGTGCTTGGAAGGACGAGTCTAGACGAAAGAGAGAAGCGAGTTCAAGTATCAAGTCCGGTGTTTACGAGAGTCTTAAAAGTGTCTAATTACTCAAGGAAAAATTTTCATGAAAGGCTTTGAAGTGTTTACCACATCAGAATTGTTTAAACATAAAGCAGTTTTTTTTCACACAACGATGGACTCGTCGAGTACACATACCCAACTCAACGAGTCCTAGTGTAAAAATCCGGATTTTGGCATTTTTGCGCAACAACTCGGCGAGTCTGTCCACTAACTTCACGAGTTGCTATGAATTTCTCATCTCAGCTTCTGATTTGGTATTATCTCAAATGGCAATTAGTTGCACTTATGAAGTATGATTCCTAGAGATTTCCGAAAGTTTTCTGCATTTTTAGAGCTTTTTACCACACAAGATATGACAACCAAGGCATTGATGAGCTGTTCCCATGTCTAAAGTCAGCTAAAGATGGAGCTTAAAAAGAAAAGAATCAACCTCGCGACTACTATCCCAGGGGAGCTTGTTCCAATTCTTTTTTTTTTTTTACTTTAGTTTTCTTTATCATGCATAACCTGCAATAGGGGCATTTTATGCATAAACACTTGACCACTTCTCTTGAACAATGCCCATTTTATGCATCCCTTTGAATCCACTATCCCAGGGGACTACTATCCCACACTTGACACAATGGCTGGGTTTGATTAGGATTATCTTATGTGATGTTATTATGTATAAAAATTCAGTTTTTCTTGGGGGCAAACAAAAGTCAAGTGTGGGGTAATTTGATATGTGCATGTTTAGTGTAATAGCTCGGAATTTCAGGTATTGTTATAATTATGTTTTTGGGTGTTTTAAGAGGGGACTCGGCGAGTTGGAGCCTAGACTCGCCGAGTAGGGTCGCAGATTTGGTCGCGGGTTCGCGACTGGACTCGACGAGTCCGGATATGGACTCGGCGAGTCTGTGCTGTTTAGCGAAAACCCTAACCGTTCAGGTTTGGGACGTATATGAGGGACTTTATGGCCGTCATTGTTCACCCTAGCCTTCTGAGAGAAACCCTAAGACGATTGTGAGCATCTAGAGCAAGGTTGAAGACCATTGTTGATTTTGGAAGTAGTGTTTGCAAGGAAGAGAAGGCTTGGTTAAGGGAACAACAAGAGAAGTCACGTTCTGAGGATTGGGGACACAGAAAGCACATTATTCTGGTAATAATTCGAGTTACATTCTTCTATGTTGATGTGTATATGGATTTAGGGTTTATTGAACCCTTTTGTGGCTAGATCGAATGTTACCTTAGTCCCCCAAGCGATTGGAACCCTATATTGGGACTCTTGGAAGTCCAGAATGTCCCATGCCTGAGCATTTCGGGAATCAATGGAGGTTTTGGATTGGAATCCTTATGCCTTAGGTCAAAATGTAATTTATGAGTCATGGGGTGTATTGTGAGCACCGAAATGAGGACCTTACGTGATGGATCAGTCTAGGAAGGCCAGACCTATGAATGGTCGGAGCAGTTCATACCTTAGAAAGCAGTTTGAGCGGTTGCATGGCATGGACTCGCCGAGTCCGATGAACAGACTCAGCGAGTAGCTTGAAGATTAACTGGGACTCGTCGAGTTGTTCTTCAGACTCGGCGAGTTGAGTCGGGGTGGCCCCGCGATTCGTCCTGGAGGAACTCGTCGAGCCAAAGGGGATACTCGACGTGTAGAAAGGGAATTTTAGAGAATCGGTGAGTTGAGGGCGAGTGGACTCAGAGTTGTTGAACTCGGCGAGTCTTGGGGTGACTCGGCGAGTTAGATCGCGGGTTGAGTGAAGTTCTGAGTATGGGGACTCGGCGAGTCATAGGGTTGACTCGGCGAGTAGGGTCAGTCAGGGGTTGAGTTTGACCTTGTCTTTGACCAAGGATTTACCAAGTGGTTCCAGGGGTATTTTGGTAATTGTTGTTTATTGTTTGAGTTCAGTGCATTGGTGGCTGTCCAAAGGTGGAGATCGTATCAGTGATCGGAGCAGCTTGAGCTATCTGTTCAGTCGGCAGTTTCGAGGTGAGTTATCCTCACTATATCGCTAGGGTTTATAGCACTAAGGCCGACCCTTTTTATCGGATGGAAATCCGGGTAGTTGTCATTGTTATAATATAGGCCGGAAGGCATTACATGTTATGGGCCAGAAGGCATTGCTATGTGGACCGAAAGGTTATGGCCTGGAAAGGCGTATGTATGCATTTAGTATGTTGACTGATTCGTAGGGTAATGTTATGCTAGTGACTGGCTAGACCGGTATCTTGTTTAGAGTAATGCTATGATATGTGATCTGTTGATCGATTGTTGTCTATGAACTGCTATATGATTATTTGTTATGTTATATATGCATTTTATGCTTATGGGCCGGAAGGCAATATGTTATGGGCCAGAAGGCAATATGTTATGGGCCGGAAGGCGATTATGTTATGGGCCGGAAGGCGTTGTGTGGTGGACCGGAAGGTCGGCGTGGGTAGGACCGGAAGGTTTACCCAGCAGGGACGGAAGTCCCCTGAGACACATGGACCGGAAGGTCAGGGCCTGGAAAGGCATATATGTGGGTGGTATTTTGGGGGTGTCTCACTAAGCTTTCGGGCTTACAGTTGTGATTTTATGTTTCAGGTTCTCAAGAGTCTGTGGCAAGGCAAAGGCGTGATTGTACCGTTCCTCGCGTTGGTGTTTTATGATATGAACTTGGGAAATTACTCTGTTAAATAATGTATTGAAAACCTTTTTGTAACAACGTTAATAAAATGGGTGATTTTGAAAAGTTTTAATTGTGTTGAAATTTTGGATGTTACATTTAGTCATATATTTTGTATAGATTATTAATAGTTTTTGGCTAATTTATTGCAATTATGGAACGAAAGGTGCTTAATTATGTTTAAATTATATTTTTAGTCCAAAAGGAGTGCTCGGAAGCAAAAGGAAGCTGGAACAGCTATTGGGAGTTTGGGAATCAAAGAATGAAGAACAAAGCCAAAAATAACAAGGGACTCGGCGAGTTGACCCTTGACTCGACGAGTTCCCACGAAGGTTCTCGAAGCAGAAGAGTCCTTACCTTCCCGGACACGGGAATTTAATGAGGGACTCGACGAGTCGCCTATAATCTATAAAAAGAGAATTCCTGATCAACACCCGATTTTTCTATGAAATCCTTAGGAGAGAAGCGACGATTAGTAGACGAGTTGAAGTGTTGGAAGCCAGAAAATCAATCCTAGATCCAATTGTGAGAAGAATTAAGGAAAAATTCAAGTTTACTCTTATTGTTCTTTAAGTTGAACCATGTTTGATTTACTTGATTTCGTTTTTGACTTTAGTCTTGTTGTAATCATGAACTAAACCTATTTTCTACTGTTTAGGAAAGACAAAGTTTGTGATTATGTGTTGATTTTATGATTTGGATTATCCTTATTTGGTGATTTGTTTTGTTACGCTTGTTAAAGACCCGTATGTGTTAATTATTACTATTTTCTGTTAATTAATCTGTAATTAAGTTGCACGACCATCTCTTAATTGCTAATCTCATATGATTTTTGATATGCCTAGGAATAGCGAGCGTGAAACTAGGGTTAATAGAGAATAGGAAAATTAATGTGTGAACTTGTGTGATGAACCATCAGCAAGAGGTTAATTGAAAGACAAATTCAATTAACCATTACAAGTCTTACTTAACCCGAATAAATAATCTAGGAAATTCATTAATTTAGACAACTGGCCACTGATTAGATTAATTTGTTTTCTAAGGATTAGTAATAGCAAACGTGAACCTAATCATCCTAATCTGTAATCAAAAATGGATTAATAAATAGCACTTTTCATAAAATCAAGCATAGGATCAAATGAGTCAATCCTAAACATAAGTCTTCTTTATTATTGAATTTAGTTGATTTAATTTGCTCGATTAGTTGGTAGTTTAAGTTCTAGTTAGATAATTAAGTTTTCTAGTCTTGAAAAACTAGAGAAAACCTCTTCTTTTATTATTTGTTTAGATAGTACTAGTAGTTAATTTAAAATTCACCGTTGCCTGAGTTCGATACCTTACTTACTAAAAACTATACCACCAATTGACAGGTACACTGCCTATTGTGTGATAAATTTACATTAGAAAAGTAGGAATAAAACTAGTTAGTTTTACACACATCAATGCATACATGCAAGGTCAGTGTCATAACTAGGTCAATACAAAAGTAAAATGATGAGTTGGACACTACGAATATGCTTTGGGGTATGTAACTAGACTTTGGATGAATATAGCTTGATCAACTATATTTATCCGAGGTGTGACTAATGTATGCCGGGGAAAACTCGTAGTGAGCAACAAGTCTAAAAACTTCCCATACAAGAAAACCACTAAGAACAAAACATAACATCAAAAATACTATGGGACTATTTTATAAATCTATAACACGACCTTCTAGTTTCATTTTGTATCCCTTACACCCCTATTCTCGCACAGACGTCATGGCAGGATTTCACTTACCAGGAGACCCCTACTTTCCCAACCAAGGGAATGTGGGATGGGTCGAGGAAGAACCTGAAGAAATAGTCGAGGAGGATCCCGAAGAAGATCCTGAAAATGATCCTGAAGAAGACTCGGAAGAAGAAGAAGAAGTAAAAGAAGATAAAGAAGGAATGGAAGAGGACTCCGACGAGGAACCTGAGGTATACGATCCACTCCCTGCTCACGCTCCTAGTCGAAACTTCCAGGGACCGATGCCGCAATGAGAAATGAATTTGAGATAATGGAATCGAGAACAGGGCCAACGCTCTCCTTACGGTATGGACAGGGGTTTCTACAACATTCACAGAGGAGGCTGGACAGACAGGGCTCTCCCTGTCATTATTCATCGCATTTCTCGCCACGGTGAGCATGCCAGGGCATCCACTAACCAGATATTGGAGCTAGGTGCAACCGCAGGGGTCGCTACAGTCCTCCTTCGTCACTTAGATCAAGATCACGACCGGACTAGTGATCACACTGAGGCCCTACATAGGGATGTCACCACCACCCGGGACGAAATTCAGGAATATTTGGAACGTCAGGCCAGGAAGGAAAGGTGATTGATGGAAGCAGAACGCCAAGCAGCAGAAGATATGGAAGAGGTTAGGGCAATGAGTGCACACATGGCCGCCTTGCAGGGACCAGCTGATACCCCATGCCACGCGTAGTGCTTGCACTACTCATATTTTGTTATAAACTAGGTATACGAGTATGCATTGGTGCTACTCTTTTCTGCATATAGGTTCGACCCCACGATTAAGTGACTGTACTATTCGAAGGGTCTATGTGATGTCAAAAAATTTCCGTTACATTGATGTAATGTAAAACTTTTATAAGGTCAAATTTTTCTAAAACAACATGTACTAAATTATATCAATGAAATTGGCATGCATTTTATTTCATTAGGAGTTTACCTTATATTTCATAACTTGGTGTTACAAATGATTTGCTTATGGTAACTCTAAGATCGACCTAGAAATGGTGAATCCATCTTGGGTCATGTTCCTTGTTTGGTTGTGGGCTTAGGGCAGAATCATTAAGTTCAACGGCCTATTGAACCTTAGTTACACACAACTTGTATACATTAAGTGATCTTAGGGGGGATCATACATGGTTCAAATAACAGGATTTCAAGGAGACATTACTAGTAAATTCATGAGTTTATTTTATATAGACTTATATTATGAAATGTTTGCAAATACTATAAGGTCGGGACATAATTTATAAAGAACTGAGATAACATTGTTCCATAGCACCCGACTTATAACCACTACTGGAAACATACCATCTTCATCTTTAAACTCTATGGCAAAAAGATGCCACCTCGTAGATCTACCAGACGCGTTAATAAAACACAAATAAATTCACCACCGCCCCCTCCATAATTTGACCCTGCCATGTTCCAGGCTGTAGTAACAGCCGTCGTGGTAGTTGCCATATCTCAAATAAACACAAATAGTGCTAGTGGGGTGGGAAGCGGTGCCACAAACTCAAACCAAGCAGACAGTTAGGGGCGTTCCAAAGAATGTTCCTACAAAGATTTTACCAATGGAAAACCCAAATCTTTCGATGGAAGCGGGGGCATCATTACTCTGATGCAATGGTTCAAGAAGACCGATTCAGTCTTCGAGATTTTTGCATGCCACAAAGCGAGCAAGGTAAAATTTGCAGCTTACACTTTCTTTAATAGAGCCATTACTTGGTGGAACGGCCATGTTAAACACTCGCAGTGGCTAACTCGATAAGTTGGGAGGATTTGAAGACTATGATGTTGAAAGAGTATTTCCCACGGGGAGAAGTGCAAAAATGGAGCAAGAGTTGTAGAATCTCAAGATGATATTCTCTAACCTTACAACCTATACTACCCGATTCAGTGATCTAGCACTTCTATGTCCCGCGATGGTCACCACGGAAGATAAGAAGGTGGAAAGATACATTTGGGGACTGTATCCCCAAATTCAAGGGAACGTAGTATCTACAAGACCCTCTACTTTTGATAACGCCAAAGATCTAGCATAAAGCCTCATCGAACATAAAGTCAGCCAGGGCACTGTGGAAGCCACCCCTGAGCAAGCAATATGGGGAAACAATAAAAGAAAGTTCTGGAACAACAAGAGCAAACAACCACCGCAGGACCCTGCCAAGAAGCAACAAATTGTTGTTGTCCATCCTGCCACTACCCCTGCCACTCCAGCACCATTGACGCAATATGTTGGAACCCTTCCCAAGTGTAATAAGTGCAACTTTCACCACACCAACGCTTTCCAAGAAATGCACTGCAACAACAGCAACAAGAAGGGGCATACCGCTCGTTTATGTAAGGCACCAAGTCAACCAATCACCCAAGCCGCGAATACCGGAGCAAGTCGAGCTTGTTACGGTTGTGTAGAAACAAGACACTTCAAAAGAGACTATCCAAAGTCACGAAATGCTAATGTTGGTGGCGTGGGAAGAGTCCTGGCTATAAGACACGAGGAAGCAGTCAAGGACCCCCTGGTGGTTACTGGTATGTTTCTACTTAATAATTCATATGCATTCATACTTTTCGATAGTGGAGCGGAGAGGAGTTTTGTAAGCCACCCATTCAAACACATACTTCAAAAAAATCTTCAATCACTAAAAGACACATACACCATAGAAATGGGAAACTGAAAAGTAGAAGGCACAAGCGATATATACACGGGGTGTACCCTCACTCTAAAAAACTATTCATTCCAAATCGACCTATTGTCGGTCACAATAAAAAGTTTTGACATCATCATTGGTATGGCGAAACCCTTGTCATCTACGATGACAAACCCAGTACAAACATACAAATAATCTCTTGAGTCAAAGCTTAAAAGTATCTCCGAAAGGAATACCATGCCTTCTTATCCCATGTGGTAGATAAGAAACAAGAGGTGAAGGACATCAAAGACATTCCAGAGGTCTGTAACTTCCCCAACGTATTTCTAGAAGATCTTCCAGGTGTACAACTTGCACGGGAAGTCGAATTCCGAATCGACTTAATCCCTGGAGCTACCCCGTAGCCAAGTCACCATACCGCCTAGCACCGGCGGAAATGCGGCAATTGTTCAGTCAGCTGAATGAACTGCTAAGCAAAAGATTTATCTGACTAAGCTTCTCACCTTGGGGAGAACCGGTCCTATTCGTAAAGAAGAAGGGTGGATCGTTTCGCATGTGCATCGACTATCGGGAGCTAAACAAACTCACCATCAAGAACCGATATCCCCTAACCCGAATCGACGACCTCTTCGACCAACTTTAGGGAGCAAGCTAGTTTTCAAAAATCGACCTGAGGTCGGGATACCATTAACTGCGATTTTAAGAAGAAGATATCCCCAAGATTGCTAAACCACTAACCACCTTGAATCAAAAAGATGTGGTGTTTAATTGGGAGGAAAAACAACAAGATGCCTTCCAAACGTTAAAACAAGCCCAATGCAATGAACCGATCTTGTCTCTCCCAGAAGGAATTGAAGACTTCGTGGTTTATTGCGATGCTTCGAATCAAGGTCTTGGATGTGTACCCATGCAAAGAGGAAGGTTCATCGCTTATGCTTCGAGACAACTTAAGACGCACGAAGTAAACTACACCACTCACGACCTCAAACTAGGAGTAGTGGTGTTTTCCCTGAAGATCTAGAGACAATACCTCTACGGCACAAAATGCACTATCTTCACTGATCATAAAAGTCTTCATCGCATCCTCAACCAAAAATATCTCAACATGAGAAAGATACGATGGGTAGCACTGCTAAATGACTACGAATGTGAGATTCGCTATCATCCGGGGAAAGCCAATGTAGTAGCAGATGCCTTAAGCAGAAAGGAATACTCGGGCCATCAAGTAAGGTCATTAACGATGACGATCCATTCACACCTATCCATAGATATCAAAGAGGCTCAGCTGGAAGCTTTGAAACCAGAGAATGTGGCAGGTGAATCCTTAAGAGGGATGGATAAGAACCTAGAAGTCAATGGTGATAGAGTTCGTTATATCATCAATCGAATCTGGACGCCGAAGTTCGGTGGGTTCAGATACGTCATCATGAACGAAGCGCACAAAACTCGATACTCTATACATATCGGTTCAGAAAAGATGTATCTGGAGATTAAGAAGTGGCCAACCATGAAAGCTGAAATGGCTACCTATGTGAGCAAGTGTTTGACTTGTGCCAAATTCAATATAGAGTACCAAAAGCCTTCAGGCTTACTACAACAACCAGAAATACCTGAATGGAAGTGGGAACGAATAACCATGGACTTCATAACCAAGTTACCAAAGACAACAGGTAGGCCTGATACCATTTGAGTAATCGTTGACAGACTAACCAAACCCGCGCACTTCCTGCCAATAAAGGAAACCGACAAGATGGAGAAATTAACTAGAATGTACATTAAAGAGATTGTACGACTGCATGGTGTGCCAATATCCATTATCTATGATAGAGATAGTAGATTCACTTCACGATTTTGGCAGTCCTTACAGAAATCTCTATGGACTAGGCTAGACATGAGTACAACCTACCACCCACAAACCGACGAGCAGAGTGAGAGAACCATACAAACACTAGAAGACATGTTAAGATCTTGTGTGATAGATTTTCGTAAAGCGTGGGATAGCGATTTACCACTTATCGAATTCTCTTACAATAACAACTATGACACTAGCATCAAGGTCGCTCCATTTGAAGCTCTTTATGGCCATAAGTGCAGATCACCCATGTACTGGACTGAAGTGGGGGACACACAACTAGCTAGGGGGAAAGTCCCTAACAACACCCTCACTGGCCCTTAAATCATAAGGGAGAAAATGGAAAAGATCATCCAAATTTAGGAAAGACTGAACACATCTCGAGATCGACAAAAGAGTTACGCAGATAAGCGACGCAAACCCTTAGAATTCCAGGTTGGTGACCGAGTACTACTGAAAGTCTCACCATGGAAAGGAATGATACGTTTTGGTAAATGTGGGAAACTAAATCTAAGGTACATCGGGCCATTTGAAATCCTTGCCAAGATTGGCCCGGTGGCATACAAACTTCGACTACCGCAAGAACTCAATAACGTACATCCTACCTTCCACGTAGCAAATTTAAAAAAAGTGTCTGTCTGATGTGACTCTTGTGATACCACTCGACGAAATCGAAATCAACGAGAGTCTCCACTTTGTAGAGAAACCGATTGAAATCATGTATCGAGAGATCAAAAGAACAAAACAAAGTCGCTTTCCCATTGTGAAGGTCCGATAGAACGCTAAACAGGGACCCGAGATTACCTTGGAACGCAAAGATCATATGAAACAAAAACACCCGCATCTTTTTGCCAACTCTTGACATCCCAGTCGCGACGCTAATTTCGGGACGAAATTCCTTCTAATGGGGGGATGATGTGACAACCGTGAATTTCTGGTCAAGTCAAAGTCAAATTGAGTCATCGGGTCAAAACCGGTCAACTCAACTAGCTCTTGTATGTTAGGACTTACTCTAAAATTTCTAGTGCACAACTCTTTATCTTAATACAAAGTATCACTTAGAGGTTTCATATGTTCAGAAAAATCTAAACCATAAGAAGGGTAAGTGGTGTAATGTCACAACTGATGAATCAAGAATCGAGTAAAGAATTGAATCAGAGTATAAAATCAAAGTATGTATGCGAGATTTGAACACACATGTCAATATAATCTTCTTTCAACCCTATTACGCTTTCAGTTTTACAGAGAAAAGACTGCAAAAACCTCTATCTAACTCTAGTAAAGACTCCTATTTATAGGAGAAGGAAGCATACAAAAAATATACTAAGGACTAAGCATTAGGCTTCGAATACATATGCCTTAGTAAAATAGATTATAGAAAATACGAAGACTACTCAACATACAAAGACCTATGATACTTTGACTAATTACAACAAAATCATCCCTTACAATCTCCCCCTTTGTAATCATAGTCGAAGTCTTCAATTTGTAAGCAGTTGAATTGAGTACATCATCACTCTTTGTATCTCCGTGTACCATGCAATAACCTTCTTTATCTCCTTCTTGTCTCCTTCATTTTTCTTCTTACACTGATTCATACGAACAATCAAGTTCGTATATTGTGAAGTACCATATCTCTCCACTTCGAATGTTTGAATTACGAAATGTTTAGCTCTTACAGACTTATCCTTTCCTGCGAAGACTACCCCAAATGGCTTCAGACAAATTTCTCCATCAGCATACTTCTTTAAATCAACTTGTTTCAGTAAAGGAGCCATTAGAGCAGTAATTTCCATTCCCTTAGCAGTAGCTAATTCCACATCGGTTTGAGCTAAGCACTCATAATATTTTTCAATAAAAACTTTGATATGTCTAATTCCAAGCTGGAATACATCAGGCTCTGTTTCTTGAAGATGTGAAAATGATTTGTCTTGTAAAAGCAATGTAACTTGTATAAGATCATACAAATTCATTATTGGGAAATCAGCAATCGTAAACTCACACAATTTTCCATTCGATCTAAGCACAGTGTATTTGATATTTTGAATAATGTCTTCGAACATCACTGTAACAGCCCGGATTTCCAGGTATCTTTTATGCTTATGTTTTGGTGTTTTGTGAGGCGACTCGGCGAGTTGGAGCTCAAACTCGCCGAGTAGGATTACGGTTCTGGATGCAGGTTCGCGCCTGGACTCAGCGAGTCCACGCTGTTTAATGAAACCCTAATTTCTCGGGTTTGGGACCTATTTAAAGGGCCTTATGGCCGTCATTTGTACCCACCAGCCCCCTGAGTGAAACCCTAGCGAGTTTGAGCGTTTGGAGCAAAGCAAGGAGCCATAATTGACCTTGGAGGTGTTAAATTGAAAGGAAAAGGAAGCAATAGCTAAGGGAAATCAAGAGGAGCCACTTCCTGAAGATTTGAAGTCCAGAACATCACATTTAAGGTACTATCTTCGAGCTATTCTTTGTTAGGTTGATGTTTATATTGATTTAAGGCTTATTGAGCGTTTTGTGGCTAGACCTAGTGCTTCCTTGGTCCCTTTAGTGACTTAGGTTCTGGATCTGGACCCTTGGAGGTCCAGAGTGTCCCTTTGTCCCAACTTTTTATAGATCCATGGGGGTTTTGGATTAGGATCTTTATGCTTAAGGTCAAAACACCATTTATGAGCCATGGAATGTGTTATGAGCACCAAGACATGAACTTTACGTGATGAATAAGCTTAGGAGGGCCAGATCTATGAATTCTTGGAGCAGATCTGACCTCAGAAGCAAGTTTGAGTTGATGCATGGCATGGACTCGCCGAGTCTGAAGAACAGACTTGGCGAGTAGCATGAAGATTGTCCTTGACCACTCAGTGAGTGTTCCAGTCAAGTTATGAGTTGACTCAGTGAGTCAGGGAGAGTTAGAAAGGGTTGACAGGTGGACTGAGTCGAGCTGGGACTCACCGAGTTGTTCTTGAGACTCGGCAAGTTGAGTCGTGGTGGCCCTACGATTCATGCCAGGTGGAACCCGCCGAGTCAGGGGAGTACTCGACGTGTCAAAAGAGAATCCTAAGAGAGTTGGTGGATACGTATAGACTCGCCGAGTCGCCCTAGTGCACTCGACGAGTCCGGTCAAAGTTGACCGTTGACCGTTGACCTTGTGTTGACTTGATAGGGGTAGTCAACCTTAGTGGTAAAAGTGCTAATTAAGAGACATATGATGTTATAGGAGGATTATAGCTCGGAGGATCGAGCACGAGTGATTTCCAGGATTCGCGAGTTATTGAGATACTCGAGGTGAGTCTTCTCACTATACTATACCCGGAAGGCTTGATTGCGTGACCGGAAGGTCGGATATGATATAAGATATATGTGATATATGTGATAAGTTAATTATGATATGCTTGATATGGGCCGGAAGGCGAATATGTTATGGGCCGGAAGGCGTTGTAATGTGGACCGTAAGGTTGGCGAGGGTAGGACCGGAAGGTTTACCTAGTCTGGACGGAAGTCCCCTGAGACACATGGACCAGAAGGTCAGGGCCTGGAAAGGCGTATGTGCGTAAGTTGTATTTTGGGGAACTCACTAAGCATTTATGCTTACAGATTTTGTGATATATGTTTCAGGTACTAGCGAGGACCGTGGGAAGGCTCCGGCGTGATCTGTGCACACTGATGGAAGATTTACGATCTTGGGACTTATATGATTGTATTATGACATGATACATTGGATCTTGATGACTTATGTGATGGAAATACATTTTAAGAAATGAAAATTTTGTTTTAAATTTTCTGTCGTTACAAGTTGGTATCAGAGCCTTGGTTTGAGGGATTCGGGTACACCTTCAGGCGTAACTGAACTCAAACCGAGGATTTGAGAAAAAATTTCAAAAACAAAATCATAAAATTTTGATAAAGGATTCTGTGGTAACCAAGGATGAAGCAGTGTGTACGATCAGCCAGCGCCCGAACGGTAAAATCCCCAAAATACCCTTACAATATGTGTTATGAGTTATGATATGATATGAAATGCATGATAGAAGACTAGGTATTCATATTACGACTAGAGTGGCCTGATTTGTGATGCCTTAGTCTAGGGAAATCTATTGCTATGAGATGCTGCGAGAGCGAGCGGATAGCTAGTGCATGGCAGGAATAGAGTACTCATGATCTGGGGTTTGGGGATGAGGACTTGGGGTGAATGATGATGCGGTGGAGTCGGTAGTATTAGGCCCGTACTACCGAAGACATCGGGTCAGTGGGCAACCCAAGTAAGAATCCCTGGGTATCAGAGACTGAGTAGGTTTGAGTATCGAGTGTGATTATGCTCGATAGAGTCTCTGATACTTCTATGTTGTATTTCAGAGGCATCATGGTTGGACCACGCCACAGACCCGGTACGAGCAGTGTGAGTGACGAGGAGATTCGTCAGATGATTCATGAGGAGGTGGCTGCAACAATCCGGGCTGAGATTCCGGAGATGTTTGGGTCTATTAAGACCACTCTGATGGAGAGATTTGATGAGCGGTACGCCGCGTTGACTGAGGCTACAGCCGCTGCAGCTACCGCAGCTGTGGCCACTGCCAGACAACAGGGAGGTGACTCGTTGCTATTTCGGGAGTTCAGCAACACGAAGCCACCTGAGTTTGACGGGATGCAGGATCCGATCGCTTCGATGAGATGGATTGCTGATATCGAGGGATGCTTCTACACTTGTTCATGTCCGGAGCATCTGAGGATACGATTCGCCTTGAACCAGCTCCGCCTGGGAGCAAAGGATTGGTGGAAGTTCGTGACGATGAACTTCACTCTGGCAGAGGTTTTAACTGTGACATGGGAGAGGTTTACCACTATGTTCAGAGACAAGTACGTTCCCCCGGTGGAGAGGGAATGGTTGGTTTAGGAGTTCTTGACCCTCAAGCGGGGTAATGATTCTATCACGGTGATTACACGGAAGTTTGATGAGAAGGCGATGTTCTACCCCGAGCAGGTGTCCACGAAGCAGGCTCGGATGAGCCGGTATTTGGGTGTGTAGAGGAGGGATATCCAGGAGTTCGTATCGAACTCAACATATCAGACTTTTGCTGAGCTTCAGGCAAATGCTAGGAAGCGCGAGATCGAGTTGGAGACCCAGGCCAGGGAGGAGGCCGAGTCTCAACGGGTGGATCGGCGGCCAGCTCAGTCTCAGCCGGCAGCCAAGCGGACTAAGTCCGCCGATTCGAGGGCGGGAGGTCAGAAGGGCCGCACTTGCGGAAAGTGCGGCAAGGGACACGAGGGGATATGTAGATCAGGTGCTTGCTACAAGTGTGGCAAGGAGGGGCACATTGTTAGGGATTGCCCCAAGGGGTTTATGGTTTGCTTTCATTGCAACCAGACCGGCTATCGGAAGGCCGAGTGCCCTCAGCTTCTTCAGGGATCCGCACCTGCTGCTAGGGCTGCTGAGACTCGACCAGTGAAGGCCGAGGCCCCGAGGGCTCGCAGGAGAGCGTTCCAGTTGACTGCGGAGGAGGTCCACGCGGCGCCTGATGTTGTGGCTGGTATGTATTCTTTCATATATTTATTATTCTTTTATGAGATGTTCTGCTTATGTTATATTATGCGTAGGTACTTTTCTTGTGAATTCTGTACCTACTTTAGTATTATTCGACTCGGGTGCGAGTCGGTCTTTCGTATCTTTGGCTTTTAGTCAACATCTCGGTATTGATCGGGAAGTGATGAGTTGACCTTTGAGGGTTTCCATAGCTGATGAGAAAGTGATATATGCCGCAGACGTGATTCGAGGATGTGTGCTCGAGATTTTTGGTGTCGAATTCCCTATAGACTTGGTTCCTATAGTGATGGGGGATGTCTGCGTTATCGTGGGCATGGACTGGCTGAGTAAGTTTAGGGCAGTTATTGACTGCGAGGGATAGCGGGTGACGAATCCAGACCCTAGTGGGGGAGTGCTTACGGTGCATGGCGAGAGGACCCGGTGTGGGTCGGCGTTTTGTTCGGCTGCCAGGGCGAGGCCGAGTTTGCAGCAGGGTTGCAAAGGATTCATAGCCTACGTGACGGATACTCGAGTGGCCGCGGGGAGGCCCAATTCAGTTGATGACGTTCCTGTTGTTCGCGAGTTTTCGGATGTGTTCCCCGAAGAGCTACCAGGTGTGCCTCCAGAAAGGCAAGTGGAGTTCTGTATCGATTTAGTTCCGGGAGCGGCGCCCATTGCCAAGGCGCCTTATTGTCTCGCTCCACCGGAAATGCAGGAGTTATCCTCGCAGCTTCAGGAGCTGTTGGGGAAGGGGTTTATCCGACCGAGTAACTCACCTTGGGGAGCGCCGATTTTTTTCGTCAAGAAAAAGGATGGTTCACACCGGATGTGTATCGATTACCGGGAGTTGAACAAGTTGACGGTTAAGAACCGGTATCCGTTACCTAGGATCGACGATCTGCTCGATCAGTTGTAGGGGGCATCTTGGTTCTCCAAGATAGACTTGAGGTCGGGTTATCATCAGATGAGGGTTCGGGATGAAGATATTCAGAAGACTGCTTTCAGAACTCGTTATGGACATTATGAGTTCGTGGTGATGCCTTTTGGGCTCACCAATGCCCCAGCTGCGTTCATGGATCTCATGAACAGGGTGTGCAGGCCGACGTTGGATCGGTCGATGATCATATTCATTGATGATATTTTGGTATATTCGAGGTCTAGGGAGCAGCACGAGGAACATTTGAGGGAGATTCTTGGAGTTCTGAGATCGAAGAGGCTGTATGCCAAATTCTCCAAGTGTGATTTCTGGTTACGAGAGGTCCAGTTCCTAGGGCACCTCGTTAACCAGAAAGGGATTTTGGTCGATCCGGCCAAGATAGAGGCGGTGATGAGATGGGAAGTGCCGAGATCGCCCACCGAGATCAGGAGCTTTCTGGGTTTGGCGGGATATTATCGCAGGTTTATCAAGGATTTCTCCAAGATCGTCACGCCACTTACTAGGATGACCCGGAAGGGTGTTGCATATTCGTGGGGACCGGAGCAGCAGTCCTCTCTCGAGACCCTTCGTCAAAAATTGTGCGAGGCTCCGGTGCTTGCACTCCCGGAAGGGGTAGAGGATTTTGTGGTGTACTGTGATGCCTCTATATTAGGATTAGGGGAGGTGCTTATGCAGAGGGGGCATGTGATAGCGTATGCTTCGAGGCAGTTGAAGCCTCATGAGTCGAGATATCCCACCCATGACCTGGAATTGGGGGCTGTGGTGTTTGCCCTCAAGATCTGGCGGCATTATCTTTATGGGGTTCGGTGTACCATCTACACGGACCACAAGAGTCTGAAGTACTTGATGGATCAGCCAAACCTGAATATGCAACAGAGGAGATGGTTGGATGTGGTAAAGGATTACGATTGTGAGATCCTGTACCACCTGGGTAAGGCTAATGTGGTAGCCGACGGGTTGAGCCGTAGGGCGGAAACCGCCCCGATCCGAGATATTTGTATGAGGTTGACGGTGATGACCCCGATTTTAGATGCCATTCGTGGGGCACAAGCTGAGGCTGTGCAACCTGAAATGCAGAAGAGGGAACGGGTTGTTGGTTTGGTATCAGGATTCGTTACTGATGGTCGAGGGTTTCTGACATTTCAGGGGCGTATCTGGGTGCCGTTTGTGGGAGGAACGCGTACCACTTTGATGGAGGAGGCTCATCGGTCGAAATTTTCGATCCATCCGGGGCCACAAAGATGTATTTGGATTTGAGAAAGGAGTATTGGTGGCCCTGTATGAAGAGGGATGTCACGTGGTTTGTTGAGAGGTGCTTGACCTGCCGTAGGGTTAAGGTCGAGCACCAGAGGCCGCATGGCAAGTTGCAGCCATTGGAGGTTCCCGAGTGGAAGTGGGAACAGATCACCATGGATTTCATCACCAAATTGCCAAGGACTGCCAGAGGAGTTGATACAATTTGGGTGATTGTGGACAGGTTGACGAAGAGCGCTCACTTCCTTGCCAACAGTGATAGTTCTTCAGCAGAGAAATTGGCGGAGATGTATGTGAGGGAAGTGGTATCTCGACATGGGGTGCCGATCTTGATTGTTTCAGACCGTGATGTGCGTTTCACTTCCAGATTCTGGAAGAAATTTCATGAGGAGCTGGGTACTAGGCTGCATTTTAGTACCGCATATCATCCCCAGACAGACGGTCAGAGTGAGCGGACGATTCAGACGCTTGAGGACGTGCTTCGAGCATGTGTGTTGGATTTCGGGGGTAGCTGGGATGCGTATTTACCCTTGGCAGAGTTTTCCTACAACAACAACCATCATTCGAGCATTGGTATGCCACCCTTTGAGCTGTTGTATGGGAGGAGATGTCGGACCCCCATTTGTTGGGGAGAGGTTGAGCAGAGAGTGATGGGCAGTACAGAGATCGTGCTCCAGACGGCAGAGCAGATTCAGCAGGTTAGATAGAGGTTGTTGACCGCTCAGAGCCGACAAAAGAGTTATGCTGACAGACGCCGGTCCGAGCTTGAGTTTCAGGTCGGCGACTTTGTTCTCCTGAAGGTCTCTCCTTGGAAAGGAGTGATTCGATTCAGGAAGAGGGGCAAGTTGGGGCCCCGATATATTGGTCCATTCCGTGTGATCGCGAGGGTAGGCCGGGTAGCCTATCGTTTGGATTTGCCAGCAGAGTTGGGACAGATTCACGACACTTTTCATGTGTCGCAGCTGAGGAAGTGTATAGCCGATGAGTCGGCAGTGGTTGCATTAGAGGACATTCAGGTGGATGCGAGCCTGAATTATGCCGAGAGACCAGTAGCCATCAGAGATCGGAAAATCAAGGTTCTGAGGAACAAGGAGGTATCCCTGGTGTGGTTCAGTGGCAACACCGGAAGGGATCGGAGATGACCTGGGAGCTGGAGCGGGAGATGTGTGAGTAGCATCCGGAGCTATTTTTAGAGCGAGACTTCGAGGATGAAGTCTAGTTCTAGTGGGGGAGAGTTGTAACAGCCCGGATTTCCAAGTAACTTTTATGCTTATGTTTTGGTGTTTTGTGAGGGGACTCGGCGAGTTGGAGCTCAGACTCGCCGAGTAGGACCGCGGTTCTGGACGCGGGTTCGCGCCTGGACTCGGCGAGTCCGCGATGTTTAATGAAACCCTAATTTATCGGGTTTAGGACCTATTTAAAGGGCCTTAAGGCCGTCATTTGTACCCACCAGCCCCCTGAGTGAAACCCTAGTGAGTTTGAGCGTTTGGAGCAAAGCAAGGAGCCATAATTGACCTTGGAGGTGTTACATTGCAAGGAAAAGGAACCAATAGCTAAGGGAAATCAAGAGGAGCCACTTCCTGAAGATTTGAAGTCCAGAACATCACATTTGAGGTACTATCTTCGAGCTATTCTCTGTTAGGTTGATGTTTATATTGATTTAAGGCTTATTGAGCCTTTTGTGGCTAGACCTAGTGCTTCCTTGGTCCCTTTAGTGACTTAGGTTCTGGATCTGGACCCTTGGAGGTCCACAGTGTCCCTTTGTCCCAACTTTTTATAGATCCATGGGGGTTTTGGATTGGGATCTTTATGCTTAAGGTCAAAACACGATTTATGAGCCATGGAATGTGTTATGAGCACCAAGACATGAACTTTACGTGATGAATAAGCTTAGGAGGGCCAGATCTATGAATTGTTGGAGCGGATCTGACCTCAGAAGCAAGTTTGAGTTGATGCATGGCATGGACTCGCCGAGTCTGAAGAACAGACTCGGCGAGTGGCATGAAGATTATCCTTGACCACTCAGTGAGTGGTCCAGTCGAGTTATGAGTTGACTCAGTGAGTCAGGGAGAGTTAGAAAGGGTTGACAGGTGGACTAAGTCGAGTTGGGACTCGTCGAGTTGTTCTTGAGACTCGACGACTTGAGTCGTGGTGGCCCCACGATTCATGCCAGGTGGAACCTGTCGAGTCAGGGGAGTACTCGACGTGTCAAAAGAGAATCCTAAGAGAGTTGGTGGATACGTATAGACTCGCCGAGTCGCCCTAGTTCACTCGCCGAGTCCGGTCAAAGTTGACCGTTGACCGTTGACCAGAGTTGACTAGTGTTGACTTGATAGGGGTAGTCAACCTTAGTGGTAAAAGTTCTAATTAAGAGACATTATGATGTTATAGGAGGATTATAGCTCGGAGGATCGAGCACGAGTGATTTCCAGGATTCGCGAGTTATCGAGATACTCGAGGTGAGTCTTCTCACTATACTATACCCGGAAGGGTTGATTGTGTGACCGGAAGGTCGGATATGATATAAGATATATGTGATAAGTTAATTATGATATGCTTGATATGGGCCGGAAGGCATTATGTTATGGGTCGGAAGGTGAATATGTTATGGGCCGGAAGGCGTTGTAATGTGGACCGTAAGGTTGGCGTGGGTAGGACCGGAAGGTCTACCTAGTCGGGACGGAAGTCCCCTGAGACACATGGAACGGAAGGTCAGGGCTTGGAAAGGCGTATGTGCGTAAGTTGTATTTTGGGAAACTCACTAAGCATTTATGCTTACAGATTTTGTGATATATGTTTCAGGTACTAGCGCGGACCGTGGGAAGGCGCCGGCGTGATCTGTACACACTGATGGAAGATTTATGATCTTGGGATTTATATGATTGTATTATGACATGATACATTGGATCTTGATGACTTATGTGATGGAAATACGTTTTAAGAAATGAAAATTTTGTTTTAAATTTTCCGTTGTTACAATCAAACATCCAAACATCCAAACATCCAAACATCCTTTGGAGCTTTAGCTAAAACAACATGAAAACGAATTTTCATCTGCTTTCCTTCATTCTTATCTTTACAATTCACTTCATTTTTGAATTGTGGCATTATGAACATCATTTCATTCACTGGAAAATCAAGCTGACATGAATCAATGTTTATTGCCACATAACTTTGTTTCGGCTTCTTTTCAAAGGAATATATGTGATCAAACATTACTCTTGCTTCGATCGTTTCATAATTGTAATATTTTCCAAGATCTCCTTTTTCCATCCCTGGAGGATCTTTTGCACAAATAGCCATAATACTTTGCACAACCCTCATTCTTTCCAATTGCTCATCCACTTCTGCCTTCTTCTCTTCCTTTGATTTTTCAATAAATATTCCTTTTCACTTATCCTTCGAAGAACTAACAACTTCTTCCTTTGGTTTCGAAACCCCTCCAGCTTTATCATCAGTAACAATACCTTTCATTATTGGTTTTGTTATAGGCTTCGTTGTAACAACAGTTGAAGTGACTTGTTCTGCAGTTGATAGTATAGGCTTCGGACTTGCAATCGTGGTAGAAAAAACTTTTCCCACTACCTTTGCATTTTCTCCACCAGTCTTCTTAGCTTCAATTTTACTTTCTCCACCTTGCACCCTAGTGACAAAAGGCGGGGCATCCGACATAGCTGGTAAAAGTGTTGAAATGCAAGACAAACGAGCCAACTGCTTTTGTATAATAGCTTCAAATTGAATACATTTCTGACAAAAATTATGGAGTAATTAACGAGGATGACACAGGCTTGACAGATAGATCTTTCAACTCCGTCAATAAGGAAACCAACTCTCCAAAATGTTGATTTTCCATTGTAGTAAGATGAGTAATTTGAGGACTCATGCTTTCGTACAATTTGACAAATTTGGTGACCGCATCACAAATTATGTCAACTTTTTGATTTATAGAGGCATAGTCACGTTGTACACTGATGACCTCCCTTTGCATATCTTCACGTAGTTCTCAGATCTGCAAATTGAAATCCTCTCTCACTTTCTTCACTTCTTGAACAAATAAAACATGTCTCTCCTTTGTGACAATTTTTAACTCCTTGACCTCTCCCAGAAAATCTGATTTTTGAGATTTTACATGAAGCTCATTATTTTGATCATTAAGATCAAAATTTTCCAACATTCTAACTTCCGAATCTCTCACCATCTCAGAAACTTTGCTTATTATCCTGGCTTCGAACAATTTTAACATAGTATCAACTTCCAAACTTGACACTGATTAACCACCCCCAAGATCAGCCTGAGATTGAATTATGGAATTCAATTTCTTATTCAAAATTTTGTACTGCTTCATTGTCATAAGCATGTTATCTGGAAAATTTTCCTCCTCTTCATCAAATTTCAGATCTTCAAAGGTTCCTCCAAAACCTTCGTTATCCGTATCAGTCTCCGTCACAATTGTGTCACCAACAGGTGAACTGGATTTAGGTGGATCAGTTGACTGTGAAGAAAATATGGAAGTAAAAGATTGATTGATAACGTGTTCAAATGTTGGTGAATCAGTGGTAGAGGAGATTGGAACAATTTGTGGAGGTAATGAGACAGGATTCGGATTCAGATTACCTTGAGTATCAGGCTACGAACTTTCTTCACCCATGTTGACATTTGTATCTGTATTAGATACGTTTACATGGATGTCTGAAGTTCGTATTTCTTAATTAGATGACTCGACAATCGAAACTTCAGGTGGAATAACTTCAGTTTTTTTAGGAATTGTAAATTCTTTGTGAAGATTGGTTTCAGGTGTTTCAGGAATAATTTCATCGTCGTCAGTTGACACGATAAAGAGAATAATCTTTCGAGTCTTCATCTTTTGCTTTTTAGAAATGTGCTTTGCCATATCCTCAGCCCTTCGTTTCTTTGAGGATGGAGAAACAGGCACTGGACCTTCTCGTATTAAAACCCCTTGATGAGTAACCTGAGGTTTTCGTACAACATTGGGAGATGGAGATTTACGAAACTACTTGGACTTCTTTTTAATTAGACGAAAACTCCAGTGTTTGACGGAATCTCCTCTTTCTCTTGAGTTTCCTCAATAATAGGATTGACTGATGTAATCTGAGCAGTAAAGACTTCGTTTATGACGGGTTCTTCAACACTAACATGCTTCGTCTTTGGAGACTTTTTGAGCTTAGACTCTTTGACTGGTTTTTCAGAAGAACTAGCATCATTCCTCTTTCTTCGTGTAGACTTTTTCTCTTCCCTTGGTAATAAAACACCAGTTTCCACCGTAGTGTCTATGGTTTTTATGTATTCCACTAACACTGAATTCGAAGGATCCACTGGTTTCAACATTGCATCTGGGATACGAGCTACAAATGGAATCTCCTTAGCGTTATCAACAACTTCCTTCGGATAACTACACATATGAAAAACAATTTTGTCTTCATCAACAGGTGGTAAAATCCCTTCCTTAGTATAGAAATACTGCAAGTTTAAACTCCAATATCTTGCACACGAAATGCCATGAATAGCATCCGTATTCTATACACTCTTCTTAAACTCCTTCCATAGTTGAGTAGAATAATCAACCTTCAAATCATAGTATAGCCCAGTAACCATGGCATATACTTCCATTCTACCTTTGTCAAGACCCACTGTTCTTCCCGTTAAACACCTCAAAAAGATCCCAAATAGAAAATTCCAGATTGTGGGAAGACCTGACTTCTTGAAACCACTAATCTTTGACAACTAAGGTTGATGTCCCATCTCATTGAACATATAGACAATTTAAAGAAAAGAGAAATCGACATATGGCGGAGTATTTGGGATATCCAAAATCTGACAGAAGAGCTTCTTTGTTATTCTAACCTTTTTGTCGTTCACCAGATTGAAAGTAACCGCATCAAAAGCTTTTGCAATCGAAGCCGTTGAACCTGCTTGAGATAACCAAGTAATCAGAACAAGGTAAGAACCAAACATCGCTTTTGATAAAACATAGCTCTGGAAAGAGATAACAAGCATCTTAAGTGATCCCAGATATTATGACATATCATATTCCACTTGGTAGTTTGTTCCATGAATCTTCATGATTGGTAGTGAAGAGATATCATCAATTGTTTGTGAAGGATCAACATCAGCATGAACAGTAGTCGCCATTGTTATGGTTTTGAAGCTTTAAAATTCAGAGAGAATTAAGAATTTTGCTTTTGAACGCGTAAAGACATAAAAGACTCTTGAATCCCCCTTTTTATATGTAACCCTGATGTTTGAATTGAAAGCGGGATATGCATTTAATGACATCTGACGTGGCACGTTGAAAACCAGACCACTACTCCGAAAAAAATGTCCAATAGTCAAAAAGTAACTGTCCCATCTCCTTAAAACCAGAACAAAATACCATAAGTAATTGAAATACAGCCTGTAATATTTATCCTAAGAGAATTGTAACCGTCAAAACCCTTCGGATAGAAGCAAGCCTCTTTCACTTTTGGGATGAAAAGCGAAGTCATATGCCAGATGTTTGAAATCATTAGACTGAGTTGGTATTACTCAGAACCTCAAGGATTTCGTGAGTGCAGTGTTCCAAAGAATTTAGACGAGTCAAGGATTTCGTGAGTGCAGTGTTCCAAAGAATCTAGACGTCAAGCAATTAAAGAAAAATATTGGGATGTAGTGATGTCAAAATCTTAATTTGACACGAAGGCAGTTAAAACCCTGGGCAAAGGTTGCTTCGTTAATTATCAAGAGAGATGATCAACAGCTAGTGTATTTTCCCGTGAATTACAATCGACAACTTGTAGAGAAGTTTTGAAGGGTTTCTTTTTCAAGGCTTCGTAGGTGGCTTATTGAATTTCTTTACATATCAACCTAAACATAAGGTGAGAAATTGTAACATAAATTACTTGTTTGACTAGTGTAGTCAGTGACAAGTGTGTTTTGAAAAATATTTTAAAGTGACAATGTTTTTCGAAGTACACTCACACGAAAATCATATTCATGGAAAAAATTTGTGCTGGATCTTGTTGGGTAATAAACACCGTGGGCTTTTAATGCTTGAACAAGACCACTCATATGAAATGAATATGATTTGGAGTTTTGAAAAAGGTACAGAAACAAAAGTTTCGTATAAATCTGGAACATAGATCCCCGTCAATTCCTTAATTGTTTAAAGATTTTGGGTTACACTTTCATCACGGTCTCATGATGTTAGATCATAAACACAGATTTGTGATATGTCTAAGTCTCAATTGTTTTGATCAGAGACCTATTTGACATATGTCTTCGTGTGTGATCGTGAAAGAATTTTTAGATGAAAAATATTGCTATAAGACACGAAGTGTACCTCTGTTATTGATGGACAAAACAGTAAACTCTTAACTCATGTGAGAAGAGTTAGGTAGCTCAGAAGACTAATGTGAATATAAGCCTGATTGGGAAGAAATCTTCGTATGAAAAGTTCATTAAGGCTTTCGTACACACACATAGAGTCAATAGAGGCTTTGGTCAACATGCTACAGCATGCTTCTAGGGACATCTTAAATAGTTCAAAATTAAAAAAATGTATGATAGATATACCTAACCCTAGAACTGCAAGCATTATTTCGTTCGTGCATTCATGAATATCTGCAACAGAGTACATAAACCAAATTAGAAACAAAATATTTTTGTTGTTTTAATTTTTCAAAAATAAAGAACAAAAAAAGAAATCTTTTTGGTGTTTTTGATTTTTGAAAAGTAAAAGACAAAACAAATGAAAATCTTTTTGGTGTTTTTGATTTTTGAAAAGTAAAAGACTAAACAAATGAAAATCTTTTTGGTGTTTTTGATTTTTGAAAAGTAAAAGACTAAAAAAATGAAAATCTTTTTGGTGTTTTTGAGGTTTTCAAAAATTTAAATGACACTAATTTACGAAGGGTACTTGTTGCAAACACACAAAACTTTATGTTCTCCTCCAACTTGACAAACATACGAATTCGAAGCGTTCGAAGAGTTGACTATGAACAGTAACCTTTGACCTCTTAAAACAAGTTTTCTTTGTAAAAAAATGACAAATATACGAATTCGAAGCGTTCGAAGAGTTAACTATGAACAGTAACCGTTGAACACTGAACGATTTTGCTCTGTTTTATATTCAACGCCTCTGACTCATTCTTGATTAACCCTTATTCTTCTTTTTCGCATGGAAGAGAATTTCCATCGATCATTCCCAGTCCTTCCAAAATTCATACAAATGATTTTTCATCCAATGCTTTCGTGAAAATATCAGCTAACTGATCTGTTATTTATACGAAGTGTACTTCAATGTGACCTTCTACCACGTGATCTTTGATGAAGTGATAACGAAGAGCTATATGTTTGGTCTTCCAATGCTGCACAGGATTATGACAAATTCTTATTCACTTTGTGAATCACAATATAAAGGAATATTTTTCATATTAATTTCATAGTCATGCAATTGACTTTGGATCCATATTATCTGTGAAGTGCATGCAACAGCAGCTACATATTCAGCTTCAGCTGTTGAAATGGAGACACAGGTTTGTTTCTTTGATTGCCAGCTCAACAACTTTCCATTGAGTAATTGGCATCCTCAACTGGTGCTTTTTCTATCAAGATTGCACCCTCCCAAGTCTGCATCAGAATATGATTGAATAAAGAACCCAATGTTCGAAGGATACCACAATCCTAGTGAAGTTGTTCCTTTGAGATAACGAAAGATATTCTTCATAGCAATAAGATGTGGTTCTCAAGGATTTGACTGGTACCTAGCACAATTACATACATAAAATATGATATCAGGTCTACTTGCTGTTAAATAAAGTAACGATCCAATCATGATCTTGTAAAGAGTTAGGTCAACTGCTGGTTTATCTAACGAATGGGTTAGCTTGATGCCAGTTGCAATAGAAAGTCGTAACTTTGTGCTGTTTGTTAATCCAAACTTTTCCAGTAGATTCTTCGTATATTTTTCTTGATTAATGAATATTCCTTCTCTGCTCTGACGAATATTTAACCCAAGAAAATTGTTGATTTTACCCATCATGCTCATTTCAAACTTACTTTTCATCAAGTCTTCGAATTCTTTAGACAATGCAAGGTGAGTTGAGCCAAAAATAATATCATCAACATAAATTTGAACAAGCATAAGATGATTCTCCACTTTCTTACGAAATAATGGATCAACTGATCCTTGTTTAAATTTAGATTGCTTCAAGAATGAAGTAAGAGTTCCATACCATGCTCTTGGAGCTTGTTTTAACCCATAAACTGCTTTATCTAAAATATAAAAATGATTTGGATATTCTTCGTTAACAAAACCTGGGGGTTGTTCCACATAAACCGTTTCTTCAAGCTCACCATTTAAGAATGCACACTTCACATCCATTTGATATACGTCAAAGTCTTTGTGAGCTGCATAAGCCGAAAATATACGAACAGCCTCGAGTCTTTCGACAGGGGCAAAAGTTTCTTTGTAATCAATTCCTTCTTGTTGAGAGTATCCTTTAACAACAAGTTTGGCTTTGTTACGAATGATATTTCCATATTTGTCGGTTTTGTTTTTATAAATCCATTTTAATCCGAGATTTGAAACACTCCTAGGTTTAGGAATTAATCTCCAAACCTTGTTTCTTTCAAATTCAGACAATTCAGCTTGCATTGCAACAACCCAATCAGAGTGTTCCATTGCAACCTTCACAGTCTTTGGTTCCATTTTAGAAATGAAAACATTAAACATGCAAAATTCTTGATGAGTATTTAATACCTTATTCTTTGCATGAATTTGAGCTCTTTTCAAAACTCCTTCTTTTGTATTTCCAATTATTTTCTCCTTCGGATGATTTCTAGTCCATTTTTCCAACAGTGGATAAGTTGGATCAAATTCCAAAGGTGCATCTTCGAACATATCATTATTTTTTGATCCTGCAATTGAACAAACATCATTAACATCATGATAATTTTCATTATTCTGTAAATGCTCCCCCTCAACATTATGCTCCCCCTCACCATCAGCATTTAAACTCTCATTCTCCCCCTCGAAAGAATGTTCCCCCTTAACCAGAGTACTCGAATCCAAGTGCTCCCCCTCCACTGGACCATTTAGCATACTTTCGCCTATTTCTTGAGGAGTTGATGATGAATTATCAGTAAACTTTGAAAGTTTAGGTACATGATTATCAGAAGCATTAAGTTCAGCATTAACAACATTATCTGAAAGTCCAAAAATCAAATCATAATCAATATCCATCATTTGTAATGAGTCAGATTCATCTTGTGTTTCTTTCAAATTTGGATGATTTTCAAATTGTGTTTCAGTTTGTTTAATATAGAAATCATCAAATGTAAGATTATATGTTTCTTCCACTTTTCGTGCTCGCTTGTTCAACACATGATATGCCACAAAATTATGTGAATATCCAAGGAAAATCCCTTCATCAACTTTTGCTTCAAACTTTGAAAGGTGATCCTTGAGATTCATAATGAAGCACCTGCATCCGAAGACATGAAAGAATTTCACATTAGGCTTATGATTGTTAAGAATTTCGTATGGAGTAATGTTAAAACGGCGGTGAATAAAAGATTTGTTCTGAGTAAAACATGCAGTAGAGACTGCCTCAGCCCAAAGATATTGAGGTAAATTTGCATACGCCAACATAGTCCTTGATGCTTCGCATAATGATCGATTTCTTCGTTCAACAACTCCATTTTGTTGCGGTGTATATGGAGAGGGAAAACTATGCGAAATTCTTTTCTCCATCAAAAATGAATCAAGAACATTATTCTTAAATTATGTTCCATGATCACTCTTTATTTTACGAACAATCTTTTTCAATGTTGTTTCCATTTTCTTGATAAAGTCTATCATAATTTGTGCCACTTCGGATTTTAATCTGAGAAAATAGACCCAAGTAAATCTTGAAAAATCATCAACAATAACTAAGATGTACCGTTTCTTGTTGAGTGTTGAGACTGTTGATGAACCACATAAATCAATATGTAAGAGTTCAAGTGGTTCAACAATCTTCGAATATATTGTGACTGGATGACCTTGTTTGTGTTGCTTTCCGACTTCACAAGCTTCACATAAAGAATCATTATCAAATTTAAGCAAAGGTAAACCTATTACCAGATCTTGGACAATAAGTTTGTTGATGTTTCGAAAGTTGAGGTGTGAAAGTCTTCTATGCCACAACCACCTTACATTAGATGCAACTTTCGAAAGAAGACATACAGCTGGTTTGCCTACAATTGGATTGATATCCAATGTAAAACCTTTCCTCTTGGGTTTAAGCAAAAATTCTTTAGTATTCACATTCGAAATTAAGCTTCCTTCTTCGTTAAAAAGTACTTGATTGCCAGTGCCCACAACAAGTTGAGAGACACTTATCAAGTTATGTTTTAGACCTTCAACATACGCAAGCGATTGATTGTGAACTGACTATTGGTAATCTTCCCATATCCTTTGACTTGGCATTTCTGATTGTTTCCAGTCATGTGACGAGAGCAACCACTATCAATGTACCATTTGTTATGGTATTGCTCGTCACATAATACCTGTGATCAATGAAAGAATTTAGGTACCCAAGGCTTTTTGGGTCCTTGGAAATTAGATTTCAACATCGTATTAAACGATGAACTTTTAACCCAATCACAAACTCTTGTTTTGAGACTATTAATTAAGTCTACATCAGCATTTAAAGGAACCGAAACATAAGTTTTTGTTGGTTTCGGATGTTCACTAACTTTACGCTTCGCATTCTGAGTATGTGATTGAATTGTCTTCGCTTTTTTGACAGGTTTCCAAACTTTGACAGAGATGTTCGAATCCTTTGATGATGAACTTCCATTCAAAGAATTATTCACATACTTCTCATATGCTTCATTTATTTGCTCCTTTGAATATTTGCTTGATTGATATATTTGTCCTCTTCCTTCGAGCCAATGATCAATATTCTTTCTTGAAGTGATTACTTTCTCATGCGAAGCATTCAAAGTTGTTTTCTTCGTATGATAAGGAAAGTTTGGCTTTTGAGGAATGAATTCACTTTTGGTTTTGAAATATATGATTCAACATATGAAGTATTAACAGTTGATTTAAAATGTTGACGTTGTGGATTTGAAAAGAATTGTTTTTCATTGGTTTTATTTAAATTTTTCCTTGGTAGTGTAGTCTTTGAACCATTAGAAATCTTTGATTGTGTTTTCACTTCAGACCTTGATTAAGTTGTTTGAAAATGTAGTTTGCTATTTGTCTGAACAGTAGGTTGTTTGTTTGTTGAAAAAGATGATGTTTCAGCCTTGAAAACCATTTTGGATATTTTTGATTCATACAAAGAGTGATTTGTTTTAGTAAGATGTTTCTTTTTATCAGAAAAAGTTGTTGATTTTTCAGTCTTAAATGGTTTTGTTATTTCATTTGACTCTTTTTGTGACTCAATAGTTTGCCAAAAAACTTTCTTCCTTGCTTGACTTTTTGAAATATTGTTTTCTTTCGAAAATTTGTCAATTTGTTCTTTGAATGCTTTTGAATTTAATTTGACCACATTTTCATTTTCCACAACAACTGGTTTGATAACTTCTTTTTCAATCTTTGATTTTTCAACCAATTTTTGTCATGGTTTTTGACATTGAAAAACATACGAATTATTTGTTAGATTATTTTCAGTAGTGCTCTGATTTGCGAAGAACCCTTTATCTGTTGTTTTCAAATTGTCTTCGTCAACTAACTTCTTTAATTATGGTTTGACATTCTCAACATTTCCAGTAGTTACGAACACTTGGTTGGAAAGATGACATCATCTGTACACTTGAAATTTGGATAAACCATAGTATTCGTTTCAAGAAAGTGAGCACATTGTTCATTCAACACTTTTTCGTACTTTTGTGTATCACCATACACTTGATCAACAACAATACGAGAAATTTCTTCTTCGTTTGGAATTTCCTTTTTCTTCGAATGTTTCTCTTCTTTTTCATCGTCACTATCATCTATTTGACTGTCTCTGAGTTCCACAAAGTTCACATCACAAACTTTCAAAGTTGAGGGTTTATCAGTGTCAATCTTAACCAACAAATCCTTTACTTTTTCTTTTCCTTTAGATGATGTTGCAACATTAATAATAGACAACTAAGAACAATCAATATTCTCAAGATCACTAATTTCACTAACATTGTCAGAATTATCTTCAATATTAGCAAAATTAGATTGAGAATCAGATGTTTAATTCTCAGTCTTTTTCAAAATTTGAATTTGTTCAGTCTTAGTCAAAGTGTCATTTACAATGTCAGCTAATTCAGTTGTATCAAGACATTCATCTATTCTGACTATTCCATATCTATACCTATCATCAGGAACTTTATTAAATTCAGCTATTTCTTTCTCACAATCATAAGAAATGTTATCTACCTTAGCTCTTTCATAAGCTAGAAAAGGCAGTCATTTCCTATGTTGTTCTCTACTTATTTCGCATGAATGATGTAATTCTGTTAATTTCGTATACAACCTTTTAGCTGAATTACAGTAAATGTTTGTTGGAGCTAACAACAATTTGATATCACTTGAGGTATTTTCTCTATCAATCATGATGTTTGTTATTTGAAGTTCTAAACAATCTACTTTTGTAATTTTCAAATCTAACTTCTTCTGTGTCTCTAGCAACTACATAGACAGCTTCTTAGCCTCATTGCTAGCAGATAGCACAATTGAATCAAAATAAGTAACAGTTTCATCGAAGGATACTAATTCATAATTGTAAGCATGTACTGGAATATTAAAAGATTCAAGAATATTACATACCTTTGTTGTCATCAGTGATTTGTCGGTAGCTTTTGATACGAAGAATCTCCCATGCAGTTCGTATTCTTCCTCATCAGATTCCTCCTCCATCTTCGCAAACATGGCTCTGTGGGTTGGATTTCGCGTTTCTTCAGTGTCTTATCCAGATGACCAGATCTGATATGTTCCATCTTCTTATTGTTCACCACGAGCAACCAATCACAGATTTGTCGCCTTCACACATACTTCCTCTAGTTTCTCCGCATAGTACGCTTCATCCTTTACCTTATTCTTTCTTCCATCTTTCTTCCTTAACATGCAATCATTGGCTAGATGATTAGCCCAATTGCAATAATGACAATCAACTCCAGCATCAGCCTTCAATTTCTTCTCACTCTTCCCTTCAACAATCTTCACATCCTTTTTCTCCTCCTTCTTCTTATCACCAACGTTTTTTTTCACAAAACTTCCTTTCAACTCAGCATTCTTAGTCTTCGGATTGAATGGCTTTTTGAAAAAAAAAAAATTATAACGATTGTTCCAGTAGAATGCAATTGCCTCATCATCAGAATTCATGATGAAACCCTCTTCTTTGTCTGAAACATCTTTTTCTATTTCCTTCTCAGAAATTTTTGAAACTAGAGCCAGTGGACCTCCCAGACTCACCTTCGATTCTTCAGCAATTTCATTCACCTCACGTTCATGTGACTTCAACTGATTGTACAAGTTATTCAAAGTTGATGTATCAAAGCTCTGTTGATTCTTAACCATCATGCTCACACTCCTTCACTCTTTTCGAAGACCCATAACAAAGATAACATTGAACTCCATGGCTGACTTGGTGATTCCATAACGATTACATTGGTAGATTAATTTGTTCAAACAATTATAATATGTTTCAATTGTTTCACCATCTTTCTGTCTGAAGTCTTTCAATTCCACCAAGCACTGTTTCATTGAATTAACTTTCGTCTTCTCACTGCCCCGAAATTTTTCATTCAAATTATTCCAAATCTCCTTAGCTGTCGTACAAGATCTCACATAGTTGTACACAACTGGAGGCAACGCTCCATGCAATTCCCTCATACACCTACTCTCCAACTTTTTCAGACGCACAGTTTGATTATCAGCACCAAAGTTTGTTGACGACGAACCAATTGGTTGAACATTTGCAGGTGGATTAACACTTCCAGAAATACATGTCCATAGCTCTTCATCAAGGCCATTGAGTTTTTTAGGTCACAATTTTGTGGTTTGAGCTAGGCATTCATCTTGTATAGGTCTTGGTAGGGTTTTGGGGTTTGCTATGTTGGTTGTAGTATGTTAGCGAGTGTGTGCATCCACACACTCTGTGTGCAGCCATACACGTGTGTGAGGCTGCACACTTGTGTGCTGTTGGGTGTGCTATAAATAGGTTGTGTCAGTGTGTCCGTGGAAAAGTAGAAGTGACGTACGTGTGTGTGTTTTTCAAGGTGTACCTGACATTTATATGATATAGATGTGTGCATGACTGATGTTATTTCTCTTCTACTCCTTCTACACTCTATTTTGATTGTTATTACTTCACTAATTACTAATTTGGATCTAAAGTTTGGGGACTAACAATTGGTATCAGAGCCATTTCAGTATCAATTTGAAGAATCATAGAGTATGCTGTTGAAACTTTGAAGGTGTGCGGTTGGAACTTTGAAGGTGTGCGGTTGGAACTTTGAAGGTGTGCGGTTGAAACTTTGAAGGTGTGCGGTTGGAACTTTGATGGTGTGCGGTTGAAGGCTTTGAAGGTGTGTAGTTGAGTGTACTGCTATGTGTGCGGTTATAGTGTGCGGCCAGTGTGTGCGGTTAGAGTGTGCAGTCAGTGTGTGCGGTTGGAAGTGTACTCCTAAAATGTACAGTTGTAATATCTTGTGCAGTCGTAAACCCTATCAATTGTTGGGACCCAGGCTTGTAATGATTGGGTCCCCAAATCTGAGTAATCCCGCTCATTGTGCAGGAACGGCTGCGGAGGAATGTCGTCAGGCCTTGGTACGTCGACAACGGTTTTTCCAGGTACACGACAGGAGACATCTCCCAACTGCATATCATTCAGACTATTAATGGGGGCTATGTTTCCTTCGCGGGAGGATATAGAGGGAAGATCACTCAAAAAGGAATAGTTATAAATAGAGTGCTGAGTTTTGGGAATGTCATCTACGCTCCTGAGTTAAAGTATAGCTTTTTGATTGTCTCACAGATCAACTTATGGACTACGTATAATGATATAAGGTTAACCAGTGAAGACCTCGATGCTTTCTTTGACACTGTCCATGATGTTGTGCAACCTAGATAGAAGGAGTTAGTGTCGTTCACAAAGTGATGTCTCCAACTTTTGATCAGATGGCCAACACTTTTCAACCGGTTTGGATACAACATCAAGGATTTCTCCCCTTCCAGTTGTTGTTCCAACTTCATTGTCATTTGATGAATGTTCAAACTCTGACACAAACCTCCCAGCCTCCTGTGAAAACAAGATGACTTGATCCGAGGTAGGGAGATATTATCCAAGAACAAGCACCACCAGTCCAACAACCCTCCACAGCTGCTACACCAACTCAACCGACCCTAAAAGGACCAAGTAATGTTAGATATTCGTTTGAAGTCGGGAGTTCTTCTGCTCCTGGGGGTTTTTCTCCTTCACAACCTGCGCATGATGTTGCCTCTGTAAGGCTTGCCAGGTTTCTTGCTCAACAAGATTCGGATCCTTTACCTCGTGGCAAATGAATATCAATTGGTGAACGAAGTTCAGGGGGAGCAGACCCATCTATCTCAGAGCTCAAGGAGGAGATCACTACTCTCAAACAGAAGATCATCGAGAAAGACGTTCTGATCTGAAACCATGATATTCGAGTTTCTGAGCTTGAAAAAGAAAACTTTTCAGAAGTCTAAATAGATCTCCAATCTCCAGCTTAATCTTGGTGCCCTATCAGTAGGCTACTTTGACTTGAAGAACAAGCTTATTGCAAAATTTGGTGACAAGTTCAAGTCCACAGTCGAAGAGCCTTGTGCTACTGTAATGATCAAGTTTCAAGATAGCAATTGCATCATTCATCCTGTTGATGCTAAAGATCTTCTATAGTTCAGGAAGCGAGACATACACACCTCCGTGATGTTGATTAGAAAGATCGAGTCTATGCTAGCCACAAACCAAGGGGGAGACTGTTAGGTCAAAATTTGTTGGTTTTGGGTAGGCATCTATCTGTATAAGTCTGACGTGCTTCTGATCGAAGAAGACCTGAGTCCATGCTAGCTCAAACCAAGGGGGAGATTGTTAGGTCACAATTTTGTGGTTTGAGCTAGGAATTCATCTTGTATAGGTGTTGATATGGTCTTGGGGTTTGCTATGTTGGTTGTAGTATGTTAGCGAGTGTGTGCGGCCACACACTCTATGTGCGGCCATACACGTGTGTGCGGACACACACTCTATGTGCGACCATACACATGTGTGCGGCTACACACTAGTGTATCCCCGCACACAGAATGTGTATGGCCGCACATAGAGTGTGTGGCCGCACACACTCGCTAACATACGACAACCAACATAGCAAACCCCAAGACCCTACCAAGACCTATACAAGATGAATGCCTAGCTTAAACCACAAAATTGTAACCTAACAATCTCCCCTTTGGTTTGAGCTAGCATGGACTCAGGTCTTCTACGATCAGAAGCACATCAGACTTATACAGATAGATGCCTAGCCTAAACCAACAAATTTTGACCTAACAGAGATAGTTCTGCATCCTATCTGCCCATTGATCATAGTACATAGGGATTAACATCGGAATTTTGGTCGATGAACCCAACAAATGAGAAAAAGAAGTCATGGATTAAGATTGAATGACGCCATTTTGAGAATTTGAAGAAAACTTTGAGAATTTAACAACAAAATAGTTGATTCAAGTCGGAATCACTAGTAGAACACTCGATTCACTAATCCAAGTGCAGAATCGAATCAAAGACCTAGATCTAGATGAATTTTTCACTCACAAAAAGCGAGGAACCTTTTGAACCAAAAAGTTGATTCAAAAACTTTTTGAATGAATGAAAATCAGATCAGAGAAATGATTCCTGCTCTGATACCAAATGATGAATCAAGAATCGAGTAAAGAATTGAATCAGAGTATAAATTCAAAGTGTGTATGCGAGATTTGAACACACATGTAAATATAATATTGTTTCAGCTCTATTATGCTTTCAGTTTTACAGAGAAAAGACTGTAAACCTCTATCGAACTCTAGTAAAGACTCCTATTTATAGGAGAAGAAAGCGTACAAAGAATATATTGATGGGTTTTGAGCATTCTAACACTTCCTAAGTGTACATGCAACCCTAATAAACCTTGGATTTATGTTTGTCTAAGATACATGCAAATAATTACTTTTCCAAGATTTATATCCTAACTAGCATGGCATGGGGAACATGAATCAAATAAAGCTAGTAGAAATACTTACCTTGTAGTAGTAGTTGATTGCTTGGAGTTTTAGAGCCTAGCACCAATAGTGTGGATGCCTCAAATGGAAATCACAAATCACCACAAACTTGGAACTTTGAGAGAATAGTCACTACTATCTTGAAATCAGCCATGTTGCTTTACTCACCTCAACTAGTTGATTTCAAGAACCAAAGCCTCTTTTATATAGTGTGGTGAATTAGGGTTACATCCATGTAAACCCTAATACCCATGTATCTTCATTTCCATGAGATCCATGGGTTAAAGCTACATGGAGTATCCATGGACTTTCCATGCAAACCTATCCCATTCCAAATAAGCATTAGCTCACACTATATAAATATAGTAGTCCATATTTAATTAGTAATATCTTTGATCTCTAAATTAATCCTAGATTAATTATAGATCAATACTAATTAAATAATATGATCTTATATTAATATATTAAAACTTATAATATATTAATAAATCATAACTTGTACTATTCTCAAAAGATTATCCATAAATTGTTCGGGTGAAGTGCAACCCAAATGGACCATGCCGGGTCGGGTCAAGTACATTCCAAATATAGTGATGGACTTAGACACTATATCCAACAATCTCCCACTTGTATAAGTCTAATAACTATAGTTGCAAGTATGACTTCAGGAACCGATCAGCAATCGTAGCTCTTTAAACTCTGTTGAACTAGAACGCGCCATTTTAGATAAGTGATCATATAATCCTCTGTTCAAGATATCAGCCGGACAAATACATGGAACATGGTCTTACTTATTGTCCAGCATTTGTTTCCCGATTTCCGATTTGTTTGACATATAACTTAACTGAACACATCAATTTAGTTCTGACCGGGCCCGGTACATAGGTCAAAACAAAATCATCGAGAGGCCCAGATATCGCTTCTAATCCTAGAAGGAACAGATAAACTTCGACTCATATGTTTGTTCTACCACTCATTGAATTATAAACAAAGGCACATTTTATAGCATCGAGTTACCAATGCGTTTTCGTACAATCAATGCATAACCAACTCATAAGTAACAAATCATATCTCTAGGTTTGAAGACTTATATGATATTACCGTCTCATGATCACTCGAGATAAAATTCCATGAAATGATTCCAGTGCGCGTGGGTTGAGTCCAATGCTCAGAACTTATGAGCACTCATGATTGTTGTAGCCATGTCCAACACCTTAGACCTCTGCAACCAATCGTGATAGTCTTGATTCATACCTATTTCCGACATATGACCGACTGTGGAGGTTTAAATAATATGATATACCAAACATAATTATTCTGGAAGTCAAAACATGCAAAAGAAATATAGTAAACAATCAACAAGAGATAGCAACACTTTACTCATAAATAAAACACCTTTTATTCATCATCTAATGTCAATTACACTTTACAAATTTCATAATTTATCTAACTACTAAAACTTATATCATCCTTCAGCCCTATGCTCCGAGCATGCTGGAGATGCTTAACCCTACTCAGTCCCTTCGTGAGGGGATCTGCTGGGTTCTCATCCGATGATACCCTCTTTGCCATGAGGATTCCTTCTTCTATTCGATGTTTGATGAAGTGATATTTTCTGTCAATGTGTCCGGATCTTCCATGATCTCTTGGTTCCTTGGCTAAGGTGTCACACCCCAAAAACCGAAGGCGGAAACATTTTCGGGGTTGACTCCACGTTGAGTATCAAATCCAATGCACATAGTAAGTAAAGTAAACAACCATTACATTACATATATAAAATTTTACATTTGTTTCAAAAGTAAAGTTGTACATTGTTATACATATGTATATATAAACAAAAGCAAGACGTGTCTTGAACGCGCTCCATCTTCGGGGGCTGTCGTGACTCAATTGAATACCATAACATTTAATATGTATGAAACGTAACAACATTCATCACCATGCATTAATATAGTACAACCAGTAGATTTTACATGAAATACATTGTTTAAACATTACATTCCCAAAATAAATTGTTCGATTCGTACATAAATAAACTGCAAGCCATCACTGAATATGATTTCCTTTGATTCACTGGTTCCCTGAGAATACAAGTATTTTGAAAAACGTCAACATATGAAATGTTGGTGAGTTCATAAGTTGTATTTAAAAAAAAACAATGTTTCGTGTCGTTTGAAACCCGCCAGAAAATCCGATATTTTCTGAAAATAGTATAGTCAAAAAGGTGTGAAGATCTAGAGGTATGCTTGTTTGTTTTCTATACTTGTAAAAATTGTTTATTGAAATTGTATGTATTTCGAATCTGTATGTATTGAAACCCTAGGAAAACCCGATGTTTTCCCAATTCTTTGAATTCCATGAATTTACTTTGAAACCATTGCAACGCATGAAGTTATCATTACCAGACGACATTGGATTATTTTTGAGCATGATTATCTGCTACAAACACGCGTTACACAAATGACTAGTCTATAGCAATACTAACGATCCCGTAGGCATCGTCCGTACTAATCACGTTATCCAACCGTCCTGACTACGTGTAGTCCCACATCCGAAGAGAAAGAGGACACGAAGGCCTCGATGACTCCATTAGCCAGTTGGGGATAAAAAGGTACGAGGGGTCCCAGACCCGCCTCGCATAAAAGGCAGACTCTGCTAGCGACACTAAAGGACCCTTGGGGACCAGTAGTCTACAAGCCATTGAAAGTCCGGTTACGTCGTGTCGGATCGGTAAAACCCAACACTTCGTAAGATTGAAGTCTTTGGGCCTTAAGATCAGGTCGTTGGGCTAGCTAGGCTCGACGAACAAGATTTTACACTTGTGGGGCCCGAAGATAGTGCGTAGACGTCTGTGCACGTTCGCATGTATGATGAATTCCAAATCGTTATTTGTATGAATCGTAGTGTTGTAGTATCATAGTATCGTCGTGTTAGTAGTTTCGGATTTTTATTGGTTCGAGACCGAACCAATTCGTTGAACAACGAATTTGGGTGTTGTAATGTATTGTATTTTGTCGATAGTCGTGGTACCATTATTTAGTCAAATTGCATGCATTGAATTAATCTTGGAAATTTTTTGTTTTCAGCCCCTCCTTGTTTGTAAAATTTACTTTTTCAACCCTTTATTTAAATACTTTCCAGTTTAGTCCTTAAATCAATTTTCTTGACATTTTAACACCAAAAATTATTGAAATGAATATTTTCCAGCATATTTTTCATAGAAAACAGCTTAAGTCCCTGAAATTTCAGTTTTCTCGGTTATAATCCTTCTTTTTCGCAAGTTAGACAATTTTGGCCCAAATTGTAAAATTTTTGCAACTTTGGTCCTTTTTAAATTTAAAAAGCATTTTAAACCTTTGAAAAGGACTTGGATCACTTATGGTCCACTGTTTTACAGAAAATCACAATTTTGGCCCTCCAAAACAGAAAAATTCGCATAATGGGCCTCATTGGGCCGAAATAGTCATTTTTAGCCCATTAAGCTTGAAATTTATGTTTTTAATCCTCTAAATGAGTATATTTCCAGAAATTGTTTTATTGAAACTATTTTGACACACTTCATCCATCAGATTTCGTGAAATGTCAATTTGGGCCCTTAATTTTGTATTTTTCACATTTTAGGCCCAAAATTTGTGTTTTTAGCCTAAAAGAAATTGTTACTAAACCACTTGACTATTTTTCTTGAAACACTTTGTATGTAGAAATACATTTGATGCTAAAATCATTTAACATAAGATATATCTCGGTTTTGAGGAGTTTTATGGCTAGATCCAACATTAAAGCACATAAAAGCACACATGTAAGCATGGAAATCATACAAGGCATACAAAACACATATAGATCTACACTTTCACTTGTATTCCCCCCCAAAAAACTCATAAAAACAGAAAATAGGGGTATGAAGCTCACCTTGTTTGAAGTTTTCGGTTTTTGAATAAAAGATGGAAGAAAACTTGGTGATTTTTGGCCTTAGCACCCTTTTCATGAAGATCTCGAGTTTGAGATGGTTCTAGGATGCAAGATCACGATTTTTGCATAGATTAGGAAAGGATTTTGATAAAACAAAGAGTTTAATTCATAGATCCAAGCATAACCTTAACTTGGATGAAGAGTTGGTGGAAATATCCTCTTGAAAGCCTCCTAATTTTCGAGATTTTGAGTGGAGAGGAAGGGATGTTCTTGAGAGAGCTTGAGAGATTTTTGTGAGTGTGTGTGTGTGAGTATGGCCAAGAGTGAGAGAGAGGAGAGGATAGAAGTGATTTTGAAGTGATGTTGCATGGAAATATGGACTAAATTGCATGGATATCCAAGGGACAATAATGAGGTGGCATACTAAAGTCAACTCTCTTCTTATCTTCTTGGATTTGGGCCTTGGGCCGAGATTTTTGGGAGGGAAAAAAAATTGGGCCTTTGCCCCTAAGCCCACTATTAGAGTTAATCTTGGGTATGTTTTAAGCCTAAAAGAATGTGGTAGCATCTTTATATTTTTTTTTTGGACTAGTTGAGGGTGTTCAAGGATCAAAGCTTTTAATTCATTTCATTCTAGGCCCAACATGGCCCAAAATGTTGAAATAAATTAGTGTGGGTCCAATTAGAGCCCAATTAGGGTTCTAAGCCCGTGATAGTCTAATTGGAAGCTTATTGGTCCATTTGGATCCAATAAGGGAGTCCTAGTCCAAAATGGACTTAAACAAAGACTTCTAGGGTTTCCAATTGTTTGATGACTATTTGTAGTACTTGTATAATGTATTTGATTGAAGTTTTTGAAGTCATAATCATAGGTGTTACACATGTTCTTAAGTTTTTGATTCACATTAGCTTGAATGTATAGATTACATGACACAAAATTTCCAGTTGTGACACTAAGGTGTCACACCCCAAAAACCGAAGGCGGAAACATTTCCGGGGTTGACGCCACGTTGAGTATCAAATCCAATGCACATAGTAAGTAAAGTAAACAACCATTACATTACATATATAAAATTTTACATTTGTTTCAAAAGTAAAGTTGTACATTGTTATACATATGTATATATAAACAAAAGCAAGACGTGTCTTGAACGCGCTCCATCTTCGCCAAAAGGAGCCATCGGGTACCTGTCTAATACGGACCTGAGAATACAAGCAATTTTAAAATCAGCATAACGTTGGTGAGTTCATAAGCGGTTTTGTTTTGTGAAAAATCTACACATTCCTTTCCGTTTCTGAAAATGTTACACACCAAGAAAATCCCATATTTTCTTAAAAGTTGGTTATCGAATCCAAAATGTAATGTAAAAGATGTACACTGAAAACATGTTTACCCTTGTGAAATGTAAAGTTTAGTTATCTGGTTTATTACCCTTTTCTAGTTATGTACAAATGTTACCTAGGAAAATCCCATATTTTCCTGAATGTTGGTTACCGAATGTGAAAGATGTATACTGAAAACCCGGTTATTCTTGTGAAATGTATTAGTTTTAACACTTATATAAAACTAATATATACAAAGTAAATTAATTTCTTTATTCATTATTACTATTTAGTAAATATTTATTATCCAAATTTCGAGTTCCATAACCATACGATAGACTAGATATGGCAATAAGTAGTCCACGTCACCTTATGACTTTCGTCACCCTTGAACCTTTCGGTTCGGCTGTAGCTAGCAGCCAGGTGTGAAGTAGTCAGCCCCGTATAGATCTATACACTCAAGTCACGCTCCCTATCTAAGAGATTCTGGTTACGGTTACGGTCCTCCAATCGCGTATCTCTGTGGAGTGTTCACCGAGGACGTGTCTCCAATTATATAGGAATAACAAATTTACTAGTAATAATGCGATTATCCTCCACTCGCGTATCTCTGTGGAGTGTTACCGAGGACAAAACAGTGTACTAACTTTTATGTTCAAAGTTCAAATGTCATGCTTTTAACTGATAAAATATGGAAAACCATTTGTGAAATATATAAAACATAACAGTTTATAACCCATTTCACAAATATATGTTTACGTGCTCTGCATGTTCAAACGATTATCGGTTATAACAATCAGTGTTAAAATGCATATGAGATATGAAACACACACATGTAAAACAAGTTTTGAGTACAAGTAATCCCTTGTACTTTGCTTGTATTCCCCCCCCCCCTTGAAAATAGTGAAAACAGTGAAAAAGGGTAGGGGTATGAACTCACCAGACGAGAAAATGCGACTGTTTGGATGCTAAATGTTGGTTCAGGGCTTGATAACACGCGAGGTTCCTATGTAATATGAAATAATATCCAAATGTATCTAATTAGACTATAATCCACTAATTAGATATGATAATACACTCCAATGAGCGAAAACACTTCAAAATAAGTGTTTGGAGTGACCCGGGTGACATTTACGGACGTGTGGGACTTGGGGGTTTTATGGTGCTAGATGGCTTGAATACACATGGGAAATGTTGGAATGGATTTATCTAAGGCCTTGGGATGGATTATATTCACTTAAGAACCATTTAAGGGATTTCACGGCAGTAAACATGGAGTTTACGGCCGTAAACTCCCCCATGCTCAATCCTTAATTCATTTTGTGAGGCTAGGGCAATCACATGTGATTCCAACTATTTTTCCAAGCCTTGGTATGAGTTTTGGGCACCATTTAACATGAAATAATGAGTTTATGGCCCTGGAACTATTTCTTGGGAAGCTATGGTCGTAAACTCCTAAATGGGAGGATTTAATCATGTTTAAGGTCCCCAAACTAATTTTGGTTGGTTCTAGCATTTATTCCAAGGCTAATGGTGTGTTTACATGGCTTTTTAACACTTGAAAATACGTTTACTCTCCATGAATGATGAGTTTACGGCCCAAGCATGTTCTTGGGCAGTAAACTCATGTTTACTCCTCAAAAACCATGTTTAGGGTGTTCTAAGTCCGAATTGGTAAGCCATATAGTCGTATCTAAGTCCCAAAATTGGTTTGGAGCGGTTTAAAGGCATAAAAACCCTCTTATTAGGAGTTTACAGCCCAAGCATGCTCCTTGGCCGTAAACTCATGTTTGAGGTCCAAAACCAACATTTAAATTCCGATTTGAAGGCTAAGGAGGTTGAATAACATGTCAGGGAAGTTACCTCAAGGATTTGGAGCCTTAATTCTAAGTTTTTGGACCTTGAATCTTGGTTGAGGAGAGAGGTTAGAGAGAGAGAGTAGTGAGAGAGGGAAAAAGCATCAAATGGAAGCTTAAATCACTTTAAATAATGTCTAAGATTGGACACAGCGGAATTCTACCCGATACCGGCGTTATACGATGCATTTGGTCGCATCCGATTGAGTTACCGTAACCCAATATGGTCGATTCTAAAAAGTTTCCGATCATTAATATGAAGTGTTAATGTGAGTTCTAAATGTGATCGGACACCCATTAAGTCATAATATAAAACTCAAATTAATGACTTAATTAAATGGCGAAATCGGAAACGAAATTGAAAACGACAAATGTATTAATGAAAAGGGTTATAATTGATGAAACGAACTTCGGGTTGTCACATAAGGCAACTGCACTATTGCTGTCACAGAAAATCTCCATTGGCTCCTTTATAGCTAGTACAACTCCAAGGTCTCCGATGAAGTTCTTTAGCCATATAGCCTCCTTTGCTGCCTCGCTTGCTGCTATATACTCTGATTCACAACTGGAATCAGCCACTGTCTCCTGCTTGGAACTTTTCCAAGTAATTGCCCCTCCATTTAGGGTAAAGACCCAGCCCGACTGAGAGCGGAAATTATCCCTGTCAGTCTGAAAGCTAGCATCACTATACCCTACAACTCTCAAGCTCTCACTCCCACCAAGGGTAAGGACCAAGTCCTTAGTCCTTCGCAGGTACTTGAGGATATTCTTTACCGCAGTCTAGTGTGCCTTGCCAGGGTTCCCCTGATACCTGCTCACCATGCTCAAAGCAAAAGCTACATCAGGTCGAGTACATGTCGTAGCATACATGATCGATCCTACAGCTGAAGCATAAGGTAGTCGACTCATTTCTGCTATCTCAGCCTCAGTACTAGGGCTTTGTGTCTTACTCAATCTGGCGTTACTCTGAATGCGTAACTCACCTTTCTTGGAGTTATGCATGTTGAATCTTTTCAAAACCTTGTCCACATAGGTGATTTGACTAAGTCCAATTAGTCTTTTACTCCTGTTTCTCAAAATCCTTATTCCTAGGATATAGGCAGCTTCACCAAGGTCATTTATAGCGAAACACTTCCCAAGCCAGGACTTTACTTCCTGCAGGGTTGGGATGTCATTTCCTATGAGTAGTATGTCATCCACATATAGTACCAAAAAGCTGACTATGCTCCCACTAGCCTTGATATAGACACAAGATTCATCTTCACTCCTTGAAAAGCCAAATACCTTGACTTTCTCATCAAAGAAAAGATTCCATCTGCGAGGTGCCTGTTTCAATCCATAAATGGATTTCTCGAGTTTACACACTCTATTGGGGTACTCTATACTAACAAAACCCTCTGGCTGAACCATGTAAACATCTTCAGCCAACTTTCCATTAAGGAAAGCGGTTTTGACATCCATTTGCCATATTTCATAGTCATGAAACGCAGCAATGGCTAACAGAACCCTAATAGACTTTATCTTGGCCACTAGTGAAAAGGTTTCATCATAATCAACTCCCGGAGTTTGAGAATAACCCTTTGCAACTAGTCGTGCCTTATAAGTGTGTACATTACCATCCATGTCAGTCTTCTTCTTGAAGATCCATTTGCACCCAACTACCTTACGATCAGGTACATGGTCAACCAAGTTCCAAACTTGATTGTCATACATGGACTGTATCTCGATATCCATAACCTCTTTCCATTTAGCAGCCTCAGGGCCTGCCATGGCTTCCGTTTAGCTGTTAGGCTCATCCAGACCTACTAGTGTCTCATCACTAATAAGTGTCTCACCTTCTGCAGTAATATGGAAACCATAGTAATGCTCAGGTGCATTCCTAACTCTCGTGGAACACTTCAGAGGTATAGATTTGTCAATTGGCTCAACAGGAGTTTCCTCCTCAAGTTGAGGGCTAGCGTTTGAAGTTCCTTCACCACTTGACTCTTGAATTTCTTCAAGATCAATTTGCCTCCCGCTATCTCCTTGGCTTATAAACTCTCTCTCTCTCTCTCTCTCTCTCTCTCTCTCTCTCGAAAGACTCCTCTTCTCGCTACAAAAACCACATTATCACTAGGTATGTAGAAGAGGTAACCAAAGGATTTTTGTGGGTAGCCGATGAAAATACACCTCTCGCTTCGGGGTTCTAGCTTGTCATGAGTCTCGCGCCTCACAAAAGCCTTGCAACCCCAAATCTTGATGTGGTCTAGGTTGGGTACTTTACGAGTCCACATCTCGTGAGGAGTTTTGGCAACTTTCTTTGTAGGGACTAGATTAAGGATATGGGCGGCAGTCTCTAAGGCATACCCCAAAAATGAGATTGGTAACGAAGCTCGACTCATCATGGAACGAACCATATCCAACAAGGTTCGATTACGCCTCTCAACTACACCATTCAACTGTGGTGTCCTGGGAGGTGTCAATTGTGAGACAATCCCACATTCCCTAAGATAGTCGAGGAACTCTGAACTAAGATACTCACCACCTCGATCGGATCGAAGCATCTTAATGTTCCTGCCCAATTGATTCTCGACTTCTTGTTTAAATTCCTTAAACCTTTCGAAAGTCTCTAACTTATGCTTGATTAAGTAGACATATCCAAATCTACTGTAATCATCAGTAAAAGTCAAATAATAACGATTAGCATCCCTTGTGGCATGTTTGAATGGTCCACACACATCTGTGTGTACAAGGTCCAACAAACCTTCACCCCTCTCACAAGAGCCTGTGAAGGGTGACTTTGTCATTTTTCCAAGTAAGCATGATTCACAACTATCATCTGACTTTAGATCAAACGACCCCAAGACTCCATCCTTTTGGAGTTGTCCTATGCGTTTCTTGCTTATATGTCCAAGAAGACAATGCCATAATGATGCTTTATCCAAGTTATTATTATTAATAGAATCAATACACATCACATTATTTCCTAAGTTATCTACAACAGAAACAACTTCATACACACCATCACAAAGTAATGCTTTAAAATAAAGAACATTATAAAAGAAAGCATCAATAGAACCAACTTCATTATTAAATGAAAAGGTAAACCCTTGTTTATACAATGCATGAAAGGAAATAATATTTCTTGCCATTTCTGGCGAGTAATAACATTTATTCAAATCTAAATTTAACCCACTACTTAACGACAAAGTATAAACTCCAATCTTGATGACAAGTGTAACTTTCCTATTCCCCTTGATTAAGTTTATCCTTCCTTGCTCCACATTCTCACTTCTTCTTAGTCCCTGCAAGTCACAACAAATATGAATACCACAACCGGTATCAAGGACCCAAGAGTTAGAATTGGGTGAGTTATTAGAAATGATAGTGTAAATACCTGCATGGTTGGGTTTAACTTTCCCATCCTTCACATCTTGCTGGTACTTTGGGCAGTTTCGCTTCCAATGTGTTTTTTCATGGCAATAGAAGCATTCAACCTCTTTTGGGTGAGAAGAAGGAGTGATGAAACCTTTCTTGGTTCCACTTGAAGAAGAGCCATCAAGGGTCCTAACCTTGGTACCCTTCGAAGAACTCTTTGTCTTCTTCCCTCGTCCTTTCCCAATTGCCAAGACAGGGGTGGTGTTGGTAGGAGTAGGAGTAACAATCGCCTTACCCTTAAGACTACTTTCCGCGGTCTTTAAGAGTCCTTGAAGTTTGCTGAGTGTGACCTCTTCCTTGTTCATGTGGTATGTCATGCGGAATTGATCATAACATGAATTTAAGGAGTGCAAAATGATATCTATTGCAAGCTCCTCAGGGAAGTTCACATTTAGCTTCAGCAAACGGTCCACAAATCTTTGCATTTTCTGCATGTGGCCCGTGATGGGTTCACCATCCTTCATGCGAGTTGTTATCATGGAGGAGATGATTTCATATCTCTCTTGAAGAGCACTTTGATGGTATCTTTCCATCAAGTCTTGGTGCATCTCATAGGGGTAGAAATCTTCATATGATTTTTGGAGATCCGCGGTCATAGTGTCCATCATGATGCATGCCACTTTGGTGGCATCCCTTTCATGTGCCCTAAACTCAGCGATGTCCTGAGGAGTAGCAACTATCCCATCAATCTCCTTAAGCTCCTTATCGAGGACATATTTCTTATCCTCGTAGCGAGTAATCATTCTGATGTTTCTGATCCATTCATTAAAGTTGGATCCATCAAAAGTGACTTTCCCACACAAGTTCATAAGAGAAAAGGAGCACTAGGATTAGTGCCAAAAGCAGCGTTGTTTGCAGACATCTGATAAGAGAAGAAAGAAGGATTAGTTTAGATATAGAGATAGTCCTTAATAAAACACCCAAATGTAGTATTAAGGCTAGGACCCAATCACAATATATTATACTTAGAAGAGGTATGTCATAATCTAAGTAATAACATATTTGAAAGGTAGGTGAATGACGATTCACCAATTTCCACCAAAGCCGAAATATTAAAAATATTTAATTTGGTTCTTTAGAAACTCCTAGATTCTTTTGAGATTCAATGAACTTTTCAAAGGCATATTTCAATCTCGAGTGTGCCCTCCAAGTTTTGTGACTGGGATGCCGAGGATCACAAAACGAGGTGTGAAGTAACCATGCAAATTACTTGGTACCCTTAATAAATTACCCCTCAATCGATGTGCCAGTTAACCACACACGCTCCATCGATACTATGATAAATATTAAGTCACCCTTTACCTACCTTGTTAAGTCAAAGTTAGTGTGCCGGTTAACCACACACGCTCCACTAACGATTTAGACAAAGTGTAAAGTGTAATTTCATGGATTAGCACCTTATTCAGATTTTTCCTAAAGTAACTAAGATTGGGAATTTAATAAAACATTTAGTCACTTTATAATCATCATACTTTTAATGAGAATTTATAATTCCTTGTCTTACCCGTTCGGCTAACGACCCTCCACCAGTCAAGCAAGCGGTGGGTGAGAGTGGACACCCATTAAGTTGCCATTTTATAGGCAACAACCTTATACCCACCTTATAGACTAGCTTCGTGAATGAGGCGTACTAGCAGTAAGACGACTTTGATCTTATACATATATATATATATATATATATATATATATATATATATATATATATATATATATATATATATATAAACATATAATATTATAAGTATAAGGGTTGAATTTTAACTTTTAAAATTCTAAGGGTTGGAACTAAAGTTGTTAATATGACTTTACTTGTTCCAAAACTTGAGGGCAAGTTTTGTAAACTTTCAATACTTTTCATTTCTTGTAACTTATGAGTTAAATAGAGTAATAAAAATGAAGACTCTTCATTTTTCTAACTCTTGTGTTCTTTTAATGGTTTTAATTCAAGTGTGACTCTTGGTTTTCCATAACTTGAGGACAAGTTATGGACTCCATTAAAACACATTATGATCAAGAATTAAACTACCAAGTAGGTTACAAGTAATTCCTATGATCATCTAACTTCATAAGATCAAGAACATGAATATCCATATCAAAGTTTCAAGACCATATGAACACATATAATCATGAAAAATTGATATTAACCATTGTAAATGGATTATAACAAACATTACACCATCTAAAACAAGTTTTATAACACCAAAACAATTTAGGGTAATGTTTCTGGTCCATTTCCAGCAGCAAAAGTCGAAAATCTGCACTCTGTGGCTCCTACTCGCCGAGTGCATGAACCTACTTGGCGAGTAGGTTGAAGATACACATGAACTCGGTGAGTCCCCCCATGGACTCGGCGAGTTCATTAGGCAGGCAACAAGTTTTTCGACCTTTTCCAATATTTTGCATCAAGTATCAAACAAACAAGCCTAGGCTCTGATACCACTGATGGGTTTTGAGCATTCTAACACTTCCTAACTGTACATGCAACCCTAATAAACCTTGGATCTTTGTTTGTCTAAGATACATGCAAATAATTATTTTTCCAAGGTTCATATCCTAACTAGCATGGCATGGGGAACATGAATCAAATAAAGCTAGTAGAAATACTTACCTTGTAGTAGTAGTTGATTGCTTGGAGTTTTAGAGCCTAGCACCAATAGTGTGGATGCCTCAAATGGAAATCACAAATCACCACAAACTTGGAACTTTGAGAGAATAGTCACTAGTATCTTGAAATCGACCCTCTTGCTTTACTCACCTCAACTAGTGTGATTTCAAGAACCAAAGCCTCCTTTATATAGTGTGGTGGATTAGGGTTACATCCATGTAAACCCTAATACCCATGTCTCTTCATTTCCATGAGATCCATGAGTTAAAGCTCCATGGAGTATCCATGGACTTTCCATGCAAACTTGCCCATTCCAAATAAGCATTAGCCCACACTATATAAATATAGAAGTCCATATTTAATTAGTAATATCTTTGATCTCTAAATTAATCCTAGATTAGTTATAGAACAATACTAATTAAATAATATGATCTTATATTAATATATTAGAACTTATAATATATTAATAAATCATAACTTGTACTATTCTCAAAAGATTATCCATGAATTGTTCAAGTGAAGTGCAACCCAAATGGACCATGCCGGGTCGGATCAAGTACATTCCAAATATAGTTATAGACTTAGACACTATATCCAACATATACTAAGGACAAAGCATTAGGCTTCGAATACATATGCCTTAGTAAAATAGATTACATAAAATACGAAGACTACTCAACATATGAAGACCTATGATACTTCGACTAATTACAACAAAATCATCCCTTACAGCAACTAGCAAATTTGCTAGGAAATTCTATACTTTTGTAAACAATATCAATGACAACAATTCTAACTCAACTTGATAATGCATATGATGTTATTTCAATAACAACAAACTTTCATCAAAATCCAATTGTAAAGCCCAAACTCCATACAAAACATTACAAAAAGTCAATTTAGGGTTTTCAACTAGGATTTCCTTATTGGTCCTAATGGGCCAATAAGCTTTCAACTTGATTGTTTTGGGCTTAGAACTATTAATTGGGTTCTAATTGGACCCACTTCCAATAGGTTTAACATTTTAGGCCATAATGGGCCTAAAATGAAATAAATTACCCTAATGGGCCTTATTGGGTCATAACAAACCTTATAAGCTTTAATGGGCCGTAAAACCCATTCTTCCATTCTAATTGGGTCGTAAACCATCATAGGAGACCAATGGGCCAAAAACCATCCATTTTGGCCTCCTAGGATTATAATTAAGCATGTAAGGCCCAAATTTACTTCTCCTTCTTCTTTCTTTCTCATCTTCGACCCAACTATTAAAAAAAAGAGATAGAAAAGGGGGATTAAACTTGCATGTGCCACCTCAATGTTGCATGGTGGTCATCCATGCACAATACCCACCATGTAAAAATGCAAGTTCATGTATCTAGACAAGAAGATTCTCTCTCCCTCTCCCCTCTTCCAAACTCTCAGCCATAAGGCCTTTTTACACTCACATATCATTTCTAAACCTAACACCTTCTCTCATATTTTCTCTCAAAACTCAAAGGAATTCTCCCAAAATTTCCTTCCAAATTTCGTGAGTTATAGGTGTGTCATCAAGAACACTTCATCAAAGTTCAACACTCTTGGTAAGTCCTTACTTAAATCTATGGCTTAACTTCAAGATTTCATCAAAAATCTCTCTTTAACTCATCTCATTTCGTGATCTATACTCTTGAAAACTTCATAGATATCGAAAAACCCCACAAGGAGTTGCTAGGGCTGAATTCGTCTTCCATTCTTCTTCAAAACCGAAATAACAAACCCAAGGTAAGTTCATACCCTTTGTTTTTTATTTTTACATGATTTTTGGGGGAGAATACAAGTCAAATGTGCAGATCTATGTGTTTTGTATGCTATGTGTGATTTTCTTGAATTATATGTGAAAATATATTAGATCTTGGTATATTTTGAGAACTCTAACAAGGATATGTAAATACTATTAACTAAGATGTCCTATACACCATGTTATAAAGTTAAAAGAATTACATATGTGTAATATAATAAAAACTAAACAAGATCATGTTTAAAGGTTGTTTTTGGTCAATTACTCAAATGATGGGAAGATTGGTGTCATTTACGATTTTATAAGGATAAATGGGTTATATTTGTTTAAAAGTGAGTTTTTATGATAACTATATTTTCAAAAGGATCAAAAATGTAAAAATTTAACTTAATGGACCAATAATTGGGCCTTACAGATTTTTAGCCCATACTTGCAAAACTTAGAGGATTTTAGGTTAAAAGTGTAATAATACTAAAAAATCGAGCCATAATTGTCATACCCTCGAACTAGACGGCGGAAACGTTATCATCACAATGAATATACATGAATCATAACACAAACATCACCATGCATCAATACATTACAACTGACATTGTTCACATCAAGTACATTGTTTAAACATTACATATTCATAACATAAATTGTTCGAGGGTTTTCAAAACATAATATCCTAACATACTTGGTATTGTTCTTCAGCTTATCTGTTACTTGAGAATACAAGTTATTTGAAAAGGTCAACATATGGAATGTTGGTGAGTTCATAAGTATGTTTGATATGAAGACGTTTTGTGCAGCTGTAAAACCTAGAAAATCCGATATTTTCTGAAAACAGCAATTGTTTATACAAAAAGTGTGAAGATCCATAAGTATATGCATGATGATTTCAAACGTGTATAAATGAGAAGCTTTGTATTGAAATTTCAAGTGAATAATGTTGATTTCCACCAAAAAACCTGATTTTTTCTGATAAAATATCATGTTCATTTCGTAGTATTATATCGTCACAAAGAATGAATATGATCTCCTTTGATTACTCGGATAGTATTGGATCGTTATAACCATGCATGATAATGACTAGTTCGTCTGTCTTGGCATTCTAGTGATCGTCGGAATTGATCTTATGATTTTTTCACCCTAGACTGACGGAGTCTAACTGTAGCGAACAACTGAGGTGTGTAGGAGTCACCCCCATATAGATCTATACACAAACTCTCGCTCTCCCTCTAGGAGACTTTGATTATAACTACAGACTACGACCGACACTCGTTGGTGCCGCCCGTTATTATTCACTTATCCAAATAAATTTGATTACTATTGATTAACGACCTATATTTCTTTACTTGAATTGAAGGTAAGCCTAACATACGAGGAGAAGAGGATCACATGGTCCTACTAATCACATATGTTATTTAAGACTGTCGAGTATATGAAGGACGCATTAACCTATTTCGCATATGATTTATTTGGACCTTACTAGCAATGCTAATGAGCTACTAAGGTCCAATAGCGTATGAAAGCCATTGAGGGTCCCTTAAGTATGTTATTGGGCCACATGAGTCCCAATAGGCAAGTGTGAATATATCGGGCCCAATAAACATGATATTGGGCCACAAAGGCCCAATAGTACATTTAGAAGATATTTGAGCCCAACTTTTGAATCGCTTATGTTTTATCGAGTTTAAGTTTGTATTGTTGGTATTTGTGGTATGTTAAATGTTTATTCGTAATAACGAAACATTTTTAATGTTGGTTTACAACAGAGTTTTTATTATATGTATATTCGTTTTTCTATTTTCTCAAGTTGTAATTTGGTCTTTTTGACTCAATATCTTAAAAGTAAAATAATTGACTCAAAAATATTGATTTTGAATTTTTCAGCCCTTCTTTAATAAAAATGACAATTTTAGTCTCTTATAAAATAAAAAGACATTTTAGGCCCTTAAACCATTTTCTTGACATTTTGACCCCTAGACTTGTTTAAATGATGTTTTTGGTTCAAAATTTACTCTTTGGCAGTTTCAGCCCTTCCAGTAAAGAATTTTTCAGTTTAAGCCCAAGCTTTCACAATTTTTACAATTTTGGCCCAAAATCCAAAAAGTATACATTTTTTATCGTTGTTTGGAAAATACATCATTTTAACCCCTGAATAAGTTTTGTTCACCCTTTTTCCCCCTGTTTTGATAATTTTACCATTTCAATCCCTTGAAAATCATATTTTCGCAATTTTGGCTCATTGGGCCGAAAAGCCTAAAATTTGGCCCATTAGGCTACAAATTACAATTCTAGCCCTTAAAAGAGTATGATATTCATAAAAGCATTTATTTTTTCTGTTTTGACTCCTTTAGTCCATGAGAAAACCGTGAATGCCATATTTCCAACCCATCTTTTGTTTATTTGACAAATATAGCCCAAAAATGAGTTTTATGCTATAATACGTTTAACATAACCTTAGATGATAGTTTTTCTTAACTTGTTAAGTGTTATATATCATAGATCATGTTTATCATCCTCTTAGATCCATAGATCTCGAGATTTCTATTCTTTTTGTTACGTATTTACCACATAAACACATGAAATCACACGTAGCATACAAATACACATAGATCTACACATTTTACTTGTATTCTCCCCCATATAACATATGAAAACCAAAAAGAGAGGGGTATGAACTCACCTTGTTTTGATGTTCACGGTTTTGGAGAAGAAATGGAAGAGTTTGATGCTATTTTCGGGCCTAGCAACACCTTGATGATAATCTCGAGATTGAGGTGATTCTATGAGTGTGATGATCACAAATGTTTAAGAGAAGGGATATAATCATGAGAAAAGAGTTATAAAATCCTTTGATATGTATAACTTACCAATAAGGGATGATATTCTCTTGAAATCCCTTAGATGCACAAGCAAAATTTCGAGATTCTTGGAGTGGGAAGGAGGAGGATTTTTGAGAGAGTTTAAAAGAAGTTCTGATGTTGTGTGTGTGTGTTCTTCCTTTGGAAAAAAAAGAAAAGAGAGGGGAGAGAAAAGGAGTGAAATAACCATTATGGATATATGGTGGATTATGCATGGAAACATAAAGGGTAATATGGAGGTGGCACTTAAAAGTCAACCTTCCTTATTCTATCTTCTCTTTTTATTATTATTATTTGTTTGGGCCGAATAGAGAGAGGAGAGGCAAGATTTGGGCCTTTAGTGCTTGGGCTTCCATAATGTGAGGCCGAATTTGATAACTTTCAGCCCATTGGGCTCCTTTGGATGTTTCACGTCCCAATTTAGCATAAAGGAATGGATTTGAGTCCATTAAAACCAATTGTTTTTGTTATGGCCCAATAAGGCCCATTATATGTAAACTAATCCATTTTAGATCCATTATGGCCCAAAATGTTAAGTTTCACGCAAGTGGGTCCAATTAGAGCCCATATAAGAGTTCTAAACCCAAAATAGTCAAATTGGAAGCTTGTTGGTCCAATAGGCCCAATAAGTAAATCCTAGTCCATAATGGACTTAAATCGGGATTTCTAGGGTTTCCAACCTTTTGTTGACTTTTTGAATGCTTGAAATGGGTATTGGATGAAATTTTGTTGTCATTGATTAAGCATCATTCATTTTTTTAGGTTTTAGGTACAATGTTATCTTTGTTAAGTGTTTACAAAGCATCAGAATTTCATAGTTGTGACAATAATAGTAAATAAATTGAATATTGGGCAGAAAATAACATTATTCTAAATTTGGGGTTAAAATTGTAAAGTTTTAGAAAATGGACAAAAAGTGTAAAATTTCAGAAAAATGGCCGGGAAGTGTAAAATTTTATAAGAAGGGGGCTGGAAATGTCAAATAAAACTAGTTTGAGCTGAAATGATTTTTATTGCAAGTATTGGACTAAAATGCAAAGTTTTTGGATTTTGGGCTTAAAATGTAAAACTTACAGAATTTGAGCCAAAAGTGTAAATATTTTCACAAGAAAGGGATGAAACTGCCAACAGAATAATTGTGGACTAAAATGGAAAATTTAAATTATATTTGGGCCGAAAATGTCAAGAAAAGAGATTGAAGGACCAAAAATGTCATTTTTATCAAAAAGGACGAAAAATGTCATTTTTATTCAAAATTGTTGAAATTTGTAACTATATGTTAAAAATGGGCTGAATTAGTCAAACAAATATTTTGGGGTCAAATATGTTAATAATAAAACAATTGGGCCAAAAGATATTAAATTTATAACATATGTTTATATATATATATATATATACACGCACACACACACACATAACCAAAGTGTCGTTATAAACTAACATTTGGTATTTTAAACACTAAGTGTAAAAAATACTTTATACTACAAATATATCGATAAACGAATAAACAATACGATGGTTGGGCCTAGCATTAGTATTTGTGCTTATTCGGCCTTTGTGACCCAATTTCATGGTTATTGGGCCCATCATAATCAAAACATGTTTATTGGGCTTCCGGTGACCCAATTACATGCCTAATTGACTTATATCAGCTTTTACATGCTATTGGGCGTTAGTGGCCCATTTGCATTGCTAATATGGTCTAAGATATTCATCATAATCAACACATGTTTATTGGGCTTCCGGTGACCCAATTACATGCCTAATCGACCTAGATTAGCTTTTACATGTTATTGGGCCGTAGTGGCCAATTTGCATTGCTAATATAGCCCGAGATATTCATCATATGCTTGATGGGCCATCACATGTCCATAAGCATACTCAACATCCTATAAATGACATACATGATTAGTGGGCCACAGTTGTCTTTTTTCGTGTTTGTTAGGCTTTATTCATTATCATGTGAACATCAAAACGGGTTGTAATCAATGTTATTGAAATTCACGGGGTAATATTTGGGATTTAGTGAGAAATATCGGTTGGCACCAATAAGTGTCGGTCGTAGCATGTAGTTATTGTTGGGTTTGAGCATTCTAACACTCCTAAGTGTACATGCAACCCTAAATACCTTGGATCTATGTTTTCTCTATTATACATGCAAATAAGAACTTCCAAGGTATTATCCGAATCTAGCATACAAAAACAATGACTATAGCAAGATAGAATACATACCTCTTTGGTGTAGAAAGTCTTCATGAAGCTTGAGTGCCTAGTGCCCCAAGTGTGACACCTCAAATGGTTCACACAACACCAAATACACATGGAATGACTTGAGAGAAAACTACAACTCATGAAATCGGCTAGCCCTTTTACTTCACACACTAGTGGCCAATTTTGGTCAAGAATAATATGCTTATATAGTTAGGGTTACACCATGTAAACCCTAATTGACATGGCCTTTCATTTCCATGATCCATGGGTACAAATACACCATGGAGCATCCATGAACCATCCTATGGGTTTTAGCCCAACTTGATTATCCATGGAGCATTAGCCCACTATACAAGTATGGATGATTTACACAATCAACCCATATATTTAATTAGCCTTCTTTTGATCACTTAATTAATCCTAGATTAATTATTGATCAATACTAATTAAATAATCTCATTATTCTTATTATTAATATAATAGAACTTATAATATATTAATAACCATAAGTGTCTTATTTCTCTCATTTAGTCTATCCAAGTGCATGATGCCATGCAACCCAAATGGACCATGCCGGGTCGGGTCAAGTCTTACCAATTATAGTTATGGACTTAGACATTAATCCAACAGTCTCCCACTTGGATAAGTCTAAAACTATTATTGCGTATGACTTCAAGAACCAACTGGCAATCGTAGCTCTCAAAAGCTTATGTCGAACTCTGACCTTGTAGATGAACTCTGACCTTTGTGAATGACTTGTCCATTAGATAAGGGATCATATATTCCTCCATTCTAGATATCATATGGACTGAGACATGGATTATAATCATTCTCTCTGTCCAATTGTTGTTTCCCGATTTCCGATTTATGACGACTGACTAATTGAAAAAATCAAATCAGTCTTGGCCCGGCCGAGCACTTCCAATTGTCATCATCAAATCATCGAGGGGCCCACAGATATCACTTTTATCCCGAAGGTAAAAGGAATGGATAAACTTCGACTCATATGGCTTGTTCTACTACTTGTTGAATCATACACAAAGGCACGTTTTATAGCACCGAGTTACCAAATGCGTTTTCGTGCAATCAATGTACAACCAACTCATAGTAACAACTCATATCACTAGGTTTGAAGAATATAAGATGTTATCGTCTCATGATCACTCGTGATTAAAAATCCATGAAGTGATTCCAATGAGCGTGGGTTGAATCCAATACTCAGAACTTATGAGCACTCATGAGTGTTGTAGCCCTTTGTCCAACACCTTAGACCTCTACAAGCCAACCCATGACAGTCTTAATTCATATCTACTTCCAACATATGACCGACTGTGGATGGTTTGAATAACTTAGTCATTCCGGAAGAATAACCTAGTTTATTCGGGAAGTCAAAACATGCAAAGTGAAACACAATAATAATTGAATCCAATATGGTATCAAAACCTATGAACATAAACAAAACACCTTTTATTTATCACCATATGATTACACATTATTCATTGTATACTGTTTCAATTATCAACTTTATTCTTGAATTTAAAACAATAGTTGTCCCATGCTCCAAGCATGTACACTATGTTTTCTTAAACACTAGTCATGCCACACACCAAGTATGCATACTATGTTTGTCTATGATACTTACTTTTTGAACTAGATCAATTGAACATAACTTCAATGATTCTCTTTTCACACTCCCAAATCCTTACCGCAAATGCAAGAATTCCAAATTCATGCCATTTACTGAAATCTGTTAGATTCTAAACTTATATGCATTGATCCTCTCGTAATGATTATGCACAAAGTCATAAAGACTTGGCAACAATCATTACAGAGTATTCCAAAGGAGATCAACTCCTTGGAAATATTCATCTTGCATTAAGTTTCCTTAATCTTACACAGATTGAAAATTCTAACTTTGAAACATTTCCAGATTCCATTTTGACTATCACTTCTGAACAAGAGTTGCCTCCTTACATATTATGTCAATATGGTCCTTCCAGAATTATCACTATACTTCCAATTGTCCTTGAGTAACCAATCTTTGGTAAACCTTAGATTGTCCTCGACAATTGTTTAATCCTTTTAGTCATATCCAGTTCTAAAACTTTTCCCTTCTTAATGCTCCAGGCATTTGGAAAATTTTAGAACGGATGAATATAGCACATGTAATCGATCCTATATCCGAAGCATATGGGACACGATTCTTGATGTCTTACATAAAGACTAAACCAGTCTTTTGCTATAATATTTCCATTTCAATTTGCCAAGTTCTCATAATTCAGATTATGAAAAGGGATGCCGTAATCATAATCGAATTTTAGAACGCAAATAATGGACCCATATACAGAATTTCCTTATGTTGAGCCATTCCAACATGAAATTCATATATATATCCTTGACTAAATGATTAAAACCTCACGATCTAAGCTTATAGATTTGAGATGAAGCATAATTTCCTCTCCCTTAATTATAGCAAAACAAGTATTTCCCAATTGAAACTTTTGTTTTCTATAATTAACATTGCTAGCTTGCAATACTTATCATAATTATCATGCCCCCACTAACATGATGATTATTAGCATAAAACTTATGCTCCCACTAGCTCTGACATGTATTCAGAAATCAACTGACTTTCTTACCAAAGTTCAGATTTCTGATACTAGATTGTTTTGATAAGACTTTATCAAAAACATACACCTTCCCTTAGATAGCACACTTGTGTGTCTAACCAATTATGAAGAGGTATGCCGTAATCATAATGGTTAGACCTTTTTGCCACTTCTCACAAGTCCAGGTTAGTGTGCCGGTAAACCACACACGCTCCACTAACGACTTTGAGAATGCAAATATCACAATTGCTATCTAGATAAAATCTACTTAGTGAAAGTGTTTCCTCATCATCATTTTCATGAATCGGAAAGAAACCTTAGGACACTTAGATTTAATGGTGTATGTGTTCTTATCCATGTGAATTGTCAAAACCATAGTCACAAGACAAGGATAATGACAAGTCCAAACTCATATGGATTGAACTCAATCTCAACTTCTTGCCACCTAGCAGCTCAAGGGCCTGCCATTGCTTCCAAGTTGTTATGCAACACATTGAGAACTCTAAGAACTCATATGAAAAGCCAACTTTAACTGGAATGGGCACAGAATATGTCAACACGATAGGTTATAAACCGCAAGTCGTGTACTAGTGAAGAACATCAGGTTCTATTCTTGATTAGTTCTTGAGACTTTCAAGACCTTTAAGACTCCCACTGTCCTCTTGACCTATAAGACACCCTTGTCAAACATCCAAGAGATAGTGCAGATTCTAATCAAGACAAACACTTCACATAATTGGCCTTAGTTGGTCTTTGTTTTATCCAAAAACATTACAACTTACCAATTTCAAATGTACAAGAGTAGAAAACTTTTACTCTTACATTTGACAAGTGTTCTAAACCTTCTTTGAGACATTTCACTCAAATTACAATCTTGGAGTATGACTCTAAGACTTGTATTGGAACGAAGTATGACTCATCTTCTTGATTTAACCATTTTAACAATTCAAGTTCCTCTTCTTAGTCATAAGAATGCACTAAGATTTCCTTTGAGAAATAATTTTGATATGGTTTCTTAATCATTAAGATGATCACAAAACTGATACTAAAGTACTCTCCCATCTTTTCAGATTTGAGAAACTTTTATCCTTCTGCCTAATTTGATTCTTCTTATTCGCTCTGCCTTACATTGGAACCTTTTCCAATGTCTCAGAGTTACACTTAAGCATGTAAGTATAATCATATTTACTGAGCTTTAGTAAACTATGATGAATAATCTTATCGATCTTTTGTGGTGGACTTAATCAGTGCACAAGACTGTGTACTCAATCCTTTAGTCCTTCACTTGACTCACACATCCATGTGAACAAGTAATTAGTCTTAATTTTTCCAAAACTTGAAAGTTCTCATTCATCATGCTATATAACTTGCATGATTCCAAGTCCCGGTCCAATTGAGACTTGGGTGATGAGAATCTTTCCTTATTTGGTAAATTTAGACATTACCACAAATGAAAGAATCAATTTCATATTTCCACTCTTGCTCTTAATGGAATCATATAAGCAACAATTTTTCCTCAAATGCCATTGTAAGGATATTTTAAAATAAATAAAAACAAATTTTTTTTCCTTTATTTTAAAACTATGCGGAAAACTTATCCTTACAATCCATATGAAAACTTGTTGTTACCTATTCCTAAGCAATATCTCATAACTCCTAAGAAGTAGCTCAAGAATCCGATCTTGAAACTATGCGATAGAAATCCATCTACGCCATCAGATTCATCATATTCTTTCTTTAAGTTTCTTCACTTTTCTTTGATTCTGAAAGTATCAACATGTGACCCAGTCACATCATGTAATAAGAATCTCAGAATAGAAACTTAGCAGAGTTAGATAGTGGACTTTACCTGAAGTAGAGTCAAACTTATTGACTTTAACCTCCTTAGGTAAATTTGGCAGCTTCGCAACCAATGCCCCTTTCTTTGGCAATATAAACATATGGAAACTTTGATAATGGTACACAGGACTATCATAGACTTAGCTTTTCTCTTTACCATTTGGTCAACCGAGTTGACTATGGCCGATCCCTTTCCATTGGGAAGAGAATGCTTTACTAGATATCCAATGTCATCATTGTCAATGTCCATAGAGTTTTAGGAAGTTGATCTTAGCATATAGATAAGATCATTAAGGGTCTTGTCATAGTCTGTTTCATAGGTGTTCCAAAAGAACTCACTATGTGACTTAGAAAGTAGTTGAACCACCAACTTTCTCAAGACTTTGACACCCAACTCTCCCGGCTTGTCAATATGTGACTACATCTCCAAGATGTGTTCACACCTAGACCTTGCCTTGCCAATAGGGCTTGAGTGACCTTAAACTTTTCAAGAACTTGTGGGTTGGGGAGAATAATTGGAGGAGGTGAAAGAAGTATGATTTCCAAGGAACATCATCTTCATTTAGGAAAACTTGTTTCACTAGATTTGGGAAGATCATAGGTGTCTATTACAAACATCTTTTGGGAGATAATCAAGATAGTTGATTTAAAGTCCTTAATATGACACCCAATATGAAATATTAAGGCTAGGACCCAACAAACTATTTTAAAACTTAGAAGAGGTATGCCGTAATCCAAGCTATAAAATATTTGAAGGTAGGTGAATGACGATTCACCAATTTCCACCAAGATAAACGAAATGAATTATTAGGTTTTAATTGGTTTTGAAACTCCTAGATCTTTGATATTCATTGAACTTTTCAAAGGCATGTTTCAATCTAGAGTGTGCCCTTCAGGTTTTGTGACTGGGATGCCGAGGATCACAAAACAAGGTGTGAAGTAACCATGCAAATCACTTGGTACCCTTAATAAATTACCCCTCAATCGATGTGCCGGTTAACCACACACGCTCCATCGATACTATGATAAATATTAAGTCACCCTTTACCTACCTTGTTAAGTCCAGGTTAGTGTGCCGGTTAACCACACACGCTCCACTAACGACTTAGACAAAGTGTAAAGTGTAATTTCATGGGTTAGCACTTTATTCACATTTTCCTAAGTAACTAAGATTGGGTATTATTTAGAATTTAGTTACTTAGTATTTATCATTAATACTTTTAATGAAGGGAGAATTCTAGTCCTGTCAAACCCGTTCAGCTAACGACCCTCCACCGGTCAAGCAAGCGGTGGGTGAGAGTGGACACCCATTAACTTGCCATTTTATAGGCAACAACCTTATACCCACCTTATAGACTGGCTTTGTGAATGAGGCGTACTAGCGGTAAGACTGACTTTACTCTTATACATATATATATATATATATATATATATATATATATATATATATATATATATATATTATTAACTTATAATATTATAAAGTATAAGGGTTGAATTTTAACTTTTAAAATTCTAAGGGCTAACTTGGAATTAAAGTATTCATAAGTGAAAACTTTTCAAATTCTAAAACTTGAGGGCAAGTTTTGAAACTATTCAAAACTAATTAATTCCATAACTTATGTGTTTAAAGTAGTTTTAATCCAAAAACTCTTCAAGTTCCATAACTTGAGGACAAGTTATGGAAGACTTTAAACTAATAAAAGAACTAACTTTTTCTTTATTTTATAACTTATGGATTTAATTATGGTTACATATTTTCCTCTAATGAAGTGACTTTTGAACTTCCATAACTTGAGGACAAGTTATGGAGTCATAAAAAATTATTCAATGACACAAGACTCTTCATTTTGTAACCATTGCCAACTCTTATGAATTTTATGAGTCTTTAATGTGACTCTTCATGTACCTTGACGACAAGTTACACAAACAGATTTTATACTCAACTCTTAGATTAAAATGGATTGAAAACAACTATTTCAATTAACTTTTCTATTAATCTAAGCAACTCATAAGTACAAGATAATTCAAATCAAACTTTTTCATGTAATTAGTCTAAACCTTAAGCTAATACAAAACATGAATCTATTGACAATTATCTTTGAAAATGGATTAGCATGAACATTACCACATCAAAAACAAGTTTATAAGTTCAAAAACAACTTAGGGTAATGTTCCTAGTCCATTTCTAGCCAAAAAACTCGAAAATATGCTGTCTTGGGGTCCAACTCGTCGAGTGCATGAACCAACTCGGCGAGTTGGATCGAATTGATCACATTTTAGGCATGGACTCGCCGAGTCCTCTGATGGACTCGCCGAGTCTGATGATCAGACAGCACCAAATTCGTTTTTTCAGCTTCTATTGCAGGTATAACAAGAAAACAAAACCAGTCTCTGATACCACTGTTGGGTTTTGAGCATTCTAACACTCTTAAGTGTACATGCAACCCTAAATACCTTGGATCTATGTTTTCTCTATTATACATGCAAATAAGAACTTCCAAGGTATTATCCGAATCTAGCATACAAAAACAATGACTATAGCAAGATAGAATACATACCTCTTTGGTGTAGAAAGTCTTCATGAAGCTTGAGTGCCTAGTGCCCCAAGTGTGACACCTCAAATGGTTCACACAACACCAAATACACATGGAATGACTTGAGAGAAAACTACAACTCATGAAATCGGCTAGCCCTTTTACTTCACACACTAGTGGCCAATTTTGGTCAAGAATAATATGCTTATATAGTTAGGGTTACACCATATAAACCCTAATTGACATGGCCTTTCATTTCCATGATCCATGGGTACAAATACACCATGGAGCATCCATGAACCATCCTATGGGTTTTAGCCCAACTTGATTATCCATGGAGCATTAGCCCACTATACAAGTATGGATGATTTACACAATCAACCTATATATTTAATTAGCCTTCTTTTGATCACTTAATTAATCCTAGATTAATTATTGATCAATACTAATTAAATAATCTCATTATTCTTATTATTAATATACTAGAACTTATAATATATTAATAACCATAAGTGTCTTATTTCTCTCATTTAGTCTATCCAAGTGCATGATGCCATGCAACCCAAATGGACCATGTCGGGTCGGGTCAAGTCTTACCAATTATAGTTATGGACTTAGACATTAATCCAACAGTTATAACCAGAGTCTCCTAGAGGGAGAGCGAGAGTTTGTGTATAGATCTATACGGGGACGACTCCCCCACACCTAAGTTAAGTTGTTCGCTATAGTTAGACTCGGCCAATCTACGTTGATAAAATCTTGATCAAAACCGGCGTTTGTAAAAATTCCAAGACATGCGAAATAGTCATTATAATGCATGGTTATAACGTCTCACATAGAGATCCATTACCATATCATCATTCATGGGAAATCAACTTCATACGTGGTGGTTATACAATGTGATTTGTGCGATAATACAAAACTATCATACTACTTTAAATTGGAAAAGATCGTATTTTCCGGAGAAATAACATCATTCATTTAACATGCATCAAATGCAATACAAGGAACTCTTTTGAAAGACATACAATTATACATGTTTTTGAAATCATGCATACATATACGTATATCGGATCAGCACATCATGTCGTAAACAATTTATTTTTCCAGAAAATATCGGATTTTCTGGGTTATACAAACAATACAAACCATTTTATATATCAAACATGCTTATGAACTCACCAACATTTTATATGTTGACCGTTTCCAAAATAACTTGTATTCTCAGGTAACAGATAAGTTGAAGAAAACTATCAAGTGTATTAGGATATTATGTTTTGTAACATTCAAATAATTTATGTTATGGATATGTAATATTTATACAATGTACTTGATTTGAACAACGATAGTTGTATTATGTAATGTTGGTGATGTATATGTTTGCTTCATGTATATTTATTGTTAAGGTATTCAATTGATAGTCACACGAGCCCTCGGACGTTTCTGCCGTCCGGTTCGAGGGTGTGACAGGTTGGTATCAGAGCATTGTTTATAGTGAACTGGCATATCTAACCATACATTGATATGCAACTATAAACACCAAAAAGGGGCTAAACAACTCTGAAAAAAATAAAAACTTCAACACTTGTGTGAAAATATTATAATAACGATATAATAACTTATAAAAGTTCTTGAGGAATTTGAACATCTCAATTTTTCCCGGACAGTTATGTTGCCGTATTGGGGGTGAAGGTAGCCTGATTAACTACATTCATCCAAAGTATGACTGACATGTACCCGGGAGTGATTGTGATGGACAATGAAACAAAAACTTACCCTTCTCGAATACCCAAAGAGGAGTTATAAAACCAAACATAAATAACTAAATTACCATAGAAGTAATCTGTGTGTGATTTAGCATTCAACATTTCATGCAGATGTCATGGCCAAATTTCATCACCGCAGAGATCCTTATTTGCCCAACCAGGGAAATAATGGGCGTCTGGAAGAGCCGGAGGTGGAGCCTGAAGAAAATCCTGGAAGAGGCCTTGCAATAAGTCAGGAGGTAGGACCCGTAGTAGAACCGGAAGAGTATGTGGTAACTGATTACGAATATGGAGAATCTAACTAGGAGTTAGATGAAGCAAGGGACGTTGAGGAGACACATAGTAAACCCCACCTATCAGAAGTCCCATCAGATTCACGCACGGCTAAGAAGAGTGATACAGACCATATACACTCTCTATAGGAAGAAATAACCGATCTCAAGCATCAACTCTTTGCAGCCGAAGCTAGGGTCGTACGAGCCGAGCAAAGGGAAAAGGTAATCACCCAAGAGATGAATGAACTGGCTGAACTTCTGATACGTCAGCTCGACGATTGAGTTTCATCGTCATCACTACGGATGGAACTTGCTCTACTACTTGTTATTATAGGTATCACAGTATGTAGAACGAGCCGTAGCTCCTACTAGTATTGTGTATCTTCTATGTGTACTACCCCATGTACTATTGACCCTAAGTCGTAAGGTTGTCGGATCATACATTTTCCAACGTATTGTATGCCTTACAGGAAAATTCTCCTGTATTAAAATGACTATTACTAGTAGAAATGCTATGTGTTTTAATATGGGGTTTCATTTATGTCACACCCCGCTAAAGCAGAAACACGAGGCGTGGTAGTATAAAGGGTTTCATAGCAAAAGTTAAAAGACAACACCAATCATAGTATTAAAAATCATTACAAATTTACAATGGGTTTGAACAACTTTTAAAAGAAATTACAATGAAAATTGGTATACAACACATGCAAATGCTCCTAACAGTGAAGTGTCCCTAAGTGCCACTTACTCGATGATTCCTGAAAAAGCATGTAAAATGAGCGTCAATTATAAAAATAGTTGGTGAGTACTCACAAGTTTAACAAAATAATATTGGTTCATGAATTGAAATCAAAGTTTTGATAAAAGTTTCCAATAATAAAAGTATATTGTTAAAAGGAGTAAATAAGTTTGTAAAATAAAAGTTCTTTGTCATCATGAGAGATAAAGTATGTTGCCCGAATAAGATGTTGTAGTGCCCCATTCCCAGTATGTATTTAAATAAGTTTATTCCATTTTTTTTAGAGGAACTCGACAAGTCCGTTGCCCGACTCGTTGAGTAGAGACGGGATGAGTATGCGTATTTAGCCTGCTACTCGGCGAGTCCATACGCTGGACTCGGCGAGTTTTCCTGTCTGGAGGAAAACCCTAATTTTAGGGTTTTGCACCTATTTAAACCCTCTTAGGCGCCCAAACTTGTCTCTTTCACCCCCAGAGCACCTACTAACAAACCTTAGCCATTTTCTTAGTGTGTGTGTGTGTTTATTGCTTGTGAAGACATCTTTGGAGTAAGAAGGAGAAGGAGAGAGCTCAAGGAAGAGGAAGTAGATCCAGAATACAAACTCTATTGGTCATCTTTTCTGGTATTAAATTTTGTACCTTGCTTATTGATCTTATAGATCTAGGTTGTCCCTAATTTGTGGTTTCTAAGCCCAAAAACCCCAAATCCTTTATGATTGGGCCTTATGGCCGGGTTATACCTCAGATCTAGACACTCATGGCATGCTTGGAGTATAAAGTTTTGGTTGTGGTTGTGATTGAGTTCCTTTTGAGCCTACAACCTCATTAAGAGCTTATTTTGGACATATGAAGCCTCTGAAGCCATGCATGCACGTAAAGTTAGCAACTTTACGTGAAAAACATGCCCTAGAAGTTTAGATCCATGATTTGGAACCACTACATGGCTCAGATCAGGCCTGTGTGGATAAAGGACTGAATGAACTCGGCGAGTCCCCAGGGCGATGAAGTTTAGATCCATGATTTGGAACCACTATATGAAGTTTGTTGTTGACTCGACGAGTTGGAAGAGCAACTCAACGAGTCCGATGAAGTTTGCCTTAGCACTCGACGAGTTGTGTGAGCAAGTCGGCGAGTCGGATGAATTTTCCCAAGTAAAGTTGTATTTGAATAGGATGGCTTCATTCCTTCGTAGTTACACGTAAAGTTAGCAACTTTACGTGTTCAGATGGTTCCAAGATTTCAGATCTACGAGTTAGGAACCACAGAGCGGATTCGAATGTATTTGTATGGAGTCTGCATGGTAGAACCCGGCGAGTTGTTCCTCAGACTCGGCGAGTAGTTCTTCGGACTCGACGAGTCGAGTCGCGAGTCCCGTCTTTCTTTGAGTCAAGAGTTCGGTGTGAGTCATGAGTGGAAAAAGGGACTCGGTGAGTTAAGTTAGAGTCAGTAAAGGAAGGACTCGGCGAGTCGGGGCCCTAATTCGGTGAGTCCGGTCAACTGGAAGTTGACTTTGACTAGGAGGTTGACTTTGACCAGGGGTAAAATAGTCATTTTGCCCTCAGTGCAGTTATCATTAATTGATTAAGTGTATTTATGGAAATTGTACGACGTGAGTTTCCTTCCAATAGGAACGGGTCTACGGCCACAATGCCGACCCGACTAGTTAGTAGTAGTTTCTGGGCTTCGGTCCGATGCAGTAGTTAGTGTGTTTGATGCCTTCATGGCTCAGACAGATTTATGTGTTATATGTTCCGGGCTACGGCCCTATGTAGTATACAGTATATATGTTCATGCTTGTCGATATGTTTATGCTATGCTATGTTCAGTAGTTCCGGACTTCGGCCCGATGCAGTTAGCTCCGGACTTCGGTCCGATGCAAGAGGCATGGCCTCGGTAGTTCCGGACTTTGGTCCGATGCAGTTTCCCGACTTCGGTCCGATGCAGAGGGCAAGGCCCTGGTTAGTTCCGGACTTAGGTCCGATGCAGTTTCCGGACTTTGGTCCGATGCAATGGGCATGGCCCAATAGTTGTTTATATGTGATTGTATGGTATGTGGTAGTTTAGGTGAGCTCACTAAGCTTCGTGCTTACAGTTTCAGTTTTGGTTTCAGGTACTTCCGCAATAAAAGGGAAGAGCTCATGTTGATAGCATCGCACACACCACTGCCTTAGCAGTTTTTCCAGGGAGTTTTATTAGACATCTTCACCTGTTTAAATCAGTTTGATGTGATACATTTTATTATGTTTGAGATTTTTGACATACGTTTTAGATTATGGTTTTTAGTATCATGATTTCTAATACTATAAAAAAAAAGAAAAAAAAATTGGGTCGTATTTTTGGATGTTACAAGTTGGTATCAAAGCCTTGGTTTGAGGGATACGGATACACTCTCTGGTGCATCTGAACTCAAACTAAGGAGATGGAAAAAGGTTTTCAAAAGAAAAGCATTTTGAAAAGAGAACATAGAAATGAAAAGAGTTTTGATAAAGGGAAATGGGTGTGGTGTATGCAATTAGCCGAGCTCAAGTAAGTACTCCCAAATTACCCATACAAGTTCTTATTATAATTAATTGTTTCAGTTTCAGTAGAACAGTATGCTAGTATAGGACTAAGGATCTAGGAGGATGCCTTATGTGCCTACTTTGCGTTTTCCTAGCTTTAAGAAAATTGCATGCTAGTATCGAGTAGACAGCAGTAGGATAGCATGTTTAGGTTATGCCTGATAGCACGAGCTTAGCATTGTATGCTAGTACAGCTTCTCAGTATGAGGATAGAATTACTTGAGTAGTTTTTGTGTCCGAATGCTACTTGCTTTGTGCTTTGTGGGACTCTGAGTGATGGGAGTTAGTCGTTAGGTGAATGCGCCACAGCACATGTGAACAGGGTTGAATAACCTTAGAGTGTTGGATTTGGCCCCACTGCGCAGCTCTTGTTTGAGTCTAACCATTGTGGGGACGAGTTCTATACTCGAAGGATTATCTGAGCCTCGCCACATATGATGGTATTCAGGTAATGACTAATTAGCATCACAAGGAGGCCTTCAACAGCTGAGGACTGGTAAGGGTTGAGTCAGAGATTTCCCTAGGGCAAGCCTAGGATGAGTGTAGTAGAGATCAATAGCAGTAGAAGTGGTTGGGTGGAGTCGAGGCAGTTCTTGAGGAAAGTATGGATAGATGTGGAAGGTAGTAGGGGCCCATACTACTGGAAGCAGAGGATCTGTACTCGAATCAAGGAAGGATGAGATGAGACCGGAAGGTCTGTAGTAGTAGTGATCCCTCGAGATATATCAGTGTTTCTAACGTTTATCGTAATGTGTTTTCAGAATGGTGGTGTTGCGCTCTAGACCAGCAGGCGGTAGTTCAGGTGCCAGAGAGGGGTCGGGATCAGGCTCAGGAGCCGAACAGTTGGATGAGCATACTAGAGAGTTCTTCACTTCAGAAGTCACTCGTATCATTCTTGAGCAAACTCCGGTGATCTTTGGTTCAATCAAGGAGGGTATACTAGAGTTGATAGAGGAGAAGCAAGGCACCTTTCGTGCTGAGGTGGCAGCCATGATGGGTTCGCACACTCTTACTTTTAGGGAGTTCCGGGTATGTGAAGCTCTGGATTACCATGGGGCGCGAGACCCCACAGCGAGTACCAGATGGTTGGCGGACGTGGCCAACGCATTCCGCACAAGCAGGTGTCCTGAGGGGGACAAGGTTAGATTAGCGTCCTGTCTTCTGAAGGACAGGGCACGGGATTGGTGGGAGGAGGTTGGTCATGCCATCGGGGATGACGCGGCTTTGGATGCCATGACCTTGGCAGAATTTTCTACCAGGTTCAGAGCTGAGTTCGCACCGGTTATTGAGGTGCAGCAGTTAGCACGTGAGTTTCAGGATTTGACCCAGACCACAGAGACAGTGGCGGAAATTACCGCCAAGTTCAGAGAGAGGGCACTTCTCGTTCCTCAGTATGCAGCCGATGAGGAAATGAAGAAGGCCCGTTATCATGAGATGCTGCGGAGCGATATCCGCCAATTTGTGAGCCGGTCCAGCTGTAAAACGCTGGATGACATGATTGCTAGAGCTCGAGAACGAGAGATTGACCTTGAGATGGAAAGGAAGAGGAAGTTGGAGGCAGCATCGGGTGCAGGGGGTTCGGGAAAAAAGCCCAAGGTTTCTGATCATAGATCTAGAAGTCAGCAGAGCCACAGTCGATGTGGCAAGTGTGGGAGATTTCACGATGGGGTGTGCAGGGCAGGGAGTTCCGGCTGATATAAGTGCGGCAGAACGGGACATATGAACAGAGATTGTACAACCACTACCACCGTCATTATAGTGTCAAATCTGATTTGATTTCAGTGCAAACAGAGAGGACATAAAAAGTCCCATTGTCTGATTTTAGCGGCTGCAGGGAAGGTTTCAGCACCTGCCCCTGCTACTTTGAGGATTACAGATGGCCGTCGGGGCCGAGCTGAGACGCCAATGGCGAAAAGTAGGGCTTTCCAGCTGACATCAGAGGAGGGGAAAGCGACTCCTGATGTGGTGACGGGTATGTATTTCTCTTTTACCTCTACATTGATTATTATTTATTTTTCTTATGGGTATATGTTTTGTATAGGGTCGTTCTCAGTGAACGGCATTTCAACTACAATGTTGTTTGATTCGGGGGCTACCCGGTCATTCGTCTCTCTTTCACTTAGCAAGAGGTTTAGTAGAGCTCCAGGGGAGCTAGATTGTCCACTTGAGGTCGAGATAGCAGCTGATAGGACCGTTAGGGTTGTAGGGATTTGGTCCAGTGGATTTGGTCCCTATTCCCCTACGAGGGAATAAGGTCATAGTAGGCATGGTTTGGTTGAGCCACAATGGGGCGGTGATTGATTGTGAGCTGCAGTTAGTGAGGGTTCCCGCTCCCAGTGGGGGAGAGTTAGTGATACAGGGCGAGACGCCACATCGCGGACCAGTTCTGTGTTCAGCGGCGAGAGTGAGGTGCTATTTTCAGCCGGGTTGCGTCGGTTATGTAGCCTATGTCTTAGATGCCCGGGAGAAAGGCAAGATGGCAGTTTACGATGTTTCGGTGGTGCGAGACTACCCTGATGTATTTCCAGAGGATTTGCCGGGAATACCTCCTAAGAGGCAGGTCGAATTCGGGATCGACTTAATTCCTAGTGCGGCTCCGATAGCCAAGGCACCGTATCGGTTGGCACCTCGAGAGATGTAGGAGTTGACTACGAGCTGCAAGAGCTGTTAGACAAGAGTTTTATCAGGCCGAGCAGTTCACCCTGGGGTGCACCGATTTTTTTTGTGAAGAAAAAGGACGGGTCTCACCGTATGTGTATAGATTACCAGGAGCTGAATAAGGTAACGGTGAAGAACCGTTACCCACTTCAGACGATAGATGATTTGTTTGATCAGCTTCAGGAGGCGTCTTGGTTCTCCAAGATCGATTTACGCTCTGGATATCATCAGATGCGGGTCAGAGGCGAGGATGTGCAGAAGACTGCTTTCAGGACCAGGTATGGTCATTATGAGTTTGTGGTGATGCCGTTTGGACTCACCAAACCTCCAGCCGCGTTCATGGATCTCATGAATCGCGTATGCAGGCCGATGGTGGATCGGTCTGTAACAGTATTGATAGATGATATCTTGGTGTATTCCAAGACTCGGGAGCATCATGAGGAACACCTGAGAGAGGTGCTAGAAGTTTTGAGGAGGGAGAGGATTTTCGCGAAGTTCTCCAAGTGCGAGTTCTGGTTGCGTGAGGTGCAATTCCTTGGTCACCTCATCAACCAGAAGGGTATTTTGGTAGATCCGGCCAAGATAGAGGTCGTAATCCAGTGGGAGGTCCCGAAGTCTCCATCCGAGATTCGGAGCTTCCTAGGCTTGGCGGGGTATTACAGGAGATTCATCCATGATTTCTCCAAGATAGCACTACTGCTCACCCGACTGACCAAGAAGTCGGTGGCGTTTCGTTGGGGGCCTGAGCAACAGGTAGTGTTTGAGACCCTCAGGCAGAGATTGTGCGAGGCACCGATCCTTACCCTGCCATAGGGAATAGAGGACTTCGTAGTCTACTGTGATGCCTCGATTACAGGTATGGGGGCAGTGCTGATGCAGCGAGGCCGTGTGATAGCTTACGCCTCGATTTACGCTCCGGATATCATCAGATGCGGGTCAGAGGCGAGGATGTGCAGAAGACTGCTTTCAGGACCAGGTATGGTCATTATGAGTTTGTGGTGATGCCGTTTGGACTCACCAAAGCTCCAGCCGCGTTCATGGATCTCATGAATCGCGTATGCAGGCCGATGCTGGATCGGTCTGTAACAGTATTGATATATGATATCTTGGTGTATTCCAAGACTCGGGAGCATCATGAGGAACACCTGAGAGAGGTGCTAGAAGTTTTGAGGAGGGAGAGGCTTTTCGCGAAGTTCTCCAAGTGCGAGTTCTGGTTGCGTGAGGTGCAATTCCTTGGTCACCTCATCAACCAGAAGGGTATTTTGGTAGATCCGGCCAAGATAGAGGTCGTAATGCAGTGGGAGATCCCGAAGTCTCCATCCGAGATTCGGAGCTTCCTAGGCTTGGCGGGGTATTACAGGAGATTCATCCATGATTTCTCCAAGATAGCAGTACTGCTCACCCGACTGACCAAGAAGTCGGTGGTGTTTCGTTGGGGGCCTGAGCAACAGGTAGTGTTTGAGACCCTCAGGCAGAGATTGTGCGAGGCACCGATCCTTACCCTGCCATAGGGAATAGAGGACTTCGTAGTCTACTGTGATGCCTCGATTACAGGTATGGGGGCAGTGCTGATGCAGCGAGGCCGTGTGATAGCTTACGCCTCGAGACAGTTGAAGCCCCACGAGGCTAACTATCCTACGCATGATTTGGAGTTGGGGCAGTGGTGTTTGCTCTCAAGATTCGGAGACATTACCTCTATGGGGTCCGGTGTACCATTTACACGGATCACAAGAGCTTGAGGTACCTCATGGATCAGCCGAATCTGAACATGACGCAGAGGCGGTGGCTAGATGTGTTGATGGATTATGACTGTGAGATCCTTTATCACCCAGGGAAGGCCAACGTAGTGGCCGATGTCCTGAGCCGCAAGGCAGTAGCGGCCCCAATCAAAGACATTTGTTTGAGGATGACAGTGATTACTCCATTATTGGAGCAAATCAAGGAGGCGCATGTAGAGGGCCTCAAGGAGGAGACGCATAAGTGTTAGAGGATCGTGGGGCGAGTAGCTTCTTTTGACTATGATAGTAGAGGATTGTTGACCCTTCATGGGATAGTTTGGGTGCCGTACTGGGGCGGAGTATGACAAGTGTTGATGGATGAGGCTCAAGTCTCGGTTTTCCATCCATCCAGGGGCAACGAAGATATATAGAGATCTTTGACCTGACTATTGGTGGCCCTGCATGAAGCGGGATGTCGCCTGGTACGTAGAAAGATGCCTGACCTGCAGGAAGGTCAAGGCAGAGCACCATAGGCCTCACGGCAAGATGCAGCCGCTAGACATTCCAGTGTGGAAATAGGAGGATATCACCATGGATTTCATCACTAAGCTTCGCAGGACTACGCATGGGGTAGATTCCATATGGGTTATAGTGGATCGGTTAACAAAGAGCGTTCATTTCATACCGATCCAGGAGAGTATATCGGCCGAGAAGCTAGCCGATATTTACGTGAGAGAGGTGGTGGCACGGCATGGAGTGCCTGTTTCAGTAGTGTCAAACTGAGACGTCTGTTTTACTTCCAGATTCTGGAAGCGGTTTCACGACGAGATGGGTACTCGTCTCCATTTCAGCACCACTTTGCATCCTCAAACGGACAGGCAGAGCGAGAGAATGATTCAGACTCTCGAAGACATGTTGCAGGCATGTGTTCTAGACTTTGGTGGCAGTTGGGATACGTATCTTCCGTTAGTGGAATTTTCATATAACAACAGCTACCACTCGAGTATTTATCGACCACCTTTTGAGATGCTCTATGGGAGGAAGTGCAGGACCCCAATTTGTTGGGGTGAGGTCGGTCAGTGAGTCATTGGGAGCACCAAAGTGGTGCTCAAAACGACAGAGTTGATCCAGCAGGTCCGTGGCCGACTACATACTGCGCAGAGTCGGCAGAAGAGTTACGCTGATAGGAGACATTCAGACTTGGAGTTTCAGGTGGGCGATATGGTCCTCCTGAAGGTATCACCCTGGAAGGGTGTTATCAGGTTTCGGAAGAGGGGCAAGCTGGGCCCTCGGTTCATTGGTCCTTTCAGGGTTTTGGCCCGGGTGGGTCGGGTTGCTTATCAGTTGGATCTTCCAGCAAAGCTCATCCAGATCCACAACACTTTCCATGTTTCTCAGTTGAGGAAGTGTTTGGTGGATGAGATAGCAGTAGTACCCTTGGAAGATATTCAGGTTAATAGCAGCCTGAATTACATCGAGAGACCGGTTGCGATTTTGGACCGGAAGTCAAACACCTTGAGGAACAAGGTGGTTCAGTTGGTGAAGGTGCAGTGGCAGCACCAGAAGGGGTCTGAGTGGACGTGGGAGGCAGAGGAAGAGATGAGGGAGCACAATCCAGAGTTGTTCCAAGATTTAGCAGTTGTAGACTTCGAGGACGAAGTTTAAGACAAGTGGGCGAGAGTTGTAGCGCCCCATTCCCGGTATGTAGTTAAAGTTTGTAAATATGAGTTTTTAGGGCATTTCAGGTTTTTGAGAGTTTGTAAATCTTTGGATATCAAAATTACTTGAATGTTGAGACTTCAAACTATCTTAGAGTTTCATAACTCTTATTCAAATTAGAAATATTGTTTGTAATTTGTTTTTATTGGTTTATTGGCATTCTATGTAGTGATTCCGAGATTCAAACGAAACTAAGGAATCAAGTATACTAGTCCTAGTTTCAACTTTGACTTAAGTTTCTATGAGACTTTGACCTAACTTCTACTTCTAGGTCAAGTGCATGATGTGTGTATATGATTCATGAAAAGGTGTTCGAGTCAAAGAGTGACCCAAATATGGATAGTCACTACAGCTCAGTAGATGTAGAATTCACATATCAATGTGAAATCTAAGTACACTATCCATTGATTCTAATTGTTTCCAAGTTTCTAGTAGGTTATAACTTAGCTTCTAGTTACTAAGTCTAGTATGTGCAGTGCCTATATGCAACTAAGTCTAGTCAAATCTAGAACCGACTCGAATTTTGACGGTTGTCACAGTCTCCTCCGATTGAAAGAATTTCGCCCCGAAATTCAATTCATGACGTATTCTATTAGAACTAAGTCGAATACAATAGTATATTTGGGGAGATGGTGACTTGGAGAGCTCTTTGATTATTTTGGGTTAATTCCTCAAGGGAAGAGCCCAATTCTTTAGCTATAATCAAATTAGTGTTTTCTTATTTCGAGTTCTACAATCTAGATTGCAAGAAATTAGGATCATGGAAATCAGGATCCAACCATGGCGACCTAGTTGAAAATATTATTTAATTAGATATCATCTAAATCAAGAGAGCTATAAGTTTTGCTGAAGCACTAACTGCACTGCGCGTTAAATTCGCATTGATCCTTAAGTTGCATTCTAATTTAGCACTAAGTGTAAATTTGCCGCTTAACAAAGAAGATATTAGGAACAATTTGTTCACTTCCAGGTTGGCTATTACATATGGAAAAGATATATTCCGAAATAAGAAAGGGGTAGCACGAATGAAAGGGAAGTGATCGAGGGTAAGTTACTAAAAATATGTACTAAGGGTAGGCAACGAAGTTTTGGTATATCTCAAATGTAAAGGCTAATTAAGTGTCGTCTACAAAATAAATTACGAAATTATTGAGGATCTCCGAGGCTATAATTACTACTACAGTTACTCTTACAATAATAAAACCTTATTCGAAGAATAATATATTTAAAGAGTCATTTTTGCAAATGGAGGCGATGAAAGTTTATGATAAATTAAATCACATTGTGTAGATAGCATTTTAAGTGTTTAGAAGTGATAAAAAAAATCTCACTATTAACAAAATGTGTTATAATTCCAAGATAATGAAGATATATGTGTGGCGATCAAAGAAAGTTGTAAAATAATATAAAGATTAATTAAGGTTTTTGGTTTAAGTCATCAATAAGGGAATTTATACATAAATATTTTGATTACTCTTTTGAAAAAAAAAATTGTCTAATTGTTTAAGTCAGGACAAATTCAAGCTTACGAGTCAGAACATTTATGGAAACAAGGTTGAGAGTTTAGGAAATCACTGAAAATTACAAAGAAGAATGCTATTTTAAGAAAGGTGTAAAAATATTGATCATTGAAAATAGTGCATTATTAATTTAGTGTTTCAACAAAATCAATCATTTAGAGAATAGATAATCCTAATTTTTCAAAACTTTTGATGTATTTAAAGAAAAGAAGAGCATAAGGAAACATATCCTTCACATATAATGTTCGAATATAGAAAAATGATAAGCATAAGAGTATTCGTCTTGTGTATTAATTATAATAAAAAATACAATGAAAATTGCATTTTATATCAAATTTCTGAATTTAGAACGAAGTGAAAATGTAAATAAGGATCACTTGTTTATTGAGATTTCAAAATAAAAACAAGATGTATATGATAAAAGGTGTAACTGAATATAGCCAAGTTGACAAAATCAAAGGTATCTCTCCTGACTATACACATATTAATCACTCAAAACGTAAGGGTAGACTTCAAGTCTTTATGTGTACGAACATGGTACCAAGAAAAGCAAAATAGACAAAAACAAAGTTAGACAATGTATTATGTTAATATTATGGCGTGCGAGATCTAAAATCAGAAGTAGAGTGAGAAATAAAGTTTAGGGAAAGAAAAAGGAAGGTAGTGGCGACAATGATTGTTATTGTTAAAATTATAAGAACAATACCTATAGGTAGATTTAAAACCAGGTTGAGATATATTTCAAACTTCAATATTTGATGTATATTGATGACTAAATAAACATATGGGAGTTTTAAAGTGTTTGCTAAGGATTGCTAAAAATCCACGAGTTATCTATTAAGTTAAACTCCATTTGTGAAAAAGAAGAAAAACTAAAACTTGTAATTCAAAATCTGACAATTTTGACCTTTTTGATTGGGGTCCAATAATGGTTAAAACGGATAAAGTAAAGACTTAAAATATTTAGACAAATGAATATGCATTGTCAAAAGTACATCGATGCAAGCTTAAAAGTGAACACTAAGTTTTGCAATGTTGTAAGTTTTATAAACACAAATTATAAAACTAATTTGAAACAAAATAAACAAATAAGGTGTGTTTTGAAATGTAGGCATCAATGATGTCTTTTAAACACATTTGGATTGGAAAGTTGTAAAAATACCATGTTAGGTTACTAGAAAACACATTTAAGTTAAGTACAATGCCTAAATGAGAAAGTAGTCGAAAGACTTAAAAAAAAGTTGTTTGAAGATCCGATGAAGCTTTTACACATACTATGAATTTTGATGTCATATGTTTAATTTTTATAGCATAGGGTTTAAACACTTTTATAAAAGAAAATGTTTCTAAGTTTTTCGAAAACGTGCCAAAATGGTAATCAAGGTTTAAAATGGTTTCTATGCCCTTAAAAGCACATCTATACATTGAAATGGATTTGAAATGAAATTGAAATAGTAAGGTAAAAAAAATATTGGTTAAGTTGAGTTTTGGAGAAAAGCGTTAAATTAAAGCTCGTTGTCAAAAGAGTTTTAGCGAGAATATGGCTTAAATTGTTAGGAAATGTCTACTAAGTTGAAGGAAGTTGTGACAACCCGAAATTTCCATTCTGAACAAACCATTTCAATCCCATAGAAGTTAGAACAGTTACAATGTAAACTCAAATTTCGAGTATATGTTTGGCAGTTTTCAGGATTGTACATCTAAGGAGATATTAGGAGAGTGGATGCACTAGGGTTTTGTGCAACACTGTAATTCCAATACTCTAGGACATTAGAATTCATTCCGAGAATAGAAATATTTTCTGCCAAAAATCTCAGGACTATAAATAGAATTTTGAACCAAATTGGTTCACTATTTGAATTCCAATTAGAGAAAAGCCAAATTCTCTCTCACGGAACTTCGGATTTTATCCCAAATCGTGAGTACACTTCTCTAGTTGTGTTTTAATGCTTGTTTTATGCCTATTAACATAGATTGTAGGTCAAATATAAGAGATTCGGGAGTTTACCGCCCAAGAACGTTCTTGGGGAGTAAACTCCATTTTAAGGTCCTAAAGGGTTCCAATGACCCTCAAGGCTTTAGAACATGAACTAGGAGCCTCCAATTCATGCCTAATACCACAAAAAAATTAGGATCCATGACTAGAAGGGAGTTTACGGCCAAGGAGCTTCTTAGGCCGTAAACTCCAAGTTTTAAGTGCCAAAATCCTTAGAAACACTTCCTAAGGCTTAGATTAAATTAGGACAAGTACCCTAAAGTGTTTATAGCCTAGCAAACATAAGAAATCACAAGGAAAAAGGAGTTTACGGCCAAGACAAACTCTCGGGCTGTAAACACCTAAAAAGGGGTCAAATGACACCCTGAATCCTTCCTTAAGCCAAGAGACCAATTTGGGCATGTACCTAAATGATTTATGGACTAGTTAAAACACTTAGAACACCAAGAGTGAGGGATTTATGGCCCAAAAGGTTCTATGGCTGTAAACTCCATAAAATGGTGCCAAATGTGCCATAAACTCTTCTAAAGACAAGTACAAAAGCCTAGTTTAGTTCCTAGTTAATTGAGAGACTAGAAAACACCATAATCACCCTCCCAAGGGAGTTTATGGCCGTAAACTCCAAGGGAATATGGTCTCTGGGCTGTAAACTCCCCAAAGGAGTTAAAATGGTACCCAAACACTTGCTTAAGCCTTGAAACAATTCCCCACTAGAGTTGTAGTAATTCTAAGCTTCAATTAGGGACCCTAAGGAGAGTTTACGGCCAGGGGTTTACTCCCCTGGGCCGTAAACTCCAAGACATATGGTCATTTGACCATAAACTTCCATTAGAGGCATTGCACTCCTTTGTTGCAACCCATTAGCCTCCTAGCACTTGACCAAAAGTGTTTTCCTCGCACTTAAATGTTATTACTTGTATAATTAGTGTTTTAATCACTAATTATTTATATACATATGTTTTCATATGTAATTAGGATCATTGTGTGTGTCTAAGTCTTCACTTGACACCAAGCACTTGCCCGATCCTTCCTTACGATAACAGTCCGTTCAATTCCAGTCACTTACTGCAAGTGAGTTCATACCCCTTAACTAATGTTTTAAACTACTTTTAAATGTTTTATGGGGGGATACAAGTAGAATCATGCTAGTTATTATATCAATAACATGCGATTAATAAGTAGAATTACGCTAGTTATTATATCAATCACATGTGATTAATATACAACATTCAAAAGATTTGGCTACTCATGAGCCGTTTTACCAAACGGTTACCTTCAAATGATTTTTAAAAACATTTTATGTGTTTTAAACTACTTATTACACTGTACATCTTACTCTGTACATTACCTTTCAAACTTATTTACAACTGTGTTTCAAACAAAGGTTTCCTTATACTTAAACTGTTTTATCAAACTTATGCTTTCAAATTGTTTTATAGATTGACATCAAGTCAATCATTTCTGAAAATAATATTTAAGTTTCAAATGTCTTACAAAACTTAGTTATGCTTTTATATTATTATAAATTGCATGCCTCTATATGTATAGTTATATAAGAAATATTTAAAAGACTTAGGAAGGCTATGCACCCTATTTCCTTTTCGCGCTTGAGATGTGGTCTGGTGGGATATCGGGTACTCGTCCGAAGGTCGTTTAAATATTAGTTATATATCATGTGTACATATATAGTCATAAAAGGTCCTTCCAGTTCATACCATGCCCTTGGGTAGCAAGGGTATACATCCATGACCATACATACCAGATAGATTACTAGTAAACTACCATATGGGTAGTTTAGGAAGATACTAGAACAATTATTAGAACGCGATATCATACAATGATTCAGTTCATTAATGAGTCAATACTTTCTAGAACATTATTGTACATTACATATACAACTATACTAGGAAGATAACATATACAACGAGACTAGAACGATTACATTACTATACTTGCTAGGTAGAGAGCACGTACATTACAGGTAGCACAGTTCATTACATTACACTTACACGAATACGTTAATAAAATTGTGATCCACTATATGGGATCATGCCTTAATTATCATGACCCGGGCTGTAGCCAGAGTCTCTTGAAGTGAGAGCGTGAGTTTGCGTATAGATCTATAATGGATTGACTATCCTACACCTTGCTGCTAGCTACAGCAGGACCTCCAGGTCTGCGGGTGCCAAACGTCATACCTTATTTTCGACTATACGTTGTCATTGTAACCAGTCTATAGTATGAGTTTGTGTATAGATCTATACTGGATTGACTATCCTACACCTTGCTGCTAGCTACAGCAGGACCTGCAGGTCTGCGGGTGCCAGACGTCATATCTTATTTTCGACTATACGTTGTCGTTGTTACCAGTCTATAGTATGGTGCAATTTATCACATAATGCCTAAATATAAAATCCGGTTTAAGGTAGTTAGTACGGCCGTAGTTCTTATAGCACTACACCATAGTACTACTTCATCTTCCCATTTCATGAACATTCACACGACGCACGGTAATATAGAGACTATATTTTTGTTATTGATAGTTATACTTGGGAAAATACATATTCTTACATGAGACACACATCCAGACACTAGATGCCTTGGTAGAAGGCTACATTTAGAACAATTAGGTCTTGGTAGAAGACACCTTCACGTACTAGTAGGAATCATAGGGGATTTCTAGGGTTTTTCAAACACTTACAATTCATATACACTTTCAATACATATACTTGCAAATTCTTACATACAAATACTTACATACAAATTAAGACACTAAATACTTATGATCTCACTAGCTTCAAAGCTGATACTCGCTTTCAAAATTACTTGTATCCTCAGGTCATCATAGACAGGTACCGATGCAAGGAGAAAGGAAGATGGAGCTTATTCAAGACTTATCTTTCATTTTGATTTATGCTTTAGTGTTTATCAAAATTTGATAGAACACATTTGTATAATAATTATATTAGTAATGCAATGGATGATGTTGTTGCTTGTTTACTACTTTACATTGTTGTTGATATTATACATGACGTCCTCCGCCCCAGAACGTTTCCGCCGTTCTTGGTTTTGGGGTGTGACAGAAGTGGATATAAAATATTTTATCGATGATAAATAAAACCGATGAAACGAAATAACTTTTCGATGGAGGATTAAGAAGTAACGAAAAAGTATGTTAGTGTAGCTAATCATACTTAAATACTAAGGCGAGTACCGATGTCTTTTCCCCAAGATAAAGGACAAGAAAATTTGTTAGTAAAACGTTTTATGGTGTCAATGCAGTTTATGACCCTTTTATAGAGGTCAAAGGGATATCCTATGTTAAGTTTTAAGCTCAAGGTGGAAACAACGTAAAGCTAAATCATAGCGTGGTAATAAGGTCTCACGTATGGGTTAAAATTTCGTGTCTCCTCGTGAGTCGAATCCGAAATGCCCACCAATGGTATACAAGTGATTACTTAGTGGCGACTCATCTACCTCCTTACGCGATGCTCCAATTATCATTCGTGTCGATATCGAAACACTTTTTTCCTAGTTGTAACTCTAGTACGAAGACGATGAAGAGGTATTGAGGAATAATTGGTATAGGTTTCGACTTGTGATTATTACTAGTATATATCTAGCTACTAACCTTACATCTAAATTCAATAGCTACCAAGGAATACTCATTCTCAATACTAAGTGCATTGCTCCTAGAGTGGCTAGTGATATAACTTAAGTGGTTAACCTAGCACTTGATAAGGGACAAGAATATTTCTAAGTAAGACATTGTGGTAAAAGTGCACTTAGTTTCTAAGTGTACCTAGATGAATGCCTATAATATGAAATGCCCACACACATACCAAAAAATTTTGTTTTTCAAAAGTTTAAGTTGAAAATTGTTTTGAACATAATTCTACTATAACCGTTTCCAGCCTCGCATTAACGTTCCTTAATTAAGCATAGTTGGCCAGGCTATACTTAATTAAATTCCAATAATGTGTACTCGAATAAGTTATACCTTTAGTATGTTCAGTATTTTAAAAACGTTTTGAATTTTTTTTGGCTATAGTTGTGGTTTTCCAAAGGAAAACCGGTATTCTCTACAACCTTCGGCTCTGATACCATTTTCTGTCACACCCCGCTAAAGCGGAAACACGAGGCGTGGCATTATAAAGGGTTTCATAGCAAAAGTTAAAAGACAACACCAACCATAGTATTAAAAATCATTACAAATTACAATGGGTTTGAACAACTTTTATAAGAAATTACAATGAAAATTGGTATACAACACATGCGAATGCTCCTAACAGTGAAGTGTCCCTAAGTGCCACTTACTCGATGATTCCTGAAAAAACATGTAAAACGAGCGTCAACTATAAAAATAGTTGGTGAGTACTCACAAGTTCAACAAAATAATATTGGTTCATGAATTGAAATCAAAGTTTTGATAAAAGTTTACAATAATAAAAGTATATTGTTAAAAGGAGTAAATAAGTTTGTAAAAACAAAGTTCTTTGTCATCATGAGAGATAAAGTATGTTTCCCGAATAAGATGCAACATTCATATTCTCATGGAAGATAAAGTTCGTTACTCAAACAAGTAAACAAGTTTCATTGCTAAAATGAGCGATCAATTTCGTTGCTACAATGAGAAAACAATTTCATTGCTAAAACACGTATATAAGTTTTCAGTAATAAAAGTTCGTTGTTGTAATGAGAAACAAAGTTCATTGCTATAATTAATAAAACAACTTTATTGCTATAATGAGTAACGAGTTTCATTGCTAAAATAAGTATTCAAGTTTCACTGCTAAAATAAGTATACAAGTGTCATTTCTAACATGGGAATACAAGTTTCGTATGTGCATAAAGAATAGTACGTGCATCAAGTTTCCATTCATGAGTTCACAACCCAAGCCTAATGACCAAATCGTGCCCTATTGACTACTATGTGTATCGCAAACATAGTGTATAAAATGGTAAAATGCACTCAAGCGAATCGTACGAGTGAGGAGTTTTCTACCTCCTGATAGTGCTATCCATAATAACCATAGGCTCAAAAGAGTTAATGAGTTGTATCTAGAGATTCCAGGGACTTAACCGCGATACAGTCCTCATGAATTAAAGTAACATACACATACATACGAAATATAGCAACCAAGTTTCATACAAGTTAAAATAAATACAACGAACATAAAATGTTTAAGACATGCTTTTCCACCCCAAAACATTTAAAAACCGAAAATAGAGGAAGTCGTGAGTACTCACAATGCGTTGAGATGATGAAAATGGTGCCTTGACTATGTTTCACGTGTACCACTATCGTTTTCCTACAACGATGATATTCGCTAGTGAGTCTCTAATCGAAATCTAATACTAGTATACTTACTACTACAATAGAAATTATGCCAATATTGTGTCAAAATTTAATATTGATAAGTTACAAACATTTTTCTGTGAAAATTAAATTTCAATGAATCAATTGTTATATAACAATTTAAGTGTAATTTCTCATTATTGAAATGTTAATATTTAACATTTTAAGAGGCGTTCCAATGGTTAAATATTCTAAAACTAAATCAATTTAGCTCTAAAATTTCTCAAACTTTTCATTTCAGTTTTAATTGAAGTCAAGACCTCAAGATAAATTTTCTTGAATTTTTGATTTGTCTAACTATTTTTCACCATTTTAGTTTCTTGAATAACCATAAAATCATGAAAAATACTAAACAGTTAATAAAAATTACCAAACTTCAGATTTTGGTTCTAAATGTATTACAAGACTTCCACATAAATTTTCATGGATTGTAGATATGCCTAACCATTTTTCTTATATGTAATTCTCTAAATAGATACAAATTCATGAAAAATAGAAATCATTTTCCAAAATTACCCAAAGTTTTTTTATTACTGTTATTAAACACTATTAAGCTGGGAAAAATATAAAAATTGATTTTCAAACTATTTAACCCAATTTTATGATTTTGGAGCATTTATTCTAATAAAAATTGAAATAAATAGAAAACAGTTTCCAAAATTGCCCAAAATTTTTGTAACACCATTATTAAACATTATTAAGCTGGAAAAATATAAAATAAATTTCTAAACTGTTTAACCCAATTTTATGATTTTTGTGTATTTATTCTAATAAAAATTGGGTTTAAGTGTATTTAATCTTGGGAAAATAGAAGAAAAATAGTATATAAAAGAGAAAAATCATCAAAATTTTTATGTAGCCTCCCAATGTGCTACAAGGTGTTCCGGTAAATTTTCGTAATTTTTGGATGAGTAAAACTATTTTTCCTGTTTTTAGTCCATTATAAGTACAAAAATCGGAGAAAAATAGGAATACATTATAAAAAATTCTGAAAATATTTTTCTAAGTCTTCCACAGAGAGCATAAGCTGCAAAAATTGTTAGGTTGCCCTTTCACATTCTCTGAAGTGGTTTTATGATTTATTGAAGCCAAAAAAAGCAATTTCAAAAGCATGTTAAACAGTAACAAAAATCGATGAAATTTAATGTGAAGTCATTATTTAGTATAGGGGTCATCCATAAATTTACCTAGGATTTATAGACCTCAGAAAGTATTTTGTTTTAAGATTTATTGCCCTATTTTGTTGCAATAATTATAATAATTCGAGAAAAATTAATTAATTTCTGGAAATTTACATAGCATCTTATTTTGTTGATGAGAATCTGGGAAAAATCGGATTTGGTTAGAAAAGGAGGTTTAGATATTTATTTGGAAATAAATCCTTCATGAACATATTTGAAAGCATTTAACAACATACTTTCATGATCTAGCATCTAAGCTTGAAGATCATCACATGCATGTTCGTTTAAACATCATTCATGAGTTTGAAATGTTCAAAAATCATTTTTTAAAGAAAACTTAGAGTGCATGTGGTGATTTTTACCCAAAACTTGTAGAAAAGTGCATTATGTTGATTTCGACTTAGGTTTTGGTCCTTGGATTTCACCATTTACAACATGCATGTTGTTTTTGGGTGAAATCCTACCACCATCATCATCAAAACCATGAGTTTGAGCAAGTGTTCATGATTTTACCATAGAATGGAGTAGAAGATGGAGAAAATCCATGAAAACAAGTAAAACTTGAAGGAAAAGAGAAGGAAAATGAATGATTTTTGGGTTTACCTTTAAGAACACCTCAAGATGATTAAGATTTAGAGTTTATGGTGTGTTCTATGACCCATTTTCTGGAGAATTTCGTGGTTGAGGGGGAGAGGAAGAGAGAATAGAGAGAAAATGAAGTGAGGGAGTGTGAGAGAGAAAGAGATGGAGTGGGTGAGTGAAATTGATTAATGACTTGGGAAAATGGTGTACTGGGAAGAGGAGGAGGGTCTTAGGAGAGGGGAGGCCGAGATTTTGGGTGAGAGAGGCTCCCTCTCTCTTGTTTCTTTTATAAAAATTTAAATCTTTTATAAAAATATCAAACTATTTATAAAATATACACTAAAATCAAGTTTTTATTCATAAAACCTTTATTTTTTATTTATAAATTAAGGGTAATGTTATTGAGTTAAATTTTATTTTCCTTGAATATATATACTAATTTTAATTATGAGAAGATAATATTACAAGGTTTATAATTATTTTTATAGAATTTTTAAGGTTAAAGTTTGTAAATATGAGTTTTTAGGGCATTTCGGGTTTTTAAGAGTTTGTTAATCTTTGGATATCAAAATTACTTGAATTTTGAGACTTCAAACTATCTTAGAGTTTCATAACTCTTATTCAAATTAGAAATATTGTTTGTAATTTATTTTTATTGGTTTATTGGCATTCTATGTAGTGATTCCGAGATTCAAACGAAACTCAGGAATCAAGTATACTAGTCCTAGTTTCAACTTTGACTTAAGTTTCTATGAGACTTTGACCTAACTTCTACTTCTAGGTCAAGTGCATGATGTGTGTATATGATTCATGAAAAGGTGTTCGAGTCAAAGAGTGACCCAAATATGGATAGTCACTACAGCTCAGTAGATGTAGAATTCACATATCAATGTGAAATCTAAGTACACTATCCATTGATTCTAATTGTTTCCAAGTTTCTAGTAGGTTATAACTTAGCTTCTAGTTACTAAGTCTAGTATGTGTAGTGCCTATATGTGCAACTAAGTCTATTAAAATGTAGAACCGGCTCGAATTTTGACGGTTGTCATAAGTTATGTGCACAAAACAAACCATCGAAACCGCTAGATACTCAAGAACCTCGAAACCAAAATAATCCATGACTCTATGGATAGACTTAAAATTTTGTGCTAAATCTATGATTACCTACTATCATAAATACATCATAGGGATGTAGATCGAAACAATGTGAATCATACGTCAAAACGCGAAATTATAGAGAACAATCGGGAACGATCGTCGTTACTTACGATCCTACTTATCATCATGCAACAGAAGATGTCATCCCACATAAATAACAAGCCCACCCATGAGACACCAATCATGCAGATGGATTCTGCTACATTTAAAGTTGTTATAACAGCTGCCGTAAACGTTGCTATAGCACAACTCAATGAAAACAACACCAACAAAGGTGGAAATAGCATCGACAGCTCCAGCAGAAGTAACAACCAAGAAAATGAGCAAGTGAAAGCTCATCAAGGCACTCCAAACCCCAAGCCTAAGAGCAGGAAGTGGAAGTCTAGGAGTAAGAAAAAGGGACAGGCAACTCAAGGGTCCTCGAAGAAACAACATGTTGTTGATGTCCAAGCGACCATGGCAATACTACATCCAACATCAGCAAGACCATATGCTGGAAGTCTTCCAAAATGCAACAAATGCAATTTCCATCATCATGGAAAATGTAGGGAGATGAATTGCAACCGTTGTAACAGAAAGATTCATACCGCAAGATATTGTAGGACTCATCCCCAACAAAACCAGCGGCTAAGAAACAACAACAACAACCGCAACAACGATAACGTTGGGGTTAATTACCATTGTTACAAATGTGGAGGAACCGATCATTTCAGATGCAACTGCCCCAAAACCAACAACCAGGGGGCAGGAGAACCAGGAGGAATCTTAACTTTGGTTCAAGGTGAGAGAATTCAAGACCTGATGGTTGTTACTGGTACGTTTCCACTTAATAACACTTTTGTTTGCATCTTGTTAGATAGTGGGGCAGAACGAAGTTTTGTGAGCAATAAATTCAAACGTTTACTAAATCAATAACCCAAAAGCTCAATAAAGCCTTCACGGTGGAAATGGCTAATGGGAAAAACTAAATCAACTAAAGATATCTACGTAGGGTGAACGTTAACAACTAAACAACTACTCCTTCCAAATAGATTCGATGCTAGTAAATATTTGGAGCTTTGATGTGATCATTGGCATGAATTGGTTAAGCCCCATCATGAAGTTGGTTCAATAAATGCTTTCTTTAATATTGTTCTTTATTTTAAAGCATTACCTTATGATGGTGTGTATGAAGCTGTATTTGTTGTTGATAACTTAGGAAATCATGTATTGTGTATTGATTATGTTAATGATAATAACTTGGATAAAGCATCATTATGTCATTGTCGTCTTGGACATGTAAGCAAGAAACGCATAGGCCAACTCCAAATGGATGGAGTGTTGGATTCATTTGACCTAAAGTCAGATGATAGTTGTGAATCATGCTTACTTGGAAAAATGACAAAGTCACCCTTCACTAGTTCTTGTGAGAGGGGTGAAGGTTTGTTGGATCTCGTACACACGAATGTGTATGGACCCTTCAAAACCGCCACAAGGGATGCTAATCGTTATTATTTGACTTTTACTGATGATTATAGTAGATATGGATATGTCTACTTAATCAAACATAAGTCAGAGATTTTTGAAAGGTTTAAAGAGTTTAAACAGGAAGTAGAGAATCAATTGGGCAGGAACATTAAGATGCTTCGATCTGATCAAGCTGGTGAGTATCTTAGTTCGGAGTTCCTCAACTATCTTAAGGAATGTGGGATCATCTCACAATTGACACCTCCCAGGACACCGCAGTTGAATGGTGTGGCTGAGAGGCACAATCGAACCTTATTGGATATGGTTCGTTCCATGATGAGTCGAGCTTCACTACCAATCTCATTTTGGGGGTATGCCTTAGAGACTGCCGCCCATATCCTTAATCTAGTCCATACAGAGAAAATTGCCAAAATTCTTCATGAGATGTGGACTGGTAAAGTACCTAAACTAAATCACATCAAGATTTGGGGTTGCGAGGCTTTCGTGAGGCACGAGTTTCATGATAAGCTCGAACCTCGAAGCGAGATGTATATTTTCATTGGCTACCCACATAAATCCTTTGGTTACCTCTTCTACAGACCTAGTGAGAATGTGGTCATTGTAGCAAGGAGGGGTGTCTTTCGAGAGAGAGAGAAAGAGAGAGAGAGTTCATAATCCAAGGAAGCAGTGGGAGGAAAATTGACCTTGAAGAAATTCAAGAGTCAAGTGGTGAAGGAACTTCAAACCCTAAGACTCAACCTGAGGAGGAAACTCCTATCGAGCCAATTGACGAGTCTGTACCTCTGAGGCGTTCAACGAGAGTTAGGAATGCACCTGAGCATTACTATGGATTCCATATTACTGCGGAAGGTGATACACTTATTAGTGATGAGACACTAGTAGGTCTGGATGAACCTAACCGCTACGTGGAAGCCATGGTAGGCCCCGAGTCAGCCAAGTGGAAAGAGGGAATGGACAGCGAGATACAGTCCATGTGTGACATTCAAGTAAGGAACTTGGTTGACAATGTACCAGGTCGTAAGATAGTTGGGTGCAAATGGATCTTCAAGAAGAAGACGGACATGGATGGTAATGTACACAATTATAAGGCACAATTGGTTGCAAAGGGCTTTTCTCAAACTCCGAGAGTTAACTATGATGAGACCTTTTCTCCAGTAGCCATGATTAAGTCTATTAGGGTTATGTTAGCCATTGATGTATTTCATGACTATGAGATTTGGCAAATGGATATCAAAACCGCTTTCCTTAATGGAAAGTTGACTGAGGATGTTTACATGAGTCAGCCAGAGGGTTTTGTCAGTAACGAGTACCCTAATAGAGTGTGTAAGCTTGAGAAATCCATTTATGGATTAAAGCAAGCACCTCGCTGATGGAATCTTTGCTTTGATGAAAAGGTCAAGGAATTTGGCTTCTCGAGAAGTGAAGATGAATCTTATGTTTATGTCAAGGCTAGTGGTAGTATAGTCAGCTTTTTGGTATTGTATGTGGATGACATACTACTCATAGGAAATGACATCCCAACTCTGCAGGAAGTTAAGTCCTGGCTTGGGAAGTGTTTCTCTATGAAGGACCTAGGAGAAGCTACCTATATTCTAGGGATAAGGCTCTTGAGAGACCGGAGTAAAAGACTACTTGGACTTAGTCAAAGTACCTACTTGGACAAGGTGCTGAAGAGATTCAGCATGCGGAACTCCAAGAAAGGAGAGTTACCCATCCAGAGTAACGCCAGATTGAGTAAGACACAAAGCCCTAGTATTGAGGCTGAGATAGCAGAAATGAGTCAGATACCTTATGCTTCGACTGTAGGTTTGATCATGTATGCTATGGCTTGTACTCGGCCTGATGTAGCCTTTGCTTTGAGCATGGTTAGCAGATATCAGGGGAACCCTAGCAAGGCTAACTGGACTACGGTAAAGAATATCCTCAAGTATCTATGGAGGACTAAGGACTGGGTCCTTACCCTCGGTGGGAGTGATGACTTGAGAGTTGTGGGGTATAGTGATGCTAGCTTTCAGACTGAAAGGGATAATTTCCGCTCTCAGTCAGGTTGTGTCTTTACCTTAATCGGAGGAGAAATTACTTGGAAGAGTTCCAAGCAGGAGACAGTGGCTGATTCAACTTGCGAATCATAGTATATAGCAGCAAGTGAGGCAGCAAAGGAGGCAATATGGATAAAGAACTTCATTGGAGATCTTGGAGTAGTACCAGCTATAAAGGAGCCTACGGAAATTTTATATGATAGTGAAAGTGCGGTTGCCTTAGCCAAGGAACCAAGGGATCACGGGAGATCCAGACACATCGACAGAAAATATCATTTCATCAGGCATCGCATAGAAGAAGGACTCCTCGTGGCAAAGAGGGTATCATCGGATGAGAACCCAGCAGATCCCCTCACGAAGGGACTGAGTCGGGTTAAGAATCTTCATCATGCTCGGAGCATAGGGATGCAGGATGATATTTGTTTTAGTAGTTAGTTAACTTTGAAATTTGTAAAGTGTAATTGACATTTGATGATCAATAAAAGTTTCATTTATTTATGAGTAAAGTGTTGCTTTCTTCTGTCAATTGTTTACTATAATTTCTTTTGCATGTTTTCACTTCCAAAATATTATGTTATGTTTTTACATATAATTCCAATTTTCCATAGTCGTTCATATGCCGGAAGTAGATATGAATGAAGACTGTCATGAGGTTGGTTGTAGATGTCAAGTTGTAGGACATGGAAAAGAGTTGCTACAACACTTCGTGAGTACTCATAAGTTCTGAGTATTGGAATCAACCCACGCTCACTGGTACACTTCATGGAATTTATCTCGAGTGATCGTGAGACGTAACTGATGGGTTTTAGTCATAAGACATCCTATGTGCTCATACAAACCCGGATCTAGGTTTCTCTATTGTACATGCTTTGAATCCAAGACTATAAACCCTAATTCTAGCATATGGAAATCAATATTAACATATAATTAGGTTTATGATATTACCTTGATTGCTATGTAGCAATAACAATCCCAATTCCTCCTTGAATTGACTTTGGAAGGCTTAGAGTCACAAGTGTCACTCCCCTAATGGCTTACAAACACCAAAAGCAACAGGATGAAGAGGAGAGAGGATGGAGGCTGCCCAAACGTGTTCTAACCCTAGAATAAGTCTTTTCCATGTTTTTGGGTCATAAGGGGTCTTTATATAGTGAGAGAATTAGGGTTATCTAATAAGGAAACCCTAATTTGGATGCTTAAGCCCTAAGCAACCCATAGAGCCCATTTTTCAAGGCCTTGGACGATTTCATATGGGATTCCCCATAGAATTCGTCCACCTTATAATAAAAGGCAATCCATGGACCAAATTGCAATTATCTTATAATTACAATTTCAGTCCCTTAATTTTAATTAATCTCTTTTAGTCACAAAACTAATTACCAATTAATTATTGACTAATATTAATTAAACAATATGATTTCTCCTTTAATATATTATTCTCATAACATATTAATAAATCATATTTAATCCTTTCTCTCCATAATTCATCCTATTAAGTTGCTTTGGTGAAGGCAACCCAAAAGGACCATGCACCATCGGGTCAAGTACATACCGAAATAGTTATGGACTTATACACTAATCCAACAGTATCCCACTTGGATAATTCTAATAACTATTCTGCGTATGACTTTAGATCCTGATCTGCAATCGTAGCTTTCCAAAGCCGCTTTCAACTCTGATCATATCAGATACGTGGGTCCTTAGATAAGGGATCATATATTCCTCCATTCTAGATATCATAGGAGATATGATTTCAAATCATTCTCTTTGTACTATATCTCGATTTCTGATTTATGACGACTAACTAATTGCCCAAATCAAATCAGCCCTAGCCCGGCCGAGCATTTACGTTTGTCATCACTAAACCATCGAGGGGCCCAAAAGATATCGCTTGTATCCTACCTTGGATAAAAGGAACGGATAAACTTTGATAAAATGCTTGCTTGCACTCACTAACCAAATCACACACAACAATATGTTTTATAACACCAAGTTACTAGTGCGTTTACATATTATCAATGTGCAACTGATTCGCAAGATACAACTCACACATCTCGGTTTCAAGAATATAAGATGTTATCGTCTCACCAATCACTCGTGATACAATTCATGGAGTGATCCAAGTGAGCGTGGGTTTAATCCAATGCTCAAATCATATTCGTAAGCACTCATGAACGTTGCAGCAAACATTTGCTTATGTTAAATACTCTTTTAGACAATCCACACACCAATTCACGACAGTCTTCATTCATATCTACTTCCAACATATGAACGACTGTGGCCCGTTCGAATAATTCGATTATTCTTAATAAATTCAATTATTCTGGAAGTCAAAACATGCAAAGTGAAGCACAAGAATAATACTAATCCCATATGGCCTCAAACCTTTGAGTATAAATAAAACACCTTTTATTTATCACCATATCGATTACTCATTATTTGTCGTTTCGGGTAATCAACTTCTTACTTGAATTATAACACTTGTCCCATCCTCCTAGCATGCACACAATGTTTACCTATGGTTCTTACTCTGTGAAATAAATCACATTGAACACATTTCCAATCATTCTTATTTCACAACTCCAAATCCCTTTCATAAGTGAAAGAATATCAAATTCTTGCTACTTATAGAATATGCTAGATTCTAACATTTTATGCAATGATCTCTTTTGTAATGTCACTGCACCAAAGTCACAAAGACTATTGCCAATGATATTACAAAGTCTTCTATCGGATATTGTTACAAGACAATTCCTTAGATATGATGTCTCTCACTCAAAGTATATTCCTTTGAACATCCTTTTGCATAAGAGTTTCTAATCTAGACATAGATTTTCAATATTCAATTCCCTAATATGGACACGCTTCCATATTTTCCATATGACAACTCATTCTTAATAGAATCTTATCTCTTTGTAATTATGTCAATATGGTCCATCCGATATGGAAGCATTTCCATAATTTCCATATGACAACTCATCCTTTATAGAATCTTTTCTATTCATAATAATGTCGATATGGTCCATCCAATACCATGCTTCCAACTACTCACAGATGACCAATCCTCGTCGAACTTTGGATTGTCCTTTTGATAGTTGTTTAATTATTTTAGCCAAAACCAATTCTTGTCCTTTTTCCTTTTAAATGCGCTAGACATTTGGAAAATTTTAGAATGGTCAAACATTAAAGCATTTGCAATCGATCCTATACCCGAAGCGTATGGGACACGACGCATAATGTTTTATTTGCTATGTTCTCAAAATTCGAATTGTGAAGAGGAATGCCGTAATCATAATCGAAATTTTAAGAACACACTATGTACCTTTGACTAAATTTATTAACATTTCTCAACCTAAACCTTTTTGAAATGAAACATAGTATTCTCTCCCTTAATTATAGCAAAACAACTTTATAACCCTTACTACTTTGCAAGGTATAACTCTTGTTTTCTATAATTAATATTGCCATCTTGCAATACGTGCCTTAATAATCAAACAATCATAACATTTATGCTCCCACTATCATGATGATTATTATAAAACATAACATTTATGCTCCCACTAGCTTCGACATGTATTCATAAACATCTTAAGTTTCAGAAAAACAATGCTTATTGAATTTCTTAAGTCCATGTTTCTAATGCTTAATGCTTTGATAATCTTTTATCAAAGGCTTCTTGAACTTATACACCTTTGCCTTCGATAGTTCATATGTGTGTCTAAACAATTAAGACTAATTGCCAAACCTCACAATTCAAATTATGGAAAGGGATACCATAACCATAATCGAATTCGAGAATGCAATTTTACAATCACTATCTTCTTAAAATCTTTCTTAGTGAAAGCATTTCCTCACAATCATTTTAATGAAGGAGGAAATCTTATGACACTTAGATTTAAACGGTGTATGTGTTCCTATCCATGTGAATTTGTTAAAACCAAAGTTTACGACAAATTGAAACTCATATGGACCGAACTTTCTTAATTTTGATTTCTTGCCTTATGGTAGCATAGCTGCCCACCATGTCTTCCAAGTAGTTAAGTAGCTCACCCTTTCCTATCAATGCACCTTTCATTGATTAAGTTGCTTTGTCTTTTATGCGTTCAAAATGAGAACTCATAGAACTCACATGCATAATTAACTCAATTGGAACAGCACAGAAACAAAATAATGTCAACACGATAGGTTGTAAACCTCAACTCGTGTGCTAGTGATGATCTCTAAGGTTTATTTGATTTATTCTTGAAACCTTTCAAGACCATTAAGACTCCCACTGACTCCTTGACATATAATTCTCTTGTCAAAACATTTCTTGACAAACAAATATTCAAGAGTTAGTGTAGCTTTTATCAAAACTCATCATAAATTGATCCTAGTTGGTCTTTGTCTTATCCAAGACATCACAACTTTCCACATTTGATGAATGTCATAAACCTTTAATACTTTTCACTCAATGTCACAATCTTAACTTTAAGACTTGTTTTGGAACGAAGTATGATTGACTTTTTGATTTAACCATTTCTTCAATTCTTGATTCCTCTTCTTAGACATACAATTGTACTAAGACTCATTTAGAGGATCAATTGAGATATGGTTCTTAATCATTAAGACCTATCATAAAGCATAAAAGGTACTCTCCCTTCTTCATAGAATGGAGAAACTTTTATCTTTCTGCCTACTTGATTCTTCTTATTCGTTCTGCTATTGATCTAAACCCTTTAATCAATTCAGACTTACACTTAATCTCATATTTACTAAACCTTTAGTAAATCATGACGAATATCTTTGTTACTCTTATGGTGAACTTAATCAGCACACAACTTTGTGTACTCGATCTCCTATTCCTTCACTTGACACTTTGTCAATGAATTAGTCTAATTTCCAAATATGAAATTTCTCATTCATCGTACAACCAAATCGCATGATTCCAAGTTTCTGTCCAATTAAACCTTGGGCGATGAGAAACTCTCCCTATTGCTAATAATAGAAACATTATAACATCAATTTTTCATACACGCCATTGTAAGGATAAATAAATAAAATTTAAAATCAAAATTTATTTTATTGCGGAAAAAATTGTCCTTACAATGCAACTCATTGAAATACTTATGCTAATACATCTTTCTTAGCAATCTAACTCTAACTCTAAGTAGTAGCTCAAGAATCTAATCTTCGAGAAATGCTATCGAAATCCATTCCTTCACGGTTAGATTTTGCTCACTTCTTCCCTTAAGCTTCCTTTCTTTTCTTCGATCTTACAAAACATCAATTGCGATCTTATCACATTATGTTTTAAGAATCTAGAATAGAAACTTAAAAGAGTTAGTCAATGGATATTACCTAAAGCAAAGCCATACGTTTTGACTCTCCCATCTCTTAGATCTCTTAGGTAAATAGGGCAGTTTCGTTTCCAATTCCTCATCTCTTGGCAATAAAAGCAAATTGACTCTTTCGGAACAACACATGGAACTACTTCAGACATCGCCTTTCTCTTATGATCATACTTTTCGATCATAGCATGTCTTTCGTTGCCATTGTCTATATCCATACAGGTCTTGAATATGGATTCACCAATCAACTTTGCTTTTCTATTGCGCCAAACCATTGTTGATTCAACAACAATAAGCATATAGGTGAGATCTATAAGGGTCACGTCGCAGTTCATCATATAGTATTCTCTTACGAACTCACTATATGAATTAGGAAGTGACTGAAGAACCCGATCAACAGCCATTTCCTCACAGACAACGGATCCTAACATTCTTAACCTATCAATGTGTGACTTCATCCCTAGGACATGTGCACACATTGACTTTCCTTCTTTATATTTACTTGCCAAAAGGGCTTAAGTGATCTTGAACTTTTCAAGCCTTTGAACTTGAGGATTAGGGAGAATAATTTGAGGAGGAGGAGGAAGTGAAGTATGATCTCTTGTTCCTCGATCGAATTGTGGAATATCATCTTCATGTGGAATGCTTGTTCCACGGGATTTGGGAAAACCATAGTTGTCGAACTTTGACATCTACAATACGGGAGAAAACGAATTCAAGTTAGTTGATTGATTGAGTCCTTAGCAAATCACCCAAATGAGATACTAAGGCTAGGACCCAACACAATATTCTACAACTCGGGAGAGGGATGTCGTAACCCTAATTGCAGAATATTTGAAGGTAAATGAATGACGATTCACTAATTTTCACCACGAAAAACGAAAAAGAAATTTAAGTTTTAAATCTATGAAAACTCGTAGATCCTTTGAGATTCATTGAACTTTCAATGGCATGTTTAAATCATGATATGCCCCTCTTGTTTGTGACTGGGATGCCGAGGATCACAAAGCGGGTGTGAATAACCATGCAAACTTACATGGTGCCCTCACATGTTACAGTCACCTATTCGATGTGTCGGTAAACCACACATGCTCCACCGAACTATGACAAACATTGAGTCACCCTTTGTTACCTTTTCTTAGAACCATTTAGTGTGCCGGTAAACCACACACGCTCCACTAACGTCTTCACAAGGGCACAAAGTGTAATTTCATAGAATTGCATCAATTCACTTTTGCCTAAGTAACTAAGATTGGGAACTTCATAAAACATTTAGTTACTTTAATAATTCATTATACTTATAATGGAAGGTTTCGTCCTATCCTACCCGTTCGGCTAACGACCCTCCACTAGTCAAGAGTGCGGTGGGTAAGAGTGGATACCCATTCAATCGCCATTTTATAGGCAATTTCCTTAAACACCCCTTATAGACCAGCTTCGTGAATGAGGCCTACTAACGGTAAGACTGACTTTTACTCATATATATATATATATATATATATATATATATATATATATATATATATAATGTTAGACTTTTAATGTTATATATAGTATAGGGTGTATTTTATACTTTTAAAATAATAGGTGGTTCAATTTAACAATTATACCTTAATTGTAAGCCTAAACTTTTATGGATTTATTAAACCTCTTTTAATTATACACCTTAATTAATTAATAAAACCATAAGGGTGTGATTTGAACTTTTTCAAAACTATGCTAGGGTTTTAGAATTTAACATTCCTAATTAAACTTTTAATCAACTTTTAAATTCCAAAACTTGAGGGCAAGTTTTGAAACATTTCAACACATTAGGGTTTAGAATTTAAATATACATCAAAATTAAACTATTTAATCAAAATTTAAATTCCAAAACTTGAGGGCAAGTTTTGAAACATTTTTCAAAACATTAGGGTTTAACTATTTAAATTTCAAAACAACAAAACTTTTGGGTTCAAATTTAAACTATAAAACCTAAAGGGCAAAATATGAAACTTTTCATAACAACAAGGATCAAATAACAAATAATTCAAATTAACATTTAATCACATAATTATCCATATTTGATTTATTTAATGATTTCTTGCAAAACAATTTATCAATTTAATCAAAATAATTAATCAATTATCTTATAAGGAAACAATTATCTTATTAATTGATAAATATCTTCAATTAGATCAAAAATATAGTCAAATATATCATATAATCGGATTAATATTGATCTAACATGATAAGGTAACTATCCATAAGCAAAAACAACAAGAAATCGTGAAATACCATCCATCTGACGAGTTGACTCGTCGAGTCTGCATGGACTCGGCGAGTTCAGCTATGGACTCGGCGAGTTCAGCTATGGACTCGGCGAGTCCAGCCTCCAGAAACCCAAAAAAAGAATTTTCCAGTTATACTATGCATCAATACAATTGAAACCAATCTAGGCTCTGATACCACTGATGGGTTTTGGTCATAAGACATCCTATGTGCTCATACAAACACTAATGCTTGGATCTAGGTTTCTCTATTGTACATGCTTTGAATCCAAGACTATAAACCCTAATTCTAGCATATGGAAATCAATATTAACATATAATTAGGTTTATGATATTACCTTGATTGCTATGTAGCAATAACAATCCCAATTCCTCCTTGAATTGACTTTGGAAGGCTTAGAGTCACAAGTGTCACTCCTCTAATGGCTTACAAACACCAAAAGCAAGAGGATGAAGAGGAGAGAGGATGGAGGCTGCCCAAACGTGTTCTAACCCTAGAATAAGTCTTTTCCACGTTTTTGGGTCATAAGGGGTCTTTATATAGTGAGGCAATTAGGGTTATCTAACAAGGAAACCCTAATTTGGATGCTTAAGCCCTAAGCAACCCATAGAGCCCATTTTTCAAGGCCTTGGACGATTTCATATGGGCTTCCCCATAGAATTCTTCCACCTTATAATAAAAGGCAATCCATGGCCCAAATTGCAATTATCTTATAATTACAATTTCAGTCCCTTAAGTTTAATTAATCTCTTTTAGTCACAAAACTAATTACCAATTAATTATTGACTAATATTAATTAAACAATATGATTTCTCCTTTAATATATTATTCTCATAACATATTAATAAATCATATTTAATCCTTTCTCTCCATAATTCATCCTATCAAGTTGCTTTGGTGAAGGCAACCCAAAAGGACCATGCACCATCGAGTTAAGTACATACCAAAATAGTTATGGACTTAGACACTAATCCAACAGTAACATCATATAAGTCTTCAAACCTAGAGATATGATTTGTTTCCTATGAGTTGGTTATGCATTGATTCTACGAAAACGCATTGGTAACTCGGTGTTATAAAATGTACTTTTGTGTATGATTCAACAAGTAGTAGAACAAGCATATGAGTCGATGTTTATATGTTCCTTCTTGGATTAGAAGTTGATATCTAGGCCCCTCTATGATTTTGTTGTGACCTATGATCAGGCCTGGTCAGAACTAAATTGATGTGTTCGATTAAGTTCTTTGTCAAATAAATCGGAAATCGGGAAACAAACTGCTGGACAATAAGTAAGACATTGTTCCATGTATTTGTCCAACTGATATCTAGAACAAAGGATTATATGATCACTTATCTTAAATGGTGTATCATCATCTTCTCAGTTCTGAGAGACCTTGAAAGAGCTACGATTGCTGATCGGTTCTGGAAGTCATACTTGTAGTTATAGTTATTAGACTTCTCCAAGTGGGAGACTGTTGGATAAGGTGTCTAAGTCCATAACTATTTCTGGTATGTACTTGACCCGACCCGCCATGCTCCATTTGGGTTGCATGGCATCATGCATTTGGATAAACAAAAATCAGAGAAATAACACATATGGTTTATTAATATATTATAAGTTCTAATATATTAATAATATTATTTAATTAGTTTTGATCGAGAATGATTTTAGAAATAATTAAGTGATCAAACGATAACTAATTATATATGGGTTGATTATGTAAATCATCCATAACTTATATAGTGGGCTAAGAGGCTCCATGGATTATCAATATGGGTTACTACCTAAAGGATGCTCCATGGAGTTAAACCCATGGGTCATGAAATGAAGAGTCATGTTACATTAGGGTTTACATGGTGTAACCCTAATGCAACACGCTATATAAACAATGTGTTATCTCCTAAAATCGGCTACACATATATTCTAGAGGGCTTGACCGATTTTTGCAAGAGTTAGACACTCTCACAAGTTTACTCCAAAGCATTTGGTGTTGTGTGAAGCATTTGAGGCATCACACTTGGGGTGCTAGGCTTACAAGATTTTCAAGGAATCAAATCATCAACAAGGTAAGTTATTCTAGCCATCTTTTAAGTTAAAAAGTTCCCCATATATGCTAGATAGGATTATGAACCTTGGAAATCAACTTTGCATGAATTTTAGACAAACATAGATCCAAGGTTTATTAGGGTTACATGTACACTTAGGAGTGTTAGAATGCTCGAAACCCATCAAAACCCGGCGTTAACCTTCGTTTTATCTCATGTATCAAAGCACAAAAGTATCTACAAAGGAAGAACTTTGCCTTCCTAGCTCACATTGTGGATAAGTCCAAAGAGGAGCTTAATATTCAAGATATCCCAGTGGCTTCCGGTTTCCTATACGTATTTCCCGGAGATCTTCCAGGGATACCCCTTGATAGGCAGGTCGAATTTCTAATTGACCTTGTACCTGGAGCCATTCCAATAGCCAAATCACCCTATAGATTGGCTCATGCGGAGATCCAAGAGCTGTCAAGCCAATGAAGCGAACTTCTGAACAAAGGATTCATCAGGCCTAGCTTCTCACCCTGGGGAGCTCCAATCCTTTTCGTTAAACAGAACGATGTATCCTTCTGGATGTGTATCGACTATAAGGAACTAAATAAGCTCACTATCAAGAATCGCTACCCATTCCCACGAATCGATGATCTGTTTGACCAGTTACAAGGGGCTAGCTACTTTTCAAAGATATATCTGAGATCCGGATATCACCAACTCAAAGTCCGAAAGAAGGACATCCCAAAGACTGCTTTCCAAACTCGTTATGGTCATTACGAATTTGTCGTGATGCCTTCCAGTCTAACGAACGCCCCTGCCAAAATTATGGACCTAATGAATCAAGCATGCCATCCATTCCTTAATAACTTCGTAATTGTTTTTCGTCGATGATAGTCTGGTATATTCACAAAGTAAACAAGAGCATGCTAAACATCTTCGTCAAATCTTAGAAACCTTCCACGCTGAAAAGTTATATGCGAAACTCTTTGAATGTGAGTTTTGGCACCGCAATGTAAACTTCTTGGGTCAGATTGTCAGCAAGGAAGGGATACATGTGGATCCTTCCAAGGTCAAAGCCATTCAAGGCTAGGCGACCCACACGACACCCACAGAAATTCACAAATTCTTAGGTCTCGCAAACTATTACCGTGGGATTCATTCAAAACTACTCTAAGATAGACAAACCTATCACAACATTAGCATAAAAGGCGTACCTTTTCACTGGACCAAGAAGCAAGAGGTTACCTTCCAAACCTTGAAACGAGCCCTCTATAGTGCGCATGTACTATGTTTACGGAGGGAACTGAAAACTTTATAGTCTATTGCGGCGCTTCAATTCAAGAGTTTAGAGTGTGTACGTATGCAACGCGAGAAGGTGATAGCATATTCACCAGGCAACTAAAGGCACATGAACATAATCTGGGTCCCTAAATATGGGAACTCGGATAAGTAGTTATGAATGAGGCTCACAAAACACGATATTCCATACATTCGGGTTCAGACAGGATGATTTGGATATCAAGCAACATTATTAGTGGCCTAACATGAGGGCAGAAATAACAACTTACATGGGCAAGTGCCTCACTTGCGCCAAAGTGAAAATAGGATACCTACTTGTCTTTGATTGAATTCTCATGCAACAACAGTTATCACATGAGCATCAAGGTTGCTCCTTTCGAGACGTTATATGTTCACAAATGCATATCACATCTATGTTAGGCTAAGGTGGGTGATACTCAATTAACAAAAGGGCAAACACCGGACAAGACTTTAACAGGGCCATAAATTATTCACGAGACGACAGAGAAAATAATCCAAATCAGAGCCCGACTTCAAGCATCACGAGATTGACAGAAGAGTTATGCTGACAATCGGAGAAAGCCCTTAGAATTGCAGGTCAGGGATCGGGTGCTGTTGAAAGTCTCTCCCTGGAAAGGGATGATTTGTTTTGGGAAACGGGGGAAACTAAACGCGCGATACATTAGACCATTCGAGATCCTTGCCCGAATCGGTCCAGTGGCTTATAGGTTGCAGCTACCTACGGAGCTCAACAACATACACCCCATGTTCCATGTTTCCAATCTAAAGAAGTGATTATCTGGTGAAACCCTTGTTATTCCTTTAGAAGAAATCGAAATCAACGAGAATATCCTGCTCGTAGAAGAACCAATCGAAATTCATGGAAAGGGAAATGAAGCGTACTAAACAAAGTTGCATCCCGATTGTAAAGGTTTGATGGAACGCTAGGCGTAGACAAGAATTTACCTGGGAACGCAAAGAACAAAGGAAACAGAAGTACCCTCACTTATTCTCGCATTCTGAAACCTAGTTTCAAAAGAATTTCGGGACAAAATTCCCTCTAACGGGGTGGATGATGTCACAACTGTAGTGATGTTGATTATGATAGCATGTGCGGAATTAGAAAAGATCTAGTGAATCATCATGCAAAATCAAGAACACAAGAAGTGAATAATTCTTTTAATCTCTCATTAGTTTTGTAGAAAGAGTACAAATGGGTCTTGCAAAATTCAATCTTAGAGTTCTCAATTGGTTGCATAAAAACTTGGAAGCAATGGCAGGCCCTTGAGCTGCCAGATGGCAAGAAATTAAGATTGAAGTTCAGTCCATATGAGGTTGGATTTGTCATTATCCCCATATTATGACTATGGTTTTGACAATTCACATGGATAAGAACACATACACCATCAAATCTAAGTGTCATAAGGTTTCTCTTTGATTCATGAAAATGATGTTGAGGAAACACTTTCATTAAGTAGATTTTAGCTAGATAGCAATTGTGATATTTGCATTCTCAAAGTCGTTAGTGGAGCATGTGTGGTTAACTGGCACACTAACATGGACTTGTGAGAAGTGGCAAAGGTCTAAAAAATCGAGACTATGATTACGTCATCCCTTTTCATAGTTCTTAAAATTGTTTAGACACACCTGTGAGCTATCTAAGATAAGGTGTATGATATTGATAAAGTTTTATCAAAACAATCTAGTATCAGAAATCTAAACTTTGGTAAGAAAGTCAATAAAGTATTGATTTCTAGAAGTCCAACTAATTTATGAGTACATGTCAAAGCTAGGGGGAGCATAAGTGTTATGCTAATAATCATCATGTTAGTGGGAGCATGATAATTATGATAAGTAATTCAAGTTAGCAATGTTAATTATAGAAAACAAAAGGTTTCAAATGGGAAAAAGTTGTTTTGCTACAATTAAGGGAGAGGAAATTATACTTCATCTCAAATCTAAAAGCTTAGATTGAGGTTTTAATCGTAGTTAGTCAAGGATATATATATATGAATTTCATGTTGGAATGGATCAACATAAGGCAATTCTATATATGGGTCCATTATTTGCGTTCTAAAATTCGATTATGATTACGACATCCCTTTTCATAATCTGAATTATGAGAACTTGGTAAATTGAAATGGAAATATTATAGAAAAAGACTGGTTTAGTCTTTATGTGAGACATCATGAATCGTGTCCTATATGCTTTAGATATAGGATCGATTACATGTGTTATATTCATCTGTTCTAAAATTTTGCAAATGCCTGGGGCATTAAGAAGGGAAAAGGTCTAGAATTGGATATGACTAAAAGGATTAAACAATTGTCGAGGACAATCTAAGGTTTACCAAAGGTTGGGTGCTCAAGGACAGTTGGAAGTATAGTGTTAATTCTAGAAGGACCATATTAACATAATCTGTAAGGAGGCAACTCTTGTTCAGAAGTGATAGTCAAAATGGAATCTGGAAATGTTTCAAAGATAGAAATTATACAATCTGTGTAAGATTAGGAAACTTAATGCAAGAAGGATGTTTCCAAGGACCTGATCTCCATTGGAATGCTCTGTAATGGTTGTTGTCAAGTCTTTCTAACTTTATGTATAATCATTAAAAGAGGATCAATGCATATAAGTTTAGAATCTAACGGATTTATGTAAATGGCATGAATTTGGAATTCTTGCCTTTGCAGTAAGGATTTGGGACTGTCAAAAGAGGATCATTGGAGTTATGTTCAATTGATCTAATTCACAAAGTAAAGATCATAGACAAACATAGTATGCATACTTGGTGTATGGCATGACTAGTCTTTAAAAAACATAGTGCACATGCTTGGAGCATGGGACAACTATTGTTTTAAATTCAAGAATAAAGTTGATAGCTGAAACAGTATACAATCAATAATGTGTAATCATATGGTGATAAATAAAAGGTGTTTTATTTATATTCATAAGTTTTGAGACCATATTGGATTCGATTATTATTGTGTTTCACTTTGCATGTTTTGACTTCCAGAATAACTAGGACATTGTTCTGATTGACTAAGTTATTCAAACCATCCACAGTCAGTCATATGTTGGAAGTAGATGTGAATTGAGACTGTCATGGGTTGGCTTGTAGAGGTCTAAGATGTTGGACAAAGGGCTACAACACTCATAAGTGCTCATAAGTTCTGAGTATTGGATTCAACCCGCACTCATTGGAATCACTTCATGGATTTTATCACGAGTGATCATGAGATGATAATATATTATATTCTTTAAACCTAGAGATATGAGTTGTTACTATGAGTTAATAGTACATTGATTGCACGAAAATCCATTGGTAACTCGATGTTATAAAACGTGCCTTTGTGTATGATTCAACAAGTAGTAGAACAAGCCATATGAGTCGAAGTTTATCCAGTCCTTTTACCTTTGGGATAAAAGCGATATCTGTGGGCCCCTCGATGATTTGATGATGACAAATGGAAGTGCTCGGCCGGGACAGGACTGATTTGATATGTTCAATTAGTCAGTCGTCATAAATCGGAAATCGGGAAACAACAAATGGACAGAGAGAATGATTATAATCCATGTCTCAGTCCATATGATATCTAGAATGGGGGAATATATGATCCCTTATCTAATGGACAAGTCATTGACAAAGGTCAGAGTTCATCTACAAGGTCAGAGTTCGACGGAAGCTTTTGAGAGCTACGATTGCCAGTCGGTTCTTGAAGTCATACGTAATAATAGTTTTAGACTTATCCAAGTGGGAGACTGTTGGATTAATGTCTAAGTCCATAACTATAATAGGTAAGACTTGACCCGACCCGGCATGGTCCATTTGGGTTGCATGGCATCATGCACTTGGATAGACTAAGTGAGAGAAATAAGACACTGATGGTTATTAATATATTATAAGTTCTAGTATATTAATAATAAGAATATATAATATTTAATTAGTATTGATCAAGAATTAATTTAGATTTAATTATGTGATCAAAAGAAGACTAATTAAATATATGGGTTGATTGTGTAAATCATCCATACTTATATAGTGGGCTAATGCTCCATGGATTATCTAGTTGGGTTGAACCCATAGGATACTCCATGGATGCTCCATGGAGGTTACATAACCCATGGGTCATGGAAATAAAAGGTCATGACAATTAGGGCTTACATGGTGTAACCCTAATTGTAACACACTATATAAACATCATATTATTCACCAAAATCGGCTACTAGTGTGTGTAAAAGAAGGGCTAGCCGATTTCATGAGTTGTAGAATTCTCTCAAGTTATTCTAAGTGTATTTGGTGTTGTGTGAACCATTTGAGGTGTCACACTTGAGGCACTAGGCACTCAAGCTTCATGAGGACATTCTACGTCAAAGAGGTATGTATTCTATCTTGTTATAGTTATTGTTTTGTATGCTAGTTTAGTATAATACTTTGGATGTTCATATTTGCATGAATAATAGAGAAAACATAGATCCAAGGTATTTAGGGTTGCATGTACACTTAGGAGTGTTAGAATGCTCAAAACCCAACACGATTAACGATTCTCTACTTCCCATCTTAGCGGTGATCATATTGGTGATGATCTCATAGCGCTCTTGCCTCGTGCTGTGGTGGTACCTCTCCATTAAGTCTTGATGCATTTCATAGGGATACATGTCCTCATAGGACTTTTGGAATTCGTGGTTCATAGTGGCTATCATGATGCAATACACTTTCGTTGTATCACGTTCGTGGGTCTCAAAGACAACAATGTCTTCGGGAGTAGCGATTTTTGGGTTAACTTTCTCGAGCTTTTTTTCGAGGACATACTCTTTGTCCTCGTAGCGTGCAATCGTGTGAATGTATCTTATCCATTCGCTAAAGTTCGTTCCATCGAAAGTCATCTTTTGGCAAAGACTCATTAACATGAATGAGTTAGCAGCAGCGTTGTTCACGTTCGACATCTACAAAAAGAAAAGTCAAAGTTTGATTAGAATTGAATCCCTAATTAAACACCCACAAATGAAAAATTAGGGCTAGGACCCAACAACATTATTTACATATTAGAAAAGGGATGCCGTAATCCAACACGCAAATAATTTAGTGGTAAGTGAATGACGATTCACTAATTCTTCACCATGAAAAACATAACCTTAAGTTTTAAATGCATTGAGAATTCCTATATTTTCTTTGAGAGTCATTGAACTTTTCAATGGCATATTTAAATCTCGATATGCCCCTCTCGTTTGTGACTGGGATGTCGAGGATCACAAAGTGGGTGTGAATAACCATGCAAATCTACACAGCGCCTTCATTGTTACAATCACCTATTTGATGTGCCGGTAAACCACACACGCTCCATCGAACTATGATAAACAATGAATCACCCTTTTCCACCTTTGCTTAGAACCAATTAGTGTGTCGGTAAATCGCACATGCTCCACTAACTTCCTAGCAAGGGTGCAAAGTGTAATTTCATGGGATTGCATCAATTCACTTTTGCTTAAAGTAACTAGGATTGGGAATTTTAAAAAACATGTAGTTACTTTATATTTTAACATTATACTTTTAACGAGGAGAGAGAGTTGCCCTATCCTACCCGTTTGGCTAACGACCCTCCACCAGTCAAGCAAGCGGTGGGTATGAGTGTACACCCATTAAGCACCATTTTATAGTCAGCAACCTTATACCCACCTTATAGACCGGCTTCGTGAATGAGGCCTACTAACGGTAAGACTAGCATTTTAATTATACTTATATATTCATTAAGCTTTTAATAATATAATAGTATAGAGCTGAATTTTAAACTTGTAAAATTCTAGGGGATGAAATTTAAATTCTTCTAAATTAAACTTTTAATCACAAAATTCAAATTTCAAAACTTCGGGATAAATTTTGAACTTTTCAAAACTAAAGGGATCAAATAACAAATAATTCAAATCAAATAATTAATTTCATAATTATCTATATTTGACCTAATTCAATTTTAGTCATTAGATAATTACCAAATAATCTTAAATAGTCCATATTTATCATATAAATAATCAATATTCAAAAGATTTCAAATTATCTATTGTTAGGTCAAGGATAATCATTAAATTAAGTCAAAATTCGGATTTTCACATAATAAAACAATTTAGGTATCAAATCCAAGACAAAACAGCAACAAAATATCGAATTATCCTCTGTCTGACGTTCGGACTCGCCGAGTCAGCTATGGACTCGCCGAGTAGGGCCAACTCGCCGAGTCCATACACTGACTCACCGAGTTGGGTCAGACAGAGGCCAAGAGAAACGATTTTCAGCAAGCAAAACAGTTAAGCATCACATTCAATTGAAACCAATCAAGTCTCTGATACCACTGATGGGTTTGAGCCATAAGAACTTTCCTATGTGCACATGCAAACCCTAAAGCGTGAATCTAGGTTTCTCTAATTGAACATGCAATATATCCAAGACTTTCATGGCAAGATCCAATATAAACAAACAATCTAAACATATGAAATCAGATCTACATGAATACCTTGAGTTACTTGCTTGAAAACTTCTTCTTCTTGGAACTTAGAGTCACAATTGTCACTCCTCTAATGGCTTACAAACACCTACTAGCAAAAAGATGATATAAGAGAGGGAGAGAGGTGAGAAATTGGCTCTAGGTTGTTCTCAATCACAGAGTGGCCGATTTCTCCAACCCTAAGGGTCTATTTATACTGTGAGCTCATAGGGTTTCACCTTAAACCCTAATTGGATAACTTAGCCTCAAAGAAATCCAAAGATCCCTCTTGATAAGGCCTTGGACGATTTCTAAGATATCCAAGCAATCCAAAGATCCCTCTTGATAAGGCCTTGGAGGATTTCTAAGATATCCATATCTTAAAATCGTCCACCCTACATCCATAAGGATTCATAGCTCAAAATACAACTATCACACATTTGACAGTTTATGCCCCTTTATTCAATTAATCTCTTTAAGTCACCAAATTAATTCCTAATTAATTTATGACTTATATTAATCAAATAATATTATTATTCCTTTAACATATTATTCTTATAATACATTAATAATAATATCTCTTCTCTCTATATAAATCACCCTGTCAAGTTGCTATGGTGAAGGCAACCCAAAAGGACCATGCACAACCGGGTCAAGTACTTACCAATTATAGTTACAGCCTTAGACACTAATCTAACAGTATCTAGACAAGATGTTTCTCTCTCCCTCTCCCCTCTTCTAAAATCTAGGCCATAAGGCGTTTTTACACTCACATATCATTTTCAAACCTAACACCTTTTCTCATCTTTTCAATCAAAACTCAAAGGAATTCTCCCAAAATTTCCTTCCAAATTTCTTGAGTTATAGGTGTGTCATCAAGAACACTTAATCAAAGTTCAACACTCTTGGTAAGTTCTTACTTAAATCTATGGCTTAACTTAAAGATTTCATCAAAAAATCTCTCCTTAACTCATCACATTTCGTGATCTATACTCTTGAAAACTTCATAGATTTCGAAAAACCTCACAAGGAGTTGCTAGGGCCGAATTCTTCTTCCATTCATCTTCAAAACCAAAATAACAAACCCAAGGTGAGTTCATACCCCTTGTTTTCAGTTTTTACATGATTTTTGGGGGAGAATACAAGTCAAATGTGTAGATCTATGTGTTTTTGTATGCTATGTGTGATTTTCTTGAATTATATGTGAAAATATGTTAGATCTTGGTATATTTTGAGAACACTAACAAGGATATGTAAAAACTATAAACTAAGATGTCCTATACACCATGTTATAAAGTTAAAAGAATTACATATGTGTAATATAAGAAAAACTAAACAAGATCATGTTTAAAGGTTGTTTTTGGTCAAATACTCAAAAGATGGGAAGAATGGTGTCATTTACAATTTTATAAGGATAAATGGGTTATATTTGTATAAAATTGAGTTTTTATGATAACTATATTTTCCAAAGGATCAAAAATGTAAAAATTTAACTTAATGGGCCAATAATTGGGCCTTACGAATTTTTAGCCCATAATTGCGAAAGTTAGAGGATTTTGGGTTAAAAGTGTAATAATACTCAAAAGTCAAGCAATAACAATAAATAAATCGAATATTGGGCAGAAAATAGCATTATTCTAAATTTTGGGTTAAAATTGTAAAGTTTTAGAAAAATGGACCAAAAGTGTGAAATTTTAGAAAAATGGGCAGGAAGTGTAAACTTTTATATTAAGGGGGCTGGAAATGTCAAATAAAACTAGTTTGAGCTGAAAATGATTTTTATTGTAAGTATTGGACTAAAATGCAAAGTTTTTGGATTTTGGGCTTAAAATGTATAACTTACGGAATTTGGGCCAAAAGTGTAAATATTTTTACAAACAAGAGCTGAAACTGCCAACAAAATAATTTTGGAATGAAATTGAAAATTTAAATTATATTTGGGCCGAAAATGTCAATAAAAGAGATTTATGGACCAAAAACGTCATCTTTATCAAAAAGGACTAAAAATGTCATTTTTATTCAAAAGGGTCGAGATTTGTAACTTTATGTTAAACATGGGCTGATATTTTGGGGTCAAATATGTTAATAATAAAACAAGAGAAATTAAATATCCTCCTACTTTCCTTCCTACATATCTTCCTACCCATTTGAAATGATGACAAGTGTATTAAAATATCATTAATCTTATCCAAATATGACACATGTCAACATTTTAAATGAGTAGTAAGATAAGTTGGAAGAAAATGTTGGAGGATATTTAATTTCTCATAAAACAATTGGAGCAAAAGATATTAAATTTATAACATATGTTCATATATATATATATATATATATATATATATATACACACACACACATAACCAAAGTGTCGTTATAAACCAACATTTGGTATTTAACATTGAAAGTAAACACTAAGTGTAAAACAAACCTTATACTACAAATATATCGGTAAATGAATAAACAATAGGATGGTTGGGCCTAACATTAATATTTGTGCTTATTGGGCCTCCGTGACCCAATTTCACGGTTATTGGTCCCATCATGTTTATTGGGCTTTCGGTGACCTAATTACATGCCTAATGGACTTATATCAGCTTTTACATGCTATTGGGCCTTAGTGTCCCATTTGCATTCCTAATATGGTGTAAGATATTCATCATAATCAACACATGTTTATTGGGCTTCCGGTGACCCAATTACATGCTTAATGGTCCTACATTAGATTTTAAATGCTATTGGGCCTTAGTGGCCCATTTGCATTGCTAATATGGCCCGAGATATTCATCATATGCTTGATGGGCCATCACGTGTCCGTAAGCATACTCGACAGCCTATAAATGACATACATGATTAGTGGGCCACAATTGTTCTTTTTCGTGTTTGTTAGGCTTTATTCAATATCACGTGAACATCAAACGAGTTGTAATCAATGTTATTCAAATTCATGGGGTAATATTTGGGATTTAGTGAGAAATACCGGTTAGTGCCATTAAGTGTCTGTCACACCCTAAAACCGGAACGATGGAAACGTTCGGGGGTGGAGGACGTCATGTTAAGAAGAACATGCCAACTCAGTATGGTGAGGACCACGCCAACTCATGACGAAAGAAGTACAACGGACTCTATACTGAACAAAGTTTTGGTCAAATGAAAGAAACGTCTGATATACGACGATGTATCCCTGGTATGATTTGTATTGTAGTACTCCTAGTATGTTCAACAATGTACTCCTTGTAACTGATCTCATGTTTCCTGTTTTCTTTTTGAAGTTAACACTCCTATGTATCGTGCCGCTATGTGCGCATACATACAAATAAAAGTGCTTTATTAACTGAAGGGATACTTTTATACCATAATCCCCCTTGGTACCACTATCATTGCCCGTCATACACTAGCTGTGAATTTTTAAGATGTGCCAGACAGTCGACTGAGTATCTCTGCCTCAAATCCTCAACCAATTAAGGAAAGAGGACCTAAGCGGAGTCACTCACTCTAAGTCTGTAACATCTTAGTTGCGCACAACCCTTATGTATATGGTGAGCCATAATAGCTTCTCTGAGGGATCTTTTTAGTTCTCTTGATTACTGTGACCTATTTCAACATGTGAGTTGTTATAGTTAGTTTTAAGTGTCATCCCCAACTCCGGGGCAGATTCTCCGGGGTAGATTCTCTTGTGGTGATCATCAGAATACGTCCATCCGCTCCTGAGTTCCTTATTATTGGCAGTTCCTCTTGTTGGGTTTTGAGAATTCTAACACTCCTAAGTGTACATGCAACCCTAAATACCTTGGATCTATGTTTTCTTAATTATACATACAAATATGAACATCCAAGGTATTATCCTAATCTAGCATATAAAATAATGAATATAACAAGATAGAATACATACCTTTTTTCATGTAGAAAGTCTTCATGAAGCTTGAGTGCCTAGTGCCCCAAGTGTGACACCTCAAATGGTTCACACAACACCAAGTACTCTTGGAATAACTTGAGAGAATTCTACACTCATGAAAATTGGCTAGCCCTTTCTTACTCTCTCTAGTGGCAGATTTTTGTCAAGAATAAGATCTTTATATAGTGTTATAGTTAGGGTAAACCCTAATTGTCATGACTTTCCATTTCCTTGGATCCATGGGTTCAAATACACCATGGAGCATCCATGGACCATCCTATGGGTTTTAGCCCAACTTGATTATCCATGGAGCATTAGCCCACTATACAAGTATGGATGATTTACACAATCAACCCATATATTTAATTAGTCTTCTTTTGATCACTTAATTAATCCTAGATTAATTCTTGATCAACACTAATTAAATAATCTTATTATTCTTATTATTAATATACTAGAACTTATAATATATTAATAACCATAAGTGTCTTATTTCTGTCATTATAGTCTATCCAAGTGCATGATGCCATGCAACCCAAATAGACCATGGCGGGTCGGGTCAAGTCTTACCAATTATAGTTATGTACTTAGACATTAATTCAACAGTCTCCCACTTGGATAAGTCTAAAACTAATATTGCGTATGACTTCAGGAACTGACTGGCAATCGTAGCTCTCAAAAGCTTCTATCGAACTCTGACCTTGTAGATGAACACTAACCTTTGTCAATGACTTGTCTATTAGATAAGGGATCATATATTCCTCCATTCTAGATATCATATGGACTGAGACATGGATTATAATCATTCTCTCTGTCCATTTGTTGTTTCCCGATTTCCGATTTATGACGACTGACTAATTGAACAAATCAAATCAGCCCTGGCTCGACCGAGCACTTCCATTTGTCATCATCAAATCATCCAGGGGACCACAGATATCGCTTTTATCCCGAAGGTAAAAGGAATGGATAAACTTCGACTCATATGGCTTGTTCTACTACTTGTTGAATCATACACAAAGGCACATTTTATAACATCGAGTTACCAATGCGTTTTCGTGCATTCAATGTACTATCAACTCATAGTAATAACTCATATCTCTAGGTTTGAAGAATATAAGATATTATCGTCTCATGATCACTCGTGATAAAATCCATGAAGTGATTCTAATGAGCGCGGGTTGAATCCAATACTCAGAACTTATGAGCACTCATGAGTGTTGTAGCCCTTTGTCCAACACCTTAGACCTCTACAAGCCAACCCATGACAGTCTTAATTCATATCTACTTCCAACATATGACCGACTGTGGATAGTTTGAATAACTTAGTCATTCCGGAAAAAAAACCTAGTTTATTCGGGAAGTCAAAACATGCAAAGTGAAACACAATAATAATTGAATCCAATATGGTATCAAAACCTATGAACATAAATAATACACTTTTTATTTATCACCATATCATTACAAATTATTCATTGTATATTGTTTCAGCTATCAACTTTATTCTTGAATTTAAAACAATACGTGTCCCATGCTCCAAGCATGTACACTATGTTTTCTAAACACTAGTCATGCCACACACCAAGTATGCATACTATGTTTGTATATGATCTTTACTTTGTGAACTAGATCAATTGAACATAACTTTAATGATTCTCTTTTCACACTCCCAAATCTTTACTGCAAATGCAAGAATTCCAAATTCATGCCATTACTGAAATCTGTTAAATTCTAAACTTATATGCATTGAACCTCTTGTAATGATTATGCACAAAGTCAGAAGCAATTGACAACAACCATTACAGACCATTCCAAAGGAGATCAGCTCCTTGGTAACATCCTTCTTGCATTAAGTTTCCTAATATTAAACAGATTGAAAATTCTAACTTTGAAACACTTCCAGATTCCATTTTGACTATCACTTCTGAACAACAGTTGCCTCCTTACAGATTATGTCAATATGGTCCTTCCAGAATTATCACTATACTTCCAACTGTCATTGAGCAACCAATCTTAGGTAAACCTTAGATTGTCCTCGACAATTGTTTAATCCTTTTAGTCACATCCAGTTCTAAACCTTTTCCCTTCTTAATGCCCCAGGCATTTGGAAAATTTTAGAATGGATGAATATAGCACATGTAATCGATCTTATATCTGAAGCGTATGGGACACGATTCATGATGTCTCACATAAAGACTAAACCAGTCTTTTGCTATAACATTTACATTTCAATTTGCCAAGTTCTCATAATTCAGATTATGAAAAGGGATGCCGTAATCATAATCGAATTTTAGAACGCAAACAATGGACCCATATATAGAATTTCCTTATGTTGAGCCATTCCAACACGAAATTCATATATATATATCCTTGACTAAATGATAAAAACCTCATGATCTAAGCTTATAGATTTGAGATGAATTATAATTTCCTCTCCCTTAATTATAGCAAAACAACTTTTCCCAATTGAAACTTTTGTTTTCTATAATTAACATTGCTAGCTTGAAATACTTATCATAATTATCATGCTCCCACTATCATGATGATTATTAGCATAACACTTATGCTCCCACTAGCTTTGACATGTACTCAGAAATCAGCTGACTTTCTTACCAAAGTTCAGATTTCTGATACTAGATTGTTTTTTATAAGACTTTATCAAAATCATACACCTTCCCTTAGATAGCACACTTGTGTGTCTAAACAATTATGAAGAGGGATGCCATAATCATAATGGTTAGACCTTTTTGCCACTTCTCACAAGTCCAGGTTAGTGCGCCGGTAAACCACACACGCTCCACTAACGACTTTGAGAATGCAAATATCACAATTGCTATCTAGCTAAAAACTACTTAGTGAAAGTGTTTCCTCACCATCATTTTCATGAATCGGAGAGAAACCTTATGACACTTATATTTTTATGGTGTATGTGTTCTTATCCATGTGAATTGTCAAAACCATAGTCATAAGACAAGGATAATGACAAATCCAAACTCATATGGACTGAACTCAATCTTAATTTCTTGCCACCTGGCAGCTCAAGTGCCTGCCATTGCTTCCAAGTTGTTGTGCAACAAATTGAGAACTCTAAGAACTCATATGCAAAGCCAACTTTAACTGGAATGGGCACAGAATATGTCAACCCGACAGGTTATAAACCTCAAGTCGTGTGCTAGTGAAGAACTTCAGGTTTTATTCTTGATTAGTTCTTGAGACTTTCAAGACCTTTAAGACTCCCACTCTCCTCTTGACCTATAAGACTCCCTTGTCAAACATCCAAGAGATAGTGTGGATTCTAACCAACAAAACACTTCACACAATTGGCCTAAGTTGGTCTTTGTTTTATCCAAAACATCACAACTTACCAATTACAAATGTACAAGAGTAGAAAACTTTTACTCTTACATTTGACAAGTGTTTTAGACCTTCTTGAAGAGATGTCTCTCAAGTTACAATCTTAGAGTATAACTCTAAGAATTGTTTTTCGAATGAAGTATGACTCATCTTCTTGATTTAACCATTTCAACAATTCAAGATCCCTCTTCTTAGTCATAAGAATGCACTAAGATTTCCTTAGAGAACTAATTGTGCTATGGTTTCTTAATCATTAAGATGATCACAAAAACTGATACTAAAGTACTCTCCCATCTTTTCAGATTTGAGAAACTTTTATCCTTCTGCCTAAGTTGATTCTTCTTATTCGCTCTACCTTACATTGAAACTTTTCCAATGTTTCATAATTATACTTTAGCCTGTAAGTATAACCATATTTACTAAGCTTTAGTAAATTATGATGAATAATCTTATGGATCTTTTGTGGTTGACTTAATCATTGCACAAGAATGTGTACTCGATCCCTTAGTCCTTTACTTGACTCACACATCCATGTGACCGAGTAATTAGTCTTAATTTTTCCAATACTTGAAAGTTCTCATTCATCATGCTATACAACTTGCATGATTCCAAGTTCCGGTCCAATTGAAACTTGGGTGATGAGAATCTTTCCTTATTTTGGTAAATTTAGACATTACCACAAATGAAAGAATCAATTTCGTATTTCCACTCCTGCTATTAATTGAATCGTATAAGCAAAATTTTTTTCTCAAATGCCATTGTAAGGATATTTTAAAATAAATAAAATCAAAAATTTTCTTTTATTTTTAAAACTTTGCGGAAAAAATTATCCTTACAATCCATATGAAAACTTGTTGTTATCTATTCCTAAGCAATATCTCATAACTCCTAAGAAGTAGCTCAAGAATCCGATCTTCAAACTACGCGATAGAAATCCATCTACGCGATCAGATTGAACATATTCTTTCTTTAAGTTTCTTCACTTTTCTTTGATTCTTAAAAACATCACCATGTGACCCAGTCACATCATGTATCAAGAATCTCATAATAGAAACTTAGCAAAGTTAGATAGTGGACTTTACCTGAAGTAGTGTCAAACTTATTGACTTTAACATCCTTACGTAAATCTGGCAGCTTCGCAACTAATGACTCTTCCTTTGGAAATATAAACATATGGACCTTTTGATAATGGTACACGGGACTATCACAGACTTAGCTTTTCTCTTTACCATTTGGTCAACCGAGTTGACTATGGCCGATCCCTTTCCAATGGGAAGAGAATGCTTTTCTGGATTTCCTGTGTCACTATTCTCAATGTCCATCAAGTTTTAAGGAAGTTGATCTTAACAAATAGATAAGATCATTAATGGTCTTGTCATGGTCTGTTTCATAGGTGTTCCAAAAGAACTCACTATGTCACTTAGAAAGTTTTTGAACCACCAACTTTCTCAAGACTTTGACAGCCAACTCTCCCGGCTTGTCAATATTTGTCTACATCTCCAAGATGTGATCACACCTAGACCTTGCCTTGCCAATAGGGCTTGAGTGACCTTGAACTTATGGGTTATGGAGAATAATTGGAGGAGGTGAATGAAGTATGATCTCCATGGGACATCATCTTCATTTAGGAAAGCTTGTTTCAAGAGATTTGGGAAGATCATAAATGTCTAAACCAGACATGTTTTTGGGAGACATTCAGGATAGTTGATCTTAAGTCCTTAAGATGACACCCAATATGAAATATCAAGGCTAGGACCCAACAAACTATTTTATAACTTAGAAGAGGGATGCCGTAATCCAAGCTATAAAATATTTGAAGGTAGGTGAATGACGATTCACCAATTTCCACCAAGATAAACGAAATGTATTATTAGGTTTTAATTGGTTTTGAAACTCCTAGATCTTTGAGATTCATTGAACTGTTCAATGGCATGTTTCAATCTCGAGTGTGCCCTTCAGGTTTTGTGACTGGGATGCCGAGGATCACAAAACAAGGTGTGAAGTAACCATGCAAATTACTTGGTACCCTTAAGTGTTTACCCCTCAATCGATGTGCCAGTTAACCACACACGCTCCATCGATACTATAATAAACATTAAGTTACCCTTTGCCTACCTTGTTAAATACGAGTTAGTGTGCCGGTTAACCACACACGCTCCACTAACCGACTTAAACAAAGTGCAAAGTGTAATTTCATGGATTAGCACCTTATTCACATTTTCCTAAGTAACTAAGATTGGGTATTATTAAGAGTTTAGTTACTTAGTATTTATCATTAATACTTTTAATGAAGGGAGAATTCTAGTCCTGTCAAACCCGTTCGGCTAACGACCCTCCACCAGTCAAGCAAGCGGTGGGTGAGAGTGGACACCCATTAAGTTGCCATTTTATAGGCAACAACCTTATACCCACCTTATAGACCGGCTTCGTGAATGAGGCGTACTAGCGGTAAGACTGACTTTACTCTTATACATATATGTATATATATACATATATATATATATATATATATATATATATGTATTATTAACTTATAATATTATAAAGTATAAGGGTTGAATTTTAACTCATTAAAATTCTAAGGGCTAACTTGGAATTAAAGTATTCATGAGGGCAAGTTTTGAATCTATTCAAAACTAATTAATTCCATAACTTATGTGTTTAAAGTATTTTTAATCCAAAAAGTCTTCAAGTTCCATAACTTGAGGACAAGTTATGGAAGACTTTAAACTAATAAAAGAATTAACTTTTCTTTATTTTATAACTTATGGAACTAATTAAGGTTACACTCTTTTTATTTATTTATTATTTAATGAAGAGACTCTTGGTCCTCCATAACTTGAGGACAAGTTATGGAGTCATAAAACTATTTAATTAGAACTAGACTCTTCATTTTTGTAACCTTTGCCAACTATTATGAGTTATATGAAACTTAAATGTGACTTTTCATATAACTTGAGGACAAGTTACAAAAACACATTTTAGAATCAACTCTTAGATTAATTTGGATTGAAAACAACTATTTCACTCAACTTTTCTATTAATCTAAGCAACTCATAAGAACAAGAAAATTCAAATCAAACTTTTTCATGTAATTAGTCTAATCCTTAAACTAATACAAATCATGAATCTATTGACAATTATCTTTGGAATTGGATTAGCGTGAACATTACCACATCAAAAACAAGTTTATAAGTTCAAAAACATCTTAGGGTAATGTTCCTAGTCCAATTCTAGCCAAAAAAGTCGAATTTATGTTGACTGGGGGTCCAACTTGTCGAGTGCACGAACCAACTTGGCGAGTTGGATGCATTTTGTCTTGGACTCGGCGAGTCTACTGGGCAAACGGTATCAAAACTCGATTTTTCAGCTCCTTTTGCAAGTATAACAAGAAAACAAGCCTAGTCTCTGATACCACTGTTGGGTTTTGAGCATTCTAACACTCCTAAGTGTACATGCAACCCTAAATACCTTGGATCTATGTTTTCTCTATTATACATACAAATATGAACATCCAAGGTATTATCCTAATCTAGGATATAAAATAATGAATATAACAAGATAGATTACATACCTTTTTCATGTAGAAAGTCTTCATGAAGCTTTAGTGCCTAGTGCCCCAAGTGTGACACCTCAAATGGTTCACACAACACCAAATACTCTTGGAATAACTTGAGAGAATTCTACACTCATGAAAATTGGCTAGCTCTTTCTTACTCTTTCTAGTGGCCGATTTTTGTCAAGAATAATGTAACACCGTGAATTTCAAAATAATTTTTCGCAATAAAAAAAAACAGTTCTCATTTAATTTCATAAAAACATTAAGTTTCAATTTCAATCTGTATCATACAAATCCCAAGATCACATAAATATATCAAAGTCCCCTGCGTGTGTACAGATCAAGCCGGCACCTTCCCGCGGTCATCGCTAGTACCTGAAACAACAACACTAACACTGTAAGCACGAAGCTTAGTGAGTTCCCCAAAATAACACATAAAACACATATTAGCCACTCAAGGCTATAACTCTATGGGTCCGTGCACCCAACTCTGTGAACCCTCAGGTTCTAACTCTAGGAACCTTCCGGTTCAAACTCTGTAATCATGCACATCATAAATCACATAGAAATAATGCAGTACAATACATGGCATACAAATAACATACATACACTAACACATAGCTCTGATTACCTACTCAAGGTAAAGTATAGTGAGAAGACTCACCTCGCGTGTCTCGGTATCTCACGAACCCTGGAAACCCCTCGTGCTCGATCCTTCGAGCTCTAATCCTCCTATAACATCACATGACTCTAATTAACACTTTTTATCTCTAAGGTTGACTATCCATAAGAAGTCAACACAGGTCAACGGTCAACTTTGACCGGACTCGGCGAGTGCACACGGCAACTCGGCGAGTCTAGACGTTCTCATCAACTCTCTAGGATTCCCTTTCTACACGTCGAGTACTCCCCTTGACTCGACGAGTTTCACCTGGCAGAAATCGCGGGGCCACCCCGACTCAACTCGCCGAGTCTCAAGAACGACTCGGCGAGTCCCAGCTCGACTCAGTCCACTTGACAACCCTCTCTAACTCACCCTGACACACTGAGTCAACCCATGACTCGACTGGACCACTCACTGGCTGGTCTAAGGCAATCTTCAAGCTACTCGCCGAGTCTGTTCATCGGACTCGGCGAGTCCATGCCATGCAATCACTCAAACTTGCTTCTAAGGTCAGATCTACACCAACAATTCATAGATCTGGCCCTCCTAGACTGATTCACCACGTAAAGCCCCAGACTTGGTGCATAAACAACCTTTATATGACCATATATGAAGAATTATCAACAAATCTCACTACTCAAGTGATGGGTTACGGGCATTCTAACACTCCTAAGTGTACATGCGACCCTAAATACCTTGGATCTATGTTTTCTCTATTATACATGCAAATATGAGCATCCAAGGTATTATCCTAATCTAGCATACAAAACTATTAATATAACAAGATAGAATACATACCTCTTTGATAGTGCTTGTCTTCATGAAGCTTGAGTGCCTAGTGCCCCAAGTGTGACACCTCGAATGGTTCACACAACACCATAAACACTTGGAATAACTTAGAGAGAATTCTACACTTCATGAAATCGGCTAGCCCTCTCTAGAATAATCTAGTGTCCGATTTTCCTCAAGAATAAGATGCTTATATAGTTATACAATTAGGGTAAACCCTAATTGTCATGACTTTCCATTTCCTTGGATCCATGGGTTTAAATACACCATGGAGCATCCATGGAGCATCATACGGGTTTTGGCCCAACTAGATAATCCATGGAGCATTAGCCCACTATACTAGTATGGATGATTTACACAGTCAACCCATATATTTAATTAGTCTTCTTTTGATCACTTAATTAATCCTATATTAATTCTTGATCAATACTAATTAAATAATCTTATTATTCTTATTATTAATATACTAGAACTTATAATATATTAATAACCGTAAGTGTCTTATTTCTCTCATTATAGTCTATCCAAGTGCATGATGCCATGCAACCCAAATGGACCATGCCGGGTCGGGTCAAGTGTTACCAATTATAGTTATGGACTTAGACATTAATCCAACAGTCTCCCACTTGGATAAGTCTAAAACTATTATTGCGTATGACTTCAGCAACCAACTAGCAATCGTAGCTCCCAAAAGCTTCTGTCGAACTCTGACCTTGTAGATGAACTCTGATCTTGTCAATGACTTGTCCATTAGATAAGGTATCATATATTCCTCCATTCTAGATATCATATGGACTGAGATATGGATTATAATCATTCTCTCTGTCCATTTGTTGTTTCCCGATTTTCGATTTATGACGACTGACTAATTGAACAAATTAAATCAGTCCTGGCCCGGCCGAGCACTTCCATTTGTCACCATCAAATCATCGAGGGGCCCACAGATATCACTTTTATCTCGAAGGTAAAAGGAATGGATAAACATCGACTCATATGGCTTGTTCTACTACTTGTTGAATCATACACAAAGACACGTTTTATAACATCGAGTTACCAATGCGTTTCGTGCAATCAATGTACAACCAACTCATAGTAACAACTCATATCTCTAGGTTTGAAGAATATAAGATATTATCGTCTCATGATCACTCGTGATAAAATCCATGAAGTGATTCCAATGAGCGCGGGTTGAATCCAATACTCAGAACTTATGAGCACTCATGAGTATTGTAGCCCTTTGTCCAACAACTTAGACCTCTACAAGCCAACCCATGACAGTCTTAATTCATATCTGCTTCCAACATATGACCGACTGTGGATGGTTTGAATAACTTAGTCATTCCGGAAGAATAACCTAGTTAATTCGGGAAGTCAAGACATGCAAAGTGAAACACAATAATAATTGAATCCATTATGGTCTCAGCACTTATGAATATAAATAAAACACTTTTTATTTATCACCATATGATTACACATTATTCATTTTATACTGTTTCAGCTATCAACATTATTCTTGAATTTAAAACGATAGTTGTCCCATGCTCCAAGCATGCACACTATGTTTTCTAAACACTAGTCATGCCATACACCAAGTATGCATAATATGTTTGTCTATGATCTTTATTTTGTGAACTAGATCAAATGAACATAACTTCAATGATTCTCTTTTCACACTCCCAAATCCTTACTGCAAATGCAAGAATTCCAAATTCATGTCATTTACTGAAATCTGTTAGATTCTAAACTTATATGCATCGATCCTCTTGTAATGATTATGCACAAAGTCAGAAAGACTTAACAACAATCATTACAGAGCATTCCAAAGGAGATCAAGTCCTTGGAACCATCCTTCTTGCATTAAGTTTCCTTAATCTTACACAGATTGAAAATTTTAACTTTGAAACTTTTCCAGATTCCATTTCGACTATCACATCTGAACAAGAGCTGCCTCCTTACAGATTATGTCAATATGGTCCTTCCAGAATTATCACTATACTTCCAATTGTCCTTGAGTAACCAATCTTTGGTAAACCTTAGATTGTCCTCGACAATTGTTTAATCCTTTTAGTCATATCCAGTTCTAAACCTTTTCCCTTCTTAATGCCCTAGACATTTGGAAGGTTTTAGAAAGGATGAATATAGCACATGTAATCGGTCCTATATCTGAAGCATATGGGACACGATTCATGATGTCTCACATAAAGACTAAACCAGTCTTTTGCTATAACATTTCCATTTCTATTTGCCAAGTTCTCATAATTCAGATTATGAAAAGGGATGCCGTAATCATAATCGAATTTAAGAACGCAAATAATGGACCCATATACAGAATTTCCTTATGTTGAGCCATTCCAACATGAAATTCATATATATCCTTGACTAAATGATTAAAACCTCACGATCTAAGCTTATAGATTTGAGATGAAGTATAATTTCCTCTCCCTTAATTATAGCAAAACAACTTTTTCACAGTTGAAATCTTTTGTTTTCTATAATTAACATTGCTAGCTTGCAATACTTATCGTAATTATCATGCTCCCACTAACATGATGATTATTATCATAACACTTATGCTCCCACTAGCTTTGACATATACTCAGAAAGCTCGACTTTTAGAAATCAATACTTTATTGACTTTCTTACCAAAGTTCAGATTTCTGATACTAGATTGTTTTGATAAGACTTTATCAAAAACATACACCTTCCCTTAGATAGCTCATGGGTGTGTCAAAACAATTTTAAGAACTATGAAAAGGGATGCCGTACTCATAGTCTTGATCGTTTTGACCTTTGCCATTTCTCACAAGTCCAAGTTAGTGTGCTGGTAAACCACACACGCTCCACTAACGACTTTGAGAATGCAAACATCACAATTGCTATCTAGCTAAAATCTACTTAGTGAAAGTGTTTCCTCACCATCATTTTCATGAATCAGAGAGAAACTTTATGACACTTAGATTTAAGGGTGTATGTGTTCTTATCCATGTGAATTGTCAAAACTATAGTCACAAGACAAGGTTAATGACAGATCCAAACTCATATGGACTGAACTCAATCTTAATTTCTTGCCACCTGGCAGCTCAAGGGCCTACCATTGCTTCCAAGTTGTTGTGCAACACATTGAGAACTCTAAGAACTCATATGCAAAGCCAACTTTAACGAGAATGGGCACAGAATATGTCAACACGATAGGTTATAAACCTCAAGTCGTGTGCTAGTGAAGAACTTTAGGTTTTATTCATGATTAGTTCTTGAGACTTTCAAGACCTTTAAGACTCCCACTGTCCTCTTGACCAATAAGACTTCCTTGTCAAACATCCAAGATATAGTGTGGATTCTAATCAAGACAAACACTTCACACAATTGGCCGAAGTTGGTCTTTGTTTTATCCAAAACATCACAACTTACCAATTTCAAATGTACAAGAGTAGAAAACTTTTACTCTTACATTTGTCAAGTGTTTTAAACCTTGTTTAAGACATGTCACTCAAATTACAATCTTGGAGTACGACTCTAAGACTTGTATTGGAACGAAGTATGACTCATCTTCTTGATTTAACCATTTCAACAATTCAAGATCCCTTCTTCTTAGTCATAAGAATGCACTAAGACTTTCTTAGAGAACAAATTTTGATATGGTTTCTTAATCATTAAGATGATCACAAAGCTGATACTAAAGTACTCTCCCATCTTTTTAGATTTGAGAAACTTTTATCCTTCTGCCTAATTTGATTCTTCTTATTCGCTCTGCCTTACATTGGAACCTTTTCCAATGTCTCAGAGTTACACTTACGCTTGTAAGTATAATCATATTTACTAAGCTTTAGTAAACTATGAAGAATAGCCTTATATCTTTTGTGGTGGACTTAATCAGTGCACATGACTATGTACTCGATCCCTTAGTCCATTACTTGACTCACACATCCATGTGAACAAGTAATTAGTCTTAATTTTTTCCAATACTTGGAAGTTCTCATTCATCATGCTATACAACTTGCATGATTCCAAGTTTCGGTCCAATTAAGACTTGGTGATGAGAATCTTTCCTTTATTTGATAAATTTAGACATTACCACAAATGAAAGAATCAATTTCATACTTCCACTCTTGCTATTAATGGAATCATATAAGCAACAATTTTCCCTCAAATGCCATTGTAAGGATATTTTAAAATAACTAAAATCGAAATTTTTTTCTTTATTTTAAAACTTTGCGGAAAAAACTTATCCTTACAATCCATATGAAAACTTGTTGTTATCTATTCCTTAGCAATATCTCATAACTCATAAGAAGTAGCTCAAGAATCCGATTTTCAAACTACGCGATAGAAATCCATCTACGCGATCAGATTCAGCATATTCTTTCTTTAAGTTCCTTTACTTTTCTTTGATTCTTAAAACATTACCATGTGACCCAGTCACATCATGTAATAAGAATCTCAGAATAGAAACTTAACAGAGTTAGAGTAGTGGACTTTACCTGAAGTAGAGTCAAACTTATTGACTTTAACATCCTTAGGTAAATTTGGCAGCTTCGTAACTAATGACCCTTCCTTTGGCAATATAAACATATGGACCCTTTGATAATGGTACACGGGACTATCACAGACTTAGTTTTTCTCTTTACCATTTGATCAACCGAGTTGACTATGGCCGATCCCTTTCCATTGGGAAGAGAATACTTTTCCTGGATTTCCTGTGTCACTATTGTCAATATCCATCAAGTTTTGAGGAAGTTGATCTTAACAAATAGATAAGATCATTAAGGGTCTTGTCATAGTCTGTTTCATAGGTGTTCCAAAAGAACTCACTATGTGACTTAGAAAGTAGTTAAGCCACTAACTTTCTCAAGACTTTGACACCCAACTCTCCCGGCTTGTCAATGTGTGACTACATCTCCAAGATGTGATCACACCTAGACCTTGCCTTGCCATTAGGGCTTGAGTAATCTTAAACTTTTCAAGAACTTGTGGGGTTGGGAGAATAATTGGAGGAGGTGAAAGAAGTATGATTTCCATGGGATATCATCTTCATTTAGGAAAGCTTGTTTCAAGAGATTTGGGAAGATCATAAATGTCTAAAACAGACATGTTTTGGGAGATATTCAAGATAGTTGATCTTAAAGTCCTTAATATGACACCCAATATGAAATATTAAGGCTAGGACCCAACAAACTATTTTATAACTTAGAAGAGGTATGCCGTAATCCAAGCTATAAAACAATTTGAAGGTAGGTGAATGACGATTCACCAATTTCCACCAAGATAAACGAAATGTATTATTAGGTTTTAATTGGTTTTGAAACTCCTAGATCTTTTGAGATTCATTGAACTGTTCAATGGCATGTTTCAATCTCGAGTGTGCCCTTCAGGTTTTGTGACTGGGATGCCGAGGATCACAAAACAAGGTGTGAAGTAACCATGCAAATCACTTGGTACCCTTAAGTGTTTACCCCTCAATCGATGTGCCGGTTAACCACACACGCTCCATCGATACTATGATAAACATTAAGTTACCCTTTGCCTACCTTGTTAAATACGAGTTAGTGTGCCGGTTAACCACACACGCTCCACTAACCGATTTAAACAAAGTGCAAAGTGTAATTTCATGGATTAGCACCTTATTCACATTTTCCTAAGTAACTAAGATTGGGTATTATTTAGAGTTTAGTTACTTAGTATTTATCATTAATACTTTTAATGAAGGGAGAATTATAGTCATGTCAAACCCGTTCACCTAACGACCCTCCACCAGTCAAGCAAGCGGTGGGTGAGAGTGGACACCCATTAAGTTGCCATTTTATAGGCAACAACCTTATACCCACCTTATAGACCGGCTTCGTGAATGAGGCGTACTAGCGTTAAGACCGACTTTACTCTTATACATATATATATATATATATATATATATATATATATATATATTATTAACTTATAATATTATAAAGTATAAGGGTTGAATTTTAACTTTTAAAATTCTAAGGGCTAACTTGAAATTAAAGTATTCATAAGAGAAAACTTTACAAATTCCAAAACTTGAGGGCAAGTTTTGAAACTATTCAAAACTAATTAATTCTATAACTTATGTATCTAAAGTAGTTTAAATCCAAAAACTCTTCAAGTTCCATAACTTGTGGACAAAATATGGAAGACTTTAAACTAATAAAGAATTAACCTTTTCTTTATTTTATAACTTATGGAATTAATTAAGGTTACATATTTTATTTATTTATTAATTAATGAAGTAACTCTTGAACGTCGATAACTTAAGGACATGACTCTTCATCTTTTGTAACCATTGCCAACTTTTATGAGTTTTTATGAAACTTAAATGTGACTTTTCATATAACTTGAGGACAAGTTACAAAAACACATTTTAGAATCAACTCTTAGATTAATTTGGATTGAAAACAACTTTTTCACTCAACTTTTCTATTAATCTAAGCAACTCATAAGAACAAGATAATTCAAATCAAACTTTTTCATGTAATTAGTCTAACTTTTAAGCTAATACAAAACATGAATCTATTGACAATTATCTTTGAAAATGGATTAGCATGAGCATTACCACATTAAAAAACAAGTTTATAAGTTCAAAACAACTTAGGGTAATGTTCCTAGTCCATTTCTAGCCAAAAACCTCGAAGATATGCTGTCTGGGGTCCAACTCGTCGAGTGCATGAACTCGACTCGGCGAGTTGGATGCATTTTGCCTTGGACTCGTCGAGTCCCTTCATGGACTCGGCGAGTCTGCTGGGCTGACAGCAACAAAACTCGATTTTTCAGCCTCTATTGCAAGTATAACAAGAAAACAATCCTAGGCTCTGATACCACTGATGGGTTATGGGCATTTTAACACTCCTAAGTGTACATGCAACCCTAAATACCTTGGATCTATGTTTTCTCTATTATACATGCAAATATGAGCATCCAAGGTATTATCCTAATCTAGCATACAAAACTATTAATATAACAAGATAGAATACATACCTCTTTGATAGTGCTTGTCTTCATGAAGCTTGAGTGCCTAGTGCCCCAAGTGTGACACCTCAAATGGTTCACACAACACCATTAACACTTGGAATAACTTAGAGAGAATTCTACACTTCATGAAATCGGCTAGCCCTCTCTAGAATAATCTAGTGTCCGATTTTCCTCAAGAATAAGATGCTTATATAGTTATACAATTAGGGTAAACCCTAATTGTCATGGCTTTCCATTTCCTTGGATCCATGGGTTCAAATACACCATGGAGCATCATATGGGATTTGGCCCAACTAGATAATCCATGGAGCATTAGCCCACTATACAAGTATGGATGATTTACACAGTCAACCCATATATTTAATTAGTCTTCTTTTGATCACTTAATTAATCCTAGATTAATTCTTGATCAATACTAATTAAATAATCTTATTATTCTTATTATTAATATACCAGAACTTATAATATATTAATAACCGTAAGTGTCTTATTTCTCTCATTATAGTCTATCCAAGTGCATGATGCCATGCAACCCAAATGGACCATGCCGGGTCGGGTCAAGTCTTAACAATTATAGTTATGGACTTAGACATTAATCCAACATCAAGGTCATAACCTCCATTGTTCTCTATAAAGCTTGATGAATGAGGCTCTCTGGACCTCTATGAATCCAGATCCGAAGTCTCATCACTAGCAAGGGACTATTTGGCCATCCAATCAACTCAACAAGGTCACAAGAAACCCTAAAATCAATTATACTTCACAAAACCGGAGATGAGCCGAAATCATACCTTTAGATTGAAGGGCTAAGCTTCAAATCCACCGAATAGCAGTCTCCTTTGCCTCCCCTTGGCTAGAACCTCCCTCTTCTTTGCTAAACAACACACAAATGACAAGAAATGCTTCCTTTCTTCCTCAAATCGCTAAAGCACTCTAGGGTTTCTCTCTATGGACTGTTGGGTGCAAATGACGGCCATAAGGCCCTTTAAATAGGTCCCAAACCTGAGAAATTAGGGTTTCATTAAACAGCGTGGACTCGCCGAGTCCATATCCTGGACTCGCCGAGTCCAGACGAACCCCGCGTCCAGAATCGCGACCCTACTCGGCGAGTCTGAGCTCCAACGCGCCGAGTCCCCTCTCAAAACACAAAAAAACAAAACAATAAAATACCTGGAAATCCGGGCTGTTACAAATAAGATCTTTATATAGTGTTACAATTAGGGTAAACCCTAATTGTCATGACTTTCCATTTCCTTGGATCCATGGGTTCAAATACACCATGGAGCATCCTTGGACCATCCTATAGGTTTTAGCCCAACTTGATTATCCATGGAGCATTAGCCCACTATACAAGTATGGATGATTTACACAATCAACCCATATATTTAATTATTCTTCTTTTTATCACTTAATTAATCCTAGATTAATTCTTGATCAATACTAATTAAATAATCTTATTATTCTTATTATTAATATACTAGAACTTATAATATATTAATAACCATAAGTGTCTTATTTCTCTCATTATATTCTATCCAAGTGCATGATGCCATGCAACCCAAATGAACCATGTCGGGTCGGGTCAAGTCTTACCAATTATAGTTATGGAGTTAGACATTAATCCAACACCTCTGACGGTGTCCAGTCTCACCACATCCTTAGCAGGCTTGGCTTTCTTCAGTTCCGAGGACTTGGGAGATCAGTTGAGCCGGTGCCCTGTAGTAACGAACTGTGTGTCCCTTTCTGTGGCAGTTTAAACATTGCATTTCCCGGCACACTCCAGTATGGTGAAAGTTGCATTTTCCACACTTCGGAAGGTTTCCAGCATAACGACTGGCAGGTGCTGAAGCATTAGGCGTCGTTGCGGCGTACATAGTACTCGGTTGTTGCTCTTGCGGGGTGTCTTGTGGTGTTTTTTTCTTCTTGCTCTTGTTCCCCGACTTCTGATTACCGTCTTCTTCCCTCGATGACTCGGGAATAAGGACATTTACGCTGTGGCGGACTCCATGATCGATGAGTCGCTGAGCCAAGCATTTAGCAGTATCGAACGTGGTTGGGTTAGAAGACAGTACATTTCCTTGGGTCGGAGCAGTCAAACCCCAAATGTACCTTTCTATCTTCTTACTCTCCTAGGTAATCATCTCGGGGCATAGAGCTGCTAGTTCGCTGAACCGGTCCGTGTAGGTCACTATGTCTGAGCCGACCATAGTGAGATCCCACAACTCTTGTTCCAGTTTTTGAATCTCGCCTAACGGGAAATATTCCTCCCGTATTAACTCTTTTAGGTTTTCCCAACCTATTGAGTTTGCCACTGATAAGGTCGGTGACTTAACATGGCTGTTCCACCATGTTAGGGCCTTGCCATCGAAGGTGTAGGCAGCAAACTTCAATTTGCTTCCTTCTGGGCATAAACAGATTTCGAAAACCGACTGTTTTCTCGAACCATTGCATAAGGGCAATGACTCCTTCAGTCCCTTTAAAGGACAATGGTTGGCATCTGGTGAAGTCTTTGTAGGAGCATTCTCCTTGGCGCACTGGGACTTCACCTTGAGTAGAATCAGTAAGCGTTTCACCTCCACCTGTACAGATGGGGTGATATTGAGCCATGGTTGTTGCCATATCCGCGGCCACTGCAGCGTTCAGAGTTGATGCATGAATTTGTGAAGAAGGCTGTATCGGTATTATTGGAGTAGCGTGTCTAGGTGATCTGCGAGGAGGCATCTTTGCTAAATGAAAACAAAGATGAGACGGAATAAGTCTATAGCAATGGACATAAGCCGAAAGCTGAAAATACAAGGTTATCCTAGTTCTGGATGTATCGGGTCCTGACTTCCATAGGGTTCTAGAAACAATTCATAAATGAGTCTATACCTAATAAACTCTATGAATTTGAAATAACTATCCTCGAATGAATATCTGTTTCCTGAATAACTATTACCAGCTGCATGTAAGAAAATAATTCTAACACATGTAATGTGAGCAGTGTTTCCACTCGCTCGATAATTTAATCCTAATTAATATTTATTAGTGTGACGCGCAAGACGTTTTGGTTACTTCGGCTGATCTTTACTTGAAAACCTCTCCTGAACTTGTCCTTGTTCCTCCTGGACTCTTCTGTTGTATACTATGAGGAAGTAGTTACGATTATCTGGGCTTGTTGTGCGAGAATGAAAGTGACTAAAGAACTTATGAGCTTTAAGGTCACTTTATGGGGTGATGCTTACGGAATCTTCCTATAATTGTGCAAGGTACACCAGTTTGTATTGTATATAATTGAAGATTAAATAGACTTTCGAATAATTGATCCCACCTCAACACTACTTCCTTAAGAGGAATGGATAGCCAAGCATCGGTCATCGATTCTATGTCTATAAGATCTTGATTATATATAAAATGTTATGAATATACCCTGTAAGATTATAGACTTATCCGTAAGGGTCTTTTAAATTTTCACATAAGTTATTTATCTGCACTAAAATACTCTTATAGTATCTTAACGTAATGTACTTGGTATGTTCTAAACTCGTTATCGCGCTAGCGTATCATAGAATACTCCCATAGTACTCTAACTCTAACTATACTTGTTCTGACATTCTGGTGGTTGTCGAGGCCAACACAAATAATAACCCTAAATATTACACACTAAAATAGTGTATAGTGGTAAAGGGATCGATTCCACGGAGATTGGTTCAATTTGATAACTCTATGAAAAATCTCTTTGTAAAATACTTGGAATATGACAATAAATTAAAAATAGGGGTTTTGATGTTTTCAAAATACTTGAAACAAACTAGAATTAACTATGATTTAAATAGACAATTGCAACAAAAATAAGAATTTGATGTAAAATCAATAAGGGAAAGATGGTTGACTTAAAGTTTTCTCACTTTGACTTTTGATGAACATATCATTAGAATTCAATGGTGCAATACTTGTTTTAAATCCTCAATTTGGCTATAGTAATCCAAGGAGCTTGAGATTACCTAGACTTTTCTTAATTGTTGAAATGGCTAGAGAAGCTCATAACAATTTCCTTAGTCAAAGTCACTAATTCCAAATAGCATGTAACTAGTGAAAGTCAACTAGCATTAAGAACCAAAAAGTCACCAAATCCAAGAGGGGTCAAATGCTTTCACCACCATGTTGGAGGGAATGTTTTTATGATTGTGTGAAGCAAAAACAACACAAAAATCATTTGTTGCTTTCTAATTTGAGGATACTTTACTTAATCAAGAAATTAGCCAACTAATCACCACAAACACATTTAAACTCATGAACTAAAACATACAAGTAATGATGAGATGTTAAAACACAAAACATTCCCATAAAGATTCAAGAACATGTTCATGGATTCTTCAACATTCAACAAAAGTTCAAAGGATTAACCAAAAGTCAACCAAGATTAGTTTAGCCAAGCATGGCTAAACACAAAGAAATAAAGTTAGAGAAATTTGTACCAAACATTAAGCAATAATCAAGAGGTAAAAATATGATGTTCTTCAAGGGTTCTTGGCCCTCCAAAGTCTTCAAAACTCCAGAGAGAATCTTCAAAAATCGGATGTCCAAGAGTATGCAAAAGATGGGCACCAACCTTCCTCAAATAGCTCAAAAGAAGAATTTCCGAAACTGCCCCTGCAGGAGGTTGCGCGACCGGCGTGCTCTTGCGCGGGTGGGTTGCGCGGGTGGTCCCTGGATGTAGCATCTTTGAGGTTTTGGGCCTCCATAGCTTAGCCCACTTGGCCCAGGTTGAATCCAATCACCTCCTAGCCCATTTTCTTCAAGTTTTTCTTCATTTTAAGCCTAATTTGACCTCTCTAAGTCCTCCAAAGCTCGTGAACTCGCCCGATTAATAATTTACGTACGCTTGAATATTCCCCCGCATCTTGCAAATTTAAAGTTTATTTCTCTCCAAGTCTTCAAATAATCATCAAGATCACTCTATGCATCATCTCCACTACCCATCAAGCCCAACGTCATTTTTGTCTACCAAATCTCATCGCCTCCTATACGTCCCGAACAGTCCCGCTCCGCTAGACCCGAAAACCTGCAATTATGCTCACAAGATTCAAGAGTACCCGAAATAGTCATAAAATAACAAGAAGGAAAATATGCATGGAAATTATCTAAATTATGAATGAAATATGCTAAAATAAACTATAAAAAGAAGTAAATAAAATGAAGCTATCACATTCTCTTGACTAGTGTTCAGGTAAGTTTTAACCCTGTTGCAACACCACATCATTCCCAAACACATGTTGGTCACATCTCGAATGAATATAGTTGATCAGGCTATATTGATCCTAGCTATGATTACATAATTGTTCGGGTTGACGACATTCTCCAACCTTTAAATACATTTAGTTCTGTTCTCCTCGTGACACTAGTTCTGTTATGTACATGTATAAGCAAGTAGGTATATTTTTTATAACTTGAAGTTATATTCTAAAATATATCATTATCCAGAGCACTTAAGCCCCATTGTATTTATAGTTGTATATCTTTTATCGGTTGATATACTTAGTTCACTATAAAAAATGCTGTGATACCAATCTGTCACACCCCAAAACCGGAACGACGCAAACGTTCGGGGGTGGAGGACGTCATGTTAAGCATCACGAGATATATATATGGTAAACAAGTAATAAACAACCATTTCATTTCAAAAGAAAGTGTTTACAATGTGTGTTCACAAAACATAGAATTCATATACAAATAACAAAACAAGACTTGAAGCTATAATGCTCCATCTTCTGAATTCCCAACACGAGCACCTGTCTAATAGTCTCCTCAGAATACAAGTTATTTGAAAGGGTTGATTAGCAATTAAGCTGGTGAGTTCATAAGATTTTAGTGATGTGAGTAAGTTGTAAGTTCTGTTTTGAATGGTTCGCCTGTTCCTCTAGAAAATCCTATATTTCCTACCTTAATGAAAGTTAAGTAAAATGACACTACAAGCCTTTCTATGGGTAATAAGTGAGTACAATTATATATAACTTAGAGTAAACAAACAATCAATTGTGCGCATCTACCCTAAGCTCACAACCCAACAGGGAACAGAAAGTGAGGCGGATTGTACACATCCCATGGGTTGTTAGATCATTGTCATATATAACCCTGGTGTATTTACTTGTTACTAATGGAGTTATTTGTAATGGTTCCTTTATATCTAATGAAAGTTTTATCAACAAAACCTATTTTTCTTATAGTAAAATAATAACTATGGTGATTACTTTCATAATAGCTTTGTTTATACTGCTATATATAATCTGATATCGGGTAGATAGTTAATTGGGGAATATGCCCTAAGCCCACAATCCAACGGGAATAAGACGTTGGGGGAAAACACACATTTAACCATCTATTGGATATTAGTTTTATATATAAACATGGTGTATAAACCAAGGTGTTATAGAGTTAATTCACCTAAAGTCTCTAAAACTGTACTGGCTTAATAAAATGGATTAAGCCCTTATCTGGGAAATCTCTAGTTTTGTATATCGCAAGTACTAACTTTGAAAAGTATGTTTTGTACTAGAAAAATTGTGCTTCGACTCTGTGTCTTATAACCTGATCCATACTTGCTACCCTTATGATGACTTAATGTGTACTAAACATAAATATATATAGATTCGGGTAGATAATAGATTGGGGGAACTCGGTTCAAGACCACAATCCAACGAGAACACGCAATGAAGCGAAGGCACACATCCTATTAGCTGTCGGAATCTATTAGCATATATGTATCCTATAGCGTATACATTAAGGAATCATAAGATTAACATTATGGTCCTAACTTTTAAAAGTAGCCTTCGAACAAGACTCTACTGTTTTGAAAGTAATCTTCTACCAAGACATCTTCTGTTCTATGTTAAACCTGACTGTTCCTTTGTCAAATGTAACGTATATTCTCCTTAGTTTATAACTATCTTGACTAGATAATAGATCAACTTTCAAGTGGTACCGACACTTTATGAAAGTAATGGAAGCAGTAAGTACACAGATGTAGTTTATAATGACATGCGGATGCACTATTAACTTAAAAACATATTTGTTTTATGACGGTCATAATGTGAAAGCTGAAACCCCTACTCAACGCCTCAATGTAAAGAGATTAAGGGAACCAGAAGTGACCCCAACAATTTCTTGTAAGCCGTGTAATTCACATTAAAGTTATATGACCATGTATACCCAATATAACTATCACTAATGCGTTAGTGATTCATTGATATAATTAGATCTTGTCTGTGTGTTCTCATGCCATAGCAACTTAACTTGTTTGTTCTCTTCTGTTCTGGTGTATTGATTCTTTGTGTGCTTCATTGTACTAGAAGTAATGAATGGCATTCTCCTAAACTATACCTATAATAGTTTACTAATGCTCTACTGGACCGTTACTGAAAAGACTCATTTATCTACAAAGTTATGCTTATACCTTAAAATGGAGTTTTGTATAACTATAAAGTAACATAACCTTTAAAAGAGTTTTGAAATGTTTTAACAACTGATAAAGAACATAAGTAACATTTTGAAAGATGTTTATAACAAACATTTACACAGTTATCATTGTATTCAACTTGTATTCCCCCCTTAAAACAGTTACAATAGTTAAAAGATTCATTACGGGTTATGAACTCACCTGATGTGGGTGATTCAAACGGGTATGCGTGTAAGGATGAGAAGTTCCACGAATGAATTCCCAAGACACAATAAGTCCTAAATGACATCTAAGGACACATATTGACATGAATATATTGTTTATAACAACTATATGAAAGGAAACACCTTCCGGGACTAGGAAACACCTTGACCAAGTGTTGGAATCACATGTGATTCAACATAGGAAGGTATAAAGGCACTCACATGAGTTTACTACCATGAGTTCATGGTTACTCATTTGTTAGTGCAAGCTTGAAGGCTATGGTTGATTTAGGGACATTTACTCTACCCTAGGATGAGAAAGACCACCTTCTTTGGAGTTTTTGAGGAGTTCACATTTCAAATGAGTTTACTATGGTAAACTCATGGCCATTTATGTTAATCAGGGTCCTAAAGGTCATAAGGAAGCATCCTAAATTCAAGCCTAAGCCTTAGGAAGTGTTTGTGGCATCAAAACACCCCTAACTTGAGTTTACGGCCCATGGACCATTTGTTCATGTGTTTTCAGCCATAAACACCTATTGGTGTTGGTATTTTGGTTGCTTTGGATCCTAGACACATCAAGGTAAAGTGCTATGCTAGTCTCTTGGCTTCAGGATGGCATTTAGGGCATTTTGGCACCCAAAAATGGAGTTCACGGCCCAAGAACTTCCCTGGACGTGAAATCACTTCTAGCCTTTGTTTCTTAATGATTTTGAGGTGTAAACATGTCATGGTAGTCCTTAGGTTCAGTTCCAAGGCTTGGAGGGACATTGGGCACACTTTGGCCCTTAAAATTAGTGTTCACGGTCCTAGAAGATCTTGGGCCGTGAACACCATTTCCTTGGTGTTTTGGCTTGATTTTTCATGTTATCATAGTATATAACACAGTTAAATACACTCTAGGTTGAAGTGCTCACAATTGGGGGTGATCGGGTGAAGATCCTTGAGAGAGAAATCGGCTTTTCTCTAGTTGGAAATGTCACAAATGAATTTTGAATGGCTAAGTTTTCCTTATATAGTCTCAGGGGTTTTTGGTCCAAATACCATTTTTGGACTGTAATATTCCAAACTCTTGAAGGTTTGGACATTTAATGTTACGTAATAAACCCTAGGGTATCCTCTCTCCTCATATCTCTTGAAGCACTAACTTTAAAACACTCAAACTTACTCCAACAAGATTGAAAGTTAGTAGAAATAGTTTCCACTTCTATTGAAGTGGATGGTTGTACAGAATGGAAAGTTTTGGGTTGTCATAGTGTCGACCATAGCCTGTAGTTATAACCAGAGACTCCTGGAGGGAGAGCGAGAGTTTCTATATATATATATATATATATATATATATATATATATATATATATATATATATATATATATATATATACGCGGGCGACTCCCCACACCTGAGGTGTTCGCTAAAGTTAGACTCGACCAGTCTAGGGTGACAAAATCCTGATTAAAACCGGTGTTTATAAAAATGCCAAGACAGGCGAAATACTCATTATCATGCATGGTTATAACGTCTCTGTTGGGTTATGAGCATTCTAACACTCCTAAGTGTACATGCAACCCTAAATACCTTGGATCTATGTTTTCTCTATTATACATGCAAATAAGAACTTCCAAGGTATTATCCTAATCTAGCATACAAAACAATGAGTGTAACAAGATAGAATACATACCTCTTTGATGTAGAAAGTCTTCATGAAGCTTGAGTGCCTAGTGCCCCAAGTGTGACACCTCAAATGGTTCACACAACACCAAATACACTTTGAATAACTTGAGAGAATTCTACACTTCATGAAAATCGGCTAGCCCTTTCTTGTCTCACACTCGTGGCCGATTTTGTCAAGAATAAGATCTTTATATAGTGTTACAATTAGGGTAAACCCTAATTGTCATGACTTTCCATTTCCTTGGATCCATGGGTTCAAATACACCATGGAGCATCCATGGACCATCCTATGGGTTTTAGCCCAATTTGATTATCCATGGAGCATTAGCCCACTATACAAGTATGAATGATTTACACAATCAACCCATATATTTAATTAGTCTTCTTTTGATCACTTAATTAATCCTAGATTAATTCTTGATCAATACTTATTAAATAATCTTATTATTCTTATTATTAATATACTAGAACTTATAATATACTAATAACCATAAGTGTCTTATTTCTCTCATTATAGTCTATCCAAGTGCATGATGCCATGCAACCCAAATGGACCATGCCGGGTCGGGTCAAATCTTACCAATTATAGTTATGGACTTAGACATTAATCCAACAGTCTCCCACTTGGATAAGTATAAAACTAATATTGCGTATGACTTTAGGAACCGACTGGCAATCGTATCTCTCAAAAGCTTCTGTCGAACTCTGACCTTGTAGATGAACTCTGACCTTTGTCAATGACTTGTCCATTAGATAAGGGATCATATATTCCTCCATTCTAGATATCATATGGACTGAGACATGGATTATAATCATTCTCTCTGTCCATTTGTTGTTTCCCGATTTCCGATTTATGATGACTGACTAATTGAACAAATCAAATTAGTCCTGGCCCAGCCTAGCACTTCCATTTGTCATCATCAAATCATCGAGGGGCCCACAGATATCGCTTTTATCCCGAAGGTAAAAGGAATGGATAAACTTTGACTCATATGGCTTGTTCTACTACTTGTTGAATCATACACAAAGGCACGTTTTATAGCACCGAGTTACCAAATGCGTTTTCTTGTAATCAATGTACAACCAACTCATAGTAACAACTCATATCTCTAGGTTTGAAGAATATAAGATATAATCATCTCATGATCACTCGTGATAAAATCCATGAAGTGATTCCAATGAGCGCGGGTTGAATCAAGTACTCAGAACTTATGAGCACTCATGAGTGTTGTAGCCCTTTGTCCAACACCTTAGACCTCTACAAACCAACCCATGACAGTCTTAATTCATATCTACTTCCAACATATGACCAACTGTGGAAGGTTTGAATAACTTAGTCATTCCGGAAGAATAACCCAGTTTATTCGGGAAGTCAAAACATGCAAAGTGAAACACAATAATAGTTGAATCCAATATGATATCAAAACCTATGAACATAAATAAAACACCTTTTATTTATCACCATATGATTACACATTATTCATTGTATACTTTTTCAGCTATCAACTTTATTCTTGAATTTAAAACAATAGTTCTCCCATGCTCCAATCATGTACACTATGTTTTCTAAACACTAGTCATGCCATACACCAAGTATGCATACTATGTTTGTCTATGATCTTTACTTTGAGAACAAGATCCATTGAACATAAGTTCAATGATTCTCTTTTCACACTCCCAAATCCTTACTGCAAATGCAAGAATTCCAAATTCATGCCATTTACTGAAATCTGTTAGATTCTAAACTTATATGCATCGATGTTCTTGTAATGATTATGCACAAAATCAGAAAGACTTCACAATATCCATTACAGAGCATTCCAAAGGAGACCAACTCCTTGGAAACATCCTTCTTGCATTAAGTTTCCTAATCCTAAACATATTGAAAATTCTAACTTTGAAACATTTCCAGATTCCATTTTGACTATCACTTCTGAACAAGAGTTTCCTCCTTACAGATTATGTCAATATGGTCCTTCCAGAATTATCACTATACTTCCAACTGTCATTGAGCAACCAATCTTTGGTAAACCTTAGATTGTCCTCGATAATTGTTTAATCCTTTTAGTCATATCCAGTTCTAAACCTTTTTCCCTTCTTAATGCCCCAGGCATTTGGAAAATTTTTAGAAAGGATGAATATAGCACATGTAATCGATCCTATATCCGAAGCATATGGGACACGATTCATGATGTTTCACATAAAGACTAAACCAGTCCTTTGCTATAATATTTCCATTTCAATTTGCCAAGTTCTCATAATTCAGATTATGAAAAGGGATGCCGTAATCATAATCGAATCTTAGAACGCAAATAATGGACTCATATACCAAATTTCCTTTTGTTGAGCCATTCCAACATGAAATTCATATATATCCTTCACTAAATGATTAAAACCTCACGATCTAAACTTATAGATTTGAGATGAAGTATAATTTCCTCTCCCTTAATTATAGAAAAACAACATTTCCCAATTGAAACCTTTTGTTTTCTATAATTAACATTGCTAGCTTGAAATACTTATCATAATTATCATGCTCCCACTAACATGATGATTATTAGCATAACACTTATGCTCCCACTAGCTTTGACATGTAGTCAGAAATCATCTAACTTTCTTACCAAAGTTCAGATTTCTGCTACTAGATTGTTTTGATAAAACTTTATCAAAATCATACACCTTCCCTTAGATAGCACACATGTGTGTCTAAACAACTATGAAGAGGGATGCCGTAATCATAATGGTTAGATCTTTTTGCCACTTCTCACAAGTCCAGGTTAGTGTGCCGGTAAGCCACACACGCTCCACTAACGACTTTGAGAATGAAAATATCATAATTGCTATCTAGCTAAAATCTACTTAGTGAAAGTGTTTCCTCACCATCATTTTCATGAATCGGAGAGAAACCTTATGACACTTAGATTTAATGGTGTATGTGTTCTTATCCATGTGAATTGTCAAAATCATAGTCACAAGAAAAGGATAATGACAAATCCAAACTCATATGGATCGAACTCAATCTTAACTTCTTACCACCTGGCAGCTCAAGGGCCTGCCCTTGCTTCCAAGTTGCTGTGCAACACATTGAGAACTCTAAGAACTCATATGCAAAGCCAACTTTAACTAGAATGGGCACAGAATATGTCAACACGATAGGTTATAAACCTCAAGTCGTGTGCTAGTGAAGAACTTTAGGTTTTATTCATGATTAGTTCTTGAGACTTTCAAGACCTTTAAGACTCCCACTGTCCTCTTGACCAATAAGACTTCCTTGTCAAACATCCAAGATATAGTGTGGATTCTAATCAAGAAAAACACTTCACACAATTGGCCGAAGTTGGTCTTTGTTTTATCCAAAACATCACAACTTACCAATTTCAAATGTACAAGAGTAGAAAATTTTACTCTTACATTTGACAAGTGTTTTAAACCTTCTTTAAGACATGTCACTCAAGTTACAATCTAGGAGTATGACTCTAAGACTTGTATTGGAACGAAGTATGACTCATCTTCTTGATTTAACCACTTCTACAATTCAAGTTCCTCTTCTTAGTCATAAGAATGCACTAAGATTTTCCTTACAGAACTAATTTTGATATGGTTTCTTAATCATTAAGATGATCACAAAACTGATACTAAAGTACTCTCCCATCTCTTCAGATTTGAGAAACTTTTATCCTTCTGCCTAATTTGATTCTTCTTATTCACTCTGCCATACATTGGAACCTTTTCCAATGTCTCAGGTGCTGTTTGTTTTTTGAAAAAAACTTCTTCAAACCTCTTACTGCTGCGCGGCGCAGCACACGCGCAGCACTTTTCATATCGCAGTTGTTTGTTTTTTAGAAGTCTTCCAAGTCAAAAACCTCTGCGCAGGCTTTGTTTGGCGCAGCACTTGTACTGCCTCTTCTAACCTCTTCCAACATCTTCTTCTTGTTTTTTTATTGCTGAAATTTTGATTATATGTTATTAAAATTTTATTTCATATTTTTTTTTCGTTTTTTTTTTCGTTTATTCTTATTGAATTTATTTTTCATTTTTTTTATATTCAATAATGATAATTTCTTGATGAAATATCATTATTTTTTTACTAAAATATCTTTATTTTTTGTTGAAATATCATTCTTTTTTACTGAAATATCATTAATTTTTACCGAAATGTTATACATTATTAAATTTTACGTATTAAAAAGTTATTTTCGGTTTATAAAATTAGTTTATTTTAATTTTTTAATATTTGCAGCAGTATGCAGATGTTAAAAAAACAAACACGCTTTTTATTATAGTCTGCAGCCGTTTGGTCCACCTCTTGTACTGCAGAGGGTTGCAGAGGTGGTCCGCAGACTTCATGAATTTTTGCTTCAGAAAATCAAACAGCACCTCAGAGTTACACTTAAGCTTGTAAGTATAATCATATTTACTAAGCTTTAGTAAACTATGATGAATAGTCTTATCAATCTTTTGTGGTGGACTTGACCAATGCACAAGAATGTGTACTCGATCCCTTAGTCCTTCACTTGACTCACACATCCATGTGAACAAGTAATTAGTCTTAATTTTTCCAATACTTGAAAGTTCTCATTCATCATGCTATACAACTTGCATGATTCGAAGTTCCGGTCCAATTGAAACTTGGGTGATGAGAATCTTTCCTTATTTGGTAAATTTATACATTACCACAAATGAAAGAATCAATTTTATATTTCCACTCTTGCTATTAATGGAATCATATAAGCAACAATTTTTCCTCAAATGCCATTGTAAGGATATTTTAAAATAAATAAAATCAAAAAAAATTTCTTTTATTTTAAAACTTTGCGGAAAAACTTATCCTTACAATGCAAAAGCACATGAAAACTTTGTTGCTATCCATTCCTAAGAAATATATCATACCTCCTAAGAAGTAGCTCAAGATTCTGATCTTCAAACCATGCGATAGAAATCCATCTACGCAATCAGATTCAGCATATTCTTTCTTTAAGTTTCTCCACTTTTAATTTGATTCTTAAAACATCACCATGTGACCCAGTCACATCATGTATCAAGAATCTCAGAATAGAAACTTGGCAGAATTAGATAGTGGACTTTACCTGAAGTAGAGTCAAACTTATTGACTTTAACATCCTTAGGTAAATTTGGCAGCTTCACAATCAATGCCCCTTTCTTTGGCAATATAAACATATGGACCCTTTGATAATGGTACACGGGACTATCACAGACTTAGCTTTTCTCTTTACCATTTGGTCAACCGATTTGACTATGGCCAATCCCTTTCCATTGGGAAGAGAATGCTTTTCTGGATTTCCTGTGTCACTATTGTCAATGTCCATCAAGTTTTAAGGAAGTTGATCTTAACAAATAGATAAGATCTTTAAGGATCTTGTCATAGTCTGTTTCATAGGTGTTACAAAAGAACTCACTATGTGACTTAGAAAGTAGTTGAACCACCAAATTTCTCAAGACTTTGACACCCAACTGTCCCAGCTTGTCAATATGTGACTACATCTCCAAGATGTGATCACACCTAGACCTTGCCCTGCCAATAGGTCTTGAGTAACCTTAAACTTGTCAAGAACTTGTGGGTTAGGGAGAATAACTGGAGGAGGTGAATGAAGTATGATTTCCATGGTATATCATCTTCATTTAGGAAAGCTTGTTTCAAGAGATTTGGGAAGATCATAAATGTCTAAACCAGACATGTTTTTGAGAGATATTCAAGATAGTTGATCTTAAGTCCTTAATATGACACCCAATATGAAATATTAAGGCTAGGACCCAACAAACTATTTACACTCATTGTTTTGTATGCTATATTACGATAATACCTTGGAAGTTCTTATTTGCATGTATAATAGAGAAAAAATAGATCTTTGGTGTAGAAAGTCTTCATGAAGCTTGAGTGCCTAGTGCCCCAAGTGTGACACCTCAAATGGTTCACAAAACACCAAATACACTTGGAATAACTTGAGAGAATTCTACACTTCATGAAAATCGGCTAGCCCTTTCTTGTCTCACACTCCTGGCCGATTTTGTCAAGAATAAGATCTTTATATAGTGTTACAATTAGGGTAAACCCTAATTGTCATGACTTTCCATTTCCTTGGATCCATGGGTTCAAATACACCATGGAGCATCCATGGACCATCCTATGGGTTTTAGCCCAACTTGATTATCCATGGAGCATTAGCCCACTATACAAGTATGGATGATTTACACAATCAACCCATATATTTAATTAGTCTTCTTTTGATCACTTAATTAATCCTAGATTAATTCTTGATCAATACTAATTAAATAATCTTATTATTCTTATTATTAATATACTAGAACTTATAATATATTAATAACCATAAGTGTCTGATTTCTCTCATTATAGTCTATCCAAGTGCATGATGCCATGCAACCCAAATGGACCATGTCGGGTCAGGTCAAATCTTACCAATTATAGTTATGGACTTAGACATTAATCCAACAGTCTCACATAGAGATCCATTACTGTTTCTTCATTCATGGGAAATCAACTTCATACCTGGTGGTTATACAATGTGATTTGTGCGATAATACAAAACTATCATACTACTTTAAATCGGAATATATCAGATTTTTCGGGGAAATAATATCATTCATTTAACATACATCAAATGAATACAAGGAACACTTTTGAAAGACATACAATTATACATGTTTTTTAAATCATGCATACATATACGTATATCGGATCAGCACATCATGTCGTAAATAGTTTTTATTTCAGAAAATATCGGATTTTATGGGTTATATAAACAATACAAACCATTTTATATATCAAACATGCTTATGAACTCACCAACATTTTATATGTTGACCGTTTCGAAAATAACTTGTATTCTCAAGTAACAGATAAGCTGAAGAAAACTATTAAGTGTATTAGGATATTATGTTTTCTAACTTTCAAACAATTTATGTTATAGATATATAATATTTGTACAATGTACTTGATGTGAACAACAACAGTTGTATTATGTATTGTTGGTGATGTATGTGTTTGTTTCATGTATATTCTTTGTGATGGTATTCAATTGATAGTCACACGAGCCCACGGACGTTTCCACCATCCGGTTCGAGGGTGTGACATGTAACGACTCGACAAAACACTATTACATACCCTTATGGGGCGTATAACACTCATAACGAGACATAATGGTGTTTACAAACCATGCATTATGAGGCTAAACACTAACAAGGGTCACAAACAAAGTCTCTCTCAATCTCCCTCTCTCTCTCCCAAATCTCTCCTAAAGCTCTCCCAAATCTCTCTCATAACCTCTTTCAACTTTTTATAACACTCGGGGCATCCCGATCCTTAACTTAGTTGAAAACCACTCGAAACAAGAAGATTTTTGGAAAAACAGTAAAATAGGGCCGAAACCACCTTGGGACAGAAACCACCTTCGGTCCGAAGCTACTTTCAGTCTGAACCTACTTTCGCTTCGAACTGAGGATTTTTGCTTCTGAGACTGGCTATTTTTGTCACACCCCAAAACGAATTGGCAGACATATATGGGGGCGGAGGACGTCATGCAAGTATCACAACAGTTGTAAAATAGTAAACAAGCAACAACATCCATTGCATTAATGTGACAACCGTCAAAATTCGAGTCAGATCTAGATTTAATAAACTTAGTTGCACATGTAGGCACGACACATACTAGACATAGTAACTAGAAGCTAAGTTATAACCTAATAGAAACTTAGAAACAATTAGAAACAATGGATATTGTACTTAGATTTCACATTGATATGTGAATTCTAAAACTACATAACTGTAGTGACTATCCATATTTGGGTCGCTCTTTGACTCGAACGCCTTTTCATGAATCATATACACACATTATGCACTTGACCTAGAAGTAGAAATTAGGTCAAAGTCTTATAGAAACTTAAGTCAAAGTTGAAGACTAGGACTAGTATACTCGATTCCTCAATTTCACTTGAATCTCGAAACCACTACATAGAATGCCAATAAGTCGATAAAATTAAAGTACAAACATTATTTTTAACTAGAAAAAATTTATGAAACTCTAACATTAGTTGAAATCTCAAATAATGCAATTCATTTTGATATCGAAATATTTATGAAATCTTAAGACCCTAAAAACCCTAAAAACTCAAATTCATAAACTCTAACACCTAAAAATCCATAAAATTTGGTATGGACTTGATAATATCAATTTAAAATTACTCAAATTAGTAAAATATAACAAAGGAGAAATAAATTTAAGTCATTAGTATTTAACCTTATTTTCTAAGCCAAAAATCAAGGTTTTGTGAATGAAAATTAGGATAAGGTGCATATTTTATTAAGGCTTGATATTTTTATAAAATAAAGCTATATTTTATAAAATTTAAAAGAGGGAAACCCTCTCTTCATTCAAAAGTCGGATTCCTCTCTCTCTCTCTCTCCTTTTCCCAACACACTCAATCAATTCCCCTCCACACTCCATTTCTCCATACTTTACTTTCTCTCTCACACTCCCTCACTTCATTTTCTCTCTATTCTCTCTTCCTCTCTCCATCAACCACGAAATTCTCCAGAAAATGGGTCATAGAACACACCTTGAACTCTAAATCCTAATCATCTTGAGGTGTTCTTGAAGGTAAAATCGATTTCTACTTCACCATTCCTTCAAGTTTTACTTGTTTTTCATGGATTTTCTCCATCTTCTACTCCATTCTATTGTAAAATCATGAACACTTGCACCCACTCATGGTTTTGATGATGATGGTGGTAGGATTTCATCCAAAAACAACATGCATGTTGTAGATGGTGAAGTCCCATGACCTAAACCTAAGTCAAAATCAAGGAAATGCACTTTTCTACATGTTTTGGTGGAAAAACACCACATGCATCCAAAGTTCTCTTTCAAAAACGAATTTTGAACATTTCAAACTCATGAATGGTCTTCAAACCAACATGCATGAGGTGATCTTCAAGCTTAGATGCTAGATGATCAAAGTTTGTTTTTAAAAAGCTTTCAAATAGGTTTATAAAAGATTTATTCCAAAATAAATATCTAAAACAACTTTTCTGATCAAATCAAATTTTTTTTCCTATATGCAATCAACAAAATGAGATGTTCTACAAATTTTCAAAAAATAATTGATTTTTCTCTAATTATTATAATTATTGCAATAAAATAGGGCAATAAATCATATAAAATACTTTATGAGATCTATAAATCCTATGTAAATTTGTGGATGGCCCTATGCTAAATAATGACTTCTAATTAAGTTTCATTAATTTTTGTGACTGTTTAGCATGGTTTTGAATTTTCTTTTTTTTAGCCCCAATAAATCATAAAACCACTTTAGATAATTTGAAAAGGGTATCTAATAATTTTTGCAGCTCCTACCCAATATGTAAGACTCAGAAAAATACTTTCGGAAATTTTCCTAATGCATTCCTATTTTCCTCGATTTTTGTATTAATAATGGACTAATAATGGGAAAAATATTTGAACTCATCCAAAATTCACGAAAATTTACCGGAAAACCTTAAAATATGTTAGAACACTAAATAAAAATTTTGAAAGATTTTGTATTCAGTATACTATATTTCTCCTATTTTCTAACGTTAAATACACTTAAATCCACAAAATCGGATTCCAGTAGATAAAAAGCACCTTTGGGATTTTTTGCAGATTACTTACACTATTAGTGAAGTTTACAAAATTTTGGTAATCTACTTTAATTGTTTAATAATTATTCTTCAATTAATGATTATTTAAGAGGATTAAACAAAGAAAAATAACAACACTAATTGAAAAATATCTTTCATATTTTTCACAGCTTCTATATATGTAATAACAGTGTTACAAAAATTTTAGTCAATTTTGGAAACTGTTTTCTATTTATTTCAATTTTTATTAGAATAGATGCTCAAGAATCATAAAATTGGGTTAAATGGTTTGGAAATCCATTTTTATATTTTTCATAGACTAAGTATGTCTAATGGCAGTAATATAAAAAGTTTGGAAATTTTTATCATATGGATTCTATTTTTCACGAATTTATATTGTTATGAAGGCATAAAAATTTGGAAAAATAGTTAATCACATCAAAAATTCAAGAAAATTTTTCTAAAAGACGTATACTATATTTGAAAAAAGAATGTAAAATTTGATGAATTTTGGAAACTGTTTGATAATATTTTTGGATTTTTAAGAGTTTAAAACACCTTTAAATGTATTGAAATACCCTCAATTAATATTACAAAAATATGGAAAATGATATCCAAAATTATCTTAATCACATGAGTTATAAAATTTCACCATTTCAGAAGAATGTTTGTAACTTAACAATATTAAATTTTGACACATTATTGGCATAATTCTATTGTAGTAGTAAGTATACTAGTATTAGATTTCAATTAGAGACTCATTAGTGGGTAACATCGTTATAGGAAAACGATAGTGGTACCAGTGGAGTGTAGTTCAAGACACCATTTGTATCATCTCAATGCATAGTAAGTATTCACCACTCCCTTGTTTTCGGTTTTTATGTTTTGGGGTGGAAAAGCATGTCCTAAACTATTTATGTTCTTTTTTATTTATTTGAATCGTATAAACTTGGTTGCTATATTTTGCATATTGTGAGTATTCAACACTCCCCTATTTTAGGTTTTTATGTTTTGGGGTGGAAATTCATGTCCTAAACTATTTATGTTCTTTGTATTTATTTGAGTCGTATAAACTTGGTTGCTATATTTTGCATATTGTGAGTATTCACCACTCCCCTATTTTCGGTTTTTACGTTTTGGGGTGGAAAATCACGTCTTAAACTATTTATGTTCGTTGTATTTATTTGACTCGTATAAACTTGGTTGCTATATTTTGCATATTGTGAGTATTCACACCTTTCCCCTTATTTTCGGTTTTTATGTTTTGGGGTAAAAAAGCATGTCAAAACTATTTATGAATGATGTATTTATATTGAATTGTATCAAACTTGATTGCTATATTTTGCTATAATTTGTTGTTTATGTGTATGTTATTGTTAAAACATGAGGCCTTATCGTCTTAAGTCCCTTTTGTTACACTTCAATCCAACCATTAACTCTTTGAGCTAATGGTCATTATGGATAGTGCTATTAGGAATTGACAACTCCTCACTCTCCCGATTGCTTGAGTGCATGATACCATATTAATATATGGAACGATAAGCATTGATCTTGATAGGAATCAGTCATAGGCTTGGTTGTGAACTCCTTGTTTATTCTTATACTGTAACACCCTGTTTATTTAAATAAATAAATAAATGAATAACATAAATAATAATGGTCGTAAAACTTTGAGATGTATTTTATATTATTTTAATTTAGCTCTAAGGTGATAGTAAGTTGATAGGAGTGGTTGTTATCAGGACTCGAATATATTAAAATCTGGAAGTGGGGATTAAAATGTAACTTCTGGACCAATTATGAATAGAATTCTGATGCTAGGGGCTATTTGGCAATTTCTTTGGACTTGTGTTGAAAGGAATTTTAGAGTTAGGGGGCTGGAGTATAAATATTGAACTACAAATGAAAATATTCGAGATAGGAGAGACGGGAAGTGACAATCCTCACGAATTTTGTATGGGACATGGATATTAAACTCGTTACTTCTCCATGCTCATAAACCTAGCATCCCTAACCCTAAAAGCGTAACCCTCCCAGCCGCCACCTTACTCCTTACCTTCAACCGCCGCCATGAGAGATCTTCCAGCCACTGTTGAAGCCAGTCGCCGGAGTCCATCCTCTCCCATGTCGGAACAAGAGCACGTCCCCCGGAGGATTGATTGCCGCTGTGAAAAGCCGGACCTCAGTCACCATCTCCCTTTTCTTATCATTTGTTTTCCGATCAGGCAAGGCCGCCAACGACCACCTCACCACTGGAATGCCACCAGAACGCCGTCGCCAGTCGAATACGCTATGGGGCGCTCGGAGAGCCACTGAGATCGAAATTGAAGCTGGTTCGTTAGGCTTGGGTTAGCCGCCTTCTCCTTTCCGTCCCTTCTTCTTGTCGTTCGCTTCTGCCATTATCGGGTTCGATTGCTACTGCCTTGTATTGTTGTTTTTGAAGCTAAAGACCACCGACAAGACGAAGACACCATCTGCCGCCGCTTGGTGGTCGTGTGGGTGGGTATTTTCTTAGGGCCCGTCCTCTTGTTTGGAGTATGTGTGCGTGTTTGGGTGTTTTGCCGAAGTTCATAGAAGAACCACCACCACCACCGTGAGGTGGTGGCTGCCACCATGGGTGGGTGTATTTTGGTGTGTGTGTGTATGCGGTTACTTTTTTGGATATTCATTGTAATTTTTAACAAAATATGGAATAATGAAAAGAAATTGAAAACCACCACCTTAGGGTGGTGGCTGCCGCCTCCTGCCGCAACCGGCCGCCATGTCGGGTGGCAGTGTGCTTGCCTCGTTGAGTTTGATTTGTTTAGGGTGCTTGAAACCCTAATGGGTCTTGTAAGCCCTACTGGACCCAATGAAGCTTAATGGACCTAAAAACCCAAGCATGTGACTAATGGGCTTATTGATATTCTAGTGGGCCTAATAGGCCCAATAAATCCCTAATTGACCTAATAGCCCAACAAATTAATAAATGGGCTAGTATTTGGTTTGGAAAACCTTAATGGCAATAAAACCCTAATTTTGATAATTTATCGGGTCACACACGGGAATTATTTAATGACTTGAAATATTAAATAATAATCATTGACAAAAATTAATATAAGCAATATTGGACTTTATGGATTAAGTTCTTAGTGGATTAAGTCCTCAGTGGATTAAGTCCTTAGTGGGTTAAGTCCTTAATGGGTTAAGTGAGAAACAGTTAACCCTAATCGTCATTTTATGTGAACCCCTAATTTCACTTGGGCCTTGACTTGGGCCTTTGGATTGGTCTTTGGTAATTGGATTATTAATGGGCCATCTAACAATAATCTTATGGACTAGAATATGTTGATGGGCTTAGGGTAAGACCCATATGAAGGTTCGGGCCCAATTTGGAAAATTGGGCCATAGATGGGACATAGTTTGGGCCTTTATGATTATGAGATATTGGGCCATTAAAAATACCAAATGATGGATTGGACTTTTGGTTGGGCCTTAGAATGAGACCATGCAAAGGTTTGGGCCCAATTTGGAAAATTGGGCCGTATGTTTGGCTTTGACTCATAGTTGACTTTTGGGCCTTTGGTTTGGGCCTTGGGCTTGAATAAAGCTAAGTTAGGGGTAATGTAGTATTTAACCCCAAGTATGTATTTATGTGTTGGAACCCAATTATTAATTGGCTGATGTTTTGATGTTGACAGATCGGGAATCTGTCATCCTGTAGCTAGGGGTTATGTCTACGGTACTTCAGTAGTGTGAGTTGAGTTACCTTCCAATATGGGTGGGTCTAAGGCACCAATGCCGGCCCACCAGCAGGTGAATATGTTTGAGATGATTGTCTTTGTTATAATTATCTGGTTGCCATTATTTGATATGTATATTGTGTTGGGATGCCATGAGATATGTGTTAGTAGTAGTAGGGGTGCAATAGTCCCGAGTTACCGGTTGAAAGATAATGAGGACGGTTATCGGTTGAAAGATACCGAAGGGGTGAATGGAATCCATGCATGCCTAGTAGTATGTTTATGATATGTTATTATGTGGCTAGTATGGTTATGCTATGCCATTATGTGAGCAATATGTTTACGATATGAAATTATGTGACCATTATGGTTATGATATGCGATTATGTGATTCAGTATGTTTATGTTATGTTATCATGGAACCAATATGTTTATGACCTGTTATTATGTGATAGTGATAGGGGTGAAATAGTCCCCAGATACCGATTGAAAGATACCGAAGGGGAGGTTAGCTCCCGGTTACCGGTTGAAAGATACCGAAGGGGAGTCCAGCTCCCAGTTATGCCAGACAGATACCGGTTGAAAGATACCTAGGGATAGACATTATGTGGTATGATGGGGGAACTTACTAAACTTCGTGCTTACAGTTTTCAGTTTTGGTTTCAGGTACTTCGTTTTCAAAGGAAGGGAGCTGGCTCGATCGCAGCGCATCACACCATGTTTTCCGCACACGAGATCCTAGGGATTACACTCTGATATGGTTTTATGATACTATGTTTTGATTATTGACACTTTGGTTATGACATGAGATATTATTATGAATGATTTTATACTAATTGTTTTATGTAATAACTTAATAAAAACAAAATTTTTGGCCTGTATTTTTGGAATGTTACCAATTGGGATCAGAGCCTTGGTTTGAGGGATTCGGGCACACCCTCGGGTGTGCTTGAACTCAAACTAAGGACTTGGTATGAAAATTTTCAAAAGTAAAAATCATTTTATAAAAAGAAGTTTGAAAAGGGAAGATAACTTTGAAAAGAACAAGGAGTGAGATGCGTGCAATCAGCCGAGCTCAAGTAAGTTTTTCCCAAGATACCCATACATGTTATGCTATGATATGATTATGAGAAATGCATGCTAGATTAGGGATGAGGATCTAGGAGGATGCCTTATATGCCTATTATATGTGCTTGTAGACTTGCATGCTAGTACTAATCAGTCAGTGATAAAATAGCCTGTTTAGGTTACGCCTGATTGTATGAACCTTTGAATTGCATGTATAGGATCCTGAGTAGAGGATACAATGGTTTGACTGTAATATGATGGTTAGATTTTCCATTGTATGAATGTTGCTTGCTCTGTGCTTTGTGGGACTCTTAGTAATGTGATCTTGCTATATTCATGAAATAGCTAGTTGACATTACTGGGAATCTTTCAGCAGCTGAGGACTAGGTGAGTTCGGGAAACTAGGAGAGCCTAGGATATGTTTCAGTGGGTTAGTAGTGAGGTTTAGTGAGACTGGGTGTACCAGTTTGAGGAAGTGACTTGGAGGATTCGAGAGGATTGCTAAGGAAAGTATGGATAGGTGTGGAAGGTAGTATTGGGTCCATACTACTGAAGGCACAGGATCCATACTCGAATCGGTGAGAGTCTTGGAGAATCTGATAAGCTTCTGGGAGGAGTTTGTGACGCGGTTTGGGGACAGAGGATGTTCCAGTTGTTGCAGCTTAGCCATTGGCAAGTGAGCTAGTGAGCGTGACAGGGTGTCAAACCCTGAAGGATATGATTTCCAAGAGTTGTAGATGCGAGATCGATTTGGAGCACCCTAGGAAGAGAGGTTCGTTCCAAGTGCATTTAGTAGAGGGTCCCAGGAAGAGATCCATGACTTCTGATCCTCATGTGAAAGGCCAGCAGGGCCGGAGTCAATACTGCACGTACGAGAAAATGCACAAAGGAGTTTATCGCTCCAATGGTTTGGGCTGCTACAAGTGTGGCGGGGTTGATCATGTCAGTTGAAGGTGATCTGTATCCCTCCAGATGTTGCGGGTATGTCATCTTCTACTGCTGCTAAATGGATGTTGGGAATACGTATCGCTTTGGAATTGTGAGTGAGTTTGGAAAAGTCAGACCTAGGGTTGCTTTTCTGCTAGTGTCTGGGTTATCAAGGATCATATATGCCATCCTGCATGCCGAAAGGTCCTTGATGAACCCATAGAGGCACGTACCTTGCGGAGCAGGTTCCGCGAGTACCGTTATCATTCCGGATCTTTGTGGAGATCTATGCAGGAGTATTGTTTGGAAGATCCTCGGTCAGGGTTAGAGTGATAGTTCTCCAGTGAAGTCAGCGTTCAAGGGTTCTATCATTGTTCAGGTGTGGTCGACAATTTTCTATGGATGAACTTTGGATTTCAAGGCACTACCGTTGCCAGGATAGGACTGGTTTCATGAATATGGTAGTGTCAGTTGCGGGTGTTAGATGCATAAGTGGTTAATCATTAGATGTTCAAGAGAACTGTATTTTTGCATGGGCTATGTTCGGTTAGAGTTCAATGGTGCTGCAAGATTGGAAGTGGGAACGAGGATTCGTCAGCCAGAGTGATGGTTAAGGCCTTTAGTGTCAGCACGGGAGGTGGATTGAGGTGTCAGACTGCACCAAATTTCAAGAGTACTCATCAAGATTTCCGAGTATGGGTGATCTTAAGGTTTAACCGGTGATTAATCACTAGCATTGGTAAGCACAAGTTGTCATCAGTGGGATACTAGAAAACGAGAAGGATTGGGAATCCTTCAATTCTTGTATGCTGTGAAGACTTAGTTGAATCTAAGTGGGGGAGAGACTTTTTATAAAGTTCTCCAAATGTGAGTTCTAGTTTACGGGGTGCAATCTCTTGGGCACCTTGTCAACTAGAAGGGTATTCTAGTCTATCCGGCCAAAATAGAGGCCGTGATGTAGTGGGAGATTCCGAGGTCTCCATCTGAGATTTGGAGTTTCCTAGGTCTAGCATGTTATTACCGGAGATTTATACAAGATTTCTTCGAGATTGCGGTTCCTTTGACCCAGCTGATTGAGAAGTCGATTGCCTTTCGCTGTGGGCCTGAGCAGCAGGTAGCCTTCGAGACTCTCAGACAGCGGTTGTGCGAGTTAGTAATTCTCACCCTACCAGAGGGTGTATATGATTTCGTGGGTTACTGTGACGCTTTGATCACGAGCATGGGTACGGTATTGATACAGTGGAGTCATCTGATAGCAGGTTGCTGGAACCATGTTAGAGTTCCGGTTAGGACTCAAGTTTAGTGGTGTGTTAGGTCGAGTACGTGTTCGACCCGGTTTGGAAAGTGTTGTAAGACTATGGGGGTAGCCGTAGCATTCACTAGTGGTCAGTTGTATGGAAAGTGTCGTAAGACTACGAGGGTAGTTGTAGCATTCACTAGTGGTCAGTTAGCATGGAAAGTGTTGTAAGTCTACGGGTGTAGCTGTAGCGTTCACTAGCAGTCAGATAGTATTAGAGTGTTGTAAGTCTGCGGGTGTAGCCGTAGCGTTCACTAGCAGTCAGACAGTGTTAGAGTGTTGTAAGTTGGCGGGTGTAGCCGTAGCATTCACTAGCAGCCAGATAGTGATAGAGTGTTGTAAGTATGCGGGTGTAGCTGTGCCAACCCTATATTTTTTTCAAAAACAATGTATTACTCGAAAGTCAAATATAACGAAAGCTATTTGGAATTAACAAAATTAACCTCGAAAATAAAATGTTCAAATATCTAAATTGGGATGCATCAAATGTTAGATATCGTGCCAAGGTTTCCAAAAACATAAAGAACTTTTGAAACCGAGTTATATTGAAGAAACTATAACCACTCAAAGATTTACAACACACTCGGTAAAAACACTATTTAATGTAAAAAGAGAAATTTCAATAAAATGCATTTTAGCCTTAAGTATCTAAACAAAAGTTGTAGAGTTCGTTAAACTGTAAACATGCATAAAAAGATCGCCCAAAATGGACATCGTATGAAGAAGTTACGGATTTTCAAAGTTTCGTAACGGTAGTAGAGAGCTAAAAACTCGAATTAAAGATAGAATGATATTTAGCTAATGCAACCTAAACGAAAGTTGAAGATCTCCACAATAGGAGTAAGAGGATGAAAAGACAAACAAAAACCGACGTCGAATAAAGAAACTATGAATTTTTAACGAACTTTAGCAGTCCCGGCCTATTAAAAACATATCATTAAAAATATATTCAAAACTAGCCGACGGAGTCTAAATGAAAGTTGTAGAGCATAATCTCACCTACGCGTGGCTATAAAGAACACAAAAAACAGAGCCCGTACGCGAATGTTACGGAATTTAGAAGACGGAAGCCGGAATTACGCCCAACGTAATGTAGAGGTACGCCCAGTGTACTCAGGGGCAGGGTCGAGTCCCATCAGATGCAGCTCTACGCCTAGCTGGACTCGAGTCGTAAGCCGTGACGCAAAGTTACGCCCTGCGTAACCGAAGTACGCCAAGCGTACTCCGGTGGTACGCCCAGCGTACTCGCCCTTCCAACCCTATAAATAGAAGACATAAGCTTCGGATTTTAGGCACACATTCTCAACCTCACACATACTCTTACACACTTGCAAGCACCATAAGCAGTCCCGACACCATCGATCTCCGTACCCAAGCCCCAACGAAGGTTCTATGCCACTGAGATCCCCGAGAAGCTCGGAGACGCAGCTTTCCACTGTTGAAGTTTTGCCCGACTCTAGACCCTCTCTCTCTCTCTCCAAACCAATCAAGTGAGTTCATACCCCTACTTTCCAAGTCTTTTCATGTTTTATGGGGGAATACAAGTACAACACAAGAAAACATATCGATTTATATAGATATAATACAACTTCTATCTTATCATTATTCGATATTAGCATTTTACTTTACGCAAAAGGTTAGTGATTCACTAAGTTATTTTCAACCAAATGCAATACATTTTCAGAAAAACTATAATGGGTATAGTTTACGAGTTATTCATACACTTTTACGTATACATATTGAAAAAATGATATACTTTCATCTAAAACGAAATAAAGACTTTCTTATCGTAAATCTATTTTATACTAAGTGATGTGTGATATTCAACTTCAACGTACTTTCGTATATGCATTTCAAGTCCTGTATTATAAGCCATAATCTCTTGGAAGGAGAACGTGATACTTGTGTATAGATCTATACGGGATTGACAACCCCGCACCTAAACTGTTAGCTACAGTTAGACCGGCAGGTCTGGGGTGACAAATGTCATAACACTACAACACCTGAAGAATGTTGTTACAGGCAGTCTGTGTCAATAGTATGGTTATAAAACTCACACGAAAGTATAAAAACAAGACTGATTTACGAGACTCATATATGCATTCAATATTTACATTATTTTGAGCACAAAGTTTATCTTTACAAAAAATACTAACGCACCCCAACTTTGGGGAACTTTTCAAACTAAATGAGGAAAATATTGGATTTTTCCTGGAAACTATGTTTATCTACTTTCTTCCAAAATGACATACTTTTCAATACAAAAACACTTATGAACTCACCATCTTTATTGTTGACACTTTTTCGAAAACACTTGTATTTCTTAGGGAATCGGTAATACAGGTAACTACCAGCTTTTGAAGAAGGAACTCTATGGCATTTATTATCAAACATTTAAAACCATCTTATTGTAATATTCTTTTGGAGACATATATAACGCAACAATGTACATTTTTATTATATATATGATGGTTGTGTTACTTTCTTTACGATATTCAACTGTTATGGAACTACGTGAAGTCACCCACCCCCGAATGTTTCCGCCATTCTGGTTTGGGGGTGTGACAGTAGCCGTAACATTCACTAGGTTGGTAGATAGCATGAGTGCATCGTTAGGACGTGGAAGGAACAGTAGTACCCACCAGTTCGGGTGCAGCAGTGAGGATATGGAAATCCACCGATTGGATTTCGGGATTACCCAAATGGATTAAATCTAGTTGAGCCAACGATACGACAGTTGGAACGTCACTGCAGTAACAAGATTAGCGAATCAATGGATTGCTTAGGTTCGTGTATGATATAAGGCTACTGTTGGTCATAGAGCCATCACTTTTAGCCTTGGGTCTGGTGACGTCAGGATTCGATGCATGGAAGGGATCGGTTAGATCAGAAAGTTGTTAGAGTCACAGTGGCATGATAAATAGTTGCAACTAGTTCCAAAGAAAGATTTCATTCTAAAGTCGTGTGAGGTGACTAAGTGTGTCACACCCCAAAACCAAGAATGGCGGAAACATTCTGGGGCGGAGGACGTCATGTGTAGTATCACAACACAGTAATTGTAAATAAGCAAACAACATCACCCATTGCATTAAATATAAATATTTTAATACAAGTGTGTTCCGTACAGTTTTAGACACCAAAAATATAATGTATATCAAAATAGTATGATGAGACTTGAATGCGCTCCATCTTCTCAAAAGCTAGCATCGGTACCTGTCTACTGATGACTTGAGAATACAAGTTATTTTGAAAGAGTTTGTCAGCATTAAGCTGGTGAGCTCATAAGTATTTTAGTGTCGAGGTTCGTTTATCAAAAACGTTTTGAACCTGTTGCAAGTATGAGTTGTAAATGTATGTAAGTGTTTGTAAATGTTTGAATCTCTCAGAAAAACCTATATTTTCTGTTTAAAGTATAAAAGTTGCCCTTTACCAAGGCTTAACAGTTTGTATGCTCGTTTGATGTAAAAGTGTGAAATTTCCCAAGTGTAACTATCATTTAACAAAATATAGTTTGTACATTTAAGTTTAGGTGAGGCTATCACCAAAATGTATTGGGTAAATTATTGTAGTACGGTAGTTTCGTTTTATATGAACTACTGTGGTACTAACTACCTTAAACCGGGTTTATATTAAGGTATCGTGTGATAAGTTGCACCATACTATTGACTGGTAACATCGACAACGTATAGTCGAAAAATAGGTTATGACGTTTGGCACCCGTAGACCTGCCGGTCCCACTGTAGCTAACAGAAAGGTGTAGGATAGTCAATCCAGTATAGATCTATACGCAAACTCAACGCTCTCCCTCCAAGAGACTCTGGCTACAACCCGGGTCATGACAATTAAGACATGAACCCATACAGTGGATCACAATTGTTAAAGTATTCGTGTGTATGTAATATAATATTACATGTTCTAGTATCGTTGTATATGTTCTCTTAGTAATGAATATTGACTCATGAATGAACTGACTCGTTGATCTAGAAATCGTAGTAGTATGATCCCGTGTTACCCCGATGGTAACTTACAAATGATGTTTTGATAAGCATGAAAATTGGAAGTACCTTTATGTCTATACACGTATATATGACATATAACTAATATTGAAACGACCCTCGGATAGTCACCCGAAATTCCACCAGACCACATCCAAATCGAGGAAAAGGAAATAGGATAGGTGGCTTTCCTAAGCCCTTTAAACATTATTTATACAGCTATACATATATAGGCATGCAAATTTATAAGTAGTAAAACAAAGTTTACAATAAAGCATTTGATAAGTAAAAGAGTTTGTAAAACATTTTGAAGTAAAACAGTTTGAACGGTGATAAAATCATTGGTTTCTTAGTTATTAATCACATGTGATTAATGCCGTCACATGCGACCGAAACAATAACTATAAGTGTTTAACTTGTATCCCCCCCCCCCCCCATAAAGCATGTAAAAGTATTTAGAATAATTAAAACAGTTGATTAAGGGGTATGAAATCACTTGGAAATTCGAAGATAGCGAGCTCGAAAACCGGGCAGAGTTTCATCTCGCGAAACGGATTTTTCTCGGGATTCTCGGGAATCTCGGGAGTAAAATCGACCCTCGGGACTTGAGCAAAAAGACCAGATCTTCGGGTTTAAACGGGCACGGAAATCGAGGCAAGATCGGGAGAGAAAGAGAGGAAATGAACAACATTTTCGGAAAGGCTCGCATCCCTTTTATAGGGTTGCTAAACCGCCTCCAAACGCGGGGCGTACGGGAGTACGCAGCGCGTACCCGTGCGTCATCGCTTACGCACTTCGGACGGGATGGGTCGGATGGGGCGGGTCGGATGGGACGGGTCGGTAGCTTCGCATAGGGCGACGTGGACGATCCGAGACCCTTCATTCGAGTACATGGGGCGTTCGAGCGTACGCGGCGCGTACCTCGGCCCTAGACTGACTCCTCCCTCGGATAATACCGAATTTTTAATAAAATTTATATTTAAATTATTTATCAAACTTCAAAAATTCATATCTCTTTCATACGAACTCCGTTTTCGACGTTCTTTATATCCCCGCGAAGGTGAGACTACGATCTACAACTTTCGTTTAGGTTCCGTTGGCAAATTCCGAAATTACTTTTATTATTGTTTTTATTATTTAATATCAATCCATCGTGTTTAAGGAATTTCTTTGAAAATTCATAACTTCGCTATCTGAAGTCGGATTTGGGCGATCTTTTTACGTACGATCATGGTTCAAAGACATTAAATCATAGAAAGAAATTAAGTAGAACTTATTCATACATTTTATTACTCATAAGTGGTTACAATACTTGACCTATTAGGTCATTACAAAGAGTTGAAATATCGGGTTGTCACAAAGTGGGAGTCCTTTGGCTCTGCATCCGGGTCGGAACCCGGTATTTCAGATGATTGGTTAACAAATTGAGACCAGGGAGGTCTCGGTAGATTTTTGCAAGCAGCTATGTAGCAGCATACTGCTTCAGGCAATTTAGTGTTCGGGTAGTTTCAGCATTTTGGGCAGCATTAGTGTTTGTGTTTTAGGTTGCAAGTACGGACAAAATATGTGACAACCCGAAATTTCTATCATGTACAACCATTCAATTCAATCAAATTCAGACTTGTTTCTGCTAACTTTTAGCACTGTTTAGAGTCTGTTTGAGTGTTTTTAACATAGTACATTCAAGAATCAAGCGTTAGGAAGTATCTTCTATGGTTCAATGTACAAGAATCAAACCCTAAACATATAATGAAGTGTTTACGGCCAAAATTTGAGAGTTTGGGCCGTAAACTCCATCATGGGCGTGAACTCATGCTTAAAGCAAGAGTTTACCTCCATTTCTTCATTTCTTCCATTTTCAAGGCTAAGAACTTCCATTCTCTCTCAAGTATCATCAAGCTTTCACACTTTGATCTTCAAAAATGTAAGATTTCTTTCCTTTTATTTGTTGTTTATCATCTTTTCTAGTAAGGATCATTGATTTCATCCATGAAATCATCTCATTTTGATAGATCTTCAAGTGTTCTTCATTTCAACAAGAACACCAAGAGCACACACTAGTGTTCTTGAACCTTAAACACCATTTCAAGCTTCTATATTGTAAGTACTCTTACCCTAGCTTGTTATATGATTGAATCACATAGTTTAAGACCTTGAAATCATCAAGAATTCAATAAGAACATGAGTTTACGGCCCAAGATCTTCCTTGGCCGTAAACTCTAAGTTTGTGGTGCAATTGTGGCACCACTCAATCCTAAGGCTTAAACAAGAGACTAGAACACTTCCTTGTGATTGTAAGACCTTCAAAACACATCATAGTACAGTCACCATGAGTTTACGGCCGTAAACTGATGTGGTTATCACCATATGGGCCGAAAACTCATGTGGTTTGTACAATATAGGCCATAAACTCCAATGTCAGGCCCTAGTACCCTGATATGCAGCCAGATGTGGTTTAGAACTTCAGTACAAGTGCTTCCTAGTTCCTAAAGTTGTTACATTGTATAATTAGTAGTTTTAGACACTAATTGTAATCATATATGTGTCATTATATGTTAAATAGGATCCGTGTGTGCTCAAGTATTCACTTGACTCTTAGCATCCTTTACCGATCTTTCATTCGTATCACTCACTATAGGTGAGTTGATACCCCTTTAATCTATCTTTAAAATGATTTTAAATGCTTTTATAGGGGGGGGGGGGAATACAAGTAGAAAACATACTCGCTTTATTTCCTTTTCCTTGTTTGGATGTGGACTTAGGGTATCAGTCAGTTGTCCAAAGGTCATCTAAATATTAGATATATATTATGTATACATATATAAACATCAAGGTTCTATTCAATCTATTCAGTACCTTTGGGTAGCAAAGGTATACATTCACCTATTCATATACATAAATTATTAGTAAACTATAATAGGTATAGTTTAGGAGAATACTATCATATACAGAGAATACTATCATATACAGAGAATACTATTCAAGGAATACTATACATAGAATACTATTACTATAAAAATTATACTATAACAAGATTCAAGGATAATATAATGTGAGATGCTACTTCATGACACAACGACCATTTCGTCGTGTCGCATTTTGTAACCAGAATCCTCTGGAGGGAGAGCCTGAGTTTACATAGAGATCTATACTGGATTGACTATCCTACACCTTTGTTGTTCACTACAGTGGGACTTGCAAGTCTACGGGTGCCAAATGTCATTTCTTCCGACGTCTTTCATCGTCGTGTTATAGGCTGTTTAACATGGTAACACTCATATCACATTTTACCTTAATTAAACCATTAGTTTTAAGGTAGTTATTACTGCAGTGATTAATATATAAAATACTACAGTACATACTTACAATTTTCCCATTATATTCAAATTGTGATCTTCTCACATAAAGGTTAATATAAAACTATATTTTGGTAATTGTAGTCAACTTGGGAAAGATACTCTTTTATAAAGAACAAACATACAAAACAGTCGTGTCTTGGAAGACGACTACTTTTATTATACTAGTAGAAAATATAGGATTTTCTAGGGTTTTCAAACATTTACATTGAACATTTAAAAACATATACATTGAACATATACAAACATTTTCAACAACTTATACAAACATTGAAAATAAATACTTATGAACTCACCAGCTTAAATGCTGATCTATGCTTTCAAAATAACTTGTATTCTCAGGTCATCAGTAAGACACGTACCGATGGCAGGTTTTGATAAAATGGAGCACAGTCAAGACTCGTCTTTTATTTTGATTCATTTTTGGTGTCTTAAATACTATGAAAGAACACACGTGTATTAAATATTACATTTAATGCAATGGATGATGTTGTTGCTTGTTTACTATTTTGCATTATTATGATACTACACATGACGTCATCCGCCCCAAAAGGTTTTCTGCTGTTCCGATTTTGGGGTGTGACAGATTGGTACCAGAGCTTTGTTTATAGTGAATCGAGTATATCAATGCATAAAAGATATACAAACTATAAACACAATGGGATTAAAATACTCTGACAAGAGTTTATACTTTTAAGTGAAGTCAGCGTTCAAGGGTTGTATCATTGTTCAACTGTGGTCGACAATTTTCTATGGATGAACTTTGGAGTTCAAGGCACTACCATTGCCAGGACAGGACTGGTTTCATGAAGATGGTAGTGTCAGTTGCGGGTGTTAGATGCATAAGTGGTTAACCATTAGATGTTCAAGAGAATTGTATTTTTGCATGGGCTATGTTCGGTTAGAGTTCAATGGTGCTGCAAGATTGGAAGTGGGAACGAGGACTCGTCAGCCAGAGTGATGATTAAGGCCTTTAGTGTCGGCACGGGAGGTGGATTGAGGTGTCAGACTACACCAGATTTCAAGAGTACTCATCAAGATTTCCGAGTATGGGCAATCTTAAGGTTTAACCGGTGATTAATCGCTAGCATTGGTAAGCACAGGTTGTCATCAGTGGGATACTGGAAAACAAGAAGGATTGGGAATCCTTCAATTCTTGCGTGCTGTGAAGACTTAGTTGAATCTAAGTGGGGGAGAGACTTTTTATAAAGTTTTCCAAATGTGAGTTCTGGTTGCGCGGGGTGCAATCTCTTGGGCACCTTGTCAACTAGAAGGGTATTCTAGTCTATCCGGCCAAGATAGAGGCCGTGATGCAGTGGGAGATTCCGAGGTCTCCATCTGAGATTCGGAGTTTCCTAAGTATAGCATGTTATTATCGGAGATTTATACAGGAATTCTAGGAGATTGCGGTTCCTTTAACCCGGCTGACCGAGAAGTCGGTGGCCTTTTGCTGGGGGCCTGAGCAGCAGGTAGCCTTCGAGACTCTCAGACAGCAGTTGTGCGAGCCATTAATTCTCACCCTACTAGATGGTGTATATGATTTCGTGGGTTACTGTGACGCTTTGATCACTGGTATGGGTACGGTATTGATATAGTGGGGTCATGTGATAGCAGGTTGCTGGAAGCAGGTTAGAGTTCCGGTTAGGACTCAAATTTAGTGGTTTATTAGGTCGAGTACGTGTTCGACCCGGTTTGGAAAGTGTTGTAAGACTACGAGGGTAGCCGTAGCATTTACTAGTGGTCAGTTAGTATGGAAAGTGTCGTAAGACTACGAGGGTAGCTGTAGCATTCACTAGTGGTCAGTTAGCATGGAAAGTGTTGTAAGTCTACGGGTGTAGCCGTAGCGTTCACTAGCAGTCAGATAGTATTAGAGTGTTGTAAGTCTGCGGGTGTAGCCGTAGCGTTCACTAGCAGTCAGACAGTGTTAGAGTGTTGTAAGTTGGCGGGTGTAGTCGTAGCATTCACTAGCAGCCAGATAGTGATAGAGTGTTGTTAGTATGCGGGTGTAGCCATAACATTCACTAGGTTGGTAGATAGCATGAGTGCATTGTTAGGACGTGGAAGGAATAGTAGTACCCACTAGTTCGGGTGCAGTAGTGAGGATATGGAAATCCACCGATTGGATTTCGAGATTACCCAAATGGATTAGATCTGGTTGATCCAACAATACGACTATTGGAACGTCACTGCAGTTATAAGATCATGGAAGCAATTGATTGCTTAGGTTCGTGTATGATATAAGGCTACTATTGGTCATGGAGCCATCACTTTTAGCCTTGGGACTGGTGACGTCAGGATTCGACGCATGGAAGGGATCGGTTAGATCAGAAAGTTGTTAGAGTCACAGTGGCATGTAAAGAGAATTGTTATCGAGATTAAGAATGCAATCATGATTTGTATGAATGAAAAGTATGAACACAGGATGTAAATATTAATCATATCTTATATTGATGAAGAAACTGATTACAATAAGCAGAGAGAAAAAGTGTTCTTTTTCTACTTCTATCCTCAGTCCCTATTTATAGGAAACCTGAGTGTACAAAAAATATACTAAGTCCTAAACTATAAGCTTCGCACAAAAGAAGAGACTTAGTAAAATAAATAATATGCGAAAACAAAAGAAACAACTATTTCGACTTTTACAACTTATAGTCTCTACAATCTCCCCCTTTGTAAACAGTCAAAACTATTCAGTCTGAGAGACGCTGAATAGCTGAGCTAATTGTTCTTCTGATTTCTGAATACGATGTAATAATCTTTTTGAGCTCCTTCATGTCTCCTTCATTGTTCTTCGAGCAATTATTCATACAAACTATGAAATTCGTATATTGTGAAGTTGTATATCTTTCAATTTCTAAGACTTTGAACAAAAATTTCTTTGGCTTCCCTTTCGTATCCTACCCTGCGAAAACCATGCCAAAAGGTTTAAGGAATATCTCTCCATCTGAATATTTTCTCAATTCTATTTGAGATAAAGTAGACTCCCAAGGAACTGTCACTTTTTTTCCCCGAACAGATGCAAGTTCTTCATCTATTAACGCCAAGCAATCATAGTAGTTATCTATGAATTTCTTGATATGTGCGAAACCAAACTTGAACACGTTTGTATCATATCCGTTGAATTTATTCTCTTCCATTTCCTTTAAGATCAGAGCCACTTGAATAAGATCATTCATATTCATCAACGGGAAGTCAGCTATTGTAAAATCAATAGGCTTGTTATCTGCTCGAACAACAAAATGTCGGAAATTTTGAAGCATGTTCTCAAACAGTTCATCCTTCTTGATTGTTAACACCTTTTTAATTTTCATCAAAGACCACACCTCATCCTGATCCTTCGCAAGTACAACATGAAATCTTATTTTCATTGAAGTGTATTCATCTGCATCTTTGAATTTTTCACTAATCTTGTACTGCGTTGTCATGAACATCATCTCATTAATTGGAAAGTCAAGTTGGCACCTGTTTGAATTTGCAATATCGTAACTTCTTCTTGGCTTTTTCTCAAATTCATACAAATGACATCCAATGACTTTAGATTCGATAGTTTCATATGAGTATAACTTCGCAGGATCACCCTTGTTCATTTTTGGTGGGTCATTTGCTCTTTGCCTCATGATGCTCTGTACTTGTCTTAATTTTTCCATTTCAGCTTCAGCTTCAGCTTTCTTTTCTTCTTTTGATTTTTCAATAAGTATCTCTTTGCCTTTTCCAGCATCCACAGTTTGAGGTTTCGCACTTGAGCTACCTCCTTCAGTTGACCCTATTACAATTCCCTTAAGAATTGGCCTTATTGTTACTGTTGTTGAAGAAATTGGTTTCATGATTATTGACAAAGTTGTTTTTAGTTGAGTAGAATAGACCTTCCCGACAACCTTCGCATCTTCAACTTTACTCCCTTTTATTTGTCCCCCTTGCACCCGTGTGTAAGCAGGTGGGGCATTCCTTGGCAGTAGAGAAGTAAAGTTGGTAATCGGGGCCAACGCTTTTTGAATGACTTGCTCTAGAGTATTAACTTTGAGAGTTAAAAATTCTGGAGTAAGAATCGACTGTTGAGAAGTTTGCGAAACACAACTTTTTAATTCAGTAGCCAACTAAATTAATTTTGAAAACTGCTCCTTATTCTCTTGATGCTTGGCTTCAATCATTTGAGCAGATGGTTGATAATCAGTGGCAAGCTTGGTCACTGCTCCAACTATTATATCAACATGTTTTTGAACCTCTGTATTTTGTGAATGAAGGTCCTGAATTTCTTTTGCAAGTTCAGCCTTTAACTCCTTGATCTTGAAGTTAACATCTTCCCTGACCTTTTTGACATCTTGTAGAAAAAGAACATGGCGTTCTTTTGTAACACTTTTCAAATCCTTGATAACAGCATCAAAAGATTTTCCTTGAGCATGAATGCAAAGCTCATTATTTTTGTCAGAATCATCAACTTTGCAATGAGATGCTTCTCTGCAGCTTTAATCATTGATTCAACCTCCGAGCCAGAGATAGATGACTTTGTACCAGCATCTGCTTGAGATTGAATAATGGCATTCAATTTGCGATTCAGTATTTTAAACTGCTTACCTGACATAAGCATATGATCAGGTATTTCCTCCTCCACTGAATCAAAATGAATCGCTTCAAACATTCCTCCAAAACCTCCTCCTTCGGTTTCTTAATCAGACTGAGCTTGCGAAGGTATAGGTTGTGGTGTTTCAGGGGATTGAGATGGAAACAATGTGGTGAAGGGATGTTTTAAAGGATGATCAAATATAGATGATGTGAGTGTTTGTGTATTTGGTAAAGGAAATGGTGGTAACAAAGTAGTTGGCTCTGTGAGTTGAATACTTTTGATAATTGTCTCCGTATTAGATACGTTAACAACATTATCAAAAATAAGTTCTTCCTCTTGAACTGAAGTTTGTGTAACTTCCAGTGGTGTGGATGTGGTAGTAGAGATTTGCGAAATGATAGTAAGAGTAACAGTTACCGTTGTGGAAACAGGTGGAGTTTCTGGAATAACTTCTTCATCAGAATATTCCTTGTGAATGATTAACTTGCGTTTCTTGGAAATTGTTGCTTTCATATGCTTTGCAACCTCTTGAGCTGTTTTGCGCTTTGAGCCAGGAGAAATAGGAGTTGGAACATCACGAAACGCTACCCCTTTACTACTGTTCTCCGTCTTGCGAATAATAGGAGAAGAAGTTTTGCGAAGCTTCTTTAATATCCCAGATTTTGAGGGTATAATCTCCTTTGTTTTTGTAGAAACTTCTTCATTTTCAACCTCTTCAGCTTGTGAGACTTTAGAAGACTGAATTTTTTTTTTTTTTTTTTGTGTCTTCTTCTTCTTCTTCTTTGAGGATTCTCCGGTAACTTCTAGTAAGACTCCAGTTTGTACAGCTGGATCAAAAGTTTTCATATAACGAACGGAAAGTTTGTGAGTTGAGTGACCATTGCGAAACATCACATCCGGAATGTGAGCTACGTTGGTGAAGATATTTTCATCATCTTCAACCTCTTTTGGAAATTGATACAATGAAAATTCTGGAACCTCTCCATCTTCTGGAACTTGAATACCTTCTTTTTCATACACCTTCGCAAGAATTAGACTCCAGTACCTGGCACACGAAATCCCCTTCTCAACATTCGTGTTTTCAAGACTTTTGATGAACTCCTTCCATTATTGAGTTCCATAATCAACACTCACATCATAGTACAGACCCATCACCATTGCATACACTTCCATCCGACCCCTGTCTAGACCGACAGTCCTCCCTGTTAATCACCTTAGAAAAGTACCAAAGAGAAAGTTCCACATGTAGGGTAAACTTGATTTTCTAAAATCACTTATCTTTTCAAGAGTAGATTGATGGCCCATCTCATTGAACATGAAGATAATCTGTGAATTGGTTGGTTTAAAGAATAGTGGGTTATTGGGAATGTTCAAGAAGTCAATGAACATCTTCTTGTTAAGACAAACCCTCTTGTTATTCATCATGTGGAAGGTGATAACATCAGTGGCATAGTTGTAGGATGCTGTTGATGCCGCCATTAACAACCATGTCATCGGAACCGGAAAAGAACTGAACATTGTGGTTGCTAAAGATGATATTTTCAATGCAACAATCAACATCTTTAGTTCTTCTGGGTAAGATGAGACTTTAGGGTCAACAAGGTAGTTTGTGCTTTGAATCTTCATAAGGGATTGTGAAACAACTTCTTCTGTGTTGGATTGAGTAGCAGCCATTGTTAGGGTTAGAAAAGAAGAAAGAATCAGAAATTTGGGAATTTTTGTGTTTGATCGCGTAACCGTATAACACCTTCTTGAACCCCCTTTTATACATAATCCTGATTGATTTGAATTTGAAGCGGGATGCATTTAATGAGATCCGACGTGGCACCTTGAAAATCGGACCATTACTGCAAAAAGTTAGCCATGTGTGAAAAAGCAGTTGTTACATCGCCTTGAAAACCGCGCAGAATACCATTCGTCACGTATACACAACCTGTCAATATTCCCGTTGTTGAATTGTAACCGTTAGAACCCTTTGCATGGAGGCAAGGCTCTTTCACTTTTGGGATGAAAAGCGAAGTCATATGCCAGACTTGCGAAATCTTCAGTCTAAGTTGGTATTACTTAGAACCTTAAGGATTTCGTGAGTGCAGTGTTCTAAAGAAATAAGATAAGAATCAGGATAATTTTTTTTTGGATTATCGTGATGTCAAAAATGTAATTTGATACGAAAGCAGTTAACCCCAGGCAAAGGTTACTTCGTTAATCATCAAGAGAGATGATCAACAGCTTGTGTATGTTCCCGTGAATTACAATCGAATACTTTTTGATAAGTATCAAAGGGCTTCTTTTGAAAAGTCAGTGTTGGGTTGGTTTAAAATTTCATTACATATAAACTTTAACATAAGGTGAGAAATTGTAAATGAAATTACTTGTATGACCAGTGTAGTCAGTGACAAGTCGGCTTTTAAAAATGTTTATCATGACTAGGATATGCGAATGAAACTCACACTGAAATCATATTCAAAAAAATTGTTGTATTGGATCTTGTTGGGTAACAAACATCGTGGGTTGCGAATGTTTGATCAAGACCAAGCATGCGAATTGAAAGTGACTTCGAGTTTTGAATTTTGGTACTGAAACAAAAGTTTTGTTAATATCTGGAACAATTTTCCCCGTCAATTCCTTAAATTGAAAGATGTTTCGGTTTCACCTTCATCACGGACTCATGATGTCAGATCCGTAACACAGAATGTTTGTATATCTAGGTCTCGATGGGTTTGATCAGAGACCTCTCGGACATACGTCTTTGTGTGTGATTTGTGTTAAGAATTTTTTAATGAAAAGGATTGGTTATAAGATCGAATGTACCTCTGTTATGTGTGGACCAAACAAAAAACTCTTAACTCATTTGAGAAGAGTAAGGTAGCTCTTTTGACTAATGCGAATATAAGCCTTATTGGGAGGAAATTTTCATGTGATAATTTCATTAAGGCTTTGGTTTCTTACACATAGAGTCATATAAGGGTTGAGACAACATGCTGCAGCATGCTTCTAGGGACATCCTAACTAGTACAAAGTTGAAAAAGATAGTACCTTCCCATAGAAACATACAAGCATGACCACTTCGCATTAAGCTCTGAACTAAACTAAAAACACACAATACTTAAAGAACAAAGTTAACAAAAAAAATATTTTTGTGATTTTTGAATTTTTCGAAAATAAAATCTTTTTGATTTTTTTTTTGGATTTTCGAAATAAGAACAAAACAAAAGAAAATATTTTTGATTTTTCAAGTTTTTCGCAAATGAAAACATAACAAAATAAAATCTTTTTGGATTTTTGTATTTTTAAAAATGAAAACAAAACAAAAACAATTGAATCTTAGTTACCAGTTGTACGGATGCGAAGCCATGCGAAGCCTCTGAATGTACGGTAACTTCTGAACGATTATGACTTAGAGCTGCTAAATGGACCTTTGATTCTTGAGATTTTGAAATTGAATTCGCATCGATCATCCCCAAACCTGCTAAAATTCTTACAAAAGATTTTTCATCAAGAGGTTTAGTAAAAATATCAGCAAGTTGTTCAGTGGTTTTACAAAATGTATTTCAATATTCCCATCTTCCACATGATCTTTGATAAATGATATCTAAGAGCTATGTGTTTTGTCTTTGAGTGTTGTACTGGATTATGACAAATGCGAATTGCACTTTGAGAATCACAATACAAGGGAATATTTTTCATGTTTATTGCATAATCACGTAGTTGACTTTGAATCCAAATGATTTGCGAAGTGCAAGCAGCAGCTGAACTATATTCAGCCTCAGCAGTTGATGTAGCAACACAAGTTTGCTTCTTTGGCTGCCAACTCACCAACTTTCCATCTAATAGTTGACATCTACCACTTGTACTTTTTCTATCCAAAGAACATCCTCCAAGATCAGAATCTGAAAAAGATTGAATGAAAAATCCCGATTTCGCAAGATACCAAAGTCCTAACGAAATTGTTCCTTTAAGATAGCGACAAATATTTTTCACTGCAGTTAAGTGAGGTTCTCTAGGATTAGCTTGATACCTAGCATAATTACACACATAAAACATAATATTAAGTCTACTTGCAGTTAAATACAATAAAGACCCTATCATGCTTCGATAAAGTGTTAAATCAATAGCAGGAGTATCTAACGAAGGAGTTAGTCTTGTTCCCACTACCATTGGTACTTTAAGCTTCGTGCTATTTGTGATTCCAAAGTTTTCAAGAAAATTCTTTGTATATTTTTCTTGGTTGATAAAAATTCCATCCCTGTTCTGTCTTATATTCAAACCAAGAAAATTGTTAATTTTTCCCATCATGCTCATCTCAAATTTACCTTTCATGAGATTTTCAAATTCAGTAGACAATGCTGGATCAGTTGAGCCAAAAATAATATCATCAACATAAATTTGAACAAGCGTAAGATGATTCCCAACTTTCTTGCGAAATAATGTGGGATCAACTGATCCTTGTTTAAATTTAGATTGTTTCAAAAAATTGGTAAGTGTTGCGTACCAGGCTCTTGGTGGTTGTTTTAACCATAAACTGCTTTGTCTAAAATGTAGACATGATCAGAATGTTCTTCATTTACAAATCCTGGTGGTTGTTCAATATAGACTGTTTCTTCTAGTTCTCCATTTAAGAATGCACATTTAACATCCATTTGAAAAACATCAAAGTCTTTATGAGCTGCATAAGCTAAATATATGCGAACTGCTTCGAGTCTTGCAACAGGTGCGAATGTTTCTTCATAGTCTATTCCCTCTTGTTGCAAATATCCTTTAACCACTAGTCTAGCATTATTTCGAATAATATTGCCATCTTTATCGGTTTTATTTTTAAAGATCCATTTTAATCCGACAATCGAAACATCAGAAGGTTTAGGAATTAATCTCCAAACCTTGTTTCGTTCAAATTCAGCCAGTTCAGATTGCATAGCAACAACCCAATCTGAGTGTTCCATAGCATTCTTTACTGTCTTTGGCTCTATTTTCAAAATAAAAACATTAAACATACACAATTCTTGGTTCGCATTCAGTACCTCATTTTTCGCACGAATTTGAGCTCTTGTCCACACACCATCTTGTGGATTCCTAATCACCTGTTCTTTGGGATGATTTCTTGTCCATTTCTCAAGTGGTGGAAAATCAGGATTAAATTCCAATGGTGCATCTGTGCATCTTTGTACATATCATCATTTTCAGATCCTACAACAGAAAAATTATCATTTAATTCATGAAATTCATCATTTTCATCAAGATTAATTGTCTATGTTTCATCATGCTCCCCCTCAACATGATGTTCATCTTGATGCTCCCCCTCAAAATGATATTCCTGTTGATTTTGCGAATGCTCCCCCTCAACTTGATGATTCATATTTTCATTCCCCCCCTCGAAAGTTTGCTCTTCCACCATACGAACTTCAGACACACTTTCGCAAGATAACGACGTTGTAGTGATTTTTGAATCATCATTATGTTTTGAGGATTCTGATGTTTGATTATCAGAAGCATTAACTTCTGCATCTATTGCCCTGTCAAGAGTTTGAAAAATTAAGTCATAATCAAAATCATTTATTTCTGAATTTTCAATCTGAGTATCTGCATCAACAAGAATTGATTTATGTTCAAATTTACTATCCGTTTGTTTAAGATAGTAATCATCAAAAGTTAAGTTGAAAGTTTCTTCAATTTTTCTTGTTCTCTTGTTTAACACCCTGTATGCAACTGAATTTTGGGAATATCCTAAGAATATGTCTTCATCAGCTTTAGCTTGTAACTTGGTCAAATTATCTTTTAGATTCATTATAAACACCTGCAACCAAAAACATGGAAAATTTGACATTAGGTTTTCGATTATTGAGTATTTCATATGGAGTGACATTGAATCTGCGATGAATGAATGACCGATTCTGAGTAAAACTTGCAGTTGATACTGCTTCAGCCCAAAGATATTGAGGTAAGTTCGCATATGTTAACATGGTTCTGGCTGCTTCACATAAAGACCTATTTCTTCTTTCAACAACACCATTCTGTTGTGGAGTATATGGTGAAGAGAAATTATGCGAAATGCCTTTGTCTGTGAGAAAAGAGTCCAGTGTTTGATTTTTAAACTCAGAACCATTATCACTTTTAACTTTGCGAACATTCTTTTTAAGGCTAATCTCAATCTTTTTGATAAAATCAATCATCGTCTGGGCAACTTCAGATTTTAACCTGAGAAAAAATACCCATGTGAATCGAGAAAAATGATCAACAATAACTAAAATGTACCGCTTTTTATTGATTGTAGCAACAATCGACGGTCCACATAAGTCAATGTGAAGAAGTTCCAATGGTTCCACAATTTTTGAATCTATCACAATTAGATGACCTTTTCTATGTTGTTTTCCTTGTTCACAAGCTACACACAAAGTATCATTGTCAAATTTTAGTATAGGTAAACCTCAAACTAAATCTATCACAATTGGATGACCTTTTCTATAATCTCGCAAGTTTTCCTTTTTGCCAGTCATGTGACGAGAACAACCACTATCAATATACCATTTCGCATCATATTGCTCGTCACACATCACATGCATTTATTGAAAAAAATTAGGAACCCAAAACTTATTGGGTCCATCATTAGTAGTTTTGAACAAATTCTTTGAATTTAAAAACCATGTTTTCACTTTATCTGAGACACTATCCATTAAATAAACATCATCAGATCTAGATACTGAAATATAGTTATTCAACAATTTTGGATTTCCATTGACTTTCATCTCATCCTTCACAACATTTGCAACTTTGATAATTGGTTTCCATTTTTGTACTGGAACTTGCGAATCATGAGATGATGAACTACCAGTAGAAGAGTTATTCACAAACTTGTCAAATGCAGTCTTTATCTGTTGCTCTGAGAACTTCCCATTTTGATATTGTTTTTCTTTCCCTTCAAGCCAATGGTTGATCGTATAAACATCAGATTTTCCTTTTATATACGAAACTTTGGTTGGTTTTGAGATCGAAGGATTTGGAAAATTTGGTTGTTTAGGTGAAAATTTTGGTTTTTCTTGAGTTTTGACATTCAAAGTTGATGAATTATTCGTTAATTTTCTAATATTGTGAAACTTATGATCATTCACAAATTTTTGCGAAGTCTCAAATTTTCTAATGTTGTCATATTTCTGAACAAATTTATCATTATTTTTCATTGGAATTTAGTCACCAAAATATATTGGTTTGTGAAAACTTGTATACTCTCCAACCATCAATTTAAATTCATGAGAATTTAGTTTCACTTCCATTTTTGGTTTTTCATCTTTTTCAAAAACTTTGTTTTCTTTTTCACGTTCAACCACCCATTTTTGTGATGCTTTTTGACCTTGAAAAACATAAGAATTTTGAGTCAAATTGTTTTCTACTGTATTTTGATTTGCAAAGAAACCTTCAGTAGTTGACCTTTGATTATCATTTTCAACCATTTTGTTGAATTCAGGTTTAATATTCTCAACATTCGCAGTTGTGACAAAAACTTGATTTGGAAAAATTGTGGTATCTGTGCATGTAAAATTTGGATAAACCATAGTGTTAGTTTCCAAATAATATGCGCCTTTGTCATTAAGAATTTTTTCGAATTCTTTTATATCATCAAACACATGATCAATAACAACTCGTTGAGTTGTCTCATGCGAATCCTTCACTTCTTCTTTTTCTTTATCAGTGTCATCTTACTTCCAGCTTTCAACTTCCACTTTATCAAAGTCACTATGTTGCGAAGTAGAGGGTTGATCATTTTCATCCTTTACTACTGAATCAACTATAATTTCTTTACCTTTGATCTTAGATGTGATATTAATGATTGACAATTTAGAACAATCAACCCCTTCTTCCTCTTCGATCTCACTGATTCCACTCACATTATCTGAATTGTCATTGACATCAGCATAATTGAGTTGACAAGCAAGAGTTGAGATTTCAGTTTTCTTTAAGATTTTCACTTGTTCATTCTTTGTCAAACATTCATTAACAATACTAACCAACTCATCAGCATTCAAGAATTCATCAATTTTGATAATACCATATGCGAATCTATCAGCGGGTATTTTGTCAAATTGTGGAATTGTGTTTTCGCAATCATAAGAAACAACATCAACTTTTTGACGTTCATATTCAAGAAAAGGTAAAAGTTTCCTATGTTGTTCTTTGCTAATTTCAGATGAATGATGTAAAGCAGTTAATTTTGCATACAAACACTTAGCAGAGTTACAGTAGATATTTCTTTGTGCTAGTAACAACCAAACTTCATTTCCAAGTTTGTCCTTATCACAATTTACATTTTTGATCTGTAATTCAAGTTTTTCTACTCTGCTTCATTTTATTTCTAATTCTCTCCGTGTCTCAACTAGTTGCATATTTAAATTTTGAGCTTCAGTACTAGCAAACACAATAACAGAATCAAAATAAGCCACAGTATCATCAAATGAAGTAATTTCAGCATCATATGCAGATAATGGAATATTAAAAGATTCAAGAATAGCACGTACCTTGGTGGTCATTGGAGATTTGTCTGTGGATTTGGACACAAAGCATCATCTTGCAACATTCTCTTGGCAATTGTCTTCAAAGCTTGCGAACATTGCACCATGAGTTGGATGCCTCATTTCTTCATCATTAGATCCTGAAGACCAGATCTGATATGTTCCACTCTCTTCTTCATCAGACACTCTTTTTGCAACTAATGACATTCCTTTCGCCTTCGCATGCACTTCTTCAAGTTTTTCGGAATAGTAGGATTCATCTTTAATTTTGATCTTCTTCTCCTCTTTCTTTCTTAGCATGCAATCAGCTACGAAGTGATTTGCACCATTGCAGTAGTGACAATAAATTTCCGAATCACCTTTTAACTTCTTCATATCCTTCGCATCTTTTTGCTTTTCGTCATTCTTGTCCAATTTCTTCTTCTCCTCACCTCCAGCTTTTGCGACACCATTCTTTGCATCATTTGACTTTCCTTTTGGATTGAAAGGCTTTTTGAAAAATTTCTTAACTCTGTTGTTTGAGTAGAATGCAATAGCTTCATAATCAGAGTTCATTAAGAAACCTTCATTGTCTGAACCATCTGTTTCATTAGTATCAACCTCTGAAACCTTTGAAACAAAAGCCAAAGGACCTCCTAGACTTTGTTTTGATTCTTCAAACATTTCTGAAACTTCACTTTCGTGTGTTTTCAGCTGGTTGTAGAGATCATTCAAGTTGGTTGTATCAAAACTTTGTTGATTCTTTATCATCATACTCACACTTCACCATTCCTTGAGAAGGCCCATGATGAATGTTAGATTAAATTACATGAGAGACCTTGTGATTCCATACCTATTGCAACGATAAACAAGCTCATTCAGACGATCATATTAGTTTTCAAGAGTTTTAGCATCCTTTTGTCCGAATTCCTTAAGTTCAACAAGACATTGCTTCACAGATTTGATCTTCGTCTTTTCGCTACCTTGATACTGTTGGGTTATGAGCATTCTAAAACTCCTAAGTGTACATGCAACCCTAAATACCTTGGATCTATGTTTTCTCTATTATACATGCAAATATGAACATCCAAGGTATTATCCTAATCTAGCATACAAAACTATCAATATAACAAGATAGAATACATACCTCTTTGATGGTGCTTGTCTTCATGAAGCTTGAGTGCCTAGTGCCCCAAGTGTGACACCTCAAATGGTTCACAATCATCAAAACACTTAGAATAACTTAGAGAGAATTCTACACTTCATGAAATCGGCTAGCCCTCTCTTATTCTCACTAGTGGCCGATTTTGGTCAAGAATAATATCTATATATAGTGTTACAATTAGGGTAAACTCTAATTATCATGACTTTCCATTTCCTTGGATCCATGGGTTCAAATACACCATGGAGCATCCATGGAGTATCATATGGGTTTTGGCCCAACTAGATAATCCATGGAGCATTAGCCCACTATACAAGTATGGATGATTTACACAATCAACCCATATATTTAATTAGTCTTCTTTTGATCACTTAATTAATCCTAGATTAATTCTTGATCAACACTAATTAAATAATCTTATTATTCTTAATATTAATATATTAGAACTTATAATATATTAATAACCGTAAGTGTCTTATTTCTCTCATTTAGTCTATCCAACTGCATGATGGTATGCAACCTAAATGGACCATGCCGGTTATGGACGTAGACATTAATCCAACAGTCTCTCACTTGGATAAGTCTAAAACTATTATTGCGTATGACTTCAGGAACCAACTGACAATCGTAGCTCTCAAAAGCTTCTGTCGAACTCTGACCTTGTAGATGAACTCTGATCTTGACAATGACTTGTCCATTAGATAAGGTATCATATATTCCTCCATTCTAGATATCATATGGACTGAGACATGGATTATAATCATTCTGTCTGTCCATTAGTTGTTTCCCGATTTCCGATTTATGATGACTGACTAATTGAACAAATCAAATCAGTCCTGGCCCGGCCGAGCACTTCCAATTGTCATCATCAAATCATCGAGGGGCCCACAGATATCGCTTTTATCCTGAAGGTAAAAGGAATGGATAAACTTCGACTCATATGGCTTGTTCTACTACTTGTTGAATCATACACAAAGACACGTTTTATAACATCGAGTTACCAATGCGTTTCGTGCAATCAATGTACAACCAACTCATAGTAACAACTCATATCTCTAGGTTTGAAGAATATAAGATATTATCGTCTCATGATCACTCGTGATAAAACCCATGAAGTGATTCCAATGAGCGCGGGTTGAATCCAATACTCAGAACTTATGAGCAATCATGAGTGTTGTAGCCCTTTGTCCAACACCTTAGACCTCTACAAGCCAACCCATGACAGTCTTAATTCATATCTACTTCTAACATATGACCGACTGTGGATGGTTTGAATAACTTAGTCATTCCGGAAGAATAACCTAGTTTATTCGGGAAGTCAAAACATGCAAAATGAAACACAATAATAATTGAATCCAATATGGTATCAAAACCTATGAACATAAATAAAACACCTTTTATTTATCACCATATGATTACAAATTATTCATTGTATACTGTTTCAGCTATCAACTTTATTCTTGAATTTAAAACAATAGTTGTCCCATGCTCCAAGCATGTACACTATGTTTTTCTAAACACTAGTCATGCCACACACCAAGTATGCATACTATGTTTGTCTATGATCTTTACTTTGTGAACTAGATCAATTGAACCTCACTTCAATGATTCTCTTTTCACACTCCCAAATCCTTACTGCAAATGCAAGAATTCCAAATTCATGCCATTTACTGAAATCTGTTAGATTCTAAACTTATATGCAATGATCCTCTTGTAACGATTATGCACAAATTCACAAAGACTTGGCAACAATCATTACAAAGTATTCCAAAGGAGATCAATTCCTTGGAAACATCCTTCTTGCATTAAGTTTCCTAATCTTAAACAGATTGGAAAAATTCTAACTTTGAAACATTTCCAGATTCCATTTTGACTATCACTTCTGAACAAGAGTTGCCTCCTTACAGATTATGTCAATATGGTCCTTCCAGAATTATCACTACACTTCCAACTGTCTTTGAGCAACCAATCTTTGGTAAACCTTAGATTGTCCTCGACAATTGTTTAATCCTTTTAGTCATAGCCAGTTCTAAACCTTTTCCCTTCTTAATGCCCTACGCATTTGGAAAATTTTAGAAAGGATGAATATAGCACATGTAATCGATCCTATATCTGAAGTATATGGGACACGATTCATGATGTCTCACATAAAGACTAAACCAGTCTTTTGCTGTAACATTTCCATTTCTATTTGCCAAGTTCTCATAATTCAGATTATAAAAAGGGATGCCGTAATCATAATCGAATTTTAGAACGCAAATAATGGACCCATATACAGAATTTCCTTATGTTGAGCCATTCCAACATGAATTCATCATATATATCCTTGACTAAATGATTAAAACCTCACGATCTAAGCTTATAGATTTGAGATGAAGTATAATTTCCTCTCCCTTAATTATAGCAAAACAACTTTTTCCCAGTTGAAACTTTTGTTTTCTATAATTAACATTGCTAACTTGCAATACTTATCATACTTATCATGCTCCCACTAACATGATGATTATTAGCATAACACTTATGCTCCCACTAGCTTTGACATGTACTCAGAAATCAGCTGGACTTCTAGAAATCAATACTTTATTGACTTTCTTACCAAAGTTGAGATTTTTGATACTAGATTGTTTTGTGTGTCTAAACAATTATGAAGAGGGATGCCGTAATCATAATGGTTAGACCTTTTTTCCACTTCTCACAAGTCCAGGTTAGTGTGCCGGTAAACCACACACGCTCCACTAACGACTTTGAGAGTGCAAATATCACAATTGCTATCTAACTAAAATCTACTTAGTGAAAGTGTTTCCTCACCATCATTTTCATGAATCGGAGAGAAACCTTATGACACTTAGATTTAATGGTGTATGAGTTCTTATCCATGTGAATTGTCAAAACCATAGTCACAAGACAAGGATAATGACAAATCCAAACTCATATGGACTGAACTCAATCTTAATTTCTTGCCACCTAGCAGCTCAAGGGCCTACCATTGCTTCCAAGTTGTTGTGCAACAAACTGAGAACTCTAAGAACTCATATGCAAAGCCAACTTTAACTGGAATGGGCACAGAATATGTCAACACGATAGGTTATAAACGTCAAGTTGTGTGCTAGTGAGGAACTTCAGGTTTCATTCTTGATTAGTTTTTAAGACTTTCAAGACCTTTAAGACTCCCACTATCCTCATGACCTATAAGACTCCCTTGTCAAACATCCAAGAGATAGTGTGGATTCTAATCAAGACAAACACTTCACACAATTGACCGAAGTTGGTCTTTGTTTCATCCAAAACATCACAACTTACCAATTTCGAATGTACTAGAGTATAAAACTTTTACTCTTACATTTGACAAGTGTTTTAAACCTTCTTTAAGACATGTCACTCAAATTACAATCTTAGAATATGACTCTAAGACTTGTATTGGAACGAAGTATGACTCATCTTCTTGATTTAACTATTTCAACAATTCAAGATCCCTTCTTCTTAGTCATAAGAATGCACTAAGACTTCCTTAGAGAACTAATTTTGATATGGTTTCTTAATCATTAAGATGATCACAAAACTGATACTAAAGTACTCTCCCATCTTTTCAGATTTGAGGAACTTTTATCCTTCTGCCTAATTTGATTCTTTTTATTCGCTCTGCCATGCATTGGAACCTTTTCCAATGTCTCAGAGTTACACTTAAGCTTGTAAGTATAATCATATTTACCGATCATTAGTAAACTATGACGAATAGCCTTATATCTTTTGTGGTGGACTTAATCAGTGCACATGACTATGTACTCGATCCCTTAGTCCATTACTTGACTCACATATCCATGTGAATAAGTAATTAGTCTTAATTTTCCAATACTTGAAAGTTCTCATTCATCATGCTATACAACTTTCATGATTCCAAGTCCCGGTCCAATTGGGACTTTGGATGATGAGAATCTTTCCTTATTTGGTAAATTTAGACATTACCACAAATGAAGGAATCAATTTCATATTTCCACTCTTGCTATTAATGGAATCATATAAGCAACAAATTTTTTTTCCTCAAATGCCATTGTAAGGATATTTTAAAATAAATAAAATAAAAAATTTTCTTTTATTTTAAAACTATGCGGAAAAACTTATCCTTACAATCCATATGAAAACTTGTTGTTATCTATTCCTTAGCAATATCTCATAACTCCTAAGAATCCGATTTTCAAACTACGCGATAGAAATCCATCTATGCGATCAGATTCAGCATATTCTTTCTTTAAGTTCCTTTACTTTTCTTTGATTCTTAAAACATTACCATGTGACCCAGTCACATCATGTATCAGGAATCTCAGAATAGAAACTTAACAGAGTTAGATTAGTGGACTTTACTTGAAGTAGAGTCAATCTTATTGACTTTAACATCCTTAGATAAATTTGGCAGCTTCGCAACTAATGACCCTTCCTTTGGCAATATAAACATATGGACCCTTTGATAATGGTACACAGGACTATTACAGACTTAGCTTTTCTCTTTACCATTTGGTCAACCTAGTTGACTATGGTCAATCCCTTTCCTTGGAAGAGAATGCTTTTTCTGTATTTCCAGTGTCACCATTGTCAATGTCCATAAAGTTTCAGGAAGTTGATCTTAGAAAATAGATAAGATCATTAAGGGTCTTGTCATAGTCTGTTTCATAGGTGTTCCAAAAGAACTCACTATGTGACTTTGAAAGTGATTGAACCACCAACTTTCTCAAGACTTTGACACCCAACTCTCCCGGCTTGTCAATATGTGACTATATCTCCAAGATGTGACCACACCAAGACCTTTATTTGCCAATAGGGCTCGAGTGACCTTAAACTTTCTAAGAACTTGTGGGTTAGGGAGAATAATTGGAGGAGGAGAAAGAAGTATGATATCCATGGGACATCATCTTCTTTTGGGAAAGCTTGTTTCAAGAGATTTGGGAAGATCATAAATGTCTAAACCAGACATGTTTTCGGAGATATTCAAGATAGTTGATCTTAAAGTCCTTAATATGACACCCAATATGAAATATTAAGGCTAGGACCCAACAAACTATTTTATAACTTAGAAGAGGTATGCCGTAATCCAAGCTATAAAACATTTGAAGGTAGGTGAATGACGATTCACCAATTTCCACCAAGATAAACGAAATGTATTATTAGGTTTTAATTGGATTTGAAACTCCTAGATCTTTTGAGATTCATTGAACTGTTCAACGGCATGTTTCAATCTCGAGTGTGCCATTCAGGTTTTGTGATTGGGATGCCGAGGATCACAAAACAAGGTGTGAAGTAACCATGCAAATTATTTGGTACCCTTAAGTGTTTATCCCTCAATCGATGTGCCGGTTAACCACACACGCTCCATCGATACTATGATAAACATTAAGTTACCCTTTGCCTACCTTGTTAAATACGAGTTAGTGTGCCGGTTAACCACACACGCTCCACTAATCGACTTAAACAAAGTGCAAAGTGTAATTTCATGGATTAGCACCTTCTTCACATTTTTCTAAGTAACTAAGATTGGGTATTATTAAGAGTTTAGTTACTTAGTATTTATCATTAATACTTTTAATGAAAGGAGAATTATAGTCCTGTCAAACCCGTTCGGCTAACGACCCTCCACCATTCAAGCAAGCGGTGGGTGAGAGTGGACACCCATTAAGTTGCCATTTTATAGGCAACAACCTTATACCCACCTTATAGACCAGCTTCGTGAATGAGGCGTACTAGCAGTAAGACCGACTTTACTCTTATACATATATATATTATTAACTTATAATATTATAAAGTATAAGGGTTGAATTTTAACTTTTAAAATTCTAAGGGCTAACTTGGAATTAAAGTATTCATAAGAGAAAACTTTACAAATTCCAAAACTTGAGGGCAAGTTTTGAAACTATTCAAAACTAATTAATTCCATAACTTATATGTTTAAAGTAGTTTTAATCCAAAAACTCTTCAAGTTCCATAACTTGAGGACAAATTATGGAAGACTTTAAACTAATAAAGAATTAACTTTTTCTTTACTTTATAACCTATGAAATTAATTAAGGTTACATTATTTTTTTATTTATTTATTTAATGAAGAGACTCTTGGTCCTCCATAACTTGAGGACAAATTATGGAGTCATAACTCCAATTAATTAGAACTAGACTCTTCATTTTTGTAACCTTTGCCAACTTTATGAGTTTTATGAGTCTTTAATGTGACTCTTCATGTAACTTGAGGATAAGTTACACAAACACATTTTATACTCAACTCTTAGATTAAAATGGATTGAAAACAACTATTTCAATTAACTATTCTATTAATCTAAGCAACTCATAAGAACAAGATAATTCAAATCAAACTTTTTCATGTAATTAGTCTAACCTTTAAACTAATACAAAACATGAATCTATTGACAATTATCTTTGAAGATGGATTAGCATGAACATTACCACATTAAAAAACAAGTTTATAAGTTCAAAAACAACTTAGGGTAATGTTCGTAGTCCATTTCTAGCCAAAAAACTCGAAAATATGCTGTCTGGGGTCCAACTCGTCGAGTGCATGAACACAACTCGGCGAGTTGGATGCATTTTGCCTTGGACTCATCGAGTCCCTTTCATGGACTCGGCGAGTCTGCTGGGCTGACAGCACCAATTTCGTTTTTTCAACTTCTATTGCAAGTATAACAAGAAAACAAGCCTAGGCTCTGATACCACTGTTGGGTTATGAGCATTCTAACACTCCTAAGTGTACATGCAACCCTAAATACCTTGGATCTATGTTTTCTCTATTATACATGCAAATATGAACATCCAAGGTATTATCCTAATCTAGCATACAAAACTATCAATATAACAAGATAGAATACATACCTCTTTGATGGTGCTTGTCTTCATGAAGCTTGAGTGCCTAGTGCCCCAAGTGTGACACCTCAAATGGTTCACAATCATCAAAAAACTTAGAATAACTTAGAGAGAATTCTACACTTCATGAAATCGGCTAGCCCTCTCTTATTCTCACTAGTGGCCGATTTTGGTCAAGAATAATATCTATATATAGTGTTACAATTAGGGTAAACTCTAATTGTCATGACTTTCCATTTCCTTGGATCCATGGGTTCAAATACACCATGGAGAATCCATGGAGTATCATATGGGTTTTGGCCCAACTAGATAATCCATGGAGCATTAGCCCACTATACAAGTATGGATGATTTACACAATCAACCCATATATTTAATTAGCCTTCTTTTGATCACTTAATTAATCCTAGATTAATTCTTGATCAATACTAATTAAATAATCTTATTATTCTTAATATTAATATATTAGAACATATAATATATTAATAACCGTAAGTGTCTTATTTCTCTCATTTAGTCTATCCAAGTGCATGATGGTATGCAACCCAAATGGACCATGCCGGGTCGGGTCAAGTCTTACCAATTATAGTTATGGACTAAGACATTAATCCAACAGATACTTCTCTTTCAAAGTAATCCAAATATCCTTTGCTATTTTACAACTATGAATGTAATTGTAAACCACAGGAGTCAAAGCACCTCTTAGTTCCCTCATGCATCTCTTTTCGTTCTTCTTCAAGCGGTTTTGTTGTTCAACAACTTCAGCTGTTGTAGCAGATTGTGCAATTGGTTGAACATTTGCAGGAGCTTGAACTGTTCCTTTGATATAATTCCAATGTTCTTCATCAATCCCATTTAAGTAATCCTCCATCCTATCAGCCCACTGATCATAGTATTCAGGGATTAACATCGGAATTTTGGTTGAAGAAACAAGTAAGTCAGAGAAAGAAGTCATGGTATTCATGTTGAAGTTCGCCATTGATGAACACAAAAAAAATTTAGAAAGCTTGAATAATTTGATGTAACATTGAATTGATCAAGCGAATTTGATCACCGATTGCTAATCGATCACTCGACTAAACAATTCTAATGCAGAATCGATTCAAATATGAAGATCAAGAGAGATTTTCAGAACCAAAAAAGCGTGGAAAATTTTGAGTAATTTTACTACTCAAAAAGCAAATGATTCTTAAAACGACAATCAGATCAATGCATTTTGAAATCCTGCTCTGATACCAATTGAAGAGAATTGTTATCGAGATTTAGAATGCAATCATGATTTGTATGAATGAAAAGTATGAACACAGGATGTAAATATTAATCAGATCTTATATTGATGAAGAAACTGATTACAATAAGCAGAGAGAAAAAGTGTTCTTTTTCTACTTCTATCCTCAGTCCCTATTTATAGGAAACCTGAGTGTACAAAAAATATACTAAGTCATAAACTATAAGCTTCGCACAAAAGAAGAGACATAGTAAAATAACTAATATGCGAAAACAAAAGAAACAACTATTTCGACTTTTACAACTTATAGTCTCTAAAGCATGATAAATAGTTGCAACTAGTTCCAAAGAAAGATTTCGTTCTGAAGTCGTGTAAGGCGACTAAGTGGGAGTCCTTTGGCTCTGCATCTGGGTCAGAACCCGGTATTTCAGATGATTGGTTAACAAATTGAGACCAGGGAGGTCTCGGTAGATTTTTGCAAGCAGCTATGTAGCAGCATACTGCTTCAGGCTGTTTAGTGTTTGGGTGTTTGAGTGTTTTTGACATAGTACATTCAAGAATCAAGGGTCAGGAAGTATCTTCTATGGTTCAATGTACAAGAATCAAACCCTAAACACATAATGAAGTGTTTACGGCCAAACTTTGAGAGTTTGGGCCGTAAACTCCATCATGGGCGTGAACTCATGCTTAAAGCATGAGTTTACCTCCTTTTCTTCATTTCTTCCATTTTCAAGGCTTAGAACTTTCATTCTCTCTCAAGTATCATCAAGCTTTCACACTTTGATCTTCAAAAATGTAAGATTTCTTTCATTTGATTTGTTGTTATATCATCTTATCTAGTAAGGATCACTGATTTCATCCATGAAATCATCTCATTTTGATAGATCTTCAAGTGTTCTTCATTTCACCAAGAACACCAAGAACACACACTAGTGTTCTTGAACCTTAAACACCATTTCAAGCTTCTATATTGTAAGTACTCTTACCCTAGCTTGTTATATGATTGAATCACATAGTTTAAGGCCATGAAATCATCAAGAATTCAACAAGAACATGAGTTTACGGCCCAAGATCTTCCTTGGTTGTAAACTCTAAGTTTGTGGTGCAATTTTGCCACCACTCAATCCTAAGGGTTAAACAAGAACATGAGTTTACGGCCCAAGATCTTCCTTGGCCATAAACTCTAAGTTTGTGGTGCAATTGTGCCACATCTCAATCCTAAGGCTTAAACAAGAGACTAGAACACTTCCTTGTGATTGTAAGACCTTCAAAACACATCATGGTACAATTACCATGAGTTTACGGCTGTAAACTGATGTGGTTATCACCATATAGGCCAAAAACTCATGTGGTTTATACCATATGGGCCATAAACTCCAATATGAGGCCCTACTACCCTGATATCCAGCCATATGTGGTTTAAAATGTCAGTACAAGTGCTTCCTAGTTCCTAAAATTGTTACATTTTATAATTAGTAGTTTTAGACACTAATTGTAATCATATATGTGTCATTATATGTTAAATAGGATCTGTGTGTGCTCAAGTATTCACTTGACACTTAGCATCCTTTACCGATCTTTCATTCGTATCACTCACTATAGGTGAGTTCATACCCCTTTAATCTATCTTTAAAATGATTTTAAATGCTTTTATGGGGGGGGGGGGGAAATACAAGTAGAAAACATACTAGTTATAGAACCAATCACATGTGATTTATAACTGTGATTCAAATAAAGGATTTCAGATACCTTAAACGGTCTTTTCAAACAAACTACTTTTAAATCATTTTATAAACTGACATCAAGTCATTATTATTTATTGTTCAAAACTCTTTAAATGTATTAAAAAACCTATTTAAACTTATATATTGTCAAAAGAATGTCTATTTATGTATAGTTATATAAACAATGTTTAAAGGGCTTAGGACTGCTAACTCGCTTTATTTCCTTTTCCTTGTTTGGATGTGGACTTAGGGTATCGGTCATTTTTCCGAAGGTCATCTAAATATTAGATATATATTATGTATACATATATAAACATCAAGGTTCTATTCAATCAGTTCAGTACCTTTGGGTAGCAAAGGTATACATTCATCTATTCATATACATAAATTACTAGTAAACTATAATAGGTATAGTTTAAGAGAATACTATCATATACAGAGAATACTATTCAAAGAATACTATACATAGAATACTATTACTATAAAAAGTATACTATAACAAGATTCAAGGATAACATAATGTGAGATACTACTTCATGACACAACGACCATTTCGTTCGGTCGCGTTTTGTAACCAGAATCTTCTGGAAAGAGAGCCTGAGTTTACGTAGAGATCTATACTGGATTGATTATCCTACACCTTTGTTGTTCGCTACAGTGGGACTTGCAAGTCTACAGGTGCCAAATGTCATTTCTTCCGATGTCTTTCATCGTCGTGTTATAGTCGGTTTAGCATGGTAACAATCATATCACATTTTACCTTAATTAAACCATTGGTTTTAAGATAGTTATTACTACAGTGATTAATATAAAAAATACTGCAGTACACACTTACAATTTTCCCATTATATTCAAATTGTGATCTTCTCACATAAAGGTTAATATAAAACTATATTTTCGTAATTGTAGTCAACTTGGGAAAGATACTCTTTTACAATGTACAAACATACAAAATAGTTGGGTCTTGGTAGAAGACTACTTTTATTATACTAGTAGAAAATATAGGATTTTCTAGGGTTTTCAAACATTTACATTGAACATTTAAAAACATATACATTGAACATATACAAACATTTTCAACAACTTATACAAACATTGACAATAAATACTTATGAACTCACCAGCTTAAATGCTGATCTATGCTTTCAAAATAACTTGTATTCTCAGGTCATCAGTAGACAAGTACCGATGGCAGGTTTTGAGAAAATGGAGCATAGTCAAGACTCATCTTTTATTTTGATTCATTTTTGGTGTCTGAAATACTGTGAAAGAACACACATGTATTAAATATTACATTTCATGCAATGGATGATGTTGTTGCGTGTTTACTATTTTGCATTGTTATGATACTGCACATGACGTCATCCGCCCCAGAAGGTTTTCTGTCGATCCGATTTTGGTGTGTGACAGATTGATATCAGAGCTTTGTTTGTAGTGAATCGAGTATATCAACCCATAAAAGATATACAAACTATAAACACAATGGGATTAAAATACTCTGACAAGAGTTTATACTTTTAAGTACTAAAATACTTAATTAAAAGTATACATATCTACATACCTACGTACTTACTAGAGAGCAGTGTCATACTAGAACATAACAAAAGTATTTAATTGTTGGACACAATAGTCAAACCTGGGCAGTTATGTAATCGTATCTGGGATCAATATAGCCTGTTCAACTATATTCATTTGAGATACGGTGAGCGTGTGTTCGGGGGTGATAGTTGTGTTGCAACAAACCTAAAACTTACCAAAAAATACACATACATATACATCTTCACGCACATAAGAACATGAGAACAAAGCATAAAGTAAAATACTATCGGAGTATTTTAAGTACTATTCATTCAAAGAACAAAACTTCATAAGCACAAAAAGCTTTTGCTGATAGTTCTATGAGTACTAAGTGCATACAACACTGTTATTTCTTAGAATCAGAATACGTGGTCTAAGAATTATTTCCTTTTCCTTGTTTGGATGTCGACTTAGAGTAGGCTAATTTATTTGAAGGACTATTAGACTCAAGTAGTATATAATTGGTATACACTATGTTCTCATAGATGGAAACAGTAAGAGTCATATTAGGATTAGCAGTGAGTTTCTCCTATAGAAACTTTTTAATTGTTTGTCGCTTTATTGTAGAATTGTTAATAATTCCTTACCTTTATTTCTCGTCTAGATAAATGGCTGGATTTCATCTCCCTGGGGATCTGTACTTCCCAAATCAAGGGAATGTTGGTTGGTTCGACACCGAACCAGAAGAAGAACCTGAAATTCCCCTTGATGATGAAGTTGCTGAAGATTTCCCAGAGAAACTATGAACCCAAAGTCGAGGACATACCTCTAGAAGCCCCGATCCAAATTTAAAACTCTTGTCCGACTTTTCAAGGTCCGACACCTCTATGGGGCATAGCCATAGACAGGTGGTGCAATGAACAGGGTCAAAACCACCCATTTCAAGGAGACGAAAGCTTCTACAACCTAGAAGATGGAGGCTCAGCTGATAGAGCACTTTATGTGCTGGTTCATAGTAATGCTCGTAATACCAAACATGGAAGAGCTACCATTGATTGCATGATGCAGAATGAAGCTACTGTTGAAACCGATGTTGTTCGTCTCCGTAATCTAGAAGCCCAACATAGCGCAACGAGAGATCGTACCATATTTTTACAAGAGGAATTAGCGGCATCCCAAGCCGAAGTTCAAGAGTTACGTCATCATCAGTTGGTACAAAATAGGCGTGTGTGCGAACTGGAATGCCTATTGTCTAAATCCAAAGCAGGATCTAGCAAGAAGTAGATTGTGCTCTACTCTATCTTTTGGATATAACTTAGCTCTATGAATAAACGCTAGTATTATTTCTCCACTTCTGTTAAGACCTTGAACTTCTAGTCTATTAGGTCTTGTTGCTGTCTAAATTTTCCCTACTTCTGATATGATGTAAGACTTACTCTTAGGTCAAAATTTCCAAACTCATTACATCTTTAATATCAATATTATTGTCAGTCAACAAATCTCTTGTGGAAATTCTTTGTTCATACACTTTCATTATTCTATCATTTGAACTCTTTGGAACTCGTACTATCATTTGTTATTGAACTATGGCAATTTAGTTCATGGGACACACTCACTTACTTCACTATTGGATTCTTATCATTTTTTTCATCTTTTAAACTTATAGATAAAAGATGGCACCTCGTAGGTCAACAAGGCGCAATCCTCCAATTGTTCCGATTCAAACACCACATCCTCCACAATTCGATACGACAGCTCTTAATGCTGCAGTGGCTGTGGCTGTCGTGACAGCCATGGCTCAATATCATGCTACAAGTTCTAGCGGGGGTGGGACACCTATTCATTCCACACAAGGCGATGTCGTAGTACACTTGCGAGAGTGCACCTATAAAGACTTCACCAATTATAAGCCCAAGTCCTTTAACGGGACTGGCAGGGTCATTGCCCTCTCATAATGGTTCGAGAAGACGAAGTCGATCTTCGAGATCTGTTCCTGCACCGAAGGAAACAAAGTTAAATTTGTTGCATGTACTTTCTCGGAAAGAGCCCTGACGTGGTGGAACAGCCATGTCAAGTCACTAACCTTAATAGTGGCAAATGGTATGCGCTAGGAAGCTCTTAAAGAGCTTATGATCAAAGAATACTACCCGAGGGGTGAAGTCCAAAAGATGGAAGAGGAACTATGGGGTGTGACAGATCGGTCAGGGTTAGAGTGATAGTTTGTCACACTCCAAAACCAAGAACGGCGGAAACGTTCTGGGGCGGAGGACGTCATGTACAGTATCACAACACAGTAAATGTAAATAAGAAAACAACATCATCCATTGCATTAAATATATAATTTTAATACAAGCGTGTTTTGTACAGTTTTAGACACAAAAAATATAATGTAAATCAGAATAATATGATGAGTCTTGTAGGCACTCCATCTTCTCAAAAGCTGGCATCGGTACCTGTCTACTGATGACCTGAGATTACAAGTTATTTTGAAAGAGTTTATCAGCATTAAGCTGGTGAGTTCATAAGTATTTTAGTGTCAATGTTTGTTATCAAAACGTTCGAAAGTGTCTCAAGTGTAAATTTGTAAAATGTATGTAAGTGTTTGTAAAAGTTTGAATCTCTCAGAAAAACCTATATTTTCTATTAAAGTAGCCTTCTACCAAGGCTTAACGGGTTTGTATGCTCGTTGTTTTAAAAGTGTGTAATTCCCCACGTGTAACTATCATTTAACTAAATATAGTTTGTACATTAATGTTTGAGTGAAATAATCACTAAAAATATGTAATGGGTAAATCTTTGTAGTACTGTAGTGTTGTGTTATAGGAACTACTGTTGTACTAACTACCTTAAACCGGATTTATATTAAGGTATTATGTGATAAATAGCACCATACTATAGACTGGTAACAATGACAATGTATAATCGAAAATAAGATATGACGTTTGGCACCTGCAGACCTGCCGGTCCTGCTGTAGCTAGCAGCAAGGTGTAGGATAGTCAATCCAGTATAGATCTATACGCAAACTCATGCTCTCCCTCCAAGAGACTCTGGCTATAACTCGGGTCATGACAATTAAGGCATGATCCCATATAGTGGATCACAATGGTTAACGTATTCATGTATATGTAATGTAATGTTACTTGTTCTAGTATCGTTGTATATGTTCTAGTCCTAGTACAGTTGTATATGTACTCTTAGTAATAAGTATTGACTCATGAATGAACTGACTCGTTGATCTAGAAATTGTAGTAGTATGATCCTGTGTTACCCCGATGGTAACTTACTAATGATGTACTAATACGTATGAATAAAGGAGTACTTTTATGTCTATATATGTACGTTTGATATATAATTTATATTTAAACGACCCTCGGAGGGCTACCCGAAATCCCACCAGACCACATCTCAAGCGCGAAAAGGAAATAGGGTGGATGGGCTTCCTAAGCCCTTTAAACATTTCTTATATATCTATACATATATGGGCATGCAATTTATAAGAAGTATAATAAAGGTTAAATAAGAGTATTTAATAAGAAAGGAGTTTGTAAAACAGTTTGAAATAAAGCAGTTTGATAAACAGTTTGAACAGTGCTAAAATCATTGGTTTTCTAGTTATTAATCACATGTGATTAATGCAATCACATGTGATTGATTTCAATAACTATAAGAATTGAACTTGTATCCCCCCCATAAAGTATTTAAAACATTTAAATGTATTTCAAAGGTGAGTTCATACCCCTTTAATCTATCATTAAAATGATTTTAAATGCTTTTATGGGGGGGGGGGGGGTGGAATACAAGTAGAAAACATACTAGTTATAGAACCAATCACATGTGATTTATAACTGTGTTTCAAATAAAGGATTTCAGATACCTTAAACCGTCTTTTCAAACAAACTACTTTTAAATCGTTTAATAAACTGACATCAAGTCATTATTATTTATTGTTCAAAACTCTTTAAATGTATTACAAAACCTATTTTAAACTTATTTATTGTCAAAAGCATGTCTATATATGTATAGTTATATAAACAATGTTTAAAGGGCTTAGGACTGTTAACTCGCTTTATTTCCTTTTCCTTGTTTGGATGTGGACTTAAGGTATCGATTAGTTGTCCGAAGGTCATCTAAATAGTATATATATATTATGTATACATGTATAAACATCAAGGTTCTATTCAATCAGTCCAGTACCTTTGGGTAGCAAACATATACATTCATCTATTGATATACATAAATTACTAGTAAACTATAATAGGTATAGTTCAGGAGAATACTATCATATACATAGAATACTATAATATACAGAGAATACCATTTCGTCGTGTCGCATTTTGTAACCAAAATCTTCTAGAGGGAGAGCGTGAGTTTACGTAGAGATCTATACTAGATTGGCTATCCTACACCTTTGTTGTTCGCTATAGTGGGACTTGCAAGTCTACGGGTGCCAAATGTCATTTCTTCCGGCGTGTTTCATTGTCGTGTTTTAGTCGGTTTAGCATGGTAACAATCATATCACATTTTACCTTAATTAAACCATTGGTTTTAAGGTAGTTATTACTACAGTGATTAATCTATAAAATACTGCAGTACACACTTACAATTTTCCCATTATATTCAAGTTGTGATCTTTTCACATAAAGGTTAATATAAAACTATATTTTGGTAATTGTAGTAAACTTGGGAAAGATATTCTTTTACAAAGAACAAACATAGAAAACAGTCGGGTCTTGGTAGAAGACTACTTTTAATATACTAGTAGAAAATATAGGATTTTCTAGGGTTTTTATACATTTACATTGAACATTTAAAAACATATACATTGAACATATACAAACATTTTCAACAACTTATACAAACATTGACACTAAATACTTATGAACTCACCATCTTAAATGCTGATCTATGCTTTCAAAATAACTTGTATTCTCAGGTCATCAGTAGACAAGTACCGATGGCAGGTTTTGAGAAAATGGAGCACAGTTAAGACTCGTCCTTTATTTTGCTTCATTTTTGGTGTCTTAAATACTATGAAAGAACACACATGTATTAAATATTACATTTAATGCAATGGATGATGTTGTTGCTTGTTTACTATTTTGCATTGTTATGATACTGCACAAGACGTCATCTGCCCCAGAAGGTTTTCTGCCGTTCCGATTTTGGGGTGTGACAGATTGGTATCAGAGCTTTGTTTATAGTGAATCGAGTATATCAACCAATAAAATATATACAAACTATAAACACAGTGGGATTAAAATACTCTGACAAGAGTTTATACTTTTAAGTACTAAAATACTTAACTAAAAGTATACATATCTACATACCTACGTACTTACTAGAGAGTAGTGTCATACTAGAACATAACAAAAATATTTAATTGTTGGACACAATAGTCAAACCTGGGCAGTTATGTAATCGTATATGGGATCAATATAGCCTGATCAGCTATATTCATTTGAGATACAGTGAACGTGTGTTCGGGGGTGATAGTGGTGTTGCAACAAACATAAAACTTATCAAACAATACACATACATATACATCTTCATGTACAGAAGCACATGAGAACAAAGCATAAAGTAAAATACTATAGGAGTATTTTAAGTACTATTCATTCAAAGAACAAAACTTAATAAGAACAAAAGGCTTTTGCTGATAGTTCTATGAGTACTAAGTGCATACAACACGGTTATTTCTTATAATCAGAATATGTGGTCTAAGATTTATTTCCTTTTCCTTGTTTGGATGTCGACTTAGAGTAGGCTCATTTATTCGAAGGACTATTAGACTCAAGTAGTATATAATTGGTATACACTATGTTCTCAGAGATGGAAACAGTAAGAGTCAAATTAGGATTAACAGTGAGTTTCTCCTATAGAAACTTTTTAATTGTTTATCGCTTTATTGTAGAATTGTTAATAATTCCTTACCTTAATTTCTCGTTTAGATAAAAGGTTGGATTTCATCTCCCTAGGGATCCGTACTTCCCAAATCAAGGGAATGTTGGTTGGTTCGACACCGAACCAGAAGAAGAACCTGAAATTCCCCCTGATGATGAACTTGCTGAAGATTTCCCAGAGAATCTCGACTCCAATCCCAAAGTCGAGGATATACCTCTAGAAGACCCAATCCAAATTCAAAACTCTCATCCGGCTTTTCAAGGTCCGACACCTCTATGGGGCATAGCCATAGACAGTTGGTGCAATGAATAGGGTCAGAACCACTCGTATCAAGGAGACCGAAGCTTCTACAACCTAGAAGCTGGAGGGTCAACTGATAGAGCACTTCCTGTGCTGGTTCATCATATTGCTCATAATACGAAACAGGGAAGAGCTCCCATTGATCGCATGATACAGAATGAAGCTACTGCTGAAGCCGATGTTGTTCGTCTCCGTAATCTAGAAGCCTAACATAGTGCAATGAGAGATCGTACCAACTTTTTACGAGAGGAACTAGCGGCATCCCAAGCTGAAGTTCAAGAGCTACGTCATCATCAGTTGGTACAAAATAGGCGTATGTGCGAACTGGAACACATATTTTCTAAATCCAAAGCAAGATCTAGCAAGAAGTAGAGTGTGCTCTACTCTATCTTTTGGATATAACTTAGCTCTATGAATAGATGCTAGTATTAATTCTCCACTTCTGTTAAGACCTTGAACTTCTAGTCTATTAGGTCTTGTTACTGTCTAAATTTTCCCTACTTCTGATATGATGTAAGACCTACTCTTACGTCAAAATTTCCAAACTCATTACATCTTTAATATCAATATTATTGTCAGTCAAAAAATCTCTTGTGGAAATTCTTTGTTCATACACTTTCATTATTCTATCATTTGAACTCTATGGAACTCGTACTATCATTTGTTATTCAACTATGGCAATTTAGTTCATGGGACACACTCACTTACTTTACTATTGGATTCTTATCATTGTTTTCATCTTTTAAACTTATAGATAAAAGATGCCGCCTTGTAGGTCAACAAGGCGCAATCCTCCGATTGTTCCGATTCAAACACCACATCCTCCACAATTCGATACGGTAGCTCTTAATGCTGCAGTGGATGTGGTTGTCGTGACAGCCATGGCTCAATATCATGCTACAAGTTCTAGCGGGGGTGGGACACCTATTCATTCCACATAAGGCGATGTCTTAGTACACTTGCGAGAGTGCACCTATAAAGACTTCACCAATTGTAAGCCCAAGTCCTTTAACGGGACTGGCGGAGTCATTGCCCTCTCGTAATGGTTCGAGAAGACGGAATCCATCTTCGAGATCTGTTCCTGCACTGAAGGAAACAAAGTTAAATTTGCTGCGTGTACCTTCTCAGAAAGAGCCTTGATGAGGTGGAATAGCCATGTCAAGTCACTAACCTTAATAGTGGCAAATGGTATGGGCTAGGAAGCTCTTAAAGAGCTTATGATCAAAGAATACTGCCCGAGGGGCGAAGTGTGACAATACTCAAATTCGGGTCAAGTCTAAGTCGAACAAAGTCATCTAGTCAAACCGGTTAACTCAATTAAACCTTGTGTATTAGGGTTTGTGTTATGTAATTACTGTATAACTCACTATTTTAATGAGAAAACATCACTTGGAAAAATTCATGTGTTTAATTTTCCTTAGCCTTAGTGCTAAACAATGAACAAAAACAATAAAACAATGTTGCATACTCATCGGGAGTGTGTAAAATCCTAAAAGATGACTTAACAGGGTTTACGGACCTTGCGTTGTGGAGCGAAACACTCACAATTGTCAAACATGAAACCTTTCTCAATCGTTTTCACTCTATCTCTCTCTATTTAGAAATCTCTCCAAGAATGTCAAATCTCTCCTAAATCTCTCTAAGTATGTGAAATCTCTCCCAAATATCTCTTTTTATGAGAAATCTCTCCAAGAATGTCAAATCTCTCCCAAATCTCTCTAAGTATGTGAAATATGTCCCAATATCTCTTTGTATAAGAAATCTCTCCAAGAATGTGAAATCTCTCCCAAATCTCTCTCAAACGTTTCCGTAACTTTTTGAAGTCATTCGGGTCATTCCGACCCTTAACCGGGTAAAAAACGGCTGGAAACAGGGTAAAAACGAGTAAAATAGGCTTAAGGAGCCGAAACCCCTCTTAAGGAGCCGAAACCCCTCTTAGGGCCGAAAGTCCTCTTAGGGACCGAACCCTCTTGGACGGAACCCTTCTGAGCCGAACCCGAAGGCTGCTGAACTGAACCCGAAGGTCCTCTCGGGCCCGAACTTCGCACAAGACCCGAACCCGAGCCTCGGTCTATTTCGCTTCTGACTTCGGATCGAGCCTCCCCTTCGCTTCCTTCTGTCTCGCCTCGCTTCAGACCCAGCATCAGAAGGGACCGAACCTTCGGCCCCTTTCCGAGAAGCCTCGCTGGAAGTTCATTTCTTTCTGGTTTTCGACTACGACTTCATTTTAGCTTCGTTTTTAATTATTTTAATGCGGGATTTTAACCCAAAACTTTATTTTAACATATAAGGACCTACAATTAATGATTTATCACGTTTTAAGGATAAAACCTTATCAAAAAAGAGTGGGTGAAGTACAAGTGGTGGAGTGTTGACTTTCCTTTATTGTATGACGCAAGCAACAACCATACCCACTCCATGACTAACCCACACTCCTCCCCACCATACCTTGTTAATTCCTTGTCCTTTTTACCTCACTCACAAGTCATTCCCACATTTATGAGAGCCGGACACTCAACCTCTCTCCTCATTTTCTTTCACTTGCTTTCATTTCACCAAAAATACAACACAAGTTTTCTCTCAAACTTTTTCTCTTTATTTCAATACTCCAAGGCTGAATTTCAAGCTTTATTGTTCTTATGGTAAGTATAATTCATCCTCCTTGTGATTATTACACTTCATTCTACTCAAATCATTGATTTCTTACACAAACATCATCACATTCTTGTTAGATCTTCGAATCTTCAAGTGATTCTTCAAGTGTTTTTGAGTTAGACACCTCTCTTCTTCAACACTCATCTACTGAAATCACCTAAGGTGAGTTCATACCCCTACATTTTTATGTTTTCTCAAGTTTTTAGGGGGGGAGGGGGGAATACAAGTTAAAACACCAAGAACATAACTAAACTTTTCTAACAGCCTTCATCAGAAAAGTTCAACTCCATTCACGAACTGTTTTGGATAACTTAAACATTTTTTTTTCAAAACTTTTTAGATGTAAGTAGTTCCAATTCTTAGATTTAAAATGACTACTTGCACATCTCCATACGATTTTTCTACAATTTATGGTGATTTTTACAAAACTACCTATCTTTTCAAACACCAATCCGGACCAGTCTGTGATTATGGACTTTTTCACCCAAGTTGGAAGACATCAAAAATAAAGATAAAAATTATGAGTAAACTAGACACAATTTGGGAACTCTTAGAATTTACAGATTTAATTTTCGACTTCGTATGATTTTTCTATGAATTTTCTAAAACAGCGCAGAAAGGTTAAAGTTAGTTAACAGCATATAAATTTCATAACACTTTGTATTATGTTGAGCAAAATGTATAACAATAAGTTCTAAATATTTAATGTGTTTCCTTGTTAGTTTATCATCATGAACTGAAACTTAGTCATTCATGATAAGATTATTCATTCATTTAGAACACGTATATTAAGCTATAATAAGCATAGTTTATGGGTTATAACACTAATGCATTTTCATAAACGAGTTCTTATACGTTACAAACGTTTTGGATAAACTATAATAGGTATAGTTTATGATTCATCACATAACACACTCGTACAAAAAGGGTAGATTCATACAAAAAGGTTCTACGCTTACGCACACTACACGTAAACTTGTTAACTCAGATTGTGAGACTTTCTCTCCCCGTACGTCCGAGTGCGAGATCCAAATTCCTGTAAGTTATAACCAAAATCTCTTGTAGGGAGCGCATGATAATTGTGTATAGATCTATATTGGGGTTGACATCCCACACCTCGCTGCTCGCTACAGCTGGACCGGCAGGTCTGCAGGTGACAAGAGTCATAGGATCAGGGCGTCTAAAAGGACGTTGTGCAGGTTACCTCTAGTCATAGTATGGTTATAGCGACTCACATAGGAAGCTAACAATACATAAAGTTTACGGGATTTTTATAAAGCAAAAGGGGTTTTATGTAGATTTAAAATCACCTTTTATCCCAATAAGTACATATATTACCGTACGCTTTCGGTGTTTGGTATTTATGGTTACACATAGTTTGAAACCACTTTTATATTTTTAAGTATGATGAATACTTGTTCATTTTCGGTCCTGGTATTTAGGACCACATAACGTTTATCAGGAAAATATTGGATTTTTCTTGGTAACATACATCTCTTTACAAAGATCGATTTTCAAACTCTTACTGTCAAAAGCTTATGAACTCACCAACCTTTGTGTTGACACTTTTTCAAACAACTTGTATTCTCAGGAAATCACTAAACAGGAAATCAAGTGCATTTGAGGATGGGACGTTAAGGCGTCAAACATTTCATATTTTGACAACATATTGTAATTGATTTTGAAACATGTAATTCATACAATGATGTAACTTTTTCAATTATATATATGTTGGTTGTGTTTGCTTAAATCACTATTGCATTTGTTGTTATGATACTATACATGAAGTCCTCCACCCTCGGACGTTTCCGCCATCCTTGGTTTGGGGGTGTGATAGATTGGTATCAGAGCACGGTTTATAATGAATTAAGTATATCAAACAACATAGGATATATAAACTATAAACACATTTGGGACTAAGAGTCTCTGATTTTAAAACATTCTAACGGGTTATACTTTTAGAAAATGAATAGTTTCTTGTTTAAAAGTACACCTACATGCATTACATACTCGCGTAGTTTCATAACTAGAAGAACATAAACTAAAAGAAGAGGAGTTGAACGCTACGAGTATGCCTTGGTATGAGTAATCAGTTCTGGAAAGGATATAGCCTGATCAACTATATTTGTCCAAGAAGTGACTTACTCATAATAGGTGATAGTCGTAGGGGGGCAACAAATCTAATAACCTAACTTCACCCTACAAAGAATGCTCTAAGAACCAAATCTAAACATTTAAAATACTATAGGAGTATTTGTATATTGCAATATTATTATTATTAACCGCTATCTGCTTCTTACACCGCTATTCTCGCGCAGACGACATGGCAGGATTCCATTTACCAGGAGACCCATACTTTCCCAATCAGGGAAATGCCGGCTGGATTGAGGAAGAGCCCGAAGAGCTGATTGAAGAGGATCCCGAAGAAGAACCCAAAGAAGAAGAAGAGGAGGTAGACGAAGAAAAAGAAGAAGAGGAAGACGACGAGGTGGACATGGATGAGGACGAAGGTGAAGAAGAGCCAGAGGAGGAAGTCTTCAACCCTCCTTACATCGCCAGGGTGCCTGCGAACCGCTTTGGCCACAACGGGCTTGAGCCCCGTTGGGCAACCATGATCGAGAGGTGGAGCCGGCAACAACGCCAACGGTCACTCGATGGCGACCAACAAAGTTACTATGAAGTCAGTCACGGGGGACTGGCTGATAGATCCCTCCCCATTATGGTCCAACACATCACGAAATTGGGGAACCAGAGTAGGGAAATGGCAGACCAGGTTCGAAATCTCAGCGCTATTACGGTAGCCACCGATGCACCCACCCGGGATTTAGAGAGGGACTTCTATCCAGTGGACCAACTCATCGAGGACCTTACCACTGCTCGAGCGGAGGTAAGGGAGTACCAGCAGAGGCACACATCTCTCGAGGAGAGAGTGATCACGGCCGAATGCCGGATTACGGAGCTTCAGGGAGCCTCGACCTCATCTCAGGGCCACCATGGACCAGATGCTACCCACCGTGAGTAGTGTTCGCGCTGCTCATATTTTGTTATAAATCTAGGATTTCGAGTATGCGTTGGTGCTACTCTTTATTGCGAATAGGTTGACCCCGCGACTAAGTGATCACACTAGTCAAAGGGGCTTTTATGCTGCCAAAACTTTATCTTTTATTATTATTTAATGTAGACCCTTGTGAGGTCAAATTTCTCAAAACAATATGTACTAACAAAGTTATCAATGAATATGGCATGTATTTTACTTCCTTGGATGCTGATATGAACCAAACACATGACTCTGCTAGGGTCAAAACTATATAATTCATAAGTTTAATTGCATAACCTTTTCAATGAATTACCTACTAAAGTAATAAACTTGGGATAAAATACAATTGATATGAAACAAGTAGCACTCGACTTGTTATTAGTATTGAAGTCTTACCGACTTGTCATTTTAAAATTATGACAAAACTATGCCACCAAGGAAAAGACCAAGACCATCCGGTAGCACAGCACCACCTCCTCCGCCGCCACTACCACAATTTGATCCAGCAATGTTCCAGGCTGTAGTAACAGCAGCTGTGGCTGTATCTATGTCAGAAATCAGCCCTAACGGTAATAGTGGATCCGGATCTGGTGCTACACCCTCTAATCAGGGTGACAGTTCGGGGTGCACAAAAGAATTCACTTACAAGGACTTCACAAATGGCAAACCCAATTCTTTCAATGGAAGAGGGGGCGTCATCGCACTAATGCAATGGTTCGAGAGAACCGAAGCAGTCTTTGAAATTTGTGCTTGTCCCGAAGCGAGCAAAGTCAAGTATGCAGCATTCACTTTCATTGTTAGAGCTTTAACTTAGTGGAACAGCAGAGTTAAGTCGCTTACTCCTGCAGTGGCTAACTCTATAAGCTGGGAGGATTTCAAAGCTTTGATGCTGAAGGAATATTGCCCAAGAGGCGAAGTGCAGAAATTGGAAGAGGAATTATGGAACCTCAAGATGTCGTGGACGGATCTCGAAGCTTATACCGCCCGATTCAATGACCTAGCACTCCTCTGTCCTGCAATGGTCACTCCGGAGGAGAAAAAGGTAGAACGATACCTTTGGGGACTATCATCCTAGATTCATGATAGTGTGTCAGCCTCGAAACCAACTACCTTTAAGAGTGCCAAGGAATTAGCACAACAACTTATCGATCACAAGGCCAACCGTGGTCATGTGATAGCAGGTTTTTGGAACCAGGTTAAAGTTTCGGTTAGGACTCAATTTTAGTGGTGTGTTAGGTCGAGTATGTGTTCGACCCGGTTTGGAAAGTGTTGTAAGACTACGGAGGTAGCCGTAGCATTCACTAGTGGTCAGTTAGTATTGAAGGTGTCGTAAGACTACGAGGGTAGCTGTAGCATTCACTAGTGGTCAGTTAGCATGGAAAGTGTTGTAAGTCTACGGGTGTAGCCGTAGCATTCACTAGCAGTCAGATAATATTAGAGTGTTGTAAGTCTGCGGGTGTAGCCGTAGTGTTCACTAGCAGTCAGACAGTGTTAGAGTGTTGTAAGTCGGCGGGTGTATCCGTAGCATTCACTAGCAACCAGATAGTGATAGAGTGTTGTAAGTATGCGGGTGTATTTGTAACATTCATTAGGTTGGTAGATAGCATGAGTGCATTGTTAGGACGTGGAAGGAAAAGTAGTACCTACCAGTTCGGGTGCAGCAGTGAGGATATGGAAATCCACTGATTGGATTTCGGGATTACCCAAATGGATTAGATCTGCTTGAGCCAAACATATGACAGTTGGAACGTCACTGCAGTTATAAGATCAGGGAAGCAATGGATTGCTTAGGTTCGTGTATGATATAAGGCTACTGTTGGTCATGGAGCCATCACTTTTAGCCTTGGGTCTGGTGACGTCAGGATTCGACGCATGGAAGAGATCGGTTAGATCAAAAGGTTGTTAGAGTCACAGTGGCATGATAAATAGTTGCAACTAGTTCCAAAGAGATTTCGTTCTAAAGTGGTGTGAGGCAACTAAGTGGGAGTCCCTTGGCTCTGCATCTGGGTCAGAACCAGTATTTCAGATGTTGGTGAACAAATTGAGACCAGGGAGGTCTCGGTAGATTTTTGAAAGCAACTATGTAGCAGCATACTGCTTCAGGCAGTTTAGTGTTCGGGTAGTTTCAGCATTTTGGGCAGCATTAGTATTTGTGTTTTAGGTTGCAAGTACGGGCAAAATATGTGACAACCCGAAATTTCTATCATGTATAACCATTCAATTCAATCAAATTCAGACTTGTTTCTACTAACTTTTAGCACTGTTTAGAGTCTGTTTGAGTGTTTTTAACATAGAACATTCAAGAATCAAGCGTCAGGAAGTGTTTACGGCCAAACTTTGAGAATTTGGGCCATAAACTCCATCATGGGCATGAACTCATGCATAAAGCATGAGTTTACCTCCTTTTCTTCATTTCTTCCATTTTCAAGGCTTAGAACTTCCATTCTCTCTCAAGTATCATCAAGCTTTCACACTTTGATCTTCAAAAATGTAAGATTTCTTTCCTTTGATTTGTTGTTATATCATCTTATCTAGTAAGGATCATTGATTTCATCCATGAAATCATCTCATTTTGATAGATCTTCAAGTGTTCTTCATTTCACCAAGAACACCAAGAACACACACTAGTGTTCTTGAACCTTAAACACCATTTCAAGCTTCTATATTGTAAGTAATCTTACCCTAGCTTGTTATATGATTGAATCACATAGTTTAAGACCTTGAAATCATCAAGAATTCAACAAGAACATGAGTTTACGGCCCAAGATCTTCCTTGGTTGTAAACTCTAAGTTTGTGGTGCAATTTTGCCACCACTCAATCCTAAGGGTTAAACAAGAGACTGGAACACTTCCTTGTGATTGTCAGACCTTCAAAACACATCATGGTACAATTACCATGAGTTTACGGCCGTAAACTGATGTGGTTATCACCATATGGGCCGAAAACTCATGTGGTTTGTACCATATGGGCCATAAACTCCAATGTGAGGCCCTACTACCCTGATATGCATCCAGATGTGGTTTAAAACTTCAGTACAAGTGCTTCCTAGTTCCTAAAGTTGTTACAATGTCTAATTAGTAGTTTTAGACACTAATTGTAATCATATATGTGTCATTATATGTTAAATAGGATCCGTGTGTGCTCAAGTATTCACTTGACACCTAGCATCCTTTACCCATCTTTCATTCGTATCACTCACTATAGGTGAGTTCATACCCCTTTAATCTATCTTTAAAATAATTTTAAATGCTTTTATGGGGGGGGATACAAGTAGAAAACATACTAGTTATATAACCAATCACATGTGATTTATAACTGTGTTTCTAATAAAGGATTCCAGATACCTTAAACGATCTTTTTAAACAAACTACTTTTAAATCGTTTTATAAACTGACATCAAGTCATTATTATTTATTGTTCAAAACTATTTAAATGTATTACAAAACCTCTTTTAAACTTATTTATTGTCAAAAGCATGTCTATATATATATATATATATATATATATATATATATATATATATATATATATATATATATATAGTTATAGTTATAGAAACAATGTTTAAAGGGCTTAGGACTGCTAAATCGCTTTATTTCCTTTTCCTTGTTTGGATGTGGACTTAGGGTATCGATCAGTTGTCTGAAGGTCGTCTAAATATTACATATATATTATATATACATATATAAACATCAAGGTTCTATTCAATCAGTTCAGTACCTTTGGGTAGCAAAGGTATACATTCATCTATTCATATACATAAATTACTAGTAAACTATAATTGGTATAGTTTAGGAGAATACTATCATATACAGAGAATACTATCATATATAGAGAATACTATTCAAGGAATACTATACATAGAATACTATTACTATAACAAGTATACTATAACAAGATTCAAGGATAACATAATGTGAGATACTACTTCATGACACAACGACCATTTCGTCGTGTCGCGTTTTGTAACCAGAATCTTCTGGAGGGAGAGCGTGAGTTTACGTAGAGATCTATACTGGATTGACTATCCTACACCTTTGTTGCTCGCTACAGTGGGACTTGCAAGTCTACGGGTGCCAAATGTCATTTCTTCCGACGTCTTTCATCGTCGTGTTATTGTCGGTTTAGCATGGTAACAATCATATCACATTTTACCTTAATTAAACCATTGGTTTTAAGGTAGTTATTACTACAGTGATTAATATATAAAATACTGCAGTACACACTTACAATTTTCCCATTATATTCAAATTGTGATCTTCTCACATAAAGTTTAATATAAAACTATATTTTGGTAATTGTAGTCAACTTGGGAAAGATACTCTTTTACAAAGAACAAACATACAAAACAGTCGAGTCTTGGTAGAAGACTACTTTTATTATACTAGTAGAAAATATAGGATTTTCTAGGGTTTTCAAACATTTACATTGAACATATAAAAACATATACATTGAACATATATAAACATTTTCAACAACTTATACAAATATTGACACTAAATACTTATGAACTCACCAGCTTAAATGTTGATCTATGTTTTCAAAATAACTTGTATTCTCAGGTCATCAGTAGACAAGTACCGATGGCAGGTTTTGAGAAAATGGAGCACAGTCAAGACTCGTCTTTTATTTTGATTCATTTTTTGTGTCTTAAATACTATGAAAGAACACACATGGATTAAATATTATATTTGATGCAATGGATGATGTTGTTGCTTGTTTACTATTTTGCATTGTTATGATACTGCACATTGTTGGATAAGGTGTCTAAGTCCATAACTATTTCCGGTATGTACTTGACCCGACCCGGCATGGTCCATTTGGGTTTCATGGCACCATGCAATTGGATAGACTAAATGAGAGAAATAACACTTGGAGATTATTAATATATTATAAGTTCTAATATATTAATAATATTATTTGATTAGTTTGATCAAGAATTAATTTAGAATTAATTATGTGATCAAAAGATAACTAATTAAATATATGGGTTGATTATGTAAATCATCCATATCTTGTATAGTGGGTTAAAAGGCTCCATGGACTATCAAGTTGGGTTCCACCCATAGGATGCTCCATGGATGCTCCATGGGAGTTACAAACCCATGGGTCATGGAAATGAAGAGTCATGACACATTAGGGTTTAACCCTAGATGTGTCAACACTATATAAGTAACATGTTCTCCACCTAAAATCGGCTACACTAAGAAATAAGAGGGCTTGGCCGATTTTGAAGAAGTGTGTGTTCTCTCATAAGTTCTTCCAAGAGCATTTGGTGTTGTGTGAAGCATTTAAGGCATCACACTTGGGGTGCTAGGCTCACAAGGTTTCAAGGAACACAAACAACAACAAGGTAAGTTATTCTATCTATACTTTAAGTTAAAATTGTTCCCCATGTATGCTAGATAGGAATATAACCTTGGAATTCAACTTTGCATGATAATTAGACAAACATAGATCCAAGGTTATTAGGGTTGCATGTACACTTAGGAAGTGTTAGAATGCTCAAAGCCCATTAGTGGTATCAGAGCCTAGGCTTGTTTGTTCTTATTTGTGCTTAAAAGTTGAAAACAGAATCGGAAATCTTGCTGTCTGCGGATGGACTCGTCGAGTCTATAGGGGGGACTCGTCGAGTTCATGAGTATATTCAACCAACTCGGCGAGTCAGTTCATGCACTCGGCGAGTAGGGTCGACTGAGTGCAGAATTTCGATTCAGTTGCTGGAAATGAATTAGAAACATTACCCTAAACTGTTTTGGTAATTGAAAACTTGTTTTTGGTGGTGTAATGTCTTTGCTAATTCATTTACAACAACGAGTTATCAAAATTACAAAGTTTTAAATGTAATTTTTGATTGTGTTCATATTCATGTTCTTGTTCTCATGATGTTTTAGATGATCATAGGAATTATTTGTAACCTATTTGGTAGATTAATTCTTGATCATAATGTGTTTTAATGGAGTCCATAACTTATTCTTAAGTTATGGAAAACCAAGAGTCACACTTGAATTAAAACCATTAAGAAACACAAGAGTTAGAAAAATGAAGAGTCTTCATTTTATTACTCTATTAAACTCATAAGTTACAAGAAATGAAAAGTTTTGAAAGTTTCAAAACTTGCCCTCAAGTTTTGGAACAAGTAAAGTTAAGTTAAAACTTTAAGTTCCAACCCCTATAATTTTAAAAGTTAAAATTCAACCCTTATACTTATATTATGATGATCTAATAATTATATATATATATATGTATAAGAATAAAGTCGTCTTACCGCTAGTACGCCTCATTCACGAAGCCGGTCTATAAGGTGGGTGTAAGGTTGTTGCCTATAAAATGGTGACTTAATGGGTGTATATTCTCACCCATCGCTTGCTTGACTGGTGGAGGGTCGTTAGCCGAACGGGTAAGACAAGGACTTATAAATTCTCATTCAAAGTATGATGAATATAATAAAGTAACTAAATGTTTATTAAATTCCCAATCTTAGTTACTTTAGGAAAATGTGAATAAGGTGCTAATCCATGAAATTACACTTTACACTTTGTCTAAGTCGTTGGTGGAGCATGTGTGGTTAACCGGCACACTAACTTGGACTTAAAAAGGTAGGTAAAGGGTGACTTAAGGTTTATTATAGTATCGGTGGAGCGTGTGTGGTTTAACGACACATCGATTGAGTGATAAACTTTAAGGGTACCAAGTAATTTGCATGGTTACTTCACACCTCGTTTTGTGATCCTCGGCATCCCAGTCACAAAACATGGATTGCACTCTCGAGATTGAAACATGCCTTTGAAAAGTTCATTGGATCTCAAAGAATCTAGGAATTTCTAACACCAATAAAAACTAAATATCTAATATTTCGGTTTTCGTGGTGGAAATTGGTGAATCGTCATTCACCTACCTTTCAAATATGGTATAGCTTAGATTACGGCATACCTCTTCTAAGTTATATTATATTATGATTGGATCCTAGCCTTAATATTACATTTGGGTGTTTTATTAAGGACTCTCTTAAATCTAAACTAAACTTGTTCTTCTCTTTCAGATGTCTTCAAATAATGCTTCTGGCTCGAATCCTAATGGCTCCTTTACTCTTATGAGTTTGTGTGGGAAAGTCACCTTTGATGGATCCAACTTCAATAAATGAATCAGAAACATCAGGATGATTACCCGCTACGAGGACAAAGAATATGTCCTTGACAAGGAGCTTAAGGAAATTGATGAGTCCACTGCAACTCCCCAGGAGATCGCTGACTTTCATACTCATGAAAGAGATGCAACCAAGGTGGCTTGCATCATGTTGGCCACCATGACAGCTGAACTCCAAAAGTCTTATGAAGAGTTCTACCCTTATGAAATGCACCAAGATTTGATGGAAAGATACCATCAAAGTGCACAACAAGAGAGGTACGAAGTCATCTGCTCCATGATAACAACCATGATGAAGGACGGAGAGTCCGTCACGAGCCACATGCAGAAAATGCAAAGGTATGTGGATCGTTTGCTGAAGCTCAATGTGAACTTCCCTGAGGAGCTTGCAATAGATATCATTTTGCACTCCTTACCATCGTGCTATGATCAATTCCGCATGACATATCACATGAACAAGGGAGAGGTCACCCTCAGCAAACTTCAGGGACTTCTCAAGACCGCAGAAACAGGTCTTAAGGGGAAGTCAGTTGCTATCACTCCTACTCCAGACTCAACTCCGGTCTTGGCAATCGGGCAAAGTCGAGGGAGGAAGAGAAAGAGATCTTCGAAGGGTACCAAGGCTCGGACCCTTGATGGCTCTTCTTCAAGTGGAACCAAGAAAGGTTTCATTACTCCTTCTTCTGACCCAAAAGAGGCTGAATGCTTCTATTGCCATGAAAAAGCTCATTGGAAGCGGAACTGCCCAAAGTACCAGCAAGATGTGAGGGATGGGAAAGTCAAACCCAACCATGCAGGAATTTACACTATCATTTCTAATAACTCACCCCATTCGAAATCTTGGGTCCTTGATACCGGTTGCGGTATTCATATTTGTTGTGACTTGCAGGGACTAGGAAGAAGTGAGAATGTGGAGCAAGGAAGAATAAACTTAATCATGGAGAATAGGAAAGTTACACCTGTCACCAAGATTGGAGTTTATACTTTATCGCTAAGTAGTGGGTTAAAATTAGATTTGAATAAATGTTGTTATTCGCCAGAAATGACAAGAAATATTATTTCCTTTCATGCATTGTACAAACAACGTTTCACCTTTTCGTTTGATAATGAAGTTGGTTCGATTAATGCTTTCTTTAATAATGTAATTTATTTTAAAGCATTACCTTGTGATGGTGTGTATGAAGTTGTATCTGTTGTAGATAACTTAGGAAATAATGTTTTGTGTATTGATTCTACTAATAATAATAACTTGGATAAAGCATCATTATGGCATTGTCGTCTTGGACATATAAGCAAGAAACGCATAGGCCAACTCCAAAAGGATGGAGTTTTGGAGTCGTTTGACCTAAAGTCAAATGATAGTTGCGAATCATGCTTACTTGGAAAAATGACAAAGTCACCCTTCACAGGCTCGTGTGAAAGGGGTGAAGGTTTGTTGGACCTTATACACACGGATGTGTGTGGACCATTCAAACATGCCACAAGGGATGCTAATCGTTATTATTTGACTTTTACTGATGATTCCAGTAGATATGGATATGTCTACTTAATCAAGCATAAGTCAGAGACTTTCGAGAAGTTTAAGGAATTTAAACAGGAAGTCGAGAATCAATTGGGCAGGAACATTAAGATGCTTCGATCCGATCGGAGTGGTGAGTATCTTAGTTCATAGTTCCTCGACTATCTAAGGGAATGTGGGATTGTCTCACAATTGACACCTCCCAGGACACCGCAGTTGAATGGTGTGGCTGAGAGGCGTAATCGAACCTTGTTGGACATGGTTCGTTCCATGATGAGTCGAGCTTCGCTACCAATCTCATTTTGGGGGTATGCCTTAGAGACTGCCACCCATATCCTTAATCTAGTCCCTACAAAGAAAGTTGCCAAAACTCCTCACGAGATGTGGACTGGTAAAGTACCTAAACTAGACCACATCAAGATTTGGGGTTGCGAGGCTTTCGTGAGACGCGAGACTCATGATAAGCTCGAACCCCGAAGCGAGAGGTGTATTTTCATCGGCTACCCACAACAATCCTTTGGTTACCTCTTCTACAGACCTAGTGACAATGTGGTCTTTGTAGCAAGAAGAGGAGTCTTTCGAGAAAGAGAGTTTATAAGCCAAGGAGACAGTGGGAGGCAAGTTGATCTTGAAGAAATTCAAGAGTCAAGTGGTGAAGGAACTTCAAACTCTAGCCCTCAACCTGAGGAGGAAACTCCTGTTGAGCCAATTGACGAATCTGTACCTCTGAGGCGTTCCACGAGAGTTAGGAGTGCACCTGAGCATTACTATGGATTCCATATTAATGCAGAAGGTGAGACACTTATTAGTGATGAGACACTAGTAAGTCAAGATGACCCTAACAGCTACGAGGAAGCCATGGCAGGCCCCGAGTCTGCTAAATGGAAAGAGGCTATGGATAGCGAGATACAATCCATGTATGACAATCAAGTTTGGAACTTGGTTGAGAATGTACCAGGTCGAAAAACTGTAGGGTGCAAATGGGTCTTCAAGAAGAAGACCGACATGGATGGTAAAGTACACACTTATAAGGCTAGACTGGTTGCAAAGGGCTTCTCTCAAATTCCTGGAGTGGATTATGATGAGACCTTTTCTCCGGTAGCCAAGATTAAGTCTATTCGGGTTCTGTTAGCCATAGCCGCATTTCATGACTATGAAATTTGGCAAATGGATGTCAAAACCGCTTTCCTTAATGGAAAGTTGGCTGAAGATGTTTACATGAGTCAGCCAGAGGGTTTTGTTAGCAACAAGTACCCTAATAGAGTGTGTAAGCTTGAGAAATCCATTTATGGATTAAAGCAAGCACCTCGCAGATGGAATCTTTGCTTTGATGAAAAGGTCAAGGAATTTGGCTAGTGAAGATGAATCTTGTGTATATTTCAAGGCTAGTGGGAGTATAGTTAGCTTTTTGGTATTGTATGTGGATGACATACTACTCATAGGAAACGACATTCCAACCCTGCAGGAAGTAAAGTCCTGGCTTGGAAAGTGTTTCGCTATGAAGGACCTTGGTGAAGCTGCCTATATTTTGGGGACAAGGATCTTGAGAGATCGGAGTAAAAGACTAATTGGACTTAGTCAAAGTACCTACTTGGAGAAGGTTCTGAAGAGATTCAGAATGCAAGACTCCAAGAAAGGAGAGTTGCCCATCCAGAGTAATGCCAAACTGAGTAAGACACAAAGCCCTAGCACTGAGGCTGAGATAGCACAAATGAGTCTAGTACCTTATGCTTCGGCTGTAGGATCGATCATGTATTTTATGACGTGTACTCGACCTGATGTAGCTTTTGCCCTGAGCATGGTTAGCAGGTTTCAGGGGAACCCTGGCAAGGCACACTGGACTGCGGTAAAGAATATTCTGAAGTACCTACGAAGGACTAAGGACTGGGTCCTTACCCTCGGTGGGAGTGATGACTTGAGAGTTGTAGGGTATAGTGATGCTAGCTTCCAGACTGATAGGGATAACTTTCGCTCTCAGTCGGGCTGGGTCTTTACCCTAAATGGAGGAGCAATTTCTTGGAAGAGTTCCAAGCAAGAGACAGTGGCAGATTCTACTTGTGAATCAGAGTATATTGCAGCTAGCGAAGCGGCAAAGGAGGCGTTATGGCTGAGGAACTTCATTGGAGACCTTGGAGTTGTACCAGCTATTAAAGAGCCAATGGAAATTTTCTGTGATAGTGAAAGTGTTGTTGCCTTAGCCAAGGAACCAAGGGATCACGGGAGATCCAGACACATCGACAGAAAATACCATTTCATCAGACATCGGATCGAAGAAGGACTCCTCATGGCAAAGAGGGTATCATCAGATGAGAATCCGGCAGATCCCCTCACAAAGGGACTGACTCGGGATAAGCATCTCCAGCATGCTCGGAGCATAGGGCTGAAGGATGATATTAGATTTAGTAGTTAGATAACCTCGAAATTTGTAAAGTGTAATTGACATTTGATGATGAATAAAAGTGTTTTATTTATGAGTAAAGTGTTGCTATCTCTTGTCGATCGTTTACTATATTTCTTTTGCATGTTTTGACTTCCAGAATAATTTTGTTTGGTATAACATATTATTCAAACCTCCACAGTCGGTCATATGTCGGAAGTAGGTATGAATTAAGACTGTCATGTTTGGTTGTAGAGGTCTTGGACAAGGCTACAACAATCATGAGTGCTCATAAGTTCTGAGCATTGGACTCAACCCACGCTCGCTGGAATCACTTCATGGAATTCTATGTCGAGTGATCGTGAGACGGTAATATCATATAAGTCTTTAAACCTAGAGATATGATTTGTTACTTACAAGTTGGTTATGCATTGATTGTACGAAAAACGCATTGGTAACTCGATGTTATAAATCGCGCTCTTGTGTGTAATTCAATGAGTAGTAGAACAAACATATGAGTCGAAGTTTATCTGTTCCTTCTTGGATTAGAAGATGATATATGGGCCCCTCGATGATTTTGTTTTGACCTATGTATCGGGCCCGGTCAGAACTAAATTGATGTGTTCAATGAAGTTCTTTGTCAAACAAATCGGAAATCGGGAAACAAATTGTTGGACAATAAGTAAGACATTGTTCCATGTATTTGTCCGACTGATATCTAGAACAAAGGATTATATGATCACTTATGTTAAATGGCGTACCATCATTTTCTCAGTTTCGAGAAACCTTGAAAAGAGCTACGATTGTCGATCGGTTCCTGAAGTCATACTTGCAGTAATAGTTATTAGACTTATCCAAGTGGGAGACTGTTGGATAAGGTGTCTAAGTCCATAACTATTTCTGGTATGTACTTGACCCGACCCGGCATGGTCCATTTAGGTTGCATGGCACCATGCAATTGGATAGACTAAATGAGAGAAATAACACTTGGAGATTATTAATATATTATAAGTTCTAATATATTAATAATATTATTTGATTAGTTTGATCAAGAATTAATTTAGAATTAATTATGTGATCAAAAGATAACTAATTAAATATATGGGATGATTATGTAAATCATCCATATCTTGTATAGTGGGCTAAAAGGCTCCATGGACTATCAAGTTGGGTTCCACCCATAGGATGCTCCATGGGAGTTACAAACCCATGGGTCATGGAAATGAAGAGTCATGACACATTAGGGTTTAACCCTAGATGTGTCAACACTATATAAGTAACATGTTCTCCACCTAAAATCGGCTACACTAAGAAATAAGAGGGCTTGGCCGATTTTGAAGAAGTGTGTGTTCTCTCATAAGTTCTTCCAAGAGCATTTGGTGTTGTGTGAAGCATTTGAGGCATCACACTTGGGGTGCTAGGCTCACAAGGTTTCAAGGAACACAAACAACAACAAGGTAAGTTATTCTATCTATACTTTAGGTTAAAATTGTTCCCCATGTATGCTAGATAGGAATATAACCTTGGAATTCAACTTTGCATGATAATTAGACAAACATAGATCCAAGGTTATTAGGGTTGCATGTACACTTAGGAAGTGTTAGAATGCTCAAAACCCATCACACATGACGTCATCCGCGCCAGAAGGTTTTCTGCCATTCCGATTTTGGGGTGTGACAGATTGGTATCAGAGCTTTGTTTATAGTGAATTGAGTATATCAAGCCATAAAAGATATACAAACTATAAACACAATGGGATTAAAATACTCTGACAAGAGTTTATACTTTTAAGTACTAAAATACTTAACTAAAAGTATACATATCTCCATACCTACGTAGTTACTAGAGAGCAGTGTCCTACTACAACGTAACAAAAGTATTTAATTGTTGGACACTGTAACAACCCAAAAATTTACATTCAGTAAAACCAACCACTTCATTAGAAGCCAAGTCTGTTTCTGCTAACTTTCAAACTTTTGGGATAAGTTTGAGCAATTCAGGTTTTACACTTAAGGAGATATCAGGAGAGAGGTTGCACTTGGGTTTTGTGCAACTCTGTTATTCTAAAACTCTATGATATTAGAGTTCATTCTGGGAATAAAATATTTTCTGCCAAAAATCCCAGGACTATATATAGAAATTTGAACTATATTCATTCATTAGTTACAATTCAAACTAGAGAAATGTCAAATTCTCTCTCACGGATCTTTGGGTTTTTATCCCAAATCGTGAATACTTCTATCTTGTTGTATTATATGGCTTAGATCGTGATTTATAACATCAAAATCGGATCAAAACCCCAAGATTTGGGAGTTTACCGCCCAAGAACATCTTGGAGAGTAAACTCTCTTATAAGGGCCAAAGTACCAATGTCCCCCTAAACCTTGGAAACCAGACATGGGACAAACCTTGACATGTTTAGGCATCAAAATCATTAAAAAACAAGGACTAAAAGTGAGTTCATGGCCAAGGAAGTTCTTGGGCCGTGAACTCCATTTTAGGGTGCCAAAATTCCCTAAATGCCTTCCATAAGCCAAGAGACAAGCATAGACCTTTACCATGATGTGTCTAAGACCCAAAGCAATCAAAATACCAACACCCATAAGTGTTTACGGCCTCAAACATATGACCAAATGGTCCATGGGCCATAAACTCAAGATAGAGGTGTTTTGTTGCCAGAAACACTTCCAAGGGATTAGACTTTAATTTAGAATGCTTACTTATGACCTTGAGGACCCTCATAAGTATATTTGGCCATGAGTTTACGGTAGTAAACTCATTTGGGCCGTGAACACCTCAAAAACTCCACAAAAGGTGGTCTTTCTCACCATAGGCTAGAGCTAATGTCCCTAAATCATTCCCTAGCTTTCATACTTGCATTCCCACATGTGTAGCCATGAGTTTACGACCATAAACTCCCTTGGGCCGTGAACTCATGGTAGTAAAATCATATGTGTGCCTTATACCTTCCTATGTTGAATCACATGTGATTCCAACACTTGGTCAAGGTGTTTCCTAGTCCCGGAAGGGGTTATCTTTCATATAGTTGTTTATAAACACTATATTCATGTCATTATGTGTCCCTAAATATCATTTAGGACTTATTGTGTCTCAGAACTTCATTCGTGGAACTTCTCATCCTTACACACATACCTGTGACAACCCGAAATTTCCATTTGTACGAACATTATCTATTCAATAGAAGCTAGTGCAGTTTCAGTGATTTTCACACTTTTCCGAACCAGTTTGTGTACATTAGGGTTTCTGTTTAAGGGGATATCAGGAGATTGGATGCTCCTGGTTTTGTGAAATTTGAGCATTTCAAGTTTCATCATGTTACAGTCCCATATCAGGAATAAAAATATTTTCTGCCAAAATATTCCAGGACTATAAATAGTTTTCTGAATTAAATTAATTCATTATTCACAATTCCAAATAGAGAAAAGCCATATTCTCTCTGACGGATCTTCGGGTTTTCATCCCAGATTGTGAGTCTACTTTACTAAATGTGTTTTAATACTTGTTAGATGCTTTATAACATCAATTACATGTTTAGATTACAAGATCCGGGAGTTTACCGCCCAAGAACGTTCTTGGGGAGTAAACTCCAAAATGGAGCTTTAAGGCTTCCTAGACCCATTCCCTTGATAGACAATTTATTAAGGACCTTGTGTATGATCTTAAGAGACTAGAAAGCATCCAAAATCAACAAGTAATAGGAGTTTACGGCCAAGGACTTCTCTTGGGCTGTAAACCCCTTTTTAAGGGCATTTTGTGCCCTAAACAACCCCTAATGCTTAAGGACTTTAACCCTCAAATGCTTGTAACCATTTTAGACATGAAAACACTTCAAAATCATAGGTTTATAGGAGTTTACTGCCAAGAACATCTCTTGGGCCGTAAACCCCTTTTCCAAGGGTTAAATGCACCATAAACACCCCTAAGGCCTTAAGACAATTACCCTTGAACACCTAGGACTGGAATGGGGAGTAAAAGACATCAAGAACATCCCTTAAAGGGAGTTTACGGCCAAGGAACATTACTTGGGCCGTAAACTCCAAGTGAAGGCATAAATGTGTGCCTCTTGTTGTAACAGCCCGGAATTTCAGGTATTTCTTTAAATTATTTTTGGGGCACATTTAGGAGGGGACTCGGCGAGTTGGTGCCTGACTCGCCGAGTAGGACCACGGTCTTGATCACAGATACGCGACTGGACTCGACGAGTCCAATAGGGACTCGGCGAGTCGACGCTGTTCAGCTGAAACCCTAGCCGTTTTGATTTTGAATCGTATATAATGCCTTTAGGGCCGTCATGTCTCGTCTTTTGGCCGATTGAAGATATCTTGGGAGTTTGTGGGCATCTGGAGCAAGGGTGAGGGCTAGAGGAAGCTTGAAGAGGTTGTTAGACAAGGAGAGGCAAGATGGTGATCAAAGGAGGTCCAAGGGGTCGAGTTCTGAAGGTTGGGGACACAGGGAACACGTTTCCAGGTAATCTTCGGATCATAACTGTAGCTTTTACGTTGTATGCGAATTTAGGGTTTAGGAAACCCATTTAAGGGATTGATAGATTATAGTGTTGTTACAAGTGTTTAAGCCCCTGTAATAGTATATGTGAAAGTCCAGGAAGCCCCATATCTATATACTACGAAATCATGCGAGATACAGGAGGCAGCGGAGTGACTGCATGGCGAGGACTCGCCGAGTCCAACGATCAGACTAGGCGAGTAGCTTGAAGATTCACTATGACTCGCCGAGTTGTTCTTCAGACTCGGCGAGTATCTTGAAGATCTACTGGAACTCGTCGAGTCGTTCTTTAGACTCGGCGAGTGGGGTCGGGGTGTCTAGACTCGCCGAGTTGCCTTTGTACTCGACGAGTCCGGTCAAGTTGACCGTTGACCTGTATGTAATCGAGTAGGGTCAGTTGTCTTGTTTGATAAGATCATTAATGAAGGTATGTGGTATTATAGGGAGCCTGCAAATTAGCGGATCGAGTGCGAGTGGCTCGAAGGGTTTATAGCTTGCATACTACGAGGTGAGTCTTCTCACTATACTTCACCCGGAAGGGTTTGACTGCGTGACCGGAAGGTCGTATGTGTTATATTTATGCTATGTCTAGAGAGGTAGATGCTTTATATGTGATGTATGCTTATATGTGATGTATGCTTATACGGGCCGGAAGGCGAGACTTTATGTGATAGCAAGAACGGTATGATGTATGATTTATGTGTTATGTGTGTTATGTTACATGTGTTATGTTTTATACTATTATGGGCCGGAAGGCAAAATACTATGGGCCGGAAGGCAATTTAATACGGGACGGAAGGCGATATGTTATGGGCCGGAAGGCGATTATGATACGGGCCGGAAGGCAATGTTATGTGGACCGAAAGGTCCGGGCCGGAAGGCGTATCTGGCTAAGTCGTATACTAGGGAACTCACTAAGCATTTATGCTTACTAGTTGTGTTTATGTTTTTTTTTCAGGTACTAGTGATGACCGTGGGAAGGCACCGGCGTGACACGTACACACTGCCATTGTTGAGGATCTTGAAGATTTATTATTTATACTTTTGCAATAAACTTGGAATAAACTCTTTTGTCAAATAATGATGTTTTATTTTAAATGGAAAATTTATTTGAAAATTTGAGCTGTTACAATTGGTATCAGAGCCTTGGTTTGAGGGATTCGGGTGTACTTTCGGGTGCAACTGAACTCAGACCGGGGATTTGAGGAAAAACCTTTTTAAATAATAAGGACACAACATTTCATAAATGGTAAGGCGGTAAAACAAGGATGGAGCAGTGTGTACGATCAGCCAGCGCCCGAACGGTAAAGATCCCCAGAATACCTTACAATGTTATATTATGCACTGAATTATGAAATGTTATGCATGCTAGAAGACTAGGTATACATGATAGGACTAGAATGGCCTGTTTTGTGATGCCTTGTCTAGGGAGATTGCTTATATGGGATGTTTGGTAGCATACAAGTAGATAGTGCATACTAGAGGTAGAGTACTCATTATTCGGGATTTGGGGAAGAAGACTTGGGATGAATACTGATACGGTGTGGTCGGTAGTATTGGGCCCGTACTACCGAAGACACCGGACCAGTGGAAGACCCAAGTAAGAATCCCTGGAAATCGGAGATTGAGTAGGTCGCGTATCGAGTACCATTGTACTTAGTGGAGTCTCTGATGATTTTATGTTGTATTTCAGAGACATCATGGTCATCACACGTAATGGGGCGGGTTCGAGCGGTGCGAGTGACGAGGAGATTCGTCAGATTATTCAGGAAGAGGTAGCTGCGGCGGTTCGGGCTGAGATCCCGGAGATGTTTGGGTCTATTAAGACCACTCTGATGGAGGAGTTTGAGAAGCGGTACGCCGCACTTACTGAAGCTGCAGTTGCTGCCGCTACCGCAGCTGTGGCTGCTGCTAGGCCGCAAGGGGGTGATTCATTACTATTCAGGGAATTCAGCAACACGAAACCCCCTGAATTTGATGGGACGCAGGATCCGATTGCGTCTATGAGGTGGATCGCCGACATCGAGGGGTGCTTCTATACTTGCTCATGCCCGGAGCACTTGAGGGTACGGTTCGCCTTGAACCAGCTCCGTCTGGGAGCGAAGGATTGGTGGAAGTTCGTGACGGCGAACTTCACTCAGGCAGAGATTTCAGCGGTGACATGGGAGAGGTTTACGGAGATGTTCAGGGACGAGTACGTTCCCCCGGTGGAGAGGGAGCGATTGATTCAGGAGTTCTTGACCCTTAAGCAGGGTACTAATTCTGTGGCAGTGATCACACGGAAGTTTCATGAGAGGGCTATGTTCTGCCCCGAGCTGGTATCTACGGAGCAGTCGCGGATGAGCCGGTATTTGGGCGTTTTGAAGAGGGAGATCCGGGAGTTTGTGTCAAACTCCACCTATCGTACTTTCACTGAGCTATAGGCGAACGCCAGGAAGCGCGAGATCGGGTTGGAGACTCAGGCGAGGGAGGAGGCTGAGTCTTGGCAGGTGGATCGACGGCCGGCTCAGTCCCAGCCGGCAGCCAAGCGGACTAAGTTCGCTGATTCGAGGATGGGAGGTCCGAAGGGTCGCACTTGCGCGAAGTGCGGCAGGAGTCACGAGGGAGTGTGTCGAGCTGGTGGTTGCTACAAGTGTGGCAAGGAGGGACATATTGCTAGGGATTGCCCTAAGGGGTTTATGGTTTGCTTTCACTGCAACCAGACAGGCCATCGGAAGGCCGAGTGTCCGCAACTTCGTCAGGGAGCTACACCTACTACCCGGACTACTAAGACCCGACCGGCGAAGGTCGAGGTCCCGAGGGCTCGCGGGAGAGCTTTTCAGCTGACTGCGGAGGAGGTCCGCGCTGCGCCCGATGTTGTGGCAGGTATGTTATCATTCACGTATTTACTTAAAGGTCGAAATGCTATGCTTATGTTAATGTATGTGTAGGTACTTTCCTTGTGAACTCTATGCCTGCTCTAGTGTTATTTGATTCGGGTGCGAGTAGATCGTTCGTATCGTTAGCTTTTAGTCAGCACATCGGCATTAGTCGTGAACCGTTAGGTCGGCCTTTGAGCGTTTCTATTGCGGCTGAGAGGGTGATTTCTGCTACGGAGGTTCTTCGGGGATGTGTGCTAGAGATCTTCGGGGTCGCATTTCCGATTGACCTCATTCCTATTGCGATGGGGGATGTCTGTGTCATCGTAGGCATGGACTGGTTGAGCCGATTCAACGCTGTTATCGACTGCGAGCGTCAGCTGGTGACTATACGAGACCCTAGTGGGGGAGTTCTTACGGTATACGCCAAGGGTACCCGTTCGGGATCAGCTTTTTGTTCGGCCGCTAGGGCCAGGCAATGCCTACAGCGGGGATGTAACGGTTATGTGGCATATGTGATGGATACGCGGGAGATTTCCGAGAGACCGAAGACACTGAAGGAGGTTCCAGTGGTGCGCGAGTTTCCAGATGTTTTTCCCGAGGATTTGCCAGGAGTACCTCCTGCGAGGCAATTGAAGTTTGGTATCGATCTAGTTCCAGGGGCTGCGCCTATTGCGAAGGTGCCTTATCGTCTTGCACCTCCAGAGATGCAAGAATTGTCCTCGCAACTTCAAGAGTTGTTGGGGAAGGGATTTATTCGGCCGAGTAGCTCGCCGTGGGGAGCACCGATTCTGTTCGTCAAGAAGAAGGATGGTTCACACCGAATGTGTATCAATTACCGGGAGCTAAACAAGGTGACGGTAAAGAACCGCTATCCGTTACCGAGGATCGATGATCTATTCGATCAGTTGCAAGGGGCATCTTGGTTTTCCAAGATTGATTTGAGATCAGGGTACCATCAGGTAAGAGTGCGGGATGAGGACGTTCAGAAGACAGCATTTAGGACGCGGTATGGGCATTACGAGTTCGTCGTGATGCCTTTTGGGCTGACCAATGTCGCAGCAGTGTTCAGGGATCTCATGAACAGGGTATGCAGGCCGATGCTGGATCGGTCTGTGATTGTATTCATCGACGACATTCTGGTGTATTCGCGGTCTAGGGAGCAGCATGAGGGACATTTGAGGGAGGTCCTTGAGGTACTGAGGTCGGAGAAGCTATATGCAAAATTCTCCAAATGTGACTTCTGGTTACGGGAAGTTCAATTTTTGGGGCACGTTGTAAATCAGGCAGGGATATTGGTCGATCCGGCCAAGGTGGAAGCGGTGATGAGTTGGGAGGCACCGAAGTCACCTTCTGAGATCAGGAGTTTCCTTGGGTTGGCGGGGTACTATCGAAGGTTCATTAGGGACTTCTCCAAGATCGCGGTGCCGCTTACCAAACTGACCCGAAAGGGTGTTACATTTTCATGGGGACCCGAGCAGTAGACTTCCTTCGAGACACTTCGTCAGAGACTGTGCGAAGCACCAGTATTAGCTCTCCCGGAAGGGATGGAGGACTTTGTCGTATATTGCGACGCATCGATTTCAGGACTGGGTGCAGTGTTGATGCAGAGGGGCCATGTGATAGCCTATGCATCGAGGCAGCTGAAGCCTCACGAAGCGAGATATCCCACGCATGACTTAGAGTTGGGGGCAGTAGTGTTCGCCCTTAAAATCTGGCGTCACTACCTGTACGGGGTTCGTTGTACCATATACACGGACCTCAAGAGTTTGAAGTGTTTGATGGATCAACCCAACCTAAACATGCGTCAGAGGAGATGGTTAGACGTGGTTAAGGATTATGATTGTGAGATCCTATACCACCCAGGCAAGGCTAATGTGGTAGCCGACGCATTGAGTCGTAGGGCGGAGAGCACTCCATTGCGGGACGTATGTTTGAGATTGACGGTGATGACTCCGGTATTAGATGCTATTCGTGGGGCACAGGCTGAGGTGGTGAAGTCTGGGATGCAGAAACAGGAGCGGGTCGTCGGGTTGATTTCAGAGTTCGTTATGGATGGACGGAGACTTCTGACATTTCAGGGTCGGATCTGGGTACCATTCGTTGGCGGTACGCGTGTTACTTTGATGGAGGAGGCACACAGATCGAAATTCTCGATCCATCCCGGTGCTACAAAAATGTATTTGGATTTGAGAAAGGAGTACTGGTGGCCTTGCATGAAGAGAGACGTTGCCTGGTTCGTTGAGAGGTGTTTGACCTGCCGTAGGGTTAAGGCCGAGCACCAGAGACCGCACGGTAAGTTGCAACCCTTGGAGATTCCTAAGTGGAAGTGGGAACAGATCACGATGGATTTCATCACCAAATTGCCGAAAACTGCCAGGGGAGTCGATGCGATTTGGGTGATAGTGGATAGGCTAACAAAGAGTGCACACTTCCTTGCCATTAGTGAAAGTTCATCAGCAGAGAAGTTGGCAGAGTTATACGTGAGAGAGATAGTATCTCGGCATGGAGTGCCGACCTCGATTGTTTCGGACCGCGATGTACGTTTCACTTCCAGGTTCTGGAAGAAATTCCATGAGGAGTTGGGTACTAAACTGCATTTTAGTACCGCATACCATCCCCAGACCGACGGTCAGAGCGAGCGGACGATTCAGACATTGGAAGACATGCTTAGAGCGTGTGTGTTAGACTTCGGGGGTAGCTGGGATGCGCATCTGCCGTTGGCTGAGTTTTCCTACAACAACAGCCATCATTCGAGCATTGGTATGCCACCTTTTGAGTTGTTGTATGGTAGGAGGTGTCGGACTCCCATTTGCTGGGGAGAAGTGGGACAGAGAGTGCTGGGCAGTACAGAGATCGTACTTCAGACGACCGAACAGATTCAACGGGTGAGGCAGAGGTTATTGACAGCCCAGAGCCGACAGAAGAGTTATGCGGACAGACGCCGGTCCGAGCTCGAATTCCAGGTCGGCGACTTCGTTCTCCTAAAGGTTTCTCCTTGGAAAGGGGTAATTCGGTTCAGGAAGAGGGGCAAATTGGGGCCCCGGTTCATAGGTCCATTCCGGGTAATTGCAAGGGTAGGTCGGGTGGCTTATCGGTTGGAGTTGCCAGCGGAGCTGAGTCAGATTCACAATACCTTTCACGTATCACAGTTGAGGAAGTGTATAGCCGATGAAGCGGCAGTGGTTCCGTTAGAAGATATTCAGGTGGATGCGAGCCTGAATTACGCCGAGAGACCAGTAGCTATCAGGGATCGGAAGATCAAGGTTCTACGGAACAAGGAGATACCTCTGGTGTTGGTTCAGTGGCAACATCGGAAGGGATCGGAGATGACTTGGGAGCCGGAAAGAGAAATGCGGGAGCAACATCCGGAGTTATTCGCAGAATGAGACTTCGAGGGCGAAGTCTAGTTCTAGTGGGGGAGAGTTGTAACAGCCCGGAATTTTAGGTATTTCTTTAAATTATTTTTGGGGCATATTTAGGAGGGGACTCGGCGAGTTGGTGCCTGAGTCGCCGAGTAGGACCAAGGTCTTGAGCACAGATACGCGACTGGACTCGACGAGTCCAATAGGGACTCGGCGAGTCGACGCTGTTCAGCTGAAACCCTAGCCGTTTTGATTCTGAATCGTATATAATGCCTTTAGGTCCGTCATGTCTCGTCTTTTGGCCGATTGAAGATATCTTGGGAGTTTGTGGGCATCTGGAGCAAGGGTGAGGGCTAGAGGAAGCTTGAAGAGGTTGTTAGACAAGGAGAGGCAAGCTGGTGATCAAAGGAGGTCCAAGGGGTCGAGTTCTGAAGGTTGGGGACACAGGGAAGACGTTTCCAGGTAATCTTCGGATCATAACTGTAGCTTTTACGTTGTATGCGAATTTAGGGTTTAGGAAACCCATTTAAGGGATTGATAGATTATAGTGTTGTTACAAGTGTTTAAACCCCTGTAATAGTATATGTGAAAGTCCAGGAAGCCCCATATCTATATACTACGGAATCATGCGAGATACAGGAGGCAGCGGAGTGACTGCATGGCGAAGACTCGCTGAGTCCAACGATCAGACTAGGCGAGTAGCTTGAAGATTCACTATGACTCGCCGAGTTGTTCTTCAGACTCGGCGAGTATCTTGAAGATCTACTGGAACTCGTCGAGTCGTTCTTTAGACTCGGCGAGTGGGGTCGGGGTGTCTAGACTCGCCAAGTTGCCTTTGTACTCGACGAGTCCGGTCAAGTTGACCGTTGACCTGTATGTAATCTAGTAGGGTCAGTTGTCTTGTTTGATAAGATCATTAATGAAGGTATCTGGTATTATAGGGAGCCTGCAAATTAGCGGATCGAGTGCGAGTGGCTCGAAGGGTTTATAGCTTGCATTCTACGAGGTGAGTCTTTTCACTATACTTCACCCGGAAGGGTTTGACTGCGTGACCGGAAGGTCGTATGTGTTATATTTATGCTATGTCTAGAGAGGTAGATGCTTTAGATGTGATGTATGCTTATATGTGATGTATGCTTATACGGTCCGGAAGGCGAGACTTTATGTGATAGCAAGAACGGTATGATGTATGATTTATGTGTTATGTGTGTTATGTTACATGTGTTATGTTTTATACTATTATGGGCCGGAAGGCAAAATACTATGGGCCGGAAGGCAATTTAATACGGGCCGGAAGGCGATATGTTATGGGCCGGAAGGCGATTATGATACGGGCCGGAAGGCAATGTTATGTGGACCGAAAGGTTCGGGCCGGAAGGCGTATCTGGCTAAGTCGTATACTGGGGAACTCACTAAGCATTTATGCTTACTAGTTGTGTTTATGTTTTTTTTTTCAGGTACTAGTGATGACCGTGGGAAGGCGCCGGCGTGACACGTACACACTGCCATTGTTGAGGATCTTGAAGATTTATTATTTATACTTTTGCAATAAACTTGGAATAAACTCTTTTGTCGAATAATGATGTTTTATTTTAAATGGAAAATTTATTTGAAAATTTGAGCTGTTACACTTATCCCCTTTAGCCTTAGATAAAATCATGGAAGCTATCCTTGATGTGCAAGTGCCTCAAATGAATTAAAAGCCATCACCCCATAGGAGTTTACAGCCGTAAACTCTAGGTTATATGGACATTAGGCCGTAAACTCCACTATGGAGCATTCTAGGGCCTTAAACTACTTCATGTCTTATTCCAACAAAGCTAGGAGTGTTCTAGGACCAAGATAACACCTTAAAACACCCAAAACCACCAAGTGAGGAGTTCACCGCCATAAACCCATGAGTTTACGGCCGTAAACTCCAAAGGGTGGGGTTTGTTGGGTGGTGAACTCTTATGCAAGGCCATTTGATGTTTCAAACCCTTTTGCCTTGTCCCGTAGCAACATAGATGCAACCATTAGGACCTTAAACACTTAGAAAAAGTGTTTACATGTTCCTAAGTGTTTTAACTTATTTATTAAGTTGTTATTTGTCTAATTAGTTATATATATGCTTATTATATGATAACTAGGCTCGTGCGTGTAAACAATTCTCCGTTTGCCACCTAGCACGGTATCCGACACTGCAATTCGTACAACTCACCGCAAGTGAGTTCATACCCCTTTGAATCAACCTTTGAAATGATTTTAAATGTTTTAAATGCTTTATGGGGGGGAATACAAGTCAAATACTTATAGTTATTGCTTCAATCACATGTGATTGCATTTAATCACATGTGATTAATATCTAGGAAAACAACGATTTTTACCACTGTTCAAACTGTTTATCAAACTGCTTTACTTTGAAATGCTTTACAAACTCTTTTACTATCCAAACTTATTTTCAGACTGTAATTTCAAACAAATGTTTCTTATACTTAAACGTTTTATCAACTTATGCCTTCAAATTGTATTATAGATTGACATCAAGCCGATCTTCTCTTGAAATTAGATTTATCTTTCAAATGTCTCTTCAAAACTTATTTATGCCTTTATATTATCAATTGCACGCCCATATATGTATAGATATATAAATAATGTTTAAAGGGCTTAGGAAGGCCATCCGCCCTATTTCCTTTTTCTCGATTTGGATGTGGTCTGGTGGATTTTGGGTGACCATCCGAAGGTCGTTTCCATATTACTTATATATCATATATACATGTATAGACATAAAAGTACTTCCATATTCATAATTATCAGTACATCAATAGTTAGTTACTATCGGGGTAACACAGGAACATATACAGCTATACTAGAACCATGTACATATACAACTATACTAGAAACAAGTACATATACAGCTATACTAGAACCATGTACATATACAGTTATACTAGAAACGTGAACATATACAGCTATACTAGAAACAAGTACATATACAACTATACTAGAAACAAGTACATATGCAGCTATACTAGAAACAAGTACGTATACAACTATACTAGAAACATGAGCATATACAGCAATACTAGAAACATGAACATATACAACTATACTAGAACGAGAAACATTACATATACATGAATACGTTAACAATTGTGATCCACTGTGTCGGAGCATGCCTTAAATGTCATGGCCCGAGCTGTAGCCAGAATTCTCTTGGAGGGAGAGTGTGAGTTTGCGTATAGATCTATACTGGATTGACTATCCTACACCTTGCTACTAGCTACAGCCGGACTTGCAGGTCTGCGGGTGCCAAACGTCATTTCTTTATTACGACCATTCATTATGTCGCTGTTACCAGTCGATAGCATGGTGCAATTTATCACATTATACCTTAATATAAATCTGGTTTAAGGTGGTAGTTAGTACAGCAGTAGTTCTCATTATACACAACTACAGTACTATAATGATTTACCCATTACATATTTTAGTGATAACCTCACTTAAACATTAATCTACATACTATATTTTATTAAATAATAGTTACACTTGGGAAATTACACACTTTTACAACAGACGAGTTTACAAAATAGTTAAGCCTTGGTAGAAGGTTACTTTAATAGAAAATATAGGATTTTCTGAGGGATTCAAACTTTTACAAACACTTTCAAACACTTTCTTACATTTTTACAAACTTATACATTGAGACAGATTCAAACATTTTGACAATAAACATTGACACTAAAATACTTATGAACTCACTAGCTTAATGCTGATAAACTCTTTCAAAATAACTTGTATTCTCAGGTCATCAGTAGACAGGTACCGAGGCCAGCTTTTGAGAAGATGGAGCGTATTCAAGACTCATCTTATGATTTTGACTTACATTATTTTGGTGTCTATAACTGTACAGAACACGCTTGTATTAAAATTATATATTTAATGCAATGGATGATGTTGTTTACTTATTTACATTTACTGTGTTGTGATAGTATACATGACGTCCTCCGCCCCAGAACGTTTCCGCCGTTCTTGGTTTTGGGGTGTGACAGATTGGTATCAGAGCATTGTTTATAGTGAATCAAGTATATCAACCCATAAAAGATATACTAATCTATAAACCCAAAAGGGATTAAAACACTCTGTCGAAGAGTCTATACTTTAAATATTAAAATATTTAATTAAGTATACTAGTCTGCATTCATACTAAAATCAGTGTCACAATGACAAGAACAAAAGTATTACGATTGTTAAATATCACAAGTGAGCTCGGGGATGTATGGTCAGTCCTGGAAATGGCATAGCCTGATCAACTATGCTGGTCCTAGGAGTGATTAGCATATGCCCTAGAATGGTTGTGATATGTTACAAGTCTAAAAACTTACCAACAATACCACAAGAAGATCAGTAGAACTTAAACTTAAAATACAATAGATGTATTTTTGTACTACTAGTTACACGTATACTATATTCTTATACCTCTCTTCTCGCGTAGATCTAAATGGCTGGATTCCATCATGGCGACCCGTACTTTCCAAATGAAGGCAATGTCGGGTGGATCGATGAAGAGCCCGAAGACGAGCATCCAATCCCTTTGGATGATCACCTCGCAGAAGGCTTTTCTGATGGATCTGACTCCGAGCCTGAAGTCAACAACCTACCGCTTGTAGGTCAAGCCCCGAACAACAACCCTCAACCAGCGTTTCCAGGTCCTACTCCCATGTGGGCAAACGACTTAAATCGCTGGAGTAATGAGCAGGGTCAACCTTTACCATACTTTGGGGACCGAACCTTTTACAACGTCAGCGATGGTGGCTCTGCTGACAGAGCTTTGCCGGTAATTATCTGCAGAATAGCTCGTAATGTCGAGCAAGGTCGAGCAGCCATCGACCGGGTCATGGAGATTGATGCCAATTCAGGTGTCAACACAATCCGCATCCGCCGTCTTGAAGAAGACATGGAACGGACCCGGAGAACCAACGAAACCCTGCAGCAACAGATGGCTGCCTCCCGTGCTGAAGTCTTGGAACTTCGAGCTCGTCAGAGAGCTCAGGATCGACACCTTCAAGAGGTGTTTTGCCAAGTGTCCGACCTCAGGGCTCACCCGAGGAATTCCCATCGCCATTACATGATGTCTAGTACATCTCTCTCTTTTGATTAGAGATTAGCTTTAAACATCTGTGCTCTAAGTAGCACTTGTCTGTAAAATATTCCTAATTTTCAGTACTCTAATTAGGAATCTAAGAACTGTCAAACTTATCCTTTTGGTATGATGTAAGACCTACTGCTAGGTCGATTTTTCCTTGAACTTATTACATCAGTAATACCCGTAATATTGAAATCTATCTAATTTGTGGGAAATCTGTACACTTGTGTATTCCCACTATTATTTCTTATTGTGATTTCAAACACTCATCCAACTGTTGGACTATGGTTAGTTAGTCCATGTGTCCCTCTCACGTTGCTTAAAAATTGATTCTTACCATCTTTCTTATCTTTATAAACTTATAGCTGAAAGATGCCTCCTCGCAAATCTCCCAGGAATAGGAATAATCCTGCACCTCCACCGCCTCCACCGCCTCCGGTCATCGATACTAAAGCCCTGAATGCTGTCGTAGCTGCAGCAGTGGCAACTGCCATGGCTCAGTATCACTCATCCGATGCCAGCAGAGGTGGAACCCCTGTTGAATCTATTCCGATCGAAATCCTTGTGCTTTCAAGAGAGTGCTCTTACAAGGATTTCACGAACTGCACGCCGAAGCCTTTCTATGGCACCGACGGAGTCATTGCTCTCTCGCAATGGTTCGAGAAGACTGAATCAGTCTTCGAAATCTGTTCATGCCCTGCTGCGTGCAAAGTGAAATATGTCGCATGCACCTTTGAGGGTAAAGCCCTAACGTGGTGGAACGGCCACATCAAAGTCGTAACTCTCGTCGTGGCTAACGACATGGGCTGGGAAACGATGAAGGACCTCATGAATGAGGAATACTGCCCGAGGGGCGAAATCTAGAAGTTAGAACATGAACTCTGGAACCTGACCATGAAGGGCACCAATGTAATCGCTTACACTGCCCGATTTAGCGAACTGGTGGCCCTCTGCCCCAATATGGTTCCCACTGAAGGGAAAAAGATCGAACGGTACGTATGGGGGCTAATGCCTCCGTACCAGGGGAACGTCTTAGCATCGAACCCCGCTACCTTCGACAGTTCCAAGCATTTGGCACAAAGACTCATTGACCATAGGGTCAAAACCCCTGCAACCACAACCACCCTAGCCATCCCAGAACCCTCCAAACCCGCTGGAACCAAGCGAAAGTTTTGGGATGAGAAGAAGAAGCAGCAAGGTGCAAAGAAACAACAAATCGTGGCAGTACATGCCGCGGTAACCCCTACTGCTGTTACTGCTCCGGGGAAGCAGTATGCTGGAAGTTTGCCCAAGTGCAACAAATGCAACTACCACCACAACGGTGCCTGCCGTGAAATGCAGTGTTCTAACTGCAACAGAAAAGGACACACCGTCCGTTTCTATAAGTTCCCGGCCCAACCGATCTCCCAAGTTCCTGGCTCAGGCGCGAGCCCAACTTGCTATGGATGTGGCGAAACAGGCCACTTTAAAAGGGACTGCCCCAAAGCGAGGAATGCTGGAGGAGCAGGGAAGGTACTAGCAATAGGCCACGGGGAAGCAGTAGCTGACCCGACAGTGGTGACTGGTACGTTCCTACTCGATAACTCCTATGCATGCATTCTGTTCGATAGTGGAGCAGAGCGAAGCTTCGTAAACCACAAATTTGCTCGCATGCTTAAGCAACAACCACACACACTTATTGAACAATTCACAGTAGAAATGGCAAATGGGAAAACTGAAAGTACAAATAGCATATACTTAGGTTGTCTCCTAACCTTAGATAACCATTCATTCCCAATCGACCTTATGCCGGTCTCAATAAAAAGTTTCGACGTTATTATCGGCATGGATCGGTTAAGTCTTCATCGCGCCGACATCATGTGCTACAAGAAAGCAGTCCGTCTAAACCTCCCATCTAACGAAACTCTTATAGTCTACGGCGACAAACCTGGTGTGAGTCTTCGAATTATATCTAGTATTCAAGCACAGAAATATCTGCGCAAAGAATACCACGCATTCCTTGCTCACGTCGTCGACACGAGCCTAGAAACGAAAGAACTAAAGAACATCCAAGTAGTGAGCGACTTCCCCGACATTTTCCCAGAAGAACTACCCGGGTTACCTCTGCAATGACAAGTCGAGTTCAGAATCGACTTAGTCCCAGGAGCTACCCCAGTAGCCAAGTCGCCTTATCGTTTCTCACCTTGGCGAGCACCGGTCTTGTTCGTTAAAAAGAAAGACGGATCATTCCGTATGTGTATTGACTACAGAGAACTCAACAAATTGACGATCAAAAATCGTTACCCTCTGCCACGCATAGATGATCTATTCGACCAATTACAAGGGGCGAACTATTTTTCTAAGATTGATCTGAGATCCGGAAATCACCAGTTACGAGTGCTAGAGGAGGATGTGCCGAAGACAGCCTTCCGAACTCGTTACGGACACTACGAGTTCGTGGTGATGCCATTCGGATTGACCAATGCACCCGCAGTCTTCATGGATCTGATGAATAGAGTATGCCGACCTTACTTAGATCAGTTCGTCATCGTTTTCATTGACGACATCCTGATCTACTCCAGAAGTAAGAAAGAGCATGGCGATCACCTGCGACAAGTTCTAGAGACATTACGAAAAGAGAAACTTTATTCGAAGTTCTCGAAATGTGAATTTTGGATCCGAAGTGTCGAATTCTTAGGACACGTGGTAAGTGAAGAGGGAATCCACGTGGACCCATCCAAAATAAAAGCCATTGAGAACTGGTCAGCACCAAAGACGCCTACGGAAATTCGTCAATTTCTAGGTCTCGCTGGCTACTACCGCAGGTTCATTCAGAACTTCTCCCGAATAGCGAAACCTCTTACGACCCTGACCCAGAAAGGCGTGGCCTTTGACTGGGAAGAGAAACAAGAAAGAGCATTCCAAACACTCAAACGAGCCTTGTGCACCGCACCAATACTATCCCTTCCTGAAGGAATAGAAGACTTCGTAGTCTATTGTGATGCATCAAATCAAGGACTCGGATGTGTTCTGATGCAGTGACGTAAGGTCATCACCTACGCCTCGAGAAAGTTGAAGACACACGAGGTTAACTACACGACCCACGATCTTGAATTAGGAGTAGTAGTGTTTGCTCTGAAGATCTGGAGACATTACTTGTATGGAACGAAGAGCACTATCTTTACTGACCACAAGAGTTTGCAACACATTTTCGACCAGAAGGAGCTCAACATGAGACAACGACGTTGGGTCGAACTACTCAGTGATTACGAATGCGATATTCGTTATCATCCGGGTAAAGCCAACGTAGTAGCAGACGCCCTAAGTCGGAAAGAATATTCTGGTCGCAAAGTCAAGTCATTGTCAATAACCATCCATTCACATTTGTCTAAGCAAATTCAGGCAGCTCAACTTGGGGCCATGAAACCTGAAAATGTGACGAGTGAATCCCTTAGAGGAATGAACAAGAATTTAGACGCCAAGGGTGACGGAGCCTCGTATTTCATGAACCGGATCTGGACACCGAAACACGGTGGTTTCCGAGACTTGGTCATGACTGAGGCGCACAACACTCGGTATTTTGTCCACCCAGGTTCAGATAAGATGTATCTGGATCTTAAAAAGCTATACTGGTGGCCTAATATGAAAGCAGAGATTGCTACCTTCGTAAGTAAATGCCTTACTTCCAGAGTGGAAGTGGGAGCGGATCACTATGGATTTCATAACCAAGTTGCCCAAGACAACGAGTGGACTTGACACCATATGGGTCATCGTTGATAGATTGACCAAGTCTGCACACTTCCTGCCTATCAAAGAAACCGACAAGATGGAGAAACTTACGAGAACATACATTAGGGAAATTGTACATCTACATGGTGTACCTATTTCCATTATCTCCGATAGAGATAGTAGGATCACCTCAAGATTTTGGCAATCACTACAACATTCCCTAGGAACAAGGCTGGACATGAGCACAACCTACCATCCACAGACCGACGGACAGAGTGAGAGGACCATCCAAACACTGGAAGATATATTGCGAGCCTGTGTGATTGATTTTGGGAAGGCATGGGATACTCATTTACCCCTTGTCGAATTTTCCTATAATAACAGTTATCACACGAGCATCAAGGCTGCTCCATTTGAAGCACTCTACGGCCGAAAGTGCAGATCCCCTATGTGCTGGGCTCAGGTGGGTGATACCGAATTAGCGAGAGGGCAAGCTTCCGACAGTACTCTTGAAACGACCCAAAAACACGACCCAAAAATTTTCGTTTTTCAATATAATCAAACCAATAATATAAGTATCATAACATAAAACATACGCGATGAATCCCCAAAACGAAATAAAATATTGTGCGGAAAACTGTATCATACTACATCAATCCAAAACATCAAAAGACATCCCCAGGATAAAAGCTATGATGTGGTGTGTGCGATGCTGTCACCCCGAGCTCTTCCCTTTGCTTGCGGAAGTACCTAAAACCCAAAACTGAAACTGTAAGCACGAAGCTTAGTGAGCTCCCCCAAACTACCACATACCATACAATAACATATAAACACATATTGGGCCTTGCCCACTGCATCGGGCCGAAGCCCGGAAACTGCATCGGACCGAAGTTCGAAACTGATTGGGACCTTGTCCCCTGCATCGGACCGAAGTCCGGAACTGACTGGGACCTTGTCCCCTGTATCGGTCCGAATTCCGGAACTAACTGCATCGGACCAAAGTCCGGAAACTGACTGGGACCTTGTCCCGTGCATCGGACCGAAGTCCGGAACTAACTGCATCGGACCGAAGTCCGGAACTGTCTGACTGAACATGGCATAGCATAACACATCAACTAGCATAACACATATACGACATGCTACATTGGGCCGTGGCCCGGAACACATAATACTTAACACATAAAACATAGCACACAATTCCTGTTCGAACCACGAAGGCATCGAACGTACCAACTACTGTGTCTGACCTAAATCCGGAAACTACTGCTAACTGAACGGGCCGGCATTGTGGCCTTAGACCCGTTCTTACTGGAAGGAAACTCACCTCGTAAGCTGGCTGCTGAGTGTGTGGCTCGGAAAGCTAACGGCGGCTGCTCCTGAATCTCCTCGGCTACAAGTCCATAAACACACTCAATCAAATACTAAACACTGCGCTTGGGGTAAAATGACTCTTTTACCCTCGGTCAAAGTCAATTATCTTTTGGGCTGACTCGCCGAGTTGGGCCACCCAACTCGCCGAGTCCCACTCTCACTTTTCACTCTTACTCACTGCTACTCGTCGAGTCTGGCATCGACTCGACGAGTACCCTCTTGATCCAAGAACTCAGACAATCTTCATCTGACTCGCCGAGTCGTATGAACAGACTCGACGAGTTGTTCTTGATCCCAAGAAGATTGCCTTGGACTCGCCGAGTTGATGAACAACTCGCCGAGTCCCTCCATCACTGAGTTCACCCTCAACTCGCTGAGTCCACTCTCTAACTCACCTCGTCCACTCGACACTGATAAAACTGAAGAACTGGGGACTCGTGAACCAACTCGTCGAGTCGTTCTTCTGACTCGCCGAGTTGCCGCCATGCAACTGATTTTTACTCGATTTTGTTTGAATCCAATGCATACAATTGATAGATCTGAGTCCAATAAGCTGATTTACCACGTAAAGTTTCCAACTTTACGTGTACAACCTCATGAATAAGGGAAATAAGGCAAAAAGATGCACAAAATGGGTAGATCTATGGTTATCATGCAATATAACTCCAAAAAGACAGTAGATCTGGGCTCTACAACACCCCAACATTCAGATCCATAGCTATTTCAACTTAATAAGACGTTCATGCAAGTGTAAGGCTTGGAACAAGCATCAAGTACCTCTTAGGAGAGCTCTAATGGAAGTTTAAAGCATATAACAAGATGGAACTCCGAAAATACCTCAATTAACTCTGATTTGGCCTTGGATCTTTGCACTACAACACTTCTCTTTGCTTCTTCCTTCTTCTCCTTCTTCACACCTTCACAAAATGGCACCAAAACACATATAAGCTCTTCAAGGGAGGATTAGGGTTCTCTCACTGTGTTCTCAGGGTGAGGGAGGCGAGGATGGGGGCTATAAGGTGGTATAAATAGTGGGCAACCCGGGGAATTTAGGGTTTCACCAAGACAGATGGACTCGCCGAGTCAGGGATATGGACTCGCCGAGTCCCCGGCTCACGCGTGCCTTCAGGCGCGACCCTACTCGGCGAGTCAGGCTAGAACTCACCGAGTCCCTCTTGAAAAACTCACTACAATTACCAATAAATCAACATACCGGGAACGGGTCGTTACAATTCTCCCCCACTTGTCTCAGACTTCGTCCTCGAAGTCTGCTACGGCTGGATCTGCAAATAACTCCGGGTAGTGCGCTCTCATTTCCCCTTCAGCCTCCCACATCCATTCAAACCCCTTCCGGTCTTCCGTTCCAGAATCGCGACCGGCTTCTCGATATAATTTAGGCCGCTATCAACCTGAATGTCCTCTAAGGGAACGAATGCTGTCTCATCCACCAAACACTTCCTCAACTGCGACACGTGGAAGGTGTTGTGTATCTGAATAAGATCCTCAGGGAGATCTAACCGATAAGCAACCCGACCCACCCGGGCCAAAACCCTGAAAGGACCAATAAATCTGGGGCCCAATTTGCCCCTCTTTCGGAACCTGATGACACCTTTCCAAGGTGAGACTTTCAGAAGAACCATATCTCCCACCTGGAACTCCATGTCCGAACGCCTCCTGTCGGCGTAGCTCTTCTGCCGACTCTGCGCAGTCTGCAGCCTACTACGGACCTGCTGGATCAATTCCGTCGTCTTGAGCACCACTTCGGAGCTCCCTATAACTCGCTGACCGACCTCGCCCCAACAAATCGGGGTCCTGCACTTCCTGCCATATAACATCTCAAAAGGAGGTCGATCAATACTCGCATGATAACTGTTGTTATACGAGAATTCCGCTAACGGAAGATACGTATCCCAACTGCCCCCAAAATCTAAAACACATGCCCTAAGCATGTCCTCGAGAGTCTGAATCGTCCTCTCGCTCTGCCCGTCAGTCTGAGGATGAAAAGCGGTGCTGAAATGGAGACGAGTACCCATCTCGTCGTGGAACCGCTTCCAGAATCTGGACGTGAAACGAACATCTCGGTCCGACACCACCGATACCGGCACTCCATGACATGCCACAATCTCTCGCACATAGATATCGGCTAACTTTTCCGCCGATATACTCTCCTGAATCGGAATAAAATGGGCACTCTTCGTCAACCGATCCACTACTACCCATATCGAGTCCACCCCGCGTGCGGTCCTGGGGAGTTTGGTGAAAAAATCCATGGTGATGTCCTCCCATTTCCACACGGGAATGTCTAACGGATGCATCTTGCCGTGAGGTCTCTGGTGCTCCGCCTTGACCTTCCGGCAGGTCAAACATCTCTCCACATACCAAGCGACATCTCGCTTCATGCAGGGCCACCAATAATCAGGTCGAAGATCTCGATACATCTTCGTCGCTCCTGGGTGGATAGAAAATCGAGACTTATGAGCCTCGTCCATCAATACTTGCCGTACCCCACCCCAGTACGGTACCCACACCCTACCATGAAGCGTCAACAGACCTCGACTGTCGCAATCAAATGAAGCTACTCGGCCCACTATCCTCTCACACTTCTGCCTCTCCTCCTTGAGACCCTCCATCTGAGCCTCCTTGATCCGCTCCAACAAGGGAGTGATCACTGTCATCCTCATACACAGATCCCTGATAGGGACCATCGACACCTTGTGGCTCAGGGCGTCAGCCACCACATTGGCCTTCCCTGGATGATAAAGGATCTCACAGTCATAGTCCTTCAGCACGTCTAACCATCTCCTCTGCCTCATGTTCAAACTCGGCTGATCCATAAGATATCTCAAACTCTTGTGATCCGTGTATATAGTACAGCGGACCCCATAAAGGTAATGTCTCCAAATCTTGAGGGCAAACACAATTGCCCCCAGCTCCAAATCGTGGGTAGGATAATTAGCCTCGTGAGGCTTCAACTGTCTCGAGGCATAAGCTAATACATGGCCTCGCTGCATCAATACTGCTCCCATACCTGTGATCGATGCATCACAATAGACTAAGAAATCCTCTACTCCTTCTGGAAAGGTAAGGATCGGAGCCTCGCACAATCTCTGCCTGAGAGTCTCGAACGCCGCCTGCTGCTCAGGCCCCCAACGAAAAACCACCGACTTCTTGGTTAGTCGGGTGAGCGGCACTGCTATCTTGGAGAAGTCCTGAGTAAACCTCCGATAATACCCTGCCAACCCCAGGAAGCTCCGAATCTCAGATGGAGATCTCGGGACCTCCCACTGCATCACGGCCTCAATCTTGGCCGGATCTACCAAAATACCCTCCTGATTGACGAGGTGACCATGAAACTGCACCTCGCGCAACCAGAACTCACACTTGGAGAACTTTGCGAAAAGTCTCTCCCTCCTCAAAGTCTCCAACACCTCCCGCAGGTGCTCCTCGTGCTGCCCCTGTGTCTTGGAATACACCAAGATGTCATCTATAAACACTATCACCGACCGATCCAGCATCGGTCTGCACACGCGGTTCATGAGATCCATGAACACGGCTGGGGCATTGGTGAGCCCAAATGGCATCACAACGAACTCATAATGGCCATAACGGGTCCTCAAAGCAGTCTTCTGTACATCCTCATCTCTAACCCTCATCTGATGATAACCGGAGCGTAGATCAGTCTTGGAGAACCAAGACGCTCCCTGAAGCTGATCAAACAAGTCAACTATCCTCGGAAGTGGGTAACGGTTCTTCACCGTTACTTTGTTCAACTCCCGATAATCAATGCACATACGATGCGACCCATCCTTCTTCCTCACAAATAGGATCGGTGCTCCCCAAGGCGAACTGCTCGGCCGAATGAAACCCTTGTCTAACAGCTCCTGAAGCTGTATAGACAACTCCTACATCTCAGGGGTAGCAAGTCGATACGGTGCTTTGGCTATCGGAGCCGCACCAGGAACTAGGGCGATCCTGAACTCAACCTGCCTCTCTGGAGGTATCCCCGGCAAATCCTCGGGAAACACATCCGGGTAGTCACGAACAATAGGAACATCGTCAATCGTCGTCTTGCCCTTCTCCCGGGCATCCAAGACGTAAGCTACAAAACCGGCGCAACTCTGCTGAACATAGCGCCTCGCCCTTGCGGCGGAACAAAAGATCGGTCCTCGCTGGGGCCTCTCCCCCTGAATCACTATCTCTCCCCCATTAGGAGTGCGAACCCTCACTAGCTGAAGCTCACAATCAATCACCGCCCCATTGGGGCTCAGCCAATCCATACCCATAATAAGTTTATTCCCACGCAGGGGAATAGGAACCAGGTCCACTGAAAACTGCTCATCAAATATCTGAAGGGAACACCCTCTATGTACTCTGCCGACCCTCACGGTCCTATCATCTGCTATCTCAACCTCTAATGGACAATCCAGCTCCCCTGGACCTCTGATAAATCTCTTGCTAAGCGCAAGCGATACAAATGATCGGGTAGCCCCCGAATCGAACAATACCAAAGCAGAAATGTCGTTCACAGAGAACGACCCTAAATAAAACATACCCACATAAGTAATACTCAACCGATATAATAACAATTAAAGATGAAGGAAAGATTCATACCCGTCACCACATCAGGAGTCGCTCGCGCCTCCTCTGCTGTCATCTGAAATGCCATGCTCTTCGCCACTGGCGCATCAGCTCGGCCCTACCGGCCATCCGTAATCATCAAGGTGGCAGGGGCAGGTGCAACCACCTTCCCTGCTGCATCTAAACTGGGACACTGGGACCTTTTATGTCCCCTCTGATTGCACTGAAAGCAAATCCTATCTGATGCTGTAACCGTAGTAGCAGGGGCCGTACAATCTCTACTCACATGCCCAGTCCGACCGCACTTGTAGCAGCCGGAACTCCCTGCCTTGCACGCCCCCTCGTGCAATCTCCCACACTTGCCACACCGACCGTGGCTCTGCTGACTCCTAGACCTGTGATCTGAAACCTTGGGCTTTTTGCCCACACTGCCTGAACCCGAAACCGCCTCCGATTTCCTCTTCTTCTCCATCTCGAGATCAATCTCCCTCTCTCTAGCTCTGGCAATCATGTCGTCCAGCGTTTTACAACTGGACCGGCTCACAAACATGCGGATGTCACTCCGCAACATCTCATGATAACGGGCCTTCTTCATCTCCTCATCGGCTGCATACTGAGGAACAAGAAGGGCCCTCTCCCTGAACTTGGCGGTGATCTCCGGCACTGTCTCTGTAGTCTGGGTAAGGTCCTGAAACTCCCTAGCTAAATGCTGCACCTCAATGACCGGTGCAAACTCCGCCCTGAACCTGGTAGAGAAATCAGCCCAGGTCATGGCATCCAATGCCGCATCATCCCCGATGGCATGTCCGACCTCCTCCCACGAATCCCATGCCCTGTCCTTCAGAAGACAGGACGCCAATCTGACCTTGTCCCCCTCGAGACACCTGCTAGTGCAGAAAGCGTTGGCCACATCCGCCAACCATCTAGTACTCGCTATGGGGTCCCGTGCCCCATGATAGTCTGGAGCCCCGCATGCCCGAAACTCCCTGAACGTAAGTGTGCGCGACCCCATCACGGCCGCCATCTCGGCACGCAAAGTACTCAATCTCTCATCCATCAGCTCTAAAATACCCTCCTTGATCGAACCGAAGATCGCAGGAGTCTGCTCTAGTATGATGCGGGTAACCTCAGAAGAAAGGAACTCCCTAGTCTGCTCATCCATTTGCCCGGCCTCCGGCCCTGATCCCGATCCTGATCCCCCTCCGGCATCTGAACTGCCGGCTGCTGGCCTCGGACGCAAAACTACCATTCTGAAACATATCATAACAACATCAGAACACTGAAATATCTCAAGGGATCATGATACTACTACTAGTTTCCTGGTCTTGTCTTCGCCTTCCTTAATTCGAGTACGGATCCTCTGCTTTCAGTAGTATGGGCCCCTACTACCTTCCACATCTATCCGTACTTTCCTCAAGAACTGCCTTGACTCCACCAAGTCACTTCTACTACTGCCATTCTCTGCTACTCTCACCCTAGGCTTGTCCGACCTCCTCCCACGAATCCCATGCCCTGTCCTTCAGAAGACAGGACGCCAATCTGACCTTGTCCCCCTCGAGACACCTGCTAGTGCAGAAAGCGTTGGCCACATCCGCCAACCATCTAGTACTCGCTATGGGGTCCCGTGCCCCATGATAGTCTGGAGCCCTGCATGCCCGAAACTCCCTGAACGTAAGTGTGCGCGACCCCATCACGGCTGCCATCTCGGCACGCAAAGTACTCAATCTCTCATCCATCAGCTCTAAAATACCCTCCTTGATCGAACCGAAGATCGCAGGAGTCTGCTCTAGTATGATGCGGGTAACCTCAGAAGAAAGGAACTCCCTAGTCTGCTCATCCATTTGCCCGGCCTCCGGCCCTGATCCCGATCCTGATCCCCCTCCGGCATCTGAACTGCCGGCTGCTGGCCTCGGACGCAAAACTACCATTCTGAAACATATCATAACAACATCAGAACACTGAAATATCTCAAGGGATCATGATACTACTACTAGTTTCCTGGTCTTGTCTTCGCCTTCCTTAATTCGAGTACGGATCCTCTGCTTTCAGTAGTATGGGCCCCTACTACCTTCCACATCTATCCGTACTTTCCTCAAGAACTGCCTTGACTCCACCAAGTCACTTCTACTACTGCCATTCTCTGCTACTCTCACCCTAGGCTTGCCCTAGGGAAACTTCAAGCTCAACGCGACTGGTCCTCAACTGCTGTAGGTCTCCTCATAATGCCAGTTAGCCACCACCTAAACACCATCACATGTGATGAGGATCGGATAATCCTTCAAGTAAAAGATCCGTCCCTACAACAGTTGGACTCAAACAAGAGCTGTGCAATAGGGCCAGTTCCAGCACTCTGGGATTATTCAAACCTGATCACATGTGGTGTGACGTGTTCACCTAATGGCTAACTCCCACTACTCAGAACCCCACCAAGCACGAAGCAAGCAACATTCGGACAAGGGAAACAGACTCAGGCAAAACTATTCTTATAACAAGGAACTGCACTAGCATAGGATGCTAAGCTCATACTATCAGGCATAACCTAAACAGGCTATCCTACTGCTGTCTACTGAATTCTAGCATGCAATACTCATAAAGCTGTAACACATAAGCAGGCACATAAGGCATTCTCCTAGATCCTTAGCCCTATACTAGCATGATGTTCTACTGAAACTGAAACTGAACAAATAACTTGTATGGGTATTTTGGGAGTACTTACTTGAGCTCGGCTGACCGCATGCACACACCTCTATCTTGTTAAAAACAATTCTTTCTTTCTAAGTGCTTTCGAAATTCTTTTTGTCAAACATTTTTATTTTACTAAAATCTTTTATTTCCCTTAGTTTGAGTTCAGATACACCCGGGAGTGTATCCGAATCCCTCAAACCAGGGCTCTGATACCAACTTGAAACGACCCAAAAACACGACCCAAAAATTTTCGTTTTTCAATATAATCAAACCCATAATATAAGTATCATAACATAAAACATACGCGATGAATCCCCAAAACGAAATAAAATATTGTGCGGAAAACTGTATCATACTACATCAATCCAAAACATCAAAAGACATCCCCAGGATAAAAGCTATGCTGTGGTGTGTGCGATGCTGTCACCCCGAGCTCTTCCCTTTGCTTGCGGAAGTACCTAAAACCCAAAACTGAAACTGTAAGCACGAAGCTTAGTGAGCTCCCCCAAACTACCACATACCATACAATAACATATAAACACATATTGGGCCTTGCCCACTGCATCGGGCCGAAGCCCGGAAACTGCATCGGACCGAAGTCTGGAACTGATTGGGACCTTGTCCCCTGCATCGGACCGAAGTCCGGAACTGACTGGGACCTTGTCCCCTGTATCGATCCGAATTCCGGAACTAACTGCATCGGACCAAAGTCTGGAAACTGACTGGGACCTTGTCCCCTACATCGGACCGAAGTCCGGAACTAACTGCATCGGACCGAAGTCCGGAACTATCTGACTGAACATGGCATAGCATAACACATCAACTAGCATAACACATATACGACATGCTACATCGGGCCGTGGCCCGGAACACATAATACTTAACACATAAAACATAGCACACAATTCCTGTTCGAACCACGAAGGCATCGAACATGCCAACTACTGCGTCTGACCTAAATCCGGAAACTACTGCTAACTGAACGGGCCGGCATTGTGGCCTTAGACCCGTTCTTACTGGAAGGAAACTCACCTCGTAAGCTGGCTGCTGAGTGTGTGGCTCGGAAAGCTAACGGCGGCTGCTCCTGAATCTCCTCGGCTACAAGTCCATAAACACACTCAATCAAATACTAAACACTGCGCTTGGGGTAAAATGACTCTTTTACCCTCGGTCAAAGTCAATTATCTTTTGGGCTGACTCGCCGAGTTGGGCCACCCAACTCGCCGAGTCCCACTCTCACTTTTCACTCTTACTCACTGCTACTCGTCGAATCTGGCATCGACTCGACGAGTACCCTCTTGATCCAAGAACTCAGACAATCTTCATCTGACTCGCCGAGTCGTATGAACAGACTCGGCGAGTTGTTCTTGATCCCAAGAAGATTGCCTTGGACTCGCCGAGTTGATGAACAACTCGCCGAGTCCCTCCATCACTGAGTTCACCCTCAACTCGCTGAGTCCACTCTCTAACTCACCTCGTCCACTCAACACTGATAAAACTGAAGAACTCGGGACTCGCGACCCAACTCGTCGAGTCGTTCTTCAGACTCGCCGAGTTGCTGCCATGCAACTGATTTTTACTCGATTTTGTTTGAATCCAATGCATACAATTGATAGATCTGAGTCCAATAAGCTGATTTACCATGTAAAGTTTCCAACTTTACGTGTACAACCTCATGAATAAGGGAAATAAGGCTAAAAGATGCACAAAATGGGTAGATCTATGGTTATCATGCAATATAACTCCAAAAAGACAGTAGATCTGGGCTCTACAACACCCCAACATTCAGATCCATAGCTATTTCGACTTAATAAGACGTTCATGCAAGTGTAAGGCTTGGAACAAGCATCAACTAGCTCTTAGGAGAGCTCTAATGGAAGTTTAAAGCATATAACAAGATGGAACTCCGAAAATACCTCAATTAACTCTGATTTGGCCTTGGATCTTTGCATTACAACACTTCTCCTTGCTTCTTCCTTCTTCTCCTTCTTCACACCTTCACAAAATGGCACCAAAACACATATAAGCTCTTCAAGGGAGGATTAGGGTTCTCCCACTGTGTTCTCAGGGTGAGGGAGGCGAGGATGGGGGCTATAAGGTGGTATAAATAGTGGGCAACCCGGGGAATTTAGGGTTTCACCCAGACAGATGGACTCGCCGAGTCCCCGGCTCACGCGTGCCTTCAGGCGCGACCCTACTCGGCGAGTTAGGCTAGAACTCGCCGAGTCCCTCTTGAAAAACTCACTACAATTACCAATAAATCAACATACCGGGAACGGGTCGTTACAATTCTCCCCCACTTGTCTCAGACTTCGTCCTTGAAGTCTGCTACGGCTGTATCTGCAAATAACTCCGGGTAGTGCGCTCTCATTTCCCCTTCAGCCTCCCACGTCCATTCAGACCCCTTCTGGTGCTGCCACTGCACCTTTACTAGCTGAATTACCTTGTTCCTCAAGGTCTTGGTCTTCCGTTCCAGAATCGCGACCGGCTTCTCGATATAATTTAGGTCGCTATCAACCTGAATGTCCTCAAAGGGAACGACTGCTGTCTCATCCACCAAACACTTCCTCAACTGCGACACGTGGAAGGTGTTGTGTATCTGACTAAGCTCCTCAGGGAGATCTAACCGATAAGCAACCCGACCCACCCGGGCCAAAACCCTGAAAGGACCAATAAATCTGGGGCCCAATTTGCCCCTCTTCCGGAACCTGATGACACCTTTCCAAGGTGAGACTTTCAGAAGAACCATATCTCCCACCTGGAACTCCAAGTCCGAACGCCTCCTGTCGGCGTAGCTCTTCTGCCGACTCTGCGCAGTCTGCAGCCTACTACGGACCTACTGGATCAATTCCGTCATCTTGAGCACCACTTCGGTGCTCCCTATAACTCGCTGACCGACCTCGCCCCAACAAATCGTGGTCCTGCACTTCCTGCCATATAACATCTCAAAAGGAGGTCGATCAATACTCGCATGATAACTGTTGTTATACGAGAATTCCGCTAACGGAAGATACGTATCCCAACTGCCCCCAAAATCTAAAACACATGCCCTAAGCATGTCCTCGAGAGTCTGAATCATCCTCTCACTCTGCCCGTCAGTCTGAGGATGAAAAGCGGTGCTGAAATGGAGACGAGTACCCATCTCGTCGTGGAACCGCTTCCAGAATCTGGACGTGAAACGAACATCTCGGTCCGACACCACCGATACCGGCACTGCATGACGTGCCACAATCTCTCGCACATAGATATCGGCTAACTTTTCCGCCGATATACTCTCCTGAATCGGAATAAAATGGGCACTCTTCGTCAACCGATCCACTAGTACCCATATCGAGTCCACCCCGCGTGCGGTCCTGGGGAGTTTGGTGACAAAATCCATGGTGATGTCCTCCCATTTCCACACGGGAATGTCTAACGGCTGCATCTTGCTGTGAGGTCTCTGGTGCTCCGCCTTGACCTTCCGGCAGGTCAAACATCTCTCCACATACCAAGCGACATCTCGCTTCATGCAGGGCCACCAATAATCAGGTCGAAGATCTCGATACATCTTTGTCGCTCCTAGGTGGATAGAAAATCGAGACTTATGAGCCTCGTCCATCAATACTTGCCGTACCCCACCCCAGTACGGTACCCACACCCTACCATGAAGCGTCAACAGACGCCGACTGTCGCAATCAAATGAAGCTACTCGGCCCACTATCCTCTCAAACTTCTGCCTCTCCTCCTTGAGACCCTCCATCTGAGCCTCCTTGATCCGCTCCAACAAGGGAGTGATCACTGTCATCCTCATACACAGATCCCTGATAGGGGCCGTCGACACCTTGCGGCTCAGGGCGTCGGCCACCACATTGGCCTTCCCTGGATGATAAAGGATCTCACAGTCATAGTCCTTCAGCACGTCTAACCATCTCCTCTGCCTCATGTTCAAACTCGGCTGATCCATAAGATATCTCAAACTCTTGTGATCCGTGTATATAGTACAGCGGACCCCATAAAGGTAATGTCTCCAAATCTTGAGGGCAAACACAACTGCCCCCAGCTCCAAATCGTGGGTAGGATAATTAGCCTCGTGAGGCATCAACTGTCTCGAGGCATAAGCTAATACATGGCCTCGCTGCATCGATATTGCTTCCATACCTGTGATCGATGCATCACAATAGACTACGAAATCCTCTACTCCTTCTGGCAAGGTAAGGATCGGAGCCTCGCACAATCTCTGCCTGAGAGTCTCGAACGCCGCCTGCTGCTCAGGCCCCCAACGAAAAACCACCGACTTCTTGGTTAGTCAGGTGAGCGACACTGCTATCTTGGAGAAGTCCTGAATAAACCTCCGATAATACCCTGCCAACCCCAGGAAGCTCCGAATCTCAGATGGAGACCTCGGGACCTCCCACTGCATCACGGCCTCAATCTTGGCCGGATCTACCAAAATACCCTCCTGATTGACGAGGTGACCAAGAAACTGCACCTCGCGCAACCAGAACTCACACTTGGAGAACTTTGCGAAAAGTCTCTCCCTCCTCAAAGTCTCCAACACCTCCCGCAGGTGCTCCTCGTGCTGCCCCTGTGTCTTGGAATACACCAAGATGTCATCTATAAACACTATCACCGACCGATCCAGCATCGGTCTGCACACGCGGTTCATGAGATCCATGAACGCGGCTGGGGCATTGGTGAGCCCAAATGGCATCACCACGAACTCATAATGGCCATAACGGGTCCTCAAAGCAGTCTTCTGTACATCCTCATCTCTAACCCTCATCTGATGATAACCGGAGCGTAGATCGATCTTGGAGAACCAAGACGCTCCCTGAAGCTGATCAAACAAGTCATATATCCTCGGAAGTGGGTAACGGTTCTTCACCGTTACTTTGTTCAACTCCCGATAATCAATGCACATACGATGCGACCCGTCCTTCTTCCTCACAAATAGGATCGGCGCTCCCTAAGGCAAACTGCTCGGCCGAATGAAACCGTTGTCTAACAGCTCCTGAAGCTGTATAGACAACTCCTGCATCTCAGGGGGAGCAAGTCGATATGGTGCTTTAGCTATCGGAGCCGCACCAGGAACTAGGTCGATCCTGAACTCAACCTGCCTCTCTGGAGGTATCCCCAGCAAATCCTCGGGAAACACATCCGGGTAGTCACGAACAATAGGAACATCGTCAATCGTCGTCTTGCCCTTCTCCCGGGCATCCAAGACGTAAGCTACAAAACCGGTGCAACCTTGCTGAACATAGCGCCTCGCCCTTGCGGCGGAACAAAAGATCGGTCCTCACTGGGGCCTCTCGCCCTGAATCACTATCTCTCCCCCACTGGGAGTGCGAACCCTCACTAGCTGAAGCTCACAATCAATCACCGCCCCATTGGGGCTCAGCCAATCCATGCCCACAATAACTTTATTCCCACGCAGGGGAATAGGAACCAGGTCCACTAAAAACTGCTCATCAAATATCTGAAGGGAACACCCTCCATCTACTCTGCCAACCCTCATGGTCCTATCATCTGCTATCTCAACCTCTAATGGAAAATCCAGCTCCCCTGGAGCTCTGCTAAATCTCTTGCTAAGCGCAAGCGATACAAATGATCGGGTAGCCCCCGAATCGAACAGTACCAAAGCAGAAATGTCGTTCACAGAGAACGACCCTAAATAAAACATACCCACATAAGTAATACTCAACCGATATAATAACAATTAAAGATGAAGGAAAGATTCATACTCGTCACCACATCAGGAGTCGCTCGCGCCTCCTCTACTGTCATCTGAAATGCCCTGCTCTTCGCCACTGGCGCATCAGCTCGGCCCTGCCGGCCATCCGTAATCCTCAAGGTGGCAGGGGCAGGTGCAACCACCTTCCCTGGTGCAGCTAAACTGGGACACTGGGACCTTTTATGTCCCCTCTGATTGCACTAAAAGCAAATCAGATCTGATGCTGTAACCGTAGTAGCAGGGGCCGTACAATCTCTACTCACATGCCCAGTCCGACCGCACTTGTTGCAGCCGGAACTCCCTACCTTGCACGCCCCCTCGTGCAATCTCCCACACTTGCCACACCGACCGTGGCTCTGCTGACTCCTAGACCTGTGATCTGAAACCTTGGGCTTTTTGCCCACACTGCCTGAACCCGAAACCGCCTCCGGTTTCCTCTTCTTCTCCATCTCGAGATCAATCTCCCTCTCTCTAGCTCTGGCAATCATGTCGTCCAGCGTTTTACAACTGGACCGGCTCACAAACATGCGGATGTCACTCCGCAACATCTCATGATAACGGGCCTTCTTCATCTCCTCATCGGCTGCATACTGAGGAACAAGAAGGGCCCTCTCCCTGAACTTGCCGGTGATCTCCGCCACTATCTCTGTAGTCTGGGTAAGGTCCTGAAACTCCCTAGCTAACTGTTGCACCTCAATGACCGGTGCAAACTCCGCCCTGAACCTGGTAGATAAATCAGCCCAGGTCATGGCATCCAATGCCGCATCATCCCCGATGGCATGTCCGACCTCCTCCCACCAATCCCGTGCCCTGTCCTTCAGAAGACAGGACGCCAATCTGACCTTGTCCCCCTCGGGAAACCTGCTAGTGCGGAAAGCGTTGGCCACATCCGCCAACCATCTAGTACTCGCTATGGGGTCCCGCGCCCCATGATAGTCTGGAGCCCCGCATGCTCGGAACTCCCTGAACGTAAGTGTGTGCGACCCCATCAGGACCGCCATCTCGGCATGGAAAGTACTCAATCTCTCATCCATCAGCTCTAAAATACCCTCCTTGATCGAACCGAAGATCACAGGAGTCTGCTCTAGTATGATGCGGGTAACCTCAGAAGAAAGGAACTCCCTAGTCTGCTCATCCATCTGCCCGGCCTCCGGGCCTGATCCCGATCCTGATCCCCCTCCGGCATCTGAACTGCCGGCTGCTGGCCTCGGACGCAAAACTACCATTCTGAAACATATCATAACAACATCAGAACACTGAAATATCTCAAGGGATCATGATACTACTACTAGTTTCCTGGTCTTGTCTTCGCCTTCCTTAATTCGAGTACGGATCCTCTGCTTTCAGTAGTATGGGCCCCTACTACCTTCCACATCTATCCGTACTTTCCTCAAGAACTGCCTTGACTCCACCAAGTCACTTCTACTACTGCCATTCTCTGCTACTCTCATCCTAGGCTTGCCCTAGGGAAACTTCAAGCTCAAAGCGACTGGTCCTCAGCTGCTGTAGGTCTCCTCATAATGCCAGTTAGCCACCACTTAAACACCATCACATGTGATGAGGATCGGATAATCCTTCAAGTAAAAGATCCGTCCCTACAACGGTTGGACTCAAACAAGAGCTGCGCAATAGGGCCAGTTCCAGCACTCTGGGATTATTCAAACCTGATCACATGTGGTGTGACGTGTTCACCTAATGGCTAACTCCCACTACTCAGAACCCCACCAAGCACGAAGCAAGCAGCATTCGGACAAGGGAAACAGACTCAGGCAAAACTATTCTTATAACAAGGAACTGCACTAGCATAGGATGCTAAGCTCATACTATCAGGCATAACCTAAACAGGCTATCCTACTGCTGTCTACTGAATTCTAGCATGCAATACTCATAAAGCTGTAACACATAAGCAGGCACATAAGGCATTCTCCTAGATCCTTAGCCCTATACTAGCATGATGTTCTACTGAAACTGAAACTGAACAAATAACTTGTATGGGTAATTTGGGAGTACTTACTTGAGCTCGGCTGACCGCATGCACACACCTCTATCTTGTTAAAAACAATTCTTTCTTTCTAAGTGCTTTCGAAATTCTTTTTGTAAAACATTTTTATTTTACTAAAATCTTTTATTTCCCTTAGTTTGAGTTCAGATACACCCAGGAGTGTATTCGAATCCCTCAAACCAGGGCTCTGATACCAACTTGAAACGACCCAAAAACACGACCCAAAAATTTTCGTTTTTCAATATAATCAAACCCATAATATAAGTATCATAACATAAAACATACGCGATGAATCCCCAAAACGAAATAAAATATTGTGCGGAAAACTGTATCATACTACATCAATCCAAAACATCAAAAGACATCCCCAGGATAAAAGCTATGCTGTGGTGTGTGCGATGCTGTCACCCCGAGCTCTTCCCTTTGCTTGCGGAAGTACCTGAAACCCAAAACTGAAACTGTAAGCACGAAGCTTAGTGAGCTCCCCCAAACTACCACATACCATACAATAACATATAAACACATATTGGGCCTTGCCCACTGCATCGGGCCGAAGCCCGGAAACTGCATCGGACCGATGTCCGGAACTGATTGGGACCTTGTCCCCTGCATCGGACCGAAGTCCGGAACTAACTGCATCGGACCGAAGTCCGGAACTGACTGGGACCTTGTCCCCTGTATCGGACCGAAGTCCGGAAACTGACTGGGACCTTGTCCCCTGCATCGAACCGAAGTCCGGAACTAACTGCATCGGACCGAAGTCCGGAACTGTCTGACTAAACATGGCATAGCATAACACATCAACTAGCATAACACATATACGACATGCTACATCGGGCCGTGGCCCGGAACACATAATACTTAACACATAAAACATAGCACACAATTCCTGTTCGAACCACGAAGGCATCGAACATACCAACTACTGCGTCGGACCTAAATTCGGAAACTACTGCTAACTGAACGGGCCGACATTGTGGCCTTAGACCCGTTCTTACTGGAAGGAAACTCACCTCGTAAGCTGGCTGCTGAGTGTGTGGCTCGGAAAGCTAACGGCGGCTGCTCCTGAATCTCCTCGGCTACAAGTCCATAAACACACTCAATCAAATACTAAACACTGCGCTTGGGTTAAAATGACTCTTTTACCCTCGGTCAAAGTCAATTATCTTTTGGGCAGACTCGCCGAGTTGGGCCACCCAACTCGCGGAGTCCCACTCTCACTTTTCACTCTTACTCACTGCTACTCGTCGAGTCTGGCATCGACTCGACGAGTACCCTCTTGATCCAAGAACTCAGACAATCTTCATCCGACTCGCCGAGTCGTATGAACAGACTCGACGAGTTGTTCTTGATCCCAAGAAGATTGCCTTGGACTCACCAAGTTGATGAACAACTCGCCGAGTCCCTCCATCACTGAGTTCACACTCAACTCGCTGAGTCCACTCTCTAACTCACCTCGTCCACTCGACACTGATAAAACTGAAGAACTCGGGACTCGCGACCCAACTCGTCGAGTCGTTCTTCCGACTCGCCGAGTTGCCGCCATGCAACTGATTTTTACTCGATTTTGTTTGAATCCAATGCATACAATTGATAGATCTGAGTCCAATAAGCTGATTTACCACGTAAAGTTTCCAACTTTACGTGTACAACCTCATGAATAAGGGAAATAAGGCTAAAAGATGCACAAAATGGGTAGAGCTATGGTTATCATGCAATATAACTCCAAAAGGACAGTAGATCTGGGCTCTACAACACCCCAACATTCAGATCCATAGCTATTTCGACTTAATAAGACGTTCATGCAAGTGTAAAGCTTGGAACAAGCATCAACTAGCTCTTAGGAGAGCTCTAATGGAAGTTTAAAGCATATAACAAGATGGAAGTCCGAAAATACCTCAATTAACTCTGATTTGGCCTTGGATCTTTGCACTACAACACTTCTCTTTGCTTCTTCCTTCTTCTCCTTCTTCACACCTTCACAAAATGGCACCAAAACACATATAAGCTCTTCAAGGGAGGATTAGGGTTCTCTCACTGTGTTCTCAGGGTGAGGGAGGCGAGGATGGGGGCTATAAGGTGGTATAAATAGTGGGCAACCCGGGGAATTTAGGGTTTCACCCAGACAGATGGACTCGCCGAGTCAGGGATATGGACTCGCCGAGTCCCCGGCTCACGCGTGCCTTCAGGCGCGACCCTACTCGGCGAGTCAGGCTAGAACTCGCCGAGTCCCTCTTGAAAAACTCACTACAATTACCAATAAATCAACATACCGGGAACGGGTCGTTACAACTCTCACTGGTCCGGAAATCATGCGGGAAACGACAGAGAAAATCGTTCAGATCCGTGAACGATTGAACGCCTCTAGAGACCGACAGAAGAGCTACGCCGATAAACGAAGAAAACCTTTGGAATTTCAGGTGGGAGACCGAGTCCTTCTCAAGGTCTCACCCTGGAAGGGCTTGATACGCTTCAGCAAGCGTGGGAAGCTTAATCCGAGGTACATTGGGCCTTTCGAGATTCTTTCCAGAGTCGGTCCCGTAGCTTACAAACTCGACCTACCCGACACACTTCGTAACGTACATTCTACATTCCACGTATCTAACTTGAAAAAGTGTCTGTCCGACGAGACTCTTGTAATCCCACTCGACGAGATCGAGATCAATGAGAGCCTCAACTTCGTGGAAGAACCTGTAGAAATCATGGACCGTGAGTTCAAGCAGACGAAACAAAGCCGTATCCCTATCGTGAAGGTTCGCTGGAACGCCAAGCGAGGACCGGAATTCACTTGGGAACGCGAGGATCAGATAAAGTTAAAGTACCCTCATCTTTTCGCTTAATTGATGTAACTTTATATTTGCTTAAATTCTAATTTCGGGACGAAATTCCTTGTAACAGGGGGATGATGTGACAACCCGAAATTTCCATTTGTACGAACATTATCTATTCAATAGAAGCTAGTCCAGTTTCAGTGATTTTCACACTTTTCCAAACCAGTTTGTGTACATTAGGGTTTCTGTTTAAGGGGATATCAGGAGATTGGATGCTCCTGGTTTTGTGAAATTTGAGCATTTCATGTTTCATCATGTTACAGTCCCATATCAGGAATAAAAATATTTTCTGCCAAAATATTCCAGGACTATAAATAGTTTTCTGAATTAAATTAATTCATTATTCACAATTCCAAATAGAGAAAAGCCATATTCTCTCTGACGGATCTTCGGGTTTTCATCCCAGATTGTGAGTCTACTTTACTAAATGTGTTTTAATACTTGTTAGATGCTTTATAACATCAATTACATGTTTAGATTACAAGATCCGGGAGTTTACCGCCCAAGAACGTTCTTGGGGAGTAAACTCCAAAATGGAGCTTTAAGGCTTCGTAGACCCATTCCCTTGATAGACAACTTATTAAGGACCTTGTGTATGATCTTAAGAGACTAGAAAGCATCCAAAATCAACAAGTAATAGGAGTTTACAGCCAAGGACTTCTCTTGGGCCGTAAACCCCTTTTCAAGGGCATTTTGTGCCCTAAACAACCCCTAATGCTTAAGGACATTAACCCTCAAATGCTTTTAACCATTTTAGACATCAAAACACTTCAAAATCATAGGTTTATAGGAGTTTACGGCCAAGAACATCTCTTGGGCCGTAAACCCCTTTTCCAAGGGTTAAATGCACCACAAACACCCCTAAGGCCTTAAGACAATTACCCTTGAACACCTAGGACTGGAATGGGGAGTAAAAGACATCAAGAACATCCCTTAAAGGGAGTTTATGGCCAAGGAACATCACTTGGGCCATAAACTCCAAGTGAAGGCATAAATGTGTGCCTCTTGTCCCCTTTAGCCTTAGATAAAATCATGGAAGCTATCCTTGATGTGCAAGTGCCTCAAATGAATTAAAAGCCATCACCCCATAGGAGTTTACGGCCGTAAACTCTAGGGTATATGGACATTAGGCCTTAAACTCCCCTATGGAGCATTCTAGGGCCTTAAACTACTTCATGTCTTATTCCAACAAAGCTAGGAGTGTTCTAGGACCAAGATAACACCTTAAAACACCCAAAACCGCCAAGTGAGGAGTTCACGGCCATAAACCCATGAGTTTACGGCTGTAAACTCCAAAGGGTGGGGTTTGTTGGGTGGTGAACTCTTATGCAAGGCCATTTGATGTTTCAAACCCTTTTGCATTGTCCCGTAGCAACATATATGCAACCATTAGGACCTTAAACACTTACAAAAAGTGTTTACATGTTCCTAAGTGTTTTAACTTATTTATTAAGTTATTATGTGTCTAATTAGTTATATATATGCTTATTATATGATAACTAGGCTCGTGCATGTAAACAAGTCTCCGTTTGCCACCTAGCACGGTATCCGACACTGCAATTCGTACAACTCACCGCAAGTGAGTTCATACCCCTTTGAATCAACCTTTAAAATGATTTTAAATGTTTTAAATGCTTTATGGGGGGGAATACAAGTCAAATGCTTATAGTTATTGTTTCAATCACATGTGATTGCATTTAATCACATGTGATTAATAACTAGGAAAACAACGATTTTTACCACTGTTCAAAATGTTTATCAAACTGCTTTACTTTGAAATGTTTTACAAACTCTTTTACTATCCAAACTTATTTACAGACTGTAATTTCAAACAAATGTTTCTTATACTTAAACCGTTTTATCAACTTATTCCTTCAAATTGTATTATAGATTGACATCAAGCCGATCTTCTCTTGAAATTATATTTATCTTTCAAATGTCTTTTCAAAACTTATTTATGCCTTTATATTATCAATTGAATGCCCATATATTTATAGATATATAAATAATGTTTAAAGGGCTTAGGAAGGCCATCCGCCGTATTTCCTTTTTCTCGATTTGGATGTGGTCTGGTGGGATTTCGGGTGACCATCCGAAGGTCGTTTCCATATTACTTATATATCATATATACATGTATAGACATAAAAGAACTTCCATATTCATACTTATCAGTACATCAATAGTTAGTTACCATCGGGGTAGCATAGGAACATATACAGCTATACTGGAACCATGTACATATACAGCTATACTAGAAACAAGTACATATACAGCTATACTAGAACCATGTACATATACAGTTATACTAGAAACGTGAACATATACAGCTATACTAGAAACAAGTACATATACAACTATACTAGAAACAAGTACATATGCAGCTATACTAGAAACAAGTACATATACAACTATACTAGAAACATGAGCATATACATCAATACTAGAAACATGAACATATACAACTATACTAGAATGAGAAACATTACATATACATGAATACGCTAACAATTGTGATCCACTGTGTCGGAGCATGCCTTAAATGTCATGGCCCGAGTTGTAGCCAGAATTCTCTTGGAGGGAGAGCGTGAGTTTGCGTATAGATCTATACTGGATTGACTATCCTATACCTTGCTACTAGCTACAGCCGGACTTGCAGGTCTGCGGGTGCCAAACGTCATTTCTTTATTACGACCATTCATTATGTTGTTGTTACCAGTCGATAGCATGGTGCAATTTATCACATTATACCTTAATATAAATCCGGTTTAAGGTAGTAGTTAGTACAGCAGTAGTTCTCATTATACACAACTACAGTACTACAATGATTTACCCATTACATATTTTAGTGATAACGTCACTTAAACGTTAATGTACATACTATATTTTATTAAATGATAGTTACACTTGGGAAATTACACACTTTTACAACAGACGAGTTTACAAAACAGTTAAGCCTTGGTAGAAGGTTACTTTAATAGAAAATATAGGATTTTCTGAGGGATTCAAACTTTTACAAACACTTTCAAACACTTTCTTACATTTTTACAAACTTATACATTGAGACAGATTCAAACGTTTTGACAATAAACATTAACACTAAAATACTTATGAACTCACCAGCTTAATGCTGATAAACTCTTTCAAAATAACTTGTATTCTCAGGTCATCAGTAGACAGGTACCGAGGCCAACTTTTGAGAAGATGGAGCGTATTCAAGACTCATCTTATTATTTTGACTTACATTATTTTGGTGTCTATAACTGTACAGAACACGCTTGTATTAAAATTATATATTTAATGCAATGGATGATGTTGTTTACTTATTTACATTTACTGTGTTGTGATACTATACATGATGTCCTCCGCCCTAGAATGTTTCCACCGTTCTTGGTTTTGGGGTGTGATAATACCCATTTGAATCACCCACATCAGGTGAGTTCATACCCCGTAATGAATCTTTTAACGATTTTAATTGTTTTAAGGGGGGGAATACAAGTTGAACACAATGATAATTGTGTAAATGTTTGTTATAAACATTTTTCAAAATGTTACTTATGTTATTTATAAGTTGTTAAGACACTTTAAAACTCTTCTAAAGGTTATGTTACTTTATAGTTATACGAAACTCCATTTATAGCATTAGTAAGCTATTATAGGTATAGTTTATAAGAATGCTATTCATTACTTCTAGTACAATGAAGCACACAAAGAGTCAAAATTCAGAACAGAACAGAACAGAACAGAACAAACAGTGAAGAGAATCAAACAATACTAAAACAGAACATCACAAACAAGTAAATTTGCTATAGCATGACAACACGCAGACAAGATCTAACTTTAATGTGAAATACACGGCTTCCATGGGTTTGCTCAGGTCGCGTTTGGTTCCCTCAATCACCATACATGAGAGCAGTTAGTAGGGGTTCCAGCTTTCACATTATGACCGTAATAAAACAAATATGTTTTCAGGTTGATAGTACCTCCGTATGTCATTATGAACGACATCAGGGTACTCATTTCTCCCATTACTTTCATAAAGTGTCGGTAACACTTGAAGGTTAATCTATTCTCTATTCGAGGAAGGTTATAAACTAGGAAGAATGTACTTTTCAGTTGACAAAGGAACAATAGATTCTTGGTAGAAGACTGCATTCATAACAGAAGAGTCTTGGTAGAAGACTGCTTTCATAACAGTAAAGTCTTGGTAGAAGACTGCTTTCATAACAGAAGAGTCTTGGTAGAAGACTACTTTCATAACAGTAGAGTCTTGGTAGAAGACTGCTTTCAAACAATCGAGTCTTGGTAGAAGGCTAATTTAAAAAGTTAGGACCATGATGCTAGCTTTATGATTCCTTAATGTATACACTATAGACTACGTATATGCCAATAGATTCCGACAGCTAATAGGATGTGTGCCTTCGCTTCAATTCCTGTTCTCGTTTGATGTGGTCTTGAACCGAGTTCCCCCAATCTATTATCTACCCGAATATATATATATATATATATATATATATGTATGTATGTATGTATATATATATATATATATATGTACATACTTATGCTTAGTATACATTAAGTCATCATAAGGGTACCAAGTATGGATCGGGTTATAGGACACAGAGTCAAAGCACAGCTTTTCTAGTACAGAACTTAATTATCAAAGTCAGTGTTTTTGATAGACAAAACTAGAGATTTCACAGAAAGGGCTTAATCCATTTTCTTAAGCAGTGCAATTTTAAAAGACTTTAAGTGAGTTAACTCTATAATACCTTAGTTTATACACCATGTTTATATATAGAACTAATATCCGATAGATAGTTAAATGTGTGTTTTCCCCCGACGTCCTGTTCTCATTGGATTGTGGGCTTAGGGCAGATTCCCCCAATATCAGATTATATATAGCAGTATAAAAAAAGCTATTAAAAAAGTAATCACCGTAGTCATTATTTTACTATAAGAAATATAGGTTTTCTTAAAAGAACTCTCCATTAGATATAAAGGAACCATTACAAATAACTCCATGAGTAACAAGTGAATACATCAAGGTTATATATGACAATGATCTAACAACCAATGGAATATGTGCTATCCGCCTTACTTACTGTTCCCCATTGGGTCATGAATTTAGGGCAGATGCACACAATCGATTGTTTGTTTACTCTAAGTATATATAACTTGTACCCACTTAGTACGCATAGAAAGGCTTGTAGTGTCATTTTACTTAACTTCCATTAAAGTAGGAAATATAGGATTTTCTAGGGGAACTGGCGAACTTTTCAAAACATAACTTACAGCGTACGATACTTTTACATATACATTTTCAAACAACACTTTATAGCTTACTCACATCACTAAAATCTTATGAACTCACCAGCTTAATTGTTGATCAGCTCTTTCAAATAACTTGTATTCTCAGGAGGCTATTAGACAGGTGCTTGTGCTGGGGATTCAGAAAATGGAGCATTATAGCTTCAAGTCTTGTTTTGTTGTTTGCTTATGACTTATATGTTTTGTGAACACATACATTATAAACACTTTCTTTCCAAATGAAATGGTTGTTCATTACTTGCTTACCATATACATATCTCGTGATACTAGACATGACGTCCTCCACCCCCAAATGTTTCCGCCGTTCCGGTTTTGGGGTGTGACAGATTGGTATCAGAGCATTGTTTATAGTGAACTAAGTATATCAACCGATAAAAGATATATGTCTATAAATACAATGGGGCTTATGTGCTCTGGATAATGATATATTTTATAGTATAACTACAAGTTATAAAAATATACCTACTTGCTCATACATGTACATAATAGAACTAGTGTCACGAGGAGAACAGAACTAAAAGTATTCAAAGGTTGGGCACTATCGTCAACCCAAACAGTTATGTAATCATAGATAGGATCAATATAGCCTGATCAACTATATTCATTCGAGATGTGACCAACGTGTGTTTGGGAATGATGTGGTGTTGCAACAGGGTTAAAACTTACCCTATCACCATTCAAGAGAGCGTCAGAACAAGTACAGTTAGAATTAGAGTACTATGGGAGTATTCTATGATCCTATAACGCGATAATGATTTTAGATCATACCAAATACATTACGTTAGGATACTATAGGAGTATTTTAGTCCAGATACATAACTTATGTGATAACTTAAAAGACCCTTGTGGATAGGTCTATAATCTTATAGGGTATATTCATAAAGTTTTATATATAATCAAGATCTTATAGACATAGAATCTGTGACCGACGCTTCGCTATCCATTCCTTTTAAGGAAGTAGTGTTGAGGTGGGATCAATTGTTCGAAGGTCTAGTTAATCTTCAATTATATACAATACCAACTGGTATACCTAGTATAATTATAGGAAGATTCCGTAAGGATCACCCCATAAAGTTACCTTAAAGCTCATAGGTTCTTTAGTCACTTTCATTCTCGCACGACAAGCCCAGATAAACATAACCACTTCCTCATAGTAGACAACAAAAGAGTTCAGGAGGAACGAGGACAAGTTCATGAGATGTTTTTCAAGGAAAGATCAGCCAAAGTGACCAAAACGACTTACGCGTCACACTAATAAACATTAACTAGGTTAATTTAGCAAGCGAGTGGAAACACTGCTCACATTACATGTGTTAGAATTATTTTCATGCATGCAGCTGGTAACAGTTATTCAGGAAACAGATATTCATTCGAGGATAGTTATTTCGAATTCATAGAGTTTATTAGGTATAGACTCATTTATGAATTGTTCCTAGAACCCTGTGGAAGTCAGGACTCGATACATCCAGAACTAGGATAACTTTGTCTTTTCAGCTTTCGGCTTGTGTCCATTGCTATAGACTTATTCTGTCTTATCTTTGTTTTCTTTTAGCAAATATGCCTTCTCGTAGATCACCCAGACATGCTACTCCGATAACTCCAATACCTTCTCCACAAATCGATGCAGCAACTTTGAACGTTGTAGTGGTCGAGGCTGTGGCAACAACCATGGCACAATATCACTTCACCAGTACAGGTGGAGGCAAAGCGCCTACTAATTTTACTCAAGGTTAAGTCCCTGTGCGCCAGGGAGAGTTCTCCTACAAGGACATCACCAAATGCCAACCACTGTCCTTTAAAGGGACCGAAGGAGTCATTGCCCTTATGCAATGGTTCGAGAAAACAATGTCGGTTTTTGAAATATGTTTATGCCCAGAAGGACGCAAAGTGAAGTTTGCTGCTTGTAACTTCGATGGCAAGGCCCTAACATGGTGGAACAGCCATGTTTAGTCACTGACCTTATCAGTGGAAAACTCCATAGGTTGGAAAAACCTAAAGGAGTTAATGCGGGAAGAATATTGCCTGTTAGGCGAGATTCAAACGCTGGAACAAGACTTGTGGGATCTCAGTATGGTCGGCTCAGACATAGTGACCTACACGGACCGGTTCATCAAACTAGCAGCTCTATGTCCCGAGATGATTAACTCGGAGAGCAAGAAGATAGAAAGATACATTTGGGGTCTGAATGTGCCGAACCAAGGACATGTGTTGTCTTCTAACGCAGCCACATTCGCTAGTGCTAAACGCTTGGCACAACGACTCATTAGTCATGGAGTCCGCCACATTACAAGTCCCTATTCCCGAGTCATCGAGGGAAGAGGACTATAATCAAGAGTCGGAGAATAAGAGAAAGAAGAAGCGAACAACACAAGACACCCCGCAAGAGCAACAAGCGAGTACTATGTACGCCGCAACGACGCCTACTGCTTCAGCACCTGCCAGTCGTTATGCTGGAAACCTTCCGAAGTGTGGAAAATGCAACTTTCACCACACAACAATGTGCCGGGAAATGCAGTGTTTAAACTGCCACAGAAAGGGACACACAGTCCGTTACTGCAGGGCACCGGCTCAACCGATCTCCCAAGTCCTCGGAACTGAAGGAAACCAAGCCTGCTATGGTTATGGTGAGACTGGACACCGTCAGAGGGACTGCCCGATAATCAGGAACTCAGGTGCGGATGGATGTATTCTGATGATCACTACTAGAGAATCTACCCCGGAGTCGTCGACGAGTAGTACAACGTTTTCAAAATAGTAATTACATTTAAAAATTAATTTATATTCATATAAGATTTAAAAATTTGGGGATGACACTTAAAAGTAACTATAACAACTCACATGTTGAAATAGGTCACAGTACTCAAGAGAACTAAAGGATCCCTTAGAGAAGCTATTATGGCTCACCATATACATTCAGGGTTGTACGCAACTAAGATGTTGCAGACTTAGAGTGAGTGACTCCGCTTAGGTCCTCTGTCCTTAATTCGTTGAGGCTTTGAGGCAGAGATACTCAGTCGACTGTCTGGCACATCTTAAAAATTCACAGCTGGTATATGACGGGCGATGGTAGTGGTACCACGGGGATTATAGGATAAAAGTATCCCTTCAGTTAATAAAGAACTTTTATTTGTATGTACGCGCACATAGCGGTACGATACATAGGAGTGTTGTTGAGATTAAACAATCTATTAATCTATAAAGATCGATTAGATCTTGAACAAGTAAGTAAACAAAGACGATACAAACACAATAATAAGAACAAGACAAGACAGAATCAAATATGTCGATGATTAAACAAAATCCTCAGAAGAGCTCGATTAAGAACATCAACTGTAGAGGATTGGAAGGTTACAAGAACAATCAAAGAAACCTGTTGTCATCTAGATGTAACGCTATACCCAGATCTCTGAAAAACCTTAACCTAATATGCATGCAAGCGTAACTTTATATACAGAGCATAAAAGGTTCACGGTTGGACATGCCCAAACCGGAATACAAAACAACATAATTAGACGAGCCCAAAAGACGCAATCTTCAAAGCCCAACAATCTCCCCCTTTGCGTCAATTTGGAGCGAGACCTTCACCGCTTACTTGGGCCAGCAGCTGAAACCAGTACCTTCTTCACGGTACTAAACAGACATTTTGTGATTGAAAGAATGGTCTGTCTAAACCGGATGTACCAGTTAATCATATCTTCAAAATACTTGACATCATCGGCCGAGTTCTCTTTACACCGTTTGACAATGAACAGCACATGCTCCAAATAGGTTGTGGTATAAAGATGCTTGTCAGCTAAAGCGAAGAGACATTTCTGTCCTTCCGCTCGAGTGAACATGACCGTGTTGCGTCTCGGGTCTATCCTGCCCAGTAGCATTTGATTGAGATCACTGGCCGATCCCACAAGAGAAATTTTGGGTTTCTTCTTGAAGACTGTGGCGACCTCCTGATCCATTAGGGAAACCTCCATGATGTAACAGATTAACATCCTTTTGACATGGTCTAGAATGGGACCATATTCAGCTTCATTCGTCAAAAGGATATTATACAAGACGATCCAATCATGAGGATTTAGATTCGGTAGATCTGCCAGGGAGATAAGATGAGTAGTCTTTGCAGATCCCCAAATCAATTTGAACCGAACGTTTATAAAACGTCCCTCGGAATAAGGTTTCAGCACCCGAACGTTTAATATCTTCTGGGCGCTCCATGTAAGGAATTGTGGACGAGCAGCCGTCAGATAGAAATCAATGAGCTCCCTGTCAAGCTCAACGTTCGGGTGAGGGACTTTAAAGATGTTAGAGAAGATGTGGAAGATGAACGCCTTTCGAGTCAGCGACATATCGAACTGCGAATCGACAGAGTTGTTGCAGTCGAACGATATAACCGGCTCGAGCCATAAGATGCTTGGAGTTTCAATGGCCTCTTTGATTAAGCGTTCCCTAGTCCAGGCAGGGAAGAGAGTCTTTCGGCTCTCAAGGAGATCGTGGGCTTCTTTTTGTTTGCGTTCGGCTTCGGCAGCCTCACGTGCCACACTACTGGCTTCTTCACCATCCTTGCAATTGTTCTTTCGTTTTAATATGTCTGCAATGGTCTCCTTGTCGCCTTCTTCATCTTCGTCCTCAGCTATATTTTTGATCCGGTCTTCTCATCTCCCCGTTGTTTCGGAATGGACACAAAACTTGGGAGGCCTTCTACTTTGTTAAGAAGATCGATGGCAGGAGAGAGCTTTTCAGCAAGGGAACACCTCACCGAAAAGTTTAAGATCGGATCGTGTGCTTCCAGAATGTTGGATATAACAGCGTGAACATCCAAAACACACGTCTTGACCACCTCCCGTTCAGATCGAAGATCTTCCAGTTGTAGTTGGGATTGAGAGAGTTGAGTGGTCTTGACTTCAAGTGCAGTGGTTTTGTTTGCCAGATCGTCCATTAACGAACGCTCGGTTGCATGATCTTCTTGTAGCTTGGCGAGGCGAGCATTAATGGAGGCTGTAAAGGCCGAGTTGTCATCGCTTATGGTTTGTCGTAGAGAGGCGAACAATGGCAACTCCGATGAGACAAAATGGACCAATTACTAGACAATTGGTTCCAAAGATGCTTTTGTGGCATCTGCACTTTCCTGCAGGGACTGCAGCAGGGTAGAGGCATCAGAGAATAGTTTATCGACTTTTTCGGTCGCTGCCTCACAAGCCCTGGTAGATGCCTGAATTGCAGCAGATGCTGAGATGGCTGAATCATGTTGAGCCCTGGAGAAGGCATCAAGAATCTTCTGAAGGGCATCTTCAGACAAAGTGGACTGCTGGTTAGACGAGGAGGCGAGAAGTAGGTCGATCTTCTCGTTGAGCTGTTTGAGATGTTTCTTGGTTACTGGAGCATCGTCCTCCTCGTCACTCTGAACTTGAAACAGACTATAGTAGACCGAATCAAAGATCAGGTTATCTCCCCCAAGATAAGGGTTTTCACCCTCAGATGCATTATCCTGAGATGAAGGGGTTGGAGAGGTTGGGGTTGATGAGGGCTTTGAAGGATCAGGTTGAGTGGGGGATGGTATAGTTTCGGTTGGTGGTTGTGTATAAGGAGTTTCGGTTGTTAGGGTTTTGGGTTGAGGAGGTTCGGTTACATGTGGGGATTCGGTTGTAGTTGTAAAGATTGGTGGTGGGGAAGGAATTGGGGAAATTGGTAGTTCAATCTCTGGGGTAGGGGACCGAGGTGGTGTATTGCCTCGTTGAGGAGATGCATCCCCTTGAGAGTCGTCAGAACCCGAACTCTCACCCTCAGAGTCACTCGAAGAAGAGGGTATAACAAGCTTTCGCTTCGGTTGGGTCTTCCTCTTCTTCGGTGTTGGGGACGGTGCAGCTTTCGGCTGTTTCCTCTTTTTAGGAGAAGGTCCCTTTGAAGCTTTGGAAGCTTGCTTTCCTTTTTCGGCCTTTTTACCTCTGCTCACCGGTTTATCTGCATCATGAATAGACCTGAGCATATCTGGGGTCAGATCCCTTGGAACAGATGGCCTTAGCTCCTTGAGCTTCCGAATCAACCGGCTATCCGAAGGCACATCACCATACATTGACTCCGGGATTGAGCCAATAAAGGAGAATTTTGATGCATCCGAGACGATGATCTTCTTGGTATGGAAAGTACCAACAGAAGACATCGATGCACCTTCAGCAGAGGGAACATCGAATTTGTCCATAGCCCATTTAGTTATCAGTATCCAGAACTAGGCCAACGAGACTTCAGAGTGTCGGGATGAAGAAGAGAGGCTTTGAATTAGTTGTTGCCACAGAACAAACCCATAATCCAGGTTGATCCCATTGTAAACGCCGTACATAATGGTAAGGAACAGACGACTTGCACCATCTGAACCTGAACTTCTCTCCGACAATCCTTTGAAGAGGACTGTAAATAAACCGTTCCATTGTGGCGGCAAGCATGAATTTTTGAATCTCGCGACTGATGTAAGAACCTCTGTGTATCCCATGTTATAAAACATGTTATACAGATGACCAATCTGTATCGACTCCGGATGAACTCTGGAATGTTCAGAAGCAAATCCGAGCAAAGAGCAGAAACGCGGGCGAGAGACGGAGGTTTTGTGGTCTCCAATCTCGAAAAACACCCGGTCGACAGCCTTGTCGTAATATGCAGTCGCGTAGACCTGCGAGAGGGCCGCCATCGGCACTGATTCGATTCTGGAAAGTACTGGCACGAGTTGGGAATACTTTAGACACTCTATGACCGGCGACATGTATGCATACCATTGGGTTAAGATCAATGACCAAACATTGCTGTGGGCGAATGGGAAGAATCTGTGAGGTAGCATGAACTGAAGAGGAGTCAGCCATCGATGCAGGTGAGAGGAAGATGAGAAGAAGATGATGAACTGGAAACTATATGGGAGTTTTTGCGGTTTGGAAATTTTGAAAGTGGTAAAGAGGTAAAAGGAGGAGTAACGGGCTATTTATAGTGGGTTATAGGAGAGAGAAAAATCGTTTCAAATCTTTTATGGATGACAGTTGGAACGTGCGATGATCACGTAGGAGAGAGAGTGTCAGGTTCCTAGGACCACGCTGCCCAATAAGCGCCGTTTTATAGGGACAAGCCGTTACTGTTTAACCACGCGCATTGAATGCCACAGGACAAGAAGGAGCTTAAGGTTTAAAAGAATGTCCGTTAAAATTACGATCAACCATTTATAAAGAGATGTTGAAAGGCTTCTTTTAATAAGGCTAAAACCGACTAGCTTGAAAATAAAATCTCAGAAAGAAAAATAAGAACTAGATCCCAAGGGAAGAAACGTTATGGGTTGTAACAATTTCATAGGAATCACATAAAACTGGAGATTTTAATGGGATACTTTCGTCAATTCCTTAGTGAGAACTTGAGCAATTTAATTGTTCACCCTCAATTCGTTAGGTGTGGAATTTTGGGTTTCACTTAGTTCGTAGTAACACAATACTAAGATCATAAACACAGATGTTGTGTAACCATGAACCTCAGTGGTAAGTTCTGAGAGTCTCAAGGGTTACCATGATGGAATGAGTGTAGTGGAGAAGTAATGTAGAGATGGTGTAAGAGAACAAAGTACCTCTACTGCGAAAAGAAGGACCAAGCAGGAAACTCTTAACTCATGTGAGAAAAGAGTGAGGTAGCTCACGATTAGAATAAATGAATTGGCCTTATTGGGAAGACAAGGTTTGTGTATACCAGGTCATGAAGGCCATTATTCAAAATCTTATGAGGCTTGAGACACATACAGCAGCATGCTTTTAGGGACATTTAGGTAATTCAACAAATATATCCCCATAAACTAACACACAAGAAAATATTTTGGAATTTTTGAGATTTGGAAAACCGAACCCGAACCTTCGGTTGCTTTCGGTTGTAGAAAAATTTTGAAAAACCGAACCCAAACCTTCGGTTGATTTTGGTTCTAGAAAAATTTTGAAAAACCGAACCCGAACCTTCGGTTGATTTCGGTTCTAGAAAAATTTTGAGAAACCTGAAAATTGAAGCAAACAAGGAATTTTTTTTTTTTTTTTTTTTAAACAAATTAGGAAATACCGAAGTTGTACAAGAAATATACAACATTGAACAACTACCTTTGAAGAAATGAGTGGGTCAGATAGTTGGACCGAACCCGAACGTTCGGTTGGTTTCGGTTCTTACATTTGAGTTTGAGAGGTAGCGTGAGGTACTGACTCTGATTCCATCAAACCTAGCCCTTGCAATATTTTATTGAATGATGCTTCAGGAAGAGCTTTTGTAAAGACGTCAGCCAGTTGATCAGTGGTTCTTACGAAGTGAACTTCGACGTTTCCATCTTCAACGTGATCTTTGATGAAGTGATACCGCAGTGCTATGTGTTTGGTTTTGGAGTGTTGCACTGGGTTATGACAGATCCTAATTGCACTTTCAGAGTTACAATATAGTGGGATCTTCTTCATATTGAGTCCGTAGTCTCTAAGTTGACTTTGGATCCAAATCACTTGTGATGTGCATGATGCAGCTGCAATGTATTCGGCTTCGGCAGTAGATAGCGACACGCACGTTTGTTTCTTGGATTGCCAGCTGACTAACTTTCCGTCAAGAAATTGACAACCACCAGTTGTGCTTTTACGGTCGAGTCCACATCCTCCAAGGTCAGCATCAGAATAAGCTTGAACAAAGAAGCCTGAGTTGGATGGATACCATAGACCTAAGGAGGTGGTTCGCTTGAGGTAGCGTAGGATGTTCTTCACTGCAAGCATGTGAGGTTCGCGTGGGTTTGCCTGAAATCGAGCACAGTAACAAACCGAGAACATGATATCCGGTCGGCTAGCAGTTAGATACATTAATGAGCCAATCATTTGACGATAGAGCGTGATATTGACAGCCGGTTTGTCTAGGGATGGGGTAAGCTTGGTGCCGAATGCCATTGGGACTTTGACTTTTGAGTCTCCCATCATACCAAACTTTGCTAGGAGAGTCTTCGTGTAAGCTTCCTGATTAATAAAGATGCCTTCGGGTCCCTGTCTTATGTTTAAACCAAGGAAAAAGTTAATTGGACCCATTGAGCTCATTTCAAACTTAGTCTCCATCAGCTTTCTAAATTCAGCTATTAAGCTAGGATTCGTGGAGCCAAAGATGATGTCATCGATATAAATTTGAACTATCATCAGGTGGTTACCTTCCTTTTTGCGAAAGAAGGTTGGGTCAACCGAACCTTGTTTGAATTTAGACATCATTAAAAATTTTGTAAGCGTTTCATACCAGGCTCTCGGAGCTTGCTTAAGGCCATACACAGCTTTTTCCAGAACATAGCAATGATTTGGATGCTTTTCGTTCACGAACCCAGGAGGTTGCTCCACGTACACCGTTTCTTCGAGTTCTCCATTGAGAAATGCACACTTGACGTCCATTTGGAAAACTTCAAAGTTCTTGTGAGCAGCATAAGCCATAAATATTCTTACCGATTCTAGCCTAGCTACTGGAGTGAAAGTCTCTTCATAGCCTATTCCTTCCTCCTGACAGTATCCCTTTACCACCAGATGAGCCTTGTTCCGTATAACATTACCTTCCTTGTCCATTTTGTTCCTAAAGACCCATTTGAGACCAACAACCGAAGCATCTGGAGGAGTTGGGATGAGGCACCAGACTTTGTTCCTTTCAAATTCGTTCAGCTCGTCTTGCATTGCTTGAACCCAATCAGAGTGATCTAGAGCAGTATTGACTGTCTTTGGTTCAACTTTTGACACGAATGAGTTAAACATGCAGAACTCAACCTTTGAAAATAAGGAAGTCTGTTTTGCCTTCAGTTGTGATTGGGTCAAAACCTTTTCAGAGATATCTCCAACTACTCGAGAGACAGGATGATCTCTGGTCCATTTGAAAAGAGGAGGATAATTTCGATCAAAGGTTGGGTCTATTTCAGCATTAATGATTTCATCTGGCTCAGATTGGCTATCGTAACCAAGTGTCACATCATTATGTTCCACCTCAGTTGATGTACTTTGGAAGACAGGAAATTTAGGTGGTTCTTGTGGTTCTGAGCTTCCAGGTGTTGAAGCCTCTTCGGTTGAAGATGTAGAATTTGGCTCCTCCTGGACTTGAGTGCTAGGCTCCCCCTCGACTTGAGTGCTTCGCTCCCCCTCGACTTGAGCGTTTGGCTCCCCCTCGACTTGAGCGTTGTTGGAAGGAGAGTCGTCAGTGGTTGATATATCTTCATGCATTCTTCTTGCAGCATCTTCGACGATCTGCTTCATGTGATCAACTTTGTTGTCTACTGCACCTGCTTCAGAGAGTGAAGCACTTTCTGGTTCGTCAAAGAGGTCCATGAATGTCTCGAATAAGTTGGCGACCGAGACTATGACCTGGCCATTTAGAGGAAAGATTTCCCCAGTGATATCTTCTTTAACTTGTAGCTTTTTGACATAGTTGTCGTCAAAGGTCACATAGTATGTCTCTTCAATCTTTCTTGAACGCTTGTTTAGGACCCTGTATGCCTTGGATGTGAGCGAGTAACCCAGAAATATTCCCTTGTCGGCTTTGACATCAAACTTGTTGCGTTGTTCTTTAGAATTAAAGATGAAACACCTTGAGCCGAACACATGGAAAAATTTCACATTTGGCTTTCTGTTGTTCAGTATCTCATATGGAGTGAGCTTGAACCTCTTGTTGAGAAATGACCTGTTCTGTGTAAAACAAGCAACCGAAATAGCGTCAGGCCAAAAATAAAGAGGTAAGGAAGCGAAACTTAGCATAGTTCGGGCAGCTTCACACAAAGATCGGTTTCGTCTTTCGACTATTCCGTTCTGTTGCGGTGTGTAGGGAGCTGAGAAATTGTGACTAATTCCCTTTTCTGCAAGAAACTCTTCAAACTCCCTGTTCTTGAATTCAAGACCATTGTCGCTTCTGATGTTGCAAACAACCTTCTTGAGCTGTACTTCAATTTGCTTGATAAACACTTTCAGCTTTTGAGTCGCTTCGGATTTGAGCTTTAGAAAGAACACCCATGTAAATCGTGAAAAGTCATCAACGATAACAAGAAGATACTTGCTACCACCAATGCTTTCGATAGAAGAAGGACCACACAAATCAATATGAAGTAATTCGAGTGGTTCAACAACTTTTGTGTTGATTATAGATGGATGACTTTGACGACTCTGCTTCCCCATTTCGTATGCAGCACACAGATGATCCCTATCGAACTTGAGCAATGGAAGGCCCCTAACATGACCTCCAGTAACAAGACGGTTGATATCTTTAAAATTGAGGTGAGATAGTCTTCGGTGCCACAACTAGCTTTCGTCAGATTGAGCTTTTGACAACAAGCATATAGTTGGGTTTCCTTTGATGGGTTTAAGGTTTAAGGGAAACATTTCACCCTTTCGTTCTGACTTGATGATCACTTTCTTTGACTTTTTCTCTATGATTTCAGAACCTTCATCATCGAACGACACTTTGAGACCTGTACCTCCAACAAGCTGAGATACACTAATTAGGTTGTGTTGGAGTCCATCCACATAAGCCACCTTCCTTATAGTAAAGTCCCCATTTGTTATCATCCCGTATCCCTTTATGGTGCCGAAAGAATTATTTCCAAACTTGACATTGCCACCATTTGTAAGAGATCTGTATTCCCTTAGCTCCTCTTTCCTCCCTGTCATGTGACGTGAGCAGCCACTATCGATGTACCATTCTTCGTCGAACTGCTCGTCACTTATAACCTGCAAAAATTTAGACAGATTTAGGAACCCAAGGTTTCTTGGGTCCACGCGAGCTTTGCATGGGAACGGGAACAATAAGAGAAAGATCAACAAGATAAGTTCGTTTTATAAGAGTTGTTTCATCTTTCCTTTTAATGGTAAAAACTTTTATTTTGTTAGGATGGGGTGAGTTAGGTTTGAACTCTGGTTTGGTTTCTTTGACCTTTTTCTTCCACTTTTGTTCAGCTTCAGAGTAAGACTGAGACGAATCGGTGGGAGTATAAGAATTAGAAGAACGAGATGAAGAATTAGAAGAACGAGATCAAGAATTAGAATGAGAGGGTTTGGATTGAGAGAAGTTCCGGGCTTGAGCTCTAGGTGACCCTTTTGCTTTTGATCGTTGGAGGGAGTGACCTTAGAGTTTTGTTCTCTTTTGACTTCAGAACCGAACCTTTGCGTTCGGTTGGAACTGTCTTTGGAACCGAACCTTTGATTTCGGTTGAAGTTCTTTTCAGAACCGAACCTTGGCTTTCGGTTGATATTATCTTGTGAACCGAACTTTGGCTTTCGGTTGATATCATCTTGTGAACCAAACTTTGACTTGCGGTTGATATCATCTTGTGAACCGAACTTTGGCTTTCGGTTGATATGACTATCAAGCTTTCCTACAGGATTGTTTTCATACTTCAGATTCTTGTCTTGATGTGAGAAATATGCGTTCTGGGAATGCCAGAATTGCTTCCTTTCAGAAAGGTTCTTTCTGTATCTATTGTTTCTTTCTCTCTTCCTATTCCTCATCTGTATAGGTTGATGATGAATATTTGCTTTCGTTTTTGGTATCTCCTTGGCTGGTTTCTTTTGAATTGCAGCAGTTTCACTTTGAGCTGTAGGAGTCGAGAGAATGTCTTCCTTTGCAGAGTGATCACTCTTCTGAGGAATATCTTTTGTACCACTGGTGCTTGGCTCATCGAAGTTGTTCGGTTTATTCAAGGGTTCTGGAATGTATCTACCTTTGCTCTTCCAGGAAGTTCTTTCAGATAGACCAATGGTTTCGTCTGCATTATCAATTGGAGCTTCCCAGAAGTATTCATCGCAGCCATCAGCATTGTCTTTGTTTACAATGGCTACAAGCTCAGCTGTTTGATGTTCGGTTACTCCTGTTACCTTGTATACTTGGTTTGGAGTGGTCCTGACCTTTTGATACACAACTTCTTTCTCAACTAATTTCGAGGACTTTTGATGGGACAACCGATCGAACTCCACAGAATTTTCAGATATAAGATTCTTGTGATTTTCAGGTTCGGTTTTAATAAATTCTGAGCAGTCAACCGTGTCCTCTATAGAAATTTCGCTCATGTTATCGTCTTCGTTAAGCTCAGATGCATTTTCAACATCAATTTTGTTTTCTGAGCAAACGTTGGTGTTTAAAGAGTTAAATTTTTGCATGGTTTCGGTTCTCAGTTTAAGTCTGTCATTTTCATCCAAAAGATTTTTAAGCATGATCTTGCGGTCTTAGGATTTAATGAATGACTCAATTTTGTCCAGTCCATACATGTAGGTTGGATTGACATCATCAGACGATATCACACTCTCATAATTATAGGCTTCGGCATCGATTTCATCTTCCTTAAACTCTAGGAAGGGCAAGATCATGCGGTGGATCTTTTGGCCTATTTCACAATCGAAATGAAGCTGAGTAATATTAGAATACAGACGTTTAGCAATTAAACAAAAAACATTTCGTTGTTTTAACAATTTTAAATTGTCTCTTTGCAAATAAATGTTTTCATCTTTAACTTTGACTAATTCTGATTCCTTTAACTCTATCCACATTCTCCGCTCCTCACTCTTCGACGCCACCCTGCTCAATTGATCAGTTAGGTTAGAATTTGTGACTCGAGTTTGAGTTAAGCTACTATCTAGATGAGAAATTCTTGTATTAACATTTTTCAGTTCTTTCTCATAAGAGGATGATGGTACTTTGCATGAAATAAAAACAGATTGTACCTTCTTTATCAGTTCATCGAGCTCATTGAACTACTGGCTGAGCGGTTTGGCCGTAAAGCACATGTCCTCCTTTGCCTTCGGTCCATCACTGCCTCCATCGGTGTTGTATCCCCTCATATGAGATACGTCAGTTACCATGAAGCATTTTCCACCACTGCTTTCTCCCCTAGATATGTAGGCCTTTCCATGGGTAGGCTGCCTCACTTCCTCGTCTTCTGAGTCGGTAGACCAAACTTCCGTGCTACCGAACTCATCACCTTGAACCGAACCCTGTACAATAAGAGCATTAATAGGAGGGTTAGCGGTAGACTTCTTCTTTCTCAACTCGTCCAGTCTTTTCTGCAGCACGGCTTCCTCGTCATTCCCATCATCTTTTTCAGCCATTTTCTTAAGGACACAGTCCTTAGCATAATGATTTTTCCCACCACAGTAGAAACAGCTTACTCCAGAATCACCATCTACCTTCGGTTCCTTCTTGTGCTCCTCAGCTTTAGGTTCATTAATCACTTTTTCAGAGCTGTAATTCCCCTGCCAGTTTCGGTTTTTGTTGCTGGGGAATCTCTTCTTTTTGAACCTCTTGGGGTTGGACACCATCATGGCATAATCCTCTGATGTGAGATCATATTCCTCTAGGTTGAGATCTTCATCCTCCATAACAGCTTTACTTTTTGACAAGAGGGCCAACGAACCGAGATTGGAAACGACGTTCTTTTCTTGCAGCACAATCTTCTCTTGGGACTTGAGAATACCCATCGGTTTCGCCAAAGAATATGATTTAAACTGCTCATGGGCTTTAACTGTGGAAACCACTGCTCTCCATTCAGACCTCAGACCATTCAGGAATGTAACCTTCTGTTCAATAAGCTTTCTTTCAATATCATGTTTGATCATCTTGCTGAGAAGATGATTAAAGCAATCGAACGTCTGGGTCACAGTTTCTTCAACCCCTTGCCTGAATTCTCCAAACTCAGATAGAAGCAAAGTTTGAATAGAATGTTCAAGATCCTCGTCTGTAGAATACAGTTCGCGAAGTCTATCCCAAACATCCTTTGCCGTCGTGCATGAGCTAACCAATCTGAATGTATCGGACTGAAGGGCAAACCTGATCAACCTTAATGCCTTGATATTGCACTGGAACTTATCTTTTTCATCTTGTGCAATATCTTTCACATCCTTTAGCAGATCATTGTACTCTTTTTGTGTCTTGATGACTCGAGACGTTGCAGAATGAGAAAACGGTCCATTGGTGATGGCTTCCCAAATGAGATACCCATTATCCTCCGATCCAATAACATAGTCTTCGAAGTGATGTACCCATACTTCATAGTCATGGGTGTATAATATTGGAATCTTTGTCGTCGAACCAATGCTGTTGGAAATATTAATTAGGTTTGATTGTGTCGCGTCCATTATGATCGTAAAAACCTGTTCAAAGATCAGACTTGTAATAAAGCAGATTAGGGCAAAATAATAAATATCAAGTTACGTCAATAAAGAGATGACGGCTCAATAAATATTGATGATTGCGGAAAAACCCTAATGGAAATCTTTTTCACAGAAAAGATGTGTATCAATTACACAGCCTCCTGCTCTGATACCAATTGTTGAGATTAAACAATCTATTAATCTATAAAGATCGATTAGATCTTGAACAAGTAAGTAAACAAAGACGATACAAACACAATAATAAGAACAAGACAAGACGGAATCAAATATGTCGATGATTAAACAAAATCCTCAGAAGAGCTCGATTAAGAACATCAACTGTAGAGGATTGGAAGGTTACAAGAACAATCAAAGAAACCTGTTGTCGTCTAGATGTAACGCTATACCCAGATCTCTGAAAAACCTTAACCTAATATGCATGCAAGCGTAACTTTATATACAAAGCATAAAAGGTTCACGGTTGGATAGGCCCAAACCGGAATACAAAATAGCATAATTAGATGAGCCCAAAAGACGCAATCTTCAAAGCCCAACAAGTGTTAACTTCAAATAGAAAACAGGAAACACGAGATCAGTTACAAGGAGTACATTGTGAACATACTAGGAGTACAGTACAAATCATACCAGGGATACATCGTCATATATCAGACGTTTCTTTCATTTGAAGTATAGAGTCCATCGTTTTCCTTTCGTCATGAGTTGGTGTGGTCCTCACCATACTAAGTTCATATGTTTCTATCGCCTCGATCGGCAAGTTCTCGAAACTTTCGTCATTCGTATCAAACGTCTGACCTAAACCTAAACTTTATCTTTCACATTCTAAACCCCGAAGTACTCGTGCGAAGAGTACTTTGTTCTCCGGAGTCTTATCGTCAGATATTCGCAGACCGTCACGACATACCACTCGCCCAGCGGACCAAGTTCTAGCAGAGAGGCTAAGGACGAATACAGCGCACCTATTATTATTTTAGTGTATACGCGAGGGTAGTATATGAGTATGATTATGTAGATCTAGTATGTGTGTTTCCCCCCAATCTCCTGTTCTCCGTTGAGTTGTGGACCTGGGGCGGAGTCGCACATCCGACAGTCCTACTAATCCTAAGTATATACAGCTTGTATACATGAGGTAATGATAGATGGACCAAGTATGAATCCTATCAAGAACGCTAGGGCAAGTTGCCAGGTCTACGAGTGAGTATTCTACAAATCAGAAGAGCGCAACCCCAGTAGTAATGCTAAGAGAGCTAATTTCAGGACGAAATTCATTCTAACGGGGGGATGATGTGACAACCCAAAAATTTACATTCAGTGAAACCAACCACTTCATTAGAAGCCAAGTCTGTTTCTGCTAACTTTCAAACTTTTGGGATAAGTTTGAGCAATTCAGGTTTTACACTTAAGGAGATATCATGAGAGAGGTTGCACTTGGGTTTTGTGGAACTCTGTTATTCCAAAACTCTATGATATTAGAGTTCATTCTGGGAATAAAATATTTTCTACCAAAAATCCCAGGACTATATATAGAAATTTGAACCATATTCATTCATTAGTTACAATTCCAACTAGAGAAAAGTCAAATTCTCTCTCACCGATCATCGGGTTTTTATCCCAAATCGTGAGTACTTCTATCTAGTTGTATTATATGGCTTAGATCGTGATTTATAACATCAAAATCGGATCAAAACCCCAAGATTTGGGAGTTTACCGCCCAAGAACATCTTGGAGAGTAAACTCTCTTATAAGGGCCAAAGTGTGCCCAACGTCCCCCTAAACCTTGGAAACCAGAAATGGGACAAACCTTGACATGTTTAGGCATCAAAATCATTAAAAATCAAGGACCAAAAGTGAGTTCACGGCCAAGGAACTTCTTGGGCCGTGAACTCCATTTTAGGGTGCCAAAATGCCCTAAATGCCTTCCATAAGCCAAGAGACAAGCATAGCCCTTTTCCATGATGTGTGTAAGACCCAAAACAATCAAAACACCAACACTCATAAGTGTTTACGGCGTCAAACACATGACCAAATGGTCCATGGGCCGTGAACACAAGATAGAGGTGTTTTGATGCCGCAAACACTTCGAAGGGCTTAGACTTGAATTTAGAATTCTTCCTTATGACCTTTAGGACCCTCATAAGTATATTTGGCCATGAGTTTGTGGTAGTAAACTCTTTTGGGCCGTGAACACCTCAAAAACTCTAAAGAAGGTGGTCTTTCTCACCCTAGGCTAGAGCTAATGTCCCTAAATCATTCCCTAGCTTTCATACTTGCATTCCCACATGTGTAGCCATGAGTTTATGGCCGTAAACTCCGTTGGGTCATGAAATCATGGTAGTAAACTCATATGTGTGCCTTATACCTTCTTATGTTGAATCACATGTGATTCCAACACTTCGTCAAGGTGTTTCCTAGTCCCGGAAGGTGTTATCTTTCATATAGTTGTTTATAAACACTATATTCATGTCATTATGTGTCCCTAAATATCATTTAGGAGTTATTGTGTCTTGGAACTTCATTCGTGGAACTTCTCATCCTTACACACATACCCGTTTGAATCACCCATATCAGGTGAGTTCATACCCCGTAATGAATCTTTTAACTATTTTAATTGTTTTAAGGGGGGGGGGGGGGAATAGAAGTTGAACACAATGATAATTGTGTAAATGTTTGTTATAAACATCTTTCAAAATGTTACTTATGTTATTTATAAGTTGTTAAAACATTTAAAAACTCTTCTAAAGGTTATGTTACTTTATAGTTATACAAAACTCCATTTTAACGTATAAGCATAACTTAGTAGATAAATGGGTCTTTTCAGTAACATTCCAGTTAGAGCATTAGTAAGCTATTATAGGTATAGTTTAAGAGAATGCCAGTCATTACTTCTAGTACAATGAAGCACACAAAGAGTCAAAATTCAGAACAGAACAGAACAAACAGTGAAGAGAATCAAACAATACCAGAACAGAACATAACAAACAAGTAAATTTGCTATAGCATGACAACACGCAGATAGGATCCAACTTTAATGTGAAATACACAGCTTGCATGCATTTGCTCGGGTCGCGTATCGTTCCCTCAATCTCCATATATGAGAGTGGTTAGTAGGGGTTCCATCTTTCACATTATGACCGTAGTAAAACAAATATGTTTTTAGGTTGATAGTACCTCCATATGTCATTATAAACGACATCAGGGTACTCACTTCTCCCATTACTTTCATAAAGTGTCGGTAACACTTGAAGGTTAATCTATTCTCTATTCGAGGTAGGTTATAAACTAGTGAGAATGTACTTTTCAGTTGACAAAGGAACAGTAGAGTCTTTGTTGAAGACTTCTTTCATAACATAAGAGTCTTGGTAGAAGACTGCTTTCATAACAGTAGAGTCCTGGTAGAAGACTGCTTTCATAACAGAAGAGTCTTGGTAGAAGACTGCTTTCATAACAGTAGAGGCTTGGTAGAAGACTGCTTTCAAACAATCGAGTCTTGGTAGAAGGCTACTTTAAAAAGTTAGGACCATGATGCTAGCTTTGTGATTCCTTAATGTATACACTATAGACTACGTATATGCATATAGATTCTGACAGCTAATAGGATGTGTGCCTTCGCTTCAGTTCCTGTTCTCGTTTGATGTGGTCTTGAACCGAGTTCCCCCAATCTATTATCTACCCGAATATATATATATATATATATATATATATATATATATATATATATATATATATATATATTTATATATACTTATGCTTAGTATACATTAAGTCATCATAAGGGTACCAAGCATGGATCGGGTTATAGGACACAGAGTCAAAGCAAAGTTTTTCTAGTACATAACTTACTTATCAAAATCAGTGTTTTTGATAGACAAAACTAGAGATTTCCCAGAAAGGGCTTCATCCATTTTATTAAGTAGTACAGTTTTAAAAGACTTTAAGTGAGTTAACTCTATAATACCTTAGTTTATACACCATGTTTATATATAGAACTAATATCCGATAGATAGTTAAATTTGTGTTTTCCCCCGATGTCTTGTTCTCGTTGGATTGTGGGCTTAGGGCGGATTCCCCCAATTAACTATCTACCCGATATCAGATTATATATAGCAGTATAAATAAATCTATTATAAAAGTAATCACCGTAGTCATTATTTTACTATAAGACATATAGGTTTTCTTAAAAGAACTCTCCATTAGATATAAAGGAACCATTACAAATAACTCCATGAGTAACAAGTGAATACACCAAGGTTATATATGACAACGATCTAACAACCAATGGAATGTGTGCTATCCGCCTTACTTACTGTTCCCCGTTGGGTCGTGAGTTTAGGGCAGATTGGCACAATTGATTGTTTGTTTACTCTAAGTATATATAACTTGTACCCACTTAGTACGCATAGAAAGGCTTGTAGTGTAATTTTACTTAACTTCCATTAAAGTAGGAAATATAGGATTTTCTAGGGGAACAGGCGATCTTTTCAAAACAGAACTTACAGTGTACGATACTTTTACATATACATTTTCAAACAACACTTTATAGCTTACTCACATCACTAAAATCTTATGAACTCACCAGCTTAATTCTTGATCAACTCTTTCAAATAACTTGTATTCTCAGGAGGCTATTAGACAGGTTCTTGTGCTGGGGATTCAGAAGATGGAGCATTATAGCTTCAAGTCTTGTTTTGTTATTTGCTTATGACTTCTATGTTTTGTGAACACTTTCTTTCTAAACGAAATGGTTGTTCATTACTTGCTTACCATATACATATCTCGTGATACTAGACATGACGTCCTCCACCCCCGAACGTTTCTGCCGTTCCGGTTTTGGGGTGTGACTGACACAATAGTCAAACCTGGGCAGTTATGTAGTCGTATCTGGGATCAATATAGCCTGATCAACTATATTCATTTGAGATACGGTGAACGTGTGTTCAGGGGTGATAGTCGTGTTGCAACAAACCTAAAACTTACCAAACAATACACATACATATACATCTTCACGTACAGAAGAACATGAGAACAAAACATAAAGTAAAATACTATAGGAGTATTTTAAGTACTATTCATTCAAAGAACAAAACTTCATAAGAACAAAAGGCTTTTGCTGATAGTTCTATGAGTACTAAGTGCATACAACACGGTTATTTCTTAGAATCAGAATATGTGGTCTAAGATTTATTTCCTTTTCCTTGTTTGGATGTCGACTTAGAGTAGGCTCATTTATTCGAAGGACTATTAGACTCAAGTAGTATATAATTGGTATACACTATGTTCTCAGAGATGGAAACAGTAAGACTCATATTAGGATTAGCAGTGAGTTTCTCCTATAGAAACTTTTTAACTGTTTATCGCTTTATTGTAGAATTGTTAATAGTTCATTACCTTTATTTCTCATCTAGATAAATGGTTGGATTTCATCTTCCTGGGGATCGGTACTTCTCGAATCAAAGGAATGTTGGTTGGTTCGACACCGAACCAGAAGAAGAACCTGAAATTACCCTTGATGATGAACTTGCTGAAGATTTCCCAAAGAATCTCGACTCCGAACCCAAAGTCGAGGACATACATCTAGAAGCCCCAATCCAAATTCAAAACTCTCGTCCGGCTTTTCAAGGTCCGACACCTCTATGGGGCATAGCCATAGACAGGTGGTGCAATGAACAGGGTCAGAACCACCCATATCAAGGAGACCGAAGCTTCTACAACCTAGAAGCTAGAGGGTCAGTTGATAGAGCACTTCCTGTGGTGGTTCATCGTATTGCTCGTAATACCAAACAGGGAAGAGCTACCATTGATCGCATGATGCAGAATGAAGCTACTGTTGAAGTCGATGTTGTCCGTCTCCATAATCTAGAAGCCCAACATAGCGCAACGAGAGATCGTACCAACTTTTTACAAGAGGAACTAGCGGCATCCCAAGCCGAAGTTCAAGAGTCACGTCATCATCAGTTGGTACAAAATAGGTGTATGTGCGAACTGGAAAACCTATTGTCTAAATCCAAAGCAGGATCTAGCAAGAAGTAGATTGTGCTCTACTGTATCTTTTGGATATAAGTTGGCTCTATGAATAGACACTAGTATTAATTCTCCACTTCTGTTAAGACCTTGAACTTCTAGTCTATTAGGTCTTGTTACTGTCTAAATTTTCCTTACTTCTGATATGATGTAAGACCTACTCTTACGTCAAATTTTCCAAGCTCATTACATCTTTAATATCAATATTATTGTCAGTCAACAAATCTCTTGTGGAAATTCTTTGTTCATACACTTTCATTATTCTATCATTTGAACTCTATGGAACTCGTACTATCATTTGTTATTGAACTATCGCAATTTAGTTCATGGGACACACTCACTTACTTTAGTATTGGATTCTTATCATTGTTTTCATCTTTTAAACTTATAGATAAAAGATGTCGCCTCGTAGGTCAACAAGGCGCAACCCTCCGATTGTTCCGATACAAACACCACCTCCTCCACAATTCGATACGACAGCTCTTAATGCTGCAGTGGTTGTGGCTGTCGTGACAGCCATGGCTCAATATCAGGCTACATGTTCTAGACGGGGTGGGACACCTATTCATTCCACACAAGGCGATGTCTTAGTACACTTGCGAGAGTTCACCTATAAAGACTTCACCAACTGTAAGCCCATGTTCTTTAACGGGACTGGCGGAGTCATTGCCCTCTCGTAATGGTTCGAGAAGACGGAATCGATCTTCGAGATTTGTTCCTGCACCGAAGGAAATAAAGTTAAATTTGCTGCATGTACCTTCTCAGAAAGAGCCCTGACGTTGTGGAACAGCCATGTCAAGTCACTAACCTTAATAGTGGCAAATGGTATGGGCTAGGAAGCTCTTAAAGAGCTTATGATCAAAGAATACTGCCCGAGGGGCGAAGTCCAAAAGATGGAACAGGAACTATGGAGCTTGACCATCAAAGGCTCCAACATAGTGGCATACACCGCCAGATTCAACGATCTGGTGGCACTATGTCCCAATATGGTTCCCACTGAAGGAAAGAAAGTCGAAAGGTACATCTGGGCGCTAGTTCCTCCGTTTTAGGGGAACGTCTTAGCTTCAAACCCAATACTTTCGATAGTGCCAAGCGATTGGCACAACAAATCATAGATCACGGAGTCCCTACCCCGACAAAAACAACCCTAGCCACTGCAGAACCATCCAAAGCCACTAAAAACAATCGGAAATTCTTGGATAATAAGAAGGGAAAATCGGCACAGAACTCTACGAAGAAGCAACAAACTGTAGTTGTTCATGCCACAGTTCCACCTGCTGCTATTGCACCAAGGAACCGTATACTGGGAATTTTCCCAAGTGAAATAAATGCACTTTTCATCATAACGACGCCTGCTGGGAAATGCAGTGCGCTAACTGTTGGATAAGGTGTCTAAGTCCATAACTATTTCTGGTATGTACTTGACCCGACCCGGCATGGTCCATTTGGGTTGCATGGCACCATGCAATTGGATAGACTAAATGAGAGAAATAACACTTGGAGATTATTAATATATTATAAGTTCTAATATATTAATAATATTATTTGATTAGTTTGATCAAGAATTAATTTAGAATTAATTATGTGATCAAAAGATAACTAATTAAATATATGGGTTCATTATGTAAATCATCCATATCTTGTATAGTGGGCTAAAAGGCTCCATGGACTATCAAGTTGGGTTCCACCCATAGGATGCTCCATGGGAGTTACAAACCCATGGGTCATGGAAATGAAGAGTCATGACACATTAGGGTTTAACCCTAGATGTGTCAACACTATATAATAATATGTTCTCCACCTAAAATCGACTACACTAAGAAATAAGAGGGCTTGGCCGATTTTGAAGAAGTGTGTGTTCTCTCATAAGTTCTTCCAAGAGCATTTGGTGTTGTGTGAAGCATTTGAGGCATCACACTTGGGGTGCTAGGCTCACAAGGTTTCAAGGAACACAAACAACAACAAGGTAAGTTATTCTATCTATACTTTAAGTTAAAATTGTTCCCCATGTATGCTAGATAGGAATATAACCTTGGAATTCAACTTTGCATGACAATTAGACAAACATAGATCCAAGGTTATTAGGGTTGCATGTACACTTAGGAAGTGTTAGAATGCTCAAAACCCATCAGTGGTATCAGAGCCTAGGCTTGTTTGGTCTTATTTGTGCTTAAAAGTTGAAAAAAGAATCGGAAATTTTGCTGTCTGCGAATAGACTCATCGAGTCTATAGGGGGGACTCGTCGAGTCCATGAGTATCTTCAACCAACTCGGCGAGTGAGTTCATGCACTCGGCGAGTAGGGTCGACTGAGTGCAGAATTTCGATTTAGTTGCTGGAAATGAATTAGAAACATTACCCTAAACTGTTTTAGTAATTGAAAACTTGTTTTTGGTGGTGTAATGTCTTTGCTAATTCATTTACAACAACTAGTTATAAAAATTACAAAGTCTTAAATGTAATTTTTGATTGTGTTCATATTCATGTTCTTGTTCTTATGATGTTTTAGATGATCATAGGAATTATTTGTAACCTATGTGGTAGATTAATTCTTGATCATAATGTGTTTTAATGGAGTCCATAACTTATTCTTAAGTTATGGAAAACCAAGAGTCACACTTGAATTAAAACCATTAAGAAACACAAGAGTTAGAAAAATGAAGAGTCTTCATTTTATTACTCTATTAAACTCATAAGTTACAAGAAATGAAAAGTTTTGAAAGTTACAAAACTTGCCCTCAAGTTTTGGAACAAGTAAAGTTAAGTTAAAACTTTAAGTTCCAACCCCTAGAATTTTAAAAGTTAAAATTCAACCCTTATACTTATATTATGATGATCTAATAATTACATATATATGTATAAGAATAAAGTCGTCTTACCGCTAGTATGCCTCATTCACGAAGCCGGTCTATAAGGTGGGTATAAGGTTGTTGCCTATAAAATGGTGACTTAATGGGTGTATATTCTCACCCACCGCTTGCTTGACTAGTGGAGGGTCGTTAGCCGAACGGGTAAGACAAGGACTTATAAATTCTCATTCAAAGTATGATGAATATAATAAAGTAACTAAATGTTTATTAAATTCCCAATCTTAGTTACTTTAGGAAAATGTGAATAAGGTGCTAATCCATGAAATTACACTTTACACTTTGTCTAAGTCGTTGGTGAGGCGTGTGTGGTTAACCGGCACACTAACTTGGACTTAACAAGGTAGGCAAAGGGTGACTTAAGGTTTATTATAGTATCGGTGGAGCGTGTGTGGTTTACCGGCACATCGATTGAGTGATAAACTTTAAGGGTACCAAGTAATTTGCATGGTTACTTCACACCTCGTTTTGTGATCCTCGGCATCCCAGTCACAAAACATGGAGGGCACTCTCGAGATTGAAACATGCCTTTGGAAAGTTCATTGGATCTCAAAGAATCTAGGAATTTCTAAAACCAATAAAAACTAAATATCTAATATTTCGGTTTTCGTGGTGGAAATTGGTGAATCGTCATTCACCTACCTTTCAAATATGGTATAGCTTAGATGACGGAATACCTCTTCTAAGTTATATTATATTGTGATTGGATCCTAGCCTTAATATTACATTTGGGTGTTTTATTAAGGACTCTCTTAAATCTATACTAAACTTGTCCTTCCCTTTTCAGATGTCTTCAAATAATGCTTCTGGCTCGAATCCTAATGGCTCCTTTACTCTTATGAGTTTGTGTGGGAAAGTCACCTTTGATGGATCCAACTTCAATAAATGGATCAGAAACATCAGGATGATTACCCGCTACGAGGACAAAGAATATGTCCTTGACAAGGAGCTTAAGGAAATTGATGAGTCCACTGCAACTCCCCAGGAGATCGCTGACTTTCATACTCATGAAAGAGATGCAACCAAGGTGGCTTGCATCATGTTGGCCACCATGACAGCTGAACTCCAAAAGTCTTATGAAGATTTCTACCCTTATGAAATGCACCAAGATTTGATGGAAAGATACCATCAAAGTGCACGACAAGAGAGGTACGAAGTCATCTGCTCCATGATAACAACCATGATGAAGGACGGATAGTCCGTCACGAGCCACATGCAGAAAATGCAAAGGTATGTGGATCGTTTGCTGAAGCTCAATGTGAACTTCCCTGAGGAGCTTGCAGTAGATATCATTTTGCACTCCTTACCATCGTGCTATGATCAATTCCGCATGACATATCACATGTACAAGGAAGAGGTCACCCTCAGCAAACTTCAGGGACTTCTCAAGACCGCAGAAACAGGTCTTAAGGGGAAGTCGATTGCTATCACTCCTACTCCAGACTCAACTCCGGTCTTGGCAATTGGGCAAAGTCGAGGGAGGAAGAGAAAGAGATCTTCGAAGGGTACCAAGGCTCGGACCCTTGATGGCTCTTCTTCAAGTGGAACCAAGAAAGGTTTCATTACTCCTTCTTCTGACCCAAAAGAGGCTGAATGCTTCTATTGCCATGAAAAAGCTCATTGGAAGCGGAACTGCCCAAAGTACCAGCAGGATGTGAAGGATGGGAAAGTCAAACCCAACCATGCAAGTATTTACACTATCATTTCTAATAACTCACCCCATTCGAAAACTTGGATCCTTGATACCGGTTGCGGTATTCATAATTGTTGTGACTTGCAGGGACTAGGAAGAAGTGAGAATGTGGAGCAAGGAAGAATAAACTTAATCATGGGGAATAGGAAAGTTACACCTGTCACCAAGATTGGAGTTTATACTTTATCGCTAAGTAGTGGGTTAAAATTAGATTTGAATAAATGTTGTTATTCGCCAGAAATGGCAAGAAATATTATTTCCTTTCATGCATTGTACAAACAAGGTTTCACCTTTTCGTTTGATAATGAAGTTGGTTCGATTAATGCTTTCTTTAATAATGTAGTTTATTTTAAAGCATTACCTTGTGATGGTGTGTATGAAGCTGTATCTGTTGTAGATAACTTAGGAAATAATGTTTTGTGTATTGATTCTACTAATAATAATAACTTGGATAAAGCATCATTATGGCATTGTCGTCTTGGACATATAAGCAAGAAACGCATAGGCCAACTCCAAAAGGATGGAGTTTTGGAGTCGTTTGACCTAAAGTCAAATGATAGTTGCGAATCATGCTTACTTGGAAAAATGACAAAGTCACCCTTCACAGGCTCGTGTGAAAGGGGTGAAGGCTTGTTGGACCTTATACACACGGATGTGTGTGGACCATTCAAACATGCCACAAGGGATGCTAATTGTTATTATTTGACTTTTACTGATGATTACAGTAGATATGGATATGTCTACTTAATCAAGCATAAGTCAGAGACTTTCGAGAAGTTTAAGGAATTTAAACAGGAAGTCGAGAATCAATTGGGCAGGAACATTAAGATGCTTCGATCCGATCGGGGTGGTGAGTATCTTAGTTCAGAGTTCCTCGATTATCTAAGGGAATGTGAGATTGTCTCACAATTGACACCTCCCAGGACACCACAGTTGAATGGTGTGGCTGAGAGGCGTAATCGAACCTTGTTGGACATGGTTCGTTCCATGATGAGTCGAGCTTTGCTACCAATGTCATTCTGGGGGTATGCCTTAGAGACTGCCGCCCATATCCTTAATCTAGTCCCTACAAAGAAAGTTGCCAAAACTCCTCACGAGATGTGGACTGGTAAAGTACCTAAACTAGACCACATCAAGATTTGGGGTTGCGAGGCTTTCGTGAGACGCGAGACTCATGATAAGCTCGAACCCCGAAGCGAGAGGTGTATTTTCATCGGCTACCCACAGCAATCCTTTGGTTACCTCTTCTACAGACCTAGTGACAATGTGGTCTTTGTAGCAAGAAGAGGAGTCTTTCGAGAAAGAGAGTTTATAAGCCAAGGAGACAGTGGGAGGCAAGTTGATCTTGAAGAAATTCAAGAGTCAAGTGGTGAAGGAACTTCAAACTCTAGCCCTCAACCTGAGGAGGAAACTCCTGTTGAGCCAATTGACGAATCTGTACCTCTGAGGCGTTCCACGAGAGTTAGGAGTGCACCTGAGCATTACTATGGATTCCATATTACTGCAGAAGGTGAGACACTTATTAGTGATGAGACACTAGTAAGTCAAGATGACCCTAACAGCTACGAGGAAGCCATGGCAGTCCCCGAGTCTGCTAAATGGAAAGAGGCTATGGATAGCGAGATACAATCCATGTATGACAATCAAGTTTGGAACTTGGTTGAGAATGTACCAGGTCGAAAGACTGTAGGGTGCAAATGGGTCTTCAAGAAGAAGACGGACATGGATGGTAAAGTACACACTTATAAGGCTAGACTGGTTGCAAAGGGCTTCTCTCAAATTCCTAGAGTGGATTATGATGAGACCTTTTCTCCGGTAGCCAAGATTAAGTCTATTCGGGTTCTGTTAGCCATAGCCGCATTTCATGACTATGAAATTTGGCAAATGGATGTCAAAACCGCTTTCCTTAATGGGAAGTTGGCTGAAGATGTTTACATGAGTCAGCCAGAGGGTTTTGTCAGTAACAAGTACCCTAATAGAGTGTGTAAGCTTGAGAAATCCATTTATGGATTAAAGCAAGCACCTCACAGATGGAATCTTTGCTTTGATGAAAAGGTCAAGGAATTTGGCTTTTCTAGGAGTGAAGATGAATCTTGTGTATATGTCAAGGCTAGTGGGAGTATAGTTAGCTTTTTGGTATTGTATGTGGATGACATACTACTCATAGGAAACGAAATTCCAACCCTGCAGGAAGTAAAGTCCTGGCTTGGAAAGTGTTTCGCTATGAAGGACCTTGGTGAAGCTGCCTATATTTTGGGGATAAGGATCTTGAGAGATCGGAGTAAAAGAATAATTGGACTTAGTCAAAGTACCTACTTGGAGAAGGTTCTGAAGAGATTCAGAATGCAAGACTCCAAGAAAGGAGAGTTGCCCATCCAGAGTAACACCAAACTGAGTAAGACACAAAGCCCTAGCACTGAGGCTGAGATAGCACAAATGAGTCGAGTACCTTATGCTTCGGCTGTAGGATCGATCATGTATGCTATGACGTGTACTCGACCTGATGTAGCTTTTGCCCTGAGCATGGTTAGCAGGTTTCAGGGGAACCCTGGCAAGGTACACTGGACTGCGGTAAAGAATATTCTCAAGTACCTACGAAGGACTAAGGACTAGGTCCTTACCCTCGGTGGGAGTGATGACTTGAGAGTTGTAGGGTATAGTGATGCTAGCTTCCAAACTGATAGGGATAACTTCCGCTCTCAGTCGGGCTGGGTCTTTACCCTAAATGGAGGAGCAATTTCTTGGAAGAGTTCCAAGCAAGAGACAGTGGCAGATTCTACTTATGAATTAGAGTATATTGCAGCTAGCGAAGCGGCAAAGGAGGCTTTATGGCTGAGGAACTTCATTGGAGACCTTGGAGTTGTACCAGCTATTAAAGAGCCAATGGAAATTTTGTGTGATAGTGAATGTGCTGTTGCCTTAGCCAAGGAACCAAGGGATCACGGGAGATCCAGACACATCGACAGAAAATACCATTTCATCAGACAGCGGATCGAAGAAGGACTCCTCGTAGCAAAGAGGGTATCATCAGATGAGAATCCGGCAGATCCCCTCACGAAGGGACTGACTCGGGTTAAGCATCTCCAGCATGCTCGGAGCATAGGGCTGAAGGATGATATTAGATTTAGTAGTTAGATAACCTCGAAATTTGTAAAGTGTAATTGACATTTGATGATGAATAAAAGTGTTTTATTTATGAGTAAAGTGTTGCTATCTCTTGTCGATCGTTTACTATATTTCTTTTGCATGTTTTGACTTCCAGAATAATTTTGTTTGGTATAACATATTATTCAAACCTCCACAGTTGGTCATATGTCGGAAGTAGGTATGAATCAAGACTGTCATGTTTGGTTGTAGAGGTCTGGGACAAGGCTACAACAATCATGAGTGCTCATAAGTTCTGAGCATTGGACTCAACCCACGCTCACTGAAATCACTTCATGGAATTCTATCTCGAGTGATCGTGAGACGGTAATATCATATAAGTCTTTAAACCTAGAGATATGATTTGTTACTTACAAGTTGGTTATGCATTGATTGTATGAAAAACGCATTGGTAACTCGATGTTATAAAATCGCGCTTTTGTGTGTAATTCAATGAGTAGTAGAACAAACATATGAGTCGAATTTTATCTGTTCCTTCTTGGATTAGAAGCTGATATCTGGGCCCCTCGATGATTTTGTTTTGACCTATGTACCGGGCCCGGTCAGAACTAAGTTGATGTGTTCAATTAAGTTCTTTGTCAAACAAATCGGAAATCGGGAAACAAATTGTTGGACAATAAGTAAGACATTGTTCCATGTATTTGTCCGACTGATATCTAGAACAGAGGATTATATGATCACTTATCTTAAATGGCGTACCATCATTTTCTCAGTTTCGAGAAACCTTGAAAAGAGCTACGATTGCCGATCGGTTCCTGAAGTCATACTTGCAGTAATAGTTATTAGACTTATCCAAGTGGGAGAATGTTGGATAAGGTGTCTAAGTCCATAACTATTTCTGGTATGTACTTGACCCGACCCGGCATGGTCCATTTGGGTTGCATGGCACCATGCAATTGGATAGACTAAATGAGAGAAATAACACTTGGAGATTATTAATATATTATAAGTTCTAATATATTAATAATATTATTTGATTAGTTTGATCAAGAATTAATTTAGAATTAATTATGTGATCAAAAGATAACTAATTAAATATATGGGTTGATTATGTAAATCATCCATATCTTGTATAGTGGGCTAAAAGGCTCCTTGGACTATCAAGTTGGGTTCCACCCATAGGATGCTCCATGGATGCTCCATGGGAGTTACAAACCCATGGGTCCTGGAAATGAAGAGTCATGACACATTAGGGTTTAACCCTAGATGTGTCAACACTATATAAGTAACATGTTCTCCACCTAAAATCGACTACACTAAGAAATAAGAGGGCTTGGCCGATTTTGAAGAAGTGTGTGTTCTCTCATAAGTTCTTCCAAGAGCATTTGGTGTTGTGTGAAGCATTTGAGGCATCACACTTGGGGTGCTAGGCTCACAAGGTTTCAAGGAACACAAACAACAACAAGGTAAGTTATTCTATCTATACTTTAAGTTAAAATTGTTCCCCATGTATGCTAGATAGGAATATAACCTTGGAATTCAACTTTGCATGACAATTAGACAAACATAGATCCAAGGTTATTAGGGTTGCATGTACACTTAGGAAGTGTTAGAATGCTCAAAACCCATCACTAACTGCAATAGAAAGAGACACACCATCCGTTTCTGCAAGTCCCCGGCGAGGCCGATTAACCAAGTCGCCGGAATAGTTGTGGGCCAAGCTTGTTACGGTTGTGGCGAGGCTGGTCATTTCAAGAGGGACTGCCCGAAGGCAGGAAATGCCGGTGGAGTGGAAAGAATCCTGGCGATAGGCCACGAGGAAGCCGTAGCTTATCCTACGATAGTTACTGGTACGTTTCGACTCAATAATTCATATGCCTGCATACTATTCGATAGCTGAGCAGAGAGAAGCTTCGTAATCCATAAATTTGTTCGCTTACTTAAACAAAAACCATGTACACTAGAAGAATCATTCACCGTAGAAATGGAAAATGGGAAAACGGAAAGCACTAATTGCATATACATAGGTTGTACATTAAGTCTAGATGGTCATTCTTTCCCAATCAACCTCATGTCGGTCCATATTAAAAGTTTCGACGTCATAATTGGCATGGATTGGTTGAGTCTTTTTCATGTTGACATCATGTGCTTTTACAAAGCAGTTCGTCTTAATCTTCCTAACAACGAAACTATAGTTATCTACGACGACAAATCGAGTTCGAACCTTCGCATCATTTCGTGTATTCAAGCTTATAAGTGTTTATGAAAGGAACATCATTAATTCCTTGCACACATCATCGATACGAGTCAAGAAGTGAAAGACATTCAAAACATTCCAAAAGTACGCGACTTTCCAGACATCTTTCCAAAAGAACTACCGGGATTACCACCGCAACGCCAAGTCGAGTTTAGAATCTACTTAGTCCCAGGGGCTACCCCAGTAGCCAAATCGCCTTATCGTCTGGCACCAGTAGAAATTCAAGAACTTTCTAGTCAGCTTAACGAACTTCTCAGAAAGGGATTTATTAGACCAAGCTTCTCACTTTGGGGAGCATCGGTCTTGTTCGTAAAGAAGAAAGACAGATTGTTTCGTATGTGCGTCGATTACAGAGATTTGAACAAGCTTACTATCAAGAATCATTACCCTCTACGCCACATTGACGACTTATTTGATCAACTTCAAGGAGTGAAATACTTCTCGAAGATAGATGTAAGATCCGGGTAACACCAGTTACGAGTGTTAGAAGAGGATGTCCCCAAGACAGCCTTCCGAAATCGTTATGGACACTACGAGTTTGTAGTGATGCCGTTCGAATTAACCAACGCACCAGCTGTATTCATGGATCTAATGAATAGGGTGTTCCATCCTTACTTAGATCACTTCGTTATCATCTTCATCGATGACATACTTATCTACTCCCGAAGTAAGGAGGAACATAGTCAACACCTACGAAAAGTCTTAGAAATGTTACGATCAGAGAAGCTCTATGCGAAGTTCTCTAAATGTGAATTTTGATTCAAAGAGTTGAATTCTTGGTTCACGTTGTCAGCGAAGCAGAAATCCACGTGGACCCTTCAAAAATCAAGGCCACTGAGAATTTGTCAGCACCAAACACACCTACTATCCCTCTAGGTCTCGTTGGCTACTATCGCAGGTTCATACAAAACTTCTCTAGCATCACGAAGCTGCTTACTACAGTGACCCAGAAAGGCGTGGCCTTTGACTTCGAAGAGAAACAAGAAAGAGCGTTCCAAACGCTAAAGCAAGCCTTGTGCACCGCACCGATACTATCCCTCCTCAAAGGGATATAAGATTTCGTTGTGTATTGTGATGCATCAAACCAACGGCTTGGTTGTGTTCTTATGCAAAGGGGAAAGGTCATTGCCTATGCCTCCCATCAGCTTAAGACACACGAAGTCAACTATACAACACACGATCTTGAGTTAGGAGCAGTGGTATTTGCTCTGAAGATCTTGAGACACTACTTGTACGGAACAAAGAGCACTATCTTCATAGACCACAAGAGCCTTCAACAAATCTTTGATCAGAAGGAGCTCAACATGTGACAATGAAGGTGGGTTGAGCTACTCAATGACTAAGAATGTGAAATTCATTATCACCGTGGCAAGGCATATGTAGTAGCTAACGCCCTCAGTCGGAAAGAGTACATTGGTTGGAAACTCAAATCTTTGACTATGACTATCCATTCACACTTATCCAGACAAATAAAGGAGGCTCAACTTGAAGCCTTGAAACCTGAAAATGTGGCGGGTGAATCGCTGAGAGGGATCGATAAAAACCTAGAAATCAAGGTTGGCGGAGCCTTATATCTTACGGATCGAATCTGGAAACCGAAACACGGTGGCTTCAGAGACTTGGTCATGACCGAAGCTCACAACACTAGATATTTTGTTCACCCAGGTTCAAATAAGATGTACCTGGATCTCAAGAAACTATACTGGTGGCCTAACATGAAAATAGATATTTATACCTTCGTGAGTAAAAGCCTTACTTGCACAAAGGCTAAGGTCGAGTACCAGAAACCCTCAGGTTTGCTACAGCAACCAGAGATACCCAAGTGGAAATAGGAGCGGATTACTACGGACTTCATAACCAAGTTGCCCAAGACAACGGGTGGACTTGATACCATTTGGGTCATCGTCGATAGATTAACCGAATTCATGCATTTCCTACTAATCAAAGTGAAAGACAGGATGGAGAAGCTTACAAGAATTTAAATTAGGGAAGTCGTACGACTGCATGGTGTTCCAATATCCATTATCTCCGATAGAGATAGTAGATTCACTTCAAGGTTCTGGCAGTCGCTACAAAGTTCCCTGGGAACTAGGTTGGATATGAGTACAGCCTACCATCCGCAAACCGATGGACAAAGTGAGAGAACTATACAAACCTTGGAAGATATCTTGCGAGCCAGCGTGATAGACTTTGGGAAAGCTTAGGATATCCATTTACCCCTTGTCTAATTTTCCTACTACAACAGTTATCACACGAGCATAAAGGCAACTCCATTTGAAGCCCTCTATGGCCGTAAGTGCAGATCCCCGCTGTGTTGGGCTGAATTTGGCGACACACAATTAGCTAAAGGACGAATTCCTAATAGCACTCTCACTGGTCCGGAAATCATACGGGAAACGACAGAGAAGATCATTCAAATTCGTGAACAATTGAAAGCCTCTAGAGACCGACAGAAAACCTACGCAGAAAAAAGGAGGAAACCTTTGGAATTCCAGGTTGGAGACCGCGTTCTATTGAAATTCTCACCCTGGAAGGGCTTGATATGCTTCGGAAAGCATGGAAAGCCAAATCCAAGATACGTAAGGCCTTTCGAGATTCTTGCCAGAATTGGCCTTGTAGCTTACAAACTCAATCTACCGCGCGAACTCAGTAACGTACATTCTACGTTCCACGTCTCGAACTAGAAAAAGTGTCTGTCCGACGAGACTCTTCTAATCCCGCTCGATGAGATCGAGACCAACGATAGCCTCAACTTCGTGGAAGAACCAGTAGAGATCATGGACCGAGAGGTCAAACAAACGAAGCAAAGTCGTATTCCGATAGTGAAGTTTCGCTGGAATGCCAAGCAAGCACCTGAATTCACCTGGGAGTGCGAGGATCAGATTAAATTGAAGTATCCTCATCTGTTTACTTAGCCATTTGTAACTACTTATTTGCTTAAACTCTAATTTCGGGACGAAATTCTCTCTAACGGGGGGATGATGTGACAACCCGAAATTTCTATCATGTACAACCATTCATTTCAATCAAAGTCAGACTTGTTTCTGCTAACTTTTAGCACTGTTTAGAGTTTGTTTGAGTGTTCTTAACATAGTACATTCAAGAATCATGCGTCAGGAAGTATCTTCTAGGTTTCAATGTACAAGAATCAAACTCTAAACACATAATGAAGTGTTTACGGCCAAACTATAGGATTTTGGGCCGTAAACTCCATCATGGGCGTGAACTCATGCTGAAAGCATGAGTTTACCTCTTTTTCTTCATTTCTTCCATTTTCAAGGCTTATAACTTCCATTCTCTCTCAAGTATCATCAAGCATTCACACTTTGATCTTCAAAAATGTAAGATTTCTTTCCTTTGATTTGTTGCTATATCATCTTATCTAGTAAGGATCATTGATTTCATCCATGAAATAATCTCATTTTGATAGATCATCAAGTGTTCTTCATTTCACCAAGAACACACACTAGTGTTCTTGAACCTTAAACACCCTTTCAAGCTTCTATATTGTAAGTAGTCTTACCCTAGCTTGTTATATTCTTGAATCACATACATTAAGACCTGTAAATCATCAAGAATTCAACAAGAACATGAGTTTACAGCCCAAGATCTTCCTTGGCCGTGAACTCTAAGTTTGCGGTGCAATTGTGCCACCACTCAACCCTAAGGCTTAAACAAGAGACTAGAACACTTCCTTGTGATTGCAAGACTTTCAAAACATATCATGGTACAATTAGCATGAGTTTATGGCCGTAAAATGATGTGGTTATTACCATATGGGCCGTAAAATCATGTGGTTTGTACCATATGGGCCATAAACTACAATGTGCGGCCCTACTACCCTGATATGCAGCCAGATATGGTTTAACACTTCGGTACAAGTGCTTCCTAGTTCCTAAAGTTGTTACATTGTCTAATTAGTAGTTTTAGACACTAATTGTAATCATATATGTGTCATTATATGTTAAATAGGATCCGTGTGTGCTCAAGTCTTCACTTGACACTTAGCATCCTTTACCGATCTTTCATTCGTATCACTCACTACAGGTAAGTTCATACCCCTTTAATCTATCTTTCAAATGATTTTAAATGCTTTTATGGGGGGAGGGGGGGGGGGGAATACAAGTAGAAAACATACTAGTTATAGAATCAATCACATGTGATTTATAACCGTGTTTCAAATAAAGGATTTCAGATACCTTAAACGGTCTTTTCAAACAAACTACTTTTAAATCGTTTTATAAACTGACATCAAGTCATTATTATTTATTGTTCAAAACTCTTTAAATGTATTACACAACCTCTTTTAAACTTATATATTGTCAAACACATGTCTATATATGTGTAGTTATATAAACAATGTTTAAAGCGCTTAGCACTGCTAACTCACTTTATTTCCTTTTCCTTGTTTGGATGTGGACTTAGGGTATCGGTCAGTTTTCCGAAGGTCATCTAAATATTAGATATATATTATGTGTACATATATAAATGTAAAGGTTCTATTCAATTAGTTCAGTACCTTTGGGTAGAAAAGGTATACATTCATCCATTCATATACATAAATTACTAGTAACTATAATAGGTATAGTTTACGAGAATACTATCATAAACAGAGAATACTATTAAAGGAATACTATACATAGAATACTATTACTATAACAAGTATACTATAACAAGATTCAAGGATAATATACTATTAGATACTACTTCATGACACAATGACCATTTCGTCGTGTCGCGTTTTGTAACTAGAATCTCTTGGAGGGAGAGCGTGAGTTTGCGTATAGATCTATACTGGATTGACTATCCTACACCTTTGTTGTTCGCTACAGTGGGACTTGCAATTCTACGGGTGCCAAATGTCATTTCTTCCGACATCTTTCATTGTCGTGTTATAGTCGGTTTAGCATGGTAACAATCATATCAAATTTTACCTTAATTACACCATTGGTTTTAAGTTAGTTATTACTATAGTGATTAATATATAAAATACTACAGTACACACTTACAGTTCTCCCATTATATTCAAATTGTGATCTTCTCACATAAAGGGTAATATAAAACTATATTTTCGTAATAGTAGTCAAGTTGGGAAAGATACTCTTTTACAAAGAAAAAACATACAAAACAGTCGGGTCTTAGTAGAACACTATTTTTATTATACTAGTAGAAAATATAGGATTTAATAGGGTTTTCAAACATATACAAACATTTACATTGAAAATTTACAAACATATACATTCAACATATACAAACATTTTCAATAACTTATACAAACATTGACATTAAATAGTTATGAACTCACCAACTTAAATGTTGATCTACGCTTTCAAAATAACTTGTATTCTCAGGTCATCAGTAAACAGGTACCGATGACAGGTTTTGAGAAGACGGAGCACAGTCAAGACTCGTCTTTTATTTTGATTCATTTTTGGTGTCTTAAATACTATGAAAGAACACACATGTATTAAATATTACTAATAATGCAATGGATGATGTTCTTGCTTGTTTACTATTTTGCATTGTTATGATACTGCACATGACGTCATCCGCCCCAAAACGTTTTCTATCGTTCCGGTTTTGGGGTGTGACAAAATAGTTCGTTGATTGGGAAGTGACAAGTCACTCACGGCAGGATTAGCTGAGCCTTGGCCAAGTATAAGTGATCTACAGGGATAACTAGGTCTGTGATCCTGTTTTATAGTAGGAACCTCGAGCTATTAGAAGTTGAGTAGTTGGCTAAGGGATAACGGACTGGTTTGAACGACAATGATTTAGTATGAGTGGTCTGTCAGGGAAGCAAGCCATCTCAAGACAACATATTTCAGACGATGTAGATGTGATCTTGTTGCGATGAATTCGTTCATATGAGGATTTTAGGTCTTGCGAAGATTGGTCCCGGCTACTCTGGGAAGGCTAGGGTGTGCCCAGGATGGTGGTCATGTTACTGGAGTGGTTGGGTGTATAAGGAAGGATAAGGAATGATTTCGAGGACGAAATGTAATTTAAGTGGGGGAGAGCTGTAACACCCTGTTTATTTAAATAAATAAATAAACGAATAAATTAAGTAATAATGGTCGTAAAACATCGAGATGTATTTTACATTATTTTAATTTAGCTCTAACGTGATAGTAGGTTGATAGGAGTGGTTGTTATCGGGAATCGAATGTATTAAAATCTGGAAATGGGGATTAAAATGTAAGTTCCTAACCAATTATTAATAGAATTTTGATGCTAGGGGCTGTTTGGCCATGTCTTTGGACTTATGTTGAAAGGAATTTTAGAATTAGGGGGCTGGAGTGTAAATATTAGACTACAAATGAAAATATTCGAGATGGGAGGGGTGGGAAGTGACAATCCTCATGAATTTTGTGTGGGACACGGGTATTAAAACCGTTACTTCTCCATGCTCATAACCCTAGCATCCCTAACCCTAAAAGCGTAACCCTCCCAGCCGTCACCTTACTCCTTACCTTCAATCGCCGCCAAGAGAGATCTTCCAGCCACCGTTGAAGCCAGTCGTCGGATTCCATCCTCCGCCACATCGGAACGAGAGCATGTCCCCCGGAGGATTGATTGCCGCTGTGAGACGCTAGACCTCATTCACCATCTCCCTCTTCTTCTCGTTCATTTTCCGATCAGGCATGGCCGCCCACAACCACCTCACCATTGGAATGCCACCAGAACGCCGTCGCCGGTCGAAAACTCCATGAGCCGCTCGGAGAGCCATTGAGATCGAAATTGAAGCTGGTTCGTTAGGCTTGGGTTAGCTGCCATCTCCTTTCCTTCCCTTCTTCTTCTCGTTTGTTGTTGCCATTATCGTGTTTAATTGCTACTGCCTTGTGTCGTTGTTGTTGAAGCCGAGGACAACCGAGAAGACGAAGCCACCATCTGACGCCGCTTGGTGGTCGTATGGGTGGGTGTTTTCATAGGGCCCGACCTCTTGTTTGGAGTATATGTGCGTGTTTGGGTGTTTTTCCGGAGTTCACAAAAGAACCACCGCCACCACCGTGAGGTGGTGGCTGCCACCATGGGTGGGTGTATTTTAGTGTGTGTGTGTGTGAGGTTCCTTTTGGGATATTCATTGTAATTTGTAACAAAAGATGGAATAATGAAAAGAAATTGAAAACCACCACCTTAGGGTGGTGGCTGCCGCCACCGGCCGCCGTGTCGGGTGGCGGTGTGTTTACCTCGTTGAGTTTGATTCGTTTAGGGTGCTTGAAACTCTAATAGGTCTTGTAAGCCCTAATGGACCCAATGAAGCTTAATGGACCTAAAAGCCCAAACATGTGACTAATGGGATTAATGATATTCTAGTAGGCCTAATAGGCTCAATAAAGCCCTAATTGACCTAAAATCCCAACAAATTGATAAATGGGCTACTATTTGGTTTGGAAAACCCTAATGCCATTAAACCCTAATTTTGAGAATTTATCGGGTCACACACGAGAATTATTTAATAACTTGAAATATTAAATAATAATTATTGGCAGAAATGAATCTAAGCAATATTGGACTTAATGTATTAAGTCCTTAGTGGATTAAGTCCTTAGTGGGTTAAGTCCTTAATGGGTTAACTGAGAAACACTTAACCCTAATCGTCATTTTATATGAAACCCTAATTTTACTTGGGCCTTGAGTTGGGCCTTTCCATTGGGCTTTGGTAATTGGTTTATTAATGGGCCATCCAAGAATAATCTTATGGACTAGAGTATGTTGATGGGCTTAGGATAAGATCCATATAAGGGTTTGGGCTCAATTTGGAAAATTGGGCCATAGATGGGCCCTAGTTTGGGCCTTGTTGATTATGAGATATTGGGCCATTAAAAATCCCAAATGATGGATTGGACTTTTGGTTGGTCCTTAGAATGAGACCATGCAAAGTTTTGGGCCCAATTTAGAAAATTGGGTCATATGTTAGGCTTTGACTGATAGTTGAATTTTGGGCCTTTGGTTTGGGCCTTGGGCTTGAATAAAGCTAAGTTGGGGGTAAAGTAGTTTTTAACCCCAAGTATGTATTTATGTGTTGGAACCCAATTATTAATTAGGTGATGTTTTGATTTTGACAGATCGGGAATATGTCATCCAGCAACTGGGGGTTATGTCTACAGGACTTCGGTAGTGTGAGGTGAGTTACCTTCCAGTAAGGGTGGGTCTAAGGCACCAATGTCAACCCACCAGTAGGTGATTATGTTTGAGATGATTGTCTTTGTGATAATTATCTGGTTGCGATTATTTGATATGTTTTTTTTGTGTTGGGATGCCATGAGATATGTGTTAGTAGTTGTTGGGGTGCAATAGTCCCTAGTTACCGGTTGAAAGATACTGAAGACGGTTACCGGTTGAAAGATACCGAAGAAGTGGATAGAACCCATGCATGCCTAGCAGTATGTTTATGATATGTTATTATGTGACCTGTATGGTTATGTTATGCCATTATGTGAGTAATATGTTTATGATATGATACTATGTGACCGATATGGTTATGATATGCGATTATGTGATTCATTATGTTTATGTTATCTTATCATGGAACCAATATGTTTATGACCTGTTATTATGTGATAGTGGTAGGGGTGAAATAGTCCCCCAATACCGGTTGAAAAATACCGAAGGGGAGGTTAGCTCCCGGTTACCGGTTGAAAGATACCGAAGGGGAGGTTAGCTCCCGGTTACCGGTTGAAAGATGCCGAAGGGGAGGCTAGTTCCCGAGTAGCAGTTGAAAAATACCAAAGGAGAGTCCAGCTCCAAGTTATGCCAAACAGATACCGGTTGAAAGATACCGAGGGATAGGCATTATGTGGTATGATGGGGGAACTCACTAAGCTTCGTGCTTACGGTTTTCAGTTTTGGTTTAAGGTACTTCGTTTTCAAAGGAAGGGATCTGGCTCAATCGCAGCGCATCACACCATGTTTTCCACACACGAGATCCTTGGGATTACAGTCTGATATAGTTTTAAGATACTATGTTTTGATTATTGACACTTTGGTTTTGACATGACATATTATTATGAATGTCTTTATACTAATGGTTTTATGTAATAACTTAATTAAAATGAAAATTTTGGCCTGTATTTTTGGGATGTTACATATACAATATAAACTTTCTTACTAATTATAGCAATCAACTTTGTTTCTCATTATACCAATCAACTTTGTATCTTATTATAACAATGAACTTTGTTTCTCATTATAGCAATGAACATCGTTTCTCATTATAATAATGAACTTTGTTTCTTATTATAGCAATAAAATTTGATATTCGTTATAACAACAAACTTTTATTACTGGAAACTTGTACACATGTTTTAGCAATGAAATTGTTTGCTCCTTGTAGCAACGAAATTGGTTGCTCATTTTAGCAATGAAACTTGTGTACTGTTTTGAGTAACGAACATTATCTTTCATGAGAATATGAACGTTGCATCTCATTTGGGCAACATACTTTATCTCTCATGATGACAAAGAACTTTGTTTTTACAAACTTATTTACTCATTTTAACAATATAGTTTTGTTATTGGAAACTTTTATCAAAACTTTGATTTCAAATCATGGAACTAATATTATTTTGTTTATCTGTGAGTACTCACCAACTATTTTTATAGTTGACGCTCGTTTTACATGCTTTTTCAGGAATCATTGAGTAAGTGGCACTTAGGGACACATCACTGTTAGGAGCATTTGGATGTGTTGTATTTCAACTTACATTGTAATTTCTTTTAAAATTTGTTCAAAACCCATTGTAAATTTGTAATGATTTTTAATACTATGGTTGGTGTTGTCTTTTAACTTTTGCTATGAAACCCTTTATGCTGCCACGCCTCGTGTTTCCGCTTTAGCAGGGTGTGACAGAAAATGGTATCATAGCCGAAGGTTATAGAGAATACCGGTTTTCCTTTGGAGAACCACAACTATACCCAAAAAATTCTAAACGTTTTTAAAATACTGGACATACTACTGGTATAACTAATTCCAGTACGCATTATTGGACTTTAATTAAGTATAGCATGGCGAACTATGCTTAATTAATGAAATTTAATGTGAGACTGGAAACTGTTACAGTAGAATTATGTTCAAAAAAATTTGTCAACTTAAAATTTTGAAAAACAAAACTTTTCAGTATGCGTAGGGGCATTGCATACTATAGGCATTTATCTAGATACACTTAGAAACTAAGTGAACTTTTATAACAATGCCTTTATTTAGAAATACTCTTATCCCTTATCAAGTGCTATGTTAACCACTTAGGTTATATCACTAGCCACTCTAGGAGCAATGGACTTAGTACCTAGAATGAGTATTCCTTGGTAGCTATTGACTTTAGACGTAAGGTTAGTAGCTAGATGGACACTAGTAATAATCTTAAGTCGAAACCTACACCAATTATTCCTCAATACCTCTTCATCGTCTTCGTACTAGAGTTACAACTAGGAAAGCGTTCTAATACCGACATGGATGAAAATTGGAGCATCGTGTAAGGAGGTAGATGATTCACCACTAAGTGATCACTTGGATACCATTGGCGGGCATTCTGGATTCGACTCACAAGGAGACACATAGGTTTAAGCCATACGTGAGACCTTATTACTACGCCATGACTTAGCTCTAGGTTGTTTTCCACCTTGAGCTTTAAACTTAACATAGGATATCCCGTTGACCTCTATAAAAGGCCGTAAACTGCATTGACACCATAAAATGTTTTTCAAACAATTTTTTTCATCCTTTATTTTGGGGAAAAGACACTGGTACTAGCCTTATACCTTGTACTCGCCTTAGTATTTAGGTACGATCAACTACACTAATCTACCTGTTCCTTCTTAATCTTCCATCAAAAAGATATTTCACTTCATCGGTTTTATTTAATTCGCTAAAATCTTTTGACAACTTGCTTTAACTTAACACTTTTCTTCAAAACTCAATTTAACCAATATTGGTATTAACATTGCTATTTCAATTTCATTTCACATCCATTTCAATGGATAGATGTGCTTTTGAGGGTATATAACCATTTTAAACCTTGCTTACCATTTTGGCACATCTTCGAAAAACTTAGAAACATTTTCTTTTACAAAAGTGTTTAAACTTTATGTTATGAAACTTAAACATATGACATTAAAGTTCATATTATGTGTAAAAGCTTCATCGGATCTTTCAAACCACTTTTGTTTTGACTCTTTTGACCACTTTCTTAGTTAGACATTGTACTTTGCGTAAATGTGTTATCTTGTAACCTAACATGATGTTTATGCAAAATTCTACTTCAAACATGTTTACAAGACATCACGGATGCCTACATTTCAAAACACACCTCATTTGTTTATTTTAATTTCAAATTAGATTTATAATCTACAAAGTTTCTAAAATTTACAGTATTGTAAAACTTAGTGTTCACTTTTAAACTTCCAGCGATGCACTTTGACAATGAGCAATTATTCATCTAAATATGTTACATCTTTACCTTATCCGTTTTAAGCATGGTTGAACTTCAGTCTAAAAGGTCAAAGATGTCAGATTTTTCAATTACAAGTTTTAGTGTTTCTTCTTTTTCACAAATGGAGTTTAACTTAATAGATAATTAATAAACTTTTAGGAAACACTTTAAAACTCCCACATGTCTATTTAATCATCAACATACATCAAATATTTAAATTTGAAATATATCTCAACCTGATTTTAAACCTACCTATAGGTATCGTTCTTATAATTTTAACAATAGCAATCATTGTCGTCGCTATCTTCCTTTTTCTTTCACCCGAACTTGATTTCTCGCTCTCCTTCTGATTTTAGATCTCGCACGCCCATGATAGTAACATAATACATTGTCTAACTTTGTGTATGTCTATTTTGATTCTCCTGGTATCATGTTCGTACACACACATACTAGAAGTCTACCCTTTTGTTTTGAGCGATTAATATGTGTATAATCATGAGGCATAATTTTGATTTAGTCAAATTTGATATATTCAATTACACATTTTATCATATACATCTTGATTTTATTTTAAAATCTACTATAAACAAGTAATCCTGATTAACATTCGCTCTTTTGTTCTAAATTTGGAAACGTGATTTAAAATGTATTTTTCATTACATTTTCCTTACAATTAATACACCAAGTGACTACCCTCGTTCTTATAATTTTTCTAAATCCAGAGAATATATGCGAAAGAACACATTTTCTTATGTTTCTTCTTTTCTTTAAAAGCATTGAAAGTTTTAAATGTTAGGATTATTTATCCTTCAAATTATTATTTTTGATAGAATCACTAAATAAAGAATGCAGCATTTTCAATGATCGATATTTTTACACCTTCCTCAAAATAGCATTGTACTTTGGAATTTCCAGTGAATTCCTAAACTCTCAACCATGTTTTCATAAATATTCTGACTCGAAAGCTTGAATTTGTCTTGTCTTAGACAATTAGACATTTTTTCAAAAGAGTAATCAAAATATTTATGTATAAATTCCCTTATTGATGACTTAAATCTGTAACCTTAATTAATCTTTATATTATTTTACTACTTCGTTTGATCACCACACATGTATCTTTATTATCTTGGAATTATTACACATTTTGATAATAATGAGATTAATTATCATTTCTAAACACATATTTTGATAACAGTGAGATTTTTATCACTTCTAAACACTTAAAATACTATCTACACAATGTGATTTAATCACCTCCATTTGCAACATTGACTCTCTAAATATATATTCTTCGAATATAGTTCTATTATTGTAAGAGTAACCATAGTAGTAATTATAGCATTGAAGATCCTCAAATCATTTCATAATTTCTTTTGTAGACGACACTTAAATAGCCTTTACATTGGAGATGTACCAAAACTTCATTGCCTACCCTTAATACATATTTTTAGGAACCTACCCTCAATCGCTTCTCTTTCATTCGAGCTACCCCTTCTTATTTCGAAATATAACTTTTCCAGATTTAGTATCCAACCCGGAAGCGAACGAATTGTTCATAATCTCTTCGTTATTAGGCGGAAAATTTACATGTAGCGATGATTTAGAATGCGACTTAAGGATCAATGCGGACTTAACACTTAATGTAATTGGTGCTTCAGCAAAACTTATAGCACTCTCTTAAGTTAGAAAATATCTAACTAGATAATCTTTTTCGACTAGGTCGCCATGGTTGGGTTATGATTTCCATGATCCTAATTTCCTACAATCTAAACTGTAGAACTCGAATTAGGGGAACATTAATTTGATTATAGCTAAAGAGTTGGGCTCTTCCCATGTGGAATTAACCAAAAATAATCAAAGAGCTTTTCAAGTCACCACCTTTCCAACTATACAATTTTATTCGGCTGAGTTCTAATACAATACGTCACGAATTGAATTTCGGGATGAAATTCTTTCAACTGGTGGAGACTGTGACAACCGTCAAAATTCGAGTCAGTTTTAGATTTAATAAACTTAATTACACGTGTAGGCACGACACATACTAGACTTAGTAACTAGAAGCTAAGTTATAACCTAATAGAAACTTAGAAACAATTAGAAACAATGGATACTGTACTTAGATTTCACATTGATATGTGAATTCTACAACTACTTAATTGTAGTGACTATCCATATTTGGGTTGCTCTTTGACTCGAACGCCTTTCATGAATCATATACACACATTATGCACTTGACCTAGAAGTAGAAATTAGGTCAAAGTCTTGTGGAAACTTAAGTCAAAGTTGAAGACTGGGACTAGTATACTCGATTCGTCAATTTCGCTTGAATCTTGAAACCACTACATAGAATGCCAATAAATCGATAAAAAAATTGCAAACATTATTTTTAACTAGAAAAGAGTTATGAAAGTCTAATATAAATTGAAATCTCAAATAATCTAATTCATTTTGATATCAAAATATTTATTAAATCTCAAGACCCTAAAAATCCTAAAAACCCTAAAAACTCAAATTTATAAACTCTAACACCTAAAAATCCATAAAATTTGGTATGGAATTTATAATATCAATTTAAAATAACTCAAATTAGTAAAATATAACAAAGGAGAAATAAATTTAAGTCATTAGTATTTAAACTTATTTTCTAAGCCAAAAATCAAGGTTTTGTGAATGAAAATTAGGATAAGGTGCATATTTTATAAAAACTGGATATTATTATAAAATAAAGTTATATTTTATAAAATTTAAAATAGGGAGACCCTCTCTCCATTTAAAAAGTCGGATTCCTCTGTCTCTCCTCTTCCCAACACACTCAATCAATTCCCCTCCACACTCCATTTCTCCATACTTCACTTTCTCTCTCACACTCCCTCACTTCATTTTCTCTCTCTTCCCTCTTCCTCTCTCCATAAACCACGAAGTTCTCTAGAAAATGGGTCATAGTACACTCCTTGACTCAAAATCTTAATCATCTTGAGGTGTTCTTGAAGGTAAAGTTGGTTTCTACTTCACCATTCCTTTAAGTTTTACTTGTTTTTCATGGATTTTCTTCATCTTCTACTCCATTCTATTGTCAAATATGAACACTTGCACTTAATCATGGTTTTGATGATGATGGTGGTAGGATTTCATCCAAAAACAGCATGCATGTTGTACATGGTGAAGTCCCATGACCTAAACCTAAGTCAAAATCAAGGAAATGCACTTTTCTACATGTTTTGGTGGAAAAACACCACATGCATCCAAAGTTTTCTTTCAAAAATGAATTTTGAACATTTCAAACTCATGAATTGTCTTGAAACCAACATGCATGTGATGATCTTCAAGCTTAGATGTTAGATGATCAAAGTTTGTTGTTAAAAAGCTTTCAAGTAGGTTTGTAAAGGATTTATTCCCAAATAAATATCTAAAACAACTTTTATGATCAAATCGGATTTTTCCCTATATTCCATCAACAAAATGAGATGTTCTACAAATTTTCAGAAAATAATTCATTTTTCTCGAATTATTATAATTATTGCAATAAAATAGGGCAATAAATCCTATAAAATATTTTCTGAGGTCTATAAATCCTAGGGAAATTCGTGGATAACCCTTATGCTAAATAATGACTTCGCATTAAGCTTCATTGATTTTTGTTACTGTTTAGCATGGTTTTGAATTTTCTTTTTGTTTAGCCCCAATAAATCATAAAACCACTTTAGACAATTTGAAAAGCGTATCTATTAATTTTTTCACTTCCTTCCCAATGTGTAAGACTCAGAAAAATATTTTCAGAATTTTTCATAATGTATTCCTATATGTCCCCAATTTTTTATTTATATTGGACTAATAATGGGAAAAATAATTTTGCTACTCCAAAGTTCATGAAAATTTTCTAAAAGACCTTAAAATATATTATAGCTCTAAATAAAATTTTTGAAGAGTTTTCTCTTTAGTATACTATTTTTCTCCTATTTTATAAGGTTAAATACACTTAAATCCACAAAATCGGATTCCAATAGATAAAAACTACCTTTTGGATTTACACTGTAAATGAACTTTACAAAAATTTTGGTAATTTACTTTAACTGTTTAATAATTATTCTTCAATTAACGGTTATTTAAAAGGATTAAACAAAAAAAATAGCAACACTAATTGAAAAATATCTTTTATATTTTTCACAGCTTCTTTATATGTAATAATAGTTTTACAAAAACTTTGGCCAATTTTGGAAACTGTTTTCTATTTATTTCAATTTTTATAAGAATAAATGCTCAAAAATCATAAAATTGGGTTAAATAGTTTGGAAATCCATTTTTATATTTTTCCCAGACTAAGTATGTCTAATGGCAGTATTATAATAAGTTTGGGAATTTTTATCATCTGGATTCTATTTTTCACGAATTTATACTGTTATGAAGGCAATTTGGAAAAAATCGTTAATCACATCAAAAATTCAAGAGAAAAATTCTGGAAGACGTATACTATATTTGGAACAAAAATGTAAAATTTGATGAATTTTGGAAATTGTTTGACAATATAATTGGATTTTTAGGAGTTTAAAACACCTTTAAATGTATTGAAATAACCTCAATTAATATTACAAAAATATGGAAAATGATATCCAAAATTATCTTAATCACAGGTTGGAGACTGTGTCATGTTAAAGGTCTCGCCCTGGAAAGGCATGGTACGCTTTGGAAAGCGTAGGAAACTTAACCCGAGGTACATTGGACCCTTCGAGATCCTAGTCAGGATAGGTCCGGTAGCCTATAAACTTCAATTACCTCACGAGCTCAGTAACATCCATCCCGTCTTCCATGTCTCAAATCTCAAGAAGTGCTTATCCAATGAAACCCTAGTGATTCCCTAAGACGAGATCGAGATCAACGAAAACTTGAACTTCGTGGAGGAACCAATCGAAATCATGGATTGAGAGATCAAACGCACGAAACAGAGTCGCATCCCGACAGTGAAGGGTCGTTGGAATGCCAAGCGGGGACCGGAGTTCACTTGGGAGCGTGAAGACTCGATGAAACAGAAGTATCCACATCTCCTCTCAGATCCATGAATTGTATCTTAATTCTGAATTTCGAGACGAAATTCCCTCTAACGGGGGGACAATGTGACAACCCGAAATTCGTTCCATCAATTGTAACCCTTTCGTTAATAAAGTCGTCGTTTTCGATTTCGTTTCCGTTACCTCATTAAATTAAGTCATAATTTTGGGACTTCTATTATGACTTAATGAGTGTCTAGACATGTTTAGAACTCACCTTAACACTTCATATTAGTAATCGGAAACATTTTTGAATCGACCATATCGGGTTACGGTAACTTAATCGGGTGCGACCAAAAGCATCGTATAACCCCGATATCGGGTAGAATTCCACCGTGTCCAAAACATAGAACCTATTTGAAGAGATTTAATCTTCCATTTGAAGCTTTTTCTCTCTCTCACTACTCTCTCTCTAACCTCTCTCCTCAATCTAAATTCAAGGACCAAAAACATTAATTTAAGGCTTCAAATCCTTAAGGTAACATCCTTAACTTGTTATTCAACCTCTTTATCCTTCAAATCCGAGTTTAAACATTGATTTAGGACCATCTTCATGAGTTTACAGCCCTGGAGCATGCTTGGTCCATAAACTCAAATAAATTGGGTTTTTGAGCTTTAAAACCCCTCCAAACCAACTTTGGGACTTAGATATGACTTTATGGATTACCAATTCGGACTTGGAACACCTTAAACTTGGTTTTTGAGGAGTAAACATGAGTTTACTGCCCGAGATCAAGCTTGGGCCGTAAACTCATCATTCATGGAGAGTAAACTCAAAACCAAGTGTTTAAAAGCCATTTAAACACACCATTAGCCTTGGAATAAATCCTAGAACCAACCAAAATCAATTTGGGGACCTTAAACATAACAAAAACTCTTCATTTGAGAGTTTACAGCCATAACCCCCCAAGGATTGGTTCCACGGCTGTAAACTCATTAAGACAAGTCAAATGATGCCCAAACTTCATTCTAAGGCTTGTAAAATTAGTTTGAATCACATGTGATTGATCTAAAGCTACCAAATCATCAATATAAGAGGGGTATAGGAGCTTACAGCTGTAACCTCCATGTTTAGGGCTGTAAAATCCCTTTGATGGTGTTATTGGTGATTTAATTCATTCCTAAGCCTTAGATAAATCCATCCCAACATTTCCCCAAGTGTTTCAAGGCCATTTAGCATCCAAAACCACCACTTATGAGTTCACGGCCGTGAACTCATGTGGGTGTGGTGTTTAGGGCCGTAAACTCCCTAAGGAGTTTACTCTTGAAGTCCCAAATCATTATCCAAGCCATACACGTCCATAGATGTCACCCGGGTCTCTCCAAACACTTGATTTGAAGTGTTTTCGCTCATTGGAGTGTATTATCATATCTAATTAGTGTTTTAAAGTCTAATTAGATACCTTTGGATATTATTTCGTATTACATAGGAACCTCGCGTGTTATCAAGCCCCGAACCAACACATAGCGTCCAAACCGTCACGTTTTCTCGCCTGGTGAGTTCATACCCCTACCCATTTTCAATGTGTTTCACTGTTTTCAGGGGGGAATGCAAGCAAAGTACAAGTAATACTTGTACTCAAAACTTGTTTTATATACATTGTGTTTCTGATGAGATTAAAACTTAATCTTGAAGATCGATTAGATCTTAAACAGGTAAATAAAGATCAAACAGCAAGAACGTAAAAGTAATGAACAACTTAAGTATGAATCAAACGAGTCGAATGATTATAAAATAACCCTCAGAAGTGCTCGATCAAGAACATCAACTGTAGAGGGTTTGAGGTTTACAAGAACGATCAAAGAAATCTGTAATGCTATCATAATCGTCTAAATCGTTTTGATAATATGCATGCAAGCATATACTTATATAATAACCTAGCAAGCTCACGGTATGGACAGGCCCAAAACCGGAGTACAAAATAAACGGACTAATAGCCGAGCCCAATGACGCAATCTTCAAACGAATCTTCAACCCAACAATCTCCCCCTTTGTGTCAATTGGAGTGAGATCTTCACTTGTTACTTGGGCCAGCAGCTGAAGAAGGTACCTTCTTCTTCACAGTGTTAAACAGACGCGTGATTAGAGCAAGTATTGTCTGTCTAAACCTGATGTACCATTGGATCATGTCGTTGAAGTACTTGACATCATCCATTGCATTCTCTTTACACCTTCGGATGATTGATAACACATGCTCTAGACAAGCAGTGGTGTAAAGATGTTTGTGTTGGATTAATGTCTAAGTCCATAACTATAATTGGTAAGACTTGACCCGACCCGGCATGGTCCATTTGGGTTGCATACCATCATGCACATGGATAGACTATAATGAGAGAAATAAGACACTTATGGTTATTAATATATTATAAGTTCTAGTATATTAATAATAAGAATAATAAGATTATTTAATTAGTATTGATCAAGAATTAATCTAGGATTAATTAAGTGATCAAAAGAAGACTAATTAAAATATATGGGTTGATTGTGTAAATCATCCATACTTGTATAGTGGGCTAATGCTCCATGGATAATCAAGTTGGGCTAAAACCCATAGGATGGTCCATGGATGCTCCATGGTGTATTTGTACCCATGGATCATGGAAATGAAAGGCCATGTCAATTAGGGTTTACATGGTGTAACCCTAACTATATAAGCATCTTATTCTTGACCAAAATCGGACACTAGTGTGTGAATTGAAAGGGCTAGCCGATTTCATGAGTTGTAGAATTCTCTCAAGCTATTCTAAGTGTTTTGGTAATTGTGATTCCATTTGAGGTGTCACAGTTGATGCACTAGGCACTCAAGCTTTATGAAGACTTTCTACATCAAAGAGGTATGTATTCTATCTTGTTACACTCATTGTTTTGTATGCTAGATTACGATTTTACCTTGGATGTTCTTATTTGTATGTATAATAGAGAAAACATAGATCCAAGGTATTTAGGGTTGCATGTACACTTGGAGTGTTAGAATGCTCAAAACCCAACAGTGGTATCAGAGCCTATGCTTGTTTTCTTGTTATACCTGCAATAGAAGCTGAAAAAAACGAATTTGTTGCTGTCTGATCATTAGACTCGGCGAGTCCATCAGGAGACTCGGCGAGTCCATGCCTTAAAAGTGATGAATTCGATCCAACTCATCGAGTTGGTTCATGCACTCGACGAGTTGGACCCCCAGACAGCATAAACTCGACTTTTTTGGCTGGAATTGGACTAGGAACATTACCCAAAGATGTTTTGGACTTATAAACTTGTTTTTGATGTGGTAATGTTCATGCTAATCCAATTTTAAAGATAATTGTCAATCTATTCATGTTTTGTATTAGTTTAAAGTGTTACTCTAATTACATGAAAAAATTTGATTTGAATTATCTTGTTCTTATGAGTTGCTTAGATTAATAGAAAAGTTGAGTGAAATAGTTGTTTTCAATCCATTTTAATCTAAGAGTTTAGTATAAAATGTGTTTGTGTAACTTGTCCTCAAGTTACATGAAGAGTCACATTAAAGACTCATAAAATTCATAAAAGTTGGCAATGGTTACAAAATGAAGAGTCTTGTGTCATTGAATAATTTTTTTTATGACTCCATAACTTGTCCTCAAGTTATGGGAGTTCAAGAGTCACTTCATTAAAGAAAAATATGTAACCATAATTAAATCCATAAGTTATAAAATAAAGAAAAAGTTAGTTCTTTTATTAGTTTAAAGTCTTCCATAACTTGTCCTCAAGTTATGGAACTTGAAGAGTTATTGGATTAAAACTACTTTAAACACATAAGTTATGGAATTAATTAGTTTTGAATAGTTTCAAAACTTGCCCTCAAGTTTTGGAATTTGTAAAGTTTTCACTTATGAATACTTTAATTCCAAGTTAGCCCTTAGAATTTTAAAAGTTAAAATTCAACCCTTATACTTTATAATATTATAAGTTAATAATATATATATATATATATATATATATATATATATATTTATATATATATATATATATATGTATGTATAAGAGTAAAGTCAGTCTTACCGCTAGTACGCCTCATTCACGAAGCCGGTCTATAAGGTGGGTATAAGGTTGTTGCCTATAAAATGGCAACTTAATGGGTGTCCACTCTCACCCACCGCTTGCTTGACTGGTGGAGGGTCGTTAGCCGAACGGGTTTGATAGGACTAGAATTCTCCCTTCATTAAAAGTATTAATGATAATACTAAGTAACTAAACTCTTAATAATACCCAATCTTAGTTACTTAGGAAAAATGTGAATAAGGTGCTAACCCATGAAATTACACTTTACACTTTGTCTAAGTCGTTAGTGGAGCGTGTGTGGTTAACCGACACACTAACTTGGACTTAACAAGGTAGGTAAAGGGTGACTTAATATTTATCATAGTATCGATGGAGCGTGTGTGGTTAACCGACACATCGATTGAGGGGTAATTTATTAAGGGTACCAAGTGATTTTCATGGTTACTTCACACCTTGTTTTGTAATCCTCGGCATCCCAGTCACAAAACCTGAAGGGCACACTCGAGATTGAAACATGCCTTTGAAAAGTTCAATGAATCTCAAAGATCTAGGAGTTTCAAAACCAATTAAAACCTAATAATTCATTTCGTTTATCTTGGTGGAAATTGGTGAATCGTCATTCACCTACCTTCAAATATTTTATAGCTTGGATTACGGCATACCTCTTCTAAGTTATAAAATAGTTTGTTGGGTCCTAGCCTTAATATTTCATATTGGGTGTCATATTAAGGACTTTAAATCAACTATCTTGAATATCTCCCAAAAGATGTCTGTAATAGACACCTATGATCTTCCCAAATCTCTTGAAACAAGGTTTCCTAAATGAAGATGATGTCCTTTGGAAATCATACTTCTTTCACCACCTCCAATTATTCTCCCCAACCCACAAGTTCTTGAAAAGTTTAAGGTCACTCAAGCCCTATTGGCAAGGCAAGGTCTAGGTGTGAACACATCTTGGAGATGTAGTCACATATTGACAAGCCGGGAGAGTTGGGTGTCAAAGTATTGAGAAAGTTGGTGGTTCAACTACTTTCTAAGTCACATAGTGAGTTCTTTTGGAACACCTATGAAACAGAGAATGACAAGACCCTTAATGATCTTATCTATTTGCTAAGATCAACTTCCTAAAACTCTATGGACATTGACAATGATGACATTGGATATCTAGTAAAGCATTCTCTTCCCAATGGAAAGGGATCGGCCATAGTCAACTCGGTTGACCAAATGGTAAAGAGAAAAGCTAAGTCTGTGATAGTCATGTGTACCATTATCAAAGGGTCCATATGTTTATATTGCCAAAGAAAGGGGCATTGGTTGCGAAGCTGCCAAATTTACCTAAGGAGGTTAAAGTCAATAAGTTTGACTCTACTTCAGGTAAAGTCCACTATCTAACTCTGCTAAGTTTCTATTCTGAGATTCTTATTACATGATGTGACTGGGTCACATGTTGATGTTTTAAGAATCAAAGAAAAGTGAAGATACTTAAAGAAATAATATGTTGAATCTAATCGCGTAGATGGTTTTCTATCGCGTAGTTTGAAGATCGGATTCTTGAGCTACTTCTTAGGAGTTATGAGATATTGCTTAGGAATAGATTGTTGGATAAGGTGTCTAAGTCCATAACTATTTCTGGTATGTACTTGACCCGACCCGGCATGGTCCATTTGGGTTGCATGGCACCTTGCAATTGGATAGACTAAATGAGAGAAATAACACTTGGAGATTATTAATATATTATAAGTTATAATATATTAATAATATTATTTGATTAGTTTGATCAAGAATTAATTTAGAATTAATTATGTGATCAAAAGATAACTAATTAAATATATGGGTTGATTATGTAAATCATCCATATCTTGTATAATGGGCTAAAAGGCTCCATGGACTATCAAGTTGGGTTCCACCCATAGGATGCTCCATGGATGCTCCATGGGAGTTACAAACCCATGGGTCATGGAAATGAAAAGTCATGACACATTAGGGTTTAACCCTAGATGTGTCAACACTATATAAGTAACATGTTCTCCACCTAAAATCAGCTACACTAAGAAATAAGAGGGCTTGGCCGATTTTGAAGAAGTGTGTGTTCTCTCATAAGTTCTTCCAAGAGCATTTGGTGTTGTGTGAAGCATTTGAGGCATCACACTTGGGGTGCTAGGCTCACAAGGTTTCAAGGAACACAAACAACAACAAGGTAAGTTATTCTATCTATACTTTAAGTTAAAATTGTTCTCCATGTATGCTAGATAGGAATATAACCTTGGAATTCAACTTTGCATGACAATTAGACAAACATAGATCCAAGGTTATTAGGGTTGCATGTACACTTAGGAAGTGTTAGAATGCTCAAAACCCATCAGTGGTATCAGAGCCTATGCTTGTTTGTTCTTATTTGTGCTTAAAAGTTGAAAACAGAATCAGAAATCTTGCTGTCTGCGAATGGACTCGTCGAGTCTATAGGGGGGACTCATCGAGTCCATGAGTATCTTCAACCAATTCGGCGAGTGAGTTCATGCACTCGGCGAGTAGGGTCGACTGAGTGCAGAATTTCGATTCAGTTGCTGGAAATGAATTAGAAACATTACCCTAAACTGTTTTGGTAATTGAAAACTTGTTTTTGGTGGTGTAATGTCTTTGCTAATTCATTTACAACAACTAGTTATCAAAATTACAAAGTTTTAAATGTAATTTTTGATTGTGTTCATATTCATGTTCTTGTTCTTATGATGTTTTAGATGATCATAGTAATTATTTGTAACCTATGTGGTAGATTAATTCTTGATCATAATGTGTTTTAATGGAGTCCATAACTTATTCTTAAGTTATGGAAAACCAAGAGTCACACTTGAATTAAAACCATTAAGAAACACAAGAGTTGGAAAAATGAAGAGTCTTCATTTTATTACTCTATTAAACTCATAAGTTACAAGAAATGAAAAGTTTTGAAAGTTACAAAACTTGCCCTAGAATTTTAAAAGTTAAAATTCAACCCTTATACTTATATTATGATGATCTAATAATTATATATATATATATATATATATATATATATATATATATATATATATATGTATAAGAATAAAGTCGTCTTACCGCTAGTACGCCTCATTCACGAAGCCGGTCTATAAGGTGGGTATAAGGTTGTTGCCTATAAAATGGTGACTTAATGGGTGTATATTCTCACCCACCGCTTGCTTGACTGGTGGAGGGTCGTTAGCCGAACGGGTAAGACAAGGACTTATAAATTCTCATTCAAAGTATGATGAATATAATAAAGTAACTAAATGTTTATTAAATTCCCAATCTTAGTTACTTTAGGAAAATGTGAATAAGGTGCTAATCCATGAAATTACACTTTACACTTTGTCTAAGTCGTTGGTGGAGCGTGTGTGGTTAACCGGCACACTAACTTGGACTTAACAAGGTAGGTAAAGGGTGACTTAAGGTTTATTATAGTATCGGTGGAGCGTGTGTGGTTTACCGGCACATCGATTGAGTGATAAACTTTAAGGGTACCAAGTAATTTGCATGGTTACTTCACACCTCGTTTTGTGATCCTTGGCATCCCAGTCACAAAACATGGAGGGCACTCTCAAGATTGAAACATGCCTTTGAAAAGTTCATTGGATCTCAAAGAATCTAGGAATTTCTAAAACCAATAAAAACTAAATATCTAATATTTCGGTTTTCGTGGTGGAAATTGGTGAATCGTCATTCACCTACCTTTCAAATATGGTATAGCTTAGATTACGTCATACCTCTTCTAAGTTATATTATATTGTGATTGGATCCTAGCCTTAATATTACATTTGGGTGTTTTATTATGGACTCTCTTAAATCTAAACTAAACTTGTTCTTCTCTTTCAGATGTCTTCAAATAATGCTTCTGGCTCGAATCCTAATGGCTCCTTTACTCTTATGAGTTTGTGTGGGAAAGTCACCTTTGATGGATCCAACTTCAATAAATGGATCAAAAACATCAGGATGATTACCTGCTACGAGGACAAAGAATATGTCCTTGACAAGGAGCTTAAGGAAATTGATGAGTCCACTGCAACTCCCCAGGAGATCGCTGACTTTCATACTCATGAAAGAGATGCAACCAAGGTGGCTTGCATCATGTTGGCCACCATGACAGCTGAACTCCAAAAGTCTTATGAAGATTTCTACCCTTATGAAATGCACCAAGATTTGATGGAAAGATACCATCAAAGTGCACGACAAGAGAGGTACGAAGTCATCTGCTCCATGATAACAACCATGATGAAGGACGGAGAGTCCGTCACGAGCCACATGCAGAAAATGCAAAGGTATGTGGATCGTTTGCTGAAGCTCAATGTGAACTTCCCTGAGGAGCTTGCAATAGATATCATTTTGCACTCCTTACCATCGTGCTATGATCAATTCCGCATGACATATCACATGAACAAGGAAGAGGTCACCCTCAGAAAACTTCAGGGACTTCTCAAGACCGCAGAAACAGGTCTTAAGGAGAAGTCGGTTGCTATCACTCCTACTCCAGACTCAACTCCGGTCTTGGCAATCGGGCAAAGTCGAGGGAGGAAGAGAAAGAGACCTTCGAAGGGTACCAAGGCTCGGACCCTTGATGGCTCTTCTTCAAGTGGAACCAAGAAAGGTTTCATTACTCCTTCTTCTGACCCAAAAGAGGCTGAATGCTTCTATTGCCATGAAAAAGCTGATTGGAAGCGGAACTGCCCAAAGTACCAGCAGGATGTGAAGGATGGGAAAGTCAAACCCAACCATGCAGGTATTTACACTATCATTTCTAATAACTCACCCCATTCGAAATCTTGGGTCCTTGATACCGGTTGCGGTATTCATATTTGTTGTGACTTGCAGGGACTAGGAAGAAGTGAGAATGTGGAGCAAGGAAGAATAAACTTAATCATGGAGAATAGGAAAGTTACACCTGTCACCAAGATTGGAGTTTATACTTTATCGCTAAGTAGTGGGTTAAAATTAGATTTGAATAAATGTTGTTATTCTCCAGAAATGGCAAGAAATATTATTTCCTTTCATGCATTGTACAAACAAGGTTTCACCTTTTCGTTTGATAATGAAGTTGGTTCGATTAATGCTTTCTTTAATAATGTAGTTTATTTTAAAGCATTACCTTGTGATGGTGTGTATGAAGCTGTATCTGTTGTAGATAACTTAGGAAATAATGTTTTGTGTATTGATTCTACTAATAATAATAACTTGGATAAAGCATCATTATGGCATTGTCGTCTTGGACATATAAGCAAGAAACGCATAGGCCAACTCCAAAAGGATGGAGTTTTGGAGTCGTTTGACCTAAAGTCAAATGATAGTTGCGAATCATGCTTACTTGGAAAAATGACAAAGTCACCCTTCACAGGCTCGTGTGAAAGGGGTGAAGGTTTGTTGGACCTTATACACACGGATGTGTGTGGACCATTCAAACATGCCACAAGGGATGCTAGTCGTTATTATTTGACTTTTACTGATGATTACAGTAGATATGGATTTGTCTACTTAATCAAGCATAAGTCAGAGACTTTCGAGAAGTTTAAGGAATTTAAACAGGAAGTCGAGAATCAATTGGGCAGGAACATTAAGATGCTTCGGTCCGATCGGGGTGGTGAGTATCTTAGTTCAGAGTTCCTCGACTATCTAAGGGAATGTGGGATTGTCTCACAATTGACACCTCCCAGGACACCGCAGTTGAATGGTGTTGTTGAGAGGCGTAATCGAACCTTGTTGGACATGGTTCGTTCCATGATGAGTCGAGCTTCGCTACCAATCTCATTTTGGGGGTATGCCTTAGAGACTGCCGCCCATATCCTTAATCTAGTCCCTACAAAGAAACTTGCCAAAACTCCTCACGAGATGTGGACTGGTAAAGTACCTAAACTAGACCACATCAAGATTTGGGGTTGCGAGGCTTTCGTGAGACGCGAGACTCATGATAAGCTCGAACCCCGAAGCGAGAGGTGTATTTTCATCGGCTACCCACAACAATCCTTTGGTTACCTCTTCTACAGACCTAGTGACAATGTGGTCTTTGTAGCAAGAAGAGGAGTCTTTCGAGAAAGAGAGTTTATAAGCCAAGGAGACAGTGGGAGGCAAGTTGATCTTGAAGAAATTCAAGAGTCAAGTGGTGAAGGAACTTCAAACTCTAGCCCTCAACTTGAGGAGGAAACTCCTGTTGAGCCAATTGACGAATTTGTACCTCTGAGGCGTTCCACGAGAGTTAGGAGTACACCTGAGCATTACTACGGATTCCATATTACTGCAGAAGGTGAGACACTTATTAGTGATGAGACACTAGTAAGTCAAGATGACCCTAACAGCTACGAGGAAGCCATGGCAGGCCCCGAGTCTGCTAAATGGAAAGAGGCTATGGATAGCGAGATATAATCCATGTATGACAATCAAGTTTGGAACTTGGTTGAGAATGTACCAGGTCGAAAGGCTGTAGGGTGCAAATGGGTCTTCAAGAAGAAGACCGACATGGATGGTAAAGTACACACTTATAAGGCTAGACTGGTTGCAAAGGGCTTCTCTCAAATTCCTGGAGTGGATTATGATGAGACCTTTTCTCCAGTAGCCAAGATTAAATCTATTCGGGTTCTGTTAGCCATAGCCGCATTTCATGACTATGAAATTTGGCAAATGGATGTCAAAACCGATTTCCTTAATGGAAAGTTGGCTGAAGATGTTTACATGAGTCAGCCAGAGGGTTTTGTCAGCAACGAGTACCCTAATAGAGTGTGTAAGCTTGAGAAATCCATTTATGGATTAAAGCACGCACCTCGTAGATGGAATCTTTGCTTTGATGAAAAGGTCAAGGAATTTGGCTTTTCTAGGAGTGAAGATGAATCTTGTGTATATGTCAAGGCTAGTGGGAGTATAGTTAGCTTTTTGGTATTATATGTGGATGACATACTACTCATAGGAAACGACATTCCAACCCTGCAGGAAGTAAAGTCCTGGCTTGGAAAGTGTTTCGCTATGAAGGACCTTGGTGAAGCTGCCTATATTTTGGGGATAAGGATCTTGAGAGATCGGAGTAAAAGACTAATTGGACTTAGTCAAAGTACCTACTTGGAGAAGGTTCTAAAGAGATTCAGAATGCAAGACTCCATGAAAGGAGAGTTACCCATCCAGAGTAACGCCAAACTGAGTAAGACACAAAGCCCTAGCACTGAGGCTGAGATAGCACAAATGAGTCGAGTACCTTATGCTTCGGCTGTAGGATCGATCATGTATGCTATGACGTGTACTCGACCTGATGTAGCTTTTGCCCTGAGCATGGTTAGCAGGTTTCTGGGGAACCCTAGCAAGGCACACTGGACTGCGGTAAAGAATATTCTCAAGTACCTACGAAGGACTAAGGACTGGATCCTTACCCTCGGTGGGAGTGACGACTTGAGAGTTGTAGGGTATAGTGATGCTAGCTTCCAAACTGATAAGGATAACTTCCGCTCTCAGTCGGGCTGGGTCTTTACCCAAAATGGAGGAGCAATTTCTTGGAAGAGTTCCAAGCAAGAGACAGTGGCAGATTCTACTTGTGAATCAGAGTATATTGCAGCTAGCGAGGCGGCAAAGGAGGCTTTATGGCTGAGGAACTTCATTGGAGACCTTGGAGTTGTACCAGCTATTAAAGAGCCAATGGAAATTTTCTGTGATAGTGAAAGTGCTGTTGCCTTAGCCAAGGAACCAAGGGATCACGGGAGATCCAGACACATCGACAGAAAATACCATTTCATCAGACATCGGATCAAAGAAGGACTCCTCGTGGCAAAGAGGGTATCATCAGATGAGAATCCGGCAGATCCCCTCACGAAGGGACTGACTCGGGTTAAGCATCTCCAGCATGCTCGGAACATAGGGCTGAAGGATGATATTAGATTTAGTAGTTAGATAACCTCGAAATTTGTAAAGTGTAATTGACATTTGATGATGAATAAAAGTGTTTTATTTATGAGTAAAGTGTTGCTATCTCTGGTCGATCGTTTACTATATTTCTTTTGCATGTTTTGACTTCTAGAATAATTTTGTTTGGTATAACATATTATTCAAACCTCCACAGTCGGTCATATGTCGGAAGTAGGTATGAATCAAGACTGTCATGTTTGGTTGTAGAGGTCTTGGACAAGGCTACAACAATCATGAGTGCTCATAAGTTCTGAGCATTGGACTCAACCCACGCTCACTGGAATCACTTCATGGAATTCTATCTCGAGTGATCGTGAGACGGTAATATCATATAAGTCTTTAAACCTAGAGATATGATTTGTTACTTACATGTTGGTTATGCATTGATTGTACGAAAAATGCATTGGTAACTCGATGTTATAAATCGCGCTCTTGTGTGTAATTCAATGAGTAGTAGAACAAACATATGAGTCAAAGTTTATCTGTTCCTTCTTGGATTAGAAGCTGATATCTGGGCCCCTCGATGATTTTGTTTTGACCTATGTACCGGGCCCGGTCAGAACTAAATTGATGTGTTCAATGAAGTTCTTTGTCAAACAAATCGGAAATCGGGAAACAAATTGTTGGACAATAAGTAAGACATTGTTCCATGTATTTGTCCAACTGATATCTAGAACAGAGGACTATATGATCACTTATCTTAAATGGCGTACCATCATTTTCTCAGTTTCGAGAAACCTTGAAAAGAGCTACGATTGCCGATCGGTTCCTGAAGTCATACTTGCAATATTAGTTATTAGACTTATCCAAGTGGGAGACTGTTGGATAAGGTGTTTAAGTCCATAACTATTTCTGGTATGTACTTGACCCGACCCGGCATGGTCCATTTGGGTTGCATGGCACCATGCAATTGGATAGACTAAATGAGAGAAATAACACTTGGAGATTATTAATATATTATAAGTTCTAATATATTAATAATATTATTTGATTAGTTTGATTAAGAATTAATTTAGAATTAATTATGTGATCAAAAGATAACTAATTAAATATATGGGTTGATTATGTAAATCATCCATATCTTGTATAGTGGGCTAAAAGGCTCCATGGACTATCAAGTTGGGTTCCACCCATAGGATGCTCCATGGATGCTCCATGGGAGTTACAAACCCATGGGTCATGGAAATGAAGAGTCATGACACGTTAGGGTTTAACCCTAGATGTGTCAACACTATATAAGTAACATGTTCTCCACCTAAAATCAGCTACACTAAGAAATAAGAGGGCTTGGCCGATTTTGAAGAAGTGTGTGTTCTCTCATAAGTTCTTCCAAGAGCATTTGGTGTTGTGTGAAGCATTTGAGGCATCACACTTGGGGTGCTAGGCTCACAAGGTTTCAAGGAACACAAACAACAACAAGGTAAGTTATTCTATCTATACTTTAAGTTAAAATTGTTCTCCACGTATGCTAGATAGGAATATAACCTTGGAATTCAACTTTGCATGACAATTAGACAAACATAGATCCAAGGTTATTAGGGTTGCATGTACACTTAGGAAGTGTTAGAATGCTCAAAACCCATCATAGATAACAACAAGTTTTCATATGGATTGTAAGGACAAGTTTTTTCCGCAAAGTTTTAAAATAAAGGAAAATTTTTGATTTTATTTATTTTAAAATATCCTTACAATGGCATTTGAGGAAAAATTGTTGCTTATATGATTCCATTAAGAGCAAGAGTGGAAATATGAAATTGATTCTTTCATTTGTGGTAATGTCTAAATTTACCAAATAAGGAAAGATTCGCATCACCCAAGTTTCAATTGGACCGGAACTTGGAATCATGCAAGTTGTATAGCATGATGAATGAGAACCTTCAAGTATTGGAAAATTAAGACTAAGTACTTATTCACATGGATGTGTGAGTCAAGTAAAGGACTAAAGGATCGAGTACACATTCTTGTGCACTGATTTAGTCCACTACAAAAGTTTGATAAGACTATTCGTCATAGTTTAGTAAAGCTCAGTAAATATGATTATACTTACAAGCTTAAGTGTAACTCTGAGACATTGGAAAAGGTTCCAATGTAAGGCAGAGCGAATAAGAAGAATCAAATTAGGAAGAAGGATAAAAGTTTCTCAAATCTGAAAAGATGGGAGAGTACTTTAGTATCAGTTTTTGTGATCATCTTAATGATTAAGAAACCATATCAAAATTAGTTATATAAGGAAGTCTTAGTGCATTCTTATGACTAAGAAGAGGAACTTGAATTGTTAAAATGGTTAAATCAAGAAGATGAGTCATACTTCGTTCCAATACAAGTCTTAGAGTCATACTCCAAGATTGTAACTTGAGTGACATGTCTCAAAGAAGGTTTAAAACACTTTTCAAATGTAAGAGTAAAAGTTTTCTACTCTTGTACATTTGAAATTGGTAAGTTGTGATGTTTTGGATAAAATAAAGACCAACTTAGGCCAATTGTGTAAAGTGTTTTTCTTGATTAGAATCCACACTATCTCTTGGATATTTGACAAGGGAGTCTTATAGGTCAAGAGGACAGTGGGAGTCTTTAAGGTCTTGAAAGTCTCAAGAACTAATCAAGAATAGAATCTGAAGTTCTTCTGTAGCACACGACTTAAGGTTTATAACCTATCGTGTTGACATATTCTGTGCCCATTCCATTTAAAGTTGGCTTTGCATATGAGTTCTTAGAGTTCTCAATTGGTTGCACAACAACTTGGAAGCAATGGTAGGCCCTTGAGTTGCCAGGTGGCAAGAAATTAAGATTGAGTTCAATCCATATGAGTTTGGAATCTGTCATTATCCTTGTCTTGTGACTATGGTTTTGACAATTCACATGGATAAGAACACATACACCATATAAATCTAAGTGTCTTAAGGTTTCTCTCCGATTCATGAAAAATGATGGTGAGGAAACACTTTCACTAAGTAGATTTTATTTAGATAGCAATTGTGATATTTGCATTCTCAAAGTCGTTAGTGGAGCGTGTGTGGTTAACCGGCACACTAACATGGACTTGTGAGAAATGGCAAAAAGGTCTAACCATTATGATTACGGCATACCTCTTCATAATTGTTTAGACACACAAGTGTGCTATCTAAGGGAAGGTGTATGATTTTGATAATGTTTTATCAAAACAATCTAGTATCAGAAATCTGAACTTTGGTAATAAAGTCAGCTGATTTCAGAGTACATATCAAAGCTAGTGGGAGCATAAGTGTTATGCTAATAATCATCATGTTAGTGGGAGCATGATAATTATGATAAGTATTGCAAGTTAGCAATGTTAATTATAGACAACAAAAGTTTCAATTGGGAAAGAGTTGTTTTGCTATAATTAAAGGAGAGGAAATTATACTTTATCTCAAATCTATAAGCTTAGATCGTGAGGTTTTAATCATTTAGTCAAGGATATATATATGAATTTCATGTTGGAATGGCTCAACATAAGGAAATTCTGTATATGAGTCCATTATTTGCGTTCTAAAATTCGATTATGATTACGGCATCCCTTTTCATAATCTGAATTATGAGAACTTGGCAAATAAAAATGGAAATGTTATAGCAAAAGACTGGTTTAGTCTTTATGTGAGACATCATGAATCGTTTCCCATATGCTTCAGATATAGGATCGATTACATGTGCTATATTCATCCGTTCTAAAATTTTCCAAATGCTAGGGGCATTAAGAAGGGAAAAGGTTTAGAACTGGATATGACTAAAAGGATTAAACAATTGTCGAGGACAATCTAAGGTTTACCAAAGATTGGTTACTCAAGGACGATTGGAAGTATAGTGATAATTCTGGAAGGACCATATTGACATAGTCTGTAAGGAGGCAACTCTTGGTCAGAAGTGATAGTGAAAATGGAATCTGGAAATGTTTCAAAGTTAGAATTTTCAATCTGTTTAAGATTAGGAAACTTAATGCAAGAAGGATATTTCCAAGGAGCTGATCTCCTTTGGAATACTCTGTAATGGTTGTTGTCAAGTTTAGAATCTAACAGATTTCAGTAAATGGCATGAATTTGAAATTCTTGCATTTGCAGTAAGGATTTGGGAGTGTGAAAAGAGAATCATTGAAGTTATGTTCAATTGATCTAGTTCACAAAGTAAAGATCATAGACAAACATAGTATGCATACTTGGTGTGTGGCATGACTAGTGTTTAAGAAAACATAGTGTACATGCTTGGAGCATGGGACAACTATTGTTTTAAATTCAAGAATAAAGTTGATAGCTGAAACAGTATACAATGAATAATGTGTAATCATATGGTGATAAATAAAAGGTGTTTTATTTATGTTCAAAGGGTTGATACCATATTGGATTCAATTATTATTGTGTTTCACTTTGCATGTTTTGACTTCCCGAATAAACTAGGTTATTCTTCCGGAATGACTAAGTTATTCAAACCATCCACGGTTGGTCATATATTGGAAGTAGATATGAATTAAGACTGTCATGATGGGTTGTAGAGGTCTAAGGTGTTGGACAAGGCTACAACAATCATGAGTGCTCATAAGTTCTGAGTATTGGATTCAACCCGCGCTCATTGGAATCACTTTATGGATTTTATCACGAGTGATCATGAGACGATAATATCTTATATTCTTCAAACCTAGAGATATGAGTTGTTACTATGAGTTGATAGTACATTGATTGCACGAAAACGCATTTGGTAACTCGGTGCTATAAAACGTGCCTTTGTGTATGATTCAACAAGTAGTAGAACAAGCCATATGAGTTGAAGTTTATCCGTTCCTTTTACCTTCGGGATAAAAGCGATATCTGTGGGCCCCTCGATGATTTGATGATGACAAATGGAAGTGCTCGGCCGGGCCAGGACTGATTTGATTTGTTCAATTAGTCAGTCGTCATAAATCGGAAATCGGGAAACAACAAATGGATAGAGAGAATGATTATAATCCATGTCTTAATCCATATAATATCTAGAATGGAGGAATATATGATCCCTTATCTAATGGACAAGTCATTGACAAAGGTCAGAGTTCATCAACAAGATCAGAGTTCGACAGAAGCTTTTGAGAGCTACGATTGCCAGTTAGTTCCTGAAGTCATACGCAATAATAGTTTTAGACTTATCCAAGTGGGAGACTATTGCATTAATGTCTAAGTCCATAACTATAATTGGTAAGACTTGACCCGACCCGGCATGGTCCATTTGGGTTGCATACCATCATGCACTTGGATAGACTATAATGAGAGAAATAAGACACTTATGGTTATTAATATATTATAAGTTCTAGTATATTAATAATAAGAATAATAAGATTATTTAATTAGTATTGATCAAGAATCAATCTAGGATTAATTAAGTGATCAAAAGAAGACTAATTAAATATATGGGTTGATTGTGTAAATCATCCATACTTGTATAGTGGGCTAATGCTCCATGGATAATCAAGTTGGGCTAAAACCCATAGGATGGTCCATGGATGCTCCATGGTGTATTTGTACCCATGGATCATGGAAATGAAAGGCCATGTCAATTAGGGTTTACATGGTGTAACCCTAACTATATAAGCATCTTATTCTTGACCAAAATCGGACACTAGTGTGTGAAGTGAAAGGGCTAGCCGATTTCATGAGTTGTAGAATTCTCTCAAGCTATTCTAAGTGTTTTGGTGATTGTGATTCCATTTGAGGTGTCACACTTGGGGCACTAGGCACTGAAGCTTCATGAAGACTTTCTACATCAAAGATGTATGTATTCTATCTTGTTACACTCATTGTTTTGTATGCTAGATTAGGATTATACCTTGGATGTTCTTATTTGTATGTATAATAGAGAAAACATAGATCCAAGGTATTTAGGGTTGCATGTACACTTGGAGTGTTAGAATGCTCAAAACCCAATAGTTTGTCAGCTAAAGCAAAGAGACATTTCTGTCCTTCTGCTCTAGTGAACATAACCGAATTGCATCTCGGGTTGATCTTGCCCATTTTCATTTGATTGAGATCACTAGCCGATCCCACAGGAGCTATCTTTGGTTTCTTCTTGAAGACTGTGGCAACCTCCTGATCCATAAGGGCAACCTCCATGATGTAAGAGACTAACATCCTTTTGATATGGTCTATAATAGGACCATATTCGGCTTCATCAGTCAAAAGGATATTATGCAAGACAATCCAATCATGAGGATTTAAGTTCGGTAAGTCTGCCAAAGATATAAGGTGTTCAATTCTTGCAGACCCTCGAATCACCTTGAACCGAACGTTGATGAATCTTCCTTCGGTGTAAGGCTTTAAGACCCGAACATTCACTATCTTCTGGGCGCTCCATGTTTGATACTGAGGACGAGCAGCCTTCAGATAGAATTCGATCAACTCCCTATCCACCTCAGGGTTCGGATGAGGGACTTCAAAAATGTTTGAGAAGGCGTGGAAGATAAACGCCTTTCGAGTCAACGGCATGTCGAACTGCGAATCAACAGAATTATAGCAGTTGAAAGAAATCACCGGCTCGAGCCATAAGATGCTAGGAGTATCTATGGCCTCCTTAATCATTCGCTCCCGAGTCCAGGCAGGGAAGAGAGTCTTCCTGCTCTCAAGGAGATCGTGGGCTTCCTTCTTCTTGCGTTCGGCTTCTTCAGCCTCTCGCACCACACGATTGATATCCTCATCCACATTGCGACTGTTTTTGCGTTTCAACAAGTCCGCAATGGTTTCATCATCTTCATCTTCATCTTCTTCCTCAGCTATGTTTTTCCCTTTATCCTTCACACCCGAACCCGAAGCTTGACCAGTCGGAGTTGGTTCGGTTGTGTGAGTAGCTTTGGAGGAAGGAGGTGGTTTCGATCCGGATTTTACTTCTCCCCCTCGTTTCGGATCGGACACGAAACTAGGTAAGCCTTCGATTTTGCTGAGAAGGTCCATGGCAGGAGCAAGTTTTTCAGCAAGGGTTCGCCTCACCGAATGATTGAGAATCGGATTGTGTGCTTCCAGGATGTTTGATAGGGCAGCGTGTACATCCGAAACACAAGTTTTTATTACCTCCCGTTCGGATCGAAGAGCTTCAAGCTGATGTTGTGAGTTTGAAAGTTGAGTGCTCTTGACCTTAAGGGCGTTGGTTTTGCTTGCCAGAACGTCCATTAATGAGTTCTCAGCTGCAAGATCCTCCTGTAGCTTAGCGAGGCGCTCATCAATGGAGGCACGAAGGGCCGAGTTGTCATCGATGATGGATTGGCGAAGAGTAGCGAATGACTGTAACTCCGTTGAGACGAACTTGGCCAACTGCTGAACGATTGGTTCCAAAGTTGTCTTGGTGGCATCAGCGCTCTCCTGTAAAGACTTCAACAGGGAAGAGGCGTCTGAGAATAGTTTATCGACTTTTGCGGTCGCAGCCTCACATGCTTTTGTGGAGGCGTCTATGGCGGCAGTGGCTGAAGCTACAGAATCATGCTGAGCCCTGGAGAAGGCATCAACAATCTTCTGAAGAGCGGCTTCAGAGAGAGAGGATTGAGAGTTTGTGGATGACGCAATAAGAAAATCAACCTTCTCGTTAAGCTCCTTTAGATGTTTCTTTGTCACTGGAGCATCATCCTCTTCATCACTTTGAACCTGAAACGGACTAAAGTAGACCGAATCGAAGGTCATGTTTTCACCGCCAAGGAACGGGTTATCTCCATCAGAGGCATGATCTGGAGATGGTTGGGGTGGTGAAGCTGGGGGTGTAGTGGTTTGGGTAGGTTCAGGTTGAGTGGTTGTGGGGGTAGTTTCGGGTGGTGGTTGAGTGTGGGTAGGTTCGGTTGTATGCTGGGTTTCGGTTTGAGGTGGTTCGGTGACGGGTGGTGTTTCGGTTGCACTGGTATGAACCCCCGTATCAGATACGTTGGTTGTAACCTTTGCAGTGGTTGTAGTTGTATCTGTGAAAATGGGTGGTGGTATAGGGAAAGAGGTTGGAGGAATGGTGGTAGTGGGGGTTATGGTGGGAATGGAAGTAGGGATGGTTTGAGGAGGTGAAGGAACTGGTGAATTATGGATTTCCATATTTGGGGTAGGTGATCGGGGTGGGGTTTTGCCTCTTTGAGGGGTTTCGCCTCCTTGAGAGCCGTCCGAACCCGAACGTTCGTCTTCTGATTCACTCAAAGAAGAAGGGATAAGAAGTTTTCGCTTCGGTTGAGTCTTCCTCCTCTTCGGCTGCGGTGACGGTGCAGGTTTCATTTGTTTCCTCTTCCTGGGAGAAGGACCTTTAGCAGCTTTGGTCACTTGCTTCCCTTTGTCCGCCTTTTTGCCCCTGTTCACTGGTTTGTCAGCATCGTGGATGGACTTGAGCATTTCCGGTGTGAGTTCCCTCGGTCCTGACTGTCACACCCCAAAACCAAGAACGGCGGAAACGTTCTGGGGCGGAGGACGTCATGTAAGGTAATCACAACACAGTAAATGTAAATAAGCAAACAACATCATCCATTGCATTAAATATATAATTTTAAATACATGCGTTTTCTGTACAGATTTAGACACCAAAAATATAACGTGAATCAAAATAATAAAAGGATGAGTCTTGAGTGCGCTCCATCATCTCAAAAGCTGACATCGGTACCTGTCTACTGATGACCTGAGAATACAAGTTATTTTGAAAGAGTTTATCAGCATTAAGCTGGTGAGTTCATAAGTATTTTAGTGTCAATGTTTGTAGTCAAAAACGTTTGAACCTGTCTCAATGTATAAGTTTGTAAAACTTTGAATCTCTCAGAAAATCCTATATTTTCTATAAAAGTAACCTTCTACCAAGGCTAAACTGTTTTGTAAACTCGTCTGTTGTAAAAGTGTATAATTGCCCAAGTATAACTATCATTTGTTAAAATATAGTTTGTACATTAATGCTTAAGTGAGGTTATCAATAAAATAGGTATTGGGTAAATCATTGTAGCACTGTAGCTTTGTATAATAAGACTACTGCTGTCCTAAATACTACTACCTTAAACCGGATTTATATTAAGGTATAATGTGATAAATTGCACCATGCTATCGACTGGTAACAACGACATAAAGAACAGTCGTAATAACGGAATGACGTTTGGCACCCGCAGACCTGCAGGTCCGGCTGTAGCTAGCAACAAGGTGTAGGATAGTCAATCCAGTATAGATCTATACGCAAACTCAACGCTCTCCCTCCAAGAGAATTCTGGCTACAACTCGGGCCATGACATTTAAGGCATGCTCCGATACAGTGGATCACATTTGTTATCGTGTTCTTGCATAAGTGATGAAATGTTTCTCGTTCTAGTATATTTGTATATATTCTCATAGTATAGTTGTATATATTCTCTTCCTAGTATAGACTCATGAATCAACTGACTCATTGATCTAGCAGTTGTAATAGTATGATTCTATGTTACCTCGATGGTAACTTGCTAACGGGGCGTCTAGTATGTATGATTATGGAAGCGCTTTTATGTCTATATATGTATATTTGATATATAATTAATATGGAAACGACCTTCGGATGGTCATCCGAAATCCCACCAGACCACATCCAAATCGAGGAAAAGGAAATAGGGTGGATGGCCTTCCTAAGCCCTTTAAACATTATTTATACATCTGTACATATATGGGCATGCAATTTATAATATAAAAGCATAAATAAGTTTTTATAAGACATTTGAAACATAAGTATTATTTTTAAAGAAAGATCGACTTGATGTCAATCTATGGAACAAATTGAAGGCGTAGGGTTGGTTAAAACAGTTTAAGTATAAGGATCATTTGTTTAAATCACAGTTGTAATATAATTTGAAAAGTAAATGGGTTTGTAAAACATTTTGAAGTAAAAACGGTTTGATAGACAGTTTGAACAGTGATAAAATCACTGGTTTCCCCTAGTTATTAATCACATGTAATTAATGCAATCACATGTGATTGAAGCAATAACTATAAGTATTTAGCTTGTATCCCCCCCCCCCTTGAAAACATATAAAAGCATTTAGAATATATAAAAAGGTTGATTAAGGGGTATGAAACTCACATGATTGATTGAAGAAAGCGAGATGGAAAACCGGGCAGAGTTTCGTCTCGGAAAAACGAATTTTTCTCGGGATTCTCGGGAATCTCGGAAGTAAAATCGACCCTCGGGATTTGAGCAAAAAGACCAGAGCTTCGAGTTTGAACGGGCACAGAAAATGAGGCAAGATTGTGAGAGAGAAGAGAGAAGTGAGCAAAATTTTCGGAAAGCCTCGCATTCTATTTATAGGAAGGCTGAACCGCCTCCGTACGCGGGGCGTACGCTCGTACGCAATGCGTACGCGTACGTCATGCATGACCGAAGCCTTGACTGCCTCGGCTTCGGATGGGACGGTTTGCTGGGTACGCGGGTCGGATGGGACGGCGGGTCGGATGGGACAGCGGGTCGGACGGGTCGGACGCTTCGGACGGGTCGGACACCTCGGATAGGGCGACGTGGATGATTCGAGGCCCTTGATCTCAGTATGCGTAGCGTACGAAGGTACGCAGGGCGTACTTCGGTCCTATCCGATGACTCCCCTTCGGATAATACCGGGAGTTTATAATTAAATTTATATTTATTTTAAATAAACTTCAAAAATTCATATCTCCCTCATACGAACTCCGTTTTTGACGTTCTTTATATCCACGCGAAGGTGAGACCAAGAGCTACAACTTTCGTGTAGATTCCTTGGGCAAATTCCGAAATTATTTTTATTATTGATTTATTAAAATGACGTGATTAAGGAATTTCTTCAAAAATTCATAACTGCCTCATCCGAAGTCAGATTTGGACGTTCTTTTTATGTACGAAAACCTTGAAATGATTCCTACTACTTTATTTAACCCAAATAAGATTTTTAGGAAGGTTATATTTTGACCTAAATTTGATTGGTTTTACATTACATTGTCTCGAAATACCGGTTGTCACATCATTCCCCCGTTAGAAGGAATTTTGTCCCGAAATTAGAATTTAAGCAAGTTAGAAATTACAAATAACTAAGCAAAAAGGTGAGGTTATTTCAGTTTCATCTGATCCTCACGTTCCCAAGTGAATTCCCGTCCTCGCTTGGCATTCCAGCGAACCTTCACGATAGGGATACGACTTTGCTTTGTCTGCTTGACCTCACGGTCCATGATCTCTACAGGTTCTTCCACGAAGTTGAGGCTCTCGTTGATTTCGATCTCCTCAAGTGGGATTACAAGAGTCTCATCGGATAGACACTTTTTCAAGTTAGATACATGGAATGTAGAATGTACGTTACGAAGTGCGTCTGGTAGTTCGAGCTTGTAAGCTACGGGGCCGACTCTTGCAAGAATCTCGAAAGGCCCTATGTACCTCGGATTAAGCTTTCCACGCTTGCCGAAGCGTATCAAGCCCTTCCAGGGTGAGACTTTGAGGAGGACTCGGTCTCCCACCTGAAATTCCAAAGGTTTCCTTCGTTTATCAGCGTAGCTCTTCTGTCGGTCTCTAGAGGCTTTCAATCGTTCACGGATCTGAACGATTTTCTCTGTTGTTTCCCGAATGATCTCCGGACCGGTGAGAGTACTGTCGTAAGTTTGCCCCCTGGCTAATTGGGTATCACCCACCTCAGCCCAGCACAGAGGGGATCTGCACTTACAACCGTAGAGAGCTTCAAATGGAGCAGCCTTGATGCTCGTGTGATAACTGTTATTATAGGAAAACTCGACAAGGGGTAAATGAGTATCCCATGCCTTCCCAAAGTCAATCACGCAGGCTCGCAACATATCTTCCAGAGTTTGGATGGTCCTCTCACTCTGTCCGTCGGTCTGTGGATGGTAGGCTGTGCTCATGTCTAGCCTCATTCCTAGGGAATGTTGTAGTGATTGCCAAAATCTCGAGGTGAACCTACTATCTCTATCGGAGATAATTGAAATAGGTACACCATGTAGCCGTACAATTTCCCTAATGTATATTCTCGTAAGTTTCTCCATCTTGTCGGTTTCTTTGATAGGCAGGAAGTGTGAAGACTTGGTCAATCTATCAACGATGACCCATATGGTGTCAAGTCCACCCATCGTCTTGGGCAACTTGGTTATGAAATCAATAGTGATCTGCTCCCACTTCCATTCCGGGATCTCTGGTTGTTGCAGTAAGCCAGAGGGCTTCTGGTACTCGACCTTAACCTTTGCGCAAGTAAGGCATTTACTTACGAAGGTAGCAATTTTTGCTTTCATATTAGGCCACCAGTATAGCTTCTTAAGATCCAGATACATCTTATCTGAACCTGGGTGGACGGAATACCAAGTGATGTGCGCCTCGGTCATGACCAAGTCTCGGAACCCACAGTGTTTCGGTGTCCAGATCCGGTTCATGAAATATATGGCTCCGCCACCCTTGGCTTCTAAATTCTTGTCCATTCCTCTAAGGGATTCATTCGTCACATTTTCAGGTTTCATGGCTTCAAGTTGAGCCTCCTGAATTTGCCTAGACAAGTGTGAATGGATGGTCATTGACAACGACTTGATCTTGCGACCAGAATATTCCTTCCGACTTAGGGCGTCTGCTACTACATTGGCTTTACCCGGATGATAACAAATATCGCATTCGTAATCACTGAGTAGCTCGACCCACCGTCGTTGCCTCAGGTTGAGCGCCTTTTGATCGAAAATGTGTTGTAAACTCTTGTGGTCGGTAAAGATAGTGCTCTTTGTTCCATACAAGTAATGTCTCCAGATCTTCAGAGCAAACACCACTTCTCCAAGTTCAAGATCGTGGGTCGTGTAGTTAATCTCATGTGTCTTCAATTGTCTCGAGGCGTAGGCGATGACCTTACCTCGCTGCATCAGAACACATCCGAGCCCTTGATTTGATGCATCGCAATAAACTACGAAGTCTTCTATTCCTTCGGGAAGTGATAGTATTGGTGCGGTGCACAAGGCTCGTTTGAGCGTTTGGAATGCTCTTTCTTGTTTCTCTTCCCAGTCAAAGGCCACGCCTTTCTGGGTTAGGGTTGTAAGAGGTTTCGCTATTCGAGAGAAGTTCTAAATGAATCTGTGGTAGTAGCCAGCGAGACCTAGAAATTGACGAATTTCTGTAGGCATCTTCGGTGCTGACCAGTTCTCAATGGCTTTAATTTTGGATAGGTCCACGTGGATTCCCTCTTCGCTTACTACGTGTCCTAAGAATTCAACTCTCCGGATCCAAAATTCACATTTCGAGAACTTCGCATAAAGCTTCTCTTTTCGTAAAGTCTCTAGAATTTGTCGCAGGAGATCGCCATGTTCTTTCTTACTTCGGGAGTAGATCAGGATGTCGTCAATGAAAACGATGACGAACTGATCCAAGTAGGGTCGGCATACTCTATTCATCAGATCCATGAAGACTGCGGGCGCATTGGTCAATCCGAATGGCATCACCATGAACTCGTAATGTCCGTAACGAGTTCGGAAGGCGGTCTTCGGCACATCCTCCTCTAGCACTCGTAACTGGTGATATCCGGATCTCAGATCAATCTTAGAAAAATAGTTTGCCCCTTGCAGTTGGTCGAATAGGTCATCTATGCGAGGCAGAGGGTAACGATTCTTGACCGTCAGTTTGTTGAATTCTCTATAGTCAATACACATACGGAAGGATCCATCCTTCTTCTTAACGAACAAGACCGGTGCTCCCCAAGGTGAGAAACTCGGTCTTATAAATCCCTTGCTGCGCAGTTCGTTAAGTTGACCAGAGAGTTCCTGCATCTCAGCTGGTGCTAAGCGGTAGGGCGACTTGGCTACTGGGGTAGCTCCTGGGACTAAGTCAATTCTGAACTCGACCATTCGCTGCGGAGGTAACCCGGGTAGTTCTTCTGGGAAATTGTTGGGGAAGTCGCTCACTACAGGGATGTTCTTTAGTTCTTTCGTTTCGAGGCTCGTGTCGACGACGTGAGCAAGGAATGCATGGTATTCCTTACGCAGGTATTTCTGTGCTTGAATACTTGATATGATGCGAAGACTTGCACCGGGTTTGTCGCCATAGACTATAAGAGTTTCGTTAGATGGACTGCTTTCTCGAAGCACATGATGTCGGCACGATGAAGGCTTAACCAGTCCATGCCAATGATAACGTTGAAACTTTTTATTGAGACTGGCATGAGGTCGATTTGAAATGAATGGTTATCTAGAGTTAGGGTACAACCTAAGTATATGCTACTCGTATTTTCAGTTTTTCCATTAGCCATTTCTACTGTGAATAGTTCTTTGAGTGCGTGCGGTGGTTGATTAAGCATGCGAGCAAATTTATGGTTTACGAAGCTTCGCTCCGCTCCACTATCGAACATAATGCATGCATAGGAGTTATTGAGGAGGAACGTACCAGTTACCACTGTCGGGTCAGCAACTGCTTCCCCGTGGCCTATAGCCAGTACCCTCCCTGCTCCTCCAACATTCCTCGCTTTGGGGCAGTCCCTCTTAAAGTGGCCTGCTTCGCCACATCCATAGCAGGGTGGGCTAGCGCTAGAGCCAGGGACTTGGTTGATAGGTTGTGCCGGGAATTTACAGAATCGGACGGTGTGTCCTTTCCTGTTGCAGTTAGAGCACTGCATTTCAAAGCAGGGGCCGTTGTGGTGGTAGTTGCATTTGTTGCACTTGGGCGAACTTCCAGCATACCGACTCAACGAAGCAGTAGTAACAGCAGTAGGGGTTATTGCGGCATGAATTGCTATCATTTGCTGCTTTTTGGCAGCCTGCTGCTTCTTCTTTTCATCCCAGAATTTCCGCTTAGTATCGGCGGGTTTGGAGGGTTCCGGGATGGCTAGGGTGGTTGTGGTTGCAGGGGTTTTGACTCCATGGTCAATGAGTCATTATGCCAATCATTTGGCACTGTCGAAGGTAGCGGGGTTTGACGCTAGCACATTCCCCTGATACGGAGGCACTAGCCCCCATATGTACCTCTCGATCTTCTTCCCCTCGGTGGGAACCATATTGGGGCAGAGGGCCACCAGCTCGCTGAATCGGGCAGTATAAGCGACCACATTGGTGCCCTTCATCGACAGGTTCCAGAGTTCCTGCTCCAGTTTCTGGATCTCGCCCCTCGGGCAGTATTCCTCAGTCATGAGGTCTTTCATTGTTTCCCAGCCCATGTCGTTGGCTACGATGAGAGTTAGTACCTTAACATGGCCGTTCCACCATGTCAGGGCCTTTCCTTCAAAAGTGCATGCGGCGTACTTGACTTTACTTGCCGCAGGACATGAACAGATTTCGAAGACTGATTCAGTCTTCTCGAGCCATTGCGAGAGGGAAATGACTCTGCCGGTGCCGTAAAAAGGCTTCGGTTTGCAATTTGTGAAATCCTTGTATGAGCACTCTCTCAAGCGCACAGGGGTTTCAACCGGTGTTGACTCCACAGGGGTTCCACCTATGCTGGCATCAGAAGAGTGATACTGAGCCATGGCAGTTGCCACTGCTGCAGCTACGACAACATTCAGGACTATAGTATCGATGACCGGAGGTGGAGGAGGTGGTGGTGCAGGATTATTCCTGGGAGATTTGCGAGGAGGCATCTTTCAGCTATAAGTTTATAAAGATAAGAAAACGGTCAGAATCAATTTGTAAGCAACGTGAGAGTGACACATGGACTAACTAAACATAGTCTAACAGTTGAAAGAGTGTTTGGAACCACAATAAGAAATATTAGTAGGAAAACACCAGTGTATAGATTTTTCCCCAGATAGATATATCTCAAAAAAATACTGGTATTACTGATGTAATAAGTTCAGGGAAAATCGACCTAGCAGTAGGTCATACATCATACCATATAGCTGATGGGTTTTGAGCATTCTAACACTTCCTAAGTGTACATGCAACCCTAATAACCTTGGATCTATGTTTGTCTAATTTTTCATGCAAAGTTGAATTCCAAGGTTATATTCCTATCTAGCATACATGGGAACAATTTTAACATAAAGTATAGATAGAATAACTTACCTTGTTATTGCTTGTGTTCCTTGAAACCTTGTGAGCCTAGCACCCCAAGTGTGATGCCTCAAATGCTTCACACAACACCAAATTCTCTTGGAAGAACTTATGAGAGAATACTCACTTCTTCAAAATCGGCCAAGCCCTCCTTTTCTAGTGTGTAGCCGATTTGGGAGGAGATCATATTACTTATATAGTGTTGACACATCTAGGGTTAAACCCTAATGTGTCATGACTCTTCATTTCCATGACCCATGGGTTTGTAACTCCCCTGGAGCATCCATGGAGCATCCTATGGGTGGAACCCAACTTGATGATCCATGGAGCCTTTTAGCCCACTATACAAGATATGGATGATTTACTTAATCAACCCATATATTTAATTAGTTATCTTTTGATCACTTAATTAATTCTAAATTAATTCTTGATTAAACTAATCAAATAATATTATTAATATATTAGAACTTATAATATATTAATAATCTCCAAGCGTTATTTCTCTCATTTAGTCTATCCAATTGCATGGTGCCATGCAACCCAAATGGACCATGTCGGGTCGGGTCAAGTACATACCAGAAATAGTTATGGACTTAGACACCTTATCCAACAGTCTCCCACTTGGATAAGTCTAGTAACTATTACTGCAAGTATGACTTCAGGAACCGATCGGCAATTGTAGCTCTTTACAAGGTTTCTCGAAACTTGAGAAGATGATGGTACGCCATTTAAGATAAGTGATCATATAATCCTCTGTTCTAGATATCAGTCGGACAAATACATGGAACAATGTCTTACTTATTGTCCAACATTTGTTTCCCGATTTCCGATTTGTTTGACAAAGAACTTTATTGAACACATCAATTTAGTTCTGACCGGGCCCGGTACATAGGTCAAAACAAAATCATCGAGGGGCCCAGATATCAGCTTCTAATCCAAGAAGGAACAGATAAACTTCCACTCATATGTTTGTTCTACTACTCATTGAATTACACACAAGAGCACGATTTTATAACATCGAGTTACCAATGCGTTTTTCGTACAATCAATGCACAACCAAATCGTAAGTAACAAATCATATCTCTAGGTTTAAAGACTTATATGATATTACCGTCTCACGATCACTCGAGAAAGAATTCCATGAAGTGATTCCAGTGAGCGTGGGTTGAGTCCAATGCTCAGAACTTATGAGCACTCATGATTGTTGTAGCCTTGTCCCAGACCTCTACAACCAAACATGACAGTCTTGATTCATACCTACTTCCGACATATGACCGACTGTGGAGGTTTGAATAATATGTTATACCAAACAAAATTATTCTGGAAGTCAAAACATGCAAAAGAAATATAGTAAACGATCGACAAGAGATAGCAACACTTTACTCATAAATAAAACACTTTTATTCATCATCAAGTGTCAATTACACTTTACAAATTTCGAGATTATCTAACTACTAAATCTAATATCATCCTTCAGCCCTATGCTCCGAGCATGCTGGAGATGCTTAACCCGAGTCAGTCCCTTCGTGAGGGGATCTGCCGGATTCTCATCTGATGATACCCTCTTTGCCACGAGGAGTCCTTCTTCGATCCGATGTCTGATGAAATGGTATTTTCTGTCGATGTGTCTGGATCTCCCCTGATCCCTTGGTTCCTTGGCTAAGGCAACAGCACTTTCACTATCACAGAAAATTTCCATCGGCTCTTTAATAGCTGGTACAACTCCAAGGTCTCCAATGAAGTTCCTCAGCCATAACGCCTCCTTTGCCGCTTCGCTAGCTGCAATATACTCTGATTCACAAGTAGAATCTGCCACTGTCTCTTGCTTGGAACTCTTCCAAGAAATTGCTCCTCCATTTAGGGTAAAGACCCAGCCCGACTGAGAGCGGAAGTTATCCCTATCAGTCTGGAAGCTAGCATCACTATACCCTACAACTCTCAAGTCATCACTCCCACCGAGGGTAAGGACCCAGTCCTTAGTCCTTCGTAGGTACTTGAGAATAGTCTTTACCGCAGTCCAGTGTGCCTTGCCAGGGTTCCCCTGAAACCTGCTAACCATGCTCAAGGCAAAGGCTACATCAGGTCTAGTACACGTCATAGCATACATGATTGAACCTACAGCCGAAACATAAGGTATTCGACTCATTTCTGCTATCTCAGCCTCAGTGCTAGGGCTTTGTGTCTTACTCAGTTTGGCGTTACTCTGGATGGGCAACTCTCCTTTCTTGGAGTCTTGCATTCTGAATCTCTTCAGAATCTTCTCCAAGTAGGTACTTTGACTAAGTCCAATTAGTCTTTTACTCCGATCTCTCAGGATCCTTATCCCCAAAATATAGGCAGCTTCACCAAGGTCCTTCATAGCGAAACACTTTCCAAGCCAGGACTTTACTTCCTGCAGGGTTGGAATGTCGTTTCCTATGAGTAGTATGTCATCCACATACAATACCAAAAAGCTAACTATACTCCCACTATCCTTGACATATACACAAGATTCATCTTCACTCCTAGAAAAGCCAAATTCCTTGACCTTTTTCATCAAAGCAAAGATTCCATCTGCGAGGTCCTTGCTTTAATCCATAAATGGATTTCTCAAGCTTACACACTCTATTAGGGTACTCGTTACTGACAAAACCCTCTGGCCGACTCATGTAAACATCTTCAGCCAACTTTCCATTAAGGAAAGCAGTTTTGACATCCATTTGTCAAATTTCATAGTCATGAAATGCGGCTATGGCTAACAGAACCCGAATAGACTTAATCTTGGCTACCGGAGAAAAGGTCTCATCATAGTCCACTCCAGGAATTTGAGAGAAGCCCTTTGCAACCAGTCTAGCCTTATAAGTGTGTACTTTACCATCCATGTCGGTCTTCTTTTTGAAGACCCATTTGCACCCTACAGTCTTTCGACCTGGTACATTCTCAACCAAGTTCCAAACTTGATTGTCATACATGGATTGTATCTCGCTATCCATAGCCTCTTTCCATTTGGCAGACTCGGGGCCCGCCATGGCTTCCTCGTAGCTGTTAGGGTCATCTTGACTTACTAGTGTCTCATCACTAATAAGTGTCTCACCTTCTGCAGTAATATGGAATCCATAGTAATGCTCAGGTGTACTCCTAACTCTCGTGGAACGCCTCAGAGGTACAGATTCGTCAATTGGCTCAACAGGAGTTTCCTCCTCAAGTTGAGGGCTAGAGTTTGAAGTTCCTTCACCACTTGACTCTTGAATTTCTTCAAGATCAACTTGCCTCCCACTGTCTCCTTGGCTTATAAACTCTCTTTCTCGAAAGACTCCTCTTCTTGCTACAAAGACCACATTGTCACTAGGTCTGTAGAAGAGGTAACCAAAGGATTGTTGTGGGTAGCCGATGAAAATACACCTCTCGCTTCGGGGTTCGAGCTTATCATGAGTCTCGCGTCTCACGAAAGCCTCGCAGCCCCAAATCTTGATGTGGTCTAGTTTAGGTACTTTACCAGTCCACATCTCGTGAGGAGTTTTGGCAACTTTCTTTGTAGGGACTAGATTAAGGATATGGGCGGCAGTCTCTAAGGCATACCCCCAGAATGAGATTGGTAGCGAAGCTCGACTCATCATGGAACGAACCATGTCCAACAAGGTTCGATTACGCCTCTCAGCCACACCATTCAACTGCGGTGTCCTGGGAGGTGTCAATTGTGAGACAATCTCACATTCCTTTAGATAGTCGAGGAACTCTGAACTAAGATACTCACCACCTCGATCGGATCGAAGCATCTTAATGTTCCTGCCCAATTGATTCTCGACTTCCTGTTTAAATTCCTTAAACTTCTCGAAAGTCTCTGACTTATGCTTGATTAAGTAGACATATCCATATCTACTGTAATCATCGGTAAAAGTCAAATAATAACGATTAGCATCCCTTGTGGCATGTTTGAATGGTCCACACACATCCGTGTGTATAAGGTCCAACAAACCTTCACCCCTTTCACATGAGCCTGTGAAGGGTGACTTTGTCATTTTTCCAAGTAAGCATGATTCGCAACTATCACTTGACTTTAGGTCAAACGACTGCAAGACTCCATCCTTTTGGAGTTGGCCTATGCGTTTCTTGCTTATATGTCCAAGACGACAATGCCATAATGATGCTTTATCCAAGTTATTATTATTAGTAGAATCAATACACAAAACATTATTTCCTAAGTTATCTACAATAGATACAGCTTCATACACACCATCACAAGGTAATGCTTTAAAATAAAGAACATTATTAAAGAAAGCATTAATCGAACCAACTTCATTATCAAACGAAAAGGTGAAACCTTGTTTGTACAATGCATGAAAGGAAATAATATTTCTTTCCATTTCTGGCGAATAACAACATTTATTCAAATCTAAATTTAACCCACTACTTAGCGATAAAGTATAAACTCCAATCGTGGTGACAGGTGTAACTTTCCTATTCCCCATGATTAAGTTTATTCTTCCTTGCTCCACATTCTCACTTCTTCCTAGTCCCTGCAAGTCACAACAAATATGAATACCGCAACCTGTATCAAGGACCCAAGATTTCGAATGGCGTGAGTTATTAGAAATGATAGTGTAAATACCTGCATGGTTGGGTTTGACTTTCCCATCCTTCACATCTTGCTGGTACTTTGGGCAGTTCCGCTTCCAATGAGCTTTTTCGTGGCAATAGAAGCATTCAGCCTCTTTTAGGTCAGAAGAAGGAGTAATGAAACCTTTCTTGGTTCCACTTGAAGAAGAGCCATCAAGGGTCCGAGCCTTGGTACCCTTTGAAGATCTCTTTCTCTTCCTCCCTCGACTTTGCCCGATTGCCATGACCAGAGTTGAGTCTGGAGTAGGAGTGATAGCAACCGACTTCCCCTTAAGACCTGTTTCTGCGGTCTTGAGAAGTCCCTGAAGTTTGCTGAGGGTGACCTCTTCCTTGTTCATGTGATATGTCATGCGGAATTGATCATAGCACGATGGTAAGGAGTGCAAAATGATATCTATTGCAAGCTCCTCAGGGAAGTTCACATTAAGCTTCAGCAAACGATCCACATACCTTTGCATTTTCTGCATGTGGCTCGTGACGGACTCTCCGTCCTTCATCATGGTTGTTATCATGGAGCAGATGACTTCGTACCTCTCTTGTCGTGCACTTTGATGGTATCTTTCCATCAAATCTTGGTGCATTTCATAAGGGTAGAAGTCTTCATAAGACTTTTGGAGTTCAGCTGTCATGGTGGCTAACATGATGCAAGCCACCTTGGTTGCATCTCTTTCATGAGTATGAAAGTCAGCGTTCTCCTGGGGAGTTGCAGTGGACTCGTCAATTTCCTTAAGCTCCTTGTCAAGGACATATTCTTTGTCCTCGTAGCGGGTAATCATCCTGATGTTTCTGATCCATTTGTTGAAGTTGGATCCATCAAAGGTGACTTTCCCACACAGACTCATAAGAGTAAAGGAGCCATTAGGATTCGAGCCAGAAGCATTATTTGAAGACATCTGAAAAAGAAGAACAAGTTTAGTTTAGATTTAAGAGAGTCCTTAATAAAACACCCAAATGTAATATTAAGGCTAGGATCCAATCACAATATAATATAACTTAGAAGAGGTATGCCGTAATCTAAGCTATACCATATTTGAAAGGTAGGTGAATGACGATTCACCAATTTCCACCACGAAAACCGAAATATTAAATATTTAGTTTTTATTGGTTTTAGAAATTCCTAGATTCTTTGAGATCCAATGAACTTTTCAAAGGCATGTTTCAATCTCGGGAGGGCCCTCCAGGTTTTGTGACTGGGATGCCGAGGATCACAAAACGAGGTGTGAAGTAACCATGCAAATCACTTGGTACCCTTAAAGTTTATCACTCAATCGATGTGCCGGTAAACCACACACGCTCCACCGATACTATAATAAACCTTAAGTCACCCTTTACCTACCTTGTTAAGTCCAAGTTAGTGTGCCGGTTAACCACACACGCTCCACCAACGACTCAGACAAAGTGTAAAGTGTAATTTCATGGATTAGCACCTTATTCACATTTTTCCTAAAGTAACTAAGATTGGGAATTTAATAAAACATTTAGTTACTTTATTATATTCATCATACTTTGAATGAGAATTTATAAGTCCTTGTCTTACCCGTTCGGCTAACGACCCTCCACCAGTCAAGCAAGCGGTGGGTGAGAATATTCACCCATTAAGTCACCATTTTATAGGCAACAACCTTATACCCACCTTATAGACCGGCTTCGTGAATGAGGCGTACTAGCGGTAAGACGACTTTATTCTTATACATATATATATAATTATTAAATTATCATAATATAAGTATAAGGGTTGAATTTTAACTTTTAAAATTCTAGGGGTTGGAACTAAAGTTTTAACTTAACTTTACTTGTTCCAAAACTTGAGGGCAAGTTTTGTAACTTTCAAAACTTTTCATTTCTTGTAACTTATGAGTTTAATAGAGTAATAAAATGAAGACTCTTCATTTTTATAACTCTTGTGTTTTCTTAATGGTTTTAACTCATGTGTGACTCTTGGTTTTCCATAACTTAAGGATAAGTTATGGACTCCATTAAAACACATTATGATCAAGAATTAAACTACCAAATAGGTTACAAATAATTCCTATGATCATCTAAAACATCATAAGAACAAGAACATGAATATGAACACAATCAAAAAATTACATAAAACTTTGTAATTTTTGATAACTAGTTGTTGTAAATGAATTAGCAAGACATTACACCACCAAAAACAAGTTTACATTTACTAAAAAAGTTTAGGGTAATGTTTCTAATTCATTTCCAGCAACTGAATCGAAATTCTGCACTCATTCGACCCTACTCGCCGAGTGCATGAACATGACTCGCCGAGTTGGTTGACGATACACATGGACTCGACGAGTCTCCCCTATAGACTCGACGAGTCCATTCGTAGACAGCAAATTTCCGATTCTGTTTTTCAACTTTTAAGCACAAATAAGAACAAACAAGCCTAGGCTCTGATACCACTGATGGGTTTTGAGCATTCTAACACTTCCTAAGTGTACATGCAACCCTAATAACCTTGGATCTATGTTTGTCTAATTTGTCATGCAAAGTTGAATTCCAAGGTTATATTCCTATCTAGCATACATCGGAACATTTTTAACATAAAGTATAGATAGAATAACTTACCTTGCTGTTGCTTGTGTTCCTTGAAACCTTGTGAGCCTAGCACCCCAAGTGTGATGCCTCAAATGCTTCACACAACACCAAATGCTCTTGGAAGAACTTATGAGAGAATACTCACTTCTTCAAAATCGGCCAAGCCCTCCTTTTCTAGTGTGTAGCCGATTTGGGAGCAGATCATATTACTTATATAGTGTTGACACATCTAGGGTTAAACCCTAATGTGTCATGACTCTTCATTTCCATGACCCATGGGTTTGTAACTCCCATGGAGCATCCATGGAGCATCCTATGGGTGGAACCCAACTTGATGATCCATGGAGCCTTTTAGCCCACTATACAAGATATGGATGATTTACTTAATCAACCCATATATTTAATTAGTTATCTTTTGATCACTTAATTAATTCTAAATTAATTCTTGATCAAACTAATCAAATAATATTATTAATATATTAGAACTTATAATATATTAATAATCTCCAAGCGTTATTTCTCTCATTTAGTCTATCCAATTGCATGGTGCCATGCAACCCAAATGGACCATGCCGGGTCGGGTCAAGTACATACCAGAAATAGTTATGGACTTAGACACCTTATCCAACAATAGCAAAGTTTGACAGTTCTTTGATTTCAAATTTGAGTACGGAAGGTTAGAAATAGTTTACACACAAGTGCTACCTGGAGCCCAGATGTTAAAGGCTATCCTTTAATTAAAAGACGGAGATGTACTAGACAGCAACCAACGGCGATGGGAAAATCCCGGGCGAGTACTGCGGTCGGACACTTGACGAAACACCTCTTGAAGGTGTCGATCCTGAGTCCTTTGACGAGCTCGAAGTTCCAAGATTTCAGCTTGTGAGGCAGCCAACTGCTATTGCAGGGTTTTATTTGTCTTCTGGGCCCGTTCCATGTCTTCTTCAAGACGGTGGATGCGGACTATGTTGACACCTGAGTCGGCATCAGTCTCTATGGCCCGGTCGACGGCTGCTCCACCTTGCTCGACCATACGAGCTATTCTGCGGATAATGATAGGCAGAGCTCGGTCAGTAGAGCCACCATTGTTGACGATATGAAAGCTTCGGTCCCCCAAGTATGGTAAGGGTTGACCCTGTTCATTACTCCAGCGATTCAAGTTGTTTGCCCACAAGGGAGTAGGACTTGGAAACGCTGGTCGAGGGTTGTTGTTTGGGGCTTGACCTACTAGCGGTAGGTGGTTGACTTCAGGCTCGGAGTCGGATCCATCAGAAAAGCCTTCTTCGAGGTGATCATCCAAAGGGATTGGATGCTCATCATCGGGCTCTTCATCGATCCACCTGGCATTGCCTTCATTTGGAAAGTACTGGTCGCCGTGATGGAATCTAGCCATTAGATCTACGCGAGAAGAGAGGTATACGAATATAGTATACGTGTAACTAGTAGTACAGAATACACCTATAGTATTTTAAGTTTAAGTTTTTCTGATCTTCTTGTGGTATTGTTGGTAAGTTTTTAGATTTGTTAACCTATCACAACCATTCTAGGGCATGTGCTAATCACTCCTAGGACCAGCATAGTTGATCAGGCTATGCCATTCCCAGGACTGACCATACATCCCCGAGCTCACTTGTGATATTTAACAATCGTAATACTTTTGTTCTTTTCATTGTGACACTGGTTTTAGTATGAATGCAGACTAGGATACTTAATTAAATATTTTAATATTTAAAGTATAGACTCTTGGTCAGAGTTTAATCCCTAATGGGTTTATAGTTTAGTATATCTTTTATGGGTTGATATACTCAATTCACTATAAACAATGCTCTGATACCAATCTGTCACACCCCAAAACCAAGAACGGCGGAAACGTTCTGGGGCGGAGGACGTCATGTAAGGTAATCACAACACAGTAAATGTAAATAAGCAAACAACATCATCCATTGCATTAAATATATAAATTTAATACATGCGTGTTCTGTACAGATTTAGACACCAAAAATATAACATGAATCAAAATAATAAAATGATGAGTCTTGAGTGCGCTCCATCATCTCAAAAGCTGACATCGGTACCTGTCTACTGATGACCTGAGAATACAAGTTATTTTGAAAGAGTTTATCAGCATTAAGCTGGTGAGTTCATAAGTATTTTATTGTCAATGTTTGTAGTCAAAAACGTTTAAACCTGTCTCAATGTATAAGTTTGTAAAACTTTGAATCTCTCAGAAAATCCTATCTTTTCTATAAAAGTAACCTTCTACCAAGGCTAAACTGTTTTGTAAACTCGTCTGTTGTAAAAGTGTGTAATTGCCCAAGCATAACTATCATTTGTTAAAATATAGTTTGTACATTAATGCTTAAGTGAGGTTATCACTAAAATAGGTATTGGGTAAATCATTGTAGCACTGTAGCTTGGTATAATAAGACTATTGCTATCCTAAATACTACTACCTTAAACCGGATTTATATTAAGGTATAATGTGATAAATTGCACCATGCTATCGACTGGTAACAACGACATAAAGAACGGTCGTAATAACGGAATGACGTTTGGCACCCGCAGACCTGCAGGTCCGGCTGTAGCTAGCAGCAAGGTGTAGGATAGTCAATCCAGTATAGATCTATACGCAAACTCAACGCTCTCCCTCCAAGAGAATGCTTGGCTACAACTCGGGCCATGACATTTAAGGCATGCTCCGATACAGTGGATCACATTTGTTATCGTGTTCTTGCATAAGTGATGAAATGTTTCTCGTTCTAGTATATTTGTATATATTCACATAGTATAGTTGTATATATTCTCTTCCTAGTATAGACTCATGAATGAACTGACTCATTGATCTAGCAGTTGTAATAGTATGATTCTATGTTACCTCGATGGTAACTTGCTAACGGGGCGTCTAGTATGTATGATTATGGAAGAACTTTTATGTCTATATATGTATATTTGATATATAATTAATATGGAAACGACCTTCGGATGGTCATCCGAAATCCCACCAGACCACATCCAAATCGAGGAAAAGGAAATAGGGTGGATGGCTTTCCTAAGCCCTTTAAACATTATTTATACATTTGTACATATATGCGCATGCAATTTATAATATAAAAGCATAAATAAGTTTTTATAAGACATTTGAAACATAAGTATTATTTTTAAAGAAAGATCGACTTGATGTCAATCTATGGAACAAATTGAAGGCGTAGGGTTGGTTAAAACAGTTTAAGTATAAGGAACATTTGTTTAAATCACAGTTGTAATATAATTTGAAAAGGAAATGGGTTTGTAAAACATTTTGAAGTAAAAACGGTTTGATAGACAGTTTGAACAGTAATAAAATCACTGGTTTCCCCTAGTTATTAATCACATGTAATTAATGCAATCACATGTGATTGAAGCAATAACTATAAGTATTTAGCTTGTATCCCCCCCCCCCTTGAAAACATATAAAAGCATTTAGAATATATAAAAAGGTTGATTAAGGGGTATGAAACTCACATGATTGATTGAAGAAAGCAAGATGGAAAACTGGGCAGAGTTTCATCTCGGAAAAACGGATTTTTCTCGGGATTCTCAGGAATCTCAGGAGTAAAATCGACCCTCGGGATTTGAGCAAAAAGACCAGAGCTTCGGGTTTGAACGGGCACGGAAAACGAGGCAAGATTGTGAGAGAGAAGAGAGAAGTGAGCAAAATTTTCGGAAAGCCTCGCATTCTATTTATAGGAAGGCTGAACCGCCTCTGTACGCGGGGTGTACGCTCGTACGCAGCGCGTACGCGTACGTCATGCATGACTGAAGCCTCGACTGCCTCGGCTTCGGATGAGACGGGTTGCTGGGTACGCGGGTCGGATGGGATAGCGGGTCGGACGGGTCGGATGCTTCGGACGGGTCGAACACCTCGGATAGGGTGACGTGGACGATCCGAGGCCCTTGATCTCAGTACGCGGGGCGTACGAAGGTACGCAGGGCGTACTTCGATCCTATCCGATGACTCCCCTTCGGATAATACTGGGAGTTTATAATTAAATTTATATTTATTTTAAATAAACTTCAAAAATTCATATCTCCCTCATACGAACTCCGTTTTTGATGTTCTTTATATCCACGCGAAGGTGAGACCAAGATCTACAACTTTCGTTTAGATTCCTTTGGCAAATTCCGAAATTATTTTTATTATTTATTTATTAAAATGACGTGATTAAGGAATTTCTTCAAAAATTCATAACTTCCTCATCCGAAGTCAGATTTGGATGTTCTTTTTATGTACGAAAACCTTGAAATGATTCCTACTACTTTATTTAACCCAAATAAGATTTTTAGGAAGGTTATATTTTGACCTAAATTTGATTGGTTTTACATTACATTGTCTCGAAATATCGGGTTGTCACACTGATTGTTTGAACTCCTTAATCGTCCTGATGATCCTACTGTCAGAAGGAACATCGCCGTACATTGTCTTCGGAATAGAGCCAATGAAGGAGAACTTGGATGCATCAGAGACGATGATCTTCGTGGTATGAAACGTACCGATCGATGACATCGATGCACCTGCAGCAGTGGGGACGTCGAACTTATCCATTGCCCACTTTGTGATGAGAGTCCAGAACCAGGCATACGACACCTCAGAATGTCGTGATGAAGAAGAAAGGCTTTGGATGAGTTGTTCCCAGATGACCAACCCAAAATCTAAGTTGACTCCGTTGTAAACTGCATACATAATCGACAAGAACAGTCGACTAGCACCATCGGATCCTGAGCTCCGTTCAGATAAGCCCTTGAAGAGGACTGTTAACATGCCGTTCCACTGCGGCGGCAAGCAGGATTTCTTGAACTTTGCGATGGAGATGAGCACCTCCGTGTAGCCCATATTGTAGAACATGTTGTAAAGATGGCCCACCGGAATCATCTCCGGATTGATTCTTGAAGAGTCAGCAGCAAACCCTAGCAGAGTGCAGAATCTCTGCCTTGAAATCGAGGTCTTGTGATCAGACACCTCGAAGAACACCCTGTCGACTGCTTTATCGTAATGAGCAGTCGCATACACCTGCGATAGAAGCACCATGGGTACAGACTCAACCCGAGATAGCGCAGGAGCGATTTGCGAGTACTTCAAGCACTCGATGATCGGAAACATGTAAGAATCATATGCCTGAGGTGTTAAGTCAATCACCAAGCATTGGTGAGGACGAATGGGTAGGATATGTGAGGTAGCATGGACTGAGGATGATTCCGCCATTGTTGAAAGTTGAAAGAAGAAGATGAACAGTAAAGCGTTTGGGAGTTTTTGCTCTCTAGAAAATCCGGAAGCAGTAAAAAGGTAAATGAGAGTATAGACTGCCTTTTATAGTGGATGAATGGAGAGAGAAAAATCGTTTCAAATCTTCTATGCGATGATCACGTAGGAGAGAGAGTGTCAGATTCCTAGGATCACGCCACCCAACAAGCGCCGTTTCAGAACAAACCGTTTCTAATCCTCACGCGCCTTTAAGTGCCAGAGAGATGTCGCTTGAAATTCGCACATGTGTCCATGATGGCAGTAAAAGTATGGGCGTTTCAAATTCACACGTGCCCCTTTTTACCGTCGTTTGAAATTCAATCCTTTTAACTCCCGCCTGAGTCAGCAACCCTTCTTCTTATCTTCGAAATAGCATCTTTTGAATTAATTGCCCACGTGGATGATTTTTAACCACAACTTGATATTTAACCATCAAAGCAATAATACAGCCTGTAATAATTAGTAACAGAATTTTGGAAAATCAAAGATTTTCGTGCTAAGAGTGTAAAAAAAGGAATAAAGCAACTCTTTTTAGGAATAAATGTGATGTCAATAATGACACGAAACAAGTGATCCCGGGCACGAATCTCTTCCTTCAAGATCAAGAGAGACCTTAAAGTGTTTATGTGGATTCCCATTGAATTACGATCAAACATTTATTAATAAATGTTAAAAGGATTCTTTTAATTAGGCTAAGTACTTGTGAGACCGGTGTAGTCTGTTGAACAAGTAGGTAGGAATTAATTTTAAATAGCTTGGAAAATATAAAATCTCAAAAAAAAATTAAAAACGGGATCCCAAGGGAAGAAATGTTATGGTTTTTAACAATTTCATAGGAATCACAAAAAATAAAAATTTGAGATTTCAGTAGGATACATCCGTCAATTCGTTGGTGAAAACTTGAGCAAATTAATTGTTCACCGTCAATTCTTTAGGTGTTGAATTTTGGGTTTCACTCAGCTCGTAGTGGCACGAAACTAAGATCATAAACACAGATGTTGTGTAACCATAAACCTCAGTGGTAATTTCTGAGAGTCTCAAGGGTTAGGTTGATGAAACGAATGTAATGGAGAAATGTAATGGAGATGGTGTAAGAAATTAAAGTACCTCTGCTGCGAAAATAAGGACCAAGCAGAAAAACTCTTAACTCATGTGAGAAGAGAGTGAGGTGGCTCACGATCAGAATAAATGTAGTAGCCTTATTGGGAAGACAAGGTTTATTTATACCAGGTCATGAAGGCTATTATTCAAAATCTTATGAGGCTTGGGACACATACAGCAGCATGCTTCTAGGGATACTTAAGTAATCCAACAATTATATCCCCATAAACGAACACACACACAAACAAAATTAAAAGAGAAAAATATTTTTGGAGTTTTTCAGATATAGAACAAATAAAAATAAAAGAATAAAATAAAAGAATAAGCAAGAAAAAAATAGACTTCGAAAGAGTAAAAAAAAACTTTTGAAAAATTTGGTAACCGAACCCGAGCGTTCGGTTGGTTTCGGTTCAAGAAAATTTTGAAAAACCGAACCCGAGCGTTCGGTTGGTTTCGGTTCAAGAAAATTTTGAGAAACCGAACCCGAACCTTCGGTAGGTTTCGGTTTTGGAAAATTTTGAGAAACCGAACCCGAACCTTCGGAAGGTTTCGGTTTTGGAAATTTTTAGAAGACCAAGGAATTTAGACATGCAATCAGAAAATACTTTTAACAATAAGATAAACAACTTTGTACAAGAAATATACAACCAAGAAAACTACCTTTGTGGTGATGAGCAAGTCAAATGATTTAACCGAACCTAAACGTTCTGTCAAATTTGCTTCTTACATTTGAGGTTGAGAGGTAGTTTGAGGTACTGACTCTGATTCCATCATACCTAGCCCTTGCAATATTCTGTTGAATGACGCTTCAGGAAGAGCTTTGGTAAAGACGTCAGCCAGTTGATCAATGGTTCTTACGAAGTGAACTTCGACGTTTCCATCATCCACGTGATCTTTGATGAAGTGATACCTCAGTGCTATGTGTTTGGTTTTAGAGTGTTGCATTGGGTTATGACAGATCCTAATTGCACTTTCAGAGTCACAATATAGTGGGATCTTCTTCATATTGAGTCCATAGTCTCGAAGTTGACTCTGGATCCAAATCACTTGAGAGGTGCAGGATGCAGCGGCTATGTATTCCGCTTCGGCAGTAGACAACGACACGCACGTTTGTTTCTTGGATTGCCAGCTAACCAACTTCCCGTCAAGGAATTGACAGCCGCCAGTGGTGCTTTTTTTGTCGAGTCCACATCCTCCAAGGTCTGCATCTGAATAGGCTTGAACGAAAAAGCCTGAGTTTGAAGGATACCATAGACCTAAGGAGGTGGTTCGCTTGAGATAGCGTAAAATTTTCTTCACTGCAATCATGTGAGGTTCGCGTGGGTTTGCCTGAAATCGAGCACAATAACACACAGAAAACATGATGTCAGGCCTACTAGCAGTAAGATACATTAGTGAGCCTATCATTTGACGATAGAGCGTGATATCAACAGCTAGTTTGTCTAGGGATGGAGTTAGCTTGGTGCCGAATGCCATTGGGACTTTGACTTTGGAGTCTCCCATCATACCAAACTTTGCTAGGAGAGTCTTCGTGTAAGCTTCCTGATTGATAAAGATGCCTTCGGGTCCCTGTCTAATATTTAATCCAAGGAAAAAGTTAATAGGACCCATTGAGCTCATTTCAAATTTAGTCTCCATCAGCTTTCTGAATTCAGCTGTTAGGCTGGGATTCGTTGAGCCAAAGATGATGTCATCGACATAAATTTGAACTATCATAAGGTGGTTACCTTCCTTTTTGCGAAAGAAGGTTGGGTCAACCGAACCTTGTTTGAATTTAGACATCTTTAAGAATTTAGTTAGCGTTTCATACCAGGCTCTCGGAGCTTGTTTGAGGCCATACACAGCTTTATCCAGAATGTAGCAATGATTTGGATATTTTTCATTCACAAACCTAGGAGGTTGCTCCACATACACGGTTTCTTCGAGTTCTCCATTAAGAAATGCACACTCGGCGTCCATTTGGAAAAATTCAAAGTTTTTGTGGGCAGCGTAAGCAAGAAATATTCTTACAGATTCCAGCCTAGCTACAGGAGCAAAAGTCTCTTCATGATCAATGCCTTCCTCCTGACAATATCCCTTTACCACCAGACGAGCTTTGTTCCTTATAACATTCCCTTCCTTGTCCATTTTATTCCTAAAGACCCATTTGAGACCAACAACCGAGGCATCTGGAGGAGTTGGAATGAGGCGCCAGACTTTGTTCCTTTCAAATTCGTTCAGTTCGTCTTGCATTGCTTGAACCTAATCGGAGTGATCGAGAGCAGTGTTAACTGTCTTCGGTTCAACTTTTGATACGAATGAGTTAAACATACAAAATTCAACCTTTGAAAATAAGGATGTCTGTTTTGCCTTGAGTTGTGATCGGGTCAGGACCTTTTCAGAGACATCACCAACCACTTGAGAGATAGGATGATCTCTGGTCCATTTGACAAGAGGAGGGTAGTTTGGATCAAAGGTGGGGTCTAGTTCAGCGTTGATCATTTCTTCTGGCTCGGATTGGCTTTCGTAGTCGAGCGTCATACCAGCTTGCTCCCCTTCAACATGTGAGCTTGGCTCCCCCTCGACTTTTGAGCTTGGCTCCCCCTCAACTGAAGCATCGTTGGATGGAGGTTCATCAGAATTCGATCCTCCTTTGTTCATTCTCCTGGCAGCTTCTTCGACAATTTGCTTCATATGGTCTACCTTGTTGTCTGCTGCGCCTGCTTCTGAGAGAGTAGCTTTCTCTGGTTCGTCAAATAGCTCCATAAACTTCTCGAATAGATTAGCGATCGAGACTGTGACCTGGCCAGTTTGAGGAAAGATTTCCCCAACGGTGTCTTCTATGGCTTGTAGCTTTTTGACATAGCTATCGTCAAAAGTCACGTAATAGGTTTCTTCAATTTTTCTCGAACGCTTGTTTAGGACTCTGTATGCTTTGGATGTGAGAGAGTAGCCCAGAAAGATTCCCTCGTCGGCTTTGACATCGAACTTGTTGCGGTGTTCTTTAGAGTTAAAGATGAAACACCGTGAGCCGAACACGTGGAAAAATTTCACATTGGGCTTCTTGTTGTTGAGAATCTCATAAGGTGTGAGCGTGAATCGCTTGTTGAGATAGGACCTGTTCTGTGTAAAACAAGCAGCAGAAATAGCATCAACCCAAAAATAAAGAGGTAGGGAAGCGAAACTTAGCATAGTTCGGGCAGCTTCACACAAATATCGGTTTCGTCTTTCGACAATTCCGTTCTGTTGAGGTGTGTAGGGAGCTGAGAAGTTGTGACTTATTCCCTTTTCTGCTAGAAATTCTTCAAATTCCTTGTTCTTGAATTCCAGACCATTGTCGCTCCTGGTGTTACGAACGACCTTCTTGAGCTGTACTTCAATCTGCTTGATGAACACTTTCAGCTTATGAGTCGCTTCAGATTTGAGCTTTAGAAAGAACACCCATGTAAATCGTGAAAATTCATCAACAATAACAAGAATATACTTGCTACCACCGATGCTTTCGATAGATGATGGACCACACAAATCAATATGAAGTAATTCGAGTGGTTCAACAACTTTTGTGTTAATTATAGATGGATGACTTTGACGACTCTGCTTCCCCATTTCGCATGCAGCACACAAATGATCTCTGTCAAACTTCAGCAGTGGAAGGCCTCGAACATGACCTCCAGTGACAAGTTTGTTAATGTCTTTAAAGTTGAGATGAGAGAGTCTTAGGTGCCACAACCAGCTTTCGTCAGATTGAGCTTTTGATAACAGGCATATAGCTGGGTTTCCTTTGATGGGTTTAAGATTTAGAGGAAACATCTCACCCTTACGCTCCGACTTGAGAATTACTTTCTTTGTCTTCTTCTCAATAATTTCTGAACCTTCATCGTCGAATGAGACTTTGAGACCTGTACCTCCAACAAGCTGAGATACACTGATGAGGTTGTGTTGTAGTCCTTCCACATATGCCACCTTCCTTATAGTAAAATCACCATTAGTTATCATTCTGTATCCCTTTATGGTGCCGAAAGAGTTGTTTCCAAACATGACGTTGCCACCATTTGAAAGAGACCTGAATTCCCTGAGCTCCTCTTTCCTCCCTGTCATGTGACGTGAGCAGCCACTATCGATGTACCATTCTTCGTCGAACTGCTCGTCACTTATAACCTGCAAAAGTTAAGCAGATTTAGGAACCCAAAGTTTCTTGGGTCCTCGTGAGCTTTTCATGGGAACAGGAATAGTAAGAGAGATGTCAACAATATATGTTCGTTTTATAAGTGTTGTTTCATCTTTCTTTTTTATGGTAAAAACTTTTATTTTATTAGGCTTAGGTGCGTTCGGTTTAGACTCTGGTTTGGATGCTTTAACCTTCTGTTTGCCTTTTTGTTCAGCTGACGAATGAGATTCTTGAGAACGAACAGAATGAGCTTTAGAGCAAGATCGAGATGAATTGGAAGAATTAGAAGAATTAGATGAATGAGAAGGAGTGGGCTTAGATTGAGATGGCTTCTTGGCTGGAGACTCTAGGTGACCCTTTTGCTTTTGATCATTGGTGGGACTGAACTTAGAGTTTTGATCTCTTTTGACTTCAGAACCGAACCTTTTCTTTCGGTTGGAACAGTTCTTTGAACCGAACCTATGCTTTCGGTTGGAGTCATTCTCAGAACCGAACCTTTGCTTTCGGTTGGTATGCTCTTCTGAACCGAACCTTGGCTTTCGGTTGTTGTGACTCTCATGCTTTTTAACAGGATTGTTTTCAACCTTCAGATTCTTGTCTTGATGTGAGAAATATGCATTCTGGGATTGCCAGAATTGTTTCCTTTCAGAGAGATTCTTTCTGTATCTCTGGTTCCTTTCACGTTTCTGATTCCTCATCTGCTTCGGTTGATGATGGATATTGGCTTTCATTTTTGGTTTCTCCTTAGCTGGTTCACTTTGAACTGTGGGAGTCTCACTTTGAACTGAGGAACTAGAAGGAATGTCTTCTTTTGCCGAACTTCCATTCTCTTGAGGAATGTCTTTCGTACCACTAGTACTTGGCACATCGAAATGATATGGCTTGTTCAGAGGTTCTGGTATGTATCTACCTTTACTAATCCATGAAGTCCTCTCTAACAAGCCCACCATTTCATATGCATTATCGATTGGAGCTGACCAGAAGAACTCATTGCAGCCATCAGCATTGTCTTCGTTTACAATAGATGTGAGTTCAGCGGTCTGATGTTCGGTTACTCCAGTGACCTTGTACACTTGATTTGGAGTGGTCTGAACCTTTTGATATACAACCGCTTTCTCTGCTAAGATCGGGGACTATTGTTGGGACAATCGAGCAAACTCCACTGAATTTTCAGAAATTAGATTCTTGTGGTTTTCAGGTTCGCTTTTTACAAATTCTGAGCAGTCAACCGTGTCCTCTACAGAAATTTCACTCATGTTGTCGTCCTCATTAAGCTCAGATGCATTTTCAACATCAATTTTGTTTTCTGAGCTCAAGTTGGCGTTTAAATAGTCAAATTTTTGTATGGTTTCGGTTCTCAGTTTAAGTCTATCATTCTGATCCAAAAGGTTTTTAAGCATGTTCTTGTGGTCCTTGGATTTAATGAAAGATTCTATTTTGTCCAGTCCATACATGTAGGTCGGATTGACGTCATCAGATGATATCACACTCTCACAATTATAAGCTTCGGCATCAATTTCATCCTCCTTAAACTCAAGGAAGGGCAAAATCATGCGATGGATCTTTTGGCCTATTTCACAGTCCACGTGAAGCTGAGTAATATTAGAATAAAGACGTTTTGCAATTAAACAAAAAACATTCCGCTGTTTTAACAACTTTAAATTGTCTCTTTGTAAATAAATGTTTTCGTCTTTAATTTTAACTAATTCAGACTCCTTCAAATCGATCCACATGCGCCGCTCCTCACTCTTCGACGACACCCTGCTTAATTGATCAGTTAGGTTAGAATTGGTGACACGAGTTTGAGTTAAACTGCTATCTAGATGAGAAATTCTTGTATTAACATTTTTTAGTTCATTCTCATATGAGGATTGTGGTACTTTAAATTAAACGAAAACCGATTGTACCTTCTTGATCAGTTCATCAAGCTCGTTGAACTGCACGCTGAGCGGTTTGGCCGTAAAGCACATATCCTGCTGCTCCTTCGGTTCATCGCTTCCACCATCAGTGTTGTATCCCCTCATTTGAGATACATCGGACACCATGAAGCACCTTCCTCCACTGCTCTCCTCCTTTGCCACACAAGCCTTTCCATGAGAAGGCTTCCTCGCTTCATCGTCTTCAGAGTCGGTTGACCAAACTTCCACTCCACCGAACTCGTCATCAGCAACCGAACCCTACACAACAAGAGCATTCATGGAAGGGTTAGCGGTAGGTTTCTTCTTCCTCATCTCATCAAGCTTTTTCTGTAGCAAAGCTTCCTCATCCTTTTCTTCATCTTTTTCAGCCATCTTTTTGAGGACACAATCCTTTGCGTAGTGATTTTTCCCTCCACAGTAGTAACAGCTTACTCCTGAATCACCATCTGCTTTCGGTTCCTTCTTGGGCTCTTCCACCTTCGGTTCACTATTAACCTTTTCTGAACTATAACTCCCCTGCCAGTTTCGGTTTTTGTTGCTGGGGAATCTCTTCTTAAAGAACCTCTTGGGGTTAGACACCATCATAGCATAATCCTCAGACGTGAGGTCATACTCCTCCAAGTTGAAGTCTTCATCCTCCATCACAGCTTTACTTTTTGACAGGAGGGCCAGCGAACCTAGGCTTGAAACAACGTTCTTTTCCTGCAGCACAATCTTCTCCTGAGACTTGAGAATACCCACCACTTTCGCCAAAGAGTATGATTTAAACTGCTCATGGGCTTTAACTGTTGACACCACTGCTCTCCATTCTGACCTTAGACCATTTAAGAACGTAGCCTTCTACTCGATAAGCTTCCTTTCGATGTCATGTTTGATCATCCTACTGAGAAGATGATTGAAGCGATCGAACGTCTGGGTCACGGTTTCTTCGGCTCCTTGCCTGAATTCTCCAAACTCAGATAAGAGCAAGGTTTGGATTGAATGTTCAAGATCCTCATCTGTAGAGTACAGTTCGCGAAGTCTATCCCAAACTTCCTTTGCCGTCGTGCATGCGCTGACCAACCTGAAGGTGTCGGACTGAAGGGTGAATCTTATCAATCTTAACGCCTTGATATTACACTGGAATTTATCCTTTTCATCTTGTGCAATATCTTTGACATCCTTCAGCTGATCATTATACTCCTTTTGAGTTTTAACAATCCTTGACGTTGCAGAATGAGAAAAAGGTCCATTGATGATTGCTTCCCATATGAGGTATCCATTATCCTCAGATCCTATAACGTAGTCTTCGAAGTGATGCGCCCAGACTTCATAATCATGGGTATATAGGATTGGAATCTTCGTGGTTGAACCGATGCCGTTGGAAATATTGATGGGGTTTGATTGCGACTCGTCCATTATGATCGAAAAACCTGTTCAAAGATCAGACTTGTAATAAATCAGATTAGGGCAAAACAATAAATATCAAGATACGTCAATAATGAGATGACGGCTCAATAAATATCAGTAATTGCGGAAAACCCCTAATTGAAACCTTTTCACAGAAAAGAAGTGTATCGATTACACAGCCTCCCACTCTGATACCAATTGATGAGATTAAAACTTAATCTTGAAGATCGATTAGATCTTAAACAGGTAAATAAAGATCAAACAGCAAGAACGTAAAAGTAATGAACAACTTAAGTATGAATCAAATGAGTCGAATGATTATAAAATAACCCTCAGAAGAGCTCGATCAAGAACATCAACTGTAGAGGGTTGGAGGTTTACAAGAATGATCAAAGAAATCTGTAATGCTATCGTAATCGTCTAAATCGTTTTGATAATATGCATGCAAGCATATACTTATATAATAACCTAGCAAGCTCACGGTATGGACAGGCCCAAAACCGGAGTACAAAATAAACGGACTAACAGCCGAGCCCAATGACGCAATCTTCAAATGAATCTTCAACCCAACAGTTTCATATTCTATATGCTTTTAACAATGACAGTCGTAACGAACAACCATTTGAACGTACAGAACACATTATCAGGTTATTTGTGAAATACATTATAAATTGTTGTATTTATATTTTCACAAATGTTTTCCCACATTATAACAGTTAAAAGCGTAACTTTTGAACATGGTTTAGTCCTCAGTAACACTCCACAGAGATACGCCAGTGGAGGATAGTCAATTGATCTTATAGTATTATTACTAGTAAATTTTTTATTCCTATAAATTGGAGACACGTCCTCAGTGAACACTCCACAGAGATACACGTGTGGAGGACTGCCCCTCTAACCATAATCTCTTAGATAGGGAGCGTGACTTGAATGTATAGATCTATACTGGATTGACTACCCCGCACCAGGCTGCTAGCTACAGCCGAACCGAAGGGTTCAAGGGTGACAAAAGTCATAAAAGATATTGGCCTCGTCTCGAGTCATATCTAGTCTGTAGTATGGTTATAGAACTCGCAATTTGGATAATAGAAATTTACTTTATAGTAATAATGGGTTTAGGAACTAGTTTACTTGGTATTTATTAGTTTTATAAACGTGTTAAAACTAATGCATTTTCAGCATACATCTTTTACATTACATTTGGGATTGGTGAACTAACACAGACTTTACAAGGATAACCAGGTTTTCAGTATACATCTTTCACATTAGGAAAATATGGGATTTTCCTAGGATCACAGTTAAACATAACCAGAACCGTGTAACCTAACAGTTAACCAAACAATACTTTTAAGAAAATATGGGATTTTCTTGGGTCGTAACATTTTCAGAAACCAAAAGGAAACTCATACATTTTCACAAAACAAACCGCTTATGAACTAACCAGCTTTATGCTGATTTTCAAACTGCTTGTATTCTCAGGTCCGCATTAGACAGGTATCCGATGATCCTTTTGCCGAATACGGAGTGCATCAAAGACTCGTCTTGTTTTTGTTTATATATATATATATATATATATATATATATATATATTTGTATCACACTGTACAACTTTACTTTTTGAACAAATGTAAACTTTTAATGTAATGTAATGGTTGTTTACTTTACTTACTATGTGCATTGGATTTGATACTCAACGTGGAGTCCGCCCCGGAAATGTTTCCGCCTTCGGTTTTCGGGGTGTGACAGATTGGTATCAGAGCCCTTGTTTATAGTGAATGAAGTATACCAAACCTTACATGGTATAAAACAATAAACACTAAGGGGCCCAAGTGCTCTGAACTAAAAGTATCCTTCAAAGTATAAGTATTTTCAAAAGCATACAAGTATACCTAACCGTCGAGATCCGTAACTACAAGTAGAATAAAACATAAGTAAATGGGTGTTGTCTGCTGCGGTTAAACCTGGGCAGTTATGTAGTCGTGTCTAGGATCAATATAGCCTGGCCAACTATATTAATTCGAGACACGGCTAACATGTGCTTGGGAGTGACTGTGGTGTACGGCATGCCTAAAACTTACCCTAATATCCCAAACATCGAACCGTGGTTGTAGCGAATCATGAAATACTATGCGAGTATTTCTCAATCCAATCCTTTGTAGAAATCCTCATTCAAGCGATGTTCCCTGATCATTCCTTAGCGATAAATTATCTGTTTTGATAACTCTTTCCTGCTTTATCGCTTATTCAGAATATATATGTCTGTGATATCTCTCGATCCAATTCAGAGGACTTACCATCCTCTCTCTTTCTTGATCTTATTAGATCAAGATGCCTCCAAGAAAGAGACCCATCTCAAAGACCAACGACCCTCCACCACCACCTTCTCCTCAAATTGACCTCGTAAGGCTTCAAACAACCATTACTGTCAAAGTGACAGCCGCCATGTCACAAAGGAACCCCAGTAGTTCAGGAGGTGGTCCCCAGCCCCAGAACCTAGAAGATAGTCACGGACACTGAAGAGGGGGTTCTTATAAAGATTTCATGAGCGCAAAACCCACTTCATTTCACGGCACTGGAGGTGTCATTTCCCTCACTCGATGGTTCGAGAAAATCGAATCCATATTCGAAATCTGTGCTTGTTCGGAGTCCGATAAAGTAAAGTTCGCAGCTTGTACCTTCAACGACAAAGCCCTGACTTGGTGGAACGGCCGAGTCAAATCCCTGTCCCTACCTGTAGCCAATGCTATGGGTTGGGAAGCCATGAAAGAACTCATTCTGACTGAGTACTGCCCTCGGGGCAAAATATAGAAGTTAGAGCACGAGCTCTGGAACCTGAAGATGAAGGGTTCCGATATCGCTGCGTATACCTCGAGGTTTGATGATCTGGCACTGCTCTGTCCGGGAATGGTTACCCCGGAGAGTAAGAAAATAGTAAGATTTATTTGGGGGCTGATCCAGCCAACCAAGGGAAATGTCTTATCTGCACGGTCGGATACATATGACAGCGCCAAGAGTTTAGCCCATACCCTAATTGATCACAATGATGATGTTGAGGAAACCACCACCACCCCTGAACCAAGTAAGAGGAGTGGTGAGAAAAGGAAATTTTGGAAGAAGAAGAAGGGTCAATCTTCCCAAGGATCCTCAAAGAAACAGCAGACTGTAGCAGTCCATGCTGCTACTACCCCCGTTGCTGCTGCTTCTGTTGTGGGATCCACAGCCCAAACCCCTACCAGTAGTTATGTTGGTAACCTTCCTCTGTGTGAAAAGTGCAAGTACCCCCATAACCCCGGCCCCTGCCACGAGCTATCATGCACCAACTGTGGTAAAAAGGGGCACACGGTCCGATTCTGCAAGGCACCAACCCAATTTGCAAATCAATCCTCTGGAGCAGGTGTTGGTCAAGCCTGCTATAATTGTGGAGAAGTTGGGCATTACAAGAGGAATTTCCCCAAGAAGGCGACAGCTGATAATACCGGGAGAGTCCTAGCCATGGGACAGGAGGAGGCAGTCGCCGATCCCACTGTTGTTTCGGGTATGTTCCTTCTGGACAACTCTTATGCTAGTATTCTTTTCGATTTGGGTGCTAAAAGAAGTTTTGTTAGTCATTCGTTCAAACATAAACTAAAACCTAATCCCGAACCATTAACCGAAACATTTACCGTCAAGATGGCTAACGGTGAGAAAGAAAGCACCAACGATGTATTCATAGGTTGTACCCTTACCCTGAACGATCATTCATTTCCCATCGATCTTATGCCAGTCTCCATTAAGAGCTTTGATGTTATCATTGGCATGGATTGGTTGAGTCCCAGTCATGCGGATATCCTTTGCTACGAAAAAGCCATCCGTCTCAACCTTCATTCGGGTCAAACTCTCATAATCTATGGTGATAAACTCAGCTCCAACCTTCGTATCATATCCTGTATCATAGCTCAGAAACTCTTGCGAAAGGAATGCGAAGCATTTCTAGCCCATGTCATTAACGAGAAAAAGGAAAGTAAAGACCTCGCGAGCATCCCCGAAGTTTGTAACTTTCCTGATGTCTTTCCAGAAGAGCTTCCAGGAATTCCTCCCAAACGTCAGGTCGAATTCCGCATTGTCCTAATTCCTGGAGTTACCCCCGTAGCCAAGTATCCATATCGCCTAGCTCCAGCAGAAATGCAGGAGTTATCCAGCCAACTCAACGAGTTACTCAGTAAAGGGTTCATCACCCTGGGGAGCTCCGGTTTTATTTGTAAAGAAGAATGATGGATCCTTCCTGTAAATCCCTAATCTGCCCGTGTATCAGTCAGATCCATTTGGTGGTGCGGAATCCCAATCAAACGGATGATGTCAGATCAAATAGAAGAGAAGGAGAAGAAGAATAATAAGAATCTTGATTGTATTGATGATATGAATGAAATTCCTTACAATAGATTCTCACACACTCGTTTTTGTCTCTCTAGGCCGTAAACTCCTTAGGGTTCATAAATCTCTACTCCTCACCCTAACACCTCAATTTATACTTGAATATGGCCAGAAACAAATGGGCCGTAAATGAGTTTACGGTCGTAAGGTGTTTACGGCCGTAAACTCAGCCGTAAACTAGACCATAAATTTATAAAATATTACACAAAAATATAATTGCCCAGAAAAGTAAAGTATAAACCATATTTTGACCTAAGAATCTCCCCCTTGGTTTATAGCTTTCTTTTCTTAATGACCCAACAAGCTCCCCCTAAAAAGTAGCTGGCTCTTCTTGTCAATCTTCAACGGGAGATTTGCTTTAGCATTTATCTTCAAATTCTTCATGACTTCAAGATGAACTTGATGAATCTTCAATGAATGACTTCATCTTGAGCACTTGAACTATTCTTCAAGATTTGGAATTGAACGCGCACTAGGTGAGGAGGCTTGACGTACTGATTCTTGAAAGATGGCGCTTTCACCTTGAGAATCTTCAGAGAGAACATCAGAGAGAACAAAACTTTCAGATCACTTCAGCAGGTTTAAGATAGCAGCAGGCTGATTGAGTAGGCTCCAATGCAATCCGTCACATAATCTTCAATTTCAGCTTCACCTTGCTTCTGGGGTTGAAAAATTGAATGTTGAAAGAATAATCTTCATTTCTTGCTCCTTCGAATGAGAATTCTTCGATGCTCGCGGATGAGGCTTTGGCTCAGAAATCTTCAACACAAACTCCATGAATCTTATCTATACCTGAAATCACTTTTCAAGACAAAACAAAACTAAAAGAAAACTTAGCACTGAAAGCAAAACAGAAACAAAAATATTTTTGGATTTTTTTGATTTTTCTGAAGAAATAAAACAGAAATAACACTATTTTTGGATTTTTAATTTTTCTGATTTTTTTTTTATTTTCATTAATATTTAATTTTTAACTCTCCCCTAATATTTAAATTAGAAGAAACTATAATAAATTTAACAAAAATAAAAATTGATATCTAACTTTAAGAGTGATTTGGGATCAAAGTTTTTAGACAGCCTTTATCCACTTGTCGGTACCTTTCATATTCACATCTTCGTCTGGTCGATCGTCGGTATTGTTGTCCACTTAAACACGAAAAATTATGACAGATTTAGGACATACTATTTGTTACAAGACAAGGTGAACTTAAGTTCCTAAAAAATTATATCTGATCCTAATTCCTTAAATACTATATCTTAAGGACCATTCATCTGACGACGACCAGGGATATTGTTGTCCACCTAAATTGAGCAGCGAGATCTACAGACAATCTGTATGTGTTCAATTTTAAGTGTACTAGAACGTGTTTCCCGCTTCCTGATATGCCCCAGCCATCAAGAACTTCCAGAGTACTCCTTACACTGGGTTAGCAGACAACCATTCAGAGAGAGAAGAGATTCATAATTCTATTGCTAACTACTTCAGAGGGGTTGTGAAGAAGAAGGTTGCATATGCTGTGTACCAGGTCGGATTAGAAGTCGCGCAGAGGAGACAACATATGGCTAACAGATAAGAAGTATTTCACACATTTATATATAGCCTACAGAGAAATAGAGTTGCATATGTTGTGTACCAGGTCGGAATGGAAGTCACACAAAGGAGACAACATATGACTAACAGACGGAAAGAAAGAAAATGATATTCTATAGACCTAATTTATCGGAATTTACCAGTCGCCCCATCCAACCGGAATTAAGGATAGAATCCGCACATCGAGGAAAAGTTAAACCACGGTTCCAAGTACGGGTTCAATTAATATGACGAGTAGATTCCCATATATATCTCCCTGCTCAACCTATCCGAGCGTCATATTGTCAGGCTGAACGTATCTAACTAGGTCAAGATTTGTCAAGTCTATAAATTTCCTAAGTTCAACTCTCCCTAGTCAAGTCCATTTAAATTTTTTCGTGCCTACCAACACATCAAACCAGAGCATAGACCCTTCAACTTCGGGTACGTTACGTAGAGGCAGATTGCCTGTTATCACTTGATAATATCACTTCCCAAAACATTTCCCTCAAACACATTTCATAACCAATATATTTTTTATTTTCTGATTTTCTGATGTTTTTGGTTTTTTGAAAATTTTCTAATTTTTGTTTTGTTTTTATTTCTCCCCCTAAATGTGTGCATAGGAGAGAAACGAAAGTAAATGCGCAAATTTAAACTATCCTAAAACAAAAATTAGTCTTTAAAGCGAATCAGGTTAAGAAAAACTTAGGAGTATTAAAGAAGAAAATGCAAACCGTAAGTCACCGATTGAATTTGCATCCAGAAGGTCTAAGAACAGCACGCATAATCTCAAAACAGATCCAAAAATGCTTCATATCATTAAGCACTAACCCCATTTGTGATCTCTTCCTTTCTTCCTTTCTTCCTTTCTTCCTTTCCTGCAAAAGGACACATACTCTTAAACAAAGGTACGAATGTTGTACAGTTGAGAGATGTCCCCAATCATATGCCAGGAGCAGCCACTACCAACAAACCGAAGTATGATAATATGCCTCCATAGCTGCTCCGACACAGAGCGGGATTAGTTGGTCTTTGGAACCCAGTCCATTTTGAAACTTGGTCGACCTTTGTCATCCTTGCACAGTACTCTCTCCCATGACATATCCTACTTATCACAAACAGAAGATGTAGAAATATTAGAGTCGTTAGTTGATTTGGGAGTTTGAGCCTTCGGAACCCATTTGTAGTTGGGTTTAACCCATTTCTTTTTCGATCTGATGGCTGCCGAGATGACTTTGACCTAGCCGGTCTTGGCTTCACAGGAGCACCTCTTGAGCTGGGCTTCTTGGCTGGCATTCCCTTCTTGCCCTTGGGATTTAGATTCTTGGCCTTGTGGGATTGATTCTTAGCCTTCTGCGCGATCCAATCAACATTGTTTGAACGTGAACTGGAAGGATTTCTTTTGAAGTATCTCCCACTTGGCGCGTTTTTCCATCCTTGTGCGTAGTAGGGAACATACACATGATTAGGACAATTTCTGGCAATGTGCCCAGGTGTTCCACAGTGAAAACATGTCCTTTTCTTCACTGGGAAATTATTTCTTACTGCCCCTAGTGGTGTATCCTTGCCTTGTCTCTTGTTGTTTCCATATGCACACTTACAACAAGCACTTTGTTGTGCTGGAATTGGAGGCCTATATTTCTTAACGGCAGGTTTGTTAGAAGCAGCCAAGTTCGAAACAACAGATTTAGAGTTCAAGGAGTCATTGGTTTATTCATAAGAACTCTCCTTGTTCTCATCCTCTGCTACTTTACCTGCACATGTAACAGAAACATCAATATTTTCAACATTAATAACTCCTCCTGACACAAATCCAGCGGGTTTTCCGTATTTAAGATGTGCCTCCCTGTCAATTTCTTCTTGTTTCATAGGATGGATGTGTAGTTATGATTGTAAGGAGGAGGTACACTATCATACCACAGATCCGTTTGATGGTGCGGAATCCCAATCAAACGGATGATATCAGATCAAATAGAAGAGAAGGAGAAGAAGAATAATAAGAATTTTGATTGTATTGATGATATGAATGAAATTCCTTACAATAGATTCTCACACATTCGTTTTTCTCTCTCTAGGCTGTAAACTCCTTAGGGTTCATCAATCTCTACTCCTCACCCTAACACCTCTATTTATACTTGAATATGGGCCGGAAACAAATGGGCCGTAAATGAGTTTATGGCCGTAAGGTGTTTACGGGCGTAAACTCAGCCGTAAACTAGACCATAAATTCATAAAATATTACACAAAAATATAATTGCCCAAAAAAGTAAAGTATAAACCATATTTTGACCTAACACTTCCAGATGTGCATCGACTACCGTGAGTTGAAGAAGTTGACTGTCAAGAACCGATATCCCCTTCCGCGAATAGATGACCTCTTCGATCAACTTCAGGGAGCCAGCTACTTCTCAAAGATAGACCTTCGGTCAGGGTACCATCAGTTACGAGTTCTTGAGAGTGATGTTTCCATAACAGCTTTCAGGAATCGGTATGGACATTACGAGTTCGTAGTGATGCCCTTCGGTCTAACCAATGCACCGACTGTGTTCATGGACCTGATGAACCAGGTGTGCCGTCCCTTCTTAGACAAGTTCGTCATCGTGTTCATTGATGACATCCTTGTCTACTCCAGGAGTGAAGAAGACCAGAAGCAACACTTGAGGTTAGTATTGGAAACCCTTAGATCCGAGAAGTTGTACGCAAAATTTTCAAAGTGGGAATTCTGGATTCGGAAGGTAACTTTCCTCGGTCATGTGGTAAGCGAGGAGGGTATTCATGTGGATCCTTCCAAGATTAAAGCGATAGAGAATTGGTCAGCACCAAAGACACCCACAGAAATCCGTCAATTCTTGGGTCTTGCCGGCTATTATCGAAGATTCATCCAGAATTTTTCCAAAATCGCCAAACCCCTAACCACTCTAACACAGAAAGGTGTACCCTTTTGTTGGAGTGAAAAGCAAGAATCCGCGTTGCAGACGTTAAAGTAAGCCTTGTGTAGTGCACCTTCTCTGTCCCTACCCGAAGGGACAAAAGACTTCGTTGTCTATTGTGATGCGTCTAATCAGGGCTTAGGCTGTGTGCTTATGCAAAGAGGAAAAGTGATTGCTTATGCCTCAAGACAGCTGAAAGCACATGAGGTCAACTATACCATGCACGACTTGGAGTTAGGAGCCGTAATCTTTTCACTGAAGATTTGGAGACATTATCTCTATGGAACCAAGTGTACGATCTTCACTGACCATAAGAGCCTGCAGCACATCCTCAATCAGAAAGATCTAAACATGAGGCAATGACAATGGGTAGAGCTGCTCAGTGATTGTGAGTGCGAGATTCGCTACCATCCCGGGAAGGCCAATGTGGTAGCAGATGCCCTTAGCCGAAAGGAAAGTTCAAACCGTAAAGTGAGGACACTGATGATGACTATCCATTCCCATTTATCCATGCAAATCCAAGATGCCCAGATAGAAGCCCTCAAACCCGAGAACAAATCAAGCAAAGCCTTGAGGGGAATGGATAAGAAACTTGAGATCAGAGGTGACAGAGTCTACCGTTTCATGGACCGAATCTGGATTCCAAAGTCCGGACGATTTAGGGAAGTTGTCATGGAGGAAGCACCCAAGACCAGCTACTCTGTTCACCCAGGTTCGGACAAGATGTACCTATATCTCAACAAACAATACTGGTGGCCGAACATGAAAGCCGAGATCGCTACGTTTGTGGGCAAGTGTCTGACACTCGCCAAAGTGAAAGCTGAGTACCAGAAACCCTCGGGTCTGCTCCAGCAACCCGAGATACCCGAGTGGAAATGGGAGATGATTACCATGGATTTCATCACCAAGTTACCCAAGTATCCGAGTGGGTACGATACCATTTGGGTAATTGTCGATCGATTGACCAAATGCGCTCACTTCATCCCGATTAAAGAATCTTTTAAGATGGAAAGACTCGCACAGATCTACATCCAAGAGGTAGTTCGACTGCATGGTGTACCTGCGTCCATTATCTCCGATCGAGATAGCAGGTTTACCTCCAGATTTTGGTAGTCTTTCTAGAAGGCTCTTGGAACTAAACTAGACATGAGCACGACTTATCATCCTCAGACCGACGGTCAGAGTGAGAGAACTATCCAAGCCCTGGAAGACATGCTTAGGGCATGTGTCATCGATTTCGGCAAATTGTGGGACACACACTTGCCATTGATCAAATTCTTGTACAACAACAGTTACCACACCAGCATCAAGGCTGCTCCGTTTGAAGCCCTCTACGGTCGCAAGTGCAGATCCCCTCTGTGCTGGGCCGAGGTAGGAGACACGCAGCTAGCCAAGAGTCGATTCCCCGACAGTGCTCTCACTTGTCCTGAAATCATCCGTGAAACCACAGAAAAGATCATCCAAATCTGGGAAAGATTGAAAGCTTCACGAGATCGCCAAAAGAGTTACGCTGACATACGACGGAAACCTCTAGAGTTCCAGGTTGGAGACCGTGTCCTGTTAATGGTCTCGCCCTGGAAAGGCATGGTACGCTTTGGAAAGCGTGGGAAACTTAACCCGAGGTACATTGGACCCTTCGAGATCCTCGCCAGGATAGGTCCGGTAGCCTATAAACTTCGAATACCTCACGAGCTCAGTAACATCCATCCCATCTTCCATGTCTCAAATCTCAAGAAGTGCTTATCCGATGAAACCCTAGTGATTCCCTTAGACGAGATTGAGATAACCGAAAACTTGAACTTCATGGAGGAACCAATCGAAATCATGGATTGAGAGATCAAACGCACGAAACAGAGTCGCATCCCGATAGTGAAATTTCGCTGGAATGCCAAGCGGGGATCGGAGTTCACTTGGGAGCGTGAAGACTCGATGAAACAGAAGTATTCACATCTCTTCTCAGATCCATGAATTGTATCTTAATTCTGAATTTCGAGACGAAATTCCCTCTAACGGGGGGATAATGTGACAACCCGAAATTCATTCCCTCAATTGTAACCCTTTCGTTAATAAAGTTGTCGTTTTCGATTTCGTTTCCGTTACCTCATTAAATTAAGTCATAATTGTGGGACTTCTATTATGACTTAATGAGTGTCTAAACATGTTTAGAACTCACCTTAACACCTCATATTAGTAATCGGAAACATTTTAGAATCGACCATATCAGGTTACGGTAACTTAATCGGGTGCGACCAAAAGCATCATATAACGCCGGTATCGGGTGCGACCAAAAGCATCATATAACACCGTGTCCAAAACTTAGAACCTCTTTAAAGAGATATAAGCTTCCATTTGAAGCTTTTTCTCTCACTCACAACTCTCTCTCTAACCTCTCTCCTCAATTCAAATTCAAGGTCCAAAAACATTGATTTAAGGCTTCAAATCCTTAAGGTAACTTCCTTAACTTGTTATTCAACCTCTTTAGCCTTCAAATCCCAGTTTAAACATTGATTTAGGACCATCTTCATGAGTTTACGGCCCTGGAGTATGCTTGGGCCGTAAACTCAAATAAATTGGGTTTTTGAGCCTTAAAACCCCTCGAAACCAACTTTGGGACTTAGATATGACTTTATGGCTTACCAATTCGGACTTGGAACACCTTAAACATGGTTTTTGAGGAGTAAACATGAGTTTATTTCCCATGATCAATATTGGGCCGTAAACTCATCATTCATGGAGAGTAGACTCAAAACCAAGTGTTTAAAAGCCATTTAAACACACCATTAGCCTTGGAATAAATCCTAGAACCAACCACAATCAATTTGGGGACCTTAAACATAATAAAAACTCTTCATTAGAGAGTTTACGGCCATAACCCCCCAAGGATTGGTTCCAGGGCTATAAACTCACTAAGACAAGTCAAATGACGCCCAAACTTCATTCTAAGGTTTGTAAAATTACTTTGAATCACATGTGATTGATCTAAAGCCACCAAATCATCAATATAAGAGGGGTATAGGAGCTTATGGCCGTAAACTCCATGTTTAGGGCCGTAAACTCCCTTTGTTGGTGTTATTGGTGATTTAATTCATTCCTAAGCCTTAGATAAATTCATCCCAACATTTCCCCAAGTGTTTCAAGGCCATTTAGCATCCAAAAACACCACTTATGAGTTCACGGTCGTGAACTCATGTGGGTGTGGTGTTTAGGGCCGTAAAATCCCTAAGGAGTTTACTCTTGAAGTCCCAAATCATTATCCAAGCCATACACGTCCATAGATGTCACCCGGGTCTCTCCAAACACTTGATTTGAAGTGTTTTCGCTCATTGGAGTGTATTATCATATCTAATTAGTGTTTTAAAGTCTAATTAGATACCTTTGGATATTATTTCGTATTACATAGGAACCTCGCGTGTTATCAAGCACCGAACCAACAAATAGCGTCCAAACCGTCACGTTTTCTCGCCTGGTGAGTTCATACCCCTACCCATTTTCAATGTTTTCACTGTTTTCAGGGGGAATACAAGCAAAGTACAAGTGATACTTGTACTCAAAACTTGTTTTATATACATTGTGTTTCATATTATATATGCTTTTAACAATGACAGTCATAACGAACAACCATTTGAACCTACAGAACACATTATCAGGTTATTTGTGAAATACATTATAAATTTTTGTATTTATATTTTCACAAATGTTTTCCCACATTATAACAGTTAAAAGCATAAATTTTGAACATGGTTTAGTCCTCAGTAACACTCCACAGAGATACGCCAGTGGAGGATAGTCAATTGATCTTTCAGTATTATTACTAGTAAATTTTTTATTCCTATAAATTGGAGACACGTCCTCGGTGAACACTCCACAGAGATACACGAGTGGAGGACCGCCCCTGTAACCAGAATCTCTTAGATAGGGAGCGTGACTTGAGTGTATAGATCTATACGGGATTGACTATCCCGCACCTGGCTGCTAGCTACAGCCGAACCGAATGGTTCAAGGGTGACAAAAGTCATAAAAGATATTGGTCTCGTCTCGAGTCATCTCTAGTGTGTAGTATGGTTATAGAACTCGCAATTTGGATAATAGAAATTTACTTTATAGTAATAATGGATTTAGGAACTAGTTTACTTGGTATTTATTAGTTTTATAAACGTGTTAAAGCTAATACATTTTCAGCGTACATCTTTTACATTACATTTGGGATTGGTGAACTAACACACAATTTACAAGGATAACCAGGTTTTCAGTATACATCTTTCACATTAGGAAAATATGGGATTTTCCTGGGATCACAGTTAAACATAACCAGAACCGTGTAACCTAACAGTTAACCAAACATTACTTTTAAGAAAATATGGGATTTTCTTGGGTCGTAACATTTTCAGAAACCAAAAGGAAACTCATACATTTTCACAAAACAAACCGCTTATGAACTCACCAGCTTTATGCTGATTATCAAACTGCTTGTATTCTCAGGTTCGCATTAGACAGGTATCCAATGATCCTTTTGCCGAAGACAGAGTGCATCGAAGACACGTCTTGTTTTTGTTTATATATACATATGTATCACATTGTACAACTTTACTTTTTGAACAAATGTAAACTTTTATATGTAATGTAATGCTTGTTTACTTTACTTACTATGTGCATTGGATTTGATACTCAACGTGGAGTCCGCCCCGGAAATGTTTCCTCCTTTGGTTTTCGGGGTGTGACAATCGTTAAGTCCTATCATAAAACATAATAGAAGGTACTCTCCCTTCTTCTTAGAATAGAGAAACTTTTATCTTTCTGCCTACTTGATTCTTCTTATTCGTTGTGCTATTGGTTTAAACTCTTTCAATCAATTCAGAATTACACTTAATCTTATAAGTATAATCATATTTACTAAAACTTTAGTAAATCATGACGAATATCTTTGTCACTATTATGGTGAACTTGATCAACACACAACTTTGTGTGGTCAATCTCCTAGTCCTAAACTTGACACTTTGTCAACGAATTAGTCTAATTTCCAAATATGAAATTTCTCATTCAACGTACAATACTTGTTGCATTATTCCATGTTTCTGTCCACTTGAAACTTGGGTGATGAGAAACTCTCCTATTTGGTAATTCTTGACATTTCCACATAATTAAGAATCACATCCATTCGTTGTAGAAATATGCAAACATCAATTTTTCATAATGATTTCATTGCAAGGAAATAAATAAATAAATAAATAAGTCAAACCAAAATTTATTTTATTCATAAAAGCAGTGGAAAACATTTGTCCTTACAATGCAAAATCAACTAAAAACTATGTAATCAAATATTCCTAACAACTCTATCATAACTTTCTAAGCTCAAAGTATAATCTTCAAGTCCATGCGATCGAGATCCATTTCTTCGTGATTAGACTCATCTTGCTCTTTCATCAAGCTTCCTCTCTTTTCACTGATCCTGCAAAACATTCAAATGCAATCTTATCACATTATGTATTAAGAATCAACGAATAGGAACTTAATGGAGTTAGATAGTGGATTTTACCTGAAGCACATCCATACTCTTTGACTCTCCTATCTTCTGGACTCTTCAGGCTCTTAGGGAACACTTGTATCCAACGCCCTTTCTTTTGGCAGCAAACGCATGTCGGTTCTCCTAAAACGTCCTCAGAAGCATGGTTGGTTGACTTTCCCAACAAATATGCTCCATTGCTTTGCCAAATCATTTCTGATTCAGCATCAATGAGCATGTAAGTTAAGTCAATAAGGATTGCGTCATGATCCATCATATAATACTTTCTTTTGAACTCATTATATGATTCAGGGAGTGACTGCAGAACCTAGTCTACAGCCAACTTATCAGGGAATGACGCACCCAACATTATCAACCTATCGATGTGTGATTTCATTCCTAGAACGTGGGCACACACGGGTTTACCATCTTCATGTTTCATTGCCAATAGGGCTTTAGTGACATTGAACCTTTCAATTCTTCGATCTTGTGGGTTAGGGAGAACAATAGGATGAGGTGGAGGAAGTGAAGCATGATCTCGCTTTCCTCGATCAAATCATGGAATATCATCTTCATGTGGAAGGCTTGTTCCACGGGATTTGGGAAGACCATGATTGTCATACTTTGACATCTACAAAACGGGAGAAAAATAAATTCAAGTTAGTTGATTGATTGAGTCCTTAGTAAATCACCCAAATGAGATACTAAGGCTAGGAACCAACACAATACTTTACAACCTATAAAAGGGATGCCGTAATCTAGTTGTAGAATATTTGAAGGTAGGTAAATGATGATTTACCAGTTTCCACCATGAAAAACGAAAAAGAAATTTATGTTTTAAATCTATGAAAACTCCTAGATCCTTTGAGATTCATTGAACTTTTCAATGGCATGTTTAAATCTCGATATGCCCCTCTAGTTTGTGACTGGGATACTGAGGATCACAAAGTGGGTGTGAATAACCATGCAAACTTACATGGTGCCCCCACATGTTACAGTCACCTATTCGATGTGTCGGTTAACCGCACACGCTCCACCGAACTATGGCTAACATTGAGTCACCCTTTGCTACCTTTGCTTAGAACCATTTAGTGTGCCGGTTAACCACACACGCTCCACTAACGTCTTTGCAAGGGTACAAAGTGTAATTTCATGGAATTGCATCAATTCACTTTTGCCTAAAGTAACTAAGATTGGGAATTTTGTAAAAGCATTTAGTTACTTTTGTACTTCATTATACTTTTAATGGAAAGGATTCTGTCCTATCCTACCCGTTTGGCTAACGACCCTCCACTAGTCAAGAGTGCGGTGGGTAAGAGTGAATACCCATTCAATCGCCATTATATAGGCAATTTCCTTAAACACCCCTTATAGACCAGCTTCGTGAATGAGGCCTACTAACGGTAAGTGTGACAACCCGACATTTTGAGACAATATAATGTAACACCAGTCAAATTTAAGTCAAAATTTAACTTTCCAAAAATCTTATTTGGGTTAAATAAAGTGGTAGTAATCGTATCAAGGTTGTCATATATATAAAGAACACTAAAATCCGAGTTATAACGAAGAAGTTATGACTAATCCAAGATTTCGCGGCAAAAACCGGCACAACTGATAGACGTAAAACACAAAGTTTCAATACAATAATTTTAGTCTTTGTTATCTAAAAAAAAGTCATAGATATCATTAAACCGTGAACATACATAAAAACAATGCCCAAATCTGACGTCGGATGAAGAAGTTATGGATTTTTAACGAAGTTATCGTGTCCCGACCTATTAATTAAAATATAATTAAAAATAAAGTCAAAATTAGCCAACGGAGTCTAAATGAAAGTTGTAGAGTATTTTCTCACCTTCGTGTAGATATAAAGAACGTCAAAAACGGAGCTCGTATACGAAAGTTACGCATTTTAGAAGTTCTTGGTACGCACTTCAAAGTCTTATCCGAAGGAGTACGCCCAACGTACTCGGATACTAGGATCCGGATCATCCACGTCGGCCACTCACGTCGTCCGAGGCTGCAGTCAGCAATGATGCAAGCGAACGCCCAGCGTACCCTCGGAGTAAGCCCAGCGTACGAGGAACGCCCCGCGTACCTCCGAAGTACGCCCAGCGTACCGAAGACCTCCAGCCCCTATAAATAGTGTGCGAGGGTGCCGGCTACCTTGGCTAAATTTCTTCAATCCTCGCACATTTTCACCTCGTTTTTCGTGCCGACAACATCCCGACTTCCCGGTTTCATATCTAAGCCCCGACGAAGGTCCGAAGCCCCGAGATTCCCGAGAATCTCGTCACTTTCCGGTCAAAGTGCCGCCCGGAAAAATCTCTTTTTCTTCAAATCACGCACTTTCTTCGGTGAGTTCATACCCCTATAAACTACATTTTTTTTAAATGTGTTATCAATACTTTTTATATACACTTTTAAGGGGGGGGGGGGGGGAATACAAGTAAACACACGATTATTATCGTGTGTAACCCAAAGTTTCACTAAATACTCATTTTTATCAAGTAAATCATATGTGATTCATAACCACTATATGGAATCCTTCGTACGCAAAATATATCACGATATCATCTTATCTGTTGAAATTAAATATGTTGTTATACGTATACGAATCAAACACTTTATTTATACCTTGAGTACATGTGTTCATTTAAGTCACCACAAAAAGTTACACATTACATAACAAGTGAGCATCACACTAGGGTTTACTATACAAACGAAACAAACTTTTGGAAAAACTGTAATAGTTTACGGCAAACATTATTACATGCTAAAAACTCTTTATCAAACTGTCTTACATACTTTATGTTTCCTTTCAAACACTGTTAGAATCGTATTTCAAACGAATGTCATCTGATACTTAAAATTGTTCTTATCAAACAAACTACTTTCAAATCGTTTTATAAACTGACATCAAGTCATCACTTCTTATTTATTAAACTTCTCAAAGGTTATACAAAACTTCTTTTATATTTTTATTGTCAAATGCACTCCTATACATGTGTGGTTATATATATATATATATATATATATATATATATATATATATATATATATATATCATGTATACACATATAGACATAAAAGTTTTCCATCAGTGGTTCAGTACCTTTGGGTAGCAAAGGCATATTTCAGTTATACACACACACTACTAGTAACTATAATAGCTATAGTTAAGATATACTACTTACCATTCCAAGTACAAGGAATCACACAAGAGTCAGTTTATTTATGAGTCTATACTAATGCATCACATACTATATGAAGAGATACGATTACATACAATTACAAGGCATACAAATTTCAAGACATACAATTACAAGAGATACGATTACATAAGATAGTGTACTAGATATTCATGAAATTTTACATACTACAAAGTACCATATCAAAGAGATATTTTCATATACAAGAAGAAATGGACATTTTCAATCGTAAATTTGTTTTATACTAGGTTTTGTGAGACATTTCACGTACTTTCGAGTATGCATTAGTAAGTCCTGTATTATATACGATAATCCCTTGTAGGGGGAGCGTGATACTTGTGTATAGATCTATACGGGATTGACAATCCCACACCTAAGCTGTTAGCTACAGCTAGGCCGGCAGGCCTGGGGTGATAAATGTCATAACAATTCCAACGCCTGAAGAACGTTGTTACAGGCAGTCTGGGTCATTAGAATGGTTATAAAACTCACATGGAGTATTAAAAACACATTGATTTACGGGGTTATCAAATACTTTAGCGGTTATATACGTACAAAAATCTACTATTTTAAGCATGGAAAAATACCTTGATAGTTCATTTACTACCAACCACCTTTGGGCAAATATTGGATTTCTAAAAGCAAACATTCAAAACAGTCGGGTCTTGGTATAAGTCTAGATTTTATACTAGTAGAAAATATGGGATTTTCTAGGGTTTTCAAATGTTTACAGATACTTACAAACATGTTCATTGGTACAAAATTTCCTACAAGCATTGCAGGTCTTCCTTTACAGTTTTACAAATCAAAGTCACATAAATACTTATGAATTCACCAGCATTATTGATGATACTCGCTTTCAGAATAACTTGTCTTCCCAGGTCACAAATAGACAGGTATGACAATCAGGATTTGTGAAGACGGAGCGGTCAAGACTCGTCTTTTATTTTTGAATATTCATTTTTGTAGAATTATACTATGAAATAACTCAAATGTAATTAAAATTATACTATTAATGCAATGGATGATGTTGTTGCTTGTTTACTACTTTGCATTGTTGTGATACATTACATGACGTCCTCCGCCCCAGAACGTTTCCGCCGTTCTCGGTTTTGGGGTGTGACAGATTGGTATCAGAGCATTGTTTATAGTGAATTGAGTATATCAACCCATAAAAGGTATACAAACTATAAATACAATAGGGATTAAAATACTCTGATAAAAAGTCTCTACTTTTAAATAATAAAATATTTAAGAAAGTATACATGCCTGGATTAACACTAAAATCAGTGTCACTAAGGCAGAACAAAAGTATTACGATTGTTGGGCAGCACAGGTAGACTTAGAGACATATGGTCAAAACTGGGATGATATAGCCTAATCAACTATATTATCCAAGGGTTGACTAGCATGTGCCTAAGTGTGGTTGTGAGTTGCAACAAGTCTAAAAACTTACCCATAATACCACAATGAGAACAATAGAACATAAACCTGAAATACTATAGGAGTATTCTACAAACTACTTATATGTTAGATTCTTATACCCCAATTATCGCTTAGATAACATAGCTAGACCCCATCCCCACGACGACCCGTACTTCCCAAACGAAGGCAATACTGGATCGTTCAGAGAATGATCATCCAATCCCTTTTGAATGATCACCATGTTGAAGACATTTCAGATGATGATAACACCGAACTCGAAGATAAGAACCTACCCCCGGTGGCTCCCAATTTAAACCCTAACCCTCACCCAACTCTTCATAGCCCGATGGCTCCTCATGTAGAATACTTGGAAACATGGAGCGAAGAGAAAGATCAACCTATGCCGTTTAAAGGAGACTAAAGCTGGTACAACTTAGGCGAAGGGAGCTTAGCAGACATATCTCTACTAATCCTGATCCGTAGAGTTGCCCGAAACGAAAATCAGGACAGTTCTCTATCCATCGTATCAAATAAGTTAAATCCCTAAGCAAGAATACATACCATCCACACCAATCGTCTTGAAATTCGTCGGAAGAGATCTGAGAGAGACCATGAGACCCTACCACAAGCATTAGCTGAAACACGAGCTTAAGTCATAGAACTTCGAAGGGTATACGAAGGACACCTACTGGATATGAAATGTCAACTGACTGAGCTGAGAATCCACCAGAGGGATGACCGTCACCAAAAGTAGATGCCTTACTTTAATTTCCCTTGTTAAAAGATTTATTTTTTCTATCAATGCCCGATGCAACATTTTTTTATGAAACTATCTTGTACTGTAAGTACTGCTAGTTAGGCCGTTATGCGGCCAAAACCTTTCTACTCTAGATATGATGTAAGACCTTCTTCAAAGTCAAATTTTCCTAAACTTATTAGATCTTAAAACATCGATGATATTGACAGTCGGCTAACTTCCGTGTCACCTTTTGTTCAAAAACCCTCATCATACCTTTGTTAATATGCTTTAGACAAGTCATTGGACTATAGTAATTTAACTCCGGAGACATTTCCAAGTCCCTTTTAGTGGTTGGATCATGTTATTCACCAACCAACGATACCTCAGCTTGAACGATAAAACATCTTAAGACCATTCTACAAACATACTTCTACTCTGTACTAGGACTGCATCATAGGGATGTAGGTCAAACCATCATGAACATACTTCCAATCTGTACTAGGACTGCATCATTGGGATGTAGGTCAAACTTTCGAGAACATACTCTTACTCTTTACTTAAGTGACCGAAATACATCTAGGCTCAACCATAATATCTCACGAACTCCTTTTTCTTTCGTGTTACAGAATCATGTTGCCGTAGAGAAGTAATCAACCCATCAGCCAAACACCAACTCTTCAGATTGATGCAGCTACCTTTCAAGCTGCAGTCTCAGCTGCTGTGACAGCTGTTTTGAATCACCTTAAGGCTAACAACGCAAATGTTAGCAGGATGGTTTTCAATAATTCCAATCCAAATAACAACCAAGTACACCCACAAATAACAAACTACCACAACACTCTGAACCTCAAACCAAAGAACAATAAACGAAAATTATGCGATAGAGTTAAACGCAAATCACCTCGAGGGACAAACAAGAGACCATCACCGATGGCAGCCTTCGCAACCACGACATCTGCAAATCCTACCACCAACACTGCTAGTATCCCAATTATCCCTAACCCGGCCAGACAGTATGCTGGAAACCTACCAAAATTCAATAAGTGCAGCTTCCATCACCTAGGTAGTTGTTGTTTGTTACACTGCAAGACCTGCAACAAGAACGGACACACTACCCGCTTCTGCAGGACTTGGGTCCAACACATTACTTCAACCACCAATGTCGAAATTTCTCGGATATGCCATCTATGTGGTTTAATGGGACACTTCAAGAGGGATTGCCAAATAGAGAAGAATGAAAGTGGAACAGAAGGAGTTTGACCTCAGAATGGGAAAAGGCAATGAAGGACCCGACTATAATACGGACTCGCTTCCAATCATCAGCATTAAGTAAGTTGTTAATCATGTTTAAAACTAGTTCAAATCAAGTCTTATCTTTTGAGAGATCCCGTCAGAAAAGGGGACCCTCGTGTTGCGTATACTTGCCTTTTGTAGTATACCTTGTTCGCAACAGTAGTCTTATAGTAAAATGTCACACCCCAAAACCGGAATGGCGGAAACGTTCTGGGGTGGATGACGTCATGTCAAGTATCACAACACATGCATTATAGTAATCAAAGTACAACAAAACATTGCATTAATAGTAATAGTTTTACATGGTTTACATGACAGTACATAAAGGTAATACAAGTAATAGAATAAATACAACGTGATACTAAGCTATCTTCATCAATAGCTCCTGGGATGTACCTGTCTAATGCTAACCTGAGAACACAAGTTATTTGAAAAGCGAGTATTAGCATTTTTTTACAAATGCTGGTGAGTTCATAAGCATTTAGTGACGTTTTTATTTGAATACTTAAATAAAAGTAGTAGTTAAAGAGATTACAATGTATTAGAGTTCTATCCAGAAAATCCTATATTTTCTTTAATAAAAGCAGCCTTCTACCAAGACTGGACAAAGTTATGTGGTAAAAAGTAGTTTTCCCTTAATTGTTATCATTATCAAAATACTGAATTTTATTATTAAGAAAGCAAGAGAATTCAGGGAAATAACATATGCCTCAGCAGTGAGGACTGCTGACTAAGGCAAAGGTATCATAGACTCCAGGAGAGTATCGAACGAATGACACGCCTGGTTCAGTCTAACAAATGGAGACAAAGACCCCAGAAGGTACCAAATGAAAGGTACAGTTGGTAAGGTCTAAAACAGTGAACACATACCGCAGACAGTATCAAATGAAAGATACATCTTGCAAGGTCAAAAAAGAGAATACAGACAGCAAACAGTATCAAATGAAAGATACATCTTGCAAGGTCAAAAAAGAGAATACAGACAGCAAAGAGTATCAAATGAAAGATACATCTTGCAAGGTCAAGGCAAAGAATACCGACCGCAGACAGTATCAAAGTAAAGATACATCTTGCAAGGTCAAGACAGAGAATACAGACCGCATGCGTATCAAATGAAAGATACATCTTGAAAGGTCAAAAGCAGTGTGACTCTGAGAATCAGTTACCAGCATACAGTGTAAATTGCCGGTGAAATACCGTTACCTTAAGACCATGAATTATAAGGTACCCTGGGATACTTGTAACTGATGGGTTTTGAGCATTCTAACACTTCCTAAGTGTACATGCAACCCTAATAACCTTGGATCTATGTTTGTCTAATTGTCATGCAAAGTTGAATTCCAACGTTATATTCTTATCTAGCATACATAGGGAACAATTGTCTCCCACTTGGATAAGTCTAATAACTATTACTGCAAGTATGACTTCAGGAACCGATCGGCAATCATAGCTCTTTTCAAGGTTTCTCGAAACTGAGAAGATGATGGTACGCCATTTATGATAAATGATCATATAATCCTCTGTTCTAGATATCATTCGGACAAATACATGGAACAATGTCTTACTTATTGTCCAACAATTTGTTTCCCGATTTCCGATTTGTTTGACAAAGAACTTCATTGAACACATCAATTTAGTTCTGACCGGGCCCGGTACATAGGTCAAACCAAAATCGTCGAGGGGCCCAGATATCAGCTTCTAATCCAAGAAGGAACAGATAAACTTCGACTCATATGTTTGTTCTACTACTCATTGAATTACACATAAGAGCGCGATTTTATAACATCGAGTTACCAATGCGTTTTTCGTACAATCAATGCATAACCAACTTGTAAGTAACAAATCATATCTCTAGGTTTAAAGATTTATATGATATTACCATCTCACGATCACTCGAGATAGAATTCCATGAAGTGATTCCAGTGAGCGTGGGTTGTGTCCAATGCTCAGAACTTATGAGCACTCATGATTGTTGTAGCCTTGTCCCAGACCTCTACAACCAAACATGACAGTCTTGATTCATACCTACTTCCGACATATGACCGACTGTGGAGGTTTGAATAATATGTTATACCAAACAAAATTATTTTGGAAGTCAAAACATGCAAAAGAAATATAGTAAACGATCAACAAGAGATAGTAACACTTTACTCATAAATAAAACACTTTTATTCATCATCAAATGTCAATTACACTTTACAAATTTCGAGATTATCTAACTACTAAATCTAATATCATCCTTCAGCCCTATACTCCGAGCATGCTGGAGATGCTTAACCCGAGTCAGTCCCTTCGTGAGGGGATCTGCCGGATTCTCATCTGATGATACCCTCTTTTCCATGAGGAGTCCTTCTTCGATCCGATGTCTGATGAAATGGTATTTTCTGTCGATGTGTCTGGATCTCCCGTGATCCCTTGGTTCCTTGGCTAAGGCAACAACACTTTCACTATCACAGAAAATTTCCATTGGCTCTTTAATAGCTGGTACAACTCCAAGGTCTCCAATGAAGTTCCTCAGCCATAACGCCTCCTTTGCCGCTTCGCTAGCTGCAATATACTCTGATTCACAAGTAGAATCTGCCACTGTCTCTTGCTTGGAACTCTTCCAAGAAATTGCTCCTCCATTTAGGGTAAAGACCCAGCCCGACTGAGAGCGGAAGTTATCCTTATCAGTCTGAAAGCTAGCATCACTATACCCTACAACTCTCAAGTCATCACTCCCACCGAGGGTAAGGACCCAGTCCTTAGTCCTTCGTAGGTACTTGAGAATATTCTTTATCGCAGTCCAGTGTGCCTTGCCAGGGTTCCCCTGAAACCTGCTAACCATGCTCAAGGCAAAGGCTACATCAGGTCGAGTACACGTCATAGCATACATGATCGAACCTACAGCCGAAGCATAAGGTACTTGACTCATTTCTGCTATCTTAGCCTCAGTGCTAGGGCTTTGTGTCTTACTCAACTTGGCGCTACTCTGGATGGGCAATTCTCCTTTCTTGGAGTCTTGCATTCTGAATCTCTTCAGAACCTTCTCCAAGTAGGTACTTTGACTAAGTCCAATTAGTCTTTTACTCCGATCTCTCAAGATTCTTATCCCCAAAATATAGGCAGCTTCACCAAGGTCCTTCATAGCGAAACACTTTCCAAGCCAGGACTTTACTTCCTGCAGGGTTGGAATGTCCATTCCTATGAGTAGTATGTCATCCACATACAATACCAAAAACCTAACTATACTCCCACTAGCCTTGACATATACACAAGATTCATCTTCACTCCTAGAAAAGCCAAATTCCTTGACCTTTTCATCAAAGCAAAGATTCCATCTGCGAGGTGCTTACTTTAATCCATAAATGGATTTCTCAAGCTTACACACTCTATTAGGGTACTTGTTGCTGACAAAACCCTCTGGCTGACTCATGTAAACATCTTCAGCCAACTTCCCATTAAGGAAAGCGGTTTTGACATCCATTTGCCAAATTTCATAGTCATGAAATGCGGCAATGGCTAACAGAACCCGAATAGACTTAATCTTGGCTACCGGAGAAAAGGTCTCATCATAATCCACTCCAGGAATTTGAGAGAAGCCCTTTGCAACCAGTCTAGCCTTATAAGTTTGTACTTTACCATCCATGTCGGTCTTCTTCTTGAAGACCCATTTGCACCCTACAGTCTTTCGACCTGGTACATTCTCAACCAAGTTCCAAACTTGATTGTCATACATGGATTGTATCTCGCTATCCATAGCCTCTTTCCATTTAGCAGACTCGGGGCCTGCCATGGCTTCCTCGTAGCTGTTAGGGTCATCTTGACTTACTAGTGTCTCATCACTAATAAGTGTCTCACCTTCTGCAGTAATATGGAATCCATAGTAATGCTCAGGTGCACTCCTAACTCTCGTGGAACGCCTCAGAGGTACAGATTCGTCAATTGGCTCAATAGGAGTTTCCTCCTCAAGTTGAGGTCTAGAGTTTGAAGTTCCAACAAACCTTCACCCCTTTCACACGAGCCTGTGAAGGGTGACTTTGTCATTTTTCCAAGTAAGCATGATTCACAACTATTATTTGACTTTAGGTCAAACGACTCCAAGACTCCATCCTTTTGGAGTTGGCCTATGCGTTTCTTGCTTATATGTCCAAGACGACAATGCCATAATGATGCTTTATCCAAGTTATTATTATTAGTAGAATCAATACACAAAACATTATTTCCTAAGTTATCTACAATAGATACAGCTTCATACACACCATCACAAGGTAATGCTTTAAAATAAAGTACATTATTAAAGAAAGCATTAATCGAACCAACTTCATTATCAAACGAAAAGGTGAAACCTTGTTTGTACAATGCATGAAAGGAAATAATATTTCTTGCCATTTCTGGTGAATAACAACATTTATTCAAATCTAAATTTAACCCACTACTTAGCGATAAAGTATAAACTCCAATCTTGGTGATAGGTGTAACTTTCCTATTCCCCATGATTAAGTTTATTCTTCCTTGCTCCACATTCTCACTTCTTCCTAGTCCCTGCAAGTCACAACAAATATGAATACTGCAACCGGTATCAAGGACCCAAGATTTCGAATGGGGTGAGTTATTAGAAATGATAGTGTAAATACCTGCATGGTTGGGTTTGACTTTCCCATCCTTCACATCCTGCTGGTACTTTGGGCAGTTCTGCTTCCAATGAGCTTTTTCATGGCAATAGAAACATTCAGCCTCTTTTGGGTCAGAAGAAGGAGTAATGAAACCTTTCTTGGTTCCACTTGAAGAAGAGCCATCAAGGGTCTGAGCCTTGGTACCCTTCGAAGATCTCTTTCTCTTCCTCCCTCGACTTTTCCCAATTGCCAAGACCGGAGTTGAGTCTGGAGTAGGAGTGATAGCAACCGACTTCCCCTTAAGACCTATTTCTGCGGTCTTGAGAAGTCCCTGAAGTTTGCTGAGGGTGACCTCTTCCTTGTTCATGTGATATGTCATGCGGAATTGATCATAGCACGATGGTAAGGAGTGCAAAATGATATCTATTGCAAGCTCCTCAGGGAAGTTCACATTAAGCTTCAGCAAACGATCCACATACCTTTGCATTTTCTGCATGTGGCTCGTGACGGACTCTCCGTCCTTCATCATGGTTGTTATTATGGAGCAGATGACTTCGTACCTCTCTTGTCGTGAACTTTGATGGTATCTTTCCATCAAATCTTGGTGCATTTCATAAGGGTAGAAATCTTCATAAGACTTTTGGAGTTCAGCTGTCATGGTGGCCAACATGATGCAAGCCACCTTGGTTGCATCTCTTTCATGAGTATGAAAGTCAGCGATCTCCTGTGGAGTTGCAGTGGACTCATCAATTTCCTTAAGCTCCTTGTCAAGGACATATTCTTTGTCCTCGTAGTGGGTAATCATCCTGATGTTTCTGATCCATTTATTGAAATTGGATCCATCAAAGGTGACTTTCCCACACAAACTCATAAGAGTAAAGGAGCCATTAGGATTCGAGCCAGAAGCATTATTTGAAGACATCTGAAAAGGAAGGACAAGTTTAGTTTAGATTTAAGAGAGTCCTTAATAAAACCCCCAAATGTAATATTAAGGCTAGGATCCAATCACAATATAATATAACTTAGAACAGGTATGCCATAATCTAAGCTATACCATATTTGAAAGGTAGGTGAATGACGATTCACCAATTTCCACCACGAAAACCGAAATATTAGATATTTAGTTTTTATTGGTTTTAGAAATTCCTAGATTCTTTGAGATCCAATGAAGTTTTCAAAGGCATGTTTCAATCTCGGAAGTGCCCTCCAGGTTTTGTGACTGGGATGCCGAGGATCACAAAACGAGGTGTGAAGTAACCATGCAAATCACTTGGTACCCTTAAAGTTTATCACTCAATCGATGTGCCGGTAAACCACACATGCTCCACCGATACTATAATAAACCTTAAGTCACCCTTTACCTACCTTGTTAAGTCTAAGTTAGTGTGCCGGTTAACCACACACGCTCCACCAACGACTTAGACAAAGTGTAAAGTGTAATTTCATGGATTAGCACCTTATTCACATTTTTCCTAAAGTAACTAAGATTGGGAATTTAATAAACATTTAGTTACTTTATTATATTCATCATACTTTGAATGAGAATTTATAAGTCCTTATCTTACCCGTTCGGCTAACGACCCTCCACCAGTCAAGCAAGCGGTGGGTGAGAATATTCACCCATTAAGTCACCATTTTATAGGCAACAACCTTATACCCACCTTATATACCGGCTTCGTGAATGAGGCGTACTAGCGGTAAGACGACTTTATTCTTATACATATATATATATATATAATTATTAAATCATCATAATATAAGTATAAGGGTTGAATTTTAACTTTTAAAATTCTAGGGGTTGGAACTTAAAGTTTTAACTTAACTTTACTTGTTCCAAAACTTGAGGGCATGTTTCGTAACTTTCAAAACTTTTCATTTCTTGTAACTTATGAGTTTAATAGAGTAATAAAATGAAGACTCTTCATTTTTTCTAACTCTTGTGTTTTCTTAATGGTTTTAACTCAAGTGTGACTCTTGGTTTTCCATAACTTAAGGATAAGTTATGGACTCCATTAAAACACATTATGATCAACAATTAATCTACCACATAGGTTACAAATAATTCCTATGATCATCTAAAACATCATAAGAACAAGAACATGGATATGAACACAATCAAAAATTACATAAAACTTTGTAATTTTGATAACTAGTTGTTGTAAATGAATTAGCAAAGACATTACACCACCAAAAACAAGTTTTCAATTACCAAAACAGTTTAGGGTAATGTTTCTAATTCATTTCCAGCAACTGAATCGAAATTCTGCACTTAGTTGACCCTACTCGCCGAGTGCATAAACTGAATCGCCGAGTTGGTTGAAGATACTCATGGACTCGACGAGTCCCCCCTATAGACTCGACGAGTCCATTCGCAGACAGCAAAATTTCTGATTCTGTTTTCAACTTTTAAGCACAAATAAGAACAAGCAAGCCTAGGCTCTGATACCACTGATGGGTTTTGAGCATTCTAACACTTCCTAAGTGTACATGCAACCCTAATAACCTTGGATCTATGTTTGTCTAATTGTCATGCAAAGTTGAATTCCAAGGTTATATTCCTATCTAGCATACATGGGGAACAATTTTAACATAAAGTATAGATAGAATAACTTACCTTGTTGTTGTTTGTGTTCCTTGAAACCTTGTGAGCCTAGCACCCCAAGTGTGATGCCTCAAATGCTTCACACAACACCAAATGCTCTTGGAAGAACTTATGAGAGAATACTCACTTCTTCAAAATCGGCCAAGCCCTCTAGTTTCTTAGTGTAGCCGATTTTGGGTGGAGAACATGTTACTTATATAGTGTTGACACACCTAGGGTTAAACCCTAATGTGTCATGACTCTTCATTTCCATGACCCATGGGTTTGTAACTCCTATGGAGCATCCATGGAGCATCCTATGGGTGGACACCAACTTGATAGTCCATGGAGCCTTTTAGCCCACTATACAAAATATGGATGATTTATATAATCAACCCATATATTTAATTAGTTATCTTTTGATCACTTAATTAATTCTAAATTAATTCTTGATCAAACTAATCAAATAATATTATTAATATATTAGAACTTATAATATATTAATAATCTCCAAGTGTTATTTCTCTCATTTAGTCTATCCAATTGCATGGTGCCATGCGACCCAAATGGACCACGTCGGGTCGGGTCAAGTACATACCAGAAATAGTTATGGACTTAGACACCTTATCCAACAGTAACCATACTAACCGACACTAGAGTACCAGACGCCCTACGAGCGTCTTGCGAATGTGACAATTGTCACCCCTTGGCTTGGTAGGCCGTGGATTGTAGCTAGCAGTCAGGGTGCGGGGGTGTCAGTCTCGTATAGATCTATACACATAATGTCCGCTCTCCCTACAGGAGACTCTGGTTACCAACTAGACGACGGAGAAGGTCGTGTCCTGAAGATGCATCCCAAATAGTGGGTAGAGACTTCCAATTAGTGGGTAGTGGGTTTCTAATGTAGGTACTGAACTAGAGGTAGAGACTCATAACTGAACTGACTGAAGTAAACCCGTATGTCTATGCTTGTGTACATAATATATAACTAATGAATCAAACGTCTCAACGACGAAAAGGAAATAGGCCGGACAAACCTTCCTAAGTCCTTCAATCATTATTTATATGCATCTATACAAGCACAGACATACATCTAACTACGCTTGAGTGTGTATCAGGTAGAATCGTATCGTGAAGTATAAGTGTACAGTGTGGAATATCTGAGTCGTGAAATATAAGCGTACAGTGTGGAATATCCGAGTCGTGAAGTATAAGCATACAGTGTGGAATAATCGAATCGTAAAGTATAAGTGTACCAAGTATAAGTGGCTACAAGTATAAGCGGTATAGAGACAATAACCGGTATAAGCGTATCACGAAGGAAATGTGTTTTCAAGTATAAGTGAAGTAGAAGCGACAACTGGTGAAGTAGGAGTGTCTATCGGTATAAGTGACTACCAGTATCAGTGAAATAGAGGGAATAACAGGTATAAGCGCTTCAAGAAGTGAAAGTGTTACCAAGTAGGAGTGTAAAATAAGTAAAAGCGAAGCAGCAGTATCTATCAAGTAAAATTATACGTCGTGAAAAGGGAACTTCGATGAAAGCCTTGGAAAAACCTTTATACTCGAGAAAAATCACATTTGGTATTCTTTGGTAAGATAAGTTTGAAAAACTTTATAAATCCTTGGAACCTTTATAAACCAGTTTAAAATGAATTTAGATAAAATAGTATAAGTAAGAGTTTTGAAACCAATGAAACCCTTTTGAAACCATCATAGTATCCTACTCGGTAAAATAGTATACAGTGTGGTAAAATCTTGTGCATGCGGGTTATCAATCACATATGATTGATATGATAACTGGCATGTTTAACTTGTATTCACCCCCTATAAAACATGTAAAAACATTAAAAGGTTCATTCAGGGGAATGAACTCACTTGGTGTAAGTGGATCCGACAAAGGCGTCGGTTGGGTGCTCAGTGTCCGGCAAGGACTTGGACACACTTAGAGACCTATTTAACATATGATAACATATGTTCACATTCAATTAGTATATTATATACCAATTAAACAAGTATACACACTCTAAGGAGCGGAAAACACTTTGGTTAAGTGTTTGGGGTGTCCCGGGTAGCGTTTAAAGGTGTGTATGGCTTAGGAATGGAGTTTACTCTCTGAGAGTAAACTCCCAAAGCTTAGTTTACGGCCCAGGGACATCTCACCATGAGTTTACGGCCGTAAACTCAAGGTGAGGGGTTCTAGTGTGTTTTAAGGCTTCTAACTTGCTCATGGAATTATTCTAGGTCCAAAACTATATAGTATGAATGAGTTTAAGGTCTTTAAGGGCATCATTGGAGAGTTTACGGCCCATGAACCCCCCCTAAGGGAGTTCACGGTCGTGAACCCTCATTCTTTGAGTTTATTGAAGTTTTAAACCCCAAATACCCTCCTAGTAATTTATAATGAAGCATGAAGCCATTTGGGGGAATTAAAACCATCATTTTGGCATGTTTGAGGGGGTTTACGGCCTTGACACATGTCTGGTACGTAAACTCCTTTTGCCCCTTCATTTCAATGTGTTTGAATGATCTAAACCCAAAATACCAAGTCCCTAAATTATGTATGAAGCCTAAGGGTGGTTTGGGAGTGTTTTTGGGGCATTTTAGCATGGATTAGAGGTGTTTACGGCCTAAGGATGTGCTTGGGCTGTAAACTCTCTTTTATGCCCTAACTTCTTGTGTTTTGATGATTAAACACTCCTAGACAAGCTCCTTAATTGGTTCCTAGGCTAAAAGGAACAAGTTTGGGTCATTTTGGCCCCATTTAAGGGGTTTACAGCCTAAGGAGGATCTTAGGCCGTGAACTCCTTTTCAACAGCTTAAATGGTCCACTTTTAAGTTATAATCACGAGTCATAATGTTTAGAACAAGCTAGGGTAAGTGGACATACGATTTGGAAGCGTTCGGTTGCGGATTTGGCTCGAAAACGTGTCTAGTGAGAGAGTATAGAGAGAGAGGGTGAAAAAGGCTCAAATGGAGTTTACTCCCCCTTATATATGGGTGGGAGTTGGAGCTCAGTGATATTCTACCCGATACTGTCGTTTAACGGGGCCTTTGGTCGCACCCGATTTAGTGGTCGTAATAATAAAAACTAACTTTTCCAACTAAATGGAAATGTGTAATACAAGTTTTTATTTTTCCTTATCATGACTTAACGACATAAAACATAAATAAATAAAACATTGATTTATTTGACGACCTCCTATTAACAGAACTTTTATACGGTGGAATATTCCGTTAACGGTAACGGGGTAATGTAACGGAATAACTTTGGGTTGTCACATCATCCCCCTGTTAGAGGGAATTTCGTCCCGAAATTCAGGTCTAGGCAAGGTAATAGGTATGAATGGCCAAGTAGAGGCAAGAGGGTACTTCCTATTCTGTTTGTCCTCACATTCCCAAGTGAACTCTGGTCTGTGTTTGTCATTCCAACAGACCTTCACACACGGGATGCGGATTCCGCCTTGTATAGCTAGTGGGTTCCGACTGGTGTATCTACGAGGTTAGGGTTCTCAATGGTCTCTGACACGAAAAGTAGGATACGATGAGTGACTTCGGGTAAACATATATCAAGTCTATCAAGTGGATCGATCCAAGAAGAGGCTTGTGGAATATCCTAAAGTAGTACTGGTCTTATGAGGGTTGGACCAAATCTCTATGAGGATTCTCAGGTGGTCCAAAGCCCTCGGAAGGGTAGAGCCTTTTAGTACTTAGAACATAGGGTACTTCTATGGCAAGATCATTACTAGCATGATCGCCATTCCGAAGTTCCTAACGTTCTCTGCCATACTAGTAGTGTAGTTCTCCCGGTTGGTCCTTAGGAAGCTCGGGTTGTCCTTGGTTTCGCGTTTCCTATCAACTGGTTGCTAAAGGCTTTCTAGATCACCAAATGGGTTGTGTATGTGCGGTTATCTGTCTGCTGTAAAGTGTCTATCTCAAGCTCATGCAAAATGAACCTGCACTTCTGATGCTTGAGATATTTCTAACAGAGACCCTCAGGGTCAGGGTGATAGGGTTTCACTAGATGAGTGTAGGACTATGCTGGGAGGTGGTTCTACTGTTTCTGCATGAGATAGTATTCATGGAACACCTAATAGTCCAATGAATCTCTAAGACTTTGGTTTATTCTAGTGCGGAAAGCGCATGCTCCTGCATAACCCCTCGACTAACACCAAGGCTAGTGTCAAGTCTATAATCTCTTCGGGATCTGGGTCATGAGGCTTAACGCAACTACTTTCACACTTTGATCAAGGATTCTTGGCTGCGGAGGTTATCATGTGGTTCTCAGTATTCTAGTGTTTACTTTGGAGAATGAATTCTATCGTCTACGGGGCAACGATGATTTCCTCCATGCGAGAGGGTGGAGGGTTTATAGGCACCACTTATCTGTAACAGGGTGGACGAAGTGCCTGAGTAGTGCGAGCGTCTACTGTCACTACTCTTCCGAAGGTTCTAAGTTTTCTCGGTCTACATCAAATCTAGTGAGTATAGGTTCCCATCACTCGGAACTTTAATCTTTTCATCCACTCTTCTAAGAGTTTACTTTATCGCAGCTCTCGGATTTCCCGGATATTCGCCGCGATGCTTAATTTGGGGGATTAAGCGTGAATGGATGGTCGTAGTCAATGTCCTTGACTTTTACGACTCAGATTTCTTTACCAACCGAGGGTGTTAGCTACTATGTTGGCTCAAGCGGAATGACAACAACTTCGGATTTGTGGTCATTATAGTAACTCAATCCGTAGGGGTTCTCTTGAATTTAGTTCCCGTTCCATGGGATAGGATGAAGGGTCTTTCTAGGGAATCTACTAGGTATGTTCCGTGTGGTTATCGTCCTCTGGAGTATCTCGCAGTGTCTTTCGCTTCGGTTCTTATCTTGTCCAAGGAGGTGTGGTTAACAGCGCGCGGTACCCCTCTCCTGGGTACCTCTGAAGGTTTGAATAAAAGTGACGACTGACGGATCGCATTAGGTTTAGTTATTTGCATTATGTTTAGGTTTGGAATAACCTTTATTTGCCGACATGGCTACGGAGAAAGTTCTTTTTACACAGCACTAGGGATGAACACATGATTGAACGAAGTCAAACCATGATCGATAGAGTCGTCGAAGTAGGCACACTCCAACATGATATAAAGTGAGGGTCGATAGAGTCATGTGCCGAACAGGCACACAAGTTCTAGGCGTCTCAGGTTTTCGTCCTATGTATCACTACCGCGGATACTTGGACCGATAGAGTCAATGTGGAACTATAGAGATGTTGAATAAGGTGTCTAAGTCCATAACTTATTTGGTACATACTTGACCTGGCCCGGCATGGTCCATTTGGGTTGCACTTCACCCAAACGATTTATGGATAATTTTATGAGAATTGTATACTTACGATTTATTAATATATTATAAGTTATAATATATTAATATGAAGTCATGTTATTTAATTAGTTTTAGTCTAAAATTAATTATGAATTAATTTAGAGATTAAAAAGGAGACTGATTAAATTATTGGCTATTATATTTTATATAGTGCGGGCTAATACTTATTTGTTAATGGGCTAAGCTAATATGGAAGGCCATGGATGATCCATGGAGCTTTTAACCCATGGATCCTTGGAAACGAAAAGACATGGGTTATTAGGTTTCACCCTAACCATGCATACTATATAAAGAAGCATATGATGCAAGAAATAGGGCCTAAGGGTAGTCAGTAGGAGTATGAGACTTAGTGGTGGCCGATTCCACAAGAAAGTATACTACTCTCTCAAAGTTTTTCAAGTGTTTGTGGTGATTTGTGATTCCATTTGAGGCATTCACACTATTGGTGCTTGGCTCTCAAACTCCAAACAATCAACCATCATCAAAAGGTATGTATTTCTACTAGTACTTTAAGATTCATAATCCTTATGATATGCTAGTTAGGAAGAAACCTTGGAAGTTATGATTTGCATGTATTTTAGAAGAAAACATAGATCCAAGGTTTATTAGGGTTGCATGCACACTTAGGAAGTGTTAGATTGCTCAAACAAATTGTTTGTTAGTTAATTCTTGATCTTAATGTGTTTTAATGCAATTCATAATTTGTCCTCAAGTTATGGAATTCCAAAAGTTTTTTCTTTTAAGTGTTTTTTTTAAGAAGTCATAAGTTACACTTTAGAAGAGTTTTTCTAATAAATGCTTTTATGGACTTCATAACTTGTCCTTAAGTATGGATTTCCCAAGAGACTCTTCATTAAAATTATTAAACACTTAATTAAAACTCATAAGTTATGAATATCCAAAAGTTTATGAATTGTTTAAAACATGTCCTCAAGTTTTGGAATTTGTAAAGTCTCACACAAACTTTAATTACATACCCTAGAAGTTTTAAAAGTTAAAATTCTACCCTTATACTATTATAAGATTAATGGTTAATTATTATATATATGTATAAGAACAAGTCGTTTTACCGTTAGTAGGCCTCATTCACGAAGCTGGTCTATAAGGTGGGTATAAGGTTGTTGACTATAAACTGGCAACTTAATGGGTGTCGGCTCTCACCCACCGCTTGCTTGACTGGTGGAGGGTCGTTAGCCGAACGGGTAGGACAATGACTTTAAATTCTCATTAAAAGTATAATGATTATTATAAAGTAACTAAATACGTTATTTAATTCCCAATCTTAGTTACTTTAGGAAAAATGTGAATTTGGTGCTAGCCCATGGAATTCACACTTTGTACCTTACCAAGTCGTTGGTGGAGCGTGTGTGCTTAACCAGCACACTAACTTGGACTAGTAAGGATCACGAACGGTGACTTAATGTTTGTCATAGATCAATGGAGCGTGTGTGGTTAACCGGCACATTGATTAGGTGATAATATTAAGGGTACCAAGTGAATTGGTATGGTTATTCACACCTTGTTTTGTGATCATCGGCATCCCAGTCACAAAATTTGAGAGGGCACACTCGAGATTGAAACATGCCATCGAAAAGTTCAATGAATCTCAAAAGATCTAGGAATTTCAAATCCAATTAAAACCTAATAAATTATTTCGTTTTTCATGGTGGAAATTGGTGAATCGTCATTCGCCTACCTTCAAATATTTTATAGCTTGGATTACGGCATCCCTCTTCCAAATTATAAAATATTGTGTTGGGTCCTAGCCTTAATATTTCATATTGGGTGTTATATTAAGAATTTTGAATCAACTGACTTGATTTTTTCCCATTATAGATGTATGGTTCAGACAACTATGATCTTCCCAAATCTCTTGAAGATGGTGTGCCTCAACATCATGCTTCACTTCGTCCACCTCCTCCAATTATTCTCCCTCACCCACAAGTTCTTGAGAAGTTTAAAGTCACTCAATCCCTATTGGCAAGCATAGTCTATGTGTGCTCACCTCTTGGAGATAAAGTCACATATTGACAAGCCGGGAGAGTTGGGTGTCAAAGTCTCGTGAAAGTTGGATGTTCAATCACTTTCTTAGTAACATAGTGAGTCTCTTTGGGACTACTATGAGAGGGACTATGACATGACCCTTAATGATGTTATCTATTTGCTTGGTGTTATGGAATCATCAATGATTTGGAACACCAGTAAAGCAAATTTGATTAAAAGAACAACTTCCCAAGTCTACATGGACATTGACATTGGTAGCATTGGATATCTAGAAAAGGATTTCTCTTCCCAATGGAAAGGGAATGGCTATAGTCAACTCGGTTGACCAAATAGTAAAGAGAAAGGCAAATTATGAGATAGTCTCATGTGCCATTACCAAAGGGTCCATGTGTTTTGATGCCAAAGGAAAGGGCATTGGTTGCAAAGCTGCCCTATTCACCTGAAAGGTCATAAGGTTGATCAAGTCAAGAGGTTTGACTCTACTTCGGGTAAAGTCCACTGTCTAACTCTATTAAGTTCCTATTTGGAGATTCTTATTACATAATGTGAATGGGTCACATGATGATGTTCTTAAGAATCAAAGAAAAGATAGGAAGCTTAAAGTAAGTATATGTTGATTCTGATTGCAAAAGTGGGTTTCGATCGCATGGTTCGGCAATCAGAATTTTGAGCTCTTGCTTAAGAGTTATAATATATTGCTTATGAATAGATAACAACAAGGTTTCCATGTGGATTGTAAGGATAAGTTTTTCCGTAAAGTTTTAAAATAAAAGAAAAAAAGGGTTTTAATTTTATTTATTTTAAAAATATCCTTACAATGGCATCTGTGGAAAATTGTTGCTTATGTGTTTCTAGTAATAGCAATATTGGAAAGTGGATTTGATTCTTTCATTTGTGGTAGTGTCTGAATTTACCAAATGAAGAAAGTTTTTCGTCACCCAAGTTTCAATTGGACAGAAACTTGGAATCATACAAGTTGTATTGTATGATGAATGAGAATTTTCATCTTTGAAAATTAAGACTAATTCTTTGATCACATGTATATGTGAGTCAATTGAAGGACTAAGGAATTAGGTACACTGGGTGTGTATTGGTCAAGGTCCACTACAAATATTGATTTGTCATGATTTACTGAAGATTAGTAGATATGATTATACTTATAAGGTTAAGTATAATTCTGTAACATTGGAAAGGTTACAATGTATGACAAAACAAATGAGAAGAATCAAATTAGGCAGAAAGATAAAAGTTTCTCAAATCTGAAAGGATGGGAGAGTACTTTAGTATCGTATTTCATGACCATCTTAATGATTACGAAACCATATCACAAATTCATACTCTAAGGACGTCTTAGTGCATTGTTATGGCTAAGAAGACAGGTCATGAATTGTTGGATTGGTTATGATCAAGAAGATGAGTCATACTTCGTTCCAAAACAATTCTTAGAGTCATACTCCAAGATTGTAACATTGAGTGACATAAAGTAAGGTTTAAAACACATATCAAATGTAGTGTAGAATGTTTCTACCCTTGTACATTTGAGATTGGTAAGTTGTGATGTCTTGGATGAGACAAAGACCAACTAAGACCAATTGTGTGAAGTGTTAGTCCTGATAAGAATCCGCACTATCCCTTGAATATTTGTTTTGTCAAGGAATGGTTCTTGACTGGGGAAACTTATATGCCAAGGGGACAGTGGGAGCCTTAAAGATCTTGAAAGAGTTTCAAGATTTAATCAAGAGTAAAACCTATAATTTATCACTAGCACACGACTTAAGGTTTGCAACCTATCGTGTTGACATAATTCTTATTTCTGTACATACTTCAAATAAGTTGAATTTGCATGTGAGTTATCAGAGTTCAACTTGGAAGCATTGGTGGGCCTTGTGCTACCAAGGTGACAAGAAACTAAGATTGAACAAATTTAATCCATGTAAGGTTGAATTTGTCACTAACCTTATCTTGTGATTATGGTTTTGACAAATTCACATGGATACGAACTCATACACTATAAAATCTAAGTGTCATAAGGTTTCTCTCTGATTCATGAAAATGATGGTGAGGAAATGCTTTCACTAAGTAGATTTTAGGTAGACATCAATTGTGTTATGTGCATTTTCAAAAGTCGTTAGTGGAGCGTGTGTGGTTAACTGGCATACTAACATGGACTTGTGAGAAATGGCAAAGGTCTAAGAAATTGAGACTATGATTACGACATCCCTTTTCATAGTTCTTGAAATTGCTTAGACACACATGTGAGCTATCTAAGAAAGGGTGTATGAATATAAATTTCAGAAGTCCAGCAGATTTCTGGAAATATGTCAGAGCTAGTGGGAGCATAAGTGTTATTCTGATAATCATCATGTTAGTGGGAGCATGATTATTACGTTTAGTATTGCAAGTTAGCAATGTTAATTATAGAAAACAAAGTTTCAATTCGTGAAGTTGCAGGGTTTGAAAAGTTGTTTTGCTATAATTAAGGGAGAGGAAATTATACTTAATTTCAATTCTAGAAGCTTAGATTGAGATTTTAATCATCTTTAGTCAAGGACATATATATGAATTTTATGTCTGAATGGTTCGACTTAAGGAAATTCTATATATATTGCGTTCTCAAAATTTGATTATGATTATAGCATCCCTCTTCATAGTTAAATTTTGAAAATATGGCAAATAAAAATATTGTAGCTAAAGACTTGTCTAGTATCATGTCTTTATGTCAAAGATCATGAATCGTGTCCCATATGCTTCGGATATACGATCAATTGCATGTGCTATAATATTCATCTTTTCTAAATTTTCCAGATGCTTAAGGTATTGAGAAGGGAAAAGTCTAGAACCGGATATGACTAAAGTGATTAAGCAATTGTCGAGGACAAATCTGAGGTTCGCCAAAGATTGGTTGCTCAGGGACAGTTGGAAGTATGATGTAAGTTGTCGGAAAGGACAATATTGACATATTCTGAAAAGAAGTAACTCTTGTTCGGAAGTGATAGTCAAAATGGGACTATGGAAATGTCTCCATAGGTGGAAGTTATTCAATCTATATAAGATTAGAAAACCTTAATGCAAGAAGGATGTTGAAAGCAATGTACTTTGAATATGAGACCTCCGTTCCATAGAGGTTGACCTTTTTTGGAATACTCTGTAATGACTGGTGACAAGGTTTTGGTGACTTTGCGCATAATCATTACAAGAGGAACATTGCATAAATGAAAAGAAGTAACAGATTTTTTTGGTAAATGATAGGAATCGGGGATTCTCACATTTACAATAAGGATTTGGGATTGTGAAATGAGTATCATTGGAATCATGATCAATTGATCTACATCATAATGTAAGGATCATAGACAAACATAGTGTGCATACTTGGAGTATGGCATAACTATTGTTTAGAAAAACAAAGTCTACATGCTAGGAGCATGGGACGACTGTTGTTTTTTATTCAAGTCTTAAGTTGATTGTTTGAAACATTATACAATGAATAATGTGTAATCAATATGGTGAAAAATAAAAGGTGGTTCTATTTATATTCATAAGGGTTCTGAGACCATATTGGATTCGATTATTATTGTGTTTCACTTTGCATGTTTTGACTTCCAAAATAGCTAGGTTATTCTTTCCGAATGACTAAGTTATTTAAACACTCCACAGTCGTTCATATGTTAGAAGTAGGTATGAATCAAGATTGTCATGAATCGAGTCTATAGATGGCTAAATGGGTTTAGTCATAGCAATGGTTGCTACAACATTCACGAGTGCTCATAAGTTATGAGTATTGGAATAAACCCATGCTCACTTGTATCACTTCATGGAATTTATCTCGAGTGATCGTGAGACGGTAATATCATATAAATCTTCAAACCTAGAGATATGAGTTGTTTCCTATGAGTTGGTTGTGCATTGATTGCACGTAAACGCATCAGTAACTTGATGTTATAAAATGTGCCTTTGTGTACAATTCAACAAGTAGTAGAACAAGCATATGAGTCAAAGTTTATCTGTTCCATCTAGAAATAGAAGCGATATCTGGGCCCCTCGATGATTTTGTTGTGACCTATGTACCGGCCGGTCAGAACTAAATTGATGTGTTCGATTAAGTTCTTTGTCAAACAAATCGGAAATCGGGAAACAAACTGCTGGACAATAAGTACGACGTTGTTCCATGTATTTGTCCGGCTGATATCATGAGAACAGAAGATATTATGATCACTTATGTAAAATGGCGCTTCATAGTTCAACAGAGTTTTCGAGAGCTACGATGGCTGGTTGGTTCCTGAACTAACATACGCAAATATAGTTATTAGACTTATCCAAGTGGGATTCCGTTGGATAAGGTGTCTAAGTCCATAACTTATTTGGTACATACTTGACTCAGCCCGACATGGTCCATTTGGGTTGCACTTCACCCAAACAATTTATGGATAATTTTATGAGAATTGTATACTTACGATTTATTAATATATTATAAGTTATAGTATATTAATATGAAGTCATGTTATTTAATTGGTTTTAGTCTTAAATTAATTATGAATTAATTTAGAGATTAAAAAGAAGACTGATTAAATTATGGGCTATTATATTTTATATACTGCGGGCTAATACTCATTTGTTAATGGGCTAAGCTAATATGGAAGGCCATGGATGATCCATGGAGCTTTTAACCCATGGATCCTTGGAAAGGAAAAGACATGGGTTATTAGGGTTTCAGCCTAACCATGCATACTATATAAAGAAGCATATGATGCAAGAAATAGGGCCTAAGGGTAGTCACTAGGAGTGTGAGACTTAGTGGTGGCCGATTCCACAAGAAAGTATACTACTCTCTCAAAGTTTTCCAAGTGTTTGTGGTGATTTGTGATTCCATTTGAGGCATTCACACTATTGGTGCTTGGCTCTCAAACTCCAAACAATCAACCATCATCAAAGGGTATGTATTTCTACTAGTACTTTTATGATTCATAATCCTTATGCTATGCTAGTTAGGAAGAAACCTTGGAAGTTATTATTTGCATGTATTTTAGAAGAAAACATAGATCCAAGGTTTATTAGGGTTGCATGCACACTTAGGAAGTGTTAGATTGCTCAAAACCCAACAAGAGAGTCCTAAGCGTTTCCGAATAGAGTACCCTTTTCATGAATGGATTCTCAGAAGGCATTTCTATAATCGCCTACATATACTAGTCATGTATAGTTAAGGTGAAGAGGACTGTTGACTGAGCGACTCCGCCCTAAATCCACAACCAAACGAGGAACAGGAAATAAGGCGTCCTTCACTCACTCTAGGTCTTTCCATCTTAACTATACATGTCTATAATGTATGTGTTTAGGCATTATAGTTTTACCTGATGAATTTTAAATTTTCTAACATTGCTGCGACTTTCGCCTTAATGGGGAAGTAAATTACATTTGAATAAGCCTTTTATTGTTTTCAGTTTAGTTATCCGAGATCGAGAGACGTACCAAAATATACCAGGTTCCTTGATGCTTCTCTCTAAGCATTAGAGTTAGACTCCTCCTGTGTCCTTGTCTTTTCCTTCGATTAAGCAGTCCTTCTTGAAGTGTCCCACTACACCACATAGGTGGCAAACTGTACGGGTCGCCACATTGGTGGTTGATGTAATGAACTTAACCGGGGTTCTGCAGACGCGAGCAGTATGCCCCAACATGTGGCACCTAGCACAATAGAGTTCCCGGCAGTCACCATGATGATGGTAGCTGCACTTGCTGCAATGGGGAAGATTTCGTAAGTATGGTCTCCTAGGTGTAGGGATGGAAGGGTAGGTAGGGAATTTGACCATCTCAGCTCGTTGCCCTTCGGAAGGTCCTTCAGCCGAGGTACTTCCCTCCTTGATCTTGATCTTTCTCTTTAGTGGATTTGAGTGAGGTTCATGGGTGGCTGGGTATGAAGGTGTTGGTTGTTGGTGTCCATTACTAGGATCGGAAATCCCGATAGGGCCCTCGCTAACATTGGCTGTCACACCCCCAAACCTGAACGACGGAAACGTTCGGGGCGGATGACTTCATGTGGTAACGTAACAAATGAATACATAGTAAAGAAAGCAATACAACCATCATATATATATATAATTGAAAGTTTACATTTGTCAAAAGTTACATGTTCAAAACTCAATTACAATATGATGTCAAAAATACGAGATTAAACTGGCGCCGCAGCATCCCTTCATCAAAAGCATAATGAATACCTGAAATTACTGATTTCCTGGCACATACAAGTAATTTTGAAAGAGTAGATCAGCATTTAAGCTGGTGAATTTCATAAGTATTTAAGTGACAATGTTTGAATGAAATGAAATGTTTTATCTTTGTTTGTTTGTGTTTAGAAAATCCTATATTTTCTACTAGTATAAAAGTAGCCTTCACTCAACACCAATGTTTGTTTCCAAAATGTATGTAGATGTAAAAATAACCAATGAGTTTGAAAACCTTGTAAATCAATGCATTTTTAATACCCCTTGTGAGTTTTATAACCATACTATTGACTCGGAATGCCTATACACAACGTTCTTCAGGCGTTGGAATGTTATGACGTTTGTCACCCCAAACGGTGGACTGCAGCTAATAGTCAGGGCGCGGGTTGTCAAGCCCGTATAGATCTATACACAAACACCATGATCCCCCTCCAAGGGATTCTGGTATATAATACAGGACTTGAAATGTGTACTCGAACGTACATGAAGTTAGTGTCTCACAAAACCGTGGTATAAAAACAGATCTACTTGTTAAAATGTTACGTTTGCTCTTGTATACGAAAGTAAACTTCGTGAAATTCATGTTTCTAGTACATAAGAGTTAGAAATTTGTTCGTAAAATTATACCTATTATAGGTTTCTAAAAGTGTGTTTTGTTTGTTTAGAAATACCTAGAAAAAGAATCACTTGTTTATGAAAGCATAGATTTTTGGTGTAGAGTCTAAGATAGACAAAAATAGTCTAAGAAAAGTTTAGTTTATACATGCATTACAACGAATTTATATTTCAAAAGATAGTATGCTATTTTAACATATATTATGTATATATAAAAGTTCCATAAAGGTTTATAAATCGCATGTGATTTGGATATATAATAGCATATAAACGAGTTTCTTTATGTAACACACGATAATACTCGTGTGTTTTACTTGTAATCCCCCCCCCCCCCCTTGAAAACATATAAAAGCATTTAGAATAATTAAAAAGGTTGATTAAGGGGTATGAAACTCACTTGAAAGTTTGAAGATAGCGAGATGGAAAAACGTGCAGAGTTTCGTCTCGGGATATGGATTTTCCTCGGGATTCTCAGGAACCTCGGGAGTAAAATCAACCCTCAGGACTTGAGCCAAAAAGACCAGAGCTTCGGGTTTGAATGGACACAGAAAACGAGGCAAGATTGTGAGAGAGAGGAGAGAAATGAGCCCTTTTCTTGGAAGCCCTCGCATCCTATTTATAGTAAGGCTGGTCTGCCTCGGTACGCGGGGCGTACGCTTGTACGCAGCGCGTACACGTACGTCATGCATGACCGAAGCCTCGACTGCCTCGGCTTCGGATGGGACGGGTTGCTGGGTACGCGGGTTGGATGGGACGGGTTGCTGGGGAGGCGGGTCGGACACGACAGCGGGTCGGACGCGACAGCGGGTCGGACGGGTCGGATTCTTCGGATATGGCGACGTGGACGATCAGAGGCCAAGTCCTTCGAGTACGCTGGGTGTACAGGGGTACGCAGCGCGTACCCGGATGAGGACGCTGACTCCCCTTCGGATAATGTCCGAATTTTGATATAAATAATTAATTAATGTAATAATCTTCCAAAATTCATATCTTCTTCATACGAACTCCGTTTTCGATGGTCTTTATATCCACGCGTAGGTGAGACTACGCTCTACAACTTTCATCTGATCTTCGCGTTCCCATGTGAATTCAGGTCCCCGCTTGGCGTTCCAGCGAACCTTCACGATGGGTATGCGACTTTGTTTTGTTTGTTTGACCTCTCGGTCCATGATTTCTACTGGTTCTTCCACAAAGTTGAGGCTCTCGTTGATCTCGATTTCATCGAGTGCAATAACAAGAGTCTCGTCGGATAGACACTTTTTCAAATTTGAGACGTGGAAGGTTGGATGGATGTTACTAAGTTCGCGCGGTAGGTTAAGCTTGTAAGCCACAGGGCCGATTCTGGCAAGAATCTTGAAAGGCCCTATGTATCTTGGATTTAGTTTCCCACGCTTTCCAAATCGTATTAATCCCTTCCACGGTGAGACCTTCAATAAGACGTGGTCTCCTACCTGGAATTCCAAAGGTTTCCTCCTTTGGTCCGCGTAGCTTTTCTGTCGGTCTCTTGAGGCTTTCAATTGTTCACGAATCTAAACGATCTTTTCTGTTGTTTCACGTATGATCTCCGGACCGGTGAGAGTGCTTTCAGGAACTCTTCCTCTAGCTAACTGGGTATCGCCAACTTCAGTCCAGCACAGAGGGGATCTGCACTTTCGACCATAGAGGGCTTCAAATGGAGCAGCCTTGATGCTCGTGTGATAACTGTTATTATAGGAAAACTCGACAAGGGGTAAATGAGTATCCCATGCCTTCCCAAAGTCAATCACGCAGGCTCGCAACATATCTTCCAGAGTTTGGATGGTCCTCTCACTCTGTCCGTCGGTCTGTGGATGGTAGGTTGTTCTCATGTCTAGCCTCGTTCCTAGGGAATGTTGTAGTGATTGCCAAAATCTCGAGGTGAACCTACTATCTCTATCGGAGATAATGGAAATAGGTACACCATGTAGCCGTACGATTTCCCTAATGTATGTTCTCGTAAGTTTCTCCATCTTGTCGGTTTCTTTGATAGGCAGGAAGTGTGCAGACTTGGTCAATCTATCAACGATGACCCATATGGTGTCAAGTCCACTCGTCGTCTTGGGCAACTTGGTTATGAAATCCATAGTGATCCGCTCCCACTTCCATTCCGGGATCTCCGGTTGTTGCAGTAAGCCAGAGGGCTTCTGCTACTCGACCTTAACCTTTGCGCAAGTAAGGCATTTACTTACGAAGGTAACAATTTCTGCTTTCATATTAGGCCACCAGTATAGCTTCTTAAGATCCAGATACATCTTATCTGAACCTGGGTGGACAGAATACCGAGTGTTGTGCGCCTCGGTCATGACCAAGTCTCGGAACCCACCGTGTTTCGGTGTCCAGATCCGGTTCATGAAATATAAGGCTCCGCCACCCTTGGCTTCTAAATTCTTGTCCATTCCTCTAAGGGATTCATTCGTCACATTTTCAGGTTTCATGGCTTCAAGTTGAGCCACCTGAATTTGCCTAGACAAGTGTGAATGGATGGTCATTGACAACGACTTGATCTTGCGACCAGAATATTCCTTCCGACTTAGGGCGTCTGCTACTACGTTGGCTTTACCCGGATGATAACGAATATCGCATTCGTAATCACTGAGTAGCTCGACCCACCGTCGTTGCCTCATGTTGAGCTCCTTTTGATCGAAAATGTGTTGTAAACTCTTATGGTCGGTAAAGATAGTGCTCTTTGTTCCATACAAGTAATGTCTCCAGATCTTCAGAGCAAACACCACTGCTCCAAGTTCAAGATCGTGGGTCGTGTAGTTAACCTCGTGTGTCTTCAATTGTCTCGAGGCGTAGGCGATGACCTTACCTCGCTGCATCAGAACACATCCGAGCCCTTGATTCGATGCATCGCAATAAACTACGAAGTCTTCTATTCCTTCGGGAAGGGATAGTATTGGTGCGGTGCACAAGGTTCGTTTGAGCGTGTGGAACGCTCTTTCTTGTTTCTCTTCCCAGTCAAAGGCCACGCCTTTCTGGGTTAGGGTTGTAAGAGGTTTCGCTATTCGAGAGAAGTTCTGAATGAATCTACGGTAGTAGCCAGCGAGACCTAGAAATTGACGAATTTTTGTAGGCGTCTTCGGTGCTGACCAGTTCTCAATGGCTTTAATTTTGGATGGGTCTACGTGGATTCCCTCTTCGCTTACTACGTTTCCTAAGAATTCCACTCTCCGGATCCAAAATTCACATTTCGAAAACTTCGCATAAAGCTTCTCTTTTCGTAAAGTCTCTAGAATTTGTCGCAGGTGATCGCCATGTTCTTTCTTACTTCGGGAGTAGATCAGGATGTCGTCAATGAAAACGATGACGAACTGATCCAAGTAGGGTTGGCATACTCTATTCATCAGATCCATGAAGATTGCGGGCGCATTGGTCAATTCGAATGGCATCACCACAAACTCGTAATGTCCGTATCGAGTTCGGAAGGCAGTCTTCGGCACATCCTCCTCTAGCACTCGTAACTGGTGATATCCGGATCTCAGATCAATCTTAGAAAAATAGTTCACCCCTTGCAGTTGGTCGAATAGGTCATCTATGCGAGGCAGAGGGTAACGATTCTTGACTGTCAGTTTGTTGAGTTCTCTGTAGTCAATACACATACGGAAGGATCCGTCCTTCTTCTTAACGAACAAGACCGGTGCTCCCCAAGGTGAGGAACTCGGTCTTATAAATCCCTTGCTGAGCAGTTCGTTAATTTGACCAGAGAGTTCCTGCATCTCAGCTGGTGCTAAGCGGTAGGGCGACTTGGCTACTGGGGTAGCTCCTGGGACTAAGTCAATTCTGAACTCGACCATTCACTGTGGAGGTAACCCGGGTAGTTCTTCTAGGAAAATGTCGGGGAAGTCGCTCACTACAGGGATGTTCTTGATATCCTTCAGTTCTTGACTTGTATCAACGATGTGCGCTAGGAATGCTCGACAATCCTTCCGCAAACACTTTCGATCTTGGATGCACGAAATGATGCGAAGGTTTGTACTAGATTTGTCGCCGTAGATAACTAATGTTTCGTTGTTAGGGAGGTTAAGACGGACTGCTTTCTCAAAGCACATGATGTCGGCGCGAAGAAGACTCAACCAATCCATGCCGACTATGACGTCGAAACTTTTAATTTGAACCGGCATGAGATTGATTGGGAAAGAATGGCCGTCTAATGTTAACGTACAGCCCATGTATATGCAATTTGTGTTTTCGGTTTTTCTATTGGCCATCTCTGCAGTGAATGATTTTTCTAACTTGCTAGGTTTAGGTTTAAGTAAATGAATAAAGTTTTGACTCACGAAGCTTCTCTCCGCTCCACTATCGAATAATATGCATGCGTATGAATTATCGAGAAGGAACGTACCAGCAACTATAGTTGGGTCAGCTACAGCTTCGTCGTGGCCTATTGCCAACACTCGTCCCACACCTCCGGTGCCTGCTGCCTTAGGACAGTTCCTCTTGTAGTGGCCCACCTCGCCACAACCGTAGCAAGCCTGCCCTACACCCGCACCGGGAACTTGAGTGATCAGCCTTGCGGGTTCCTTGCAGAAACGGGTTGTGTGTGCTTTCCTGTTGCAGTTGGCGCACTGCATTTCTCGACAAGGTCCATGGTGGTGGTAATTGCATTTGGTGCACTTTGGGAGGTTACCTATATAAGGCTTTGTTGGGTAGGTATTTGTAGGGGTTGTAGTATGTACAGTGGCAGCGTTTACTGAAACCAGTTGTTTATTTGCGGATTCTTGGGAAGACCCACCCTTCCCTTTAATCCACGCTCTCTTCCTGCCATTGTTGTTGTTGTTGTTTCCTTTCTGTTGTGTTGGTGCAGAAGTGGTTGAGTTCTGATGACCTCCGTAGTCAATCAGAGATTGTGCCAGTTCCTTAGCACTTTCAAAGGTGTCAGGTTTAGAAGCTAACACGCTTGATCGCATTTGGGGCGTCAGTCCCCAGATGTACCTTTCTATCTTCTTGCTCTCGGGAGCAATCATATCTGGACAAAGGATTGCCAGTTCGCAGAATCTGTTGGTATAAGTAGCGATGTCGGTACCCACCATTCCAAGAGTCCATAGCTCGTGTTCAAGCTTTTGAATCTCCCCCCGTGGGCAGTATTCTCTCATCATCATGGCCTTCAGGCTCTCCCAGCTTATGGAGTTTGCCACGATTAGGGTAAGTACTTTAACGTGGCCATTCCACCAAGTTAAAGCTTTATCAAGGAGGGTGAAAGTTGCAAATTTGACCTTGCTGTGCTCGGGACAGGAGCAGATTTCAAAGACTGCCTCCGTCCTTTCAATCCACTGTCTCAGGGCCATAACACCACCAGTACCATAAAACATCCAGGGCTTGGCATTAGTGAAGTCCTTATAGGTGCATTCTCGAGGTGGTCCATGACTCTCGCCATGGTTGGATAGGTGTGCGCCAGATCCCGAGCCATTAGTACTTGAGTTATTGATCTGTGACATGGTAGCTGCCACCGCTGCGGTGACTCCTACTTGAAACATTACAACATCAAATTGGGGTGGTGGAGGTGGTGGTACAGGTGTTTCTTCACCGTTGTTTCGCTTTGGATTCCTACGCGGAGGCATCCTTCAACTATAGATTGAAAAGACAAGGATAAGAATTTCATAGAATGGAAAATGTATGTGTCTCATGAACTAAATCGCTATAGTTCAACAACAGATGATAGTATGAGTCTTTAAAATAGAAGAATGAAAGTTATTTGTAAGACTAAAGGTATGAAACAAGTATTTGGGTTCACAAAGACCATTCAAGGTTCGAACGAAATACTTAACATGGTAGTAATAGTGCCACTTATATTAATATAAAAGTTGTTACAACGATCATGAAAATTTGACCCCTATAAGGGTCTCCGATTACAAAGTTCGAGAATTTAAAGACTATTAGCCGAGGTCCTAAGCTATAACAAAATTTGAGTCCTTGACAAGCACTACTTGCGTCGAAGGTTGTGCTTGGAGCTTGACTCCGCATCCGATTGCTATGACTCCATTAGACGCCTATCAAAAGCGGCTTGTTGTTCCCTCAGTTCAGCGAGGGCTGAAATCATTTGCGCTTGAAATGCTTCGGTTTGGAATTGAGCGTTGTCTTGCATCTTGTCCAACCTACGGATGTCAGAAGTGTGAACCTGCACTTCCACGTTGATATCCCGGAGTCGACTAGTTTGTACTCCAGACTGATAGGACTGATTGGCTAACTTACCCACCATTACCGGGAGTGCTCGATCAGCCGAACCTCCGCCGCGGACATCATAGAAGTCCCGGCACATGCCGTAGGGAGGGCGTAGGTTTTGCTGTTGGCTCCAATGGTGGATGTGGCATCCCCAGATGGGAGTCGGTCCTTGAAAGTTCCTTACGAAGACGGGAGGTTGAATGGGTGGTGGATCGATAACTTCCAGCTATGAGTCGGTACCGGAGTCATCACCCACTTCTATGGGTTCCTCGTCCTCTTCGGGATCATCTTCGATCCATCCTCCGTTGCCTTGGTTGGGAAAGTAGGGGTCGCCAGGGTGGTGAAATCCAGCCATTTGACTGTACGAGAAATAGGGTTATAAGAATTGAATAAAGTCGGAACATGCAAAACATGTAAGTTAAACTAGTTTAGATAGCAAATACTCCTATAGTATTTAAATTCTTGTGTTTGATTCTTGTAATGGTTTGGTAAGTTTTGACTTGTTGCTTACTGCGATCATTCCTCGATATACGTTGGTCCAGTCTCGGGCAAATGTAGTTGATCATGCTATATTTGTCCAAAATCTGATTACATATATCGAGTCTCAATCGTAGTGTCAACTTGTCTAAATACTTGTATAGTTGTATAACATGAAAATAGTTTGTGGTATGCATGTAATTGTACTTAAATGAACTATTAATTTAAGTTGAACGCAAATCTGCTTAAGCGTAAAAAGAAAATTTGTTTTGTCAGAGAGTATTAGTCCCTTAAGCATTTATAGTTTGTATATCTTATGTGGTTTGATATACTTAGTTCACTATAAACATTGCTCTGATACCAATCTGTCACACCCCCAAACCTGAACGGCGGAAACGTTCGGGGGCGGATGACTTCATGTGGTAACGTAACAAATGAATACATAGTAAAGAAAGCAATACAACCATCATATATATATAATTGAAAGTTTACATTTGTCAAAAGTTACATGTTCAAAACTCAATTACAATATGATGTCAAAAATACAAGATTAAACTGGCGCCGCAGCATCCCTTCATCAAAAGCGTAGATCAGCATTTAAGCTGGTGAATTTCATAAGTATTTAAGTGACAATGTTTGAATGAAATGAAATGTTTTATCTTTGTTTTTTTGTGTTTAGAAAATCCTATATTTTCTACTAGTATAAAAGTAGCCTTCACTCAAGACCAATGTTTGTTTCCAAAATGTATGTAAATGTAAAAATAACCAATGAGTTTGAAAACCTTGTAAATCAATGCATTTTTAATACCCCTTGTGAGTTTTATAACCATACTATTGACTCAGAATGCCTATACACAATGTTCTTCAGGCGTTGGAATGTTATGACGTTTGTCACCCCAAACGGTGGACTACAGCTAACAGTCAGGGCGCGGGTTGTCAAGCCCGTATAGATCTATACACAAACACCATGCTCCCCTCCAAGGGATTCTGGTATATAATACAGGACTTGGAATGTGTACTCGAACGTACATGAAGTTAGTGTCTCACAAAACCGTGGTATAAAAATAGATCTACTTGTTAAAATGTTACGTTTACTCTTGTATACGAAAGTAAACTTCGTGAAATTCATGTTTCTAGTACATAAGAGTTAGAAATTTGTTCGTAAAACTATACCTATTATAGTTTTCTAAAAGTGTGTTTTGTTTGTTTAGAAATACCTAGAAAAAGAATCACTTGTTTATGAAAGCATAGATTTTTGTTGTAGAGTCTAAAATAGACAAGAATAATCTAAGAAAAGTTTAGTTTATACATGCATTACAACGAATTTATATTTCAAAAGATAGTATGCTATTTTAACATATATTATGTATATATAAAAGTTCCTTAAAGGTTTATAAATCGCATGTGATTTGGATATATAACAACATATAAACGAGTTTCTTTATGTAACACACGATAATACTCGTGTGTTTTAATTGTAATCCCCCCCCCCCCTTGAAAACATATAAAAGCATTTAGAATAATTAAAAAGGTTGATTAAGGGGTATGAAACTCACTTGAAAGTTTGAAGATAGCGAGATGGAAAACCGGGCAGAGTTTCGTCTCGGGAAACGGATTTTCCTCGGGATTCTCGGGAATCTCGAGAGTAAAATCGACCCTCAGGACTTGAGCCTAAAAGACCAGAGCTTCGGGTTTGAATGGACACAGAAAATGAGGCAAGATTGTGAGAGAGAGGAGAGAAATGAGCCCTTTTCTTGGAAGCCCTCGCATCCTATTTGTAGTAAGGCTGGTCTGCCTCGGTACACGGGGCGTACGCTCGTACGCAGCGCGTACACGTACGTCATGCATGACTGAAGCCTCGACTTCCTCGGCTTCAGATGGGACGGGTTGCTGGGTACCCGGGTTGGATGGGACGGGTTGCTGGGGAGGCGGGTCGGACGCGACAGCGGGTCGGACGGGTCGGATTCCTTGAATATGGCGACGTGGACGATCAGAGGCCAAGTCCTTCGAGTACGCTGGGCGTACAGGGGTACGCAACGCGTACCCGGATGAGGACGCTGACTCCCCTTCGGATAATGTCCGAATTTTGATATAAATAATTAATTTATTTATTTAATAATCTTCCAAAATTCATATCTTCTTCATACGAACTCCGTTTTCGATGGTCTTTATATCCACGCGTAGGTGAGACGACGCTCTACAACTTTCGTTTAGACTCCGTTGGCAAATTCCAAAATTATTTTTTTTTATTTATTATAAATTCATCGTGTTTAAGGAATTTCTTTGAAAATTCATAACTTCTTTATCTGATGTCGGGTTTTGCCAGACTTTTTACCGCTGGAATACCATTGTCGAGACCTTCGATTCTCGTTTAGGTCATTCCGACCAAAAGTCGCTCGATCTCCGATTCGAGTTTTTAGCTGTCTGTTGCTAAGCCGAACTTGGAAAAATCATAACTTCGCTATATGAAGTCGGATTTGGGCGTTCTTTTCACGTACGATCATGGTTCAAAGACATTTAAACATAGATGGAAATTAAATAGAACTATTTGTACATTTTATTATGAAAGTAAATTTTATTACTCAAAAGTGGTTACAATACTTGACCCATTTTGGTCATTACAAAGGGTTGAAATATCGGGTTGTCACATTGGCGTTGTTAGCATTTAGGGAAGCTATGACAGCTACTACGGCTGTCGTGACTGCAACTTGGAACGTAGCTTCATCGAATAAGAGAGTAGGTTTCTTGCTTGTGGACTGGTTACGCTTCTTCGGAGGCATGGTTTTTCCTACACGGAAAGGAATACAAGATAATGAGAGACGATGGCTAACCCTAAACATTTCTGTCCTGAATGTATTAGGCATAAATTTTTCCCGTGCCTCGGGTACTGGTTGTCTGAGTGTCGACCTATATCCCTATGATGTAGTCCTGGTATGCATTGTAGGAGTGTGAGTATCAGAAAAGGCCATAAGATGCGAGTCATTCCTACTACGTTACCTTTGTACTGGGAAAGGTTTCACTCTCTGGCCTGGAGAGATCTGAGAATAGTTCGGAACGAAACCGCGGAAAGAGATGCTCATGAGGGCTTATGGCTAGATACTCTCAATAAAGGTGCGGGGATCCACTCTAATCGTGTAACTGGCAACGGGAAACGACGACTTACCTAACACATAGCGTTAGTAGTGTAACCACTAACTCACTAAATTGTATTATTTTAAGGGTGTATTATCGTGACGAACACGAGGAAAAAGACACTTCTCGGGTTCCATGCACTGGCTCCCGCTATCTTCCTCGTATCTTTGACTGAAGTCGGCGTTAGTTTCCTTCAGGTAGTTACCTAGGGTTCTCTCCTCGTATGGACATATTGAATTTCTACTCCGCCTTCCTTCTGATTCCGACTCTGGGTGTCACCACTTCATGATGGATGACTGGGAATCTCCGAAGTTTAGGTGAATTTCTCACCGATGTCCCTAAAAGATATAGGCACTTGGTGAATTCAATAGTCTCGACCTAGTTCATTCGTTTCCTAGCTAGAAATCTCCTCAATGAACTTCTTCGGGGTCGGATTCAACTCTTCTGTTAAGCACTGAAGTGCATAGGGTTGTCGACAGGGTTCGTGCGAGAACGAAAATGTCTAAAGAATCCTAAGAGATTATTAACATTTTACTGGGTGATCCATATCGAGTCCTGCTATGATTACACAGGGTATACAAATCATATATAGCTTAGATCCGATAGGCCTTCGAATATGTGATACTACTCTAGATCCACATCCAAATAAGGAAAAGGAAGTAGAGTGAAACCACACATTCTTAGCCTATGGGATCTTTATTATATATAATCTTGGGAGTACACCCTCTGTAGTTGTACGTATATCAATAGGGATCTTTTAGTTCTTCACGCAAGGTTGGTTATGGATTCTAAAATACCGCTATGGTATTTTAATTCTTGTTGGTTTTCTTATCTTTTGAATATGATTCTGGGATTAGTGTGAATCTTTTAGTGTTCAAAAATACTCCTATAGTATTTTAACTTTATGTTTGGCTCTAACATTCCTAGTTGGTAAGTTTCAGACCTGTTGCAACACCACATTCTTAGCCTATGGGATCCTTCCTATTTATAACCTTGGGAGTATACTCTCAGTAATTGTAGGTATATGATTAAGGATCTTTTTAGTTCTTCACACAAGGTTGTCTATGAATCCTAAAATACCCCTATGGTATTTTAATTCTTGTTTGTTTCTTATCTTCTGAATATGATTCTGGGATTAATGTGAGTCTTTTAGTATTCCAAAATACTCGTATAGTATTTTAAACTTTATGTTTGGCTCTAGCATTCCAAGTTGCTAAGTTTCAGACCTGTTGCAACACCACTATCACTCCCAAGCACATGTTCATCGCATCTCGAATAAATGTAGTTGATCAGGTTACATTTATTCCAGCTTACGATTACATAACTGCCTAGGTTTGACGGTAGTGTTCAACATCCGAAGACTTTTATTATTGTTCCTCTTGTGATACTTTTGTTCGAGTGTTTAGATTATGGATGTTCTTATACTTTGGTAAAATATGGTTATATTTTAAAGTATAATTCTTGGTCAGAGTGTTTTATCCCTTTGTATTTATAAGCTGCATCTCTTTTATGAATTGATATACTTAGTTCACTATAAACAATGCTCTGATACCAATATGTCACACCCCAAAACTGGAACGACAGAAACATTCTGGGGTGGATGACGTCATTTCAAGTATCACAACACATGCGAGTATCAGCATGATACTAAGTTATCTTCATCAACAGCTCCTGGGATGTACCTGTCTAATGCTAACCTGAGAATACAATTTATTTGAAAAGCGAGTATCAACATTTTTTTTACAAATGCTGGTGAGTTCATAAGCATTTAGTGACGTTCTTATTCAAATACTTAAATAAAAGTAGTAGTTAAAGAGATTATAGTGTATTAGAGTTCTATCCAGAAAATCCTATATTTTCTTTAATAAAAGTAGCCTTCTACCAAGACTGGACAAAGTTATGTGGTAAAAAGTAGTTTTCCCTTAATTGCTATCATTATCAAAATACAGAATTTGATTATTAAGAAAGCAAGAGAATTCAGGGAAATAACATATGCCTCAGCAGTGAGGACTGCTGACTAAGGCAAAGGTATCGTAGACTCCAGGAGAGTATCGAATGAACGACACGCCTGGTTCAGTCTAACAAATGGAGACACAGACCCCAGAAGGTACCAAATGAAAGGTACAAGTGGTAAGGTCTAAAACAGTGAACACAGACCATGGACAGTATCAAATGAAAGATAAATCTTGCAAGGTCAAAACAGAGAATACAGAGCGCAGACAGTATCAAATGAAAGATACATCTTGCAAGGTCAAGGGAAAGAATACAGACCGCAGACAGTATCAAAGTAAAGATACATCTTGCAAGGTCAAGACATAGAATACAGATCGCAGACAGTATCAAATGAAAGATACATCTTGCAAGGTCAAAAGCAGTGTGACTTTGAGAATAAGTTACCAGCATACAGTGTGAATTGCCAGTGAAATACCGTTACCTTAAGACCATGAATTATAAGGTACCCCGGGATACTTGTAACCATACTAACCGACACTAGAGTACCAGACGCCGTACGAGCGTCTTGCGAATGTGACATTTGTCACCCCTTGGCTTGGTAGGCCGTGGACTGTAGCTAGTAGTCAGGGTGCGGGGGTGTCAATCCTGTATAGATCTATACACACAATGTCCGCTCTCCCTACAGGAGACTCTGGTTACCAACTAGACGACGGAGAAGGCCGTGTCCTGAAGATGCATCCCAAATAGTGGGTAGAGACTTCCAATTAGTGGGTAGTGGGTTTCTAAGGTAAGTGTTGAACTAGAGGTAGAGACTTATAGGGTGGACAAGCCTTCCTATGTCCTTCAATCATTGTTTATATGCATCTATACAAGCACAGACATACATCTAACTACGCTTGAGTGTGTATCAAGTGGAATCGTATCGTGACGTATAAGTGTACAATGTGGAATATCTGAGTCGTGAAGTGTAAGTGTACAGTGTGGAATATCCGAGTCGTGAAGTATAAGCGTAAAGTGTGGAATAATTGAATCGCAAAGTATAAGTGTACCAAGTATAAGTGGCTACAAGTATAAGCGGTATAGAGACAATAACCGGTATAAGCGTATCACGAAGGAAATGCGTTTTCAAGTATAAGTGAAGTAGAAGCGACAACTGCTGAAGTAGGAGTGTCTATCGGTACAAGTGACTACCAGTATCAGTGAAGTAGAGGCAATAACAAGTATAAGCACTTCAATAAGTGAAAACGTCACCAAGTAGGAGTATAAAATAAGTAAAAGCGAAGCAGCAGTAACTATCAAGTAGAAGTATACTCGTGAAAAAGGAACGTCGATGAAAGCCTAGGAAAAACCTTTATACTCAGGGAAAATCACATTTGGTATTCTTTGGTAAGATAAGTTTGAAAAACTTTATAAATCCTTGGAACCTTTATAAACCAGTTTAAAATGAATTTAGATAAAACAGTATAAGTAAGAGTTTTGAAACCAATGAAACCCTTTTGAAACCATCATAGTATCCTACTCGGTAAAACAGTATACAGTGTGGTAAAATCTTGTGCATGCGGGTTATCAATCACATATGATTGATATGATAACTGGCATGTTTAACTTGTATCCCCCCTATAAAACATGTAAAAACATTAAAAGGTTCATTCAGGGGTATGAACTCACCTGGTGTAAATGGATCTGACAAAGGCGCCGGTTGGGTGCTCGGTGTCAAGCAAGGACTTGGACACACTTAGAGACCTATTTAACATATGATAACATATGTTCACATACAATTAGTATATTATATACCAATTAAACAAGTATATGCACTCTAAGGAGCAGAAAACACTTTGGTTAAGTGTTTGGGGTGTCCCGGGTAGCATCTAAAGTTGTGTATGGCTTGGGAATGGAGTTTACTTTCCGAGAGTAAACTCCCAAAGCTTAGTTTACGACCCAGGGACATCTCACCATGAGTTTATGGCCGTAAACTCATGGTGAGGGGTTCTAGTGTGTTTTAAGGATTCTAACTTGCTCATGGAATTATTCTAGGTCTAAAACTATATAGTATGAATGAGTTTAAGGTCTTTAAGGGCATCATTGGAGAGTTTACGGCCCATGAACCACCCCTAAGGGAGTTCAAGGCTGTGAACTCTCATTCTTTGAGTTTATTGAAGTTTCAAGCCCCTAATACCCTCCTAGTAATTTATAATGAAGCATGGAGCCATTTGGGGGAATTAAAACCATCATTTTGGCATGTTTGAGGGGGTTTTCGGCCTTGACACATGTCTGGGACGTAAACTCCTTTTGTCCCTTCATTTGCATGTGTTTGAACGATCTAAACCCAAAATACCAAGTCCCTAAATTATGTATGAAGCCTAAGGGTGGTTTGGGAGTGTTTTTGGGGCATTTTAGCATGGATTAGAGGTGTTTACGGCCTAAGCATGTTCTTGGGCCGTAAACTCTCTTTTATGCCCTAACTTCTTGTGTTTTGATGATTAAACACTCCTAGACAAGTTCCTTAATTGGTTCCTAGGCTCAAAGGGACAAGTTTGGGTCATTTTGGCCCCATTTAAGGGGTTTACGGCGTAAGGAGGATCTTAGGCTGTGAACTCCTTTTCAACAGCTTAAATGGTCCACTTTTAAGTTATAATCACGAGTCATAATGTTTAGAGCAAGGTAGGGTAAGTGGACTTACGATTTCGAAGCGCTTGGTTGCGGATTTGGCTTGAAAACGGGTCTAGTGAGAGAGTATAGAGAGAGAGAGGGTGGAAAAGGCTCAAATGGAGTTTACTCCCCCTTATATATGTGTGGGAGTTGGAGCTCAGTGATATTCTGCCCGATACTGTCATTTAACAGGGCTTTTGGTAGCACCCGATTTAGTGGTCGTAATAATAAAAACTAACTTTTGCAACTAAATGGAAATGTGTAATACGAGTTTTTATTTTTCCTTATCACGACTTAACGACATAAAACATAAATAAATAAAACATTGATTTATTTGACGACCTCCTATTAACGGAACTTTTATACAGTGGAATATTCTGTTAACGGTAACGGGGTAATGTAACGGAATAACTTTGGGTTGTCACATAAAACCAAAGTACTATAACCCTATTAAAATTTTGCACTGTTTTGTCTGTAACACTCGTATGATCAAATCTAATACCCTTATTTCCAAGTAAGTTCGATATCATCATACAGTTTGACTCAATTCGATCCTCGCTATATCAGTTTCGTGCGTACTTCTCCTTCCCCGAAAACGTCTTTCTAGCGAAGCCGTCAATTCAGAACACCGAAGTACTCATGCATCGAGTACATCATATTTCTTATCCTTCTCAAACAAACCTCAGCAAACCTCCCCGAAGTATCACTCGTACAGTACGTCAAGTTCAATCTAAAGACCCATACGGTTGATCTATCGCTGAAGAATGTATACATAAGGGTGTTATATAATCAAGGTTCTAAAGGTTTAGAATTGATGATTGCACTTTAACTTCTTTTCCTCGTTGGGATGTGGGCTTAATTATATACGACTCGTATACCTGAGACTGTGATGGATGGACCAGATATAAGTTCTACTATGAACTTCAGGACGGAGACTGCCCAAGACTGCGAGTGATCGTGCTTCGTGGAAGGATAAACTCAGAAATACCTATCCTTTTCCCTAATTCATGAGTAGTCATACTTTACATTAGATCTTCACAACAGCTAATCCACCCTAAGGTTTTGACATCATAATTAATAGAAGTTGGTTAAGTCTGCATCGAGACGACATCAGATGCTTTGATAAAGTAGTTCAACCTAACCTCCGTAAGCAACGAAGCCCTAGTTATTTGCAGCCACGAATCAAGTACAAACCCTCTCATCATTTCTTGTATTGCAAGCTCAGAAATGCTTACGAAAGGAATATCATGCATTCCTTGCACACATCGCCGAGACGTGCCGAGAAGTGAAGGACACTCAGAACATCCAACAAGTACGCGACTTTCCCGAAACCTTTCCAGAAGGACTACCAAGACTACCACCACAGCATCATGTCGAATTCAGAATCAACTTAGTTCCAGAGGCTACCCTAGTAGCCAAATCACCTTATTTTCTAGCTCCAACCTTGATGCAAGAACATCCTAGCGAGCTTAACAAACTCCTCAGAAGGGGATTCTTTAGGACAAGTTTCTCACTTGGAAGAACATCAGACTTGTCTGTAATCAAGAAAGAGTGTTCCAATGCTAAATTAAGCCTGATACATCGCACCCATAATATCCCTCCCAAAAGGGATAGAATATTTTGTGATGTAATGGAATGCATCCGACCAAGGGTTTGGTTGTGTTCTTGAGCAAGAGGAAAGGTCACTACCTATACCTCAAGACAGGTTAAGATGCTGGAGGTTGACTATTCAACACATGATCTTGAATCAGGAGCAACGGTAATTGCTCTGAAGATCTAGAGACACTACTTGTAGGGTACAAGGTGTACTATGTTCACAAATCACAAAAACATTCAACATACATTCGACCAAGAAGAGTTATCACCCTAGCGAAGGCAAGCGAAAGAAGCAAAGTCGTATCCCGATAGTGAAAGATTCGCTGGAATGCCAGGAAAATACGAATGTTTACACGAGTAGCAAATAAAACTTTTGTCCATAGCATGATTATTAATACTGCTTAAACTCGAATTACGGGACGAAATTCCCCCTAACAGGGGGATGATGTGACAACCCGACATTTTGAGACAATATAATGTATCACCAGTCAAATTTAAGTCAAAATTTACCTTTCCAAAAATCTTATTTGGGTTAAATAATGTGGTGGGAATCGTATCAAGGTTGTCATACATATAAAGAACACTAAAATCCGAGTTATAACGAAGAAGTTATGACCAATCCAAGATTTCGCGGAAAAAACCGGCACAGCTGATAGACGCAAAACGCAAACTTTCAATACAATAATTTTTAGTCCTTGTTATCTAAAAAAAAGTCATAGATATCATTAAACCGTGAACATACATAAAAACAACGCCCAAATCTGATGTCGGATGAAGAAGTTATGGATTTTTAAGGAAGTTATCGTGTCCCGACCTATTAATTAAAATATAATTAAAAATAAATTCAAAATTAGCCAACGGAGTCTAAATGAAAGTTTTAGAGTATTTTGTCACTTTCGCGTGGATATAAAGAACGTCAAAAACGGAGCTCGTATGCGAAAGTTACGCATTTTAGAAGTTCTTGGCAAGCACTTCAAAGTCTTATCTGAAGGAGTACGCCCAACGTACTTCGGAGTACACCCAACGTACTCGGATACTAGGCTCTGGATCATCCACGTCGGCCACTCACGCCTTCCGAGGCTGTGGTCAGCAATGATGCAAGAGAACGCCCAGCGTACCCTCGGAGTACGCCCAGCGTACGAGGAACGCCTCCCGTACCTCCGAAGTACGCCCAGCGTACCGAAGACCTCCAGCCCCTATAAATAGTGTGCGAGGGTGCTGGCTACCTTGGCTAAATTTCTTCAATCCTCTCATATTTTCACCTCGTTTTTCATGCTGACAACATCCCGACTTCCCGGTTTCATATCTAAGCCCCGGCGAAGGTCCGAAGCCCCGAGATTTCCGAGAATCTCGTCACTTTCCGGTCAAGGTGCCGCCCGGGAAAATCTCTTTTTCTTCAAATCACGCACTTTCTTCGGTGAGTTCATTCCCCTATTAACTACATTTTTTTAAATGTGTTATCAATACTTTTTATATACACTTTTAAGGGGGGGGGGGGGGGATACAAGTAAACACACGATTATTATCGTGTGTAACCCAAAGTTTCACTAAATACTCATTTTTATCAAGTAAATCATATGTGATTCATAACCACTATATGGAATCCTTCGTATGCAAAATATATCACGATATCATCTTATCTGTTGAAATTAAATATGTTGTTATACGTATATGAATCAAACACTTTATTTATACCTTGAGTACATGTGTTCATTTATGTCACCACAAAAAGTTACACATTACATAACAAGTGAGCATCACACTAGGGTTCACTATACAAACGAAACAAACTTTTGGAAAAACTATAATAGTTTACGACAAACATTTTTACATGTTAAAAACTCTTTATCAAACTATCTTACATATTTTATGTTTCCTTTCAAACACTGTTAGAATCGTATTTCAAACGAAGGTCTTCTTATACTTAAAATTGTTCTTATCAAACAAACTACTTTCAAATCGTTTTATAAACTGACATCAAGTCATCACTTCTTATTTATTAAACTTCTCAAAGGTTATACAAAACTTCTTTTATATTATTATTGTCAAATGCACGCCTATACATGTGTGGTTATATATATATATATATATATATATATATATATATATATATATATACACATATATATCACGTATACAGAAATAGACATAAAAGTTTTCCATCAGTTGGTTCAGTACCTTTGGGTAGCAAAGGCATATTTCGGTTACACACACACACACTACTAGTAACTATAATAGGTATAGTTAAGATATGCTACTTACCATTCCAAGTACAAGGAATCACACAAGAGTCAGTTTATTTACGAGTCTATACTAATACATCACATACTATATGAAGAGATACGATTACATACAATTACAAGGCATACAAATTTCAAGACATACAATTACAAGAGATACGATTACATAAGATAGTGTACTAGATATTCATGAAATTTTACATACTACAAAGTACCATATCAAAGATATATTTTCATATACAAGAACAAATGGACATTTTCATACGTAAATCTATTTTATAGTTGGTTTTTTGAGACATTTCGCGTACTTTCGAGTATGCATTATTAAGTCCTGTATTATATACCATAATCCCTTATAGGGGGGGGGGCGTGATACTTGTTGGGTTTTTGAGCATTCTAACACTCCTATGGTGTACATGCAACCCTATAAACCTTGGATCTATGTTTTCTCTATTATACATGCAAATAAGGACTTTCCAAGGCTTTAATCCTAACTAGCATATTATGAAGTTCTTATACTACAAAGTCCTAGTTAGATGACATACCTTTTGATGTAGCTTGATGTCTTCAAGCTTTAAGAGCTTAGCCCCAATAGTGTGGAAGCCTCAAAACACCTTGGAAGACTTTAGAGAATATGGATACTTGGTTCTCTCTAGTGAAATTGGCTAGCCCTCTTAGTGTAACCACACTAGTGCCCATTTCACCAACCAAGGACATCTTTATATAGTGTGGAGGATTACGGTTAAACCCTAATACCCATGACCTTTCATTTCCTAGGACCCATGGGTTAAAGCTCCATGGACTATCCATGAAGACTTAGCCCGACCTAAATGTACTTGGCCCACTGCACATATATATCTAAGAGTCCATATTTAATTAGTTCATTTTGATCACTTAATTAATTCTTGATCAATACTAATTGAATAATATGATTATATTAATATATTAGAACTTATAATATATTAATATAAATCATTAATATACTATTCTCAAAATACTATCCATATAAATTGTGTCGGTGAAGTGCAACCCAAATGGACCATGCCGGGTCGGGTCAAGTACATACCAAATATAGTTATGGACTTAGACATTAATCCAACAGTCTCCCACTTGGACAAGTCTAAAACTATTATTGAGTATGACTTCAAACCCTAACTGGCAATCGTATCTCTTAATGCCGCTGTCGAACTTTGATCTTGTCAACGAACTTGTCCATTAGATAAGGGATCATATATTCCTCCATTCTAGATATCATATGGACTGAGACATGGATTATAATCATTCTCTATGTCCATTTGTTGTTTCCCGGTTTCCGATTCATGATGACTGACTGATTGAACAAATCAAACCAGTCCTTGTTTGGCCAAGCACTCACATGTATCATCATTAAATCATCGAGGGGCCCACAAATATCGCTTTTATCCCGAAGGTAAAAGGAATGGATAAACTTCGACTCATATGGCTTGTTCTACTACTTGTTGAATGATACACAAAGGCACGTTTTATAACACCGAGTTACCAAATGCGTTTTTGTGCAATCAATGTACAACTAACTCATAGTAACAACTCATATCTCTAGGTTTGAAGGATATAAGATATTATCGTCTCATGATCACTCGTGATAAAATCCATGAAGTGATTCTAATGAGCGCGGGTTGAATCCAATACTCAGAACTTATGAGCACTCATGAGTGTTGTAGGCCTTTGTCCAACATCTTAGACCTCTACAAGCCAACCCATGACAGTCTTAATTCATATTTACTTCCAACATATGACCGACTGTGGATGGTTTGAATAACATAGTCATTCCAGAAGAATAACCTAGTTTATTCTTGAAGTCAAAACATGCAAAGTGAAACACAAGGATAAATGAATCAAATATGGTATCAAACCCTATGAATATAAATAAACACTTTTATTTATCACCATACTGATTACTCATTATTCATTGTTTCGGTTTTATCAACTTTATACTTGAATTTAAAACAATAGTTGTCTCATGCTCCAAGCATGTACACTATGTTTTCTAAACACTAGTCATGCCATACACAAAGTATGCATACTATGTTTGTCTATGATCTTTACTTTGTGAAATAGATCAATTGTGCATAACTCCAATGATCATCTTTTCACAGTCCCAAACCCTTACTGCAAATGCAAGAATTCCAAATTCATGCCATTTAATGAAATATGTTAGATTCTAAACTTATATGTATTGATCCTCTTGTAATGATTATGCACAAATTCAACCAGACTTGGAAACACTCATTACAGAGTATTCCAACGGAGATCAACTCCTTGGAAACATCCTTCTTGCATTAAGTTTCCTAATCTTACAAATTGAATACTTTCTAACTTTGAACCATTTCCATATTCCATTTTGACTATCACTTCCGAACAAGAGTTGCCTCTTTTCAGACTATGTCAATATGGTCCTTCCAAAGTCAACACTATACTTCCAACTGTCCTTGAGCAACCAGTCCTTGGTAAACCTTAGATTGTCCTCAACAATTGCTTAATCATTTTAGTCATATCCAATTCTAGACCTTTTCCCTTCTTAATGCCCCAGGCATTTGGAAAATTTTAGAAAGGATGAATATAGAACATGTAATCGATCCTATATCCGAAGCATGTGGCACACAATTCATGATGTCTCACATAAAGACTAAACCGGTCTTTTGCTATAATATTTCCATTTCTATTTGCCAAGTTTTAATAATTCAGATTATGAAAAGGGATGTCGTAATCATAATTGAATTTTAGAACGCAAATAATGAGCCCATACATAGAATTTCCTTATGTAGAGCCATTCCAACATGAAATTCATATATATATTCTTGACTAAATACAATTAAGACCTCAATCTAAGCTTTTAGATTTAAGATGAAGTATAATTTCCTCTCCCTTAATTATAGCAAAACAATTTTTCCCAATTGAGACCTTTTGTTTTCTATAATTAACATTGCTAACTTGCAACCTTTATCATGCTCCCACTAACATGATGATTAATAGCATAAGACTTATGCTCCCACTAGCTTTGACATGTACCCAAAAATCAATTAGACTTCTAGAAATCAATACTTTATTGACATTCTTACTAAAGTTCGGATTTATGATACTAGATTGCCTTGAAAAGACTTTATCAATATCATACACCTCTCTTAGATAGCTCACATGTGTGTCTAAACAATTTTAGAACTATGAAAAGGGATACCGTAATCATAGTCTAAATTGTTTAGACCTTTTTCCATTTCTCATAAGTCAATGTTAGTGTGCCTGTTAACCATGCACGCTCCACTAACGACTTTGAGAACTGCAAATATCACACTTGCTATCTACTTAACATCTACTTAGTGAAAGAGTTCCCTTACCATCATTTTCATGAATCAAAGAGAAACCTTATGACACTTAGATTTTATGGTGTAAGCATTCCTATCCATGTGAATTTCTCAAAACCATAACCACATGACCAGGTTAGTGACAAATCCTAACTCATATAGATTGAACTTGTGCAATCTTAACTTCTTGCCACCTGGCAGCTCAAGGGCCTGCCATTGCTTCCAAGTAGTTATCCAAACAATTGAGAACATGTAGAACTCAAATGTATAGCCAATTTAACTGGAATGGGCACAGAAATGTCAACACGATAGGTTATAAACCTCTAGTTGTGTGCTAGTGAGGAAGTATAGGTTTTTGTTCTTGATTACTTCTTGAAACCCTTTTAGGATCTTTTAGACTCCCACTGTCTCTTTGAACTATAAGACTTTCTTGCCCAATATTCAAGAGATAGTGTGTGGATTCTAATCAAGACAGACACTTAACACAATTAGCCTTAGTTGATCTTTGTTTTATCCAAAACATCACAACTTACCAATTTCGAATGTACAAGAGTAGAAAACTTTTACTCTTACATTTGACAAGTGTTTTAAACCTTCTTTAAGACATGTCACTCAAGTTACAATCTTAGAGTATAACTCTATGAACTATTTTCGAATGAAGTATGAATCATCTTCTTGATTTAACCACTTCAACAATTCATAACTCCTCTTCTTAACTCTCAGAATGTACTTAGAGGATGAATTGTGATAAGGTCTCAAAATCATTAAGATGATCTTAAAACATGATACTAAAGGACTCTCCCATCTTTTCAGATTTGAGAAACTTTTATCCTTCTGCCTAATTTGAATCTTCTTATTCGTTTTGTCATACATTGAAAAAAATTTCAATGCTTCAGAATTTTACTTAAGCTTGTAAGTATAATCATATTTACTAAACCTTAGTAAATTATGACGAATAGTCTTATCCATCTTTTGTGGTGGACTTTGACAAGTGCACAAGAAAGTGTACTTTATCCCTTAGTCCTTCTCTTGACTCACACATCCATGTGAACAAGCAGTTAGTCTTAATTTTCCAATGCTCGAAAGTTCTCATTCATCATACTATACAACTTGCATAATTCCAAGTTTCTATCCAACTGAAACTTGGGTGATGAGAATCTTTCCTTATTTGGTAAATTTAGACACTACCACAGATGAAAGACTCAAATTCATATTTCCAATATTGCTATCAATGAAATCATATAAACAACATCTTTTTTTTCCAAATGCCATTGTAAGGATATTTTTTTAAAATAAATAAAATTAAAAACTTTTCTTTTATTTTAAAACTTTGCGGAAAAACTAATCCTCACAATGTAGATGTATATGAAAACTTGTTGTCATCTATTCCTAAGCAATCTATCATAACTCTTAAGCACGTGCTCAAAATTCTGATCACCGAACCATGCGATCGAAATCAATCTTCGCAATCAAAATCAACATATACTTCCTTTAAGTTTCTTTACTTTTCTTTGATTCCTAAAACATCAACATGTGACCCAGCCACATTATGTAATAAGAATCTCCAAGTAGGAACTTAATAGAGTTAGACCATGGACTTTACCTGAAATAAAGTCAAACTTATTGATTTTATCATCCTTAGGTAAGTTTGGCAGCTTCATAACCAAAGCCCCTTCCTTTGGTAATAGAAATATATGGATCCTTAGGTAATAGTACATGGGACTATCTCAGACTTAGCCTTTCTCTTTACCATTTGGTCAACCAAGTTCACTATGGCCAATCCCTTTCCATTGGGAAGAGAATGCATTTCTGGATTTCCTGTGTCACTATTGTCCGTGTCCATAAAGTTTTGGGAAGTTGATCTCCTAATCAAATTTTCTTTACTAGTACACTAAATCATTTCTGATTTAGCAGAACCAAGCAAATAGATAGGATCAATAAGGGTCTTGTCATAGTCTATCTCATAGGAGTCCCAAAGGAACTCACTATGTGACTTAGAAAGTGATTAAACCACTAACTTTCTCAAGACTTTGACACCCAACTCTCCCGGCTTGTCAGCATGTGACTTCATCTCCAAGATGTGATCACACCTAGACCTTGCCTTGCCAATAGGGCTTGAGTGACCTTGAACTTGTGGGTTACGGAGAATAATTGGAGGAGGTGGAGGAAGTGAGGTTCCAAGATATTTGGTAAGATCATAGATGTCTGAACTTGACGTATTTTGGGAGATATTCAAGATAGTTGATTTAAAGTCCTTAATATAACACCCAATATGAAATATTAAGGCTAGGACAAAACAAACTATTTTATAACTTGGAAGAGGGATGTCGTAATCCAAGCTATAGAATATTTGAAGGTAGGTGAATGACGATTCACCAATTTCCACCATGAAAAATGAAATACTTGTTGGGTTTTGAGCAATCTAACACTTCCTAAGTGTGCATGCAACCCTAATAAACCTTGGATCTATGTTTGTCTAAATACATGCAAAATAATAATTTTCCAAGGTTTATAACCTATCTAACATGGCATGGGGAACATTTCAACATAAAAGAGTTAGAAGAGATTACATACCTTTTGGTGAGTTGGGTTCTTAGGAGTTTGAGGGCCAAGCACCAATAGTGTGAATGCCTCAAATGGAATCACAAACACCACAAACTCTTGGAAAACTTTGAGAGAGTATACACACTCTTGTATTTTCGGCCACACACATGCACACACACACTAGATCACTAGTTTTCTCTTTGGCTCCATTTCATGCTCCATAAGCATGCTTATATAGTGTGCATGGTTAGGGTGAAACCCTAATAACCCATGTCTTTTCCTTTTCCAAGGATCCATGGGTTAAAAGCTCCATGGATCATCCATGGACTTCCACATAAGCCTAGCTCATTAACAAATGAGTATTAGCCCACACTATATAAAACAAATAGCCCATAATTTAATTAGTATTCCTTTTAATCTCTAAATTAATTCATAATTAATTTAAGACTAAAACTAATTAAATAACGTAACTTCATATTAATATATTATAACTCATAATATATTAATAAACATATGTGTATAACTCTCATAAAATTATCCATAATAGTTTGGATGAGATGCAACCCAAATGGACCATGCCGGTCGGGTCAAGTATATACCAAATAAGTTATGGACTTAGACACCTTATCCAACAGACTCCCACTTGGATAAGTCTAATAACTATATTTGCCTATAACTTCAGGAACCAACCAACAATCGTAGCTCTCGAAAACTCCCTCGAACAATGAAGACTCTGTCGAACTATGAAGCGCCATTTTAGATAAGTGATCACATTATCCTCTGTTCTCATGATATCAGCCGGACAAACACATGGAACTATGTCTTGCTTATTGTCTAGCAGTTGTTTCTCGATTTTCCGATTTGTTTGACGAAGAACTTCACTGAACACATCGGTTTAGTTCTGACCAGGCCTGGTTCATGGGTCAACACAAAATCATCGAGGGGCCCAGATATCGCTTCTATTTCTAGAAGGAACAGATAAACTTCGACTGATATGCTTGTTCTACTACTCATTGAATTATACACAAAGGCACGTTTTATAACATCAAGTTACTGATGCGTTTACGTGTAATCAATGCACAACCAACTCATAGGTAACAACTCATATCTCTAGGTTTAAAGATTTATATGATGTTATCGTCTCACGATCACTCGAGATAAATTCCATGAAGTGATACAAGTGAGCGTGGGTTTATACCAATACTCATAACTTATGAGTACTCATGAATGTTGCAGCAACCATTGCCATGTCTAAACACCTTTAAGGCATCTACAAACCCAATTCATGACAATCTTGATTCATACCTACTTCCGACGTATGATCGATTGTGGAAGTTTGAATAAATTAATTATTCTGGAAGTCAAAACATGCAAAACTGAAACAATAGTAAATAATTGACAATGATAGTAACACTTTACTCATAAATAAATAACAAATTTTATTCATCATCAAACGTCGATTACATTTTACAAGTTTCAGGAAAACTATCTAATCTGTAAAACTAATATCGTCCCTCAGCCCGATGCGTCTCGCATGCTGAAAATGCTTAACCGTCGTCAGTCCCTTCGTAAGGGGATCTGCAGGATTCTCATCCGACGATATCCTCCTTGTCATAAGGAGTCCTTCTTCAATCTTGTGTCTTATGAAGTGATATTTTCTTTCAATGTGTCGGGATCTGCCATGATCTCTTGGTTCCTTGGCTAAGATAACCGCACCATTGTTGTCACAGAAAATCTCTATAGGTTCCTTAATAGCTGGTACAACTCCAAGGTCTCCGATGAAGATCTTTAGCCATATCGCCTCCTTCGCTGTTTCACTCGCTGCTATATACTCTGATTCACAAGTCGAATCAGCCACCGTCTCCTGTTTGGAACTCTTCCAAGAAATTGCCCCTCCATTTAAGGTAAAGATCCAGCCCGACTGAGAGCGGAAATTATCCCTATCAGTCTGAAAACCAGCATCACCATACCCTAATATTCTCAAGTCATCACTGCCACCAAGGGTAAGGACCCAATCCTTAGTCCTCCGCAGGTACTTGAGAATGTTCTTTACCGTGGTCCAATGAGCTTTGCCAGGGTTCCCCTGATACCTGCTGACCATGCTCAAAGCAAATGCCACATCAGGACGGGTACAAGTCATAGCATACATGATCGAGCCAACTGTGGAAGCATATGGTAATTGGCTCATCTCAGCTATCTCTGCCTCTGTACTCGGACTCTGAGTCTTACTCAGTTTGGTATTGCTTTGGATCGGTAAATCTCCTTTCTTGGAATTCTCCATGTTGAACCTTTTCAACACCTTATCCAAGTAGATACTCTGACTAAGTCCAATTAGTCTTCTACTCCTTTCTCTTAATATCCTTATCCCTAGGATATAGGTAGCCTCCCCTAGGTCCTTCATAGCAATGTACTTCCCAAGCCAGGACTTAACCTCCTGCAAGGTTGGGATGTCATTTCCTATGAGTAGTATGTCATCCACATACAGTACCAAGAAGCTAACTATACTCCCACTAGCTCTGACATACACGCAAGACTCATCTTCGCTTCTCAAGAAGCCAAACTCTTTTACCTTCTCGTCAAAACAAAGATTCCAGCTCCGAGATGCTTGTTTTAATCCATAAATGGATTTCTCAAGCTTGCATACTCTATTAGGGTACTCTGCATTGACAAAACCCTCTGGCTGATTCATGTACACATCCTCAGCCAACTTTCCATTAAGGAAAGCGGTTTTGACATCCATTTTCCATATTTCATAATCATGAAATGCTGCAATGGCTAACATAACCCTAATAGACTTAATCTTGGCCACCGGCGAGAAGGTTTCATCATAATCAACACCTTGAGTTTGAGTAAAACCCTTCGCAACCAGTCGAGCCTTATAATTATGCACTTTTCCTTCCATGTCTGTCTTCTTTTTGAAGATCCATTTGCACCCGACTGTTTTACGGCCTGGTACATTGTCAACCAAGTTCCAAACTTGATTGTCATACATGGACTGTATCTCGCTGTCCATAGCCTCCTTCCATTTAGCAGACTCCGGGCCTGCCATGGCTTCCTTAACACTGCTAGGTTCATCCAAATTTACTAGTGTACTATCACTAATAAACGTATCACCTTCCGTAGTAATATGAAAACCATAATAAAACGAAGGTGTGTTCCTAACCCGTGTGGAACGTCTCGGAGGTACAGACTCGTCAGCTGGATCAACAGGAGTTTCCTCCTCAGGTTGATTGCTAGTGTCTGAGGTTCCTTCATCAATTGATTCTTGAATTTCTTCAAGATCAATCTGCCTCCCATTGTCTCCTTGGCTTGTAAATTCTTTCTCGCGAAAGATCCCTCTTCGTGCTACAAAGACCACATTCTCACTGGGTCTGTAGAAAAGGTAACCGAAGGATTTCTGTGGGTAGCCGATGAAAATACACCTTTCACTTCGGGGTTCAAGCTTATCATGAGTTTCACGCCTCACGAAGGCTTCGCAACCGCAAATTTTGATGTGGTCCAAATTGGGAACCTTCCCAGTCCACATCTCATGAGGTGTTTTGGTAACCTTCTTTGTAGGGACTAAATTAAGGATATGGGCGGCAGTCTCTAAGGCATACCCCCAAAAAGAGATTGGTAACAAAACTCGACTCATCATAGAGCGAACCATGTCCAACAAGGTACGATTACGCCTCTCAGCTACACCATTCAGCTGTGGTGTCCTGGGAGGAGTCAATTGTGAGACAATCCCACACTCCTTAAGGTAGTCAAGGAACTCGGTACTAAGATACTCACCACCTCGATCGGATCGAAGCATCTTAATGTTCCTGCCCAATTGATTTTCTACTTCCTGCTTGAATTCCTTAAACCTTTCAAAGGTTTCGGACTTATGTTTGATTAAGTAGACATACCCATATCTACTAAAATCATCAATAAAAGTCACATAATACCGATTAGCGTCCCTTGTGGCGGTTTTGAATGGTCCACATACATCAGTATGTATTAGGTCCAACAAACCTTCACCCCTCTCACAAGTTCCAGTGAAGGGTGATTTTGTCATTTTTCCAAGTAGACAAGATTCACAACTATCATCTGATTTGAGGTCAAATGATTCCAAGACTCCACTCTTTTGGAGTTGGCCTATGCGTTTCTTGTTTACATGTCCAAGACGACAATGCCACAATGATGCTTTATCTAGGCTAGTAGAAGAATCAATATACAACACATTATTTCCTAAGTTGTCTACAATCGACACAGTTTCATACACACCATCACAAGGTAGTGCTTTAAAATAAAACACATTATTAAAGAAAGCATTAATACCACCACATTCAGACGAGTACACACATTTATTCAAATCTAATTTTAACCCATTATTAAGCAACAAAGTATAAACCCCAATCTTGGAAACAGGTGAAGCCTTCCTATTCCCCATGATTAAGTTTATCTTCCCGTGCTCCACATCCTCACTTCTTCTTAGGCCCTGCAAATCAGAACATATGTGAATACCACATCCTGTATCAAGCACCCAAGAGTTAGAATATGTTGAGTAATTAGACAATATAGTGTAAATACCTACATAGGTGGGTTTCACTTTCCCATCCTTTAGATCCTGCAAGTACTTAGGGCAGTTTCGCTTCCAGTGTGCCTTTTCATGGCAATAAAAGCATTCAGCATCCTTGGGAATGGCAGAAGGAGTGATAGAACCATTCTTAGTCTTTGATGAGGAGCCTTCAAGTGACTTTCCCTTGGTACCCTTCGAAGGGTGCTTCCTCTTTTTCCCTTTGCCTTGCCCAATAGCTAAAACAGGGGTAGAAGTTGGAGTAGGAGTAGTAGAGGTAACAACCGCTTTACCCTTAAGACCGGTTTCAGCGGTCTTCAAGAGTCCTTGAAGCTTGCTGAGGGTAACTTCCTCCTTGTTCATATGAGTAGTAGAGTTACCCTTTTCCTACCTTGTTAAATACGAGTTAGTGTGCCGGTTAACCACACACGCTCCACTAACCGACTTAAACAAAGTGCAAAGTGTAATTTCATGGATTAGCACCTTATTCACATTTTCCTAAGTAATTAAGATTGGGTATTATTAAGAGTTTAGTTACTTAGTATTTATCATTAATACTTTTAATGAAGGGAGAATTATAGACCTGTTAAACCCGTTCGACTAACGACCCTCCACCAGTCAAGGAAGCGGTGGGTGAGAGTGGACACCCATTAAACTGCCATTTTATAGACAGTAACCTTATACCCCCCTTATAGACCGGCTACATGAATGAGGCATACTAACAGTAAGACTGACTTTACTGTTATACATATATATAAATATTATTAACTTATAATATTATAAAGTATAAGGGTTGAATTTTAACTCTTTAAAATTCTAAGGGCTTAACTTGGAATTAAAGTATTCATAAAAGAAAACTTTTCAAATTCCAAAACTTGAGGGCAAGTTTTGAAACTATTCAAAACTCTTGGATTTTCATAACTTATGAGTTTTAATTAAAGTATTAAAACTTTTAATGAAGAGACTCTTGGACATCCATAACTTGAGGACAAGTTATGGAGCCATAAAAACTATTTATAAGAAAAGACTCTTCATTTTTTTTATAACCTAAGACATTTTTATGAGTTTTTAAGATTCATAAATATGACTTTTCATATAACTTGAGGACAAGTTACAAAAACACATTTTATGAACAACTTTTAGATTAATTTGGATTGAAAACATCTAACACATATTCTTCATTAATCTAAAAAATAACTCATAAAACAAGGAAACATAAAACTTTTGGTAATCCATAACTTATGGAGTTAAATGTTTGTTTTATGATGAAACTATTCATGTTCCATAACATAAGAATAAGTTATGAAATTCTTTAAAACATTAACACCAAATTTTGTACCTCCATAAAAACTTTGAATCAACTTTTTTTTTTTAAAACCTTTTCATGTCCATAACTTACGGAGGTTTCAAAAAACTCTTTAGATCAAACTTTTAAAACTAATAAAATAATCATATCATTTTATCCTTTACTAAATTTGACCTAATTCAACTCATATAGCAAATGATTCAAATTTTACAAATAATTACTTTTTCACAAAAAAAAAAAGTAATTATCTTAAAATTTGACAAACATCATGTTTTTTTTTTCCTTTTTTTTCAACTTTGAAAATAAAACATTTGCATCAATATAACAGAAAACAACCCATGGCTCTGATACCACTGTTGGGTTTTTGAGCATTCTAACACTCCTATGGTGTACATGCAACCCTATAAACCTTGGATCTATGTTTTCTCTATTATACATGCAAATAAGGACTTTCCAAGGCTTTAATCCTAACTAGCATATTATGAAGTTCTTATACTACAAAATTCTAGTTAGATGACATACCTTTTGATGTAGCTTGATGTCTTCAAGTTTTAAGAGCTTAGCCCCAATAGTGTGGAAGCCTCAAGTGGAATCACAAATCACCAAAACACATTGGAAGACTTTAGAGAATATGGATACTTGGTTCTCTCTAGTGAAATTGGCTAGCCCTCTTAGCGTAACCACACTAGTGCCCATTTCACCAACCAAGGACATCTTTATATAGTGTGGAGGATTAGGGTTAAACCCTAATACCCATGACCTTTCATTTCCTAGGATCCATGGGTTAAAGCTCCATGGACTATCCATGAATACTTAGCCCGACCTAAATGAACTTGGCCCACTACACATATACATCTAAGAGTCCATATTTAATTAGTTCATTTTCATCACTTAATTAATTATAAATTAATTCTTGATCAATACTAATTGAATAATATGATTATATTAACATATTAGAACTTATAATATATTAATATAAATCATAAATATACTATTCTCAAAATACTATCCATATAAATTGTGTCGGTGAAGTGCAACCCAAATGGACCATGCCGGGTCGGGTCAAGTACATACCAAATATAGTTATGGACTTAGACATTAATCCAACAATACTTGTCTATAGATCAATACGGGATTGACAATCCTAAACCTAAGTTGTTAGCTATAGCTAGGCCGGCAGGCCTGGGGTGACAAATGTCATAACAATTCCAACGCCTGAAGAACGTTGTTACAGGCAGTCTGGGTCATTAGCATGGTTATAAAACTCACATGGAGTATTAAAAACACATTGATTTACAGGGTTATCAAATACTTTAGCGGTTATATACGTACACAAATCTACTATTTTAAGCATGGAAAAATACCTTGATAGTTCATTTACTACCACCCACCTCTGGGCAAATATTGGATTTCTAAAAGCAAACATTCAAAACAGTCGGGCCTTGGTAGAAGGCTACATTTTATACTAGTAGAAAATATGGGATTTTCTAGGGTTTTCAAACGTTTACAGATACTTACAAACATGTTCATTGGTACAAACTTTCCTACAAGCATTGCAGGTCTTCCTTTACAGTTTTACAAATCAAAGTCACATAAATACTTATGAATTCACCAGCATTATTGCTGATACTCACTTTCAAAATAACTTGTCTTCCCAAGTCACAAATAGACAGGTATGACTACCAGGATTTGTGAAGACGGAGCGGTCAAGACTCGTCTTTTATTTTTGAATATTCATTTTTGTAGAATTATACTATGAAAGAACTCAAATGTAATAAAAATTATACTATTAATGCAATGGATGATGTTGTTGCTTGTTTACTACTTTGCATTGTTGTGATACATTACATGAAGTACTCCGCCCCAGAATGTTTCCGCCGTTCTCGGTTTTGGGGTGTGACAGGAAGACTGACTTTTACTCGTTGTCACACCCTAAAACCGATAACGGCGGAATACGTTCCGGGGTGGAGGACGTCATGTACAGTATCATAACAATTTCATAATAGTAAAAACAAGAAACAACAACCATTTCATTTACATAGTGATTTTAGTTACAAGTGTGTTCTGTAAAGTTTCAATAGACACCAAAAATATATCAAAAATAAGAGATGGGTCTTGTATGCTCCATCTTCTCCAAAATGTTGCATCGGTACCTGTCTATCTTTGACCGGAGGATACAAGTTATTTTGAAAATGAGTATCAAGATAAAGCTGGTGAGTTCATAAGAATTTAGTGTGGTTGATGTATAAAATGTTTTAAAACTTATAGTGTGAAAAGCTGCAATTTATGTTTATAAGTAGTAGAAAACCCTAGAAAATCCTATATTTTCCAGAAAGTACATCGTAAGTGAAATCCTTTAAGTTCTGTGTAAGTTTTATCCTTGAAAACCTTTAGTTGTAAAAGTAGAGTAGTAAATCTCAAGTATGTAATGTAGATAAGGAAAAGTTATGCCTGTTGACAGTAGAAGTGGTGCAAACTTCCATTAGTATAGATACTTACTTACTTCGGGATGTTAGCTTAGACTTTAGTCTTAATGTATTAATGTGGGTATATGTGTACCCCTTTAGGTGACCAATAGTATGAGAAATAAAGAGTCTGATGACCTTCCCGGTCATACGTAGTGTAGTGAAGTAGTGCCACCCCTGAGCCTGGTCGGCTTGGACTGTAGTTAACAGTCGGGATATAATAATGTATGCCCCGTATAGATCTCTACTTGTAGTGTCGCCTTCCTTCCGGAAAGCCCTGGTCACATGGTGTAAGGGTGCTAGAGTGTCTGTTTTCTCTTGTATTATAGAATAGTAGTCTTCTTGTATAGTTCATAGAGTGTTCTCTTATACATGTATTAACTTGTAATAATAACAGTTATAGTGAGTATAGTAGTAGAAGTAACGAGCAGTAGTCTTAACTATACCTATTAGTTAACTTAGAGTGTATGGTTTTCAGCAGTTGTATAACAAAAGGGATTGAATAAGATGAAGACTTTCATATCTAACACCAATATACATGATATATAACTAAGAAATCAACGACAGTCGGACGGATAACAGATACCCTAAGACCACATCAAACAAGAACAGGAAGTAAGGTGAGCTATCGGTCCTAAGTCCCTCAAGTCTTACTTATATAAATATATTAATGTAGATATATTTTTATAAGAAAAGAAATTTAAACATAGTTTGAAAACAGTTAAATAACACTATAATGTATAAATGCATTTGATAATTAATTAAAAACCTTTAGAAAGACAAGAATCTAAAAGTACAGAAAAGTCCCTTTTTAATGGTAAGTTATCAATCACACATGATTTGATAATAAAACATGTAGCATTATACTTGTATCCCCCCCCCCTTAAAACATGTAAAAACAGTTGAAAAGGTTCATTAAGGGGTATGAGCTCACCTGAAATGAGTAGATCGGGAGAATGTGTCGGATGAGCGTTTGGTCTCAAGTAAGGACTTGTACACGATTTATGACCCTAGTAACATATGAGGATATATGTTTTACAAGTAATTAGTGATTTAAACTCTTATTAAAACATATAGACATCCTAATGTGATTAAAGGTCTTATGGTTGAGTGCTAGAAGGTTAATGGGTTGTATGGAAAGAGTGTATGACCTCACCTTGAAGTTTACTCTCCTAAAACTCACTTTAAGTGAGTTCACGGTTGGGAGACCACATCCCCCATGAGTTTACGGCCGTAAACTGATGGGAGGAGTGTTTTTGAATGTTTTAAAGTCTATTGTGGTTCTAGAAATGGTTCTAAGGTAATATACAAGGCTATAGGGGTGTTTAAGGGTCCAAGAGTGTACTCCCTTGGAGTTTACGGTCGAAAGGCCACTCCTTAGGAGTTTACGGCTGTAAACCCTATGGTTTATGGTAGTAAACTCTCCTACACCCCTATTCCTTGATTACTAGACCCTTGGTTCAATCCTAATAATTTCTAGTTAAAGTATAAGGCTCTTTAGGGGGCTTAAACTCTCATTTGGCATGATTTAGGGGAGTTTACGGTATAAGCATATGCTTGGGCCGTAAACTCTATTTTACCCCTCAAATGTTGGTGTTTAAACGTTCCAAGTCCGAAATAGCAAGACCCCAAGCCACATCTTAAGTCTAAGGGTGGTTTGGAAGTGTTTTGGGCTTGTTTTGCAAGGTTAGAGGGTGTTTACAACCTAAGCATGTTCTTGGGCCGTAAACCGTCCTTCAAGCCCTAAAACATGATGATTTAGGGTTCAAACACTTCTAGGTTAAGTCCAAAAATAATCTCTAAGCTCAAAGGGAACAAATTTGGGACTTTTGGCCTCATTTTAGGGGTTTACGGCCTATGGAGGTTCTTAGGATGTAAACTCACATGGAGTATTAAAAACACATTGATTTACATGGTTATCAAATACTTTAGTGGTTATATACGTACACAAATCTACTATTTTAAGCATGGAAAAATACCTTGATAGTTCATTTACTACCACCCACCTCTGGGCAAATATTGGATTTCTAAAAGCAAACATTCAAAACAGTCGGGTCTTGGTAGAAGGCTACATTTTATACTAGTAGAAAATATGGGATTTTCTAGGGTTTTCAAATGTTTACAGATACTTACAAACATGTTCATTGGTACAAACTTTCCTACAAGCATTGCAGGTCTTCCTTTACAGTTTTACAAATCAAAGTCACATAAATACTTATGAACTCACCAGCATTATTGCTGATACTCACTTTCAAAATAACTTGTCTTCCCAGGTCACAAATGGACAGGTATGACTACCAGGATTTGTGAAGACGGAGAGGTCAAGACTCGTCTTTTATTTTTGAATATTCATTTTTGTAGAATTATACTATGAAAGAACTCAAATGTAATTAAAATTATACTATTAATGCAATGGATGATGTTGTTGCTTGTTTACTACTTTGCATTGTTGTGATACATTACATGAAGTACTCCGCCCCAGAACGTTTCCGCCGTTCTCGGTTTTGGGGTGTGACAGGAAGACTGACTTTTACTCGTTGTCACACCCTAAAACCGATAACGGCGGAATACGTTCCGGGGTGGAGGACGTCATGTACAGTATCATAACAATTTCATAATAGTAAAAACAAGAAACAACAACCATTTTATTTACATAGTGATTTTAGTTACAAGTGTGTCCTGTAAAGTTTCAATAGACACCAAAAATATATCAAAAATAAGAGATGGGTCTTGTATGCTCCATCTTCTCCAAAATGCTGCACCGGTACCTGTCTACCTTTGACTGGAGGATACAAGTTATTTTGAAAATGAGTATCAACATAAAGCTGGTGAGTTCATAAGAATTTAGTGTGGTTGATGTATAAAATGTTTTAAAACTTATAGTGTGAAAAGCTGCAATTTATGTTTATAAGTAGTAGAAAACCCTAGAAAATCCTATATTTTCCAGAAAGTACATCGTAAGTGAAATCCTTTAAGTTGCGTCTAAGTTTTAACATTGAAAACCTTTAGTTGTAAAAGTATAGTAGTAAATCTCAAGTATGTAATGTAGATAAGGAAAAGTTATGCCTGTTGACAGTAGAAGTGGTGCAAACTTCCATTAGTATAGATACTTACTTACTTCGGGATGTTAGCTTAGACTTTAGTCTTAATGTATTAATGTGGGTATCTGTGTACCCCTTTAGGTGACCAATAGTATGAGAAATAAAGAGTCTGATGACCTTCCCGGTCATACGTAGTGTAGTGAAGTAGTGCCACCCCTGAGCCTGGTCGGCTTGGACTGTAGTTAACAGTCGGGATATAATAATGTATGCCCCGTATAGATCTATACTTGTAGTGTCGCCTTCCTTCCGGAAAGCCCTGGTCACATGGTGTAAGCGTGGTAGAGTGTCTGTTTTCTCTTGTATTATAGAATAGTAGTCTTCTTGTATAGTTCATAGAGTGTTCTCTTATACATGTATCAACTTGTAATAATAACAGTTATAGTGAGTATAGTAGTAGAAGTAACGAGCAGTAGTCTTAACTATACCTATTAGTTAACTTAGAGTGTATGGTTTTCAGCAGTTGTATAACAAAGGGGATTGAATAAGATGAAGACTTTCATATCTAACACCAATATACATGATATATAACTAAGAAATCAACGACAGTCGGACGGATAATAGATACCCTAAGACCACATCAAACAAGAACAGGAAGTAAGGTGAGCTATCGGTCGTAAGTCCCTCAAGTCTTACTTATATAAATATGTTAATGTAGATATATTTTTATAAGAAAAGAAATTTAAATAAAGTTTGAAAACAGTTAAATAACACTATAATGTATAAATGCATTTGATAATTAATTAAAAACCTTTAGAAAGACAAGAATCTAAAAGTACAGAAAAGTCCCTTTTTAATGGTAAGTTATCAATCACACATGATTTGATAATAAAACATGTAGCATTATACTTGTATCCCCCCCGCCCTTTAAAACATGTAAAAACAGTTGAAAAGGTTCATTAAGGGGTATGAGCTCACCTGAAATGAGTAGATCGGGAGAATGTGTCGGATGAGCGTTTGGTCTCAAGTAAGGACTTGTACACGATTTATGACCCTAGTAACATATGAAGATATATGTTTTACAAGTAATTAGTGATTTAAACTCTTATTAAAACATATAGACATCCTAATGTGATTAAAGGTCTTATGGTTGAGTGCTAGAAGGTTAATGGGTTGTATGGAAAGAGTGTATGACCTCACCTTGAAGTTTACTCTCCTAAAACTCACTTTAAGTGAGTTCACGGTTGGGAGACCACATCCCCCATGAGTTTACGGCCGTAAACTGATGGGAGGAGTGTTTTTGAATGTTTTAAAGTCTATTGTGGTTCTAGAAATGGTTCTAAGGTAATATACAAGGCTATAGGGGTGTTTAAGGGTCCAAGAGTGTACTCCCTTGGAGTTTACGGTCGAAAGGCCACTCCTTGGGAGTTTACGGCCATAAACCCTATGGTTTATGGTAGTAAACTCTCCTACACCCCTATTCCTTGATTACTAGACCCTTGGTTCAATCCTAATAATTTCTAGTTAAAGTATAAGGCTCTTTAGGGGGCTTAAACTCTCATTTGGCATGATTTAGGGGAATTTACGGTATAAGCATATGCTTGGGCCGTAAACTCTATTTTACCCCTCAAATGTTGGTGTTTAAACGTTCCAAGTCCGAAATAGCAAGACCCCAAGCCACATCTTAAGTCTAAGGGTGGTTTGGAAGTGCTTTGGGCTTGTTTTGCAAGGTTAGAGGGTGTTTACAGCCTAAGCATGTTCTTGGGCCGTAAACCGTCCTTTAAGCCCTAAAACATGATGATTTAGGGTTCAAACACTTCTAGGTTAAGTCCGAAAATAATCTCTAAGCTCAAAGGGAACAAATTTGGGACTTTTGGCCTCATTTTAGGGGTTTACGGCCTATGGAGGTTCTTAGGACGTAAACTCCTCCTTAACAGTCTTTATGTTCGATTTTTGGGTTAAAACCACAAGCAATGATGTCTAGAAGAAGTTAGGGTAGGAGATCTTATGTTTTGGAGGCGGAAACTTGCGGTTTTGAGGTGAAAACGAGATTGAGAGAGAGAGAGTAGAGAGAGGAAGTGAATCTAGGGTGGTAAAAAGCTTCAATGGAGTGTTCACGCTCCTTTATATAAGGCTTGGGTGTTGCACCTGGTATACGACTACCCGATACTAATGTTTAACGAGGTTTAAACTTTTTACCCGGTTAAATGGTCGTAATAAAAATAACTTTTTCCAATTAAATGGAAATGTAAATTACGTGTTTTAATTTATTTTATCACGACGATGACAATCATAAAATATAAATAAATAAAACATTTATTTATCTGACGACCTCAAATTAATGGAATTTTTATAAAATAGAATATTCCGTTTATGGAAACGGGGTAATATATCGGAATAAGCTTTGGGTTGTCACATCATCCCCCCGTTAGGGAAATTTCGTCCCGAAATTTAGAATTCACATAGTTAAGCTATTACAGTACTACTAAGCAAAGAGATGGGGATATTTGAGTTTCATTTGATCCTCGTGCTCCCAAGTGAACTCCGGTCCTCGTTTGCCGTTCCATCGAACCTTCACAATTGGGATGCGGCTTTGTTTCGTTCGTTTTTACTTCTCGGTCCATAATCTCTGCAGGCTCTTCCACGAAGTTGAGGCTCTCGTTGACTTCGATTTCTTCAAGTGGAATGACGAGAGTCTCGTCGGACAGGCATTTCTTCAAGTTTCGGACATGGAAGGTAGGATGTATGTTATATAGCTCGTGGGGTAGGTTGAGTTTGTAAGCTACGAGGCCGATTCTAGCGAGAATCTCAAAAGGCCCTATGTACCTTGGATTCAGCTTTCCCCGCTTTCCAAAACGTATCGCGCCCTTCCAGGGTGAGACCTTCAAAAGGACCCCGTCTCCCACCTGGAATTCCGAAGGTTTTCTTCGTTTGTCTGTGTAGCTTTTCTGTCGATCCCTGGCGGCTTTTAATCGTTCGAGAATCTGTATAATCTTCTCGGTCATTTCTCGAATGATCTCCGGATCCGTGAGAGCGCTGTCAGGAACTCATCCTTTAGCTAACTGAGTGTCACCCACCTCAGCCCAACAAAGAGGGGATGTGCACTTCCGACCATAGAGGGCTTCAAATGGAGTTGCCTTGATGCTTGTATGATAACTATTGTTGTAGGAAAACTACACAAGGGGCAAGTGTGTATCCCATGATTTACCAAAGTCGATCACACAGGCTCGCAGCATATCTTCTAAGGTTTGGATCGTCCTCTCACATTGTCAGTCAGTCTGCGGATGGTAGGCTGTACTCATGTCCAGCCTTGTCCCTAAGGGTTTTTGTAGTGATTGCCAAAATCTCGAAGTAAACCTACTATCTCTATCCGAGATAATAGATATCGGGACGCCATGTAGTCGTACTATCTCCTTAATGTATGTTGTTGTGAGTTTCTCCATCTTGTCTGTTTCTTTGATGGGTAGGAAGTGCACGGACTTGGTCAATCTGTCGACGATGACCCAAATGGTATCCAATCTACCCGTTGTCTTGGGTAGCTTGGTTATGAAATCCATGGTGATCCGCTCCCATTTCCATTCCGGTATCTCCGGTTGTTGGAGAAGACCCGATGGCTTCTGGTATTCAACCTTGACCTTTGCGCAAGTAAGGCACTTACTCACAAAGGTAGCAATTTCTGCTTTCATATTAGGCCACCAGTAAAGCTTTTTGAGATCCAGATACATCTTATCTGAACCTGGGTGAACGGAGTATCGAGTGTTGTGCGCTTCCTTCATGACCAAGTCTCTGAAACCTCCATGGCGCGGAATCCAGATTCGGTCTATAAGATAATAGCCTCCGTCATCCTTGACCTCCAAGCTCTTATCCATTCCACGTAGGGATTCTCGCATCACATTCTCAGGCTTTAAGGCTTCGAGCTGAACCTCCTTAAGCTGTGCAGACAGATGCGAATGGATAGTCATTGTTAACGACTTGGCTCTTCGACTAGAATACTCTTTTCTACTTAGGGCGTCTGCTACCACGTTGGCTTTCCCTGGATGATAACGAATCTCACAGTCGTAATCATTGAGTAGTTCGACCCACCGTCGTTGTCTAATGTTGAGCTCCTTCTCGTTTAGTATGTGCTGGAGGCTTTTATGATCAGTGTATATTAGGCTCTTCGTTCCATACAAGTAATGTCTCCAGATCTTTAGAGCGAAGACGACCGCCCCTAACTCAAGGTCGTGAGTGGTGTAGTTAACCTCATGTGTCTTCAGCTGTATCGAGGCATAGGCGATTACCTTACTATTGGGTTATGAGCATTCTAACACTCCTAAGTGTACATGCAACCCTAAATACCTTGGATCTATGTTTTCTCTATTATACATACAAATATGAACATCCAAGGTATTATCCTAATCTAGCATACAAAACTATTAATATAACAAGATAGAATACATACCTCTTTGATAGTGCTTGTCTTCATGAAGCTTGAGTGCTTAGTGCCCCAAGTGTGACACCTCAAATGGTTCACACAACACCAAATACACTTGGAATAACTTGAGAGAATTCTACACTTCATAAAATCGGCTAGCCCTTTCTAGAATAATCTAGTAGCCGATTTTGGGAAGAATAATATCTTTATATAGTGTTACAATTAGGGTAAACCCTAATTGTCATGACTTTCCATTTCCTTGGATCCATGGGTTCAAATACACTATGGAGCATCCATGGAGCATCATATGGGTTTTGGCCCAACTAGATAATCCATGGAGCATTAGCCCACTATATAAGTATGGATGATTTACACAATCAACCCATATATTTAATTAGTCTTCTTTTGATCACTTAATTAATCCTAGATTAATTCTTGATCAATACTAATTAAATAATCTTATTATTCTTATTATTAGTATACTAGAACTTATAATATATTAATAACCATAAGTGTCTTATTTCTCTCATTATAGTCTATCCAAGTGCATGATGCCATGCAACCCAAATGGACCATGTTGGGTCGGGTCAAGTCTTACCAATTATAGTTATGGACTTAGACATTAATCCAACAGTCTCCCACTTGGATAAGTCTAAAACTATTATTGCGTATGACTTCAGGAACCAACTGGCAATCGTAGCTCTCAAAAGCTTTTGTCAAACTCTGACCTTGTAGATGAACTCTGATCTTGTCAATGACTTGTCCATTAGATAAGGGATCATATATTCCTCCATTCTAGATAGCATATGGACTGAGACATGGATTATAATCATTCTCTCTGTCCATTAGTTGTTTCCCGATTTCCGATTTATGACGATTGACTAATTGAACAAATCAAATCAGTCCTGGCCCGGCCGAGCACTTCCATTTGTCATCATCAAATCATCGAGGGGCCCACAGATATCGCTTTATAACATGGAGTTACCAATGCGTTTCGTGTAATCAATGTACTATCAACTCATAGTAATAACTCATATCTCTAGGTTTGAATAATATAAGATATTATCGTCTCATGATCACTCGTGATAAAATCCATGAAGTGATTCCAATGAGTGCGGGTTGAATCCAATACTCATAACTTATGAGCACTCATGAGTGTTGTAGCCCTTTGTCCAACAACTTAGACCTCTACAAGCCAACCCATGACAGTCTTAATTCATATCTACTTCCAACATATGACCGACTGTGGATGGTTTGAATAACTTAGTCATTCCGGAAGAATAACCTAGTTTATTCGGGAAGTCAAAACATGCAAAGTGAAACACAATAATAATTGAATCCAATATGGTCTCAGAACTTATGAATATAAATAAAACACTTTTTATTTATCACCATATGATTACACATTATTTATTGTATATTGTTTCAGCTATCAACTTTATTCTTGAATTTAAAACAATAGTTGTCCCATGCTCCAAGCATGCACACTATGTTTTCTAAACACTAGTCATGCCATACACCAAGTATGCATAATATGTTTGTCTATAATCTTTATTTTGTGAACTAGATCAAATGAAGATAACTTCAATGATTCTCTTTTCACACTCCCAAATCCTTACTGCAAATGCAAGAATTCCAAATTCATGTCATTTACTGAAATCTGTTAGATTCTAAACTTATATGCATCGATGCTCTTGTAATGATTATGCACAAAGTCAGAAAGACTTAACAACAATCATTACAGAGCATTCCAAAGGAGATCAAGTCCTTGGAACCATGCTTCTTGCATTAAGTTTCCTTAATCTTACACAGATTGAAAAATCTAACTTTGAAATATTTCCAGATTCCATTTCGACTATCACTTCTGAACAAGAGTTGCCTCCTTACAGATTATGTCAATATGGTCCTTCCAGAATTATCACTATACTTCCAACTGTCCTTGAGCAACCAATCTTTGGTAAACCTTAGATTTTCCTCGACAATTGTTTAATCCTTTTAGTCATATCCAGTTCTAAACCTTTTCCCTTCTTAATGCCCTAGGCATTTGGAATATTTAGAAAGGATGAATATAGCACATGTAATCGGTCCTATATCCGAAGCATATGGGACACGATTCATGATGTCTCACATAAAGACTAAACCAGTCTTTTGCTATAACATTTCCATTTCTATTTGCCAAGTTCTCATAATTCAGATTATGAAAAGGGATGCTGTAATCATAATCGAATTTAAGAACGCAAATAATGGACCCATATACATAATTTCCTTATGTTGAGCCATTCCAACATGAAATTCATAGCCATTCCAACATGAAATTCATATATATCCTTGACTAAATGATTAAAACCTCACGATCACCTATATACAGAATTTCCTTATGTTGAGCCATTCCAACATGAAATTCATAGCCATTCCAACATGAAATTCATATATATCCTTGACTAAATGATTAAAACCTCACGATCTAAGCTTATAGATTTGAGATGAAGTATAATTTCCTCCCCCTTAATTATAGCAAAACACTTTTTCCCAATTGAAACATTTTGTTTTCTATAATTAACATTGCTAGCTTGCAATACTTATCGTAATTATCATGCTCCCACTAACATGATGATTATTAGCATAACACTTATGCTCCCACTAGCTTTGACATGTACTCAGAAATCACTGGACTTCTAGAAATCAATACTTTATTGACTTTCTTACCAAAGTTCAGATTTCTGATACTAGATTGTTTTGATAAGACTTTATCAAAAACATACACCTTCCTTAGATAGCTTATGGGTGTGTCAAAACAATTTTAAGGACTATGAAAAGGGATGCCGTAATCATAGTCTTGATAGTTTTGACCTTTGCCATTTCTCACAAGTCCAAGTTAGTGTGCCGGTAAACCATACACGCTCCACTAACGACTTTGAGAATGCAAATATCCCAATTGCTATCTAGCTAAAATCTACTTAGTGGAAGTGTTTCCTCACCATCATTTTCATGAATCAGAGAGAAACCTTATGACACATAGATTTATTGGTGTATGAGTTCCTACCCATATGAATTTGTCAAAACCATAATCACAAGACAAGGATAATGACAAATCCAAAACCATATGGATTGAACTCAATCTTAATTTCTTGCCACCTGGCAGCTCAAGGGCCTACCATTGCTTCCAAGTTGTTGTACAACACATTGAGAACTCTAAGAACTCATATGCGAAACCAACTTTAACTAGAATGGGCACAGAATATGTCAACATGATAGGTTATAAACCTCAAGTCGTGTGTTAGTGAAGAACTTCAGGTTTCATTCTTGATTAGTTCTTGAGAATTTCAAGACCTTTAAGACTCCCACTGTCCTCTTGACCTATAAGACTTCCTTGTCAAACATCCAAGAGATAGTGTGGATTCTAATCAAGACAAACACTTCACACAATTGGCCTAAGTTGGTCTTTGTTTTATCCAAAACATCACAACTTACCAATTTCAAATGTACAAGAGTAGAAAACTTTTACTCTTACATTTGTCAAGTGTTTTAAACCTTCTTTAAGACATGTCACTCAAATTACAATCTTGGAGTATGACTCTAAGACTTGTATTGAAACGAAGTATGACTCATCTTCTTGATTTAACCATTTCAACAATTCAAGATCCCTTCTTCTTAGTCATAAGAATGCACTAAGACTTCCTTAGAGAACTAATTTTGATATGGTTTCTTAATCATTAAGATGATCACAAAACTGATACTAAAGTACTCTCCCATCTTTTCAGATTTGAGAAACTTTTATCCTTCTGCCTAATTTGATTCTTCTTATTCGCTCTGCCTTACATTGGAACCTTTTCCAATGTCTCAGAGTTACACTTAAGCTTGTAAGTATAATCATATTTACTGAGCTTTAGTAAACTATGAAGAATAGCCTTACATCTTTTATGGTGGACTTAATCAGTGCACATGACTATGTACTCGATCCCTTAGTCCATTACTTGACTCACACATCCATGTGAATAAGTAATTAGTCTTAATTTTCCAATACTTGAAAGTTCTCATTCATTATGCTATACACCTTGCATGATTCCAAGTTCCGGTCCAATTGACACTTGGGTGATGAGAATCTTTCCTTATTCGGTAAATTTAGACATTACCACAAATGAAGGAATCAATTTCATATTTCCACTCTTGCTATTAATGGAATCATATAAGCAACAATTTTTCCTCAAATGTCATTGTAAGGATATTTTAAAATAAATAAAATCAAAATTTTCTTTTATTTTAAAAACTATGCGGAAAAACTTATCCTTACAATCCATATGAAAACTTGTTGTTATCTATTCCTAAGCAATATCTCATAACTCCTAAGAAGTAGCTCAAGAATCCGATCTTCAAACTACGCGATAGAAATCCATCTACGCGATCAGATTCAGCATATTCTTTCTTTAAGTTCCTTTACTTTTCTTTGATTCTTAAAACATTACCATGTGACCCAGTCACATCATGTATAAGGAATCTCAGAATAGAAACTTAACAGAGTTAGAGTAGTGGACTTTTACCTGAAGTAGAGTCAATCTGATTGACTTTAACATCCTTAGGTAAATTAGGCAGCTTCGCAACTAATGACCCTTACTTTGGCAGTATAAACATATGGACCCTTTGATAATGGTACACAGGACTATTACAGACTTAGCTTTTTTTCTTTACCATTTGTTCAACCGAGTTGACTATGGCCGATCCCTTTCCATTGGGAAGAGAATGCTTTTTCTGGATTTCCTGTGTCACTATTGTCAATGTCCATAAAGTTTCAGGAAGTTGATCTAAGCAAATAGATAAGATCATTAAGGGTCTTGTCATAGTCTGTTTCATAGGTGTTCCAAAAGAACTCACTATGTGACTTAGAAAGTAGTTGAGCCACTAACTTTCTCAAGACTTTGACACCCAACTCTCCCGGCTTGTCAATATGTGCCTACATCTCCAAGATGTGATCACACCTAGACCTTGCCTTGCCATTAGGGCTTGAGTGATCTTAAACTTTTCAAGAACTTGTGGGTTAGGGAGAATAATTGGAGGAGGAGAGAGAAGTATGATATCCATGGGACATCATCTTCATTTAGGAAAGCTTGTTTCAAGAGATTTGGGAAGATCATAAATGTCTAAACCAGACATGTTATGGGAGATATTCAAGATAGTTGATCTTTGAGTCCTTAATATGACACCCAATATGTAATATTAAGGCTAGGACCCAACAAACTATTTTATAACTTAGAAGAGGTATGCCGTAATCCAAGCTATAAAACAATTTGAAGGTAGGTGAATAACGATTCACAAATTTCCACCAAGATAAATGAAATGTATTATTAGGTTTTAATTGGATTTGAAACTCCTAGATCTTTTGAGATTCATTGAACTGTTCAATGGCATGTTTCAATCTCGAGTGTGCCCTTCAGGTTTTGTGACTGGGATGCCGAGGATCACAAAACAAGGTGTGAAGTAACCATGCAAATTATTGGGTACCCTTAAGTGTTTATCCCTCAATCGATGTGTCGGTTAACCACACACGCTCCATCGATACTATGATAAACATTAAGTTACCCTTTGCCTACCTTGTTAAATACGAGTTAGTGTGCCGGTTAACCACACACGCTCCACTAACCGACTTAAACAAAGTGCAAAGTGTAATTTCATGGATTAGCACCTTATTCACATTTTCCTAAGTAACTAAGATTGGGTATTTATAAGAGTTTAGTTACATAGTATTTATCATTAATACTTTTAATGAAGGGAGAATTATAGTCATGTCAAACCCGTTCGGCTAACGACCCTCCACCAGTCAAGCAAGCGGTGGGTGAGAGTGGACACCCATTAAGTTGCCATTTTATAGGCAACAACCTTATACCCACCTTATAGACCGGCTTCGTGAATGAGGCGTACTAGCGGTAAGACCGACTTTTTCTCTTATACATATAAATATTATTAACTTATAATATTATAACGTATAAGGGTTGAATTTTAACTTTTAAAATTCTAAGGGCTAACTTGGAATTAAAGTATTCATAAGAGAAAACTTTACAAATTCCAAAACTTGAGGGCAAGTTTTGAAACTATTCAAAACTAATTAATTCCATAACTTATGTATTTAAAGTAGTTTTAATCCAAAAACTCTTCAAGTTCCATAACATGTGGACAAATTATGGAAGACTTTAAACTAATAAAGAATTAATCTTTTCTTTATTTTATAACTTATGGAATTAATTAAGGTTACATATTTTATTTATTTATTAATTAATGAAGTGACTCTTGAACCTCCATAACTTAAGGATAAGACTCTTCATCTTTTGTAATCATTGCCAACTTTTATGAGTTTTTTATGAAACTTAAATGTGACTTTTCATATAACTTGAGGACAAGTTACAAAAACACATTTTAGAATCAACTCTTAGATTAATTTGGATTGAAAACAACTTTTTCACTCAACTTTTCTATTAATCTAAGCAACTCATAAGAACAAGATAATTCAAATCAAACTTTTTCATGTAATTAGTCTAACCTTTAAACTAATACAAAACATGAATCTATTGACAATTATCTTTGAAAATGGATTAGCATGAACATTACCACATTAAAAAACAAGTTTATAAGTTCAAAACAACTTAGGGTAATGTTCCTAGTCCATTTCTAGCCAAAAACCTCGAAGATATGCTGTCTAGGGTCCAACTCGTCGAGTGCATGAACACAACTCGGCGAGTTGGATGCATTTTGCCTTGGACTCGTCGAGTCCCTTCATGGACTCGGCGAGTCAGCTGGGCTGACAGCATCAAAACTCGATTTTTCAGCTTCTATTGCAGGTATAACAAGAAAACAAGCCTAGGCTCTGATACCACTGTTGGGTTATGAGCATTCTAACACTCCTAAGTGTACATGCAACCCTAAATACCTTGGATCTATGTTTTATCTATTATACATACAAATATGAACATCCAAGGTATTATCCTAATCTAGCATACAAAACTATTAATATAACAAGATAGAATACATACCTCTTTGATAGTGCTTGTCTTCATGAAGCTTGAGTGCTTAGTGCCCCAAGTGTGACACCTCAAATGGTTCACACAACACCAAATACACTTGGAATAACTTGAGAGAATTCTACACTTCATAAAATCGGCTAGCCCTTTCTAGAATAATCTAGTAGCCGATTTTGGGAAGAATAATATCTTTATATAGTGTTACAATTAGGGTAAACCCTAATTGTCATGACTTTCCATTTCCTTGGATCCATGGGTTCAAATACACCATGGAGCATCCATGGAGCATCATATGGGTTTTGGCCCAACTAGATAATTCATGGAGCATTAGCCCACTATATAAGTATGGATGATTTACACAATCAACTCATATATTTAATTAGTCTTCTTTTGATCACTTAATTAATCCTAGATTAATTCTTGATCAATACTAATTAAATAATCTTATTATTCTTATTATTAATATACTAGAACTTATAATATATTAATAACCATAAGTGTCTTATTTCTCTCATTATAGTCTATCCAAGTGCATGATGCCATGCAACCCAAATGGACCATGCCGGGTCGGGTCAAGTCTTACCAATTATAGTTATGAACTTAGACATTAATCCAACACTTACCTCGTTGCATCAAGACACAACCGAGTCCTTGGTTCAATGCATCACAGTATACCCAAAATCTTCTGTCTCTTCGGGAAGGGATAATACCGGTGCGGTGCATAGGGCTCGCTTCAGGGTCTGGAATGCCTTCTCCTGTTTCTCTTCCCAGTCAAATGTTACGCCCTTCTGTGTCAACATGGTGAGAGGTTTTGCAATCCAAGAGAAGTTTTGAATGAATCTGCGGTAGTAGCCAGCAAGGCCTAGAAATTGACGAATTTATGTAGGCGTCTTCGGTGCTGACCAGTTCTCGATAGCTTTAATTTTGGAGGGATCCACGTGGATTCCTTCTTCACTAACCACGTGTCCTAAGAATTCAACTCTTTGGATCCAAAATTCGCACATAGAGAACTTCGCGTATAACTTTTCCGATCGCAGGGTTTCTAGGACTCGTCGTAGATGATTCCTGTGTTCTTCCTCGCTCCGAGAGTAGACGAGTATATCATCAATAAAGACGATGATGAACTAATCTATGTATGGAATACACACCCTATTCATCGAGTCCATGAACACTGCGGGTGCGTTAGTCAGTCCAAAGGGCATCACCACGAACTCGTAGTGTCCGTAACGAGTTCGGAAGGCTATCTTCGGAACATCCTCCTCAAGCACCCATAACTGGTGGTACCCGGACCTAAGATCAATCTTGGAAAAGTAACCCGCCCCTTGTAGTTGGTCGAATAAGTCGTCGATACGGGGAAGAGAGGTAGCGAATTTTGACCGTGAGTTTGTTGAGTTCCCTATAATCGATGCACATACGGAATGATCCGTCCTTACTCTTCAGGAACAAGACCGGAGCTCCCTAGAGTGAGAAGCTCGGTCTTATAAAGCCCTTGCTGAGCAGCTCGTTAAGTTGACCGGATAGTTCTTGCATCTCGGCAGGCACTAAACAATAGGGCGACTTAGCTACGGGGGTAGCTCCTGGGACTAGGTCGATTCTGAACTCAACCTGACATTTGGGAGGTAAACCTGGAAGCTCCTCTGGGAAGACGTCAGGGAAATCACATACAACTGAAATGTCTTTTGGATCTTTTGCTTTCTAGATAGCGTCAACGACGTGTGCATGGAAGGCGCGATATTATTTACGCAAGTATTTCTGGACATGAATACTTGAGATGATATGAAGGCTCGTACCAGGTTTGTCTCCATAGATCAGCAGAGTTTCGTGATTTGGTGGATTTAGGCGAATGGATTTGTCGAAGCATAGGATATCGGCGCGATGAAGACTCAACCAGTCCATGCCAACAATGACATCGAAACTCTTGATCGAGACTGGTATAAGGTCAATAGGGAATGAATGATCGTCTAACGTGAGGGTAAAACCTATGTAGATTTCGTTAGAGCTTTCGGCCTTCCCGTTAACCATTTGTACGACGAATGTTTCTTTCAGTGGTTGCGGGAATTGTTTAAGTAAGTGTTTAAAGTTTTGGTTTATGAAGCTTCTTTCTGCACCACTATCGAATAAGACACACACATAAGAGTTGTTGAGAAGGAACGTACCCGTGACTACTGCGGGATCCGCTACTACTTCGTTGTGGCCAATAGCAAGTAGTCTTCCTGTTCCTCCCGCATTCCCAGCCTTCAGATAGTTTTTCTTGAAATGGCCCGCTTCACCGCAGCCATAACAGGTCTGGGTCACTCTCGAACTGGGAACTTCCGAGATAGGTTTGGGTCGGGCTCTGCAAAACTGGACACTATGGCCCTTACGGCCGCTGTTAGTGCATTTCAATTCACGACAGGGGCCATTGTGGTGGAAGGGGCACTTGGGACACTTGGGCAGGTTCCCAACATAAGCTTTTGCCGGTGCAGGAGTAGCAGGAGTGGTGGCAGCATTGACAGCCACAGTTTGTTGATCTTTGGAGGAGGTTTGTGTCACACCCCCGAACCAGACGGCGGAAACGTCCGGGGGCTGTCGTGACTCAATTGAATACCATAACATTGAATATATATGAAACATAACAACATTCGTCACCATTCATCAACATAGTACAACCAGTAGTGTTTACATATCATACATTGTTTAAACATTACATTCCCCAAAAATTAATTTGTTCAATTCATACAAAAATAAACCGCAACCGTCACTGGATATGATTTCCCTTGATTCACTGGCTCCCTGAGAATACAAGTATTTTGAAAAAACGTCAACATATGAAATGTTGGTGAGTTCATAAGTAGTGTTTGAAATCGAATGTTTGTATTGTTTGAAGAACCACCAGAAAATCCGATATTTTATGAAAAGATAAGTTTTCGAAAACGTTTGTGAAGATCCATAGGTATGCTTGTTCGTTTCTATACTTGTAAAAAAATGTTCATTGAAAATGTATGCATTTCAAATCAGTTCGTATTGAAAACCCTAGGAAAACCCGATGTTCTCCTAGTTCCTTGAATTACGTGATGTTACATTGAAACCATTGCATAGCGTATAGTGTCAGTCCCAGGCGTCGTTGGAAGGATTTCGAGCAGGATTATTTACTACAAACCCGCGTTACACAAACGCCCAGTTTATAGTTATACTAACGACTCCGAAGGCATCGTCAGTACTAATCGCGTTATCCAATCGCCCTGACTAGGTGTAGTCCCACATCCGAAGAGAAAGAGATCACGAAGACCCCGGTAACTCCATTAGTCGGTTGGGGATAAAATGTACGAGGGGTCCCCGACCCGCCTCGCATGAAATGTAGACTTTACTAGCAATACCAAAGGACCCTTGGGGACCGGTGGTATACAAGCCATTGAAAGTCCATTTACGTTGTGTCGGATCGGTAAAACCCAACACACCGTAAAAAAAATGTCTTCGGGCCTTAAGATCAGGTCATTGGGCTAGCTAGGCTCAACGAACAAGATTTTACACTAGTGGGGCCCAAAGATGGTGCGTAGACGTCTGTGCACACTCGCATGTATATGTATTACCAAACGTTACTTGTATGAATCGTAGTGTCGTAGTGTTAGTAGTTGTAGATTTCTATTGGCTCGAGACCGAGCCAATTCGTTTAACAACGACTTTTGGGTATTGTAATGTATTGTATTTCGTCGATAGTCGCGGTGCCATTATTTGATCAAATTGTGTACATTGAACTAGCCTTGAAATATTCCTGTTTTCAGCCCCTCATTATTTGTAAAATTTACATTTTCAACCCTTTTTATTAAATACTTCCCGGTTTGGTCCTTAAACTATTTTTCTTGACATTTTAACACCAAAAATTATTGAAATTAATATATTTCAGCATATTTTTCATAGAAAACAGTTTAAGTCCTTGAAAATGCAGTTTTCTCGGTTTTAATCCCTTCTTTTCGCAACTTTGACAATTTTGGCCCAAATTGGAAAATTTTTGCAACTTTGGTCCTTTTTAAATTTAAAAAGTATTTTAAACCTTTGAAAAGGATTTGGAACACTTATTGTCTGCTGTTTTACAGAAAGTTACAGTTTTGGCCCTCCAAAACAGAAAAATTCGCATAATGGGCCTTATTGGGCCGAAATTTTCATTTTTAGCCCATTAAGCTTGGAATTTATGTTTTAATCCCCTAAATGAGTATATTTCCAGAAATTTATTTATGGAAACTGTTTTGGCACACTTCATCCATCAGAATCTGTGAAATGTCAATTTGGGCCCTTATTTTTGCATTTTTCACATTTTAGGCCCAAAATTTGTGTTTTTAACCCAAAGAAAATTATTACTAAACCACTTAGCCATTTTTCTTGAAATACTTTGTGTTTAGAAATATATTTGAAGCTAAAATCATTTAACACAAGATATATCTCGGTTTTGATGGGTTTTAATGCTAGATCCAACATAAAAACACATAAAAGCATACATATAAGCATGGAAATCATACAAGGCATACAAAACACATATAGATCTACACTTTCACTTGTATTCCCCCCCCCCACAAAACTCATAAAAATAGAAAATAGGGGGTATGAAGCTCACCTTGGGGTGTTGATTCGGTTTTGCAAGGAAAAATGGAAGGAAAATGAAGTGTTTTTGGCCTTAGCTCCCTTTGATGAAGATCTCGAGTTTTGAGATGGTTCTAGGATGCAAGATCATGATTTTTGCATAGATTAGGAAAGGATTTTTGATAACAAAAGAATTTAAACCATAGATCTATGCATAATCTTACCTTAGATGAAGAATTTTGTGGAGATTTCCTCTTGAATGCTTCCTAGAACTCGAGATTTTTGAGTGGAGAGGGAGAGTTGTTCTTGAGTGATCTAGAGAGGATTTGAGAGATTTTTGTGTGTGTGTGTGGGTGTATGGCCGAGAGTGAGAGAGACGAAGGAGTGAGATGATTTTTGAAGTGATACTTGCATGGGAAAAGGAAATATCTTGCATGGAGATCCTATGGACAATAATGAGGTGGCATACTTAAGTCAACTCTTCCTTATCTTCTTGGATTTGGGCCTTTGGGCCGAGAATGTGAAGGGAAAAAGGAAAAATTTGGGCTTTTGCCCCTAAGCCCACTATTAGAGTTAATCTTAGGTGTGTTTTAAGCTTAAAAGAATGTTGTAGGATTTTTATATTTTTATTGGACTAGTTTAGGTTATTCATGGCTCAAAGCTCTTAATTCATTTCATTCTAGGCCCAATATGGCCCAAAATGTTAAAATAAATAAGTGTGGGTCCAATTAGAGCCCAATTAGGGTTCTAAGCCCATGATAGTCTAATTGGGAGCTTATTGGTCCATTTGGAGCCAATAATGAATTTCTAGTCTAAAATAGACTTAACAAGCACTTCTAGGGTTTTCCGATTGTTTGATGACTACTTGTAGTACTTGTATGATGTGTTTGATTGAAGTTTTTGATTCACATTAACTTGAATGTATGGATTACATAGCTCAAAATTTTCAGTTGTGACATCATCCCCCCGTTAGAGGGAATTTCGTCCCGAAATTCTGTTTGAAAGCTAGATTTGAGAATGCTAGAATAGGTGAGGGTACTTCTGCTTCATTTGATCTTCGCGTTCCCACGTGAATTCTGGCCCACGCTTTGCGTTCCACCGTACCTTCACGATCGGGATGCGACTCTGCTTAGTACGCTTCACCTCCCTGTCCATGATTTCGATTGGCTCTTCGACGAACAGGAGATTCTCATTGATTTCGATTTCGTCAAGAGGAATGACTAGGGTTTCATCTGACAGGCACTTTTTCAGATTAGAAACATGGAACACGGGGTGTACACCGTTTAGCTCTGCGGGTAGTTGTAGTCTGTATGCTACTGGACCTATTCGGGCGACGATTTCGAAAGGTCCAATGTATCGCGGGTTCAGCTTTCCCCGTTTTCCGAAACGTATAACCCCTTTCCAGGGTGAGACCTTCAACAATACTCGATCACCGACCTGGAATTCTAAGGGCTTTCGCCGTTTATCAGCGTAGCTCTTTTGCCGGTCACGCGATGCCTGTAATCGAGCTTTGATCTGGACAATCTTTTCTGTGGTCTCGCGAATGATTTCCGGTCCCGTTAATGCCCTGTTTGACGTATGTGTTCTTGCTAGCTGGGTGTCACCTACTTCAGCCCAACATAACGGTGATCTACATTTACGCCCGTACAGTGCTTCGAAAGGGGCCACCTTAATGCTCGAATGATAACTATTGTTATATGAAAACTCGATCAACGGTAGGTGGGTATCCCAAGACTTTCCGAAGTCTATCACACATGCACGAAGCATGTCCTCAAGCGTCTGAATGGTTCGTTCGCTTTGACCGTCCGTTTGTGGGTGATACGCGGTGCTCATATCAAGATGAGTTCCCATGGCCTTGTGGAGCGACTGCCAAAAGCGTGACGTGAACCTACTGTCCCTATCCGAGATGATAGATTTTGGCACCCCATGAAGTCTTACAATCTCTCGTAGGTACAAACGCGTCAGCCTCTCCATCTTGTAGGACTCTTTGATGGGCAGGAAATGGGCAGATTTCGTCAGTCGGTCGATTATTACCCATATGGTGTCCAATCCGTCCGACGTCTTGGGCAGCTTGGTCACGAAGTCCATAGAAATCCCCTCCCATTTCCACTCAGGGATTGCCGGTTGCTGTAACAATCCGGAAGGTTTCTGGTATTCCACTTTTACTTTGGCACACGTAAGGCACTTACTAACATAAGTTGCGATTTCCGCCTTCATGTTAGGCCACCAATAGTGCTGCTTAATGTCCAAATACATCTTGTCCGAACCAGGATGAATGGAGTATCGTGTCTTGTGGGCTTCCTTCATAACGATCTCCCTGAATCCTCCGATCTTTGGAACCCAAATACGGTTCATGAAGTAGTATACCCCATTCTCTTTGACTTCCAGGTTCTTCTCCATTCCGCGTAATGCCTCGCTAGTTCTATTTTCCGTTTTCATAGCCTCTGCCTGGACTGATGCAATTTGAGCGGTCAGATGAGACTGAATGGTTATCGAGTGTGTTTTCGTACGGCGATTTGTCTACTCCTTCCGACTTAATGCGTCAGCTACCACGTTGGCCTTGCCTGGATGGTACTTGATCTCGCATTCGTAGTCGTTTAACAACTCCACCCATCTTCATTGTCTCATGTTCAGCTCCTTCTGATTCAAGATGTGCTGGAGGCTCTTGTGGTCTGTGAAGATGGTGCACTTTGTACCGTACAGGTAGTGCCTCCAAATTTTTAGGGCGAAGACCACAGCTCCCAGTTCTAGGTCATGGGTTGTGTAATTTACTTCGTGCGTCTTTAGTTGACGGGACGCATATGCTATCACTCTTCCACGTTGCATGAGCACGTTGCATGAGAACGCAACCTAAACCTTGATTTGACGCGTCACAGTAAACTACAAAATCTTCCGTTCCTTCGGGTAGAGATAGTACAGGAGCGCTACAAAGAGCTTGCTTCAAGGCTCGAAACGCAATCTCTTGTCGGTCTGTCCACTTGAATGGCACACTCTTTTGCGTAAGCAAGGTAAGTGGCTTGGCGATTTTAGAGAAGTTTTGGATGAATCTCCTATAGTAGCCTGCTAGGCCTAAGAACTGACGAATTTCTGTGGGCGTAGTCGGAGTTGCCCATCCTTCCACAGCTTTGACCTTAGAGGGATCCACATGAATTCCATCTTGGCTAACTACGTGACCGAGAAAATTCCTGCTCCGTAGCCAAAACTCACACTTAGAGAGTTTGGCGTAAAGCCTTTCCGATCGCAGCGTCTCTAGGACTTGTCGGAGATGTTGACCATGCTCCTCTTTGCTTCGAGAATAGACGAGGATGTCATCGATAAACACAATGACGAAGTTGTCCAAGAACGGTCGACAGATTCGGTTCATTAGGTCCATAAATGCGGCGGGTGCATTTGTTAGACCGAAGGGCATTACGACGAATTCATAATGTCCATAGCGGGTTCGGAAAGCGGTTTTAGGAATATCTTCTTCTCGGACCTTGAGTTGATGGTATCCGGACCGTAGATCTATTTTAGAAAAATAGCTAGCTCCTTGGAGCTGGTCGAATAGATCATCGATTCGTGGGAGTGGGTAGCGGTTTTTAACAGTGAGTTTATTCAACTCTCTGTAATCGATGCACATTCTGAAAGATCCGTCCTTCTTTTTGACAAAGAGCACCGGAGCTCCCCACGGCGAGTAGCTAGGTCGGATAAATCCCTTGTCCAGAAGCTCACTGAGTTGGCTGGACAATTCCTGCATTTCAGCAGGTGCCAATCGATATGGTGATTTAGCGAGGGGAGTTGCTCCTGGGACGAGGTCGATTCGGAACTCAACCTGTCTCTCTGGGGGTACTCCTGGAAGATCTTCAGGAAACACGTCCGGGAATTCACACGCTACCGGAATGTCTTGGATGCTAATTTCTTCTTTAGCCTTGTCCACTATGTGGGCCAAGAACGCTAAGTTGTTCTTTCGCAGATGTTTTTGTGCTTTGATGCACGAGATAAGACGAAGACTCGTGCTAGGTTTGTCTCCGTAAATTACTAGGGTTTCGTGATTCGGGAGACGAAGGCGAACGGCCTTCTCGTGGCACATAATCTCAGCATGGTGGGGGCTTAACCAATCCATGCCGATAATCACATCGAAACTCCTAATTGACACTGGCATCAGATCTATTCGTAAGACGTGTTGGTTAAGGGTTAGGGTACATCCGATGTAGATCTCCCTAGTGGATTCGGTTTTCCCATTGGCCATTTCCACCGTATAGGTTTCATTTAGCTTCTGGGGTTGTTGTTTTAATAAATGTTTAAACTTCTCGCTTACGAAACTTCGCTCCGCTCCGGTATCAAATAAGATGCATGCATAAGCGTGGTTTAGGAGGAACGTACCGGTCACAACTGCGGGGTCCTGAACTGCATCACTCTGACCCATAGTCAGCATTCTTCCTGCTCCTCTGTTTCCTGAGTTGTTGTTGTTGTTAGGGCAGTCTCGACGGAAATGTCCCGTCCTTCCACACCCGAAACAGGTGTGGCTAGGCCCTGCGTTGTTGCCGCCGGCATTGGTGTTGTTGGTATTGCGGTGGTTGTTGTTGTTGTTCTGGTTGTTTCCCTGACTCTGGTTCTGAGAAGGATAAGTCCTGCAGAACCTTGCAGTGTGTCCCCTTCGGTTGCAACTGGTGCAATGGAACTCCCTACATTCTCCTTGGTGATGGAAACCGCACTTGTTGCATTTGGGATGATTACCGGAATAGGGTTTTGAAGTATTTGAAGCAGCTGAGGCTGGAGCATGTGATGTGACTGGTACCGGCACAGTGACAGCGTGAACTGCCACCGTTTGCTGCTTTTTAGAGGTCTCGGGACCCTGACGCCCCTTCCTCTTGTTGTTCCATCCTTTCTTACCATCACTCTCCTTCTTCTTCTCAGTCTCTACCGGTTTCTCGCCCTTTTTGTGGTTATGATCGTATAGCCTCTTTGCCAATCTCTTCGCACTGTCAAAAGTTTCAGGGTTCGCAGCTATCACATTCCCTTGAATGGGGGATGTCAGTCCCCAAATGAATCGTTCAATCTTCTTTCCCTCTGATGTGATCATACCCGGGCACAACAGAGATAGTTCGCTGAATCTCGATATGTAAGCATCGATGTTCCCATTCTACACCGTGAGATTCCATAGTTCCTGCTCCATCTTCTGTATTTCGCCTCGGGGGCAGTACTCAGCCGTCAACATCTCTTTCATTTCTGCCCAGGGAATAGAGTTGGCGACAGGAAGTGTCATAGCTTCTACATGACCATTCCACCAAGTGAGTGCTTGGTCCACAAAAGTGCAGGCCGCGAACTTCACTTTCATCTACTCGGGGCACTCGCATATCTCGAATACCGACTCTACCTTCTCGATCCATCGCTTCAGGGCGATCACTCCTCCGGTACCGTTGAAAGTTCGGGGTTTAGCGTTCGCAAAATCCTTGTAGGTGCACGTTTTAGTGAGTCCTTGGTTCGTCCCGTTGTTCGAACTTCCGGATCCTTGCCCGTTACCTCCTCCGTTGTTCCCTCGGTGAAGTTGTGCCATAGCCGCTGTGACTGCAGCAGACACGGCTGCCTGGAAAGCAGTGGAGTCAACTTCCGGCGGGGTTGGTTCGGGATTTCCGCGAGTAGCTGGGCGAGGCATCTTTCTGTCATGAAACGGAAAGATGTTGAGTGTACGTGGTTTCTGTGAGGTAGCGACTCTACTAACTAGGTGTATGGTACGAACCTAAACGTTACTATCATCAAGCATACAATCATAACGTCTCAACACATAACAACTGAGAATATCATAGCAAAACACACAAAAGTTTATTAATATTATCCGCATTTAGTACAAGAAAATTTGCTCGTAGGAGCAAACATAAGTAACACTAATCCGACAGCATAACGGCTCCATGAGTAGTGTAGTCACTTAAACATAGAGCCGGAGTACATAACATAGTTCCTAATAACCTACTATGATAAATCTATTCCTAACCGCGTTGAGCTGCGTCAGGAGGGGGTGCCGAAGTCACATGCCGAAATGTTGCGCCAGTAACTGCGCCATCTCTGCCATGTCTCCAATAACCTCATCCCTCTCATGCTCTGTTCGCACCGCCCGAGCTTCCATATCATACAGCTGTTGTCGCAGTGCGACGACCTCAGCTTCGAGGGAACGGTTCTCTCTTGGGGGGTTCACTGGTGGAGCGGGGTGATCGGGTTGTGCTACGTCCTCATATGGCGGGATGGGGTCCTGGTCCCCAGCCTGACCTTCCTCGTCGTCACTGTCGATTCCTCCAAACTCGTAGTCAGTGTCTACGTATTCGTCGGGTCCGACATCGTGTGCTTCACCTGGATTCTCTCTTGGCTCATCCACAAGCATCCCGTGAGCTACTAAGGCCTGATGATACTGGATACCCTGCTGCTCCTCCTCAGGCTCCTCCTCCTCCTCTAGCCACCCGTTGTTTCCCTGATTAGGGAAGTAGGGGTCTCCAGGGTGATGAAAACCAGCCATGCTGTCTGCGCGAGTACGTACATATGCTAACATTATCCTAGGATGCTATGACTATTGTACAGACTAAGCAAACATTCTCTTTTTGGGTGATAAAGGGTATAGTTTTAGGTTCCCTGGCTATTCCGATCTCATCAAGACGTGTGTTAATTTTACCTTGGAGAGAATGTAGTTGATCAGGCTACATTCACTCCTTGGTATCACTAAGAACAGTCCCGAATTAACCGAGATACCAGTATTATTGTGTTTGATTCGACGTTAGGTTCTTATCCCTAATGCAAGCAAGTGTGTTTTATTTACTTGTGTTGTTCAGAGTTATGTTAGTCCCTCTTTTTGGTTTATAGTTGCATATCAATGTATGGCTCGACATGCTAGTTCACTATAAACAAAGCTCTGATACCAACCTGTCACACCCCCGAACCAGACGGCGGAAACGTCTGGGGGCTGTCGTGACTCAATTGAATACCATAACATTGAATATATATGAAACATAACAACATTCGTCACCATTCATCAACATAGTACAACCAGTAGTGTTTACATATCATACATTGTTTAAACATTACATTCCCCAAAAATTAATTTGTTCAATTCATACAAAAATAAACCGCAACCGTCACTGGATATGATTTCCCTTGATTCACTGGCTCCCTGAGAATACAAGTATTTTGAAAAAATGTCAACATATGAAATGTTGGTGAGTTCATAAGTAGTGTTTGAAATCGAATGTTTGTATTGTTTGAAGAACCACCAGAAAATCCGATATTTTCTGAAAAGATAAGTTTTCGAAAACGTTTGTGAAGATCCATAGGTATGCTTGTTCGTTTCTATACTTGTAAAAAAATGTTCATTGAAAATGTATGCATTTCAAATCAGTTCGTATTGAAAACCCTAGGAAAACCCGATGTTCTCCTAGTTCCTTGAATTACGTGATGTTACATTGAAACCATTGCATAGCGTATAGTGTCAGTCCCAGGCGACGTTGGAAGGTTTTCGAGCAGGATTATTTACTACAAACCCGCGTTACACAAACGCCCAGTTTATAGTTATACTAACGACTCCGAAGGCGTCGTCAGTACTAATCGCGTTATCCAATCGCCCTGACTAGGTGTAGTCCCACATCCGAAGAGAAAGAGATCACGAAGACCCCGGTAACTCCATTAGTCGGTTGGGGATAAAATGTACGAGGGGTCCCCGACCCGCCTCGCATGAAATGTAGACTTTACTAGCAATACCAAAGGACCCTTGGGGACCGGTGGTATACAAGCCATTGAAAGTCCATTTACGTTGTGTCGGATCGGTAAAACCCAACACACCGTAAAAAAATGTCTCCGGGCCTTAAGATTAGGTCATTGGGCTAGCTAGGCTCAACGAACAAGATTTTACACTTGTGGGGCCCAAAGATGGTGCGTAGACGTCTGTGCACACTCGCATGTCTATGTATTACCAAACGTTACTTGTATGAATCGTAGTGTCGTAGTGTTAGTAGTTGTAGATTTCTATTGGCTCGAGACCGAGCCAATTCGTTTAACAACGACTTTTGGGTATTGTAATGTATTGTATTTCGTCGATAGTCGCGGTGCCATTATTTGATCAAATTGTGTACATTGAACTAGCCTTGAAATATTCCTATTTTCAGCCCCTCATTATTTGTAAAATTTACATTTTCAACCCTTTTTATTAAATACTTCCCGGTTTGGTCCTTAAACTATTTTTCTTGACATTTTAACACCAAAAATTATTGAAATTAATATATTTCAGCATATTTTTCATAGAAAACAGTTTAAGTCCTTGAAAATGCAGTTTTCTCGGTTTTAATCCCTTCTTTTCGCAACTTTGACAATTTTGGCCCAAATTGGAAAATTTTTGCAACTTTGGTCCTTTTTAAATTTAAAAAGTATTTTAAACCTTTGAAAAGGATTTGGAACACTTATAGTCTGCTGTTTTACAGAAAGTTACAGTTTTGGCCCTCCAAAACAGAAAAATTCGCATAATGGGCCTTATTGGGCCGAAATTTTCATTTTTAGCCCATTAAGCTTGGAATTTATGTTTTAATCCCCTAAATGAGTATATTTCCAGAAATTTATTTATGGAAACTGTTTTGGCACACTTCATCCATCAGAATCTGTGAAATGTCAATTTGGGCCCTTATTTTTGCATTTTTCACATTTTAGGCCCAAAATTTGTGTTTTTAACCCAAAGAAAATTATTACTAAACCACTTAGCCATTTTTCTTGAAATACTTTGTGTTTAGAAATATATTTGAAGCTAAAATCATTTAACACAAGATATATCTCGGTTTTGATGGGTTTTAATGCTAGATCCAACATAAAAACACATAAAAGCATACATATAAGCATGGAAATCATACAAGGCATACAAAACACATATAGATCTAAACTTTCACTTGTATTCCCCCCCCCCCCACAAAACTCATAAAAACAGAAAATAGGGGGTATGAAGCTCACCTTGGGGTGTTGATTCGGTTTTGCAAGGAAAAATGGAAGGAAAATGAAGCGTTTTTGGCCTTAGCTCCCTTTGATGAAGATCTCGAGTTTTGAGATGGTTCTAGGATGCAAGATCACGATTTTTGCATAGATTAGGAAAGGATTTTTGATAACAAAAGAATTTAAACCATAGATCTATGCATAATCTTACCTTAGATGAAGAATTTTGTGGAGATTTCCTCTTGAATGCTTCCTAGAACTCGAGATTTTTGAGTGGAGAGGGAGAGTTGTTCTTGAGTGATCTAGAGAGGATTTGAGAGATTTTTGTGTGTGTGTGTGGGTGTATGGCCGAGAGTGAGAGAGAGGAAGGAGTGAGATGATTTTTGAAGTGATACTTGCATGGGAAAAGGAAATATCTTGCATGGAGATCCTATGGACAATAATGAGGTGGCATACTTAAGTCAACTCTTCCTTATCTTCTTGGATTTGGGCCTTTGGGCCGAGAATGTGAAGGGAAAAAGGAAAAATTTGGGCTTTTGCCCCTAAGCCCACTATTAGAGTTAATCTTAGGTGTGTTTTAAGCTTAAAAGAATGTTGTAGGATTTTTATATTTTTATTGGACTAGTTTAGGTTATTCATGGCTCAAAGCTCTTAATTCATTTCATTCTAGGCCCAATATGGCCCAAAATGTTAAAATAAATAAGTGTGGGTCCAATTAGAGCCCAATTAGGGTTCTAAGCCCATGATAGTCTAATTGGGAGCTTATTGGTCCATTTGGAGCCAATAATGAAGTTCTAGTCTAAAATAGACTTAACAAGCACTTCTAGGGTTTTCCGATTGTTTGATGACTACTTGTAGTACTTGTATGATGTGTTTGATTGAAGTTTTTGATTCACATTAACTTGAATGTATGGATTACATAGCTCAAAATTTTCAGTTGTGACAGTTTGAGTTTTCATTCCCTTCTTCTTATCCCAATGCTTCCTCTTTTTGTCAGTTGGTTTGGGTGATGCAGTGGCAGTTGTGGTTGCTGTTGCTGGAGTAGAGAGACCTCATGATTGATTAAACTTTGGGGCAATTCCTTGGCACTGTCAAGGGTTGTAGGGCGTGAGGCTAGAACTTTTCCTCGATACGGGGGCATTAAACCCCAAATGTGTCGTCCAATCTTCTTGCTCTCCGAAGAGTTCATGTTAGGACACATAGCCGCCAAATCGCATAACATGGTTGTGTAAGCTGTTATGTTGGTCCCTTTCATCTTGAGGTTCCAGAGTTCCTCCTCAAGTTTCTGAATTTCTCCCCTAGGGCAGTACTCCCCTCTCATGAGGTCTTTTAGGGTGTCCCAGCCCATGGCGTTGGCTGTTACCAAAGAGAGTGCATTGACATGGCCGCTCCACCATGTCAAGGCCTTGTTAGTGAGGGTGGCAGTAGCGAACTTTATTTTGCTCTCCTCGGGGCATGAGCACATTTCAAAGACAGCCTCAGTTCTTTCGAACCACTGAGACAACGCTAGAATTCCTCCGGTCCCATTGAAGAAAGTGGGTTTGCAGTTCATGAAGTCCTTATAAGTACATCCTTGCACTCTTTGATGGACTTCACCAAATCTAGAGTTGCCACCGCTCGCATCACCAGAGCTCATTTGAGCCATGGCTGCCGTCACAGTTGTAGTCATAGCCGTTTGAAACAGCAGTGGATCGAACTGCGGAGGAGGAGGGTTTGAGTTGCTGGTCTTCCTCTGTTTGGACGCTTGCGTGGAGACATCTTTTACTGAAAGTTCACAGAAATGATAGCAATAGTAAGGGTCTATTGCTAGTATGATAAGAGTGTTTTATGGACTAAATCAACATAATACAAGATCAGATAGAGAGTCATAGCAATAGAGTAGTTAACTGCCAATTTACTGGTATTAATGATGTAATACAAGTTCGAGAAAAGTCACCTAACAGTAGGTCTTACATCAAACCATAAGGAAAATGTTGGCAGTCTAGAGGCCTAATTGGAGTACTTTCAAAGCTAGGAATCTTTACAGACAAGTGCTCTACTCAGCATAGAAAGGAAAGGCTACTCCTTAAACAAAAGAGTGGGATAATTAGACATCTTCTACGGGTGACGGTTACTCGTTGGGCGAACCCTCAGATCAGCTAGTTGACGCATAACTTCCTGAAGATGTCGTTCATGAGCCCTTTGACGTGCTCGGAGTTCCCTAACTTTGGCTCGGGATGCAGCTAGCTGTTGCTGCAGAGCCTCACTGGTCCTGCTTGTCCTATCCATAGCTTCTTCAAGTTGGCGGATGCGAACAGTGTTGAGATTCATGTTGGCATCCACTTCTACAACTCGACCAATGGCTGCTTGACCCTTCTCGACATTCCTGGCAATCCTTCGGACCATGATGGGCAGAACTTGGTCCGCTGATCCTCCTTCGCTTATGTTTTAGAAGCTTCGGTCTCCATTGTAAGGTAAAGGTTGGCCCTGCTCCTCGCTCCATCGGTTTAAGGATATTGCCCACATGGGAGTGGGACCCTTAAATGTCGGACGGGGGTTAGGGTTCGGAGGTTCAGGAGGTAGGTTGTTGACTTCTGGTTCGGAGTCGGAGCTATCCGAAAAGCCTTCTACTCGGTGATCATCCCGAGGGATCTAGTGATCATCTTCTGACTCCTCATCGAGCCATCCTCCATTGCCCTGGTTTGGGTAGTACGGATCGTCGGGAAGGTGAAAACCAGCCATGCTATCTATGCGAGAAAGGGGAAAGGTAGGTTAATAGGCATACTAATCTAAGATACTTATAAGATGATCGTCACAAGTTAGACCAATACTTGCATAATGCATACTAATTACATGTGATCGAGATAGGATAGTCCATCGAATAAGTGACCCTAACTCTAAATCCACAACCAAACAAGGAGCATGAAGTAAAGAAAAGATCACAGATTCTAAGTCTATAACGCCTTAATCACAGGTAACCGGAAAGTATCCACTTAGCAACTATTACTCTACTAGTAACGAACTTTTTAGTTCTCACATATGTATATTTTAGAGGCATAGAATACTCCTATAGTATTCTTATTCTAACGTTATTGTGGTGGTTATGATAAGTTTTAGACTTGTTGCAACACCACAATCAATCTTAGGCACATCCTAGTCACTCCTAGGAAAATGTAGTTAATCAGGCTACATCCCTCCAGATGTGACTATATGTCTCTAAGCCCAATTGTGCTGTCCAACAATCTTAATACTTTTGTTCTGTTCTAGTGCGATACTGACTTTTGTATTTTATAGAGATGTATATATATACTTAGTTAAATATTTTAGTACTTAAAAGTATATATTCTTGGTTAGAGTGTTCTAGTCCCGAATATACTTCATATATCTTTTATAGGTTGATATACTTGATTCACTATAAACAATGCTTTGATACTAATCTGTCACACCCCAAAACTGATAACGGCGGAATACGTTCCGGGGTGGAGGACGTCATGTATAGTATCACAACAATTGCATAATAGTAAAAACAAGAAACAACAACCATTTCATTTACATAGTGAGTTTAGTAACAAGTGTGTTCTGTAAAGTTTCAATAGACACCAAAAATATATCAAAAATAAGAGATGTGTCTTGTATGCTCCATCTTCTCCAAAATGCTGCACCGGTACCTGTCTATCTTTAACCTGAGGATACAAGTTATTTTGAAAACGAGTATCAGCATAAAGCTGGTGAGTTCATAAGAATTTAGTGTGGTTGATGTATCAAATGTTTTAAAACTTATAGTGTGAAAAGCTGCAATTTATGTTTATAAGTAGTAGAATACCCTAGAAAATCCTATATTTTCCAGAAAGTACATCGTAAGTTAAATCCTTTAAGTTGCATGTAAGTTTTATCATTGAAAACCTTTAGTTGTAAAAGTATAGTAGTAAATCTCAAGTATGTAATGTAGATAAGGAAAAGTTATGCCTGTTAACAGTAGTAGTGGTGCAAACTTCCATTAGTAATAGATACTTACTTACTTCGGGATGTTAGCTTAGACTTTAGTCTTAATGTATTAATGTGGGTATATGTGTACGCCCTTAGGTGACCAATAGTATGAGAAATAGAGAGTCCGATGACCTTCCCCGTCATACGTAGTGTAGTGAAGTAGTGCCACCCCTGAGCCTGGTCGGCTCGGACTATAGTTAACAATCGGGATATAATAGTGTCTGCCCTGTATAGATCTATACTTGTAGTGTCGCCTTCCTTCCAGAAAGCCCTGGTCACATGGTGTAAGCGCGGTAGAGTGTCTTATAGAGGTATAGTGTGTTATACTCGGGATTGGTGTTTTCTCTTGTATTATAGAATAGTAGTCTTCTTGTATAGTTCATAGAGTGTTCTCTTATACATGTATTAACTTGTAATAATAACAGTTATAGTGAGTATAGTAGTAGAAGTAACGAGCAGTAGTCTTAACTATACCTGTTAGTTAACTTAGAGTGTATGGTTTCCAACAGTTGTATAACAAAAGGGATTGAATAAGATGAAGACTTTCATATCTAACACCAATATACATGATATATAACTAAGAAATCAATGACAGTCGGACGGATAACAGATACCCTAAGACCACATCAAACAAGAACAGGAAGTAAGGTGAGCTATCGGTCCTATGTCCTTCAAGTCTTACTTATATAAATATATTAATGTAGATATATTTTTATAAGAAAAGAAATTTAAACATAGTTTGAAAGCAATTTAATAACACTTTAATGTTGAAATGCATTTGATAATTAATTAAAAACCTTTCTATCGACAAGAATCTAAAAGTACAGAAAAGTCCCTTTTTAATGGTAAGTTATCAATCACACATGATTTGATAATAAAACTTGTAGCATTATACTTGTACCCCCCTAAAACATTTAAAAATAGCTGAAAAGGTTCATTAAGGGGTATGAGCTCACCTGAAATGAGTAGATCGGGTGAATGTGTCGGATGAGCGTTTGGTGTCAAGTAAGGACTTGTACACCCTTTATGACCCTAGTAAGATATGAAGATGTATGTTTTACAAGTAATTAGTGATTTAAACTCTTATTAAAACATATAGACATCCTAATGTGATTAAAGGTCTTATGGTTGAGTGCTAGAAGGTTTATGGGTTATATGGGAAGAGTGTATGACCTCACCTTGGAGTTTACTCTCCTAAAACTCACTTTAAGTGAGTTCACGGTTGGGAGACCACATCCCCCATGAGTTTACTGCCGTAAACTCATGGGAGGAGTGTTTTTAAATGTTTTCAAGTATCTTGTGGTTCTAGAAACGTTTCGAAGGTAATATACAAGGCTATACGGGTGTTTAAGGGTCCAAGATTGTACTCCCTTGGAGTTTACCGTCCAAATACCACTCCTTGAGAGTTTATGGCCGTAAACCCTATGGTTTATGGTAGTAAACTCTCCTACACCCCCATTCCTTGAATACTAGACCCTTGGTTCAATCCTAATAATTTCTAGTGAAAGTATAAGGCTCTTTAGGGGGCTTAAACTCTCATTTAGCATGATTTAGGGGAGTTTACGGTCTAAGCATATGCTTGGGTTGTAAACTCTATTTTACCCCTCCAATATTGGTGTTTAAATGTTCCAAGTCCGAAATAGCAAGTCCCCATGCCATATCTTAAGTCTAAGGGTGGTTTGGAAGTGTTTTGGGCTTGTTTTGCATGGTTTGAGGGTGTTCACGGCCTAAGCATGTGCTTGGGCTGTAAACCCTCTTTTAAGCGCTAAAACATGATGATTTGGGGTTCAAACACTTCTAGGTTAAGTCGAAAAATAATCTCTAAGCTCATAGGGAACAAATTTGGGACTTTTGGCCTCATTTTAGGGGTTTACGGCCTAAGGAGGTTCTTAGGCCGTAAACTCCTCCTTAACAGGCTTTTTGTTCGATTTTTGGGTTAAAACCACAACCAATGATGTCTAGAACAAGTTAGGGTAGGAGATCTTACGTTTTGGAGGTGGAAACTTGCGTTTTTGAGGCGAAAACGAGCTTGAGAGAGAGAGAGTAGAGAGAGGAAGAGAATCTAGGGTGGTAAAAAGCTTCCATGGAGTGTTCACCCTCCTTTATATAAGGATTGGGTGTTGCACCCGGTATACGACTACCCGATACTAATGTTTAACGAGGTTTAAACTTTTTACCCAGTTAAATGGTCGTAATAAAAATAACTTTTTCCAATTAAATCGAAATGTAAATTACGTGTTTTTATTTATTTTATCACGATGATAACAATCATAAAATATAAATAAATAAAACATTTATTTATTTGACGACCTCAAAGTAACAGAACTTTTATATATAATATTAGACTTTTAATGTTATATATAGTATAGGGTGTATTTTACACTTTTAAAATACTAGGTGGTCAAATTTAATAATTATACCTTTAATTAAATTAAATTGTAAACCAAAACTTTATGGATTTATTAAATATCTTTTAATTATACACTTTAATTAATTAATAAACCATAAGGGTGTAATTTGAACTTTTCAAAACAATAGTAGGGTTTTAGAATTTAACATTTTTAAATTAACTTTTAAATTCAAAAACTTGAGGGCAAGTTTTGAAACATTTCAAAACATTAGGGTTTCAACTATTTAAATTTGAAAAACAAAACTTTTGAGTTCAAATTTAAACTATAAAACCTAAAGGGGAAAATTGAAACTTTTTCACAAGATAATTAAAATCTAAATTACAAATAATCAAACTTTCTCTAATAAAACAAATGATTATTTTAATTTTGACAAATATCTTCTATTTTGGCAAGGATAATCACCAAATATTGATAAAATTCCAATTTTATTACAAAAACATGTTTATGGTAATTATCCAAAGCCAAAACATGAAGAAAATCGTGAAAACGAGCTGTCAGACCCTTTGAGTCGTCGAGTCTGGACCTAGACTAGTCGAGTATAGCTGACTCGGCGACTCAAACACTCAGAAGCCAAAAAATTCGATTTTCAGTGATAATTTCGATCAAATAAGCATCAATACAATAGAAAACCAGTCATGGCTCTGATACCGCTAATGGGTTTTGGCCATAAGAACATCCTATGTGCTCATGCAAACCCTAATGCTTGGATCTAGGTTTCTCTATTGTACATGCAATTCATCCAAGACTTTAAACCCTAGATCTAGCATACAATTAATCATATTAACATATGAATGGGGTTTAAGATATTACCTTGATTGTTATGTAGCAATAACAATCTCAAATCCTCCTTATAATGACTTTAGAAAGCTTAGAGTCACAAATGTCACTCCTCTAACGGCTCACAAACACCAAGAGCAAGAGGATGAAGAATGAGAAGAGCGGTGGCACCCAAAAACGTGTAGAAACCCTAAGGAATAAGTTGGCCACGTTTTTGGTGCTCTAGGGATCCTTAAATAGTGAGGCTATTAGGGTTATCTAACAAGGAAACTCTAATTTGACTGCTTTGGCCCTATACAACCCATGGACTCCCTCCTTAGAGGCCTAGGACGATTTCTAATGGGTTTCCCCATAGAATTCGTCCACCCCTCTAATATGGAGTCCATTACCCCAATATTCAACTATCATACAATTGACAGTTCTAGTCCCTTAAGTTTAATTAATGTCTTTTAGCCACAAAATTAATTCTTAATTAATTATTGACTAATATTAATTAAACAATATGATTTCTCCTTTAATATATTATTCTCATAATATATTAATAAATCATAATTAATCCTCTCTCTCCATAATTCATCCTATCAAGTTGCTTTGGTGAAGGCAACCCAAAAAGATTATGCACCATAGGGTCAAGTACATACCAAAATAGTTATGGACTTAGACACTAATCCAACAATATCACCTAACAAATCATAGCTTAATCATTATAGATCCCTTCTAAAATGAATGTTCATGTTCTCGTAATCTAGACGCTTTAGTTAATATTATTGTGTGTATTTCGGTATAACCATACTAAATCCGACTGGTGATGAAACACGACGTATTGTAGCCGTTGAAAGCTGGTATGACATTTGTACACCCGTGGCTCTACAGTTCCTACTGTAGCTAACAGCAAGGTGCAGGATTGTCAGTCCCGTATAGATGTATACACAAATTCAGTTTCTCCCTCCAGGACACTCTAGTTTTAATCATTCAGACTTTGATAAGTACCCTGATGAGCACAACGAAATAGTACTCACAACCTTTGAATTAACTAGACCCATAAAGAATACTAATGTTCCTTTTGTACTATAAAATGTTATCTTGTACTAATAATGTACAATACTTATAGTTTTGAAATCCTTTAAGAATGATAACCATGACTCAGTAAGGTAGTTTTAGTATACTCTAAACTATACCTATTATAGTTTACTCTATGTTATGGATGCTATGTAGAATCTTACATAATTAAACAGTTTATAACAAATAAAACAACTTAATGGAATTACCTTTTGCTCGACATGTTACAAAAGCGGTTTAAAATTTATTTAAATACATTTCAAGTCCAATATAGATATAACAAGTATATGATTGAGATCAAACAGGCAGTCGGAAAAATGATTCCTACCTTAGTCCACAACCAGACAAGGAACAGGAGATAAAATGGGCACATCAGTCCTAAGTCTGTTGGATTTTATATATATATATATATATATATATACATGTATGTTTGGGAAAAATATAAGTATAAAATAGTTTAAGTAGTTTTGAAAACACTTTTAAAATAGGTTAACACAGTTGAAGAAGTTTACCATGTTTGAAACTGTTTAAAAATCGTTTGCATGCAAACACAAGAATTACTTTTGTTTTTACTAGTATCTCCCCCCCCCCCCCCCCCCGCCTTATTAAAAACGTAGGGGTATGAATTCACCTAGAGTGATTGATTTGATTGAAGACTGAAGTAAGGGTGTTTCGTTCACAAATGAAGTCTCGAGGCACAAACGAGTCCTAATTAGCATATTATCATATATATATATATATATATATATATATATATATATATATATATATATATATATATATACAGTTAGTGCATTTAACACCTAAGGAGTAAGGGAAACAACCTAGAATGCAAGGATAACTCACCAAAAGAGGGCTAGAAGCAAGTTTGGAGGCTGGAGGGGAGTTCACGATTGGTTTGATGTGTTCACAGCCCTTGAAGGTTTGAAGGGTTCACGAACCTTGATGAAGGTTCACGGCCGAGGGAGGAGAAATGGCTGAAGATTGAAGTATTATGTATATATATATATATATATATATATATATATATATATATATATATATATATATATATATATATAGGGGTAGTTCACGGCCCATGAAGGGTTCATGACCGTCAACAAGGTTTGCGGCCGTGAACCTCACTTGATGAGGTTTCTGGCCCAAACACAGTACTCTGATCCCGATTCCTTGCTAGTTCCATTCCTAGCACAAAACCCTAACTTGTACTAGGATTTAGAAACCCATAAGTTTGACATGTGGTTGTTGTGTTGTATTTAGAAGTCAGGAATTTTGGGTTGTGACATCATCCCCCCGTTAGATGGAATTTCATCCCGAAATTAGCTTTTTGAGCGCGACTTCAGGGGTTGAGGAAAAGTGGTTGAACTTCTGTTTCATTCGGTCTTCTCGATCTACAGTGAATCCTTAATCCTCGCCTAACGTTCTAGTGGATCTTCACTATTGTATCCGACATGCTAATCTATATGGAGCGTAGGGGCTCGGTTTATTTGTCGATGTTCATCTTAATGCTAGATTGTCTACTTGTAGTCCTGGGATCTTTATCCTGTAGTTCTTGGTAGGATTCATACCTGGTTCATCTATCATCACCTCGTGTATACAAGTCGTATATAATTATGATTGTTAATACAGTCAGATGTGCAACTCTACCCCAGGTCCACAACCAAACAAGGAACAGGAGATAGTGCGGAAACAGACATACTAAATTTTCATAATCATTATTATATACCACCCTCGCGTATACACTTAATAGTGACAGGTGAGGCGTATTCGTCCCTAGCCTCTGTGTTAGAACTTGACTTGCTGCTTGAGCGATATTTTTAAATGGTCTGCTGAGGATGATTCGGGAGGTTTCGGAGGATAAGGTTCTCTTCGCCTGGATACTTTGGAGTTTAGAACACGAGAGATGATTTTGAGGTCTAAGTCGGGTTTGTTGCTATGAACAACGAGGATTTTTTTAGTTGGTCGATTACGACGAAAGGTTTTCGGAGTACATGAAATTGGTATGATGAGGACCATGCGAATCCATGACGAAAAGACAAGGTCATAGCTATTTAGAGAAACAAAGGTTAGGCCGATTTGTAAGAAACGTTGGCTAGAGTGATAGTGCATCCAGTGGGTACTCGATAGTGCTTTCTATGTGTAGTCCTAGTGCTTTTTGTTTTTACCCTTATAATAACCACTGCAAAAACAATTCGTACCGCAATAAGCGAATACTAGCAGTAAGAGTGTTCTGATAACTATCGATGTTACTTCGTATTATGATCTCACAGCCAGTCCCTCTATTATCATTTGATGTATACAAGTCATGCATATTTAAGACTGTTTAGACTTTCGACTGAGTAACTCTGCCATATATCCACAACCAAACAAGGAACAGGAAGTAATCGAAATTACTCACTCTGGACCTGCCGAATCTTAAATATGAACGCCCTAGCATATACACAAACCATCATAGTTTCCCAACAAGGATCTTTTGTTCATATATGAACGTTGTGATTTGATCGGACGAACGAGTATTCTATAACTACTTTTAATTTCCCCAAATTTTAATATAAGTTTAATCTTATAAAATAATAGTTTAAAAGACGTAACGTTGATTCAAGGGGGCTCAGAGGTAGTCTATCCTGCTGTGATCATCAGAATTCACCCATCTGCGCCAAACTTCTTCACTATCGAGCAGTCCCCCTTGTAATGCCCTGTCTCGCCACACCCATAATAGGCCTGGCTTACTCCAACTCCGGGGACTTGATAGATCGGTTGTGTTGGTGCCATGTAGAATGGGCAGTGTGACCCTTCCTACGACAGTTTAGGCAATACAACTCCCGAAAACTTCCGGTGTGATGGAAGTTGCACTTATTGCACTTTGGGAGGTTCCCAGCATAGCTTCTGATAGGTGCTGAAGCGGCTAATGCTGGTCGTGTGAACCGTAACTCTCGGTTGCTCCTTCGGGGTTTCTTGGGTTGGTTTCCCCTTCTTGATTCCTAACTTTCTCTTTCCGTCTCCTTCTCTCGTTGGCTCTGAAGTAGGGGTCATCTCGCCTTGGCTAACTTCATGGTCGATGAGTCACTGAGCCAAGCGTTTTGTACTATCGAAAGTAGTTGGGTTTGAAGACAGTACATTTCCTTGAATCCACAGAGATAATCCCCAAATTTACCTTTCTATCTTCTTACATTCCGGGGTAACCATCCTAGGGCATAGTGCTGCCAGGTCGCTAAACCTGTCAGTGTAGGCCACTATGTCTGAGCCTGCCATGGTAAGGTACTATAGCTCTTGCTCCAGTTTTTGTACTTTTCCCCTTGGGTAGTACTCTCCCATCATCATTTCCTTCAAGTTCTCCCAGCCCATAGAGTTATCCACTGATAGGCTCACTGACTTAACATGGCCAATCCACCATGTTAGGGCTCTGACGGAGAAGGTGCAGGCAACAAACTGACCCTTCTAGGCACGTGCAGATTTTGAAAACTGATTATGTTTTCTTAGTCCACTACATCATGACAATAACTCCTCCATCTCCATTGAAGGATTTGGGCTTGCAGTTCAGGAAGTCCTTGTACAAACACTCGTGTGGGTGTTCGTGAGTATCTCCGTTGTTGATTGGATGAGCACCGCTACCAGATCCACTGGTACCACTTGCGTGGATTTGGGTTACCGCTGCCTAAAAAGCAGCTAGGTCGAAATGCGGTGGCGGCAGTGGATTTGAAATTGTTGGTGGATTGTTGTTGGGACGCTTATGAGGCGACATCTTTCAGCTATAAGATGTATAAGACTAAACGGTGGTAAGTATTTACTTGTGGCTATAAGTCGTGTGCTATATAAACTAAGTTATTTTGGTTCCGAGTGTATCATGATTCGACTTCTATTGTGTTCTGAGCACAATTCATAAGGGAAGTTTATTATAAAAGTAAACTTATGAATCTGTAGCGACTGTTCTCGAATGAATTCTTGTAACCTGGATTACTGATACTGGTTGCAAGGAAAGATGCAATAAACTTAACACATAGTGTGAGAAGCGTAACCACTAGCTCACTAAATCATATCAATTTATTAGTTAGTAGTGTGTCGTATAAGGTGTTCGGCTCCTTTGCATGTATCGTGAGTGGTTTCCTCTGTTCTCTGTCCTTCCTGTGTTCGCTTTGGTTCTGTCTATGATGATTTGTTATCTCTGGACATCCATATGATGTCCCGGTTTCCTGCAGGTGTGTTGAGTCTTCGCTTCTTCCTGGTTCGGGTTTTATCATTGATCTCTATTACTGATCTCTATTATTAGTTGGGCACCATTTGACATAGTTTTAGGAGTTTACGGCCCAAGACTCCCTCTTATGGCCGTGAACTCCTTAGGGGGTTGTTTTCCTCATGTTTTAGGCTCCTAATTCATCTGTGATTGCTTCTAGATTTTTGTTCAAGGCTTAGGAGGTGTGTAAGTGGCAATTTAACACCTTAGAAGGAGTTTACTCTCATGTTAATGAGTTTACGGACCAAGCATGTTCTTGGGTAGTAAACTCATGTTTACTCCTCTATATTGATGTTCAAGGTTTTCCAAGTCCAAATCCATAATTCTATAAGCCATATCTAAGCCTCAATGGTGTTTTGGAAGGGTTTTAAGGCATAAAAACCCATTTTATATGTGTTCACGGCCCAAGGGTGTTCCAGGGCTGTAAACACAAGATTATGGTCCTATTCCATGATTTGAACTCGAATTTGAAGGTCTAAGATGCTATACTGGGAGTTAGGGTGTTTACCTTGAAGATTTGGGGCTTGAATTTGATGTTTTTGGACCTTAATATTGAGTTAGAGGAGAGAGGTTAGAGAGAGTAATGAGAGGGAGGAAAGGCTTCAAATGAAGTCTTTTGAGCTTTAAATAGGTACTAAATTCGGGACACGGTGGAGTTCTACCCGATACCGACGTTAAACGGGGCTTTTCGTCGCACCCGATTAAGCTATCGTAATCCGACGGGATAGAATTTAGAAATTTTCAATTTAATGATTTTGAGCCATTTTCATGAGTTTCTAATGGATTTTAGCACTTATTAGATTAAAACAAACTTATAAGTTTAAATAACTTAGCCCAAAAACGGAAATCGGAACGAACCGCTATAGACGGGTTTTATGGACAAAATGGGTTTCGGCGATGAACGACTTCGGGTTGTTACAATAACCGTAATACGTATACGAAAAATATATTTTAGTTTATTCGTAACAATATAGTCAATTGTTAAATAATAATATTTTTATAAACTAGTTTTTTCGCATAAAAAGGTAATTGGTTTGTATACACAAAAGTTTGAAATACTTTTTTTTCTTTCTTTCTTTTTCCCAGCAATAGCTCAATTTAAGTAATAGTGAAGCAGGTGAGCAGGGGGCTGCTTTGGCAACCTCCTTGTTTCTTCTTCTGGTCCGGTAATCAAACAAATAGGGGTGAGAATAGCAGTAGAAGAATGAAATCTGAGAGGTGTTTGGGTATTTTTTGGGTTTGATGTTTATATGATGATCAGGTAGAGATATGGGTCGAATGGAACCATTTTGCACACAAAGAGGTGTTTGGCTTGTGATTCTCGATAGAAGGAGTTGTGTTTGTCTAAACAAGATCAAGAAGAAAGGGGAAGAACACACTTCAGTGTGTGTTCCTTGTAGCAAAAAGAAGAAAGAAGAAAGGTGAGGTAAAACTGTGAATGATTTCTTAGATTTATTGGAATTTACTTGTACCATTTTAATATATTTAAAAATTATTTGTGTAAATATTTTCTTTTGAGTATGCAGGAAACATGGAAGAAGTTGAGTGTGCAGGAAACATGGGAGAAGAAACTGAACACCTGAGCTGTGACTTGTGCTTTGTATTACAACTCATAATTTCTTTTTCTTTGTGTAGCTGGATTTTAAAAATTTTATTTTGTTTATAATTTGTTCAAAACAACAAAAATATAATAGGAAATCTAATAGCTGTCTTTATTTATTTATTTATTTGTATTTGTATTTGGTAGATTAAATTGATGTATCTGTGTGTGTATTGACATATATTTGTATATATATTAACATATATTTGTGTATTGATTTAATTAAATATGTAATTGTGTATGAATGTATATAATGTATCTGGTCTTTTGAAGTTATACACAATATATAATCTTATAATATATAATCTTATGTGTTCATGTATTTAGTTTTCATATATAAATACAATTATATATCATACATGTATTCAGGTATTTGCAAAGGTAAATAACATATTTAAATATTTTTCTAAAAAATGGTGAATGATAGAATTTAATTAAAGGATTTCAAAAATCCAAACATATTGATTTTTCGAGTAATAGAGATCTGGGAATTTGCGTTTAAAGTTCCGCAATTAATAATTCTAAAAACGTCTGATTTTTAACTTTTATAAATACTTTTACTAAAAATATTTCAAATGTGAAATTAAATATTAGGCTATAGCTAGAGTCCAAAAATGATTTCGGAATTTCCATTTGAGGTGTGCAAGTCCATCAACAGTTTAGAAGTGGTTCTAGCGATTTTAAGAAAATCAGTATTATACTGGTTTTGGATTTTAAAACGGTCATATCTTTTGCATACGAACTCCGTTTTGGACATTTTTTATATTTCTGAAATCAGGGAAAGGCGTACTACGAGACTAGATTGTTTGTATTTCTCATGACTTAATGTGAGATTTCAGTTTTTCAGACGTATTCATAAGGTTGCATTTTGATTTGTTTGTCAGATTACATATTTGGAAGTAAGATACCATCTGGTATCTTATAATAGTTGGAATAACTCATTTATTTTATATTAGATACACTAAAACTCAATGAGTCAATTTATCAAAAGACTTACTGTGAACTTGGCCATTCACAATCTTTGACCATAATTTCGGGATGTCACACTCTAAATGTCCAAGCGGTTTCCTTTGTCTCTTCTTGCGAGGGTAAGGTTCATCAATGATCACTTTGTTGTCTTTCTCTTCTGCTGATCCCTTCTCGGAATGCTTCCTGTGAACCTCTTCTTGTTCCTATTAAACTTCTCTGTTGATGATGGACTTTTCTTCTGACTGCTATCATGGAGTGGTTTCCTCTCTATGTTGGTCATGCGAGAATAGGAGTGTCTAAAGAATCTAGGAGATTTAATAAAACATTTTTATTATTACAGGGGTGATCCCTATCAGGTCCTTCTAAAATCATGCAGTTATACAAGTTGTATATAATTTAACATTAAAAAGACCTTCGAATAAGTGATCCAATAATAAGACCACAACCAAACAAGGAACAGGAAGTAGAGTGTAGATCACAAATTCTAAGTCTATAAACTGTTAATTATATAAAACCCTGGGAGTATACACTCCGTAATTATAGACCTACCATTAAGGGTCTTTTAATTTTCACATAAGTTAATTATAGTGTCTAAAATACTCCTATAGTATTTTAATTGTATTCTTGATACTTGTTGTCATCTTATAGTAACTAAAATAGTCCTATAGTATTTTATCTTTATGTTCTGTTCTAGAGACCCTTTATATATGGAGTTAGGTAAGTTTTAAGAATGTTGCAACACCACACCACTCCCAAACACATGTTGGTAATATCTCAAATAAATATAGTTGATCAGGTTATATTTATCCCATATATGATTACATGCCAGTCCAGGTTTGACCATAGTGTCCAACATTAAAATACTTATGTTCTTGTTCTTCTTGTGATACTTGTTATATATATATATATATATATATATATATATATATATATATATTTATATATATATATATACATATATATATATATATATATATATATTCTGAATGTACTTATACTTTTACAAACATTGTTATGTTTTAAAGTATAATTCTTGGTCAGAGTGTTTTTATCTCAATATGTTTATAGTTTGTATATCCTTTATGGGTTGATTTACTCACTTCACTATAAAAAATGCTCTAATACCAATCTGTCACACCCCCAAACCGAATTGGCGGAAACATTCGGGGGCGGAGGACGTCATGCAAGTATCACAACAGTTGTAACATAGTAAACAAGCAACAATATCCATTGCATTAATAATATAGTTTTTACAATGTATTCAATCACATCTGATTAACATCAAAAGTAGATAGCAAAATAAAGAATAGAAGCTACTATGCTCCGTCTTCTAGGATCCCTGAGTGCAACCTGTCTATTGATCTCTAAGAATACAATTGATTTTGAAAGAGTAGCTCATCATTAAAGCTGGTGATTTCATAAGTTGCTTATTTTAGAAGATATGATATTTGTTCTTTATGAAAACCTTATAAGTTTCTACAGAAAATCCATTATTTCCTTATGTGATCAAATGTCACCCATAATAGTTCCTTTTACAGTTACCTGGTGTATACAAGTTATATACACTACAAATCACGCAGATAGTCGATTGTATGGTTCTGCCCTAAACCCACAACCAAACAAGGAATAGGAAATGAGGCGGAGTCTACACATCCCACTATTTGTGTAATTCACATTGTATTTTGTTGGATTAGTGTCTAAGTCCACAAATATAATTGGCAAGACTTGACCCGACCCGGCATGGTCCATTTGCGTTGTATGGCATCACGCACTTGGATAGACTAAAATGAGAGAAATAACACTTAAGGATTATTAATATATTATATGTTCTAATATATTAATAGGATTATTTAATTAGTATTTATCAAGAATTAATTTGGAATTAATTAAGTAATCAAAAAAATACTAATTAAATATATGGGTTGATTGTGTAAATCATCTATACTTGTATAGTGGGCTAATGCTCCATGGATTATCAAGTTGGGCTAAAACCCATAGGATGCTCCATGGATGCTCCATGGTGTATTTGAATCCATGAATCCAAGGAAATGGAAGGCCATGACAATTAAGGTTTACCCTAATTATGACACTATATAAAGATCATATTATTGGGAAAAATCGGCCACTAGAGAAAGTAAGAAAGGGCTAGCCGATTTTCATGATGTGTGGTTTTTCTATCTAATTCTTTCAAGTGCATATGATGTGGTGTGAACCATTTAAGGTATCACACTTGGGGCACTAGGCACTCAAGTCTCATGAAGACATTCTACATCAAAGAGGTATGTATTCTATCTTGTTATATTCATTGTTTTGTATGCTAGATTAGGATAATACCTTGGATGTTCATATTTGCATGTATATTAGAGAAAACATAGATCCAAGGTATTTATGGTTTCATGTACACTTAGGAGTGTTAGAATGCTCATAACCCAACAGTGGTATCAGAGCTAGGTTTGTTTTCTTGTTATACTTGCAAAACTGCTTAAAAAATCAAAGTTTTTTGCTGTCTGGGCAACAGACTCGGCGATTCCATCAAGAGACTCGACAAGTCCATGCCTAAAAAGTGATCAAAACGATCCAACTCGTCGAGTTGGTTCATGCACTCGACGAGTTGGACCCCAGACATCATATCTTCGACTTTTTTGGCTGGAATTGGACTAGGAACATTACCCTAAGATGTTTTTGGACTTATAAACTTGTTTTTGGTGTGGTAATGTTCATGCTAATCCAATTTCAAAGATATTTGTCAATAGATTCATGATTTGTATTAGTTTAATGGTTAGACTAATTTCATGTAAAAGTGTTTGACTTGAAATATGATGTTCATATGAGTTACTTAGATTAATAGAAAAGGTTGATTGATTATGTGTCTTTGATCCATTTTAATCGAAGAGTTGATTCTAAAATGTGTTTGTGTAACTTGTCCTCAAGTTACATAAAAAGTCACATTAAAGTCTCTTAAAACTGATAAAAGTTGGCAAAGGTTACAAAATGAAGAGTCTTGTTCTCATTAAGTGGTTTTATGACTCCATAACTTATCCTCAAGTTATGGAGGTTCAAGAGTCTCTTCATTAAATGATAAAATAAAAAAAGTGTAACCTTAATTAGTTTAAATTCTTCCATAACTTGTCCTCAAGTTATGGAACTTAAAGAGTTTTTTAATGAAAACTACTTTAAACACATAAGTTATGGAATTAATTAGTTTTGAATACATTCAAAACTTGCCATCAAGTTTTGGAATTTGTAAAGTTTCCTCAAGAATACTTTAATTCCAAGTTAAGCCCTTAAAATTTTAAAAGTTAAAATTCAACCCTTATACTTTATAATATTATAAGTTAATATATATATATATATATATATAGAGAGAGAGAGAGAGAGAGAGAGTTAGGTTCAAATGTTTTCACTATCTATTGTGTGCCCGTATGATTGATTTTGGGCCAATCATTTTAGTTATTTTAAGAAAGTAATTAATGCATATTAAATGCTGAAGATGTAATTAATACCTATTATATATTCAACATGTAATATGCATTAATTACTTTCTTAAAATAACTAAAATGATTGGCCCAAAATCAATCATACGGGTACACAATAGATAGTGAAAACAAAATAACCTAACCCTATATATATATATCTATATATATATATATATATATATATATATATATATATATATATATATATATATGTATAAGAGCGAGTCAGTCTTACCATTAGTAGGCCTTATTCACGAAGTCGGTCTATAAGGGGGGTATAAGGTTACTGCCTATAAAATGGCACTTTAATGGGTGTCCACTCTCACCCACCTCTTCCTTGACTGGTGGAGGGTTGTTAGCCGAACAACTAAGGACAAAGACTATAATTCTCCCTTTCATTAAAAGTATTAATGATAAAATACTAAGTAACTAAACATTTATGAGTTCCCAATCTTAGTTACTTAAGAAAATGTAAATAAGGTGCTAATCCATGAAATTACACTTTGCACTTTGTTTAAGTCGTTGGTGGAGCGTGTGTGGCTAACCGACACACTAACTTGGATTTAACAAGGTAGGAAAAGGGTAACTTATTACTTATCATAGTATCTATGGAGCGTGTGTGGTTAACCAGAACATCGATTAAGGGGTAAACTGTAATAGCCCGAATTACTAGGTATTATTTATTCATATATTTTTGGTGTTTTGTGAGGGGACTCAGCGAGTTGGAGCTCAAACTCGCCGAGTAGGATCGCGGTTTTGGACGCGGGTTCGCGTCTGGACTCGGCGAGTCCATGCTGTTTAATGAAATCCTAATTTCCCGGTCCTGAGCCCTATTTAAAGGACCTTATGGCCCTTCATTGCGGCTACTTTCGACCTTGATAGCACCAGAGCATTTGAGAGTCCTTGTGAGTGAGAAAAGAGGCTATTATTCACCATCTTTGTGTGTGTTTGCAAGAAAGGAAGAGGAAGGTCAAGCTAGGAGAGTTGGGGAGCTTGGATCTACTTCTATTTTAGCAGAGGAAGCTATTTGAGGTAATATTCAGAGCCTATTCTCGTGTTTTTGTTGATATGGCCAAATCTAGGGTTTCTTCATGCCTTGTTTACCTTGTAATTGGAGTGTGAGAGGTCCCATGGGGAAATGGTACCTACATCTAGACCTTAGTAGGTCCAGAGAGTCCCAAATGCTCTGCTTTATGCCTTGCCTTTTGAGTTGGGGACTTAGGTTACCCTTTTAGAGGTCATTTCATCAAAAGGAGCCTTGTAAGTGTTGCATGGTAGCCAAGATTATAACTTTATGTGATGAATGTGCTTGGAAGGACTGGATCTATGAGTTAATGGAGCGGATCTGACCTCAGGAGCGAGTTTGAGCTGATGCATGGCATGGACTCGCCGAGTGTGAAGAACAGACTCGGCGAGTAGCATGAAGATTGTCCTTAACCACACAGCGAGTGGTCTTGCCGAGTTAAGGGGGTTGACTCAGTGAGTCAGAGAGGGTTGTCAAGTAGACTGAGTCAAGCTGGAACTCGTCGAGTTGTTCTTGAGACTCGGCGAGTTGAGTCGTGGTGGCCCCGCGATTCATGCCAGGTGGAACTCGTCGAGTTAGGGGAGTACTCGACGTGTCAAGAGAGGATCCTAGGGAGTCAGTGAACACGTATAGACTCGCCGAGTCGCTCTAGTGCACTCGCCGAGTCCGGTCAAAGTTGACCGTTGACCGTTGACCGTTGACCAGAGTTGACCAGTGTTGACTTGATAGGGGTAGTCAACCTTAGTTGACAAAGTGTTAATTAGAGATATATTATATTATAGGAGGATTATAGCTCGGAGGATCGAGCGCGAGTGATTTCCGGGATTTGCGAGTATCGAGATACGCGAGGTGAGTCTTCTCACTATACTTTACCTTGAGTAGGTAATCAAAGTTATGTGACAGAGTATTTGTATGCTATGTGTGTTATGTGTTGTACTGCATTATTTCTATGTGATTTATGTTGTGCATGTTTATATAGTTGGAACCGGAAGGTTGATAGAGTTAGAACCAGAGGGTTCACAGAGTAGGTCCATAGACCCACAGAGTTATAGCCTCGAGTGGCTAATATGTGTTATATGTGGTATTTTGGGGAACTCACTAAGCTTTGTGCTTACAGTGTTGGTGTTATTTGTTTCAGGTACTAGTGATGACCGTGGGAAGGTGCCGGCTTGATCAGTACACACACACATGGGATTTTTATGATATGTGATCTTGGGATACTTTGTATGACATTGATTGGAGTTTCAAACATTGATGTTTTATGAAAATTAAATGAATATGTTTTATATTATGCGAAAAAGTGTTTTGAAATTTACGTTGTTACATCAACATTTAAGGGTACCAAGTAATTTGCATGGTTACTTCACACCTTGTTTTGTGATCCTCGGCATCCCAGTCACAAAACCTGAAGGGCACACTAGAGATTGAAACATGCCTTTGAAAAGTTCAATGAATCTCAAAAGATCTAGGAGTTTCAAATCCAAGTAAAACCTAATAAATTATTTTGTTTTCATGGTGGAAATTGGTGAATCGTCATTTACCTACCTTCAAATATTTTATAGCTGGGATTACGACATACCTCTTCCAAGTTATAAAATCTTGTGTTGGGTCCTAGCCTTAATATTTCATATTGGATGCTATATTAAGGACTTAAATCAACTATCTTGAATATCCCCCAAAAGATGTCTAGTTCAGAAATTTATGATCTTCCTAAATCTCTTGAAACAAGATTCTCTAAATGAAGATGATGTCCCATGGAAATCATATTTCTTTCACCTCCTCGAATTATTCTCCCTAACCCATAAGTTCTTGAAAAGTTTAAGGTCACTCAAGCCCTATTGGCAAGGTCTAGGTGTGATCACATCTTGAAGATGAAGTCACATATTGACAGACCGGGAGAGTTGGGTGTCAAAGTATTGAGGAAGTTGGATGTTCACTAAGTCACATAGTGAGTTCCTTTGGGAATCCTATGGAACAGACTAAGACAAGAGCCTTAATGATCTTATCTATTTGCTTGGTGCTGCAAAACCAGAAATGATTTGGTGTACTAGTAAAGCAAATTTGATTAAGAAGATCAACTTCCCAAAACTTTATTGGCAGTGACAATGGTGACACTAGAAATCCAGAAAAGCATTCTCTTCCTAATGGAAAGGGATTGGCCATAGTCAACGCGGTTGACCAAATGGTAAAAAGAAAGGCTAAGTCTGAGATAGTCCCATGTACCATTACCAAAGGGTCCATTTGTTTATATTGCCAAAGGAAGGTGCATTGGTCACGAAGTTGCCAAATTTACATAAGGATGTTAAAGTCAATAAGTTTGACCCTACTTCAGGTAAAGTCCATTGTTTAACTCTATTAATCTCTTATTTGGAGATTCTTATTACATAATGTGACTAAGTCACTTGGTGATGTTTTAAGAGTCAAAGAAAAGAGGAAGCTTAAAGGAAGTATATGCTCGTGAAGATGGTTTTCGATAACATGGTTCGGTAATCAGAATTTTTAGGTGTTGCTTAAGAGTTATAATATATTGCTTAGGAATAGATAACAAGAAGGTTTTCATATGGATTGTAAGGATAAGTTGTCCGTAAAGTTTAAAAAAAAATTGATTTTATTTATTTTAAGTATCCTTACAATGGCATTTGTGAAAAATTGTTGCTTATCAGATTCCATTGATAGCAATATTGAAAATGGATTTGATTCTTTCGTTTGTGGTAGTGTCTAATTTTACCAAATAAGGAAATATTCTCATCACCCAAGTTTCAATTGGACCGAAACTTGGAATCATGCAAGTTGTATAGTATGATGAATGAGAACTTTCAGCTTTTGAAAATTAAGACTAATTTCTTATGTGAATAAGGAAAGGGCTAAGGGATCGAGTACACATTCTTGTACACTGGTCAAGTCCACCACAAAAGATCAAGAAGACTATTCGTCATGATTCACTTAAGTTCAGTAAATATGGTTATACTTACAAGTTTGAGTATAATTCTGAAACATTGGAAAAGCTTCAATGTATGGCAGAACGAATGAGAAGAATCAAATTTGGCAGAAAGATAAAAGTTTCTCAAATCTGAAAAGATGGGAGAGTACTTTAGTATCATGTTTATGATCATCTTAATGATTAAGATACCATATCACAATTGATCCTGTAAGGTCATCTTAGTGCATTCGTATGACCAAGAAGAGGAGTCATGAATTGTTGAAATGGTTAAATCAAAAAGATGAGTCATACTTCGTTCCAAAACAATTCTTAGAGTCATACTCCAAGATTGTAACTTGAGTGACACATCTTAAAGAAGGTTTATTAACATTAGTCAAATGTAAGAGTAAAATGTTATCTACTCTTGTACATTTGAAATTGGTAAGTTGTGATGTTTTGGATAAAACAGAGACCAACTTAGACCAATTGTGTGAAGTGTTAGTCTTGATAAAGAATCCGCACTATTTCTTGAATATATGACAATAGAGTCTTATATATAAAGAGGACAATGGGAGTCTTAAAGGTCTTGAAAGTCTCAAGAACTAATCAAGAATAAAACCTAAAATTCTTCACTAGCACACGACTTGAGGTTTATAACCTATCCTGTTGACATTTCTATGCCTATTCAAGTTGACTTTGCATAGGAGTTCTGAGAGTTCTCAATTGGTTGCACAACTACTTGGAAGCTATGGCAGGCCCTTGTGCTACCAGTTGGCAAGAACTTAATATTGCACAAGTTCAATCCATATGAGTTTGGATTTGTCACTAACCCTTTCTTGTGATTATGGTTTTGACAAATTCATATGGGTAGGAACTCATACACCATAAAAATATAAGTGTCATAAGGTTTCTCTTCAATTCATGAAAATGATGGTGAGGTTAAACTTTCACTAAGTAGATTTTAAGTATATAGCAATTGTGATATTTGCATTCTCAAAGTCGTTGGTGGAGCGTATGTGGTTTACCGACACACTAAGATGGACTTGTGAGAAGTGGCAAAGGTCTAAACAATTGAGGCTATGATTACGACATCCCTTTTCATAGTTCTTAAATTGTTTAGACACACCTGTGAGCTATCTAAGATAAGGTGTATGATTATGATAAAATCTTATCAAAGTAATCTAGTATCAGAAATCTGAACTTTGGAAAGAGAGTCAATAAAGTATTGATTTCTAGAAGTCCAGTTGTTTTCTGAGTACATGTTAAAGCTAGTGGGAGCATAATTGTTATGCTAATAATCATAATGCTAGTGGGAGCATGATAATTATGATTAGTATTGCAAGTTAGCAATGTTAATTATAGAAAAACAAAAGTTCAAGGGCCGAAAAGTTGTTTTGCTATAATTAAGGGAGAGGATAATATACTTCATTTCAATTCTAAAAGCTTAGATTGAGGTTTTAATCGACTTTAGTCAAGGATATATATTTGAATTTTGTGTTGTAATGGCTCAACATAAGGAAATTCTATATATAGGTCAATTATTTGCATTCTAAAATTCAGTTTTGATTATGGCATCCCTTTTCATAATCTGAATTAAGAGAACTTGGCGAATAGAAATAGAAATATTGTAGCAAAAGACTGGTCTAGTATCTTGTCTTTATGTGAAACATCATGAATCGTGTCCCATATGCTTCAGATATAGGATCGATTGCATGTGCTATAATATTTATCATTTCTAAATTTTTCCAAATGCTCAGGGCATTAAGGAGGGAAAAGTATACAATTGGATATGACTAAAATGATTAAGCAATTGTCGAGGACAATCTAAGGTTTACCAAATAATGGTTTCTCAAGGACAGTTGGAAGTATAGTGTTAATTTTGGAAGGACCATACTGACATATTTTGAACTCCTATTCAGAAGTGATAGTCAAAATGAAATAGGGAAATGTTTCAAAGTTGGAAATTATTCAATCTATGTAAGATTAGAAAACTTAATGCAAGTTTCCACGGAGTTGATCTCCATTGGAATACTCTGTAATGTTTTTTGACAAGATTTGTGATTTTGTGCATAATCATTACAAGAGGATCAATGCATGTAAGTTTAAAATCTAACAAATTTTGGTAAGTGGCAGGAATTTGGAATTCTTGCATTTATAGTAAGGATTTGGGATTGTGAAATGAGAATCATTAGGGTTATGTTCAATTGATTTATTTCACAAAGTAAAGATCATAGAAAACATAGTATGCATACTTGGTGTAGGGCATGACTAGTGTTTAGGAAAACAGAGTGTACATGCTTGGAGCATGGGACAACTACTTGTTTTAATTCAAGTATAAAGTTGATAGCTGCAACAGTATACAATGAATAATATGTAATCATATGGTGATAAATAAAAGGTGTTTTATTTATATTCATAAGTTCTGAGACCATATTGGATTTGATTATTCTTGTGTTTCACTTTGCATGCTTTGACTTCCAGAATAACTAAGTCGTTCTTCTCGAATGACTAAGCTATTCAAACTATCCACAGTCGGTCATATGTTGGAAGTAGATATAAATCAAGACTATCATGAATCAGGTTTGTAGATGTCCAAGGTATGGGGCATAGCCAAGAGGTGCTACAACATTCATGAGTGCTTATAAGTTCTAAGTATTGGATTGAAACCACGGTCATTTGAATCACTTCATGGATTTTATCACGAGTGATCATGAGACGATAATATCTTATATTATTCAAGCCTAGAGATATGAGTTGTTACTATGAGTTGGTTATACATTGATTGCATGAAAACGCATTGGTAACTCGATGTTATAAAACGTGCCTTTGTGTATGATTCAAAAAGTAGTAGAACAAGCCATATGAGTCGAAGTTTATCCATTCATTTTACCTTCGGGATAAATGTGATATCTGTGGGCCCCTCGATGATTTAGTGATGACACATGTGAGTGCTTGGCCAAGCCAGGATTGATTTGATTTGTTCAATCAGTTAGTCGTCATAAATCGGAAATCGGGAAACATCTGATGGATAGAGAGAATGATTATAATCCATGTCTATGTCCATATAATATCTGGAAAGAAGAAATATATGATCCCTTATCTAATGGACAAGTCATTGACAAAGGTTAGAGATCATCGGCAAGGTCAGAGTTCGATAGAAGCTTTTAAGAGCTACGATTGCCAATCGGTTCTTGAAGTCATACTTGCAATAATACTTTCAGACTTATCCAAGTGGGAGACTGTTGGATTAGTGTGTAAGTCCACAACTATAATTGGTTAGACTTGACCCGACCCGGTATGGGTTGACTGTGTAAATCGTCTATACTTGTATAGTGGGCTAATGCTCCATGGTGTATTTGAATCCATGGTGTTGGATAAGGTGTCTAAGTCCGTAAGTATTTCTGGTACGTACTTGACCCGACCCGGCATGGTCCATTTGGGTTGCATGGCATCATGCAATTGGATAAACTAAATGAGAGAAATAACACATATGGTTTATTAATATATTATAAGTTCTAATATATTAATAATATTATTTAATTAGTTTTGATCAAGAATTAATTAAGTGATCAAAAGATAACTAATTAGATATATGGGTAGATTATGTAAATCTTCCATATCTTATATAGTGGGCTAAGAGGCTCCATGGATTATTAAGTTAGGATCCACCCATAGGATGCTCCATGGATGCTCCATGGAGTTAACCCATGGATCATGAAATGAAGAGTCATGTTACATTAGGGTTTACCTAATGCAACACACTATATAAGCAAATGAACTCTCCCGAAAATCGGCTACACTAAAGTGAAAAAAGAGGGCTTGGCCGATTTTGCAAAGTGTTAGAGTTTTCTCTCAAGTTTGTTCATTGCATTTGGTGTTGTGTGAATCATTTGAGGCATCACACTTGAGGTGCTAGGCTCACAAGGTTTTAAGGAACACTTTCAACAACAAGGTATGTAGTTTTATCTTTTATTCAAAGAAAAAACTGTTCCCCATGTATGCTAGATAGGATCATAACCTTGGAAAAACAACTTTGCATGATTATTAGACACACATAGATCCACGGTTATTAGGGTTGCATGTACACTTAGGAAACCCATCAGTGGTATCAGAGTCCAGGCTTGTCTGTTGATTTTTGTGCAAACTGCTTGAAAAGATCGAGTTTTCTGTTTTCTGCTCGTATGAACTCGTTGAGTCCATGGGTGTCACACCCCAAAACCGATAACGGCGGAATACGTTTCGGGGTGGATGATGTAGTGTACAATATCATCACAATTGTATAATAGTAAAAGCAAGAAACATACAACCATTTCATTCATATAGTAAGTGTATTTACAAGTGTGTTTTGTAATGTTTGACAAACACCAAAAGTAAACAAAAATAAGAGATGGGTCTTGTATCCTCCATCTTCTCCAAAAATTGCTGCTGTACCTGTCTATCTTTGACCTGAAGATACAAGTTATTTTGAAAAGAATATCAGCATAAAGCTGGTGAGTTCATAAGAGTTTTAGTGTGAGTACTTGTATAAAAAGCATTAGAGTCATTATTATGAAAACTGAAGTTTGAAATCATAATGTAGTGGTGAAACCTAGAAAATCCCATATTCTCCAGAACATTAAGCAATGTAATATAGTGAGTTATTCTTAGAGTATGTAATAGTGGTGTAGCATCCTTTAGTATTAGATACTTATTTACTTCGGGATATTACTTCATCTTTCTTTTAGTATTCTAGTGCGGTTATAGTTTCTTTCTAGTATATTCCCAATAGTGTGAGTAATAGCGAATCCCCATGACCTTCCCGGTCATGCATAGTGTAGTAGTGTAAAAGCATCCCTGGGCCTGAGCGGATCGGACTGAAGTTATCAGTCGGGATGTAATAGTGTCTACCCCGTATAGATCTATACATATAGTGTCGTCTTCCTGACGGAAAACTCCGGGCATAGTCAATAGCGTATAGAGTATCCCGTAGTGGATTAGTGAGTTATCTCATGATTAGTGCATTCTCTTGTATTTTAGTGTAGTAATCTTTCGTATAACTTGTATTGTATTCTCTTATTAGTGTATTGCTTCATAATATAGAGAGTTATAGTAGTGTAGAGTAATAGCGGAAACAAGGGATAGTGTTCTTAACTATACCCATTATAGTTAATTTAGTGTATGTGGTTCTAATCAAGTAGTGGTTCAGGTAATTAATGAGTTAAAAAGTACTCATAATCTGTACTAATATATGAGATATATAATTAAGAAATCAATGACAGTCGGATGGATAACTACTACCCTAAGTCCACAATCAAACAAGAAACAGGAAATAAGGCGAGCTATCGGTCCTAAGTCTTTCAAGTCTTACTTATATAAATATATTAGTATGATTACATTCTTATAAAGAGTTTTATTTAACAAAAGTATTGTACGAAAGGAACATTTAAAACTTGTTTGTTAATCCAAGATAGTTTTGAAAACAATTGATTTATTTATAAAGCATAGTGATAAATCACATGTGATTTGAACTACCGATTGTGAATCACATGTGATTAACTCTGAAATCTGAAAAATAGACTTGTATAACTTTTCATAAACATGTATATTCAACTTGTATCTCCCCCCTAAAACATATAAAACATTCGAAAGGTTCATTAAGGGGTATGAACTCACCTGAAATCGTGGAAATCGGGTAAATCGGGTAAATCGGGTAAAAGTGTCGATTGAGCGTTTAGTACCCAATAACCTCTTGAGCACCTCCTAGGACCCTAATGTCATATGAAATATGTATTTTACAAGAAGTTAATCATCTTATGCTTTTCATTATAGTATTTGGACAGTCTAGCATCGTTTTCGGGGTTTTAAGGCTTAGAAGGGGTTCCCGGGAGTGGTACAAAGTCATGGATGATTTACGGGAGGGTTCACGAGCTCACTCTTTTGGAGTTTATGGCCTAAAAGCCATCCTTTGGGAGTTTACGGCCGTAAACCCCCTAGGTTTGGCCGTAAACTCTTGTGGCACTCCAAAGTGTATGTTTAAGGTCTTATTTCACTTCCTTGATTTAGTGGTATGTGTCTTGGACTATTTTAAGGGATTAAACATCATAATTTGTGACATTTTTGGGGAGTTTACGGCCAAGACTTGTTCTTGGGCCGTAAACTCTTGTAAACCCTTCAAGATGTATGCTTTATTGGTACAACAAAGTCTCATACACCTTGGATAAATTCTAGAAGGCCATATAGTGAGTTTGGGACAATTTGGCATATATTTTTGGGGAGTTTACGGCCCAAGAACACCCTTGGCCGTAAACTCTTCATTTTGTGTCCAAATGTGAAGTTTAATGGTACAACACACTTCCAAAGGCCTTAGTTAAAATCCTTGCATGCATTTGAGGGGTTTTGGGACTTGTTTGACACAAAAATATGGGTGTTTACGGCCCAAGCTTAGCCTTGGCCGTAAACGCCTCTTTTTGCCATCAAATGATGTTGTTTGATGCATTTAAGCCTTCCTTGTTGTCAAGTCTAAATTGCCAAACACCCTAGATGAGTTTTTGGGACATTAAACAAGTGTTTTTGGGGTGTTTGAGGTGTTTACGGCCTAAGCACATGCTTGGGCCGTAAACTCCTTTTTACATGTCTAATCCATGTGTTTTAGTGTCCAAACCCTTCTAGATACATGCCTTAATTAGTATACTAGCTTAACATGAGGAAAAACTTGACCTTTGGCATGATTTTGGGGGTTTACGGCCTAAGGAGCTTCTTAGGCCGTAAACTCCTTTATGGTCCTTGATTCTCATGATTTTGGACTCTAAAAGCAGTAAAGTATGATTAGATTAAGTTAGGGGATGAACCCTTACGTTTGGAAGTTGGAAATTCGCGGATTTGGAGTCGATTTCGGGTCTAGATAGAGAAAGTAGTGAGAGAGAGGTGTAATTGTGGTAAAAGAGTCCAATTGAAGTGTTCAAGTGTTTTTATATGTCTCGGGTATTGTACCCGATACACGGCTACCCGATGCTAAAGTTTAACGGGGTTAAAACTTTTTAGCCGGGTGAAGTGGTTGAAATAGTAATACAACTCTATTAGGTTAAACTAGATTAACACGTATGAGTTACATTACTTATAATGATATTAGGACATGCATAAAATTAGATATTCGGATATTAACGATTCCAAATATTACATAAAATAACGTACGTTAACGTATTCCGTTAGTGAAAATGGGATTTGTAACGGGAATAGATTTAGGGTTGTCACAATGGGGGGAATCGAGGATTCCATTAACAAATGGAAGCTACTCATCGAGTCTGTTCATGCACTCGACGAGTAGAGGCTGCATGTGACAACCCGAAGTTCGTACCATTATTTGTAATCCTTTTGGTAACCTTTTCCTTTAATCCATTAGCCGTTTTCAATTTCGTTTCTGTTTATGCTATTAAATTAAGTCATTAATTTGAGATTGCTATTATGACTTAATGGGTGTCCAAACGCAATTAGAACTCGTATTAATACCCCGTTCTAGTAATCGGAATCCTTTTAGAATCGACCATATCGGGTTACGACAACTTGATCGGGTGCGACCAAAAGCCCCGTCTAACGTCGGTATCGGGTAGAATTCCACCATGTCCAAAACTTGAACCCTATTTAAAGAGGATTAAGCTTCCATTTGAAGCTTTTTCTCTCGCTCACTACTCTCTCTCTAACCTCTCTCCTCAATCCAACTTAAGGTCCAAAAACATCAATTTAAGGCTTCAAATCATTAAGGTAACTTCCATAACTCATAGTATAGCATCATTAGCCTTCAAATCTGAGTTTAATCTATGAAAAAGGACCTTATTCGTGAGTTTACGGCCTTGAAACATGCTTCGGCCGTAAACACAAATAAACTGGGTTTTTAAGCCTTAAAACCCCTCCAAACCAACTTTTGGACTTAGATATGACTTAATAGTTATCAATTCGGACTTGGAACACCTTAAACATCATTTTGAGGAGTAAACATGAGTTTACTGCCAAAGAACATGCTTGGGCCATAAACTCATCCTCATGGAGAGTAAACTCAAAATCAAGTGTTTAAAAGCCACTTAAACACACCAATAGCCTTGGAATAAAATCTAGAACCAACCACAATCGAATTCGGGACCTTAAACATGATGAAAACCATCCATTTGAGAGTTCACGGCCATAACCCCCCAAGGATGGGTTCCAGGGCCGTAAACTCACATAAACTAGTCAAATGATGGCCTAAATTCATTCTAAGGCTTGTAAAATTAATTGGAATCACATGTGATTCAATTAGGACAACCAAAACACAATATAAATTGGTACATGAGAGTTTACGGCCGTAAACTCATTGTTTACTATCGTAAACTCCTCAAAGGGTCCTTAAATTCTTCAAGCATTTTCCCATGCCTTAAACTCAAACCTAGATTTAATCCCCAAGTGTTTCAAGGCCATTTAGCACCATAAACCTCCCATCCATGAGTTCACGGCCGTGAACTCATGTGGATGTGGTGTTTAGGGCCAAAAACTCTTCTAAGAGTTTACTCTTGAAGAGTAAACTCCATTCCTAAGTCATACATGTCCATAAATGCCACCCGGATCACTCCAAACACTTGATTTGAAGTGTTTTCGCTCATTGGAGTGTATTATCATATCTAATTAGTGTTTTAAAGTCTAAGTAGATACATTTGGATATCACTTCATATTACATAGGAACCTCGCGCATTATCAAGCCCCGAACCGACACTTAGCATTCAAACTGTCGTGTTTTCTCGTCTGGTGAATTCATACCCCTACTCTTTTTCAATGTTTTTCACTATTTTCAGGGGGGCAATACAAGCAAATTACAAGGGAGACTTGTACTCAAAACTTGTTTTACATGTGTTGTGTTTCATATTACATATGCTTTTAACACTGATACTTATAACAGATAACCGTTTGAACATGCAGAACACGTAAACATATTATTTGTGAAATACATTATAAACTGTTATGTTTTATATTTCACAAATGGTTTTCCACAGTAAATCAGTTAAAAGCATGAAAATTGAACTTTGAACATAAAACTTAGTACATTGTTTTGTCCTCGGTAACACTCCACAGAGATACGCGGGTGGAGGATTATCATTCATAACAGGAACTTTCTGTATTATTACTAGTAAATTTGTTATTCCTATAAATTAGATACACATCCTCGGTGAACACTCCACAGAGATACGCGACTGGAGGACCGCACCCGTAACCAGAATCTCTTAGATAGGGAGCGTGACTTGAGTGTATAGATCTATACGGGGCTGACTACCCCACACCTGGCAGCTAACTACAGCCGAACCGAAAGGTTCAAGGGTAACGAAAGTCATAAGGTGATGTGGACTACTTATTGCCATATCTAGTCTATCGTATGGTTATGGAACTCGCTATTTGGATAATAGAGATTTACTTGTTAGTAATAATGGTTTTAGTAACTAGTTTACTTTGTACATGTTAGTTTTATATATGTGTTAAAACTACTACATTTCACAAGGACAACCGGGTTTTCAGTATACATCTTTCACATTTGGTAACCAACATTTAGGAAAATATAGGATTTTCCTGGGGTAACATTTGTACATAACCAAAATCGTGTAACAACTCAGGTAACTAAACTTTACAGTTCATAAGGGTAAACATGTTTTTAGTGTACATCTTTTACATTACATTTTGGATTCGATATCCAACTTTTAAGAAAATATGGGATTTTCTTGGTGTGTAACTTTTTCAGAAAACAGAAAGGAACTTATACATTTTTAGAAAACAAAACCGCTTATGAACTTACCGGAGTTATGCTGATTTTCAAACTGCTTGTATTCTCAGGTCTGCATTAGACAGGTACCCAATGATTCCTTTTGGCGAAGACGGAGTGCATAGAAGACACGTCTTACTTTTGTTCATATATATATATATATATATATATATATGTGTGTATATATATATATATATATATATTATGTATCACACTTGTACAATTTTACTTTCAAACAAATGTAAACTTTTATATATGTAATGTAATGGTTGTTTACTTTACTTACTTTGTGCATTGGATTTGATACTCAACGTGGAGTCCGCCCCGGAAATGTTTTCGCCTTCGGTTTTCGGGGTGTGACACTGCAGTTTTCAGAATTTCGATTTGTGTTGTTGGAAATGGACTAGGAACATTACCCTAAACTATTTTGGTGTTTTAAAACTTGTTTTAGATGGTGTAATGTTCATGTTAATCCATTTACAATGAAAATTATCAAAATTACAAGTTTTTAAGTGTAATTTTTGATTCTTGAAAGTGTTCATATTCATGTTCTTGAACTTATGATGTTTAGATGATCATAGGAATTGTTTGTAACCTATGTGGTAGATGAATTCATGATCATTATGTGTTTTAATGGAGTCCATAACTTGTCCTCAAGTTATGGAAAACCAAAAGTCACTTTGATTAAAAGCCATTAAAATAACACATGAGTTATAAAAATGAAGACTCTTCATTTTTAATACTCTATTAACTCATAAGTTATAAGAAATGAAAATTTTGAAAGTTTATAAAACTTGCCCTCAAGTTTTGGAACAAGTAAAGTCTTGATTAAAACTTTAGCTCCAATCCTTAGAATTTTAAAAGTTAAATTTCAATCCTTATACTTTATAACATTATAAGTTAATAAATATTTTATATGTGTAATATCAAGTCGTTTTACCGCAAGTAGGCCTTATTCACGAAGTCGGTCTATAAGGGGGGTATAAGGTTGTTGCCTATAAAATGGCGACTTAATGGGTGTCCACTCTCACCCACCGCTTCCTTGATCGGTGAAGGGTCGTTAGTCGAACGGGTAGAACAATGACTTAAATACCTCATTAAAAGTATGATGATTATTATAAAGTAACTAAATGTTTTACTAAATTCCCAATCTTAGTTACTTTAGGAAAATGTGAATAAGGTGCTAATCCATGAAATTACACTTTACACTTAGTTTAAGTCGTTAGTGGAGCGTGTGTGGTTAACCAGCACACTAAGTTGGACTTAACAAGGTAGGCAAAGGGTGACTTAAGGTTTATTATAGGTCGGTGGAGCGCGTGTGGTTAACTGGCACATCGATTGGTTAATAAACATTAAGGGTACCAAGTAAATAGCATGGTTACTTCACACCTCGTTTTGTGATCCTCGGTATCCCAGTCACAAAACTTGGAGGGCACACTCGAGATTGAAACATGCCTTTGAAAAGTTAATTGAATCTCATAAGAATCTTGGAATTTCTAAGAACAAAATTAAAACTTAATATATTAATATTTCGTTTTTGGTGGAAATTGGTGAATCGTCATTCACCTACCTTTCAAATATGTTATTACTTAGATTACGGCATACCATGAACTCGGGGAGTTCATCAATGGACTCGGCGAATTCAGCTCCAGAAACCCTAAATTTCGAACATTAAGCAAGGATAATTCACAATAGCATCAAATACATCAAACAAATAGCCATGGCTCTGATACCACTGATGGGTTATGAGCAAAACATCATTCATATGGTGTACATGCAAACCCTAATAGCTTTTGGATCTAGTTTGTCTAATGAACATGTAATTGAATATCCAAAGCTATAAACCCTAGATCTAACATATGATAATCAATATTAACATAAGAATAGCGTTTAGATCTTACCTTGTTTGTTATGTAGCAATAACAATATCATATCCTCCTTGTAATGACTTTAGAAAGCTTAGAGTCACAAGTGTCACTCCTTTAATGGATCACAAACACCAAGAGCAAGAGGATGAAGAATAATGAGAGGGGAGGCTGCCCAAAACGTGTGAAAACCCTAAGTAACACCTTCACCACGTGTTTGGGGCTTAAGGATACTATATATACATGTAGGCTATTAGGGTTTTCAACTAAGAAACCCTAATTTGACTGCTTAAGTCCTAAGCAGCCCATCGACCCTTTAATAGTATCCCTTGGACGATTTCTAATGGGTTTCCCCATAGAATTCTTCCAACCTAATATTTCAAGGTGATCCATAGCCCAAATGTAATTATCTTATAATTATAGTTCCAGTCCCTTAAGTTTAATTAATCTCTTTTAGCCACAAAATTAATTATCAATTAATTCTGGACTAATATTAATTAAACAATATGATTTCTCCTTAAATATATTATTCTCATAATATATTAATAAATCATAATTAATCATTTCTCTCCATAATTCATCCTATCAAGTTGCCTTGGTGAAGGCAACCCAAAAGGACCATGCACCATCGGGTCAAGTACATACCAAATAGTTATGAACATAGACACTAATCCAACAATCTCCCACTTGGATAAGTCTAATAACTATTCTGCGTATGACATCAGATCCTGATCTGCAATCGTAGCTTTCAAAAGCCGCTGTCAACTCTGATCTTATCAGATATGCGTGTCCTTTAGATAAGGGATCATATATTCCTCCATTCTAGATATCGTATAGACTGAGACATGGATTTAAATAATTCTCTCTGTCTATGTGTTGTTTCCCGATTTCCGATTTATGAACACTGACAACAGACTACAATTGAACACATCAAATTAGTCTTGGCTTGGCCAAGTGCTTAGGTGTCATCAATAAATCATCGAGGGGCACACAGATATCGCTTTCATCCCACTTTGGATAAAAGGAACGGATAAACTTTGATTCAATGCTTGCTTGCACTCACTCACTGAATCGCACACAATAATAAGTTTTACGACACCAAGTTACTGGTGCGTTTACTTATCATCAATGTGCAACCGACCAGCAAATAACAACTCACACATCTCGGTTTTAAGAATATACAATATTTTCGACTCACAATCACTCGTGATAAAATCCATGAAGTGATTCTTATGAGCGTGGGTTTAATCCAATGCTCAAATCATATTCATAAGCACTCATGAACGTTGCAGAAAACATTTGCTTATGTCTAATACACTTTAGACAATCCACACACCAATTCACGACAGTCTTCATTCATACCTACTTCCAACATATGAACGATTGTGGTCCATTCGAATAATTTGATTGTTCTGAACCAATTAAATTATTCAGGAAGTCAAAACATGCAAACTGAAACACAAGAATAATACTAATCCCATATGGCCCCAAACCTTTGAGTATAAATAAAATGCCTTTTATTCATCACCATATTGATTACTCATTCTTTGTTGTTTTGGGTAATCAACTTCTTACTTGAATTATTACTACACTTGTCCCATGCTCTCAGCATGCACACAATGTTTACCTACAGTCCTTACTTTATGAAATATATCAAATGAACACATTTCCAATCATACTCATTTCACAACTCCCCATCCTTATCATAAGTATAAGAATATCAAATTCTTGCCACTTATAGAATATGCTAGATTCTAACAATTTACGCAATGATCCTTTCGTAAAGTCATAGCACAAAAGTCACAATGACTATTGCCACTGAAATTACAAGGTCCTCTATTTGAGATTGTTACAAGACAATTCCATAGATGTGATGTCTCTCACTCAAAGTACATTCCTTTGAGCATCCTTTTGCATAAAAGTTTCTAATCTAGACATAGAATCTCAATATCCAACTCCCAATATGGGAACATTTCCATACTTTCCATATGACAACTCATTCTTAATAGAATCTTATCTAGTCATAACAATGTCGATATGATCCATCCAATACCATACTTCCAACTATTCACAAGCGATCAATCCTTAGCGAGCTTTGATTCATCCTTTGATAGTTGTTTAATTATCTTAGTCAAAACCGATTCTTGTCCTTTTTCCCTTTTAATGCGCTAGACATTTGGAAAATTTTAGAATGGTTAAATATTATAGCATTTTGACTCGATCCTATACCCAAAGCGTATGGGACACGATGCATAATGTCTTACATGAAGATTTGATACTTTATCAATCTTCTGCCATAATATTTTATGTGTCACGTTCTCACAATTCGAACTATGAAGAGGGATGCCATAATCATAATCGAAATTCGAGAACACATTATGTATCCTTTGACTAAATTTATTAACATAACACAACCTAAGCCTTTAGATTTGAATTGTAAAAACCAAAGTTTGCAACAAATCCAAACTCATATGGACTGAACATTCTTAATCTAGATTTCTTACCTTATGGTAACACGAGTGCCCACCACATCTTCCAAGTAGTTAAGCAGCTCACCCTTTCCTATCAATGTACTTTCCATTGATCAAGGTGCTTTCCTTTTATGCGTGCAAATGAGAACTCATAGAACTCATATGCATAATTAACTCAATTGGAACAGTATAGAAACAAGATAGTGTCAACACGATAGGTTGTGAACCTCAAGTCGTGTGCTAGTGATGATTGATAAGATTTATTCTTTATTAGCTCTTGAACTTTTTCAAGAAAATTAAGACTCCCACTGACTCCTTGACATATAAGATTCTCTTTTCAATAAACATTTCTCGACAAACAAATATTCAAGAGTTAGTGTAGCTTTTATCAAGACAAAACACTTCACAAAATTGGTGCTACTTGGTCTTTGTCTTATCCAAGACATCACAATTTACCAATTTCAAATGTGCAAGAATAAGAAAATCTTTTTCCAAATTCTACATTTGATGAATGTTATAAACCTTCTTAAGACTTGTCACTCAATGTCACAGTCTTAACTCTAAGATTTGTTTTGGAACGAAGTATGATTGACTTCTTGATTTAACCATTTCTTCAATTCTTGATTCCTCTTCTAATACATACAATTGTACTAAGACCTACTTAGAGGATTAATTGAGATAAGGTTCTTAATCATTAAGACCTATCATAACATAATAAAAGTACTCCCTTCTTCTTAGAATAGAGAAAATTTTATCTTTCTGCCTACGTGATTTTTCTTATTCGTTCTATTATTGATTTAAACTCTTTCAATCAATTCAGAATTACACTTAATCTTATAAGTATAATCATATTTACTAAACCTTTAGTAAATCATGACGAATATCTTTATCACTCTTGTGGTGGACTTTATCAACACACAAATTTGTGTACTTGATCTCCTAGTCCTTCACTTGACACTTTGTCAGCGTATTAGTCTAATTTCCAAATATGAAATTTCTCATTCATCGTGCAACCAAGTTGCATGATTCCAATTTTCTGTCCAATTGATACTTGGGTGATGAGAAACTCTCCCTATTTGGTAAATTCTTGACATTTCCAAAAATAACATAATTAAGAATCAAATCCATTATTGCTAATAATAGAAACATTCAAACATCAATTTTTCATACGCCCCATTACAAGGATAAATACATAATATAAAATCAAAATTTATTTTATTGCGGAAAAATTTGTCCTTACATTGCAATTCAATTGAAAAACTATGTAAATACATATTTCGTAGCAATCTTATTCTAACTCCAAGTAGTAACTTAAAATTCTAATCTTCAAGCAATGCGATCGAAATCCATTTCTTCACGATTAGATTCAGCTCACTTCTTCCCTTAAGCTTTCTTTCTTTTCTTTGATCCTACAAAACATCAAATGTAATCTTATCACATTATGTATTAAGAATCTAGAATAGGAACTTAAAAGAGTTAGTTAATGGATTTTTACCTAAAGTAGAGCCATACGCTTTGACTCTCCCATCTCTTAGATCTCTTAGGTAAATATGGCAGCTTCGTCTCCAATGCCCCTTCTCTTGGCAATAAAAGCAAATTGACTCTTTTGGAACAGCACATAGAACTACTTCAGGCTTTTCCTTTCTCTTATGATCAAACTTTTCGATTATCGCATGCCTTTCATTTCCATTGCCTATATCCATAGTGGTCTGGCAGGCAGATCCACCAATCAACTTTGCTTTTCTAGTATGCCAAATCATTTCTGATTCAGCAACAATAAGCATATAGGTGAGATCGATGAGGGTCACGTCGTGGTTCATCATATAGTACTCTCTTACAACTTCACTATATGAGTCAGGAAGCGACTGAAGAACCCAATCAACAGCCAGCTCCTCACAGACAACGGATCCCAACATTCTTAACCTATCAATGTGTGACTTCATCTCTAGGACGTGTACACACACTGACTTTCCTTCTTCATGTTTACTTGGCAAAAGGGCTTGAGTGAGCTTGAAATTTTCAAGCCTTTGAACTTTTAGCTTAGGGAGAACAAAAGGAGGAGGTGGAGATAGTCAAGCATGATCTCGCGTTCCTCGATCGAATCGTGGAATATCATCTTCATGTGGAAGGCTTGTTCCACGGGATTTGGGAAGACCATAATTGTCATACTTTGACATCTACAAAATGGGAGAAAAATAAATTCAAGTTAGTTGATTGATTGAGTCCTTAGTAAATCACCCAAATGAAATACTAAGGCTAGGAGCCAACACAATATTCCACAACTTGGGAAAGGGATGATGTAACCCAATTTGCAGAACATTTGAAGGTAAGTGAATGACGATTCACTAATTTTTCACCATGAAAAACGAAAAACAGATTAAGTTTTAAATGTATTGAAAAATCCTAGATCCTTTGAGATTCATTGAACTTTTCAATGGCATGTTTAAATCTCGATATGCCCCTCGATTTGTGACTGGCGTGTCGAGGATCACAATACAGGGTGTGAATAACCATGCAAACTAACATGGTGCCCCCACATGTTACAGTCACCTATTCGATGTGCCGGTTAACCACACACGCTCCACCGAACTATGACAAACAAATGAGTCACCCTTTGCTACCTTTGCTTAGAACCATTTAGTGTGCTGGTTAACCACACACGCTCCACTAACATCTTCGCAAGGGTACAAGGTGTAATTTCATGGAATTGCATCAATTCACTTTTGCTTAAAGTAACTAAGATTGGGAATTTTGTAAAAGCATTTAGTTACTTTTGTACTTCATTATACTTATAATGGAAGGTTTTTGTCTCATCCGACCCGTTCGGCTAACGACCCTCCACTAGTCAAGAGTGCGGTGGGTAAGAGTGGATACCCATTCAATCGCCATTTTATAGGCAATTTCCTTAAACACCCCTTATAGACCAGCTTCGTGAATGAGGCCTACTAACGGTAAGACTGACTTTTACTCATATATATAATATTAGACTTCTAATGTTATATATAGTATAGGGTGTATTTTACACTTTTAAAATACTAGGTGGTCAAATTTAATAATTATACTTTTAATTTAATTAAATGTGAACCAAAACTTTACGGATTTATTAAATCTCTATTAATTATACACTTTAATTAATTAATAAAACCATAAGGGTGTGATTTGAACTTTTCAAAACAATACTATGGTTTTAGAATTTAACATTTCTAAATTAAAACTTTAAATCAACTTTTAAATTCCAAAACTTGAGGGCAAGTTTTGAAACATTTCAAAACATTAGGGTTTAGAATTTAAATATTTCAAAATTAAACTTTTTAATCAAAAAATTTAAATTCCAAAACTTGTGGGCAAGTTTTTGAAACTTTTCAAAACACAAAGGATCAAATAGAAAATAATTTAAATTAAACAATTAATTTAATGATTATCTAAATTTGACCTAATTTCAATTTCTTGCAAGATAAATTACCCAATTAATACAAATAATCAAACTTTAATCATATAAGGAAGTTATTATCTAATCAATTGGTAATTATCTTTTGTTTAATCAAGGATATACTCAAAAATATGTTTAAAATCAGATTTTAATGACCCAAAACAATTAAGGCAAGTATCCTCAAGCATAACAGCAAGAAATCCCATCTTTCCCTCTTTCTGACCAGCTGACTCGTCGAGTCAGGCATGGACTTGACAAGTTCATCTATGGACTTGGCGAGTTCAGCTCCCAGAAACCCTAAATTTCGATCTTTAAGCAAGGATAATTCACAATGGCATCAAATACATCAAACAAACAGCCATGTCTCTGATACCACTGATAGTTTATGAGCAAAACATCATTCCTATGATGTACATGCAAACCCTAATAGCTTTTGGATCTAGTTTGTCTAATGAACATGCAATTGAATATCCAAAGCTATAAACCCTAGATCTAACATATGATAATCAATATTAACATAATAATAGGGTTTAGATCTTACCTTGATTGTTATATAGCAATAACAATATCAAATCCTCCTTGTAATGACTTTAGAAAGCTTAGAGTCACAAGTGTCACTCCTCTAATGGATCACAAACACCAAGAGCAAGAGGATGAAGAATAATGAGAGGGGAGGCTGCCCAAACGTTTGACACCCCTAAGGAACACCTTCACCACGTTTTTGGGGCTTAAGGATACTATATATACATGTAGGCTATTAGGGTTTTCAACTAGGAAACCCTAATTTGACTGCTTAAGTCCTAAGGAGCCCATGGACCCTTTTATAATATCCCTTAGACGATTTCTAATGGGTTTCCCCATAGAATTTGTCCAACCTAATATTTCAAGGTGATCCATAGCCCAAATGTAATTATCTTATAATTACAGTTCTAGTCCCTTAAGTTTAGTTAATCTCTTTTAGCCACAAAATTAATTATCAACTATTTCTTGAAAATTATTAATTAAACAATATGATTTCTCCTTTAATATACTATTCTCATAATATATTAATAAATCATAATTAATCATTTCTCTCCATTATTCATCCTATCAAGTTGCTTTGGTGAAGGCATCCCAAAAGGACCATGCACCTGTTAGATTAGTGTCTAAGGCTGTAACTATATTTGGTAAGTACTTGACCCGATTGTGCATGGTCCTTTTGGGTTGCGTTCACCATAGCAACTTGAAAGGGTAATTTATATGGAGAGAAGATTATTATTAATAAATTATAAGAATAGTATGTTAAAGTAATAATAATATTATTTGATTAATATAAGTCATAAATTAATTAGGAATTAATTTGGTGACTTAAAGAGATTAATTGAATAAAGGGGTATAAACTGTCAAATGTGTGATAGTTGTATTTTGAAGTAAGAATGCTTATGGATAAAGTGTTGGACGATTTTAGGGATATGGATCACCTAGAAATCGTCCAAGGGCTTATCATGAAGGGATATTGGATTGCTTTGAGGCTAAGTTATCCAATTAGGGTTTTAGGGTGAAACCCTAGGAGCTCACAAGTATAAATAGACCCATGGGGTTGTGGGAATCGACACTCTTGCAAGGAATAGAACTCTAGGGCCGATTTCTCATCCTCCTCTTTCTTTCTCAAGTTACCCTCTTGCTAGTTGGTGTTTGTAAGCCATTAGAGGAGTGACATTTGTGACTCTAAGCTCCAAGAAGAAGAAGAATTCAAGCAAGTAACTCAAGGTATTCTTCTAGATCTATTCTTATATGTTTTGATTGTTTGTTTACATTAGATCTAGTCACGAAAGTCTTGGATATAATGCATGTTCAATTAGAGAAACCTAGATCCAAGCTTTAGGGTTTGTATGTGCACCTAGGAAAGTTCTTATGTCCAAAACCCATCAATGGTATCAGAGACTTAATTGGTTTCAATTGAATGCGATGCTTCACTGTTTTGCTTGCTGGAAAACCGTTTTCTTCACCTCTGTCCGACCCAACTCGGTGAGTCAGTATCTGGACTCGGCGAGTTGGCCCTACTCGGCGAGTCCAAAGCTGACTTGGCGAGTCCGAGCGTCAGACTGTCACAACTGGAAATTTTGCGTCATGTAATCTATACACTCAAGTTAATGTGAATCAAAAACGTAAGAACATGTGTGACACCTATGATTATGACATCAAAAACTTCAATCAAATACATCATACAAGTGCTACAAATAGTCATCAAACAATTGGAAACTCTAGAAGTTCTTATTTAGGTCCACCTTGGACTAGAACTTGCTCATTGGATCCAAATGGACCAATAAGCTTTCAATTTGACTATCATGGGCTTAGAACCCTAATTCGTCTCTAATTGGACCCACATTAATTTATTTCAACATTTTGGGCCATATTGGGCCTAGAATGAAGTGAATTAAAAGCTTTGATTCATGAATAACCTAAACTAGTCCAACAAAAATGTAAAAATCATCCTATCTTCTTTTATGTTAAAACTCACCCAAACTGACTCTAATATTGGGCTTAGGAGCAAAAAGCCCAAATCTTCCTTTTTCCTTCAAGATTTTCGGCCCAAGGCCCAAATCCAAGAAGAGATGGAGAAGTGTTGACTTTGGATGCCACCTCACTATTAACCGAAGGATATCCATGCATTATATCTCATTCTTCCATGCAAACATCACCTCAAAGTCTCTTCTTCTCCTTCTCTCTCTTGCTCTCGGCCATACTCAAACACACACACATTCACAAAAATCTCTTAAACTCCCTCAAGAACACTCCTCCCTCTCCACTCAAGAATCTCGAAATTTAGGAAGCTTTCAAGAGGATCTTTCAAGTTAACCATCATCTTAGGCAAGTTTTTACTTATATTCATGATCTAGCTACTTCATTCCATCAAAAACCTCTTCTAAATCTATTCCAACTTGTGATCATGCACCTTAGAAGTCACCAAACCCGAGATCTACCAAGGAAAGGTGCTAGAGCCAAAAATCACTTCATTTTTCTTCCATCTTCTCTTCAAAACCGAAAGCTACAAACAAGGTGAGCTTCATACCACCTATTTTCTGTTTTTATGAGTTTTGTGGGGGGAATACAAGTGAAAGTGTAGATCTATATGGGTTTTGTATGCCTTGTATGATTTCCATGCTTATATGTGTGTGTTTGTGTGTTATAATGTTGGATCTAGCCATAAAACCCCTCAAAACCGAGATATGCCTTGTGTTAAATGATACTAGCATCAAGTATATTTCCACATACAAAGTGTTCCAAGAAAAATAGCTAAATGGCTTAGTAACATTTTCTTTGGGCTAAAAACACAATTTTTGGACATAAAATGTGAAAAATACAAAGTTAAAGGGCCTAAATTGACATATCACGAATTCTGATGGATGAGGTGTGTCAAAACAGTTTCAATAAAACAATTTCTGGAAATATACTCATTTGGAGGATTAAAAACATAAATTTCAATCTTAATGGGCTAAAAATGACATTTTTGGCCCAATGAGGCCCATTATGCGAGATTTTCTGTTTTGGAGGGCCAAAACTGTGTTTTTCTGTAAAACAGTGGACTATTAGTGTTCCAAGTCCTTTTCAAAGGTTTAAAATGCTTTTTAAATTTAAAAAGGACCAAAGTTGCAAAAATTTTACCATTTGGGCCAAAATTGTCAAATTGCGAAAAAGAGGGGTTATAACCGAGAAAACTGCATTTTCAGGGACTTAAACTGTTTTCTATGAAAAATATGCTGAAAAATATTAATTTCAATGATTTTTGGTGTTAAAATATCAAGAAAATTGATTTAAGGACCAAACCGGAAAGTATTTAATTAAAAGGGTTGAAAAGGTGAATTTTACAAACAATGAGGGGTTGAAAAGAGAAAACTTTCAAGGCTAATTCAATGCACGCAAATTGATCAAATAATGGCACTGCGACTATCGATGAAATACAATACACAACAATACTAAAAGTCGTTGTTAAACGAATTGGTTCGGTCTCGAACCAATAAAAATCCGAAACTACTAACACGACGATACTACGATTCATACAAGTAACGTTTGGGAATTCAATATACATGCGAATGTGCACAGACGTCTACACACCATCTTTGGGCCCCAAAAGTGTAAAATCTTGTTTGTTGGGCCTAGCTAGCTCAATGACCTGATCTTAAGGCCCGAAGACCTCTACCTTACGAAGTGTTGGGTTTTACCGATCTAACACAACGTAAAAGGACTTTCAATGGCTTGTATACTACTGGTCCCCAAGGGTCCTTTGGTATTGCTAGTAAAGTCGACATTTCATGCAAGGTGGGTCAGGGACCCCTCGTACATTTTTTTTATCCCCAACCGGTTAATGGAGTCACCGGGGTCTTCGTGTCCTCTTTCTCCTCGGATGTGGGACTACACGTAGTCAGGGCGGTTGGATAACGTGATTAGTACGGACGATGCCTACGGGATCGTTAGTATAGCTATAAACTGGTCGGTTGTGTAACGCGTGTTTGTAGTAATTAATCATTCTCAAAAATAATCCAACGTCGCCTGGGATTGATACTACGTGCGTTGCAATGGTTTCAATGTAAATTCATGGAATTCAAAGAATTAGGAAAACATCGGGTTTTCCTAGGGTTTTCAATACATATGGATTCGAAATGCATACAATTTTAAATGAACAATTTTTTTTACAAGTATAGAAACAAACAAGCATACCTATGGATCTTCACAAACGTTTTCAAAGCATTTCTTTTCAGAAAATATCGGATTTTCTGGTGGTTTTCAAACGATACGAAACATGGTTTTTCAAATACCGCTTATGAACTCACCAACATTTCACATGTTGACGTTTTTTCAAAATACTTGTATTCTCAGGTAACCAGTGAATTCAAGGAAAATGTACTCAGTGATGGCTTGTAGTTTACTTATTAACGAACCGAACAATTTATTTTGGGAATGTAATGTTTAAACAATGTACTTCATGTAAACTTTATTTTTTGTATTATATTAATGCATGGTGACGAATGTTGTTACGTTTCATATATATTCAATGTTACGGTATTCAATTGAGTCAAGACAGCTCCCGAACGTTTCCGCCGCCTGGTTCGGGGGTGTGACAGGTTGGTATCAGAGCTTTGTTTATAGTGAACTAGCATGTCGAGCCACACATTGATATGCAACTATAAACCAAAAAGAGGGACTAACATAACTCTGAACAAAACAAGTAAATAAAACACCCTTGCTTGCATTAGGAATAAGAACCTAACGCCGAATCAAACACAATAATGCTGGTATCTCGGTTAATTCGGGACTGTTCTTAGTAGTACCAAGGAGTGAATGTAGCCTGATCAACTACATTCTCTCCAAAGTAAAACTAACACACGTCTTGATGGGATCGGGATAGCTAGGGAACCTAAAACTATACCCTTTATCACTAAAAAGAGAACGCTTGCTTAGTCTGTACAATAGTCATAGCATCCTAGGAATAATGTTAGCATATTTACCTACCCGCGCAGACAGCATGGCTGGTTTTCATCACCCTGGAGACCCCTATTTCCCTAATCAGGGAAACAACAGGTGGCTAGAGGAGGAGGAGCTTGAGGAAGAGCAGCAGGGAATCCAGTTTCATCAGGTCCTAGTAGCTCACGGGATGCTTGAGGATGAACCGGGAGAGAATCCAGGGGAAGCACACCACGTCGGACCCAACGAATACATAGACACCGACTACGAATTTGGAGAGATTGATGACGACGATGAGGAAGGTCAAGTCGGGGACCAGGACCCCGTCCCGCCATACGAGAACGAGGCACAACCAGACCACCCTGCTCCACCAGTGAACCCCCCAAGAGAGAACCGTTCCCTCGAAGCTGAGGTCGCCGCACTGCGACAACAGCTGTATGCTATGGAAGCTCGGGCAGTGCGAGCAGAGCATGAGAGGGATGAGGTTATTGGAGACATGGTAGAGATGGCGCAGTTACTGGCGCAACATTTCGTCATATGACTTCGGCACCACCTCCCGACGTAGCTCATCACGGTTAGGATAGACTTATCATAATAGGTCATTAGGAACTATGTTATGTACTCCGGCTCTATGTTTAAGTGACTACACTACTCATGGAGCTGTTATGCTGTCGAATTAGTGTCACTTATGTATGCTCTTATGAGAAAATTTTCTTGTATTAAATGCGGATAATATTAATGAACTTTTTTGTGTTTTGCTATGATATTACAAGTTGTTATGTGTTGAGACGTTATGATTGTATGTCCGATGGTAGTAAGGTCTGAGTTCGTACTATACACCTAGTTAGTAGGATCACAACGTCACAGAAACCACATACACTCAACATCTTTCCGTTTCATGACAGAAAGATGCCTCACCGAGCTACTCGCAGAAATCCCGAACCAACCCCGCCTGAAGTTGACACCACTGCTTTCCAGGCAGCTGTGTCTGCTGCGGTCACAGCAGCTATGGCACAACTTCACCAAAGGAACAACGGAGGAGGCAACGGGCAAGGATCCGGAAGTTCGAACAACGGGACAAATCAAGGACCCACTAAAACGTGCACCTACAAGGACTTCACAAACGCTAAACCACGAACTTTCAACGGCACTGGAGGGGTGATCACTCTGAAGCGATGGATCGAGAAGGTAGAGTCGGTATTCGAGATATGTGATTGCCCCGAGCAGATGAAGGTGAAGTTCGCGGCCTGCACTCTTGTCGACCAAGCACTCACTTGGTGGAACGGACACGTAGAAGCTATGACGCTCCCTGTCGCCAACTCTATCCCATGGGCAGAAATGAAAGAAATGTTAATGGCTGAGTACTGCGCCCGAGGCGAAATACAGAAGATGGAGCAAGAGCTATGGAATCTCACTGCGCAGAATGCGAACATCAATGCCTACATATCGAGATTTAGCGAACTATCTCTGCTGTGCCCGGGTATGATCACATCAGAAGGAAAGAAGATTGAACGACTCATCTGGGGACTGACATCCCCCATTCAAGGGAATTTGATAGCTGCGAACCCTGAAACGTTTGACAGTGCGAAGAGATTGGCGAAGAGATTGTACTATCATAACAACAAAAAGGGCGAGAAGCCAGTGGAGGCTGAGAAGAAAAAGGAGGGTGATGGCAAGAAGGGGATGAACAACAAGAGAAAGGGGCGTCAGGGCCTCGAGACCTCTAAAAAGCAGCATACATTGGCAGTTAACGTTGTCACCGCACCGGTTCCAGCCACACCACATGCTCCAGCCTCAGCTGCTCCAAATGCTTCAAGATCCTATTCTGGTAATCTTCCCAAATGCAATAAGCGCGGTTTCCACCATCACGGCGAATGCAGGGAATTCCATTGCACCAGTTGCAACCGAAGGGCACACACTGCAAGGTTCTGCAGGGCTTACCCTCCCCAGAATCAAAATCAGGGAAACAACAACAACCACCGCAATAACAATAACACCAATGCCGGCGGCAACAATGCAGGGCCTAGCCACACCTGCTTCGGGTGTGGAAGGACGGGGCATTTCCGCCGAGATTGCCCTAACAACAACTCAAGAAACAGAGGAGCAGGAAGGATGCTGACTATGGGTCAGGGTGAGGCAGTTCAGGATCCCGCAGTCGTGACTGGTACGTTTCTCCTAAACCACACTTATGCATGCATCTTATTTGACACCGGAGCGGAACGAAGTTTCGTAAGCGAGAAGTTTAAACATTTATTAAAACAACAACTCCATAAGCTAAATGAAACCTATACGGTGGAAATGGCCAATGGGAAAACCGAATCCACTAGGGAGATCTACATCGGATGTACCCTAACCCTTAACCAACACGTCTTTCGAATAGACCTAATGCCAGTGTCAATTAGGAGTTTCGATGTGATAATCGGCATGGATTGGTTAAGCCCCCACCATGCTGAGATTATGTGCCATGAGAAGGCCGTCCGCCTTCGTCTCCCAAATCACGAAGCCCTAGTAATTTACGGAGACAAACCTAGCACGAATCTTCGTCTCATCTCGTGCATCAAGGCACAAAAACATCTGCGAAAGAACAACTTGGTGTTCTTGGCTCACATAGTGGACAAGACCAAAGAAGAAACTAACATCCAAGATATTCTGGTAGCGAGAGAATTTCCAGACGTGTTCCCTGAAGATCTTCCAGGAGTACCCCCAGAGAGACAGGTTGAGTTCCGAATCGACCTCGTTCCAGGAGCAACTCCTCTCGCTAAATCACCATATCGGTTGGCTCCTGCTGAAATGCAGGAATTGTCCAGCCAACTCAGTGAGCTTCTGGACAAGGGATTTATCCGACCTAGCTACTCGCCATGGGGAGCTCCGGTGCTCTTTGTCAAAAAGAAGGATGGATCTTTCAGAATGTGCATCGATTACAGAGAGTTAAATAAACTCACTGTTAAAAACCGCTACCCACTCCCACGAATCGTCGATCTATTCGACCAGCTCTAAGGAGCTAGTTATTTTTCTAAAATAGATCTACGGTCCGGATACCACCAACTCAAAGTCAGAGAAGAGGATATTCCTAAAACCGCTTTCCGAACCCGCTACGGACATTATGAATTCGTCGTAATGCCCTTCGGTCTAACAAATGCACCTGCCGCATTTATGGACCTAATGAATCGAATCTGTCGACCGTTCCTTGACAACTTCGTCATTGTGTTTATCGATGACATCCTCGTTTATTCTCGAAGCAAAGAGGAGCATGGCCAACATCTCCGACAAGTCTTAGAAACTCTACAATCGGAAAAACTATACGCCAAACTCTCCAAGTGTGAGTTCTGGCTTCGGAGTGTGAATTTCCTAGGCCACGTAGTTAGCCAAGACGGAATTCATGTGGATCCCTCTAAGGTCTAAGCTGTGGAAGGATGGGCAACTCCGACCACGCCCACAGAAATTCGTCAGTTCTTAGGCCTAGCAGGCTACTATAGGAGATTCATCCAAAACTTCTCTAAGATTGCCAAGCCGCTTACCTCGCTTACGCAAAAGGGTGTGCCATTCAAATGGACGGACCGACAAGAGATTGCGTTTCGAAATTTGAAGCAAGCTCTCTGTAGCGCTCCTGTACTATCTCTACCTGAAGGAACGGAAGATTTTGTGGTCTACTGCGACGCGTCGAATCAGGGCTTAGGTTGCGTTCTCATGCAACGTAGAAGAGTGATAGCATATGCGTCCCGCCAACTAAAGACGCACGAAGTAAATTACACGACCCATGACCTCGAACTGGGAGCCGTGGTCCTCGCTCTGAAAATTTGGAGGCACTACCTGTACGGTACAAAGTGCACCATCTTCACGAACCACAAGAGTCTCCAGCACATCTTGAATCAGAAGGAGCTGAACATGAGACAACGAAGATGGGTGGAATTACTAAACGGCTACGAATGTGAGATCAAGTACCACCCAGGCAAGGCCAACGTGGTAGCTGATGCATTAAGTCGGAAGGAGTACTCTAATCGCCGTACGAAAACTCTCTCGATAACCATTCAATCTCATCTGGCCACCCAAATTGCATCAGTCCAGTCGGAGGCTACGAAAACGGAAAATAGAGCTAGTGAGGCATTGCGCGGTATGGAAAAGAACCTAGAAGCAAGGGAGAATGGGGTATACTACTTCATGAACCGTATCTGGGTCCTAAAAATCGGAGGATTTAGGGAGGCCGTTATGAAGGAAGCCCACAACACACGATACTACATTCATCCCGGTTCGGACAAGATGTATTTGGACGTTAAACAACACTATTGGTGGCCTAACATGAAGGCGGAAATCGTGACCTATGTTAGTAAGTGCCTTACGTGCGCCAAAGTAAAGGTGGAATACCAGAAACCTTCAGGATTGTTACAGCAACCGGCAATCCCTGAGTGGAAATGGGAGGGGATTTCTATGGATTTCGTGACCAAGCTACCCAAGACGTCGGACGGTCTAGACACCATATGGGTAATAATCGACCGACTGACGAAATCTGCCCATTTCTTGACAATCAAAGAATCCTACAAGATGGAGAGACTGACGCGGTTGTACCTACGAGAAATCGTGAGACTCCATGGAGTGCTAAAATCTATTATCTCGGATAGGGACAGTAGGTTCACATTGCGCTTTTGGCAATCACTCCACAAGGCAATGGGAACTCATCTCGACATAAGCACCGCGCATCACCCACAAACGGACGGTCAAAGTGAACGAACCATTCAAACACTTGAAGACATGCTTCGTGCATGTGTGATAGACTTTGGGAAGTCTTGGGATACCCACCTACCATTGATCGAGTTCTCATATAACAATAGTTACCATTCGAGCATCAAGGTGGCTCCTTTCGAAGCACTGTACGGGCGTAAACGTAGATCACCGTTATGTTGGGCTGAAGTAGGTGATACCCAGCTAGCAAGAACACATACGTCGGACAGGGCACTAACGGGACCGAAGATCATTCGCGAAACCACAGAAAAGATCATCCAGATCAGAGCTCGATTACAAGCATAGCGTGACCGACAAAAGAGCTACGCCGACAAACGGCGAAAGCCCTTAGAATTCCAGGTCGGTGATCGAGTACTGTTGAAAGTCTCACCCTGGAAAGGGGTTATACGTTTCGGAAAACGGGGAAAGCTGAACCCGCGATACATTGGACCTTTCGAAATCGTCGCCCGAATAGGTCCGGTAGCCTACAGACTACAACTACCCGCGGAGCTAAACGGTGTACACCCCGTGTTTCATGTCTCTAACCTGAAGAAGTGCCTATCAGATTAAACCCTTGTCATTCCTCTTGACGAAATCGAAATCAATGAGAATCTCCTGTTCGTTGAAGAACCAATCGAAATCATGGACAGGGACGTGAAGCGTACTAAGCAAAGTCGCATCCCGATCGTGAAGGTACGGTGGAACGCAAAGTGTGGGCCAGAATTTACGTGGGAACGCGAAGATCAAATGAAGCAAAAGTACCCTCACCTATTCTAGCATTCTCAATCTAGCTTTCAAACAGAATTTCGGGACAAAATTCCCTCTAACGGGGGGATGATGTCACAACTGGAAATTTTGCATCATGTAATCTATACACTCAAGTTAATGTGAATCAAAAACATAAGAACATGTGTGACACCTATGATTATGACATCAAAAACTTCAATCAAATACATCATACAAGTGCTACAAATAGTCATCAAACAATTGGAAACTCTAGAAGTTCTTATTTAGGTCTACCTTGGACTAGAACTTCCTCATTGGATCCAAATGGACCAATAAGCTTTCAATTTGACTATCATGGGCTTAGAACCCTAATTGGGCTCTAATTGGACCCACATTAATTTATTTCAACATTTTGGGCCATATTGGGCCTAGAATGAAGTGAATTAAAAGCTTTGATTCATGAATAACCTAAACTAGTCCAACAAAAATGTAAAAATCATACTATCTTCTTTTATGTTAAAACTCACCCAAACTGACTCTAATATTGGGCTTAGGAGCAAAAACCCCAAATCTTCCTTTTTCCTTCAAGATTTTCAGCCCAAGGCCCAAATCCAAGTAGAGATGGAGAAGTGTTGACTTTGGATGCCACCTCACTATTAACCAAAGGATATCCATGCATTATATCTCATTCTTCCATGCAAACATCACCTCAAAGTCTCTTCTTCTCCCTCTCTCTCTTGCTCTCGGCTATACTCAAACACACATACATTCACAAAAATATCTCAAACTCCCTCAAGAACACTCCTCCCTCTCCACTCAAGAATCTCAAAATTTAGGAAGCTTTCAAGAGGATCTTTCAAGTTAATCATCATCTTAGGCAAGTTTTTACTTATTTTCATGATCTAGCTACTTCATTCCATCAAAAACCTCTTCTAAATCTTTTCCAACTTGTGATCATGCACCTTAGAAGTCACCAAACCCGAGATCTACCAAGGAAAGGTGCTAGAGCCGAAAATCACTTCATTTTTCTTCCATCTTCTCATCAAAACCGAAAGCTTCAAACAAGGTGAGCTTCATACCCCCTATTTTCTGTTTTTATGAGTTTTGTGGGGGGGGGGGTAATACAAGTGAAAGTGTAGATCTATATGGGTTTTGTATGCCTTGTATGATTTCCATGCTTATATGTGTGTTTTTGTGTGTTATAATGTTGGATCTAGCCATAAAACCCCTCAAAACCGAGATATGCCTTGTGTTAAATGATACTAGCATCAAGTATATTTCCACATACAAAGTGTTCCAAGAAAAATAGCTAAATGGCTTAGTAACATTTTCTTTGGGCTAAAAACACAATTTTTGGACATAAAATGTGAAAAATACAAAGTTAAAGGGCCCAAATTGACATATCACGAATTCTGATGGATGAGGTGTGTCAAAACAGTTTCAATAAAACAATTTCTGGAAATATACTCATTTGGAGGATTAAAAACATAAATTTCAAGCTTAATGGGCTAAAAGTGACATTTTTGGCACAATGAGGCCCATTATGCGAGATTTTCTGTTTTGGAAGGCCAAAACTGTGTTTTTCTGTAAAACAGTGGACTATTAGTGTTCCAAGTCCTTTTCAAAGGTTTAAAATGCTTTTTAAATTTAAAAAGGACCAAAGTTGCAAAAATTTTACCATTTGGGCCAAAATTGTCAAATTGCGAAAAAGAGGGGTTATAACCGAGAAAACTGCATTTTCAGGGACTTCAACTATTTTCTATGAAAAATATGCTGAAAAATATTAATTTCAATAATTTTTGGTGTTAAAATGTCAAGAAAATTGATTTAAGGACCAAACCGGAAAGTATTTAATTAAAAGGGTTGAAAAGGTGAATTTTACAAACAATGAGGTGTTGAAAACAAAAAACTTTCAAGGCTAAATCAATACACGCAAATTGATCAAATAATGGCACCGTGACTATCGATGAAATACAATACACAACAATACCAAAAGTCGTTAAACGAATTGGTTCGGTCTCGAACCAATAAAAATCCGAAACTACTAACACGACGATACTACGATTCTTACAAGTAACGTTTGGGAATTCAATATACATGCGAGTGTGCACAGACGTCTACGCACCATCTTTGGGCCCCAAAAGTGTAAAATCTTGTTTGTTGGGCCTAGCTAGCTCAATGACCTGATCTTAAGGCCCGAAGACCTCTACCTTATGAAGTGTTGGGTTTTACCGATCTAACACAACGTAAAAGGACTTTCAATGGCTTGTATACTACTGGTCCCCAAGGGTCCTTTGGTATTGCTAGTAAAGTCGACATTTCATGCGAGGTGGGTCAGGGACCCCTCGTACATTTTTTTTATCCCCAACCGGTTAATGGAGTCACCGGGGTCTTCGTGTCCTCTTTCTCCTCGGATGTGGGACTACACGTAGTCAGGGCGGTTGGATAACGTGATTAGTATGGACGACGCCTACGGGATCGTTAGTATTGCTATAAACTGGTCGGTTGTGTAACGCATGTTTGTAGTAATTAATCATGCTCAAAAATAATCCAACGTCGCCTGGGATTGATACTACGCGCGTTGCAATGGTTTCAATGTAAATTCATGGAATTCAAAGAATTAGGAAAACATCGGGTTTTCCTAGGGTTTTCAATACATACGGATTCGAAATGCATACAATTTTAAATGAACAATTTTTTTTTACAAGTATAGAAACAAACAAGCATACCTATGGATCTTCACAAACGTTTTCAAAGCATTTCTTTTCAGAAAATATCGGATTTTCTGGTGGTTTTCAAACGATACGAAACATGGTTTTTCAAATACCGCTTATGAACTCACCAACATTTCACATGTTGACGTTTTTTCAAAATACTTGTATTCTCAGGTAACCAGTGAATTCAAGGAACATGTACTCAGTGATGGCTTGCAATTTACTTATTAACGAACCGAACAATTTATTTTGGGAATGTAATGTTTAAACAATGTACTTCATGTAAACTTTATTGGTTGTATTATATTAATGCATGGTGACGAATGTTGTTACGTTTCATATATATTCAATGTTACGGTATTCAATTGAGTCACGACAGCTCCCGAACGTTTCCGCCGCCTGGTTCGGGGGTGTGACACAGACAAACGATAGTTATGGATTTTGTTGCTATTTTTTTCTTGGATTAATACCTAAATCGTTTTATTATGTCAAAATCCAAATTTTAACCTAATATAATGATTATCCTTGACATAACAATAGATAATTTCAAATCTTTTGGATATTGGTTATTTATATGATAAATATGGACTATTTAAGATTGTTTGGTAATTATCTAATGATTAAAATAAGATTAGGTCAAATATAGATAATTATGGAATTAATTGTTTAATTTGATCCTTTTATTTTTGAAAAGTTCAAATTTATCCCGAAGTTGTGAAATTTTAGTTTTGTGATTAAAAGTTTAATTTGGACAATTTAAATTTCAAACCCTAGAATTTTACAAAGTTTAAAATTCAACCCTATACTAATATGATATTACAAGCCTAATATATATATATATGTGTGTGTGTGTGTGTGTGTGTTTGTGTGTATAATTAAAATGCTAGTCTTACCGTTAGTAGGCCTCATTCACGAAGCCGGTCTATAAGGTGGCTATGAGGTTGCTGCCTATAAAATGGCGCTTAATGGGTGTACACTCACACCCACTGCTTGCTTGACTAGTGGAGGGTGGTTAGTCGAACGGGTAGGTTAGGGCAACTCTCTCTCCTCATTAAAAGTATAATGTTTATATACAAAGTAACTACATATTTTTTAAATTCCCAATCCTAGTTACTTTAGGAAAAGTGAATTTATGCAATCCCATGAAATTACACTTTGCACCCTTGCTAAGAAATTGGTGGAGCGTGTGTGGTTAACCGGCACACTAATTGGTTCTAAGCAAAGGTGGAAAAGGGTGATTCATTGTTTGTCATAGTTCGGTGGAGCATGTGTGGTTTACCGGCACATCGAATAGGTGATTGTAATAATGAAGGCACCGTGTAGATTTTCATGGTTATTCACACCCACTTTGTGATCCTCGGCATCCCAGTCACAAACGAGAGGGGCATAGCGAGATTTAAACATGCCATTGAAAAGTTCAATGAATCTCAACAAAATCTAGGAATTCTTAATGCATTTAAAACTTAAAGTTATGTTTTCACGGCGGAGAATTAGTGAATCGTCATTCACTTACCTTCAAGTTGTTTGCATGTTGGATTACGACATTCCTTTTCTAATGTGTAAATAATGTTGTTGGATCCTAGCCCTAACTTTTCATATTGGGTGATAATTGGGTATTCAATTCTAATCAATTTTTGATAACGCGAACAACGATGCTGCTAACTCATTCATGTTAATGAGTCTTTGTCAAAAAGTAACCTTTGATGGAACGAACTTTAGCAAATGGATAAGATACATTCGCACGATTGCTTGTTACGAGGACAAAGAGTATGTTCTTGACGAGAACCTCGAAAAGATCAATCCAAAAACCGTTACTCCGGCTGAAATGACTATCTTTGAGACTCATGAGCGTGATGCAACAAAAGTTCATTGCATCATGCTAGCCACGATGAACGTTGAATTCCAAAAGTCCTATGAGAACATGTATCCGTACGAGATGCATCAAGACTTTTTGGAGAGATACCATCAAAACGCGAGGCTAGAACGTTATGAGATCTTCACAAACATGATCACTACCAAAATGGGAAATGGAGAATCTCTAACCGTGCACTTGCAAAAGATGCAAAGGTATGTTGATCGTCTTCGCAAGTTGAATGTCGACGTTGGAGAAGATTTGGCTATCGACATGGTCCTTCACTCCTTGCCTCCGTGTTACAACCAATTTAGGATGACCTACCACATGAACAAGGAAGAGGTCACCCTAAGAAAACTCCAAGGGCTCCTAAGGTTTGCTGAGAGCAACCTCAAGGACAAGTCTGTTGCACCAACTCCCAATCCACCCGCTGCTCCTGTTTTGGCTATTGGGCAGGGAAGGGGCAAGAAGAGGAAGGCTCATTCAAAGAGCAAACACAAGGGAAAGTCCCAAAATGTTTCTTCGTCTAGTGGGACCAAGGTTGATCCTACTAAACCCAACCTAAACCCGAAAGAGGCAGAGTGCCACTATTGCCATAAAATAGGGCATTCGAAGAGGAGCTACCCGGAATATCTACAAGCCATCAAGGATGGAAAATCAAGCCATCTTATGCAGGTATATACACAATTAAATCTAATGATTCATCTCATGCTATTTCTTGGGTTCTTGATACCGGATGTGGTTACCACATTGGTTCTGATTTGCAAGGACTAAGAAGAAATAGGGATGTGGAGCATGGAAGGATAAATCTAATCATGGGAAATAGAAGAACGTCGCCTGTCACCAAGATTGGAGTGTATTCTTTAGTGCTTAGTAATGGATTAGATTTGGATTTAAATCATTGTTGCTATTCGCCAGACATGGCAAGAAACATCATTTCATTTCATGGTTTGTTTAGAAAAGGATTTAGATATTCGTTTAATAATGAGAATGGTTCTATTTATGCTTATATAAATGGTGTTTTATATTTTGAAGCAGTGCCTTGTAATGGAATTTATGAAACTGTTATCGTTGTAGATAACCTAGGAAATGATGTGTTGTGTATGGATTCATCCAATAGTATGGATAAAGCATCCTTGTGGCATTGTCGTCTTGGACATGTCAACAAGAAGCGCCTAGCCCAACTCCAAAAGGATGGAGTGTTGCAGTCATTCGACCTTAGGGAAGATGACACGTGCGAATCTTGTTTTCTTGGAATGATGACCAAGTCACCCTTCACTGGCACTTGTGAGAGGGGTGAGGGTTTATTGGATCTCATACATACCGATGTATGTGGACCCTTTAGATCCACCACAAAGGATGGGAACCGCTTCTACGTGACTTTCACCGTTGATTATAGTAGATATGGGTATATTTTTTTAATCAAGCACAAGTCGAAAACGTTTGAAAAGTTCAAAGAGTTCAAGCATGAAGTGGAGAATCAATTGGGTAGGAAAATCAAGATGCTTCGATCTAATCGAGGAGGAGAGTACCTAAGTCTTGAATTCCACGACTATCTCAACGAATGCGGAATAGTTTCGCAATTGACGCCACCTAGGACACCGCAGTTGAATGGTGTGGTAGAAAGGCGCAATCGAACCTTGTTAGACTGCCACCCATATCCTTAACCGAGTCCATACAAAGAAGGTTGCCAAAACACCTCACGAGATGTGGAGAGGAAAAGCTCCCTTGTTAGTACATATCAAGGTTTGGGGTTGCGAGGCTTTCGTAAGACGAGATACTCACGACAAGCTTGAACCTCGTAGTGAGCGATGTATTTTCATCGGCTACCCGTAGAAATCCTTTGGATATCTCTTCTATAGATCGAGTGACAATGTTGTCTTCATTACGAGGAGAGCGGTATTCCGAGAGAGATAACTCATAATCCAAGGAGACAACGGGAGGCAAATCGATCTTGAAGAGATTCAAGAGTCGAGTGATGAAGGAACCTTTAACGCTGGCACTCAACCCGAGGAGGAAACTCCGGTTGAACCAATTTACGAGTCCTTACCTCTTAGACGTTCCGATAGAGTTAGAGTTCAACCCTAGTTTTATGGTTTTCATATCACTACCGAAGGGGACACGTATATTAGTGATGGTACACTAATAATTCTAGATGAATCTAATAGCTATCAGGAAGCCATGGCAGGCCTGGAGTCTGCGAAATGGAAAGAGGTGATGGACAGCGAGATTCAGTCCATGTATGACAACCAAGTTTGGAATTTGGTTGACAATGTGCCCGGACGTAAGACGGTTAGGTGCAAATGGATGTTCAAGAAGAAGACCGACATGGATGGGAATGTATACACGTATAAGGCACGATTGGTTGCAAAGGGCTTTACTTAAACTCCCGGAGTTGACTATTATGAGACCTTCTCACCAATTGCGAAAATAAAGTCTATAAGGGTGATGCTAGCTATTGCAGCATTTCATGATTATGAGATATGGTAAATGGATGTCAAGACCGCTTTCCTTAATGGGAAGTTAGCTGAGGATGTTTACATAGCTCAGCCAGAGGGTTTTGTCGATGCGAAGCATCCCATTAGAGTGTGCAAGCTTGAGAAATCCATTTATGGACTTAAGCAAGCGTCTCGCAGGTGGAATCTTTGCTTCGATGAGAAAGTTAAAGAGTTTGGATTTGTACGAATCGAATATGAATCATGTGTATATGTCAAAGCCAGTGGGAGTATAGTTAGCTTCCTCATTTTGTATGCCGATGACATACTGCTCATAGGAAATGATGTCCCGACGCTACAGGAGGTTAAGTCCTGGCTCGGGAAGTGCTTCGCTATGAAGGACCTCGGAAAGGCTTCTTATATTTTGGGAATAAGGATAGTGAGAGAATGAAGTAAGAGACTAACAGGACTTAGTCAGAATACTTACTTGGATAAAGTACTAAAACGTTTTAGTATGAAGAACTCGAAGAAGGGAGAACTACCGATACAAAGTAATGCCAAGTTGACTAAGACTCAAAGTCCGAGTACCGAAGCCGAGATAGCAGTGATGAGTCGAGTACCTTACGCTTCCGTAGTTGGCTCGATCAAGTTTGATATGACTTGTACTCGCCCTGATATGGCCTTTGCTTTGAGCATGGTCAGTAGATATCAAGGGAACCCTAGGAAAGTGCATTGGATTGCGGTCAAGAACATCCTTATGTACCTTCGGAGAACCAAGGAATGGTTTCTGGTCCTCGGAGGGAGTGATGACTTAAAGGTGCGAGGGTATAGTGACGCCAGTTTCCAGACCGACAGAGACAACTACCATTCGCAGTCGGGTTGGGTCTTTACTCTTAATGGAGGAGCAGTAACTTGGAAAAGTTCCAAGCAGGAAACTGTAGCTGATTCAACGTGCGAATCAGAGTACATTGCAGCGAGCGAAGCGTCGAAAGAGGCGATATGGTTGAAGAACTTCATTGGTGATCTTGGAGTGGTACCTGCCATAAAGGAGCCTATGGAAATTTTCTGTGATAATGAAGGAGCGGTTTCCTGGACCAAGGAACCAAGGGATCATGGTAGATCTCGGCATATCGACAGAAAATATCACTTTATTAGACATCGAGTAGAAGAAGGACACCTCGTGGTTAAGAGGATATCATCAGAAGATAACCCATCAGATCCATGTAGATGTTAAGTTGTAAAAGTCGAATAGTGTCTTGTAATGATTCGCATTTTATATGTATTTTACTAAGTCAATGTTAAATGCGAAGTAATGCATGCGAAGTTTCAATGTATTAGACTTAGTATACTTTTTGTAAGTTCCCTATAAATAGGGACGTAGGCTGAATGTAGAAAAAGGGGGTCGAAACACATAAACTCTCTTTAGCCTATTCTGTAATCAGTCTTAATGAAATGAGATCTGATTAATATTTACTTCGTGTGTTCTTTATCTTTCTTCATTCAAATCTATTGTTTTACATCTTAATTCTCTATAACAATTCTCATCAATTGGTATCAGAGCGGGATTCAAACTGCTTAGATCTGATTTTCATATAAGAATCAATTGCTTTTTGAGTTATAAGTTTTACTTAAAATTTTCCGCGCAATTTTGATTTTGAAAATCACTTTTGATCTTCAGATTTGAATTGATTCTGCACTTGAATTGTTAAATCGAGTATTCGACTAGCGATTTGTGATCAATTCACTTGATCTATTTCTGATTCTCATCAAATTCTCAAATTTTCTGAAAATTTTTGTTTGTTCATCAATGGCGAACTTCAACATGAACACGATGACTTCTTTCTCTCATTTGCTTGGTTCTTCAACCAAAATTCCGATGTTGATTCCAGAATACTATGATCAGTGGGCTGATAAAATGGAAGATTACTTAAATGGAATTGATGAAGAACTTTGGAAATGTATCAATGGAACAGTTCAAGCTCCTGCAAATGTTCAACAAATTGGTCCATCCACTGGATCTCCTGATGTTGAAGATCAACGAAAACGTTTGAAGGATAACGAAAAGAGATGCATGAGGGAACTAAGAGGTGCTCTTCCTCCTGTGGTTTATAATTACATTCGTAGTTGTAAAACAGCAAAAGACGTCTGGAATACTCTAAAAGAGAAGTATCAAGGTAGCGAAAAGACGAAGATCAATTCTGTGAAGCAATGTCTGATTGAACTGAAGGAATTCAGACAGAAGGATGCTGAAACTCTCGAAAGTTATTATGATCGTCTGAATGAGCTTGTGTTTCGTTGCAATAGGTACTGTATCACTAGATCTATCATGGAATTCAACTTAACTTTCATAATGGGACTTCGCAAGGAGTGGCGAAGTGTAAGCATGATGATTAAGAATCAACAAAGTTTTGATTCAACCAAATTGAATGATCTCTACAATCAACTGAAAACACATGAATCTGAGGTCTCAGAAATGTTTGAAGAATCAAAACTCGTTATTGGTGGTCCTTTGGCTCTAGTTTCAAAGGTATCTGAAAATGATGAAAATGATGGATCAGATGATGAAGGATTTTTGATGAATTCCGATGATGAAGCTGTGGCATTCTATTCAAACAACAGAGTTAAAAAGTTTTTCAAAAAGCCTTTTAATCCAAAAGGGAAGATGAATGATGTGAAGAATGTTATCACAAGGACTGGAGGGGATGAGAGGAAGAAGATGGAGAAAGTTGAGGAAAAACCGAAAAATGCGAGTGAAGAGAAAAAATTAAAAGGTGATTCAGGAATCTATTGTCATTATTGCAATGGTGCGAACCACTTCGCAGCTGACTGCATGTTGCAAAAGAGAGAAGAGAAGAAAGAAAAAGTCAAAGATGAGGCATACTATTCTGAGAAGATTGAAGAGTTACGTGCAAAGACCAAAGGAGTGTCATTGGTTGCAAAAGGAGAAAGTACTGAAGAAGAGAGTGGAACTTATCAGATCTGGTCTTCAGGATCTGATGATGAAGAAATGAGGCATCCCACACATGGAGCAATGTTCGCAAGTTTTGAGGAATACGAAGACAAGATTTCAGGGAAATGTTTTGTATCAAAATCCACTGACAAATCACCCATGACAACCAAGGTACGTACAATTCTTGAATCTTTTAATATTCCTTTATCTGCTTATGATGCTGAAATTGTTTCATTTGATGATACTGTGGCTTATTTTGATTCTGTTATTGTGTATGCTAGTAATGAAGCTAAGAAATTAAATGTGCAACTTAGTGAGACACGAAGAGAGTTAGAAATAAAGAAGAGCAGAGTTGAAAAATTAGAATTGCAAGTCAAAAATATAGACTGTGATAGGCATAATCTTACTAATGATGTTAGGTTATTACTAGCACAGAGAAACATCTATTGTAATTCTGCAAAACGTTTGTATGCAAAATTAACAGCTTTACATCACTCTTCTGAAATTAGCAAAGAACAACATAGAAAACTTTTACCTTTTCTTGAGTATGAACGTGAAAAAGTTGATGTTGTTTCTTATGATTACGAAAGCACAATTGCTCAATTTGACAAAATACCTGATGATAGATATGTTGGATTAATGTCTAAGTCCATAACTATAATTGGTAAGACTTGACCCGACCCGGCATGGTCCATTTGGGTTGCATGGCATCATGCACTTGGATAGACTATAATGAGAGAAATAAGACACTTACGGTTATTAATATATTATAAGTTCTAGTATATTAATAATAAGAATAATGAGATTATTTAATTAGTATTGATCAAGAATTAATCTAGAATTAATTAAGTGATCAAAAGAAGACTAATTAAATATATGGGTTGATTGTGTAAATCATTCATTCTTATATATGTGGGCTTGTGATCCAAGATTCCTTATGTTGGACTAAGTCCATGGGTTGACCCATGGATACTCCATGGAGGTTAAAATCCATAGAGCATAAGGAATGGGTAAAGTCATGAGTTACATGGTGTAACCCTAATAGCCACCATATAAAAGAAACCCATGGCTCAAGAAATCGTTACTATGTGTGAATGTATGAGGGCTAGACGATTTCATGAAGTGTTCCAATTTCTCTCTAAGTTATTCCAAGTGCTTATGGTGTTGTGTGAACCATTTGAGGTGTCACACTTGGGGCACTAGGCACTCAAGCTTCATGAAGACAAGCACTATCAAAGAGGTATGTATTCTATCTTGTTATATCCATTATTTTTGTATGCTAGATTAGGATAATACCTTGGATGTTCATATTTGTATGTATAATAGAGAAAACATAGATCCAAGGTATTTAGGGTTGCATGTACACTTAGGAGTGTTAGAATGCTCATAACCCAACAGTGGTATCAGAGCCTAGGCTTGTTTTCTTGTTATACCTGCAATAGAAGCTGAAAAATCGAGTTTTGATGCTGAGTCCATGAAGGGACTCGACGAGTCCAAGGCAAAATGCATCCAACTCGCCGAGTTGTGTTCATGCACTCGACGAGTTGGACCCCAGACAACATATCTTCGAGGTTTTTGGCTAGAAATGGACTAGGAACATTACCCTAAGTTGTTTTGAACTTATAAACTTGTTTTTTAATGTGTTAATGTTCATGCTAATCCATTTTCAAAGATAATTGTCAATAGATTCATGTTTTGTATTAGTTTAAAGGTTAGACTAATTACATGAAAAAGTTTGATTTGAATTATCTTGTTCTTATGAGTTGCTTAGATTAATAGAAAAGTTGAGTGAAAAAGTTGTTTTCAATCCAAATTAATCTAAGAGTTGAGTATAAAATGTGTTTGTGTAACTTATCCTTAAGTTACATGAAGAGTCACATTAAAGACTCATAAAACTCATAAAGTTGGCAAAGGTTACAAAAAAAGATGAAGAGTCTTGTCCTTAAGTTATGGAGGTTCAAGAGTCACTTCATTAATAAATAAATAAATAAAATATGTAACCTTAATTAATTCCATAAGTTATCAAATAAAGAAAAAGGTTAATTCTTTATTAGTTTAAAGTCTTCCATAATTTGTCCACAAGTTATGGAACTTGAAGAGTTTTTGGATTAAAACTACTTTAAATACATAAGTTATGGAATTAATTAGTTTTGAATAGTTTCAAAAACTTGCCCTCAAGTTTTGTAATTTGTAAAGTTTTCTCTTATGAATACTTTAATTCCAAGTTAGCCCTTAGAATTTTAAAAGTTAAAATTCAACCCTTATACTTTATAATATTATAAGTTAATAATATATATATGTATAAGAGTAAAGTCGGTCTTACCGCTACTACGCCTCATTCACGAAGCCGGTCTATAAGGTGGGTATAAGGTTGTTGCCTATAAAATGGCAATTTAATGGGTGTTCACTCTCACCCACCGCTCGCTTGACTGGTGGAGGGTCGTTAGCCGAACGGGTTTGACATGACTATAATTCTCCCTTCATTAAAAGTATTAATGATAAATACTAAGTAACTAAACTTTTAATAATACCCAATCTTAGTTACTTAGAAAAATGTGAATAAGGTGCTAATCCACGAAATTACACTTTGCACTTTGTTTGAGTCGGTTAGTGGAGCGCGTGTGGTTAACCGGCACACTAACTCGTATTTAACAAGGTAGGCAAAGGGTAACTTAATGTTTATCATAGTATCGATGGAGCGTGTGTGATTAACCGGCACATCGATTGAGGGATAAACACTTAAGGGTACCCAGTAATTTGCATGGTTACTTCACACCTTGTTTTGTGATCCTCGGCATCCCAGTCACAAAACCTGAAGGGCACACTCAAGATTGAAACATGCCATTGAACAGTTCAATGAATCTCAAAAGATCTAGGAGTTTCAAAACCAATTAAAACCTAATAATACATTTCGTTTATCTTGGTGGAAATTGGTGAATCGTCATTCACCTACCTTCAAATTGTTTTATAGCTTGGATTACGACATACCTCTTCTAAGTTATAAAATAGTTTGTTGGGTCCTAGCCTTAATATTTTCATATTGGGTGTCATATTAAGGACTCAAAGATCAATTATCTTGAATATCTCCCATAACATGTCTGGATTAGACATTTATGATCTTCCCAAATCTCTTGAAACAAGCTTTCCTAAATGAAGATGATGTCCCATGGATATCATACTTCTCTCTCCTCTTCCAATTTTTTCTCCCTAACTCACAAGTTCTTGAAAAGTTTAAGATCACTCAAGCCCTAATGGCAAGGCAAGGTCTAGGTGTGATCACATCTTGGAGATGTAGTCACATATTGACAAGCCGGGAGAGAAGGGTGTCAAAGTCTTGAGAAAGTTGGTGATTCAATCACTTTCTAAGTCACATAGTGAGTTCCTTTGGGACACCTATGAAATAGACTATGACAAGACCCTTAATGATCTTATCTATTGTTAAGATCAACTTCCTGAAACTTTACGGACATTGACAATGGTGACACTGGAAATACAGAAAAAGCATTCTCTTCCCAATGGAAAGGGATCGGCCATAGTCAACTCGGTTGAACAAATGGTAAAGAGAAAAGCTAAGTCTGTGATAGTCCCGTGTACCATTATCAAAGGGTCCATATGTTTATATTGCCAAAGAAAGGGTCATTATTTGCGAAGCTGCCAAATTTACCTAAGGGTGATAAAGTCAATAAGGTTGACTCTACTTCAGGTAAAATCCACTACTCTAACTCTGTTAAGTTTCTAGTCTAAGATTCTTGATGCATGATCTGACTGGGTCACATGGTAATGTTTTAAGAATCAAAGAAAAGTAAAGGAACTTAAAGAAAGAATATGTTGAATCTGATCGCATAGATGGATTTCTATCGCGTAGTTTGAAAAATCGGATTCTTGAGCTAATTCTTAGGAGTTATGAGATATTGCTTAGGAATAGATAACAACAAGTTTTCATATGGGTTGTAAGGATAAGTTTTTCCGCATAGTTTTAAAATAAAATAAATTTTTTGATTTTATTTTAAAATATCCTTACAATGGCATTTGAGGAAAAATTGTTGCTTATATGATTCCATTAGTAGCAAGAGTGGAAATATGAAATTGATTCTTTCATTTGTGGTAATGTCTAAATTTATCAAATAAAGGAAAGATTTTCATCACCCAAGTCTCAATTGGACAGGAACTTGGAATCATGCAAGGTGTATAGCATGATGAATGAGAACTTTCAAGTATTGGAAAAATTAAGACTAATTACTTGTTCACATGGATGTGTGAGTCAAGTAATGGACTAAGGGATCGAGTACATAGTCATGTGCACTGATTAAGTCCACCACAAAAGATATAAGGCTATTCGTCATAGTTTACTAAAGCTCAGTAAATATGATTATACTTACAAGCTTAAGTGTAACTCTGAGACATTGGAAAAGGTTCCAATGTAAGGCAGAGCGAATAAGAAGAATCAAATTAGGCAGAAGGATAAAAGTTTCTCAAATCTGAAAAGATGGGAGAGTACTTTAGTATCAGTTTTGTGATCATCTTAATGATTAAGAAACCATATCAAAATTAGTTCTCTAAGGAAGTCTTAGTTCATTCTTATGACTAAGAAGAAGGGATCTTGAATTGTTGAAATGGTTAAATCAAGAAGATGAGTCATACTTCGTTCCAATACAAGTCTTAGAGTCATACTCCAGGATTGTAACTTGAGTGACATGTCTCAAAGAAGGTTTAAAACACTTATCAAATGTAAGAGTAAAAGTTTTCTACTCTTGTACATTTGAAATTGGTAAATTGTGATGTTTTGGATAAAACAAAGACCAACTTAGGCCAATTGTGTGAAGTGTTTGTCTTGATTAGAATCCACACTATCTCTTGAATGTTTGACAAGGAAGTCTTATATGTCAAGAGGACAGTGGGAGTCTTATAGGTCTTGAAAGTCTCAAGAACTAATCAAGAATAAAAACCTAAAGTTCTTCACTAGCACACGACTTAAGGTTTATAACCTATCGTGTTGACATATTATGTGCCCATTCTAGTTGAAGTTGGCTTTGCATATGAGTTCTTAGAGTTCTCAATGTGTTGCACAACAACTTGGAAGCAATGGTAGGCCCTTGAGCTGCCAGGTGGCAAGAAATTAAGATTGAGTTCAATCCATATGGTTTTGGATTTGTCATTATCCTTGTCTTGTGATTATGGTTTTGACAAATTCATATGGGTAGGAACTCATACACCAATAAATCTAAGTGTCATAAGGTTTCTCTCTGATTCATGAAAATGATGGTGAGGAAACACTTCCACTAAGTAGATTTTAGCTAGATAGCAATTGTGATATTTGCATTCTCAAAGTCGTTAGTGGAGCGTGTGTGGTTTACCGGCACACTAACTTGGACTTGTGAGAAATGACAAAGGTCAAAACAATCAAGACTATGATTACGGCATCCCTTTTCATAGTTCTTAAAATTGTTTTGACACACCCATGAGCTATCTAAGGGAAGGTGTATGTTTTTGATAAAGTCTTATCAAAACAATCTAGTATCAGAAATCTGAACTTTGGTAAGTCAATAAAGTATTGATTTCTAGAAGTCCAGCTGATTTCTGAGTACATGTCAAAGCTAGTGGGAGCATAAGTGTTATGCTAATAATCATCATGTTAGTGGGAGCATGATAATTACAATAAGTATTGCAAGCTAGCAATGTAAATTATAGAAAACAAAAGGTTTCAATTGGGAAAAGTTGTTTTGCTATAATTAAGGGAGAGGAAATTATACTTCATCTCAAATCTATAAGCTTAGATCGTGAGGTTTTAATCATTTAGTCAAGAATATATATGAATTTCATGTTGGAATGGCTCAACATAAGGAAATTCTGTATATGGGTCCATTATTTGCGTTCTTAAATTCGATTATGATTACGGCATCCCTTTTCGTAATCTGAATTATGAGAACTTGGCAAATTGAAATGGAAATGTTATAGCAAAAGACTGGTTTAGTCTTTATGTGAGACATCATGAATCGTGTCCCATATGCTTCGGATATAGGATCGATTACATGTGCTATATTCATCCTTTCTAAAATTTTCCAAATGCCTAGGGCGTTAAGAATGGAAAAGGTTTAGAACTGGATATGACTAAAAGGATTAAACAATTGTCGAGGACAATCTAAGGTTTACCAAAGATTGGTTTCTCAAGGACAATTGGAAGTATAGTGATAATTCTGGAAGGACCATATTGACATAATCTGTAAGGAGGCAACTATTGTTCAGAAGTGATAGTCAAAATGGAATCTGGAAATGTTTCAAAGTTAGAATTTTTCCAATCTGTTTAAGATTAAGGAAACTTAATGCAAGAAGGATGTTTCCAAGGAATTGATCTCCTTTGGAATACTCTGTAATGATTGTTGCAAAGTCTTTCTGACTTTGTGCATAATCATTACAAGAGGATCGATGCATATAAGTTTAGAATCTAACAGATTTCAGTAAATGACATGAATTTGGAATTCTTGCATTTGCAGTAAGGATTTGGGAGTGTGGGAAAAGAATCATTGAAGTTATGTTCAATTGATCTAGTTCACAAAGTAAAGATCATAGACAAACATAGTATGCATACTTGGTGTATGGCATGACTAGTGTTTAGAAAACATAGTGTGCATGCTTGGAGCATGGGACAACTATTGTTTTAAATTCAAGAATAATGTTGATAGCTGAAACAATATACAATGAATAATGTGTAATCATATGGTGATAAATAAAAGGAGTTTTATTTATATTCATAAGTTCTGAGACCATATTGGATTCAATTATTATTGTGTTTCACTTTGCATGTTTTGACTTCCCGAATAAACTAGGTTATTCTTCCGGAATGACTAAGTTATTCAAACCATCCACAGTCGGTCATATGTTGGAAGTAGATATGAATCAAGACTGTCATGGGTTGGCTTGTAGAGGTCTAAATTGTTGGACAAAGGGCTACAACACTCATGAGTGCTCATAAGTTCTGAGTATTGGATTCAACCCGCGCTCATTGGAATCACTTCATGGATTTTATCACGAGTGATCATGAGACGATAATATCTTATATTCTTCAAACCTAGAGATATGAGTTGTTACTATGAGTTGATAGTACATTGATTACACGAAACGCATTGGTAACTCGATGTTATAAAACGTGTCTTTGTGTATGATTCAACAAGTAGTAGAACAAGCCATATGAGTCGAAGTTTATCCATTCCTTTTACCTTCGGGATAAAAGCGATATCTGTGGGCCCCTCGATGATTTGATGATGACAAATGGAAGTGCTCGGCCGGGCCAGGACTGATTTGATTTGTTCAATTAGTCAGTCGTCATAAATCGGAAATCGGGAAACAACAAATGGACAGAGAGAATGATTATAATCCATGTCTCAGTCCATATGATATCTAGAATGGAGGAATATATGATCCCTTATCTAATGGACAAGTCATTGACAAAGATCAGAGTTCATCTACAAGGTCAGAGTTCGACGGAAGCTTTTGAGAGCTACGATTGCTAGTTGGTTCCTGAAGTCATACGCAATAATAGTTTTAGACTTATCCAAGTGGGAGACTGTTGGATTAATGTCTAAGTCCATAACTATAATTGGTAAGACTTGACCCGACCCGGCATGGTCCATTTGGGTTGCATGGCATCATGCACTTGGATAGACTATAATGAGAGAAATAAGACACTTACGGTTATTAATATATTATAAGTTCTAGTATATTAATAATAAGAATAATGAGATTATTTAATTAGTATTGATCAAGAATTAATCTAGAATTAATTAAGTGATCAAAAGAAGACTAATTAAATATATGGGTTGATTGTGTAAATCATTCATTCTTATATATGTGGGCTTGTGATCCAAGATTCCTTATGTTGGACTAAGTCCATGGGGTGACCCATGGATACTCCATGGAGGTTAAAATCCATGGAGCATAAGGAATGGGTAAAGTCATGAGTTACATGGTGTAACCCTAATAGCCACCATATAAAAGAAACCCATGGCTCAAGAAATCGTTACTATGTGTGAATGTATGAGGGCACTAGGCACTCAAGCTTCATGAAGACAAGCACTATCAAAGAGGTATGTATTCTATCTTGTTATATCCATTATTTTTGTATGCTAGATTAGGATAATACCTTGGATGTTCATATTTGCATGTATAATAGAGAAAACATAGATCCAAGGTATTTAGGGTTGCATGTACACTTAGGAGTGTTAGAATGCTCATAACCTAACAAGATATGCATATGGTATTGTCAAAATTGATGAATTTCTGAATGCTGATGAATTGGTCAACATTGTAAATGAAAGTTTGACAAAGAGTGAACAAGTGAAAATCATAAAGAAAACTGAAAATTCAAAGCTTGTTTCTCAATTGAATTATGCTGATATTGATGAAAATTTTGATAATATGAGTGAAATCAGTGAGATAGAAGAGATTGATTGTTCTCAATTGTCAATCATTAATATCACATCTAAGGACAAAGGTAAAGAAATAATAGTTGATTCAATAGTAGAGGATGAAATTGATAAACCTTCCGCAACATTGTATGTTTGATAATGTGGAAGTTGAAAGCTGGAAATCTGATGACACGGATGTAAATAAACAAGAAAACAAAGTTTCAACTGAAACACCTCAAAGGATTGTTGTTGATCAAGTGTTTGAAGATACAAAAGAATTTGATAAAATTTTAAATGATAAAGGCGCACATTATTTAGAAACCAACACTGTGCTATATCCAAATTTTGTAGGTACTGATAACAAAATTTTCCCAAATCAAATTTTTGTCACTACTGGAAATGCTGAGAAAGTTCATCCTGATTTTAATAAAATGATTGAAAAAGATAATCAAAAGTCCACAACTGAAGGTTTTTTTGCAAATCAAAGCACAGAAGAAAACAATTTAACCAAAAATCCTTATGTGTTTCAAAAACAAAACTCAACACAAAAATGGGTGGTTAAAGGTGAAAACTCAAACAAAGTTTTTAAAAAGGCTGAAAAATCAAAGGTTGAAGTAAAATTAAATTCTTATGAATTCAAATTGATGGTTGGAAAATTTTCAACAAAAAATAATGTTTCAAAAAGAAAAGCAAGAAAAGCAATATTCTGGCAAGTTGTGTCTAATGAAAAATCAAAAGATGAAAAAGAAAAAAATTCAAAAACATCATCAAGTTTTAATAAACAAATCAAATCTGTTGACAAGGTTCCATATGTTCACAAATATGACAACAAACGAAAATTTGAGAATTCGCACAAATTTGCAAATAATCAAAAGTTTCACAATGTTGACAAATTTACGAATAATTCATCAAGTTTGAAGAACTCAACTCAAGACAAAAAGAAATTTTCACCAAAACAACCAAATTTTCCAAATCCTTCAATATCAAAACCAAACAAAATTTCATATACGAAAGGAAAATCTGATGTTAGAACATTCAATCATTGGTTTGAAGGAAAAGGACAGAAATATCAAAATGGAAAATTTTCAGAAGAACAAATCAAAAGTGCATTTGAGAAGTATACAAATAATTTTTCAACTAAGAGTACTTCATCTAATAATTCGCAAGTTCCAGTTCAAAAATGGAAACCAGTTATCAAAAATGCGAATGTTGTGAAGGATAAGATTACAATTAATGGAAATCCAACATTATTGAATGATTATATTTCAAAATCTAGACCTGATGATGTTGATATTATTGATTCAGTTACAAATAAAGTGAAAACATGGTTCTTAAATTCCAAAAATTTGTTTCACTCTACTAATGATGGACCCAAAAAGTCTTGGGTTCCTAAATTTTTTCAATAAATGCAGGTGATATGTGACGAGCAATATGACGTGAAATGGTACATTGATAGTGGTTGCTCTCGTCACATGACTGGAAGGAAAGAAAATTTGCGAGATTACAGAAGCTTGGAAAATGCTGGAGTTGTCAAATTTGGAAATAATCACAAATGTCAAGTGAAAGGATATGGGAAAGTCACAAATGGAAACTTCACAGTCAACAGAGTGGCATATGTTGAAGGACTTCAACATAATTTGATAAGTGTATCACAACATGTTGTGGGTACTGGAAATCAAGTTGTATTCACTAAAGAAGGTAGTATCATTTCAAATGTCAAGACGAATGAAATACTCCTCAAATCCAAAAGATATGGTGATATGTTTACTCTGGACATCAAACCGATTGTGGGAAAACCAGCTGTGTGTTTACTATCAAAAGCATCAAACGATCTTAGTTGGCTTTGGCATAGAAGATTGTCTCACTTGAACTTTCGAAATATAAATAAACTAGTAACTGAAGATTTAGTTCGAGGATTGCCAGTACTGAAATTTGATAATGATACTTTGTGTGCAGCTTGCGAACAAGGAAAACAACATCGAAAGGGTCGTCCAATTGTGATAGATTCCAAAATAGTTGAGCCATTAGAACTTCTTCACATTGATCTATGTGGACCATCAACTGTTGCAATAATAAACAAAAAGCAGTATATTTTAGTTGTTGTAGATGATTTCTCTAGATTCACATGGGTGTTTTTTCTCAGGTTGAAATCTGAAGTTGCTCAGACGGTGATTGACTTTATCAAAAAGATTGAAGTTAGTCTGAAGAAGAATGTGCGAAAAATTAAAAGTGATAATGGTTCTGAGTTTAAAAATCAAACTCTTGACAGTTTTCTCACAAGCAAAGGCATTTCGCATAATTTCTCATCACCATATACACCACAACAAAATGGTGTAGTTGAAAGAAGAAATCGATCTCTATGCGAACTGCCAGAACAATGTTGACGTATGCGAATCTACCTCAATATCTTTGGGCAGAAGCTGTGTCCACAACATGTTTTACTCAAAATCGATCATTCATTCATCGAAGATTTAATGTTACTCCATATGAAATAATCAATAATCGGAAAACTAATGTAAAATTCTTTCATGTTTTTGGTTGCAGGTGCTTTATCATGAATCTAAAAGATAATTTGTCCAAGTTTCAAGCTAAAGCTGATGAAGGCATCTTTTTAGGATATTCACAAAATTCAGTTGCATACAAAGTGCTAAACAAACGAACAAGAAAAATTGAAGAAACGTTCAATTTAACATTTGATGATTACTATCTAAAACAAATTGATAGTAAATTTGAGAATAAATCAATACTTGTAGATTCACATAATCCAATTGATAATTCTGAAATCAATGATTTTGATTATGACTTGATTTTTGGGATTCCTGATAGGGCCATTGATGCAGAAAGTAAAGCTCCTGATAATCAAACATCAGAATCTTCAAAACATACTGATGAATCAATCATAACTTGTGAAAGCACATCAGATATTCACAAGGAACAAGAATATCATGTTGAGGGGGAGCCTTCGCAAAATCAACAAGAACATTATCTTGAGGGGGAGTCTTCGCAAAATCAACAACAACATCATGTTGAGGGGGAGCGTGATGAAACAGGGACAATTAATCTTGATATTAATGACGAATTTCATGAAATTAATGATAATTTTTCTATTGCAGGATCTGAATATGAAGATATGTTTGAGGATGCACCATTAGAATTTGATCCAAATTATCCACCACTCGAGAAATGGACAAGAAATCATCCACAAGAACAGGTAATTGGAAATCTACAAGAAGGAGTATTGACTAGAGCTCAACTTCGTGCGAAAAATGAGGTACTGTGCGAACCAAGAACTTTGCATGTTTAATGTTTTTATTTCGAAAATAGAACCAAAAACTGTCAAGAATGCTATGGAACACTCAGATTGGGTTGTTGTTATGCAATCTGAATTGGAAGAATTTGAACGAAACAAGGTTTGGAGATTAGTGTCTAAACCCTCTGATGTTTCAATTGTTCGTTTAAAATGGATTTTTAAAAACAAAACTGACAAAGATGGCAATATTATTCGAAATAAAGCAAGATTAGTGGTCAAAGGTTATTCGCAACAAGAAGGTATTGACTATGAAGAAACATTTGCACCTGTTGCAAGACTTGAAGCAGTTCGCATATTTTTAGCCTATGCAGCTCACAAAGATTTTGATGTTTATCAAATGGATGTTAAATGTGCATTCTTAAATGGAAAACTCGAAGAAACAATGTATGTTGAACAACCACCAGGGTTTGTAAACAGTGAGTTTCCTGATCATGTATATGTCCTTGACAAAGCTGTATATGGGTTAAAACAAGCACCAAGGGCCTAGTACGCAACACTTACAAATTTCTTGAAACAATCTAAATTTAAACAAGGATCAGTTGACCCCACATTATTTCGAAAGAAAGTTGGGTGTCATCTAATGCTTGTTCAAATTTATGTTGATGATATTATCTTTGGTTCCACTGATCCAGCATTGTCAATTGATTTTGAAAATTTAATGAAGAGTCAGTTTGAAATGAGCATGATGGGAAAAATTAATAATTTTCTTGGTTAAAATATAAGGCAGAACAGAGAAGGAATTTTAATTAATCAAGAAAAATATACGAAGAACTTGCTTGAAAAGTTTGGAATGATCAATAGCACAAAGCTCAGAGTACCTATGGCAGTAGGAACAAGACTAACTCCTTCGTTAGATGCTCCTGCTGTTGATCTCACACTGTATCGTAGCATGATAGGGTCTTTATTTTACTTAACTGCAAGTAGACCTGATATTATGTTTTCGGTTTGTTGTTGTGCTAGATTTCAAGCTAATCCAAGAGAGCCTCATTTGATTGCAGTGAAAAATATTTTTCGATATCTCAAGGGAACTATTTCTTTAGGACTATGGTATCCTGCGAAAACAGGATTCTTCATTCAAGCCTTTTCAGACTCAGATCTAGGAGGATGTACTTTGGACAGAAAAAGTACAACTAGTGGATGTCAACTTTTGGATGGAAATTTAGTGAGTTGGCAATCAAAGAAACAAACTTGTGTGGCTATATCAACCGCTGAGGCAGAATACATATCTGCAGCTGCTTGTACTTCGCAAATTATCTGGATTCAGAGTCAACTTCGTGATTATGCAATCAACATGAAAAAGATTCCTTTGTATTGTGATTCGCAAAGTGCAATTCGCATCTGTCACAATCCAGTACAACACTCAAAGACAAAACACATTGCTCTTCGATATCATTTTATTAAAGATCATGTGGAAGATGGAAATATTGAAATTCATTTTGTCAAAATAACTGAACAACTTGCTGATATTTTTACAAAACCTCTTGATGAAAAATCCTTTGTTCGAATTTTAACAGGTCTGGGGATGATTAATGCGAATTCAATTTTGTCAACACAAGAGTAAAAGTTGCCACGTATTCAGAGGTTACTGTTCATTCAGAACGCTTCGCATGACTTCGCAACCACAGTTTTTCGCATCTGGTTACAAAATACAATGGTAAGGTTTACGCTTAATGTTTTAGTTATGAAAAATCGAAAATCCAAAAAGATTTTATTGTTTTTTTTTTGTTCTTTAAAATTTAAAAAAAAAAAAAAAAAAAAAAAAAAATTGTTCTTACGTTTATTGAAAAATTTCAAAATCACAAAAATATTTTTTTTAAACTGTGTGTTGAGAATTTGATACAGGGATACAATGCGAAGTGGTTATACATTTATGTTTCTATGGGAAGGTATTAATTTTTTTTACAACTAGTTAGGATGTCCCTAGAAGCATGCTGCTGTATGTAGACCTCAAGCCTCGAATGATTCTATGTGTGGAAAATGAAAGCCTTCATGAAATAATCACATGAAAATTTCTACCCAACGAGGCTTGTATTCACATAAATCAACAAGAGCTACCTTACTCTTCTCATATGAGTTAAGAGTTTTTTGTTTTGTCCACATCATAACAAAGGTACACTTTGATTCTTAACCAATCTTTTTAAACCAAAATGTTCTTCAAATCCAAATTTTTTGAAAAGGATTTGTCCTTGAGGTCTAACATCATGAGACCGTGATGGAAGTGAAACCCAAAAATTCATACATCTTTAAGGAATTGACGGGGAACTTTGTTCCAGATTTTTACGAAACCTTTGTTTCAGTATCAACAATTTCGAAACTTCAAATCATATTCAATTCGCATGCGTGGTCTTGATCACATATTTACAACCAAGAATATTTGTTACCAACAAGATCCAAACCAAATTTTCCTTGAATATGATTTCAGTGTAAGTTTCATTCGCAAATTCTAGTCATGATAAATATTTTCACAAGCCAACTTCTCACTGACTACACTGGTCAAACAAGTAATTTCATTTACAATTTCTCACCTTATGTTAAGGTTGATATGTAATGAAATTTCAAACCAACCCAAAATAACCTTTAAAAAGAAACCCTTCGAAACTTCTTTACAAGTATTCGATTGTAATTCACGGGAAAATACACAAGCTGTTGATTATCTCTCTCGATAATTAACAAAGCAACCTTTGCCTGGGGTCTTACTGCATTCATGTCAAATTAAATTTTTTTTGACATCACTACATTCCAGGTATTTCTTGTTTATTATCTTATTTTATTGGCACAATGCACACACGAAATCCTTGAGGTTCTGAGTAACACCAACTCAGACTGATGATTTTGCAAGACTGGCATATGACTTCGCTTTAAATCCCAAAAGTGAAAGAGCCTTGCTTCCATGCGAAGGGTTTTATCGGTTCGTATTCTATAACGGTTACTTGACAGGCTGTCTACTAAAATTGGTTGGTATTCTATCCAGTTTTCGAGGAGATGTGACAGTTACTTTTTACTGCATAGTGATCATCTACAACCATGATCCGGGATTCAAGGTGCCACATCGGATTACATTAAATGCATCCCGCTTTAATTTCAAATCAAAGTTTGAGTAACCTATAAAAGGGGAATGAAGAACACTGTGTACGGTTACGCAAACAAGAATTCTCACAAATCATCAAAGCATTCATCTTGATCCTATACTTCAAATCTCTTTCAAACCCTACAATGGCAGTCACCAACTCAAACACTGATGAGGTCCTTTCTAAATCCCTTATGAAGATTCAGAGCACAAACTATTAGGTTGATCCCAAAGTATCTGCTTACCCAGAAGAATTGAAGATGCTAATTGTCGCTTTGAAATGATCACCATTGTCAACTGTCATGTTCCGATCCTTCCCAGTTCCAATGATCTAGTTATCTCATGCTGCATCCACGACTTCCTACAATCACACGGCGGATGTGATTACTTTCAACCTCGTTAACAACAAGAGGGTGAAACTGTCCAAGAACTTGTTCGTGGAGTTCTTGGAGATTCCCAACAACCCACCTTTTGTGAAACCGGTCAACTCTCAGATTATCCACATGTTTAACGAGTTGGGCCATCAACCGGAGTTGGAGAAGATCAGTGATTTCCGGAAGTCGGGATTACCCTGTATTTGGAATTTTCTATTTGGAATTTTCCTCAGGTGTCTTACAGGAAGATTTGTTGGTCTAGACAGAGGAAGAGTCGAAGTGTATGCCATGGTAATGGGTATATACTATGACATCAATGTAGATTACACAACTCAATTGTGGAAGGAATTCGTTAAAAGTCTTGAAAACACGAATTCGGAGAAAGGGATATCATGTGCTAGGTACTGGAGTCTGATCTTGGAGAAAGTGTTCGAAAAAGAAGGAATTATGGATGAAGCAGATGTTGCAGTGGCTGAGTTTTCACTTTACCAATTTCCAAAAGTGTTAGAAGATGATGAGGCCATATTCACCAGGGTAGCTCGCATTCCGGATGCGATGCTTCGCAAAGTGTCTCCTACTCACAAAGTGTTGGTGAGATATTTGCGAACCATTGACACGGCTGATCAGTCGGGTGTCTTACCGGATGTTGCTTCTCCATCCAAGAAGAAGAAGGGGAGTAAGAAATCTGCAAAGGGTTCACCTTCACCAACTGTTCAAAAAGAAGATGTGCAAAAAGATGTTTTACCCTCCAAATCTGGAGTGTTAAAACAAATTCGCAAGGCGGAAGTGAGTAGTAAGGGAGTTACTATTCGCAGCATTCCTGCACCAGTTTCTCCTGGGTAGAAAAGAAAAAGGGCGGAAGATGTTGCGAAGAATATGAAACGAACACTAGGAAAGAAGAGGAAGATGGTGATTCACAATGAATCATCAGATGACGAAGTTGTCCCTTAAACTCCACCTATTTCTCTACCTATCACAACTATGGTAACTGTTCCTCTACCTATTTCTCAACCTTCGCAAAGTTCACCAATTATTTCTCAAACTCAACTACTCGAAATAGATCTTACCAAATCAGTTACTGAGGAGGTACCTATTTCGGATACGGTTGTCAACGTATCTGATACGGGGGCACCTATCCCGAGTGTTGCATCCACACTACCCATCATCACCACTTCATCCATATTTGACCATCCCCTTCAGAATCCATTCACCACTCTTTTCCCATCCCAATCACCTGAAAATCCTATACCTTCGCAACAAATGTCAGATCCAGATGTCGAAGGAGGTGCTTTTGGTGGTGTCCTTGATGACATTTCCTTTGATTCTGAGGAAGAAGAAATTCCTGATCATATGCTGATGATAGGAAAACAGTTCAAAATCCTTAATCAAAAATTGAAGACAATTATTCAATCACAAGCTGATTTAGGGAGAATGTCTTCGATTACAGCAATGGAGGTGGATATCATGATTAAAGGGGCTGAGAAACGTATTTTGGAGAAAGTTGATCAGTCTGACAAAAATAACGAACTCCAAGTGCAAGCTCAAGGGAATAATTTCACGACTACCCTTAAAGATCTTAAAGCTGCCAACAAAGAAAGACATCTTCTTTTTATTCAAGATGTAAAGAAAGTTCGTGAAGATGTCAACTTCAAAATTCAAGAGTTGAAGTCTGACATTGAGAAGGATCTGCAAGCAGTAACCACAAGATAGGAAGATCTTCACAAGCAGGTTGTGGAAATTTTTTCTCAACTCCACAACCTCAACAACATTCCTGTTGCTGCTGATCAAAATGCTGCCACCATGGAGAAGTTTGATATCTTGATCAAGTTAGTCACGGAGCTCAAATCCGCAGTTTCGCAGTCTTCTACTTCGCAAATCATTACTCTAGAATTCTTGTCTCTAAAGATTAACACTTTAGAACAAGCCATTCAGAAGGCTCTAGCTCCGATATCGAACTTTAGTTCTTTACTTCCGAAGGGTGCTCCACCTGTTTTCACAGGGGCACAAGGGGGAGAGAAGAGTCGAAGTAAAGAAGCTGATGCGAAATCAGTGGGGAAGGTCATTCCGACTCAATTGGTTGCAACTATTCCAATCCCTACCAAACCGATTTCTTCAACAACAATAACTACAAAAACAATTTCTAAGGGAATTGTTATTGGAGGAAATGAAGGAGGTTTGAGTTCTCAACCTCAGAAGGATGTATCAGGGAAGGGAAAAGGCATCCTTTATGAAAAATAGAAAGAGGAGTTAAAAGATGATGCCGAAGCTGAACTAGAAAGGATGAGACAAGTCCAAAGCATAATGCGACAACGTGCAAGTGATCCTCCCTCAATGAACAAAGGAGATCCTGTGAAACTTTACTCTTATGAAACAATAGAGTCTAAAGTAGTAGGAAGGGAGATGTACGAGTTCGAGAAAAAGCCAAAATGAAGTTATGACATTGCGAACTCAGATCATTGTCAACTGGACTTCCCTATAAATGAAATGTTGTTCATCACTGCACAATACAAGATCAGTGAGAAATTTGATAATCCAGATGACTACACTCATATGAAAATTAGATTTCATGCTGTTCTTGCGAAGGATCCTGATGAAGTCTGGTCCCTAATGAAGATCAAGAAGGTGCTCACAATAAAGAAAGATGTTCTGTTCGAAGACATGCTTTAGAACTTTCGATATTTTGTCATTAGGGCAGACAACAAACAATATGACTTCACTATTGCTGACTTCCCACTGATCAACTGCAATGATCTTATTCAAGTAGCTTTGAATCTGAAGAACATGGAAGAGAACAAGCTTAAAGGCTCAGAGACTGATGTTTTCAAAGTTGGGTTTGCGCATGTGAAGACTTACATCAACAACTACTTTGATTGTCTAGCACTGACTGATGAGGAGTTGGCGAATGTTCTTGGAAGAGAAGTGAAGGTTCCATGGGAAGATACTTTGACTCAATCAGCATTGTCGAAGTATGTAGTGGGTGAGATTTTCCTTAAACCTTTTGGCATGGTGTTTTCGGGAAGAGACACTAAGGGCAAACCAAAGAAGTTCTTGTTCAAAGCTTCAGAAATCGAAAGATACAATTCTTCGCAATATACGCACTTCATTGTACGTATGAATAATTGCAAGAAAAACACAGAAGGTGACAAGAAGGACTTGAAGAAGGTGATCTCCTGGTATGGAGAAGTGCGAAGAACGATTCACTCTTTAATTCAAATACTTTTGGGTTGAATAGTATCGACTGTTTACAAAGGGGGAGAATGTAGATGTTAAGTTGTAAAAGTCGAATAGTGTCTTGTAATGATTCGCATTTTATATGTATTTTACTAAGTCAATGTTAAATGCGAAGTACTGCATGCGAAGTTTCAATGTATTAGACTTAGTATACTTTTTGTAAGTTCCCTATAAATAAGGACGTAGGCTGAATGTAGAAAAAGGGGGTCGAAACACATAAACTCTCTTTAGCCTATTCTGTAATCAGTCTTAATGAAATGAGATCTGATTAATATTTACTTCGTATGTTCTTTATCTTTCTTCATTCAAATCTGTTGTTTTACATCTTAATTCTCGATAACAATTTTCATCAATCCACTTACGAAGGGACTGAGTAGGGTTAAGCATTTGCAGCATGCTAGGAGTATTGGGTGGAAGGATGATGATAAGTTTAAATCTAAACTTGAAGATCGATTAGATCTTAAACAGGTAAAATAAAGAACACGAAAATAATAAATAACTCAAGAATGGATCGAATAATGTCGAATGATTGATCAACAATCCTCAGAAGAGCTCGATAAAGAACTTCTACTGTAGAGGATTAAAGGGTTTAAAAGAACGATGAAGAAAATATTCTTAGAACAATTATAATCGCTATCGTCTTCTAGATCGTTAACCTAATATGCATGCAAGCACATTATTGTATACTAAACCCTATCAGCTCACGGTTGGACAGGCCCAAACCAGAGCACAAAAGTTTGGACTATTAACCGAGCCCAATGACGCAATACAAAAATAAATCTGCTACCCAACAGATGATATTAGTTTGGATTAGATAGTTTTAAAAACTTGTAATAGATAAATGTGATTGACATTTGATGAGTAAGGTTACTGTCTTATGTTAATTTTTTTAACTATTGTTTCATTTTGCATGTTTTGACTTCCAGAATAATTGAGTTTATTAGGAATAATCGAATTACTAAAACGGTCCACAATCGTTCATATGTTGGAAGTAGGTATGAATGAAGATTGTCATGAATTGGTGTGTAGATTGTCTAAATGGTATTAAACATAGAAAAGGTTTGCTGCAACGTTCATGAGTGCTTATGAACTGGTTTTGAGCATCGGAATAAACCCGCGCTTGTTGGAATCACCTTATGGAATGTGACAAAAGGGTGATCACAAGACGACAATATCATATGGTCTTAAAACCTAGATATATGGTTTATTATTTACTAATTGGTTATGCATTGATAATGTGGAACCGCATCAGTAAATTGATGTTATAAAATGCATTGTTGTGTATGATTGGTTGGTGAATAAGAAAATGCATATAAGTCGAAGTTTATCTGTTACTTTTATCCTAAGAGGGTAAAATTAATATCACGGCCGCTCGATGATTTGATTTGACTTATGTGCCGGGCCCGGCCAGGACTGAATTGATGTGTTCAATTAAGTTCTATGTCGAATAAATCTGAGATCAAGAAACCAACTGCTAGACAATTAGTTCCATAGAATTGTTCGCATAATATCTTAACAGAGGACTGTACGATCCCTTATCTGAAGGACAGGATACTGATCAGATCAGAGTTTGACAGTGTCTTTGAGAGCTATGATTGCTAATCGGATTGTGTTTGCATTTATAGTTACTAGACTTATCCAAGTGGGAGACTGTTGGATTAGTGTCTAAGGCTGTAACTATATTTGGTAAGTACTTGACCCGATTGTGCATGGTCCTTTTCGGTTGCCTTCACCATAGCAACTTGAAAGGGTATTTTATATGGAGAGAAGATTATTATTAATATATTATAAGAATAATATGTTAAAGGAATAATAATATTATTTGATTAATATAAGTAATAAATTAATTACGAATTAATTTGGTGACTTAAAGAGATTAATATAATAAAGGGGTATAAACTGTCAAATGTGTGATAGTTGTATTTTGAGCTAAGAATCCTTATGGATAAATGGTTGGACGATTTTAGGGATATGGATCACCTAGAAATCATCCAAGGGCTTATCATGAAGGGATATTGGATTGCTTTGAGGCTAAGATATCCAATTAGGGTTTTAGGGTGAAACCCTAGGAGCTCACAAGTATAAATAGACCCATGAGGTTGTGGGAATCAACACTCTTGCAAGGAATAGAACCCTAGGGCCGATTTCTCATCCTCCTCTTTCTCTCTCAAGTTACCATCTTGCTAGGTAGTGTTTGTAAGCCATTAGAGGAGTGACATTTGTGACTCTAAGCTCCAAGAAGAAGAAGAATTCAAGCAAGTAACTCAACATTCTTCTAGATCTATTCTTACATGTTTTGATTGTTTGTTTACATTAGATCTATTCATGACAGTCTTGGATATAATGCATGTTCAATTAGAGAAATCTAGATCCAAGCTTTAGGGTTTGTATGTGCACATAGGAAAGCTCTTATGTCCAAAACCCATCAGCACCATCGGGTCAAGTACATACCAAATAGTTATGAACTTAGATACTAATCCAACAACTGGGTCCTAGCCTTAATATTACATTTTGGGTGTTTTAATAAGGACTATCTTTATATCTAAAATAATTTTTTCTTTCTTCTTTTTAGATGTATTGAAACAACGTTGCTTCTGGCATTAATCCTAATGGCTCCTTTACCCTTATGAACTTGTGTGGGAAAGTCACTTTTGATGGATCCAACTTTAATGAGTGGATCAGAAACATCAGAATGATTACTCGCTATGAGGACAAGGAATATGTCCTCGATAAGGAGCTTAAGGAAATTGATGAGATCATTGCTACTCCTGAGGAGATCGCTGACTTTAGGGTACATGAAAGGGATGCCACCAAAGTGGCATGCATCATGATGGCTACCATGACAGTAGAACTCCAAAAATCCTATTAGGATTTCTACCCCTATGAGATGCACCAAGAATTGATGGAAAGATACCATCAAAATGCTCGACAAGAGAGGTATGAAATCATCTCCTCCATGATAACAACTCGTATGAAGGATGGTGAACCCATGACAGGCTACATGCAGAAAATGCAAAGGTTTGTCGATTGTTTGTTGAAGCTTAATGTGAACTTCCCCGAGTAGCTTGCAATAGATATTATTTTGCACTCCTTACCTTCATGGTATGATCAATTCCGCTTGACATGGCACATGAACAAGGAAGAGGTCACACTCAGCAAACTTCAAGGACTCTTAAAGGCCGCAGAAAGTGATCTTAAGGGTAAGGCAGTTGTAACTAATTCTACTCCTACCAACTCTGCCCCTGTCTTGGCAATTGGGAAAGGGCAGGGTAAGAAGAGGAAGAGCCTCTCGAAGGGTACAAAGGCTAAGACCCTTGAAGGCTCCTCTTCACATGGAAACAAGAAAGGTTTAATCACTCCTTCGTCTGACCCAAAAGAGGCAGAATGCTTCTATTGCCATGAAAAGGCACATTGGAAGCGGAACTGCCCAAAGTACCAGCAAGATGTGATGGATGGGAAAGTTAAACCCAACCATGCAGGTATTTACACTATCATATCTAATAACTCACCCTATACTAACTCTTCGGTCCTTGATACCGGTTGCGGTATCATATTTGTTGTGATTTGCAGGGACTAAGAAGAAGTGAGAATGTGGAGCAAGGAAGAATAAACTTTATCGCTAAGTAGTGGGTTTAGTTTAGATTTGAATAAATGTTGTTACTCGCCGGAAATGGCAAGAAATATTATTTCCTTTCATGAATTGTATAAACAAGATTTTACCTTTTCATTTGATAATGAAGTTGGTTCGATTAATATTTTCTTTAATAATGTTCTTTATTTTAAAGCATTACCTTGTGATGGTGTGTATGGAGTTGTGTCTGTTGTAGATAACTTAGGAAATAATGTATTGTATATTGATTTTGTTAATAATAATAACTTGGATAAAGCATCATTATGGCATTGTCGTCTTGGACATATAAGCAAGAAACGCATAGGCCAACACCAAAAGGATGGAGTCTTGGAGTCATTTGACCTAAAGTCGGATGACAGTTGTGAATCATGCTTACTTGGAAAAATGACAAATTCACCCTTTACTGGTTCTTGTGAGAGGGGTGAAGGTTTGTTGGATCTTCTACACACGGATGTGTGTGGACCCTTCAAACATGCCACAAAGGATGTGAATCGTTATTATTTTACTTTTACTGATGATTATAGTAGATATGGATATGTCTACTTAATCAAGCATAATTCAGAGACTTTTGAAAGGTTTAAAGAATTTAAATAGGAAGTAGAGAATCAATTGGGCAGGAACATTAAGATGCTTCGATGCGATTGAGGTGGTGAGTATCTTAGTTTAGAGTTCCTCGACTACCTTAAGGAATGTAGGATCATCTCACAATTAACACCTCCTAGGACACTGCAATTGAATGGTGTGGTTGAGAGGCGCAATCGAACCTTGTTGGATATGGTTCGTTCCATGATGATTCGAGCTTCGCTACCAATCTCATTTTGGGGGTATGCCTTAGAGACTGCTGCCCATATCCTTAATCTGGTCCATACAAAGAAAGTTGCCAAAATTCTTCATGAGATGTGGACTGGTAAAGTACCTAAACTAAATCACATCAAGATTTGGGGTTGCGAGGCTTTCGTGAGGCGCGAGTTTCATGATAAGCTCGAACCCCGAAGCGAGAGGTGTATTTTCATCGGCTACCCACAGATATCCTTTGGTTACCTCTTCTACAGACCTAGTGAAAATGTGGTCTTTGTAGCAAGAAGAGGAGTCTTTCGTGAGAGAGAGTTTATAAGACAAGGAGACAGTGGGAGGCAAATTGACCTTGAAGAAATTCAAGAGTCAAGTGGTGAAGGAACTTCAAACCCTAGCACTCAACTTGAGGAGGAAACTCCTGTTGAGCCAATTGACGAGTCTGTGCTTCTGAGGCGTTCCACGAGAGTTAGTAATGCACCTGAGCATTACTATGGTTTCCATATTACTGCAGAAGGTGAGACACTTATTACTGATGAGACACTAGTAGGTCTGGATGAACCTAATAGTTACGCGGAAGCCATGGCAGACCCCGAGTCCGCGAAATGGAAAGAGACTATGGATAGCGAGATACAATCCATGTATGGCAATCAAGTATGGAACTTTGTTGAGAATGTACCAAGTTGTAAGACCGTAGGGTGCAAATGGATCTTCAAGAAGAAGACTGACATGGATGCTAATGTACACACATATAAGGCACGGCTGGTTTCAAAGGGATTTTCTCAAACTCCGGGAGTTGATTATGATGAGACCTTTTCTCCAGTAGCCAAGATTAAGCCTATTAGGGTTATGTTAGCTATTTTTGCATTTCATGATTATGAAATATGGCAAATGGATGTCAAAACCGCTTTCCTTAATGGAAAGTTGACTGAAGATGTTTACATGAGTCATCCAGATGGTTTTGTCAGCAACGAGTACCCTAATAGAGGGTGTAAGCTTGAGAAATCCATCTATGGATTAAAGAAAGCACCTCGCAGATGGAATCTTTGCTTTGATGAGAAAGTCAAGGAATTTGGCTTTTCTAGGAGTGAAGATGAAACATGTGTGTATGTCAAGGCTAGTGGGAGTATAGTTAGCTTTTAGGTATTATATGTGGATGACATACTACTCATAGGAAACGACATCCCAACTCTGCAGGAAGTTAAGTCCTGGCTTAGGAAGTGTTTCTCTATGAAGGACCTAGGAGAAGCTGCCTATATTTTAGGGATAAGGATCTTCAGAGACCGGAGTAAAAGACTAATTGGACTTAGTCAAAGTACCAACTTGGACAAGGTGCTGAAGAGATTCAACATGCAGAACTCCAAGAAAGGAGAGTTACCTATCCAGTATAACGCCAGATTGAGTAAAGCTCAAAGTCCATGTACTGAGTATAAAATAGCATAAATGAGTCGGGTGCCTTATGCTTCGGCTGTAGGCTCGATCATGTACGCTATGACTTGCACTCGACCTGATGTAGCCATCGCTTTGAGCATGGTTAGCAGGTAGCAGGGGAACCCTGACAAGGCTCACTGGACTGCGGTAAAGAATATTCTCAAGTACCTACGAAGGACTAAGGACTGGGTCCTTACCCTCGGTGGGAGTGATGACTTGAGAGTTGTAGGGTATTGTGATGCTGGTTTCCAGATTGATAGGGATAATTTCCGCTCTCAATTAGGCTGGGTCTTCACCCTAAACGGAGGAGCAATCACTTGGAAGAGTTCCAAGTAGGAGACAGTGGCTGATTCCACTTGTGAATCAGAGTATATAGCAGCAAGCGAGGCAGCAAAAGGAGGCAATATGGCTGAAGAACTTCATTGGAGACCTTGGAGTAGTACCAGCTATAAAGGAGCCTATGGAAATTTTCTATGATAGTGAAAGTGTTGTTGCCTTAGCCAAGGAACCAAGGGATCACGGGAGCTCTAGACACATCGACAGAAAATATAATTTTATCAGACATCGCATAGAAGAAGGAATCCTCATGGCAAAGAAGGTATCATCGGATGAGAACCCAGCAGATCCCCTCACGAAGGGACTGAGTACGGTTAAGCATCTCCAGCATGCTCGGAGCATAGGGCTGAAGGATGATATTAATTTTAGTAGTTAGATAATTTTGAAATTTGTAAAGTGTAATTAACATTTGATGATGAATAAAAGTGTGTTTATTTATGAGTAAAGTGTTGCTCTACTTTGTCAATCGTTTACTAAAATTTCTTTTGCATGTTTTGACTTCCAGAATACTATGTTTTTGTCTTACATATTATTCAAATTTTCCACAGTCGGTCATATGTTGGAAGTAGATATGAATTATGACTATCATGAAGTTGGTTGTAGGTGTCAAGTTATAGGACAACACTTCATGAGTGCTCATAAGTTCTGAGTATTGGAATCAACCAACGCTCACTGGAATCACTTCATGGAATTCTATCTCGAGTGATCGTGAGACGGTAACATTGTATAAGTCTTCGAACCCTGAGATATGATTTGTTGCCTATGAATTGGTTATGCATTGATTTTACGAAAACGCATTGGTAACTCGATGTTATAAAACGTGCTTTTGTGTATGATTCAACAAGTAGTAGAGCAAACATATGAGTCGAAGTTTATATGTTCCTTCTTAGATTAGAAGTTAATATCTGGGCCCCTTGATGATTTTGTTTTGACCTATGTATCGGGCCCGGTCAGAACTAAATTGATGTGTTTGATTAAGTTCTTTGTCAAACAAATCAGAAATCGGGAAAGAAATTGTTGGACAATAAGTAAGACATTGTTCCATGCAATTGTCCAGTTGATATCTAGAATAGAGGATTATGTGATCACTTATCTTAAATGGTGTATAAATATTTTCTCAGTTCCGAGAAACCTTGAAAGAGCTACGATTGCTGATCGATTCCTGAAGTATTGAAGTTATAGTTATTAGACTTATCCAAGTGGGAGACTGTTGGATAAGGTGTCTAAGTCCATAACTATTTCTGGTATGTACTTGACCCGACCCAGCATGGTCCATTTGGGTTGCATGGCATCATGCAATTGGATAAACTAAATGAGAGAAATAACACATATGGTTTATTAATATATTATAAGTTCTAATATATTAATAATATTATTTAATTAGTTTTGATCAAGAATTAATTTAGAATCAATTAAGTGATCAAAAGATAACTAATTAGATATATGGGTAGATTATGTAAATCTTCCTCATCTTATATAGTAGGCTAAGAGGCTCCATGGATTATCAAGTTGGGTTCCACCCATAGGATGCTCCATGGAGTTAACCCATGGATCATGAAATGAAGAGTCATGTTACATTCGGGTTTACCTAATGCAACGCACTATATAAACAATTGAACTCTCCCCAAAATCGGCTACACTAAGGTGAAAAAAGACGGCTTGGCCGATTTTGCAAAGTGTTCGAGTTTTCTCTCAAGTTTGTTCATTGCATTTGGTGTTGTGTGAAAAATTTGAGGCATCACACTTGAGGTGCTAGGCTCACAAGGTTTTAAGGAACACTTTTGTCACACCCCCAAACCAGAATGGCGGAAACATTCGGGGGTGGAGGACGTCATATTCAGTATCATAACAGTTCATAGAAAGGAATGTACACACCACCATACATATATAAAGGTTTTAAAAATGTTTACATCATTGTATTCATTACATGCTCAAAAGATAAATACATAACATCTTTCAAAAGAAGGAATTACCGCCAGCGCGTTAATCCCCAAAAGTTGATTTCCAAACCTGCTTAGCGGTTCCCTGAGAATACAAGTTATTTCAAAGAGAAAGTGTCAAAAATTAAGTTGGTGAGTTCATAAGTGGTTTAGAAAGTTTGTATGCCATTCCAAAATGAGTGTATGTTTTCCAAGAAAAATCCCTTATTTTCTTATAAAAGTGTGAAATGCATGAGAATATATGTATTGAATAATATAGATAGATTAATCAAGAAAATCCCTTATTTTCCTATTAGTTGTTTGTTTTGTATATAGGGAAAACCCATATTTTCCTAAAGTAATAGTTAGCCTAATGTCCCAGACTAAAAACCGTGGTGGTGGAAGTTGCATTGGTTGCATTTCGGAAGTTTCCCATTGTATGAGCTTGTGGGGGCAGTGCTGGTAGGTACAGTAATAGCGTGGATCGCTATTACTTGTTGTTTCTTGGGGTTCGCCTGTAAGTTTTGCCCCGTTCTCTTATTCCATGGCCTAATCTGGCCCTGTGCCTCCTTAGATGGATTGGCGGTAGCTACAATGGTACCCTGTTTTACCCCGTGGTCGATGAGTCGATGAGCCAGGCGTTTTGCACTGTTGTAGGTAATAGGGTTGGAAGCTAAGACGTGCCCTTGAATCTGGGGTGACAACCCCCAAATGAACCTTTCCACCTTCTATGATTCTGGGTTGACCATGGTAGGGCACAATGCAGCGAGGTTGTTGAACCTAGCTGTGTAGGCGACTAGATCAGACCCAGTCATTTTCAGATTCCAAAGCTCCTGTTCAAGCTTTTGCACTTCGCCTCTTGGGCAGTATTCTTCCAGTAGTAGAACCTTCAGATCTTCCCAACTCATGGCGTTGGCAACAGTGAGCGTCACTGAATTCACATGGCTTTTCCACCAAGTGAGGGCTCGATCTATGAAGGTGCAAGCAGTGAACTTAACCTTGCTTGTTTCTTGGCACGAGCAGATCTCGAAGACTGTTTCGGTCTTTTCGAACCATTGCATTAGTGCAATGACTCCTCCAATGCCATTAAAAGTATTTGACTTGGAGTTGGAGAACTCCTTGTAGGTACACTCCCTTACATGACCATGGTCGGTGCCACGATTTGAATGTTTCGTGCTGCTTCCTGTACCTCCATTTGCATTGGAGTTTATTTGTGAGAGAGTTGCTGTTACTGCTACTGTGATAGAAGCCTGGACCATTGCCGGATCATAAGTTAGTGGTGGAGGTGGTGGTGGGGTTGCGTTTGTACGTGCTGATCTACGAGAAGGCATTGCGCTGCCAAAAGAAAAATGAGAGATTATAAGTTTTGGTGGTTGCGAGTTGAATGATATTGAGTTAACTTCCTCTAATAGTTTAAGAATTTGGTTTGGCCAATACAGGGTTTTGAGCTTGATTTATAAGTAAAGTTTGAATAGATGTACTTATGAATTGACGAACTACACATAATTAAAACAAGAAAAAGATATGCCCAATATATATTAAACATATAGTTGTGTTACCTCCGAGTTTAGACAAAAAATTTTGACCTTTCTAAAGGTCTCCGATTACAGAAAGTTTTAAACAAAATTATATTCTTATCCGAAGTCCTAATTTATAACAAAATTTGAAATTTTGGCAAGCACTACTTGCGACGTAGGTTGCGCTTGGAGCTTGACTCCGCATCCAATTGCTTCGATTCCATTAGGCGCCTATCAAAAGCGGCTTGTTGTTCCCTTAATTCGGCTAGGGATGCAATCATTTGTGCCTGAAATGCCTCAGTTTGGAGTTGGGCATGGTCCTGAATCCCATCCAGCCTACGGATGTCAGAAGTGTGAACATGTACTTCTATGTTGATCTCGCGGATCCGGTTGACTTGAACTCTAGATTGATAGCACTGGTTGGCTAGTTTGCCAACCATGACCGGAAGTGCTCGGTCTGTCGATCCCCCGCCTCTGACATCATAAAACTCTCGGCACATGTCGTAGGGAGGGCGTAAGCTTTGTTGTTGGCTCCAATGGTGGAGGTGACTCCCCCACACAGGAGTGGGTCCTTGGAAGTTCCTCACATGGACAGGAGGTTGTGGGGCCGGTGGATTGATAACCTCTGGCTCTAAATCTGTACCAGAGTCATCTCCCACATCCAAGTCTATCGGTTCTTCGTCTTCTTCGGGATCTTCTTCGATCCATCCTCCATTACCTTGGTTGGGGTAGTAGGGGTCATTGGGGTGGTGGAATCCAGCAATTGAGTCTGTACGAGAATAGGGTTAAGAATTTACTATAATCTAGAGTACATGAAATTTACCCTTAAGTTTAATGGTTGTTGATACTCAAATACTCCCTTAGTATTATTTAACGATATGTTTTTGGTAAGTTTTAAATTTGTTGTCCACTATAGACACTCCTCGGCACATGTTAGTCAGCTCTCGGAAAAATATAGTTGATCAGGCTATATTCTTCCCAGTTCCGATTACATGTCCCAAGGCGTATCTGCACTGCACAACTTATTTATAATACTTCTAAAATGGTCCGATGTGAAACTGTTATTAGTATGAAATGAGTGCATGCTTACTTTAAAAAACTAAATAAATTTAATTTCAAAAGTATGACTCTTCTCAGAGTGTTTTTGCCTTGTTGAGTTTATAGTTGTATACCAAAAATGGTTTTGATATACTTAATTCACTATAAACGATGCTCTGATACCAATCTGTCACACCCCCAAACCAAAACGGCAGAAACGTTCGGGGGCAGAGGACGTCATATTTAGTATCATAACAGTTCATAGAAAGGAAAGTACACACCACCATAGATATATAAAAGTTTTAAAAATGTTTACATCATTGTATTGATTACATGCTCAAAAGATAAATGCATAACATCTTTCAAAAGAAGTAATTAACGCCAGCGTGTTAATCCCCAAACGTTGATTTCCAAACCTGCTTAGCGGTTCCCTGAGAATACAAGCTATTTCAAAGAGAAAGTTTCAACAATTAAGTTGGTGAGTTCATAAGTGGTTTAGAAAGTTTGTATGCCATTCCAAAATGAGTGTATGTTTTCCAAGAAAAATCCCTTATTTTCTTATAAAAGTGTGAAATGCATGAGAATATATGTATTGAATAATATAGATAGATGAATCAAGAAAATCCCTTATTTTCCTATTAGTTGTTTGTTTTGTACACAGGGAAAATCCCATATTTTCCTAAAGTAATAGTTAGCCTAATGTCCCAGACTAAAAACCGAAAGCAAAAGACATGCTTTAGATGGTTGAAGCATAGATTTATATAATAGAACCTATTAGAAGATTTCAGTTTATTAGATGAAGAATAGTTTTAATAACTACTCATTCATCAATGAAAAGTACTATAATAATTGTATATCCGATGGATTTTATAACCATACTAAACATAATATGCCTGTAGCGATGTTCTTCAGGCGTCGTAGCGTTATGACAAACTGTCACCCCAAAGGACGGATTGTAGCTAACAGTCAGGGCGCGGGATCATGACTTCCCGTATAGATCTATACACATTTGACACGTTCTCCGAACGGGAGACTCTGGTTATAGACAGGACTTGTAGCGATACCTCCTAGCAAAAGGCAATATTTGAAGATGTACTTGTCTCATGGATTCTCAACTAAGTTTGTATTAAAGTAATAGTTTTGTATGCAAAGATCATCCTTTTTCACAAAGTTTTGACAATGCATAAATCATAAGTTTTTAAAATGTATTAAAACGTTTAGCAACGAAGGATACTTTGGAATTACTAAATACTTTGTATAAATCTAGTGCATGCAAAGTATGACAAGAGTTTTCACATAGTGGTAGTGAATCACAAGTGATTCATTTGATAAAAACGAGTAAAGTGAAACTTTATGAAATACACGATAATAACTGTATGTTTACTTGTATTCCCCCCCCCCCCCCCACCTAAAAGAGTATAAAAAGCATTTAAAACGTATTTAAAGTGTGTTTGTAGGGGTATGAACTCACCTGAAGGTTTGAAGAAAGCGAGATGGAAACCGGGCAGAATTTCGTCTCGGGAAACGGATTTTTCTCGGGATTCTCGGGAATCTCGGGAGTAAAAACGATCTTCGGGACATGGGCAAAAAGACCAGGGCTTCGGGTTAGCACGGGCACGGAAAACGAGGCAAAATGCAAGAGAAACGAGAGGTAATGAGCAAGTTTTCCTGGAACCCTCGCATCCCTTTTATAGGGGCTGAGAGGCCTCGGTACACGGGGCGTATGGGCGTACGCGGGGCGTACCTGTGCGTCATGCATGACCGAGTCCTCGACTGCCCCGGAGTTCGGATGGGACGGGGCGTAGCTCGCATTGGGGGCGACGTGGACGAACCGGGGCCCTTGATTTGAGTACGCGGGGCGTACCTCGGTCCTATCTGCTGACTCTTCTTCGGATATTATCAAGAGTTTATAATTAAATTTTTATTTATTTTAAACAAACTTCTAAAATTCATATCTCCTTCATACGAACTCTGTTTTCGACGTTCTTTATATCCACGCGTAGGTGAGACTAAGATCTACAACTTTCGTTTAGATTCCGTCAGCAAATTCCGAAATTATTTTTTTTATTATTTATTTTTAAAAGGTCGGGGTAAGAAAATTCGTTAATAATTCATAACTTTTTCATACGATGTCTGTTTTGGGCGTTCTTTTTATGTACGTTTGTAGTTTAACGATATCTATGACTTTCATTTAGACACCTAAGGTCAAAAAAATATTTTATTGAAACTTTGCGTTTTTACGTAACTTCGTATTGCCGGTTTTTGTCGGAAAACTTTGAACGGTCATAACTTCTTCGTTATAACTCGGATTTTAGTGTTCTTTATATGCTTGGAAACCTTAGGACGATATTTACTACATAGCGTACTCCAAACAGAGCTTTTGAATAGTTCATTTTTCGATGATATTCTAATTACTTTTTCAAAGAGGTTACAAGACTCGATTTTCAATGACCTGAAATGACGGGTTGTTACATCATCCCCCCGTTAGAAGGAATTTCATCCCGAAATTTTAATACAAAATAAAAGTTTTAGGGGCTGAGGAAGAGCTGTGGATACTTCTGTTGCATTTGATCTTCTCGTTCCCACGTGAACTCATGTCCTCGCTTAGCGTTCCAGCGAACCTTTACTATTGGAATGCGACTCTGTTTAGTTCGCTTAACTTCCCTATCCATGATCTCGATGGGTTCTTCCACAAAGTTAAGATTTTCATTTAGTTCGATTTCATCGAGTGGAATTACAAGTGTTTCATCGAACAAACACTTTTTCAGGTTCGATACGTGGAATATTGGATGTACTTTGTTAAGCTCGATTGGAAGTCGGAGTTTGTAGGCCAATGGACCAACTCTTGAAATGATTTCGAAAGGTCCAATGTACCTAGGATTTAGCTTCCCATGCTTTCCAAAGCATATCATGCCCTTCTAGGGTGACACCTTCAGTTGTACACAGTCGCCAATCTGAAATTCCAAGGGTTTACGTCTTTTGTCGGCATAGCTCTTTTGCCTATCCCTTGAGGATTTCATTCGTTCTCATATTTGAACGATCTTTTCAATCGTTTCTCTGATGATCTCAGGACCAGTGAGGGTGCTATCAGGGACTAGACCTTTTGCCAATTCCGTGTCGCCCACTTCTGTCCAGTACAGAGGCGATCTGCACTTACGGTCGTAAAGGGCTTCAAATGGAACAGTCTTGATACTAGTATGATAACTATTGTTATAAGAGAACTCGACCAAAGGTAAGTGAACATCCCAAGCTTTACCAAAGTTGATTACACATGCTCGCAACATGTCTTCCAAGGTTTGGATTGTTCTCTCACTTTGTCCATCAGTTTGTGGGTGGTATGTTGTACTCATATCCAACCTTGTTCCCATGGATTTTTGCAATGATTGCCAGAATCTGGAAGTGAATCTGCTGTCTCTATCTGAGATGATGGACATCGGCACTCCATGAAGTCGCACTGTCTCCCGGATGTAGGTTCTTGATAGTTTTTCCATCTTATCAGTTTCCTTGATCGGTATGAAATGAGCGGACCTGGTTAGTCTGTCGACGACCACCCAAATAGTATCTTGGCCACCCTGAGTTTTGGGCAGTTTCGTTATGAAGTCCATGGAAATCTGCTCCCATTTCCACTCAGGTATTTCAGGTTGTTGGAGTAGACCTGAGGGTTTCTGGTGTTCTATTTTTATCTTGGCGCAAGTCAAACACTTGCTCACATAGGTATCAATCTCCGCTTTCATCTTTGGCCACCAGTAGAGTTGCTTGAGGTCTAGATACATCTTGTCTGACCCTGGGTGTACGGAGTATGGAGTCTTGTGTGCCTCGCTCATAACTACCTCTCTGAATCCACCAAACTTGGGTGTCCAGATTCGGTTCATGAGGTAGCGTGCTCCGTCACTCTTGATTTCTAAGTTCTTATCCATTCCCCTAAGGGCATCACCTGTCACGTTTTCGGGTTTCAAGGCCTCTATTTGAGCTTCCTTGACTTGCGCTGACAGGTGCGAATGGATCGACATGGCTAATGACTTCACGCTTCGGCCAGAGTACTCCTTTTGACTAAGGGCATCGGCCATGACGTTTGCCTTTCCCGGATGATAGTGAATCTCACATTCGTAGTCGTTGAGCAATTCGACCCAACGTCGCTGTCTCATGTTTAACTCCTTCTGGTCGAAGATATGTTGGAGGCTCTTGTGGTCTGTAAAGATAGTGCACTTGGTACCGTATAGGTAGTGCCTCCAGATATTAAGAGCGAAGACCACCGCTCCAAGTTCTAAGTCATGAGTGGTGTAATTGACCTCATGCGTTTTCTATTGTCGTGAGTCATATACAATAACCTTTCCCCTCTGCATTAGCACATAGCCCAGTCCTTGCTTCGAAGCGTCACAATACACCACAAAATCTTTGGTCCCCTCTGGAAGAGAAAGGATGGGTGCACTGCAAAGGGCCTGTTTCAAAGTCTGAAATGCAGCATCTTGCTTTTCTCCCCAGTTGTAGGTCACACCTTTCTGGGTTAAAGCGGTAAGAGGCTTTGCGATGCTGGAGAAATTCTGAATGAACCTTTGATAATAACCAGCAAGACCTAGAAATTGGCGAATCTCTATTGGAGTAGTTGGCGCAGACCAGTTTTTGATAGCCTTGATTTTTTATGGGTCCACGTGGATTCCTTCCTTGCTGACTACGTGACCGAGGAAGTCCACCTTTCTAATCCAAAACTCACATTTTGAGAATTTTGCATAAAGTCTCTCAGTCCGTAACGTCTCTAAGACTTGTCTCAGATGTTGACTATGCTCTACTTTATTCTTTGAATAAATGAGTATGTCGTCTATGAATATTATCACAAATTTATCCAAGAATGGACGACATACCCGATTCATTAGATCCATGAATACAGCCGGGGCATTGGTTAGCCCGAACGGCATTACTACGAACTCGTAATGTCTGTATCTCGTTCGGAAGGTCGTCTTGGGAACATCACTCTCCAGGACACGCAACTGGTGATATCCCGACCTCAGATCGATCTTGGAGAAGTAGTTGGCTCCTTGGAGTTGATCGAATAAGTCGTCGACTCGGGGTAGGGGGTATCGGTTCTTGATGGTAAGTTTGTTGAGTTCTCGGTAGTCGATGCACATCATGAATGATCCATTCTTCTTTTTCACGAACAACACGGGTGCTCCCCATGGCGAGAAGCTCGGCCTAATGAATCCTTTTCCAAGTAGCTCATTCAGTTGGCTGGATAGCTCCTGCATCTCTGCCGGGGCTAATCGATAGGGCGCTTTGGCTACTAGGGTAGCCCCGGGAACCAGATCGATTCTGAACTCGACTTGTCTCGCGGGTGGTATTCCTGGAAGGTCCTCGGGAAAAATGTTGGGAAAATCGCATACGTCGGGCACATTCTTGACGTCCTAGACTTCGCGTTTCACATCTACAACATGTGCCAAAAACGCATGACACTCCTTGCGTAGGCACTTCTGAGCTTGGATACTTGAGATGATACGAAGAGTGGTACTAGGTTTGTCGCCCAAGAGAAGGAAGATTTTGCCGGTTGGTAGATTAAGGCGAACGACCTTATTGTAACATAAAATGTCCGCATGATGTGAACTCAGCCAATCAATGCCAATGATGACATCGAAACTCTTAATCGAGACTGGCATGAGGTTGATTGGAAAGGGATTATCATTTAGAGTTAGAGTACAGTTTAAGTATATCTTCTTAGTGCCTTCGGTCTTACCGTTGGCCATTTATACTATAAACGGCTCACTTAATGATTGAGGTAATGGCTTTAGCAGGCCTTTAAAATGGTGACTCACAAAACTTCTCTCCACTCCAATATCAAACAAAATGCATGCATACGAGTTATTGAGAAGAAACGTACCCGTAACAACAGTGGGGTCCGCAACGGCTTCATCTTGTCCCATTGCGAATACTCGGCCCCTTCCGCCGGTATTCCTGTTGTTTGCCTTCGGGCAGTCCCTGCGGTAGTGCCCCGTGTCTCTGCACTCAAAGCAGGCACGGCTTACTCCGGTAATAACAGTGGGGGTGGATTTTTGGGTTGGCTCTTTGCAATAGCGGGCTGTATGTCCCTTCTTATTTCACCTGGTGCATTGAAGGTCACGGCAGAGACCGTGGTGGTGGAAGTTGCATTGGTTGCATTTCGGAAGTTTCCCATTGTATGAGCTTGTGGGGGCAGTGCTGGTAGGTGCAGTAATAGCGTGGATCGCTACTACTTGTTGTTTCTTGGGGTTCGCCTGTAATTTTTGCCCCCTTCTCTTATTCCAAGGGCTATTCTGGCCCTGTGCCTCCTTAGATGGATTGGCGGTAGCTGCAATGGTACCCTGTTTTACCCCGTGGTCGATGAGTCGCTGAGCCAGGCGTTTTGCGCTGTTGTAGGTAATAGGGTTGGAAGTTAAGACGTGCCCTTAAATCTGGGGTGACAACCCCCAAATGAACCTTTCCACATTCTTTGATTCTGGGTTGACCATGGTAGGGCACAATGCAGTGAGGTTGTTGAACCTAGCTGTGTAGGCGACTAGATCAGACCCAGTCATTTTCAGATTCCAAAGCTCCTGTTCAAGCTTTTGCACTTCGCCTCTTGCGCAGTATTCTTCCAGTAGTAGAACCTTCAGATCTTCCCAACTCATGGCGTTGGCGACAGTGAGCGTCACTGAATTCACATGGCTTTTCCACCAAGTGAGGGCTCGATCTATGAAGGTGCAAGCAGCGAACTTAACCTTGCTTGTTTCTTGGCACAAGCAGATCTCGAAGACTGTTTCGGTCTTTTCGAACCATTGCATTAGTGAAATGACTCCTCCAATGCCATTAAAAGTCTTTGGCTTGGAGTTGGAGAACTCCTTGTAGGTACACTCCCTTACATGACCATGGCCGGTGCCACGATTTGAATGTGGGGATGCGTTTGTACGTGCTGATCTACGAGGAGGCATTGCGCTGCCAAAAGAAAAATGAGAGATTATAAGTTTTGGTGGTTGCGAGTTGAATGATATTGAGTTAACTTCCTCTAATAGTTTAAGAATTTGGTTTGGCCAATACAGGGTTTTGAGCTTGATTTATAAGTAAAGTTTGAATAGATGTACTTATGAATTGACGAACTACACATAATTAAAACAAGAAAGAGATATGCCCAATATATATTAAACATATAGTTGTGTTACCTCCGAGTTTAGACAAAAAATTTTGACCTTTCTAAAGGTCTCCGATTAAAGAAAGTTTTAAAGAAAATTATATTCTTATCCGAAGTCCTAATTTATAACAAAATTTGAAATTTTGGCAAGCACTACTTGCGACGTAGGTTGCGCTTGGAGCTTGACTCCGCATCCAATTGCTTCGATTCCATTAGGCGCGTATCAAAAGCGGCTTGTTGTTCCCTTAATTCGGCTAGGGCTGCAATCATTTGTGCCTGAAATGCCTCAGTTTAGAGTTGGGCATGGTCCTGAATCCCATCCAGCCTACGGATGTCAGAAGTGTGAACTTGTACTTCTATGTTGATCTCGCGGATCCGGTTGACTTGAACTCTGGATTGATAGCACTGGTTGGCTAGTTTGCCAACCATGACCGGAAGTGCTCGGTCTGCCGATCCCCCGCCTCTGACATCATAAAACTCTCGGCACATGTCGTAAGGAGGGCGTAAGCTTTGTTGTTGGCTCCAATGGTGGAGGTGACTCCCCCACACAGGAGTGGGTCCTTGGAAGTTCCTCACATGGACAGGAGGTTGTGGGGCCGGTGGATTGATAACCTCTGGCTCTGAATCTGTACCAGAGTCATCTCCCTCATCCAACTCTATCGGTTCTTCATCTTCTTCGGGATCTTCTTCGATCCATCCTCCATTACCTTGGTTGGGGTAGTAGGGGTCATTGGGGTGGTGGAATCCAACAATTGAGTCTGTACGAGAATAGGGTTAAGAATTTACTATAATCTAGAGTACATGAAATTTACCCTTAAGTTTAATGGTTGTTGATACTCAAATACTCCCTTAGTATTATTTAACGATATGTTTTTGGTAAGTTTTAAATTTGTTGTCCACTATAGACACTCCTCGGCACATGTTAGTCGGCTCTCGGACAGATATAGTTGATCAGGCTATATTCTTCCCAATTCCGATTACATGTCCCAAGGCGTATCTGCACTGCACAACTTATTTATAATACTTCTAAAATGGTCCGATGTGAAACTGTTATTAGTATGAAATGAGTGCATGCTTACTTTAAAAAACTAAATAATTTTAATTTCAAAAGTATGACTCTTCTCAGAGTGTTTTTGCCTAGTTGAGTTTATCGTTGTATACCAAAAATAGTTTTGATATACTTAATTCACTATAAACGATGCTCTGATACCAATCTGTCACACCCCCAAACCAAAACGGCAGAAACGTTCGGGGGCAGAGGACGTCATATTCAGTATCATAACAGTTCATAGAAAGGAAAGTTCACACCACCATACATATATAAAGGTTTTAAAAATGTTTACATCATTGTATTCATTACATGCTCAAAAGATAAATGCATAACATTTTTCAAAAGAAGTAATTAACGCCAGTGTGTTAATCCCCAAAAGTTGATTTCCAAACCTGCTTAGCGGTTCTCTGAGAATACAAGTTATTTCAAAGAGAAAGTGTCAACAATTAAGTTGGTGAGTTCATAAGTGGTTTAGAAAGTTTGTATGCCATTCCAAAATGAGTGTATGTTTTCCAAGAAAAATCCCTTATTTTCTTATAAAAGTGTGAAATGCATGAGAATATATGTATTGAATAAAAACCGAAAGCAAAAGACATGCTTTAGATGGTTGAAGCATAGATTTATATAATAGAACCTCTTAGAAGATTTCAGTTTATTAGATGAAGAATAGTTTTAATAACTACTCATTCATCAATCAAAAGTACTATAATAATTGTATATCCGATGGGTTTTATAACCATACTAAACATAATATTCCTGTAGCGATGTTCTTTAGGCGTCGTAGCGTTATGACAAACTGTTACCCCAAAGGACGGATTGTAGCTAACAGTCAGGGCGCGGGATCATGACTTCCCGTATAGATCTATACACATTTGACACGTTCTCCGAACGGGAGACTCTGGTTATAGACAGGACTTGTAGCGATACCTCCTAGCAAAAGGCAGTATTTGAAGATGTACTTGTCTCATGGATTCTCAACTAAGTTTGTATTAAAGTAATAGTTTTGTATGCAAAGATCATCCTTTTTCACAAAGTTTTGACAATGCATAAATCATAAGTTTTTAAAATGTATTAAACGGTTTAGCAACGAAGGATACTTTGGAATTACTAAATACTTTGTATAAATCTAGTGCATGCAAAGTATGACAAGAGTTTTCACATAGTGGTAGTGAATAACAAGTGATTCATTTGATAAAAACGAGTAAAGTGAAACTTTATGAAATACACGATAATAACCGTATGTTTACTTGTATTTCCCCCCCCCCCCTTAAAAGAGTATAAAAAGTATTTAAAACGTATTTAAAGTGTGTTTGTAGGGGTATGAACTCACCTGAAGGTTTGAAGAAAGCGAGATGGAAACCGGGCAGAATTTCGTCTCGGGAAACGGATTTTTCTCGGGATTCTCGGGAATCTCGGGAGTAAAAACGATCTTTGGGACTTGGGCAAAAAGACCAGGGCTTCGGGTTAGCATGGGAATGGAAAACGAGGCAAAACGCAAGAGAAACGAGAGGAAATGAGCAAGTTTTCCCGGAACCCTCGCATCCCTTTTATAGGGGCTGAGAGGCCTCGGTACGCGGGGTGTACCCGTGCGTCATGCATGACCGAGTCCTACACTGCCCCGGGGTTCGGATGGGACCGGGCGTAGCTCGCATAGGGGGCGACGTGGACGAACCGGGGCCCTTGATTTGAGTACACGGGGCGTACGAGGGTACGCAGGGCATACCTCGGTCCTATCTGCTGAGTCTTCTCCGGATATTACCAAGAGTTTAAAATTAAATTTTTATTTATTTTAAATAAAATTCTAAAATTCATATCTCGTTCATACGAACTCCGTTTTCGACATTCTTTATATCCACGCGTAGGTGAGACTAAGATCTATAACTTTCGTTTAGATTCCATCGGCAAATTCCGAAATTATTTTTTTTATTATTTATTTTTAAAAGGTCGGGGTAAGAAAATTTGTTAATAATTCATAACTTTTTCATACGATGTCCGTTTTGGGCATTCTTTTTATGTACGTTTGTAGTTTAACGATGTCTATGACTTTCATTTAGACACCTAAGGTCAAAAAAATATTTTATTGAAACTTTGCGTTTTTACGTAACTTTGTATTGCCGGTTTTTGTCGGAAAACTTAGAATGGTCATAACTTGTTCGTTATAACTCGGATTTTAGTGTTCTTTATATGCTTGGAAACCTTAAGACGATATCTACTACATAGCATACTCCAAACAGAGCTTTTGAATACTTCATTTTTCGATGATATTCTAATTACTTTTTCAAAGAGGTTACAAGACTCGATTTTCAATGACCTGAAATGACAGGTTGTTACAACTTTCAACAACAAGGTATGTAGTTCTATCTTTTATTCAAAGAAAAAGTTGTTCCCCATGTATGCTAGATAGGATCATAACCTTCGAAAAACAACTTTGCATGTTTATTAGACAAACATAGATCCAAGGTTATTAGGGTTGCATGTACACTTAGGAAGTGTTAGAATGCTCAAAACCCATCACATGGATCCAAGGAAATGGAAGGCCATGATAATTAGGGTTTACCCTAATTGTGACACTACATAAAGATCATATTGTTGGGAAAAATCGCCACTAGAGAAAGTAAGAAAGGGCTAGCCGATTTTCATGATGTCTGGTTTTTCTATCTAAGTCTTCCAAGTACATATGATGTTGAGTGAACCATTTAAGGTGTCACACTTAGGGCACTAGGCACTCATGCTTCATGAAGACATTCTACATCAAAGAGGTATGTATTCTATGTCGTTCTATTCATTTTTTTTTTGTATGCTAGATTAGAATAATACCTTGGATGTTCATATTTGCATGTATATTAGAGAAAATATAGATCCAAGGTATTTAGGTTGCATGTACACTTAGGAGTGTTAGAATGCTCATAACCCAACATATTTAACTCCGATGTATTCACTAGGTAATTATATGTGACATCCCCAATTTCACGGCCAGAAAAGACCGATTTGTTTACGCTTTGTTTTACAAAATCAGAGTAATCTTTTGATTAAAAGAGTTACGGGATTTGTTTCCCAAAATAAAATATGATAAGAATTTATCAAATGCATTTATTAAAGAAAATGTATTTTCCTTAAATAATAAAACCTCGGGATGTCATGTTCTGATACAGACCAAAAGCATAAACAATATAAAATAGATCTTACAACAGTTATTTATAACTACTGATCTATAATCCAAAATCTCTCGTCAAGTCCACCAAATTATACTCTTGTGCCATCACTTGTAATGCAAAGAAAACTGAGTGGGTCATGCTTGGGAGCCTGATGAGCGTATAGGGTGTTCAACCCACAATAATATAATTATTATATTTAGTCATCAAACAATCAACCCAATTACCCATCCCCATTATCTTCGTTTAATCTTCCCAAAAGATATGATCCTAAGGGTCATCTCCTATATCATGTTTACCTCTCATCTCCTTACATCTTATTTCCTTATATGTTTGTTCCTAATAACTTTTCCAATGGATCATCGCCTGCATCATATAGACAATACTAATTCGGGGATCACTCCCTCAATATGTGACTAGTAAGGGTTAGGGTATCATCACATGATTACACAGCCACAACATCGCCTGGACTCGTAAATCATAATAAGGGTTAGACTATCATCGCATGAATACGCAGCCACAACATCGCCTGGACTCGTAATTCATAATAAGGGATAGACTATCATCGCATGAATACATAGTCACAACATCACCTGGACTCGTAATTCATCACTTATCTATCATCACCTAATTATCATCACCATTATATCCTCACCTATCTCTTATCACATTCTTTCTACACACATCAACTATTTCATCTACCCATGTTCTACCCAACATATTGGTAGATATAAATTACAAATATAGTTTAAATCATTTAACACCCATATAAAAACATCAATTCCGAGCCCATCTCAAATAGAAAAATAATATATAACACATAGCATGTATTTCATAGCTAATACTTTATATTTATGTTTTAGAAGAGAGTAACCACACACTCACACATATAAACAACAAAATATATACACATAGCACGTATTTTATAAAATACTTCATATCTATGTGTAAGATGAAAGTGACTATACACTCACTTGATCAGAAGATGATCGGACACCACTACGGCTTGTAAAAGTAGTATTCTTCAGTAGATCTGGAGGATCTTCACAAAAATCGGCTTCTCGCAGGCAGAGCTTCGGCTCGGGAATCACTCTTCTCGGGATCTTCGGGGCTTCGGGACATGCTTCGGGGCTTGGGAATGATACCGGGGCTACGGGATAATTCTTGCACGAAAAATGATGCAAAAACACGAGAGAAAGAGAAGAAATGAGCAATGAACTCGGCTGCCCTCGACATCCTTTTATAAGGGCTGGAACTTCGAATTACGCTGAGCGTAATTTGAGGTTACGTTGGGCGTAACTTGGATCAGCTCGCCGACTCCCCCCTTGGATAATATCGGTTATTTTATATTTAAATTAAATATCGAAAATATTTAATAAACTTCAAAAATTCATATCTTCCTCATACGAACTCTGTTTTCAACGTTCTTTATATCCACGCGTAGGTGGGACTACGCTCTACAACTTTCGTTTAGATTCCATCGGCTAATTTTGAATTTATTTTTATTATATTATTTTAGTAGGCCGGGATAAGAAAACTCCGTTATAAATTCATAACTTCTTCATCTGACGTCCGTTTTTGCCTATCTTTTTATCGTTTCACTAAAATTCACGAGATCTTCAATTCACGTTTAGATTTTTTCGGTTAAAAACCACTCGGTCTCATATCGAGAATTCGGGTTGCATACTGCTAAGTCGAATTTTCAGAAAATCATAACTTCCTTATACGAAGTCAGATTTGGACGATCTTTTTATGCACGATCTCGGTTTAACGAACTCTACGACATTTGTTTAGATTAATAGGGCTAAATATTGCTCTATCTTAATTTCGTATTTTATGTGATTCAGTGTCATGTCGGTTCTGTCGCGAAACATCGACAGGTCATAACTTCTTCGTTATAACTCGGATTTCAGTGTTCTTTATATGTACAGAATCCTTGTAACATATACTACAACTTAGTGAAGATTATTCCTTCAAAATAATCTTCCATCAAAAAGTCATTTTTGATGCTTATCGTCCCTAAATTGACTAGCCCTAATCTACGGGCATTACATTCTAGAATTAACATTGTTGGTCCATTTTGAGTGATATATTCTTTTATAATTAAGAAGTAATGTAATACAGTTGAGTTTGGATGCAACCCTATGTGTAAGCATGTATCTAGATATATGTTCTTATCAAATGTATGTTTTGTACTAGAAAATAGGTGTTTATGTTCTGGTTTATGTATATACCTGACCCATACCTAATTCCTCCTATGGTTTATTAAGATATACGAATTATACATAACCAAGATTGATTAGATAGTAGACTGTGTGTATCTGATCTAAGCCCATAACCAAACAAGGAACAAGAAATGAAGCGGAAGGCACACACTCTACTGTCTATCGGGTCCGACTCACATATAACCCTGATGTGTCACCTAACAAATCATATCTTAATCATTATAGATCCCTTCTAAAATGAATGTTCATGTTATCATAATCCAGACGCTTTAGTTAATATTATTGTGTGTATTCTGGTATAACCATACTAAAACCGACAGGTGATGAAACACGACATATTGTAGCCGTCGAAAGCTGGTATGACATTTGTACACCCGTGGCTCTTAGGGATGTCAACAGGGGCAAACGAGATGGGGAGTGCATCCCCCGCCCCCGCCCCCGAAAATTTCCCCTTCTCCAGCCCCCGCCCCCGCCCCGAATCCTTTTTATTACCCCCGCCCCCGCCCCCGATTGATTTTAGACTGCCTTTTTTTTGGGCTAAAAGAAGTTGTTATTTAGGCTAAAAGAATCTATTTTTTAGGTAACAAATAATTATTTATAGCGGAATTTTACATGTTAAAATAAAAATTTATGACATCTTAAAAACATTATACTAACAATTTAAAAACATGTTTTTTTTATGAATTTTGGAAGCTCAAAGTCATGTTATTGTTTATTATACTTATGTAATTAATACATGTGTAACTTGTTAACGGGGTCCCCACAAGGATTTCGGGACGGGATTGCCTACCCCCGCCCCCGCCCCCAAAATTAAAATCGGGGTTAACCTTGCCCCCGCCCTCGATTATTAAAAAAAATCCTCCAAACGGGATGGGGCCCCCACGGGAACGGGATCCCACAGGACTTTTTGACATCCCTAGTGGCTCTGCACGTCCCACTGTAGCTAACAGCGAGGTGCGGGATTGTCAATCCCGTATAGATCTATACACAAATTCACGTTCTCCCTCCAGGAGACTCTGGTCATAATCGTTCGGACTTCGATAAGTACCCTGATGAGCACTACGAAATAGTACTCATAACCTCTGAATTAACTAGATCCGTAAAGAATACTAATGTTCCTTTTGTACTTTAAAATGTTATGATGTACTAATAATGTACAATTCTTATAGTTTTGAAATCCTTTTAGTATGATAACCATGACTCGGTAAGGTAGTTTTAGTATACTCTAAACTATACCTACTATAGTTTACTCTATGTTCTGGATGCTATGTAGAATCTTAAATAATTATACAGTTTATAACAAATGAAATAACTTAAGGGAATTACCTTTTGCTCGACATGTTACAAAAGGGGTTTAAACTTTCTTTAAATACATTTCATGTCCAATATCGATATAACATGTATATTATTGAGATCAAGCGGGCAGTCGGACAAATGATTCCAACCTTAGTCCACAACCAGACAAGGAACAGGATATAAGATGGGCATGGAACAAGAGATAAGATGGGCACACCAGTCCTAAGCATGTTGGATCTTAATTATATACCTATATATATATATATATATATATATATATATATATATATATATGTATTTTTGGGAATAAATATATAAGTATAAAACAATTTAAGTAGTTTTGAAAACACTTTTAAAATAGGTTAAAACAGTTGAAGAAGTTTACCATGTTTGAAACCGTTTAAATATCGTTTGAATGCAAACACAAGAATTACTTGTGTTTTTTTTACTTTTATCCCCCCCCCCTTTAAAACATTTAAAAACTTTAAAAACTTAAGGGTATAAACTCACCTGGAGTGTGTGATTCGAGTGAAGACTAAAGTAAAGGGTGTTTGATTCACAAATGAAGTCACGAGGCACAAACGAGTCCTAATTAGCATATTATCACACACACACACACAAATATATATATATATATATATATATATATATATATATATATATATATATATAAAGTTAGTCCATTTAACACCTAAGGAGTAAGGGTAACAACCTAGGATGCAAGGATAACTCACCAAAAGAGGGCTAGAAGCAAGTTTGGAGGCTGGAGGGGTGTTCACGGCTGGCTTGATGTGTTCATGGCCGTGAAGGGTTGACGACCCTGGATGAAGGTTCACGACCAAGGGAGGAAAAATGGCTGAAGAATGAAGTATACTATATGTATATATATATATATATATATATATATATATATATATATATATATATATATATATATATATATATATATATATAAGGTTGTAAAAATTGCTTGACGGTAGGTCGACGGTTGACTGGTGTTAATGATTAATCGTTCTTGGCGGCGATTAATCGAGGATTAATCGGAGATCATAGATTATTAATAAAATATTAAAATTAATTAAATATTAATGTATCTTAAGAAAAACAAGTATTTTAAAATTATAAAATAAGAAAAACTATAATTTCAAATTTTCAAAATATGAAAATATGAACATTTTGGTATAATATTTAAAATTTTGAAAATTTGAAAATTTTGGATTAAAAAAATGTTGCTTTTTTGAATTATTTTAATTTTTTTAAAATTTTTTTGACTTTTTTGACTTTTGTTGACCGATTAATCCCGCCAAGGCCGATTAATCCTGCCAAACCCGATTAATCCTAAATTTCCGATTAATGCTCTAATCCTCGACGGTTAGAGAATGTCAAACGATTAATCCACTATTAATCCCGATTTCTGCAACCATGATATATATATATATATATATATATATATATATATATATATATATATATATATATATATATATATATCATGGTTGCAGATTAAATGTGAATTGCAATTATTGTGTGAATGTACGACCACTATTGGTCCATTAGATTAAAAAAAATAATCGTTATGACGAATAATGGCATGATGGTAATTAAATGGAAAATTTAATTCTTTTTTAAATTTAAAAAACCAAAAAGGGTAAATTTGATATTTTGTTTAAAAACAAATTAGGAAACTTCACTTGCTAAAAGACATAAACCAAATTTCAGGGAAATTTCAAATAAAAATTTAAGAAATACAACATAACGTTGTTGAAAAATAACTTTTTATGTATGTTTTATAGAGATAAATTCAAATCTTTCATATTATTGTAATTATTCTTGAAGGAATAAGATATGGATTAGACATTCAACTCTTTTTTAAAAGAAATATTAATAAGGATTTCTTGAAGAATACTTTTACTTGAAGTAAGTGAGAATATACTAAGGAATCAAATATTCTTTTAGAATTTAGTATAAATAATTTTTCAACTTAACAATCAATCATATATTCTTTTAGAATTTAGGATAAATAATCGGTATAACATAACAACCAATCAAATATTCTTTTAGAATTTATGATTAATAAATGGCTTCACATGTTTCATATTGTATACACTGAAGAATTCTTGAAGAACTGAAGTGTTCTAACTATAACACCACAAATATTTATACAAATGAAGTAATTCTTGAAGAATATATACTTTTTTAACTGTATAACACCACATTTTTTATACAACTGAAGAATACAATATCTAAATTTTTTTTTGTCTCTTTAGTTTAATCATCATCACAAAACACTACTATGAACGATAGTAATTCATGAAGAAATCGATCATTCTTAAAGAATATTTAGAAGAATACAATGTCTAAAACTTTTTGTGTTCCACTTTGTCTTATTGATATTGACTACCACCTGCATCACCATCCTCTCATGACATATAACTACATAAAAACACACTAACATCACAAACTGCCACTTTCAGCCTCTATATCTCTTTAAGAATCAAAATTCATTCTTTAATAATAAGAATTCATTCTTTAATAATCAAATTTAATTCATGGTAAAAAATCTAGCTTATTTCTTAATATTGTAAAAGGAAAAACAAGTAAATTTACATTGATGTTATATACAAAAATGTATTTTTGTTATGATTCCACTTTTGTCGAAACTCCTCTCCTAATACCTTTTTCATGTTGATCATTACATATTGAATCCTATTTCTACTCTATTGATGACAAAATCCTCCATGAAGCTCTCCTAACACGAATTACATTTTTGTACCCTACTGATAGCGGATTCCTTTATTCCTCAATCAGTTTCCACACCTAACTTTGCAACATTTATCATTTCTTCTACCATATCTGTCAATATTAAACTCTAAGAATAATAAATAGAATCAACAAAAGCACTAAAATAGAAAAAAGAATATTAAGTGAATCTATGGAATATAAAAAAATAATCAGATTAGAAGCTTGCAATGGAACAAATCTGTCAAACAAATGTGAATCTACATAAAGGGAAGTATAATTGGTTAGATTAGGACAAGACTAGGAAGCTGTCAAGTTCAAAATCAAATTAACACCACAAAAATGGTCTAAAATTTCTAGCTCTTTGGAAATTTTAAAAAACAACATATGTAACACGTAGAAGTTGATATGTACAATGGATAATCAAGTTATAAAACCTGAATCATAATCTGGATTATTCAATTTAGATCCCAAACTAGCTTCCAATTTCAAACTATAAATACATGTTGCAATTTGTATGTCCTAATCAACTAAACTATATAAAGGACTATCAAGTAGAAAGAATAAGATCAATTTTGAGTCATTTGTATCTCTTTCTTAGTAAATTTCATTCCAGCAACATGATGATAATATGAAACAATTATAAAACCGAAAAAAAAACAAAAATCACATGAATGGGAACATAAATCGGATAATCCTTGCTCCAAGTATGATGGGTAGTGAAATAAAAATAAAATATAAAGATAAAAGAAAAAGAATTTTGACTCACCATCATATTATTCGGCTTGCTAAATTACCATGATACCCTTTTTAATTGAATGGCTAAGAATGTGTCATACGTTCATACAATACTTATAGGTTATATATGAACCTAACTCTCTATCTCTCTCTCTCTCTCTCTCTCTCTCTCTATATATATATATATATATATATATATATATATATATATATATATATATATATATATATATATATATATATATATATATATATATAAGGGTAGTTCACGACCCATGAAGGGTTCACAGCCGTGAACAAGGTTTGCGGTCGTGAACCTCACTTGATGAGGTTTCAGGCCCGAACTAGTACTCCGATCCCGATTCCATGGTAGATCCCTTCCTAACACACAACCCTAACTTGTACTAGGCTTTAGAAACCCATAAGTTTGATCTATGGTTGCTGTGTTGTCTTCATAAGTTGGGAATATAGGGTTGTGACAATTTCACTCCTACTCGCCAAGGATCGGTTCCCACTCGACAAGTTTTGTACCTTCGGGTCTTAGCATGTGAACCGAAGACTTTCGCTTCAGCATCAACACTTTCGCTTCTCAGTCTCATAGACCGAAACCTTCACACTTGATTCTCTCAACTTCGCAGGTTCGCTTCTTAGGCCCACTTTTTGACCACTTTCACATTTTAAACCTGTTTTTGATGCTTTTGACGTGGAATTCTCATCCAAATTCATATTTTAGCATTTTAAACCCTCTAAACTCATAATTTATCAGAATCTTAGATATTATTAGATATAAACCTTGTGAGAACAAAGTTCTAGTAGGATCGATAGATTCTTAAGCAGATGAATAAAAACAATAAAGCACAGAACACAGCAACGGCTCAAAGGTTTTTGAATGATTAAACGTGACACCTCAGAAGAGCTCGATTAAGAACTTCGACTGTCGATGTGTTTAGGGTTACAAAAACGATAATCAAGATGATAATCCCCGTGTTTAAGCCATACATACATGCACTATATATACCACATAACCCTAATAAATCATGGATGGACAGGCCCAATCCGGATGTACAAAATATAAGCCCATGACGCAACACAATAATCTTACAATCTCCCCCTTTTGCGTCCATGGAGCCAAGAGCTCAGTTCAGTTGAGCTGCTGAAGACTTCTTGATGGTCTTGAACACCCTCTGTATTATGGCCAAAACAGTATGACGAAACGTGATATACCACCGAAGCATATTCGTAAAGTTCTTCTTATCTTACTTGCTGTTCCGCTTGCACCGATGAATAATATTGATTATGTAATCCAGACAATTGGTTGAGAACAGATGCTTATCAACAAGAGAAAACAAAAATCTATGACCTTCGTTCCTTGTGAACATCACAGTAAGATGTGTAGAATCAATTTGGCCCAAATTCATCTTATTCACATCTCGTGGTTTTGAAGTCGGCTTCACTATCGGTTTCTTCTTCAAGACATTGGTAATCTCTTGATCCATTTTTGAAACTTCATGGACATAAGAGGTCAACATCCTCTTCAAGTGATATAGGATCAGTTCATACTCCATTGCATTTTTAAGAAAAATGTTGTATAAAAGGATCCAGTCATGAGGATTCAGATTTGGAAGATCTGCAAGGGAAATGACATAAATCGAGTTGCCGGAACCTCGAGTAATTCTGAATTGATGTTAATAAATCTCCATTCAGGTGAATGTTTCAGAACCTTGACAGATGTTATCTTCTGTGCACTCCATGTTAAGTACTGGGGTTGACCGAACTTCAGATAAAATTCGATAAGTTCTCGATCAGTTTGAGGATGAGGCGAAGGGATTTCGACTGTTGAATCAAAGTAGTGAAAAATAAATGCCCTTCTTGTCATAGGCATGTCGAATTGGGAATCCCTTGTGTTTTCAATATCAAACGAAGCTACTGGTTCCAGCCAGAAAACACTTGGGAACTCTATCGCCTCCTTTATCAGGATTTCCTTAGTCCACGGGGGAATAGGGCCTTTTTGCATGCAAGAGCCTCATGCTCTTCTTTCTTCTTCCCTTCATTCTCCTCTACTTCCTTCGCAACCCATAGGTTCTCATCTATTTCCTGATCCCTCTTCTTTCTTTTCAGGATTTCGGTTATTGTTTCCTGATCGTCATCACTATCATCATTTGACATAACTTTTTTTTCCTTAACCCCAGAACCCGAAGCTACATTACCCTTCAGTTCTGTTTTAATTACTATCCTTGGTCAAACATGAGGTTGAAATGGAGGAATTTATATCTTCACACTTCCTTCTCCCCCTTGTTGCGGAGTTACTTTCGGCTCCGTAACATCCTTCATTTCTCGAAGGAGTTCAATAGTCGGAAGGAGCTTAGAAGATAAATGATTCCGGATAGTCAGCGTCAAAATCGGATCATGGGCATGAACAACATCATTCAGCATCTTCAAAACATCACCAACACAGCTTGGAAACACCGCACTCTCGGTTTTCAACAGGGCAATCTCCTTTTCTGCCCTTTCAAGCTGAACTTTTTGAACATCAACCTCAGTAGTCTTTTGAGCAAGATCATCCCTCAGCTTTCTTTCCATTGAGAGATCAGCCACCAGTTTTTCCAACCGAGATTCAACGGATGACAGATGGGATTTGTCATCGTCTTGAATATCAGTGTGAATAGCCTCAAATTTTGACTATTCTCCCAGAAGCGATTGAGAAAGAGAATCAACAGAGGCATTAACCTTTTCATCATTGGAGGTGGCATGACCTTGAAGAGATTCTAAGAAGATTCTTGAATTTTGAATAAGTTCCTTGACATCCTTAGTAGCTCGTTTGCACTGGGAGGTAGAATCATCTACATCAGCAGAGCAATCGTTCATGGATTTAGTGTAAAGCTCCAAAGCAGTATCCATGTAAGCTTTTCATGACAACATCAACAGGCTATTTGAAACAACTTTGAAGGAGTTGGAGAAGGTGGTGAAACTGTAATAGGAGGTTTGTTACCAGTAAATGCCCCCATATCTGATACGTTGACATTCACCGGAGGTTTGGTTGTAGTAGAGTTGATGATGGGAGTTGTAGTGACAGTTGCTTGGGAAATGATCGGAGGAGGTATTGGAGCAGTTGTGATAGGAGTTGTGCTGGCAAGGGGTGGTGGTGGAATAGTAGACATGGGTTGTGTTGTAGGAGTTGGGGAAATTGGTGCAACCGATTCTGGAACAGTGGTTTTCATTGGAGAATGAGGAGGAGTAGGTACCTTATCGTTGATCACTTCAGTTGGAGTTGGGGAAAGAGGAGGGGTGTTTCCTCGTGGTGAAGCTTCTAAGTGAACCTCAGCTCCCTCCTCAGCTGAGTGTTCCTCATTGTGATCGGAATTGGAAGGGGATGTCGACTTTGGTCTGCTGTCCATCTTCTTGATTTTCTTTGAAGGAGCCGAAGATATCCCTTTCTACGACTTACACTTTTTGGAGCGTTTGTCCTTAGACTAAGATCCTTCCTTATTACCCTTCTTTGATTTTTCAACCTTAGAGGAAGCACATTCTGCTGTATCATCCGGCTTATCCTCCTTCTTCTTTCCTCGTTTGGTGGGCTTGTAACCAGCATCTAAAGCTACCTGCATCTCAGGAGTCAGTTGGCGAGGAGCTTTAGGAGGGAGCTTACGATAGTCTTCCATGACATTGCTATCCATTTACACACATCGATACATTTTTTCAGGAATGGAGTCAACATGAGAGTATTTCGATGGATCAGCGATGATCACCTTCTTGGAGTGAAAAGTGGCTACACAAGATAACAGTGCATCCTTCATAACAGAATTTTGAGGAGAAGAAATGGCTCAGCTTGTAACAATGGTCCAGAAACGCCCACACGAGATCTCAGAGTATCTGGTAGAGGAAGAAAGGCTTTGTACTAGTTGAGACCAAATTAACGACCCATAATCCAGATTTAGGCCATTGTAGAGACCATACAACATCGTCATAAAGCATTTGTTGGAACCGTCTGACCTAGCAACTCGTTCACCCAAGCCCTTGTGAAGGATAGTTAATAGCCCATTCCATTGAGGTGGTAGACACTACAAGAAAAAAGGCCTTTTATGACGTGCAAAATACGACGCTCGTTGATTTATGTTACGCAAGAGAGAGTGACATTAGAAAAATGTCATCTCTTCAAAAAAATTAAGTATATATGTCGCGTTTTATTGAGTGCCCTTAGAGTTAGTGTCTAATGTAAAAAACTTAAAAACACGGAGGGCACTTAATGTAAAATGTGCGCCATCTTAAAATGTCGCATTATAATTTTAGTGAAAGGCGCGCATCTCTTCACAAAAATCGAGGTTACTAACAAAATATCTAACACTCACTATTCATCAGTCACTTCACTCTCTACAATTCTATCGACTCTGAGACCTCGACTCGCCTTCCCTTGCAGACAACGTCTCCTCCTCCGATTGTTAGGTTACTTCTCTGGCTGATTTCGCCTCGCCGACAACCGTGGGCTCAACTGACATCATTGGAGACTGCTAAAATTTACATGCCCTAGGTCTGATTAAGGTGTTCATGTTGAACCGATTTAGGCCAAGTGAACATCCCGGTTGGCCAGAGAACGCTGTAACAGAAGAGAAAGAGCAGAAGAAAGTCGATATAAGGGGAAGAAGCGTGATAAAACGGAAAATACGAAAACACGCGAATGACGAAAACACATATGTGTGACTAAACAATTACAACAATATATATATATATATATATATGTGTGTGTGTGTGTGTGTGTGTGTGTGTATTATATACATATGTATGTATTATATATGTATATATGTTGAATAGTCAAAAATGAGAAGCAAAAACCCTTCCCACGTTTTTTTGCTCTAGCTCTACATCAACTTGCATCTTACACTCAAGTACAAGTGAAGAAGATATTTGTTTCAATGCATATATGTACACGTGAGTATGTAGTGTGTGTGTGTGTGTTCATTTGTAATTTTGTAACACTTCTACAAACTACAAACTCTCCCAAGAACATCACAAATCTTCATCCTCCTCAAGAACAAAGACAAATCCCTGGAGCTAAATGAAGAACACCAAGATCAAACAAGAAGCCAAGTGAAGAACACCAAGATCAAACAAGAAGCTACATGAAGAACACCATCAACCATCTTCATCTTCTTCATTGAAACTAAAGGTTTTTCATCTTCACCACCTTTGATCGTCACATCATACACCACCAAACACTTTCCTTACATCAAAACACCAAAACACAACCATGAAACAACCCAAAACCTTTTACATCAAGATCAACCACAAAACCCATCACTATTCATCATCATCTTCATGAGAAATTTCACCACCTTTACCACCTTATATAAACCTCCTTCCAACCTCTAAACAACCTTGAAAACATCCTCAAAATACCTTAACACCATTACCCTAGCCAAAACATCACAAACAAAACTTACCTTCAAATCACAAAAATCCCGAAATTGACTCTGACATGAACACGCCCCGTGTTAAAAACCAAGGCAAAATCAACACGCCCCGTGTTGCCCTCTGATTGCCTTCTTCATACTTCTGAACCTCAACACGCCCCGTGTTCAGCAAGGCTAAATCAACACGCCCCGTGTCAGCATCTGCATCATGAACATGCCCCGTGTTCAGCAAGGCTAAATCAACACGCCCCGTGTCAGCATCATTCTTCAAGAAAACCCCCCAAAACCCTCCTACACGACCCGTGTCACTTGTGCCTTATCTTACATGACCTGTGTGCATGTTTTTACCCAAAAATACTTCAACTACAAATACATAAACCCATGTATTTTGTACCCTTTTGTAAACACTTGTTTTACATAAAATCGAGCTTTAAATTAACTTTTTGTTACTTATCCAATGCCGGATTGATCTTTGAACAAATATCGACCAGTCGCTCCAAGAGTCCCAATATTGACCAGTCCATTCAAAGAACAAATATCGACCAGTCGCTCCAAGAGTCCCAATATCGACCAGTCCATTCAAAGAACAAATATCGACCAGTCGCTCCATAAGTCCAGTTCAGTCAATTTATTGACGAACCTACTTGATATATATTTATATATTTATTTACTTTATTATAGCTTTATGTCATTTAAATTTAGTCATTTATATTATTTATAGCTTTATGTCATTTAAATACAGTCATTTATATTATTTATAGCTTTACGTCATTTAAATACAGTCATTTATATTATTATAGCTTTCAGTCATTTACAGCTTTCATATTTATACTTATTCCGCAATTATTATTCTTTATATATATATATATATATATATATATATATATATATATATATATATATATATATATATATCTTATATCTTAAACTAATATATCTGTCACACAGTAACTGGTAATCAAGCCTTTTGTTGTGGTGATCAGATTGTTATATTTCCAACAAATCGGTATCTGAGCTGATATATAAAAGGAATAATATCCAACAATTGGTATCAGAGCTTGTGTGATTTACCTTGAAATTTTTGTCGAAAACTTTTGGTTATAGCGTTTATAAACCTTCCATAAGCTTTTCTTTAAAAACTTCATTTTAATAACACTTGTTCAAAATCCTTTCAAAAATGTCTTTGGCAAATTACTCCAACATGAACTCTGTCTCCATTGCAAATAGCTTAGGATCTGGTTCACGGGCACCCATACTTATTCCTGAAGAGTATAATTCGTGGGTTGGCCGTATGAATCTTCATCTTAATGCTATAAATGAAGATGTCTGGAAGTGTGTAGAAGGAACATATGTTACTCCAGAAAATATGGCTACTCTTGCTACAAATCAAGTCACTCAAGTTGAAATTACAAAAAAGTTGGAACTCCAAGCCAAAAAGGAACTTGTTTCTGGAATACCTCACAGTATTCTAAGTCAAATGGATGACATTATACTGTTAACCGCAAATCAAATTTGGGAGAATTTGAAAAATCGTTTTTGTGGAAATAAAAGAATTATCGGAAACAAAAGAACATCTGTTTTGAATGAATTCGATAATTTCAAAATGCTTTCATCAGAAACCATCCATGATGCTCATGATAGGTTCAATTTGATTATGGTTAAAATGAACAATTTGGGTATCAAAAAGACACAACACGAGATAAATCTCAAGTTTTTAAACAATCTTTTCGAAAGCTGGAAAATGGTTAAACTCATTATTCAGGGAAATCCAGCTATTCATACTGAAACTTTGTACAACTTGTATGGAGAACTTCAATCGTATGAATCCTCGATTGACCCACCAACCATTGCAGCTTTTGGAGGACCACTTGCACTTGTGTCCACAACTTCTCAAAACCAAACACCTTTCAATGATCAAAAATTTAATCATTCAAATCAGACTACATCTTTTCAAAACCAAGCCTTCCAATCTGATTCGAATCATGAAGCAGATTATCAACAACTGTGTGCGTTGGTTGCAAACACAAATCTCCAGAGATTTATCCCAAATCATGGTCAATCAAATTTTAGACCAAATTTTCAACCAAGACCATCTTTTGGACAAAATAACTCGAGTTTTCAACCAAGACCATCTTTTGGTCAAAACAACTCAGGTTTTCAACCTAAACCTTAGTTTGGACAAAATTCTCAAAGACCTTCTTTCCAAAATAACTCAAACCAAGGTTTTCAAAACCAGGGATTTCAAAACGATCCCAACTCAGGTCATAATCACAATCCAAACAACAGTTTTCAAAATCAAAACAGAGGTTTCCAAAATCAAGGTTACAACAATCAAAACAATGGTTTTCAAAACAACCAAAATTTTGGATTCCAACAAAACCATTCTCAACCTTCCCAACAAGCCCAAACTCAAACACCTGAAAGAATTCCGATTAAAAGTCAAAAGGATGATAGTGATGAAGAAGTGATCATTTGTCACAACTGCAAAGGAACAAATCACTATGCCAGAGAATGTCGAGCCAAAAACAAAACCAAAATCAAAGACTCAGCATACTATGCTCAAAGAGCCGATGAATTGAAGAAACTGGAAAACCAAGAAAAGCAAAGAGCATTGATGGCAATCCATGAACCAAGTGTGGAATACTGGCCAACTTCTGATGACGAAGCTGAACACGAACCAACACAATCAAACTTCTGCTTCGTAGCTGGTGTTGAAATACCTTCAAGAGCTCCAAACGTCATAGAACAGGTATGGTCTATGATCTCTGAACTTGGTTTTTCCAAAAAAAATTTTGAGTCCCACATAACCAAAATTGAGACTAGTTTGGAAGTTGATATCAAAACATATCATGACACAATGGTCAATTACGATATTTGCAAATCTGAGTTACAAACCTTGCAACTCAAATTTGGAGAATCAACAAGAACGAAAAGCAAATTGGAAAGAGACGTTGAAAGAACATCAGAAGATTATAATCACATCTTGGAACAATTAAATCAAACCCTAATTCAAAAAAGGGATTTGGAACTAAAAAATCAGTCAATCATTTCTTCTGAAATAAAAGATGTTTTAGAAATGGAAATCCTTCAGTTGAAACAAGACTTTCAAGAATCAACTGACAAATACAATGTTTTAAATGAAAAGCTGACTGATTCTTTAAAACAAATCAATTCTCTTGAAACCGAGAATAAAAGACTGATATGGAATATGGATTCTATCAAAGTTGCCAGAAAACTAAGTGATGATATTTTCACCAAGGCAAACACCTTGGGAACTAGCAAAATTGATACGAATTATAGACCAGGAATTGGAAGAGAATCCTTTGAAATTAAACAAGCAAAACAGGAAAACATGACGAATTGTGAAAACTCTGAATCTACTCTACCTAATCTTTTCACATCTGTTAATGAGGAAGATTCAGATGAAGAAACAGTTATCAACTGTAGTCCAGATGATACTGCTTTCAGTGTTTCCAAAAAGTCTTTCAAAAGAGTTGTAAATTCTGAAACAGACTCTGCAAGTTCTTTAACTCACCAAATCAAAAATACCGATGGAACCACTAAACTCAAAAACTTTTTGAATGGAGAAAATTCCTCTTATGAGGATGGTAGTACTTCTATACCAACTGCTTTTCCTACAATGACTTCATCAATTGTTGGAAAAACTAGTCTGGGACAAAAATACTCAAAGAAACAACAAACAAGCAAAAAATCCATTCAAGTCACCAAAACCCCACTAATCAAACCAAACCTTTTTGAAAAACAACCAAAGAAACCAAACGTCATACCTCATAAACAGGTTTCTAAAAAAAAACCAAAATCTTTTCAAAAACCTTTTGAAAACCGCTTTCAAGATATTACTTTTAATCATTCAAGGAACTTTCAAAAACCATCACATCCGAAAGTTTCAAACCATCATCATCAAAAAGCTTTTCAAAATCGCCCATCACATCCCAGATATGAAGAAAACTTTTCAAACAAACCTTCACATCTAGGATATCTTTCACCAAATCACAGATCTTATCAACCCACAGGTTTTCAAAAACAAATCGCATTTTGGGTAAAATTGATAGATCAAATCAAACCTCAACCATTCCATCGTTATAAACCAATCCATTACAATAATATGAAGTCAAATGATAAAAGAGATTCATTAAGAAAAGCACCCAAAATAACAACTGACAAACCAGGACCCACTCAGATTTGGGTACCTAAAGTTTCTGTCTGATTGTAGGTACTTAATGCTGGAGAACCCAATGATGATACATGGTATATTGATAGTGTCTGCTCCAAGCATATGACAGGAAACCGGAACTACTTACGTGACTTCAAACCTATACAAACCAATCAAGATGTTACCTTCGGCAATAACATGAAAGCAAAAATCAAAGGTTATGGAAACATAACAAATGGTAATTTTACCAAAAAGGAAGTTGCCTTCGTCGATGACCTGAAACACAACCTCATCAGTGTTTCTCAACTGTGTGATAACAATCTTGAAGTTCTTTTCACCAAACAACGAAGCTTGATCATGGACGCCAAAACCAGAGATGTTATAGTTGATTCTGACCGTGCCGGAAATATGTATCCACTTTACATGGATCTTATCTATGGTAAACCCGATATATGTCTGCTATCTAAAGCCCCAGCAGATATTAGTTGGTTATGGCACCGCCGCCTTTCCCATCTAAACTTTGGGTATATCAACAAATTAATCGGCGATGATCTTGTTCGAGGGCTACCACTTCTGAAGCTTGATAACGAAACTCTTTGTGCTGCATGTGAAAAAGGAAAACTTTCCAAATCCACTCACAAAAGCATCTCAGAATCTAGTGTATCTGAACCACTAGAGTTGTTACACATAGACCTTTATGGCCCTGCCAAAACCCAAACCATACAAGGGAAGAAGTACATTCTTGTTGTCGTTGATGGTTTCTCGCGCTTTACTTGGGTCTTTTTCTTAAGACTAAAATCAGAAGCACCTGAAGAGATGATCAACTTCATCAAACAAATCGAGCTGAAGCTGAAACGACCTGTTCGAAGAATCCGAAGTGATAATGGTTTAGAGTTCAAAAACAATACTCTAGATTCATTTCTCAAAGACAAAGGAATTGAACACAACTTCTCAGACCCATACACTCCACAACAGAACGGTGTTGTCGAAAGAAGGAACCGAACTCTATGTGAAGCTGCAAGATCAATGCTTATCTTCGCTGATCTGCCACAATACTTCTGGGCAGAAGCAATAGCCACAGCTTGCTATACTCAAAATCGTTCCTTAATCCATAAACATCTTCATAAAACACCATATGAAGTCATTAACAACCGAAAACCAAACATCAAATTTTTCCATATTTTCGGTTGTCGATGCTTCGTAAAGAATAATAAAGATCACCTTTCAAAATTTGAATCAAGGTCGGACGAAGGAATTTTCCTTGGTTACTCTTTTTCTTCAGCTGCTTATCGAGTACTGAATAAACGTACTAGAGTAATTGAAGAAAGTACCGATGTTCATTTCGATGAATTTTATGTTAGGAAATTGGATCGTGAACATTTTGGTTCAAAAATGATTGAAAATATTTTTCAAAATCCAATTCAACAAACACCTTCTCCTGGCATAGACATTGAAATCGATCTTGATTTGCTTTTTGAACAACCAAAAACCGCTTACAATTCTGAACTTCTAACTACTTTAATTGACCCTACAGGAACACCCAGTGAAGTAATTCCACAAACAAACCAAAATGATGCAAATCAATTCGAGGGGGAACCACCAAAACATACTTCCTCTTTGGAACAAACACCAAATCCTCCTTTAAACACCCCAACCCCAAATAGCCAAAACAATCCCGATGCATCATTTATGGGGGAACCTTCAAACCTATTCCAAGATGAAACGACCGGAGAAGAACAATGGGATACTGAAACTCCAATTATTATAGCGGAAGAGAATCGCTTAATAAAGTGGACCAGAAATCATCCAACAGACCAAATCATCGGAGATCCCAACATAGGCATTCAGACTAGAGGCGCATCCACAAATTAATGTTTATTTGGAGCCTTCTTATCCACGACCGAACCTAAAACCATACATTCTGCTATAAAAGATACAAATTGGGTAAAAGCTATGCAAGAAGAGTTAGCAGAATTTGAAAGAAACGACGTATGGAATCTTGTTCCTACTCCACCCGATGTTACTGTTATAGGTTCAAGATGGGTATACAGAAACAAGACTGACGATCAAGGAATCATTTGTCGAAACAAGGCACGTCTTGTAGTCAAAGGATATTCACAACAAGAGGGAATCGACTACGATGAAACATATGCTCCAGTTGCCCGAATTGAGGCAATTCTCATCTTTCTTGCATATGCTGCACATAAGAATTTCAAAGTATTCCAAATGGATGTTAAATGTGCATTCCTACATGGAGAGATAGATCGCGAAGTATACATCCAACAACCACCAGGTTTCGAAGATCCCAAATTTCCAGATCACAGCTTTAAATTTCAGAAAGCCGTCTATGGCTTGAAACAAGCACCTCGAGCTTGGTATGCCACGTTGTCAACCTTTCTCGAAGAATCAGGTTTTAAAAGAGGTTCAATTGATCAAACCCTCTTTCGTAAAATCTTTAATAAACATCTGTTAATCGTACAAATATATGTTGATGACATTATTTTCGGTTCTACTGATTAATCTTTAAGTGTTAAGTTTGCAGATCTAATGAAGAGCAAATTTGAAATGAGCATGATTGGGGAGATGACTACTTTTCTCGGACTTCAAATCAAATAGTCAACTGATGGCATTTTCATCAACCAAGAGAATTATGTCAAAAACCTACTCACTCGTTTTTCAATGGAAAAATCCAATACCGCAAAAACCCCAATGGCTTTTGGATACAAAATTGATGCAGACTTAAATGGCAAACCCGTTGACCAGAAAAGATATCGTGGAATGATCGGATCACTCTTATACCTCATTGCCAGCAGACCTGACATCATGTTTTCTACATGTGTTTGTGCTAGATACCAAGCAAATCCTATGGAATCCCATGTAGTTGCTGTGAAACGCATCTTCAAATACCTTAAAGGCACTCTCAAACTTGGCCTTTGGTATCCAGCTAAATCCGATTTTCAGCTGAACGCTTTCACCGACTCAGACTACGGAGGATGCAAGCTAGATAGGAAGAGTACATCTGGTAGCTGTCAATTCCTAGGAGGTAGACTAGTGAGTTGGACTTCAAAGAAACAGACTTGTGTGTCCACATCAACAGCAGAAGCTGAATATGTCGCTGCCGCCAGCTGTTGTTCACAAGTCATATGGATGCAAACTCAATTGTGTGACTATGGCTTCAAAATCTCACAAATTCCCATATTTTGTGACTCAACCAGTGCAATTGCCATTTCTCACAATCCCGTTCACCATTCCATGACAAAGCACATCGACATTCGATATCACTTTATCAAAGACAACATTCAAAAGGGTCATATCGAACTACACTTCATCAACTCCGAAGATCAAATTGCCGATGTCTTCACTAAGGCTCTCGATGAAACGAAGTTTCAATACTTCCTAGGCCGTCTAGGAATGTTAAATCCAGATAACATCCATCCTTAAACTTTTACTTTTTGGTTGTACAAAAGTGTGTTTACTTTCACTCAAAAAGAAAATTCAAAAACATTTGAAAAATGCTTTCTTTTCAAAAAAAACCAAAAACATTGAAATAACCAATATTTCCAAAAACATTCAGAAAAACAAATCTTCAAAAATATAATAAAAGACTTGCCATAATAAGCTTTTATAGAACCTTGTGATTAATCGTCTTTTGACTTAATTTTCAGATGCTTATGCTCGATGAAGATTTTAAGTCATTTTGATTTCAATTGGAGTGAAGGTTCAAATCTCCTACTTTTCATAATGTACATAACTTTATTTCCTTCAATTTTATTTCATTATTGATGATTTTAAAAAGGGACATAAGGTTAGGAGGTTCAGATGAAAACAAAAACCCATGTGAGAATTTGTGCCTCATCAATCTGAATCATTGTGGAATTTATTTCTTGTGAGCTTAGGTGTGTCACTATTGCTTATAAGGTATATCCGATTATACCTTGTCACGGTCTCATTTTTGCTTAGATATCAAAATGACCAGGGATGATACATTCCTTTCTTACATACTAGACAAACTGTCTTTTATGCCACTAATCCCTACCTAGATATAAGCCAACCAAAAATGATGTCTTGAGATCCCGTGATCCATCAACAAGAAAAGACGAAACAAGATAAAGAAGAATCAACAAGAAAGCTAAATCATTCAGCGAAGAAATACAAAAAAAAAAAAAAAAAAAAAAAAAAAAAAAAAAAAAAAAAAAAAAAAAAAAAAAAAACTCTACATTTGGTATTTTCAAACAAAGTTCAACCAAATGGTTATTTCAAAGCAAACATCAAAAGATCTCGTGATCTGTTTTTAACCATTCTTCACAAAAAGGGATATCTTAATCCCGCAAGATAGATACTCTCAAAAATCCCAATTTTCTCAAATGTAGCAAATTCTCGATGCTAAAACAAAATATCCTTTTACAACAAAAAGATATTGATCAACAAAAGGGATACCATCAAAGAAAAAGCTGCAACAACAATGGATTTCCCGGGATACTGTAGCCTTCATCAATGAAGATTCTTAGTTGCAAACTGCACTATGAAAATTGCTAAACCCCTCTACATGTATTTCCCGACGGAGAGAGAGAGAAAGTTAATGCCATGAATGAAGAAACCCGCTGAGTAATGCCGAAACCAGTCTTATGTGATTGATTATCTAATAATGAGACTAAGTGACCTTTCAGGAAAAGCATAGTTGAACACCTCCAATATGAGTGTGAGTCGTCAGAGAGAGATATCACTCGTTTTTAGTGATCATTAACTTGTTCTGCTGCCAGAACAACCAAACACCCAAGTGAAGTGTGAGCTATACCTATGAGTGTTCATCTGAATCGACCTGTTAAACCACTTGTCGTCATTTATAATGCTATAAAATCTTAAGAAATTTCTTTAGATACATATATGGCTACCCCTTTGATAACCGAACCCGAGACTTTGATTCGGAAACAAATTTCAGAAAATCTTTTACATAAGATATGTTAAACCAAGTCACAAACTTTCAAATCAATTGCTATGGTTTTATATGTATCTTATCTATTGACAAATCTTTTATCTCGAATCTTCAAAAGTTAAACTGTCAATATGATTACATCATACCTGTCCTTATTTCAGCAATGATCACATAGGGGGGAATTGTTGAAAAATGTTCTTATGTAACCTTGTATGTGACCATAACTGAAATAAGATGAACTGTTTTTATACAATCTAACAAATATTATCAGTTATTTCAGGTTGCACAAATGCGTGATAAAACGGAAAATACGAAAACACGCGAATGACGAAAACACATATGTGTGACTAAACAATTTCAACAATATATATATATATATATATATATGTGTGTGTGTGTGTGTGTATTATATACATATGTATGTATTATATATGTATATATGTTGAATAGTCAAAAATGAGAAGCAAAAACCCTTCCCACGTTTTTTTGCTCTAGCTCTACATCAACTTGCATCTTACACTCAAGTACAAGTGAAGAAGATATTTGTTTCAATGCATATATGTACACGTGAGTATGTAGTGTGTGTGTGTGTGTGTTCATTTGTAATTTTGTAACACTTCTACAAACTACAAACTCTCCCAAGAACATCACAAATCTTCATCCTCCTCAAGAACAAAGACAAATCCCTGGAGCTAAATGAAGAACACCAAGATCAAACAAGAAGCCAAGTGAAGAACACCAAGATCAAACAAGAAGCTACATGAAGAACACCATCAACCATCTTCATCTTCTTCATTGAAACTAAAGGTTTTTCATCTTCACCACCTTTGATCGTCACATCATACACCACCAAACACTTTCCTTACATCAAAACACCAAAACACAACAATGAAACAACCCAAAACCTTCTACATCAAGATCAACCACAAAACCTATCACTATTCATCATCATCTTCATGAGAAATTTCACCACCTTTACCACCTTATATAAACCTCCTTCCAACCTCTAAACAACCTTGAAAACATCCTCAAAACACCTTAACACCATTACCCTAGCCAAAACATCACAAACAAAACTTACCTTCAAATCACAAAAATCCCGAAATTGACTCTTACACGAACACGCCCCATGTTAAAAACCAAGGCAAAATCAACACGCCCCGTGTTGCCCTCTGATTGCCTTCTTCATACTTCTGAACCTCAACACGCCCCGTGTTCAGCAAGGCTAAATCAACACGCCCTGTGTCAACATCTGCATCATGAACACGCCCCGTGTTCAGCAAGGCTAAATCAACATGCCCCGTGTCAGCATCATTCTTCAAGAAAACCCTCCAAAACCCTCCTACACGACCCGTGTCACTTGTGCCTTATCTTACATGACCCGTGTGCATGTTTTTACCCAAAAATACTTCAACTACAAATACATAAACCCATGTATTTTGTACCCTTTTGTAAACACTTGTTTTACATAAAATCGAGCTTTAAATGAACTTTTTGTTACTTATCCAATGCCGGATTGATCTTTGAACAAATATCGACCAGTCGCTCCAAGAGTCCCAATATCGACCAGTCTATTCAAAGAACAAATATCGACCAGTCGCTCCATAAGTCCAGTTCAGTCAATTTATTGACGAACCTACTTGATATATATTTATATATTTATATACTTTATTATAGCTTTATGTCATTTAAATATAGTCATTTATATTATTTATAGCTTTATGTCATTTAAATACAGTCATTTATATTATTTATAGCTTTACGTCATTTAAATACAGTCATTTATATTATTATAGCTTTCAGTCATTTACAGCTTTCATATTTATACTTATTCCGCAATTATTATTCTTTATATATATATATATATATATATATATATATATATATATATATATATATATATATATATATATATATCTTATATCTTAAACTAATATATCTGTCACACAGTAACTGGTAACCGAGCCTTTTTGTGGTGATCAGATTGTTATATTTCCAACAAATCGGTATCTGAGCTGATATATAAAAGGAATAATATCCAACAATACACTTTCCTTACATCAAAACACCAAAACACAACCATGAAACAACCCAAAACCTTCTATATCATGATCAACCACAAAACCCATCACTATTCATCATCATCTTCATGAGAAATTTCACCACCTTTACCACCTTATATAAACCTCCTTCCAACCTCTAAACAACCTTGAAAACATCCTCAAAACACCTTAACACCATTACCCTAGCCAAAACATCACAAACAAAACTTACCTTCAAATCACAAAAATCCCAAAATTGACTCTGACACGAACACGCCCCGTGTTAAAAACCAAGGCAAAATCAACACGCCCCGTGTTGCCCTCTGATTGCCTTCTTCATACTTCTGAACCTCAACACGCCCCGTGTCAGCATCTGCATCATGAACACGCCCCGTGTTCAGCAAGGCTAAATCAACACGCCCCGTGTCAGCATCATTCTTCAAGAAAACCCTCCAAAACCCTCCTACACGACCCGTGTCACTTGTGCCTTATCTTACATGACCCGTGTGCATGTTTTTACCCAAAAATACTTCAACTACAAATACATAAACCCATGTATTTTGTACCCTTTTGTAAACACTTGTTTTACATAAAATCGAGCTTTAAATGAACTTTTTGTTACTTATCCAATGCCGGATTGATCTTTGAACAAATATCGACCAGTCGCTCCAAGAGTCCCAATATCGACCAGTCCATTCAAAGAACAAATATCGACCAGTCGCTCCAAGAGTCCCAATATCGACCAGTCCATTCAAAGAACAAATATCGACCAGTCGCTCCATAAGTCCAGTTCAGTCAATTTATTGACGAACCTACTTGATATATATTTATATATTTATATACTTTATTATAGCTTTATGTCATTTAAATATAGTCATTTATATTATTTATAGCTTTATGTCATTTAAATACAGTCATTTATATTATTTATAGCTTTACATCATTTAAATACAGTCATTTATATTATTATAGCTTTCAGTCATTTACAGCTTTCATATTTATACTTATTCCACAATTATTATTCTTTATATATATATATATATATATATATATATATATATATATATATATATATTTCTTATATCTTAAACTAATATATCTGTCACACAGTAACTGGTAACCGAGCCTTTTGTTGTGGTGATCAGATTGTTATATTTCCAACAAATCGGTATCTGAGCTGATATATAAAAGGAATAATATCCAACATAGTGCCTACCTTTTCTTATGACTACCTTCAACATTTTGTTTTGTTTCAATAACAGTGCTACGTAGGGATGTTTCTGCATAAGAGCAAAACCGAAAGCACACAATATTACAATTCGGTCCCTCCACTTTTCCCTTGTTTTCAAAGAAGATCCATTCTTTATCACATTCTCTATCAATACCACCATCTTGAAGTAGAGGCTTGTAGATAATGATATACTCATCAGACTTATCATATTCAGTTTTCAAATAGGTGCATAATTTGCAAAAAAAGACAAACACAAAACTGCTGGCTAAAGAAAATTCTGATATTATTGCAACAAATCTTCTGGCTACAAACAAACAAAACATTCATCTCATCTTGTTAAAAATAAAGTCGATTCTTTGCCTTAATACAAAGCCAATTAATAATTGTTCATTTTTGTATATCAATAACAACTCTTTATTAGATGTACCAGAATCTTTCTTTCATCCCAATTTGACCGAATGGGTTGACCACCAAAGACACAAAAGCAGATAACTCACCTGCATGCCCCAAAATGCCACCCAAACAATAACAAATAACTAACTAATCACCACCATCATTCCCCGCCAGCTTTCTTCTCTGTTGATGCTCAACCACCTTATAATCAACCACTTCACGAAACAAAAGTGGATCAAGCACACAGTTTTCACTTCCATAAACAACAGCTTGTACACTTGCCATAAGCTTTGCAACCTCTCTTCCTGAAAATCCATCTGTTTTTGCAGCAGCTTCCCTCAGTATATCAGCAGTCAACCTTTGATCTCTATCTTCTGGTGTTCTTTCTAAAAGAATTTTGAAAAGAATCCTGGTTTTCTTGCACCAGCTTTTGCAATGTACTTGTCTAGGTATAGTTTCAAAAGCTTGAATTTTTGCATTCCCAGACATACCTTTCATCACTCTTGAGAGCATAGGCAACCAGCTAGTTGATTGTACTAAGATATAACACCAATAAACATCAACCACTAGACAATTCAATTCAACAGTGGAACAGGGAACCAAAATAACATTGTGATCTTGAGGTTTAGGAGGTATTAATTCCCCTAAAGCATACAAACCTCTGTATGAAGAATGAACTAACTCTATCTGTTTTTTCAATCGGACTCCGAAGCTGTACAAGGCTTCATTTGTTAAGCCTCCTATTAGACCCTAAGATGGATCATTGACTCCTTGCGTGGAGATATCTGATGTTGATTTAACTTCACTGACAAACACCCATGTACCAATCTCAGTAGAGAAGAGTAGTTTCATCTTACACCTGGGCTTATCAAGGTAGACCGAGTTATAAATAGATGGCAAGGAGATTGCAGGTACAATCAATCCTCCTGAATTGGAGTATTTTGCTTGCATGTGGGTCGATGAAAACAGAAAGCACACAATATTACAATTCGGTCCCTCTACTTTTCCCTTGTTTTCAAAGAAGATACATTCTTTTGGCTAATGGCTACTTCCAAACATACATACATACATAATACATAGCCACACACATGTTCAATTCTTTTGGTCTCTCACACCTTTCTAAAACCAAAATATATACACCAACTTATCTTAGTATCTTGTTTTATGAATATTAGAATATAAACCACTTTACAATGTTTATTTACAGCCAAGGGTCAGATTCAAAAACTACATTAAAACATGGGTTCTTAAATAATTATAATTTATATAAACATGAGCATGCCTAATAAGGCAAGCCTATCTTCAACTTCTTTTCTGTACACCTGTATCAAACCACTGCCATCTGTAACTTGAAGCTTCTCATTTACATTGTCTTGTATTCATCATCTGTAACTTGAAGCTTCTCATTAAACATTGAAAGTGTATGTATTTATGCTTCTAACTATTTTTGCTTGTAGGACTATTGGCAAGAGGATTAAAAGTGCATTGATCTGGGTGGTAACTACAACTGTATGTGGCTTGGTGTTGTGCATCTTATACGGTTAGTATCTCCTCCACTTATTAATTTATTCTTACAAGAAACATTTTCATTTATGATCAAATGCAATTAGGAGTAGAACCTACTTTTAGTCATTTAGAAGGTTGATGTCCCTGGTTTCCCATGCAAGTAGGTATGATGGGCACTGCCAAAAAAATTAGCTTACATGGCAAAAATTACTATTCTAGCTTTGCATTTTGTATACTTATAATAGGATTGATGAATGAGATGTTTCTAGGCTTTGACATAATCTAACTGTGGTTAGTTTCATGGTCACACTAAAGCATAAATGGGCATGATTTATGAGTTGACAGCATTGCTTGCTTTATGAAAACGTGATTTTTAGTTACTTTAATGAAGTCTTTTCAAGAAACTTACAACATTCGAGTTTTAGAAAGCTCTTAGGCGATTTTAACAACTAAAAAGTCTTTTTAATTGGATTTACGAGTGATTTAATGTGAATTTTTGAAGATCGGGTACTTTTATCTCATATATAAAAAGTGCAGCTGAGAGCAAAAAGCTATTTTTTATAGTAACTTCAATGTATGCATCAGTTATCACAGTACCGTGATTTTTTACCCCTATATTAGAATGAATACAATTCCATTTGGCTGTTTCTCTTGAATATATATGCATGCCAGTCTCTTGTCCCACCAATGTTCAAATCCTTAGAGCCAGAAGCAACAAACGCATGCTTCAAAGTATAATATCCAAGCTTACATTATGTGAACCTTTCTTCACACATATTTTGCTAAATGCTAATGTTCGTTAATTTTTTTTCATAATTGTGCATTGCAATATGCATATAGTTACAATGAGTTACAATTTTTTTGTTACTTGCTGCAGGCTCAAAGGGTGATAAAGCAACAGTTTCTGCTATAAATTACACTGATATTCCACATACTCAGGTAAGAAAAGGTATTTATTTTTAATCTATCTATCTTTTAGGGTACATAAGTTTTTTATTTTTCATTTTCTAATATAGATTCTATTATATTATTTTGATTAAAAATTCATTTTTGTGAATATTCGTTTAAAATATCCAAGCCTTTTTAACTTAACATTAAAAACAATCAAAAGCCTAACATATATTGTACATACTCTACAAGCAATACATATAACATATAGCTCAACAGAATGAGATTAAAAAGAATGTCATCCAAAAAGCTTCTTGCTACTCTACAAGCAATACATATAACACCTGCACCTCTTCTTTTCTAACAGATCCATCATGTTCACCCTTTAACAGGATTCATACAAATCAATTCAATCATATTATAACAAAACCAATAATTAATCTATAACTATAGTTATTACAGATAATAAAAACAACCATGAGAAACAGAGAGTTTACCTGTGACTGTGAGTTACCTTGATTAGGTTGTAGTTGTGCTCCTTCTTTTCTAACAGATCTTTTATAGATCTTAGGTACTCACCCTTTCACAGGATTCATACAAATCAATTCAATCGTCTTTAAATAATAATAAAATGATAATTAATCGACGTGTGATGAAAATTTTACTAACCTCAATCGACGTGTGATGAAAATTCTAGACAAGACTTCTTGAACTTCGTCAGCATAGTAAGCACTTCAGTGTAACCCATCACATAGAACATTGTAAACAATTGAGTAGTCGTAACAAAATCTGGAGAAATAACAGATGCATCGACTGCAAGCCCCAGCAAAGAACAAAACCGATCTTTCAAGATAGAAGTCTTTCGATTGAAGATTTGGAAGTAAATCCTATCCCGGTTCTTGTCGTTTACAACAGTAGAATAAACCTCCGAAGATAGAGACATAGGAACCGACTCCACCTGAGTTAGAGCAATGACCAATGGGGAGTATTTGAGGTATTCAACGACATAAAGCATATATAAGTCGTATAGAAATGGATTCAGTTGGGTGAGCAAGTTCTAGTTGGGTTTGATCACAAGTAGAGAAGATGAAGCAATCTGTTCGTGGTGAGAGAATGAGTCTGTCATTGTTTAATTAAGAGAGAAGATGAACAGTGGAGAATTGCCTGTTGTATTTGAGAGATTGAGAATAAGGTAAGAAGGTACAATAGGTCTGTGAAACCCTAGCCTTTATATACTGTTGCCATGAGATAGAGAGTATCGTCTGTGATAATTATACAATCTCTGAACCGTCTCCTGAAAAAGCGGGATTTGACAGCTTGGTTTCCCCAGATAGACGTTAGCACGTGTGATATTAGGAGCCGTTTCAAATTCATGCGCCCATTTTCATTCTTATCGTATGACTCGGTTCAAATTCTTATCCACAAGGCGTCTCTTCAACTAAATCTTCTACTTGCAAGATACGCAAGGAAAACCATGATGCATTGGTAGCACAATTAGAATTTTGGAAAATTCCAAGGAATTTTCTTGCAAGAGTGCCAAAGATAAAAAAATAAAACAACAGTGTATAGGATGAGAGTGATGTCTTAACATGACATGAAGCAGTTGATTCTGGGTATGAATCGCTTCCTTCAAACTCATGAGAGAAGTGAAGTGCTTGTGTGGTTCCCTGATAAAATACGATCGAGTGTTTGTTAAGAAACATTGAAAGACATCTTTTCTACTATCGGCTCTTAAAAGGTGGCATATCTCCAACCAAACTTATATACTTAATATAAGATCGAGAGTTGGAAGAAGTACTTGTGAGACTGATGTGGTCTGCTGAACAAGTAGATTAGATACTTTGATAAGTGGTTGGAAATAGAAATCTCAAACACAAAACTGAAGTGGACCTTCTGGGAAGAAATGCCTTGGAGTTAGACAATTTCCTAAAGATCTTGCAAAAAAAATATTTCATGGGGTAACAAGTAAAATCTTGAATATTAATATTCACCGTTAATTCCTTATTGGTATTGGATTGGGGGTCTCACTCAGCATGTGTTTTACGCAGCTCAGATCATAAACACAGATTTTGGGTAACCATAAACCTCAGTGGTAATAACCGAGAGTCTCAAGGGTTACATGTTTGGAATGAAGCGTGATGAAGAATGCGAAACAGGTGGCTTAGAGAGCCGAAAGTACCTCTGCTATAGAAATGACAAAGCAGAATACTCTAAACTCATATGAGAAGAGTAAGGTAGCCCGTGACTAGAGTGAATGTAGCAGCGTGATTAGGAAGAAACGATTGGTATGAATCGAATCATTAAGGCTTCACTCAAAGTTTTTGAGGCTTCGGTCTACATACAGCAGCATGCTTCTAGGGACACCTAGCTAGTCGAAAAAATAAAAGAATTTTATACCTTCCCTGGTTCTAAAGCACGCACCTTCAATGTTCTTGTGACCTAATAAGGAAAACAGAGAAGAACCACACAAAATACAAAATGCAAAAAAATAAAAAATAAATAAATAAATGGATTTTAGAAAAAAATTTATGAGGTAAAAAAATTTGTATTTTTGAATTTTTCTGAAAAATAATAAAAAAATATAATAGAAAAACAAAAAAAAACGGAAGTGAAAATAATATGTGAAACAAAACAAAAATAAATAAATTACCAAGAGAAAAGGAAATAAAATGGCGTAAGAAAGAATAAACATACTATACAGCCGAAAGTAACACCTAGAAGTAATGAAGCGAAATAGACCGATCGATCGGCTTAAATCGGTTCCCAAAAATTACGGAGCCAAAATAGACCGAGCGGTCGGCTTATATCGGTTCCCTAAAAATACGGAGCCGAAATAGACCGAGCGGTCAGCTTATATCGGTTCCATAAAAATACGGAGCCGAAATAGACCGAGCGGTCGGTTCATTTCGGTTCCTTAAAAATTTATGGAACCAAAATAGACCGAGCCTCACTCTATTTCACTTAACTAACCTTTTAAGGGGATATGAGGTGTTTTGAGATAGACTCTGCTTCTATCATACTCGGGCCTTATAGTATTATATTGAAGCTTGTTTCAGGCAGGGCCTTAGTGAAAATATCGGCAAGTTGATCAGATGAACGTATGAAGTGCACCTCCACATTGTTGTCTTCAATGTGGTCCTTGATGAAATGGTATCACCGTGAAATATATTTTGTCTTGGAGTGTTGCACTGGATTATGACAGATCCTTATTGCACTTTCAGAGTCACCGTAGAGGGGAATCTTCTTCATAATTAATTTGTAATCTCTGAGCTGACTTTGTATCCACACTACTTTAGATGTGCAGGACGCTGCTGCAATGTATTCAGTCTCAACTGTTGAAAGAGACACACATGTCTGCTTCTTTGACTGCCAACTGACAAGCTTGCCATCAAGAAATTGGCAACCTCCCATTGTGCTCTTTTGGTCTAACCCACATCCAGCAAGATCCGCGTCTGAAAAGGCTTGTATGAAGAATCTGGAATTTGTTGGATACTAGAGACCGAGAGATGAGGTTCGCTTCAGATAGCGAAAGATATTTTACACCGCTATTATGTGAGGTTCTATTGGATTAGCTTGAAACCTGGCACAATAACAAACTGAGAACATTATATCTGGTCTACTAGCCGTCAGATACATGAGGGATTCTATCATTTGACGATAGAGAGTCATATCAACAACCGGTTTATCCAGAGATGGCGTTAATTTTGTGCCAAACGCCATGGGAACCTTCATCTTCGAATCTCCATTCATTCCAAATTTTGTCAGCAAGTTCTTGGTGTAAGCTTCCTGATTTATGAATATGCCTTCTGGTCCCTGTCTAATGCTCAGTCCAAGGAAAAAGTTAATTGGACCAATTGTGCTCATTTGAAATTTACTCTCCATCAACTTCCTGAATTCAGCTGTTAGGTTGGGATTCGTGGAGCCGAAGATGATGCCATCGACGTAAATTTGGACTATCATTAAATGTTCGCCCTCTTTCTTACGAAAGAAGGTTGGGTCAACCGAAACTTGTTTAAATTTAGACATTTTAAGAAATCGAGTTAAGGTTTCATACCATGCTCTTGGTGCTTGCTTTAGACCATATACAACTTTATCTAGAACATAGCAATTATCAGGATACTTTTCATTCAAAAAACCAGGTGGTTGATCAACGTACACGGTTTCTTCTAGTTCACCATTCAGGAAGGCGCATTTAACATCCATTTGGAAAACTTCGATGTTTTTATGAGCAGCGTATGCAAGAAATATCCTCACCGATTCCAGCCAAGCTACAGGAGCGAAAGTCTCTTCATAGTCAATTCCTTCTTCTTGACAATACCCTTTCACCACAAGTCTCGCTTTGTTACGAATGGCATTTGCTTCTTTATCCAGCTTGTTTCTGAATACCCATTTGAAACCAACCACTGATGCATCCTTAGGTGTGGGAATCAGCCTCCAAACACGATTTCTTTCAAACTCATGGAGTTCGTCTTGCATCGCTTGTACCCAATCAGAATGATCAAGGGCAGTATTGACCGTTTTTGGTTCAACCTTGGAGACAAACGAGTTAAACATATAGTATTCCACTTGTGAGAATAAGGCAGTTTGTTTCGCTTTAATTTGGGAACGAGTAAGAACACGTTCTGATGATTCTCCAATTATTTGCGTTCTTGGATGATCCTTAGTCCATTTCATAAGTGGAGGGTAGTTCGGGTCATAAACTGGATCCAACTCTGCACTAACTTCTTCTTCAACTTCAGATTGCTCGCTTTCATCATTTTCATTTTCATTCTCCCCCTCAAATGGCGAAGCGTATCCCATGTCCTGTTCAGGATTCTCCGCCTCGGTTGGAGTATCACTTGATGGGGTTGGAGCTGGAGTTTCTCCATTGACTTGACCTACCTTAGTTGGTGTTGGAGACGAACGCTCCCCCTCGATTGAGATTTCTTTTGTACCAGAAACTAAAGAACCCTCCCCTTGAATGATGAGCTGGTGCATGGGGAATCATTTGAAAGATGATCAACTATCGGAGTCGGAGGATCATTTTCCAATTCTTTTGCAGCGTCAACAATGATCCTTTTTAAATTGTCAACTTTGTTATCAGCTGCATGTGCCTCTGAATTTATAGCCTTTTCTGGTTCATCAAAAAGCCTTATATATTCTTCAAATAAGTTGGAGATGGGAACCGAGTCTTAACCATTTTCTATGAAGATTTCCACTTCAGTGCAGTCGGTTGATTGAATTTTCTTGATATAAGAGTCATCAAAGGTCACATAGTAGGTTTCTTCAAGACGCTTAGAGCATTTATTCATAACCATATAGGCCTTTGAAGTTAGTGAATACCCAAGAAAAATCCCCTCGTCTGCTTTGACATCAAACTTGTTTCGGTTCTCCTTGGAGTTGAAAATAAAGCATCTGGAACCAAACACATGGAAAAACTTTATGTTGGGCTTTTGATTGTTTAGGATCTCATATGGAGTTAATGAGAACCTCTTGTTGAGAAGGGATCGGTTATGTGTATAACAAGCACATGCGATGGCATCAACCTAGATGTATAAGGGAAGAGAACCGAAACTTAGCATTGTGCGGGCTGCTTCACATAAGGATCAGTTTCGCCTTTCAACGATTCCGTTATGCTGTGGAGTATAACGAGTAGAAAAGTTGTGCATTGTTACTTCTTATGTTCCTAACAACCTTTCGTAGTTGAACTTCAACTTTCTTGATGAATGCTTTCAACTTGGGAGTTGCTTTACATTTTTGTTTAAGAAAGAAAACCTAGGTGAAGCGAGAAAAATCACCTACAATTACAAGAATGAACTTACTACCACCGATGCTTTCGATAGCCGAAGGTCCACACAAGTCAACATGCAGAAGCTCAAGAGGTTCAATGATCTTTGTATTGATGTGTGTGGGATGGCACTTTCGGCTCTGTTTGCCCATTTCATATGCTGCACAGAGGTGGTCCTTGCCAAATTTGAGAGGTGGAAGTCCCCTAACGTGATCACTAAGCACAAGTTTGTTGATGTCATGGAAGTTCAGATGCGAAAGACGTCGATGCCATAGCCAACTTTCATCAGACTTTGCTTTTGCCAGCAAACATATTGCTGGTTTACCCCTGATAGGGTTGAGATTGAGAGGATACATTTCTCTTTTTCGTTCGGATTTCAAGAGAACCTTCTTTGTGTTCTTTTCAATTATTTCTGAGCGCTCATCATTAAATGATACTTTTAATCCGGTTCCCATAACTAGTTGTGAGACACTTATGAGGTTGTGTTGTAGACCTTCTATGTAAGCCACTTTTTGGATAGAGAACTCTCCATTGGTTATCATCCCATATCCTTTGATTTTGCCAAAAGAGTTGTTCCCATACTTCACACATCCACTGTCCTTCAAGGACTGAAACTCCCTTAGCTCTTCTTTCCTTCCTGTCATGTAACGCGAGCATCCACTGTCTATGTACCATTCATCATCAAACTGCTCGTCACTTATTACCTGCAAATTCAAGTAGATTTAGGAACCCAATGTTTCTTAGGCCCTGGTAAGTCTTTTACAGAAAAAGGAATAGCAATTACAAGATCAACCAAATATGTTCTTTTAACGAGTGTCGTTTCATCTTTTCTTTTTGATGGTGTACACCTTTATTTTATTTTTATCCTCCTTAAATTGAGGTGTATTATTGGATGTTTTGTTAAGTGGTTTTGAGATTTTCTTATTAGACCTAGGGTTAGCTGGATTTTTCTTGCTACTAACATCAGAGTTTGAATCTAGCTTTCCCTTTCCTTTGATATCCTTCGATGGTTGTGCCTTTTGTGATTGGAGAGAAGGACTGAAACTAGAGGTTCGGCTCTGAACTCCAACATTGGAACCGAGAGTGGAGGTTCGACTCTGAACCTTGTTGTTGGGACCGAAAGTGGAGGTTCGGCTCTGAACCTTGTTGTTGGGACCGAAGGTGGAGGTTTGATTCTTAGTATAGAAGGAGTTTGGACCAAAATTGGGCTTTTGGTTTATCTGATTGTCAGTCTTGTTTGAGGGAAATCTAGCTTGAGCATCTTTCTTGGATGGGACAAAGTCGGGATCTTGTGACTTCCAAAACCGTTTTCTTTCATTTAAGTTTTTCATGTATCTCTGATTTCTTTGGCGCTTCTGGTCGGCCAACTGTTTTTGAGATTTATGAATGTTGAAGCTTGTTTTTGGTTTCAGTTTATCCTTCTGAGCTTCAGTTGGATGGGACTCATTCTTTGGTTCTTCTGGTATCGCTTTTATTCCACTCGTGCTTGGTTTGTCAATGCTTGAGGGATTATTGATGGGTTCAGCTACGTATCTGCCCTTTACTCTCCATGAGGTTCTCTCTGATAAACCCACAGTCTCGTCTGCATTATCGATAGGGGCGGACCAAAAGAAATTGTGACAACCTTCAGTGTTGTCTTTGTCGACCAAGATCTTCAATTCGGCTGTTTGTTTTTGAGTAACTCCTATAACAGCATATACTTGATTTGGCATTGTTTACACTTTCTGATAGACGACAACCTTCTCTTTGAGTTTCTTTGGTTTATCTTTTGACAACCGAGCATACTCAACCGAGTTTTCAGATATAAGTGGTTTGTCATTCTCGGTTTCATTTTTTGCAAACTCTGAGCAATCAATCACATCCTCCAACGAGATTTCATTCATCTCACAATCCTCTTCAAATTTAGACGTGTTTTCAATATTTATCTTATGTTCTGAACTTAATTTGGCATTTAATGAGTCAAAAGTTTTAATGGACTTGGACTTAATTTTCAACCTATCGTTTTGATCCAAAAGATTTTTAAGCATGCATTTGTGCTCTTTGGAGTCAATAAAGGTTTCAATCTTGTCTAGTCCATATTTATATGTGACTGAAGTGTCATCTAAGGACATAATTGGTTCACATTCAGCAATGACTTCGTCCTCCTTAAACTCAAGGAATGGAAGAATCATCTTATGAATCTTTTTCCCTATTTCACAATCTAGATGAAGCTGAGTAATATTAGTATATAAGCGTTTAGCAATCAAACAAAAAACATTACGTTGTTTCAAAAATTTTAAATTGTCTCGTTGCAAATAAATAATCTCATCCCTAGCCCTAACTAACTCATGCTCCTTCTGCTGTATCCACATTCTCCTCTCCTCACTCTTGGAAGATTCCCTGCTGAGTTGGTCAGTTAGGTTAGAGTTCGTTAAGTGAGTTTGCATGAGACTACCATTTAAGTTGTTAAATTTAAATTTAAGTTCATTTAATTCCTTTTCATAATCAGTTACTAGAATTTTAAGAGATTCAAAGAGGAATTGTACCTTTTTGATCAACCGATCGCAGTCGTTGATCTTTTCGGTTCCTCCTTCAGATTCGGTTCCTTCTACTCACTTTCGGTTGGTATCCCAATAGTCACCATCAGACACTTTACAACCGAACTTGGAAGTTCATCTCTAGCAACATACACTCTTCCATGCATTGGTCTCCTAACTTCCTCGTCCTCTGAGTAGTGGACTACACCTCAACACCACCAAACTCATCATCAACTATATTTTCTTGAACAATCAAAGCGTTCATTGGACCAACATTTGACTTCTTTTTCTTTATCTCTTCAAGCTTTCGCATATGATAAGCTTCGTCGTCTTCACTCTCTCTTCTCTCAACCACCTTCTTTAGCATGCAATCTTTGGCAAAATGATTCTTGTCGTGACAGTAATTGCAATCATACCGTGAGTCACCCACCAATTTATTTTCTTTCTTTTCATCTTCTTTCTGAGAAGCATTATTTGACTCTTCCTTCACCTTTTCGGAACTATAACTTCCTTGCCAGTTTCGGTTCTTACTGACAGGGAATTTCTTTCGAGCAAACTTCTTTGGATTTGATACCATCAAAGTGTATTCATCATTGGTGGTCAGATCATACTCTGACACATCTGAGTCCTCTCCTTCATCTGCCACATTCTTTCCTTTTGAGATAAGAGCCAGAGAGCCCATACTAGACACAACCTTCGCTTCTTTAGTTATTGTGCTTTCATGGGAGTTTAAGATGCCCATCAGTTCTGCCAACGAGTATGATTTAAATTGTTCATGAGCTTTTACCATTGAGACCACTGCCATCCACTCTGGTCTCAAACCGTTTAAGAACGTCACTTTCTGTTCAATCTCCTTCCTTTCAATACCATGATTCATCATCCTACTGAGCAGATGATTGTAACGATCAAACACTTGAAGTAGAGTTTCTTCAGGTTTCTGTGTAAAGGCTCCAAACTCAGAGAGCAGTAGAGTTTGTATTGAGTGCTCCATATCTTCATCCGTTTAGTATAGTTCCTTCAGTCTATCCCAGATCTCCTTTGCGATCGTGCATGAACTGACCAGATGAAAGGTATTTTCTTGTAGGGGAAATCTGATCATTCGTAAGGCTTTGAGATTACACAACAGTTTATCCTTTTCATCTTGCGGAATCTTCTCTACATCCAGCAAGAGCTAATTATATTCTTTTTGAGTTTTCACTGTTCTGTTTGTTCCAGCATGAGAAACCGAACCAACCGTGATAGCTTCCCAGATGAGATAAGCATTATCTTCAGATCCAACCACATAATCTTCAAAGTGATGCGCCCATACTTCATTGTCTTGATTGTAAAGAATGGGAACTCTAGTAGTGGATCCGATGCTGTTTGAGATGTTGATAGGATTTGATTGAGCGTCATCTTGAGACATGATGAGTTTTCCTTGATACTGCAAGAATCTGACCTGTAAACTTGAGAATAGGGTTTTATCAAACACACCAGTTACAGTCGACACCTCAGATGAACAAAGACAATAAAGCAAAGAACATAGTAGTGGCTTAAAGGTTGTTGAATGATTAAACGTGACACCTCAGAAGAGCTCGATTAAGAACTTCGACTGTAGAGGTGTTTAGGGTTACAAAAACGATAATCAAGATGACAATCCCCGTGTTTACGCCATACATGCATGCACTATATATACCACATAACCCTAATAAATTACGAATGGACAGGCCCAATCCGGATATACAAAATATAAGCCCATGACGCAACACAATAATCCTACAAACCTTACTACTGTTTAGGATATGTTCAAAGGACATAAAGGTACTCTTTGACTTTTCCCATAAAGTTTTGACAACTCCAGGTCACTATTCATACTTTATATCACTATTCACATCTAGCAAGTCAATTCATTGTACCTTCTTACCCTTCTTCAACAAGTTTCTTTAATCAAGTCACCCAAAGAAGTATATATTCTTCACATTCCCTAAATCTCATTTGCCTTCACCCAAAGCAAACATATTCTCTCTCTCTCTCTCTCTCTCTCTCTCTCTCTCTCTCTCTCTCTTTTCCTCTCACTAGAAATCAAAATCCCTAGGAAGATCTCGAGTTTCTCCTCCACTCTTGGTAACTATCTTCATTCTACTCCTAAATATTCTACACTTCTTCATACAAAATGTGGATCATATACTCAAATATCGACATATTTTTTTCTTAGGATCTTCAAATCTTCAAGCATCTTTCAAGTGTTCTTGACTTGAAACTCTTCATCCTCAACCTTCCTCCACAAGAAATCAAGAAAGTGTTGGATAAGGTGTCTAAGTCCATAACTTATTTGGTATATACTTGACCCGACCGGCATGGTCCATTTGGGTTGCATCTCATCCAAACTATTATGGATAATTTTATGAGAGTTATACACATATGTTTATTAATATATTATGAGTTATAATATACTAATATGAAGTTACGTTATTTAATTAGTTTTAGTCTTAAATTAATTATGAATTAATTTAGAGATTAAAAGGAATACTAATTAAATTATGGGCTATTTGTTTTATATAGTGTGGGCTAATACTCATTTGTTAATGAGCTAGGCTTATGTGGAAGTCCATGGATGATCCATGGAGCTTTTAACCCATGGATCCTTGGAAAAGGAAAAGACATGGGTTATTAGGGTTTCACCCTAACCATGCACACTATATAAGCATGCTTATGGAGCATGAAATGGAGCCTAAGAGAAAACTAGTGATCTAGTGTGTGTGTGCATGTGTGTGGCCGAAAATACAAGAGTGTGTATACGCTCTCAAAGTTTTCCAAGAGTTTGTGGTGTTTGTGATTCCATTTGAGGCATTCACACTATTGGTGCTTGGCCCTCAAACTCCTAAGAACCCAACTCACCAAAAGGTATGTAATCTCTTCTAACTCTTTTATGTTGAAATGTTCCCCATGCCATGTTAGATAGGTTATAAACCTTGGAAAATTATTATTTTGCATGTATTTAGACAAACATAGATCCAAGATTTATTAGGGTTGCATGCACACTTAGGAAGTGTTAGATTGCTCAAAACCCAACAGTGGTATCAGAGCCTAGGCTTGCTTGTTTGATACTTGATGCAAAATAGTGAAAAAAGTCGAAATTGTTGCTGTCTGCATGGTGGACTCGCCGAGTCCATTGGGGGGACTCGACGAGTCCAAGGCAAACTTCAACCTACTCGACGAGTCAGTTCATGCACTCGACGAGTAGGATCGAAAGAGTGCAGATTCTCGACTTTTGCTGCTGGAAATGGACTAGAAACATTACCCTAAACTGTTTTGGTGTTATAAAACTTATTTTAGTTGGTGTAATGGTTGTTCTAATCCATTTACAATAGCATATATCAAAAATCCATGATTTTATGTGTTCATATAATTCTTGAATTTTTGATGATCATGTTCATGTTCTTATGAATTTAGAAAATGATAGGAATTATTTGCTGAATTATTTAGGATTAATTCTTTATCATTTATGTGTTTTAATGGAGTCCATAATTTGTCCTCAAGTTATGGATTACTAAAGGTCACTTTCATTTAACACACACTTAAAACACATAAGTTACATGAAAATGAAGAGTCTTCATTTTTATGAACCTTTAATTCATAAGTTATGAAATGAAGAGTTTTGCAAGGTTACAAGACTTGCCCTCAAGTTTTGGAATTTGTAAAGTTTCACACACTTTAATAAACTTTAATTCCAAACCTTAGAGTTTTAATAGTTAAAATTCAACCCTTATACTATTTATAACATTAATGGTTAATTATTATATATATGTATAAGAATAAGTCGTTTTACCGTTAGTAGGCCTCATTCACGAAGCCGGTCTATAAGGTGGGTATAAGGTTGTTGCCTATAAAATGGCGACTTAATGGGTGTATACTCTCACCCACCGCTTGCTTGATCGGTGGAGGGTCGTTAGCCGAACGGGTAGAACAATGATTTTAAATCCTCATTAAAAGTATAATGAATATTATAAAATAACTAAACTCTTTTAATTCCCAATCTTAGTTATTTTAGGAAAATGTGAACATGGTGCTAATCCATGGAATTCACACTTTGTACCTTACCAAGTCGTTGGTGGAGCGTGTGTGGTTAACCGGCACACTAACTAGGACTAGTAAGGATCACGAAGGGTAACTTAATGTTTGTCATAGATCAATGGAGCGTGTGTGGTTAACCGGCACATTGATTAGGTGATAATATTAAGAGTACCAAGTGAATTAGCATGGTTATTCACACCTTGTTTTGTGATCCTCGACATCCCAGTCACAAAACTTGAAGGGCACAATCGAGATTGAAACATGCCATTGAAAAGTTCAATGAATCTCAAAAGAATCTAGGAATTTCAAATCCAATTAAACCTAATAAATCATTTCGTTTTCATGGTGGAAATTGGTGAATCATCATTCACCTACCTTTCAAATATATTATTACTTAGATTACGGCATCCCTCTTCTAAGTGTAATATATTGTGATTGGATCCTAGCCTTAATATTACATTTGGGTGTCTTATTAAGGATCCTAAATATCTAATCTAAACTTACTTTCTTCTTTCAGATGTCTTCCAACACTAATGCTTCAGGCTCTAACCCAACTGGTCATCTTTGATGGTTCCAACTTCATGGATTGGATTAGGAACATCAGGATGGTTACTCGTTACGAGGACAAGGAATATGTTCTCGATAAGGAGTTAAAAGAACTTGATGAGTCTACTGCTACTCCTGAGGAGATCGCTGAATTCAGGACTCATGAGAGAGAAGCTACTAAGGTGGCATGTATCATGATGGCCACGATGACAGCCGAGCTCCAAAAGTCGTATGAAGATTTCTACCCTTTTGAGATGCACCAAGACCTGATGGAAAGGTACCATCAGAGTGCTCGTCAGGAGCGGTATGAAATAATCTCCTCCATAATAACTACCCGCATGAAGGACGGTGAATCCGTCACGGGCCACATGCAGAAGATGCAAAGGTATGTGGACCGTTTGCTGAAGCTGAATGTTAACATCCCCGAGGAGTTAGCAATTGACATCATTTTGCACTCCTTGCCTTCCTGTTATGATCATTTTCGAATGACATATCATATGAACAAGGAGGAAGTTACCCTCAGCAAGCTTCAAGGACTCTTGAAGACCGCTGAAACCGGTCTTAAGGGTAAAGCGGTTGTTACCTCTACTACTCCTACTCCAACTTCTACCCCTGTTTTAGCTATTGGGCAAGGCAAAGGGAAAAAGAGGAAGCACCCTTCAAACGGTACCAAGGGAAAGTCTCTTGAAGGCTCCTCATCAAAGACTAAGAACGGTTTTGTCACTCCTTCTGCCATTCCCAAGGATGCTGAATGCTTTTATTGCCATGAAAAGGCACACTGGAAGCGAAATTGCCCTAAGTACTTGCAGGATCTAAAGGATGGGAAAGTGAAACCCACCTATGCAGGTATTTACACTATATTGTCTAATTACTCAACATATTCTAACTCTTGGGTGCTTGATACAGGATGTGGTATTCACATATGTTCTGATTTGCAGGGCCTAAGAAGAAGTGAGGATGTGGAGCACGGGAAGATAAACTTAATCATGGGGAATAGGAAGGCTTCACCTGTTTCCAAGATTGGGGTTTATACTTTGTTGCTTAATAATGGGTTAAAATTAGATTTGAATAAATGTGTGTACTCGTCTGAAATGGCGAGGAATATTATTTCTTTTCATGCTTTGTACAAACAAGGTTTTACCTTTTCGTTTGATAATGAATGTGGTGGTATTAATGCTTTCTTTAATAATGTGTTTTATTTTAAAGCATTACCTTGTGATGGTGTGTATGAAACTGTGTCGATTGTAGACAACTTAGGAAATAATGTGTTGTATATTGATTCTTCTACTAGCCTAGATAAAGCATCATTGTGGCATTGTCGTCTTGGACATGTAAACAAGAAACGCATAGGCCAACTCCAAAAGAGTGGAGTCTTGGAATCATTTGACCTCAAATCAGATGATAGTTGTGAATCTTGTCTACTTGGAAAAATGACAAAATCACCCTTCACTGGAACTTGTGAGAGGGGTGAAGGTTTGTTGGACCTAATACATACTGATGTATGTGGACCATTCAAAACCGCCACAAGGGACGCTAATCGGTATTATGTGACTTTTATTGATGATTTTAGTAGATATGGGTATGTCTACTTAATCAAACATAAGTCCGAAACCTTTGAAAGGTTTAAGGAATTCAAGCAGGAAGTAGAAAATCAATTGGGCAGGAACATTAAGATGCTTCGATCCGATCGAGGTGGTGAGTATCTTAGTACCGAGTTCCTTGACTACCTTAAGGAGTGTGGGATTGTCTCACAATTGACTCCTCCCAGGACACCACAGCTGAATGGTGTAGCTGAGAGGCGTAATCGTACCTTGTTGGACATGGTTCGCTCTATGATGAGTCGAGTTTCGTTACCAATCTCTTTTTGGGGGTATGCCTTAGAGACTGCCGCCCATATCCTTAATTTAGTCCTTACAAAGAAGGTTACCAAAACACCTCATGAGATGTGGACTGGGAAGGTTCCCAATTTGGACCACATCAAAATTTGGGGTTGCGAAGCCTTCGTGAGGCGTGAAACTCATGATAAGCTTGAACCCCGAAGTGAAAGGTGTATTTTCATCGGCTACCCACAGAAATCCTTCGGTTACCTTTTCTACAGACCCAGTGAGAATGTGGTCTTTGTAGCACGAAGAGGGATCTTTCGCGAGAAAGAATTTATAAGCCAAGGAGACAGTGGGAGGCAGATTGATCTTGAAGAAATTCAAGAATCAAATGATGAAGGAACCTCATACACTAGTAATTAACCTGAGGAGGAAACTCCTGTTGATCCAGCTGACGAGTTTGTACCTCCGAGACGTTCCACACGGGTTAGGAACACACATTCGTTTTATTATGGTTTTCATATTACTACGGAAGGTGATACGTTTATTAGTGATAGTACACTAGTAAATTTGGATGAACCTAGCAGTGTTAAGGAAGCCATGGCAGGCCCGGAGTCTGCTAAATGGAAGGAGGCTATGGACAGCGAGATACAGTCCATGTATGACAATCAAGTTTGGAACTTGGTTGACAATGTACCAGGCCGTAAAACAGTCGGGTGCAAATGGATCTTCAAAAAGAAGACAGACATGGAAGGAAAAGTGCATACTTATAAGGCTCGACTGGTTGCGAAGGGTTTTACTCAAACTCAAGGTGTTGATTATGATGAAACCTTCTCGCCGGTGGCCAAGATTAAGTCTATTAGGGTTATGTTAGCCATTGCAGCATTTCATGATTATGAAATATGGCAAGTGGATGTCAAAACCGCTTTCCTTAATGGAAAGTTGGCTGAGGATGTGTACATGAATTAGCCAGAGGGTTTTGTCAATGCAGAGTACCCTAATAGAGTATGCAAGCTTGAGAAATCCATTTATGGATTAAAACAAGCATCTCGGAGCTGGAATCTTTGTTTTGACGAGAAGGTAAAAGAGTTTGGCTTCTTGAGAAGCGAAGATGAGTCTTGCGTGTATGTCAGAGCTAGTGGGAGTATAGTTAGCTTCTTGGTACTGTATGTGGATGACATACTACTCATAGGAAATGACATCCCAACCTTGCAGGAGGTTAAGTCCTGGCTTGGGAAGTGCTTTGCTATGAAGGACCTAGGGGAGGCTACCTATATCCTAGGGATAAGGATATTAAGAGAAAGGAGTAGAAGACTAATTGGACTTAGTCAGAGTATCTACTTGGATAAGGTGTTGAAAAGGTTCAACATGGAGAATTCCAAGAAAGGAGATTTACCGATCCAAAGCAATACCAAACTGAGTAAGACTCAGAGTCCGAGTACAGAGGCAGAGATAGCTGAGATGAGCCAATTACCATATGCTTCCGCAGTTGGCTCGATCATGTATGCTATGACTTGTACCCGTCCTGATGTGGCATTTGCTTTGAGCATGGTCAGCAGGTATCAGGGGAACCCTGGCAAAGCTCATTGGACCGCGGTAAAGAACATTCTCAAGTACCTGCGGAGGACTAAGGATTGGCTCCTTACCCTTGGTGGCAGTGATGACTTGAGAATATTAGGGTATAGTGATGCTGGTTTTCAGACTGATAGGGATAATTTCCGCTCTCAGTCGGGCTGGATCTTTACCTTAAATGGAGGGGCAATTTCTTGGAAGAGTTCCAAACAGGAGACGGTGGCTGATTCGACTTGTGAATCAGAGTATATAGCAGGGAGTGAAGTAGCGAAGGAGGCGATATGGCTAAAGAACTTCATCGGAGACCTTGGAGTTGTACCAGCTATTAAGGAACCTATAGAGATTTTCTGTGACAACAATGGTGCGGTTATCTTAGCCAAGGAACCAAGAGATCATGGCAGATCCCGACACATTGACAGAAAATATCACTTCATAAGACACAAGATTGAAGAAGGACTCCTTGTGACAAGGAGGATATCGTCGGATGAGAATCCTGCAGATCCCCTTACGAAGGGACTGACGACGGTTAAGCATTTTCAGCATGCGAGACGCATCGGGCTGAGGGACGATATTAGTTTTACAGATTAGATAGTTTTCCTGAAACTTGTAAAATGTAATCGACGTTTGATGATGAATAAAATTTGTGATTTATTTATGAGTAAAGTGTTACTATCATTGTCAATTATTTACTATTGTTTCAGTTTTGCATGTTTTGACTTCCAGAATAATTAATTTATTCAAACTTCCACAATCGATCATACGTCGGAAGTAGGTATGAATCAAGATTGTCATGAATTGGGTTTGTAGATGCCTTAAAGGTGTTTAGACATGGCAATGGTTGCTGCAACATTCATGAGTACTCATAAGTTATGAGTATTGGTATAAACCCATGCTCACTTGTATCACTTCATGGAATTTATCTCGAGTGATCGTGAGACGATAACATCATATAAATCTTTAAACCTAGAGATATGAGTTGTTACCTATGAGTTGGTTGTGCATTGATTGCACGTAAACGCATCAGTAACTTGATGTTATAAAACGTGCCTTTGTGTATAATTCAATGAGTAGTAGAACAAGCATATCAGTCGAAGTTTATCTGTTCCTTCTAGAAATAGAAGCGATATCTGGGCCCCTCGATGATTTTGTGTTGACCCATGAACCAGGCCTGGTCAGAACTAAACCGATGTGTTCAGTGAAGTTCTTCGTCAAACAAATCGGAAAATCGAGAAACAACTGCTAGACAATAAGCAAGACATAGTTCCATGTGTTTGTCCGGCTGATATCATGAGAACAGAGGATTATGTGATCACTTATCTAAAATGGCGCTTCATAGTTCGACAGAGTCTTCATTGTTCGAGGGAGTTTTCGAGAGCTACGATTGTTGGTTGGTTCCTGAAGTTATAGGCAAATATAGTTATTAGACTTATCCAAGTGGGAGTCTGTTGGATAAGGTGTCTAAGTCCATAACTTATTTGGTATATACTTGACCCGACCGGCATGGTCCATTTGGGTTGCATCTCATCCAAACTATTATGGATAATTTTATGAGAGTTATACACATATGTTTATTAATATATTATGAGTTATAATATATTAATATGAAGTTACGTTATTTAATTAGTTTTAGTCTTAAATTAATTATGAATTAATTTAGAGATTAAAAGGAATACTAATTAAATTATGGGCTATTTGTTTTATATAGTGTGGGCTAATACTCATTTGTTAATGAGCTAGGCTTATGTGGAAGTCCATGGATGATCCATGGAGCTTTTAACCCATGGATCCTTGGAAAAGGAAAAGACATGGGTTATTAGGGTTTCACCCTAACCATGCACACTATATAAGCATGCTTATGGAGCATGAAATGGAGCCTAAGAGAAAACTAGTGATCTAGTGTGTGTGTGCATGTGTGTGGCCGAAAATACAAGAGTGTGTATACGCTCTCAAAGTTTTCCAAGAGTTTGTGGTGTTTGTGATTCCATTTGAGGCATTCACAGTATTGGTGCTTGGCCCTCAAACTCCTAAGAACCCAACTCACCAAAAGGTATGTAATCTCTTCTAACTCTTTTATGTTGAAATGTTCCCCATGCCATGTTAGATAGGTTATAAACCTTGGAAAATTATTATTTTGCATGTATTTAGACAAACATAGATCCAAGGTTTATTAGGGTTGCATGCACACTTAGGAAGTGTTAGATTGCTCAAAACCCAACAGAAAGGTGAGTTCATACCCCTACATTTTCATGTTTTATTCATGTTTTAGGGGGGGATACAAGTTATAATATCAAAAACATAATCTAAACTTAATCTTTAGCTTTCAACAGAAAAGTTGGGTTCCATTCACGGACTGTTTTGAACATCTTAAGATTTCTATTTTTCAAAACTGTACAAGGTGCAAGTATTTGATGTTTATACCTTTCTAAGGACTACTGGCACATGTTCATACGATTTTTCTACAATTTATGGTGATTTTTACAAAACTGCCTATTATTTCAGAAGTGATTTTGGACCAGTCTGTGAAGATGAACATTCTCACACTACTTAGAGACCACTAAAACTCATAATAAAAATTATGAACAAAGTACACTCATTCTCTAAACTCTCAGAATTTACGGATTTAGATTGTGAATTTCAATGATTTTTCTATAATTCTTCTAACAACAGTAACAGAAAAATTAAAACTAGAAAAACAGTTAACAAGTTCGTTTACACTTTGTAACATGTTGAGCAAAGTGTGTATTATTATAAAAGTGCATGTTGTTTATATTTCATAATTACCTTCGTAAGAAGGTATACATCATATACATAAGGAGTTTCATCACTACGAATAGTTATGATAAACTATAATATGTATAGTTTATGTTTCATTTACACTACAAACTTACTACGAAAGGTTTCATTTCCACTAAAAGAAGTTTTCATTTCACTTTACGTAAATCTGTTAATGAATAAATTTGTGAGACATTCGCTTTATGGTAATTTTAAAGTACCACATTAAAGTCTTGTAATTGTAACCAGAGTCTCTTGTAGGGAGAGCGTGATAGTTGTGTATAGATCTATATTGGATCCGACCAACCCACACCTAAACTTTATGCAACACCTAGACCGGCAGCTCAGTGGTAACAAATATCATAAACGATTCCGACACCTGAAGAATGTCGTCACAAGGCTGACTGGTTCATAGCATGGTTATAATAACTCACATGGGGTATTAACAATACATACGGTTTACGGGGATTAAAGATTATATAAAAGGAGTTTTATTATCATCATAAAACTACATTACACTATTTGCAAGAACTTAATAGCTTTCATTTCAGAAATAGCGATACATAAAGTTTACAGGGATTTTTTTTCATTTAAACGGTTTTATTTCTATGTAAAATTTCATATACTATTATAAGTATTGAAAATAGTTATACATTTCGGTCTTTGGGATTTAAGGCTACAACTCATTTTAAAGAGAAAATATTCGATTTTCTGGAACAAACACTACTTTTACAAATAAAGGATTTCAATTCTACTTACAAAAACTTATGAATTCACCAACTTAATTGTTGACACTCTTTCAAAACTACTTCTATTCTCATGAAATCAATAAAACAGGTAACCAACAACTTTTAAGGATAGGACACTAAGAGGTCAAATAATTCATTTTTGTCATCATAAAGTAATTGATTTCGAAACATGTAGCTCATACTATAGTGTAACTTTTTCAATTATATTTATGATGGTTGTGTTTGCTTTGATCACTATTATATTCGTTGTTATGATACTGTACATGAAGTCAACCCACCCCCGGACGTTTCTGTCATCCTGGTTTGGGGGTGTGACATATACGCATCTCTTCTGTTTACAAAGTTTTAGGGTTTCCGTTAATATAGGATCCTGTTTTGTTGTCTTCATTATCAGTCTGACGGCAAAAATTGATCTAGATATTACCCTATAAACAATATCAGTTTACACATCTGTTTCTTTACAGGTATCAAAGAAAACATCATCATGCAGCACGACGATTCACAAATGAAATCCATAAATATTCAAGCGGTATAGGATCAACAACGAGGATCCCGATCCTCTTTCCTCATATGATAATGGTTATTTGATATGGGAAGCCATTACTCTAGGTCCATTTGTTCACACTGAAACCAAAAGAACCATCAAAACTCAGAAAGAATACAACCAGCTGCTCCTTGATGTGACAGATATTCCTCAGGACAAGAAAGAGAAACTTATCAGCAACGTTAAAGCCATGAGGATCCTTAGATTCTATTTGCAGTCTGATACTTTCCGTTTAGTTAGTTCATACGATACTACGAAGGCTATTTGGGATAGACTCAAAGAAATTTACTCTACTGACGTTGATCTTGAGCATTCTATTCAAACACTCCTGCTTTCGGAGTTTGGTGCTTTCACACAGAAGCCAGAAGAGAATTTGAGCTAAACATTGAATAGATACAATCATCTTCTTAACAAGATGGTGAAACATGGTATTGGGCGAGAGGTGATCGAACAAAATGTTACCTTTATGAATAGGCTTAGATCTGAGTGGATGGCAGTTGTTTCCACTGTTAAAGCGCAGGAGCAGTTTAAAAGTTACACTTTGGCCTAGCTTGTTAGGATTCTTAGATCACATAAAAGTGTAGTGTTGAAAGAATCGAAAGTTTTTTTTGGTATGGGATCTTCGGCTCTAGTCGCGAAGGGCAAGACAGTTGCAAAGGAAAATTTTGAGTCTGATTTCTGTGAATGTGAGCTTACAAACGAGGAATATGCATTAATGGTTTCAAATCCCAAGCGGTTCGCAAGGAAGAAATTTCCATCAAACAAGAACCGAAACTGGCAGGGTAGATATACTTCGGAAAAGGAGAAGTCAAAGAACAAAAGCACTTCTCAAAAGGAGGAAGACAAGAATGACAAGAAGCTCATGGGTAACTCCAGATATGACTGCATCTACTGTCATGGCAAAAATCACTTAGCCAAGGAGTGCATGCTAAGAAGGTTAAATGAGAAGAAATATGGAGAGGATGATGAGGCTTACCACATGCAAAAGTTAGAAAGAAATCAAGAAGAAGAAAACTGCTGATAACTCTATGTATGATTTGATTGTGTAGGAAAACATAGCTGAAAATGAGTTTAGAGGAGTTGAGATCTGGTTAACTGACCCTGAAGATGATGAGGTTCGCAAGCCCACGCATGGCAGGGCATTTGTTGCGAAAGAGGAGAGTTCGCAGTTTGTTGGAATGTGTTTGATGGTGATGAGTGATGGGTCACAGATGTAGGAGAATACTACTGGGAGTGAAAGAAGAGATGATATATGTTTCACTGCAAGACCAATTCCTGAACAAATCAACGAAAGTGAAAAGCTGATCAACAAGGTAAATCTTATTCTTGAATCTCTCAATATACATGTGTCTAGATATGAAACTGAATTTAACGACCTAAAATTCATTTTTCAAACACCAGCGATAGTTTAAAAAGAACTCATTTGACAAACTCTAACCTAAGTGATCAAATCAGCAAGCTTTCGTTGAAAATCTATGAGAGGCGAATAACTTATGAATAACCATATAAATTATATTAAATATATCTTATGAGATATTTATAGTTTATATATTACAAAGATATTATTCATTATTCTACACATAATAATCGATATAGCTTTGTGAGACATACTAGAAATACTTATTTAAGTATAAATCAAGTCCTGAAATTATAACCAGAGCCTCCTGGAGGGAGAGCGTAACACTTGTGTATAGATCTATACGGGACTGACAGTCCCACACATGAATTGTTTGCTACAGTTAAGCCAACAGTCCTGAGGTGACAATTGTCGTACCAATTTCGACGACTGAAGAACATCGTGCTCGGGCCATCTAAGGGCATCAAACATGGTTATAATAACTCACAATTTGGTATTGAATAATACTATTAGTGTATGAATAAGTAAGCAACTTTACACAGTTTTATTAAATAATAAAACTACTATATACAGTACTTTATAATACGACTAGTAAAGCTAGGTACTTTCAATTTCAAAGAATTCATACAAGCACAATATACAAGATATTATTCTATTACAAGTAAAAGATTCATTTCATAGTTTTATGTGAATTAAAACTATATCATACTATTTCAAAACACAAATACACATACAATAGAAAATATAGGATTTTCTGGGTGAACATACTTACATTTTCAGGGAACAAATGACAGATATTTACAAAAATACTTATGAACTCACCAACTTAATTGTTGACACTCTTTTTAAAACTACTTGTATTTTCAGGAAATTGATAGACATGTATCAACAAGTTTTTAGGAAGATAGAGTTTCATACAATCATGCCTTTTAATTATACTTTTAGGTGTCAAGTATACAATGATTTGAACATGAATGTAAAGATATACTTTATCAATGTAATGGATGTTGTACTTTGATTACTATCATACATTGTTGTGATACTGTACATGAAGTCATCCACCCCCGAATGTTTCCTCCGTTCTGGTTTGGGGGTGTGATAAAGACAAAGACCCTACACAACAAGGTGGAAATTTTGTAAAAGTGCAATGGCAGCATTAGAAGGGTTCTAGTTGGACTTAGGAACCCGAGGTGGAGATGAGGGAGTAGTACCCAGAGTTGTTTGTGGTGGCGGACTTCCAGGTAGGGATGTTATTCAGGTTGGAACCGAACCGAACCGACCCGAACCCGAATAAACCCAAACCCGAATAAGGATAATTGTATGAACCAAAAAATGAACCAAATAAGCAATACGGGTTTGGTTCGATTCGGGTATTATTTGGTTCGGTTCGGTTCCGGACCGAATAACCCAAATAACATGTACACGATGATTAAGGAGCCGAATAACCCGAATAACCCAAATAACGCAAATAAACCAAATAACATTTACAAATAACATTTACAATGTGATTATAAATATTCTATTGTGTATGACTTTTGTAGCTTATGATAAAAACGAATAACACGGATTAACTATTCTTGATATATAAAATGTAAAATCCAACCACCACAATCTTAAGATATAGTTATGAAGCAACATATTCAATCCAAAACACCCAAAAATCTATCTATAAGTATATAAGTTAAACAATAAACATTCCACACCCAAATTAAAATATGCATCATAAGTTTTTTCCATATCCAAAACAACATTTTTCAAACGAATAAGCAATCGTGCAAAGGGGAAAAATGTGACTTTTCTTATTCGGTTCGGTCCTTTTGGACCGAATAAGCCCTTATTCTGGTAACCCGGACCGAATAACTCAAAAACCGAATAAGCCTTATATAGATATCTGAAAACCGAATGAAATTGCTTATTCGGGTCTAATTCGGTTCGGTTCGGTTCGGGTTTTCGGGCCAAATTCTCATCCCTACTCACAAGAATCGACAAACAATTCCCATTCATCAACACAAAGAATTTTAGATAAAAATTTGGGCATTTATATATGTAACATCGCCGATGCCAAAAAAAAAACGAAATTTATTAGGAAAATCTGAAAATCGACCCATTAACAAATTCTCATAAAGAAGAATATGCACTAGTGAAGAGGATTTCAACGCTGAAAATTGCATTAAAAATGAAAAATCATACCCTGTATCTCTTTTATACACGAATGAAGACCCAGGACCCATCCAATTTCAATGAAATTTCCATCTCCATCCTTTGTCTTCTTCGTAGATTTCTAGATAATCAACAACCACCATTATCCACAAGAGACCAATCTAGATGAAGATAAAAAAATCAAGATGTGATTGCGAGGTGACCATCGAGCTGAATTCTTTTTTGATCAGATGACCACCAACAGTAGGGATCTTGATGACATATGATTTTTGTTGAGGTTTCATCCTTGTCATTTCCATAGCCTCCTATTAAAAGATATGTGCTTGAGAGGACTGGAAGTATGAAAATGACATAAAAAGAGAGAGATAGAGAGACAGAGAGACAGAGAGAGAAAAAAAAAGAGAGAGAAAGAGACAAAAGAGGAGGGAATCGGTGGGGTAGGATGGATAGGCTAATGCTTTTTTTTTTAATAAATTATTTAAAATAATTTTAAAAAAATACAAAAAAGAAATGAAAAGGGCAAAATTTTCATTTCTAGTTTACCAAGGACCAAAACCAAAGAAAAATTCTTGATTTTGGACCTTCTATGCAACTTGAAAACTTTTTGGACCCTATCCAAACTATTTTGTATACCATAGGGACCATATTTACAGTTTTATCTTTCTTTTGCCCATTACCGGACTCCCTTGTGGACCAAAATTTTGGTTGAAAATAATATTAAACCTATAATAAGTGGATGAGAGTTAATGCCTCTATTGTTGTGATGCCCTGGGCTGTGGCCTAATTTGCCCATCCCTTGGGCCGACCCTGTCGGGACCTAGTCGGGATTTTTACAATTTAAACACCAGATAAAACTATAAACAACAAGGATGGTTTCGTGGATGAGGTGGCAATGTCACCACGGTTGTGCACAACATCCCTGGTGCCACGATTGTAATGTTGAGGACGGAGTACAACGACGAATCAACGATGCATGCTCATCATTTTATTTCATCAAACATCAACTATTTTATCTACCTATGTTTTACCCAACACATTCGTAGATATAACATACATATACATCTTAAATCATTTAAAACATGTATAAATTGTTCATCCAACATAGATATCAAGAACACATGTATTATGAACACATAGCACGTAATTCGTATTAAATACTTCATATTTATGTGTAAGATGAAAGTAACTATGCACTCACTTGTTAAAGTGATGATTCCAAACTCGGGAATCGCTTTGCTTTTAATAATTTATTTTCCTTCGACAAAACCTAGTATTATTATTACCACTAGATTTTAGCCTAACTTTTACCCATTTCCTCTTGTAAACTCTTCCAAAATCTTGATCTCAAATGACAATCACGATCCGATACAATCGTTAATGGAACACCGTGAAGGCTTACTACCTCCTTCACATAAGCATTTGCAAGCTTATACATAGACCATCTCTCAGTGGTTGCTATGATGTGTGCACTCTTTGTGAAACAATCCATGAGTACCCAAATCATGTCGTGACCGTTCTTCGTCCTGAGTAGTTTAGTCACAAAATCCATGGTGATGTCTTCCATTTACCCATTGGTATAAGTAAAGTTACTAAACTCCCATTCGGTTTTCAGATGTTGTGCCTTAACGCTCACACATGTTACATAATCTGCCACATACTTCGGAACATCGAGCCTCATCGTCGGCCACCAATAGTAAGGATTCAGATCCCTATACATCTTAGTGTTGTCGGGATGAATCGAGTACATAGTCTTGTGATCTTCTTCCATCAAAAGATCCCTTATTCCTCCCATCTTAGGAACCCAAATCTTATCTTAGAATACCTTCAATCCTTGACCGTTTGTACCGAATTGCAATGTTTTGCCTAAACGTTCTTCCTTTCAGTCATTTTTCTCTAAATCTTCTTCCTGAGCTTTTTAAAAGCTTTCCACAATTATTGAGACAACTTCTATTCTTAACATTGTTGGACTTTTCCTTTACAGGTTTACCTTTCGACTTAGAGCATAAGCTACAACATTTGCTTTACCAGGGTGGTAAAGTATCTCACAGTTGTAATCCTTGAGCAATTCTAGCTAGCGTCGTTGTCTCATATTCAATTCCTTTTTATCAAAGAGATACTGGAGAATTTTATGATCAATGGATAGTTTTCACTTTGTGCCATAAAGATAATGCCTCCATATCTTTAATGCAAATACTACCGCTGCTAACTCTAGATCATGAGTGGGGTAGTTCTTTTCCTGCTCTTTCAGTTGTCGAGATGCCTATGATATCACTTTATCTCTTTGGGTCAGAACACAACCCAACCCAACCCAACTCTAGATGCATGACTATAGACTACAAAGTCTTCAACTCCGCCAGGTAAAGAAAGAATCAGTGCTTCACACAACTTCTTCTATAGCTTCTCGAATGCTTCTTCGTGTTTCTCATTCCATGTATATGTATCCTTTGTGGGTCAAAGTTGTTAATGGAGCAACTATCAAAGAAAAGCTTTGGATAAACCTTTGGTAATATCCAGCTAATCCTAGAAAGCTTATGTAACACCCGTAGATCAGGGCTAGTCAATTAAGAGACAATAAGTGTCGAAAACAACTTTTTGATAGAAGATTATTTAGAATGAATAGTGTTAATTAAAGTTGTAGTATATGTTACAAGGATTCCATACATATAAAGAACGCTGAAATCCAAGCTATAACGAAGAAGTTATGACTCGTCGAAGTTTTGTGACGGAACTAGCACGACACAACGGGACGTAAATCGTGAATTTAAGTTAGAGCGATATTTAGCCTTAGTGATCTAAACGAGAGTAATAGAATACATTTAATTGAGAGCGTGCATAAAAAGAACGTCTAAATCTGACTTCGTATGAGCAAGTTATGATTTTTCTAAGTTTCGACTTAGCGGTTTGAAGCCCAAAGTTCGAATTTGAGATCGAGTGAGTTTTAGTCGAAACAATCTAAATGAGAATCGAAGATCTCATCGATAGTAGTCAAACGGAAGAAAGACAGACGAAAACGGACGTCAGATGAAGAAGTTATAAATTTCTAACGGAGCTTTCCTGTCCCGGCCTACTAAAAATAATATAATAAAAATAAAGTCAAAATTAGCCGATGGAGTCTAAACGAAAGTTGTAGATTATAGTCTCACCTACGCGTAGATATAAAGAACGTCGAAAACGGAGCTCGTATCCAAAAGTTACACAATTTTGAAGTTTGGTTAATTGGGTTACGCCAAGCGTACGAGAGTACGCCCAGCATACCCGTATGCTTGAGTCGGAATGGGCCACGTCGACCTGGCCCATTACTCAAGTGTTTAAGTCCGTAAGCAATGATGCATTCGTCCTGATCGGAAGCGTACGCCCAGCGTAATCCTCCTTTCAGCACCCTATAAATATAATTCGAGGGCTGCCGAGTTGTGGTGCTCAAATTATTCTCTCTCTCTCTCGTTATTGCCTCGTTTTGCATGCAAGTTATATACCGAAGCCCCGGTATCATTGTCGAGACCCGAAGCAAGTCTCGAAACCCCGAAGATCCCGAGAAGTAAAATTCCCGAGCCGAAACCCTGCCCCCGAGAAGCCCGGTTTCACCAAAGAATACTACTTTTTGAGACGTCGTGCTATCTGAGCAATCGTATTATCAAGTGAGTGTGTAGTTACTTTCTTCTAACACATAAATACAAAGTATTTTACTATGAAATACGTGCAATGTGTTATATGTTATTTGTTTATTCGAGATAGGTGTGGAATGAATGTATTATACAGGTTTTTAATGATTTAAACTGTATATGTGTTTCCATCTACAAATATGTTGGGTAGAACATGGGTAGATGAAGTAGTTGATGTGAGACGAAATGACAACAAGTTTTGATGATATTGATGTTCTAGCTAACTAGTGGAATAGAGATGGTGACCACAGACTGTTCTAGACAATCCAATGAAAAGTTAACAGGTTCGTAACCTCTAGGTATTTTTGAACTATTTGTGTTCACTCGGTGTTTTGGAACTCTACGTGTTCGGTAGGTATTTTGAACTACATATGTTCATCTGGTGTTGTTGAACTGAGTGTGTTCACTAGGTATTTCAAAACTAAGTGTTCACCGGATGTTTTGAATTAAGTGTTCACTAGGAGTGTTTGAACTAGGTGTTCATTAATTATGTTGAACTAAGTATTCACCAGTTGTAATTTGAGGACCTTGGCAGTGATGGACTTTGTGTCAATTCCTTAGGTCAATCCTTAGGAATGAATGGGTGAAGGATGATTGATTCTCAAATAAATCCTTAAGAAATAAAGGAGATAACGGGGATGGGTAATTGGGTCAATTGTTTGATGATTAATTATAATAATTGTATTATTGTGGGTTGAAAACCCTATATGCTCACCAGGCCCCCAAGCCTGCCCACTCAGTTTTATTTGTATTACAGGTAGGGACGCAAGAGCATAAGTTGGATGACTTATCAAGATATTTTGATAAAAGACCAGTAGTTGTAAATAACTATTGTAAGGGCTGTATTTTATTGTTTATGCTTTTTGGTCTGTATCGGAACATGACATCCCGAGGTTTTATTATTTAATGAAAAAGTACATTCTTTTAAGAAATGTTTTGATAAACTCTTATCATATTTTTTTTTGGGAACAAATTCCGCAACTCTTTTAATCAAAGGATTACTCTGATTTTATAAAACAAAGCGTAAATAAATCGGTCTTTTCTGGCCGTGATTTTGGGGATGTCACAGTTGGTATCAGAGCATTAGTTTAAGCGAACTTGGAATTTTTAGGATTTCTAGACTTAAACTTAGAATGCTAAGCAATGATTGTGAGGAGTGTTTCAAATGAATTTAGGTAAAACACAAGAGTAGACACAAGCACTAGCTTAGTTAGGAAAATGCCTAAAATGCTTCTATGTGCTAAATGCTATATGTTTGCTATATGTGAGATTATTTGTTCGGATCGATGGTCTGTTGCCGACCAGATCTGGAAAACCTTATGTGTTTAGGATTCTAAGCGTATGACTACGGTAATAAAACTAGCATGTAATCGTTTCGGAGTGATAAGGATGATTTAAATATCTATCGTGTTTGAGGATCTAAATTCACCTTATTTGGTGTAAAGATAAAAAATGGCGAGAACAAGAAGCGGAGTGGGAAACGTAAACAAAAAAAGGAATCAAGCACCTGCTATTGACCAAGTAGTTGTTGTAGCAGCAGCACCTGAGCCGATTTTGTGGGAAGATTTTATGGTGCAACTAAAGATGCAACACTGCTCTGAGCAGGATCTACTGGAAATCAGTAATGTGTTTTAGAATCTGAAAAAGGGAAGGTTGAGCGTCAACGAGTACGCCACTAGTTTTACGGAGAAGATGAAGCTGGTCCCCTACTTACTTCCAACACACAAATATGCTAGACATCTATCCGGTTGAAAGAGACCAAAAGGGAAGCCAGCACCCAGATATGCTATGCAGTTATCCGGTTGAAAGAGACCAAAGCGGAGGCCAACATCCAGATATGCTAGGCAGTTACCGATTGAAAGATACTGAAGGGGTAGGTCAGTGTCCCAACCCGAAGTTATTCCGACGCAGTAACCCACTCCGTCCGTAAAACCCGTCTATAGCGATTCGTTCCGATTTCATTTTTAGGCTAAGTTATTTAAATTTATATGTTTATTATAATCTCATGAGTGTCCAAACCCCTTAGGAACTCATGAAATTGGCCCAAATTTTTAATTTGAAAATTTCTAAAATCGATCCCGCCGGGTTACGATAACCTAATCAGGTGCGACCAAAAGCCCTGTTTAACATCGGTATCGGGTTGAATTCCACCGTGTCCCAAACCCGAACAATATATAAAGTTGATTAAGCCTCATTTGATGCTTTTTCACTCTCTCTCTCTAACCTCTCTACTCAAAATCAAAGCTTTAGGTCCAAAATCATCAAGTTAAGGCTTCAAATCATCAAGGTAACTATCCTAGCTCCTAGTATAACACCTTTAGCCTTCAAATTCGAGTTTAGATCATGGATTAGGACCATATTCATGTGCTTACGGCCCTGGAGCATTCTTGGGCCGTAAACACATATAAGTGGGGTTTTTGAGCCTTAAAACCCTTCCAAACCACCTTTGGAGCTTAGATATGGCTTAAGGACTTATTGGATTGGACTTAGAACACCTTAAACATAATTTTTGAGGAGTAAACATGAGTTTAATGCCCAAGAACATGCTTGGGCCGTAAACTCATTATCTTGAAGAGTAAACTCATTTTCAAGTGTTTAAATGCCACTTAAACATACCAATAGCCTTGGATTAAATTCTAGAACCAACCACAATCGATTTAGGGGCCTTAAACATGATGAAACTACCCCATAGGAGCTTACGGCCGTAAACCCCCCAAGGATTGGTTCCTGGGCCGTAAACTCATAATGGTGCCCTAAATTCATCCCTTTGCATGTAAAATTAGTATAAATCACATGTGATTGACCCTACACCACCAAATCATATAAGGAATGGACATGGGGGAGCTTACGACCGTAAACTCCTTTAAGTGGTCCATTTGGTGGTTTAGTCCTTTTCCAATGCTCTAGAACAAAACCTAGCACCATCCCTCAAGTATTTTAAGGCCAGTTAGCACCCAAAAACACCACCCTCGAGTTTACGGCTATAAAATCATGGGGATGTAGTGTTTAGGGCCGAAAAATCTCTTAGGAGTTTACTCTTGAAGAGTAAACTCCATATCCAAGCCATACTCGTCTGTAGGTGTCACCCGGGTCCCTCCAAACACTTGTAATGAAGTGTTTTCGTGACTAGAAGTGTATATCCTTAACTAAACACTAGTTCAAGTCCTAATTAGATACAAATGTGTATCTTTTCATATTACAATAGGAACCTCGCTCGTTATCAAGCCCCGTACTGACACTTAGCATCCAAACCGACACGTTTTCTCGTCTGGTGAGTTCATACCCCTACCCTTTTTAATGTTTTTCAATGTTTTCAAGGGGGAATACAAGCAAAAGTGCAAGATTATCTTGTACTTAAATTCATTATTTCATTTGAATGGTTTCATAATTCATACGCTTTTAGAATTGAAAACATATTAACAAACTGTTTTGACTTGTAGAGTTGTTTTTCAACTTGATTTCAATTCTTATTATATAGTGTTATACTTTATATTTCACGATTGATTGTTCACACATTTACAATTGAAATCATAGATCATTTGTATTGTCCTTAATAGAACACCCCTAGATGCGAGTGTAAAGGACAGGTATCATTAGAACTTTAGTCAGACCCTTGGTAGTACTCCCCCTAGATACGAGAGTAAAGGACTTTTAAAATAGAGTTTCTGTAATAATAACTTTTAGTTTTAAATTTATTAATATTAAGATTGGAGACACGTCCTTTGTAACACTTCCCCTAGATACGAGAGTGGAGGACTATCCCTGTAACCAGAATCTCCGGAAGGGGAGAGCGTGACTTGAGTGTATAGATCTATACAGGATTGACTATCCCGCACCTGGCTGCTAGCTATAGCCGAACCGAAAGGTTCAAGGGTGACAAAAGTCATAAAAGATATTGGCCTGTTCTGAGTCATATCTAGTCGGTAGTATGGTTATGGAACTCGCAATCAAGATTATGAAAACTTTATACTTAATTATTAGTTTTTATATACGTGTTAAAACTAATGTACATTTAAGGGTAATCAAACTTTCAGTAGACTTCACACACACACTTTAAGTATAGTAGATACTTTTACGTTACTTTCAGGTTCGCTAACAAATAACAAACTTTTTAGGAAAATAAGGGTTTTTCCTGGGATAACTAAACTTGTACTTAACCATATTTTGTAATAATCAGATATCAAACTGTTCTTTACCAAACTGTGTAACAAACAAGTAACTAAACTTTACTTTTAAGAAAATATGGGATTTTCTTGGATTCATAACTTTTTCAGAAAACCGAAAGGAAACTTGTTCTTTTTCAGAAAAGCAAAACCACTTATGAACTCACCAGCTTTATCCTGATTTTTAATTTACTTGTATTCTCAGGTCCACATTACACAGGTACCCGCGATCTTTTGGAGAAGACGGAGCTTAGAAGTCACGTCTTTACTTTTGTTCATATATACTAATGTATAACACATGTACAACTTTACTTTCAAACAAATGTAAACTTTCATATGTAATGTAATGGTTGTTTACTTTGCTTACTATGTACATTGGTTATGATATTCAACATGAAGTCACCTCCGCCCCGGAACGTTTCCGCCCTGGGTTTCGGGGTGTGACAGATTGGTATCAGAGCCCTTGTTTATAGTGAACTGAGTATACCAAACCTTACATGGTATAATACTATAAACACTAAGGGGCCTAAGTGCTCTGAACTAAAAGAATATTACAACGTATAATTATTTTCAAAAGTATACAAGTATATCTAACCGTCGAGATCCGTAACTACAACTAGAACCAAACACAAGTAAATGGGTGTTGTACACTGTGGTTAAACCTGGGTAGTTATGTAGTTGCGTCTAGGATCAATATAGCCTGGCCAACTATATTCATTTGAGACACGGCCAACATGTGCTTGGGAGTGACTGTAGTGTTTAGCATGCCTAAAACTTACCCTAATACACTAAAAATCGAACCATGGTTGTAGTGAATCATGAAATACTATAGGAGTATTTCTCGAGCCAATCCTTTGAAGAAAACCTCATTCAAGCGTTGTTCCCTGATCATTCCTTTAGCGATAATTTATCTGTTTTTATAACTCTTTCATGCTTTATCGCTTATTCGGAATATATCTATCATATCTCTTGATTCAATTCAGAGGACTTACCATCCTCCCTTTCCTGATCTTATTAGATCAAGATGCCTCCAAGAAAGATACCCAGCTCAAAGACCAATAACCCTCCGCCAGCACCTCCTCCTGAAATTGACCCTGTGATATTTCAGGCAGCTGTTACTGCCGCGGTGGCAGCTGCTACGTCTCAAAGGAACTCTGTTGGTTCTAGTGGTTCGGGAGGTGGTACACAAACCCAAAACCAAGAAAGCAGTCAGGGACACCGAAAAGAGGGTTCCTATAAAGATTTCATGAACGCAAAACCCACGTCCTTTGATGACACTGGAGGTGTCATTTCCCTCACCCGATGGTTCGAGAAAATCGAATCTATCTTTGAAATTTGTGCCTATTCAGAATATGATAAGGTGAAGTTCGCCACCTGCACCTTCATTGACAAAGCCTTGACTTGGTGGAACGGCCGAGTCAAATCCCTAACTTTACCTGTAGCCAATGGCATGGGTTCGGAAGCCCTGAAGGAACTTCTGCTGGCTAAGTACTGCCCTCGGGGCGAAATGCAGAAATTAGAGCATAAACTCTGGAACTTGAAGATGAAGGGTTCCGATATTGCCGCTTACACTTCCAGGTTCGATGACTTGGCGCTAATCTGCCCGGGAATGGTTACCCCAGAGAGTAAGAAGATAGAGAGATTCATCTAGGGGCTAACCCAGCCAACAAAAGGAAACATCTTAGCTGTGAGGGCGGATACATACGACAGCGCCAAATGCTTAGCACAAACCTTAATCGACCCTAGTGATGACCTTGAGGAAGCAGCTACCACTCCTGAGCCAACAGAGAGGAGTGGCGAGAAAAGAAAAATTGGGAAGGAGAAGAAAAGTCAGACATCGCAGGATTCTTCGAAGAGGCAGCAAACTGTGGCAGTTCACGCTGCTACTACCCCTGCAGCTATTTCTGTTGTTGGATCCTCAGCTCGAACGCCTACCAGTAGGTATGCTGGAACCCTCCCTAGTTATGACAAGTGCAACTATCATCATCTCACTTCCAGCCCATGTCGAGAGGTGTTTTGCAACAGTTGTGGCAAAAAGGGTCACACTGTGAAGAACTGCAAGACACCAGCTCAATCAACCAATCAAGCTTCCGGAGCGGGCATTGGTCAGGCCTACTATGGTTGCGGAGAAGTCAGGCATTTTAAGCAAAACGGCCCCAAGGCAGCAATGACTGGCAACACCGGAAGAGTTCTAGCAATAGGACGAGAGGAGACAGCCACTGATCCCACCGTCGCCGCAGGTATATTCCTCCTGGACAACTCTTATGCCTGCAATCCTTTTCGATTCTAGTGCTGAAAGAAAAATCTTTTAACTATTCATTCAGACATCTTCTTAATTTTAGCCCTTCACTAGTAAATGAAACATTCACCATCGAGACGACTAACAGTGGGAAAGAGAACTTTATCGATACATCCATAGGTTGTACCTTTACTTTGAACGACCATTCTTCATCCATTGATCTTATGCCGGTTTCCATAAACAGATTTAATGTTATCTGTGGCATGGACTGGTCAAGTCCCAATCGTGCCAATACCCTTGTATTGAAAAATCCATCCGTCCCAATCTCCTCCTCTGGTCAGACCCTCATGATCTATAGCGATAAATCCGGTTCCAACCTTCGTAACATTTCATGCATTAAAACTCAAAAGTTTCCCCGAAAAGAATGTCATGCATTCCTCGTCCGTGTGATCATCGAGAATCGGGAAGTTTTGCAACCTTTCTGATATCCCTCCCGTAGAGCTCCCGAGAACTCCTTTCGAACGTCTAGTCAAGTCTCGTATCGACCTAATCCCTGGAACTACCGCGTAGCCAAACCCCCGTGAGGATGATGTTTCCAAAACAACGATCCAGACTCGATATGGACACTACGATTTAGTAGTGGTGCTCGTCGGTCAAACCAATTTCCCTGGTCTTGAAGTAAACAAGCAGTCATACCCGTGGGCCCATAACCCACAGGTCCCAGAAATCTCTTTGAGAATCATCAGACCCTTAGCTACTCTGCCACATAAAGATGTACCCTCTTGTTGGAGCTTGTTTCCTGTTGAAGGTCTTATCCCAAAAAGGCATAATATGCTTTGGGAAGCACGAAAGACTTCACCCGTGATGCATCGGACTTTGCGAAATCCCCGCCAGAATCGGAACCGTGAACTGCAAACTTCGACTATCTCAAGGACTTAGTAGTACCCATCCTGTCTTCCACGTCTCGAATCTTTAGAAGCGCTTGCCCAAAGAAAACCTAGTAATCCCTTGATGAGACCGAAATCAACGAATATCTAAACCCCCATGGAAGAACAAATTGAGATCACGGATTCAGAGATCAAACGTACAAAACAAAGCCGCATCCCGATAGTGAGGGTTCGCTGGAATGTCAAGCGAGGACCCGATTCCACTTGGGAGCGTGAAGACCCAAAGCAGTAGATTCATCCACACCTCTTTCATTTTCATGATATGTATCTTAATCCTTGAATTTCGAGACGAAATTCCCTCTAACGGGGGATAATGTCACAACCCGAAGTTATTCCGACGCCGTAACCCACTTCGTCCGTAAAACCCGTCTTTAGCGATTCGTTCCGATTTCATTTTTGGGCTAAGTTATTTAAATTTATATGTTTATTATAATCTCATGAGTGTCCAAACCCCTTAGTAACTCATGAAATTGGCCCAAATTTTTAATTTGAAAATTTCTAAAATCGATCCCGCCAGGTTACGATAACCTAATCAGGTGCGACCAAAAGCCCCGTTTAACATCGGTATCGGGTAGAATTCCACGGTGTCCCAAACCCGAACAATATATAAAGTTGATTAAGCCTCATTTAAAGCTTTTTCACTCTCTCTCTCTAACCTCTCTCCTCAAAATCAAACCTTTAGGTCCAAAATCATCAAATTAAGGCTTCAAATCATCAAGGTAACTATCCTAGCTCATAGTATAACACCTTTAGCCTTCAAATTCGAGTTTAAATCATGGATCAGGACCATATTCATGTGTTTATGGCCCTGGAACATTCTTGGGCCGTAAACACATATAAGTGGGGTTTTTGAGCCTTAAAACCCTTCCAAACCACCTTTGGAGCTTAGATATGGCTTAAGGACTTATTGGATTGGACATAGAACACCTTGAACTTAATTTTTCAGGAGTAAACACGAGTTTAATGCCCAATAACATGCTTGGGCCGTAAACTCATTATATTGGAGAGTAAACTCATTTTGAAGTGTTTAAATGCCACTTAAACACACCAATAGCCTTGGGTTAAATTCTAGAACAAACCACAATCGATTTAGGGGCCTTAAACATGATGAAACTACCCCCATAGGAGCTTACGGCCGTAAACCCCCCAAGGATTGGTTCCTGGGCCGTAAACTCATAATGGTGCCCTAAATTCATCCCTTTGCTTGTAAAATGAGTATAAATCACATCTGATTGACCCTACACCACCAAATCTCTTAGGAGTTTACTCTTGAAGAGTAAACTCCATATCCAAGCCATACTCGTCTGTAGATGTCACCCGGGTCCCTCCAAACACTTGTAATGAAGTGTTTTCGCGACTAGAAGTGTATATCCGTAACGAAATACTAGTTCAAGTCATAATTAGATACAAATGTGTATCTTTTCATATTACAATAGGAACCTCGCGCGTTATCAAGCCCTATACCAACACTTAGCATCCAAACCGACACGTTTTCTCGCCTAGTGAGTTCATACCCCTACCCTTTTTAATGTTTTTCAATGTTTTCAGGGGGGAATACAAGCAAAAGTACAAGGGTATCTTGTACTTAAATTCATTATTTCATTTTAATGGTTTCATAATTCGTACACTTTTAAGAATTGAAAACATATTAACAAACTGTTTTGACTTGCAGAGTTGTTTTTCAACCCGATTTCAATTCTTATTATATAGTGTTATACTTTATATTTCATGATTGATTGTTCACACATTTATAGTTGAAATCATAGATCATTTGTATTGTCCTTAATAAAACACCCCCTAGATGCGAGTGTAATGGACAGGTATCATTAGAACTTTAGTCAGACCCTTGGTAGTACTCCCCCTAGATACGAGAATAAAGGACTTTTAAAATAGAGTTTCTATAATAATAACTTTCAGTTTCAAATTTATTAATATTAAGATTGGAGACACGTCCTTTGTAACACTTCCCCTAGATACGAGAGTGGAGGAATACCCCTGTAACCAGAATCTCCGGAAGGGAGAGCGTGACTTGAGTGTGTAGATCTATACGAGATAGACTATCCCGCACCTAGCTGCTAGCTACAGCCGAACCGAAAGGTTCAAGGGTGACAAAAGTCATAAAAGATATTGGCCCGTTCTGAGTCTTATCTAGTCTGTAGTATGGTTATGGAACTCGCAATCAAGATTATGAAAACTTTATACTTAATTATTAGTTTTATATACATGTTAAAACTAATGTACATTTAAGGGTAATCAAACTTTCAGGAGACTTCACACACACACTTTAAGTATGGTAGATACTTTTACATTACTTTCAGGTTCGATAACTAATTACTAACTTTTTAGGAAAATAAGGGTTTTTCCTGGGATAACTAAACCTGTACTTAACCAGATTTTGTAATAATCAGATATCAAACTGTTCTTAACCAAACTGTGTAACAAACAAGTAACTAAACTTTACTTTTAAGAAAATATGGGATTTTCTTGGATTCATAACTTTTTTAGAAAACCGAAAGGAAACTTGTTCTTTTTCAGAAAAACAAAACCACTTATGAACTCACTAGCTTTATGCTGATTTTTAAACTGCTTGTATTCTCAGGTCCACATTAGACAGGTACCCGCGATCTTTTGGAGAAGACGGAGCTTAGAAGTCACGTATTTACTTTTGTTCATATATACTTATGTATAACACATGTACAACTTTAGTTTCAAACAAATGTAAACTTTCATATGTAATGTAATGGTTGTTTATTTTTCTTACTATGTACATTGGTTATGATATTCAACATGAAGTCACCTCGGCCCAGGAACGTTTCCGTCCTGGGTTACGGGGTGTGACAGTCAGGCACCCAGATTTTCCTGACAGTATGTTATTTGTATGGTATGTTGTACGATGGGGGAACTCACTAAGCTTCGTGCTTACGGTTTTTAGTTTTGGTTTCAGGTACTTTGTTGCAAAGGAAAGCAACCGGTTTGGACGCATCGCATCACACTATGTTTTCCGCACACGGGATCCTTAGGATTACACTCTGATATGGTTTAATGATACTATGTTTTGATTATTGACACTTGGGTTTTGACATGAGATATTATTATGAAAGTTTTTATAATGATCGGTTTTATGCAATAACTTAATTAAAAATGAAATTTTTGGCCTTGAATTTTGGGATGTTACAAGTTGGTATTAGAGCCTTGGTTTGAGAGATTCGGGCACACTCTCGGGTGTGTCTGAACTCAAACTAAGGACTTGGTATGGAAATTTTCAAAAGTAAAATCATTTTACAAAAAGAATTTTGAAAAGATAAAATGACTTTTAAAAGAACAAGGTGTGTGATGCATGCAATCAACCGAGCTCAAGTATGTTTTCCCCAAGATACCCATACATGTTATGATATGTTATGTTATGTTATGATATGATTATGAGAACTGCATGCTAGATTAGGGCTAAGGATCTAGGAAGGATGCCTTATATGCCTGTTGTATATGCTTGTAGACTTGCATGCTAGTACCGATCAGTCAGTGATAGGATAGCCTATTTAGGTTATGCCTGATTGTATGAGCCTTTGAATTGCATGTACAGATTCCTGATTAGGGGGGATAATGGTTTGATTGGGTTATGATGGTTAGATTTTCCATTGTCTGAATGTTTTTTGCTTTGTGCTTTGTGGGACCCTTAGTGATGTGAGTTAGCTGCTAAGTGAATATTCCAAGTCACATGGGACACAGGATAGATATTCTCAGAGTGATAGATTTGACCGTATTACACAGCTCTTGTTTGAGTCTAACCGTTCTAGGGATGAGTCTATTACTAAAAGGATTATATGATCTCTATTATATGTGGCTATATTCATGAGGTAGCTAGTTGACATTACTGGGAATCTTTTAGCAGCTGAGGATTGGATGAGTTCGAGAACCTAGGAAAGCCTAGGATGTGTTTTAGTGGGTTAGTAGTAAGGTTCAGTGAGACTTGGGTGTACCAGTTTGAGGAAGTGACTTAGAGGATTCGGGAGGATTGCTAAGGAAAGTATGGATAGGTGTGGAAGGTAGTATTGGGCCCGTACTACTGAAAGCATAGGATCCATACTCGGATCAGTAAGAGTCTTGGAGAATCTGAGAGGCTTTGGGGAAGAGTTTGTGACACGGTTTGGGGGACAGAGGATGTCCCAGTTGTTGCAACTTAGCCATGGGCAAGTGATCTGGTGAGCGCGACAGGGTGTCAGACCCTGAAGGATATAATTTCCAAGAGGTGCAGATGGGAGATCGATTTGGAGTACCCTGGGAAGAAAGGGTCGTGCCAGGTGCATATAGTAGAGGGTCCCGGGAAGAGATCCACGACCTCCGTTCATTGGGTGAAAGGCCAGTATGGCCGGAGTCAGTGCAACACGTACGAGAAAGTACACAAGGGAGTTTGTCACTCTAGGGGTTTAGGCTGTTACAGATGTGGAAGGGTTGATCATGTAAGCTGGAAGTGATCGGTATTCCTCCAGATGTTGTGGGTATGTAATCTTCTACTACTAGATGGATGTTGGGAATACGTATCGCCTTGGAATTATGAGTGAGTTTGGATAAAGTCAGGTCCCAGGTCGGTTTTCAGCTAGTGATTGGGTTATCAAGGATCATATATGCCATCCTGCGTGCCGAAAGGTCCATGATGAACCCACAGAGGGACGTACCTTGCGGAGTGGGTTCCGCGTGTACCGTTATCATTCTGAATCTTTGTCAAGATCTGTGTAGGAGTATTGTTTGGAAGATCCTCGGTCAGGGTTAGAGTGATAGTTCTTCAGTGAAGTCAGCATTCAGGGGTTCTATCATTGTTCAGGTGTGGTCGAAAATTGTCTATGGATGAACTTTGGAGTTCAAGGCACTACCGTTTCCAGGACAGGATTGGTATCATGAAGAGGGTAGTGTCAGTTGTGGGTGTTAGACGTATAAGTGGTTGGTCATCGGATGTTCAAGAGAGTTGTATTTTCGCATGGGCTGTGTACGGATAGAGTTCAGTGGCGCTGCAAGATTAGAAATAGGAATGAGGACTCGTCAGCCAGGGTAAAGATTAGAGTCTCTAGTTGTCAGCATGGGAGGTGGATTGAGGTGTCAGACTGGACTAGATTTCAAGAGTACTCATCAAGATTTTCGAGTATGGCCGATTTTAAGGTTTAACCGGTGATTAATCGCTAGCATTGGTAAGCACAAGTTGTCATCAGTGGGATTCTAGAGATCGAGAAAGATTGGGAATCCCTCAATTCTCGCGTGCCGTGAAGACTTAGTTGAATCTAAGTGGGGGAGAGACTTTTTATAAAGTCCTCCAAATGTGAGTTCTAGCTGCGCGGGGTGCAGTCTCTTGGGCACCTTGTCAGCTAGAAGGGTATTCTAGTTGATCCGGCCTAGATAGAGGCCGTGATACAGTGGGAAATTCCGAGGGCTCCATCTGAGATTCGGAGTTTCCTGGTTCTAGCATGTTATTACGGGAGATTTATACAGGACTTCTTCGAGATTGCGGTTCCATTGACCTAACTGACCAAGAGATCGGTGGCCTTTCGTTGGGGGCCTGAGCAGCAAGCAGCCTTCGAGACTCTCAGACAGCAGTTGTGCGAGGCACTGATTCTCACCCTGCCAGAGGGTGTAGATGATTTTGTGGTTTACTGTGACGCTTTGATCATGGGCATGATTACGGTACTGATACAGTGGGATCACGTGATAGCAGGATTCGAGGACCAAGTTAGAGTTCCGATTAGGACTCAAGTCCAGTTGTGTGTTAGGTTGAGTGCATGTTTGGCTCAATATGGAAAGTGTTGTAAGACTACTGGGGTAGCCGTAGCATTCACTAGCGATCAGTCAATATGGAAAGTGTTGTAAGACTACAGGGGTAGCCATAGCTCTCACTAGCTCTCACTAGCGATCAGGAAGTATGGAAAGTGTTGTAAGACTACGGGGGTAGCCGTAACATTCACTAGCAGTAGATAGTGTGAGGAGTGTTGTAAGTCTGCGGGTGTAGCCGTAGCATTCACAAGGTTAGCAGATAGTGATAGAGTGTTGTAAGTCTGTGGGTATAGTCGTAGCATTCACTAGGCTGATAGATAGCATGAATGCGTTGTTAGGACGTGGAAGGAAAAGCAGTACCCACCAGTCCAGGTGTCGAAGTGAGGATATGGAAATCCACGGATTGGATTTCGGAATTATCCAGATGTATTAGATCTGTTTGAGCCAGTGATAAGACTACATGAATGTCACTGTAGTTATGAGATCATGGAAGCAATGGACCGAATAAGGTCGGCTACCGTTGGTCATGGAGCCATAACTTTTAGTCTTAGGTTGATGATGACACGATTCGATGCATGGACTCGATCGATTGGATCATAAAGTTGCTAGAGTCGCAGTTTCATGATAACTAGTGGCAACTAGTTCCTGAGAAGGATTTCGCTCAGAAGTCGTTTGAGGCAACTAAGTAGGGAGTCCTTTGGCTCCACAGCCAAGCCGGAACCCGGTATTTCAGATGATTGGTGAACGAACTGAGATCAGGGAGGTCTCGGTAGATTTTGGCAAGCAGCCATGTGGCAGGATATTGCTTCAGGCAGTTCAATGTTCGGTCAGTTTCTACGTTTGGGCGTTGTTAGTATTTTTGTTTTAGGTTGCAAGTACGGACGGAATAGCTGGTTGATTGGGAAGTGACAAATCACGCACATCAGGATTAGCTAAGCCTTGGCCAAGTATACGTGATCTACAGGGATAATTGGGTCTGTGACTTCAGTTTTCTAGTGGGAGCCACAGGCTATCAGAAATTGAGTAGTCAGTTGAGGGATAAACGGACTAGATTCGTCATTGATGACTCAGTATGGGTGGTCTGTCGGGGACTCAGATCATCTCAAGATGGCAGAATTCAGACGGAGTAGATAAGATCTTGTTGCGAGGGATTCGTTCACCTGCAGATTTTATGGCTTTACGAGGATTGGTCATGGCTACCCTGGGAAGGCTAGGGTGTTCCCAAGTTAGTGACCATGCTACTAGAGTGGTTGGGCGAGTAAGTAATGGTAAGGAATGATTTCGAGGACAAAATCTAATTTAAGTGGGGGAGAGTTGTAACACTCTATTTATTTGTTAGATAAATTAATTAATTAATGAATGATTAATAGCCCTAAAAAATAATAATTATGTAGCAAGGTGTGTTCTCGAGGAGTAAACTGTTATAATTATAGAAAGCTGGGGTAAAAGTGTAAAATCCGGACTTAATTTGTATGTAATATTAAAGATAGGGGCTGCTTGGTAACAATTAGGACTCAATATGAAAGGAATTATGGAAGCAAGGGATAAAGTGTAAGTTCTGGATTTATATTGTAAAGATTTATGCAACCAGGGGTTATAAATGTAAATTTTGGAGTTATCTTGAAAAAAAATGGAAGGGAGGGGCCGAAGATGTTATTATGGAGAAAACTTTATGGGGATCGGGGTATATAAACCCGTCACCCCATGAAACCCTAACCCCAACTGATGCAGCCGCCGACCTTATGACTCCGTTTGGGGTGCTTGAAATCCTAATCGGCCTTGTAAGCCCTAATGGGCCCAATGAAGCTTAATGGACCCTAGTTAACCCAATAAAACCCTAATGGTCTTAATGATATTCTAGTGGGCCTAATACGCACAATAAAGCCCTAATTGACCTAAAAGCCCAACAAATTGATAAATGGTCTAGTATTTGGGTTGGAAACCCTAATGGCGATAAAACCTTAATTTTGAGAATTAATCGGGACACGCATGCGGGAATTATTTAATAGCTTGAAATATTAAATAATAATCATTGGCAAAGATTAATCTAAGTAATATTGGATTAATGGATTGTGTCCTTAGTGGATTAAGTCCTTAATGGGTTAAGTAGGAAACTTAACCTTAATCATCATTTTATGTGAAAACCTAATTTCACTTGGGTTTATTATTGGGCGTTTCTTTTGGGCCCTGATGATTGGGTTATTAATGGGTCATCCAAGTTCAAGTGTGTTAGAACAAAGTTCTATCAGGATCGATTAGTTCTAAGTATGCAAACAAGAATGAACATAAATTGAAAGAGAATATGGTTTGAATACATCGTATGATTAATGCTTTAACACCTCAGAAGAGCTCGATTAAGAACTTTGACTGTAGAGGTGTTTTGGGTTACAAGCTCTATCGTAAAATAAAAGACGTGTCAAATATAATGCATACATGCATGCATATATATATATATATATATATATATATATATATATATATATATATATATATATATATATATATAGGCTAACCCTAATGAGATAATCACGGATGGACAGGCCCGATCCGGATATATACAAAAAGACCTAAGACGCAACATAATAAGCCCAACAATCTCCCCCTTTGCATCTTCGGAGCCGAAACTTCAACCCTTAGGAACCGAGGGCTTTTTCACCGTCTTGAACGCTCTCGATATGATAGCTAACATATGGTACCGAAAGGTGATGTACCACTGAAGCATATCAGTAAAGTTTTTCTTATCTGCCTTCGAGTTCTGCTTGCACCGATGGATTAGATTGATGATGTGCTCCAAGCAGTCAGTAGAAAACAGATGTTTATCTACCAAAGCGAACAAGAACCTGTGAGCATCACCCTTTGTAAACATAACAACTAAGTGAGTTGAGTCAATCTGCCTGATTTTCATCTTATTCACATCACACGGTTTTTGGGTCGGCTTGACTGTCGGCTTTCTGTTCATAACCCTTGCAACCTCCTAATCCATTGTAGCAATCTCGTGTATAGGATCCCAACATTCTTTTCAGATGTTCTATGATCGGTTCATACTCCTTGGAGTGATCAAGTAGAATGTTGACAAGCAAAATCCAATCAGGTGGATTAAGATTGGGGAGATCAGCAAGTGATATCAATGAGACAGAGTTTGCAGTCCCTCGTGTTACCTTGAAATGGACATTGACAAACTTGCCTGTTGGAGTCGGTTTCAAAACTTTGACAGTTGTAATCTTTTGAGCACTCCATGTATGGTACTGAGGTTGACCATATTTCAAATACCAATCAATGAGCTCTCGGCCAACCTTCGGACTGGGAAACGGAACCTCAACAGTTGAATCAAAACAATGAAAAGTAAATGTCTTTCGTGTAATAGACATGTCAAACCGTGAGTCCTTAGAATTGTCACAGTCGAATGATGCAATCGGCTCTAACCAATAAAAGCTTGGTGACTCAATAGCCTGACTGATCAATACTTCCCTTGTCCATTCTGGAAAAAGAGCTTTCTTGCATTGAAGAATGTCTGCTGTTTCTTTCTTTCTTCGCTCATTTTCCTCAGCCTCTTTGGATATTTTCAAGTTTTCATCTAATTCTTTATCTCTCTTCTTTCGTTGCAAATCCTCGGCTATCATTTCATCAGTATCACTTTCACTATCAACAACAATTTGTTTCAATTTCTCCTCTGGGCCAGAACCTGAAGCTACATTAACCTTCAATTCTTTTATATGACTCATGTGGAGAGTCGGCTTCCTGATCATCGTCGTCATTAGATGGTGGAGGAGTTGTACCCTTTGGTTTCCGAGCCATGCGTTTGATCTTCTTTGGCTTTGAAGAGCTTTCAGTTTCAGTCTTTCGTTTCTTGCTCTTTGAAGGCTTAGAAGTTTTAGCCTCAGTTGTTTCCTTCTTGACTGATATGCGTTTGCCTCTGCCACTCGGTTGATCAAGAGCGTCGAGAGCAGCTTGTTGTTCTGGGGTAAGAACTCTTGGCTCTATGGAATGCGTCTTGTTGTAGTCCGCCATGACCTTGCTTTGTGGAGTAACAGACCAGGACATCATCTCCGGTATGACACCATAATGACAAAATTTAGATGGGTCTGATATGATGATCTTCTTAGTATGGAAGGTGGAAATTGTTGCAACGAGAGCATCCTTCATCAATGGAATCTGCAAAGTATCAATCGCTCGTTGAGTGATTATGGTCCAAAATCTCCCACATGAAATTTCAGACTGTCGTGTTGATGTGTTCAAAATCTGCACGACCTGAGACCAAAGGATTGTTCCATAATCCAGATTCAACCCATTGTACAAGCCATAAAGAATAGACAAAAATCCTTTGCTTGTGCCATCAGAGCCAGCACTCCTTTCCGCCAAGCCCTTAATCAACAGGGTAAGAAGATCTTTCCACTGAGAGGGTAAACATGACTTCTTGACTTTGGTAATAGTGGTCAATACATCAGTGTATCCCATCTCATACATCATCGAAAATAGATGTGCAGTGGTGATGAAATCAGGAGAAACTACCGAGGAATCCACTGCAAGACCCAATAAGGAACAAAACCTCCCTTTTGATATGGAAGCCTTGTTGTTGTGAATCTGGAAATTGATGAGTTCCTTGTTTTTGTCGTAAGATGCAGACGAGTAGACTTGCGACAATAGGGACATTGGAACTGCCTCATATCGGGTTAAGGCCACAACCAGTGGAGAATACTTTAAACATTCCACTACATGTAACATATAAGAGTCGTACAAGAAGGGTGTAAGGGCGATAATCATTATCTGATTATGTTTGATGGTGAGAAAAGCAGAGGAAGCGGTTTGATCTTGTGCAGAAGAGGAAGTCGCCATTGTTGATGAGAGGAAGAAGAAGATGAATAGTTTAAATTGTCGTTTCAGGATAGAATTCTTGGAAGCAGTAGAGGACAATGAAGCCTGCAATCCCTTTATATACCAGTTGTAGGAGAGTTAAAATCGTGGCGATCGTGATGTTGTCCTCTAAAAAGTAGCCTGAAAAAGCGCGATTTGACAGGTTGGATGTTTCGAGGTAAGCGTCATCACGTGTGCGTATGGTGACCGTTCTAATTCACGCGCCCAAAAGATTTCATCAATCTTCATTTGACTCAGGATAGACCTCCAAAACCTGAATTACCCTTGACTCACTAAATGACAAAATTATCAAACCGAGCATCAATAGAATGTGCAAAATTAAAAAAAATTTCGTGCATTAGAGTGACAATCTATAAAGAAATAAAGCAAATGTGTTTGGGTTGTGAGTGATATCTGACAATTAGACGAAAAACAGAGGATTCCAGGCAAGAATCGCTTCCTTGTAGTCTAGAGAGACTCAAAGTGCTTGTGTAGATTCCCGAGAATACGATCAAATGTTTGTTAATAAACATTAAAAGGTTTCTTTTCATACCAAAGGCTAATGGGTGGCTTATCTTCAACTGAACATCAATACTTAAAATAAGACCGAATGTTGGAAGAAGTACTTGTGAGACCGATGTGATATGTTGAACAAGTAGGCAGGTGATATTTTGTAATGACAAGTGAATGTATTGAAATCAAAAAAAATAAAATTGGATCTTTATAGGAAGAATAGTCTTGGTATTAGACACATTCATTAAAGACCTCGCACATAAAAAAATTTCATTAGGTACAAAGTAAGACCTTAAATATCGAAATTCACCGTTAATTCATTATGGGTGTTGAATTTTGGGTTTCACTTAGCACGTGGTATACATAACTAAGATCATAAACACAGATGTTGTGTAACCATAAACTTCAGTTGTAAGAACCGAGAATCTCAAGGGTTACATTTGTGAACCGATAGTAGATGGAGAATAGTTTGAAAATGGTTAAAGAAACAAATGTACCTTCTGCTATATTCAAGGACAAAGAAGAGAAACTCTTAACTCATTTGAGAAGAGTAAGGTAGCTCTAGACCAAGTAAAGATGGATTGCCTGATTGGGAAGAAACGATAGGTAGAATCGAATCATTAAGGCATTACTCTTGGTCATAGAGGATTGAGTCAACATGCAACAGCATGCTTCTATGGACCCTTAACTAGTTTAGAAAATATACTTAATACCTGTACCAGCTCCATAATCTGCTCTTCATGTATTCTTGGAACCGAAACTTCAACCCTTAGGAACTGAAATAAGACTAGACACAATATACCACAAAAAAATATTTTTGGATTTTTGAGATTTTCTGAAAAAGAATAAAAACAGAAAGAGAAAATATTTTTGGAGTTTTGAGTTTTTCTGAAAAAATAATAAAAACTGAAAAAGAAAATAAGCATTTACAGAAACATAAGTAATTTGCAACCGAATCCATATCTTAATTAAGTGAGGCGAGATAGACCGAGCGGTCGGTTTATTTCAGTTCTCAAAAATTTGAGCAGCCAAAATAGGCCGAGCGGTCGGTGCATTTCGGTTCCCGAAATTTAAGGACCCGAGATAGACCGAGCGGTCGCTCCATTTCGCTTGTCTAATTTTTAGTAAGAGGATTAAGGATTCGGTACCAACACTGCTTCCATCATACCAAGTGCTTGTAAGATTCTGTTAAAGAGTGCTTCAGGTAATGCCTTAGTGCATACGTCGGTCAGTTGATCATTAGATCGAACAAAGTGTACTTCTACATTCCCATCTTCGACATGATCTTTAATGAAATGGTATCAAAGTGCAATATGCTTAGTCTCTGAATGTTGCACTAGATTGTGACAAATCTGTATCGCACTTTCTGAGTCACAGTAAAGAGGTATCTTCTTCATGCTTAACGCATAGTCTCTCAGTTTACTTTGAATCTAGATGACTTGAGAAGTATAAGAGGCTGCAGCAATATACTCAGCTTCGGCTGTGGATAATGACACACAAGTTTGCTTTTTGGACTACCAACTAACAAGTTTTTCGTCGAGAAATTGGCATCCACCTGTACTACTCTTTCTATCCAGCCCACATCCTCCAAGATCAACATCAGAATATGATTTAATGAAGAATCCAGATTTTGCAGGGTACCAAAGACCGAGAGAAGAAGTTTGCCTTAAATAACGGAATATATTCTTTACTGCAACCATGTGAGGTTCTCTTGGATTTGCTTGAAACCTAGCACAATAACACACAAAAAACATAATGTATGGTCTACTAGCCATTAAATACATAAGTGAACCTATCATTTGACGATATTTTGTTACATCAACAACCAGTTTTCCAGAGATGGTGTTAGTTTAGTGCCAAATGCCATTGGAACCTTTAATTTTGAATCACCCGTCATACCGAATTTCGTTTTTAAGGTTTTCGTGTAAGCCTCCTGGTTGATAAAGATACCTTATGTTCCTTGTCTAATGTTTAAACCAAGAAAGAAATTAATTGGACCCATTGTGCTCATTTCAAATTTAGTCTCCATCAATTTTCTGAATTCAGCTGTTAAGCTAGGATTCGCAGAGCCGAAAATGATATCAACATAAATTTGAACGATCATTAAATGTTCGCCTTCTTTTTTTTGAAAGAACGTTGGGTCAACCGAACCTTGCTTAAATTTTGACATTTTAAGAAAACGAGTTAAGGTTTCATACCAGGCTCTCAGTGCTTGCTTTAATCCATACACAGCTTTATCTAGCACGTAGCAATGATCAGGGAGTTTCACGTTTACGAACCCAGGCGGTTGTTCCACGTAGTCTGTTTCTTCTAATTCTCCATTTAACAAGGCACATTTGACATCCATTTGGAAAACTTCAAAGTTTTTATGAGCTGCATATGCCAAGGAGATCCTTACCGATTCCAGCTTAGCTACCATAGAGAATGCTTCTTCATAATCTACTCCTTCTGCTTGACAGTATCCTTTCACAACCAACCGAGCCTTGTTGCGAATAACATTCCCTTCTTTATCCAACTTATTTCTAAAAACCCACTTCAGTCCAACTACAGAGGCATTCTTTGGTGTAGGTATCAACCTCCAAACTCGGTTTCGTTCAAATTCATTGAGTTCATCTTGCATTTCCTGGACCCAATCTGAATGATCGAGTGCAGCATTTACCATTTTTGGTTCGATCTTTGAAACAAATGAGTTCAACATACAAAATTCAACTTTGGAGAATAATGCAATTTGTTTAGCCTTTATTTGAGACCGAGTGAGAACGTTTTCAAATGTTTCACCAATTATTTGTTCTTTGGGATGGTCTCTGGTCCATTTCACCAATGGAGGATAATTTGGGTCATATTTTGGTTCCAATTCGGCATTCACTTCTACTTTAGCTTCTGATGTATTGCCTTCGCCTTCATCAGTTGTGCTTTCGGTCTCTTTCTCCCCCTCAACTGGTGAAGTATAATCTGCTTCTTCACTCAAGTTTGCATTTGTTGTGGGAATAGAGTTCTCCCCCTCGGTTGTACTACCACTGGGTGGACTTGGAGCCAAACCAGCCTCCTTTTCTGAGACTTTAAGGGATGGAGATGAAGCTAAATTCTCCCACTCCAAAGATGTTTTACTAGTTTCTGTTGGATTTGAACTCTCCTGTCACACCCCCGAACCAGTTGGCGGAAAAGTCTGAGGGCTATTGTGACTCAATTGAATACCATCACAATGAATATACATGAAACATAACATCATACATTACCAAGCATTAGAATATTACAACTGGTAGCGTTTACATTCAGTACATTGATCCATAATATTACATGCCCAAAAGTAAATTGTTTGGTACTAATTAAAACAACAGCAAGACGTTACTGTGTACATTTTTCCTTTTCGATTTACCTGTTACCTGAGAATACAAGTATTTTGAAAAACGTCAACATATGAAATGTTGGTGAGTTCATAAGTAATGTTTGAAATATAGTGGTTTGTAATGTTTTGAAAATCACCAGAAAATCCGATATTTTCTTAAAAGAGCATAGTATAAAAAGTGTGAAGATCCGTAAGTATGCTTGTTTGTTTCTATAAATGTAAAAGTATGATTTGTAAAACTCGGTATGTAATCTCGTAGGTGTATTAATTGAAAACCCTAGGAAAACCCGATGTTTTCCTAATACTTTGCATCAAATGATTTATATCTTGTTATTTCATTACGACAGGTGTATTCGTTGAGTCCCGGTGACGTTGGATTAATTATGGATTGTGAATTGTTATAAACACACAAAATGAAAATGACTAGTTTACAACCATACAAATGATCCCTTAGGCGTCGCTCGCACTATTCACTTAATCGAAACACCCGGACTTCTTGTAGCCCCACAACCGAGGAGGAAAAGAGGGTGTGAAGCCCCGATATTTTTCGTAAGTCGTTCAAGGCTATCGTGAATGCGAAGGGCCCTTAGCCCGACTCGCATTTGGTGAATTCTTGACTTTACTAGCAGCACCAGAGGACCCTTGGGGTCCAACAGCACAAAGCCTGTCAAAGTCCTTTTACACGAAATTAGGTCATATAAGACCCAACTACATGTAAGCGAGTTTCCTTCGGGCCTAAAGATCATGTCATTGGGCTAGCTAGGCCCAACAAACACGATTTGAAACTTTCGGGCCCAAAGACGGTGTATCGACATCTGGTGTATTCTCACGTGTGTATTGACTTCCCAAAACTTCCGCGTGTGTATTGAAGTTTCGTCGTGTTAGTAATTTCGGATTCATTATTGATTCGAGACCGAATCAATTCGTTTGATAACGATTTTTGGTGTTGAAGGTGTATTATAATTCGCCGATAGTCGAGGTGTTAGTATTTCATCATGTCGGATTTATTGTTCAAAACATTAGAATATTTCATTTTTGCAGCCCCTTTCTTTTGGGTAATTTACACTTTTAACCCTTTGTATAAAGAATATTTCTATTTTAGTCCTCAAACCATTTTTCTTGACACTTTAGTATCAAAACTTGTAGAAAAGTTATTTTTCAGCTCAAAGTTATTTCAAAAATAGTTTTAGTCCATTAAATGAAATTTTTCTCGGCTGAAACCCTTATTTTCGCAAATTTTACACTTTTGGCCCAAAATAGAAAATTTTTGCATCTTTGGTCCCTTTAAATATGAAAAGCATTTTTAACCCTTGAAATGGACTTGGAGCACTAGTAGTCCCCTGTTTTACAGAAAATCACAGTTTCAGCCTCTCTAATTTGAAAATCTCGCATATTGGGCTTTATTGGGCCGAAAAATTCATTTTTGGCCCATTATGCTTAAAAATTTCACATTTAATCCTTCAAAGAGAATATTTCTAGAAAAATACATTATTGAAACGGTTTTGACTCATTTCATCCATCAGAATTTGTATTTTGTCATTTTGGGCCCTTTAACCTTATATTTTTAACATTTTGAGTCCAAAAATGGGATTTTTAACCCAAGGAGTTCATATTAACCAACTTGGTTATTTTTCTAGAAATAATTTGTGTGTAATAATATGTTTAACACTTGTTTCATACATCCTAATGCAAATCTCGATTTTTAAGGAATTTTTGACTAGTTTCAACACCATAATCACATAAGAACATGTAAATAAACATAGAAATCATACAAAGCATACATATAATCATACATCTACACATTTGCTTGTATTCCCCCCCCCCCCACAAAACTTATAAAAACCGAAAAAGAGGGGGTATGAAGCTCACCTTGAGTTGTAGTTTCGTTTTTGAAGAGAGAAAAGGGGAAAATTTCGATCCTAGCAAGTCTCCTTGGTAGATCTCGAGTTTAGTGACTTCTAAGGTGCATGATCACAAGTTGGAATAGATTTAGAAGAGATTTTTGATGAAATGAAGTAGCTAGATCATGGATTAGTCATCAACTTACCTTAGATGATGTGTTTGTGGGAAAAACCTCCTTGAAAAGCTCTTGATTCTCGAAATTTTTGAAGAAGGAGGGAGGAGATATTCTTCAAGATATTAGAAAGAGTGGAATAAATTTTTGTGAGTGTGTGTGTTGTGTTCGGCCGAGAGCAAGAAGAGAGGGGAGAGGAGTGAGGCTCTTGAATTGACTTGCATGAAAACATGAGATGGTGCTTGGGATACCTATGGACAATTATAAGGTGGCATAGGAAAGTCAACTCTTCTTTTTGGGCTTGCCTTGGGCCGAGAATGGAGAGAAAGAGATAAGGATTGGTCCTTGTATGCTTAAACCCATTCCATGGTTATGTTAAGTGATGTTTGGCCCCAATTAATTATAAATGTGATTTTTATGACCTATTAAGGCTAAATTAGGTTAACTATGGCCCAATATAGTTCATTTAAATAATTTATTTCATTCTAGGCCCAATATGGCCCAAAATATTGAATTAAATGGATTTGGGTCCAATTAGAGCCCATTTAAAGGTTCTTTTCCGATGATAGTCAAATTGGAAGCTTATTAGTCCATTGAGTCCAATAAGGATGTCCTAGTCCAAAATGGACCTAACAAGAACTTCTAGGGTTTCCAATTGCTTGTTGACTATTTGTAGTACTTGTATGGTGTATTGGATTGAAATTTTGTTGTCATAGAGTAAGCATCATACATGCTCTTAAGTTTTTGATTCTACATTTTACTTGAGTGTAGTGATTACAAGACACAAAATTTCTAGTTGTGACATCATCCCCCCGTTAGAGGGAATTTCATCCCGAAATTCTGTTTGAAAGCTAGATTTGAGAATGCTAGAATAGGTGAGGGTACTTTTGCTTCATTTGGTCTTCACGTTCCCACGTGAATTCTGGCCCACGCTTCGCGTTCCACCATACTTTCACGATCGGGATGCGACTTTGCTTAGTACGCTTTACCTCCCTGTCCATGATTTCAACCGGTTCTTCAACGAACAGGAGATTCTCGTTGATTTCGATCTCATCAATGGGAATGACGAGTGTTTTATCCGATAGACACTTCTTTAGATTAGAGTCATGGAACACGGGGTGTACACTGTTTAGTTCTGCGGGTAGCTGCAGTTTATACGCCACTGGACCTATTCGGGCGACGATCTTGAAAGGTCCAATGTATCGTGGGTTTAGTTTTCCCCATTTTCCGAAACGAATAACTCCTTTCCAGGGTGAGACTTTCAACAGTACTCGATCCCCGACCTGAAATTCTAAGGGCTTTCGCCGTTTATCGGCGTAGCTCTTTTGTCGGTCGCGCGATGCTTGTAATCGAGCTCTGATTTGAACAATCTTTTCCGTGGTTTCACGAATGATCTCCGGTCCCGTTAGCACCTTGTCCGATGTATGTGTTTTTGCTAGTTGGGTATCACCCACCTCAACCAACATAACGGTGATCTACACTTACGCCCGTATAGTGCTTCGAAAGGAGCGACCTTGATGCTCGAATGGTAGCTGTTGTTATATGAGAATTCGACTAAAGGTAAGTGGGTATCCCAAGACTTCCCAAAGTCTATCACACATGCGCGGAGCATGTGTTCGAGCGTTTGAATGGTACGTTCACTTTGACCATCCGTTTGTGGATGATAAGCGGAGCTGATGTCGAGATGAGTTCCCAGTGCCTTCTGGAGAGATTGCCAAAAACGTGAAGTGAACCTATTGTCCCTATCCGAGATAATAGACACTGGTACTCCGTGGAGTCTCACGATTTCTCGAATGTATAAACGTGTCAATCTTTCCATCTTGTAGGATTCCTTTATTGGCAGGAAATGGGCAGATTTCGTCAATCGGTTGACTATTACCCATATGGTGTCTAGTCCATCCGACGTCTTGGGTAGCTTGGTCACGAAATCCATAGAAATCCCCTCCCATTTCCACTCAAGGATTACCCGTTGCTGTAATAACCTTGAGGGATTCTGGTACTCCACCTTTACCTTGGCACACGTAAGGCACTTACTAACATAGGTGGCAATTTCCGCCTTCATGTTAGGCCACCAATAGTGTTGTTTAACATCCAAATACATCTTGTCTGAGCCGGGATGAACGGAGTATCGCGTCTTAGGGACCCAAAGACGGTTCATGAAATAGTATACTCCATTCTCCTTTGCTTCTAGGTTCTTCTCCATTCCGCGCAATGCTTCGCTTGCTCTGTTTTCCGTCTTCATGGCCTCTGACTCGGCTACTGTAATTTGAGTGGCTAGGTGAGATTGAATGGTTATTGAGAGAGTTTTCGTACGACGATTAGAGTACTCCTTCCGACTTAATGCGTCAGCTACCACGTTGGCCTTGCCTGGGTGGTACTTAATCTCACACTCGTAATTGTTTAGTAATTCAACCCATCTTTGTTGCCTCATGTTCAACTCCTTCTGGTTCAAGATGTGCTGGAGACTCTTGTGGTCCGTGAAGATGGTGCACTTCGTACCGTAAAGGTAATGCCTCCAAATTTTTAGGGCAAAGACCACGGCTCCCAATTCTAGGTCATGGGTCGTATAATTCACTTTGTGCGTCTTTAGTTGGCAGGATGCGTAAGCTATCACCCTTCCACGCTGCATGAGAACGCAACCTAAGCCTTGATTTGACGCATCATAGTAGACCACGAAATCTTTCGTTCCCTCCGGTAGTGATAGTACCGGGGCACTACAGAGAGCTTGTTTCAGGGTTCGGAATGCGATTTCTTGTTTGTCCGTCCATTTGAATGGTATGCCCTTTCGTGTAAGCGAGGTAAGTGGCTTGGCGATCTTAGAGAAGGTTTGAATGAATCTCCTATAGTAGCCTGCTAGGCCCAAGAATTGACAGATTTTCGTGGGTGTTGTCGGGATTGCCCATCCTTCAATAGCTTTGACCTTAGAGGGATCCACATGAATTCCATCTTGACTAACTGCATGACCTAGAAAGTTCACACTCCGAAGCTAGAACTCACACTTGGAGAGTTTCGCGTATAGCTTTTCCGATCGTAGAGTTTCTAGGATTTGTCGGAGATGTTGGCCATGCTCTTCTTTGCTTCAGGAGTAGACGAGAATGTCGTCGATGAAGACAATGACAAAGTTGTCGAGGAATGGTCGACAGATTCGGTTCATCAGATCCATAAATGCAGCAGGGGCATTTGTTAGACCGAAGGGCATTATGACAAATTCATAATGTCCGTAGTGAGTTCGGAAAGCAGTTTTTGGAATATCCTCTTCCTGGACTTTGATTTGATGGTATCCGGACCGTAGATCTATCTTAGAAAAATAACTAGCTCCTTGGAGGTGGTCAAATAGATCATCGATTCGTGGGAGTGGGTAGCGATTTTTAACAGTGAGTTTATTTAACTCTCTATAATCGATGCACATTCTAAAAGATCCTTCCTTATTTTTGACAAAGAGGACTGGAGCTCCCCATGGCGAGTAACTAGGGCGGATGAATCCCTTGTCCAAGAGTTCACTGAGTTGGTTGGACAATTCCTGCATTTCAGTAGGAGCTAGCCGATAGGGTGATTTAGCGAGAGGAGTTGCTCCTGGAACGAGGTCAATTCGGAACTCCACTTGTCTCTATGGGGGTACTCCTGGAAGATCTTTAGGAAACACGTCCGGGAACTCACATGCTATGGGAATGTCTTGAACGTTAACCTCTTCCTTGATTTTATCTACTATGTGATCCAGGAACGCCAAATTGTTCTTTCGTAGATGTTTTTGTGCCTTGATGCACGAGATGAGGCGAAGGTTCATGCTAGGTTTGTCTCCGTAAATTACTAGGGTTTCGTGATTAGGAAGGCGGAGGCGAACGGCCTTTTCGTGACACATAATTTCAACATGGTGGGGGCTTAACCAGTCCATGCCAATAATCACATCGAAACTCCTAATTGATACAAGCATTAAGTCTATTCGAAAGACGTGTTGATTTAGGGTTCAGGTACATCCGATGTAGATTTCCCCGGTGAATTCAGTTTTCCCATTGGCCATTTCAACCGTAAAGGTTTCATTTAGCTTCTGGGGCTGTTGTTTTAATAAATGTTTAAACTTATTGCTTACGAAACTTCGCTCTGCTCCGGTGTCAAATAGGATGCATGCATAAGTGTGATTTAGGGGAAACGTACCGGTAACAACAACGGGGTCCTGAATCGCCTCTCCCTGACCCATGGTCAACATCCTTCTTGTTCCTCCGTTTCCTGGATTATTGTTGTTAGGGCAGTCTCGGCGGAAATGCCCGGTCCTTCCACACCCATAGCAGGTGTGGCTAGGCCCTGCATTGTGGCCGTCGGTAGTGATGTTGCTGTTGTTGTTGCGATTGTTGTTGTTGTTGTTGTTTCCCTGTTGTTGGTTCTAGGGAGGGTAGGTCTTGCAGTACTTCGTCGTGTGTCCCCTTCGGTTACAACTGGTGCACTGCAACTCCTTGCATTCTACATTGTGATGGAAACCACATTTGTTGCACTTGAGAAGATTACCAGAATAAGGTCTGGGAGCATTTGAAGCAGCTGAGGCTAGAGCATGTGGTGTGGCTGGGACCAGTGCAGTGACAGCATTATCTGCCACTGTCTGCTGCTTTTTAGAGGTCTCGGGGCCCTGACGCCCCTTCCTCTTGTTGTTCTTCCCTTTCTTGCCATCACCTTCCTTCTTTCCTTCAGCCTCCGCTGGCTTCTCACCCTTCTTGTTGTTATGGTCATATAGCTTCTTCGCCAATCTTTTTGCACTATCAAATGTTTCGGGGTTTGCAGCTATCACATTTCCTTGGATTGGTGATGTTAGTCCCCAGATGACTCGCTCAATCTTCTTTCCTTCCGAGGTGATCATACCCGAGCACAACAGAGATAGTTCACTAAATCTCGATATGTAGGCATCGATATTCGCATTCGGCACAGTGAGGTTCCACAGCTCCTGCTCCATTTTCTGAATCTCAGCTCGTGGGCAGTATTCAGCCATCAACATTTCTTTCATCTCCGCCCACGGCATGGAGTTGGCTACAGGGAGTGTCATGGCTTCCACATGTCCGTTCCACCAGGTGAGCGCTTGATCAACAAAAGTGCAGGCTGCGAACTTCACTTTCATCCCCTCAGGACAATCGCATATCTCGAATACCGATTCCACCTTCTCGATCCATCGCTTCAGAGTGATCACTCCTCCAGTGTCGTTAAAAGTTCGTGGTTTGGCATTTGTAAAGTCCTTGTAGGTACATGTTTTGGTGGGTCCTTGATTCATCCCCTTGTTCGAACTCTCAGCCCCTTGCCCGTTGCCTCCTCCATTGTTCCCTTGGTGAATTTGTGCCATAGCTGCGGTGACCGCAGCAGACACAGCCGCCTGGAATGCAGTGGAGTCAACTTCGGGTGGGGTTGGTCCAGGCTTTCCGCGAGTAGTTCGGCGAAGCATCTTTCTGTCATGAAACGGAAAGATGTTGAGTGTTTGGGGTTTCTGGGAGGTTGTAACCCTACTGACTAGGTGCAAGGTACGAACTTAAACACTCCTACCATTTAACATACAATCATAGATTCTCAACACATAGAAATTTGTAATATCATAACAAGGCACGTAAAAGTTTACTAATATTATCCGCATTTGATACATGAAAGTTTTGCTCGTAAGAGCATACATGAGTGACACTAGTTCGACAGCATAACGACTCTATGAGTAGTGTAGTCACTTAAACATAGAGTCGGGGTACATAGCATAGTTCCTAATGATCTGCTAAGATAAGTCTATCCCTAATCGCGATGATTTGCGTTCGGAGGTGGTGCCGAGGATGTGGATGCTCACTGAAGACGAGCCACCAGTCGTTCTGCGTCCTGGAGTTGAGACTCCCACCTTACCTGCCTCATGTGAAACTCCCGAAGGACGTCGTGTGTCTCCTGTTCCGCACGCTCGACCCAAGTCCACAGCTGGCATACCTGATCAGCAGTGCCCTGAGCAAGATCGCCGGTGTTCCGTAATCGTCTCACCATGACCGGTAAGGCTCGGTCGGCCGGTCCTCCGTCCCTCAGGTCAAAGAACTCGCGCGACATGCCGAACAGGGGTCGCTGTCCCTGCTGTCTGCTCCATCTCCAAAGATCAATACCCCAGGGAGGGGTACGACCAGTGGGGCCCACACGGTAAGTAGGCACCCTGATCGGGTAAGGGGGGTTGATGACTTTGGACTCTGCATCCGAATCACCCCCTTCACTGTTATCGGGTTCCTCCTCGAAGTTCCCGTCGTCTTCTTCTGGTTCGGCAGGCTCGCCCTCGTCTCCAGCCTCCGGTTCCCCGTCAGATTCCTCTCCGGGGTCTTCCTCAGGCTCTTCCTCAGGCTCTTCCTCAAGCTCTTCCTCTAACCATCCGTTATTCCCCTGATTAGGGAAATAAGGGTCTCCAGGGTGATGAAAACCAACCATGTTGTCTGCGTGAGTATGTAAATATGCTAACATTATTCCTAGGATGCTACAACTATTGTACAGACTAAGCAAGCGTTCTCTTTTTGGTGATAAAGGGGTATAGTTTTTAGGTTCCCTAGCTATCACGATCTCATCAGAACGTGTGTTAGTTATACTTTGGAGAGAATGTAGTTGATCAGGCTACATCCACTCCTTGGTACCTCTAAGGACAGTCCTGAATTAACCGAGACACTAGCATTATCTTGTTTGGTTCGGCGTTATGTTCCTTATCCCTAATGCAAGAAAAGGTGTTTTATTGTTGTATTTTACTTGTTTTGTTCGGAGTTATGTTAGTCCCTCTTTTGGTTTATAGTTGCATATCAATGTATGGTTAGATATGCTAGTTCACTATAAACAGAGCTCTGATACCAACCTATCACACCCCCAAACCAGACGGCGGAAACGTCCGAGGGCTATTGTTACTCAATTGAATACCATCACAATGAATATACATGAAACATAACATCATACATTACCAAGAATTGGAATATTACAACTGGTAGCGTTTACATTCAGTACATTGATCCATAATATTACATGCCCAAAAGTAAATTGTTCGGTACTAATTAAAACAATAGCAAGACGTTACTATGTAAAATTTTCCTTTTCGATTTACCTGTTACCTGAGAATACAAGTATTTTGAAAAACGTCAACATATGAAATGTTGGTGAGTTCATAAGTAATGTTTGAAATATAGTGGTTTGTATTGTTTTGAAAATCACCAGAAAATCCGATATTTTCTGAAAAGAGTATAGTATAAAAAGTGTGAAGATCCGTAAGTATGCTTGTTTGTTTCTATAAATGTAAAAGTACGATTTGTAAAACTCGGTATGTAATCTCATAGGTGTATTAATTGAAAACCCTAGGAAAACCCGATGTTTTCCTAATACTTTGCATCAAATGATTTATATCTTGTTATTTCGTTCCGACAGGTGTATTCGTTGAGTCCCGGTGACGTTAGATTAATTATGGATTGTGAATTGTTATAAACACACATTAATGAAAATGACTAGTTTGCAACCATACAAACGATCCCTTAGGCGTCACTCGCACTATTCACTTAATCCGAACACCCAGACTTCTTGTAGCCCCACAACCGAGGAGGAAGAGAGGGTGCGAAGCCCCGATATTTTTCGTAAGTCGTTCAAGGCTATCGTGAATGCGAAGGGCCCTTAGCCCGACTCGCATTTGCTGAATTCTCGACTTTACTAGCAGCACCAGAGGGCCCTTGGGGTCTAACAACACAAAGCCTGTAAAAGTCCTTTTACACGAAATTAGGTCATATAAGACCCAACTACATGTAAGCGAGTTTCCTTCGGGCCTAAAGATCATGTCATTGGGCTAGCTAGGCCCAACAAACACGATTTGAAACTTTCAGGCCCAAAGACGGTGTATCGACGTCTGGTGTATTCTCACGTGTGTATTGACTTCCCGAAATTTCCGCGTGTGTATTGAAGTTTCGTCGTGTTAGTAATTTCGGATTCATTATTGATTCGAGACTGAATCAATTCGTTTGATAACGATTTTTGGTGTTGAAGGTGTATTATAATTCGCCGATAGTCGAGGTGTTAGTATTTCATCATGTCGGATTTATTGTTCAAAACATTAGAATATTTCATTTTTGCAGCCCCTTTCTTTTGGGTAATTTACACTTTTAACCCTTTGTATAAAGAATATTTCTATTTTAGTCCTCAAACCATTTTTCTTGACACTTTACTATCAAAACTTGTAGAAAAGTTATTTTTCAGCTCAAAGTTATATGAAAAACAATTTTAGTCCATTAAATGAAAATTTTCTCGGCTGAAACCCTTAGTTTCGCAGTTTTTACACTTTTGGCCCAAAATAGAAAATTTTTGCATCTTTGGTCCCTTTTAAATATGAAAAGCATTTTTAACCCTTGAAATGGACTTGGAGCACTAGTAGTCCCCTGTTTTATAGAAAATCACAGTTTCAGCCCCTCTAATTTGAAAATCTCGCATATTGGGCTTTATTGGGCCGAAAAATTCATTTTTGGCCCATTATGCTTAAAAAATTCACAATTAATCCTTCAAAGAGAATAGTTCCAGAAAAATACATTATTGAAACTTTTTTGACTCCTTTCATCCATCAGAATTTGTATTTTGTCATTTTGGGCCCTTTAACCTTATATTTTTAACATTTTGAGTCCAAAAATGGGATTTTTAACCCAAGGAGTTCATATTAACCAACTTGGTTATTTTTCTAGAAATGATTTGTGTGTAATAATATGTTTAACACTTGTTTCATACATCCTAATGCAAATCTCGATTTTTAAGGACTTTTTGACTAGTTTCAACACCATAATCACATAAGAACATGTAAATAAACATAGAAATCATACAAAGCATACATATACTCATAGATCTACACATTTGCTTGTATTCCCCCCCCCCCACAAAACTTATAAAAACCGAAAAATAGGGGGTATGAAGCTCACCTTGAGTTGTAGTTTCGGTTTTGAAGAGAGAAAAGGGGAAAATTTCGATCCTAGCAAGTCTCCTTGGTAGATCTCGAGTTTAGTGACTTCTAAGGTGCATGATCACAAGTTGGAATAGATTTAGAAGAGATTTTTGATGAAATGAAGTAGCTAGATCATGGATTAGTCATCAACTTTCCTTAGATGATGTGTTTGTGGGAAAAACCTCCTTGAAAAGCTCTTGATTCTCGAAATTTTTGAAGAAGGAGGGAGGAGATGTTCTTCAAGATATTAGAGAGAGTGGAATAAATTTTTGTGAGTGTGTGTGTTGTGTTCGGCCGACAGCAAGAAGAGAAGGGAGAGGAGTGAGGCTCTTGAATTGACTTGCATGAAAACATGAGATGGTGCATGGGAAAACTATGGACAATTATGAGGTGGCATAGGAAAGTCAACTCTTCTTCTTGGGCTTGCCTTGGGCCGAGAATGGAGAGAAAAAGATGAGGATTGGGCCTTGTATGCTTAAACCCATTCCATGGTTATGTTAAGTGATGTTTGGCCCCAATTAATTATAAATGTGATTTTTATGACCTATTAAGGCTAAATTAGGTTAATTAAGGCCCAATATAGTTCATTTAAATAATTTATTTCATTCTAGGCCCAATATGGCCCAAAATATTGAATTAAATGGAATTGGGTCCAATTAGAGCCCATTTAAAGGTTCTAATTCCATGATAGTCAAATTGGAAGCTTATTGGTCCATTGAGTCCAATAAGGAAGTCCTAGTCCAAAATGGACCTAACAAGAACTTCTAGGGTTTCCAATTGCTTGTTGACTATTTGTAGTACTTGTATGGTGTATTGGATTGAAATTTTGTTGTCATAGAGTAAGCATCATACATGCTCTTAAGTTTTTGATTCTACATTTTACTTGAGTGTAGTGATTACAAGACACAAAATTTCTAGTTGTGACATCTCCCCTTGTAATGATGGATTACTTTTCGCAGTTGTGGGTTCATTTTCCATCTCCTTGGTAGCTTCATCGATAATTTTCTTAATATTTTCAACTTTGTTATCTTGGGCTTTCGCTTCTGAGGATGCTGCTTTTTCTAGTTCATCAAACAGTTGTATATATTCTGCAAACAAGTTGGCTATTGGAACCGAAACTTGTCCTGATTCTGGAAAAATGTCTTCCAGGTCACTTTCTTTTCTTTGAATGTGTTTCATGTAACTATCATCAAAAGTGACATAGTAGGTTTCTTCAATTCGTTTTGGACGTTTGTTTAATACTCTGTATGCTTTCGATGTTAGTGAGTATCCCAGAAAGATTCCTTTATCCGCTTTGACATCAAATTTGTTTCGGTTTTCTTTCGAGTTGAAAATGAAACACCTAGAACCGAAAATGTGAAAGAATTTGTTATTCGGTTTTCTGTTGTTCAGAATCTCATAAGGAGTTAATGAGAATCTCTTGTTCAGAAGGGATCGATTTTGAGTATAACACGCGGTTGCCACAGCATCAGCCTAGAAGTATAATGGAAGTGAAGCAAAACTTAACATAGTTCTGGCAGCTTCACACAGAGAACGGTTTCGTCTTTCAACAATGCCATTCTGTTGTGGTGTATAAGGTGCCAAAAAGTTATGAGTTATGACCTTATCAGCCAGAAAGCCATCAAAATCATTATTCTTGAATTCCAGTCCATTGTCACTTCTGATATTCCTCACTGTGTTCCTCAGTTGCACTTCTATTTGCTTAATGAATGTTTTCAGCTTGGGAGTTGCATCTGATTTCTGTTTAAGAAAGAAAACCCAGGTGAAGCGAGAAAAGTCGTCTACAATTACCAGAATATACTTACTTCCACCGAAGCTTTCAATAGCCGAAGGTCCACACAACTCGATGTGCAAGAGTTCCAGTGCGTCGACTATCTTCGTGTTGATCCGTGTAGGGTGGCTCTTTCTGCTTTGTTTCCTCATCTCACTTGCAGTGCACAGATGATCCTTGTCAAATTTAAGAAGAGGGAGTCAACGTACGTGATCACCGAGCACCAACTTATTAATAACTTTAAAGTTCAGGTGTGAAAGTTGTCTATGCCACAACCAGCTATCATCCGTATTTGCTTTTGTTAGCAAGCATATTGCTGGTTTTCCTCATATAGGATTGAGATTTAATGGGTACATCTCTCCCTTATGTTCAGATTTCAGCAGAACCTTCTTGTATTGTTTCTCAATTATTTCTGAATCTTCATCATCAAATGATACTTTTAAACCTGTGCCCACAACTAATTGTGACACACTGATGAGGTTGTGTTGCAATCCTTCTACGTAAGCCACTTTTCGAATTGTGAAGTCACCGTTTGTTATCATGCCATAACTCTTGATCATTCCGAAATAGTTATTTCTGTATTTCACACAACCACCATTTTTCAACGATCGAAATTCTCTAAGTTCTTCCTTCCTCCCTATCATGTGACGTGAGCAGCCACTGTCTATGTACCATTCTTCATCAAACTGCTCATCACTCATTACCTTTTTGATCAACCGATCGCAGTCGTTGATCTGCTCACTGACAGGCTTTGCCGCAAAGCATTTGTCTTCAGTCAGGTTCGGTTCTCTTTCAACACTTTCGGTTGATGACTCAGTGGTTACCATCAAGCGTTTCCCGGCCGAACCTACTTCCTTTGCCACATAATCTCTTCCATGTGTAGGCTTTCGCACTTCTTCATCCTCGGACTCGGTTGACCACACTTCCACGCCACCGAACTCATCTTCATCACTCTTTTCCTGCACAATTAAAGCATTCATTGTACCTTTTGTGCCGCTGTTTTTCTTCTTATTCTTGATGTCTTCCAGCTTTCGCATGTAGTATGCCTCATCACCTTCCCCATCTCTCTTTTCAGCTAATTTCCTCAACATACAATCCTTGGCAATGTGGTTCTTGCCATGGCAGTAGTTGCAGTCATATCCCGAGTCTCCTGCAAGTTTGTTCTCACTCTTGTCTTTAGTCTTTTGAGACGTGACCTTTGCTTCATCCTTCGCCTTCTCGGAACTATAACTTCCTTGCCAGTTGCGGTTCTTGTTGATGGGAAATTTTTTCCTAGCAAACTTCTTCGGATTGGTGACCATAATTGCATATTCTTCGTTTGTTAGGTCATATTCCGACACATCCGACTCTTCTTCTTCTTCAGTAGCTTCCTTTCCTTTCGAGATAAGAGCTAGTGATCCCATACTAGAGACCAATTTCGCTTCTTTGGTTACTTCACTTTCATGGGACCTAAGGATTCCCATGAGTTTTGCAAGTGAATAAGATTTGAACTGCTCATGTGCTTTTACAGTAGAGACCACAGCCATCCATTTGGTTCTCAGTCCGTTCATGAAGGTTACCTTTTGATCAATTATCTTTCTTTCTATTCCATGCTTGACCATTCAGCTGAGAAGATGATTGAACCGATCAAACGTCTGTATAAGTTTTTCCTCTGGTTTCTGTTTGAAAGCTCCAAATTCTGACAGCAAGATGGTTTGTGTTGAGTGTTCCATATCTTCATCAGTTGAATAAAGTTCTTTCAATCTGTCCCAGATTTGCTTAGCAGTCGTACACAAACTAACCAACCGAAAGGTGTCGGATTGCAAGGAGAATCTTATCATTCGCATAGCTTTCACATTACAAAGCAATTTGTCTTTCTCATCTTGTGGCATCTTCTGCTCATCTGCCACCAGTTTGTTGTACTCCTGTTGAGTCTTGACAATGGTGTTCGTTCCCGAATGAACAAACGGTCCGTGAATAATGGCTTCCCAGATGAGATAGCCATGATCTTCAGAACCGATCACGTAGTCTTCAAATTGAAGTGCCCATACTTCATAGTCTTGAGTATAGAGTATGGGTATCCTTGTTGTAGATCCAATGTTGTTCGAGATGTTAATGGGATTTGTTTGCAAATTGTCGTGAGACATGTTGAGTTTTTAGAGTCTGACTTTAAAACTCGAGATTAGGGTTTTATCTAAAACACAGTTGCCTTCGAAAGGAAGAAGACGACTATGTATTTATGCGATAAAAGCGGAAACCCTAAGGAATTCTGAATACAGAAGAATTGTGTATCGATCACATAGACTCCTACTCTGATACCAATGGTAGAACAAAGTTCTATCAGGATCGATTAGTTTTAAGTGCGAAAACAAGAATGAACATAAAGTGAAAGAGAATATGGTTTGAATACGTCATACGATTAATGCTTTAACACCTCAGAAGAGATCGATTAAGAACTTCGACTGTAGAGGTGTTTAGGGTTACCAGCTCTATCGTAAAATAAAAGACATGTCAAATATAATGCATACATGCATGCATATATATAGGCTAACCCTAATGAGATAATCACGGATGGACAGGCCCGATCTGGATATATACAAAAAGACCTAAGATGCAACATAATAACCCCAACAAAGTGATTGGACTTAGAATAATGAATAGGCTTTGAGGTAAGGCCCATATGAGGAGTTGGGCCCAGTTTAGAAAATTAGGCCATAGATGGACCATAGTTTGGGCCTTTATGATTATGTAATATTGGGCCATTAGAATGTTGAATGTTGGACTGGACTAAATGGTTGGGCCTTATGGTAAGACCTTTTAAAGGTCTGGGTCCAATTTGGAAAATTGGGCCATATGTTGGGCTTTGATTCCTTATTGAGCTTGGGCCAATGGATTGGGCCTTGGGCTTGAATAAGTCAAGCTTGGGGTAATGTAGTAATTAACCAAAGAATATACTCATGGTTATGTAGTGGAACCCAATTATTAATTGGGTGTTTTTTTGGGGTTGACAGTTCGGGAACCTTTCATCCAGCAGCTGGGTTGAGTCTACGGAACTTCAGCAGTGTAAGATTGAGACTGCGTGACTTCAGCAGTGTGAGGTGAGTTACCTTCCAATAGAAGTGGATCTAAGGCCACAATGTCGGCCCACTAGTAGGAGCATGTAGTTAGATGATTGTCTGTATGATAATTATCTGGTATGTACTTTATGTATGCTTATGTGCTAGTATGCTATATCATTATGTGGTAGTGGCAGGGGTGAAATAGTCCCTGGATACCAGTTGAAAGATACTGAAGGGGTAGGCCGGGCACCTAGATATGCCTGACAGTATATTCATGTATGTTATGCTATGTTATTATGTGGTATTGGTAGGGGTGAAATAGTCCCCGGTTACCGGTTGAAAGATACCGAAGGGGAGGTCAGCACCCAGATATGCTAGACAGTTATCCGGTTGAAAGAGACCGAATGGGAGGCCAGCACCCAGATATGCTAGGTAGATATCCGGTTGAAAGAGACCCAAGGGGAGTCCAGTACCCAGATATGCTAGGCAGTTATCCGGTTGACAGAGACCGAACGGGAGGCTAGCACCCAGATATGCTAGGCAGTTACCAGTTGAAAGATACCGAAGGGGTAGGTCGGGCACCCAGATTTTCCTGATAGTATGTTATTTGTATGGTATGTGGTATGATGGGGGAACTCACTAAGCTTCGTGCTTACGGTTTTCAGTTTTGGTTTCAGCATTTTCTTGCAAAGGAAAGGAGTCGGTTTGGTCGCAGCGCATCACACTATGTTTTCCGCACACGGGATCCTTGGGATTACACTCTGATATGGTTTTATGATACTATGTTTTGATTATTGATACTTAGGTTTTAAAATGAGATATTATTATGAAAGTTTTTATAAAGATCGGTTTTATGCAATAACTTAATTAAAAATGAAATTTTTGGCCTTGAATTTTGGGATGTTACAACGTTAGAGCAATATTTAGCCTTAGTGATCTAAACGAAAGTCGTAGAATACGTTTAACCGAGAGCGTGCATAAAAAGAATGTCCAAATCTGACTCCGAATGAGGAAGTTGTGGTTTTTCTACGTTTCGACTTAGCGGTATGGAACCCAAAGTTCGAATTTGAGATCGAGCGAGTTTTAGGCGAAACAATCTAAACGAGAATCAAATATCTCGTCAATAATAGTCCAACGGAAGAAAGAAAGATGAAAACGGACGTTGGATGAAAAAGTTATGAGTTTCCAACGGAGTTTTCCTATCCTGGCCTACTAAAAATAAAATAAAAAAAATAAAGTCAAAATTAGCCGACGGAGTCTACACGAAAGTTGTGGAGTATAGTCTCATCTACGCGTAGATATAAAGAACGTCGAAAATGGAGCTTGTACGTGAAAGTTACGCAATTTTGAAGTTTGGCTAATCGGGTTCTGCCAAGCATACGGGAGTACGCCTAGCGTACCCGTATGCTTGGGTCGGAATGGGCCACATCGACCTAACCCATTACTCGAGTGTTTAAGTCCGTAAGAAATGACGCATTTGGCCTGATCGGAAGCGTACGCCCAGCATACTGCTTGTAGAGGGAGTACGCCCAACGTAATCCTCCTTTCAGCACCCTATAAATAGAAGTCAAGGGCTGCCGAGTTTTAGTGCTCAAATTCTTCTCTCACTCGCGTTATTGCCTCGTTTTGTGTGCAAGTTATACCCTGAAGCTCCGGTATCATTCTTGAGACCCGAAGCAAGTCCCAAAGCCCCGGAGATCCCGAGAAGTAAAATTCTTGAGGCGAAACTCTGCCCGCGAGAAGCCCGACTTCACCAAAGAATACTGCTTTTAGAGCCATAGTGCTGTCCGAGCGATCGTATTATCAAGTGAGTGTGTATTTACTTTCTTCTAACAAATAAATACGAAATATTTACTATGAAATATTTGTTATGTGTTATAAATTGTTTGTTTATTCGAGATATGTGTGGAATGAATGTATTATACAAGTTTTTAATGATTTAAACTGTATATGTGTTTGCATTTACAAATATGTTGGGTAGAACATGGTAGATGAAGTATTTGATGTGAGACGAAATGACAACAAGTTTTGATGATATTGATGTTCTAGCTAACTATTGGAATAGAGATGGTAACCACAGACTGTTGTAGACAATCCAATGAAAAGTTAACAGGTTCGTAACCTCTAGGTATGTTTGAACTATATGTGTTCACTCGGTGTTTTGGAACTCTACGTGTTCAGTTGGTATTTTGAACTACATGTGTTCATCTAGTGTTGTTGAACCGAGTTTGTTCACTAGGTATTTTAGAACTAAGTGTTCATTGGATGTTTTGAATTGAGTGTTCACTAGGAGTGTTTGAACTAGGTGCTCATTAGTTATGTTGAACTAAGTATTCACCAGTTGTAATTTGAGGACCTTGGCAGTGATGGACTTTGTGTCAATTCCTTAGGTCAATCCTTAGGAATGAATGAGTGAAGGATGATTGATTCTCAAATAAATCCTTAAGAAATAAAGGAGATAACGGGGATGGGTAATTGGGTCGATTGTTTGATGATTAATTATAATAATTGTATTATTATGGGTTGAAAACCCTATATGCTCACCAGGCCCCCAAGCCTGACCCACTCAGTTTTATTTGTATTAGAGGTAGTGACGTGAGAGTATAAGTTAGATGAATTATCAAGATATTTTGATTAAAGACCAGTACTTGTAAATAACTATTGTAAGGTTTGTATTTTACTGTTTATGCTTTTTGGTCTATATTTCGAACATGACATCCCGAGGTTTTGATAAACTCTTATCATATTTTGTTTTGGGAACAAATTCCGCAACTCTTTCAGTCAAAGGATTACTTTGATTTTATAAAACAAAGCATAAACAAATCGGTCTTTTTTGGTCGTGATTTTGGGGATGTCACAGTTGGTATCAGAGCATTAGTTTATGCGAACTAGGAATATGTAGGATTTCTAGACTTAAACTTAGAATGCTAAGCAATGATTATGAGGAGTGTGTCAAATGAATTTAGGTGATACACCTGAGTAGACACAAGCACTAGTTTAATTAGGAAAATGCCTAAAATGCTTTTATGTGCTAAATGCTATATGTTTGCTATTTTTGAGATTATTTGTTTGGATCGATGCTTTGTTGCCGACCAGATCTGGAAAACCTTGTGTTTAGTATTCTAAGCATATGACTACGATATTAGAACTAGCATGTAATTGTTTCGGAGTGATAAGGATGATTTAAATATCTATCGTGGTTGATGATCTAAATTCACCTTATTCGGTGTATAGATAAAAAATGGAGAGAACAAGAAGCCGAGTGGGAAACGTAAACGAAAACAGGAATCAAGCACCTACGATTGATCAAGTAGGTGCTGTAGCAGCAACACCTAAGCCGATAAAAATGGTTGGAGTACAATTGATGATTCAAACAATGTTGGATATTTAGATGGAAGAAACTAGACGACTACTTCGGCAGAATCGTGAAGAACTCTCTATACCAATTGAAAAACCCAAAGTGAATGGAGGGCAGTTGGAGGGAGGAAACTTCAGTGGGATTATCGGTCAACCCGACCCACTGTTAATTTGACAAAACAACCAGGATGGGGGAAAAGATGGACATGGATGCAAGTACAAGGACTTCATGGAATCCAAACAGAAGATTTTGTGGTGCAACTAACAGAAGACAACACTTGCAATTCCTCTGTTAAAATCAGGAGTATTGAGCTGGTGGAAGCTACTGGCAGGTTCTATGCCCAAGGGGGAAGCTAGCAAGATGTCGTGGGAAATCAATAATGAGTTCCAGAATCAATAATGAGTTCCATAATCTGAAAAAGGGAAGGTTGAGCGTCACCGAGTACGCTACTAGTTTTACGGAGAAGATGAAGCTGGTCCCCTACTGTCACACCCCAAAACCACGAACGGCGGAAACGTCCAGGGGTGGAGGACGTCATGTACAGTATCATAACAGTGTCATATAATAAACAAGCAACAACATCATCCATTGCATTATAAGTAAAGTTTTAATACATGTGTGTTCTTTCATTGTATTAAGACACCAAAAATATACAATCAAAATAAAAGACGAGACTTGTCTGCTCCGTCTTCTCAAAACCTGGCCTCCGTACCTGTCTACTGATGACCTGAGAATACAAGTTATTTTGAAAGCGAGTATCAACTTTAAAGTTGGTGAATTCATAAGTATATAAGTGTCATTGCCTTGTTTGTGAAAATCTGTTATGAAGGCCATGTAAACCTTTAAATGAAAATGTTGAGGTAAGTATGAAATCCCTAGAAAAACCCTTATTTTCTATAAGTATGAAATGTAGTCTTCTACCAAGACCCGAATGTTCTGTATGTATGAAGTGTAGTCTTCTACCAAGACCTGAATGTTTTGTAAGTATGAAGTGTAGTATTCTACCAAGACCCGAATGTTCTGTTTGTAAAATGATAGTTTTTCCTTTGTGTTCACTAGTACTAAAAGTGCTTAGTCTAACTCATCGTTTATGTGAATGTATCACAAATAAAGTAAACAGGAAAAATGTAATACTGTAAGTGTTGTCACTGGGTACTAGGACCAACACAGCATCGCATTAAGCGAAATGCATAACCTAATGAACATCCGAAGATTGTCCAAAACAAGTATTAATGTAACTGTCATCGCTTGGTACTAGGAGTAACACAATCATCGCAATAAGAGAAAGGTATAACCTAATGAACATCCGAAGATTGTCCAATTGTCCTCTGTAGCAGCAGCAGGTGGGTGGAAGGGTTAGTCCCAATCGATCTACCTAATATAAATAGTAGCCTTAGACCTCCGAAGATGGTCATCGAGCACTGGTGCTAATCAGTGGGGTTCGGAATGGTAAGTCCCGCCTAGCTATCCCATTGAACCGAGATAGGAAAGACAATTTACACAGTAAGTATTAATAAATCATCCTCGTAGTTCTAAGTACAAGTATCCAGGTAAGTGAATATAGGATAATGCACCTATGTAAAAGTGTTCCTGTATGGTATTCATGTATGTGTGTCCATGTAACAGGTAAGTATATGTAAACATATTCATGTATCAGGTAAACATTTGTAAGTACTCATGTATCAGGTAATGTAGTAGTATAGACTCATGAATGAACTGACTCTTGTGTGATTCCTTGTAATAGAAGTAATGTTTGATATCTTCAAATTATCCCTATGATAATTTACTGTAATATAACTGGTTGATCATGTAGGTTTGTACACTCTTACTACTCAAGGGTGTGGGAAACTAAGTGAAAGATGTAAGCTATAACATCAATACATATATAAGAATATAAGTGTATATGCATAGTTTAGTTCAAGAATGAGAAATGGTTTTTGTAAGACATCTTATGGCTTTTGAACAATAATTAACAATGACTTGATGTCATTTTAATAAACATTTCAAAGGTAAAACATTTGGTAACAATGTGTTTTTAAGATGTAAAACCATTTCATGCATCACATTTTGTAGCATGTGAAATATGTTAAATGACAAACACAGTTATAAAATACATATCAATGATTAAATAACATGTTTGTTTCTACTTGTATTCCACCCATTAAAGCATTTAAAATCATTTAAAATATTAATTAGGGGTATGAACTCACCTGTAGTTGGTGATTGGGATGAACTGAACGGTATAGGATGGCTAGGTGTCATGCGAGGACTTGTGCACACACTACGATCCTAATGAACATATAATCACACATATATGCACTCAATTAGACTCAAATGACTAATTGATAATGTTTAAGACATCCTAGACATAATTAACACTTTATATAAGTGTTTTAAGCCTTAAGGGTTTCATCTAAGCTATCGTGGGACAGGGTATTTGTGTTTAGGGTTTCCAAAGGACCCTATATGAGAGTTTACTCTCCATAAACCATCACACATGGAGTTCACGGTTGTAAACTCTTGAGTTTACGTCCGTAGACTCCCAAACATGTGTGTTTGGTGTGTTTTGAAGTCCCAAATGCTTTCTAGAATTATTCTAACTTAGTGGCTAAGTCCTTGGAAGGGTTTATGGTCTAGAAGTACTCCAAATAGGAGTTTACGGCCTCAAGGCCATTCCCCTTGGAGTTTACGGCCGTAAACTCCCTTGGGGTGTTGTTTTTGTTGTTTTCAAGCCTCTTGCTTTTGAAGGACATGTTCTAGACAATTGTTTAAGGCAAATGAGGATCCTAGGCACACTTTGGTGCCATCCTTTTGAGTTTACGGCCCAAGAGCATTATCTTGGCCGTAAACTCACTTTGATAAGTGATTTTGGTGAGTTTTGGTCCTTCATTTAAGTGGAACAATTTCTTGTAAAGATTTAGGGCTTTAGGTGTCATAAAACACCCCTTTTGTCCATTTATACGGAGTTTACGGCCTAAGATACACTTGGGCTGTAAACTCACCTTTGTTTGTGTCATTTGATGTGTTTAAGACCTTACACTACTTGGGAAAATAGCCTAGATACAAGCCTTAAAGTCCTAGAGTCCTTAAATCACCATTTAGTGTTACATTTTGGAGTTTACGGCCTAGGATTATCTAGGGTTGTAAACTCCCAAACTTTGGTGGATTTTGGCTTGTTTTCTTGTCCCTAACATGCATACATAAACATCTAAGGCCTTATCATAACACAAGTGTCGGTTTTGGCTTCGTTTCAGGAGTTTACCGCCCAAGAACACCTTGGGGAGTAAACTCCTAGATCTAATGATTTAGGCATCTAAATCATGTTATAAGCATCTAATAAGCATCTAATAAGCATCCTAGATCTAATGATTTTGGTATAAAAACCCGAAAATCCGTCAGAGAGAATACGGCTTTTCTCTAGTTGGAAATGTGAATAATGAATAAATTTGGTTCGGAAAACTATTTATAGTCCTGAAATATTTTAGCAGAAAATATTTTTATTCCAGAAATGATCTCTAATATAATAGAGTGTTGGAATAATAGTGTTGCAAAAAACCCTAGTGCACCCACTCTCCTGATATTTCCTGAAGTGTAAACCTTGAATTACTCAAACTTATGTGAAAAAGTCTGAAAATTAACAGTGACACTATAACTTCTATTGAAGTGATATAGATTGTACATAATGGAAATTTCGGGTTGTCACACCTACCTACTTCCAACGGAACTTTCCAAGGTCAACAAGTTTGCCAACAGATTACCAACGAACTTTGGTCTGATGGTCAAGCAAGCAACCACTCTGAAAGTTGCCATTTGGGCTGCTAGGAATGTCGAGACTCAGATAAGAGAGAAGGTTCTGGAGAGAGCTGAAGTTGGAGAGAAAAGGAAGCATGAGGGATCTCCAATGATCAACAATGAAAGCAAATTCTCGAAATCTGGAGGAAGAGATGAAACTAAGTGGTGTGATAAGTGTAAAAAGAAACACTTTGGGAAGTGTAGCTAGGAGATGACTTGCTACGAATGTGGGAAGACAGGGCATTACGCCAACAAATGCGCAGCTAACAAGAAGATGTGCTACGGATGTAACGAAGAAGGGCATATTTCTAGAGACTGCCCAAAAAAAAACACACCGCCACAGCCAAGGGCATTCCACATGATCCTTGACGACGCGAATCAAGGATGAGGATTTTATATCCAAGGATCAAGTTATGAAGTAGCAGTGCGAATAGTAACTTATGATGTAGCCTATTAGAGGCATAGTATAGGGTGAACTTGAACTTTTGTGTAATCATTTCAAGATATAATATAAACCCTAGTTTTGTTATCTGATGTGTTAAATGATTGTGTGATTTTTTGTATGGTGACTTGGTTAACTACGAGACAACACTTAGGACGAGTATGAGTAGGTGTGAATGGTAATAGAGGCCTATACTACCGGAAGCACATGATTCTCCCTTGGATCATGGAAACTCACAAGGTTACCAAAAAGCTTGTAAATGATCATGTTTTAATCATGTATGTCATTTCCATTGTTTCGGTAATGACTAGTAAGATGATTGTTATTTCGACCCTAGTGGTCATGTCGAATTGAGTCCAACTACGATGAGTTGTTACAAGGTTTAGAGAACCAAGTTCAACGTAACATCTGACTTAAGTCAGAAGATTGAAATCAATGCGACCAATGACATCGCGCTCATTGTTGAAGAAGTTAGTAGCTAGAAATACTACATGTAATTATATCACAATAGAATATGAAGGAAGATATATTTCTTTCGTGAATTTGACTCTAAGAGACTTGAGTCTAAGCGTTGCATTATACGATGAGAGGCCATTAGATGATGACCCATCAGTCTGTTACAATAGATAAAGGAAGGTACTGATCCTAAGAAGAAGAAGGAGTCCTCAATAAGGATTTATTTTGTAACTCGAAGGTTACGATTGAGCACTGACTGCGATCGAGAATTCTGAGAGTTAGATACTCGTTCGTGTTGGATTAGTGTCTAAGTCCATAACTATTTTGGTATGTACTTGACCCGATGGTGCATGGTCCTTTTGGGTTGCCTTAACCAAAGCAACTTGATAGGATGAATTATGGAGAGAAAGGATTAATTATGATTTATTAATATATTATGAGAATAATATATTAAAGGAGAAATCATATTGTTTAATTAATATTAGTCAAGAATTATTTGATAATTAATTTTGTGGCTAAAGGAGATTAATTAAACTTAAGGGACTAGAACTGTAATTATAAAATAATTGCAATTGGGCTATGGATTACCTTATAATATAAAGGTTGGACGAATTCTATGGGGAAACCCATTAGAAATCGTCCAAGGGTTATTCAAGAGGGGTCCATGGGCTGCTTAGGGCTTAAGCAGTTAGTTTAGGGTTTCCTAGTGTTGGGTAGCGTTTTTGTTATGTATTGCGTCTATTGGGCTCGCTTATTAGTCCAAGTTTTGTAACTCCGGTTTGGGCTTGTCCAACCGAGAGCATGATAGGGTTTAGTATAAATATATATGCTTGCATGCATATTAGGTTAATGATTTTGATAACGATTACGATAGAGCAGATCTGATCAGAGAATTATTTAGAAGTTTTATCATTGTTCTTGTAACCCTAAATCCTCTACAGCGGAAGTTCTTTATCGAGCTCTGCTGAGGATTGTTTGAATCAATCATTCGACACACTTTGATCCATTCTTGTGTTCTTATAGTTTTCTTGTTTATTATTTTACCTGTTATAAAGATCTAATCGATCTTCAGGTTAGTTTTTAACTTATCAATTGGTATCAGAGCAGGAGGTTGTGTAATTGATACACATATTTTCTGTGAAAAAGGTTGCGATTAGGGTTTTTCCGCATTGATCAATATTTATTGAGCCGTCATCCCATAATTGACGTAACTCAGCATTTATTGTTTTGCCCTAATTTAATACATTACAAGTCTGATCTTTTAAATAGGTTATTCGATCAAGAATGGACGAGTCGCAATCCAATCCCATTAATATTTCGAATAGCATTGGATCAACAACGAAGATTCCCATCCTTTACACCCATGATTATGAAGTCTGGGCACATCACTTTGAAGATTATGTTATAGGATCTGAGGAAAATGGATACCTCATCTGGGAAGCAATCGTATCTGGACCCTTTGCTCATTCAACAACTTCAAGGATTATTAAAACTCAAAAGGAGTATAATGATCTTTTGAAAGAAGTTAAAGATATTGCTCAAGACGAAAAAGATAAATTTCAGTGCAATATCAAAGCATTGAGATTAATCAGTTTCGCTCTTCAATCTGATACTTTCAGGCTGGTGAGTTCATGCACAACTGCAAAAGAAATATGGGACAGGATACGAGAATTGTATTCTACGGACGAAGATCTTGAACACTCCATTCAAACCTTACTCTTATCTGAGTTTGGTGAATTCAAGTAGGGAGATGAAGAAACCATGACTCAAATGTTCGATCACTTCAATCATCTTCTTAGCAAGATGATTAAACATCACATTGAAAGGAAGCTAATTAAGCAGAAGGTTACATTTATGAACGGCCTCAGATCTGAGTGGAGAGCTGTAGTGTCCACAGTTAAAGCGCATGAGCAATTCAAATCCTACTCTTTGGCGAAACTGGTGGGCATCCTGAAATCTCAAGAAAAGATCGTGTTACAGGAGAAAAATGTGGTCTCAAGCTTGGGTTCGTTAGCCCTTTTGTCCAAAAGCAAAGCGGTGATGGAAGAAGAAGACCTCAACTTGGAGGACTATGACCTTACTTCTGAACACTATGCTATGATGGTGTCAAACCCCAAGAGATTCATCAAGAAAAGATTTCCCACCAATAAGAACCGAAATTGGCAAGGGAGTTATAGTTCTGAAAAAGTCAAAGATGAACCGAAGGCAGAAGAATCAAAGAAGGAATAGAAAGATGAAGGAGATTCGGGAGTGAGCTGCTATTACTGTGGAGGAAAGAACCACTATGCAAAAGATTGTGTCCTCAAGAAAATGGCAGAAAAGGATGAGGAGAAAGATGAAGAAGCTTTGTTGCTGAAAAAGCTGGATGAGATCAGGAAGAAGAAATTTGCTGCTAACCCTTCTATGAATGCTTTAATTGTGCAGGGTTCGGTAGCGAATGATGAGTTCGGTGGCGTGGAGGTCTGCTCAACCGACTCTGAAGATGATGAAGTAAGGAAGCCTTCTCACGGAAAGGCTTATGTGGCGAAAGATGAGAATAGCGGGGGTAAATTCTTGATGGTATCTGATGTATCTCAGATGAGGGGATACAACACAGATGGTGGGAATGAAGACATGAAGGAGCAACAGGATTTGTGCTTTACAGCTAAACCGCTCAGCGTGCAGTTCAACGAGCTTGATGAACTGATCAAGAAGGTACAATCCGTTTTTGTTTCATTCAAAGTCCCACAATGCTCATACAAAAAAGAATTAAAAAGTCTTAATTCAAGAATCTCTCATCTAGACAGCAGTTTAACTCAAACTCGAGTCACCAATTCTAACCTAACTGACCAAATAAGCAGGGTGTCTTCGAAGAGTGAGGAACGGAGGATGTGGATCGAACTGAAGGAGTCGGAGTTAATCAAAACCAAATATGAAAACATTTATTTGCAAAGAGACAATTTAAAGCTTATAAAACAGAGAAATGTTTTTTGTTTGATTGCTAAACGTCTTTATACTAATATCACTCAGCTTCATTTGGACTGTGAAATAGGACAAAAGATTCATCGCATGATTTTACCCTTCGTTGAGTTTAAGGAGGATGAAATTGATGCTGAAGCATATAATTGTGAAAGTGTTATTTCATCTGAGGATGTTAATCCGATGTATATGTATGGACTAGACACAATCGAATCTTTCATAAAGTCCAAGGACCATAAGGACATGCTTAAAAACCTTTTGGATGAAAATGATAAACTGAAACTGAGGAGCGAAACCATACAAAAATTTGACTCATTGAATGCCAACTTGAGCTCAGAAAATAAAATTGATGTTGAAAATGCATCTGAGCTTAATGAGGACGACACTATGAGTGAAATTTCTGTAGAGGACAAAATTGATTGTTCAGAATTTGTCAAGAGTGAACCCGAAAACCACAAGAATCTCATTTCAGAAAATTCAGTGGAGTTCGCTCGTTTGTCCCAACAAAAGTCCCCGATTCTTGTAGAAAAGGCAGTTGTCACACCCCGAAAACCAAAGGCGGAAACATTCCCGGGGTTGACTCCATGTTGTGTATCAATTCCAATGTACATAGTAATCACAGTAAACAACCATTACATTACATAAATGTGAAAGTTTACATTTGGTTCAAAAGTAAATTGTACAAAGTTATACATATATCATATGAACAAAAGAGACGAGTCTTCGGAGCACTCCATCTTCATCAAAAGATATCGCCGGGTACCTGTCTAACTTGGACCTGAGAATAAAAGCAGTTTGAAAATCAGCATAAAGCTGGTGAGTTCATAAGCGGTTTTGTTTTGTGAAAAAGTATCGGTTTCCTTTAGTTTTCTGAAAAGGTTTGATATCCAAGAAAATCCCATATTTTCTTATGTAAAGTAGTTAAGTTATCTTTCGTTACAGTTTTGTTACTAGATATAAGTTAACCCCAGGAAAATCCCATATTTTCCTAATTTCAAGATTGATTGAATAACACATAGTATAGTTTAATACACAAAACTATAATTTAGATGAACTGTAAATAGAAAGTATTTTGAAAACCTTGGGACTACATCCCGAACCGTTATAAGGTAATTCGATAAAAACCATGGGATCACTATCCCGAAAGTAGATATAAGATAGCTCGATAAACCATGGGATCACTATCCCGAAACTAGATATATATGATAGATTGATAAAATCATGGGATTATCATCCCGTATAAGATTTAGTTTCAATACCATGGGATTGCCATCCCGAACGAAATATGGACACAAGATCATGGGATTATCATCCCGAACGAGATATAGACATAAAACCATGGGATTACCATCCCAAACGAGATATAGATTACAAAACCATGGGATTACCATCCCGAACAAGATATAGATTCTAAACGAAATCATAGCTGTGAATAAGTTTATATTAATACGTATTGTGAGTCGGGTAACCATACTGATATGACAACGAGACCTCCTTGACGTTAGTTAGACGTCGAATGATATACATAATTTGTCACCCCAGGCGTGCCCACCTAACTGTAGCTAGCAGTTAAGGTGTGGGATTGTCAGTCCCGAATAGATCTATTCACAAATTCCTCGCTCTCCCTCCAGGAGACTCTGGTTACACTTCCGGAGAGGATTTACTTGATCATCCATAAAGGGTAGTGACTATCTCACAAGCTAGTATTAAACTATTCACAGGATTCTCATACGATAACAAACATACAAAGATTTTAAGACATGATACAATGAAAATAGATACATACAACGAAACTATCTGGTAAAACATTTGAATTATACGAAGATAATCTGAATCATACATAGTTTATCTAATAACTTAATACAGATATCAGTAAGTGATATAATGAGAAACATAGAACCCCAAATTATTCCCATAATAATTTGATTAGTTTGATTATTTTCTTAACTAAAATCCATTTAGTTGTAATTGGTAAATCATTCCTTATGCTCAACATAATACATAAGGAGTATAAGAATTTATAAGTTTGCTAGATATTATTTGAAACACATAAATGTTATGATTTGAAAACAGTTTTGGTTTGCTTGTATTCCCCCCTAAAAACAGTTAAAAACAGTGAAAAAGGCGTAGGGGTATGAACTCACCGGACGAGATATGAGACGGTTTGGATGCTAAGAGTTGATCCGGGGCTTGTAAATACACGAGGTTCCTAATTATAATGCAAAGATACACATTTGTATCTAATTAGGAATTAGATTGATTGTTGGGTAGGGACCATTGCTTCTAGTCGCGAAAACACTCCGATACGAGTGTTTGGAGGGACCCGGGTGGCGTTTAAGGATGTGAAATGACACTAGGGACTTGGGACTTGAGTTTACTCCCCATGAGTAAACTTTTAAATGAGTTTACAACCACAAAACACACACATACATGAGTTTACGGCCGTAAACTCATGTAAAGTCATGTGGGTGTGGTTTTGGGTGTTTAAATGGCTTAAATGGCTTACATGGACATGGGAAAAGTTTCTAGGTTTTGTTCTAAATGCATAGAATGGATTAAAATCACCAAAATGATTAATTTATGGGAGTTTACGGCCTAGTATAGGCTCTTGGCCGTAAACTCCTTAATCCTCATGAAAATGGTGCTAAATGTTGTTAAAACCAATCACATGTGATTTTAAAAATTCCCACAAGCCTAGAAATGAGTTTATATGGGACATATGAGGGATTTATGGAGTTTACGGCCCATGAAACCCCCTTCATGGCTGTAAACTCTAATATCTCAAGCTACAATGTGTTTCAAGGTCTAAAACTTGCATAGAATGGCTTCTAAAATTCATCTAAGGGCCTTAGGGGTGCTTAGTTTGCATTCTAACACCAAGAATTTTGGAGTTTACGGCCCAAGAACAGGTCTTGGCCTTAAACTCTTAGAAATCCCATAAAAGATGTGTTTTAGGCCCTTAAAGTATTTTTGGTTGGTCCTTTGATTTATTCCAAGGCTTTTGGTGGTGTTGGATGGCTTTCTAACACCTTAGAATTGGATTTATGCCAAGTTTTGGGGAGTTTACGGCCCAAGCACTATCCTTGGCCGTAAAATCATCTAAATCCCCCAAAATTCATGTTTCAAGTGTCCAAATGCTAATACCAAGGTCCTATAATTCATATCTAAGCCATAGAGGTGATTTGGAAGGGTTTAAAGGCATGAAAAACCCCATTAACATGAGTTTACGGCCTAAGGTTATGCCTTGGCCGTAAACTCCTTCAAAGTCCTCAAAATCATAGTTTTAGGTGTTCTAAGTCCATATCTTGAAGTCCCTTAGCCATATCTAAAGTCCAATTGAGTTAAGGAAGGAGTTTAAGGGCTAAAAACCCTTCAAAATGGTGTTTACGGCCTAGGCAGCCTCCTAGGCCGTAAACTCAGATATATTGTCCAATTTCATGATTAAGTGTCAAATTTGGAAGCTAAACATGCTATAGATTAAGGCTAGGAAGGTACCTTAAGGATTTGAAGCCTTAAATTTGAGTTTTGGACACTTAATCTTTGGATTTAGGAGAGAGGTTAGAGAGAGAGTAGAGAGAGAAGGAAAAAGCTTCAAATGAGTGCTTAAAAATGTTTATATAGTCCCTAAAACTTGGACACGGTAGAATTCTACCCGATACCGGCCTTAAACGATGCTTTGGGTCGCACCCGATTGAGTTTCCGTCACCCGACGAGGATATTTCTAAAACTTATGAAATAAATGTTTTGGGCTAAATTCATGAGTTCCTAAATGATTTGGACCCTCATTGAATGAAAATAAACATATAATTTTAGTTAACTAAACCCAAAAACGATAACAGGACATTTCGATTTTTGACGAGTTATTCGGGTAGAACGGGTTTTCGGCGATGAACAACTTCGGGTTGTTACATTATCCCCCCGTTAGAGGGAATTTCGTCCCGAAATTCAAAGAATAAGATACAGGTCATGGATTGGAATGAGATACGAATGGATTTGTTGCCTCGGATCTTCACTTTCTCAAGTGGAATCAGGTTTCTATTGGGCGTTCTAACGAATTCTCATTATCGGGACATGCCTTGATTTCGTACTTTGACTCTCTCTCAATCTACTATATCAATCTGTTTTCTCGTGGAAGTTCCAACCCTGAACGAATTCGGTTTCTTCAAGGAATCACTAGGGTTTCGTTGGGCAGACGCTTCTAAGGATTTGAGACGTGATGGTCTAGATAGATATTACCAAGCTCTAAGGGCATCCGAAACCTGAAGGTTGCAGAATCGATCTATATGAAGATCCTGAAAGGTTTGATGTGAGACTAAACTGGATGCTCGAAAGAAACTCCCGGGAATCCTTCGGGATAGACATTTAGAGGGAATAGTTGCTAACTTCCCGTTTCTTAATAATCACAGAAATGAGGGATGCGTGATAATTCACATTGGGAAAACTTTTGAGTTCTAAAGTATAAAATGATACGGAAGTTTGATGCCGAAGATCACGAGAACCGGGTCGAGAAAGAAATCTAGACGAGCGACCCTTTCGAAAGTAAGGATAACAATATGAATGAGACTCGGTCATTTCTGGTTAAACGTGGCATCAAAGTATTTTCATGGAAAGTTTCCCCCTTTATAAATCGAATGGAATAGAATAGTCCTCCGGACCGAGGATTCAATCTATAGGTACGAAGTTAGTGTTCTCTATCTCACTAGTTAGTCGTCTCAACGGTATTCATTTCGATTACATGTGAAGGATTGAGTTTAGAATACGTTCGAATAGATAGATAACAGGTTTCCTTTTGCACCCAAAATCGAAAAGAGTTGCAAGTATAAGAATTATTAAAGAGAGATATACCTGTGGCAGCAGAGGGATTTGTGGTTGTAGCTGTCTTGGGACAATTCCTTTTGAAGTGCCCAACTTCACCACAATTGTAGCAGGCCGGACTGATTCCCGATCCGGATGATTGGTTTGTTGGCTTGGCTGGTTTTCTACAGGTTCGCGCAAGATGGCCCTTAATGCCACAATTGTCGCAGATCCTTTCGCGACAGGGACCAGGAATACGGTGGTGGTAGTTACACTTACCACACCAAGGAAGGGTACCAGTGTATCCATTGGCGGGAGTTTGGGCTGTGGAATCTACAGCTGAAACAGCAACAGGGGCAGTAGCAGCATGGATTGCTACTGTTTGCTGTTTCTTAGAAGACCCTTGCGTACTCTGGGCCTTCCGCTGGTTCCAGGATTTCTTTTTACTTCCGCCTCCAGTAGTGACTGGCTCGGGGGTAGTAGCTTCTTCATCAGAGTTGTCTTCGTGATCTATCAGGATTTTCGCAAGGCACTTAGCACTGTCATATGTGTCTGGCTTCGCAGCCAAGACATTCCCCTTTCTTGGCTGGGTCAACCCCCAGATGAACCTATCTATCTTTTTACCTTCTGGGGTAACCATTCCCGGACAGAGTAGTGATAGATCATCGAATCTTGAGGTATAAGCATCTATGTCGGAACCCTTCATCTTAAGGTTCCAAAGTTCTTGTTCTAGTTTCTGAAGTTCGCCGCGAGGGCAATACTCAGCGAGAAGAAGCTCCTTCATAGCTTCCCAACCCATAGCATTGGCTACAGGTAAAGTTAAGGATTTGACTCGGCCATTCCACCAAGTCAGGGCTTTGTCTAGGAAACTGCAGGCAGCAAACTTGACTCTATCAGACTCCGAACAGCTGCATATTTCAAAGATTGATTCGATTCTCTCGAACCATCGGGTTAGGGCAATGACACCCCCTGTTCCGTCGAAGAATGTCGGTTTTGCGTTCATGAAGTCTTTATAGGAACCCCCTTTTTGGTGTCCCTGACTATCTTCTGGGTTTTGGGATTGGGGACCACCTCTTGAATTACTAGAGTTCATTTGCGACATGGCTGCTACCATTGCAGCAGTCAGAACTGTCTGAAGCGATGCAAGATCAAGTTGAGGAGGAGGTGGTGGCGGAGGAGGATTGCTGTTGTTTCTTGAGCTGGGTCTCTTTCTTGGAGGAATTTTGATCTAAAAAGATCAGGAAAGAGAGGATCATAAGTCCTTTGAATTGAATCAAGAGATATGGGACAGCAGATATCTCATCAAGGCAAATATAGCATCATACAAGTGATAAAGCAGAAAGGAGTTATCAAGATAGAACATCTTTATCGCTAGAGAAATGATCAAGGAATAACGCATATACAAGAATTTCTACAAAGGATCGGCTCGAGAAATACTCCCATAGTATTTCATGGTTCGCTGCAGCGTCGATTTGTTGTTTGGGATATTGGGTAAGTTTTAGGTATGCCGCATGCCACAGTCACTCCCAAGCACATGTTGGCCGTGTCTCGAATGAATATAGTTGGCCAGGCTATATTGACCCTAGACATGACTACATAACTGCCCAGGTTTAACCGCAGTGTACAACACCCATTTACTTATGTTTTGTTCTACTTGTAGTTACGGATTTTGACGGCCCGGCATACTTAAATACTTTTGAAAATACTTATATCTTGTAGGATACTTTTAGTTCAGAGCACTTAGGCCTCTTAATGTTTATAGTTTTATACCATGTAAGGTTTGGTATACTCTGTTCACTATAAACAAGGGCTCTAATACCAATCTGTCACACCCCGAAAACCAAAGGCGGAAACATTCCCGGGGTTGACTCCATGTTGTGTATCAATTCCAATGTACATAGTAATCATAGTAAACAACCATTACATTACATAAATGTGAAAGTTTACATTTGGTTCAAAAGTAAATTGTACAAAGTTATACATATATCATACGAACAAAAGAGACGAGTCTTCGGAGCACTCCATCTTCATCAAAAGATATCACCGGGTACCTGTCTAACTTGGACCTGAGAATACAAGCAGTTTGAAAATCAGCATAAAGTTGGTGAGTTCATAAGCAGTTTTGTTTTGTGAAAAAGTATCGGTTTCCTTTAGTTTTCTAAAAAGGTTTGATATCCAAGAAAATCCCATATTTTCTTATGTAAAGTAGTTAAGTTATCTTTCGTTACAGTTTTGTTACTAGTTATAAGTTAACCCCAGGAAAATCCCATATTTTCCTAATTTCAAGATTGATTGAATAACACATAGTATAGTTTAATACACAAAACTATAATTTAGACGAATTGTAAATAGAAAGTATTTTGAAAACCTTGGGACTACATCCCAAACCAGTTATAAGGTAATTCGATAAAATCCATGGGATCACTATCCCGAAAGTAGATATAAGATAGCTCGATAAACCATGGGATCACTATCCCGAAACTAGATATATGATAGATTGATAAAATCATGGGATTATCATCCCGTATAAGATTTAGTTTCAATACCTGGGATTGCCATCCCGAACGAAATATGGACACAAGATCATGGGATTATCATCCCGAACGAGATATAGACATAAAACCATGGGATTACCATCCCGAACGAGATATAGATTACAAAACCATGGGATTACCATCCCGAACAAGATATAGATTCTAAACGAAATCATAGCTGTGAATAAGTTTATATTAATACGTATTGTGAGTCGGGTAACCATATTGATATGACAACGAGACCTCCTTGACGTTAGTCAGACGTCGAATGATATACAGAATTTGTCACCCCAGGCGTGCCCACCTAACTGTAGCTAGCAGTTAAGGTGTGGGATTGTCAGTCCCGAATAGATCTATTCACAAATTCCTCGCTCACCCTCTAGGAGACTCTGGTTACACTTCCGGAGAGGATTTACTTGATCATCCATAAAGGGTAGTGACTATCTCACAAGCTAGTATTAAACTATTCACAGGATTCTCATACGATAACAAACATACAAAGATTTTAAGACATGATACAATGAAAATAGATACATACAACGAAACTATCTGGTAAAACATTTGAATTATACGAAGATAAACTGAATCAGACATAGTTTATCTAATAACTTAATACAGATATCAGTAAGTGATATAATGAGAAACATAGAACCCCAAATTATTCCCATAATAATTTGATTAGTTTGATTATTTTCTTAACTAAAATCCATTTAGTTGTAATTGGTAAATCATTCCTAATGCTCAACATAATACATAAGGAGTATAAGAATTTATAAGTTTGCCAGATATTATTTGAAACACATAAATGTTATGATTTGAAAACAGTTTGGGTTTGCTTGTATTGCCCCCCTGAAAACAGTGAAAAAGGCGTAGGGGTATGAACTCACCGGACGAGATATGAGACGGTTTGGATGTTAAGAGTTGATCCCGGGCTTGTAAATACACGAGGTTCCTAATTATAATGCAAAGATACACATTTGTATCTAATTAGGACTTAGATTGATTGTTGGGTAGGGACCATTGCTTCTAGTCGCGAAAACACTCCAATACGAGTGTTTGGAGGGACCCGGGTGGCGTTTAAGGATGTGAAACGACACTAGGGACTTGGGACTTGAGTTTACTCCCCATGAGTAAACTTTTAAATGAGTTTACAACCACAAAACACACACATACATGAGTTTACGGCCGTAAACTCATGTGGGTGTGGTTTTGGGTGTTTAAATGGCTTAAATGGCTTACATGGACATGGGAAAAGTTTCTAGGTTTTGTTCTAAATGCATAGAATGGATTAAAATCACCAAAATGATTAATTTATGCGAGTTTACGGCCTAGTATAGGCTCCTGGCCATAAACTCCTTAATCCTCATGAAAATGGTGCTAAATGTTGTTAAAACCAATCACATGTGATTTTAAAATTTCCCACAAGCCTAGAAATGAGTTTATATGGGACATATGAGGGATTTATGGAGTTTACGGCCCATGAAACCCCCTTCATGGCCGTAAACTCTAATATCTCAAGCTACAATGTGTTTCAAGGTCTAAAACTTGCATGGAATGGCTTCTAAAATTCATCTAAGGGCCTTAGGGGTGTTTAGTTTGCATTCTAACACCAAGAATTTTGTAGTTTACGGCCCAAGAACAGGTCTTGGCCGTAAACTCTTAGAAATCCCACAAAATATGTGTTTTAGGCCCTTAAAGTATTTTTGGTTGGTCCTTTGATTTATTCCAAGGCTTTTGGTGGTGTTGGATGGCTTTCTAACACCTTAGAATTGGATTTATGCCAAGTTTTGGGGAGTTTACGGCCCACGCACTATCCTTGGCCGTAAACTCATCTAAATCCCCCAAAATTCATGTTTCAAGTGTGCAAATGCTAATACCAAGGTCCTATAATTCATATCTAAGCCATAGAGGTGATTTGGAAGGGTTTAAAGGCATGAAAAACCCCATTAACATGAGTTTACGGCCTAAGCTTATGCATTGGCCGTAAACTCCATATCTTGAAGTCCCTTAGCCATATCTAAAGTCCAATTGAGTTAAGGAAGGAGTTTAAGGGCTAAAAACCCTTCAAAATGGTGTTTACGGCCTAGGCAGCCTCCTGGGCCGTAAACTCACATATATTGTCCAAGTTCATGATTAAGTGTCAAATTTGGAAGCTAAACATGCTATAGATTAAGGCTAGGAAGGTACCTTAAGGATTTGAAGCCTTAAATTTGAGTTTTGGACACTTAATCTTTGGATTTAGGAGAGAGGTTAGAGAGAGAGTAGAGAGAGAAGGAAAAAGCTTCAAATGAGTGCTTAAACATGTTTATATAGTCCCTAAAACTTGTGTTGGGCTGAAGATAGTTTTGATGTTGCGTCTTTTGGGCTCGTTAGTTTAGCCTTGTATTCTCCGGTTTGGGCCTGTCCAACCGAGAGCCTTTATGTATTGTATATAAGTTTAATTCTTGCATGCATATTAGGTCAAGATTGCTGAGATTATCGATATAGCGATTCATCAAGAGAACAATAATTTTTTTAATCGTTCTTGTAATATTCTAATCCTTTACAGTTGATGTTCTTAATCGAGCTCTTCTAAGGATTTTATTTAATCATTCGACACGTTTGATTGAAGCTGTTTTGTTCTTATTATTGCGTTTTTACTGTTTTATATTCATATACTTGTTCAAGATCTAATCGATCTTCATAGATTAAAAGTTGTTTTAATCCCATCAATTTGTATCAGAGCAGGAGGCTGTGTAATCGATACACATCTTTTCTGTGAAAAAGATTTCCATTAGGGTTTTCCACAATCATTGATATTTATTGAGCCGTCATCTTAATTGACGTATCTTAATATTTACTATTTTGCCCTAATCTGCTTTATTACAAGTCTGATCTTTGAACAGGTTTTTACGATCATAATGGACGCAACGCAATCAAACCCTATTAATATTTCTAACAGCATCGGTTCGACGACAAAGATTCCAATCTTATACACCCATGACTATGAAGTATGGGCGCATCATTTTGAAGATTATGTAATTGGATCGGAGGACAATGGTTATCTCATCTGGGAAGCCATCATCAATGGACCGTTTTCTCATTCTGCAACATCCAGAATCATTAAGACGCAAAAAGAGTACAACGATCTGCTTAAGGACATGAAGGATATTGCACAAGATGAAAAAGACAAATTCCAGTGCAATATTAAAGCTCTAAGGTTGATCAGATTCGCCCTTCAGTCCGACACATTCAGACTGGTCAGCTCATGTACTACGGCAAAGGAAGTATGGGATAGACTTCACGAACTGTATTCCACAGACGAAGATCTTGAACATTCTATCCAAACCTTGCTTCTATCTGAGTTTGGAGAATTCAGGCAAGGGGTCGAAGAAACGGTGACCCAGACGTTTGATCGCTTCAATCATCTTCTCAGCAAGATGATCAAACACGACATTGAAAGGAAGCTCATCGAACAGAAGGTTACTTTCTTGAACGGACTGAGATCTGAATGGAGAGCAGTGGTTTCCACAGTCAAAGCCCATGAGCAGTTTAAATCATACTCTTTGGCGAAACTGGTGGGTATTCTAAAGTCCCAAGAGAAGATTGTGGTTCAAGAGAAGAACGTTGTTTCTAGTCTTGGTTCGTTGGCCCTCCTATCTAAAAGTAAAGCTGTGATGGAGGATGAAGAGCTCAACTTGGAAGAATATGACCTTACAACTGAGGATTATGCCATGATGGTATCCAATCCTAAGAGGTTCATAAAGAAGAGATTCCCCAGCAACAAAAACCGAAACTGGCAGGGGAGTTACAGCTCTGAAAAAGCGAACAATGAACCGAAGGCTGAGGAGCCCAAGAAGGAACCGAAGGCAGATGGCGATTCCAGAGTAAGCTGTTTCTACTGTGGTGGCAAGAACCACTATGCTAAGGACTGTGTTCTAAAGAAGATGGCTGAAAAGGACGATGGAAATGATGAGGAAGCCGTGCTGCAGAAGAGATTGGATGAGTTGAGAAAGAAGAAGTCTACCGCTAACCCTTCTATTAATGCTCTTATTGTGCAGGGTTCGGTTAATGACGATGAGTTCGGTAGCACAGATGTTTGGTCTACTGACTCAGAAGACGAAGAAGTGAGGAAGCCTACTCATGGAAAGGCTTATGTGGCTAAGGAGGAAAGCGGTGGTGGAAAATGCTTCGTGGTGACTGACGTATCTCAAATGAGGGGATACAATACCGATGGAGGAAGCGATGGACCGAAGGTGCAGGAGGATATGTGCTTTACGGCCAAACCACTCAGCTAGCAGTTCAATGAGCTCGATGAACTGATAAAGAAGGTACAATCTGTTTTTATTTCATCTAAAGTACCATCATCCTCATATGAGAAAGAACTAAAAAATGTTAATACAAGAATTTCTCATTTAGATAGCAGCTTAACTCAAACTCGAGTCACCAATTTTAACCTGACTGATCAATTAAGCAGGGTGGCGTCGAAGAGTGAGGAGCGGCGAATGTGGATTGAGTTAAAAGAGTCGGAATTAGTTAAAGTTAAAGACGAAAACATTTATTTATAGAGAGACAATTTGAAATTGTTAAAACAACGAAATGTTTTTTGTTTAATAGCTAAACATTTATATTCCAATATTACTCAACTTCACTTGGATTGTGAGATAGGACAAAAGATTCATCGCATGATTTTGCCCTTCCTAGAATTTATGGAGGATGAAATCGATGTCGAAGCCTACAACTGTGAGAGTGTGATATCGTCTGATGATGTCAATCCGACCTACATGTATGGACTGAACAAAATTGAGTGCTTCATTAAATCCAAAGACCACAAGGACATGCTCAAAAATCTTTTGGACGAAAATGACAGACTTAAACTGAGAACCGAAACCATGCAAAAATTTGACTCTCTAAACGCCAACGTAAGCCCAGAAAACAAAATCGATGTTGAAAATGCATCTGAGCTTAACGAGGATGATAACATGAGTGAAATTTCTGTAGAGGACACAGTTGACTGCTCAGAGTTTGTCAAAAGTGAAACTGAAAACCACAAAAACCTAATTTCTGAAAACTCTGTGGAGTTCGCTCGATTGTCCCAACAAAAGTCCCCGAAATTAATAGAAAAAGCAGTTGTGTATCAAAAGGTCCGGACCACTCCGAATCAAGTATACAAAGTGACTGGAGTTACCGAACATCAAACAGCTAAGCTCACAGATATTGTAAATGAAGACAATGCAGATGGTTGTGATGAGTACTTCTGGGAAGCTCCAATAGATAATGGAAACGAAACCGTTGGTCTATCTGAAAGAACCTCCTGGATGAGAAAAGGGAGATACATACCTGAACCATTGAATAAGCCCGATAATTTCAGTGAACCAAGCACCAGTGGTACGAAAGATATTCCTCAGGAGGATGGGAGATCAGCAAAAGAAGACATTCCTTCCACTCCCTCAGCTCAAAGTGAAACCTCTTCGGACATTCCTTCTACTCCCTCAGTGCAAACTGAATCTTCTTCGGATACTTCCCCTGCTCCCTTGGCTCAAAGTAAAACTCCTGAAGTTCAAAAGGAACCAGCCAAGGAGACAACAAAAACGAAAGCGAACATTCATCATCAACCTAAGCAGATGAGAGATAAGAAAATAGAAAGGAACCAAAGATACAGGAAAAACCTTTCTGAAAGGAAACAATTCTGGCACTCCCAGAATGCATACTACTCACACCAAGACAAGAATCTAAAGTATGAAAACAATCCTGTAAGAAAGCCTGAAAGTTCCTACAACCGAAAGCCAAGGTTCGGTTCACAAGAAAATACCAACCGAAAGCCAAGGTTCGGTTCACAAGAAGATACCAACCGAAGGTGAAGGTTCGGTTCTGAAAAAGACTTCAACCGAAACCAAAGGTTCGGTTCCAAGAACAACTCCAACCAAACACAGAGGTTCAGTTCTGAATTCAAAGGAGAATGAGACTCTAAGGTCAGTCCCTCCAATGATCAAAAACAAAAGAGTCACCTAAAGTCACCAGCCAGGATGTCCTCTCTATCCAAAACCTCTCATTCTAACTCTTCTCGTTCTTTTAATTCTTCTACTTCCACCAATTCATCTCCATCTTGTTCTAAAGTTAATCCCGCTTGCTCTCAAAAGCCTCATTCATCAGCTGAACAGAAGGGAAAACAGAAGGTCGATGAATCCAAACCAGAGTCCAAAGCGAACACATCCAATCCTAACAAAATAAAAGTCTTTACCATTAAAAAGAAAGATGAAACAACTCTAATAAAACGAACATATCTAGTTGACATCTCTCTTACTATTCCCGTTTCCATGAAAAGCTCACATGGACCCGAGAAACTTTGGGTTCCTAAATATGCTTAATTTTTGCAGGTTATAAGTGACGAGTAGTTTGACGAAGAATGGTACATCAACAGTGGCTGCTCGCGTCACATGACAGGGAGGAAAGAGGAGCTCAGGGAATACAGATCTCTTGCAAATGGTGGCAACGTTAAGTTTGGAAATAACTCTTTCGGCACCATAAAGGGATATGGAATGATAACAAATGGAGACTTCACTATAAGGAAGGTTGCTTATGTGGAAGGACTCCAACACAACCTCATCAGTGTATCGCAGCTTGTTGGAGGTACAGGTCTCAAAGTTTCGTTCGATGATGAAGGTTCTGAAATCATAGAGAAAAAGACAAAGAAAGTGATTCTGAAGTCAGAGCGAAAGGGTGAAATGTTTCCTCTAAACATGAAACCCATCAAAGGAAACCCAGCCATATGTTTGTTATCAAAGGCTCAATCCGACGAAAGCTGGTTGTGGCACAGAAGACTCTCTCATCTCAATTTCAATGATATCAACCGACTTGTCACTGGAGGTCATGTTAGGGGTCTTCCATTGCTCAAGTTTGACAGAGAGCATTTGGGTGCTGCATGCGAAATGGGAAAGCAGAGTCGTCAAAGTCACCCATCCGTAATTAACACAAAAGTTGTTGAACCACTCAAATTGCTTCATATTGATTTGTGTGGTCCTTCATCTATCGAAAGCATCGGTGGTAACAAGTATATTCTTGTCGTCGTTGATGACTTCTCAAGATTTACATGGGTGTTCTTTCTAAAGCTCAAATCTGAAGCGACTCAAAAGCTAAAAGTGTTTATCAAGCAAATTGAAGTCCAGCTCAAGAAGGTCGTTCGAAACATCAGGAGCGACAATGGTCTCGAATTCAAGAACAGGGAGTTTGAAGATTTTCTTGCAGAAAAGGGAATTAGTCATAATTTCTCAGCTCCCTACACACCACAACAGAACGGAATAGTCGAAAGACGAAACCGATCCTTATGTGAAGCTGCCCGAACTATGCTAAGTTTCGCTTCCTTACCTCTTTATTTTTGGGCTGACGCTATTTCTGCTGCTTGTTATACACAGAACAGGTCCTATCTCAATAAGCGATTCACGCTCACACCATATGAGATAATAAATAACCGAAAACCCAATGTGAAATTTTTCCATGTGTTTGGCTCAAGGTGTTTCATCTTTAACTCTAAAGAACACCGCAACAAGTTTGATGTCAAAGCCGACGAGGGAATCTTTCTGGGTTACTCACTCACATCCAAGGCGTACAGGGTTCTAAACAAACGTTCAAGAAGGATTGAAGAGACATACTATGTGACCTTCGACGATAGCTATGTCAAGAAGCTACAAGCCATAGAAGACACGGCCAAGGAAATCTTTCCTCAAACTGGCCAAGTCACAGTCTCAATCGCCAATTTATACGAGAAGTTTATGGAACTCTTTGACGAACCGGAAAAAGCTTCTCTCTCAGAAGTGGGTGCAGCTGACAACAAAGTTGATCATATGAAGCAAATTGTCGAAGATGCTGCAAAAAGAATGCATGAAGGAGAATCGCCCAGTGATGAATCTCCAACCAACAATGCTTCAGTCGAGGGGGAGCCAAGTTCTCATGTCGAGGGGGAGCCAAGCTCACAAGTCCAGGGGGAGCCAAGCTCTACTACTTCAACCGAAGGTCCTTCACCAACCGAAGGTGCCTCTCCAACCGAAGATGCCCCTCCATACGAAGGTGCTTCAACGCCTGAAAGTCCAGCACCACAAGAAACCCCTGAACCTCATGTTTCTCAAGACTCATCAATTGAAGGGGAGCATGATGATATGACGCTTGATTACGATAGCCAATCTGAGCCCGAAGAGATGATCAACACTGAACTAGATCCAACCTTCGATCCGAATTACCCTCCTCTTACCAAATGGACCAGAGATCATCCTATCTCTTAAGTAGTTGGTGATATATCTGAAAAGGTTCTGACCCGATCTCAACTGAAGGCAAAACAAACATCCTTATTTTCAAAGGTTGAGTTTTGTATGTTTAACTCATTCGTATCAAAAGTTGAACCGAAGATAGTGAACACTGCCCTCGATCACTCTGATTGGGTTCAAGCAATGCAAGACGAACTGAACGAGTTTGAAAGGAACAAAGTCTGGCGCCTCATTCCAACTCCTCCAGATGCTTCGGTTGTTGGTCTTAAATGGGTTTTTAGAAACAAAATGGACAAGGAAGGTAATGTCATAAGGAACAAGGCTCGTCTGGTGGTCAAGGGATACTGTGAGGAGGAAGGAATAGATTACGAAGAGACGTTCGCTCCAGTAGCTAGGCTAGAATCTGTTAGAATATTTCTGGCCTATGCTGCTCACAAAAACTTTGAGGTTTTCCAAATGGACGTCAAGTGTGCATTTCTCAATGGTGAACTCGAAGAAACTGTGTACATGGAGCAACCTCCTGGGTTCGTGAACGAAAAGTATCCAAATCATTGCTACATTCTGGATAAAGCTGTGTACGGCCTCAAACAAGCTCCGAGAGCCTGGTATGAAACGCTTACAAAATTTTTAAAGATGTCTAAATTTAAACAAGGTTCGGTTGACCCAACCTTGTTTCGCAAAAAGGAAGGTAACCACCTTATGATAGTTCAAATTTATGTCGATGACATCATCTTTGGCTCCACGAATCCCAGCTTAACAGCTAAATTCAGAAAGTTGATGGAGACTAAGTTTGAAATGAGCTCAATGGGTCCTATTAACTTTTTCCTCGGTTTAAACATAAGACAGGGACCCGAAGGCATCTTTATAAATCAGGAAGCTTACACGAAGACTCTCCTAGCGGAGTTTGGCATGATGGGAGACTCAAAAGTCAAAGTCCCAATGGCATTCGGCACCAAGCTTACCCCTTCACTAGATAAACCGGCTGTCGATATCACGCTCTATCGTCAAATGATAGGCTCACTGATGTATCTAACTGCTAGCAGGCCTGATATCATGTTTTCCGTGTGTTATTGTGCTCGATTTCAGGCTAACCCACGCGAACCTCACATGCTGGCAGTAAAGAACATCCTACGCTATCTCAAGCGAACCACCTCCTTAGGTCTATGGTATCCATCCAATTCAGGCTTCTTCGCTCAAGCCTATTCTGATGCTGACCTTGGAGGATGTGGACTCGACCGTAAAAGCACAACTGGTGGATGTCAATTTCTTGATGGGAAATTGGTCAGCTGGCAATCCAAGAAACAAACATGCGTGTCGCTGTCTACTGCCGAAGCGGAATACATTGCCGCTGCATCCTGCACATCACAAGTGATTTGGATCCAGAGTCAACTTCGAGACTATGGACTCAATATGAAGAAGATCCCACTATATTGTGACTCTGAAAGTGCAATTAGGATCTGTCATAACCCAGTGCAACACTCTAAAACCAAACACATAGCACTGAGGTATCACTTCATCAAAGATCATGTGGAAGAAGGAAATGTCGAAGTTCACTTTGTAAGAACCACTGATCAACTGGCTGACGTCTTTACCAAAGCTCTTTCAGAAGCATCATTCAATAAAATATTGCAAGTGCTAGGAATGATGGAATCAGAGTCAATACCTCACACTACCTCTCAACCTCAAACGTAAGAAGCGAAATCAACCGAACGTTCGGGTTCGGTTCAACCATCTGACTCGCTCATTACTTCAAAGGTAGTTTTTCTGTGTTGTATATTTCTTGTACTATTTTGTTTTTCTTTATGTTAAAAGTATTTAATTCTTGTATATCTAAATTCTTTAGTTTCTCAAAATTTTCCAAAACCGAAACCTACCGAAGGTTCGGGTTCGGTTTTTCAAAATTTTGTGGAACCGAAACCAACCGAAGGTTCGGGTTCGGTTTATCAAAATTTTCTAGAACCGAAACCAACCGAAGGTTCGGGTTCGGTTTTTCAAAATTTTCTAGAACCGAAACCAACCGAACGTTCGGGTTCGGTTTTTCACTTTTTTCCAGAGTTTTTTTTAGGTCTTATTTTTTATTTTAACTCTTATTTTTTTTATTTTTTTATCTATTATTTTTTTTAATTTTTATCATAAATTTCAAAAACTCCAAAAATATTTTAATTATTTTTCTTTGTGTGCTCATTCGTTTATGGGGATATATTTGATGACTTACTTAAGTGTCCCTAGAAGCATGCTGCTGTATGTGTCCCAAGCCTCATAAGATTTTGAATAATAGCCTTCATGACCTGGTATACACAAACCTTGTCTTCCCAATAAGGCTAACTCATTTATTCTAATCGTGAGCTACCTCACTCTCTTCTCACATGAATTAAGAGTCTCCTGCTTGGTCCTTATTTTCGCAGCAGAGGTACTATGTTTTCTTACACCATCCCTATTACACTTATCCATTACATTCGTTTCATCACTGTAACTCTTGAGACTCTCAGAATCTACCACTGAGGTTTATGGTTACACAACATCTGTGTTTATGATCTTAGTTTCGTGCCACTACGAGCTGAGTGAAACCCAAAATTCAACACCAACGAATTGACGGTGACCAATTAATTTGATCAAGTTTTCACCAATGAATTGACGCATGTACCTTCATGGAATCTCTAATTTTCCTTTGCGTGATTCCAATGAAATTGTTACACACCATAACATTTCTTCCCAAGGGATCCAGTTTTACATTTTTTATCTGAGATTTCATATTAATCCAAGCCACTTTAAGATCAACTCCTACCTACTTGTTCAACAGACTACACCGGTCTCACAAGTACTTTGTTCACTTTCGTTCTTATATCAAGAATTGAATTGATGAATCAAAGCGAAACCACCCTTAATTAACCTAATTAAAAGAAGCCATTCAACATTTATTTATAAATGTTTGATCGTAATTCAACGGGATTCCACACTAACACTTTGATGTCTTTCTTGACCTTGAAGGAAGAGATTCGTGCCCGGGATCATCAGTTTCGTGTCATTATGGACATCACAGATTATCCTAAAAAGAGTTGCTTTATTTCTTTTTCTTTTACACACTTTGCACGAAAATCCTAGATTTTCAAAAACTCCGTTACTAATTATTTTACAGGTTGGATTATTACTGGATGGTTACTAATGAAGTTGTGGTCAAAAATTAGCCACGTGGGTCATTAATTGAAAACAGCCGTTTAAAAGGGGAAAAGACAAAAAGTTGCTGACTCGGCGGGAGTTAAAAGGATAGAAATTCAAACGACGGTAAAAAGAAGGGCGCGTGAATTTGAAACAGCCGCGCTTTTTCTGACACTTAAAGGACGCGTGTGCGATATTGAAGCATCATCAATCTGCCATTAGAGGCGTGTGTGGAAATGGAAATGGTTCCTCTCTCTGAACCGGCGTTTATTGGGCGGCGTAATCCTAGGAACCTGACACTCTCTCTCCTACGTGATCATCGCACGCCCCAACTGTCACCAATCAGTCACTCAAAAACCCGTTTCGTATTTCCATAAGAGATTTGAAACGATTTTTCTCTCTCCTATCACCCACTATAAAAAGCCATCAACACCACCTTTTACCTCTTTACTGCCTCCATAATCTCCAAAGCAAAAGTTCTCCCAAACTCTCTCCCGTTCATCTTCTTCTCCAAACCTGCAACAATGGCTGAATCCTCTTCTGTTCATGCCACTTCCCAGATTCTTCCCATCCGGCCCCAACAATGCCTAGTCATTGATCTGAACCCACTGGCGTATGATTACTACATGTCGTCGGTCATAGAATGCCTCAAGTACTCCTAGCTTGCTCCTGCACTGTCAAGAATTGAAACGGTGCCAATGGTGTCCTTATCTCAGGTCTATGCGACGGCTTACTACGACAAGGCCGTCGACCGGGTATTCTTTGAAGTGGGAGAACACAAGACTTCAATTTCTCGCCCCCGTTTCTGCACTATGTTAGGGTTTGCTGCTGACCCATCGCGAGTTCACCCGGAGACAATTCCGGTTGGGATGTTGTACAACATGTTTTACAACATGGGCTACACAGAGGTTCTCCGTCGCCAAGTTTAAGAAGTCCTGCCTACCGCCCCAGTGGAATGGGTTATTTACAGTTCTCTTCAAGGGACTGTCTGAGAGGAGCTCAGGATCTGACGGTGCAAGTCGTCTTTTCCTTTCGATAATGTATGGGGTGTACAATGGGATAATCCTAGACTATGGGTTTGTCCTATGCCAACAGCTGATTCAAACCCTCTCTTCCTCATCCCGACACTCTGAGGTGTCGCTGGCTCGGTTCTGCATCTTGATCACAAGATGGGCCATGGACAAGTTCAATGTTCCAACAGCCGATGGGGCATCGATGCCTTCTATTGGTACGTTTCATACCAAGAAGATCATCGTATCCGATGCATCAAAATTCTCATTCATTGGCTCTATCCCGGAGTCGATGTATGCCGATGTGCCCGCCGATAGCAGACTGATCAGGACGATCAAGGAGTTTAGGCCAACTGGTCCGAGGGAACTGACACCGGACATGCTGCGATCGATTCATGATGCCGATAAACCGGTGGCCAGGGGAAAAAAGGCATAGAAGGGGAAGCAAGTGTCCAAAGCACCAAAGGGACCTTCTCCCAAGAAGCGAAAACAACCGAAGGCTGCTTCATCCCCACAGCCGAAAAGGATGAAGACCCAACAGAAGCGAAAGCTCGTTATTCCCTCCTCTTCAAGCGAATCCGAAGGTGGGAGTTCGGACTCTGAAGGATCACAAGGAGACGAATCTCCTCAACGAGGCAACACACCACCTCGGTCCCCAACCCCAGAGATGGAACTTCATCAATCCCCAGTTCCTTCACCTCCACCAACAATTCCTATTTCCATTCCCACCATAAACCCCACTATTCCCCCAACCTCTATCCCTATACCTCCACCCATATTCACCACATCAACCGAAACACCACCAGTTACCGAAACCCCTCCTGTAACCGAACCACCACAAACTCAAACACATACAACCGACCCTACTCATACACAACCACCACCCAAAACTAACACCCCACCCACTCAACCTGAACCTACCAAACCAATAACACCCCCAGCTTCACCACCACCTCAATCTCCAGAAGACGCCTCCGATGGCGGTGATCAATACTTTGGTGGTGATCACATGAACTTCGATTCGGTCTACTATAGTCCGTTTCAAGTTCAGAGTGATGAGGAGGATGATGCTCCAGTGACACGGAAGCATCTACGCGAGCTTAATGAGAAGGTTGATCAACTTCTCGCCTCCTCTTCCAACCAGCAGTCATCTTTGTCTGAAGCTGCCCTTCAGAAGATCGTTGACGCCTTCTCCAGGGCTCAACATGATTCCATGGCCTCAGCAACTGCTGCTATAGACGCCTTCACCCGAGCCTGTGAGGCTGCGACCGATAAAGTCGATAAACTATTTAACGACGCTTCCATCCTGCTGAAGTCCTTGCAGGAGAGCGCCGACGCCACTAAGACAACTCTAGAACCAATTGTTCAACAATTGCCCAAGTTTGACTCGACGGAGCTGTCTTCGTTCGCTACTCTCAGACAACATCTTAGCGACGACAACTTGGCACTTCGTGCCTCCATCGATGCCCGCCTGGCAAAGCTACAAGAGGATCTTGCAGCTGAAAATTCTCTGATGGACGTCTTGGCGAGCAAGACTACTGCCCTAAAGGTCAAGAGCACGCAGCTTTCCAACTCCGAAAAACAATTGGAAGCTCTTCGATCCGAGAGGGAGGTCATAAAGACGTGTGTTTCGGATGTCCACGCAGCTCTATCAAACATCCTGGAAGCACACGACCCCATCCTTAATCACTTAGTGAGGCGTACCCTCGCTGAAAAACTCTCTCCGGCCATGGACCTTTTAAGCAAAATTGAAGGCCTACCGAGTTTCGTGTCCATTCCGAAACAAGGGGGAGATGAGAAGAAAGGATCGAAACCACCTCCTTCCTCCAAAGCTACTCACACAACCGAACCACCCTCAACTGGTCATGCCTCAGGTTCAGGTGTGAAGAACAAGGGCAAAAACATAGCTGAGGGAGGAGATGAAGATGAAGATGAAGACAAGGAGACCATTGCGGACATGTTAAAAAGAAAGAACAGTCGCAATGCTGAAGACGATGCCAGTCGTGTGGCGCGTGAGGCTGAAGAAGCCGAACGAAAGCAAAAAGAAGCCCACGATCTCCTTGAGAGCTGAAAGTTGCTCTTCCCTGCCTGGACCAGGGATCGTATGATAAAAGAGGCCATAGAGACTCCAAGCATACTATGGCTCGAGCTGGTGATATCATTCGACTGCAACAACTCTATCGATTCGCAGTTTGATATGCCGCTGACTCGAAAGGCGTTCATCTTCCACGTCTTCTCTAACATTTTTGAAGTCCCGCATCCGAACGATGAGCTTGACAGGGAGCTCATTGAATTCTACCTGGAGGCCGCTCGCCCTCAATACCTTACATGGAGCGCCCAGAAGATTGTTAATGTTCGGGTGCTGAAGCCTTATGTCGTGGGGAGATTCACAAACGTTATGTTCAAGCTCATCCGAGGATCTGCAAGAACTGCCCACATCATCTCCCTGGCGGATCTGCCGAATCTGAATCCTCATGACTGGATAGTCTTGTACAATATCCTGCTGACAGATGAAACCGAATATGGTCCCATCATAGAGCATGTCAAAAGGATGTTGGCCTGCTATATCATGGAGGTTGCCCTAATGGATCAGGAGGTCGCCATAGTTTTTAAGAAGAAACCGAAAGTCGCACCTGTAGGATCGGCCAGTGATCTAAATCAAATGCAAATGGGCAAGATAGATCCGAGGCGTAACTCAGTCATGTTCACTAGAGCTGAAGGACAGAAATGTTTGTTCGTTTTAGCTGACAAGCACCTTTACACCACAGCTTGCTTGGAGCACATCTTATCAATTATCAAGCGGTGTAAGGAGAATTCGGCTGATGACATCAAGTACTTCAATGATATGATCAATTGGTACATCCGGTTTAGACAGACCATCCTCTCCATAACCAAGTGTCTGTTTAGCACCGTTAAGAAGAAGGTACCAGCTTCTGCTGCCTGCCCAAGTAAGAAGTGAAGGTCTCGCTCCAAATTGACGCAAAGGGGGAGATTGTTGGGCTGAAGATAGTTTTGATGTTGCGTCTTTTGGGCTCGTTAGTTTAGCCTTGTATTCTCCGGTTTGGGCCTGTCCAACCGAGAGCCTTTATGTATTGTATATAAGTTTAATTCTTGCATGCATATTAGGTCAAGATTGCTGAGATTATCGATATAGCGATTCATCAAGAGAACAATAATTTTTTTAATCGTTCTTGTAATCTTATAATCCTTTACAGTTGATGTTCTTAATCGAGCTCTTCTAAGGATTTTATTTAATCATTCGACACGTTTGATTCAAGCTGTTTTGTTCTTATTATTGCGTTTTTACAGTTTTATATTCATATACTTGTTCAAGATCTAATCGATCTTCATAGATTAAAAGTTTTTTTAATCCCATCAACTTGGACACGGTGGAATTCTACTCGATACCGGCCTTAAACGATGCTTTGGGTCGCACCCGATTGAGTTTCCGTCACCCGACGAGGATATTTCTAAAACTTATGAAATAAATGTTTTGGGCTAAATTCATGAGTTCCTAAATGATTTGGACCCTCATTGAATGAAAATAAACATATAATTTTAGTTAACTAAACCCAAAAACGATAACAGGACATTTTGATTTTTGACGAGTTATTCGGGTAGAACGGGTTTTCGGCGATGAACAACTTCGGGTTGTTACAGCAGTAGTTTACCAAAAGGTAAGAACCACTCCAAATCAGGTGTATAAGGTCACAGGCGTAACCGAACATCAGACCGCTGAACTCACAGCCATTGTAAACGAAGATAATGCTGATGGCTGCGACGAGTTCTTCTGGTCAGCTCCCATCGACAATGCTGACGAAACGGTAGGTCTGTCTGAAAGGACTTCATGGAAAAGCAAAGGCAGATATGTGCCAGAACCTTTGAATAAGCCTGATAGCTTCGATGTGCCATGTACTAGTGGTATAAAAGATATTCCTCAAGAAAAAGGAGTTCCTGCAAAAGAAGTCACTCCTTTAAGCGAAACATCATCAGTTCAGAGTGAACCAGCTAAAGGAAAACAGAAACCAAAAGCCAATATCCATCATCAACCGAAGTAGATGAGAAATCAAAAACAACAAAGAAATCAGAGATACAAGAAGAATCTCTCTGAAAGAAAACAGTTTTGGCAATCTCAAAATGCCTATTTCTCATATCGTGACATGAACTTAAAGTCAGAGAAAAGTCCTGTTAAATCACAAGAGAGCAATAACAACCGAAAGCAGAGGTTCGGTTCAGAGAACAACATCAACCGAAAGCAAAGGTTCGGTTCAGAGAACAAAAGAGATCAAAATTGTAGGTTCGGTCCCACTAATGATCAAAAGCAAAAGGGTCACCTAGAATCTCAAACAAGAAATCATCTCAGTCTAACCTCTCTCATTCTAACTCTTCTAATTCTTCAAATTCTTCTAATTCCTCTCAACCCCATTCTAAATTCCATTTTGTTCCCTCTCAAAAACCTCAATCATCAAATGAACAAAAAGGAAAACTGAAGGTTTCATCAGTTAAACCAGAGTCCAAACCAAAAGCAATGAATCCCAATAAAATTAAGGTTTTCACCATCAAAAAGAAAGATGAAACAACACTAATAAAAAGAACATACCTTGTTGACATCTCTCTTACTATTCCTGTTCCTGTGAAAGGCTCACGAGGACCCAAGAAACTTTGGGTTCCTAAATCTGCTTAATTTTTGCAGGTTATCAGTGACGAGCAGTTTGATGAAGAATGGTATATTGACAGTGGCTGCTCGTGTCACATGACAGGAAGGAAGGAAGAGCTAAGGGAATATAGCTCTCTTTCAAACAGTGGAAATGTCAAGTTCGGGAACAACTCCTTCGGCACCATAAAAGGCTATGGAATGATTACAAACGGTGATTTCACGATTAGGAAGGTTGCATACGTGGAAGGACTACAACATAACCTCATCAGTGTATCTCAGCTTGTTGAAGGTACCGGTCTCAAGGTTTCATTCAACGATGAGGGTTCTGAAATAATTGAGAAGAAGACGAAAAGAGTTATTCTCAAATCGGAGCGTAAAGGTGAAATGTTTCCCCTAAACCTCAAACCTATCAAAGGGAACCCAGCTATCTGCCTATTATCCAAAGCAAAATCTGATGAAAGCTGGTTGTGGCACCGAAGGCTCTCTCATCTCAACTTTAAGGATATCAACAGACTGGTCACTGGAGGTCATGTTCGAGGTCTTCCATTGTTCAAGTACGATAGAGAACATTTATGTGCTGCATGTGAAATGGGGAAGCAAAGTCGTCAAAGTCATCCATCTATAATAAACACTAAAGTTGTTGAACCACTAGAATTACTTCATATTGATTTGTGTGGTCCTTCATCTATCGAAAGTATCGGTGGTAGCAAGTACATTCTTGTTATTGTTGATGACTTTTCGCGTTTTACATGGGTGTTCTTTCTGAAGCTTAAATCTGAAGCGACTTACAAGCTAAAGTTGTTCATCAAGCAGGTTGAAGTACAGCTGAAGAAAGTCGTTCGCAACATCAGGAGCGACAATGGACTGGAATTCAAAAATAAAGAATTTGAAGAATTCTTGGCAGAAAAAGGAATTAGTCACAACTTCTCATCTCCCTATACACCTCAACAAAACGGAATTGTCGAAAGACGAAACCGATCCTTGTGTGAAGCGGCCCGAACCATGCTAAGTTTCGCTTCCTTACCTTTATATTTTTGGGCTGATGCTATTTCTGCTACTTGTTTTACATAGAACAGGTCATATCTCAACAAGCGATTCAGTCTCACTCCTTATGAGATCATCAACAACAGGAAGCCAAATGTCAAATTCGTCCATGTGTTCGGTTCACGGTGTTTCATCTTCAATTCTAAAGAACACCGCAACAAGTTTGATGTCAAAGACGACGAAGGGATATTTCTGGGCTATTCTCTTACTTCTAAAGCGTACAGGGTTTTAAACAAGCGTTCGAGGAAAATAGAAGAAACTTATTACGTGACTTTTGACGATAGCTATGTCAAAAAGCTAAAGGCCAACGAAGACATAGCTGGAGAAATCTTTCCTCAAACTGGCCAAGTCACAGCCTCAATCACAAACCTATTTGAGAAGTTCGTTGAGTTATTTGATGAACCAGAGAAGGCCACTCTCTCGGAAGCCAGCGCAGCAGACAACAAGGTAGATCATCTGAAGCAACTGGTCGAAGATGCTACAAAGCGAATGAATGAAGGAGTATCCAATTCCAATGAATCTCCACAGCACAATGCTTCAGTCGAGGGGGAGGATCCGCCATCATCATCACAGCCGAGCTCACATGTTGAGGGGGAGAATAGTTCTCAAGCTGCTCCCGAACGCACTTCACCAACCGAAAGTGCCACACCAACCGAAAATGCTTCATCACCCGAAGGTGCATCAACACCCGAACGCTCAGCACCACTAGAAACCACTGTAGCTCAAGATACTCAAGAAATACCTGATAGCCCATCTATTGAGGGGGAGAATGTAGATACGTCTTACGACTATGAAATTCAATCCGAACTAGAAGAGAGGGTAAACGCTGAATTGGATCCAACCTTTGATCCAAACTACCCTCCTCTCGTCAAATGGACCAGAGATCATCCTGTCTCCCAGGTTGTTGGTAATGTATCTAAAAAAGTTCTGACCCAATCACAACTCAAGGATAAACAGACTTCCTTGTTTTCAAAAGTAGAATTATGTATGTTTAACTCCTTCGTCTCAAAAGTTGAACCAAAGACAGTTAACACTGCTCTTGATCACTCCGATTGGGTTCAAGCTATGCAAGACGAACTGGATGAATTCAAAAGGAACAAAGTTTGGCGACTCATTCCAACTCCTTCAGATGCCTCAGTTGTTGGTCTCAAATGGTTCTTCAGGAACAAAATGGACAAGGAAGGGAATGTGATTCGAAACAAAGCACGTCTGGTAGTGAAAGGATACTGTCAGGAGGAAGGAATTGACTATGAAGAGACTTTCGCTCTTGTAGCTAGGCTGGAATCTGTTAGAATATTTCTCGCCTATGCTGCACACAAAAACTTTGAAGTCTACCAAATGGACGTCAAGTGTGCATTTCTCAATGGAGAACTTGAAGAAACAGTGTACGTGGAGCAACCTTTTGGATTCGTAAATGAAAGGTATCCTAATCATTGTTATATTTTGGACAAAGCTGTGTATGGACTAAAACAAGCTCCGAGAGCCTGGTATGAAACGCTGACAAAGTTTTTAAAGATGTCCAAATTCAAACAAGATTCGGTTGACCCAACCTTCTTTCGAAAGAAGGAAGGTAACCACCTTATGATTGTTCAAATTTACGTCGATGATATCATCTTTGGCTCTACGAATCCCAGCTTAACGGTTGAATTCAGAAAGCTGATGGAGACTAAATTTGAAATGAGCTCAATGGGTCCAATTAACTTTTTCCTTGGTTTAAATATTAGATAGGGACCTAAAGGCATCTTTATTAATTAGGAAGCTTACACGAAGACTCTCCTTGCAAAATTTGGCATGATGGGAGATTCAAAGGTCAAAGTTCCAATGGCGTTCGGCACCAAGCTCACTCCATCCTTGGGTAAACCGGCAGTTGATATTATGCTTTATCGCCAGATGATCGGTTCTCTGATGTATCTTACTGCTAGCAGGCCTGACATAATGTTCTCTGTTCGTTACTGTGCTAGATTTCAGGCGAACCCATGCGAACCTCACATGCTTGCAGTGAAGAACATTCTACAATATCTCAAGCGAACTACCTCTTTAGGTCTATGGTATCCTTCCAACTCAGGCTTCTTCGTTCAAGCCTACTTAGATGCAGACCTTGGAGGTTGTGGACTAGACAGGAAAAGCACCACTGGCGGCTCCCAATTCCTTGATGGGAAGTTGGTTAGCTGGCAATCAAAGAAACAAATGTGTGTGTCTTTGTCTACAGCTGAAGAAGAATACATTGCAGCTGCATCCTGTACTTCTCAAGTGATTTGGAACCAGAGTCAACTCCGAGACTATGGACTCAATATGAAAAAGATCCCACTATATTGTGACTCTGAAAGTGAAATTAGGATCTGTCATAACCCAGTGCAACACTCTAAGATGAAGCACATAGCACTGAGGTATCACTTCATTAAAGATCATGTGGAAGATGGAAACGTTGAAATTCACTTTGTTAGAACCACTGATCAACTGGCTGATATCTTCACCAAAGCCCTTCCTAAAGCATCATTCAACAAAATTCTACAAGGGCTAGGTATGATGGAATCAGAGTCAGTACCACAAACTACCTCTCAAACTCAAACGTAAGAAGCAAAATAGACCGAACGTTCGGGTTCGGTTGGATAATCTGCCTTTCGCTCATCAATTAAAGGTAGTTTTCTTGGTTGTAAATTTCATGTACAATTGTTCCAAAATTATTTATCTTATTGTCAAAAGTATTTCCTTTTTGAAAATCTAATTTCTTCGGTGACCGAAATAGACCAAACGTTCGGGTTTGGTTTTCCAAAACTTTTCAAAACCGAAACCAACCAAATGCTCGGGTTCGGTTTTCCAAAATTTTTCAAAACCGAAACCAACCGAACGCTCGGGTTCGGTTTCCCAAAAATTTTTCAAAACCGAAACCAACCGAACGCTCGGGTTCGGTTTTCCAAAATTTTTCAAAACCGAAACCAACCGAACGCCCGGGTTCGGTTTTCCAAAAATTTTCAAAACCGAAACCAACCGAACGCTCGAGTTCGGTTTTCTCAAATTATTCTCAACCGAAATAAACCGAACGCTCGGGTTCGGTTTTTCCAAAGTTTTTTTTATCTTTTTATTTTCTTTCTTAGTCTTATTTTTTATTTATTTTTTTATTGTTTTTTAATTTTTTACTATTAGTTCTCATAAATTCCAAAAATATTTTTTTCTCAATATCAAAAACTCCAAAAATATTTTGTTCTTTATTTCTTTTTGGCTTTAATTTTATTTGTGTGTTTGTGATGAGATTAAATAGCCTTTTAACCTTAGAAGATCGATAAGATCTTGAACAAGTTATGAAAACAATGACGATATAAACACAGTAAAATTATGGAACAAGAATGAATCAAACGTGTTGAATGATTAAAACAAAATCCTCAGAAGAGCTCGATTAAGAACATCAACTGTAGAGGATTGGAAGGTTACAAGTATGATTAAAGAAACCTTTAGTTGTCTGGAAAAATTGTATTCTCAGATCTCTAAAACCTTAACCTAATATGCATGCAAGCATAAGCTTATATACAAAGCATAAAAGACACATGGTTGGACAGGCCCAAACCGTAATACAAAGAATTATAAACAAACGAGCCCAAAAGACACAATCTTCTAAGCCCAACAATCTCCCCCTTTGCGTCAATTTGGGGCGAGATCTTCACTCTGTCTTCAAAGCAGATGGCTTCTTTACCGTTTGAAAAATTTTCGGTATCAAAGCCAGAATATGATGCCTGAAGGTAATATACCAACGAAGCATATCTGTAAAGTTCTTCTTATCTGCTGTTGTGTTCTGTTTGCATCGGTGAATGATATTGATGATGTGCTCCAGACACTCTGTAGAGAACAGATGCTTGTCTACCAACGCAAACAGAAACTTGTGCTTATCCCCCCTTGTGAACATAACTGTCAGATTGGAAGAATCAATCTGCCCCAACTTCATTTTATGGACATCTCCGGTTTTGGAAGTGGGCTTGACAGTCGGTTTCTTATTCATCACCTTTGCTATTTCCTGATCCATAGTGGCTAGCTCATGGACATAGGAACCCAACATTCTTTTAAGATGAGAAAGAATTGGTTCATATTCTCTCTGGTTGGAGAGAAGAATGTTGTATAGCAAGATCCAATCGTGGGGGTTCAGACTGGGAAGATCTGCCAGAGAAATAAGATGTTCGGTGTTGGCAGTTCCTCTGTTGATTTTGAAATTGACGTTTACAAATTTCCCAGCCTGGGTTGGTTTCAGTACCTTGACTCTAATAATTTTCTGGGCACTCCAAGTCAAGTACTGAGGTTGACCGAATTTCAGATAGAAATCGATAAGCTCCCTGTCAACCTTCGGGTTCGGATGAGGGACGTTTGCAGTGACATCAAAGCAGTGAAAAGTGAAGGCTTTATGCGTAATGGGCATGTCGAACTGCGAGTCTTTGGAATTTTCACACTCAAAAGATGCAATCGGTTCCAACCAATAAATAGAAGGAAACTCAATTGCTTGAGTGATGAGTGTGTCTCTGTCCCAATCTGGGAACAGAGTCTTTTTAGCTTGAATTGTCTCCTCATCCTCCCGAATTTTCCTTTCTCTGGCTTCTGCCTCACGAGCTATCTTCAATGTTTCATCAAGCTCTCTGTCCCGTTTCTTGCGTTGAAGAGCTTCAGTAATGGTTTCATCTGATTCTGATTCGCTCTCAACTTGGACATGTTTACCAGAACCCGAAGCTACATTACCCTTCGGTTCTGGTTTGGACATACCTTCCTCTCCCCCTTGTCTCGGAAGAACAGGCTTCTCCGAGACACCCTTCATTTCACTTAGGATAGTGATTGCCGGAAGGAGTTTCGCCTGGAGATGCTGACGAATAGTGAGGGTTAGGAAGGGATCATGGGAGTCAAGAACACCGGTTAACAGATTTTTAACGTCACCAGTGCAACTCTGAAGAACTGCCCGTTGAGTTTGAAGCAAAGTGATTTCTTGTTGTGCCTGGGCCAGTTGAACTTTCTGTAAGTCAATAGTTGCCTGGTGCTTGATAACTTCTTCCTTCAGGGTGCTCTCGGCTGCCAAAGAGGCAAAACGTGAATCCAAAGATTTGAGAATTGAAGTGGATTCAGTTTTGAGGTCAGCACGCAGAGCCTCAAATTTCCTGGTTTCTCCCTGAAGGGTGGCTGTGAACGAGTCTACTGACGCTTGAAATTTGGAAGCATTTGAGTCAGCATGAGCCTTGAGAGAATCAAGAAAGATCTGAGTTGTATGAACAACCTCAGAAACTTCCTTAGCGGCTTTGGAGCATGAGGCCGCTGAATTCTCTACAGCGTCAGTAGAGCGATCCAAGGCTTCGGTGTAAGTCTGGATCACTGACTCGATAAAAGCCTTCAGCACAGCACCCCCATATGCTTTACTGTCAGCCAGCAGACTGTCGAGTTTTGCGTGAATCTCTTGAAGTTGCTGACTTGACACAGGGGTATCTGTATCGGTGTCGGTAGGGATCCGGTAAGGGCTGTAATAGATGGAATCAAATTCTTCATCATCACCCCTAGGGTAGCACCGGAGTTGGAAGATGGAGAAGGGGAGGATTGAAGATTGATGACCGGGGTTTCAACCACAGAAGCAGCCCCCGTATCAGATACGTTGACCGTTACTGGTGGTTGGGTTGTGGTTATGGTGATAGATTCTGTGATAATAGGTTGGGAGATAGAAGATGAAGGTTGAGAAATGGTGAAGGGAATAGTGGTTTCGGTTGTGGTTTGGGAAATTGATGTTGGAACAGAACTTGAGATGTTCTGTTTGGGTGATTGGGTTGGGGTTGGAAATTTTGGGGAAGAAGGAGGAGAAGGAGATTTGGTAATTTGGGGAGATTTAGGTGGGGTAGGTGAGTTTTGTGGAGACGAAACGGGTGCAGTTTCGGGTTTAGGATTAACGGATGGTGGGGTAGGTGAGTTTTGTGGAGACGAAACGGGTGTAGTTTCGGGTTGAGGATCAACATCTTCTGTTTCGGATGGTGCATTCTGTTTTGATTTAGAAGGAGATCCTTTGGCTCTTTTAGCCATCTTCTTGACCTTTTTCGTTCTGGGCTGAGAAGGTTCCTCAGTGGTAAAGACCGAGAGCATCAAGGGTTACTTTGGGGAGCGAATGTAAGTGAAGAAGTTGAAGAGATGGTTAAGAGACCGAACGTACCTTCTGCTACATAAATGGGACAAAGCAGAGCAACTCATGTTTCAGATGAGTAAAAGAAGGTAGCTCTAGACCGAATATGAGAGAATAGCCTGATTGGGAAGAAACGATAGGTATTGATCGAATCATTAAGGCATGCTCGAGGTCATAGAGGCTTGAGACAATATACAGCAGCATGCTTCTAGGGACGTCTAACTAGTCTTATAAGAGAAAAACATACCTGGATGAACGTTCCATAAGGAGATACTTGTATTCACTTGAGCAAGAAGTACATATACTAGAAATATAAAATATTTTTGAAATTTTGAAATTTACTTAGAGATAAATAAATACTGAAAGACAAAATATTTTTGTTAATTTTTAATTTTCTGAAAAAGAAATAAAAACAGAAAGATAAAATATTTTTGTTAAATTTGAATTTTCTGAAAAAGAAATAAAAAAAAAACAAAAAGATAAAATTTAGACAAAGAAAAGAAGCAGAGATTTGGAAGAACCGAGCGGTTTGATTGAATGAGCGCCTATATTGTAGAGACAGAGAGAGACCGAGCGATCTGGTTGATTTGGTTCCGTTATGTTACTAGAGCAGAGAGCAACAGAGCGTTCTGTTAGGTTCAGTTCTTTGATTTTACCAGAGCAGAGACTAACCGAGCGGTCTGGTTGATTCGGTTCCTTGATTTTACCAGAGCAGAGAGTAACCGAGCGGTCTGTTAGGTTCGGTTCTTGAATTTTACCAGAGCAGAGAGTAACCGAGCGGTCTGTTAGGTTCGGTTCTTGAATTTTACCAGAGCAGAGAGTAACCGAGCGGTCTGTTAGGTTCGGTTCTTGAATTTTACCAGAGCAGAGAGTAACCGAGCGGTCTGTTAGGTTCGGTTCTTGAATTTTACCAGAGCAGAGAGTAACCGAGCGGTCTGTTAGGTTCGGTTCTTGAATTTTACCAGAGCAGAGAGTAACCGAGCGGTCTGTTAGGTTCGGTTCTTGAATTTTACCAGAGCAGAGAGTAACCGGGCGGTCTGTTAGGTTCGGTTCTTGAATTTTAACAGAGCAGAGAGTAACCGAGCGGTCTGTTAGGTTTGGTTCTTGAATTTTACCATTTTTTTTTTAAATAGAGACATGAGGATTTGGGACCGATTCTGCAACCATCATGCCTAAGCCTTGCAATATCTGATTGAATGATGCTTCAGGAAGAGCTTTTGTAAAGATGTCAGCCAGCTGATCAGTGGTTCTTACGAAGTGAACTTCGACATTTCCATCTTCCACATGATCTTTGATGAAGTGATACCTTAGTGCTATGTGTTTGGTTTTGGAGTGTTGCACTGGGTTATGACAGATCCTAATTGCACTTTCAGAGTTACAATATAGTGGGATCTTCTTCATATTGAGTCCATAGTCTCGAAGTTGACTTTGGATCCAAATCACTTGTGATGTGAATGATGCGGCTGCAATGTATTCTGCTTCGGCTGTGGATAGCGACACGCATGTCTGTTTCTTGGATTGCCAGCTAACTAACTTCCCGTCAAGAAATTGACATCCACCGGTCATGCTTTTTCGGTCGAGTCCACATCCTCCAAGGTCAGCATCAGAATAGGCTTGAACGAAAAAGCCTGAGTTGGATGGATACCAAAGACCTAAGGAGGTGGTTCGCTTGAGATATCATAGGATGTTCTTCACTGCAAGCATGTGAGGTTCACGAGGGTTTGCCTGAAATCGAGCACAATAACACGCAGACAACATGATATCAGGTCTGCTAGCAGTAAGATACATTAACGATCCAATCATTTGACGATAGAGCGTGATATCAACAGCTGGTTTGTCTAGAGATGGGGTAAGCTTAGTGCCGAATGCCATTGGGACTTTGACTTTTGAGTCTCCCATCATACCGAACTTTGCTAGGAGAGTCTTCGTGTAAGCTTCCTGATTAATAAAGATGCCTTCGGGTCCCTGTCTTATGTTTAAACCAAGGAAAAAGTTAATAGGACCCATTGAGCTCATTTCAAACTTAGTCTCCATCAGCTTTCTGAATTCAGCTGTTAAGCCTGGATTCGTGGAGCCAAAGATGATATCATCGACATAAATTTGAACTATCATAAGGTGGTTACCTTCCTTTTTGCGAAAGAAGGTTGGGTCAACCGAACCTTGTTTGAATTTAGACATCTTTAAATATTTTGTAAGCGTTTCATACCAGGCTCTCGGAGCTTGTTTAAGGCCGTACACAGCTTTATCCAGAATATAGCAATGATTTGGATGCTTTTCGTTCACGAATCTAGGAGGTTGCTCTACGTACACTGTCTCTTCAAGTTCTCCATTGAGAAATGCACACTTGACGTCCATTTGGAAAACTTCAAAGTTCTTGTGAGCAGCATAAGCTAGAAATATTCTAACAGATTCTAGCCGAGCTACTGGAGCGAAAGTCTCTTCGTAGTCTATCCCTTCCTCCTGACAATATCCCTTTACAACCAGACGAGCCTTGTTCCTTATAACATTACCTTCCTTGTCCATTTTGTTCCTAAAAACCCATTTGAGACCAACAACCGAAGCATCTGGAGGAATTGGAATTAGGCGCCAGACTTTGTTTCTTTCAAATTCGTTCAACTCGTCTTGCATTGCTTGAACCCAATCAGAGTGGTCGAGAGCAGTGTTAACTGTCTTTGGTTCAACTTTTGATACGAAAGAATTGAACATGCAAAACTATACCTTTGAAAATAAGGAAGTTTGTTTTTCCTTCAGTTGGGATCGAGTCAGAACCTTTTCAGATACATCCCCAACTACTTGAGAGACAGGATGATCTCTGGTCCATTTGATAAGAGGTGGATAATTTGGATCAACGGTTGGGTATAATTTGGCATTGATTATTTCTTCTAGTTCAGATTGGCTATCATAACCGAGTGTCACATCGTCAAGTTCTACCTCAGTTGGTGTACTTTGGAAGATATGAGGTTCGTGTGATTCTAGTGAGCCTGAGCTTGCTGGTGTTGAGATCCCGTCGGTTGAAGTTGTGGAATTTGGCTCCCCCTGGACTTGAGCGTTTGGCTCCCCCTCGACTTGTGTGCATGGCTCCCCCTCGACTTGCGTACATGGCTCCCCCTCGACTTGAGCACTTGGCTCCCCCTCGATTTGAGCTTCGTTGGAAGGAGAGTCGTTACAGATTGGTTCTTCTTCATACATTCTCCTTGCAGCATCTTCAACAATCTGCTCCATGTGATCAACTTTGTTATCTGCTGCACCAGCTTCAGAAAGTGAAGCATTCTGGTTCGTCAAAGAGCTCCAGAAATGTCTCGAATAGATTAGCAACCGAGACTGTAATCATGCCATTTGGAGGAAATATTTCCCCAGTGATATTTTCTTTATCCTGCAGCTTCTTGACATAGTTGTCGTCAAAGGTCACATAATATGTCTCTTCAATTTTTCTTGAACGCTTGTTTAGGACCCTGTATGCCTTGGATGTGAGAGAGTAGCCCAGGAAAATTCCTTCGTCGGCTTTGACATCAAACTTGTTGCGGTGTTCTTTGGAGTTGAAGATGAAACACCTTGAGCCGAACACATGGAAAAATTTCACATTTGGCTTCCTGTTGTTCAATATCTCATATGGGGTGAGTGCGAACCTTTTGTTGAGATATGACCTGTTCTGTGTAAAACAAGCAGCACAAATAGCATCAGCCCAAAAATAAAGAGGTAAAGAAGCAAAACTTAGCATAGTTTGGGCAGCTTCACACAAGGATCGGTTTCGTCTTTCGACTATTCCGTTCTGTTGTGGTGTGTAGGGAGCTGAGAAATTATGACTAATTCCCTTCTCTGCAAGAAACTCTTCAAACTCCCTGTTCTTGAATTCGAGACCATTGTCGCTTCGGATGTTGCGAACAACCTTTTTGAGCTGTACTTCAATTTGCGTAATAAACGTTTTCAGCTTTTGAGTCGCTTCAGATTTGAGCTTTAGAAAGAACACCCATGTAAATCGAGAAAAGTCATCAACGATAACAAGAATGTACTTGCTACCACCGATGCTTTCGATAGATGAAGCACCACACAAATCAATATGAATTAATTCGAGTGGTTCAACAACTTTTGTGTTGATAATAAATGGATGACTTTGACGACTCTGCTTTCCCATTTCGCATGCAGCACATAGATGATCCCTGTCGAACTTGAGTAATGGAAGGCCCCTTACATAACCTCCTGTAACAAGACGATTGATATCTTTGAAGTTAAGATGAGATAATCTTCGGTGCCACAACCAGCTTTCATTGGATTGCGCTTTTGACAATAAGCATACAGCTGGGTTTGCTTTGATGGGTTTCATGTTTAAGGGAAACATTTCACCCTTTCGCTCTGACTTGAGAATTATTTTATTTGACTTTTTCTCTATAATTTCTGAACCTTCATCATCGAATGAGACTTTGAGACCTGTACCTCCAACCAGTTGAGATACACTAATGAGGTTGTGTTGGAGTCCTTCCACATAAGCCACCTTCCTTATAGAGAAGTCCCCATTGGTTATCATCCCGTATCCCTTTATGGTGCCGAAAGAATTGTTTCCGAACTTGACGTTGCCACCATTTGCAAGCGATCTGTACTCCCTAAGCTCTTCTTTCCTCCCTGTCATGTGACGTGAGCAGCCACTATCAATGTACCATTCTTCGTCGAACTGCTCGTCACTTATAATCTGCAAAAAATTTAGAGAGATTTAGGAACCCAAAGTTTCTTGGGTCCACGTGAGCTTTGCATGGAAACAGGAGCAATGAGAGAGATATCAACAAGATAAGTTCTTTTTACGAGAGTTGTTTTATCTTTCCTTTTAATGGTGTACACTTTTATTTTGTTAAGATTAGTAGTGTTAGATTCGGTCTTTGGTGTGGATTTATTGACCTTCTGCTTCCACTTTTGCTCAGTTGATGAATGAGATTTAGAACGAGATCGATATGAAACAGAGGGTGAAGAAGAATTAGAAGAATGAGAAGAATCAGACTTAGAAGGAGACTTTAGGTGACCCTTTTGTTTTTGATCATTGGAGGGACCGACCTTAGAGTTTTGTACTCTTTTTTCTTCAGAACCGAACCTTTGTGTTCAGTTGGAGCCACCTTTGGAACAGAACCTTTGGTTCTGGTTGATATCTTTTTCAGAACCGAACTTCTGCTTTCGGTTGTTATCCTTTTGTGAACCGAACCTCGGCTTTCGGTTTTTAGGACTTTCAAGCTTTTCTGCAGGAATGTTTTCATACTTTAGATTCTTGTCTTGATGAGTGAAGTATGCATTTTGGGAACGCCAAAATTGTTTCCTTTCAGAAAGGTTCTTCCGGTATCTATTGTTCCTTTATATCTTCCTGTTCCTCATCTGAGATGGTTGATGATGAACATTTGCTTTCGTTTTTGCTGACTCCTTGATCGGTTCCATTTGAACTGCGGTAGAATTACTTTGAGCTGAAGAAGTCGAAGGAATGGTTTCTTTTGGTGAGTGAACATCCTTCTGAGGAGTATCTTTTGTACCACTAGTGCTCGGCTCACTGAAGTTATTTGGCTTATTCAATGGTTCGGGTATGTATCTTCCTTTGCTCTTCCAGGAAGTTCGTTCAGATAAACCAATGGTTTCGTCTGCATTATCAATAGGAGCTTCCCAGAAGTATTCATCACAGCCATCAGCATTGTCTTTGTTTACAATGGCTGCAAGTTCAGCTGTTTGATGTTCAGTTACTCCTGTTACCTTGTATACTTGATTTGGAGTAGTCCTAACCTTTTGATACACAACAGCTTTCTCAACTAATTTCGGGGACTTTTGATGGGACAACCGAGCGAACTCTACTGAATTTTCAGAAATAAGATTCTTGTGATTTTCTGGCTCGGTTTTAATAAATTTTGAGCAGTCAACCGTGTCCTCTACAGAAATTTCACTCATATTGTCGTCCTCGTTAAGCTCAGATGCATTTTCAACATCAGTTTTGTTTTCTGAGCTTACTTTGGCGTTTAAAGAGTCAAATTTTAGCATGGTTTCAGTCCTCAGTTTAAGTCTGTCATTTTCATCCAAAAGATTTTTAAGCATGAGCTTGTGGTCTTTAGATTTAATGAAGGACTCAATTTTGTCCAGTCCATACATGTAGGTGGGATTTATGTCATCAGACGATATCACACTTTCACAGTTATAGGCTTCGGCATCGATTTCATCTTCCTTAAATTCTAGGAAGGGCAAAATCATGCGGTGAATTCTTTGGCCTATTTCACAATCCAAGTGGAGCTGAGTAATATTAGAATACAGACGTTTAGCAATTAAACAAAAAACATTTCGTTGTTTTAACAATTTTAAATTGTCTCTTTGCAAATATATGTTTTCATCTTTAACTCTGACTAATTCCGATTCCTTTAACTCTATCCACATTCTCCGCTCCTCACTCTTCGACGCTGCCCTGCTCAATTGATCAGTTAGGTTAGAATTTGTGACCCGAGTTTGAGTTAAGCTACTATCTTGATGAGATATTCTTGAATTGACATTTTTTAGTTCTTTCTCATAAGAGGATGATGGTACTTTGCATGAAATAAAAACAGATTGTACCTTCTTTATCAGTTCATCCAGCTCATTGAACTGTTGGCTGAGTGGTTTGGCTGTGAAGCACATGTCCTCCTTTGCATTCTGTCCATCATGACCTCCATCGGTGTTGTATCCCCTCAATTGAGATACACCAGAAACCATAAGGCATTTACCACCACTGCCTTCTTCCTTAGACACGAACGCCTTTCCATGAGTAGGCTGTCTCACTTCCTCGTCTTCTGAGTCGGTAGACCAAACTTCCGTGCTACCGAACTCACCACCTGGAACAGAATCCTGCACAATAAGAGCATTACTAGGCGGGTTAGCAGCAGACTTCTTCTTTCTTAACTCATCTAGCCTTTTCTGCAACACAGTTTCCTCATTGTTTCCATCATCTTTCTCAGCCATTTTCTTGAGGACATAGTCCTTAGCATAATGATTTTTCCCACCACAGTAGAAACAGCTCACTCCAGAGTCGCCGTCAACCTTCGGTTCCTTCTTGTGCTCCTCAACTTTCGGTTCATTAACCACCTTTTCAGAGCTGTAACTTCCCTGCCAGTTTCGGTTTTTGTTGCTGGGAAATTTCTTCTTTATGAACCTTTTGGGATTGGATACCATCAAGGCATAATCTTCTGATGTGAGATCATATTCTTCCAGGCTGAGGTCTTCATCCTCCATAACGGCTTTACTTTTTGACAAGAGAGCCAACGAACCGAGACCGGAAACGACATTCTTTTCTTGCACCACGTTTTTCTCTTGAGACTTGAGAATTCCCACCAGTTTCACCAAAGAGTATGATTTAAATTGCTCATGGGCTTTAACTGTGGAAACTACTGCTCTCCACTCAGACCTTAGACCATTCAGGAATGTAACTTTCTGTTCGATGAGCTTCCTTTCGATATCATGTTTGATCATCTTGCTGAGAAGATGATTGAAGCGATCGAATGTCTGGGTCACAGATTCTTCAGCCCCTTGTCTGAATTCACCAAACTCAGATAGAAGCAGAGTTTGAATAGAATGTTCGAGATCTTCGTCTGTAGAATACAATTCACGAAGTCTGTCCCAAACATCCTTCGCCGTCGTGCAAGAGCTAACCAATCTGAATGTATCGGACTGAAGGGCGAACCGGATCAATCTTAGTGCTTTGATATTGCATTGGAACTTGTCCTTTTCATCTTGTGCAATGTCTTTCATGTCCTTAAGCAGATCATTGTATTCTTTTTGAGTTTTAATGATTCTGGACGTTGCAGAATGAGAGAACGGTTCGTTTGTGATGGCTTCCCAAATCAAATACCCATTTTCCTCCGACCCAATAACGTAGTCTTCGAAATGATGTGCCCATACTTCATAATCGTTGGTGTATAAGATCGGAATCCTTGTCGTCGAACCAATGCTGTTTGAAATATTAATAACGTTTGATTGTGTCGCGTCCATTATGATCGTAAAAACCTGTTCAAAGATCAGACTTGTAATAAAGCAGATCAGGGCAAAATAATAAATATCAAGATACGTCAATAAAGAGATGACGGCTCAATAAATATTGGTGATTGCGGAAAAACCCTAATGAAAATCTTTTTCACAGAAAAGATGTGTATCAATTACACAGCCTCCTGCTCTGATACCAATTGATGAGATTAAATAGCCTTTTAATCTTAGAAGATCGATAAGATCTTGAACAAGTTATGAAAACAATGACGATATAAACACAGTAAAATTATGGAACAAGAATGAATCAAACGTGTTGAATGATTAAAACAAAATCCTCAGAAGAGCTTGATTAAGAACATCAACTGTAGAGGATTGGAAGGTTACAAGTATGATTAAAGAAACCTTTAGTCGTCTGGAAAAATTGTATTCTCAGATCTCTAAAACCTTAACCTAATATGCATGCAAGCATAAGCTTATATACAAAGCATAAAAGACACATGGTTGGACAGGCCCAAACCGTAATACAAAGAATTATAAACAAACGAGCCCAAAAGACGCAATCTTCTAAGCCCAATAGTTTGTTTATGGGGAAATTGTTAAATTAGTTAAGTGCTGCTTAATGTGCCCAAAGCCTCATCAGATTCTGAATAATAGCCTTAATGACTTGGTATACACAAACCTTGTCTTCCCAATTAGGCTATCACATTTATTCTAATCGTGAGCTACCTAACTCTCTTCTCACATGAGATAAGAGTTTTCTGCTTGGTCCTATTTTTCACAGCAGAGGTACTTTGATTTCTTTCACCATCTCTATTGCATTTCTCCATTAAATTCGTTTCACAAACGTAACCCTTGAGACTCTCAGCAATTACCACTGAGGTTTATGGTTACTCAAAAACTGCATTCATGATCTTAGTTTTGTGCCACTACGAGCTGAGTGAAACCCAAAATTCAATACTCAATCTGAATTGACGGTGAACAATTAATTTGCTCTAGTTTTCACTAATGAATTGACGGACATATCTTCATGAAGTCTCAAATTTTTCTTTTGTGTGATTCCTATGAAATTGTTAAAAACCATAACATTTCTTCCCTTGGGATCCAGTTTTTAATTTTTGTTGAGATTTTATATTTCCCAGCCAATTCAAAATGATTACCAACCTACTTGTTCAACAGACTACACCGGTGTCACAAGTACTTTGTTCACTTTCTATCTTATTTCAAGATTAGGACTATTGAATCAAGGCAAACGCCACCCTAAAAAGATTAATTAAAAGAAGCCTTTCAACACTTCTTAATAAGTGTTTGATCGTTATTCAACGGGAAACCACACTAACACTTTAAGGTCTCTCTTGACCTTGAAGGAAGACATTCGTGCCTGGGATCATTTGTTTCGTGTCTTTATTGACATCACAATTTTTCCTAAAAAGGATTGCTTTATTTCTTTTCTTTTACACCCTTAGCACGAAAATCTTTGATTTTCCAAAATTCTGGTTCTAATAATTACAAGCTTTTTCATTGGATTAGTGGTTAATTATAAGCTGTGGTCAATTTTCATCCACGTGGGAGCATTGTTCAAAAGATACCGTTACACTTTAAAGGGATAAGATGAAGAGTTGCTGACTCAGGCGGGAGTCCAATCGATTTGATTTCAAACGGCGTAAAAGGGAAAGCGTGCGGATTTGAAATGTCTAATCTCCAAATGACGTCGCAGACGCGTGTGTGAATTTGAAACGGTTCTTCTCCAAATGGCGCAGAAAGGGCGCGTGTGAATCTGAAACGATTTATCTTTAAACGGCGCTTGATGGGAGGCCTATTCTTAGGGATCTGACACTCTCTCTCATGCGTGATCATCAGTTACCCTAACTGTCACGCATCAGTCAACTCCAGAAAACTCTTCGTATTTCGACAGAAGATTTGGGGAGATCTTTCTCTCTCCTTAAACCCTTGTATAAAAAGCAACAACCTCTACCGTTTACCTCTTTACAACAACCAAAATTCCCAGAGCGCAAGAAATCCTTGAACCGTCACTGTTCATCATCTTCTTCCCTCTCTTCAACAGTGGTAGATTCATCTTCTATTCACACAACATCCCACATTCTTCCTATTCTCCCACAACAATGCCTCGTCATCGATCTAACCCCTCATGCCTATGATTCCTACATGTTCCCCATTATCGAATGTTTGAAGTTTTCTCCGATTGCTCCTGCACTTTCAAGGGCGGAATCAGTTCCAATGGAGTTCCTGTCGCAAATCTATGCGACTGCCCATTACGACAAAGTGGTTGATAGGATCTTCTTTGACGTTTTTCATCACAAAGCGTCCATCTCCAAGCAACGATTTTGCTCCGTGTCAGGGTTTGAAGCTGACCCTACGAGGGTTAATCCAGAGATGATTCCAATGGGGAACCTGTTCAATATGTTTTACAACATGGGTTATACGGAGGTGCTTACTTCCGTCGCCAAATTCAAGAAGTCGTGCTTGCCGCCACAGTGGAACGGGATGTTCACTGTGTTATTCAATGGTCATTCTGAAAGGAGTTCTGGCTCTGATGGTTCTAGTCGACTGTTTCTGTCCATCTTGTATGGCATCTACAATGGTATCAATGTCGATTATGGGTTTGTTCTTTGGCAACAACTCATCCAGAGTCTCTCCTCTTCTTCACGGCATTCAGAGGTGTCTTATGCTAGGTTTTGGACCTTGATTACGAAATGGGTGATGGACAAGTACAACGTCCCCATTGTCGCTGGTGCACCGATGTCTTCGATTGGTACATTCCATACCACGAAGATCATCGTCTCAGATGCTTCCAAATTTCCCTTCAATGGTTCCATTCCGGAATCTATGTATGCTGACGTTCCAGCTAACAGCCGGATTATTAGAACCTACAAAGAATTCAAGCGTTCTGGTCCGAGGGATCTCACACCGGAGATGTTGAAGTCGATTCATGAAGCCGACAAGCCAGCTCCAAGAGGCAAGAAGGCTGACAAAGGGAAACAGTTGGCGAAAGGGGCTAAAGGCCCTTCTCCTAAAAAGAGGAAACCCACGAAAGTTGCTCAGTCTCCGCAGCATAAGAGGCGAAAAACACAACCCAGGAGAAAGCTGATTATCGCTTCCTCCTCCAGTGAGTCAGAGGGTGAGAGTTCGGATTCTGAAGACTCTCCAAGAGGCAACACACCACCCAGATCTCCTACCCCTGAGATTCAAATCCCTCCTTCTCCAATTCCCTCTCCTCCTAAAACTATTCCTACTTCCATTCCCACCATAAACCCCTTTACCCACATACCAAACACTTCAATCCCAATGCGACCACCCTTCTTCACCGATGCAACAACAACATCCACTGCAAAAGTTACAACCAACGTATCTGATACGGGGGTTAATACTGATACAACCCAACCTCCACCAGCACCCGAAACCATAAACACAACCGAAACCCAAAAAGCACCCGAACCTACTCCTACACCTACACCCGAAACAACCCAACCCGAACCTACCCATACCACTGTACCACCAGCTTCACCACCACCACCATCTCCCGGTCATGCCTCTGACGGAGACGACACTTTCCTTGGCGAGGAAAACATGACGTTTGATTCGGTCTACTATAGTCCGTTTGAAGTGGAAAGCGATGATGATGATGAAGCTCCAGTCACAAAGAAACATCTTAAGGAGCTCTATGACAAGGTCGACTTGCTCATTGCCTCTTCTTCCACGTCTCAATCATCACTATCTGAAGCTGCTATTCAGAAGATTGTTGATGCTTTCTCAAGGGCTTAGCAAGATTCTATCGCTTCTGCAACCTCCGCCATCGATGCCTCAACAAAAGCCTGTCAGGCTGCGACCGAAAAAGTCGATAAACTATTTTCTGATGCCTCTGCCCTGTTAAAGTCTTTACAGGAGAGTGCTAATGCCACCAAGACTACGTTGGAACCAATTGTTCAACAGTTGGCCACGTTTGTCTCTACTGAGTTGAAGTCCTTTGCTTCACTTCGTCAATCGCTCACAGACGACAAATCAGCCTTCTGTGCTTCTATTGACGAGCGTCTCTCAAAGCTCCAAGAAGATTTGGCTGTTGAGAACTCGTTGATAGATGTCTTGGCAAAGAAGACCACTGCCCTGAAGGTCAAGAGTGCTCAACTTTCCCATTCTCAACAGCAGATTGACACTCTTCGGTCCGAACGGGAGGTCATTAAGTCGTGTGTTTCGGATGTCCACTCAGCCATCTCCAACATCCTCGAAGCACATGATCCTATCCTTAAACATTCTGTGAGGCGTACCCTTGCAGAGAAGCTCGCTCCTGCCCTAGACCTGTTAAGCAAAATTGAAGGGCTACCCGATTTCGTGTCCATTCCGAAACAATGGGGAGAAAAGGAGTCTGGATCTCAACCACCTCATTCCTCAAAGGCAACTCACACAACCGAACATCCTCGTGTAGGCCAAGCCTCCGGTTCGGGTGTGAAGGATAAAGGCAAGAAGCTTGCTGAGGAAGAAGAGGAAGAAGACAAAGAAACCATTGCCGACTTTTTGAAACGTAAAAGTCGACGCAATGAGGCTGATGATAGTGCTCGTGTGGCAAAAGAAGCTGAAGAAGCTGAACGAAAACAGAAGGAAGCCCACGACCTTCTCGAGAGTAGGAAAATTCTTTTTCCTACTTGGACTCTCGAGAGGATGATAAAGGAAGCAATCGATACTCCGAGCATCTTGTGGCTGGAACCAGTTATTTCTTTTGACTGTTCCAATACTGTCGACTCTCACGCCATTGACCCGAAAGGCGTTCATCTTTCACGCCATCTCCAACGTTGCAGAGTTCCCTCATCCTCGTCCACAGGTTGATCGGGACTTGACTGATTTCTATCTGAAGGCTGCTCAACCTCAATATCAAACCTGGAGCGCTCAGAAGATCATCAACGTTCGGGTCTTGAAACCGTACACTGAAGGGAAGTTCATTAACGTTCGGTTCAAGGTGCTTCGTGCATCTGCCAAAACCGAACATGCCATTTCTTTAGCAGATCTTCCGATCCTCAATCCCCATGATTGGATTATCCTGTACAACATCCTTCTAACCAACGAAGCTGAATATGGTCCGATCATCAACCATCTCAAGAGGATGCTGGTGTGCTACATCATGGAAGTTGCACTGATGGATCAGGAGATAGCAAGCGTCTTCAAGAAGAAACCAACAATATCTCCTGTTGGCTCGGCCAGTGTTCTGAACCAAATGCAGATGGGCAAAATTGACTCGAGGCGAAACTCAGTCATGTTCACTAGGAATGAAGGACAGAAATGTCTTTTTGCCTTAGCTGATAAACATCTGTACACCACTGCTTGCCTAGAGCATGTGTTGGGGATCATCCACAGATGCAAGGAAAATACAGCGGATGATATCAAGTATTTTGATGACATGATACAATGGTACGTTCAGTTCAGACAGACGATCCTTGCGCTTATCTCACGTCTGTTTGAAACTGTAAAGAAGAAAGTTCCCGCTGTTGGCCCAAGCAAGAAGAAGAAGTAATCTCGCTCCAATTTGACGCAAAGGGGGAGATTGTTGGGTAGCGTTTTTGTTATGTATTGTGTCTATTGGGCTCGCTTATTAGTCCAAGTTTCGTAACTCCGGTTTGGGCCTGTCCAACCGAGAGCATTATAGGGTTTAGTATAAATATATATGCTTGCATGCATATTAGGTCAATGATTTTGATAACGATTACGATAGAGCAGATCTGATCAGAGAATTATTTAGAAGTTTTATCACCGTTCTTGTAACCCTAAATCCTCTACAGCGGAAGTTCTTTATCGAGCTCTGCTGAGGATTGTTTGAATCAATCATTCGACACACTTTGATCCATTCTTGTGTTCTTACAGTTTTCTTGTTTATTATTTTACCTGTTATAAAGATCTAATCGATCTTCAAGTTAGTTTTTAACTTATCACCTAGTTCAAAACCCTAATAGCCTACATGTATATATAGTGTCCCTAAGCCGTAAAAACGTGAGGAAGGTATTCCTTAGGGTTTTCACACGTTTTGGGCAGCCTCCACTCTCATTATTCTTCATCTTCTTGTTCTTGGTGTTTGTGAGCCATTAGAGGAGTGACACTTGTGATTCTAAGCTTTCTAAAGTCAATACAAGAAGGATTTTGATATTGTTATTGCTACATAACAATCAAGGTAAGATCTAAACCCTATTATTATGTTAATATGATTAATGGTATGCTAGATCTAGGGTTTAAAGTCTTGGATGAATTGCATGTACAATAGAGAAACCTAGATCCAAGCATTAGGGTTTGCATGAGCACATAGAATGTTCTTATGGCTAAAACCCATCAACGGTATCAGAGCCTTGATTGGTTTCAATTGTATTGATGCCTAGCATATTCATTCTTGTTGCAAAATCGATTTTTTGGCTTCCTGACTACTGAACTCGGCGAGTTCCAATGTGGACTCGGCGAGTTGCCTCCAACTCGGCGAGTCCATAGAGGAACTCAGCGAGTTCGAGCGTCAGAAGGACGCAGTTTTGGGATTTCTTGCTGTTTTACTCAAAGGATACTTGCCTTAACTATGTTGGGTCATTAAAATCTGATTTTAAACATATTTTTGAGTATATCCTAGATTAAACAAAAGATAATTAGCAATTGATTAGATAATAACATCCTTATATGTTTAAAGTTTGATTATTTGCATTAATTGGGTAACTTATCTTGCAAGAAATTGATTTTAGGTCAAATTTAGATAATCATTAAATTAATTGTTTAATTTAAATTATTTGCTATTTGATCCTTTATGTTTTGAAAAGTTTCAAAACTTGCCCTCAAGTCTTGGAATTTAAATTTTTTATTAAAAGATTTGTTTTTGAAATGTTAAATTCTAAAACCCTAGTATTGTTTTGAAAAGTTCAAATCACACCCTTATGGCTTTATTAATTAATTAAGGTGTATAATAAAAAGAGGTTTAATAAACCCATAAAGTTTTGGTTTACATTTAAATTAAATTAAAGGTATAATTTATTAAATTAGACCAACTAGTATTTTAAAAGTGTAAAATATACCTTATACTATATATAACATTGAAAGTCTAATCTTATATATATATATATATATATATATATATATATATATATATATATATATATGAGTAAAAGTCAGTCTTACCTTTAGTGGGCCTCATTCACGAAGCTGGTCTATAAGGGGTGTCCACTCTTACCCACCACACTCTTGACTAGTGGACGATCGTTAGCCGAACGGGTAGGATAGGATAGAATCCTTTCCATTAAAAGTATAATTAAATACAAAAGTAACTAAATGCTTTTACAAAATTCCCAATCTTAGTTACTTTAGGCAAAAGTAAATTGATGCAATTCCATGAAATTACACTTTGTGCCCTTGCAAAGACGTTAGTGGAGCGTGTGTGGTTAACCGGCACACTAAATGGTTCTAAGCAAAGGTTGCAAAGGGTGATTCATTGTTTGTCATAGTTCGGTGGAGCGTGTGTGGTTTACCAGCACATCGAATAGGTGGTTGTAACAATGAAAGCACCATGTAGATTTGCATGGTTATTCACACCCGCTTTGTGATCCTCGGCATACAAGTCACAAACTAGAGGGGCATATTGACATTTAAACATGCCATTGAAAAGTTCAATGAATCTCAAAGGATCTAGGAGTTTTCAACACTTTTAAAACTTAATCTGTTTTTCATTTTTCATGGTGGAAAATTAGTGAATCGTCATTCACTTACCTTCAAATGCTCTACAATTTGGGTTACAACATCCCTCTCCCGAGTTGTACAATATTGTGTTGGGTCCTAGCCTTAGTATCTCATTTGGGTGATTTACTAAGGACTCAATCAATCAACTAACTTGAATTTATTTTTCTCCCGTTTTGTAGATGCCAAAGTATGACAATCATGGTCTTCCCAAATTTCAAGGAAAACGTGTTCCTGCTGAAAATAACATGTTCCGCTATTCAAGTGAAGGATCAAGGTGGACTAGCTTGATTTCACTTCCTCCTCCTCCTCCACCTGTTCTTCTCCCTAACCCACAAGATCGAATAATTGTAAGGTTCAATGTCACTAAAGCCCTGTTGGCAATGAAACATAAAGATGGTAAACCCGTGTGTGCCCACATTCTAGGAATGAAATCACACATCGATAGGTTGATAATGTTGGGTGCGTCATTCCCTGATAAGTTGGCTATAGATTGGGTTCTGCAGTCAGTCTCTGAATCATATAATGAGTTCAAAAGAAAGTATTATATGATGGATCATGACACAAGCCTCATTAACTTAAATTACACACTCATTGCTGCTGAATCAGAAATGATTTGGCAAAGCAATGGAGCATATTTGTTGGGAAAGTCAACCAACCATGCTTCCGAGGACGTTCTAGGAGAACCCAGCTGCATTTGCTGCCAAGAGAAAGGGCGTTGGATACAAGTCTGCCCTAATAACCTGAAGAGTCCAGAAGATGGGAGAGTCAAAGAGTATGGCTGTGCTTCAGGTAAAATCCACTATCTAACTCCATTAAGTTCCTATTCGTTGATTCTTGATACATAATGTGATAAGATTGCATTTGAATGTTTTGCAGGATCAGTGAAAAGAGAGGAAGCTTGATGAAAGAGCAAGATGATTCTAATCACAAAGAAATGGATCTTGATCGCATGGATTTGAAGATTAGATTTTAAGCTTAGAAAGTTATGATAGAGTTGTTAGGATTATTTGACTACATATTTTTCAGTTGATTTTGCATTGTAAGGACAAATGTTTTCCGCTGCTTTTATGAATAAAATAAATTTTGGTTTGACTTATTTATTTATTTATTTATTTCCTTGCAATGAAATCGTTATGAAAATATTGATGTTCGCATATTTCTACAACGAATGGATGTGATTCTTAATTATGTTATTTGTGGAAGTGTCAAGAATTTACCAAATAGGGAGAGTTTCACATCGCCCAAGTTTCAATTGGACAGAAACTTGGAATCATGGAACTTAGTTACATGATGAATGAGAAATTTCATATTTAGAAATTAGACTAACTTGTTGACAACGTGTCAAGTGAAAGGACTAAGAGATTGAGTACACAAAGTTGTGTGTTGATCAAGTCCACCACAAGAGTGACAAAGATATTCGTCATAAGAAGAATCAAGTAGCAGAACGAATAAGAAGAATCAAGTAGTAGAACGAATAAGAAGAATCAAGTAGGCAGAAAGATAAAAGTTTCTCTATTCTAAGAAGAAGGGAGAGTACATTTTATTATGTGTTATGATAGGTCTTAATGATTAGGAACCATATCTCAATTGATCCTTTAAGTGAGTCTTAGTGCAATTGTATGTCTGAGAAGACGAATCAAGAATTGAAGAAATGGTTAAATCAAAAAGTCAATCATACTTCGTTCCAAAACAAGTCTTAGAGTTAAGATTATGACACTGAGTGACAAGTCGTAAGAAGGTTTATAACATTCATCAAATGTAGAATTTAGAAAAAGTTTTTCTTATTCTTGCACATTTGGAATTGGTAAGTTGTGATTTCTTGGATAAGACAAAGACCAACTATGACCAATTTTGTGAAGTGTTTTGTCTTGATAAAAGCTACATTAACTCTTGAATATTTGTTTGTCGAGAAATGTTTATTGACAAGAGAATCTTATATGTCAAGGAGTTAGTCAGAGTCTTAATGGCCTTGAAAAGTTTTAAGAACTAATCAAGAATAAACCTTATCGATCATCACTAGCACATGAGTTGAGGTTTACGACCTATCGTGTTGACACAATCTTGTTTTTGTGCCATTCTGTTGAGTTAATTAAGCATATGAGTTCTACGAGTTCTCATTTGAATGCATAAAAAGCAAGCACCTTGATTAATGAAAAGTACATTGATAGGAAAGGGTGAGCTGCTTAACTGCTTGGAAGACATGGTGGGCACTCGTGCTACCATAAGGCAAGAAATCAAGATTGAGAAAGTTCGGTCCATATGAGTTTGGATTTGTCGCAAACTTTGGTTTTGACAAATTCGCATGGATAGGAACACATACACCATTAAAATCTAAGTGTCGTAAGATTACCTCCTTGATGAAAATGATGTTGGATTAGTGTCTAAGTCCATAACTCTTTTGGTATGTACTTGACCCAATGGTGCATGGTTCTTTTGGTTGCCTTTACCAAAGCAACTTGATAGGATGAATTATGGAGAGAAAGGATTAAATATGATTTATTAATATATTATGAGAATATTATATTAAAGGAGAAATCATATTGTTTAATTAATATTAGTCAAGAATTAATAAGAATTAAGTTTGTGGCTAAAAGAGATTAATTAAACTTAAGGGACTAGAATTGTAATTATAAGATAATTGCAATTGGGCTATGGATTACCTTATAATATAGGGTTGGACGAATTCTATGGGGAAACCCATTAGAAATCGTCCAAGGCTTATTAAAGAAGGGTCCATGGGTTGCTTAGGGCCTAAGCATCCAAATTAGGGTTTCCTAGTTGAAAACCCTAATAGCCTACATGTATATATAGTGCCCTTAAGCCTCAAAAACATGGTGAACTAATTGGTTAGGGTTTCCCCACGTTTTTGGGCAGCTCCTTCTCTTCTCCTCTTCATCCTCTTGCTCTTGGTGTTTGTGAGCCATTAGAAGAGTGACATTTGTGACTCTAAGCTTTCTAAAGTCAATACAAGAAGGATTTGTGATTGTTATTGCTACATAACAATCAAGGTAACATCTAAACCTATTTCTTATGCTAATACGATTACTTGTATGCTAGAATTAGGGTTTTATAGTCTTGGATGAATTGCATGTACAATAGAGAAACCTAGATCCAAGCATTAGGGTTGCATGAGCACATAGGATGTTCTTATGGGTAAAACCCATCAGTGGTATCAAAGCCTAGATTGGTTTCTATTGTATTGATGCATATTTGATCGAAATCAGCACTGAAAATCAAATTTTTTGGGTTCTGAGTGTTTGACTCGCCGAGTCACTTGGTGCACTCGCCGAGTCAGCTGTACTCGACGAGTCCAGGTTCAGACTCGACGAGTCAAATCGTCTGTCAACTAATATTCGCGATTTTCTTCCTGTTTTGGCTTTGGATAATTACCATAATCATGTTTTTGTTATAAAATCCGATTTTATACATATTTATGAGTATATCCTTGATTAAACAAAAGATAATTACCAATTAATTAGATAATAACTTCCTTATATAATAAAGTTTGATTATTTGTATTAATAGGGTAACTTAATTTGCAAGAAATTGAAATTAGGTCAAATATAGATAATGATAAAATAAATGATTTAATTTATACTATTTGTTATTTGATCCTTGTGTTATAAAAAATTTCAATTTTTCCCCTTTAGGTCTTATAGTTTAAATTTGAACTCAAAAGTTATGTTTTGAAATTTAAATGGTTGAAACCCTAATGTTTTGAAATGTTTCAAAACTTGCCCTCAAGAATTTAAAAGTTGATTAAAAGTTTAATTTAGAAATGTTAAATTCTAAAACCCTAGTATAGTTTTGAAAAGTTCAAATCACACCCTTATGGTTTTATTAATTAATTAAGGTGTATAATTAAAGGAGATTTAATAAATCCATCAGTTTTGGTTTACAGTTTAATTTTTATCAAAAGTATAATTATTAAATTTGACCATCTAGTATTTTAAAAGTGTAAAATACACCCTATACTATAGATAACATTAAAAGTCTAACATTATATATATATATATATATATATATATATATATATATATATATATATATATATATATATATGTATGAGTAAAAGTCAGTCTTACCGTTACTAGGCCTCATTCACGAAGCTGGACTATAAGGGGTGTTTAAGGAAATTGCCTATAAAATGGCGATTGAATGGGTATCCACTTTTACCCGCCACACTCTTGACTAGTGGAGGGTCGTTAGCCAAACGGGTAGGATAGGACAGAAACCTTCCATTATAAGTATGATGAAGTATAAAAGTAACTAAATGTTTTCAAAATTCCCAATCTTAGTTACTTTAGGCAAAAGTGAATTGATGCAATTCCATGAAATTACACTTTGTGCCCTTGCGTAGATGTTAGTGGAGAGTGTGTGGTTAACAGGCACACTAAATGGTTCTAAGCAAAGGTTGCAAAGGGTGACTCAATGTTTGTCATAGTTCGGTGGAGCGTGTGTGGTTTACCGGCACATCGAATAGGTGATTGTAACATGTAAGGGCACCATGTAAGTTTGCTTGGTTATTCACACTCGCTTTGTGATCCTCGGCATCCCATTCACAAACTAGAGGGGCATATCGAGATTTAAACATGCCATTGAAAAGTTCAATGAATCTCATAGGATCTAGGAATTTTCAATACATGTAAAACTTAATCTATTTTTCGTTTTTCATGATGGAAAATTAGTGAATCGTCATTCACTTACCTTCAAATGTTCTGCAATTAGGGTTACGGCATCCCTCTCCCGAGTTGTAGAATATTGTGTTGGCTCCTAGCCTTAATATCTCATTTGGGTGATTTATTAAGGACTCAATCAATCAACTAACTTGAATTTGTTTTCTCCCGTTTTGTAGATGTCAAAGTACGACAACTATGGTCTTCCGAAATCCTGTGGAACAAGCATTCCACATGAAGATGATATTCCACGATTCGATCGAGGAACAAGAAATCATGCTTCACTTCCTTCTCCTCCTCCCGTTGTTCTCCCTAACCCACAAGATCGAAGAATCGAAAGGTTCAATGTCACTAAATCCCTATTGGAAATGAAACATGAAGATGGTAAACTCGTGTGTGCCCACGTTCTAGGAATGAAATCACACATCGATAGGTTGATAATGTTGGGTGCGTCATTCCCTGATGAGTTGGCTATAGGCTGGGTTCTACAGTTACTCCCTGAATCATATAATGAGTTCAAAAGAAAGTATTATATGATGGATCATGACGCAAACCTCATTTACCTAACTTACATGCTCATTGCTGCTGAATCAGAAATGATTTGGCAAAGCAATGGAGCATATTTGTTGGGAAGCTCAACCAACCATGCTTCCGAGGATGTTCTAGGAGAACTGACCTGCGTTTGCTGCCAAGAGAAAGGGCGTTGGATACAAGTCTGCCCTAAGAGCCTGAAGAGTCCAGAAGATGGGAGAGTCAAAGAGTATGGCTGTACTTCAAGTAAAATCCACTATCTAACTCCATTAAGTTCCTATTCGTTGATTCTTAATACATGATGTGATAAGATTGCATTTTTGCAGGATCAGTGAAAAGAGAAGAAGCTTGATGAAAAATCAAGATGAGTCTAATCGAAAAGAAATGGATCTCAATCGCATGGACTTGAAGATTAGATTTTGAGCTTAGAAAGTTATGATAGAGTAGTTAGGAATATTTATTACATAGTTTTTCAATTGATTTTGCATTGTAAGGACAAATGATTTCCGCTGTTTTTATGAATAAAATAAATTTTGGTTTGACTCATTTGTTTATTTATTTATTTCCTTGAAATGAAATCAATATGAAAAATTGATGTTTGCATATTTCTGCAACGAATGGATGTGATTCTTAATTGTGTTATTTGTGGAAAGGTCAACAATTTACCAAATAGGGAAAGTTTCTCATCGCCCAAGTTTCAATTGAATAGAGACTTTGAATCATACAACAAGTGTTGCATGATGAATGTGAAGTTTCATATTTGGAAATTAGACTAATTCGTTGACAAAGTGTCAAGTGAACAACTAGGAGATCAAGTACACAAGGTTATGTGTTGAGCAAGTCCACCACAAGAGTAACAAAGATATTTGTCATGATTTACTAAAGTTGAGTAAAGATGATTACACTTATGAGATTAAGTATAATTCTTAGTTGATTGAAAAATGTTTATATCAATAGCAAAACGAATAAGAAGAATCAAGTAGGCAAAAAGATAAAAGTCTCTCTATTCTAAGAAGAAGGGAGAGTACTACCAAAGACACCGGGTCGGTGGGCGACCCAAGTAAGAATCCCTGGATGTCGGAGACTGAGTAGGGTTGCGTTATCGAGTGCAACAGTACTTGATGGAGTCTCTGATAATCTTATGTTATATTTCAGAGACATTATGGTTAAGACACGCCACGGAGCGAGTTCGAGCAGTATGAGTGACGAGGAGATTCGTCAGATGATTCAGGAGGAGGTAGCTGCGACGGTTCGGGCTGAGATCCCGGAGATGTTTGGGTCCATCAAGACCACCCTGATGGAGGAGTTTGAGGAGCGGTACGCCGAACTGACTGAAGCTGCAGTCGCTGCCGCTACCGCAGCTGTGGCCGCTGCTAGGCCGCAAGGGGGTGATTCATTGCTATTCCGGGAATTCAGCAACACGAAACCCCCTGAGTTCGATGGGACGCAGGATCCGATTGTGGCGATGAGGTGGATCACCGACATTGAAGGGTGCTTCTATACTTGCTCATGCCCGGAGCACCTGAGGGTACGGTTCGCCTTGAACCAGCTCCGTCTGGGAGCGAAGGATTGGTGGAAGTTCGTAACGGCGAACTTCACCCTGGCGGAGATTTCAGCGGTGACATGGGAGAGCTTTACTGAGATGTTCAGGGATGAGTACGTTCCCCCAGTGGAGAGGGAACGATTGATTCAGGAGTTCTTGACCCTTAAGCAGGGTACTGATTCCGTTGCGGTAGTCACACGGAAGTTTCACGAGAGGGCGATGTTCTGCCCCGAGCTGGTGTCTATAGAGCAGTCACAGATGAGCCGGTACTTGGGCGTGTTGACGAGGGATATCTGGGAGTTTGTGTCAAAATCCACCTATCGTACTTTTACTGAGCTTCAGGCGAACGCCAGGAAGCGCGAGATCGAGTTAGAGACCCAGGCCAGGGAGGAGGCCGAGTCTCGGCGGGCGGACCGGCGACCGGCTCAGTTTCAGCCGGCAGCCAAGCGGACCAAGTCCGCTGATTCGAGGATGGGAGGTTCGAAGGGCCGCACTTGCGGAAAGTGCGGCAAGAGTCATGAGGGGGCGTGTCGAGCGGGGGGTTGCTACAAGTGTGGCAAGGAAGGACACATTGCCAGGGATTGCCCTAAGGGGTTTATGGTTTGCTTTCATTGCAACCAGACAAGCCATCGGAAGGCCGAGTGCCCGCAGCTTCGTCAGGGATCTACACCTACTACCAGGACTACCGAGACACGACCGGCGAAGGTCGAGGCCCCAAGGGCTCGCGGGAGAGCCTTTCAGCTGACTGCGGAGGAGGTCCGCGCTGCACCTGATGTTGTGGCAGGTATATTGTAATTCGCGTATTTATTTAAAGTTGAAATGTTATGCTTATGTTAATATATATGTAGGTACTTTTCTTGTGAACTCTATGCCTGCTCTTGTGTTATTTGATTCGGGTACGAGTAGATCCTTTGTATCTTTAGCTTTTAGTCAGCATATCAGCATTAGTCGTCAGCCGTTAAGTCGGCCTCTGAGCGTTTCTATAGCGGCCGAGAGGGTGGTTTGTGCCACGGAGGTTCTTCGGGGATGCGTACTAGAGATTTTCGGGGTTGCGTTTCTGATTGACCTAATTCCTATTGCGATGGGGGATGTCTGTGTCATCGTGGGCATGGACTGGTTGAGCCGATTCAGCGCTGTCATCGACTGCGAGCGTCAACTGGTGACTATACGAGACCCTAGTGGGGGAGTTCTTACGGTATACGGCAAGGGTACCCGTTCGGGATCAGCTTTTTGTTCGGCCGCTAGGGCGAGGCAATGTCTACAGCAGGGATGTAAAGGTTTTGTGGCGTATGTGATGGATACGCGGGAGGCTTCTGAGAGACCGAGGTCAGTGGAGGAGGTTCCAGTGGTGCGCGAGTTTCCAGATGTTTTTCCCGAGGATTTGCCGGGTGTACCTCCTGCGAGGCAAGTAGAGTTTGGTATCGATCTGGTTCCGGGGGCTGCACCTATTGCGAAGGTGCCTTATCGTCTTGCACCTCCAGAGATGCAAGAGTTGTCCTCGCAACTCCAGGAGTTGCTGGGGAAGGGATTTATTCGGCCGAGTAGCTCGCCGTGGGGAGCACCGATTCTATTCGTCAAGAAGAAGGATGGTTCACACCGGATGTGTAATGATTACCGGGAGTTGAACAAGGTGACGGTCAAGAACCGCTATCCGTTACCGAGGATCGATGATCTATTCGATCAGTTGCAAGGGGCATCTTGGTTTTCCACGATCGATTTGAGATCAGGGTACCATCAGGTAAAAGTGCGGGATGAGGACGTCCAGAAGACAGCGTTTAGGACGCGGTATGGGCATTACGAGTTCGTGGTGATGCCTTTCGGGCTCACCAATGCCCCGGCAGTGTTCATGGACCTCATGAACAGGGTATGCAGGCCGATGCTGGATCGGTCTGTGATCGTATTTATCGACGACATCCTAGTGTATTCTCGAACTAGAGAGCAGCATGAGGGACATTTGAGGGAGGTCCTTGAGGTACTGAGGTCGGAGAAGCTATATGCAAAATTCTCCAAATGTGACTTCTGGTTGCGGGAGGTCCAATTTCTTGGACATGTTGTTAATCAGGCAGGGATATTGGTCGATCCGGCCAAGGTGGAAGCGGTGATGAGTTGGGAGGCACCGAAGTCACCTTCCGAGATCAGGAGTTTCCTTGGGTTGGCGGGGTACTATCGGAGGTTTATTAGGGACTTCTCCAAGATCGCGGTACCGCTCACCAGGTTCACCCGGAAGGGTGTTACATTCTCATGGGGATCCGAGCAGCAAACTTCCTTCGAGACACTTCGTCAGAGACTGTGCGAAGCCCCGGTATTAGCTCTCCCGGAAGGGATGGAGGATTTTGTCGTATATTGCGACGCGTCGATTTCGGGACTGGGTGCAGTGTTGATGCAGAAGGGCCATGTGATAGCTTATGCATCAAGGTAGCTAAAGCCTCACGAGGCGAGGTATCCCACTCATGACTTAGAGTTGGGGGCAGTAGTGTTCGCTCTCAAAATTTGGCGTCACTACCTGTACGGGGTTCGTTGTACTATATACACGGACCATAAGAGTTTGAAGTATTTGATGGATCAACCCAACCTAAATATGCGTCAGAGGAGATGGTTGGACGTGGTTAAGGATTATGACTATGAGATCCTATACCACCCAGGCAAGGCTAATGTGGTAGCCGATGCATTGAGTCGTAGGGCGGAGAGCACTCCATTGCGAGACGTATGTCTGAGACGGTGATGGCTCCGGTATTGGATGCTATTCGGGGGGGCACAGGCCGAGGTTGTGAGATCCGAAATACAGAAGAAAGAGCGGGTCGCTGGGTTAGTTTTGGAGTTCGTTAAGGATGGACGAGGACTTCTGACGTTTCAGGGCCGGATTTGGGTACCATTCGTGGGCGGTATGCGTGCTACTTTGATGGAGGAGGCTCATAGATCGAAATTCTCGATCCATCCCGGTGCTACGAAGATGTATTTGGACTTGAGAAAGGAATATTGGTGGCCTTGCATGAAGAGAGACGTCGCTTGGTTCGTTGAGAGGTGTTTGACCTGCCGTAGGGTTAAGGCCGAGCACCAGAGACCGCATGGTAAGTTGCAGCCCTTGGAGATTCCTGAGTGGAAGTAGGAACATATTACGATGGATTTCATCACCAAATTGCCGAGAACTGCCAGAGGAGTCGATGCAATTTGGGTGATTGTGGATAGGTTGACGAAGAGTGCACACTTCCTTGCCGTTAGCGAGAGTTCATCAGCGGAGAAGTTGGCGGAGTTATACGTGAGAGAGATAGTATCTCGGCATGGAGTGCCGATCTCGATTGTTTCAGACCGTGATGTAAGCTTCACTTCCAGGTTCTGGAAGAAATTCCATGAGGAGCTGGGTACTAAACTGCATTTTAGTACCGCATACCATCCCCAGACAGAAGGTCAGAGCGAGCGGACGATTCAGACATTGGAAGACATGCTTAGAGCGTGTGTGTTAGACTTCGGGGGTAGCTGGGATGCGCCTTTGCCTTTGGCTGAGTTTTCCTACAACAACAACCATCATTCGAGCATTGGTATGCCACCTTTTGAGTTGTTGTTGTTGGATTAATGTCTAAGTCCATAAGTATAATTGGTAAGACTTGACCCGACCCGGCATGGTCCATTTGGGTTGCATGGCATCATGCACTTGGATAGACTATAATGAGAGAAATAAGACACTTACGGTTATTAATATATTATAAGTTCTAGTATATTAATAATAAGAATAATGAGATTATTTAATTAGTATTGATCAAGAATTAATCTAGAATTAATTAAGTGATCAAAAGAAGACTAATTAAATATATGGGTTGATTGTGTAAATCATTCATTCTTATATATGTAGGCTTGTGATCCAAGATTCCTTATGTTGGACTAAGTCCATGGGGTGACCCATGGATACTCCATGGAGGTTAAAATCCATGGAGCATAAGGAATGGGTAAAGTCATGAGTTACATGGTGTAACCCTAATAGCCACCGTATAAAAGAAACCCATGGCTCAAGAAATCGTTACACTATGTGTATGTATGAGGGCTACACGATTTCATGAAGTGTTCTAATTTCTCTCTAAGTTATTCCAAGTGCTTATGGTGTTGTGTGAACCATTTGAGCTGTCATACTTGGGGCACTAAGCACTCAAGCTTCATGAAGACAAGCACTATCAAAGAGGTATGTATTCTATCTTGTTATATCCATTATTTTGTATGCTAGATTAGGATAATACCTTGGATGTTCATATTTGCATGTATAATAGAGAAAACATAGATCCAAGGTATTTAGGGTTGCATGTACACTTAGGAGTGTTAGAATGCTCATAACCCAATAGTGGTATCAGAGACTAGGCTTGTTTTCTTGTTATACCTGCAATAGAAGCTGAAAAATCGAGTTTTGATGCTGTCAGCCCAGCTGACTCGCCGAGTCCATGAAGGGACTCGACGAGTCCAAGGCAAAATGCATCCAACTCGCCGAGTTGTGTTCATGCACTCGACGAGTTGGACCCCAGACAGCATATCTTCGAGGTTTTTGGCTAGAAATGGACTAGGAACATTACCCTAAGTTGTTTTGAACTTATAAACTTGTTTTTTAATGTGGTAATGTTCATGCTAATCCATTTTCAAAGATAATTGTCAATAGATTCATGTTTTGTATTAGTTTAAAGGTTAAACTAATTACATGAAAAAGTTTGATTTGAATTATCTTGTTCTTATGAGTTGCTTAGATTAATAGAAAAGTTGAGTGAAAAAGTTGTTTTCAATCCAAATTAATCTAAGAGTTGATTCTAAAATGTGTTTTTGTAACTTGTCCTCAAGTTATATGAAAAGTCACATTTAAGTTTCATAAAAACTCATAAAAGTTGGCAATGGTTACAAAAGATGAAGAGTCTTCTCCTTAAGTTATGGAGGTTCAAGAGTCACTTCATTAATAAATAAATAAATAAAATTTGTAACCTTAATTAATTCCATAAGTTATAAAATAAAGAAAAAGTTAATTCCTTATTAGTTTAAAGTCTTCCATAATTTGTCCACAAGTTATGGAACTTGAAGAGTTTTTGGATTAAAACTACTTTAAATACATAAGTTATGGAATTAATTAGTTTTGAATAGTTTCAAAACTTGCCCTCAAGTTTTGGAATTTGTAAAGTTTTCTCTTATGAATACTTTAATTCCAAGTTAGCCCTTAGAATTTTAAAAGTTAAAATTCAACCCTTATACTTTATAATATTATAAGTTAATAATATTTATATGTATAAGAGTAAAGTCGGTCTTACCGCTAGTACGCCTCATTCACGAAGCCGGTCTATAAGGTGGGTATAAGGTTGTTGCCTATAAAATGGCAACTTAATGGGTGTTCACTCTCACCCACCGCTCGCTTGACTGGTGGAGGGTCGTTAGCCGAACGGGTTTGACATGACTATAATTCTCCCTTCATTAAAAGTATTAATGATAAATAATAAGTAACTAAACTTTTAATAATACCCAATCTTAGTTACTTAGAAAAATGTGAATAAGGTGCTAATCCACGAAATTACAATTTGCACTTTGTTTGAGTCGGTTAGTGGAGCGCGTGTGGTTAACCGGCACACTAACTCGTATTTAACAAGGTAGGCAAAGGGTAACTTAATGTTTATCATAGTATCGATGGAGCGTGTGTGGTTAACCGGCACATCGATTGAGGGATAAACACTTAAGGGTACCCAGTAATTTGCATGGTTACTTCACACCTTGTTTTGTGATCCTCGGCATCCCAGTCACAAAACCTGAAGGGCACACTCGAGATTGAAACATGCCATTGAATAGTTCAATGAATCTCAAAAGATCTAGGAGTTTCAAAACCAATTAAAACCTAATAATACATTTCGTTTATCTTGGTGGAAATTGGTGAATCGTCATTCACCTACCTTCAAATTGTTTTACAGCTTGGATTACGGCATACCTCTTCTAAGTTATAAAATAGTTTGTTGGGTCCTAGCCTTAATATTTTCATATTGGGTGTCATATTAAGGACTCAAAGATCAACTATCTTGAATATCTCCCAAAACATGTCTGGTTTAGACATTTATGATCTTCCCAAATCTCTTGAAACAAGCATTCCTAATGAAGATGATGTCCCATGGATACCATACTTCTTTCTCCTCCTCCAATTATTCTCCCTACCCCACAAGTTCTTAAAAAGTTTAAGGTCACTCAAGCCCTAATGGCAAGGCAAGGTCTAGGTGTGATCACATCTTGGAGATGTAGTCACATATTGACAAGCCGGGAGAGTTGGGTGTCAAAGTCTTGAGAAAGTTAGTGGCTCAATTACTTTCTAAGTCACATAGTGAGTTCTTTTGGAACACCTATGAAACAGACTATGATAAGACCCTTAATGATCTTATCTATTTGCTAAGATCAACTTCCTGAAACTTTATGGACATTGACAATGGTGACACTGGAAATACAGAAAAAACATTCTCTTCCCAAGGAAAGGGATTGACCATAGTCAACTAGGTTGACCAAATGGTAAAGAGGAAAAAAGGCTAAGTCTGTAATAGTCTTGTGTACCATTATCAAAGGGTCCATATGTTTATATTACCAAAGGAAGGGTCATTAGTTGCGAAGCTGCCAAGTTTACCTAAGGATGTTAAAGTCAATAAGATTGACTCTACTTCAGGTAAAGTCCACTAATCTAACTCTGTTAAGTTTCTATTATGAGATTCTGGATACATGATGTGACTGGGTCACATGGTAATGTTTTAAGAATCAAAGAAAAGTAAAGGAACTTAAAGAAAGAATAGGTTGAATCTGATCGCATAGATGGATTTCTATCGCGTAGTTTGAAGATCGGATTCTTGAGCTACTTCTTAGGAGTTATGAGATATTGCTAAGGAATAGACAACAACAAGTTTTCGTATGGATTGTAAGGATAAGTTTTTCCGCATAGTTTTTAAAATAAAAGAAAATTTTGATTATTTTAAAAAAAATATCCTTACAATGGCATTTGAGGAAAAATTGTTGCTTATATGATTCCATTAATAGCAAGAGTGGAAATATGAAATTGATTCTTTCATTTGTGGTAATGTCTAAATTTATCAAATAAAGGAAAGATTCTCATCACCCAAGTTTTCAGTTGGACCGGAACTTGGAATCATGCAAGTTGTATAACATGATGGATGAGAACTTTCAAGTATTGAAAAAATTAAGACTAATTACTTATTCACATGGATGTGTGAGTCAAGTAATGGACTAAGGGATCGAGTACATAGTCATGTGCACTGATTAAGTCCACCAGAAAAGATATAAGGCTATTCGTCATATTTTACTAGAGTTCAGTAAATATGATTATACTTACAAGGTTAAGTGTAACTCTGAGACATTGGAAAAGGTTTCAATGCATAGCAAAGAGAATAAGAAGAATCAAATTAGGCAGAAGAATAAAAGTTTCTCAAATCTGAAAAGATGGGAGAGTACTTTAGTATCAGCTTTGTGATCATCTTAATGATTAAGAAACCATATCAAAATTTGTTCTCTAAGGAAGTCTTAGTGCATTCTTATGACTAAGAAGAAGGGATCTTGAAATTGTTGAAATGGTTAAATCAAGAAGATGAGTCATACTTTGTTCCAATACAAGTCTTAGAGTCATACTCCGAGATTGTAATTTGAGTGACATGTCTTAAAGAAGGTTTAAAACACTTGACAAATGTAAGAGTAAAAGTTTTCTACTCTTGTACATTTGAAATTGGTAAGTTGTGATGTTTTGGATAAAACAAAGACCAATTTCGGCCAATTGTGTGAAGTGTTTGTCATGATTAGAATCCACACTATCTCTTGGATGTTTGACAAGGGAGTCTTATAGGTCAAGAGGACAGTGGGAGTCTTAAAGGTCTTGAAAGTCTCAAGAACTAATCAAGAATAAAACCTAAAGTTCTTCACTAGCACACGACTTAAGGTTTATAACCTGTCGTGTTGACATATTCTGTGCCCATTCCAGTTAGAGTTGGCTTAGCATATGAGTTCTTAGAGTTCTCAATGTGTTGCACAACAACTTGGAATCAATGGTAGGCCCTTGAGCTACCAGGTGGCAAGAAATTAAGATTGAGTTCAGTCTATATGAGTTTGGATTTGTCATTATCCTTGTCTTGTGACTATGGTTTTGACAATTCACATGGATATGAACACATACACCATTAAATCTAAGTGTCATAAAGTTTCTCTCCGATTCATGAAAATGATGGTGAGGAAACACTTTCACTAAGTAGATTTTAGTTAGATAGCAATTGTGATATTTGCATTCTCAAAGTCGTTAGTGGAGCGTGTGTGTGTTTACCGACACACTAACCTGGACTTGTGAGAAATGGCAAAGGTCAAAATAATCAAGACTGTGATTACGGCATCCCTTTTCATAGTTCTTAAAATTGTTTTGACACACCCATGAGCTATCTAAGGGAAGGTGTATGTTTTTGATAAAGTCTTATCAAAACAATCTAGTATCAGAAATCTGAACTTTGGTAAGAAAGTCAATAAAGTATTGATTTCTAGAAGTCGAGCTTTCTGAGTATATGTCAAAGCTAGTGGGAGCATAAGTGTTATGCTAATAATCATCATGTTAGTGGGAGCATGATAATTACGATAAGTATTGCAAGCTAGCAATGTTAATTATAGAAAACAAAAGGTTTCAATTGGGAAAAAGTTGTTTTGCTATAACTAAGGGAGAGGAAATTATACTTCATCTCAAATCTATAAGCTTAGATCGTGAGGTTTTAATCATTTAGTCAAGGATATATATGAATTTCATGTTGGAATGGCTCAACATAAGGAAATTCTGTATGTGGGTCCATTATTTGCGTTCTTAAATTCGATTATGATTACGGCATCCCTTTTCATAATCTGAATTATGAGAACTTGGCAAATTGAAATGGAAATGTTATAGCAAAAGACTGGTTTAGTCTTTATGTGAGACATCATGAATCGTGTCCCATATGCTTCGGATATAGGACCGATTACATGTGCTATATTCATCCTTTCTAAAATTTTCCGAATGCCTGGGGCATTAAGAGTGGAAAAGGTTTAGAACTGGATATGACTAAAAAGGATTAAACAATTGTCGAGGACAATATAAGGTTTACCAAAGACTGGTTTCTCAAGGACAATTGGAAGTTTAGTGATAATTCTGGAAGGACCATATTGATATAATCTGTAAGGAGGCAACTCTTGTTCAGAAGTGATAGTCAAAATGAATTCGAAAATGTTTCAAAGTTAGAATTTTCAATCTGTGTAAGATTAAGGAAACTTAATGCAAGAAGGATGGTTCCAAGGACTTGATCTCCTTTGGAATGCTCTGTAATGATTGTTGTTAAGTCTTTCTAACTTTGTGCATAATCATTACAAGAGGATCGATGCATATAAGTTTAGAATCTAACAGATTTCAGGAAATGACATGAATTTGGAATTCTTGCATTTGCAGTAAGGATTTGGGAGTGTGAAAAGAGAATCATTGAAGTTATGTTCATTTGATCTAGTTCACAAAATAAAGATCATAGACAAACATATTATGCATACTTGGTGTATGGCATGACTATTGTTTAGAAAACATAGTGTGCATGCTTGGAGCATGGGACAACTATTGTTTTAAATTCAAGAATAATGTTGATAGTTGAAACAATATACAATGAATAATGTGTAATCATATGGTGATAAATAAAAGGAGTTTTATTTATATTCATAAGTTCTGAGACCATATTGGATTCAATTATTATTGTGTTTCACTTTCCATGTTTTGACTTCCCGAATAAACTAGGTTATTCTTCCGGAATGACTAAGTTATTCAAACCATCCACAGTCGGTCATATGTTGGAAGTAGATACCAAATTGCCGAGAACTGCCAGAGGAGTCGATGCAATTTGGGTGATTGTGGATAGGTTGACGAAGAGTGCACACTTCCTTGCCGTTAGCGAGAGTTCATCAGCGGAGAAGTTGGCGGAGTTATACGTGAGAGAGATAGTATCTCGGCATGGAGTGCCGATCTCGATTGTTTCAGACCGTGATGTAAGCTTCACTTCCAGGTTCTGGAAGAAATTCCATGAGGAGCTGGGTACTAAACTGCATTTTAGTACCGCATACCATCCCCAGACAGACGGTCAGAGCGAGCGGACGATTCAGACATTGGTAGACATGCTTAGAGCGTGTGTGTTAGACTTCGGGGGTAGCTGGGATGTGCCTTTGCCTTTGGCTGAGTTTTCCTACAACAACAGCCATCATTCGAGCATTGGTATGCCACCTTTTGAGTTGTTGTTGTTGGATTAATGTCTAATTCCATAACTATAATTGGTAAGACTTGACCCGACCCGGCATGGTCCATTTGGGTTGCATGGCATCATGCACGTGGATAGACTATAATGAGAGAAATAAGACACTTACGGTTATTAATATATTATAAGTTCTAGTATATTAATAATAAGAATAATGAGATTATTTAATTAGTATTGATCAAGAATTAATCTAGAATTAATTAAGTGATCAAAAGAAGACTAATTAAATATATGGGTTGATTGTGTAAATCATTCATTCTTATATATGTGGGCTTGTGATCCAAGATTCCTTATGTTGGACTAAGTCCATGGGGTGACCCATGGATACTCCATGGAGGTTAAAATCCATGGAGCATAAGGAATGGGTAAATTCACGAGTTACATGGTGTAACCCTAATAGCCACCATATAAAAGAAACCCATGGCTCAAGAAATCGTTACACTATGTGTATGTATGAGGGCTACACGATTTCATGAAGTGTTCTAATTTCTCTCTAAGTTATTCCAAGTGCTTATGGTGTTGTGTGAACCATTTGAGGTGTCACACTTGGGGCACTAAGCACTCAAGCTTCATGAAGACAAGCACTATCAAAGAGGTATGTATTCTATCTTGTTTTATCCATTATTTTGTATGCTAGATTAGGATAATACCTTGGATGTTCATATTTGCATGTATAATAGAGAAAACATAGATCCAAGGTATTTAGGGTTGCATGTACACTTAGGAGTGTTAGAATGCTCATAACCCAACAGTTGTATGGTAGGAGGTGTCGGACTCCCATTTGCTGGGGAGAGGTGGGACAGAGAGTGATGGGCAGTACCGAGATCGTACTCCAGACGACAAAGCAGATTCAGCAGGTTAGGCAGAGGTTATTGACCGCCCAGAGCCGACAGAAGAGTTATGCGGACAGACGCCGGTCCGAGCTAGAATTCCAGGTTGGCGACTTCGTTTTCCTAAAGGTTTCTCCTTGGAAGGGAGTGATCCGGTACAGAAAGAGGGGCAAGTTGGGGCCCCGGTTCATAGGCCCATTTCGTGTAATTGTAAGGGTAGGTCGGGTAGCTTATCGGTTGGAGTTGCCAGCAGAGTTGGGACAGATTCACAATACCTTTCACGTATCATAGTTGAGGAAGTGTATAGCCGATGAATCGGCAGTGGTTCCGTTAGAGGATATTCAGGTGGATGCGAGCCTGAATTACGCCGAGAGACCGGTAGCTATCAGGGATCGGAAGATCAAGGTTCTGCGGAACAAGGAGGTACCTCTGGTGTTGGTTCAGTGGCAACACCGGAAGGGATCGGAGATGACTTGGGAGCCAGAGCGTGAAATGCGGGAGCAACATCCGGAGTTATTCGCAGAGTGAGACTTCGTGGGCGAAGTCTAGTTCTAGTGGGGGAGAGTTGTAACAGCCCGGAATTTCAGGTATTGTTTTAAAACTATTTTTGGGACATTTTAGGAAGGGACTCGGCGAGTGCAAGCCTGACTCGCCGAGTAGGACCACAGGCTTGGTCGCGGATGCGCGACTGGACTCGACGAGTCCAGATATGGACTCGGCGAATCGACGCTGTTCAGCAGAAACCCTAGCCGTTTAGTTTGGAACATATTTAATGCCTCTTAGGCCGTCATTGTACGTTTTTTTTGGCCGATTGTGAAGAACCTAATCATCTGTGGACGACTAGAGGAGAAAGGAAGGCTATTGGGACCTTGAGGAGATTGTTAGGCAAGAAGAGGCAAGGTTTTGGTCAAAGGAAGATCAAGAGGATTGAGTTCTGAAGGTTGGGGACACAGAGAACACGTTTTTCAGGTAATACTCGGACCATTTCTGTTGTTTTGGTGGTGTACACGAATCCAGGGTTTATGAGACCCATTTGGGGATTAGATAGATTATTATGTTTTTACCAAATCGTTTATACCCCAGTAATAGGATGCTTAGAGGTCCAGAAAGTCCCATGATTGCATGTCTCGGGACCATGCGTATTCAGGAGGCAGATGATCGACTGCATGGCATGGACTCGCCGAGTCCAATGATCAGACTCGGCGAGTAGCTTGAAGATTTACTAGGACTCGCCGAGTTGTTCTTCAGACTCGGTGAGTAGCTTGAGGATTCATTGGAACTCGTCGAGTTGTTCTTCAGACTCGGCGAGTGGAGTCGGGGTGGCCCCGCGATTCTTCCACGGGGATCTCGTCGAGTCAGGAGGGATACTCGACGAGTAGAAAGGGGAACAACAGGGAAGTTGGGGAGGACGTCTAGACTCGTTGAGTCGCCTTTGCACTCGACGAGTCCGGTCAAGTTGACCGTTGACTAGAGTTGACCTGCATGTAATTTCGTAGGGTCAGTTGTCTTGTTTGATAAGATTATTAATAAGGGTATATGGTATTATAGGGACTCTGCAGATCGGCGGACCGAGTGCGAGTGGTTTCAAGAGTTTATAGTTTACATACTACGAGGTGAGTCTTCTCACTATACTGCACCCGGAAGGGTATCTATGTGTGACCGGAAGGTCGAATATGTTATGTGTTATATATATGCTATAATTGAAAAGGTAGTTGCTATGCATGCTATGTATGTTCTATGGGCCGGAAGGCAAAGTATTATGTGACAGAAAGGTCAGGTATGATATATGATATATGTGCTATATGTGTTTAAGTAATTGTACTATGTGTTGCATATGTTCATGGGCCGGAAGGCAATATGTTACGGGCCGGAAGGCAATATGTTACGGGCCGGAAGGCAATATGTTACGGGCCGGAAGGCAATATGTTACAGGTCGGAAGGCGTTGTACTGTGGACCGTAAGGTTCGGGCCTGGAAAGGCGTATATGTGTAGTGGTATACTGGGGAACTCACTAAGCATTTATGCTTACAAGTTGTTATGTATGTGTTTCAGGTACTAGCGAGGACCGTGGGAAGGCGCCGGCATGATGCATACACACTGCTGCTAATTGAGATCTTGGGGATTTTATATTTGTATTTGATATGAAACATGAAATGAATACTATTGGTTGAATGAAATCACTTTGTTTTAAATGAAAATTTTATTTGAAAATTTTGCGTTGTTACATAAACCCACTACTTAGCGATAAAGTATAAACTCCAATCTTGGTAACAGGTAAAACATTCCTATTCCCCATGATCAAGTTTATTCTTCCTTGCTCCACATTCTCACTTCTTCTTAGTCCCTGCAAGTCACAACAAATATGAATACCACAACCGGTATCAAGGACCCAAGATTTAGAATGGGGTGAGTTATTAGAAATGATAGTGTAAATACCTGCATGGTTGGGTTTAACTTTCCCATCCTTCACATCTTGCTGGTATTTTGGGCAGTTCCGCTTCCAATGTGATTTTTCATGGCAATAGAAGCATTCAGCCTCTTTTGGGTCAGAAGAAGGAGTGATGTAACCTCTCTTGGTTCCACTTGAAGAAGAGCCATCAAGGGTCCGAGCCTTGGTACCCTTCGAAGAGCTCTTTCTTTTCTTCCCTCGATTTTTCCCGATTGCCAAAACCGAAGTAGAGTTTGGAGTAGGAGTGTTAACAACCGATTTCCCCTTAAGACCTGTTTCTGCGGTCTTGAGAAGTCCCTGAAGTTTTCTGAGTGTGACCTCTTCCTTATTCATGTGATATGTTATGCGGAATTGATCATAGCACGATGGTAAGGAGTGCAAAATGATATCTATTACAAGCTCCTCCGGGAAGTTCACATTAAGTTTCAGCAAACAATCCACATACCTTTGCATTTTCTGCATGTGGCTCGTGACGGATTCCCCGTCCTTCATCATGGCTGTTATCATGGAGCAGATGATTTCATACCTCTCTTGTCGTGCACTTTGATGGTATCTTTCCATCAAATCTTGGTGCATTTCATAAGGGTAGAACTCCTCATAAGACTTTTGGAGTTCCGCTGTCAACGTGGCCATCATGATGCATGCCACTTTTGTAGCATCCCTTTCATGTGCCTGAAAGTCAGCGATCTCCTGAGGAGTTGCAGTGGTCTCATTAATCTCCTTAAGCTCCTTGTCAAGGACATATTCTTTGTCCTCGTAGCGGGTAATCATCCTGATGTTTCTGATCCACTCATTGAAGTTGGATCCATCAAAGGTGACTTTCCCACACAAGTTCATAAGGGTAAAGGAGATATTAGGGTTTGAGCCAAAAGCAGCATTGTTTGAAGACATCTGAAAGAAGAGGACAAGATTAGTTTACATATTAAGAGAGTCCTTAATAAAACACCCAAATGTAATATTAAGGCTAGGATCCAATCACAATATATTATAACTTGGAAGAGGTATGCCGTAATCCAAGCTATAACATATTTGAAAGGTAGGTGAATGACGATTCACCAATTTCCACCACGAAAAACGAAATATTAAATATTAGGTTTTTGATTGGTTCTTAGAAATTGCTAAATTCTTTGAGATTCAATGAACTTTTCAAAGGCATGTTTCAATTTCGAGTGTGCCCTCCAAGTTTTGTGACTGGGATACCGAGGATCACAAAACGAGGTGTGAAGTAACCATGCAAATCACTTGGTACCCTTAAAATTTATCACTCAATCGATGTGCCGGTAAACCACACACGCTCCATCGATACTATAATAAACCTTAAGTCACCCTTTACCTTCCTTGTTAAGTCCAAGTTAGTGTGCCGGTTAACCACACACGCTCCACCAATGACTTAAACAAAGTGTAAAGTGTAATTTCATGGATTAGCACCTTATTCACATTTTTCCTAAAGTAACTAAGATTGGGAATTTAATAAAACATTTAGTTACTTTATAATATTCATCATACTTTTAATGAGAATTTATAAGTCCTTGTCTTACCCGTTCGGCTAACGACCCTCCACCGATCAAGCAAGCGGTGGGTGAGAGTGGACACCCATTAAGTTGCCATTTTATAGGCAACAACCTTATACCCACCTTATAGACCGGTTTCGTGAATGAGGGAATTAGCGGTAAGACGACTTTGTTCTTATACATATATATATATATATATATATATATATATATATATATATATATATATATATATATATATATATATATAATTATTAAATCATAATAATATAAGTATAAGGATTGAATTTTAACTTTTAAAATTCTAAGGGTTGGAACTAAAGTGTTAAATTGACTTTACTTGTTCCAAAACTTGAGGGCAAGTTTTGTAAACTTTCAAAACTTTTAATTTCTTGTAACTTATGAGTTTAATAGAGTAATAAAATGAAGACTCTTCATTTTTTCTAACTCTTGTGTTCTTTTAATGGTTTTTAACTCAAGTGACTTTTGGTTTTCCATAATTTGAGGACAAGTTATGGACTCCATTAAAACACATTATGATCAAGAATTAAACTACCACATAGGTTACAAATAATTCCTATGATCATCTAAACATCATAAGATCAACAACATGAACATAAGCACTTTCATGAATCAAAACTACACTTAAAACTTTGTAATTTTGATAACTAGTTGTTGTAAATGAATTAGCAAGACATTACACCATCTAAAACAAGTTTTCAAGTACCAAAACAGTTTAGGGTAATGTTTCTAATCCATTTCCAGCAACTAAAGTCGAAAATCTGCACTCTGTCGACCCTACTCGCCGAGTGCATGAACCTACTCGACGAGTAGGTTGAAGATACAAGTGAACTCGACGAGTCCCCCCATGGACTCGATGAGTCCAACAGTCAGACAGTAAGTTTTTCGACTTTCTTCAACTTTTAAGCACAAATAACAAACAAACAAGCCTAGGCTCTGATACCACTGATGGGTTTTGAGCATTCTAACACTTCCTAAGTGTACATGCAACCCTAATAACCTTGGATCTATGTTTGTCTAGTTATCATGCAAAGTTGAATTTCCAAGGTTATATTCCTATCTAGCATACATCGGGAACAATTTTAACTTGAATGAAAGATAGAATAACTTACCTTGTTGTTGCTTATGTTCCTTGAAACCTTGTGAGCCTAGCACCCCAAGTGTGATGCGTCAAATGCTTCACACAACACCAAATGCTCTTGGAAAGACTCTTGAGATAATACACACTTCTTCAAATCGGCCAAGCCCTCTAGTTTCTTATGTCTAGCCGATTTTAGTGGAGAATGGGATCCTTATATAGTGTTGACACATCTGGGGTTACACCATGTAAACCCTAATGTGTCATGACTCTTCATTTCCATGACCCATGGGTTTGTAACTCCCATGGAGCATCCATGGAGCATCCTATGGGTAGAACCCAACTTGATAATCCATGGAGCCTCTTAGCCCACTATACAAGATATGAATGATTTACATAATCAACCCATATATTTAATTACTTATCTTTTGACCACTTAATTAATTCCAAATTAATTCTTTGATCAAACTAATCAAATAATATTATTAATATATTAGAACTTATAATATATTAATAATCTCCAAGTGTTATTTCTCTCATTTAGTCTATCCAATTGCATGGTGCCATGCAACCCAAATGGACCATACTGGGTCGGGTCAAGTACACACCCGAAATAGTTATGGACTTAGACACCTTATCCAACACATCCCTCTTCATAATTCAAATTATAAAAATATAGCACATAAAATATTATGGCAGAAGATTGATAAAGTATTAAATCTTCATGTAAGACATTATGCATCGTGTTCAATACGCTTCGGGTATAGGATCGATTGCAAATGCTATAATATTTGACCATTCTAAAATTTTCCAAATGTCTAGCAGATTTAGAGGGAAAAAGAACAAGAATCGATTTTGACTAAGATAATGAAACAACTATCAAAGGACGATCCAAAGCTTGCTAAGGATTGGTCGCTTGTGAGTAGTTGGAAGTATGATATTGGATGGAGCATATCGACATTATTATGAATAGATAAGATTCTATTAATAATGAGTTGTCATATGGTAAGTATGGAATGGTTTCCATATTGGGAGTTAGATATTGAGAATCAATGTCTAGATTAGAAACTTTTACGCAAAAGGATGTTCAAAGGAATGTACTTTGAGTGAGAGACATCACATCTATGGAATTGTCTTGTAACAATTTCTGATAGAGGACTTTGTAATTTCATTGGCAATAGTCCTTGTGACTTTAGTGGAGTAGTATTACGAAAGGATCATTGCATAAAACGTTAGAATCTAGCATTGTAACAACGCAAATTTTCAAATAAAATTTTCATTTAAAATAAAGTGATTTCATTCAACCAATGATATTTATTCCATGTTTCATATCAAATACATATATAAAATCCCCAAGATCTCAAATAGCAGCAGTGTGTATGCATCATGCTGGCGCCTTCCCACGGTCCTCGCTAGTACATGAAACACATACATAACAACTTGTAAGCATAAATGCTTAGTGAGTTCCCCAGTATACGACTTACACATATGCGCCTTTCCAGGCCCTGACCTTCCGGTCCACAACACTTCGCCTTCCGGCTCGTAACATAATCGCCTTCCGGCCCATAACATATTGCCTTCCGGCCCGTATCATATTGCCTTCCAGCCCATAGCATTTACAACACATAATACATTTAATCTAACACACATAGCACATATATCATACATCATACCTGACCTTTCTGTCACATAACATATCGCCTTCCGGCCCGTATAAACATACATATCATGCATAGCAACTACCTTTCTATTTGTAGCATAAATAACACATATCATATACGACCTTCCGGTCTCGCAGTCAAACCCTTCCGGGTGTAGTATAGTGAGAAGACTCACTTCGTGGTAATGTAAACTATTAACTCTTGAAACCACTCGCACTCGATCCGCCAATCTGCAGACTCCCTATAATACCATATACCCTTATTAATACTCTTATCATTCAAGACAACTGACCCTAAGCAAATACATGCAGGTCAACTCTGGTCAACGGTCAACTGGACCGGACTCGTCGAGTGCAAAGGTGACTCGACGAGTCGAGACGTCCTTTCCAACTTCCCTGATGTTCCCTTTCTACTCGTCGAGTATCCCCCTTGACTCGACGAGATCCACGTGGAAGAATCGCGGGGCCACCCCGACTCCACTCGCCGAGTCTGAAGAACAACTCGGCGAGTCCCAGTGAATCTTCAAGCTACTCGCCGAGTCTGTTCATTGGACTCGGTGAGTCCATGCCATGCAGTCGATCAACTGCTTCCTGAAATACGTATGGTCCCGAGATATACAATCATGGGACTTTCTGGACTTCTAAACATCTTATTACTGGGGTATAAACGTCTGGGTAATAACATAATAACCCATCTAATCACCAAATGGGTTTCATAAACCCTGGATTCGTGTACACATCAAAATAACAGGAATGGTCCAAGTATTACCTGAAAACGCTCTCTCTGTGTCCCCAAACCTCAGGACTTGATCCTCCTTGATATTCCTTTGGCCAAAACCCTCTTCTTCTTGCCTAACAATTCCTCAAAGTTCCAATAGCTTTCCCCTCCTGCTCTAGACGTCCACAAACGCTTAGGGTTCTTCTCAATCGGCCAAAAGACGGACAATGACGGCCTAAAAGGCGTTATATACGATCCAAAACCAAACGGCTAAGGTTTCTACTGAACATCGTCGACTCGCCGAGTCCATATCTGGACTCGCCGAGTCCAGTCGCGAACCCGCGACCAAGTCTGCGGTCCTACTCGGCGAGTCTGGCTCCAACTCGCCGAGTCCCTTCCTAAAATGCCCCAAAAATAGTTTTAAAGCAATACCTGAAATTCCGGGCTGTTATAACTCTCCCCCACTAGAACTAGACTTTGCCCTCGAAGTCTCACTCTGCGAATAACTCCGGATGTTGCTCCCGCATCGCCCACTCCGGCTCCCAAGTCATCTCCGATCCTTTCCGATGTTGCCACTGAACCAACACCAGAGGTACTTCCTTGTTCCGCAGAACCTTGATCTTCCGATCCCTGATAGCTACCGGTCTCTCAGCGTAATTCAGGCTCGCATCCACCTGAATATCCTCTAACGGAAACACTGCCGATTCATCGGCTATACACTTCCTCAACTGTGATACATGAAAGGTATTGTGAATCTGTCCCAACTCTGCTGGCAACTCCAACCGATAAGCTACCCGACCTACCCTTGCAATTACACGAAATGGACCTATGAACCGGGGCCCCAACTTGCCCCTCTTTCTGAACCGGATCACTCCCTTCCAAGGAGAAACCTTCAGGAGAACAAAGTCACCAACCTGGAATTCCAGCTCGGACCAGCGTCTGTCCGCATAACTCTTCTGTCGGCTCTGGGCGGTCAATAACATCTATCTAACCTGCTGAATCGGCTATGTCGTCTGGAGTATGATCTCTGTACTGCCCATCACTCTCTGTCCCACCTCCCCCCAGCAAATGGGAGTCCGACACCTCCTACCATACAACAACTCAAAAGGTGGCATACCAATGCTCGAATGATGGCCGTTGTTGTAGGAAAACTCAGCCAAAGGCAAATGCGCATCCGAACTACCCCTGAAGTCTAACACACACGCTCTAAGCGTGTCTTCTAATGTCTGAATCATCCGCTCGCTCTGACCGTCTGTCTGGGGATGGTATGCGGTACTAAAATGCAGTTTAGTACCCAGCTCCTCATGGAATTTTTTCCAGAACCTGGAAGTGAAGCGTACATCACGGTCTGAAACAATCGAGATCAGCACTCCATGCCGAGATACTACCTCTCTCACGTATAACTCCGCCAACTTCTCCGCTGATGAACTCTCGCTAATGGCAAGGAAGTGTGCACTCTTCGTCAATCTATCCACAATCACCCAAATTGCATCGACTCCTCTGGCAGTTCTCGGAAATTTGGTGATGAAATCCATAGTAATTTGTTCCCACTTCCACTCAGGAATCTCCAAGGGCTGCAACTTACCATGCGGCCTCTGGTGCTCGGCCTTAACCCTACGGCAGGTCAAACACCTCTCAACGAACCATGCGACGTCTCTCTTCATACAAGGCCACCAATATTCCTTCCTCAAATCCAAATACATCTTCGTAGCACCGGGATGGATCGAGAATTTCGATCTATGAGCCTCCGCCATCAAAGTAGCACGCGCACCGCCCACGAATGGTACCCAAATCCGACCCTGAAACGTCAGAAATCCTCGTCCATCCTTAACGAACTCTGAAATTAACCCAACGACCCGCTCTTTCTTCTGCATCTCGGATCTCATAACCTCGGCCTGTGCCCCACGAATAACATCCAATACCGGAGTCATCACCGTCAGTCTCAGACATACGTCTCGCAATGGAGTGCTCTCCGCCCTACGACTCAATGCATCGGCTACCACATTAGCCTTGCCTGGGTGGTATAGGATCTCACAGTCATAATCCTTAACCACGTCCAACCATCTCCTCGGACGCATATTTAGGTTGGGTTGATCCATCAAATACTTCAAACTCTTATGGTCCGTGTATATAGTACAACAAACCCCGTACAGGTAGTGCCGCCAAATCTTGAGAGCGAACACTACTGCCCCCAGCTCTAAGTCATGCGTGGGATATCTCTCCTCGTGAGGCTTTAATTGCCTCGATGCATAAGCTATCACATGGCCTCTCTGCATCAACACTGCACCCAGTCCCGAAATCGATGCGTCGCAATATACGACAAAATCCTCCATCCCCTCCGGGAGGGCTAATACCGGGGCTTCGCACAGTCTCTGACGTAGTGTCTCGAAGGAAGTCTGTTGCTCGGGTCCCCATGAGAATGTAACACCCTTCCGGGTCAATCTGGTGAGCTGTACCGCGATCTTGGAGAAGTCCCTAATAAACCTCCGATAGTACCCCGCCAACCCAAGGAAACTCCTGATCTCGGAAGGTGACTTCGGTGCCTCCCAACTCATCACTGCTTCCACCTTGGCCGGATCGACCAATATCCCTACCTTATTAACAACATGTCCAAGAAATTGGACCTCCCGCAACCAGAAGTCACATTTGGAAAATTTTGCATATAGCTTCTCCGACCTCAATACCTCAAGGACCTCCCTCAAATGTCCCTCATGCTGCTCTCTAGTTCGCGAATACACTAGGATGTCGTCGATAAATACGATCACAGACCGATCCAGCATCGGCCTGCTTACCCTGTTCATGAGGTCCATGAACACTGCCGGGGCATTGGTGAGCCCGAAAGGCATCACCACGAACTCGTAATGCCCATACCGCGTCCTGAATGCTGTCTTCTGGACGTCCCCATCCCGCACTCTTACCTGATGGTACCCTGATCTCAGATCGATCTTGGAAAACCAAGATGCCCCTTGCAACTGATCAAATAAATCATCGATCCTCGGTAACGGATAGCGGTTCTTGACCGTTATCTTGTTCAACTCCCGGTAATCAATGCACATCCGGTGTGAACCATCCTTCTTCTTGACGAACAGAATCGGTGCTCCCCACGGCAAGCTACTTGGCCGAATAAATCCCTTCCCCAGCAACTCCTGGAGTTGCGAGGACAACTCTTGCATCTCTGGAGGTGCAAGACGATAAGGCACCTTCGCAATAGGCGCAGCCCCCGGAATCAGATCGATACCAAACTCTACTTGCCTCGCAGGAGGTACTCCCGGCAACTCCTCGGGAAAAACATCTGGAAACTCGCGCACCACTGGAACCTCCTCCACTGTTCTCGGTCTCTCGGAAGCCTCCCGCGTATCCATCACATACGCCACAAAACCTTTACATCCCTGCTGTAGGCATTGCCTCGCCCTAGCGGCCGAACAAAAAGCTGATCCCGAACGGGTACCCTCGCCATATACCGTAAGAACTCCCCCACTAGGGTCTCATACAGTCACCAGTTGGCGCTCACAGTCGATGACAGCGCTGAATCGGCTCAACCAGTCCATGCCCACGATGACACAGACATCCCCCATCGCAATAGGAATTAGGTCAATCGGAAGCGCAACCCCGAAAATCTCTAGTACGCATCCCCGAAGAACCTCCGTGGCACAAACCATCCTCTCGGCCGCTATAGAAACGCTCAGAGGCCGACTTAACGGCTCACGGCTAATGCTGATATGCTGACTAAAAGCTAAAGATACAAAGGATCTACTCGCACCCGAATCAAATAACACTATAGCAGGCATAGAGTTCACAAGAAAAGTACCTACACATACATTAACATAAGCATAACATTTCGACTTTAAAGTAAATACGTGAATTACAGCATACCTGCCACAACATCGGGCGCAGCGCGGACCTCCTCCGCAGTCAGCTGAAAGGCTCTCCCTCGAGTGTAACACCGTGATTTTCAAGGCAAAATTTTCATTTAATTAATCAAATTAATATTAAATCACTTGTTTAAAATCTCATACACATTTGAATTACAAAAACATAGTTCCATTTTCACTTAGTAGAAAACCAGGATCCTCCAGAATACAACTATTTCTTTGGTGTGTACAATCGAGCCGGTGCCATCCCGCGTTACTGAAAGAACCTGAAACAACATACATAAAACACTGTAAGCACGAAGCTTAGTGAGTTCCCCAATATACACCTTACGCACATACGCCTTTCCAGGCCCTGACCTTCCGGTCCACTGCACAATGCCTTCCGGCCCATGAGATAATCGCCTTCCGGCCCATAACGTGTTGCCTTCCGGCCCATAGTACATTGCCTTCCGGTCCATAACATATTGCCTTCCGGCCCATAACATATTGCCTTCCGGCCCAAAAACATATATGGCACATAATACATTTACTCTAACACATAAAGCACATATATCATATATCATACCTGACCTTTCTGTCACATAACACTTTGCCTTCCGGCCCATATAAACATGCATATCACACGTAGCAACTAACTTTCCATTTATAGCATATATGCATAACACATAACATACTCGACCTTCTGGTCACACCATCAAACCCATCCGGGTACAGTATAGTGAGAAGACTCACCTCGTGGATGCTGGAAGTTAGCAACCCCTGAAATCACTTGCACCTGATCTGCCGAGCTACAAGCTCCCTATAACAATATATCTCTTATTAATACTTTTATCTTCCACGTTAACTGACCCTAAGAAATCACACACACAGGTCAACTCTGGACAACGGTCATCTCGACTGGACTCGGCGAGTACCCTAGCGACTCGGCGAGTCTAGTCGTCCTCACAAATTCCTGGATATTCCCTTTCTACTCGTCGAGTATCTCTCTTGACTCGACGAGTTCCTCGTGGAAGAATCGCGGGGCCACCCCGACTCCACTCGCCGAGTCTGAAGAACAACTCGACGAGTCCCAGCTATTCTTCAAGCTACTCGCCGAGTCTGCTCATCCGACTCGGCGAGTCCATGCCATGCAGTCGATCAAACTACTTCCTAAGATCAGAATCGTCCCGACCAATCATAGGTCTGGTCCTCCTAAGCTGGTCCATCACAAAAGGCCTTCATTTAGGTGCTCATGCTACACCCCAAGACTCATAATTCCCATGTTAACCTAAGGCATAAGGATTTCAATCCAAAACCTTCACCAATTCCCGAAATGCACAGACCTGGGATCTTCTGGACCTCCAAGGGTCCCAACACAGGGTTACAATCGTTTGGGGGACAAGGGTAACCATTAATCTAATCACAAAAGGGTTCCTTAAACCCTAATCCATGCACACATTCACATAACAGAATATAATCCGGAATGTTACCTGAATAATGCCCTCTCTGTGTCCCCAAGCCTCAGAACATGATTCCCTTGTTGTTCCTTTACCCAAAACCTTCCCCTTCTTGAACAATAACTTGTTCAATATCACCAATAGCCTTCAATCCTTGCTCTAGATGCCCCCAACCGATTTAGGGTTCTTCTCAGCAGCTAAAAGGGAACAACGACGGCCAATGATCCCATTTATACGTCCCCAAACCTGAACGGCTAGGGTTTACGCTAAACAGCGCAGACTCGCCGAGTCCCTATCTGGACTCGTCGAGTCCAGTCGCGAACCCGCGACCAAATCTGCGATCCTACTAGGCGAGTCAGGCTCGAACTCGCCGAGTCCCCCCTTTAAAACACCCCAAAATGTGATTTAACAATACTTTGAGATTTCGGGCTGTTACATCGAGCCCTCGGGGTCTCGACCTTCACCGGTCGGGCCTCAGTAGTCCTGGTAGTCGGTGTAGATCCCTGACGAAGCTGCGGGCACTCGGCCTTCCGATGGCCTGTCTGGTTGCAGTGAAAGCAAACCATAAACCCCTTAGGACAATCCCTGGCAATGTGTCCCTCCTTGCCACACTTGTAGCAACCACCAGCTCGACACGCCCCCTCATGACCCTTGCCCCACTTTCCACAAGTGCGGCCCTTCGGACCTCCCATCCTCGAATCAGCGGACTTGATCCGCTTGGCTGCCGGCTGAGACTGAGCCGACCGCTGATCCACCTGCCGAGACTCGGCCTCTTCCCTGGCCTGGGTCTCCAACTCGATCTCGCGCTTCCAGGCGTTCGCCTGAAGCTCGGTGAAGGTACGATAGGTGGAGTTTGACACAAACTCCCGGATATCCCTCCTCAAAACGCCTAAATACCGGCTCATCTATGACTGCTCTGTAGACACCAGCTCGGGGCAGAACATCGCCCTATCATGAAACTTCCGTGTGACCACCGCAACGGAATCAGTACCCTGCTTGAGGGTCAAGAACTCATGAATCAATCATTCCCTCTCCACTGGGGGAACGTACTCATCCCTGAACATCTCCGTAAATCTCTCCCATGTCACCGCTCTAATCTCTGCCAGAGTGAAGTTCGCCGTCACGAACTTCCACCAATCCTTTGCTCCCAGATGGAGCTGGTTCAAGGCGAACCGTACCCTCAGGTGCTCCGGGCATGAGAAAGTGTAGAAGCACCCCTCAATGTCGACGATCCACCTCATCGCAGCAATCGGATCCTGCGTCCCATTGAACTCAGGGGGTTTCGTGTTGCTGAATTCCCGGAACAGCAACGAATCGCCCCCTTGCGGCCTGGCAGCGGCCACGGTTGTGGTAGCGGCAGCGGTTGCAGCCTCAGTCAGTGCAGTGTACCGCTCCTCGAACATCTCCATCAGTGTGGTCTTAATAGACCCAAACATCTCCGGGATCTCAGCTCGGATCGCTGCAGCTACCTCCTCCTGAATCATCTGACGGATATCCTCGTCGCTCACACTGCTCGAATTCGCCCCATGACGTGTGGTAACCATGATGTCTCTGAGATACAACATAAAATTATCAGAGACTCCATCAAGTACAATTGTACTCGATGACGCAAACCTACTCAGTCTCCGATATCCAGGGATTCTTACTTGGGTCTCCCACCGACCCGGTGTCTTCGGTAGTACGGGCCCAATACTACCGACCACACCGTATCAGTATTCGTCCCAAATCTTCCTCCCCAAACCCCGAATAGTGAGTACTCTACTTCTAGTATGCACTATCTACCTGCACGCTACCGAACATCTCATATAAGCAAACTCCCTAGACTAAGGCATCACAAAACAGGCCATTCTAGTCCTATCATGAATACCTAGTCTTCTAGCATGCATAACAATTCATAATTCAGTGTAGAACATAACATTGTAAGGTATTCTGGGGATCTTTACCGTTCGGGCGCTGGCTGATCGTACACACTGCTCCGTTCTTGTTTACCACTTTACCATTTATAAAAATTTATGTCATTGTTATTTTTTTAAAAGATTTTTCCTCAAATCCTTAGTTTGAGTTCAGTTACACCCGAAGGTACACCTGAATCCCTCAAACCAAGGCTCTGATACCAATTGTAACAACGCAAATTTTCAAATAAAATTTTCATTTAAAATAAAGTGATTTCATTCAACCAATGATATTTATTCCATGTTTCATATCAAATACATATATAAAATCCCCAAGATCTCAAATAGCAGCAGTGTGTATGCATCATGCCGGCGCCTTCCCACGGTCCTCGCTAGTACCTGAAACACATACATAACAACTTGTAAGCATAAATGCTTAGTCAGTTCCCCAGTATACGACTTACACATATGCGCCTTTCCAGGCCCTGACCTTCCGGTCCACAACACTTCGCCTTCCGGCCCGTAACATAATCGCCTTCCGGCCCATAACATATTGCCTTCTGGCCCGTATCATATTGCCTTCCGGCCCATAGCATTTACAACACATAATACATTTAATCTAACACACATAGCACATATATCATACATCATACCTGACCTTTCTGTCACATAACATATCGCCTTCCGGCCCGTATAAACATACATATCATGCATAGCAACTACCTTTCTATTTGTAGCATAAATAACACACATCATATACGACCTTCCGGTCTCGCAGTCAAACCCTTCCGGGTGTAGTATAGTGAGAAGACTCACCTCGTGGTAATGTAAACTATTAACTCTTGAAACCACTCACACTCGATCCGCCAATCTGTAGACTCCCAATAATACCATATACCCTTATTAATACTCTTATCATTCAAGACAACTGACCCTAAGCAAATACATGCAGGTCAACTCTGGTCAACGGTCAACTGGACCGGACTCGTCGAGTGCAAAGGTGACTTGACGAGTCGAGACGTCCTTTCCAACTTCCCTGATGTTCCCTTTCTACTCGTCGAGTATCCCCCTTGACTCGACGAGATCCACGTGGAAGAATCGCGGGGCCACCCCGACTCCACTCGCCGAGTCTGAAGAACAACTCAGCGAGTCCCAGTGAATCTTCAAGCTACTCGCCGAGTCTGTTCATTGGACTCGGCGAGTCCATGCCATGCAGTCGATCAACTGCTTCCTGAAATACGTATGGTCCTGAGATATACAATCATGGGACTTTCTGGACTTCTAAACATCTTATTACTAGGGTATAAACGTCTGGGTAATAACATAATAACCCATCTAATCACCAAATGGGTTTCATAAACCCTAGATTCGTGTACACATCCAAATAACAGGAATGGTCCGAGTATTACCTGAAAACGCTCTCTCTGTGTCCCCAAACCTCAGGACTCGATCCTCCTTGGTATTCCTTTGGATAAAACCCTCTTCTTCTTGCCTAACAATTCCTCAAAGTTCCAATCGCTTTCCCCTCCTGCTCTAGACGTCCACAAACGCTTAGGGTTCTTCTCAATCGGCCAAAAGACAGACAATGACGGCCTAAAAGGTGTTATATATGATCCAAAACCAAACGGCTAGGGTTTTTGCTGAACAGCGTCGACTCGCCGAGTCCATATCTGGACTCGTCGAGTCCAGTCGCGAACCCGCGACCAAGTCTGCGGTCCTACTCGGCGAGTCTGGCTCCAACTCGCCGAGTCCCTTCCTAAAATGCCCCAAAAATAGTTTTAAAGCAATACCTGAAATTCCGGGCTGTTACAAGCATATTCTATAAGTGGCAAGAATTGATATTCTTTCACTTGTAGAAAGGATTGGGAGTTCTGAAATGAGTATGATTGGTAATGTGTTCATTTGATCTATTTCACAAAGTAAGAACCATAGGAAAACATTGTGTGCATGCTAAGAGCATGGGACAAGTATAGTTATAATTCAAGTAAGAAGTTGATTACCCGAAACAACAAATAATGAGTAATCAATATGGTGATAAATAAAAGGTGTTTTATTTATACTCAAAGGTTTGAGACCATATGGGATTAGTATTATTCTTGAGTTTCACTTTGCATGTTTTGACTTCCTGAATAATTTAATTGGTTAACAACAATCAAATTATTCGAACGGACCACAATCGTTCATATGTTGGAAGTAGGTATGAATAAAGATTGTCGTGAATTGGTGTGTGGATTGTCTAAAGTGTATTAGACATAAGCAATTGTTTGCTGCAACGTTCACGAGTGCTTATGAATATGATTTGAGCATTGGATTAAACCCATGCTCATTTGGATCACTTCATGGATTTTATCACGAGTGATTGGTGAGACGATAACATCTTATATTCTTGAAACAGAGATGTGTGAGTTGTATCTTGCGAGTCGGTTGCACATTGATAATATGTAAACTGTCGGGCTGAAGATTATTTTGATGTTGCGTCTTTTGGGCTCGTTAGTTTAGCCTTGTACAATCCGGTTTGGGCCTGTCCAACCGTGATCCTTTTATGCATTGTATATAAGTTAATGCTTGCATGCATATTAGGTAAACGATTATAGAGATTATCGATATAGCGATTCATCTAGAGTACAACAGTTTTCTTTAATCGTTCTTGTAATCTTCTAATCCTCTACAGTTGATGTTCTTAATCAAGCTCTTCTGAGGATTTTGTTTAATCATTCGACATGTTTGATTCAATCTTTTCTTGTTCTTATCATTGTGTTCTTACTATTTTATATTCATATACTTGTTCAAGATCTAATCGATCTTCATAGATTAAAGGTTTTAATCACAACAATTGGTATCAGAGCAGTAGGCTGTGTAATCGATACACATCTTTTCTGTGAAAAAGATTTCCATTAGGGTTTTCCGCAACTATCGATATTTATTGAGCCGTCATCTAATTATTGACGTATCTTGATATTTATTGTTTTTCCCTAATCTGCTTTATTACAAGTCTGATCTTTGAACAGGTTTTTACGATCATAATGGACGCGACGCAATCAAACCCTATTAATATTTCCAACAGCATCAGTTCGACGACAAAGATTCCAATCTTATACACCCATGACTATGAAGTATGGGCGCATCACTTTGAAGACTACGTGATTGGATCGGAGGATAATGGATACCTCATATGGGAAGCCATCATCAATGGACCGTTTTCTCATTCTGCTACATCTAGAATCATTAAGACACAAAAGGAGTACAATGATCTGCTAAAGGACGTGAAGGACATTGCATAAGATGAAAAGGACAAATTCCAGTGCAATATTAAGGCGTTAAGGTTGATAAGATTCGCCCTTCAGTCCGACACATTCAGATTGGTCAGCTCATGCACGATGGTGAAGGAAGTTTGGGATAGACTTCATGAACTATATTCTACAGACGAGGATCTTGAACATTCTATCCAAACTTTGCTTCTATCTGAGTTTGGAGAATTCAGGCAAGGGGCCGAAGAAACGGTGACCCAGACATTTGATCGCTTCAATCATCTTCTCAGCAAGATGATCAAACACGATATTGAAAGGAAGCTTATCGAATAGAAGGTTACTTTCTTGAATGGACTGAGGTCAGAATGGAGAGCAATGGTTTCCACAGTCAAAGCCCATGAGCAGTTTAAATCATACTCTTTGGCGAAACTGGTGGGTATTCTAAAGTCCCAAGAGAAGATCGTGGTACAAGAGAAGGATTCCGTTTCTAGTCTTGCTTCGTTGGCCCTCCTATCCAAAAGTAAAGCTGTGATGGAGGATAAAGACCTCAACCTGGAGGAGTATGACCTCACATCTGAGAATTATGCCATGATGGTGTCCAATCCTAAGAGGTTCATAAAGAAGAGATTCCCCAGCAACAAAAACCGAAACTGGCAGGGGAGTTACAGCTCTGAAAAAGTGAACTATGAACCGAAGGCTGAGGAGCCCAAAAAGGAACCGAAGGTGGATGGCGATTCCGGAGTAAGCTGTTTCTACTGTGGTGGGAAGAACCACTATGCTAAGGTTTGTGTTCTTAAGAAGATGGCTGAAAAGGATGATGGAAATGATGAGGAAGCTGTGTTGCAGAAGAGACTGGATGAGTTGAGAAAGAAGAAGTCTACCGCTAACCCTTCTATTAATGCTCTTATTGTGCAGGGTTCGGTTAATGATGACGAGTTCGGTAGCACAGAAGTTTGGTCTACTGACTTAGAAGACGATGAAGTGAGGAAGCCTACCCATGGAAAGGCTTATGTGGCTAAGGAGGAAAGCAGTGGAGGAAAATGCTTCATGGTGACTGATGTATCTCAAATGAGAGGATACAACACCGATGGTGGAAGCGATGGACCAAAGGTGCAGGAAGACATGTGCTTTACGGCAAAACCCCTCAGCCAGCAGTTCAATGAGCTCGATGAACTCATAAAGAAGGTACAATCGGTTTTTATTTCATCTAAAGTACCACCATCCTCATATGAGAAAGAACTAAAAAACGTTAATACAAGAATTTCTCATCTAGATATTAGCTTAACTCAAACTCGAGTCACCAATTCTAACCTAACTGATCAATTAAGCAGGGTGGCGTCGAAGAGTGAGGAGCGGAGAATGTGGATCGAGTTAAAAGAGTCGGAATTAGTTAAAGTTAAAGACGAAAACATTTATTTGCAAAGAGACAATTTAAAATTGTTCAAACAACGGAATGTTTTTTGTTTAATTGCTAAACGTCTGTATTCTAATATTACTCAGCTTCACCTAGATTGTGAAATAAGCCAAAAGATCCATCGCATGATTTTGCCCTTCCTAGAGTTTAAGGAGGATGAAATCGATGTAGAAGCCTACAATTGTGAGAGTGTGATATCGTCTGATGATGTCAATCCGACCTATATGTATGGACTGGACAAAATTGAGTCCTTCATTAAATCCAAGGACCACAAGGACATGCTCAAAAATCTTTTAGATGAAAATGACAGACTCAAACTGAGAACCGAAACCATGCAAAAATTTGACTCCTTAAACGCCAACGTAAGCTCAGAAAACAAAATCAATGTTGAAAATTCATCTAAGCTTAACGAGGACGACAACATGAGTGAAATTTCTGTAGAGGACACGGTTGACTGCTCAGAATTTGTTAAAAGCAAACCTGAAATGTAACAGCCTGGAATTTCAGGTATTGTTTTAAAACCATTTTTGGGGACATTTTAGGAAGGGACTCGGCGAGTTGGTGCCTGACTCGCCGAGTAGGACCACAGGCTTGGTCGCGGATGCGCGACTGGACTCGACGAGTCCAGATATGGACTCGGCGAGTCGACGCTGTTCAGCAGAAACCCTAGCCGTTTAGTTGGAACGTATATAATGCCTCTTAGGCCGTCACTATGCGTTTTTTTGGCCGATTGTGAAGAACCTAGCATCTGTGGACGACTAGAGGAGAAGGGAAGGCTATTGGGACTTTGAGGAGATTGTTAGGCAAGAAGAGGCAAGGTTTTAGTCAAAGGAAGATCAAGAGGATTGAGTTCTGAAGGTTGGGGACACAGAGATCACGTTTTCTAGGTAATACTCGGTCCATTTCTGTTGTTTTGGTGGTGAGCACGAATCTAGGATTTATGAAACCCATTTAGTGATTAGATAGATTATAATGTTGTTACCAAGCGTTTAAATCCCAGTAATAGTAATTTTAGAGGTCCAGGAAGTCCCATGTTTATATATTCGGAACCATGCGGATTACAGGAGGCAATTGATCGACTGGATGGCACGGACTCGCCGAGTCCAATGATCGGACTCGGCGAGTAGCTTGAAGATCCGCTGGGACTCGTCGAGTTGTTCTTCAGACTCGGCGAGTAGCTTGAAGGTTCACTGGGACTCGCCGAGTTGTTCCTCAGACTCGGCGATTAGCTTGAAGGTTCACTGGTACTCGCCGAGTTGTTCTTTAGACTCGGCGAGTGGAGTCGGGGTGGCCCCGCGATTCTTCCACGAGGATCTCGTCGAGTCAGGAGGGATACTCGACGGGTAGAAAGGGGAACAACAGGGAAGTTGGGGAGGACGTCTAGACTCGCCGAGTCGCCTTTGCACTCGACGAGTCCGGTCAAGTTGACTGTTGACCAGAGTTGACCTGCATGTAATTTCGTAGGGTCAGTTGTCTTGTTTGATAAGATTATTGATAAGGGTATATGGTATTATAGGGAGTCTGCAGATTGGCGGATCGAGTGCGAGTGGTTTCAAGAGTTTATAGTTTACATACTATGAGGTGAGTTTTCTCACTATACTTCACCCGGAAGGGTTTGACTATGAGACCGGAAGGTCGTATATGATATGTGTTATTTATGCTATAAATAGAAAGATAGATGCTATGCATGATATGTATGTTTATACGGGCCAGAAGGCGATATATTATGTGACAGAAAGGTCAGGTATGATGTATGATGTATGTGCTATGTGTGTTATGTTATATGTATTATGTGTTGTAAATATTATGGGCCGGAAGGCAATATACTATGGGCCGGAAGGCAATATGATACGGGCCGGAAGGCGATATGTTATGGGCCGGAAGGCGATTATGTTACGGGCCGGAAGGCAATGTATTGTGGACCGGAAGGTCAGGGCCTGGAAAGGCGTATGTGTGTAAGTCGTATACTGGGGAACTCACTAACCATCTATGCTTACAACCTGTATGTATGTGTTTCAGGTACTAGCGAGGACCGTGGGAAGGTGCCGGCGTGACGCGTACACACTACCATTGTTGGAGATCTTGGGGATTCTTTTAATTGTATTTTGAAATGAAACTTGGAATAAATACTTTTGCTTGAATGAAATTGTTTTATTTTAAATGAAAAATTTATTTGAAAATTTGAGCTGTTACAATTGGTATCAGAGCCTTGGTTTGAGGGATTTGGGTGTACCTTCGGGTGCAACTGAACTCAAACCAAGGATTTGAGGAAAAATCTTTTAAAAATAATAAAGACATAAAATTTTATAAATGGTAAATCGGTAAACAAGAACGGAGCAGTGTGTACGATCAGCCAGCACCCGAACGGTAAAGATCCCTAGAATACCTTACAATGTTATGTTATGCACTGAATTATGAATTGTTATGCATGCTAGAAGACTAGGTATACATGATAGGACTAGAATGGCCTGTTTTGTGATGCCTTAGTCTAGGGAGATTGCTTATATGAGATATTTGGTAGCGTGCAAGTAGATAGTGCATACTAGAGGTAGAGTACTCATTATTCGGGGTTTGGGGAGGAAGATTTGGGACGAATACTGATACGGTGTGGTCGGTAGTATTGGGCCCGTACTACCGAAGACACCGGGTCGGTGGAAGACCCAAGTAAGAATCCCTGGATATCGGAGACTGAGTAGGGTGCGTTATCGAGTACAATTGTACTTGGTGGAGTCTCTGATAATTTTATGTTGTATTTCAGAGACATCATGGTTATCACACGCAATGGGGCGAGTTCGAGCACTGTGATGATCCAGGAGGAGGTGGCTGCAGCGATCCGGGCCGAGATCCCGGAGATGTTTGGGTCTATTAAGACCACGCTGATGGAGACATTCGAGGAGCGGTACGCCGCACTGACTAAGGCTGCAGCTGCTGCCGCTACCGCTGCCAGGCCGCAAGGGGGCGATTCGTTGCTCTTCCGAGAATTCAGCAACACGAAACCCCCTGAGTTCGATGGGACACAGGATCCGATTGCGGCGATGAGGTGGATCGCCGATATTGAGGGGTGCTTCTATACTTGCTCATGCCCGGAGCACCTGAGGGTACGGTTCGCCTTGAACCAGCTCCGACTGGGAGCGAAGGATTGGTGGAAGTTCGTGATGGCGAACTTCACTCTGGCGGAGATTATAGCGGTGACATGGGAGAGGTTTACTGAGATATTTAGGGACGAGTACGTTCCCCCGGTGGAGAGGGAACGATTGATTCAGGAGTTCTTGACCCTTAAACAGGGTACTGATTCCGTTGCAGTGATCACACGGAAGTTTAATGAGAGGGCGATGTTCTGCCCCGAGCTGGTATCTACAGAGCAGTCACGGATGAGCCGGTATTTGGGCGTTCTGAAGAGGGATATCCGGGAGTTTGTGTCAAACTCCACCTATCGTACTTTCACTGAGCTTCAGGCGAACGCCAGGAAGCGCGAGATCGAGTTGGAGACTCAGGCGAGGGAGGAGGCCGAGTCTCGGCAGGTGGATCAATGGCCGGCTCAGTCTCAGCTGGTAGCCAAGCGGATCAAGTCCGCTGATTCGAGGATGGGAGGTCCGAAGGGCCGCACTTGCGCGAAGTGCGGCAAGGGTCATGAGGGGGCGTGTCGAGCTGGTGGTTGCTACAAGTGTGGTAAGGAGGGACACATTGCCAGGGATTGACCTAAGGGGTTTATGGTTTGCTTTCACTGCAACCAGACAAGCCATCGGAAGGCCGAGTGCCCGCAGCTTCGTCAGGGAGCTACACCTACTACCAGGACTACTGAGATCCGACCGGCGAAGGTCGAGGCCCCGAGGGCTCGCGGGAGAGCCTTTCAGCTGACTGCGGAGGAGGTCCGTGCTGCGCCCGGTGTTGTGGTAGGTATGTTATCATTCACGTATTTACTTTAAAGTCGAAATGTTATGCTTATGTTAATGTATGTGTAGATACTTTTCTTGTGAACTCTATGCCTGCTCTAGTGTTATTTGATTCGGGTGTGAGTCGATCTTTTGTATCGTTAGCTTTTAGTCAGCATATCGGCATTAGTCGTGAGCCGTTAAGTCGGCCTTTGAGCGTTTCTATTGCGGCCGAGAGGGTGGTTTGTGCTACGAAGGTTCTTCGGGGATGCGTGCTAGAGATTTTCGGGGTTGCGTTTCTGATTGACCTAACTCCTATTGCGATGGGGGATGTCTGTGTCATCGTAGGCATGGACTGGTTGAGCCGATTCAGCGCCGTCATTGACTGCGAGCGTCAGCTGGTGACTATACGAGACCCTAGTGGGGGAGTTCTTACGGTATACGGCGAGGGTACCCGTTCGGGATCAGCTTTTTGTTCGGCCGCTAGGGCGAGCCAATGCCTACAGCAGGGATGTAAAGGTTTTGTGGCGTATGTGATGGATACGCGGGAGACTTCCGAGAGACCGAAGACAGTGGAGGAGATTCCAGTGGTGCGCGAGTTTCCAGATGTTTTTCCCGAGGATTTGCCGGGAGTACCTCCTGCGAGACAAGTAGAGTTTGGTATCGATCTGGTTCTGGGGGCTGCGCCTATTGCGAAGGTGCCTTATCGTCTTGCACCTCCAGAGATGCAAGAGTTGTCCTCGCAACTCCAGGAGTTGCTGGGAAAGGGATTTATTCGGCCGAGTAGCTCGCCGTGGGGAGCACCGATTCTGTTCGTCAAGAAGAAGGATGGTTCACACCGGATGTGTATCGATTACCGGGAGTTGAACAAGGTGACGGTCAAGAACCGCTATTCGTTACCGAGGATCGATGATCTATTCGATCAGTTGCAAGGGGCATCTTGGTTTTCCAAGATCGATTTGAGATCAGGGTACCATCAGGTAAGAGTGCGGGATGAGGACGTCCAGAAGACAGCATTTAGGATGCGGTATGGGCATTACGAGTTCGTGGTGATGCCTTTTGGGCTCACCAATGCCCCGACAGTGTTCATGGACCTCATGAACAGGGTATGCAGGCCGATGCTAGATCGGTCTGTGATTGTATTTATCGACAATATACTGGTGTATTCGCGGTCTAGAGAACAGCATGAGGGACATTTGATGGAGGTCCTTGAGGTACTGAGGTTGGAGAAGCTATATGCAAAATTCTCCAAATGTGACTTCTGGTTGCGGGAGGTCCAATTTATGGGACATGTTGTTAATTAGGCAGGGATATTGGTTGATCCGGCCAAGGTGGAAGCAGTGATGAGTTGGGAGGCACCGAAGTCACCTTCCGTGATCAGGAGTTTCCTTGGGTTGGCGGGGTACTATTGGAGGTTTATTATGGATTTCTCCAAGATCACAGTACCACTCACCAGATTGACCCGGAAGGGTGTTACATTTTCATGGGAACCCGAGCAGCAGACTTCCTTCGAGACACTTCGTCAGAGACTGTGCGAAGCCCCGGTATTAGCTCTCCCGGAAGGGATGGAGGACTTTGTCGTATATTGCGACACATCGATTTTGGGATTGGGTGCAGTGTTGATGTAGAGGGGCCATGTGATAGCTTATGCATCGAGGCAGCTGAAGCCTCACGAGGCGAGGTATCCCACGCATGACTTAGAGTTGGGGGCAGTGGTGTTCGCTCTCAAAATTTGGCATCACTACCTGTACGGGGTTCGTTGTACTATATACACGGACCATAAGAGTTTGAAGTATTTGATGGATCAACCCAACCTAAATATGCGTCAGAGGAGATGGTTGGACGTGGTTAAGGATTATGACTGTGAGATCCTATACCACCCAGGCAAGGCTAATGTGGTAGCCGATGCATTGAGTCGTAGGGCGGAGAGCACTCCATTGCGGGACGTATATCTGAGGTTGACGGTGATGACTCCGGTATTAGATGCTATTCGTGGGGCACAGGCCGAAGTTGTGAAATCCGAGATGCAGAAGAAGGAGTGGGTTGTCGGGTTAATTTCAGAGTTCGTTAAGGATGGACGAGGACTTCTGACGTTTCAGGGTCGGATTTGGGTACCATTCGTGGGCGGTACGCGTGCTACTTTGATGGAGGAGGCTCATAGATCGAAATTCTCGATCCATCCCGGTGCTACGAAGATGTATTTGGATTTGAGAAAGGAATATTGGTGGCCTTGCATGAAGAGAGACGTCGCTTGGTTCGTTGAGAGGTGTTTGACCTGCCGTAGGGTTAAGGCCGAGCACCAGAGACCGCATGGTAAGTTGCAGCCCTTGGAGATTCCTGAGTGGAAGTGGGAACAGATTACGATGGATTTCATCACCAAATTGCCGAGAACTGCCAGAGGAGTCGATGCAATTTGGGTGATTGTGGATAGGTTGACAAAGAGTGCACACTTCCTTGCCATTAGCGAAAGTTCATCAGCAGAGAAGTTGGCGGAGTTATACATGAGAGAGATAGTACCTCGACATGGAGTGCCGATCTCCATTGTTTCGGACCGCGATGTACGTTTCACTTCCAGGTTCTGGAAGAAATTCCATGAGGAGCTGGGTACTAAACTGCATTTTAGTACCGCATACCATCCCCAGACAGACGGTCAGAGCAAGCGGACGATTCAGACATTGGAAGACATGCTTAGAGCGTGTGTGTTAGACTTCGGGGGTAGCTGGGATGCGCATTTGTCTTTGGCTGAGTTTTCCTATAACAACAGCCATCATTCGAGCATTGGTATGCCACCTTTTGAGTTGTTGTATGGTAGGAGGTGTCGGACTCCCATTTGCTGGGGAGAGGTGGGACAGAGAGTGATGGGCAGTACAGAGATCGTACTTCAGACGACCGAGCAGATTCAGCAGGTTAGGCAGAGGTTATTGACCGCCCAGAGCCGACAGAAGAGTTATGCGGACAGACGCCGGTCCGAGCTCGAATTCCAGGTTGGCGACTTCGTTCTCCTAAAGGTTTCTCCTTGGAAAGGAGTGATCCGGTTCAGAAAGAGGGGCAAGTTGGGGCCCCGGTTCATAGGTCCATTTCGTGTAATTGCAAGGGTAGGTCAGGTAGCTTATCGGTTGGAGTTGCCAGCAGAGTTGGGTCAGGTTCACAATACCTTTCACGTATCACAGTTGAGGAAGTGTATAGCCGATGAATCGGCAGTGGTTCCGTTAGAGGATATTCAGGTGGATGCGAGCCTGAATTACGCCGAGATACCAGTAGCTATCAGAGATCGGAAGATCAAGGTTCTGCGGAACAAGGAGATACCTCTGGTGTTGGTTCAGTGGCAACATCGGAAGGGATCGGAGATGACTTGGGAGCCGGAGCGTGAAATGCGGGAGCAACATCCGGAGTTATTTGCAAAGTGAGACTTCGAGGGCGAAGTCTAGTTCTAGTGGGGGAGAGTTGTAACAGCCCGGAATTTCAGGTATTGTTTTAAAACCATTTTTGGGGACATTTTAGGAAGGGACTCGGCGAGTTGGTGCCTGACTCGCCGAGTAGGACCACAGGCTTGGTCGCGGATGCGCGACTGGACTCGACGAGTCCAGATATGGACTCGGCGAGTCGACGCTGTTCAGCAGAAACCCTACCCGTTTAGTTGGAACATATATAATGCCTCTTAGGCCGTCACTGTGCGTTTTTTTGGCCGATTGTGAAGAACCTAGCATCTGTGGACGACTAGAGGAGAAGGGAAGGCTATTGGGACTTTGAGGATATTGTTAGGCAAGAAGAGGCAAGGTTTTAGTCAAAGGAAGATCAAGAGGATTGAGTTCTGAAGGTTGGGGACACAGAGATCACGTTTTCCAGGTAATACTCGGTCCATTTCTGTTGTTTTGGTGGTGAGCACGAATCTAGGGTTTATGAAACCCATTTAGTGATTAGATAGATTATAATGTTGTTACCAAGCGTTTAAATCCCAGTAATAGTATGTTTAGAGGTCCAGGAAGTCCCATGTTTATATATTCGGAACCATGCGGATTACAGGAGGCAGTTGATCGACTGCATGGCATGGACTCGCAGAGTCCAATGATAAGACTCGGCGAGTAGCTTGAAGATCCGCTGGGACTCGCCGAGTTGTTCTTCAGACTCGGCGAGTAGCTTGAAGGTTCACTGGGACTCGCCGATTTGTTCTTTAGACTCGGCGAGTGGAGTCGGGGTGGCCCCGCGATTCTTCCACGAGGATCTCATCGAGTCAGGAGGGATACTCGACGGGTAGAAAGGGGAACAACAGGGAAGTTGGGGAGGACGTCTAGACTCGCCGAGTCGCCTTTGCACTCGACGAGTCCGGTCAAGTTGACCGTTGACCAGAGTTGACCTGAATGTAATTTCGTAGGGTCAGTTGTCTTGTTTGATAAGATTATTAATAAGGGTATATGGTATTATAGGGAGTCTGCAGATTGGCGGATCGAGTGCGAGTGGTTTCAAGAGTTTATAGTTTACATACTACGAGGTGAGTTTTCTCACTATACTTCACCCGGAAGGGTTTGACTGTGAGACCGGAAGGTCGTATATGATATGTGTTATTTATGCTATAAATAGAAAGATAGATGCTATGCATGATATGTATGTTTATACGGGCCGGAAGGCGATATATTATGTGACAGAAAGGTCAGGTATGATGTATGATGTATGTGCTATGTGTGTTATGTTATATGTATTATGTGTTGTAAATGTTATGGGCCGGAAGGCAATATACTATGGGCCGGAAGGCAATATACTATGGGCCGGAAGGCAATATGATACGGGCCGGAAGGCGATATGTTATAGGCCGGAAGGCGATTATGTTACTGGCCGGAAGGCAATGTATTGTGGACCGGAAGGTCAGGGCCTGGAAAGGCGTATGTGTGTAAGTCGTATACTGGGGAACTCACTAAACATTTATGCTTACAAGTTGTATGTATGTGTTTCAGGTACTAGCGAGGACCGTGGGAAGGCGCCGGCATGACGCGTACACACTGCCATTGTTGGAGATCTTGGGGATTCTTTTAATTGTATTTTGAAATGAAACTTGGAATAAATACTTTTGTTTGAATGAAATTGTTTTATTTTAAATGAAAATTTTATTTGAAAATTTGAGCTGTTACATGAAAACCACAAAAATCTCATTTCTGAAAATTCTGTGGACTTCGCTCGATTGTCCCAACAAAAGTCCTCGAAACTAGTAGAGAAAGCCATTGTGTATCAAAAGGTCAGGACCACTCCGAATCAAGTATTCAAGGTGATTGGAGTAACCGAACATCAAACAGCCGAACTCACAGCTATTGTGAACGAAGACAATGTTGATGGCTGTGATGAGTACTTTTGGGAAGCTCCAATAGATAATGCAAACGAAACTGTTGGCTTATCTGAAAGAACCTCCTGGATGAGTAAAGGAAGATACATACCTGAACCCTTGAATAAACCGGATAACTTCAATGAGCCTAGCACCAGTGGTACGAAAGACATTCCTCAAGGGGATGATAGTTCGACAAAAGAAGACACTCCCTCTACTCCCTCTGCTCCTTCGGCTCAAGGTAAAATTCCTTTAGTTCAAAAGGAACCAGCCAAAGAAAAACCGAAAACGAATGCTAACGTTCATCATCAACCAAAGCAGATGAGGAATAAGAAGAGAGAAAGGAACCAAAGATACAGGAAGAACCTCTCTGAAAGGAAACAATTCTGGCAATCCCAGAATGCATACTTCTCACACCAAGATAAAAATCTGAAGTATGAAAACAATCCTGTTGGAAAGCCTGAAAATCACAATAACCGAAAGCCAAGGTTCGGTTCACAAGCAAACACCAACCGAAAACAAACGTTCGGTTCTGAGAAAGACTTCAACCGAAAGCCAAGGTTTGGTTCACAAGACGATTCCAACCGAAAGCAAAGGCTCGGTTCTGAAGTCAAAAATGATCAAAACTCTAAGGTCAGTCCTTCCAACGATCAAAAGCAAAAGGATCACCTAGAGTCTGCAGCCAAGAAGTCTTCTTCATCTAAACCCACTTCTTCTACTTCTTCTAATTCATCAACTGAACCATCTTCTTATAATTCTTCTGATTCTTCTACTTCCACCAATTCTTCTCCATCTAGCTCTAAAGCTAATTCTGTTCGTTCTCAAAAATCTCATCCATCCGCTGAACAAAAGTGCAAACAGAAGATCAATGAATCTAAACCAGAGTCCAAACCAAACACATCCAATCCTAATAAGATAAAAGTGTTTACAATTCAAAGGAAAGATGAAACAACTCTTATAAAACGAACATATCTAGTTGACATCACTCTTACTGTTCCTGTTCCCATGAAAAGCTCACGTGGACCCAAGAAACTTTGGGTTCCTAAATCTGCTTAATTTTTGCAGGTTATAAGTGACGAGCAGTTCGACGAAGAATGGTACATCGATAGTGGCTGCTCACGTCACATGACAGGGAGGAAAGAGGAGCTTAGGGAATACCGATCTCTTGCAAATGGTGGCAACGTCAAGTTTGGAAATAATTCTTTCGACACCATAAAGGGATACGGGATGATAACAAATGGTGACTTTACAATAAGGAAGGTTGCCTATGTGGAAGGACTACAACACAACCTCATCAGTGTATCTCAGCTTGTTGGAGGTACAGGTCTCAAAGTCTCATTTGCTGATGAAGGTTCTGAAATCATAGAGAAAAAGACAAAGAAAGTGATTCTCAAGTCAGAGCGAAAGGGTGAAATGTTTCCTCTAAACATGAAACCTATAAAAGGAAACCCAACCATATGCCTGTTATCTAAAGCTCAATCCGACGAAAGCTGGTTGTGGCACCAAAGACTCTCTCATCTCAACTTTAAAGATATCAACCGATTTGTCACTAGAGGTCACGTTAGGGGTCTTCCATTGCTCAAGTTCGACAGAGAGCATTTGTGTGCTGCATGCGAAATGGGGAAGCAGAGTCGTCAAAGTCACCCATCTGTAATCAACACAAAATTTGTTGAACCACTCGAATTACTTCATATCGATTTGTGTGGTCCTTCATCTATCAAAAGCATCGGTGGTAGCAAGTACATTCTTGTTATTGTTGATGACTTTTCACGATTTACATGGGTGTTCTTTCTACAGCTCAAATTTGAAGCGACTCAAAAGCTGAAAGTGTTTATCAAGCAAATTGAAGTACAACTCAAGAAGGTTGTTCGCAACATCAGGAGTGACAATGGTCTTGAATTCAAGAATAGGGAGTTTGAAGAGTTTCTTGCAGAAAAGGGAATTAGTCACAATTTCTCAGCTCCCTACACACCACAACAGAACGGAATAGTCGAAAGACGAAACCGATCGTTGTGTGAAGCTGCCCGAACTATGCTAAGTTTCGCTTCCTTACCTCTTTATTTTTGGGCTGACGCTAGTTCTGCTGCTTGTTTTACACAGAACAGGTCCTATCTGAACAAGCGATTCACGCTCACACCATATGAGATACTAAACAACAGAAAGCCCAATGTGAAATTTTTCCATGTGTTCGGCTCAAGGTGTTTCATCTTTAACTCTAAAGAACACCGCAACAAGTTTGATGTCAAAGCCGACGAGGGAATTTTTCTGGGTTACTCGCTCACATCCAAGGCGTACAGGGTTCTAAACAAGCGTTCGAGAAAGATTGAAGAGACATACTATGTGACCTTTGACGATAACTATGTCAAGAAGCTACAGGCCAAAGAAGACACTGCCGGGGAAATCTTTCCTCAAACTGGCCAAGTCACAGTCTCGATCGCCAATTTGTATGAGAAATTTCTGGAACTCTTTGATGAACCGGAAAAAGCTTCTCTCTCAGAAGCAAGTGCAGCTGACAACAAAGTTGATCATATGAAGCGAATTGTCGAAGATGCTGCAAGAAGAATGCATGAAGGAGAATCGCCCACCGATGACTCTCCATCCAACAATGCTTCCGTCGAGGGGGAGCCAAGTTCTCATGTCGAGGGGGAGCCAAGCTCACAAGTCCAAGGGGAGCCAAGTTCCACCTCTCCAACCGAAGGTGCTTCTCCAACCGAAGATACCTCTTCATCCGAAGGTGCTTCATCGCCTGAAAGTCCAGCACCACAAGACACCCCTGAACCTCAAGTTACTCAAAGCTCATCAATTGAGGGGGAGCATGATGATATGACGCTTGATTACGATAGCAAATCTGAACTAGAAGAGATGATCAATGCTGAACTGGATCCAACCTTTGATCCGAATTACCCTCCTCTTACAAAATGGACCAGAGATCATCCTATCTCTCAAGTAGTTGGTGAAGTATCAGAAAAGGTTCTGACCCGATCACAACTGAAGGCAAAACAGACATCCTTATTTTCAAAGGTTGAGTTTTGTATGTTTAACTCATTCGTATCAAAAGTTGAACCGAAGACAGTTAACACTGCCCTCGATCACTCAGATTGGGTTCAAGCAATGCAAGACGAACTGAACGAATTTGAAAGGAACCAAGTCTAGCGCCTCATTCCAACTCCACCAGATGCTTCGGTTGTTGGTCTCAAGTGGGTCTTCAGGAACAAAGTGGAGAAGGAAGGCAATGTAATAAGGAACAAGGCTCGTCTGGTTGTAAAGGGATACTATCAGGAGGAAGGGATAGATTACGACGAGATGTTCGCTCCAGTAGCTAGGCTAGAATCTGTTAGAATATTTCTGGCCTATGCTGCTCACAAAAACTTTGAGGTTTTCCAAATGGACGTCAAGTGTGCATTTCTCAATGGAGAACTCGAAGAAACTGTGTATGTGGAGCAACCACCGGGCTTCGTGAACGAAAAGTATCCAAATCATTGCTATATTCTGGATAAAGCTGTGTACGGCCTCAAACAAGCTCCGAGAGCCTGGTATGAAACGCTTACAAAATTTTTAAAGATGTCCAAATTTAAACAAGGTTCGGTTGACCCAACCTTCTTTCGCAAAAAGGAAGGTAACCACCTTATGATAGTTCAAATTTATGTCGATGACATCATCTTTGGCTCCACGAATCCCAGCTTAACAGCTGAATTCAGAAAGTTGATGGAGACTAAGTTTGAAATGAGCTCAATGGGTCCTATTAACTTTCTCCTTGGTTTAAACATAAGACAGGGACCCGAAGGCATCTTTATCAATCAGGAAGCTTACACGAAGACTCTCCTAGCGAAGTTTGGAATGATGGGAGACTCAAAAGTCAAAGTCCCAATGGCATTTGGCACCAAGCTTAACCCTTCTCTAGACAAACCGACTGTCGATATCACGCTCTATCGTCAAATAATAGTTTCACTGATGTATCTAACTGCTAGCAGGCCTGATATCATGTTCTCTGTGTGTTATTGTGCTCGATTTCAGGCTAAGCCACGCGAACCTCATATGCTGGCAGTAAAGAACATCTTACGCTATCTCAAGCGAACCACCTCCTTAGGTCTATGGTACCCATCCAACTCAGGCTTCTTCGTTCAAGCCTATTCTGATGCTGACCTTGGAGGATGTGGACTCGACAGAAAAAGCACAACTGGTGGCTGTCAATTCCTTGATGGGAAGTTGGTCAGCTGGCAATCCAAGAAACAAACGTGTGTGTCGTTGTCTACTACCAAAGCGGAATACATTGACGCTGCATCCTGCACATCACAAGTGATTTGGATCCAGAGTCAACTTCGAGACTATGGACTCAATATGAAGAAGATCCCTCTATATTGTGAGTCTGAAAGTGCAATTAGGATCTGTCATAACCCAGTGCAACACTCTAAAACCAAACACATAGCACTGAGGTATCACTACATCAATGATCATGTGGAAGATGGAAATGTTGAAGTTCACTTCGTAAGAACCACTGATCAACTGGCTAACGTCTTTACCAAAGCTCTTCCAGAAGCTTCATTCAATAAAATATTGCAAGGGCTAGGTATGATGGAATCAGAGTCAGTGCCTCACACTACCTCTCCACCTCAAACGTAAGATTCAGGTTCGGGTCAACCATCTGACTCGCTCATTACTTCAAAGGTAGTTTTTATATGTTGTATATTTCTTGTACAAAATTGTTTTTCTTTGTGTAAAAAGTTTTTCCAAATTGCATGTCTAAAGTTCTTGGTTTCTTAAAATTTTTCAAAACCGAAACCTAACGAAGGTTCGGGTTCGGTTTTCCAAAATTTTGTTGAACCGAAACCAACAGAAGGTTCGGGTTCGGTTTTTCAAAATTTTCCTGAACCGAAACCAACCGAACGCTCGGGTTCGGTTTTTCAAAATTTTCTGGAACCGAGACCAACCGAACGTTCGGGTTCGGTTTTTCAATTTTTTTCCCAAAGTTTTTTTTACGTGTTTTTTTTTCTTTTTCTTTCTACTTGTTTTTAACTTGTTTTAATTTTTTTAATTTCTTTCATATTTCAAAAACTCCAAAAATATTTTTTTACTTTTTCTTGTGTGTTTGTTTGATTATGGGGATATCATTGATGAATTACTAAAGTGTCCTTAGAAGCATGCTGCTATATGCGTCCCAAGCCTCATAAGATTTTGAATAATAGCCTTCATGACCTGGTATACACAAACCTTGTCTTCCCAATAAGGCTAACACATTAATTCTAATCGCGAGCTACCTCACTCTCTTCTCACATGAGTTAAGAGTTTCCTGCTTGGTCCTTACTTTCGCAGCAGAGGTACCATGTTTTCTTACACCATCCCCATTACACTTCTCCATTACATTCGTTTCATCAACGTAACCCTTGAGACTCTCAGACACTACCACTGAGGTTTATGGTTACACAACATCTGTGTTTATGATCTTAGTTTCGTGTCACTACGAGCTGAGTGAAACCCAAAATTCAACACCAAAGAATTGACGGTGAACAATTAATTTGCTCAAGTTTTCACCAAAGAATTAACGAATGTACCCTTATAAAATCTCAAAGGGATCCAATTTTTAATTTTTGACATCACAGACTATCCTTAAAAGAGTTGCTTTATTTCCTTTTCTTTTACACTCTTTGCATGAAGATCCTTGATTTTCCAAAAATCCGTTACTAATTATTTATAGGCTGTAATTATGGTGTTGTGGTCAGAAATAATCCACGTGGGTGTTTTTATTCAAAAAGATGCCGTTTAAAAAGGATAAGACGAAAGGTTGCTGACTCGGCGGGAGTTAAAGAGATAGAAATTCAAACGACAGTAAAAAGGAAGGCGTGTGTGAATTTGAAACGGCCGCGCTTTTACTGACACTTATGGACGCGTGTGCGAAATCCAAGCGTCATCTCTCTGGCAATTAATGGCGCGTGCGGATTTGAAGCGATTTTCTTCTGAAACGGCGCTTGTTGGGTAGCGTGATCCTTGGATTCTGATAATCTCTCTCCTACATGATCATCGCATAGAAGATATGAAACGATCTTTCTCTCTCCAATCCCTCACTATAAAAGGCAGTCCACAAAACCTTTTACCTCTTTACTGCCTCCGAAATTTCTCAAGAGCAAAAACTCATAAACCGTCTACTATTCATCCTCTTCTCCAACCTGCAACAATGGCTGAATCTTCTTCCGTTCATGCTACTTCTCAGATCCTCCCCATCCGTCCTCAGCAATGTCTGGTCATTGATCTCAACCCACTGGCGTACGACTCCTACATGTCGCCGGTCATTGAATGCTTGAAGTACTCCCAGCTTGCTCCTGCTCTCTCAAGAATTGAAACTGTACCGATGGTGGCCCTATCGCAGGTTTATGCGACTGCTTACTATGACAAGGCAGTCGACCGGGTGTTCTTCGAAGTTGCAGAACACAAGACTTCCATATCTCGCCCCCGTTTCTGCACTATGCTAGGGTTTGATGCTGACCCATCGAGAGTTAACCCTGAGACTATTCCGGTTGGTTTTCTGTATACTATGTTTTACAACATGGGATATACAGAGGCTCTCATCTCTGTCGCTAATTTTAAGAAGTCTTGCATGCCGCCATAGTGGAATGGCCTCTTTACAGTCCTTTTCAAGGGCTTGTCAGAAAGGAGCTCATGGTCTGACGGTGCCAGTCGTCTTTTCCTGTCGATAATGTACGGGGTCTACAACGGGATTAACTTGGATTATGGGTTGGTCCTATGGCAACAGCTCATCCAGAGCCTCTCTTCATCATCACGACACTCTGAGGTGTCGTTGGCCCGGTTCTGGATCTTGATTACAAGATGGGCCATGGACAAGTTCAATGTTCCCACTGCTGATGGTGCATCGATGTCTTCTGTTGGTACGTTCCATACCAAGAAGATCATCGTCTCAGATGCATCGAAATTTTCCTTCATTGGCTCCATCCCGGAGACAATGTATGCAGACGTGCCCTCTGACAGCAGACTGATCCGAACGATCAAGGAGTTCAGGCCAACTGGTCCCAGGGAACTGACACCGGATATGCTCAGATCGATCCATGATGCTGACAAACCGACCAACAGGGGCAAAAAGGGTGACAAAGGGAAGCAAGCGGCCAAAGCACCAAAGGGCCTTTCTCCTAAAAAGAGGAAACAACCGAAGGCTGCACAGTCCCCACAGCCGAAGAGGAGGAAGACACAACCAAAGCGCAAGCTTCTAATTCCCTCTTCTTCAAGCGATTCTGAGGGAGGGAGTTCAGATTCTGAAGGTTCTCAAGGAGACGAATCTCCTCAACGAGGCAACACACCACCTCGATCCCCAACCCCAGAGATGGAACTTCACCAATCCCCGGTTCCTTCACCTCCACCAACCATTCCTACTTCCATTCCGACCATAATCCCCAACACCACTATTCCCCCAACCTCTTTCCCTATACCACCACCCATTTTCACCACCTCAACCGAAACACCACCAATTACCGAAACCCCACCTATAACCGAACCACAAACTGAAACCCATACAACCGAACCTACCCATACTCAACCACCACCCGAAACTAATCCCACACCCACACAACCTGAACCTACAAACCCCACAACACCCCCAGCTTCACCACCCCCTCCGATGGCGAAAACCAATACCTTGATGGTGATCACATGAACTTCGATTCGGTCTACTATAGTCTGTTTCAGGTTCAGAGTGATGAGGAGGATGATGCTCCAGTGACAAAGAAGCATCTCAAAGAGCTTCACGAGAAGGTTGACCTACTTCTCGCCTCCTCTTCCAACCAGCAGTCCTCTCTTTCTGAAGCTGCCCTTCAAAAAATTGTTGATGCCTTCTCCAGGGCTCAACACGATTCGGTGGCCTCAGCAACTGCTGCGATTGATGCCTCCACTAGAGCCTGTGAGGCTGCGACCGCAAAAGTCGATAAACTATTCTCCGACGCTTCTGTCCTACTGAAGTCCTTGCAGGAAAGCGCCGATGCCACCAAGACAACTCTGGAACCAATTGTTCAACAATTGGCCAAGTTCGTCTCAACGGAGTTGAATTCGTTCGCTACCCTCCGCCAACATATAAGCGATGACAACTCGGCACTTCGTGCCTCCATCGATGCCCGCCTAGCTAAACTACAAGAGGATCTTGCAGCTGAGAATTCTCTGATGGTCGACTTGGCGAGTAAAACAACCGCCCTAAAGGTCAAGAGCACACAACTATCCAATTCTCAAGAACAACTGGAAGCTCTTCGATCCGAAAGGGAAGTGATCAAGACGTGTGTTTCGGATGTCCACGCAACATTATCAAACATCCTGGAAGCACACGACCCCATCCTAAACCATTCAGTGAGGCGCACCCTCGCAAAAAGCTCTCTCCGGCCATGGCCCTTCTCAGCAAAATCGAAGGCCTACCGAGTTTCGTGTCCATTCCGAAACAAGGGGGAGATGAGCAAACCGGATCGAAACCACCTCCTTCCTCCAAAGCTACTCACACAACCGAACCACCTCCAACTGGCCATTCTTCGGGTTCGGGTGTGAAGAACAAGGGCAAAAACATAGCTGAGGGAGGAGAAGATGATGAAGATGAAGATGAAGACAAGGAGACCATTGCTGACATGTTAAAGCAAAAGAACAGTCGCAATGCTGACGATGATGCCAGTCGTGTGGCGCGAGAGGCTGAAGAAGCCGAACGCAAGCAAAAGGAAGCCCACGATCTCCTTGAGAGCCGAAAGACGCTCTTCCCTGCCTGGACCAGGGAACGTATGATTAAAGAGGCCATAGAAACTCCAAGCATATTATGGCTCGAGCCGGTTATATCATTTGACTGCAACAACACTATCGATTCGCAGTTTGATATGCCGCTGACTCGAAAGGCATTCATCTTCCACGCCTTCTCTAACATATTCGAAATCCCGCATCCGAACGATCAGCTTGATAGGGAGCTCATTGACTTCTATCTGGAGGCTGCTCGCCCTCAAAACCTCACTTGGGGCGCCCAGAAGATTGTTAACGTTCGGGTGCTGAAGCCTTATGCCGTGGGGAGATTCACAAACATTAAGTTCAAGCTCATTCGTGGATCAGCAAGAACTGCTCATCTTATCTCCCTGGCAGATCTGCCAAATCTAAATCCTCATGACTGGATTGTCCTGTACAATATCCTTCTGACAGATGAAGCCGAATATGGTCCCATCATAGACCATGTCAAAAGGATGTTGGCCTGCTACATCATGGAGGTTGCCCTAATGGATCAGGAGGTCGCCACAGTTTTTAAGAAGAAACCAAAGATAGTGTTGGGTTATGAGCATTCTAACACTCCTAAGTGTACATGCAACCCTAAATACCTTGGATCTATGTTTTCTCTATTATACATGCAAATATGAACATCCAAGGTATTATCCTAATCTAGCATACAAAATAATGGATATAACAAGATAGAAAACATACCTCTTTGATAGTGCTTGTCTTCATGAAGCTTGAGTGCTTAGTGCCCCAAGTGTGACACCTCAAATGGTTCACACAACACCAAATACACTTGGAATAACTTGAGAGAAACTAGAACACTTCATGAAATCGGTTAGCCCTCCCTAGAATAATCTAGTGACCGATTTTGGGAAGAATAATATCTTTATATAGTGTTACAATTAGGGTAAACCCTAATTGTCATGACTTTCCATTTCCTTGGATCCATGGGTTCAAATACTCCATGGAGCATCCATGGAGCATCATATGGGTTTTGGCCCAACTAGATAATCCATGGAGCATTAGCCCACTATATAAGTATGGATGATTTACACAATCAACCCATATATTTAATTAGTCTTCTTTTGATCACTTAATTAATCCTAGATTAATTCTTGATCAATACTAATTAAATAATCTTATTATTCTTATTATTAATATACTAGAACTTATAATATATTAATAACCATAAGTGTCTTATTTCTCTCATTATAGTCTATCCAAGTGCATGATGCCATGCAACCCAAATGGACCATGCCGGGTCGGGTCAAGTCTTACCAATTATAGTTATGGACTTAGACATTAATCCAACAGTCTCCCACTTGGATAAGTCTAAAACTATTATTGCGTATGACTTCAGGAACCAACTGGCAATCGTAGCTCTCAAAAGCTTCTGTCGAACTCTGACCTTGTAGATGAACTCTGATCTTTGTCAACGACTTGTCCATTTAGATAAGGGATCATCTATTCCTCCATTCTAGATATCATATGGACTGAGACATGGATTATAATCATTCTCTCTGTCCATTTGTTGTTTCCCGATTTCCGATTTATGATGACTGACTAATTGAACAAATCAAATCAGTCCTGGCCCGGCCGAGCACTTCCATTTGTCATCATCAAATCATCGAGGGGCCCACAGATATCGCTTTCATCCCGAAGGTAAAAGGAATGGATAAACTTCGACTCATATGGCTTGTTCTACTACTTGTTGAATCATACACAAAGGCACGTTTTATAGCACCGAGTTACCAAATGCAGTTTCGTGCAATCAATGTACAACCAACTCATAGTAACAACTCATATCTCTAGGTTTGAAGAATATAAGATATTATCGTCTCATGATCACTCGTGATAAAATCCATGAAGTGATTCCAATGAGCACGGGTTGAATCCAATACTCAGAACTTATGAGCACTCATGAGTGTTGTAGCCCTTTGTCCAACAACTTAGACCTCTACAAGCCAACCCATGACAGTCTTAATTCATATCTACTTCCAACATATGACCGACTGTGGATGGTTTGAATAACTTAGTCATTCCGGAAGAATAACCTAGTTTATTCGGGAAGTCAAAACATGCAAAGTGAAACACAATAATAATTGAATCCAATATGGTCTCAGAACTTATGAATATAAATAAAACTCCTTTTATTTATCACCATGTGATTACACATTATTCATTGTATATTGTTTCAGCTATCAACATGATTCTTGAATTTAAAACAATAGTTGTCCCATGCTCCAAGCATGCACACTATGTTTTTTCTAAACAATAGTCATTCCATACACCAAGTATGCATAATATGTTTGACTATGATCTTTATTTTGTGAACTAGATCAAATGAACATAACTTCAATGATTCTCTTTTCACACTCCCAAATCCTTACTGCAAATGCAAGAATTCCAAATTCATGCCATTTATTGAAATCTGTTAGATTCTAAACTTATATGCATCGATCCTCTTGTAATGATTATGCACAAAGTCAGAAAGACTTAACGACAATCATTACAGAGCATTCCAAAAGAGATCAAGTCCTTGGAACCATCCTTCTTGCATTAAGTTTCCTTAATCTTAAACAGATTGAAAATTCTAACTTTGAAACATTTCCAGATTCCATTTCGACTATCACTTCTGAACAAGAGTTGCCTCCTTACAGATTATGTCAATATGGTCCTTCCAGAATTATCACTATACTTCCAATTTTCCTTGAGAAACTAGTCTTTGGTAAACCTTAGATTGTCCTCGACAATTGTTTAATCCTTTTTAGTCATATCCAGTTCTAAACCTTTTCCATTCTTAACGCCCTAGGCATTTGGAAAATTTTAGAAAGGATGAATATAGCACATGTAATCGATCCTATATCCGAAGCATATGGGACACGATTCATGATGTCTCACATAAAGACTACACCAGTCTTTTGCTATAACATTTCCATTTCAATTTGCCAAGTTCTCATAATTCAGATTATGAAAAGGGATGCCGTAATCATAATTGAATTTAAGAACGCAAATAATGGACCCATATACAGAATTTCCTTATGTTGAGCCATTCCAACATGAAATTCATATATATCCTTGACTAAATGATTAAAACCTCACGATCTAAGCTTATAGATTTGAGATGAAGTATAATTTCCTCTCCCTTAATTATAGCAAAACAACTTTTTCCCAATTGAAACCTTTTGTTTTCTATAATTAACATTGCTAGCTTGCAATACTTATTGTAATTATCATGCTCCCACTAACATGATGATTATTAGCATAACACTTATGCTCCCACTAGCTTTGACATATACTCAGAAAGCTCGACTTCTAGAAATCAATACTTTATTGACTTTCTTACCAAAGTTCAGATTTCTGATACTAGATTGTTTTGATAAGACTTTATCAAAAACATACACCTTCCCTTAGATAGCTCATGGGTGTGTCAAAACAATTTTAAGAACTATGAAAAGGGATGCCGTAATCATAGTCTTGATCGTTTTGACCTTTGCCATTTCTCACAAGTCCAAGTTAGTGTGCCGGTAAACCACACACGCTCCACTAACGACTTTGAGAATGCAAATATCACAATTGTTATCTAACTAAAATCTACATAGTCAAAGTGTTTCCTCACCATCATTTTCATGAATCGGAGAGAAACCTTATGACACTTAGATTTAATGGTGTATGTGTTCTTATCCATGTGAATTGTCATAACCATAGTCACAAGACAAGGATAATGACAAATCCAAACTCATATGGACTGAACTCAATCTTAATTTCTTGCCACCTGGCAGCTCAAGGGCCTACCATTGCTTCCAAGTTATTGTGCAACACATTGAGAACTCTAAGAACTCATATGCAAAGCCAACTTTAACTAGAATGGGCACAGAATATGTCAACACGATAGGTTATAAACCTCAAGTCGTGTGCTAGTGAAGAACTTCAGGTTTTATTCTTGATTAGTTCTTGAGACTTTCAAGACCTTTAAGACTCCCACTGTCCTCTTGACATATAAGACTTCTCTTGTCAGATATTCAAGAGATAGTGTGGATTCTAATCAAGACAAACACTTCATACAATTGGCCTTAGTTGGTCTTTGTTTTATCCAAAACATCACAACTTACCAATTTCAAATGTACAAGAGTAGAAAACTTTTACTCTTACATTTGATAAGTGTTTTAAACCTTCTTAAAGACATGTCACTCAAATTACAATCTTGGAGTATGACTCTAAGACTTGTATTGGAACGAAGTATGACTCATCTTCTTGATTTAACCATTTCAACAATTCAAGATCCCTTCTTCTTAGTCATAAAAATGAACTAAGACTTCCTTAGAGAACAAATTTTGATATGGTTTCTTAATCATTAAGATAATCACAAAGCTGATACTAAAGTACTCTCCCATCTTTTCAGATTTGAGAAACTTTTATCCTTCTGCCTAATTTGATTCTTCTTATCCGCTCTGCTATGCATTGAAACTTTTCCAATGTCTCAGAGTTACACTTAAGCTTGTAAGTATAATCATTTTTACTGAGCTTTAGTAAACTATGACGAATAGCCTTACATCTTGTGTGGTGGACTTAATCAGTGCACATGACTATGTGCTCGATCCCTTAGTCCATTACTTGACTCACACATCCATGTGAACAAGTAATTAGTCTTAATTTTTCCAATACTTGAAAGTTCTCATTCATCATGCTATACAACTTGCATGATTCCAAGTCCCGGTCCAATTGAGACTTGGGTGATGAGAATCTTTCCTTATTTGGTAAATTTAGACATTACCACAAATGAAGGAATCAATTTCATATTTCCACTCTTGCTATTAATGGAATCATATAAGCAACAATTTGTCCTCAAATGCCATTGTAAGGATATTTTTAAAATAAATAAAATCAAAAATTTTCTTTTATTTTAAAACTATGCGGAAAACTTATCCTTACAATCCATATGAAAACTTGTTGCTATCTATTCCTAAGCAATACCTCATAACTCCTAAGAAGTAGCTCAAGAATCCGATCTTCAAACTATGCGATAGAAATCCATCTACGTGATCAGATTCAGCATATTGTTTCTTTAAGTTTCTTTACTTTTCTTTGATTCTTAAAACATTACCATGTGACCCAGTCACATCATGTATCCGGAATCTCAGAATAGAAACTTAACAGAGTTAGATTAGTGGACTTTACCTGAAGTAGAGTCAATCTTATTGACTTTAACATCCTTAGGTAAACTTGGCAACTTCGCAACTAATGACCCTTACTTTGGCAATATAAACATATGGAACCTTTGATAATGGTACATAGGACTATCACAGACTTAGCTTTTCTCTTTACCATTTGTTCAACCGAGTTGACTATGGCCGATCCCTTTCCATTGGGAAGAGAATGCTTTTCTGGATTTCCTATGTCACTATTGTCAATGTCCATCAAGTTTTTGAGGAAGTTGATCTTAACAAATAGATAAGATCATTAAGGGTCTTGTCATAGTCTGTTTCATAGGTGTTCCAAAAGAACTCACTATGTGACTTAGAAAGTAGTTGAACCACCATCTTTCTCAAGACTTTGACACCCAACTCTCCCGGCTTGTCAATATGTGACTACATCTCCAAGATGTGATCACACCTAGACCTTGTCTTGCCAATAGGGCTCGAGTGACTTTAAACTTTTAAAGAACTTGTGGGTTAGGGAGAATAATTGGAAGAGGAGAGAGAAGTATGATATCCATGGGACATCATCTTCATTTAGGAAAGCTTGTTTCAAGAGATTTGGGAAGATCATAAATGTCTAATCCATACATGTTATGGGAGATATTCAAGATAGTTGATCTTTGAGTCCTTAATATGACACCCAATATGAAAATATTAAGGCTAGGACCCAACAAACTATTTTATAACTTAGAAGAGGTATGCCGTAATCCAAGCTATAAAACAATTTGAAGGTAGGTGAATGACGATTCACCAATTTCCACCAAGATAAACGAAATGTATTATTAGGTTTTAATTGGTTTTGAAACTCCTAGATCTTTTGAGATTCATTGAACTGTTCAATGGCATGTTTCAATCTCGAGTGTGCCCTTCAGGTTTTGTGACTGGGATGCCGAGGATCACAAAACAAGGTGTGAAGTAACCATGCAAATTACTGGGTACCCTTAAGTGTTTATCCCTCAATCGATGTGCCGGTTAACCACACACGCTCCATCGATACTATGATAAACATTAAGTTACCCTTTGCCTACCTTGTTAAATACGAGTTAGTGTGCCGGTTAACCACACGCGCTCCACTAACTGACTCAAACAAAGTGCAAAGTGTAATTTCGTGGATTAGCACCTTATTCACATTTTTCTAAGTAACTAAGATTGGGTATTATTAAAAGTTTAGTTACTTAGTATTTATCATTAATACTTTTAATGAAGGGAGAATTATAGTCATGTCAAACCCGTTCGGCTAACGACCCTCCACCAGTCAAGCGAGCGGTGGGTGAGAGTGAACACCCATTAAGTTGCCATTTTATAGGCAACAACCTTATACCCACCATATAGACCGGCTTCGTGAATGAGGCGTACTAGCGGTAAGACCGACTTTACTCTTATACATATAAATATTATTAACTTATAATATTATAAAGTATAAGGGTTGAATTTTTACTTTTAAAATTCTAAGGGCTAACTTGGAATTAAAGTATTCATAAGAGAAAACTTTACAAATTCCAAAACTTGAGGGCAAGTTTTGAAACTATTCAAAACTAATTAATTCCATAACTTATGTATTTAAAGTAGTTTTAATCCAAAAACTCTTCAAGTTCCATAACTTGTGGACAAATTATGGAAGACTTTAAACTAATAAAGAATTAATCTTTTCTTTATTTTATAACTTATGGAATTAATTAAGGTTACATATTTTATTTATTTATTTATTAATGAAGTGACTCTTGAACCTCCATAACTTAAGGACAAGACTCTTCATCTTTTTTGTAACCTTTGCCAACTTTATGAGTTTTATGAGTCTTTAATGTGACTATTCATGTAACTTAAGGATAAGTTACACAAACACATTTTATACTCAACTCTTAGATTAATTTGGATTGAAAACAACTTTTTCACTCAACTTTTCTATTAATCTAAGCAACTCATAAGAACAAGATAATTCAAATCAAACTTTTTCATGTAATTAGTCTAACCTTTAAACTAATACAAAACATGAATCTATTGACAATTATCTTGAAAATGGATTAGCATGAACATTACCACATTTAAAAACAAGTTTATAAGTTCAAAACAACTTAGGGTAATGTTCCTAGTCCATTTCTAGCCAAAAACCTCGAAGATATGCTGTCTGGGGTCCAACTCGTCGAGTGCATGAACTCAACTCGGCGAGTTGGATGCATTTTGCCTTGGACTCGTCGAGTCCCTTCATGGACTCGGCGAGTCAGCTGGGCTGACAGCATCAAAACTCGATTTTTCAGCTTCTATTGCAGGTATAACAAGAAAACAAGCCTAGGCTCTGATACCACTGTTGGGTTATGAGCATTCTAACACTCCTAAGTGTACATGCAACCCTAAATACCTTGGATCTATGTTTTCTCTATTATACATGCAAATATGAACATCCAAGGTATTATCCTAATCTAGCATACAAAATAATGGATATAACAAGATAGAAAACATACCTCTTTGATAGTGCTTGTCTTCATGAAGCTTGAGTGCTTAGTGCCCCAAGTGTGACACCTCAAATGGTTCACACAACACCAAATACACTTGGAATAACTTGATAGAAACTAGAACACTTCATGAAATCGGTTAGCCCTCCCTAGAATAATCTAGTGACCGATTTTGGGAAGAATAATATCTTTATATAGTGTTACAATTAGGGTAAACCCTAATTGTCATGACTTTCCATTTCCTTGGATCCATGGGTTCAAATACACCATGGAGCATCCATGGAGCATCATATGGGTTTTGGCCCAACTAGATAATCCATGGAGCATTAGCCCACTATATAAGTATGGATGATTTACACAATCAACCCATATATTTAATTAGTCTTCTTTTGATCACTTAATTAATCCTAGATTAATTCTTGATCAATACTAATTAAATAATCTTATTATTCTTATTATTAATATACTAGAACTTATAATATATTAATAACCATAAGTGTCTTATTTCTCTCATTATAGTCTATCCAAGTGCATGATGCCATGCAACCCAAATGGACCATGCTGGGTCGGGTCAAGTCTTACCAATTATAGTTATGGACTTAGACATTAATCCAACAGATAGCACCTGTGGGATCGGCCAGTGATCTAAACCAAATGCAAATGGGCAAGATTGATCCATGGCGAAACTCTGTAATGTTCACTAGAGCCGAAGGACAGAAATGTCTCTTCGCTTTAGCTGACAAGCATCTTTACACCACAGCTTGCTTGGAGCACATCTTATCAATTATCAAGCGGTGTAAAGAGAACTCGGCTGATGACATCAAGTACTTCAATGATATGATCAATTGGTACATCCGGTTTAGACAGACCATTCTTTCCATAACCAAATGTCTGTTTAACACCGTAAAGAAGAAGGTACCAGCTTCAGCTGCCGGCCCAAGTAAAAAATGAAGGTCTCGCTCCAAATTGATGCAAAGGGGGAGATTGTTGGGCTGAAGATTATTTTGATGTTGCGTCTTTTGGGCTCGTTAGTTTAGCCTTGTACAATCTGGTTTGGGCCTGTCCAACCGTGATCCTTTTATGCATTGTATATAAGTTAATGCTTGCATGCATATTAGGTAAACGATTATAGAGATTATCGATATAGCGATTCATCTAGAGTACAACAGTTTTCTTTAATTGTTCTTGTAATCTTCTAATCCTCTACAGTTGATGTTCTTAATCGAGCTCTTCTGAGGATTTTGTTTAATCATTCGACACGTTTAATTCAATCTTTTCTTGTTCTTATCATTGTGTTGTTACTGTTTTATATTCATATACTTGTTCAAGATCTAATCGATCTTCATAGATTAAAGGTTTTAATCACAACATAAACGTACCAGTAACTTGGTGTTATAAAACATATTATTGTGTGTGATTTGGTGAGTGAGTGCAAGCGAGCATTGATTCAAAGTTTATCCGTTCCTTTTATCCAAAGTAGGATAAAAGTGATATATGTGGGCCCCTCGTTGATTTAGTGATGGCACCTAAGCGCTTGGCCAAGCCAGGACTAAATTGATGTGTTCAATTGTAGTCTGTTGTCAGTCGTCATAAATCTGAATTCGGGAAACAGCACATAGACAGAGAGAATGATTTAGATCCATGTCTCAGTCTATAAGATAATATCTAGAATTGAGGAATATATGATTCCTTGTCTAAAGGACACACGTATCTGATAAGATCAGAGTTGACAGTGGCTTTAGAAAGCTACGATTGCAGATCAGGATCTGAAGTCGTACGCAGAATAGTTATTATACTTATCCAAGTGGGAGACTATTGGATTAGTGTCTAAGTCCATAACTATTTTGGTATGTACTTGACCCGATGGTGCATGGTCCTTTTGGGTTGCCATCACCAAAGCAACTTGATAGGATGAATTATGGAGAGAAAGGATTAAATATGATTTATTAATATATTATGAGAATAATATATTAAAGGAGAAATCATATTTTTTTAATTAATATTAGTCAATAGAGGAACTTGGCGAGTTCGAGCGTTAGAAGGAGGCAGTTTCAGGATTTCTTGTTGTTTTACTCAAAGTATACTTGCCTTAACTGTTTTGGGTCATTAAAATCCGATTTTAAACATATTTTTTGAGTATATCCTTGATTAAACAAAAGATAATTAGCAATTGATTAGATAATAACTTCCTTATATGATTAAAGTTTGATTATTTGTATTAATTGGGTAACTTATCTTGCAAGAAATTGATTTTAGGTCAAATTTAGATAATCATTAAATTAATTGCTTAATTTAAATTATTTTCTATTTGATCCTGTGTGTTTTGAAAAGTTTCGAAACTTGCCCTCAAGTCTTGGAATATAAATTTTTGATTAAAAAATATTTTTTTTGAAATGTGAAATTCTAAAACCCTAGTATTGTTTTGAAAAGTTCAAATCACACCCTTATGGCTTTATTAATTAATTAAGGTGTATAATTAAAAGAGATTTAATAAACCCATAAAGTTTTGATTTACATTTAAATCAAATTAAAGGTATAATTTATTAAATTAGACCAACTAGTATTTTAAAAGTGTAAAATATACCCTATACTATATATAACATTGAAAGTCTAATCTTATATATATATATATATATATATATATATATATATATATATATATATATATATATATATATATATGAGTAAAAGTCAGACTTGCCGTTAGTAGGCCTCATTCACGAAGCTGGTCTATAAGGGGTGTTTAAGGAAATTGCCTATAAAATGGCGATTGAATGGGTATCCACTCTTACCCACCGCACTCTTGTCGAGTGGAGGGTCGTTAGCCGAACGGGTAGGATAGGACAGAATCATTTCCATTAAAAGTATACTGAAGTACAAAAGTAACTAAATTCTTTTACAAAAATCCCAATCTTAGTTACTTTAGGCAAAAGTGAATTGATGCAATTCCATGAAATTACACTTTGTGCCCTTGCAAAGTCGTTAGTGGAGCATGTGTGGTTAACCGGCACACTAAATGGTTGTAAGCAAAGGTTGCAAAGGGTGATTCATTTTTTATCATAGTTCGGTGGAGCGTGTGTGGTTTACCGGCACATCAAATAGGTGATTATCACAATGAAGGCACCAAGTAGATTTGCATGGTTATACACACCCACTTTGTGATCCTTGGCATCCCAGTCACAAACTAGAGGGGTATATCGACATTTAAACATGCCATTGAAAAGTTCAGTGAATCTCAAAGGATCTAGGAGTTTTCAATACTTTTAAAACTTAATCTGTTTTTCGTTTTTCATGGTGGAAAATTAGTGAATCGTCATTAACTTACCTTCAGATGCTCTGCAATTTGGGATACGGCATCCCTCTCCCGAGTTGTAGAATATTGTGTTGGGTCCTAGCCTTAGTATCTCATTTGGGTGATTTACTAAGGACTCAATCAATCAACTAACTTGAATTTATTTTTCTCCCGTTTTGTAGATGCCAAAGTATGACAATCATGGTCTTCCCAAATTTCAAGGAAAAGGTGTTCCTGCTGAAAATAACATGTTCCGCTATTCAAGTGAAGAATCAAGGTGGACTAGCTTGATTTCACTTCCTCCTCCTCCTCCTCCTCCTGTTGTTCTCCCTAACCCACAAGATCGAAGAATTGAAAGGTTCAATGTCACTAAAGCCCTGTTGGCAATGAAACATTAAGATGGTAAACCCGTGTGTGCCCACGTTCTAGGAATGAAATCACACATCGATAGGTTGATATTGTTGGGTGCATCATTCCCTGATAAGTTGGCTGTAGACTGGGTTCTGCAGTCACTCCCTGAATCATATAATGAGTTCAAAAGAAAGTATTATATGACGGATCATGACACAAGCCTCATTGACTTAAATTACACGCTCATTGTTGCTTAATCATAAATGATTTGGCAAAGAAATGAAGCATATTTGTTGGGGAAAGTCAACCAACCCTGCTTCCGAGGATGTTCTAGGAGAACCCACCTGCATTTGCTGCCAAGAGAAAGGGCGTTGGATACAAGTCTGCCCTAACAACCTGAAGAGTCCAGAAGATAGGATAGTCAAAGAGTATGGTTGTGCTTCAGGTAAAATCCACTATCTAACTCCATTAAGTTCCTATTCGTTGATTCTTGATACATAATGTGATAAGATTGCATTTGAATGTTTTGCAGGATCAGTGAAAACAGAGGAAGCTTGATGAAAGAGCAAGATGAGTCTAATCACGAAGAAATGGATCTCGATCGCATGGATTTGAAGATTAGATTTTGAGCTTAGAAAGTTATGATAGAGTTGTTAGGAATATTTGACTACATAGTTTTCAGTTGATTTTGCATTGTAAGGACAAATGTTTTCCGCTGCTTTTATGAATAAAATAAATTTTGGTTTGACTTATTTATTTATTTATTTATTTCCTTGCAATGAAATCATTATGAAAATATTGATGTTCGCATATTTCTACAATGAATGGATGTGATTCTTAATTATGTTATTTCTGGAAATGTCAAGAATTTACGAAACAGGGAGAGTTTCACATCGCCCAATTTTCAATTGGACAGAAATTGGAATTATGGAACTTAGTTACATGATGAATGAGAAATTTCATATTTAGAAATTAGACTAACTTGTTGACAAAGTGTCAAGTGAAAGGACTAAGAGATTAAGTACACAAAGTTGTGTGTTGATCAAGTCCACCACAAGAGTGACAAAGATATTCGTCATAATTTACTAAAAATTTAGTAAATATGATTATACTTATAAGATTAAGTGTAATTCTGAATTGATTGAAAGAGTTTCAATCACTAGCAGAACGAATCAGAAGAATCAAGTAGGCAGAAAGATAAAAGTTTCTCTATTCTAAGAAGAAGAGAGAGTACCTTTTATTATGTGTTATGATAGGTCTTAATGATTAAGAACCATATCTCAATTGATCCTCTAAGTGAGTCTTAGTGCAATTGTATGTCTGAGAAGAGGAATCAAGAATTGAAGAAATGGTTAAATAAAAAAGTCAATCATACTTCGTTCCAAAACAAGTCTTAGAGTTAAGATTATGACATTGAGTGACAAGTCTTAAGAAGGTTTATAACATTCATCAAATGTAGAATTTAGAAAAAGTTTTTCTTATTCTTGCACATTTGGAATTGGTAAGTTATGATGTCTTGGATAAGACAAAGACCAACTATGACCAATTTTGTGAAGTGTTTTGTCTTGATAAAAACTACACTAACTCTTGAATATTTGTTTGTCGAGAAATGTTTATTGACAAGAGAATCTTATATGTTAAGGAGTCAGTGGGAGTCTTAATGGTCTTGAAAAGTTTTAAGAGGTAATCAAGAATAAACCTTATCGATCATCACTAGCACACGAGTTGAGGTTTACGACCTATCGTGTTGACACTATCTTGTTTCTGTGCCATTCCAATTGAGTTAATTATGCATATGAGTTCTATGAATTCTCATTTGAATGAATAAAAGGCAAGCTCCTTGATCAATGAAAAGTACATTGATAGGAAAGGGTGAGCTGCTTAACTGCTTGGAAGACATGGTGGGCACTCATGTTACCATAAGGCAAAAAATCAAGATTGAGAAAGTTCGGTCCATATGAGTTTGGATTTGTTGCAAACTTTGGTTTCGACAAATTCACATGGATAGGAACACATACACCATTAAAATCTAAGTTTCATAAGATTACCTCCATCATGAAAATGATTGTGAGGAAATGCTTTCACTAAGAGAGATTTTAAGAAGATAGTGATTGTAAAATTGTATTCTCGAATTCGATTATGGTTACGATATCCCTTTCCATAATTTGAATTGTGAGATTTGGCAATTAGTCTGAATTGTTTAGACACACATATGAGCTATCTAAAGCAAAGGTGTATAAGTTTGAGAAGCTTAGATAAAGGATTATCAAAGCAATAGGTATTAGAAATATGAACTTAAGAAATTTAATAGGTATTGTTCTTCTAGAAGTTAAGTTGTTTTCTGAATACATCTCAAAGCTACTGGGAGCATAAGTGTTATGCTTATATGATAATAATCATCCTGATAGTGGGAGCATAAATGTCGTGCTTGTATGATTATTAAGGAAAGTATTGTAAGTTAGCAATATTAATTATAGAAAACAAGAGTCTTGCTTTGCAAAGTTGTAAAGGTTGAATAGTTGTTTTGCTATAATTAAGGGATATAATATTATGCTTCATTTCAAATCTAAAGGCTTAGGTTGTGGAGTGTTAATAAATTTAGTCAAGGATACATAGTGTGTTCTTAAATTTCGATTATGATTACGCCTTTCCTCTTCATAGTTCGAATTGTAAGAACGTAACACATAAAATATTATGGCAAAAGATTGATAAAGTATCAAATTGTTATGTAAAGACATTATGCATCGTGTCCCATGCACTTCGGGTACAGGATCGATTGCGGATGCTATAATATTTGACCATTCTAAAATTTTCCAAATGTCTGGCGCATTTAGAAGGAAAAAGGACAAGAATCGCTTTTTGAGTAACATAATTAAACAGACTATCAAAGGACGATCCAAAGCTTGCTGAGAATTGGTCACTTGTGAATAGTTGGAGGTATGATATTGGATGGAGCATATCAACATTATTATGAATAGATAAGATTCTATTAAGAATGAGGTGTCATATGGTAAGTATGGAAAGGTTTCCATATTGGGAGTTGGATATTGAGAATATATGTCTAGATTAGAAACTTTTATGTAAAAGGATGTTCAAAGGAATGTACTCTGAGTGAGAGACATCACATCTATGGAATTATCTTGTAACAATCTCTGATAGAGGACTTTGTAAATTCATTGGGAATAGTCATTTTGACTTTAGTGCAATGACATTACGAAAGGATCATTACATAAAATGTTAGAATCTAGCATATTCTATAAGTGGCAAGAATTTCATATTCTTACACTTGTGATAAGGATTAGGAGTTGTGAAATGAGTATGACTGGAAATGTGTTCATTTGATCTATTTCACAAAGTAAGGACTGTAGGTTAACATTGTGTGCATGCTGAGAGCATGGGACAAGTGTAGTTATAATTCAAGTAATAAGTTGATTACTCGAAACAACAAATAATGAGTAATCGATATGATGATAAATAAAAGATGTTTTATTTATACTCAAAGGTTTGAGGCCATATGGGATTAGTATGATTCTTGTGTTTCAATTAGCATGTTTTGACTTCCTGGATAATTTAATTGGTTCAGAATAGTCAAATTATTCGAATGGGCCATAGTCGTTCATATGTTGGAAGTAGGTATGAATGAAGACTGTCGTGAATTGGTGTGTGGATTGTCTAATGAGTATTTGACATAAGCAAATTTTTGCTGCAACGTTCATGAGTGCTTATGAATATTATTTGAGCATTGGATTAAACCTAGGTTCTAAATGGCGTGAGGCGTGGCGTGGCGGCAAGGCCAAGCCTCAAGCTTAACGAGCCATGGCGAGCCATGGCGTTTTTCAAGGCGTGATGTAAGGCGGCGATTTTGTATTAATTTAAAATTATATTACCACATAAATATAAATTTATATTAAATATAACTACTTTTTAGAAGTGTTAGATCAATAACTAATAACAAAAAGTTAACAAAAACCACAATACTAGTATCTCCGATTTGAAAAGACATAACAAAGAGCAAAAAACTGTGTCTCAAACGAAAAAACATGTGCCATAACACGCCATAACGCGCCATGGCGCGCCATATCACGACTTGCCACGCGTCACGCCTAACAGCAACGTTATGAAGCTTTATGTAACGGCGAAGCCACGCCTCACGCCATGGCGCGCCATGGCGTGCCTTTTAGAACACTGGATTAAACCCACGCTCACTTGGATCACTTCATGGATTTTATCAAGAGTGATTAGTGAGACGATAGCATCTTATATTCTTGAAACCGAGATGTGTGAGTTGTATCCAAGGACGTAAAGTCATGAATGAGGTCCTTTTTCATAGATTAAACTCAGATTTTAAGGCTAATGATGCTATACTATGAGTTAGGGAAGTTACCTTAATGATTTGATGCCTTAAATTGATGTTTTTGGACCTTAAGTTGGATTGAGGAGAGAGGTTAGAGAGAGAGTAGTGAGAGAGAGAAAAAGCTTTAAATGGGAGCGTAAACCACTTTAAATAGGGTTCAAGATTTGTACACAGTGGAATTCTGCCCGATACCGACGTTAAACGCGGCTTTTGGTCACACCCAATCAAGTTGCCGTAACCCGATATGGTTGATTCTAAAAATCTTTCGATTACTAAAATGGGGTGTTAATATGAGTTCTAATCACGTTGGGACACCCATTAAGTCATAATAGCAAATCTCAATTTAATGACTTAATTAAATGACGTAAACGGAAACGAAATTTGTCACACCCCAGAACCAAGAACGACGGAAACGTTCTGGGGCGGAGGACGTCATGTATAATATCAACAACAGTGTAAAGTAGTAAACAAGCAACAACATCATCCATTGCATTAATAATATAATTATTATACAAATATGTTCTGTCAAATTTTGATAAACACTAAAGCATAAATCAAAATGAAAGATAAGTCTTGAACAAGCTCCATCTTCCTTTCTCCTTGCATCAGTACCTATCTATGATGACCTGAGGATACAAGTAATTTTGAAAGTGAGTATCAACTTTGAAGCTGGTGAGATCATAAGTATTTAGTGTCTTAATTTGAATGTAAGTATTTGTATGTCTATGTATTGTAAGTATTGAAAGTGTATATGAACTACAAGTGTTTAAAAAACCCTAGAATCCCTATGATTCCTACTAGTATATGAAAGTATCTTCTACCAAGACCTAACAGTTCTGAATGTTCGTTTCTTGTAAGAGTGTGTAATTTTCCCAAGTGTAACTATTATTAACAAAATATAGTTTGTACATTAATGTTTAAGTGAGGTTATCACTAAAAATATGTAATGGGTAAATCATTGTAGTACTAAAACGTAGCTCTAAAAGGACTATTACCGTACTAACTACCTTAAACCGAATTTTAGGCTAAGGCATTATGTGATAAATTGTACCATACTATCGACTGGTAACAACGACATACGAATGGTCGTAATAAAGAATGACGTTTGGCACCCGCAAATCTGTAGATCCCACTATAGCTAGCAGTAAGGTGTAGGATAGTCAATCCAGTATAGATCTATACACAAACTCATACTATAGACTGGTTACAATGACATAAGAATGGTCGAAAATAATGTATGACGTTTGGCACCCGCAGACCTGCAGGTCCCACTGTAGCTAGCAGCAAGGTGTAGGATAGTCAATCCATTATAGAATCTATACGCAAACTCACGCTCTCCCTTCAAGAGACTCTGGCTACAACTCGGGCCATGTCATTTAAGTCATGCTCTGATTTAAATCACAATAATTAACGTATTCTTGTATATGTAATGTAATGTTTCTCGTTCTAGTATAGTTTTATATGTTCTCCTCCTAGTATAGTTGTATATGTTCTCTTTCTAGTATAGTTGTATATGTTCTCCTCCTAGTATAGTTGTATATGTTCTCTTTCTAATATAGTTGTATATGTTCTCCTCCTAGTATAGTTGTATATGTAATGTACTGTAATGTTCTAGAAAGTATTGACTCATGAATGAACTGACTCATTGTATGATATCGCGTTCTATTAATGGTTCTAGTATCTTCCTAAACTACCCACATGTTAGTTTACTAGTAATCTAACTGGTACGTATGGTCATGGATGTATACCCTTGCTACCCAAGGGCATGGGATGAACTGGAAGGACCTTTTATGACTATATATGTACACATGATATATAACTAATATTTAAACGACCTTCGGACGAGTACCTGATATCCCACCAGACCACATCTCAAGCGCGAAAAGGAAATAGGGTGGATAGCCTTCCTAAGTCTTTTAAGCATTTCCTATATAACTATACATTTAGAGGCATGTAATTTATAATATAAAAGCATAAATAAGTTTTGTAAGACATGTGAAACAGAAATATTATTTTAAGAAAGATCGACTTGATGTCAATCTATAAAACAATTTGAAGGCATAAGTTTGATAAAACAGTTTAAGTATAAGGAAACATTTGTTTGAAACACAGTTGTAAATAAGTTTGAAAGGTAATGTACAGAGTAAGATGTACAGTGTAATAAGGAGTTTAAAACATATAAAATGTTTATAAAAATCATTTGAAGGAAACTGTTTGGTAAAATGGCTAATGAGTAGCCAAATCATTTGAATGTTGTGTATTAATCACATGTGATTGATATAATGACTAGCGTAATTCTACTTATTAATCGCATGTGATTGATATAATAACTAGCATGATTCTACTTGTATCCCCCCATAAAACATTTAAAAGTAGTTTAAAACATTAGTTAAGGGTATGAACTCACCTGCAGTAAGTGACTGGAATTGAACGGACTGTTATCGTACGGAAGGATCAGACAAGTGCTTGGTGTCAAGTGAAGACTTAGACACACACAATGATCCTAAATACATATGAAAACATATGTATATAAATAATTAGTGATTAAAACACTAATTATACAAGTAATAACATTTAAGCGCGAGGAAAACACTTTTGGTCAAGTGCTAGGAGGCTAATGGGTTGCAACAAAGGAGTGCAAAGCCCTAATGGGAGTTTAAGGTCTAATGACCATATTCATTGGATTTTACGGCCCAGGGGAGTAAACTCCTGGCCGTAAACTCTCAACCAATGCTCTAAATGGTGCTTAGAATTACTACAACTCTAGTGGTGAATTGTTTCATGGCTATACAAGTGTTTGGGCACCATATTGACTCCTTTGGGGAGTTTACGGCCCATAGACCATATTCCCTTGGAGTTTATGGCTGTAAACTCCCTTGAGAGGGTGATTATGGTGTTTTCTAACCTCTAAATTAACTAGGAACAAATCTAGGCTTTGGTACTTGGCTTTAGAAGAGTTTATGGCACATTTGGCACCATTTTATGGAGTTCACGGCCCTAGAACCTTTCGGGCTGTAAAATCCCTTACTATTGGAGTTCTAGGTGTTTTAATTAGTCCAAAACTCATTTAGGTACATGCCCAAATTGTCTCTTGGATTAAGGAAGGATTTAGGGTGTCCTTTGACCCCTTTAAAGGTGTTTACGGCCCAAGAGTTTGTCTTGGCCGTAAACTCCTTTTTCCTTGTGATTTCTTGTGTTTGCTAGGCTATAAACACTTTAGGGTACTTTTCCTAATTTAATATAAGCCTTAGGAAGTGTTTCAAAGCATTTTGGCACTTAAAACTTCGAGTTTACGGCCTAAGAAGCTTCTTGGCCGTAAACTCCCTTCTAGCCATGATTCCTAATTGTTTTGTGGTATAAGGCATGAATTGGAGGCCTCTAGTTCGAGTTCTAAAGCTTTGAGGGTCATTGGAACCCTTTAGGACCTTAAAATGGAGTTTACTCCCCAAGAACGTTCTTGGGCGGTAAACTCCCGGATCTCACATATTTGGCATGTAATCTATGTTATTAAGCTTATAACAAGTATTATAAAACAACTAGAGAAGTATACTCATGATTTGGGATAAAAACCCGAAGATCCGTGAGAGAGAATTTGGCTTTTCTCTAATTGGAATTCAACTAATGAACCAATTTGGTTCAGAATTCTATTTATAGTCCTGAGATTTTTGGCAGAAAATATTTCTATTCTCAGAATGAATTCTAATGTCCTAGAGTATTGGAATTATAGTGTTTCACAAAACCTTAGTGCATCCACTCTCCTAATATATCCTTAGGTGTAAAACCCTGAAAACTGCCAAACTTATACTCGAAATCTGAATTTTCACTGTAACTGCTCTACTTCTATTGGCTTGGTGTGGTTTGTTCAGAATGGAACTTTTGGGTTGTTACAAAATTGAAAACGACGAATGGATTAACGAAAAGGGTTATGAAAAGGATTACAAATGATTGTACGAACTTCGGGTTGTTACATTATCCCCCCGTTATAGGGAATTTCGTCCCGAAATTCATAATTAAGATACAAAGCATGGATCTGGAAAGAGATGCGGATACTTCTGCTTCATTGAGTCTTCACGCTCCCAAATGAATTCCGGTCCCCGCTTGGCATTCCAGCGAACCTTCACTATCGGGATGCGGCTTTGTTTCGTACATTTGATCCCTCGATCCATGATTTCGATTAATTCCTCCACGAAGTTCAGGTTTTCATTCATCTCGATCTCGTCTAAGGGAATCACTAGGGTTTCATCGGATAAGCACTTCTTGAGATTTGAAACATGGAAGACGGGATGGATGTTGCTGAGTTCATGGGGTAATCGAAGTTTATAGGCCACAGGACCTATCCTGGCGAGGATCTCGAAGGGTCCAATGTACCTCGAATTAAGTTTCCCATGCTTTCCGAAGCGTACCATGCCTTTCAACAGTGAGACCTTCAACAGGACACGATCTCCAACCTGGAACTCCAGAGGTTTCCGTCTGTTATCAGCGTAACTCTTTTGGTGATCTTGTGAAGCTTTCAATCGTTCCCGAATTTGGATGATCTTCTCGGTGGTTTCACGAATGATTTCAGAACCAGTGAGGGTGCTACCGGGGAATCGACTCTTGGCTAGGTACGTGTCTGTCACACCCCAAAACCAAGAACGGCGGAAACATTCTGGGGCAGAGGACGTCATGTACAGTATCACAACAATGAAAAGTAGTAAACAAGCAACAACATCATCCATTGCATTAATAATATAATTATTATACAAGTGTGTTCTGTCAAATTTTGATAAACACTAAAGCATAAATCAAAATAAAAGATGAGTCTTGAACGAGCTCCGTCTTCTCTAAACCTTGCATCGGTACCTATCTATGTTTGACTGAGGATACAAGTTATTTTAAAAGAGAGTATCAGCTTTAAAGCTGGTGAGATCTTAAGTATTTTAGTGGCTTAATTTGTATGTATATGAATTGTAAGTATTGAAAATGTTTGTAAAACAACTGTAAACATTTGAAAAACCCTAGAAATCCCTATGATTCCTACTATCATTAACCAAAAATATAGTTTCTACATTTCCGTGCGTCGTGTGTGTGTTCACGAAGTGAATGTAATGGGAAAATGAAATAGTACTATGGTGTAGTGCCGAACTACAGCCATACCAATTACCTTAAGTCTAGGGTAATTCTTCTAAGTACTGTAGCATTTGAAATAAATAACTACATCGGTACTCAACTGCCTTATTTGAGGGATAAGGTATAATGTGATGTCTAGATCCCAGGCTATACGCTCCCCTGTCAAAGGGATTTTGAGACCTACCCACGACGCCTGCATGTATGCAAGCCGTGAGCATCCACATTACTATGATCATGTATACCCGATATGACTATCACAATGTGTTGCGATTCATCGCTATAGGTAGATCCTGAACTTGTTCTATGCTACAGCACCTAATGATGTTTGTCCTATCAAAGTATATGTAACCGCACTCATGTAAATGAATATATGTAACGTACTCATGTAAGCATAATCATGTAAAACATATCTATGTAATAGTATAGTAATGTATTGTAATGTTTTGTGTGTGCTAGCTGTAACGTGTGTTCTCTCTCTGTCTAGCATGTATAGTAATGTATTGTGTGTACTAGCTGTAATGTATGTTCTCTCTATCTAGCAAGTATTGACTCATGAATGAACTGACTCACTGTATGATATCGTGTTCTAATAATAGTTCTAGTATTTTCCTAAACTACCCCTATGGTAGCTTACTAGTAATATAACTGGTACATATGAACATGGGCGTATACCCTTGCTACCCAAGGGTATTGAATGAACTGGAAGAACCTTTATGACTATATATGTACACATGAGATATAAATAATATTTAAACGACCTTCGGACGGGTACCCAATATCCCACCAGACCACATCTCAAGCGCGAAAAGGAAATAGGGTTGATAGCCTTCCTAAGTCTTTTAAACATTTCTTATATAACTATACATATATAGGCATGCAATTGATAATATAAAAGCATAAAATAAGTTTAGTAAAACCTTTGAACATGATTATTATCTAAGAAATGATCAACTTGATGTCAATCTATAAAATGGTTTGAAAGCGTGGGTTTGATAAAACAGTTTAACTATAAAAGAACATTTGTTTAAAACACAATTATAAATGAGTTTGAAATGAAGCGTAAAGAGTAAAGTGTACAACTTAATAAGGAGTTTTAACCATATAAAATGTTTAGGAAAATCATTTGAAGGAAACTTGTTACACCCCCAAACCAGACGGCGGAAATGTCCGGGGGTGGAGGACTTCATTTGTAGTATCACAACACATGCATCATAGTAATCAAAGTACAAACAACCATTGTATTTAAAAGTATAATATTTACATGTGTTCAATCATTGTATATTGAAACCAAACTAGTTATACAAAAGAAGAAGATAAAACTCATAATGGCTCCATCTTCTCAAAAAGCTCGGGGAGTACCTGTTATTATTTCCCTGAGAATACAAGTAATTTGAAAAGAGAGTATCAACAATAAGTTGAGTGAGTACACAAGTCTTTATGTTTGAATGGGTGTATTTGTATTTTGAATATGAAAACACTCCTAGAAAATCCCATATTTTCTGTGGTGTGTGAAAAGTAGTTTTATTCCCATAAAACCGTCTTATTTGTAAACCATTGTATTTGTAAAACTTGTATCTGAGAGTGTACCTGGCTTCACCAGCTATTATTGAAAACTATAGTATAGCATTGTACTTTGCATTTTGTAAACTGGTACTTTGAAGATATACTTACGTTTAGTTGTTTATACACTAACGTGTTGTTAATATCTTTTTAATGAGTTATTATAACCATACTCAGACATGAACGCCTGAAACAAACACCTGATGAGCGCTTAAACTGTTGATAACAATTGCCACTCATTGGCGTGTATGCCTGACTGTAGCTAGCAGTCTGAGTGCGGGGTTGCCAATCCCGATATAGATCTACACACAACTTGTTTCGATCCCCGGACGGGAGATTCTGGTTATAATGTCAGGGCTTTACCTTGGTTGTCTAAACTGAATCTAAACAACCTGAATTGAATGTCTCATAAAAAGCATATAAACGTTACATGTATATTAGTTATGAAAACCCAATCATTCTGAAATAAATGATTGACAGTATGTTCTTGACTTAGTATCCTGAACATGTATTTGATAAGTGTAAACCCTTGATTTGTTTTGAATTAAAACCCTTGTTGCATGTAAAATAGTGTATTCATATGAATTATCGCTCTATGTATCATAAATTATACCCATTATAATTTATATGTACTTTATGAATTGGTAACTAACTATTTTTGCATGTAATCCTTTGCTCAACATGTTACAAAGGGTGATTAAGCTGATGAAATAACTTTTAATTTTATATACATATACAATTTTAAATATAAGTAAAATTTGAACGACCTTCGGACAAATAACTGGTACTACAAGTCCACATCCAAACAAGGAAAAGGACCTAGAATGAATTATTAGTCCTAAGGCTTTTAAATCTTATTTATATTAAATTATATATACAAATATGTATATTTGGGAAAAATATAAGTTTATAAAAGAGTTCAATATTTGAAGTATTTTTGATGCCTTAAAATCATTTTATCGTGATTTGAAATCATTTATTTATAACACAAAGTTGTTGTGTTATACTTGTATTTCCCCCCTTAAAACAGTAGAAATTATGAAAATACGGGGGTATGAACTCACTTGGTAGGTGGTTATTCGGACAGGGTTTCGTTTCACGAAAAGGAGTTTATTTGTCGAGAAACCGGCTCAAATCGGGCAGAGTTTTGACAGGAGAGAGGATGAATTCTCGAGAATTCCGGGGCTTCACGGCTTACTTCGGGCTCGAGTCTTGATATCGGGGCTTTAAGGGTTGTATATAAGCTTAAGGGTGTGGAAAAAGTGAAAGAGAGTAAAATTTGGGGTGAAAAGTGTAAAAAATTCGGAAACCCTCGCATGCCTTATATAGGCCGAAGCCTCGGATCCGAAGCTTGTGCGAGGCTATGCGAGGTTGATATTCTGTGAAGGGAAGCAGCTTTGGTTCGGAGGTGTAGGCTCGGATTGGTCTAGCCCTCGGTCCAATGCAAAGAAGCCACGTGCGAAGGGGTGTCCGAGGGTGGTGCGAGGAGCATCCCCGGTGTGTCTCCTTGCGAGGTTGTCCGAGTGGGATTGGACCACAGAGGTGGCCGAATCAGGAGGTGACACGCGAGATTCGGTCCACTCAGCAGCCGACACGTGGAGGCTCGCATGCGAGGGGTGAGGTGGTGCTACTGTTCATGCGAATTTTCCCGGGTATTTCTATTTTTCTTTATTTTTTTGCCAAAACATGTAAAATTCATAACTTTTGCATACAAACTCCGTTTTTGACGTTCTTTATATGCACGCGTAGCTAAAATTATACTCTACGACTTTCGTTTTGACTTCGTCGGCTAATTTTGAATTTATTTTTAATATTATTATTTTAAACAGACCGGGACGTGAATCCGTTATAAATTCATAACTTCTTCATACGACGTCCGTTTTTGTCTGTCTTTTTACCGTTGTACTACTAATGACGAGACCTTCAATTCTCGTTTAGGTCGTGTTGGCTAAAAACCACTCGATCTTTATTTCGAGTTTTTAGCTGTACACTGCTATACTGAAACTTCGAAAAATCATAACTTCCTGATATGAAGTCAAATTTTGGCGTTCTTTTTAAGAAAGTTCTTGGTTTAACATAAACTATAACTTTCATTTAGATTGTTAAGGCTAGAAAGCCTTTTATCAAAAATTCAGTTTTTACACTGAACAATGTTTTGCCGGTTTTGTCGCAGATTTTCGATTGGTCATAACTTCTTCGTTATAACTCGGATTTTAGTGTTCCTTATATTTTTGGAAACCTTGTTACAATCTCTATCACTTGGTTCAACCCAATTGAGATTATTTAATAATTTATTTTTGAGGGTCAATTATGTAAATATACATAGTATGCCAAAATTTCTCTTTATTTAATTAAAAAGAAGAACAATTTGACCTACACTATTACATAAGTTTGAAATAACGGTTTGTTACATTATCCCCCCGTTAGATAGAATTTCGTCCCGAAATTTACTTTACAGATAGACTAGGGAAAAAGATGTGGGTATTTTTGTTGCATTTGATCCTCCCGCCCCCAAGTGAATTCAGGTCCTCGTCTTGCATTCCAGCGAACCTTCACTATCGGGATGCAGCTTTGTTTGGTTTTCTTAACTTCCCTGTCTAGTATCTCTATGGGTTCTTCCACAAAATTGAGGCTCTTGTTTAACTCGATTTCCTCGAGTGGTATCACAAGAGTCTCGTCGGAAAGACACTTTTTCAAGTTCGAAACGTGGAAGGTAGAATGAATGTTACTTAGTTCTTCGGGTAATCGAAGTTTGTAAGCTACAGGGCTGATTCGGGCAAGAATCTCAAATGGTCCTATATACCTTGGGTTCAGTTTGCCACGCTTTCCAAAGCGTATGATGCCTTTCCAGGGTGAGACCTTTAACAAAGCTCGGTCGCCAACCTGGAATTCCAAGGGTTTTCTCCTTTTGTGTGCGTAGCTTTTCTGTCTATCTCTGGAAGCTTTAAGTCATTCCCGAATTTGTACGATCTTTTCGGTAGTTTCTCGAATAATTTCTGGACCAGTGAGAGCACTGTCAGGAGTTTGACCTCTAGCTAGCTGCGTGTCACCCACTTCAGCCCAGCACAGAGGGGATCTGCACTTACGACCATAGAGGGCTTCGAATGGAGCAGCTTTTATGCTAGTGTGATAACTGTTGTTATAAGAGAACTCAGCAAGGGGTAAATGAATATCCCATGCTTTTCCAAAGTCTATCACGCAAGCTCGTAACATATCTTCTAACGTTTGAATGGTCCTTTCACTTTGTCCATCAGTTTGCGGATGGTAGGCTGTGCTCATGTCTAGCCTAGTTCCCAGAGCGTTTTGTAAAGATTGCCAAAAACGAGAGGTGAATCTACTATCTCGGTCTGAAATAATAAATATTGGTACACCATGTAATCCTTGAGGTACAATCTGGTTAGCTTTTCCATCTTGTCGGTCTCCTTGATTGGTAAGAAGTGTGCGGATTTGGTTAATCTATCGACGATTACCCAAATAGTATCATAACCACTTGATGTCTTGGGTAACTTGGTTATGAAATCCGTTGTAATCCGCTACCACTTCCATTCAGGGATTTCAGGTTGTTGTAATAAGCCTGAAGGTTTCTGGTACTCTACCTTAATTTTGGCGCAAGTAAGGCACTTGCCCACAAAGGTAGCGATTTCGGCCTTCATGTTAGGCCACCAATATAACTTCTTAAGGTCCAGATACATCTTGTCTGAACCTGGGTGGATGGAGTATCGGGTTTTGTGTGCTTCATTCATAACCACATCTCTATAACCACCAAACTTTGGTGTCCACATCCGGTTCATGAAATAATAGACTCCGTCATCCCTAACTTCGAAGTTCTTATCCATTCCTCTTAGAGTTTCACCTGCTACGTTTTCGGGTTTCAAGGCTTCAAGTTGAGCTTCCTTGATCTGCGTGGACAGATGCGAATGGATTGTCATGGTCAACGACTTTACTCGGCGTCTCGAGTATTCTTTTCTACTAAGGGCGTCAGCTACTACGTTTGCTTTACCAGTGTGATAACGAATTTCACACTCGTAATCGTTCAGTAGCTCCACCCATCGTCGTTGTCTCATATTCAGCTCTTTCTGGTCGAAGATGTGTTGGAGACTTTTATGGTCCGTGAATATTGTGCATTTCGTGCCATATAAGTAATGTCTCCAAATCTTCAGAGCAAACACCACTGCTCCTAGTTCAAGGTCATGTGTTGTATAGTTGACTTCATGTGTCTTTAGCTGTCTTGAGGCGTAGGATATAACCTTTCCTCTTTGCATAAGAACACATCCAAGCCCTTGATTAGAAGCATCACAGTACACTACGAAATCCTCTGTCCCTTCAGGGAGAGACAGGATTGGTGCACTACACAAGGCTCGCTTTAGCATTTGGAATGCTATTTCTTGCTTTTCTCCCCAGCTAAAAGTTGCACCCTTTTGGGTCAGAGTAGTAAGAGGCTTAGCTATTCGAGAGAAATTTTGAATGAATCTGCGATAATAGCCAGCAAGACCTAAGAATTGACGTATTTCTGTAGGTGTTTTGGGTGCTGACCAGTTTTCAATTGCCTTTATTTTGGAAGGTTCGACGTGTATTCCTTCTGAACTAACCACGTGACCTAGGAAATCTACCTTCCTGATCCAAAATTCACACTTTGAAAACTTCGCATAGAGCTTCTCCAACCTAAGTGTTTGTAATATTTGACGAAGATGTTGGCCATGTTCCTCTCTGCTCTTTGAGTAGATGAGGATATCGTCAATGAAGACTATAACGAATTTGTCCAAGAATGGACGACACACTCTGTTCATTAGGTACATGAACACTGCCGGTGCATTCGTCAATCGGAATGGCATCACTATAAACTCGTAATGACCGTAACAAGTTTTGAACGCGGTTTTGGGAACGTCTTCCTCCAAAATTCGTAACTGGTGATACCCGGATCTTAAGTCTATCTTTGAGAAGTAGTTCGCCCCTTGAAGTTTGTCAAACAGATCGTCAATGCGAGGCAGAGGGTATCGATTCTTAATGGTAAGTTTATTCAGCTCGCGGTAGTCTATACACATGCGAAATGATCCATCCTTCTTCTTTACTAACAAAACCGGTGCTCCCCAAGGTGAGAAGCTCGGTCTTATGAAACATTTGCATAGGAGTTCGTTAAGTTGGCTGGATAATTCCTGCATTTCAGAAGGTGCAAGACGATAGGGGGATTTGGCTACAGGGGTAGCTCCAGGGATTAAGTCGATTCGGAATTCGACTTGTCGTTCGGGAGGCACTCCTCAAAGATCATCGGGAAATACATCGGGAAAGTTGCAGACTTTAGGAATGCTTGCGATGTCTTTCACTTCTTGCTTTTTATCTACCACATGAGCTAGGAATGCATAATACTCCTTGCGAAGGTATTTCTGTGCCTTGATGCTTGAAATGATCTGAAGGTTTGTTCCGGGTTTGTCACCATAGATAATAAGAGTTTCGTTAGTTGGTAAGTTCAAACGAATACCTCTTTCATAGCATAGGATGTCGGCATGGTTGGGGCACAACCAATCCATACCTATTATGATGTCAAAACTTTTGATAGAGACCGGCATAAGGTCTATTGGGAAACACAAGTCATTTAACATAAGGGTACATCCTATGTATATATCATTGGTGGATTCGGATTTCCCGTTAGCCATTTCTACTGTGAAGGTTTTATTTAGTGGTTGGGAGTTCTGATTTAGTAGATGTTTAAAGTTATGGCTCACGAAGATCCTCTCGGCACCACAATCAAAAAGAATGCATGCATAAGTATTGTTGAGAAGGAACGTACCCGTGACCACAGTAGGGTCTGCCACCGCTTCTTCGTGACCTAGTGCTAGAATTCTCCCAACCCCACCGGCATTTCCAGCTTTTGGACAATCTTTCTTGAAATGCCCCACATCACCGCATTGGTAGCATGCTCGACTTACTCCAGCGGCAGGTACTTAGTTAAGGGGTTGAGGCGGTGTTCTACAGAATCGGGTAGTATTCCCTTTCCTGTTGCAGTTACGGCACTGCATTTCAGGGCAATTTCCGGTATGGTGAAAATTACACTTGTTGCATTTGGGGAGGCTACCGGCATAGGGCTTAGTTGGTGCTGAGTAGTTAAGGGCAACAGCAGGTGTAATAGTAGGTATGGTAGCAGGCACAGTAGTAGCATGGATTGCCACTATTTGTTGCTTCTTTGAAGGTTCCGGAGGAGATTTTCCCTTCCTTTTGTTCCAACCCTTCTTCTTGTTGTTGTTGTTGTTCTCCCTAGGTTGTTCTGGGGCGGTAACCACAGAGTTTTGACGGTTTCCGTGGTCAATAAGTGACTGTGCCAGTTCCTTGGCACTGTCAAAGGTGACAGGTTTTGATGCAATGACACTTGCTTGTATCTGGGGCGACAGTCCCCAAATATACCTTTCAATCTTTTTGCTCTCTGGAGCAACCTTATCCGGACACAGAATCGCCAAGTCACAGAATCGATTCGTGTAAGTCGTTATGTCGGCACCGGCCATAGTAATACTCCAGAGTTCTTGTTCCAGTTTCTGGATTTCCCCTCGCGGGCAGTATTCACGCATCAACATGGTTTTTAGGTTCTCCCAGCTTATAGTATTAGCCACCACCAAAGTTAGTGACTTAACATTGCCATTCCACCATGTTAGTGCCCTATCTAAGAAAGTAAAGGCAGCAAATTTAACTTTGCTACCCTCTGGATAGGAGCAGATTTCAAAGACTGCTTCTATCTTCTCAATCCACTGCCTTAAAACCATCACTCCTCCAGTTCCATTAAAGGTCCTGGGTTTGGCATTCGAGAAGTCTTTATAAGTGCACTCCCTCGAGCGCTCATGACCCTCGACAAGGTTAGAAGGACGTGGATCAGCTCCCGACCCACTAGTACCGCCAGCATTGATATGAGATAAGGCAGCCGCTACAGCTGCCATGACTGCCGCTTGGAACATGGCAGCATCGAATTGAGGGGGTGGTGGTGGAGGTGGTGTCGTTGCTTCCATTTCATTGTTACGTCTAGGATTCCTACGAGGAGGCATCTTTTTCTATAAAAGTCAATAGATAAAAAGATAGTGAGATATCAAGAATGAATATGAATTTGATATCTCTGAACTTAAACACTTAATTCAACAAGAATCTTGTAAAGAATTGAAAATAGATGTCCACTGCAAGTATAACTTGCAATAGGATAATATAAATTGGAGTGGTTATTTTTCGAAGAATATCTAAATACATGTCGATTGTGTTGATATCTATGTAATCTGTATATGTGACCTTCAAGTAGGTCCATAATACTATGAAAGTATTGACATTAAACCGACCTACCGAAAATAAAATTTTTCGCGGCCGTATCAAAAAGTATGAAAAACAACACTGGAACATATCCTTAATCCCAAAACTTTGGAATGGAATGTTTGTGAAAATTGTAATAGCTCTTGTTGAAGTAAGGTGCTTATTATTTTATTGATACTTAATTTTGTACATGTCCTGAAAGTAGTCTATACATTCAGTATATTAAACTAGAAAAGTAGTGTAAACACTACTTGCGACGGTTGCTTCGACGGTTACTGGGTTCCGCTTCGTCTTGCGATTTCCAGCGCCTTTCTTGGGCAGCTTGATGCTCCCTCAGTCCTCTGATCTCTGATTCGGCAGCATTAAGTTGCCTTTGAAGGGCTTCAGTATGGTGTTGGGTATCATCTTGCATCTCGTCAAGACGAAGGATATCGGCAGCGTTAGCCTGTGCAGCCGCATTCACTTCTAGGATACGATTGATTGACATCCTTGATTGATCGAATTGTCGGGCAATTTGATTCACTATAACTGGAAGAGCTCTATCGGCTGCTCCTCCTTCTGAGACGTTATAGAAACCCTGTTGCATTCTGTAGGGAGGGTGTTGGTCGCCTTGTCGACTCCAATGGTTTATGTATTGGCCCCACTCGGGTATAGGTATTGCTTCCTCTTGTCTCAGGGGACGTATCCCCGGGTTGCAGACTTGTGGCTCTGTATCGGTACCGCTTGATTCGCTGTCCTCAAATGGTTCTACATCTGAGTCTTCTTCTGGATCTTCCACTATCCATTCCTGATTGCCATGATTTGGAAAACAAGGGTCCCCTGGTGGATGATGTCCTGCCATTGTGTCTGTACAAGAATAAGGTTATGAGAAATGCTTGAAAAGAAAACTAAAGCATATCGATGTTTATAATATTCTTATAGTATTTTATGTTCTGTTCTTAGAGTTTCTTTGGTAGTTGGTAAGTTTTAGATACGTCACAACACTACTATCACTCCCAAACACATGTTGGTCATGTCTAAAATCAATATAGTTGATCAGGCTATATTAATTCTAGACATGATTACATAACTGCCCGGGTTTAACTGTAATGTTCAACATCCAAATACTTTTAAGTTCTTATGACTATGTACTTGTAGGGATGAGGGTTAGTATATTTATTGTAAAAATACTTAAAATTCTTAAAAGTATACTTGTAGTCAGAGCTCTTAGCCCCAATGTATTTATAGTTTGTATATCTTTTATGGATTGATATACTAAGTTCACTATAAACAATGCTCTGATACCAATCTGTCACACCCCCAAACCAGACGGCGGAAACGTCCAGGGGTGGAGGACTTCATTTGTGGTATCACAACACATGCATCATAGTAATCAAAGTACAAACAACCATTGTATTTAAAAGTATAATATTTACATGTGTACAATCATTGTTTATTGAAACCAAACTAGTTATACAAAAGAAGAAGATAAGACTCATAATGGCTCCATCTTCTCAAAAAGCTCGGGGAGTACGTGTTATTATTTCCCTGAGAATACAAGTAATTTGAAAAGAGAGTATCAACAATAAGTTGAGTGAGTACATAAGTCTTTATGTTTGAATGCGTGTATTTGTATTTTGAATACGAAAACACTCCTAGAAAATCCCATATTTTCTGTGGTGTGTGAAAAGTAGTTTTATTCCCATAAAACCGTCTTATTTGTAAACCATTGTGTTTGTAAAACTATTATTTGAGAGTGTACCTGGCTTCACCAACTATTATTGAAAACTATAGTATAGCATTGTACTTTGCATTTTGTAAACTGGTACTTTGAAGATATACTTACGTTTAGTTGTTTATTCACTAACGTGTTATTAATATCTTTTTAATGAGTTATTATAACCATACTAAGACATGAACGCTTGAAACAAACGCCTGATGAGCGCTTAAAATGTTGATAACAATTGCCACTCATTGGCGTGTATGCCTGACTGTAGCTAGCAGTCTGAGTGCGGGGTTGTCAATCCCGATATAGATCTACACACAACTTGTTTCGATCCCCAGACTGGAGATTCTGGTTATAATGTCAGGGCTTTACCTTAGTTGTCTAAACTGAATCTAAACAACCTGAATTGAATGTCTCATCAAAAGCATATAAACGTTACATGTATATTAGTTATGAAAACCCAATCATTCTGAAATAAATGATTGACAGTATGTTCTTGACTTAGTATTCTGAACATGTATTTGATAAGTGTAAACCCTTGATTTGTTTTGAATTAAAACCCTTGTTGCATGTAAAACAGTGTATTCATATGAATTATTGCTCTATGTATCATAAATTATACCTATTATAATTTATATGTACTTTATGAATTGGTAACTAACTATTTTTGCATGTAATCCTTTGCTCAACATGTTACAAAGGGTGATTAAGATGATGAAATAACTTTTAATTTTATATACATATACAATTTTAAATATAAGTAAAATTTGAACGACCTTCGGACAAATAACTGGTACTACAAGTCCACATCCAAACAAGGAAAAGGACCTAGAATGAATTATTAGTCCTAAGGCTTTTAAATCTTATTTATATTAAATTATATATACAAATATGTATATTTGGGAAAAATATAAGTTTATAAAAGAGTTCAATATTTGAAGTATTCTTGATGCCTTAAAATCATTTTATCATGATTTCAAATCATTTATTTATAACACAAAGTTGGTGTGTTATACTTGTATTTCCCCCCTTAAAACAGTAGAAATTATGAAAATACGGGGGTATGAACTCACTTGGTAGGTGGTAATTCGGACAGGGTTTCGTTTCACGAAACGGAGTTTACTTGTCGAGAAACCGGCTCAAATCGGGCAGAGTTTTGACAGGAGAGAGGATGAATTCTCGAGAATTTCGGGGCTTCACGGCTTACTTGGGCTCGAGTCTTGATACCGGGGCTTTAAGGGTTGTATATAAGCTTAAGGGTGTGGAAAAAGTGAAAGAGAGTAAAATTTGGGGTGAAAAGTGTAAAAAATCCGGAAACCCTCGCATGCCTTATATAGGCCGAAGCCTCAGATCCGAAGCTTGTGCGAGGCTACGCGAGGCTGACATTCTGCGAAGGGAAGCAGCTTTGGTTCAGAGGTGGTAGGCTCGGATTGGTCTAGCCCACGGTCCAATGCAAAGAAGCCACGTGCGAAGGGGTGTCCGAGGGTGGTGCGAGGCGTGTGCGAGGAGCATCCCCGGTGTGTCTCTTTGCGAGGTTGTCCGAGTGGGATTGGAAGAGGTGGCCGAATCAGGAGGTGACACGCGAGATTTGGTCCCCTCAGCAGCCGACACGTGGAGGCTTGCATGCGAGGGGTGAGGTGGTGCTACTGTTCATGCGAATTTTCCCGGGTATTTCTATTTTTCTTTATTTTTTTGCCAAAACTTGTAAAATTCATAACTTTTGCATAAGAACTCCGTTTTTGACGTTCTTTATATGCACGCGTAGCAAAAATTATACTCTACGACTTTCGTTTTGACTTCGTCGGCTAATTTTGAATTTATTTTTAATATTCTTATTTTAAATAGACCGGGACGTGAATCCGTTATAAATTCATAACTTCTTCATACGACGTCCGTTTTTGTCTGTCTTTTTACCGTTGTACTACTAATGACAAGACCTTCAATTCTCGTTTAGGTCGTGTTGGCTAAAAACCACTCGATCTTTATTTTGAGTTTTTAGCTGTACACTGCTATACTGAAACTTCGAAAAATCATAACTTCCTCATACGAAGTCAGATTTTGGCGTTCTTTTTAAGAAAGTTCTCGGTTTAACATAAACTATAACTTTCATTTAGATTCTTAAGGCTAGAAATCCTTTTATCAAAATTCAGTTTTTACACTGAACAATGTTTTGCCGGTTTTGTCGCGGATTTTCGATTGGTCATAACTTCTTCGTTATAACTCGGATTTTAGTGTTCGTTCTATTTTTGGAAACCTTGTTACAATATCTATCACTTGGTTCAACCCAATTGAGATTATTTAATAATTTATTTTTGAGGGTCAATTATGTAAATATACATAGTATGCCAAAATTTCTCTTTAGTTAATTAAAAAGAAGAACAATTTGACCTACACTATTACATAAGTTTGAAATAATGGTTTGTCACAAAACTATTTGGTAAAATGGCTAATGAGTAGCCAATCATTTGAATGTTACTTACTAATCACATGTGATTGATATTGTAACTAGCATAATTCTACTTGTATCCCCCCATAAAACATTTAAAAATAGTTAAAACTTTGATTAACAGGTATGAATTCACCTGTTGTGGGTGATACGGATGAACTGCAGAGATAGGACTCCTAGGTGTCAACTAAAGACTTTAGACACACACAATGATCCTAATTATATATGAAGACATATGCATATAAACAATTAGTGATTATGACACTAATTAAAGATGTATAAACATCCTAATGCGAGAAAAAAACTTTTGGTCAAGTGCTAGGAGGCTAATGGGTTGCAACAAAGGAGTGCAAGACCTCATATGGAATTTTATGGTCAAATGACCATGTGTGTTGGAGTTAACGGCCCAGGGGAGTAAACTCTTGGCCGTAATCTCTCAATAGAGTCACTAAATGAAGCCTAACTTGATTACAACTCAAGTGGTGAAGTGCTTCAAGGCTTAAACAAGTGTTTGGGTGGGTTTAAGGCCTTAAAATGGCCTTGCTTGATGTTCACGGCCCTGAGACCATATCCCTTGGAGATTACGACCGTAATCTCCATTGGGGGGATGTTTATGGTGTTTTGAGGTTCCTAGCTCATTGGTGATTTGTTCTAGGATAAGTTCTAGCCATGTGGAAACATTAGGGGCACAATATCACCCCTTTATAGAGTTTTCAGCCTAAGGACCAATCCTTATGAGCTTACGGCCGTAAACTCTATGGGAACATGGTTTCTTGGGAGCTTTAGGTCCTTAACATTTCAAGGATATTATCCAAGCTAGGTTCTAGGCATAAGGAAGGAGTTAGGGTGTCATTTGCCCCATTTATAGGGGTTTACGACCCAAGAACTTGTCTTGGCCATAAACTCCTTTTTCCTTGTGTTTCCTTATGATTTCTAGGCAATTAGGGTACTTGCCAAAATTAGTCCCTTGGCTTAAGAAATGCTTTTATGGTATTTTGGCACAAAAACATGGAGTTCACGGCCCAAGAACTTCCTTGGCCGTGAACTCACTTCTATCTTTGATTCTAAATTGTTTTGTGGTCTAAAACATGTAATGGTGGCTTCTAGTTTGAGTTCCAAGGCTTTGATGGACATTGGGCACTCTTTTAGCCTTTAAAGAGGACTTTACTCTTCAAGTGTTCTTGGGCGGTAAACTCACGAATCTTGGGGTTTTGATCCAATTTTGATGTTATAAACTACATTCTAAGCTATATAATATAACTAGATAGAAGTACTCACGATTTGGGATAAAAACCCGAAGATCCGTGAGAGAGAATTCGACTCTTCTCTAGTTGGAAATGCAACTAATGAATGAATATGGTTCAGATTTCTATATATAGTCCTAAGATTTTTGGCAGAAAATATTTTATTTCTGAAATGAACTCTCATATCATAGAGTATTGGAATAACAGTGTTGCACAAAACCCTAGTCCATCCACTCTCCTGATATCTCCTTAAGTGCTAAACCTGAGATACTCAAACTTATACCCAAAGTCTGGAATTTCACTGTAACTGTTCTAACTTCTATTGGCTTGATATGGTTTGTTCATAATGGAAATTTATGGTTTTCACATCATCCCCCTGTTAAAGGGAATTTGGTCCCGAAATTAGAATTTAGATAAGGAAGTAGGTATGAATGATCGAGTCATGAGGAGGAAACTTCCTAATCGATTGGTTCTAGCGCTCCTTAGTGAAATCGGGTTCCCGGTTGGTATCCCAACGAACCTTCATTAACTGGCGATGACGTTGCTTCGTCCGCTTGACCTCTCGATCGAGGGTCACTACGGTTCTAATACACAGGCGAGGATCTCGACAAGTGGACTTACAAGAGTCCTAACGGAAAGGTATGGTTTCACGAGCGAAACGCGAAGAGTACAATGTGCGTTACTGAGTTCGCGGAGTAGGTCTAGTCTGTGAGATACAGGACCGATTCTGGTAAGAATCTAGGAGGTCCTATCTATCTTGGATTTAGCTTTCCACGCAATACGAAGCATATTAAGCCATTCACAAAGTGAGTTCTCCTATAGAACTTGGTCACTCATTTAGAATCTCCAAGGTTTCTTTTTCTTGTTTAACTTCCCAGTCAAGGACCACCCCTTGCTGGGTCAGAGTCATAAAGGTTTTTGTATTTCGTGAGGGGTTCTAAATGAACTATGACAGTAGGTCGGTAAGACGTAGAATTTGGCAAATGACTGTAGGCGTCTCTGGTGTCGACAAATTCTCAACGGTTTTGACAAATTGTAAGAGTACTCAAAATTTCCCACATCACTAACAGTGTGTCATATAAATTTGACTCTTCAATTTCAAAACTCGTGCCTAGGGAACTTCGCGAAAAGTATCTCTAAAGGTAATGTTCCCATGGTTTTCTTCTTACTATGAGGGTAGATAAGTAGGTCGTTACATGGAGTAATGACGAACTAATCCAAGTAACAAACACGTTCCCTACTAATTTAGCTCATGAATACTATGGGCATATTGGTCCTATCCGAGGGGTATCACTACGGACTCGAAGTGTCCGCATCGAGTTCGGAAGGTAGTCTTCCGGACATCCTACCCTAACACTCAAACTGGTGATATTCGGATCTTAGATCCATTTCTGAAAGTAATTATCTCCCTGCGTTTGCTCAACCGCTTCATCTATGCGTGGCAGAGACAATGATTTCTAATGGAAAAATCTTGACGGAGTCCTCGATGTCTGAGGTACATATGATGCAATCCGTCGTTCTCTGGAAGAATAAGATCAGCTTTATCAAGGGTGAGAAGCCTAGTCTTCTAATTCGATTCCTGTGTAGTTCGCTAAGTTGTCCGGGCTGTACTTGTATCTTCGTAGATGTTTAGACCGTAGGGTGATCGGTTTACAGGAGTCGTGATGGGTTCTAAGTTTGTTCACATGCCGATGCGATTACTCGTACTCTTGGGCAGTCTCCGTCCTGAAGTTCATATTTAGAATTCATACATGTTTTCACCATCACAATATCATGTATACGAGTCATATATAATTAAGACTAAAAAGGTAGTCGAATAACTGATTCTTCTTTAAGCTCACATCTTATCGAGGAAAAAGAAGTTAAAGCGGAATCATCAATTCTAAACCTGTAGAACCTTGATTACATATCGCCCCTATGTATACATTCTTCATCGATAGATTTACCGTATGGATCTTTGGATTGAACTTGACGTACTGTACGAGTGGTACTTCGGGGATTTCTTTGGAAAAAGAAAAGAACTATGAGGTACTCCATGCATGCGTACTTCGGTGTTCTGATATGATGGCTACGCTAAAACGACGTTTACTGACAACGAGATGTACGTATGAAGCTGTTTTCGTGAGGATCAAATTGAATCGAGTCGTATGATAATGTCGGAATCATACAGAAACTTCAAGACATTAGATTTGAACACAAGGCGCTTACAGACAAAACACAACCGTGCAACCATGAACAGAGTTACAGTGCTTTAGACTTACTACAAGACTATTGCTACGAATAAGGTATACTACAAAAGACAAGTATCCGCAGCACGAGCATCCCTATACAGATAGGATATCGCAAAAGGTAAGACTCTAGTTGCACTAGTTTCGGATAGTTTATAAGTCTGTTACAACGAAACGCCTAAATTACATTAACGTGGGTTCTGGAGCAGGTTCTCCTGCAGCTGTGATCCTGAGAATCTTCCCATCTGCGCCAGAGTTCCTTGTTATAGGGAAATCCTTCTGGAAGTGCCCTATCTCACTGCATTGGTGGCATGACTGGCTAGTACTGGCATTGTTGGTGGGAGTGCGGTATTTAGCCAGTGTTATGTGGACACAAGTGCCTTCCTCATTACTCCACCTTGGAAATTGCTTTTTAAAGCGTTCTGCAGGAGTTGCCACTTGTGGCTGTGGCATGGCAAGTCTTTGGGCTCTCTTGCGCTCCTTTAGGGCTTTATGATATCGTCTCTTCCTTTCGGTCTTACGGCTTCGAAAGTCCATGACTATTGCCATTTGTTGGTTTCCCGGTTTGGCATTACCATCGGAAATCTCGACTCCTTTGTCAGTCTTGCTTGTCTTGCCTGAGTTGATGTGCGTAAGGAAAGTTGTCACAGCAGCTGCTACTGCAGCTTGTAATGTAGCGGCGTCGATATGGAGGATAGGGGTTTTGTTGTTCGACGGATTGTTTCCGGATGACAACATGATTCTGTATCACGAAAGATAAGGGTTTTGTGAGCGATTCTGGTTGACCCTAGATGTACTTCGATTGTCTAAGTAAAGAGCAAGACTATGTTCTCGAAAGTTTGACCTACATCCCTAAGACACAGTCTTAGTGCGGATTGGAAGTATGTTCACGATGGTTTGACCTACATCTCTACGATGCAATCCTAGTACTGAGTGGAGGTGTGTTCATGCAGTCCGAGTACAATTTCTCTCTCTAGTCTAACACTCCAAAATGGACTCTTACATAATGGGAGTCACTGACTTCCTATTTATAGGAAAGACTCGACCCATTTACACATACAAAGAGGAAAGCCTAAACACTACATCCAAGCATGACTTTGCACCCTAACATTCTCCCCCTCAAAGTTAGGATTGGATGTCCGGCTTTAATCTCCAACGAGCTAGCGCGATCAAGACCAAACTCCCCCTCGAAGTAACACCGATCTTCAAATCCGTAAATGAATATTCGATAAACCCGAGAAGCTTCGAATACCCATCATTCTCCCCCTTTTTATAATCAGAAAAATGATTATAAAACCCACTAAGGATGAGAAGCGCCCGAGGAATAGTCTTCACGATACTCCCCCTTGATGTGTACCAAAAATGAATCACCAAAAATCTTGCACGGAAAAACAATCACGAAAAAGCCACAAAAATTTTCCAATTTATGAAAATTTTTGACTTTTTGAGTGAAAGTTGCAAGATTTTTCAAAAATCGGGTAGAAATTGTCACTTTCTGAAACTTGCAGGGACTCGTTGCGCCAAAAACAGTCAAATATGCGAAACTCTAGCCCATTTGCGAAACCGGGTATAAAGCGTAAATTCGCACAAACTACAGGGACCAGAACAGAAAATTCTGCAATTTCTCAGTTTTTATTACTCATATTTCGAAGTTGGGTATAAACTGTCAAAAATGCGAAACTGCAGGTACTCATTTTGAAATTTTCTACATTTTCTTCAAACTTGCGAAGCTGGGCTACTTTTGTCATTTCGTGAAAATATAAGGGACCAATTCTGAAACTATTTGCTTTCTTCTTTCCCAATTCACGTTATACTGTAAAAGACTTCGCACGTTCCTTACTTTGCATGTGAAACATGAATGCGAATCATTATCTCCTTCGCATTCTATAGATGCGAACACAATCAAAATCTTCAACTCCAAAATTGAACACAACACCAAATGTGAATTCTATTCACACAAATGCGAATTGAACAAACATGGCAGATGCGAACCCAAACAAGATCAATATGCGAACTTAATTTTTTTTCATTACATCAACTCGATTCCCAAATCATTCTTCACAATATCGGCTCCCAGTAAACCCAAAATCACAAAATCGAACTTGTTATCCATCGACCTTTCGCTTTTCAATTATGATCGACTCCAAACTTGCGAAATCAAAATCAATTAACCAGATGAGAACACATGATAAACTGTAATCGATGAACACCAAATCGATTTTGAATCCATTCACTATTACCAACCCTTCGATTGTTCGCATTTCATTCCCAATCTAAGTTTTCTTCGTCCCCAGATTATCAAAAATTAATGCATCACAGACTTTGTTTTCGTGTAACCCAACTCATCAAACTATCGACTATGTAATCAAATCGATAACTTCAAAATTGACATCACAATCCGCTTAACTGTTCGAACATTAACACCAAAATCGATTTTAATATCAACCCAATAACAAGACGTCGTTCTTTGACATTCGAATCATCCAATATTTAGAGTTCGCATTTATCATTCAAATCACGAACGCAGCTAATAATCGACTCCAAACATCACAAATCCACAAGTATCGACCATCACCAGTTCGACTATCGAAACCATCGATTCATCGCAAATCATCGATTATCCATTCCAAGCATACCCTTCGAATTCAAATCCTTCAATCATCGATTCATCTCCTAAACTCCATTTTGTTCACAGTTTGACTTTTTAGAGTCAACGATCCATAAACACAAAATCGATGAATCTGATGTTCTATTTCAGATCAAAAAGTGTTTTTCAATTGCTCTTCATCGATTTCAGTTGTTCTTTGTACAAGTTCATCAAAATCAAGATCCAATTTGATGATTCCTTCACATGAACTTGTATAGAATCGATTTCATCATGTTCCAAATCACACGAAATCAAAACATATTAATAGATTATCAATCGACATGAACCAAAAGAAAGAGAGCAAAAAAAACTTTCGAGAAAACGAGATGAACAATCAGATGCGATCGATTAAGGAGAAATAATAGATTCGTATGAGTTCTATGGTACAACCATTGGAAGCGAATGAGAAAATCAGTGACAAATTCAATGAATCATTCATTGTAAACGATTTTGGGCTTGAATTCAATGAACAATATTCGAATCTTATGTTTGGACTCAATCGATTTTGTGGATGAATAGCAGCATTCGACATTTTGCGCTTCTAATTATGAGTTAGATGAACAACAATGGATTATGTGATTTGGGCCCAGGTTAAATCAAAAAAAAATTCATGTTTGTCTTGTGCTTGATCTAAACAAATAATAATTGGATCAACAATGGGTTTGAAACGGATTAGATCCGATGAGGCAAATCGATCAAAAATGAAAAACGAAAAACACGAATCGAAATTATGGACGTTTTGGAATCCATTTGAGAATTTGAGATACCTTTTTGACGAATCGAATTCCATTTTCAACGAACGAATCAAATTTGGAAGATCTTGGTTCTTTTGTCGAAATGAGAAAATCTCCAAATCGAACATTGTACCACCCACCATGCGAGATGTACAACTCGTTCTTCGTGTTCTTCGTGTTCTTCAATGATCCAAGAACAACTTGAAAAGAACCACCAACACTTTTGGGTTTTGACTTCAAATTCAATGCAACCTTTGGAGATTGTTGCTTTGGAACCCAAATTTGCTTCACGGATTTTGGCTTCACAACATTTGACGATTTTTGTGAGTAAACCCGCTTATTCTTCCGATTCATCTTCTTCTTCTTTTTCTTTCTCATATTTTTGCATCTTGAAGACTTGACTTCATGAACAAACCCACTTTCAACAACATAAACATTTTGAGTTTGAATCAAATCTTTTGGAGTTTGATACTTGTGATTTTCTTGGATCACCGGCTTCCGATAAGGAATCATTCCTTCAAACGAATCACAAGAACACAAAACATCATCGGTTTGAACTCCAATTGAGCAAAAAACTTTTTCATCTTGAAAATCAACTTGAACTCCTTTTTCGTGAACATCATCATCATCAAGAACACCATCCCGAGCTTCACGATAATCTGCATAAAATTCAAGTTTATTTCTTCCATATTTGCATTCAGCACGAGAAATCCCTTTTATGACTTCTCCATCTCTTCTATTTCTTCGTCTCTTTTGATATGTTGTAACCAAACGATCAAACAAATGTTTGGTTCGAAAAATTGGACAACTAATTAATTCTCCAACTTCATTCTTTTCTCCATTTACAACCATATCATATTCACTTTTCAATCCAACAGTTAAACTATAAAGAAGATATTCAAATGAGCATTCAATTTGAACATCTTCACTACGTATCATCCATTTCTCCATGATTACAAGAACATGAAATTTTCTAGAGAGAGAAAGTGATTTTGAATGGGTTTTCTAGAAAGAGAAAGTGATACAAACAAGTATTCTAGAGAGAGAAAGTCGAATTATGGATCAAATAAAAAAAAAATCGACTTCAAGAACACAAAAACACTCTAATCACGAAGATCCATGATCAAAAATGAATCACTAATCAAAATAGACATCAAGGATAAATTCTTGATGAAAATCAAGAACACCCGCTCTGATACAAATAGTAAAGGTGTTGATTATGATGGCATGTGCGGAATTAGAAAGATCTAGTGATTCATCATACAAAATCAAGAACACAAGGAGTAAATAAATCTTTGTAAGCTCTTATTAGATCTAGAAAGATTATACAAATAGGTTTGCATACAATTTCTCTCTCTAGTCTAACACTCCAAAATGGACTCTTACATAATGGGAGTCACTCACTTCCTATTTATAGGAAAGACTCAACCCTGTTACACATACAAAGAGGAAAGCCTAAACACTACATCCAAGCATGAATTTGCACCCTAACATTCTCCCCCTCAAAGTTAGGATTAGATGTCCGGCTTTAATCTCCAACGAGCTAGCGCGATCAAGACCAAACTCCCCCTCGAAGTAATGGAATGGAAGGGTTGACCTACATCCCTATGATGCAGTCCTAGTAATGGAATGGAAGTGAGTTTGTAGAATGTTCTTAAGACGTTTGTCGTTCAAGCCAAGGTATTGTTGGTTGGTGAATAGCATGATCTAACCATTAAAAGAGACTTGGAGATGTCTCCAGAGCTAAATTACTATAGTCCAATGACTTTGACTAAAGCATGAATTCAGATAGACTCCAATGAAAGTATGATAAAAGTACTTGAATGAAGAATGACATAGAAGTTAGCCGACTGTCAAAATCATTGGTATTCATGACGTAATATTTTGGGAAAACGACCTTGTAAAGGTCTTACATCATATCCAGAGAAGATAGTTCTTGACAGCATAAAGACCTAACCAAAAGTATTTACAGTACAAGGTAATTTCACAGAAAATGCCACATCGGGCATAGACAGAAAAACGATTCCTTTTTAACAAGGAAAATAAAGTAAAGCGTCTACTACCGGCGACGGTCATCCCTCTGGTGAACTCTCATTTCAGCCAGTTGACGTTCCATATCAAGAAGGTATCTTTCGTATACCCTCTGACGTACTCGGAGCTCAATGACTTTGGCTCGAGTTTCAGCTAGTGCTTGTAGTAGGGTTTCGTGGTTTCTATAAGATCTCTCGCGAGCATGTTCAAGGCTGTTGGTGCGAAGGATATGCATCCCTCCATTGGTGTCAATTTCCGCGATCCGACGTAGAGCTGTCCTGCCCTGAATTTCGTTTCGGGCAACTCTACGGATCAGGATTGGTAGAACTCTATCTGTTGTGCTACCTTCATTTACGTTGTAGAAGATTCGGTCGCCATTAAACGGCATAGTTTGGTCTTGATCTTCGCCCCATGCTTCCAAACATTCAACCCATGGAGGCGTTGGGCCATGAAAAGTCGGACGAGGGTTAGGAATTGGAACGGGAGCTGCCTTGGGTAGGTTCTCGACCTCGGGTTCAGAGTTAGCATCATCTGAAAGGTCTTCATCATGGTGATCATTCAAAGGAATCAGATGATCATTCTCTGGTTCTACTCCAAATCATCCAGCAATGACTACGTTCGGAAGGTACTGGTTGTCGTGGGGATGGAGTCCAGCCATGTTATCTACGCGATAATTGGGGTAAGAAAATGATTATTAAATGAAACTATCTAGATAATTATTTAGAAAATCATCATTAGTTACATCGCTATTTGTGAAGTGCATACCAGTTATATGTAATCGAAACAGGATAGGCCTTCAAATAAGTGATATTAACTCCAAATTCACACAGAATAAGGATAAAGTAAAAATTTCACAGATTCTAAGTCTATAACATCCTAACTACATATAGCCTTAGTGTATCCACTTAGAAACTATCAACTTAGTAATGAAGAATCTCGGTTTAGTTCTCAAGTATAAAGTACTTATAGTAACACCAAATACTCCTATAGTATTTTAAGTTTAATGTTATTTTCTACTGTTCTCATTGTGGTAGGGTTGGTAAGATTTTAGACTTGTTGCAACCACACAACTACACTTAGGCACATGCTAGTCAACCCTCGGATAATATAGGTGATCAGGCTATATCTTCCCAGTTTTGACTATATGTCTCTAAGTCCACCTGTGTTGCCCAACAATCGTAATTCTTTTGTACTGTCCTAGTGACATGGATTTTAGTATGAATGCAGGCACGTATACTTAATTAAATATTTTATTATTTAAATTATAAACTTTTGTTCAGAGTATTTTTAATCCCTTATGTATTTATAGTTAGTATATCCTTTATGGGTTGATATACTTAATTCACTATAAACAATGCTTTGATACCAATCTGTCACACCCCAAAACCAAGAACGGCGGAAACATTCTGGGGCGGAGGACGTCATGTACAGTATCACAACAATGAAAAGCAGTAAACAAGCAACAACATCATCCATTGAATTAATAATATAATTATTATACAAGTGTGTTCTGTCAAATTTTGATAAACACTAAAGCATAAATCAAAATGAAAGATGAGTCTTGAACGAGGAATAGTCTTCACGATACTCCCCCTTGATGTGTACCAAAAATGAATCACCAAAAATCTTGCACGGAAAAACAATCACGAAAAATCCACAAAAATTTTCCAATTTATGAAAATTGTTGACTTTTTGAGTGAAAGTTGCAAGATTTTTCAAAAACCGGGTAGAAATTGTCACTTTCTGAAACTTGCAGGGACCCGTTGCGCCAAAAACAGTCAAATATGTGAAACTCTAGCCCATTTGCGAAACCTGGTATAAAGCGTAAATTCGCACAAACTACAGGGACCATAACTGAAAATTCTACAATTTCTCAGTTTTTATTACCCATATTGCGAAGTTGGGTATAAACTGTCAAAAATGCGAAACTGCAGGTACTCATTTTGAAATTTTCTACATTTTCTTCAAACTTGCGAAGTTGGGCTACTTTTGTCATTTCGTGAAAATATAAGGGACCAATTTTGAAACTATTTGCTTTCTTCTTTCCCAATTCATGTTATACTGTAAAAGACTTCGCACGTTCCTTACTTCGCACGTGAAACATGAATGCGAATCATTATCTCCTTCGCATTCTATAGATGCGAACACAATCAAAATCTTCAACTCCAAAATTGAACAAAACACCAAATGCGAATTCTATTCACACAAATGCGAATTGAACAAACATGGCAGATGCGAACCCAAAGAAGATCAATATGCGAACTTAATGTTTTATTTTCATTACAGCAACTCGATTCCCAAATCATTCTTCGCAATATCGACTCCTAGTAAACCCAAAATCACAAAATCGAACTTGTTATCCGTCGACCTTTCGCTTTTCAATTATGATCGACTCCAAACTTGCGAAATCAAAATCAATTAACCAGATGCGAACACATGATAAACTGTAATCGATGAACACCAAATCGATTTTGAATCCATTCACTATTACCAACCCTTCGATTGTTCGCATTTCATTCCCAATCTAAGTTTTCTTCGTCCCCAGATTATCAAAAATTAATGCATCACAGACTTTGTTTTCGTGTAACCCAACTCATCAAACTATCGACTATGTAATCAAATCGATAACTTCAAAATTGACATCAAAATCTGCTTAACTGTTCGAACATTAACACCAAAATCGATTTTAATATCAACCTAATAACAAGATGTCGTTCTTTGACATTCGAATCATCCAATATTTAGAGTTCGCATTTATCATTCAAATCACGAACGCAGCCAATAATCGACTCCAAACGTCACAAATCCACAAGTGTCGACCATCACCAGTTCGACTATCGAAACCATCGATTCATCGCAAATCATCGATTATCCATTCCAAGCATACCCTTCGAATTCAAATCCTTCAATCATCGATCCATCTCCTAAACTCCATTTTGTTCACAGTTTGACTTTTTAGAGTCAACGATCCATAAACACAAAATCGATGAATCTGATGTTCTATTTCAGATCAAAAAGTGTTTTTCAACTGCTCTTCATCGATTTCAGTTGTTCTTTGTACAAGTTCATCAAAATCAAGAACCAATTTAATGATTTCTTCACATGAACTTGTATAGAATCGATTTCATCATGTTCCAAATCACACGAAATCAAAACATATTAACAGATTATCAATCGACATGAACCGAAAGAAAGAGAGAAAAAATAACTTTCGAGAAAACGAGATGAACAATCAGATGCGATCGATTAAGGAGAAATAATAGATTCGTATGAGTTCTATGGTACAACCATTGGAAGCGAATGAGAAAATCAGTGACAAATTCAATGAATTATTCATTGTAAATGATTTTCGGCTTGAATTCAATGAACAATATTCGAATCTTATGTTTGGACTCAATCAATTTTGTGGATGAATAGCAGCATTCGACATTTTGGGCTTCTAATTATGAGTTAGATGAACAACAATGGATTATGTGATTTGGGCCCAGGTTAAATCAAAACAAAATTCATGTTTGTATTGTGCTTGATCTAAACAAATAATAATTGGATCAACAATGGGTTTGAAACGGATTAGATCCAATGAGGCAAATCGATCAAAAATGAAAAACGAAAAACACGAATCGAAATTATGGACGTTTTGGAATCCATTTGAGAATTTGAGATACCTTTTTGACGAATCGAGTTCCGTTTTCAACGAACGAATCAAATTTGGAAGATCTTGGTTCTTTTTTCGGAATGAGAAAATCTCCAAATCAAACATTGTACCACCCACCATGTGAGATGTACAACTCGTTCTTCGTGTTCTTCAACGATCCAAGAACATCTTCAAAAGAACCACCAACACTTTTGGGTTTTGACTTCAAATTCAATGCAACCTTTGGAGATTGTTGCTTTGGAACCCAAATTTACTTCACGGATTTTGGCTTCACAACATTTGATGATTTTTGTGAGTAAACCCGCTTATTCTTTTGATTCATCTTCTTCTTCTTTTTCTTTCTCATCTTTTTGCATCTTGAAGACTTGACTTCATGAACAAACCCACTTTCAACAACATGAACATTTTGAGTTTGAATCAAATCTTTTGGAGTTTGATAGTTGTGATTTTCTTGGATCACCGGCTTCCGATAAGGAATCATTCCTTCAAACGAATCACAAGAACACAAAACATCATCGGTTTGAACTCCAATTGAGCAAAAAACTTTTTCATCTTGAAAATCAACTTGAACTCCTTTTTCTTGAACATCATCATCATCAAGAACACCATCCCGAGCTTCACAATAATCTGCATAAAATTCAAGTTTATTTCTTCCATATTTGCATTCAGCACGAGAAATTCCTTTTATGACTTATCCATCTCTTCTATTTCTTCGTCTCTTTTGATATGTTGTAACCAAACGATCAAACAAATGTTTGGTTCGAAAAATTGGACAACTAATTAATTCTCCAACTTCATTCTTTTCTCCATTTACAACAATATCATATTCACTTTTCAATCCAACAGTTAAGCTATAAAGAAGATATTCAAATGAGCATTCAATTTGAACATCTTCACTACGTATTATCCATTTCTCCATGATTACAAGAACTTGAAATTTTCTAGAGAGAGAAAGAGGTTTTGAATGGGTTTTCTAGAAAGAGAAAGTGATACAAACAAGTATTCTAGAGAGAGAAAGTTGAATTATGGATCAAATCAAAAAAAATCAACTTCAAGAACACAAAAACACTCTAATCACGAAGATCCATGATCAAAAATGAATCACTAATCAAAATAGCCATCAAGGATCAATTCTTGATGAAAATCAAGAACACCTTCTCTGATACCAATTGTAGAGGTGTTGATTATGATGACATGTGCGGAATTAGAAAGATCTAGTGATTCATCATACAAACTCAAGAACACAAGGGGTAAATAAATCTCTGTAAGCTCTTATTAGATCTAGAAATGTTATACAAATGGGTTTGTATACAATTTCTCTCTCTAGTCTAACACTCCAAAATGGACTCTTACATAATGGGAGTCACTCACTTCCTATTTATAGGAAAGACTCAACCCATTTACACATACAAAGAGGAAAGCCTAAGCACTACATCCAAGCATGACTTTGCACCCTAACATACCTATATCCCTATGATGCAGTCCTAGTAATGGAATGGAAGTGAGTTTTTAGAACGGTCTTAAGATGTTTGTCGTTCAAGCCGAGGTATTGTTGGTTGGTGAATAATATGATCTAACCATTAAAAGAGACTTGGAGATATCCCTGGAGCTAAATTACTATAGTCCAAGTATGACTATCATTAACCAAAAATATAGTTTCTACATTGTCGTGCATCGTGTGTGTGTTCACGAAGTGAATGTAATGGGAAAATGAAATAGTACTATGGTGTAGTGCCGAACTACAGTCGTACCAATTACATTAAGTCTAGGGTAATTCTTCTAAGTACTATAGCATTTGAAATAAATAACTACATCGGTACTCAACTGCTTTATTTGAGGGATAAGGTATAATGTGATGTCTAGATCCCAAGCTATACGCTCCCCTGTCAAAGGGATTTTGAGACCTACCCACAACGCCTGCATGTATGGAAGCCGTGAGCATCCACATTACTATGATCATGTATACCCGATATAACTATCACAATGCGTTGCGATTCATCGGTATAGTTAGATCCTGAACTTGTTCTATGCTATAGCACCTAATGATGTCTGTCCTATCAAAGTATATGTAACCGCACTCATGTAAACGCATATATGTAAAAGTACTCATGTAAGGGTAATCATGTAAAACATATCTATGTAATAGTATAGTTATATACTGTAATGTTTTGCGTGTGCTAGCTGTAACGTGTGTTCTCTCTCTATCTAGCATGTATAGTAATGTATTGTGTGTACTAGCTGTAATGTATGTTCTTTCTATCTAGCAACTATTGACTCATGAATGAACTGACTCATTGTATGATATCGTGTTCTAATAATAGTTCTAGTATCTTCCTAAACTACCCCTATGCTAGCTTACTAGTAATATAACTGGTACGTATGAACATGGGTGTATACCCTTGCTACCCAAGGGTATTGAATGAATTGGAAGAACCTTTATGACTATATACGTACACATGAGATATAACTAATATTTAAACGACCTTCGGACGGGTACCCGATATCCCACCAGACCACATCTCAAGCACGAAAAGAAAATAGGGTGGATAGCCTTCCTAAGTCTTTTAAACATTTCTTATATAACTATACATATATAGGCATGCAATTGATAATATAAAAGCATAAAATAAGTTTGGTAAAACCTTTGAACATGATTATTATCTAAGAAATGATCAACTTGATGTCAATCTGTAAAATGGTTTGAAAGCGTGGGTTTGATAAAACAGTTTAAGTATAAAAGAACATTTGTTTGAAACACAATTATAAATGAGTTTGAAATGAAGCGTACAGAGTAAAGTGTACAACTTAATAAGGAGTTTTAATCATATAAAATGTTTATGAAAATCATTTGAAGGAAACTGTTTGGTAAAATGGCTAATGAGTAGCCAATCATTTGAATGCTGCTTACTAATCACATGTGATTGATATAGTAACTAGCATAATTCTACTTGTACCCCCCCCCCGGTAAAACATTTAAAAACAGTTAAAACATTGATTAAGGGGTATGAACTCACCTGTTGTGGGTGATACAGATGAACTGCAGAGGTAGGACTGCTAGGTGTCAAGTGAAGACTTTAGACACACACAATGATCCTAATTACATATGAAGACATATGCATATAAACAATTAGTGATTATAACACTAATTAAAGATGTATAAACATCCTAATGCGAGAAAAAAACTTTTGGTCAAGTGCTAGGAGGCTAATGGGTTGCAACAAAGGAGTGCAAGACCTCATATGGAATTTTATTGTCAAATGACCATGTGTGTTGGAGTTAACGGCCCAGGGGAGTAAAATCCTGGCCGTAAACTCTCAATAGAGTCACTAAATGAAGCCTAACTTGATTACAACTCAAGTGGTGAAGCGCTTCAAGGCTTAAACATGTGTTTGGGTGGGTTTAAGGCCTTAAAATGGCCTTGCTTGATGTTCACGGGCCTGAGACCATATCCCTTGGAGATTACGACCATAATCTCCATTGGGGGAATGTTTATGGTGTTTTGAGCTTCCTAGCTCATTGGTGATTTATTCTAGGATAAGTTCTAACCATGTGGAAACATTAGGGGCACAATATCACCCCTTTATAGAGTTTTCAGCCTAAGGACCAATCCTTATGAGCTTACGGCCGTAAACTCTATGGGAACATGGTTTCTTGGGAGCTTTAGGTCCTTAACATTTCAAGGATATTATCCAAGCTAGGTTCTAGGCATAAGGAAGGAGTTAGGGTGTCATTTGCCCCATTTATAGGGGTTTACGACCCAAGAACTTGTCTTGGCCATAAACTCCTTTTTCCTTGTGTTTCCTTATGATTTCTAGGCTATAAACCCATTAGGTTACTTGCCAAAATTATTCCCTTGGCTTAAGAAAGGCTTTTAGGGCATTTTGGCACAAAAACATGGAGTTCACGGCCCAAGAACTTCCTTGGCCGTGAACTCACTTCTAGCTTTGATTCTAAATTGTTTTGTGGTCTAAAACATGTAATGGTGGCTTCTAGTTTGAGTTCCAAGGGTTTGAGGGACATTGGGCACTCTTTTGGCCTTTAAAAAGGAGTTTACTCTCCAAGTGTTCTTGGGCGGTAAACTCCCGAATCTTGGGGTTTTGATCCGATTTTGATGTTATAAACTACAATCTAAGCTATATAATATAACTAGATAGAAGTACTCACGATTTGGGATAAAAACCCGAAGATCCGTGAGAGAGAATTCGGCTTTTCTCTAGTTGGAAATGCAACTAATGAATGAATATGGTTCAGATTTCTATATCTCGCAAAAGGTAAGACTCTAGTTGCACTAGCTAGCAGCCAGGTGTGGGGAAGTCAGCCCCGTATAGATCTATACACTCAAGTCATGCTCCCTTTCTAAGAGATTCTGGTTACGGGTGTGGTCCTCCACTCGCGTATCTATGTGGAGTGTTCACCGAGAACGTGTCTCCAATTTATAGGAATAACAAATTTACTAGTAATAATACAGAAAGTTCCTGTTATAAACAGTAATCCTCCACTCGCGTATCTCTGTGGAGTGTTACCGTGGATAAAACAGTGTACTAAGTTTCATGTTCAAAGTTCAAATGTCATGCTTTTAACTGATATAATGTGGGAAAACCATTTGTGAAATATAAAACATAACAGTTTATAAAGTATTTCACAAATAATGGGTATAAGTGTTCTGCAAGTTCAAACGGTTGTTTGTTACGATCATCAGTATTAAAAGCATATGTAATATGAAACACAACACATGTAAAACAAGTTTTGAGTACAAGTATCCCTTATACTTTTCTTGTATTCCCCCCCCCCCCCCTGAAAACAGTGAAAAACAATGAAAAATGGTAGGGGTATGAACTCACCAGACGAGAAAATGTGACGGTTTGGATGCTAAGCATCGGTTCGGGGCTTGATAACATGCGAGGTTCCTATGTAATATGAAATGATATCCAAATCTATCTAATTAGACTTTAAAACACTAATTAGATATGATAATACACTCTAATAAGCAAAAACACTTCAAATCAAGTGTTTGGAGTGACCCGGGTGACATCTACGGACATATATGGCTTAGGAATGGAGTTTACTCTTCAAGAGTAAACTCTTAGAAGATTTTACAGCCATAAGACTATGACCACATGAGTTCACGGTCGTGAACTCATTGTTGATGGGTTTTAAGGTGCTAAATGGTCAAATATCACTTGATGAATATTAGTATGGTTTAATCTAAGGCATGGAAATGAATTAAACCACCAATGGAACCATCAAAGGGATTTTACGGCCCTACACTAGGATTTTACGGCCGTAAGCTCCTATACCTTCTTAAATTGGTACTTTAGTGGCCTTAGATTAATCACATGTGATTCAAACAATTTTTACAAGCCTTAGAATGAATTTAAAGCACCATTTGACTAGTTTATGTGAGTTTATGGCCCTGGAACCCATCCTTGGGGGTTATGGCCGTGAACTCTCAAATGGAGGGTTTTCATCATGTTTAAGGTCCCCAAATCGATTTTGGTTGGTTCTAGAATTTATTCCAAGGCTATTGGTGTGTTTAAATGGCTTTTAAACACTTGATTTTGAGTTTACTCCTCATGAAGGTGAGTTTACGGCCCAAGCATGTTCTTGGGCAGTAAACTCATGTTTACTCCTCAAAAATTATGTTTAAGGTGTTCTAAGTCCGAATTGGCAAGCCATAAAGTCATATCTAAGTCCCAAAGGTGATTTGGAGGGGTTTTAAGGCTCAAAAACACTCTTAATATGTGTTTACGGCCCAAGCATGCTCCAGGACTGTAAACTCGTGAATGAGGTCCTTTTTCATAGATTAAACTCAGATTTGAAGGCTAATGATGCTATACTATGAGTTAGGGAAGTTACCTTAATGATTTGAAGCCTTAAATTGATGTTTTTGGACCTTAAGTTGGATTGAGGAGAGAGGTTAGAGAGAGAGTCATGAGAGAGAGCAAAAGCTTCAAATGGGAGCTTAAATCACTTTAAATAGGGTTCAAGATTTTGACACGGTGGAATTCTACCCGATACCGACGTTAAACGTGGCTTTTGGTCACACCCGATCAAGTTGCCGTAACCCGATATGGTTGATTCTAAAAATCTTCCGATTACTAAAATGGGGTGTTAATATGAGTTCTAATCGCGTTGGGACACCCATTAAGTCATAATAGCAAATCTCAATTTAATGACTTAATTAAATGATGTAAACAGAAACGAAATTGAAAACGACGAATAGATTAACGAAAAGGGTTACGAAAAGGATTACAAATGATTGTACAAACTTCAGGTTGTTACAATGTTAAATTCTAAAACCCTAGTATTGTTTTGATAAATCCATAAAGTTTTATTAATTAATTAAGGTGTATAATTAAAAGAGATTTAATAAATCCATAAAGTTTTGGTTTACATTTAAATTAAATTAAAGGTATAATTTATTAAATTAGACCAACTAGTATTTTAAAAGTGTAAAATATACCCTATACTATATATAACATTGAAAGTCTAATCTTATATATATATATATATATATATATATATATATATATATATATGAGTAAAAGTCAGTTTTACCGTTAGTAGGCCTCATTTACGAAGCTGGTCTATAAGGGGTGTTTAAGGAAATCGCCTATAAAATGGCGATTGAATGGGTATCCAATCTTACCCACCGCACTCTTGACTAGTGGAGGGTCGTTAGCCGAACGGGTAGGATAGGACAGAATCCTTTCCATTAAAAGTATAATGAAGTACAAAAGTAACTAAATGCTTTTACAAAATTCCCAATCTTAGTTACTTTAGGAAAAAGTGAATTGATGCAATTCCATGAAATTCCACTTTGCGCCCTTGCAAAGACGTTAGTGGAGCGTGTGTGGTTAACCGGAACACTAAATGGTTCTAAGCAAAGGTTGAAAAGGGTGATTCATTGTTTGTCATAGTTCGGTGGAGCGTGTGTGGTTTACCGGCACAGCGAATAGGTGATTGTAACAATGAAGGCACCATGTAGATTTGCATGGTTATTCACACTCGCTTTGTGATCCTCGGTATCCCAGTCACAAACTAGAGGGGCATATTGACATTTAAACGTGCCATTGAAAAGTTCAATGAATCTCAAAGGATCTAGGAGTTTTCAATACTTTTAAAACTTAATCTATTTTTCGTTTTTCATGGTGGAAAATTAGTGAATCGTCATTCACTTACCTTCAAATGCTCTGCAATTTGGGTTACGACATCCCTCTCCCGAGTTGTAGAATATTGTGTTGGGTCCTAGCCTTAGTATCTCATTTGGGTGATTTACTAAGGACTCAATCAATCAACTAACTTGAATTTATTTTTCTCCTGTTTTGTAGATGCCAAAGTATGACAATCATGGTCTTCCCAAATTTCAAGGGAAAGGTGTTCCTGCTGAAAATAGCCTGTTCTGCTATTCAAGAGAAGAATCAAGGTGGACTAGCTTGATTTCACTTCCTCCTCCTCCTCCTCCCGTTGTTCTCCCTAACCCACAAGATCGAAGAATTGAAAGGCTCAATGTCCCTAAAGCCCTGTTGGCAATGAAACATGAAGATGGTAAACCCGTGTGTGCCCACGTTCTAGGATTGAAATCACACATCGATAGGTTGATAATGTTAGGTGCGTCATTCCCTGATAAGTTGGCTGTAGACTGGGTTCTGCAGTCACTCCCTGAATCATATATTGAGTTCAAAAGAAAGTATTATATGATGGATCATGACGCAAGCCTCATTGACTTAACTTACATGATCATTGCTGCTGAATCAGAAATGATTTGGCAAAGCAATGGAGCATATTTGTTGGGAAAGTCAACAAACCATGCTTCCGAGGACGTTCTAGGAGAACCCACCTGCATTTGTTGCCAAGAGAAAGGGCGTTGGATACAAGTCTGCCCTAAGAGCCTGAAGAGTCTAAAAGATGGGAGATTCAATGAGTATGGCTGTGCTTCAGGTAAAATCCACTATCTAACTCTATTAAGTTCCTATTCGTTGATTCTTGATACATAATGTGATAAGATTGCATTTGAATGTTTTGTAGGATCAGTGAAAACAGAGGAAGCTTGATGAAAGAGCAAGATGAGTGTAATCACGAAGAAATGGATCTCGATCGCATAGATTTGAAGATTAGATTTTGAGCTTAGAAAGTTATGATAGTGTTGTTAGGAATATTTGACTACATAGTTTTCAGTTGATTTTGCATTGTAAGGACAAATGTTTTCCGTTGCTTTTATGAATAAAATAAATTTTGGTTTGACTTATTTATTTATTTATTTCCTTGCAATGAAATCGTTATGAAAATATTGATATTCGCATATTTCTACAACGAATGGATGTGATTCTTAATTATGTTATTTGTGGAAATGTCAAAGTTTCACATCGTCCAAGTTTCAATTGGACAGAAACTTGGAATCATAGAACTTAGTTACATGATGAATGAGAAATTTCATATTTACAAATTAGACTAACCTGTTGACAAAGTGTCAACTGAAAGGACTAAGAGATCGAGTACACAAAGTTATGTGTTGATCAAGTCCACCACAAGAGTGACAATGATATTCGTCATAATTTACTAAAAGTTTAGTAAATATGATTATACTTATAAGATTAATTGTAATTCTGAATTGATTGAAAGAGTTTCAATCACTAGCAGAACGAATAAGAAGAATCAAGTAAGCAGAAAGATAAAAGTTTCTCTATTCTAAGAAGAAGGGAGAGTACCTTTTATTACGTGTTATGATAGGTGTTAATGATTAAGAACCATATCTCAATTGATCCTCTAAGTGAGTCTTAGTGCGATTGTATGTCTAAGAAGAGGAATCAAGAATTGAAGAAATGGTTAAATCAAAAAGTCAATCATACTTCGTTCCAAAACAAGTCTTAGAGTTAAGATTATGACATTGAGTGACATGTCTTAAGAAGGTTTATAACATTCATCAAATGTAGAATTTAGAAAAAGTTTTTCTTATTCTTGCACATTTGGAATTGGTAAGTTGTGATGTCTTGGATAAGACAAAGACCAACTATGACCAATTTTTTGAAGTGTTTTGTCTTGATAAAACCTACACTAACTCTTGAATATTTGTTTCTCGAGAAATGTTTATTGACAAGAGAATCTTATATGTCAAGAAGTCAGTGGGAGTCTTAACGGTGTTGAAAAGTTTTAAGAACTAATCAAGAATAAACCATATCGATCATCACTAGCACACGAGTTGAGGTTTACGACCTATCGTGTTGACACTGTCTTGTTTCTGTGTCATTCCAATTGAGTTAATTATGCATATGAGTTCTATGAGTTCTCATTTGAATGCATAAAAGGCAAGCACCTTGATCAATGAAAAGTACATTGATAGGAAAGGGTGAGCTGTTGTGACAACCGTCAAAATTCGAGTCGGTTCAAGATTTGACTAGACTTAGTTGCACATATAGGCACTACACGTACTAGACTTAGTAACTAGAAGCTAAGTTATAACCTACTAGAAACTTGGAAACAATTAGAATCAATGGATAGTGTACCGAAATTTCACATTGATATGTGAATTTTACTACTACTTAACTTTAGTGACTATCTATATTAGGGTCACTCTTTGACTTGAACACCATTTCATGAATCATATACACACATCATTTACTTGACCTAGAAGTAAAAGTTAGGTCAGAGTCTCATAGAAACTTAAGTCAAAGTTGAAGAGTATGACTAGTATACTTGATTCCTCAATTTCGCTTGAATCTCGGAATCACTACATAGAATGCCAATAAACCGATAAAAAAATATTACAAACATTATTTCTATCTTGAATAAGAGTTATGAAACTCTAAAATAGTTTGAAGTCTCAAAATTTAATTACTTTTGATATCCAAAGACTTACAAACTCTCAAAAACCCTAAATGCCCTAAAACTCAAATTTATAAACTTTAACACCTAAAAATCCATAAATTTGGTATGGACTATAACATATCAACTTAAAATAACTCAATTTAGTAAAATATAACCAAGGAAAAAAAAATTAAGTCATTAGTATTTAACCTTATTTTCTATGCCAAAAATCAAGGTTTTGTGAAGGAAAATTTAGAATAAGGTGCATGTTTTATAAAAACTTGATATTTTTATAAAATAAAGTTATATTTTATAAAATTTAAAAGAGGGAGACCCTCTCTTCATTAAAAGTCGGATCTCTCCTCTCTCTCCTCTTCCCAACACATAATCAATTCACTCTACCACTCCATCTTCTCTCTCTCACTCTACCCCTCATTCTCTCTCACACTCCACCATTTACCACACTCAAACTCTCTCTTTCCCTCTCTAAAACCACGAAATTATCCAGACAAGAACAACTCTTAAACTTCAAATCTTCATCTTCTAGTGTTCTTCTCCATGGTAATCACGAAAATCCATCAATCTCCTTCACTTTTCTTTCTAGTTTTAAAGGTTTTTCTTGCATTTTCTTATTCTTCTACACCATTCTCTTAGAAAATTTGTGTGAATGTTCATTCACTTAAGTTTTGATGATGATGGTGATAGATTTTCACCAAAAGCATCTTGCATGTTACAAAATGGTGAAGATCCATGACCTAAACCTAAGTCAAAACCATGAAAATGCACTTTTCTACACATTTTGGTAGAAAATCACCACATGCATCCAAAGTTTTCTATCAAAAACTATTTTTGAACATTTTAAACCCATTAATGGTCTTCAAAACAACATGCATGTGATACTCTTCAAGCTTAGATGCTTGATGATCAAAGTTGTTGTTAAAAAGCTTTCAAATATGTTAATGAAAGATTTATTTCAAAATAAATATCTAAAAATAATTTTCTGACCAAATCCGATTTTTCCCAGATTCTCATCAACAAAATAAGATACTCTGTAAATTTCCAGAAGATAATTCATTTTTCTCGAATTATTATAATTAATGCAACAAAATAGGGCAATAAATCATATAGAATAATTCCAGAGGCCTATAAATCTGTAATAAATTCTTGAATTACCCCTATGGTGAATAATGACCTCGGAATAAATTTCATTGATTTATGTTTCTGTTTAGTATGATTTTCCATTTTCTTTTTGTTTGGGTATAATAAATCACAAAACCACTTTAGGAAGTATGAAAATTGTATCTAACAATTTTCACATCTTTTACCTATCGTGGGAGACTCAGAAAAATAAGTTCAGAATCTTTCATGATGCCTTCCTATTTTTCCCAATTTTTGGTAAATATAATGGCCTAAAAATAGGAAAAATAGTTCTGATTATCCAAAATTCATGAAATTTTACCATAGCATCATGTTGTAGAGTAGCAGGTTACAGAAAAATATTGATTATTTTTATCTACTGTACACTATTTTTCACCTATTTTCTAAGGTTAAATACACTTAAATACACTTAAATACACATAAATACCCAAAACCGGATTATAAAATATGAAAACCACTTTTGGTATTTTTTCCAGATTATTTACACTGTAAATGATGTTACAAAAATTTTTGGTAATTTATTTTAACATTTTATTATTTATTCTTCAATTAATGATTATTTAAGGGGATAAAACATGGAAAAATAGAAATACCCAATGAAAAATATCTTTTATATTTTTCCCAGCCTAGATATGTATAATAAAAGTTAAATAAAAAGTTTCGATAATTTTGAAAACTTTTTACTATTTATTTCAATTTTTATTAGAATAAATGCTCAAAAATCATAAAATTGGGTTAAACAGTTTAGAAATAGATTTTTATATTTTTCCCAGCTCAAAAATATCTAATAACAGTAATAAAAAAATTGTGGGTAATTTTGGAAACTTTTTTCTATTTATTTCTACTTTTATTAGAATAAATGCATTAAAATCATAAAAATTGGTTAAACAGTTTAGAAACCCATTTTTATATTTTTCAAAGATTAAGTATGTGCAATGAATTTACTATAAAAAGTTTGGGGCATTTTATTAACCGATTTATATTTTTCATGAATTTTTATATATTTAGAGAATTAAATATATGAAAAATGGTTATGCATATCCATAATCTATGAAAAATTATCTAGTAGTCTTTTAACACATTTAGAACCAAAATCTAAATTTTGGTAATTTTTATTAACTGTTTATTATTTTTCATAATTTTATGGTTATTCAAGAAACTAAAGTGGTGAAAAATAGTTAGACAAATAAAAAATTCAAGAAAATTTATCTTGAGGTCTTTGACTTCAATTAAAACTAAAATGCAAAGTTTGGGAAATTTTAGAACTAAATTGATTTAGTTTTGAATATTTAATCAATTGAACACCTCTAAAATGTTAAATATTAACATTTCAATAATGGAAATTTTCCACTTAAATTGTTATATAACAATTGATTCTTTGAAACCTAATTTCCATAGAAAAATATTTATAATTTATCAATATTCAATTGTGACTCAGTATTGGCATAATTCTATTGTAGTAGTAAGTATACTAGTGTTACATTTCGATTAGAGACTCACTAGTGAATACCAATATTGTAGGAATCGGTAGTGGTACACGTGGAACATAGTCAAGGCACCATTTGCATCATCTCAATGTATTGTGAGTATTCATGCACTCCCCTATTTTCAGTTTTTATGTTTTGGGGTGGAAAAGAATGTCCAGAAAAACTATTATTTGCATGTTGTATTTAAATTGATTTGTATCAAACATGATTGCTATTGTATTGCTATGTCTCTCTATGTATGTCTATGCAACACGGAACATGAGAACTTATCGTACTAAGGCCCTTCCCTTATCTCTAACCATTAACTCTTTGAGCCAATGGTCATTATGGATAGCGCTATTAGGAATTGACAACTCCTCACTCGCCTATTGCTAGAGGGCATGATACCATATTCATCTATGGAACGATAATCATAGATCTTGATAGGGATTCAGTCATAGGTTTGGTTGAGAACTCATTGTTTGCTTATACACATACAAACTCGTTACTCATTATAGCAATAAACTTGTTATTTATTATGGCAATAAACTTGTTTATCAAATATACCAATCAAGTTTGTTTCTCATTATAGCAATGAACTCTATTTCTCATTACAACAATGAACTTTTACTAGTGGAAACTTATATACATGTTTTAGCAATGAAATTTTTTCTCCTTGTAGCAACGAAATTGAAAGCTCATTTTAGCAATGAAACTTGTTTACTCGTTTGAGTAACGAACTTTATCTTCCATGTGAATATGAATATCGCATCTTATTCGGGCAATATACTTTATCTCTCATGATGAGAAAGAACTTTGCTTTTACAAACTTATTTACTCATTTTAACAATATACTTGTATTATTGGAAACTTTTATCAAAACTTTGATTTCAACCCATAGAACCAAGATTATTTTGTTTATTTGTGAGTACTCACCAACTATTTTTATAGTTGACGCTCGTTTTACATGCTTTTTCAGGAATTATCGAGTAAGTGGCACTTAGGGACACTTCACTTTTAGGAGCATTCGCATGTGTTGTATTTCTATTTTCATTGTAATTTCTTGTAAAAGTTGTTCAAACCCATTGTAAATTTGTAATGATTTTTAATACTATGGTTGGTGTTGTCTTTTAACGTTTGCTATAAAACCCTTTATACTGCCACACCTCGTGTTTCCGCTTTAGCGGGGTGTGACAGCTGCTTAACTGCTTGGAAGACATGGTGGGCACTCATGTTACCATAAGGCAAGAAATCAAGATTGAGAAAGTTCGGTCCATATGAGTTTGGATTTGTCGCAAACTTTGGTTTAGACAAATTCGCATGGATAGGAACATATACACCATTAAAATCTAAGTGTCATGAGATTACCTCCTTCATGAAAATGACTGTGAGGAAATGCTTTCACTAAGAGAGATTTTAAGAAGATAGTGATCGTAAAATTGTATTCTCGAATTCGATTATGGTTACGATATCCCTTTCCATAATTCGAATTGTGAGATTTGGCAATTAGTCTGAATTGTTTAGACACACATATGAGCTATCTAAAGAAAACGTGTATAAGTTTGAGAAGCTTAGATAAAGGATTATCAAAGCAATAGGTATTAGAAATATGAACTTAAGAAATTCAATAGGTATTGTTCTTCTAGAAGTTAAGCTGTTTTCTGAATACATGTCAAAGCTAGTGGGAGCATAAGTGTTATGCTTATATGATAATAATCATCATGATAGTGGGAGCATAAATGTTGTTCTTGTATGATTATTATGGCAAGTATTGTAAGTTAGCAATATTAATTATAGAAAACAAGAGTCTTGCTTCGCAAAGTTGTAAAGGTTGAATAGTTGTTTTGCTATAATTAAGGGAAAGAATATTATGCTTCATTTCAAATGTAAAGGCTTAGGTTGTGGAATGTTAATAAATTTAGTCAAGGATACATAGTGTGTTCTTAAATTTCGATTATGATTATGGCTTTCCTCTTCATAGTTCGAATTGTAAGAACATAACACATAAAATATTATGGCAGAAGATTGATAAAGTATCAAATCGTTATGTAAAGACATTATGCATCGTGTCCCATACGCTTTGGGTAAAGGATCGATTGCGGATGCTATAATATTTGACCATTCTAAAATTTTCCAAGTGTCTGGTGCATTTAGAAGGAAAAAGGACAAGAATCGGTTTTTGACTAAGATAATTAAACAGACTATCAAAGGACGATCCAAAGCTCGCTGAGAATTGGTCACTTGTGAATAGTTGGAAGTATGATATTGGATGGAGCATATCAACATTATTATGAATAGATAAGATTCTATTAAGAATGATTTGTCATATGGTAAGTATGGCAAGGTTTCCATATTGGGAGTTGGATATTAAGAATATATGTCTAGATTAGAAACTTTTATGCAAAAGGATGTTCAAAGGAATGTACTTTGAGTGAGAGACATCACATTTATGGAATTGTCATGTAACAATCTCTGATAGAGGACTTTGTAATTTCATTGGGAATAGTCATTTTGACTTTAGTGCAGTGACATTACGAAAGGATCGTTACATGAAATGTTAGAATCTAGCATATTCTATAAGTGGCAAGAATTTGATATTCTTACACATGTGATAAGGATTGGGAGTTGTGAAATGAGTATGATTGGAAATGTGTTCATTTGATCTATTTCACAAAGTAAGGACCATAGGTTAACATTGTATGCATGCTGAGAGCATGGGACAAGTGTAGTTATAATTCAAGTAATAAGTTGATTACCCAAAACAACAAATAATGAGTAATCGATATGGTGATAAATAAAAGGTGTTTTATTTATACTCAAAGGTTTGAGGCCATATAGGATTAGTATTATTCTTGTGTTTCAATTTGCATGTTTTGACTTCCTGAATAATTTAATTGGTTCAGAACAGTCAAATTATCCGAACGGGCCACAGTCGTTCATATGTTGGAAGTAGGTATGAATGAAGACTGTCGTGAATTGGTGTGTGGATTGTCTAAAGAGTATTTGACATAAGCAAATGTTTGCTCCAACGTTCATGAGTGCTTATGAATATGATTTGAGCATTGGATTAAACCCACGCTCACTTGGATCACTTCATGGATTTTATCACGAGTGATTAGTGAGACGATAACATTTTATATTCTTGAAACCGAGATGTGTGAGTAGTATCTGGCAAGTCGGTTGCAAATTGATAATATGTAAACACACCAGTAATTTGGTGTTATAAAACATATTGTTGTGTGTGATTCGGTGAGTGAGTGCAAGCGAGCATTGAATCAATGTTTATCCATTCCTTTTATCCAAATTAGGATAAAAGCGATATCTTTGGGCCCCTCGATGATTTAGTGATGGCACCTAAGCGCTTGGCCAAGCCGAGACTAGTTTGATGTGATCAATTGTAGTCTGATGTCAGTCGTCATAAATCGGAAGTCGGGAAATAGTATAGAGAGAATGATTAAAATTCATGAACAATATCTATACGATATCTAGAATGGAGGAATATATGATCCCTTATCTAAAGGATACGCTTCTGATAGGACCAGAGTTGACAGCGGCTTTTGGAAGCTACGATTGTAGATCAGGATCTGAAGTCATACGCATAATAGTTATTAGACTTATCCAAGTGGGAGACTGTTGGATTAGTGTCTAAGTCCATAACTATTTTGGTATGTACTTGACCCGATGGTGCATGGTCCTTTTGGGTTGCCTTCACCAAAGCAACTTGATAGGATGAATTATGGAGAGAAAGGATTAATTACGATTTATGAAATATTATGAGAATAATATATTAAAGGAGAAATCATATTGTTTAATTAATATTAGTCAAGAATTATTTGATAATTAATTTTGTGGCTAAAGGAGATTAATTAAACTTAAGGGACTAGAACTGTAATTATAAGATAATTGCAATTGCTCTATGGATTACCTTATAATATAAAGGTTGGACGAATTCTATGGGGAAACCCATTAGAAATCGTCCAAGGGTTATTCAAGAGGGGTCCATGGGCTGCTTAGGGATTAAGCAGTTATTTTAGGGTTTCCTAGTTCAAAACCATAATAGCCTACATGTATATATAGTGTCCCTAAGCCCCAAAAACGTAAGGAAGGTATTCCTTAGGGTTTTCACACGTTTTGGGCAGCCTCGACTCTCATTATTCTTCATCCTCTTGCTCTTGGTGTTTGTGAGCCATTAGAGGAGTGACACTTGTGACTCTAAGCTTTCTAAAGTCAATACAAGAAGGATTTGATATTGTTATTGCTACATAACAATCAAGGTAAGATCTAAACCCTATTATTATGTTAATATGATTAATGGTGTGCTAGATCTAGGGTTGAAAGTCTTGGATGAATTGCATGTACAATAGAGAAACCTGATGGGTTTTAGCCATAAGAACTTTCCTATGTACGCATGCAAAACCCTATTGCTTGGATCTAGGCTTTCTAATAAACATGCTTTTGAATCCAAGACTTCTAATGGCTAATTAGATTAAACAACAATATTAAAACAGATCTAGAATCATACCTTTGAATTCCTTGTTGATCTTGTTTGTCTTGGAGCTTCTAGAGTCAGAATTGTCACTCCTCTAATGGCTTACAAACACCAATAGCAAGCAAGATGATTTAGGAGAGAGGAGAGGGGAGGAGTTCGACCAGAGGTTCCTTGCTTAAGGTTGTGTGTCGAATTCCCTCATCCATAGGGTCTATTTATACTATTAGACTCCTTAAGGGTTTCACCCTAAACCCTAATTGGATAATCTTCTCTTAAGGCTATCCAAATCCATTCCATAGATAACCCTATGGACGATTTGAGCTATGCTAAAGCTCTTAGAATCCGTCCAAGGTATATCCTAATGGATTTACAGTCTAAAGTCTAACTATCAAACAATTGACAATTTATACCCTCTTATTTAATTAATCTCTTTAAGTCACCAAATTAATACCAATTAATTTATGACTTATATTAATCAAATAGCTAAATATTATTCCTTATAATATTTACTCTCTCTTAGTAAATCATACTTCAAGTTTCTATGGTGAAGGCAACCCAAAAGGACCATGCACCACCGAATATAGTTATAGCCTTAGACACTATTCCAACAGTCTCCCACTTGGATAAGTCTAGTAACTATACAAGTACAATACGGTTTGCAATCGTAGCTCTCAAAGACGCTGTCAACTCTGATCTAATCAATCTTGTCCTTTAGATAAGGGATCGTACAGTCCTCTGTTAGATATCATGCTGACAATCCTATGGAATGGTTAGTCTAGCATTTAGATTTCTCGATCTCCGATTTATTTGACATAGAACTTAATCGAACACATCAATTCAGTTCTGACCGGGCCCGGCACATAAGTCAAATCAAATCATCGAGTGGCCAAGATATCTCTTCTATCCTCTTAGGATAAAATTACAGATAAACTTCGACTTATATGCATTTACTTATTCATTAATCAACTATACACAACAATGCGTTTTATAACATCAAGTTACTGATGCGTTTTCGCATTATCAATGCACAATCAACTAAAAAATAATAAACCATATATCTAGGTTTTAAGACCATATGATATTATCGTCTTGCGATCACCTTTTTATATGGTATTCCATAAGGTGATTCCAGCAAGCACGGGTTTATTCCAATGCTCAAAACCAGTTCATAAGCACTCATGAACGTTGCAGCAACTCTTGCTATGTCTAACACCATTTAGACATTCTACACACCAATTCATGACAATCTTCATTCATATCTACTCCCAACATATGAACGATTGTGGACCATTTGAATAATTCGATTATTCCTAATAAACTCACTTATTCTGGAAGTCAAAACATGCAAAGTGAAACAATAGTTAAACAACTAACATGTGACAGTAACTTTACTCATAAATAAAACTCCTTTATTTAATCATCAAATGTTAATTACATTTATCTATTATACGTTTCTAATACTATCTAATCTATACTAATATCATCCTTCAGCCCAATACTCCTAGCATGCTGCAAGTGCTTAACCCTACTCAGTCCCTTCGTAAGCGGATCTGCTGGGTTATCTTCTGATGATATCCTCTTCACTACGAGTTGTCCTTCTTCTACACGATGTCTAATGAAGTGATATTTTCTGTCGATATGTCGAGATCTACCATGATCCCTCGGTTCATTGGTCAAGGCAACCGCACCTTCGTTATCACAGAAAATCTCCATGGGCTCCTTTATGGCCGGCACAACTCCAAGATCACCGATGAAGTTCTTCAGCCATATTGCCTCCTTCGACGCTTCGCTCGCTGCGATGTACTCTAATTCGCACGTTGAATCAGCTACAGTTTCCTGCTTGGAACTTTTCCATGTCACTGCTCCTCCATTTAGGGTAAAGACCCAGCCCGACTGCGAACGGTAGTTGTCCCTGTCGGTCTGAAAGCTGGCGTCACTATACCCTCGCACCTTCAAGTCATCACTCCCTCCAAGGACTAAGAACCATTCTTTCATCCTCCGAAGGTACTTAAGGATGTTCTTCACCGCAATCCAATGTGCTTTGCCAGGGTTCCCTTGATATCTGCTAACCATGCTCAAAGGGAAGGCTACATCAGGGCGAGTACAAGTCATAGCGTACATGATTGAGCCAACTGCGGAAGCGTATGGTACTCGGCTCATTTCTGCTATCTCAGCTTCGGTACTCGGACTTTGAGTCTTACTCAACTTGGCATTTCCTTGTATCGGTAGTTCTCCCTTCTTTGAGTTTTCCATACTAAAACGTTTTAGTACCTTCTCCAAGTAAGTATTCTGACTAAGTCCAATTAGTCTCTTACTTCTTTCTCTTACTATCCTTATTCCCAAAATGTAAGAAGCCTCTCCGAGGTCCTTCATAGCGAAGCACTTCTCGATCCAGGACTTAACCTCCTGCAGAGTCGGGATGTCGTTTCCTATGAGTAATATGTCATCGACATATAGAACGAGGAAGCTTACTATACTCCCACTGGCTTTGACATATACACAAGATTCGTCTTCGCTTCGTACAAATCCAAACTCTTTGAATTTCTCATCGAAGCAAAGATTCCATCTGCGAGACGCTTGCTTAAGTCCATAAATGGACTTCTCAAGCATACACACTCTATTCGGATGCTTCGGATCCACAAACCCCTCTGGCTGAGCCATGTAAACATCCTCAGCCAACTTTCCGTTAAGGAAAGCGGTCTTGACATCCATTTGCCAAATCTCATAATCATGAAATGCGGCAATTGCTAGCATCACTCTAATAGATTTAATCTTCGCAACTGGTGAGAAGTCTCATCATAGTCAACTCCGGGAGTTTGAGTAAAGCCCTTTGCAACCAATCGCGCTTTATATGTGTGTACGTTCCCATCCACGTCGGTCTTCTTCTTGAAGATCCACTTGCACCCTACGGTCTTACGTTCGGGCACGTAATCAACCAAGTTCCAAACTTGGTTATCGTACATGGATTGGATCTCGCTATCCATCGCCTCTTTCCATTTCGCAGACTCCGGGCCTGCCATGGCTTCCTTATAGCTATTAGGTTCATCAAGATTTACTAGTGTACCATCACTAATATATGTGTCCCCTTCGGTGGTAATATGAAAACCATAAAACTGGGGTTGAACTCTAATTCTATCGGAACGTCTAAGAGGTAAGGATTCGTCAATCGGTTCAACCGGAGTTTCCTCCTCGGGTTGAATGCCAGCAGTAGAGGTTTAGACTAATTACATGAAAAAATTGTCAATCCAATTTCAAAGATAATTGTCAATAGATTCATGTTTATGTATTAGTTTAAGGTTTAGACTAATTACATGAAAAAATTTGATTTGAATTATCTTATTCCTATGAGGTTCTTAGATTAATAGAAATGTTGAGTGAAATAGTTGTTTTCAATCCAAATTAATCTAAGAGTTGATTCTAAAATGTGTTTTTGTAACTTGTCCTCAAGTTATATGAAAAGTGACATTTAAGATTCATAAAACTCATAAAAGTTGGCAAAAGGTTACAAAATGAAGAGTCTTGTGTCATTGAATAGTTTTATGACTCCATAACTTGTCTTCAAGTTATAGAAGTTCAAGAGTCACTTCATTAAGTAATAAAAGTGTAACCTTAATTAATTCCATAAGTTATAAAATAAAGAATAGTTAATTCTTTTATTAGTTTAAAGTCTTCCTTAACTTGTCCTCAAGTTATGGAACTTGAAGAGTTTTTTGGATTAAAACTACTTTAAACACATAAGTTATGGAATTAATTAGTTTTGAATAGTTTCAAAACTTGCCCTCAAGTTTTGGAATTTGAAAAGTTTTCACTTATGAATACTTTAATTCCAAGTTACCCCTTACAATTTTAAAAGTTAAAATTAAACCCTTATACTTTATAATATTATAAGTTAATAATATTTATATATATGTATAAGAGTAAAGCCAGTCTTACCGTTAGTATGCCTCATTCACGAAGTCGGTCTATAAGGGGGGTATAAGGTTACTGCCTATAAAATGGCAGTTTAATGGGTGTCCACTCTCACCGACCGCTTCCTTGACTGGTGGAGGGTCGTTAGCTGAACGGGTAGGACAAGGACTAGAATTCTCCCTTCATTAAAAGTATTAATGATAAATACTAAGTACCTAAACCATTTTAAATACCCAATCTTAGTTACTTAAGAAAATGTGAATAAGGTGCTAATCCATGAAATTACACTTTGCACTTTGTTTAAGTTGGTTAGTGGAGCGTGTGTGGTTAACCAACACACTAACTCGTATTTAACAAGGTAGGCAAAGGGTAACTTAATGTTTGTCATAGTATCGATGGAGCATGTGTGGTTAACCGTCACATCGATTGAGGGGTAAACACTTAAGGGTACCAAGTAATTTGCATGGTTACTTCACACCTTGTTTTGTGATCCTCGGCATCCCAGTCACAAAACCTGAAGGGCACACTCGAGATTGAAACATGCCATTGAACAATTCAATGAATCTCAAAGATCTAGGAGTTTCAAAACCAATTAAAACCTAATAATACATTTCGTTTATCTTGGTGGAAATTGGTGAATCGTCATTCACCTACCTTCAAATATTTTATAGCTTGGATTACGGCATCCCTCTTCTAAGTTATAAAATAGTTTGTTGGGTCCTAGCCTTAATATTTCATATTGGGTGTCATATTAAGGACTTAAAATCAACTATCTTGAATATCTCCCAAAAGATGTCTAGTTTAGACATCTATGATCTTCCCAAATCTCTTGAAATAAGCTTTCCTAAATGAAGATGATGTCCCATGGATATCAAACTTCTTTCACCTCCTCTAATTATTCTCCCTAACCCATAAGTTCCTGAAAAGTTTAAGGTCACTCAAGCCCTATTGGCAAGAAAAGGTCTATGTGTGATCACATCTTGGAGATGTAGTCACATATTGACAAGCCGGGAGAGTTGGGTGTCAAAGTTTTGAGAAAGTTGGTGGTTCAATCACTTTCTAAGTCACATAATGAGCTCCTTTGGGACTCTTATGAACTAGACTATGACAAGACCCTTAGTGATCTTATCTATTTACTAACATCAACTTCCTAAAAATTTATGGACATTGACAATGGTGACATTGGATATCCAGTAAAGCTCTCTCTTCCCAATGGAAAGGGATTGGCCATAGTCAACTGGGTTGACCAAATGGTAAAGAGAAAGGCTAAGTCTGTGACAATCCCATGTATCATTACCAAAGTGTCCATATGTTCAATTGCCAAAGTAAGGGGCATTGGTTGCGAAGCGGCCAAATTTACCTAAGGATGTTAAAGTCAATAAGTTTGGCTCTACTTTAGGTAAAGTCCATTGTCTAACTCTATTAAGTGCATGTTGATTCTAATCGCGAACATGGATTTCAATCGCATGGTTCGGTGATCAGAATTTTGGGCTATTACTTAAGAGTTATGATATTTATATTGCTTAGCAATAGATAACAACAAGGTTTTCATATGGATTTTAAGGATAAGTTTTTCGCAAAGTTTTAAAATAAAAGAAAAAGGTTTTGATTTTATTATTTTAAGTATCTTTACAATGGCATTTGTGAAAAGTTGTTGCTTATAAGATTCCACTGATAGCAATATTGGAAAGTGAATTTGATTCTTTCATTTGTGGTAGTGTCTAAATTTACCAAATAAGCAAAGATTCTCATCACCCAAGTTTCAGTTGGATATAAACTTGGAATCATGCAAGTTGTATAGCATGATGAATGAGAACTTTCAAGCAATGAAAAAAATTAAGACTAACTACTTGTTCACATGGATGTGTGAGTCAAGTGAAGGACTAAGGGATCGAGTACACATTCTTGTGCACTGGTCAAGTCCACCACAAAAGATCGATAAGACTATTCGTCATGGTTTACTAAAGCTCAGTAAATATGATTATACTTACAAGCTTAAGTGTAACTCTAAGACATTGGAAAAGGTTCCAAGGTATGGCAGAGCGAATAAGAAGAATCAACTTAGGCAGAAAGATAAAAGTTTCTCAAATCTGAAAAGATGGGAGAGTACTTTAATATCAGTTTTGTGATCATCTTAAGGACGCGTCAGAGCTCAACAACGGCTTTTAAGAGCTACGATTTCTAGTCGGGATTTGAAGTCGTACTTACAGTTATAGCTATTAGACATATCCAAGTGAGAGGCTGTTGGATTAGGTGTCTAAGCCCATAACTATAATTGTTATGTACTTAACTCGAGAGTAGCATGGTCCTTTTGGGTTGCATTCACCAGGGTAATTTGATAGGATGCATATTTGAGAAAGAGGTTATTTGTTATTTATTAATATATTATATGTATAATATATTAATTGAGAAATCATATTATTTAATTAGTATTGATCAAGAATTAATTTGGAACTAATTTAGTGATGAAAAGAGACTAATTAAATCAATGGGGACTGATTATGTAAATTAGTGATACATATGGTTTGGGCTATTGATCCATGATGGACCAAGTTTATGTGAGAGTCCATGAAGAGTTAGTCCATATAAGTTACTGGATCATAAGCCTAAGTGTAAGAATTAGGGTTTACATATGACTCTTGGAATTCTACAATATATATGTATTCCCTAAACCCTAAATCATGACTAGGGTATTCCATGGAGGATATAGCCGATATTTGGTGTGCCTAACCTCTCTCTCAAAGTCCTCCATTTGTTCATGGTGTGTTGTGATTCCATTAGAGGTGCAACATTTGAGGCACTAAGCTCTTGAAGGGCCAAATTCTACATGCTACAACTAAGAGGTATTCTTCTAACTAGTTTATATGTTTCAAGTATCAAAGTTGTATGCTAGTTATAGGTTTCATGCTTTGGATAATTTTTGTTGCATGTATAACTAGAGAAAACTTAGATCCAAATCATTAGGGTTGTATGTGCACCATAGGAGTGTTATAGTACATAAAAACCAACAAAAAGATCTAACAGATCACTAAGCATAGCAACATCCTATCTACCAGGATACAGATCTAACAGATCATGACAACATAGCAATATCCTATCTACCAGGATACCGAACTAACAGATCATGACAGCATAACAACATCCTATCTACCAGGATATCGATCTAATAGATCATAACAATACTCAATCATATGATAAATCAATATAAGAATCCAAAGGGCCGGCCTTGGTGCCTTAAACTCTTAAGTACAGTGAGGAAAACTCACCTCACAAGCTGAACAAAACTGATAAGGCCGGACTCCAATATTATCGTCTCACAGTCACTCGTGATAAATTCCATGAAGTGATTCTGTGAGCGTGGGTTTAATCCAATACTCAAATCTTATTTCAAGAGCACTCATGACCATTGTAGCAAACACTTGCTATGTCTAACACCTTAGACCAATCTACAAACTAATTCATGACAGTCTAGCCTCATTACCTACTTCCAAAGTATGATTGATTGTGGATAATTTGAATACTCCTATTATTCTGGAAGTCAAAACATGCAAAAGTGAAACAATATTAAACAATTGACACAAGATAGTAACTTTACTCATAAATAAAACTCCTTTATTCAATCATCAAATGTCGATTACATTTTATCTATTACAAGTTTCTAAATAACTATCTAATCACTAAAACTAATATCGTCTTTCAACCTGATACTCCTAGCATGCTACAAGTGCTTAACCCTACTCAGACCCTTCGTAAGGGGATCCGTTGGGTTCTCCTCTGACGATACCCTATTCACTACGAGGAGTGCTTCTTCTACTCGATGTCTTATGAAGTGATATTTTCTATCGATGTGCTTGGATCTGACATGATCCCTTGGTTCGTTGGTTAAGGCGACCGCACCCTCGTTATCATAAAAAATCTCCATAGGCTCCTTTATAGCTGCTAAAACTCCAAGGTCTCCAATGAATTTCTTTAGCCATATTACCTCCTTCGATGCTTCGCTCGCTTCTATGTACTCTGATTCGCATGTTGAATCATCTACGGTCTCCTGCTTGGAACTTTTCCAAGTCACTGCTCCTCCATTCAGGGTAAACGCGGAAATTATCTCGGTCGGTTTGAAAGCTAGCGTCACTATACCCTGTCACTCTCAAGTCATCACTCTCACCAAGGGTAAGGAACCGGTCCTTAGTCCTTTGTACGTACTTAAGAATGTTCTTTACTGCAATCCAGTGAGCTTTACCATGATTCCCTTGATATCGACTAACCATGCTCAAAGCCAAAGCCACATCAGGGCAAGTACATGTCATAGCATACATGATCGAGCCAGCGGCAGAATCATATGGCAATCAACTTAAATCTACTATCTCATCATTTGTATTCGGACTCTGAGTCTTACTCGGTTTCGTAATGCTCTAGATAGGCAATTCTCCTTTCTTGGAATTCTCCATGTTGAAACATTTCAACATCTTGTCCAAGTAGGTACTTTGACTAAGTCCTATTAGTCTCTTACTCCTATTTCTCAATATCCTTATCCCCAGAATGTAAGCAGCTTCCCTGAGGTCCTTCATAGTGAAACACTTCCCAAGCCATGACTTAACCTCCTACAAGGTTGGAACGTCGTTTCCTATGAGAAGTATGTCATTCATATACAACACTAGAAACCTAACTATACTCCCACTAGATTTGACATATATGCAGGACTCATCCTCGCTTCTCGAAAAACCAAACTCTTTGACTATCTCATCGAAATAAAGATTCCATCTGCGAGACGCTTGCTTCAAACCATAAATGGATTTCTCAAGCTTACACACTCTATTAGGGTATTTCGCATCTATAGACACCCTTTGGCTGACTCATGTAAACATCATCAGCCAACTTCCCATTAAGGAAAGTAATTTTGACATCCATCTGCCATATTTCATAATCATGAAACGCAGCTATGACTAGCATAACCCTTATAGACTTGATCTTCACTACTGGTGCGATGGTCTCGTCATAGTCAACTCCATGAGTTTGAGTAAAACCCTTTGCAACCAATCGCGCCTTATAAGTGTGTACTTTCCCATCCATGTCGGTCTTCTTCTTGAAGATGCATTTGCACCCGACCGTCTTACGACCTGGTACATTTTCAACCAAGTTCCAAACTTGATTGTAGTACATGGACAGAATCTCACTGTCCATCACCTCTTTCCACTTTGCAGACTCTTGGCCCGCCATGGATTCCTTGTAGTTGTTAGGTTCATCCAAATTTACCAGTGTACTATCACTAATAAATGTATCACCTTCAGTTTTTATATGGAAACCATACAACACAAGTGGAACACTAACCCTACTGTAACGTCTTAGAGGTAAGGACTCGTCAACTGGTGCAATATGAGTCTTATCCTAAGGTTGAGTGCTAGTGTTATAGGTTCCTTCATCACTTAATTCTTGAAGCTCTTCATGGTCAATTTGCCTCCCACTGTCCTCTTGGCATATGATTTCTCTCCCTCGGAAAACTCCTTTCCTTGCAACGAAGACAACATTGTTACTCAGTCTGTAGAAGAGATATCCAAAAGACTTCTATGGATAGCCGATGTGTCACACCCCGAAAACCGAAGGCGGAAACATTTTCGGGGCGGACTCCACGTTGAGTATCAAATCCAATGTACATGGTAAAACAGTAAACACAAAACATTACATTACATAGAATTGTTTACATCTGTTTGAAAGAAAAGTTATACAAGTGTTATACATATATATCATATGAACAAAAGCAAAGACGAGTCTTCTAACGCCCCGTCTTCTCCAAAAGATGGAGGTGTACCTGTCTAATGCTGACCTGAGAATACAAGCAGTTTGAAAATCAGCATAAAGCTGGTGAGTTCATAAGCGGTTTAGTTTTGAAAAGAATGAGTTTCCTTTGGTTTTTTTGAAAAAGTTGTGAATCAAGAAAATCCCATATTTCTTATGAAAACAATTTAGTTATCTTTTGTTACCAATTTGATTACGAGTTGTTAGGTTATCCCAGGAAAATCCCATATTTTCCTAAGTGTTTAATTGTCCATTCGTTACTTAATTGGTTTACAAGTTGTTACGTTCTCCTAGGAAAATCCTATGTTTTCCTGATAGTTTAGTCATCCATTTGTTACTTTATTCGTTTACGAGTTGTTATGTTATCCCAGAAAAATCCCATATTTTCCTAAGTGTTTAGCTGTCCATTCGTTCCTTAATTCGTTTACAAGTTGTTACGTTATCCCAGGAAAATCCCATATTTTCCTATGTGTTGTGGTTAGTTCTTAGTTTAGATTTCGATGTACTAGTAACTACCATACTTATAGTATTAGTTAAGTATTCTGATATCTTAGTTATCCTACATTCGAATGTCAATTATCTGCTATACTTAGTTGTATTTTCGGATATTTGGATTCACTTAGAAACGTACATTAACAGTATTTTTGATGTTCTGGTGATTTCCAAAAGAGTACATTAGACGTATCTTCGAAACTCTGTCGACATCCTAAGGCGTATGTATTCGAAACTCAGTCGATGTCCATAGGCGTACTTTCGAATTATTTTTGAAACTCTGGTGACACTCAAGGCGTACATTAACTGTATATTCGAAGTCTTGGCAGCATCCAAAGGCATGCTTTCGTATTCGTATTCGTATTCCTATTCCTATTCGCATTCTCATTCGTATTCGTATTAGTATACCTATTCCTATTTGAATTCGTATTCATATTCGTATTCGTATTCGTATACCTATTCCTATTTGTATTCATATTCGTATTCGTATTAGTATACCTATTCCTATTTGTATTCGTATTCGTATTCGTATTCACATTCGTATTCGTATTCGTACTCGTATTCATATTCACATTTGTATTCGTATTCGTATTCGTATTCACATTCGTATTCGTATTCGTTCTATTCTATTGCTTATCTTCGTATTCGTATTCGTATTCACATTCATATTAGTATTCGTATTCGTTTTTGTATTTTATTAGTATTAATCTTAGTTTATGATTAGTATGATTTCTTTTGCAAAAATGTAATATAGTTTATAACACTTTTTAAAGAAATCTGCATTTAATATGACAATTTACTCTGCAATTCGAACCATCGATTAGTAAAATTTTCGGTATTAAAAGCATACATAATATAAAACATTTGAAATGAAAATAACAAGTTTAAGTACAAGATTTCCTTGTACTTTTTGCTTATATTCCCCCCTGAAAACATTTGAAAAACACGGAAAAAGGGTAGGGGTATGAACTCACCGGTTGAGGAACGCATCGGTTTGGATCCTAAATGTCAGATCAGGGCTTGCAAACACACAAGATTCCTATGTTTTATGAAAAGATACACATTTGTATCTAATTAGGACTTGAATTATTTATTAGTTAGGGACAAACACTTCAAGTTGCGAAAACACTCCATTACAAGTGTTTGGAAGGATCCAGGTGACACCTATGGACACATAAAGCTTGGATATGGAGTTTACTCTTCAAGAGTAAACTAACACAAGAGTTTTCGGACCTAATGTCCTATTACCCATGAGTTTACGGCCGTAAACTCATGGTGGAGTGTTCTATGGTGCAAAATGGCTTTAAGGAGTTTACGGCAGTAAACTATGAGTTTATGGTTGTAGGCTCATGAATACATAACCAATATGTGTTTTGGTGGTCCTTAATTAATCACATGTGATTTCAAGCCATTTTACAAGCCAAGGGGTAAAGTTTGGCACCATTTGACATTGTTTTAGGAGCTTACGGCCCAGGACCCCATCTTTGGAGGGTTTACGGCCATGAACTCCTTAGGGGGTTTTTTTCCTCTTGTTTAAGGTCGTTAAATCGATTGTGGTTGCTTCTAGATTTTTGTTCAAGGCTTAGGAGGTGTGTAAATGGCAATTTAACACCTTAGAAGGAGTTTACTCCCCATGAAGATGAGTTTATGGCCCAATCATGTTCTTGGGCAGTAAACTCATGTTTACTCCTAAAAAATGATGTTCAAGGTGTTCTAAGTCCAATCCCATAAGTCTATAAGCCATATCTAAGCTTCAATGGTGTTTTGGAAGGGTTTTAAGGCACAAAAACCCACTTTATGTGTGTTTACGGCCCAAGCATGTTCCAGGGCCGTAAACACATGAACATGGTCCTAAATCATAAATAAATCACGAATTTGAAGGCTAAGGATGATATACTAGGAGTTAGGGTAGTTACCTTGTTGATTTGAAGCCTTAATATGGTGATTTTGGACCCTTAGATTTGATTTGAGGAGAGAGGTTAGAGAGAGAGTAGTGAGAGAGAGCAAAAGCTTCAAATGGAAGCTTAATCCCCTTTAAATAGGTTCCAAGATTGGGACACGGTGGAATTCTACCCGATACCGACGTTAAACGGGGCTTTTGGTCGCACCCGATTAAATTATCGTAATCCGGCGAGATTGAATTTAGAAATTTTCAAATTAATGATTTGGGCCATTTTCATGAGTTTCTAAGGGATTTGAACACTCATGAGATTAAAATAAACTTATGAATTCAAATAATCTTAGCCCAAAAATGAAATTGGAACGAATTGCTAAAGACGGTTTTTACGGACGAAATGGGTTTCGGCGATGGACAACTTCGGGTTGTCACACGATGAAAATACACCGCTCACTACAAGGTTCAGTCTTGTCGTGAGTCTCTCTTCTGACGAAAGTCTCTTATCCCAGACCTTGATATGTGCTAACAAGGGAACTTCCCTGACCACATCTCGATAGGTGTTTTGGAAACCTTCTTAGTTGGGACTAGATTAAGGATATGGGTGGCAGTCTCTAAGGCATACCCCCAGAATGAGATAGGTAATTAAGCACGACTCATCATGGAATGAACCATGTCCAACAAGGTTCGATTGTGCCTCTCAGCTACACCATTAAGTTGTGGTGTCCTAGGTGGCGTCAATTGTGAAACAATTCCACATTCCTTAAGATACTCGTGGAAGTCGATACTAAGATACTCACCACCTCTATCGGATCTGAGTATTTTTATCTTCCTGCCCAATTGATTCTCTACTTCTTGTTTAAACTCTTTGAACTTTTCAAAGGTTTCTAATGTATGCTTGATTAAGTAGATATACTCATATCTGCTATAGTCATCAGTAAAAGTCACGTAGAAGCGATTCACGTCCCTTGTGGTGGATCTAAAGGGCCCAGATACATCAGTATGTATGAGATCCAACAAATCCTCACCTCTTTCATAAGAACCAGTGAAGGGTGACTAGGTCATCTTTCCAAGCAAACAAGATTGCATGTGTCATCTGACCTAAGGTCAAATGACTCCAACACTCCATCCTTTTGGAGTTGGGCTATGTGACAACCCAAGATTTTTATCATGTGCAATAGATCAACTCAATCAAAGTTAGACTCGTTCTGCTACCTTTTAGCATTGTACAGGGTCTAATGGAGTGTTCTAAACATAGTACAATCAAGGTAGGATCCTAGAAATGGGATAATTCGATGCATATCAAGCAAAATCGAGTCAAACACTCCAACATATGGAGTGTGCGGCCACACACACATCCCAACCGCACACTCCCACCTATTTAAGTGATACTTAGTTATTTTGAACACTTTTTCCACTTCTTCAAGCTAGAACTCAAAATCCTCTCAAGTATCATCCAACCTTTCTCTTCAAATCTTCAAATCAAGTAAGTTTTGCTTCTTTGAATCGTTAATACAAGGCCTTAACTAGCCTTTCCCTTTAAATCTATCCATGAAGACATGCATTTAGAGCAAAGAACACCAAGAACACACACTAAGTTTTGGACCATAATCACCCCTTTCAAGCCTCTATAACGTGTATATAGTAATCACAATTTGCTATATGCTAAGAGCACTTGAAATTATACATGAAAAACATCATTTACGTATGATCTTCAAGTGTGTGCGGCCACACACACCCTTTTTAGGTCCCATAATAGCGACAAACTTCATATTAGGCTAAGGCATGAAGTAAGAAACATTCCTAGATGAGTCCTATAGCTTGAAATCATGTTTTAGCACATTCCATAAGGAGTGTGTGGCTGCACACACATCCTGGCCGCACACCCTGGTCGTACACACACAAAGGTAGTGCATTTTGACCATACACTACCTTGTATAGCCATACACCCCTCATATACAATCCTATATGATTGTAACACTTCAATATAAGTGTTTTCTAGTCCCTAAGGTGGTCCCAAGTCAATAATTAGTAGTTATATACACTAATTGTGTACATATATATGTCATCATATCTTAAATAGGATTCATTTGTGTGCAAGTCTTCAATTGACATTCAACTTCCTATATCGATCTTTCTTTCGGCTTACTCACAAACAGGTGAGTTCATACCCCTTAATCTACCTTTTAAATAATTTTAAATGCTTTTATGGGGGGATACAAGTAGAACACATATAGTTATACAATCAATCACATGTGATTTATAACTATATTTCAAACAAAGGACTTCATTTACTTCAAACTATGTTTTAAACAAAAGGATTTTATTATACTTTACATCGAGTTATTAAACAAACTGTTTTCAAACTGTTTTACAAACTAACATCAAGTCATCTATGTTTATTATTAAACCCTTTAAATGTTTTACAAACTGACATCAAGTCATCTATGTTTATTATTAAACCCTTTAAATGTTTTACAAACTGACATCAAGTCATCTATGTTTATTATTAAGCCCATTAAATGTTTTACAAAAACTTCCTTTTAAACTTATATATATTGTTAATTGCATGTCTATATATGTATAGTCATATAAATAATGTTTGAAGGACTTAGAACTGCTAACTCACTTTATTTTCTTTTCCTTGTTTGGATGTGTACTTAGGGTAATCGGTTAGTTGTTCGAAGGTCTTCTAAACATTAGTTATATATTATTTATACATATGTAGATATAAAAGTACCATTCAATCATTCAAATACTACAAGAAGATTACTATAAAAGAAATTACTAATAAGCTATTATAGGTATAGCTTAGGGGAATACTATCATATACAAATACTATTATGAGAAACAAAGAGAACTACGAAAACAATAACATAAAGAACATAATAAGATGTTATAGCATGTAACGGATCTAATTATACCAATGATCACTAACACAATGTTTTAAACAAAAGGTGATAACATATTGGGTATACATGATTACATAACTATAATGTGGATTATTCGACCTAGAAATTCGTTGCGGAAGTCACCTTTCGCTCCCAGAATCTCTTATATGGAGAACGTTTAGTATGGGGACTATCAATCACATTATGATCTTACTTTCAGCGGGTCTCGTTAGAAGACTACATTCTTACTTTCATTCGGGTCTCGGTAGAAGACTCCTTTTTATACAAATAGAAAAGATAATATTTTCTAAGAAGTTCAAACGTTCAAAATTACTTACAAACATTTTTCATTCAAACTTATACAAACATTTTGATTCAAATACTTTCAAACAATGACATTAAGTACTTATGAACTCACCAGCTTAAATGCTGATCTACGCTTTGAAAATAACTTGTATTCTCATGTCACCAGTAGATAGGTACGATGACCAGGTTTTGAGAAGACGGAGCGTTCAAGACTCGTCTTTTATTTTGATTCATGTTTTGGTGTCATATTACTTTTAAAGAACACACATGTATTAAACTATACTATTAATGCAACAGATGATGTTGTTGCTTGTTTATTGCATTGGACTGTTGTGATACTACATATGACGTCCTCCACCCCAGAACGTTTCCGCCGTTCCAGTTTTGGGGTCTGACAGATTGGTACCAAAGCATTGTTTATAGTGAATCGAGTGTATCAAGCCATAAAAGATATACAAACTATAAACATATTGGGATTAAAATATTCTGACTAGGAGTTTATACTTTATAAGTACTAAAATACTTAAACTAAAAGTATACATAATCACATACCTACATACTTACTACAATACAATGTTATACTAAGAACATAATAAAAGTATTTAATTGTTGGACACAACAGTCAAACCAGGGCAGTTATGTAATCGTATATGGGACGAATATAGCATGATCAACTATATTTGTTCGAGATACGATGAACGTGTGTTCGGGAGTGATAGTGGTGTTGCAACAAACCTAAAACTTACCAAATACTAGTTCCAAATATATCGTTAGAACAAAACTTAAAGTAAAATACTATATGAGTATTTTAGATACTATCCATTCAAAGAACGAACTTAATAAGAATAGAAGACTTTTGCTGATAGTTCTATGAGTACTAAGTGCATGCTTATTGGTTATATATTATTAAGTTGCATAGACTGAGAATGAGTGATCTAAGCTTTATTTCCTTTTCCTTGTTTGGATGTGGGCTTAGAGTAGGATCACTTATTCGAAGGTCCATTCAACTCAAGTGATATATAATTAGTATGCACTATGTTCGCATAGAAGGAACCAGCCAGAGTCTTATTGACATATATGTAAGTTTCTCTTATAGAAACTTTTTAGTTGTTTATCGCTTTAATTTAGAATTGCTAATTTCTTCATTCCATTATTTTTCGCTTAGATATAAAAATGGTTGGATTCCATTTCCCCGGTGACCCTTACTTTCCCGGCCAAGAGAATGAAGGAGGGCTAAATGTAGAACCAAAAGCAGAACCTGCAATACCCCTTAATGTTGAACTTGCTGAAGACATCCCAGAGGATCTTGAACCCGAAACTGAAGTCGAGGATTTACCTCTAGAAGCCCCAATCCCAACGCAGAACCCTCTTCAAGACTTTCATGGCCCGACACCTCTATGGGTGGAAAGCTTAGAGAGATGGAGTCAAAAACAAGATCAACCTATACCGTACAATGGAGACAGAAGCTTCTACAATGTAAACGAAGGGGGCACTACGGATAGAGTCCTGCCAATCATGGTCTGTAGGATTGATCGCAATGAAATACAAGGTAGGACAGCCATCAACCGAATCGCAAAACTCGATGCCAATACTAGGATGAATACACTTCACATCCGTCGACTGGAAGATGCCCGTGACCAAGCATTGAGAGACAACAAAACTTTACTACAAGGATTATTTGAATATCAAGCTAAAGTTATAGAACTCCGAGTACGTTTAACAGTGTACGAGAGACATCTACTCCCAGTAGAATGTCGGCTGGCTGAACTTAAAGCTTGTCCGAATGATACCTGTCGTCAATAAAAAGATGCTTTATCTTTCCTCCTTTGGTTAAAGGAATAGTTTTCTAACCTATGCTCTAAGTAGCACTTTAAAATGTAACTATTCCAGTACTGTAGGTACTATTTCACTTAGACTTTATGCTGTCAAAGTTTTCCTACTCTTGATATGATGTAAAACCTACTCCTAGGTCAAATTTTCCCGAACTTATTACATCTTGAATATCAAGGATATTGACGGTTGGATAGTTCCCAGCAATACTTGTCCAAATACTTTCATTCTACTATCGTTTGGACTTTATCTAAATCTCACCCTAGTCAAGATTATTGATCTATGGTAACTTAGCTCATGGATCACTTCTAATTCTTTTCGAAAGTTGGATCATATTATCCACCAACCAATGATAGCCTTGTTTGGACGGAAATCGTCTTGTAACCATTCTATGAACCTTATTCTACCCCTTTACCAGTACTGCATCATAGGGATGTAGGTCAAACCATCGAGAACAGATTAACAAAGCGAAAAAGTCAGCCAAACGACGAAACCCCAATTCTACACATAGATGCCGCTACATTCCAAGCCGCGGTACCAGCTGTCGTGACAGTTGTACTAGCACAATTTCACACTAGTAACACGAACAAATATTGAAACGGAGTCGAAAATTCAAATCGCTGTGAAAATATGGGAAATCAACAAATGATAACAGTCGTGAACACCCAAAGCCACAACTCTGAATTTAAGAAACGAAAGCGTCAAGCCCAAAAGGAGTGCAAGCGATTTCAAAGGCTTGCCATGCAACAGCAACAGATGGCGACCGCTGCCACCTCAGCACCGATCAAACGATATGACAGAACACTCCCGAAGTGTGACAAGTGTAACTATCATCATATAGGAGCTTGTCGTGAATTGCAATGTAGCAATTGCAACAAAATGGGGCACACTGCTCGTGTCTGTAGAACCACCCCCACCACCGGAGCCAGCCAGACTTGATATAGTTGTGGCGAAACCAGACACTATTATAGGGATTGTCCAAAAGGGAAGAACAATGAACGTGCTCATATCCACATGAATCGGCACCTCACTTCCACCACCGACGTAGGTATGAGCCAGATATGTCATATATGTGGAGAGATAGGACATCTCAAGGAGGATTGTTCGATAACAATGAACACTGGCGCTGACGGAAAGATACTTAGGATCACCGCCGCAGGAGAGACTACTCCGGATCCATGTTGAAATTCTTGTACGTTCCGTAGCGTTAATGTTGACTTTTAAACTTCTAAAAACTAGTGCAACTAGAGTCATACCCTTTTTGCGATATCCCATCTATTCTAGGGATTTTCATACTGCTTGTACTTGCTTTTTACAATATACCTTGTTCACAGCAGTAATATCATAGATGAAACTAAATTACTGAAACTATTTCAAAGGTTGCACCGTTGTGTTTTGTAACACCTTTTGATCTAGTCTAACGCCAGTTAATCCAAGTAGTTCGACATTGTCATTTGACTTGAGTCGATTTGATCCACACAGTGCAAGTTTCGTGCGAAAATTCTTTTCCTCGTAATCGACCTTCTAGCGAATCCGTCTTTCTAGAACTCCGAGGCATTCATGTGAAGATTGTCTTATGCTTCGTAGATTTCCTGAAGTAACCTCAGCAAACCTCCCCGGAATACCACTCGTACAGTACGTCAAGTTTGATACCAAAGACCCATACGGTTAATCCATCTCTGAGTAATGTATACACAAGGGTGGTACATAATCAAGGTTCTACAGGCTTAGAATTGATGATTCCGCTCTAACTTCTTTTCCTTGTTTGGATGTGAGCTTAGAGAAGAATCATTTATTCGACTTCCTTTTCAATCTTAATTATATACGAATCGTATACCCAAGACTGTGATTGATGAACCAAGTATGAGTTCTATTACGAACTTTAGGACGGAGACTGTCCCAAGACAACGAGTGATCGTGCTACCATACGAATAAACTTAGAAGCCAAACTAAGACCTTCCCACCGATCAGGACAAGAGATGAAGATGGAAAAAAGGTACCTATCCTTCCCATAATTCATGAGTGTTCACTTTCGAATCTGAATTTCGGGACAAAATTCTATCTAACGGGGGGATGATGTGACAACCTGAAATTTTTATCATGTGCAATAGATTAATTCAATCAAAGCTAGACTCGTTTTGCTACCTTTTATGTAACAACCCGAATATTTCCCGAGAATTCTTTCCAAACGTCTAGTCAAGTCTCGTCTCAACCTAATCCTTGGAATTACCTCGTAGCCAAACCTCAGTGAGGATGATGTGTCCAAAACAGGGACCAGGGCTTGATATGATCACTACGAGTTAGTAGTGGTGCCCTTCGGTCAAATCATTTTCCTTAGTCATGTAGATAAGCAAAGCAGTCATACCCGTGGACCTTTCCAAAAAAAACTAAGGCGATAGAGAATTAGTCGACATCGGAGATACCTATAGAAACCTGTCAATTCTTGGGTCCCGCCGGCTATTATCGCAGACCCACCTAGAAATTTCCTTTAGAATCATCAAACCCTTAGCTACTTTGCCACATGAGGATGTACCTTCCTATTGAATACCTTATCCCAGAAAAGCATGATATGCTTTGGGAAACTCAAAATACTTCACCCGTGATACATCGTACTTTTCGAAATCCCCACCAGAATCGGAACCGTGAACTACAAACTTCGACTATCTCAAGGACATGGTAGTAGTATCCATCTTGTCTTTTCTGCCTCGAATCTTTAGAAGCGCCTGCCAAACGAAACCTTAGAAATTCCTTTGATGAGACTGAAATCAGCGATAGACCGAACCTCCATGGAAGAACCAATTGAGATCATGGATTGATAGGTTAAACGTACGAAACAAAGCCGCATCCCGGTAGTGAGGGTTCGCTGGAATGTCAAGCGGAGACCCGATTCCACTTAGGAGCGTGAAGACCCGAAGTAGTAGAATTATCCTCATCTCTCTTTTCATTTCATGATCTGTATCTTAATCTTTGAATTTCGGGACGAAATTCCCTATAACGGGGGGATAATGTAACAACCCGAAGTTGTCCATCGCCGAAACCCATTTCGTCCGTAAAACCCGTCTATAGCGATTCGTTCCGATTTCGTTTTTGGGTTAAATTAATTAAATTTATATGTTTATTTTAATCTCATGAGTGTCCAAACAGCTTAGGAAATCATGGAACTGACCCAAATTGTTTATTTTAAAGTTTTAAAATCGTTCCCGCCGAGTTACGACAATTTAATCGGGTGCGACCAAAAGCACCGTTTAACGTCGGTATCGGGTAGAATTCCACCGTGTCCCGAACTTGGACCCTATTTTAAGAGGATTAAGCTTCCATTTGAAGCTTTTTCCCTCTCTCACTACTCTCTCTCTAACCTCTCTCCTCAAATCCAAACATAAGGTCCAAGATTATGAACACTTTACACTTAATTATTAGTTTTATATATGTAATGTAATGGTTGTTTACTTTGCTTACTATGTGCATTGGATTTGATACTCAACGTGGAGTCAACCCCGGAAATCTTTCCGCCTTCGGTTTTCGGGGTGTGTCAGGTTGGTATCAGAGCCCTTGTTTATAGTGAATAAAGTATACCAAACCTTACATGGTATAAGACTATAAACATTAAGGGGCCTAAGTGCTCTGATACCAATCTGTCAGACCTCGAAAACCGAAGGTGGAAACATTTCTGGGGTTGACTCCACGTTGAGTATCAAATCCAATGCACATAGTAAGCAAAGTAAACAACCATTACATTACATATATAAAAGTTTACATTTGTTTGAAAGTAAAATTGTACAGGTGTGATACATATATATATATATATATATATATATATATATATATATGGACAAAAGTAAGACGTGTCTTCAACGCACTCCGTCTTCGACAAAAGGGATCATCGGGTACCTGTCTAATGTGGACCTGAGAATACAAGCAGTTTGAAAATCAGCATAAATTTGGTGAGTTCATAAGCGGTTTGTTTTGTGAAAATGAACAAGATTCCTTTAGTTTTCTGAAAAAGTGGTTATCCAAGAAAATCCCATATTTTCTTAAAAGTTGGTTATCAAATCCAAAATGTAATGTAAAAGATGTACACTGCAAACATAATTGCCCCTGTGAAATGTAAAGTTTAGTTATCTAAATTGTTACACGTTTCTGGTTATGTACAGATGTTATCCCAGGAAAATCCTATATTTTCCTAAAAAGTTGGTTACCAATCTGAAATGTAATGTAAACGATGTATACTGAAAACCTGATTATCCTTGTTAAGTGTATGTTAGTTTTAACACATATATAAAACTATCAACATAGTAAACTAATTTGAAAGGTTATTAATTTACTATATTCATTATTACTAACAAGTAAAATTCTATTATCCAAATTGTGAGTTCCATAACCATACGATAGACTAGATATGGCAATAAGAAGTCCAAATCATTTTATGACTTTCGTCACCCTTGAACCTTTCGGTTCGGCTGTATCTAGCAGCCAAGTGCGGGGTAGTTAGCCCCGTATAGATCTATACACTTAAGTCACGCTCCATATCTAAGAGATTCTGGTTACGGAGGCGGTCCTCCACTCGCGTATCTCAGTGGAGTGTTCTCCGAGGACGTGTCTCCAATTTATAGGAATAACAAATCTACAAGTAATAATGCGGAAAATCCTGTTTTAAGTTCTACTTACAAAGACAATCCTCCACTCGCGTATCTTTGTGGAGTGTTACCGAGGACAAAACAAATATACTAATCTAAAGCTTTTAACAATAATGATATGGAACAAATCTTTTGTATAATATATAATATAACATTATATAATAAAATATGAACTTGGTTTGTAACTGATTCTGCAAGTCAAACAGTTGGTTAATATGGTTTCAATTGTTAAAAGCAAGTGAAATATGAAACATTTCAAATGAAATAATAATCTTTAAGCACAAGATATTCTTATACTTTTGCTTGTATTCCCCCCCCCCCCCTGAAAACATTGAAAAACCATTGAAAAAGGGTAGGGGTATGAACTCACCGGACGCAGAATGTGTCGACTAGGATGCTAAACGTCGAATCGAGGCTTGAATACGTGCGAGGTTCCTATGTAATATTAAATAATACAAAAATATATCTAATTAGATTTTAATTCACTGATTAGATACGATTTTACACTCCAAGATGCGAAAACACTTCAAATCAAGTGTTTGGAGTGACCCGGATGACATCTAATGAAGTATAATGCTTGGATATGGAGTTTACTCTTCAAGAGTAAACTCCCAAAGGAGTTCACGGCCCTATTGACCATTCCCCATTAGTTTACCTAGGGTCGTAAACTCATATAAAATGGGTTTTTGAGCCATAACCCTTCCAAACCTCATTTGGAGCATAGATATTAGGGAATTACCAAATTGGACTTAGAACACCTTGAACATCATTTTTGAGGAGTAAACATGATTTTACTGCCCAAGAACATGCTTGGGCCGTAAACTCATGTTTACTCCTCAAAAATGATGTTCAAGGTGTTCTAAGTCCAATTTGGTAATTCCCTAAGTCATATCTAAGCTCCAAATGAGGTTTGGAAGGGTTTTATGGCTCAAAAACCCATTTTATATGACTTCACGGCCTAGGACTGTTCTAGGTCGTAACCTCATGATAATGGTCCTATTCCTCATATAATTCACGAATTTGAAGGCCAAAGGTGATATACTAGGAGCTAAGATAGTTACCTTGATGATTTGAAGCTTGAAATGAGTGATTTTGGATCAACAAGTTTGATTTGAGGAGAGAGGTTAGAGAGAGAGTGAAAAAGGCTTCAAATGAGGCTTAAACAACTTTAAATATGGTTTGAAATTTAGGCACGGTGGAATTCTACCGGATACCGACGTTAACCGAGGCTTTTGGTCGCACCCGATTAAGTTGTCGTAATCCCGATATGGTCAAAACTAAAATTTTTCTAATTATTAGTTTGAGGTGTTTACTTGAGTTTCAAATGTGTTTTTGAACTTACGAGGTCAAAATAAATTCCTTAAATTAATTGACCTAATAAAAAATGAACTTGGAACAAATTGCTACCGGCGAGTTTTATTGATGAAACAATTACGGTGATGGAACAATTTCGGGTTGTTACATTATCCCCCCGTTAGAGGGAATTTCGTCCCAAAATTCACAAATTAAGGTACAAATTATGGATACAGGTGCGTATATATCTACTACATCGACTCTTCCATGATCCCAAGTGATTTCAGGTCTCCGCATGTCATTCCAGCGAACCTTCACTATCGGGATGCGGCTTGGTTTCATACGTTTGATTACTTGGTCTATGATCTTAGTTTGTTCGTCCGGAATGTTTAGGTATATCATGGTTCTTGGTCACATCAGGATAGATTTCTATGGTTTTATCAGACAGGTATTCATTAAGAATAGAGGCGCAAGGTACAGGATGAACGTTGCTAAGTACTGAAGGTACTCGGAGTTTGAAGGCTATGGAATCAATCCTAACAGGGATCTCGAAGGGTCTAATGTACCACGAGTTAAGTTCTCCATGCTTTCCAAAGTGTAGTATGTCTTTCCAGGGTGAGACCATTAGCAGGACACAATCTCCAGCCCTGAATTCTAGAGGTTTACGTTGTATATCAGCGCAACTCTTCTATCGATCTAATGAAGTTTTCAATCGATCTCGGGTCTGGATGATCTTCTCAATGGTTTCGTGGGTGATTTCAAAACCAGAGAGGGTACTACCAGGGAATCGAATCTTGTCTAACTGCATTTCTCCTACCTCGGCCTAATACGAAGGAATCTGTACTTTTGACTGTAGAAGGTTCCCAAATGGTGCAGTCTGGATACTGCTACGATAATTGGTGTTATACAAAGGCTCGATCATAGGTAAGTGGGTATCCCAAGTCGCTCGGCAATTTATGACACATACTCCCAGTATGTTTCCATGATCTGAATAACTTTCTCACTCTATCCAATTGTCTGAGGATGATAAGTTGTACTCATGATCAGCTTGGTTCCGTGAGTTTTCTGGAGGGACTTGCCAAGACCTTGACGTAAACTTGCTATCTCAACAAAAGATAATGGACGTAGATATACTATGCAGTCGGACTACTTCTTGGATGGGGGTTCACGTGAGTATTTTCATCATGAATGATTCTTTGATCGGAAGGAAGTGAGCGGATTTTTATCGAAGGATCGACAATTATCCTAAATGGTATCGTACTCATTCGGGAAAACTGGGTAACTTGATGGTGAATCCATGTTGGCTATTTACCATTTCCAGTCGGGTATCTAGGTTTCTGGAGTAGTCCTAGGGGTTTCTGACTAGGCTTCTCAGGTCTGAGCGAGTAAACGGGGACAGGTGGTCATTGCCAATGTCTTAGTCTTGCTGTCTAAGTTTTCCTATCGGTTAAGGGCTCCTCATGTTTATGTCTTTCTGATCGAAGATATGCTGTAGTCTCTTATGGTCTATGAAATTTGCGTGCTCGATTCCATTGAGATCATGTCTCTCATTCTTCAGTGCAGGAATTGCTGCTCCAAATTCCAAGTCATGAGTTGTGTAGTTAACTTCGTGTGCCTTTTGTTTGTCTCAAAGCGTGAACGATAACTTTTCCTTCCTGCCTAAGCACATAATCTAAAATCTGATTGGATGTACTGCAAAGGACAACGAAGTCCTCTGTTTCTTCTGGAAGGGACAAGATAGGTGTGATGCATAAGTCTTACTTCAATGCTTGGAATAATGTATCTCGCTTTTCACTCCAATGAAAAAGGGTAAGCCTTTCTGTGTCGGAGTGGTTAAGGGTTTGGTGGTTTTGGAAAAAATTTCGGAATGGTTCTTCGGTAATAGCAGGCGAAACCCAAGAATTGATGGGTTTTCTATGGATGTCTTCAGTACCGACCAATTATCTGCTTCGACCTAATCCCTGGAATTACCTCGTAGCCAAAACTCAGTGAGGATGATGTTTCCAAAAAATTTTACCAGGGCTTGATATGATCACTAAGAGTTCATATTGATACCCTTCGGTCAAATCATTTTTCCCTGGTCATGTAGTAGGCAATAAAGACATACGTGTAAATACGGCAGTAAACTATGTGTTTACAGCCGTAAACTCTAGAGTACCATTCACAAAATGTTTTGGTGGTTCTAATTCAATCACATGTGATTCCAATTCATTTTACAAGCCAAGGAGTGAATTTTGGGCATCATTTGATCCATGTATATGAGTTTACGGCCCAGGAACCCATTCTTGGGGGGGTTATGGCCGTAAACACTCAAATGGAGGGTTTTCATCATGTTTAAGGTCCCCAAATCGATTGTGGTTGGTTCCAATCTGTCACACCCCGAAAATCGAAGGCGGAAACATTTCCGGGGTGGACTCCATGTTGAGTATCAAATCCAATGTACATAGTAAGCAAAGTAAACAACCATTACATTACATATAAAAGTTTACATTTGTTCAGAAGTAAATTGTACAAGTGTGATACATATGTATTTATGAACAAAAGTAAGATGTGTCTTCTACGCACTCTGTCTTCGCCAAAAGGGATCATTGGGTACCTGTCTAATGCGTACCTGAGAATACAAGCAGACACATTCCTCGTCCGGTGAGTTCATACCCCTACCCTTTTTCAATGGTTTTTCAATGGTTTCAGGGGGGAATACAAGCAAAATAGAAATGTTTTCAAAACCTAAAATTGATGTATTTCAATAAATATCTGGCAAACTTATAGATATCTTTACCCCTTATGTATTATGCTGAGCATAAGGGATGTTTTATCAATCATAACTATATGGATTTCAGTAAAGGAAATAATCAAATCAATCAAATTATTATGGGAATAATTTGGGATCTTTAGTTCTTGTTTAACGCGTACTGATGTATGTAAAGTTATTAGATAAACTATGTCTGATTCAGTTTATCTCTGTTTAATTTAGAATATATTGCCAGAAAATTCCATTGTATTTAACTGTTTTTCACTGTATTATGTTTCATAACGATTAGTATGTTTGATAACGTCTGAAAACACCGTGAATGATTTAATACTAGCTTGTGAGATTCGTCATTACCCTTTGGGTTATCAGTAAATCCTCCCCAGAAGTGTAACTAGAGTCTCTTGGAGGGAGAGCGTGGAAATTGTGAATAGATCTATTCGGGACTGACAATCCCACACCTTAACTGCTAGCTACAATTAGGCGGGCACTGGGGTGACAAATTCTGGATATCGTCCGACGTCTGACGAATGTCAAGGAGGTCTCGTTGTCATATCATCATGGTTACCCGACTCACAATTCTTGTACTTTTGCTTGTAGTGCCCCCTGAAAACATTGAAAAACCATTGAAAAAGGGTAGGGGTATGAACTCACCAAACGAGAAAACGTGTTGGTTCGGATGCTGAGTTTCGGTTCGGGGCTTGATAGCGTGCGAGGTTCCTATGTAATATGAAATGATAGACAAATATATCTAATTAGATTATAAATCACTAATTAGATATGATAATACACTCCAAGGTGCGAAAACACTTCAAATCAAGTGTTTGGAGTGACCCGGTGACATCTAAGGACGTGTATGGCTTAGGAATGGAGTTTACTCTTCAAGAGTAAACTCCTAGAGGATTTTTTGGCCCTAAACACCATATACACATGAGTTCACGACCGTGAACTCATTGGTGGTGCTTTTGGGTGCTAAATGGCCTTGAAACACTTGGGGATTTAATTCTAGATTTGAGTTTAGGGCATGGGGAAAATGATTTGAGGAATTTTAAGGACTTTTGAGGAGTTTATGGCAGTAAACTATGTGTTTGCGGCCGTAAACTCTAGAGTACCATTCACAAAATGTTTTGGTGGTCCTAATTCAATCACATGTGATTCCAATTAATTTTACAAGCCAAGGAGTGAATTTTGGGCATCATTTGATCCATGTATATGAGTTTACGGACCAGAAACCCATTCTTGGGGGGGTTATGGTTGTAAACACTCAAATGGAGGGTTTTCATCATGTTTAAGGTCCCCAAATTGATTGTGGTTGGTTCTAGAATTTATTCCAAGGCTATTGGTGTGTTTAAGTGGCATCTTAACACATTAAAATGAGTTTACTCCCCATGAATATGATTTTACGGCCCAAGCATGTTCTTGGGCAGTAAACTCATGTTTACTCCTCAAAAATGATGTTCAAGGTGTTCTAAGTCCAATTTGGTAATTCCCTAAGTCATATCTAAGCTCCAAATGAGGTTTGGAAGAGTTTTATGGCTCAAAAACCCATTTTATATGAGTTCACGGCCTAGGACTGTTCTAGGGCCGTAAACTCATGATAATGGTCGTATTCCTCATATAATTCACGAATTTGAAGGCCAAAGGTCATATACTAGGAGCTAAGTGTTGGGTAGCAGATTTGTTTTGTATTACGTCATTGGGCTCGGTTAATAGTCCAAGTTTTGTACTCCGGTTTGGGCCTGTCCAACCGTGAGCTGATAGGGTTTAGTATATAATAATGTGCTTGCATGCATATTAGGTTAACGATTGATTGATAGAGTAACAATTGATAGCTTTACAGATTTCCTTCATCATTCTTGTAAACCTTAATCCTCTACAGTAGAAGTTCTTTATCGAGCTCTTCTGAGGATTGTTTATTAATCATTCGACATCTTTGATCCATTATTGTGTTCTTGCTGTTTACTCATTTATTTCTTTACCTATTTTATAGATCTAATCGATCTTCAAGTTAATTTTTAACTTATCAATTGGTATCAGAACAGGAGGCTGTGTAATCGATACACTTCTTTTCTGTGAAAAAGGTTTCGATTAGGGTTATTCCGCATTTATTGATATTTATTGAGCCGTCATCTCATAATTGACGTATCTCGATATTTATTGTTTTGCCCTAATTTGATATATTACAAGTCTGATCTTTGAACAGGTTATTCGATCAATTATGGACGAGTCGCAATCCAATCCCATTAATATTTCAAATAGCATTGGATCAACAACGAAGATTCCCATCCTGTACACCCATGATTATGAAGTCTGGGCGCATCACTTTGAAGATTATGTTATAGGATCTGAGGATAATGGATACCTCATCTGGGAAGCAATCGTTTCTGGACCCTTTTCTCATTCAGCAACTTCAAGGGTTATTAAAACTCAAAAGGAGTACAATGATCTTCTGAAAGACGTTAAAGATATTGCGCAACACGAAAAAGATAAATTTCAGTGCAATATCAAAGCGTTAAGGTTGATCAGATTCGCTCTTCAATTCGATACTTTCAGGCTGGTGAGTTCATGCACGACTGCTAAAGAGATATGGGACAGGCTACGTGAATTGTACTCTACAGACGAAGATCTTGAACACTCCATTCAAACCTTACTCTTGTCTGAGTTTGGTGAATTCAAGAAAGGAGCCGAAGAAACTGTGACCCAAACGTTCGATCGCTTCAATCATCTTCTTAGCAAGATGATCAAACACGACATCGAAAGAAAGCTTATTAAGCAGAAGGTTACGTTTTTGAATGGTCTCAGATCTGAGTGGAGAGAAGTTGTGTCCACAGTCAAAGCACACGAGCAATTTAAAACCTACTCTTTGGCGAAAATGGTGGGCATCCTAAAGTCTCAAGAAAAGATCGTGCTACAGGAGAAAAATGTGGTTTCAAGCCTAGGTTCGTTGGCTCTCCTGTCCAAAAAGAAAGCGGTGATGGAGGACGAAGACCTCAACTTGGATGACTATGACCTCACTTCTGAGGACTATGCTATGATGGTGTCAAACCCCAAGAGGTTCATCAAGAAGAGATTCCCCACTAATAAGAACCGAAACTGGCACGGGAATTACAGTTCTGAAAAGGTCAAAGATGAACCGAAGGCTGAAGAATCAAAGAAGGAACCGAAGGCTGAAAGAGATTCGGGAGTGAGCTGGTATTATTGTGGTGGAAAGAACCACTATGCAAAGGATCGTGTCCTCAAAAAGATGGCAGAAAAGGATGAGGAAAAGGATGAAGAAGCTTTGTTGCAGAAAAAGCTAGATGAAATCAGGAAGAAGAAATCTACTGCTAACCCTTCTATGAATGCGTTAATTGTGCAGGGTTCAGTTGCTGATGATGAGTTCGGTGGCGTGGAGGTTTGGTCAACCGACTCTGAAGATGATGAAGTGAGGAAGCCTTCTCATGGAAAGGCTTATGTGGCGAAAGAAGAAAGCAGTGATGGTGGGAATACAACACTGATGGTGGGAATGATGACACGAAGGAGCAACAGAACTTGTGCTTTACAGCCAAACCGCTCAGCGTGCAGTTCAACGAGCTCGATGAACTGATCAAGAAGGTACAATCAGTTTTTCTCTCATTTAAAGTCCCACAATGCTCATATGAAAAAGAATTAAAAAGTGTTAATTCAAGAATCTCTCATCTAGATAGTAGTCTAACTATAACTCGAGTCACCAATTCTAACCTAACTGACCAATTAAGCAGGGTGTCTTCGAAGAGTGAGGAACGGCGGATGTGGATCGAACTGAAGGAGTCGGAATTAATCAAAATAAAAGATGAAAACATTTATTTGCAAAGAGACAATTTAAAGCTTTTGAAACAGCGAAATGTCTTTTGTTTGATTGCCAAACGTCTTTACTCTAATATTACTCAGCTTCATTTGAATTGTGAAATAGGACAAAAGATTCATCGTATGATTTTGCCCTTCCTTGAGTTTAAGGAGGATGAAATTGATGCTGAAGCGTATAATTGTGAAAGTATTATTTCATCTGAGGAAGTTAATCCGACGTACATGTATGGACTGGACAAAATCGAATCTTTTATTAAGTCCAAGGACCATAAGGACATGCTTAAAAACCTTTTGGATGAGAATGATAAACTGAAACTGAGAACCGAAACCATACAAAAATTTGACTCTTTAAACGCCAACTTGAGCTCAGAAAATAAAATTGATGTTGAAAATGCATCTGAGCTTAATGAGGACGACAACATGAGTGAAATTTCTGTAGAGGATACAGTTGACTGTTCAGAATTTGTCAAGAGTGAACCCAAAAACCACAAGAATCTTATTTCAGAAAATTCAGTGGAGTTCGCTCGTATGTCCCAACAAAAGTCCCCGACTTGCTATTGTAAACGAAGACAATGCTGATGGCTGTGATGAATTCTTCTGGTCAGCTCCCATTGACAATGCTGATGAAACAGTAGGTTTGTCTGAAAGAACTTCATGGAAAAGCAAAGGCAGATATGTGCCAGAACCTTTAAATAAACCTGATAGTTTCGATGTGCCAAGTACTAGTGGTACGAAAGAGGTTCCTCAGGAAAATGAAACTCCTACAAAAGAAGTCACATCCCCAAGTGAAACTTCATCCGTTCAGAGTGAACTAGCTAAAGAAAAACAGAAACCGAAAGCTAACATCCATCATCAACCGAAGCAGATGAGAAATCAAAAACGTCAAAGGAATCAGAGATACAGGAAGAATCTCTCTGAAAGAAAACAGTTTTGGCAATCTCAGAATGCCTATTTCTCACATCAAGACAAGAACTTAAAGTCAAAGAAAAGTCCTGTTGGATCGAAAGAGAGCAACAACAACCGAAAGCAGAGGTTCGGTTCGAAGAAAAACATCAACCGAAAGCAAGGGTTCGGTTCAGAAAATGATTCCAACCGAAAGCAAAGGTTTGGTTCTGAGAATGATTATAACCGAAAGCAGAAGTTCGGTTCAGAGAACTACATCAACCAAAAACAAAGGCTCGGCTCGGAAATCAAAAGAGATCAAAACTCTAAGGTCGGTCCCACTGATGATCAAAAGCAAAAGGGTCACCTAGAGTCTCCAGCCAAGAAGTCATCTCAATCTAAGCTCTCTCATTCTAATTCTTCAAACCTTTCTAACTCTTCTCCACCTCGTTCTAAATTCCATTCTGTTTCCTCTCAAAAATCTCAATCATCAGCTGAACAAAAAGGAAAACAGAAGGTTTCATCAGTTAAACCTGAATCTGAACCGAAAGCATCAAAAAGAATGATGAAACAACACTAATAAAAAGAACATATTGAGTTGACATCTCTATTACTATTGATAGTACATTGATAGTGGCTGCTCGCGTCACATGACAGGAAGGAAGGAAGAGCTAAGGGAATACAGGTCTCTTTCAAATGGTGGAAACGTCAAGTTCGGGAACAACTCCTTCGGCACCATAAAAGGCTATGGAATGATTACAAATGGTGATTTCACGATAAGGAAGGTTGCATACGTGGAAGGGCTACAACACAACCTCATCAGTGTATCTCAGCTTGTTGGAGGTACCGGTCTCAAAGTCTGATTCGACGATGAGGGTTCTGAAATAATTGAGAAGAAGACGAAAAGAGTTATTCTCAAATCGGAGCGTAAAGGTGAAATGCTTCCTCTAAACCTCAAACCCATCAAAGGAAACCCAGCTATCTGCTTGTTATCAAAAGCACAATCTGACGAAAGCTGGTTGTGGCACCGAAGGCTCTCTCATCTCAACTTTAAAGATATCAACAAACTTGTTACTGGAGGTCATGTTCGAGGTCTTCCATTGCTCAAGTACGATAAAGATCATTTGTGTGCTGCATGTGAAATGGGGAAGCAGAGTCGTTAAAGTCATCCATCTATAATAAACACTAAAGTTATTGAACCACTAGAATTACTTCATATTAATCTGTGTGGTCCATCATCTATCGAAAGCATCGGTGGTAGCAAGTATATTCTTGTTATTGTTGATGACTTTTCGCGTTTTACATGGGTGTTCTTTCTGAAGCTTAAATCTGAAGCGACTCATAAGCTAAAGGTGTTCATCAAGCAGATTGAAGTACAGCTGAAGAAGGTCGTTCGCAACATCAGGAGCGACAATGTTCTGGAATTCAAAAGTAGAGAATTTGAAGAATTTCTGGCAGAAAAGTGAATTAGTCACAACTTCTCAGCTCCCTACACACCTCAACAAAACGGGATTGTCGAAAGACGAAACCGATCTTTGTGTGAAGCATCCCGAACCATGCTAAGTTTCGCTTCCTTACCTCTTTATTTTTGGGCTGATACTATTTCTACTGCTTGTTTGACACAGAACAGGTCATATCTCAACAAACGCTTCTCTCTCACTCCTTATGAGATCATCAACAACAGGAAGCCAAACGTGAAGTTTTTCCATGTGTTCGGTTCACGATGTTTTATCTTCAATTCTAAAGAAAACTGCAACAAGTTCGATGTCAAAGCTGACGAAGGGATATTTTTGGGCTATTCTCTCACTTCTAAAGCCTACAGGGTATTAAACAAGCGTTCGAGGAGAATAGAAGAAACTTACTACATGACTTTTGATGATAGCTATGTCAAAAAGCTAAAGGCCAAAGAAGACACAGCTGGGGAAATCCTTCCTCAAACTGGCCAAGTCACAGCCTCGATCGCTAATCTATTCGAGCAGTTCATGGAGCTATTCGATGAACCAGAGAAGGCCATTCTCTCTGAAGCCAGTGCAGCAGACAACAAGGTAGATCACATGAAACAAATTGTTGAAGACGCTGCAAGCAGAATGAATGAAGGAGGATCAAGCTCTGACGAGCCTCAATCACCCAATGCTTCAGTCGAGGGGGAGGATCCACCATCATCATCCCAGCCGAGCTCACAAGTTGAGGGGGAGCTAAGGTCTCAAACTACAACCGAAAGCACTTTGCCAACCGAAAGCACTTCGCCAACCGAAAGTGCCTCACCATCCGAAGGTGCATCAACACCCGAAAGCTCAACACCACAAGAAACCACTGTAGCTCAAGATTCTCAAGACATTCTTGTAAGATCATCTATCGAGGGGGAGCATGCTAATATGTCTTACGACTACGAAAGCCAGTCATAACCAAAAGAAATGATAAACGCTGAATTAGATCCAACCTTTGATCCTAACTACCCTCCTCTCACCAAATGGACAAGAGATCATCCTGTCTCTCAAGTTGTTGGTGATGTATCTGAAAAAGTTCTGACTCGATCACAACTTAAGGCAAAACAGACTTCCTTGTTCTCTAAAGTCGAATTCTGCATGTTTAACTCATTCGTATTAAAAGTTGAACCAAAGACAGTTAACACTGCTCTTGATCACTCCGATTGGGTTCAAGCTATGCAAGACGGACTGAATGAATTTGAAAGGAACAAAGTTTGGCGACTTATTCCAACTCCTCCAGATGCCTCGGTTGTTGGTCTCAAACGGGTCTTTAGGAACAAAATGGACAAGGAAGGGAACATTATAAGGAACAAAGCACGTCTAGTAGTGAAAGGATACTGTCAGGAGGAAGGCATTGACTATGAAGAAACTTTCGCTCCTGTAGCTAGGCTGGAATCTGTTAGAATATTTCTAGCCTATGCTGCCCACAAAAACTTTGAAGTTTACCAAATGGACGTCAAGTGTGCATTCCTCAATGGTGAACTCGAAGAAACAGTGTACGTGGAGCAACCTCCTGGATTCGTGAATGAAAAATACCCAAATCATTATTACATTTTGGATAAAGCCGTGTATGGACTGAAACAAGCTCCGAGAGCCTGCTATGAAACGCTGACTAAATTCTTAAAGATGTCCAAATTCAAACAAGGTTCGGTTGACCCAACCTTCTTTCTCAAGAAGGAAGGTAACCACCTTATGATCGTTCAAATTTATGTCGATGATATCATCTTTGGCTCAACGAATCCTAGCCTAACAGCTGAATTCAGAAAGCTGATGGAGACTAAATTTGAAATGAGCTCAATAGGTCCTATTAACTTTTTCCTTGGTTTAAATATTACACAGGGACCCGAAGGCATCTTTATTAATCAGGAAGCTTACACGAAGACTCTCCTAGCAAAATTTGGCATGATGGGAGATTCCAAAGTCAAAGTTCCAATGGCGTTCGGCACCAAGCTCACCCCATCCTTGGATAAACCGGCTGTTGATATTACGCTTTATCGTCAGATGATAGGCTCACTGATGTATCTCACTGCTAGCAGACCTGACATAATGTTTTCTATTTGTTACTGTGCTAGATTTCAGGCAAACCCATGCGAACCTCACATGCTTGCAGTCAAGAACATTCTACGATATATCAAGCGAACTACCTCTTTAGGTCTATGGTATCCTTCCAACTCAGGCTTCTTCGTTCAAGCCTACTCAGATGCAGACCTTGGAGGTTGTGGACTCAACAGAAAAAAGCACCACTGGTGGCTGCCAATTCCTTGACGGGAAGTTGGTTAGCTGGCAGTCAAAGAAACAAACGTGCGTGTGTTTGTCTACTGCTAAAGCAGAATATATTGCAGCTGCATCTTGCACCTCTCAAGTGATTTGGATCCAGAGTCAACTCCGAGACTATGGACTCAATATGAAAAAGATCCCACTATATTGTGACTCTGAAAGTGCAATTAGGATCTGTCATAACCCAGTGCAACACTCCAAGACCAAGCACATAGCACTGAGGTATCACTTCATCAAAGATCATGTAGAAGATGGAAACGTTGAAGTACACTTTGTTAGAACCACTGATCAACTAGCTGATGTCTTTACCAAAGCTCTTCCTGAAGCATCATTCAACAAAATTTTACAAGGGCTAGGTATGATGGAATCAGAGTCAGTACCACAAACAACCTCTCAACCTCAAACATTAGAAGCGAAATAGACCGAACGTTCGGGTTCGGTTGAATCATCTGCACTCGCTCATCATTTCAAAGGTAGTTTTCTTGGTTGTAAATTTCATGTACAAAGTTGTTTTTCTTATTGTCAAAAATATTTCCTTTTTGAAAGTCTAAAATTCCTTGGTTTTTCAAAATTTTTCAAAACCGAAATCAACCGTAGGTTCGGGTTCGGTTTTTCAAAATTTTTCAAAACCGAAACCAACCGAAGGTTCGGGTTCGGTTTTTCAAAATTTTTCAAAAACGAAACCATCCGAACGCTCCGGTTCGGATTTTCAAAATTTTTCAAAACCGAAATCAACCAAGGGTTCGGGTTCGGTTTTTCAAAATTTTTCAAAACCGAAACCATCCGAACGCTCGGGTTCGGTTTTTCAAAAATTTTCAAAACCGAAACCAACCGAACGCTCGGGTTCGGTTTTTCAAAATTTTTCAAAACCAAAACCAACCGAACGCTCGGGTTCGGTTCCAAAGTTTTTTTCTCCAATGTTTTTCTTCTCTTTTCCAAAGTTTTTTTTACTCTTTTTATTTTCTTTCTGAGTTATTTTTTTTACTTTCTTATTTTTATTTATTTATTTTTATATCAAAAACTCCAAAAATATTTTTTCTTCTATTTATTTACTTTTTGTCTTTCATTTTATTTGTTTGTTCGTTCGTTTATGGGGAAATTGTTGAATTAGTTAAGTGTCCCTAGAAGCATGCTGCTGTATGTGCCCAAAGCCTCATCGGATTCTGAATAATAGCCTTAATGACTTGGTATACACAAACCTTGTCTTCCCAATTAGGCTACTACTCTCTTATTCTAATCGTGAGCTACCTAACTCTCTTCTCACATGAGATAAGAGTTTTCTGCTTGGTCCTACTTTTCACAGCAGAGGTACTTTTTCTTCTTACACCGTCACCATTACATTTCTCCATTAAATTCGTTTCATCAACGTAACCCTTGAGACTCTCAGAAATTACCACTGAGGTTTATGGTTACTCAAAAATTGTGTTTATGATCTTAGTTTCATGCCACTACGAGCTGAGTGAAACCCAAAATTCAATACCAAATCTGAATTGACGGTGAACAATTAATTTGCTCAAGTTTTCACTAATGAATTGACGGATGTACCCTAATGAAATCTCAAGTTTTTATTTTGTGTGATTCCTATGAAATTGTTAAACACCATAACATTTCTTCCCTTGGGATCCAGTTTTATTTTTTTTGAGATTTTATATTTTCCAAGCCACCTTAAAATCATTTTCTACCTACTTGTTCAACAGACTACACCGGTCTCACAAGTACTTTGTTCACTTTCTATCTTATTTCAAGATTAGGACTGTTGAATCAAAGCTAAAGCCACCCTAAGGAGCCTAATTAAAAGAAGCCTTTCAACACTTCTTAATAAGTGTTTGATCGTTATTCAACGGGAAACCACACTAACACTTTAAGGTCTCTCTTGACTTTGAAGGAAGAGATTCGTGCCCGGGATCATTTGTTTCATGTCTTTATTGACATCACATTTATTCCTAAAAAGATTTGTTTTATTTCTTTTTTTTTACACTCTTAGCACGAAAATCTTTGATTTTCCAAAATTCTGGTACTAATAATTACATGCTATTTCTTTGGATCGGTGATTAATTATAAAGATGTGGTCAAAAATTAATCCATGTGGGTGTGTTATTCAAAACATGCCGTTACACATTAAAGGGATAAGATGAAGCGTTACTGACTCAGGCGGGAGTTAATTGATTTGATTTCAAACGGTGGGACAGGGAAAGCATGCGAATTTGAAGCGTCTAATCTTTAATTGACGTCGCAGACGCGTGTGCGAATTTGAAACGATTCCTCTCTGGCACAGAAAGGCACGTGTGAATTTGAAACGGTTTAGCAGAAACGCCGCTTGATGGGAGTCGTGTTCTCCGGAATCTGACACTCTCTCTTATGCGTGATCATCGGTTCCCTAACTGTCACGCATCAGTCACCTTCGGAAAACCCTTGGTATTTCGATAGAAGATTTGGGCAGATCTTTCTCTCTCCTTAAACCCCAGTATAAAAGGACGTTAGCATCCACCATTTACCTCTTTACTGCAATCAAAATTCCCATAGCAAAAGACTTTCCTGCAACCTTAATGTTCATCATCTTCTTCCCATCTTCTCCAATGGCAGATTCATCCTCCGTTCACGCTACTTCTCACATCCTTCCCATTCGCCCTCAACAGTGTCTCGTAATCGATTTAACCCCTCAGGCATATGACTCCTACATGTTCCCAATCATCGAGTGCCTGAAGTATTTGCCCATAGCTCCTGCACTTTCGAGGGTGGAATCAGTGCCCATGGAGCTCTTATCGCAGATTTATGCGACTGCACATTATGATAAAGCGGTCGATAGGATCTTCTTCGAGGTTTCTGATCACAAAGCCTCTATTTCCAAGCAATGATTTGGCTCACTGCTAGGGTTTGCAGCTGACCCTTCAAGGGTTAATCCGGAGACTATTCCGATGGGGCATCTCTTCAGTATGTTCTACAATATGGGGTACACGGAGGCGCTCACCTCCGTCGCAAAGTTCAAAAAGTCTTGTTTACCACCACAGTGGAACGGAATGTTCACTGTGCTTTTCAAGGGTCTCTCAGAAAGGAGCTCAGGTTCAGATGGCTCCAGTCGACTCTTCCTGTGCATCATGTACGGAGTTTACAACGGCGTCAACGTCGACTATGGGTTGGTTCTCTGGCATCAACTCATCCAGAGTTTATCTTCTTCTTCACGACATTCTGAGGTGTCGTATGCCAGGTTTTGGACCTTAACCACTAAGTGGGCGATGGATAAGCACGATGTCCCCACTGTTGCCGGCGCATCGATGTCTTCGATTGGTACATTCCATACCACGAAGATTATCGTCTCAGATGCATTGAAATTTCCTTTCAATGGTTCCATCCCGGAAACCATGTACGCTGATGTTCCAGCTGACAGTAGGATCATCCGGACCTACAAGGAGTTCAAGCAGTCTGGTCCAAGGGATCTCACGTCGGAGATGCTCAAGTCCATTCATGATGCCGATAAGCCTGCTTCGAGAGGCAAAAAGGCAGACAAAGGGAAGCAAGTGGCGAAAGGGGCTAAAGGCCCTTCTCCTAAAAAGCGGAAAGCTACTAAAGCTGCTCAGTCCCCGCAACAGAAGAGGCAAAAGACTCAACCAAAGCGAAAGCTCATTATCGCTTCCTCTTCAGGTGAGTCGGAGGGTGTGAGTTCGGATTCGGACGACTCTCCAAGAGGCAACACACCTCCAAGGGGCAACACACCACCCAGATCACCTACCCCTGATATGCGAATCCATACCTCTCTACTTCCCTCTCCTACTCAAACAATTCCTACTTCCATTCCCACCATAAACCCCACTACCCATATTCCCAAAACCTCATTCCCTATACCACCACCCATTTTCACCAATGCAACAACAACATCTACTGCAAAAGTTACAACCAACGTATCTGATACGGGGGTTCATACCGATGCAACCGAACCACCGCCAGCAACCGAACCCATACACACAACCGAAACCCAACAACCACCCGAACCTACACCCAATCAAACATAACCCGAACCTACCCCTGCTCAGACTCAACCTGAGCCTACTCATACCACAACACCACCAGCTTCACCACCACCACCATCTCCCGGTCATGCCTCTGACGGAGATAACCCTTTCCTTGGCAGGGAGAACATGACATTTGATTCGGTCTATTACAGTCCGTTTCAGGTGCAAAGCGACGATGATGAGGATGCTCCGGTAACAAAGAAGCACCTTAAGGAGCTGCATGAGAAGGTAGACTTGCTCATTGCTTCCTCCTCTAATTCTCAATCATCTCTCTCTGAAGCTGCTCTTCAGAAGATTGTTGATGCCTTCTCCAGGGCTCAGCAAGACTCGGTCGCTTCTGCCACCGCCGCCATAGAAGCCTCGACGAAAGCTTGTGAGGCTGCAACCAAAAAAGTCAATAAACTATTCTCTGACGCCTCTACCCTGTTACAATCTTTACAGGAGAGTGCCACTGCTACCAAGACAACGTTGGAACCAATTGTTCAACAGTTGGCCACGTTTGTCTCCACGGAGCTGAAGTCCTTTGCTGCACTTCGCCAATCGCTCAGTGATGACAATTCAGCCCTCCATACTTCCATTGACGAGCGCCTCTCTAAACTCCAAGAGGATCTGGCCGCTGAAAACTCGTTGATGGACGTTCTAGGAAGAAAGACCACTGCCCTCAAGGTCAAGAGTGCTCAGCTTTCCAACTCTCAGCAACAAATTGACGCTCTTCAATCCGAACGGGAGGTCATCAAGACGTGTGTTTCGGGTGTACACTCAGCTATATCCAACATCCTTGAAGCGCACGATCCGATCCTGAACCACTCTATGAGGCATACCCTTGCAGAGAAACTTGCTCCTGCCCTGGATCTGCTAAGTAAAATTGAAGGGCTACCCAGTTTCGTGTCCTCTCCTAAACAAGGGGGAGAAAAGGAGTCCGGATCGCAACCTCCTCATTCCTCAAAAGCTGCTCACACAACCGAACCTCCTCCTACAGGTCAAGCCTCTGGTTCGGGTGTGAAGGATAAAGGAAAGAAGATAGCTGAGGATGAAGAGGAAGATGATCAAGAAACCATTACCGACTTGCTTAAACGCAAAAGTCATTGCAATGTTGAAGATGATAATGTTCGTGTGGCGCGAGAAGCTGAAGAAGTTGAACGCAAACAGAAGGAAGCCCACGACCTTCTCGAGAGCAGGAAGACTCTTTTCCCTGCTTGGACTCTCGAAAGAATGATAAAGGAGGAAATGGATACTCCGAGTATCTTATGGCTACAACTCCGTCGACTCTCAGTTCGACATGCCCTTAACCCGAAAGGCGTTCATCTTTCACGCCTTCGCTAACGTTGCTGAGTTCCCTCATCTTCATCCGGAGGTTGATCGGGAATTGATTGAGTTCTATCTGAAGGCCGCTCAACCCCAGTATCAAACCTGGAGCGCTCAGAAGATCATCAACGTTCGGGTTCTGAAGCCATATACTGAAGGGAGATTTATCAACGTTCGGTTCAAAGTGCTCAGAGGGTCTGCAAAAACCGAACATGCCATATCCTTAGCAGATTTACCGAACCTCAACCCCCATGACTGGATCTTTCTACACAACATCCTTCTGACTAATGAAGCTGAATATGGTCCGATCATTGACCATCTCAAAAGGATGTTGGTGTGCTATATCATGGAGGTCGCCCTGATGGATCAGGAGATTGCAACTGTCTTCAAGAAGAAACCGAAGATCTCTCCTGTTGGCTCGGCCAGTGATCTAAACCAGATGAAGATGGGAAAGATTGACCCAAGGCGAAACTCAGTCATGTTCATTAGGAGTGAAGGACAGAAATGTCTCTTTGCCTTAGCGGATAAACATCTTTATACCACTGCTAGTCTTTAGCATGTGCTGGGGATCATCCACAGGTGCAAAGAAAATACAGCGGATGATATCAAATACTTTGACGACATGATTCAGTGGTACATCCGATTCAGAAAGACGATCCTCGCCCTTATCTCGCGTCTGTTTGAGACCGTAAAGAAGAAGGTTCCTGCTGCTGCTGGCCCAAGCAAGAAGACAAAGTGATCTCGCTCCAATTTGATGCAAAGGGGGAGATTGTTGGGTAGCAGATTTGTTTTGTATTGCGTCATTTGGCTCGGTTAATAATCCAAGTTGTGTACTCCGGTTTGGGCCTGTCCAACCGTGAGCTGATAGGGTTTAGTATATAATAATGTGCTTGCATGCATATTAGGTTAATGATTGATTGATAGAGTAACGATTGATTGATAGAGTAACAATTGATAGCTTTACAGATTTCCTTCATCGTTCTTGTAAACCCTAATCCTCTACAGTAGAATTTCTTTATCGAGCTCTTCTGAGGATTGTTTATTAATCATTCGACATCTTTGATCCATTATTGTGTTCTGGCTGTTTACTCGTTTATTTCTTTACCTGTTTTATAGATCTAATCGATCTTCAAGTTAATTTTTAACTTATCACTAAGATAGTTACCTTGATGATTTGAAGCTTGTTTTGGATGATTTTGGACCATAAGTTTGGATTTGAGGAGAGAGGTTAGAGAGAGAGTAGTGAGAGAGGGCAAAAGCTTCAAATGGAAGCTTAATCCTCTTAAAATAGGGTCCAAGTTGGGGACACGATGGAATTCTACCCGATACAGACGTTAAACGGGGCTTTTGGTCGCACCCGATTAAATTGTCGTAACTCGGCGGGAACGATTTTAAAACTTTAAAATAAAAAATTTGGGTCAGTTCCATTATTTCCTAAGGGGTTTGGACACTCATGAGATTAAAATAAACATATACATTTAACTAATTTAACCCAAAAACGAAATCGGAACGAATCGCTATAGACGGGTTTTACGGACGAAATGGGTTTCGGCGATGGACAACTTCGGGTTGTTACATTAATCTGTCACACCCTGAAAACCGAAGGTGGAAACATTTCCGGGGCAGACTCCTCGTTGAGTATCAAATCCAATGTACATAGTAAGCAAAGTAAACAATCATTACATTACATATAAAAGTTTACATTTGTTTGAAAGTAAAGTTGTACAAGTGTGAAACTATATATATATATATATATATATATATATATATATATATATATATATATATATATATATATATATATATATATATATATATATGTGAACAAAAGTAAGACGTGTCTTCAACGCACTCCGTCTTCGACAAAAGGGATCATCGGGTACGTGTCTAATGCGGACCTGAGAATACAAGCAGTTTCAAAATCAGCATAAAGCTGGTGAGTTCATAAGAGGTTTTGTTTTTTGAAAATGATCAAGTTTCCTTCCGGTTTTCTGAAAAAGTTACGAACCTAAGAAAATCCCATATTTTTTTAAAAGTAATGTTTAGTTATCTGTTATATTACAATTCTGGTTATGAACAGTTGTTACACCAGGAAAATCCTATATTTTCCTAAAAGTTGGTTACCAAATCCGAAATGTAATGTAAAAGATGTATACTGAAAACATGTTTACCCTTGTGTATTGTATAGTTTAGTTATCCGAATTGTTACACGTTTCTGATTATGTACAAATGTTATCCCAGTAAAAACCCTTATTTTCCTAAAATGTTTGTGAAGTGTTACCGAACCTGAAAATAATGTAGAAGTATCTACCATACTTAAAGTGTGTGTGTGGAGTCTCCTGAAAGTCTGATTATCCTTAAAATTACATTAGTTTTACACACATATATAAAACTAATAATTAAGTGTAAAGTGTTCATAATCTTGATTGCGAGTCCTTAACCATACTTCAGACTAGATATGACTCGGATCGGGGCCAGTATCTTTTTATGACTTTCGTCACCCTTGAACCTTTCGGTTCGGCTGTAGCTAGCAGCCAGGTGCGGGATAGTCAGTCCCGTATAGATCTATACACTCAAGTCATGCTCTCCCTTTTCGGAGATTCTAGTTATAGGGCTAGTCCTCCACTCTCATGCCTAGGGGAAGTGTTACAAAGGACGTGTCTCCAATCATAAGATTAGTGAATTTAAAACTGAAATTATCAATATGGAAACCCTGTTTTTATTAGTCCTTTACTCACGTATCTAGGAGGAGTACTATCAAGGATCTTACTAAACTTCTAATGATACCCGTCTTTCACACTCGAATCTAGGGGGCGTTTAATTAAGGACAATACTAAAGATCTATGATTTCAACTGTAAAAGTGTGAACAATCAATTGTGAAGTACAAAGTATAACACTATATAATAAGAATTGAAATCGGTTTGAACAACAACTCTGCAAGTCAAAACAGTTTGTTAATATCTTTTTAATTCTTAAAAGTGTAAGAATTATGAAACCATTTAAATCAAATAATGAATTTAAGTACAAATATTCTTGTACTTTTGCTTGTATTCCCCCCCCCCCCCCCCCACCCCCTGAAAACAGTGAAAAACCATTGAAAAAGGGTAGGGGTTTGAAGTCACCAGATGAGAAAACGTGTTGGTTCGGATGCTAAGTGTCGGTTCGGGGCTTGATAACGCGCGAGGTTCCTATGTAATATTTAATGATATACAAATATATCGAATTATATTATAAATCACTAATTAGATATGATAATACACTCCAAGGCGCGAAAACACTTCAAATCAAGAGTTTGGAGTGACCCGGTGACATCTAAGGACGTGTATGGCTTAGGAAAGGAGTTTACTCTTCAAGAGTAAACTCTTAGAGGATTTTTCGGCCCTAAACACCATATACACATGAGTTCACGGCCGTGAACTCATTGGTGGTGCTTTTGGGTGCTAAATGGCCTTGAAACACTTGGGGATTTAATTCTAGATTTGAGTTTAGGGCATGGGGAAAATGATTTGAGGAATTTTAAGGACTTTTGAGGAGTTTACAGTAGTAAACTATGTGTTTGAGGCCGTAAACTCTAGAGTACCATTCACAAAATGTTTTGGTGGTCCTAATTCAATCACATGTGATTCCAATTAATTTTACATGCCAAGGAGTGAATTTTGGGCATCATTTGATCCATGTATATGAGTTTACGGCCCAGGAACCCATTCTTGGGGGGTTATGGCCGTAAACACTGAAATGGAGGGTTTTCATCATGTTTAATGTCCCCAAATCGATTGTGGTTGGTTCTAGAATTTATTTCAAGGCTATTGGTGTGTTTAAGTGGCATCTTAACACATTAAAATGAGTTTACTCCCCATTAATATGAGTTTACAGCCCAAGCATGTTCTTGGGCAGTAAACTCATGTTTACGCCTCAAAAATGATGTTCAAGGTGTTCTAAGTCCAATTTGGTAATTCCCTAAGTCATATCTTAGCTCCAATTGAGGTTTGGAAGGGTTTTATGGCTCAAAAACCCATTTTATATGAGATCAAGGCCTAGCACTGTTCTAGGGCCATAAACTCATGATAATGGTCCTATTCCTCATATAATTCACAAATTTGAAGGCCAAAGGTGATATACTAGGAGCTAAGATAGTTACCTTGATGATTTGAAGCTTGTTTTGGATGATTTTGGACCTTAAGTTTGGATTTGAGGAGAGAGGTTGGAGAAAGAGTAGCGAGAGAGGGCAAAAGCTTCAAATGGAAGCTTAATCCTCTTAAAATAGGGTCCAAGTTCGGGACACGGTGGAATTCAACCCGACACCGACGTTAAACGAGGCTTTTGATCGCACCCTATTAAATTGTCGTAACTCGGCGGGAACGATTTTAAAACTTTAAAATAAACAATTTGGGTCAGTTCCATGATTTCCTAAGGGGTTTGGACACTCATGAGATTAAAATAAACATATAAATTTAATTAATTTAACCCAAAAACGAAATCGGAACGAATCACTATAGACGGGTTTTACGGACGAAATGGGTTTCCGCGATGGACAACTTCGGGTTGTTACATTAATCTGTCACACCCCAAAAACCGAAGGCGGAAACATTTCCAGGGCGGACTCCACGTTGAGTATCAAATCCAATGTACATAGTAAGCAAAGTAAACAACCATTACACTACATATAAAAGTTTACATTTGTTTGAGAGTAAAGTTGTACAAGTGTGATACAATACATATATATATATATATATATATATATATATATATATATATATATATGTATATATGAACAAAAGTAAGACGTGTCTTCAACGCACTCCGTCTTTGACAAAAGGGATCATCGGGTACCTTTCTAATGCGGACCTGAGAATACAAGCAGTTTGAAAATCAGCATAAAGCTGGTAAGTTCATAAGCGGTTTTGTTTTTTGAAAATGATCAAATTTCCTTCCGGTTTTCTGAAAAAGTTACGAACCCAAGAAAATCCCATATTTTCTTAAAAGTAATGTTTAGTTATCTGTTATATTACAATTTTGTTTATGAACAGTTGTTACACCAGGAAAATCCTATATTTTCCTAAAAGTTGGTTACCAAATCCGAAATGTAACGTAAAAGATGTATACTGAAAACATGTTTACCCTTGTGTATTGTATAGTTTAATTATCCGAATTGTTACACGTTTCTGATTATGTACAAATGTTATCCCAGTAAAAACCCTTATTTTCCTAAAATGTTTGTTAAGTGTTACCGAACCTGAAAATAATGTACAAGTATCTACCATACTTAAAGCGTGTGTGTGGAGTCTCCTGAAAGTCTAATTATCCTTAAAATTACATTAGTTTTAACACATATATAAAACTAATAATTAAGTGTAAAGTGTTCATAATCTTGATTGCGAGTCCTTAACCATAATTCAGACTAGATATGACTCGGATCGGGGCCAGTATCTTTGTATGACTTTCGTCACCCTTGAGCCTTTCGGTTCGGCTGTAGCTAGCAGCCAGGTGCGGGATAGTCAGTCACGTATAGATCTATACACTCAAGTCACGCTCTCCCTTTTCGGAGATTCTGGTTATAGGGTTAGTCCTCCATTCTCGTTCCTAGGGGAAGTGTTACAAAGGACGTGTCTCCAATCATAAGATTAATGAATTTAAAACTGAAATTATCAATATGGAAACCCTGTTTTTATTAGTCCTTTACTCTCATATCTAGGAAGAGTACTATTAAGGACCTGACTAAACTTCTAATGATACCCGTCCCTCACACTCGAATCTAGGGGGTGTTTTATTAAGGACAATACTAAAGATCTATGATTTCAACTGTAAAAGTGTGAACAATCAATTGTGAGGTACAAAGTATAACACTATATAATAAGAATTGAAATCGGTTTGAACAACAACTCTGCAAGTCAAAACAGTTTGTTAATATGTTTTCAATTCATAAAAGTGTAAGAATTATGAAACCATTTAAATGAAATAATGAATTTAAGTACAAGATATTCTTGTACTTTTGCTTGTATTTCCCCCCCGAAAATATTGAAAAACCATTGAAAAAGGGTAGGGGTATGAACTCACCAGATGAGAAAACGTGTTGGTTCGGATACTAAGTGTAGGTTCGGGGCTTGATAACGCGCGAGGTTCCTATGTAATATTTAATAATATACAAATATATATATATATATATATATAATTAGATTATAAATCACTAATTAGATATGATAATACACTCCAAGGCGCGAAAACACTTCAAATCAAGTGTGTGGAGTGACCCGGTGACATCTAAGGACGTGTATGGCTTAGGAATGGAGTTTACTCTTCAAGAGTAAACTCTTAGAGGAGTTTTCGTCCCTAAACACCATATACACATGAGTTCACGGCTGTGAACTCATTGGTGGTGCTTTTGGGTGCTAAATGGCCTTGAAACACTTGGGGATTTAATTCTAGATTTGAGTTTAGGGCATGGGGAAAATGATTTGAGGAATTTTAAGGACTTTTGAGGCGTTTACGGTAGTAAACTATGTGTTTACGGCCTTAAACTCTAGAGTACCATTCACAAAATGTTGTGGTGGTCCTAATTCAATCACATGTGATTCCAATTAATTTTACAAGCCAAATAGTGAATTTTGGGCATCATTTGATCCATGTATATGAGTTTACGGCCCAAGAACCCATTCTTGGGGGGATATGGCTGTAAACACTCAAATAGAGGGTTTTCATCATGTTTAAGGTCCCCAAATCGATTTTGGTTGGTTCTAGAATTTATTCCAAGGCTATTGGTGTGTTTAAGTGGCGTCTTAACACATTAAAATGAGTTTACTCCCCATGAATATGAGTTTATGGCCCAAGCATGTACTTAGGTAGTAAATTCATGTTTACTCCTCAAAAATGATGTTCAAGGTGTTCTAAGTCCAATTTGGTAATTCCCTAAGTCATATCTAAGCTCCAAATGAGGTTTGGAAGGGTTTTATGGCTCAAAAACCCATTTTATATGAGTTCACGGCCTAGGACTGTTCTAAGGCCGTAAGCTCATGATAATGGTCCTATTCCTCATATAATTCACGAAATTGATGGCCAAAGGTGATATACTAGGAGCTAATATATTTACCTTGATGATTTGAAGCTTGTTTTGGTTGATTTTGGACCTTAAGTTTAGATTTGAGGAGAGAGGTTGGAGAAAGAGTAGTGAGAGAGGGCAAAGGCTTCAAATGGAAGCTTAATCCTCTTAAAATAGGGTCCAAGTTCGGGACACGGTGGAATTCTACCCGATACCGACGTTAAACGGGGCTTTTGATCGCACCCGATTATATTGTCGTAACTCAGCGGGAACGATTTTAAACATTAAAATAAACAATTTGGGCCAGTTCCATGATTTCCTAAGGGGTTTGGACACTCATGAGATTAAAATAAACATATAAATTTATTTAATTTAACCCAAAAATGAAATCGGAACTAATTGCTATAGATGGGTTTTACGGACGAAATGGGTTTCGGTGATGGACAACTTCGGGTTGTAACATTAATCTGTCACACCCCGAAAACCGAAGGCGGAATCATTTCCGGGGCGGACTCCACGTTGAGTATCAAATCCAATGTACAAAGTAAGCAAAGTAAACAACCATTACATTACATATAAAAGTTTACATTTGTTTCAAAGTAAAGTTGTACAAGTGTGATACAATATATATATATATATATATATATATATATATATATATATATATATATATATGAACAAAAGTAAGACGTGTCTTCAACGCACTCCGTCAACGACAAAAGCGATCATCGGGTACCTGTCTAATGCGGACCAGAGAATACAAGCAGTTTGAAAATCAACGTAAAGCTGGTGAGTTCATACGCGGTTTTGTTTTTTGAAAATGATCAAGTTTCCCTCCGGTTTTCTGAAAAAGTTACGAACCCAAGAAAATCTCATATTTTCTTAAAAGTAATGTTTAGTTATCTGTTATATTACAATTCTGGTTATGAACAGTTGTTACACCAGGAAAATCCTATATTTTCCTAACAGTTGGTTACCAAATCCGAAATGTAATGTAAAAGATGTATACTGAAAACATGTTTACCCTTGTGTATTGTATAGTTTAGTTATCCGAATTGTTACACGTTTCTGATTATGTACAAATGTTATCCTAGTAAAAACCCTTATTTTCCTAAAATGTTTGTGAAGTGTTACCGAACCTGGAAATAATGTACAAGTATCTACCATACTTAACGTGTGTGTGGAGTCTCCTGAAAGTCTGATTATCCTTAAAAGTACATTAGTTTTAACACATATATAAAAATAATAATTAAGTGTAAAGTCTTCATAATCTTGATTGCGAGTCCTTACCCATACTTCAGACTAGATATGACTCGGATCGGGGCCAGTATCTTTTTATGACTTTCGTCACCCTTGAACCTTTCGGTTCGGCTGTAGCTAGTAGCCAGGTGCGGGATAGTCAGTCTCGTATAGATCTATACACTCAAGTCCCCCTCTCCCTTTCCGGAGATTCTGGTTATAGGGCTAGTCCTCCACTCTCGTGTCTAGGGGAAGTGTTACAAAGGACGTGTCTCCAATATTAAGATTAATGAATTTAAAACTGAAATTATCAATATGGAAACCCTGTTTTTATTAGTCCTTTACTCTCGTATCTAGGAGGAGTACTATCAAGGACTTGACTAAACTTGTAATGATACTCGTCCTTCACACTCGAATCTAGGGGGTGTTTTATTAAGGACAATACTAAAGATCTAAGATTTCAACTGTAAAAGTGTGAACAATCAATTGTGAAGTACAAAGTATAACACTATATAATAAGAATTGAAATCGGTTTGAACAACAACTCTGCAAGTCAAAACAGTTTGTTAATATCTTTTCAATTCTTAAAAGTGTAAAAATTATGAAACCATTTAAATGAAATAATGAATTTAAGTACAAGATATTCTTGTACTTTTGCTTGTATTCCCCCCCCCCCCTTGAAAACATTGAAAAACCATTGAAAAAGGGTAGGGGTATGTAGTCACCAGACGAGAAAACGTGTTGGTTCGGATGCTAAGTGTCGGTTCGGGGCTTGATAACGCACGAGGTTCCAATGTAATATTTAATGATATACAAATATATCTAATTATATTATAAATCACTAATTAGATATGATAATACACTCCAAGGTGCGAAAACACTTCAAATCAAGAGTTTGGAGTGACCCGGTGACATCTAAGGACATGTATGGCTTAGGAATGGAGTTTACTCTTCAAGAGTAAACTCTTAGAGGATTTTTCAGCCCTAAACACCATATACACATGAGTTCACGGCCGTGAACTCATTGGTGGTGCTTTTGGGTGCTAAATGGCCTTGAAACACTTGGGGATTTAATTCTAGATTTGAGTTTAGGGCATAGGGAAAATGATTTGAGGAATTTTAAGGACTTTTGAGGAGTCTTATTCCTCATATAATTCATGAAATTGATCGCCTGTTTTAAGGACTGTTCTAAGGCTGTAAACTCATGATAATGGTCCTATTCCTCATATAATTCACGAAATTGATGGCCAAAGGTGATATACTAGGAGCTAAGATAGTTACCTTGATGATTTGAAGCTTGTTTTGGATGATTTTGGACCTTAAGTTTGGATTTGAGGAGAGAGGTTGGAGAAAGAGTAGTGAGAGAGGGCACAGGCTTCAAATGGAAGCTTAATCCTCTTAAAATAGGGTCTAAGTTCGGGACACGGTGGAATTCTACCCGATACCGACGTTAAACGGGGCTTTTGATCGCACCCGATTATATTGTCGTAACTCGGCGGGAACGATTTGAAACATTAAAATAAACAATTTGGGCCAGTTCCATGATTTCCTAAGGGGTTTGGACACTCATGAGATTAAAATAAACATATAAATTTAATTAGTTTAACCCAAAACCAAAATCGGAACGAATCACTATAGATGGGTTTTACGGACGAAATGGGTTTCGGTGATGGACAACTTCGGGTTGTTACATTAATCTGTCACACCCCGAAAACCGAAGGCGGAAACATTTCCAGGGCGGACTCCACGTTGAGTATCAAATCCAATGTACATAGTAAGCAAAGTAAACAACCATTACATTACATATAAAAGTTTACATTTGTTTGAAAGTAAAGTTGTACAAGTGTGATACAATATATATATATATATATATATATATATATATATATATATATATATATATATATATATATATACGAAAAAAAGTAAGACGTGTCTTCAACGCACTCCGTCTTCGACAAAAGGGATCATCGGGTACCTGTCTAATGCGGACCTGAGAATACAAGCAGTTTGAAAATCAGCATAAAGCTGGTGAGTTCATACGCGGTTTTGTTTTTTGAAAATGATCAAGTTTCCTTCCGGTTTTCTGAAAAAGTTACGAACCCAAGAAAATCCCATATTTTCTTAAAAGTAATGTTTAGTTATCTGTTATATTAAAATTCTAGTTATGAACAGTTGTTACACCAGGAAAATCCTATATTTTCCTAAATGTTGGTTACCAAATCCGAAATGTAATGTAAAAGATGTATACTGAAAACATGTTTACCCTTGTGTATTGTATAGTTTAGTTATCTGAATTGTTATACGTTTCTGATTATGTACAAATGTTATCCTAGGTAAAACCGTTATTTTCCTAAAATGTTTGTGAAGTGTTACCGAACCTGAAAATAATGTACAAGTATCTATTATACTTAAAGTGTGTGTGTGTGGAGACGCTGAAAGTCTGATTATCCTTAAAATTACAATAGTTTTAACACATATATAAAACTAATAATTAAGTGTAAAGTGTTCATATTCTATATTGCGAGTCCTTAACCATACTTCAGAGTAGATATGACTCGGATCGGGGCCAGTATCTTTTTATGACTTTCGTCACCCTTGAACCTTTCGTTTCGGCTGTAGCTAGCAGCCTGGTGCGGGATAGTCAGTCCCGTATAGATCTATACACTCAAGTCACCCTCTCCCTTTCTGGAGATTTTGGTTATAGGGCTAGTCCTCCACTCTCGTGTCTAGGGGAAGTGTTACAAACGACGTATCTCCAATCTTAAGATTAATGAATTTAAAACTGAAATTATCAATATGGAAACCCTGTTTTTATTAGTCCTTTACTCTCGTATCTAGGAGGAGTACTATCAAGGAACTGACTAAGCTTCTAATGATACCCGTCCTTCACACTCGAATCTAGGGGGTGTTTTATTAAGGACAATACTAAAGATCTATGATTTCAACTGTAAAAGTGTGAACAATCAATTGTGAAGTACAAAGTATAACACTATAGAATAAGAATTGAAATCGGTTTGAACAACAACTCTGCAAGTCAAAACAGTTTGTTAATATGTTTTCAATTCTTAAAAGTGTAAGAATTATGAAACCATTTAAAAGAAATAATGAATTTAAGTACAAGATATTCTTGTACTTTTGCTTGTATTCCCCCCCACTGAAAACATTGAAAAACCATTGAAAAAGGGTAGGGGTATGAAGTCACCAGACGAGAAAACGTGTTGTTTCGGATGCTAAGTGTCGGTTCGGGGCTTGATAACGTGCGAGGTTCATATGTAATATTTAATGATATACAAATATATCTAATTAGATTATAAATCACTAATTAGATATGATAATCCACTCCAAGGCGCAAAAACACTTCAAATCAAGTGTTTGGAGTGACCCGGTGACATCTAAGGACGTGTATGACTTAGGAATGGAGTTTACTCTTCAAGAGTAAACTCTTAGAGGACTTTTCAGCCCCAAACACCATATACACATGAGTTCACGGCCGTGAACTCATTGGTGCTGCTTTTGGGTGCTAAATGGCCTTGAAACACTTGGGGATTTAATTCTAGATTTGAGTTTAGGGCATGGGGAAAATCATTTGAGGAATTTTAAGGAATTTTGAGGAGTTTACGGCAGTAAACTATGTGTTTACGGCCGTAAACTCTAGATTACCATTCACAAAATGTTTTGGTGGTCGTAATTCAATCACATGTGATTCTAATTAATTTTACAAGCCAAAGAGTGAATTTTGGGCATCATTTGATCCATGTATATGAGTTTACGGCCCAGGAACCCATTCTTGGGGGGGTTATGGCCGTAAACACTCAAATAGAGGGTTTTCATCATTTTTAAGGTCCCCAAATCGATTGTGGTTGGTTCTAGAATTTATTCCAACGCTATTGGTGTGTCTAAGTGGCATCTTAACACATTAAAATGAGTTTACTCCCCATGAATATGAGTTTACGGCCCAAGCATGTTCTTGGGCAGTAAATTCATGTTTACTCCTCAAAAATGATGTTCAATGTGTTCTAAGTCCAATTTGGTAATTCCCTAAGTCATATCTAAGCTCCAAATGAGGTTTGGAAGGGTTTTATGGCTCAAAAACTTCAAATGGAAGCTTAATCCTCTTAAAATAGGGTCCAAGTTCGGGACACGGTGGAATTCTACCTGTTACCGACGTTAAACGGGGCTTTTGGTCGCACCCGATTAAATTGTCGTAACTCGGCGGGAACGATTTTAAAACTTTAAAATAAACAATTTAAGCCAGTTTCATGATTTCCTAAGGGGTTTGGACTCTCATGAGATTAAAATAAACATATAAATTTAATTAATTTAACCCAAAAACGAAATCGGAACGAATCGCTATAGACGGGTTTTACGGACGAAATGGGTTTCGGCGATGGACAACTTGGGGTTGTTACATTAATTTGTTTCCATCTAAAAAATATTACAAAACCAAAAACAAATCATTTTGAACCTTTCAAATCTAAAAAGCAATGTCATGCATATTTACAACCATTCATCAAATTATTTAAACTTTGCTAATTATACTTATAAAAATAAATTAGGAACATATATGTATAATAAAAATAAATTAGGAACATATAGTATCATTGGTGGTATCTTTTGGAATAATTTTATATTTTAACTAAAAAGCACAAAATTTAAATAATTATATAGTTTTGACATATGCACATTAAACAAAACCGAAAATAATCAACATAAACATTCTTCTATATCTTCTTAGACTCTTAATATCTTCTGCAAAATGGCTTTTGCAGATCTACCTACTTACACAAACGTACAAGCATATATAGCTGTTAGAAAAACCAAAAAAAAACAATATGAAAAAAGCAAAACCATTATTGTTCTCAATGACGTACATGATCTGATTAATGTTGTTGGAAGACTCGAAATCGATTCACCTTCATGTTTATTTATCCGTCTCTCACTCTTACTTTTTCTCAAGTTTGACACCAGTATGATATTCGATAGTGGTGGTGAACAAAAACACCAAGATCTATCATCCTTAGTATCTAAACCTGTGAGGAAACAAACCGGAATTCAAACATACAAACTGAAAACCTGTTGAGAAACTGTAAGATAAATAGCCAACAGTGATGGAGGTGACAATATACAAACCCATGAAACCCATCAAACATACAAACCGAAAATCAGGGTATAGATTTGGATACAAACCCCTAAAATCGACACATGGATGCAATGTCCGATCATTCTAGAGATATCTAGAAAGAGAGTGAATGATGAGGAAACAGGAGTTGTTGATGGTAGAAGGAGGCGGTGACAATTATAGATCGAGGGTTTGGTGGAAGGCAGAGGTAATGAAGGCTGAGGTGGCAGAGTTGGTAGCGCAGTGGTGTAAGTGGTGTTGGTGCGACGATTGAGGTGTCGCAGAGGATTGCTTGGTTGTGATATTGGGAGTTCGACGAAGGTGCACTAGTGGCAGCTCGACGAATATGTGCTGGTGTTAGTCGATGTAAAATAGTTGGTGTTGTGTGTATCTTTTCTTAAGAAGAAAAATGAGGAGTTAAAAGAAAAAACCAAATGACTTTAAAATCTTTGGCATTCCTATTATATATATATATATATATATATATATATATATATATATATATATATATATATATATATATATATATATATATAAGGTTAGGTTCATGTGAGACGGCCTAATTTTGTGAGACCGTGAAAACGCAATCCTAGCCACACATTTAGTAGATAAAACAAAAACATTTTTAAAATGCAAAATAATTGAAATTTTTCGAATTTTTTTTTTTCCAATATTATTTTCGAAATATATATTTCCAAAAAAAAAATACCAAAAAAAAATTTTAAAAAAATACATTTTTTACATATTCTAGTAATATTCTATTAGAATATTTCACGTATTTTTCAAAAAAAAAAAAACATGATTTTTTATTTATTTTTTTTATTTTTTTAGTTAATTAAAGTTCTAAAAATAATATTAAAAAAAAAGAATTTTTGGATTTTTCTATTTATTTTGCATTTTAAAATTATTTTTTAGAATATGTACAGTGTAATATTCTATTAGAATATTTCACGTATTTAAAAAAAAACGAGATTTTTTTTATTTTTTTTAATTTATTTATTTATTTTTATTTTTTTTAGTTAATTCAAGTTCCGAAAATAATATTTAAAAAAAAAAGAATTTTTGGATTTTTCCATTTATTTTTTGCATTTTAAAATTATTTTTAGATTTGCTTTCACAGTCTCACAAAATTAACATGGTCTCAAATGAACCTGAACCTATATATATATATATATATATATATATATATATATATATATATATATACATATATATATATATATATATATATATATATATATATATATATATATATATGATTATAAGTTTAATATATTATCTATATTAGACAAATTCAGTCAAATCAATAGCAGGCCTCATTCACGAAGTCATACTTTAAGGGGAGTTTGAGGAAGCGGCCTATAAAATGATCGACATTGGATGTCCACTTTCACTCACCGCTCTCTTGTATGGTGGGGGGTTATTAGCCGAACGGATTTGATAGGATATATTATCATTAATAAGTATAATGATATAAAGTAACTAAACGTTTTTTAAAAATCCCACTCATAGTTACTTTAGGAAAAATATGAAAAGTATGCTAATCCATGAAAACACATATCATGTTTTATATGTCGTTTGTGTAGCGTGTGAGGTTAACCGATACACTAGTAGGGAATATAAAGAGATATGATAGGCATCTTCAAAATTAGCATTGTTGATGAAGCGTGTGTGGTTAACTGACACATCAATGTGAGATGATAAATGACATCAAGGTTGTCAAGTGGGTTTGCATGGTTATTTACATCTCGTTTGTGATCCTCGGCATCCCAGTCACAAAAGTGAAAGCATGATCCAAGATTAAAAATGCCATTGATAAGATTCAATGAATCTCAAAAGATATACGAGTTTCATAAGATTAGAATTGGTAAAATCCTTACCTACCTAAAATAAATTCAAATTTGATTATGACACCCCTCTTCAAAGTTCGAATCAAAAATATGGATTCTAGCCTTAATTTAAATTTACGGGTTAATAATTAAGGGTTTAAATCAAGTAACTTGAATTCTCCTTTCGCCTATTTTTGTTTTAAATATCTTATGAAGATAGAAATGGTCTTCCTCATTCTTATGGAAATGGTTTTCCTCAATCTTCTAGAGATGGTCTTCCAATTTAAAGTCAAGGTAAAATTGTTTTCCATTCCTTAGGAAATGATGGAACTAGACATCATCTTTCTTCCACCTCCTCCTCCCGTAACTCTCCCAACGTCATGCTTTCTCTAAGTTGAATGATATGAGACTACTTAATCCCTATTGGCATGTAAACATCAAGATGAAAACTTTGTATGTACGCATGTTCTGAAAAGAAATCATACATTGACAAGTTGGATAGACTGGGTGTTGTTTTTCCAAGGGAGCAAAATATTGACTTGGTTCTTCTCTTCGCTTCCAAAGTCATATGATTAGTTCATTGAGAACTTTTATATGAGGAATATTGACATGACCTTAATTGATCTGACTAATAGTTGCTAAAGAAGAAATGCTTAAGAGCACATCTAAAGCAAAAATGGTTATTGGGTCTATTTCTAAGGTTTCCATGGATATTGATGATGGGTTTTATGCATAAGAAACAATCCTATGTGCTCATACAAACCCTAATGCTTGGATCTAGGTTTCTCTATTGTACATGCTTTGAATCCAAGACTAATAAACTTAGATCTAACATGTTATAAACTGAATTAGGGTTTAGAGAATTACCTTTGATTGTTATATAGCAATAACAATCAATTCCTTGCTTGGATTGGCTTCAAAAGCTTAGTGCCTCAAGTGCTGCACCTCTAATGGAGTCACAAACACCATATACAACTTGGATGAAGAGGAGAAGGAAAGAGGCTGCCCAAAAATGACTAGAAACCCTAGAGAATCAGTTGTCCACGTTTTGAGAGCCTAAGGGGTCCTTTATATACTTGTGTGGGCTGCTAGGGTTTCTGTCAAAACCCTAATGGACAGCTTAAACTCTAAGCAGCCCATGGAACCTTCTGGACAAGGCCATGGACGAAAATATGATGGGCTTCCATCATAATTTTGTTCACCCCTTATTCCTTTAGCATTCCTTAGCCCAATAACTCAATTATCCAATAATTGCAGTCCAGTCCCCTAAATTTAATTAATCTCTTTTAGCCACAAAATAAATTCATAATTAATTATTGACTAATATTAATTAAACAATATGATTTCTCCTTTAATATATTATTCTCATAATATATTAATAAATCATATTTAAACCTTTCTCTCCTTAATTCATCCTACATATTGCTATGGTGAAGGCAACCCAAAAGGATCATGCTCATAATTGGGTCAAGTACATACCAAAATAGTTATGGACTTAGACACTAATCCAACAGTCTCCCACTTGGATAAGGCTAATAACTATTTTCCGTATGACTTCAGAACCTTATCAGCAATCGTAGCTTTCAAAAGCCGCTGTCAACTCTGATCTTATCAGATAGCGTGTCCTCTAGATAAGGGATTATATATTCCTCCATTCTCAAGATATCGTATAGACAAAAGACATGAATTTCAATCATTCTCTCTATACTGTTTCCCGACTTCCGATTTATGACGACTGACAACAGACTACAATTGAACACATCAACTTAGTCCCGGCTTGGCCAAGCTCTTAGGTGTCATCACTAAATCATCGAGAGGCCCACATATATCGCTTTTATCTAACTTTGAGTAAAAGGAATGGATAAACTTTGACTCATATGCTTGCTTGCATTTACTGATCAAATCATACACAACAATAAGTTTTATAACACCAAGTTACTGGTGCGTTTACTTATTATCAATGTGCAACCGACCAACAAATAACAACTCACATGTCTCGGTTTCAAGAATATACAATATTATCGTCTCACTAATCACTCGTGATAAATCTATGAAGTGATCCAAGTGAGCGTGGGTTTAATCCAATACTCTAATCTTATCAAAGCACTCATGAACTCTGCAGCAAACTTGTGCTATGTCTAAACACTTTAGACAATCTACAGACAGATTCATGACAGTCTTTATTCATACCTACTCCCAACGTATGACCGACTGTGGATGTTTGAATAACCTAGTTATTATGGAAGTCAAAACATGCAAATTGAAACATAACAATAATACTTAATCCTATATGGCCTCAAACTTGTGAGAGTAAATAAAACACTTCTATTTAACCACCATATTGATTACTCATTATTATCATTTACTGTTTCAGAAAATCAACTTATTACTTAAATTACAACAATAGCTGTCCCATGAATAAAGCATGCACACTATGTTTCCTATGGTCCTTACTTTGTGAAATAGATCAATTGAAAAACCTTTTCAATGATGCTCATTTCACAATTCCCAATCCTTATCATTAGTGTAAGAACACAAGGTTCTTTGCTACTATTAGAATATGCTAGATTCTAACATCTTATGCAACGATCCTTTCATAAAGTCATAGCACAAAAGTCACCAAGACTTGGCTAATGAAATTTTGAAGTACTCTATCGGACATTGTTACAAGACAATTCCATAGACGTGAAGTCTCACATTCAAAGTACATTCATTTGAACATCCTTCCTGCATAAAAACATTCAACATACAATCGACCAAGAAGAGTTATCACCCCAGAAAAGTCAAACGACAGAAGCAAAGTCGTATCCCGATAGTGAAAGATTCACTGGAATGCCAAGCAAGGACCAGAGTTCACCTGAGAATACGAGGATCAAATAAAACTTCTATCCGTAGCATGATCATAAATCAAGCTTAAACTCGAATTTCGGGACGAAATTCCCTCTAACAGGGGGATGATGTGACAACCCGACATTTTGAGTCAATATAACGAAACACCAGTCAAACTTAAGCCAAAATTTAACTTTCCTAAAATCATATCTGGGTTAAATAAAGTGGTAGGAATCGTCTCAAGGTTTTCGTACATATAAAGAACACTAAAATCCGAGTTATAACGGAGAAGCTATGACCAACTGAAGATTCTCGGCAAAACTAGGCAACACCGATTAAGCGAAAAACGCGAAGTTTCAGTACAATAACATTTAGCCTTAGGTATCTAAACGATAGTCGTAGATTACGTTAAACCATGATCATGCATAAAAAGAACGCCCAAATCTGACTTCGTATGAGGAAGTTATGATTTTTCGAAGTTTCTAACCTAGCAGTAGACAACTAAAAACTCGAAATAGAGATCGAGCGATCTTTAGCCGACACAACCTAAACAAAAGTTGGAGAGCCTGACAATAGGAGTATAACAATAAAAAGTCTGACGAAAACGGACGTCGGATGAAGAAATTATGGATTTTTAACGAGGATATCGTGTCCCGACCTATTAATTAAAATATAATTAAAAATAAAGTCAAAATTAGCCGACGGAGTCTAAATGAAAGTTGTAGAGTATTTCTCACCTTCGCGTGGATATAAAGAACGTCAAAAACGGAGCTCGTATGCGAAAGTTACACATTTTAGAAGTTCTTGGCATGCACTTCAAAGCCTTATCCGAAGGAGTACGCCCTGTGTACCCTCGTACGCCCCGCGTACTCGGATACTAGGCTCCGGATAGTCCACGTCGACCAGACACTTCGCCCGAGGATGTGGTAAGCAGTGACGCAAGAGAACATCCTGCGTACCTTCGGAGTACGCCCCGCGTAAGTTCGAAGTACGCCCAGCGTACCGAGGACCTCCAGATTCTATAAATAGATTGCGAGGGTGCCGGCTGTTTTCACTAAATTCCCTCATTTCTCTCACATTTTCGCCTCGTTTTTCGTACCGACAACATCCCGACTTCCCGGTTTCATATCCAAGCCCCGACGAAAGTCCGAAGCCCCGAGATTCCCGAGAATCTCCTCACTTTCTGCTCGAGGTGCCGCACGGGAAAATCTCGTTTTCTTCAAATCACGCACTTTCTTCGATGAGTTCATACCCCTATAATCTACATTTTTAAATGTGTTATCAATACTTTTTATATACACTTTTAAGGGGGGGGGGGGGGGGGATACATGTAAACACACGATTATTATCGTGTGTAACTCAAAGTTTCACTAAATAATCATTTTTATCAAGTAAATCATAACCATTATATGGAATCCTTCGTACGGAAAACATAACACGATATCATCTTATCTGTTGAAATTAAATATGTTGTTATACTCATACGAATCAAACAGTTTATTTATACCTTGAGTACAGGTGTTCATTTATGTCACCACAAAAAGTTACACATTTCATAACAAGTGAGCATTACACTAGGATTACTATACAAACGAAACGAACTTTTGGAAAAACTATAATAGTTTACGACAAATATTTTTACATGTTAAAAACTCTTTATCAAACTGTCTTACATACTTTATGTTTCCTTTCAAACACCGTTAGAATCGTATTTCAAACAAAGGTCTTCTTATACTTAAAATTGTTTTTATCAAACAAACTACTTTCCAACCATTTTATAAACTGACATCAAGTCATCACTTCTTATTATTTATTAAACTTCTCAAAGGTTATACAAAACTTCTTTTATATTTTATTTGTCAAATGCACGCCTAAACATGTATGGTTATATATATATATATATATATATATATATATATATATATATATATATATATATATATATATATAACATGTATATAGGTATAGACATAAAAGTTTTCTATTCAGTTGGTTCAGTACCTTTGGTAGCAAAGGCATATTTCGATTATACACACACACACTACTAGTAACTATAATAGGTATAGTTAAGATATACTATTTACCATTCCAAGTACCAAGAATCATACAAGATTCAGTCTATTCATGAGTCCATATAAATACATTACATACTATGCGAAGAGATACAATTATATACAATTAAAAGGCATACAATCTTAAGACATACAATCACAAAAGCATACAACTTCAAGATGTACCATTTCAAGGAATACAATTACATGAGATAGTATACTAAATATTCATATACTACAAGTACCATATCAAGAAGGTATTTTCATATAAAAACAAATGGACATTTTCATATGTAAATCTGTTTTATACTAGGTTGTGAGACGCTTCACGTACTTTCGAGTATGCATTATTAAGTCCTGTATTATATACCATAATCCCTTGTAGGGGGAGCGTGATACTTGTGTATAGATCTATACGGGATTGACAATCCCGCACCTAAACTGTTAGCTACAGTTGGACCGGCAAGTCTGGGGTGACAAATGTCATAACATTCCAACGCCTGAAGAACGTTGTTACAGGCCATCAGTGTCAATAGCATGGTTATAAAAATCACATGGAGTATTAAAAACACGTTGATTTACGGAGTTATCATATACCTTAGCAGTTATAACTGTACACAAATCTACTGTTTTAGACATGAAAAAATATCATGGTAGTACGTCTTTGGGTCTTTTAAACTACCACCCACTTATAAACAAATATGGGATTTCTGAAGCAAACATTCAAAACAGTCGAGTCTTGGTAGAAGACTATAATTTATACTAGTAGAAAATATGGGATTTTCTAGGGTTTTCAAACGTTTACAATTACTTACAAACATGTTCGTTGGTACAAACTTTCCTTCATATATTTATAGGTCTTTCTTTACAGCTTTACAAATCAAAGTCACATAAATACTTATGAACTCACCAGCATTATTGTTGATACTTGCTTTCAAAATAACTTGTATTCCCAGGATACGGATAGACAGGTACGACTACCAGGTTCTGTGAAGACGGAGCGATCAAGACTTGTCTTTTATTTTTGAATATTCATTTTTGTAGAATTTTACTATGAAAGAACTCAAATGTAATTAAAATTATACTATTAATGCAATGGATGATGTTGTTGCTTGTTTACTACTTTACATTTGTTGTGATACAAACATGACGTCCTCCGCCCCAGAACATTTCCGCCGTTCTCGGTTTTAGGGTGTGACAGATTGGTATCAGAGCATTGTTTATAGTGAATTAAGTATATCAACCCATAAAAGATATACAAACTATAAATACAATAGGGATTAAAATACTCTGATAAAGAGTCTATACTTTTAAAATATTTAAGTAAGTATACATGTCTGCATTCATACTAAAATCAGTGTCACTAAGACAGAACAAAAGTATTACGATTGTTGGGCAGCACAAGTAGACTTAGAGACATATAGTCAAAACTGGGATGATATAGCCTGATCAACTATATTTTCCAAGGGTTGACTAGCATGTGCCTAAGTGTGGTTGTGGGTTGCAACAAGTCTAAAAACTTACCCACAATACCACAATGGGAACAATAGAACGTAAACCTAAAATACTATAGGAGTATTTTGTGTATTCTATAAACTACTTATGTGTTAGATTCTTATACCCCAAATTACCGTATAGATAACATAGCTAGACCCCATCCCCACGACGACCCGTACTTCCCGAACAAAGGCAATGCTGGATGGTTCAGAGAAGAACCAGAGAATGATCATCCAATCCCTTTTGAATGACCGCCATACTGAATACCTTTCGGATGATGATAACTCCGAACCTGAGGAGGAGAACCTACCCTCGGTAACTCCCAATTCAAATACTAACCCTCGTCTAGATCTCCATAGCTCGACGCTTCCTTGGGTAGAATACCTAGAAGCATGGAGTGAATAGCAAGATCAACCTATGTCGTTTAAAGGAGACCGAAGCTGCTACAATGTAAGGGAGCTCAGCAGACAAAGTTCTACAAATCCTAATCCGTAGAGTTGCTCGAAACGAAATTCAGGGCAGGACGGCTCTCCATTGTATCAAAGAGGTTAAATACCAATGCAAGGATGCACGCCGTCTACACCAATCATCTTGAAAACACTCGTGAGAGATCTGAGAAAGACCATGAGACCCTGCTGCAAGCATTAGCTAAAACACGAGCCAAAGTCATAAAGATACAAGTACGCCAGAGAGCTTAAGAAAGACACCTTCTTCATAATGGAACGCTAATTGGCTGAACTGAGAGTTCACCGGAAGGATGACCGCCGCCAGAAAGAAAGGCTTTATTTCCCTTCCTTGTTTAAAGGAATTGTTGTTCTTGTGTATGTCCTATATAGCATTTTCTGTGTAACTATCTTGTACTGCAAGTACTGATTAGTTAGGCCTTTATGCGGCCAAAACCTTTCTACTCATGATATGATGTAAGACCGTCTTCAAGATAAAATTTTCCTAAACTTATTCCATCTTAAACATCGATGATATTGACAATCAGCTAACTCCCGTGTTGCTCTTTGTTCAAAACCCCCATCATACCTTCGTTAGAGCCTATCCGAAAACATGCTTTAGTCAAGTCATCAGACTATAGTAATTTAACTCCAAAAAAATTTCCAAGTCTCTGTAGTGGTAAGATCATGTTATTCACCAACTAACGATACCTCGGCTTGAACAACAAACATACTTCTACACTATACTAGGACTGCATCATAGGTATGTAGGTCAAACTTTCGAGAACATACTCTTACTCTTTACTTAAAGCGATCGAAATACATCTAGGTTCAACCATAATATCTCACGAACTCCTTTTTCCTTCGTATTACAGAATCATGTCGCCAATGAAAAGTAATCAACTCATCAGCCCCACACCAACACTGCTAGTATTCCAATTATCCCTAACCCGGCCAGACAGTATGCTGGAAACCTACCAAAGTGCAATAAGTGCAACTTCCATCACTTAGGTAGTTGTCGTCTGTTACACTGCAAGACCTGCAACAAGAACGGACACACTACCCGCTTCTGCAGGACTCGGGTCAAACACATTACTTCAACCACCAATGTCAAAACTTCTCCGATATGCCATCTATGTGGTTTAATGGGACACTTCAAGAGGGATTGCCCAACAGAGAAGAACGACAGTAGAACAGGGGGAGTTTGACCTCAGAATGGAAAAAGGCAATGAAGGACCCGACTATAATAGGGGCTCACTTCCAATCGTCAGCATTAAGTATGTCGTTAAACTCGCTTAAAACTAGTGCAACTCGAGTCTTACTTTCGAGAGATCCCGTCAGTATAAGGGACCCTCGTGTGGCGTATACTTGCCTTTTTGTAGTATACCTTGTTCGCAACAATAGTCTAGTAGTAAAACCAAAGTACAGTAACTCTATTAAAAGTTGCACGGTTGTGTTTTGTCTGTAACACCCTTATGATCAAATATAATACTTTATTCCCAAGTAAGTCCGATATCATCATACAATTTGACTCAATACGATCCTCGCAATATCAGTTTCGTGCGTACTTCTCCTTCTCCGAAAACGTCTTTCTAGCGAAACCGTCATTCCAGAACACCGAATTACTCATGCATGGAGTACCTCATGTTTCTTATCCTTTCCAAAGAAACCCCAGAAAACCTCCCCCAAAGTGTCACTCGTACAGTACGTCAAGTTCAATCTAAAGACCCATACGGTCGATCTATCGCTGAAGAATCTATACATAGGGGTGGTATATAATCAAGGTGCTACAGGTTTAGAATTGATGATTCCACTTTAACTTCTTTTCCTCGTTGGGATGTGGGCTTAAAGAAGAATCATTTATTCGACTACCTTTTCAATATTAATTATAAACGACTCGTATGCCCGAGACTGTGATAGATGAACTAGGTATGAGTTCTACTATGAACTTCAGGACGAAGACTGCCCAAGACTGCGAGTGATCGTGCTTCCGTGAGAATAAACTTAGAAATACCAATCCTTTTCCCAAATTCATGAGTAGTCATACTATCTTTTAAACCTTCACGACAGCTAATAAACCCCCAGGTTTTGACATCATAACCAGTAGGAGTTGATTCAGTCTACATCGAGCCAACATCAGGTGCTTTGATAAAGCAGTTCGTCCTAACCTCCCTAAACAACAAAGCCCTAGTTATTTACAGCCACGAACCAAGTACGAACCCTCTCATCTTTTCGTGAATGCAAGCTTAGAAATAGCTTACGAAAGGAATATCATGAATTCCTTGCACACATCGCCGAGACGTTCCGAAAAGTGAAGGACATTCAGAACATCCAAGAAGTACGCGGCTTTTTCCGAAACCTTTCCGGAAGGACATCCGAGACTACCACCACAGCGTCAAGTCGAATCCAGAATCGACTTAATTCCACGGGCTACCCCAGTAGCCAAAATCACCTTACTGTATAGCTACAACCGAGATGCAAGAATTTCCTAGCAAGATTAACAAACTCCTCAAAAGGGGATTCTTTAGGACAAGTTTCTCACTTGGAAGAGCACCGGATTTGTTTGTAAACAAGAAAGAGCGTTCCAAACGCTAAAATAAGTCTGATGCATCGCACCAATATTATCCCTCCCAAAAAGGGAATAGAATATTGCATGGTGTAATGCAATACATCCAACCAAGGGCTTGGCTGCGTTCTTAAGCAAGAAGAAAAGTCACTACCTATACCTCAAGACAGCTTAAGACACAAGAATTTGACTGTTCAACACATAACCCTAATTCAGGAGCAGCGGGGATTGCTATGAAGATCTAGAGACACTATTTGTAGAGTACAAGGTATACTATGTTCACAGACCACAAAAACATTCAACATACATTCGACCAAGAAGAGTTATCACCCCAGAAAAGTCAAACGACAGAAGCAAAGTCGTATCCCGATAGTGAAAGATTCGCTTGAATGCCAAGCAAGGACCAGAGTTCACCTGAGAACATGAGGATCAAATAAAACTTCTATCCGTAGCATGATCATAAATCAAGCATAAACTCGAATTTCGGGACGAAATTCCCTCTAACAGGGGGATGATGTGACAACCCGACATTTTGAGTCAATATAACGAAACACCAATCAAACTTAAGCCAAAATTTAACTTTCCTAAAATCGTATCTGGGTTAAATAAAGTGGTAGGAATCGTATCAAGGTTTTCGTACATATAAAGAACACTAAAATCCGAGTTATAACGGAGAAGTTATGACCAACCGAAGATTCTCGGCAAAACCAGGCAACACCGATTAAGCGAAAAACGCAAAGTTTCAATACAATAACATTTAGCCTTAGGTATCTAAACGATAGTCGTAGATTACGTTAAACGATGATCATGCATAAAAAGAACGCCCAAATCTGACTTCGTATGAGGAAGTTATGATTTTTCGAAGTTTCTAACCTAGCAGTAGACAGCTAAAAACTCGAAATAGAGATCGAGCGATCTTTAGCCGACACAACCTAAACCAAAGTTGGAGAGCCTGACAATAGGAGTATAACAATAAAAAGTCTGACGAAAACAGATGTCGGATGAAGAAATTATGGATTTCTAACGAGGATATCGTGTCCCGACCTATTAATTAAAATATAATTAAAAATAAAGTCAAAATCAGCCGACGGAGTCTAAATTAAAGTTGTAGAGTATATTCTCACCTTCGCGTGGATATAAAGAACGTCAAAAACGGAGCTCGTATGCGAAAGTTACGCATTTTAGAAGTTCTTGGCACGCACTTCAAAGCCTTATCCGAAGGAGTACGCCCTGCGTACCCTCGTACGCCCCGCGTACTCGGATACTAGGCTCCGGATAGTCCACGGCGACCAGACACTTCGCTCGAGGATGCGGTAAGCAGTAACGCAAGAGAACGTCCTGCGTACCTTCGGAGTACGCCCCGCGTAAGTCCGAAGTACGCCCAGCGTACGGAGGACCTCCAGCTTCTATAAATAGATTGCGAGGGTGCCGGCTGTTTTCACTAAATTCCCTCATTTCTCTCACATTTTCGCCTTGTTTTTCGTGCCGACAACATCCCGACTTCCCGGTTTCATATCCAAGCCCCGACGAAAGTCCGAAGCCCCGAGATTCCCGAGAATCTCGTCACTTTCCGCTCGAGGTGCCGCACGGGAAAATCTCGTTTTCTTCAAATCACGCCCTTTCTTTGGTGAGTTCATACCTCTATAATCTACATTTTTAAATGTGTTATCAATACTTTTTATATACACTTTTAGGGGGGGGGGGATACAAGTAAACACACGATTATTATCGTGTGTAACTCAAAGTTTCACTAAATGAGATACGAGCCCACACTCACCTTTCTCCTATCTTGGGCCTCGCCCCTGTTCTGCTACTAATGAGATACGAAACCCCGTCCATACTCTACTAGTGGTGAGATACTGGACCTCGGCCACACTCACCCACCTACGAGGCACATACAAGTATCACGTGGACAATAAATATAATCTAACATGCAATCATTCCCCGGGATCTCACCCGACATCGAAACTTGGTCCGGAATAACATACTAGCATACAGTGCCTAGGGCTAACCCCCGACCGGCATTATGGCCTTAGACCCATTCACACAGTGAGGAGACTCACCTTGCACTGCTGAAGCCTTGTTGATATCCCTCTGGCTGCTATTTGATAAATTCCTGAACTGTTGATCCTTCGACTCCCCGAGCTACTAATACCAAAACATCACTTAGCCCAATTCAATAATCCTTCTTAGGGTAGAATGACCATTCTACCCCTCCTAGTCCAACTTGATACATATCCAAGGTCCACTACGATGATATACAAGGCCCAATACTAAGTAAGCTTCCCAAGCCCATTAGTGGTCCACCCATGGCTCAATTTGCTACATTGGGCCCAATCCTTTTATTGGTCTTACCCCGCGTAAGTCCGAAGTACGCCCAGCGTACCCAGGACCTCCAGCTTCTATAAATAGATTGCGAGGGTGCCGGCTGTTTTCACTAAATTCCATCATTTCTCTCACATTTTCGCCTCGTTTTTCGTGCCGACAACATCCCGACTTCCCGGTTTCATATCCAAGCCCCGACGAAAGTCCGAAGCCCCGAGATTCCCGAGAATCTCGTCACTTTCCGGTCGAGGTGCCGCACGGGAAAATCTCATTTTCTTCAAATCACGCACTTTCTTCGGATTAGTTCATACCCTTATAATCTACATTTTTAAATGTGTTATCAATACTTTTTATATACACTTTTAAGGGGGGGGGGGGTGGGATACATGTAAACACACGATTATTATCGTGTGTAACTCAAAGTTTCACTAAATACTCATTTTTATCAAGTAAATCATATGTGATTCATAACCATTATATGGAATCCTTCGTACAGAAAACATAACACGATATCATCTTATCTGTTGAAATTAAATATGTTGTTATACTCATACGAATCAAACAGTTTATTTATACCTTGAGTACAGGTGTTCATTTATGTCACCACAAAAAGTTACACATTTCATAACAAGTGAACATTACACTAGGATTACTATACAAATGAAACGAACTTTTGGAAAAACTATAATAGTTTACGACAAATATTTTTACATGTTAAAAACTCTTTATCAAACTGTCTTAAATACTTTATGTTTCCTTTCAAACACCATTAGAATCGTATTTCAAACAAAGGTCTTCTTATACTTAAAATTGTTTTTATCAAACAAACTACTTTCCAACCATTTTATAAACTGACATCAAGTCATCACTTCTTATTATTTATTAAACTTCTCAAAGGTTATACAAAACTTCTTTTTATATTTTATTTTTCAAATGCACGCCTAAACATGTATGGGTATATATATATATATATATATATATATATATATATATATAACATGTATATAGGTATAGACATAAAAGTTTTCTATTCAGTTGGTTCAGTACCTTTGGTAGCAAAGGCATATTTCAATTATACACACACACACTACTAGTAACTATAATAGGTATAGTTAAGATATACTATTTACCATTCCAAGTACCAAGAATCATACAAGATTCAGTCTATTCATGAGTCCATATAAATACATTACATACTATGCGAAGAGATACAATTATATACAATTAAAAGGCATACAATCTTAAGACATACAATCACAAAAGCATACAACTTTAAGACGTACCATTTCAAGGAATACAATTACATGAGATAGTATAATAAATATTCATATACTACAAGTACCATATCAAGAAGGTATTTTCATATAAAAACAAATGGACATTTTCATACGTAAATCTGTTTTATACTAGGTTGTGAGACGTTTCACGTACTTTCGAGTATGCATTATTAAGTCCTGTATTATATACCATAATCCCTTGTAGGGGGAGCGTGATACTTGTGTATAGATCTATACGGGATTGACAATCCCGCACCTAAACTGTTAGCTACAGTTAGACCGGCAGGTCTGGGGTGACAAATGTCATAACATTCCAACGCCTGAAGAACGTTGTTACAGGCCATCATTGTCAATAGCATGGTTATAAAACTCACATGGAGTATTAAAAACACGTTGATTTACGGAGTTATCATATACCTTAGCAGTTATAACTGTACACAAATCTACTGTTTTAGACATGAAAAAATATCATGGTAGTACGTCTTTGGGTCTTTTAAACTACCACCCACTTATAAACAAATATGGGATTTCTGAAGCAAACATTCAAAACAGTCGAGTTTTGGTAGAAGACTACAATTTATACTAGTAGAAAATATGGGATTTTCTAGGGTTTTCAAACGTTTACAATTACTTACAAACATGTTCGTTGGTACAAACTTTCCTTCATATATTTACAGGTCTTTCTTTACAGCTTTACAAATCAAAGTCACATAAATACTTATGAACTCACTAGCATTATTGCTGATACTCGCTTTCAAAATAACTTGTATTCCCAGGATACGGATAGACAGGTACGACTACCAGGTTCTGTGAAGATGGAGCGATCAAGACTCGTCTTTTATTTTTGAATATTCATTTTTGTAGAATTTTACTATGAAAGAACTCAAATGTAATTAAAATTATACTATTAATGCAATGGATGATGTTGTTGCTTGTTTACTACTTTACATTTGTTGTGATACATACATGACGTCCTCCGCCCCAGAACGTTTCCGCCGTTCTCGGTTTTGGGGTGTGACAGATTGGTATGAGAGCATTGTTTATAGTGAATTAAGTATATCAACCCATAAAAGATATACAAACTATAAATACAATAGGGATTAAAATACTCTGATAAAGAGTCTATACTTTTAAAATATTTAAGTAAGTATACATGTCTGCATTCATACTAAAATCAGTGTCACTAAGACAGAACAAAAGTATTACGATTGTTGGGCAGCACAAGTAGACTTAGAGACATATAGTCAAAACTGGGATGATATAGCCTGATCAACTATATTTTCCAAGGGTTGACTAGCATGTGCCTAAGTGTGGTTGTGGGTTGCAACAAGTCTAAAAACTTACCCACAATACCACAATGGGAACAATAGAACGTAAACCTAAAATACTATAGGAGTATTTTGTGTATTCTATAAACTACTTATGTGTTAGATTCTTATACCCCAAATTACCGTATAGATAACATAGCTAGACCCCATCCCCACGACGACCCGTACTTCCCGAACAAAGGCAATGCTGGATGGTTCAGAGAAGAACCAGAGAATGATCATCCAATCCCTTTTGAATGACCGCCATACTGAATACCTTTCGGATGATGATAACTCCGAACCTGAGGAGGAGAACCTACCCTCGGTAACTCCCAATTCAAATACTAACCCTCGTCTAGATCTCCATAGCTCGACGCTTCCTTGGGTAGAATACCTGGAAGCATGGAGTGAATAGCAAGATCAACCTATGTCGTTTAAAGGAGACCGAAGCTGCTACAATGTAAGGGAGCTCAGCAGACAAAGTTCTACAAATCCTAATCCGTAGAGTTGCTCGAAACGAAATTCAGGGCAGGACGGCTCTCCATTGTATCAAAGAGGTTAAATACCAATGCAAGGATGCACGCCGTCTACACCAATCATCTTGAAAACACTCGTGAGAGATCTGAGAAAGACCATGAGACCCTGCTGCAAGCATTAGCTAAAACACGAGCCAAAGTCATAAAGATACAAGTACGCCAGAGAGCTTAAGAAAGACACCTTCTTCATAATGGAACGCTAATTGGCTGAACTGAGAGTTCACCGGAAGGATGACCGCCGCCAGAAAGAAAGGCTTTATTTCCCTTCCTTGTTTAAAGGAATCGTTGTTCCTGTGTATGTCCTATATAGCATTTTCTGTGTAACTATTTTGTACTGCAAGTACTGATTAGTTAGGCCTTTATGCGGCCAAAACCTTTCTACTCATGATATGATGTAAGACCGTCTTCAAGATAAAATTTTCCTAAACTTATTCCATCTTAAACATCGATGATATTGACAATCAGCTAACTCCCGTGTCGCTCTTTGTTCAAAACCCCCATCATACCTTCGTTAGAGCCTATCCGAAAACATGCTTTAGTCAAGTCATCAGACTATAGTAATTTAACTCCAAAAACATTTCCAAGTCTCTGTAGTGGTAAGATCATGTTATTCACCAACTAACGATACCTCGGCTTGAACAACAAACATACTTCTACACTATACTAGGACTGCATCATAGGTATGTAGGTCAAACTTTCGAGAACATACTCTTACTCTTTACTTAAAGCGATCGAAATACATCTAGGTTCAACCATAATATCTCACGAACTCCTTTTTCCTTCGTATTACAGAATCATGTCGCCAATGAAAAGTAATCAACTCATCAGCCCCACACCAACACTGCTAGTATTCCAATTATCCCTAACCCGGCCAGACAGTATGCTGGAAACCTACCGAAGTGCAATAAGTGCAACTTCCATCACTTAGGTAGTTGTCGTCTGTTACACTGCAAGACCTGCAACAAGAACGGACACACTACCCGCTTCTGCAGGACTCGGGTCAAACACATTACTTCAACCACCAATGTCGAAACTTCTCCGATATACCATCTATGTGGTTTAATGGGACACTTCAAGAGGGATTGCCCAACAGAGAAGAACGACAGTAGAACAGGGGGAGTTTGACCTCAGAATGGAAAAAGGCAATGAAGGACCCGACTATAATAGGGGCTCACTTCTAATCGTCAGCATTAAGTATGTCGTTAAACTCGCTTAAAACTAGTGCAAGTCGAGTCTTACTTTCGATAGATCCCGTCAGTATAAGGGACCCTCGTGTGGCGTATACTTGCCTTTTTGTAGTATACCGTGTTCGCAACAATAGTCTAGTAGTAAAACCAAAGTACAGTAACTCTATTAAAAGTTGCACTGTTGTGTTTTGTCTGTAACACCCTTATGATCAAATATAATACTTTATTCCCAAGTAAGTCCGATATCATCATACAATTTGACTCAATACGATCCTCGCAATATCAGTTTCGTGCGTACTTCTCCTTCTCCGAAAACGTCTTTCTAGCGAAACCGTCATTCCAGAACACCGAATTACTCATGCATGGAGTACCTCATGTTTCTTATCCTTTCTAAAGAAACCCTAGAAAACCTCCCCCAAAGTGTCACTCGTACAGTACGTCAAGTTCAATCTAAAGACCCATACGGTCGATCTATCGCTGAAGAATGTATACATAGGGGTGGTATATAATCAAGGTGCTACAGGTTTAGAATTGATGATTCCACTTTAACTTCTTTTCCTCGTTGGGATGTGGGCTTAAAGAAGAATCATTTATTCGACTACCTTTTCAATATTAATTATAAACGACTCGTATGCCCGAGACTGTGATAGACGAACCAGGTATGAGTTCTACTATGAACTTCAGGACGAAGACTGCCCAAGACTGCGAGTGATCGTGCTTCCGTGAGAATAAACTTAGAAATACCAATCCTTTTCCCAAATTCATGAGTAGTCATACTATCTTTTAAACCTTCACGACAGCTAATAAACCCCCAGGTTTTGACATCATAACCAGTAGGAGTTGATTCAGTCTACATCGAGCCAACATCAGGTGCTTTGATAAAGCAGTTCGTCCTAACCTCCCTAAACAACAAAGCCCTACTTATTTACAGCCACGAACCAAGTACGAACCCTCTCATCTTTTCGTGAATGCAAGCTTAGAAATAGCTTACGAAAGGAATATCATGAATTCCTTGTACACATCGCCGAGACGTTCCGAAAAGTGAAGGACATTCAGAACATCCAAGAAGTACGCGGCTTTTTCCGACACCTTTTCGGAAGGACATCCGAGACTACCACCACAGCGTCAAGTCGAATCCAGAATCGACTTAATTCCACGGGCTACCCTAGTAGCCAAAATCACCTTACTGTATAGCTACAACCGAGATGCAAGAATTTCCTAGCAAGATTAACAAACTCCTCAGAAGGGGATTCTTTAGGACAAGTTTCTCACTTGGAAGAGCACCGGATTTGTTTGTAAACAAGAAAGAGCGTTCCAAACGCTAAAATAAGTCTGATGCATCGCACCAATATTATCCCTCCCAAAAAGGGAATAGAATATTGCATGGTGTAATGCAATACATCCAACCAAGGGCTTGGCTGCGTTCTTAAGCAAGAAGAAAAGTCACTACCTATACCTCAAGACAGCTTAAGACACAAGAATTTGACTGTTCAACACATAACCCTAATTCAGGAGCAGCGGGGATTGCTATGAAGATCTAGACACAGTATTTGTAGAGTACAAGGTATACTATGTTCACAGACCACAAAAACATTCAACATACATTCGACCAAGAAGAGTTATCACCCCAGAAAAGTCAAACGACAGAAGCAAAGTCGTATCCCGATAGTGAAAGATTCGCTTGAATGCCAAGCAAGGACCAGAGTTCACCTGAGAACACGAGGATCAACTAAAAACTTCTATCCGTAGCATGATCATAAATCAAGCTTAAACTTGAATTTCGGGACGAAATTCCCTCTAACAGGGGGATGATGTGACAACCCGACATTTTGAGTCAATATAACGAAACACCAGTCAAACTTAAGCCAAAATTTAACTTTCCTAAAATCGTATATGGGTTAAATAAAGTGGTAGGAATCGTATCAAGGTTTTCGTACATATAAAGAACACTAAAATCCGAGTTATAACGGAGAAGTTATGACCAACCGAAGATTCTCGGCAAAACCAGGCAACACCGATTAAGAGAAAAACGCAAAGTTTCAATACAATAACATTTAGCCTTAGGTATCTAAACGATAGTCGTAGATTACGTTAAACGATGATCATGCATAAAAAGAACGCCCAAATGTGACTTCGTATGAGGAAGTTATGATTTTTCGAAGTTTCTAACCTAGCAGTACACAGCTAAAAACTCGAAATAGAGATCGAGCGATCTTTAGCCGACACAACCTAAACAAAAGTTGGAGAGCCTGACAATAGGAGTATAACAATAAAAAGTCTGACGAAAACGGACGTCGGATGAAGAAATTATGGATTTTTAACGAGGATATCGTGTCCCGACCTATTAATTAAAATATAATTAAAAATAAAGTCAAAATCAGCCGACGGAGTCTAAATTAAAGTTGTAGAGTATATTCTCACCTTCGCGTGGATATAAAGAACGTCAAAAACGGAGCTCGTATGCGAAAGTTACGCATTTTAGAAGTTCTCGGCACGCACTTCAAAGCCTTATCCGAAGGAGTACGCCCTGCGTACCCTCGTACGCCCCGCGTACTCGGATACTAGGCTCCGGATAGTCCACGTCGACCAGACACTTCGCTCGAGGATGCAGTAAGCAGTAACGCAAGCGAACGTCCTGCGTACCTTCGGAGTACGCCCCGCGTAAGTCCGAAGTACGCCCAGCGTACCGAGGACCTCCAGCTTCTATAAATAGATTGCGAGGGTGCCGGCTGTTTTCACTAAATTCCCTCATTTCTCTCACATTTTCGCCTTGTTTTTCGTGCCGACAACATCCCGACTTCCCGGTTTCATATCCAAGCCCCGACGAAAGTCCGAAGCCCCGAGATTCCTGAGAATCTCGTCACTTTCTGCTCGAGGTGCCGCACGGGAAAATCTCGTTTTCTTCAAATCACGCCCTTTCTTTGGTGAGTTCATACCCCTATAATCTACATTTTTAAATGTGGTATCAATACTTTTTATATACACTTTTAAGGGGGGGGGGGGGATACAAGTAAACACACGATTATTATCGTGTGTAACTCAAAGTTTCACTAAATGAGATACGAGCCCACACTCACCTTTCTCCTATCTTGGGCCTCGCCCCTGTTCTGCTACTAATGAGATACGAAACCCCGTCCATACTCTACTAGTGGTGAGATACTGGACCTCGGCCACACTCACCCACCTACGAGGCACATACAAGTATCACGTGGACAATAAATATAATCTAACATGCAATCATTCCCCGGGATCTCACCCGACATCGAAACTTGGTCCGGAATAACATAGTAGCATACAGTGCCTAGGGCTAACCCCCGACCGGCATTATGGCCTTAGACCCATTCACACAGTGAGGAGACTCACCTTGCACTGCTGAAGCCTTGTTGATATCCCTCTGGCTGCTATTTGATAAATTCCTGAACTGTTGATCCTTCGACTCCCCGAGCTACTAATACCAAAACATCACTTAGCCCAATTCAATAATCCTTCTTAGGGTAGAATGACCATTCTACCCCTCCTAGTCCAACTTGATACATATCCAAGGTCCAGTACGATGATATACAAGGCCCAATACTAAGTAAGCTTCCCAAGCCCATTAGTGGCCCACCCATGGCTCAATTTGCTACATTGGGCCCAATCCTTTTATTGGTCTTACCCTATGCCCCAAAACATATTCATTGGCCTAAACAATCTGACTTCTGGTAACCCACTAAGACCTAAAGACCCGAAGTTCAACGCTTGGCCCAAACCGAGGCCCAAAATGCACAAGGCCTAACTCTGCTCAGTACGTTGGGCGTACTCTTATGTATGCTATGCGTACATGATAGCTGATGTGTATGCTGGGCGTACCTGCACGTACGCTCAGCGTAATACCTCTTTTAAGTTCTTTTTCCCATTAAGTGCTTAATACTCTGATCTAGAAGCTACCATTGCAGATCCTGGTCCTTTTCGACATCTTAACCCATTATGTCACTAACTTGGTGACTTGAAACCCACCAATTAAGCCGAACTCAAAAAGGTGACAACATACTTCCATAACAAGGGTTAGATCTCATGCATGAGCTTATTAGGACCATCAAGACTGAAACTTTACTACTTATGGGACACTTTTAGCTCTGAGGGTGGCAATCCCAAGCTCAAAGACGAAGTTGTATCATAAAGGTCCATGCTTTGGACCCAAAAAGGCCCAAGCTCCATAAACCTAGATCTAAGCTTCTATGAGGAGAGTTGGAAACTTTATACCTTCAAAGTGTCTCAAATGATGATTCTATCCTAGATCTATGAGCTCCATCCACCAAAATCCTTCCTTGCCAACTACTTCTTTCTTCTTCTAAGCTCTTCTTTGCCAAACTAAGCTTCACAAGGTTAAACACACCCAACAATGAAGGAAAGGATGGCTATCTAGGGTTTCTAAGGGTAAGGTACGGATAAGGAGGCTAGGGTTTGAGCCATTATGTTCCTTATATAGTGGCATGCCCTAAAAATTAGGGTTTTGAGGCTCTGAGCGAGAGCTGGGCGTACGCCCTTCCGCACCCGCGACCAGTCTTCTTCATACGCTGGGCGTACCCAGCCAAACACGTGCATGCATCCCTTGCATGCATGGGACTTACTTACCAAATATTTCCTTTAAGGACCATTTATGTCAATAGCTTCAAAGTGATATAACTCATTCATTCTAAGTCCGTTTCCGATGAACTTTATACTCATGAAAAGGTGGCGAGAAGCCTTACGCTTCGATTAACACACCTCGACCCAAAACTTCTCAAATAACAACTTCAAGACCCATAAAAGACCGAAACGCCCCTAGCCATGGACTCTGAAATCCATATACAAATACTTTTAAGAACATGGTGTTACAGACTAGGCCGCGTTTTGCAACATGGATCATAACTTTCTCACCTGATCATCAACAGATGCACCATTTCTTCTCAGCATCGGTGCACTCCTGCTCCATCTTATCCGTTTTCTATGGACGGCTAAAAGTCTCAATCAGTTAAAAAAAACCTTTTATTTATTCTCCTTTTGATCTTCTTATTCCAACAGAAACCTTCCCACCAGATGTTAAGTTGATCGAAATAGAAATATCCTTTTTTAAACCACAAAAGACCAAATTGCCCTTTACCAATTTTACTGCTCCAATCCCAGGTAAAACTAAGCCACAATCTTATACTTTCATGTCTAGAATTATTTTTAGCCTCCAGAAGAATCACCATAAAATCACAGATCATAAGACACACAAAAGACCAAAATGCCCCTCTTTTTTGGCCGAGGCGTTCAATTGTTGGAAAATGGTACTATAAAGACTTATACTTCAAATTCAATTGCACATTCGCTTTTCAATGCAAGAATTAGAAATGCACTTTATATTCTAAAAAAATTGCATAATCTACTCAATTATGGCAATGTATTTAATTTTTTTCCTATTTAGACAATGTACTTCTTCAATGATTTTATAAGAAGAGATGAAAGTAACAAATAAATGGAAGTACATTGATATTCCTTACATTTAACCCTTTCTTATCAACAGGCAAATAAGCAGGATGACCATTTCTTTACCCGAAGTACATTGATATTCCTTACATGTAACCCTTTCTTATCAACAACTATTGAAATAGATGGATGAGTATCATCAGCCATTCCCATAAACATTTCATCAGAGTCAAAGCACAAGAGAAAATGATAACACATATCAAGTCTTTTTTGTATGCCCAATCACTCGACATGTTTTCAAAAATCTTGCATCTTTCTCCTACAATCTTGAATTTGTCTTCAATTTTTCATTGACTGGTTTGTTGTTTGCTTTAATGAGGCCTCTAATGTGTTATGCATCCTTGTAGGAGAAATCAATTTCTTATAGTTGAAGATGAAGAACAGGGCTTGGAAAAAAGGCAAAAAGATAAAGGTTTTTGTTTTAACTATTCATGATATTCCTTACCGTATGAATTTATAATTCCGTTTTTAACAATATAACAAATGGATTGTTATACCCTTTTTACAAAGAGTTCCTTGACTTTCTTATCTGCATTAGAGCAGAACTTGAACTTGATATAGAATCATAATTTCATCTGAAATTAAACATTTTTAAAGGCTACATGTTCTTTATAAACAAAATGAATGCTTATTCACGATAGAAAATCATATACTATGTTCCAAAAAGTTCATCACTTACTTAAATATCAAACATATAAATGACCTTTCTGTCCTTGATCAACTTCTTTTCTAGCTCTGCTTTTGCATGTGATTGTCTTCTATTGTTTGGCATTCACAGAAACATTCTCTTGTGTGTCATTTATAAGGGTAAAGGAATCCTTGCTTGGTGCATATCAAGAAATTAAGGATGAACCTACAAAACACACATCATTGACTTGGAAGGACATTTGGTAAGTTTTTGATATTAAACCATCCAAAAATACTTGTATATTTTTATGATAAAGTAAACCATATAATTATACTTATAATATTCAATATCCATGTTTCATTTAAGTTTCTGATCATATTTTGATTCAATACAATTCTATTTGTATTATTATTAGAAGAAAAATAACCTATGATTTATAACAGTTATTACTAGGGATGAGAGTGGGTCCAAACCCGGACTGTTAGACCCGGACCCGGAAAACCTGGGAACCGGTTAACGAGATTTTTTAGGACCGGAAATCGGACCGGTATATAGGAACCGGTTCCGGTTCGGTTCCGGGTATGTACCGGGTAAAGTGGGTGTAGAACCTGAAAACCCGGAAATATCAAAGTGGGTCGAGTGGAACCGGATAAAGTGGGTCTAAAACCGAAAAACCCGGAGAACCGCATAAAGTGGGTCGAATGCATGTTTTAAATTTTCACAAAATACAAAAATAAAGCTGAGAAAAAAATCATAGCTTTGATATCCCAACTTTGGGAGACTATAAATCAATGAATATGAAAACAAAAATGACAAAATTATAGTCTGAAATCATTTACAAACTCTATACTACACTTTGGAAAAACCGCATGCTAGACTTCAAACGAATTAGATATGCATGTTTTAAATCTATCAAAAAATACAAAGGAAAGCTAAAAAAGCATAAAATTTTCAGCTTTAAAATAACAAAATTATAGTTTAAAATCATGTACAAACTAAAAAATACACTCTGGAAAAAACCTCATGCCAATATGACTTCAAACGAATGAGATATTCATGTTTTAAAACTATCACATAATATAAAAAAAGTTGAAAAATCATTGATATCCCGGCTTTGAGAGACTATAAGTCAAAGAGTATAAACCCAAAAATGACAAAATTATAGTCTAAAATCATGTAAAAACTATAAAATATACAATGGAAAAAACCTCATGCCAATCCGACTTTAAACGAATGCGATATGCATGTTTTAAAACTATCACAGAATACAAAAAAAAGCTGAAAAATATATAATTTCCAGCTTTGATATCCCGACTTTGAGAGACTATAAGTCAATGAATATAAACCCAAAAACTGACAAAATTATAGTCTAAAATCATGTAAAAACTATAAACTATACTATGGAAAAAACCTCATGCCAAACCGACTTCAAACGAATGAGATATGCATGTCTTAAACTTTCCATAGAAACCAGTTTCGGCCCCTAAAACCGGTTCCGTTTCCTAACACGATTATGGTTCTTAAACTTGGTTTACTCAGACCCAAAGGACCCGAAACCCGGATAGAGCCATTATTTAAACCTAGGACCCGTACCAGTTTTACATATTCCGGTTCTAACAGTTCCAGTTCTGATCCGGTTTTGCGGTTCTAAATCTCATCCCTAGTTCTTACATTAACTGCATTTTGTTATTGACCATCATTTTGATACACACGGGTAAAATGGTCATTTATGTTGGGTAATATATGCATCGACTACACTCTATAGCTAGGTAGCAGAAGAATCGAAACAACAAACGATATACCTAAGTGTACATGCAACCTATGGATCTATGATTTCATACTATTACTTCTACCCTATGAAATCCGAAATTACAAGGAAGAAAACTAACCTCTTTAGCAGCTAATGATCTTCGAGCTTGACTCCTTGTGCATGCTACCTTGTTTGGATGATAAGGATCCAAACTAGAATCCCTTTCTTGGTTCACACCCAATGAACTCAAAGGAGTAGAATCAAAAATATTAAACTAGGAGGGACAAACTATATGGAAAGTTCATCCACAATGAGGGAGAAAGAAGGTGGCGAATACTCCTAGGGTTTAATCCTCCAACCCATGTGGGATGGGATAGGCTAAGAACGAAATTCCCTTTATCTAAAGGGAAATTCCGTCCATCCCCCTTCCTTCTAGGGTTCTGGAATGATCCTGATTAACCAATTATTGATTAACTCACATTCAACCCTTCTATGAATTAAACTATTAATTAATTCTCAAATTGTTTTCCAAATAGTTTCTAATTAATTATTAAACCATAATAATTAATTAACTAATTTGTCCTATTATTTATTCTATTCATTTTGAGTCTTGAGGGAAACCCACGAGGACCCTGCTATTATTAGAAATATCACCAATTAGTTAATGACCTTGGACACACTTCCAACAGTCTCCCACTTGGACAAGTCATCAACTATATATATGGTCCTATATATGTCTAATAATCAGCAGAGAGAATGTCATCCAATGCATCTGCCAAACTCTGATCTAATCAGTTTCAGCCCTCAGATAAGCGATCAACTATTCCTTCATCCTCATGATATCTATATGAATTTGAGACATGGATGATGGTCAATCTCAAAATTCAAGATTATGTTTCCCGATAAAGACTTGTGATGACTACATCTGACTATTAAATCGGACACATCAATTCTAGTCAGCACCCACCCGACCATGTATTTAAGATGTCAGCACCAAATCATCGAGGGGCCCATATATATCGCTTCTTATTTTAAGGCAGAAGGGACGAATAAACTTTGACTATATAGTCTTTGTCTATTTCATCATGTCACACATGAATATACCCGTTATATCCACTAGTTACAGATAGCGTTGGAGTACACCAATGCATAACAAAATCTTAGAGAAAAGCTCCACATGTATCTCGGTTTGAAGAACAGAAGATATTGTCATCTTAGAATTACTTGTGACTTAATCAATGAAGTAATCTCTAAGTGTGGGTTGTTCCAATACTTAAATCACTATTAAGCACTCACAAGTGTTGACACAATCACTATGTTATGGCCAATCAAAATGGTCAATCCACCAAAAACTCATGACAATCTTGAATCACTACTCACTTCCAAGAGTATGACCGATTGTGGAGGTCTAAGTAAATTAATACTCGGGAAGTGGGTTCTAAACATGCAAGAGTGAAACACAGTAATAAATTAATATAAATGATAGCAACACCAGCACTTTATTAAGTCTCCACAAAATAAACATCAATTCTATTACAAATTTATACTGCTAAATGTTTCAAAAATTTATCAAACTAAATAACTACACCATATCTTTAGCAAATCTAATGCCTATAGATCTAGTATGACTATCATGCTTGATCCTTGATAATGTTTTAGTGAACGGATTGGTTGGATTCTCTTCCGATAACACTCTGCTCACGCCAATATCCCCATCCTCGACTTGATGTCTCACATAGTGGAACTTTTTAAGTATATGTCTTGAGTTACCATGGTCTTTGGGTTCTTTAGTCAAAGAGACTACAACCTCATTATCACAGAAGATTTCCAAAGGATCCTTGATGCTCGGAATAACACCAAGATCATCAATGAAATGCTTTAGCCATGTACCTTCTTTCACAGCTTCACTAGCCGCTATATACTCTGAATCGCACGTAGAGTCTGCCACTGTCGGCTGCTTGGAACTTTTCCAAGTGACCGCTCCTCCATTGAGCAAGAATACCCATCCTGATTGTGAACATGAGTTGTCTCTATCAGTCTGGAAATTGGCATCTATATAACCTGTGACTCTCAACTCATCTTTACCCCCATGTACCAAGAAGATATCCTTTGTTCTTCTTAGGTATTTCAAAATCTTCTTTACTACCATCCAATGACTTTCCCCTAGGTTGTCTTGAAAACGACTCACCATGCTCAAAGCAAATGAGACGTCAGGACAAGTACATGTCATGGGATACATGATTGATCCTATAGCAGAAGCATATAGGACTCGAATCATGCTTTCATGTTCATCACTAGAACTAGGACATTGAGTCTTACTCAATTTCATGCCATGTTGCATAGGTAGATAACCTTTCTTGGACTCTTGCATCTTGAATTTCTTCAAGATCTTATCCAAGTATGTACTTTGGCTTAGTCCTATCAGACGTTTCGATCTATCTCTATAGATCCTTATGCCAAGTATGTATGCAGCCTCTCCCAGATCCTTCATCGAGAAACAACTTCCTAGCCAAATTTTAACACCTTGCAACGTCCAAATATCTTTTCCTATAAGGAGTATGTCATCCACATACAACACTAGGAAGACTACATTACTCCCACTAGCTTTGATATATACGTAGGACTCACCTTCACTTCTTGAAAAAGCAAACTCTTTGATCTTTTCGTGAAAGCAAAGGTTCCAACTGCGAGACGCTTGTTTAGTCCATATATTGACCTTTCAAGCTTACACACTCTATTTGGATATTTTGGATCTATAAAACCCTCATGTTGTGCTATATACACTTCCTCTGTGAGTTTTCCATTAAGGAAAGCGGTTTTCACATCCATTTGCCATACTTCATAATCATGAAAATTTGCTATGGAAGGTAATAAGCTAATAGACTTGATCTTGGCTACTGGTGAAAAAGTTTCCTCATAATCAACTCCTTGAGTTTGAGTGTAACCCTTTGCAACCAACCTATCCTTGAACGTGTACCCAACATTTTTAGTGGCATGTGCAGGATCAACCAAATTCCAAGCTTGGTTGTCATGCATGGACTGAATCTTGCTCTCCATACTTTCCTTCCACTTAGCAGCCTCTGTGTCTGCCGTCGCTTCCTTATATTTGGATGGCTCATCCATATCAACCAGTGTACGATCATTGATCAATTCGTCTCCTTCGATGCTCACATGGAAACCATAGAACTCAGGAGGAAGACGAACTCTACTGAATCTACGAAGGGGAGGTGGAGATATATCATTTTGCTCAACAGCTGGCTCTGCCAAAGGTTGTGGCTCCTCACCAGTTTGAGGCACCTTAGGTTGAGTGCTAGTGTCTACTAAAGGTTCTTCTTCATTTGAATCTTGAAGCTCTTCAAGGTCAATATGGCTCCCACTGTCCTCTTTGGAAATGAGATCCTTCTCAAGGAATAATCCCCTTCGAGCAACAAACACTTTATTTTCAAAAGGCTTGTAGAACAAGTATCCAAATGACTTTTGTGGATAACCAATGAAGTAACACTTCTTTAGCACATATAAAGGTTTGGGGATGCAAAGCTTTTGTTCGTTGCGAGGCGAATGAAAAGCTCGAACCCCGATCTTCCGCCTCGCGACGAACAAAATCTTCGCATCCCCAAACCTTTATATATGCTAAAGAAGGACGTGTCCCACTCCACATTACAGAGGGTGTTTTAGCAACCTTCTTAGTAGTTATGAGGTTTAGGATGTGGGCGGATGTCTCTAAGGCATACCCCCCAAAAGATATCAGAAGTGTAGCTCGACTCATCATAGATCGAACCATGTCCAAAATGGTTCGATTTCTTCTTTCAGCCACACCATTCAACTGCGGTGTTCTGGGAGGAGACAGTTGTGAAACCATTCCACAATTCTTTAGATGATCGTAGAGTTCAAGACTTAAATATTGTCCACCCCTATCGGACCGGAGCATCTTGATCTTTCCGCCTAATTGCTTCTTTACTTCGTTTTGAAACTCTTTGAGCACTTCAAAAGTTTTTGACATATGCTTGATCAGATAGATATATCCATATCTACTAAAATCGTCAGTAAAAGTCACAAAGTATCTTTCTCCATGTCTTGTGGCAGATTTGAAGGGTCCACAAACATCTGTGTGGATAAGGTCCAACAAATCCTTGCCTCTTTCACAGAGGCTTGTGATTGGCGCTTTTGTCATCTTGCCTAGTAAGCAAGATTCACATACATCATCCGACTTGAGGTCAAATGATTCCAAGATTCCATCAGATTGGAACTTGGCAATGTGTTTCTTGTTTATATGGCCAAGTCGACAATGCCACAAACATGATTTATATAATTCACTATTAGACGAACCAACATTCATTATTAGTTTATCAACATAACCATCACAAACAACACTTTCATACACACCTTTACAAGGACTAGCTTTAAAAATAAAACAACCATTCTTATAAACCAAAATGTCACCATTATCATTATCAAAAGAAAAACGACAACCATCCTTATAAAGTGCATGAAAAGAAATAATGTTTCATGCCATATCAGGCAAGTAGCAACAATTTAATAAACTAAGATAAACACCACCACTAAGCATGAGCTCATAGTTCCCAATCCTAGTAACAGCTGACTTGTGCCTGTTTCTTATGATTAGGTTTAGCTCACCATGATTCAACTTCCTACTTTGTCTTAGTCCCTGCATATCAGAGCAAATGTGACTACCACACCCTGTATCAAGAATCCTAGAATTAGAAGTAGACGTTCTATGGAGTTCTATCATGAACATACCTAAGGTGCTAGCCACTTTAACTTTTCCCTTCTTAAGGTCCTCGAGGCATTTAGGGCAGCTACGCTTTCACTCCCCCTTTTCCTGGCAGTAAAAACAAATGGCTTCACTTAGATCAGCAGAAGGAGCTATTTTAGCTTGGGCCCTTTTCTTAGGAGCAGGATCAGACTGTCCAATCTTTCCTTTACCCTTTCCTTTGGGATGAGGGGGCCTTTTCCTTTTAGCAGAACTACGATCAACATCTAATACTGGAGCAGTAGGGTTAGAGTTGTTGGGCTTCTTCATGCTCGCTTCAGCAGTTTTGAGCATGCCATGCAACTCCATCAAGGTCTTGTCAAGGCTGTTCATATTGAAGTTCATGATAAACTTCGAATATGAACTGGTAAGCGAGTTCAAGACCATGTCAATGGCCAACTCCTTAGGTAGCTCGACACCTAGATTCCTAAGTCTGTCTATGTAAGACTTCATCTTTTGGACGTGTGCACACACAGAAGCTCCCTCTTATAGTTTACATACCATGAGGGATTTAACAATCTCGAATCGTTCTTGCCTAGCTTGCTCTTGGAACATTTCCTCGAGCTGCTGGTTTATGTCAAATGTGCCCCATGTTTTAAAGCTCTTCTGGAGACCAGAAGCCATGGTCGCTAACATAAGGCAAGCCACTTTGGTAGATTCATCGTAATGCTTGTTGTAGGCAGTAACTTCATCTAGGGTAGGGTTCTCTCCAAGTACGGGAACATCTTCGTCGAGAACATACTCTTTGTTCTCATATCTTATCATGATTCTCAAGGTCGATCCTGATCCAATCAAGATAGTTGGATCAATCCTCCTTGAGTTTCTCCTTATTAAGAACCGACATTAGAAAGAAGCTTGAGTTTTAAGTTAGAGGAGGAGGAGGAGGAAGAGGAAGATTGTTGTTGTTGTTGTTGTTGTTGGCTTGGTTCGACATCTACAAAAGATGAGATTCCAATTAGTTTGATACAAATCCTTAATTAGTAAACACCCTAACACAAATTACTAGAATAAGGCTAGGATCCATATTTTGCTTCATGATGTGTAAAGGGATGCCGTAAAAACACCAGGAAGTTATTTAAGTAGACAAATGTCACACCCCTAAACCTGAATGACGAAAACGTTCGGGGGCGGAGGACGTCATGTGCAGTACCATAACAATTGAATAGTAAAGAAAGTACACACCACCATAACATATATTTGAAAAGTTTACATGATTGTATTTATTACATGTTTAAATTCAAATACAGTATGATGAATTCCAAAAGATGATATTAACGCCAGAGCGTTAATCCTCAAAAGTAGTTGCTAACCTTGTTTAGTGGTTTCCTAAGAATACAAGTTATTTCAAGAAAAAGTGTCAACAATTAAGTTAGTGAGTCATAAGTAGTGATTTGAGTAAATGTATGCCATTCGAAAGTTCACGTTAGTTTTCTAGAAAATCCGATATTTTCTTTATAAAGTGTGTTATGAATTGTTGTTGTATAAAGCGAATGCATTGTAACAGGAAAATCCTATATTTTCCTAAAAGTGAAAAGCAGTCTTAAATGCCCAAGACTGTAGCTTGTAAGCGAATACGCCATGCTTAAATTGGAGATGTAAAATTTTATTATTATAATTCTAGCACCTGGTTCCTGGTATGTATTTTTATTTAAGTAATTGCATTTTTGTCCTGAGACTCGGCGAGTTGAAGGCCCAACTCATCGAGTAGGAGCGGGATTGGACATGGGATTTAAGTGATGGACTCGTCGAGTCGGCGACCAGACTCAACAAGTAGACTCTGACTTGACAAAACCCTAATCTAAGGGTTTGCACCCTATTTAATCATCTCATTCAGCCTCCACTAGTCCCTATTGCTTCCAGAGAACCCCCATAGCAAACCCTAATCGTGTGAGTGAAGAGCTAAGGCCTTTTGAGTGAGTTTGGTGCTTTTGTGTTCTAAGAAAGGAAGGAAAAGCTTGAAGAAACAAGAAGAGGCTAGAGGGATCCGAGTTTGAGCATCTTCCACAGTCCATTTGAGGTATAAAATCTATACCTTGCTCCTTCTTGTATTAGATACATTCTTGGAGAGATTTAGGGCTTGTATAAGCCATTTTTGGCAACCAGCCATGATTGCAAGCATGGTTGGGGACTAAGCGGAGGTTTCGGATCCAGGGTCTTTAAAGGATCATAAGGCAAAAAGCAATTGTTTTAGAACCTATGGAAAGCCTCATGCATGTTAGGAGCCCCCTTTTGAGCCATTTGAGCTCATTCTTTGATACATGCACGTAAAGTTTGTAAATTTACGTGCTATATCGAGCTTAGGGACCTAGATCTACCATTTGGGAAAGGATTGGACATCAGAAATCGAAGAAATAGACTTGGACATTATCGACTCGACGAGTTCGAGGTTAGACTCCCCTTTTCTGTTATGGGTCAAAGAGACTCAGTTGAATGTTGGAAAGGTTTTAGAGGGTCCAGGGGAGTGACCCAACGTACTGGGCTAAGCCATATTTCCTGGAGTTCATGGGAATCGACGAGTGTTAGAACAGACTCGACGAGTCCAAGGCAATCTCCCAACATATGAGGATGAACGAGTGGTTCATACAACTCGGCGAGTCAAGGACAGGACGTGCTCATCAGATGAAGATGAACTCGACGAGTTGTTCATACAACTCGACGAGTCGGATGAAGGATCATTGGATGTTCGTTTAAAAGGAGAACACGTCGAGTCATTGCCTCTCTCGACGAGTAAGGACGGGAATGAGGACAATCGAATAGATATGGACTCGACGAGTTGACGGCCCAACTCGGCGAGTCAGGTCAACTGGAAGTTGACTTTGACTTTGAGTTGGACTTGATCAGGGGTAAAATGGTCATTTTACCCAAAGAGTAGATATCAGTTTATGATTAAGTGTTTTGTGGGAATTATAGCTGGAGGATTTTCGGTGCAGCAGCAACAGACAGAGGATTCCCGCACAGATCAACAGCTACTATGAGGTGTGTTACCTTCCAGTAGCCGTGGGTCTAGGGCCACAATGCCGGCCCACCAGTAGGGATCGTATGATAGATGTTTGTCTTTGTGATATTCATCTGTGTTTGTTACTACCTGATATGTTATATGCTAGCATGATATGATATGATAGTGGTAGAGTTCGGTTGTTAGGACCGAAGGGTAGGTTAGGCACCCCAAATATGCCTAACAGTATGTTATTATATGTTTAGCTGCTAGCATGATATGTTATATGAGATAAAGGTAGTAGGAGGGGGAATAGTCCCAGAGATTCAGTCGTTAGGACCGAAGGGTAGGTCCGACACCCTAGATATGTCTGACAATAGATTATGCTATGATATATGCAATAGTAGTAGTAGGGGTGAAATAGTCCCCGAGGTTCGGTTGTTAGGACCGAAGGGTAGTCAGCACCCCAGAATGGCTTGACATGGGTAGGTCAGCACCCCACAATGGCTTGACACGGGTAGGACGGCACCCCAGAATGGCCGCATGGGTAGGTCGGTACCCCAAAATGGCCGTACGGGTAGGTCGGCACCCCAGAATGGCCGTACCGGGTAGGCCGGGCACCCAAGAAATGCCTGGCAGTATGTATGTTATATGATTGTATGGTATGTGGACAATGGGGGAAATCACTAAGCTTCGTGCTTACAGTTTACAGTTTTGGTTTTAGGTACCTCTTCAACGAAGGAGAAGGAGCTGGCGCGGTAGCGGCACATCATACACACATTCATTGTTTTCTGCACTAGGAGTTATTCTTGGATTTGTACTCTGACATGATATTGTTTTTATGATTGGGTTTTCAGACACGAGATATATTTTTATGATATGATATGGTCGGATGATTTTTTACTATAAATGTTTTATAAATCAATTAATCAAAAAGGAAATTTTTGGACGTGAAAATTGGGTCGTTACAAGTTGGTATCAGAGCCTTGGTTTGAGGGTTTCGGACACACCTTCGGGGGTGTCTGGACTCAAATCGAGGGATTAAAAGATTTTTATAAAGAAAATGATTTTCTAAAAGCCAAGTAAAAGAGTTTTGAGAAAGAACAAGGTGTATGATGTGTGCAACCGGCCGAGCTCTAGTAAGTATTCCTCAGAGTACCCATTCAAGTTTATTTTATGTTTATCAGTTTTAGTAGAACAACATGATAGAATAGGACTATGGATCGAGGAATGATGCCTTATGTGCTTGCTTTATGTGTTTCAGCTTATGAGAACTACAAGCTAGAATTGAGTAGACAACAGTAGGATAGCCTGTTTAGGTTATGCCTCATAGTATGAGCTTAGCATCGTATGCTAGCACAGTTTCTTGTTATGAGGATAAAGTTGCTTGAGATTGTTCCTTTTTGTCTGAATGCTGCTTGCTTTGTGCTTTGTGGACCTTGAGTGATGGGAGTTAGCTATTAGGTGAATAAGTTAAAGTCACATGTGATCAGGGTTGAATAATCTTAGAGGATTGGATTTGACCCTATTGCGTAGCTCTTGTCTGAGTCCTAACCATTGTAGGGATGAGTCCCTTACTTGAAGGATTATCCGAGCCTTGTTGCATGTGATTGTATTCAGATAATAGCTAATTGGCATTACAAAGAGACCTTCAGCAGCTGAGGACTGGTTTGGGTAGGGTCAGATGTTCCCTAGGGTAAGCCTGGGATGAGAGTAGCAGAGATCAGTAGTAGTAGAAGTGACTTGGTGGAGTCAAGAAAGTTCTCGAGGAAAGTACGAATAGATGTGGAAGGCAGTATGGGCCCGTACTACTGAAAGCAGAGGATCCGTACTTGAATCGAGGAAGGCTAAGACGAGACTAGGGAACTTGTGGTAGAGGTGAACCCTCTAGATGTATCAGTATCACTGACAGTTGTCATTATGCATTGCAGAATGGTGGTACTACATTCGAGGCCAGCAGTTGGCAGCTCAGGAGAGGTATCGGGTTCGGGATCAGGTTCCGAGCTAGTAGATGAGAGGCTACGTGAGTTCATCGCGTCAGAGATCACCAGTGGCATCCTTGATGCAACCCCGGTTATCTTCGGGTCGATCAAGGAAGGGATTATGGAGTTGATGGAGGATCGCCTCCGGGCGTTCAGGAGTGACATGGAGGCCAGCCAGTCAGGTTCACGCACACTGTCCCTTAAGGACTTCAAGAGCAGTGGTGAGCTAGATTTTCATGGGGAGAAGGACCCCATAGCCGCCAGGAGATGGATCGCAGACATTGAGTCTGCGCAGTTGACTAGCTTCTGCCCTGCGGGGTAGATGGTGAGATATGTAGCGGGATGTTTGAGAGACTGGACTAGGGATTGGTGGGAGTCTGTTGGTGACTCATTGGGAGCCTCGACTGTTGAGGCTGTGACATAGCCGGACTTTGTGACCCAGTTCAGAACGGAGTTCGCACCTGCGGTGGAGCTCTAGTAGTTAGCCAGAGAGTTCTTGGACATGAGACAGACGACGAAGACTGTGGCAGAGATCACCACCAAGTTCCGGGAGAGGGCGTTACTGGTGCCCCAGTATGTGGGTGATGGGGATATAAGGAGGACCCGATATCATGACATGCTGTGAGCCGACATTCGGGAGTATGTCAGTTTTTCGGCTTGCCCTACTCTGGATTCTATGATTGCCAAGGCGAGGGAGGGGGAGATTGATCTGGAGCACATCCGGAAGAGGAAGGCAGAGGAGGAACAGATGATGGGGGCTTCGGGGAAGAAATCCAAGGGATCTGATGGTAGGCCAAAAGGCCAGTCAGGACAGGGCCGCTGCAGGAAATGCGGTCGGCCACATGAAGGGGAATGTAGATTGGGATCGTCAGGCTGCTACAAGTGCGGCAAGATGGGGCACTTCAGCAGGGATTTTACCATCCCTGCACCCGTTATTCAGACGTCTGAGTTGCTGTGTTTCCACTGCAACCAGATGGGCCACAAGAAGGCCAACTGCCCCCAGTTGACAGCAGCAGCGCCTATGAAGGCGCTAGCCCCAGCGACCCTACGGATTACTGATGGCTGACAGGGCAAGTCAGAGGCTCCAGTGGTGAGGAGTCGGGCCTTCCAGTTGACTACTGAGGAGGCACGCGCCGCACCCGATGTGATGACGGGTATGATTCTTTCCCTCTGATAATTTATATGATGCTTATGATATTGATATGTGCTCTGTGTATATACGTTTAGGATCGTTCCATGTGAATGGTATCCCAATACAGGTGTTGTTTGACTCGGGTGCCACCCGATCGTTTGTTTCCCTTGCGCTTAGCAAGAGGTTCGCTGAGTCTTCGGGCATGTTGGATTGCCCTTTAGAGGTGGAGATTGTCGATGATCGATCGGTGCGAGCATCAAAAGTGTACAGAGATTGCATCCTGAGGTTATTTGAGGAGCGCTACCTGGTAGAATTGGTTCCCATTCCGTTGCGTGGGAACAAGGTGATTATAGGCATGGATTGGCTCAGTCCCAACAGGGTGGTGTTAGATTGTGCATAACAGCTAGTGTGAGTCAGGACCTAGGTGGGGCAGAGTTGGTGATCCATGGCGAGAGGCCACAGTGTGGACCCACAATATGTTCAGCAGCGAGGGCTAGGCGCTACCTTCAGCAGGGCGGCGTCGGGTATGTCGCGTATGTTATGGATACCCGAGAGGCGGGTAAGGTGACTGTGAGAGAGGTTCTGGTAGTGCGAAACTACGCAGATGTGTTCCCAGAGGAGCTTCCTGGGATATCTCCGGAGCGACATGTAGAGTTCAGGATCGACCTAGTTCCTGGTGCGGCTTCGATAGCCAAGGCACCATATCGGTTGGCTCCTCCCAAGATGCAGGAGTTGTCTACGCAACTGCAGGAGCTGATAGACAAGGGATTTATCAGGCCAAGTAGTTTGCCTTGGGAAGCCCCAATTCTTTTTGTCAGGAAGAAGGACGGGTCGCATCGTATGTGTATAGACTACCGGTAGCTGAACAAGGTAACGGTGAAGAACCGTTACCCACTCCCGAGGATTGACGACCTCTTTGACCAGCTACAGGGAGAATCATGGTTCTCCAAGATCGATTTGCGCTCGGGTTATCATCAGATGAGGGTTAGAGAGGAGGATGTGCAGAAGACTGCGTTTCGGACCCACTATGGCCACTACGAGTTCGTGGTGATGCCCTTCGGGCTCACCAATGCTCCTACCGCGTTCATGGACCTCATGAACCGCTTGTGTAGACCGATGTTAGACCAGTCAGTGATAGTGTTTATTGATGACATATTGGTTTACTCCAACACACAGGAGGAGCACGAGGAGCATTTGTGAGAGGTGTTGGATATCCTGAGGAGGGAGAGCTTGTACGCCATGTTCTACAAGTGCGAGTTCTGGTTGCGCGAGGTGTAGTTTCTTAGGCACCTTGTCAACCAGAATGGAATTATGGTCGACCCGGCCAAGGTAGAGGCCGTGATGAGATGGGAGGTTCCGAAGTCTCCATATGAGATTCGGAGTTTCCTGGGATTAGCAGGCTATTATCAGAGATTCGTTCAGGATTTCTCCAAGATAGTCGTACCCTTGACGCGAATGAAAAAGAAGGTCGTAGTCTTTTGATGGGGGCCTGAGCAGCAGGCAACATTTGAGACATTGAGGCAGAGACTGTGTGAGGCGCCGATTCTCGCCCTGCCTGAGGGCGTGGAGGATTTTGTAGTGTACTGTGACGCGTCCATTTTAGGTTTGGGCGCGGTGCTGATGCAGAGAGGGCATGTCGTCGCCTACGCTTCAAGGCAGCTGAAGCCTCACAAGGAGAACTACCCAACGTACGATTTAGAGTTGGGGCGGTCGTCTTCACTCTCAAGATTTGGCAGCATTACCTCTATGCGGTCCGCTATACCATTTACACGGACCATAAAAGTTTGAGGTACCTCATGGATCAGCCGAATATGAACATGAGGCAGCGTTGGTGGTTGGACATGGTGAAAGATTATGATTGCAAGATCCTTTACCACCCGGGAAAAGCCAATGTGGTGGCCGATACACTTAGCCGCAAGGCAGCGCCGATCAGAGACGTGTACATGAGGATGACAGTGGTGACTCCACTGTTGGAGCAGATTCGAGAGGCTATGAAGGAGGAACATCGGACGAGCGAGCGTATAGTGGGTCAGGTTTCCTCCTTCGATTATGATACCCGAGGGTTATTAACACTACACCGTAGGGTGTGGGTACTGTACCACGGGGGTGTGTGCCAAGTTCGGATGGAGGAAACGCACAAGTCCCGATTCTCCATTCATTTCGGGGCGACGAAGATGTATAGAGATCTTCGTCTAGACTATTGGTGGCCCTGCATGAAGCAGGATGTAGCATGGTACGTGGAGTGGTGCTTGACATGCAGGAAGGTCAAGGCCAAGCACTAGAGGCCACACGGAAAGATGCAGCCGTTGGATATTCCCCTGTGGAAGTGGGAAGATATTACTATGGACTTCATCACTAAACTTCCCAGGACTGCACTATATGGGTCATCGTGGATCGGCCGACCAAGAGCACCCACTTCATACCGATCCAGGAGAGTATCTCGGTCGAGAAATTGGCCGACATCTACATTTGAGAGGTGGTGGCACGACACGGAGTGCCAGTCTCCGTGATTTCAGACAGAGATGTACGGTTCACTTCCAGGTTTTGGAAGAAGTTTCATGATGAGCTGGGTACTCGTCTACATTTTAGCACCTCCTTTCACCCGCAGATAGATGGTCATAGCGAGCGAACCATCCAAAATCTGGAGGATATGCTGCGGGCGTGCGTGTTGGACTTCGGTGGTAGCTGGGATACTTATCTTCCATTGGCCGAGTTCATGTACAAGAACAACTATCACGCGAGTATTAACCGTCCTCCCTTCGAGATGTTGTACGGGAAGAGGTGCAGGACCCCGATATGTTAGGGTGAGGTAGGCCAGAGGGTCATGGGGAGCACCGAAGTGGTGCTCAAGACGACAGAGAGGATTCAGAAGGTCCGGAGCAGGCTTCAGACTGCACAAAGTCGGCAGAAAAGTTATGCCAACAAGCACCGATCGGACCTGGAGTTCTAGGTCGGGGATATGGTTCTCCTGAAGGTGTCGCCATGGAAGGGCGTCATTCGATTCAGGAAACGGGGCAAGTTGGGCCCCAAGTACATTGGACCCTTCAGGGTTCTAGCCCGGGTGGGCAAGGTGGCGTACAAGCTGGATCTGCCAGCAGAACTCAGTCAGATCCACAACACTTTCCACGTATCCCAGCTGCGGAAGTGCCTGGTGGATGACTCAGCAGTGGTTCCCTTAGAGGATATTCAGGTCGATGACAACCTGAATTACATCGAGAGACCAGTGGAAATCCTCGACCGGAAGTCAAAGGATCTGAGGAACAAGAGGGTTGAGCTAGTGAAGGTGCAATGGCAGCACCAGAAGGGCTCAGAGTGGACTTGGGAGCCGATGGATGAGATGGTGGAGCATTATCCGGAGCTTTTCCAGAAACAAGCAGCAGACTTCGAGGACGAAGTCTAAAATAAGTAGGGGAGATTTGTAGCACCTGGTTCCTGGTATGTATTTTTATTTAAGTAATTGCATTTTTGACCTGGGACTCGGCGAGTTGAAGGCCCAACTCGTCAAGTAGGAGCGAGATTGGACGTGGGATTTAAATGATGGACTTGTCAAGTCGGCGGCCAGACTCGACGAGTAGACTCTGACTGGACAAAACCCTAATCTAAGGGTTTGCACCCTATTTAATCATCTCATTCAGCCTCCACTAGTCCCTATTGCTTCCAGAGAACCCCTATAGCAAACCCTAATCGTGTGAGTGAAGAGCTAAGGCCTTTTGAGTGAGTTTGGTGCTTTTGTGTTCTAAGAAAGGAAGGAAAATCTTGAAGAAACAAGAAGAGGCTTGAGGGATCCGAGTTTGAGCATCTTCCACAGTCCATTTGAGGTATAAAATCTATACATTGCTCCTTCTTGTTTTAGATCCATTCTTGGAGAGATTTAGGGATTGTATAAGCCATTTTTGGCAACCAACCATGATTGCAAGCATGGTTGGGGATTAAGGTTTCGGATCCAGGGTCTTTAAAGGACCCTCAGGCAGAAAGCAACTGTTTTAGAACCCATGGAAAGCCTCATGCATGTTAGGAGCCCCTTTTTGAGCTATTTGAGCTCATTCTTCCATACATATACGTAAAGTTTGTAACTTTACATGCTATATCGAGCTTAGGGACCTAGATCTACCATTTGGGAATGGATTGGACATCAGAAATCGAAGAAATAGACTTGGACATTATTGACTCGACGAGTCGTTCTTGGGACTCGGCGAGTTCGAGGTTAGACTCCCCTTTTCTGTTATGGGTCAAAGAGACTCAGTTGAGTGTTGGAAAGGTTTTAGAGGGTCTAGGGGGGTGACCCAACGTACTGGTTCTAAGCCATAGTCTTGGAGTTTATGGGACTCGACGAGTGTTAGAACAGACTCGGCGAGTTCAAGGCAATCTCCCAGCATATGAGGATGAACTTGACGAGTGGTTCATACAACTCGGCGAGTCAAGGACAGGACGTGCTCATCAGATGAAGATGAACTCGATGAGTTATTCATACAACTCGACAAGTCGGATGAAGGATCTTTGGATGTTGTTTAATAGGAGAACACGTCGAGTCATTGCCTCACTCAACGAGTAAGGACAGAAATGAGGACAATCGAATAGATGTGGACTCGACGAGTTGACGGCCCAACTCGGCGAGTCAAGTCAACTGGAAGTTGACTTTGACTTTGAGTTGGACTTGATCAGGGGTAAAATGGTCATTTTACCCAAAGAGTAGATATCAGTTTATGATTAAGTGTTTTGTGGGAATTATAGCCGGAGGATTTCCGGAGCAGCAGCAGCAGCAGACAGAGGATTCCCGCACAGATCAGCAACTACTACGAGGTGAGTTACCTTCCAGTAGCGGTGGGTCTACGGCCACAACGCCGGCCCACCAGTAGGGATCGTATGATAGATGTTTGTCTTTGTGATATTCATCTGTGTTTGCTACTACCTGATATGTTATATGCTAGCATGATATGATATGTGATAGTCGTAGAGTTCGGTTGTTAGGACCGAAGGGTAGGTTAGGCACCCCAGATATACCTAACAGTATGTTATGATATGTTTAGCTGCTAGCATGATATGTTATATGAGATAGAGGTAGTAGGATGGGGAATAGTCCCTGAGATTCGGTCGTTAGGACCGAAAGGTAGGTCGGATACCCCAAATATGTCTGATAGTAGATTATGCTATGATATATGCAATAGTAGTAGTAGGGGGTGAAATAGTCCCCGAGGTTCAGTTGTTAGGACCGAAGGCTAGTCCGCACCCCAGAATGGCTTGACATGGGTAGGTCAGTATGCCAGAATGGCTTGCTGGCCGTACGGGTAGGTCGGCACCCCAGAATGGCCATACCGGGTAGGTATGGCACCCCAGACATGCCTAGAAGTATGTATGTTATATGATTTTATGGTATGTGGACAATGGGGGAACTCACTAAGCTTCGTGCTTACAGTTTACAGTTTTGGTTTCAGGTACCTATTCAGCAAAGAGGAAGGAGCTGGCGTGGTAGCGGCACATCATACACACAATCATTGTTTTCCGTACTATGAGTTATTCTGGGATTTGTACTCTGACATGATATTGTTTTTATGATTGGGTTTTCGGACACGAGATATATTTTTATGATATGATATGGTCGGATGATGTTTTACTCTAAATGTTTTATAAATCAATTAATCAAAAAGAAAATTTTTGAACGTGAAAATTAGGTCGTAACAAAAATAATAAAATCACCGAAGATGTGTTTAAAATCAGATACCGAACGTGACAGTAATATCCTAACCTGATTTCTTAATACAAACTAGTTATATATAAGCAATCGTAAAGATACTACTCCATGGATTTGTTCGAAAAGCTTATTACTACGTGCATGAGTCATTGTTTCTGCGTTGCGAGTCTCTCATAACCATAATAGACGGTAGTACCAATGTTGACATTTGTCACCCCGCGGACTGTAGCTAACAGTCAGGGTGCAGAGTCGTCAGCCCCGTATAGATCTATACACAAATTCACGCTCTCCCTCCAGGAGACTTTGGTTATAGAAGGGACTTTCGTTTGATACTAAACAAAGCCATTAGCCTCACATGTTTGTTAACAATAAGTTCACAAGTAATATGTTGAAAATCTTTTGTATGAAATGATTACCCTTTCTACAGTGTTAAAAAAGGCGTAATAATGAGTTGTATTTTCTTGTAAAGACAAAATGTTATAGTTGAAATGGTTACCCAAGAGGGTAAAGATGTGTTTGTGAGGTGTTTTGCATGAAAACAACTTCATATGATAGTCAAAACAACAGTATGAAAAGTATAGCAAAGATTTTTGTTTCACATGGTGTTAGTCGTGTGTTTACTAGTATTCCACCCCCCCCCCCCCCCCCCCCGGTAAAAGTGTCTTAAAGTAGTTAAAAAACATTTAAAAGCGTAATGATAGGGGTATGAACTCACCAGATAGAAGTGGTGAGTTGATGAAAACGATTCTTTGTTCGGGCAGCACTTTGACTGGAGAAAGTCGATTTCTCGGGAATCTCGGGGGCATCGGGACTTCCGATAGAGCTTAGATATGAAAACCGGGGCTTCGGGATGGCTTCGAGAGGTTAAACGCAAAGCAAAAGTAGGAGAGTGAATAGAATTGAGCAACTAAACCCTGAACCCCTTGAGTTCTATTTATAGTGCCATTTTTGGGTCTCACGACGTGAGAATTAAGTGCTCACATCGTGAGCTCAGTCGTCACTGTGTTCGTCATTCGTCCACTTTCTCTGGAGGGTGTCCAGTCTGTGCTCACGTCGTGAGCTCTGACACAGCCTCGAAATTTGTGTTCCGAGCTTCAGAAATTCATAGCTTTCGCATACGAGCTCCATTTTCGATGTTCTTTATATCCACGCGTAGATGAGAATATGCTCAACAACTCTCGTTTAGACTCCATCGGCTAGTTTTGAATTTATTTTTAATATTATATTTTTAACAGGCCGGGACTGGAAAAGTCCGTTAAAAATCCATAACTTCTTCATCTGACATTCATTTTCGTCTGTCTTTTTACCATTGTACTACTATTGTTGAGGCCTTCGACTCTCGTTCAGGTTGTGTCGGCTAAAAGTCTCTTGATCTCTATTTCGAGTTTTTAGCTGTCTACTGCTATATCCGAAACTTAGAAAAATCATAACTTCCTCATATGAAGTCAGATTTGGGCGTTCTTTTTATGTATGTTTACGGTTTAACGATATCTATGACTTTCATATACATACCTAAGGCTAAAATGTATTTTATTGGAATTTCGTGTTTTGTGCTTTAACAGTGTTTTACCGGTTTTGTTGCGGATCTTCGATTGGTCATAACTTCTTCGTTATAACTCGGATTTTAGTGTTCCTTATATATTTGGAAACTTAATTACGATCTCTACCACTTTATTTATCCCAATTAAGGTTATTTAACAATTTATTTTTGACCTAAATTTTGCTGGTGTTACAACAAAGCTCTTTGTTAATTTCAATCACTATGAAATTCCTAGATCTTTGAGATTCATTGACTATCAATGGCATGTTAATCTCAGATTATGTTCATCTCAAATTCAATGACAAGGATGCTGCGGATCATTGAATAAATGGTGAATCACCCATACAAAATTGCGTGGTCCCCGACTCAAGTTAAGCTTGAGATTCACAAGTCTCACATCATTCTCTACCTATACTCTCAAAATGACATGCCGGTTAACCACACGAGCTCCATAAACAAGTTACAAAGAGAATGTGCAATTTTCATGGATAACATAAGATTCACTTTTTAAATAAAACGGGATTTCGTTCTATACTTGTATTTAGAATACTTTTAGATTGACTATCATCACTATTAAACCCTTTCGGTACATTCTCAAAATGCAATAGGGTGGTAAGGGTGGTAAACACGAAGCATATTAAAACCGACCTCATTAGGAATCATAGAGACCTCCTTAAACCCCTACATTAGAACGAGTGAGCCTAGTTGAGGTAAGACTAACTATGTCAATATTTAAAATATGCAAGGATGCATATTGTAATTCTCGTATACATATAATAGATAGGAATCTAACATATATATATATATATATATATATATATATATATATATATATATAGATATATATATATGGGTTAAATATATATATATATATATATATATATATATATATACATATATATATATATACATATGGGTTAAATTTAAAACCTTTATATTTAGTTATCTATTTATTCATTCAAATTAATTACAAGGATGCAATGTCTGACAACCCGATATTTTCGAATCTATGTAATGACCTAAATAGTCAATAATTGTAAACTCTTTTAATATAATGAAATTAGCTTCAAAAATAGAATGTTCAAAAGTCTCTATTGGGTTACTTACAATGCTAGATATTGTGTCAAGGTTTACAAAAATATTCAGAACACTCAAATATGAGTTATAATGAAGAAGTTATGACCAATCTAAGATTTCACGACAAAACCGACAATACAGTTAAACGTAAAACGCGAAGTTTCAATACAATGATTTTTGGCCTTAAGTATCTAAATGAAAGTTGTAGATATCATTACACCGTAAACGTACGTAAAAAGAACGTCCAAATCTGACTTCGTATGAGGAATTTATGATTTTTCCAAGTTCCGGATATAGTAGTAGATAGCTAAAAACTCGAAATAGAGATCGAGAGATTTTTGGCCGATACAACCTAAATGAGAATCGAAGACCTCAACAATAGTACCGTAACGGTGAAAAGTCTGATGAAAACGGACATCAGATGAGGAAGTTATGATTTTTCCAAGTTCCGGATATAGCAAGATGACCACAACGTGACACAATGGTCACGGCGTGGGGCCATGACTGATGGTGTCTTGTCAATGGAAGAGGATAGAATCCAATCAAATCACGACGTGGCCATCTCTTTGCCACGACGTGACACCTAAAAATAAGGACTATAAATAGAACTCAAGGGGTGCCGGGTTTTATTACTCAATTCTCCTATTTCTCGAGCCAAAGCTCTGTGTTTAAGCTCCCGAAGTGTAACATCTCAAAATACGACCCATAAATTTTTGTTTGAAAACATAACTGAAACCATAACATATAAATGTCATATAATAAACCATGAAAACATGTGTCTCAAAATGTCATATCCAAAAGAGATCAAATCAAAAACTGTGTCAACATGCCAAATATCAGAGTGAACTCCCAGGGTAAAAAAAAGCTGAAGCTGTGGGGTGTGTGATGCGATCATCCCGAACTCTTCCCCTTGCTAGAGGAAGTACCTGAAACCAACACTGAAACCGTAAGCACGAAGCTTAGTGAGCTCCCCTAAACTACCACATACCATACAATAACATATAAACAACTATTGGGCCTTGCCCACTGCATCGGACCAGAGTCCGGAAGCTGCATCGGACCGACATCCGGAACTAACCAGGGCCTTGCCCTCTGCATTGAAACGAAGTCCGAAAACTGATTGGGACCTTGTCCCCTGCATCGGAACGAAGTCCGGAACTAACTGCATCAGACCGAAGTCTGGAACTGACTGAACATAGCATAGCATAAACATATCAACTAACATGAACACATATACTGCATATTGCATCGGACCGTAGCCCGGAACACATAGCACATAATCTTGTCTGAGTCACGAAGACATCAGACATACTAACTACTACATCGGACCGAAGTCCAGAAATTACTGCTAACTAAATGGGCTGGTGTTGTGGCCTTAGACCCATTCGTACTGGAAGGAAACTCACCCCGCAATGCTGTCTACTGAGATGCTAGCTCTAAAAGTGGCTGACTGCTGCTCCGGAACTGACCGGCTACAAAACCCAAAAACACTAGATCAGATATTGATAAGTTCCTTCAGGGTAAAATGACTATTCTACCCTTGGTCAAAGTCAACTCCCAGTTGATCGGACTCACCGAGTCAGGGCGCAAACTCGCCGAGTCCCTCCATTACTAACCCTGACTTTAACTCACAGAGTCACCTCCCCACTCACAGATTCACCCTGAACTCACAGGTCGAAGAAAGACGGGGGACTCGCGACACGACTCGTCGGGGCCGAAGAACAACTCGCCGAGTCCTATCGCACAGATTCCATACAATCTATTCTAATCCTTTCCAGAGTATCTAACTTGTAGATCTAAGCTTCTGAGACCATCTGAACAAGTAATGTTGCTAACCTTATGTGTAACTAAGGAGAATGAATCTATTTCACTCGAACTCTACTTTAATGGGGGAAAACTCATCTGGCTCGCCGAGTTGTTCATACAACTCGTCGAGTCTAAGGCAAACTTCATTGGACTTGCGGAGTTGCTCATCCAAATCGTTGAGTCCACGACTATCTTCATATGACTCGCCGAGTCAATCTCGCGACTCGTCGAGTCCATTTAGTCCTCTTTCCATACAGACCCGATTTTGAGCCATGCAACGGCTCCAAATCATAGATCCAAGCTTCTAAGGCATTCTTATCGTAAAGTTGCAAACTTTACGTGCAGGCATGGCTTAAAAGGCTTCAAATGACAATTCTAAGCTCTTAATGGGGTTCCAAGCTCAAGGGGGGCCTTAATCACGACCACAACTGCAACTTTACACTTCTAGAATGCAAAGAGGGTCCAGATCTAAAGCTTCCATCCCAAAGGAGAGTCCATATCTCAAGTTTGAATCATAAAAGGCTCCAAAGAAGGCATAACAAGCATAAAGGAGGTTTTAAATGTTGGAATACAAAGGTCATAACTTCGTTACCTAAATGAGAAACAGATGGAAACTAACTCTTGGATCTCCTTCCTCTTCTATGGGCCTTCTTTCCTTCCTTCTCTTCCCAAAGCTTCCAAGCTAGCACAAACACACTCAAACTCAACAATGGGGGCTAGGGTTTACAGGGGAAATGTTCTGAGAGTGATAAAGGTGAGGTTGGGGCGCATAAGTGTGTTTAAATAGGGTGCAAACCCTTAAAATTAGGGCTTCATCCAGACAAACGAACTCGCCGAGTCCCAGCATATGGACTCGTCGAATAGCCGACTCCAATCGCATGATCAACCCGTCTCTACTCGATGAGTCAGGCTACAGACTCGTCGAGTACCCCTTAAGAAATGAAATACTTTATTTAAATTACAAACCAGAAATGGGGCGTTACACGAAGTCATCCCGAAGCCCCGATTTTCACATTCAAGTTCCCAAGGAAGGCTTTGCTTTCCCGAGATTTCCAACTATCCCGAAATTCCCATGAATCCCGAGAAAATCAACTTTTCCAAGTCGAAGTTCTGCTCGATTTTTTTCTCACTTTCTTCAATCAATCAAGTGATTTCATACCCCTATAACTACGTTTTCAAATGCTTTGTAAATGCTTTTACACACTTTAACCGGGGGGGGATACAAGTAAACACACGGTTATACTAGTGTGAAAAACATCAATCTCTTGTTATACTATTTTGTTATATAATCAATCATATGTGATTTATAACTAAACATACGAAAATGTTCTTAAGCAACATGTTACGACAACTTCTTGTCCTTTTGGATTAACGCATGTTGTTATATAAATGTCAAACGCTTTATTTATATTTTGAGTATAATTGTTCAATCATGTTATTACAAAGGTTATTCTCACATACAAAGTTGACAGTACACTAGGGTTTTATCATACATACGAAACGTAAATTTGAAAAAACTATAATAGGTACAGTTTACGACGTAATCATGAGCTTTTACAAACTACAATTACTATAACAAGGGTATGCTTTCATATACAAAGGACAAATGGACTGTTCATTTCGTAAATCAATTTTTATACTAAGTTTGTGAGACTTTAAAGCAAGTCAGGCATTTTCCCACTTAAGTGGCTATCTCAGCCTTCATATTAGGCCACCAATATAATTTCTTCAGATCTAGATACAACTTGTCGGAGCCAAGATGTACATAATACCTTGATCTGTGAGCTTCATCCATGACCAAGCTTCTAATGTTACCAAACCTTGGTGTCCAAATTCTGTTCATGAAATAACGAGTTCCATCATCTTTAAACTCGAAATGTTTATCCATTCCCTGTAAAGCTTCTTCCTCAACATTTTCCTCTTTCAGATCATCTAGTTGAGCTTCACGAATCTGGGTTTTAAGGTTGGAATGGTTGGTCATAGTGAGTGCCTTTACTCGTCGGGGTTTCGATAATTAGTAATGTATTTTCATGGTACATGAACCCTGTCTTGTACTTCTAAAATCATCTTGTGCATACACGTCGTATAAAAATCAAGACAGAATAAACATTCGAATAAGTGATTCTACCTTAAGCCCACATCCAAACAAGGAAAAGGAAGTAAAGCGGAGTCACAAATTCTAAATCTATAGAATCTTAATTATATACAACCTTAACGTATGCACCTAGCAAGCAGAAATTACCAACAAGGGTACTTAGTTTCTATATGAATGACGTGCCTATTTAGGGTGAGAAGATAATTGGTGAACCCTATCTGGTCCTTCTACAATTGCCTCGTGCATACACATCGTATATAATCAAGATCGAATAGACGGTCGAATAAGTGATTCTACCTTAAGCCCACATCCAAACAAGGAAAAGGAAGTAAAGAGGAGTCACAAATCCTAAGTCTTTAGAACCTTAATTATCTACAACCCTAACTTATACACTTATCAAACATAAATTACCAGCAAGGGTATTTCTAAAGTGCTTTCCATTTTTAATATTATATTTTTAACAGGCCGAGACTGTAAAAGTCCGTTAAAAATCCATAACTTCTTCATCTGACATTCATTTTCGTCTGTCTTTTTACCATTGTACTCCTATTGTTGAGGCCTTCGACTCTCGTTTAGGTTGCGTCGGCTAAAAGTCTCTTGATCTCTATTTCGAGTTTTTATTTGTCTACTGCTATATCCGAAACTTAGAAAAATCATAACTTCCTCATACGAAGTCAGATTTGGGCGTTCTTTTTATGTATGTTTATGGTTTAACGATATCTACGACTTTCATATACATACCTAAGGCTAAAAAGTATTATATTGGAATTTCGTGTTTTGTGCTTTAATAGTGTTTTACCGGTTTTGTTGCGGATCTTCGATTGGTCATAACTTCTTCGTTATAACTCGGATTTTAGTGTTCCTTATATATTTGGAAACCTAATTATGATCTCTACCACTTTATTTATCCCAATTAAAGTTATTGAACAATTTATTTTTGACCTAAATTTTGCTGGTGTTACAACAAAGCTCTTTGTCAATTTCAATCACTATGAAATTCCTAGATCTTTGAGATTCGTTGACTATCAATGGCATGTTAATCTCGGATTATGTTCATCTCAAATTCAATGACAAGGATGCCGCGGATCATTGAACAAATGGTGAATCACCCATACAAAATTGTGTGGTCCCTGACTCAAGTTCAGCTTGAGATTCACAAGTTGGCGTTTCTGAAGTCACAATCGGCCTTCTGGTTGGTAAACCTTTATGGGTTCATACCATAGCTGGTTCGGTAGCTGGTGTTACTTCGAGGTGAAATCTGGTGTTCCTTCTTAGAGGCATTTTGATTTCTTTTGTTGTTAGTAATAGAGGTTTAGTTTGTGATGTTTTTGGTTAGTTCTCTTATAATGTTTTTATTCACGATTTTGATCCATATAACGGTTCAAAAAGGTTTTTAAACATATTAACATATGCTTCATTATACTAAGCATTAACATCTTAGTACATTAGTCCTTACCGTTTTCAGAATGTAAAGACTTACAAGTAGTGGTACAAAGACCAACAAACAAACAAATAAAGTTTACTTATTCTTACGTATCGTAATACTTATCCAAAAAGTTTGTCACCAAAACTTTTAGTATCTCAAATATGCTACACAAAATTTACACATATAAATAAAAGAAAGTCCTATCGACTTTTATTAACCGGTGATCATACTTTTTACTTGTAAAACACCAAGTTTTTTGTTTATCAACTACTTCGCTCAGGTTGGATAATCCATGAGGCCCGACCAAAATAAAACTTACGGTGCACATCTAGGTTTAGTTGTGGTATGATCCATGTTTTAAGAAAGCTAATTGAGTATTTGATCTAAATCTTTGTGTTTAAGTTTATTAGATTCTTAACTTTTAAGTGTTGTAGGATAAGGATATTTCCTAAACCTACTAGAGTAAGCCCTAGACTATAGTTGTATTTTTTTTAAAAGATAATACTAAGTTCTCTATAGTCGTTAGCTCTGATACCAATCTGTCACACCCCGACCGGCGGCGGAAATCGTTGGGGTTGCGACTTTATACAATTGGATCACAAGTCAACCTCATATATCGAATACTTAATATATTTAAATCAATATATTACAAACCTTAAAGTGTTGGAATTGAAATTACATATTCATTGTTTAAACACACAACAGTAAATAAAAAAAAGTTCAAGATTATTCCCAAAAGAAAGGAACTATAATTTACTTTGAACCGATGTCCTACCTCCAGTTCCTTAGTTACCTGAGAATACACATTTTTAAAATACGTCAACAAAAATTGTTGGTGAGTTCCACAGGTTTTGACTCCGTAAGTTTTATAACATGAACTCTTTATAAAACGTGGGATGTTTAATGAATAAGTTGTGCAAAACATGGTCAACTATGTTATCAGTATGCTTCGTGTGAGAACCGATACTTGAAATCTAGTACGAGTACCCATGTTACTTACTTACAATAAAAGTGAATTTTAACATATTTTTGAGAAGCAAAATATTTAGTGTTTGTATAGGTAGACAATAACAATCGTTTTAACAATCTACAAACAATATTTGTACTACATACAACCTCATCCCAGTGTGTCTTAGTATATTTATTTCGAGACTTTGTTATAATTCCCAATTGTTTGGATTTAAAGACTTTTGGTTGTAATGCTTAAAAATGTAAAGCTACCAAAGTTCTAACATGACAATAATCGTATGTATCCCTATACGAGTCTAAACAGTACGTCGACTGTAGGTGACCATATATTTATTTAGACAGTACTCCGACTGTAAGTGACCCTATATTTGTTTAGACAGTACTCCGACTGTAAGTGAATAACAAGGTTTATACATCACCCCAGCTGTGAGTGACCAAGATTGACATAGTCCAAATCATATTATCTTATGTAACGCCTGTGTTTCCGGGCTTGCCAGTTTTAGCAATGTAATAGTCTAGGTTAACCTTTGTAACCCGTTTTGAAATAATAAGAGTATATTATTTGAGTATTATGTGTTTTGTGCTTAATTGCTTAATTATGTGGTTTGATTAATTAAGAATAAAAATAAGCTTCAAAATTTAAGTGTAAAATAAACTTGATATCTTTGGATAATGTTGTAGTAGTTGAAACGAGGTTTCCAAATATATATAGAACGCCCAAATCTGACTTCGTATGAGGAAGTTATGATTTATCGAAGTTTCGGCTTAGCGGTATGCAGCCTGAAATACTCGATTTGAGATCGAGCGGTTTTTAGCCGAAACAATCTAAACGAGAATCGAAGATCTCATTGTTAGTATCGAAACGATGAAAAGTTAGGCGAGAACGGACGCCAAACGAAGAAGTTATGAATTTATAACGAAGTTTTTCTGTCCCGGCCTATTAAAAATAAATAATAAAAATAAATTTAAAATTAGCCGACGGAGTCTAAATGAAAGTTGTAGAGCGTAGTCTCACCTACGCGTGGATATAGAGAACGTCGAAACCGGAGTTCGTATGAAGAAGGTATGAATTTCCGAAGTTTATTAAATAATTTGTATTTAAATTTAATTGGAAAATCCGGCCTTATCCGAAGAGGAGTCATTGGACTCATCCGAAGTACGCCCCGCGTACTAGTGTACGCCCTGCGTACACCGAGGTATGTCGAAATTCGCACTCGAGCACTTCGGATACGTAAGCAATGATGATTTCGGACCAGTACGCCCCGCGTACTCCGAGGCTCCAGCCTCCTATAAATAGGATGCGAGGGTAGCCGGCTCCTTTGCTATTTTTCTCTCTTCTGTCTCCTGTTTTGCATCGATTTGCGTGCCAGAAATACCCCGAAGCCCCGGTATTATTCTCGAGCCCCGAAGCAAGTCCCGGGATCCCGAAGATCCCGAGAAGTGCGGTTCCCGAGCCGAAGCGTTAAGGATTACTACTTTCGCAAGCCGTAGTGTTGTCTGATCATCTTCTGATCAAGTGAGTGTATACTACCTTTCATAAACACGATAATAATACAAGTATTGTTTGAGTGTATTAAGTATATTGTTGTTTATATGTGTGAATGTGTATTCACTTTCTTATATCTCATAGATATGATTTATTCTCTATGAAATATGTGTTATGTGTGTGTGCCTCATCTGTTATGTGAAATATGTGTTGATTAAAGCATGCTATACAGGTTTTTAAACTATGTATAAAAATGTATATTTTTATCTACTAATATGTTGGGTAGAACATGGGTAGATAGTTGGTGTGTAATAAACAGATGAGAGGCCTCGTTGTTGTTTGATTAGTCATCTAGCGGAGTTTAGATGACGACCACGGACTTTTCTAGATAGTCTTGTGGAACATTAGCAAGTTCGCCACCTGTAGGTGTTAATGAACTTGGGTGTTCATTCGCTGTACTCCATCCCCCTCATGGTTGCCTTATTTGACTTATATTGCTGAGGAACCCCAAAAGCATGTGTAGTCGCCCCGATGAAATATTCTTAGACTAGGTCCCTTATGTTAGTTGTCTTAGGGACATAAAGTGAGAATAACGGGAATGGGTAATTGGGTTATTGTTGGTTGGTGAAAATTAAATATGATTATTTATTGTGGGTTGAAAACCCTATATGCTCACCAGGCTCCCAAGCCTGACCCACTCAGTTTTATTTGTATTACAGGAAGTGGCGCAAGGGAATAAGATGGATGAACCATCAAGTTGTTTTGTTTACAAGTCTGTATATGTATATATTTGTTGGATGACTTGTAATGTTATCGTTTATGCTTATTGGTCTGTATCGGAACATGACACCCCGAGTTTTGATTATATAATGAAAATACATTTCTTTTATGAAATGCGTTGGTAAACATTGTTTTATCATGTTTTGTTTTTGGGAACAAATTCCGCAACTCTTTCAAATCAAAAGGATTTACTCTGAAATTATTTTAAAAGCATAAATGAAAATCGGTCTTTTCTATCCGAGATTTTGGGGATGTCACATCTTATAACGTTGTCAACATGATCATGTTAGAAATACTTGTTATAATTTACACTTTTGTAACTATTAAAGTATGTGTGATTTAAACAATATCATTATTTGTGTATTTCTCGTTTACAACAAAACTTTATATATGCATTTGAAAGTCCAAACAGCAAAATAAATCAAAAGGGCAATTTTGTGCATGTTTTTAGAAAATCATAGAAAAATCATCGTAAGTCGAAATCTAGATCCGTAAACTCTAAAAGTTTAGAAAATGAGTCTAATTTGTCGATAATTTTTACCCTGACCTTAAGTGGTTCCTAACCTGAGTGAAAATGTTCATTTTTACGGACAGGTCCGAAAATGTTCTGAAATGATAGGCAGTTTTGTAAAAATCATTATAAATTGTAGAAAAATCGTATGAATGCGTGAAAGTAGTCCTTGGAAAGGTAAAAAACTGAAATATTTCCATATTGTACAGTTTTGAAATCCATTGAGTTTAAGGAGGGAAAAACAGTCCGTGAACAGACCACAACTTTTCTGTGAAAAGCTGAAATTTAAGCTTAGATATGTTTAGTGACATAACTTGCATTTTTAGTTAGAAAAGCCTTTAAATCATTCAAATATAATTTATTTAGTGTGTATTCTCCCCCAAATCTTGTAAAACATAAAAGAGGGGCTGTAGAAAACACACTTTGAGAGTTATTCGGGTTGAGAATGGTTCGTGCGGTTTCTGGTTCCACTCAAGTTTGTGATTCGAGTATTCTTTTGGATGTCTTAACACAAAAAGACATGTATTTACATGTATGTTAGACTTTTATCATGTCATAAATCATTTAAAATCAGTGGGTTTGATGATAAAAAGAAAGAGTATAAATCAAGAATATACCTAGCTTCAACTTGGATCAAAAGTATGTTGCCAAAAAGTGGTGGAATAACACAAGCTTTTAGAGAGGTAAAGGGTAACTTTCTCAGGGGTTTTAAGTTTTTGAAAGTAGCTACATATGGTGGACTTTAAATCTCGAAAATGGGCAGAAAGATGAAGAACTTTTGGGTGTTTGTTAGATGCTCCAAAACAGCCACTGTTTTGGCTATGTTGCTGTCACGAAATCTTCAAAGCAAAAGGGTAAGAAAAAGGTAGTTTACTCACGGTTTTGAATCTATAATTTTGAGTAGCATAACAACTAACTTCCAGGGGTATTTGGTGGTAAAAATATCAAGCAAAAGGAAGGTGTAGATGGATGAAATGGTGGCTGAAACACAAAAGGGACAGCAACCCTTTAGTTCATGGTTTTGATGGCTTTGGAAGGAAGTTCTTGTGGTTGAAAATGAGATGAAGGTTGAGAGTAATTCCCTGGAGTATTGGCTGGTGAATTGAGGGTAAAATGAAGAGTAAATTTTGTGGTTATGATGGAGGAAAGAGTGGAAGAGGATAAGGGGACAAAACCTAGACTAGCTTGTAATGGGATGTGAGTTTAAGTGATGTGATCTTGTCTAGCCACTTGCTTGGGTGGTTGCTTAGGGATATGGTTAGTTAACTAACTAAATACTTGTTAGTTAGTTAACTAGGAGTTCTAGAAGGTCTTAATCTCGAAATTTTAGAAGAGGGATTAAGAAGCATTCTTAGTAAAATGTCTTAAGTGATTAAGCACTTAATAGTTAAGTTGGCACTTCTCTCAACCATTTTTCTTATCTTAATTAATTTAGACACCATATTCCTTACGTGAAATCACTTTAAGTCGTAACCCATAACTAGTAATCCACTAGATAATAATACATATGTACAAATACATACATATATACTTAGTATAAAATAACAATGTAGTTTTTGTGTATTTGAACTTAAATGTTTATGTTTTAATCTTTTTATTCAAAAACACTTAAATACATTTTAATTATGCCTCATAATAATTCATTTATATTTTTATTTATTTAAATATAAAATTTATTGACCAAGGTATAATTTCGTGACATGTAACCGGTTAACCATATCGTTAAACACGTTCTGTCACTTTGGTTCGTATATTTGTCAAATTCACACTACTAGAAAAAAGGCCTTTTACGACGCTCATTGCGTGTCGTAAAACGCTTAGACGACGCGCAAATGCGCGTCAAGGAAGGCCCTGTCATAAAGAGAGACGAAGCGCATTTACGACGCGCAGTTATGACACGCAATGCGTATCAAGGAAGGCCCTATCATAAAGGAAGACGACACGCATTTGCGTGTCGTAACCTTACGAAGCGCGTGTTTATGACACGCAATGCGTATCAAGGAAGCCCCAGTCAAGAAAGGCCATGTCATAAATGAAGACGACACACATATTTGCGTATCGTAATTTTAATTTTTTTTTTTAAAAAATATATTTATATATTTATTAATTTATAAATTAAATTTCCATTTAATCTCTCATAATAGAAATAAAATACCATATACAAAAAATACAATCCATTGCATAATATAAAATAAAATACCATATACAAAAAATACAATCCATTGCATTTAATCTGTATGTATAACAAAGACACATGTGTTAAACTTGTTACCATTAACATCTAATCGTATGGACTCGAGTGTTAAACTTGTTACTATTAACATCTTATTCATAAGTCCTTTCAACAAGATTGTTACCTGCATAAATGAAAACAAACAGGAACATTAACAGCCCAGCTATGAACAATTTCACAAGATGCGCCAAAAATGATGATCATTAATAACTCCTTTCAAGGATAATTTGGTTTGGATAGAAGATTAAACTAAATACAAATCATAAAGAATCTAAAAAAAGTCAAATGGGAGACTGCTATATATTACTCAACTTTATGATCAATTTGAAGCGTACTCTTGTGGTCTAATAAACTGTGTTTGCAAGTAAAACTTACACATGGCTGCTTTAGCAATTGATTTTGACATGTTATGATAGTTTTTTTTTGTTTTGGTAGCAACAATTCATTACCAAATGGGAGACTGTTATATATTGTACATATAATTCTAGTAAATTCTACCAGAACAGTGCATGTGCAGTTCAATCCTAGACACAAATATCCTAGTATTCATCAGATTTTATCTATCTACGATACAAAATAATCAACATGCCATTGAATTTATAACAGGGGTAAAGTCGGAAAAACTCCAACAAACTATAGCTATTGTCCCAGATTAGTCAGGAACTTTTTTTTGTCCACATTAGGTCCTTGAACAAGTATTTTTGTGGCTATAGAAGAGTCAACATTTTAAAGTTGACTTAGTTAACATAAAATGTTAATTTAGTGATTTAATAGGCAATAAAAACAGTTTTTTAGCCAAATTAATGAAAATGAGACATTTGGTTGCTATACTAGAGCATTGTACTTTCAAATAAATGAAAGCACATTGCTATTTCTTGCATATTACCTACAATATAACAGTGAGTAGGATGCTATACTTACATTGTCATGGACCAACACTTCAATTCCTTCATCAATTATCTCCTTCATTGCAAAGAATTAGCCACCAATAATATTTCAAGCAAATCTAGGTTTCAGGACATGATCAATTATGGTTGTGATAGTTTGAATGAATTTATATGAAAATGATTCAGTAGTTACGTACCTAGAGTGTATATGTATAAACCAGCAATTATGTTTACCTAAATAACTAGAATACAAAGGACATCACCTCGCAAAGTCATAATAAGAGAACTAACAACCATCGTTTCTACTACAAACCTCAATAGCATCCCAAAGGCAGTTAGAGTCACGCCACAATTAATTATCTTGGGCTATAATCCTCCTGAAAAAGATCAAGTAAAGTTTGTAAAATAGTTCATATATAGTACTTAAAAGGGTAAAAATGGAATTAATTTATTTATATTATAAAAAATTAATAATCACCTTATGTAAAGCTTCAACTTTCAACTAAAGTTGTTTTATATAAAGCTTCAACTTTGTAAAATAGTTCATATAAAGTTGTTGTATATAAAATCCATCACGACCCTTTGCAAGCCCTTTCTCTATAGCTAATTTAGCATATCTTAAAAGTATAGGAATTGCTAAAAAAGAATAAATAAAAAAATAAGCATTTTTTATTAAAATTTGTAATGTTTTTTGTGAACAGGATAGACAATAAACAATTAAATCTGAAACAACATCATCTTGATCACCCATCTCCTATCATAAATAAAAAAAAACGTTATTGAAAGATGGAGAAGATAAATAAAAACATCAGTTATTTTCTCCTAATAGAAGGGAAGAGGGTAAGTAAGAGCTACCATCCAAAATGTTACCTATGGCTCCAAGCTTGCTCGCTTTTTGGTGAATATGAAAGAACAAAACTTGAAAGTGAAAGCTTATCTTAACCATCTTTTTAAACTTGGGAGTTGGGATTTTTTAATTAAATAAAATTTATATGTTTAATACAAACAAAGTGTGTTCAAGCCCATAAAAAACATGCGCCCATCTAAAAATTCCATACAATCTCTAAAAAATCTCAGATTCTTTAGTGTGTATGGACTATGGACAATAACATGGTATAAAATCGTGTCATGGCCTTATAATTCAAGAGGTTACTCATAGGTATAATGGGTAAAAAAATTAAAGTAAAACTCCCTAATAGCTTGGCTCTAATATTAGGCACACAGGGGCATTTTTGTCCGCAAAAAAAGTCTTATGATTTGAAGGACTAACAGTAATAGCCTCTAATCGAGCATTCAATGAGCTTTGACTTTTCTTCTCATCTTCCGATGGAAAGCTGATAGCTTTATAACATTCTAACATTTCTGTAAGGTTTGCCAACATATATAAAACAGAATTTTAATCGAAATTAATGTTTAATTATAAAACCAAAATTAAGGTGCTAAAATATTTATTCTTACCTTGCTCATTAGCCATGTCAAAGAAAGCTTGAAGCTTCAACGCCCTTTTGTAGTACATCATTTCTCTAACTGAACTAGTGGATAAAGGAAAATGTGGTGTTTTACCTAGTGTGCCTATCAGATCCCACCACAACAGCTCCGCCAAGTTAATAGTCGTCCCCGACTAGCACCTCTTGGATAAAACTGAAATAACACAACAAAATCTCCATAACACAAAAGCCAAAAGAAAGCTCTGCATTTAAGCAGTACAGACACCAACATCTAAATCTGTAAAAACCAACCGCTTGGGAAAAAAATTAAAAAAATAAAAAAGACGACACAACTTTTAATATAAAAAGAAAAGAAAAACTTGTGAAACTGATAAGCGTGACTACCTTAAATCCCTAATGAACAAGAAAAAAGACACGAGGTTACAAGCTGAGTGTATATTTAAGAATTTACCCCTTCTGGATATATCACTTGGATTTTTCATGAGTCTTTTGGTTCTATATTCACTGTCATCATGAATAAAGCTCCACCAGATATAAGGAACAGGAACCACAATGGCATGTGAAATAGCATGGGCATCAAAAAAACCCTTGTAGGGTGGAAAATCATAAATTTGAAATAAAATAATTAATCCTTCACCAATTTTCACAACCCAAATCTTCCATTCAGATGGATGATTCGAAATTCCAGCCCATACCCCCCAAATCAGTACCTTTGCTAATCCCATTATAGCACAAGCCTTCATATTTAAATCTATATATAAAAGGTTTAAAAAGTCAAAAAGCTTAAAAAGGTCTTTTCCTTTTTGTATTATGAGGGGAAATGAACGCTTACCATAGTCAAATTGGTAGCATTTTAAATAAAGAATGAAGGGTAAAGTGGTCATTACTTAGATTCAGACAGTTCAATAACAATATTAAGAGAAGAGAGTGCCACAGACACAGCTTCCTGAAATCTAGATTCAAGAATCAAGAATGAATAATTATCAAAGAGTTGATGTAAAGTAGAAGAATTTGATGCACCTCAATCCTAAAGGCACGTCTGAGTGGCCATTTTCCATGATATTTGACAGTTGTATCGCCTGTTGTCTCTCTTTCTTCTTCCGTAACAAGCATACATTGGAATCTGCAGCCACTGAGACAATCCCAATTTATCCATTTTATGTATAGTGGCTCTTGTAGATACCATGAATCCTCACCAATCAGGCATATAACTTGAATGCTATTCCGTATATCATTTTAGTTATATTTAACGAATTTATTTTTTATAAAATAAGAAACTGAACATAAAAGTTGTTAAAAATCCAAGTAAATCATCATAACTATGATATTTTTATTACTTTTATTTAAAAAAAATGTCATTAAAAATTACACAGATAGAAATGTAGTATTTTTGCAATTTTTGCATTCCATTCCGTGATTAACTTAATCAAAGGTAAGGTATGAGCATAGTTCCACCACCAACTGTAAATTGAGAAAATAAATATGAATAAAGCTTTCAAACCTTCAATTGAGCTGTACTTACATGGTACTGGTTAAGAAGATGGATCAGCTTTTTGACCACAAAAATGCAGGGGATGTAGCTGAGAAGGTAAGCCCAAGTAGCAGTTCAGATAAAACAAGCAAGACTACTACAAAAACAGTAAACTGTAACATAGATAGGTCAAAATTGAACTTCTAAAACGTTTCATCCTGCAAACTATAACATAGATAGGTCAAAATCTTACCTACATCAACTTTAAGGTTGCCTTGTTAGAGAGAACGACTAGAATAGATTTCACTTTTTAACCATAAAACGTTTTATCCGCATTGTCAATGATCACATCTGAACAGGTGATTCTTCAGAGGTTAATTCATGTCTCACAATAACACATAAAAGAATAGTACATGAAATCTACCTCAATGTTATTGCTATTGTACATTACACTTCAGATTTAATAAAAAACATGTGTAGTTCCTTGCTCAAAATATATAAGATAGCATTAAAACACAAGAGTCACTCATTGGGGCATTTTATCAAATAGTTGGTGTTCACGACAAAGTATCCCTAAACAGGCGGTCATTAATTATTCAAAGACTACCAGGTTGTTTTCTTATATAGTAACAAAGCAACCAAAAATAACAAGTAGTAGCCCAAGTTGTAGGAGCGTAGAGAAATAAAACATCTATTGTGTTTAGAAGATTCAAAAGATTTACAAACAGCGTAATGAAGAAAAAAAGGTGTTTACTGATGACTATACTAAGATTTGATTACTCACTTGTATATATAAATGTCTAATGGTTCCATCATTGGTAGTGGGTAACAAGTTCACGAAATCAACCACTTTGTAGTCATGAAACCTTGTGGTGAGATTCTTGAGGGTTTAACGACTGTTGTAGGCTCGAGAGTAACCAAGTCGCAGGGTTGTGTTGCCATACCGGGAATCCGTAGCCAAGCTGGGTGAAGGAGTAAGACGATTTAATAAGATAATTCTAAAATAGGAGATAGAAACCTAAATTGCCTTTTAGGTTTTGAAAACGTGAATTCAAGGAGAGGAGGAAACCTTGTTGGGCTTAAAATCCCTAGTTCTGCATCATAAAGCCCTCGATCGTAATGATTTTATAAGGTCTATTTTTGGGAGCAAAAAAGCCTCAATCTCAACAGTCTTATTCCGCCTTAAGATTTGACGAAGGTGAAAGCTAAACTCTATCATCTCCATTCCATACGATTTCAACCCTTTGTAATAGCCTCTTAAGTTGTTCTATTATGTCTCGTACCCGTCGATCACCACCAAAAACCCTAGCACGTACTAAGTTGATAGAAAAATGAGAGAATCGGAATTTTAGGAGAAAATAAAAGACCTCCCGCTACCTAATAAGAAGAAAGACGCACGTTAGGGTTCTTCGTTGTGTATTGTTTTGATTTATCTATGGGAAATCAGAAACAAACGAGAATCAAGCTTTGCATTCCAGACTTCATAGTGATAACTCTTGGAATTCATAGAGCTTCGTTAAGCCAAACCATGGAAAAGAGAAAATTAGAAACGAAAGAAGATGAGAACAAAGCGGGGTTTTCTAATTTTTGGGGACTTCGTTCCTGCTTAGCTATTAAAGGTCGGAAAACGCGCGTTCCATTAAAACTTATAAAGCGACATCCTTAGACGATACGCATTTTACTATAGGTGCCCTCCGTGTTTTTTTCTTTTTTTATTTAGACACTAATTTAAGGGCACGCAATAATGCGTGACATAAATCCTTAAATTTTTTGAAGAGGTGACACTTTTTTAATGTCACACGCTTTTACGTAACATAAATCAAGGGGTGTCGTGGTTTGTGCGTCGTAAAAGGCCTTTTTTTTAGTAGTGTCAGATCCTTCACAACTATTAAGCACAAATTTTACATAGAACTTAACTTATTCATCAATCGGAGACATGTTGATACAAAAATTAAGTTTGTTGCATTCAATTGACGTTATATGCTAATTTTCACAAAATTGTAATGGTTCGTAGTCATATGTCGTAACGAAATTTATCATTTGTTACTTGTTTTATATTTCACCAGAACTTATCTAAATAAGACAAGTTAAATTCCTTCAACCATTTTTGATAAAATATTCATATTAGTATTGTACGATCATTTCTATTTTTACCAATTGTTACATTCTCCCCCCGTTAAAAGAATTTCGCCCTGAAATTCAACTTGTAGACGGAATATCCCTAAACAATTGGGGGTATTTCTTTTTCATTTGATCCTCGCATTCCTGGGTGAATTCTGGTCCTCACTGAGAGTTCCAACGAACTTTCACGATAGGAATACAGCTTTGTTTTAAATGCTTCACTTCTCGATCCATAATTTCCATAGGTTCTTCAACAAAGTGGAGTTTTGTGTTTAGTTGTATCTTGTCAAGAGGAACTATTTTGGTGTCGTCAGAAAAACATTTTTTTTAGGTTGGATACATGGAATACATCGTGTACCTTGCTATGTTCTTGAGGTAGCTTTAGTCAAAACGCAACAGGACCAATTCTGTCAAGAATTCGAAAGGTCCATTGTATCTTGGGTTAAGCTTTCCTCTTTTGCCAAAACGAATCATACCCTTCCAAGGCAAGACTTTTAGCATCACTCGATCTCCAACTTGGAATTCTAGTGGTTTACACCTTATATCAACATACATAACTTTTCTGACGGTCACATGCTGCCTTAAGCCGATCCTTGATTTAAATGATCTTCTTGGTCGTTTCATGGATTATCTCTGGCCCAGTAAGCAGCGTGTCATTTGTGTGTGCTCGGGTCAGTTGGGTATCCCCGACCTCTTCCCAACATATAGGCAATCGACATTTGCATCCGTATAAAGCTTCGAATGGTGCTGCATTGAGGCTGGTATGATAACTATTATTATAGGAAAAATCAATCAACTGAAGATGAAAATCCCAAGAATTTCCAAAGTCAATTACACAAGACCGTAGCATATCCTTTTGGGTTTGAATGGTTCGTTCACTTTGACCACCTGTCTTTGGATGGTAAGTTGTGCTCATATCCAAGCGGGTTCCCAGGGATTTGTTAAGTGATTTCCAGAACGTTGATGTGAACCTACTATCCCTATCCTAGATAATAGAGGTTGACACTCCATGAAGCTTGGCAATTTCCTTGAGATATATTCTCGTCATATTTTCCCATTTTGTTGGTTTCCTTGATTGATAGGAAATGGGCAGACTTAGTGAATCTATCAACCACTACCCAAATAGTGTCATAACCACTAGGAGTCCTGGGCAGCTTTTGATAAAGTCCATTGCAATTTGCTCCCATTTCCATTCGGGAATCTCACGCTGTTGAAGTAATCCCGAGGGCTTTTGGTGTTCTGCATTGACTTTAAATCAAGTCAGGCATTTGCCCACTTAAGTGGTTATCTCAACCTTCATATTAGGCCACCAATATAATTTCTTCAGATCTAGATACAACTTGTCGGAGCCAGGATGTACATAATACCTTGATCTGTGAGCTTCATCCACGACCAAGCTTCTAATGTTACCAAACCTTGGTGTCCAAATTCTGTTCATGAAATAACGAGTTCCATCATCTTTAAGCTCGAAATGTTTATCCATTCCCCGTAAAGCTTCTTCCTCAACATTTTCCTCTTTCAGAGCATCTAGTTGAGCTTCACGAATATGGGTATTAAGGTTGGAATGGTTGGTCATAGTTAGTGCCTTTACTCGTCGGGGTTTCCATAATTAGTAATGCATTTTCGTGGTACATGAACCCTGTCTGGTCTTGCTATAATCGTCTTGTGCATACACGTCGTATAAAAATCAAGACCAAATAGACATTCGAATAAGTGATTCTACCTTAAGCCCACATCCAAACAAGGAAGAGGAAGTAAAGCGGAGTTGAAAATTCTAAATCTATAGAATCTTAATTATATACAACCTTAACGTATGCACCTAGCAAGCATAAATTACCAACAAGGGTACTTAGTTTCTATATGAATGACGTGCCTATTTAGGGTGAGAAGATAATCGGTGAACCCTATCTGGTCCTTCTACAATCACCTCGTGCATACACGTTGTATATAATCAAGATCGAATAGACGGTCGAATAAGTGATTCTACCTTAAGCCTACATCCAAACACGGTAAAGGAAGTAAAGCGGAGTCACAAATCTTAAGTCTTTAGAACCTTAATTATATACAACCCTAACGTATACACTTAGCAAACATAAATTGCCAGCAAGGGTATTTCTAAAGTGCTTTCCATTTGGTTGATTGCCATATCTATAGTGTAAGATGCAGAATTTATGTTTTTTTTCATGTTTTGAAACCTATGGTTAATAAATCTTTTATCGGTACTAGTATCAATTAATACCAAAGTCTAAACATTTTTTTATATGAAATGTACCAATAACCATAGGTGGTTCCTGGAGAGTATTTCCAACAGTGATCATAAGTTCTCTTCCATTGCCACCCTGATTCTTCAGTTTTGGGCAGTCCTTCCTAAAATGCCCTGGTTGATTGCATTTATAACAGTTACGACTTCCTCCTGTCATAGTGGTTGAGGTTTTTATGTAGTACCTCGATATGTGACCTCTCATGTTACACTTGTTGCAGATTATCTCCCTTTTATTTGTGGAGCCAAACCCCATATGTATCGCTCGACTTTCTTGCTTTCCGGTTTCACCATGCTTGGACAAAGGTGTGCAAGTTCATTAAACCTCATCGTGTAAGTCTTGACATCAGAACCTTTCATTTTTAGGTTCCAAAGCTCATGTTCTAGGCTTTGTACTTCTTCTCGGGGTCAGTACTCCTCTATTAAAAGTTCCTTCATGTTTTCCCATAAGATTGAGTTGGCAACTGAGACACCCAAAGTTTTTACATGGTCAGCCCATCATGTTAGAGCTCCACCCATCAAGGTGCATGTGGCAAAACACAATTTTCTACCCTCTGCGCAGTATCACATGTCAAAAACAACTTCAAAAATTTTAAACCAACGAGTTAAAGCCACAATGCCTTCGTTGCCATAAAATTTTCTTGGCTTGCAATTTATGAAGTCCCTGTAGGAACAAGTTCTTCTAGGCTCTTCTGGATGCGAGTGAAGAGTGCTTCCAGCTCCCTTTGCCAGTCCGTTCACTTCCACAGGTCACCTTCCATCATTCAAGCTCCTTATAGTTTCCATTGCAATTGTAATGTGTTCCGAAACTAGTCGTTCCAATTCTGTCGTAGTTTGAGGAAGTCCTGACTCGGGAGGTGGTTGAATTAGAGTGCAAAAAGTTGGCTTTTCTGGAGTCACAACCGGCCTTCTGGTAGGTAAACCTTTCTGGGTTCGTACCATAGCTGGTTCGGTATGTAGCACCTGGTTCCTGGTATGTATTCTTGGTTATTAAATCTCCTTATATTGCATGATTAACCTTGGACTCGGCGAGTTGAAGGACTAACTCGCCGAGTAGAAGCGGGACTAGATGCGGGATCTACTCGGTCTACTCGACGAGTAGGTCCGAGGGACTCGGCGAGTAGACCTTGTCTGGACTTAAATCCAAACCTGGGTGTTTGCACCCTATATAAACAATCTAACCCAACCTCCATTTCCCCTAGCACTCCCAGAGATCTGTAGAACGAAACCCTAGCCCCTTTTGTGTCCTTGTGGGTGATTTTTTTAGTGTTTTGAAGGTGGTTTGGAGCTTGGGAGAAGAAGGAGAAGGTTGAAGAGTGCAAGAAGGGAAGAAGATCCAGAATCTACTCTGTGAAGGGCTTCTATTCAGGTAGAAAAGTTCCTACCTTGATCTTTAATTCATTGAGTCCTCTTTTTGTCCCTAAAAAGAGGTTTTAAGCCCTAAGAACCTAAATCTCTATGTGTCTATGGTTAATGTTCTGCAAGGACTTCATGTTTGGACCTTTTGGTCATCCTAATAGCATAAAGTCTCTGTGGTTGAGGTGATTGAGGTCCCCATTGAGTATAGGACCTCTTAAAGAGCTTGGAATTGCATGTTTGAGCTTATAGGGTCATGCATGCACGTATAGTTTGCAACTTTACGTGGTAAATGAGCCCTAGGACCTTGGATCTATGGTTTTGAAGTGTTGCATGTCCCAGATCTGGCCTACTCAGGGAATGGGTCGAAGGACTCGGCGAGTCCCAAAGTGGAACTCGACGAGTTCTATGAAGATGGTCGTCGACTCGGCGAGTTTGAAGAACAACTCGGCGAGTCCTATGAAGATTGCCTGGAGCTCGCCGAGTAGTTCCTCAAACTCGGCGAGTCATATGAACATCCACAGATCACGAGGGGTTTAAGCATCGAAGGCTCAACCCTTCGTACCTGTGCGTGGAATTAACTGTGTAACTTAGTCCCGAAACCCCAAACCCTCGTATGGGGTGTTCTGGTGTGGATTGAAAGCGAGCAGGGGATCTGCTCGAGGAACTCGGCGAGTTGGGACTCGAGTCGGCCCCATAGTCCCGGGTAGCGAGTCAAGGGTGACTCAGTGAGTGGGGAGAGGGACCTGGTGAGTGGGACCGGATCAGTGAGGGATGGACTCTGCGAGTTGCTCACGGACTCGGCGAGTCCAGTCAACTGGAAGTTGACTTTGACCTGGACTTGGCTTGGTAAGGGGTAAAAGGGTCATTTTACCCTAAGAACATCTAGCGGTGTTTGACTGATCGTTTTGTGGGAATTATAGCTGGGGAACGTCCGGAGCAGCAGCAGTAGACAGTCAATTCCCACACAGACCAGCAGCCTTTTCGAGGTGAGTTACCTTCCAGTAGCGGTGGGTCTACGGCCACAATGCCGGCCCACCAGTAGGAGTTGTTAGAAGATTGTCTTTGTGATATCATTTTGTTTTGCTACTACCTGGTATGTTATGTGCTAGCATGATCTATTTTATGTGACAGTATAGAGATCGGTTGTTAGGACCGAAGGGTTGTCCAGACACCCCAGAAATGTCTGATAGTATATGATGATTTGTTTGCATGCTGGCTTGTTATGTTATATGCGATAGAGGTAGTGGGAGGGGACTAGTCCCCGGGGATCGGTTGTCAGGACCGACGGGTAGTCAGCACCCCAGAATGGCTTGACACGGGTAGGACGACACCCCAAAATGGCCGCACGGGTAGTCGGTGCCCCAGAATGGGCGTACCGAGTAATCAGGCGCCCCAGAATAGCCTGGCAGCATTTGTGTTATGTGTTTGCATGGTATGTGGTAGGTTGGGGGAACTCACTATGCTTTGTGCTTACGGTTTTCAGATATTGTTTTAGGTACTTCCTCAGCTAAGGGAAAGGAGTAGGTGCGGTAGCGGCTCATCACACACGCGCTTCTTGGTTCCGCAATTATGTGTTTTACCTGGGATTGATACTCTGCTATTTTGAATGTTTATCTGTTATGGATTTTAAACTTGGTTGTCGATGTGAACTGGTTTAACTAATCACTGTTTTAATTGTTAATGTTTCCTAAAGTAATGTTTTAAAAACGAAATTTTTAGACGTGAAATTTGGGACGTTACAAGTTGGTATCAGAGCCCTGGTTTGCGGGATTCGGACACACCTTCGGGGGTGTCTGAACTCAAATCGAGGGATTAGCAGATTTTCTAAAAGAAAATGTTTTCTAAAAATTGAGAAAAGAGTTTTGAGAAAGAACGAAGTGTGTGATGTGCGCGACCGGCCGAGCTCAAGTAAGTATTCCGCAAATTACCCATACAAGTTAATGTTATGTTTATCCGCTTTTGTAGAACAGCATGCTAGAATAGGACTAAGGATCTAGGAGTGATGCCTTATGTGCCTGCTTTATGTGTCTCAGCTGTATGAGAATTGCATGCTATTATTGAGTAGACAGCAAGTAGGATAGCCTGATTAGGTTATGCCTGATGGTATGAGCTTAGCATTGCATGCTGGTACAGTTCCTGTAAGCCGATAGAGTTGAATGGGTTTGTTCCCTTGGTTCGAATGCTGCTTGCTTTGTGCTTTGTGGGACTCTGAGTGGTGGGAGTTAGCCATTAGGTGAATACGTCACGTCACATGTGAACATGGTTGAATAATCTTAGAGTGCTGGATTTGGCCCTATTGCGCAACTCTCGTTTGAGTCTAACCGTTGTAGGGGTGATCCTGTTACTCGAAGGATTATCCGAACCTCACCACATGTGATGGTGTTCAGGTAATGGTTAATTGGCACTACTAAGAGGCCTTCAGCAGCTGAGGACCTAGTAGGGTGGAGTCTGAGATTTTCCTAGGGCAAGCCTAGGATGAGTATAGTAGTGATCAGCCATAGTGGAAGGGATCTGGTGGAGTCAAGGCAGTCCTTGAAGAAGGTACAGATAGATGTGGAAGGTAGTATGGGCCCGTACTACTGAAAGCAGAGGATCCGTACCCTAACCAAGGAAGGCCAAGATAAGACCAGGGAACTTGTAAGTAGTTGTGATCCCTCAGGAAGTATCAGTATCACTAATGTGTGTTATTATGTATTGCAAAATGGTGGTACTTCGATCGAGGCCGATAGATGGCGGTTCAGGAGAGGGGTCAGTTTCGGGATCAGGTTCCGAGCAGGTAGATGAGGGACTACGCGAGTTGATCGCGTCAGAGATCACCAGGGGTATCCTTGAGTCGACTCCCATTATCTTCGGGTCGATCAAGGAAGGGATCATTGAGTTGATGGAGGATCGCCTCAGGGCGTTTAGGAGCGACATGGCATCTGGCCAGTCGGGTCCTCGCACACTGTCCTTTAAGGACTTCAGGGGCAGTGGTGCGCCAGATTTCCACGGGGTGAAAGACCCCATTGTTGCTAGGCGATGGATTGCATACATCGAATCTGCACAGTTGACTAGATTCTGCCCCGAGGGGTTGAAGGTGAGGTATGCAGCAGGGTGCTTGCGAGACCGAGCTCGTGACTGGTGGGAGTCAGTGGGTGACTCGTTGGGAGCCCCCGCTATCGAGGCTATGACCTGGTCGAACTTTGTGACTAGATTCAGGGCGGAGTTTACGCCGGCTGTCGAGCTTCAGCAGCTGGCCAGGGAGTTCCTAGACATGAGACAGACGACGGAGACTGTGGCGGAGATCACCGCCAAGTTCCGGGAGAGGGCATTGCTGGTGCCCCAGTATGCGGGCGATGAGGACATGAGGAGGACCCGCTACCATGACATGCTTCGGGCTGATATCCGGGAGCACATCAGTTTTTCAGCTTGCCCTACCCTGGACTCCATGATTTCCAGGGCAAGGGAGAGGGATATAGATTTGGAGCACATCCGGAAATGGAAGTCAGAGGAGGTACACACAGAGGGGCTTCGGGGAAGAAGCCCAAGGGATCAGATGGGAGGCCGAAGGGCCAGTCAGGACCGAGCCGCTGCAGGAAATGCGGCAGGCCGCACGAGGGGGCGTGCAGGTTGGGATCATCAGGCTGCTACAAGTGCGGCAAGTCTGGGCACTTCAGCAGGGATTGCACTGCTCCGGCAACAGTTATTCAGACATCCGAGTTGCTGTGTTTCCACTGCAACCAGAGGGGCCACAAGAAGGCCAATTGCCCTCAGTTGACAGTTTTAGCGCCAGTGAAGGCGCCAACTCCAGCGACCCTGCGAATCACGGATGGCCGGCAGGGCAAGGAAGAGGCTCCAGTGGTGAGGATCCGGGCATTTCAGCTGACTACCGAGGAGGCATGCGCCGCACCCGATGTGGTGACGGGTATGATTCTTTTCCTCTATTTTATTTTTATGATGCTATGTGGTGACGGGTATGATTCTTTCCCTTGCGCTTAGTAGGAAGTTTCATGAGTCATCGGGCGAGTTAGATTGCCCTTTGTAGGTAGAGATTGCTGATGATCGATCGGTGTGAGCATCGATGGTATTTCGAGATTGCGTGTTGCGTTTGTTCGAGGAGCGCTACTTGGTAGATTTGGTTCCCATTCCGTTGCGTGGGAACAAGGTGATTATAGGCATGGATTGGTTGAGCCCTAATGGGGCAGTGATAGATTATGCACAGTAGCTAGTGCGAGTCAGGACCCTTGGTGGAGGAGAGTTAGTGATTAATGGCGAGAGGCCACCTTGCGGACCCACTGTATGTTCAGCAGCAAGGGCTAGGCGCTATCTTCAGCAGGGATGCGCAGGATATGCCGCATATGTGATGGATACCCGGGAGGTGGGTAAGGCGATAGTGAGCGAGGTTTCGGTGGTTCGAGATTTTGCAGATGTTTTCCCGGAGGAGCTTCCTGGGGTACCTCCGGAACGACAGGTGGAGTTCAGGATTGACCTCGTTCCTGGTGCGGCTCCGATAGCCAAGGCACCGTATTGGTTGGCTCCTCCCGAGATGCAGGAGTTGTCTACGCAGCTGCAGGAGCTGCTAGACAAGGGATTTATGTGACATCCCCAAAATCTCGGCCAGAAAAGACCGTTTTTCATTTATGCTTTTAAAATATTTTCAGAGTAAATCCTTTTGATTTGAAAGAGTTGCGGAATTTGTTCCCAAAAACAAAACATGATAAAACAATGTTTATCAAAGCATTTCATAAAAGAAATGTATTTTCATTATAATCAAAACTCGGGGTGTCATGTTCCGATACAGACCAATAAGCATAAACGAATACATTAAAAGTCATTCAACAAATATAAACATATACAGACTTGCAATCAAAACAACTGATGGTTCATCCATCTCATGCCCTCGTGCCACTTCCTGTAATACAAATAAAACTGAGTGGGTCAGGCTTGGGAGCCTGGTGAGCCTATAGGGTTTTCAACCCACAATAAATAATCATATTTAATTTTCACCAACCAACAATAACCCAATTACCCATTCCCGTTATTCTCACTTTATGTCCCTAAAACAACTAACACAAGGGACCTAGTCTAAGAATATTTCATCGGGGCGACAACACATGCTTCGGAGGTACCTCAGCAATATATGTCAAATAAGGGAACCACGAGGGGGATGGAGTACAGCAAATGAACACCTGAGTTCATTAACACCTACATGTGGCGAACCTGCTAATGTTTCCACAAGACTGTCTAGAATAGCCAGTGGTCGTCATCTAAACTCTACTAGATGACTAAATCAAACAACAACGAGGCCTCTCATCTATTTATTACTCACCAACTATCTACCCATGTTCTACCCAACATATTAGTAGATAAAATATACATTTTTATACATAGTTTTGAAAACCTGTATAGCATGCTTTAATCAACACATAATCCACATAACAGATGAGGCACACACACACATAGCACATATCTCATATAGAATAAATCATATCTATGAGATAGAAGAGAGTGAATACACATTCACACATATAAACAACAATATACTATACACATAGCACGTATTTTATAGAAAATACTTAATATTTATGTGTTAGAAGAAGGTAACTACACACTCACACTTATAAACAACAATATACTTAATACACTTGAACCAAACTTGTATTATTATCGTGTTTATGAAAGGTAGTATACACTCACTTGATCAGAAGATGATCGGATAGCACTACGACTTGCAGAAGTAGTAATCCTCAGCAGATCTGAAAGATCTTCACAAAAATCGACTTCTCGCGGGCAGAGCTTCGGCTCGGGAACCGCACTTCTCGGGATCTTCGGGATCTTCGGGATCTCGGGACTTGCCTCGGGGCTTGAGTATAATACCAGGGCTTCGGGATATTTCTGGCACGCAAAACGATGCAAAACGGGAGAGAGAAGAGAGGAAATTGGCAAAAGACTCGGCTGCCTTCGGATCCTATTTATAGGAGGCTGGAGCCTCGGAGTATGCGGGGCGTACTGCAGTACGCAGCGCGTACTGCTTCCGAAATCGTCACTGCATGCGTCATCTGAAATGTCGACACTCTTCAGAGTACGTGGGGCGTACGTCGGATCGGACCGGTGACTCGTCTTCGGATAATGCTGGATTAAAAGATTAATTTGAATTACAAAATATTTAATAAACTTCGGAAATTCATAACTTTCGCATACGAACTCCGTTTTCGACGTTCTTTATATCCACATGAAGGTGAGACCACACTCTACAACTTTCGTTTAGACTCCGCTGGCTAATTTTGACTTTATTTTTATTATTTATTTTTAATAGGCCGCAACAGAAAAACTTCGTTATAAATTCATAACTCCTTCGTTTGACGTCCGTTCTCGCCTAACTTTTTATCGCTTTGATACCAACAATGAGATCTTCGATTCTCATTTAGATTGCTTCGGCTAAAAACCACTCGATCTCAAATCGAGTATTTCGGGCTGCACACCGCTAAGCCGAAACTTCGATAAATCTTAACTTCCTCATACGAAGTCAGATTTGGGCGTTCTATGTATATTCGGAAACCTCGTTTCAACTACTACAACATTATTCAAATATATTAAGTTTATTTTACACTTAAATTTTGACGCTTATTTTTATTCTTAATTAATCAAACCACATAATTAAGCAATTAAGCACAAAACACATAATACTCAAATAACACAATCTTATTATTTCAAAACGGGTTACAAAGGTTAACCTAGACTATTACATTGCTAAAAATGGCAAGCCCGGAAACACAGGCGTTACAATTCTCTCCACCTTAGAGCGATTCCGTCCCCAGAATCACACATCAACAAACAAATGCGGATAGCGACTCAACATGTCACTCTTCGTCTCCCATGTGAGATTCGGCCCATTCGTGTGTTTCCATCGGACAAGCACTAACCCAACCATTTTGCGTCACAACTTCTTAGTCTTTCGGTCAACAATTGCCTCTGGTTCTTCAATCAACCTTTTGTTCTCATCAATTCTCAATTCAGAAATTAGAATTATATCGGGAACTTCTCCCGTGAACTTCCTCAAATAACACACATGAAAAGTGGTGTGAATTCCATTCAGTTCTTCGGGTAATTCGAGCTTGTAAGCTTGGTTCCCAATCCTCTGAAGAACTTTAAACGTTCCAATAAACCTTGGACTCAACTTTCCCCTTTTACCAAATCTTATAAGTCCCTTCCACGGCGAGACTTTAAGCAAAACCGAATCTCCAATTTCAAAAGTCATCGGTCTTCGCTTCTTGTTAGCATAGCTCTTTTGATGATCTTGAGCTGCTAACATTCTTTCCCTAATTATTTTCAACTTTTCAGCAGTTTGATGAACCATCTCCGATCCCATAAACTGCTTTTCCCCAGCCTCAAGCCAACAAGACAGCGTACGACACTTCTGTCCATACAAAGCTTGATAAGGTGCCATCTTAATGCTCGAGTGAAAACTATTATTGTAGGAAAATTCTACCAAAGGTAAATGTTCATCCCAATTACCTAGGAATTCCAAGGTACATGCTCTCACAATATCATCAAGTGTTTGTATTGTTCTTTCACTCTGACCATTAGTCTGCGGATGGTAAGCTGTGCTTAAACATAACTTGGTACCCAATTCCTCTTGTAGACTTTTCCAAAACCTTGAGGTGAAACGGCTATCACGATCCGATACAATCGTTAACGGAACACCGTGAAGCCTCACAATTTCCTTCACGTAAGAATTCGCAAGCTTTTCCATAGACCACTTCTCCTTGGCCGCTATGAAATGCGCACTCTTAGTGAATCGATCAACGACCACCTAAATCATGTCGTGACCATTCTTTGTTCTGGGCAGTTTGGTGACAAAATCCATAGCAATGTCTTCCCACTTACCCATAGGCACAAGCAATGGTTCTAAACTCCCGTACGGTTTCTGATGTTGTGTCTTGACTCTCGCACAAGTCACACACTCAGCCACATACTTTGCAACATCAAGCTTCATCGTTGGCCACCAGTAGTAGGGTTTCAGGTCCCTATACATTTTAGTGCTACCAGGATGAATTGAGTACATGGTTTTGTGAGCTTCTTCCATCAGAAGATCCCTAATTCCTCCTGACTTAGGTACCCAAATACGATCTTGGAATACCTTCAGTCCATGACCGTTAGTACCAAACACCAACGTTTTACCCAAACGTTCCTACTTTCGGTCATTTTTCTCAGAAGCTTCGCTTTGAGCTTTCTTTATACTCTCCACAATTGTCGAGACAACTTCAATTCTCAACGCTCTTGGCCTTTTCCTTTCAAGATTGACCTTCCGACTGAGAGCATCAGCAACAACATTAGCTTTACCGGGGTGGTAAAGTATCTCACAGTCGTGGTCTTTAAGTAATTCTAGCCAGCGTCGTTGCCTCATATTCAATTCCTTCTGATTAAAGAGATATTGGAGACTCTTATGATCAGTAAAAAGTTTGCACTTCGTGCCATAGAGGTAATGCCTCCATATTTTCAGAGCGAAAACTACCGCTGCCAACTCCAAATCGTGAGTCGGGTAATTCTTTTCATGCTCTTTCAGCTGTCGAGACGCATATGCTATCACGTTTTCTCTTTGGGTCAAAACACAACCCAATCCAACCCCAGACGCATCGCTATAAACAGCGAAGTCTTCAACTCCATCGGGTAAAGAAAGTATCGGTGCCTCGCGTAGCTTCTTCTTTAGCTTCTCGAATGCTTCTTTATGCTTATCCCTCCAAGCATAAGTAGCTCCTTTGTGGGTCAAAGCTGTCAATGGACTAGCAATCGAAGAAAAGCCTTGGATAAACCTGTGGTAATATCCGGCTAATCCTAAAAAGCTTCGAATCTCTGTGGGACTTTTCGGTTGTTCCCACTTCATCACAGCTTCGATCTTCGCTGGATCAACCATTATCCATTCCTTGTTGACCACGTGACCCAAGAATTGGACTTCATGAATCCAAAAATCACATTTGGAGAACTTCGCATACAGCTTCTCCTACTTCAAAACTTCTAACACTTCTCACAAGTGTCTGCCATGCTCCTCCTGGCTTTTCGAGAAAATCAGAATGTCGTCTATGAACACTATCACGGATTTATCAAGGAACGGATTACAAACCCTATTCATCAAATCCATGAACGCTGCCGGAGCATTGGTTAGTCCAAACGACATAACCAAGAACTCGTAGTGTCCATATCTAGTTCTGAATGCAGTCTTCTCGATATCTTGCTCTCTTACTTTTAGCTGATGATATCCTGACCTTAGATCGATCTTCGAGAAATAGCTCGAACCTTGCAATTGATCAAATAGGCCATCAATCCTCGGCAACGGATATCTATTCTTTATTGTTGCCTTATTCAGCTCTCTGTAATCGATGCACATTTTCATACTTCCATCTTTCTTCTTCACGAACAACACCGGACCTCCCCAGGGCGATGAACTAGGTCTAATGAAACCTTTGTCCAATAACTCCTGAAGTTGCATCATCAGTTCCCTTATCTCCGTCGGTGCTAATCGATAGGGTGCTTTTGCTATTGGCGTGGTTCCTGGTAACAAGTCTATTCTGAACTCCACTTGTCTATCAGGTGGTAATCCAGGAAGATCTTTGGGAAATACTTCCGAATAATCACACACCACTGGAATACTCTGCATCACCTTCTTTTCCTTCTTAGCATCAATCACGAATGCTAAATATGATGTACATCCCTTGGTCAAACACTTTCTGGCTTTCATTAGAGAAATGATTCCAGAATTCACTCTGCGTTTGTCCCCATACACCATAAACGAATCTTTCCCAGGCGGGTTTACTTTAACTATCTTCTTCTTGCATAAAATTTCGGCATCATTAGCGCTAAGCCAATCCATTCCCAACACGGCAATAATTCCTCGTGAAACTTGTTCCCATTAAGGTCGATTAAGATGTTTTTCATACGATGGCTAACAGGTACAAACTTGCCACTAGCTACTTCGACTAATAAAGCATCATCTAGTCTATCAATAGGCAAAGCTAGCTTTCTACCAAACTCATGCGAAATAAAGGAGTAGTTGGCTCCAGAATCAAACAAAATTTGAGCAGGTAATTCATTTACGAGAAAGGTACCTGAAGCGACATCAGCTTCATCTTTAGCAGCCTCAAGTGTCATCTGGAAGGCTCTCGCCTTCGGCTTTGGTGGGATGTTGGGCCTAGCTGCCTCCTTCTTCTTCGGACAGTCTTTCAAAATATGCCCCTCTTCATTGCAACCAAAACACATCCTTTTGTTGTTCGGACATTCATTAGCAAAATGTCCAACCTTTCCACACTTGTAGCAGGTCACATCCTCGCTACATTTTCCAAAGTGATTTTTCTTACACTTATCACACCACTTCGCTTCGCCTCCTTTTCCTCCAAACATTTTCGAATCAGATTTCGAAAATTTGCCCTTCTTACCGGAACCAGATGTTCCTTCAAACTTTCTTTTCTCACCAACCTCAACCTTGTCGGTAGTTCTTCCCTTTATCATGTTCTCAACAGACTTGGCAGCCCAGATAGCTGCCTCTAGAGTAAGTGCCTGACGTACTGGCACCTTGTACTCCCATGGAGTCCCTTTGCATACCGGTCCACCTTTGTCAACTCATCTGGGACGATACGCAAGGCAAACTCCATCTTATCGGTGAAGCTATTGGTGTAGTCATCAACTGACATGCTGCCTTTTGTTAATGTCAGGAACTTGTTCTCCAACTCCAACAAATTTTGAGCCGAGCAGAATCTGCGCTTGAACTGCACCAAGAACTTTGCCCATGACAATTGCAGTGGCTCATTAGGGCTCAACGTCTTCCCTAGAGTGTTGCACCAACGAACGGCTCCACCTCGGAATTGTCGCACGGCATAGATAGTCTGCAACTTGCCTCTGCAGCCACATGTCATAAAGGCTAACTCCATTTCGGAGATCCAATCCATAACCCCAATCGGATTCTCCTTTCCATTGAAGGTCGATGGTTTGCAAGTTAGAAAGTCCTTGTACTTGCATCCCATTCCATCATTCCTTCCATCATGGTTATCTTGCCTAACTATCGGTGGGTTGGCTTGACCAATAGACCCACTGAAGTTTCCCCCTTCCGAGTGCCCTTCATTTAATTCAGGATCCTCCACACGAATTGACAGTTCTTCACGATTCTGTTGAAGCAACCGTCTAGTTTCATCCATCTGACGATCCAACATCGTCTGAATCATCATTTGCACACCAGCCATGGTTATTGGCTCAGGTGTTGCTGCTCCGACAGGTACTTGTTCAATCACTGGTGGTTGATTCCTGTTTTCATCAGCATTTCCAACTCCACTTCTTGTTCTCACCATTTTGATCTACACACCGAATAAGGTGAAATTAGATCCTCAATCATGATAGATATTCAAATCTTCCTTATCACACCGAAACGTTTACATGCTAGTTCTAATACCGTAGACGTACGCTTAGAATCCTACACACATAAGGTTTCTAGATCCGGTCGGCAACAGACCATAGATCCAAACAAATAATATCATATATGGCAACATATAACATTTAGCACATAAAGCATTTCAGGCAACTTTCCTAAAATAAGCATTGCTCGTGTCTAAAACACAACAGACACACATCTCAAAACTTCACTTAGCATTCTAAGTTTAAGTATAGAAATCCTACAAATTCCTAGTTCGCTTAAACTAATGCTTTGATACCAACTGTGACATCCCCAAAATCTCGGCCAGAAAAGACCGTTTTTCATTTATGCTTTTAAAATATTTTCAGAGTAAATCCTTTTGATTTGAAAGAGTTGCGGAATTTGTTCCCAAAAACAAAACATGATAAAACAATGTTTACCAAAGCATTTCATAAAAGAAATGTATTTTCATTATAATCAAAACTCGGGGTGTCATGTTACGATACAGACCAATAAGCATAAACGAATACATTAAAAGTCATTCAACAAATATAAACATATACAGACTTGCAATCAAAACAACTGATGGTTCATCCATCTCATGCCCTCGTGCCACTTCCTGTAATACAAATAAAACTGAGTGGGTCAGGCTTGGGAGCCTGGTGAGCATATAGGGTTTTCAACCCATAATAAATAATCATATTTAATTTTCACCAACCAACAATAACCCAATTACCCATTCCCGTTATTCTCACTTTATGTCCCTAAAACAACTAACACAAGGGACCTAGTCTAAGAATATTTCATCGGGGCGACAACACATGCTTCGGGGGTACCTCAGCAATATATGTCAAATAAGGCAACCATGAGGGGGATGGAGTACAGCAAATGAACACCCGAGTTCATTAACACCTACAGGTGGCGAACCTGCTAATGTTTCCACAAGACTGTCTAGAATAGCCAGTGGTCCTCATCTAAACTCCGCTAGATGACTAAATCAAACAACAACGAGGCCTCTCATCTGTTTATTACTTACCAACTATCTACCCATGTTCCACCCAACATATTAGTAGATAAAATATACATTTTTATACATAGTTTTGAAAACCTGTATAGCATGCTTTAATCAACACATAATCCACATAACAGATGAGGCACACACACATAGCACATATCTCATAGAGAATAAATCATATCTATGAGATAGAAGAGAGTGAATACACATTCACACATATAAACAACAATATACTATACACATAGCACGTATTTTATTGAAAATACTTAATATTTATGTGTTAGAAGAAGGTAACTACACACTCACACTTATAAACAACAATATACTTAATACACTTGAACCAAACTTGTATTATTATCGTGTTTATGAAAGGTAGTATACACTCACTTGATCAGAAGATGATCGGACAACACTACAACTTGCAGAAGTAGTAATCCTCAGCAGATCTGAAAGATCTTCACAAAAATCGACTTCTCGCGGGCAGAGCTTCGGCTCGGGAACCGCACTTCTCGAGATCTTCGGGATCTTTGGGATCTCGGGACTTGCCTCGGGGCTTGAGTATAATATCGGGGATTCGGGATATTTCTGGCACGCAAAACGATGCAAAACGGGAGAGAGAAGAGAGGAAATTGGCAAAAGACTCGGCTGCCTTCGGATCCTATTTATAGGAGGCTGGAGCCTCGGAGTATGCGGGGCATACTGCAGTACGCAGCGCGTACTGCTTCCGAAATCGTCACTACATGCGTCATCCGAAATATCGACACTCTTCAGAGTACGCGGGGCGTACTCGCGTACGCGGGGCGTACGTCGGATCGGACCGGTGACTCGTCTTCGGATAATGTCGGATTAAAAGATTAATTTTAATTACAAAATATTTAATAAACTTCGGAAATTCATAACTTTTGCATACGAACTCCGTTTTCGACGTTCTTTATATCCACACGAAGGTGAGACCACGCTCTACAACTTTCGTTTAGACTCCGCTGGCTAATTTTGACTTTATTTTTATTATTTATTTTTAATAGGCTGCGACAGAAAAACTTCGTTATAAATTCATAACTCCTTCGTTTGACGTCCGTTCTCACCTAACTTTTTATCGCTTTGATACCAACAATGAGATCTTCGATTCTCATTTAGATTGCTTCAGCTAAAAACCGCTCGATCTCAAATCGAGTATTTCGGGCTGCACACCGCTAAGCCGAAACTTCGATAAATCATAACTTCCTCATACGAAGTCAGATTTGGGCGTTCTATATATATTCGGAAACCTCGTTTCAACTACTACAACATTATTCAAAGATATTAAGTTTATTTTACACTTAAATTTTGACGCTTATTTTTATTCTTAATTAATCAAACCACATAATTAAGCAATTAAGCACAAAACACATAATACTCAAATAACACAATCTTATTATTTCAAAACGGGTTACAAAGGTTAACCTAGACTATTACATTGCTAAAAATGGCAAGCCCGGAAACAAAGGCGTTACAATTTATTCGTCCCAACAGTTCACCCTGGGGAGCCCCGATTCTGTTTGTGAAAAAGAAGGACGGGTCACATCGGATGTGTATAGATTACCGGGAGCTGAATAAGGTAATGGTGAAGAACCGTTACCCACTCCCGAGTATTGATGATCTCTTTGACCAACTTCAGGGAGCGTCTTGGTTTTCCAAGATCGATTTGCGTTTGGGATACCATCATATGAGGGTCAGGGAGGAGGATGCGCCGAAGACCGCGTTTCGGACGCGCTATGGCCACTATGAGTTCGTGGTGATGCCGTTTGGGCTCACCAATGCTCCTGCCGCGTTCATGGACCTCATGAACCGCATATGCAGACCGATGCTAGATCGGTCTGTGATAGTCTTTATCGATGACATCTTGGTTTATTCCAAGACCCAGGAGGAGCATGAGGAGCATCTGAGAGAGGTGTTGGAGGCCCTGAGGAGAGAGATCTTGTATGCCAAGTTCTCCAAGTGTGACTTTTGGTTGCGCGAGGTGCAATTTCTCGGACACCTCATCAACCAGAATGGGATTCTGGTCGATCCGGCCAAGGTCGAGGCCATGATCAGGTGGGAGGTTCTGAAGTCTCCATCTGAGATTCGGAGTTTCCTGGGATTAGCAGGCTACTATCGGATGTTTATTTAGGATTTCTCCAAGATAGCCATAACCCAAGTCGGATCCTTAAGCCGATCCTTGATTTAAATGATCTTCTTGGTCGTTTCATGGATTATCTCTGGCCTAGTAAGCATCGTGTCATTTGTGTGTGCTCGGGTCAGTTGGGTATCCCCGACCTCTGCCCAACATATAGGCGATCGACATTTGCGTCCGTATAAAGCTTCGAATGGTGCTGCATTGAGGCTGGTATGTTAACTATTATTATAGGAAAAATCAATCAACTGGAGATGAAAATCCCAAGAATTTCCAAAGTCAATTACACAAGACCATAGCATATCCTTTTGGGTTTGAATGGTTCGTTCACTTTGACCACCTGTCTGTGGATGGTAAGCTGTGCTCATATCCAAGCGGGTTCCCAGGGATTTGTGAAGTGATTTCCAGAACGTTGATGTGAACCTACTATCCCTATCCTAGATAATAGAGGTTGACACTCCATGAAGCTTGGCAATTTCCCTGAGATATATTCTCGTCATATTTTCCCATTTTGTTGGTTTCCTTGATTGATAGGAAATGGGCAGACTTAGTGAATCTATCAACCACTACCCAAATAGTGTCATAACCACTAGGAGTCCTGGGCAGCTTTTGATAAAGTCCATTGCAATTTGCTCCCATTTCCATTCGGGAATCTCACGCTGTTGAAGTAATCCCGAGGGCTTTTGGTGTTTTGCATTGACTTTAAAGCAAGTCAGGCATTTGCCCACTTAAGTGGCTATCTCAACCTTCATATTAGGCCACCAATATAATTTCTTCAGATCTAGATACAACTTGTCGGAGCCAGGATGTACATAATACCTTGATCTGTGAGCTTCATCCACGACCAAGCTTCTAATGTTACCAAACCTTGGTGTCCAAATTATGTTCATGAAATAACGAGTTCCATCATCTTTAAGCTCGAAATGTTTATCCATTCCCCGTAAAGCTTCTTCCTCAACATTTTCCTCTTTCAGAGCATCTAGTTGAGCTTCACGAATCTGGGTATTCAGGTTGGAATGGTTGGTCATAGTTAGTGCCTTTACTCGTCGGGGTTTCCATAATTAGTAATGCATTTTCGTGGTACATGAACCTTGTCTGGTCCTGCTATAATCGTCTTGTGCATACACGTCGTATAAAAATCAAGACCAAATAGACATTCGAATAAGTGATTCTACCTTAAGCCCACATCCAAACAAGGAAGAGGAAGTAAAGCGGAGTTGAAAATTCTAAATCTATAGAATCTTAATTATATACAACCTTAACGTATGCACCTAGCAAGCATAAATTACCAACAAGGGTACTTAGTTTCTATATGAATGACTTGCCTATTTAGGGTGAGAAGATAATCGGTGAACCCTATCTGGTCCTTCTACAATCACCTCGTGCATACACGTCGTATATAATCAAGATCGAATAGACGGTCGAATAAGTGTTTCTACCTTAAGCCTACATCCAAACAAGGTAAAGGAAGCAAAGCGGAGTCACAAATCCTAAGTCTTTAGAACCTTAATTATATACAACCCTAACGTATACACTTAGCAAACATAAATTACCAGTAAGGGTATTTCTAAAGTGCTTTCCATTTGGTTGATTGCCATATCTATAGTGTAAGATGCAGAATTTATGTTTTTTTTCATGTTTCGAAACCTATGGTTAATAAATCTTTTATCGGTACTAGTATCAATTAATACCAAAGTCTAAACATTTTTTTATATGAAATGTACCAATAACCATAGGTGGTTCCTGGAGAGTATTTCCAACAGTGATCATAAGTTCTCTTCCATTGCCACCCTGATTCTTCAGTTTTGGGCAGTCCTTCCTAAAATGCCCTGGTTGATTGCATTTATAACAGTTACGACTTCCTCCTGTCATAGTGGTTGAGGTTTTTATGTAGTACCTCGAGATGTGACCTCTCATGTTACACTTGTTGCAGATTATCTCCCTTTTATTTGTGGAGCCAAACCCCATATGTATCGCTCCACTTTCTTGCTTTCCGGTTTCACCATGCTTGGACAAAGGTGTGCAAGTTCATTAAACCTCGTCGTGTAAGTCTTGACATCAGAACCTTTCATTTTTAGGTTCCAAAGCTCATGTTCTAGGCTTTGTAATTCTTCTCGGGGTCAGTACTCCTCTATTAAAAGTTCCTTCATGTTTTCCCATAAGATTGAGTTGGCAACTGAGACACCCAAAGTTTTTACATGGTTAGCCCATCATGTTAGAGCTCCACCCATCAAGGTGCATGTGGCAAAACGCAATTTTCTACCCTCTGCGCAGTATCACATGTCAAAAACAACTTCAAAAATTTTAAACCAACGAGTTAAACCCACAATGCCTTCGTTGCCATAAAATTTTCTTGGCTTGCAATTTATGAAGTCCCTGTAGGAACAAGTTCTTCTAGGCTCTTCTGGATGCGAGTGAAGAGTGCTTCCAGCTCCCTTTGCCAGTCCGTTCACTTCCACGGGTCGCCTTCCATCATTCAAGCTCCTTATAGTTTCCATTGCAATTGTAATGTGTTCCGAAACTAGTCATTCCAATTCTGTCGTAGTTTGAGGAAGTCCTGACTCGGGAGGTGGTTGAATTAGAGTGCAAAAAGTTGGCTTTTCTGGAGTCACAACCGGCCTTCTGGTAGGTAAACCTTTCTGGGTTCGTACCATAGCTGGTTCGGTATGTAGCACCTGGTTCCTAGTATGTATTCTTGGTTATTAAATCTCCTTATATTGCATGATTAACCTTGGACTCGGCGAGTTGAAGGACTAACTCGCCGAGTAGAAGCGGGACTAGACGCGGGATCTACTTGGTCTACTCGACGAGTAGGTCCGAGGGACTCGGCGAGTAGACCTTGTCTGGACTTAAATCCAAACCCGGGTGTTTGCACCCTATTTAAACGATCTAACCCAACCTCCATTTCCCCTATCACTCCCAGAGATCTGTAGAACGAAACCCTAGCCCCTTTTGTGTCCTTGTGGGTGATTTTTTTAGTATTTTGAAGGTGTTTTGGAGCTTGGGAGAAGAAGGAGAAGGTTGAAGAGTGCAAGAAGGGAAGAAGATCCGGAATCTACTCTGTGAAGGGCTTCTATTCAGGTAGAAAAGTTCCTACCTTGATCTTTAATTCATTGAGTCCTCTTTTTGTCCCTAAAAAGAGGTTTTAAGCCCTAAGAACCTAAATCTCTATGTGTCTATGGTTAATGTTCTGCAAGGACTTCATGTTTGGACCTTTTGGTCATCCTAATAGCATAAAGTCTCTGTGGTTGAGGTGATTGAGGTCCCCATTGAGTATAGGACCTCTTAAAGAGCTTGGAATTGCATGTTTGAGATTATAGGGTCATGCATGCACGTAAAGTTTGCAACTTTACGTGGTAAATGAGCCCTAGGATCTTGGATCTGTGGTTTTGAAGTGTTGCATGTCCCAGATCTGGCCTACTCAGGGAATGGGTCGAAGGACTCGGCGAGTCCCAAAGTGGAACTCGGCGAGTTCTATGAAGATGGTCGTCGACTCGGCGAGTTTGAAGAACAACTCGGCGAGTCCTATGAAGATTGCCTGGAGCTCGCCGAGTAGTTCCTCAAACTCGGCGAGTCATATGAACATCCACAGATCACGAGGGGTTTAAGCATCGAAGGCTCAACCCTTCGTACATGTGCGCGGAATTAACTGTGTAACGTAGTCCCGAAACCCCAAACCCTCGTATGGGGTGTTCTGGTGTGGATTGAAAGCAAGCAGGGGATCTGCTCGAGGAACTCGGCGAGTTGGGACTCGAGTCGGCCCCAAGTCCCGGGTAGCAAGTCAAGGGTGACTCAGTGAGTGGGGAGAGGGACCTGGTGAGTGGGACCGGATCAGTGAGGGATGGACTCTGCGAGTTGCTCATAGACTCGGCGAGTCCAGTCAACTGGAAGTTGACTTTGACCTGGACTTGGCTTGGTAAGGGGTAAAAGGGTCATTTTACCCTAAGAACATCTAGCGGTGTTTGACTGATCGTTTTGTGGGAATTATAGCTGGGGAACGTCTGGAGCAGCAGCAGTAGACAGTCAATTCCCACACAGACCAGCAACCTTTTCGAGGTGAGTTACCTTCCAGTAGCGGTGGGTCTACGGCCACAATGCCGGCCCACCAGTAGGAGTTGTTAGAAGATTGTCTTTGTGATATCATTTTGGTTTGCTACTACCTGGTATGTTATGTGCTAGCATGATCTGTTTTATGTGACAGTATAGAGATCGGTTGTTAGGACCGAAGGGTTGTGCAAACACCCCAGAAATGTCTGACAGTATATGATGATGTGTTTGCATGCTGGCTTGTTATGTTATATGCGATAGAGGTAGTGGGAGGGGACTAGTCCCCGAGGATCGGTTGTCAGGACCGATGGGTAGTCAGCACCCCAGAATGGCTTGACACGGGTAGGACGGCACCCCAAAATGGCCGCACGGGTAGTCGGCGCCCCAGAATGGCCGTACCGGGTAGTCAGGCGCCCCAGAATAACTTGGCAGCATTTGTGTTATGTGTTTGCATGGTATGTGGTAGGTTGGGGGAACTCACTAAGATTTGTGCTTACGGTTTTCAGATATTTTTTCAGGTACTTCCTCAGCTAAGGGAAAGGAGTAGGCGCGGTAGCGGCTCATCACACACGCACTTCTTGGTTCCGCAATTATGTGTTTTACCTGGGATTGATACTCTGATATTTTGAATGTTTATCTGTTATGGATTTTAAACTTGGTTGTCGATGTGAACTGGTTTAACTAATCAATGTTTTAATTGTTAATGTTTCCTAAAGTAATGTTTTAAAAACGAAACGTGAAATTTGTGACATTACACGGTAGCTGGTGTTACTTCGGGGTGAAATCTGGTGTTCCTTCTTAGAGGCATTTTGATTTCTTTTGTTGTTAGTAATAGAGGTTTAGTTTGTGATGTTTTTGGTTAGTTCTCTTATAATGTTTTTATTCACGATTTTGATCTATATAACGGTTCAAAAAGGTTTTTAAACATATTAACATATGCTTCATTATACTAAGCATTAACATCCGAGTACATTAGTCCTTACCGTTTTCAGAATGTAAAGACTTACAAGTAGTGGTACAAAGACCAACAAACAAACAAATAAAGTTTACTTATTCTTGCATATCGTAATACTTATCCAAAAAGTTTGTCACCAAAACTTTTATTATCTCAAATATGCTACACAAAATTTACACATATAAATAAAAGAAAGTCCTATCGACTTTTATTGACTGGTGATCATACTTTTACTTGTAAAACACTAAGTTTTTAGTTTATCAACTACTTCACTCAGGTTAGATAATCCATGAGGCCCAACCAAAACAAAACTTAGGTGCACATCTAGGTTTAGTTGTGGTATGACCCATGTTTTAAGAAAGCTAATTAAGTATTTGATCTAAATCCTTGTGTTTAAGTTTATTAGACTCTTAACTTTTAAGTGTTGTAGGATAAGGATATTTCCTAAACCTACTAGAGTAAGCCCTAGACTATAGTTGTATTTTTTTTTAAAGATAATACTAAGTTCTCTATAGTCGTTAGCTCTGATACCAATCTGCCACACCCCGACCGGCGGCGGAAATCGTCGGGGTTGCGACGTTATACAATTGGATCACAAGTCCACCACGTATATCGAATACTTAATATATTTAAATCAATATATTACAAACCTTAAAGTGTTGGAATTGAACTTACATATTCATTATTTAAACACACAAGAGTAAATAAAAACAGTTCAAGATTATTCCCAAAAGAAAGGAACTATAATTTACTTAGAACCGATGTCCTACCTCCAGTTCCTTAGTTACCTGAGAGTACACATTTTTAAAATACGTCAACAAAAATTGTTAGTGAGTTCCACAGGTTTTGACTCCGTAAGTTTTATAACATGAATCTTTATAAAACATTGGATGTTTAACGAATAAGTTGTGCAAAACATGGTCAACAATGTTACCAGTGTGCTTCGTGTGAGAACCGATACTTGAAATCTAGTACGAGTACCCATGTTACTTACTTACAATAAAAGTGAATTTTAACATATTTTTGAGAAGCAAAATATTTAGTGTTTGTATAGGTAGACAATAACAATCGTTTTAACAATCTACAAACAATATTCGTACTACATACAACCTCATCCCAGTGTGTCTTAGTATATTTGTACATCTGTCGGGTTGTAATCTTGGGGCCGGAGGGTTTACGAATCATCAAAAATGGTAGGCCGCGTTGTATTTGTACATCCGTCGTCTCGTGAGTTATTCTACTTACGTCATCTACTGCTTTTCTGTGAGGTTAGCAATCCACTTTTGCTGTGGAACACTGCATGCGAGAGGATGAAAGATGACTACTTACATACCCTAAGAGGCGAACTACCAGATACCACAGTTACCTCTGCTGCTAAGATTGTTGAACAGCAACTCCTTAATGATTTAGATTACACGCTCCGATCTGCTGTCCCATCTAAATCAATGGCAGACTTTGGTCTTCTGGTTCCGTCAGCCAATCTGATTGGTGTTTTACGAAACCGACTGCTATTGGAAGAAATGTGTTATGATAGGGAAGAACTACTAAACAAGCACAATGACTAACTTCCAAAGCTCAACAATGACCAACGATCAGTGTACAACAAAGTTATTACTTCCATTGAGAGTGAAACAAAATTACTGATATTTTTCTATGGACACGGTGGTACCGGTAAAACATTCCTATGGACGACTATTCTTTCCTATCTGAGGTCGATAGGGAAAATCGTTTTGGCTGTTGCTGCATCTGGAATCGCATTGCTTTTGTTACCCTCTGGGACAACTGCACACTCAAAGTTCAAAATACCAATTGAATTAAGCCACAAAAAAATCATGTGATATAAAAAAACGCACCTTCCTTGGAGATCTTTTGCAGCGTACATCACTCATTATCTGGGACGAGGCGCCAATGAGTGACAGAAGATGCTTTGAATTTTTGGACCGTTCGCTTAGAGATGTATTAAACTGTGACGAAAAACCGTTTGGGGGAATATCAGTGCTCCTTGGTGGTGATTTCTGCCAAACTCTTCCTGTACTTCCAAAAAGCACACGTTCTGAAATTATGGCGCTAACTCTACCAAGTTCGTGTCTATGGTCACATTTTATAGTTCACTACTTACACACGAACATGGGGCTAGAGTTGTCTAACACAGTATCCCGTGGTTCAATGGCTTTATCAGATTTTGCCACATGGTTGCTAGCTATTGGTGATGGACATATAAGTGTACCTGACAAAGATGATCCACGGGACTCAACTTGGATACAAATTCCACTCTCACTCCTAATATCTCCTTCCTCCGATTATCTACAGAGCTCAGTAGATTTTGTCTATGGGGATGGTATACTTAATGAACCTACTGCCACACTGCTTTCAGCAAGAGCAATAGTTTGTCCGACAAATGATTCAGCTGACGAGATAAAAATTCACGTTTTAAAAATGGTTACAACAACCGTCATGGTATACAATAGCACAGACAGCATGCAGCCAAATGGAAAACACACCTCAGATTTGGAAGGACTTTATCCAACAGAATATCTAAACCAACTAATCTTTCCAGGAATACCACCACATGAGCTTCTTCTTAAGGTACTCTGTCCGATAATGCTGCTAAGAAACATAAATCAGAGAGAGCCTATGTAACGGTACGCGGATGATTGTTTCACAATTGTTACCAAGTGTTATTGAAGCAACAATCATAACTGGCACTTCCATTGGAAAACGTTTATACATACCGCACATAAAGTTCATACATAATTCATCTGATCTACCATTCATCTTCTCACGAAAGCAGTTCCCAGTTAAAGTTTGTTATGCAATGACTATCAATAAGAGTCAAGGGCAATCACTATGTAAAATTGGAATCTATTTGTCACAGCCCGTCTTTGCACACGGCCAGCTTTATGTTGCCCTATCGTGAGCAACATCACCAGATTCCATAAAGATACTAATAAACACCATTGACACAACTAAAGACAACGAAACAAAAAATGTTGTCTTCAAGGATTTACTGCACAAAGTTACTTCAACCGAGGTCTACAGTATCACTGCCACTTATAGCCCTCATCAGCATCACTAGTTTCTATTTTATTCATATGTTCTTAACTATTTCAACACTTTTAGATGTTTATAGAATTTTCATTTATTATTAAAATATTTTCCTTACCTTCACACATATGTTTATAATAAAGAAGACAAACGGCTAATGACGAGTATCTCAAAACTGAAAGATGAGGGTATCGGAGGCCCCTTACAGGTTAGAATATTATGTAAATGGAAACACGACGTCCGACAACATGAGACCTAGTATTTGGCTATTGAAAGATTTGTAAGTTCTCACCAAAATATATTAGAATTAAAACACGTTTCTGTTTCCTTTTTTTTCAACAAATGAAAACCGAATTCCAAATTTCAAACTCATTTCAAATTTCTAAGAAGCAAATTCTTAATTATCACTCTTTAATATTCACAAAAACAACTGCTTTCTTGCTTAAAAAAACAGATATGATTACCGGACGATACAATTCTATAATAGTAAAAGCACATGTTATACCAATCAATGTAATCTTATGGTGGTTCGTTTCCACAGGCAGATGCAATCAATCTATGGAAAGAATGCATAACCAATCCACACAAATTCAACTGTGCTTCCCTAGATCACTCATCTACGCCAACAGTTGTTGTAGTAACAAACCTAAAACCATCAAAATCCAATGGTAAGTTATTTTACATACCCCCTATATATATATATATATATATATATATATATATATATATATATATATATATATATATATGTGTGTGTGTGTGTGTGTATATATATATATATATATACATTATATCTTCTAATGTTTTTAATCACCAAATGCCTTCTGTGTAGGAGCATTACGTCATGGGTCATCACACGCAACTCATATCTATGTCAATCCAGATATACCCGAGACAACATCACTGATAAACCTGTAAATCACATAAATTACAAAAATTACATTATGTTTTATTCAAATATATACCAACAACAAAATGGTTTCAGATTCACAGGACCCTCAAGGCCAATACCAGCACTATCTAGAGCTCCCTTAACCCTATATATACAACATGAAACTGAAAAACAGAATTGATCTACTGCTAACATGATTTGAATAATATCATCATCTACAAATAGAATCTCTTTTATACCCTCACAACATATTTCTCTTTATGTATAGGATAAAACATTCATAGTAGAAGCTTCAATCAAGGAATTTCACTTCCAAAACACCTGGTACCAAACAACATGTCCAATCTGTAAAGATCTGATTTTTAGAAGAGGCGAACAATGGTATTGCAGTGCACATGGACTCATTGAAAACCCAACCTACACGTAAGCAACTTCCTAAGCATACAAATAGCCATTATTCACTAGCCATATTACTTACAACTTCCTTATATCAATAGATACAAGTGATGGGTTATGAGCAAAACATCATTCCTATGGTGTACATGCAAACCCTAATAGCTTTTGGATCTAGTTTGTCTAATGAACATGCAATTGAATATCCAAAGCTATAAACCCTAGATCTAGCATACAATTAATCATATTAACATAAGAATGGGGTTTAGATCTTACCTTGATTGTTATGTAGCAATAACAATCTCAAATCCACCTTGTAATAGCTTTAGAAAGCTTAGAGTCACAAGTGTCACTCCTCTAATGGCTCGCAAACACCAAGAGCAAGAGGATGAAGAATGAGAAGAGAGGAGGCACCCAAAAATGTGTAGAAACCCTAAGGAATAAGTTAGCCACGTTTTTGGTGCCCTAGGGATCCTTAAATAGTGAGGCTATTAGGGTTATCTAACAAGGAAACCCTAATTTGACTGCTTAGGCCCTAAGCAACCCATGGACTCCCTCCTTAGAGGCCTTGGACGATTTCTAATGGGTTTCCCCATAGAATTCATCCACTCCATCCTCTATGGAGTCCATTAGCCCAATATTCAACTATCACACAATTGACAGTTCTAGCCCCCTTTATTTAATTAATGTCTTTTAGCCACAAAGTTAATTCTTATTAATTCTTGACTAATATTAATTAAACAATATGATTTCTCCTTTAATATATTATTCTCATAATATATTAATAAGTCATAATTCATCCTATCAAGTTGCTTTGGTGAAGGCAACCCAAAAGGACCATGCACCATCGGGTCAAGTACATACCAAAAATAGTTATGGAATTAGACACTAATCCAACAGTCTCCCACTTGGATAAATCTAATAACTATTCTGCGTATGAGTTCAGATCCCGATCTGCAATCGTAGCTTTCAAAAGCTGCTGTCAACTCTGATCTTATCAGAAGCGTGTCCTTTAGATAAGGGATCATATATTACTCCATCCTATATATCGTATAGACTGAGACATGGATTTAAACCATTTTCTCTATACTGTTTCCCGACTTCCGATTTATGACGACTGACAACAGACTACAATTGAACACATCAAATTAGTCCCGGCTTGGCCAAGTTCTTATGTGCCATCACTAAATCATCGAGGGGCCCACATATATCGCTTTCATCCTACTTTGGATAAAAGGAACGGATAAACTTTGATTCAATGCTTGCTTGCACTCACTTACCGAATCACACACAACAATATGTTTTATAACACCAAGTTACTGGTGCGTTTACATATTATCAATGTGTAACCGACTCGCAAGATACAACTCACACATCTCGGTTTCAAGAATATAAGATGTTATCGTCTCACCAATCACTCGTGATAAAATTCATGAAGTGATCCAAGTGAGCGTGGGTTTAATCCAATGCTCAAATCATATTCATAAGCACTCATGAACGTTGCAGAAAACATTTGCTTATGTCTAATACACTTTAGACAATCCACACACCAATTCACGACAGTCTTCATTCATACCTACTTCCAACATATGAACGACTGTGGTCCGTTCAAATAATTTGATTATTCTAAAATAATTAATTATTCAGGAAGTCAAAACATGCAAACTGAAACACAAGAATAATACTAATCCCGTATGGCCCCAAACTCTGGGTATAAATAAAACATTTTATTTAATCACCATATTGATTACTCATTATTTGTTGTTTCGGGTAATCAACTTCTTACTTGAATTATAATTACAATTGTCCCATGCTCTTAGCATGCACACAATGTTTACCTACGGTCCTTACTTTGTGAAATAGATCAAATGAACACATTTCCAATCATACTCATTTCACAACTCCCAATCCTTATTACAAGTGTAAGAATATCAGATTCTTGCCACTTATAGAATATGCTAGATTCTAACATTTTATGCAATGATCCTTTCGTAAAGTCATAGCTCAAAATCATCAAGACTTGGCCAATCTCTATCAGAAACAATTCTATAGATATGATGTCTCTCACTCAAAGTACATTCCTTTGAACATCCTTCTTGCATAAAAGTTTCTAATCTAGACATAGATTCTCAATATTCAGCTCCTAATATGGAAACATTTCCATATTTTCCATATGACAACTCATTCTTAATAGAATCTTATCTATTCATAATAATGTCGATATGGTCCATCCAATACCATACTTCCAATTACTCACAAGCGACCAATCCTCAGCGAGCTTTGGATCGTCCTTTGATAGTTGTTTAATTATCGTAGTCAAAACCGATTCTTGTCCTTTTTCCCTCTAAATGCGCTAGACATTTGGAAAATTTTAGAATGGTCAAATATAATAGCACTGGCAATCAATTCTATACCAGAAGCGTATGGGATACGATGCATAATGTCTTACATAAAGATATGATACTTTATCAATCTTCTGCCATAATATTTAATGTGTCACGTTCTCACAATTTGAACTATGAAGAGGGATGCCATAATCATAATCGAAATTTTGAGAACGCTCTATGTATCCTTGACTAAATTTATTAACATTCCACAACCTAAGCCTTTAGATTTGAAATGAAGCATAATATTCTCTCCCTTAATTATAGCAAAACAACTATTCAACCCTTACGACTTTGCACAGTATAAGTCTTGTTTTCTATAATTAATATTGCTAACTTGCAATACTTGCCTTACTAATCATACAAGCACAACATTTATGCTTCCACTATCATGATGATTATTATCATATAAGCATAACACTTATGCTCCCACTAGCTTTGACATGTATTCAGAAAACAGCTTAACTTCTAGAAAACAATACCTATTGAATTTTTTAAGTTCATATTTCTATTACCTAATGCTTTGATAATCCTTTATCTAAGCTTCTTAATCTTATACACCTTTGCCTTAGATAGCTCATATGTGTGTCTAAACAATTCAGACTAATTGCCAAATCTCACAATTCGAATTATGGAAAGGGATACCGTAACCATAATCAAATTCGAGAATACAATTTCATAATCACTATCTTCTTAAAATCTCTCTTAGTGAAAGCATTTACTCACAGTCATCTTCATGAAGGAGGGAATCTTATGACACTTAGATTTTAATGGTGTATGTGTTCCTATCCATGCAAATTTGTCAAAACCAAAGTTTGCGACAAATCCAAACTCATATGGACCGAACTTTTTTTAATCTTGATTTCTTGCCTTATGGTAACACGAGTGCCCACCATGTCTTCCATGTAATTAAGCAGCTCACCCTTTCCTATCAATGTACTTTCCATTGATCAAGGTGCTTGCCTTTTATGCGTTCAAATGATAACTCATAGAACTCACATGCATAATTAACTCAATTGGAACGACACAGAAACAAGATAGTGTCAACACGATAGGTTGTGAACCTCAAGTCGTGTGCTAGTGATGATTGATAAGGTTTATTCTTGATTAGTTCTTGAAATTTTCAAGACCATTAAGACTCCCACTGACTCCTTGACATCTAAGATTCTCTTGTCAATAAACATTTCTCGACAAACAAATATTCAAGAGTTAGTGTAGCTTTTATCAAGACAAAACACTTCACAAAATTGGTCCTAGTTGGTCTTTGTCTTATACAAGACATCAAAACTTTCCAATTTCAAATGTGCAAGAATAAGAAAACCTTTTCAAATTCCACATTTGATGAATGTTATAAACCTTCTTAAGACTTGTCACTCAATGTCACAATCTTAACTTTGTAACACTCTAAAAATTCAAACCAATTTAAACTTTTCAAAAACAACCCACTTTCATTAATTCATTACAAAAAGGTTTTCAATTCATTAATTATCAGAGTATTTCCCAGAACCACATCACAAGTACATAAAACATGAGGAGCGGTACGATCATGCCTTCGCCTTGCCACGATCTCCTGAAGTACCTAAAACAATACACTGAGAACTATAAGCCCGAAAGCTTAGTGAGTTACCCCCAAAATACCAATCGCAATACCATACACATATCATAACATAAACACAGAACAGAACAACCATGCATTTCGGGTCTACTATGTGACTGGTCCACCGCACTGGGCCTACAGTCCACCTGGTCCACCCTCCGAGTCCAGCCATATACATCGAGTCTGTAGTGTGGTCTGTCCGCCTGCACCGAGCCTTCAACCCACCTGGTCCACTCTCTGAGTCTACAGTATGGCTGGTCCGCCCGCACCGGGCCTTCAGTCAGCCTGGTCCACTCTCCGAGCCTCGGCACGTCTGGTCCGCCCTCTTGGGGCCTACAGCCTATCCGGACTGCTCACTGGGCCTTCGGAACATCCGATCCGCCCTGGGTATGTTGGCCTATTGCACAAAGCAGGACCGGCCTCAACCCAACCCCAGTCAAACAACCATGTGCACATAACATATAATCATATAGCGATTCATACCCCATCAGTCAAACTAATATCACATAACATAGCACATCCCTACCAGGTGTAACACCGTAAAAATTAAAACGATTTTTAACTTTTGAAAACACATTTTTAATTAAACCATTCATTCACAAAATGTCATAACATCAAGTTTTCAAATCACAAATGTCTCCCAAGATCAAAATACATCCAATCCCATATGTGTGTACGAATCAAGTCGGCGCCTTCCCGCGGTCATCACTGGTACCTGAAACACATAACACTGAACACTGTAAGCATAAGCTTAGTGAGTTCCCCAAAATACCACACTAATCACATAATAGCCACTCAAGGTTGTAACTCTGTTGATCCTCTGGTCAAAGTGTCTCAGTAGGGCCCTCCAGCCCCAACTCTCTGTGGACCCTCTGGCCCTAACTCTAGGGACCCGAAAGTCCCAACTCTGTAACTCTGAATCATGCATATCACATATCAAATCACAACACATGATAACATGCAATCACACTGGCATATAACTCTATAATACTCTGTCTCTGAACTCTATTACCACACTAGGTAAAGTATAGTGAGAAGACTCACCTCGGTTATCTCGGTAAATCTCTGACTCGGTAAACACTGGCCTAGCCTCCGCCTAATCACATGGAATAATACTCTATTTAATATAACTCTCAAAGGCTAGACTATGTTCTCTTATGACACTCTCAGAAGGGTAAAAGACCATTTTACCCCTCCCATAGCTCAAAGGCCCCACAATAGACCATACCCTAAAAGTCAACCAAAAGTCAACTCTCCAGGTTACACTGCGCCTACCAGATGTGTACGCTGGGCGTACCCGGCTGCATCACAGAATCGGGGAGCGCCACCCAGTACGCGGCGCGTACTGGGGATTAAGCCCGGCGTACTCCCTGCTTCAGCCTTTTTTGCTCTTGAGGTCTTAAACAGTTAAGACCTACGTCCATATTTTAGATCTGACCCCTTCTAAGCCCCATAACCCATAAAGTTGATGACTTTAAGTCTTTGCATGGCTGAACAAGTCACTAACTCCCAAAATGATCCAACCTTCAACTCTAGAAGGCTTAAAACACATACATGGCTCCAAGGTGACATCCAAGATGGGAACTTTATGGCTCTACATCACTATTAACACTGAAATGGGACAGATCTCGGACCATGGAGCACTTTACACTCATAAAGCCTCCACCTTTGGGGTTTCTAGCCCTAAAAAGGTCACATACCACAACAACCAAAAGAAGAGGAAAGTTTTGAACTTTATACCTCCAAGAGTAGCTCTTTCCTCTGTAGATCCCAGATCCAAAGTGGCACCTCAAGCTTTAGCATCCAAGATCTCCTTTCTTCCTTCTTCTCCAAGCCACTAAAGCACCAACAAGCTCAAATCAACACTCTCTCACTCTAAGAACGATGGGGGCTCTCTTTAGGGTTCACTCACTCATATGGAGGCTAAGGAATGAGCCATAACCCCCCTTTAAATAGAGCACAAGGAGGATTAGGGTTTTTGCACCTGGGCCGGGTACGCCCGTCGTAACTCTAGGTACGCCTAGCGTACCTTGGCGACTCCGCGTCCAAATTAAGCGCGTGAGTACGCCCAGCGTACTCACTTGCTACACAACATCCACTCAAGGACTAAATATGACAATTCAATAAAGAACAAGGATGAAAGAAATGCACCTGAATCTCGGGATGTTACAATTCTCCCCCACTAGAACTAGCCTTCGCCCTCGAAGGCTCATTCCTCGAACAACTCTGGATGCTGCCCTCGCATCTCCGGCTCTGACTCCCAAGTCATCTCGGACCCCTTCTGATGTTGCCACTGAACCAAAACCAAAGGTACCTCCTTGTTCCTTAAAACATTGATTTTCCGATCTCTGATTGCCACTAGTCTCTCAGCATAATTCAGGCTCGCATCCACCTGAATATCCTCTAATGGTACTACTGCCGACTCATCGGCTATACACTTCCGCAATTGAGACACGTGGAAAGTGTCGTGAATACGACCCAACTCTGCTGGCAATTCCAAACGATAGGCTACCCTGCCTACCCTCGCGATCACCCTGAATGGACCGATATATCGGGGCTCCAACTTTCCCCTCTTCCTGAATCGAATCACTCCTTTCCAAGGAGAGACCTTTAGGAGCACAAAGTCGCCAACCTGAAACTCAAGCTCGGACCGGCGTCTGTCTGCATAACTCTTCTGACGACTCTAAGCGGTCAACAACCTCTGTCTGACCTGCTGGATCTGCTCTGTCGTCTGAAGCACAATCTCAGTACTACCCATAACACGCTGCCCGACCTCTCCCCAGCAAATGGGGGTCCGACACCTCCTCCCATACAACAACTCAAAGCGTGGCATACCAATGCTCGAATGATGGCTGTTGTTGTAGGAAAACTCTGCCAAGGGCAAATACGTGTCCCAACTCCCCCCCCCCCCTCGAAATCCAACACACATGCCCGAAACATGTCCTCGAGCATCTGAATCGTCTGCTCACTCTGTCCGTCAGTCTGGGGGTGATATGCGGTACTAAAATGCAGCCTAGTACCCAACTCCTCGTGAAACTTCTTCCAGAATCTGGAAGTGAAACGCACATCTCGGTCTGAGACAATCGAGATCGGCACTCCATGTCGTGATACCACTTCCCTCACGTACAACTCTGCTAACTTCTCTGCGGAAGATCTCTCACTGATGGCAAGGAATTGGGCGCTCTTTGTCAACCTGTCTACAATCACCCAAATTGCATCGACTCCCCTAGCAGTCCTTGGCAATTTTGTGATAAAATCCATGGTAATCTGCTCCCACTTCCATTCAGGAACCTCCAAGGGCTGCAACTTACCATGCGGTCTCTGGTGCTCGGCCTTAAACCTACGGCAGGTTAAGCACCTCTCAACAAACCACACGACATCCTTCTTCATACAGGGCCACCAATACTCTCTCCTCAGGTCTAAATACATGTTAGTGGCCCCAGGATGGATCGAGAATTTCGACCGATAAGCCTCTTCCATCAAAATGGTACGCGTCCTTCCCACCAACGGTACCCAGATATGACCCTGGAATGTCATAAGCCCCCGACCATCGGTAACGAACTCCGAAACCAACCCAACAACTCGCTCTTTCTTCTGCATCTCAGGCTGCACAGCCTCAGCCTGTGCCCCACGAATGGCATCCAACACTGGAGCTATCACAGTCAATCTCAAACATACGTCACGCAATGGGGTGCTCTCCGCCCTGCGGCTCAGTGCATCGGCTACAACATTAGCCTTGTCCGGGTGGTACAAGATCTCACAATCATAATCCTTGACCACATCCAACCACCTCCTCTGTCTCATGTTTAGGTTGGGCTGATCCGTCAGATACTTCAGGCTCTTGTGGTCCGTGTATATCGTACATCGAACCCCGTACAGATAGTGACGCCAAATCTTGAGGGCGAACACCACTGCCCCCAACTCTAGATCTTGGGTGGGATACCTCGTCTCATGAGGCTTCAGCTGCCTCGATGTGTATGCTATCACATGCCCTATCTGCATCAGCATCGCTCCCAATCCCAAGATCGACGCATCGCAATACACCACAAAGTCCTCCATCTCCTCTGGGAGGGCTAACACTGGGGCTTCACATAGCCTCTGGCGAAGCGTCTCAAAAGAGGTCTGCTGCTCTGGTCCCCATGAAAAAGCGACACCCTTCCGGGTTAACCTGGTGAGTGGCATAGCAATCTTGGAGAAATCCCTGATAAATCTCCGATAATAGCCTGCAAACCCCAAGAAACTCCTGATCTCGGACTGTGACCTCGGCACCTCCCAACTCATCACTGTCTCCACTTTGTCCGGGTCAACCAAAATCCCCTTCTGGTTAACGAGGTGCCCTAGGAATTGAACCTCTCGCAACCAGAAATCACACTTGGAGAATTTGGCATAAAGCTTCTCCGATCTCAGAACTCCAAGGATCTCCCTCATATGCTCCTCATACTGCTCTCTGGATCTCGAATACACCAAAATATCATCGATGAATACGATCACCGACCGATCCAACATCGGCCTGCACACTCTGTTCATGAGATCCATGAACACTGTCGGGGCATTGGTGAGTCCGAAAGGCATCACCACAAACTCATAATGCCCATAACGAGTCCTGAATGTTGTCTTCTGGATATCCTCATCTCGCACCCTTACCTGATGATACCCCGACCTCAAATCGATCTTGGAGAACCAAGATGCTCCCTGCAACTGATCGAACAAATCATCGATCGTCGGCAACGGGTAACGGTTCTTGACCGTCAGCTTGTTCAACTCCCGGTAATCAATGCACATCCGGTGTGAACCATCCTTCTTCTTGACAAAAAGGATAGGCGCTCCCCACAGCAAGCTGCTCGGCCTAATAAACTCCTTCCCCAACAGCTCCTGAAGCTGCGAGGATAACTCTTGCATCTCTGGAGGTGCAAGGCGATAGGGCACCTTGGCAATAGGCGCGGCCCCCGTAACCAAATCGATACTGAACTCCACTTGCCTCACAGGAGGCACACCCGGCAACTCCTCTGGAAATACATCCAGGAACTCACACACAATCGGAACCTCCTCAACTGACCTCGGTCTCTCTGAATCAACCCGCGTATCCATCACATACGCCACAAAGCCCTTACAACCCTGCTGTAGACACTGCCTCACCCTAGCGGCCGAACAAAACGCTGACCCAGAACGTGTGCCCTCACCGTACACCGTAAGAACTCCCCCACTAGGGTCTCGTATGGTTACCAGCTGTCGCTCGCAGTCGATAACCACACCGAATCTGCTCAACCAGTCCATGCCCACAATGACACAGACATCACCCATTGCAATAGGAACCAAATCAATCGGGAACTCAACACCGAAAATCTCAAACACGCACCCACGGATCACCTCCGTGGCATATATCACTCTCTCGTCAGCTATGGAAACTCTCAGAGGCCGACTCAACGCCTCACGACTAACACTGATATGCTGACTAAAAGCCAAAGATACAAAAGACCGACTCGCACCCGAGTCAAATAACACCAAGGAAGGTATAGAATTCACAAGGAAAGTACCAGCCAAGACATCGGCTGCTGCGCGGACCTCCTCCGCGGTCAACTGAAAAGCCCTCCCTCATGCCCTCGGCGCCTCGGCCTTCACTGGCCGACTCTTGGTAGCTCTGATAGCGGCAGGGGCAGATCCCTGAGGTGCTCCCTGAGTTGATCCCCGCAACTGCGGACACTCTGCCTTCCGGTGTCCGGTCTGGTTGCAGTGAAAACATACCGCAAACCCCTTGGGGGCAGTCCTTGGCCATATGCCCCTCCTTGCCACATTTGTAGCAAGACCCTGCTCTGCACACACCGTCGTGGCCCCACAAGTGCGGCCCCACTGGCTCCCTGATCTCGAATCGGCGGGCTTGGCCCGCTTGGCTACCAGCTGAGACTACACCGGTCGCTGATCCCTCCCCTATGACTCAACCTCCTCCCTAGCCTGAGTCTCCAGCTCTATCTTCCTCTTCCGGGCATTTTCCTGAAGCTCGGCAAACGTCCGATACGCCGAGTTTGCCACGAACTCACGTATATCCCTCCTCAGAATGCTCAAATATCGACTCATACGTGCCTGCTCGGAGGACACGTGCTCTTGGCAGAACATCGCCCGCTCATGAAACATCCTCGTAATCACCGTAACAGACTCAGTACCCTGCTTGAGGGTCAAAAACTCTTGGGCCAAACGCTCCCTTTCCACCTGGGGAACGTACTCATCTCGGAACATAGCAGTGAACCTCTCCCAGGTCACTGCTGCAAGCTCAGCAGGCGTATAGTGCGCCGTCACAAATTTCCACCAGTCCTTCGCTCCCAAGCGAAGCTGGTTCAGCGCGAACCGGACTTTCAAAGCTCAGGAGATGAGCAAGTGAAGAAACACCCCTCTATGTCTGAAATCCACCTCATCGCCGCAATCGGGTCCTAGGTCCCGTCAAACTCTGGTGGTTTTGTGTTGCTGAACTCTCGGAACAGCAACGCATCACCACCCTGCGGCCTCATCGCAGCTATAGCTGCAGTGGCTGCAGCAACAGCAGCCTCGAAAAGAGCAGCCTACTTCTCATCGAATGTCTCTATCAATGTGGTCTTGATAGACCCGAACATCTCTGGTATCTCTGCCCTGATGGCCGCAGCCACCTCCTCCTGGTTGATCCTACGGATCTCCTCATCCCTCGTATCACTGGTCCCTGGCGTGTGGCGAGTCCCAACCATGATCTCTCTCTCTCTCGGAAATACAATACAAGAATAATATCAGGGACTCGCTCGAGTATACTCACACTTGAGTACTCCATCCTACATGTTCCTTGGTACTCCAAAGATTCTTACTTGGGCTGTGCACTGACCCGGTGTCTTCAGTAGTACGGGCCCAATACTACCATCCACACCGCATCAGCACCCACCCCAAGTCCTCCTCCCAGAGTCCCAAGCCCCAAGCACTCTACTCTCTTTAATCATATGATACTCGCAACAGATCTCTCAAAGTCTCCTCGCTGCTACCTAATCACTCTGAAATATTCATAGCAACAGGACTCCTAGACTCAGGCATCACATAACAGGCCATTCTAGTCCTAATATGAATACCTAGTCTACACTAGCATGCATATCATAGCTCATCAGATAACATATCGCATCATATATTATAACACTTATAATGATGGTACTTTGGGAAATCACAGTTCGGGCGCTGGCTGTTCGTACACACGACTCTGCTCTGTTTATCTCGCAAGTTCTTCTTTTGAAATCTTGTTTTATTATCAATTTTTTTCTCAAATCCTCGGTTTGAGTTCAGATACGCCCAAAGGTGCACCCGAATCCCTCAAACCTAGGCTCTTATACCAACTTGTAACACCGTAAAAATTAAAACGATTTTTCACTTTTGAAAACACATTTTTAATTAAACCATTCATTCACAAAATGTCATAACATCAAGTTTTCAAATCACAAATGTCTCCCAAGATCAAAATACATCCAATCCCATATGTGTGTACGAATCAAGCCGACGCCTTCCCGCCGTCATCACTGGTACCTGAAACACATAACACTGAACACTGTAAGCATAAGCTTAATGAGTTCCCCAAAACACCACACTAATCACATAATAGCCACTCGAGGCTGTAACTCTGTTGACCCTCTGGTCAAAGTGTCTCAGTGGGGCCCTCCAGCCCCAACTCTCTGTGGGCCCTCTGGCCCTAACTCTAGGGACCTGAAAGTCCCAACTCTGTAACTATGAATCATGCATATCACATATCAAATCACAACACATAATAACATGCAATCAAACTGTCATATAACTCTATAATACTCTGTCTCTGAACTCTATTACCACACTAGGTAAAGTATAGTGAGAAGACTCACCTCGGTTATCTCGGTAAATCTCTGACTCGGTAAACGCTGGCCTAGCCTCCGCCTAATCACATGGAATAATACTCTATTTAATATAACTCTCAAAGGCTAGACTATGTTCTCTTATGACACTCTTAGAAGGGTAAAAGACCATTTTACCCCTCCCATAGCTCAAAGGCCCCACAATAGACCATACCTTAAAAGTCAACCAAAAGTCAACTCTTCGGGTTACGCTGCGCGTACTAGATGTGTACGTTGGGCGTACCCGACTGCATCACAAAATCGGGGAGCGCCACCCAGTACGCGGCGCGTACTGGGGATTACGCCCATCGTACTACCTGCTTCAGCCCTTTTTGCTCCTGAGGTCTTAAACAGTTAAGACCTACGTCCATATTTTAGATCTGACCCCTTCTAAGCCCCTTAACCCATAAAGTTGATGACTTTAAGCCTTTGCATGGCTGAACAAGTCACTAACTCCCAAAATGATCCAACCTTCAACTCTAGAAGGCTTAAAACACATACATGGCTCCAAGGTGACATCCAAGATGGGAACTTTATGGCTCTACATCACTATTAACACTGAAATGGGACAGATCTCGGACCATGGAGCACTTTACACTCATAAAGCCTCCACCTTTGGGGTTTCTAGACCTAAAAAGGACACATACCACAACAACCAAAAGAAGAGGAAAGTTTTGAATTTTATACCTCCAAGAGTAGCTCTTTCCTTTGTAGATCCCAGATCCAAAGTGGCACCTCAAGCTTTAGCCTCCAAGATCTTATTTCTTCCTTCTTCTCCAAGCCACTAAAGCACCAACAAGCTCAAATCAACACTCTCTCACTCTAAGAACGATGGGGGCTCTCTTTAGGGTTCACTCACTGATATGGAGGCTAAGGAATGAGCCATAACCCCCCTTTAAATAGAGCACAAGGAGGATTAGGGTTTTTGCACCTGGGCCGGGTATGCCCGGTGTAACTCTAGGTACGCCTGGCATACCTTGGCGACTCCGCGTCCAAATTAAGCGCGTGAGTACGCGCAGCGTACCTCTCTGGTACGCCCAGCGTACTCACTTCCTACACAACATCCACTCAAGGACTAAATATGACAATTCGATAAAGAACAAGGATGAAAGAAATGCACCTGAATCTCGGGATGTTACACCAGGATACCGACCTAACCGGTCACTAGCATAACATCATCCTAAAACCAGGATACCGAACCTAACCAGGTCTCTAACATATACCATCCTAACTACCAGGATGCAAACATAGCAAAGCAATAACACAACAAACAACTATCCGGATTTCCATCCGATGAAGTGTCGGCCTTGGTGTCGTAGACCCTGTCGATATAGTGAGGATAACTCACCTCGCAATTGCTGACTGAAGAGATAAGATCACGCTGCTCCAACCTTCGACACGAACTTCACTGGCCAATACTAAATAACCAAAAACAATAATTACCAAAATACCCCTGGAAGTCAAACTAGTCAACTCTTGGTCAAAGTCAAAGTCCTCAGTCAAAGTCAAACTTCCTGACTGACTATACTCGTCGAGTCTACCCGCGGACTCATCGAGACCCTATGCTCTGAGAACCCCCACATCGCGACTCAACTCGTCGAGTCAACCCGATGACTCGTCGAGTTCCTATGCTCTGAAAACTCTCATGTCTCGACTCAACTCGCTGAGTCGCCCCAAGACTCGCCGAGTTCAAGGATCTTCGAGTCCTTTCCTGTTCAACACACCGAGTCATCCCTCGACTCACCGATTCACGAGTTAACCAGAAAAGTCAGGGTTCCACGACCAAACTCGCCGAGTCTAAGAACTGACTTGTCGAGTTCTAGGTAATCTTCAACATACTTGCCGAGTTGTTCTTCCAACTCGTCGAGTTCATGCACGTATTCATACTACTCGACGGGTTCACCCATGTGACTTGCCGAGTCCAAACGTGACATCTTCATACAGACGATTCCAGGCCATTCCATTGCTTCCAATACATTGATTTGGACTCCTAGGGCCAGATTCACACATAAAGTTTCCAACTTTACATGCATGCAAGGCTCAACAAGCACAAACCAAGCTCTAGAAAGGTTTTGGGACAAGGACACTCCAAATCATACCCATTGGCTGATGCTTTATGCTCTCATATCATCATAACAACCTAGATCTGAAGTTGCAACCTCAGATCTAGTCTCTATACTCAAATTAGATCACAAACCCAATAAGGAACTTCACACCAACCACCATGGATGAATCAAAAAGGAAGATAGCTCAAGGGTTCTGGTCTCTTACCTCAGAAATGAACCCAAATCTGATATGGATTCTTGATCCCCAAGACTTCTTTGATGCTAGCCTCTAGATCCTTGAGTTCTTCACTCCAAATTCTTCTTCCAAGCTTCCAATCCCCTCAACAATGGAGTGTTTCATGAAATAGGGTTTAATGGGAGTCTCTGGAATGATAGGAGGCTGAAATGGGGACATAAGGTCCCTTAAATAGGACACAACCCCGAAGATTAGGGTTTTTCTCCACCCAGCACCAACTCGCCGAGTCACCCCTTCGACTCGCCGAGTTGGTCACTTTACACGTGACCAGATCCGCGACCCGACTCGCCGAGTCTACCCACTGACTCGCCGAGTCGGTCTTCCATTTTTACACTAAACACCATGTACTTTTCACTTCCGAACTCGGGGTGTTACAAACTCTAAGACTTGTTTTGGAACGAAGTATGATTGACTTTTTGATTTAACCATTTCTTCAATTCTTGATTCCTCTTCTCAGACATACAATTGTACTAAGACTCATTTAGAGGATTAATTGAGTTATGGTTCTTAATCATTAAGACCTATCATAAAACATAATAAAATGTAATCTCCCTTCTTCTTAGAATAGAGAAACTTTTATCTTTCTGCTTACTTGATTCTTCTTATCCGTTCTGCTATTGATTAAAACTCTTTCAATCAATTCAAAATTACACTTAATCTTATAAGTATAATCATATTTACTAAACCTTTAGTAAACCATGACGAATATCTTTGTCACTCTTGTGGTGGACTTGATCAACACACAACCTTGTGTACTCGATCTCCTTGTCCTTCACTTGACACTTTGTCAACGAATTAGTCTAATTTCCAAATATGAAATTTCTCATTCATCATGAAACCAAGTTGCATGATTTCAAGTTTCTGTCCAATTGAAACTTGGGCGATGAGAAACTCTCCCTATTTGGTAAATTCTTGACATTTCCACAAATAACATAATCCATTATTGCTAATAACAGAAACATTCAAACATCAATTTTTCATACATGCCATTGCAAGGATAAATAAATAAATAATATAAAATCAAAATTTATTTTATTGCGGAAAAAATTTGTCTTTACAATGCAATTCAATTGAAAACTATGTTAATACATATTTCTTAGCAATCTATTCTAAATCCAAGTAGTAGCTCAAAATTCTAATTTTCAAGCAATGTGATTGAAATCCATTTCTTCACGATTAGATTCAGCTCGCTTCTTCCCTTAAGCTTCCTTTCTTTTCTTCGATCCTACAAAACATCAAAATGTAATCTTATCACATCATGTATTAAGAATCTAGAATAGGAACTTAAAAGAGTTAGTTAATGAATTTTACCTAAAGCAGAGCCATACGTTTTGACTCTACCATCTCTTAGATCTCTTAGGTAAATAGGACAGCTTCATCTCCAATGCCCTTTCTCTTGGCAATAGAAGCAAATTGACTCTTTTGGAACAGCACACGGAACTACTTCAGACTTTGCCTTTCTCTTATGATCAAACTTTTTGATCATGGCATGCCTTTTGTTGCCATTGCCTATATCCATAGAGGTCTGGAAGGCAGATTCATCAATTAACTTTGCTTTTCCAGTGCACCAAACCATTGCTGATTCAGCAACAATAAGCATATAGGTGAGATCGATGAGGGTCACATCGTGGTTCATCATATAGTACTCTATTACGAACTTACTATATGAGTCAGTAAGCGACTAAAGAACCCAGTCAACAGCCAGCTCCTCACAGACAACGTATCCCAACATTCTTAACCTATCAATGTGTGACTTCATCTCTAGGACGTGTGCACACACTGACTTTCCTTCATGTTTACTTGCCAAAAGGGCTTGAGTGAGCTTGAAATTTTCAAGCCTTCGAACTTGTGGGTTAGGGAGAATAATTGGAAGAGGTGGAGGAAGTGAAGCATGATCTCATGTTCCTCGATCGAATTGTGGAATATCATCTTCATGTGGAAAGCTTGTTCCACGAGATTTGGGAAGACCATCGTTGTTGTACTTTGACATCTACAAAACGAGAGAAAAAAATTCAAGTTAAGTTTATTAGAATCCTCGATGCGACACCCAAATGAAACATCGAGGCTAGGATCCAATGACGATTTGAAGGTAGGTAAATGACGTAATCTAGTTGCAGAATATTTGAAGGTAGGTAAATGACGATTTACCAATTTCCACCATGAAAAACGAAAAAGAAATTTAAGTTTTAAATCTATTGAAATTCCTATATCTTTTGAGATTCATTGAAGTTTTCAATGGCATGTTTAAATCTCGATATTGTTGGGTTTTGAGCATTCTAACACTCCTAAGTGTACATGCAACCCTAAATACCTTGGATCTATGTTTTCTCAACTATACATGCAAATATGAACATCTAAGGTATTATCCTAATCTAAGCTATAAAACAATGAATATAACAAGATAGAATACATACCTCTTTGATGTAGAATGTCTTCATGAAGCTTGAGTTCCTAGTACCCCAAGTGTGACACCTCAAATGGTTCACACAACACCAAATACACTTGGAATAACTTGAGAGAATTATACACTTCATGAAAACCAGCTAGCCCTTCTATTACACACACTAGTGGCCCCCGATTTTGGTCAAGAATAAGATGCATATATAGTTAGGGTTACACCATGTAAACCCTAATTGTCATGGCCTTTCATTTCCATGATCCATGGGTACAAATACACCATGGAGCATCATATGGGTTTTAGCCCAACTAGATAATCCATGCAGTATTAGCCCACTATATAAGTATGGATGATTTGCACAATCAACCCATATATTTAATTAGTCTTCTTTTGATCACTTAATTAATCCTAGATTAATTCTTGATCAATACTAATTAAATAATCTTATTATTCTTATTATTAATATACTAGAACTTATAATATATTAATAACCATAAGTGTCTTATTTCTCTCATTATAGTCTATCCAAATGCATGATGCCATGCAACCCAAATGGATCACGCCGAGTCGGGTCAAGTCTTACCAATTATAGTTATGGACTTAGACATTAATCCAACAGTCTCCCACTTGGATAAGTCTAAAACTATTATTGTGTATGACTTCAGGAACCGATCAGCAATCGTAGCTCTCAAAAGCTTATGTCCAACTCTGACCTTGTAGATGAACTCTGACCTTTGTCAATGACTTGTCCATTAGATAAGTGATCATATATTCCTCCATTCTAGATATTATATGGACTGAGACATGGATTATAATCATTCTCTTTGTCCATTTGTTGTTTCCCGATTTCCGATTTATGACGACTGACTAATTGAACAAATCAAATCAGTCCTGGCCCGGCCGAGCACTTCCATTTGTCATCATCAAATCATCGAGGGGCCCACAGATATCGCTTTTATCCCAAAGGTAAAAGGAATGGATAAACTTTGACTCATATGCCTTGTTCTACTACTTGTTGAATCATACACAAAGGCACGTTTTATAGCACCGAGTTACCGAATGCATTTTCGTGCAATCAATGTACAACCAACTCATAGTAACAACTCATATCTCTAGGTTTGAAGAATATAAGATATTATCGTCTCATGATCACTCATGATAAAATCCATGAAGTGATTCCAATGAGCGCGGGTTGAATCCAATACTCAAAACTTATGAGCACTTATAAGTGTTGTGGCCCTTTGTCCAACACCTTAGACCTCTACAAGCTAACCCATGACAGTCTTAATTCATATCTACTTCCAACATATGACCGACTATGGATGGTTTGAATAACTTAGTCATCCAGAACAATGACCTAGTTTATTCTGGAAGTCAAAACATGCAAAATGAAACACAATAATAATCGAATCCAATATGGCCTCAGAACTTATGAATATAAATAAAACACCTTTTATTTATCACCATAAGATTACAAATTATTCAATGTATACTGTTTCAGCTATCAACTTTATTCTTGAATTTAAAACAATAGTTATCCCATTCTCCAAGCATGTACACTATGTTTTCTAAACACTAGTCATGCCACACACCAAGTATGCATACTATGTTTGTTTATGATCTTTACTTTGTGAAATAGATCAATTGAACATAACTCCAATGATCCTCTTTTCACAGTCCCAAATCCTTACTGCAAATGCCAGAATTCCAAATTCATGCCATTTACTGAAATCTGTTAGATTCTAAACTTATATGCATTGATCCTCTTGTAATGATTATGCACAAAGGCAGAGAGACTTGACAACAACCATTACAGATCATTCCAAAGGAGATCAGCTCCTTGGAAACATCCTTCTTGAATTAAGTTTCCTAATCTTACACAGATTGAATAATTTCTAACTTTGAAACATTTCCATATTCCATTTTGACTATCACTTCTGAACAAGAGTTGCCTCCATACAGATTATGTCAATATGGTCCTTCCAGAATTATCACTATACTTCCAACTGTCCTTGAGCAACCAATCTTTGGTAAACCTTAGATTGTCCTCGACAATTGTTTAATCCTTTTAGTCATATCCAGTTCTAAACCTTTTCCCTTCTTAATGCCCCAGGCATTTGGAAAATTTTAGAAAGGATGAATATAACACATGTAATCGATCCTATATCCGAAGCATCTGGGACACGATTCATGATGTCTCACATAAAGACTAAACTAGTCTTTTGCTATAATATTTCCATTTCTATTTGCCAAGCTCTCATAATTCAGATTATGAAAAGGGATCTCGTAATCATAATCGAATTTTAGAACGCAAATAATGGACTCATACACAAAATTTCCTTATGTTGAGCCATTCCAACATGAAATTGATATATATATCCTTGACTAAATGATTAAAACCTCACGATCTAAGCTTATAGATTTGAGATGAAGTATAATTTCCTCTCCCTTAATTATAGCAAAACAACCTTTTCCCAATTGAAACCTTTTGTTTTCAATAATTAACATTGCTAACTTGCAATACTTATCATAATTATCATGCTCCCACTAACATGATGATTATTAGTATAACACTTATGCTCCCACTAGCTTTGACATGTACTCAGAAATCAGCTGACTTTCTTACCAAAGTTCAGATTTCTGATACTAGATTGTATTGATAAAACTTTATCAAAATCATACACCTTATCTTAGATAGCTCACAGGTGTGTCTAAACAATTTCAGAACTATGAAAAGGGATGTCGTAATCATAGTCTCAATTATTTAGACCTTTGCCACTTCTCACAAGTCCATGTTAGTGTGCCGGTTAACCACACAGCTCCACTAACGACTTTGAGAATGCAAATATCAAAATTGCTATCTAGCTAAAATCTACTTAGTGAAAGTGTTTCCTCACCATCATTTTCATGAATCGGAGAGAAACCTTATGACACTTAGATTTAATGGTGTATGTGTTCTTATCCATGTGAATTGTCAAAAACATAGTCACGTGACAAGGATAATGACAAATCCAAGCTCATATGGACTGAACTCAATCTTAATTTCTTGCCACCTGGCAGCTCAAGGGCCTGCCATTGCTTCCAAGTTGTTATGCAACCAATTGAGAAATCTAAGAACTCATATGCAAAGCCAACTTTAACTGGAAAGGACACATAATATGTCAACATGATAGGTTATAAACCTCAAGTTGTGTGCTAGTGAAGAACTTTAGGTTTTATTCTTGATTAGTTCTTGAGACTTTCAAGACTTTTAAGACTCCCACTATCCTCTTGACATATAAGACTTTCTTGTCAGTTATTCAAGAGATAGTGTGAATTCTAATCAAGACAAAAACTTCACAAAATTGGCCTAAGTTGGTCTTTGTTTTATCCAAAACATCACAACTTACCAATTTCAAATGTACAAGAGTAGAAAGCTTTTACTCTTACATTTGACAAGTGTTTTAAACCTTCTTTAAGACATGTCACTCAAGTTACAATCTTGGAGTATGACTCTAAGAATTGTTTTTGGAACGAAGTATGAATCATCTTCTTGATTTAACCACTTCAACAATTCATAGCTCCTCTTCTTAGCTATAAGAAGGCACTTAGAGGATTAATTGTGATAAGGTCTCTAAATCATTAAGATAATCATAAAAACTGATACTAAAGTACTCTCCCATCTTTTCAGATTTGAGAAACTTTTATCCTTCTGCCTAAGTTGATTCTTCTTATTCGCTCTACCTTACATTGAAACTTTTCCAATGTTTCAGAATTATACTTTAGCCTGTAAGTATAACCATATTTACTAAGCTTTAGTAAATTATGACGAATAATCTTATCGATCTTTTGTGGTGGACTTGACCAGTGCACAAGAATGTGTACTCGATCCCTTAGTCCTTTACATGACTCACACATCCATGTGAACAAGTAATTCGTCTTAATTTTCCAATACTTGAAAGTTCTCATTCATCATGTTATACAACTTGCATGATTCCAAGTTCCGGTCCAATTGAAACTTGGGTGATGAGAATCTTTCCTTATTTGGTAAATTTAGACATTACCACAAATAAAAGAATCAATTTCATATTTCCACTCTTGCTATTAATAGAATCATATAAGCAACAATTTTTCCTCAAATGCCATTGTAAGGATATTTTAAAATAAATTAAATCAAAAATTTTCTTTTATTTTAAACTTTGTAGAAAAACTTATCCTTACAATCCATATGAAAACTTGTTGTTATCTATTCCGAAGCAATATCTCATAACTCCTAAGAAGTAGCTCAAGAATCCAATCTTCAAACTACGCGATAGAAATCCATCTACGCGATCAGCTTTAGCATATTCTTTCTTTAAGTTTCTGCACTTTTTTTTTATTCTTAAAACATCACCATGTGACCCAGTCACATCATGTATCCAAAATCTCATAATAGAAACTTAGCAGAGTTAGATAGTGGACTTTACCTGAAGTAGAGACAAATTTATTGAATTTAACATCCTTAGGTAAATTTGGCAGCTTCGCAACCAATGCCCCTTTCTTTGGCAATATAAACATATGAACCCTTTGGTAATGGTACACAGGACTATCAAAGACTTAGCTTTTCGATTTACCATTTGGTCAACCGAGTTGACTATGGCCGATCCCTTTCCACTGGGAAGAGAGAGCTTTACTAGATATCCAATATCATCATTGTCAATGTCCATAATGTTTTAGGAAGTTGATCTTAGAAAATAGATAAGATCATTAAGGGTCTTGTCATAGTCTGTTTCATAGGTATTCCAAAAGAACTCACTATGTGACTTAGAAAGTAGTTGAGCCACCAACTTTCTCAAGACTTTGACACCCAACTCTCCCGGCTTGTCAATATGTGACTACATCTCCAAGATGTGACCACACATAGACCTTTACTTGCCAATAGGGCTTGAGTGACCTTAAACTTTTCAATAACTTGTAGGTTAGGGAGAATAATTGGAGGAGGTGAAAGAAGTATGATTTCCAAGGGACATCATCTTCATTTAGGAAAGCTTGTTTCAAGAGATTTGGGAAGATCATAAATGTCTAAACCAGACATGTTTTGGGAGATATTCAAGATAGTTGATCTAAAGTCCTTAATATGACACCCAATATGAAATATTAAGGCTAGGACCCAACAAACTATTTTATAACTTAGAAGAGGGATGTCGTAATCCAAGTTATAAAATATTTGAAGGTAGGTGAATGAAGATTCACCAATTTCCACCATGAAAAACAAAATAATAATTAGGTTTTTAATTGGATTTGAAACTCCTAGATCTGTTGAGATTCATTGAACTGTTCAATGGCATGTTTCAATCTCGAGTGTGCCCTTCAGGTTTTGTGACTGGGATGCCGAGGATCATAAAAAAAGGTGTGAAGTAACCATGCAAATTACTTGGTACCCTTAAGTGTTTACCCCTCAATCGATGTGCCGGTTAACCACACACGCTCCATCGATACTATGATAAACATTAAGTTACCCTTTCCCTACCTTGTTAAATACGAGTTAGTGTGCCGGTTAACCACACACGCTCCACTAACCGACTTAAACAAAGTGCAAAGTGTAATTTCATGGATTAGCACCTTATTCATATTTTCCTAAGTAACTAAGATTGGGTATTATTAAGAGTTTAGTTACTTAGTATTTATCATTAATACTTTTAATGAAGGGAGAATTATAGTCCTTGTCCTACCCGTTCGGCTAACGAACCTCCACCAGTCAAGGAAGCAGTGGGTGAGAGTGGACACCCATTAAACTGCCATTTTATAGGCAGTAACCTTATACCCCCCTTATAGACCGACTTCGTGAATGAGGCCTACTAACGGTAAGACTGACTTTACTCTTATACATATACATATATATATATATATATATATATATATATATATTATTAACTTAAAATATTATAAAGTATAAGGGTTGAATTTTAACTTTTAAAATTCTAAGGGCTAACTTGGAATTAAAGTATTCACAAGAGAAAACTTTACAAGTTCAAAAACTTGAGGGCAAGTTTTGAAATTATTCAAAACTAATTAATTCCATAACTTATGTGTTTAAAGTAGTTTTAATCCAAAAACTCTTCAAGTTCCATATCTTGAGGACAAGTTATGGAAGACTTTAAACTAATAAAAGAATTAACTTATCTTTATTTTATAACTTATGGAATTAATTAAGGTTACACATTTTTTTTTATTTATTATTTAATGAAGAGACTCTTGGTCCTCCATAACTTGAGGACAAGTTATGGAGTCATAAAACCATTTAATTAAAACTAGACTCTTCATTTTGTAACCTTTGCCAACTTTTATGAGTTTTATGAAACTTAAATGTGACTTTTCATATAACTTGAGGACAAGTTACAAAAACACATGTTAGAATCAACTCTTAGATTAAAATGGATTGAAAACACATAATCAATTAACTTTTCTATTAATCTAAGCAACTCATAAGAACAAGATAATTCAAATCAAACTTTTTCATGTAATTAGCCTAATCACTAAACTAATTCAAAACATGAATCTATTGACAATTATCTTTGAAATTGGATTAGCATGAACATTACCACATCAAAAACAAGTTTATAAGTTCAAAAACAACTTAGGGTAATGTTCCTAGTCCATTTCTAGCCAAAAACCGCGAAAATATGCTGTTTGGGGCTCCTACTCATCGAGTGCATGAACCTACTCGACGAGTAGGATGATTTTACTCATGGACTCGGCGAGTTCATCAGTGGACTCGGCGAGTCCAGTGCCCAGAAAGCCAGAAAATCGAGTTTTTCAGCAATTTGCATCAAGTATAAGAGAAAACAAGCCTTGGCTCTGATACCACTGTTGGGTTTTGAGCATTCTAACACTCCTAAGTGTACATGCAACCCTAAATACCTTGGATCTATGTTTTCTCTATTATACATGCAAATATGAACATCCAAGGAATTATCCTAATCTAAGCTATAAAACAATGAATATAACAAGATAGAATACATACCTCTTTGATGTAGAATGTCTTCATGAAGCTTGAGTGCCTAGTGCCCCAAGTGTGACACCTCAAATGGTTTACACAACACCAAATACACTTGGAATAACTTGAGAGAATTCTACACTTCATGAAAATCGGCTAGCCCTTCTATTACACACACTAGTGGCCCCCGATTTTGGTCAAGAATAAGATGCATATATAGTTAGGGTTACACCATGTAAACCCTAATTGTCATGGCCTTTCATTTCCATGATCCATGGGTACAAATACACCATGGAGCATCCATGGAGCATCATATGGGTTTTAGCCCAACTAGATAATCCATGCAGTATTAGCCCACTATATAAGTATGGATGATTTGCACAATCAACCCATATATTTAATTAGTCTTCTTTTGATCACTATTTCATCCTAGATTAATTTTTGATCAATACTAATTAAATAATCTTATTATTCTTATTATTAATATACTAGAACTTATAATATATTAATAACCATAAGTGTCTTATTTCTCTCATTATAGTCTATCCAAATGCATGATGCCATGCAACCCAAATGGATCATGTCGGGTCAGTTCAAGTCTTACCAATTATAGTTATGGACTTAGACATTAATCCAACAGATATGCCCCTCGATTTGTGACTGGGATGCCGAGGATCACAAAACAGGGTGTGAATAACCATGTAAACTTACATGGTGCCCCCAAATGTTACAGTCACCTATTCGATGTGCCGGTTAACCACACACGCTCCACCGAACTATGAAAAACATTGAGTCACCCTTTGCTACCTTTGCTTAGAACCATTTAGTGTGCCAGTTAACCATACACGCTCCACTAACGTCTTCGCAAGGGCACAAAGTGTAATTTCATGGAATTGCATCAATTCACTTTTGCCTAAAGTAACTAAGATTGGGAATTTTGTAAAAGCATTTAGTTACTTTTGTACTTCATTATACTTATAATGGAAGGTTTCTGTCCTATCCTACCTGTTTGGCTAACGACCCTCCACTAGTCAAGAGTGCGGTGGGTAAGAGTGGATACCCATTCAATCGCCAATTTATAGGCAATTTCCTTAAACACCCCTTATAGACCAGCTTCGTGAATGAGGCCTACTAACGGTAAGACTGACTATTTACTCATACATATATAATACTAGACTTTTAATGTTATATATAGTATAGGGTGTATTTTACACTTTTAAATTACCAGGTGGTCTAATTTAATAAATTATACTTTTAATTTAACTAAATGTGAAGCAAAACTTTATGGATTTATTAAATCTCTTTTAATTATACACTTTAATTAATTAATAAAACCATAAGGGTGTGATTTGAACTTTTCAAAACAATACTAGGGTTTTAGAATTTAACATTTCTAAATTAAACTTTTAATCAACTTTTAAATTCCAAAACTTGAGTGCAAGTTTTGAAACATTTCAAAACATTAGGGTTTAACTTATTTAAATTTCAAAAACAAAACTTTTAAGTTCAAATTTAAACTATAAAACCTAAAGGGATTAATTTGAAACTTTTCCAAACTTTATCAAGAATATTCTAGATCACATAATTCAAATAAGGCAATTAACAATTAATTGGTGGTTATCTAATTAGACCTAGTTCAAATTCTTGCAAGATAATTCACCAAATAATTCAAATAATTAAATCTAATCATATAAGGGAATAATTATCTAACTAATATGAAGTTATCTTTAATTTTGGAAAAGATAATCACCAAATATCATAAAAATCTGATTTATATCAATAAAAAACATTTTGGTAACTATCCCACAGCCAAAAGAGCACAAAATCCCGATTTTTCCTCTATCTGACCAGCTGACTCGTCGAGTCAGGCATGGACTCGGCGAGTTCACCATGAACTCGACAAGTTCATTTATGGACTCGGCGAGTTCAGCCCCCAGAAACCCTAAATTTCGATCTTTAAGCAAGGATAACTCACAATAGCATCAAATACATCAAACAAACAGCCATGGTTCTGATACCAATGATGGGTTATGAGCAAAACATCATTCCTATGGTGTACATGCAAACCCTAACAACTTTTGGATCTAGTTTGTCTAATGAACATGCAATTGAATATCCAAAGCTATAAACCCTAGATCTAGCATACAATTAATCATATTAACATAAGAATGGGGTTTAGATCTTACCTTGATTTTTATGTAGCAATAACAATCTCAAATCCACCTTGTAATGGCTTTAGAAAGCTTAGAGTCACAAGTGTCACTCCTCTAATGGCTCGGAAACACCAAGAGCAAGAGGATGAAGAATGAGAAGAGAGGAGGCACCCAAAAACGTGTAGAAACCCTAAGGAATAAGTTAGCCACGTTCTTGGTGCCCTAGGGATCTTTAAATAGTGAGGCTATTAGGGTTATCTAACAAGGGAACCCTAATTTGACTGCTTAGGCCCTAAGCAACCCATGGACTCCCTCCTTAGAGGCCTTGGACGATTTCTAATGGGTTTCCCCATAGAATTCATCCATTCCATACTCTATAGATGTGACATCCCCAATTTCACGGCCAGAAAAGACCGATTTGTTTATGCTTTGTTTTATAAAATCAGAGTAATCTTTTGATTAAAAGAGTTGCAGAATTTGTTCCCAAAATAAAATATGATAAAATTTATCAAAACGTTTCTCAAACAGAATGTATTTTCATTAAATAATAAAACCTCGGGATGTCATGTTCGATACAGACCAAAAGCATAAACAATATAAAATAAACCTTACAATAGTTATTTATAACTACTGATCTATAATCCAAAATCTCTCGTCAAGTCCACCAACTTATACTCTTGTGCCATCACCTGTAATGCAAAGAAAACTGAGTGGGTCAGGCTTGGGAGCCTGGTGAGCGTATAGGGTTTTCAACCCACAATAATACATTTATTATATTCCATTATCAAACAATCAACCCAATTACCCATCCCCATTATCTTCATTTAATCTTCCCAAAAGATATTATCCTAAGGGTCATCTCCTATATCATGTTTACCTCTCATCTCCTTACATCTTATTTCATTATATGTTTGTTCCTGAGAACTTTTCCTAAGGATCATCGCCTGTATCATATAGAAAATACTAATTCGGGGATCACTCCCTCAATATATGTCTAATAAAGGTTAGGGTATCATCGCATGATTACACAGCCACAACATCGTCTGGACTCGTAAATCATAATAAGGGTTAAACTATCATCGCATGAATACGCAGCCCCAACATCGCCTGGACTCGTAAGTCATAATAAGGGATAGACTATCATCGAATGAATACGTAGCCACAACATCGCCTGGACTCGTAAATTCATCACCTATCTATTATCACCTAATTATCATCACCATTATATCCTCACCTTTCTCTTATCACATTCTTTCAACACACATCAACTATTTCATCTACCCATGTTCTACCCAACATATTTGTAGATATAAATTACATATATAGTGTAAATCATTTAACACCCATATAAAAACATCAATTCCAAGACCATCTCATATAGACAATTAATATATAACACATAGCACGTATTTCATGGCAAATACTTCATAATTATGCGTTAGAAGAAAGTAACTACACACTCACTTGATCAGAAGATGATCAGACAACACTACGGCTTACACTAGTAGTAATCCTCAGCAGATCTAGAAGATCTCCACAAAAATCGAACTTCTCGCGGGTAGAGCTTCGGCTCGGGAATCGCACTTCTCGGGATCTTCGGGGCTTCGAAACTTGCTTCAGGGCTCGGGAATATTACGGGGCTTCGGGGTACTTCTTGCACGAAAAACGATGCAAAAACGCGAGAGAAAGAAGAGAAATAAGCAAATGAATCGGCTGCACTCGATTCCCTTTTATAGGGTCTGGATTTGCGATTTATGCAGGGCGTAACCTGGATAAGTCCGGTGACTCCCCCCTTGGATAATATCGAAAATTTATATTTAAATTTAATATCGAAATATTTAATAAACTTCAAAAATTCATATCTTCCTCATACGAACTCTGTTTTCAACGTTCTTTATATCCACGCGTTACGATCTACAACTTTCGTTTAGACTCCGTCGGCTAATTTTGACTTTATTTTTATTATTTATTTTTAGTAGGCCGGGACAGGAAAACTCCGTTATAAAATCATAATTTCTTCATCCGACGTCCATTTTCGCCTATCTTTTTATCGTTTTACTAAAATTAATGAGATCTTCGATTCTCATTTAGATTGTTTCGGCTAAAAACCGTTCGGTCTCAAATCGAGTATTCAGGCTGCATACCGCTAAGTCGAAACTTCGAAAAATCATAACTTCCTCATACGAAGTCATATTTGGGCGTTCTTTTTATGCAGGCTCATGGTTTAACGTATTCTACGACTTTCATTTAGATTGCTAAGGCTAAATATCGCTCTAACGTAAATTCACGTTTTACGTCGCGTTGTGTCGTGCCGGTGCTGTCGCGAAACTTCGACAGGTCATAACTTCTTCGTTATAACTCGGATTTCGGCGTTCTTTATATGTACGGAATCCTTGTAACATATACTACAACTTAGTTAAGATTATTCATTCTAAATAATCTTTTATCAAAAAGTCATTTTTGACGCTTATCGTCTCTAAATTGACTAGCCCTGATCTACGGGCGTTACAATTATCTCCCCCTTAGGATGATTACGTCCCGGAATCATCAACGAAAATAGAACTTGTATAATGATTCCATATGCTATCTCTTCATTCCAGGTAATAATTGTAAATTCTATGTTTCCTCGAAAGAGTATTTAACTCTATGGCTTTCTTGACCGTAGACGATGCCGAATCTTGCATCTGCTTATCGTACTATGTTGTACTTTCAATCATAACCCTTGAGTTACCAAATAAGTCGTTATTATGGACTCCTTCTTCTTCTCGGGATAAATACTTTCCTTTATCTATTGTAACAAACCGATGGGTCGTGCTCTACTAACCTCTCATCGAATGATACAATGCTTAGACTCAGGTCTCTTAGAGTTAAATTCCAAAATGGAATATACCTTCCTTCATATTCTAATGTGATATAATCACATTTCATCATGTAGCATTTCTACCTACAAACTTCCTTCAACAACGAGCGCGACACTATCAATCGCATTAACTTCAACCTTCTGACTTAAGTCAGATGTTACATCTAACTTGGTCCTCTAGACCACGTAACATACTCCTCGTAGTCGAACTCAAATTTAAACATGACCACTAGGGTCGGAACAAGAACCATCTTACTAGTCATTACCGAAACAATGGTAATGACATACCAGAATAAAATGGAATCAATCACTAGCTTCTTGGTCACCTTACGACTTTCCCTGATCCAAGAGCGAGTCCTATGCTTCCGGTAGTATAGATCTCTACTACCATTCACACCTACTCATACTCGTCCCAAGTATTATCTCGCAGTTAACCAAGTCACCATACATAAATCATATAATCATTCAACACATCAGATAACAAAACCAGGGTTTATATTAATTCTTGAAACTATTACACAAAAGTTCAAGTTCACCCTATACTATGCCTCTAATAGGCTACATCATAAGTTACTATTCGCACTGTTACTTCATAACTTGATCGTTGGATATAAAATCCTCATCGTTGATTCACTTCGTCGAGGATCATGTGGAATGCCCTTGGCTGTGGCGGTACTTTTTTCTTTGCAGCTTTGTCCTTCTTTGGGCAGTTCTTCAAAATATGACCACCATCTCCACATTCGTAACACTTCCTATTGTCGAATGTACAATCTCTGGAATAGTGACCGGTCCTACCACACTTATAGCAGGTCACTTATCCATCACATCTTCCGAAGTGCTTCTTCTTGCACTTTTCACACCACTTGGTTTCATCTTTTCCTCCGGATTTCGAGAGTTTGGTTTCTTTGTCGATCATTGAAGATCCCTCGTGTTTCCTTTTCCCTCCAACTTCAACTCTCTCTAGACCCTTTTCCTTTATTTGGGTCTCCACATTCTTGGCTGCCCAGATGGCAGCTTTCAGAGTGGTTGCTTGCTTGACTATCAGACCAAAGTCTGTTGGTAATCCATTGGCAAACTTGTTGACCTTGGAAAGTTCAGTTGGAATTAGGTATGGAATAAGCTTCATCTTCTCCGTAAAGCTTGTAGCGTATTCAGTGACGCTCAATTTTCCCTTCTTTAAATTTTGGAATTCATTGTTGATTTCCAGAAGATCCTGCTCAGAGTAGTATTGCATTTTCATTTGCTCCACGAACTCTTCCCAAGACATCTTGCTAGCTTCCCTCTTGGGCATTGAACCGGCCAGTAACTTCCACCAGCTCAGTACTCCAGATTTTAAAAGAGGGATTGCAAGAGCGGTCTTCTGTCTGTTGCTACACTCGCAACTCTCAAACATTGTCTCCATCTTGGAGATCCAGTCCATGACTTGCACCGGTGTCAGGCTCCCAGAAAGACATGGTGGTTTGGATGCCATGAAATCCTTGTACTTGCATCCACGTCCATCATTGTCTCCATCCTGATTGTTTCGGCGAACTATTGGTGGGTTGGCTTGACCAATGGTCCCACTATAGTTCCCTTCCTCTGACTGCCCCTCATTCAGCTCAGGCTGCTCAACTGGTATTGAGGGTTCACTCCTGTTGTTCGGCAACAATTGTCTCATTTCCTCCTTTTGTTCAGCCATCATGGCTTGAATCATGGTTCGCACTCCAGCCATTGTGATTGGTTCAGGTGTTGCTGCTACCACAGCCACTCGCTCAACCACAGGTGGTTGATTCCTGTTTTCGTTCACGTTTCCAGCTCCACTCCTGGTTCTTGTCATTTTGATCTATACACCGAATAAGGTGAAATTAGATCCTTATTCATGATGGATATTCAAATCATCCTTATCACTCCGAAACGTTTACATGCTAGTTCTAATATCGTAGTCGTACGCTTAGAATCCTACACATATAAGGTTTCCAGATCCGGTCGGCAATAGAACATAGATCCGAACAAATAATATCATATATGGAAACATATAACATTTAGCACATAAAAGCATCTCAGGAAACTTTCCTAAGATAAGCTAGTGCTCATGTCTAAAATTTAACAGACACACATCTCACAATCTCCACTTAGCATCCTAAGTTTAAAGTCTAGAAATCCTACAAATTCCTAGTTCGCTTAAACTAATGCTCTGATACCAACTATGACATCCCCAATTTCACGGCCAGAAAAGACCGATTTGTTTATGCTTTGTTTTATAAAATCAGAGTAATCTTTTGATTAAAAGAGTTGCGGAATTTGTTCCTAAAATAAAATATGATAAAATTTATCAAAACGTTTCTCAAACAGAATGTATTTTCATTAAATAATAAAACCTCGGGATGTCATGTTCGATACAGACCAAAAGCATAAACAATATAAAATAAACCTTACAACAGTTATTTATAACTACTGATCTATAATCCAAAATCTCTCGTCAAGTCCACCAACTTATACTCTTGTGCCATCACCTGTAATGCAAAGAAAACTAAGTGGGTCAGGCTTGGGAGCCTGGTGAGCGTATAGGGTTTTCAACCCACAATAATACATTTATTATATTCCATTATCAAACAATCAACCCAATTACCCATCCCCATTATCTTCATTTAATCTTCCCAAAAGATATTATCCTAAGGGTCATCTCCTATATCATGTTTACCTCTCATCTCCTTACATCTTATTTCATTATATGTTTGTTCCTAAGAACTTTTCCTAAGGATCGTCGCCTGTATCATATAGACAATACTAATTCGGGGATCACTCCCTCAATATATGTCTAGTAAAGGTTAGGGTATCATCGCATGATTACAGCCACAACATCGCCTGGACTCGTAAATCATAATAAGGGTTAGACCATCATCGCATGAATACGCAGCCCCAACATCGCCTGGACTCGTAATTCATAATAAGGGATAGACTATCATCGCATGAATACGTAGCCACAACATCGCCTGGACTCGTAAATTCATCACCTAATTATCATCACCATTATATCCTCACCTTTCTTTTATCACATTCTTTCAACACACATCAACTATTTCATCTACCCATGTTCTACCCAACATATTTGTAGATATAAATTACATATATAGTGTAAATCATTTAACACCCATATAAAAACATCAATTCCAAGCCCATCTCATATAGACAACTAATATATAACACATAACACGTATTTCATAGCAAATACTTCATAATTATGCGTTAGAAGAAAGTAACGACACACTCACTTGATCAAAAGATGATCAGACAGCACTACGGCTTACAGTAGTAGTAATCCTCAGCAGATCTGGAAGATCTCCACAAAAATCGAACTTCTCGCGGGTAGAGCTTCGGCTTGGGAATCGCACTTCTCGGGATCTTCGGGGCTTCGAAACTTGCTTCGGGGCTCGGGAATATTACCGGGGCTTCGGGGTACTTCTTGCACGAAAAACGATGCAAAAACGCGAGAGAAAGAAGAGAAATGAGCAAATGAATCGGCTGCACTCGACTCCCTTTTATAGGGTCTGGATTTGCGATTTACGCGGGGCGTAATCTTAGGTTACGCAGGGCGTAACCTGGATAAGCCCAGTGACTCCCCCCTTGGATAATATCGAAAATTTATATTTAAATTTAATATCGAAAATATTTAATAAACTTCAAAAATTCATATCTTCCTCATACGAACTCCATTTTCGACGTTCTTTATATCCACGCGTAGGTGAGAATACGATCTACAACTTTTGTTTAGACTCTGTCGGCTAATTTTGACTTTAATTTTATTATTTATTTTTAGTAGGCCTGGACAGAAAAACTCCGTTATAAAATCATAACTTCTTCATCCGACGTCCGTTTTCGCCTATCTTTTTATCGTTTTACTACAATTAATGAGATTTCAATTCTCATTTAGATTGTTTCGGCTAAAAACCGCTTGGTCTCAAATCGAGTATTCGGGCTGCATACCGCTAAGTCGAAACTTCGAAAAATCATAACTTCCTCATACGAAGTCAGATTTGGGCATTCTTTTTATGCACGCTCATGGTTTAACATATTCTATGACTTTCATTTAGATTGCTAAGGCTAAATATCACTCTAACGTAAATTCACTTTTTACGTCGCGCTGTGTCGTGCCGGTTCTGTTGTGAAACTTCGACAGGTCATAACTTCTTCGTTATAACTCGGATTTCGGCGTTCTTTATATGTACGGAATCCTTGTAACATATACTACATCTTAGTTAAGATTATTCATTCTAAATAATCTTTTAGCAAAAAGTCATTTTTGACGCTTATCGTCTCTAAATTGACTAGCCCTGATCTACGGGCGTTACAATATATTAATGTCTTTATTTAATTAATGTCTTTTAGCCACAAGTTTAATTCTTATTTCAACTATCACACAATTGACAGTTCTAGCCCCCTTTATTTAATTAATGTCTTTTAGCCACAAGTTTAATTCTTATTAATTCTTGACTAATATTAATTAAACAATATGATTTCTCCCTTAATATATTATTCTCATAATATATTACGAACTCATAATTAATCCTCTCTCTCCATAATTCATCCTATCAAGTTGCTTTGGTGAAGGCAACCCAAAAGGACCATGCACCATCGGGTCAAGTACATACCAAAATAGTTATGGACTTAGACACTAATCCAATAACAAGTTCACAGTGACCATTACCGACACCACGGACACCATACCTGCAGTCGTATCCGAAACAGCATGTCGGAAACTGTTAAAATCACCGCTTGAAAAGTTTATATCCGACACCCTGCTCCCAAACAGGAACACCCTCCCTCCAGTCATCACCGACCAAAAAGACCAAACAAAAACAATGTGTATCAAATGCTCAGAACATCAACAACTGACAACATCTGTTTCATAATAATTGACATCCAAGAATCAACAACACAATCAGAGACACCTATCCCAAAAACACCAGCCCAAGAACAGATGACAAGAATGCGATCAGATGACAGAACACCAGAACCGACAACCTCTACCCGCCCTGTCGCGCGCACTCTCGCCTTCACTCCACCAGGTAAAAGACAACATAATCAAATCAAATTTAGAGTGCAAAATACCAAAACAAATACTAACACCTCTCGATTAGTTATGTCACTGGGCCACCTCCACCAAAAATTCAAAAACGGACCACAAAATAGGAAGTATCATGAAACAGCACTATGAAATCCATCTTTTGTTTCGGACAATATGTTTCTTTTGTAGCAAACACGATAAACAGCTATCCAATGTAATATAAACATTAATAAACGAAGACTCTTTGCATGCTTTCAGTATTCCTAGATTTCACAGGAAAGAACCCATATATTAATTTCAATAAACACATATAAAATAAATAAATTTATATGCAACAACAATTAACAATTTACAAACTACATTAATCAAAAGTGGCGCCATAACGTCATAAGTAGTACACTCAAATAGATATACAAGCTACAAAGCCTATTTAAGACAACCCTGATATTAATATCGATTCTTATATTATCCCATTTTCCAAAACAAATCTACCCCATGCAGTCAAAGATTTACCCAGATATTACCAAATTAAAACCACAATCACATCTATCAAATAAGGGAAGTGATACTTCCACGGTTGTTTTTTTATTCATCCACGATTTTTAAAGTAATTTGTCAATTTTGCCCTTCATTTTTATTTAGGGTGTAATTAATTATTCAAAGATTACTACTCGCTCCCAATCTCTATTCATCCACGATTTTTAAACTAATTTGTCAATTTTGCCCTTCATTTTTATTTAGGGTGTAATTAATTATTCAAAGACTACTACTCTCTCCCAACCTCTCAAACACCGCTTCCCCTATTTCTCGTGTCATCCAATTTGAAATTCTTCTGAGAATACCTTCTCTCCGTAATCAGACATGGGGTTTAAGAAGAATCTCCTCATTACTTCACTAGGTAGCAACAATCACCGGTCACAATTTGTTGCTTGTGCTTGCAGAGCCATCGTCGGCTTATTTTAGTGTCGGCTATTACACCTCATGGGTATTTCGTCATCCATGTTCCAAGTCTTTGGAATTGTGTGTAAAATTTCATGATTTTTATGTAAAACTGAATGTAGAGTAGTAGATCTAGAGTTTTAAATGATGAATTTTATGGAGGTTTGAAGTTTGCTGTTTGGAAATTAGGGCCAGTTCGTAATTTACATCCTAATTTATAGGAATAAGGTATGAACTTGATGTATGATGCTTTGGTTGAATTTATGAAGATTAAGTTTGATTTTGGTAGATTTTGAGATCAAATCGGAAATTAGAAGTGAGAGGTGTAAGCGAGAGGAGTATGGATCCCATGCTTACCATCATCGTTCCGGATGTCGGTAACAACCGGTTCATCCTCATCGTTTACGTTTCTTCTTTTCTTATGTACAGACGATCTATAATGGGCAACTGGAACGGTGTAGCTATTACTAGAAAGGAGCATCACGAAAAAAGCATGTTAAGGTGAAAATAATGGTCCCAGAAGATGAGACTCTGTCGGAGATTGTGGTTGAAGGGAACAACCAACAAGTTGAGAAGATGAATGAGTTGCAGGCTTAAGATTTCCTTTGGTATAATTGTTTGCTAAAAATCAATGTTGTTTTTGAATAATTAATTACGCTCTAAAAATAAATAAAGGGTATAATTGTCAAATGCTTTAAAAATCAGTGGATGTATAAAAAAAAGCCGTGTAAATATCAGCGCCCATCAAATAAAGGCAAAAAAATATGACAGCCACCCTACCTCTATAACTTTCCAGAAAATTAATTAACTGCCTCTAATAAATACAATCCAACAACCACAATTAACCCCTATAAAATCATACCCCAAAGATATGACCCTCTCCACCAAACACGAAACATACAACATGGAGACCATCATCGAGAAACTTCAAAACCAGCTCGAGACAATGATGGAATCATTGGCAATGGTCCAAAACGCATACACCAGCATCTACGAGTCAAGGCAGACTATGATACAGGAAACACCGGTGGAAATGCCATACATGCATGTCATCATCACCGAATCCTTCATCAAAGACCTCGACACCGTCATCATGCTCGACATATTCCAAGCGATGCAGGAGAACATGAATGCAGCAACAGACCTCTACAAGAAGATCATTCAAGACCACAAAGCACCATGACGACCCATACCACTACAACTCTTTTGTAATCAAATGTCCACTGAAAATCCTTTAATGAATGGACAGTTTTGTAATGGAATATCCTATAAGGATCCAGTAGTGAATGATAACTTTTGATGCTTTTCCTGAAATATACTTATAAATTCTATAAATACATTCTTCATATGTTAAAATAGATACCAAATAGCTTGGTCAAAACTTGCAACCGATATCACCTTACGACAATAGGTTCCTCTGCCCCCCGCTTCGCTAGTTAAAAATAAAGTTTTTATTGTTTACAATTTAGTTTTAAAAAAAAAAATCTTAAAAAAGGAATGAAATGTTTTCGTGGTAACAAATCATATTTCCGTGGTAAATACCAGACGCTTACGTGGCAATCCGGTGAGGATGGTGACGCAGCTCGCTCGAGTCTAACGGATGGTTTCATGACAGAGACTTCCAGAACAACTTCTTTAACAATACCTATTATGATTTCGTTTTTAGTTACTAATACCCCTCTCTGTCTCTCACAACTACTATAAAATTCCTCTGTGAAGAGTTTTGAATTCAAATCGGATCGTCATCAAATTTTGGGATTACCAATCTTCTTCGCTGTCTCGATTCGAATCGGAAGTTGTTAGGGATAATCTGTTCATTCCGCTCAGGTTCGTGAAACCCTAATTTTTTATTGTGTTCTTGTAAACCTGCTTCAAATCGTAGGATTTTGTGCATTCTATTCGTAAATTTGTGTTCATTTTCTTGTGTCCATTATTTAGGGATCGAGTGGATCCCTAAGTTGCTGTTGTCTTTCTTGTCAAGACTCTACAAATTTTTGATTGTCATTGTAAAATCTGTGTCGAATGTTTTATTCCTAACTCGAACCCTAAAATGAAAATCGTTTTTATGTGTCTTGCGCGATCATGAATCTCTAAAAAACCGTGATATAGTCCCTATTTTGCAGAATGGCAGAACCAGAACAAGCACCAGAACCAACACCGATGATGACGGCGCTGCAACGCTTGAATGGTCTAGGGTTTCCTACCCAAACTTGGGACATCACTACGACGGGAATGCAAGAACGCCAATTTTTATCGTTATTGGAAAAGGTGATATCGCTTGAAGATAGAACGTTGATGGAAGCTATTCTAATCGGCACCAGTGATGGTCAGTGGACCACAGTTGGTACTTGTTCTATCATTCAGATGACAAAGTTCTGTAAATGGATCAAGAGTCCCGATGGGAAGCCGTTTATAAACATCGCCAAATGCAAAAGAGACATTGAAAGAAAAAGGGTCGATGGATATACAATTGAACAGACAGTTTTTGCTTGTGCCCTTCTTGATCAGAAGAAAGAGTACAAGAAATATGAAACAAAGACCATGAAGGACGAACAAGACAAAACAGAAGCGGGAAAAAAATTAGTCAAAGTGGAGCAGGAGATGCAACCAGGTTCGGTTTATGTAGAACCCAACATTGCTGAGATAGGGACAATTTGTCTTCAGTTGCATGCTGAAAGGGAGGGCACACCTAACCCTAACCCTGAAGAATGCAGAAGAAGATATGGAAATGTGGCTAAGAATATTCATGTGATGCAGTTTCTTACTTATCAGAGGGAAAAGCTGTTGAACACAACTCTTTTATATGGGAAACAACAAGACTTTTATTAAGACACTTAAGGAGAACTTACACTTTGTGAGACTACTACACACTTTGCTTTCTTTGAGGCTTTCTTGGATGGTTTGGAGCAAATGAGCTCCATACCTATTTATAGGCCTCATAGGAAGGTTCTAGATACTAGCATACACTTACTACATACTAGATAATTCTAGAACTATCTAACATACTCTACATGCTTCCATATGTTTCTAGAATGTTCTACCATGTTCTGGAGAGGTTTAGGTTGCTCCAGTGTCTTCTAGAATGATCCATATCCTTCCAGGGTCTTCCATGTCGTTCTAGAGTATTCTAGACTCTTCCGGTATATTCCAGAGTCTTCCATAGTCTTCCATAATGTTCTAGAATCTTCTAGAGCATTCTAGAACAAGCTAAAGTCTTCTAAATAATATTTGTTTTATTGGGCTAGTGATGATCTTTAACAAAAGCAACTGAGAAGGTGGATCGTGAAGAAGATTCATTCTTTGGCTAAGTTTGGAAAGAGCCATAAGCTCAATAATTTTTGTGCTTATGCTACATTCTTGAGAGAAGATGATGAAGCATTTACTCCAGATATTATGAAAGTGCTTATGACACCCATGTTGAAGAAAAACCCATCACCATGATCATGGGCATAGGTACATTTTGTCTATATTCCAAAATTTTAAAGTCTCCTAGAACTTTGATACTCTGTTTGTGTTTGATATAATACATTTGTCTATACATTTGTTGAGGTATGTTAGAATGTTGATGTTAGCTTGGGGGATTCTAATGGCACCATATTGAAAACCATTTTAGTAAGTCAAAACCACCATTAGTCATTATGGTGTCATGTCATTAACTGTTTGCTTGCATGTCATTAATATATAAAAAACTATTAAAAAATTGATTTGATATCTAGATAATCAAGCGTCCTAACATAATTTCATTCTTCTTATACTTTTTTTTCATTTTAACTCCTTTAACTTATATATAAATTTTAAAACACACCCTCATATTTTTTATTTTCATTTCAAATTTAATAACTTGATTATTTATTTGAAATATATAATAAAAATATATCCAAACAATTTAAAGAAAATCAATCTCATCGTATGCCTTGCTTACATGATTTCAATTCTTCTTACACATTTTTTTATTTGGACTCCTTTAATTTATATATAAGTTTTAAAACGCACCCATATATTTTTTATTTTCATTTCAAATTTCATTAACTTGATTATTTATTTGAAATATATAAATACAAATATATGTTGATAATCTTAAAATTTATACCATTGACGGGTATTTACATTTTATATTTCTTATTTGGTATTATGTGCATTAGTATTAATGTATAAAAATATAAAAATCAAAATGATTACAAATTTTAAAAAACTATCCCAATAATAAAAACTTTTAAATAATGTAAATTATAAACGTTCCATATTTTATTTTTAGTATTGCTTTAAACTCATATCCACTTTCAATAAAGTTTATATTTTACTAATATGTATTTTATCTTTTTAAAGTTATCACTTTATCGGTCGATGACATTTTTATCAGTAAAACAATCAATACATTTTAAGTTAAATTTAACAAGAAAGTTACTAAACATAATTGTGTTGTCGGCAACTTCGGTTTGTGAAGTATTTCTATTTATAATTTTAGCGAGGAAGTTACTAAATTTATAATTTTAATGACCGATCAATTTACACCAACTCAACAACCTTATAGACGTAGTATTTCTACTTGTACGTTTGATTATATGAAGACTGATTTATTTGATCTAAATTAGGAACTTTAAGCAAAACATATACTCGTTTCGAGAAAAAATCTACAGCAAAAACATATAAAACACAACTGAACTTACTAGATCTTACCATTTTATGTCTTTTACCTTTTGCTAAATTACCGTTTATCATTTTGTATTGTGATTTATGACTAATTAATATTTTGAAGTTTTTATAACTTTTGAAAAAAAAATTAAATGTTTCAAATATTTTTCATATTAAAAGTATAAATTAAAATTATGTTTTATTTTATAGGATCTAAGGATCTCGATCCTGATCTTGCAAACCTAAAAACGATCCTACGTAGGATCCCGATCTTGACAACTTTATGTTTGTCGTTCTAAAAAAACTTAATTTTTTTATTAAATTATGTTTTATATACTTATTTAAAACTCGTCGGTCTTATAAATGTATTTACGAAAAACATCATATAACATTTGTTTATACTCAAAATATGAAATAGAAATATATATATATATATATATATATATATATATATATATATATATATATATATATATCATTAAGAAATAAGTTTTGAGTAATTTAAATAATTAAGAAATAATGTCATAATTTGGCGGACTACTATGAAATTCTAAGTGTGTTGCTATTATCATTAAAGAAATGAAAGTGTGATGGTATTTTGGGTAACATATGAATTTGCATTGTTATTACCAGGAAAAAACTAAAGTAGACTGCTATATTGATAAAAAGAGTAAAGTTTGATGCTATTTCCAACAACATTATAGTTCTCCCAAATAAAAGTCATTGTCTCGGCATAAGTTTTTATCTCTTAAGTGCACAAATCCACAACCAGGACTTAATTGACAACACTTGTTTAGTTTAAACATGATATCAAAATCATTAATTAATCCCTAACCTTTTTAGGGATCTCTCAACTATTTTCTAACTATGGCTCATGCTTTTTGTCCATGTATGTCTTCTATGATACTCACAGGTGATGATAACTTTAAATGTTTACCAAAAAATATGTAGATTATTACATTCAATTCTAGGTTTGTAGTCTATGTAATTTGTTAATGCAATATTTGTGATTGTAGAGTATTAGCAAAGCTTATTCATTGTTCATCTAAAAATAATACTATCTTTCTTTATCATGGAATAAGATTGTGTTATTTTAGTTCCAAGGCACTTTTACATATTGTTGTACTCAATGAAATGCCATTGTTGCTAACATCAGAATAAATAAAAGCGGTTATTAATGCAATAAACTTTTGGACATGGGGTAATCCATTTGATTTGAGACCGCTTAAGTCAACTTTCCATTTTATTGCCTTCTAGCAAAAGGTTTTGTAGACCTAAGATCACATTTCCCAACTCTAACTTTAAATTTTGTTAAAAGAACACACGCCAAAACATAAGCATATATGGTAAACATGCATAATCTAGAGCAAATATATCTTCTTTGTTAAAAAACCGTTTGAGGTTTTTAAGGAGAAGGCAAGCTTGCAACACATTGGGAGTGTAAACACAAAAAATGAATAAATGTCACAACTTGTCAGATTAGTGGTTAACAAGTCAAAAAAATAAAAAAAAGGGTCAGCCAATAATTAGCTACCTTGTTTTTCTTGTACTTTTGATCTTATAGCATTCAATGGGGGGAAATGCTATCACTTGATCTTTTTAAATCATATAGTGCAGTTTGTAACTTGTGTAGTGTTCTATTATATCATTTGGCTATAAAATAAAAAACATGTAAATGGAAATAAAGTGAAGGCAACAACATTTGAAGGAAAAAACACGATGTTATAGTTAATCAAAGTCAACGCCGCTAGATAACTTGTCAAAAACACAAATTTAAGATTTGTCTCTAATAAAATGAAAATATATAACAGATCATGCAAAATATGAGCAAACTATTTAAAAAAAAACCATTACAATTTATTCAATGTTGAATTGTATCCACTTTTTTTTTTCAATCAAATCATAAACCATTCATACAAATTTTCCAAGTTAATCATTTCGACTTGATAAAACAAGTTAACGTATTTATAACAAAATTAGTTGTTAAAGCTGATAAAGTAAATGACTACAGTTCATTTGAAAAAATATATGAAAATGTAAAAATTGGTTTTTATGCAAAATTTTAGAATCAAAGTGGCTTTTCCTAATGTGTAAATAAGTGGGGCATATCTAATAGTTTCCAAACATATAAATAAAACTTAAAAAGTATTTAAATGTAATTTATTGAATTATATTCCATTTCTTGTCAATCAAAGATGAAATTTTTTTTTATGATTCCTTCAAATTCCAATCCTTATAAAATCATGACATAATTTTTTGCTGGGTGGGGTAAAGCAATAACCTCATTCTCTACAACAAACAAATGTCTAAATTTTCCTTGCACCATCACAAGGAGTCTCTTGTTACAATATCCTTTAATTAAGAGCAAAAAGAGTAATTCATGAAAATTTATAATACTTTGATCAAATAACTAATGTTCTGTTGATTTAACTTCATGTGAAGACATCACTGAGTAAGGAATTTGAGTTAGTATGCAAAAGTTGATCAGCTATTGGAATAGCCATCCATCAGCAAGCTTCATAAGTAGTTGCAAGTTAGGGCTAATCTCTCAGGAAAAGTTTTCAAATCACAAAAAAAATCATTGATTCAAACAAAAGATGATTTCAAAATTAAAGTAGTTCTTGGTAGAAATGCGAGTTCCCAAAAAACTCATGCACGGAAAAAAATTAAGTTGAACATTAAACTTAAAAGCACTTTTGATCGAAAAAACGAAAAAAAAAAGTGTAGATGCAGATTACTAAAAATTCAAAATAACAAATTTCATTTATAAGCTGAAAATCCAATAACAAATTATAACTAAGAGTATGAAAGCATCACAACCATATTCTTGTTCCTGTTTACATCACAGCAACACATGAATATGCTGCAAAAATCGATACAAAAACAAAAAACAAAATTTGTACCTATGAAATCAAAGAAAAAAAGTATGACAGATCAAAGATGAAATCAATTTGGCAAAGAGTTGCTTACATAGAAGTGTCATCAAGAACTACAGTCGGTTCAAAATCATCCATTGGTTGCAATTAAAGCAAAATCAAAATAGGGACAACTCAACCAAAGAGAATTCATACCTCTCATTTGAAGTTAAAGACTATGAAACCACTCTTTAGTCTTGTAATTAAATGAACCAAACTGGAAATCATCCAAAGCATTAAATGATGTAACATAGCATTCTCACTCTTCTTCGCCCTCTTCATTGGGAGATAGAGTGACATCATATTGTTTAAGTAAAATAACATTCACAAACTTTTTCATAGCCTTCAACTATGTCTATCATCACTTGTGACATAAAAGCTATTATTATAAGTCCTAACCAATACAGTTACCATGGTGCATAATATACTCTAGTTTGCATAAGTAAGGTATCCATGAGGTTAGTTAAACCACTCGAACTTTCATAGAGAGCAAGATGTATGCAATTTAACCTTACAAGTCATCTACCTACTTGTTTTCTTTACAATTAATTTATTGTTAAAATAAGTACAATTATAAAATTTTGGCAAATTTGGAGCAGAATGACCAACTTTCAGGTTATCTTTAGTACTACATGTTGCAATTGTAATTCAGGATCTCCAGTTGCTTTAAATGATCTATTATTAAAATAGTATATTGTCTCTTTTAACAGCCAGGTGTAGGGCAAATCTCTAATGGAAGTATATAATGTTTTCCACAAGTAACATCAAAGTCAACTCCATTATTATTAGATATTTGTCTTTTCACTTTTATAAATCATGCTCCGCTGTTTCATTAAAACCTACTTAACCCTAGGAAGCGAGTATAGCAAAAATTATAACCCAAAATTTAGAAAACACATACCTGAAAAAAACAGTGTCTCCCAAATGGGTGTGCCCGATTGATTTTGATGGGTGTTTGAGTAAAATATTGTGTGCTTGGAAACGTATAAATGCGATGTGGATTCAGAGAAGAATGGTTGAATCGACATAGGGATAAGTTGCGTCGTTTTGAAGGTGGGTTTCAAGAAGAGCACATTTCGTCATGTCGACGAACAAAGGATTCTAGGTGAACCGATGCTAAATCAAATTCATACGGTTCCAACACCGGTTCGTAACCCATCCGCCTATCGACGAAATTTAACTTTACGTGATTACGTCGACTCAATCCTTGTTCGCTTCACCTTCAACGCCCGCCCTTCTGCAAATCGATCCACCGATTCCCCATCTCCTCCAAAAAAACGTACGGCTTAATCCCCAATAGGAAATCCGACATATTATCCCAAAAAAAACGGTAATTCCTTGGTCAAATGTCCTGTTACACATTTTTTTTCAATCGCTTCGAAAAAACGATCCATCTAACCGACATGGCTTCTTGAAGACATAAGGGTATATAAACGCTCCTTATTCCCTCTGTTTGATATCTTCTTCCCCCGTCAGTTCCTGATTTATCATCGCTTCCCTTTGTTTCATTGAAGGTTTAGGAAAACGACTTGCTTAGTCCGCCTGTTTTTCCCTCCATTTTGGGACACTGACATCCTCCTTCTCCATACCACCGCTCCCTCTAATCCAATAATATTCAATGTTTTTCATTTTCTTCTGTTTATGACTACTATCTCAATATTTTACATGGTGTCTTACATGTATTTTCTCTCAAATCCGATCATCACACCCACTAGCACGACTCTTTCTTCTTTCTGTTTTTGGTCTATGTCTATTATAGAAAACATACAGTTTGGTCTATGTTTATTATAGAAAACATATATAAAGATGGGAAGAAGACAAGATTGAATCACGTAAATAATTTCTCCTTCATCTCCAATCAACAATTACAAAGTTAGAGTTATTTTTGCTCTAATTTTCCTTGATTAGGGTTTTCAGTATCACCATAACTGTTGATTATGTGACCATATATTAATGAAATAATCTTTATGAGGAGAGGGGTTGTTGATTAAAAACATAGGTGATCAGGATGTGTGTTTTGAATCATTTTAGTTACGTTCTTCACAAATGAATGTACATATTGATTACATTTACTATGATGCTAATATCATTCTTAATAATTGCAAAGTTGTTTGTTTACAGACTTCCTTGGCTTTTTGTATATGATTTTCAAATCAAATTCTTTCTTTCTTGTTTTGAAAAGAAGGTAGGATGGGACACATGGCATATTTCATTATCAGACTTCTCTCTTTATAGTTGTTGGATCTTCTGATGGTGATGGGAGGGGCAATATGCTTTTCATGTAGCAGATGAATCATTCCTTACATGTGACACATTTTCTTCCACCGAACCTCTCTGAATCCCTTTGTGTTATTTTGGTTATGTGGGACCTCTGATGTGTTAAAAAAAGTGATAGTTGATGCAGAATTCATGCCATAATGTTGAAATTTCTTGATGCTAAGTCATTTGGGTCACAAAACAAGGTAGGAGAGTATTTGTCCTCTAACTTTTGTTTTTCCATAAATGTTCAAATCTATATTGAAACCAAGTATCTAAAGTTCAAATGGTTTATCTCAGGTGCTTTGAAACCTAAGACAGAAGAAATGAAGGAGCAAAAAAGAAGATGCACATATATGTATGTTTTTTATGCTTCTTTGACCATATCTAGTATTTCTTAAATGTACGCTAGACAATGATGCCATACCACGTGTTACACTTTAGTTTAATGAGGCATATTGCACATTCATTTAAGTTAATTGATCTGGTCTGAGTAGTAGTTATTGAGCATCATGATAAAATACCTAGCATGGTTTATGATTTTTTTTTCTTTCACCTTGTTGCATTTATGGGGTATGTTGTTTGATTCCATCGATACTTGGAGTTTTGGTGGTGTGATGTTTATAGATAATCAAGTTTATCTTATTCGTATGACTATTTTCATTGTTTCAACACCTTAGAGGGGTACTCCATTTTTGCTAATGTTGTTTATTGTTTTGGCCTTTTAGGTGATTCAAATACGCATGGGATCAAGGTCAAGTATGTACTTGACAAAAGAAAAGGAGTTATCAAGGTAAGCCTGTCAGGTTGTTTCCAATGTGCAAATTAAACAGTGTCAATGCCATGCTTGGCATGCTATTTGCCTAAGGGTGATGACAATAAGACAAATGCTGTAGTTTTTCCCACACAAAAAATGAAGAGGAATTCACTGTTCAAAAGACATTAATGCCCTTCTTATCACCATCATCAAAAATAGCCCCATAAAAACTTTGGCAGTATTGTGAAGAACTCAAAAGTTGCTGCTTCAAGGTCATAAGTTGTATATTACATAACTATCTTTGTTAGATTTTATTCAATAATGTTCATTCAACATATATGAATAAGAAACTAATGATTATATATAAGTTGTAAGTTTTTCCAAATTTGAAAATTAATTGGTTTGACCATTGAAGTCAAACTTTCCTTCTTTTGACTTCTCAACTCCAAAATTATTTCTTTTCGTTTCAGAAAACTCTTACTAATATGATATTTTATCTTTCCTTTGTCTTGTAAGCAATTAACAGGTTAGTAGTTTATGAGGCTTTAAGATGCTTTTGTATTTCACTTATCAGATGATAGTGGTTGTTTAATTGAAATCTTAGAATAATGAACGAGCAATCTGGCTGTGAATAAGGTAGTCTGGTTGTCAGTTTTTCAGTAAATTACTTGGATGGTTTTTATTATTGTTATCAGTCAACCCCATCAGCAAGGATGCCTTTGGTTGCAAAGATTAAGATAATCATATTCTTTAATTATTTGTTGTTTCAAAAAAAATCGTAGTCTTTAAACCCGGTTGTTTTGATGCCAAGTACTTTCAGTTTAGTTTCTAGAATTTGTTTTATTTACTGGCTTGCGATTTGAAATTTGTTAATATTTGTGTTTTTTTTGTTCTTAAATTACAAACTTCTCTTGATTTTTAATAGAAAAAGCAACGAATGTTGGTTTGTTTCAAGAAGTATAAGCATTTCATATTGACTTTCAAAAATGTTTGAATGTCGAACCTTAGAGCCTAGAGGTATTAAATTGTCATTAAAATCACATGGTTAATTAATTTAACAAATATTTTATTTCAAAGTCAATGCAAAAAACATTCAAGTCTCCGTTACTCATATGTAATGCCATATTACTTATATGTATTGTCACAAAGAATTTTACGAATGTTATTTGGAAAAAGTAATATATTTGTTAAGTTTTCTCAATTTTAAATATTTAATTTATCGTATTGCGTCTAAAATAAACTAGGTGAATGAGAATAAAAGCCCATATTGCCCTTCTGATTATTTTTCTCTTGGACCGAATGAATTGTTTGAACGAGTAAACGGCTATTATACCTTTTTGTCTAAAAAAATATAGGTAAATTTCTTCTTTTGATTTTTTTAATAACACCATTGTTTTTGAGTTGGGGTGTGTTAGTTTTTTTTATGAAGTGCTTAATGGATTAAAAAGAGGAATCGGTTGAAACTTCAGCCCATCAAGAGGAGACATTACGGTTATCCAACATCCCATTTGGGGGATACGTTTTCTTGACAAATGTTGTTTTGATAAATACATGATTAGTTTTGACTGATTTGTCATGGTGCTTTGAGTATTTCAATGACCAGTAACGACATCTTGAGTGTTTGATTTTGTCATTGTTTGAACACGGTATGAAAGTTAAACTCGTGTGTATATTGGTGTAAAAAGAACTGTTGAGCTTGATGAAAAGTTTTTCATTGTTGCTGTCAAAATACGTTGTTCAAGTCAAAAGGATGCAATCAACTTTGATCAATTGTCGGTGGATCTTCTTAGGGATCAAAACTTGCTTCATTTCAAGGTCATCACCATTGGATTTGAATTCAATGTATGATCTTTATTAACATAAATCATTATTCACTTTACATATTAGATTTTACATTTTTTCTTCTTCTTAGGAAATGTTGATTGAAGATGAGAAGATTGCAAGGTTGAAGGCTGAATGTGTATAATGCGGTTGTTACAGCTCTAAAAGAGATATATTAGTACAATCCAAGTGCCATATATCCTTTGTCAGATCTTTGGAGCAAAAATATGAATAGAAAGACAGATTGAAGACGGTGTTAAATTTATTTTGAAGCAATGGAAATTTTACAAATAAAGTAAACAAGGTTCAATACGATTGCGGATGGAAAAAATTGATTACAGGTTAGTTTAGTCGAGTAACAACCCTAAAATAATGGATTTATTGATATTTTTTATCTTGATGTTGACATCTATTTTACTGTTATTATGAAATTTGTCTAATATCACAAAAGTTGAACAACTTATTTATTTATTTATTTATTTTTAATTGTTTAAAATGAGAGATTCATATTTGAACAAAAAGTTTATCATACATACAACTCTCCCAACTATATTGTCTACATATTTTTTGTCCAATTTTAATTGAATACCTTAACAAATCCCTGTTTCAAGTGATATGACTATAATTTTTAGGCCACAATTGAAAAAGTCAGTTATAATCCGGGAATAAAACTAGCAATTTTAATTAGAACTTAGAACATGGATAAAAATTTCAAAAACCTCAAATAAGGAATAAAATGCAGGATAAAACTTATTGGAACCAAAATTGAAAAACAACTATATTCAGGGACCAAAATTGTAATTTAATCTTTTTTTTTTTTTCGTTATTTGCAGGAATATCTAGACGATACTATGCAGGTAACACCAACAACCATGAAAGGTTGGGCGAGTTAGTTGCATGGAGCAGTTGTACAATAATCTACTTGTTGGTCATCAAGTCTTCAATATCGCAGAAGTGAACCTTAAGGACAAGTTATTTTTGTAGCCCATGACATATCACACTTTAATGGCCTTTTGATGCTCTTGTATTTTTTATGTTAAGTGTTTCTAATATAATTAACTACTTTTTATTATACTAATTAATCTTCACATGTTTTACATTTAGAGGCGTTATACAGTACATTCTTCTTTCTATAACAATTGAAACAATATTTACTATTACTGGAGTTGTGAAGGAAGCTGTCACAATACTGGTATGGCCCTCTCTTTAAGTCAAAAATAAGTAATCACTATAGAAAATAGTTGAGTGGCTAAATCTATAAAATGGTAAAATCAATATTGAAATGGTTTCAGTTTTGGACAATACACAAAAGAAATAAAAAGCACAAGGACCATTTTTGTAAATTACACGATGAATTATAACCAACAACTGCTAAGGAAACGACTTCACTAACATCGTTGCAAGATGTAATTATATTTAATTTTATTTAAATACCAACTGTTTTAATGTTCTATTTTTATTATTCACGTAGCTGTATTTTACACTCATGGTGAATTTACATGGTAGAAAGTAGTTGCTCTCATTATAATCATGTTTGGTGTGTTTATTCGATTGGTTTACAACCTACTGATTTTCTATGTTCCATCTCTCTTTTATATGTTTCTTGATTTTACATGTATTGACTCACAAATATATCATAAACTACTAACTAATAATCACAAGGTTATTCTTAATGTGTAAACTATTCGAGAGATAGGAGTGTTGGATGAAATTAAAATTTGACTTGTTTGGATCTTGCAAACTGGCAACCAATTTGCTCTTTTACATATCTACTAGCCATATAATGGTGTTAAGATCTACTTTGCTTCACCACAAGTTGTAAAGACAAAGTTATTCAATTAAACATTATATCAAATCTTATAAAGATATGTGCGTCCAATGTTGTGTGACCTTTGTTGTTGAATCCACATGACACTACACAACATCCATTAACAATGTAGTAATAATGAATCACTTTTGTTTAATTACATAACACATCAATTAGCTACTTGATGTTAATATTAGATCCAAATATGTTAAGATGGATGCAAGGGCTAAAAAAGTTTTTAAAGTCCCAAATCCTTCTAATTTATGCTTAACTTTTTAGGTCATGTAGAACCAAGAAGCAATGGATATAATGTTAAAGATCAGTGGGCAATCAAGAACAAGTGACTAAAGCCTTGAATAGAGAAATAAAGTTAATTGGTTTTCAATAAGATGCAAAAATCTATCACGAATTTACATGGACTACCATATATTCGCTGATTATAACAATGTAATTCCATTTTCATTTTCTTATTCATGCATTTTACGTTGAAAATATCATCGATTTATAGCATTGTAGTTTCAGTTTTTTGGTTATTAGCACACAATACTTTAGACAACGAATAGGAAATACCCAAACTACCTTCCATGGACCGTGCTTAGCACGGGCCACAGACATACCTAGTATATATATATATATGAAATAGAAAAGGAAAATGAAACGTAATGAAAAAGATGAAAAATAAAAGATATGGCGTTAATTAAGAAAAAAGAAAATATCATTTGAATTTAGATTAATAGTCATATCAATTTGGGCTTTAAGTTAAATGGTTTTGACTTTACTTAATAAAGTGGTTTTGACCCAAATTTCGGGTGTGATTAACAACACCCTGTTAGCTTGTGTGGTTTTGAAAGTATCTGAAGTTGTCTGAAATAATGCTATTTTAACAGTAAAATTTATAATTTTTGAATTATGATATATTTTATAACATCAACATTTCAAACTCTTTTGATTCTTGTTGTTTTTTATCAACCGACTCCATGGAAGGCTACGTGCTCATTAAAAGCTTTCTCATCTAACTTTCTAACAAACCATTTCTTTCTGTTTCTGCCCTCCATTTAAATACATTGATAGTCATCCACAAACAACTCGTTTGTAAAAACTCAATGTTAACCTATCACAAACTATATTTTGAATAAACAACGAAAGTCTTAACTTATTACATATGTTTTAATTTGAGTTTTCATGTAAAAGAAATGTAGGTCGATGTAGTTTGTGATTTCCTTGTAAAAAAATAGTCTCATCCCAAACTAATATTGGAAATTGGTGCTTGAATTAAACAATTGAATTTGTCAACTTTAATCAAAAAAATTCAAGACAAGTTTTTCATAAACCGAAATGTAGGAGGTGATGGTGTCTCGACGTCTTTATCTAAAAATTGGAACGCAAGTATTTCATAAGTTGATTAAGGTGCTGTTTGTTTTTTGAAGAGAAATTGCTTGAAGTCTGAGGACCACCTCTTCAATCCTCTGTAGCAGAAGAGGTGGAACAAACAGCTGCAGCATGTAATAAAAAATATGTTTGTTTTTTAACGTCTGCAGACTGCTGCAGTAAGTTAAACTAAGGCGTGAAGAGGTTTGAAGCAGTTGGTTTAGTGTTGCGCCACGCAGCACACGCGCATCAGTTTTTAAGTTAGAAGTCTTCTGAAAAACAAACAGCTGTGTATGGCCACACGCGCAGCGACGCAACAATAAGTGGTTTTAAGTGTTTTTTTTTAAAAAAAACAAACAACACTTTAATGATGGAGAAAGGCGGTGGATGGTGAAGAGAAACAATCCACAACACACAATTTACAACACCAGTGGTTATAGTAAGGTTGGGGAAGTATTCGAGCCCTAAAGAGAAACAAAAGCAAAAATAGAGAAGAACAGAAGGTATTACTGTCTCCACCGCTTCATTCCTTGGTCACCTAGAATTGAAGTCGGCTTCAATACCGGTGGTTTAGAGCCGGAGTGGATTTCGATCGATGGCGACACCCGTCGCACACCTTCAATGTCGAAGCAGATACTTCTCTCGGGAAACGATGGACAAAAAAAAGTTCAACAAAGATAAAAATTAATTTCAACCTCTTAATTCTGGATGAAACTGGTGTTAAATGAAGTTAATTGGAGGAATGAGCGGTGGGAAAAGAGATTCAAAGAGAAGAGAGAGGTGATGAAGGATCGGGAAGTAGGGCCGATAATTCTCTACACGACCGCGACACAATATGAAATAAATGGGTTTGGGTTGAGTTTTTCAACCCGCCAACCCGCCAACCTGTTTATTAAACGGGTCATATATGGGTTTCTTAAAAAATAAACGGGTTGACCCGCCAACCCGTTTATATTCTTAATAAAAAATTATTTTACTTTAGATGTATTGATGTATCAAGTATTAATATTTAATATGTATTATATAATATATATCATTGATTCATAGACCATTTGATTGTTTTGACATTTTGACTCGTGGTGGATAGTCTAAGGTCCTAAGTCGTAACCTATAAGGCTAAGAGGTCGTTTGATAGTTGCTATATGAGAAAGTGCTGTATGGGAAAGTGCTGTCTGGAAAAGTTTTCTGACTGGGAAAGAAACAATGCTGTTTGATTGTACATATGACTGACTGTGCTGAATGATGAAAAATGACCATATTACCCTGCTGTTCTATTTTGTGATGGATGAAGTTGCTGAATGATTATAAAAACATATAAATTATCATACAAAATCAAAATTACACAATAATCATTTAAAAATCCGAATACAAATTGTCTTACAAAGTAATTAAACATAAATCAATCAAAATCCAAATAGAAACATACTAAAATTGAAAATAACATACTAATTTGCATACATCTCTAAAGTAAACTGGGTGAAAGTAGTTGATTATCAATCTGCTCACGCAAAGTAGCCATGTATTCAACGGCTTCTGAACCCCATTCTATGCCTTGTGTGTTTTCGCCTTCAATTCCTCCACCGTGCGTATCAAGATTAACCATAACGTTCTCTTCAAAAATTTCAAATAACTCTTCTTGGATATTGTATTTCCTTATAAAATTATGGACCGTGACATAAGCAATGACGATGTCTCTTTGTATCAGAAAAGGATAAGGAGCCATTTGTTTTAAGATTGGGAATCTCGCCTTCAATACACCATAAGCACGCTCAATAACATTTCTAAGTTGTGCATGAGTAAGATTGAACCTTTCTTCTTTAGTTAAAGGTCGACGTCCTCGAAAATCGGCTAACCAATACCTAGTGCCACGGTACGGAGCCATGAACCCACGAGTGTTGGTATATGCGGCATCACAAATATAATATTTATCTGTAGGCGAGTGACATTTATTATATAAAGAATACAGATAATAAAACTTATATAAAGAATATAAATAAACTTATATAAATATTAGAAACCTGGTGGAGGGAATGGAAATCCGGAAGATGGATTGAATGCAACTTCTTTCAAAACTATTGAATCATGTGCTATGCCTTCCCATCCAACTCATACAAAGGTGAATATCATATCAAAATCACAAATTCCTAATACATTTTGATAACATTCACATTTTCCTCTTCCCCTATACCTCGTTTGTTGATCAATGGGCACAACTGCATGTACAAGAGTTCCATCTAGTGCACCTATTGCTCCGGAAAATATAGCTTTTAACCGTCTTTGTCGTTCTGAGGCATGTCTTGTTGGATTAGGATTTGTTGGTACTATAATTTCTTTTGCAAAACACATCATTTCATTTAAGACCTCATGAAAACATTGATGAATGGTTTGTGTGGAGTGATGAAATCTTCCTTTAACCGCTCGAAAACGTTCATTATGTCCTATAACATGTAAAAACATAGCCATATTCTCTTCAATGCTTATCGTTCTACTAGCTTGCAACCAACTTCTTTGCGTAAAATGATTTCATAATAATACAAATGCCTCTTGTGTAAGACGCATCATATCGTAACATTCGATAGGGTCCCCGTGTATCAAATCTTGCGTATACGCATAACCGCTCGAATCGTTATCTCTTATTCTATGAATTTTTTTTAGCCTTGGCCGGCTTAACCTCAACCAATACAAGACAAGTAAAAGAAAAGCTAAAGCTTCACCATTAAAAATCATACTTGACCTGTAAAATACAATTACATATGTCAAATATAAAATAAACAACCAAAATATTTATAACATGACAAATATAAAGTAAATAACAAAAAAATATTTATCTAATAACACAAAAGTGATGCACCAAACATTATCCAATAAAAAAACCCATGCATATAAAATTCATCAAACGTAACATAACAAAAGTCGTAGAAAAAGTCATCAAACCTAACATCCAAAAGTCATGCAACAAAGAAATAGTAAAAGTAATCAAATGTAACATCTAAAAAGCCATCAAAGGTAACCAAACTTCATTCGTGCACTCCTCACCTACGAATCACAAGTAGTAGGCGTAAGTCGTAACCAAACTTTCCTAATATCAGCTCTTTCAGCAAATAACAAAAGAGCGGTCTTGTGTCTTTCATCTTCTTCTCCCCATCCCATATTTGCCAATTTCTCCATACATCCATCTATGTCCTTATCCATTTCACTTCTTTGGTTTTGTTCCACAAGCGTCCTTGTAAACTTGATGATTTCCTCCTTAACTTCTAGTGCCCTTGCGTTTCTCTTGTTTCCACCATCTCTTTTGTTTCCACCCACTCTCCTATTTTTCGAATGTCCAGAGGATTCTTCACTTGCAGCTACGTGTTGGGTTGAGTCCGGAGTTTCCGTTTGGGTGCATTGAACCTCATCAAAGTCATGCTCAGTGTATTCAGGAGTAGGACAGGGGAGTGTAGATGATGGGCCCCAACTATCAAAGCCGGTAGAGGTTGAACCTTCAAACAATTGTGTGCACAGATCAGGGAAAAGGAGAGGCACAGTTTTCAAAGCTCCTACAATCTTGTTCAATTGTTTAACATTTTGAAATTATCAAACCATTAAAAGAAAATAATCATATTTCTACTATTTGTTTTATAATTAGACGAATATATATTACCTTCATCTCTGTCTCCCATTGTTCGTCAGTCAAATTAAATTTATTTGTTAGAGGATCATATATATTTCCGGTTTTGCTTTTAAGTTTCACCCAAGCTTGATACTTTCCTTTGTAGTAGTCGTAGTGGTTTCTCATCTGTTTTTGGTCAACGACTAAACCGTGTTCCTTTAATAATTTTTCGGCTACAGTTTTCCATGAATTTGGTTTTAGGGCACTACCCTCACGACCATATGTGGTTACTTCTTGGATACAAGCATCAAGAAAAGTTTTGTCTAAACTTTGGTCCCAAATGATTCTAGATTTCCTTTGTGACATGTCTATAATAAAAAACAGCAATAACTATGAAATTTCAGCATATATATTCAAAAAAACAGCATGTATATACACAATTCAACATATATATTCAAAAAAAAAAAAAAAAAAAAAACAGCATGTATATACACAATTCAGCATATATATGAAATTCAACATGTATATTAAAAAAACAGCATATATATATATATATATATATATATATATATATATATATATATATATATATATATATATATATACACACACACAAATCAGCAAGTATTTTCAAAAAGCAAAAAAAAAAAAACAAAATCAACATGTATATACACAAATCAACATGTATTTTCAACATCTATGTAAAAAATATATCATATATCGGCAGAAAAAAAACAAAAAACCTGTTTCAACATTTTTGTTCATCTTTCCGAATCAACACGTATTTTCTTCACCTATGCACGAAAATCAGAAGAGAAAAGAAACACAAGATGAAAAACATGAAACAAATTCTGATTTTGATATAAAAAGATGAACAAAAATCAGACTTCTAACATACAACCGAAAGAGATGAAGCATAAAAATCAGAAGAAAAAAACATAACACAAATGAAACATACAATCAAAATACAATCAAAAGAAATCATAATTTCTGATTTTAATCCCCAGAAGAAATCGGCAGAAAAAAAGGAAGAAATTACCTGTGGGAGGAGCTGCAGGGTGGAGCCGGTGGCGATGGAGGCTGCTTGGCGGGGGGAGGCTGGCCGGAGAAGACGAGTGAGAAAAATCGATGAAGGAAAGACGATGATGACGGATGGAGGCGACGCAGGGAAAGGTAATACGCTTCTTTTTTTTTTTTTTTTTTTTTGCTAGGGCATAATTGTCCAACGCCTTTTCTTTTCCATCCAGACTTGGGTTTATTGCTTTGTGGGAAAGACCCATCTTACCGAGAAAGATGATTTTTTTGGTCCAAATCAAACGCTCTTTCCGGCCCATTCAGCTGGAAAGATCTTTATGGGTCGGAAAAGACGTTTATCAAACGGCCCCTAAGTCTGTAACATATTTCTATGAATGTTTTTAATTTTCATTTGGATGTTTAAGACTTAAATGTCTAAAATTCGGACCCAAGAACCCAAATTTGACCCACGAACCCGGCAACCTGTGAACCTGTATAAATAAATAGGTTGGCGGGTCCTATATGGGTTTATGTTCCAAACCCGCCAACCCGTGACCTGTATATTTAAATGGGTCGTGTTTGGGTTGGCATATTTTGACCCGCCAACCTGCCAACCCGAACACGACACGATTGCCAGGCCTATTGGGAAGTAAAAAAGAAGCGGTGGACCGACTAAAAAGAAAATGGAAAAAAAAAAAAGAATTTTGGTCCAATAGGAACAGGGTACTGTTCCAAAAGGTACTTCAAAATTAATGTATATATATAATGGAAAATGACTCTTGAGGGTAATTAACTTTTGCGTTTGTACTCATTTGGTACCTTTCCTTTTTTTTTGTATTCAATATACCATCGAACTTGTTGTTTGCGTTCACCATAACCCTTTTGACTGACTTTTGACCTGTGATAGCCGGTCAAAGGGTTATGGTGAACACAAATAACAAGTTCGATGATATATTGAGTACAAAAAAGGAAAGAGACCAAATGAGAACAAATGCAACAGTTGGTTACCCTCTTGATTCATTTACAGCAAATCCCACGTCATCTCCTACTGATATTAATGACTTTATGAGATTCATTATTGTTTCTCTTCAAAACATAACCCACGAAAGAACATTATTCATACATATACAACTTTGTAATGCACTTGAATATTTATTAGGAGAATCTTGACTAAGTAGACGCATTTCATGACTATATTTACATTTCCAATCAAATGATTTATCGTATCATGGATTCTAGACAAGTCTACAAACGAGTGGAATCACAAGTGTTGTGATTTTTGAGTTTACTTAGCTTTAAGATCGAATTCATGGGATAAGATACAACATCAATATGTACAATATCATGTTGCTTTTGTAGACACATCACCATAATATACCTTGAGGTAAACGTTTATACTGATAAATATACCTCTCATACACAGTCATATCCTTTTGCAGAGAGGTGTTGACAGCTAACCATAGTAAGCATAGCATATACCATGTTTTAACGAAGTTACCCCTCTAAAATGCTCTTCATATATGTTATAGCCAAAGAAGGTTGCAGTCTTTGATAATTTTGCAACTTTAAATTCATTTTACTTTTCGGGAAAAATGACTCAGGAGGGTAACTAACTGTTGAGTTTGTACTCATTTGGTCCCTTTTTTTGTACTCAATATACCATCGAACTTGTTGTTTGTGTTCATCATAACCCTTTGACCGGTTATCACAGGTCAAAAGCCGGTCAAAAGGGTTATGGTGAACGCAAACAACAAGTTCGATGGTATATTGAATACAAAAAAGGAAAGGGACCAAATGAGTACAAACGCAAAAGTTAATTACCCTCAAGATATCTGATTTTTATTTTATTTTATTTTAGGTTCCAACCATGTACACTAGACTGATTCAAGGCTATGATGCAATGGATCTAGACTTACAAGCTGCTTTTGCAACAGTTGGAAGCCACCTGCGTCTAATGGTGATTATTTTTTTCAAAAACATAAAGATATATTAATATAACCTGTTTTTTAATTGGATTATTGATATTTAAAAACTAAATATTATTAAACTTTTTAAATTTCCATATGTATTGAATTGTTGCAATGACAATTGGCAAAAATGTATTTTACTATTTCACTTTTTCATATTAACTTTTATAATCTAGATGTGTATTAAATTTTAATATATTATACATGTATGGCTATATTGAAGCCTGGATTCTTAGCGAAAGGTATTTTACTATATGTGTATTAGTTTTTAATATTTTATAACATAGATTGATGATGCTTGAAGCCTTTTTGAATACTAATGTGTTGATGATGAAAACATGTATCATGTTAGCAATGTAGTATTAGGTTATATAGTTAGGGAAAAACTCTTAATAACAATGTACACACATATTCCCTTAATACCAATGTATTACAATTTTTTGACATGATGTTATTAATTGGATGAAATTGATTGTTTTGGTATATATTTGTTTCCATATTTTTGTATTATGCGTAAATGAGTATCGTAAAGACACATCGTAAATGTATATTGTAAACGGTTGTTGAAGTTTATGACATGCAAATGCGTGTCATCTTCATTTATGACAGGGGCTTTAAAGATACGCAATGCGTGTCCTAAACGTGCGTTGTAAGGTTATGACATGCAAATGCATGTCGTAATTGTGTGTCGTAAATGCGCGTCGTCTATAGACGATACGCAAAAGTGTGTCGTCTCTCGTTATGACAGAGCCTTCCTTGACACGCATTTGGGTGTCGTCCAAGCGTTTTACGACACACATTGCGCATCGTGAAAGGCTGTTTTTCTAGTAGTGTGACAAACTGAATTTATGGGTGGTGAAAAGAAAAGTTGGCAATCCGGAGTACTACAAAGATAAACATGACTTTTGTTCTTGGATAAAAGTCGACCTTACTGAACTTTCTGAAGCTCCATTCCTTAATCCGTCTCACGACCCTCAGGCCACTGATTTCAAACTGTTTTTGGAGAATCAAGTCAAGAGGAAGTTTGATGGGATGAAGACTACAGATTCCTTTGTAAGGAGAGACAAAGATGTGCTTGATCCCATAACCAACGAGCCCATGAAGATTGTGATGTGGCCTCTAACTAAGAAAATGAAAGAGATTCCTATTGTCCAACACTTTCACGATGGATCTCTAGACAATATGGAATATTGGGTGTTCGACGAGGCCACAACCACTGCCGTAATCAAATTTGCAAATGGTGCCCATCATATTGTTGAGGCGAAGGATCTTTTAAAGTTTAGGGAACGGGACATTCACACTTTGTCTCGGCATCAAATTGTCTGCAAAATTGAGCTTATGGAGCCGGTTGACAAAGAGTTTACAAGCATGCTTGCTACAATTACTGAGAAGAAGATGTGGCTTGGGGCAATGGGAAAGTCTGATGTGCTGTTGATCGAGAAGGACTGAGTACATGCTAGCCTCAAACCAAGGGGGAAACTGTTAGGTCATACTTTAGTGGTTTGGGCTAGGCAATTATCTTGTATAGGTCATGATTAGGGTTTGGTCATGTTTTGTAGGTGTTTGAGGTTTGCTAGGTGTTTGCGGCCGTGAAGCGTTTGTGGCCGTAAACGTGTTTACGACTGTAAACATGTTTGCAGCCCATATCCCCTATAAATATATATATACATATATATATATATATATATGTGTGTGTGTGTGTGTGTGTGTGTGTGTGCCAAACCTGTCAGTGTACATGACGGTGTATGTGTTTGTATCAAGTGTACCTGACGTTTGCGGCCATAATAGAAACGTGTGCATTTTTTATACTCTTTGCTTCTACTCCTTCTTGATTTCATTGTTTATTGCTTGTTCTTGTGTTTGATCGCTAGCTGGTTCCAGATTTGAGGACTTACAAGAGATAACCCACCCATTCTCTATAACTAGAAAAAGACTACATTTTTGGGGCACACAAAACAAATGACCACTCCCTCTCTATTTATAAAGATGGGTACCTTACAAACAATAAAGGGAATATAATAACCTAACTATCACTCATAAGTTGTAGAACATTTAAATGCTCCAACAATCTCTCCCTAAATGCTGGTAAATGATGAGGGATACAAATACCATGATAAAAGGCAAAAATACATAGTAACTGACTAGCAAGTGCGGTAATAAAATGATCTAAAATGAGAACCAAACGCTAAAATATCTCTGAAACTCTGAGGTGTCAATGATCTCTAATGTTGGCTATGAATCTCTAATCAGTGGAGGTCTTCGGCTTCAAAGGCACCACGTTTGAGATAGAAATATGAGATCCAGGCACCACGTAAGAAGATTCAAGTTGATTCTCATGAAGATGAATTTTTTTTTCTCGATTGGAGTTCAAACAGATGATATTTTTGTGTTCTTATGATTCGTTTGAAGGAATGATTCCTTATAGGAAGCCGGTGATTTAAGAAATTCACAAGTATCAAACTCCAAAAGATTTGATTCAAATTCACAAAGTTGAAGTTATGGAAAGTGAGTTTGTTCATGAAATCAAGTCTTCAAGATGCAAAAAGATGGAAAGAAAAAGACGAAGAAGATTAAACACAATAACAATCGGGTTTACTCACAAAAATCGTCAAATGTTATGAAGTCTAAATCCGTGAAGCAAATTTGGGTTCCAAAGCAACAATCTCCAAAGGTTACATTGAATTTGAAGTAAAAAACCAAAATTGTTGGTGGTTTTTTTGACGATGTTCTTGGATCGTTGAAGAACACGAAGAACAAGTTATACATCATGCATAGTACGTGGTATAATGTTCAAATTAGAGATTTTCTCATTCCAACAAAAGAACCAAGATCTTCTAAATTTGATTTGTTCGTTGAAAACGGAACTTGATTCGTCAAAAGGGTATCACAAATTCTCAAATGGATTCCAAAACATCCATGATTTTGATTTGTGCTTTGCATTTTTCATTTTTTTATTGATTTTACTCATTAAATCAAATCCGTTTCTACCCCATTGATGATCCAATAATTTTTTTAAGATCAAGCCCAATGAAATTTCTATCTATTACTATTCATCAGATTAAACCAAAATATTGAGTTTATTACTATTCATGTAATCAAATGATTAAGCCCAATGTCCAAACTCGTTTATTGTTCATCCTGATTTCGATGCCCATTCTATGAAAATAATTTGCTCACTGTTCATTCATTTTGAGCCCAATTACAATTAATTACTATTCATCGCTTAAAAGGATTTTTCATTGTTCGTTGACCAAACAAATTTCACATTCTATACTGTAAAATTCAAACAAATTAAAACTCGATTCATGTTAAACTGGAGTCGAAAATTTGACTTATGTTGGATTAAGTCAAATTAATGTTTGATATGTTCTGGAATCGATTTCGATTTTATTTGTTTTCTATGATTCTTTTGAGTTGTTTGAAAATCGATTTCCCGAGTTTATTCGTTACTCTTCGCGTTTTTGATTTCACGTAACTGGAAGCAAAAAGATATCTTGAAATCGATGGAGCCTTGGCTTTGTTGACGAAGGATTGTGATCGATTGTTGGAGTTGTTGATTAGTATAGAGGTCAAAATGGTTTTGGATTTTGATTTTAAAAGGCTTAATGTTTTTGGAATTCATTGACGAAACCTGTGATATCGATGATTTTTGTTGTTAATTTTTTATTGCGATTTGGATAACTAAAGGAAAGAGAGTTGATTCTGACAGTCTGTTGGTCGATGTGAGAAGGAGTTTTAATTCATGATGTGTGAAGAATCGATGTTTCTATGTCTGGGGAATTGGATGATTAACTTTCGAAAGTCAAAGAATGTTTAAGAATGAACAACGATTTTTTTGATTTCATTCTTGATTGAGGTTAGAAATTCGAAAGATTGATATTGATGAACTGGAAGCGAAGTGGATTTTGAATTAAGCTTTCAGTTTTGATGTGTGGGTATCGAGTCTGTCTGGATTTGATTTAGAAGTGGAACAAAATATGAATGAGGGGTCGATGCTTGAAGACTGATAAGATTTTCAGTCGATTTTGGTGTTTCAATGTTAAGATGATGGTCGATGATTGAAAAGAAATGGGTTTATAGGTGTCGAATGATTTTGGGAAGTTAATTGAGGACGAATTTGATGTAGATGATTTAAAAACGAAAAGGTGTATGTTGGATTTGTTGATCAAAGACCTCTGTGTCGACATCAAAGAACTTGGTTGGATTTGAATAGAAATCGACATGGGAAGAACAAAGTGATGATCAAGGTTGATTCGCTAACCGGTACTCAGAACTTGTGTTCGCTTCTGGGATGCAAAGTCCGTGATATTGCATTCAATTTTGGATTGCTTTGATGTTGATGTTGGTTTTTTGTTTTGTATCGACTGGCTTGATGTTGATTTTGGAAGTAAACAACGAAGGCTTGATGGTCAATGGTCGATAGATGGCTTGCGTACTTAATTTTGAAGGTAGAGTCCTTGTGCATTTGATTTCGACACTCGACAGTCGATAATCGAAGGTTTTGAATTCATTTGGGAAGAGTAGACACTATGTTTCGAAGGCTTTGGGTGCGAATGGACAGGAAGTACATAGTTGAAGATTTGAAGATTGAAGTTTCTAAGGTTTCTTCTTGGCGTCGACATTCGCGACCGGAACAAATGAATTGGGGAAGAAACACAAATATTTCGAAATTAGTCCCTGAAGTTTCGAAGACATGGCATTCAAATCCATTTCGACATAAGGACTTGATTTCAACATTTTGAAGAATTGTGAAGAACTCTCGCTGTTAGCCCCTGCAATTTCGAAATTGGGGTTACAAAATAGAGAAACTAAATAATTTTCATTTTTAGTCCCCACAGTTTGTGCTAATTTACACTTTATGCCCAGTTTCGCAAATGGGGTAGAGTTTCGTATGTTAAGCTACTTTTGGCACAACGAGTCCCTACAGAATTCTGTTATTGACAGTTTTTACCCGGATTTTGAAAAATCTTGCAACTTTCACCTAAAAAGTCAAAAATTTTCACAAATTAGAACTTTTTTTTGAGGTTTTTTCGTGATTGTTTTTCCGTGCAAGTTTTTCGGTGTTTCATTTTTGGTACACATTAAAAGGGAGTATTGTGAAGATTATGTTGGATTAGTTTCTAGGTTCATAACTATTTTGATATGTACTTGACCCGATTATGAGCATGGTGCTTTTAGGTTGCTTTCACCATTGTAACTTGTAGAATGAATTATAGAGAGAAATGATTAATTTGATTTATTAATTTATTATGAGAATGATATATTAAAGGAGAAATCATATTGTTTAATTAATATTAGTCAAAAATTAATTTTGTGGCTAAAAGAGATTAATTAAACTTAGGGGACTAGAATTATAATTATATGATAGTTGCAATTGGGCTATTGGATTCCTAATGGAAAGGGTATTGGACGAAATCTATGGGAAGCCCATATGATTTTCGTCCAAGGGCTTTCTGAGGGAACTCCATGAGTTGCGTAAGGCCTAAGCAGAGAATTAGGGTTTCACCAGAAACCCTAGCAGCCCACACAAGTATATAAATACCCCTAGGGCTCCCAAAAACGTGGCTAAGTGATTCCTTAGGGTTTCTAGACGTGTTTGGTGCCTCTCTTCTCCTCCTTCTTCATCCTTATTGCTAGTGGTATTTGTGACTCCATTAGTGGTGCAACACTTGAGGCACTAGGCTTTCAAAAGTCAAAGATCAAGAGGAATAGATTGTTATTGCTACATAACAATCAAAGGTAATATTTAAACCCTAATTTTGTTCATAGCTTGCTAGATCTAGGGTTTAAGTCTTGGATGAATTGCATGTACAATAGAGAAACCTAGATCCAAGCTTTAGGGTTTTGCATGAGCACATAGGATGTTCTTTTGTATAAAACTCATCAGTGGTATCAGAGCCTTGATTGGTATCTATTGTATGTGATGCCTGGTACATTCATCTGCTGAAAATTATTTTTCTGCCCTCTACCCGACTCGACTCGACGAGTCACTTGTTGGACTCGGCGAGTCCGGTGAGTGACTCGGCGAGTCAGGCAGTCACACAGAGGGAAAGTCAGGATTTCTTGCTGTTTTACTGAACGATAATTGCCTAAATCGTTTTTTACTGATAAAATCTGAATTTTATTGCTATTGTTTGATTATCCTTAGCAAAATAAAAGATAATTTCCATTTAATTGAATAATAAATTCCTTGTATGATTAAACTTGATTATTTGAATTATTTTGCATGAAATAAAAAATTAGGTCAAAAGTAGATAACCACCAGTTAATTGTTAATTGCCTTATTTGAATTTTTGATCTAGAATGTTCTTGATAAAGTTTTGAAAAGTTTCAAAACTTGCCCTCAAGTTTTGGAATTTAAATTTTTGATTAAAAGTTTGATTTGGAAATATTTGAATTCCAAACCCTAATATTTTTAAAAGGTTCAAAACTTGCCCTCAAGTTTTAGAATTTAAAATTTGATTAAAAGTTTAATTTTGAAATATTAAAATCTAAAACGCTAGTATTTTGAAAAGTTCAAATTACACCCTTATGGTTTTATTAAGTTAATTAAGTGTATAATTAAAGGAGAATTAATAAATCCATAAAGTTTTGGTTTACATTTAATTAAATTAAAAGTATAATTTATTAAATTAGACCACCTAGCATTTTAAAAGTATAAAATACACCCTTATACTATATATATATATATATATATATATATATATATATATATATATATATATATATAATTAAAAGTTTAATTTATTATATATGTATGAGTAAAAGTCAGTCTTACCGTTAGTAGGCCTCATTCACGAAGCTGGTCTATAAGGGGTGTTTAAGGAAATTGCCTATAAAATTGCGATTGAATGGGTATCCACTCTTACCCACCGTACTCTTGACTAGTGGAGGGTCGTTAGCCGAACGGGTAGTGTAGGAATTATTATGTTGCGTCATGGGCTTTAGTTTTGGATATCCGGATCGGGCCTGTCCATCCGTGAGTTTGTTAGGGTTATGTTGTATAAATAGTGCATGCATGTATGCATTAGAAAGCATAACGCCTCTACAATCGAAGTTCTTAGTCGAGCTCTTCTAAGGTGTTAAGTTTAATCATTCGACATCATTTGAAGTCATTATTGTGTTCTTTAGATTGTCATTCATATTTTCTGTTTAGAATCAATCGATCCTACTAGATTTTTTTTTATCAACAATTGGTATCAGAGCAGGAGACTGTGTAACAAATACGCATTCCTTCTGTTTGAAGAACTCTTTAGGGTTTCCGCTTTTATTGAATATATAGAAGCCCTTTTCTTTCTGTTGACGGCAACTTGAGTGTTTGATAAAACCATATTCTCAAGTTTACAGGTCAGATTCTAGCAGTAACTAAGAAGGCTCATCATGTCTCAAGATGACGTTCAATCAAATCCTATCAACATCTCTAACAACATTGGATCCACTACAAGAGTAACCATTCTTTACACGTAGGACTATGAAGTATGGGCTCATCACTTTGAAGATTATGTAGTTGGATCTGAAGATAATGGGTATCTCATCTGGGAAGCTATTATGATTGGTCCGTACATTCACTCTGGAACTAACACAACGGTGAAAACTCAAAAGGAGTATAACAAGCTGCTAGCAGACGTGGAAAAGATTCCTCAAGACGAGAAAGACAAACTACTATGTAATGTCAAAGCATTGAGGATGATAAGATTTTCCTTGCAACCAAACACCTTCCGTTTAGTGAGCTCATGCACCACAGCCAAGGAGATATGGGACAGGTTGAAAAAACTGTATTCAACCGATGAGGATCTAGAGCACTCAACTCAAACACTGTTGCTCTCTGAGTTTGGAGCCTTTGCTAAAAAACCTGAAGAAAGTCTGCTTCAGACTTTTGATCGTTATAATCATCTGTTAAGCAAAATGATGAAACATGACATAGAAAGAAAAGGTATTTAACAAAAAGTCACTTTCTTGAACGGCTTAAGACCCAAGTGGATGGCGGTTGTCTCAATAGTAAAACATGAACAATTCAAAGCGTATTCTCTGGCAAAACTGATAGGGATTTTGAAATCTCATGAAAGCACCGTAACAAAAGGGGCACAGTTGGTTTCGGGTGTCGGCTCCTTAGCTCTTGTTTCAAAAAGCAAAAGTGTGAAGGAAGAAGAGAATGTGCTATGATGGTAACGAATCCAAAGAAGTTTGCACGAAAGAAATTTCCTGTCAGTAAGAACCGAAACTGGCAAGGAAGCTACAGTTCTGAAAAGGCAAGGGAAGAGTCAGAGAATGTGTCTCAAAAGTAAGATGAGAAGAAGAAAAACATACTAGTGGGTGACTCAGGATATGATTGCAATTACTGTCACAACAAGAATCACTTTGCCAAAGATTGCATGCTGAAGAAGTTAGCTGAAAGAAGAGAGAGTGAAGACGACGAAGCTTATCACATGCAAAAACTTGAAGAGATAAAGAAAAAGAAAGCTGACGCTGGTCCAATGAATGCGTTAATTGTTCAAGAGAATGTTGTTGATGATGAATTTGGTGGTGTTGAAGTTTGGTCTACTGATTCAGAGGATGAAGAGGTGAGAAGACCTACACATGGAAGAGCGTTGGTGGCAAGAGAAAAGGATGAGAAGATAGGAGGAAGGTGCTTGATGGTGACGACACGCATATCAACCGAAAGCAAGAACTAGGAACCGAACCTGCATGAAGACATGTGTTTTGCTGCCAAGCCAGTAAGTGAGAAGATCAACGAAGGCGATCGCTTGATCAAAAAGGTACAATCTCTCCTAGAATCTCTTAAAATTCCGGTAACCGACTATGAAAAGGAATTAAATGAACTAAAATTCAAATTATCTAACTTAAGTGGAAGTCTCGTTCAAACCCATCTTACCAACTCTAACCTAATCGATCAACTGAGCAGGACGTCTTTGTAGAATGAAGAAAGGAGAATGTGGATAGAGCTGAAAGAGGCGGAGTTAGTTAGGGCTAAGGATGAACTCATTTATTTACAACGAGACAATTTGAAAATTTTGAAACAAAGGACTGTTTTTTGTTTAATTGCTAAACACTTGTATACTAACATCACTCAATTGCATTTGGACTGTGAAATTGGGAAAAAAGATTCAAAAGATGATATTACCCTTCCTTGAATTTAAGGAGGATGAAGTCATCGCTGAATGTGATTCTGTAATGTCCTCTGAAGATACTTCGGTCACGTATAACATAGGACTGGACAAAATTGAAACTTTTATTGACTCCAAAGAACACAAATGCATGCTTAAAAACCTGTTAGATGAAAATGATAAACTCAAAATCAAGTCAGATACATTACAATCCTTTGACTCATCAAATGCCAAATTAATTTCAGAACATAAAATCGATGTTGAAAATTTGTCTGAATTTGAAAAGGATAGTGAGATGAGTAAAATTTCAGTGGAAGACGTGATTGATTGCTCAGAGCTAGCTAAGAACGAAACCGAGAATGAAAAACCCTTGATATCTGAAAACTCGGTTGAATACGCTAAGCTCACAAAAGAGAAACCGAAGAAACTCAAGGAAAAGGAAGTCTTCTATCAGAAGGTACAAACCGTACCTAATCAGGTATATGCTGTTAAAGGAGTTACTCAGAGACAAACAATAGAACTAAAGAGCCTGGTCGATAGAGACAATGCTGAAGGATGTGACAATTTCTTTTGGTTGGCTCCTATCGATAATGCAGATGAAACCGTCGGCTTATCGGAGCAAACCTCGTAGAGGGTAAAGGGAAGATATGTTGCTGAACCCATCAAAAAACCCTCAAGTTTCGACAAACCAAGTACGAGTGGAACAAAGGAAATACCTGAAGAGCCAAAGAAGGTGTCCCATCCAACCGAAGCTCAAAAAGAGAAACCAAAACCGAGCTTCAATATTCATAAATCCCAAAAGGAGCTAGCAGATCAAAAGCGCCAAAGAAATCAGAGATACATGAAGAATTTAAATGAAAGAAAATGATTTTGGAAGTCGCGAAATCCTACCAATTTCACAACCAAGAAAGATGCTCAAGGTAGATCTCCAACGGGCAAGGCTGACAGTCAGTTAAACCGAAAGTCCAGTTTCGGTCCCAACTCTTTTTATAATAAGAGCCGAACCTCCACTTTCGGTCATAACAATAAAGCCAAGAGCCAAACCTCAACTTTCGGTCCATCCAACCAATCTCAACAAGTAAAGTCAATAAAAGACATTAAAGGAAAGGGAAAGCTTGGTGAATACTCTAACGTCAGTGGCAAGAAAAATTTAGCTAACCCTAGAACTAAAGAAAATGTCACCAAACCGCTTAATTAAACACCAACTAATATACTACAATTTAAGCAAGACAAGAACAAAATCAAAGTGTATACCATCAAACGAAAAGATAACCCACTCTAGTTAAAAGAACTTATTTGGTAGATCTTTCTGTTGCAATTCCTTTTTCTGTGAAAAACTCACTAGGACCCAAGAAACTTTGGGTTCCTAAAGTGAATTCGTAAGTGATAAGTGATGAGCAGTTCGATGATGAATGGTACATAGACAGTGGATGCTCATGTCACATGACAGGAAGGAAGGAAAGACTAAGGGAGTTTCGGTCCCTAAAGGATGGTGGATGTGTGAAGTATGGAAACAACTCTTTCGGAACAATCAAAGGTTATGGGATGATAACTAATGGAGAGTTCTCTATCAGAAAAGTGGCTTATGTTGAAGGTTTGCAGCACAACCTCATCAGCATCTCACAACTGGTTGTAGGAACCGGATTAAAAATATCATTTGATGATGAAGGCTCAGAAATAATTGAAAAACAAAGAAAGAAAGTTATGTTGAAGTCTGAACGCAAAGGAGAAATGTACCCTCTCAACCTTAACCCAATTAAGGGTAAGCCGGCTATATGTGTTCTAGTGAAAGCTAAATCTGATGAAAGCTGGTTGTGGCATCGACGTCTCTCGCACTTAAACTTTAATGACATCAACAAACTGGTGCTTGGTGATCATGTTCGAGGTCTTCCTCCTCTCAAATTCGATAAGGAACACCTATGTGCAGCATGCGAGATGGGTAAGCAGAGTCGAAAGAGCCATCCCACCCGCATTAATACAAAGATCATTGAACCTCTTCAGCTTCTGCATATTGACTTGTGTGGACCTTCGGCTATCGAAAGCATCGGTGGAAGTAAGTTTATTCTTGTTATTGTAGACGATTTTTCTCGCTTCACTTGGTATTCTTTCTTAAATTGAAATCTGAAGCTACTTCCAAGTTGAAAGTATTCATCAAACAGATTGAAGTGCAACTGCGAAAAGTCGTAAGGAACATAAGAAGCGACAATGCTCTCGAATTCAAGAATAAAGAATTTGAAGACTTTTTGGCTGAAAAAGGATTAACCCACAACTTTTATGCTCCCTATACTCCACGACAAAATGGAATCGTTGAAAGACGAAATCGTTCGTTGTGTGAAGCAGCCAGAATAATGTTAAGTTTTCCTTCCCTTACACTATATTTCTAGGCTGACGCTATTGCGTGTGCATGTTATACTCAGAATCGATCACTTCTCAACAAGAGATTCTCATTAACTCCATATGAGATCATGAACAACCGAAAGCCCAATGTGAAGTTTTTCCATGTGTTCGGTTCCAGATGCTTCATCTTCAACTCCAAGGAGAACAGGAACAAATTTGATGTTAAAGCTGACGAAGGGATATTTCTTGGATATTCACTCACTTTGAAGGCTTATCGGGTTCTGAAAAAACGCTCCAAGCATCTTGAAGAAACCTACTATGTAACCTTTGATGACAATACATAAAGAAGCTTCAATCGACTGAAAGTAATGAAGCAGACATCTTCCCTGAGTCTGGTAAGTCTCTATTCCCATTTCAAACTTGTTTGAAGAATACATCAGGCTTTTTGATGAACCAGAAAAGGCCATTCATTCAGAGGAAAATGCAGCAGATAACAAGGTTTACCATTTGAAAAAGATTGTTGATGATGCTGTGAAAGAAATGGAAAATGATCCTCCGACTCCAACTGTTGAGGAACCTTCAACTGACCTTCCATGCAACAACTCATTATTTAAGGGGGAGGGTCCATCTGTATCCAGTACAAAAGAAGCTCCAATTGAGGGGGAGCATTCGTCTTCATCTCCAACTCCATCATGTGAAAGTCCAACCGAGGGGGAGCATCATGAACCAGAAATGAGTCATGACTTGCCATTTGAGGGGGAGAATGACAATGCAAATGACGAGAGTGATCACTCTGAGCTTGAAGAGGAAGTAAACGCATAATTAGATCCATTTTACGACCCGAACTATCCTCCGCTAGTAAAATGTACCAAGGATCATCCATAAGAGCAAATAAAATCGAAGCAAACTACTTTATTCTCACAAGTGGAATACTGTATGTTTAATTCGTTTTTCTCCAAAGTTGAACAAAAAATCGTCAGCTCTGCTCTTGATCATTCTGATTGGGTTCAAGCAATGCAAGACGAACTCCATGAGTTTGAGAGAAATTGCATTTGGAGATTAGTACCTACACCTAAAGATGCATCGGTGGTTGGTCTGAAATGGGTCTTCAGGAACAAGCTTGATAAAGAAGGAAACGTCATTCGCAATAAAGCAAGACTCGTTGTAAAAGGATATTGTTAGGAGGAAGGGATAGACTACGAGGAAACGTTTGCACCAGTTGGTAGGTTGGAGTCAGTAATGTAATAGCCTGGATTTCTAGGTATCTTTTATGCTTATGTTTTTGGTGTTTTGTGAGGGGACTCGGCAAGTTGGAGATCAAACTCGCCGAGTAGGATCGCGGTTCTGGACGCGGGTTCGCGCCTGGACTCGGCGAGTCCGTGCTGTTTAATGAATCCTTAATTTCTCGGGTTTGGGACCTATTTAAAGGGCCTTAAGGCTGTCATTTGTGCTCACCAGACCCCTGAGTGAAACCCTAGCGAGTTTGAGCGTTTGGAGCAAAGCAAGGAGCCATTATTGACCTTGGAGGTGTTATATTGCAAGGGAAAGGAAGCAATAGCTAAGGGGGAATCAAGAAGAGCCACTTCCTGAAGATTTGAGGTCAAGAACATCACATTTGAGGTACTACCTTCGAGCTATTCTCTGTTATGTTGATGTTTATATTGATTTAGGGCTTATTGAGCCCTTTTGTGGCTAGATCTAGTGCTTCCTTGGTCCCTTAAGCGAGTTAGGTTCTAGATCTGGACATTTGGAGGTCCAAAGTGTCCCTTTGCCCATGCTTTTCATGAATCCATGGGGGTTTTGGATTGGGGTCTTTGTGCTTAAGGTCAAAACACCATTTATGAGTCATGGGGTGTGTTATGAGCACCAAGATGTGGACTTTACGTGATAAATAAGCTTAGGAGGGCCAGATCTATGAGTTATTGGAGCGGATCTGATCTCAGAAGCAAGTTTGAGTTGATGCATGGCATGGACTCGCCGAGTCTGAAGAACAGACTCGGCGAGTAGCATGAAGATTGACCTTAACCACTCAGTGAGTGGTCCAACCGAGTTATGAGTTGACTTAGTGAGCCAGGGAGAGTTAGAGAGGGTTGACAGGTGGATTGAGTCGAACTGGAACTCGCCGAGTTGTTCTTGAGACTCGGCAAGTTGAGTTGGGGTGGCCCCGCGATTCATACCAGGTGGAACTCGTTGAGTCAGGGGAATACTCGACGTGTCAAAAAGGGAATCCTAGAGAGTTGGTGAAAACTCCTAGACTCGCCGAGTCGCCCTAGTGCACTCGCCGAGTCCGGTCACCGTTGACCGTTGACCGTTGACCAGAGTTGACCAGTGTTGACTTGATAGGGGTAGTCAACCTTAGTGGTAAAAGTGTTAATTAAGAGATATATGATGTTAAAGGAGGATTATAGCTCAGAGGATCGAGCACGAGTGATTTCCAGGATTCGCGAGTTATCGAGATACCCGAGGTGAGTCTTCTCACTATACTTTACCTTGAGTAGGTAACCAGAGTTATGTGTCAGAGTATGTGTATGTTATGTGTATGCTATGTGTTGTACTGCATGATGTCTATGTGATTTATGTTGTGCATGTTTATAGAGTTGGAACCGGAAGGTTCCCAGAGTTAGAACCTGAGGGTTCACAGAGCTTGGGTGCACGGACCCATAGAGTTATAGCCTCGAGTGGCTAATATATGTTTATGTGGTATTTTGGGGAACTCACTAAGCTTTTTGCTTACAGTGTTAGTGTTGTTTGTTTCAGGTACTAGTGATGACCGTGGGAAGGCGCCGACTTGATCTGTACACACGCATGGGATTTTTGATATATGTATATGATCTTGGGATTTGTATGATGTGAATTAGGATTTTAACTTAATGTTTTTACGAAAATTTAATGAGAAATATTTTTATAATTTGTGAAAAATTATTTTGAAATTCACGGTGTTACAAGTTGGTATCAGAGCCTTGGTTTGAGGGATTCGAGTACACCTTCGGGCGTATTTGAACTCAAACTGAGGATTTGAGAAGTATTTTAAAAAAGAATAAAAGATTTTGAAAAACGCAGAGCAGAGTTGTGTGTACGATCAGTCCGCGCCCGAACGGTGATTTCCTAAAATACCCTTATGTTATGTGATATTGATATTGATATGATGTATCCGCATGCTAGAGTAGGCTAGGTATTCCTATTAGGACTAGAGTGGCCTGATTTGTGATGAGATGCTATGAGATGCTTGAGAGTGAGTAGGTAGCAGCGAGGGGCTTGTGAGAGATCTATTAGAGGGAGGTCTATGCATGATAGAGTACTTGGAATTTGGGATCCGAAGAGGAGGACTTGGGGTGTATTTTGATACGGTGTGGATAGTAGTATTGGGCCCGTACTACTGAAAGCACCGGAGCGGTGTACAACCCAAGTAAGAATCTTTGGAATACCAAGGATCAAGGAGGAAAGAGTTGACGAGTGTGAGAATGCTCATATGGGTTCTAATTTATTGTATGTTGTATTTCAGAGGTAGATCATGGTGAGGACACACTTGATGCCTGAGAGCAGTGGTACCAGTGATGAGGAGATCCGCCGGATCATCCATGAGGAGGTGGTTGCGGCCATCAGGGTAGAGATACCGGAGATGTTTGGGTCTATAAAGACCACGCTGATTGAGACCTTTGACGAGCGTTATGCCGCTCTTTCTGAGGCTGCTGTTGAAGCGGCCACCGCAGTGATTGCTGCCGCGAGGCCGCAAGGTGGTGATGCGTTGCTGTTCCCGGAGTTCAGCAACACAAAACCACCAGAGTTTGATGGGACCCAGGATCCGGTGGCAACTATGAGGTGGATATCTGATATAGAGGGGTGTTTCTTCACTTGCTCATCTCCTGAGCATTTGAAGGTTCGGTTCGCGCTGAACCAGCTTCGCTTGGGAGCGAAGGACTGGTGGAAGTTTGTGACGGTGCATTTTACACCTGCTGAGCTTGCGACAGTGACCTGTGAGAGGTTTACTGCCATGTTTCGAGATGAGTACGTTCCCCAGGTGGAGAGGGAGCGTTTGTCCCAGGAGTTTCTGACCCTCAAGCAGGGTACTGAGTCTGTTACGGTGATTACCAGGATGTTCCATGAGAGGGCGATGTTCTGCCCTGAGCACGTGTCTACGGAGCAGGCACGTATGAGCCGTTATTTGAGCATTTTGAGGTGGGATATGCGGGAGTTCGCGGCGAACTCCTCGTACCGGACATTTGCGGAGCTTCAGGCAAATACCCGGAAGAGGGAGATTGAGCCAGAGACTCAGGCCAGGGAGGAGGCGGAGTCTCAGGGGAGGGATCGGCGACCGGCACAGTCTCAGCCGGCAGCCAAGCGGGCCAAGCTCGCTGATCCCAAACTAGGGAGCCAGAAGGGCCGCACTTGTGGGAAGTGTGGCAAGGGTCATGATGGAGTCTGCAGAGCGGGATCTTGCTACAAGTGTGGCAAGGAGGGGCATATGGCCAAGGACTGCCCCAAGGGGTTTGCAGTGTGTTTTCACTGCAACCAGACCGGACACCGGAAGGCGGAGTGTCCGCAGTTGCGGGGATCATCTCAGGGAGCACCTCAGGGATCTGCCCCTGCCGCCATCAGAGCTACAGAGAGTCGGTCGGTGAAGGCCGAGGCGCCGAGGGCACGAGGGAGAGCTTTTCAGCTGACCGCGGAGGAGGTCTGCGCAGCGCCCGATGTCGTGGCTGGTAGGTATTCTTCCATGTATTTATTTTGATGTTGAGATATTATGCTTATGTTATGTTATGCGTAGGTACTTTTCTTGTGAATTCTGTACCTGCCTTGGTGTTATTTGACTCGGGTGCGAGTCGGTCTTTTGTATCTTTGGCTTTTAGTCAGCATATCAGTGTTAGTCGTGAGGCGTTGAGTCGGCCTCTGAGAGTTTCCATAGCTGATGAGAGAGTGATATACGCCACGGAGGTTCTCCGAGGTTGCGTAGTCGAGACTTTCGGTGTTGAGTTCCCGATTGATCTGGTTCCTATTGCGATGGGTGATGTCTGTGTCATTGTGGGCATGGACTGGTTGAGCAGATTCGGTGCGGTTATCGACTGCGAGCGTCAGCTGGTGACCATACGAGACCCTAGTGGGGGAGTTCTTTCGGTGTACGGCGAGGGTACACATTCAGGATCAGCGTTTTGTTCGGCCGCTAGGGCGAGGCAGTGTCTATAGCAGGGCTGTAAGGGTTTTGTGGCGTATGTGATGGATACACGGGTGGTTTCCGAGAGGCCAAGTTCAGTTGAGGAGGTTCCGGTGGTGCTTGAGTTCCCGAATGTTTTTCCCGAGGAGTTGCCGGGTGTGCCTCCTGTGAGGCAAGTGGAGTTCAGTATCGATTTGGTTCCGGGGGCTGCGCCTATCGCTAAGGTGCCTTATCGCCTTGCACCTCCAGAGATGCAAGAGTTATCCTCACAGCTCTAGGAGCTGCTGGGGAAAGGGTTTATTCGGCCAAGTAGCTCGCCGTGGGGAGCGCCTATCCTGTTCGTCAAGAAAAAGGATGGTTCACACCGGATGTGCATTGATTACCGGGAGTTGAACAAGCTGACGGTCAAGAACCGTTACTCGTTGCCGAGGATCGACGATTTGTTCGATCAGTTACAGGGAGCATCTTGGTTCTCCAAGATCGATTTGAGGTCTGGATATCATCAGGTGAGGGTGCGGGATGAGGACATCCAGAAGACAGCGTTCAGGACGCGTTATGGGCATTATGAGTTTGTGGTGATGCCTTTTGGGCTCACCAATGCCCCGACGGTGTTCATGGATCTCATAAACCGAGTGTGTAGGCCGATGTTGGATCGTTCAGTGATCGTGTTTATCGACGACATTCTGGTATATTCGAGATCTAGAGAGCAGCATGAGGAGCATCTGAGAGAGGTTCTCGGAGTTCTGAGATTGGAGAGGCTTTATGCCAAATTCCCCAAGTGTGATTTCTGGTTGCGGGAGGTCCAGTTCTTAGGACATCTCGTTAACCAGGAAGGGATATTGGTCGATCCGGCCAAGGTTGAGGCGGTGATGAGTTGGGAGGTGCCGAAGTCACCCTCCGAGATCAGGAGTTTCCTAGGGTTGGTAGGGTATTATGGGAGGTTTATCAGGGATTTCTCTAAGATCGCAGTGCCACTCACCAGATTGACCCAGAAGGGTGTTGCTTTTTCATGGGGCCCCGAGCAACAGGCCTCCTTTGAGACACTTCGCCAAAGGTTGTGCGAAGCCCCGGTATTAGCTCTCCCGGAAGGGATGGAGGACTTTGTGGTATATTGTGATGCATCGATTTTGGGACTGGGAGCGGTGCTGATGCAGAGAGGGCATGTGATAGCATATGCATCGAGGCAGCTAAAGCCTCATGAGGCAAGATATCCCACCCATGATCTAGAGTTGGGGGCAGTGGTGTTCGCCCTCAAGATTTGGCGTCACTACTTGTATGGGGTTCGGTGTATGATATACACGGACCATAAGAGTTTGAAGTATATGATGGATCAGCCCAACCTAAATATGCAACAGAGAAGGTGGTTGGATGTGGTCAAGGATTATGATTGTGAGATCCTATACCACCCAGGCAAGGCTAATGTGGCAGCCGATGCGTTGAGCCGCAGGGCGGAGAACACTACACTGCGGGATGTATGTTTGAGATTGACCGTGATAGCTCCGGTATTGGACGCCATTCGCGGGGCACAGGCCGAGGCTGTGCAACCTGAGATGCAGAAGAGGGAACGGGTTGTTGGTTTGGTTTCAGAGTTCGTTACCGATGGTCGGGGGCTTATGACTTTTTAGGGGCGCATCTGGGTGCCGTTTGTGGGAGGAACGCGTACCATTTTGATGGAGGAGGCTCATCGGTTGAAATTTTCGATCCATCCGGGGGCCACTAAGATGTATTTGGATTTGAGAAAGGAGTATTGGTGGCCCTGTATGAAGAGGGATGTTGCGTGGTTTGTTGAGAGGTGCTTAACCTGCCGTAGGGTTAAGGCCGAGCACCAGAGGCCGCATGGCAAATTGCAGCCATTGGAGGTTCCCGAGTGGAAGTGGGAACAGATCACTATGGATTTCATCACCAAATTGCCGAGGACTACCAGAGGAGTTGATGCAATTTGGGTGATTGTGGACAGGTTGACGAAGAGCGCTCACTTCCTTGCCATCAGTGAGAGTTCTTCAGCAGAGAAATTGGCGGAGGTGTATGTGAGGGAAGTGGTATCTCGTCATGGGGTGCCGATCTCGATTGTTTCAGACCGTGATGTGCGCTTCACTTCCAGATTCTGGAAGAAATTTCATGAGGAGTTGGGTACTAGACTACATTTTAGTACCGCATATCATCCCCAGACAGACGGTCAGAGTGAGCGGACGATTCAGATGCTTAAGGACATGCTCCGAGCATGTGTGTTGGATTTCGGGGGTAGCTGGGATGCGTATTTACCCTTGGCAGAGTTTTCCTACAACAACAGCCATCATTCAAGCATTGGTATGCCGCCCTTTGAGCTGTTGTATGGGAGGAGGTGTCGGACCCCCATTTGTTGGGGAGAGGTTAGGCAGAGGGTGATGGGCAGTACAAAGATCGTACTTCAGACGACAGAGAAAATTCAGCAGGCCAGACAGAGGTTGTTGACCGCTCAGAGCCGACAGAAGAGTTATGCAGACAGGCGCCGGTCCGAGCTTGAGTTTTAGGTCGGTGACTTTGTTCTCCTGAAGGTATCTCCTTGGAAAGGAGTGATTCGATTCAGGAAGAGGGGCAAGTTAGGGCCCCGGTATATTGGTCCATTCCGTGTGTTCGCGAGGGTAGGCCAGGTAGCCTATCGTTTGGATTTGCCAGCAGAGTTGGGGCAGATTCACGACACTTTTCATGTGTCGCAGCTGAGGAGGTGTATAGCCGATGAGTCGGCAGTGGTTCCATTAGAGGATATTCAGGTGGATGTGAGCCTGAATTATGCCGAGAGACCAGTGACCATCAGAGATCGGAAAATCAAGGTTCTGAGGAACAAGGAGGTACCCCTGGTGTTGGTTCAGTGGCAACACAGGAAGGGATCAGAGATGACCTGGGAGCCGGAGCGTGAGATGCGTGAGCAGCATCCAGAGCTATTTTCAGAGCGAGACTTCGAGGGCGAAGTCTAGTTCTACTGGGGGAGAGTTGTAACAGCCTGGATTTCTAGGTATCTTTTATGCTTATGTTTTTGGTGTTTTGTGAGGGGACTCGGCGAGTTGGAGATCAAACTCGCCGAGTAGGATCGCGGTTCTGGACGCGGGTTCGCGCCTGGACTCGGCGAGTCCGCAATGCTTAATGAATCCCTAATTTCTCGGGTTTTGGACCTATTTAAAGGGCCTTAAGGCCGTCATTTGTGCTCACCAGACCCCTGAGTGAAACCCTAGCGAGTTTGAGCGTTTGGAGCAAAGCAAGGAGCCATTATTGACCTTGGAGGTGTTATATTGCAAGGGAAAGGAAGCAATAGCTAAGGGGGAATCAAGAAGAGCCACTTCCTGAAGATTTGAGGTCCAGAACATCACATTTGAGGTACTACCTTCGAGCTATTCTCTGTTATGTTGATGTTTATATTGATTTAGGGCTTATTGAGCCCTTTTGTGTCTAGATCTAGTGCTTGCTTGGTCCCTTAAGCGAGTTAGGTTCTAGATCTGGACCTTTGGAGGTCCAGAGTGTCCCTTTGCCCAAGCTTTTCATGAATCCATGGGGGTTTTGGATTGGGGTCTTTGTGCTTAAGGTCAAAACACCATTTATGAGTCATGGGGTGTGTTATGAGCACCAAGATGTGGCCTTTACATGATAAATAAGCTTAGGAGGGCCAGATCTATGAGTTGTTGGAGCGGATCTGATCTCAGAAGCAAGTTTGAGTTGATGCATGGCATGAACTCGCCGAGTCTAAAGAACAGACTCGGCGAGTAGCTTGAAGATTGACCTTAACCACTCAGTGAGTGGTCCAACCGAGTTATGAGTTGACTCAGTGAGTCAGGGAGAGTTAGAGAGGGTTGACAGGTGGATTGAGTCGAAATGGAACTCGCCGAGTTGTTCTTAAGACTCGGCGAGTTGAGTCGGGGTGGCCCCGCGATTCATACCAAGTGGAACTCGTCGAGTCAGGGGAATACTCGACGTGTCAAAAAGGGAATCCTAGAGAGTTGGTGAAAACGCCTAGACTCGCTGAGTCGCCCTAGTGCACTCACCGAGTCCGGTCAATGTTAACCGTTGACCGTTGACCATTGACCAGAGTTGACTAGTGTTGACTTGATAGGGGTAGTCAACCTTAGTGGTAAAAGTGTTAATTAAGAGATATATGATGTTATAGGAGGATTATAGCTCGGAGGATCGAGCACGAGTGATTTCCAGGATTCGCGAGTTATCGAGATACCCGAGGTGAGTCTTCTCACTATACTTTACCTTGAGTAGGTAATCAAAGTTATGTGTCAGAGTATGTGTATGTTATGTGTTGTATTGCATGATGTCTATGTGATTTATGCTGTGCATGTTTATAGAGTTGGAACCGGAAGGTTCCCAGAGTTAGAACCTGAGGGTTCACAGAGCTTGGGTGCACGGACCCATAGAGTTATAGCCTCGAGTGGCTAATATATGTTTATGTGGTATTTTGGGGAACTCACTAAGCTTTGTGCTTACAGTGTTAGTGTTGTTTGTTTCAGGTACTAGTGATGACCGTGGGAAGGCGCCGGCTTGATCTGTACACACGCATGGGATTTTTGATATATGTATATGATCTTGGGATTTGTATGATGTGAATTGGGATTTTAACTTAATGTTTTTATGAAAATTTAATGAGAAATATTTTTATAATTTGTGAAAAATTATTTTGAAATTCACAGTGTTACAAGTAAGAATATTCCTTGCATATGCTGCTCATAAAAACTTTGAAGTTTTCCAAATGGATGTGAAATGTGCTTTCTTAAATGGAGAACTAGAAGAAACCGTGTACGTTGAGCAGCCACCAGGGTTTGTGAACGAAAAGTATCCTGATCACTGTTATGTTCTTGATAAAGCTGTATATGGTCTAAAGCAAGCACCAAGAGCATGGAATGAAACCTTAACTCGTTTTCTTAAAATGTCTACGTTAAAACAAGGTTCGTTCGACCCAACCTTCTTTTGTAAGAAAGTGGGCGAAATAGTTCAAATTTATGTCGATGACATCATCTTCGGCTCCACGAATCCTAGCTTAACAACTGAATTCAGGAAGTTGATGGAGACTAAACTTGAAATGAGCGCAATGGGTCCGATTAACTTTTTCCTTGGACTGAACATTAGACAGGGACCCGAAGGTATATTCATAAATTAGGAGGCTTACACCAAGAACTTTCTGACAAAATTTGGAATGAAAGGAGAGTCAAAAGTGAAGGTTCCCATGGCGTTTGGCAAAAAATTGACGCCATCTTTGGATAAACCGGCTGTTGACATGACACTCTATCGTCAAATGATTGGATCTCCCATGTACCTGACAGCTAGTAGACCAGATATAATGTTCTCAGTTTGTTATTGTGCTATGTTTCAAGCTAATCCAAGAGGACCACACATGATAGCCGTAAAGAACATCTTTCGCTATCTGAAACGAACCTCATCCCTCGGTCTCTGGTACCCAGCAAATTCCGGATTCTTCATACAAGCATTTTCCGATGCAGATCTTGGAGGATGTGGATTGGATCGAAAGAGCGCAACGGGAGGATGCCAATTTCTCGATGGCAAACTTGTAAGTTGGCAATCAAAGAAGCAGACGTGTGTATCTCTTTCAACAGCCGAGGCTAAGTATATTGTAGCAACATCTTGCACGTCGCAAGTGGTATGGATACAAAGTCAGCTAAGAGACTATGGATTAAGCATGAAGAAGATTCCTCTTTACTGTGACTCTGAAAGTGCGATAAGGATTTGCCATAATCCAGTGCAACACTCCAAGACCAAACACATTGCACTCAGATACCACTTCATCAAAGACCATGTAGAAGACGGCAATGTGGAAGTGCATTTCGTTCGTTCATCAGATCAAATTGCAGATATCTTCACCAAGGCCCTGCCTGAAACAAGCTTCAATAGAATATTGCATGGCTTAGGCATGATAGAAGCAGAGTCTGTCTCGAAACAACCTTCGTCTCCCTAATCAGGTTAGCCACGATAAATAGAACGTGACTCGGTCTATGTTGGTTCCATGAAAAAAATTAAGGAACCGAAATGAACCGACCACTCGGTCTATTTCGGCTCCGTGATATTAAGGAACCGATATAAGCCGACCGCTCGGTCTATTTCGGCTCCGTAGTTTTAGGGAACCGATATAAGCCGATTGCTCGGTCTATTTCTGCTCTGTGATTTTAAGGAATTGATATAAGCCGACTGCTCGGTCTATTTCGGCTCCGTAATTTTAGGGAAACGATATAAGCCGACTACTCGCTCTATTTCGGCTCCGTAATTTTAGGGAACCGATATAAGCGGATCGCTCTGTCTATTTAGCTTCTTTGTTTCTAAAAGTGAGTTTCGGTTGTATAATACGCTTACAATTTCTTTCACATTAATTTTTTTAAAACTTTTTACATTTAATTTTTTTTTGTGTATCTCACTAACTATCTCTCTGTTTCGGTCTGGTTTTAATCTTTGAAACTTTCGAAACTACAAAAATATTTTCCTTAGTGCTTTATTTTTTTTTACTCAAAATTAACAAAATTTCAAAAATATTTTCTTTTTGCATTTCGTGTGGTTTTCGTTGTTTCTTTTATTAGGTCTCATGTTCAATGAAGGTGCTTGGCTTATGAACTGGTGAAGGGATGCAGTTTGTTTTGTTTCAAACTAGTTAGGTGTCCCAAGAAGCATGCTGCTATATGTAGACCAAAGCCTCCACGACTTTGAGTGGAGCCTTAATGATTCGATCTATACCAATCGTTTCTTCCCGATAACGCTGCTACATTCACTCTAGTCAAGAGCTACCTCACTCTTCTCACTTGAGTTAAGAGTTTTCTGCTTTGTCAAAATTCTATAGCAGAGGTACTTTCGGTTCTTTTCACCACCTCCCTCATATTCTTCATCACGTTTCATTCCACAAATGTAACCCTTGAGATTGTCGGCTCTTACCGCTGAGGTTTATGGTTACACAAAATCTGTGTTTATGATCTTAGTTGCGTATACCACGTGCTGAGTGAAACCCACAACCCAATACCAATAAGGAATTGACATTGATTTTTTACATTCAAGATTTTACTTGTTACCTCATGAAATCTCTTTTTATTTCTATTGCAAGATCTTTATGAAGTTGTCTAATACCAAGGAACTTTTTCCCAAAAGATTCAGTTTAGTTTTGTTTTTGAGATTTCTATTCACAACTACTTATCAAAATATCAAACCTACTTGTTCAATAGATCACATCGGTCTCAAAAGTACTTCTTCCAACCTTCGGTCTTATATTAAGCATCGAGGTTCGGTTGGAGATAAGCCACCTTTAGTAGCCGATAGTAGAAAAGATGCCTTTCGATGTTTATTGACAGAAATTCGATCGTATTTTTTTGGGGAACCACACAAGCACTTTAAGTCTCTCTTGACTTTGAAGGAAGAGATTCATGCCCGGAATCAACTGTTTCATGTTGTGTATCGACATCACTCACATCATATACACGTTTGATTTATTTCTTTATCTTTGACACACTTGCACGAAAATTCCTTGGAATCTTCCAATATTCTGGTTATTGTTCCTAATGCATCGTGCTTGTGCTTACGTGTCTTGGAAGATGACAATTCAGTTGAAGCGACAATACTGGGATAAGATTTTGAACTGATTTATCAGATAAGGATGAAACTACGCGCGTGAATTTGAAACGGCTCCTAAACACATGCGTGCTGACGTCTATTTGGGGAAACCAAGCTGTCAAATCCTTCTTTTTCAGGCGACGGTTCAGAGATCATATCATCATCACAGGTGATTTTTTCTCTCTCATGGCAACGATATATAAAGGGTTTCTCACACCCCTTGTACTATCTTACCGTTTTCAAAATCTCTTGAATACAACATGCTATTCTTCACTGTTCTTCTACTCTCCTACTACAACAATGGCGGAATCATCATCTCACCATGAACAGACAGCTTCTTCTTCTCTACTGGTGATCAAACCCAACCAGAACCTGATCATTCAACTGAATCCGTTTCTATACGACTTATACATGCTTCATGTCGTTGAATGCCTCAAATACTCCCCACTGGTCATAGCTCTAACTCAGGTGGAATCACTTCCTATGTCTCTATTGTCGGAGGTTTATTCTACTACTGTATTTGTGACATCCCCAAAATCACGGCCAGAAAAGACCGATTTTCATTTATGCTTTTAAATAATTTCAGAGTAAATCCTTTTGATTTGAAAGAGTTGCGGAATTTGTTCCCAAAACAAAACATGATAAAATAATATTTATCAAAGCATTTCATCAAGAGATGCATTTCATTATATAATCAAAACTCGGGATGTCATGTTCCGATACAGACCATAAAGCATAAACGATAACATTACAAGTCATTCAACAAATATATACATATACAGACTTGTAAACAAAACAACAGGATGATCCATCCATCTTACGCCCTTGTGCCACTTCCTGTAATACAAATAAAACTGAGTGGGTTAGGCTTGGGAGCCTGGTGAGCATATAGGTTTTTCAACCCACAATAAATAAGTTATATTTAATTTCACCAACCAATCACTATCCCGATTACCCATTCCCGTTATCCTCACTTTACGTCCCTAAAACAACAACTATCTCAAGGGACCTAATATAGGATTTTCATCGGGACGGACATCACTGCGAAGGGGTTTCCTCAACAATAGATATCCTAAAGGCAACCATGAGGGGGATAGAGTACACCGGTGAACACATCGTTCACAACACTTACAGGTTATGAACCTGCTAGCGTTCCACTGGACTGTCTAGAAGGAGTCCGTGGTCGTTATCCATACTCCGCTGAATAACTAGATCAACAACAACAACAACATCGAGGCCTCTCATCTGCTTATTACACACCAACTATCTACCCATGTTCTACCCAACATATTAGTAGACAAAAATATATATTTTCATACATAGTTTAAAACCTGTATATCATTTTCATTCAACATATATTCCAGATAACAGATGAGACATACCACATAACACGTATTCCATAGAAAACAATTCAGATCTATGAGATAGAATAAAGTGAATATCCATTCACGCATACAATCACAAAATATACACATAACAAGTATATCATATAAAATACTTCATAGTTACTCGTTAGAAGAAAGTAACTATACCCTCACACATATAACCCACAATTTACTTAATACACTCAAACCGCACTTGTATTATTATCGTGTTTATGAAAGGTAGTATACACTCACTTGATCAGAAGATGATCGGACAGCACTACGACTTGCAGAAGTAGTAATCCACAGCAGATCTGGAAGATCTCCACAAAAATCGAACTTCTCGCAGGCAGAGCTTCGGCTCGGGAACCGCACTTCTCGGGACCTTCGGGATCTCGGGACTTGCCTCGGGGATAGAGAATAATACCAGGGCTTCAGGGTATTTCTGGCAAGCAAAACGATGCAAAACGGGAGAGAGAAGAGAAGAAATTGGCAAACTACTCGGCTGCCTTCGGATTCCTTTTATAGAGGCTGGAGCCTCGGAGTACGCAGGGCGTACTGCAGTACGCAGTGCGTACTGCTTCCGAAATCATCACTGCATGCGTCATCCGAAGTGTTGACACTCTCGGAGTATGCGGGGCGTACGTCGGATCGGACTGGTCACTCCCCCTTCGGATAATGCCAGATTTTTGATTTAAAAATAAATACAATTCATTTATCAAACTTCGGAAATTCATATCTTCTTCATACGAACTCCGTTTTTGACGTTCTTTATATCCACGGAAAGGTGAGACTACGCTCTACAACTTTCGTTTAGACTCCGTCAGCTAATTTTGAATTTATTTTTATTATTTATTTTTAATAGGCTGCGATAGAAAAACTTCGTTATAAATTCATAACTTCTTCGTTTGACGTCCGTTCTCGCCTAACTTTTTATCGCTTCGATACCAACAATGAGATCTTCGATTCTCATTTAGATTGCTTCGGCTAAAAACCGCTCGATCTCAATTCGAGTATTTCAGGCTGCACACTGCTAAGTCAAAACTTCGATAAATCATAACTTCCTCATACGAAGTCAGATTTGGGCGTTCTATATATATTCGAAAACCTCGTTTCAACTACTACAACATTAACCAAAGATATTAAGCTTATTTTACACTTAAATTTTGACGCTTATTTTTATTCTTAATTAATCAGACCACATAATTAAGCAATTAAGCACAAAACACATAATACTCAAATAATACATTCTTATTATTTCAAAATGATATACAAAGGTTAACCTAGACTATTACATTGCTAAAAATGGCAAGCCCGGAAACACAGGCGTTACAGTATTCGACAAGAACAGGGATAGGATTTACTTCCATATCTTCAATCAAAAGACTTCTATCTCGAAAGCACGGTTTTGTTTTTTGCTGGGGCTTGCAATTGATGCATCTATTGTTTCTCCAGAATTCGTTACGACTTCTCAGTTGTTTATGATGTTCTATGAGATGGGCTATACTGAGGTGCTTACTACCTTCACCAAGTTCAAGAAATCATGTCTCCCACCTCAATGGAATGGTTTATTGACTCTTCTTCACAAAGGATTGGGTGAACGAGTTGTTGGGTCAGATGGTTCGAACAAATTTTTTCTGACAATGATGTATGGTCTCTACAATGACATCAATCTTGATTATGGGTCGTTAATTTGGTCTCAATTAGTGCAAAGCTTGTCATCCTCGACCAAATATGCTGAGATCTCGTGTAGGCGATTATGGACCATTGTTACTAGCCGAGCTATTCTTTCTCTTTAGATTCCAGTTATGCGAGATGCCATGTTGTCCTCTATGGCAACATTTCACACCAAGAAGGTCATCATTGCTGATCCAACGAAGTACACTCATGTCGGTTCTATTCCAGAAACAATGTATCGATGTGTGTCAATGGAGAGCAATGTCATGGCAGCCTATCGCAAACTCCCTCCTAAAGCTCCTCGCCAAGTAACTGCTGAAATGCAGGACGCCTTGGATGCTATTGGAAAACCCAAAAAACATGGAAAGAAGAAGGAGGATACAACGGATGATATAGTAGAGGGTGCTTCCTATAAGATCGAAAAATCAAGGATAGGTAATAAGGAAGGATCTTCATCCAAGGACAAACATTCCAAAAAGCGAAAGTCATAAAAAGATGCTTCCTCGGCTCATTCAAAGAAGGTTAAGAAAATGGATCACAGACCAAAGTCTCCCTCCCCAACTGGTTTGGTTCATCAAGAGGAGAGTTCGGCTGATGAAGAAATGGAAGTTCGCTTGGAAGATTCACCAATGGGAAATACGCCTCCTCGTTCTCCTACACCAACGACAATCCTGAACAAAAAGGTACCCACTCCATCTCATTCTCCACCTAAGACTTCTACTCCTGCTTTGGTTGTCATTTCTCCTCCATCTACACCTAAAACAACTGTTCCATCTTCGGTTGCTCAAATAATCCCAACTCCAACAAACCTACCAATGTCTGTTATGCCACCACCACCTCCTATCAGTACAATTCCCATCACCACGTCTCCTTTACCTCCACCAGTTGTTTGTCATTACAACTTCGATCTTCACCCCACTACAATTGAACCTCTGGTGACTGTCAACGTATCTGATACGGGGGCTTTTACTGGTAATGAACCTCCTGTGACAACCACTACAATTTCTCCAACTCCTTCGAATGAATATGAAGGTCCTGTCCTTGGTGGTGACGACTTCGAGTTTGACTCGACTTACTATAGTCCTTATCGCCTTCCCAATGATGATGATGAGTCAACTCCTGCCACAAAGCAACAGCTTGATGAGGCTCATGACAAGCTTGATAAACTTCTTGAGTGTTATAAACAACCGGTTGATGTTGTCATGAAAGCCTTCATGGATACAACCTTGGAACTCTACACTAAATCCATGGATAAATGTTCTGCTGCGGTGGATGATTCTACTTCTCAATGAAAATGGGCTAATAAGGATGTCAAAGACCTGATTCAAGATTCACAAATCTTCTTGGAATCTTCCAAGGTCATGCCACCTCCAATGCTGAAAAAGTCAATGCTACGCTTGATTCTCTTTCCCAAACATTTCAAGGGGAACAAGCCAAGTTTGAAGCTGTTCGTTCTGACATCCTAGCTAACAACAAATCCCATTTAACATCGATCGAGTCTCGGTTGGAAAATCTTGCATATGATTTAATAGTCGAACGTCAACTAAGGGATGATCTTGCTAAACAGAATGCATCTGTGGAAGTTCTGAAAGTTCAGCTGGAGAAGACTGAGAGCGAAATTGGTATGTTAAAGACGGAACGCGCAGTGTTCAGAAGTTGTGCCAGTGATGTTTTGTCAATACTGAACAATATTGTTCATGCTCATGATCCCATCTTGACACTTACCATCCGAAATCATCTAACTTCCAAGCTTCTTCCGGCCATTGAACTGCTTCGAGAAATGAAGGGTGTTACGAAGCCGATGGTTGCTTCGCAACAAGGGGGAGAAGGAAGTGTGAAGATAGAAATTCCACTAGTTCAACCTCATGTTCGATCAAGTGTAGTAATCAAAACAGAACTGAAGGGTAATGTAGCTTCGGGTTCTGGGGCTAAGGAAAAGATAGTTCAGTCGAATAATGATAGTGATGACGATCAGGAAACAATAACTGAAATCTTGAAAAGAAAGAAGAGAGATCAAGAAATAGATGAAAACCAACGGGTTGCAATGAAAGAAGAGGCGAAAGAAAGAAAGAAAAAGGAAGAGTATGAGGCTCTTGAATGCAAAAAGGACCTTTTTCCTCCATGGACTAAGGAGAAGTTGGAGAAGGAAGCGATTGAATTTCCATCGGTGTTTTGCTTGGAACCAGTAACAACGTTTGATATTGAGAATACAAGGAACTCACAGTTTGACATGCCAATGACTAGAAAGGCATTTATTTTTCATTATTTTGATTCAACGGTCAAAGTTCCTTCTCCTTATCCTCAAGTTGATCGCAAACTTATTAACTTTTATTTGAAGTTCGGTCAACCTCAGTATTTGACATGGAGTGCACAAAAGATAACTTCTGTCAAGGTTCCGAAACCTTCGTCTGCAGGGAGATTCATCAATGTTCAATTCAGAATCACTCGAGGGTCGGTCAATTCGATGTCTGTAATCTCTCTTGCAGATCTTCCCAGTTTAAATCCTCATTATTGGATCCTTTTTTACAATATGTTGCTCACTAATGCAAATGAGTATGAACCGATCCTGAATCATTTAAAGAGAATGTTGGTTTTTTATGTTCTTGAAGTGGCGAAAATGGATCAAGAGACTGCCAGCATGTTAAAGAAGAAACCGATTGTAAATCCAACTTCTAAACCGGGAGATGTGAATAAGATGACAATGGGATAAATTGATTCAACGCATCTGACGGTGATGTTCACAAGAGGTGAAGGCAACCAATTTTTGTTCGCTCTTGTTGATAAGCACTTATTCTCTACTGATTGCTTGGAGCACATCATCAATATTATTTATCGATGCAAGCAGAATAGTACGTCTGATAAGAAGAACATCATGGATATGCTTCGGTGGTATATAATGTTGCATCACACACTTTTGGCCATTCTACCGAAGGTGTTCAAGACCATCAAGAAGTCTTCTATAGCTCAACCGAACTGAGCTCTCGGTTCCATTGACGCAAAGGGGGAGATTGTAGGAATTATTATGTTGCGTCATGGGCTTTAGTTTTGGATATCCGGATCGGTCCTGTCTATCCGTGAGTTTGTTAGGGTTATGTTGTATAAATAGTGCATTCATGTATGCATTAGAAAGCATCTAAATGATAATTTTTATCGTATTGTAACCCTAAACGCCTCTACAGTCGAAGTTCTTAGTCGAGTTCTTCTGAAGTGTTAAGTTTAATCATTCGACATCGTTTGAAGTCATTATTGTGTTCTTTAAATTGTCATTCATATTTATTGTTTAGAATCAATCGATCCTACTAGAGTTTTTATAAATAGGTAGGATAGGATGAAACCTTCCATTATAAGTATAATGAAGTACAAAGTAACTAAACATCTTTTATAAATACCCAAATCTTAGTTACTTTAGGCAAAATGTGAATACGATGCAATTACATGAAATTACACTTTGTATCCTTGTCGAAATGTTAGTGGAGTGTGTGTGGTTAACTAGCACACTAATTTGGGATTGACATTGGTAGCAAAAGGTAACTCAATGTTTTTCATATATCAATGGAGCGTGTGTGGCTGACCAACACATTGATTGGGTGATGGTAACATGAGGGTACCAAGTCTATTTGCATGGTTATTCACACCTTATTTGTGATCCTCCGCATCCCAGTCACAAATGAAGGGCATAATCGAGATTAAACATGACATTGAAAAGTTCAATGAATCTCAAAAAATCTAGGAGTTTCAGTTTATTTAAAACTTAAATTTCCTTTTCGTTTTTTATGGTGGAAATTGGTAAATCGTCATTTACCTACCTTCAAATATTCTGCAACTAGATTACAACATCCCTATTCTAGGTTGTAGAGTATTGTGTTGGATCCTAGCCTTAACATCTCATTTGGGTGTTTTATTAAGGACTAAATCAACTTAACTTGAATGTTCTCCCATTTTGTAGATGTCAAACAACTATGGTCTTCCTGAATCCTTTGAAGATGATGTTCCACGATTCGATCGAGGAACAAGAGATCATGCTTCACTTCATCCACCTCATCCAATTATTCTCCATGACCCACAAGTTCGAAGGCTTGAAAAGTTCAAGCTCACTCAATTCCTTTTGGCAAGTAAACACAAAGATGGGAAACCTGTGTGTACACACGTCTTAGAAATGAAGTCACACATTGACAAATTAAGGATGTTGGGTGTCGAGATTTCAGGTGAGTTGGTTGTTGACTGGGTTCTTCAATCGCTTCCTGAATCATATAGTGAGTTCGTAAGAGAGTACTATATGATGGAACATGATGTGACCCTAATTGATCTCACCTATTTGCTTATAGCTGCCGAATCAGCAATGATTTGGCGTGCTGGTCAAGCAAACTTGTCTGGTGGATCAACATCCCAAACTTCAATGGACACTGGTAACATTGGAAGTCCGGAAAAGTTTAAGTTTGATATTGTCCCATGTTTTGTTCCAAAAGAGTTTATTTGCTCTCATTGCAAAGAGAAGCGACATTGGAGACGAAGCTGCCCAAACTACCTGAGAGATCTAAGAGATGCGAGAGTCAAGGCATATGGCTCTACTTAAGGTGAAATCCACTATCTAACTCTTTTAAGTTCCTATTCTAGATTCTTAATACATGATGTGATAAGATTACATTTTGATGTTTTGTAGAATCGAAGAAAAGAGAGGAAGCTTAAGGGAAGAAGTGAACTGAATCTGATCTTGAACAAATGGATTTCGATCGCTGTAACGACCCAATTTTCGCTTCCAAAAAATTTCATTTTTGATTAATTGATTTGTAAAACATTTTTTATAAAACATCATCCGATAATATCATTTCATAAAATTATATCCCATGTCTGAAAACCAAACCACAAAAATAATAACAATGTCAGAGTAAAAATACCAGAACATCTCATAAGGCAGAAAAACCCATGTGTGTGTATGATGTGCCGCTACCGCGCCGGCTCCTTCCCCTTCGCTGAAGAGGTACCTGAAACAAAACTGTAAACTGTAAGCACGAAGCTTAGTGAGTTCCCCCATCATCCACATATCATACAATCACATAGCATGCATATTGCCAGGCATTTCTGAGGTGCCCGACCTACCCGGTACGACCATTCTGGGGTGTCGACCTACCCATAAGGCCATTCTGGGGTGCCGACCTACCCATGCGGCCATTATGGGGTGTCGTCCTACTCGTGTCAAGCCATTCTGGGGTGCTAACCTACCCATGTCAAGTCATTCTGGAGTGCTGACTACCCTTCGGTCCTAACAACCGAACCTCGGGGACTATTTCACCCCCACTACTACTATTGCATATATCATAGCATAATCTACTGTCAGACATATCTGGGGTGTCCGACCTACCCTTCAATCCTAATGACCAAATCTCGAGGACTATTCCCCCTCCTAGCAGCTAAACATATCATAACATGCTGTTAGGCATATCTGGGGTGCCTAACCTACCCTTCGGTCCTAACAACCGAACTCTACCACTATGACATATGAAATCATGCTAGCATATAACATATCAGGTAGTAGCAAACATAGATGAATATCACAAAGAAAAACATCTATCATACGATCCCTACTGGTGGGCCGACATTATGGTCGTAGACCCGCTGCTACCGGAAGGTAACTCACATCGTAGTAGCTGCTGATCCGTGTGAGAAACCTCTATCTGCTGCTGCTGCTCCAGAAATCCTTCGGCTATAATTCCCACAAAACACTTAATCATAATCTGATATATACTCTTTGGGTAAAATGACCATTTTACCCCTAATCAAGTCAAGTCAAAGTCAAAGTCAACTTCCAGTTGACCTGACTCGCCGAGTTGGGCCGTCAACTCATCGAGTCCGTATCTATTCGATTGTCCTCATTCCCGTCCTTACTCGTCGAGTTAGGCAAAGACTCGACGAGTTCTCCTTCCATACGAACATCCAATGATCCTTCATCTGACTAGCCTTGTTGTATGAACAACTCGTTGAGTTCATCTTCATATGATGAACAAGTCCTGTCCTTGACTCACCGAGTTGTATGAACAACTCGTCGAGTTCATCTTCATGTGTTGGGAGATTTCCTTGGACTCGCCGAGTCTGTTCTAGCACTCGTTGAGTCCCATGAACTCCAGGTCCCCCAACACTTTTAAACAGCTACGAGACTTCCTTATCTCACAACTAACTATCACAAAAGGGTTCGAGGTGGTCAAATGTACACTGACTCGCCGAGTCCCAAGAACAGACTCGTTGTGTCCATACTATCCAATTCCATTCCTTCGATTTCTGGTGTACAAATCTTGTCCAAATGATAGATCTATGCTCCTAAGATTGATGTAGCACGTAAAGTTACGAACTTTACATGCATACATGTGACTTTGAGCCTAAAAGGCCCTAAAATGGCTCTTATGTTGCATGGGACCTTCCATGGGTGCTAAAGCAACCCTTTTCTGCCTTGTGACCCCTCTAAGGCCCTAGATTGGAAGCCTTGACCCCCAACCATGCTTGCAATCATGGTTGGTTACTAGATTGTCACACCCCGCTAAAGCGGAAACGCAAGATATGACAGCGATAAAGGTTTCATTGCAAAAGATAAAGATACATCACCATAGCAATATTTAAAAGTTTACAACCCATAGCTTAAACAAAATAAAGTACAAGTTTTCCAAAATAACATTGTTCAAAATATAACTTCATAAAATAACTTCCACACGATGCAAAATGCTCTATGATGATGAATCTTTATATCCACTTACTAATTATTTCCTGAAAAAGCATGTAAAACGAGCGTCAACTATGAAAATAGTTGGTGAGTTCACAAGTTTATAAAATCAAGATTTGGAATAAGGCTTTTCATAAATACAAGTACATTGCTTCAATGAGAAACAAAGTTCATTACTATAATGATAAACAAAGTTGATTGCTATAATTGATAAACGAGTTTATTGCCATAATAAATAACAAGTTTGTATGTGTATGAGCAAACAATGAGTTCTCAACCAAACCTATGGCAGAAGCCCTATCAAGATCTATGCTTAGCGTTCCATAGATGAATATGGTAACATGCACTCCAGCAATAGGGCGAGTGAGGAGTTGTCAATTCCTAATAGCGCTATCCATAATGACCATTGGCTCAAAGAGTTAATGGTTAGAGATAAGGGAAGGGCCTTAATACGATAAGTTCTCATGTTCCGTGTTGCATAGACATACATAGAGAGATATAGCAATAAAATAGCAATCATGTTTGATACAAATCAATTTAAATACAACATTCAAATAATAGTTTTTCGGGACATGCTTTTCCACCCCAAAACATAAAAACTGAAAATAGGGCAGTGCGTGAATACTCACAATGTTTCGAGTAGGTACAAGTGGTGCCTCAGAATACACCAACGTCTTACTACCGGGATCCTACGACATCAAACACACACTAGTGAGTTTCCATGTCGAAATCTAATGCTAATATAGTAAACTCTACATATAGCGAAATGCCAATTTATGTTCTAATATTGGATTTTATATTAATTGGTTACACTTTTTCTGAAATGATGAAATTCTACAAGTCGTGCGATTAATACAACTTTGTGATATTAATTTTCCAGATTTAGTAATATAAATTTAAGAGTGTTTCAACACATTTAAAGGTGTTTTATATTCCTAAAAATCTAAAATATTATCAAGCAGTTTCCAAAAATTGTCAAACCTTGTATTTTCATTCTAAATATAATAGAGGTTTTCCAGAAAATTTTCCTTGAATTTTTGATATGGTTAACTATTTTTCAAATTAATAAGTCTTCATAACAACATAAATTCACGAAAAATAGCATTCAAAGGATAAAAATTCTCAAACTTTGTATTTTACTGTTAATTACACATTACTAAGCTAGGAAAAATATAAAAATGGATTTCCAAGCTGTTTAATTATATTTTATGATTTTTGTGCATTATTCCAATAAAAATTGAAATAAATAGAAAACAGTTTCCAAAATTACCCAAAATTTTTATTTAACTGTTATTCTACATAACTAGGCTGGGAAAAATATAAAAGATATTTTTCAGTGGGTATTTCTATTTTTTCTTGTTTTATCCCCTTAATTAATCATTAATTGAAGAATAAATAATAAACAGTTAAAATAAATTACCAAAAATTTTTGTAACATCATTTACAATGTAAGTAACCTGGGAAAAATACCAAAAGTGGTTTTCATATTGTATAATCCGGTTTTGCGTATTTATGTGTATTTAAGTGTATTTAACCTTAGAAAATAGGAGAAAAATAGTTTACAGTAGAGAAAAATCATCAAAAATTTTATGTAACCTGCTACTATACAACATGATGTTCTGGGAAAACTTCATGAATTTTGGATAATCAGAACTATTTTTCCTAGTTTTAGGCCATTATAATTACCAAAAATTGGAAAAAATAGGAAGGCATTATTAAAAATTCTGAAATTATTTTTCTGAGTCTCCCAACACAGATAAGGGCTGTGAAAATTGTTAGATACAATTTTTACACTCCCTAAAGTGGTTTTGGGATTTATTATACCCAAACATAAAGAAAATCGAAAATCATACCAAAAAGAAACATAATTCGATGAAATTTAATGAGGTGTCATTATTTACCATAGGGGTCATCCACGAACTTAATCCGGATTTATAGACCTCTGGAAGTATTTTATGTGATTTATGCCCTTGTTTTCTTGTAACAATTTTAATAAATCAAAGAAATGATAAAAACTCTTGAAAATTTTCAGATGTTCATATTACCTTAATGGGAATCTGGAAAAATGTTTATTTTAACAGAAAAGAACTTTTAGATATTTTTATAGAGAAAATCGTTTACATGGACTATTGACAATGTACTTTGCTCATCAAGCTCTTTAGCTTGATGTTCATTACATGCATTATGGTTTGAGGACCATGCATGGACATATATTTGTCATAGTGATGTTTTTAAAGGAAATACTTGAATGCATAAGGTGTTTGAACCTTTAAAACTAGTAAAAATCCGAACTTTAGTGTTTGACATAGGTTTTGGTCCTTGGATTTCACCATTAAACAACATGCATGTTGTTCTTGAGTGAAACCCTACCACCATCATCATTAAACTCGAAATTCATGAACATGTTCATGAATGTTCATAAAGAATGGTTTAGAAGGAAGAGAAATACAAGAAAACCCTTTAAAAACAAGAAGGAAAAGTAAGGAAAGGTGAGTGATTTTCGTGTATACCTTGAAGAATGACCTTAGAAGATGAAGATTTGAGTGTGGAGAGGTGTTCTTGACTGAAAATTTCGTGATTTTAGAGAGAGAGAAAGAGAGTTTGAGTGTTGGAAGGGTGGAGTGTGAGAGAGAGTGAAGAGAGAAGTGGAAGAGTGGGGATTAGGTCTTAATGATTGAGTTTTGGGAAGAGAGAGCATGGGGGAGGGGAGAGTGGCCGGATTTTTGAGTGCATTAAAGCCTCCTCTCTCCTAAATTCAAACTTTATAAAACTCCCTCCTTAATTTTTATAAAACCCCAAATTTTTATAAAAGTGTTTATTAAGGCAATTCTTGATTTATTTGAAAATCTTGTTTTTAACTAATAAATTATGATTAATGTATGATGATTTAAATTTCTATTTCATTGATTATAATCCATAATTTAGTTAATAAAAAATTGATATTAGGAAGTTTATAGCAAATTTTATAAAGTTTTTAAGCTTTAAGGTTTATAAATTTGGATTTTGGCTCTTTAGCGTTTTTGGAACATTATTTGATATTCACTATCATATTGGAATGAAATTAGAAAATTTTAATTTATTTTTAGGGTTTTATACCCTTTTTCAATTGTAACAAAGTTTGAAGTTTCATTCTAATTATGGTATTGGCATTTCCTATTGTAGTTAAGCAACTTACTAGAATCGTAAGAGTCAAGTATATTAGTCCTAAATCTTAGTTGGATCCTAGTTTATGCGAGATTTTGACCTAATTTATACTACTAGGCCATGGCATGTTGTGCATGAATGGTTTTTATGAAGATGCATGAGTCCGAGAATGACCTGAATTGATAGTTGTCACATAGATATAGCTTAAAAAGCCCTAAATCTCCCCAAAAGGGATCTAACAAAAGAACAAGCAAGGTATGGACTTGATACCTTCTGTAAACTGCAAATGATGAACCAACAAGGACTCCTTTGGTCTTCTCTTGATCCCTCTAGCTCTTCCTTCTTCCGTGTGACAAAACCACAAAAATTCACCACAATTTCCTTAGATTCTTCACACACACAGTTAGGGCTCGTTATGGAGGGCTTATGGGAGCATTAGGGACGAGTGGAGGTTGAAAGAGATGAATAAATAGGATGCAAACCCTTAGATTAGGGTTTTGTCCAGTCAGAGTCTACTCACAGAGTCCATCATTTAAATCCCGTGTCCAATCCCGCTCCTACTCGACGAGTTAAGCCATCAACTCGCCGAGTTCCATGCCAAAAATACAAATTACTTAATTAAAAATACATACCAGGAACCAGGTGTTACAAATCTCCCCCACTTATTTTAGACTTTGTCCTCGAAGTTTGATGTTTGTTCCTGGAAAAGCTCTAGGTAATGCTCCATCATATCATCCATCGGCTCCCGAGTCCACTCCGAGCCCTACCGGTGCTGCCATTGCACCTTCACTAGCTCAACCCTCATGTTCCTCAGATCCTTCGACTTCCGGTCGAGAATCGCCACTAGCCTCTCAATGTAAATTAGGCTATCATCGACCTGAATATCCTCTAAGGGCACCATTGTTGAGTCGTCCACCAGGCACTTTTGCAGCTGGGAGACATGGAAAGCGCTGTGGATCTGACTGAGTTCGGCTGGCAGATCCAATCTGTACGCCACCTTGCCCACCCGGGCTAGAAATCTAAAGGGTCCAATGTACCTAGGGCTTAACTTGCCCCGTTTCCTGAATCGGATGACGCCCTTCCATGGCGACACCTTCAGGAGAACCATATCCCCGACCTGGAACTCCAGGTCCGATCGACGCTTGTCGGCATAACTTTTCTGCCGACTCTGTGCAGTCTGAAGCCTGCTCCGGACTTGTTGAATCCCCTCTGTCGTCTTGAGCACCACTTCGGTGCTCCCCATGACTCTCTGGCCAACCTCACCCCCACATATTGGGGTCCTGCACCTCCTCCCGTACAACATTTCTAAGGGAGGACGGTCAATACGCGTATGATAGCTGTTGTTGTAAGAGAACTCAGCCAATGGAAGATAAGTATCCCAGCTACCACCGAAGTCCAGCACACACGCCCGCAGCATATCCTACAGAGTCTGGATGGTCCGCTCACTCTAACCATTTGTCTGTGGGTGAAAGGTAGTGCTATAATGCAGACGAGTACCCAGCTCGTCATGAAACTTCTTCCAAAACTTGGAAGTGAACCGTACGTCTCTATCTGAAATCACAGAGACTGGAACTCCGTGTCGTGTCACCACCTCTCGAATGTAGATGTTGGCCAACTTCTCGGCCGAGATACTCTCCTGGATAGGTATGAAGTGGGCCCTCTTGGTCAATCGATCCATGATGACCCATATGGAATCCACTCCCCGTGTGGTCCTGGGAAGTTTGGTGATGAAGTCCATAGTAATATCTTCCCACTTCCACAGGGGAATATACAACAACTGCATCTTGCTGTGTGGCCTCTGGTGCTCGGCCTTGACCTTCCTGCAGGCCAAGCACCACTCCATGTACCATGCTACATCCCGCTTCATGCAGGGCCACCAATAGTCTAGACGAAGATCTCTATACATCTTCGTCGCCCCAGGATGAATGGAGAATCGGGATCTGTGCGCTTCCCCCATCGAAAGACTTCGGCCTTCTTCGGCAGCCGTGTCAAGGGTACGACTATCTTGGAGAATTCCTGAAATTATCTCTGATAATAGCCTACTAATCCCAGGAAACTCTGAATCTCAGATGGAGACTTCGGAACCTCCCATCTCATCACGGCCTTTACCTTGGCCAGGTCGACCAGAATACCGTTCTGGTTGATAAGGTGCCCAAGAAACTGCACCTCGCGCAACCAGAACTCGCACTTGGAGAACTTGGCATACAAGGTCTCCCTCATCAGTGTATCCAACACCTCTAGAAGATGCTACTCGTGCTACTCCTACGTCTCGGAGTAAACCAAGATGTCATCAATAAACACGATCACAGACCGGTATAACATCGGTCTACAAACACGATTCATGAGGTCCATGAACGCGATAGGAGCATTGGTGAGCCCGAAGGGCATCACCACGAACTTGTAGTGGCCATAGCGAGTCCGAAACGTAGTCCTCTGCACATCCTCCTCTTTGTCCCTCATCCGATGATAACCCGAGCGCAAATCGATCTTGGAGAACCAAGATGCTCCCTGTAGCTGGTCAAAGAGGTCGTCAATCCTCAGGAGTGGGTAACAGTTCTTCACCGTTACCTTGTTTAGCTACCGGTTTTTTATGCATATACGATGCGACCTGTCCTTCTTCTTGACAAACAAGATCGGGGCTCCCCAAGGTGAACTACTCGGCCTAATAAATCCCTTGTCTAGCAGCTCCTGCAGCTGCATAGACAACTCCTGCATTTTGGGAGGAGCCAACCGATATGGTGCCTTAGCTATCAGAGCCGCACCAGGAACGAGGTCGATCCTGAACTCCAGCTGTCGCTCCGGAGGTATCCCAGGAAGCTCCTTTAGGAACACGTCTGCGTAGTCTCACACCACTGGAACCTCGCTCACGATCGTCTTACCCGCCTGTCGGGTATCCATAACATACGCAACATACCCGACGCATCCCTGCTGAAGGTAGCGCCTAGCTCTCGCTACTGAACATACTGTGGGTCCACACTATGGCCTCTCACCGTGGATCACCAACTCAATCCCAACTGGGGTCCTGACTCGCACTAGCTACTGTGCACAATCTATCACCGCCCCGTTGGGGCTGAGCCAATCCATGCTTATAATCACCTTGTTCCCACGCAACGGAATATGAACCAAGTCTACCAGGTAGCACTCCTCAAATAACCTCATGACGCAATCTCTGAACACCGCTAACGCTTGCACCGATCGGTCATCGGCAATCTCTACCTCTAAAGGGCAATCCAGCATGCCCGAAGGCTCAGTGAACCTCTTGCTAAGCGCAAGGGAAACAAACGATCGGGTGGCACCCGAGTTAAAGAACACCTATACTGGGATACCGTTCACATGGAACGATCCTAAACGTATATACACAGAGCACATATCAATATCATAAGCATCATATAAATAATCAGAGGGAAAGAATCATACCCGTCACCACATCGGCTGTGGCGCGTGCATCCTCGGTAGTTAACTGGAAGGACCGACTCCCCACCATTGGAGCCTCTGAATTGCCCTACCGGCCATCAGTAATCCGCAGGGTCGCTGGGGCTGGCGCCTTCACTGGCGCTGCTGTTGTCAACTGGGGGCAATTAGCCTTTTTGTGGCCCCTCTGGTTGCAGTGAAAACACAGCAACTCAGACGTCTGAATAATGGGTGCAGGGGCGGTACAATCCTTGCTGAAGTGCCACGTCTTGCCGCACTTGTAGCAACCTGAAGATCCCAATCTACATGCCCCCCTCATGTGGCCTGCCGCACTTCCGGAAGCGGCCCTTTCCTGATTGGCCTTTCGGCCTACCATATGATCCCTTGGGCTTCTTCCCCGAAGCCCCTATCGTCTGTCCCTCCTCTGCCTTCCTCTTCCGGATGTGCTCTAGATCAATCTCCCTCTCCCTTGCCCTTGCAATCATAGAATCCAGGGTAGGGTAAGCTAAAAAACTGACATGCTCCCGAATGTCGGCTCGCAGCATGCCATGATAGCGGGCCCTCCTCATGTCCTCATCACTCGCATACTGGGGCACCATTAACGCTCTCTCCCGGAACATGGCGGTGATCTCCGCCACAGTCTCTGTAGTCTGCCACATATCCAAGAACTCCCTGGCTAACTACTGGAGCTCCACCGCAGGTGCGAACTCCGCTCTGAACCGGGTCACAAAGTCCGGCCATGTCATAGCCTCAACAGCCGAGGCTCCCATTAAGTCACCAATAGACTCCCACCAATCTCTTGATGGGTTTTGAGCATTATAAAACTTCCTAAGTGTACATGCAACCATAATAACCTTGGATACATGTTTGTCCAATAATCATGCAAAGTTTTTTTTCCAAGGTTATGATCCTATCTAGCATACATGGGGAACAATCTTTTCTTTGAATAAAAGATAGAACTAGATACCTTGTTGTTGAAAGTATTCATTGAAACCTTGTGAGCCTAGCACCTCAAGTGTGATGCCTCAAATGCATCACACAACACCAAATGCAATGAACAAACTTGAGAGAAAACTCTAACACTTTGCAAAATCGGCCAAACCCTCTTATTTCTTAGTGTAACCGATTTTGGGGAGAGTTCATTTGCTTATATAGTGTGTTACATTAGGTAAACCCTAATGTAACATGACTCTTCATTTCATGATCTATAGGTTAACTCCACGGAGCATCCATGGAGCATCCTATGGGTGGAACCCAACTTGATAATCCATGGAGCCTCTTAGCCCATTATATAAGTTATGTAAGATTTACATAATCTACCCATATATCTAATTAACTATCTTTTGATCACTTAGTTAATTCTAAATTAATTCTTGATCAAAACTAATCAAATAGTATTATTAATATATTAGAACTTATAATATATTAATAAACCATAAGTGTTATTTCTCTCATTTTAGTTTATCCAATTCCATGGTGCCATGCAACCCAAATTGACCATGCTGGGTCGGGTCAAGTACATACCAGAAATAGTTATGGACTTAGACACCTTATCCAACAGTCTCCCATTTGGATAAGTCTAATAACTATAACTGCAAGACTTCAGGAACCGATCGACAATCGTAGCTCTTTCAAGGTCTCTCGGAACTGAGAAGATGTTGATACGCCATTTAAGATAAGTGTTGGGCTTTATAGATTGCGTCTTTTGGGCTCGTCTACTTATATTATTTTGTATACCGGTTTGGGCCTGTCCAACCGTGAGTCTTTTATGTTTTGTATATAAGCTTATGCTTGCATGCATATTAGGTGAAGGTTTAGAGATCTGAGAATACGATTTTTCCAGACGACTAAAGGTTTCTTTGATCGTTCTTGTAACCTTCCAATCCTCTACAGTTGATGTTCTTAATCGAGCTCTTCTGAGGATTTTGTTTTAATCATTCGACACGTTTGATTCATTCTTATTCTGTTCTTTTATTGTGTTCATATCGTCATTATTTACTTACTTGTTCAAGATCTAATCGATCTTCATAGATTAAAAGACAGTTTAATCTCATCAATTGGTATCAGAGCAGGAGGCTGTGTAATTGATACACATCTTTTCTGTGAAAAAGATTTTCATTAGGGTTTTTCCGCAATCATCAATATTTATTGAGCCGTCATCTCTTTATTGATGTATCTTGATATTTATTATTTTGCCCTAATCTGCTTTATTACAAGTCTGATCTTTGAACAGGTTTTTACGATCATAATGGACGTGACACAATCAAACGTTATTAATATTTCAAACAGCATTGGTTCGACGACAAAGATTCCGATCTTATACACCCATGATTATGAAGTATGGGCACATCATTTCGAAGACTATGTTATTGGATCAGAGGAAAATGGGTATTTGATTTGGGAAGCCATCACCAACGGACCATTTTCTCATGTTGCAACGTCCAGAATCATCAAAACTCAAAAAGAATACAATGATCTGCTTAAGGACGTGAAAGATATTGCACAAGATGAAAAGGATAAGTTCCAATGCAATATCAAGGCATTAAGATTGATCCGGTTCGCCCTTCAGTCCGATACATTCAGATTGGTTAGCTCGTGCACGACGGCAAAGGATGTTTGGGACAGACTTCGCGAACTGTATTCTACAGAAGAAGATCTTGAACATTCTATTCAAACTCTGCTTCTATCTGAGTTTGGAGAATTCAGACAAGGGGCTGAAGAATCTGTGACCCAGACGTTCGATCGCTTCAATCATCTTCACAGCAAGATGATCAAACATGATATCGAAAGGAAGCTCATCGAACAGAAGGTTACATTCCTGAATGGTCTGAGGTCTGAATGGAGAGCAGTAGTTTCCACGGTTAAAGCCCATGAGCAATTTAAATCATACTCTTTGGCGAAACTGGTGGGAATTCTCAAGTCTCAAGAGAAAATCGTGGTGCAAGAAAAGAATGTCGTTTCCGGTCTCGGTTCGTTGGCTCTCTTGTCAAAAAGTAAAGCTGTTATGGAGGATGAAGACCTCAGCCTGGAAGAATATGATCTCACATCAGAAGATTATGCCTTGATGGTATCCAATCCCAAAAGATTCATAAAGAAGAGATTTCCCAGCAACAAAAACCGAAACTGGCAGGGGAGTTACAGCTCTGAAAAGGTGGTTAATGAACCGAAAGCTGAGGAGCACAAGAAGGAACCGAAGGTTGACGGCGACTCTGGAGTGAGCTGTTTCTATTGTGGAGGGAAAAATCATTTTGCTAAGGACTGTGTCCTTAAGAAAATGGCTGAAAAAGATAATGGGAACGATGAGGAAGCTGTGTTGCAGAAAAGATTGGATGAGTTGAGAAAGAAGAAGTCTGCTGCTAACCCGCTTATTAATGCTCTTGTTGTGCAGGGTTCGGTTCTAGGTGATGAGTTCGGTAGCACGGAAGTTTGGTCTACCGACTCAGAAGACGAGGAAGTGAGGTAGCCTACTCATGGAAAGGCGTTCATGTCTAAGAAAGAAAGCAGTGGTGGTAAATGCCTCATGGTTTCTGACGTATCTCAACTGAGGGGATACAATACCGATGGAGGCAATGATGGACAGAATGCAAAGGAGGACATGTGCTTTACAGCCAAACCGCTCAGCCAGCAGTTCAATGAGCTTGATGAACTGATAAAGAAGGTACAATCTGTTTTTATTTCATGCAAAGTACCATCATCTTCTTATGAGAAAGAACTAAAAAATGTCAATACAAGAATATCTCATCTAGATAGTAGCTTAACTCAAACTCGGGTCACAAATTCTAACCTAACTGATCAACTGAGCAGGGCAGCGTCGAAGAGTGAGGCAAAATGTAGCCGCCACGTGAGGTTTCTTAGTGTTAGATTCTTTAGTCTATGCTTTAAGTGTAATTTATCCCTCATATTTCAATAAATCGAGTGATCATTCGACATAATCTTCATTATTGTGTTTGTTCTTATTTTCCGCATCTTGTACATCAAATCTCAATTAGTGAGGAGCGGAGAATGTGGATAGAGTTAAAGGAGTCAGAATTAGTTAAAGTTAAAGATGAAAACATTTATTTACAAAGAGACAATTTGAAATTGTTAAAACAACAAAATGTTTTTTGTTTAATTGCTAAACGTTTGTACTCTAATATTACTCAGCTTCACTTGGATTGTGAAATAGGCCAAAGGATTCACCGCATGATTTTGCCCTTCCTAGAGTTTAAGGAAGATGAAATCGATGCTGAAGCTTATAATTGTGAGAGTGTGATATCGTCTGATGATATCAATCCCACCTACATGTATGGACTGGACAAAATTGAGTCCTTCATTAAATCCAAAGACCACAAGCTCATGCTTAAAAATCTTTTGGATGAAAATGACAGACTTAAACTGAGAACCGAAACCATACAAAGATTTGACTATTTAAACGCCAACGTAAGGTCAGAAAACAAAATTGATGTTGAAAATGCATCTGAGCTTAACGAGGACGACAATATGAGTGAGATTTCTGTAGAGGACACGGTTGACTGCTCAGAATTTATTAAAACCGAGCCAAAAAATCACAAGAATCTAATTTCTGAAAATTCTGTAGAGTTCGCTCGGTTGTCCCATCAAAAGTCCCTGAAATTAGTTGAGAAAGCTGTTGTGTATCAAAAGGTCAGGACTACTCCAAATCAAGTATACAAGGTAACAGGAGTAACCGAACATCAAACAGCTGAACTTGCAGCCATTGTAAACGAAGACAATGCTGATGGCTGTGATGAGTACTTCTGGGAAGCTCCTATTGATAATGCAGACGAAACCATTGGTTTATCTGAAAGAACTTCCTGGAAAAGCAAAGGAAGATACATACCCGAACCGTTGAATAAGCCAAACAACTTCAATGAGCCGAGCACCAGTGGTACAAAAGACACTCCTCAGAAGAATGTTCACTCACCAAAAGAAGACATTTCTTCGGCTCCTTCAGCTCAAAGTAAAACTACTGCAGTTCAAAAGGAACCAGCCAAGGAGTCAACAAAAACGAAAGCAAATGTTCATCATCAACCTTCTCAGATGAGGAATAGGAAGATAGAAAGGAACAATAGATACAGGAAGAACCTTTCTGAAAGGAAACAATTCTGGCGTTCCCAGAATGCATATTTCACTCATCAAGACAAGAATCTAAAGTATGAAAACATTCCTGCAGGAAAGCTTGACAGTCACAAAAACCGAAAGCCAAGGTTCGGTTCACAAGAAGATATCAACCGAAAGCCAAGGTTCGGTTCACAAGAAGATATCAACCGAAGGCAGAAGTTCGGTTCTGAAAAGGATATCAACCAGAACCAAAGGTTCGGTTCCAAAGGCAGCTCCAACCGAACGCAAAGGTTCAGTTCTGAAGAAAAAAGAAAACAAAACTCTAAGGGTGTTCCCTCCAATAATAAAAAACAAAAGGGTCACCTAGAGTCTCCTTCCAAGTCTAACTCTTCTCATTCTTCTAATTCTTCCTCATCCACTGTTTCATCTCGATCTCGTTCTAAATCTGATTCTTCTTATTCTCGAAAATCTCATTCATCAACTGAGCAGAAGTGGATGCAGAAGGTCAATAAATCCACACCAGAGACCGAATCTAACTCTACTAATCTTAACAAAATAAAAGTTTACACCATTAAAAGGAAAGATAAAACAACTCTTGTAAAAAGAACTTATCTTGTTGATATCTCTCTCATTGCTCCTGTTTCCATGCAAAGCTCACGTGGACCCAAGAAACTTTGGGTTCCTAAATCTGTATAATTTTTGCAGGTTATAAGTGACGAGCAGTTCGATGAAGAATGGTACATCGATAGTGGCTGCTCGTGTCACATGACAGGGAGGAAAGAGGAGCTTAGGGAATACAGATCTCTTGCAGATGGTGGCAACGTCAAGTTTGGAAACAATTCGTTCGACACTATAAAGGGATACGGGATGATAACCAATGGGGACTTCTCTATAAGGAAGGTGGCTTATGTGGAAGGACTCCAACACAACCTCATTAGTGTATCTCAGCTGGTTGGAGGTACAGGTCTCAAAGTCTCATTTGATGATGAAGGTTCAGAAATCATAGAGAAAAAGTCTAATAAAGTGATTCTCAAGTCAGAGCGAAAGGGTGAAATGTTTCCATTAAACATAAAACCCATCAATGGAAACCCAGCTATATGGTTGTTGTCAAAAGCGCAATCCGACGAAAGCTGGTTGTGGCACCGAAGATTATCTCATCTTAACTTTAAAGATATCAACCGTCTTGTTACAGGAGGTCATGTAAGGGGCCTTCCATTGCTCAAGTTCGACAGGGATCATCTGTGTGCTGCATGTGAAATGGGAAAGCAGAGTCGTCAAAGTCATCCATCTATAATCAACACAAAAGTTGTTGAACCACTCGAATTAATTCATATTGATTTGTGTGGTCCTTCATCTATCGAAAGCATCGGTGGTAGCAAGTATATTCTTGTTATCGTTGATGACTTTTCACGATTTACATGGGTGTTCTTTCTAAAGCTCAAATCTGAAGCGACTCAAAAGCTGAAAATGTTTATCAAGCAAATTGAAGTACAGCTCAAGAAGGTTGTTCGCAACATCAGAGGCGACAATGGTCTCGAATTCAAGAACAGGGAGTTTGAAGAGTTTCTTGCAGAAAAGGGAATCAGTCATAATTTCTCAGCTCCCTACACACCACAACAGAACGGAATAGTCGAAAGACGAAACCGATCCTTGTGTGAAGCTGCCCGAACTATGCTAAGTTTCGCTTCTTTACCTCTTTATTTTTGGGCTGATGCTATTTCTGCTGCTTGCTTTACACAGAACAGGTCATATCTCAACAAAAGGTTCGCGCTCACCCCATATGAGATATTGAACAACAGGAAGCCAAATGTGAAATTTTTCCATGTGTTCGGCTCAAGGTGTTTCATCTTCAACTCTAAAGAACACCGCAACAAGTTTGATGTCAAAGCCGACGAGGGAATATTTCTGGGTTACTCGCTCACATCCAAGGCTTACAGGTTCCTAAACAAGCGTTCAAGAAAGATTGAAGAGACGTATTATGTGACCTTTGACGATAACTATGTCAAGAAGCTACAGGCTAAAGAAGATATCACTGGGGAAATCTTTCCTCTAAATGGCAAGATTACAGTCTCGGTCGCCAATTTATTCGAGACATTTCTGGAGCTCTTTGACGAACCAGAGAACGCTTCACTTTCTGAAGCAGGTGCAGCAGATAACAAGGTTGATCACATGGAGCAGATTGTCGAAGACGCCGCAAGGAGAATGTATGAAGAAGCAACAATCCCTAACAACTCTCCTTCCAACGACGCTCAAGTCGAGGGGGAGCCAAGTGCTCAAGTTGAGGGGGAGCCAAACGCTCAAGTCCAGGGGGAGCCAAATTCCACAACTTCAACCGAAGAGGCCTCAACACCAGGAAGCTCAGGCCCACTAGAATTACACGAACCTCGTGTCTTCCAAAGTACACCAACTGAGGTGGAACATGATGATGTGACAGTCGGTTATGACAGCCAATCTGAGCTAGACGAAATAATTAATGCTGAACTAGACCCAACCTTTGATCCAAATTACCCTCCTCTTATCAAATGGACCAGAGATCATCCTGTCTCTCAAGTAGTAGGGGATGTATCTGAAAAGGTTCTGACCCGATCACAACTGAAAGCAAAACAGACTTCCTTATTTTCAAAAGTTGAGTTTTGCATGTTCAACTCATTCGTATCAAAAGTTGAACCAAAGACAGTTAACACTGCTCTCGATCACTCTGATTGGGTTCAACCAATGCAAGACGAGCTGAACGAATTTGAAAGGAACAAATTCTGGCGCCTAATTCCAACTCCTCCAGATGCTTCGGTTGTTGGTCTCAAATGGGTTTTTAGGAAAAAATTGGACAAGGAAGGTAATGTTATACGGAACAAGGCTCATCTGGTGGTAAAGGGATATTGTCAGGAGGAAGGGATAGACTATGAAGAGACTTTCGCTCCAGTAGCTCGGCTAGAATCTGTTAGAATATTTCTAGCTTATGCTGCCCACAAGAACTTTGAGGTTTTCCAAATGGACGTCAAGTGTGTATTTCTCAATGGAGAACTTGAAGACACGGTGTACATGGAGCAACCTCCTGGGTTCGTAAACGAAAGGCATCCAAATCATTGCTATATTCTGGATAAAGCTGTGTACGGCCTTAAACAAGCTCCGAGAGCCTGGTATGAAACGCTTACAAAATTTTTAAAGATGTCTAAATTCAAACAAGGTTCGGTTGACCCAACCTTCTTTCGCAAAAAGGAAGGTAACCACCTTATGATAGTTCAAATTTATGTCGATGACATCATCTTTGGCTCCACGAATCCCAGCTTAACGGCTGAATTCAGAAAGCTGATGGAGACTAAGTTTGAAATGAGCTCAATGGGTCCAATTAACTTTTTCCTTGGTTTAAACATAAGACAGGGACCCGAAGGCATCTTCATTAATCAGGAAGCTTACACGAAGACTCTCCTAGCAAAGTTCGGTATGATGGGAGACTCAAAAGTTAAAGTCCCAATGGCATTCGGCACCAAGCTTACCCCAACCCTAGACAAACCGGCTGTTGATATCATGCTCTATCGTCAAATGATTGGCTCATTAATGTATCTAACCGCCAGCAGACCTGATATCATGTTTTCTGTTTGTTACTGTGCCCGATTTCAGGCAAACCCACGCGAACCTCACATGCTTGCAGTGAAGAACAACCTACGCTACCTCAAGCGAACCACCTCCTTAGGTCTATGGTATCCTTCCAACTCAGGCTTCTTTGTTCAAGCCTATTCTGATGCTGACCTTGGTGGATGTGGACTTGACCGAAAAAGCACAACTGGTGGCTGTCAATTTCTTGACGGGAAGTTAGTTAGCTGGCAATCCAAGAAACAAACGTGCGTGTCGCTATCCACAGCCGAAGCGGAATACATTGCTGCTGCATCATGCACATCACAAGTGATTTGGATCCAAAGTCAACTTCGAGACTATGGACTCAATATGAAGAAGATCCCTCTATATTGTGACTCTGAAAGTGCAATTAGGATCTGTCATAACCCAGTGCAACACTCCAAAACCAAACACATAGCACTAAGGTATCACTTCATCAAAGATCACGTAGAAGATGGAAACGTCGAAGTTCACTTCGTAAGAACCACTGATCAACTGGCTGACGTCTTTACAAAAGCTCTTCCTGAAGCATCATTCAATAAAAATTGCAAGGACTTGGTATGATGGAATCAGAATCAGTACCTCACGCTACCTCTCAAACATAACAACCGATCGTTCGGGTTCGTTTAAACTATCTAACCCACTCAAATATAGTTTCTCAATGTTGTGTATTGCATGTACAATTCTGTTTTTCCTCGGTTGATTCAAAAAAAAAAAAAAAACCAAAGGTTCAGGTTCGGTTTTTCAAAATTTTCTAGAACCGAAACCAACCGAACGTTCGGGTTCGGTTTTTCAAAATTCTTATCAACCGAAACCAACCGAAGGTTCGGGTTCGGTTTTTCAAAATTTTCTAGAACCGAAACCAACCGAACGTTCGGGTTCGGTTTTTCAAAATTCTTATCAACCGAAACCAACCGAAGGTTCGGGTTCGGTTTTTCAAAATTTTCTAGAACCGAAACCAACCGAACGTTCGGGTTCGGTTTTTCAAAACTTTTCACAACCGAAACCAACCGAAGGTTCGGGTTCGGTTCATCTCAAAAATTCCAAAATTCTTTTTATTTAATTGTTCGTCTATAAGGATACACTTAATGAAATTCCTAAATGTCCCTAGAAGCATGCTGCTGTATGTGTCTCAAGCCTCATAAGATTTTGAATAAAGGCCTTCATGACCTGGTATACACAAACCTTGTCTTCCCAATAAGGCCAATTCATTTATTCTAATCGTGAGCTACCTCATTCTTTTCTCACATGAGTTAAGAATTTCCTGCTTGGTCCTTCTTTTCGCAGTAGAGGTACTTTTGTTCTCTTACAACATCTCTACATCACCTCTCCACTACACTCATTCCATCATGGTAACCCTTGAGACTCTCAGCACTTACCACTGAGGTTTATGGTTGCACAACATCTACGTTTATGATCTTAGTTTTGTGTCACTACGAACTAAGTGAAACCCAAAATTCAACACCTAACGAATTGACGGTGAACAATTAAATTGTTCAAGTTTTTACTAAAGAATTGATGAAGGTACCCCATTAAAATCTCCAGTGTTATGTGATTCCTATGAAATTGTTACAAACCCATAACTTTTCTTCCCTTGGGATCTTGTTCTTATTTTTCTTTCTGAGATTTTATTTTAAAACCAGTCGTTTTTAGCCTAATTAAAAGAAGCCTTTCAACATTTCTCTATAAATGGTTGATCGTAATTTTAACAGACATTCTTTTTAAATCCTAAGTTTATTTTGTCATGTGGCATTCAATGCGCGTGGTTAAACAGTAACGGCTTGTCCCTATGAAACGGCGCTTATTGGGCGGCGTGGTCCTAGGAATCTGACACTCTCTCTCCTACGTGATCATCGCCCGTCCCAACTGTCATCCATAAGAGATTTGAAACGATCTTTCTCTCTCTTCTCACCCACTATAAATAGCCCGTTACACCTCCTTTTACCTCTTTACCACTCTCAAAATTTCCAAAACACAAACACTCCCATACAGTTTCCTGTTCATCATCTTCTTCACACCTGCATCAATGGCTGACTCCTCTTCAGTTCATGCTACATCCCAGATTCTTCCCATCTGCCCACAGCAATGCTTGGTCATTGATCTTAACCCAAAGGCATACGACCCTTACATGTCGCCGGTCATAGAGTGCTTAAAGTATTCACAACTTGTACCAGCACTTTCCAGAATCGAATCGGTGCCAATGGCGGCCCTATCGCAGGTCTACGCGACTGCATATTACGACAAGGCTGTCGACCGGGTATTTTTAGAGATTGGAGACCACAAAACCTCCGTTTCTCGCCCACGTTTCTGTTCTTTACTCGGCTTTGCTTCTGACCCATCCAGAGTCCATCCGGAGTCGATACAAATTGGTCATCTGTATAACATGTTTTACAACATGGGATACACAGAGGTTCTTACATCAGTTGCCAGATTCAAAAAGTCTTGCTTACCGCCTCAATGGAACGGTTTATTTACAGTCCTGTTCAAGGGACTGTCGGAGAGAAGTTCAGGTTCCGACGGTGCCAGTCGTCTGTTCCTCACCATTCTGTATGGAGTTTATAATGGGATCAACCTGGATTACCGGTTTGTTCTATGGCAACAACTTATTCAGAGCCTCTCATCTTCATCCAGACACTCTGAAGTTTCGTTGGCCCGATTCTGGATACTGATCACTAAATGGGCCATGGACAGATTTGACGTTCCCACTGCTGAAGGTGCATCGATGTCTTCTGTTGGTACTTTCCACACCAAGAAGATAATCATCTCAGATGCGTCCAAATTCTCATTTATTGGCTCTATCCCGGAGTCCATGTATGGTAATGTACCTTCGGATAGCAGGTTGATTCGGAAGCTCAAGGAGCTAACACCATCTGGTCCAAGGGATCTGACCCCGGACATGCTCAGATCTATCCATGATGCAGATAAACCACTGAGCAGAGGTAAAAAGGCGGACAAAAGAAAGCAAGCCACAAAAGCTTCAAAGGGGCCTTCTCCTAAAAAGAGGAAACAGACAAAAGCTGCCCCTTCCCCCCACCGAAGAAGAGGAAGACTCAACCGAAGTGAAAGCTTATTATACCCTCATCTTCGAGTGACTCTGAGGGTGAGAGTTCGGATTCTGACGACTCTCAAGGGGATGCATCTCCTCAACGAGGTAATACACCACCTCGATCCCATACCCCAGAGATTGAAATACCCAATTCCCCAATTCCTTCCCCTCCACAAATCTTTACCACTACCACTGAATCACCCCATGTAACCGAACCTCCTCAAACAAAAACCCACACAACCGAAACTATACCTTCACCTACTCAACCTTCTCCTACTAAACCCTTCACACCCCCAACCTCTCCACCCTCTTCATCTCATGACAATGCATCTGAGGGTGAAAACCCTTATCTCGGGGGAGAAAACATGATCTTTGATTCGGTCTACTATAGTCCGTTTCAAGTTCAAAGTGACGAGGAGGATGATGCCCCAGTCACTAAGAAACATCTCAAACAGCTCAACGAGAAGATTGATCTACTTCTCGCCTCCTCGTCTAACCAACAATCAACCATGTCTGAAGCTGCACTTCAGAAGATTGTTGAAGCCTTCACCAGGGCTCAACATGATTCAGCAGCCTCAGCGACTGCTGCAATTCAGGCATCCACCCGAGCATGTGAGGCTGCGACCGAAAAAGTCGATAAACTATTTTCTGATGCCTCTGTCCTACTGCAGTCCATGCAAGAAAGTGCAGATGCCACAAAGGCATCTTTGGAACCGATTGTCCAACAATTGGTCACGTTTATCTCATCGGAGTTGCCATCGTTCGCAAATCTACGTCAAACCTTAAGCGACGACAACTCGGCCTTTACAGCCTCCATTGATGCTCGTCTCGTCAAGCTACAAGAAGATCTGACATCCGAGCGTTCTTTAATGGACGATCTGGCATTAAAAACAACTGCACTTGAAGTCAAGACCACTCAACTCTCTCAATCCCAACAAGAGCTGGAAGATCTTCGCTCTGAACGGGAGGTGGTCAAGACGTGTGTTTCGGATGTCCACGCTGTTATCTCAAACATCCTGGAAGCACATGATCCAATTTTAAACTTTTCGGTGAGGCGATCCCTTGCTGAAAAGCTCTCTCCAGCCATCGATCTACTTAACAAAGTCGAAGGCCTCCCAAGTTTTGTGTCCATTCCGAAACAAGGGGGAGATGAGAAGACAAGTTCAAAACCACCTCCTTCCTCCAAAGCTACTCACACAACTGAACCATCTTCAACTCATCAAACTTTAGGTTCGGGTGTGAAGAACAAAGGTGAAAATATAGCTGAGGACGAAGATGAAGAAGGCGACAAGGAGACTATTGCCGATATTTTGAAACGAAAGAACAGTCGCAAGGTTGGTGAAGATGCCAGTCGTGAGGCGCGTGAGGCTGCCGAAGCCGAACGCAAACAAAAAGAAGCCCACGATCTCCTTGAGAGCCGAAAGACTCTCTTCCCTGCCTGGTCCAGGGAACGCTTAATCAAAGAGGCCATTGAAACACCCAATATCTTATGGCTTGAGCCGGTTATATCGTTCGACTGCAGCAACACTGTCGATTCGCAGTTCGATATGCCGCTGACTCGAAAGGCGTTCATCTTCCACGTCTTCTCTAATATCTTTGAAGTCCCTCACCCGAACGCTGAGCTTGACAGGGAGCTCATTGACTTCTATCTGACGGCTGCTCGTCCACAATTCCTTACATGGAGCGCCCAGAAGATTGTAAACGTTCGGGTGCTAAAACCTTATACTGAGGGACGTTTTATAAACGTTCGGTTCAAATTGATTCGGGGATCTGCAAAATCTGCTCATCTTATCTCTCTGGCAGATCTACCGAATCTAAATCCTCATGATTGGATCGTCTTGTATAATATCCTTTTGACTAATGAAGCTGAATATGGTCCCATTCTAGAGCATGTCAAAAGGATGTTAATCTGCTACATCATGGAGGTTGCCCTTATGGATCAGGAGGTCACCACAGTCTTCAAGAAGAAACCCAAGATTGCTCCTGTGGGATCAGCCAGTGATCTCAATCAAATGCTGCTGGGCAAGATTGACCCAAGACGTAACACAGTTATGTTCACTCGAGCGGAAGGACAGAAATGTCTCTTCGCTTTAGCTGACAAGCATCTTTACACCACAACCTGCTTGGAGCATGTGCTATTCATTGTCAAACGGTGTAAAGAGAACTCGGCCGATGATGTCAAGTATTTTGAAGATATGATTAACTGGTACATCCGGTTTAGACAGACCATTCTTTCAATCACCAAGTGTCTGTTTAGTACCGTGAAGAAGGTACCGGTTTCGGCTGCTGGCCCAAGTAATTAGTAAAGATCTCGCTCCAAATTGACGCAAAGGGGGAGATTGTTGGGCTTTATAGATTGCGTCTTTTGGGCTCGTCTACTTATATTATTTTGTATACCGGTTTGGGCCTGTCCAACCGTGAGTCTTTTATGTTTTGTATATAAGCTTATGCTTGCATGCATATTAGGTTAAGGTTTAGAGATCTGAGAATACGATTTTTCCAGACGACTAAAGGTTTCTTTGATCGTTCTTGTAACCTTCCAATCCTCTACAGTTGATGTTCTTAATCAAGCTCTTCTGAGGATTTTGTTTTAATCATTCGACACGTTTGATTCATTCTTATTCTGTTCTTTTACTGTGTTCATATCGTCATTATTTACTTACTTGTTCAAGATCTAATCGATCTTCATAGATTAAAAGACAGTTTAATCTCATCAATAAGTGATCATATAATCCTCTGTTCTAGATATCAGTCGAACAATTACATGGAACAATGTCTTACTTATTGTCCAACAATTTGTTTCCCGATTTCTGATTTGTTTGACAAAGAACTTAATCGAACACATCAATTTATTTCTGACTGGGCCCGGTACATAGGTGAAAACAAAATCATCCAGGGGCCCAGATAACAGCTTCTAATCCAAGAAGGAACAGATAAACTTGGACTCATATGTTTTCTCTACTACTTGTTGAATCATACACAAAAGCATGTTTTATAACATCGAGTTACCAATACGTTTTTGTACAATCAATGCATAACCAATTCATAGGCAACAAATCATATCTCTAGGTTTAAGGACTTATATGATATTACTGTCTCACGATCACTCAAGATAAAATTCCATGAAGTGATTCCGGTGAGCGTGGGTTGATTCCAATACTCAGAACTTATGAGCACTCATGAAGTGTTGTCCTATAACTTTGACACCTACAACCAATTTCACGACAGTCTTAATTCATATCTACTTCCAACATATGACTGACTGTGGACAATTTGAATAATATGTAAAACAAAACATAATATTCTGGAAGTTAAAACATGCAATAGAAATTATAGCAAATGATTGACCAAAGATAGCAACACTTTACTCATAAATAAACACAACTTTTATTCATCATCAAATGTCAATTACACTTTACAAATTTCAAAATTATCTAACTACTAAAACTAATATCATCCTTGAACCCTATGCTCCGAGCATGCTGGAGATGCTTAACCCTACTTAGTCCCTTCATGAGGGGATCTGCTGGGTTCTCATCCGATGATACCCTCTTTGCAACGAGGATTCCTTCCTCTATGTGATGTCTGATAAAGTGATATTTTCTGTCGATGTGTCTAGACTCCCGTGATCCCTTGGTTCCTTGGCTAAGGCAACAACACTTTCACTATCACAGAAAAATTTCCATAGGCTCCTTTATAGCTGGTACTACTCCAAGGTCTCCAATGAAGTTCTTCAACCATATTGCCTCATTTGCTGCCTTGCGTGCTGCTATATACTCTGATTCACAAGTGGAATCAGCCACTGTCTCCTGCTTGGATTTCTTCCAAGTGATTGCTCCTCCATTTAAGGTTAAGACCCAGCTTGACTAAGAACGGAAATTATCCCTATCAGTTTGGAAGCCAGCATCACAATACCCTACAGCTCTCAAGTCACCACTCCTACCGAGGGTAAGGACCCAGTCCTTAGTCCTGCGCAGGTACTTGAGAATATTATTTACTTCAATCCAGTGAGCCTTGCCAGGGTTCCCCTGATACCTGCTAACCATGCTCAAAGAAAAAGCTACATCAGCTCGAGTGCAAGTCATAACATACATGATCGAGCCTACAGCTGAAGCATAAGGTACCCGACTCATTTATGCTATTTTAGACTCAGTACTCGGACTTTGAGCTTTACTCAATCTAGCGTTACACTGGATAGGTAACTCTCCTTTCTTGGAGTTTTGCATGCTGAATCTCTTCTGCACCTTGTCCAAGTAGGTACTTTGACTAAGTCCAATTAGTCTTTTACTCCGGTCTCTCAAGATCCTTATCCCTAGAATATAGGCAGCTTCTCCTAGGTCCTTCATAGAGAAACACTTCCCAAGCTAGGACTTAACTTCCTGCAAGGTTGGGATGTCATTTCCTATGACTAGTATGTCATCCACATACAATATCAAAAAGCTAACTATACTCCCACTAGCCTTGACATATACACAAGATTCATCTTCACTCATAGAAAAGCCAAATTCCTTGACTTTTTCATCAAAGCAAAGATTCCATTTGCGAGGTGCTTGATTTAATCCATAGATGGATTTCTCAAGCTTACACACTCTATTAGGGTACTCGTTGCTGACAAAACCATCTGGCTGACTCATGTAAACATCTTCAGTGAACTTTCCATTAAGGAAAGCTGTTTTGACATCAATTTGCCATATTTCATAATCATGAAATGCAAAAATAGCTAACATAACTCTAATAGACTTAATCTTGGCTACTTGAGAAAAGGTCTCATCATAATCCACTCTAGGAGTTTGAGAAAAGCCCTTTGCAACCAGTAGAGCCTTATAAGTGTGTACATTACCATCCATGTCGGTCTTCTTCTTGAATATCCATTTGCACCCTACAATATTACGACCTAGTACATTCTCAACCAAGTTCCATACTTGATTGTCATACATGTACTGTATCTCGCTATCCATTGCCTCTTTCCATTTAGCAGACTTGGGGCCTATCATGGCTTCCGTGTAACTGTTAGGTTCATCTAGACCTACTAGTGTCGCATCACTAATAAGTGTCTCACCTTCTGTAGTAATATGGAAACCATAGTAATGCTCAGGTGCATTCCTAACTCTCGTGGAGCGCCTCAGAGGTACAGACTCGTCAGTTGGCTCAACAGGAGTTTCCTCCTCAAGTTGAGTGCTAGGGTTTGAAGTTCCTTCACCACTTGACTCTTGAATATCTTCAAGGTCAATTTGCCTCCCACTGTCTCCTTGGCTTATAAACTCTCTCTCTCTCTTTCTCTCGAAAGACTCCTCTTCTTGCTACAAAGACCACATTATCACTGGGTCCATAGAAGAGGTAACCAAAGGATCTCTGTGGGTAGCCGATGAAAATACACCTCTCGCTTCGGGGTTCTAGCTTATCATGAGTCTTGAGCCTCACGAAAGCCTCGCAACCCCAAATCTTGATGTGGTCTAGTTTGGGTACTTTACCAGTGCACATCTCATGAGGAGTTTCGGCAACTTTCTTTGTAGGGATTAGATTAAGGATATGGGCAGCAATCTCTAAGGCATACCCCCAGAATGAGATTAGTAGCAAAGCTCTACTCATCATGGAACGAACCATATCCAACAAGGTTCGATTACGCCTCTTAGCTACACCATTCAACTGCAGTGTTTGTTGTGAGACAATCCCACATTCCCTAAGATAGTTAAGAAACTCTAAACTATGATACTCACCACCTCGATCAGATCGAAGCATATTAATGTTCCTGACCAATTGATTCTTGACATCCTATTTAAATTCCTTAAACCCTTCGAAAGTCTCTGACTTATGCTTGATTAAGTAGACATATCCATATCTACTGTAATCATAAGTAAAAGTAAAATAATAACGATTAGCATCCCTTGTGGCATGTTTGAAGGGTCCACACATATCCGTGTGTACAAGATCCAACAAACCTTCACCCCTCTCACAAGAACTAGTGAAGGGTGACTTTGTCATTTTTCCAAGTAATCATGATTCGCAACTATCATCCGACTTTAGGTCAAATGACTCCAAGACTCCATCCTTTTGGAGTTGGCCTATGCGTTTCTTTCTTATATGTCCAAGACGACAATGCCATAATGATGCTTTATCCAAGTTATTATTATTATTTACAGAATCAATACATAATACATTATTTCCTAAGTTATCTACAATAGACACAACTTCATACACACCATCACAAGGTAATGCTTTAAAATAAAGAACATTATTAAAGAAAGCATTAATCGAACCAACTTCATTATCAAATGAAAAGGTAAAACCTTGTTTATACAATGCATGAAAGGAAATAATATTTCTTGCCATTTTTGGCGAGTAACAACATTTATTCAAATCTAAACTAAACCCACTACTTAGCGATAAAGTATAAACTCCAATCTTGGTGACAGATGCAACTTTCTTATTCCCCATAATCAAGTTTATTCTTCCTTGCTCTACATTCTCACTTCTTCTTAGTCCCTGCAAATCACAACAAATATGAATACCGAAACCGGTATCAAGGACCCAAGAGTTAGAATAGGGTGAGTTATTAGATATGATAGTGTAAATACCTACATGTTTGGGTTTAACATTCCCATCCTTCACATCTTGCTGGTACTTTGGGCAGTTCTGCTTCCAATGTTCCTTTTCATGGCAATAGAAGAATTCAGCCTCTTTTGGGTCAGCAAAAGGAGTGATGAAACCTTTCTTGGTTCCATTTGAAGAGGAGCCTTCAAGGGTCTTAGCCTTGGTACCCTTCGAGGGGCTCTTCCTCTTCTTACCCTTCCCTTTCCCGATTGCCAAGATAGGGGTGGAATTGGTAGGAGTAGAATTAGTAACAACTGTCTTACCATTAAGACCACTTTCCACAGTCTTTAAGAGTCCTTGAAGTTTGCTGAGTGTGACCTCTTCCTTGTTCATGAGGTATGTCATGCGGAATTGATCATAACTTGAAGGTAAGGTGTGCAAAATGATATCTATTGTAAGCTCCTCGGGGAAGTTCACATTAAGCTTCAGCAAACGGTGCACAAACCTTTGCATTTTCTGCATGTGGCCCGTGATGGGTTCACCATCCTTCATTCGCGTTGTTATCATGGAGGAGATGATTTCATACCTCTCTTGTCGAGCACTTTGATGGTATCTTTCCATCAAGTCTTGGTGCATCTCATAGGGGTAGAAATCCTCATAGGATTTTTGGAGTTCTGCTGTCATGGTAGCCATCATGATTCATGCCACTTTGGTGGCATCCCTTTCATGTGCCCTAAAGTCAGTAATCTCCTGAGGAGTAGCAGTGGCCTCATCAATTTCCTTAAGCTCCTTATCGAGGACATATTCCTTGTCCTCGTAGCGAGTAATCATTTTGATGTTTCTGATCCATTCATTAAAGTTGGATCCATCAAAAGTGACTTTCCTACACAAGTTCCTAAGGGTAAAGGAGCCATTAGCATTAGAGCCCGAAGCAGCGTTGTTTGAAGACATCTAAAAGAGAAGAAAGAAAAGATTAGTTTAGATGTAAAGATAGTCCTTAATAAAACACCCAAATGTAATATTAAGGCTAGGAACCAATCACAATATATTATACTTAGAAGAGGTATGCCGTAATCTAAGTAATAACATATTTGAAAGGTAGGTGAATGACGATTCACCAATTTCCACCAAAAATGAAATATTAAAATATTAAGTTTTAATTTGGTTCTTAGAATTTCCTAGATTCTTTTGAGATTCAATGAACTTTTCAAAGGCATGTTTCAATCTCGAGTGTGCCCTCCAAGTTTTGTGACTGGGATACCGAGGATCACAAAATGAGGTGTGAAGTAACCATGCAAATTACTTGGTACCCTTAATGTTTATTACTCAATCGATGTGCCGGTTAACCACACGCGCTCCACCGACCTATAATAAACCTTAAGTCACCCTTTACCTACCTTTTTAAGTCCAAGTTAGTGTGCCGGTTAACCACACACGCTCCATTAACGACTTAAACAAAGTCTAAAGTGTAATTTCATGGATTAGCACCTTATTCACATTTTTCCTAAAGTAACTAAGATTGGGAATTTAATAAAACATTTAGTTACTTTATAATAATCATCGCTCTTAATGAGGATTTTAAGTCATTGTCCTACCCATTCGGCTAACGACCCTCCACCAATCAAGGAAGCGGTGGGTGAGAGTGGACACCCATTAAGTTGCCATTTTATAGGCAACAACCTTATACCCCCTTATAGATCGGCTTCATGAATGAGGCCTACTTTCAGTAAAACGACTTGATATTATACATATATAATAATTATTAACTTATAATATTATAAAGTATAAGGGTTGAATTTTTACTTTTAAAATTCTAAGGATTGGAACTAAAGTTTTAATCAAGACTTTACTTGTTCCAAAACTTGAGGGCAAGTTTTGTAAACTTTCAAACTTTTCATTTCTGATAACTTATGAGTTAATAGAGTATTAAAAATGAAGACTCTTCATTTTTATAACTCATGTGTTCTTTTAATGGTTTATAAAACAAAGTCACTTTTGGTTTTCCATAACTTGAGGACAAGTTATGACTCCATTAAAACACATTATGATCATGAATTAAACTATCAAGTAGGTTACAAAAAATTCCTATGATCATCTAATTTTCATAAGTTCAAGAACATGAATATGAAAAATTTCAAGAATCAAAAATTACACTTAAAAACTTGTAATTTTGATAATTGTCATTGTAAATGGATTAGCAGAAACATTACACCATTTAAAACAAGTTTTAAAACACCAAAAAAATTTAGGGTAATGTTTCTAGTCCATTTCTAGCAACAAAAATCGAAATTCTAAAAACTGCAGCCTCTACTCGTCGAGTCCAAGAACAGACTCGACGAGTAGCTTGCATTTGTTCATGGACTCGTCGAGTCCCCCCTGGACTCGGCGAGTTCATACAAGCAGAAAACAGAAAACTCGATTTTTTCAAGCAGTTTGCACAAAAATCAACAAACAAGCCTAGGCTCTGATACCACTGATGGGTTTTGAGCATTCTAACACTTCCTAAGTGTACATGCAACCCTAATAACCTTGGATATATGTTTGTCTAATAGTCATGCAAAGTTGTTTTTCCAAGGTTATGATCCTATCTAGCATACATGGGGAGCAATCTTTTCTTTGAATAAAAGATAGAACTACATACCTTGTTGTTGAAAGTATTCCTTGAAACCTTGTGAGCCTAGCACCTCAAGTGTGATGCCTCAAATACTTCACACAACACAAAATGCAATGAAAAAAGTTGAGAGAAACTCTAACACTTTTAAAAATCAGCGAAGCCCTCTTATTTCTTAGTGTAACCGATTTTGAGGAGAGTTCATTTGCTTATATAGTGTGTTGCATTAGGTAAACCCTAATGTAACATGACCCTTCATTTCATGATCCATGGGTTAACTCCATGGAGCATCCTATGGGTGGAACCCAACTTGATAATCCATGGAGCCTCTTAGCCCACTATATAAGTTATGGAAGACTTACATAATCTACCCATATATCTAATTAGTTATCTTTTGATCACTTAATTAATTCTAAATTAATTATTGATCAAAACTAATTAAATAATATTATTAATATATTAGAACTTATAATATATTAATAAACCATCAGTGTTATTTCTCTCATTTCAGTTTATCCAATTACATGGTGCCATGCAACCCAAATGGACCATGCCGGGTTGGGTCAAGTACATACCAGAAATAGTTATGGACTCAGACACCTTATCCAACATCTCTAGCCCTGTCTCTCAAACATGCTGCTGCATATCTCTCCTTCGACCCCTCGGGGCAGAAGCTAGTCAACTGCGCAGACTCAATGTTTGCAATCCATCTCCTGGAGGCTATGGGGTCCTTCGCCCCATGGAAATCCGTCACACCACTACTCGTGAAGTCCTTAAAGGACAGTGTGTGTGAACCTGACTGGCTGGCCACCATGTCACTCCTGAACGCCCGCAGGCAATCCTCTATCAACTCCACAATCCCTTCCTTGATCGACCCGAAGATAACTGGGGTCGCATCAAGGATGCCTCTGGTGATCTCTGACGCGATGAACTCGTGATGCTATTAAAGTTTCTTTTAATCTATGAAGATCGATAAGATCTTGAACAAGTTATGAAAGCAATGACGATATAAACACATAATAATTATAGAACAAGAATGAATCAAACGTGTCGAATGATTAAAATAAAATCCTCAGAAGAGCTCGATTAAGAACATCAACTGTAGAGGATTGGAAGGTTACAAGTATGATCAAAGAAATCTTTAGTCGTCTGGAAAATATCGTATTCTCAGATCTCTAAAACCTTGACCTAATATGCATGCAAGCATAAGCTTATATACAAAGCATAAAAGATACACGGTTGGACAGGCCCAAACCGTAATACAAAGAATTATAAACAAACGAGCCCAAAAGACTCAATCTTCTAAGCCCAACAATCTCCCCCTTTGCGTCAATTTGGGGCGAGATCTTCACTCTGTCTTCAAAGCAGATGGCTTCTTTACCATTTGAAAAATTTTCGGTATCAAAGCCAGAATATGATGCCTGAAGGTAATATACCAACGAAGCATGTCTGTAAAGTTCTTCTTATCTGCTGTTGTGTTCTGTTTGCATCGGTGAATGATGTTGATGATGTGCTCCAGACACTCTGTAGAGAACAGATGCTTGTCTACCAACGCAAACAGAAACTTGTGCTTATCACCCCTTGTGAACATAACTGTCAGATTGGAAGAATCGATCTGCCCCAACTTCATTTTATGGACATCTCCGGTTTTGGAAGTGGGCTTGACAGTTGGTTTCTTGTTCATCACCTTTGCTATTTCCTGATCCATAGTGGCGAGCTCATGGACATAGGAAGCCAACATTCTTTTAAGATGAGAAAGAATTGGTTCATATTCTCTCTGGTTGGAGAGAAGAATGTTGTATAGCAAGATCCAATCGTGGGGGTTCAGACTGGGAAGATCTGCCAGAGAAATAAGATGTTCGTTGTTGGCAGTTCCTCTGTTGATTTTGAAATTGACGTTCACAAATTTCCCAGCCTGGGTTGGTTTCAGTACCTTGACTTTAATAATTTCAGATAGAAATCGATAAGCTCCCTGTCAACCTTCGGGTTCGGATGAGGGACGTTTGCAGTGACATCAAAGCAGTGAAAAGTGAAGGCTTTACGCGTAATGGGCATGTCGAACTGCGAGTCTCTGGAATTTTCACACTCAAAAGATGCAATCGGTTCCAACCAATAAATAGAAGGAAACTCAATTGCTTGAGTGATGAGTGTGTCTCTGTCCCAATCTGGGAACAGAGTCTTTTTAGCTTGAATAGCCTCCTCATCCTCCCGGATTTTCCTTTCTCTGGCTTCTGCCTCACGAGCTATTTTCAATGTTTCATCAAGCTCTCTGTCCCGTTTCTTGCGTTGAAGAGCTTCAGTAATGGTTTCATCTGATTCTGATTCGCTCTCAACTTGGACATGTTTACCAGAACCCGAAGCTACATTACCCTTCGGTTCTGTTTTGGACATACCTTCCTCTCCCCCTCGTCTCGGAAGAACAGGCTTCTCCGAGACACCCTTCATTTCACTTAGGATAGTGATTGCCGGAAGGAGTTTCGCCTGGAGATGCTGACGAATAGTGAGGGTTAGGAAGGGATCATGGGAGTCAAGAACACCTGTTAACAGATTTTTAACGTCACCAGCACAACTTTGAAGAACTGCCCGTTGAGTTTGAAGCAAAGTGATTTCTTGTTGAGCTTGGGCCAGTTGGACTTTCTGTAAGTCAATAGTCGCCTGGTGCTTGATAACTTCTTCCTTCAGGGTGCTCTCGGCTGCCAGAGAGGCAAAATGTGAATCCAAAGATTTGAGAAGTGAAGTGGATTCAGTTTTGAGGTCAGCACGCAGAGCCTCAAATTTCCTGGTTTCTCCCTGAAGGGTGGCTGTGAACGAGTCTACTGACGCTTGAAATTTGGAAGCATTAGAGTCAGCATGAGCCTTGAGAGAATCAAGAAAGATCTAAGTTGTATGAACAACCTCAGAAACTTCCTTAGTGGCTTTGGAGCACGAGGCCGCTGAATTCTCTACGGCGTCAGTAGAACGATCCAAGGCTTCGGTGTAAGTCTGGATCGCTGACTCGATAAAAGCCTTCAACACAGCACCCCCATAGGCTTTGCTGTCAGCCAGCAGACTGTCGAGTTTGGCGTGAATCTCTTGAAGTTGCTGACTTGACACAGGGGTATCAGCATCGGTGTCGGTAGGGATCCGGTAAGGGCTGTAATAGATGGAATCAAATTCTTCATCATCACCCCCTAAGGTAGCACCGGAGTTGGAAGATGGAGAAGGGGAGGATTGAAGATTGATGACCGGGGTTTCAACCACAGAAGCAGCCCCCGTATCAGATACGTTGACCGTTACTGGTGGTTGGGTTGTGGTGATGGTGATAGATTCTGTGATAATAGGTTGGGAGATAGAAGATGAAGGTTGAGAAACGGTGAAGGGAATAGTAGTTTCGGTTGAGGTTTGGGGAATTGATGTTGGAACAGAACTTGAGATGTTCTGTTTGGGTGATTGGGTTGGGGTTGGAAATTTTGGGGAAGTAGGAGGAGAAGGTGATTTGGTAATTTGGGGAGATTTAGGTGGGGTAGGTGAGTTTTGAGGAGACGAAACGGATGTAGTTTCGGGTTGAGGTGAGTTTTGTGGAGACGAAACGGGTGTAGTTTCGGGTTGAGGATCAACGTCTTCTGTTTCGGATGGTGCATTCTGTTTTGATTCAGAAGGAGATCCTTTGGCTCTTTTAGCCATCTTCTTGACCTTTTTCGTTCTGGGCTGAGAAGGTGCCTCTGCCTCGGATTTGCGTTTGGAGGACCTTCTCTTTTTCTCCTTTTGGGGTGCGGGTTCCTTCATCTCAGCCTTCTCCTTTTTGCTCACTCTTTTGCCCCGGTTAGCAGGCTGATCCACAGCCTCAAGAGCAGCACGTTGTTCCTCGGAAAGAACCCTAGGAGGCAGGGGGGTTCTGGAGCTGTAGTCCGCCATAATCTTGCTGTGGGGCGTGACGCATCTGTACATGGACTCAGGAATTAGTCCATAGTGTAGGAACTTACTTGGATCTGAGAGAATGATTTTCTTGGTGTGGTATGTGGCAATTGAAGCCGTAAGAACATCCTTCATGACAGGGATGTCAAGAGAATCAATGGCTCTCCTGGTGATGAGGGTCCAAAACCTGGCGCATGAAATCTCTGAGTGCCTGGCGGTAGAGTTGAGACTCTGAACCACTTGAGACCAGAGAATTGACCCATAGTCAAGATTAATGCCGTTGTAAAGACCGTACAACATTGTAAGAAACCCTTTGCTGGTGGTATCGGAACCACCACATCGCTCCGCTAAACCCTTAATTAAAAGGGTAAGCAATCCATTCCACTGAGATGGAAGACATGATTTCTTGACCTTGGCAATAGATGTTAAAACATCTGTATATCCCATCTCATACATCATTGTAAAGATTTGGGCGGTGGTGATGAAATCTGGTGAGATGACAGAAGCGTCCACGGCAAGCCCTAGAAGAGAGCAAAACCGTGTTTTGGAAACGGAAGTCTTCTTGTCGTGAATAGAAAAGTAGATACGGTCTTTGTTTCTGTCGTAGCTAGCCGTGGAGTAGGCTTGAGATAGCAGGGACATAGGAACGGACTCCACCTGCGTCAGTGCCAATACCAATGGGGAATATTTGAGGCATTCCACCACATAGAGCATGTATGAGTCATAGAGAAATGGAGACAACTCTATGATCATGTTCTGATTTGGTTTGATTGAAAGAAAAGAAGAAGAAGCAGATTGATCATGAGCAGAAGAGGAAGTCGCCATTGTTGAGTTTTTGGAAGAAGATGAACAGTGGTAACTTTTTCAGAGAGATAATGCTTTGAGAGGTAACTGCCAAAGAACACGATCACGTCTTATTTATACCGTTCTCAGGAGAGAGAAAATCGTGATGATGAGGAACCCAAAACGTCGCCTGTAAAAGCGCGATTAGAAGTTATGGTGTATTCAATGAATACGTCAGCACACGTGGGGTTGAAACGAATCCTTTGCACGCGCCCAAATCTTTTTCGTACCGTTTGAAATCCCTTGTGCCCTTGTTTGGTTACAACTGAAACTTAGAACCATGTGCCAAACAGCAATTAGAATGTGGGAAAAAAAAATTCCGTGCATAAGAGTGTGAAAGACAAGGAAATAAATCAAATGTGTTTGGAAGTGCGTGTTGTCTTAGATAAAAGACAGAAGGCAAAAGATTCCGGGCAAGAATCGCTTCCTTCAGAGCCAAGAGAGACCTGAAGTGTTTGTGTGGTTTCCCGAGAAATACGATCAGTTGTCTTTAGAGAAACAATGAAAGGCATCTTCTGTTGATGGCTAAGGGGTGGCTGAACTCAAACCAAACATTAAGTCTTGACATAAAACTAAATGTTGGTAGAGTTACCGGTGAGTCCGATGTGATCTGTTGAACAGGTAGGTGTGAAGTATTTCGTGATGGGAATGATATAGACAGAAATCTCAAAATAAATTAAACTGGACCTCTTTGGGAAGAAATGTCTTAGGACGAGACAGTTTCATAAAAGATCACTCATAAAAAAAGATTTCCAAGTAAAAGTTTGAGTTAATTACTCATCGTCAATTCATTTTAGGTGTTGGATTTTGGGTTTCACTCAGAACGTGGTAATCGAATCTAAGATCATGAACTCAGATTTTGTGCAACCATAAGCCTCAGTGGTAAAGACCGAGAGCATCAAGGGTTGCTTTGGGGAGCGAATGTAAATGAAGAAGTTGAAGAGATGGTTAAGAGACCGAACGTACCTTCTGCTACATAAATGGGACAAAGCAGAGCAACTCATGTTTCAGATGAGTAAAAGAAGGTAGCTCTAGACCGAATATGAGAGAATAGCCTGATTGGGAAGAAACGATAGGTATTGATCGAATCATTAAGGCATGCTCGAGGTCATAGAGGCTTGAGACAACATACAGCAGCATGCTTCTAGGGACATCTAACTAGTCTTATAAAAGAAAAACATACCTGGATGAACGTTTCATAAGGAGATGCTTATATTCTCTTGAGCAAGAAGCACATATACTAGAAATATAAAATATTTTTGAAATTTTGAAGTTTTACTTAGAGATAAATAAATACTGAAAGACAAAATATTTTTGTTAATTTTTAATTTTCTGAAACAGAAATAAAAACAGAAAGATAAAATATTTTTGTTAAATTTGAATTTTCTGAAAAAGAAATAAAAAAACAGAAAGATAAAATTTAGACAGAGAGAGACCGAGCGGTTTGTTTGAATGAGTGCCGATATTGTAGAGGCAGAGAGAGACCGAGCGTTCTGGTTGTTTCGGTTCCGTTATGTTACTAGAGCAGAGAGTAACCGAGCGGTCTGGTTGATTCGGTTCTTTGATTTTACCAGAGCAGAGAGTGACCGAGCGGTCTGTTAGCTTCGGTTCCTTGATTTTACCAGAGCAGAGAGTGACCGAGCGGTCTGTTAGCTTCGGTTCCTTGATTTTACCAGAGCAGAGAGCAACAGAGCGGTCTGTTAGCTTCGGTTCCGTTAAAGCGCTAGAGCAGAAAGCAACAGAGCGTTCTGTTAGCTTCGGTTCCGGATTTTTTTTTTTTTTTTTTTTTTTTTTTTTTTTTTTTTATATATAGAGACATGAGGATCTGGGACCGATTCTGCAACCATCATGCCTAAGCCTTGCAATATCTGATTGAATGATGCTTCAGGAAGAGCTTTTGTAAAGATGTCAGCCAGCTGATCAGTGGTTCTTACGAAGTGAACTTCGACATTTCCATCTTCCACATGATCTTTGATGAAGTGATACCTTAGTGCTATGTGTTTGGTTTTGGAGTGTTGCACTGGCTTATGACAGATCCTAATTGCACTTTCAGAGTCACAATATAGTGGGATCTTCTTCATATTAAGTCCATAGTCTCGAAGTTGACTTTGGATCCAAATCACTTGTGGTGTGCATGATGCAACTGCAATGTATTCTGCTTCGGCTGTGGATAGCGACACGCATGTCTGTTTCTTGGATTGCCAGCTGACTAACTTCCCGTCAAGAAATTGACATCCACCAGTCGTTCTTTTTCGGTCGAGTCCACATCCTCCAAGGTCAGCATCAGAATAGGCTTGAACGAAGAAGCCTGAGTTGGATGGATACCATAGACCTAAGGAGGTGGTTCGCTTGAGATATCGTAGGATGTTCTTCACTGCAAGCATGTGAGGTTCACGAGGGTTTGCCTGAAATCGAGCACAATAACACACAGAAAACATGATATCAGGTCTGCTAGCAGTAAGATACATTAACGATCCAATCATTTGACGATAGAGCGTGATATCAACAGCTGGTTTGTCTAGAGATGGGGTAAGCTTAGTGCCGAATGCCATTGGGACTTTGACTTTTGAGTCTCCCATCATACCGAACTTTGCTAGGAGAGTCTTCGTGTAAGCTTCCTGATTAATAAAGATGCCTTCGGGTCCCTGTCTTATGTTTAAACCAAGGAAAAAGTTAATTGGACCCATTGAGCTCATTTCAAACTTAGTCTCCATCAGCTTTCTGAATTCAGCCGTTAAGCTTGGATTTGTGGAGCCAAAGATGATATCATCGACATAGATTTGAACTATCATAAGGTGGTTACCTTCCTTTTTGTGAAAGAAGGTTGGGTCAAACGAACCTTGTTTGAATTTAGACATCTTTAAAAATTTTGTAAGCGTTTCATACCAGGCTCTCGGAGCTTGTTTAAGGCCGTACACAGCTTTATCCAGAATATAGCAATGATTTGGATGCTTTTCGTTCACGAATCCAGGAGGTTGCTCTACGTACACCGTTTCTTCAAGTTCTCCATTGAGAAATGCACACTTGACGTCCATTTGGAAAACTTCAAAGTTCTTGTGAGCAACATAAGCCAGAAATATTCTAACAGATTCTAGCCGAGCTACTGGAGCGAAAGTCTCTTCGTAGTCTATCCCTTCCTCCTGACAATACCCCTTTACCACCACACGAGCCTTGTTTCGTATAACATTACCTTCCTTGTCCATTTTGTTCCTAAAAACCCATTTGAGACCAACAACCGAAGCATCTGGAGGAGTTGGAATTAGGCGCCAGACTTTGTTTCTTTCAAATTCGTTCAACTCGTCTTGCATTGCTTGAACCCAATCAGAGTGATCGAGAGCAGTGTTAACTGTCTTTGGTTCAACTTTTGATACGAAAGAATTGAACATGCAAAACTCTACCTTTGAAAATAAGGAAGTTTGTTTTTCCTTCAGTTGGGATCGGGTCAGAACCTTTTCAGATACATCCCCAACTACTTGAGAGACAGGATGATCTCTGGTCCATTTGATAAGAGGAGGATAATTTGGATCAACAGTTGGGTCTAATTCAACATTGATTATTTCGTCTAGCTCAGATTGGCTATCATAGCCGAGTGTCACGTCATTATGTTCTACCTTAGTTGGTGTACTTTGGAAGATATGAGGTTCGTGTGATTCTAGTGGGCCTGAGCTTGCTGGTGTTGAGACCCCTTCGGTTGAAGTTGTGGAATTTGGCTCCCCCTGGACTTGAGTGTTTGGCTCCCCCTCGACTTGAATGCATGGCTCCCCCTCGACTTGAGTGCATGGCTCCCCCTAGACTTGAGCACTTAGCTCCCCCTCGACTTGAGCTTCGTTGGAAGGAGAGTCGTTACAGATTAATTCTTCTTCATACATTCTCCTTGCAGCATCTTCAACAATCTGCTCCATGCGATCAACTTTGTTATCTGCTGCACCAGCTTCAGAAAGTGAAGCATTCTCTGGTTCGTCAAAGAGCTCCAGAAATGTCTCAAATAGATTAGCAACCGAGACTGTAACCATGCCATTTGGAGGAAAGATTTCCCCAGTGATATTTTCTTTAGCCTGCAGCTTCTTGACATAGTTGTCGTCAAAGGTCACATAATACGTCTCTTCAATTTTTCTTGAACGCTTGTTTAGGACCCTATATGCCTTGGATGTGAGAGAGTAACCCAGAAATATTCCTTCGTCGGCTTTGACATCAAACTTGTTGCGGTGTTCTTTAGAGTTGAAGATGAAACACCTTGAGCCGAACACATGGAAAAATTTCACATTTGGCTTCCTGTTGTTTAATATCTCATATGGGGTAAGTGCGAACCTTTTGTTGAGATATGACCTGTTCTGTGTAAAACAAGCAGCAGAAATAGCATCAGCCCAAAAATAAAGAGGTAAAGAAGCAAAACTTAGCATAGTTCGGGCAGCTTCACACAAGGATCGGTTTCGTCTTTCGAATATTCCGTTCTGTTGTGGTGTGTAGGGAGCTGAGAAATTATGACTAATTCCCTTCTCTGCAAGAAACTCTTCAAACTCCCTGTTCTTGAATTCGAGACCATTGTCGCTTCTGATGTTGCGAACAACCTTCTTGAGCTGTACTTCAATTTGCGTAATAAACATTTTCAGCTTTTGAGTCGCTTCAGATTTGAGCTTTAGAAAGAACACCCATGTAAATCGAGAAAAGTCATCAACGATAACAAGAATGTACTTGCTACCACCGATGCTTTCGATAGATGAAGGACCACACAGATCAATATGAATTAATTCGAGTGGTTCAACAACTTTTGTGTTGATAATAGATGGATGACTTTGACGACTCTGCTTTCCCATTTCGCATGCAGCACATAGATGATCCCTGTCGAACTTGAGTAATGGAAGGCCCCTTACATGACCTCCTGTAACAAGACGATTGATATCTTTGAAGTTAAGATGAGATAATCTTCGGTGCCACAACCAGCTTTCGTCGGATTGCGCTTTTGACAATAAGCATACAGCTGGGTTTCCTTTGATGGGTTTCATATTCAAGGGAAACATTTCACCCTTTCGCTCTGACTTGAGAATTATTTTATTTGACTTTTTCTCTATAATTTTTGAACCTTCATCATCGAATGAGACTTTGAGACCTGTACCTCCAACCAGTTGAGATACACTAATGAGGTTGTGTTGGAGTCCTTCCACATAAGCCACCTTCCTTATAGAGAAGTCCCCATTGGTTATCATCCCGTATCCCTTTATGGTGCCGAAAGAATTGTTTCCGAACTTGACGTTACCACCATTTGCAAGCGATCTGTACTCCCTAAGCTCTTCTTTCCTCCCGGTCATGTGACGTGAGCAGCCACTATCAATGTACCATTCTTCGTCGAACTGCTCGTCACTTATAACCTGCAAAATTTAGACAGATTTAGGAACCCAAAGTTTCTTGGGTCCACGTGAGCTTTGCATGGAAACAGGAGCAATGAGAGAGATATCAACAAGATAAGTTCTTTTTACAAGAGTTGTTTTATCTTTCCTTTTAATGGTGTACACTTTTATTTTGTTAAGATTAGTAGTGTTAGATTCGGTCTCTGGTGTGGATTTATTGACCTTCTGCTTCCACTTTTGCTCAGTTGATGAATGAGATTTAGAACGAGATCGATATGAAACAGAGGGTGAAGAAGAATTAGAAGAATGAGAAGAATTAGACTTAGAAGGAGACTCTAGGTGACCCTTTTGTTTTTGATCATTGGAGGGACCGACCTTAGAGTTTTGTACTCTTTTGTCTTCAGAACCGAACCTTTGCGTTCGGTTGGAGCCACCTTTGGAACCGAACCTTTGGTTCTGGTTGATATCCTTTTCAGAACCGAACTTCTGCTTTCGGTTGTTATCTTTTTGTGAACCGAACCTAGACTTTTGGTTGATATCTTCTTGTGAACCGAACCTCGGCTTTCGGTTTTTGGGACATTCAAGCTTTTCTGCATGAATGTTTTCATACTTTAGATTCTTGTCTTGATGAGTGAAGTATGCATTCTGGGAACGCCAGAATTGTTTCCTTTCAGAAAGGTTCTTCCGGTATCTGTTGTTCCTTTCTATCTTCCTGTTCCGCATCTGAGATGGTTGATGATGAACATTTGCTTTCGTTTTTGCTGACTCCTTGACTGGTTCCATTTGAACTGCGGTAGGATTACTTTGGGCTGAAGAAGCCGAAGGAATGTCTTCTTTTGGTGAGTGAAAATCCTTCTGAGGAGTATCTTTTGTACCACTAGTGCTCGGCTCACTGAAGTTATTTGGCTTATTCAATGGTTCGGGTATATATCTTCCTTTTCTCTTCCAGGAAGTTCTTTCAGATAAACCAATAGTTTCATCTGCATTATCAATAGGAGCTTCCCAGAAGTATCCATCACAGCCATCAGCATTGTCTTTGTTTACAATGGCTGCAAGTTCAGCTGTTTGATGTTCAATTACTCCTGTTAGCTTGTAAACTTGATTTGGAGTAGTCCTAACCTTTTGATACACAACAGCTTTCTCAACTAATTTCGGGGACTTTTGATGGGACAACCGAGCGAACTCTACTGAATTTTCAGAAATAAGATTCTTGTGATTTTCTGGCTCGGTTTTAATAAATTCTGAGCAGTCAACCGTGTCCTCTACAAAAATTTCACTCATATTGTCATCCTCGTTAAGCTCAGATGCATTTTCAACATCAATTTTGTTTTCTGAGCTTACTTTGGCATTTAAAGAGTCAAATTTTTGCATGGTTTCAGTCCTCAGTTTAAGTCTGTCATTTTCATCCAAAAGATTTTTAAGCATGAGCTTGTGGTCTTTAGATTTAATGAAGGACTCAATTTTGTCCAGTCCATACATGTAGGTGGGATTTATGTCATCAGACGATATCACACTTTCACAATTATAGGCTACGGCATCGATTTCATCTTCCTTAAATTCTAGGAAGGGCAAGATCATGCGGTGAATTCTTTGGCTTATTTCACAATCCAAGTGAAGCTGAGTAATATTAGAATACAGACGTTTAGCAATTAAACAAAAAACATTTCGTTGTTTTAACAACTTCAAATTGTCTCTTTGCAAATAAATGTTTTCATCTTTAACTCTGATTAATTCCGATTCCTTTAACTCTATCCACATTCTCCGCTCCTCACTCTTCGACGCTGCCCTGCTCAATTGATCAGTCAGGTTAGAATTTGTGACCCGAGTTTGAGTTAAGCTACTATCTAGATGAGATATTCTTGAATTGACACTTTTTAGTTCTTTCTCATAAGAGGATGATGGTACTTTACATGAAATAAAAGCAGATTGTACCTTCTTTATCAGTTCATCCAGCTCATTGAACTGCTGACTGAGTGGTTTGGCTGTGAAGCACATGTCCTCCTTTGCATTCTGTCCATCATTGTCACCATCGGTGTTGTATCCCCTTAATTGAGATACGCCAGAAACCATAAGGCATTTACCACCACTACCTTCTTCCTTAGACACGAACGCCTTTCCATGAGTGGGTTGCCTCACTTCCTCGTCTTTTGAGTCGGTAGACCAAACTTCCGTGCTACCGAACTCATCACCTGGAACAGAACCCTGCACAATAAGAGCATTACTAGGCGGGTTAGCAGCAGACTTCTTCTTTCTTAACTCATCTAGCCTTTTCTGCAACGCAACTTCCTCATTGTTTCCATCATCTTTCTCAGCCATTTTCTTGAGGACACAGTCCTTAGCATAATGATTTTTCCCACCACAGTAGAAACAGCTCACTCCAGAGTCGCCGTCAACCTTCGGTTCCTTCTTGTGCTCCTCAACTTTTGGTTCATTAACCACCTTTTCAGAGCTGTAACTTCCCTGCCAGTTTCGGTTTTTGTTGCTGGGAAATTTCTTCTTTATGAACCTTTTGGGATTGGATACCATCAAGGTATAATCTTCTGATGTGAGATCATATTCTTCCAGGCTGAGGTCTTCATCCTCCATAACAGCTTTACTTTTTGACAAGAGAGCCAACGAACCGAGACCAGAAACGACATTTTTCTCTTGCACCACGTTTTTCTCTTGAGACTTGAGAATTCCCACCAGTTTCGCCAAAGAGTATGATTTAAATTGCTCGTGGGCTTTAACTGTGGAAACTACTGCTCTCCACTCAGACCTTAGACCATTCAGGAATGTAACCTTCTATTCGATGAGCTTCCTTTCGATATCATGTTTGATCATCTTGCTAAGAAGATGATTGAAGCGATCGAACGTCTGGGTCACAGATTCTTCAGCCCCTTGTATGAATTCACCGAACTCAGATAGAAGTAGAGTTTGTATAGAATGTTCGAGATCTTCGTCTGTAGAGTATAGTTCACGAAGTCTGTCCCAAACATCCTTCGCCGTCGTGCATGAGCTAACCAATCTGAATGTATCAGACTGAAGGGCGAATCGGATCAATCTTAGTGCTTTGATATTGCATTGGAACTTGTCCTTTTCATCTTGTGCAATGTCTTTCACGTCCTTGAGCAGATCATTGTATTCTTTTTGAGTTTTAATGATTCTGGACGTTGCAGAATGAGAGAACGGTCCGTTTGTGATGGCTTCCCAGATCAGATACCCATTTTCCTCCGACCCAATAACATAGTCTTCGAAATGATGTGCCCATACTTCATAATCGTTGGTGTATAAGATCGGAATCCTTGTCGTTGAACCAATGCTGTTTGAAATATTAATTACGTTTGATTGTGTCGCGTCCATTATGATCGAAAAAACCTGTTCAAAGATCAGACTTGTAATAAAGCAGATTAGGGCAAAATAATAAATATCAAGATACGTCAATAAAGAGATGACGGCTCAATAAATATTGATGATTGCGGAAAAACCCTAATGATAATCTTTTTCACAGAAAAGATGTGTATCAATTACACAGCCTCCTGCTCTGATACCAATTGATGCGATTAAAGTTTCTTTTAATCTATGAAGATCGATAAGATCTTGAACAAGTTATGAAAGCAATGACGATATAAACACAGAATAATTATAGAACAAGAATGAATCAAACGTGTCGAATGATTAAAATAAAATCCTCAGAAGAGCTCGATTAAGAACATCAACTGTAGAGGATTGGAAGGTTACAAGTATGATCAAAGAAATCTTTAGTCGTCTGGAAAATATCGTATTCTCAGATCTCTAAAACCTTGACCTAATATGCATGCAAGCATAAGCTTATATACAAAGCATAAAAGATACACGGTTGGACAGGACCAAACCGTAATACAAAGAATTATAAACAAACGAGCCCAAAAGACGCAATCTTCTAAGCCCAACAACTCGTGTAGCCTCTCATCTACTGGCTCGGAACATGATCCCAAACCCGATCCCTCTCCTGAGCTGCCAACTGCTGGCCTCGAACATAGTACCACCATTCTGCAATACATAATGACAACTGTTAGTGATACTGATACATCTAGAGGGATCACCTCTACCACAAGTTCCCTGGTCTCGTCTCAGCCTTCCTCGATTCGAGTACGGATCCTCTGCTTTCAGTAGTAAGGGCCCATACTACCTTCCACATCTATCCGTACTTTCCTCAAGAACTGCCTTGACTCCACCAAGTCCCTTCTACCACTACTGATCTCTGTTACTATCATCCTAGGCTTACCCTAGGGAACCTCTGAGTCCACCCAAACCAGTCCTCAGCTGCCGAAGGTGTCTTTGTAATGCCAATTATCTATTACCTGAATACAATCACATTCAACGAGGCTCGGATAATCCTTCGAGTAAGGGACTCATCCCTACAACGGTCAGGACTCAGACAAGAGCTACATAATAGGGTCAAATCCAATCCTCTAAGATTATTTAGCCCTAATCACATGCGACTTTAACGTATTCACGTAACAGCTAACTCCCATCACTCAAAGTCCACAAAGCACAAAGCAAGCAGCATTCAGACAAAAGGGAACAATCTCAAGCAACTCTATCCTCATAACAGGAAACTGTACTAGTACACGATGCTAAGTTCATACTATCAGGCATAACCTAAACATGCTATCCTACTGCTGTCTACTCAATACTAGCATGCAATTATCATAAGCTGAAACACATAAAGCAGGTACGTAAGGCATCATTCCTAGATCCTTAGTCCTATTCTAGCATGCTGCTCCACTGAAACTGATAAACATAACATAAACTTGTATGGGTACTCTAGGGAAAACTTACTTGAGCTCGGCCGGTCGCGCACATCACACACCTTGTTCTATCTCAAAAATCTTTTATTTAGCATTTAGAAAATCATTTTCTTTGTAAAAATCTTTTAATCCCTTGATTTGAGTCTAGACACCCCTGAATGTGTGTCCAAATCCCTCAAACCAAGGCTTTGATACCAACTTGTAACGAACCAATTTTCGCGTCCAAAAAATTTCATTCTTGATTAATTGATTTGTAAAAAATTAGTAATAAAACATAATCCGATGATATCATTTCATAAAAATATATCTCGTGTCTGAAAACCAAACCACAAAAATAATAACAATGTCAGAGTACAAATCCTAGACCATCTCATAATGCGGAAAACCAATGTGTGTGTGTATGATGTGCCTCTACCGCGCCAGCTCCTCCCCCTTCGCTGAAGAGGTACCTGAAACAAAACTGTAAACTATAAGCACAAAGTTTAGTGAGTTCCCCCATCGTCCACATACCATACAATCACATAGCATACATACTGCCAGACATTTCTGGGGTGCCCGACCTACCCGGTATGGCCATTCTGGGGTGCCGACCTACCCGTACGGCCATTCTGGGGTGCTGACCTACCCACGCGGCCATGTTAGGGTGCGGACCTACCCGTGTCAAGCCATTCTGGGGTGTTGACCTATCCATGTCAAGCCATTATGGGGTGCTGACTACCCTACAGTCCTAATAACCGAACCTCGGAAACTATTTCACCCCCTACTACTACTATTGCATATATCATAGCATAATCTACTGTCAGACATATCTGGGGTATCCGACCTACCCTTCGGTCCTAACGACCAAATCCCGGGGACTATTCCCCCTCCTACTACCTCTATCTCATATATAACATATCATGCTAGCAGCTAAACATACATAACATACTGTTAGGCATATCTGGGGTGCCTAACCTACCATTCGGTCCTAACAACCGAACTCTACCACTATCACATATCAAATCTTGCTAGCATATAACATATCAGGTAGTAGAAAACACATATGAATATCACAAAGACAAACATCTATCATACGATCCCTACTGGTGGGCCGACATTGTGGTCGTAGACCCACTGCTACAGGAAGGTAACTCACATCGTAGTAGCTGCTGATCCGTGTGAGAAACCTTTATCTGCTGCTGCTGCTCCGGAAATCCTCTAACTATTATTCCCACAAAACAATTAATCATAATCTGATATTTACTCTTTGGGTAAAATGACCAGTTTACCCCTGATCAAGTCAAGTCAAAGTCAAAGTCAACTTCCAGTTGACCTGACTCACCGAGTTGGGCCGTCAACTCGTCAAGTCCATATCTATTCGATTGTCCTCATTCCCTTCCTTACTCATCGAGTTAGGCAAAGACTCGACGAGTTGTCCTTCTATACGAACATCCAATGATCCTTCATCCGACTCGCTGAGTTGTATGAACAACTCGTCGAGTTCATCTTCATCTGATGAACAAGTTCTGTCCTTGACTCGCCGAGTTGTATGAACAACTCTTCGAGTTCATATTCATGTTGTAACAACATAGAAATTTCAAATTTTTTTTGCATTTCATAAAAACATATTTTCATTAATAATTCATAAAAGTCATCGTGTATAGTCAAATCATAACAATTCCATCCCAAGATCACATCATATAAAAACTCTGCTACACGTGTGTACGAATCATGCCAGCGCCTTGCCGTGATCTTCGCTGGTACATGAAACACATAACACATAACACTGTAAGCATAAATGCTTAGTGAGTTCCCCAAAATACCACATACTGCACATATGCCATTCCAGGCCCTAGGATCTTCCGATCCAAGTGTCTCAGGGGATTTCCATCCCGAAACTCTGTTGACCTTCTGGTCCATAACATCTTGACCTTCCGGTCCATATCATCTTGACCTTCCGGTCGACATCAGCATACACATATCATAACATATCACATATAGCGTACATCACATATACATCATGGACATAAGACCTTCCGGTCACACATAATTACCCCATCGGGTAAGGCATAGTGAGAAGACTCACCACAGACGTCTCGGTAAAGCTCTGACTCGGAAGGATTACGATCTAACCCCCGCCTAAACACATGAAATAAATACTCTCATAAATATAACTCTCGGTACTAGACTCCATCCTGTCCTGGCATCCTCAGAAGGGTAAAAGACCATTTTACCCCTCTCTTGGCCCAAGGGCCCATTGCTGACCAAACCCTAAGAGTCAACAAAAGTCAACGGTTAGCATTCACCCGACTCGTCGAGTGAACTAGGGCGACTCGGCGAGTCCATACGTGTCCACTATATTTCACTAGCCTCATTGGCACGTCGAGTCATTCTCCCTGCTCGACGAGTCACACCTTGCATGAATCGCGGGGCCACCCCGACTCAACTCGGCGAGCCTCAAGAACAACTCGGCGAGTTCCATCTTGAACTCCAGTCCTCTAATCCCCCTCTGGCTCACTGAGTTATTTCCCCAACTCAGCAAGTCTACTCACCGAGTGGTTTACGGGAAACCCTAGCCCTACTCGTTGAGTCTGATCTTTGGACTCGGCGAGTTCATGCCATGCACAAACTCCATTGACCTCCTGAGGTCAGATCTGTTCCTTAAATCCATAGATCTGACCTTCCCAAGCATGATAGTCACGTAAAGTTCAGACCTTGACATCTATATAACCTCTAGATGGTGCTTTACTCCCAAAAATGACATCCTAAGTCCATGGCTCCCAAGATGGCTCATAAAGCTACAAGGGTAAAGGTATCTGGACCTCTTTGAGTCCAGATCCAAAGCATAAACTCGAGAATGGACCAATAGCTCCTCATAACCATTCTCATAAGGGCTAGAAAACCCTAACTCTATGAATCATCATCCAAAACTAAAGAAGGTCCGAATAATTACCTCAAGATGAAGTCTCTGAACTCTGAAACCACTAGAACCGCACCTCCTTCAGTCTCTTCTTGCTTTGGTCACCTCCTTCTTGCAATCACACCAACAAAATGATAAAAAATGGCCTCTCCTTCTTCACAAACGCTCTAGATCACTTAGGGTTTCTCTCTGGGGTTTGGTAGCCGCAAATGACGGCCCTAAGGGCCTTTAAATAGGTCCCAAACCCGGGAAATTAGGGATTCATTAAACAGCGTGGACTCGCCGAGTCCATCCATGAACCCGGATGAGAATCCGCGACCCTACTCGGCGAGTCTAAGCACCAACTCGCCGAGTCCCTCCACAAAACTCCAATATAAAAGAATAAGATAGCATACCTGGGAATCCGGATGTTAAAATTCTCCCCCACTAGAATCAGACTTCGCCCTCGAAGTCGCATTCTGAAAACAGCTCTGGATGCTGCTCACGCATCTCCCGCTTCGGCTCCCAAGTCAGCTCCGACCCTTTCTGATGCTGCCACTGAACCTGCACTAGAGGTACTTGCTTGTTCCTCAGGACGTTGATCTTCCAATCCCTAATCGCCTCCGGTCTCTCCACATAGTTTAGGCTCCCATCCACCTGAATATCCTCTAATGGTACCATTTCCGACTCGTCGGCTATATACTTCCTCAGCTGCGACACGTGGAAGGTGTCATGAATCTGACCTAACTCTGCAGGTAGCTCCAATATATCGGGGCCCTAGCTTGCCCCTCTTCCTGAATAGGATCACTCCTTTCTAAGGAGAGACCTTCAGGAGCACGAAGTCGCCGACCTGAAACTCGAGCTCGGACCTGTGCCTGTCCGCATAGCTCTTCTGACAACTTTAAGCGGTCAACAACCTTTGCCTGACCCGCTGAATCTGTTCTGTCGTCTGAAGCACGATCTAAGTACTACCCATCACCCGCTGCCCTACCCCTCCCCAAAAAATAGGGGTCTGACACCTCCTCTAATACAACAGCTCAAAAGGTGGCATACGAATGCTTGAATGATGGCTGTTGTTGTAGGAAAACTCTGCCAAGGGCAAATACGTGTCCTAGCTACCACCAAAGTCCAATACACATGCTCGAAGCATGTCCTCGAGCGTCTGGATCGTCCGCTCGCTCTGCCCGTCGGTCTGAGGATGGTATGCGGTACTAAAATGCAGCCTTGTACCCAACTCCTCATGGAATTTCTTCTAGAATCTGGAAGTGAAACTCACATCTCAATCTGAGACAATCGAGATCGGCACTCCATGCCGCGATACCACCTCCCTCACGTACATCTCTGCCAACCTCTCAACGGAAGAACTCTCACTGATAGCAAGGAAGTGAGCGGTCTTCGTCAATGTGTCTATAGTCACCCAAATTGCATTGACGCCCCTTGCAATCCTCGGCAATTTGGTGATGAAATCCATAGAAATCTGTTCCCACTTCCACTCGGGAACCTCCAACGGCTGCAACTTACCATGCGATCTCTGATGCTCGACCTTAAACCTTGGCAGGTCATGCACCTCTCAACGAACCACGCGACGTCCCTCTTCATACAGGGCCACCAATACTCCTTTTCCAGGTCCAAATACATCTTAGTGGCCCCAAGGTGGATCGAGAACTTCGATCGATGTGCCTCCTCCATCAAAATGGTACGCGACCCGCCTACAAACGACACCCAAATCCGCCCCTGAAATGTCATAAGCCCCTGGTTATCGGTAACGAATTCCGATACTTGACTGATAACTTCATCTATTTTCTGGTTTTCTGGTCTCACAGCCTCATCCTGGGCTCCTCAAATGGTGTCCAACACCGGAGTCATCACAGTCAATCTCATACAAATATCTCGGATCGGGGCACTCTCGGCCCTACGACTCAGGGCGTCGGCTACCACATTAGCCTTGCCTGGGTGGTACAGGATCTCACAATCATAATCCTTCACCACATCCAGCTATCTTCTCTGCCGCATGTTCAAGTTAGACTGATCCATCAAATACTTCAAACTCTTATGGTCCGTGTATATGGTACATCGAACCCCATACAGATACTGACGCCAGATCTTGAGGGAGAACACTACTGATCCCAACTCTAGATCGTGAGTGGGATACCTCACCTCATGAGGCTTCAGCTGCCTCGATGCATACGCTATCACGTGCCCCCGCTGCATGAGCACTGCACCCAACCCAGATATGGATGCATCACAGTATACCACGAAATCATCAACTCGCTCCAGAAGGGATAACACTGGGGCTTCGCACAACTTCTGGCGAAGAGTCTCGAAGGAGGTATGCTGCTCCGGACATCACAAAAAAGCGACACCCTTCCGGGTCAAACTAGTGAGTGGTACTGCAATCTTGGAGAAATCCTGAATGAATCTCCGATAATACCCGGCCAACCCCAGAAAGCTCCTGATCTCGGAGGCAGACTTCGGTACCTCCCACCTCATTACCGCCTCAATCTTGGCCGGATCGACCAAGATCCCATTCTGATTAACGAGGTGTCCCAAGACTTGGACCTCCCGTAACCAGAAATCACACTTGGAGAACTTGGCATAGAGTCTCTCCGCTCTCAACACCCCGAGGATTTCCCTCAAATACTCCTCATGCTGCTCCCTAAACTCTGAATACACCAATATATCGTCGATGAACACGATCGCCGAGCGATCCAACATTGGCATGCATACTCTGTTCATGAGATCCATGAACGCTGCTGGGGCATTGGTGAGCCCGAAAGGCATCACCACGAACTCATTGTGGCCGTATCGCGTCCTAAATGCCGTCTTCTGGATATCCTCATCCCGCACCCTCATCTGGTATATCCATATCTCAAATCAATCTTGGAGAACCAAGACGCCCTCTGAAGCTGATCAAACAAGTCATCGACCCTCGACAACGGATAAGGGTTCTTAACCGTTAACTTGTTCAACTCCTGGTAATCTATACACATCCGGTGTCAACCATCTTTCTTCTTCACGAAGAGAATCGGCGCTCCCCAAGGTGAGCTGATCGGACAAATAAACCCCTTCGCCAACAGTTCCTGCAACTGTGAGGATAACTCCTGCATCTCTTGTGGTGCTAGGCGATAGGGCGCCTTAGCGATAGGCGCAATCCTGGGAATCAAATCGATGCGAAACTCTACCTGCCTCTCGGGAGGCACACCCGGAAACTCCTCGGGAAATACGTCCGAGAACTCACGCACTATCAGAACCTCACACGTATCTATCACATAAGCCACGAACCCCTTGCAACCCTACTGCAAATTCTACCTCGCCCTGGCAGCCGAGCAGAATCCTGAATTACTATGAGTCCTCTCACCATAAACTGTCATCACTCCCCCACTAGGATCTCGGATCGTCACCAACTGTCGCTCGCAGTCTATCACCGCCCCAAAGTGGCTCAACCAATCCATACCCACGATGACACATACGTCCCCCATCGCAATCGGGACCAGATCTATTGGGAATCCAACACCGAAGATCTCAAGCACACATCCTTGAATCACATATGTGGCATACACGACTCGCTCGCCAACTATGGAAACACGCAAGGGTCGACTCATCGCCTCTCGTTGAATACTGATATGCCTACTGAAGGCTAATGATACAAAGGACTGACTCGCACCCGAGTCAAATAACACCAAAGCTGGTACAAAATTCACAAGAAAATTACCTATGCATAACATTATATAAGCCCAATATCACAACATAAAAATACATACATGAAAGAATACATACCAGCCACGACGTTAGGTGCTGCACGGACCTCCTCCGCTGTCAGCTAAAACGCCCTCCCTCGCACCTTAGGCGCCTCCACCTTCACTGGCCGACCCTCGCTAGCTCTCGTGGTAGCAGGGGCAGATCCCCGAGATGCTCCCTGTGTCGTCCCTTGTAACTGTGGCTATTCCGCCTTCTGGTGCCCGGTCTGGTTGCAATGGAAGCAGACCAAGAATCCGTTGGGGCAATCCATGGCGATGTGCCCCTCCTTTCCACACTTGTAGTGAGCACCAGCCCTACAAACTCCATCATGACCCTTGCCGTACTTTCCGCAAGTGCGAACCTTCTGTCTTCTGGACCTCGAATCGGCGTGCTTGGCCCACTTGACTGCCGACTGGGACTGTGCCGGTCGCCGATCCAACCTCTGAAACTCGTCCTCCTCCCTAGCCTGCGTCTCCAACTAAATATCCCTCTTCCGGGCATTTGCCTGAAGCTCAGAAAATTTCCGGTAAGTTGCATTCGCCATGAACTCACGGATATCCCTCCTCAGAACACTCAGATACTGGCTCATGCGAGCCTGCTCGGTAGACACCTGCTCAGGGCAAAACATTGCCCTCTCATGGAACATCCTGGTAATCATAGTAACTGACTCAGTACCCTGCTTGAGGGTCAAGAACTCCTGGGCCAACCGCTCTCGTTCCATCGGGGGAACTACTCATCACGGAACATAGCGGTGAACCTCTCCCAGGTCACCGCAGTAAGCTCTGCTGAACAATAGTGTGTTGTCACGAACTTCCACCAGTCCTTCGCCCCCAAGCAAAGCTGGTTTAGTGCGAACCGAACTCTCAGATGCTCCGGACATGAACATGTGTAGAAGCACCCTTCAATGTCAGAGATCTAGCTCATCGCGGCAATTGGATCCTGAGTCCCGTCAAACTCTGATGGCTTCATGTTGCTGCACTCCCGGTACAACAACGAGTCACCACCCTGCAGCCTGGCAGCAGGAACAGTCGCAGTGACTGCTGTAACAGCAGCATCAGAAAGAGCAGCATACCGCTCATCGAAGGTCTCAATCAAAGTGGTCTTAATAGACCCGAACATCTCTAGAATCTCAGCTCTGATGGCCGCAGCCACCTCCTCGTGGATGATCCTCCGGATCTCCTCATCACTCGTCATGCTGCCCTCTGGCGTGTGGCGTGTCCCAACCATGATCTACCATTGAAATACAACATAAAAACATATCAGGGACCCGCTCGAGTATGCATACACTCGATAAACCCACCCTACTTGTTCCTTAGTACCCTACAGATTCTTACTTGGACCGTGCACTGACACAGTTTCTTCAGTAGTACGGGCCCAATACTACCGTCCACACCGCATCAGCATCCACCCCAAGTCCTCCTCTGAGGATCCTAAATCACAAGTACTCTATCTCTCTTTACACATAACTACCCTTTGGTAGACTCACATAGCACCTCACTGCTACCTACTATTTCTAAAGCATCCCATGGCAACACAAATCTTCCTTGGCTAAGGCATCACAAATCAGGCCACTCTAGTCCTAATATGAATACCTAGCCTACTTTAGCATGCATAGCACAATTCAACATATCTCATAGCACAAAAATGGTAGGGTATTTTGGGAAATTACCGTTCGGGCGCTGGCTGATCGTACACACTGCTTCCTTGGATATCTCTCTAATTCTTTTGATTTTGAGAAAAATTGTTTGCCTTATAAAAATTTCTCAAATCCTCAGTTTGAGTTCAAATACACCCGAAGGTGAATCCGAATCCCTCAAACCAAGGCTCTGATACCAACTTGTAACAACGTAGAAATTTCAACAATTTTTCGCATTTCATAAAAAGATATTTTCATTAATAATTCATAAAAGTCATCGTGTATAGTCAAATCATAACAATTCAATCCCAAGATCACATCATATAAAAACTCCGCTACGCGTGTGTACAAATCATGCCAACGCCTTCCCGTGATCTTCGCTGGTACCTGAAACACATAACACATAACACTGTAAGCATAAACGCTTAGCGAGTTCCCCAAAATACCACATACTGCACATACGCCTTTCCAGGACCTAGGATCTTCCGATCCAAGTGTCTCTGGGGATTTCCATCCCGAAACTCTGTTGACCTTCCGGTCCATAACATCTCGACCTTCTGGTCCATATCATCTTGACCTTCCGGTCGACATCAGCATACACATATCATAACATATCACATATAGCATACATCACATATACATCATGCACATAAGACCTTCCGGTCACACATAATTACCCCATCGGGTAAGGCATAGTGAGAAGACTCACCTCAGACGTCTCGGTAAAGCTCTGACTCGGAAGGAATACGATCTAGCCCCCGCCTAAACACATGAAATAAATACTCTCATAAATATAACTCTCGAGACTAGATTCCATCCTCTCTTGTCATCCTCAGAAGGGTAAAAGACCATTTTACCCCTCTCTTGGCCCAAGGCCCCATTGCTGACCAAACCCTAAGAGTCAACAAAAGTCAACGGTAAGCATTCACCCGACTCGTCGAGTGAACTAGGGCGACTCGGCGATTCCACACATGTCCACTATATTTCACTAGCCTCATTGGCATGTCGAGTCCTTCTCACTGCTCGACGAGTCACACCTGGCATGAATCGTGGGGCCACCCCGACTCAACTCGCCGAGTCTCAAGAACAACTCGGCGAGTTCCACCTTGAACTCCAGTCCTCTAATCCCCCTCTGGCTCACTGAGTTATTTCCCCAACTCGGAAAGTCTACTCACCGAGTGGTTTAGGGGAAACCCTAACCCTACTTGCCGAGTCTGATCTTTGGACTCGGCGAGTTCATGCCATGCACAAACTCCATTGACCTCCTGAGGTCAGATCTGTTCCTTAAATCCATAGATCTGACCTTCCCAAGCATGATAGTCACGTAAAGCTCAGACCTTGACATATATATAAACTCTCGATGGTGCTTTACTCCCAATAATGACATCCTAAGTCCATGGCTCCTAAGATGGCTCCTAAAGCTCCAAGGGTAAAGGTATCTGGACCTCTTTGAGTCCAGATCCAAAGCATAAACTCGAGAATGGACCAATAGCTCCTCATAACCATTCTCATAAGGGCTAGAAAACCCTAACTCGCCGAGTCCATCCATGAACCCGGATGAGAATTCGCGACCCTACTCGGCGAGTCTATGCACCAACTCACCGAGTCCCTCCACAAAACTCCAATATAAAAGAATAAGATATTATACCTGGGAATCTGGATGTTACACATGTTTTGGGAGATTGCCTTGGACTCGCCGATTCTGTTTTAACACTCGTCGAGTCCCATGAACTCCAGGTCCCCCAACACGTCTAAACAGCTACATGACTTCCTTATCTCTCAGCTGACCATCACAGAAGGGTTGGAGGTGGTCAAATGTACACCCACTCGTTGAGTCCCAAGAACATACTCGTCGAGTCCATACTATGCAAGTCCATTCCTTCGATTTCTGGTGTACAACTCTTGTCCATATCCCCGACCTGGAACTCCTGGTCCGATCGACGCTTGTCGACATAAGTTTTCTGCCGACTCTGTGCAGTCTGAATCCTGCTCCGGACCTGCTGAATCCTCTTTGTTGTCTTGAGCACCACTTCGGTGCTCCCCATGAATCTCTGGCCAACCTTACCCCAACATATTAGGGTCTTGCACCTCCTCCCATATAACATCTCGAAGGGAGGACGGTCAATACTCGCATGATAGCTGTTGTTGTACGTGAACTCAGCCAATGGAAGATAAGTATCTTAGCTACCATCAAAGTCCAGCACGCATGCCTGCAGCATATCCTCCAGAGTCTGGATGGTTAGCTCGCTCTGACCATCGGTCTGTGGGTGAAAGGCGGTGCTAAAATGCAGACGAGTACCCAGCTCGTCATGAAACTTCTTCCAAAACATAGAAGTGAACTGTACGTCTCTATCTGAAATCACGGAGACTGGCACTCCGTGTCGTGTCACCACCTCTTGGTCAATCGATCCATGATGACCCATATGGAATACACTCCCCGTGCGGTCCTGGGAGGTATGGTGATGAAGTCCATAGTAATATCTTCCCACTTCCAAAGGGTTATATCCAACGGCTGCATCTTGCCGTGTAGCCTCCGGTGCTCGGCCTTGACCTTCCTGCTGGTCAAGCACTGCTCCACGTACCATGCTACATTCCGCTTCATGCAAGGCCACCAATAGTCTAGACGAAGATCTCTATACATCTTCGTCGCCCCGGGATGAATGGAGAATCGGGATTTGTGCGCCTCCTCCATCAGAACTTGGCGCACACATCCTTGGTATGGCACCCACACCCTACGGTGTAGTGTCAATAATCCTCGACTATCATAATCGAAGGAGAAAACCTGACCCACTATACGCTCACTCTTCCGATGTTCCTCCTTCATAGCCTCCTGCTGAGCCTCTCGAATCTGCTACAACAGTGGTGTCACCACTGTCATCCTCATGCACACATCTCTGATTGGCGCTGCCTTGCGGCTAAGCGCATCGGCCACCACATTGACCTTTCCCGGGTGGTAAAGGATCTCGCAATCATAATCCTTCACCACGTCCAACCACCGATGCTGCCTCATGTTCAGATTCGACTAATCCATGAGTTACCTCAAACTCTTATGGTCTGTGTAAATGGTACACCGGACCCCGTAGAGGTAATGCTGCCAAATCTTGAGGGCGAAGACAACCACCCCTAACTCCATATCGTACGTCGGGTAGTTCACCTCGTGAGGCTTCAACTTTCTCGAAGCGTAGGCGATGACATGCTCTCTCAGCATCAGCACCACGCCCAATCCCGAAATGGAGGCGTCGCAGTGTACTACAAAATCCTCCATGCCCTCTGGCAGCGCGAGAATCGGCGCCTCGCATAATCTCTGCCTCAAAGTCATGAACACTGCCTGATGCTCAAGCCCCCATCGGAAGACTATGGCCGTCCTCGTCAGCCGTGTTATGGATACGACTATCTTGGAGAAATCCTGAATGAATATCTGATAATAGCATGGTAATCCTAGGAAACTCCGAATCTCAGATGTAAACTTCGGAACCTACCATCTCATCACGACCTCTACCTTGGTCGGCTCGACCAGAATACCATTCTGGTTGACAAAGTGCCCAAGAAACTGCACCTCGCGCAACCAGAACTCGCACTTAGAGAACTTGGCGTACAAGCTCTCCCTCACCAGGGTATCCAGCACCTCTCGAAGATGCTCCTCGTGCTCCTCCAGAATCTTGGATAAACCAAGATGTCATCAATATACACTATCACAGACCGGTCTATACACGCAGTTCATGAGGTCCATGAGCGCGGCAGGAGCCTTGGTGAGCCCGAAGGGCATCACCTCGAACTCATAGTGGCCTTAGCGAGTCCGAAACGTAGTCTTCTGCACATCCTCCTCTCTGACCCTCATCTGATGATAACCCGAGTGCAAATCGATCTTGGAGAACCAAGATGCTCCATATAGCTGGTCAAAGAGGTCGTCAATCCTCGGGAGTGGGTAACAGTTCTTCACCGTTACCTTGTTCAGCTCCCGGTAGTCTATGTACATACGATGTGACCTGTCCTTCTTCTTGACAAACAGGATCGGGGCTCCCCAAGGCGAACTACTCAGCCTGATAAATCCCTTTTATATCAGCTTCTGCAGCTGCGTATACAACTCCTGCATCTCGGGAGGAGCCAACCGATATGGTGCCTTGGCTATCAGAGTCGCACCAGGAACGAGGTTGATCCTGAACTCCACCTGTCGCTCCGGAGGTATCCCAGGAAGCTCCTCTGGGAACACATCTGCGTAGTCTCGCACCACCGGAACCTCGCTCACCATTGTCTTACCCTCCTTTCGGGTATCCATAACATATGCCACATACTCGGAGCATCCCTGGTGAAGGTACCGCCTAGATCTCGCTGCTGAACATACTGTGGGTCCACACTATAGCCTCTCACCGTGGATCACCAACTCTATCCCACCTGGGGTCCTGACTCGCACTAGCTATCACTGCACCATTGGGGCTGAGCCAATCCATGCTTATAATCACCTTGTTCCCACGCAACGGAATGGGAACCAAGTCTACCAGGTAGTGCTCCTCAAATAACCTCATGACAAAATCTCTGAACACCGCTGATGCTCGCAACGATCGGTCATCGGAAATCTCTACCTCTAAAGGGCAATCCAATATGCCCGAAGGGTCAGTGAACCTCTTGCTAAGTGCAAGAGAAACAAACGATCGGGTGGCACCAGAGTCAAACAACACCTGTACTGGGATACCGTTCACATGGAACGATCCTAAACGTATATACACAGAGCACATATCAATATCATAAGCATCATATAAATAATCAGAGGGAAAGAATCATACCCGTCACCACATCGGGTGCGACGTGTGCCTCCTCGGTAGTCAACTGGAAGGCCCGACTCCTCACCACTGGAGCCTCTGAATTGCGCTGCCGGCCATCAGTAATCCGCAGGGTCGCTGGGGCTGGCGCCTTCACTGGCACTGTTGCTGTCAACTAGGGGCAGTTGGCTTTCTTGTGGCCCCTCTGGTTGCAATGAAAACACAGCAATTCAGACGTTTGAATAACGGGTGAAGGGGCGGTACAATCCTTGCTGAAGTGCCACGTCTTGCCGCATTTGTAGCAGCTTGACGACCCCAATCTACATGCCCCTCATGTGGCCTGTCACACTTCCGAAAGCGGCCCTTTCCTAACTGGCTTTTTGGCCTACCATATGATCCCTTGGGCTTCTTCCCTGAAGCCCCTATCATCTGTCCCTCCTCCGCCTTCCTCTTCCGGATGTGCTCCAGATCAATCTCCCTCTCCCTTGCCCTGGTAATCATAGAATCCAAGGTAGGGCAAGCTGAAAACTGACATGCTGCCGAATGTCAGCTCGCAGCATGTCATGATAGTGGGTCCTCCTCATGTCCTCATCACCCTCATACTGGGGCACCAGTAACGCACTCTTCCGGAACTTGGCGGTGATCTCCGCTACAGTCTCCGTAGTCTGCCTCATATCTAAGAACTCCCTGGCTAACTGCTGGATCTCCACCGCAGGTGCGAACTCCGCTCTGAATCGGGCTACAAAGTCCAGCCACGTCATAGCCTGAACAACCGAGGCTCCCAGTGAGTCACCAACAGACTCCCACCAATCTTTAGCCCTGTTTCTCAAACATCCTGCTGCATATCTCACTTTCGACCCCTCGGGGTAGAAGCTAGTCTACTACGCATAATCAATGTCTGCGATCCATCTCCTGGTGGCTATGGGGTCCTTCGCCCCATGGAAATCCGTCACACCACTGCTCCTGAAGTCCTTTAAGGAAAGTGCGCGTAATCCTGACTGGCTGGCGGATATGTCACTCCTGAACGCCCGGAGGTGATCCTCCATCAACTCCACAATCCCTTCCTTGATCAACCCGAAGATAACCGGGGTCGCATCAAGGATGCCTATGGTGATCTCTAACGCAATGAACTCGTGTAGCCTCTCATCTACTGGCTTGGAACATGATCCCGAACCCAATCCCTCTCCTGAGCTTCCAACTGCTGGCCTCGAACATAGTACCACCATTCTACAATACATAATGAAAACTGTCAGTGATACTGATACATCTAGAGGGATCACCTCTACCATAAGTTCCCTGATCTCGTCTCACCCTTCCTTGATTTGAGTACGGATCCTTTGCTTTCAGTAGTACGGGCCCATACTACCTTCCACATCTATTCGTACTTTCCTCAAGAACTGCCTTGACTCCACCAAGTCCCTTCTACCACTACTGATCTCTATTACTCTCATCCTAGGCTTACCTTAGGAAACCTTTGAATCCACCCAAACCAGTCCTCAGCTACCGAAGGCCTCTTTGTAATGCCAATTAGCTATTACATGAATACAATCACATGAAATGAGGATCAGATAATCCTTTGAGTAAGGGACTCATCCCTACAATGGTCAGGACTCAGACAAGAGCTACGCAATAGGGTCAAATCCAATCCTCTATGATTATTCAACCCTGATCACATGTGACTTTAACGTATTCACCTAATAGCTAACTCCCATCACTCAAAGTCCACAAAGCACAAAGCAAGCAGCATGCAGACAAAATGGAACAATCTCAAGAAACTCTATCCTTATAACAGGAAACTATACTAGCATACGATGCTAAGCACATACTATCAGGCATAACCTAAACATGCTATCCTACTGCCGTCTACTCAATACTAGCATGCAATTATCATAAGCTGAAACACATAAAGCAGGCATATAAGGTGTCATTCCTAGATCCTTAGTCCTATTCTAGCATGCTATTCTACTGAAACTGATAAACATAACATAAAGTTGCATGGGTACTCTGGGGAAAACTTACATGAGCTCGACCGGTCGCGCACATCACACACCTTGTTTTTTCTCAAAACTGTTTTACTTAGCTTTTAGAAAATCATTTTCTTTGTAAAAATCTTTTAATCCCTTGATTTGAGTCCAGACACCCCCGAAGGTGTGTCCGAATCCCTCAAACCAAGGCTCTGATACCAACTTGTAACGACCCAATTTTCGCGTCCAAAAAATTTCATTTTTGATTAATTGATTTGTAAAACATTCGTAATAAAACATAACCCGATAATATCATTCCATAAAAATATATCTCGTGTCTGAAAACCAAACCACAAAAGTAATAACAATGTCAGAGTAGAAATCCCAAAACATCTCATAATGCGGAAAACCAATGTGCGTGTGTATGATGTGCCGCTACGGCGCCAACTACTTCCCCTTCGCTGAAGAGGTACCTGAAACAAAACTGTAAGTATAAGCACGAAGCTTAGTGAGTTCCCCCATCGTCCACATACCATACAATCAAATAGCATACATACTGCCAGACATTTCTGGGGTGCCCGACCTACCCGGTATGGCCATTCTGGGGTGCCGACCTACCCGTACGGCCATTCTGGGGTGCCGACCTACCCAAGAAGCCATGTTAGGGTGCCGACCTACCCATGTCAAGCTATTCTGGGGTGTTGACCTATCCATGTCAAGCCATTATGGGGTGCTGACTACCCTACAGTTGTTGGATAAGGTGTCTAAGTCCATAACTTATTTGGTATATACTTGACCCGACCGGCATGGTCCATTTGGGTTGCATCTCATCCAAACTATTATGGATAATTTTATGAGAGTTATACACATATGTTTATTAATATATTATGAGTTATAATATATTAATATGAAGTTACGTTATTTAATTAGTTTTAGTCTTAAATTAATTATGAATTAATTTAGAGATTAAAAGGAATACTAATTAAATTATGGGCTATTTGTTTTATATAGTGTGGGCTAATACTCATTTGTTGATGGGCTAGGCTTATGTGGAAGTCCATGGATGATCCATGGAGCTTTTAACCCATGGATCCTTGGAAAAGGAAAAGACATGGGTTATTAGGGTTTCACCCTAACCATGCACACTATATAAGCATGCTTATGGAGCATGAAATGGAGCCTAAGTGAAAACTAGTGATCTAGTGTGTGTGTGCATGTGTGTGGCCGATTTATACAAGGTGTATATTCTCATCAAAGTTTTCCAAGAGTTTGTGGTGTTTGTGATTCCATTTGAGGCATTCACACTATTGGTGCTTGGCCCTCAAACTCCTAAGAACCCAACTCATCAAAAGGTATGTAATCTCTTCTAACTCTTTTATGTTGAAATGTTCCCCATGCCATGTTAGATAGGTTATAAACCTTGGAAAATTATTATTTTGCATGTATTTAGACAAACATAGATCCAAGGTTTATTAGGGTTGCATGCACACTTAGGAAGTGTTAGATTGCTCAAAACCCAACAGTGGTATCAGAGCCTAGGCTTGCTTGTTTGATACTTGATGCAAAATAGTGAAAAAAGTCGAAATCGTTGCTGTCTGCATGGTGGACTCGCCGAGTCCATTCGGGGGACTCGACGAGTCCAAGGCAAACTTCAACCTACTCGACGAGTCAGTTCATGCACTCGACGAGTAGGATCGAAAGAATGCAGAATCTCGACTTTAGCTGCTGGAAATGGACTAGAAACATTACCCTAAACTGTTTTGGTGTTATAAAACTTATTTTAGTTGGTGTAATGGTTGTTCTAATCCATTTACAATAGCATATATCAAAAATCCATGATTTTATGTGTTCATATAATTCTTGAATTTTTGATGATCATGTTCATGTTCTTATGAATTTAGAAAATGATAGGAATTATTTGCTGAATTGTTTAGGATTAATTCTTTATCATTTATGTGTTTTAATGGAGTCCATAATTTGTCCTCAAGTTATGGATTACCAAAGGTCACTTTCATTTAACACACACTTAAAACACATAAGTTACATGAAAATGAAGAGTCTTCATTTTTATGAACCTTTAACTCATAAGTTATGAAATGAAGAGTTTTGCAAAGTTACAAAACTTGCCCTCAAGTTTTGGAATTTGTAAAGTTTCACACACTTTAATAAACTTTAATTCCAAACCTTAGAGTTTTAATAGTTAAAATTCAACCCTTATACTATTTATAACATTAATGGTTAATTATTATATATATGTATAAGAATAAGTCGTTTTACCGTTAGTAGGCCTCATTCACGAAGCCGGTCTATAAGGTGGGTATAAGGTTGTTGCCTATAAAATGGCGACTTAATGGGTGTATACTCTCACCCACTGCTTGCTTGATCGGTGGAGGGTCGTTAGCCGAACGGGTAGAACAATGACTTTAAATCCTCATTAAAAGTATAATGAATATTATAAAGTAACTAAACTCTTTTAATTCCCAATCTTAGTTATTTTAGGAAAATGTGAACATGGTGCTAATCCATGGAATTCACACTTTGTACCTTACCAAGTCGTTGGTGGAGCGTGTGTGGTTAACCGGCACACTAACTAGGACTAGTAAGGATCACGAAGGGTAACTTAATATTTGTCATAGATCAATGGAGCGTGTGTGGTTAACCGGCACATTGATTAGGTGATAATATTAGGAGTACCAAGTGAACTAGCATGGTTATTCACACCTTGTTTTGTGATCCTCGGCATCCCAGTCACAAAACTTGAAGGGCACAATCGAGATTGAAACATGCCATTGAAAAGTTCAATGAATCTCAAAAGAATCTAGGAATTTCAAATCCAATTAAACCTAATAAATCATTTCGTTTTCATGGTGGAAATTGGTGAATCGTCATTCACCTACCTTTCAAATATATTATTACTTAGATTACGGCATCCCTCTTCTAAGTGTAATATATTGTGATTGGATCCTAGCCTTAATATTACATTTGGGTGTCTTATTAAGGATCCTAAATATCTAATCTAAACTTACTTTCTTCTTTCAGATGTCTTCCAACACTAATGCTTCAGGCTCTAACCCAACTGGTTCTTTCTCTCTCATGAATCTTTGTGGGAGGGTCATCTTTGATGGTTCCAACTTCATGGATTGGATTAGGAACATCAGGATGGTTACTCGTTACGAGGACAAGGAATATGTCCTCGATAAGGAGTTAAAAGAACTTGATGAGTCTACTGCTACTCCTGAGGAGATCGCTGAATTCAGGACTCATGAGAGAGATGCTACTAAGGTGGCATGTATCATGATGGCCACGATGACAGCCGAGCTCCAAAAGTCGTATGATGATTTCTACCCTTTTGAGATGCACCAAGACCTGATGGAAAGGTACCATCAGAGTGCTCGTCAGGAGCGGTATGAAATAATCTCCTCCATAATAACTACCCGCATGAAGGACGGTGAATCCGTCACGGGCCACATGCAGAAGATGCAAAGGTATGTGGACCGTTTGCTGAAGATGAATGTTAACATCCCCGAGGAGTTAGCAATTGACATCATTTTGCACTCCTTGCCTTCTTGTTATGATCATTTTCGAATGACATATCATATGAACAAGGAGGAAGTTACCCTCAGCAAGCTTCAAGGACTCTTGAAGACCGCTGAAACCGGTCTTAAGGGTAAAGCGGTTGTTACCTCTACTACTCCTACTCCAACTTCTACCCCTGTTTTAGCTATTGGGCAAGGCAAAGGGAAAAAGAGGAAGCACCCTTCGAAGGGTACCAAGGGAAAGTCTCTTGAAGGCTCCTCATCAAAGACTAAGAACGGTTCTGTCACTCCTTCTGCCATTCCCAAGGATGCTGAATGCTTTTATTGCCATGAAAAGGCACACTGGAAGCGAAACTGCCCTAAGTACTTGCAGGATCTAAAGGATGGGAAAGTGAAACCCACCTATGCAGGTATTTACACTATATTGTCTAATTACTCAACATATTCTAACTCTTGGGTGCTTGATACAGGATGTGGTATTCACATATGTTCTGATTTGCAGGGCCTAAGAAGAAGTGAGGATGTGGAGCACGGGAAGATAAACTTAATCATGGGGAATAGGAAGGCTTCACCTGTTTCCAAGATTGGAGTTTATACTTTGTTGCTTAATAATGGGTTAAAATTAGATTTGAATAAATGTGTGTACTCGTCTGAAATGGCGAGGAATATTATTTCTTTTCATGCTTTGTACAAACAAGGTTTTACCTTTTCGTTTGATAATGAATGTGGTGGTATTAATGCTTTCTTTAATAATGTGTTTTAAAGCATTACCTTGTGATGGTGTGTATGAAACTGTGTCGATTGTAGACAACTTAGGAAATAATGTGTTGTATATTGATTCTTCTACTAGCCTAGATAAAGCATCATTGTGGCATTGTCGTCTTGGACATGTAAACAAGAAACGCATAGGCCAACTCCAAAAGAGTGGAGTCTTGGAATCATTTGACCTTAAATCAGATGATAGTTGTGAATCTTGTCTACTTGGAAAAATGACAAAATCACCCTTCACTGGAACTTGTGAGAGGGGTGAATGTTTGTTGGACCTAATACATACTGATGTATGTGGGCCATTCAAAGCCGCCACAAGGGACGCTAATCGGTATTATGTGGCTTTTATTGATGATTTTAGTAGATATGGGTATGTCTACTTAATCAAACATAAGTCCGAAACCTTTGAAAGGTTTAAGGAATTCAAGCAGGAAGTAGAAAATCAATTGGGCAGGAACATTAAGATGCTTCGATCCGATCGAGGTGGTGAGTATCTTAGTACCGAGTTCCTTGACTATCTTAAGGAGTGTGGGATTGTCTCACAATTGACTCCTCCCAGGACACCACAGCTGAATGGTGTAGCTGAGAGGCGTAATCGTACCTTGTTGGACATGGTTCGCTCTATGATGAGTCGAGTTTCGTTACCAATCTCTTTTTGGGGGTATGCCTTAGAGACTGTCGCCCATATCCTTAATCTAGTCCCTACAAAGAAGGTTACCAAAACACCTCATGAGATGTGGACTGGGAAGGTTCCCAATTTGGACCACATCAAAATTTGGGGTTGCGAAGCCTTCGTGAGGTGCGAAACTCATGATAAGCTTGAACCCCGAAGTGAAAGGTGTATTTTCATCGGCTACCCACAGAAATCCTTCGGTTACCTCTTCTACAGACCCAGTGAGAATGTGGTCTTTGTAGCACGAAGAGGGATCTTTCGCGAGAAAGAATTTATAAGCCAAGGAGACAGTGGGAGGCAGATTGATCTTGAAGAAATTCAAGAATCAATTGGTGAAGGAACCTCAGACACTAGCAATCAACCTGAGGAAGAAACTCCTGTTGGTCCAGCTGACGAGTCTGTACCTCCGAGACGTTCCACACGGGTTAGGAACACACCTTCATTTTATTATGGTTTTCATATTACTACGGAAGGTGATACGTTTATTAGTGATAGTACACTAGTAAATTTGGATGAACCTAGCAGTGTTAAGGAAGCCATGGAAGGCCCGGAGTCTGCTAAATGGAAGGAGGCTATGGACAGCGAGATACAGTCCATGTATGACAATCAAGTTTGGAACTTGGTTGACAATGTACCAGGCCGTAAAACAGTCGGGTGCAAATGGATCTTCAAAAAGAAGACAGACATGGAAGGAAAAGTGCATACTTATAAGGCTCGACTGGTTGCGAAGGGTTTTACTCAAACTCAAGGTGTTGATTATGATGAAACCTTCTCGCCGGTAGCCAAGATTAAGTCTATTAGGGTTATGTTAGCCATTGCAGCATTTCATGATTATGAAATATGGCAAATGGATGTCAAAACCGCTTTCCTTAATGGAAAGTTGGCTGAGGATGTGTACATGAATCAGCCAGAGGGTTTTGTCAATGCAGAGTACCCTAATAGAGTATGCAAGCTTGAGAAATCCATTTATGGATTAAAACAAGCATCTCGTAGCTGGAATCTTTGTTTTGATGAGAAGGTAAAAGAGTTTGGCTTCTTGAGAAGAGAAGATGAGTCTTGCGTGTATGTCAGAGCTAGTGGGAGTATAGTTAGCTTCTTGGTACTGTATGTGGATGACATACTACTCATAGGAAATGACATCCCAACCTTGCAGGAGGTTAAGTCCTGGCTTGGCTAAAGAACTTCATCGGAGACCTTGGAGTTGTACCAGCTATTAAGGAACCTATAGAGATTTTCTGTGACAAGAATAGTGCGGTTACCTTAGCTAAGGAACCAAGAGATCATGGCAGATCCCGACACATTGACATAAAATATCACTTCATAAGACACAAGATTGAAGAAGGACTCCTTGTGACAAGGAGGATATCGTCGGATGAGAATCCTGCAGATCCCCTTACGAAGGGACTGACGAGGGTTAAGCATTTTCAGCATGCGAGACGCATCGGGCTGAGGGACGATATTAGTTTTACAGATTAGATAGTTTTCCTGAAACTTGTAAAATGTAATCGACGTTTGATGATGAATAAAATTTGTGATTTATTTATGAGTAAAGTGTTACTATCATTGTCAATTATTTACTATTGTTTCAGTTTTGCATGTTTTGACTTCCAGAATAATTAATTTATTCAAACCTCCACAATCGATCATACGTCGGAAGTAGGTATGAATCAAGATTGTCATGAATTGGGTTTGTAGATGCCTTAAAGGTGTTTAGACATGGCAATGGTTGCTGCAACATTCATGAGTACTCATAAGTTATGAGTATTGGTATAAACCCACGCTCACTTGTATCACTTCATGGAATTTATCTCGAGTGATCGTGAGACGATAACATCATATAAATATTTAAACCTAGAGATATGAGTTGTTACCTATGAGTTGGTTGTGCATTGATTGCACGTAAACGCATCAGTAACTTGATGTTATAAAACGTGCCTTTGTGTACAATTCAATGAGTAGTAGAACAAGCATATCAGTCGAAGTTTATCTGTTCCTTCTAGAAATAGAAGCGATATCCGGGCCCCTCGATGATTTTGTGTTGACTCATGTACCAGGCCTGGTCAGAACTAAACCGATGTGTTCAGTGAAGTTCTTCGTCAAACAAATCGGATAATCGAGAAACAACTGCTAGACAATAAGCAAGACATAGTTCCATGTGTTTGTCCGGCTGATATCATGAGAACAGAGGATTATGTGATCACTTATCTAAAATGGCGCTTCATAGTTCGACAGAGTCTTCATTGTTCGAGGGAGTTTTCGAGAGCTACGATTGTTGGTTGGTTCCTGAAGTTATAGGCAAATATAGTTACTAGACTTATCCAAGTGGGAGTCTGTTGGATAAGGTGTCTAAGTCCATAACTTATTTGGTATATACTTGACCCGACCGGCATGGTCCATTTGGGTTGCATCTCATCCAAACTATTATGGATAATTTTATGAGAGTTATACACATATGTTTATTAATATATTATGAGTTATAATATATTAATATGAAGTTACGTTATTTAATTAGTTTTAGTCTTAAATTAATTATGAATTAATTTAGAGATTAAAAGGAATACTAATTAAATTATGGGCTATTTGTTTTATATAGTGTGGGCTAATACTCATTTGTTGATGGGCTAGGCTTATGTGGAAGTCCATGGATGATCCATGGAGCTTTTAACCCATGGATCCTTGGAAAAGGAAAAGACATGGGTTATTAGGGTTTCACCCTAACCATGCACACTATATAAGCATGCTTATGGAGCATGAAATGGAGCCTAAGTGAAAACTAGTGATCTAGTGTGTGTGTGCATGTGTGTGGCCGATTTATACAAGGTGTATATTCTCATCAAAGTTTTCCAAGAGTTTGTGGTGTTTGTGATTCCATTTGAGGCATTCACACTATTGGTGCTTGGCCCTCAAACTCCTAAGAACCCAACTCATCAAAAGGTATGTAATCTCTTCTAACTCTTTTATGTTGAAATGTTCCCCATGCCATGTTAGATAGGTTATAAACCTTGGAAAATTATTATTTTGCATGTATTTAGACAAACATAGATCCAAGGTTTATTAGGGTTGCATGCACACTTAGGAAGTGTTAGATTGCTCAAAACCCAACAACAGTCCTAACAACCGAACCTCGGGAACTATTTCACCCCTACTACTACTATTGCATATATCATAGCATAATCTACTGTCAGACATATCTGGGGTATCCGACCTACCCTTCGGTCCTAACTACCAAATCTCGGGGACTATTCCCCCTCCTACTGCCTTTATCTCATATATAACATATCATGCTAGCAGCTAAACATACATAACATACTGTTAGGCATATCTGGGGTGCCTAACCTACCCTTCGGTCCTAACAACCGAACTCTACCACTATCACATATCAAATCTTGCTAGCATATAACATATCAGGTAGTAGCAAACACATATGAATATCACAAATACAAACATCTATCATACGATCCCTACTGGTGGGCTGACATTGTGGCCGTAGACACACCGCTACTGGAAGGTTACTCACCTCGTAGTAGCTGCTGATCCGTGTGTGAAACCTCTGTCTGCTGCTGCTGCTCCGGAAATCCTCCGATATAATTCCCACAAAACACTTAATCATAATCTGATATCTGCTCTTTGGGTAAAATGACCATTTTACCCCTGATCAAGTCAAGTTAAAGTCAAAGTCAACTTCCAGTTGATCTGACTCGCGGAGTTGGGCCGTCAACTTGTCAAGTCCATATCTATTCGATTGTCCTCATTCCCGTCCTTACTCATCGAGTTAGGCAAAGACTCAACGAGTTCCCCTTCTGTACGAACATCCAATGATCCTTCATCCGACTCGCCGAGGTTTATGAACAACTCGTCGAGTTCATCTTCATTTGATGAACAAGTCCTGTCCTTGACTCGCCATGTTGTATGAACATATCGTCGGGTTCATCTTCATTTGTTGGGAGATTGCCTTGGACTTGCCGAGTCTATTCTAGCACTCGTCGAATCCCATGAACTCCAGGTCCCCCAACATGTCTAAACAGCTACGGGACTTCCTTATCTCACAACTGACCATCACAGAAGGGTTCGAGGTGGTCAAATGTACACCAACTTGCCGAGTCCCAAGAAAAGACTCGTCGAGTCCATACTATCCAAGTCCATTCCTTTGATTTTTGGTGTACAACTCTTGTCCAAATGATAGATCTATGCTCCTTAGATCGATCTAGCATGTAAAGTTACGAACTTTACGTGCATGCATGTGAGTTTTGAGCCTAAAAGGCACTAAAATGGCTCTTATGTTGCGTGGGACCTTCCATGGGTGCTAAAGCAACCCTTTTCTGCCTTGTGACCCCTACAAGGCCCTAGATTCGAAGCCTTGACCCCCAACCATGCTTGCAATCATGGTTGGTTACTAGATATGGCTTAAAAAGCCCTAAATCTCCCCAAAAAGGGATCTAACAAAAGAACAAGCAAGGTATGGACTTGATACCTTCTGTAAACTGCAAATGATGAACCAACTAGGACTCCTTTGGTCTTCTCTAGATCCCTCTAGCTCTTCCTTCTTCCTTGTGATCAAAGCCACCAAAAATCTCCACAATTTCCTTAGAATCTTCACACACAAGATTGGATGAGTTGAGAAAGAAGAAGTCTGCTGCTAACCTGCTTATTAATGCTCTTGTTGTGCAGGGTTCGGTTCTAGGTGATGAGTTCGGTAGCACGGAAGTTTGGTCTACCGACTTAGAAGACGAGGAAGTGAGGCAGCCTACTCATGGAAAGGAGTTCATGTCTAAGAAAGAAAGAAGTGGTGGTAAATGCCTCATGGTTTCTGACGTATCTTAACTGAGGGGATACAATACCGATGGAGGCAATGATGGACAGAATGCAAAGGAGGACATGTGCTTTACAGCCAAACCGCTCAGCCAGCAGTTCAATGAGCTTGATGAACTGATAAAGAAGGTACAATCTGTTTTTATTTCATGCAAAGTACCATCATCTTCTTATGAGAAAGAACTAAAAAATGTCAATACAAGAATATCTCATCTAGATAGTAGCTTAACTCAAACTCGGGTCACAAATTCTAACCTAACTGATCAATTGAGCAGGGCAGCGTCGAAGAGTGAGGCAAAATGTAGCCGCCACGTGAGGTTTCTTAGTGTTAGATTCTTTAGTCTATGCTTTAAGTGTAATTTATCCCTCATATTTCAATAAATCGAGTGATCATTCGACATAATCTTCATTATTGTGTTTGTTCTTATTTTCCGCATCTTGTACATCAAATCTCAATTAGTGAGGAGCGGAGAATGTGGATAGAGTTAAAGGAGTCAGAATTAGTTAAAGTTAAAGATGAAAACATTTATTTACAAAGAGACAATTTGAAATTGTTAAAACAACAAAATGTTTTTTGTTTAATTGCTAAACGTTTGTACTCTAATATTACTCAGCTTCACTTGGATTGTGAAATAGGCCAAAGGATTCACCGCATGATTTTGCCCTTCCTAGAGTTTAAGGAAGATGAAATCGATGCTGAAGCTTATAATTGTGAGAGTGTGATATCGTCTGATGATATCAATCCCACCTACATGTATGGACTGGACAAAATTGAGTCCTTCATTAAATCCAAAGACCACAAGCTCATGCTTAAAAATCTTTTGGATGAAAATGACAGACTTAAACTGAGAACCGAAACCATACAAAGATTTGACTCTTTAAATGCCAACGTAAGCTCAGAAAACAAAATTGATGTTGAAAATGCATCTGAGCTTAACGAGGACGACAATATGAGTGAGATTTCTGTAGAGGACACGGTTGACTGCTCAGAATTTATTAAAACTGAGCCAAAAAATCACAAGAATCTAATTTCTGAAAATTCTGTAGAGTTCGCTCGGTTGTCCCATCAAAAGTCCCTGAAATTAGTTGAGAAAGCTGTTGTGTATCAAAAGGTCAGGACTACTCCAAATCAAGTATACAAGGTAACAGGAGTAACCGAACATCAAACAGCTGAACTTGCAGCCATTGTAAACGAAGACAATGCTGATGGCTGTGATGAGTACTTCTGGGAAGCTCCTATTGATAATGCAGACGGAACCATTGGTTTATCTGAAAGAACTTCCTGGAAAAGCAAAGGAAGATACATACCCGAACCGTTGAATAAGCCAAACAACTTCAATGAGCCGAGCACCAGTGGTACAAAAGACACTCCTCAGAAGAATGTTCACTCACCAAAAGAAGACATTTCTTCGGCTCCTTCAGCTCAAAGTAAAACTACTGCAGTTCAAAAGGAACCAGCCAAGGAGTCAACAAAAACGAAAGCAAATGTTCATCATCAACCTTCTCAGATGAGGAATAGGAAGATAGAAAGGAACAATAGATACAGGAAGAACCTTTCTGAAAGGAAACAATTCTGGCGTTCCCAGAATGCATATTTCACTCATCAAGACAAGAATCTAAAGTATGAAAACATTCCTGCAGGAAGCTTGAAAGTCACAAAAACCGAAAGCCAAGGTTCGGTTCACAAGAAGATATCAACCGAAAGCCAAGGTTCGGTTCACAAGAAGATATCAACCGAAGGCAGAAGTTCGGTTCTGAAAAGGATATCAACCAGAACCAAAGGTTCGGTTCCAAAGGCAGCTCCAACCGAACGCAAAGGTTCGGTTCTGAAGACAAAAGAAAACAAAACTCTAAGGGTGTTCCCTCCAATAATAAAAAACAAAAGGGTCACCTAGAGTCTCCTTCCAAGTCTAACTCTTCTCATTCTTCTAATTCTTCCTCATCCACTGTTTCATCTCGATCTCGTTCTAAATCTGATTCTTCTTATTCTCGAAAATCTCATTCATCAACTGAGCAGAAGTGGATGCAGAAGGTCAATAAATCCACACCAGACACCGAATCTAACTTTACTAATCTTAACAAAATAAAAGTTTACACCATTAAAAGGAAAGATAAAACAACTCTTGTAAATAGAACTTATCTTGTTGATATCTCTCTCATTGCTCCTGTTTCCATGCAAAGCTCACGTGGACCCAAGAAACTTTGGGTTCCTAAATCTGTCTAATTTTTGCAGGTTATAAGTGACGAGCAGTTCGATGAAGAATGGTACATCGATAGTGGCCGCTCGTGTCACATGACAGGGAGGAAAGAGGAGCTTAGGGAATACAGATCTCTTGCAGATGGTGGCAACGTCAAGTTTGGAAACAATTCGTTCGACACTATAAAGGGATACGGGATGATAACCAATGGGGACTTCTCTATAAGGAACGTGGCTTATGTGGAAGGACTCCAACACAACCTCATTAGTGTATCTCAACTGGTTGGAGGTACAGGTCTCAAAGTCTCATTTGATGATGAAGGTTCAGAAATCATAGAGAAAAAGTCTAATAAAGTGATTCTCAAGTCAGAGCGAAAGGGTGAAATGTTTCCATTAAACATAAAACCCATCAATGGAAACCCAGCTATATGCTTGTTGTCAAAAGCGCAATCCGACGAAAGCTGGTTGTGGCACCGAAGATTATCTCATCTTAACTTTAAAGATATCAACCGTCTTGTTACAGGAGGTCATGTAAGGGGCCTTCCATTGCTCAAGTTCGACAGGGATCATCTGTGTGCTGCATGTGAAATGGGAAAGCAGAGTCGTCAAAGTCATCCATCTATAATCAACACAAAAGTTGTTGAACCACTCGAATTAATTCATATTGATTTGTGTGGTCCTTCATCTATCAAAAGCATCGGTGGTAGCAAGTATATTCTTGTTATCGTTGATGACTTTTCACGATTTACATGGGTGTTCTTTCTAAAGCTCAAATCTGAAGCGACTCAAAAGCTGAAAATGTTTATCAAGCAAATTGAAGTACAACTCAAGAAGGTTGTTCGCAACATCAGAAGCGACAATGGTCTCGAATTCAAGAACAGGGAGTTTGAAGAGTTTCTTGCAGAAAAGGGAATCAGTCATAATTTCTCAGCTCCCTACACACCACAACAGAACGGAATAGTCGAAAGACGAAACCGATCCTTGTGTGAAGCTGCCCGAACTATGCTAAGTTTCGCTTCTTTACCTCTTTATTTTTGGGCTGATGCTATTTCTGCTGCTTGCTTTACACAGAACAGGTCATATCTCAACAAAAGGTTCGCGCTCACCCCATATGAGATATTGAACAACAGGAAGCCAAATGTGAAATTTTTCCATGTGTTCGGCTCAAGGTGTTTCATCTTCAACTCTAAAGAACATCGCAACAAGTTTGATGTCAAAGCCGACGAGGGAATATTTATGGGTTACTCGCTCACATCCAAGGCTTACAGGGTCCTAAACAAGCGTTCAAGAAAGATTGAAGAGACGTATTATGTGACCTTTGACGATAACTATGTTAAGAAGCTACAGGCTAAAGAAGATATCACTGGGGAAATCTTTCCTCTAAATGGCAAGATTACAGTCTCGGTCGCCAATTTATTCGAGACATTTCTGGAGCTCTTTGACGAACCAGAGAACGCTTCACTTTCTGAAGCAGGTGCAGCAGATAACAAGGTTGATCACATGGAGCAGATTGTCGAAGACGCCGCAAGGAGAATGTATGAAGAAGCAACAATCCCTAACAACTCTCCTTCCAACGACGCTCAAGTCGAGGGGGAGCCAAGTGCTCAAGTTGAGGGGGAGCCAAACGCTCAAGTCCAGGGGGAGCCAAATCCCACAACTTCAACCGAAGAGGTCTCAACACCAGGAAGCTTAGGCCCACTAGAATCACACGAACCTCGTGTCTTCCAAAGTACACCAACTGAGGTGGAACATGATGATGTGACACTCGGTTATGATAATCAATCTGAGCTAGACGAAATAATTAATGCTGAACTAGACCCAACCTTTGATCCAAATTACCCTCCTCTTATCAAATGGACCAGAGATCATCCTGTCTCTCAAGTAGTAGGGGATGTATCTGAAAAGGTTCTGACCCGATCACAACTGAAAGCAAAACAGACTTCCTTATTTTCAAAAGTTGAGTTTTGCATGTTCAACTCATTCGTATCAAAAGTTGAACCAAAGACAGTTAACACTTCTCTCGATCACTCTGATTGGGTTCAAGCAATGCAAGACGAGCTGAACGAATTTGAAAGGAACAAATTCTGGCGCCTAATTCCAACTCCTCCAGATGCTTCGGTTGTTGGTCTCAAATGGGTTTTTAGGAACAAAATGGACAAGGAAGGTAATGTTATACGGAACAAGGCTCATCTGGTGGTAAAGGGATATTGTCAGGAGGAAGGGATAGACTATGACGAGACTTTCGCTCCAGTAGCTCGGCTAGAATCTGTTAGAATATTTCTAGTTTATGCTGCCCACAAGAACTTTGAGGTTTTCCAAATGGACGTCAACCTCCTGGGTTCGTAAACGAAAGGCATCCAAATCATTGCTATATTCTGGATAAAGCTGTGTACGGCCTTAAACAAGCTCCGAGAGCCTGGTATGAAACGCTTACAAAATTTTTAAAGATGTCTAAATTCAAACAAGGTTCGGTTGACCCAACCTTCTTTCGCAAAAAGGAAGGTAACCACCTTATGATAGTTCAAATTTATGTCGATGACATCATCTTTGGCTCCACGAATCCCAGCTTAACGGCTGAATTCAGAAAGCTGATGGAGACTAAGTTTGAAATGAGCTCAATGGGTCCAATTAACTTTTTCCTTGGTTTAAACATAAGACAGGGACCCGAAGGCATCTTCATTAATCAGGAAGCTTACACGAAGACTCTCCTAGCAAAGTTCGGTATGATGGGAGACTCAAAAGTTAAAGTCCCAATGGCATTCGGCACCAAGCTTACCCCAACCCTAGACAAACCGGCTGTTGATATCATGCTCTATCGTCAAATGATTGGCTCATTAATGTATCTAACCGCCAGCAGACCTGATATCATGTTTTCTGTTTGTTACTGTGCCCGATTTCAGGCAAACCCACGCGAACCTCACATGCTTGCAGTGAAGAACATCCTACGCTACCTCAAGCGAACCACCTCCTTAGGTCTATGGTATCCTTCCAACTCAGGCTTCTTTGTTCAAGCCTATTCTGATGCTGACCTTGGTGGATGTGGACTTGACCGAAAAAGCACAACTGGTGGCTGTCAATTTCTTGACGGGAAGTTAGTTAGCTGGCAATCCAAGAAACAAACGTGCGTGTCGCTATCCACAGCCGAAGCGGAATACATTGCTGCTGCATCATGCACATCACAAGTGATTTGGATCCAAAGTCAACTTCGAGACTATGGACTCAATATGAAGAAGATCCCTCTATATTGTGACTCTGAAAGTGCAATTAGGATCTGTCATAACCCAGTGCAACACTCCAAAACCAAACACATAGCACTAAGGTATCACTTCATCAAAGATCACGTAGAAGATGGAAACGTCGAAGTTCACTTCGTAAGAACCACTGATCAACTGGCTGACGTCTTTACAAAAGCTCTTCCTGAAGCATCATTCAATAAAATATTGCAAGGACTTGGTATGATGGAATCAGAATCAGTACCTCACGCTACCTCTCAAACATAACAACCGATCGTTCGGGTTCGTTTAAACTATCTAACCCACTCAAAGATAGTTTCTCAATGTTGTGTATTGCATGTACAATTCTGTTTTTCCTCGGTTGATTCAAAAAAAAAAAAAAAAAACCCAAAGGTTCAGGTTCGGTTTTTCAAAATTTTCTAGAACCGAAACCAACCGAACGTTCGGGTTCGGTTTTTCAAAATTCTTATCAACCGAAACCAACCGAAGGTTCGGGTTCGGTTTTTCAAAATTTTCTAGAACCGAAACCAACCGAACGTTCGGGTTCGGTTTTTCAAAATTCTTATCAACCGAAACCAACCGAAGGTTCGGGTTCGGTTTTTCAAAATTTTCTAGAACCGAAACCAACCGAACGTTCGGGTTCGGTTTTTCAAAACTTTTCTCAACCGAAACCAACCGAAGGTTCGGGTTCGGTTCATCTCAAAAATTCCAAAATTCTTTTTATTTAATTGTTCGTCTATAAGGATACACTTAATGAAATTCGTAAATGTCCCTAGAAGCATGCTGCTGTATGTGTCTCAAGCCTCATAAGATTTTGAATAAAGGCCTTCATGACCTGGTATACACAAACCTTGTCTTCCCAATAAGGCCAATTCATTTATTCTAATCGTGAGCTACCTCATTCTTTTCTCACATGAGTTAAGAATTTCCTGCTTGGTCCTTCTTTTCGCAGTAGAGGTACTTTTGTTCTCTTACAACATCTCTACATCACCTCTCCACTACACTCATTCCATCATGGTAACCCTTGAGACTCTCAGCACTTACCACTGAGGTTTATGGTTGCACAACATCTACGTTTATGATCTTAGTTTTGTGTCACTACGAACTAAGTGAAACCCAAAATTCAACACCTAACGAATTGACGGTGAACAATTAAATTGTTCAAGTTTTTACTAAAGAATTGATGAAGGTACCCCATTAAAATCTCCAGTGTTATGTGATTCCTATGAAATTGTTACAAACCCATAACTTTTCTTCCCTTGGGATCTTGTTCTTATTTTTCTTTCTGAGATTTTATTTTAAAACCAGTCGTTTTTAGCCTAATTAAAAGAAGCCTTTCAACATTTCTCTATAAATGGTTGATCGTAATTTTAACAGACATTCTTTTTAAATCCTAAGTTTATTTTGTCGTGTGGCATTCAATGCGCGTGGTTAAACAGTAACGGCTTGTCCCTATGAAACGGCGCTTATTGGGCGGCGTGGTCCTAGGAATCTGACACTCTCTCTCCTACGTGATCATCGCCCGTCCCAACTGTCATCCATAAGTGATTTGAAACGATCTTTCTCTCTCTTCTCACCCACTATAAATAGCCCGTTACACCTCCTTTTACCTCTTTACCACTCTCAAAATTTCCAAAACACAAACACTCCCATACAGTTTCCTGTTCATCATCTTCTTCACACCTGCATCAATGGCTGACTCCTCTTCAGTTCATGCTACATCCCAGATTCTTCCCATCCGCCCACAGCAATGCTTGGTCATTGATCTTAACCCAAAGGCATACGACCCTTACATGTCGCCGGTCATAGAGTGCTTAAAGTATTCACAACTTGTACCAGCACTTTCCAGAATCGAATCGGTGCCAATGGCGGCCCTATCGCAGGTCTACGCGACTGCATATTACGACAAGGTTGTCGACCGGGTATTTTTCGAGATTGGAGACCACAAAACCTCCGTTTCTCGCCCACGTTTCTGTTCTTTACTCGGCTTTGCTTCTGACCCATCCAGAGTCCATCCGGAGTCGATACAAATTGGTCATCTGTATAACATGTTTTACAACATGGGATACACAGAGGTTCTTACATCAGTTGCCAGATTCAAAAAGTCTTGCTTACCGCCTCAATGGAACGGTTTATTTACAGTCCTGTTCAAGGGACTGTCGGAGAGAAGTTCAGGTTCCGACGGTGCCAGTCGTCTGTTCCTCACCATTCTGTATGGAGTTTATAATGGGATCAACCTGGATTACCGGTTTGTTCTATGGCAACAACTTATTCAGAAACTCTCATCTTCATCCAGACACTCTGAAGTTTCGTTGGCCCGATTCTGGATACTGATCACTAAATGGGCCATGGACAGATTTGACGTTCCCACTGCTGAAGGTGCATCGATGTCTTCTGTTGGTACTTTCCACACCAAGAAGATCATCGTATCAGATGCGTCCAAATTCTCATTTATTGGCTCTATCCCGGAGTCCATGTATGGTAATGTACCTTCGGATAGCAGGTTGATTCGGAAGCTCAAGGAGCTAACACCATCTGGTCCAAGGGATCTGACCCCGGACATGCTCAGATCTATCCATGATGCAGATAAACCACTGAGCAGAGGTAAAAAGGCGGACAAAAGAAAGCAAGCCACAAAAGCTTCAAAGGGGCCTTCTCCTAAAAAGAGGAAACAGACAAAATCTGCCCCTTCCCCCCACCGAAGAAGAGGAAGACTCAACCGAAGCGAAAGCTTATTATACCCTCATCTTCGAGTGACTCTGAGGGTGAGAGTTCGGATTCTGACGACTCTCAAGGGGATGCATCTCCTCAACGAGGTAATACACCACCTCGATCCCATACCCCAGAGATTGAAATACCCAATTCCCCAATTCCTTCCCCTCCACAAATCTTTACCACTACCACTGAATCACCCCATGTAACCGAACCTCCTCAAACAAAAACCCACACAACCGAAACTATACCTTCACCCACTCAACCTTCTCCTACTAAACCCTTCACACCCCCAACCTCTCCACCCTCTTCATCTCATGACAATGCATCTGAGGGTGAAAACCCTTATCTCGGGGGAGAAAACATGATCTTTGATTCGGTCTACTATAGTCCGTTTCAAGTTCAAAGTGACGAGGAGGATGATGCCCCAGTCACTAAGAAACATCTCAAACAGCTCAACGAGAAGATTGATCTACTTCTCGCCTCCTCGTCTAACCAACAATCAACCATGTCTGAAGCTGCACTTCAGAAGATTGTTGATGCCTTCACCAGGGCTCAACATGATTCAGCAGCCTCAGTGACTGCTGCAATTCAGGCATCCACCCGAGCATGTGAGGCTGCGACCGAAAAAGTCGATAAACTATTTTCTGATGCCTCTGTCCTACTGCAGTCCATGCAAGAAAGTGCAGATGCCACAAAGGCATCTTTGGAACCGATTGTCCAACAATTGGTCACGTTTATCTCATCGGAGTTGCCATCGTTCGCAAATCTACGTCAAACCTTAAGCGACGACAACTCGGCCTTTACAGCCTCCATTGATGCTCGTCTCGTCAAGCTACAAGAAGATCTGACATCCGAGCGTTCTTTAATGGACGATCTGGCATTAAAAACAACTGCACTTGAAGTCAAGACCACTCAACTCTCTCAATCCCAACAAGAGCTGGAAGATCTTCGCTCTGAACGGGAGGTGGTCAAGACGTGTGTTTCGGATGTCCACGCTGTTATCTCAAACATCCTGGAAGCACATGATCCAATTTTAAACTTTTCGGTGAGGCGATCCCTTGCTGAAAAGCTCTCTCCAGCCATCGATCTACTTAACAAAGTCGAAGGCCTCCCAAGTTTTGTGTCCATTCCGAAACAAGGGGGAGATGAGAAGACAAGTTCAAAACCACCTCCTTCCTCCAAAGCTACTCACACAACTGAACCATCTTTAACTCATCAAACTTTAGGTTCGGGTGTGAAGAACAAAGGTAAAAATATAGCTGAGGACGAAGATGAAAAAGGGGACAAGGAGACTATTGCCGATATTTTGAAACGAAAGAACAGTCGCAAGGTTGGTGAAGATGCCAGTCGTGAGGCGCGTGAGGCTGCCGAAGCCGAACGCAAACAAAAAGAAGCCCACGATCTCCTTGAGAGCCGAAAGACTCTCTTCCCTGCCTGGACCAGGGAACGCTTAATCAAAGAGGCTATTGAAACACCCAATATCTTATGGCTTGAGCCGGTTATATCGTTCGACTGCAGCAACACTGTCGATTCGCAGTTCGATATGCCGCTGACTCGAAAGGCGTTCATCTTCCACGTCTTCTCTAATATCTTTGAAGTCCCTCACCCGAACGCTGAGCTTGACAGGGAGCTCATTGACTTCTATCTGACGGCTGCTCGTCCACAATTCCTTACATGGAGCGCCCAGAAGATTGTAAACGTTCGGGTGCTAAAACCTTATACTGAGGGACGTTTTATAAACGTTCGGTTCAAATTGATTCGGGGATCTGCAAAATCTGCTCATCTTATCTCTCTGGCAGATCTACCGAATCTAAATCCTCATGATTGGATCGTCTTGTATAATATCCTGTTGACTAATGAAGCTGAATATGGTCCCATTCTAGAGCATGTCAAAAGGATGTTAATCTGCTACATCATGGAGGTTGCCCTTATGGATCAGGAGGTCACCACAGTCTTCAAGAAGAAACCCAAGATTGCTCCTGTGGGATCAGCCAGTGATCTCAATCAAATGCTGCTGGGCAAGATTGACCCAAGACGTAACACAGTTATGTTCACTCGAGCGGAAGGACAGAAATGTCTCTTCACTTTAGCTGACAAGCATCTTTACACCACAACCTGCTTGGAGCATGTGCTATTCATTGTCAAACGGTGTAAAGAGAACTCGGCCGATGATGTCAAGTATTTTGAAGATATGATTAACTGGTACATCCGGTTTAGACAGACCATTCTTTCAATCACCAAGTGTCTGTTTAGTACCGTGAAGAAGGTACCGGTTTCGGCTGCTGGCCCAAGTAATTAGTAAAGATCTCGCTCCAAATTGACGCAAAGGGGGAGATTGTTGGGATTTATAGATTGCGTCTTTTGGGCTCGTCTACTTATATTATTTTGTATACCGGTTTGGGCCTGTCCAACCGTGAGTCTTTTATGTTTTGTATATAAGCTTATGCTTGCATGCATATTAGGTTAAGGTTTAGAGATCTGAGAATACGATTTTTCCAGACGACTAAAGGTTTCTTTGATCGTTCTTGTAACCTTCCAATCCTATACAGTTGATGTTCTTAATCAAGCTCTTCTGAGGATTTTGTTTTAATCATTCGACACGTTTGATTCATTCTTATTCTGTTCTTTTACTGTGTTCATATCGTCATTATTTACTTACTTGTTCAAGATCTAATCGATCTTCATAGATTAAAAGACAGTTTAATCTCATCAATAAGTGATCATATAATCCTCTGTTCTAGATATCAGTCAAACAATTACATGGAACAATGTCTTACTTATTGTCCAACAATTTGTTTCCCGATTTCTGATTTGTTTGACAAAGAACTTAATCGAACACATCAATTTAGTTCTGACTGGGCCCGGTACATAGGTGAAAACAAAATCATCCAGGGGCCCAGATATCAGCTTCTAATCCAAGAAGGAACAGATAAACTTGGACTCATATGTTTTCTCTACTACTTGTTGAATCATACACAAAAGCATGTTTTATAACATCGAGTTACCAATGCGTTTTCGTACAATCAATGCATAACCAATTCATAGGCAACAAATCATATCTCTAGGTTTAAGGACTTATATGATATTACTGTCTCACGATCACTCAAGATAAAATTCCATGAAGTGATTCCGGTGAGCGTGGGTTGATTCCAATACTCAGAACTTATGAGCACTCATGAAGTGTTGTCCTATAACTTTGACACCTACAACCAATTTCACGACAGTCTTAATTCATATCTACTTCCAACATATGACTGACTGTGGACAATTTGAATAATATGTAAAACAAAACATAATATTCTGGAAGTTAAAACATGCAATAGAAATTATAGCAAATGATTGACCAAAGATAGCAACACTTTACTCATAAATAAACACAACTTTTATTCATCATCAAATGTCAATTACACTTTACAAATTTCAAAATTATCTAACTACTAAAACTAATATCATCCTTGAACCCTATGCTCCGAGCATGCTGGAGATGCTTAACCCTACTTAGTCCCTTCGTGAGGGGATCTGCTGGGTTCTCATCCGATGATACCCTCTTTGCAACGAGGATTCCTTCCTCTATGTGATGTCTGATAAAGTGATATTTTCTGTCGATGTGTCTGGACTCCCGTGATCCCATGGTTCCTTGGCTAAGGCAACAACACTTTCACTATCACAGAAAATTTCCATAGGCTCCTTTATAGCTGGTACTACTCCAAGGTCTCCAATGAAGTTCTTCAACCATATTGCCTCATTTGCTGCCTTGCGTGCTGCTATATACTCTGATTCACAAGTGGAATCAGCCATTGTCTCCTGCTTGGATTTCTTCCAAGTGATTGCTCCTCCATTTAAGGTTAAGACCCAGCTTGACTAAGAACGGAAATTATCCCTATCAGTCTGGAAGCCAGCATCACAATACCCTACAGCTCTCAAGTCACCACTCCTACCGAGGGTAAGGACCCAGTCCTTAGTCCTGCGCAGCTACTTGAGAATATTATTTACTTCAATCCAGTGAGCCTTGCCAGGGTTCCCCTGATACCTGCTAACCATGCTCAAAGAAAAAGCTACATCAGCTCGAGTGCAAGTCATAACATACATGATCGAGCCTACAGCTGAAGCATAAGGTACCCGACTCATTTATGCTATTTTAGACTCAGTACTCGGACTTTGAGCTTTACTCAATCTAGCATTACACTGGATAGGTAACTCTCCTTTCTTGGAGTTTTGCATGCTGAATCTCTTCTGCACCTTGTCCAAGTAGGTACTTTGACTAAGTCCAATTAGTCTTTTACTCCGGTCTCTCAAGATCCTTATCCCTAGAATATAGGCAGCTTCTCCTAGGCCCTTCATAGAGAAACACTTCCCAAGCCAGGACTTAACTTCCTGCAAGGTTGGGATGTCATTTCCTATGACTAGTATGTCATCCACATACAATATCAAAAAGCTAACTATACTCCCACTAGCCTTGACATATACACAAGATTCATCTTCACTCATAGAAAAGCCAAATTCCTTGACTTTTTCATCAAAGCAAAGATTCCATTTGCGAGGTGCTTGATTTAATCCATAGATGGATTTCTCAAGCTTACACACTCTATTAGGGTACTCGTTGCTGACAAAACCATCTGGCTGACTCATGTAAACATCTTCAGTGAACTTTCCATTAAGGAAAGCTGTTTTGACATCAATTTGCCATATTTCATAATCATGAAATGCAAAAATAGCTAACATAACTCTAATAGACTTAATCTTGGCTACTGGAGAAAAGGTCTCATCATAATCCACTCTAGGAGTTTGAGAAAAGCCCTTTGCAACCAGTAGAGCCTTATAAGTGTGTACATTACCATCCATGTCGGTCTTCTTCTTGAATATCCATTTGCACCCTACAGTATTACGACCTAGTACATTCTCAACCAAGTTCCATACTTGATTGTCATACATGTACTGTATCTCGCTATCCATTGCCTCTTTCCATTTAGCAGACTTGGGGCCTATCATGGCTTCCGTGTAACTGTTAGGTTCATCTAGACCTACTAGTGTCGCATCACTAATAAGTGTCTCACCTTCTGCAGTAATATGGAAACCATAGTAATGCTCAGGTGCATTCCTAACTCTCGTGGAGCGCCTCAGAGGTACAGACTCGTCAGTTGGCTCAACAGGAGTTTCCTCCTCAAGTTGAGTGCTAGGGTTTGAAGTTCCTTCACCACTTGACTCTTGAATTTCTTCAAGGTCAATTTGCCTCCCACTGTCTCCTTGGCTTATAAACTCTCTCTCTCTCTTTCTCTCGAAAGACTCCTCTTCTTGCTACAAAGACCACATTATCACTGGGTCCATAGAAGAGGTAACCAAAGGATCTCTGTGGGTAGCCGATGAAAATACACCTCTCGCTTCGGGGTTCTAGCTTATCATGAGTCTTGAGCCTCACAAAAGCCTCGCAACCCCAAATCTTGATGTGGTCTAGTTTGGGTACTTTACCAGTGCACATCTCATGAGGAGTTTCGGCAACTTTCTTTGTAGGGATTAGATTAAGGATATGGGCAGCAATCTCTAAGGCATACCCCCAGAATGAGATTAGTAGCAAAGCTCTACTCATCATGGAACGAACCATATCCAACAAGGTTCGATTACGCCTCTTAGGTACACCATTCAACTGCAGTGTTTGTTGTGAGACAATCCCACATTCCCTAAGATAGTTAAGAAACTCTAAACTATGATACTCACCACCTCGATCAGATCGAAGCATATTAATGTTCCTGACCAATTGATTCTTGACATCCTATTTAAATTCCTTAAACCCTTCGAAAGTCTCTGACTTATGCTTGATTAAGTAGACATATCCATATCTACTGTAATCATAAGTAAAAGTAAAATAATAACGATTAGCATCCCTTGTGGCATGTTTGAAGGGTCCACACATATCCGTGTGTACAAGATCCAACAAACCTTCACCCCTCTCACAAGAACTAGTGAAGGGTGACTTTGTCATTTTTCCAAGTAATCATGATTCGCAACTATCATCCGAATTTAGGTCAAATGACTCCAAGACTCCATCCTTTTGGAGTTGGCCTATGCGTTTCTTTCTTATATGTCCAAGACGACAATGCCATAATGATGCTTTATCCAAGTTATTATTATTATTTACAGAATCAATACATAATACATTATTTCCTAAGTTATCTACAATAGACACAACTTCATACACACCATCACAAGGTAATGCTTTAAAATAAAGAACATTATTAAAGAAAGCATTAATCGAACCAACTTCATTATCAAATGAAAAGGTAAAACCTTGTTTATACAATGCATGAAAGGAAATAATATTTCTTGCCATTTTTGGCGAGTAACAACATTTATTCAAATCTAAACTAAACCCACTACTTAGCGATAAAGTATAAACTCCAATCTTGGTGACAGATGCAACTTTCTTATTCCCCATAATCAAGTTTATTCTTCCTTGCTCTACATTCTCACTTCTTCTTAGTCCCTGCAAATCACAACAAATATGAATACCGAAACCGGTATCAAGGACCCAAGAGTTAGAATAGGGTGAGTTATTAGATATGATAGTGTAAATACCTACATGTTTGGGTTTAACATTCCCATCCTTCACATCTTGCTGGTACTTTGGGCAGTTCTGCTTCCAATGTTCCTTTTCATGGCAATAGAAGAATTCAGCCTCTTTTGGGTCAGCAAAAGGAGTGATGAAACCTTTCTTGGTTCCATTTGAAGAGGAGCCTTCAAGGGTCTTAGCCTTGGTACCCTTCGAGGGGCTCTTCCTCTTCTTACCCTTCCCTTTCCCGATTGCCAAGATAGGGGTGGAATTGGTAGGAGTAGAATTAGTAACAACTGTCTTACCCTTAAGACCACTTTCCACGGTCTTTAAGAGTCCTTGAAGTTTGCTGAGTGTGACCTCTTCCTTGTTCATGAGGTATGTCATGCGGAATTGATCATAACTTGAAGGTAAGGTGTGCAAAATGATATCTATTGTAAGCTCCTCGGGGAAGTTCACATTAAGCTTCAGCAAACGGTGCACAAACCTTTGCATTTTCTGCATGTGGCCCGTGATGGGTTCACCATCCTTCATTCGCGTTGTTATCATGGAGGAGATGATTTCATACCTCTCTTGTCGAGCACTTTGATGGTATCTTTCCATCAAGTCTTGGTGCATCTCATAGGGGTAGAAATCCTCATAGGATTTTTGGAGTTCTGCTGTCATGGTAGCCATCATGATTCATGCCACTTTGGTGGCATCCCTTTCATGTGCCCTAAAGTCAGTAATCTCCTGAGGAGTAGCAGTGGCCTCATCAATTTCCTTAAGCTCCTTATCGAGGACATATTCCTTGTCCTCGTAGTGAGTAATCATTTTGATGTTTCTGATCCATTCATTAAAGTTGGATCCATCAAAAGTGACTTTCCTACACAAGTTCCTAAGGGTAAAGGAGCCATTAGCATTAGAGCCCGAAGCAGCGTTGTTTGAAGACATCTAAAAGAGAAGAAAGAAAAGATTAGTTTAGATGTAAAGATAGTCCTTAATAAAACACCCAAATGTAATATTAAGGCTAGGAACCAATCACAATATATTATACTTAGAAGAGGTATGCCGTAATCTAAGTAATAACATATTTGAAAGGTAGGTGAATGACGATTCACCAATTTCCACCAAAAATGAAATATTAAAATATTAAGTTTTAATTTGGTTCTTAGAATTTCCTAGATTCTTTTGAGATTCAATGAACTTTTCAAAGGCATGTTTCAATCTCGAGTGTGCCCTCCAAGTTTTGTGACTGGGATACCGAGGATCACAAAATGAGGTGTGAAGTAACCATGCAAATTACTTGGTACCCTTAATGTTTATTACTCAATCGATGTGCCGGTTAACCACACGCGCTCCACCGACCTATAATAAACCTTAAGTCACCCTTCACCTACCTTTTTAAGTCCAAGTTAGTGTGCCGGTTAACCACACACTCTCCATTAACGACTTAAACAAAGTGTAAAGTGTAATTTCATGGATTAGCACCTTATTCACATTTTTCCTAAAGTAACTAAGATTGGGAATTTAATAAAACATTTAGTTACTTTATAATAATCATCGCTCTTAATGAGGATTTTAAGTCATTGTCCTACCCATTCGGCTAACGACCCTCCACCAATCAAGGAAGCGGTGGGTGAGAGTGGACACCCATTAAGTTGCCATTTTATAGGCAACAACCTTATACCCCCTTATAGATCGGCTTCATGAATGAGGCCTACTTTCAGTAAAACGACTTGATATTATACATATATAATAATTATTAACTTATAATATTATAAAGTATAAGGGTTGAATTTTTACTTTTAAAATTCTAAGGATTGGAACTAAAGTTTTAATCAAGACTTTACTTGTTCCAAAACTTGAGGGCAAGTTTTGTAAACTTTCAAACTTTTCATTTCTTATAACTTATGAGTTAATAGAGTATTAAAAATGAAGACTCTTCATTTTTATAACTCATGTGTTCTTTTAATGGTTTATAAAACAAAGTGACTTTTGGTTTTCCATAACTTGAGGACAAGTTATGACTCCATTAAAACACATTATGATCATGAATTAAACTATCAAGTAGGTTACAAAAACTTCCTATGATCATCTAATTTTCATAAGTTCAAGAACATGAATATGAAAAATTTCAAGAATCAAAAATTACACTTAAAAACTTGTAATTTTGATAATTGTCATTGTAAATGGATTAGCATAAACATTACACCATTTAAAACAAGTTTTAAAACACCAAAACAATTTAGGGTAATGTTTGTAGTCCATTTCTAGCAACAAAAATCGAAATTCTAAAAACTGCAGCCTCTACTCGTCGAGTCCAAGAACAGACTCGACGAGTAGCTTGCATTTGTTCATGGACTCGTCGAGTCCCCCCTGGACTCGGCGAGTTCATACAAGCAGAAAACAGAAAACTCGATTTTTTCAAGCAGTTTGCACAAAAATCAACAAACAAGCCTAGGCTCTGATACCACTGATGGGTTTTGAGCATTCTAACACTTCCTAAGTGTACATGCAACCCTAATAACCTTGGATATATGTTTGTCTAATAGTCATGCAAAGTTGTTTTTCCAAGGTTATGATCCTATCTAGCATACATGGGGAGCAATCTTTTCTTTGAATAAAAGATAGAACTACATACCTTGTTGTTGAAAGTATTCCTTGAAACCTTGTGAGCCTAGCACCTCAAGTGTGATGCCTCAAATACTTCACACAACACCAAATGCAATGAAAAAACTTGAGAGAAACTCTAACACTTTTAAAAATCAGCGAAGCCCTCTTATTTCTTAGTGTAACCGATTTTGAGGAGAGTTCATTTGCTTATATAGTGTGTTGCATTAGGTAAACCCTAATGTAACATGACCCTTCATTTCATGATCCATGGGTTAACTCCATGGAGCATCCTATGGGTGGAACCCAACTTGATAATCCATGGAGCCTCTTAGCCCACTATATAAGTTATGGAAGACTTACATAATCTACCCATATATCTAATTAGTTATCTTTTGATCACTTAATTAATTCTAAATTAATTATTGATCAAAACTAATTAAATAATATTATTAATATATTAGAACTTATAATATATTAATAAACCATCAGTGTTATTTCTCTCATTTCAGTTTATCCAATTACATGGTGCCATGCAACCCAAATGGACCATGCCGGGTTGGGTCAAGTACATACCAGAAATAGTTATGGACTCAGACACCTTATCCAACATCTCTAGCCCTGTCTCTCAAACATGCTGCTGCATATCTCTCCTTGGACCCCTCGGGGTAGAAGCTAGTCAACTGCGCAGACTCAATGTTTGCAATCCATCTCCTGGAGGCTATGGGGTCCTTCGCCCCATGGAAATCCGTCACACCACTGCTCGTGAAGTCCTTAAAGGACAGTGTGTGTGAACCTGACTGGCTGGCCACCATGTCACTCCTGAACGCCCGGAGGCAATCCTCTATCAACTCCACAATCCCTTCCTTGATCGACCCGAAGATAATTGGGGTCGCATCAAGGATGCCTCTGGTGATCTCTGACGCGATGAACTCGTGATGCGATTAAAGTTTCTTTTAATCTATGAAGATCGATAAGATCTTGAACAAGTTATGAAAGCAATGACGATATAAACACAGAATAATTATAGAACAAGAATGAATCAAACATGTCGAATGATTAAAATAAAATCCTCAGAAGAGCTCGATTAAGAACATCAACTGTAGAGGATTGGAAGGTTACAAGTATGATCAAAGAAATCTTTAGTCGTCTGGAAAATATCGTATTCTCAGATCTCTAAAACCTTGACCTAATATGCATGCAAGCATAAGCTTATATACAAAGCATAAAAGATACACGGTTGGACAGGCCCAAACCGTAATACAAAGAATTATAAACAAACGAGCCCAAAAGACGCAATCTTCTAAGCCCAACAATCTCCCCCTTTGCGTCAATTTGGGGCGAGATCTTCACTCTGTCTTCAAAGCAGATGGCTTCTTTACCGTTTGAAAAATTTTCGGTATCAAAGCCAGAATATGATGCCTGAAGGTAATATACCAACGAAGCATGTCTGTAAAGTTCTTCTTATCTGCTGTTGTGTTCTGTTTGCATCGGTGAATGATGTTGATGATGTGCTCTAGACACTCTGTAGAGAATAGATGCTTGTCTACCAACGCAAACAGAAACTTGTGCTTATCACCCCTTGTGAACATAACTGTCAGATTGGAAGAATCGATCTGCCCCAACTTCATTTTATCGACATCTCCGGTTTTGGAAGTGGGCTTGACAGTTGGTTTCTTGTTCATCACCTTTGCTATTTCCTGATCCATAGTGGCGAGCTCATGGACATAGGAAGCCAACATTCTTTTAAGATGAGAAAGAATTGGTTCATATTCTCTCTGGTTGGAGAGAAGAATGTTGTATAGCAAGATCCAATCGTGGGGGTTCAGACTGGGAAGATCTGCCAGAGAAATAAGATGTTCGGTGTTGGCAGTTCCTCTGTTGATTTTGAAATTGACGTTCACAAATTTCCCAGCCTGGGTTGGTTTCAGTACCTTGACTTTAATAATTTCAGATAGAAATCGATAAGCTCCCTGTCAACCTTCGGGTTCGGATGAGGGACGTTTGCAGTGACATCAAAGCAGTGAAAAGTGAAGGCTTTACGCGTAATGGGCATGTCGAACTGCGAGTCTCTGGAATTTTCACACCCAAAAGATGCAATCGGTTCCAACCAATAAATAGAAGGAAAGTCAATTGCTTGAGTGATGAGTGTGTCTCTGTCCCAATCTGGGAACAGAGTCTTTTTAGCTTGAATAGCCTCCTCATCCTCCCGGATTTTCCTTTCTCTGGCTTCTGCCTCACGAGCTATTTTCAATGTTTCATCAAGCTCTCTGTCCCGTTTCTTGCGTTGAAGAGCTTCAGTAATGGTTTCATCTGATTCTGATTCGCTCTCAACTTGGACATGTTTACCAGAACCCGAAGCTACATTACCCTTCGGTTCTGTTTTGGACATACCTTCCTCTCCCCCTCGTCTCGGAAGAACAGGCTTCTCCGAGACACCCTTCATTTCACTTAGGATAGTGATTGCCGGAAGGAGTTTCGCCTGGAGATGCTGACAAATAGTGAAGGTTAGGAAGGGATCATGGGAGTCAAGAACACCTGTTAACAGATTTTTAACGTCACAAGCACAACTTTGAAGAACTGCCCGTTGAGTTTGAAGCAAAGTGATTTCTTGTTGAGCTTGGGCCAGTTGAACTTTCTGTAAGTCAATAGTCACCTGGTGCTTGATAACTTCTTCCTTCAGGGTGCTCTCGGCTGCCAGAGAGGCAAAACGTGAATCCAAAGATTTGAGAAGTGAAGTGGATTCAGTTTTGAGGTCAGCACGCAGAGCCTCAAATTTCCTGGTTTCTCCCTGAAGGGTGGCTGTGAACGAGTCTACTGACGCTTGAAATTTGGAAGCATTAGAGTCAGCATGAGCCTTGAGAGAATCAAGAAAGATCTGAGTTGTATGAACAACCTCAGAAACTTCCTTAGTGGCTTTGGAGCACGAGGCCGCTGAATTCTCTACATCGTCAGTAGAACGATCCAAGGCTTCGGTGTAAGTCTGGATCGCTGACTCGATAAAAGCCTTCAACACAGCACCCCCATAGGCTTTGCTGTCAGCCAGCAGACTGTCGAGTTTGGCGTGAATCTCTTGAAGTTGCTGACTTGACACAGGGGTATCAGCATCGGTGTCGGTAGGGATCCGGTAAGGGCTGTAATAGATGGAATCAAATTCTTCATCATCACCCCCTAAGGTAGCACCGGAGTTGGAAGATGGAGAAGGGGAGGATTGAAGATTGATGACCGGGGTTTCAACCACAGAAGCAGCCCCCGTATCAGATACGTTGACCGTTACTGGTGGTTGGGTTGTGGTGATGGTGATAGATTCTGTGATAATAGGTTGGGAGATAGAAGATGAAGGTTGAGAAACGGTGAAGGGAATAGTAGTTTCGGTTGAGGTTTGGGGAATTGATGTTGGAACAGAACTTGAGATGTTCTGTTTGGGTGATTGGGTTGCGGTTGGAAATTTTGGGGAAGTAGGAGGAGAAGGTGATTTGGTAATTTGGGGAGATTTAGGTGGGGTAGGTGAGTTTTGAGGAGACGAAACGGGTGTAGTTTCGGGTTGAGGTGAGTTTTGTGGAGACGAAACGGGTGTAGTTTCGGGTTGAGGATCAACGTCTTCTGTTTCGGATGGTGTATTCTGTTTTGATTCAGAAGGAGATCCTTTAGCTCTTTTAGCCATCTTCTTGACCTTTTTCGTTCTGGGCTGAGAAGGTGCCTCTGCCTCGGATTTGCGTTTGGAGGACCTTCTCTTTTTCTCCTTTTGGGGTGCGGGTTCCTTCATCTCAGCCTTCTCCTTTTTCTCACTCTTTTGCCCCGGTTAGCAGGCTGATCCAGAGCCTCAAGAGCAGCACGTTGTTCCTCGGAAAGAACCCTAGGAGGCAGGGGGTTCTGGAGCTGTAGTCCGCCATAATCTTGCTGTGGGGCGTGACGCATCTGTACATGGACTCAGGAATTAGTCCATAGTGTAGGAACTTACTTGGATCTGAGAGAATGATTTTCTTGGTGTGGTATGTGGCAATTGAAGCCGTAAGAACATCCTTCATGACAGGGATGTCAAGAGAATCAATGGCTCTCCTGGTGATGAGGGTCCAAAACCTGGCGCATGAAATCTCTGAGTGCCTGGCGGTAGAGTTGAGACTCTGAACCACTTGAGACCAGAGAATCGACCCATAGTCAAGATTAATGCCGTTGTAAAGACCGTACAGCATTGTAAGAAACCCTTTGCTGGTGGTATCGGAACCACCACATCGCTCCGCTAAACCCTTAATTAAAAGGGTAAGCAATCCATTCCACTGAGATGGAAGACATGATTTCTTGACCTTGGCAATAGATGTTAAAACATCTGTATATCCCATCTCATACATCATTGTAAAGATTTGGGCGGTGGTGATGAAATCTGGTGAGATGAAAGAAGCGTCTACGGCAAGCCCTAGAAGAGAGCAAAACCGTTTTTTGGAAACGGAAGTCTTCTTGTCGTGAATAGAAAAGTTGATACGGTCTTTGTTTCTGTCGTAGCTAGCCGTGGAGTAGGCTTGAGATAGCAGGGACATAGGAACGGACTCCACCTGCGTCAGTGCCAATACCAATGGGGAATATTTGAGGCATTCCACCACATAGAGCATGTATGAGTCATAGAGAAATGGAGACAACTCTATGATCATGTTCTGATTTGGTTTGATTGAAAGAAAAGAAGAAGAAGCAGATTGATCATGAGTAGAAGAGGAAGTCGCCATTGTTGAGTTTTTGGAAGAAGATGAACAGTGGTAACTTTTTCAGAGAGATAATGCTTTGAGAGGTAACTTCCAAAGAACACGATCACGTCTTATTTATACCGTTCTCAGGAGAGAGAAAATCGTGATGATGAGGAACCTAAAACGTCGCCTGTAAAAGCGCGATTAGAAGTTATGGTGTATTCAATGAATACGTCAGCACACGTGGGGTTGAAACGAATCCTTTGCACGCGCCCAAATATTTTTCGTACCGTTTGAAATCCCTTGTGACCTTGTTTGGTTACAACTGAAACTTAGAACCATGTGCCAAACAGCAATTAGAATGTGGGAAAAAAAATTCCGTGCATAAGAGTGTGAAAGACAAGGAAATAAATCAAATGTGTTTGGAAGTGCGTGTTGTCTTAGATAAAAGACAGAAGGCAGAAGATTCCGGGCAAGAATCGCTTCCTTCAGAGCCAAGAGAGACCTGAAGTGTTTGTGTGGTTTCCCGAGAAATACGATCAGTTGTCTTTAGAGAAACAATGAAAGGCATCTTCTGTTGATGGCTAAGGGGTGGCTGAACTCAAACCAAACATTAAGTCTTGACATAAAACTAAATGTTGGTAGAGTTACCGGTGAGTCCGATGTGATCTGTTGAACAGGTAGGTGTGAAGTATTTCGTGATGGGAATGATATAGACAGAAATCTCAAAATAAATTAAACTGGACCTCTTTGGGAAGAAATGTCTTAGGACGAGACAGTTTCATAAAAGATCACTCATAAAAAAAGATTTCCAAGTAAAAGTTTGAGTTAATTACTCATCGTCAATTCATTTTAGGTGTTGGATTTTGGGTTTCACTCAGAACGTGGTAATCGAATCTAAGATCATGAACTCAGATTTTGTGCAACCATAAGCCTCAGTGGTAAAGACCGAGAGCATCAAGGGTTGCTTTGGGGAGCGAATGTAAATGAAGAAGTTGAAGAGATGGTTAAGAGACCGAACGTACCTTCTGCTACATAAATGGGACAAAGCAGAGCAACTCATGTTTCAGATGAGTAAAAGAAGGTAGCTCTAGACCGAATATGAGAGAATAGCCTGATTGGGAAGAAACGATAGGTATTGATCGAATCATTAAGGCATGCTCGAGGTCATAGAGGCTTGAGACAACATACAGCAGCATGCTTCTAGGGACATCTAACTAGTCTTATAAAAGAAAAACATACCTGGATGAACGTTTCATAAGGAGATGCTTATATTCTCTTGAGCAAGAAGCACATATACTAGAAATATAAAATATTTTTGAAATTTTGAAGTTTTACTTAGAGATAAATAAATACTGAAAGACAAAATATTTTTGTTAATTTTTAATTTTCTGAAACAGAAATAAAAACAGAAAGATAAAATATTTTTGTTAAATTTGAATTTTCTGAAAAAGAAATAAAAAAACAGAAAGATAAAATTTAGACAGAGAGAGACCGAGCGGTTTGTTTGAATGAGTGCCGATATTGTAGAGGCAGAGAGAGACCGAGCGTTCTGGTTGTTTCGGTTCCGTTATGTTACTAGAGCAGAGAGTAACCGAGCGGTCTGGTTGATTCGGTTCTTTGATTTTACCAGAGCAGAGAGTGACCGAGCGGTCTGTTAGCTTCGGTTCCTTGATTTTACCAGAGCAGAGAGTGACCGAGCGGTCTGTTAGCTTCGGTTCCTTGATTTTACCAGAGCAGAGAGTAACAGAGCGGTCTGTTAGCTTCGGTTCCGTTAAAGCGCTAGAGCAGAAAGCAACAGAGCGTTCTGTTAGCTTCGGTTCCGGATTTTTTTTTTTTTTTTTTTTATTTTTTTTTATTTTTATATATAGAGACATGAGGATTTGGGACCGATTCTGCAACCATCATGCCTAAGCCTTGCAATATCTGATTGAATGATGCTTCAGGAAGAGCTTTTGTAAAGATGTCAGCCAGCTGATCAGTGGTTCTTACGAAGTGAACTTCGACATTTCCATCTTCCACATGATCTTTGATGAAGTGATACCTTAGTGCTATGTGTTTGGTTTTGGAGTGTTGCACTGGGTTATGACAGATCCTAATTGCACTTTCAGAGTCACAATATAGTGGGATCTTCTTCATATTGAGTCCAATCACTTGTGGTGTGCATGATGCAACTGCAATGTATTCTGCTTCGGCTGTGGATAGCGACACGCATGTCTGTTTCTTGGATTGCCAGCTGACTAACTTCCCGTCAAGAAATTGACATCCACCAGTCGTGCTTTTTCGGTCGAGTCCACATCCTCCAAGGTCAGCATCATAATAGGCTTGAACGAAGAAGCCTGAGTTGGATGGATACCATAGACCTAAGGAGGTGGTTCGCTTGAGATATCGTAGGATGTTCTTCACTGCAAGCATGTGAGGTTCACGAGGGTTTGCCTGAAATCGAGCACAATAACACACAGAAAACATGATATCAGGTCTGCTAGCAGTAAGATACATTAACGATCCAATCATTTGACGATAGAGCGTGATATCAACAGCTGGTTTGTCTATAGATGGGGTAAGCTTAGTGCCGAATGCCATTGGGACTTTGACTTTTGAGTCTCCCATCATACCGAACTTTGCTAGGAGAGTCTTTGTGTAAGCTTCCTGATTAATAAAGATGCCTTCGGGTCCCTGTCTTATGTTTAAACCAAGGAAAAAGTTAATTGGACCCATTGAGCTCATTTCAAACTTAGTCTCCATCAGCTTTCTGAATTCAGCCGTTAAGCTTGGATTTGTGGAGCCAAAGATGATATCATTGACATAGATTTGAACTATCATAAGGTGGTTACCTTCCTTTTTGTGAAAGAAGGTTGGGTTAAACGAACCTTGTTTGAATTTAGACATCTTTAAAAATTTTGTAAGCGTTTCATACCAGGCTCTCGGAGCTTGTTTAAGGCCGTACACAGCTTTATCCAGAATATAGCAATGATTTGGATGCTTTTCATTCACGAATCTAGGAGGTTGCTCTACGTACACCGTCTCTTCAAGTTCTCCATTGAGAAATGCACACTTGACGTCCATTTGGAAAACTTCAAAGTTCTTGTGAGCAGCATAAGCCAGAAATATTCTAACAGATTCTAGCCGAGCTACTGGAGCGAAAGTCTCTTCGTAGTCTATCCCTTCCTCCTGACAATACCCCTTTACCACCACACGAGCCTTGTTTCGTATAACATTACCTTCCTTGTCCATTTTGTTCCTAAAAACCCATTTGAGACCAACAACCGAAGCATCTGGAGGAGTTGGAATTTGGCGCCAGACTTTGTTTCTTTCAAATTCGTTCAACTCGTCTTGCATTGCTTGAACCCAATCAGAGTGATCGAGAGCAGTGTTAACTGTCTTTGGTTCAACTTTTGATACGAAAGAATTGAACATGCAAAACTCTACCTTTGAAAATAAGGAAGTTTGTTTTTCCTTCAGTTGGGATCGGGTCAGAACCTTTTCAGATACATCCCCAACTACTTGAGAGACAGGATGATCTCTGGTCCATTTGATAAGAGGAGGATAATTTGGATCAACAGTTGGGTCTAATTCAGCATTGATTATTTCGTCTAGCTCAGATTGGCTATCATAGCCGAGTGTCACGTCATTATGTTCTACCTCAGTTGGTGTACTTTGGAAGATATGAGGTTCGTGTGATTCTAGTGGGCCTGAGCTTGCTGGTGTTGAGACCCCTTCGGTTGAAGTTGTGGAATTTGGCTCCCCCTGGACTTGAGTGTTTGGCTCCCCCTCGACTTGAATGCATGGCTCCCCCTCGACTTGAGTGCATGGCCCCCCCTAGACTTGAGCACTTGGCTCCCCCTCGACTTGAGCTTCGTTGGAAGGAGAGTCGTTACAGATTAATTCTTCTTCATACATTCTCCTTGAAGCATTCTCTGGTTCGTCAAAGAGCTCCAGAAATGTCTCAAATAGATTAGCAACCGAGACTGTAACCATGCCATTTGGAGGAAAGATTTCCCCAGTGATATTTTCTTTAGCCTGCAGCTTCTTGACATAGTTGTCGTCAAAGGTCACATAATACGTCTCTTCAATTTTTCTTGAACGCTTGTTTAGGACCCTGTATGCCTTGGATGTGAGATAATAACCCAGAAATATTCCTTCGTCGGCTTTGACATCAAACTTGTTGCGGTGTTCTTTAGAGTTGAAGATGAAACACCTTGAGCTGAACACATGGAAAAATTTCACATTTGGCTTCCTGTTGTTTAATATCTCATATGGGGTAAGTGCGAACCTTTTGTTGAGATATGACCTGTTCTGTGTAAAACAAGCAGCAGAAATAGCATCAGCCCAAAAATAAAGAGGTAAAGAAGCAAAACTTAGCATAGTTCGGGCAGCTTCACACAAGGATCGGTTTCGTCTTTCGACTATTCCGTTCTGTTGTGGTGTGTAGGGAGCTGAGAAATTATGACTAATTCCCTTCTCTGCAAGAAACTCTTCAAACTCCCTGTTCTTGAATTCGAGACCATTGTCGCTTCTGATGTTGCGAACAACCTTCTTGAGCTGTACTTCAATTTGCGTAATAAACATTTTCAGCTTTTGAGTCGCTTCAGATTTGAGCTTTAGAAAGAACACCCATGTAAATCGAGAAAAGTCATCAACGATAACAAGAATGTACTTGCTACCACCGATGCTTTCGATAGATGAAGGACCACACAGATCAATATGAATTAATTCGAGTGGTTCAACAACTTTTGTGTTGATAATAGATGGATGACTTTGATGACTCTGCTTTCCCATTTCGCATGCAGCACATAGATGATCCCTGTCGAACTTGAGTAATGGAAGGCCCCTTACATGACCTCCTGTAACAAGACGATTGATATCTTTGAAGTTAAGATGAGATAATCTTCGGTGCCACAACCAGCTTTCGTCGGATTGCGCTTTTGACAATAAGCATACAGCTGGGTTTCCTTTGATGGGTTTCATGTTCAAGGGAAACATTTCACCCTTTCGCTCTGACTTGAGAATTATTTTATTTGACTTTTTCTCTATAATTTCTGAACCTTCATCATCGAATGAGACTTTGAGACCTGTACCTCCAACCAGTTGAGATACACTAATGAGGTTGTGTTGGAGTCCTTCCACATAAGCCACCTTCCTTATAGAGAAGTCCCCATTGGTTATCATCCCGTATCCCTTTATGGTGCCGAAAGAATTGTTTCCGAACTTGACGTTACCACCATTTGCAAGCGATCTGTACTCCCTAAGCTCTTCTTTCCTCCCGGTCATGTGACGTGAGCAGCCACTATCAATGTACCATTCTTCGTCGAACTGCTCGTCACTTATAACCTGCAAAATTTAGATAGATTTAGGAACCCAAAGTTTCTTGGGTCCACGTGAGCTTTGCATGGAAACAGGAGCAATGAGAGAGATATCAACAAGATAAGTTCTTTTTACAAGAGTTGTTTTATCTTTCCTTTTAATGGTGTACACTTTTATTTTGTCAAGATTAGTAGTGTTAGATTCGGTCTCTGGTGTGGATTTATTGACCTTCTGCTTCCACTTTTGCTCAGTTGATGAATGAGATTTAGAACGAGATCGATATGAAACAGAGGGTGAAGAAGAATTAGAAGAATGAGAAGAATTAGACTTAGAAGGAGACTCTAGGTGACCCTTTTGTTTTTGATCATTGGAGGGACCGACCTTAGAGTTTTGTACTCTTTTGTCTTCAGAACCGAACCTTTGCGTTCGGTTGGAGCCACCTTTGGAACCGAACCTTTGGTTCTGGTTGATATCCTTTTCAGAACCGAACTTCTGCTTTCGGTTGTTATCTTTTTGTAAACCGAACTTAGACTTTTGGTTGATATCTTCTTGTGAACCGAACCTCGGCTTTCGGTTTTTGGGACTTTCAAGCTTTTCTGCAGGAATGTTTTCATACTTTAGATTCTTGTCTTGATGAGTGAAGTATGCATTCTGGGAACGCCAGAATTGTTTCCTTTCAGAAAGGTTCTTCCGGTATCTATTGTTCCTTTCTATCTTCCTGTTCCGCATCTGAGATGGTTGATGATGAACATTTGCTTTCGTTTTTGCTGACTCCTTGACCGGTTCCATTTGAACTGCGGTAGAATTACTTTGGGATGAAGAAGCCGAAGGAATGTCTTCTTTTGGTGAGTGAAAATCCTTCTGAGGAGTATCTTTTGTACCACTAGTGCTCGGCTCACTGAAGTTATTTGGCTTATTCAATGGTTCGGGTATATATCTTCCTTTGCTCTTCCAGGAAGTTCTTTCAGATAAACCAATAGTTTCATCTGCATTATCAATAGGAGCTTCCCAGAAGTATCCATCACAGCCATCAGCATTGTCTTTGTTTACAATGGCTGCAAGTTCAGCTGTTTGATGTTCAGTTACTCCTGTTACCTTGTAAACTTGATTTGGAGTAGTCCTGACCTTTTGATACACAACAGCTTTCTCAACTAATTTCGGGGACTTTTGATGGGACAACCGAGCGAACTCTACTGAATTTTCAGAAATAAGATTCTTGTGATTTTCTGGCTCGGTTTTAATAAATTCTGAGCAGTCAACCGTGTCCTCTACAGAAATTTCACTCATATTGTCATCCTCGTTAAGCTCAGATGCATTTTCAACATCAATTTTGTTTTCTGAGCTTACTTTGGCGTTTAAAGAGTCAAATTTTTGCATGGTTTCAGTCCTCAGTTTAAGTCTGTCATTTTCATCCAAAAGATTTTTAAGCATGAGTTTGTGGTCTTTAGATTTAATGAAGGACTCAATTTTGTCCAGTCCATACATGTAGGTGGGATTTATGTCATCAGACGATATCACACTTTCACAATTATAGGCTACGGCATCGATTTCATCTTCCTTAAATTCTAGGAAGGGCAAGATCATGCAGTGAATTCTTTGGCCTATTTCACAATCCAAGTGAAGTTGAGTAATATTAGAATACAGACGTTTAGCAATTAAACAAAAAACATTTCGTTGTTTTAACAACTTCAAATTGTCTCTTTGCAAATAAATGTTTTCATCTTTAACTCTGATTAATTCCGATTCCTTTAACTCTATCCACATTCTCCGCTCCTCACTCTTCGATGCTGCCCTGCTCAATTGATCAGTCAGGTTAGAATTTGTGACCCGAGTTTGAGTTAAGCTACTATCTAGATGAGATATTCTTGAATTGACACTTTTTAGTTCTTTCTCATAAGAGGATGATGGTACTTTACATGAAATAAAAGCAGATTGTACCTTCTTTATCAGTTCATCCAGCTCATTGAACTGCTGATTGAGTGGTTTGGCTGTGAAGCACATGTCCTCCTTTGCATTCTGTCCATCATTGCCACCATCGGTGTTGTATCCCCTCAATTGAGATACGCCAGAAACCATAAGGAATTTACCACCACTACCTTCTTCCTTAGACACGAACGCCTTTCCATGAGTGGGTTGCCTCACTTCCTCGTCTTTTGAGTCGGTAGACCAAACTTCCGTGCTACCGAACTCATCACCTGGAACAGAACCCTGCACAATAAGAGCATTACTAGGCGGGTTAGCAGCAGACTTCTTCTTTCTTAACTCATCTAGCCTTTTCTGCAACACAGCTTCCTCATTGTTTCCATCATCTTTCTCAGCCATTTTCTTGAGGACACAGTCCTTAGCATAATGATTTTTCCCACCACAGTAGAAACAGCTCACTCCAGAGTCGCCGTCAACCTTCGGTTCCTTCTTGTGCTCCTCAACTTTTGGTTCATTAACCACCTTTTCAGAGCTGTAACTTCCCTGCCAGTTTCGGTTTTTGTTGCTGGGAAATTTCTTCTTTATGAACCTTTTGGGATTGGATACCATCAAGGTATAATCTTCTGATGTGAGATCATATTCTTCCAGGCTGAGGTCTTCATCCTCCATAACAGCTTTACTTTTTGACAAGAGAGCCAACGAACCGAGACCAGAAACGACATTTTTCTCTTGCACCACGTTTTTCTCTTGAGACTTGAGAATTCCCACCAGTTTCGCCAAAGAGTATGATTTAAATTGCTCTTGGGCTTTAACTGTGGAAACTACTGCTCTCCACTCAGACCTTAGACCATTCAGGAATGTAACCTTCTATTCGATGAGCTTCCTTTCGATATCATGTTTGATCATCTTGCTAAGAAGATGATTGAAGCGATCGAACGTCTGGGTCACAGATTCTTCAGCCCCTTGTCTGAATTCACCGAACTCAGATAGAAGTAGAGTTTGTATACAATGTTCGAGATCTTCGTCTGTAGAGTACAGTTCACGAAGTTTGTCCCAAACATCCTTCGCCGTCGTGCATGAGCTAACCAATCTGAATGTATCAGACTGAAGGACGAATCGGATCAATCTTAGTGCTTTGATATTGCATTGGAACTTGTCCTTTTCATCTTGTGCAATGTCTTTCACGTCCTTGAGCAGATCATTGTATTCTTTTTGAGTTTTAGTGATTATGGACGTTGCAGAATGAGAGAACGGTCCGTTTGTGATGGCTTCCCAGATCAGATACCCATTTTCCTCCGACCCAATAACATAGTCTTCGAAATGATGTGCCCATACTTCATAATCGTTGGTGTATAAGATCGGAATCCTTGTCGTTGAACCAATGCTGTTTGAAATATTAATTACGTTTGATTGTGTCGCGTCCATTATGGTCGAAAAAACCTGTTCAAAGATCGGACTTGTAATAAAGCAGATTAGGGCAAAATAATAAATATCAAGATACGTCAATAAAGAGATGACGACTCAATAAATATTGATGATTGCGGAAAAACCCTAATGATAATCTTTTTCACAGAAAAGATGTGTATCAATTACACAGCCTCCTGCTCTGATACCAATTGATGCGATTAAAGTTTCTTTTAATCTATGAAGATCGATAAGATCTTGAACAAGTTATGAAAGCAATGACAATATAAACACAGAATAATTATAGAACAAGAATGAATCAAACGTGTCGAATGATTAAAATAAAATCCTCAGAAGAGCTCGATTAAGAACATCAACTGTAGAGGATTGGAAGGTTACAAGTATGATCAAAGAAATCTTTAGTCGTCTGGAAAATATCGTATTCTCAGATCTCTAAAACCTTGACCTAATATGCATGCAAGCATAAGCTTATATACAAAGCATAAAAGATACACGGTTGGACAGGCCCAAACCGTAATACAAAGAATTATAAACAAACGAGCCCAAAAGACGCAATCTTCTAAGCCCAACAACTCGTGTAGCCTCTCATCTACTGGCTCGGAACATGATCCCAAACCCGATCCCTCTCCTGAGCTGTCAACTGCTGGCCTCGAACATAGTACCACCATTCTGCAATACATAATGACAACTGTTAGTGATACTGATACATCTAGAGGGATCACCTCTACCACAAGTTCCCTGGTCTCGTCTCAGCCTTCCTCGATTCGAGTACGGATCCTCTGCTTTCAGTAGTAAGGGCCCATACTACCTTCCACATCTATCCGTACTTTCCTCAAGAACTGCCTTGACTCCACCAAGTCCCTTCTACCACTACTGATCTCTGTTACTCTCATCCTAGGCTTACCCTAGGGAACCTCTGAGTCCACCCAAACCAGTCCTCAGCTGCCGAAGGCGTCTTTGTAATGCCAATTATCTATTACCTGAATACAATCACATTCAACGAGGCTCGGATAATCCTTCGAGTAAGGGAGTCATCCCTACAACGGTCAGGACTCAGACAAGAGCTACATAATAGGGTCAAATCCAATCCTCTAAGATTATTTAGCCCTAATCACATGCGACTTTAACGTATTCACGTAACAGCTAACTCCCATCACTCAAAGTCCACAAAGCACAAAGCAAGCAGCATTCAGACAAAAGGGAACAATATCAAGCAACTCTATCCTCATAACAGGAAACTGTACTAGTACACGATGCTAAGTTCATACTATCAGGCATAACCTAAACATGCTACCCTACTGCTGTCTACTCAATACTAGCATGCAATTATCATAAGCTGAAACACATAAAGCAGGTACGTAAGGCATCATTCCTAGATCCTTAGTCCTATTCTAGCATGCTGCTCCACTGAAACTGATAAACATAACATAAACTTGTATGGGTACTCTGGGGAAAACTTACTTGAGCTCGGCCGGTCGCGCACATCACACACCTTGTTCTTTCTCAAAAATCTTTTATTTAGCATTTAGAAAATCATTTTCTTTGTAAAAATATTTTAATCCCTTGATTTGAGTCTAGACACCCCTGAATGTGTGTCCAAATCCCTCAAACCAAGGCTTTGATACCAACTTGTAACGAACCAATTTTCGCGTCCAAAAAATTTCATTCTTGATTAATTGATTTGTAAAAAATTAGTAATAAAACATAATCCGATAATATCATTTCATAAAAATATATCTCGTGTCTGAAAACCAAACCACAAAAATAATAACAATGTCAGAGTACAAATCCTAGACCATCTCATAATGCGGAAAACCAATGTGTGTGTGTATGATGTGCCTCTACCGCGCCAGCTCCTCCCCCTTCGCTGAAGAGGTACCTGAAACAAAACTGTAAACTATAAGCACAAAGTTTAGTGAGTTCCCCCATCGTCCACATACCATACAATCACATAGCATACATACTGCCAGACATTTCTGGGGTGCCCGACCTACCCGGTATGGCCATTCTGGGGTGCCGACCTACCCGTACGGCCATTCTGGGGTGCTGACCTACCCACGCGGCCATGTTAGGGTGCGGACCTACCCGTGTCAAGCCATTCTGGGGTGTTGACCTATCCATGTCAAGCCATTATGGGGTGCTGACTACCCTACAGTCCTAACAACCGAACCTCGGAAACTATTTCACCCCCTACTACTACTATTGCATATATCATAGCATAATCTACTGTCAGACATATCTGGGGTATGCGACCTACCCTTCGGTCCTAACGACCAAATCCCGGGGACTATTCCCCCTCCTACTACCTATATCTCATATATAACATATCATGCTAGCAGCTAAACATACATAACATACTGTTAGGCATATCTGGGGTGCCTAACCTACCATTCGGTCCTAACAACCGAACTCTACCACTATCACATATCAAATCTTGCTAGCATATAACATATCAGGTAGTAGAAAACACATATGAATATCACAAAGACAAACATCTATCATACGATCCCTACTGGTGGGCCGACATTGTGGTCGTAGACCCACTGCTACAGGAAGGTAACTCACATCGTAGTAGCTGCTGATCCGTGTGAGAAACCTTTATCTGCTGCTGCTGCTCCGGAAATCCTCTAACTATTATTCCCACAAAATAATTAATCATAATCTGATATTTACTCTTTGGGTAAAATGACCAGTTTACCCCTGATCAAGTCAAGTCAAAGTCAAAGTCAACTTCCAGTTGACCTGACTCACCGAGTTGGGCCGTCAACTCGTCAAGTCCATATCTATTCGATTGTCCTCATTCCCTTCCTTACTCATCGAGTTAGGCAAAGACTCGACGAGTTCTCCTTCTATACGAACATCCAATGATCCTTCATCCGACTCGCTGAGTTGTATGAACAACTCGTCGAGTTCATCTTCATCTGATGAACAAGTCCTGTCCTTGACTCGCCGAGTTGTATGAACAACTCTTCGAGTTCATATTCATGTTGTAACAACATAGAAATTTCAAATTTTTTTTGCATTTCATAAAAACATATTTTCATTAATAATTCATAAAAGTCATCGTGTATAGTCAAATCATAACAATTCCATCCCAAGATCACATCATATAAAAACTCCGCTACACGTGTGTACGAATCATGCCAGCGCCTTGCCGTGATCTTCGCTGGTACATGAAACACATAACACATAACACTGTAAGCATAAATGCTTAGTGAGTTCCCCAAAATACCACATACTGCACATATGCCATTCCAGGCCCTAGGATCTTCCGATCCAAGTGTCTCAGGGGATTTCCATCCCGAAACTCTGTTGACCTTCCGGTCCATAACATCTTGACCTTCCGGTCCATATCATCTTGACCTTCCGGTCGACATCAGCATACACATATCATAACATATCACATATAGCATACATCACATATACATCATGGACATAAGACCTTCCGGTCACACATAATTACCCCATCGGGTAAGGCATAGTGAGAAGACTCACCACAGACGTCTCGGTAAAGCTCTGACTCGGAAGGATTACGATCTAACCCCCGCCTAAACACATGAAATAAATACTCTCATAAATATAACTCTCGGTACTAGACTCCATCCTCTCCTGGCATCCTCAGAAGGGTAAAAGACCATTTTACCCCTCTCTTGGCCCAAGGCCCCATTGCTGACCAAACCCTAAGAGTCAACAAAAATCAACGGTTAGCATTCACCCGACTCATCGAGTGAACTAGGGCGACTCGGCGAGTCCACACGTGTCCACTATATTTCATTAGCCTCATTGGCACGTCGAGTCATTCTCCCTGCTCGACGAGTCACACCTTGCATGAATCGCGGGGCCACCCCGACTCAACTCGGCGAGCCTCAAGAACAACTCGGCGAGTTCCATCTTGAACTCCAGTCCTCTAATCCCCCTCTAGCTCACTGAGTTATTTCCCCAACTCAGCAAGTCTACTCACCGAGTGGTTTACGGGAAACCCTAGCCCTACTCGTTGAGTCTGATCTTTGGACTCGGCGAGTTCATGCCATGCACAAACTCCATTGACCTCCTGAGGTCAGATCTGTTCCTTAAATCCATAGATCTGACCTTCCCAAGCATGATAGTCACGTAAAGTTCAGACCTTGACATCTATATAACCTCTAGATGGTGCTTTACTCCCAAAAATGACATCCTAAGTCCATGGCTCCCAAGATGGCTCATAAAGCTACAAGGGTAAAGGTATCTGGACCTCTTTGAGTCCAGATCCAAAGCATAAACTCGAGAATGGACCAATAGCTCCTCATAACCATTCTCATAAGGGCTAGAAAACCCTAACTCTATGAATCATCATCCAAAACTAAAGAAGGTCCGAATAATTACCTCAAGATGAAGTCTCTGAACTCTGAAACCACTAGAACCGCACCTCCTTCAGTCTCTTCTTGCTTTAGTCACCTCCTTCTTGCAATCACACCAACAAAATGATAAAAAATGGCCTCTCCTTCTTCACAAACGCTCTAGATCACTTAGGGTTTCTCTCTGGGGTTTGGTAGCCGCAAATGACGGCCCTAAGGGCCTTTAAATAGGTCCCAAACCCGGGAAATTAGGGATTCATTAAACAGCGTGGACTTGCCGAGTCCATCCATGAACCCGGATGAGAATCCGCGACCCTACTCGGCGAGTCTAAGCACCAACTCGCCGAGTCCCTCCACAAAACTCCAATATAAAAGAATAAGATAGCATACCTGGGAATACGGATGTTAAAATTCTCCCCCACTAGAATCAGACTTCGCCCTCGAAGTCTCATTCTGAAAACAGCTCCGGATGCTGCTCACGCATCTCCCGCTTCGGCTCCCAAGTCAGCTCCGACCCTTTCTGATGCTGCCACTGAACCTGCACTAGAGGTACTTGCTTGTTCCTCAGGACGTTGATCTTCCAATCCCTAATCGCCTCCGGTCTCTCCACATAGTTTAGGCTCCCATCCACCTGAATATCCTCTAATGGTACCACTTCCGACTCGTCGGCTATATACTTCCTCAGCTGCGACACGTGGAAGGTGTCATGAATCTGACCTAACTCTGCAGGTAGCTCCAATATATCGGGGCCCTAGCTTGCCCCTCTTCCTGAATAGGATCACTCCTTTCTAAGGAGAGACCTTCAGGAGCACGAAGTCGCCGACCTGAAACTCGAGCTCGGACCTGCGCCTGTCCGCATAGCTCTTCTGACAACTTTGAGCGGTCAACAACCTTTGCCTGACCCGCTGAATCTGTTCTGTCGTCTGAAGCACGATCTAAGTACTACCCATCACCCGCTGCCCTACCCCTCCCCAACAAATAGGGGTCTGACACCTCCTCTAATACAACAGCTCAAAAGGTGGCATACGAATGCTTGAATGATGGCTGTTGTTGTAGGAAAACTCTGCCAAGGGCAAATACGTGTCCTAACTACCTCCAAAGTCCAATACACATGCTCGAAGCATGTCCTCGAGCGTCTGGATCGTCCGCTCGCTCTGCCCGTCGGTCTGAGGATGGTATGCGGTACTAAAATGCAGCCTTGTACCCAACTCCTCATGGAATTTCTTCTAGAATCTGGAAGTGAAACTCACATCTCAATCTGAGACAATCGAGATCGGCACTCCATGCCGCGATACCACCTCCCTCACGTACATCTCTGCCAACCTCTCAGCGGAAGAACTCTCACTGATAGCAAGGAAGTGAGCGGTCTTCGTCAATGTGTCTATAGTCACCCAAATTGCATTGACGCCCCTTGCAATCCTCGGCAATTTGGTGATGAAATCCATAGAAATCTGTTCCCACTTCCACTCGGGAACCTCCAACGGCTGCAACTTACCATGCGGTCTCTGATGCTCGACCTTAAACCTTGGCAGGTCATGCACCTCTCAACGAACCACGCGACGTCCCTCTTCATACAGGGCCACCAATACTCCTTTTCCAGGTCCAAATACATCTTAGTGGCCCCAAGGTGGATCGAGAACTTCGATCGATGTGCCTCCTCCATCAAAATGGTACGCGACCCACCTACAAACGGCACCCAAATCCGCCCCTGAAATGTCATAAGCCCCTGGTTATCGGTAACGAATTCCGATACTTGACTGATAACTTCGTCTATTTTCTGGTTTTCTGGTCTCACAGCCTCATCCTGGGCTCCTCAAATGGTGTCCAACACCGGAGTCATCACAGTCAATCTCATACAAATATCTCGGATCGGGGCACTCTCGGCCCTACGACTCAGGGCGTCGGCTACCACATTAGCCTTGCCTGGGTGGTACAGGATCTCACAATCATAATCCTTCACCACATCCAACTATCTTCTCTGCCGCATGTTCAAGTTAGACTGATCCATCAAATACTTCAAACTCTTATGGTCCGTGTATATGGTACATCGAACCCCATACAGATACTGACGCCAGATCTTGAGGGAGAACACTACTGATCCCAACTCTAGATCGTGAGTGGGATACCTCACCTCATGAGGCTTCAGCTGCCTCGATGCATACGCTATCACGTGCCCCCGCTGCATGAGCACTGCACCCAACCTAGATATGGATGCATCACAGTATACCACGAAATCATCAACTCGCTCCAGAAGGGATAACACTGGGGCTTCGCACAACTTCTGGCGAAGAGTCTCGAAGGAGGTATGCTGCTCCGGACATCACAAAAAAGCGACACCCTTCCGGGTCAAACTAGTGAGTGGTACTGCAATCTTGGAGAAATCCTGAATGAATCTCCGATAATACCCAGCCAACCCCAGAAAGCTCCTGATCTCGGAGGCAGACTTCGGTACCTCCCACCTCATTACCGCCTCAATCTTGGCCGGATCGACCAAGATCCCATTCTGATTAACGAGGTGTCCCAAGACTTGGACCTCCCGTAACCAGAAATCACACTTGGAGAACTTGGCATAGAGTCTCTCCGCTCTCAACACCCCGAGGATTTCGCTCAAATACTCCTCATGCTGCTCCCTAGACTCTGAATACACCAATATATCGTCGATGAACACGATCGCCGAGCGATCCAACATCGGCATGCATACTCTGTTCATGAGATCCATGAACGCTGCTGGGGCATTGGTGAGCCCGAAAGGCATCACCACGAACTCATTGTGGCCGTATCGCGTCCTAAATGCCGTCTTCTGGATATCCTCATCCCGCACCCTCATCTGGTGATATCCATATCTCAAATCAATCTTGGAGAACCAAGACGCCCTCTGAAGCTGATCAAACAAGTCATCGACCCTCGACAACGGATAAGGGTTCTTAACCGTTAACTTGTTCAACTCCTGGTAATCTATACACATCCGGTGTCAACCATCTTTCTTCTTCACGAAGAGAATCGGCGCTCCCCAAGGTGAGCTGATCGGACGAATAAACCCCTTCGCCAACAGTTCCTGCAACTGTGAGGATAACTCCTGCATCTCTTGTGGTGCTAGGCGATAGGGCGCCTTAGCGATAGGCGCAATCCTGGGAATCAAATCGATGCGAAACTCTACCTGCCTCTCGGGAGGCACACCCGGAAACTCCTCGGGAAATACGTCCGAGAACTCACGCACTATCAGAACCTCACGCGTATCTATCACATAAGCCACGAACCCCTTGCAACCCTACTGCAAATTCTACCTCGCCCTGGTAGCCGAGCAGAATGCTGAATTACTACGAGTCCTCTCACCATAAACTGTCAGCACTCCCCCACTAGGATTTCGGATCGTCACCAACTGTCGCTCGCAGTCTATCACCGTCCCAAAGCGGCTCAACCAATCCATACCTACGATGACACATACGTCCCCCATCGCAATCGGGACCAGATCTATTGGGAATCCAACACCGAAGATCTCAAGCACACATCCTTGAATCACATTTGTGGCATACACGACTCGCTCGCCAACTATGGAAACACGCAAGGGTCGACTCATCGCCTCTCGTTGAATACTGATATGCCTACTGAAGGCTAATGATACAAAGGACTGAAAAGTACCTATGCATAACATTATATAAGCCCAATATCACAACATAAAAATACATACATGAAAGAATACATACCAGCCACGACGTTAGGTGCTGCACGGACCTCCTCCGCTGTCAGCTAAAACGCCCTCCCTCGCACCTTAGGCGCCTCCACCTTCACTGGCCGACCCTCGCTAGCTCTCGTGGTAGCAGGGGCAGATCCCCGAGATGCTCCCTGTGTCGTCCCTTGTAACTGTGGCTATTCCGCCTTCTGGTGCCCGGTCTGGTTGCAATGGAAGCAGACCAAGAATCCGTTGGGGCAATCCATGGCGATGTGCCCCTCCTTTCCACACTTGTAGTGAGCACCAGCCCTACAAACTCCATCATGACCCTTGCCGCACTTTCCGCAAGTGCGAACCTTCTGTCTTCTGGACCTCGAATCGGCGTGCTTGGCCCACTTGACTGCCGACTGGGACTGTGCCGGTCGCCGATCCAACCTCTGAAACTCGTCCTCCTCCCTAGCCTGCGTCTCCAACTAAATATCCCTCTTCCGGGCATTTGCCTGAAGCTCAGCAAATTTCCGGTAAGTTGCGTTCGCCATGAACTCACGGATATCCCTCCTCAGAACACTCAGATACTTGCTCATGCGAGCCTGCTCGGTAGACACCTGCTCAGGGCAAAACATTGCCCTCTCATGGAACATCCTGGTAATCATAGTAACTGACTCAGTACCCTGCTTGAGGGTCAAGAACTCCTGGGCCAACCGCTCTCGTTCCATCGGGGGAACTACTCATCACGGAACATAGCGGTGAACCTCTCCCAGGTCACCGCAGTAAGCTCTGCTGAAGAATAGTGTGCTGTCACGAACTTCCACCAGTCCTTCGCCCCCAAGCAAAGCTGGTTTAGTGCGAACCGAACTCTCAGATGCTCCGGTCATGAACATGTGTAGAAGCACCCTTCAATGTCAGAGATCCAGCTCATCGCGGCAATTGGATCCTGAGTCCCGTCAAACTCTGATGGCTTCATGTTGCTGCACTCCCGGTACAACAACGAGTCACCACCCTGCAGCCTGGCAGCAGGAACAGTCGCAGTGACTGATGTAACAGCAACATCAGAAAGAGCAGCATACCGCTCATCGAAGGTCTCAATCAAAGTGGTCTTAATAGACCCGAACATCTCTGGAATCTCAGCTCTGATGGCCGCAGCCACCTCCTCGTGGATGATCCTCCGGATCTCCTCATCACTCGTCATGCTGCCCTCTGGCGTGTGGCGTGTCCCAACCATGATCTACCATTGAAATACAACATAAAAACATATCAGGGACCCGCTCGAGTATGCATACACTCGATAAACCCACCCTACTTGTTCCTTAGTACCCTACAGATTCTTACTTGGACCGTGCACTGACACAGTTTCTTCAGTAGTACGGGCCCAATACTACCGTCCACACCGCATCAGCATCCACCCCAAGTCCTCCTCCGAGGATCCTAAATCACAAGTACTCTATCTCTCTTTACACATAACTACCCTTTGGTAGACTCACATAGCACCTCACTGCTACCTACTCTTTCTAAAGCATCCCATGGCAACAGAAATCTTCCTTGGCTAAGGCATCACAAATCAGGCCACTCTAGTCCTAATATGAATACCTAGCCTACTTTAGCATGCATAGCACAATTCAACATATCTCATAGCACAAAAATGTTAGGGTATTTTGGGAAATTACCGTTCGGGCGCTGGCTGATCGTACACACTGCTTCCTTGGATATCTCTCTAATTCTTTTGCTTTTCAGAAAAATTGTTTGCCTTATAAAATTTCTCAAATCCTCAGTTTGAGTTCAAATACACCCGAAGGTGAATCCGAATCCCTCAAACCAAGGCTCTGATACCAACTTGTAACAACGTAGAGATTTCAACAATTTTTCGCATTTCATAAAAAGATATTTTCATTAATAATTCATAAAAGTCATCGTGTATAGTCAAATCATAACAATTCAATCCCAAGATCACATCATATAAAAACTCCGCTACGCGTGTGTACAAATCATGCCAGCGCCTTCCCGTGATCTTCGCTGGTACCTGAAACACATAACACATAACACTGTAAGCATAAACGCTTAGCGAGTTCCCCAAAATACCACATACTGCACATACGCCTTTCCAGGACCTAGGATCTTCCGATCCAAGTGTCTCTGGGGATTTCCATCCCGAAACTCTGTTGACCTTCCGGTCCATAACATCTCGACCTTCTGGTCCATATCATCTTGACCTTCCGGTCGACATCAGCATACACATATCATAACATATCACATATAGCATACATCACATATACATCATGCACATAAGACCTTCCGGTCACACATAATTACCCCATCGGGTAAGGCATAGTGAGAAGACTCACCTCAGACGTCTTGGTAAAGCTCTGACTCGGAAGGAATACGATCTAGCCCCCGCCTAAACACATGAAATAAATACTCTCATAAATATAACTCTCGAGACTAGATTCCATCCTCTCTTGTCATCCTCAGAAGGGTAAAAGACCATTTTACCCCTCTCTTGGCCCAAGGCCCCATTGCTGACCAAACCCTAAGAGTCAACAAAAGTCAACGGTAAGCATTCACCCGACTCGTCGAGTGAACTAGGGCGACTCGGCGATTCCACACATGTCCACTATATTTCACTAGCCTTATTGGCATGTCGAGTCCTTCTCACTGCTCGACGAGTCACACCTGGCATGAATCGTGGGGCCACCCCGACTCAACTCGCCGAGTCTCAAGAACAACTCGGCGAGTTCCACCTTGAACTCCAGTCCTCTAATCCCCCTCTGGCTCACTGAGTTATTTCCCCAACTCGGAAAGTCTACTCACCGAGTGGTTTAGGGGAAACCCTAACCCTACTTGCCGAGTCTGATCTTTGGACTCGACGAGTTCATGCCATGCACAAACTCCATTGACCTCCTGAGGTCAGATCTGTTCCTTAAATCCATAGATCTGACCTTCCCAAGCATGATAGTCACGTAAAGCTCAGACCTTGACATATATATAAACTCTAGATGGTGCTTTACTCCCAATAATGACATCCTAAGTCCATGGCTCCCAAGATGGCTCCTAAAGCTCCAAGGGTAAAGGTATCTGGACCTCTTTGAGTCCAGATCCAAAGCATAAACTCGAGAATGGACCAATTGCTCCTCATAACCATTCTCAAAAGGGCTAGAAAAACCTAACTCTATGAATCATCATCAAAAACTAAAGAAGTTCTGAATAATTACCTCAGGATCAAGTCTCTGAATTCTGAAACCACTAGAACCGCACCTCCTTCAGTCTCTTCTTGCTTTGGCCACCTCCTTCTTGCAATCACACCAACAAAATGATAAAAAATGGCCTCTCCTTCCTCACAAACGCTCTAGATCACTTAGGGTTTCTCTCTGGGGTTTGGTAGCCGCAAATGACGGCCCTAAGGGCCTTTAAATAGGTCCCAAACCCGGGAAATTAGGGTTTCATTAAACAGCGTGGACTCATCGAGTCCACTCATGGACTCGCCGAGTCCATCCATGAACCCGGATGAGAATTCGCGACCCTACTCGGCGAGTCTATGCACCAACTCGCCGAGTCCCTCCACAAAACTCCAATATAAAAGAATAAGATATTATACCTGGGAATCTGGATGTTACACATGTTTTGGGAGATTGCCTTGGACTCGCCGATTCTGTTTTAACACTCTTCGAGTCCCATGAACTCCAGGTCCCCCAACACGTCTAAACAGCTACATGACTTCCTTATCTCTCAGCTGACCATCACAGAAGGGTTGGAGGTGGTCAAATGTACACCCACTCGTTGAGTCCCAAGAACATACTCGTCGAGTCCATACTATGCAAGTCCATTCCTTTGATTTCTGGTGTACAACTCTTGTCCATATCCCCGACCTGGAACTCCTGGTCCGATCGACGCTTGTCGACATAAGTTTTCTGCCGACTCTGTGCAGTCTGAATCCTGCTCCGGACCTGCTGAATCCTCTTTGATGTCTTGAGCACCACTTCGGTGCTCCCCATGACTCTCTGGCCAACCTTACCCCAACATATTAGGGTCTTGCACCTCCTCCCATATAACATCTCTAAGGGAGGACGGTCAATACTCGCATGATAGCTGTTGTTGTACGTGAACTCAGCCAATGGAAGATAAGTATCTTAGCTACCATCAAAGTCCAGCACGCATGCCCGCAGCATATCCTCCAGAGTCTGGATGGTTAGCTTGCTCTGACCATCGGTCTGTGGGTGAAAGGCGGTGCTAAAATGCAGACGAGTACCCAGCTCGTCATGAAACTTCTTCCAAAACATAGAAGTGAACTGTACGTCTCTGTCTGAAATCACGGAGACTGGCACTCCGTGTCGTGTCACCACCTCTTGGTCAATCGATCCATGATGACCCATATGGAATACACTCCCCGTGCGGTCCTGGGAGGTATGGTGATGAAGTCCATAGTAATATCTTCCCACTTCAAAAGGGTTATATCCAACGGCTGCATCTTGCCGTGTAGCCTCCGGTGCTCGGCCTTGACCTTCCTGCTGGTCAAGCACTGCTCCACGTACCATGCTACATTCCGCTTCATGCAAGGCCACCAATAGTCTAGACGAAGATCTCTATACATCTTCGTCGCCCCGGGATGTATGGAGAATCGGGATTTGTGCGCCTCCTCCATCAGAACTTGGTGCACACATCCTTGGTATGGCACCCACACCCTACGGTGTAGTGTCAATAATCCTCGACTATCATAATCGAAGGAGAAAACCTGACCCACTATACGCTCACTCTTCCGATGTTCCTCCTTCATAGCCTCCTGCTGAGCCTCTCGAATCTGCTACAACAGTGGTGTCACCACTGTCATCCTCATGCACACATCTCTGATTGGCGCTGCCTTGCGGCTAAGCGCATCGGCCACCACATTGACCTTTCCCGGGTGGTAAAGGATCTCGCAATCATAATCCTTCACCACGTCCAACCACCGATGCTGCCTCATGTTCAGATTCGACTAATCCATGAGTTACCTCAAACTCTTATGGTCTGTGTAAATGGTACACCGGACCCCGTAGAGGTAATGCCGCCAAATCTTGAGGGCGAAGACAACCACCCCTAACTCCATATCGTACGTCGGGTAGTTCACCTCGTGAGGCTTCAACTTTCTCGAAGCGTAGGCGATGACATGCTCTCTTAGCATCAGCACCACGCCCAATCCCGAAATGGAGGCGTCACAGTGTACTACAAAATCCTCCACGCCCTCTGGCAGCGCGAGAATCGGCGCCTCGCATAATCTCTGCCTCAAAGTCTCGAACACTGCTTGCTGCTCAAGCCCCCATCGGAAGACTATGGCCGTCTTCGTCAGCCGTGTTATGGGTACGACTATCTTGGAGAAATCCTGAATGAATCTCTGATAATTGCATGGTAATCCTAGGAAACTCCGAATCTCAGATGTAAACTTCGGAACCTACCATCTCATCACGACCTCTACCTTGGTCGGCTCGACCAGAATACCATTCTGGTTGACAAAGTGCCCAAGAAACTGCACCTCGCGCAACCAGAACTCGCACTTAGAAAACTTGGCGTACAAGCTCTCCCTCACCAGGGTATCCAGCACCTCTCGAAGATGCTCCTCGTGCTCCTCCTGAATCTTGGAGTAAACCAAGATGTCATCAATATACACTATCACAGACCGGTCTATACACGCAGTTCATGAGGTCCATGAGCACGGCAGGAGCCTTGGTGAGCCCGAAGGGCATCACCTCGAACTCATAGTGGCCATAGCGAGTCCGAAACGTAGTCTTCTGCACATCCTCCTCTCTGACCCTCATCTGATGATAACCCGAGTGCAAATCGATCTTGGAGAACCAAGATGCTCCATATAGCTGGTCAAAGAGGTCTTCAATCCTCGGGAGTGGGTAACAGTTCTTCACCGTTACCTTGTTCAGCTCCCGGTAGTCTATGTACATACGATGTGACCTGTCCTTCTTCTTGACAAACAGGATCGGGGCTCCCCAAGGCGAACTACTCGGCCTGATAAATCCCTTTTATATCAGCTTCTGCAGCTGTGTATACAACTCCTGCATCTCAGGAGGAGCCAACCGATATGGTGCCTTGGCTATCAGAGTCGCACCAGGAACGAGGTTGATCCTGAACTCCACCTGTCGCTCCGGAGGTATCCCAGGAAGCTCCTCTGGGAACACGTCTGCGTAGTCTCGCACCACCGGAACCTCGCTCACCATTGTCTTACCCTCCTTTCGGGTATCCATAACATATGCCACATACTCGGAGCATCCCTGGTGAAGGTACCGCCTAGATCTCGCTGCTGAACATACTGTGGGTCCACACTATAGCCTCTCACCGTGGATCACCAACTCTATCCCACCTGGGGTCCTGACTCGCACTAGCTATCACTGCACCATTGGGGCTGAGCCAATCCATGCTTATAATCACCTTGTTCCCACGCAACGGAATGGGAACCAAGTCTACCAGGTAGTGCTCCTCAAATAACCTCATGACAAAATCTCTGAACACCGCTGATGCTCGCAACGATCGGTCATCGGAAATCTCTACCTCTAAAGGGAAATCCAATATGCCCGAAGGGTCAGTGAACCTCTTGCTAAGTGCAAGAGAAACAAACGATCGGGTGGCACCAGAGTCAAACAACACCTGTACTGGGATACCGTTCACATGGAACGATCCTAAACGTATATACACAGAGCACATATCAATATCATAAGCATCATATAAATAATCAGAGGGAAAGAATCATACCCGTCACCACATCGGGTGCGATGTGTGCCTCCTCGGTAGTCAACTGGAAGGCCCGACTCCTCACCACTGGAGCCTCTGAATTGCGCTGCCGGCCATCAGTAATCCGCAGGGTCGCTGGGGCTGGCGCTTTCATTGGCGCTGTTGCTGTCAACTAGGGGAAGTTGGCTTTCTTGTGGCCCCTCTGGTTGCAATGAAAACACAGCAATTCAGACGTTTGAATAACGGGTGAAGGGGCGGTACAATCCTTGCTGAAGTGCCACGTCTTGCCGCATTTGTAGCAGCTTGACGACCCCAATCTACATGCCCCTCATGTGGCCTGTCACACTTCCGAAAGCGGCCCTTTCCTGACTGGCTTTTTGGCCTACCATATGATCCCTTGGGCTTCTTCCCTGAAGCCCCTATCATCTGTCCCTCCTCCGCCTTCCTCTTCCGGATGCGCTCCAGATCAATCTCCCTCTCCCTTGCCCTGGTAATCATAGAATCCAAGGTAGGGCAAGCTGAAAACTGACATGCTGCCGAATGTCAGCTCGCAGCATGTCATGATAGTGGGTCCTCCTCATGTCCTCATCACCCTCATACTGGGGCACCAGTAACGCACTCTTCCGGAACTTGGCGGTGATCTCCGCTACAGTCTCCGTAGTCTGCCTCATATCTAAGAACTCCCTGGCTAACTGCTGGATCTCCACCGCAGGTGCGAACTCCGCTCTGAATCGGGCTACAAAGTCCAGCCACGTCATAGCCTGAACAACCGAGGCTCCCAGTGAGTCACCAACAGACTCCCACCAATCTTTAGCCCTATTTCTCAAACATCCTGCTGCATATCTCACTTTCGACCCCTCGGGGTAGAAGCTAGTCTACTACGCATAATCAATGTCTGCGATCCATCTCCTGGTGGCTATGGGGTCCTTCGCCCCATGGAAATCCGTCACACCACTGCTCCTGAAGTCCTTTAAGGAAAGTGCGCGTAATCCTGACTGGCTGGCGGATATGTCACTCCTGAACGCCCGGAGGTGATCCTCCATCAACTCCACAATCCCTTCCTTGATCAACCCGAAGATAACCGGGGTCGCATCAAGGATGCCTATGGTGATCTCTGACGCAATGAACTCGTGTAGCCTCTCATCTACTGGCTTGGAACATGATCTGGAACCCAATCCCTCTCCTGAGCTTCCAACTGCTGGCCTCGAACATAGTACCACCATTCTACAATACATAATGAAAACTATCAGTGATACTGATACATCTAGAGGGATCACCTCTACCATAAGTTTCCTGATCTCGTCTCAGCCTTCCTTGATTTGAGTACGGATCCTTTGCTTTCAGTAGTACGGGCCCATACTACCTTCCACATCTATTCGTACTTTCCTCAAGAACTGCCTTGACTCCACCAAGTCCCTTCTACCACTACTGATCTCTATTACTCTCATCCTAGGCTTACCTTAGGAAACCTTTGAATCCACCCAAACCAGTCCTCAGCTACCGAAGGCCTCTTTGTAATGCCGATTAGCTATTACATGAATACAATCACATGAAATGAGGATTAGATAATCCTTTGAGTAAGGGACTCATCCCTACAATGGTCAGGACTCAGACAAGAGCTACGTAATAGGGTCAAATCCAATCCTCTATGATTATTCAACCCTGATCACATGTGACTTTAACGTATTCACCTAATAGCTAACTCCCATCACTCAAAGTCCACAAAGCACAAAGCAAGCAGGATGCAGACAAAATGGAACAATCTCAAGAAACTCTATCCTTATAACAGGAAACTATACTAGCATACGATGCTAAGCACATACTATCAGGCATAACCTAAACATGCTATCCTACTGTCGTCTACTCAATACTAGCATGCAATTCTCATAAGCTGAAACACATAAAGCAGGCATATAAGGTGTCATTCCTAGATCCTTAGTCCTATTCTAGCATGCTATTCTACTGAAACTGATAAACATAACATAAAGTTGTATGGGTACTCTGGGGAAAACTTACATGAGCTCGACCGGTCGCGCACATCACACACCTTGTTTTTTCTCAAAACTGTTTTACTTAGCTTTTAGAAAATCATTTTCTTTGTAAAAATCTTTTAATCCCTTGATTTGAGTCCAGACACCCCCGAAGGTGTGTCCGAATCCCTCAAACCAAGGCTCTGATACCAACTTGTAACGACCCAATTTTCGCGTCCAAAAAATTTCATTTTTGATTAATTGATTTGTAAAACATTCGTAATAAAACATAACCCGATAATATCATTCCATAAAAATATATCTCGTGTCTGAAAACCAAACCACAAAAGTAATAACAATGTCAGAGTAGAAATCCCAAAACATCTCATAATGCGGAAAACCAATGTGCGTGTGTATGATGTGCCGCTACGGCGCCAACTACTTCCCCTTCGCTGAAGAGGTACCTGAAACAAAACTGTAAGTATAAGCACGAAGCTTAGTGAGTTCCCCCATCGTCCACATACCATACAATCAAATAGCATACATACTGCTAGACATTTCTGGGGTGCCCGACCTACCCGGTATGGCCATTCTGGGGTGCCGACCTACCCGTACGGCCATTCTGGGGTGCCGACCTACCCACACGGCCATGTTAGGGTGCCGACCTACCCGTGTCAAGCTATTATGGGGTGTTGACCTATCCATGTCAAGCCATTATGGGGTGCTGACTACCCTACAGTTGTTGGATAAGGTGTCTAAGTCCATAACTTATTTGGTATATACTTGACCCGACCGGCATGGTCCATTTGGGTTGCATCTCATCCAAACTATTATGGATAATTTTATGAGAGTTATACACATATGTTTATTAATATATTATGAGTTATAATATATTAATATGAAGTTACGTTATTTAATTAGTTTTAGTCTTAAATTAATTATGAATTAATTTAGAGATTAAAAGGAATACTAATTAAATTATGGGCTATTTGTTTTATATAGTGTGGGCTAATACTCGTTTGTTGATGGGCTAGGCTTATGTGGAAGTCCATGGATGATCCATGGAGCTTTTAACCCATGGATCCTTGGAAAAGGAAAAGACATGGGTTATTAGGGTTTCACCCTAACCATGCACACCATATAAGCATGCTTATGGAGCATGAAATGGAGCCTAAGTGAAAACTAGTGATCTAGTGTGTGTGTGCATGTGTGTGGCCGATTTATACAAGGTGTATATTCTCATCAAAGTTTTCCAAGAGTTTGTGGTGTTTGTGATTCCATTTGAGGCATTCACACTATTGGTGCTTGGCCCTCAAACTCCTAAGAACCCAACTCATCAAAAGGTATGTAATCTCTTCTAACACTTTTATGTTGAAATGTTCCCCATGCCATGTTAGATATGTTATAAACCTTGGAAAATTATTATTTTGCATGTATTTAGACAAACATAGATCCAAGGTTTATTAGGGTTGCATGCACACTTAGGAAGTGTTAGATTGCTCAAAACCCAACAGTGGTATCAGAGCCTAGGCTTGCTTGTTTGATACTTGATGCAATATAGTGAAAAAAGTCGAAATCATTGCTGTCTGCATGGTGGACTCGCCGAGTCCATTCGGGGGACTCGACGAGTCCAAGGCAAACTTCAACCTACTCGACGAGTCAGTTCATGCACTCGACGAGTAGGATCGAAAGAATGCAGAATCTCGACTTTAGCTGCTGGAAATGGACTAGAAACATTACCCTAAACTATTTTGGTGTTATAAAACTTATTTTAGTTGGTGTAATGGTTGTTCTAATCCATTTACAATAGCATATATCAAAAATCCATGATTTTATGTGTTCATATAATTCTTGAATTTTTGATGATCATGTTCATGTTCTTATGAATTTAAAAAATGATAGGAATTATTTGCTGAATTGTTTAGGATTAATTCTTTATCATTTATGTGTTTTAATGGAGTCCATAATTTGTCCTCAAGTTATGGATTACCAAAGGTCACTTTCATTTAACACACACTTAAAACACATAAGTTACATGAAAATGAAGAGTCTTCATTTTTATGAACCTTTAATTCATAAGTTATGAAATGAAGAGTTTTGCAAAGTTACAAAACTTGCCCTCAAGTTTTGGAATTTGTAAAGTTTCACACACTTTAATAAACTTTAATTCCAAACCTTAGAGTTTTAATAGTTAAAATTCAACCCTTATACTATTTATAACATTAATGGTTAATTATTATATATATGTATAAGAATAAGTCGTTTTACCGTTAGTAGGCCTCATTCACGAAGCCGGTCTATAAGGTGGGTATAAGGTTGTTGCCTATAAAATGGCGACTTAATGGGTGTATAATCTCACCCACCGCTTGCTTGATCGGTGGAGGGTCGTTAGCCGAACGGGTAGAACAATGACTTTAAATCCTCATTAAAAGTATAATGAATATTATAAAGTAACTAAACTCTTTTAATTCCCAATCTTAGTTATTTTAGGAAAATGTGAACATGATGCTAATCCATGGAATTGACACTTTGTACCTTACCAAGTCATTGGTGGAGCGTGTGTGGTTAACCGGCACACTAACTAGGACTAGTAAGGATCACGAAGGGTAACTTAATGTTTGTCATAGATCAATGGAGCATGTGTGGTTAACCGGCACATTGATTAGGTGATAATATTAGGAGTACCAAGTGAACTAGCATGGTTATTCACACCTTGTTTTGTGATCCTCGGCATCCCAGTCACAAAACTTGAAGGGCACAATCGAGATTGAAACATGCCATTGAAAAGTTCAATGAATCTCAAAAGAATCTAGGAATTTCAAATCCAATTAAACCTAATAAATCATTTCGTTTTCATGGTGGAAATTGGTGAATCGTCATTCACCTACCTTTCAAATATATTATTACTTAGATTACGGCATCCCTCTTCTAAGTGTAATATATTGTGATTGGATCCTAGCCTTAATATTACATTTGGGTGTCTTATTAAGGATCCTAAATATCTAATCTAAACTTACTTTCTTCTTTCAGATGTCTTCCAACACTAATGCTTCAGGCTCTAACCCAACTGGTTCTTTCTCTCTCATGAATCTTTGTGGGAGGGTCATCTTTGATGGTTCCAACTTCATGGATTGGATTAGGAACATCAGGATGGTTACTCGTTACGAGGACAAGGAATATGTCCTCGATAAGGAGTTAAAAGAACTTGATGAGTCTACTGCTACTCCTGAGGAGATCGCTGAATTCAGGACTCATGAGAGAGATGCTACTAAGGTGGCATATATCATGATGGACACGATGACAGCCGAGCTCCAAAAGTCGTATGAAGATTTCTACCCTTTTGAGATGCACCAAGACCTGATGGAAAGGTACCATCAGAGTGCTCGTCAGGAGCGGTATGAAATAATCTCCTCCATAATAACTACCCGCATGAAGGACGGTGAATCCGTCATGGGCTACATGCAGAAGATGCAAAGGTATGTGGACTGTTTGCTGAAGCTGAATGTTAACATCCCCGAGGAGTTAGCAATTGACATCATTTTGCACTCCTTGCCTTCTTGTTATGATCATTTTCGAATGACATATCATATGAACAAGGAGGAAGTTACCCTCAGCAAGCTTCAAGGACTCTTGAAGACCACTGAAACCGGTCTTAAGGGTAAAGCGGTTGTTACCTCTACTACTCCTACTCCAACTTCTACCCCTATTTTAGCTATTGGGCAAGGCAAAGGGAAAAAGAGGAAGCACCCTTCGAAGGGTACCAAGGGAAAGTCTCTTGAAGGCTCCACATCAAAGACTAAGAACGGTTCTGTCACTCCTTCTGCCATTCCCAAGGATGCTGAATGCTTTTATTGCCATGAAAAGGCACACTGGAAGCGAAACTGCCCTAAGTACTTGCAGGATCTAAAGGATGGGAAAGTGAAACCCACCTATGCAGGTATTTACACTATATTGTCTAATTACTCAACATATTCTAACTCTTGGGTGCTTGATACAGGATGTGGTATTCACATATGTTCTGATTTGCAGGGCCTAAGAAGAAGTGAGGATGTGGAGCACGGGAAGATAAACTTAATCATGGGGAATAGGAAGGCTTCACCTGTTTCCAAGATTGGAGTTTATACTTTGTTGCTTAATAATGGGTTAAAATTAGATTTGAATAAATGTGTGTACTCGTCTGAAATGGCGAGGAATATTATTTCTTTTCATGCTTTGTACAAACAAGGTTTTACCTTTTCGTTTGATAATGAATGTGGTGGTATTAATGCTTTCTTTAATAATGTGTTTTAAAGCATTACCTTGTGATGGTGTGTATGAAACTGTGTCGATTGTAGACAACTTAGGAAATAATGTGTTGTATATTGATTCTTCTACTAGCCTAGATAAAGCATCATTGTGGCATTGTCGTCTTGGACATGTAAACAAGAAACGCATAGGCCAACTCCAAAAGAGTGGAGTCTTGGAATCATTTGACCTTAAATCAGATGATAGTTGTGAATCATGTCTACTTGGAAAAATGACAAAATCACCCTTCACTGGAACTTGTGAGAGGGGTGAATGTTTGTTGGACCTAATACATACTGATGTATGTGGGCCATTCAAAGCCGCCACAAGGGACGCTAATCGGTATTATGTGGCTTTTATTGATGATTTTAGTAGATATGGGTATGTCTACTTAATCAAACACAAGTCCGAAACCTTTGAAAGGTTTAAGGAATTCAAGCAGGAAGTAGAAAATCAATTGGGCAGGAACATTAAGATGCTTCGATCCGATCGAGGTGGTGAGTATCTTAGTACCGAGTTCCTTGACTATCTTAAGGAGTGTGGGATTGTCTCACAATTGACTCCTCCCAGGACACCACAGCTGAATGGTGTAGCTGAGAGGCGTAATCGTACCTTGTTGGACATGGTTCGCTCTATGATGAGTCGAGTTTCGTTACCAATCTCTTTTTGGGGGTATGCCTTAGAGACTGCCGCCCATCTCCTTAATCTAGTCCCTACAAAGAAGGTTACCAAAACACCTCATGAGATGTGGACTGGGAAGGTTCCCAATTTGGACCACATCAAAATTTGGGGTTGCGAAGCCTTCGTGAGGCGCGAAACTCATGATAAGCTTGAACCCCGAAGTGAAAGGTGTATTTTCATCGGCTACCCACAGAAATCCTTCGGTTACCTCTTCTACAGACCCAGTGAGAATGTGGTCTTTGTAGCACGAAGAGGGATCTTTCGCGAGAAAGAATTTATAAGCCAAGGAGACAGTGGGAGGTAGATTGATCTTGAAGAAATTCAAGAATCAATTGGTGAAGGAACCTCAGACACTAGCAATCAACCTGAGGAAGAAACTCCTGTTGGTCCAGCTGACGAGTCTGTACCTCCGAGACATTCCACACGGGTTAGGAACACACCTTCATTTTATTATGGTTTTCATATTACTACGGAAGGTGATACGTTTATTAGTGATAGTACACTAGAAAATTTGGATGAACCTAGCAGTGTTAAGGAAGCCATGGCAGGCCCGGAGTCTGCTAAATGGAAGGAGGCTATGGACAGCGAGATACAGTCCATGTATGACAATCAAGTTTGGAACTTGGTTGACAATGTACCAGGCCGTAAAACAGTCGGGTGCAAATGGATCTTCAAAAAGAAGACAGACATGGAAGGAAAAGTGCATACTTATAAGGCTCGACTGGTTGCGAAGGGTTTTACTCAAACTCAAGGTGTTGATTATGATGAAACCTTCTCGCCGGTAGCCAAGATTAAGTCTATTAGGGTTATGTTAGCCATTGCAGCATTTCATGATTATGAAATATGGCAAATGGATGTCAAAACCGCTTTCCTTAATGGAAAGTTGGCTGAGGATGTGTACATGAATCAGCCAGAGGGTTTTGTCAATGCAGAGTACCCTAATAGAGTATGCAAGCTTGAGAAATCCATTTATGGATTAAAACAAGCATCTCGTAGCTGGAATCTTTGTTTTGATGAGAAGGTAAAAGAGTTTGGCTTCTTGAGAAGCGAAGATGAGTCTTGCGTGTATGTCAGAGCTAGTGGGAGTATAGTTAGCTTCTTGGTACTGTATGTGGATGACATACTACTCATAGGAAATGACATCCCAACCTTGCAGGAGGTTAAGTCCTGGCTTGGGAAGTGCTTTGCTATGAAGGACCTAGGGGAGGCTACCTATATCCTAGGGATAAGGATATTAAGAGAAAGGAGTAGAAGACTAATTGGACTTAGTTAGAGTATCTACTTGGATAAGGTGTTGAAAAGGTTCAACATGGAGAAAACTGAGTAAGACTCAGAGTCCGAGTACAGAGGCTGAGATAGCTGAGATGAGCCAATTACCATATGCTTCCGCAGTTGGCTCGATCATGTATGCTATGACTTGTACCCGTCCTGATGTGGCATTTGCTTTGAGCATGGTCAGCAGGTATCAGGGGAACCCTGGCAAAGCTCATTGGACCACGGTAAAGAACATTCTCAAGTACCTGTGGAGGACTAAGGATTGGGTCCTTACCCTTGGTGGCAGTGATGACTTGAGAATATTAGGGTATACTGATGCTGGTTTTCAGACTGATAGGGATAATTTCCGCTCTCAGTCGGGCTGGATCTTTACCTTAAATGGAGGGGCAATTTCTTGGAAGAGTTCCAAACAGGAGACGGTGGCTGATTCGACTTGTGAATCAGAGTATATAGCAGCGAGTGATGCAGCGAAGGAGGCGATATGGCTAAAGAACTTCATCGGAGACCTTGGAGTTGTACCAGCAATTAAGGAAACTATAGAGATTTTCTGTGACAACAATAGTGCGGTTACCTTAGCTAAGGAACCAAGAGATCATGGCAGATCCCGACACATTGACAGAAAATATCACTTCATAAGACACAAGATTGAAGAAGGACTCCTTGTGACAAGGAGGATATCGTCGGATGAGAATCCTGCAGATCCCCTTACGAAGGGACTGACGAGGGTTAAGCATTTTCAGCATGCGAGACGCATCGGGCTGAGGGACGATATTAGTTTTACAGATTAGATAGTTTTCCTGAAACTTGTAAAATGTAATCGACGTTTGATGATGAATAAAATTTGTGATTTATTTATGAGTAAAGTGTTACTATCATTGTCAATTATTTACTATTGTTTCAGTTTTGCATGTTTTGACTTCCAGAATAATTAATTTATTCAAACCTCCACAATCGATCATACGTCGGAAGTAGGTGTGAATCAAGATTGTCATGAATTGGGTTTGTAGATGCCTTAAAGGTTTTTAGACATGGCAATGGTTGCTGCAACATTCATGAGTACTCATAGGTTATGAGTATTGGTATAAACCCACGCTCACTTGTATCACTTCATGGAATTTATCTCGAGTGATCGTGAGACGATAACATCATATAAATCTTTAAACCTAGAGATATGAGTTGTTACCTATGAGTTGGTTGTGCATTGATTGCACGTAAACGCATCAGTAACTTGATGTTATAAAACGTGCCTTTGTGTACAATTCAATGAGTAGTAGAACAAGCATATCAGTCGAAGTTTATCTGTTCCTTCTAGAAATAGAAGCGATATCCGGGCCCCTCGATGATTTTGTGTTGACTCATGTACTAGGCCTGGTCAGAACTAAACCGATGTGTTCAGTGAAGTTCTTCGTCAAACAAATCGGATAATCGAGAAACAACTGCTAGACAATAAGCAAGACATAGTTCCATGTGTTTGTCCGGCTGATATCATGAGAACAGAGGATTATGTGATCACTTATCTAAAATGGCGCTTCATAGTTCGACAGAGTCTTCATTGTTCGAGGGAGTTTTCGAGAGCTACGATTGTTGGTTGGTTCCTGAAGTTATAGGAAAATATAGTTACTAGACTTATCCAAGTGGGAGTCTGTTGGATAAGGTGTCTAAGTCCATAACTTATTTGGTATATACTTGACCCGACCGGCATGGTCCATTTGGGTTGCATCTCATCCAAACTATTATGGATAATTTTATGAGAGTTATACACATATGTTTATTAATATATTATGAGTTATAATATATTAATATGAAGTTACGTTATTTAATTAGTTTTAGTCTTAAATTAATTATGAATTAATTTAGAGATTAAAAGGAATACTAATTAAATTATGGGCTATTTGTTTTATATAGTGTGGGCTAATACTCATTTGTTGATGGGCTAGGCTTATGTGGAAGTCCATGGATGATCCATGGAGCTTTTAACCCATGGATCCTTGGAAAAGGAAAAGACATGGGTTATTAGGGTTTCACCCTAACCATGCACACTATATAAGCATGCTTATGGAGCATGAAATGGAGCCTAAGTGAAAACTAGTGATCTAGTGTGTGTGTGCATGTGTGTGGCCGATTTATACAAGGTGTATATTCTCATCAAAGTTTTCCAAGAGTTTGTGGTGTTTGTGATTCCATTTGAGGCATTCACACTATTGGTGCTTGGCCCTCAAACTCCTAAGAACCCAACTCATCAAAAGGTATGTAATCTCTTCTAACTCTTTTATGTTGAAATGTTCCCCATGCCATGTTAGATAGGTTATAAACCTTGGAAAATTATTATTTTGCATGTATTTAGACAAACATAGATCCAAGGTTTATTAGGGTTGCATGCACACTTAGGAAGTGTTAGATTGCTCAAAACCCAACAACAGTCCTAACAACCGAACCTCGGGAACTATTTCACCCCTACTACTACTATTGCATATATCATAGCATAATCTACTGTCAGACATATCTGGGGTATCCGACCTACCCTTCGGTCCTAACTACCAAATCTCGGGGACTATTCCCCCTCCTACTGCCTTTATCTCATATATAACATATCATGCTAGCAGCTAAACATACATAACATACTGTTAGGCATATCTGGGGTGCCTAACCTACCCTTCGGTCCTAACAACCGAACTCTACCACTATCACATATCAAATCTTGCTAGCATATAACATATCAGGTAGTAGCAAACACATATGAATATCACAAATACAAACATCTATCATATGATCCCTACTGGTGGGCTGACATTGTGGCCGTAGACACACCGCTACTGGAAGGTTACTCACCTCGTAGTAGCTGCTGATCCGTGTGTGAAACCTCTGTCTGCTGCTGCTGCTCCGAAAATCCTCCGATATAATTCCCACAAAACACTTAATCATAATCTGATATCTGCTCTTTGGGTAAAATGACCATTTTACCCCTGATCAAGTCAAGTTAAAGTCAAAGTCAACTTCCAGTTGATCTGACTCGCGGAGTTGGGCCGTCAACTTGTCAAGTCCATATCTATTCGATTGTCCTCATTCCCGTCCTTACTCGTCGAGTTAGGCAAAGACTCAACGAATTCCCCTTCTGTACGAACATCCAATGATCCTTCATCCGACTCACCGAGGTTTATGAACAACTCGTCGAGTTCATCTTCATTTGATGAACAAGTCCTGTCCTTGACTCGCCATGTTGTATGAACATATCGTCGGGTTCATCTTCATTTGTTGGGAGATTGCCTTGGACTTGCCGAGTCTATTCTAGCACTCGTCGAATCCCATGAACTCCAGGTCCCCCAACATGTCTAAACAGCTACGAGACTTCCTTATCTCACAACTGACCATCACAGAAGGGTTCGAGGTGGTCAAATGTACACCAACTTGCCGAGTCCCAAGAAAAGACTCGTCGAGTCCATACTATCCAAGTCCATTCCTTTGATTTTTGGTGTACAACTCTTGTCCAAATGATAGATCTATGCTCCTTAGATCGATCTAGCATGTAAAGTTACGAACTTTACGTGCATGCATGTGAGTTTTGAGCCTAAAAGGCGCTAAAATGGCTCTTATGTTGCGTGGGACCTTCCATGGGTGCTAAAGCAACCCTTTTCTGCCTTGTGACCCCTACAAGGCCCTAGATTCGAAGCCTTGACCCCCAACCATGCTTGCAATCATGGTTGGTTACTAGATATGGCTTAAAAAGCCCTAAATCTCCCCAAAAAGGGATCTAACAAAAGAACAAGCAAGGTATGGACTTGATACCTTCTGTAAACTGCAAATGATGAACCAACTAGGACTCCTTTGGTCTTCTCTAGATCCCTCTAGCTCTTCCTTCTTCCTTGTGATCAAAGCCACCAAAAATCTCCACAATTTCCTTAGAATCTTCACACACACAGTTAGGGCTTGTTATGGAGGGTTTATGGGAGCATTAGGGACGAGTGGTGGCTGAAAGAGATGAATAAATAGGGTGCAAACCCTCAGATTAGGGTTGCCGACTCGACGAGTCCATCATTTAAATTCCGTGCCCAATCCCGCTTCTACTCAACGAGTTGGGCCATCAACTCGCCGAGTTCCAGGCCAAAATTGGAAATTACTTAATTAAAAATACATACCAGGAACCAGGTGCTACAATCGCATTGCTTGAAGATTGGATTCTTAAGCTACTACTTTAGAGTTAAAATAGATTGCTAGGAATATGTAATAACATAGTTTTCATTTGAATTGCATTGTAAGGACAAGTTTTTCTGTAATAAAATAAATTTTGAGTTTTATCTTATTTATTTATCCTTGCAATGGCATGTGTGAAAATTGATGTTTGTGTATTTCTAATTTTAGCAATGTTGAATTAGATGTGATTCTTGATTTTGCTATTTGTGGTAGTGTAAAAAGTTTACCAAATAGGACAAGTTTCTCATTGCCCAAGTTTCAATTGGACAGAAACTTGGAATCATGCAACTTGTATTGTATGATGAATGAATAACTTTCATATTTAGCAAATTGAGACTAATTCCTTAACAAAGAGTCAAGTGAAGGACTAGGGGATCAGGTACACATGGTTGTGTGTTGGTCAATTCCACCACAAAGAGAGATAAAAACATTTGTTATGATTTAATAAAGTTTAGTATATATGGTTATACTTATAAGATTAAGTGTAATTATGAGTTGATTGAAAAGTTTCAATGAATGGAAGAATGAATAAGAAGAATCAATTAGGCAGAAAGATAAAAGTTTCTCTAATCTGAAAAGATTGGAGAGTACTTTTGTATCATGTTTTATGATCGTCTTAATGATTGAGAACCATATCACAGTTGATCCTCTAAGGATATCTTAGTACATTTGTATGACTAAGAAGAGGAATCATGAATTGTTGAATTGGTTAAGTCAAAAGGTGAATCATACTTCGTTCCAAAATCAAGTCTTAGAGTCATACTCCAAGATTGTGACTTGAGTGACACTTCTTTAGTAGGTTTATAATGTTGGATTAGTGTCTAAGTCCATAACTATTTTGGTATGTACTTGAACCGATTGTGCATGGTCCTTTTGGGTTGCCTTCACCATAGCAATATGTGAGATGAATTAAGGAGAAAAAGGTTTAATTATGATTTATTAATATATTATACGAATCATATATTAAAGGAGAAATCATGTTTAATTAATATTAGTCAAGAATTAATTAAGAATTAATTTTGTGGCTAAAAGAGATTAATTAAACTTAGGGGGACTGGATTTGTAATTATAAAATAATTGCAATTGGGCTATGTATTACCTAATAATATATAGGTTGGACGAATTCTATGGGGAAGCCCATTAGAAATCGTCCAAGGGATATGTTAATGGAATCCATGGGCTGCTTAGGGCTTAAGCAGTCAGATTAGGGTTTCCTAGTTGAAAACCCTAATAGCCTACCTATATAAAGGAACCCTATTGCCCCAAAAACGTGGCTAAGACTCCCTCTACTGTTTGTAGACGTTTTTGTCTGCCTCCTCTCTTCTCCTCTTCATCCAAGTTGCTCTTGGTGTTTATGACTCCATTAGAGGTGGAACATTTGAGGCACTAAGCTTTCTGAAGCCAAGGATTGATTGTTATTGCTATATAACAATCAAAGGTAAGATCTAAACCCTATTTTATGTTAATATGATTAATTGTATGCTAGATATAGGGTTTATAGCTTTGGATATTCAATTGCATGTTCATTAGACAAACTAGATCCAAAAGCTATTAGGGTTTGCATGTACACCATAGGAATGCTGTATTGCTCAAAACCCATCATATAACACTTATCAAATGTGGAGTTTGAAAAAGTTTTCTTATTCCTGCATGTTTGAAATTGGTAAGTTGTGATATCTTGGATACGACAAAGACCAAGTAAGATTAATTGTGTGAAGTGTTAAACTTGATAAAAAGCTACACTAACTCTTGAATATTTGTTTTGTCAAGGAATGTTTCTTGACAAGAGAATCTTATATGTCAAGAGGTAAGTGGGAGTCTTAATGATCTTGCAATGTTTCAAGAACAAATCAAGAATAAACCTATTTGATTATCACTAGCACGCAACTTGAGGTTTATAACCTATCGTGTTGGCATATTCCTTGTTTCCGTGCCATTCCAGTTGGGTTAATTGTGCATGTGAGTTCTATGAGTTCTCAATTGAATGCATAAAGGAAAAGCATCTTGATCTATGGAAAGTACATTAATGTGTAAAGGTGAGTTGACTGAACAACTTGGAAGACATGGTGGGCATTCGTGCTACCATGTGGCAAGAAATCGAGATTGAACAAGTTTAGTCCAAATGAGTTTGGATTTGTCGCAAACCTTGTCCTACGATTATAACTATGGAAAATTCACATGGATAAGAACACATAAGCTATAAAATCTAAGTGTCATAAGATTTCTCTCCATTTCATGAAAATGATTGTGAGGAAACGCTTTCACTAAGAGAGATTTTAGGAAGATAGCAGTTGTGAAAATTTCATTCTCAAATTCGATTATGATTACTGCATTCCTCTTCATGGTTCGAGTTGTGAGATTTGGCAATTAGTCTAAGCATTTGGGACTTAGTAACATAAGTTCTAAATTAGTTTAGACGCACATGTGAGCTATCTAAGGAAAGGTGTATCAATTTAAGAAGCTTGGATAAAGTCTTATCGAAGCATCTAGTATTGAAAAAATGAATTTTGGAAGTCAATAAGTATTGATTACTAGAAGTTCACCTGTTTTCTGAATACATGTCAAAGCTAGTGGGAGCATAAATGTTATGCTTGTATGGTAATAATCATCGTGTTAGTGGGAGCATAATTATTATGTTACATATTGCAAGTTGGCAATATTAATTATGGAAAACAATAATTTTACTTTGCAAAGTTGCAAGGTTGAAAGGTTGTTTTACTATAATTAAGGGAGAGAATATTATACTTCATTTAAAATCTAAAAGCATAGATTGTGAGATTTTAGTAATATTTTAGTCAAATATATATAAGAATGTTATGTTGAAATGGTTCAACATAAGGAAATTCTATATATGGAAAGGATAATCGCGTTCTCAAAATTTGGTTATGATTACGACATCCCTTTTCATAATCAAAATTATGATAATATGGCAATTAGAAATATTATAGCAAAGGACTGGCCTAGTATCACATCTTTATGTGATACATTATGAATCATGTCCCATACCTTTGGGTATAGGATCGATTGCATATGCTATAATATCCGACCGTTCTAATTTTCCAAATGCCTAGGGCATTAAGTGGGAAAAAGGACTAGAATTGGATTTGACTAAAATATATTAAACAACTGTTAAAAGACAATCTGAGGTTCGCTAAGGATTTGATGCTTGTGAGTAGTTGGAAGTATAGTATTGGATGGACCATATCGACATTATTAAGAATAGATAAGATTCTATTTGGAATGAGTTGTCATATGGCAAAGATGGAATGTTTCCATATATGGGAGTTGAAGATTAAGAATTTATGTCTAGTTTAGAAACTTTTAGGCAAAGAAGGATGTTCAAAGGAATGTACTTTGAATGTGAGACTTCAAGCACTTTGTAATTTCATTGGCTGAATCTTTGTGATTTTGTGCTGTGACTTTACGAAAGGATCGTCGCATAAAATGTTAAAATTTAACATATTCTAATAGTGGCAAAAACCTTGTGTTCTTATACTAACAATGAGGATTGGAAATTGTTAAATGAGAATCATTGGAAAGTTCTCATTTAATTTATTTCACAAAGTAAGGACCATAGGAACCATAGTGTGCATGCTTGGTGCATGGGACAACTATTGTTATAATTCAAGTGTCAAGATTATCCGAAACATTATACAATGAATAATGAGTAATCAATATGGTGTTTAAATAAAAGTGCTTTATTTACACTCAAAAGTTTTGAGGCCATATAGGTGTTGGATTAATGTCTAAGTCCATAACTATAATTGGTAAGACTTGACCCGACCCGACATGGTCCATTTGGGTTGCATGGCATCATGCACTTGGATAGACTAAATGAGAGAAATAAGACACTTATGGTTATTAATATATTATAAGTTATAGTATATTAATAATAAGAATAATGAGATTATTTAATTAGTATTGATCAAGAATTAATCTAGGATTAATTAAGTGATCAAAAGAAGACTAATTAAATATATGGGTTGATTGTGTAAATCACCCATACTTGTATAGTGGGCTAATGCTCCATGGATAATCAAGTTGGGCTAAAACCCATAGGATGGTCCATGGATGCTCCATGGTGTATTTGAACCCATGGATCCAAGGAAATGGAAAGCCATGACAATTAAGAGTTTACCCTAATGGTAACACTATATAAAGATCACATTCTTGGGAAAAATCGGCCACTAGTGTGTGAAGTAAAAGGGCTAGCCAATTTTCATGAGTGTAGTTTTCTCTTAAGTCATTCCATGTGTATTTGGTGTTGTGTGAACCATTTGAGGTGTCACACTTGGGGCACTAGGCACTCAAGCTTCATGAAGACTTTCTACACCAAAGAGGTATGTATTCTATCTTGCTATAGTTGTTGTTTTGTATGCTAGATTAGGATAATACCTTGGAAGTTCTTATTTGCATGTATAATAGACAAAACATAGATCCAAGGTATTTAGGGTTGCATGTACACTTGGAGTGTTAGAATGCTCAAAACCCAACAGTGGTATCAGAGCCTAGGCTTGTTTTCTTGTTATACCTGCAATAGAAGCTGAAAAAACGAATTTGGTGCTGTCTGATCATCTGACTCGGTGAGTCCATGCCTAAAAAGTGATCAATTCGATCCAACTCGCCGAGTTGGTTCATGCACTCGACGAGTTGGACCCCCAGACAGCATATTTTCGAGTTTTTTGGCTAGAAATGGACTAGGAACATTACCCTAAGTTGTTTTTGAACTTATAAACTTGTTTTTGATGTGGTAATGTTCATGCTAATCTATTTTCAAAGATAATTGTCAATAGATTCATGTTTTGTATTAGTTTAAGGTTTAGACTAATTACATGAAAAAGTTTGATTTGAATTATCTTGTACTTATGTGTTGCTTAGGTTAATAGAAATGTTGAGTGAAATAGTTGTTTTCAATCCATTTTAATCTAAGAGTTGAGTATAAAATGTGTTTGTGTAACTTGTCCTCAAGTTACATGAAGAGTCACATTAAAGACTCATAAAATTCATAAAAGTTGGCAATGGTTACAAAATGAAGAGTCTTGTGTCATTGAATGATTTTTTATGACTCCATAACTTGTCCTCAAGTTATGGAAGTTCAAGAGTCACTTCATTAAAGAAAAATATGTAACCATAATTAAATCCATAAGTTATAAAATCAAGAAAAAGTTAGTTCTTTTATTAGTTTAAAGTCTTCCATAACTTGTCCTCAAGTTATGGAACTTGAAGAGTTTTTGGATTAAAACTACTTTAAACAAGGTAGGTAAAGGGTGACTTAATGTTTATCATAGTATCGATGGAGCGTGTGTGGTTAACCGGCACATCGACTGAGGGGTAAACACTTAAGGGTACCAAGTGATTTGCATGGTTACTTCACACCTTGTTTTGTGATCCTCGGCATCCCAGTCACAAAACCTGAAGGGCACACTCGAGATTAAAACATGCCTTTGAACAGTTCAATGAATCTCAAAGATCTAGGAGTTTCAAAAACCAATTAAAACCTAATAATACATTTCGTTTATCTTGGTGGAAATTGGTGAATCGTCATTCACCTACCTTCAAATATTTTATAGCTTGGATTACGACATACCTCTTCTAAGTTATAAAATAGTTTGTTGGGTCCTAGCCTTAATATTTCATATTGGGTGTCATATTAAGGACGTTAAATCAACTATCTTGAATATCTCCCAAAAGTTGTCTGGTTTAGGCACCTATGATCTTCCCAAATCTTTTGAAACAAGGTTTTCTAAATGAAGATGATGTCCTTTGGAAATCATACTTCTTTCACCTCCTCCAATTATTCTCCCCAACCCACAAGTTCTTGAAAAGTTTAAGGTCACTCAAGCCCTATTGGCAAGGCAAGGTCGAGGTGTGAACACATCTTGGAGATGTAGTCACATATTGACAAGCCGGGAGAGTTGGGTGTCAAAGTCTTGAGAAAGTTGGTGGTTCAATCACTTTCTAAGTCACATAGTGAGTTCCTTTGGGACACCTATGAAACAGAATATGACAAGACCCTTAATGATCTTATCTATTTGCTAAGATCAACTTCCTGAAACTTGATGGACATTGACAATAGTGACACAGGAAATCCAGAAAAGCATTCTCTTCCCAATGGAAAGGGATCGGCCATAGTCAACTCGGTTGACCAAATGGTAAAGAGAAAAGTTAAGTCTGTGATAGTCCCGTGCACCTTTATCAAAGGGTCCATATTTTTATATTGCCAAAGAAAGGGGCATTGGTTGCGAAGCTGCCAAATTTACCTAAGGATATTAAAGTCAATGAGTTTGACTCTACTTCAGGTAAAGTCCACTATCTAACTCTGTTAAGTTTCTATTCTGAGATTCTAGATACATGATGTGACTGAGTCGCATGGTGATGTTTTAAGAATCAAAGAAAAGTGAAGAAACTTAAAGAAAGAATATGCTGAATCTGATCGCGTAGATGGATTTCTATCGCATAATTTGAAGATCGGATTCTTGAGCTACTTCTTAAGAGTTATGAGATATTGCTTAGGAATAGATAACAAGAAGTTTTCATATGGATTGTAAGGATAAGTTTTTCCGCAAAGTTTTAAAATAAAAGAAAAATTTTAGATTTTATTTATTTTAAAATATCCTTACAATGGCATTTGAGAAAAAAATTGTTGCTTATATGATTCCAATAATAGCAAGAGTGGAAATATGAAATTGATTCTTTCATTTGTGGTAATGTCTAAATTTACCAAATAAGGAAAGATTTTCATCACCCAAGTTTCAATTGGACCGGAACTTGGAATCATGCAAGTTGTATAGCATGATGAATGAGAACTTTCAAGTTTTGGAAAATTAAGACTAATTACTTGTTCACATGGATGTGTGAGTCAAGTAAAGGACTAAGGGATCGATTACACATTCTTGTGCACTGATTAAGTCCACTACAAAAGTTTGATAAGACTATTCGTCGTAGTTTACTAAAGCTCAGTAAATGTGATTATACTTACAAGCTTAAGTGTAACTCTGAGACATTGGAAAAGGTTCCAATGTATGACAGAGCGAATAAGAAGAATCAAATTAGGCAGAAGGATAAAAGTTTCTTAAATCTGAAAAGATGGGAGAGTACTTTAGTATCAGTTTTTGTGATCATCTTAATGATTAAGAAACCATAGCACAATTAGTTCTCTAAGGAAGTCTTAGTGCATTATTATGACTAAGAAGAGGAACTTGAATTGTTGAAATGGTTAAATCAAGAAGATGAGTCATACTTCGTTCCAATACAAGTCTTAGAGTCATACTCCAAGATTGTAACTTGAGTGACATGTCTCAAAGAAGGTTTAAAACACTTTTCAAATGTAAGAGTAAAAGTTTTCTACTCTTGTACATTTGAAATTGGTAAGTTGTGATGTTTTGGATAAAACAAAGACCAACTTAGGCCAATTGTGTAAAGTGTTTTTCTTGATTAGAATCCGCACTATCTCTTGGATATTTGACAAGGGAGTCTTATAGGTCAAGAGGACAGTGGGAGTCTTTAAGGTCTTGAAAGTCTCAAGAACTAATCAAGAATAGAATCTGAAGTTCTTCTTTGGCACACGACTTAAGGTTTATAACCTATCGTGTTGACATATTCTGTGCCCATTCCAGTTAAGGTTGGCTTTGCATATGAGCTCTTAGAGTTCTCAATGTGTTGCACTACAACTTGGAAGCAATGGCAGGCCCTTGAGCTGCTAGGTGGCAAGAAGTTAAGATTGAGTTCAATCCATATGACTTTGGATTTGTCATTATCCTTGTCTTGTGACTATGGTTTTGACAATTCACATGGATAAGAACACATACACCATTAAATCTAAGTGTCATAAGGTTTCTCTCCGATTCATGAAAATGATGGTGAGGAAACACTTTCACTAAGTAGATTTTAGCTAGATAGCAATTGTGATATTTGCATTCTCAAAGTCGTTAGTGGAGCGTGTGTGGTTTACCGGCACACTAACCTGGACTTGTGAGAAGTGGAAAAAAAGGTCTAACCATTATGATTACGGCATACCTCTTCATAATTGTTTAGACACACAAGTGTGCTATCTAAGGGAAGGTGTGTGATTTTGATAAAGTTTTATCAAAACAATCTAGTATCAGAAATCTGAACTTTGGTAAGAAAGTCAATGAAGTATTGATTTCTAGAAGTCCAGCTGATTTCTAAGTACATGTCAAAGCTAGTGGGAGCATAAGTGTTATGCTAATAATCATCATGTTAGTGGGAGCATGATAATTATGATAAGTATTGCAAGCTAGCAATGTTAATTATAGAAAACAAAAGGTTTCAATTGGGAAAATGTTGTTTTGCTATAATTAAGGGAGAGGAAATTATACTTCAACTCAAATCTATAAGCTTAGATCATGAGGTTTTAATTATTTAGTCAAGGATATATATGAATTTCATGTTGGAATGGCTCAACATAAGGAAATTCTGTATACGGGTCCATTATTTGCGTTCTAAAATTCGATTATGATTACGACATCCCTTTTCATAATCTGAACTATGAGAACTTGGCAAATTGAAATGGACATATTATAGCAAAAGACTGGTTTAGTCTTTATGTGAGACATCATGAATCGTGTCCCATATGCTTCGGATATAGGGTCGATTACATATGCTATAATCATCCGTTCTAAAATTTTCCAAATGCCTGGGGTATTAAGAAAGGAAAAGGTTTAGAACTGGATATGACTAAAAGGATTAAACAATTGTCGAGGACAATCTAAGGTTTACCAAATATTGGTTACTCAAGGACAATTGAAAGTATAGTGATAATTCTGGAAGGACCATATTGACATAATCTGTAAGGAGGCAACTCTTGTTCAGAAGTGATAGTCAAAATGGAATCTGGAAATGTTTCAAAGTTAGAAAATTTTCAATTTGTGTAAGATTAAGGAAACTTAATGCAAGAAGGATGTTTCCAAGGAGTTGATCTCCTTTGGAATACTCTGTAATGATTGTTGCCAAGTCTTTATGACTTTGTGCATAATCATTACAAGAGGATCAATGCATATAAGTTTAGAATCTAACAGATTTCAATAAATGGCATGAATTTGGAATTCTTGCATTTGCAGTAAGGATTTGGGACTGTGAAAAGAGAATCATTGAAGTTATGTTCAATTGATCTAGTTCACAAAGTAAAGATCATAGACAAACATAGTATGCATACTTCGTGTGTGGCATGACTAGTGTTTAGAAAAAACATAGTGTACATGCTTGGAGCATGGGACAACTATTGTTTTAAATTCAAGAATAAAGTTGATAGTTGAAACGGTATACAATGAATAATGTGTATTCATATGGTGATAAATAAAAGGTGTTTTATTTATGTTCAAAGGGTTGATACCATATTGGATTCAATTATTATTGTGTTTCACTTTGCATGTTTTGACTTCCCGAATAAACTAGGTTATTCTTCCAGAATGACTAAGTTATTTAAACCATCCATAGTTGGTCATATGTTGGAACTAGATATGAATTAAGACTGTCATGGGTTGGTTTGTAGAGGTCTAAGGTGTTGGACAAAGGGCTACAACACTCATGAGTGCTCATAAGTTCTGAGTATTGGATCCAACCCGCGCTCATTGGAATCAATTCATGGATTTTAATCACGAGTGATCATGAGACGATAACATCTTATATTCTTCAAACCTAGAGATATGAGTTGTTACTATGAGTTGGTTGTACATTGATTGCACGAAAACGCATTTGGTAACTCGGTGCTATAAAACGTGCCTTTGTGTATGATTCAACAAGTAGTAGAACAAGCCATATGAGTCGAAGTTTATCCATTCCTTTTACCTTCGGGATAAAAGTGATATCTGTGGGCCCCTCGATGATTTGATGATGACAAATGGAAGTGCTCGACCGGGCCAGGACTGATTTGATTTGTTCAATTAGTCAGTCGTCATAAATCGGAAATCGGGAAGCAACAAATGGACGGAGATAATGATTATAATCCATGTCTCAGTCCATATGATATCTAGAATGGAGGAATATATGATCCCTTATCTAATGGACAAGTCATTGACAAAGGTCAGAGTTCATCTACAAGGTCAGAGTTCGACAGAAGCTTTTGAGAGCTATGATTGCCAGTCGGTTCCTGAAGTCATACGCAATAATAGTTTTAGACTTATCCAAGTGGGAGACTGTTGGATTAATGTCTAAGTCCATAACTATAATTGGTAAGACTTGACCCGACCCGGCATGGTCCATTTGGGTTGCATGGCATCATGCACTTGGATAGACTAAATGAGAGAAATAAGACACTTATGGTTATTAATATATTATAAGTTCTAGTATATTAATAATAAGAATAATGAGATTATTTAATTAGTATTGATCAAGAATTAATCTAGGATTAATTAAGTGATCAAAAGAAGACTAATTAAATATATGGGTTGATTGTGTAAATCATCCATACCTGTATAGTAGGCTAATGCTCCATGTATAATCAAGTTGGGCTAAAACCCATAGGATGGTCCATGGATGCTCCATGGTGTATTTGAACCCATGGATCCAAGGAAATGGAAAGCCATTACAATTAAGAGTTTACCCTAATTGTAACACTATATAAAGATCACATTCTTCGGAAAAATCGGCCACTAGTGTGTGAAGTAAAAGGGCTAGCCAATTTTCATGAGTGTAGTTTTCTCTCAAGTCATTCCATGTGTATTTGGTGTTGTGTGAACCATTTGAGGTGTCACACTTGGGGCACTAGGCACTCAAGCTTCATGAAGACTTTCTACACCAAAGAGGTATGTATTCTATCTTGCTATAGTTGTTGTTTTGTATGCTAGATAAGGATAATACCTTGGAAGTTCTTATTTGCATGTATAATAGAGAAAACATAGATCCAAGGTATTTAGGGTTGCATGTACACTTGGAGTGTTAGAATGCTCAAAACCCAACAATAGGATTAAGTATTATTATTGTGTTTCACTTTGCATGTTTTGACTTCCAGAGTAACTTGGTTATTCAAACCTCCACAGTCGTTCATACGTTGGAAGTAGGTATGAAACAAGACTTTCATGAATATGTATGTAGATTGTCTGAAGTGTTTAGACATAGCACAAGTTTGCTGCAGAGTTCATAAGTGCTTTAATAATATTAGAGTATTGGACTAAACCCACACTCACTTGAATCACTTCTTGGATTTTATCACAAGTGATTAGTGAGACGGTAATATTATATATTCTTGAAACCAAGACGTGTGAGTTGTTATTTTTTGGTCAATTTCACATTGATAATAAGTAAACACACCAGTAACTTGGTGTTATAAAACTTATTATTGTGTGTGATTTGATGAGTAAATGCAAGTGAGCATTTGAGTCGAAGCTTATCCATTCTTTTTACCCAAATTTGGATAAAAGCGATATATGTGGGCCCCTCGATGATTTAGTGATGACACCCTAAAGCGCTTGGCCAAGCTAGGACTGATTTGATTTGTTCAATTAGTCAGCCGTCATAAATCAGAAATCAGGAAATAGAACATATACAAAGAGAATGATTAATATTCGTGTCTCATGTCTATAGGATATCTAGAATGGAGGAATATATGACCCCTTATCTAAAGGACACGCTTCTGATAATATCAGAGTTGACAGCGCCTTTTGAAAGCTACGATTGCTGATCAGGTTCTGAAGTAATTACAAAATAGTTATTAGACTTATCCAGACTGTTGGATTAGTGTCTAAGTCCATAACTATTTTGATATGTACTTGACCCGATTATGAGCATGGTCCTTTTGGGTTGCCTTCACCATAGCAACTTGTAGGATGAATTATGGAGAGAAAGGATTAATTATGATTTATTAATATATTATGAGAATGATATATTAAAGGAGAAATCATATTGTTTAATTAATATTAGTCAAGAATTAATTAAGAATTAATTTTGTGGCTGAAAGAGATTAATTAAACTTAGGGGACTGGAATTGTAATTAAATAATAGTTTCAATTAGGCTAATGGATTCCTAATAGAAAGGACATTGGATGAAATCTATGGGAAGCCCATATGATTTTTGTCCAAGGGCTTTGTGAGGGAACTCCATGAGTTGCTTATGGCCTAAGCAGAGAATTAGGGTTTCACCTAAAACCCTAGCACCCCACACAAGTATATAAAGACTGTTGGATATAGTGTCTAAGTCCATAAATTTATTTGGTATGTACTTGACCCGACCCGACATGGTCCATTTGGGTTGCATGGCATTGCAATACTTGGATAGAAAAAATGAGAGAAACGACACTTGTGATTATTAATATATTATAAGTTCTAATATATTAATAATAGTATTATTTAATTAGTATTGATCAAGTATTAATTTAAAATTAATTTGGTGATCAAAATGAGACTAATTAAATATGTAGGGTTGATTATGACAATCATCTAATCTTTTATGGTGGATTTATGATCCATGGTTCATGGGTTTAGGTTATAACCATTTGGAGCTCCATGTATAGTTCATGGGAGTTACAAACCCATGGATCATAAGAAAGGAAGAGTCATGACAATTATGGGCATTCATGTGAAAACCCTAATTGTGACAACACTATAAAAGGGTCCATATATCTAGCAAAATCGGTTACCAAGTATACTATAGAGGGCATAATCGATTTTGAGGCTTACTGACACTCTCTCAAGTTATTCCAAGTTTTGTAGTGTTGTGTAAAGTATTTGAGGCACAACATTTGGGGTGCTAGGCTCACAAAGTCTTCAAGGAATCCAAGCAACAACAAGGTATCTACTTCTACTTGGTTTTGTATTACATATTCCCCATGCTATGCTAGTTAGGAAGTAAACCTTGAAAAACAGTTTTGCATGTATATAGAGAAAACATAGATTCAAGGTTTATAGGGTTCCATGTACACCATAGGAGTGTTAGAATGCTCAAAACCCATCAGTGGTATTAGAATGCTCAAAACCCATAGGAGTGTTAGAATGTTCACTATTCGATTGGACTCGCCGAGTTCATGGGGAGGACTCGACGAGTCCATGACTAAATTCATCCTACTCGTCGAGTAGGATCATGCACTCGACGAGTAGGTGCGTGCTGGGCAGTTTTTCGAGTTTTGTTGCTGGAAATGGGCTATAATCATTATCCCAAACTGTTTTGGACTTGTAAAATATGTTTTTCAAAGTGGTAATGATTATGTTAACCTATTTGAAATGACTTTTATCAATTTTCAAGTATTATATGTGTTAATATGATTTCTTGAAATTGCTTGATATGAATATTTGTTCTTATGAGTGTTAGAAGATCATAGGAATTGTGTGTAACCTACATGTTTGTTTAATTCTTGATCTTAATGGCAATGATGGTGTCCATAACTTGTCCTCAAGTTATGGATAAACAAAAGTTACTTCTTTAAATTGTTATTAAAGAACAAAGAGGTTTCATAAAATGAAGAGTCTTCATTTTGAAGAGTCTTGAAGTAGTTCCAAAATAGTCTTACACTGTAATACTTTAATTCCAAATTAAACCTTAGATTTTTAAAAAATTTTAAAAACCAACCCTTATACTATTATTATAATCTTATTATATAGATATGTATAAGAATATTTCATTCTTACCGTTAGTAGGACTCATTCACGAAGCCGGTCTATAAGGGGGTTATAAGGTGACTGCCTATAAAATGGTAGTTTAATGGGTGGCCACTCTCACCCACCTCTTCATTGACTGGTGGAGGGTCGTTAGCCGAATGGGTAGGATAGGACTTTAATTCTCATTAAAAGTATAATGAATTATAAAGTAACTATACATTATTAATTCCCAATCTTAGTTACTTTAGGAAAATGTGAAACAGGTGCTAGCCCATGAAATTACACTTTGTACCTTACCAAGTCGTTAGTGGAGCATGTGTGGTTAACCGGCACACCAATAAGGACTAGTGGGTAACTTGACTTTATTATAGATCGGTGGAGCGTGTATGGTTAACCGGCACATCGATTAGGTAATATAGTTAAGGGTGGTTATTCACACCTTGTTTATGATCCTCAGCATCCTAATCACAAACTTGAGAGGGCACAATCGAGATTCAAACATGCCATTGAAATGTTCAATGTATCTCAAAAGATCTAGGAGTTTCAAAACAAATAAAACCTAATAATAAAATATTTCGTTCTTATGGTGGAAATTGGTAAATTGTCATTTACCTACCTTCAAATATTTTATAGTGTGGATTACGGCATCCCTCTTCCAACTATAAATAGTTTGTTGGATCCTAGCCTTAATATTTCATTTGGGTGACTTATTAAGGACTCTTAATCTAATGAAACTTATTTTTCTTTTCTTTCAGATGTCTTCCAACAATGCTGCTGGCTCAAACCCTACAGGCTCCTTTTCCCTAATGAACTTGTGTGGGAAAGTCACTTTTGATGGATCCAACTTTAATGAATTGATCAGAAACATCAAGATGATTACCCGCTATGAGGACAATGAGTATGTCCTCGATAGGGAGCTTAAGGTTGTGAATGAAGCCACTGCTACTCCTGAAGAGTTTGCGGAGTTTGTTGCACATGAGAAGGATGCCACTAAATTGTCCTGCATCATGTTGGCCACCATGACTCCCGAACTTCAAAAATCCTATGAAGATTTCTACCCCTATGAGATGCATCAAGATTTGGTGGAAAGGTATCTCCAGAGCGCGTGTCAGGAGAGGTATGAAATCATCTCTTCCATGATAACAGCCAGGATAAAAGATGGTGAACCCATCACCGGTCACTTGCAGAAAATGCAAAGGTTTGTGGACCGGTTACTGAAGCTCAATGTTGACTTCCCTAAGGACATGGCGATTGATATCATTCTCCATTCCTTACCTCCAATTTATGATCAGTTTCGTATGACTTATCATATGAAAAAGGAGGAAGTCACATTTAGCAAGCTTCAAGGACTCTTAAGGACAGCTGAATACTTCTACTCCTACTCCTTTAGCTGCCCCTGTTCTGGCTATTAGGCAAGGAAAGGGTATGAAGAGGAAAACCCCTTCGAAGGGTACCAAGGGCAAGCCCCTTGATGCTTCCTCTTCGAGTGGGACAACGAAAGGTCCCATTACTCCTTTTTCAAACCCAAAGGAAGCACAATGCTTCTATTGCCAGGAGAAGGGGCACTTAAGCGAAGTTGCCCCAAGTACCTGCAAGATGTAAAGGATGAGAAAGTTAAACCCACCCATGCAGGTATTTATACAATATTTTCTAATAACTCGTCTAATGCTAATTCTTGGGTGCTTAATACAGGTTGTGGTATTCACGTTTGTACTGATTTGTAGGGACTAAGAAGAAGTGAGCAAGTGGAGCACGGGAAGATAAACTTAGTCATGGGCAATAGGAAAGCATCACCTGTCACCAAGATAGGATTTTATTATTTATTGCTTAATAATAGGTTAATGTTAGATTTGAAGAAATGTTGTTACTCACCCGAAATGGCGAGAAATATTATTTGTTTTCATGGCTTGTACAAACAAGGTTTTACATTTTATTTTGATAATAATAATGGTGCTATTAGTGTTTATTACAATGATGTATTTTACTTTAAAGAATTACCTTGTGATGGTGTATATGAAGTTGTGAATGTTGTAGACAATCTAGGAAATAATGTGTTGTATGTTGATTCTTCGAATAGCTTGGATAAAGCATCCTTGTGGCATTGCTGTCTTGGACATGTTAACAAGAAGCACATAGGCCAACTCCAAAAGGCTGGAGTTTTGGAATCATTTGACCTCAAGTCTGATGATAGTTGCGAGTCTTGTTTGCTTGGAAAAATGACAAAGTCACCCTTCACAGTTACTTGTGATAGGGGTGAAGGTTTGTTGGACCTCGTACACACAGATGTGTGTGGGCGCTTCAGAGTTGCTACAAGGGATGCTAATCGCTATTATGTGACTTTTACTGATGATTACAACAGATATGGATATATCTACTTAATCAAGCATAAGTCAGACACTTTTGAGAATTTTAAAGAGTTTAAGCAGGATGTTGAGAATGAATTGGGCAGGAACATCAAGATGCTCCGATCCGATCGGGGAGGAGAGTATCTTATCATTGAGTTCCTTGACTATCTTAAGGAATGTGGGATTGTCTCACAATTGACACCTCCTAGGACACCACAGTTGAATGGTGTGGCTGAGAGGCGCAATCGAGCCTTGTTGGATATGGTTCGTTTCATGACGAGTCAAGATTCGTTACTAATGTCTTTCTGGGGGTATGCCTTAGAGACTGCCACCCATATCCTTAATCTAGTCCCTACTAAAATGGTTGCCAAAACAGCTCATAAGATGTGGACTAGGAAGGTTCCCAATTTAGACCACATCAAGATTTGGGGTTGTGAAGATTTCGTGAGGGGTGGGACTCATGACAAGCTTGAACCTCGAAGTGAGAGGTGTATTTTCATCTGCTACCCACAGAGTTCCTTTGGTTACCTCTTCTACAGACCCAGTGATAATGTTGTCTTTGTAGCAAGAAGAGGAGTCTTTTGTGAGAGAGAAATTATGAGCCAAGGGGACAGTGGGAGGCAAATTGTTCTTGAAGAGCTTCAAGAGTCAAGTGGTGAAGGAACCTCAAATGCTATCAGTTAACCTGAGGAGGAAACTCCTGTTGAGCCGATGGATGAGTCTGTACCTCCAAGGCGTTCCACTAGGGTGAGGAACACACCTGAATTGTATTATGGTTATCACATCACCACTGAAGGTGATACATTTATTAGTGACAGTACACTGATAGATTTGGATGAACCTAATAATTATAAGGAAGCCATGGCAGGCCCTGAGTCTGCAAAATGGAAGGAGCCTATGGACAACGAGATTCAGTCCATGTATGACAAATAAGTTTAGAACTTGGTTGACAATGTACCAGGTCGTAAGTGTTGGATTAGTGTCTAAGTTCATAACTATTTTGGTATGTACTTGACCCGATGGTGCATGGTCCTTTTGGGTTGCCTTCACAAAAGCAACTTGATAGGATGATTTATGGAGAGTAAGGATTAAATATGATTTATTAATATATTATGGGAATAATATATTAAAGGAGAAATCATATTGTTTAATTAATATTAGTCAATAATTAATTGGTAATTAGTTTTGTGACTAAAAGAGATTAATTAAACTTAAGGGACTGGAATTGTAATTATAAGATAATTGCAATTTGGGCCATGGATTGCCTTGTATTAAGGGATGGACGAATTCTAATGGGAAACCCATAAGGAAATCGTCCATAGGCTTAATTAAAGGAGTCTGTGGGTTGCTTAGGGCTTAAGCATCCAAATTAGGGTTTCCTTGTTAGATAACCCTAATAGCCCAACTATATAAAGACCCCTTAAGGCTCAAAAACGTGGCTAAGCTTCTTGTAAGGGTTTCTACACGTTTTTGGCAGCCTCCATCCTCTCTCCTCTTCATCCTCTTGCTTATGGTGTTTGTGAACCATTAGAGGAGTGACACTTGTGACTCTAAGCCTTCCAAAGTCAATTCAAGGAGGAATTGTGATTGTTATTGCTACATAACAATCAAGGTAACACTATAAACTTATTCTCATGTTAATATGATTATATGTATGCTAGAATTAGGGTTTATAGTCTTGGATTCAAAGCATGTACAATAGAGAAACCTAGATCCAAGCATTAGGGTTTGTATGAGCACATAGGATGTCTTATGACCAAAACCCAACAGTGGTATCAGAGCCTTGATTGGTTTCTATTGTATTGATGCATATTTGATCGTAATAAGCACTGAAAATCGATTTTTTTGAGTTTTGAAGGTTTGACTCGCCGAGTCACTTGGTGAACTCGCCGAGTCAGATGAACTCGACGAGTCCAAGCCCAGACTCGACGAGTCAAAGTGTCTGACAGCTCGTTTTCGCGATTTTCTTCCTGTTTTGGTTTTGGATAATTACCATAAACTCGTTTTTGTGATAAAATCCGAATTTTTTTCATTATTATGTGATTATCCTTACCTAAATAGAAGATAATTGTCAAAATTTAGATAATCACTTGTTTTATTAGATAAAGTTTGATTATTTGTAATTTAGATTTGAATTATCTTGTGAAATAGTTTCAATTTATCCCTTTAGGTTTTATAGTTTAAATTTGAACCCCAAAAGTTTTGTTGTTTTGAAATTTAAATAGTTAAAACCCTAATATTTTGAAATATTTCAAAACTTGCCCTCAAGTTTTGGAATTTAAAGGTTGATTAAAAGGTTTAATTAGAAATGTTAAATTCTAAAACTCTAGTAATGTTTTGAAAAGTTCAAATCACACCCTTATGGTTTTATTAATTAATTAAGGAGTATAATTAAAAGAGGTTTAATAAATCCATAAAAGTTTAGGTTAACCTTTTAATTGAATTAAAAGTGTAATTGTTAAAGTTAACCATATAGTATTTTAAAAGTATAAAGTACACCCTATGCTATATATAACATTAAAATTCTAACATTATATATAAGTATGAGTAAAAGTCAGTCTTACCGTTAGTAGGCCTCATTCACGAAGCTGGTCTATAAGGGGTGTTTAAGGAAATTGCCTATAAAATGGCGATTGAATGGGTATCCACTCTTACCAACCGCACTCTTGACTAGTGGAGGGTCGTTAGCCGAACGGGTAGGATAGGACGAAACCTTCCATTATAAGTATAATGAAATACAGAGTAACTAAATGTTTCGCAAATTCCCAATCTTAGTTACTTAGGAAAAAGTGAATTGATGCAATTCCATGAAATTACACTTTGTGCCCTTGCGAAGACGTTAGTGGAGCGTGTGTGGTTTACCGGCACACTAAATGGTTCTAAGCAAAGGTAGCAAAGGGTGACTCAATGTTTGTCATAGTTCGGTGGAGCGTGTGTGGTTTACCGGCACATCGAATAGGTGATTGTAACATGTGAGGGCACCATGTAGTTTGCATGGTTATTCACACCCGCTTTGTGATCCTCGGCATCCCAGTCACAAACAAGAGGGGCATATCGAGATTTAAACATGCCATTGAAATGTTCAATGAATCTCAAAGGATCTAGGAGTTTTCATAGATTTAAAACTTAAATTTCTTTTTCGTTTCTCATGGTGAAAACTAGTGAATCGTCATTCACTTACCTTCAAATGTTCTGCGATTTGGGTTACGGCATCCCTCTCCCGAGTTGTAGGATATTGTGTTGGGTCCTAGCCTTGGAATTTCATTTGGGTGATTTACCAAGGACTCAATCAATCAACCAACTTGAATTCGTTTTTCTCCCGATTAAAAGTTCGACAACTATGGTCTTCTCAAATCCCGTGGAACAAGCATTCCACGTGAAGATGATATTCCACGATTCGATCGAGGAACAAGAAATCATGCTTCACTTCCTCCTCCTCCTCCAATTATTCTCCCTAACCCACAAGTTCAAAGGCTTGAAAAGTTCAAGATCACTCAAGCCCTTTTGGCAAGTGAACATAAAGAAGGAAAGTTGGTGTGTGCACACGTCCTAGGGATGAAGTCACAATGTTGGGATCCGTTGTCTGTAAGGAAATGGCTGTTGATTGGGTTCTTCAGTCACTTCCTAACTCATGTAGTGAGTTCGTAAGAGAGTACTATATGATGAGCTACGACGTGACCCTTATAGTTTTCACCTATATGCTTGTTGCTGCTGAATCAGCAATGGTTTGGCGCAATAGAAAAGCAAAGTTGATTGGTGAATCTGCCTTCAAGACCTCTATGGATATAGACAATGGCAATGAAAGACATGCAATGATCGAAAAGTTTGATCATAAGAGAAAGGCGATGTCTGAAGTAGTTCCATGTGTTGTTCCAAAAAGAGTCAATTTGCTTTTATTGCCAAGAGAAGGGGCATTGGAGACGAAGCTGCCCTATTTACCTAAGAGATCTAAGAGATGGGAGAGTCGAAACGTATGGCTCTAATTTAGGTAAAATCCATTGACTAACTCTTTTAAGCTTCATTCTAGGTTCTGAATACATAATTTGATAAGATTACAATTGATGTTTAGAAGGATCAAAGAAAAGAAAAGAAGCTTAAGGGAAGAAGTGAGCAGAATCTAACCGTGAAGGAATGGATTTCAATTGCGTTTCTCGAAGATTAGATTCTTGAGCTACTACTTAGAGTTAGAATTAGATTGCTAAGAAAGATGTATTTGCATAAGTTTTTCAATGAGTTGCATTGTGAAGGACAAATTTTTCCACAATAAAATAAATTTTGATTTTAAATTTTATTTATTTATCCTTACAATGGCGTGTATGAAAAATTGATGTTAAAATTATTAGCAATAATGGATTTGTTTCTTATTGTGTTATGGAAAGTCAAGAATTTACCAAATAGGGAGAGTTTCTCATCGCCCAAGTTTCAATTGGACAGAAACTTGGAATCATGCAACTTGGTTGCATGATGAATGAGAAATTTCATATTTGATAATTAGACTAATTCGTTGACAAAGTGTCAAGTGAAGGACTAGGAGATCGAGTACAAAAAGTTGTGTGTTGATCAAGTTCACCATAAGAGTAACAAAGATATTCGTCATCATTTACTAAAGGTTTAGTAAATATGATTATACTTACAAGATTAAGTGTAATTTTGAATTGATTAAAGGGTTTGGATCAATAGCAAAACGAATAAGAAGAATCAAATAGGCAGAAAGATAAGAGTTTCTCCATTCTAAGAAGAAGGGAGAGTGGCTTTTATGCTTTATGATAGGTCTTAATGATTAAGAACCATATCTCAATTGATCCTCTAAGTGAGTCTTGGTACAATTGTATGTCCAAGAAGAGGAATCAAAGATTGATGAAATGGTCAAATCAAGAAGACAATCATACTTTGTTCCAATAACAAGTTTTAAAGTTAAGATTGTGACAATGAGTAAAAAGTATTAAAGGTTTATAACATTCATCAAATGTGGAAAGTTGTGATGTCTTGGATAAGACAAAGATCAACTATGACCAATTTATGAAGTGTTTTGATACAAGCTACACTAACTCTTGAAAATTTGTTTGTCAAGAAATGTTTATTGACAAGAGAATCTTATATGTCAAGGAGTCAGTGGGAGTCTTAATGGTCTTGAAAGGTTTCAATAACAAATCAAATAAACCTTATTGATCATCACTAGCACACGAGTTGAGGTTTACAACCTATCGTGAAGACATTATTTTGTTTCTGTGCCAATCCAATCGAGTTAATTCTGCATGTGAGTCCTATGAGTTCTTATTTGAATGAAAGGTAAGGACCTTGATCAATGGAAAGTACATTGATAGGAAAAGGTGAGCTACTTAATTACTTGGAAGACGTGGTAGGCAGCTGTGCTACCATAAGGCAAGAAATCAAGATTAAGAAAGTTCGATCCATATGAGTTTGAATTTGTCGTAAACTTTGGTTTTAACAAATTCGCATGGATAGGAACACATACACCGTTTAAATCTAAGTGTCATAAGATTTCCTCCTTCATGAAAATGATTGTGAGAAAATTCTTTCACTAAGAAAGATTTTAAAAGATAGTGATTGTAAAATTGCATTCTCAAATTCGATCATGGTTACGGCATCCCTTTCCATAATTTGAATTGTGAGGTTTGGCAATTAGTCTTAATTGTTAAGACACACATATGAACTATCTAAGGCAAAAGTGTATAAGTTCAAGAATCCTTGATAAAATATTATCAAAGCACTAAGTATTAGAAACATGAACTTAAGAAATTCAATAAGTATTGTTTTTTCTGGAAGTTAAGATGTTTATGAATACATGTCGAAGCTAGTGGGAGCATAAGTGTTATGTTTTATAATAATCATCATGATAGTGGGAGCATAAATGTTATGATTGTATGATTATTAAGGAACGTATTGCATAGTTGGCAATATTAATTATAGAAAACAAGAGTCATACTTTGCAAAGTTGTAAGAGTTGAAAGGTTGTTTTGCTATAATTAAGGGAGAGAATATTATGCTTCATTTCAAATCTAAAGGATTAGGTTGCGAAATGTTGATAAATTTAGTCAAAGGTACATAGTGTGTTCTTAAAATTTTGATTGTGATTATGGCAATCCTCTTCGCAATTCGAATTTTGAGAACATAGCAAATAAAACATTGTGCATCATGTCCCTTACGCTTCGGGTATAGGATCAATTGCAAATGCTTTAATGTTTGACCATTCTAAAATTTTCCAAATGTCTAGTGCATTTAGAGGGAAAAGGGACTAGAATTGGTTTTGACTAAAATAATTAAACAACTATCAAAGGACAATCCAAAGTTCGACGAGGATTGGTCGCTTGTGAGTAGTTGGAAGTATAGTATTGGAAATTATGGAAGTGTTTTCCATATTGGATGGACAATATCGACATCATTACGAATAGATAAGATTCTATTAAGAATGAGTTGTCATATGGAAAATATGGAAGTGTGTCCATGTTGGGAAGTAAATATTGAAAATATATGTCTAGATTAGAAACTTTTATGCAAAAGGATGTTCAAAGGAATGTACTTTGAGAGAGAGACATCATATCTAAGGAATTGTCTTGTAACAATCTCTGATAGAGGACTTTGTAATATCATTGGCAATAGTCTTTGTGACTTTGGTGCAGTGACATTACGAAAGGATCGTTGCATAAAGTGTTAGAATCTAATATATTCTATAAGTAACAAGAATTTGATATTCTTACACTTAAGAAAATGGATTTGGAGTTGTAAAATGAGAATGATTGGAAATGTGTTCAATTTGTCTATTTCACAAAAGTAAGAACCATAGGTAAACATTGTGTGCATGCTAGGAGCATGGGACAAGTGTTGGAATTCAAATGCGAAGTTGATTACCCGAAACGACAAATAATGAGTAATCGATATGGTGATAAATAAAACGTGTTTTGTTTATACTCAAAGGTTTGAGGCCATATGGGATTAGTATTATTCTTGTGTTTCACCTTGCATGTTTTGACTTCCAGAATAATTGAGTTTATTAAGAATAATCGAATTATTCAAATGGGCCACAGTCGTTCATATGTTGGAAGTAGATATGAATGAAGACTATCGTGAATTGGTGTGTGGATTGTCTAAAAGAGTATTAGACATAAGAAAATGTTTGCTGCAACGTTCATGAGTGCTTATGAATATGATTTGAGCATTGGATTAAACCCACGCTCACTTGGATCACTATCTCGAGTGATTAGTGAGACGATAACATCTTATATTCTTCAAACCGAGATGTGTGAGTTATATCTTGCTAATCAGTTGCACATTGATAATATGTAAACACACTAGTAACTTGGTGTTATAAAACATATTGTTGTGTGTGATTTGGTAAGTGAGTGCAAGCAAGCATTGTATCAAAGTTTATCCGTTCCTTTTATCCAAGGTAGGATAAAAGCGATATCTTTGGGCCCCTCGATGGTTTAGTGATGACATACGTAAATGCTCGGCCGGGCTAGGGCTAGTTTGATTTGTTCAATTAGTCTGTCGTCATAAATCGGAAATCAAGATATAGTACAAAGAGAATGATTTGAAATCATATCTCATACGATATCCAGAATGGAGGAATATATGATCCCTTATCTAAGGACACACGTATCTGATATGATCAGAGTTGACAGCGGCTTTGGAAAGCTACGATTGCAGATCAGGATCTGAAGTCATACGCAGAATAGTTGTTAGACTTATCCAAGTGGGAGACTGTTGGATTAGTGTCTAAGTCCATAACTATTTTGGTATGTACTTGACCCGATGGTGCATGGTCCTTTTGGGTTGCCTTCACCAAAGCAACTTGATAGGATGATTTATGGAGAGTAAGGATTAAATATGATTTATTAATATATTATGGGAATAATATATTAAAGGAGAAATCATATTGTTTAATTAATATTAGTCAATAATTAATTGGTAATTAGTTTTGTGACTAAAAGAGATTAATTAAACTTAAGGGACTGGAATTGTAATTATAAGATAATTGCAATTTGGGCCATGGATTGCCTTGTATTAAGGGATGGACGAATTCTAATGGGAAACCCATAAGGAAATCGTCCATAGGCTTAATTAAAGGAGTCTATGGGTTGCTTAGGGCTTAAGCATCCAAATTAGGGTTTCCTTGTTAGATAACCCTAATAGCCCAACTATATAAAGACCCCTTAAGGCTCAAAAACGTGGCTAAGCTTCTTGTAAGGGTTTCTACACGTTTTTGGCAGCCTCCATCCTCTCTCCTCTTCATCCTCTTGCTTATGGTGTTTGTGAACCATTAGAGGAGTGACACTTGTGACTCTAAGCCTTCCAAAGTCAATTCAAGGAGGAATTGTGATTGTTATTGCTACATAACAATCAAGGTAACACTATAAACTTATTCTAATGTTAATATGATTATATGTATGATAGAATTAGGGTTTATAGTCTTGGATTCAAAGCATGTACAATAGAGAAACCTAGATCCAAGCATTAGGGTTTGTATGAGCACATAGGATGTCTTATGACCAAAACCCAACAGTAAGACAGTTGGGTACAAATGGATCTTCAAGAAGATGACCGACATGGATGAGAAGATACACACATATATAGCACGATTGGTTGCGAAGGGCTTTACTCAAACACCAGAAGTTGACTATGATGAGACCTTCTCACCAGTAGCGAAGATTAAGTCTATTAGGGTGTTGTTAGCCATAGCTGCATTTCATGATTATGAAATATGCAAATGGATGTCAAAACCACTTTCCTTAATGGGAAGTTGGCTGAGGATGTTTACATGGCTCAGCCAGAGGGTTTTGTCGATTCAAAATACCTTAATAGAGTGTGTAAGCTTAATAAATCCATTTATGGATTGAAACAGGCATCTCGCAGATGGAATCTTTGCTTTGATGAGAAAGTCAAAGAGTTTGGCTTTTCTAGGAGTGAGGATGAGTCCTGCGTGTATGTTAGGGCTAGTGGGAGCATAGTAAGCTTTTTGGTGTTGTATGTGGATGACATACTTCTCATAGGAAATGGCATCCCAACCTTGTAGCAGGTGATGTCCTGGCTTGGGAAGTGTTTCGCTATGAAGGACCATGGGGATGCTACCTATATCCTAGGGATAAGGATACTGAGAGACACGTGCAAGAGACTAATTGGACTTGGTCAGAGTACTTATGTGGAAAAGGTACTGAAGAGGTTCAGTATGCAAGATTCCAAGAAAGGAGAATTACCAATCCAGAGTAATGCCAAGCTGAGTAAGACTCAAAGTCCTAGTACAAAGGCTGAGATAGATGAGATGAGTCATATACCATATGCTTCCGCTGTGGGCTCCATCATGTATGCTATGACTTTTACTCACCCTGATGTGGCCTTTGCTTTAAACATGGTCAGTAGATATCAAGGGAACCCTGGAAAGGCTCATTGGACTGCGGTAAAGAACATTCTCAAGTATCTATGGAGGACTAAGAACTGGTTCCTTACCCTCGGTGGTAGTGATGACTTGAGAGTGGAAGGATATAATGATGCTAGCGTTCAGACTGATAGGGATAATTTCCACTCTCAGTCAAGCTGGGTCTTTATCCTAAATGGAGGGGAAATTACTTGGAAAAGTTTCAAGCAGGAGACAGTAGCAGATTCAACTTGTGAATCAGAGTATATAGCAGCAAGCGAGGCAACAAAGGAGGCAATATGGCTAAAGAACTTCATCAGAGACCTTGGAGTTGTACCAGCTATAAAGGAGCCAATGGAAATTTTATGCGACAGCAAAAGTGTGGATGCTTTGGCTAAAGAACCAAGAGATCACAGAAGATCGAGGCACATTGACAGAAAATACCATTTCATCAGACATCGAATAGAATAAGGACTACTCATGGAAAAGAGGGTATCATCAGATGAGAACCCAACAGATCCCCTCACGAAGGGACTGAGTAGGGTTAAGCATTTACAGCATGCGAGGCGCATCGGGCTGAAGGATGATATTAGTTTCAATAATTAGATTTCTAAAACTTGTAAAATGTAATTGACATTTGATGGATAAATAAAAGTTGTTATTTATTTATGAATAAAGTGTTACTATCATGTGTTGATCGTTTACTATGATTTCAATTTTGCATGTTTTGACTTCCTGAATAGTTATGTTATTATTCAAACTCTCCACAGTCAGTCATACTTTGGAAGTAGGTATTGATTTAAGACTGTCATGAATCTGGCTTGTATGATTTTTCTAAAGAGTATTAGACATAGCAATTGTTTCTGCAGCATTCATGAGTACTCATAAGGCCTGAGTATTGGAATCAATCCACGCTCACTTGCATCACTTCTTGGAATTTATATCGAGTGATCGTGAGACGGTAATATGATATAAATCTTCAAACCTAGAGATATGAGTCGTTGACTATGAATTGGTTATCCATTGATTGTACGAAAATGCATTGGTAACTCGATGTTATAAAACGTGCTTTTGTGTATAATTCAAAAAGTAGTCAGTACAAGCATATGAGTCGAAGTTTATCTGTTCTTTCTAGAAATAGAAGCGGTATCTGGACCCCTCGATGATTTGGTTTTGACTTATGTACCGGGCCCGATCAGAACCTAATTGATGTGTTCAATTTAGTTGTATGTCAAAACAAATCAGAAATCGAGAAACAAGTGTCGGACAATAAGTAAGACCATGTTCCATGTATTTGTACAGCTGATATCTTGAGAACATAGAATTATATGATCACTTATCTTAAATGGCGTATCATTATCATCTCAGTTCTGACAGACTTTGAAAGAGCTATGATTGCTAGTCGGGTCCTGAAGTCGTCTGCAAATATATTTATTAGACTTATCCAAGTGGGACACTGTTGGATATAGTGTCTAAGTCAATAATTTTATTTGGTATGTACTTGACCCGACGCGGCATGGTCCATTTTGGTTGCATGGCATTGTAATACTTGGATAGACAAAATGAGAGAAAGGACACTTGTGATTATTAATATATTATAAGTTCTAATATATTACTAATAGTATTATTTAATTAGTATTGATCAAGTATTAATTTAGAATTAATTTGGTGATCAAAATGAGACTAATTAAATATGTAGGGTTGATTATGACAATCATCTAATCTTTTATGGTGGATTAATGATCCATTGTTTATAGCTTTGCGTTATAACCATTTGGAGCTCCATGGATAGTTAATGGGAGTTAAAAACCCATGGATCATAAGAAACGAAGAGTTAAGACAATTATGGGCATTCATGTGAAAACCCTAATTGTGACAACACTATAAAAGGGTCCCTATATCTAGCAAAATCGGCTACCAAGTATACTATAGAGGGCATAACCGATTTTGAGGCTTAGTGACACTCTCTCAAGTTATTCCAAGTTTTGTAGTGTTGTGTGAAGCATTTGAGGCACAACATTTGGGGTGCTAGGCTCACAAAGTCTTCAAGAAATCCAAACAACAACAAGGTATGTACCTCTACTAGGTTTTTTATTACATATTCCCCATGCCATGCTAGTTAGGAAGTAAACCTTGAAAAACAAATTTGCATGTATATAGAGAAAACACAGATTCAAGATTTATAGGGTTGCATGTACACCATAGGAGTGTTAGAATGCTCAAAACCCATCAAAGACCCCTAGGGCTTCCAAAAACGTGGCTAAGTGATTCCTTAGGGTTGCTAGACGTTTTGGTGCCTCTCTTCTCCTCCTTCTTCATCCTTATTGCTAGTGGTATGTGTGACTCCATTAGAGGTGGAATACTTGAGGTACTAGGCTTTCAGAAGTCAAAAATCAAGAGGAATAGATTGTTATTGCTACATAACAATCAAAGGTAATATTTGAACCCTAATTTCGTTCATAGCTTGCTAGATCTAGGGTTTAAGTCGTGGATGAATTGCATGTACAATAGAGAAACCTAGATCCAAGATTTAGGGTTTTGCATGAGCACATATGATGTTCTTTTGTATAAAATCCATTAGATTAATCCTCGGGCGCTTCTCACCCTTAATGGGTTTTATAATGATTTTTTGGTTATAAAAAGGAGGAGAGTGAAAAGTGGGTATTCGAAGTGGGTTTGTCAGATATTCATTTGCGAACTTGAAGACTGATGTTACTTCGAGTGGGAGTTTGGTCTTGATCGTGCGAGCTCATTCGATATTGAAGCCTGGACATCCAATCCTAACTTTTAGGGGGGGAATGTTAAGTAGCAAAGTCATGCTTGGATGTAGATTTTTAGGCTTACCCTCTTATATGTGTAAATGCGTTGAGTCTTTCCTATAAATAGGAAGTTAGTGACTCCCATTATGTAAGATCTTGATTGGAGTGTTAGACTAGAGAGAGAATTTGTACAAGACCCATTTGTATATTCTTTCTAGATCTAACATGAGCTTAAACATATTTATTTACTCCTTTTGTTCTTGAGTTTGTATGATGATTTACTAGATCTTTTCTATTCCGTACATGCCATCATAATCAACATCACTACATAATGGTAAAAGGTGTAACACCTGTGTTTCGAGGTATTTTTATTTTTGTCTTAAAATATAAAATGTTTACAAATTTGGTCCTTATGCGGGGTGCACCCATATGTACGCCGAGCAAAATGCATTAAAAAGACGGCGAGGCTCTTTTGAGTACGTAGGCTGTACTGAAGGGGTAAGCAGGGCGTACTCATGTAGATCCTAAAACCTAAGTTGAGGGTTTGGAACCTATTTAAAGGACATTAATCCCTTGAGACCTTCATTACCTTCAACCTCCAATCCCTCATTCTTTCATTTCAAAATTCTAACCATTGAATGTTTGTTTTGGTCCTTTAAAAGGTTATTGGTGCATCGTGGAAGAACTGGGAGTCCATTATTGGTGATTGGTGGGCTTCGAGCTTGTAGATCCATAGTTTTCTTTCCATTTGCTAACTTATGGAGGTATAAAGCTCACACCTTTACAGTTCTTTTATTTATATCTAGGCTAGGATTTAGTTTTGCAAAACTTTTGGTCCCTTGGTTTCGTTCTTATGAGTAAAAGCTACTCCAGAGCTCAATTTTGCCACTTTATGTTGTTTTTAAGAATCTAATGTCATAAAAAGGAAGTCTTGGTTGTTATTTCCAACTCATGAAAGAGTTGAGGTTATTAAAGAGTGTTATGGACTTATGGGTTGGTGTTGGGCTCTATTAACCCATCCAAAAGCTCAAAGTTGTCAACTTTATCAATTTAGTCCTTCCCAAGATTAAGATTTGTGAGTTAGACGTTTAGTATTTAAGCATTAAGAGCTTAAAAGGGGTTTTGGACAATAGAGGGTTACACAGGTCTTACCCTCTGAATATGCATGGCATAACGAGTTGTGCCTTGTAGCCTTTTCTATGAACACCTAGTACGTAGGGCGCGTAATGGGGGAGTATGCATGACGTACTCCCAGAAATGCATTTTGGGTCGTGGACCATACTTAGTTAGGTCTTGTTAGGAAAGGGTAGAGTGATATTTTACCTTTAGTAAGAGAGATATGATTTTGGATTTGTTTATGGGTTATCACCCTAAATATTAATTAGCAAGGAATTTAGACGTGTTAACTGCGAGGAGCCCTTGTTGCAACACACGTGTGTGATTTAGTTATCTTAAATTTGAGGTGAGTCTTCTCACTATGCTTGTGGGTCGAAGGCACCAATTTCGGCCTACTCAATTATGTATGTAAAATGCTAGCTATCTTTGTGACTCGCCTAGGGCTAGGCCCCAAGGCTGGGCATATGAGTATGTCGTGGGTTGAAAGAATGTAGTGTTGTTGATTATGATGACATATGTGGAATTGATTAGATCTAGTGAATCATCATACAAATCATGAAGACATTAAGTAAATAAATTTGGGTTAAGCACTCATTAGATCTAGAAAGAACATACAAAATGGGTCTTCTACAATTTCTCTCTCTAGTCTAACTCTCCAAATGAACATTACATAAATGAGTGTCACTCACTTCCTATTTATAGGAAAGACAACTCATTACACAATACAACGGATCACAACAAAATGTTCAAAAGCGAACCCATCAACCATTGAACCATTGACCTCGACATCTAACTATCAAATAAGTCTCCAACCCATAAAAAGCGAATCATCGAATCCAATATCAAATTTCCAACCATCGAAATCCTTCTGTCTTCGCTTTTACAAGTGAGAGCGACTTGTAACCATTCGAATGATTAATCTTCATCCTTCAATTTCATTAGAGGGACCCCAAAGTCGAATTCTTGATTAACAGTCCCTCAACCAAAATGTAATAGCCCGAAATCTCAAGTATTGTTAAAATTACATTTTGGGGTGTTTTAAAGGGGGGACTCGGCGAGTTGAAGCCAGACTCGCCGAGTAGGATCGCAGATCGGGTCGCGGGTTCGCGACTGGACTCGACGAGTCCAGGTAGGCACTCGGCGAGTCTGCGCTGTTTAGCGTAAACCCTAGCCATTCAGGTCTGGGACGTATAAATGGGGATCATTGGCCGTCATTGTTCCCTTTTAGCTACTGAGAAGAACCCTAAATCGGTTGGGGGCATCTAGAGCAAGGATTGAAGGCCATTGATGATTTTGAAGAAGTTATTATACAAGAAGGGGAAGGTTTGGGCTAAAGGAACAGCAAGGGAATCACGTTTTGAGACTTGGGGACACAGAGAGGGCGTTATTCAGGTAACATTTCGGACTATATTCTATTATGTGAATGTGTGCATGGAATTAGGGTTTATGGAACCCTTTTGGGTTTAGATTGATGGTTACCCTTGCTTCCCAAACGTTTATAACCCTGTAATAGGATGTTTAGAGGTCCAGAAGGTCCCATGCTAGTGTATTTCGGGACCATACGTATTTCAGGAAGCAGTTTGATCGACTGCATGGCATGGACTCGCCGAGTCCAATGAACAGACTCGGCGAGTAGCTTGAAGATTGACTGGGACTCGTCGAGTTGTTCTTCAGACTCGACGAGTGGAGTCGGGGTGGCCCCGCGATTCTTCCATGAAGAACTCGTCGAGTCAAGAGGGATACTCGACGAGTAGAAAGGGGAACATCAAGAATGGATGAGGACGTCTAGACTCGCCGAGTCGCCTTAGTACTCACCGAGTCCGGTCAAATTGACCGTTGACCGTTGACCAGAGTGGACATATGTGTGATTTCTTAGGGTCAGTGAACGTGGAAGATAAAAGTATTAATACGATATATACGATATTACAGGGAGTCTGTAGCTCGGCGGATCGAGTACGAGGGATTTCAGGAGCTGCTAGCTTTCAGTATCCACGAGGTGAGTCTTCTCACTATACTGTACCCGGAAGGGTTTGACTGTGTGACCGGAAGGTCGGATATGATATGTGATATACGTGCCATAAATGGTAAGGTACTTGCTATGCGTGCTATGTATGTTTATATGGGCCGGAAGGCAAAATGTTATGTGTTTGGAAAGGTCGGATATGGTATATGATATATGTGCTATATGTGGTAAGTTAAAGGTATCATGTGTTGTGTATGTTTACGGGCCGGAAGGCAATATGTTATAGGCCGGAAGGCAATATGTTATGTGATTGGAAGGTCGTATATGTTATGTGTAATATGTGTTATATATGAGAAGTTAATAGTTATGCGTGCTGTGTATGTTTATATGGGCCGGAAGGCAATATGTTATGGGCCGGAAGGCAATATGTTATGGGCCGGAAGGCAACACGTTATGGGCCGGAAGGCGATTATCTCATGGGCCAGAAGGCATTGTGCAGTGGACCGGAAGGTCAGGGCCTGGAAAGGCGTATGTGCGTAAGGTGTATATTGGGGAACTCATTAAGCTTCGTGCTTACAGTGTTTTATGTTATGTTGTTTCAGGTTCTTTCAGTAACACGGGATGGCACCGGCTCGATTGTACACACCAAAGGAAGAGTTGTATTTTGGAGGATCCTGGTTTTCTATTCAATTGAAAATGGAACTATGTTTTGTAATTCAATTATAATGAGATTTTAAAGAAGTGTTTTAATATTAAATTGATTATCTAAATGAAAATTTTTGCCTTGAAAATCACGGTGTTACAAATTGGTATCAGAGCCTTGGTTTGAGGGATTCGGATACGCCTTCGGGTAAATCTGGACTCAAACTGAGGATGTAAGAAAAAGTTTTCAAATAAATAGTTTTCTAAAAGTGAATAAGAGTTCAAAGAGAAAGCAAGAAAGAGCAGTGTGTACAATCAGCCAGAGCCAAACGGTGATTTCCCAAAATACCCTTACTTTTGTGTTATGAAATATCTATGATGCACTTTATGAGATATTATTGCATGCTAGAGACAGGCTAGGTATTTCATATCTTAGGACTAGAGTGGCCTGATTTGTGATGCCTTAGCCTAGGGTTTGTTGTTATATGTGCGTTATGCTTTTGTGTGTATGTGATGAGTGAGGGTATCTAGTTAGAACGCACGAGGAGTAGAGCTACAGAGTTCAGTGGTATTTCCGAGGATGAGCCGAGAAGGTGGAGCTATCACAGATAGGGGGTCCTATGTATTCTTCAATGCTCGAATGCTGCTTGCTTTGTGCTTTGTGGAACTCTCGATGATGGGAGTCAGCTACTAAGTGAGTATGACGATACTCAGGAGGTAGATGGCTGGCATCAATTGGAGCTCTTCAGCAGCTGATAGCAAAGAAGTGGGAGGACGGCGGAAGGGTCTAGGGAGTAAACCTAGCCAGACGAGTGCGATGGTAGAGTAGAGGATTTTGCTAAGGAGCGAGCACGCGCGATCGGATTGGTGAAAGAGCAGGTCGATCAGCTACTTAGGAACTCTGGGATGGTCCGTGTGGAAAGTATGGGTAGATGTGGCAGGTAGTATGGGCCCGTACTACTGAAAGTAGAGGACCCATACCTGATACAGGGAGCATTCTGAAGGTCCTAAGGAACGGGATGAGAAGTGATGTTATGGTCCGGGTACCATACATCGGAACAGATTGAGGATAGATGTTGTGGTTCGAGTACCATACATCGGAGCGGATTGCGGAGTGATGTTATGGTCCGGGTACCATACATCGGAACAGATTGAGGATAGATGTTGTGGTTCGAGTACCATACATCGGAGCGGATTGCGGAGTGATGTTATGGTCCGGGTACCATACATCGGAACAAATTGAGGATAGATGCTGTGGTTCGAGTACCATACACCGGAGCAGATTGAGAAGGGATGGCATGGGATGAGTACCATGGTTCGTAGAGGATGATGCTTGTGACTATCTTGTTATCCGGTCATGATCGATGAGGTAGAGATCGGACGCTATGGGTTTTAGGCTTGCAGACCATGATTGAGTATGGAGAGGTGTTCCTCGAGGGGAAAGGCGAGTGCCTATCAGAGTATTTTGGTAAGGAGTTAAAGACAGAGGAAAATTTCGATTGGGTCGAGCAATCAGTCGATAGAGGAGAGGTCACCTTCTAGGTGGGTGGTGCCATTATGTTCGTGTGCAAGACACAAGAGGCCTGATGTTTTAGTTTTGGATTGGGAATACACCCTGCAGGTCGTTATCGATAATGATTTCCCTCAGGGTATTAGGTAGCAGGTGTGCTGCGAGGTAGTGACTTATCGTGAGCGGACAGTCAGTTAGGACGGAGGTAGTCGAGAACCACACCACACCTAATTGAGAATAGTAGGTTGTGTTATAGTTGTAGCAGTGAGGGGTCCAGTCGAGTGTTGCAGTGCAGAGAGTTTTCGTCTATGTTGGGAGTGGGTCCCTGTCCTTGGGACAATTCCGGGTTGGAACATTGGTTGATGAGTTGAGGTGAGAGGAACGATGATTTTGGCGGTGCAGTCTATGAGCCAGGGATGTTATTGAGCAGTTGAGATGCTTGGTACTAGATTGGTATGGAATTTGGAACGATTAGAGGCAGACGCGATGAGAAGTCCTCGGAGAGTTAATCAGAGGTTCAGAGTATAGAGGGTTGATTGATTTCCTTAGGGGGAAAATATCGGACGTTGCGTAGCACTTCCTTGGAGCAGGTGCGATTTCGCTGGTGAAAAATAGTCGTGGGTTGGTTGAGTGCTAATTGGTAATGGTTCTAACCCTAAGTGGGGGAGGACCGGGTGCAGTATGTAAGAAAGCAAGGATTGTCAAGAGTGGTTATAGGTGAAGTATAGTGATATGCTGTAAGAAATCATGAGACCAGAGGTGTCGGTGATCGAGGAAAAGGGTCAGAGGGAGTCAATGCGGGAGGTACTTGGGGAGAAGAACGAATGTATCTATCACAGGTGTTGGGTGTCGTTGCAAGTACATAGAGAATGATTGGGTCGGTGTGCGCATCCTTGTTTGGATTTTTGAGTGTCGGGGAAAAGGGATTCGGAGGATTATCAGCATATTTCGTAACGTCGGCGTTATCTCGTATTCCAATCGAGAAATTAGATGCACCTAAGTTGTAAGGTGGGAAAATTATAGATCTAATTATGGGGATCAGAAGAAAGGTATTATTGTGTCTATATGATGCTTGGGGCAGGAGATCAGTGGTGGTGGCAGGATCTTGTGATGTTCTGTTGGGGTATTCTGAGATATTCGGGTATGATATCTTTATTTCGGAGTTATTCGTGAATCTTGAACTGAATCGACGTGTGGCATATCAAGTATCTGCGGATCTAGTGGGAGCCTTCGAGTATGGGCATCAAGGGAGATTATTTGGGAGAGTGGATTTTCGCAAGATGGGCGTTTGTTATGATGATTGCCTCCATAGTCTACGAGGGATATTCGAGTCGCGGTACTTACAAGACAGAGGGCGTTGTGATACTGCGGGGAGCTGAAGTACTCACTAGATGGAAAGACAATTTCGATGTTGGAATGTTTTCGAACAGTGTATGAGGTGGAAGAGTTTGAGTTTGGGTAGCCCTGGTATTGAGTCTTTGGAGCTTGGATGTGAGTCGGGGGCAAGACGGGGGTCTCCGTCTCTGTCGGGAGATGCGGGGAAATGCGCAAGGAAGATGCGCAGCAGAAATCAGAGATTAGAGTTGAGATGATCCTCGGTTGGATTGTATTTTTCTCTCATGAGGAAAAGAGGATTTCGTGACTTGCGTGTCACCGGGCCGGGTTAGTGGTCACGGGGAGGAAGTTAGTGGGATATTTGGATCACGATATGGGTGACCGTTGGGGGCGCAGCTGTGGAGCCAAAAGCTGATCTGGTACCCAGTCTTGAAGAGGAATATGGGAAAGGAGCTGATCATGATGACATCTGAGGACACTTTAGAGAAGGTGAACGATACGGACGCTTGAAGACATGCTTCGGGCATGTGTAATAGATTTCGGAGGAAGCCGCGGTACGTATTTATTATTGGTTGAGTTGTTCCATATCAACAGCCATCATTAGTGCATTGGATGCCGCCTTTTGAGCTGTTGCATAGGAGGTGATGTCGGACCCTCATTTGCTGAGGAGAAGTAACGCGTGGACCTGAGAGTCCTTGCGAGCAGATCCAGAGCATGTGCGATACATGGAGTAGTGGTAAGGTTGTCAAGCGGATTTTCCCTAGGTAAGGGAAGAGGAAGGTATGTTGGGATTAGTGCAGCATGTGTATGCGATTACAAGAGGAGAACTCGTGAGAGTTGCTTTGAGAATGAGAATGGGTCTCTCAGTCGTTCCGAAATGGATGGAGTGGGATTTGGATCGGGGATCCGGTGATTCATGGTTTCCTAACCCTTATGGGTCGAGTGATCGTTGAGATTTGGAGCAGAGTTGCATCTTGGGTAATTCTCGGTTACAAGGAGTGGTGAGCTGTACAGAGATCGTGCTTTAGTCGACAGAGCAGATTCAGCAGGTTAAACAGAGATTATTGATCGCCTAGAGTTGATAGGAAAGTTATGCAGTCAGACGCCGTTACGAGCATGTGTTTCAGGTCGGCGATTTCGTACTTCTGACGGTCTCTCCTTGGAAAGGGGTGATTCGATTCAATAAGAGGGGCAAGTTGGGGCCCCGATATGTTGGGCCTTTTCGTGAAAATACGAGGGTAGGACGGGTGGCCTACCGTTTGGAGCCGCCAACGGAATTGGGATGGATCCATGACACTTTTCGTGTGTCGCAATTGAAGAAGTGTATAGCCGATGAGTCAGCAGTGGTTCCACTAGAGAACTATTTGGTGCATGCGAGCCTGTGTTACGCTGGTAGGCCAGTGGCCATCAGGGATCGGAAGATCAAGGTTCTGAGGAACAAGGAAGTACCTCTAGTATTGGTTCAATGGCAACCTCGGAAGAGATCGGAAGTGACTGGGGAGCCGGAACGTGAGATGCGGGAGCAGCATCCGAGACTATTTCCAGAGTGAGACTTCGAGGGCGAAGTCTGATTCTAGTGGGGGAGAATTGTAACAGCCCGAAATCTCAAGTATTGTTAAAATTACATTTTAGGGTGTTTTAAAGGGGGGACTCGGCGAGTTGAAGCCAGACTCGCCGAGTAGGATAGCAGATCGGGTCGCGGGTTCGCGACTGGACTCGACGAGTCCATGTAGGGACTCGGCGAGTCTGCGCTGTTTAGCGTAAACCCTAGCCGTTCAGGTCTGGGACGTATAAATGGGGATCATTGGCCGTCATTGTTCCGTTTTAGCTACTGAGAAGAACCCTAAATCGGTTGGGGGCATCTAGAGCAAGGATTGAAGGCCATTGGTGATTTTGAAGAAGTTATTATGCAAGAAGGGGAAGGTTTGGGCTAAAGGAACAGCAAGGGTATCACGTTTTGAGACTTGGGGACACAGAGAGGGCGTTATTCAGGTAACATTTTGGACTATATTCTATTATGTGAATGTGTGCATGGAATTAGGGTTTATGGAACCCTTTTGGGTTTAGATTGATGGTTACCCTTGCTTCCCAAACGTTTATAACCCTGTAATAGGATGTTTAGAGGTCCAGAAGGTCCCATGCTTGTGTATTTCGGGACCATATGTATTTCAGGAAGCAGTTTGATCGACTGCATGGCATGGACTCACCGAGTCCAATGAACAGACTCGGCGAGTAGCTTGAAGATTGACTGGGACTCGTCGAGTTGTTCTTCAGACTCGACGAGTGGAGTCGGGGTGGCCCCACGATTCTTCCACGAAGAACTCGTCGAGTCAAGAGGGATACTCAACGAGTAGAAAGGGGAACATCAGGAATGGATGAGGACATCTAGACTCGCCGAGTCGCCTTAGTACTCGCCGAGTCCGGTCAAATTGACCGTTGACCGTTGACCGTTGACCGTTGACCAGAGTGGACTTATGTGTGATTTCTTAGGGTCAGTGAACGCGGAAGATAAAAGTATTAATAAGAGATATACGATATTACAGGGAGTCTGTAGCTCGGCGGATCGAGTACGAGGGATTTCAGGAGCTGCTAGCTTTCAGTATCCACGAGGTGAGTCTTCTCACTATACTGTACCCGGAAGGGTTTGACTGTGTGACCGGAAGGTCGGATATGATATGTGATATACGTGCCATAAATGGTAAGGTACTTGCTATGCGTGCTATGTATGTTTATATGGGCCGGAAGGCAAAATGTTATGTGTTTGGAAAGGTCGGATATGGTATATGATAAATGTGCTATATGTGGTAAGTTAAAGGTATCATGTGTTGTGTATGTTTACGGGCCGGAAGGCAATATGTTATGTGATTGGAAGGTCGTATATGTTATGTGTAATATGTGTTATATATGAGAAGTTAATAGTTATGCGTGCTGTGTATGTTTATATGGGCCGAAAGGCAATATGTTATGGGCCGGAAGGCAATATGTTATGGGCCGGAAGGCAATATGTTATGGGCCGGAAGGCAACACGTTATGGGCCGGAAGGAGATTATCTCATGGGCCGGAAGGCATTGTGCAGTGGACCGGAAGGTCAGGGCCTGGAAAGGCGTATGTGCGTAAGGTGTATATTGGGGAACTCACTAAGCTTCGTGCTTACAGTGTTTTATGTTATGTTGTTTCAGGTTCTTTCAGTAACACGGGATGGCACCGGCTCGATTGTACACACCAAAGGAAGTGTTGTATTTTGGAGGATCCTGGTTTTCTATTCAATTGAAAATGGAACTATGTTTTGTAATTCAATTATAATGAGATTTTAAATAAGTGTTTTAATATTAAATTGATTATCTAAATGAAAATTTTTGCCTTGAAAATCACGGTGTTACAAATTGGTATTAGAGCCTTGGTTTGAGGGATTCGGATACGCCTTCGGGTAAATCTGGACTCAAACTCAGGAAGTAAGAAAAAGTTTTCAAATAAATAGTTTTCTAAAAGTGAATAAGAGTTCAAAGAGAAAGCAAGAAAGAGCAGTGTGTACAATCAGCCAGAGCCAAATGGTGATTTCCCAAAATACCCTTACTTTTGTGTTATGAAATATCTATGATGCACTTTATGAGATATTATTGCATGCTAGAGACAGGCTAGGTATTTCATATCTTAGGACTAGAGTGGCCTGATTTGTGATGCCTTAGCCTAGGGTTTGTTGTTATATGTGCGTTATGCTTTTGTGTGTATGTGATGAGTGAGGGTATCTAGTTAGAACGCACGAGGAGTAGAGCTACAGAGTTCAGTGGTATTTCCGAGGATGAGCCGAGAAGGTGGAGCTATCACATATAGGGGGTCCTATGTATTCTTCAATGCTCGAATGCTGCTTGCTTTGTGCTTTGTGGAACTCTCGATGATAGGAGTCAGCTACTAAGTGAGTATGACGATACTCAGGAGGTAGATGGCTGGCATCAATTGGAGCTCTTCAGCAGCTGATAGCAAAGAAGTAGGAGGACGGCGGAAGGGTCTAGGGAGTAAACCTAGCCAGACGAGTGCGATGGTAGAGTAGAGGATTTCGCTGAGGAGCGAGCACGCGCGATGGGATTGGTGAAAGAGCAGGTCGATCAGCTACTTAGGAACTCTGGGATGGTCCGTGTGGAAAGTATGGGTAGATGTGGTAGGTAGTATGGGCCCGTACTACTGAAAGCAGAGGACCCATACTTGATACAGGGAGCATTCTGAAGGTCCTAAGGAACGGGATGAGAAGTGATGTTATGGTCCGGGTACCATACATCGGAACAGATTGAGGATAGATGTTGTGGTTCGAGTACCATACATCGGAGGGGATTGCAGAGTGATGTTATGGTCCGGGTACCATACATCGGAACAGATTGAGGATAGATGTTGTGGTTCGAGTACCATACATCGGAGCGGATTGCGGAGTGATGTTATGGTCCGGGTACCATACATCGGAACAGATTGAGGATAGATGCTGTGGTTCGAGTACCATACACCGGAGCAGATTGAGAAGGGATGGCATGGGATGAGTACCATGGTTCGTAGAGGATGATGCTTGTGACTATCTTGTTATCCGGTCATGATCGATGAGGTAGAGATCGGACGCTATGGGTTTTAGGCCTGCATACCATGATTGAGTATGGAGAGGTGTTCCTCGAGGGGAAAGGCGAGTGCCTATCAGAGTATTTTGGTAAGGAGTTAAAGACAGAGGAAAATTTCGGTTGGGTCGAGCAATCAGTCGATAGAGGAGAGGTCACCTTCTAGGTGGGTGGTGCCATTATGTTCGTGTGCAAGACACGAGAGGCCTGATGTTTCAGTTTTGGATTGGGAATACACCCTGCAGGTCGTTATCGATAATGATTTCCCTCAGGGTATCAGGTAGCAGGTGTGCTGCGAGGTAGTGACTTATCGTGAGCAGACAGTCAGTTGGGACGGAGGTAGTCAAGAACCGCACCACACCTAATTGAGAATAGTAGGTTGTGTTATAGTGGTAGCAGTGAGGGGTTCAGTCGAGTGTTGCAGTGCAGAGAGTTTTCGTCTATGTTGGGAGTGGGTCCCTGTCCTTGGGACAATTCCGGGTTGGAACATTGGTTGATGAGTTGAGGTGAGAGGAACGATGATTTTGGCGGTGCAGTCTATGAGCCAGGGATGTTATTGAGCAGTTAAGATGCTTGGTACTAGATTGGTATGGAATTTGGAACGATTAGAGGCAGACGCGATGAGAAGTCCTCGGAGAGTTAATCAGAGGTTCAAAGTATAGAGGGTTGATTGATTTCCTTAGGGGGAAAATATCGGACGTTGCGTAGCACTTCCTTGGAGCAGGTGCGATTTCGCTGATGAAAAATAGTCGTGGGTTGGTTGAGTGCTAATTGGTAATGGTTCTAACCCTAAGTGGGGGAGGATCGGGTGCAGTATGTAAGAAAGAAAGGATTTTCAAGAGTGGTTATAGGTGAAGTATAGTGATATGCTGTAAGAAATCATGAGACCAGAGGTGTCGGTGATCGAGGAAAAGGGTCAGAGGGAGTCAATGCGGGAGCTACTTGGGGAGAAGAACGAATGTATCTATGATAGGTGTTGGGTGTCGTTGCAAGTAGATAGAGAATGATTGGGTTGGTGTGCGCATCCTTGTTTGGATTTTTGAGTGTCGGGGAAAAGGGATTCGGAGGATTATCAACATATTTCGTAACGTCGGCGTTATCTCATATTCCAATCGAGAAATTAGATGCACCGAAGTTGTAAGGTGGGAAAATTATAGATCTAATTATGGGGATTAGAAGAAAGGTATTATTGTGTCTATATGATGCTTGGGGCAGGAGATCAGTGGTGGTGGCAGGATCTTGTGATGTTCTGTTGGGGTATTCAGAGATATTTGGGTATGATATCTTTATTTCAGAGTTATTTTCGAATCTTGAACTGAATCGACGTGTGGCATATCAAGTATCTGGGGATCTAGTGGGAGCCTTTGAGTATGGGCATCCAGGGAGATTATTTGGGAGAGTGGATTTTCACAAGATGGGCGTTTGTTATGATGATTGCCTCCATAGTCTACGAGGGATATTCGAGTCGCGGTACTTACAAGACAGAGGGCGTTGTGATACTGCGGGGAGCTGAAGTACTCACTAGATGGCAAGACAATTTCGATTTTGGAATGTTTTCGAACAGTGTATGAGGTGGAAGAGTTTGAGTTTGGGTAGCCCTGGTATTGAGTCTTTGGAGCTTGGATGTGAGTCGGGGGCAAGACGGGGGTCTCCGTGTCTGTCGGGAGATGCGGGGAAATGCGCAAGGAAGATGCGCAGCAGAAATCAGAGATTAGAGTTGAGACGATCCTCGGTTGGATTGTATTTTTCTCTCATGAGGAAAAGAGGATTTCGTGACATGCGTGTCACCGGGCCGGGTTAGTGGTCACGGGGAGGAAGTTAGTGGGATATTTGGATCACGATATGGGTGACTGTTGGGGGCGCAGCTGTGGAGCCAAAAGCTGATCTGGTACCCAGTCTTGAAGAGGAATATGGGAAAGGAGCTGATCATGATGACATCTGAGGACACTTTAGAGAGGGTGAACGATACGGACGCTTGAAGACATGCTTCGGGCATGTGTAATAGATTTCGGAGGAAGCCGCGGTACGTATTTATTAATTGTTGAGTTGTTCCATATCAACAGCCATCATTAGTGCGTTGGATGCCGCCCTCTGAGCTGTTGCATAGGAGGTGATGTCGGACCCTCATTTGCTGAGGAGAAGTAACGCGTGAACCTGAGAGTCCTTGAGAGCAGATCCAGAGCATGTGCGATACATGGAGTAGTGGTAAGGTTGTCGAGCGGATTTTCCCTAGGTAAGGGAAGAGGAAGGTATGTTGGGATTAGTGCAGCATGTGTATGCGATTACAAGAGGAGAACTCGTGAGAGTTGCTCTTAGAATGAGAATGGGTCTCTCAGTCGTTCCAAAATGGATGGAGTGGGCTTTGGATCGGGGATCCGGTGATTCATGGTTTCCTAACCCTTATGGGTCGAGTGATCGTTGAGATTTGGAGCAGAGTTGCATCTTGGGTAATTCTCGGTTACAAGGAGTGGTGAGCAGTACAGAGATCGTGCTTTAGTCGACATAGCAGATTCAGCAGGTTAAACAGAGATTATTGATCGCCTAGAGTTGACAGGAAAGTTATGCAGTCAGACGCCGTTACGAGCATGTGTTTCAGGTCGGCGATTTCGTACTTCTGACGGTCTCTCCTTGGAAAGGGGTGATTCGATTCAGGAAGAGGGGCAAGTTGGGGCCCCGATATGTTGGGCCTTTTCGTGAAAATACGAGGGTAGGACGGGTGGCCTACCGTTTGGAGCCGCCAACGGAATTGGGATGGATCCATGACACTTTTCGTGTGTCGCAATTGAAGAAGTGTATAGCCGATGAGTCAGCAGTGGTTCCACTAGAGAACTATTTGGTGCATGCGAGCCTGTGTTACGCTGGTAGGCTAGTGGCCATCAGGGATCGGAAGATCAAGGTTCTGAGGAACAAGGATGTACCTCTAGTATTGGTTCAATGGCAACCTCGGAAGAGATCGGAAGTGACTGGGGAGCCGGAACGTGAGATGCGCGAGCAGCATCCGAGACTATTTCCAGAGTGAGACTTCGAGGGCGAAGTCTGATTCTAGTGGGGGAGAATTGTAACAGCCCGAAATCTCAAGTATTGTTAAAATTACATTGTGGGGTGTTTTAAAGGGGGGACTCGGCGAGTTGAAGCCAGACTCGCCGAGTAGGATCGCAGATCGGGTCGCGGGTTCGCGACTGGACTCGACGAGTCCAGGTAGGGACTCGGCGAGTCTGCGTTGTTTAGCGTAAACCCTAGCCGTTCAGGTCTGGGACGTATAAATGGGGATCATTGGCCGTCATTGTTCCCTTTTAGCTACTGAGAAGAACCCTAAATCGGTTGGGGGCATCTAGAGCAAGGATTGAAGGCCATTGATGATTTTGAAGAAGTTATTATGCAAGAAGAGGAAGGTTTGGGCTAAAGGAACAGCAAGGGAATCACGTTTTGAGACTTGGGGACACAGAGAGGGCGTTATTCAGGTAACATTTCGGACTATATTCTATTATGTGAATGTGTGCATGGAATTAGGGTTTATGGAACCCTTTTGGGTTTAGATTGATGGTTACCCTTGCTTCCCAAACGTTTATAACCCTATAATAGGATGTTTAGAGGTCCAGAAGGTCCCATGCTTGTGTATTTCGGGACCATACATATTTCAGGAAGCAGTTTGATCGACTGCATGGCATGGACTCGCCGAGTCCAATGAACAGACTCGGCGAGTAGCTTGAAGATTGACTGGGACTCGTCGAGTTGTTCTTCAGACTCGACGAGTGGAGTCGGGGTGGCCTCGCGATTCTTCCACGAAGAACTCGTCGATTCAGGAGGGATACTCGACGAGTAGAAAGGGGAACATCAGGAATGGATGAGGTCGTCTAGACTCGCTGAGTCGCCTTAGTACTCGCCGAGTCCGGTCAAATTGACCGTTGACCGTTGACCAGAGTGGACTTATGTGTGATTTCTTAGGGTCAGTGAACGTGGAAGATAAAAGTATTAATAAGAGATATACGATATTACAGGGAGTCTGTAGCTCGGCGGATCGAGTACGAGGAATTTCAGGAGCTGCTAGCTTTCAGTATCCACGAGGTGAGTCTTCTCACTATACTGTACCCGGAAGGGTTTGACTGTGTAACCGGAAGGTCGGATATGATATGTGATATACGTGCCATAAATGGTAAGGTACTTGCTATGCGTGCTATGTATGTTTATATGGGCCGGAAGGCAAAATGTTATGTGTTTGGAAAGGTCGGATATGGTATATGATATATGTGCTATATGTGGTAAGTTAAAGGTTTCATGTGTTGTGTATGTTTACGGGCCGGAAGGCAATATGTTATAGGCCGGAAGGCAATATGTTATGTGATTGGAAGGTCGTATATGTTATGTGTAATATGTGTTATATATGAGAAGTTAATAGTTATGCGTGCTGTGTATGTTTATATGGGCCGGAAGGCAATATGTTATGGGCCGGAAGGCAATATGTTATGGGCCGGAAGGCAACACGTTATGGGCCGGAAGGCGATTATCTCATGGGCCGGAAGGCATTGTGCAGTGGACCGGAAGGTCAGGGCCTGGAAAGGCGTATGTGCGTAAGGTGTATATTGGGGAACTCACTAAGCTTCGTGCTTACAGTGTTTTATGTTATGTTGTTTCAGGTTCTTTCAGTAACACGGGATGGCACCGGCTCGATTGTACACACCAAAGGAAGAGTTGTATTTTGGAGGATCCTGGTTTTCTATTCAATTGAAAATGGAACTATGTTTTGTAATTCAATTATAATGAGATTTTAAATAAGTGTTTTAATATTAAATTGATTATCTAAATGAAAATTTTTGCCTTGAAAATCACGGTGTTACACAAAATCGATATCAGCCTTCGAAATAAAAGAAAAAAACATCAACCATCGACTTTGATATATCGTCTCCAAAATCAGTTCGTCATCAATATACCAACACAAAAGCGATTTCGTTACAACAATCAGAGTATCACACCATCAAATTTGAACATCAACCAACGATATCAATACCAAAATCAGTCGATCTTTTCCAATAAAACAATTCGACATCAAAACATTTAAAGAGCCATATATATCGAACTCAATTAAAGTCTTCGCTTTTATCAGCTTGATATTAACACATCGAACCTATTCCTAATCTTCGATCCTAATACCAAGTATTTAATTGCAGTTAACCCAAAACATCAATACCGATCTTCAAGGCTTTGAGTATTTCAATCAACAACCCTAATCGATTTCAACAAACGAATTGAACCAACGACCAAGATAATCAAAATCAACTTTGAATTCGTTGATTGACCTTTCAATTTGGAACAGATACAAACACATACTGCTAGCGAAATTCAATCATTCATAATTTGGCACTCAGTATTGTCACACCCTCAAACCTTAAACCTGAACGACGAAAACATTCGGGGGCGTAGGATGTCATGTACAGTATCATAACAAATGTAAAATAGTAATCAAAGAAACAACAACCATTGTATTGATAATAAAGTTTTTATATTGAATACATAACATAGATTGATTGTTTTCAAAAGTAGATAATAAAACAAAGACTTGAAGCTACTATGCTCCATCTTCTCGAGACTTGTGCGAGTACCTATTTACTAGTTTCCTGAGAATACAAGTGATTTGGAAAGTGTATCAACATTTAAGTTGGTGAGTTCATAAGCATTTGTTTTAAAAGGTAAGTTTATTGTTCCTTGAAAATGCTCGTATGTTACTACAGAAAATCCTATATTTTCTTAATAACATGAAGTGTAGTCTTACGCTTTAAGACCAAAAATGTATATGTTTCTTACGTTTAAAGAGTGCTATATGACGCTTTAAATTCGCATACTTAAAATGACCAATATTAGTTCCTACTATGATTACTTAGTGCATATAAGTTATATAAAATCAAAGATCAAACTGACAGTCGAATGAGAGGATCAGCCCTAAGCCCACAACCAAACAAGGAACATGAAATGAGGCGGAAGTCACACATTCCACTGTCTATCGAATCTTCATTTTATATAACCCAAACATACCCACTAAGTAATCACACGAATATGTAAATTAATGTATATGTTTCCAGAAAATCCGATATTTCCTATGAAATGAGTTATGATCCGTTGTACTTAAAATGAATGTATTAGATCCGGAAAATCCTATATTTTCCCTAATAATGTAATTGTAGAACTGTTTACTTGTAAAGTGATATCGTTTAACCCGTAAAAATCCTATATTTTCCTTAAAGCTGGAATTTAGTCTTAATACACCAAGACCGTGAAGTGTAAGTAAATATGCCATACTTAGTTCGTGTTGGGATTATAATGTTGCGTAATGGGCTTGGTCTTTAGCCCAGTTTTGATTGCTGGTATTGGGCCTATCCAACCGTGCATATTTTGCTCTAGGGTTTAGTATATAAGCTGCATGCATGCAGTCTTTGTAGTTATCACTTTCATTATTATTTTTCGTATTCTGTTTTGTAAACCGTAGCACGTCTCTACAGTGGAAGTTCTTTGTCGAGCTCTACTGAGGCGTGACTACACTTGAATCATAAGCACATTGTTGATTCCATTCCGTGTTCTTCATATTATTGTGTTTGTTTTGTTTGATCTTTATTCTTACCTGTGAAAGATCTAATCGATCTGAGATTTATTCTCATCAATTGGTATCAGAGTAGGAGATTGTGTAATTCATACACATCCCTTCTGTCAAAGAAGTTATTAGGGTTTTAATTCCGCATTGAATGATATTAATTGAGCCGTCATTCCATATTGACGTGTTTCTTTAATCGTTGATCAAACCCTAACAATAAATTACAAGTCTGATCTTAAATAGGTAATCGATCAAAAGTCATTACAATGTCCATGGATGACTCTCAATCCAACCCGATCAACATCTCTAATAACATTGGTTCAACCACAAGGATTCCAATCTTGTATACTCAAGATTATGAAGTGTGGACGCATCATTTTGAAGATTATGTAGTTGGATCGGAAGATAATGGGTACTTAATCTGGGAAGCAATCATAAACGGCGCATTCGCTCACTCAAGCACCTCAAAGATTGTCAAAACTTAGAAAGAGTACAATCAGCTTCTTAACAATGTCAAAGATATTCCTCAAGATGAGAAGGAAAAGTTTCAATGCAACATTAAGGCCTTGAGAATGATTATGTTTGCTTTGCAGTCAGATACGCTTCGTTTGGTAAGTTCTTGTGAAACGGCGAAAGAGATTTGGGACAGATTAAAAGAACTGTATTCCACTGATGAAGACTTGGAACATTCAATTCAAACTCTCTTTTTGTCTGAATTTGGAGACTTTAAGCAGAATCCTGAAGAGAAACTTGTTCAAACCTTTGATTGCTTCTATCATCTTTTAAGCAAGATGATAAAGCATGGGATTGAAAGGAAAGTTATTGAACAAAATGTCACTTTCATGAACGGTCTTAGATCCGAATGGATGGCTGCTGTATCTGCAGTCAAAGCTAATGAATAGTTCAAGGCATATTCTCTAGCGAAACTAGTGGGTATTTTGAAATCCCATGAAAGTGCACTGCTAAGGAAACGAATGTCGTTTCCAGTTTAGGTTCTTTAGCTCTTATTTCTAAAGGGAAAAGCTCAGTTGAAGAAGAAGAGGAGTTGGATCTTGCCAATTATGATCTAACTAGGGAAGAATATGCCATGATGGTATCTAATCACAGAAAATTCATTAAGAAGAAATTCCCAGCCAATAAGAACCGAAATTGGCAAGGAAGTTACAGCGCCTAAAAGATCAAGGAGGAACCGAAGATGGGCTCAAAGTCTGAAGAGTCAAAGAAAGAAGAAAAAGTTGGAGGGGACTCAGGATTTGATTGCCATTACTGTGGAGGCAAGAACCATTTTGCAAAAGATTGTATGCTGAAAAAGAAAGAAAAAAAATTAAATGTTGAAGATGAGGAAGCGAGCCTCCTGAGAAGATTGGAGGAAATCAAGAAAAGAAAGTTTGTTGCTAACAATACTTCTATGAATGCTTTAATGGTGCAGGATACAGGCAACCGTGATGAATTTGGTGGTATGGAAGTTTGGTCCACAGATTCAGAGGATGAAGAAGTCAGGAAGCCCGCTCATGGGAAAGCTATGCTGGTGAAAGAAGAACATGTAACAGGAAGGTGCTTTGTGGTGACCGAAGGTGTATCTTAAATGAGAGGATATACAACCGACGAGGGAATAGAAGGCGAGAAGGAGCGAGAGGACAAGTGTTTTGCTGCCAAACCTGTCAGTGCACAGATCAACGAATGTGATGAGTTGATCAAGAAGGTACAAAATATTCTTGCTTCTCTAAAAATTCCTGTTACTAACTATGAAAAGGAATTAAATAACTTTAAATCTAAATTTTCAAGCATAAGTAGCAGTCTCACCCAAACCCGTGTCACAAATTCTAACCTAACCGATCAAATTAGCAGGATTTCATCAAAGAGTGAGGAAAGAAGGATGTGGATCGAGCAGAAGGAGAAGGAGCTGATTAGGTCTAAGGATGATTCAATTTATTTGCAAAGAGACAATCTTAAACTTCTTAAACAGCAAAATGTGTTTTTGTTTGATTGCTAAAAGACTTTACTTTAACATCACTCAGTTGCATCTTGATTGTGAAATAGGAAAGAAGATACATCACATTATTTTACCCTTCCTTGAGTTAAAAGAGGATGAAATTGATGCTGAAGCATACAACTGTGAAAGCGTTGTATCTTCAGATGAAGTCTCTCCTGCATATAAAATCGGTCTGGACAAAATTGAATCTTACATAAAGTCCAAAGACCAAAAGGACATGCTTAAAAATCTGCTAGAAAAAAATGATAGATTGAAAGTAAGAGCCGAAACTATACAGAAATTTGACTCTTTGAATGCCAAATTAAGTTCAGAAAATAAAATTGTTGTTGAAAATGCATCTGAACTTAATGAGGATGATGATATGAGTGAATTCTCTGTAAAGGATGTGGTGGATTGTTCATAATTTGTTAAAAGCAAACCTAAGTCACGCAAAAACCTGATTTCTAAAAACTCTGTTGAGTTCGCTCGCTCCTCTACCGACAAGAAGAAAGTGCTAAAAGCAAAAGCCGTTGTGTACCAAAAGGTACAAACCACTCCAAATCAAGTCTACACGGTACCGAGTGTCACTCCACAACAAACTGCAGAATTAACAGCCATTGTAGGAGAAGATAATGCTGGCGGATGTGAGGAGTTCTTCTGGTCAGCAACAATCGACAACACTAATGAAACTAACGGCCTATCTCAGAAGACCGCATGGAGAGTAAAAGGTAGATATATACCCGAACCACTAAGTGAACCTGCAAAATATGATGTGCCAAGCACAAGTGGAACAAAAACCTCAAGGGGCAAACCTACACAAACCACTAGTGAAACATCCTCAGCAAAAAGCGAATGCTGTGATAACACTCCAAAGAAAAAGGCCAACATCCACCGAAACCCTAAACAGGTGGCTGATCGAAAACACCAATGAAATCTGAGATACAAGAAGAATCTCTCAGAAAGAAAACAGTTTTGGAAATCACAAAATCCTCACTTTATAAGGATAGAAAGGAAGCACAAATCACAAGAGGAATCAAGGAACCGAAAGGAGGGTTTTGGTCCTCAGAATAACACGAACCGAAAGGAGAGTTTCGGTCCTCAGAATAACACAAACCGAAAGGAGAGTTTCAGTCCTCAGAATAACACGAACCGAAAGGCGAGTTCCGGTCCTCGAAGCAATATGAACCGAAAGAGCGGTCTCGGTTCTCCACCCAACTAGAACCGAAAGGAGAGTTTCGGTCCTCGAAGCAATATGAACCGAAAGAACAGTCTCGGTTCTCCATTCAACTAGAACCGAAAGAGCAGTTTTGGTCCTCATCCCTACAAGTTCAATCAGACTCACAGAGGATCCAATTCCACTTCTAAGCCTAACACTTCTAACTCTAATTCTCTTTCTTCAAAAGATTTAAAGGGAAAAGGAAAGCTCTTTCCAGAAGATGATATATGTCGAAAAGAGATTCGCAAGAATGTTGTCGTCAACACCTCGAATCCCAATCCAACCAAATCTGAATCAACCAAAATTAAAGTTTTCACCATAAAAAGAAAAGATGACACAACTTTAATTAAACGAACTTACATGGTTGATATTTCTCTTATTATTCCCTGCCCTGTAAAAGGTTCACAAGGACCCAAGAAACTACGGGTTCCTAAATCAGCTTAATATTTTGCAGGTTATTCGTGACGAGAAGTTTGACGAAGAATGGTACATTGATAGTGGCTGTTCGCGTCACATGACAGGAAGGAAAGAGGAACTGAGGGAGTTTCGGTCTCTCATAGATGGTGGTATTGTGAAGTATGGCAACAACTCATTCGATACTATAAAAGGATATGGAATGATCATTAATGCCGATTTCTTAATAAGAAAAGTGGCGTATGTTGAAGGGCTCCAACACAATCTTATAAGCGTGTCACAACTGGTAGTTGGCACTGGATTGAAGGTGTCATTTGATGATGAAGGCTCAGAGATTGTTAAGAAGAAATCTATTAATGTTCTGCTGAAGTCAAAGTGAAAGGGGGAAATGTACCCTTTGAATCTCAACCCTATTTGAGGTCAGCTGTTTGCTTACTTACAAAGGCTCACTCTGACGAAAGTTGGTTATGGCATCGAAGACTCTCTCATCTGAATTTCAAAGATATCAACAAGCTGGTTTTGGGTGACGATGTTCGGGGTCTTCTAGTTCTAAAATTTGACAAAGAACATATCTGTGCGGTATGTGAAATGGGAAAGCAAAGTAGGCAAAGTCATCCTTCCATTATCAATACAAAAGTGATAGAACCATTGGAGCTCTTGCATATAGATCTATGTGGCCCCTCGTCCATCGAAAGTATTGGTGGAGACAAGTATATTCTGGTCATAGTGGACGATTTCTCTCGGTTCACTTGGGTGTTCTTTCTGAAGCAAAAGCCTGAAGCCACTCCAAAGCTTAAGGTCTTTATAAAACAAGTGGAAACTCAACTAAGAAAGGTTGTTTCTAACATAAGAAGCGACAATGGCTTGGAATTCAAGAACAAAGATTTTGAAGACTTTCTTGCTGAGAAGGGAACGGCTCATAATTTTTGGGCCCCATACACTCCACAACAGAATGGTATCGTTGAAAGACGGAACCGATCTCTATGTGAAGAAGCTCGCACAATGCTATGTTTCGCTTCGTTGTCCTTATATTTCTGGGCCGATGCAGTTGCTGCTGCTTGTTATACTTAGAACAGATCCTATCTAAACAAACGATTCTCCATCACTACTTACGAGATCTTGAACAGTCGTAAACCGAATGTGAAATTTTTCCATGTGTTCGTTTCAGGATGCTTCATCTTCAACTCTAGAGAGAATCGAAACAAGTTTGATGCTAAGGTTGATAAAGGAATTTTCTTGGGTTATTCCCTGAACTCTAAGGCATATCGTGTTCTCAATAAGCACTCTAAGAAGATTGAAGAAACATACTATGTCACCTTTGACGATAGCTATGTTAAAAAAATGAAGTCAACAAAAGATACATTGCAAGAAATCTTTCCAAAGGATGGTCAAGTTACTGCATCTATTTCAAATCTTTTCGAGCAATATTTGCTTCTGTTCGATGAGCCAAATAAGGGGATTGATTCTGAATCAAAGGCAAAAGACAATAAAGTTGATAACCTAAAACAAATCATCGACGATGCTGCTCAAAAGATGGCTGATGATCAACCGGAAGAAACCGAAAAGCAAGAAGCATGCGAACCTTCAAATGATCTTCCTAATGTCGAGGGGGAGGGTCCAACTCTTCAACATGATCAAGGTTCATCATTCCAGGGAGAGAATCCATCCTCACCATCTTCAAGCTCCTCTGAAAATTCAATAGGAGGAGGCAACACCAATCCAGATACTGAGAAGATGTCATCCTTTAAGGGGGAAAACACCATCTTCCATGATGATGAATATATGTCAAAATTGGAAGTAGAAGAAATCAATACAGAATTAGATCCCACTTGTGATCCAAATTACCCACCGCTTGTTAAATGGACAAAAGATCATCCTCAAAGTCAAATTATTGGGGAATCATCTGAAAACGTGTTAACTCGATCCCAGGTCAAAGCCAAACAAGCTGCACTCTTTTCTCAAGTAGAGTTTTGCATGTTCAACTCCTTTGTTTCAAAAGTGGAACCAAAAAGCGTTAATTCTGCACTTGATCATTCAGATTGGGTTCAAGCCCTGCAGGATGAATTGAATGAGTTTGAAAGAAACAGAGTATGGCGACTTATTCCAACTCCAAAGGACGCTTCGGTAGTCAGTCTCAAATGGGTATTAAGAAAGAAGATGGATAAGGAGGAGAATGTCATTCGCAATAAAGCTCGGCTAGTTGTCAAAGGCTACTATCAAGAAGAAGGCATCGACTATGAAGAAACCTTCGATCCAATTGCAAGATTGGAGTCCATTCGTATCTTTCTTGCCTATGCTGCACATAAAAACTTTGTAGTCTATCAGATGGACATCATGTGTGCCTTCCTCAACGGTGAACTTGAAGAAACTGTATATCTTGAGCAACCACCAGGCTTTGTGAAGGAGAAGTATCCAGATCATTGCTACACACTTGATCTTAAACAGGCTCCCAGGGCATGGTATGAAACTCTAACTCAGTTCTTAAAAATGTCAAAATTCAAACAAGGTTCGGTTGACCCAACCTTCTTTCGAAAGAAAGAGGGTAATCACTTTATGATAGTACAAATCCCTGCTTAACAGCGAATTTCAGAAAGTTGATGGAAACTAAATTTGAAATGAGCTCCATGGGTCCATTTAACTTTTTCCTTGGCTTAAACATTAAACAGGGAACCGAAGGCCTTTTTATTAATCAGGAGGCATACCCCAAGATATTATTAGCTAAATTTGGTATGACGTGGGATTCCAAAGTGAAAGTTCCAATGGATTTTGGGACTAAGCTTACACCTTCATTAGAGAAGCCAGCTGCTGACATGACACTTTATCATCAAATGATTGGGTCTCTGATGTATCTCACAGCCAGTAGAACTAACATCATGTTTTCAGTCTGTTATTGTGCCAGATTGCAAGCTAACCCACGGGAACCTCATTTGCAAGCTGTGAAGAACATCTTCCGCTATCTGAAGCGAACCTCATCTCTAGGTCTGTGGTATCCAGCTAACTCAGGAATCTTTGTTCAAGCGTTCCCAGACGCTGACCTAGGTGGTTGTGGATTAGATCGTAAAAGCACTACTGGAGGATGCCAATTTCTAGACGGTAAATTGGTTAGTTGGCAATCGAAGAAACAAACCTATGTTTCTCTATCTACTGCAGAAGCCGAATATATTGTTGCAGCATCATGCACTTTTCAAGTTGTATGGATTCAAAGTTAGCTAAGAGATTATGGGCTAAACATGAAGAAAATCCCACTATATTGAGACTCAGAAAGTGCAATTAGGATTTGTCATAACCCAATGCAACACTGAAAAACCAAACACATAGCACTGAGGTATCACTTTATTCAGGATCACGTGAAAGATGGCAACGTGGAAATACACTTTGTAAGGACAACTGATCAACTGGCAGATATCTTCACTAAGGCTTTACCTGAAGCGAGCTTCAACAAGATTTTACAAGGCCTAGGAATGATGGAAGCAGAATCAGTACCAAAATCGCCTTCGCTTCAATAAAGGTTACAAGAGAAATAGAGCGAACCGAAATGAACCGATCGTTCAGTCTATTTTGGGTTCGGTCTATTTTGGGTGATGTTCGACCATGAACCAAAATGAACCAAATGCTCGGTCTATTTCAGGTTCGGTCCTTCTGAACTCGTTCGCTTCATTTTCTTATCAAGGCATTTTGATATTTTTTTTTGTTGTATATTTTTTATCTACTTCTTTTTAGATCTCTAAAACTCAAAAATATTTTCCTTTTTGTTCAATTAACTATTTTCACAAAATACAAATACATTTTTAGTTTTATTTTTTTTAATTAATTTTTTTTGTTTGTGTGTGTTACTCCTAATATTGAAGATTCCCAAGGTAGGGCTTCTTTCTCTCCCACCACTCGTCCCTAGAAGCATGCTGTTGTATGTTGACTAAAGCCTCAAATAATTTTGAGTGAAGCCTTAATAACATGATATATACAAATCATGTTTTCCCAAACTAGGCTGCAATATTCACTCTAATCAAGAGCTACCTTACTGTACTCACATTGAGTTTAGAGTTTTCTGCTTCGTCCTTCTTTTATTAGCAGAGGTACATTCGCTTCTTTCACCATCTCCATCTATTTTCTCCATCATACTTCGTTTCACCATTTTAACCCTTGAGACTCTTAGAAAATACCACTGAGGTTTATGGTTATACAATATCTGTGTTAATGATCTTGGTTTCGTGCCACTATAAACTAAGTAAAACCCACAATCCCACACCAATAATGAATTGATGGTGAATTATCATATTCAAGATCTTACTTGTTACTAAATGAAATCTCTTTTTCTTTTTGAGTGATCTTTTATGAATTTGTCTAAAACCAAGGCTTTTCTTCCCTTAAAGATCCAGTTTATTTTTTTTTTGAGATTTCTACAATTCCCGTTGTCACTATGTAATATACCCTACCTACTTCTTCAACAGATCACATTGATCTTATAAGTACTTCGTTCAGATTCGGTCTTATATCAAGTATCGAATTCATGAATTGAAGCGAAAGCCACCCATTATAAGCTTTAATTAAAAGATGCCTTTCAATACTTCTTAACAAGTACTTGATCATTATTTTATGGGAACCAAACAAACACTTTAAAGTCTCTCTTGACTTTGAAGGAAGAGATTCGTGCCCAGAATCAATTGTTTTATGTCTTGTTCAGACATCACAATTTATCTCAAAAAGCTTGCTTTATTTCGTTATCTTTTACACTCTATGCACGAAAATTATTTTTTTTTTTCCAAAATCTGGTTCTTTTACAACTATTCAATTATGCACAACAGGCAATGACGATTCAAATGGATTTTAAGGTGACGATTGGGATAAAGCGAAAGCTGACTCAGCGGTAATCCAAGCAATTAGGCGGTTTGAAAAAGCGTTCTTTACGGGATGGCGTGCAAAAAGGAAACGTCCTTTCTCTTTCCTGCGCCATCATCGATAAGCCAACTATTCATTCGTCACGTCAGGCGCAATTTTTGAAATAATCCATGATCTCAGCCGGATTTTTCTGTCTCATCTTTGAACGTATAAAAGGACTTGGAACGGTACTCTTTACCCTTTACCACTTACACAACCCTCTTAAAGAACAAAGACGATTTCTCTTACTATTCATCTTCTTTAACAAGCTTCTACTATGGTAGACTCTTCCTCAGTTCATGATACTTCTGTTCATCCAAACCTTCTCACCATCAAACCTCACCAAAACCTGATCATCGATCTCACACCCTTTGTCTATGAGCCCTACATGCTCTATGTCGTCGAGTGTCTCAAACACTCGCCTCTTGTCGAAGCCCTGACAAAAGTCGCAGTCATGCCAATGTCATGCCTTTCCCTTCTCCACTCGACTGCCTTTTATGACAAAGCTGCTGAAAGGATTCACTTTGAAGTTCACAACGAAAATGCCTCTATCTCCAAGCACCACTTCTGTGCCCTAATCGGTCACTCTCAAGAACTAAACTTGGTTAACCTTGATTCAATCACCACAGGTCAGATCTTCTCCATGTTCTACCAAATGGGGTATACTGAAACCCTAACCACTATAACCAAGTTTAAGAAGTCTTGTCTTCCTCCTCAATGGAATGGTTTATTTACTCTATTATACAAAGGACACTCTGAGCATAGTGCTGGCTCAGATGGAGCGAGCAAGTCATTCATGACCATGCATTATGGTCTATATCATGGGATAAATCTAGATTATGGGTCCATCATCTGGCAACAGGTTGTTCAAAGCTTGAACTCCTCTTCAAAACAATCAGAAATTTTGTGTGGCAGATACTGGTTACTCGTCACCAAATGGGCCATGGATTGTCTTCACGTTCCAACCATGGCGGATTCTCTTTTCTCCTCAATTGCTACTTTTCACACAACCAAGTTCATTGTCATAGATCCCACCAAGTTCTCCTTCATTGGATCTGTTCCTGAAACCATGCTCGTCTGTGTCTCTGCGGAGAGTAATGTTTTGCAACAATACCGGAAGATTCTGTCTTCGAGTCCAAGGGAGCTTACGCAGGCCATGGTTCGCTCCACTGAAGAAGTTGATAAACCAACGAAGCGAGGAAAGAAAACCGAAACCCAGAAGGAGGCACAGGTTTCCAAACCAACCAAGGGGTAAACCCCTAAAAAGCGAAATTCTAACAAGCCTTCTCCTTCCCATTCCAAACCTAAGAAGCTGAAGAGGCCTGCTAGAAGGCTCATACTCCAATCTTCAAGTGAATCGAACTCAAAGTATGTTCCTCCCAAGCATCCATCTGCTCCTTCTTCAGAATCTGAAAACCAAAGCTCTGATGAAGAGGCTTCAGGTCGTGGTGATACCCCGCCTCGTTCCCCTACTCAAGACATTTCGGTTCGTTCACTTTCTGCTACACCTCCTCGTGTTACCATTCCTGTTTCCATTCCTCCCATATTTCCTATTCCAACCACTCATCCATCTACCATAATTCCCATCCCTACTCCTATATTCACAGAGACTACAACCACCACTACTACCACCGGGACACATTCTACAACTCTTACACCCCCAGTAATAACCGAACCCCCAATAACAACCGAACCACTAGTTACCATTGAACCTCCATTTACTACCCAACCCTTATCTCCCACTCAATCTACTGATACCACCCCAGTTCTAGGCGGTGAGGACATGGAGTTTGATTCCACGTATTTTAGTCCTTACCGTGTACAGAGTGATGATGATGATGGTGATGCGCCTGTTACCAAGCATCATCTCAAATCAGTTAATGAAAAACTCGATCAGCTTCTCTCCTCTTCCTCATCGGGTGCTCATTCTGAAGATGCATTAAAGGCTCTATTCTCGTCTATTGTTCAACAACATAGTACCTCTTTATCTGCTGGTGCTAAGGCCATTGATGCCTCCACTTCTCAATGTCAGCAAGCTTCTCTCACTGTAGAAGCTTCCACCAAAGAATGCAAGGAAGCGACCAGAAAAGTCAACAAACTAGTTTCTGATGCTCAACTTTTTCTAGATTCCTTGCAGGCGGCTGCTAAATAGAATACTCAAACTGTCAACGAATTGGTGGATAAACTATAAAAGTCTCTTCAATCTGAAAGATCCAACCTTGAGGTTGCACGCCAAGCGATCGAAGATGCCAATGCATCTCTGCATACTAATGTTAATGATCGCCTGACTCAACTTACAGCCGAATTAGCTGTAGAGAATCACATCATGGATGAGCTTGACAAACGAACCTCTCAGTTGAATATGAATAAGATCAGACTTCGAAATGCCAAAGCTGAACTCGATGACTTAAATTCTGAAAGGGAGGTTATACGAACTTCTGTTGGTGATGTTCACTCAATCCTCCTTCATCTCCTTGAAGCACATGATCCCATCATCCCTATCACTATCGGGCGACACCTGGCTGACAAACTGAGGCCAACATTGGACATCCTTGGTCGTATTGAGGGTGTTTCAGTGACTGGTGTCCAGCCGAGGGGGAGAGTAGGAAATAACATAACCTCCTATTCCGCCAAAACCATCCACTGAACCGAAGGGTAATGTAGCTTCGGTCAGTGGCAAAGATAAAAATAAGAAGAAAATCGGTGAGGATGACACTGATATTGAAGATGAAATCTATGACGAAAATCCTGAATTGCCTTTTCAGAAGGTGAGGTCCTCAGATAAAGAAATAGCAGAAAAGCTCAAGATTCAACAGGCTGAGCTGGAGCGAAAGCAAAAGGAGATGGAGATTCTTGAAAAGAAGAAGTCCATTTTTCCCGTATAGACTATAAAATCGCTTCAGAGATGCGCCATTGATGAGCCAAGTATTCTTTGGCTTGAGCCTGTTTGATATGCCGATCACGCGAAAGGCATTTATTTTCCACTGCTTTAATTCAACTGTTTCCATTCCTTCTCCAGACCTGAAGGTAGATAAGGATATGTTGGAGTTTTACATGGAGTTTGCTCAACCTCAGTATCTGACCTGGAGCTCAAAGAAAATTACAACGGTCAAGGCTATGAAGCCCTACTCAGCGGGGAAATTTTTTAATATCAAATTTAAAGTGACTCGAGGCACCGAAGGGTCAGTTCACAGTTTTACCCTGGCTGATCTACCGAACCTCAATCCCATGATTGGATACTCCTCAACAATATTTTATTGTCAAATCCACAAGAGTATCAACCAATCATCGACCATGTCAAGCGAATGCTTGTGTGCTACATTCATGAGGTGGCGAAGATGGACCAAGAGATTGCCTCTGCCATTCACAAGTGAACCACGATCAAACCTATGGGTAGAGCCGGCAATATTAATACAATGGTCAAGGGGATGATTGATTCAACGTACCACACTGTTATGTTCGTCAGGGGCGAATGACAGAAATGCCTGTTCGCTCTTGTTGACAAGCATCTCTTCTTAACTTCCTGCTTATAACATATTTTAGAGATTATTCAGAGATGTGATCATAACAGTGCAACTGATAAGAAGTTGTTCTCTGACATGCTGAGATGGTATATCCAGTTTCGGCAGACACTTCTTGCGATAATCCCTCGGCTATTTAAAGTGGTGAAGACAGTGAAGCCGACTCAAAAGAAATAATCTCTCTCGCCTCATTTGACGCAAAGGGGGAGATTGTTGGGATTATAATGTTGTGTAATAGGCTCGGTCTTTAGCCCAGTTTTGATTGCCGGTATTGGGCCTATCCAACCGTGCATATTTTGCTCTAGGGTTTAGTAAATAAGCTGCATGCATGCGGTATTTGTATTTATCACTTTCATTATTATTTTTCGTATTCTATTTTGTAAACCCTAGCACGCCTCTACAGTCGAAGTTCTTTGTCGAGCTCTGCTGAGGCGTGACTACATTTGAATCATAAGCACATTGTTGATTCCATTCTGGGTTCTTCATATTATTGTGTTTGTTTTGTTTGATCTGTATTCTTACCTATGAAAGATCTAGTCGATCTGAGATTTATTCTCAATAGTTCGATAACTTGTAGTTTTATTGTTACGTAAAACTAGTTGAAGAAGTGTTTACCCTGAATTCTGAATGTGAATATAATACTTAGTACCTACGAGTTATATATAATTAAGATCTGAACCGACAGTCGATTGGGTGATTCTGCCCTAATTCCACAACCAAACAAGGAACATGTAATGAGGCGGAAATCACACATTCCACTATCTATCGAATAAAAACCCTATATGACCCTGATTTAACTACGAAGTAATCATATAGTTATTATCCACTTAGCTTATAGAGTTGTGCATTACTACGTGTATGAGTCATTGTTTCCGCGTGCGAGTTCCTTGAACCATGCTAATATGACAGATATCCATACTGTTAATGACATTTTTTACCCCTAAACTTTCGTTCCAACTGTAGCTAACAGTCAGGGCATGCAATTGTCTGTCCCGTATAGATCTATACACAAACTCACGCTCTCCTTCCAAGAGACTCTGGCTATAAGTGGTGGACTTTCCTTTGATACTAAACAAAGCCGCTGTTTCATAGATGATTCGTTAACAACAAGTTCATGAGTAATATGTTGAAAAACCTTTTTGTAAATAAAAATAACAATTTTTATTTATAACTTTGTACGATAGAAAAAGTGGATTGACTCGTAAATTATACTTATCACCAATTTATATACGTGTTTTCATATCGTTGTTTCTTCTAAGTAAAGCAGCCTGTAATTTCCATAAAACTATACTTATCATAGTTTATGTGCACATCATTTATATAATGAAACCTTGTTACTAACACTTTTTAGAAGTTCAAAAGTTTGATAATAATGTTTACTATACATAGTTGATGTTTTCATGTAATAAATAGATAAACTTTGATAATAATGTTTACTATATGTAGTTAAATAATGTTTACGATTCGCTCATGGATTGTGTCATCTGTCAACTTCATCTGGAAGGTTCAGTCACACTGTTCACGTCATGAATTCAGTACTCACGACATGAATTCCGACATTTGTCAAATTTCGTGCCCCGAACTTCATAAATTCACATCTCTCGCATACAAGCTCCGATTTTTACGTTCTTTATATCCACGCATAAGCGAGATTACGCTCTACAAATTTCATTTAGACTCCGTCAGCTAATTTTGACTTTAGTTTTTAATATTATATTTTTAACAGGACTGGACTGGAAAAGTCCGTTAAAAATTCGTAACTTCTTCATCCGACGTCCATTTTCGTCTGTCTTTTTACCGTTGTACTACTATTTTCGAGATCTTTGATTCTCGTTTAGATTGCGTCGGCTAAAAGTCGCTCGATCTTTATTTCGAGTTTTTAGCTGTCTACTGCTATATCCGGAACTTAGAAAAATCATAACTTTTCATACGAAGTCAGATTTAGACGTTCTTTTTATGTATGTTTACGGTTTAAAGATATCTAATACTTTCATTTAGATACCTAAGGATAAAAAGTATTTTATTGAAATTTCGTATTTTTCGCTTAACAGTGGTTTACCGGTATTGCCGCTAATCTACGATCGGTCATAACTTCTTCGTTATAACTCGGATTTTTGTGTTCTTTATATTTTTGGAAACCTAGTTACAATATCTACTATTCTATTCATCCTATTAGGATTATTGAACAACTAAATTATGACATAGATTAGGCTGGTGTTACAAATATCATCATCATCGAATCAATTATCAGGTAGAGCGTTTCGATGTATGAAAATAAATAAAGGATGAAAGATTCTATTTTGATTGCAATTTTGAAATCAAGCATCTGAAATCGAATGGTCGAAGTCATCGACTATTAACCTAAAATTGAACTTGACTTAATTGAATAATCAAAGCTTTCGATTACAGTCGACTCTAACCTAATCAAACATGTTCGATTCACAGCGAGAGAAGAAATGCGAGACACAAAAACTGATGAGAATGAAATATATCAAACCGGTTACATGAATAGTAAGTATATTTGGTTTTGAGTTCAAGTTTTAGGATCAATGAATAGTAATAGGTTTGTTAATTTGGGCTTAGAAATGATCGATGAACAATATTTGGAATTTTAATTTTGGACTCAATTAAATGTGTATACGAACAATAATATTCCAATAAACAGGGAAAGAAACCAATTTTGAATTTTATTTGGATTTTTGGAATTTTGATCTAAACAAAAATAATTGGATTAATCAATGGGGTTGAAACGACTTTGATCCAATGAGACAAATCGATCATAAATGAAAAACGCAAAATATGAATCAAAATCATGGATGTTTTGGAATCCATTTAAGAATTTAAGATACCTTTTTGATGATCTAAGTTCCATTTGCAACGAACGAAACAAATTTAGAGGATCTTGGTTCTTTTCTTGGAAGAAGAAAATACCCCATTTGAAAATTGTACCACTCACGATGCTTGTTGTGAAACTCATTCTTCGTGTTCTTCAATGATCTAAGAACATCTTCGTAAGAACCATCAACACTTTTGGGTTTTGACTTCAAATTCAATGCAACACTAGGAGATTGTTGCTGGGAACCCAAATTTGCTTCATGGATTTCGGATTCATAACAACATTTGACGATTTATGTGAGTAAATCCTCTTGTTTTTGTGTTTAACCTTCTTCTTCTTCTTCTTCTTCTTCTTCTTCTTCTTCTTCTTCTTCTTCTTCTGCTTCTTCTTCTTCTTCTTCTTCTTCTTCTTCTTCTTCTTCTTCTTCTTCTTCTTCTTCTTCTTCTTCTTCTTGGAACTTGAAGATTTGAATTCATTAACAAACCCACTTTCTAGAACTTCAACTTGACAAGTTTGGATCAAATATTTTGGAGTTTGATATTTAATAATTTCTTGGATTAATGGCTTTCGATAAGGAATCATTCTTTCAAACTAACCACAAGAACACAAAATATCATCGTTTTGAACTCCAATCGAGCAAAACAAATTTATCTTCATGAGAATCAACTTGAATCTTCTTGTCATCAACTTCAAGAACAGCACATTGAATCCTATAATCTTGAACTTCAACATACTTAAGAGAATGAATATCACTTTGGTTTTCAATTAGAGAATTGTATTTCATATCAAAAAAATCTCTTTCTACTCCTTCCTTTTGATTTTCTCTGCAACATAACATGTTCATGGAAATTTCAACCAATCATCCAATCTTTGATAGTGATTGAAAAATCAATCTTCCATGATCATACTTCAAACCTCCATAAGAAACCATAGTATCCCACGAAATCAATCCTCCTTTCAACAATAATCCACATAATTGATTTTCGTTGACTTTGTATTTCACACCTTCAATGATTACAACCCAAGAATCATAATCCAAGTACACCATATTTTATCAATAAAAAAGATCTTGGGTTTTTATAGAGAGAGAAAGTGACACAAACAAGTATTCTAGAGTGAGAGAATTGAATTATGGATCAAAAGAAGGAAAAATTTGGCTTCTAGAATAAATTTTTAAAAGATTTTATCAAGTACAAAGGGGTGCGATGTGTGCCGTCAGTCAATCTCAAGTAAGTGGTTGCCAAAATAACCATACCCATGTGTTATGATTATTATGTTAGATCTTTGAATTTCATGCTAATGTATGGCTAAGGATACCTTTAGGAATCATATGATAGAATTTTGTCATTTGTGTGATGCCTTATAGCCTAGGAGGATTAGATGCAATGTGTTGCTTATAATTGATATCAGCTCAGTTAATTGCTAAGTGTTTGCTTTAAAAAATTGTATACGATTAGGTTCATAGAGCCCTAGTATGATCGATTTATCCTCATTTCATGTTCCTTTTTTTGTTGTGGACTTAGGGTAGAATCATTATTCCACAGTCTATGTGATCTCATTTTGTGTACAACTTGTATGCATAAGGCAACCGGCTGTGTTGGTTGAGGTTATCAGTATTGCAGGGCAGTTGAATTAAGAATTCCTAGGAGAACATAGGAAATTCCATAGTGGGATATGTATGATGTTTAGCATAGGGATGGTGTGTATGGACTTAGTGTGAGAACTTAGTGGATTTGGGATGGTTCATGAGGAAAGTACAGATAGGTGTGGAAGGTAGCATTGGGCCCTTACTACTAAAAGCACAGGATATGTACTCGTGGAAAGGATGATTTTATAAATTCTAAGGGGCTTATAGAGACGAAGTCTCCTTGGTATTATGCTGATCATTTGTATGTTTCTATATTGGTTGAGTATGGTGTCTACTCAAGGAGGAGCTTCTAGATCTAGTTCTAGCACTGGTGTCGATCCAATAGTTCAGTGATTATGCGAGTTAATTACATCATAGATTACACACGGTATCACGGGGGCCACAATGTAATTTTCGGTACCATCAAGGAGGGGATTATGGACCTTCTAGATGAGAGACTCGAAGCCCATTGGGTATAGAACACTGCGGGACTGATAGAAGCATGAATTCCCTCATTTCAAGAGTTCAAGACATGTGGAGCTCTAGAGTTCTTTGGTTCCAAGGACCCCCTTGCCAGCTGCCTATGGATCGTAAGCATGAATAATACTCAACGGACGAGCTTCTTCCCTAAGGGGGCGAAGGTGGGATTTTCCTCTTGCCTTATGAGAGACCGAACCTGAGACTAGTGGTAGGAGGTCGGCCACGTATTGGGATCTGACAGAGTGGTGGCCATGACTTGGGATTATTTTGTTATGAGATTTCATGAGGAGTTTGTAACATTGATTGAGGTAAAACAGTTGGTGAGGGAGTTCCAGGACCTTTTATAAACTAATCAAATTGTGGCGGAGATTACCGACATGTTCCATAAGAGGGATATATATATATATATATATATATATATATATATATATGATGTTTAGCATAGGGATGGTGTGTATGGATTTATTATGGGAACTTAGTGGATTCGGGATGGTTGTTGATTAAAATACAGATAGGTGTGGAAGGTAGTAGTGGGCCCATATTACTAATAGCACATGATATGTACTCGAGGAAAGGATGATCTTAGAATTTCAAAGGGGCCTATTGTGACATCCCCAAAATCACAGCCAGAAAAGACCGGTTGCATTCAAGCTTTTAAAATAGTTTCAGAGTAAATCCATTGATTTAAAAGAGTTGCGGAATCTGTTCCCAAACAAAATATGATAAATAGTATTTACCAAAGCATTTCGTAAAGAAGTGCATTTTCATTATATAATCAAAACTCGGGATCTCATGTTCCGATTCTAACACAAAAGCATAAACGGCACATTCTAAGCCTTACAACAGTTATATACACATACATGCTTATAAACAAAATAACTTGATGATTCATCCATCTTATGCCCTCGCGCCACTACCTGTAATACAAATAAGACTGAGTGGGTCAGGCTTGAGAGCCTGGTGAGCATATAGGGTTTTCAACCCACAATAATAATTATTTTTAATTCCACCAACCAACAATAACCTGATTACCCATTCCCGTTATCCTCACTTTACGCCCCTAAAACAACATCTATTACTAGGGACCTAATCTAGGATTTTTCATCGGGATGGACACTACTGCCAAGGGGTTTCCTCAGCAATGAATGTCCTAAGGCAACCATTAGGGGGATAGAGTACACCGGTGAACACATCATTTACAACACCTACAAATTATGAACTTGTCAGCGTTCCACAGGACAGTTTAGGAGTCTGTGGTCGTCATCCTGACTCTGCTGAATGACTACATCAACAACAACATCGAGGCCTCTCATCATATTATTTCATCACACAACAACTATCTACCCATGTACTACCCAACATATTAGTAGATAAAATATACATATTTATACATAGCTTAAAACCTGTATAACATGATCATTCAATACTCATTCCAAATAACAGATGAGATACATACACATAACACATATTTCATAGAGAATAAATCATATCTACGAGTTTAGAAGATAACAACAATATATAAACACATAGCATGTATTTCATAGAGAATACTTCGTATTTATGTGTTAGAAGAAGGTAACTACACACTTACATAACACATATACCTAATACATTCAATCGATACTTGTATTAAAATCGTGTCTATGAAAGGGACTATGCATTCACTTGATCGGAAGATGATCGGACAATACTACGACTAGTAAAAGTAGTATTCTTCGGTAAAAAGGTTGATCTTCACACACTGGGCTTCTTGCAGGCAGAGCTTCGGCTCGGAAACTCGTTTCTTCTCGAGATCTTCCAGCTTCGAGAATCGCTTTCGGTCTCGGGATGATACCGGGGCTTTGGGGGTACTTCTTTGCACGTAAATTGAGGTAATATGGGCGAGAGAAGAGTGAATTAGCAACCATGGTCGGCTGCCCCTTCAATTCTATTTATAGGGCCATTTTCTGTACTCACGTCGTGAACCCAGTAGGTCACTGCACTCGTCACTCGTCGACTTGTGTCTGCCAGCTTTGGAAGGGTCAAATCTCTGAGTTCACGTCGTGAACACAGTGTTCACGTCATGAGTTCTGACACAACTTTGGGGTTCGCGCCCTGAACTTCAGAAATTCATATCTTTCGCATACGAACTCTGTTTTCGACATTCTTTATATCGACGCGAAGGGGAGATTATGCTCTACAACTCTCATTTAGACACCGTCGACTAATTTTGAATTTAATTTTTATTATATTATTTTTAGTAGGCTGGGACAGGAAAAACTCCATTTGAAATCCATAACTTCTTTGTCTGGCGTCCGTTTTTGCTTGTCTTTATTTCGTTGCACTACTATCGATGAGATCATCAATTATTGTTTAGATTGTTTCGTCTAGAAATCACTCGATCTCATATTCGAACTTTGGGCTGCATACTGCTAAGCTGAAACTTAGAAAAATCATAAGTTCCTCCTATGAAGTCAGATTTGGATGTTCTTTTTATGCACGCTCTCGGTTTAACGAACTCTACGACTTTCGTTTAGAAGACTAAGGCTAGATATCGCTCTATCTTAAATTCATATTTTACATCACGCAATGGCGTGCCGGTTCTGTCGCGAAAATTTGACATGTCATAACTTCTTCGTTATAACTCGAATTTCGGCATTCTTTATATTTTTGAAAACCTTGCCACGACCACTACGTCTTCATGTATCGATATAGGTTATATCTAACATTTTAATATTACTCTTATTTTTATTCTTAATTCAGTTAAGACACACAATTAAGCAATTAACCACAAAACACATAATACTCAAATAATACATTTTTATTATTTCAAAATGATTTACAAAGGTTAACCTAGACTATTACATTGCTATTAATGACAAGCCCAGAAACACAGGCGTTACAATTCTCTCCACCTTAGGATGATTCCGTCCCCGGAATCACACATCAACAAAAAAATGCGGATAGCGACCCATCATGTCACTCTCCATCTCCCAGGTGAGATTTGGCCCATTTGTATGTTTCCAACGAACAAGCACTAAATCGACCATATTGTGTCGTAACTTCTTAGTCTTTCAGTCAACGATTGCCTCTAGTTCTTCAATTAACCTTTTTTTTTTCATCAATTCTCAACTCAGATCAATATAGGAATTATATCGGGAACCTCTCCCATGAACTTCCTCAGATAACACACATGGAAAGTGTTATGAATACCATTAAGTTCTTCTGGTAGTTCTATCTTGTAAGCTTGGTTCCCAAATCTCTGAAGAACTTTAAATGGTCCAATAAACCTCGGACTCAATTTTCCCCTTTTACCAAATCTTATAAGTCCCTTCCATGGTGAGACTTTAAGTAAAACCGAATCTCCAACTTCAAAAGTCACCGGTCTTCGCTTTTTGTCAGCATAGCTCTTTTGACGATCCTGTGTTGCTAACATTCTTTCCTTGATTATTTTCAGCTTTTCAGCGGTTTGATGGACCATCTTGGATCCCATAAACTGCTTTTCCCCAACCTCAAGCCAACAAGACGGCGTACGACACTTCTGTCCGTACAAAGCTTGATAATTTGCCATCTTAATGCTCGAGTGGAAACGATTATTGTAGGAAAATTCTACCAAAGGTAAATGCTCATCCCGGTTACCTAGGAATTCTAGAGTACATGCTCTCAGCATATCTTCAAGTGTTTGTATCATTCTTTCGCGACTTGGTACCCATTTCCTCTTGTACTTAAACACAACTTGGTACCCATTTCCTCTTGTAGACCTTTTCAAAACCTTGAGGTGAAACGACTGTCACGATCCGATACAATCGTTAATAGAACACCGTGAAGCCTCACAATTTCCTTCACGTAAGAATTCGCAAGCTTATCCATAGACCATTTCTCATTTGGTGCTATGAAATGCGCACTCTTAGTGAAGCGATCAACGACCACCCAAATCATGTCGTGACCATTCTTTTTTATAGGCAGTTTAGTGACAGAATCCATAACAATGTCTTCCCATTTACCCATAGGTACAGGTAAAGGTTCTAAACTCCCGTACGGTTTCTGATGTTGTGTGTTAACTCTAGTACATGTCACACACTCAAGCACATACTTTGCAATATCAAGTTTCATCGTCGGCCACCAGTAATAGGGTTTGAAATCCCTATACATTGTAGTGCTGCCAGGATGAATCGACTACATGGTTTTGTGAGCTTCTTCCATCATAAGATCTCTTATTCCTCCTGACTTAGGTATCTAAATACAATCCTGGAATACCTTCAGTCCATGACTGTTTGTACCAAACATCAACGTTTTTCCCAAACGTTCCTCCTTCCGGTCACTCTTTTTAGAAGCTTTGTCTTGAGCTTTCTTTACACTTTCCACAATTGTTGAGACAACTTCTATTCTCAATGCTCTTGGCCTTTTCCTCTCAAGATTGATTTTTTGACTGAGAGCATCAGCGGCAACATTAGCTTTAACGGGATGGTAAAGTATCTCACAATCATAGTCCTTAAGCAATTCTAGCCAACGTCTTTGCCTCATATTCAATTCTTTCTGACTAAAGAGATATTGGAGACTCTTATGATCAGTGAAAAGTTTTCACTTTATGCCATAGAGGTAATGCCTCCATATTTTCAGAGTGAAAACTACTGCTGCCAACTCCAAATCATGAGTCGGGTAGTTCTTTTCATGCTCCTTTAGTTGTCGAGACACATATGCGATCACCTTTTCTCTTTGGGTCAAAACACAACCCAATCCAACACCAGATGCATCGCTATAAATAACGAAGTCTTCGACTCCTTCGGGTAGAGAAAGAATCAGTGCCTCACCTATCTCCTTCTTTAGCTTCTCAAATTCTTCCTTGTGCTTATCGCTCCAAGCACAAGTAGCTCCCTTGTGGGTCAAAGCTGTTAAAGGAGTAGCGATCGAAGAAAAGCCTTGGATAAACCTTCAATAATATCTGGCTAATCCCAAAAAGCTTTGGATCTCCGTGGGACTTTTCAGTTGTTCCCACTTCATTATAACCTCGATCTTCGCTGGATCAACCATTATTCCTTCTTGGTTGACCACGTGACCCATGAATGGGACCAAAAATCACATTTGGAGAACTTAGCATACAACTTCTCCTTCTTCAAGACTTCCAACACTTCTCGCAAGTGTCAGCCATGCTCTTCTTGGATCTTTGAGTAAATCAGAAGGTCAGCTATGAACACGATCACAAATTTATCAATGAATGGTTTACAAACCCTGTTCATTAAATCCATGAATGTTGCTGGAGCATTGGTTAGTCCAAACGACATAACCAAAAACTCATAGTGTCCATATCGCGTTCTGAATGCAATCTTCTTGATATCCTGCTCTTTCACCTTCAGCTGATGATATCCTGACCTTAGATCGATCTTTGAAAAATAACTTGAACCTTATAGTTGATCGAATATGTCATCAATCCTCGGAAACGGATATCTATTCTTTATTGTTCCCTTGTTCAGCTCTCTGTAATCAATGCACATTCTCATACTTCCATCTTTCTTCTTCACGAATAACATTGGAGCTCCCCAGGGTGATGAGCTAGGTCTTATGAAACCGTTGTCCAACAACTCCTGAAGTTGTGTCATGAGCTCCTTCATCTCCATCGGTGCTAGTCTTTAAGGCGCTTTTGCTATTGGCGTCGTTCGGGGTAACAAGTCTATTCTGAACTCCACTTGTCTATCTGGTGGTAATCCAGGAAGATCTTCGGGAAATACTTCCAGATAATCACATGCCACCGGAATGTTCTACACCTTCTTTTTCTCCTTCTTTGCATCAATCATGAATGCCAAATATGATGTACATCCTTTAGCCAAACACTTTTTGGATTTCATCAGAGAAATGATTCCAAAATTTACTTTGTGTTTGTCCCTGTACACCGTAAACGACTCTTTCCCTGGTGGGTTTACTTTTACTATCTTCTTTCTGTACAATATTTCGGCATCATTGGCACTAAGCCAATCCATTCCCAGCATGATGTCGAAACCATTAAGTTCAATAGGCAATAATTCCTTGTGGAACTTATTCCCATTTAGATCAATTAATATGTTTTTCATGCGATGGATAACAAGTACAAACTTGTACTAGAAACTTCGACTAGTAAAGCGTTATGTAGTCTATCAATAGGCAAAGCTAGATTTCTACCAAATTCATGTGAAATAAAGGAGTACTTGGCTCCATAATCAAATAAAATTTGGGCAGACAATTCGTTTACGAGAAAGGTACCTGAAGGGATATCAGCTTCTTCTTTAACAGCTTCCAGTGTCATCTGGAAGGATCGTGCCTTCGGCTTTGGCAGAATATTGGGTTTCGCTACGTCCTTCTTTTTCGGACAATCCCTCGACATGTGCCCCTCCTCACCACAACCATAACAAAATTTCTTGGTAAGGGTGCATTCATTGTCATAATGCCCTGGTTTTCCACATTTAAAACATGTGCCCACTTCTTCGTCACATTTCCCATGATGCTTCTTCTTACACTTGTTGCACCATTTCGCTTCGCCTCGTCCTCCTCTCGAACTAGACTTCAAGAATTTACCCTTTTTGTTGTTGGACCTCGAAGGTCCCTCAAACTTCCTTTTCTCATACACATCTATTCTCTCCAGACCCCTTTCCCTCTGCTGGGCGTCCACATTCTTAGCTGCTTGAACTATTTTCAGAGTGGTTGCCATCTTGACTGTCGGGACAAAGTCAGCTGGGAGTCCATTTGCGAACCTCTCAATTTTGGAGAGTTGGGTTGGCACTAGGTATATAAATAACTTCATTTTCTCAGTGAATGAATTAGCATAGTCGTCAATGCCTATTCTCCCATTCTTTAAGTTTTGGAACTCATTGTTCAGACCAATCAGATCTATCTCTGAATAGTACTGCATATTCAGTTGTTCCAAGAACTCCTCCCATGACATCTTTAGGGCTTCTCCTCATGGTATGGTATCTGCCAGTAACTTCCACCAGCTCAAGACTCCTGTCTTCAGTTGTCTTACCGCGAATGCGGTCTTCTATTTCGCGCTACAGTCGCAACTTTCGAACATCATCTCCATTTCGGAGATCTAGTCCAAAATCTCAGCAGGCTTTGGGCTTCCTGAGAGACTCGGGGGTTTTGCACCCAAGAAATTCTTGTACATTTGCCCATCCTTGTTATTTCTCCTTTCTGGGTCATTCATTCGTTCTCCTTGAGTCTCAACTTGACTCACAGGGCGACTATTGTTCCCTTCCTCCGATTGCTCGGGAATCAGCTCGGGTTGCTTAATGGGCATGATAGGTTCATCCCTATTTTCATGCAACATCTGACGCATTTCTTCTTTTTGTTCAGATAACATAGCCCAAATCATGGCTTGTACTCCAACCATGGTGCAACTACAATAGGTACTTGCTCAATCACTGGTGGTTGAGGCTGATGATTCCTGTTTTCGTTTGCGTTTCCAACTCTTCTTCTTGTTCTTGCCGTTCTTGACCTATACACCGAATAAGGTGAATTTAGATCCTCATTTACGATAGATATTCAAATCATCCATATCACTCCGAAACGTCTACGTGCTAGTTATAATACAATAGTTTTACGCTTAGAATCCTAAACACATAAGGTTTCCAGTTCAGGTTGGCAATAAACCATGGATCCAAACAAATAATATCATATATGGAAAACATATAACATTTAACACATAAGCATATTAAGCATACTTCCTAATTAAGCTAGTGCTCGTGTCTAAGATATAACAAACATTATCTCCCAATCTTCACTTAGAATTCTAAGTTAAAGTCAAGAAATCCTACAAATTCCTAGTTCGCTTAAACTAATTCTCTGATACCAACTCTGATATCCCCAAAATCATGGCCAGAAAAGACCGATTTCATTTATGCTTTAAAAATAGTTTCAGAATAAATCCATTGATTTAAAAGAGTTGTGGAATTTGTTCCCAAACAAAATATGATAAATAATATTAACCAAAACATTTCGTAAGGAAGTGCATTTTCATTATATAATCAAAACTCGGGATGTCATGTTGCAATATATTCACAAAAGCACAAACGGCATATTATAAGCCTTACAATATTTATAAACACATACAGGTTTATAAAAAAAATAAATTGATAATTCATCCATCTTATGCCCTCGCGCCACTACCTGTAATACAAATAAGACTGAGTGGCTTAGGCATGGGAGCCTGGTAAGCGTATAGGGTTTTCAACCCACAATAATAATTAGTTTTAATTCCACCAACCAACAATAACCCGATTACACATTCCCGTTATCCTCACTTTACATCCCAAAAATAACATCTATTACCAGGGACCTAATCTAGGATTTTTCATCGGGACGGACACTACTGCCAAGGGGTTTCCTCAGCAATGAATGTCCTAAGGAAACCATGAGGGGGATAGAGTATGCCGGTGAACACATCGTTCACAACACCTACAGATTATGAACCTATCAGCGTTCCATAGGACAGTCTAGAAGGAGTCCGTGGTCGTCATCCATACTCCGCTAAATGACTAGATCAACAATAACATTGAGGCCTGCCATCATATTATTTTATCACACAACAACTATCTACCCATGTTCTACCCAACATATTAGTAGATAAAATATACATATTTATACAAAGCTTAAAATGTGTATAACATGATCATTCAATACTCATTCCAAATAACAGATGAGACACATACACATAACACGTATTTCGTAGAGAATAAATCATATTTATGAGTTTAGAAGATAACAAAAATATATAAACACATAGCACGTATTTCATAGAGAATACTTTGTATTTATGTGTTAGAAGAAGGTAACTACACACTCACATAACACATATACCTAATACATTCAATCGATACTTGTATTAAAATCGTGTATATGAAAGAGACTATGAACTCACATGATCAGAAGATGATCGGACAACACTACAGCTAGTAAAAGTAGTATTCTTCGTTGAAACTGGGAGATCTTCACACATCGGGCTTCTTGCAGGAAGAGCTTCGGCTCGGAAACTCTTTTCTTCTCGGGATCTTCGGGGTTCGGGATGATACTGGGGCTTCGGGGGTACTTCTTCGCACGTAAATCGAGGTAATATGGGTGAGAGAAGAGTGAATTAGTAACCATGGCCGGCTGCGCCTTTAATTCTATTTATAGGGCCATTTTCTGTACTCACGACGTGTGACAACCCAAATATTTCGTATATATAATTTCAGCAGTCTATCACTTTATTTGAAAATCAAATTCATTTCCGCCATCTTTTAGCACAACTTAAAGTCCGTATTCATATTCGGAGCCAACCACACTTAAGGATCAAGTCTTAGAAAATAACCACCAAAGCCCTAACACCAAAATCGTGCCATAAACTCTACAAGATGGAGTTTACGGCCGTAAACATGGAGTTTATGGCGGTAAACTCAGGGCGGAAAACTCCTGGGCGGTAAACTCAGGTCGGTAAACTCCTGGGCGGTAAACTCAGGGGGGGTAAACTCTCGGCGGTAAACTATCTTGGGCAGTAAACTCACCCTATATAAGGCGTGAGTGGCCTTCCTTTACACTCTTTTCACTCTCTTCACCCTCTTAGAAGTCCCTCTCTCTACTATCTCTCTTGAAAACTCGAGTTTAGATCAAGAATCTTTAATTGTAAGTGTTTTTCTTCCCAAATTTGTTCACACAACACTTATTCTAGTAATCTTATACCATTCCATCCATGAATTCATTCGGTTTTGTTGATCTACTAGAGTTCTTGGCCTAAGTCATCCATTTCAAGCTCCTAAATTGTAAGTGTTCCTATCCTAACTCATTGTACACTAGGATTAACATGTTTCGGGCTTAGAAAACACCATGAATCAAGGATGAATAAGAGTTTACAGCCAAATAATGTTCTTGGGCCGTGAACTCCCTTTAAAGGTGCAAAGTTGCCCTTTCTTCCTTCCTTACGCCTAGAACTCAACATAGAACCAATCACCATTGAAGTAGGGACCTTAATCATAAAATAAATCGTGTTCTTCTAGAGTTTACGGCCGTAAACCCCCAAGGAAATGGTCCTTTGGCCGTAAACTCCCTAAAGGGGTCATATGGTGCCCTAACACCCCTATAGCTTGTACAAATGACTAGAACCTTGTATGCTTAACCTAGAAACACCAAGGAATTAAATGAAGGGAAAAATATGAGTTTATGGCCATAAACTCATAAGTTTACAGCCGTGAACTCCCCCAAAAGGTCCATTTGGAGCCCTAGTCACTTCCTATGCCTTAGAATTGAGTCTAGCTTGCTTCCCTAAGTGACATGAGACTTTTAAGCAACCAATGACACCAATTCCATGAGTTTACGGCCGTAAAATCATGGGGGAAGTGGTCTTGGGGCCGTAAACTCCTCTAGGGGTCATCCATTCGAAGAGTAAACTCCAATGTGTGGTCATGCTCTCTTTATATACAACCCTTGGTACTTCTAGCACTTTTGGTAAAGTGTTTCATGCATAAGTATGCCTTTACTTGTATAATTAGTTATTAAAGAACTAATTAGATACTTAAATGTATCCTTACATGTTAAATAGGATCTGAGTGTGTGTTCAAGTCCTCACTTGACACCTAACGTCCTACCCGGCACTTCCATTCATTCCACTCACAGCAGGTGAGTTCATACCCCTACACTTTTCCGAGTTTTTCATATTTTCAGGGGGGGGGAACAAGCTAATCATAAAGGATTTCGTAACTTAAAAAATGATGTACTTACAATGATTTTCTATCAGACATTTAGACACCTTTATCCCTTTTGTAATATGTGAAGCATAAGGGACACTTTCTAAATATAAGTACATAGTTTTTCAAAACAGATCAGGAACTTAATGAATCATTCAAACTATAACGGGTATAGTTTGGGGTTTCATTACGTATCTTACGGATTCGAATTTCATGCAAAGTCAAAATATAAACTATGTCAGATTTAGTTTATCCATTTCTAATATAGAGTATCATGCTAAATGATTGTTTTGTGTATAATTATTTATACTCCACTTTGATCCAAACGATTTCGAACTCGAGAATAACCAAATATACCGTAAATTAGTTAATACTAGCTTGTGAGACTTATCTTCGTTATGCCCCTCGGGGTACCAATAAATCCTCTCCAGTAGTATAACCAGAGTCTCCTGGAGGGAGAGCGTAAAATTTGTGAATAGATCTACTCGGGACCGACAATCCCACAGCTGAACTGCTAGCTACAGTTAGGCGGGCATGCCTGGGGTGTCAAATTTTGTAATCATACGACGCCTGAAGAACGTCAAGGAGGTCACGGGTCAAATCAGTGTGGTTATACGACTCACAATATGTATAAACTAACCTTGTTTTCGGAATTTCTTTCTTCTATAGTTTTATTTATGTAATAAAATTACCTACCTACTTACTGGAAGGTATTCCAGGGACACAACTTATGGATTTATCTTAAGTAGTAAAACTACTATACTTATTGGTGGTAACTAGGGTTTTCTTATCATATAGAAATCATCAAACATGTTAGAAAATATGGGATTTTCTTGGTAAACATGCATATGTATTTCATAACTCAGTAATAATGGTTTTTGATATTACTGCATTCTTTATCAATGGAAATGAAGTATTTTCACTAGATTTAATAACTAGTTTTTCCTTACAAAATGTGCTTATGAACTCACCAACTTTATGATGATATTCTTTTAAACCGCTTGTATTCTCAGGTCAACGTTAGACAGGTACTTCGATCACTTTTGGAGTAGACGGAGCATATAGAAGTCTCGTCTTTACTTTTGTTTACACTAATGTATATAAATTATGTATTTCTTCGCTTTCAAACAAATGTAAATATTCTTATGTAATGTAATGGTTGTGTTTACTATGCTTAATATGTACAATGGTTGTGATACTACGCATGACGTCTCCCGCCCCCGGACGTTTCCACCGTTGTTTTCCTGACGGTTCGGGGGTGTGACAGATTGGTATCAGAGCTTATGTTTATAGTGAACTAAGTATACCGAACCTTACATGGTATATAACTATAAACATTAATGGGCCGAAGCGCTCTGAACTAAAAGTATACTTTAAAATACAAGTATTTTACAAAAAGTGTACAAAAATACCTAAATGTCAGAAACAGTAACCACGAGTAGAACAAAACAAAAGTAATTGGGTGTTGGGCACTGCAGTTAAACCTGGGTAGTTATGTAGTCGTATCTAGGGTCAATATAGCCTGGTCAACTATATTCATTTGAGACACGGCCAACATGTGCTTGGGAGTGACTGTGGTGTACAACAGGCCTAAAAATTACCAAATATCCAAACAACGAGTCATCATCACAACAAAACATAAAAATAATATAGGTGTATTTTCCAGAGTCAAATTCGTTATAAAGATGCCTCCAAGAAAAAGACCCAGCTGAAAGAACAACAATCCTCCTCCACCACCTCCTCAGTTCGATCCTGTCATGTTTCAGGCAACTGTTACTGCCGCTGTGGCTGCCGCAATGTCATAGATGAACCTCAACGGCTCTAGCGGGCCAGGAGGTGGTACTCATCCCCAAAACTAGGAAGGTGGTCAGGGACACCAGAAGGATTGTTCCTATAAAGACTTCATGAGTGCGAAAACCACATCTTTCAATGGCACTGGAGGTGTTATTGCTTTGACTCGATGGTTCGAGAATATCGAGTCTATCTTCGAAATCTGTTCCTTTTCGGAAGTTAACAAAGTGAAATTCGCCGCCTGCACTTTCACTGATAAAGTATTGACTTGGTGGAATGGCCGAGTCAAATCCTTAACCCTGCCAGTAGCAAATGCTATGGGTTGGGAGATCTTGAAAGAGCTCATGCTTGCCGAGTACTGCCTGCGGGGCGAAATGCAGAAACTGGAGCACGAATTTTGGAACCTAAAGATGAAGGGTTTCGATATCGCTGCCTACACTTCTAGGTTTGAAGACCTAGCACTCCTTTGTCCGGGAATGGTCACCCCTAAAATCAAGAAAATAGAGAGATACATTTGGGGATTGGCACCCCCAAATAAAGGGAATGTCTTGGCTGCTAGGCCAAACACTTTTGATAGCGCCAAGTGCCTGGCGTAGACCCTCATAGATCACAGGGTCAATCTGGATAGAGTAACAGCCACTTCTGAGCCAGCAAAGGAGAGTGGAGAGAATAAAAAGAAATTCTTGAATAAGCGAAAGGGGCAGAGTTCACAAGGATCCTCCAAGAAGTAGCAAACTATGGCGGTCCACGCTGCTACTACTCCTGCCGCTGCTCCTACAGCTCAAGCACCTACCAGTGGATATACCGATACCCTCCCTTGGTGCAAAAAGTGCAGTTACCACCATCGTATCCCCGGCCTATTTCGTGAAATGCTCTGCAACAACTTTGGCAAGAAGGGTCACATTGCTCGAAACTGCAGAACACAGGCCCAACAAACCAATCAGGCATCTGGAGTAGGTGTCGGTCAGGCCTGCTATGGTTGTGGCGAGGTAGGGCAATACAAGCGAAACTGCCCCAAGGCAACAACAACTGGCAATACTGGGAGATTTTTAGCAATGGGGCAAGAGGAGGTAGTTGCCGATCCCACCATTGTCACGAGTACGTTCCTTCTCGACAACTCTTATGCATGCATCCTTTTCGATTCTGGTGCGGAAAGAAGTTTTGTTAGCCATTCATTCAAGCATCTTCTTAAACGTAATGCTCAACCACTAACCGAAACATTTACCGTCGAGATGGCTAACGGTGTGAAAGAGAATGCTAACGATATATTCATAGGTTGCACCCTTACCCTCAACGATCATTCTTTTCCCATCGACCTTATGCTAGTTTCTATAAAAAGCTTTGATGTTATCATTGGAATGGATTGGTTGAGCCCCAATCATGTTGATATCCTTTGTTACGAAAAATTTATCTGTCTTAATCTTCCCTCTGGCTAAACCCTCATGATGTATGGTGATAAACTTAGTTCCAATCTTCGCATCATTTCATGCATCAAAGCCCAAAAGCTTCTGTGAAAGGAGTGCCATGCATTCCTAGCCCATGTGATAAACGAGAAATAGGAGGTTAAAAGACCTTGAGAGCATCCCCGAAGTCTGCAACTTTCCTGATGTCTTTCCCGAAGAGCTCCTGAGAATTCCTCCTGAACGCCAAGTTGAGTTTCGCATTGAACTAATCCTCGGAGCTACCCCCGTAGCTAAGGCTCCATATCGCTTAGTGCCAGCAGAAATGCAGGAGTTATCCAGTCAGCTTAATGAGCTACTTAGCAAAGGGTTCATCAGACCGAGATCCTCACCCTGGGGAGCCCCAGTGTTATTTGTGAAGAAGAAAGATGGATCCTTTCGGATGTGTATAGACTATCGTGAATTGAACAAGCTGACCGTAAAAAACCGTTATCCTCTTCCTCGAATAGATGACCTTTTTGATCAAATCTAGGGAGCCAGTTACTTCTCAAAAATAGACCTTAGATCAGGGTACCACCAGCTACGAGTTCATGAGAGTGATGTTTCCAAGACAACATTCAGGATTCGCTATGGACACTACGAGTTTGTAGTGATGCCCTTTGGTCTAACCAACGCACCGGCAGTGTTCATAGACCTGATGAACTGGGTGTGTCATCCTTTTTTGGACAAGTTTTTTATCGTGTTCGTTGATGACATACTTGTCTATTCCAGAAGCGAAGAAGATCACAAACAACATTTGAGATTAGTACTGGAAACGCTTAGATCGGAGAAGCTGTACACAAAATTCTCCAAGTGCGAATTCTGGATTCGGAAGGTAACTTTCCTAGGTCACGTGGTAAGCAAGGAAGGAATACACGTGGACCCTTCCAAAATCAAGGCGATAGAGAATTGGTTGGCACCGAAGACACCCACAGAAATCCGTCAATTCTTGGGTCTTGCCGGCTATTATCGTAGATGTTGGATTTTGAGCATTCTAACACTCCTATGGTGTACATGCAACCCTATAAACCTTGGATCTATTTTTTTCTATTATACATGCAAATAAGAACTTTCCAAGGCTTTAATCCTAACTAGCATATTATGAAGTTCTTATACTACAAAGTTCTAGTTAGATGACATACCTTTTGATGTAGCTTGATGTCTTCAACCTTTAAGAGCTTAGCCCCAATAGTATGGAAGCCTCAAGTGGAATCACAAATCACCAAGACAACTTGGAAGACATTAGAGAATATGAATACTTGGTTCTATCTAGTGAAATCGGCTAGCCCTTCATAGTGTACCACACTAGTGCCAATTTCACCAACCAATGACATCTTTATATAGTATGGAGACTAGGGTTAAACCCATGAGCTTTCATTTCATATGATCCATGGGTTAAACACTCCATGGACTATCCATGAAATCTTAGCGCAACCTAAATGAACTTGGCCCATTCCATATATATAAGAGACCATATTTAATTAGTTCATTTTGATCACTTAATTAATTCTAAATTAATTCTTGATCAATACTAATTAAATAATATGATTCCATATTAATATATTAGAACTTATAATATATTAATATTAATCATAAATATATTATTCTCAAAAGATTATCCATATAAATTGTACCGGTGAAGTGCAACCCAAATGGACCATGCCGGGTCGGGTCAAGTACATACCAAATATAGTTATGGACTTAGACATTAATCCAACAGTAGATTCATCCAGAATTTTTTCTAGAATTGAAAAACCCTTAACTACTCTGATACAAAAAGGTGTACCCTTTTGTTGGAGTGAAAAGCAAGACACTGCATTCCAAACGTGCGCCTATGATGTCCCTGCCCAAAGGGATGGAGGACTTCGTTGTCTACTGCGATGCGTCCAATCAGGGCTTAGGCTGTGTGCTTATGCAAAGGGGAAAAGTTATTGCTTATGCCTCCAGACAACTGAAAGCGCACGAAATCAACTATACAACTCACGACCTGGAATTGGGAGCAGTGGTATTTGCACTGAAGATTTGGAGACATTATCTCTATGGGACCAAGTGAACGATCTTCACGGATCATAAAAGTCTACAACACATGTTAGATCAGAAATACTTAAATATGAGGCAACGGCGATGGGTAGGGCTACTTAGTGACTATGAGTGCGAAATCCGTTACCATCCCGAAAAGGCCAATATGGTGGCAGATGCCCTCAGCAGAAAAGAGAACTCAGGCCGCAAGGTGAAGACACTGACACTGACCATCCATTCCCAATTATCCGCACCAATCCGAGAGGCTCAGTTGGAAGCCCTAAAACGAGAGAACGTGTTGAACGAAGCCTTGAGGGGAATGGATAAGAGTCTTGATATTAGAGGAGACGGAGTCTATTATTTCATGGATCGAATCTGGACCCCAAAGTTCGGAGGTTTCAGGGAGGTTGTCATGAACGAAGCTCACAAGACTAGATACTCCGTGCACCCAGGTTCGGATAAGATGTACCTGGATCTCAAGAAACTATACTGGTAGCCAAACATGAAAGCCGAAATTGCCACCTTCTTCGGCAAGTTTCTGCCTTGCGCCAAGGTGAAGGTCGAATATCAGAAACCCTCAGGTCAGCTCCAGCAGCCCGAGATACCTGAGTGGAAATGGGAGATGATTTCTATGGATTTCATTACCGAATTACCCAAATCTCCGAGTGGGTATGATACCATTTGGGTAATAGTCGATCGACTGACAAAATCCACTCATTTCCTACGGATTAATGAAACATTCAAGATGGAAAGACTTACACGAATCTACATTCAAGAGATAGTCTGATTGCACGGTATGCCTGTGTCCATTATCTCCGATCGAGATAGCAGGTTTACCTCGAGATTTTGGCAGTCCCTACAGAAGGCTCTTGGAACCAAGCTAGATATGAGCACAACTAATCATCCTCAAACAGATGGGCAGAGTGAGAGAACTATCTAGACCTTGGAAGACATCTTGTGAGGATGTGTCATCGATTTCGTCAAGTTATAGGACACTCATTTACCCTTGATTGAGTTCTCTTATAAAAACAGTTACCACACCAGTATCAAGATTTCCCCGTTTGAATCCCTCTACGGTCGAAAGTGCAGATCCCCTCTGTGCTGGGCCGAGGTAGGGACATGCAGCTAGCCAAGGGTCGAGTTCCCGACAGTACTCTCACTGGCCCTGAAATCATCCGCGAAACTACCGAGAATATCATCCAAATCCGAGATGGATTGACAGCCTCTAGAGACAGACAAAAGAGCTACGCCAATAAACAACGAAAACCTATGGAATTCCAGGTTGGAGATCGTGTCCTAATGAAGGTCTCGCCCTGGAAAGGGATGATACGCTTTGGAAATTGCAGAAAATTGAACCCAAGGTACATCCGATCTTTTGAGATCCTCGCTAGGATCGGTCCATTAGCCTACAAAGTATGATTACCCCAAGAGCTTAGCAACATCCACCAAGTATTCCACATCTCTAATCTTAAGAAGTGTCTATCCAATGAAACCCTTGTATTCCCTCTTGATGAGATCAAGATCAACGAAAATCTAAACTTCATGGAAGAACCAATCGAAATCATGGATCGGGAGATCAAACGAACAAAGCAAACCCGCATCTCGATAGTGAAGGTTCGCTGGAACGCCAAACGAGGACCGGAATTCACTTGGGAGCATAAGGATCAAATGAAGCTTAAATACCCTCGTCTTTTTGCTTAATTATTTTATAATAAATTAGTTGCTCGAACTCTAATTTTGGGACAAAATTCCCTCTAACGGGGGGGGGGGGGGGGGGGGGGGGGATGATCTGACAACCCGAATATTTCGCATATATAATTTCAGTAGTCTATCACTTCATTTGAAAATCAAATTCGTTTCCACCATCTTTTAGCACAACTTAAAGTCCGTATTAGTATTCCGAGCCAACCACACTTAAGGATCAAGTCTTAGAAAACAACCACCAAAGACCTAACACCAAAATCATGCCATAAACTCCATAAGATGGAGTTTATGACCGTAAACATGGAGTCTACAACGGTAAACTCAAGGCGGTAAACTCCTGGACGGTAAACTCAGGGTGGTAAACTCCTGGGCGGTAAACTCCTGGGCGGTAAACTCCTGGGCGGTAAACTCCTGGGTGGTAAACTCAGGGTGGTAAACTCTGGGCGGTAGACTCTGGGCGGTAAACTCTCTTGGGCAGTAAGCTCACCCAATATAAGGCGTGAATGGCCTTCCTTTACACTCTTTTCACTCTCTTCAAACTCTTAGAAGTCCCTCTCTCTACTATCTCTCTTGAAAACTCGAGTTTAGATCAAGAATCATCAATTTTAAGTGTTTTTCTTCCCAAATTTGTTCACATAACACTTATTCTAGTAATCTTATACCATTCCATCCATGAATTCATTCAGTTGTGTTGATCTACTAGAGTTCTTGGCCTATATCATCCATTTCAAGCTTTTAGATTGTAAGTGTTCCTATCCTAACTCATTGTACTCTAGGATTAACATGTTTAGGGCTTAGAAAACACCATGAATCAAGGATGAATAAGAGTTTACGGCCAAATAATGTTCTTGGGCCGTGAACTCCCTTTAAGGATGCAAAGTTGCCCTTTCTTCCTTCCTTACGCCTAGAACTCAACATAGAACCAATCACCATTGAAGTAGGGACCTTAAACATCAACAAAATCATGTTCTCCTAGAGTTTACGGCTGTAAACCCCCAAGGAAATGGTCCTTTGGCCGTACACTCCCTAAAGGGGTCATATGGTGCCCTAACACCCCCTATAGCTTATACAAATGACTAGAAACTTGTATGCTTAACCTAGAAACACCAAAGCATTAAATGAAGGGACAAATATGAGTTTACGGTCGTAAACTCATATGTTTACAGCCATGAACTCCCCCCAAAGGTCCATTTGGAGCCCTAGTCACTTCCTATGCCTTAAGATTGAGTCTAGCTTGCTTCCCTAAGTGACATGAGACTTTTAAGCAACCAATGGCACCACTTCCATGAGTTTACAGTCGTAAACTCATGGGGGAAGTGGTCTTGGGGCCGTAAACACCTCTAGGGGTCATCCATTTGAAGAGTAAACTCCAATGTGAGGGCATGCTCTCTTTATATACAACCCTTGGTACTTCTAGCACTTGTGGTAAAGTGTTTCATGCATAAGTATGCCTTTACTTGTATAATTAGTTATTAAAGAACTAATTAGATACTTAAATGTATCCTTACATGTTAAATAAGATCCGAGTGTGTGTTCAAGTCGTCACTTGACACCTAACGTCCTACCCGGCACTTCCATTCATTCCACTCACAGCAGGTGAGTTCATACCCCTACACTTTTCCGAGTTTTTCATATTTTCAGGGGGGGGGGGGACAAGCTAATCATAAAGGATTTCGTAACTTAAAAACTGATGTACTTACAATGATTTTCTATCAAACATTTAGATACCTTTATCCCTTTTGTAATATGCGAAGCATTCTAAATATAAGTACATAGTTTTTCCAAACGGATCAGGAACTTAATCAATCATTCAAACTATAACGGGTATAGTTTAGGGTTTCATTACCTATCTTACGGATTCGAATTTCATGCAAAGTCAAAATATAAACTATGTCAGATTTAGTTTATCCATTTCTAATCTAGAGTATCATGCTAAATGATTGTTTTGTGTATAATTATTTATATTTCACTTTGATCCAAACGATTTCGAACTCGAGAATAACCAAATATTCCGTAAATTAGTTAATACTAGCTTGTGAGACTTATCTTCGTTATGCCCTTCGGGGTACCAATAATTCCTCTCCAATAGTATAACCAGAGTCTCCTGGAGGGAGAGCGTAAAATTTGTGAATAGATCTATTCGGGACCGACAATCCCACACCTGAACTGCTAGCTACAGTTAGGCGGGCATGCCTGGGGTGACAAATTTTGTAATCGTACGACGCTTGAAGAACGTCAAGGAGGTCACGAGTCACATCAGTATGGTTATACGACTCACAATATTTATAAACTAACATTGTTTTCAGAATATCTTTCTTCTATAGTTTTATTTATGTAATAAAACTACCTACTTACTCACTGGAAGGTATTCCAGGGAACAACTTCTGGATTTATTGTTGGGTCGTGTTTTGTTATGTATTGCGTCGATTGGGCTCGCTAGTTAGTCCAGTTTTGTAACTCCGGTTTGGGCCTGTCCAACCGTGAGCTTGATAGGGTTTATTATAAATACAGGTGCTTGCATGCATCTTAGAAAAACGATTGATAGAAACGATAGTATCGATAGATCAGAGAATCAATTCAGAAGTTTATTATCGTTCTTGTAACCCTAAATCCTCTACAGCGGAAGTTCTTAGTTGAGCTCTGCTGAGGATTGTTTGAATCAATCATTCGACATATTCTGATCCATACTTGTCTTATTTACTGTTTTGTGTTCATCGTAATACCTGTTACAAAGATCTAATCGATCTTTAAGTTAATTTAATAACTTAACAATTGGTATCAGAGCAGGAGGTTGTGTAATTCATACACTTCTTTTCTGTGAAAAAGGTTGCGATTAGGGTTATTCCGCATTTACTGATATTTATTGAGCCGTCATCCCATAATTGACGTAACTCAACATTTATTTGTGTTGCCCTAATTTAATATATTACAAGTCTGATCTTTTAAACAGGTTATTCGATCAAGCATGGACGAGTCACAATCCAATCCCATCAACATCTCAAATAGCATTGGATCAACGACAAAGATTCCCATCCTTTACACCCAAGATTACGAGGTCTGGGCACATCACTTTGAAGATTACGTCATCGGGTCTGAGGACAATGGATATCTCATCTGGGAAGCAATCGTATCCGCACCATTCACTCATTCAGCAACCTCAAGAATCATTAAAACTCAGAAGGAGTATAATGATCTTTTGAAAGACGTTAAAGATATTGCTCAAGACGAAAAAGATAAATTTTAGTGCAATATTAAAGCATTGAGACTAATCAGATTCGCTCTTCAATCTGACACTTTCAGGCTAGTGAGTTCATGTAGCACTACCAAAGAAATCTTGGATAGGCTGCGAGAGTTATATTCTACGGACGAAGATCTAGAGCATTCCATTCAAACCTTGTTGTTGTCCGAATTTGGTGAACTCAAGCAGAGTTCTGAAGAAACTGTGACTCAGACGTTCGATCGCTTCAATCATCTTCTTAGTAAAATGATTAAGCATGACATTGAAAGGAAATTGATTGAACAAAAGGTTACATTTTTAAACGGTCTCAGATCTGAATGGAGAGCGGTTGTGTCCACTGTCAAAGCGCATGAGCAATTCAAATCTTGCTCGTTGGCGAAACTGGTATGGATTTTGAAATCTCAAGAAAAGATTGTGTTACAGGAGAAAAATGTGGTTTCAAGCTTGGGATCATTGGCCCTTCTGTGCAAAAGCAAAGTTGTGATGGAAGATGAAGACCTCAACCTAGAGGATTATGACCTTACCTCTGAAGACTATGCAATGATGGTCTCAAACCCAAAGAGGTTCATCAAGAAAAGGTTCCCTGCAAACAAGAACCGAAACTGGCAGGGAAGTTACAGTTCTGAAAAGGTCAGGGAAGAACCGAAAGCAAAAGAACAAAAGAAGGAACCGAAAGCTGAAGGAGATTCGGGTGTGAGCTGCTATTATTGTGGAGGAAAGAACCACTATGCTAAGGATTGTGTTCTCAAGAAAATGGCAGAAAAGGATGAAGAAAAAGATGAAGAAACTGTGCTGTTGAAAAAGCTGGAAGAGGTCAAAAGAAAGAAATCCACTACTAACCCCTCTATGAAAGCTTTAATTGTGCAGGGTTCAGTAGCGGATGATGAGTTCGGTGGTGTGGAGGTCTGGTCAACCGATTCTGAGGATGATGAAGTCAGGAAGCCCTCTCATGGAAAGGCCTATGTTGCAAAAGGTGAAGAGAGCAGAGGAAAGTGTTTAATGGTGTTAGACATGTCTCAGATGAGGGGATACAACACAGATGGTGGGAATGAAGACACAAAGGAGCGAGAGGACTCGTGCTTCACAGCAAAACCTCTCAGCGTTTAGTTTAACGAGCTTGATGAACTAATCAAGAAGGTACAATCAGTTTTTGTTTCATTCAAAGTTCCACAAAGTTCATATGAAAAGTAATTAAAAAATGTCAATTCAAGAATCTCTCATCTAGACAGCAGTTTAACTCAAACTCGAGTCACCAATTCTAACCTAACTGACCAAATAAGTAGGGTATCTTCAAAGAGTGAGGAACGAAGGATGTGGATCGAGCTAAAGGAGTCGGCGTTAATCAAATCCAAGGATGAAAACATTTATTTACAAAGAGACAATTTAAAATTTTAAAACAGAGAAATGTATTTTGTTTAATTGCTAAGCGTCTTTACACTAATATCACTCAAATTCATTTGAACTGTGAAATAGGGCAGAAAATTCATCGCATGATTTTGCCCTTCCTTGAGTTTAAGGAGGATGAAATTGACGCTGAAGCATATAACTGTGAAAGTGTTGTTTCGTCTGAGGATGTTAATCCGACATATATGTATGGTCTAGACAAAATCGAATCTTTCATAATATCCAAGGACCATAAAGACATGCTGAAAAATCTTATGGATGAAAATGATAAACTAAAACTAAGAACCGAAACCATACAAAAGTTTGACTCATTGAATGCCAACCTGAGCTCAGAAAATAAAATTGATGTTGAAAATGCATCTGAGCTCAATGAGGACGATGATATGAGTGAAATTTCTGTTGAAGACACAGTTGACTGTTCAGAGTTTGTCAAGAGCGAACCCAAAAACCACAAAAATCTTATTTCAGAAAATTCTGTGGAGTTTGCTCGTCTGTCCCAACAAAAGTCCCAAATTCTTGAAGAAAAGGTTGTTGTATACCAAAAGGTGAGAACTACTCCAAATCAGGTGTATAAAGTCACAGGCATAACAGAACATCAGACAGCCGAACTCACAGCTCTTGTAAACAAAGACAATGCTGATGGTTGTGATGAGTTCTTCTGGTCTGCTCCTATCGACAATGCTGACGAAACAGTTGGTTTGTCAGAAAGGACTTCATGGAAAACCAAAGGCAGATATGTGCCAGAGCTATTGAACAAGCCTGATAGCTTCGACGTGCCAAGTACCAGTGGTACAAAAGATGTTCCTAAAGAAAAAGGAGTTCATACAAAAGAAGTCACTCCTTCAAGCGAAACTTGGTCAGTTCAAAGTGAACCTGCTGACAAAAATCAAAAACAAAAAGCGAATATCCATCGTCAGCCGAAGCAGGTGAGAAATCAGAAACAACAAAGGAATCAGAGATACAAGAAGAATTTCTCTAAAAGAAAACAGTTCTGGCGATCTCAAAATACCCATTTCTCTTATCATGACAGAAATTTAAAGTTAGAGAAAAATACTGTTAGGTCACAAGAAAGTCATGACAACCGAAAGGAGAGGTTCGGTTATGAAGGTCAAAACAACCGAAAGGATACGTTCGACTCTGAAAAATTTGACAACCGAAAGCAAAGGTTTGGTTCAGAAAACACTATCAACCGAAAGCAGAGGTTCGGTTCCGAGAGCAAAAGAGATCAAAGATCTAGGTTCGGTCCCACTAATGAACAAAAACAAAAGGGTCACTTAGAATCTCAAGCCAAGAACTCATCTCAGTCTAACTTCTCTCGTTCTTCTTCTTCTAATTCTTCTAATTCCTCTCAACCTCATTCTAAATCCAATTCTGTTAATACTCAAAATCCAAAATCTTCAACAGATTTGAAAGGAAAATCGAAGGTTTCCTCAGTCAAAACTGATCAAAAGCATTTCGATGTCTCAGTGCCTAAACCTGAATCCAAACCGAAAGTAACAAATCCTAATAAAATTAAGGTTTTCACCATTAAAAAGAAAGATGAAACAACGTTAATAAAAAGAACATATCTTGTTGACATCTCTCTTACTATTCCTGTTCCTATGAAAGGCTCACGTGGACCCAAGAAACTTTGGTTCCTAAATCTGCTTATTTTTTTGCAGGTTATCAGTGATGAGCAGTTTGACGAAGAATGGTATATTGACAGTGGCTGCTCATGTCACATGATAGGAAGGAAGGAAGAGCTGAGGGAGTTTCGGTCTCTTTCAAATGGTGGAAATGTCAAGTTCGAGAACAACTCTTTCGGCACCATAAAAGACTATGGAATGATTACAAATGGTGATTTTACGATTAGGAAGGTTGCATACGTTGAAGGACTACAGCACAACCTCATCAGTGTATCTCAGCTTGTTGGAGGTACCAGTCCCAAGGTTTCATTCGATGATGAGGGTTCGAAGATAATTGAGAAGAAAACGAAAAGAGTTATTCTCAAATCGGAGCGCAAAGGCGAAATGTTTCCCCTGAACCTCAAACCCATCAAAGGGAATCCAGCTATCTGCTTGTTATCCAAAGCACAATCTAACGAAAGTTGGCTGTGGCACCGAAGGCTCTCTCATCTCAACTTCAAGGATATCAACAAACTTGTCACAGGTGGTCATGTTCGAGTTCTTCAATTGCTCAAATTTTATCGAGAACATTTATGTGCTGCGTGTGAAATGGGGAAGCAGAGTCGTCAAATTCATCCATCGGCGGTAGCAAGTATATTCTTGTCATCGTTGATGATTTCTCACGTTTTACATGGGTGTTCTTTCTGAAGCACAAATCTAAAGCGACTCTCAAGCTGAAGACGTTTATCAAGCAGATTGAAGTACAGCTAAAGAAAGTCGTTCGCAACATCAGGAACGGTAATGGTCTAGAGTTCAAAAATAAAGAATTCGAAGAATTCTTAGCCGACAAAGGAACCAGTCATAACTTCTCAGCTCCCTACACTCCTCAACAAAACGGAATTGTCGAAAGACGAAACCGATCGTTGTGTGAGGCGGCCCGAAGCATGCTAAGTTTTGCTTCTTTACCTTTATATTTTTGGGCTGATGCTATTGCTGCTACTTGTTTTACGCAGAACAGGTCATATCTCAATAAGTGTTTCACTCTCACTCCTTATGAGATCATCAACAACAGGAAGCCAAATGTCAAATTTTTCCATGTATTCGTCTCACGGTGCTTCATATTCAATTCTAAAGAACATCGTAACAAGTTCGATGTCAAAGTCGATGAAGTGATATTTCTGGGCTATTCTCTCACTTCTAAAGCCTACAGGGTATTAAACAAGCGTTCGAGGAAAATAGAAGAAACCTATTATGTGACTTTTGATGATAGCTATGTCAAAAAGCTTAAGGCCCAAGAAGACACACTTGGAGAAATCTTTTCTCACACAGGCCAAGTCACAGCCTCGATTGCAAACCTATTTGAGAAGTTTGTTGAGTTATTTGATGAACCAGAGAAGGCCACTCTCTCAGAAGCGAGTGCAGCAGACAACAAAGTTGATCATCTGAAGCAACTCATCGAAGATACTCCAAAGAGAATGAATGAAGGAGGATTAAGTTCTAACGATGCTCCACAGCACGATACTTCAGTTGAGGGGGAGGACACATCTTCGTCATCACAGACGAGCTCACATGTTGAGGGGGAGAACAATTCTCCAGCTGCTCCCGAAAGCTCATATGTACCCGAAAGTCCAGTGGTACCCGAAAGCTCATCTGTACCCGAAAGCTGAACACCGCACGAAACTCCTATAGCTCCAGAAACCCAAGACACACCAGAAAGCTTATATGTCGAGGGGGAGAATGTTGATATACTTGATGATGATGACAGTCAATCCGAACTAGAAGAGATGGTAAACGCTGAATTGGATCCATCTTATGATCCAAATTATCCTCCTCTCGTCAAATGGACCAGGGATCATCCTTTTTCGCAGGTTGTTGGTAATGTCTCTGAAAAAGTCCTGACCCGATCACAAATAAAGGCAAAACAAACTTCCTTTTTTTCAAAAGTAGAATTCTGTATGTTCAACTCCTTCGTCTCAAAAGTTGAACCAAAGACAGTTAACACTGCTCTTGATCACTCCGATTGGGTTCAAGCTATGCAAGACGAACTGAATGAATTCGAAAGGAACAAAGTTTGGTGCCTCATTCCAACTCCTCAAGATGCCTCAGTTGTTGGTCTCAAATGGGTCTTCAGAAATAAGATGGACAAGGAAGGCAACGTGATACGAAACAAGGCCCGTCTGGTAGTGAAAGGATACTGTCAGAGGAAGGAATCGACTATGAAGAAACTTTCGCTCTTGTTGCTAGGCTGGAATCAGTTAGAATATTTCTTGCCTATGCTGCACATAAAAACTTTGAGGTCTACCAAATGGATTTCAATTGTGCATTTCTGAATGGAGAACTTGAAGAAACAGTGTACGTGGAGCAACCTCCTGGATTTGTCAATGAAAGGTATCCCAATCACTGTTACATTTTGGACAAAGCCGTATATAGACTAAAACAAGCTCCAAGGGCCTGGTATGAAATGCTAACCAAGTTTTTAAAGATGTCCAAATTCAAACAAGGTTCGGTTGACCCAACCTTCTTTCGTAAGAAGGAAGGTAACCACCTTATGATCGTTCAAATTTATGTCGATGATATCATCTTTGGCTCAACGAATCCTAGCTTAACGGCTGAATTCAGAAAGCTGATGGAGACTAAATTTGAAATGAGCTCATTGGGTCCAATTAACTTTTTCCTTGGTTTAAATATCAGACAGGAACCCGAAGGCATCTTTATTAATCAGGAAGCTTACACGAAGACTCTCCTTGCAAAATTTGGCATGATGGGAGATTCAAAGGTTAAAGTTCCAATGGCGTTAGGCACCAAGCTTACTCCATCATTGGATAAGCCAGCAGTTGATATTACGCTATATCGCCAGATGATCGGTTCACTGATATGTCTTACTGCTAGCAGGCCTGATATCATGTTCTCTGTTTGTTACTGTGCTAGATTTCAGGCGAATCCGTGTGAACCTCATATGCTTGCAGCGAAGAACATACTCCGTTATCTCAAGCGAACTACCTCTTTAGGTCTATGGTATCCATCCCACTCAGGCTTCTTCGTTGAAGCCTACTCAGATGCAGACCTTGGAGGTTGTGGACTAGACAGGAAAAGCACCACGGGAGGCTGCCAATTCCTAGACGGGAAGTTAGTTAGTTGGCAATCAAAGAAACAAACCTGTGTGTCTTTATCTACAGCTGAAGCGGAATACATTGCAGCTGCCTCCTGTACTTCTCAAGTGATTTGGATCCAAAGTCAACTCTGGGACTACGAACTCAATATGAAAAAGATCCCACTATATTGCGACTCAGAAAGTGCAATTAGGATCTGTCATAACCCAGTGCAACACTCGAATACTAAGCACATAGCACTGAGGTATCACTTCATTAAAGATCATGTGGAAGATGGGAACGTCGAAATTCATTTTGTTCGAACCACTGATCAACTGGCTGACATCTTCACCAAAGCTCTTCCTGAAGCATCGTTCAACAAAATTCTACAAGGGCTAGGTATGATGGAATCGGAGTCGGTACCAAAGATTACCTCTCAAACTCAAAAGTAAGAAGCGAAATAGACCAAACGTTCGGGTTCGGGTCTTGTACTAATGTACCGAAATGAACCGAACGCTCGGGTTCGGTTGAATAATCTGCTTTTCGCTCATCAATCAAAGGTAGTTTTCTTGGTTGTAGATCTTATGTATAATTGCTCAATTTGCATTTATTTTATCATCAAAGTTATTCTCTTTTTGAAAATCTATTTTCTTTGATAGCCGAAATAGACCGAATGTTTGGGTTCGGTTCCAAAATTTTTCTTACCCGAAATAGACCGAACGCTCGGGTTCGGTTCCAAAGTTTTTCACAACCGAAATAAACCGAACGCTCAGGTTCGGTTCCAAAGTTTTTTTTAAAAATCATTTTTTTTCTTCTTTTCTTCTTTTCATTCCTATATTTTTTTTTGTCTTAATTTTTTTTATTTCATCTTTTATTTATTCATAAAAACTCCAAAAATAATTTTTTTTTCAACGTCATAGTCGGCATGGATTGGTTGAGTCTTCTTCGCGCCGACATCATGTGCTTTGAGAAAGCAGTCTGTCTTAATCTCCCTAACAACGAAACATTAGTTATCTACGACGGCAAATCAAGTACAAACCTTCGCATCATTTCGTGCATCCAAGCTCGAAAGTGCTTGCGGAAGGATTGTCGAGCATTCCTAGCGCACATCGTTGATACAAGTCAAGAACTGAAGGACATCAAGAACATTTCAGTAGTACGCGACTTTCCCGATATTTTTCCGGAAGAACTACCAGGATTACCACCACAACGCCAAGTCGAATTCAGGATCGACTTAGTTCCAGGGGCTACCCCAGTAGCGAAGTCACCTTATCGTATCGCACCAGCAGAGATGCAGGAACTTTCCAGTCAACTTAATGAACTCCTTCAAAAAGGATTCATAAGACCAAGTTTCTCACCATGGGGAGCACCGGTCCTGTTTTTAAAGAAGAAGGACGGATCGTTCCGTATGTGCATCGACTATAGGGAGCTGAACAAACTTACTGTAAAGAACCGTTATCCTCTACCCCGTATTGACGACCTATTCGATCAACTTCAAGGAGCAAACTACTTCTCAAAGATAGATCTACGATCCGGATATCACCAATTACGAGTTCTAGAGGGGGATATTCCAAAGACAGCTTTCCGAACTCGTTATGGACACTACGAATTTGTAGTGATGCCGTTCGGATTAACCAATGCACCAGCAGTATTTATGGACCTAATGAATAGGGTATGTCGTCCTTACTTGGATCAGTTCGTCATCATCTTTATCGATGATATACTTGCCTACTCCCGAAGTGAGGAAGAGCATAGTCGGCACCTACGAAATGTCCTAGAAACACTGCGAGCGGAGAAGCTCTATGCGAAGTTCTCTAAATGTGAATTTTGGATTCGAAGAGTCGAATTTTTAGGCCACGTTGTTAGCGAGAAAGGTATACACTTGGACCCCTCCAAAATTAAGGCCATTGAGAACTGGTCGGCACCAAAGACACCTACAGAAATTCGTCAATTTCTAGGTCTCGCTGGCTACTATCGCAGATTCATAAAGAACTTCTCTAGCATTGCGAAACATCTTACTACATTAACCCAGAAACGTGTGGCCTTTGTCTGGGAAGCGAAACAAGAGAAGGCATTCCAGACGCTAAAACAGGCCTTGTGCACTGCACCGATACTATCCCGCCCCGAAGGGATAGAAGACTTCGTAGTGTATTGCGATGCTTCAAATCAAGGACTAGGTTGTGTTCTTATGCAGAGAGGGAAGGTTATTGCTTATGCCTCCCGACAGCTTAAGACACACGAAGTGAACTATACGACACACGATCTTGAGTTAGGAGCAGTGGTATTTGCTCTGAAGATCTAGAGACACTACTTATACGGAACAAAGAGTACTATTTTAACCGATCACAAGAGCCTTCAACACATTTTCAATCAGAAGGAACTCAACATGCGACAATGACGATGGGTTTAGTTACTAAATGACTACGAATGCGAAATTCGTTATCAACCTGGCAAGGCCAACGTGATAGCTGACGCCCTCAGTCGAAAGGAATACACTGGTCGGAGGGTCACATCTCTGACTATGACTCCATTCCCACTTATCCACACAAATTAAGGCGGCATAAATGGAAGCTTTGCAACCTGAAAATGTGGCGGGTGAATCCCTACGTGGAATGGAAAAGAATCTAGAAGTCAAGGGTGGCGGAGCCTACTATCTCATGGACCGAATCTGGACCCCGAAACATGGTGGTTTCAGAAACGTAGTCATGACCGAAGCACACAACTCAAGATATTCCGTTCACTCAGGTTCGGATAAAATGTATCTGGATCTTAAGAAACTGTACTGGTGGCCTAACATGAAAGCAGAAATTGCTGCCTTCGTAAGTAAATGCCTTACTTGCGCTAAGGTTAAGGTCGAGTATCAGAAACCATCAGGATTACTACAACAACCGGAGATACCAGAATGGAGATGGGAGCGGATTACTATGGACTTCATAACCAAGTTACCCAAGACGACGAGTGGACTCGATACCATATGAGTCATTGTCGACAGATTAACCAAATCCACACATTTCCTACCCATCAAGGAGACTGACAAAATGGAAAAGCTTACAAGAACTTACTTAAGGGAAGTAGTGCGACTGCAAGGTGTTCCGATATCCATTATCTCCGATAGAGATAGTAGATTCACTTCAAGATTCTGGTAGTCACTACAAAGTTCCCTGGGGACTAGGCTAGACATGAGTACAGCCTACCACCCACAAACAGACGGGCAAAGTGAGAGAACGATACAAACTTTAGAAGATATGCTGAGAGCCTGTGTGATTGACTTTGGAAAGGCATGGGATATCCATTTACCCCTTGTAGAATTTTTATACAACAATAGTTATCATACAAGCATAAAGGCTGCTCCGTTTGAAGCCCTCTATGGTCGAAGGTGCAGATCCCCTCTGTGCTGGACTGAAGTTGGCGATACCCAGTTAGCTAAAGGAAGAGATCCTGAAAGCACTCTCACCGGTCCGGAAATCATACGAGAAACGACATAGAAGATCGTTCAGATTCGTGAACGATTGAAAGCCTTTAGAGACCGACAGAAAAGCTACGCTGACCAAAGGAGGAAACCTTTGGAATTCCAGGTAGGAGACCACGTTTTATTAAAGGTCTCACCATGGAAGGGTTTAATACGCTTTGGAAAGCGTGGGAAACTAAATCCAAGATACATAGGGCCTTTTGAGATTCTTGCCAGAATCGGCCCTGTGGCTTACAAGCTTAACCTACCGCGTGAACTTAGTAACATACATCCAACCTTCCACGTCTCGAACTTGAAAAAGTGTCTGTCCGATGAGACTCTTGTTATTCCACTTGACGAGATCGAGATTAACGAGAGCCTCAACTTTGTGGAAGAACCAGTAGAAATCATGGACCGAGCGGTCAAACAAACAAAACAAAGTCGCATCCCATCGTGAAGGTTCGCTGGAATGCCAAGCGGGGACCTGAATTCACATGGGAACGCGAAGATCAGATGAAACAAAAGTACCCTCATCTCTTTCATGTTCACTAGTATCTTTACTACTTTAAATTTCGGGATGAAATTCCCTCTAACGGGGGGATGATGTGACAACCCGATATTTCAACTCTTTGTAATGACCTAAAAAGTCAAGTATTGTAACCACTTTTGAGTTAATAAAAAAATTAACTTTGATAATAAAATGTCCAAAAAGTTCTATTTAAATTCCCTCTGTGTTTAAATGTCATTAAACCATGATCATACGTAAAAAGAACGCCCAAATCCGACTTCGTATATTGAAGTTAAGATTTTTCCAAGTTCGGCTTAGAAACAAACAACTAAAAACTCGAATCAAAGATCGAGCGACTTTTGGCCGGAATGACCTAAACGATAATCGAAGGTCTCGACAATGGTATTTCAGCGGTCAAAAGTCTGGCAAAAACCGACGTCAGATAAAGAAGTTATGAATTTTTAAAGAAAATTCCTTAATCACGTCCTTTTATAATTAAATAATAAAAATAATTTCGGAATTTGCCAACGGAAACGAAAGTTGTAGAGCGTAGTCTCACCTACGCGTGGATATAAAGAACGTCGAAAACGGAGTTCGTATGAAGGAGATATGAATTTTAGAAGTTTATTTAAAATAAATATAAATGTAAATATATATTCTTGGTAATATCCGAAGGGGAGTCAGCAGATAGGACCAGAGTACACCCTGCGTACCCTCGTACGCCCCGCGTACTCGAATCAAGGGCCTCAGATCGTCCACGTCGCCCCTATGCGAAGCTACCGACCCGCCCCATCCGACCCGCCCCATCCGACCCGTCCCATCCGATCCGTCCCATCCGAAGCCGAGGCAGTCGAGGACTCGCTCATGCATGACGTACGCGTACGCGCTGCGTACGAGCGTACACCCCGCGTACCGAGGCTTTTAGACCCCTATAAATGGAAATGCGAGGGTTCCGGAAAAATCACCCCATTTCTCTCCTTTCTCTCACAATCTTGCCTCGATTTTAATGCCCGTTCAAACCCGAAGCTCTGGTCTTTTTGCTCAAGTCCCGAGGGTCGATTTTGCTCCCGAGATTCCCGAGAATCCCGAGAAAAATCCGTTTCACAAGACGAAACTCTGCCCGGTTTTCCATCTCGCTATCTTCAAACTTTCAAGTGAGTTCATACCCCTTAATTAACCTTTTTAAGTTATTCTAAATGCTTTTATATGCTTTCAAGGGGGGGAATACAAGTAAAACACACGAGTATTATCGTGTGTTACATAAAGAATTATTTTATATGCTTTTATATATCCAAATCACATGTGATTTATAAACTTTATGGGAAACTTTCGTATATAAAATATGTTACAATAGAATTCTATCTTTTGAAATATAAATTGTTGTAATGCATGTACAAACTAAACATTTTCTTAGATTTTATGTATACTTGTCTATCTTAGGCTCTACAAAAATCTATACTTTCATAACAAGTGAATCCTTTTCTAGGTATTTCTAAACAAACGAGACACACACTTTTAGAAAACTATAATAGGTATAGTTTTGCGAGGATATTACTAATTTTTACATACTAGAAACATGATTTTCAAGAAGTCACTTTCATATACAAGAACAAATGAACATTTTAACACGTAAATCTGTTTTTATACCACGGTTTTGTGAGACATAAACTTCACGTACGTTCGAGTACACATTTCAAGTCTTGTATTATATACCAGAAGCCCTTGGAGGGGGAGCATGGTGTTTGTGTATAGATCTATACGGGCTTGACAACCCGTGCCCTAACTGTTAGCTACAGTCCACCGTTTGGGGTAACAAACGTCATAACATTCCAACACCTGAAGAACGTTGTGTATAGGCATTCCGAGTCAATAGTATGGTTATAAAACTCACATGGGGTATTAAAAATGCATTTATTTACAAGGTTTTCAAACACATTTGGTTATTTCACACTTACATACATTTTAGAAACAAACATTGGTCTTGAGAGAAGGCTACTTTTATACTAGTAGAAAATATAGGATTTTCTAAACACAAACAAAAAAGGATAAAACATTACATTTTCATACAAACATTGTCATTTAAATACTTATGAAACTCACGAGCTTAAATGCTGATCTACTCTTTTAAAATTACTTGTATGTTCCAGGGAATCAATAATTTCAGGTATCATTATGCTTTTGATGAAGGGATGTTGTGGCCCCAGTTTAATCTCATATTTTGACATCATATTGTAATTGGTTTTGAACATGTAAACTTTTGACAAATGTAAACTTTCAGTTATATATGTGATGGTTGTATTGCTTTCTTTACTATGTATTCTATTGTTATGCTACCACATGAACTCATCCGCCCCCGAACGTTTCCGCCGTTCAAGTTTGGGGGTGTGACAGTCTGCCAGCTCCGGAAGGGTCAGATCTCTGAGTTCATGTCGTGAACAAAGTGTTCATGTCGTGAGTTCTGATACAGCTTTGCGGTTCGTGCCCTGAACTTCAGAAATTCATATCTTTTGCATAAGAACTTCGTTTTTGACGTTCTTTATATCGATGCGAAGGTGAGATTATTCTCTACAACTCTAGCTTAGATGCTATTGGCTAATTTTGACATTAATTTTTATTATATTATTTTTAGAAGGCCGGGACAGGAAAACTCCGTTAGAAATCCATAACTTCTTTGTCTGACGTACGTTGTCATCTATATTTATTCCGTTGCACTACTATCGACAAGATCTTCAATTTCTGTTTAGATTGTTTCATCTAGAAATCACACGATCTCATATTCGAACTTCGAGTTGCATACCGCTAAGCTGAAACTTAGAAAAATCATAACTTCGTCATTCAAAGTCAGATTTGGACATTCTTTTTATGCACCCTCTCGGTTTAACGAACTCTACGACTTTCATTTAGATCACTAAGGCTAGTTATCGCTCTATCTTAAATTCATATTTTACGTTTACGCAGTGTCGTGCCGGTTCTGTCGCGAAACTTCGACAAGTCATAACTTCTTCGTTATAACTCAGATTTCGGCATTCTTTAAATATTCGGAAGCCTTGACACGACCACTACGTCTTCATGTATCGATGTAGGTTATATATAACATTTTAATATTATGCTTATTTTTATTCTTAATTCAGTTATGCCACACAATTAAGCAATTAAGCATAAAACACATAATACTCAAATAATACATTTTTATTATTTCAAAATTAGTTACAAAGGTTAACCTAGAATATTACATTGCTATTAATGACAAGCCCATAAACACAGGTGTTACAGCTATAGAGAGGAAGTCTCCTCGGTATTATGTTGAACATTTGTATGTTTCTGTTTTGGTTGAGTATGGTGTCTACTCAAGGAGGATCTTCTAGATCTAGTTGTAGCACTGGTGATGATCCAATAGTTCAGTGATTACGTGATTTTAGCACATCAGAGATCACACGTGATATCATGGGGGACACCTTGTGATTTTCGGTACCATCAAGGAGAGGATTACAGACCTACTAGATAAGGGACTCGAAACCCTTTGAGTATAGGTCGCCGCGGGACTAATAGAAGCATGGATTCTCTCGTTTCGGGAGTTTAAGGAATGGAACACTAACATGGAGAACGCTCAACGGACGAGCTTCTGCCCTAAGGTGGTGAATGTTGGATTTTCCTTTAGCCTTATGAGACGCTGTTAGGTGTGTCAAACCCAACAAATAAAGTGGTACGATATAATCCAAAAGAATCCCACTCTACTGCACGAAAAGGTAGTACAAGGCAAGTAGGGTCGATCCACAGAGACACGGGAAAATTAGTATATACCTCTTTGTGCAAGGTACTATGGTCACTAACAGTAAAAGGGGGGGGGGGGGGGTAGAATGCAATGACTAAACAAACAAATTAAAAACACACGTAATCAGTTAAATGAGGGGATTAAGTTCAGATTTTATATGGACAACAACATCATGTATGACAATCCAACAATGTGAATCAAAGATGACAAGACATTTGTTTTATTCTATCTAAGTTGGTACTTGAAAGTGTTAAGAAGCTCTAACACTTTCCATTCACCACATCAATCAATCAAAACAAGCTTTTTGATTAATCCTAACCTTACTAACCGAATCTAAACAAGCTCTTAGAATTAGATTAAAAGATTACATTAATGTAACATCCAGATTTTCAGGGTTATTCTTGTGTAGGTTAATCTTGTGATTAAAGGAGAGACTCGACGAGTTGAGGATCCAATTCGCCGAGTCGAGTCGGGTTTCCCACGCGGATTTAATGAGTGGAATCGACGAGTCAGAGGAGGGACTCGCCGATTAGGTGCTGGGCAGAGAAACCTTAATTTATCGGGTTTGGGACCTATTTAAAGGTCCTTATGGCCTTCATTTGGGGCCACTACACCCTGAGGAACCCTAGAGAGCGAAGAGAAAGCTTGTAGTGCAAGATGATGTCTAACTCATCATCCTTTGGAGTGCTTTAGCCAAGGGAAGGGAGGATTTCGAGTTAGGCTGTCTTGTGGGACTCAAATCTGCCATCATTTCGTTCAGAGCTGCTGTGAGAGGTAAGGATTCATGTCCATTTCCGTTTGTGTAATAGATTCCATGAATCTATGGTTTCTTCTCTTCTTTTGGTAAGAGATCTAGAGTATGTGATGTCCCATTGTGTCAATATCTTCAGATCTGGACCTTGAGAGGTCCAGAGAGTCCCTATTCTCCAGCTTTATGCAATCCTTTATGAGTTTGGGGCTTAGGTTATCATTTTAAGGGTTATTTCTCCATTGATGGCTATATGTGTGTTGCATGAACGTAAATTTTGAACCTTTACGTGACTTTTGAGTGCTAGAAGATTAGATCTACTAGTTAGAGAAGCAGATATGCCCTCAGAAGGTCGAATGAGCATAATCATGAAGGAAACTCGCCGAGTGCACGGGAGGACTCGACGAGTCCAGTCGGGTTGCGCCGTGATTCAAATCCAGTGGAAACCAGTCGAGTGGAAGGTTCACTCGACGAGTCAATTGAGGCCTTGGAGGAGTCAGAAGATACACATAGACTCACCGGGTCACCCTTGTGTACTCGACGAGTCTGGTCAGAGTTGACCGTTAACTTGAGTTTACTTCTGTTGACTTTGGGGTTTGGTCAACATAAGTAATAGAGACCTTGGAGGGGTAAAATGGTCTTTTAACCACTACCCGATTATATAGGGAAAGAGTAATCGCTGGTTTAATTAGATTTGAGACTTCAAGTGTTAATTAGAGATACTTGCCTTATGTGTTAGGTGGTGGAGAGTCCGAGATTCAAGTCTAAAGATAACTGCCTTCTACTTGCCATGTGAGTCTTCTCACTATACTTTACCTTGAGTGGTAATTAGAGTTATGTGACAGAGTATCTTGTATGCTATGTTGTGTGTATTCCAGAGTTTACAGAGTTAGGACCACAAGGTCCAAAGAGTTAGGACCAGAGGGTCCACAGAGTTAGGGCCAAGGGGCCCACAGAGTTATAGCCTCGAGTGGCTAATATTTGTTATATGTGGTATTTTGGGGAACTCACTAAGCTTCGTGCTTACCATGTTATGTGTTATGTGTTTCAGGTTTCTCTCAGGATCACGGGACGACGCCAGCTCGATTGTACACACCAGAGGAAGAATTATGTTTTTGAGGATCTTGTATTATTATTTAATTGAATATGGAGTTTTGTTTTGTAATTTAAACAAAATGGGATTTTTACGAAAGGTGTTTTAAGATTAAGCGATTTTAAATGAAAATTTTAGTTTTGAAAAATTTCGGTGTTACAAGTTGGTATCAGAGCCTTGGTTTGAGGGATTCGGATGCACCTTCGGGTAAATCTGGACTCAAACTAAGGAATTGTGGAAAATTTTCAAAGAAATGATTTTTCTAAAGCAAAAAAGAGTTCAAAGAGAAAATGAGAAAGAGCAGTGTGTACAATCAACCAGAGCCCGAACGGTGATTTCCCAATATACCCATAATTTTGTGTTATGGGATAATTATGAGACATTTTATGAGATATTATGCATGCTCGAGACAGGCTAGGTATTTCATATTTTAGGACTGGAGTGGCCTGATTTGTGACGCCTTGGCCTAGGAGTTGCTGTTATATGTGATGTGCTTTCGTGTATGTCCTAAGTAAGAGTGTCCAACATGAATTCTTTTAGGGGATTCGAGTAGAGGAGTAATCTAGAAGAGGTATCTATATGAGCATAGGAGGAGCATGCCGAGAGGGTAGCCAAATGCCATGTGGGGTGAAGTTGTTAAAGTTCGGTGATATCCTTTTGACTATGAGGAAAGCGAGGTGATAATGACCTAAGGAGGTTTTACGTGCTAAAAGAGATGCTTCGATGCCCGAATGCTGCTTGCTTCATGCTTTGTGTAACTCTTGATGATGGGAGTCGGCTATAAGTGAATATGACGATATTCAGGAGGTAAATGGTCAGCATCATTAGGAGCTCTTCAGCAGCTGATTGCGGAGAAGTGTGAGAACCTAGGAAGAGCCTATGGAGTAATCTTAGTCAGATGAGTACGCTGGCAGAGTAGAGCCTTTCACTGAGGAGTGAGCACGCGTGACGGAGTTAGTGAACGAGAAGGTTGAGTAGCTACTTAGGAGCTTTGGGATGGTCTGTGTGGAAAGTATGGGTAGAAGTGGTATGTAGTATGGGCCCATACTACCGAAAGCAGAGGACCCATACTCGATACATGGAGTATTCTGAAGATTCTAAGTAGCAGATTGAGGAGTGATGTCATGGTTCGAGTACCATACATCAGAGCAGATTAAGGAGTGATGTCATGGTTTGGGTACCATGCATCGCAGAAGATTGAGGAGTGATGTTATGGTTCGAGTACCATACATCGGAGCAGATTAAGGAGTGATGCTATGGTTCGAGTACCATACATCGGAGTAGATTGAGGAGTGATGTCATGGTTGGGGTACAATGCATCGCAGCAGATTGAGGAGTGATGTTATGGTTCGAGTACCATACATCGGAGCAGATTGAGAAGTGATGTTATGGTTCGAGTACCATACATCGAAGCAGATTGAGGAGTGATGTCATGGTTCGAGTACCATGCATCGTAGCGGATCTAGGAGCGATGTCATGGTTCGGGTACCATGCATCTCAGAAGATTGAGGAGTGATGTCATGATTCGAGTATCATGCATCATAGCAGATTGAGGAGTGATGTCATGGTTAGAATACCATGCATCGTAGCAAATTGAGAAGTGATTGTTGGGTTTTCAGCAATCTAACACTTCCTAAGTGTGCATGCAACCCTAATAAACCTTGGATCTATGTTTGTCTAAATACATGAAAAATAATAATTTTCCAAGGTTTATAACCTATCTAACATGGCATGGGGAACATTTCAACATAAAAGAGTTAGAAGAGATTACATACCTTTTGATGAGTTGGGTTCTTAGGAGTTTGAGGGCCAAGCACCAATAGTGTGAATGCCTCAAATGGAATCACAAACACCACAAACTCTTGGAAAACTTTGATGAGAGTATACACCTTGTATAAATCGGCCACACACATGCACACACACACTAGATCAATAGTTTTCTCTTAGGCTTCATTTCATGCTCCATAAGCATGCTTATATAGTATGCATGGTTAGGGTGAAACCCTAATAACCCATGTCTTTTCCTTTTCCAAGGATCCATGGGTTAAAAGCTCCATGGATCATCCATGGACTTCCACATAAGCCTAGCCCATTAACAAATGAGTATTAGCCCACACTATATAAAACAAATAGCCCATAATTTAATTAGTATTCCTTTTAATCTCTAAATTAATCCATAATTAATTTAAGACTAAAACTAATTAAATAACGTAACTTCATATTAATATATTATAACTCATAATATATTAATAAACATATGTGTATAACTCTCATAAAATTATCCATAATAGTTTGGATGAGATGCAACCCAAATGGACCATGCCGGTCGGGTCAAGTATATACCAAATAAGTTATGGAGTTAGACACCTTATCCAACAGACTCCCACTTGGATAAGTCTAATAACTATATTTGCCTATAACTTCAGGAACCAACCAACAATTGTAGCTCTCGAAAACTCCCTCGAACAATGAAGACTCTGTCGAACTATGAAGCGCCATTTTAGATAAGTGATCACATAATCCTCTGTTCTCATGATATCAGCCGGACAAACACATGGAACCATGTCTTGCTTATTGTCTAGCAGTTGTTTCTCGATTTTCCGATTTGTTTGACGAAGAACTTCACTGAACACATCGGTTTAGTTCTGACCAAGCCTGGTTCATGGGTCAACACAAAATCATCGAGGGGCCCAGATATCGCTTCTATTTCTAGAAGGAACAGATAAACTTCGACTGATATGCTTGTTCTACTACTTATTGAATTGTACACAAAGGCACGTTTTATAACATCAAGTTACTGATGCGTTTACGTACAATCAATGCACAACCAACTCATAGGTAACAACTCATATCTCTAGGTTTAAAGATTTATATGATGTTATCATCTCACGATCACTCGAGATAAATTCCATGAAGTGATACAAGTGAGCGTGGGTTTATACCAATACTCATAACTTATGAGTACTCATGAATGTTGCAGCAACCATTGCCATGTCTAAACACCTTTAAGGCATCTACAAACCCAATTCATGACAATCTTTATTCATACCTACTTCCGACGTATGATCGATTGTGGAGGTTTGAATAAATTAATTATTCTGGAAGTCAAAACATGCAAAACTGAAACAATAGTAAATAATTGACAATGATAGTAACACTTTACTCATAAATAAATCACAAATTTTATTCATCATCAAACGTCGATTACATTTTACAAGTTTCAGGAAAACTATCTAATCTGTAAAACTAATATCGTCCCTCAGCCCGATGCGTCTCGCATACTGAAAATGCTTAACCCTCGTCAGTCCCTTTGTAAGGGGATCTGCAGGATTCTCATCTGACGATATCCTCCTTCTCACAAGGAGTCCTTCTTCAATCTTGTGTCTCATGAAGTGATATTTTCTGTCAATGTGTCAGGATCTGCCATGATCTCTTGGTTCCTTAGCTAAGGTAATCGCACTATTGTTGTCACAGAAAATCTCTATAGGTTCCTTAATAGCTGGTAAAACTCCAAGGTCTCCGATGAAGTTCTTTAGCCATATCGCCTCCTTCGCTGCTTCACTCGCTGCTATATACTCTGATTCACAACTCGAATCAGCCACCGTCTCCTGTTTGGAACTCTTCCAAGAAATTGCCCCTCCATTTAAGGTAAAGATCCAGCCCGACTGAGAGCGGAAATTATCCCTATCAGTCTGAAAACCAGCATCACTATACCCTAATATTCTCAAGTCATCACTGCCACCAAGGGTAAGGATCCAATCCTTAGTCCTCCGCAGGTACTTGAGAATGTTCTTTACTGCGGTCCAATGAGCTTTGCCAGGGTTCCCCTGATACCTGCTGACCATGCTCAAAGCAAATGCCACATCAGGACGGGTACAAGTCATAGCATACATGATCGAGCCAACTGCGGAAGCATATGGTAATTGGCTCATCTCAGCTATCTCTGCCTCTGTACTCGGACTCTGAGTCTTACTCAGTTTGGTATTGCTTTGGATCGGTAAATCTCCTTTCTTGGAATTCTCCATGTTGAACCTTTTCAACACCTTATCCAAGTAGATACTCTGACTAAGTCTAATTAGTCTTCTACTCCTTTCTCTTAATATCCTTATCCCTAGGATATAGGTAGCCTCCCCTAGGTCCTTCATAGCAAAGCACTTCCCAAGCCAGGACTTAACCTCCTGCAAGGTTGGGATGTCATTTCCTATGAGTAGTATGTCATCCACATACAGTACCACGAAGCTAACTATACTCCCACTAGCTCTGACATACACGCAAGACTCATCTTCGCTTCTCAAGAAGCCAAACTCTTTTACCTTCTCATCAAAACAAAGATTCCAGCTACGAGATGCTTGTTTTAATCCATAAATGGATTTCCCAAGCTTGCATACTCTATTAGGGTACTCTGCATTGACAAAACCCTCTGGCTGATTCATGTACACATCCTCAGCCAACTTTCCATTAAGGAAAGCGGTTTTGACATCCATTTGCGATATTTCATAATCATGAAATGCTGCAATGGCTAACATAACCCTAATAGACTTAATCTTTGCTACCGGCGAGAAGGTTTCATCATAATCAACACCTTGAGTTTGAGTAAAACCCTTCGCAACCAGTCGAGCCTTATAAGTATGCACTTTTCCTTCCATGTCTGTCTTCTTTTTGAAGATCCATTTGCACCCGACTGTTTTACGGCCTGGTACATTGTCAACCAAGTTCCAAACTTGATTGTCATACATGGACTGTATCTCGCTGTCCATAGCCTCCTTCCATTTAGCAGACTCCGGGCCTGCCATGGCTTCCTTAACACTGCTAGGTTCATCCAAATTTACTAGTGTACTATCACTAATAAACGTATCACCTTCCGTAGTAATATGAAAACCATAATAAAACGAAGGTGTGTTCCTAACCCGTGTGGAACGTCTCGGAGGTACAGACTCGTCAGCTGGACCAACAGGAGTTTCTTCCTCAGGTTGATTGCTAGTGTCTGAGGTTCCTTCACCAATTGATTCTTGAATTTCTTCAAGATCAATCTGCCTCCCACTGTCTCCTTGGCTTATAAATTCTTTCTCGCGAAAGATCCCTCTTCGTGCTACAAAGACCACATTCTCACTGGGTCTGTAGAAGAGGTAACCGAAGGATTTCTGTGGGTAGCCGATGAAAATACACCTTTCACTTCGGGGTTCAAGCTTATCATGAGCTTCGCGCCTCACGAAAGCTTCGCAACCCCAAATTTTGATGTGGTCCAAATTGGGAACCTTCCCAGTCCACATCTCATGAGGTGTTTTGGTAACCTTCTTTGTAGGGACTAGATTAAGGATATGGGCGGCAGCCTCTAAGGCATACCCCCAAAAAGAGATTGGTAACGAAACTTGACTCATCATAGAGCGAACCATGTCCAACAAGGTTCGATTACGCCTCTCAGCTACACCATTCAGCTGTGGTGTCCTGGGAGGAGTCAATTGTGAGACAATCCCACACTCCTTAAGGTAGTCAAGGAACTCGGTACTAAGATACTCACCACCTCGATCGGATCGAAGCATCTTAATGTTCCTGCCCAATTGATTTTCTACTTCCTGCTTGAATTCCTTAAACCTTTCAAAGGTTTCGGACTTATGTTTGATTAAGTAGACATACCCATATCTACTAAAATCATCAATAAAAGTCACATAATACCGATTAGCGTCCCTTGTGGCGGTTTTGAATGGCCCACATACATCAATATGTATTAGGTCCAACAAACCTTCACCCCTCTCACAAGTTCCAGTGAAGGGTGATTTTGTCATTTTTCCAAGTAGACAAGATTCACAACTATCATCTGATTTGAGGTCAAATGATTCCAAGACTCCACTCTTTTGGAGTTGGCCTATGCGTTTCTTGTTTACATGTCCAAGACGACAATGCCACAATGATGCTTTATCTAGGCTAGTAGAAGAATCAATATACAACACATTATTTCCTAAGTTGTCTACAATCGACACAGTTTCATACACACCATCACAAGGTAATGCTTTAAAATAAAACACATTATTAAAGAAAGCATTAATACCACCACATTCATTATCAAACGAAAAGGTAAAACCTTGTTTGTACAAAGCATGAAAAGAAGTAATATTCCTCGCCATTTCAGACGAGTACACACATTTATTCAAATCTAATTTTAACCCATTATTAAGCAACAAAGTATAAACTCCAATCTTGGAAACAGGTGAAGCCTTCCTATTCCCCATGATTAAGTTTATCTTCTCGTGCTCCACATCCTCACTTCTTCTTAGGCCCTGCAAATCAGAACATATGTGAATACCACATCTTGTATCAAGCACCCAAGAGTTAGAATATGTTGAGTAATTAGACAATATAGTGTAAATACCTGCATAAGTGGGTTTCACTTTCCCATCCTTTAGATCCTGCAAGTACTTAGGGCAGTTTCGCTTCCAGTGTGCCTTTTCATGGCAATAAAAGCATTCAGCATCCTTGGGAATGGCAGAAGGAGTGACAGAATCGTTCTTAGTCTTTGATGAGGAGCCTTCAAGAGACTTTCCCTTGGTACCCTTCGAAGGGTGCTTCCTCTTTTTCCCTTTGCCTTGCCCAATAGCTAAAACAGGGGTAGAAGTTGGAGTAGGAGTAGTAGAGGTAACAACCGCTTTACCCTTAAGACCGGTTTCAGCGGTCTTCAAGAGTCCTTGAAGCTTGCTGAGGGTAACTTCCTCCTTGTTCATATGATATGTCATTCGAAAATGATCATAACAAGAAGGCAAGGAGTGTAAAATGATGTCAATTGCTAACTCCTCGGGGATGTTAACATTCAGCTTCAGCAAACGGTCCACATACCTTTGCATCTTCTGCATGTGGCCCGTGACGGATTCACCGTCCTTCATGCAGGTAGTTATTATGGAGGAGATTATTTCATACCGCTCCTGACGAGCACTCTGATGGTACCTTTCCATCAGGTCATGGTGCATCTCAAAGGGGTAGAAATCTTCATACGACTTTTGGAGCTCGGCTGTCATCGTGGCCATCATGATACATGCCACCTTAGTAGCATCTCTCTCATAAGTCCTGAATTCAGCGATCTCCTCGGGAGTAGCAGTAGACTCATCAAGTTCTTTTAACTCCTTATCGAGGACATATTCCTTGTCCTCGTAACGAGTAACCATCCTGATGTTCCTAATCCAATCCATGAAGTTGGAACCATCAAAGATGACCCTCCCACAAAGATTCATGAGAGAGAAAGAACCAGTTGGGTTAGAGCCTGAAGCATTAGTGTTGGAAGACATCTGAAAGAAGAAAGTAAGTTTAGATTAGATATTTAGGATCCTTAATAAGACACCCAAATGTAATATTAAGGCTAGGATCCAATCACAATATATTACACTTAGAAGAGGGATGCCATAATCTAAGTAATAATATATTTGAAAGGTAGGTGAATGACGATTCACCAATTTCCACCATGAAAACGAAATGATTTATTAGGTTTAATTGGATTTGAAATTCCTAGATTCTTTTGAGATTCATTGAACTTTTCAATGGCATGTTTCAATCTCGATTGTGCCCTTCAAGTTTTGTGACTGGGATGCCGAGGATCACAAAACAAGGTGTGAATAACCATGCTAATTCACTTGGTACTCCTAATATTATCACCTAATCAATGTGCCGGTTAACCACACACGCTCCATTGATCTATGACAAACATTAAGTTACCCTTCGTGATCCTTACTAGTCCTAGTTAGTGTGCCGGTTAACCACACACGCTCCACCAACGACTTGGTAAGGGACAAAGTGTGAATTCCATGGATTAGCACCATGTTCACATTTTCCTAAAATAACTAAGATTGGGAATTAAAAGAGTTTAGTTATTTATAATATTCATTATACTTTTAATGAGGATTTAAAGTCATTGTTCTACCCGTTCGGCTAACGACCCTCCACCGATCAAGCAAGCGGTGGGTGAGAGTATACACCCATTAAGTCGCCATTTTATAGGCAACAACCTTATACCCACCTTATAGATCGGCTTCGTGAATGAGGCCTACTAACGGTAAAACGACTTATTCTTATACATATATATAATAATTAACCATTAATGTTATAAATAGTATAAGGGTTGAATTTTAACTATTAAAACTCTAAGGTTTGGAATTAAAGTTTATTAAAGTGTGTGAAACTTTACAAATTCCAAAACTTGAGGGCAAGTTTTGTAACTTTGCAAAACTCTTCATTTCATAACTTATGAATTAAAGGTTCATAAAAATGAAGACTCTTCATTTTCATGTAACTTATGTGTTTTAAGTGTGTGTTAAATGAAAGTGACCTTTGGTAATCCATAACTTGAGGACAAATTATGGACTCCATTAAAACACATAAATGATAAAGAATTAATCCTAAATAATTCAGCAAATAATTCCTATCATTTTCTAAATTCATAAGAACATGAACATGATCATCAAAAATTCAAGAATTATATGAACACATAAAATCATGGATTTTTGATATATGCTATTGTAAATGGATTAGAACAACCATTACACCAACTAAAATAAGTTTTATAACACCAAAACAGTTTAGGGTAATGTTTCTAGTCCATTTCCAGCAGCAAAAGTCGAGAATCTGCACTCTTTCGATCCTACTCGTCGAGTGCATGAACTGACTCGTCGAGTAGGTTGAAGTTTGCCTTGGACTCGTCGAGTCCCCCCAATGGACTCGGCGAGTCCACCATGCAGACAGCAACGATTTCGACCTTTTTCACTATTTTGCATCAAGTATCAAACAAGCAAGCCTAGGCTCTGATACCACTGTTGGGTTTTCAGCAATCTAACACTTCCTAAGTGTGCATGCAACCCTAATAAACCTTGGATCTATGTTTGTCTAAATACATGCAAAATAATAATTTTCCAAGGTTTATAACCTATCTAACATGGCATGGGGAACATTTCAACATAAAAGAGTTAGAAGAGATTACATACCTTTTGATGAGTTGGGTTCTTAGGAGTTTGAGGGCCAAGCACCAATAGTGTGAATGCCTCAAATGGAATCACAAACACCACAAAATCTTGGAAAACTTTGATGAGAGTATACACCTTGTATAAATCGGCCACACACATGCACACACACACTAGATCACTAGTTTTCTCTTAGGCTTCATTTCATGCTCCATAAGCATGCTTATATAGTATGCATGGTTAGGGTGAAACCCTAATAACCCATGTCTTTTCCTTTTCCAAGGATCCATGGGTTAAAAGCTCCATGGATCATCCATGGACTTCCACATAAGCCTAGCCCATTAACAAATGAGTATTAGCCCACACTATATAAAACAAATAGCCCATAATTTAATTAGTATTCCTTTTAATCTCTAAATTAATCCCTAATTAATTTAAGACTAAAACTAATTAAATAACGTAACTTCATATTAATATATTATAACTCATAATATATTAATAAACATATGTGTATAACTCTCATAAAATTATCCATAATAGTTTGGATGAGATGCAACCCAAATGGACCATGCCGGTCGGGTCAAGTATATACCAAATAAGTTATGGACTTAGACACCTTATCCAACAGTGATGTCATCGGCTGAGTACCATGGTTAGTAGTGAATGAAGGTTGTGGTTCTCCGGTTATCCGGTCATGATTTATTAGGTGGAGATTGGACGCGATGGGGTTTTAGGCCTAAGGGCCATGATTGAGTCCAAAGAGTCATCCCTTTAGGGGGAGGTCGAGAGAATTTCAAAGTATTCTTAGTGAGATGTCAGATGTAGTCGCAAGACTGAAGGATAAGTTGAGATGACATTTATGGGGGATTACGGTCTGAGTTGAGCAACCAGCCGAGAGAGGAGATGTCACCTCCTTTGACCTGAGTGGTGCTATTTATGCTTCTTGTGGGAAACATGAGAGGCACGAGATTTCAGTCTTGGGTTTATGAGTAAACCCTGTGGGTTGACATTGATGACGATTTTCCACCAGAGTATCAGGCAGCATGTCTGCCGTGAGGTAATGATTTATCATGAGCAGATTGTCAGTTGGGACCGAGATGGTCAAGGACCAGGATGCATCCTATTTGAGTATAGTAGGACGTATGTTAGCTGTAGCACCGGGTAATCTGGAAGAGTATATTAGGATGGTGGTTCTTCTATCTATGATGGGTATTGAGTCTGGGAGTGGAGTCCCTGTTCTTGTGATGATTCATGTGTTGGAACGTGGGTTGAGAAGTCGAGGTTGGGGAGTATGATGATTTATTGTTTTAGTCTAAGAGTCAGTGATCTTACTGGACAATTGAGATGTTCGGTATTGGGATGGTATGAGAATTTGAACGAGTAGAAGCAGTCGTGATGAGAAGTTCCTGAGGATTTCATCTGAGATTCAGAGTATTTGAGGATTGCTTGATCTCTTTAAAGGAGATTATCGGGCGTTGCGTAGCACCTTCCAAGCGCAAGTGCGATGTTGCTAGTGGATATAGTTTGTGGGATGGTTTGTGCGCCAATTGGTGAGGGTTCGAACCCTAAGTGGGGGAGAACAGGGTATCGTATTAAAGGAAGCAGAGATTTGTTCAAGAGCAGTTAGGAGTTGGGATTTAGAGACCTGCGGTATAAATTCATGAGACCAAAGTTATTGGTGATCGAGGAGAGGTGCAGAGCACGATGATACATGTGGTACGTGTTTGAGAAAGGATCCACGGCAGGTGGTCAATGGTCAGGAACCTGGTAGTGGTCAGGGCCATTCCAAGTAGAGGGCTTGTAAGGATGGTAGGGGCAGTTGAGAAATTCTGAGTCGAAGTATGGATTGTATATGCCCTTTTGGGGGTAGATAGAAGATGATCGAGCAGCCAACTCCCGGGCCGGTATGTGTATTTTTGCAAGGGTTTTGAGCAGTAAAGGAAAGAATTTCGGAAAGATCATCAGCGTGTTCTGAAGCGTTAGCACTTTCTCTGTGTTCCAATTGAGTATTTGGGTACACTGAAGTTGCGCATTGAGTAAAATGAAGAATTAATTATGGGGTTCAAAGGGAATGTATTGTTGTATCACAAAGATGCTGGGAGTAAGAGATTAGTGGTTGGGGCAGAACATCGTAACGTTCTGTGTTAGTGCTCCGAGGGATCCTGGTATAATGTCCTGATTTCGAAATTATTTTAGAATCTTGAGTTTGTGACGGAAAGTGGTGTATCAAGTATCTACGGTTCCAGTGGGAGCCCTTCGAGTATTATCATCAAGAGGGATTATTTAAGAATGTGGACCTTAGCAGGGGAAGGTATTTTGTTATGGCGGTTGCCGTCAGAGTCTGTGATGCATATTTAGGTCAAGTGTGTGTAGCTATCTATGATAGTCTACGGAGCATGAGTTAGTGGACGTAGTGTGGTGTTGTAGTGAGAATGAGATTATGGGGTCATGAGAGATGGTGTTGTGATGCTACGGGGAGTCGTAGTACTCACAAGTCAGAGAGAGGGAGTCGTGATACTACGGGGAGCCGTAGTATTCACTAGTCAGAGGGTGTTGTGATGCTACGGGGAGCCGTAGTACTCACAAGTCAGAGAGAGGGAGTTGTGATACTAAGGGGAGCCATAGTATTCACTAGTCAGAAGGTGTTGTGATGCTACGGGGAGCCGTAGTACTCACTAGTCAGAGGCTGTTGTGATGCTACGAGGAGCCATAGTGCCCACTACTCATGGAGAGGTCATCGTGATGCTGCGAGGAGCCATAGTACTCACTAGACGGCAAGAGAGTGTGATGATGAAGTGTTCTCTAATCAGAGTATGCTGCAGAAGAGTTTTAGGCTTGAGTAGCCCTAGTATTGAGTTTTTGGAGCCTGGTGGTTGGACCAGGGGCAAGACTGGGGTCTCCGTCTTTTTTGAAAATCGCTATATTACGAATTGAGTGGTGGTTGTCGCAACAAAATGGAATTAGAGAGGTGGTTTGTGCTCAGGTTGCGAGTCATGATTTATGAGATGAGTGTTTTGTTGGGATGAGTAGTTCCAACTTTGGGGCAGACCAAACTCTCAAGTTGTGTTTGGCTCTGGTGATGCGTTAGGTAGGCGGGTTGAGTTTCGGATTTAGAGACGGATTACGTGTTAAGAGGGAGGTTATTGTTGTCACCCAATATCTTAGACCTAAGCAGGGTCAGTTCGTGGGCACGGGAAATACCATGGGGTACCTGAGACGATTCCAGTTGAGAGTAGAGTATCCGTTTGGGGTAAAGAGGACTTTGTGACTTGTGTGTCACTAGGCCGAGATAGTTGATGCGAGGAGGAATTCAGTGAGACGTTTTGGTTCATGTTATGGGTAACAATGGAGGTTCAACTATTGGGTTGAGGTCAGACCTCGGGTGGTGTTAAAAGAGATATGGAATTTGGAATTGAGGCTTATGAATGTGATGTTGGAGGACACCTCTGAGCGCGCATGGTTATGCTTTTGTGTCTGAGGGCAGAGTGTTGGGGATTCTCTGTTCTAATGGTTTCTGATAGCAATTTAGTAGATGTTCCCCCGTGGAGTGTGAACCCTTTTATTCGTGGGGCGTGATTCGTATGATTTAGAATGATCGGTTTAGAGGAGCGATAGCCAGTTGTTGGATGTGGTCTTATGAGAATCAGAGAGCCAGTGAGTAAACAGGGTTGATATTCGAGGAGCGAATATCAGGGTGATCGCTCGAGTAGGCAGTCTGGCGGTGGGTCAGGCCACTAGAGTGTCCGGTTATTGAGAAGGAGTATTTTAGCGGCGGAAGTGTTGGTTTAAATTATGGTCTTGAGAATTTCTGTGTGGTTTCAGGTGTCCATAGAGAAAGATATCAGTGTAGTATGAGATCCTTTCAGTGTTTCGGGTTAATGATTTCAATCTATGTTTGGTTAAGGAATGATTTTGAGGGCGAAATCTAATTCAAATGGGGGAGAATTGTAACATCCAGATTTTCAGGGTTATTATTGTGTAGGTTAATCTTGTGATTAAAGGAGAGACTCGACGAGTTGAGGATCCAACTCGCCGAGTCGAGTCGGGTTTCTCATGCGGATTTAATGAGTGGACTCGACGAGTCAGCGGAGGGACTCGACAAGTAGGTGCTAGGTAGAGAAACCCTAATTTCTCGGGTTGAGGACTTATTTAAAGGTCCATATGGCCTTCATTTGTGGCCACTACACCCTAAGAAAACCTAGAGAGCAAAGAGAAAGTTTGTAGTGCAAGAGGAGGGCTGGTTCATCATCCTTTGGAGTGTTTCAGTAAATGGATGGGAGGATTTCGAGTTAGGCTGTCTTGTGGGACTCAAATCTTCCATCATTTTGTTCAGAGCTGCTGTGAGAGGTAAGGATTCATGTCCATCTTCGTTTGTGTAATAGATTCCATGAATCTATGGTTTCTTCTCTTCTTTTGGTAAGAGATCTAGAGTATGTGATGTCCCATTGTGTCAATATCTTCAGATCTGGACCTTGAGAGGTCCCGAGAGTCCCTATTCTCCAGCTTTATACAATCCTTTATGAGTTTGGGGCTTAGGTTAACATTTTAAGGGTTATTTCTCCATTTATGGCTATATGTGTGTTGCATGAACGTAAAGTTTGAACCTTTATGTGACTTTTGAGTGCTAGAAGGTTAGATCTACTAGTTAGAGAAGCAGATATGACCTTAGAAGGTCAAATGAGCATAATCATGGAGGAAACTCGCCAAGTCCATTGGAAGACTCGACGAGTCGAGTCGAGTTGCCCTGAGATTCGAATCCAGTGGAAACCCGTCGAGTGGAAGGTTCACTCGACGAGTTGAGTGAGGCCTTGGAGGAGTCAGAAGACACACATGGACTCGTCGGGTCACCCTTGTGTACTCGACGAGTCTGGTCAGAGTTGACCGTTGACTTGAGTTGACTTCTGTTGACTTTAGGGTTTGGTCAACATAAGTAATAGAGACCTTGGAGGGGTGAAATGGTCTTTTACCCACTACCCGATTAGAGAGGGACAGAATAATCGCCGGTTTAATTAGAGTTGAGACTTCGAGTGTTAATTAGAGATTCAAGTGTAAAGATAACTTCCTTCTGCTTGCCAGGTGAGTCTTCTCACTATACTTTACCTTGACTCGTAATTAGAGTTATGTGACAAAGTATCTTGTATGCTATGTATGTGAGGTGTTGCACTACATTATTTCTATGTGATTTATGCTGTGTGTATTCCAGAGTTTACAGAGTTAGGACCGGAAGGTCCACAGAGTTAGGACCAAAGGGTCCACAGAGTTAGGGCCAGAGGGCCCACAGAGTTATAGCCTCGAGTGCCTAATATGTGTTATATGTGGTATTTTGGGGAACTCACTAAGCTTCATGCTTACTGTGTTATGTGTTATGTGTTTCAGGTTTCTCTTAGGATCACGGGAAGGCATCGACTCGATTGTACACAACAGAGGAAGAATTATGTTTTTGAGGATCCTGGATTATTATTTAATTGAACATGGAGTTTTTCTTTGTAATTTAAACAAATTGGGATTTTTACGAAAGGTGTTTTAATGTTAAGCGATTTTAAATGAAAATTTTATTTTTGAAAAGTTTCGGTGTTACAATTAAGCTTATTGTGAATGTTCCCAACAACACCCAATACTCCTCACAAGTTCGGTAGCGTAAGAATGTGTGAAAAGATTTACACTAAATTCATTCATAAGAAGTCAATTTAATGCTTGTTACTTAGTTTAATTCACAAAACAATTACGGATTTTGCAAAATGAATAACTTGAACGATCGAACCCTAAGTCAAATGGCCAATAAGAATTATTATTAGAATCAAACATTTGATTGAAGTAAAATCAGTTTCACTAGATAGAAATTAAACACAAACATCAAGTCATATGCTTTGGTCCTTATGGTTTGCGAAAAACTTTGGATAGGGTCCAAAAAATTTTCAATTTGCATGGAAGGTCCAAAATAAAAAACTTCCTATGCTTTTGGTCCAAAAAAACTTGAAAAGACGGTTATACCCTTTTATTTTCTTTTTTGTATTTTTATAATTATCCTAATACTAATTACTTAAAAAAAAAAGAATTATCCCTTTACGCCCACCCACCCCCACCGTTCTCTCTCTCTCTCTCACACATACATATGACCTTTTCTATTCAAATCTTCTTCCACATCCTTCATCTTCAACCCATCTTGTTATCTTCTACAGATCAAAGACACGACATTGCAAATAATACACTTCGTGTAGAATTTTCAATCTGTTCACCTCACGCTTCTTCCCCTCATGTTTCTTCACCCCGAGTTTCTTCTATGAGATTGACTAAGATCAAATCGGTGATTCCAGCTCCAATGGTGTGCATCAGGGACCTCAATCCACCACCACAAGACTGCCACTACCCTGATGCCACGACTACCGCCACCCTAAAGCCACTACCACCGCTGCCCTGCTTGTATCTTACTTCTACAAACTTTTTTCTTGAACATATGAAATCACTCAGTTGAGTGATGGTAATGAATCAACGGTGAGAACGATGTTTAGGGTTCCATCAATGGTGGTTCACAGTAGTGGAATAGGAGGAGACGGTATTTCAAGTTAGCGAAATTGAGAATGAAGGTTATTGGGTCAACTTTCATCACTAGCAACAAGACCCCGTTTTCTCCACTCTGATTCAAAAGGTTACCTCGACTCTGCCATTCCAACCATTAGAATGAGGAGAGAAAAGAGGGATCAATGATAAAATCAATCTTCCAGGAATCTCTAGTGATGTTCTGATCAATTCCGGAAGAAAGCCTTCACCACACCTGTCATAAAACTAAAATACTCAAGAAACCCACCTGAAACCAGAAATAATCATCAGTTATGTAGATTTGAGAGTCAATGAAGGAGCAGAGCTAGAGAAAAAAAGGAGAAAATGAAGGGATAAGGAGGTTTCCAATGGTGAGGAAGAGCTACAGGACCAGACAGAAAAATGGACAAAACACAATCTCCCATCTGAATTTATTTATTGTATAAGCAGTTTCTAATCAAGAAAGGGAAGAAGAAGAAGATGGATCGGGTTTTTTTTGACTTTTTCTTTAACAGAGAGAGAGAGAGAGAGAGAGAGAGAGAGAGAGAGAATGGTGGGGGTGGGTGGGGGTAAGAGGATAATTCTTTTTTTCTTTAATTAATTAGTATTAGGATAATTATAAAAAATAAAAAAAAGAAAATAAAAGGGCATAGCCATCTTTTCAAGTTTATTTGGACCAAAATCACAGGAAGTTTTTGATTTTGGACCTTCCATGAAAGTTGAAAACTTTTTGGACCCTATCCAAAGTTTTTCGCAAACCATAAGGACCAATTTTGTAGTTTTGTCCAACCAAAAAGTCAAAACATGAAATTGGAGAAGTTAGGGTTCTAGCCACACATGGCTAGAACAAGATTAACAAGTTTAAAAGATGAAATCAAGAGCCAAAGTGCTTAAAAAGAAGAATTTAAAATGTTTCCAAATGATAATCGGACAAACCCTTGCTAAAACCTTCGAATTCTCCTCTCCAAAAGTGCTCTTCTATGCTCTTATGTGTGTAAAAATGGCCCTCAACCCGACATAAGGAAAATAGGAAAAACTGCCAAAAAACAGTTTTTAAGTTGAACACGGCCCGTGTCGATATAGAGCAAATCAACACGGGTCATGTTAAGTGAAAACACACCCTTCAATCCTCGATTCCGACTCTAAAGTACGATGCTAAAAAATGCCCAGCTAGCCCAACATGCCCCGTGTCCAAATAGGCTAAATGAACACGGGTCGTGTTCAATGAAGTCAAAGTGCCTAGGATAGTCAAACACGCCCCGTGTTGGATTTCTAAGCCAAACGCAACACGCCCCATGTAGCCTTGTGGATGCTCATCCAAACTTGATTTTTCTAATTCTTCCGATTCTCACCCAATAATCCCACAATCTTCACCAACGCTACCTAGCACCTCCAAAAGCACGCTCCAACCTCCGGTTCACCTGAAAATGGTGCAAATAAGGTTGTTCATGGAGTTAACTTAAATATGATGAAATGCAATAAAATTAAAGAACAATTATGCTAAAAATATACATAAAATGGGCTAAAGGTTGTGCAAACAAGGGTGCACAAAATGCACCTAACAGAGACCTAACCCGAGACTGGTGGGAAGAGGTCAGTGATGTATTGTGATATTAGTTAGTAGTGGTCATGATTTGGGAGTATTTTTTATGAGATTTCATGAAGAGTTTGAAACATCGATTGAGGTGAAGCAGTTGGTGACAGAGTTCTAGGACCATCGGTAGACTACTGAAACTATGGCGGAGATCGCCGCCAAGTTCCATGAGAGGGATATGTATGATGTTTAGCATAGGGATGGTGTGTATGGATTTCGTATGGGAACTTACCGGCTTCGGGATGGTTCTTGAGGAAAGTACAGATAGTTGTGTAAGATAGTATTGGACCCGTTCTACTCAAAGCACAAGATCTATATTCTAGGAAAGGACGGTCTTAGAATTTCTAAAGGGCCTATAAAGAGGATTTATCCTTGGTATTATGCTTATTATTTGTATGTTTATGTTTCAGTTGAGTATGGTGTCTACTCAAGGATGAGCTTATTGATCTAGTTCTAGCACTGGTGTTAATCCAATAGTTCAGTGGTTATGCAAGTTTTTGACATCAGAGATCACACGTGGTATCATGGGGGCCACACTATGATTTTCAAAACCATCAATTAGGGGATTATGGACCTTCTAGATGAGAGACTCGAAGCCCTTCGCGTAGAGATTGTTACGGGACTGATAGAAGCATGGTTCCCTCCTTTCGGGAGTTCAAGGCATGTGGAGCTCCAGATTTATTTGGGTCCAGGGACCCCCTTACCAGTCACTGATTGATCGCTAACGTGGAGAAGGCTAAACGAACGAGCTTCTATCCTAAGTTGGCAAAGGTGGGATTTGCCTCTTGCCTTATTAAAGATCGAACCCGAGACTGGTGGGAGGAGGTCGGTTATGTATTGGATTTTAGGGAGTGGTGTCCATGAGTTGGGAGAATTTTTATGAGATTTCATGAGGAGTTTGTAACATCTATTGAGGTGCAACAACATGTGAGGGAGTTCCAATACCATCGCTAGACTACTAAAATTGTGGCGGAGATCACCGCCAAGTTCCATGAGAGGGAGTTGTTGGTTCTAGAATACACCGTGGATGAGGATATGAAGAACACGATGTAACATGACATGTTTAGGGATGATATTAGAGAGTTTTTGAGCTTTTCGAGGTGCAAGAACCTGAATGATATGATTGGGAGGGCCATGGAATGCCAGATTTAAACTGGGGCTTCAGAGAAAGTGCAATTCGGAGAAAGTGTAGATAGTAGTAGGTCAGGCTAAGAACCCTAGGACTTCTTATTCATACACTAGAGGCCAACATGGTCAGAGCTGTTGCAGAAAGTGCGGCCAGCCGTATTGTGGAGCATGTTGAGCAGTGGGTTCAAGTTGTTTCATATTTGGTTAGATTGGTCATAATAATAGGGAAGGCCCCCAGGGTGCAATTATTTGCTTTCATTGTAATCAGACCGACCATAAAAATGATGATTATCTGAGACTGTACGGAGGAGCAGTGGCGAAGCTCGCACCAGCCACCAAGTGTATTACCAATGGCCGCCAGGACAAGGCGGAGACACCTATGGTGAAGAGCAAGGCATTTCATTTGACTACCAATGAGACTCAAATAACATCGGATGTGATTAATGGTATGTGATTTTATCATGTCTTTATTTCTTTCCTTATTTATGCTTATGTTATATCTGATCGGTATAGGGAATTTCTTAGTCAATAGTATGACTGTTCATGTTCTGTTTGATTCAAGTGCTACCCGATCCTTTTTATCTCTTGCGCTCAACAAGAAGTTTAGTGATGCTCCCAGGATCCTGGATTATCCGCTGGAGGTAGAGATCATTGATTACTGTTTGTGAGTGCTTCGAGGGTTCATTAAGGGTGTATCTTGAACCTGTTCTGTGAGAGATACTCTATTGACTTGTTATAGATTCCTCTGCGAGGGTCGAAGGTTATCATAAGGATTGATTGGTTGGGTCCCAATGGAGCCATGATCGACTGTGAGTAGTAGCTAGTGAGAATTCGAACCCTAATTGGAGCAGAATTGATTATTCTTGGGGAGGGAGCATCGTATGGGCTGACTCTCTGTTTAACTGCGAGGGCTAGGAGGTGTCTTCAGCAGGGTTGTTATGGGTTTGTGGCTTATGTGGCAGAAACTCAAGTTAGGGCACGACGACGTTGGGTGAGGTACCCATCGTTCGAGATTTCCCCAATGTGTTTGTTGGGGATTTTCTTGGAGTGCCTCCCGAGAGGTAGATTGAGTTATGGATTGATTTAGTTCGTGGTGCAACCCTGATAGCCAAAGCACCATATCGTTTGGCACCACCTTGGATGCTGGAGTTGCTTAGGTAACTTTAGGAGATTCTAGATATGGGGTTCATTATGCCGAGTAGTTCATCATGGGGAGAACCTCTCATGATCATGAAAAAGGACAGTTCACACAGGATTTGCATTGACTATTGGGAGTTGAATAATTTAACGGTGAAGAAATGTTATGTCACACCCCCGGCTGAGGTGGCGAAACATGTCGGGTTATGCAAATAAGTTCATGGATCACAAATAAACTAAATATATAGCACAAGCACAACAATAAACAAGACAACATTTATATTCCATCTTGATGTTTGAATACATGGTTCTTACAGATATTAGCATAATATATGAATTGCCTTAAATAGGTAGGCGAACATAATAAAAAGTAGTAAACTAAATTTCCTTAGATTCCTGCTTATCCTTCGTATGAATCTGCTTGATTTCAAATTTCCTAAGAATAAATGTACTTTTGAGGGTCAACTAGTGGTTGGTGAGAGTCATAGGTTTTCTGCTAGCCACGGCAATGATACTTTTAAAAGAGTTTCAAAAAGTATTTTCTTTATAAGTAAACCATATTTAAATAACCTTTGAAAAATACAACATTGTCTTGACATAAGTAATTTCATGCATAAAATGGTTTTTAAACAAACCAAGTTTATCAGTTGTAGTTAGAGAGAAAGAGAGATATTTGAGTTAATGTTTATAGTGACTCCTATGCATGAGGTGAAAAATAACTTTTTGACGGTTTAGAAATGATTTGGGTACAAAAGACTCAAAATCTCAAGAAGAAAATGTGAAAATCACCATGGAAGATAGTTTAGAGCTTGTACGTGTTCATCTTTGGTCTTAACTTTGGTTTGATTGGGATTATCACTATTTTCATAACATGTAACATGTTTATAGTGATAATCTACAAACATGAAGATCAAAGACAAGAAAGGGTCATAAAATACGAAATAAAACATGAAATAACAAGGAAACTTGTATAAATTGTTATGGATCTTCAAAAGATGTAAGCTCTTACCTTTTTCTTTGTTATGTAGCTTCAAAAACACCTAAATATCTCCTGAGTTTAGTGGGTTGGAGGTTAGTTTTTTGAGAGGGAGAGTGTGGCGTTTTAGAGAGAAGAAAAGAGAGGAAAGAAAGATTTCATCTTTCTGGATACCCAATCTCTGTCGTCACCTCTTTGGAGTTTCTCTCCACCGAAGTTGGCCATCTAAATACAGAGATGCATGTAGACTCATGAGTTATCGACTGGAAAAATCTCTCCTACCAATCCAACTTCTAACTTTGTATTTTCTAGAGAGGAGTACAAAAGTTTTCTAAAGAGAGAAAGAAGAAAGATGTGTTTGTGCTGGAGAATGAGAGTATGAGAGAGATATGGGGAGGGAGAGATCTGAATTTTTGAGGTATAATACCCTCTCTTAATCTTTAATTTTATAATATTAAATTCTTTTATAAAAAATATCAAAGTTTTATAAAATATATAACTTAACCTAGCTTTTATCCATAAAACATTGATGTTTGGCTTATAAATTAAGGGTAAATGTTAATTTATAAGCAAAAATACAAAAAGATTTTATTATTTTTGTAGTTTGTTTTAATTTTGTTCATGTAGATTTTGTCAAAGGTCATCAAACGGTCTTGCTTGAAATTCTAGGTTCAAGTAATATTTCGAAATTCTTTGTACTAGTTAGGTTGTCCCTAGAAGCATGCTGCAGCATGTCGACCCAAGCGTCAATTGACTCAATGTGTTTTCGAAAAAGCCTTAATGAATTTTTCATTACGAAAATTTCTTCCTCATCAGGCTGTATTCACATTAGTCCACAAGCAACCTTACTCTTCTCAAATAAGTTAAGAGTTTACTGTTTGGTCTAAACATAAAAGAGGTACAAACATTTCGAAAACCAAAGACATATGTCAAATAAGTTAAGAGTTTACTGTTTGTTTTAATTTTGTTCACACACAAAGACATATGTCCAAGTGATCTCTGATAGAAACCAATCAGGATTTAGACATATCAAAAATCTGTCTTTATGATCTGGATTCATGAGGCCGTGTGAGTTACGATCTGGATTCATGAAACCCAATCATTTGAAATTATAAAGGAATTAACGAGGAACATTGTTCCATACTTTCATGAAACATTTGTTCATGTACATGTTTTCGATACTCCAAATCATATTCTTTTGTTATGAGTGGTCTTGATCAAAGTTCAAAACCCATCACATTTGTTTCCTAACACGATCCATCTATTAATTTGTTTTTCTGAAAATGGTTTCTATGCGAGTATCATTTCGTATCTTAAGCCACTTCATAAAAATTTCCAAAGCATACTTGTCACTGACTACACTGGTCAAACAAGTAATTTCGGTTACAGTTACTCACACTTATGTCAAGTGCTGATATGTATCAAAATCATTAAACCACCCAAAGAAGCTTAAACAAATGAGGTCCTTCGAAACTTCTTTACAAGTTTTCAATTGTAATTCACAGGAAACCACACATGTTGTTAGTCATCTCTCTGGATGGATAACGAAGCAATCTTTGCCCAAGATTTATCTGCACTTATGTCGAAGATTTATCGCCATCACTAAAACAAAATTTTCTTATTTTGCTTCTTATCTTTTTCATTGGCCCACTGCACTCACGAAATCCTTGAGGTTCTGAGTAATACCAACTCAGACTGAAGATTTCGAAAGTTAGGCACATGACTTCGCTTCTCAACCCAAAAGCGAAATAGCCTAACCTCCATGCCGATGGTTTTGGTCCTTGTTATCATGGTATTTTCTAAGCGACGGATGATGTGACAAGTTGGTAACTATGCATGTTTCTCGAATATTGTACCTATCACTTTAACTGAAATGGCGTATATAACGGCTAGTGGTGCGTTTTTTAAGGAATTAAGTCGCATGATTATCAGTGTTATCGATTGGTATTTAAATCGTGGATACCCATAAAACGGAATTTGGTGTTCATTCCATCTTTACAAGTTTAAAAGTTTTCTCATATGAATTGAGGCCTAAATTCTCTCTGTTCTTCAAAGTTTCTCAAAACCCTAATCAATAGTTGTGTTGGATATTATTCCTTTTATATATCAGCTCAGATATCGATTTGTTGGAAATATAACAATCTGATCACCACAACAAAAGGCTCGGTTACCAGTTATGGTGTGACATATATATTAGTTTAAGATATAAGATAGATATATATGTATAAAGAATAATAATTGCGGAATAAGTATAAATATGAAAGCTGTAAATGACTTAAAGCTATAATAATATAAATGACTGTATTTAAATGACGTAAAGCTATAAATAATATAAATGACTGTATTTAAATGACATAAAGCTATAATAAAGTATATAAATATATAAATATATATCAAGTAGGTTCGTCAATAAATTGACTGAACCGGACTCATGAAGCGACTGGTCGATATTTGTTCTTTGAATGGACTGGTCGATATTGGGACTCTTGGAGCGACTGGTCGATATATGTTCTTTGAATGGACTGGTCGATATTGGGACTCTTGGAGCGACTGGTCTATATTTGTTCAAAGATCAATCCGGCATTGGATAAGTAACAAAAAGTTCATTTAAAGCTTGATTTTATGTAAAACAAGTGTTTACAAAAGGGTACAAAATACATGGGTTTATGTATTTGTAGTTGAAGTATTTTTGGGTAAAAACATGCACACGGGTCGTGTAAGATAAGGCACAAGTGACACGGGTCGTATAGGAGGGTTTTGGAGGGTTTTCTTGAAGAATGATGCTGACACGGGGCGTGTTGATTTAGCCTTGCTGAACACGGGGCGTGTTCATGATGCAGATGCTGACACGGGGCGTGTTGATTTAGCCTTGCTGAACACGGGGCGTGTTAAGGTTCAGAAGTATGAAGAAGGCAATCAGAGGGCAACACGGGGCGTGTTGATTTTGCCTTGGATTTTAACACGGGGCGTGTTCGTGTCAGAGTCCATTTCGGGATTTTTGTGATTTGAAGGTAAGTTTTTTTTGTGATGTTTTGGCTAGGGTAATGGTGTTAAGGTGTTTTGAGGATGTTTTCAAGGTTGTTTAGACGTTGGAAGGAGGTTTATATAAGGTGGTAAAGGTGGTGAAATTTCTCATGAAGATGATGATGAATAGTGATGGGTTTTGTGGTTGATCTTGATGCAGGAGGTTTTGGGTTGTTTCATGGTTGTGTTTTGGTGTTTTGATGTAAGGAAAGTGTTTGGTGGTGTATGATGTGATGATCAAAGGTGGTGAAGATGAAAAACCTTTAGTTTCAATAAAGAAGATGAAGATGGTTGATGGTGTTCTTCATGTAGCTTCTTGTTTGATCTTGGTATTCTTCACTTGGCTTCTTGTTTGATCTTGGTGTTCTTCATTTAACTCCAGGGATGAAGATTGAGAGGCTTTAGTTTTACAAAGGAAAGCTCACTATATCATATCTATCTCTCTTACTCTCTTCTATTATCTCTAACTCTAAACACATACTACATACACATGTATATATATGAGAAACAAATATCTTCATCTAGTGTATTTGAGTGTAAGTTGAAAGATGCAAGTTGATGTAGAGCTAGGAGCAAAAAAACGTGGGAAGGGTTTTTTGCTTCTTCATCTTTGACTATTCAACATATATACATATATAATACATATATACATATATAATACATACATATGTATATAATACACACACACACACACACACACATATATATATATATATATATATATTGTTGAAATTGTTTAGTCACACATATGTGTTTTCGTCATTCGCGTGTTTTCGTATTTTCCGTTTTATCACGCATTCATGCAACCTGAAATAACTGATAATATTTGTTAGATTGTATAAAAACAGTTCATCTTATTTCAGTTATGGTCACATACAAGGTTACATAAGAACATTTTTCAACAATTTCCCCCTATGTGATCATTGCTGAAATAAGGACAGGTATAATCATATTGACAGTTTAACTTTTGAAGATTCGAGATAAAAGATTTGTCAATAGATAAGATATATATAAAACCATAGCAATTGATTTGAAAGTTTGTGACTTGGTTTAACATATCTTATGTAAAAGATTTTCAGAAATTTGTTTCCGAATCAAAGTCTCGGGTTCGGTTATCAAAGGGTAGCCATATATGTATCTAAAGAAATTTCTTAAGATTTTATAGCATTATTAATGACGACAAGTGGTTTAACAGGTCGATTCAGATGAACGCTCATAGGTATAGCTCACACTTCACTTGGGTGTTTGATTGTTCTGGCAGCAGAACAAGTTAATGATCACTAAAAATGAGTGATATCTCTCTCTGACGACTCACACTCATATTGGAGGTGTTCAACTATGCTTTTCCTGAAAGGTCACTTAGTCTCATTATTAGATAATCAATCACATAAGACTGGTTTCGGCATTACTCAGCGGGTTTCTTCATTCATGCCATTAACTTTCTCTCTCTCTCCGTCGGGAAATACATGTAGAGGGGTTTAGCAATTTTCATAGTGCAGTTTGCAACTAAGAACTTTCATTGATGAAGGCTACAGTATCTTGGGAAATCCATTGTTGTTGCAGCTTTTTCTTTGATGGTATCCTTTTTGTTGATCAATATCTTTTTGTTGTAAAAGGATATTTTGTTTTAGCATCGAGAATTTGCTACATTTGAGAAAATTGGGATTTTTGAGAGTATCTATCTTGCGGGATTTAGATATCCCTTTTTGTGAATAATGGTTAAAAACAGATCACGAGATCTTTTGATGTTTGCTTTGAAATAACCATTTGGTTGAACTTTGTTTGAAAATACCAAATGTAGAGTTTTTTTTTTGTTTGGTACTTCATCGGTGAATGATTTGGCTTTCTTGTTGATTCTTCTTTATCTTGTTTCATCTTTTCTTGTTGATGGATCACGGGATCTCAAGACATCATTTTTGGTTGGCTTATATCTAGGTAGGGATTAGTGACATAAAAGACAGTTTGTCTAGTATGTATGAAATGAATGTATCGTCCCTGGTCATTTTGATATCTAAGCAAAAATGAGACCGTGACAAGGTATAATCGGATATACCTTATAAGCAATAGTGACACACCTAAGCTCACAAGAAATGAATTCCACAATGATTCAGATTGATGAGGCACAAATTCTCACATGGGTTTTTGTTTTCATCTGAACCTCCTAACCTTATGTCCCTTTTTAAAATCATCAATAATGAAATAAAATTGAAGGAAATAAATTTATGTACATTATGAAAAGTAGGAGATTTGAACCTTCACTCCAATTGAGAATCAATATGACTTAAAATCTTCATCGAGCATAAGCATCTGAAAATTAAGTCAAAAAGACGATTAATCACAAGGTTCTATAAAAGCTTATTATGGCAAGTCTTTTATTATATTTTTGAAGATTTGTTTTTCTGAATGTTTTTGGAAATATTGGTTATTTCAATGTTTTTGTTTTTTTTTTTTTTTTTTTTTTGAAAAGAAAGCAGTTTTCAAATGTTTTTGAATTTTCTTTTTGAGTGAAAGTAAACACACTTTTGTACAAACAAAAAGTAAAAGTTTTAGGATGGATGTTATCTGGATTTAACATTCCTAGACGGCCTAGGAAGTATTGAAAGTTCGTTTCATCGAGAGCCTTAGTGAAGACATCGGCAATTTGATCTTCGGAGTTGATGAAGTGTAGTTCGATATGACCCTTTTGAATGTTGTCTTTGATAAAGTGATATCGAATGTCGATGTGCTTTGTCATGGAATGGTGAACGGGATTGTGAGAAATGGCAATTGCACTGGTTGAGTCACAAAATATGGGAATTTGTGAGATTTTGAAGCCATAGTCACGCAGTTGAGTTTGCATCCATATGACTTGTGAACAACAGCTGGCGGCAGCGACATATTCAGCTTCTACTGTTGATGTGGATACACAAGTCTGTTTCTTTGAAGTCCAACTCACTAGTCTACCTCCTAGGAATTGACAGCTACCAGATGTACTCTTCCTATCTAGCTTGCATCCTCCGTAGTCTGAGTCGGTGAAAGCGTTCAGCTGAAAATCGGATTTAGCTGGATACCAAAGGCCAAGTTTGGGAGTGCCTTTAAGGTATTTAAAGATGCGTTTCACAGCAACTACATGGGATTCCATAGGATTTGCTTGGTATCTAGCACAAACACATGTAGAAAACATGATGTCAGGTCTGCTGGCAATGAGGTACAAGAGTGATCCGATCATTCCACGATATCTTTTCTGATCAACGGGTTTGCCATTTAAGTCTGCATCAATTTTGTATCCAAAAGCCATTGGGGTTTTTGCGGTATTGGATTTTTCCATTGAAAAACGAGTGAGTAGGTTTTTGACATAATTCTCTTGGTTGATGAAAATGCCATCAGTTGACTGTTTGATTTGAAGTTCCGAGAAAAGTAGTCATCTCCCCAATCATGCTCATTTCAAATTTGCTCTTCATTAGATCTGCAAACTTAACACTTAAAGATTCATCAGTAGAACCGAAAATAATGTCATCAACATATATTTGTACGATTAACAGATGTTTATTAAAGATTTTACGAAAGAGGGTTTGATCAATTGAACCTCTTTTAAAACCTGATTCTTCGAGAAAGGTTGACAACGTGGCATACCAAGCTCGAGGTGCTTGTTTCAAGTCGTAGACAGCTTTCTGCAATTTAAAGCTGTGATCTGGAAATTTGGGATCTTCGAAACCTGGTGGTTGTTGGATGTATACTTCGCGATCTATCTCTCCATGTAGGAATGCACATTTAACATCCATTTGGAATACTTTGAAATTCTTATGTGCAGCATATGCAAGAAAGATGCGAATTGCTTCAATTCGGGCAACTGGAGCATATGTTTCATCGTAGTCGATTCCCTCTTGTTGTGAATATCCTTTGACTACAAGACGTGCCTTGTTTCGACAAATGATTCCTTGATCGTCAGTCTTGTTTCTGTATACCCATCTTGAACCTATAACAGTAACATCGGGTGGAGTAGGAACAAGATTCCATACGTCGTTTCTTTCAAATTCTTCTAGCTCTTCTTGCATAGCTTTTACCCAATCTGGATCTTTTATAGCAGAATGTATGGTTTTGGGTTCGGTCGTGGATAAGAAGGCTCCAAATAAACATTCATTTGTGGATGCGCCTCTAGTCTGAATGCCTATGTTGGGATCTCCGATGATTTGGTCTGTTGGATGATTTCTGGTCCACTTTATTAAGCGATTCTCTTCTGCTATAATAATTGGAGTTTCAGTATCCCATTGTTCTTCTCCGGGCGTTTCATCTTGGAATAGGTTTGAAGGTTCCCCCATAAATGATGCATCGGGATTGTTTTGGCTATTTGGGGATGGGGTGTTTAAAGGAGGATTTGGTGTTTGTTCCAAAGAGGAAGTATGTGTTGGTGGTTCCCCCTCGGATTGATTTGCATCATTTTGGTTTGTTTGTGGAATTACTTCACTGGGTGTTCCTGTAGGGTCAATTAAAGTAGTTAGAAGTTCAGAATTGTAAGTGGTTTTTGGTTGTTCAAAAAGCAAATCAAGATCGATTTCAATGTCTATATCAGGAGAAGGTGTTTGTTGAATTGGATTTTGAAAAATATTTTCAATCATTTTTGAACCAAAATGTTCACGATCCAATTTCCTAACATAAAATTCATCGAAATGAACATCGGTACTTTCTTCAATTACTCTAGTACGTTTATTCAGTAGTCGATAAGCAGCTGAAGAAAACGAGTAACCAAGGAAAATTCCTTCGTCCGACCTTGATTCAAATTTTGAAAGGTGATCTTTATTATTCTTTACGAAGCATCGCCAACCGAAAATATGGAAAAATTTGATGTTTGGTTTTCGGTTGTTAATGACTTCATATGGTGTTTTATGAAGATGTTTATGGATTAAGGAACGATTTTGAGTATAGCAAGTTGTGGCTATTGCTTCTTCCCAGAAGTATTGTGGCAGATCAGCGAAGATAAGCATTGATCTTGCAGCTTCACATAGAGTTCGGTTCCTTCTTTCGACAACACCATTCTGTTGTGGAGTGTATGGGGCTGAGAAGTTGTGTTCAATTCCTTTGTCTTCGGATTCTTCGAACAGGTTGTTTCAACTTCAGCTCGATTTGTTTGATGAAGTTGATCATCTCTTCAGGTGCTTCTGATTTTAGTCTTAAGAAAAAGACCCAAGTAAAGCACGAGAAATCATCAACGACAACAAGAATGTACTTCTTCCCTTGTATGGTTTGGGTTTTGGCAGGGCCACAAAGGTCTATGTGCAACAACTCTAGTGGTTCGGATACACTAGATTCTGAGATGCTTTTGTGAGTGGATTTGGAAAGTTTTCCTTTTTCACATGCAGCACAAAGAGTTTCGTTATCAAGCTTCAGAAGTGGTAGCCCTCGAACAAGATCATCGCCGATTAATTTGTTGATATACCCAAAGTTTATATGGGAAAGGCGGCGGTGCCATAACCAACTAATATCTGCTGGGGCTTTAGATAACAAACAGATATCGGGTTTACCATAGATAAGATCCATGTCAAGTGGATACATATTTCTGACACGGTCAGAATCAACTATAACATCTTTGGTTTTGGCGTCCATGATCAAGCTTCGTTGTTTGGTGAAAAGAACTTCAAGATTGTTATCACACAGTTGAGAAACACTGATGAGGTTGTTTTTCAGGTCATCAACGAAGGCAACTTTCTTTATGGTAAAATTACCATTTGTTATGTTTCCATAACCTTTGATTTTTGCTTTCATGTTGTTGCCGAAGGTAACATCTTGATTGGTTTGTATAGGTTTGAAGTCACGTAAGTAGTTCCGGTTTCCTGTCATATGCTTGGAGCAGCCACTAACAATATACCATGTATCATCATTGGGTTCTCCAGCATTAAGTACCTACAATCAGACAGAAACTTTAGGTACCCAAATCTGAATGGGTCCTGGTTTGTCAGTTGTTATTTTGGGTGCTTTGCTTGATGAATGTCTTTTATCATTTGACTTCACATTATTGTAATGGTTTGGTTTATAACGATGGAATGGTTGAGGTTTGATTTGGTCTATCAATTTTACCCAAAATGCGATTTGTTTTTGAAAACCTGTGGGTTGATAAGATCTGTGATTTGGTGAAAGATATCCTAGATGTGAAGGTTTGTTTGAAAAGTTTTCTTCATATCTGGGATGTGATGGGCGGTTTTGAAAAGCTTTTTGATGATGATGGTTTGAAACTTTCGGATGTGATGGTTTTTGAAAGTTCCTTGATTGATTAAAAGTAATATCTTGAAAGCGGTTTTCAAAAGGTTTTTGAAAAGATTTTGGTTTTTGTTTGGAAACCTATTTATGAGGTATGACGTTTGGTTTCTTTGGTTGTTTTTCAAAAAGGTTTGGTTTGATTAGTGGGGTTTTGGTGACTTGAATGGATTTTTTGCTTGTTTGTTGTTTCTTGGAGTATTTTTGTCCCAGACTAGTTTTTCCAACAATTGATGAAGTAATTGTAGGAAAAGCAGTTGGTATAGAAGTACTACCATCCTCATAAGAGGAATTTTCTCCATTCAAAAAGTTTTTGAGTTTAGTGGTTCCATCGGTATTTTTGATTTGGTGAGTTAAAGAACTTGCAGAGTCTGTTTCAGAAGTTACAACTCTTTTGAAAGACTTTTTGGAAACACTGAAAGCAGTATCATCTGGACTACAGTTGATAACTGTTTCTTCATCTGAATCTTCCTCATTAACAGATGTGAAAAGATTAGGTAGAGTAGATTCAAAGTTTTCACAATTCGTCATGTTTTCCTGTTTTGCTTGTTCAATTTCAAAGGATTCTCTTCCAATTCCTGGTCTATAATTCGTATCAATTTTGCCAGTTCCCAAGGTGTTTGCCTTGGTGAAAATATCATCACTTAGCTTTCTGGCAACTTTGATAGAATCCATATTCCATATCAGTCTTTTATTCTCGGTTTCAAGAGAATTGATTTGTTTTAAAGAATCAGTCAGCTTTTCATTTAAAACATTGTATTTGTCAGTTGATTCTTGAAAGTCTTGTTTCAACTGAAGGATTTCCATTTCTAAAACATCTTTTATTTCAGAAGAAATGATTGACTGATTTTTTAGTTCCAAATCCCTTTTCTGAATTAGGTTCTGATTTAATTGTTCCAAGACGTGATTATAATCTTCTGATTTTCTTTCAACGTCTCTTTCCAATTTGCTTTTCATTCTTGTCGATTCTCCAAATTTGAGTTGCAAGGTTTGTAACTCAGATTTGCAAATATCATATTTGACCATTGTGTCATGATATGTTTTGAGATCAACTTCCAGACTAGTCTCAATTTTGGTTATGTGGGACTCAAAAATAGTTTTGGAAAAACCAAGTTCAGAGATCATAGACCATACCTGTTCTATGACGTTGGGAGCTCTTGAAGGTATTTCAACACCAGCTACGAAGCAGAAGTTTGATTGTGTTGGTTCGTGTTCAGCTTCGTCATCAGAAGTTGGCCAGTATTCCACACTTGGTTCATGGATTGCCATCAATGCTCTTTGCTTTTCTTGGTTTTCCAGTTTCTTCAATTCATCGGCTCTTTGAGCATAGTATGTTGAGTCTTTGATTTTGGTTTTGTTTTTGGCTCGACATTCTCTGGCATAGTGATTTGTTCCTTTGCAGTTGTGACAAATGATCACTTCTTCATCACTATCATCCTTTTGACTTTTAATCGGAAGTCTTTCAGGAGTTTGAGTTTGGGCTTGTTGGGAAGGTTGAGAATGGTTTTGTTGGAATCCAAAATTTTGGTTGTTTTGAAAACCATTGTTTTTATTGTTGTAACCTTGATTTTGGAAACCTCTATTTTGATTTTGAAAACTGTTGTTTGGATTGTGATTATGACCTGAGTTGGGATTGTTTTGAAATCCCTGGTTTTGAAAACCTTGGTTTGAGTTATTTTGGAAAGAAGGTCTTTGAGAATTTTGTCCAAAGTAAGGTCTAGGTTGAAAACCTGAGTTGTTTTGACCAAAAGATGGTCTTGGTTGAAAACTTGAGTTATTTTGTCCAAAAGATGGTCTTGGTTGAAAATTTGGTCTAAAATTTGATTGACCATGATTTGGGATAAATCTCTGGAGATTTGTGTTTGCAACCAACGCACACAGTTGTTGATAATCTGCTTCATCATTTGAATCAGACTGGAAGGCTTGGTTTTGAAAAGATGTAGTCTGATTAAAATGATTAAAGTTTTGATCATTGAAAGGTGTTTGGTTTTGAGAAGTTGTGGACACAAGTGCAAGTGGTCCTCCAAAAGCTGCAGTGGTTGGTGGGTCAATCGAGGATTCATACGATTGAAGTTCTCCATACAAGTTGTACAAAGTTTCAGTATGAATAGTTGGATTTCCCTGAATAATGAGTTTAACCATTTTCCAACTTTCGAAAAGATTGTTTAAAAACTTGAGATTTATCTCGTGTTGTGTCTTTTTGATACCCAAATTGTTCATTTTAACCATAATCAAATTGAACCTATCATGAGCATCATGGATGGTTTCTGATGAAAGCATTTTGAAATTATCGAATTCATTCAAAACAGATGTTCTTTTATTTCCGATGATTCTTTTATTTCCACAAAAACGATTTTTCAAATTCTCCCAAATTTGATATGCGGTTAACAGTATAATATCATCCATTTGACTTAGAATACTATGAGGTATTCCAGAAACAAGTTCCTTTTTGGCTTGGAGTTCCAACTTTTTTGTAATTTCAACTTGAGTGGCTTGATTTGTAGCAAGAGTAGCCATATTTTCTGAAGTAACAAATGTTCCTTCTACACACTTCCAGACATCTTCATTTATAGCATTAAGATGAAGATTCATCCGGCCAACCCACGAATTATACTCTTCAGGAATAAGTATGGGTGCCCGTGAACCAGATCCTAAGCTATTTGCAATGGAGACAGAGTTCATGTTGGAGTAATTTGCCAAAGAAATTTTTTTGAAAGGATTTTGAACAAGTGATATTAATATGAAGTTTTTAAAGAAAAGCTTATGGAAGGTTTATAAACGCTATAACCAAAAGTTTTTCGACAAAAATTTCAAGGTAAATCACACAAGCTCTGATACCAATTGTTGGATATTATTCCTTTTATATATCAGCTCAGATACCGATTTGTTGGAAATATAACAATCTGATCACCACAACAAAAAGCTCGGTTACCAGTTATGGTGTGACAGATATATTAGTTTAAGATATAAGATAGATATATATGTATAAAGAATAATATTTGCGGAATAAGTATAAATATGAAAGCTGTAAATGACTTAAAGCTATAATAATATAAATGACTGTATTTAAATGACGTAAAGCTATAAATAATATAAATGACTGTATTTAAATGACATAAAGCTATAATAAAGTATATAAATATATATATATATATATATATCAAGTAGGTTCGTCAATAAATTGACTGAACCAGACTCATGAAGCGACTGGTCGATATTTGTTCTTTGAATGGACTGGTCGATATTGGGACTCTTGGAGCGACTGGTCGATATATGTTCTTTGAATGGACTGGTCGATATTGGGACTCTTGGAGCGACTGGTCTATATTTGTTCAAAGATCAATCCGGCATTGGATAAGTAACAAAAAGTTCATTTAAAGCTCGATTTTATGTAAAACAAGTGTTTACAAAAGGGTACAAAATACATGGGTTTATGTATTTGTAGTTGAAATATTTTTGGGTAAAAACATGCACACGGGTCGTGTAAGATAAGGCACAAGTGACACGGGTCGTGTAGGAGGGTTTTGGAGGGTATTCTTGAAGAATGATGCTGACACGGTGTAACAGCCCGGAATTTCAGGTATTACTTTAAATTAATTTGGGGAAATATTTAGGGGGGACTCGGCGAGTTGATGCCTGACTCGCCGAGTAGGACCACGGTCTTGGTCACAGATTCGCGACTGGACTCGACGAGTCCATTAGGGACTCGGCGAGTCGACGTTGTTCAGCTGAAACCCTAGCCGTTTTGATTCTGGATCGTATATAATGTCTTTAGGGCCGTCATGTCTCGTCTTTTGGCCGATTGAAGATAACCTAAAAGTCTGGGAACATCTGGAGCGAGGGTGAAGGCTAGTGGAAGCTTGAAGAGGTTGTTAGGCAAGAAGAGGCAAGGTTGTGGTCAAAGAGGATCAAGGGGATTGAGCTCTGAAGGTTGGAGATGCAGGGAAACGTTTTCCAGGTAATCCTCGGATCATTTCTATAGTTTTGGTGTTGTACACGAATTTAGGGTTTAGGAAACCCATTTAATGATTAGCTAGGTTATAGTGTTGTTACAAGTGTTTAAATCCCAGTAGCGGTATGTGTAAAGGTCCAGGAAGTCCCATATTTATATATTACGGAACCATGCGAATTACAGGAGGCAGTTGATTGACTGCATGGCGTAGACTCGCCGAGTCCAATGATCAGACTCAGCGAGTAGCTTGAAGATCCGCTTGGACTCGCCGAGTTGTTCGTCAGACTCGGCGAGTAGCCTGAAGATTTACTAGGACTCGCCGAGTTGTTCTTCAGACTCGGCGAGTAGCTTGAAGACTTACTGGGACACGTCGAGTCGTTCCTTAGACTCGGCGAGTGGAGTCGGGCTGGCCCCGCGATTCTTTCACAAGGACCTCGTCGAGTCAAGGGGGGGTACTCGACGGGTAGAAAGGGAATAACAGGGATGTTAGGGAGGACGTCTAGACTCGCCGAGTCGCTTTTGCACTCGACAAGTCCGGTCAAGTTGACCGTTGACCGGTATGTAATTTCGTAGGGTCAGTGTCTTGTTTGATAAGATCATTAATAAAGGTATGTGGTATTATAGGGAGTCTACAGATTAATGGATCGAGTACGAGTAGCTCCAAGGGTTCATAGCTTGCATACTACGAGGTGAGTTTTCTCACTATACTTCACCCGGAAGGGTTTGACTGTGTGACCGGAAGGTCGTATGTGATATATGTGATTTTATGCTATTACTGGAAAGGTAGATGCTATACATGTTATGTATGTTTAACCGGGCCGGAAGGCAATATGTTATGTGATATCAGGAACAGGTATGATGTATGATATATGTGCTATGTGTGTTATGATATATGTGTTATGCTTTGTAAATGTTATGGGCCGGAAGGCAATAAAATACAAGCCGGAAGGCGATATGTTATGGGCCGGAAGGCAATTATGTTACGGGCCGGAAGGCAATGTTATATGGACCGGAAGGTCAGGGCCTGGAAAGGCGTATGTGTGTAAGTCGTATACTGGGGAACTCACTAAGCATTTATGCTTACTAGTTGTGTTTATGTGTTTCAGGTACTAGTGATGACCATGGGAAGGCGCTGGCGTGACACGTACACACTGCCATGGTTGGAGATCTTGGGGATTCGTTATTTGTATTTTGAAATGAACTTGGAATAAATGCTTTTGTCGAATAATGTTGTTCTATTTTAAGTGAAAAATTTATTTGAAAATTTGAGCTGTTACAATTGGTATCAGAGCCTTGGTTTGAGGGATTCGGGTGTACCTTCGGGTGTAACTGAACTCAAACCGAGGATTTGAGGAAAAATCTTTCAAAAATAATAAAGACATAAAATTTTATAAATGTTAAAGCGGTAAACAAGAACGGAGCAGTGTGTACGATCAGCCAGCGCCCGAACGGTAAAGATCCCCAGAATACCTTACAATGTTATGTTATGCACTGAATTATGAATTGTTATGCATGCTAGAAGACTAGGTATACATGATAGGACTAGAACGGCCTGTTTTGTGATGCCTTAGTCTAGGGAGATTGCTTATATGAGATATTTGGTAGCGTGCAAGTAGATAGTGCATACTAGAGGTAGAGTACTCATTATTCGGGATTTGGGGAGGAAGATTTGGGACGAATACTGATACGTTGTGGTCGGTAGTATTGGGCCCGTACTACCGAAGACACCGGGTCGGTGGAAGACCCAAGTAAGAATCCCTGGGTACCGGAGACTGAGTAGGGTTGCGTTATCGAGTACAAATGTACTTGATGGAGTCTCTGATAATTTTATGTTGTATTTCAGAGACATAATGGTTACGACACGCCACGGAGCGAGTTCGAGCAGTATGAGTGACGAGGAGATTCGTCAGATGATTCAGGAAGAGGTGGCTGCGGCGGTTCGGGCTGAGATCCCGGAGATGTTTGGGTCCATTAAGACCACCCTGATGGAGGAGTTTGAGGAGCGGTACGCCGCACTGACTGAAGCTGCAGTCGCTGCCGCTACCGCAGCAGTGACCGCTGCCAGGCCGCAAGGGGGCGATTCGTTGCTCTTCCGAGAATTCAGCAACACGAAACCCCCTGAGTTCGATGGGACACAGGATCCGATTGCAGCGATGAGGTGGATCGCCGACATTGAGGGGTGCTTCTATACTTGCTCATGCCCGGAGCACCTGAGGGTACGGTTCGCCTTGAACCAGCTCCGACTGGGAGCGAAGGATTGGTGGAAGTTCGTGACGGCGAACTTCACTTTGGCGGAGATTACAGCGGTGACGTGGGAGAGGTTCATGGAGATGTTCAGGGACGAGTACGTTCCCCCGGTGGAGAGGGAGCGATTGATTCAGGAGTTCTTGACCCTTAAGCAGGGTACTGATTCTGTGGCAGTGATCACGCGGAAGTTTCATGAGAGGGCAATGTTCTGCCCTGAGCTGGTATCTACGGAGCAGTCGCGGATGAACCGGTATTTGGGCGTTTTGAAGAGGGAGACCCGGGAGTTTGTGTCAAACTCCACCTATCGTACTTTCACTGAGCTTCAGGCGAACGCCAGGAAGCGCGAGATCGAGTTGGAGACTCAGGCGAGGGAGGAGGCCAAGTCTCGGCAGGTGGATCGGCGGCCGGCTCAGTCTCAGCTGGCAGCCAAGCGGACTAAGTCCGCTGATTCGAGGATGGGAGGTCCGAAGGGCCGCACTTGCGCGAAGTGCGGCAAGAGTCACGAGGGGGTGTGTCGGGCTGGTGGTTCAAGTGTGGCAAGGAGGGACACATTGCCAGGGATTGCCCTAAGGGGTTTATGGTTTGCTTTCACTGCAACCAGACAGGTCATCGGAAGGCCGAGTGTCCGCAGCTTCGTCAGGGAGCTACACCTACTACCAGGACTACTGAGACCCGACCGGCGAAGGTCGAGGCCCCGAGGGCTCGCGGGAGAGCCTTTCAGCTGACTGCGGAAGAGGTCCGCGCTGCGCCCGATGTTGTGGCAGGTATGTTATCATTCACGTATTTACTTAAAGGTCGAAATGTTATGCTTATGTTAATGTATGTGTAGGTACTTTTCTTGTGAACTCTATGCCTGCTCTAGTGTTATTTGATTCGGGTGCGAGTAGATCGTTTGTATCGTTAGCCTTTAGTCAGCATATCGGCATTAGTCGTGAGCCGTTAAGTCGGCCTTTGAGCGTTTCTATTGCGGCCGAGAGGGTGGTTTGTGCTACGGAGGTTCTTCGGGGATGTGTGCTAGAGATCTTCGGGGTCGCGTTTCCGATTGACCTAATTCCTATTGCGATGGGGGATGTCTGTGTCATCGTAGGCATGGACTGGTTGAGCCGATTCAGCACCGTCATTGACTGCGAGCGTCAGCTGGTGGCTATACGAGACCCTAGTAGGGGAGCTCTTACGGTATACTGTAGCACCTGGTTTCCGGTATGTGAATTTTATTTGAGCATTGCCCTAATTTAACCTTGGACTCGGCGAGTCATAGGGTCCGACTCGCCGAGTAGGGACGAGACTCAGGACACGTTTTAAGTAGGCGACTCGGCGAGTCCACATCCTGGACTCGGCGAGTCACCGCTGCTGGATGAAACCCTAAGTTTCAAGGGTTTGCACCCTATTTAAACTCTCATTCCGCCACAACTCGTCCCCATTCACCCTCAGAACTCCCCCTACATCGTTTTCCCTTGTTTCCTTGAGAGTTTGAGGTGTTCTTGGTGTGTTCTTGAAGGTTTTGAGGAGTAAGAGGAGTAGATCAAGAAGAGGAGAAGGAGATCAGCCATCTTTGTGTTATTTCAACATTTCCTTTGAGGTATAACCCATTTTCCCCTTGATTCTATGCTTAGAACTTCATTTGGGTCCTTCTTGGTCAATTCCCCAAGTTTGTATGTGCATAATATGTCGTAATAAGGCGTTTGGCCTTTGGATCTATGCAAGATTGAGCTCCAGGAGCTCAGATCTGTTAGCTTTTTGGCCCCATGAGGCTTGTTAGCCCTAGATCTACCCTTTTGAGACATTTTGAGCCCTATAATCCATTTTGGTGAATATCCACACGTAAAGTTGGAAACTTTACGTGTGATTCGTGTCCTAGAAGTCCAGATCTATGAATGGCATGGACTGGAATCGAGCAAATCGGTATATTTAAGTAGTGCATGGCGACGACTCAGCGAGTCGCATAGGTGACTCGGCGAGTCTGGTCGCGAGTCACCGATTTGGTCCCTTCTTCATGTGTCGAGTTGAGCCATGAGTCAGAGGGGGTGACTCGGTGAGTTGGGAGCTGAACTCACCCATGTTAGGACTCGGCGAGTCAATGCCCTGACTCGGCGAGTCCAAGGCAATCTTCATAGATCAAGAACAGACTCGGCGAGTTGTTCATACAACTCGGCGAGTCTTAGCATAAAGTGTTCATCGGATGAAGATGAACTCGACGAGTTGTTCATACAACTCGGCGAGTAGGATGAAGGAGTTGAATGACAGTTTGAAGGTGAACTCGTCGAGTCATACCCCGACTCGATGTGTAGAACCAGGGACCCAGGACATTGGTTTGCTAGGGACTCAGCGAGTGGTGATCCACTCGGCGAGTCGGGTCAACTGAAAGTTGACCCTATCATTGGCTTAGAGCTAAACCAGGGGTAAAATGGTCATTTTACCTAAAGGACAGTTAGCAGTGATTGATTGAGTATGTTGTGGGAATTGCAGCCGGAGGACTCCCGGAGCAGCAGCAGTCAGTTAGTTCCCGATCAGTTCAGCAGCTACTTTGAGGTGAGTTACCTTCCAGTAGCAGTGGGTCTAAGGCCACAATGCCGACCCACCAGTAGGAGATGTATGATAGATGATTGTCTTTGTGATATCATCTAAGTTTGCTATTACCTGACATGTTATATGCTAGCATGATATGTTGTATGTGATAGTAGTAGAGTTTGGTTGTTAGGACCGAAGGGTAGTCAGACACCCCAGATACGTCTGACAGTACGTGATGATATGTATGCATGCTGGCTTGTTATGTTACATGTGATCGTAGTAGTAGGGGGTGAAATAGTCCCCGAGGATCGGTTGTTAGGACCGATGGGTAGTCAGCACCCCAGAATGGCTTGACATGGGTAGTCAGCACCCCAGAATGGCTTGACACGGGTAAGACGGCACCCCAGAATGGCCGTATGGGTAGGTCGGCACCCCAGAATGGCCGTACCGGGTAGTCAGGCACCCCAGAATAGCCTGGCAGTACGTATGTTATGTGTTTGTATGGTATGCGGTACGTTGGGGGAACTCACTAAGCTTTGTGCTTACGTTTACAGTTTTGTTTTCAGGTACCTCTGCATCGAAGGGGAAGGAGCCGGCGCGGTAGCGACACGTTATACACACACTCTTCGGTTTCCGCATTCATGAGATTTACTGGGATTGTACTCTGATATTTGATGGGATGTACGGTTTGGCTTTTTAGAACATGGTTGCAATGTGTTATGGTGTGAACAAACAATGTTTTCATTTATTAATGTTTTCTAAAGTAATACCTGAAAAATGAAATTTTCGGACGTAAAAAAAATTGGGTAGTTACAAGTTGGTATCGGAGCCCTGGTTTGAGGGATTCGGACACACCTTCGGGAGTGTTTGGACTCAAATCGAGGGATTGAAAGATTTTCCAAAAGAAATTGTTCTTTAAAACCCGGAAAAGAGTCATAAGAAAGAGCAAAGTGTGTGACGTGCGCGACCGGCCGAGCTCAAGTAAGTATTCCCCATAGTACCCATACAAGTTTATGTTATGTGTATCAGCTTTATGAATATTGCATGCTAGAATAGGCTAAGGATCTAGGAGTGATGCCTTATGTGCCTGTTTATTTGCTACAGCTTATTGAATATTGCATGCTAGAATTGAGTAGACAGCAGTAGGATAGCCTGTTTAGGTTATGCCTGATAGTATGAGCTTAGCATCCTATGTTAAGTGTCGTTTCTTGTTCTAAGAACAGTTTTGGCTTGAGTCTGTTTTTCCTTATCCGAATGCTGCTTGCTTCGTGCTTGGTGGGATTCTGAGTAATGGGAGTGAGCCACTAGGTAAACACGTCACACCACATGTAATCAGGGTTGAATAATCCCAAAGTGTTGGAACTGGCCCTATTGCGCAGCTCTTGTTTGAGTCCAACCGTTGTAGGGACGGATCTTTTACTTGAAGGATTATCTAATCCTCATCACATGTGATGGTGTTTAGGTGGTGGCTAACTGGCATTATGAGGAGACCTACAGCAGCTGAGGACCAGTTGTGTTGAACTTGAGTTTTCCCTAGGGCAAGCCTAGGATGAGAATAACAGAGAGTAGCAGTAGTAAAGGGGAGTTGGTGGAGTCGAGGAATTCCTCGGAGAAGGTACGGATAGATGTGGAAGGTAGTATGGGCCCGTACTACTGAAAGCAGAGGATCCGTACCCGAGCCGAGGAAGGCCAAGACGAGACCAAGGAACCTGTAAGTAGTTGAGGTCCCTCAGAAAGTAGCAGTACCACTAATGATTATTATGATGTTTTGCAGAATGGTGGTACTTCGACCGAGACCGACAGATGGCGGGTCAGGAGAGGGGTCAGGTTCGGGATCTGGCACCGAGCCGATTGAGGAGAGGCTACGTGAGTTCATCACGTCGGAGATCACTAGGGGCATCCTTGAGTCGACCCCCATCATCTTTGGGTCGATCAAGGAAGGGATCGTGGAGTTGATGGAGGATCGCCTACGGGCATTCAGGAGCGACTTGGCCTCTAGCCAGTCAGGATCTCTCACACTGTCCTTCAAGGACTTCAGGGGCAGTGGTGCGCCGGATTTCCATGGGGTGAAGGACCCCATTGTCGCCAGGCGGTGGATTGCGGATATTGAGTCCGCCCAGTTGACCAGCTTCTGCCCCGAGGGGTCGAAGGTGAGGTACGCAGCAGGGTGTTTGCGGGACCGGGCCCGAGATTGGTGGGAGTCAGTGGGTGACTCCTTGGGAGCCTCGGCTATCGAGGCAATGACCTGGTCGGACTTTGTGGCTAGGTTCAGGGCAGAGTTTGCGCCAGCGGTCGAGCTTCAGTAGCTCGCCAGGGAGTTTCTAGACATGAGGCAGACGACAGAGACCGTGGCGGAGATCACCGCCAAGTTTCGGGAGAGGGCTTTATTGGTGCCCCAGTATGCAGGCGACGAGGATATGAGGAGGACTCGTTACCATGATATGCTACGAGCTGACATTCGGGAGCATGTTAGCTTTTCGGCTTGCCCTACCCTGGACTCCATGATTGCCAGGGCTAGGGAGAGAGAGATAGATTTGGAGCACATCCGGAAACGGAAACTTGAGGATGGTCAGGCATCAGGGGCTTCAGGGAAGAAGCCCAAGGGATCAGATGGGAGGCCAAAAGGCCAGTCGGGACTGAGCCGCTGCAGGAGGTGCGGCAGTCCGCACGAGGGGGCGTGCAGGATGGGATCGTCAGGCTGCTACAAGTGCGGCAAGTTTGGGCATATCAACAGGGATTGCACTGCTCCTGCGACAGTTATTCAGACATCGGAGTTGCTGTGTTTCCACTGCCACCAGAGGGGCCACAAGAAGGCCAATTGCCCCATGTTGACAGCTTCAGCGCCAGTGAAGGCGCCAGCTCCAGCGACCCTGCGGATCACGGATGGCCGTCAGGACAAGGCAGAGGCTCCAGTGGTGAGGAGTCGGGCATTTCAGTTGACTGCCGAGGAGGCACGCGCCGCGCCCGATGTGGTGACGGGTATGATTCCTTCCTTCTATCTTTTATTTTTCGTTGTTATGATATTGATATGTGCTCCGTGTGTATACATGTGTATTAGGATCGTTCCATGTGAACGACATCCCGGTTCAGGTATTGTTCGACTCGGGTGCATCCCGATCGTTCGTTTCTCTTGCTCTTAGCAAGAGATTTCATGAGACTTCAGGCGAGTTAGATTGCCCGTTAGAGGTAGAGATTGCTGACGATCGATCGGTGCGAGCATTGATGGTGTTTCGAGATTGTGTTCTGCGGCTGTTTGAGGAGTGTTACCTGGTAGACTTGGTTCCCATTCCATTGCGTGGGAACAAGGTGATTATTGGTATGGATTGGTTGAGCCCTAATGGGGCAGTGATAGATTGCGCACAGCAGCTAGTGCGAGTCAGGACCCCAAGCGGGGGAGAGTTAGTGATTCATGGAGAGCGGCCGCAGTTTGGACCCACTGTATGTTCAGCAGCGAGGGCCAGGCGCTACCTTCAGCAGGGATGCGCGGGTTATGTCGCGTACGTGATGGACACCCGGGAGGCGGGTAAGGCGACCGTGAGCGAGGTCCCGGTGGTTCGAGATTTTGATGATGTTTTCCTGGAGGAACTACCTGGGATACCTTCGGAGCGACAGGTGGAGTTCAGGATTGACCTCATTCCCGGTGCGGCTCCGATAGCCAAAGCACCATATCGGTTGGCTCCTCCCGAGATGCAGGAGTTGTCTACGCAGCTGCAGGAGCTGCTGGACAAGGGATTTATTCGGCCGAGCAGTTCGCCCTGGGGAGCCCCGATTCTGTTTGTGAAGAAGAAGGATGGGTCGCATCGGATGTGTATAGATTATCAGGAGCTGAACAAGGTAACGGTGAAGAACCGTTACCCGCTTCCGAGGATTGATGACCTCTTTGACCAGCTTCAGGGCGCATCTTGGTTCTCCAAGATTGATTTGCGTTCGGGTTATCATCAGATGAGGGTCAGGAAGGAAGATATGCAGAAGACCGTGTTTCGGACGCGCTATGGCCATTACGAGTTCGTGGTGATGCCGTTTGGGCTCACCAATGCTCCTGCCGCGTTCATGGACCTCATGAACCGTGTATGCAGACCGATGCTGGACCGGTCTGTGATAGTCTTTATCGATGATATCTTGGTTTATTCCAAGACCCGGGAGGAACATGAGGAGCATTTGAGAGAGGTGTTAGAGACCCTGAGGAGGGAGAACATGTATGCCAAGTTCTCCAAGTGTGAGTTTTGGTTGCACGAGGTGCAATTTCTGGGACACCTCGTCAACCAGAACGGGATTCTGGTCGATCCGGCCAAGGTCGAGGCCGTGATGAGATGGGAGGTTCCGAAGTCTCCATCTGAGATTCGGAGCTTCCTGGGATTGGCAGGCTACTATCGGAGATTTATCCAGGATTTCTCCAAGATAGCCGTGCCCCTGACGCGGCTGACGAAGAAAGCCGTGGTCTTTCGGTGGGGACCCGAGCAACAGGCTGCATTTGAGACGCTGAGACAGAGATTGTGTGAGGCGCCGATCTTAGCCCTGCCAGAGGGCGTAGAGGATTTCGTGGTTTATTGTGATGCGTCCATTTCTGGGTTGGGCGCGGTGCTGATGCAAAGGGGGCATGTCATTGCTTACGCTTCGAGGCAGCTCAAGCCTCACGAGGCGAACTACCCGACGCACGATTTGGAATTGGGGGCGGTGGTATTTGCCCTCAAGATTTGGAGACATTACCTCTATGGGGTTCGGTGTACCATCTACACGGACCATAAGAGCTTGAGGTACCTCATGGATCAGCCGAATCTGAACATGAGGCAGCGTCGGTGGTTGGATGTGGTGAAGGATTATGATTGTGAGATCCTTTACCACCCGGGGAAGGCCAATGTGGTGGCCGATGCGCTTAGCCGCAAGACGGCGCCGATCAGGGACGCCTGTTTGAGGAAGACTGTGGTGACTCCCCTGTTGGAGCAGATTCGGGAGGCTCAACAGGAGGCTATCAAGGAGGAGCATCGAAAAAGCGAGCGTGTAGTAGGTCAGGTTTCCTCCTTCGATTATGATAGCCGAGGGTTATTGACACTACACCATAGGGTGTGGGTGCCGTATCACGGAGGCGTGCGCCAGATTTTGATGGAGGAGGCGCACAAGTCCCGATTCTCTATTCATCCCGGGGCGACGAAGATGTATAGGGATCTTCGTCTAGACTATTGGTGGCCCTGCATGAAGCGGGATGTGGCATGGTATGTCGAGCGATGTTTGACCTGCAGGAAGGTCAAGGCCGAACATCAGAGACCGCATGGCAAGATGTAGTCGTTGGATATTCCACTGTGGAAATGGGAAGATATCACGATGGATTTTATCACGAAGCTTCCCAGGACCGCACGTGGAGTGGATTCGATTTGGGTCATCGTGGATAGATTGACCAAGAGTGCTCACTTTATTCCGATTCAGGAGAGCATATCGGCCGAGAAATTGGCCGACATCTATATCAGGGAAATTGTGGCCCGGCATGGGGTGCCGGTATCGGTGATCTCGGACAGGGATGTGCGTTTTACTTCCAGGTTTTGGAAGAGATTCCATGATGAGTTAGGCACTCGTCTGCATTTCAGCACCGCCTTTCACCCGCAGACAGATGGTCAGAGTGAGCGGACCATCCAGACTTTGGAGGACATGCTGCGGGCGTGTGTTCTGGATTTCGGTGGTAGCTGGGATACCTATCTTCCTTTGGCCGAGTTCTCCTACAACAACAGCTATCACGCGAGTATCGACCGCCCTCCCTTCGAGATGTTGTACGGACGGAGGTGTAGGACCCCGATATGCTGGGGTGAGGTTGGCCAGAGAGTCATGGGAAGCACTGAAGTGGTGCTCAAGACGACTGAGAGGATCCAGCAGGTCCGGAGCAGGCTTCAGACTGCTCAGAGTCGGCAGAAAAGTTATGCCGACAAGCGTCGATCCGATTTAGAGTTCCAGGTCGGGGATATGGTCCTCCTGAAGGTGTCGCCATGGAAAGGCGTCATCCGATTCAGGAAGCGGGGCAAGTTGGGCCCGCGATTCATCGGACCGTTCAGGGTCTTAGCCCGGGTGGGCAAGGTAGCATATAGGCTGGATCTGCCAGCCGAGCTTAGCCAGATCCACAGCACTTTCCATGTTTCGCAGTTGCGGAAGTGCCTAGTGGACGATTCTGCAGTAGTACCTTTGGAGGATATTCAGGTTGATGACAGCCTGAACTACATTGAGCGCCCAGTCGCAATCCTCGACAGGAAGTCGAAGGATTTAAGGAACAAGAGGGTGGAGCTAGTGAAGGTGCAATGGCAGCACCGCAAGGGTTCAGAGTGGACTTGGGAACCGATGGACGAGATGATGGAGCACTACCCCGAGCTGTTTCAGGACCAGGCAGCAGACTTCGAGGACGAAGTCTAAAATAAGTGGGGGAGATTTGTAGCACCTGGTTTCCGGTATGTGAATTTTATTTGAGCATTGCCCTAATTTAACCTTGGACTCGGCGAGTCATAGGGTCCGACTCGCCGAGTAGGGACGAGACTCAGGACACGTTTTAAGTAGGCGACTCGGCGAGTCACCGCTGCTGGATGAAACCCTAAGTTTCAAGGGTTTGCACCCTATTTAAACTCTCATTCCGCCCCAACTCGTCCCCATTCACCCTCAGAACTCCCCCTACATCGTTTTCCCTTGTTTCCTTGAGAGTTTGAGGTGTTCTTGGTGTGTTCTTGAAGGTTTGGAGGAGTAAGAGGAGTAGATCAAGAAGAGGAGAAGGAGATCAGCCATCTTTGTGTTATTTCAACATTTCCTTTGAGGTATAACCTGTTTTCCCCTTGATTCTATGCTTAGAACTTCATTTGGGTCCTTCTTGGTCAATTCCCCAAGTTTGTATGTGCATAATATGTCGTAATAAGGCGTTTGGCCTTTGGATCTATGCAAGATTGAGCTCCAGGAGCTCAGATCTGTTAGCTTTTTGGCCCCATGAGGCTTGTTAGCCCTAGATCTACCCTTTTGAGACATTTTGAGCCCTATAATCCATTTTGGTGAATATCCACACGTAAAGATGGAAACTTTACGTGTGATTCGTGTCCTAGAAGTCCAGATCTATGAATGGCATGGACTGGAATCGAGCAAATCGGTATATTTAAGGAGTGCATGGCGACGACTCGGCGAGTCGCATAGGTGACTCGGCGAGTCTGGTCGCGAGTCACCGATTTGGTCCCTTCTTCATGTGTCGAGTTGAGCCATGAGTCACAGGGGGTGACTCGGTGAGTGGGGAGCTGAACTCACCCATGTTAGGACTCGGCGAGTCAATGCCCTGACTCGGCGAGTCCAAGGCAATCTTCATAGATCAAGAACAGACTCGGCGAGTTGTTCATACAACTCGGCGAGTCTTAGCATAAAGTGTTCATCGGATGAAGATGAACTCGACGAGTTGTTCATACAACTCGGCGAGTAGGATGAAGGAGTTGAATGACAGTTTGAAGGTGAACTCGTCGAGTCATAGCCCGACTCGACGTGTAGAACCAGGGACCCAGGACATTGGTTTGCTAGGGACTCAGCGAGTGGTGATCCACTCGGCGAGTCGGGTCAACTGAAAGTTGACCCTATCATTGGCTTAGAGCTAAACCAGGGGTAAAATGGTCATTTTACCTAAAGGACAGTTAGCAGTGATTGATTGAGTATGTTGTGGGAATTGCAGCCGGAGGACTCCCGGAGCAGCAGCAGTCAGTTAGTTCCCGATCAGTTCAGCAGCTACTTTGAGGTGAGTTACCTTCCAGTAGCAGTGGGTCTAAGGCCACAATGCCGACCCACCAATAGGAGATGTATGATAGATGATTGTCTTTGTGATATCATCTAAGTTTGCTATTACCTGACATGTTATATGCTAGTATGATATGTTGTATGTGATAGTAGTAGAGTTTGGTTGTTAGGACCGAAGGGTAGTCAGACACCCCAGATACGTCTGACAGTACGTGATGATATGTATGCATGCTGGCTTGTTATGTTACATGTGATCGTAGTAGTAGGGGGTGAAATAGTCCCCGAGGATCGGTTGTTAGGACCGATGGGTAGTCAGCACCCCAGAATCGCTTGACATGGGTAGTCAGCACCCCAGAATGGCTTGACACGGGTAAGACGGCACCCCAGAATGGCCGTATGGGTAGGTCGGCACCCCAGAATGGCCGTACCGGGTAGTCAGGCACCCCAGAATAGCCTGGCAGTACGTATGTTATGTGTTTGTATGGTATGCGGTACGTTGGGGGAACTCACTAAGCTTTGTGCTTACGTTTACAGTTTTGTTTTCAGGTACCTCTGCATCGAAGGGGAAGGAGCCGGCGCGGTAGCGACACGTTATACACACACTCTTCGGTTTCCGCATTCATGAGATTTACTGGGATTGTACTCTGATATTTGATGGGATGTACGGTTTGGCTTTTTAGAACATGGTTGCAATGTGTTATGGTGTGAACAAATAATGTTTTCATTTATTAATGTTTTCTAAAGTAATACCTTAAAAATGAAATTTTCGGACGTAAAAAAAATTGGGTCGTTACATATACGGAGAGGGTACCCGTTCGGGATCAGCTTTTTGTTCGGCCGCTAGGGCGAGGCAATGCATACAGCAGGGATGTAACGGTTTTGTGGCGTATGTGATGGATACGCGGGAGACTTCCGAGAGACCGAAGACAGTGGAGGAGGTTCCAGTAGTGCGCGAGTTTCCAGATGTTTTTCCCGAGGATTTGCCGGGAGTACCTCCTGCGAGACAAGTAGAGTTTGGTATCGATCTAGTTCCAGGGGTTGCGCCTATTGCGAAGGTGCCTTATCGTCTTGCACCTCCAGAGATGCAAGAGTTGTCCTCGCAACTCCAGGAGTTGTTGGGAAAGGGATTTATTCGGCCGAGTAGCTCGCCGTGGGGAGCACTGATTCTGTTCGTCAAGAAGAAGGATGGTTCACACCGGATGTGTATCGATTACCGGGAGCTGAACAAGGTGACGGTCAAGAACCGCTATCCGTTACCGAGGATCGATGATCTATTCGATCAGTTGCAAGGGGCATCTTGGTTTTCCAAGATCGATTTGAGATCAGGGTACCATCAGGTAAGAGTGCGGGATGAGGACGTCCAGAAGACAGCATTTAGGACGCGGTATGGGCATTACGAGTTCGTAGTGATGCCTTTTGGGCCACCAATGCCCCAGCAGTGTTCATGGACCTCATGAACAGGGTATGCAGGCTGATGCCGGATCGGTCTGTGATTGTATTTATCGACGACATTCTGGTGTATTCGCGGTCTAGAGAGCAGCATGAGGGGCATTTGAGGGAGGTCCTTGAGGTACTGAGGTTGGAGAAGTTATATGCAAAATTCTCCAAATATGACTTCTGGTTACGGGAGGTCCAATTTCTGGGACACGTTGTTAATCAGATAGGGATATTGGTTGATCCGGCCAAGGTGGAAGCAGTGATGAGTTGGGAGGCACCGAAGTCACCTTCTGAGATCAGGAGTTTCCTTGGGTTGGCGGGGTACTATCGGAGGTTTATTAGGGACTTCTCCAAGATCGCGGTGCCGCTCACCAGATTGACCCGGAAGGGTGTTACATTTTCATGGGGACCCGAGCAGCAGACTTCCTTCGAGACACTTCGTCAGAGACTGTGCGAAGCCCCAGTATTAGCTCTCTCGGAAGGGATGGAGGACTTTGTCGTATATTGCGACGCATCGATTTCGGGACTGGGTGCAGTGTTGATGCAGAGGGGCCATGTGATAGCCTATGCATCGAGGCAGCTGAAGCCTCACGAGGCGAGGTATCCCACACATGACTTAGAGTTGGGGGCAGTAGTGTTCGCCCTCAAAATTTGGCGTCACTACCTGTACGGGGTTCGTTGTACTATATACACGGACCATAAGAGTTTGAAGTATTTGATGGATCAACCCAACCTAAATATGCATCAGAGGAGATGGTTAGACGTGGTTAAGGATTATGACTGCGAGATCCTATACCACCCAGGCAAGGCTAATGTGGTAGCCGATGCATTGAGTCGTAGAGCGGAGAGCACTACATTGCGGGACGTATGTTTGAGATTGACGGTGATGACTCCGGTATTAGATGCTATTCGTGGGTCACAGGCCGAGGTTGTGAAATCTAGGATGCAGAAGAAGGAGCGGGTCGTTGGGTTAATTTCAGAGTTCGTTATGGATGGACGGGGACTTCTGACGTTTCAGGGTCGGATTTGGGTACCATTCGTGGGCGGTACGCATGTTACTTTGATGGAGGAGGCTCACAGATCGAAATTCTCGATCCATCCCGGTGCTACGAAGATGTATTTGGATTTGAGAAAGGAGTATTGGTGGCCTTGCATGAAGAGAGACGTCGCTTGGTTTGTTGAGAGGTGTTTGACCTGCCGTAGGGTTAAGGCCGAGCACCAGAGACCGCATGGTAAGTTGCAGCCCTTGGAGATTCCTGAGTGGAAGTGGGAACAGATCACGATGGATTTCATCACCAAATTGCCGAGAACTGCCAGAGGAGTCGATGCGATTTGGTTGATTGTGGATAGGTTGACAAAGAGTGCACACTTCCTTGCCATTAGTGAAGGTTCATCAGCAGAGACGTTGGCAGAGTTATACGTGAGAGAGATAGTATCTAGGCATGGAGTGCCGATCTCGATTGTTTCGGACCGCGATGTACGTTTCACTTCCAGGTTCTGGAAGAAATTTCATGAGGAGTTGGGTACTAAACTGCATTTTAGTACCGCATACCATCCCCAGACCGACGGTCAGAGCGAGCGGACGATTCAGACATTGGAAGACATGCTTAGAGCGTGTGTGTTAGACTTCGGGGGTAGCTGGGATGCGCATTTGCCGTTGGCTGAGTTTTCCTACAACAATAGCCATCATTCGAGCATTGGTATGCCACCTTTTGAGTTGTTGTATGGTAGGAGGTGTCGGACTCCCATTTGCTGGGGAGAAGTGGGATAGAGAGTGATGGGCAGTACAGAGATCGTACTTCAGACGACCGAACAGATTCAATAGGTGAGGCAGAGGTTATTGACCGCCCAGAGCCGACAGAAGAATTACGCGGACAGACGCCGGTCCAAGCTCGAATTCCAGGTTGGCGACTTTGTTCTCCTAAAGGTTTCTCCTTGGAAAGGAGTGATTCGGTTCATAAAGAGGGGCAAATTGGGGCCCCGGTTCATAGGTCCATTTCGGGTAGTTGCAAGGGTAGGTCGGGTAGCTTATCGGTTGGAATTGCCAGCAGAGCTGAGTCAGATTCACAATACCTTTCATGTATCACAGTTGAGGAAATGTATAGCCGATGAATCGGCAGTGGTTCCGTTAGAAGATATTCAAGTGGATGCGAGCCTGAATTACGCCGAGAGACCAGTAGCGATCAGGGATCGGAAGATCAAGGTTCTACGGAACAAGGAGATACCTCTGGTGTTGGTTCAGTGGCAACATCGGAAGGGATCAAAGATGACTTGGGAGCCGGAGAGTGAAATGCGGGAGCAACATCCGGAGTTATTCGCAGAATGAGACTTCGAAGGCGAAGTCTAGTTCTAGTGGGAGAGAGTTGTAACAGCCCGGAATTTCAGGTATTACTTTAAATTAATTTGGGGAAATATTTAGGGGGGACTCGGCGAGTTGATGCCTGACTCGCCGAGTAGGACCACGGTCTTGGTCACAGATTCGCGACTGGACTCGACGAGTCCATTAGGGACTCGGCGAGTCGACGATGTTCAGCTGAAACCCTAGCCGTTTTGATTCTGGATCGTATATAATGTCTTTAGGGCCGTCATGTCTCGTCTTTTGGCCGATTGAAGATAACCTAAAAGTCTGGGAACATCTGGAGCGAGGGTGAAGGCTAGTGGAAGCTTGAAGAGGTTGTTAGGCAAGAAGAGGCAAGGTTGTGGTCAAGGAGGATCAAGGGGATTGAGCTCTGAAGGTTGGAGACACAGGGAAACGTTTTCCAGGTAATCCTCGGATAATTTCTATAGTTTTGGTGTTGTACACGAATTTAGGGTTTAGGAAACCCATTTAATGATTAGCTAGGTTATAGTGTTGTTACAAGTGTTTAAATCCCAGTAGCGGTATGTGTAAAGGTCCAGGAAGTCCCATATTTATATATTACGGAACCATGCGAATTACAGGAGGCAGTTGATTGACTGCATGGCGTAGACTCGCCGAGTCCAATGATCAGACTCAGCGAGTAGCTTGAAGATCCGCTTGGACTCGCCGAGTTGTTCGTCAGACTCGGCGAGTAGCCTGAAGATTTACTAGGACTCGCCGAGTTGTTCTTCAGACTCGGCGAGTAGCTTGAAGACTTACCGGGACACGTCGAGTCGTTCCTTAGACTCGGCGAGTGGAGTCGGGGTGGCCCCGCGATTCTTTCACAAGGACCTCGTCGAGTCAAGGGGGGGTACTCGACGGGTAGAAAGGGAATAACAGGGATGTTGGGGAGGACGTCTAGACTCGCCGAGTCGCTTTTGCACTCGACGAGTCCGGTCAAGTTGACCGTTGACCGGTATGTAATTTCGTAGGGTCAGTGTCTTGTTTGATAAGATCATTAATAAAGGTATGTGGTATTATAGGGAGTCTACAGATTAACAGTATAATATCATCCATTTGACTTAGAATACTATGAGGTATTCCAGAAACAAGTTCCTTTTTGGCTTGGAGTTCCAACTTTTTTGTAATTTCAACTTGAGTGGCTTGATTTGTAGCAAGAGTAGCCATATTTTCTGAAGTAACAAATGTTCCTTCTACACACTTCCAGACATCTTCATTTATAGCATTAAGATGAAGATTCATCCGGCCAACCCACGAATTATACTCTTCAGGAATAAGTATGGGTGCCCGTGAACCAGATCCTAAGCTATTTGCAATGGAGACAGAGTTCATGTTGGAGTAATTTGCCAAAGACATTTTTTTGAAAGGATTTTGAACAAGTGATATTAATATGAAGTTTTTAAAGAAAAGCTTATGGAAGGTTTATAAACGCTATAACCAAAAGTTTTTCGACAAAAATTTCAAGGTAAATCACACAAGCTCTGATACCAATTGTTGGATATTATTCCTTTTATATATCAGCTCAGATACCGATTTGTTGGAAATATAACAATCTGATCACCACAACAAAAGGCTCGGTTACCAGTTATGGTGTGACAGATATATTAGTTTAAGATATAAGATAGATATATATGTATAAAGAATAATATTTGCGGAATAAGTATAAATATGAAAGCTGTAAATGACTTAAAGCTATAATAATATAAATGACTGTATTTAAATGACGTAAAGCTATAAATAATATAAATGACTGTATTTAAATGACATAAAGCTATAATAAAGTATATAAATATATATATATATATATATATATATATATATATATCAAGTAGGTTCGTCAATAAATTGACTGAACCAGACTCATGAAGCGACTGGTCGATATTTGTTCTTTGAATGGACTGGTCGATATTGGGACTCTTGGAGCGACTGGTCGATATATGTTCTTTGAATGGACTGGTCGATATTGGGACTCTTGGAGCGACTGGTCTATATTTGTTCAAAGATCAATCCGGCATTGGATAAGTAACAAAAAGTTCATTTAAAGCTCGATTTTATGTAAAACAAGTGTTTACAAAAGGGTACAAAATACATGGGTTTATGTATTTGTAGTTGAAATATTTTTGGGTAAAAACATGCACACGGGTCGTGTAAGATAAGGCACAAGTGACACGGGTCGTGTAGGAGGGTTTTGGAGGGTTTTCTTGAAGAATGATGCTGACACGGTGTAACAGCCCGGAATTTCAGGTATTACTTTAAATTAATTTGGGGAAATATTTAGGGGGGACTCGGCGAGTTGATGCCTGACTCGCCGAGTAGGACCACGGTCTTGGTCACAGATTCGCGACTGGACTCGACGAGTCCATTAGGGACTCGGCGAGTCGACGTTGTTCAGCTGAAACCCTAGCCGTTTTGATTCTGGATCGTATATAATGTCTTTAGGGCCGTCATGTCTCGTCTTTTGGCCGATTGAAGATAACCTAAAAGTCTGGGAACATCTGGAGCGAGGGTGAAGGCTAGTGGAAGCTTGAAGAGGTTGTTAGGCAAGAAGAGGCAAGTTTGTGGTCAAGGAGGATCAAGGGGATTGAGCTCTGAAGGTTGGAGACACAGGGAAACGTTTTCCAGGTAATCCTTGGATCATTTCTATAGTTTTGGTGTTGTACACGAATTTAGGGTTTAGGAAACCCATTTAACGATTAGCTAGGTTATAGTGTTGTTACAAGTGTTTAAATCCCAGTAGCGGTATGTGTAAAGGTCCAGGAAGTCCCATATTTATATATTACGGAACCATGCGAATTACAGGAGGCAGTTGATTGACTGCATGGCGTAGACTCGCCGAGTCCAATGATCAGACTCGGCGAGTAGCTTGAAGATCCGCTTGGACTCGCCGAGTTGTTCGTCAGACTCGGCGAGTAGCCTGAAGATTTACTAGGACTCGCCGAGTTGTTCTTCAGACTCGGCGAGTAGCTTGAAGAGTTACCGGGACACGTCGAGTCGTTCCTTAGACTCGGCGAGTGGAGTCGGGGTGGCCCCGCGATTCTTTCACAAGGACCTCGTCGAGTCAAGGGGGGGGGGGTACTCGACGGGTAGAAAGGGAATAACAGGGATGTTGGGGAGGACGTCTAGACTCGCCGAGTCGCTTTTGCACTCGACGAGTCCGGTCAAGTTTACCGTTGACCGGTATGTAATTTCGTAGGGTCAGTGTCTTGTTTGATAAGATCATTAATAAAGGTATGTGGTATTATAGGGAGTCTACAGATTAACGGATCGAGTACGAGTAGCTCCAAGGGTTCATAGCTTGCATACTACGAGGTGAGTTTTCTCACTATACTTCACCCGGAAGGGTTTGACTGTGTGACCGGAAGGTCGTATGTGATATATGTGATTTTATGCTATTACTGGAAAGGTAGATGCTATACATGTTATGTATGTTTAACCGGGCCGGAAGGCAATATGTTATGTGATATCAGGAACAGGTATGATGTATGATATATGTGCTATGTGTGTTATGATATATGTGTTATGCTTTGTAAATGTTATGGGCCGGAAGGCAATATACTATGGGCCGGAAGGCAATAAAATACAGGCCGGAAGGCGATATGTTATGGGCCGGAAGGCAATTATGTTACGGGCCGGAAGGCAATGTTATATGGACCGGAAGGTCAGGGCCTCGAAAGGCGTATGTGTGTAAGTCGTATACTGGGGAACTCACTAAGCATTTATGCTTACTAGTTGTGTTTATGTGTTTCAGGTACTAGTGATGACCGTGGGAAGGCGCCGGCGTGACACGTACACACTGCCATGGTTGGAGATCTTGGGGATTCGTTATTTGTATTTTGAAATGAACTTGGAATAAATGCTTTTGTCGAATAATGTTGTTCTATTTTAAGTGAAAAATTTATTTGAAAATTTGAGCTGTTACACACGGGGCGTGTTGATTTAGCCTTGCTGAACACGGGGCGTGTTCATGATGCAGATGCTGACACGGGGCGTGTTGATTTAGCCATGCTGAACACGGGGGGTGTTAAGGTTCAGAAGTATGAAGAAGGCAATCAGAGGGCAACACGGGGCGTGTTGATTTTGCCTTGGATTTTAACACGGGGCGTGTTCGTGTCAGAGTCCATTTCGGGATTTTTGTGATTTGAAGGTAAGTTTTGTTTGTGATGTTTTGGCTAGGCTAATGGTGTTAAGGTGTTTTGAGGATGTTTTCAAGGTTGTTTAGAGGTTGGAAGGATGTTTATATAAGGTGGTAAAGGTGGTGAAATTTCTCATGAAGATGATGATGAATAGTGATGGGTTTTGTGGTTGATCTTGATGCAGGAGGTTTTGGGTTGTTTCATGGTTGTGTTTTGGTGTTTTGATGTAAGGAAAGTGTTTGGTGGTGTATGATGTGATGATCAAAGGTGGTGAAGATGAAAAGCCTTTAGTTTCAATGAAGAAGATGAAGATGGTTGATGGTGTTCTTCATGTAGCTTCTTGTTTGATCTTGGTGTTCTTCACTTGGCTTCTTGTTTGATCTTGGTGTTCTTCATTTAACTCCAGGGATGAAGATTGAGAGGCTTTAGTTTTACAAAGGAAAGCTCACTATATCATATCTATCTCTCTTACTCTCTTCTATTATCTCCAAATCTAAACACATACTACATACACATGTATATATATGAGAAACAAATATCTTCATCTAGTGTACTTGAGTGTAAGTTGAAAGATGCAAGTTGATGTAGAGCTAGGAGCAAAAAAACGTGGGAAGGGTTTTTTGCTTCTTCATCTTTGACTATTCAACATATATACATATATAATACATACATATGTATATAATACACACACACACATATATATATATATACATATATATATATATATATATATATATTGTTGAAATTGTTTAGTCACACATATGTGTTTTCGTCATTCGCGTGTTTTCGTATTTTCCGTTTTATCACGCATTCATGCAACCTGAAATAACTGATAATATTTGTTAGATTGTATAAAAACAGTTCATCTTATTTCAGTTATGGTCACATACAAGGTTACATAAGAACATTTTTCAACAAGTTGCTACTCAAACAACCACCACTGATGATGTTTCTTCTCAACCGATTATGAAAATTCAAAGTACCAATTACCAAGTTGATGATAATGTCTCTGTGTACCCAGAAGAACTCTAGATGCTTATTGTAGCTCTTAAACATTCATTCTTATCAACTGCAATGTTCAACTTGTTTGCTGTTCCAATGTCTTGGCTTTCGATGGCTGGTTCTACTACAACATACTGCAAGGCGATGGATGTGGTAACATTTAATTTGGTTAATGATAAGAATGTTCGTATCACCAAGAAACTGTTCACTCAAAGTCTTGAAATCCCCAATTCTCCACCTTCGTACAAAATTACGAATGATCAAGTTCTTCATATGTTCAACGAGATGGGCTACCAACCTACTCTCACAAAGATCAGTGAGTTCAAGAAGTCAAGTCTGCCCTGTATTTGGAACTTCTTGTTTGGAATTTGTCTTCGATGTCTTATAGGTCGAAGTGTTGGTCTTGACAAGGGGAGACTGGAAGTATATGACATGGTTGCTGGTATCTACTATGACTTGCCCGTAGATTATGCCACGCAAATGTGGAAAGAATTTCTAAAGAGTGTGGAGAACACAAATGTCGTTCACAAGATTTCATGTGCGAGGTATTGGAGTCTTATTCTTCATTATGCTTATGACAAATAAGGAATTCAAGTTCCTGATGATGAACCTAAAGCAGAATTTGTGAAGTATCAATTTCCAAAGACAGTTGCCGATGATGCAGATGAATTTCCAAACATAGCACGTATTCCTGATGCTATGCTTAAGAAGTTAGATCCTGCAAACCCAGTTCTTGTGGCTTATTTGAAAACTATCAATCCAACTGTGCAAACTAGAATTCTTTTGCCACGAACAGATGAGGGTTCTTCAAAGACGTCTGAAAAAACAAAGAAGGTTGTTAATGCCATTCCTTCGAAGCCGGTTCAAGAATCAAAAAGTGAAAAGATTTAAAAGAAGAAGGCTAGTGAAAAAGTTAAAAGTCCTAATATGGTGGAAAAACCTGTTTAGGCTGTAAAGGATATTCCTTCGAAGGACTTGGTGCCTTCGAAATTTTGTGTATTGAAGCGATTAAAGAAGAAAGCTAACAGACCATGACACTCACCAGAAAGATCATCAAGTTTTTCTCCAACTATGGTTAAAAAGCCTTATGCTACTCGTAGAGGTGTTACAATTCATTACATTCCAGCACCACTTTCTCCATCATCGAAGAAAAGGAGGGCTGAAGATGTTGCAAAATATATCGCAAAGAAGCTAAAGAAGCGAAAGTTGGTTCTTCGCGAAGAATCACTGGAAGATGAAAGTGTACCCGAGACACTGTTGGGTTTTGAGCATTCTAACACTCCTAAGTCTACATGCAACCCTAAATACCTCAGATCTATGTTTTCTCTATTATACATGCAAGTATGAATTTCCAAGGTATTATCCTAATTAGAATACCAAAACAATGATACATATGAATATTAGAAAATAGAATACATACCTTTTTGATGTAGCTTTATTCCATGGAGCTTAAGAGCCTAGTACCCCAAGTGTGATACCTAAAATGGTTCACACAGCACCAAATGCACATGGAATGACTTGAGAGAAATGACACACTTTTCTGAAAAATGGCTAGCCCTCATATTCTACACATAGTGGCCGATTTTCTCCAAGAATAATATCATTATATAGTTAGGGTTACACCATGCAAACCCTAATTGTCATGGCCTTTCATTTCCATGATCCATGTGTACAAAAACACCATGGAGCATCCTATGGGTTTTAGCCCAACTTGATAATCCATGGAGCATTGGCCCACTATAGAAGTGTGGATGATTTACACAATCAACCCATATATTTAATTATTCTTCTTTTTATCAATTCATTAATTCCAAATTAAATCTTGATCAATACTAATTAAATAATATTATTAATATATTAGAACTTATAATATATTAATAATCCTTAAGTGTTATTTCTCTCATTTTAGTCTATCCAAATGCATGATGCCATGCAACCTAAATGGACCATGCCAAGTCGGGTCAAGTACATACCAATTATAGTTATGGACTTAGATTCTAATCCATTATTCTCCCAGTTGGATAAGTGTAAAACTATTAGTGCATATGACTTCAAAACCTAACTGGCCATCGTCGCTTTTGAAAGCTGTTGCCGTCGAACTCTGAACAAATCAATAACGCGTCCATTAGATAAGGACTGAGACATGGATGATAATCATTCTCTCGGTCCATCTATTGTTTCCCGATTTCCGATTTATGACGACCGACTTATTGAACAATTCACATCAGTCCAGGCTTGGCCAAGCACTTCGGAGTGTCATCACTAAATCATCGAGGGGCCATAGATATCACTTTTATCCCGAAGGTAAAAGGAATGGATAAACTTCGACTCATATGGCTTGTTCTACTACTTGTTGAATCATACACAAAGGCATGTTTTATAACATCGAGTTAACTATGCGGTTTTGTGCAGTCAATGTATAACCAACTCATAGTAACAACTCATATCTTTGGGTTTGAAGAATATAAGATATTATCGTCTCATGATCATTCGCGATAAATTCTATGAAGTGATTCAAATGAGCATGGGTTGAATCCAATACTCAGAACTTATGAGCACTCATGAATGTTGTACCACCTCTTGGCTATGTCCACTGCCTTGGACATCTACAAACCCGATTCATGACAGTCTTCCTTAATACTTACTTCCAACGTATTATCGACTGTGGATGGTTTGAATAACTTAGTCATCCAGGAAGATCAACCTACTTATTCTGGAAGTCAAAACATGCAAAGTGAAACATAATAATAATCGAATCCAATATGGTCTCAAAACTTATGAATATAAATAGAACACCTTTTATTTATCACCATATTGATTCCAGATTATTCATTGCATACTATTTCAGATTATCAACTTTATACTAGAATTAAAAACAATAGATGTCCCATGCTCCAAGCATGTACACTATATTTTCTAAACACTAGTCATGCCATACACGAAGTATGCACACTATGTTTGTATATGATCTTTACTTTGTGAAATAGATCGATTGAGCATAACTCCAATGATTCCCATTTCACAGTCCCAAATCCTTACCGCAAATGCAAGAATTCCAAATTCCCGCCATTTACCGAAATCTGTTAAATTTTAAACTTATATGCACTAATCCTCTTGTAATGATTATGCACAAAAGTCACAAAGACTTGTCAACAGACAATACAGAGTTTTCCAATAGAAATCAGCTCCATGGAAACATCCTTCTTGCATTAATTTTTCTAATCTAACACATATTGAATAATTTCCATCTATGAAACATTTCCATATTTCCATTTTGACTATCACTTCTAAACAGAAGTTGCCTCCTTCCAGAATATGTCAATGTTGTCCTCTTTCCTAATTAACACTATACTTCCAACTGTCCCTGAGAAACCAATCTTTGGTAAACCTTAGATTGTCCTCTACAATTGATTAATAGTTTTAGTCATATCCAATTCTAGACATTTCCCTCTTAATTCCCTGAGCATATGGAAAATTTAGAAAGGATAAATATTATAGCACATGCAATCAAACCTATATCTGAAGCATATGGGACACGATTCATGATGTCTCACATGAAGACATGATACTAGATCAGTCTTTTGCTACAATATTTCTATTTCTATTTGCCAAGTTCTCATAATTCAGATTATGAAATGGGATGCAATAATCATAATCGAATTTTAGAACGCAAATAATGGACCCATATATAGAATTTCCTTATGTTGAGCCATTCCAACACAAAATTTATATATATCCTTGAGTAAAGATGATCAAAACCTAAATCTAAACTTTTAGAATTGAAATGAAGTATAATTTCCTCTCCCTTAATTATAGCAAAACAACTTTTCGACCCCTGCAACTTCACAAATTGAAACTTTTGTTTTATATAATTAACATTGCTTACTTGCAATACTTATCATAATTATCATGCTCCCACTAACATGATGATTATTAGCATAACACTTATGCTCCCACTAGCTTTGACATGTATCCATCAATCAGCTGTACTTCTAGAGATCAATACTTTGTTGACTTTCTTAGCAAAGTTTAGATTTCTGATACGAGATGCTTTGATAAAACTTTATAAAAATCATACGCCTTTCCTTAGATAGCTCACATGTGTGTCTAAACATTTTTAGAACTATGAAAAGGGATGTTGTAATCATAGTCTCAATTGTTTGGACCTTTGCCATTTCTCACAAATCCATGTTAGTGTGTCATTTAACAACACATGCTCCACTAACGACTTCGAGAAATGCAAATATCACAATTGCTAGCTACATAAAATTTACTTAGTGAAAGTGTTTCCTCACCACCATTTTCATGAATCGGAGAGAAACCTTATAACACTTAGATTTTATGGTGTATGAGGTTCTTTCCATGTGAATTTTGTCAAAACCATAATCACAAGACTAGGTTAGTGACACTTCCAAAGTCATATGGACTGAACTTGTGTAGTCTTAACTTCTTGCCACCTGGCAACACAACGGTCTTCCATTGCTTCCAAGTTGTTATGCAACCAATTGAGAACTCTCAGAACTTCTATGCAAACCCAACTTTAACTGGAACGGGCATAGAATATGTCAACACGAGAGATTATAAACCTCAGGTCGTGTGCTAGTGAAGAACTTCAGGTTTTATTCTTGATTAGTTCTTGAGACTTTAAAGACCTTTAAGACTCCCATTGTCCTCTTGACATATAAGACACTCTTTTCAAATATTCAAGAGATATTGTGGATTCTTTAGCAAGAAAAACACTTTACACAATTGGTCTTAGTTGGTCTTTGTTTTATCCAAAACATCACAACTTACCAACTTCAAATGTACAAGAGTAGAAAACATTTTACTCTTACATTTGACTAGTGTTCATAAACCTTCTTTAAGATATATCACTCAAGTTACAATCTTGGAGTATGACTCTAAGACTTGTTTTGGAACGAAGTATGACTCGCCTTCTTGATTTAACCACTTCAACAATTCATGTCTCCTCTCCTTAGCCATAAGAGTGCACTAAGATGTCCTTAGAGGATGAATTGTGATATGGTTTCTTAATCATTAAGATGATCACAAACATGATACTAAAGTACTGTCCCATCTTTTCAAATTTGAGAAACTTTTATCTTTCTACGTAATTTGATTATTCTCATTCTTTCTACCATACATTGAATCTTTTCCAATGTCTCAGAATTATACTTAAACTTGTAAATATAACCATATTTTCTAAACATTAGTAAATAATGATGAATAGTCTTAATGATTTTTTGTGGTGGACTTGACCAGTACACTAGAATGTGTACTCAATCCCTTTAGTCCTTTCCTTGTTCACATAAGGAATTAGTCTTAATTTTTCCAAAGCTGAAAGTTCTCATTCATCAAACTATAAGTTGTATGATTCCAAGTTTTAGTCCAATTGAAACCTTGGCTGATGAGAATCTTTCCTTATTTGGTAAATTTAGACACTACCACAAATGAAAGAATCAAATCGATTTTCCAATATTGTTGTCAATGGAATCGTATAAGCAACAATTTTCCACAAATGCCACTGTTAGGATTTTTTAAAATCAATAAAATTAAAACCTTTTTTTATTTTAAAACTTTGCGGAAAAACTTATCCTTACAATGCAAATGCATATGAAAACCTGTTCTTATCTATTCCTAAGCAATAGATCATAACTCCTAAGTAACAGCTCAAGATTCTGATCACCGAACGATGCGATCGAAATCCATCTCGGCGATCAGAATCAACATATACTTCCTTTAAGCTTCCTCTCTTTTCTTTGATTCTTAAAACATCAACATGTAACCCATACACATTATGTAATAAGAATCTCTAAATAGCAACTTAATAGAGTTAGACAATGCCCCTTCCTTTCGCAATAAGAACATATGGACTCTTTGGTAAGGATACATGGGACTATCTCAGACTTAGCCTTTCTCTTTACCATTTGGTCAACCGAGTTGACTATGGACGATCCCTTTCCATTGGGAAAAGAGAGCTTTACTGGATATCCAATGTTACCATTGTCAATGTCCATTGAAAGTTTGGGAAGTTCATCCTCTAATCACATTTGCTTTACCAATGTTCCACATCATTGCTGATTTAGCAGCACCAAGAAAATAGATAAGATCATTAAGGGTCATGTCAAAGTCTGTTACATAGTAGTCCCAAAGGAACTCACTAAGTGACTTAGAAAGTGATTGAACAACCAACTTTCTCTAGACTTTGACACCCAACTCTCCTAGCTTCTCAATATGTGACTTCATCTCTAAGATGTGATCACACCTAGACATTGCTTGCCAATAGGGATAGAGTGACTTAAACTTTTCAAGAACTTGTGGGTTAAGGAGAATAATTGGAGTAGATGAAAGGAAAAATATGATTTCCATGAACCAACCATGGTACATCATATTCATTAGGAAATCTTTGTTCCAAGGAATTTGGGATGATCGTTGATGTCTAAAGCAGACATCTAATATGGGAGATATTCAAGTTAGTTGATTTAAGTCCTTAATATAACACCCAATATGAAATATTAAGGCTAGGACCCAACACAATACATTTATAACTTGGAAGAGGGATGCGGTAATCCAAGCTATAAAATATTTGAAGGTAGGCGAATGATGATTCACCAATTTCCACCATAAAAAACGAAATAATTTATTATGTTTTTACTTGGATTTGAAACTCCTAGTTCTTTTGAGATTCATTGAACTTTTAAAAGGAATGTTTCAATCTCAAGTGTGCCCTCTCAAATTTTGTGACTGGGATGCCGAGGATCACAAAACAAGGTGTGAATAACCATGCAAATATACTTGGCACCTTAATATTTACCCCTTAATCAATGTGTCGGTTAACCACACGCGCTCCACCGATACTATGATAAATATTAAGTTACCCTTTGCCTACCTTGTTAATCCAGCTTGTGTGCCAGTTACCGACACGCGCTCCACCAACGACTTTAAGCAAAGTGCAAAGTGTAATATCATGGATTAGCACCAAATTCACATTTTCCTAAGTAACTATGATTGGGAATTTATAAGTGTTTAGTTACTTAGTATTTATCATTAATACTTTTAATGAAGGGATAATTATAGTCCTTGTCCCACCCGTTCGGCTAACGACCCGCCACCAGTCAAGGAAGCGGTGGGTGAGAGTGGACACCCATTAAACTGCCATTTTATAGACAACAACCTTATACCCCTTATAGACCGGCTTCGTGAATGAGGCCTACTAACGGTAATACTGACTTGCTCTTATACATACATACACACAAACACACACACACACACACACATATATATATATATATATATATATGTATATTATTAACTTATAATACTATAAAGTGTAAGGGTTGAATTTTAACTATTAAAATTCTAAGGGCTTAATTTGGAATTAAAGTATTCATGCGGGAAACTTTGCAAATTCCAAAACTAGAGGGCAAGTTTTGAACTATTCAAAAACTTTTGGATTTTCATACCTTATGAGTTTAATTAAAGGTTTAAAGACTTTAATGAAAAGACTCTTGAACATCCATAACTTCAGGACAAGTTATGGAGTTCATAAAACTATTTATGACAAAGATGACTCTTCAATTTTGTAACCTATGACACTTTTATGAGTTTTAAAATTCATAAATGTGACTTTTCATATAACTTGAGGACATGTTACAAAAACACATTTTATGAACTATTTCTAGATCAATTTGGATTGAAAACAACTAACACACAATTATTTTCATTAATCTAAATTAACTCATAAAACAAGGTAACACAAAAAAAACTTTTTTCATGTTCCATAACTTAAGAACAAGTTATGGAATACTTTAAAACATTAAGACCAAGTTTTTTATCTCCATAAAAAACTTTGAATCAATTTTTTTTAAACCTTTTTCATACCCATAACTTATGGAGGTTTCAAAAAACTCTTTAGATCAAACTATTAAAACTAATAAAATAATCATATCATTTTATCTTTTACTAAATTTTACCTAATTCAACTCATATAGAAAATGATTCAAATTTTACAAATAATTAATTTTTCACAAAAACAAGTAATTATCTTAAAATTTGACAAACGTCATGTTGTTTTTTCTTTTTATTTTCATCTTTAAAAATAAATCATTTGCATCAATATACCAGAAAACAGCTCATGTCTATGATACCATTGTTAGGTTTTGAGCATTCTAACACTCCTAAGTGTACATGCAACCCTAAATACCTTGGATCTATGTTTTCTCTATTATACATGCAAGTATGAATTTCCAGGGTATTATCCTAATTAGAATACTAAAACAATGATACATATGAATATTAAAAGATAGAATACATACCTTTTTGATGTAGCTTTATTCCATGGAGCTTAAGAGCCTAGTGCCCCAAGTGTGACACCTCAAATGGTTCACACAACACCAAATGCACATGGAATGACTTGAGAGAAATGATACACTTTCTTGAAAAACGGCTAGCCCTCATATTCTACACATAGTGGCCGATTTTCCCCAAGAATAATATCATTATATAGTTAGGGTTACACCATGTAAACCCTAATTGTCATGGCCTTTCATTTCCATGATCCATGGGTACAAAAACACCATGGAGCATCCTATGGGTTTTAGCCCAACTTGATAATCCATGGAGCATTGGCCCACTATACAAGTATGGATGATTTACACAATCAACCCATATATTTAATTAGTCTTCTTTTTATCAGTTAAATAATTCTAAATCAATTCTTGATCGATAGTAATTAAATAATATTATTAATATATTAGAGCTTATAATATATTAATAAACCTTAAGTGTTATTTGTCTCATTTTAGTCTATCCAAATGCATGATGCCATGCAACCTAAATGGACCATGCCAAATCAGGTCAAGTACATACCAATGATAGTTATAGACTTAGACACTAATCTAATAGACACCTCCAAAGAAATCTACACCAGAGAAGACTGTTGTCATACCACCCGAAGTTTCAATAACCGAGTCAGTTATTGAGGAGGTTCGAACTTCAGGCATCCCCGCACACGTATTTAATACAGATGCAAATGTCAATATGGGTGATGGTGTATTAAATCCTAAATTTTCAGAAGGTACTTCTCAAATTATCACATCATTTACTTTCGAAACCACTTCTTCTTTAACTACTTCTTCGCTACCAATGTTTATTTCGCAAGTCTCCACTGCCACCACTTCACCCACATTCAAAAATATTCTCCAACAACCATTCACTACCCTTTTCACATCCCAGTCAACTGATCCACCAAACCCAATTCCGATGACAGAACTGGTGGAGGAGGTTTGGAGGTTCGTTTGCAGACTTAGAATTTGATTCCGAGGAAGAAAAAATTGTAGATCATATGTTAATGTCTGGCAAACAGTTTAAAATTCTTAATCGAAATCTCAACTCAATTCTATAATCCCAAGCTGATTCAGGAGCAAAACATTTTGTTTCGGGAATTGAGGTATATGTCATGCTCAAGGCACAGGAGCATCATCTTCAAAATAAATTTAACTTGATGGATAAAAATAATGAGCTCAGAGTGAAGGATCAATCTGACTCGTTCAATGGAGAAATCAGGGATTTGAGATCAGTTCCAAGAGAATGACATGTTTGTTTTGTTAAAGATGTCAAGACTATGCGAGAAGATGTAAATCACAAGCTTGAAGAGTTAAAGGTTGATGTTTCGAAAGAACTTCATTAGTTGAGTACAAATTACTCTTCTCTTCATTCAAAAATTGACATCATTGTTGGGACAGCTATGAAAGTTGAAAGTGGGTTAGATCTGATCCCACATTGGCTGGGAAGGAGAACTAAGCATTCCTTATAAGGATTGTGGATACCTTCCCTATCACAACGTGTTTTAAAGCCGTGAGGGCAGCAGATCCCATAAGCACTCTGCAGTTAAGCGTGCTCAGACCGGAGTAGTACCGGGATGGGTGACCCCCTGGGAAGTCCTCGTGCCGAGTGGCCCAAAGCGGACAATATTGTGATACGTGCCAGAGGGGGGGTGTTACAAATGGTATCAGAGCTAGGGCACGGGTCGATGTGTTCGACAGGGACGTCGAACCCTATAATGGGGGGTGAAAGTGGGTTAGATCTGATCCCACATCGGCTGGGAACGAGAACTAATCATTCCTTATAAGGATTGTGGATACCTTCCCTATCACAACGCGTTTTAAAGCTGTGAGGGCAGCAGATCCCATAAGAACTCTGCAGTTAAGCGTCCTCGGGCGGGAGTAGTACCGGGATGGGTGACCCCCTGGGAAGTCCTCGTGCCGAGTGGCCCAAAGCGGACAATATTGTGATACGTGCCAGAGGGGGGTGTTACAAACTTGAAACGACCCAAAATACGACCCAAAAATTTTCGTTTTTCAATATAATCAAACCATAATATAAGTATCATAACATAAAACATACGCAATGTATCCCCAAAACATAATAAAATATTGTGCAGAAAACCGTATCATACTACATTAAATCCAAAACATCAAAAGACATCCCCAGGATAAAAGCTATGCTGTGGTGTGTGCGATGCTGTCACCCCGAGCTCTTCCCTTTGCTTGCGGAAGTACCTGAAACCAAAACTGAAACTGTAAGCACGAAGCTTAGTGAGCTCCCCCAAAATACCAAATACCATACAATAACATATAAACACATATTGGGCCCCGCCCACTGCATCGGGCCGAAACCCGGAAACTGCATCGGACCGAAGTCCGGAACTGACTGGGACCTTGTCCCCTGCAACGGACCAAAGTCCGGAACTAACTGCATCGGACCAAAGTCCGGAACTAACTGCATCGGACCAAAGTCCGGAACTGACTGCATCGGATCGAAGTCCGGAACTAACTGCATCGGACCAAAGTCCGGAACTAACTGGGACCGTGTCCCCTGCATCGGACCGAAGTCCGGAACTGACTGAGCATAGCATATCATATCAACTAGCATGAACAAATATACTGCATACTGCATCGGGCCGTAGCTCGGAACACATAACATATAACGCATAACACATAGATCCTGTCAGAGCCACGAAGGCATCAAACATGCCAACTACTACATCGGACCGAAGTCTGGAAACTACTGCTAACTGGACGGGCCGGCATTGTGGCCTTAGACCCGTCCCTACTGGAAGGAAACTCACTTCGTAAGCTAGCTGATGAGTGTGTGGCTCGGGAAGCTAACGGCTGCTGCTCCTGAATCTCCTCGGCTACAAATCCATAAACACACTCAATCAAATACTAACACTGCACTCGGGGTAAAATGACTCTTTTACCCTTGGACAAAGTCAACTCTCTTTGGGCTGACTCGCCGAGTCGGGCTACCCAACTCGCCGAGTCCTAGTGTCACTTCTCAGCTTTACACGCTGCTACTCATCGAGTGTGGCATCGACTCGACGAGTACTCTCTTGATCCAAGAACTCAGACAATCTTCATCCGACTCGCCGAGTCGGATGAACAGACTCGACGAGTTGTTCTTGATCCCCAAGAAGATTTCCTTGGACTCGCCGAGTTGTATGAACAAACTCGCCGAGTCCCTCAATCACTGAGTCTACTCTCAACTCGCTGAGTCCACTCCCTAACTCACCTCGTCCACTCGACACTGATAAAACTGAAGGACTCGGGACTCGCAACCCAACTCGTCGAGTCGTTCTTCCGACTCGCCGAGTTGCCGCCATGCAACTGATTTTTACTCGATTTTGTTTGAATCCAATGCATACAATTGATAGATCTGAGTCCAATAAGCTGTTTTACCACGTAAAGTTTCCAACTTTACGTGCACAACCTCATGAATAAGGGAAATAAGGCTAAAAGATGCATAAAATGGGTAGATCTATGGTTAACATGCAATATAACTCCAAAAAGACAGTAGATCTGGGCTCTACAACACCCAATCATTCAGATCCATAGATATTTCGACTTAATAAGATGTTCATGCAAGTGTAAGGCTTGGAACAAGCATCAACTAGCTCTTAGGAGAGCTCTAATGGAAGTTTAAAGCATATAACAAGATGGAACTCCGAAAATACCTCAATTAACTCTGATTTGGCCTTGAATCTTTGCACTACAACACTTCTCCTTGCTTCTTTCTTCTTCTCCTTCTTCACACCTTCACAAAATGGCACCAAAATACATATAAGCTCTTCAAGGGAGGTTTAGGGTTCTATCACTGCGTTCTCAGGGTGAGGGAGGCGAGGATGGGGGCTATAAGGTGGTATAAATAGTGGGCAACCCGGGGATTTAGGGTTTCACCCAGACGGATGGACTCGCCGAGTCCCCGGCTCACGCGTGCCCACAGACGCGACCCTACTCGGCGAGTCAGGCCATGAACTCGCTGAGTCCCTCTTTCAAAACTCACTATAATTACCAATAAATCAACATACCGGGAACGGGTCGTTACAGTTGCTGAGTGTTATCATTCCTTAATCCCTAAAGATGAAGCAAAGGCGAGTGATGATGTTCTTCATTTTGAAAAACTGGGCGTGTTACTTGGTGAACTAAAGGATCTTGTGGTGAAGCCTACAACAATATCTGACCTCACTCCTGAGTTTTTGACTCAGAAGTTTAATTCTCTTGAAGAAGAAATAAAGAAGGCAGTTGCATATTTATCGAATTTGATAAATCTTTTCCCAACAAGTTCCCTACTTGTTGTCACAGGGGTGCAAGGGGGAGAAAAGGTGGTTGGTAGAAAAGGGGAAGATGGTTTAGGAAAAATGAATGAAGATGCTAAAGTTGTTTGGAAAGTTACAACAACTAAACTTCCTACTTCTCTTTTCAAGAAGATTGATCCTATTATTTCAACAACGGTAACAAGACCCATTAAAAAGGGTATTGTTATTGGATCTTCTAGAGCTGGAGGGAGCTCTAGTGCTTCAAAACCAAAGGATTGTGAAGCAGATAAATGAAAAGGGAAAGGTATCAGTGTTGAGCCTTCGAAAGATGATAAAAAGGCAGAAATGGAAAAACAACGTCAAATTTAGAGCATTCTGAAACTTCGTGAAAATGATCCACCCATAATGAATAAAGGTGATCCAAAGAAACTCTACAGTTATGAAAACATTGAAGCCATAGTGTCATACAACCAAATGTATGCAATTGAAAAGAAGCCTAGAAAAAGCTATTCTATAAAAAACTCGGATATGAATCTACTTGATTTTCTTGTTATTGAAATGATGTTTATCACTACTCAGTATAAGATTGTTGATGGATTCAAGAATGTAAATGATTTCCTACATATGAAGATAAGATTTCATGTAGTGTTAGGGAAGGAACATGAGGAAGTGTGGTCCTTAATCCAAATTGTTTGAGTTCTTAGCATAACAAAGGATGTGATGTTTGAAAACATGATACATAATTTTAGGTTTTCATTTTGTGAGGGCGAATAACACGGCTTGTGACTTTCCATTAATGAACTTGAATGATCTTATTCCAGTTGCATTGATTCTAAAAGATATGGATTCTTAGAAACTACAAGGAATAGACAAGTAGGTTTTGAGACTTGGTCTTGGTCATGTCAAAATCTTAATAGACAATTACTATGATTGTCTAGTCTTGACTGATGTTGAGCTATCTACAGCAATGGGAAAAGAAGTTAAAGTTGCTCAGGAAGTTGTGATATCTCCAGATGAGCTTAAGAAGTTTGTTGATGAAGAAATATGTCTAAAGCCTTTAGGACTTGTTTTCTTAGGAAAAATCATGAAGGGGAAAGTCATGAAGTTTTTGTTTCAAGCTTCAGAAGTTGAAAGATATACAACAGCTCAATATACGAACTTTATTGTTTGTATGAACAATTGTAAGAAGAATAACGAAGGAGATAAGATTGAGCTAAAGAAGGTTATGAGCTGGTATTATGAGATTCGAAGGATGATGCATATTGCTGCTCAAATACTCATGAATTGAGTTCGAAACTGATTACAAAGGGGGAGAATGTTGGTGTCGAAAATGTTGTAATGTGTCGAACTTATTTGAGTCAGTTTTGAAAGTCTATAATCTATTTACTAAGGCATTTTAGTTTAGAAGTCTAATGTCTAACCCTTAGTATTTTTTGTATACTTTCTTATTTTTTGTACTCAGAGTTAGATAGAACTTTTGCAAGTCTTTCTGTCTAAGAACACTCTCTGTATTCGAAAGTATAAGCGAACTATAAACCAGATCTTATTTACTCCTCGTGTTCATATTACTTTGTTTACTCTGATTTCGTTGATACTTGATTAAGCACTTCTACAATGCCAACTACATTAAATGTTAAGTCCGCATTGATCCTTAAGTTTCGTTCTAAATCAGCACTAAGTGTAAATTTGCTGCCTGATAAAGAAGAGATTAGGAACAATTTGTTCACTTTCGGGATAGATACTAAATATGGAAAAGATATATTCCAAAAGAAGAAGGGGTAGCACGAATGAAAGAGAAGCGATCGAGGGTAAGTTCCTAAAGATACGTACTAAGGGTAAGCAACGAAGTTCTGGTACATCTCAAGTGTAAAGACTATTTAAGTATCATCTACAAAATAAATTACGAAATGATTGAGGATCTTCGAGGCTATAATTACTATTATGGTTGCTCACACAATAATAGAATCATAATTGAAGAATATAGTTAGAGGGTCGTTGTTTCTAATGAAATTTGTGAAAGTTTATGATATTTTAAATCACATTGTGTAGATAGCATTTTGAGTGTTTAGATATGATTATTGATCTCACTATTATAAAAATCTGTAGTAATTCCAAGAAAAGGAAGATACATGTGTGGCAATCAAATGACATAGTAAAATAATAAAGAGATAAATTAAGCCTAAAAGTTTAAGTTGTCAATGATGGAATTTATATAGAAATATTCATATTACAATTTTTGAAAAATTGTCTGATTGTTTAAGTCAAGACAAATTCAAGTTTACGAGGAGTCAAAATATTTATGAGAACATGTTTGAGAGTTTACGAACTCACTGGAAATTACGTACAAAGTAGAATGCTATTTTAAGAAAGGTGTAAAAATGACGGTCATTGAAAATACTGGATTCTTTATTTAGTGATATGAAAAAAATAATCATTTGAATGATAGAGAACCGTAACATTTAAAACTTTTTATATTTTTAAAGGAAAGAAGGAACATAAGAAAATGTATTCTTTCGCATATATTTTCTGGATTTAGAAAAATGATAAAAACAAGGGTATTCATCTTGTGTATTAATTGTACGGAAAATACAATGAAAATTGTACTTTAAATCAAGTTTCCAAATTTAGAAGGAAAGAGAAAATGTAAATAAGGATTACTTGTTTATAGTAGATTTCAAAATAGAAACAAAATGTATATGATAAAAGGCATAATTAAATATATAAAGTTGAATAATCAAAATTATACATCGCGACTATACACGTATTAATCGCTCAGATTGATAAGGGTAGACTTATAGTATGTATATATGCGTAGGAACATGGCACCAAGAGAAGAAAAATAGACAAAAACTAAGTTAGACAATGCATTATGTTATTATTATGGCTGTACGAGATCTAAAGTCAGATAGAGAGCAATAAATAAAGTGTGAGGGAAAGAAATGGAAGGTAACGACAACAATTATTGCTATTGTTAAAATTTTAAGAACAATATCTATAAGTAGATTTAAAACCAGGTCAAGACATATTTCAAACTTCACTCTTTGATGTATTTTGATGGTTACATAGAAATGCAGAAGTTTTAAAGTGTTTGCTAAAAATTCACGAGTTATCTATTAAGTTCAACTCCATTTGTGAAAAAGAAGAAGCACTACAAATGGTAATTGAAAATCTGACAATTTTGACCTTTTAGACTAAAGTCCAACAATGGTTAAAATGGATAAGGTAAAGACTCAATATATTTAGAAGAATAATTATTCATTGTTGAGAGTGTATCACTGGAAATTTAAAAGTGAACATTAAGTTTTCAAATGCTATAAATTTTAGAAACTTTATAGATTATAAAAGTATATTGAAGCAAGGTACACAAATAATGTATGTTTTAAAATATAAGCATTAGAGATGTCTTATAAACATGTTTGAAGTATAAATCTACATAAATATAATGTTGGGTTTTGAGAAAACACATTAAAGTAAATTATAATTTCTAAATGAGAAAGCGGTTAAAAGTGTCAAAACAAAAGTGGTTTGGAAGATCCGATGAATCTTTTACATATAATATGACTTCAATGTCACATGTTTAAGTTTTATAGCATAGAGTGTAAACACTTTTATAAAAGAAAATGTCTCTAAGCTTTTCAAAAACGTGCCAAAATGGTATGCAGGGGCGGCTCAATAAATTTGGGGCTCTAAGCAACCAAAAACTTGGGGCTCTTTGGCACAACTATATTTAATGTTATAAATTAAACCCTCCTCCTTTATTCGGGTTTGGGACCGGTAATAATAAATTAAAAAGTTTATAAATAGCGGAGTTAAAGCCCCTTATTCGTATTTTCTTTTTGACATGACTATTAATTATTTGATTAATAATAACAATGAACAATCACCAAGACAACATTTATAAGTATAGAAGATATGGATTAGGAATTTAGAATTATACCGCCACTATTATAATGGAAAGCTCAAATCTGGAAAACTGAAAAAAAATTCCTTGCAACCCAGTTCACTGATTTTATATTTGTAATATGTTGTAAGCAATTAACAATGGAATAAAAAACGAGATAACTAAAAAAATAAAAACTGAAAAATATTAACCCTAATTAAATTATCACTAAATTAGAATATCATTTGACATCATTGATCGTTTTTGACAGCCTTTAATGGAAAAATAAGAACCGAAAGCGAAAAAACTTCACATATATTACCGTGTTTGCGTTTCATTGTGCTGTAACACTGTTGTAACAGCCTTCAATGGAGAAGGAAGAAGCCGACAATTGAGCGATAACAAGAAGAACATAAGACATAGAAGAAGAATCGTAGAATAGAGAAGAAGAATCCTAGAATCGTTATTCAGATTTCAGTTTAAAATAATGGAGAAGAAGACGAGAGGCAGAAGTTTAATCATCGGTGTCGCCACTCGCTTGAATGAAGACATGATTTTGAGTTTTGAGGCGTGCATCGATTCATCATTTTTTTATTTTATTTATTTATTTATTTATTATTATTATTATTTTGGAATATGGATTTAGAATTTGGGTTAAATGGGGCCCCTTAAAAGTGGGGCCCTAAGCCCTAACTTTATTTATTTGAACATAAGGCCGACCTTGATGGTATGGAAGGTCTAAAATTGTTAATATGCCCTTAAAAACACATCTATCCATTGAAATGGATTTGAAATGAAATTGAAATAGCAAGGTTAAAACCAATATTGGTTAAATTGAGTTTTGAAGAAAAGTTTTAAGTTAAAGCAAGTTGTCAAAAGATTTTAGCTAGAATATGGCTTACATTGTTAGGAAGGGTCTAGTAAGTTGTATAATCTGGTTATAAAGTGTTCTATCGATGATAAATAAACCGATGAAGTGAAATTACTTTTCGATGGAAGATTAAGAAGTAAGGAATAAGTAGATTAGTGTAGCTGATCGTACTAAAAAACTAAGGCGAGAACAAGGTGATCATAAGGAGAGTACCGGTATCTTTTCCCCAAGATAAAGGACAAGAAAAATTGTTTGTAAAACATTTTATGGTGTCAATGCAGTATACGGCCTTTTATAGAGGTCAAAGGGATATCTTTTTTTATGTTTTAAGCTCAAGGTGGAAACAACCTAGAGCTAAATCACAGCGTAGTAATAAGGTCTTACATATGGGTTAAACCTCCATGTCTCCTCGTGAGTCAAATCGGGAATGCTCGCCAATGGTATCCACGTGATTACTAGTGACGACTCATCTACCTCCTTACACAATGCTCCAATTCTCATTTGTGTTGGCATCGAATGATTTTCTTATTTGTAACCCTAGTACGAAGACGATAAAGAGTTACTGATGAAGAATTTTTATAGGTTTCGACTTAAGAATATTACTAGTGTCTATCTAGCTACTAACCTTACATCTAAAGTCAATAGCTACAAGGGAATACTCATTCTCAATACTAAGTGAATTGCTCCTAGAGTGGCTAGTGATATAACCTAAGTGGTTAACCTAACACTTGATAGGGCATATGAATATTTCTAAATAATACATTATGGTGAAAGTGCACTTAGTTTCTAAGTGTACCTAAATGAATGCCTATAATTTGTTAGTCCCTAAAAATGCATGTGTATCAATCGGATCCGTTTGATGGTGCGGAATCCCAATCAAACGGATGATGTCTGATCAAATAGAAGAGAAGGAGGAGAAGAAGATGATGAATCTTGTATGTATTGATATGAATGAAGATACAGATACAAGATTCACACACACTAACACACAATCTCTTTTTTTCTCTCTCTCTAGAACACCTTCAAATGCACACACTTAAGCTCCTCTAGTGTTCATCACTCTATTCCTCACACCCCTCACCCCTATATGTATATATACATGAGAATATGGGCCGTAAGCAGGCTTTACGACCGTAAACCCGTTTACGGTCGTAAACTCACTCACCGACTGTATACAGCTAAACAATACATAAAAATACAATTTCTCAAAAAAAGCAAAGTATAAACCATATTTTTGACCCAACAATCTCCCCCTTGGTTTCTAGCTATCTTTTCTTTTCTTAAATGACCCAACACGCTCCCCTAAAAAGTAGCTGGCTTTTCTTGTAAATCTTCATCGAGAGCTTGGCTTCAGCGTTTATCTTCAATGAATGACTTCATCTTGAGCAGTTGGGATTTTCTTCAAAATTTTGGCATTGAACGCACATTGGGTGAGGATGCTTGACCTACTGATTCCTGAAAGATAGCGCTTTCAGCTTGAAAATCTTCAGAGATTACATCAGAGAAAACAAATCTTCTGGATCACTTCAGCAGGTTTAAGATAGTAGCAGACTGATTGAGGAGGCTTCAATGCAATCCGTCACATAATCTTCAATTTCAGCTTCACCTTGCTTCTGGGGTTGAAGGATTGAATGGTGAAAGAATAATCTTCTTTTATTGCTCCTTCGAATGAGAATTCTTCGATGCTCATGAACAAAGCCTTGGCTCAGAAATCTTCGACACAAACTCCATGAGTCTCATCTACACCTGAAATCATTTTTCAAGACAAAACAAAACTAAAAGAAAACTTAGCACAGAAAAAAAAAATTGGATTTTTGATTTTCTTAAACAAGAAATAAAACATAAATAACACTATTTTTTTTTTAATTTTTTTTATTTTTGTTTGGTTTTTTTTTTTTTTTAATTTTTAGTTCTCCCGTAATATTTAAATTAGAAGAAAGTATGAACAAATTTAACAAAAATAAAATGATATCTAACTTTAAGAATGATTTGGGATCAAAGTTTTTAGACATCCTTAATCCACTTGTCGGTACCTTCTATCTTCACGTCTTTGTCTGGTCGATCGCCGATATTGTTGTCCACTTAAACACGAAAAATTGTGACAAATTTTAGGACATACTAATAATTGTAAGACAAAGTGATCCTATGTTCCTAGATAATATATCTGAACCTAAGTTCCTAGATACTATATCTTAAGGACCATTCAGCTGACGACGACCAGGGATATTGTTGTCCACCTAAATTGAGCAGCGAGATCTATAGACAATCTGTATGTGTTCAATTTTAATTGTACTAGAACGTGTTTCCCGCTTCCTGATATGCCCCAGTAATCAAGGACTTCCAGAGTACTCCTAACATCGGATGAGCAGACCATCATTAGGAGAGAAGATAGATTCAGAGTATTATCACTTATAGTTTTAGAGGGATTGAGAAGTAGGAGGTTGCATATGTTGTGTACCAGGTCGGATTGTTAGTCACGCAAAGGATACAACATATGGCTAACATATAAGAGGAATTTCATATATATATATATGTATATATATATATATATATATATATAATATATAGAGAAATAGAGTTTTCTACAGACCTAATTCATCGGAATTTACCAGTCACCCCATCAATACCGGAATTAAGGACAGAATCCGCACATCGAGGAAAAGTTAAACCACGGTTGCAGATACGGGTTCATTTAATGTGATGAGTAGATTCCCATATATATCTCTCTGCTCAATCTATCCAAGCGTCGTATTGTCAGGCTAAACGGATCTAACTAGGTGAAGATTTGTCAAGTCTCTAGATTCCTTAAGTTCATCTGTGCCTAGTCAAGTTCATTTTAATCTTTCGTGCCTACCAACGCATCGAACATAGAGCCTAGACAATTCAGATTTAGTCCCTTACACAGATTCAGATTGCCAGTTATCACATGATTATATCACTTCCCATAACATCTTTCTCAAGCACATTTCATAGCCAACATATATATTTTTTTTTATTTTTTGATTTTCTAATGTTTTTGGATTTTTGAAACTTTTCTAACTTTTGTTTTGTTTTTATTTCTCCCCCTAAATTTGTGCATAGGAGAGAAAAGAAAGTAAATGCACAAATTTAAACTATCCTAAAACAAAAATTTTTCTTTAAAGCGAATCAGCTTAAGAAAAACTCAAGAGTATAGAGAAGAAAACTCAAACCGTAACTCATCGATTGAATTTGCATCCAGAAGGTCTGAGAACAGCACGCGTAATCTCAAAACAGATCCGAAAATTCTTCATGTCATTAAGCACTAACCCAATGAGTGATCTCTTCTTTTCTTCCTTTCCCGCAAAAGGACACATACTCTCAAACAAAGTTCTGAATGTTGTAAAGTTGAGAGATGTACCCTATCATGTGCCTGGAACATCCACTACCAATAAACCGAAGTCTGATGATATGCCTCCATAGCTACTCTAGCACAGAGCGGGATCAGCTGGTCTTTGGAACCCAGTCCATTTTGAAACTGGGTCGACCTTTGTCATCCTTTCACGGTACTCTCTCCCATGACATATCCTGTTTATCACAAACAGAAGATGAAGAAATATTAGAGTCATTAGGAGATTTAGGAGATTGAGCCTTTGGAACCCATTTGTAGTTGGGTTTAACCCTTTTTTTTCGATCTGATGGGTGGCTCAATACTTGCTTTTGATCTTGATGTCGGCCGTTGAGATGACTTTGAATTTGGCTTCACGGGAGCATCTCTTTGATTGGACTTTTTGGCCGACATTCCCTTCTTGGCCTTGTGGGTTTGATTCTTAGCCTTGTGGGTTTGATTCATGGGTTTGATTCTTGGCCTTGTGGGTTTGATTCTTGGCCTTATGTGCATTCCAGTCACCATGGTCTGAACGTGACCTTGAGGGAGTTTTTTTGAAGTATCTCCCTCTTGGCGCGTTCTGCCAGCGTTGTGCATAGTAAGGAACGTATGCGCGATTTGGACAGTTTCGGGCAATGTATCCAGGTTTTCCACAGTGAAAAGATTTCTTTTTCTTTACCGTGAAGTTGTTTCTTCCTGCCCCTGGTGGCGTAACCTTGCCTTGTCTCTTATTGTTCCCACAAGAACAATTGCAACAAGCACTCTGTTGCGTTGGAATTGGTGGCCTGTATTTCTCAACGGCAGGTTGATCAGAAGCAGTTGAGTTTGAAGCAACAGATTCAGAGTTCAAGGAAATGTTGGTTTGTTCAATGGTGTTCTCCTTGTTCTCATCCTCTGCTACTTTACCTGCACATAAAGTAAAAGCATTAGTATATTCAACTTGAATGCCTCCTGACACAAATCCAACTGGTTTGCCATATTGAAGATGTGCCTTCCTGTCAATTTCTTCATGTGTCATAGGGATGGATGTGTAGTTATGATTGAAAGGTGGAGGAACACTATCAAACCCTAGACCCTTTTGCTAGTTATCTTTAAATTTTAAACAATTGTCAATCATGGACACAACTACCTCACTTGATACATCAAACTTCTTAAAGTTGAATTCAACATCTTTATATTTTGATTTTAATGCATCAAGTTCGGTAGTCAACTCAGCAAGTTGTTCAGTTACATATCTATAATTTTCACATTTATTGCTATAATCCATCTGAAGCTTCCTAAAGTCATTGGTTTTCGCTTCTAATTCAGCCTTCAGGGGTTTCTGTCCTTTCTTGAGTTGATATCCTTCATATCTCAGGTCCTCAACTTCTCTTTTTAATAAATCATTATGTTCACGAAGAAGTTTAATCGTAGCTTCACATGATTGAGAACATGAAACTGTTGGATTAGTGTCTAAGTCCATAACTATTTTGGTATGTACTTGACCCGATTATGAGCATGGTCCTTTTGGGTTGCCTTCACCATAGCAATATGTAGTATGTAGGATGATTTAAGGAGAGAAAGGTTTAAATATGATTTATTAATATATTATGAGAATAATATATTAAAGGAGAAATCATATTGTTTAATTAATATTAGTCAAGAATTAATTGATAATTAATTTTGTGGCTAAAAGGGATTAATTAAACTTAGGGGACTGAAGTTGTAATTATAAGATAATTATAATTGGGCTATGGATCACCTAATAATATATAGGTTGGACGAATTCTATGGGAAGCCCATTAGAAATCGTCCAAGGGATATGTTTAAGGAGTCCATGGGCTGCTTAGGGCCTAAGCAGTCATATTAGGGTTTCCTAGTTGTAAACCCTAATAGCCTACATGTATATAAAGGGCCCTTATGCCCCAAAAACGTGGACAAGTCTTCCATCAGGGTTTCCAGCCGTTTTTGGGCAGCCTCTCTTCTTCTCCTCTTCATCCAAGTTGCATATGGTGTTTGTGACTCCATTAGAGGTGCAGCACTTGAGGCACTAAGCTTTCTAAGGCCAATCCAAGCCAGGAATTGATTGTTATTGCTATATAACAATCAAAGGTAATTCTATAAACCCTAATTCAGTTTATAATATGTTAGATCTATGTTTATTAGTCTTGGATTCAAAGCATGTACAATAGAGAAACCTAGATCCAAGCATTAGGGTTTGTATGAGCACATAGGATTGTTCTTATGCCTAAAACCCATTAGTGGTATCAGAGCCTTGATTGGTTTCAGTTGTATTTGATGCTTATATGTTTTATGAATTTGACAAATTAGGGTTTATGGCATGTAAACCCAAAGGCATGGTGTTTTTCGCAAATTAGGGTTGCAAAACCCTAGTTGGCGATTTTTGATAGGGTTCTTAAATTTTTTTTTTGCCTAGCCTCCAAATTTCGAAATTAGGGTTAGGAAACCCTAGGGATTTCGAAAATCCCTTGCCCCCCAAGATAAGATCCAAAGATTTTAGGGATTTGGATATTGCTATCTTTGTGATTATCAATTTAATTGTTTAAACTAGATAATTGAAGATCTTGTATTATCCTTTCCATACATTTAAAAAAAAAATGAGATTAAGTCAAATATAGATAATCCCCAAATTAATTGTTTAATTTGAATTATTTGTCATTTGATCCCTTATGTTTTGAAATGTTTCAAAACCTGCCCTCAAGTTTTGGAATTTAAAATTTGACTAAAAGTTTAATTTTGAAATATTAAATTCTAAAACCCTAGTAATTTAAAAAAATTCAAATCACACCCTTATGGTTTTATTAATTAATTAAAGTGTATAATTAAAAGTGATTCCATAAACCCATAAAGTTTTGGTTTACATTTAATTAAATTAAAAGTATAATTTTTCTAAATTAAACCACCTGGTATTTTAAAAGTGTAAAATACACCCTATACTATATATAACATTTAAAGTCTAATATTATATATGTATGAGTAAACAGTCAGTCTTACCGTTAGTAGGCCTCATTCACGAAGCTTGTCTATAAGAGGTGTTTAAGGAAATTGCCTATAAAATGACGATTGAATGGGTATCCACTCTTACCCACCGCACTCTTGACTAGTGGAGGGTCGTTAGCCGAACGGGTAGGATAGGACATAAACCTTCCATTATAAGTATAATGAAGTACAAAGTAACTAAATGCTTTTTCAAATTCCCAAATCATAGTTACTTTAGGCAAAATGTGAAATTGTATGCTAACCCATGGAATTACACTTCGTACCCTTGTCAAACGTTAGTGGAGCGTGTGTGGTTAACCGTCACACTAATTTGGGGATGACATTGGTAGCGAAGTGTGACTCGATGTTTGTCGTAGATCAATGGAGCGTGTGTGGCTAACCGGCACATTTATTAGGTGATTGTAGCATTGGGTGCACCACGTGATTCGTATGGTTATTCACACCTTGTTTGTGATCCTCGGCATCCCAGTCACAAATAGTAGGGCATAATCGAGATTAACCATGCCATTGAAAAGTTCAATGAATCTCAAAAGATCTAGGAGTTTCAATTCATTTAAAACTTAAACTTCCTTTTCGTTTTTCATGGTGGAAATTGGTAAATCGTCATTTACCTACCTTCAAATATTCTGCAACTAGATTACGGCATCCCTCTTCTAGGTTGTAGAGTATTGTGTTGGATCCTAGCTTGATGTTTCATTTGGGTGTTGCATCAAGAACTCTAATCAACTTAACTTGAATTTTCTCCCGTTTTGTAGATGTTTACATCTTACAATGGTCTTCCCAAATCCTTTGGAACAAGCTTTCCAAATGAAGATGACGTTCCGAGATACGATCAAGGAAATGAGAGTCATGCTTCACTTCCTCCACCTCCTCCAATCATTCTCCCTGACCCACAAGTTCAAAGGCTTGAAAAGTTCAAGCTCGCTCAAACCCTTTTGGCAAGTAAACACGAAGATGGGAAACATGTGTGTGCACACGTCTTAGAGATGAAGTCACACATTGATAGGTTAAGCATGTTGGGTGTCGAGATTTCAAGCGAGTTGGCTGCTGACTGGGTTCTTCAGTCACTTTCTGAATCATATAGTGAGTTCGTTAGAGAGTACTATATGATGGATCACGACGTGACCCTCATTGATCTCATCTATTTGCTTATAGCTGCTGAATCAGCAATGATTTGGCGTGCTGGTCAAGAAAATTTGTCTGGTGAATCAAACTCCCAAACTTCAATGGACACTGGCAACATTGGAAGTCTAGAAAGAACTAAGTCTGTGATTGTCCGATGTGTTGTGCCAAAGGAGTTCATTTGCTCTTATTGCCAAGAGAAGAGGCATTGGAGACGAAGCTGCCCTAACTACCTGAGAGATCTAAGAGATGGGAGAGTCAAGACGTATGGCTCTACTTCAGGTAGAATCCATTATCTAACTCTTTTAAGTTCCTATTCTAGATTCTTAATACATGATGTAATAAGATTACATTTTGATGTTTTGTAGGATCAATGAAAAGCGAGGAATCTTAAGGGAAGAAGTGAGCTGAATCTAATCATAATGAAATGGATTTCGATCGCATTACTTGAAGAATGGATTCTTGAGCTACTACTTGGAGTTAGAATAGATTGTTAAGAAATATGTAATAACATAGTTTTTCAATTGAATTGCATTGTAAGGACAAAATTTTTCCGCAATAAAATGAATTTTGATTTTATCTTATTTATTTATCCTTGCAATGGCATGTATGAAAAAAAAATTGATGTTTGAATGTTTCTATTATTAGCAATAATGGATTTGATTCTTAATTATGTTATTTGTGGACATATCAAAAGTTTACCAAATAGGGAGAGTTTCTCATCGCCCAAGTTTCAATTGGACAGAAACTTGGAATCATGCAATGTGTATTGTATGATGAATGAAAAACTTTCACATTTGGGAAACTTAGACTAATTCTTTGACAAAGTGTCAATTGAAGGACTAGGAGATCGAGTACACTAGGTCGTACATTGATCAAGTCTACCACAAGAGTGACAAAGATATTTGTCATGATTTACTAAAGTTTAGTAAATATGGTTATACTTATAAGATTGAGTATAATTTTGAGTTAACTGAAATAGTTTCAATCAATAGCAGAACGAATAAGAAGAATCAGGAAGGCAGAAAAATAAAAGTTTCTCCTTTCTAAGAAGAAGGGAGAGTACCTTTTATTGTGTTAAGTCTTAAAGATTAAGAACCATGTCTCAATAGATCCTCTAAGTGAGTCTTAGTGCAATTGCAAGTCTAAGAAGAGGAATCAAGTATTGTACAAATGGTTAAATCAATAAGTCAATCATACTTCGTTCCAATATCAAGTCTTAGAGTCAAGATTGTGACATTGAGTGAAAAGTCTTAAGTAGGTTTATAACACTTAACAAATGTGGAATTTGGAAATGTTTTCTTATTCATGCACATTAGAAATTGGTAAGTTATGATGTCTTGGATAAGACAAAGACCAACTAAGATCAAATTTGTGAAGTGTTTTGTCTTGATAAATGCTACACTAACTCTTGAATATTTGTTTATCAAGAAATGTTTCTTGATAAGAGAATATTATATGTCAAAGAGTCAGTGGGAGTTTTAATGTTTTGAAAAGGTTTCAAGAACAAATCAAGAATATACCTTATCGATCATCACTAGCACACGACTTGAGGTTTACAACCTATCGTGCTGACATTATTTTGTTTTTGTGCCATTCCAATTGAGTTAATTGCGTATGTGAGTTCTATGAGTTCTCATTTGAATGCATAATAGATCCTTAGTCGATGGAAAGTACATTGATATGTTACTAAACTACTTGGAAGACATGGTGGGCACTCGTGTTACCATAGGGCAAGAAATCAAGATTAAGAAAGTTCAGTCCATATGAGTTTGGATTTGTCGCAAACCTTGGTTTTGGCAAATTCACATGGATAGGAACTCATACACCATAAAATCTAAGTGTCATAAGATTCCCTCCTTCATGAAAATGACTGTGAGGAAATGCTTTCACTAAGAGAAATCTTAAGAAGATAGCAATTGTGAAAATTGTATTCTCAAATTCGATTATGGTTACGACATCCCTTTCCATAGTTCAAATTATGAGATTTGGCAATTAGTTTCAACATTTGGAACTTAGTAACATAAGTTCTGAATTGTTTAAACACACATATGAGCTATCTAAGACAAAGGTGTATAAGGTTAAGAAGCCTAGATAAAGGCTTATCGAAGCATCTGGTATTAGAAATATGAATTTCAGAAATTCAATAGGCATTGTTTTCTGAAAGTTCATTTGTTTTCTGAATACATGTCAAAGCTAGTGGGAGCATAAGTGTTATGCTTATATGATAATAATCATCATGATAGTGGGAGCATAAGTGTTATGCTTGTATGATTATTAGGGCGAGTATTGCAAGTTAGCAATATTAATTATAGAAAAACAAAGATTCAATTTGCAAAGTTCCATGGGTTGAAAAATTGTTTTAATATAATTAAGGGAGAGAATATTATACTTCATTTCAAAATCTAAAGCTTAGATTGAGAAATTTTAAAATTTTCAGTCAAAGGATACATTGTGTGTTCTTAAAATTCGATTATGATTACGGCATCCCTCTTCATAGTTCGAATTGTGAGAACATGACACATAAAATACTATGGCAAAAGATTGGTAAAGTATCATATCTTTATGTAAGACATTATGCATCGTGTCCCATACGCTTCGGGTATAGGATCAATTGCAAATGCTATAATATTTTACCATTCTAAAATTTTCCAAATGTCTAGTGCATTAAGAGGGAAAAAGGACTAGAATTGGTTTTGACTAAAATAATTAAACGACTATCAAAGGACGATCCAAAGTTCACTGAGGATTGGTCGCTTGTGAGTAGTTGGAAGTATGGTATTGAATGGACCATATCGACATTATTATGAATAGATAAGATTCTATTAAGAATGAGTTATCATATGGCAAATGTGGAAATGTTTCCATATTGGGAGTTGCACATTAAGAATCTATGTCTAGATTAGAAACTTTTATGCAAGAAGGATGTTCAAAGGAATGTACTTTGAATGTGAAACTTCACGTCTATAGAATTGTCTTGTAACAATTCCCGATAGAGTACTTTGTAATTTCATTGGTCAAGTCTTGGTGACTGTTGTGCTATGACTTTACGAAAGGATCGTTGCGTAAAAATGTTAGAATCTAGCATATTCTAGTAGTGGCAAGAACCTTGTGTTCTTACACTAATGATAAGGATTGGGAATTGTGAAATGAGCATCATTGAAATTTTTTTTCAATTAATCTATTTCACAAGTAAGGACCATAGGAAACATAGTGTGCATGCTTTATGCATGGGACAGCTATTGCTGTAATTGAAGTAATAAGTTGATTTTATGAAATAGTAAACAATAATAATGAGTAATCAATATGGTGATTAAATAGAAGTGTTTTATTTACTCTCACAAGTTTGAGGTCGTATAGGATTAAGTATTATTTTTGTGTTTCAATTTGCATGTTTTGACTTCCAGAATAACTAGGTTGTTCAAACATCCACAGTCGGTCATACGTTGGGAGTAGGTATGAAGAAAGACTGTCATGAATCTGTCTGTAGATTGTCTGAAGTTTTTAGACATGGCACAAGTTTGCTGCAGAGTTCATGAGTGCTTTGATAAGGTTGGAGTATTGGATTAAACCCACGCTCACTTGGATCACTTCATGGTTTTATCACGAGTGATTAGTGAGATGATAATTGATGGGATTTGAGCATTCTAACACTTCCTAAGTGTACATGCAACCCTAATAACCTTGGATCTATGTTTGTCTAATTTGTCATGCAAAGTTGATTTCCAAGGTTATATTCCTATCTAGCATACATGGGGAACAATTTTAACATAAAGTATAGACAGAATAACTTACCTTGTTGTTGCTTGTGTTCCTTAAAACCTTGTGATCCTAGCACCCCAAGTGTGATGCCTCAAATGCTTCACACAACACCAAATGCTCTTGGAAGAACTTATGAGAGAATACTCACTTCACAAAATCAGCCAAGCCCTCTATTTCTTAGTGTGTAGCCGATTTGGGAGGAGATCATATTGCTTATATAGTGTTGACACACCTAGGGTTAAACCCTAATGTGTCATGACTCTTCATTTCCATGACCCATGGGTTTGTAACTCCCATGGAGCATCCTATGGGTGGAACCCAACTTGATGATCCATGGAGCCTTTTAGCCCACTATACAAGATATGGATGATTTACTTAATCAACCCATATATTTAATTAGTTATCTTTTGATCACTTAATTAACTCTAAATTAATTCTTGATCAAACTAATCAAATAATATTATTAATATATTAGAACTTATAATATATTAATAATCTCCAAGCGTTATTTCTCTCATTTAGTCTATCCAATTGCATGGTGCCATGCAACCCAAATGGACCATGCCGGGTCGGGTCAAGTACATACCAGAAATAGTTATGGACTTAGACACCTTATCCAACAGTCTCCCACTTGGATAAGTCTAGTAACTATTACTGCAAGTATGACTTCAGGAACCGATCGGCAATCGTAGCTCTTTACAAGGTTTCTCGAAACTTGAGAAGATGATGGTACGCCATTTAAGATAAGTGATCATATAATCCTCTGTTCTAGATATCAGTCGGACAAATACATGGAACAATGTCTTACTTATTGTCCAACATTTGTTTCCCGATTTCCGATTTGTTTGACAAAGAACTTCATTGAACACATCAATTTAGTTCTGACCGGGCCCGGTACATAGGTCAAAACAAAATCATCGAGGGGCCCAGATATCAGCTTCTAATCCAAGAAGGAACAGATAAACTTCGACTCATATGTTTGTTCTACTACTCATTGAATTACACACAAGAGCACGATTTTATAACATCGAGTTACCAATGCGTTTTTTGTACAATCAATGCATAACCAACTCGTAAGTAACAAATCATATCTCTAGGTTTAAAGACTTATATGATATTACCGTCTCACGATCACTCGAGATAGAATTCCATGAAGTGATTCCAGTGAGCGTGGGTTGAGTCCAATGCTCAGAACTTATGAGCACTCATGATTGTTGTAGCCTTGTCCCAGACCTCTACAACCAACCATGACAGTCTTGATTCATACCTACTTCCGACATATGACCGACTGTGGAGGTTTGAATAATATGTTATACCAAACAAAATTATTCTGGAAGTCAAAACATGCAAAAGAAATATAGTAAACGATCGACAAGAGATAGCAACACTTTACTCATAAATAAAATACTTTTATTCATCATCAAATGTCAATTACACTTTACAAATTTCAAGATTATCTAACTACTAAATCTAATATCATCCTTCAACCCTATGCTCCGAGCATGCTGGAGATGCTTAACCCGAGTCAGTCCCTTCGTGAGGGGATCTGCCGGATTCTCATCTGATGATACCCTCTTTGCCACGAGGATTCCTTCTTCGATCCGATGTCTGATGAAATGGTATTTTCTGTCGATGTGTCTGGATCTCCCGTGATCCCTTGGTTCCTTGGCTAAGGCAACAGCACTTTCACTATCACAGAAAATTTCCATCGGCTCTTTAATAGCTGGTACAACTCCAAGGTCTCCAATGAAGTTCCTCAGCCATAACGCCTCCTTTGCCGCTTCGCTAGCTGCAATATACTCTGATTCACAAGTAGAATCTGCCACTGTCTCTTGCTTGGAACTCTTCCAAGAAATTGCTCCTCCATTTAGGGTAAAGACCCAGCCCGACTGAGAGCGGAAGTTATCCCTATCAGTCTGGAAGCTAGCATCACTATACCCTACAACTCTCAAGTCATCACTCCCACCGAGGGTAAGGACCCAGTCCTTAGTCCTTCGTAGGTACTTGAGAATAGTCTTTACCGCAGTCCAGTGTGCCTTGCCAGGGTTCCCCTGAAACCTGCTAACCATGCTCAAGGAAAAGGCTATATCAGGTCGAGTACACGTCATAGCGTACATGATCGAACCTACAGCCGAAGCATAAGGTATTCGACTCATTTCTGCTATCTCAGCCTCAGTGCTAGGGCTTTGTGTCTTACTCAACTTGGCGCTACTCTGGATGGGCAACTCTCCTTTCTTGGAGTCTTGCATTCTGAATCTCTTCAGAATCTTCTCCAAGTAGGTACTTTGACTAAGTCCAATTAGTCTTTTACTCCGATCTCTCAAGATTATTATCCCCAAAATATAGGCAGCTTCACCAAGGTCCTTCATAGCGAAACACTTTCCAAGCCAGGACTTTACTTCCTGCAGGGTTGGAATTTCGTTTCCTATGAGTAGTATGTCATCCACATACAATACCAAAAAGCTAACTATACTCCCACTAGCCTTGACATATACACAAGATTCATCTTCACTCCTAGAAAAGCCAAATTCCTTGACCTTTTCATCAAAGCAAAGATTCCATCAGCGAGGTGCTTGCTTTAATCCATAAATGGATTTCTCAAGCTTACACACTCTATTAGGGTACTCATTACTGGACAAAACCCTCTGGGTGACTCATGTAAACATCTTCAGCCAACTTCCCATTAAGGAAAGCGGTTTTGACATCCATTTGCCAAATTTCATAGTCATGAAATGCGGCTATGGCTAACAGAACCCGAATAGACTTAATCTTGGCTACCGGAGAAAAGGTCTCATCATAATCCACTCCAGGAATTTGAGAGAAGCCCTTTGCAACCAGTCTAGCCTTATAAGTGTGTACTTTACCATCCATGTCGGTCTTCTTCTTGAAGACCCATTTGCACCCTACAGTCTTTCGACCTAGTACATTCTCAACCAAGTTCCAAACTTGATTGTCATACATGGATTGTATCTCGCTATCCATAGCCTGTTTCCATTTGGCAGACTCGGGGCCCGCCATGGCTTCCTCGTAGCTGTTAGGGTCATCTTGACTTACTAGTGTCTCATCACTAATAAGTGTCTCACCTTCTGAAGTAATATGGAATCCATAGTAATGCTCAGGTGCACTCCTAACTCTCGTGGAACGCCTCAGAGGTACATATTCGTCAATTGGCTCAACAAGAGTTTCCTCCTCAAGTTGAGGGCTAGAATTTGAAGTTCCTTCACCACTTGACTCTTGAATTTCTTCAAGATCAACGTGCCTCCCACTGTCTCCTTGGCTTATAAACTCTCTTTCTCGAAAGACTCCTCTTCTTGCTACAAAGACCACATTGTCACTAGGTCTGTAGAAGAGGTAACCAAAGGATTGTTGTGGGTAGCCGATGAAAATACACCTCTTGCTTCGGGGTTCGAGCTTATCATGAGTCTCGCGTCTCACGAAAGCCTCGCAGCCCCAAATCTTGATGTGGTCTAGTTTAGGTACTTTACGAGTCCACATCTCGTGAGGAGTTTTGGCAACTTTCTTTGTAGGGACTAGATTAAGGATATGGGCGGCAGTCTCTAAGGCATACCCCCAGAATCAGATTGGTAGCGAAGCTCGACTCATCATGGAACGAACCATGTCCAACAAGGTTCGATTACGCCTCTCAGCCACACCATTCAACTGCGGTGTCCTGGGAGGTGTCAATTGTGAGACAATCCCACATTCCTTTAGATAGTCGAGGAACTCTGAACTAAGATACTCACCACCTCGATCGGATCGAAGCATCTTAATGTTCCTGCCCAATTGATTCTCGACTTCTTGTTTAAATTCCTTAAACTTCTCGAAAGTCTCTGACTTATGCTTGATTAAGTAGACATATCCATATCTACTGTAATCATCGGTAAAAGTCAAATAATAACGATTAGCATCTCTTGTGGCATGTTTGAATGGTCCACACACATCCGTGTGTATAAGGTCCAACAAACCTTCACCCCTTTCACACGAGCCTGTGAAGGGTGACTTTGTCATTTTTCCAAGTAAGCATGATTCGCAACTATCGTTTGACTTTAGGTCAAACGACTCCAAGACTCCATCCTTTTGGAGTTGGCCTATGCGTTTCTTGCTTATATGTCCAAGACGACAATGCCATAATGATGCTTTATCCAAGTTATTATTATTAGTAGAATCAATACACAAAACATTATTTCCTAAGTTATCTACAATAGATACAGCTTCATACACACCATCACAAGGTAATGCTTTAAAATAAAGAACATTATTAAAGAATGCATTAATCGAACCAAATTCATTATCAAACGAAAAGGTGAAACCTTGTTTGTACAATGCATGAAAGGAAATAATATTTCTTGCCATTTCTGGCGAATAACAACATTTATTCAAATCTAAATTTAACCCACTACTTAGCGATAAATTATAAACTCCAATCTTGGTGACAGGTGTAACTTTCCTATTCCCCATGATTAAGTTTATTCTTCCTTGCTCCACATTCTCACTTCTTCCTAGTCCCTGCAAGTCACAACAAATATGAATACCGCAACCTGTATCAAGGACCCAAGATTTCGAATGGGGTGAGTTATTAGAAATGATAGTGTAAATACCTGCATGGTTGGGTTTGACTTTCCCATCCTTCACATCTTGCTGGTACTTTGGGCAGTTCCGCTTCCAATGAGCTTTTTCATGGCAATAGAAGCATTCAGCCTCTTTTGGGTCAGAAGAAGGAGTAATGAAACCTTTCTTGGTTCCACTTGAAGAAGAGCCATCAAGGGTCCGAGCCTTGGTACCCTTTGAAGATCTCTTTCTCTTCCTCCCTCGACTTTACCCGATTGCCAAGACCGGAGTTGAGTCTGGAGTAGGAGTGATAGCAACCGACTTCCCCTTAAGACCTGTTTCTGCGGTCTTGAGAAGACCCTGAAGTTTGCTGAGGGTGACCTCTTCCTTGTTCATGTGATATGTCATGCGGAATTGATCATAGCACGATGGTAAGGAGTGCAAAATGATATCTATTGCAAGCTCCTCAGGGAAGTTCACATTGAGCTTCAGCAACCGATCCACATACCTTTGCATTTTCTGCATGTGGCTCGTGACGGACTCTCCGTCCTTCATCATGGTTGTTATCATGGAGCAGATGACTTCATACCTCTCTTGTCGTGCACTTTGATGGTATCTTTCCATCAAATCTTGGTGCATTTCATAAGGGTAGAAGTCTTCATAAGACTTTTGGAGTTCAGCTGTCATGGTGGCTAACATGATGCAAGCCACCTTGGTTGCATCTCTTTCATGAGTATGAAAGTCAGCGATCTCCTGGGGAGTTGCAGTGGACTCGTCAATTTCCTTAAGCTCCTTGTCAAGGATATATTCTTTGTCCTCGTAGCGGGTAATCATCCTGATGTTTCTGATCCACTTATTGATGTTGGATCCATCAAAGGTGACTTTCCCACATAGACTCGTAAGAGTAAAGGAGCCATTAGGATTCGAGCCAGAAGCATTAGTTGAAGACATCTGAAAAAGAAGAACAAGTTTAGTTTAGATTTAAGAGAGTCGTTAATAAAACACCCAAGTGTAATATTAAGGCTAGGATCCAATCACAATATAATATAACTTAGAAGAGGTATGTCGTAATCTAAGCTATACCATATTTGAAAGGTAGGTGAATGACGATTCACCAATTTCCACCATGAAAACCGAAATATTAAATATTTAGTTTTTATTGGTTTTAGAAATTCCTAGATTCTTTGAGATCCAATGAACTTTTCAAAGGCATGTTTCAATATCGGGAGTACCCTCCAGGTTTTGTGATTGGGATGCCGAGGATCACAAAACGAGGTGTGAAGTAACCATGCAAATCACTTGGTACCCTTAAAGTTTATCACTCAATTGATGTGCCGGTAAACCACACACGCTCCACCGGTACTATAATAAACCTTAACTCACCCTTTACCTACCTTGTTAAGTCCAAGTTAGTGTGCCGGTTAACCACACACGCTCCACCAACGACTCAGACAAAGTGTAAAGTGTAATTTCATGGATTAGCACCTTATTCACATTTTTCCTAAAGTAACTAAGATTGGGAATTTAATAAAACGTTTAGTTACTTTATTATATTCATCATACTTTGAATGAGAATTTATAAGTCCTTGTCTTACCCGTTCGGCTAACGACCCTCCACCAGTCAAGCAAGCGGTGGGTGAGAATATTCACCCATTAAGTCACCATTTTATAGGCAACAACCTTATACCCACCTTATAGACCGGCTTCGTGAATGAGGCGTACTAGCGGTAAGACGACTTTATTCTTATACATATATATATATAATTATTAAATTATCATAATATAAGTATAAGGGTTGAATTTTAACTTTTAAAATTCTAGGGGTTGGAACTAAAGTTTTAACTTAACTTTACTTGTTCCAAAACTTGAAGGCAAGTTTTGTAACTTTCAAAACTTTTCATTTCTTGTAACTTATGAGTTTAATAGAGTCATAAAATGAAGACTCTTCATTTTTTATAACTCTTGTGTTTTCTTAATGGTTTTTAACTCAAGTGTGACTCTTGGTTTTCCATAACTTAAGGATAAGTTATGGACTCCATTAAAACACATTATGATCAAGAATTAAACTACCAAATAGGTTACAAATAATTCCTATGATCATCTAAAACATCATAAGAACAAGAACATGAATATGAACACAATCAAAAATTACATAAAACTTTGTAATTTTGATAACTAGTTGTTGTAAATGAATTAGCAAGACATTACACCACCAAAAACAAGTTTACATTTACTAAAACAGTTTAGGGTAATGTTTCTAATTCATTTTCCAGCAACTGAATCGAAATTCTACACTCATTCGACCCTACTCGCCGAGTGCATAAACATGACTCGCCGAGTTGGTTGAAGATACACATGGACTCGACGAGTCCCCCCTATAGACTCGACGAATCCATTCGCAGACAGCAAATTTCCGATTCTGTTTTCAACTTTTAAGCACAAATAAGAACAAACAAGCCTAGGCTCTGATACCACTGATGGGATTTGAGCATTATAGCACTTCCTAAGTGTACATGCAACCCTAATAACCTTGGATCTATGTTTGTCTAATTTGTCATGCAAAGTTGATTTCCAAGGTTATATTCCTATCTAGCATACATGGGGAACAATTTTAACATAAAGTATAGATAGAATAACTTACCTTGTTGTTGCTTGTGTTCCTTGAAACCTTGTGAGCCTAGCACCCCAAGTGTGATGCCTCAAATGCTTCACACAACACCAAATGCTCTTGGAAGAACTTATGAGAGAATACTCACTTCACAAAATCGGCCAAGCCCTCTATTTCTTAGTGTGTAGCCGATTTGGGAGGAGATCATATTGCTTATATAGTGTTGACACACCTAGGGTTAAACCCTAATGTGTCATGACTCTTCATTTCCATGACCCATGGGTTTGTAACTCCCATGGAGCATCCATGGAGCATCCTATGGGTGGAACCCAACTTGATGATCCATGGAGCCTTTTAGCCCACTATACAAGATATGGATGATTTACTTAATCAACCCATATATTTAATTAGTTATCTTTTGATCACTTAATTAATTCTAAATTAATTCTTGATCAAACTAATCAAATAATATTATTAATATATTAGAACTTATAATATATTAATAATCTCCAAGCGTTATTTCTCTCATTTAGTCTATCCAATTGCATGGTGCCATGCAACCCAAATGGACCATGCCGGGTCGGGTCAAGTACATACCAGAAATAGTTATGGACTTAGACACCTTATCCAACAATAATATTGTATATTCTTGAAACCGAGACGTGTGAGTTGTTATTTGTTGGTCAGTTACACATTGATAATAAGTAAACGCACCAGTAACTTGGTGTTATAAAACTTATCGTTGTGTGTGATTCGATCAATAAATGGAAGCGAGCATTTGAGTCGAAGTTTATCCATTCCTTTTACCCAAAGTGGGATAAAAGCAATATCTATGGGCCTCTCGATGATTTACTGATGACACCTAAGAGCTTGGCCAAGCCGAGACTAAGTTGATGTGTTCAATTGTAGTCTGTTGTCAGTCGTCATAAATCGGAAGTCAGGAAATAGTATAGAGAGAATGATTGAAATTCATGTCTTATGTCTATACAATATCTTGAGAATGGAGGAATATATAATCCCTTATCTAGAGGAGACGCTATCTGATAAGATCAGAGTTGACAGCGGCTTTTGAAAGCTACAATTGCTGATCAGGTTTTGAAGTCGTACGGAAAATAGTTATTAGACTTATCCAAGTGGGAGACTATTGGATTAGTGTCTAAGTCCATAACTATTTTGGTATGTACTTGACCCGATTATGAGCATGGTCTTTTTGGGTTGCCTTCACCATAGCAATATGTAGGATGATTTAAGGAGAGAAAGGTTTAAATATGATTTACTAATATATTATGAGAATAATATATTAAAGGAGAAATCATATTGTTTAATTAGTATTAGTCAAGAATTAATTGATAATTAATTTTGTGGCTAAAAGGGATTAATTAAACTTAGGGGACTGAAGTTGTAATTATAAGATAATTATAATTGGGCTATGGATCACCTAATAATATATAGGTTGGACGAATTCTATGGGAAGCCCATTAGAAATCGTCCAAGGGATATGTTTAAGGAGTCCATGGGCTGCTTAGGGCCTAAGCAGTCATATTAGGGTTTCCTAGTTGTAAACCCTAATAGCCTACATGTATATAAAAGGCCCCTATGCCCCAAAAACGTGGACAAGTCTTCCATCAGGGTTTCCAGCCGTTTTTGGGCAGCCTCTCTTCTTCTCCTCTTCATCCATGTTGCATATGGTGTTTGTGACTCCATTAGAGGTGCAGCACTTGAGGCACTAAGCTTTCTAAGGCCAATCCAAGCCAGGAATTGATTGTTATTGCTATATAACAATCAAAGGTAATTCTATAAACCCTAATTCAGTTTATAATATGTTAGATCTAAGTTTATTAGTCTTGGATTCAAAGCATGTACAATAGAGAAACCTAGATCTAAGCATTAGGGTTTGTATGAGCACATAGGATTGTTCATATGCCTAAAACCCATCAGAAACTTCACATGAATGAGAACATGAGACTTCATTGACCGGAAGGTTTGCAGAACTCATTGTTTTTCGACAATTCAAAGCGTCAAGTTCTTCAAATATATCAGCAAGACTAAGACGATTGAGATCTTTTGTCTTCTTGATGTCGGCCACGTCCATATCCCACAATTTCGGAAGTGTATTCAGCAGCTTTTTGTTTATCTCATATTTGGTCAAGAAGATCCCAGCTATATTCATCTCAGTGGTAAGTGTGGTAAATCGCTGCAACTGAGCTTCCAGGGTTTTCCAGGGATATGATCGAACATGTTGAAGTTTTGTCTTAACATCTCTTGACGACTCTCTTTCATGTCTTAAATTCCCTCGTAAACTTCAAAACCTATTAAAAGCACAACTAGAACTTAAAAGTCAAACTTAAATTTAAAAAATGCCCTTTGACTATAAACCTCAAAAGTCAACCTTAAAACTCAAATTTAAAAATTCAAACTCAAAAGTTAAACTTGAAAAGTCAAACTTAAAAGTCAAACCGAAAAGCTAAATTTGAAAATTAAAAGTCAAACGAGAAAGTCCAAGTTTAAAGTCAAAGGTCAAACTTTAAAAGTCAAAGTCAAAATTTTAAGTAAAAAGTCAAAATTAAAAGTCAAATTAAAAATTAAAATTTTTGGTTGAAAATGGAGCTTAAAAATAAAAGAAATTAATTTTTTTTTGATGAAAAAGGAATTTAAAATTAAAAAGGAATTGAATTTTGGGCTGAAATTGACAAAAATGCGAAAGTTGGAACCGGGAGGGACACTTTATGAATTAATTTTCGAAGGAATGAAGCAAGTTGTGAGCTAGACGAGTTGGTAAAGCGCAGTGATGCTCAACCAGAGGTCCCGGGTTCATTCCCCGGCATCCCCAATTTCCATTTCCTTTTTATTGAAGCGCTGCTATGAGGCTGCTGCTGCGAGAACGAGGCCGATGATGCAATGTGAGTACGTGCGAGGCTGCTGTACGAGAAGGCGTGCGAACCGGAAACCCTGCTGGATTGTACACATGTTAGCCGTAAACCGCCAGGCCGCAAACTCCCAACCGCAAGCTCGGGCCGTGAACCTCGGGCTGCAAACTCCGGACCGTGAACTCCGAATCTTAAACCCTTCAAGGACCGTAAACACTTCGCAGATTTCGTGAAAAACAGCGTTTTTCACCCCTTTTTTCTCCAAAACTAGATCAAAAACTCGTTTTTATCAAAAACGCAAAGAACAAACCCCCCTTATTTTTCAGAGATCTATCCAAAAATGCAAAAAGATTTTGAAAGCAAGATCAAATAAGCTCCAGATCTGACAAAATTGAATGATACAATCCTTGCTCTGATACCAATTGTTAGTCCCTAAAAATGCATGTGTATCAATCGGATCCGTTTGATGGTGCGGAATCCCAATCAAACGGATGATGTCTGATCAAATAGAAGAAAAGGAGGAGAAGAAGATGATGAATCTTGTATGTATTGATATGAATGAAGATCCGGATACAAGATTCAAACACATTAACACACAATCTCTTTTTTCTCTCTCTCTAGAACACCTTCAAATGCACACACTTAAGCTCTTCTAGTGTTCATCACTCTATTCCTCACACCCCTCACCCCTATATATACATGAGAATATGGGCAGTAAGCAAGTTTTACGACCGTAAATGGGTTTACGACCGTAAACTCACTCACCGACCGTAAATAGCTAAACAATACATAATAATACAATTTCTCAGAAAAGCAAAGTATAAACCATATTTTTGACCCAACATTGCAATGCTGGTAGGCACACCGAAAAATTTTGTTTTTCAAAATTTCAAGTTGAAAATCATTTTGAACATAATTCTACTATAACTATTTCCAGCCTCGCATTAACCTTCCTTAATTAAGCATAGTTGGCTAGGCTATACTTAATTAAAGTCCAATAATGCATACTCAAATTAGTTATACAAGTAGTGTATTCGGTAGCTTAAAAATGTTTATTATTTTTTTGGATATAGTTGTGGTTTTCTAAAGAAAAGTTGGTATTCTCTATAACCTTCAACTCTGATACAATTTCTATCAAACCCCGCTAAAGCTGAAACACAGGGTGTGGCAGTACAAAGGGTGTCATAGAAAAAGTTAAAAGATAACAGCACCCATAGTATTAAAAACTTTACAAATTACAATATGTTTGAACAACTTTTAAAAGTAATTACAACGTATTAAAATAGAACAACACATGCAAATGCTCCTATAAGTGTTATGTCTCAACGTGCCTCTTACTAGGTGATTCCTGAAAATGCATGTAAAACGAGCATCAACAATAAAAATAGTTGGTGAGTTCACAAGTTACAAATAATATTTGTGACAACCCGATACTTTGAATCAATGTAATGACCTAAAAGTCAAGAATTGTAAACTATTTTCATATAATGGAAATTGCGTTAAAAATAAAATGTTCCAAAGTCTCTATTAGGTTGCATAAAATGATAGATATCGTGTCAAGGTTTTTAGAAATTTACAGAACACTCAAATCTGAGTTATAACGAACAAGTTATGACCAATCGAAGATTCGTGTCAAAACCGGTAAAAAACTATTAAACGTAATAAGTGAAATTTCAATAATATACTTTCTAGCCTTAGGTATCTAAACGAAAGTCGTAGATTATACTAAACCGTGAGCATACATAAAAAGAACGTCCACATCTGACTTTGTATGAGGAAGTTATGATTTTTCTAAGTATCGAAATAGAAGTAGACAACTAAAAACTTGAAATAGAGATCGAGCGACTTTTAGCCAACATAACCCAAATGAGAGTCAAAGATCTTAACAATAGTAATACAATGGTAAAAAATACTGATGAAAACCGACGTCAAACGAAGAAGTTATGGATTTTTAACGGACTTTTCCAGTCCCAGCCTGTTAAAAATATAATATTGAAAATAAATTCAAAACTAGCTGATGAAGTCTAAATGAAAGTTGTAGAGTATATTCTCACCTACACCTGGACATAAAGAACGTCGAAAACGGAGCTCTTATGCGAAAGTTATGCAATGTAGAAGTTCCGGGCCCATGAACCGAGGGGATTTACGCCCCGCATACGAAGGTACGCCCATGGTACCGAGTGCAAGGCCTCGGATCGACCACGTCTCCTATACTCTACCCCCGTCCCATCTGAAGTCCGGCGTCTGATGAAGGCGTCATGCATGACGTACGCCCAACATACTTGGGCGTACGCCCAACGTACGAGGCCAACTTCCACCCTATAAATAAGATGCGAGGGTGCCAGCTTCCTGTAACGCCTGTGTTTCTGGGCTTGCCATTTTTAGCAATGTAATAGTCTAGGTTAACCTTTGTAACTCATTTTGACATAATAAGAATGTATTATTTGAATATTATGTGTTTTATGCATAATTTCTTAATTATATGGCTTATACGAATTAAGAATAAAACAAGCGTCAAAATTTAAGTGTAAAATAAACCCGATATCTTTGCATAAATTGTAGTGGCCAAAGCGAGGTTTCCGAAAATATATAGAACGCCCAAATCTGACTTCGTATGAGGAAGTTATGATTTTCTGAAGTTTCGACTTAGCAGTATGCAACCCGAATACTGGATTTGAGATCGAGCAGTTTTTAGCCGAAACAATCGAAACGAGAATCGAAGATCTCGTTAATAGTAGCGAATCGATAAAAAGATAGGCAAAACGGACGTCGGACGAAGAAGTTATGAATTTATAACGAAGTTTTCCTGTCCCGGACTACTAAAAATAAATAATAAAAACAAAAGTAAAAATTAGCCGATGGAGTCTAAACGAAAGTTGTAGAGCATAGTCACACCTTCGTCTGGATATAAAGAACTTCGAAAACTGAGTTTGTATGATGAAGATATGAATTTCTGAAGTTTTTAAATAATTAATATTTATTTATTTAATCTTTAAATCGGATAGTTATCCGAAGGAGTAGCAATCTGATCCATACTACGCTCAGCATACACCGAAGCGTGACCCGCCTCGGACTCGAGTGCTCCGATGACGCATGCAGTGAGGTTTCGCACTACGCCCCGCGTAGAGCATTACGCCCAACGTAATGCGAGGCTTCAGCCTCTATAAATAGCATGCGAAGGCAGCCAAATTCTTTTTCCATTTTCTTCCTTTCTATTTAGTTTTTGCCTCGGTTTGTGTGCCAATTATATCCCGAAGCCCCGGTAACATTCCTGAGCCCCGAAGCAAGTTCCGAAGTCCCGAAGATCCCGAAGAGTGTTATTCCCGAGTCAAATCCCTGCCCGCGAGGAGCCCGGTTTTTGTGGAGATCTTCCAGATCTACCGTAGAATACTACTTCTGCAACTCGTAGTGTTGTCCGATCATCTTCTGATCAAGTGAGTGTGTAGTCACTTTCTTCTAACACATAATTATGAAGTATTTTATACAAAATACGTGTTATGTGTATATTTTGTTGATTATATGTGTCAATGTATATTCACTTTCTTCTGTCTCATAGATTTGATTTATTCTCTATGAAATACGTGTTATGTGTGTGTGCCTCATCTATTATGTGGAAAATGTATTGATTGAGCATGCTATACAGGTTTTAAAGTATGTATAAAAATGTATATTTTTATCTACTAATATGTTGGGTAGAACAAGGGTAGATAGTTGGTGTGTAATAAACAAATGAGAGGCCTCGATGTCGTTGTTGTTGATCTAGTCATTCAGCAGAATATGGATGACAACCACAGACTCTTTCAAGACGGTCCTGTGGAACACTAGTAGGCTCATAACCTGTAGGTGTTGTGAACGATGTATTCACCGGTGTACTCTATCCCCCTCATGGTTACCTTTTGGATATTTATTGCTAAGGAAGCCCCTTTGCAGTAATGTCCATCCCGTTGAAAATCCTAGATTAGGTCCCTTATAATAGATGTTGTTTTAGGGACGCAAAGTGAGGATAACGGGAATGAGTAATCAGGTTATTGTTGATTGTTGAATTAAATATAATTATTTATTGTGGGTTGAAAACCCTATGTGCTCACCAGGATCCCCTGCTTGACCCACTCAGTTTATTTGTATTACAGGAAGTGGCGCAAGAGCATAAGATGGATGAATCATCAAGTTGTTTTGTTTACAAGTCTGTATATGTATATATATGTTGAATGACTTGTAATGTTATTGTTTATGCTTTATGGTCTGTATCGGAACATGACATCCCGATTTTGATTATGAAATGAAATTATATTTCTTGATGAAATGTTTTGATAAAAGATCTATTTTATCATGTTTTGTTTTTGGGAACAAATTCCGCATCTATTTTAAAATCAAAAGGATTTACTCTGAAAATGTTTAAAAAGCATAAATGTAACCGGTCTTTTCTGGCCGTGATTTTGGGGATGTCACAGTTGGTATCAGAGCATTAGTTTAAGCGAACTAGGAATTTGTAGGATTTCTAGATATAAACTTAGAATGCTAAGTGGAAATTTTAGTTGAGTGTCTGTTGAATTTTAGACACGAGCACTAGTTTATTTTAGGAAAAATTGCCTAAAATGCTTTTATGTGCTAAATGTTGTATGATTTCCATATATGATATTGTTTGTTTGGATCTACGGTTTGTTGCCAACCGGATCTGAAGGTTTATGTGTTTAGGATTCTAAGTGTATGACGACTATATTAGAACTAGCATGTAATCATTTCGGAGTTATATGGAAGATCATAATATCTTTCAAGAATGAAGATCTAAATTTCACCTTATTCGGTGTATAGATCAAGAATGGCGATAACAAGAAGCGGTGTTGGAAACGCAAACAAAAACAGGAATCAACCGCCTGTAATTCAACAAGTAGTTGTTGAAGCTGCTGCACCAGAACAGATCACCATGGCGGGAGTGCAAGCCATGATTCGGGCTATGTTAGCCGAACAAAGGGAAGAAATGCGACAGATGTTGCATGGAAATAGGGACGAACCTATCATACCTATTGTGGAACCCGAACTGATTCCCGAACAATCGGAGGAAGGGAACAATAGTCGCATTGCTAGTCAAATTGAGACTCAAGAAGAACGAAGGAACGATCCGGAAAGGAGAAACAACAAGGATGGGCGAATGTGCAAGAATTTCTTAGGCGCCAAGCTGCCAAGTCTTTCTGGGAGCCCAAAGCCTGTTGAAATTATGGATTGGATCTCCGAGATGGAGATGGTATTTGAAAGTTGCGACTGTAGTGACAAACAGAAGACTGTCTTTGCAGTTAGACAACTGAAGGCTGGAGTCTTTAGCTGGTGGAAGTTGTTGGCAGATACTATGCCACAAGGAGAAGCTCTGAAAATGTCATGGGAGGAGTTCTTAGAACAACTGAGGGTGCAATATTGTTTAGAGATAGATCTGATTGATCTGAACAATGAGTTCGAAAATTTGAAGAAGGGGAGAATGAGCGTAGATGACTATGTTATTGCATTCACTAAGAAAATGAAGTTATTTCAGTACCTAGTACCAACAGAGCTCTCCGAGATCGAGAGGTTCGCTAATGGACTGCCTGTTGACTTTGGTCCGACAGTCAAGATGGCAACTTCTCTAAAAACAGCTTTTCGAGCAGCTAAGAACGTGGAATCCCAACACAAGGAAAAGGGTCTGGAAAGGATAGAGGTTGGTGAGTAGAGGAAAATCGTTGGACCTTCAGGGTCTAGCAAGAAACATAAATTCTCGAAATCTAGTTCGAGAGGAGGTGGAGGAAAGGTAGAGGCGAAATGGTGCGAAAAGTGTAAAAAGAAGCATCATGGGAAATGTGACGGGGAGGTAGTCACATGCTTCAAATGTGGAAAGTCAGGGAATTATGCCAACGAATGCACATTTACCAAGAAAGTTTTCTATGGTTGCGGTGAGGAGGGTCACATGTTGAGGGACTGCCCTAAGAAGAAGGAAGCAACGAGACCCAACATTCCACCAAAGCCGAAAGCAAGAGACTTCTAGATGACACTGGAAGCTGCCAAAGAAGAAGCTGATGTCGCTTCAGGTACCTTTCCTATAAATGAATTGCCTGCCCAAATTTTATTTGATTCTAGAGCCAACTACTCCTTTATATCGCATGAATTTGGTAGAAAACTAGCTTTGCCTGTTGTTAGACTAGATGATGTTTTATTAGTCGAAGTTGCTAGTGGCAAGTTTATACCTGTTAGCCATCATATGAAAAACATCTTAATCGATTCAAATGGGAATAAGTTCCACGAGGAATTATTGCCTATCGAACTTAATGGTTTCGACATCGTGTTGGGAATGGATTGGCTTAGCGCCAATAATGCCGAGATTTATGCAAGAAGAAAATAGTGAAAGTGAAGCCGGCTGGGATGGAATCGTTTATGGTGTATGGAGATAAACGCCGAGTAAATTCTGGAATCATTTCTCTAATGAAATCCATAAAGTGTTTGACCAAGGGGTGTAGATCATACTTAGCATTCGTGATCGATGCTAAAAAGGAAAAGATGGTGATGCAGAATATTCCCGTGGTCTGTGATTATCCGGAAGTATTTCCCGAAGATCTTCCTGGATTACCACCTGATAGACAAGTGGAGTTCAGAATAGACTTGTTACCAGGAACCATGCAAATAGCGAAAGCACCTTATCGATTAGCACTGACGGAGATGAAGGAGCTGATGATGCAACTTCAGGAATTATTGGACAAAGGTTTCATTTGACCTAGTTCATCACCCTGGGGAGCTCTTGTGTTATTTGTAAAGAATAAAGATGGAAGTATGAGAATGTGCATCGATTACAAAGAGCTGAATAGGGCAACAATAAAGAATAGATATCTGTTGCGATCGATTGATGACCTATTCGATCAACTTCAAGGTTCAAGTTATTTTTCAAAGATCGACCTAAGGTCAGGATGTCATCAGCTGAAGGTGAAAGAGCAGGACATAGAGAAGACTGCATTCAAAATGCGATACGGACACTACGATTTCTTGGTTATGTCGTTTGGACTAACCAATGCTCCAGCAGCATTCATGGATCTGATGAATAGGGTTTGTAATCCTTTCCTTGATAAATCTGTAATAGTGTTCATAGATGACATTCTGATTTACTCGAAAAGCCAAGAGGATCATGGCAGACACTTGTGAGAAGTGTTAGAAGTCTTGAAGAAGGAGAAGCTGTATCCTAAGTTCTCCAAATGTGATTTTTGGATTCGAGAAGTCCAATTCTTGGGTCACGTGGTCAACCAAGAAGGTATAATGGTTGATCCGACAAAGATTGAAGCTGTGACAAAGTGGGAGAAACCGAAGAATCCCAAGGAGATCCGAAGCTTTTTGGGATTAGTCGGATATTACCGAAGGTTTATCCAGGGCTTTTCTTCGATCGCTAGTCCATTAACAGCTTTGACCCAAAAAGGAGCTGTTTATGCTTGGAATGATAAGCACAGAGAAGCTTTCGAGTTGCTAAAGAAAAGGCTATGTGAGGCACCGATTCTTTCTCTACCCGATGGAGTTGAAGACTTCTCTGTTTATAACAATGCGTCTAGGTTGGATTGGGTTGTGTTTTGACCCAAAGGGAAAAGGTGATCGCATATGCGTCTCAACAGTTGAAAGAGCATGAGAAGAACTACCCGACGCATGATTTTGAGTTGGCAACGGTAGTTTTCGCTCTAAAAATATGGAGGCATTACCTCTATGGAACAAAGTGCAAATTGTTCACTGATCATAAGAGTCTCCAATATCTCTTTAGTCAGCAAGAATTGAACATGAGACAACAACGCTAGCTAGAATTACTTAAAGACTATGACTGTGAGATACTTTACCATCCCGGTAAAGCTAATGTTGTTGCTGATGCTCTCAGTTGGAAAGTCAATCTTGAAAGAAAAAGGCCAAGAGCGTTGAGAATAGAAGTTTTCTCGACTATTTTGGAAAGTATAAAGAAAGCTCAAAGCGAAGCTATTGAAAAGAATGACCGGAAAGAGGAACGTTTGGGTAAAACATTGGCGTTCGATACAAATGGTCATGGAATGAAGGTATTCCAAGATTAGGTTTGGGTACCTAATTCAGGATGAATGAGAGATCTTCTGATGGAAGAAGCTCACAAAACCATGTACTCCATTCATCCTGGTAGCACAAAGATGTATACGGACCTGAAACCCTATTACTGGTGGCCGATGTTGAAGCTCGACATTGCGAAGTATGTGGCGAAGTGTGTGACTTGTGCGAGAGTCAAGGCACAACATCAGAAACCGTACGGGAATTTAGAACCTTTGCATGTGCCTATGGGCAGTTGGCAAGACATCACAATGGATTTTGTCACTAAACTACCCAGGACAAAGAATGGTCACGACATGATTTGGGTGGTCGTTGATTGATTCACTAAGAGTGCACATTTCATAGCAGCCAACGAGAAATGGTCTATGCAGAAGCTTGCGAATTCTTATGCGAAGGAAATTGTGAGGCTTCACTGTGTTCCACTAACGATTGTGTCGGATAGTGATAGCCGTCTGACCTCAAGGTTTTGGAAAAGTCTAGAAGAGGAGATGGGTACCAAGTTGTGTTTGAGTACAGCTTACATTCCATAGACTGATGGTCAGAGCGAACGAACGATACAAACGCTTGAAGATATGCTTAGAGCATGTACTCTAGAATTCCAGGGTAACTGGGATGAACATTTACCACTGGTAGAATTTTCCTACAACAATAGTTTTCACTTGAGCATAAAGATGGCACCTTATCAAGATTTGTATGGACAAAAGTGTCGTACGCCGTCTTGTTGGCTTGAGGCTGGGGAAAAGCAGCTTATGGGACCGGAGATAGTCCATCAGACTGCGGAAAAGTTGAAAATAATTAGAGAAAGAATGTTAGCTGCTCAGGATCGTCAAAAGAGCTACGCTGACAAAAAGCGAAGACCGATAACTTTTGAAGTTGGGGATTCGGTCTTACTTAAAGTCTCGTCGTGGAAGGGACTTATAGGGTTTGGTAAAAGGGGAAAGTTAAGTCCAAGGTTTACTGGACCATTTAATGTTCTTCAGAGGATTGGGAACCAAGCTTACAAGCTTGAATTACTAAAAGAACTGAATGGAATTCATAACGCTTTCCACGTATGTTATTTAAGGAAGTTCACGGGAGAAGTTCCCTATATGATTCCACTTTCGGAGTTAAGAATTGATGAAAACAAAAGGTTGATTGAAGAACTAGAGGCAATCGTTGATCGAAAGACTATGAAATTGCAACGTAAGATGGTTGAGTTAGTGCTTTTTCGATGGAAACACACGAATGGGCCAAATCTCACCTGGGAAATGGAGAGTGCCAAGTTGAGTCGCTACCCGCATTTGTTTGTTGATGTGTGATTCAGGGGACAGAATCATTCTAAGGTGGAGAGAATTGTAATGCCTGTGTTTCTAGGCTTGCCGTTTTTAGCAATGAAATAGTCTAGGTTAACCTTTGTAACCCATTTTGAAATAATAAGAATGCATTATTTGAATATTATGTGTTTTATGCTTAATTGCTTAATTATGTGGCTTATATGAATTAAGAATAAAACAAGCGTCAAAATTTAAGTGTAAAATAAACCCGATATCTTTGCATAAAGTTGTAGTGGCCTAAGCGAGGTTTCTGAATATATATAGAATGCCTAAATCTGACTTTGTATGAGGAAGTTATGATTTTCTGAAGTTTCGACTTAGCAGTATGCAGCCCGAATACTCGATTTGAGATACAACAATTTTTAGCCGAAACAATCTAAACGAGAATCGAAGATCTCGTTACTAGTAGCGAATCAATAAAAAAGATAGGCGAAAACGGACGTCGGACGAAGAAGTTATGGATTTATAACGAAGTTTTCCTATCCCGGCCTACTAAAAATAAATAATAAAAATAAAAGTCAAAATTAGCCGACGGAGTCTAAACAAAAGTTGTAGAGCGTAGTCACACCCTCGTGTGGATATAAAGAACGTCAAAAACGGAGTTCGTATGAAGAAGATATGAATTTATGAAGTTTTTAAATAATTAATATTTATTTATTTAATCTTTAAATCGGATAGTTATCCGAAGGAGTTAGCAATCTGATCCACACTACGCCCAGTGTAGTTGAGTTCGCCCCACGTACACCGAAGCGTGACCCGCCTCGCACTCGAGTGCTCTGATGATGCATGTAGTGACGTTTCGCAGTACGCCCCGCGTAGAGCATTACGCCCAGTGTAATGCGAGGCTTCAGCCTCTATAAATAGCATGCGAAGGCAGCCAAATTCTTTTGCCATTTTCTTCCTTTCTCGTTAGTTTTTTCCTTGGTTTGTGTGCCAATTATATCCCAAAGCCCCGATATCATTCCTGAGCCCCGAAGCTAGTTCCGAAGTCCCGAAGATCCCGAAGAGCGTTATTCCCGAGCCGAAGCCCTGCCCGCGAGGAGCCCGGTTTTTGTGGAGATCTTCCAGATCTACCAAAGAATACTACTTCTGCAAGTCGTAGTGTTGTCCGATCATCTTCTGATCAAGTGAGTGTGTAGTCACTTTCTTCTAACACATAATTATGAAGTATTTTATACAAAATACGTGTTATGTGTACATTTTGTTGATTAGATGTGTGAATGTATATTCACTTTTTTCTGTCTCATAGATCTAATTTATTCTCTATGAAATATGTGTTATATGTGTGTGTTTTATCCGTTATGTGAAAAATGTATTTATTCAGCATGCTATACATGTTTTAAACTATGTATAAAAATGTATATTTTTATCTACTAATATGTTGGGTAGAACATGGGTAGATAGTTGGTGTGTAATAAACAGATGAAATGCCTCGATGTCGTTGTTGTTGATCTACTCATTCAGCAGAGTATGGATGACGACCACAGACTCTTTCTAGAAGCTCTAGTGGAATACTAGCAGGATCATAACCTGTAGGTATTGTGAACGATGTGCTCACCGGTGTACTCTATCCCCCTCATGGTTGCCTTTAGGATATTTATTGCTACGGAAACCCCTTTGCAGTAATATCCGTCCCGATGAAAATCCTAGATTAGGTCCCTTATAATAGATTTTGTTTTAGGGACGTAAAGTGAGGATAACGGGAATGAGTAATCGGGTTATTGTTGATTGTTGAATTAAATATAATTATTTATTGTGGGTTGAAAACCCTATATGCTCACCAGGCTCCCAAGCCTGGCCCACTCAGTTTATTTGTATTACAGGAAGTGGCACAAGAGCATAAGATGGATGAATCATCAAGTTATTTTGTTTACAAGTCTGTATATGTATATATTTGTTGAATGACTTGTAATGTTATCGTTTATGCTTTATGGTCTGTATCGGAACATGACATCCCGATTTTGATTATGAAATGAAATTATATTTCTTTATGAAATTTTTTGATAAAAGATCTATTTTATCATGTTTTGGTTTTGGTAACAAATTCCGCATCTCTTTTATAATCAAAAGGATTTACTCTGAAAATGTTTAAAAAGCATAAATGAAGCCGGTCTTTTCTGGCCGTGATTTTGGGGATGTCACACTTCCTTTGCCAATTTACACTATCTCTCTCTTATTTTCTCACTTCTGAGCCCCTCGAGACTACCCTGACGCCCCCGTTACGTATCCAAGTCCCGACAATGTTCCGAAGCTCCGAAACTCCTTAGAAATATACCACTTCCCGGTTGAAGTGCTGCCCGAGAAAAGTCTTGCTTTCTTCAACTCATCACACTTTCCAGGTGAGTTCATACCCCTATCACAACACTTTTAAATGCTTTTTAAACACTTTTAGGGGAGAATACAAGTAAACACACAGTTATTATCGGGTGAAAACATAAATCTATTGCTATACATTCCATGCAGTTGTTATTACTATCTTATGAACTTTTTAACATGCAAAACACTTCACTATACAACTTCACCCATTCAAGATACTATATGTTTTATAAATAAGAAATATGTTTTATTTATAAAAGTGCATATTACATTACATCAAGAGTAATCATTCAACTATAATATTTTGTATACATACATGAAACACACTATTGAAAAACTATAATAGGTATAGTTACGAGGAAATCAAGATATTTTACATACTAAAAATACTATAACGAGGAAATACTCACACATACAAGAAAAATGAACATTTCATAAGTAAATCTATTTGATACTAACTTTTGTGAGACTTTTGGCTTCACGTACTTTCTAGTATGCATTTAAAGTCCTGTATTATATACCATAATCTTTTGTAGGGAGAGCGTGATACTTGTGTATAGATCTATACGAGATTGACAACCCCACACCCAAACTGTTAGCTGTAGTTAGACCTGCAGGTCTGGGGTGAAAAACGTCATAACATTCCAACGCCTGAAGAACGTTGTTACAGGCAGTCTAGGTCAATAGCATGGTTATAAAATTCACATGAAGTATTAAAAACATTTCTGATTTACTGGGTTGTTAAACGACTTAGTGACTTTGTATACATTTATAAATCTACTTACACTATTTTAGGTATGGAAAATACCTATGCATCCCAGCTATTGGAACTCTTAAACAACTACCATTCTCTTCTGGAAAATATTGGATTTTTTAAAAAACAAACACGATTTCTTTATACGAAAGGGGCATACAATTCTTATACAAAAACGCTTATGAACTCACCAACTTAATTGTTGACAATCTTTTAAAACTACTTATATTTCTCAGGGATTCAGTAATACAGGTAATATCAGCTTTTGGGGAAAGGACGCTATGATGTCAGTTTCAAAACTTGTTAATGATGGGATTTGAGCATTCTAACACTCCTAAGTGTACATGCAACCCTAATAACCTTGGATCTATGTTTGTTTAATTATCATGGAAAGTTGATTTCCAAGGTTATCATCCTATCTAGCAGACATGGGGAACAATTTTAACTTAAATGAAAGATAGAATTACATACCTTGTTGTTGCTTATGATCCTTGAAACCTTGTGAGCCTAGCACCCCAATTGTGATGCCTCAAATGCTTCACACAACACCAAAATGCAATGGAGAAACTTAAAGAGGATATATAACACACAAAATTGGCTCTAGCCCTCTTTCACTTGTAAGTGTAGCCAATTTTGGGGAGAAACACATTGCTTATATAGTGTGTTGCACTAGGTAAACCCTAATGTAACATGACTCTTCATTTCTTGATCCATGGGTTAACTCCATGGAGCATCCTATGGGTGCAACCCAAGTTGATAATCCATGGAGCCTCTTAGCCCACTATATAAGATATCGAACATTTAGATAATCTACCCATATATCTAATTAGTTATCCTTTGATCACTTAATTAATTCTAAATTAATTCTTGATCAAACTAATTAAATAATATTATTAATATATTAGAACTTATAATAATAAACCATAAGTGTTATTTCTCTAATTTAGTTTATCCAAATGTGTGGTGCCATGCAACCCAAATGGACCATGCAGGGTCGGGTTAAGTACATACCATAAATAGTTATGGACTTAGACACCTTATCCAACAGTCTCCCACTTGGATAAGTCTAATAACTATAACTACAAGACTTCAGGAACCGATCAGCAATCGTAGCTCTTTCAAGGTTTCTCGGAACTGAGAAGATGTTGATGCACCATTTAAGATAAGTGATCATGTAATCCTCTGTTCTAGATATCAGCCGGACAAATACATCAAACAATGTCTTGCTTATTGTCCAACAGTTTGTTTCCCGATTTTCCTGATTTCTATGACAAAGAACTTAATCGAACACATCAATTTAGTTCTGACTGGGCCCGGTACATAGGTCAAAACAAAATCATCGAGGGGCCCAGATATCAGCTTCTAACCCATGAAGGAACAGATAAACTTCGACTCATATGTTTGCTCTACTACTTGTTGAATCATACACAAAAGCACGTTTTATAACATCGAGTTACCAATGCGTTTTCGTACAATCAATGCATAACCAACTCATAGGTAACAAATCCTATCTCTAGGTTTGTAGACTTATATGATATTACCATCTCACGATCACTCGAGATAAATTCCATGAAGTGATGCTAGTGAGCGTGGATTTATTCCAATACTCATAACTTATTAGTACTCATGAAGTGTTGTCCTAAAACTTGACACCTACAACCAACTTCATGACAGTCTTAATTCATATCTACTTCCAACATATGACCGACTTTCGAAAATTTGAATAATATGTAACAATCAAACATAATATTCTGGAAGTCAAAACATGCAAAATAAATTATAGTAAGCGATTGACAAAAGATAGCAACACTTTACTCATAAATAAACACAACTTTTATTCATCATCAAATGTCAATTACACTTTACAAATTTCAAAATTATCTAACTACTAAAACTAATATCATCCTTCAGCCCTATACTCCGAGCATGCTGGAGATGCTTAACCCTACTCAGTCCCTTCGTGAGGGGATCTGTTGGGTTCTTAACTGATGATACCCTCTTTGCCACGGGGATTCCTTCTTCTAAGCGATGTCTAATAAAATGATATTTTATGTCGATGTGTCTGGATCTCCTGTGATCCCTTGGTTCCTTGGCTAAGGCAAAAACACTTTCACTATCACAAAAAATTTCCAAAGGCTCCTTTATAGCTGGTACTACTCCAAGGTCTCCAAAGAAGTTCTTCAGCCATATTGCCTCCTTTGTTGCCTTGCTCGCTGCTATATACTCTGATTCACAAGTGGAATCAGCAACTGTCTCCTGCTTGGAACTCTTGCAAGTGATTGCTCCTCCGTTTAGGGTAAAGATCCAGCCTGACTGAGAGCGGAAATTATCCCTATCAGTATGGAATCCAGCATCACAATACCCTACAACTCTCAAGTCATCACTCCCACCGAGGGTAAGGACCTAGTCCTTAGTCCTCCGCAGGTACTTGAGAATATTCTTTACCGCTGTCCAGTGAGCCTTGCCAGGGTTCCCCTGATACCTGCTAACCATGCTCAAAGAAAAGGCTACATCAGGCCGAGTACGAGTCATAGCATACATGATCGAGCCTACAGCCGAAGCATAAGGCACCTGACTCATTTCTGCTATTTCAGCCTCAGTACTCAGACTTTGAGCTTTACTCAATCTGGCGTTACACTGGATAGGTAACTCTCCTTTCTTGGAGTCCTGCATGCTGAATCTCTTTAGCACCTTATCCAAGTAGGTACTTTGACTAATTCCAATTAGTCTTTTACTCCGGTCTCCCTAGATCCTTATCCCTAGAATATAGGCAGCTTCTTCTAGGTCCTTCATAGAGAAACGCTTCCCAAGCCAGGACTTAACTTCCTACAGTATTAGGATGTCATTTCCTATGAGTAGTATGTCATCCACATACAATACCAAAAAGCTAAATATACTCCCACTAGCCTTGACATATACACACAATTCATCTTCACTCCTAGAAAAGCCAAACTCTTTGACTTTATCATCAAAGCAAATATTCCATCTACGAGGTGCTTGCTTTAATCCATAAATGGATTTCTCAAGCTTACACACTCTATTAGGGTACTCTGTACTGACAAAACCTCTGGCTGACTCATGTAAACATCGTCAGCCAACTTTCCATTAAGGAAAGCGGTTTTGACATCCATTTGCCATATTTCATAATCATGAAATGCAGCGATGGCTAACAGAACCCTAATAGACTTAACCTTGGCTACTGGAAAAAAGGTCTCATCATAATCAACTCCTGGAGTTTGAGAGAAACCCTTTGCAACCATTAGTGCCTTATAAGTGTGTACATTACCATCCATTTCGGTCTTCTTCTTAAAGATCCATTTACACCCTACAGTATGACGACCTGGTACATTCTCAACCAAGTTCCAAACTTGATTATCATACATGGACTGTATCTCGCTGTCCATAGCCTCTTTCCATTTAGCAGACTCAGGGCCTGCCATGGCTTCTGCGTAACTGTTAGGTTCATCAAGACCTATAAGTGTCTCATCACTGATAAGTGTATCACCTTCCGTAGTAATATGGAAACCATATCAATGCTCAGGTGCATTCCTAACTCTCGTGGAACGCCTCAGAGGTACAGACTCGTCAATTGGCTCAACAGGAGTTTCCTCCTCAAGTTGAGTGCTAGGGTTTGAAGTTCCTTCACCACTTGACTCTTGAATTTCATCAAGGTCAATGCTCCTCCCACTGTCTCCTTGGCTTATGAACTCTATCTCTCTCCAAAGACACCCCTCCTAGCTACAAAGACCACATTCTCACAAGGTCTGTAGAAGAGGTAACCAAAGGATTTCTGTGGGTAGCCGATGAAAATACACCTCTCGCTTTGGGGTTCTAGCTTATCATGAGTCTCGCACCTCACGAAAGCCTCGCAACCCTAAATCTTGATGTGGTCTAGTTTGGGTACTTTACCAGTCCACATCTCATGAGGAGTTTTGGTAACTTTCTTTGTAGGGACTAGATTAAGGATATGGGCGGCAATCTCTAAGGCATAACCCCAAAATTAGATTGGTAGCGAAGCTCGACTCATCATGGAACGAACCATATCCAACAAGGTTCGATTACGCCTCTCAGCCATACCATTCAACTACGGTGTCCTGGGAGGTGTCAATTGTGAGACAATCCCACATTCCCTAAGATAGTAAAGGAACTCGGAACTAAGATACTCACCACCTCGATCGGATCGAAGCATCTTAATGTTCCTTCCCAATTGATTCTCGACTTCCTGTTTAAACTCTTTAAACCTTTCAAAAGTGTTTGACTTATGCTTGATTAATTAGACATATCTATATCTACTATAATCATCAGTAAAAGTCAAATAATAACGATTAGCATCCCTTGTGGCATGTTTGAAGGATCCACACACATCCATGTGTACAAGATCCAACAATCCTTCAGCCCTCTCACAAGAACCGGTGAAGGGTCACTTTGTCATTTTTCCAAGCAAGCATGATTCGCAACTATCATCTGACCTTAGGTCAAATGACTCCAAGACTCCATCCTTTTGGAGTTAGCCTATGCGTTTCTTGCTTATATGTCTAAGACGATAATGCCATAATGATGCTTTATCCAAATTTTTATTAATTATTAACAGAATCAATACACAATACATTATTTCCTAAGTTATCTACAACATATACATTTTGATACACACCATCACAAGGTAATGCTTTAAAATAAAGAACATTATTAAGGAAAACATTAATAGAACCAACTTCATTATCAAATGAAATGGTAAAACCTTGTTTATACAATGCATGAAATGAAATAATATTTCTTGCCATTTCTGGCGACTAACAACATTTATTCAAATCTAAACTAAACCCACTACTTAGCGATAAAGTATAAACTCCAATCTTGGTGACAGGTGCAACTTTCCTATTCCCCATGATCAAGTTTATTCTTCCATGCTCCATATTCTCACTTCTTCTTAATCCATGCATGGTTGGGTTTAACATTCCCATCCTTCACATCTTGCTAGTACTTTGGGAAGTTCCGCTTCTATTGGGTCGTGTTTTGTGTTGCGTCTATTGGGCTCGTTAGCTAGTCCAAGTTTTGTCTTCAGTATGGGCCTGTCCATCCGTGAGCTTTGTAGGGTTTAATATAAATAGATGCTTGCATGCATCCTAGAAAGTAACGATAGTAACGATTAGAGAAGTATAATTCAGTATATTCATCATTCTTATTTTGTAACCCTAGAATCCTCTACAGCGGAAGTTCTTAGTCGAGCTCTGCTGAGGATTGAGTAATCTAATCATTCGACTCATTCAGATCCATACTTGTGTTTTGTTTTTATTGTTTTCACGTTCATTACTTACCTGTTACAAAGATCTAATCGATCAAAGAGTTATTATAACTCATCAATTGGTATCAGAGCAGGAGGCTGTGTAATTCATACACATCTTTTCTGTGAAAGAGTTTATGATTAGGGATATTCCGCATTAACTGATATTTATTGAGCCGTCATTCCATAATTGACGTAACTCAGCATTTATTTGTTTTGCCCTAATATTACATATTACAAGTCTGATCTTTCAAACAGGTAAAACGATCAAGCATGGACGAGTCACAATTTAATCCTATCAACATCTCAAACAACATTGGATCAACGACAAAGATTCCTATTCTTTACACCCAGGATTACGAGGTTTGGGGGCATCATTTTGAAGATTATGTCATCGGATCTGAAGATAATGGATATCTTATTTGGGAAGAAATCGTGTCTGGACCATTTGCTCACTCAGGAACATCTAAAATCATTAAAACTCAGAAAGAGTATAATGATCTGTTAAAGGATGTAAAGGACGTTGCTCAAGACGAAAAGGAAAAGTTTTAGTGCAACATTAAGGCATTGAGACTGATCCGATTCGCTCTTCAATCAGATATATTCAGGTTGGTGAGTTCCTACAGTACCGCTAAAGAAATCTGGGATATGCTGCGAGAGCTATATTCTACAGATGAAGATTTGGAGCATTCTATTCAAACCCTACTCTTGTCTAAGTTTGGTGAATTTAAGCAGAATTCTGATGAAACTGTTACTCAGACGTTCGATTGCTTCAATCATCTTCTTAGCAAGATGATCAAACATGATATAGAAAGGAATCTGATTGAACAGAAGGTCACCTTTTTGAATGGCCTAAGATCTCAGTGGAGAGTTGTCGTGTCCATAGTCAAAGCTCATGAGCAGTTTAAGTCTTATTCATTGGCAAAGCTGGTGGGAATCTTGAAATCACAAGAAAAGATTGTCATGCAAGAGAAGAATGTGGTCTCAAGTTTGGGGTCCTTGGCCCTCCTATCTAAAAGCAAAAATGTGGTAGAAGATGAAGATCTCAACCTAGAAGACTATGATCTTACTTCTGAAGATTATGCTATGATGGTGTCTAATCCAAAGAGGTTCATCAAGAAAAGATTCCCTACCAATAAGAACCAAAATTGGCAGGCAAGCTATAGTTCTGAAAAGGTTAGGGAGGAGCCGAAGACAGAGGAACCGAAGAAAGAGGTGAAAGTTGATGGGGATTTTGGTGTGAACTGCTACTACTGTGGAGGAAAGAACCATTATGCCAAAGACTGTGTTATGAAGAAAATGGTAGAGAAGGATGAGGAGAAAGATGAAGAGCCTGTGTTGATGAAAAAGTTGGAAGAGATCAAGAGAAAGAAAGATGCTACTAACCCTTCTATGAATGCTTTAATTGTACAGGGTTCGACAGCGGATGACGAGTTCGGTGGCGTGCAGGTCTGGTCAACCGACTCAGAGAATGATGAAGTCAGGAGGCCATCTCATGGAAAGGCATATGTTGCAAGAGGTGACGAAAGCAGTGGGAAATGTTTGATGGTGACAGATGTATCTCACATGAGGGGATACAATACAGACGGTGGGAATGATGACACCTAGGAGCGAGAGGACTTATGCTTCACAGCAAAACCTCTCAGTGTGCAGATCAATGAGCTTGATGAATTGATCAAGAAGTACAATCCCTTTTTATTTCATTCAAAGTCCCACACAATTCATATGAAAAAGAATTAATTAGCTTAAATTCAAGAATCTCAAATCTAGATAGCTGTTTAACTGAAACACGGGTCACCAATTCTAACCTAACTGACCAAATAAGCAGGGTGTCATCCAAGAGTGAGGAACGGAGGATGTGGATAGAGCTGAAGGAATCGGAGCTGATTAAATCTAAGGACGAAAACATTTATTTACAAAGAGACAATTTAAAACTTTTGAAACCGAGAAATGTTTTTTGTTTAACTGCTAAACGTCTTTAGGCTAACATCACTCAACTTCATCTGAACTGTGAAATAGGGCAGAAAATTCAATGCATGATTTTGCCCTTCCTTGAGTTTAAGGATGATGAAATCGATGTTGAAGCATATAATTGCGAAAGTGTAGTTTCGTCTGATGATGTGAATCCAACTTATATGTATGGTCTGGACAAAATGGAATCTTTTATATGTCCAGGGACCATAAGGACATGTTGAAAAACCTTTTAGATGAAAACGATAAGCTGAAACTAAGGACCGAAACCATACAAAAATTTGACTCGTTGAATGCCAATTTAAGTTCAGAAAACAAAATTGATGTTGAAAACGCATCTGAACTTAATGAGGACGAATATAGCCTGGTCAACTATATTTATCCGTGATCGGACCAGCGTATGTCAAGCAATGGTCGTAGTAAGCAACAAGTCAGAACTTACGAAAATAACACTAGTATCAAACTTACAAATTTAAATACTATAGGAATATTTGTGACACTATAACAATGGTAATAAACGTGTAAACCGCGACATTTCCATAGGACTAAGAATATTAAATAGAATTATGCTTATAAAAACTAAATGCCTGCACTGCCAGACCTATAATTGCAAAGTGCATACTTTAAAGGTTACACATGGTTAAGGTTTCATATGCTTTGGATTTATGATTTCTCTCTAGACCCTTATCCTTGTTTGAATGTGGATTTATAATGAAGCTACTTATCCGACAGCCTATTCAATCTCTAGTGTGTGTAAATTGTATACACTAGGTATCTATAGGAGGACTCAGTGTAGGTCTTATCATAAAAATTTTCTTACTCAACTTTTATATATAAAATTCTCTCATCTCTATTCACGATCAGACGAAATGGCAGGATTTCATATCCCTAGAGATCCTTACTACCCTAACCAGGGCAATGGAGGTTGGATTGAGGAAGATCCGAAAGAGGATCCCGTAGAGATTCCCGAGGAGGATCCAGAAGAGGATCCCTAAGAGGAACCTAAAGAAGAAGAAGGAGATGCAGACGATGAGGGCACTGACTCGGAACTAGTGGTCTACGGTCCTCCCCAAGTGGTACCAAATTTCCAATGGAACTTTCAGGGCCCGACGCCCCGTTGGGCTTTTGACCTAAGACAATGGAGCAGGGAATAAGGACAACATCCATCCTACAACATGGGACAAGGCTTTCATAATCTCGGAGACGAAAGTGTCACTGACAGGGCACTCCCTGTCATGATTCGTCGCATCGCCAATCAAAATGCGCAAACAGTAGTAAACTCCAACAAAATCATGAATATTGGTGCTACCACCAAAGTCACTGTGGTATGTCTTCGTCGTCTGGGCGGAGAACATGATCGAACAATAGAGCACACCGTTTCCCTTCAGAAGGACATTACCGTTGCTAGAGACGAGGTAAAAGAGTTCCGGAAAAGCCAAGCCGAAATGGAAAGGCACATCATCGAGGCTGAACGTCAAATAGCTCAGGCTTCTAATACCAAATATCATGGTCCGCAGCGCACCACCTATTCAGAGTAGCGCGCATACTACTAGCTCCATGTTATAGGCTAGACTTATCGAGTGGGCGTTGGTGCCACTTTTCCTTTATGTATGTAAAGCCGCTGAATTGTGAGTACACAATTCGGGGGTCTGAATGCTGTCAAATTTTCCCATTTGGTCACACCCCCAGGCCAGACGGCGGAAATGTCCGGAGGCGGGCGACTTCATTGTGCAGTATCACAACAATTAAATATAAATGAAAAAGAGCAATCCAAACATCATACATTGAGATAACAAACTTACATGGTTTACATATTGTATTTGTTCTTCGAGTTACACAAAATATACATAAATAGAATATTTCAAGCTACAGCTAAAAAGTCCTGCATCCGCATCCTTTGATACCTGCTTACTAGATCCCTGAGAATACAAGTTGTTTTGAAAAGCGTTAACTAAAAAGTTGGTGAGTTCATAAGCATTTTGTATAAAAATCATTTACACTTGTTTAGAATCGTTCTCATTGTACTTTCAGAAAATCCGATATTTTCTATGAAATCGTTTGAAGTCTTGCCTTGAAAATCATGGATATATGTGTGCATGTCATTACATTTGTTCATCCTTAACCAAGAATGTAAATGTTTAAATTATATTTATGGTGTTTGTGTTTGCTTTCATTACTTTGTATTCAACTCTTATGATACTACATGAAGTTATCCGCCCTCGAATGTTTCCACCATTCTGGTTCGGGGGTGTGACAGATTGGTATCTCAGCATTGTTTATACTGAACTAAGTATATTGTACCACATAAGATGTACAAACTATAAATGCATAGGGACTAAAAATCTCTAACAAAACGTCTACACCTGAACCCCATCTTATTAACTTAAATTGTTAATTTCATGAAAGCACAAATACATGCATACAACGATTTCTTTTCATAGCTAGAACTATAAAAAGGAATTAAGACAAGTTGGACACTACGAATAAACCACGGTATATGTAATCAGATCTAGGACGAATATAGCCTGGTCAACTATATTTATCCGAGATCGGACCAACGTATGTCAAGCAATGGTCATAGTAAGCAACAAGTCAGAACTTACGAAAATAACACTAGTATCAAACTTACAAATTTAAATACTATAGGAATATTTGTGACACTATAACAATGGTAGTAAACGTGTAAACCGCGACATTTCCTTAGGACTAAGAATCTTCAATAGAATTATGCTTATAAAAACTAAATGCCTGCACTGCCAGACCTATAATTGCAAAGTGCATACTTTAAAGGTTACACATGGTTGAGGTTTCATAAGCTTTGGATTTATGATTTCTCTCTAGACCCTTTTCCTTGTTTGGATGTGGATTTATAATGAAGCTACTTATCCGATAGCCTATTCAATCTCTAGTGTGTGTAAATTGTATACACTAGGTATCTATAGGAGGACTCAGTGTAGGTCTTATCATAAAAATTTTCTTACTCAACTTTTATATATAAAATTCTCTCATCTCTATTCACGATCAGACGAAATGGCAGGATTTCATATCCCTAGAGATCCTTACTACCCTAACCAGGGCAATGGAGGTTGGATTAAGGATGATTCGAAAGAGGATCCCGTAGAAATTCCCGAGGAGGATCCGGAAGAGGATCCCTAAGAGGACCCTAAAGAAGAAGAAGGAGATGCAGACGATGAGGGCACTGACTCGGAACCAGTGGTCTACGATCCTCCCCAAGTGGTACCAAATTTCCAATGGAACTTTCAGGGCCCGACGCCCCGTTGGGCTATTGACCTAAGACAACGGAGCAGGGAATAAAGATAACATCCATCCTACAACATGGGATAAGGCTTTCATAATCTCGGAGACGAAAGTGTCACTGACAGGGCACTCCCTGTCATGATTCGTCGCATCGCCAATCAAGGCGCGCAAACAGTAGTAAACTCCAACAAAATCATGAATATTGGTGCTACCACCAAAGTCACTGTGGTATGTCTTCGCCGTCTGGGCGGAGAACATGATCGAACAATAGAGCACACCGTTTCCCTTCAGAAGGACATTACCGCTGCTAGAGCCGAGGTAAAAGAGTTCCGGAAAAGCCAAGCCGAAATGGAAAGGCACATGATCGAGGCTGAACGTCAAATATCTCAGGCTTCCAAAACCAAATATCATGGTCCGCAGCGCACCACCTATTCAGAGTAGCGCGCATACTACTAGCTCCATGTTATAGGCTAGACTTATCGAGTGGGCGTTGGTGCCACTTTTCCTTTATGTATGTAAAGCCGCTGAATTGTGAGTACACAATTCGAGGGTCTGAATGCTGTCAAATTTTCCCATTTTGTCACACCCCCAGGCCAGACGGCGGAAATGTCCAGAGGCGGGCGACTTCATTGTGCAGTATCACAACAATTAAATATAAATGAAAAAGAGCAATCCAAACATCATACATTGAGATAACAAACTTACATGGTTTACATATTGTATTTGTTCTTCGAGTTACACAAAATATACATAAATAGAATATTTCAAGCTACAGCTAAAAAGTCCTGCATCCGCATCCTTTGATACCTGCTTACTAGATCCCTGAGAATACAAGTTGTTTTGAAAAGCGTTAACTAAAAAGTTGGTGAGTTCATAAGCATTTTGTATAAAAATCATTTACACTTGTTTAGAATCGTTCTCATTGTACTTTCAGAAAATCCGATATTTTCTACGAAATCGTTTGAAGTCTTGCCTTGAAAATCATGGATATATGTGTGCATGTCCTTACATTTATTCATCCTTAACCAAGAATGTAAATGTTTAAATTATATTTGTGGTGGTTTTGTTTGCTTTCATTACTTTGTATTCAACTGTTATGATACTACATGAAGTCATCCACCCTCGAATGTTTCCACCATTCTGGTTCGGGGGTGTGACAGATTGGTATCTCAACATTGTTTATACTGAACTAAGTATATTGTACCACATAAGATGTACAAAATATAAATGAATAGGGACTAAAAATCTCTAACAAAACGTCTACACCTGAACCCCATCTTATTAACTTAAATTGTTAATTTCATGAAAGCACAAATACATGCATACAACGATTTCTTTTCATAGCTAGAACTATAAAAAAGTATTAAGAAAAGTTGGACACTATGAATAAACCACGGTATATGTAATCAGATCTAGGACGAATATAGCCTGGTCAACTATATTTATCTGAGATCGGACCAACGTATGTCAAGCAATGGTCGTAGTAAGCAACAAGTCAGAACTTACGAAAATAACACTAGTATCAAACTTACAAATTTAAATACTATAGGAATATTTGTGACACTATAACAATGGTAATAAACGTGTAAACCACGACATTTCCTTAGGACTAAGAATCTTCAATAGAATTATGCTTATAAAAACTAAATGCCTGCACTGCCAGACCTATAATTGCAAAGTGCATACTTTAAAGGTTACACATGGTTGAGGTTTCATAGGCTTTGGATTTAGGATTTCTGTCTAGACCCTTTTCCTTGTTTGGATGTGGATTTATAATGAAGCTACTTATCCGACAGCCTATTCAATCTCTAGTGTGTGTAAATTGTATACACTAGGTATCTATAGGAGGACTCAGTGTAGGTCTTATCATAAAAGTTTTCTTACTCAACTTTTATATATAAAATTCTCTCATCTCTATTCACGATTAGAAGAAATGGCAGGATTTCATATCCCTAGAGATCCTTACTACCCTAACCAGGGCAATGGAGGTTGGATTGAGGAAGATCCGAAAGAGGATCCCGTAGAAATTCCCGAGGAGGATCCGGAAGAGGATCCCTAAGAGGACCCTAAAGAAGAAGAAGGAGATGCAGACGATGAGGGCACTGACTCGGAACCAGTGGTCTACGATCCTCCCCAAGTGGTACCAAATTTCCAATGGAACTTTCAGGGCCCGACACCCCGTTGGTCTATTGACCTAAGAAAATGGAGCAGGGAATAAGGACAACATCCATCCTACAACATGGGACAAGGCTTTCATAATCTCGGAGACGAAAGTGTCACTGACAGGGCACTCCCTGTCATGATTCGTCGCATCGCCAATCAAGGCGCGCAAACAGTAGTAAACTCCAACAAAATCATGAATATTGGTGCTACCACCAAAGTCACTGTGGTATGTCTTCGCCGTCTGGGCGGAGAACATGATCGAACAATAGAGCACACCGTTTCCCTTCAGAAGGACATTACCGCTGCTAGAGCCGAGGTAAAAGAGTTCCGGAAAAGCCAAGCCGAAATGGAAAGGCACATTATCGAGGCTGAACGTCAAATATCTCAGGCTTCCAAAACCAAATATCATGGTCCGCAGCGCACCACCTATTCAGAGTAGCGCGCATACTACTAGCTCCATGTTATAGGCTAGACTTATCGAGTGGGCGTTGGTGCCACTTTTCCTTTATGTATGTAAAGCCGCTGAATTGTGAGTACACAATTCGAGGGTCTGAATGCTGTCAAATTTTCCCATTTTGTCACACCCCCAGGCCAGACGGCGGAAATGTCCAGAGGCGGGCGACTTCATTGTGCAGTATCACAACAATTAAATATAAATGAAAAAGAGCAATCCAAACATCATACATTGAGATAACAAACTTACATGGTTTACATATTGTATTTGTTCTTCGAGTTACACAAAATATACATAAATAGAATATTTCAAGCTACAGCTAAAAAGTCCTGCATCCGCATCCTTTGATACCTGCTTACTAGATCCCTGAGAATACAAGTTGTTTTGAAAAGCGTTAACTAAAAAGTTGGTGAGTTCATAAGCATTTTGTATAAAAATCATTTACACTTGTTTAGAATCGTTCTCATTGTACTTTCAGAAAATCCGATATTTTCTATGAAATCGTTTGAAGTCTTGCCTTGAAAATCATGGATATATGTGTGCATGTCCTTACATTTATTCATCCTTAACCAAGAATGTAAATGTTTAAATTATATTTGTGGTGGTTTTGTTTGCTTTCATTACTTTGTATTCAACTGTTATGATACTACATGAAGTCATCCACCCTCGAATGTTTCCACCATTCTGGTTCGGGGGTGTGACAGATTGGTATCTCAGCATTGTTTATACTGAACTAAGTATATTGTACCACATAGGATGTACAAACTATAAATGCATAGGGACTAAAAATCTCTAACAAAACGTCTACACATGAACCCCATCTTATTAACTTAAATTGTTAATTTCATGAAAGCACAAATACATGCATACAACGATTTCTTTTCATAGCTAGAACTATAAAAAAGTATTAAGACAAGTTGGACACTACGAATAAACCACGATATATGTAATCAGATCTAGGACGAATATAGCCTGGTCAACTATATTTATCCGAGGTCGGGCCAACGTATGTCAAGCAATGGTCGTAGTAAGCAACAAGTCAGAACTTAGGAAAATCACACTAGTATCAAACTTACAAATTTAAATACTATAGGAATATTTGTGACACTATAACAATGGTAATAAACGTGTAAAACGTGACATTTCCTTAGGACTAAGAATCTTCAATAGAATTATGCTTATAAAAACTAAATGCCTACACTGCCAGACCTATAATTGCAAAGTGCATACTTTAAAGGTTACACATGGTTGAGGTTTCATAGGCTTTGGATTTATGATTTCTCTCTAGACCCTTTTCCTTGTTTGGATGTGGATTTATAATGAAGCTACTTATCCGACAGCCTATTCAATCTCTAGTGTGTGTAAATTGTATACACTAGGTATCTATAGGAGGACTCAGTGTAGGTCTTATCATAAAAATTTTCTAACTCAACTTTTATATATAAAATTCTCTCATCTCTATTCACGATCAGACGAAATGGCAGGATTTCATATCCCTAGAGATCCTTACTACCCTAACAAGGGCAATGGAGGTTGGATTGTGGAAGATCCAAAAGAGGATCCCGTAGAAATTCCCGAGGAGGATCCGGAAGAGGATCCCTAAGAGGACCCTAAAGAAGAAGAAGGAGATGCGGACGATGAGGGCACTGACTCGGAACTAGTGGTCTACGATCCTCCCCAAGTGGTACCAAATTTCCAATGGAACTTTCAGGGCCCGACGCCCCGTTGGGATATTGACCTAAGACAATGGAGCAGGGAATAAGGACAACATCCATCCTACAACATGGGACAAGGCTTTCATAATCTCGGAGACGAAAGTGTCACTGACAGGGCACTCCCTGTCATGATTCGTCGCATCACCAATCAAGGCGCGCAAACAGTAGTAAACTCCAACAAAATCATGAATATTGGTGCTACCACCAAAGTCACTGTGGTATGTCTTTGTCGTCCGGGCGGAGAACATGATCGAACAATAGAGCACATCGTTTCCTTTCAGAAGGACATTACCGCTGCTAGAGCAGAGGTAAAAGAGTTCCGGAAAAGCCAAGCCAAAATGGAAAGGCACATCATCGAGGCTGAACGTCAAATAGCTCAGGCTTCCAAAACCAAATATCATGGTCCGCAGCGCACCACCTATTCAGAGTAGCACGCATACTACTAGCTCCATGTTATAGGCTAGACTTATCGAGTGGGCGTTGGTGCCACTTTTCCTTTATGTATGTAAAGTCGCTGAATTGTGAGTACACAATTCGGGGGTCTGAATGCTGTCAAATTTTCCCATTTTGTCACACCCCCGGGCCAGACGGCGGAAATGTCCGGAGGCGGGCGACTTCATTGTGCAGTATCACAACAATTAAATATAAATGAAAAAGAGCAATCCAAACATCATACCTTGAGATAACAAACTTACATGATTTACATATTGTATTTGTTCTTCGAGTTACACAAAATATACATAAATAGAATATTTCAAGCTACAGCTAGAAAGTCCTGCATCCGCATCCTTTGATACCTGCTTACTAGGTCCCTGAGAATACAAGTTGTTTTGAAAAGCGTTAACTAAAAAGTTGGTGAGTTCATAAGCATTTTGTATAAAAATCATTTAGACTTCTTTAGAATCGTTCTCATTGTACTTTCAGAAAATCCGATATTTTCTATGAAATCGTTTGAAGTCTTGCCTTGAAAATCATGGATATATGTGTGCATGTCATTACATTTGTTCATCCTTATAAGGAGAAATTTTGAAAAGCAGTGTGAATTGTAAAAGCGAGCTATGTACGAGAATAGTTCCTTTGAATAGTAATAGTCAAACATTTCAAGAAAAATCCCTTATTTTCAAAAAGAGTATATGATTGAAAATATTGTTCCTCTTATCGAGTAAAATTTAGTGTGCATTCTAGTTCATCATTGTCGAAATCGTAGAAGATCATTTTCTCCAGAAAATCCTATATTTTCTACTATAAATATTCGTAAGTTCTAGCTCCAACTATGTGTATGTGGGGGTTAGTTTATCTTTTCACAATCGTTTACAAACGCTTTCCAAAGAGACCTACCTCTTTTTAATTTGTAAAAATATCAGTATAAGACTCTAATACTTGTTAGGTAAAAGAAATCAACATGGTGATTTGTGGACATTCTACGCAATGAGCAAGGACAGTCAACACAACAAATGCGGACCATCACCTATCACTTGTAGGAAAGTCAACACAACATGCCAACATTTATTTATGAGGTTTTCCTTACATAAATTTCTAGTTAATAAAACATATTCTAGTGAGTCATTATAACCATACTAATCTGACAAAGTGCCTGTTTTGGGCGTTTCTCAGGCGCCCTCGGTTTGGGTAAGACATTTGTCACCCTAGACTGACCTGTCTAGCTGTAGCGAACAGCGAAGGTGCGGGGTGTCAAACCCGTATAGATCTATACACAAATTCCCGCTCTCCCTCCAGGAGACTCTGGCTATTACTCCTTACAGGACTTAAACGTACACTAATATTTTTATATTTAGGTACTTTTGATATTTGTCTAACTAAAATATTAACAACCTTTTGAGCAATCGTTAGAGATCCATTATTTGTTAGGTAAATAATGAAGTTCGTACTTATTTAATAGAAATATTGTTCTCGTTCCATATCATTGATTGTGCTCGTTAACTGGGTGCTCGTGCTCGTTCCTTTTCGTTCATTGAAAAATAAGCCATTTTAGTCAAAGAGAAAAGGTGTCAAGTTATAATTTGTGTAAATTTATAACTGCCGGTTATGACACTCATATTCTGTTTTATGACATGTAGAACATTACATATGTTCTTGGAGGTTTTACGACAACAGTTTCGGACACGCAAATATTTCTGTCCTAATGGTTTCTATTTGAATGTTTTCTTGACGCAATCTCTTATATCGAATATTTATAAAATACTTCCAGATATTTGCAAATAATCACAAAGTTTCCATTTTCGAAAATTACTAGAAATGGTGTCCACTTGTCAAGGTCCCTTTTTATGACTTTTATCTCTACACATTAAAACATAGATAAAGGACCTAAGTTGGACACACCCAATAATTGGGAGGTTCTTTTGAACACAAAGTATCCTCTATTCTTTATGAAGTCGTGAAATCTTACATTCATAAGTATTTTATTAAAATAATAATTTAATAATATTTCACACACACATGCCAACATACGTATTCATGCAATTATTCAAGTATTTAAGCAAGATTTGACTTGTACTCTCCCCTAAAAACACTAAAACATTGAAAAAGGTGGGGTATGAAGCTCTCCTTGAGTTGGCTGAGGAGTTCTTTGGGGTTATGGAGTGAAGATCTCAAGCTTAAATCTTGGCTGAGATGAGGAACTCCTCTGTGAAGAATGTTTTCCTTACAACTTTAGGGAGAAAATTGAGGATTTTGTTTTCAGCAAGATCTTGTTCTTGCTCTTGAAATGAATTTTTGAGAGAAAAAGAGAGAAGCGAGAGAATATGGGAGTGTTCTTAGAAGTTTAATGAATATGTATATGAGAAGTGAGAGGGTAGTTCACCTTTTCATCATAGAGAAGATAAGGAGTGATTTGACATTTGCTTGAGTAGTGGTGGGTAATGTCTATCACTAAGGGTTAATGCATAGATTACTGGGATTTGCATGGGAAATGAAGAATTTACATCACATTACCAAGTCAAACCCCCTTTATTTGCCTTAGAATCTCCTTAAAAATCTTGGGTTCTATTTTATATAAATATATTTAAAATAATTAATTTTGGCATAAAATAGGGGTTTAAAGGGTCTAAGACATGAAAAATACGAGTTTGGTGTGATTTCCGGCTTCAAAATGCCTTAAAATGGTGAAAAAGTCCAAAAATGATGAAAATCCGGAGTAAAAGAGTGAAATCTTGAGCCACAACATGAATTCTGAAGCTTCTCTTAACATTTCGGAGCTGTATCTCAATTTTCGGAGGGGAGGGTTAGGGCTGCGAGGGTCCAAAGCTGATGCAAGAAGGTTCCGGAGGCGCTGGATGAATTCCAAAGTCATTCTTCACATCCGGAGTCAGGTGCGAACCAGGTGAGTCTGGACCGAGGTGCGAGGCAACCTAAGGATTCTGAGGCCATTGAAGAGTCCAGATGAGAGGCTTATTCTGGAGTGAAGCCTTCCGGAGTAGGGTAGGTTACGAAAGAAAGGAGGTTCCGAAGGTGAGAACCTTCCCGGTTCCTTAGCAAGTGTACGGACCAAGAGGGTTCAGGAGCAAGAGGGTTCCGAACCAAGAGCAGTCCGGACCAAGAGGGTTATGGACCAAGAGGAGTCCGGAAAAAGAGTGTCCTTTTGGGTTCTCTCCTCCGGTTTTAGGTTGTTTTCAACTGAGGAAGGTACAGTGGGAGAGATTGGGAGAGACTTTGCCAGGAGCCTTTATCAACGTTTTTCATTGTAGCACAAGGTCCTTAGACTTAGATACTTTCTATTTTTAGTGTTATACACCCCCGAAGGGTACTCAATAGCACTTTATAGAGCTGTTACTCCCCTAAATCAGATTAGGGTTTTAAATTTCAAACATTTGGGAATTTCAAGTGTCACTTTGCATTAGGATTTATTGTTGTACATTAGCAAACAGAAGGAAATCCCTAATATATAACACTAGCCGAGTTGGCCAGCTGACCCGCTGACCTTGACTTGACTTTGACTTTGACCAGAAGTTTGCCGGTTGTCACATCATCCCCCTCTTGAGAGAATTTCATCCTGAAATTTTTCTTTGAAGTAGCCTTCAAGGGTTCGCGAATAGGTGGAGATACTTTTATATCATTTGGTTTTAGCATTCCCAAGTGAAATCAGGTCCGCGTTTGGCACTCCGACAAACTTTTTCAATTGGGGTGCGACTTTGTGTATGTGTGCTTAACTTTTCTATCCATTGTCTCGATAGGTTGATCAATTATTAGGAGGTTCTGGCTTATTTCAATCTTGTCTAGTGGAACAAGGATGGTTTTGTCTGATAGACACTTCCTAGGTTCGACACATGGAACACAGGATGTACGTCCCTAATCTTGGAGGGTAGTTGCAGTTTGTAGGTTATCAGACTGATCCGTGAGAGGATCTCGAATGGTCTGGTGCATCATGGATTTAGTTTACCTTTCCCTTCAAATCATGCCATCCTTCCCGAGGGAAGTGTGACAACCGTCAAAATTCGAGTCGGTTCTAGATTTGACTAGAATTAGTTGCACATATAGGCACTACACATACTAGACTTAGTAACTAGAAGCTAAGTTATAATCTACTAGAAACTGGGAAACAATTAGAATCAATGGATAGTGTACTTAGATTTCACATTGATATGTGAATTCTACATCTACTGAGCTGTAGTGACTATCCATATTTGGGTCACTCTTTGACTCGAACAACATTTCATGAATCATATACACACATCATACACTTGAACTAGAAGTAGAAACTAGGTCAAACTCTCATAGAAACTTAAGTCAAAGCTGAAGAGTAGGACTAGTATACTTGATTCCTCAATTTCTCTTGAATCTCGAAACCACTACATAGATTGCCAATAAACCGATAAAATAAGTTACAAACATTATTTATAATTATAAAAGAGTTAAAATACCATAAATTAATTTGAAGTCTCAAAAATAAAGTTCACTTTGATATCCAAATATTTAGTAAACTCCAAAAACCCTAAAAACCCTAAAACCTAAATTTTATAAAGTTTAACATCAAGAATTATATAATTTTTTTTTTTGAAACTTATAATATTATCTTAAAATAATCAAGTTGGGAAATATAATCAAGGAAATTATAGTTTAAGGTACCAACATTTATCCTTATTTTATAAGTGGAAAATAAAGGATTTTATAAAACAATGTAAAGCTTAAGCATATTTTATAAAAATTTTAGAAATTTATAAAAATTGGGGGAAATGATTTGAATGATTTTTATGAGAGAGAAATCCTCTCTCGTTCTCCCAAAAGTCGGACTCATCCCCCCCCCCCCCCAATACACCATTTTCCCAAGTCATTAATCAATTTCACTCACCCACTCCATCTCTTTCTCTCTCACACTCCCTCGCTTCATTTTCTTTCTATTCTCTCTTACTCTCTCCCTCAACCACAAAATTCTCCAAAAAATGGGTCATAGAACACACCATGAACTTCAAATCTTAATCATCTTGTGGTGTTCTTAAAGGTAAACCCAAAAATCATTCATTTTCCTTCTCTTTTCCTTCAAGTTTTACTTGTTTTTCATGGATTTTCTCCATCTTCTACTCCATTCTAATGAAAGATCATGAACACATAAACATACACACACACACACAAACTCACGGTTTTGATGATGATGGTGGTAGGATTTCACCCAAAAACAACATGCATGTTGTTAATGGTGAAATCCAAGGACCAAAACCTAAGTCAAAATCAACATAATGCACTTTTATACAAGTTTTGGGTAAAAATCACCACATGCACCCTAAGTTTTCTATCAAAAATGATTTTTGAACATTTCAAACTCATGAATGGTCTTCAAAACAACACGCATGTGATGATCTTCAAGCTTAGATGCTTGATGATCAAAGTTTGTTGTTAAAAGCTTTCAAATATGTTAATGAAAGATTTATTTCCAAATCAATATCTAAAAATCATTTTTCTGACCAAATCCAATTTTTCCCAGATTCTCATCAACAAAATAAGATGCTCTGTAAATTTCTAGAAGATAATTCACTTTTCTCGAATTATTATAATTAATGCAATAAAATAGGGCAATAAATCATATATAATACTTTATGAGGTCTATAAATCCTTGGAAATTTTTTGGATGACCTCTATATGAAATAATGATCTCACATTAAATTTCATCGATTTTTGTTACTGTTTAACATGTTTTTGAATTTTCCTTTTCTTTGGCATCAATAAATCATAAAACCACTTTAGAGAAGGTGAAAGGGGAACCTAACAATTTTCGCAGCTTATACTGGACTAAGCCACTTAAGAATTTTGCATAATGCATTCCTATTTTTCTCCGATTTTTGTATTTATAATGGACTAAAAACAGGAAAAATAGTTTTACTCATCCAAAAATTATGAAAATTTACCAGAACACGTTGTAGTACATTAGGATGATACATAAAAAATTTTATGATTTTTCTCTTCTGTATACTATTTTTCTTCTATTTTCCCAAGATTAAATACACTTAAACCCAATTTTTATTAGAATAAATACACAAAAATCATAACATCGGGATAAACAGTTTAGAAATTCATTTTTATATTTTTCATAGCTTATTAATGACTAATAAAAGTGTTACAAAAATTTTGGTCAATTTTGAAAACTGTTTTCTATTTATTTCAATTTTTATTAGAATAAATGCTCAAAAATCATAAAATTGGGTTAAACAGTTTAGAAATAGATTTTTATATTTTTCACAGCTTAATAATGTTTAATAACAGTAATAAAAAAAAGTTTGGGTAATTCTGGAAACTGTATTCTATTTATTTCAATTTTTATTAGAATAAATGAAAAAAAATCATAAAAATTAGTTAAACAGTTTAGAAACTCATTTTATATTTTTCATAGATTAAGTATGTGTAATTACATTACTATAAAAAGTTTGGGGCATTTTCTTAACTGATTTCTATTTTTCATGAATTTTTATATATTTAGATAATTAAATATATAAAAAATGGTTATGCATATCCATATTCCATGAACAATTATCTAGAAGTCTTTTACCACATTTAGAAGAAAAATCTGAAGTTTGGTAATTTTTATTAAGTGTTTAGTATTTTTCATGATTTTATGGTTATATAAGAAACTAAAATGGTGAAAAATAGTTAGACAAATAAAAAATTCAAGAAAATTTATTATGAGGTCTTTGACTTCAATTAAAACGGAAATGAAAAGTTTGGGAAATTTTAGAACTAGATTGATTTAGTTTTGAATATTTAATCATTGGAACACCTCTAAAATGTTAAATATTAACATTTCAATAATGGAAATTTTCCAGTTAAATTGTTATATAACAATTGGTTCTTTGAAACTTAATTTCCACAAAAAAATGTTTGTAGCTTATCTATATTAAATTTTGACACAATAATGACATAATTCTATTCTAGTAGTATGTATACTAGTGTTAGATTTCGATTAGAGACTCATTAGTGTGTAACATCGTTGTAGGAAAACGATAGTGGTACGAGTGGAGCATAGTTCAAGGCACCATTTGCATCATCTCAATGCATTGTGAGTATTCATGTACTCCCCTATTTTCGGTTTTTAAATGTTTTGGTGTGGAAAAGCATGTCCTAAACTATTTATATTCGTTGTATTTATCTGACTCGTATAAACTTGGTTGCTATATTTTGCATATTGTGAGTATTCATGTACTCCCCTATTTTCGGTTTTTAAATGTTTTGGTGTGGAAAAGCATGTCCTAAACTATTTATATTCATTGTATTTATCTGACTCGTATAAACTTGGTTGCTATATTTTGCATATTGTGAGTATTCATGTACTCCCCTATTTTCGGTTTTTAAATGTTTTGGGGTGGAAAAGCATGTCCTAAACTATTTATATTCATTGTATTTATTTGACTCGTATAAACTTGGTTGCTATATTTTGCATATTGTGAGTATTCATGTATTCCCCTATTTTCGGTTTATAAATGTTTTGGGGTGGAAAAGCATGTCCAGAAAACCTATTATTTGCATGTTGTATTTAAATTGATTTGTATCAAACATGATTGCTATTTTATTGCTATATCTCTCTATGTATGTCTATGCAACACGGAACATGAGAACTTATCGTATTAAGGCCCTTCCCTTATCTCTAACCATTAACTCTTTGAGCCAGTGGTCATTATGGATAGCGGTATTAGGAATTGACAACTCCTCACTCGACCTATTGCTAGAGTGCATGATACCATATTCATCAATGGAACGATAAGCATAGATCTTGATAGGGCTTCAGTCATAGGTTTGGTTGAGAACTCATTTTTTGCTCATACACATACAAACTCGTTACTCATTATAGCAATAAACTTGTTATTTATTTTGGCAATAAACTCGTTTATCAATTATAGCAATCAACTCGTTACCCATTATAGCAATAAACTTGCTTATTAATTATAGCAATGAACTTTGTTTCTCATTACAACAACGAACTTTATTACTGAAAACTTATATACATGTTTTAGCAATGAAATTGTTTGCTCCTTGTAGCAACAAAATTGATTGCTCACTTTAGCAATGAAAGTTGTTTACTCGTTTGAGTAACGAACTTTATCTTCCATGAGAATATGAATGTTGCATCTTATTCGGGTAATATACTTTATCTCTCATGATGACAAAGAACTTTGTTTTTACAAACTTAATTACTCATTTTAACAATATACTTGTATTATTGGAAACTTCTATCAAAACTTTGATTTCAACCCATGGAACCAAGATTATTTTGTTTATTTGTGAGTACTCACCAACTATTTTTATAGTTGATGCTCGTTTTACATGCTTTTTCAGGAATTATCGAGTAAGTGGCACTTAGGGACAGTTCACTTTTAGGAACATTCGAATGTGTTGTATTTATATTTTCATTGTAATTTCATGTAAAAGTAGTTCAAACGCATTGTAAATTTGTAATGATTTTTAATACTATGTTTGGTGTTGTCTTTTAACTTTTGCTATGAAACCCTTTATACTATCATGCCTCGTGTTTCCGCTTTAGCGGGGTGTGACAGGAAGATCTTCAATAATACGATGAACCCTTACTCGGGATTCCAAGGTTGTAACCTGCTATCTGTATACTTCTATTGTCGCCTCTACGATGTTTGGGGTCGTGTTTGGGTTTTAACTATCCTTTTTGTGGTTTCTCGAATAATCTTGGGTCTAGGGAGTGTGTTATTGGACGCTTATCCTCTTGTCAGTTGGGTGCCTCTTACCACAGCCCAACAAAGGATGAACTGCACTACTGGCCACGCGGGGCCCTGAAGGATGCAACAGCTATGATCGGGTGGTAGTTGTTGTTATATGAGTACCCGAGTAGAGGTAGGTGGGTATCCCAAATTTTGTCAATGTCCATTACACATGCTTTTCTTTGGGGTGTGGGTTCTTGTTTACCTCGTTCTTGTCAAGTGGGATTTCTAGAGCTTCGATGGTCCGCCTCTTATGAGTGTTGAACATATAGAATGGGAATGTCTAAAACTGAGTTCTTAGGTTAATTAGAGGATATGAGTTATCAGCCCTTTCTCGGTGAGGACTTTTGAACGGTCTCCTAGGGATTGGGATCCTGGTTCCCTAGAAGTAGAGTTTTCTGGGCCTTAAGAGTTGGTACTATGGTCACCAAGTATAAGTTTGTGTGTGATGTATTTAACTTTATGAGTCTTATATTATCTTGGGAGTTTTCTCCCTAGGGTTCTTCCCAAGCTAATGGTAGGTCGGCCTTTTCCAGTTCCTTGTTGGTGGTTCAACGAATCTCCGATTCGGGGTAGGTAGTATCGATCCTTGAGGATGGGTTTGTTTGGCTTATTCGCAGTCAGTGGTTCTATGGTAGTTTCAGCTTTCTCCCGTGTGAGTTACATAATATACCGATCTTATGATAAGACAATATTTTTTCCTGTGTCTGTGTTAAGTGGTATCGGGTGTTTGGTTATTGGGGTGTTTCCAGGAGTCGGGTGATTCTATCTCTGTTTAGCACATGGTTGAGGCTCCAAAGGGATTTTGGGAATCTCTGTGGAATGTTGTAAGCCTTTTGGATTCCTTTTGATGCCCTTTGCTCCTTGATTTTCAATCTTTGCTGGGGCTAGGGAAGGGTGTGGTATTTCTTACGCCAGAACTTAGGCGTCTGGTTGATAGGGATTTCTTCGTTATCGACTGAAAAAGTTTTGTTATTCGGTTGAGTAAGACGAAAGTCTATTTGCAGAGCTCGAAGTTTGTAAGTTGAGGATTCAGTCTGCCCGTGCCAATTGGTGACATTAGATTCCTTGTCACAACAGCTGTTACATCGATTTGGGGAGTATTGGTTGCTAGGAATAACAGGGTGTTCTACGTTTAAGTTCTTACCGTTGCTAGTTTCATTTTCGTTGTTACCATTGGGTCTATCTTGTTCTTCTTGTTAGGTGTTCTGGTGTTCGTGAGGGCGCTTCTATAAAGCAAGGGAGTTCGTAATCCGAATTATGCCAAGTTTTTCCACTATAGATGGATGTGGCCTACACGTACCTACTTAGGGTTTCCAAAAGATAATTCACCACGGGTTTTGTCCTAAACAATATACAACCCGGGGATAGGAAAAAATGATGCAGGATCGCACACTCTTAGTTTATGGAATCCTAACTATATTTGGTGCTAACGTTCATATGGAACCATCATATTCAATTCGTGAGGATCCCTAGCTTCCCTTGGTTACAAGATTTGCTCTAACGAGAAAATAGTTTTTGGGTGAACATTTTTAATTGACAAAAAGTTTTTGTGATAATTCGATGCTTAAAGTTTATCGTGGGACGTACCAAAAGTTGCGGTAGGGTCGACTCCTTCATTAGTCCTCTCTGTTGGACACTCTCTCTTGAAATGTCATGTTGCACCGCAGTTGTGACAAACTGGACTTACTTGTGGGTTGAGGATCGGAGTGACGCATGGGGCCGGAGCCCTACAGTAGCGGGATGTGTGCCCCATCTTATTGCACCTTTTGCCACAGAAATGTATGGTAGATTCCCCAATGATGGTATTTGCACTTGTTGCAGGTTGGATTGTTCCTAATGCATGATTGTCTCGATGTGGGAGGAGTAGGGTTAGTAGGGGTAGGGACTGATCCCGCTTGTTGCCTTTTAGTAAGCCTCTGAGTCAAACTACCTCCTTTTTTGTTCCTAAACTTTTGTTTCTTTTTCTTAGGTTTAGGTTTTTGAGTGCATGGGTGAGTTGTTCTTCGTTGGTTTCCTTGGTTGTTGTTACGGTTGAACTTACCGACACTGCTTCCAACTTCATTTGTGTCGTTGGCATTGAAGTATGCCATGACGGCTGCCACAACAGATGTTACAGTGGCTTGGAAAGTGGCGGAGTCTATTCGTAGGACCGACGCATGGTTGCGGTACTAGTTACCTTCATGAGAAGACATAACTCTGTTGCACACAAAAGGTGAGCTTGTGAGTACTCGTAGTTAGTTTCAAGTGAGTTTACTCGTATAATCTTAACGTACTGGTGTTAATCGGGTCAACCTACATCCCCATGATGTAGTTATGGTGGGAGGGTGGAAACATGTATTGTCTGATGTAGAGTCCGTCAAAATAGCACATAGCTAGCACTATAGTTAACGGATTCAGTTGTATGGATTCTTGGAGGATGTACTCCACATGGTTTACTACTACTGGTTGCGATTTAGGGCATTACGGACCTAAGGCGAGTAGTATGGTGATCCTCTTTTGGCGCACAAAGTGCTTGGCCATTTCATTTATATTAAGGGTGCCCTTTTGTGTTCCTTACGCTACTAAGGCTGTCCTAGCCTTGATTGCTATGAGTTGTGGTCTCCAACTGATCATTTCCTCTTTTAAGGAGTGTACATAGTTTTCTGGTCCGTATTGGTGGGTTTCGTAAGGCATTGGGAATGGTGTTCTTGTTACTTGTGGGGGGTCAGATTTACACTGTTGCACACTGGGATTTGCTTATGGTTTCCATTACTCCATTATAGAGAGTTGGAAACCGGGATTCAATTCGGGTTACTCATGACCCAAACGGATGTCTGATTCGTGAGGGTGTTGGCTATCGGAGTTCGGTGCGCGTCGATTGTGGATCGGATTGTCTTTTGTGGAGATGCGCCCTAAACTGGGTAGGAGTCAATTCCTAAGCTCGTCTTTGCATGGGTATCGTTTTTTCTAGGTCTGTTCATTCCAGGGGAACTTATATTGGGTGGTTACGTATCTGGGAAGAGAAAGGTGAAAGGGTCTCTAGTCTGCTCCCAATCGGGTAAAGCTCGTCAAGGGTTTCCCCGACGCATCTCATCTTTGTTGGTTCTCTTAGTCAATGGTAAAGCTCGTCTGGGTATCCCTTAGGATCCCCTTCTGGATTTTCCTTTTGAACTTCTTTTGGTCTCTTTGCCTCATCCACAATTCACCGTGATGCGATAGTAGAAGTGTTGGTGGGGGAATCTCAACTATGTCGTTTGTGCAAGAGTCACGACTCGAGATATACAGGGATAGTTTAGGTGTGAGGGGGGGGGGGGGGTTATAGCATCCTAAAATACTCCTATAGTATTTTAACTTGATGTTCGAATTCTAGTATTCTCTTGTGTGCATAGTTGTTAGGTTTTAGGTTTGTTGCAACACCACCATCACTCCCAAGCACATGTTGGTCATATATCATCTAAATATAGTTGATCAGGCTATATTGATCCCATATATGATTACATAACTGCCCACGTTTGACTGTAGTGTTCAACCTTTAGTTACTTTTGGTTTCTTCTTGTTATGATACTGTGTTAGTAATTATGTATACTTTTATAAAATACATATCTTCTTAAAGTATACTTTTAAGCATAGTTTGTCTTAGTCCCATGGTATTTATAGTGGTATATCTCGTGTGGCTGGATATACCAGTTCAATATAAACAATGCTCTGATACCAATCTGTCACACCCTCGGACCAGACGACAGAAACGTCAGGAGGCGGGTGACTTCATTGTGCAATATCATAACAATTGAATATAAATGAAACAAAGTAATCAAAACATCATACATTGAGATAACAAACTTACATGGTTTACATATTGTATCTGTTCTTCGAGTTACACAAAAGATACATAAATAGAAAATTTCAAGCTACAGCTAAAAAGTCCTGCATCCTCATCCTTTGATACCTGCTTAATAGATCCCTGAGAATACAAGTCGTTTTGAAAAGCATCAACTAAAAAGTTGGTGAGTTCATAAGAATTTTGTATAAAAATCATTTACACTTGTTTAGAATCGTTCTCATTGTACTTTCAGAAAATCCGATATTTTCTATGAAATCGTTTGAAGTCTTGCCTTGAAAATCATGGATATATGTGTGCATGTCATTACATTTGTTCATCCTTATAAGAAGAAATTTTGAAAAGTAGTGTGAATTGTAAAAGTGAGCTATGTACGAGAATAGTTCTTTTGAATAGTAATAGTCAACCTTTTCAAGAAAAATCCCTTATTTTCAAAAAGAGAATATGATTAAAAATCTTGTTCCTCTTATCGAGTAAAACTGAGTTTGCGTTCTAGTTTATCATTGTCGAAATCATAGAAGATCGTTTTCTCCAGAAAATCCTATATTTTCTACTATAAAATATTCGTATGTTCTAGCTCCAACTATGTATATGTGGGGGTTAGTTTATCTTTTCAAAATCGTTTACAAACGCATTCCATAGAGTCCTACTCTTTTTAATTTGTAAAAATATAAGTATAAGACTCTAATACTTGTTAGGTGAAAGAAATCAACATGGCGAGTTGTGGACATTCTACGCAATGAGCAAGGACAGTTAACACAACCAATGCGGACTGAAGAGATTAACAACCTTTAATTAATGAAGATCGATTAGATTTTGAACAAGTATATGAATATAAAACAGTAAGAACGCAATAATAAGAACAAGACAAGATTGAATCAAACGAGTCGAATGATTAAACAAAATCCTCAGAAGAGCTCGATTAAGAACATCAACTGTAGAGGATTGGTAGGTTCCAAGAACGATTAAAGAAACCTGTTACGCTCTAGATGAATCGCTATTACGTTAATCTCTAAAATCGTTAACCTAATATGCATGCAAGCATATACTTATATATAATACATAAAAGGCTCACGGTTGGACAGGCCCAAACCGGAGTGTACATAGCTAAACTATCGAGCCCAAAAGACGCAACATCAAAATAAACTTCAGCCTAACAATCTCCCCCTTTGCGTCAATTTGGAGCGAGACCTTCACTTATTACTTGGGCCGGCAGCTGAAGCAGGTACCTTCTTCTTCACAGTGTTAAACAGACATTTGGTGATGTAGAGGATGGTCTATCTAAACCAGATGTACCACTGGATCATATCATTGAAGTACTTGATGTCATCAGCCGAATTCTCTTTACACCGTTTGATTATTGATAAAATGTGCTCCAAACAAGCTGTGGTGTAAAGGTGTTTATCAGCTAAAGCAAAGAGACATTTCTGTCCTTCTGCTCTAGTGAACATAACCGAGTTGCGTCTCGGATCAATCTTGCCCATTTGCATTTGGTTTAGATCACTAGCCGATCCCACAGGTGCTATCTTCGGTTTCTTTTTGAACACTGTGGCGACCTCCTGATCCATTAGGGCAACCTCCATGATGTAGCATGCTAACATCCTTTTGACATGGTCTAAGATGGGACCATATTCGGCTTCATTAGACAAAAGGATATTGTACAGGACAATCCAGTCATGAGGATTTAGATTCGGCAGATCCACCAGGGAGATAAGATGAGCAGTTCTTGCAGATCCTCGAATGAGCTTGAACTTAACGTTTGTGAACCTCCCTACGGCATAAGGCTTCATCACCCGAACGTTTACAATCTTTTGGGCGCTCCAAGTAAGGTATTGAGGACGAGCAGCCTCCAGATAGAAGTCAATGAGCTCCCTGTCAAGCTCATCGTTCGGATGTGGGACTTCAAAGATGTTAGAGAAGGCGTGGAAGATGAACGCCTTTCGAGTCAACGGCATGTCAAACTGCGAGTCGACAGTATTGTTGCAGTCGAATGATATAACCGGCTCGAGCCATAATATGCTGGGAGTTTCTATGGCCTCTTTAATCATACGTTCCCTGGTCCAGGTAGGGAAGAGAGTCTTTCGGCTCTCAAGGAGATTGTGGGCTTCCTTTTGCTTGCATTCGGCTTCTTCAGCCTCTCGCGCCACACGACTGGCATCATCGTCAGCATTGCGACTGTTCTTTCGTTTTAACATGTCAGCAATGGTCTCCTTGTCTTCATCTTCATCTTCTTCCTCAGCTAAGTTTTTGCCTTTGTTCTTCACACCCGAACCCGAAGCATGACCCGTTGAAGGTGGTTCGGTTGTGTGAGTAGCTTTGGAGGAAGGAGGTGGTTTCGATCCAGTCTTCTCATCTCCCCCTTGTTTCGAAATGGACACGAAACTCGGTAGGCCTTCGATTTTGCTGAGAAGGTCCATGGTCGGAGAGAGTTTTTCAGCGAGGGTACGCCTCACCGAATGGTTAAGAATGGGATCGTGTGCTTCCAGGATGTTGGATAATGCTGCGTGGACATCCGAAACACACATTTTGATCACCTCCCGTTCGGATCGAAGAGCTTCCAGTTGTTCTTGTGAGTTGGATAGTTGCGTGCTCTTGACCTTTAGGGCGGTTGTTTTACTCGCCAGAACGTCCATCAAAGAATTCTCAGCTGCAAGATCCTCTTGTAGCTTAGCAAGGCGGGCATCAATGGAGGCACGAAGTGCCGAGTTGTCATCGCTTATGTTTTGTCGTAGGGTAGCGAACGAAGTCAACTCCGTTGAGACGAACTTGGCCAATTGCTGAACAATCGGTTCCAAAGTTGTCTTGGTGGCGTCGGCGCTTTCCTGCAAGGACTTCAGCAGGATGGAAGCGTCGGAGAATAGTTTATCAACTTTTTCGGTCGCAGCCTCACAGGCTCTGGTGGAGGCATCAATCGCAGCAGTTGCTGAGGCCACCGAATCATGTTGAGCCTTGGAGAAGGCATCAACAATTTTCTGAAGGGCAGCTTCAAAAAGAGAGGACTGCTGGTTGGAAGAGGAGGCGAGAAGCAGGTCAACCTTCTCATTGAGCTCTCTGAGATGCTTTTTTGTCATTGGAGCATCATCCTCCTCATCACTCTGAACTTGAAACGGACTATAGTAGACCGAATCGAAGTTCATGTGTTCACCACCAAGGTATGAGTTTTCGCCATCAGAGGCATCTTCTGGAGATGGAGGGGGTGGTGAAGCTGGGGGTGTTGTGGGTTTTGTAGGTTCAGGTTGAGTGGGTGTGGGATTAGTTTCGGGTGGTGGTTGAGTATGGGTAGGTTCGGTTACAGGAGGGGTTTCGGTAACTGGTGGTGTTTCGGTTGCGGTTGTGAAAATGGGTGGTGGTATAGGGAAAGATGTTGGTGGAACAGTGGTGGTGGGGATTATGGTCGGAATGGAAGTAGGAATGTATGGAGGAGGGGAAGGAACTGGGGAATTATGAAGTTCCATTTCTGGGGTAAGGGAACGAGGTGGTGTGTTGCCTCGTTGAGGAGATTCGTCTCCTTGAGAACCTTCAGAATCTGAACTCCCTCCCTCAGAATCGCTTGAAGAAGAGGGAATTAGAAGTTTGCTCTTCGGTTGTGTCTTCTTCCTCTTCGGCTGCGGGGACTGTGCAACCTTTGTTTGTTTCCTCTTTTTGGGAGAAGGACCCTTAGGAGCTTTGCCCGCTTGCTTCCCTTTGTCACCCTTTTTGCCCCTGTTCGTCGGTTTGTCAGCGTCATGGATAGACCTGAGCATATCCGGTGTCAGTTCCCTAGGACCAGTTGGCCTAAACTTCTTGATTGTCCGAATCAATCTGCTGTCAGAGGGCACGTCTGCATACATTGTCTCCGGGATGGAGCCAATGAAGGAAAATTTTGATGCATCTGAGACGATGATCTTCTTGGTATGGAACGTACCAACAGAAGACATCGATGCACCGTCAGCAGTGGGAACGTTGAACTTATCCATGGCCCATCGTGTAATCGGAATCAAGAACCGTGCCAACGACACCTCAGAGTGTCGGGATGATGAAGAAAGGCTCTGGATGAGCTGTTGCCATAGGACCAACCCATAGTCCAGGTTAATCCCGTTGTAGACCCCGTACATTATTGATAGAAAGAGACGACTTGCACCGTCGAATCCTGAGCTTCTTTCCGACAAGCCCTTGAAAAGGACTGTAAATAGGCCATTCCACTATGGCGGCAGGCAAGACTTTTTAAACTTAGCGACAGAGGTGAGAGCCTCTGTGTATCCCATGTTGTAAAACATAGTATACAGAAACCCAACCGGAATCGTCTCCGGGTTAATTCTTGATGGGTTAGCAGCAAACCCAAGCATGGTGCAGAAACGAGGGCGAGAAATTGAAGTCTTGTGTTCTGCAATCTCGAAGAACACCCGGTCGACTGCCTTGTCATAGTAAGCAGTCACATAAACCTGCGATAGGGCCACCATTGGCACAGTGTCAATTCTTGAGAGTGCTAGAGCAAGTTGAGAGTACTTCAAACATTCGATGACCGACGACATGTAGGAATCGTACGCCAGTGGGTTGAGATCAATCACCAGACATTGTTGTGGGCGGATGGGGAGGATTTGTGAAGTAGCATGGACAGAGGAAGATACAGCCATTGTTGAAGGTTTGGAGAAGATGATGAACAAGAGAGTTGTTTGGGAGTATTTGTGCTTAGGAAATTTCGGAGACAGTATAGAGGTAAAAGGTATGGTAGACTGCCTTTTATAGTGGGTGATAGGAGAGAGGAAAATCGTTTCAAATCTTCTATGGAAATACGAAAAGGTTTCTTCTGTGACAGATGGATGACAGTTGAGGCGTGCGACGATCACGTAGGAGAGAGAGTGTCAGATTCCTAGGATCACGCCGCCCAACAAGCGCCGTTTCAGAGAGAAAATCGTTCCAATTCCTCACGCGCCTTTAATGCCAGAATGATGACGCTTGGATGTCGCACACGCGTCCACAATGTCAGTAAAAGTAGGGCCGTTTCAAATTCACACGCGCCCCTTTTTACCGTCGTTTGAATTTTAATCCCTTTAACTTCCGCCGAGTCAGCAACCTTTCGTCTTATCCTTTTAAACGGCATCTTTTTGAATGAAACGCCCACGTGGATTGTTTTTTTACCACAACTCCATAATGAACCACCAAGTAATAATACAGCCTGTAAATAATTAGTAACTGAATTTTGGAAAATCAAGGATTTTCGTGCAAAGAGTGTAAAAGAAAAAGAAATAAAGCAACTCTTTTAGGGATTTTCTGTGATGTCAATAATGACATGAAACTGATGATCCCGGGCACGAATCTCTTCCTTCAAGGTCAAGAGACACCTTAAAGTGTTAATGTGGATTCCCATTGAATTACGATCAAACACTTATTAATAAATGTTGAAAGGCTTCTTTTAATTAGGCTAAATAAGGGTGGCTTTCGCTTTGATTCAGCTATTCTAATCTTGAAATAAGAAAGAAAGTGAACAAAGTACCTGTGAGACCGGTGTAGTCTGTTGAACAAGTAGGTAGGAATTTTTATTTTAAAGTGGCTTGGATAAATATAAAATCTCAAAAAAATTAAAAATTTGATCCCAAGGGAAGAAATGTTATGGGGTTTAACAATTTCATAGGAATCACGCAAAAGAGAATTGAGATTTCATGAGGGTACATTCGTTAATTCTTTGGTTAAAGCTTGAGCAAATTAATTGTTCACCGTCAATTCTTTGGTGTTGAATTTTGGGTTTTACTCAGCTCGTAGTGGCACGAAACTAAGATCATAAACACAGATGTTGTGTAACAATAAACCACAGTGGTAATTTCTGAGAGTCTCAAGGGTTACGATTATGAACCGAATGTAATGGAGAATTGTAATAGGGATGGTGTAAGAAAACATAGTACCTCTGCTGCGAAAATAAGGACCAAGCAGGAAACTCTTAACTCATGTGAGAATAGAGTGAGGTAGCTCACGATTAGAATAATTGTGTTAGCCTTATTGGGAAGACAAGGTTTGTGTATACCAGGTCATGAAGGCTATTATTCAAAATCTTATGAGGCTTCGGACGCATACAGCAGCATGCTTCTAGGGACACTTAAGTAATTTATCAATTATATCCCCATAAACAAACGAACACACAAGAAAAAGAAAAAGAGAAAAATATTTTTGGTGTTTTTGAGATTTATAAAAGAAATAATAAAAAAAATTAAAAGAAGTTAAAAAAAATTAAGTAGAAAAAAATAAGATAAGAAAAAAAATTTGGAAAAAAAAAAATTGAAAAACCGAACCCGAACGTTCGGTTGGTGCCGGTTGGGAAAAAGTTGAAAAAACCGAACCCGAGCATTCGGTTGGTCTCGGTTCCAGAAAATTTTGAAAAACCGAACCCGACCGTTCGGTTGGTTTCGGTTCAGGAAAATTTTGAAAAACCGAACCCGAACCTTCGGTTTGTTTCGGTTCAACAAAATTTTGGAAAACCGAACCCGAACCTTCGGTAGGTTTCGGTTTCGGAAAATTATAAGAAACCAAGGAGTTTAGACATGCAATTTGGAAAAACTTTTTACACAAAGAAAAACAATTTTGCACAAGAAATATACAACAGAGAAAAACTACCTTTGAAGTGATGAGCGAATCAGATGGTGTAACCGAACCCGAACGTTCGGTTGGTTTCGCTTCTTACGTTTGAGGTGGAGAGGTAGTGTGAGGTACTGACTCTGATTCCATCATACCTAGTCCTTGCAATATTTTGTTGAAAGATGCTTCAGGAAGGGGTTTGGTAAAGACGTCAGCCAGTTGATCAGTGGTTCTTACGAAGTGAACTTCGATATTTCCATCTTCCACATGATCTTTGATGAAGTGATACCTCAGTGCTATGTGTTTGGTTTTAGAGTGTTGCACTGGGTTATGATAGATCCTAATTGCACTTTCAGAGTCACAATATAGTGGGATCTTCTTCATATTGAGTCCATAGTCTCGAAGTTGACTTTGGATCCAAATCACTTGTGATGTGCAGGATGCAGCGGCAATGTATTCCGCTTCGGCAGTAGACAACGACACACACGTTTGTTTCTTGGATTGCCAGCTGACCAACTTCCCGTCAAGGAATTGACAGCCACCAATTGTGCTTTTTCTGTCGAGTCCACATCCTCCAAGGTCAGCATCAGAATAGGCTTGAACGAAGAAGCCTGAGTTGGATGGATACCATAGACCTAAGGAGGTAGTTCGCTTGAGATAGTGTAAGATGTTCTTCACTGCCAGCATGTGAGGTTCGCGAGGGTTTGCCTGAAATCGAGCACAATAACACACAGAAAACATGATATCAGGCCGGCTAGCAGTAAGATACATTAGTGAGCCTATCATTTGAAGATAGAGCGTGATATCGACAGCCGGTTTGTCTAGAGACGGGGTAAGCTTGGTGCCGAATGCCATTGGGACTTTGACTTTGGAGTCTCCCATCATGCCAAACTTTGCTAGGAGAGTCTTCGTGTAAGCTTCCTGATTGATAAAGATGCCTTCAGGTCCCTATCTTATATTTAAACCAAGGAAAAGGTTAATAGGACCCATTGAGCTCATTTCAAACTTAGTCTCCATCAACTTTCTGAATTCAGCTGTTAAGCTCGGATTCGTGGAGCCAAAGATGATGTCATCGACATAAATTTGAACTATCATAAGGTGGTTACCTTCCTTTTTGCGAAAGAAGGTTGGGTCAACCGAACCTTGTTTGAATTTAGACATCTTTAAAAATTTAGTTAGCGTTTCATACCAGGCTCTCGGAGCTTGTTTGAGTCCGTACAGAGCTTTATCCAGAATATAGCAATGGTTTGGATACTTTTCATTCACGAATCCAGGAGGTTGCTCCACATACACAGTTTCTTCTAGTTCTCCATTGAGAAATGCACACTTGACGTCCATTTAGAAAACTTCAAAGTTTTTGTGAGCAGCATAAGCCAAAAAGATTCTAACAGATTCTAGCCTAGCTACTGGAGCGAACGTCTCTTCATAATCTATCCCTTCCTCCTGACAGTATCCCTTTACAACCAGACGAGCCTTGTTCCTTATTACATTACCTTCCTTGTCCATTTTATTCCTAAAGACCCACTTGAGACCAACAACCGAAGCATCTGGAGGAGTTGGAATGAGGCGCCAGACTTTGTTCCTTTCAAATTCGTTCAGTTCGTCTTGCATTGCTTGAACCCAATCAAAGTGATCGAGGGCAGTGTTAACTGTCTTTAGGTCAACTTTTGATACGAATGAATTAAACATACAAAACTCAACCTTTGAAAATAAGGATGTCTGTTTTGCCTTCAGTTGTGATCGGGTCAGAACCTTTTCAGATACATCACCAACTACTTGAGAGATAGGATGATCTTTGGTCCATTTGGTAAGAGGAGGGTAATTCGGATCAAAGGTTGGGTCTAGTTCAGCATTGATCATTTCTTCTGGCTCAGATTGGCAGTCGTAATCAAGCGTCATATCATCATGCTCCCCCTCAATTGATGAGCTTTGAGAAACATGAGGTTCAAGGGTTTCTTGTGGTGCTGGGCTCCCAGGCGATTAAGCACTTTCGGTTGGAGAGGTATCTTCGGTTGGAGAAGCACCTTCGGTTGGTAGAGGACCTTCTGTTGAAATTGTAGAACGTAGCTCCCCCTGGACTTGTGAGCTTGATTCCCCTTCGTCATGAGAACTTGGCTCCCCCTCGACTGAAGCATTGTTGGATGGAGAGTCATCAGTGGGCGATTCTCCTTCATGCATTCTTCTTGCAGCATCTTTGACAATTCGCTTCATGTGACCAACTTTGTTGTCAGCTGCACCTGCTTCTGAGAGAGAAGCTTTTTCCGGTTCGTCAAAGAGTTCCATAAATTTCTCGTATAAATTGGCGATAGAGACTGTGACTTGGCCAGTTTGAGGAAAGATTTCCCAGCGGTGTCTTCTTTGGTCTGTAGCTTTTTGACATAGCTATCATCAAAGGTCACATAGTATGTCTCTTCAATCCTTCTTGAATGCTTGTTTAGGACCCGATACGCCTTGGATGTGAGCGAGTAACCCAGAAAAATTCCCTCGTCGGCTTTGACATCAAACTTGTTGCGGTGTTCTTTAGAGTTAAAGATGAAACACCTTGAGCCGAACACATGGAAAAATTTCACATTGGGCTTTCTGTTGTTTAGAATCTCATATGGTGTGAGCGTGAATCGCTTGTTGAGATAGGACGTGTTCTGTGTAAAACAAGCAGCAGAAATAGCGTCAGCCCAGAAATAAAGAGGTAAGGAAGCGAAACTTAACATAGTTCGGGCAGCTTCACACAAAGATCGGTTTCGTCTTTCGACTATTCCGTTCTGTTGTGGTGTGTAGGGAGCTGAGAAATTGTGACTAATTCCCTTTTCTGCAAGAAACTCTTCAAACTCCCTATTCTTGAATTCAAGACCATTGTCGCTCCTGATGTTGCGAACAACCTTCTTGAGCTGTACTTCAATTTGCTTGATAAACACTTTCAGCTTTTGAGTCGCTTCAGATTTGAGCTTTAGAAAGAACATCCATGTAAATCGTGAAAAATCATCAACAACAACAAGAATATACTTGCTACCACCGATGCTTTCGATAGATGAAGGACCACACAAATCGATATGAAGTAATTCGAGTGGTTCAACAACTTTTGTGTTGATTACAGATGGGTGACTTTGACGACTCTGCTTTCCCATTTCGCATGCAGCACACAAATGCTCTCTGTCGAACTTGAGTAATGGAAGACCCCTAACATGACCTCCAGTGACAAGTCGGTTGATATCTTTAAAGTTGAGATGAGAGAATCTTCGGTGCCACAACCAGCTTTCGTCGGATTGAGCTTTTGATAATAGACATATGGTTGGGTTTCCTTTGATGGGTTTCATGTTTAGAGGAAACATTTCACCCTTTCGCTCTGACTTGAGAATCACTTTCTTTGTCCTTTTCTCTATGATTTCAGAACCTTCATCATCGAATGAGACTTTGAGACCAGTATCTCCAACAAGCTGAGATACACTGATGAGGTTGTGTTGTAGTCCTTCCACATAGGCAACCTTCCTTATAGTAAAGTCACCATTTGTTATCATCCCGTATCCCTTTATGGTGCCGAAAGAATTATTTCCAAACTTGATGTTGCCACCATTTGTGAGAGATCTATATTCCCTGAGCTCCTCTTTCCTCCCTGTCATGTGACGTGAGCAGCCACTATCGATGTACCATTCTTCGTCAAACTGCTCGTCACTTATAACCTGCAAAATTTAAGCAGATTTAGGAACCCAAAGTTTCTTGGGTCCACGTGAGCTTTTCATGGGAACAGGAACAGTAAGAGAGATGTCAACTAGATATGTTCGTTTTATGAGAGTTGTTTCATCTTTCTTTTTAATGGTAAACACTTTTATCTTATTAGGATTGGTTGTGTTCGGTTTGGACTCTGATTTAGATTTAGTGACCTTCTGTTTGCCCTTTTGTTCAGCGGATGGATGAGTTTTTTGAGAACGAACAGAATTAGCTTTAGAGCAAGATGGAGATAAATTGGTGGAAGTAGAAGAATTTGAAGAAGTAGAAGTAGTTGGTTCAGTAGAAGAATTGGAAGTAGTGGGAGAAGTGGGTTTAGATGGAGAGAAGTTCTTGGTTGCAGACTCTAGGTGATCCTTTTGCTTTTGATCATTTGAAGGACAAACCTTAGAGTTTTGATCTCTTTTAACTTCAGAACCGAACCTTTGCTTTCGGTAGAAATCGTCTTGTGAACCAAACCTTGGCTTTCGGTTGAAGTCTTTCTCAGAACCGAACGTTTGCTTTCGGTTGGTGTTTTCATGTGAACCGAACCTTGGCATTCGGTTATTGTGACTCTCAGGCTTTCCAACAGGATTGTTTTCATACTTCAGATTCTTATCATGATGTGAGAAGTATGCATTCTGGGATTGCCAGAATTGTCTCCTTTCAGAGAGATTCTTCCTGTATCTTTGGTTCCTTTCTCTCTTCTTATTCCTCATCTGCTTTGGTTGATGATGAACATTAGCTTTCGTTTTCGGTTTCTCCTTGGCTGGTTCTTTTTGAACTGAAGGAATTTTACTTTGAGCCGAGGGAACAGAGGGAGAGTCTGAAGGAGTTTCACTTTGAGATGAGGGAGTAGAGGGATCGTCTTCTTTCGTCAAACTTTGATCCTCCTGAGGAATGTCTTTCGTACCACTGGTGCTAGGCCCATTGAAACTATCCGACTTATTCAAGGGTTCAGGTATGTATCTTCCTTTTCTCATCCAGGAGGTTCTTTCAGATAAGCCAACGGTTTCGTTTGCATTATCTATTGGAGCTTCCCAGAAGTACTCATCACAGCCATCAGCATTGTCTTCGTTCACAATAGCTGTGAGTTCAGCTGTTTGATGTTCAGTTACTCCTGTCACCTTGTATACTTGATTCGGAGTGGTCCTGACCTTTTGATACGCAACTGCTTTCTCTGCTAATTTCGGGGACTTTTGTTGGGACAGTCGAGCGAACTCCAGAGAATTTTCAGAAATAAGATTTTTGTGGTTTTCAGGTTTGCTTTTAACAAATTCTGAGCAGTCAACCGTGTCCTCTACAGAAATTTCACTCATGTTATCGTCCTCGTTAAGCTCAGATGCATTTTCAACATCAATTTTGTTTTTTGAGCTTACGTTGGCGTTTAAAGAGTCAAATTTTTATATGGTTTCGGTTCTCAGTTTAAGTCTATCATTTTCATCCAAAAGATTTTTGAGCATGTCCTTGTGGTCCTTGGATTTAATGAAGGACTCAATTTTGTCCAGTCCATACATGTAGGTCGGATTGATATCATTAGACGATATCACACTCTCACAATTATAGGCTTCGGCATCGATTTCATCCTCCTTAAACTCTAGGAAGGGCAAAATCATACGATGGATCTTTTGCCCTATTTCACAGTCTAGGTGAAGCTGAGTAATATTAGAATATAGACGTTTTGCAATTAAACAAAAAACATTCCGCTGTTTTAACAATTTTAAATTATCTCTTTGCAAGTAAATGTTTTCGTCTTTAACTTTAACTAATTGAGACTCCTTCAACTCGATCCACATTCTCCGCTCCTCACTCTTTGACGCCACCCTGCTTAATTGATCAGTTAGGTTAGAATTGGTGACTCGAGTTTGAGTTAAGCTACTATCTAGATGAGAAATTCTTGTATTAACGTTTTTTAGTTCTTTCTCATATGAGGATGGTGGTACTTTAGATGAAATAAAAACAGATTGTACCTTCTTTATCAGTTCATTGAACTCATTGAACTGCTGGCTGAGTGGTTTGGTCGTAAAGCACATGTTCTCCTGCACCTTCGGTACATCGCTTCCACCATCGGTGTTGTATCCCCTCATTTGAGATACGTCAGTCACCATGAAGCATCTTCCTCCACTGCTTTCCTCCTTAGCCACATAAGCCTTTCCATGGGTAGGCTTCCTCACTTCATCGTCTTATGAGTCGGTAGACCAAACTTCTGTGCTACCGAACTCGTCATCATTAACCGAACCCTGCACAATAAGAGCATTAATAGAAGGGTTAGCGGTAGACTTCTTCTTTCTCAACTCATACAGTCTCTTCTGCAACACATCTTCCTCATCATTTCCATCATCCTTTTCAGCCATCTTCTTAAGAACACAGTCCTTAGCATAGTGGTTTTTCCCACCACAGTAGAAACAGCTTACTCCGGAGTCGCCATCCACCTTCGGTTCCTTCTTGGGCTCCTCAATCTTCAGTTCATTGTTCACCTTTTCAGAGCTGTAACTCCCCTTCCAGTTTCAATTTTTGTTGCTGGGGAATCTCTTCTTTATGAACCTCTTAGGATTGGACACCATCATGGCATAATCCTCAGACGTGAGCTTATATTCCTCCAAGTTGAGGTCTTCATCCTCCATCACAGCTTTACTTTTAGATAGGAGGGCCAACGAACCAAGACTCGAAACGACGTTCTTCTCTTGCAGCACAATCTTTTCTTGGGACTTGAGAATACCCACCAGTTTCGCCAAAGAGTATGATTTAAACTGCTCATGGGCCTTGACTGTGGAAACCACTGCTCTCCGTTCAGACTTCAGTCCATTCAAGAAAGTAACCTTCTGTTCGATAAGCTTCCTTTCAATATCGTGTTTGATCATCTTGCTGAGAAGATGATTGAAGTGATCAAACGTCTGGGTCACCGTTTCTTCGGCCCCTTGCCTGAAACTCCAAATTCAGATAAAAGAAAAGTTTGGATAGAATGTTCAAGATCCTCGTCTGTAGAATACAGTTCACGAAGTCTATCCCAAACTTCCTTTGCCGTCGTGCATGAGCTGACCAATCTGAATGTGTCGGACTGAAGGGCGAATCTGATCAACCTTAATGCCTTAATATTGCACTGGAATTTGTCCTTTTCATCTTGTGCAATATCTTTCACGTCCTTTAGCAGATCATTGTACTCCTTTGGTGTCTTAATGATTCTGGACGTTGCAGAATGAGAAAACGGTCCATTGATGATGGCTTCCCATATGAGGTACCCATTATCCTCCGATCCAATCACATAGTCTTCAAAGTGATGCGCCCATACTTCATAGTCATCGGTGTATAAGATTGGAATCTTTGTCATCGAACCGATGCTGTTGGAAATATTAATAGGTTTTGATTGTGTCGCGTCCATTATGATCGTAAAAAAAACCTGTTCAAAGATCAGACTTGTAATAAAGCAGATTAGGGCAAAATAATAAATATCAAGATACGTCAATAATGAGATAACGGCTCAATAAATATCGATAATTGCAGAAAAACCCTAATGGAAATCTTTTTCACAGAAAAGATGTGTATTGATTACATAGCCTCCTGCTCTGATACCAATTGAAGAGATTAACAACCTTTAATTAATGAAGATCGATTAGATTTTGAACAAGTATATGAACATAAAACAGTAAGAACGCAATAATAAGAACAAGACAAGATTGAATCAAACGAGTCGAATGATTAAACAAAATCCTCAGAAGAGCTCGATTAAGAACATCAACTGTAGAGGATTGGTAGGTTACAAGAACGATTAAAGAAACCTGTTACGCTCTAGATGAATCGCTATTACATTAATCTCTAAAATCGTTAACCTAATATGCATGAAAGCATATACTTATATATAATACATAAAAGGCTCACGGTTGGACAGGCCCAAACCGGAGTGTGCATAGCTAAACTATCGAGCCCAAAAGACGCAACATCAAAATAAACTTCAGCCCAACACGGACCATCACCTATCTCGTGTAGGAAAGTCAACACAACATGCCAACATTTATTTATGAGGTTTTCCTTACATAAATTTCTAGTTAATATAACATATTCTAGTGAGTCGTTATAACCATACCAATCTGATGAAGTGCCTGTTTTGGACGTTTCTCAGGCACCCTTGGTTTGGATAAGACATTTGTAACCCTAGACTGGCCTGTCTAGCTGTAGCGAACAACAAAGGTACAGGGTGTCAAACCCGTATAGATCTATACACAAATTTCCGCTCTCCCTCCAGGAGACTCTGGCTATAACTCCTTCCAGGACTTAGACTGTGACAACCCGAAATTTATTTCCGTCGTTGTAACTCGCTTTCCGCTAATGAAAAATAACTTTGTTATTATTTTCCAACTAATTTTTGGAGTTAAACAAATTAAATAAATGTTTTATTTAATATTTTTATGTATTAAAAATTAATAAAACATGGGTTATAATTTTAATTTGTTTGGAATAATCTAGTTTACAATTTATGCGGGGTTGCGACAAATGAATCGGCTAAAACTCTAAACCCTGTTTAACACTTGTATCGGGTAGACGTATACCGGGTACATCACCTGATCCCTATATGAGGGTAAGGGGGCACTCCATAGAAACCTTTTACCACACTAGACTCACTTTCTCTCTCTACTCTCTCTCCTCAAGGCTGATTCCTCACCAAAACCGCTAGTTTCCACCTCAAAATCGTAAGTTCTTTCATCCTAGCTTGTTCTAAAGATCCATGCATGAATGTATAACATGGAAATCATCCAAAATGAGGGTGAACAAGGAGTTTACGGCCCAAGCACATGCTTAGGCTGTATACCCCTAAGATGATGCCGAAAGTGCCAAATTTCTTCACTTTAAGCGTAGAAACAAGTTTTAGACCTAACCTAGAATTGTTTGAACCTTGAATCATCAATTGTTAGGGATTGAAAGAGGGTTTACGGTCTAAGCACATGCTTAGACCCTAAAAACCCTCCAAGCTTGCAAATCAAGCCCAAAACACTTCCAAACCACAATTAGGCTTAAGATATGGCTTAGGGGCTTGCTATTTCGGACTTGGAACACCTATACATCAACAATTGAAGGGTAAACTAGAGTATATAGCCCAAGCATATGCTTAGACCGTAAACTCCATTTAAACATCCCAAATAAAAGTTTAAGCCCCCTAAAGAGCCTTATACCCTCACTAGAACTTGTTAGGAATGAACCAAAGGCCTTGTAATCAAAGAATGGAGGTGTTCAAGAGTTTAGTAGCGTAAACCATGGGGTTTACGGTTGTGAACTCCCAAGGAGTGGTCCTTGGAACGTAAACTCCAAGGGAATACCCTCCTTTACCCTTAAACACCCCTATAGCTTTGTATATTTCCTTAGAATCCATTCTAGAACCATAAGAGGCATGAAAACACTCATTTACACTCCTCCCATGAGTTTACGGCTGTAAACTCATGGGGGATGTGGTCCCCCAACCGTAAACTCAATTAAGGTGAGTTTTAGAAGAGTAAACTCCATGGTGAAGTCTTATACTCTTTCCTTGTAACCATTTAGCCTTCTAGCACTCAACCAAAAGACCTTGAATCACATTAGGATGTCTATTGTGTATAATTAGAGTCTAAATCACTAATTACTTGTAAACATATGTCTTCAAATGTTACTAGGGTCATAAAGGGTGTACAAGTCTCTACTTGACACCAAACGCTCATCCGACACATCCACCCGATCTACTCATTGCAAGTGAGTTCATACCCCTTAATTAACCTTTCAACTGTTTTACTATGTTTTAGGGGGGGGGGGGGGGAAACAAGTCAAATGTTACAATTTATGGTAATCAATTACATGTGATTTACAACTCATAGTACAAATCACATGTGATTTATCACTAGTCTTTACAAAAGATTTATATGTTTTTAAACTGCTTTGTGAACAAAACTGTTTTGAGGAATATCTAAATGCATTGTCGTGTTAACTGTTATTAAAATATTATTAAATTATTTTTAAACCTATTTTCTAATAAAAATTTATCTACGCAATTATATTTATATAAGTAGGACTTCAAGGATTTAGGACTGATAGCTAGCCTTACTACCTATTCTTTTTTGATTGGGGTCTTACGGTATACGGTTGTCTGTCCGACTGTCGTTGAATTCTTAGTTTCTATAATATATATACTTGTGTGAGATATGAAATCCTCCGCTTAATTCAAATTCCTTTGTTAAACAGAGGACTGAAACTCTATAGCCTAATTAACTATAATAGGTATAGTTAAGTCTACTGTGTAATATCTCTACTGCTATGAAGTTTGCTATAATCAGTATCACTATGGGATAACTCATATAAAAGGGAATACTTAAAGGGAATACTTATACTTATTAACATAAGGTTCGCTACACTATAATGCACTAGAATACACCAAACCAGAACACTCTACTCTATCTCTCTATACAGCACTCTACTGAGTGAACACTACGTAACCAGCGCTTCCCAAAAGGAAAGCAACCACTACCGGTATAGATCTATACAAAATGAACACTATTACATCCCGAATGCAAATTGTAGTCCGAGTCGGCTAGGCTGATGGATGGGGAAACACTACTACTCTACGAATGACCGGGAAGGTCATTGGATACTCTATTATCACTAAAATGGGTTACATAAGATAACACCTCTATATCCAAACTAATACACTATAAACTAAAAACTAAACTAATATCTCGGAGTAAAATACATACTACACTATAAGGGTTAAACTCACTAATTCACTAAGCTTGAAAATACAGTATTTTCTGGGGATTTCACTATTTTCAAAACGTTAACTACAAGTTTTTCTTTACATTTTGTAAATACTTTTTATACAAGCAACGACACTAAATACTTATGAACTCACCTGCTTTATGCTGATACTCGTTTTCAAAATCACTTGTATTCTCAGGTCAGCATTAGATAGGTACTGGAGCAGCCCCCTTTTGGGAAGATGGAGCATATACAAGACTCATCTTTATTTTTGTTCATACTTTTGGTGTCTATAAACTGAACAGAACACGCTTGTATTTACATTTGCTATATCAATGTAATGGTTCTTGTCACTTGTATTGAATTTAAACATTGTTATGATACTATGCATGACGTCCTCCACCCCAGAACGTATTCCGCCGTTCTTGGTTTTGGGGTGTGACAGATTGGTATCGGAGCATTGTTTATAGTGAATCAAGTATATCAACCTATAAAAGATATACGAACTATAAACACTTCGGGACTAAAACACTCTGACCAAGAATATATATACTTTTAAATACTAAAATATTTAACTAAGTATAGGCATACATCTCTATAAAATACAAAGAGTCAGTATCGCACTAGAACAGAACAGATGTATTAAGATTGTTGAGCAGCACAATTGGGCTTAGAGACATATAGTCACATCTAGGGGATGTAGCCTGATCAACTACATTTATCTAGGAGTGACTAGCATGTGCCTAAGAGTGATTGTGGTGTTGCGACAAGTCTAAAAACTTACCAACAGTACCACAAAAACGTCAGAAACCAGAATACTATAGGTGTATTCAGTACTCTATTAACTGTATATGTGATAACTAAAAAGGGTTGTTATTGGTAAGACAATAGTTGTTAAGTGGATACATCACAGTTACATGTGACTAAGGCGTAATAGACTTAGAATCTGTGATCTTTGCTTTATTTAGTGTTCCTTGTTTGGTTGTGGATTTAGAGTTAGGGTCGATTATTCGAAAGTCTATCCTGCTTCGGTTACATGTTATTTGTATGCACTATGCAAGTATTGGGTCAACTAGTACCAATCATATATTATAAATATCTTAGATTAGTACGTCTATTAACCTTCTTTCCCCCTTTCTCGCGTAGATAGCATGGCTGGTTTCCACCTTCCCGGTGATCCGTACTACCCAAATCAAGGCAACAGAGGATGGCTTGATGAAGAGCCAGACGATAATCACCAGATCCCGTTGGATGATCACCGAGCAAAAGGTTTTTCGGATAGCTCCAACTCCGAACCAGAAGTAAACAACCTGTCACTAGTAGTTCCAAACCCTAACCCCTGTCCAACATTTCAGGGTCCCACTCCTATGTGGGTCATAACCTTGAGCCGATGGAGCAATGAACAGGGTCAGCCGTTACCCTTCAACGGGGACCGAAGCTTCTACAACATAAACAAAGAAGGTTCAGCAGACTGGGTCTTGCTTATCATGATTTGTAGGATTGCCAGGAACGTTGAACAAGGTCAAGCAGCCATTGGCAGAGTTGTGGAAGTTGATGCCAACTCCCATCTTAACACTGTTCGCATCCGCCAGCTAGAAGCAGCCATGGAGAGGACCATAAGGACCAACGAGGCTCTGCAGCAACAACTAGCTACATCCTGAGCCGAGATTAGAGAACTTCGAGTGCGTCAGAGGATTCAGGAAAGACAAATTCAGGAAGTTGTACACAGACTAGATGACCTTAGGATCCGCCCAATGAACACTCGTCACCAGTAGACGATATCTACTTGTCATCCCCTTTTGTTTATGGAATAGCCTTTCCCTTTCTATGCTCAATAGAGCACTTGTCTGTAAACATTCCTAACTCTAAAAAGTACTCTAATTAGGTCTCTAGACTGCCAACTTTTTCCTCTATGGTTTGATGTAAGACCTACTGTTAGGTCGCTTTTCCTGAACTCATATTACATCATTAATACCAGTAATATTGGCAGTTATCTACTATCACACCTCAAAACCGGAACGGTGGAAACGTTCTGGGGTGGATGACGTCATGTCAAGTATCACAACATATGCAGTATAGTAATCAAAGTACAACAACCATTGCATTAATAGTAATAGTTTTACATGGTTTACATTACATAGAAACATCAAAGAAATACAAGTAGTAATATAGGTGCAGCTTGGTACTAAATCGTCTTCATCAAAAGCTCTGGGGATGTACCTGTCTATTGCTAACCTGAGAATACAAGTTATTTGAAAGCGAGTATCAGCATTTTTACAAATGTTGGTGAGTTCCTAAGTATTTAGTGTCATTTTACTCAAATAACTTTATAAAGAGTAGTAGTTTAGAATCAACGGTGTATTAGAGTCCTTTCCAGAAAATCCTATATTTTCTTAATTAAAAGCAGTCTTCTACCAAGACCCGACAGTGTTATGTTTTAAATAGAATTTCCCTAAAATATTATCATTACCAAATTACGGTATTTGACTTTAAAGAAAGTAGAAGGATATCACAAGTAAAAACAATAGGGAAAATAACATATGCCTGAGCAATGAAGACTGCTGACTAAGGAAAAAGAAATCATAGACTCCAGGAGAGTGTCGAATGAACGACACGCCTGACTTTGTCTAAGAATAAGACATACAGACCCCAGACAAATATCAAATGAAAGATTCAGCTAGCAAGGTCCAAAACAGTGAATACAGACCCCAGACAGTATCAAATGAAAGATACAACTAGCAAGGTCTAAAACAGTGAAATTCTAAGAGAGTGTTTCCAGCATACAGTGTTAAACATCTTTACCTTAAGGCCATGAATTATAAGGTAACATGGTGATACTCGTAACCATACTAATCGACACTAGAATACTCGACGCACTGCAAGCGTCAGTGTAAGTAGGACATTTGTCACCCCTTGGCTTGGTAGGCCATGGACTGTAGCTAGCAGTCAGGGTGCGCGGGTGTCAATCCCGTATAGATCTATACACACAATGTCCGCTCTCCCTACAAGAGACTCTGGTTACCAACTAGACAACGGAGAAGGCTATTTCCTGAAGATGTATCTCGAACAGTGAATTCTGATGTAAGTGTTGGACTAGCAGTAGAGACTCATAACTGAACTGATCGGTGTAACTTTATATGTCTACGCATGTATACTTAATATATAATTAATGATCAAACGACCTTCGGACGGATATCCGATCCCACCAGACCACATCCAAACGGGGAAAAGGAAATAGGGTGGACTAGCCTTCCTAAGTCCTTTAAACATTATTTATATATAACTATACAAGTATAGGCATACATTTAACGATGTGGAAGCATTTAACTAAGTAGAAGCGTTAACAAAGTAGAAGTGTTTCACGAAGTAGGAGCGTTTCTCGAAGTAAAAGTGTTAATAATGTATAAGCGTTTACGAAGTAGTAACATTAATAAAGTAGGAGCGGTTCTTGAAGTAGAAGTGGTAATAAAGTAGGAGCGTTTACAAAGTAGTAGTATTAATAAAGTAGGAGCGATTCGTGAAGTAGAAGTGGTAATAAAGTAGGAGCGTTTACGAAGTAGTAGTATTAATAAAGTAGGAACGTTTAACAAGTATAAGTGTATCACGAAGTAAAAGCGTTAACAAAGTAGTAGCATTTAACTAAGTAGGAGCATTAACTAAGTGGAAGTATAATGAAGCAGTAGTTTCTAACAAAGTAGGAGTATAAAAAGATGGAAGAAATCTTTGATGAAAACATTGGAAAAACTTTATACTTAAGAAAATCACGACCTGGTATTCTTTTGTAAAATAAGTTTGAAAACCTTTAGAAATCCTTGAGGACCTTTCATAAGCAAGTTTTTAATGAAACTTTGATAAAACATTCAGTGCGAGAGTTAATTTGAGGAAAACTTTGAACAAGTAAAAACGTTTTAGAAAACCATTACAGTATCATACTTGGTAAAACAGTTAACAGTGTAATAAATCCTTGTGCATGCAGGTTTTATTAATCACATGTGATTGATATGATAACTGGCATGTTTAACTTGTATTCCCCCCCATAAAAACATGTAAAAACATTTAAAAGGTTAATTCAGGGGTATGAACTCACCTGTAGTAAGTGGATCCGACGAAGGTGCCGGTTGGGCGCTCGGTGTCAAGTAAAGACTTGAACACACTTAGTGACCTATTAACATATGATGACATATGTTTACACATAATTAGTACTTATAATACTAATTCAACATGTATACACATCCTAAAATTCTGAAAACACTTTGGTCAAGTGTTACGAGTGTCCCGGGTAACATCTAAGGGTGTGTACGACATAGATAGGGAGTTTACTCTTCAAGAGTAAACTCTTTATAGAGTTTACGGCCCTAATACCTTGTCCCCATGAGTTTAGTGTCGTAAACTCATGGATGGTGTGTTCTTTGATGCATTAAGGTCTTATAACACTTGTGGAATTAGGCTAGGTTCAATTCTAGGGCTTATGAAGGGTTTAAGGCTTCAAAATGGGCCATTTAAGGAGTTTACGGCCTATGGATACTCCTTGAGGAGTTTACGACCGTAAACACATGAGTTTACAGTAGTAAACTGATGTTGGTCCATTTATTTTGTTGTTTGGTGGTTCTAACTCATGCATGTAAGGTTCTAGTCCCTTTTAGGAGCATAGGAAGGTGTTTAGGGCACTTAAACACCTTGTAATGGTGTTTACGGTCTAAGGAGATGCTCTTGGGGAGCTTACTACCTTAAACACATGAGTTTATGGTAGTAAACTCATTTTGTCCAAGAATACCATGTTTTGGTGGTTGTAGATTAAGCATACGAAGTTCTAGGTCCAATTCCAAGCCATACAAAGTGTTAAGGGCACTTTAACACCCTTTGGGGGTGTTTATGGTCTATGAATGGGTGTTTACAGTCCAAGAACCTTCTTGGGCCATAAACTCAAGTGTGACATGATTTTGTATGCTTTGGTGCATATCTTGAAGGAAAATAAGGTTCTATGCACTCAAGGAATTTCATGGAAGCTCTTAGAGGTGGTTGAGGGGTAGATTAACACTTAGACAAGTGTTTTTGGTCCATGTATATGGGTTTACGGTCTAAGGATGTTCCTAGACTGTAAACTCATGTTCATTCCGCTTTTGATCTGATTTTGGTGTTCTAAATCTTTTTGGGTAAGCCTCTAAGCCATTGCTAAGCATGAGAAGTGGTTTGGAAGGGTTTTTGAGCATATAAACCCTCTTCAAAGGGGTTTACGGTTTTGGGAGGCTCCCAAGACCGTAAACACATGTTCTTGGGGTTTTCGGATGTTTAATTCACGAATTTGCAAGCTAGATATGTTAGATAACAAGCTAGGAAGGTTTACTTACCAATTTTAGGCTCGGAGGGACGATTTTTGACCAAAACCCGTTTGTATAGAGAGAGAAAGTAGAGAGAGAGAGATTCTAAGGTGGGAAAAGGCTTCTAAGGAGTGTCCACCCTCCCTTATATTGGGCTTGGGTGTTGTACCCGGTATACGACTACCCGATACTCATGTTTAACGAGGTTTAAAATTTCACCTGGTTAAAATGGCCGCAAATAAAAATAAACTTTTTCCAAATGAATTTTGTGTTTTTATTTTCGCTTGACGAATATTAATTAAAATATTCCAACGGGTTTAAATCCAGTCAAAAATATTTTCGGGATAAATTTGGCTAATTTTTGACGTAATTAATTTCGACGTTAAAACTAACGGAAATTTTTGGGTTGTCACATCATCCCCCCGTTAGAGGGGATTTCGTCCCGAAATTTAGGTTTAGGCAAGGAAGTAGGTATGAATGACCAAGTAGAGGTATGAGGGTACTTCCTTATTTGGTTGGTCCTCGCACTCCCAAGTGAACTCCGGTCTTCGCTTGACCTTCCAGAGAACCTTCACTTACGGAAGGTGGATTCTATCTCGTACCGTTAGCCATCCCTACAGATTCGTTAACGAATTTGGGGTTCCCAATGGTTTCTATCAAGATGGGTGGAATACGAAGAGTGACGTCGGACAAACACTTATCAAGTCTAATAAGTGGATTGATCTGGGGTGAAGCTTGTGGAATTTCCAAAAGTAGTAGTGGTCTGACGAGGGTTGGACCAATCTTCGTAAAGAATCTCGGATGGTCCTAAGCTCTCGGAAAGGTAGAGCTTTTCATTACTTAGAACATAGTGTACTTCTATGGCGAGATCATCGCGGACGTGATCGCCATTCAGAAGTTCCAAGCGTTCTCTCTCATACTGGAAGTGTAGTCCTTCGGGTTGGTTCTTAAAAGTTCGGGTTGTCCTTGGATTTGTGTTCCTGTTGATTAGCTCTCTGAGGTTTTCTAGATCATCGGATGGATTGTGTGTTTACGGGTATCTGTTTGTTGCAGAGTGTCTATCTCAATCTTGTACAAAATGAACCTGCACTTCTGATTCTTGAGATATTTCTAACGGAAACCCTCACGGTCGAGGAGATAGGGTTTCACCAGACGAGTGTTGGACTATATTGGGAGGTGGTTCTACTATTTCTGTGCGAGATAGTATTTGTGGAACACCTAGTAGTCCAATGAATCTTGTAAGACATGCCCTAATCTCTAGTGCGTTGGTTTATTTCAGTTGCAGAAAGCGCGTGCTCTTGTATAACCCATCGACTAACACCTAGGCTGGTGTCAAGTCTTTAATCATTTCGGGATCTGGGTTGTAAGGCTTAACACAACCTACTTTCGCACTTTATTCACGTATTCTTGGTTGCGGAGGTTATCCTGTAGTTCTTGGTATTCTAGTGTTCGACTTCGGAGAATATAGTCTGTCGTCTATAGGGCGACGGTGACTTCCTCCACGTAAGGGAGCGGAGGGTTCTAGGCACTACTCGTCGGTACCAGAGTGGACGAAAGTGCCTGAGTAGTGCGAACATCTTCTGCAACTACTCTTCCTAAGGTTCTCAGTTTTCTCGGTCTAGGGCAAATCTAGTGAGTATAGGGTTCCATCACTCGGAACTTTAATATCCTCATCCACTCTTCTCAGAGTTTAATTCACCGCAACTTTCGAATTTCCGGGATATCCGCTGAGATGCTTAATTCGGGGGATTAAGCGTGAATGGATGGTCGTAGTCAATATCTTTGACTCTTACGACTCAGATTTCTTTACCAATCGAGGGTGTTAGGTACTATGTTGGCTTAACCGGGATGACAACAAACTCCGGATTTATGGTCATTATAGTAGCTCAACTCGCAGGGGTTCTCTTGACTCTAGCTCCCATTCCGTGGGATAGGATGAAGGGTTTTACTGTGAGGTTCGTGGTAAAGCTCATACTTGGCTTAACCACTAATACTTGGTGTATGCAAGCCATATATAATTAAGGTCAGCAGGATATTCAGTTGTGCGACTCCACCCCAAAACCACAACCCAACGAGGAACAGGGAGTAGGGAGGAAGCACACATATTAAATCTTTTTTTATCACAATTATATACCACTCTTATGCATATACTCAGTTATAGTAGTCAGTCCCATGAGTTCTATTCTCCAGGTTCACGAACCTGATTTGCGAGGTGCGAAGGGTCTTTCTGGGTATCTACGGTGTCTGCTTCGGGTGGTTATCGCCTTCTGGAATGCCTGCTGTGCCTTTCGCTTCGGTTCCAATCTGTCTAAGAGGGGTTGGTTAACAGCGCGTGGTACCCTTCTCCTAGGTACTTCGGATGGTTTGAAATACGAGTGAAGACTGACGGATCACATTAGGTCTTATTATTCTTATTTTGTTTAGGTTCGGAAGAACCCTTATTTTCCGAAATGGCTATGGAGAAAGTTCTTTTCACAAAGCACTAAGGATTTACACATGGTTGCACTAAGTCGAACCATGATTAATAGAGGCGTCGAAGTTGGCATACTTCGACATGATATAGAATGAGGGTCGATAGAGTCAGGTGCCGAACAGGCTCACAAGTTCTAGGCATCTCGGGTTTCGTCCTGTGTATCACTGTCGCGGATACTTGGACCGATAGAGTTGACGCGGAACTATAGAGAGTCCTGAGTGTCTGAGTAGAGTACCTTTTCATGAATGGATTCTCACGAGGCATTTCTATAATCACCTAACATATACTAGTCATGTATAATTAAGGTGGGGAGGATTGTTGACTGAGTGACTCCGCCCTAAATCCACAACCAAACAAGGAACAGGAAATGAGGCGGCATTCACTCACTCTAGGTCTATCCATCTCAATTATACATGGTCGTAACGTATATGCTTAGCCACTATAGTTTTAACTGATGAAATATTTAAATTTTATAACAGTGTTGCGACTTTCGCCTTAACGGGGAAGTAATTACGTTTAAAATTAGTCTTTTAATGTTTTCGGTTAGTTATTTGAGAATGAGAGACGTACCAAAATCTACCGGGTTCCTTAATGCTTCTCCCTAAGCAGTAGAGTCAGACTCCTCCTATGTCCTTGTCTTTTCTTTCAGTCGGACGGTCCCTTTTGAAGTGCCCAGTCTCACCACATAGGTGGCAAACTGTATTGGTGGTCACATTGGTGGTTGATGCAATAAAATCAACCGGGGTTCTGCAGATGCGAGCAGTATGCCTCTTCATGTTGCACCTAGCACAATAGAGTTCCCGACATATACCATGATGATGGTAGCTACACTTGCTGTAGTGGGGAAGGTTTCCTAGGTATGGTCTTCATGAAGTCGGGATGGAAGAGCTGGCAGGGGTATTGACCGTCTCAGCTCGTTGCCCTTCGAAAGGTCCTTGAGCCGAGGTACTTCCTTCCCGATCTTCAGTTTTCTCTTCAGTGGAGTTGGTTGAGGTTCTTGGGTGGCTGGGTACACAGAGGTTGGTTGCTGTTGTCCATTATTTGGATCGGAATTCCCGATAGGGCTCTTGCTAACATTGGCGTTGTTAGCAATCAGCTGAGCCATGAAAGCTGCAACGGCTGCCGAGACTGCAGCCTGGAATGTAGCTTCATCGAGTAGGAGTGTGACAACCCGAAACTTTCATCCTATGTAATTGGTCTGCGTATTGTCTTTAAATCTTGAATTCATCACCCTTTTGTAAATCTTGTGGTTCCGAATCCGTGTTTTGGACACAATATAGTCTAGTTATGGGTGTTAGGAGGTGTTGGAAAGTGTTTTGCATCATGAAATTGGATTAAACACACCAAAAGAGGTGTGTGCGGCCACACTTTTGTGTGTACAGCCACACACCCAACCGCACACCCTCCAGCCTCACACCCAAACATATATATAGATGGATACCTTCTTCATTCATTCATTTGGATGCTCCTTACTCTCTCTCTACTTTCTCTCTCTAACATCTTCAACCAAGAACACCTTGAAGGCCTCATATTTGTGATCTTCATCTTCAAGCTTATTAGTGGTAAACACTTGAGTCCCAAGCCTTAAAACTCATCATGTTCGTCATATTCATGGACCCTTGAAGGTGTATGGCCGCACACCTTCATGAGGGGGGCATCACACATTCAAATCTCCTTAGTGTGAAGAGCAAACCCTTCATTTGGACTCACAAGAGGAGTGTACGGCCGCACACACACACTGAATGGCCGCACACACTTGTGTGCAGCCTCACACACACTTCTAGCCGCACACCTCAGCCGCACACTCAATTTCTAGGCCATGCACTCACTCAAATGCCCACTTTTGGCCATAAACTTGTATGAATCATTAAGTATAGATCATGAGACACTTGTATTCAGTAATGCTGAGCCCTAAGAATGTTTATCCATCATGTTTAAGCGTGAAACATCCTAGTTGTAACCCAATTGTGTGTCATCACATGATTTATAGGAACCATTGGCATTCAGGGCATCCGTTGACACTCGAACCCTGCGATAAACTGTGGGTTCATACCCCTTTAATGAACCTTTCAAATGTTTTTATATGTTTTATGGGGGGGGGGATACAAGTCAAATATACATGTTCATGAAAATTAATCACATGTGATTCACTATCCGTAACTCAAATCACATGTGATTTATCACTATGCCTTAAAAAAATAACTTTACGTTTTAAAAACTATTTTTGATAAATAAACTATTTTCTAAATGTTCCCTTTGACAAGATTTTCCTTGAATATATTTTCTTATAAAATGTAACCACACTAATATATTTATATAAGTAAGACTTGAAGGACTTAGGACCGATAGCTCGCCTTATTTCCTGTTCTTGTTTGATTGTGGGCTTAGGGTAGTTTTATCCGTCCAACTAGCGTTGATTTCTTAGTTATATATCATGTATATTGGTGTTGGATACGGGCCTTTTCATTTCAATCAATGTCTACACTACATAATTGCCAAGAATTACACCCACTAGGTTAACTATAATGGGTATAGTTAAGGCCACTACTACTCGTTACTGCTACTATCATACATACTATAATACACACTAATACGAGATGACTCACTAGTAAGAGAAACTCACTATGCACTATACAAAAGACTACTTCACTATAATACAAGAGAAAGCACTAATCAGGAGATAACACACTAACTCACTATGAGATACGCTATTCGCTACATACTATGCCCAGAGTTTTCCGACAGGAAGACGACGCTACATGTATAGATCTATACGGGGCAGACACTATTACATCCCGACTGTTAATCTCAGTCCGAGCCGTGCAAGCCCAGCGATACCGCTACTTCTCTACACTATGCATAACCGGGAAGGTCATGGGGTACTCTACTACTCACACTATCAGTAGCATACAAGGAATACACTAGATTGACACTAAAATACTAATACTAAAGAATAAGTTTAAAATCCCGAAGTAAATAAGTATCTAATACTAATGAGAGTTTGGACCACTATTACTTATATCAGGCATAACTTTTCTTATTACACTACTTATTGGGGGTTCACTAATATACTTTTATTTCAAACGATTCCTTTTAAATGATGAGACTTACATGCAAGTTACTGGTTTTTCCGTTACAATGTATTTTTGGAAAATATAGGATTTTCTAGAGTTTTTCTATTACTTACGAATGTAAACTGCAGCCCTCACACTATCTGTACTAATGCATTTTATACTAAAACTCACACTAAACTCTTATGAACTCACCAGCTTTATGTTGATACTCGTTTTCAAAATAAATTGTATCCTCAGGTCAAAGATAGACATGTACAGGTGCTACATTTTGGAGAAGGTGGAGCATATAAGACCCATCTCTTATTTTTGCATACTTTTGGTGTTTGTTGAACTTTACAGAACACACTTGTAATTATACTCACTATGTAAATGTAATGGTTGCATGTTTCTTGTTTTTACTATTATACAATTGTGATGATACTGTACATGACGTCCTCCATCCTGAAACGTATTCCGCCGTTACCGGTTTTAGGGTGTGACAGATTGGTATCAGAGCTTTGTTTATAGTGAATCAAGTATATCAACCTATAAAATATATACGAACTATAAACACTTCGGGACTAAAACACTCTGACCAAGAATATATACTGTTAAGTATCTAAAAGATTTGACTAAGTATATATGTACGCATAAAACATAAGAGTTAGTATCACCCTAGAACAAAACAAAAGTATTAAGATTGTTGGATATCATAATTGGGCTTAGAGACATATAGTCACATTTGGGGGAATGTAGCCTGATCAACTACATTTTCATGAGAGTGAGTAGCATGTGCCTAAGCTTGAGTGTGATGTTGCAACAAGTCTAAAACTTACCAACACTACCATAATACCGCTAGCATAAGAATACTATATGAGTATTCTGTATCTCTAAAACATACATATGTGATAACTAAAAGGGTCGTTACTCGTAGGACAATAGTTGCTAAGTGAATACACCACGGTTACAAGTGACTAGGGCGCTATAGACTCAGAATCTGTAGCCTTTGCTTGATTTCCTGTTCTTGTGTGATTGGGGATCTAGAGTTAGGGTTGCTTATTCGAAGGACTATATTGCTTCGGTTGCATGTAATTGGTATGCACTACGCAAGTAATGGGTCGACTAGTAACGATTCATCTTATAAGTAATTTAGGTTAGTACGTCTATTAATCTTCTTTTCCCCTTTCTCGCATAGATAGCATGGCTGGCTTCCACCTACCCGGCGATCTGTACTATGCAAACCAGGGCAATGGAGGATGGCTCGATGAGGAGTCAGACGATGATCACCCGATCCCTTTGGATGATCATCATGCTGAAGCCTTCTCGGATAGCTCGAGCTCCGAACTAGAAGTTAACAACCAACCTCTTGAAGCTCCGAACCCCAACCCCCGTCCGGAATTTCAGGGTCCCACTCCTATGTGGGCCATATCGTTGCACCGATGGAGCAAGGAGCAGGCTTAGCCCTTACCTTACAATGGAGACCGAAGCTTCTACAACATAAGCGAAGGAGGATCAGTGGATCGGGTTCTGCCCATCATGATCCGAAGGATTGCCAGGAATGTCGAGCAGGGTCAAGCTGCTATTGGTCGAGTTGTAGAAGTGGATGCCAACTCGAATCTCAACACGGTTCGCTTCCGCCAACTCGAAGAAGCCATGGATAGGACAAGGATGACCAATGAGGCTCTGCAGTTCAGCTGGCTGCATCCCGAGCCGAAGTTAGGGAACTCTGAGCACGTCAAAGGATTCATGATCGACACCTTCAGGAAATTATGCGTCGACTAGCGGATCTGAGGGTTCGCCCAACAAGTAACCGTCGCCAGTAGAAGACACCCAATTACCTCACTCTTTTGTCTAAAGGACAAGCCTTTTCTCTCAATGTTCCGTAGATCTCTTGTCTGTAAAAATCAAAGCTCTAGAAAGCACTCTAACTAGATCTCTAAACTGCCAACATTTTTCCTATGCATTGATGTGAGACCTTTTGTTAGGTCAATTTTTCCTGAACTTGTATTACATCCTCAATACAATATATTGGCAGCTAACTATTCTATTGCTATGACTATCATTCTGATTTTTGGATTATGTCGAATTAATCCATGAAACACCCTATTCCTATTTCGCAATAGAATCTTACTATTGCTATCATTCCTGTGATCTTCCAGTAAAAGATGCCTCCACGAAAGCATCTAAGCAGAGGAAGACCAGCAACTCAAACCTCTTCTCCACCACCTCCTCCTCCGCAATTCGACCCAGTGCTGTTCAAAACAGCTATGACCGCGGCTGTGACAGTGGCCATGGCTCAAATGAACTCCGGGGACGCGAGCAGTGGTAACTCTAGATTTGGTGAAGTCCATCAAAGAGTGCAGGGATGCACTTATAAGGACTTCATGAACTGTAAACCTACCTTCTACGATGGTACCAGAGGAATTCTAGCGTTATCCCAATGGTTCAAAAGAACCGAAGCTGTCTTTGAAATGTGCTCTTGTCCCGAAGAGAGCAAAATCAAGTTCGCTACTGCCACCCTCACTAACAGGGCCCTGACATGGTGGAACGGCCATGTCAGTGCACTCTCCTTGGTCACAGCCAATGCCATGGGCTGGGACACTCTAAAGGATCTCATGAGAAAGGAGTACTGCCCGAGGGGCGAAATTCAAAAACTTGAGGAGGAACTCTGGAACCTCAAAATGGTAGGGACCGACATAATAGCTTACACCACCAGGTTCTGCGACTTAGCGGCTACATGTCCCAACATGATCCCTTTTGAAAGCAAGAAGATTGAACGATACATATGGGGTCTAATGCCTCCGTATCAAGGAAACGTTCTAGCCTCACATCCTACTAGCTTCGACAGTGCCAAGGAATTGGCCCAGAGTATGATCAACAATGAAGTCTCTTCAACTCCAGCAACAGCAACCACAACTACCACTGCACCACCTGATCTATCTGACAGAAAGAGGAAGCGATGGGATAAGAAGAAAGGAAAGAAAACTCAAACCTCCTCCAAGGACCAGCAAATTGTGGCGGTCCATGCTGCCACTACTCCAGCCACTCCTGCACCACCAAAACCTTATAGTGGGAATTTGCCCAGGTGTCCCAAGTGCCCTTTCCACCACAACGGCCCCTGCCGTGAATTGCAGTGTTCCAACTGCGGTCGGAAGGGCCATACAGTGCGATTCTGCAAAGCCCCTCCCAAACCAATCTCGCAAGTTTCCGGTTCGGGAGTGACTCCGACATGTTATGGCTGCAGTGAAGCTGGTCATTTCAGGAAGAACTGTTCGAAGACTGCAAATGCTGGAGGAACTGGTAGGCTACTCGCTATTGGTCACAACGAGGCGGTAGCGGATCCCACGGTAGTCACGGGTACGTTTCTTCTCAACAAATCTTATGCCTGTGTCTTATTCGATAGTGGTACAGAAAGAAGCTTCATAGATCAAAACTTTAAACACTTACTCAAACAATCCCCTCAACCACTAAAAGAAACATTCGTAGTAGAAATGGATAACGGGAAAACTGAAAACTCTAACGAAATCTACATAGATTGTACCCTCACGTTAGACGATCACTCATTTCCAATCGATCTCATACCAGTCTCTATCAAGAATTTCGATGTCATTGTCGGTATGGACTGGTTGAGTCTCCATCGTGCCGATATCCTATGCTCCGACAAAGCCATTCACCTAAATCTTCCGAACCATGAAACTCTATTGATCTATGTAGATAAACCTGGTACAGGCCTATGTATCATCTCCAGTATTCCGGCTCAGAAATACTTGCGTAAGGAATACCGCGCCTTTCTTGCTCACGTTGTCGACATTAGCCAGAAAATGAAAGATCCGAAGGACATTCCTATTGTATGCGATTTCCCCGATGTCTTTCCGGAGGACCTTCCGGGTCTACCTCCCAAACGTCAGGTTGAGTTCAGAATTGACCTAGTCCCAGGAGCTACCCCCGTAGCAAAGTCTCCCTATCGGTTAGCGCCTGCCGAGATGCAAGAACTATCCAGTCAACTTAACGAGCTGCTCAGCAAGGGCTTTATAAGACCGAGTGTCTCACCTTGGGGAGCTCCGATCTTGTTCGTGAAAAAGAAGGACGGATCGTTCCGTATGTGCATTGATTATAGGGAACTCAATAAACTCACGGTCAAAAACCGCTACCCTCTCCCACGTATCGACGACTTATTTGATCAACTACAAGGAGCGAGTTACTTCTCTAAGATTGATCTTCGGTCCGGGTATCATCAGTTACGGGTGCTTGAGGAAGATGTTCTGAAGACAACTTTTTGAACCCGTTACGGGCACTTCGAGTTCGTAGTGATGCCCTTTGGACTGACTAACGCTCCCGTAGTATTCATGGACTTAATGAATAGGGTATGTCGTCCGTATCTACATCAATTCGTCATCGTCTTTATTGATGATATACTCGTCTCCTCTCGGAGTGAGGAAGAACATAAGGATCACCTGCGACGAGTCCTGGAAACACTGCGATCGGAGAAGTTATATGCAAAGTTCTCTAAGTGCGAGTTTTGGATCTGAAAAGTTGAATTCTTAGGACACGTGGTTAGTGAAGAAGGAATCCACGCGGATCCCTCCAAAATTAAAGCTATTGAGAACTGGTCAGCACCGAAGACACCCACGGACATTCGTCAATTTCTAGGCCTCGCTGGCTACTACCGCAGATTCATCCAAAACTTCTCTCGGATTGCGAATCCTCTCACTATGTTGACACAGAAGGGCATATCCTTCGACTGGGGAGAGAAACAGGAGAAGGCATTCCAGACCCTGATGCGAGCCCTATGCACCGCACCAGTATTATCCCTTCCCGAAGGAACCGAAGACTTCGTGGTATACTGCGATGCATCAAATCAGGGACTCGGTTGTGTCTTGATGCAATGAGGTAAAGTCATCGCTTATGCCTCAAGATAGCTAAAGACACATGAGGTGAACTACACTACATACGACCTCGAACTAGGAGCGGTCGTCTTCGCACTAAAAATCTGGAGACACTACTTGTATGGGACGAAGAGTGTAGTGTATACTGACCATAAAAGCCTCCAACACATATTGAACCAGAAAGAACTCAACATGAGACAACGCCGATGGGTTGAGCTACTCAACGATTTCGACTGCGAAATTCGATATCACCCGGGGAAAGCCAACGTGGTAGCAGACGCCCTGAGTAGGAAAGAGTATTCAGGTCGAAGAACCAAGTCATTAACAATGACTATCCATTCGCATCTATCCGCACAGATCAAGGAGGCTCAGTTTGAAGCATTAAAGCTTGAGAATGTGACGGGAGAATCCCTGCACGGAATGGATAAAAGTTTGGAAATCAAAGGTGACGGAGCTTACTACCTTATGGACCGAATCTAGACTCCGCACCCCGGAGGTTTCAGAGAGGTAGTCATGAAGGAAGCTCACAACACTCGATACTCTATCCACCCAGGTTCGGATAAGATGTATCTGGATCTCAAGAAGCTATACTGGTGGCCTAACATGAAAGCAGAGATCGCTACCTTCGTGAGTAAGTGCCTTACGTGCGCGAAGGTCAAGGTCGAATATCAAAAGTCATCGAGACTCCTCCAACAACCCGAGATACCTGAATGGAAGTGGGAGCAGATTACAATGGACTTTATAACCAAACTGCCTAAGACAACGGGTGGGTTGGATACCATTTGGGTCATCATCGACAGATTGACCAAGTCTGCACACTTCCTACCCATCAAAGAAACGGACAAGATGGAGAAGCTCACGAGGACATGTCTTAAGGAGATAGTACGGCTGCATGGCGTCCCTATATCTATTATCTCAGACAGAGATAGTAGATTTACCTCGAGATTTTGGCAATCACTACAAAAGGCTCTAGGGATGAGGATGGACATGACCACAGCTTACCATCCACAGACCGACGGACAAAGTGAGAGAACGATCCAAACTTTAGAAGATATGTTGCGAGCTTGTGTGATCGACTTCGGTAAATCGTGGGATACACACTTACCTCTTGTGGAATTTTCCTACAATAATAGTTATCAAATGAGCATCAAGGCAGCTCCATTCGAAGCCCTCTACGGCCGAAAGTGCAGATCACCTATGTGCTGGGCTGAGGTGGGTGACACTCAGTTGGCTAAAGAACGAGTTCCTGACAACGCTCTCACTGGTCCGAAGATCATTCGAGAAACGACCGAGAAGATTGTGCAGATTCATGAACGGTTAAAAGCTGTTAGGGATCGACAGAAAAGCTACGAAGACAAACGAAGGAAACCCTTGGAGTTTCAGGTAGGAGACCGAGTCCTTTTGAAGGTCTCGCCCTAGAAGGGCACGATACGCTTCGGAAAGCATGGAAAGCTGAACCCAAGGTACATAGGACCATTCGATATTCTTGCTAGAATTGGCCCTGTAGCTTACAAACTCAACTTACCCGATGAGCTAAGTAACATACATCCTACCTTCCACGTCTCGAACTTGAAGAAATGCCTATTCGACGAAACTCTCGTGATTCCTCTCGACGAGATTGAGGTCAATGAAAACCTCAACTTTGTGGAAGAGCCTGCGGAAATTATGGATCGAGAAGTGAAACGAACGAAACAAAGCCGCATCCCAATTGTGAAGGTTCGGTGGAACGCCAAGCGGGGACCGGAATTCACTTGGGAGCACGAGGATCAAATGAAACTCAAATATCCCCATCTTTTTGCCTAATAGTTCTGTAACTACCCTCAGTAGGAATTCTAAATTTCGGGACAAAGTTCCCTCTATCGGGGGGATAATGTGACAACCCGAAACTTTCATCCTATGTAATTGGTCTGCGTATTGTCTTTAAATCTGGAATTCATCACCCTTTTGTAAATCTTGTGGTTCCGAATGCGTGTTTTGGACACAATATAGTCTAGTTATGGGTCTTAGGAGGTGTTGGAAAGTGTTTTGCATCGTGAAATTGGATTAAACACACCAAAAGAGGTGTGTGCGGCCACACTTTTGTGTGTACAGCCATACACCCATGTGTGCGGCCGCACACCCAACCACACACCCTCCAGCCTCACACCCAAACATATATATAAATGGATACCTTCTTCATTCATTCATTTGTATGCTCCTTACTCTCTCTCTTCTTTCTCTCTCTAAAATCTTCAACCAAGAACACCTTGAAGGCCTCATATTTGTGATCTAGTTCATCTTCAAGCTTATTAGTGGTAAACACTTGAGTCCCAAGCCTTAAAAATCATCATGTTCATCATATTCATGGACCCTTGAAGGTGTATGGCCGCACACCTTCATGAGGGGGGCAACACACATTCAAATCTCCTTAGTGTGAAGAGCAATGACTTCATTTGGACTCACAAGGGGAGTGTACGGCCGCACACTCCTGTGTACGGCCGCACACACACACTGAACGGCCGCACACACTTGTGTGCAGCCTCACACACACATCTAGCCGCACACCTCAGCCGCACACTCAATTTCTAGGCCATGCACTCACTCAAATGCCCACTTTTGGCCCTAAACTTGTATGAATCATTAAGTATGGATCATGAGACATTTGTATTAAGTAATGCCGAGCCCTAAGAATGTTTATCCATCATGTTTAAGCATGAAACATCCTAGTTCTAACCCAATTGTGTGTCATCAGATGATTTATATGAACCATTGGCATTCAGGGCATCCGTTGACACTCGAACCCTGCGATAAACTGTGTGTTCATACCCCTTTAATGAACCTTTCAAATGTTTTTATATGTTTTAGGGGGGGGGGGGGGGATACAAGTCAAATATACATGTTTATGAAAATTAATCACATGTGATTCACTATCCGTAACTCAAATCACATGTGATTTATCACTATGCCTTAAAAAAGAACTCTACGTTTTAAAAACTATTTTGGATAAATAAACTATTTTCTAAATGTTCCCTTTGACAAGATTTTCCTTGAATATATTTTCTTATAAAATGTAACCACACAAATATACTTATATAAGTAAGACTTGAAGGACTTAGGACCGATAGCTCGCCTTATTTCCTGTTCTTGTTTGATTGTGGGCTTAGGGTTGTTTTATCCGTCCAACTAGCATTGATTTCTTAGTTATATATCATGTATATTGGTGTTGGATACGGGCCTTTTCATTTCAATCAATGTCTACACTACATAATTGCCAAGAATTACACCCACTAGGTTAACTATAATGGGTATAGTTAAGGCCACTACTACTCGTTACTGCTACTATCATACATACTATAATACACACTAATACGAGATGACTCACTAGTAAGAGAAACTCACTATGAACTATACAAAAGACTACTTCACTATAATACAAGAGAAAGCACTAATCAGGAGATAACATACTAACTCACTATGAGATACGCTATTCGCTACATACTATGCCCAAAGTTTTCTGACAGGAAGACGACGCTACATGTATAGATCTATACGGGGCAGACACTATTACATCCCGACTGGTAATCTCAGTGCGAGCCATGCAGGTCCAGGGATACCGCGACTTCTCTACACTATGCATGACCGGGAAGGTCATGGGGTACTCTACTACTCACACTATCAGTAGCATACAAGGAATACACTACATTCACACTAAAATACTAATACTAAAGAATAAGTTTAAAATCCCAAAGTAAATAAGTATCTAATACTAATGAGAGTTTGTGTTACGTCATAAAATTTCCAACCAAAAATTTTCATTTTTACAACCATTAAGACATGAGTAATTAATTTAGATTTCCAAAATAACGTCGTAGTCTCCAACGATTACATAACAAAAAATAAAATAGTTTTCCCCGAGTGTGTGTATGATCACGCTGGCGCCTTCCCACGGTCCTCACTCGCACCTGAAACACATAAGCAACAACTGTAAGCATAAAGCTTAGTGAGTTCCCAAAATACAACATACGCACATACGCCTTTCCAGGCCTTGACCTTCCGGTCCATGTATTTCAGGGGACTTCCGTCCCGACTGGGTAAACCTTCCGGTCCTACCCACATCAATTCTTACAGTCCATATGACCACGCCTTCCGGCCCATATCAAACGTATCACACATATCACATATAGCAATTAACTTAATACACATAAAGCATATATTCCATATCATATTCGACCTTCCGGTCACATAGTCAAAACCCTTCCGGGTACAGTATAGTGAGAAGACTCACCTCGTATGCCTCGCTAAGTTGCTACCCGTAAATCCTGGAATCACTCGGGCTCGAACCCTCGAGCTGAAATCCTCCTACGATATATATATAAATCTATAAATATTACTTGTACCACTAAGGTGGACCATTCAACTCAAGTCAACACCGGTTGACCCGGTCAGCAGTCTTTAGTTAACTAGGACTAGACTCGGCAAGTGCACAATAGTGATTCGGCGAGTCTACGTGTTTTTACCAACTCTCAAGAATTTTCCCTTTGACTCGTCGAGTACTCCCCTGACTCGACGAGTTCCACCTGGGCCTGAATCACAGGGTCACCGCGACTCAACTCGCCGAGTCTAAGGCCAACTCGGCGAGTCCCATCCTGACTCGGTCCACCTGTCAAAACCTTTCCAACTCTCTGCGACTCACTAAGTCGCCCACAACTCGGTCCAGTCTACACACAAGATGGTCTCAAGGACAATCTTCAAGTGACTCGTCGAGTCTGTTCTTCAGACTCAGCGAGTCCATGCCATGCACCAGCTAAAACTGGCTCTTGCGGTCAGATCCGTTCCATAAATACATAGATCTGGCCTTCCCAAGCTTATTTGTCACGTAAAGTCTCAGTCTTGGTTGCCATGCAATGCATACAAGGCTTATTTTGAAGAAACAACCTTCAATATGGCAAGTATAACTTCTAACTCAAATGGATGGGCATAAAGCTTGTCATAAGGGGTCTCCTGGACCTGCTAAAGTCCAGATCTAGGTTCCATGTCTCCATGGGACCTCTCATACTTCTTATTCAAGCCAAGAAAGGCAAGAAGAAACCCTAGATTTGGCCCATCAACACAAAACACAAAGATTGGCTCAGAAAGTTACCTCAAGAAGACCCCCTTGATGAAATGGCAACAGATCTAAGCTCCCCAACACTTCAAGCTTGCTCCTCTCCCTCCTTTCCTTGCACTAACACACAAAATGAAGAACAAGAGGCCTTCAAACACACACACAAGGGCTTACAGACGTATGGAGGCTCTTAGGGTTCAAGGTGGCCGCATATGAGGGCCATAAGGTCCTTTAAATAGAGCTTAGGGCCGGGGAATTAGGGTTTCATTAAACAGCACGGACTCGTCGAGTCCATCCCTTAGACTCGCCGAGTCCGGACACGAACCCCCACTAAAAACCGCGACCCGACTCGACGAGTTCAACCACCAACTCGCCGAGTCCCCTCACAGAATGCCAAAATATATAAAGAAATGAAGATACCTGGGGATCCGGGCTGTTACAGTTTGCACCACTATTACTGATATCAAGCATAACTTTTCTTATTACACTACTTATTGGGGGTTCACTAATATACTTTTATTTCAAACGATTCATTTTAAATGATGAGACTTACATGCAAGTTACAGGTTTTTCAGTTCAATGTATTTCTGGAAAATATAGGATTTTCTAGAGTTTTTCTATTACTTATGAATGTAAACTGCAGCCCTCACACTATCTGTACTAATGCATTTTATACTAAAACTCACACTAAACTCTTATGAACTCACCAGCTTTATGCTGATACTCGTTTTCAAAATAACTTGTATCCTCAGGTCAAAAAGATAGACAGGTACAGGTGCTACATTTTGGAAAAGGTGGAGCATATAAGACCCATCTCTTATTTTTGCATACTTTTGGTGTTTGTTGAACTTTACATAACGCACTTGTAATTATACTCACTATGTAAATGGAATGGTTGCATGTTTCTTGTTTTTACTATTATGCAATTGTGATGATACTGTACATGACGTCCTCCACTCTGAAACGTATTCCGCCGTTACCGGTTTTGGGGTGTGACAAGGAGAGTCGGTTGCTTATCAGTGGATGGGTTATGCTTCTTCGAAGGCATGGTTTTTCCTATACGAAAAAGAACTCAAGCGAATGAGAGGGAATGGTTAACCCTAGACATATCTGTCCTTACTGTATTAGGCATAAATATTCCCGTGCTTCGGATTTTGGTTGTCTGAGTGTCGACCTACATCTGTTTGATGTAGTCCTGGTATTCAAGGTAGAAGTATGAGTATCGGAAAAGCCATAAGATGCGATTTGTTCCTACTATGTTACCTTTATACTGGGAAAGGTTTCACTCTCCGACCTAGATAGATTTGAGGACAGTTCGGAACGAAAACCACGGGAAGAAAAGGCTCATGAAGACTTATGGCTAAACAACCTCAACAGAGGTGTGGGGATCCGCTCTAATCGTATTACTTGCGACGGGAAAAAGGCGATTTACCTAACACATAGTGTGAGTAGTGTAATCACTAACTCACTAAATTTTATTATTTTATGGGTGCATTAGCGTGACGAACACGAGGAAAAGACACTTCTCGAGTTCCATGTACTGGCTCCCTCTGTCTACCTCGTATCTTTGACCGGGACCGGCGTTGGTTTCCTTCGGGTAGTTACCTAGGGATGTCTACCTCGTATCTTTGACTGGGACCGGCGTTGGTTTCCTTCGGGTAGTTACCTAGGGATCTCTTCTCCTATAGACATATTGAATTTCTACCCCATCTTACTTCCGAATTCGACTCTGGGTGTCATCACTTCATGATGGATGACTGGAAATCTAGGAAGTTTAGGCAAATTTCTCACCGATGTCCCTAAGAAGATATAGGCACTTGGTGATTTCAATAGTCTCGACCTAGTTCATTTATTTCCAAACTGGAAATCTTCTCAATGAACCTCTTCTGGGTGTGAATCAACTCTTCTGCCGAGTACTGAAGTGGATAGGGTTTTCTACAGGGTTCGTGCGAGAATGGAAATGTCTAAAGAATCGTAAGAGATTATTAACATTTCATTGGGTGATCCATATCGAGTCCTGATACGATTACATAGAGTATACAAATCATATATAGCTTAGATCCGATAGGCCTTCGAATATGTGATACTACTCTATATCCACATCCCAACAAGGAAAAGGAAGTAGAGCGAAACCACACCTTCTTAGCCTATGGGATCCTTATTATATATAACCTTGGGAGTATACCCTCTATAATTGTAGGTATATCAATAAGGATCTTTTTAGTTCTTCACACAAGGTTATCTATGGATCCTAAAATACCCCTATGGTATTTTAATTCTTGTTTGTTTCTTATCTTCTGAATATGATTCTGGGATCAATGTGAGTCTTTTAGTATTCCAAAATACTCCTATAGTATTTTTAAACTTTATGTTTGGCTCTATCATTCCTAGTTGGTAAGTTTCAGACCTGTTGCAACACCACTATCACTCCCAAGCGCACGTTCTTCGCATCTCGAATAAATGTAGTTGATCAGGTTACATTTATTCCAGCATACGATTACATAACTGCCCATGTTTGATGGTAATGCTCGACATCCGAAGACTTTTATTCTTGTTCTTCATGTGATACTTGTGTTCGAGTGTTTAGATTTTGGATGTTCTTATACTTTGGTAAAATATGGTTATATTTTAAAGTATAATTCTTTGTCAGAGTGTTTTATCCCTATGTATTTATAGGTTGTATATCTTTTATGAATTGATATACTTAGCTCACTATAAACAATTCTCTGATACCAATCTGTCACACCCCAAAACCAGAACGGCGGAAACGTTCTGGGGTGGATGACGTCATGTCAAGTATCACAACATATGCAGTATAGTAATCAAAGTACAACAACCATTGCATTAATAGTAATAGTTTTACATGGTTTAAATTACATAAAAACATCAAAGAAATACAAGTAGTAGTATACGTGCAGCTTGGTACTAAATTGTCTTCATCAAAAGCTCTGGGGATGTACCTGTCTCTTGTTGACCTGAGAATACAAGTTATATGAAAGCGAGTATCAGCATTTTTACAAATGCTGGTGAGTTCATAAGTATTTAGTGTCATTTTATTCAAATAACTTTATAAAGAGTAGTAGTTTAGAATCAACGGTGTATTAGAGTCCTTTCCAGAAAATCCTATATTTTCTTAATTAAAAGCAGTCTTCTACCAAGACCCGATAGTGTTATGTTTTAAATAGAATTTCCCTAAAATATTATCATTACCAAATTACGGTATTTGACTTTAAAGAAAGTAGAAGGATATCACAAGTAAAAACATTAGGGAAAATAACATATGAACGACACGCCTGACATAGTCTGACAAAAAGAGATACAGACCCCAGACAGTATCAAATGAAAGATACAGCTAGCAAGGTCCAAAACAGTGAATACAGACCCCGGACAGTATCAAATGAAAGATACAGCTAGCAAGGTCTAAAACAGTGAAATTCTAAGAGAGTGTTTCCAGTATACAGTGTTAAACATCGTTACCTTAAGGCCATGAATTATAAGGTAACATGGAGATACTCGTAACCATACTAATCGACACTAGAGTACTTGACGCCCTGCAAGCGTCGGTGTAAGTATGACATTTGTCACCCCTTGGCTTGGTAGGTCGTGGACTGTAGCTAGCAGTCAGGGTGCGGGGGTATCAATCTCGTATAGATCTATACACACAATGTCCGCTCTCCCTACAAGAGACTCTAGTTACCAACTAGACAACGGAGAAGGCTGTTTCCTGAAGATGTATCTCAAAAAGTGAATTCTGATGTAAGTGCTGGACTAGCAGTAGAGACTCATAACTGAACTAATCGGTGTAACTCTATATGTCTACGCATGTATACTTAATATATAATTAATGATCAAACGACCTTCGGACGGATACCGATCCCACCAGACCACATCCAAATGGAGAAAAGGAAATAGGGTGGACTAGCCTTCCTAAGTCCTTTAAACATTATTTATATATACTATACAAGTATAGGCACACATTTAACGATGTGGAAGCATTTAACTAAGTAGAAGCGTTAACAAAGTAGAAGTGTTTCACGAAGTAGGAGCGTTTCTTGAAGTAAAAGTGTTAATAAAGTATAAGCGTTTACAAAGTAGTAGCGTTAATAAAGTAGGAGTGGTTCATGAAGTAGAAGTGGTAATAAAGTAGGAGCATTTACGAAGTAGTAGTATTAATAAAGTAGGAGCGGTTCGTGAAGTAGAAGTGGTAATAAAGTAGGAGCGTTTACGAAGTAGTAGTATTAATAAAGTAGGAGCGTTTAACAAGTATAAGCGTATCACAAAGTAAAAGCGTTAACAAACTAGTAGCCTTTAACTAAGTAGGAGCATTAACTAAGTGGAAGAATAATGAAGCAGTAGTTTCTAACAAAGTAGGAGTATAAAAACATCGAAGAAATCTTTGATGAAAACTTTGGAAAAACTTTATACTTAAGAAAATCACGACTTGGTATTCTTTTCTAAAATAAGTTTGAAAACCTTTAGAAATCCTTGAGGACCTTTCCTAAGCAAGTTTTTAATGGAACTTTGATAAAACATTCAGTGCGAGAGTCAATTTGAGGAAAACTTTGAACAAGTAAAAACGTTTTAGAAAACCATTTACAGTATCATACTTGGTAAAACAGTTAACAGTGTAATAAATCATTGTGCATGCGGGTTATCAATCACATGTGATTGATATGATAACTGGCATGTTTAACTTGTATTCCCCCCTATAAAACATGTAAAAACATTTAAAAGGTTAATTCAGGGGTATGAACTCACCTGTAGTAAGTGGATCCGACGAAGGTGTCGATTGGGCGCTCGGTGTCAAGTAAAGACTTGAACACAGTTAGTGACCTATTAACATATGATGACATATGTTTACATATAATTAGTACATATAATACTAATTAAACACGTATACGCATCCTAAAATTCAGAAAACACTTTGGTCAAGTGTTAGGAGTGTCCCGGGTAACATCTTAGGTCAATAGTAAACTCTTTATAGAGTGTACGGCCCTAAGACCTTGTCCCCATGAGTTTACGGTCGTAAACTCATTGATGGTGTGTTCTTTGATGCATTAAGGTCTTATAACACTTGTGGAATTAGGCTAGGTTCAATTCTAGGGCTTATGAAGGGTTTAAGGCTTCAAAATGGGCCATTTAAGGAGTTTACGACCTATGGATACTCCTTGAGGAGTTTACGACCGTAAACACATGATTTTATGGTAGTAAACTCATGTTGGTCCATTTCTTTTGTTGTTTGGTGGTTCTAACTCATGCATGTAAGGTTCTAGTCACTTTTAATAGCATACGAAGGTGTTTAGGCACTTAAACACCTTGGAATGGTGTTTACGGTCTAAGGAGATGCTCTTGGGGAGTTTACTAACTTAAACACATGAGTTTACAGTATTTAACTCATTTTTTCCATGAATCCCATGTTTTGGTGGTTGTAGATTAAGCATACGAAGTTCTAGGTCCAATTTCAAGCAATACAAAGTGTTAAGGGCACTTTAACACCCTTTGGGGGTGTTTATGGTATATGAATGGGTGTTTACGGTCCAAGAACCTTTTTGGGCCATAAACTTAAGTGTGACATGATTTTGTATGCTTTGGTGCATATCTTGAAGGAAAATAAGGTTCTATGCACTCAAGGAAGTTCATGGAAGCTCTTAGAGGTGGTTGAGGGGTAGATTAACACTTAGACAAGTGTTTATGGTCCATGTATATGGTTTTATGGTCTAAGGATGTTCCTAGACCGTAAACTCATGTTTACTCCCCTTTTGGTCCGATTTTGGTGTTCTAAATCCTTTCGGGTAAGCCTCTAAGCCATTGCTAAGCATGAGAAGTGGTTTAGAAGGGTTTTTGAGCATATAAACCCTCTTCAAAGGGGTTTACGGTTTTTGGAGGCTCCCAAGACCGTAAACACATTTTCTTGGGGTTTTTGGATGTTAAGTCACGAATTTGCAAGCTAGATAAGTTAGATAACAAGCTAGGAAGGTTTACTTACCGATTTTAGGCTCGGAGGGGCGATTTTTGACCAAAACCCGTTTGTAGAGAGAGAAAGTAGAGATAGAGAGTCTAAGGCGGGAAAAGGCTTCTAAGGAGTGTCCATCATCCCTTATATAGGGCTTGGGTGTTGTACCCGGTATACGACTACCCGATACTCATGTTTAACGAGGTTTAAAATTTCACCCAGTTAAAATGGCCGCAAATAAAAATAAACTTTTTCCAAATAAATGGAAAGATAATTTTCGTGTTTTTATTTTCGCTTGACGAATATTAATTAAAATATTCTAATGGGTTTAAATCCGGTCAAAAATATTTTCGGGATAAATTTGGCTAATTTTTTACGTAATTAATTTCGACGTGAAAACTAACGGAAATTTTTGGGTTGTCACATCTACTTTGCATGAAAGTCTGTTACTTATGTATTCTACTCGGTCTCTATGATTCTATCTGATAATTGACTATGTCAATTTAGTTGTGAAACTCTTACAACTTATTTGCAATCACTTCTTACTATTATCTACATCTCTGTGAATTTCCAATAAAAGATGCCTCCCCGCAAGCGTCCAAACAGAGGCAGACCTGCAGCTCAAACTCCACCACCACCACCACCTCCCCCACAGATCGACCCGGTGGTGTTCCAAGCAGTCGTAAATGCGGCTGTAACAGCGGCAATGACTCAAGTGGACTCTGGTGATGCGAGCGGTGGCAACTCTAGATTTGGTGAAGTCCATCAAAGGACACAGGGGTGTACTTATAAGGACTTCATGAACTGCAAACCCTCTTTCTTTAATGGGACCGGAGGAATTCTAACATTGTCTCAGTGGTTCGAAAGAACTGAGGCTGTCTTTGAAATGTGCTCGTGCCCCGAGGAGAGCAAGATAATATTTGCCGATGCAACCTTCACTAATAGGGCCCTGACATGGTGGAACGGCCATGTCAATACACTCTCTTTAGTCACAGCCAATACCATGGGCTGGGACACACTGAAGGACCTCATGAGGAGGGAGTACTGCCCTAGCGGCGAAATTCAGAAACTTGAGGAGGAACTTTGGAACCTCAAAATGCAGGGGACCAACATAATAGCTTATACAGCCAGGTTCTGCGACTTGGCAGCTATGTGCCCTAATATGATCCCTTCGGAGAGTAAGAAGATTGAACGATACATCTGGGGTTTAATGCCCCCTTATCGAGGAAACGTTCTAGCCTCACGCCCTACAACCTTTGACAGCGCCAAGGAATTGGCACAAAGGTTAATTGATCATGAAGTTCCTCCTACACCAGCAACAACCATGGCAAATACCAGCGCACCACCCAAATCGTCCGACAACAAGAGGAAGCGTGGGGATCAGAAGAAGGGCAAGAAAACTCAATCCTCCTCCAAAAACCAACAGATTGTGGCTATCCATGCTGCCACCACTCCTGCTACCCTCGTGCCAACAAAATCCTATGCTGGGAACTTACCCAAATGCCCCAAGTGCCCCTTCCATCATAACGGCCCCTGCCGTGAATTGCACTGTACTAACTGCGACCGGAAGGGCCATACCATCCGATTTTGCAGATCCCAACCCAAACCTATCTCCCAAGTACCTAGCTCGGGAGTGAGCCATGCCTGCTATGGCTGTGGTGAAGTGGGCCATTTCAAGAAAAACTGCCCGAAAGCCGGACGTTCTGGAGGAACAAGACGACTACTCGCTATTGGCCACAACGAAGCAGTAGCGGATCCCACAGTAGTAACTGGTACGTTCCTTCTCGACAACTCTTATGCTTGTATCTTATTTGATAGTGGCGCAGAAAGAACTTTCATAAACCAAAAATTTCAACACTTACTAAAACAATCCCCTCAACCACTAAAAGAAACATTCGTCGTAGAAATGGCTAACGGAAAGGCAGAGAGCTCTAAATAAATCTACCTAGGTTGCACTCTCACGTTAGACGATCACTCATTCCCAATCGACCTCACACCAGTTCCGATCAAGAGTTTCGATGTCATTGTGGGCATGGACTGGTTGAGTCTTCATCACGCCGATATTATGTGCTATGCCAAAGCGATCCTTCTAAATCTACCGAACGACGAAGCCCTTTTAATCTACGGGGACAAACCCAGTACGAATCTTCGCATCATCTCGAGTATTCAGGCTCAGAAGTACATACGCCAGGAGTATCGCGCATTTCTTGCACACGTCGTCGACATGAGCAAGAAAACAAAAGATCTAGAAGATTTCCCTGTTGTATGCGACTTCCCTGACATTTTTTCCAGAAGAGCTCCCGGGTTTACCTCCGCAACGTCAAGTTGAGTTCAGAATCGATCTAGTCCCAGGAGCTACCCCGGTAGCTAAATCACCATATCGTCTAGCGCCTGCTGAAATGCAAGAACTATCCGATCAACTTAATGAGTTGCTCGGTAAGGGTTTCATAGGACCAAGTTTCTCACCCTGGGGAGCACCAGTCTTATTTGTAAAGAAGAAGGACGGGTCATTTCGCATGTGTATCGACCACAGGGAACTCAAGAAACTGACGGCCAAAAATCGCTACCCTCTTCCCCGTATAGACGACCTATTCGACCAATTGCAGGGAGCTAGTTACTTCTCTAAGATTGACCTTAGATCCGGATATCATCAGTTACGAGTTCTTAAGGAGGATGTCCCGAAGACAGCCTTCCGAACTCGTTACGGCCACTTCGAATTCGTGATAATGCCATTTGGACTGACCAACGCGCCCGAAGTATTCATGGATTTAATGAATAGGGTGTGTCGTCCTTACTTGGATAAATTCGTCATCGTCTTCATTGATGACATACTCTTCTACTCTCGAAGTGAGGAGGAACATAGCAATCACCTACGACAAGTTCTAGAAACGCTACGATCGAAAAATCTTTATGCGAAGTTCTCGAAGTGCGAATTTTGGATCCGAAGAGTCGAATTCCTAGGACACGTGGTTAGCGACTGGTCAGCACCAAAGACGCCTACAGAAATTCGCCAATTTGTAGGCCTCACTGGCTACTACCATAGATTCATTCAGAACTTCTCTCGGATTGCGAAACCCCTTACCACATTGACGCAAAAAGGTGTGACATTCGACTAGGGAGAGAAGCAGGAAAAGGCGTTCCAAACCCTGAAACGAGCTCTATGCACCGCACCAATATTATCCATCCCCGAAGGAACAAAAGATTTTGTGGTGTACTACGATGCATCAAATCAAGGGCTTGGTTGTGTTCTGATGCAGCGGGGAAAGGTCATCGCCTATGCCTCAAGGCAACTAAAGACACACAAGGTCAACTACACCACACATGATCTCGAATTAGGAGCGGTTGTGTTCGCCCTAAAGATCTGGAGACACTATCTATACGGCACGAAGAGCACGATATACACTGACCATAAGATCCTCCAGCACATATTCAACCAGAAGGAGCTCAACATGAGACAACGACGATGGATCGAGCTACTCAATGACTACGAGTGTGAAATTTGTTATCGTCCGGGTAAAGCCAATGTAGTAGCAGACGCCCTAAGCCAGAAAGAATATTCTGGACAAAAGGCTAAGTCATCAACAATGACTATCCATTTGCAGCTACCCGCACAGATTAGAGAAGCTCAGCTGGAAGCCTTGAAACCCGAGAATGTGTCGGGAGAATCCCTACGAGGAATGGATAAGAACCTGGAGGTCAAGGGTGATGGAGTCTTCTATTTCATGGACCAAATCTGGACACCGCGACACGGTGGCTTCAGAGAGCTGGTCATGAAGGAAGCCCACAACGCTCGATATTCCATTCACCCAGGTTCAGATAAGATGTATCTGGATCTTAAAAAGTAATACTGGTGGCCTAACATGAAAGCAAAGATTCTACCTTCGTGAGTAAATGTCTTACTTGTGCCAAGGTTAAGGTCGAATACCAGAAGCCATCAAGTCTACTACAACAACCAGAAATACCCGAATGGAAGTGGGAGCGGATCACTATGGACTTCATCACTAAATTACCCAAATCTCCAAGTGGGTACGATACCATTTGGGTAATTGTCGACCGTTTGACAAAATCCGCTCATTTCCTTCCGATCAAGGAATTGTTCAAAATGGAAAGACTCACGCGAATCTACATCCAAGAGATAGTCCGTTTGCACGGCGTGCCTGTGTCCATCATTTTCGATCGAGATAGCAGGTTTACCTCTAGATTTTTGCAATCCTTGCAGAAGGCTCTACGAACTAAATTAGACATGAGCACAGCCTACCATCCGTAGACCGACGGACAAAGTGAGAGGACAATCCAAACCTTAGAAGATATGCTGCGAGCCTGTGTGATCGACTTTGGTAAAGTGTGGGATACTCACCTACCCCTTGTAGAGTTTTCCTACAACAATAGTTATCACATGAGCATCAAGGCAGCTCCATTCGAAGCCCTCTATGGTCGGAAGTACAGATCTCCTCTGTGCTGGGCTGAGGTGAGTGACACCCAGTTAGCTAAAGGACGTGTTCCTGACAGTGCTCTCACAGGTCCGGAGACCATTCGAGAAACAACCGAGAAGATCGTGCAAATATGGGAGCGACTAAAGGCCGCTAGGGATCGACATAAAAGCTATGTAGACAGACGAAGAAAATCCTTGGAATTCCAGGTGGGGGACCGAGTCCTGTTGAAAGTCTCTCCCTGGAAGGGCACGATACGCTTTGGAAAGTGTGTAAAGCTGAATCCGAGGTACATAGGGCCCTTCGAGATTCTCGCTAGAATCGGCCCTGTAGCTTACAGACTTAACCTACCCCACGAACTCAGTAACATACATCCTACCTTCCACGTCTCAAACTTGAAAAAGTGCCTATCCGATGAGACCCTCGTAATCCCACTCGACGAGATTGAGATCAACGAGAGCCTCAACTTCGTGGAAGAACCCATGGAGATTATGGACCGAGAAGTCAAGCGAACAAAGCAGAGCCACATCCCAATTGTAAAGGTTCGCTGGAAGGCCAAGCGAGGACCGAAGTTCACTTGGGAGCGCGACGATCAAATGAGACTCAAATATCCTCAACTCTTTGCTTAGTTGTATTATAATAATTTAGCTACATAGATTCTAAATTTCGGGACGAAATTCCCTCTAACGGGGGGATGATGTGACAACCCGAAATTTATTTCCATCGTTGTAACCCGCTTTCCGCTAATGAAAATAATTTTGTTATTATTTTCCAACTAATTTTTGGAGTTAAACAAATTAAATAAATGTTTTATTTAATATTTTTATGTATTAAAAATAAATAAAACATGGGTTTTAATTTTAATTTGTTTGGAATAATCTAGTTTACAATTTATGCCGGGTTGCGGCAAATGAATCGGCTAAAACTCTAAACCCCGTTTAACACTTGTATCGGGTAGACGTATATCGGGTACATCACCCGAGCCCTATATAAGGGTAAGGCAGCACTCCATAGAAACCTTTTACCACACTAGACTCACTTTCTCTCTCTACTCTCTCTCCTGAAGGCCGATTCCTCACCAAAACCGCAAGTTTCCGCCTCAAAATCGTAAGTTCTTTCGTCCTAGCTTGTTCTAAAGATCCATGCATGAATGTATAACATGGAAATCATCCAAAATGCTGGTGAACAAGGAGTTTACGGCCCAAGCACATGCTTAGGTCGTAAACCCCTAAGATGATGCCAAAAGTGCCAAATTTCTTCCCTTTAAGCTTAAAAACAAGTTTTGGACCTAACCTAGAAGTGTTTGAACCTTGAATCATCAAATTTTAGGGCTTGAAAGAGGGTTTACGGTCCAAGCACATGCTTAGACCGTAAACACCCTCCAACCTTGCAAATCAAGCCCAAAACACTTCCAAACCACAATTAGGCTTAGGGGCTTGCTATTTCAGACTTGTAACACCTATACATCAACAATTGAAGGATAAACTAGAGTTTACGGCCCAAGCATATGCTTAGACTATAAAATCCCCTTAAACATCCCAAATGAATGGATGTGTTCAAGAGTTTACTACCGTAAACCATGGGGTTTAAAGCCGTGAACTCCCAAGGAGTGGTCCTTGGACCGTAAACTCCAAGGGAGTACCCTCCTTTACCCTTAAACACCCTTATAGCTTTGTATATTTCCTTAGAATTCATTCTAGAACCATAAGAGGTAAGAAAACACTCACTTACACTCCTCCCATTAGGTTACAGCCGTAAACTCATGGGGGATGTGGTCCCCTAACCGTAAACTCATGGGGGATGTGGTCCCCCAACCGTAAACTCACTTAAGGTGAGTTTTAGAAGAGTAAACTCCATGGTGAAGTCTTATACTCTTTCCTTGTAACCATTTAGCCTTCTACCACTCAACCAAAAGACCTTTAATCACATTAGGATGTCTATTGTGTATAATTAGAGTCTAAATCACTAATTACTTGTAAACATATGTCTTCAAATGTTACTAGGGTCATAAAGGGTCTACAAGTCTCTACTTGACACCAAACGCTCATCTGACACATCCACCCGATCTACTCATTGCAGGTGAGTTCATACCCCTTAATTAACCTTTCAACTGTCTTACTATGTTTTAGGGGAGGGGGATACAAGTCAAATGTTACAATTTATGGTAATCAATCACATGTGATTTACAATTCATAGTACAAATCACATGTGATTTATCACTAGTCTTTACAAAAGATTTCTATGTTTTTAAACTGCCTTGTGAACAAAACTGTTTTGAGAAATATCTAACTGCATTTTCGTGTTACTATTATTAAACTATTATTAAATTATTTTTAAACCTCTTTTCTAATAAAAATTTATCTACGCAATTATATTTATATAAGTAGGACTTCAAGGATTTAGGACTGATAGCTAGCCTTACTACTTGTTCTTGTTTGATTGGGGTCTTAGGGTATACGGTTGTTTGTTCGACTGTCGTTGAATTTTTAGTTATATAATATATATACTTGTGTTAGATATGAAATCCTCCACTTAATTCAAATTCCTTTGTTAAACAGAGGACTGAAACTCTATACCCTAATTAACTATAATAGGTATAGTTAAGTCTACTGTGTAATGTCTTTACTGCTATGAAGTTTGCTATAATCACTATCACTATGGGATAACTCATATAAAGGGAATACTTATACTTATTAACATAAGGTTCGCTACATTATAATGCACTAGAATACACCAATCCAGAACACTATACTCTGCCTCTCTATACAACACTCTACTGAGTGAACACTACGTAACCAGCGCTTCCCAAAAGGAAAGCAACCGCTACCGGTATAGATCTATATAGAACGGACACTATTACATCCTGACGGCAAATTGTAGTCCGAGTCGGATAGGCTCAGGGATGGGGAAACACTACTACTCTACGGATGACCGGGAAGGTCATTGGATACTCTATTATCACTAAAATGTGTTACATAAGATAACACCTCTATATCCAAACTAATACACTATGAAGTAAAAACTAAACTAATATCCCGGAGTAAAATACATACTACACTATAAGGGTTAAACTCACTAATTCACTAAGCTGGAAAATACAAGATTTTCTGGGGATTTCAGTATTTTCAAAACGTTAACTACAAGTTTCTCTTTACATTTTGTAAATACTTTTTATACAAGCAACGACACTAAATACTTATGAACTCACCAGCTTTATGCTGATACTCGTTTTCAAAATCACTTGTATTCTCAGGTTAGCATTAGACAGGTACTGGAGCAGCCCCCTTTTGAGAAGATAGAGCATATACAAGACTCATCTTTATTTTTGTTCATACTTTTGGTGTCTATAAACTATACAGAACACGCTTGTATTTGCATTTACTATATCAATGTACTGGTTGTTGTCACTTGTGTTGACTTTATGCATTGTTATGATACTATTCATGACGTCCTCCACCCCAGAACGTATTCCGTCGTTGTCGGTTTTGGGGTGTGACATAGACGTACACTAATATTTTTATATTTAGGTACTTTTGAGATTTGTCTGAATAGAATATTTACAACCTTTTGAGCAATCGTTAGAGATCCATTACTTGTTAGGTAAATAATGAAGTTCGTACTTATTTAATAGAAATATCGTTCTTGTTCCATATCATTGATTATTCTCGTTAACTGGGTGCTCGTGCTCGTTCCTTTTCGTTCATTGAAAAATAAGCCTTTTTAGTCAAGAGAAAAAGTGTCAAGTTATAATTTGTATAAATTTATAACTGCTGGTTATGACACGTATTTTTTGTTTTATGACATGTAGACCATTACTTATGTTCTTGGAGGTTTTACGACAACAATTTAGGACATGCAAATATTTTTGTCCTAATGTTTTCTATTTGTATGTTTTCTTGACGCAAACTTTTATATCGAATATTTATAAAATACTTCGTGATAGCTTGCAAATAATCACAAAGTTTCCATTTTCGAAAATTACTAGAAATGGTGTCCACTTGTTAAGGTCCATTTTTATAACTTTTATCTCTACACATTAAAACATAGATAAAGGGCCTAACGTGGACACACCCAATAGTTGGGAGGTTCTTTTGAACACAAAGTATCATCTGTTCTTTATGAAGTTGTGAAATCTTACATTCAGAAGTATATTACAAAAACAATAATTTAATAATATTTCACACACACATGCCAACATACGTATTCATGGGGTATGAAGCTCACCTTGACTTGGTTGAGGAGTTGTTTGGGGTTATGGAGTGAAGTTCTGAAGCTTAAACTCCTGGCTGAGATGAGGAACTCCTCTCTGAAGAATGTTTTCCTTATAACTCCAGGGAGAAAATTGAGGATTTTGTTTTCAGCAAGATCTTGTTCTTGCTCTTGAAATGAATTTTTGAGAGAAAAAGAGAGGAGTGAGAGAATATGGGAGTGTCCTTCGAAGTTTACTGAATATGGATATGAGAAGTGAGAGGGTAGTTCACGTTTTCCTCATAGAGAAGATAAGGAGTGATTTGACATTTGCTTGGAGTAGTGGTGGGTAATGTCTATCACTAAGGGTTAATGCATAGATTACTGAGATTCGCATGGGAAATGAAGAATTCACATCACATTACCAAGTCAAACCCCCTTTATCTGCCTTAGAATCTCCTTAAAAATCTTGGGTTCTATTTTATATAAATATATTTAAAATACTTAATCTTCGCATAAAATAGGGGTTTAAAGGGTCTAAGACATGAAAAATACGAGTTTGGTGTGATTTCCGGCGTCAAAATGCCTTAAAATGGTGAAAAAGTCCGAAAATGATTAAAATCTGAAGTAAAAGAGTGACATCCGGAGCCACAACATGAATTTTGAAGCTTTTCTTAGCATTCCGGAGCTATATATCAATATCCGGAGGGGAGGGTTAGGGCCGCGAGGGTCCGAAGCTGATGCAAAAAGGTTCCGGAGCCGTTGGACGAATCCAAAGTCATTGTTCACATCTGGAGTCAGGTGCGAACCAGGTGAGTCCGGACCGAGGTGCGAGGCAACCTAGCTAAGGATTCTGAGTCAAGCGAAGAGTCAGGACGAGAGGATTATTCCGGAGTGAAGCCTTCCAGAGTGGGGGAGGTTCCGAAATAAAGGAGGTTTCAAAGGTTAGAACCTTCCCGATTCCTTAGGAGGTGTCCGGACCAAGAGAGTGTTGGGTTTTGAGCAATCTAACACTTCCTAAGTGTGAATGCAACCCTAATAAACCTTGGATCTATGTTTGTCTAAATACATGCAAAATAATAATTTTCCAAGGTTTATAACCTATCTAACATGGCATGGGGAACATTTCAACATAAAAGAGTTAGAAGAGATTACAAAACCTTTTGGTGAGTTGGGTTCTTAGGAGTTTGAGGGCCAAGCACCAATAGTGTGAATGCCTCAAATGGAATCACAAACACCACAAACTCTTGGAAAACTTTGAGAGAGTATACACACTCTTGTATTTTCGGCCACACACATGCACACACACACTAGATCACTAGTTTTCACTTAGGCTTCATTTCATGCTCCATAAGCATGCTTATATAGTATGCATGGTTAGGGTGAAACCCTAATAACCCATGTCTTTTCCTTTTCCAAGGATCCATGGGTTACAAGCTCCATGGATCATCCATGGACTTCCACATAAGCCTAGCCCATTAACAAATGAGTATTAGCCCACACTATATAAAACAAATAGCCCATAATTTAATTAGTATTCCTTTTAATCTCTAAATTAATCCATAATTAATTTAAGACTAAAACTAATTAAATAACGTAACTTCATATTAATATATTATAACTCATAATATATTAATAAACATATGTGTATAACTCTCATAAAATTATCCATAATAGTTTGGATGAGATGCAACCCAAATGGACCATGCCGGTCGGGTCAAGTATATACCAAATAAGTTATGGACTTAGACACCTTATCCAACAGACTCCCACTTGGATAAGTCTAATAACTATATTTTCCTATAACTTCAGTAACCAACCAACAATCGTAGCTCTCGAAAACTCCCTCGAACAATGAAGACTCTGTCGAACTATGAAGCGCCATTTTAGATAAGTGATCACATAATCCTCTGTTCTCATGATATCAGCCGGACAAACACATGGAACTATGTCTTGCTTATTGTCTAGCAGTTGTTTCTCGATTTTATGATTTGTTTGACGAAGAACTTCACTGAACACATCAGTTTAGTTCTGACCAGGCCTGGTACATGTGTCAACACAAAATCATCGAGGGGCCCAGATATCGCTTCTATTTCTAGAAGGAACAGATAAACTTCGACTGATATGCTTGTTCTACTACTTATTGAATTGTACACAAAGGCACGTTTTATAACATCAGGTTACTAATGCGTTTACGTGCAATCAATGCACAACCAACTCATAGGTAACAACTCATATCTCTAGGTTTAAAGATTTATATGATGTTATCGTCTCACGATCACTCGAGATAAATTCCATGAAGTGATACAAGTGAGCGTGGGTTTATACCAATACTCATAACTTATGAGTACTCATGAATGTTGCAGCAACCATTGCCATGTCTAAACATCTTTAAGGCATCTACAAACCCAATTCATTACAATCTTGATTCATACCTACTTCCGACGTATGATCGATTGTGGAGGTTTGAATAAATTAATTATTCTGGAAGTCAAAACATGCAAAACTGAAACAATAGTAAATAATTGACAATGATAGTAACACTTTACTCATAAATAAATCACAAATTTTATTCATCATCAAACATCGATTACATTTTACAAGTTTCAGGAAAACTATCTAATCTGTAAAACTAATATCGTCCCTCAGCCCGATGCGTCTCGCATGCTGAAAATGCTTAACCCTCGTCAGTCCCTTCGTAAGGGGATCTGCAGGATTCTCATCTGACGATATCCTCCTTGTCACAAGGAGTCCTTCTTCAATCTTGTGTCTTATGAAGTGATATTTTATGTCAATGTGTCGGGATCTGCCATGATCTCTTGGTTCCTTAGCTCTATAGGTTCCTTAATAGCTGGTACAACTCCAAGGTCTCCGATGAAGTTCTTTAGCCATATCGCCTCCTTCGCTGCTTCACTCGCTGCTATATACTCTGATTCACAACTCGAATCAGCCACCGTCTCCTGTTTGGAACTCTTCCAAGAAATTGCCCCTCCATTTAAGGTAAAGATCCAGCCCGACTGAGAGCGGAAATTATCCCTATCAGTCTGAAAACCAGCATCACTATACCCTAATATTCTCAAGTCATCACTGCCACCAAGGGTAAGGATCCAATCCTTAGTCCTCCGCAGGTACTTGAGAATGTTCTTTACTGCGGTCCAATGAGCTTTGCCAGGGTTCCCCTGATACCTGCTGACCATGCTCAAAGCAAATGCCACATCAGGACGGGTACAAGTCATAGCATACATGATCGAGCCAACTGCGGAAGCATATGGTAATTGGCTCATCTCAGCTATCTCTGCCTCTGTACTCGGACTCTGAGTCTTACTCAGTTTGGTATTGCTTTGGATCGGTAAATCTCCTTTCTTGGAATTCTCCATGTTGAACCTTTTCAACACCTTATCCAAGTAGATACTCTGACTAAGTCCAATTAGTCTTCTACTCCTTTCTCTTAATATCCTTATCCCTAGGATATAGGTAGCCTCCCCTAGGTCCTTCATAGCAAAGCACTTCCCAAGCCAGGACTTAACCTCCTGCAAGGTTGGGATGTCATTTCCTATGAGTAGTATGTCATCCACATACAGTACCAAGAAGCTAACTATACTCCCACTAGCTCTGACATACACGCAAGACTCATCTTCGCTTCTCAAGAAGCCAAACTCTTTTACCTTCTCATCAAAACAAAGATTCCAGCTACGAGATGCTTGTTTTAATCCATAAATGGATTTCTCAAGCTTGCATACTCTATTAGGGTACTCTGCATTGACAAAACCCTCTGGCTGATTCATGTACACATCCTCAGCCAACTTTCCATTAAGGAAAGCAGTTTTGACATCCATTTGCCATATTTCATAATCATGAAATGCTGCAATGGCTAACATAACCCTAATAGACTTAATCTTGGCTACCGGCGAGAAGGTTTCATCATAATCAACACCTTGAGTTTGAGTAAAACCCTTCGCAACTAGTCGAGCCTTATAGGTATGCACTTTTCCTTCCATGTCTGTCTTCTTTTTGAAGATCCATTTGCACCCAACTATTTTACGGCCTGGTACATTGTCAACCAAGTTCCAAACTTGATTGTCATACATGGACTGTATCTCGCTGTCCATAGCCTCCTTCCATTTAGCAGACTCCGGGCCTGCCATGGCTTCCTTAACACTGCTAGGTTCATCCAAATTTACTAGTGTACTATCACTAATAAACGTATCACCTTCCGTAGTAATATGAAAACCATAATAAAACGAAGGTGTGTTCCTAACCCGTGTGGAACGTCTCGGAGGTACAGACTCGTCAGCTGGACCAACAAGAGTTTCTTCCTCAGGTTGATTGCTAGTGTCTGAGGTTCCTTTACCAATTGATTCTTGAATTTCTTCAAGATCAATCTGCCTCCCATTGTCTCCTTGGCTTATAAATTCTTTCTCGCGAAAGATCCCTCTTCGTGCTACAAAGACCACATTCTCACTGGGTCTGTAGAAGAGGTAACCGAAGGATTTCTGTGGGTAGCCGATGAAAATACACCTTTCACTTCGGGGTTCAAGCTTATCATGAGTTTCGCGCCTCACGAAGGCTTCGCAACCCCAAATTTTGATGTGGTCCAAATTAGGAACCTTCCCAGTCCACATCTCATGAGGTGTTTTGGTAACCTTCTTTGTAGGGACTAGATTATGGATATGGGCGGCAGTCTCTAAGGCATACCCCCAAAAAGAGATTGGTAACGAAACTCGACTCATCATAGAACGAACCATGTCCAACAAGGTACGATTACGCCTCTCAGCTACACCATTCAGCTGTGGTGTCCTGGGAGGAGTCAATTGTGAGACAATCCCACACTCCTTAAGATAGTCAAGGAACTCGGTACTAAGATACTCACCACCTCGATCGGATCGAAGCATCTTAATGTTCCTGCCCAATTGATTTTCTACTTCCTGCTTGAATTCCTTAAACCTTTCAAAGGTTTCGGACTTATGTTTGATTAAGTAGACATACCCATATCTACTAAAATCATCAACAAAAGTCACATAATACCGATTAGCGTCCCTTGTGGCGGTTTTGAATGGCCCACATACATCAGTATGTATTAGGTCCAACAAACCTTCACCCCTCTCACAAGTTCCAGTGAAGGGTGATTTTGTCATTTTTCCAAGTAGACAAGATTCACAACTATCATCTGATTTGAGGTCAAATGATTCCAAGACTCCACTCTTTTGGAGTTGGCCTATGCGTTTCTTGTTTACATGTCCAAGATGACAATGCCATAATGATGCTTTATCTAGGCTAGTAGAAGAATCAATATACAACACATTATTTCCTAAGTTGTCTACAATCGACACAGTTTCATACACGCCATCACAAGGTAATGCTTTAAAATAAAACACATTATTAAAGAAAGCATTAATACCACCACATTCATTATCAAACGAAAAGGTAAAACCTTGTTTGTACAAAGCATGAAAAGAAATAATATTCCTCGCCATTTCAGACGAGTACACACATTTATTCAAATCTAATTTTAACCCATTATTAAGCAACAAAGTATAAACTCCAATCTTGGAAACAGGTGAAGCCTTCCTATTCCCCATGATTAAGTTTATCTTCCCGTGCTCCACATCCTCACTTCTTCTTAGGCCCTGCAAATCAGAACATATGTGAATACCACATCCTGTATCAAGCACCCAAGAGTTAGAATATGTTGAGTAATTAGACAATATAGTGTAAATACCTGCATAGGTGGGTTTCACTTTCCCATCCTTTAGATCCTGCAAGTACTTAGGGCAGTTTCGCTTCCAGTGTGCCTTTTCATGGCAATAAAAGCATTCAGCATCCTTGGGAATGGCAGAAGGAGTGACAGAACCGTTCTTAGTCTTTGATGAGGAGCCTTCAAGAGACTTTCCCTTGGTACCCTTCGAAGGGTGCTTCCTCTTTTTCCCTTTGCCTTGCCCAATAGCTAAAACAGGGGTAGAAGTTGGAGTAGGAGTAGTAGAGGTAACAACCGCTTTACCCTTAAGACCGGTTTCAGCAGTCTTCAAGAGTCCTTGAAGCTTGCTGAGGGTAACTTCCTCCTTGTTCATATGATATGTCATTCGAAAATGATCATAACAAGAAGGCAAGGAGTGCAAAATGATGTCAATTGCTAACTCCTCGGGGATGTTAACATTCAACTTCAGCAAACGGTCCACATACCTTTGCATCTTCTGCATGTGGCCCGTGACGGATTCACCGTCCTTCATGCAGGTAGTTATTATGGAGGAGATTATTTCATACCGCTCCTGACGAGCACTCTGATGGTACCTTTCCATCAGGTCTTGGTGCATCTCAAAAGGGTAGAAATCTTCATACGACTTTTGGAGCTCGGCTGTCATCGTGGCCATCATGATACATGCCACCTTAGTAGCATCTCTCTCATGAGTCTTGAATTCAGCGATCTCCTCAGGAGTAGCAGTAGACTCATCAAGTTCTTTTAACTCCTTATCGAGGACATATTCCTTGTCCTCGTAAGGAGTAACCATCCTGATGTTCCTAATCCAATCCATGAAGTTGGAACCATCAAAGATGACCCTCCCACAAAGATTCATGAGAGAGAAAGAACCAGTTGGGTTAGAGCCTGAAGCATTAGTGTTGGAAGACATCTGAAAGAAGAAAGTAAGTTTAGATTAGATATTTAGGATCCTTAATAAGACACCCAAATGTAATATTAAGGCTAGGATCCAATCACAATATATTACACTTAGAAGAGGGATGCCGTAATCTAAGTAATAATATATTTGAAAGGTAGGTGAATGACGATTCACCAATTTCCACCATGAAAACGAAATGATTTATTAGGTTTAATTGGATTTGAAATTCCTAGATTCTTTTGAGATTCATTGAACTTTTCAATGGCATGTTTCAATCTCGATTGTGCCCTTCAAGTTTTGTGACTGGGATGCCGAGGATCACAAAACAAGGTGTGAATTACCATGCTAATTCACTTGGTACTCTTAATATTATCACCTAATCAATGTGCCGGTTAACCACACACGCTCCATTGATCTATGACAAACATTAAGTCACCCTTCGTGATCCTTACTAGTCCTAGTTAGTGTGCCGGGTAACCACACACGCTCCACCAACGACTTAGTAAGGTACAAAGTGTGAATTCCATGGACTAGCACCATGTTCACATTTTTCCTAAAATAACTAAGATTGGGAATTAAAAAAGTTTAGTTACTTTATAATATTCATTATACTTTTAATGAGGATTTAAAGTCATTGTTCTACCCGTTCGGCTAACGACCCTCCACCGATCAAGCAAGCGGTGGGTGAGAGTATACACCCATTAAGTCGCCATTTTATAGGCAACAACCTTATACCCACCTTATAGACCGGCTTCGTGAATGAGGCCTACTAACGGTAAAACGACTTATTCTTATACATATATATAATAATTATCCATTAATGTTATAAATGGTATAAGGGTTGAATTTTAACTATTAAAACTCTAAGGTTTGGAATTAAGGTTTATTAAAGTGTGTGAAACTTTACAAATTCCAAAACTTGAGGGCAAGTTTTGTAACTTTGCAAAACTCTTCATTTCATAACTTATGAATTAAAGGTTCATAAAAATGAAGACTCTTCATTTTCATGTAACTTATGTGTTTTAAGTGTGTGTTAAATAAAAGTGACCTTTGGTAATCCATAACTTGAGGACAAATTATGGACTCCATTAAAACACATAAATGATCAAGAATTAATTCTAAACAATTCAGCAAATAATTCCTATCATTTTCTAAATTCATAAGAACATGAACATGATCATCAAAAATTCAAGAATTATATGAACACATAAAATCATGGAATTTTGATATATGCTATTGTAAATGGATTAGAACAACCATTACACCAACTAAAATAAGTTTTATAACACCAAAACAGTTTAGGGTAATGTTTCTAGTCCATTTCCAGCAGCAAAAGTTGAGATTCTGCATTCTTTCGATCCTACTCGTCGAGTGCACGAACTGACTCGTCGAGTAGGTTGAAGTTTGCCTTGGACTCGTCGAGTCCCCCCAATGGACTCGGCGAGTCCACCATGCAGACAGCAACGATTTCGACTTTTTTTTCACTATTTTGCATCAAGTATCAAACAAGCAAGCCTAGGCTCTGATACCACTGTTGGGTTTTGAGCAATCTAACACTTCCTAAGTGTGCATGCAACCCTAATAAACCTTGGATCTATGTTTGTCTAAATACATGCAAAATAATAATTTTCCAAGGTTTATAACCTATCTAACATGGCATGGGGAACATTTCAACATAAAAGAGTTAGAAGAGATTACATACCTTTTGGTGAGTTGGGTTCTTAGGAGTTTGAGGGCCAAGCACCAATAGTGTGAATGCCTCAAATGGAATCACAAACACCACAAACTCTTGGAAAACTTTGAGAGAGTATACACACTCTTGTATTTTCGGCCACACACTAGATCACTAGTTTTCACTTAGGCTTCATTTCATGCTCCATAAGCATGCTTATATAGTATGCATGGTTAGGGTGAAACCCTAATAACCCATGTCTTTTCCTTTTCCAAGGATCCATGGGTTAAAAGCTCCATGGATCATCCATGGACTTCCACATAAGCCTAGCCCATTAACAAATGAGTATTAGCCCACACTATATAAAACAAATAGCCCATAATTTAATTAGTATTCCTTTTAATCTCTAAATTAATCCATAATTAATTTAAGACTAAAACTAATTAAATAACGTAACTTCATATTAATATATTATAACTCATAATATATTAATAAACATATGTGTATAACTCTCATAAAATTATCCATAATAGTTTGGATGAGATGCAACCCAAATGGACCATGCCGGTCGGGTCAAGTATATACCAAATAAGTTATGGACTTAGACACCTTATCCAACAGAGAGTTCAGGAGCAAGAGGGTTCCCATCCAAGCTGAGTCCTTACCAAGAGATTTCGGGACCAAGAGGGTCCTTTTGGGTTCTATCCTCCGGTTTTGGGTTGTTTTCGACTGAGGAAGGTACGTAGAGTGATTTGGGAGAGATTTCACATACTTGGAGAGATTTGGGAGAGATATCACATAACGGGCAAGATTTGGGAGATATTTCATATACTTGGAGAGATTTCTCATACTTGGAGAGATTTCCCATACTTGGAGAGTTTTGGGAGAGATTGCTCATACTTGGAGAGTTTTGGGAGATATTTCTCATACTTGGAGAGTTTTGGGAGAGATTTCTCATACTTGGAGAGATTTCTAATACTTGGAGATATTTGCGAGAGATTCCATATTCTTGGAGAGATTTGGGAGAGATTTGATATTCTTGGAGAGATTTGAGAGAGACTCCCTATTCTTGGAGAGATTTAAGAAAAGTCTTCATTTTCTTGGAGAGATTTGAGAGAGAGAGAGATACAGTGGGAGAGCTTGTGAGAGAGTTTGCTAGGAGCCTTTATTAATGTTTTTTTCGCAGCACAAGGTTCTTAGACTTAGATACTTTCTATTTTGAGTGTTATACACCCCCGAAGGGCACTCAATAGCACTTTATAGAGCTGTTACTCCCCTAAATCAGATTAGGGTTTTAAATTTCAAATATTTGGGACTTTCAAGTGTAACTTTGCATTAGGATTTATTTTTGTACATTAGCAAACGTAAGGAAATCCGTTACATATAACAGTAGCCGAGTTGACCAGCTGACCCGCTAACCTTGACTTGACTTTGACTTTGACCAGAAGTTTGCCAGTTGTCACACATTTTCATTGATGTACTATAGACCTGTGTTAAGGTCGAAATTTTCCTGATCGTTGTATCAACTATGAATGTCAATGATATTGACACGCATTTACATTTTCATGGAGTATCTCGTTAAGTTCTAAAATATATATAATACCAAAGATTTATAAAAAAAAAATCGTCTTTTAACTTATGGCACAATTATGCCACCAAAAAGATATCCACGACACATCAATACTACCGGAGCACCACCAACACCACCACCACCTCCATCAATGGACAACGCCATCTTCCATGTTGCTGTAACAGATGTAGTGATAGCAGCAATGGCACAAATGAGTAACAACGGCTCTGGAGGAGGGATAAATAGCTCCAATAATGGCCAACACCAGGTCCGTTCTAGAGAATGCACATATAAGGACTTCACCAACAGCAAACCCCTACCCTTTAATGGGATTGGAGAAGTCATGGCACTATCCCAATGCATAGAGAAAACGGAAGCAGTATTCAAGATCTGCTTATGCCAAGAATGGAGCAAAGTAAAATTTGATGCCTGCAGTTTCTCCGGATGGGCCCTAACATGGTGGAACGACCACGTAAGCAGATCTTGGCAATACTTTGTCAGAGAGGCGTATTCAAGATCTGCTCATGCAAGAATACTGTCCGAGAGGCGAAGTACAGAAGCTCGAGCAGGAGCTTTGGGGCCTTACTATGGTAGGCTCGGACATCACAACCTATACCAATAGGTTCAGTGACTTGGCAATACTTTGTCAGGGAATGGTTGCTATAGAGAGCAAGAAGATTGAGAGGTACATCTGGGGGCTGTCACCCCAGATTTAAGGAAGTGTATTAGCTTCAAAGCCAGTAACTTGCGCCAAAGAGTTGGCCCAGGCTCTCGTTGACCATGGAGTCTGCCAAGGCTTCATGAATGTCGTTCCGGAGCAACCCAGAGGAAGCAACAACATCAACACCAACAATAAGAAGTTTTGGAATGAGAGGAAGAGTCAGTTTTCATAGGAACCTTCCAAAAAAACAACAGATAGTGGCAGTCCATGCCGCTACCACCCCCGTTGCTGTTCCTGTTACTCACATACCAGCAAAACAATATGCTGGTAAACTACCAAAATGCGGAAAATGCAATTTCCATCACAACGGAAATTTCTAGGAGATGCACTGTAATAACTGCAACAGAAAGGGGCACACTACCCATTTCTGTAAGGCACCAACACGACCAATCACCCATGTTCCTGGAGCTGGTGTGGGCCAGGCGTATTATGGGTGTGGTGAAGCTGGACACTACAAGAGAGATTGCCCTAAGGCAAGGAATGCTGGCGGTGTAGGAAGAGTGCTGGCAATAGGGTAGAACGAAGCAATATCTGATCCCACGTTGGTTATGGGTACATTTCTCCTCAATAACACTTATGTATGCATACTCTTTGATTGTGGTGCGGAGAGGAGTTTCGTGAACCATAAATTCAAGCACTTACTTGTACAAAAACCCCAATCACTCAATAAAATCTTTACAGTAGAAATAGCAAATGGTAAAACAGAAAGCACTAACGATGTGTACGTAGACTGCACCCTAGCTGTAAATGAACATTCTTTTCAAATCGATCTAATGTGGATCACTATAAGAAGCTTTGATGTCATCATCGGTATAGATTGGTTAAGCCTTCACCATGCCGATATACTTTGTCACGAAAGGGTCGTTCGCCTTAATCTGCTGAATGGTGAAACTGTTGTCATTTATGGTGACAAACCCAGTACAAATTTACAAATCATCTCTTGCATCAAAACCCAGAAATACCTATGTAAGGAGTACCATGTCTTCCTAGCCCACGTGGTAGATAAAGAAAAAGAAATGAAAGTCATCAAAGACACTCCAGAAGTCTGCGATTTTCCTAACATCTTCCCTGAAGATCTCCCAGGAGTTCCACCAGAACGTCAAGTCGAGTTCAGAATCGACTTAATTACCGGAGCCACTCCAGTAGCAAAGTCACGATACCATCTAGCACCAGTGAACATGCAGGAAGTATCCAACTAATTGAACTAACTACTCAGCAAAGGATTCATCAAACCGAGCTTCTCACCTTGGGGAGCACCAGTCCTATTCGTAAAGAAGAAAGATGGATCGTTTCATATGTGTATCAACTACAGAGAACTGAACAAACTTACCGTCAAGAATCATTATTGTCTTCCTCGCATAGACAATTTGTTCAACCAACTTCAAGGGGAAAATTATTTTTCGAAGATAGATATGAGATCCGAGTATCACCAGCTACGAGTGTTAAAGGAGGATGTTCCTAAGACAGCCTTCAGAACTCGTTATGGGCACTACGAGTTTGTGGTGATGCCATTTGGATTGACTAATGCACCCACAATATTCATGGACTTGAAGAATAGGGTGTGCCAACCTTACTTGGATCAGTTCATCATTGTATTCATCGATGACATACATATCTACTCTCATAGTAAAGAAGAGCATGGTCAACATCTAGTACAAATCTTAGAAACACTACACTCAGAGAAACTCTATGCGAAGTTCACTAAATGCGAATTTTGGATCCGAAGAGTCAAATTCTTGGGTCACATGGTTAGCGAAAAGGGAATTCACATGGACCCTTCCAAAATTAAAGCCATCGAGAACTAATCAGCACCGAAGACGCCTATAGAAATTTGTCAATTTCTAGGCCTCGCTGGCTACTATCGCAGGTTCATTCAGAACTTCTCTACAATGGCGAAACCGCTTACTACACTGACCCAGAAAGGCGTGGCCTTTCACTGGGAAGAAAAACAGGAGAAGGTGTTCCAAACGCTAAAGTGAGCCTTATGTAGCGCACCTATACTATCCCTCCCAGAAGGGATAGAAGACTTCGTGGTTTATTGTGACGCATCCAACCAAGGGCTTGGTCGTGTTCTTATGCAACGAGGTAAGGTCATCGCCTATGCCTCAAGATAGCTAAAGACACACGAGGTCAACTATACCACACACGATCTTGAGTTAGGAGCAGTGGTATTTGCTCTGAAGATCAGGAGACACTGCTTGTACGATACGCAAAGCACTATCTTTACATACCACAAAAGCCTTCAACACATTTTTGATCTGAAGGAGCTCAACATGAGACAACGAAGGTGGGTCGAGCTACTTAATGACTACGAATGCGAAATTCGTTATCATCCAGGTAAAGCCAACATAGTAGCTGACGCCCTAAGTCGGAAAGATTACTCAGCTCGTAGAGTCAAAGCATTGACTATGACCATCCATTCACATCTGTCCACACAAGTTAAGGAGGCTCAGTTAGATTCCTTGAAACCTGAAAATGTGGCAGTTAAATGCCTGAGAGGAATGGATAAAGACTTGGAAGTCAAGGGTGGCGGAGCCTTATACCTCATGGACCGGATCTGGACACCGAAATTCGGTGGTTTTAGAGACTTGGTCATGCCCGAAGCACACAACACTCATTATTCTGTTCACCTAGGTTCAGATAAGATGTATCTGGATCTCAAAAAGTTGTATTGGTGGCCGAACATGAAAGCTGAGATTGCCGCCTATGTAGGCAAGTGTATGAATTGCGCCAAAATCAAGGTAGAGTACCAAAAAACATCGGGATTGTTACAATAGCCTGAAATACCCGAGTGGAAGTGGGAGCAGATAACCATGGATTTCATAACCAAATTACCCAAAACAACGGATGGGCTCGACACCATCTAGGTGACCGTCGACAGGTTAACCAAATCCACGCACTTCTTGTCAAATAAGGAAACTGACAAAATGGAGAAACTAGCTCGAACATACATCAAAGAGATTGTGCGACTGCATGGTGTACCAATATCCATTATCTCCGACAGAGATAGTAGATTCACCTCATGGTTCTGGAAATCACTACAAAAATCTCCAGGTTTGAGACTACACATGAGTACCGCATACCATCCACAAACCGACGGTTAGAGTGAGAGGATCATTCAAACTCTAGAAGATATGCTAAGAACTTGTGTAATCGATTTTGGTAAGGCATGGGATACCCATTTACGCCTAGTCGAGTTCTTGTACAACAATAGCTATCACTCTACCATCAAGGTTGCTCCATTCGAAGCCCTCTATGGCTGCAAGTACAGATCACCTCTATGCTGGGTTGAGGTGGGTGCTAGCTAGAGGACAAGTACCCTAAGCACTCTCACAGGCCCAGAAATCATAAAAGAAACGACAGAGAAGATTATTCAAATCCGGGAACGACTAAAGGCTTCAAGAGACAAACTAAAGAGTTATGCGGACAAAAGACGGAACCCCTTGCAATTTTAGGTAGGGGACCGGGTGCTATTGAAGGTTTCACCCTGGAAGGGATTAATGCATTTTGGAAAATGTGGGACACTAAATCCAAGGTATATCGGACCATTCGAGATCCTTCCCAGGATCGGCCCGGTAGCATACAAATTTCGACTACCACAGGAACTCAATAACGTACATCCTACCTTTCATGTTTCAAACTTAAAGAAATGTTTGTCTGATGAAACCCTCGTCATCCCTCTAGATGAAATTGAAATCAACGAGAGTCTCCACTTTATAGAAGAACCATTGGAGATCATGGATAGGGAAATTAAAAGAACAAAAGAAAGTCGCATACCTATTGTGAAGGTTCGATGGAACGCAAAGCAGGACCTGAATACACCTAGGAGCGTGAATATCGGATGAAACTAAAGTACCCACATCTCTTTCCCTAATCCACAATTACTTATCTTACATTAAATTTGGGGTTGAAATTCTCTCTAATCAGGGGATGATGTGATAAGCTAATATTTCAAATCAATGTAATGACCTAAAAGTAAAGAATTGTAAACTATTTTGATATAATGGAAATAGTGTTAAAAATAAAATGTTCCAAAGTCTTTATTGGGTTGCATAAAATGATAGATACGGTGTCATGGTTTCAGAAATATACAGAACACTCAAATCTAAGTTATAACGAAGAAGTTATGACTAATTGAAGATCCGTGTCAAAACCGGTGAAACACTATTAAATGTAATAAGTGAAATTTCAATAAAATACTTTCTAGCCTTAGGTATCTAAACGAAAGTCGTAGATTATACTAAACCGTGAGCGTACATAGAAAGAACATCCAAATCTGACTTCGTATGGGGAAATTATCATTTTTCTATGTTTTGGAATAGTATTAGACAGCTAAAAACTCGAAATAGAGATCGAGTGACTTTTAGCCAACACAACCCAAATGAGTGTCAAAGATCCCAACAATAGTAGTACAACGGTAAAAAGATAGATGAAAATGGACGTCAGACGAAGAAGTTATGGATTTTTAATGGACTTTTCCAGTCCCGGCCTGTTAAAAATATAATATTAAAAATAAATTCAATACTAGCTAACGAAGTCTAAATGAAAGTTGTAGAGTATATTCTCACCTGCACGTGGATATAGAAAATGTCGAAAACGAAGCTCGTATGATAAAGTTACCCAATTTAGAAGTTCGAGGCCCATAAACCGAGGGGATTTACACCCCACATACCAGGTGCAAGGCCTTGGATCGACCATGTCTCCCCTACTCCTCTACCCCCGTCCCATCTAAAGTCTGACGTCCGATGAAGGTGTCATGCATGACGTACGCCCAACGTACTTCGGCATACGCCCATCGTACGAGGCCAGCTTCCACCCTATAAATAAGATGTGAGGGTGCCAGCTTCCTTTGCCAATTTACACTATCTCTATCTCATTTTCTCACTTCCGAGCCCCTCAAGACTACCCGACGCCCCGGTTACGTATCCAAGTCCTGAAGAAGGTCCGTAGCTCCAAAACTCCCAAGCAATATACCAATTCCCAATCGAAGTATTGCCCGAGAAAAGTCTCATTTTCTTCAACTCATCACACATACATAAAACACATTGTTGAAAAACTATAATAGGTATAGTTATGAGGATATCAAGATATTTTATATACTAAAAATACTATGACGAGGAAATACTCACACATACAAGAAAAATGAACTTTTCATAAGTAAATCTATTTGATACTAACTTTTGTGAGACTTTTGGCTTCACGTTCTTTCAAGTATGCATTTAAAGTCTTGTATTATATACCATAATCTCTTGTAGAGAGAGTGTGATACTTGTGTATAGATCTATACGGGATTGACAATCCTGCACCCAAACTGTTAGCTGCAGTTCGACCGGCAGGTCTGTGGTGACAATCGTCATAACATTCTAACGCCTAAAGAACGTTGTTACAAGTTTCGTTGCTAAAATGAGTATACAAGTTTCTTTGCTAAAATAAGTATACAAGTTTCGTTGCTAAAATACGATGTAAGATTCGTATGTGCATCAAGTTTCCATTCATTAGTTCACAACCTAATCCTGATGACCAAATCGTGCCCCATTGACTACTATGTGTATCGCAAACATAGAGAATAAAATGGTAAAATGCACTCAAGCAAATCGTTCGAGTGAAGAGTTGTCTACCTCTTGATAGCGCTATCCATAATGACCATGGGCTCAAAAGAATTAATAAGTTGTGTCAAATGATTCCATGGACTTAACCGCGATACAGTCCTCATGAATTAAAGTAACATACACATACATACAAAATATAGCAACCGGGTTTATATGAGTCAAAATAAATACAATGAACATAAATAGTTTATGACATGCTTTTCCACCCCAAAACATTTTAAAACCCAAAAAAATAGGGGGAAGGTGTGAATACTCACAATGCTTTGAGATAATGCAAAAGGTGCCTTGAACTACGCTCCATTCGTACCACTATCGATTCCTACAATGATGTTGCATACTAATGAGTCTCTAGTTGAAATTGATGAATCAATGAATCGAGTAAGTATGAATGTGAGATTGAACACACGATGTAAATATGATCTTGTTTTAGCTCTATTACGCTCTCAAAGTTTTTATAGAGTACAAAGACAGGTTCTATAAAGGACTCTTATCTAACTCTAGTAAAAATCCCTACTTATAGGAAACAAAGAAAGCGTACAAAAAATACTAAGGCATTGACACTAAGCTTCGTATAAAATCACCTTAGTAAATACATTACAAAACCATATGAAGGGTATATAACAGACTTCGACTAATTACAATACTATTCAACCCTTACAATCTCCCCCTTTGTAATAATTGTCGAACAACTTAACTTGTGAGTAGCTGAATGGAATATAACATCACCCTTCGTATTTCAGTGTACCATGAAATAATTCTCTTCAGCTCCTTCTTATCTCCTTCGTTGTTCTTTATGCAGTGATTTATATGAACAATGAAGTTGTATATTTTGACGTCGTATATCTCTCCACTTCGCACGCCTGGAATAAAAATCTTTTCGCTTTGCCAGCTTTGTCTTTTCCTGCGAAGACCATTCCGAATGGCTTTAAACAGATTTCCCCATCTGCATACTTCTTCAATTCTGTTTGAGTCTTCGTTGGAGACATTAGGGCTTTGATCTCTAATCCTTTTGTAGTAGCTAACTCAACATCAGTAAGTGAAAAGACACTCATAATAGTTTTCAATGAAGATCTTGATGTGAGCAATTCCAAGTTTAAAATCTTCAGGATCAGTTTCACGAAGATATGAAAATGACCTATTTTTCAAAATCAAAGCAACTTGTATAAGGTCATACAAGTTCATTATTGGAAAATCAGCAATTGTAAAATCATAGACTTGCCCATTCGCCCTGGCCATAATATATTTGAAATTTTGCACTGTATTTTCGAAGACCACATCCTTTTTGATAATAATGACCTTCTTGTTTTTCACCAGTGACCAAACTTCTTGAGGAGCTGAATCATCTACCACCTCCTTTGTTTTCGAACTACTACCACCAGCATCAACAGATTGACCAATCACAATTCCTTTCGAAATTGGTCTTGTAATTGGCATAGTTGTTATGATTGTTGAAGTAATTGGCCCAACAGATACAATGATTTGTTTTGTTGTTGGAGCCTTCGAGGAAAATACCGTTCCAACAACCTCAGCATCTCCATGCGAAGCTTCACCAATACCCTTCGCATCACCAGCCTTCTTCTTCGAATCATCACTACTGAACTTCGAATCACCAACATTCTTCTCTCCCCCTTGCACCCTTGTGAAAATAGGTGGGGCATATGTTGTTGGAAGAAGGCTTGATATTTTGGAAAGAGGGGCCAGTTGTTTATGTAAGATGGCTTCAAATTGCATGAACTTCTGGGATAAAAATTCTTGAGTAATCAAAGAAGAAGAAACAGGCTTGACAGTTGTAGAAAGTTGAGCAATTTGAGGACTCAAACATTCTTACAACTTGATGTACTTCGTAACAGCATCAAAAAATACGTCAACCTTCTGATTTAGAGATGCATAATCCTGTTGAATAGTAGCAACCTCCTTTGCCATGTCTTCATGAAGCTCACAGATTTGTAGATTAACATCCTCCCTGACTTTCTTGACATCCTGAACAAACAAAACATGTCGTTCCTTTGCAACTGTCTTTAATTCTTTCAACTCTCCCACAAACTTTGAATTATGAGAATTTATCCGCAACTCATTGTTTTGATCGGAATGATCCAATTTCTCAAAAATTCTTGATTCTGAGTCTTTGACCATCCCAGAAACTTTACTAACCACCTTGGCTTCGAATGATTTCAGCAACCCATTAACCTCCATACTTGAAACAGACGAACCACCTCCCAGATCCGCTTGAGATTGAATTATAGAATTCAACTTTTTCTCCGAAATCTTAAACTGTTTCATCGTCATCAGCATATGATCAGAAAATTCTTCTTCTTCATCATCAAACTCCAAGTCGTCAAACATTCCACCAAAACCCTCATTCTAATGATCAGATTCAATAATGGGTGAATTTGGTTTGGGTGAATCAATTTTTGGTGGACCAGTGGATTGAGATGAAAAAAGAGTGGTAAAAGGTTGATTAAGAATGTTATAAAATGTGGGTGAATGTGTAGACGAGGGATTGGGAAGATTATATAGTGATAAAGACACAATAGTATTAGGATTTCCTTGAGCTTCTGTCTTCAAATCTCCTTCACCCATAGTATCATTTGCATCTGTATTAGATACGTTTACAGTGATGTCTGAAGTTCGTACCTCCTCAGGAACTGATTTGGCAACTAAGACTTCGGGTGGTATGGCAATTGTCTTCTCAGGAGACGAAATTTCCTGATTAAGATTTGCTTCAGGAGTTTCGGGCACTTCTTCTTTGTCTTCTGTTGATTTTTTTGAGATAACAAGCTTTCGTGTCTTCTTGTTCTTCCTCTGAGTAATATGTTTGGTCATATCTTCAGTCCTTTGTTTCTTAGACAATGGAGAAACGGAAGCTGGTAGTTCACAAATTATTACTCCCTGATGAGTAATATGAGGCTTCCGTACCACATTTAGAGTAGGAGACCTTAGTGTATGCCTAGATTGCTTTTTGATTCTTCGAAAAATACTAGTCTTCGAAGGAATAACAACTTTCTCTTGAGTATCATCAACAGGCTCATTTGGTTTTGTCACAACAATTGATACTTCGTTTACCACTGGCTCTTTCACTTCAATGGGCTTCTTCTTTGGAGATTTCTTTGACTTTGATTCTTTGATAGGTTTTTCAGAAGAACCCTGTTCAGTCTTCTTTGAACGCTTAGACTTCTTCTCTTCCCTTGGCAATAATTTCCCAGTTTCAACATTAGGATCAATGTTTTTCAAGTATGCCACCAAGACAAAATTCGTAGGATCAACACGCTTCAGCATGGCATCAGGAATACGAGCAACAACAGGAAACTCCTCAGCATAATCTGTCACATCTTTAGGATAGTTGTACATCACAAAAACGACTTTTTCTTCATCATTAGGCACCAAAATCCCTTCTTTGTTGTAGAAATATTGCAAGATTAGACTCCAGTATCTCGCACACAAAATTCCATGAATAACATTCGTGTTTTCTACACCCTTTTGAAAATCCTTCCATAATTGTGTAGAGTAATCAACCTGGATATCCTAATAGAGCCCAACAATCATGGCATATACTTCCATCCTTCCTTTGTCGAGTCCAACAGTTCGACCAGTCAAAACACCTCAGAAAAATACCAAAGAGAAAATTTCTAGATGCTTGGAAGACCAGATTTATAGGAATCACTGGTCTTTGTGAGTGGGGGTTGATGACCCATCTCATTAAAAATCTGCATGATTTGAGGAAACGATAGATCAGTGTATGGTGGTGAATTTGGGATTTCAATAATTTGGCAAAAGAGTTTCTTCGTCATTCTAACCTTTTTATCGTTTACCAAATTGAAAGTAATGGCACCAAACGCTTTGTTGTATGTAGTAGTTAATCCTGCTTGAGAAAGCCATGAAATAGGAACTGAAAACGAACTGAACATAGCTTTTGACAGTACATAACTCTTCAATGCAACAACCAACATCTTCAATACTTCAGGGTATTGAGAAACATCAGCATCAACCTGATAATTTGTTCCTTGAATCTTCATAATCGGTAATGAAGTCACATCGTCAGTGGTTTGAGAAGGGGCATCGACATGAGCAGAAGTACCCATTGTTAGGGTTTGAAAGCTTTGTGAAGAACAGAGAGTAATTTTGGAATTTTTCTCTTGAACGCATAAATTGATAATAGACCCTTGTATCCCCTTTTATATGTAACACTGGAGTTTAAATTTGAAGTCGGATGTGCAGTTAATGAGATCTGACGTGGCACCTTGAAAATCAGACAACTACTCCGTAAAAGTAGCCATGCCTCAAAAAGTAACCGTCACTTCTCCTTGAAACCTGGACAGAATATCATACGTCACTATGAAACAGGCTGTATTGTTTATCCCCATAGAATTGTAACTGTCAGAACCCTTCGGATGGAAGTAAGGCTCTTTCACCTTTGGGTTTTAAAGCAAAGTCATGTGCCAAATGCTTAAAATCATCACCCTGAGTTGGTATTACTCAGAACCTCAAGGATTTCGTGAGTGCAGTGTGCCAAAGAAGTAGATGAGAAGCAATAATAAGAAAATTTCGGAAGTCAGTGATGTCGATCAAATTTTCGACACAAAAGCAGTAAAAACCCCGGGCAAAGGTTGCTTCATTAATCATCAAGAGAGATGATCAACTTCTTGTGTATGTTCCTGTGATACACAATCGAATACTTGTAGAGAAGTATCGAAGGGTTTCTTTTATCAGGCTTTGTGTGTAGCTTATAGAATTTCATTACATATCAACCTAAACATAAGGTGAGTAATTGTAACAGAAATTACTTGTTTGACCAGTGTAGTCAGTGACAAGTTTGCTTTGGAAAAAATATTTCAAGTGACGTAGAAAGCAAATGAAATTCACACGGAAATGATATTCAAGAAAAAATTTGTGTTGGATCCTATTGGGTAACAAACATTGTGGGTTTCGAATGTTTTATGAAGACCACTCATACGAAATGAATATGATTTGGAATTTCGAATAATGGTACAGAAACAAATGTTTCGTTAAAATTTGGAACATAGTTCTCCGTCAATTCCTTAAAATGTTAGAGATTTGGGTTTCACTTTCAGCACGGTCTCATGATGTCAAATCATAAACAAAAAATTTTGATATGTCTAAATCTCGATTGGTTTGATCAGAGACCTCTTGGACATATGTCTTTGTTTGTGAGCATGTAAGAACTTTTAGATGAAAAAGATTGGTGTAAGACACGAAATGTACCTCTGTTATATTTTGACAAAACAGTAAACTCTTAACTCATGTGAGAAGAGTCAGGTAGCTCAGGAGACTAATGTGAATACAAGCCTGATTGGGAAGAAATTTTTCGTATGAAAGATTTCATTAAGGCTTTCGTACACACGCATTGAGGCAATGGAGGCTTTGGGTAACATGCTGCAGCATGCTTCTAGGGACAAGTTAACTAATTCAAAATATTCGAAAATTTACCTGACCTAGAACTGCAAGCATTATCCAACTTGAATCATCATGAATATCTGCAACAAAATACTAAAAAGAAATAAGAAACAAAATATTTTTGTTGTTTTTGTTTTTTCAAAAATAAAGAACGAAATAAAGAGAAAATCTTTCTGACATTTTTGATTTTTCGAAAATAAAGACAAAACAAATGAAAATATTTTTGGAATTTTGAATTTTTAGAAAATTAAATGACAAAACAAATGAATATCTTTTTGGAATTTTTTTTTTTATTTTTGAAAAACATAATGAAAAAACAAACTAACTATACTTGTTGCAAATATTCGAAATTTTGTTTGACCTCCTTGAAAAGATTTTGTCAAATACACGAAAAAGATTATCAACACACGAAATTTTATCAACCCCTGAAAAGTGACAAATATATGAATTCGAAGAGGTCAAAGCGTTGAATTTGAACAACAACCTCTGAATGCTGAATGACATTGCATTGTCTTTTATTCTGCACCTATGAATCATTCCTGGTCCACCATCATTCTCCTTTTTCGCATGGACCAGAATTTTCATCAATAATTCCAAGTCATTCTAAAATTTTTACAAAGGATTTTTCATCTAAAGGTTTCGTGAAAATAACAGTTAACTGATCAGTTGTTTTCACGAAATGCACTTCAATATTTCCATCCTCCACGTGATCCTTGATGAAATGATAACGAAGAGCAATATGTTTAGTCTTCGAATGCAGCACAGGATTATGACAAATACGTATTGCACTTTGAGAATCACAATATAATGGAATCTTCTTCATATTAATTTCATAATCACGCAATTGACTTTGGATCCATATTATTTGTGACGTGCAAGCAGCAACAACAACATATTCTGCTTCAGCCATTGAAATTGATACACACGTTTGCTTTTTCGACTGCCATCTCACCAATTTTCCATCGAGTAATTGACATCCACCACTTGTGCTTTTTCTATCAAGATTACAACCACCCAAGTCTGCATCCGAGTAAGCTTGAACAAAGAACACAGTTTTCGAAGGATACCACAATCCTAACGAAATTGTTCCCTTAAGATAACGAAAGATATTCTTCACAGCAGTGAGATGTGGGTCTCGTGGATTTGACTGATACCTGGCACAATTACAAACAGAAAACATGATATCAAGTCTACTAGTAGTAAGATAAAGTAATGAACCTATCATGCACCTGTAAAGAGTTAGGTCAACTGCAAGTTTATCTAACGAAGGTGTCAGCTTTATGCCAGTAGCCATAGGAACTCGTAACTTCGTGCTATTCTTGAATCGAAACTTCTCTAGCAGATTCTTCGTATATTTTTCTTGATTGATAAAAATTCCTTCTCTGCTTTAACGAATATTCAGACCAAGAAAATTATTGATCTTTCCCATCATGCTCATCTCAAACTTACTTTTCATAATATTTTTGAATTCTTTAGACAAAGCATGGTCAGTTGAGCCAAAATAATATCATCAACATAAATTTGAACAAACATTAGATGATTCCCAAATTTCTTTCGAAATAATGTGGGATCAACTGATCCTTTTTTAAATTTAGATTGTTTCAAGAAAGTAGTAAGTGTTACATACCATGCTCTTGGTGCTTGTTTTAAACCATAAACTGCCTTATCTAAAATATAAACATGATCATGATGTTCTTCGTTAATAAAACCTGGGGGTTATTCCACATAAAATGTTTCTTAAAGCTCTCCATTCAAAAAATGCACACTTCAGGTCCGTTTGATATACATCAAAGTATTTCGCATCAGCCAGAAATATACGAACAACCTCGAGTCTTGCAACAGGGGAGAAAGTTTCTTCATAGTCGATTCCTTCTTGTTGTGAGTATCCTTTAACAACAAGCCTAACTTTGTTTCGTATAATGTTTCAATCTTTGTCGGTTTTGTTTTTGAAAATCCATTTTAACCTGACAATCGAAACATTTTCAGGTTTAGGAATTAATTTCCAAACCTTGTTTCGTTCAAAATCAAACAGCTCATATTGCATTGCAACAACCCAACCAGAGTGTTCCATTGCATCCTTGATTGTTTTTGGTTCAATTTTGGATATGAAAACATTAAACATGCAAAACTCTTGATGAGTATTTAATACCTCATTCTTTGCACGAATTTGAGCTCTTGTTAAACTTCCTCTTGTGGATTCCCAATTACTTGATCCTTCAGATGATCTCTTGTCCAGTTTTCCATTGGTGGATAAGCTAGATCAAAGTCCAAAGGTGCATCTTCGTATAAATCATCATTCTCTAAACATGAAATTGAACATTAATCATTAAAATCATGAAAAGAATGCTCCCCCTCAACATGATGCTCCATTCTCTCATTTTCCCTCTCAAAAGAATGCTCCCCCTCAACTTGAGTATTCGAATCCAAGTGCTCCCCCTCCACTGGATGAGTTTGCATACTTTCATCTATTTCTTGAGGATTTGATGTTAATTCATCATTAAGCTTCGTAAATTCAGGAATTTGATTATCAATTGCATTTAGTTTAGCATCAGCAGCAATATCTGTATGACCAAAAATTAAATCATAATCAAAATCAGTTGAATTCAAACTTTCAGTGTCATCTTGTTATTCTTTTAGAATAGGATGATTTTTGAAATGCTTTTCAGTTTGCTTAATATAGTAATCATCAGATGTAATATTAAAAATTTCTTCCACTTTCCGTGTTCTTTTGTTAAATACACGATATGCGACTGAATTATGCAAATATCCCAAAAAATCCCTTCTTCTGCTTTAGCTTGAAATTTCGAAAGGTTATCCTTGAGATTCATAATAAAACACCTACATCCGAAAATATGAAAAAATTTCACATTAGGTTTTCGATTGTTGAGGATTTCATATGGAGTGATGTTAAATCAACGATGGATGAAAGATCTATTTTGAGTAAAACATGCGGTGGATACTTGTCACACCCCGAAAACCAAAGGCGGAATACATTTCCGGGGTGGACTTCCACGTTGAGTATCAATTCCAATGTACATAGTAAGTAAAGTAAAACAAGCATTACATTACATAATAATAGTTTTACAGATGTTTCAAAAGTAAAAATTGTACAGTTGTGATACATAGTATATATAGACAAAATGTAACGGGTCTTCATGTACACCGTCTTCATGAAAAAGGATCTTCGGGTACCTGTTCTAACGCTGACCTGAGAACACAAGCGGTTTGAAAATCAGCATAAAGCTGGTGAGTTCATAAGCGGTTTTTGTTTGTGAAAATATTTCGGTTTTCCTTTCTGTTTCTGAAATGTTATGTATACCAAGAAAATCTCGTATTTTCTTAAAAGTTGATCATTGGTTCACAAATGTAAAGTATAGTAGATTTGCACACTGAAAACATGGTTACTCATATGAAAATGTACAGTTGGTTATCTGACTGGTTAAACTGTTATGTTTACTTATTGTGTGTAACCAGGAAAGTCCCATACTTTCCTTATTGAATGTTACAATTCGTAAAAGATGTAATGTTATCCATTCTGTGACTCTTTCTAATTATGTAAGTGTTACCCAGGAAAGCCCCATGCTTTCCAGCATGTATGTATCTTGTGTAAACGATGTAAAAGATGTAAAAGATGTAATTGTGATTAGGTTCCATGTTTTCCCCAGGAAGGTCCCGTACCTTCCTGAATGTTAGTTACAGTAAGTAAAAGATGTAAAAGATGTAAACGATGTATAAAGTAACCCATTATTACTGTAAGTAAATCTCTGTTATCCTAATTGCGAGTTCCATAACCATACAATAGACTAAAACCTGCGGCAATAAGTGGTCCACATGTGGCAATAAGTAGTCCACATACTTATGACTTTCGTCACCCTTGAACCATTTCGGTTCGGCTGTAGCTAGCAGCCAGGTGTGGGGTAGTCAGCCCCGTATAGATCTATACACTCAAGTCACGCTCTCTAAATACCAGAGATTCTGGTTATGGGTGTAGTCCTCCACTCGCGTAATCCAGGGTGGAGTGTTCTCCGAGGACGTGTCTCCAATCATACAGGAATAACAAATTTATTAGTAATAATATGAAAATCCTCCACTCGCGTATGTATGTGGAGTGTTATCGAGGACAAAACAGTGTATGGGTATTCTGTTCAAATGTTTTAATGTCATGCTTTTAACTGATAAAATGTGGGAAAACCATTTGTGAAATACATGTAAGACATACTAGTTTAAAGACTTATTTCACAAATATATGTTATGTGATCTGTATGTTCGATCTGTTATCAGTTGTAGGTATCAGTTATAAAAGCATAAGAATATGAAACACATATTTGAAAACATGTTTTGAGTAAAATAATTCCCTTGTACTTTGCTTGTGTTCCCCCCCCCCTGAAAACAGTGAAAACAGTGAAAAAGGGTAGGGGTATGAACTCACCGGACTCGGAAACGTGTCGGTTTTGAATGCTATACGTCGGTTTGGGGTTTGATTACTCGTGATGACCCTATGTAAAATGATATAATGTCCATATATATACAATTAGAGATACATTCACTAATAATATGGAACATTGCACTCCATTGAGGTTAAACACCTCAAAATGAGGGTTTGGAGTGACCCGGGTGACATCTTCGGACTTGTAATGGCACTAGGGACTTGGGACTTGAGTTTACTCTCCATAAGTAAACATTTAAATGAGTTTACAACCATGAAACACACTCACACATGAGTTTACGGCCGTAAACTCATGTTGGTGTGGTTTTGAGGGTTTAAGGGCTCAAATGGACATAAAGGTTGCTAGAATGGATTATCTAAATTGTATTGGAACACTTGGAATGACTTTAAATCATAAGAATGATTATTATATGGGATTTTACAGCCCAATGTAGGCACCTGGCCGTAAACGCCTTAATCCTCATGAAAATGATGTTTAATGTTGTTAAAACAAATCACATGTGATTATTAGAATTATTCCAAGACCTTACATGAGTTTTATGGGACATTTGAGGGGTATTATGGAGTTTACGGCCCATGAGACCCTCCCCATGGCCGTAAACTCTGAAATTAAGGTCATACAAGGTGTTTCAAGGTCTTTAACTTGCATAGAAGGGCTTCTAAAATTCATCTAAAGGCTTTAGGGGTGTTTAGTTTGCATTCTAACACCAAAAGTTTTGGAGTTTACGGCCCAAGAACAAGCCTTGGCCGTAAACTCTTATATGTCCCACAAATGATGTGTTTTAGGCCCTTAAAGTATTTTTGGTTGGTCCCTTGATTTATTCCAAGTCTTTTGGTGGTGTTGGATGGCTTTCTAACACTTTAGATTTGCATTTATGTCACATTTTGGGGAGTTTACGGCCCAAGCACTATCCTTGGCCGTAAACTCACATAAGTCCCTCAAAATTTATGTTTCAAGTGTCCAAATGATAAAACCAAGGTCCTATAATTCGTATCTAAGCCATAGAAGTGATTTGGAGGGTTTTAGGGCATGAAAAACCCCTTTTATATGAGTTTACGGCCCAAGCTTATGCCTTGGCCGTAAACTCCTTCAAATGGCTCAAAATCATAGTTTTAAATGTTCTAAGTCCATATCTTGAAGTCCCATAGCCATATCTAAAGTCCAATTGAGTCTAGGAGGGAGTTTAAGGGCTTAAAACCCCATTAAATGGAGTTTACGGCCCAAGCTTGTTCCTTGGCCGTAAACTCATGTTCTTGGTCCTAAAACTCAATTTGTTCATCAATTTGAAGGCTAAAGGTGTTGAATAACATGTTAGGGAGGTTACCTTAAAGATTTGAAGCCTTAAACTTGTGATTTGGACCTTAATTCTAGCTTGAGGAGAGAGGTTGTAAGAGTTTAGTGAGAAATTGGCCAAAGGTTTCAAATGAAGTCTTAAACATGTTTATATAGTGTTTAAGTTTTGGACACGGTGGAATTCTACCCGATACCGGTGTTAGACGGGGTTTTTGGTCGTACCCGATTGAGTTACCGTATCCCGATACGGTAAATTCTAGAAATATTCCGATCACTAAAGTTGGGTGTTAAAATGATTTCTAAATGTATTAAGACACCCATTAAGTCATTTTAAATGTGTACTAGATAATGACTTAATTAAACGGAAGATCGAAAATCGGAAATCGGAACGACGATCGGTTGCGCGAGTTGATTTATGAAAAAGGGGTACATTAAAATGATGCGGAAATTTTGGGTTGTTACATTATCCCCCCGTTAGAGGGAATTTCGTCCCGAAATCCAAGTTTAGAACATAAGACAAGATACAATCATGGATAAGAAAAGAGTTGTGGATACTTCTGTTTCATTGAGTCTTCCCATTCCCAAGTGAATTCCGGTCCCCGCTTGGCATTCCAGCGAACTTTCACTAACGGGATGCGGCTTTGTTTTGTACGTTTGACTTCTCGATCCATGATTTCGATCGGTTCCTCCACAAAGTTGAGGTTTTCATTGATCTCGATCTCGTCTAAAGGGATTGTTAGGGTTTCATCGGATAGGCACTTTTTGAGATTTGAAACATGGAAGACAGGATGAATGTTACTGAGTTCGTGAGGTAAATGAAGTTTATAGGCAACTGGACCAATCCTGGAGAGGATCTCAAAGGGTCCAATATACCTCGGATTAAGTTTCCCACGCTTGCCAAAGTGTATAGTGCCTTTCCAGGGCGAGACTTTTAACAGGACACGGTCTCCAACCTGGAATTCTAGTGGTTTCCGACGATTATCAGCGTAACTTTTCTGACGATCACGTGAGGCTTTCAGTCGGTTACGGATTTGAATGATCTTTTCGGTGGTTTCGCGGATGATTTCAGGACCAGTGAGAGCACTGTCGGGGACTCGACTCCTGGCTAACTGTGTATCCCCCATCTCGGCCCAGCACAGAGGGGATCTGCACTTACGACCGTATAGAGCTTTGAACGGAGCAGCCCTAATGCTGGTGTGGTAACTGTTGTTGTACGAGAATTCGATCAAGGATAGATGTGTATCCCACGACTTTCCAAAGTCAATGACACATGCCCGACGCATGTCCTCCAGGGTTTGGATTGTTCTCTCACTCTGTCCATCGGTCTGAGGATGATACGCCGTGCTCATATCTAGTTTGGTTCCAAGGGCTCTCTGAAGAGATTGCCAGAATCTAGAGGTAAACCTACTATCTCGATCAGAGATAATGGATACTGGTACACCGTGTAAACGTACTATCTCCTGGATGTAGATTCGCGCGAGTCTCTCCATCTTGTATGATTCTTTGATCGGAATGAAGTGAGCGGATTTTGTCAGGCGATCGACAATTACCCAAATGGTATCGCACCCACTAGAACATTTGGGTAGTTTAGTGATGAAGTCCATGGTAATCATCTCCCATTTCCACTCGGGGATTTCGGGTTGTTGGAGTAGACCTGAAGGTTTCTGATGTTCAACTTTGACTTTGGCGCAAGTCAAACACTTGCCCACAAATGTAGCTATCTCAGCTTTCATGTTCGGCCACCAGTACTGTTTCTTGAGATCCAGGTACATCTTGTTCGAACCCGGGTGAACAGAGTATTTGGTCCTGTGTGCTTCCTCCATGACTATTTCTCTGAATCCACCGGATTTGGGAATCCAGATTCGATTTATGAAACAATGAACTCCGTCACCTCTGATCTCAAGTTTCTTCTCCATTCCTCTCAAGGTTTCATCTGACACGTTCTCGGGTTTGAGGGCTGTTAACTGGGCTTCTCAAATTTGCATAGGTAGATTGGAATGGATGGTCATTGTCTGGTTCTTCACTTTGTGACTCGTACTATCCTTTCGGCTAAGGGCATCTGCTACCACATTGGCCTTGCCGGGGTGGTAACGGATTTCACACTCATAGTCATTGAGTAATTCTACCCATCGTCGTTGCCTCATGTTTAAGTCTTTTTGATTAAGGATGTGTTGCAAACTTTTATGATCAGTGAAGATCGTGCACTTGGTTCCGTAGAGATAATGTCTCCAAATCTTCAATGCGAAGACTACTGCTCCTAGCTCCAAGTCATGAGTGGTATAGTTAACCTCGTGTTCTTTCAGCTGTCTAGAGGCATAGGCAATCACCTTTCCTCTTTCCATAAGCACACAGCCTAAACCTTGATTAGACGCATCGCAGTAGACAACGAAGTCCTCTGTCCCTTCGGGCAGAGACAGGACAGGCGCGCTGCATAAGGCTCTCTTCAATGTTTGGAATGCAGTCTCTTGTCTATCACTCCAACAAAAGGGTACACCTTTCTGTGTTAGAGTGGTTAAAGGTTTGGCGATTTTGGAAAAGTTCTGAATAAATCGTCGATAGTAGCCGGCGAGACCTAAGAATTGACGAATTTCTGTGGGTGTTTTCGGTGCCGACCAACTCTCTATCGCTTTAATCTTGGAAGGATCTACATGAATACCCTCCTCGCTTACTACGTGACCGAGGAAAATTACCTTCCGTATCCATAACTCACATTTGGAAAATTTCGCGTAAAGCTTTTCGGATCTAAGAGTTTCCAACACTAGTCTCAAGTGTTGCTTGGGTCTTCTTCGCTTTTCGAGTATACGAGGATGTCGTCAATGAACACGATAACGAATTTGTCTAAGAAGGGACGGCACACCCGGTTCATCAGATCCATGAACACAGCCGGTGCATTGGTTAGACCGAAGGGCATCACTACGAATTCGTAGTGTCCATACCGAGTCCTAAAAGCTGTCTTGGGAACATCATTCTCCTGGACTCGTAACTGATGGTACCCTGATCGAAGGTCTATCTTAGAAAAGTAGCTGGCTCCCTGAAGTTGATCGAAGAGGTCGTCTATTCTTGGAAGAGGATATCGGTTCTTAACGGTCAACTTGTTCAGTTCACGATAGTCGATACACATCCGAAAGGATCCATCTTTCTTTTTGACAAACAGAATCGGAGCTCCCCAGGGTGAGGAACTCAGTCTAATGAATCCTTTACTGAGCAACTCATTGAGTTGACTGGATAACACCTGCATTTCTGCGGGAGCTAAGCGATATGGGGATTTTGCTACGGGAGTAGCTCCAGGAATTAGGTCAATACGGAACTCGACCTGACGTTCGGGAGGAATTCCTGGGAGTTCTTCGGGAAACACATCGGGAATGTTACAGACTTCGGGGATGCTCGCGAGGTCTCTAACTTCATGTTTCTCATTGATCACATGAGCTAAGAATGCAACACACTCCTTTCGAAGGAGTTTTCGAGCTTTGATGCAAGAAATGATATGAAGGTTGGAATTGGGTTTATCGCCATAGACTACGAGAGTTTGATCCGAAGGAAGATTGAGACGGATAACTTTCTCGTAACAAAGAATATCAGCATGATTGGGACTCAACCAATCCATGCCAATGATAACATCAAAGCTCTTAATGGAGACGGGCATGAGATCTATAGGAATTGAGTGATCATTTAGAGTAAGCGTACACCCTATGAATACATCGTTAGCGCTTTCTTTCTCACCGTTAGCCATCTCGACGGTAAACATTTCAGTTAGTGGTTGAGGATTTTGTTTTAGATTATGTTTGAATGCATGACTAACAAAACTCCTTTCAGCACCCGAATCGAAAAGAATACTAGCATATGAGTTGTCGAGAAGGAACGTACCCGAAACAACAGTGGGATCAGCAACTGCTTCCTCCCGTCCCATGGTTAGAACTCTTCCAGTGTTACCAGCAGTTGACTTCTTGGGACAATCCCTTTTAAAGTGTCCAATTTCACCACAGTTGTAGCAGGCTTGACTAACACCTGCTCCCGATGATTGGTTAGCTGATTGAGTAGGGGTTCTGCAGTACCGAACTGTGTGCCCTTTCTTACCACAGTTGGTACAAGACAATTCTCGACAGGGACTAGGATGATGATGGTATTTACACTTGTCACATAGAGGAAGGCTACCAGCATATTTACTGGTAGGAGTTGAGGCAGTGGATTCCATGGCAGAAACAGCAACAACAGGAGTAGTAGTAGCAGCATGGACTGCTACCGTCTGTTGTTTCTTGGATGATCCTTGAGAAGATTGACCCTTCTTCTTCTTCCATAATTTCCTCTTTTCACCACTCCTTTGAGTCGGCTCAGAAGTGGTAGTGATTTCCTTAACATCATCGTTGTGATCAATCAGAATTTGTGCTAAGGTCTTGGCACTATCGTAAGTATCCGGACGAGCAGCCAAAACATGACTCTTTATTGGTTGAGATAATCCCCAAATGAACCTTTCGATCTTTTTGTTTTCAGGAGTGACTAACCCCGGGCAGAGAAGTGCGAGATCATCAAATCGGGAAGTATATGCAGCAATGTCGGAACCTTTCATCTTCAAGTTCCAGAGCTCGTGCTCTAATTTCTGCATTTCGCCACGGGGGCAATACTCAGCAATGAGAAGTTCCTTCATGGCTTCCCAGCCCATGGCATTGGCTACGGGTAAGGTCAGAGATTTGACTCGGCCATTCCACCAAGTCAAGGCTTTATCCGCGAAGGTACACGCTGAAAATTTGACTTTATCGGATTCCGCACAAGCACAGATTTCAAAGATGGACTCAATTTTCTCGAACCATCGAGATAAAGAAATGACACCTCCAGCGCCATTAAAGGATGTTGGTTTTGCATTCATGAAATCCTTGTAGGAACCCCCTCTTTGGTGTCCCTGGCTACCCTCAGGGTTTTGAGATTGAGTACCACCACCTGAACCACTAGGGTTCATTTGTTACATAGCTGCTACCATCGCAGCGGTCATCATTGTCTGGACTGATGCTAGGTCAAACTGGGGAGGAGGTTGCGATGAAGAAGGATTGTTGTTGTTCTTTGAGCTAGGTCTCTTTCGAGGAGGCATCTTGATCTAATAAGATCAAGGAAAAGAGGATGGTAAGTCCTCTACATTGAATCGATAGATATGACAGTTATATGATTCGAGTAAACGATAAAGCAGGAAAGAGTTATCGAACAGATAATTTATCGCTAAGACAATCACAGAAAGTCGCTCGAATGAGGATTACTACAAAGGATTGAGGTCGAGAAATACTCCCATAGTACTTCATGAATTGTTTACGATAATGATTCGATGTTTGGGATATTGGGGTAAGTTTTAGGCATGCCACATACCACAGTCACTCCCAAACACATGTTGGCCGTGTCTCGAATGAATATAGTTGGCCAGGCTATATTGACCCTAGACACGACTACATAACTGTCCAGGTTTAACCGTAGTATGCAACACCCATTTACTTATGTTCTGTTCTACTTGTGGTTACGGATGGCGACGGTTCGGTATACTTGTATACTTTTGAAAATACTTATAGTTTGAAGATACTTTTAATTCAGAGCACTTAGGCCCTTTAGTGTTTATAGTTTTATACCATGTAAGGTTTGGTATACTTTATTCACTATAAACAAGGGCTCTGATACCAATCTGTCACACCCCGAAAACCAAAGGCGGAATACATTTCCGGGGTGGACTTCCACGTTGAGTATCAATTCCAATGTGCATAGTAAGTAAAGTAAAACAAGCATTACATTACATAATAACAGTTTTACAGATGTTTCAAAAGTAAAGTTTGTACAGTTGTGATACATAGTATATATAGACAAAATGTAACGGGTCTTCATGTACACCGTCTTCATGCAAAAGGATCTTCGGGTACCTGTTCTAACGCTGACCTGAGAACACAAGCGGTTTGAAAATCAGCATAAAGCTGGTGAGTTCATAAGCGGTTTTTGTTTGTGAAAATATTTCGGTTTTCCTTTCTGTTTCTGAAATGTTATGTATACCAAGAAAATCTCGTATTTTCTTAAAAGTTGATCATTGGTTCACAAATGTAAAGTATAGTAGATTTGTACACTGAAAACATGGTTACTTATATGAAAATGTACCGTTGGTTATCTGACTGGTTAAACTGTTCTGTTTACTTATTGTGTGTAACCAGGAAAGTCCCATACTTTCCTTATTGTATGTTACAATTCGTAAAAGATGTAATGTTATCCATTATGTGACTCTTTCTAATTATGTAAGTGTTACCCAGGAAAGCCCCATGCTTTCCTGCATGTATGTATCTTGTGTAAACGATGTGAAAGATGTATAAGATGTAATTGTGATTAGGTTCCATGTTTTCCCCAGGAAGGTCCCGTACCTTCCTGAATGTTAGTTACAGTAAGTAAAAGATGTAAAAGATGTAAACGATGTAAACGGTGTATAAAGTAACCCATTATTACTGTAAGTAAATCTCTGTTATCCTAATTGTGAGTTCCATAGCCATACAATACACTGAAACCTGTGGCAATAAGTGGTCCACATGTGGCAATAAGTCGTCCACATACTTATGACTTTCGTCACCCTTGAACCATTTCGGTTCGGCTGTAGCTAGCAGCCAGGTGTGGGGTAGTCAGCCCCGTATAGATCTATACACTCAAGTCACGCTCTCTAAATACCAGAGATTCTGGTTATGGGTGTAGTCCTCCACTCGCGTAATCCAGGGTGGAGTGTTCTCCGAGGACGTGTCTGCAATCATATAGGAATAACAAATTTACTAGTAATAATATGAAAATCCTCCACTCGCGTATGTATGTGGAGTGTTACCGAGGACAAAACAGTGTACGGGTATTATGTTCAAATGTTTTAATGTCATGCTTTTAACTGATAAAATGTGGGAAAACCATTTGTGAAATACATGTAAGACATACTAGTTTAAAGACTTATTTCACAAATATATGTTATGTGATATGTATGTTCGATCTGTTATCAGTTGTAGGTATCAGTTATAAAAGCATAAGAATATGAAACACATATTTGAAAACATGTTTTGAGTACAAGAATTCCCTTGTACTTTTCTTGTGTTCCCCCCCCCCCCCTGAAAACAGTGAAAACAGTGAAAAAAGGTAGGGGTATGAACTCACCGGACTCGGAAACGTGTTGGTTTTGAATGCTATACGTCGGTTCGGGGTTTTATTACTCACGATGACCCTATGTAAAATGATATAATGTCCATATATATACAATTATAGATACATTCACTAATCATATGGAACATTGCACTCCATTGAGGTTAAACACCTCAAAATGAGGGTTCGGAGTGACCCGGGTGACATCTTCGGACTTGTAATGGCACTAGGGACTTGGGACTTGAGTTTACTCTCCATAAGTAAACATTTAAATGAGTTTACAACCATGAAACACACTCACACATGAGTTTACGGCCGTAAACTCATGTTGGTGTGGTTTTGAGGGTTTTAGGGCTCAAATGGACATAGAGGTTGCTAGAATGGATTATCTAAATTGTATTGGAACACTTGGAATGACTTTAAATCATAAGAATGATTATTATATGGGAGTTTACGGCCCAATGTAGGCTCCTGGCCGTAAACTCCTTAATCCTCATGAAAATGATGTTTAATGTTGTTAAAACAAATCACATGTGATTATTAGAATTATTCCAAGACCTTACATGAGTTTTATGGGACATTTGAGGGGTATTATGGAGTTTACGGCCCATGAGACCCTCCCCATGGCCGTAAACTCTAAAGTAAGGTCATACAAGGTGTTTCAAGGTCTATAACTTGCATAGAAGGGCTTCTAAAATTCATCTAAAGGCTTTAGGGGTGTTTACTTTGCATTCTAACACCAAAAGTTTTGGAGTTTACGGCCCAAGAACAAGCCTTGGCCGTAAACTCTTATAAGTCCCAAAAATGATGTGTTTTAGGCCCTTAAAGTATTTTTGGTTGGTTCCTTGATTTATTCCAAGTCTTTTGGTGGTGTTGGATGGCTTTCTAACACTTTAGATTTGGATTTATGTCACATTTTGGGGAGTTTACGGCCCAAGCACTATCCTTGGCCGTAAACTCACATAAGTCCCTCAAAATTTATGTTTCAAGTGTCCAAATGATAAAACCAAGGTCCTATAATTCGTATCTAAGCCATAGAAGTGATTTGGAGGGTTTTAGGGCATGAAAAACCCCTTTTATATGAGTTTACGGCCCAAGCTTATGCCTTGGCCATAAACTCCTTCAAATGGATCAAAATCATAGTTTTAAATGTTCTAAGTCCATATCTTGAAGTCCCATAGCCATATCTAAAGTCCAATTGAGTCTAGGAGGGAGTTTAAGGGCTTAAAACCCCATTAAATGGAGTTTACGGCCCAAGCTTGTTCCTTGGCCGTAAACTCATGTTCTTGGTCCTAAAACTCAATTTGTTCATCAATTTGAAGGCTAAAGGTGTTGAATAACATGTTAGGGAGGTTACCTTAAAGATTTGAAGCCTTAAACTTGTGATTTGGACCTTAATTCTAGCTTGAGGAGAGAGGTTATAAGAGTTTAGTGAGAAATTGGCCAAAGGCTTCAAATGAAGTCTTAAACACGTTTATATAGTGTTTAAGTTTTGGACACGGTGGAATTCTACCCGATACCGGTGTTAGACGGGGTTTTTTGTCGTACCCGATTGAGTTACCGTAACCCGATACAGTAAATTCTAGAAATATTCCGATCACTAAAGTTGGGTGTTAAAATGATTTCTAAATGTATTAAGACACCCATTAAGTCATTTTAAATGTGTACTAGATAATGACTTAATTAAACGGAAGATCGGAAATCGGAAATCGGAACGACGATCGGTTGCGCGAGTTGATTTATGAAAAAGGGGTACATTAAAATGATGCGGAAATTTCGGGTTGTTAGAATACTGCTTCATCGCAAAGGTATTGTGGAAGATTCCCATATGTCAGCATTGTTCATGCTACTTCACATAAGGAACGTTTTTTTGTTCAACCACTCCATTTTTTTGAGGAGTGTATGGAGAGGAAAATTTGTGCGAAACTCCTTTGTCCACCAAAAATGAATCAAGAACATTGTTCTTAAATTCAGTTCCATGATCACTCTTGATTTTTTGAACAGTCTTCTTTAACGTTGTTTCCATCTTTTTGATAAATTCAATCATGATTTGTGCAACTTCAGAATTAACCTTGAGAAAATAAACCCACGTGAATCTTGAAAAATCATCAACAATTACTAAAATGTACCGTTTCTAGTTGAGTGTTGAAACTGTCAATGGACCACACAAATCAATATGTAATCGCTCCAGTGGTTCGACAATTTTCGAATTGATTGTGATCGGATGACCTTGTTTATGTTGCTTGCCAACTTCACAAGCTGCACATAAAGAATTGTTATCAAAATTAAGTACATGTAATCCTCTTACCAGATCTTGTACAACAAGTTTGTTGATGTTTCGAAAGTTGAGATGTCAAAGTCTTCTATGCCAAAGCCAACTTATGTCTGATGAAGCTTTTGAAAGTAGACATACAGAAGGTTTGCCTACAATTGGATTGATGTCCAATGTAAACATGTCACCTTTCCTTTTTGACTTGAGCAAAACTTCTTTTGTGTTAACATTCGAAATGGTGCTTTCCTCTTCATTGAAAAGTACTTGATTACCAGTGCCCACAGCAAGTTGTGAAACACTTATCAAGTTATGTTGAAGACCTTCGACATGAGCAACACGATTCACTGTGAATTGTCCATTCGTGATTTTCCCATATCCTTTGACTTGACATTTTTGATTGTTACAAAATGTCAGAACTCTATCATTCTTTAGGCTTCGAAAACTCGTAAATTCTCCTTCTTTCCAGTCATGTGACGAGAGCAACCACTATCTATATAACATTTCTCATCATATTGCTCGTCGCATAGTACCTGCAATCAGTGAAAGAATTTAGGTACCCAAGGCTTTTTGGGTCCATGGAAATTAGATTTAAACACAAAATCTAATGAAGAACTTTTAACTCAATCACAAACTTTAGTTTTGAGACTATCAATTAAGTCCACATCATCATTTAAAGGAACCGAAACATAAGATTTTGATGGTTTCGGATGTTCACTGACATTACCCTTCGTATTTTTAGTTTGTTATTGAACATTCTTTACTTTTACAACTGGTTTCAACGCTTTAACTGAGATATTCGAATCCTTAGAAGATGAACTTCCGTTTGATGAAGTATTCACATACTTCTCATAGGCTTCATGAATTAGTTCCTCGGAGTATTTACTCAACTGATACATTTTTCCTTTGCCTTCAAGCCAATGATCGATATTCTTCCTTGAAGTTATCCCTTTTTCATGCGAAATTTTCAAAGTTTGTTTCTTTGTATGATTAAGAAAATTTGGATTTTGTGGAATGAAATCAACATTTGATTTTGTATGAAAATCTTGAGCATAATATGTATTAATGGTCGATTTGAAATGTTGGTGTTGAGAAAATATTTGTGGTGGATTTGAATCATTTGAAAATTTCCTTGGAATGGTAGTTTTGGAAACTTTCAAAAACTTTGTTTGTTGATTCTTTTCAGACCTTGAATGATTTGACTGAAAAGATGTTTGTTTATATGTTGAAAAAGACGAATTTTTAGCCTTGAAAGCATTTCTGGGTGAATGTGATTCAGAAAAAGATTTATTAATTTGTTTGAGCGGGATTTTTCTTTTTGTCTGAAGAAGTTGATGAATTCACAGTCTTAACTTGTTTAGATATTTTAGTTGAATTCTTTTGAGACTCAACAGTCTGCCAAAAATTTTTCTTTCGTGCTTGTCCTTTTGAAATTTTGTTTTCTTTCAAAAATTTGTCGATTTGATATTTGAATTCTTTTGAGTTTAGTTTGACAACATTTTCAGTTTCCACTACAATTGGTTTGGAAACTTCTTTCACAACTTATGATTTTTCAACCCATTTTCTTTGTGGTGTTTGTCGTTGAAAAACGTACGAATTCTTTGTTAGATTGTTTTCAACAGTACTTTGATTTGCAAAGAATCCTTCATCAAATGTTTTCTTATTGTCTTCTTCAACTAATTTCGTGAACTCTGGTTTGACATTCTCCACATTCCCAGTAGTTACAAACACTTGATTTGGGAAAATGACATCATCCGGACACTTGAAATTTGGATATACCACAATATTCGTTTCCAGAAAGTGAGCACCATGTTCATTCAACACTTTTTCGAACTTTTTTGTATCACCATACGCTTGATTAACTACAATTCGAGGAATTTCAACTTCTTTTGAGGATTTCTTTTTCTTCGAAATTTTCTCTTCACTTTCATCATCGCCATCATCAGTTTGACTATCTTTGATGTCCACGAAGTCCAAATCACAAACTTTCGAACATGAGAGTTTTTCAGTTTCAATCTTAACCATCAATTCCTTAAAAAAAATTTCCCTTTAGATGTTGATGCAACATTAACAATAGACAACTGGGAACAATCAACATCCTCAAGATCACTAATTTCACTAATATTATCATAATTATCTTCAATATCATAAAAATTAGATTGAGAATCAGAAGTTGAATTCTCAGTCTTTTTCAAAATTTTGATTTGTTCAGATTTAGTCAAAGTATCATTCACAATGTTAACTAATTCATTCGTATCAAGACATTCTTCAATTTTGACAATTCCATATTTATATTCATCATCAGGAACTTTGGCAAATTCAGCAATTATCTTCTCACAATCATACGAAACATTATCTACCTTCGCTCTCTCATATGCTAGAAAAGGCAATAATTTTCTATGTTGCTCTTTACTAATGTCACACGAATGATGCAAATCAGTTAATTTTCCATATCTAGCAGAATTACAATATATGTTTCTTTGTGCTAACAAGAGTTTCACTTCACTAATAAAGAATCCCTATCACACATGATGCTCGTGATTTGTAACTCTAAACATTCAATCTTACTTATTTTCACATCTAAACGTTTTTTGGTCTCTAACAACTCCATGGAAAATTTCTTAGCCTCATTGCTAGCAAACACAACAATTGAGTCAAAATAAGTAACAGTCTCATCAAAAGATATTAGTTCAGAGTCATAAGCATGTACTGGAATATTAAAAGATTCGAGAATATTACGTACGTTAGTTGTCATAGGAGATTTGTTAGCTGTCTTGATACGACGCATCGCCCTTTCACCTCAATCTCCTCTCCATCTAAATCCTCTTCCATCTTCTCATATATTGCACCATGAGTGGGATTTCTCATTTCCTCATCATCTGATCCAGAAGACCAGATTTGATAATTGCCATCTTCGTCCTATTCACCTCTTGTTACCAAAGATAAATTCTTAGCTTTTGCTCTAACTTCTTCCAGCTTCTCAGCAAAATAAGCCTCATCTTTGACTTTGTTCTTCCTTTCATCCTTCTTTCGAAGCATACAGTCATTAGCAAGATGATTGGCTCCATTACAATAGTGACAATCCACACCTAAATCTCCTTTCAGCATTTTCTCCTTCTTCACCTCAAACACCTTCGAATCCATTTTCTTAACCTTCTTCTTCTCTTCACCAACAACTTAACTCACTACACTCCCTTTTTCCTCAGTTTTCTTAGCCTTTGGATTGAACGGCTTCTTGAAAAACTTCTTCACACGATTGTTTGAGTAAAACGCTATTGCTTCATCATCAGAGTTCATGATGAAACCTTCTTCTTCCTCAAAATCACTCTTTTCGTATGTTTCTTTCTCAAACACTTTGGAGACAATTGCTAATGGACCTCCCAAACATAACTTCGACTGCTCATCCATTTCATTTACCTCATTTTCGTGTGTCTTCAATTGATTGTACAAGTTGTTGAGAGTTGATGTATCAAAACTTTGCTGATTCATCACCATCATACTAACGCTTTTCCATCTTTTACGAAGACCCATAACGAAAATGAGATTAAATTCCATTGCAGTCCTGGTGATTCCATAATGATTGCAACAATACGTTAACTCATTCAAACGATCGTAATACACTTCAATTGTTTCACCCTCTTTCTGTCTGAAATCCTTCAGCTCAACCAAGCATTGTTTCACTGAATTGATCTTAGTCTTTTCACTTCCTTGAAAATTTTCTTTAAGATTATTCAAGATCTCTTTAGCAGTTGTACAACTGCTTACGTAATTGTACACAACTGGAGGCAGCGCACCACGTAATTCTCTGATGCGTCTCTTCTCCAGTTTCTTCAGACGATCAAATTGATTTTCAACACCAGAGCTTGCAGAAGATGATCCAATCGGTTAAACATTCGTCGTAGGATTGATATTACCATAAATACACGACCATAATTCTTCATCAAGACCATTCAGATAATCCTGCATACGATCAGCCCACTGATCATAATATTTAGGAATTGGCATTGGAATTTTTGTTGAACATCCTAACAGATGAGAAAACGAGGTCATCGAATTGAGATTGAAGCTTGCTATTTTTGTACAGAAGATAATTTTGAAGAAAATTAAGAATTTGATAACAAACTAACTGAATCACTTCATAAATGAATTGGAGAACACTCGATTTAACAATTCTAATGCAGAATGGAATCATAGTCTTAAATCTAGAAGAATTTTTCTCTTCCAAAAAGCACGGAAACTTTCGAACCAAAAAATTGATTCGAAAACTTTTTTAACAATGTGAAAATCAGATCTAGGATTATGATTCCTGCTCTGATACCAATTGATGAATCAATGAATCGAGTAAGTAACGAATCAGAGTAAGTATGAACGCGAACACACGATGTAAATATGATCTTGTTTCAGCTCTATTATGCTCTCAAAGTTTTTACATAGTACAAAGACAGTTTCTGTAAAGGACTCTTATCTAACTCTAGTAAAGTTCCCTATTTATAGGAAACAGAGAAAGCGTACAAAAAATACTAAGGAATTGACACTAAGCTTTGTATAAAAGCACCTTAGTAAATATATTACAAAAGCATACAAAGGGTATATAACAGACTTCGACTAATTACAACACTATTCGACCCTTACAAAAATCTAATACTAATATACTTATTACTACAATAGATTTAAGCCAATAATGTGTCAAAGTTTTTATATTGATAAGGTATAAAAATGTTTCTTTGAATATTAAATTTCCATGAATCAATTGTTATATAAAAATTTAAGTGGAAAATTCTCATTATTGAAATGTTAATATTTAACATTTTAAGATGTGTCCCAATGATTAAATATTCATAAACTAAATCAATTTAGTTCTAAAATTTCCCAAACTTTGTGTTTCTGTTTCAACTGAAGTCAAATATGTTAAGATAAATTTTCTTGAAATTTTGATTTGTCTAACTATTTTTCACCATTTTAATTCCTTGAATAATGACAAAATCATGGAAAAATAGTAAAATATCATGAAAAATTCTTATAACTTTTTGTAACTGTTTTACAGTGTACATAATCTGGGAAAATTATTGAGAGTCATTTTTAAATAGAAAATCCCTATTTTTAGAATTTCAGTGTGTTTAATACTAAGAAAATAGAAATAAATAGTAAACAGTTAAGATAAATATCTAAAAGTGTTATTTATGGTTATAATGTAATAAACGATTTCTTGGTAAATGTTAATAAATTTTGGATAAGTTTAATTATTTTTCATTTATTTAATTATTTTAATATACATTAAATATTGGAAAAATAGTAAAAGGTTATGGAAAATTCATACAATTTTTTTGTGAAGCTTATATAATATATAGAAGCATTGAAAAATAATAAATATGATTTTTATAACTTGGAGCCCAATTTGTGCTATTTATTTTCCTTAATAACGATAAAATAAATACTAACTGATTGTAAATAGTAATAAAACTTTCTCAAACTTCATGGGGGTGTTGGTTTACAGTATAGGTCATTCATGAATTTTTCCAGAATTTATTTACTAGCGTAAGTATTTTTTATACTTTAACACTCTATTTTATTATTATTTTCATGTAAAAATAAAGAAAATGTATTTGAAGTTGAAATTTTCTGGAATGCATCTTCACAAAATTTAATAACAGTGAAAAATCATTTTCTTATTTTGGATGTCGAAAAACATGCCTAAAGGGTCAATGTATTATAGATAAAACTTGGTTCTTGTGATTTTGGTAAATGTTATTGATGTCACTTTGACAATTTTTGCAACATGTTCCAAAGACTTTTGAATCAAGATCCTCTTTTCCCTCTGAATATTTGATGTTAATGTGACATCCCCAATTTCATGGCTAGAAAAGACCGATTTGTTTATGCTTTATTTGAAAACCAGAGTACATCTTTAAAGAAATATATTGCGGAATTTGTTCCTAGAAAAAAAAAACATGATAAGTATGTTATCAAAGCATTTCCGAAGAAATGTATTTTATTTATTTTAAGACATTGGGATGTCTTCGTCAGTACATAAACATAAGCATAAACGGAACTGACATTTATTTACACTAGTGATCTAAATCCCCTTTATTCTCTCAGTGTAATGTAGCATCGTATCGATACCTGTGATACAAATATATTGAGCCGATCAGGTTTGGAAACCTAGTGAATACATAGGGTTTTCAAGCCACAATAATATAATTATTGTGTTTAATCATCAAACAATTAACCCAATTACCCTTCCCCATTATCTTCTTTATTCTACCCTAACAATCAACTATTCCTGGTTCATTTACTCTTAATGGTTATCCTAAGTAATAGACATGAAATCCATCGTTTCCAGGGTTTACTCAACAGGCATTAAATCCATAGTTGCCATGGTTTATCTCGTTTATCGACAATATCATTTTCGAGACTCCTCTCGCAATACATATCAATGGGTTTTTATATCGTTTATCGACATTATCGTTTTCGAGACTCCTTTTGAAGTATATGTCAATGGGTTTTTATAGTACACAAGATGAACATATTGTTCACAACACCTACAATTTGCGAGCCTACTAGTATTCCAATGGACTATCTAGAATAGTCTGTGGTTGTCATCCATACTCTACTAGATGATGGGGCAAACATTTAGGTAAAGGCTTCTCTCATTTCTCACCTCTCACCCTTATCTCATAATCTATATCACCTTTCATCTCATCATCCAACTCATCTTTCATCTACCCATCTTTACGCATTTGATTTATAGGTATAAAATACTTATACAGTTTAAATCCTTTAAAACATATATAATAGTGTTCATCTAGCATAGATTACAAGTATACAAATAATATGCACACATAGCATGTAATTTAAATAAAATACTTTATATCTATGTGTAAGATGAAAGTAACTATGCACTCACTTGAAGCGTGCTTTGATAGTATCTAGCTAGAAACGGTTAGCGGTTCGTGATTGTTGGGCTTGGGACGCGGAATGCCGTCAACAAATGAGAGAGAAAGAAGATTTTTAGGTGTAAAAATGGTAGAGGTCGAACTTGCTATTTATAGGAAGTTTTTGACCTTCTTACGTCGTGAGAATTCAATTCTCACGTTCTGAGCCATGACTGAATCACCTTGTAGCTTTTCCATCTGCATTCTAGGATTGAATAGTGTTCATTTGACTACTCACGTTGTGAGAACAGAGGCTCACATCGTGAGTCCAGTCAGATTAAGGTTTCTGACACTTGTCATGCTCTCGGACAGCTACATCTTCGGAAGGCCATAACTTTTGTATACAAGCTTCATTTTTGACGTTCTTTATATTCACGCGTACGCGAAGACGTACTCTACAAATTTATTTTAGATCACTAAGGCTAAAAAGTACTTTATCTTAAACTCACTTTTTACGATTCCTGGTGTCGTGCCGGTTTTGTCGTGAAAATTCAACATGTCATTACTTCTTCGTTATAACTCGGATTGTAGCGTTCTTTATATGTACGGAAACCTTGTGACATATACTACAACTTGGTTAAGATTATTTCTTCTAAATAATCATCAATAAAAAATCGTTTTTGACGCTTATCGTCTCAAAATTGACTAGCCCGAATCTGCGGGCATTACAGTTAAGTGCTCAAATTAATTTTTCCTAGATTTTTAGTGAGGAATAAGTCCTTTGAACATGCAATACAAAACTAGTATTCACAAAAAGGTTCTGTTTGAGCAACAATTTTGTAAAAATTGTTAAAAAATGAAATATTGGAATTTTCATTGAGGTCAGATGGGTTTGAAAGCTAACTCAAGATATTATATTTCAGAAAAGGAATCTTGAATTTTAGTTAAGAAATGAGTGAGATATGGAAGTTCAAAATCAGGTACAGAAATCTGGCAGATTGCATGATTGCTAATAGGTTGGAAAAATGAACTTTATTCATTACTTTGAGAAAACACTTTAAAATATTTAATGAAATCATGATGCATACATGTTATTGTTGGATTAGTGTCTAAGTCCATAACTATAATTGATATGTTCTTGACCCGATTGGCATGGTCCATTTGGGTTGCATTTCATCAGGACAATTTGTTAGGATAGACTCTTGAGAGAAGGTTATATATGATATATTAATATATTGTATGTACTAATATATTAATATGGAATAATATGGTTTTAATTAGTATTGATAAAGAATTAATTTGGAATTGATTTAGCGATCAAAAAGAGACTAATTAAATATATGGGGACTAATTATGTTAATTAGTTATATTTATATGTGTTGGGCTTAGGATCCATGTTGGACCAAGTTTATGTATGGGTACATAAAGAGTTGGACCACATGAACCATGGATCATAAGATCCATGGTTATGGATTTGGGTTATATCCATGACCATAGAAATCCCACATATAAATACATACTTCATTCCCAAAATCACTACATGTGGATTCTTGGAGTTCAAGATGTTTTTGGGTGCATGGAGATTCTCTCTTAAGTTCATCCTTTGTTCATGATGTTTTGTGATTCCACTTGAGGCTTCCACACTATTGGGGCTAAACTCTTAAGGCTAGATACATCAAGACTTCAAGCTCCACCATAAGTTATGTTACCCTAACTAGATTCTTGTGTGTTGTATGACAATTGTATGCTAGTTATAGGTTTAATACCTTGGAAACATCATTGCATGGATAATTAGTGAAAACATAGATCCAAGGTATTTATGGTTGCATGAACACCTTAGGAGTGTTAGAATGTTCAAACCAAATAGTTATTATCATATTTTTCAGAGATCAAATATATTTAAAAATCATAATTTGCATACATGCATTAAAATACAAAAATCTTATCTCTCAAGAACTCTTAAAATGACTTTTATGTTGTTTATGAGAAATCCTTTGATCCAAACATTTGGGTTTGAGTTTTAGAATATGAAATACGAATTAATGAACAGTCATGAAGTTAAAAAAAGTTCTTGATGGTTTAGAAATGATTTAGGTACAAAATACTCAAAATCTCAAGAAGAAAGTGTGAAAATCACCATTGATGATGGTTTAGAGCTTGCAGGTGTTCATGTTTGGTCTCAACTTTGGTTTGATCATGGATTATCTCTATTTTCATAGCTAGCAACATGTTTAAAGTGATAATCTAGAAACATCAAGATCAAAGACAAGAAAGGGTCATAAAATCCAAAAATAAAAGATGAAAATAACAAGGAAACTTTTATAAACTGTTATGGATCTTCAAAAGATGTAAGCTCTTACCTTTTTCTTTGTTATGTAGCTTCAAAAACACCTAAATATCTCCTGAATTTTGTGGGTTGGAGGCTGGTTTTTAGAGAGGGAGAGTGTGTTAGAGAGAAGAAAAGAGAGAAAAGAAAGATTTCATATTTATGGATACCCAATCTCTCTCGTCATCTTTTTGGGGTTTCTCTTGACCAAAATTGGCCAAAAAAATATAAAGATGCATGTAGACTCATGACTTATCGATTGGAAAAAATCTCTCCCACAGATCTAGCTTCTAACTTTGTATTTTCTAGAGTGAAGGAGTAAAGAAGTTTTCTAGAGAGAGAATGAAGAGAGATGTATGTGTGTGTGCTGGAGAATGAGAGTATGAGAGAGATATCGGGAGGGAGAGATCCGAATTTTTGATGTATAATAGCCTCTCTTAATATTTTCTTTTTATAATATTAAAATCTTTTATAAAAAATATCAAAGTTATATAAAATATATAATTTAACCTTGATTTTTGGCGTATAAATTATGGGTAAATGTTAATGACTTAATCTTTATTTTCCTTGATTATATTTTCATAATTTTAATTGGTTTAAATTAATATTGTAATTTTCATGATTATTTTGATAGAATTGGTGAGGCGAAAGTTTATAACTTTAGGTTTCTAGGGTTTTTAGGGTGTGGAGATTTAATAAATCTTTGAATATCAAAATAAATTGAATCCTTGAGACTAAAAATTATTTTTGGGTATTATAACACTTTTATAGTTATAAATAATGTTTGCAATTTATTTTTATCGGATTATTGTCATTTCTATGTAGTGGTTTCGAGATTCAACTGAATTTGAAGAATCAAGTATACTAGTCCTACTTTTCAACTTTGACTTAAGTTCCTACGAGACTCAGACCTAATTTATACCACTAGGTCAAGTGCATGATGTGTGTATATGATTCATGAAGATGTGTTCGAGTCAAAGAGTGACCCGAATATCAATGTGAAATCTAAGTACACTGTCCATCGTTCTAAATGTTTCCAAGTTTCTAGTAGATTATACCTTAGTTTCTAGTTACCAAGTTTAGTATGTGTTGTGCCTGTATGTGCAACTAAGTTTAGTCAAATCTAGAACGTATTCGCATTTTGACAGTTGTCACAATCTCCCCGGTTGAAAGAATTTTGTCCCGAAATTAAATTCGTGACACATTCTATTAGAACTCAGTCAAATACAATTATATAATTAGAGAGATGGTCACTTGAAGAGATCTTTGATTATTTTAGATTGAATCCTCAACGGAAATTCTCAAATTTTTAGCTATAATCAAATTAGTGATTCCTTAATTTCAGTTTTACAGTCTAGATTGTGGAAAATTTGGTTCCTGGAATCACGATCCAACCATGGCCACCTAGACAAAAAATATTATCTAATTAGATATTATATGAATTAAGAGAGTGCTATAAATTTTGTTGAAGCACCTGTTGGTGTTGAAAATGTTGTGATGTGTCGAACTTATTGGAGTCACTTTCGAAAGTCTGTAATCTATTTACTGAGACATTTTAGTTTCGAAGTCTTATGTCTAGCCCTTAGTATTTTTGTATACTTTCTTAGTTTCCTATAAATCGGTGTTGTACTCAGAGTTAGATAGAACTTTTGCAAGTCTTCCTGTCTAAGAACACTTTCTATATTCGAAACTATAAGCGAGCTATAAACCAGATCTTATTTACTCCTCGTGTTCAAATTACTTTGTTTACTCTGATTTCGTTCATACTTGATTAAAAACTTCTACAATTCGTATCAGAGCAGGAATCAGACTGCATTGATCTGATTTTCATTCTGAATCTCAAGTTTTTGAATCGCCACTATGATTCAAAAAGTTTCTGCACTTTGGGGTTTTGAAAATCATTCCTGATCTACAGTTGTGATTCGATTCTGCAATTGAGTTGCTTAGTCGAGTGTTTTGTTAGAAGTTTCTGATCGATTCATCTTTTCATTTTCAATTTCACTCTAGTTTTTCTAAATTCACATGCGTACTTTCATGGTGAACTTCAACATGATTTCTATGACCTTTTTTTCTCACTTGCTAGGATCTTCTACAAAGATTCCTATGCAAATTCCAGAATATTATGATCAGTGAGCTGATCGCATGGAAGATTATCTGAATAGATTGGATGAAGAGCTTTGGAATTGAATTTCTGGAAATATTCTTCCTCCAACAAATATTCAGAACATTGGTTCTTCTGGTTCAACTCAAACTGTTAGTAATCAATCTACAAGGCTGAAGAACAATGACAAAAGATGCATTAGAGAATTGTGTGGTGCATTGCCTCCTGTTGTCTACAACTATGTCCGTTGTTGTAAATCTACCAAAGAAATTTGGAATACTCTCAAAGAAAAATTTCAAGGAAGTGATAAGACAAAGATCAATTTAGTGAAGCAATGCTTGATTGAGTTAAAGGATCTCAAACATAAGGATGGTTAATCGATTGAAGGCTATTACGATCGTCTAAATCAGCTCATTTACAAATGTAACCGATACGGGATTACGAGGTCAACAATGTAATTCAATAATACGTTTATAATGGGGTTGTGTAAGGAAAGGAGAAGTGTTACTTTAATGGTTAAAACTCAACCAAGTTTAGATAATTCAACTTTGAATGATTTATACAATCTGCTTAAAACTCACGAAGGATAGGTGAATGAGATGGCAGAAGTGACGAAACTAAACTTGGGAGGTCCATTGGCGTTAGTTTCGAAAGTAGCTGAGAAGGAGTCTACTGAAAAAGAAGATTCTGATGAAGAAGGGTTGTTAATAAATTCAGATGATGAAGTTGTTGCATTTTACTCGAACAACAGAGTAAAGAAGTTCTTTAAGAAACCTTTTCATCCCAAGACAAAATCAAATGAAGGAAAAGGTAGTTTCGTGAATAAAAGTGGGAGTGAAGAGAAGAAGAAGATTGAGAAGACTGAAGCTAAATCTGAAGAGAAGAAAATCGAAAAGAAACTGAAGGGTGATTCTGGTATTGACTATCACTATTGTCATGGTGCTAATCACATGGCAAGTGATTGTATGCTTCGAAAGAAGGAAGAAAAAAAGAATAAGGTGAAAGACGAAGCATACTATGTTGAACGCTTGGAGGAAGTAAGGGAAACAGCAAAAGGTTTGTACTTGGTCGCAAGAGTTGAAGATGAAGATGAAGGTACTAACTAGATTTTGTCATCCGGTTCTGATGACGAAGAGATGCATAATCCTACACATGGTGCTTTGTATGCAAAGTTCAAAGAAAGTGATGATGAACTGGTGACTGGTCAATGTTTCATGAACAAAAGTGGAGATAAGTCACCTATGACTACCAAGGTACGTTAGATTCTTCAATATTTTAACATTCCTTTACAAGCTTATGATTAAAAAATAACTGCTTTTGATGATATTGTTGCTTATTTCGATACTCTTGTTGTGTCTGCTAGCAATGAGGTTAAGAAATATAGTACACAGTTGCTAGAGACCCAGAAGCTTTTGGATTCGAAAAGAGGGAGAGTTAAGTATCTAGAGTTACAGTTGAAAAACATTTCAATTGATAGGGAAAATTTAGATAAGAATGTAAGAATGTTATTGGAACAAAGGAACATTTATTGTAACTCTGCTAAATGCCTATATGTGAAATTCACTGCAATATATCATTCATCTGACATAAGCAAAGAACAACATAGGAAGTTATTACCTTTTCTTGCTTTCGAAAGAGAGAAGGTTGATAGCATTTCTTACAATTGTGAGAAAACGATAGCTGATTTTGATAGAGTTCCTCACAATAGATTTGCATATGGTATTGTTAAGATAGATGAATATCTTGATGCAAATGAACTTCTTGATATTGTGAATGAAACCTTGACAAAAAGTGAACAAATAAAGATTTTGAAAAGAATTGAGAATTCAAAATGCGACTCTGAATCTAATTTCGTTGATATCGAAGATAATTCTGATAGTTTTAGCGAAATCAGTGAAATTGAGGAAGAGAAAAGTGTTGATTGTTCTTAGTTGTCTATCATTAATGTCACATATAAGTCTAAAGGCGAAGAAATAAGTAATGATTCGATGGTTAAGACTGACATTGAGAAACCCTCTACTTCGAAAGTTTGTGATTTTGATCATGTGAGTGTCAGAGATAGTCAAACTGATAGTAGTGATGATGAGGATGAGAATGAAGTTTTGAACCTCAAAATTAGAAAAGAATGTTCCAAAAGAAACAAAAATTCCACGAGTTGTTGATCAGGTGTATGGAGATACAGAAAATTTTGAAAAAGTGATGACTGAAAAAGGTGCTCATTATCTTGAAACGAATTCAGTTGTGTATCCTAACTTCAAATGCACAGATGATGTCATTTTTCCATATCAAGTGTTTGTCACTGCTGGGAATGTTGATAAAATTAAACAAGAATTTAACAATATGATTGAAGGGGATAACAAGAAAACATTCGATGAACGATTCTTTTCTAACCAAAGCACTGTCGAAAATAATCTCACAAAGAATTCTTATATTTTTCAAAGACAAAAACCACAAAGGAAATGGGTTGAAAAACAAGAAAACACTAAGGAAGTTTCAAAACAAATTGAAGTTGAATCGAAACATATTGTCAAGATAAATTCACATGAATTTAAAGATCAAATTGAAGAGTTTTCGGAAGATAATGGAGTTTCAAAAAGACAGGCTCGAAAGAAATTTTTTTGGCAAATTTTTGAGTCTCGAAAGAAACAAAATGATTTTACAAAGAAAATATCTAAAAAGACAACGTCTAAATCTAATAAGACTATGTCTTCATCAATTTCAGATTATAAGAAAAATTCCGCTCAATATAAAAAACCAATATCTCAATATGTTTCACAACCTAATTTTTCGAAATCCAAACATCAAAATAATGACTCATTTTCACAAACTACTTGTCAATCATCACAATCACAGAAGTTTCAAAATCCACGATCACAAAGGGATTTTAATTCTCAAAAGTTCACTCAAAAACAACAAAAGTTTTCTCCAAATCAGTTTTCAAAACAAAATGTTTCCTCGCAATCTTCAAAGAATTTTCGAAGTTGATTTTTTCGAACAAATGTCAATACAAATGTTCAAAATCAAAATTTTGAAAATATTCGTTCAAACACACATGACAAGTTCATTCCATAAAAACCAAACTTTTCAAACCCATCTACGAAACAAAACACCAAGGTTTCATACAAAAAAAGGTCAATCAGATGTGAAGAATATTGATCACTGCTTGAAGACAATGGGAAATCATATCAATCCTGAAAATTCTCTCAACAACAAATCAAGGATACCTATGAGAAGTATTTGAATGAATCTTCAAGTGGAAGTTCATCTTCGAAAGAATCAAATCCTTTGGTTAAGACATGGAGACCAATTTCGAATGTTGAGAATGTTGAGACACAAACTGAGAAGAGAAAAGTGAATGTCAGTGACAATCCTAAACCTTCGAAAGTTTATGTTTCTGCACCTTTAACTCATGATGTGTACTTAATTGATAGTTTCAAATCACAAGTTCGTAATTGGGTCTTAGGTTCTTCATTTCATTCAGTTTTTCAAGCTAATCACCAAGGACCCAAACAACCTTGGGTACCTAAAGTTTTTCATTAAATGCATGTACTATGTAACGAGAAATATGACAAAAAATGTTATATTGATAGTGGTTTCTCTCATCACATGATCGGAAAGAAAGAGAATCTGCGAGATTATAGAAGTTTAGAGAATGCTAGAGTTGTGAAGTTTGGTAACAATCACGAGTGTCAAGTGAAAGGGTATGGTAAAATCACGAATGGGCAATTTACTGTCAACAGGGTTGCATATGTCGATAAGTGTTTCACAACTAGTTGTGGGAACTAGCAACCAAGTGGTGTTTAATGAAGAAGGAAGTATCATTTCAAACATCAATACAAAAGAGGTTTTGTTAAAATCTAAACGACATGGAGATATGCTCACTCTCGAAATCAAACCAATCATTGGGAAACCCTCAGTGTGCTTTTCGAAAGTTTCCACAAATGTTAGATGGTTATGGCATCGAAGACTTTCTCACTTGAACTTTCTTGGTGGTAAATGATCTTGTCAGAGGGTTACCTATTTTGAAATTTGACAATTATACTTTGTGTGCAGCTTTTGAACAAGGAAAACTACCTCGCAAAGTTCATCCAGTTGTCATCGATTCAAAGATTGTTGAACCATTGGAATTACTTCACATTGACTTATGTGGACCATCAACTATTGAGACTCTCAATAAAAAAACAATACATTTTAGTCATTGTTGATGATTTTTCATGGTTTAGTTGGGTGTATTTTCTCTGGTTAAAGTTTGAAGTTGCTCAAGTAATGATTGATTTTATCAAGCATATTGAAACAAGCTTAAAGAATAAATTTTGAAAAATCAAGAGTGATAATGACTCAGAATTTAAGAATCATATTCTTGATTCGTTCTTAATTGATCAAGGAAGTTCGCATAACTTCTGTTCACTATGTACACCTCAACAGAATGGTGTTGTCGAACGAAGGAATCAGTCACTTTGCAAAGCGCCAAGAACAATGCTCACATATGCGAATCTTCCTCAATATCTATGGGCTGAAGCAGTATCAACTGCGTGTTTTACACAAAATCGACACTCATTCATCCTCGTTTCAACATAAAACCTTATGAAATAATCAATAACTGAAAACCTACTGTCAAATTATTTCATGTTTTTGGCTGCAGGTGTTTAATTATGAATCCTATGGATAATCTCTCATAATTTCAGTCTAAGGCCGATGAAGGAATACTTTTGGGATATTCACATAATTTGGTTACTTATAGGGTATTGGATAAATGAACAAGAAAAGTTTAAGAAACATTTAATCTCACATTTGATGATTATTATATTAAAAGAGTTTAAAAATGTTTTGAACAACATCCAATTATTAATGAGTCAAATGATGAATCTATAAGTAAAAACTCGAAAGATTTTAATTATGATTTAATTTTTGGTGTACTAAAAAGGGAAATTGATGTTGAGGACAATCGCATGCATGACATATCAACACCTTCATAAAATTAGACATTTTCTCATATTAGTTAAGAGTTTTCTGCTTAGTCACTATTTTTATAGCAGAGGTACTTTGGTTTCCTTACACCATCTCAACCATTTTTCTCCATCATATTCAGTTCATACATGTAACCCTTGAGACTCTCATAAACTACCACTGAGGTTTATGGTTACACAATCTCTGTGTTTGTGATCTTAGCTTCGTGTCACTACGTGCTAAGTGAAACCCACAATTCAATACCCACTATGCATTGACGGTGAACAATTAAATTTGCTCTAGCTTTCACTTATGAATTAACGAATCCACCCAAGTGGTTGTACCTTGAAATCTCTATTTTCTTTTTTGTGTGATTCTTATGAAATTGTTACATACCATAACATTTCTTCCCATAGAATCTAGTTTTAAATTCTCTTGAGATTTCACACCAAGCATTTCCAGCAAGTCACTAAATATTGTCCAAACCTACTTGTTCAACAGACCACATCGGTCTCACAAGTACTTCATTCGGTTTCTATCTTATGTCAAGATCAGGATTTCTGAACTGAAGCGAAAGCCACCCTTATAAGCCTCATTAAAAGATGCCTTTCAACACTTCTTAACAAGTGCTTGATCGTAATTCAACGGGAAACCACACAAACACTTTAAAGTTTCTCTTGACTTTGAAGGAAGAGATTCGTGCCCGGGATCCATAGTTTCGTGTCTATATTGACATCACAATTTCCCACGTATATGTTGCTTTATTTCTTTATCTTTGACACTCTATGCACAAAAATCTTTATGATTTTCCAAAAGTCTGGTTTCATTCACTACAAGCTATTTTTATAGCTCTGGTATTTAATGTTATATTCTCAACGGGATGTTGTGGTTTATTTACGTGTTTGCTTTTATTTAATGAAGACAGCTCATTTTAAGGATAACTTGATGACTCAGCCAGGAGACTAAAGGTTTCAGGAATTCAAAAAGGAATTTGATGGGAAGCGTGCAAAATGGAAACGTTTTTCTCTCTCATGCATAATCATAGGAGCTGCTAACAGTCATGCGTCAATCAACTCAGGAACTGATTTGTTTTTCAAGAAGATTTGGGGGCGGATTTTTCTCTCTCTTCTACACACGGTATAAAGGGTAAACCCTAAGTTCTTTTACCTCTTTACTGCACCAAATTTTCTGAGAGCAAACAAAGATGCTTCTCTACCACTGTTCATCTCCTTCTTCGAAGCACTCATCAATGGCGGATTCCTCCTCTGTTCATGAAACCTCCCACATTCTCCCAATCCGACCCCAGCAAAGCTTGGTCATTGATCTCACCCCATATTCCTACGATGCCTTCATGTACCCTATAGTGGAGTGTCTCAAACACTCTCTGCTAGTTCTCGCACTGACCAAGGTCGAAATCGTTCCTATGGAGTGTTTATCCCATATTTTCTCTACTGCCCACTACGACAAGTCTGTTGATCGCGTTTTCTTCGACATTCTTGATACCAAAACCTCCATCTCCAAACAACGATTCTGCTCACTTCTAGGGTTTGAACCAGATGAGTCGAGGGTTAACCCTGAGTCAATTTCTGTGGGACAGTTGTTCTCCATGTTTTACAACATGGGTTACACTGAAATCCTAACCACCGTCACGAAGTTCAAGAAATCGTGTCTTCCTCCTCAATAGAATGGCTTCTTCACGATACTGTTCAAGGGTCTATCAGAGAGAAGTGCAGGTTCTGATGGGGCTAGTCGTGTGTTCATGACGATTCTCTATGGGTTGTACACTGGCGTCAATCTTGACTATGGCTTAGTTTTATGGTAGCAATTAATCCAAAGCCTTGCCTCTACCTCTCACCATTCTGAAATTTCATATGCAAGGTTCTGGACGCTCGTCACCAAATGGGCAATGGACAAGTACCATGTCCCCATTGTGGCTATATCTCCACTCTCATCTATTGGCGTCTTCCACACTACAAAGATCATTATGACGGATCCTTCCAAGTTTCAGTTTGTTGGCTCAATTCCTGAGTCAATGTATGCGTGTGTATCAGGGGAGAGTCACATCATCAAGACCTACAAGGAGTTTCTTCCTTCGGGTCCCAGAGAGCTCACTCCAGAGATGATTCAATATATCCATGACGCCGACAAGCCTGCTCCCAGGGGCAAGAAACCAGAAAAGGAGAAAGACAAGAAGGTGGTCAAAGGAGCGAAAGGCCCTTCTCCTAAGAAGCGAAAACCTATGAAGGCAGCCCAATCACCTCCACCAAAGAAGAACAAAACCCAGCCCAGGCGAAAACTCATTCTTTCCTCTTCCTCCAGTGAATCTGAGGATGAGAGTTCAGACTCAGAGGAGTCGTTTCGTGGTGACACTCCTCCCCGTTCACCTTCACCTGAGGTACCAGTTTTAACCAAACCTGTCTCTCCTCCCCCAATCACTATCTCTATTTCCATTCCCCCCATAACCTCCACTACTCAAATTCCACTCACCTCTATTCTTGTACCACCTCCCATTTTCTCAGATGCTACAACAACAACAACCACTGGAGTTTGAACCAACGTATCTGATACGGGGGCTCGGACTTCAGCACCCAAACCTACACCTGCAACCGAACATACTTCTACACCCGAACCTACTACCACAACTGAACCTCCACCTTCGCCTTCATCTCCCAATCACTCCGCAGATACCGATACTTTTCTTGGAGGGGAAGACATGACCTTTGACTCTGTCTACTACAATCCCTACCAGGTTCAAAGCGATGATGATGATGATGCTCCTGTCACCAAAAAGCACATGAAGGAACTTCATGACAAAATTGATAGTCTCATCGCTTCCTCCTCCTCCTCCTCTTGGTCCAATATCTCAGAGGCTGCCATTCAGGGGCTAGTTGATTCTTTCACCAAGGCACATGAAGCCTCTATCAACTCTACCACTGCTGCTATAGAGGCATCTACAAAGGCATGTGTTGCTGCAACCGAAAAAGTCGAAAACCTATTTCATGATACTAATAGTCTTTTACAATCTTTACAGGGGGCTGCTGAATCCAATGCAGCGAAGGTCGATTCCGTTGTTGAGAAGCTGGCTACTTCATTCGCATCCGAACAACAATTCTTTGCCGGTCTTCATCAGACTCTTGAAACTAACAATAAATCTTTTCAGGAAGCTGTTGAGGAGCGATTGACCAAGCTCGAAGAAGACCTTGCTTCGGAGAACTCTGTGATGGATGCGCTTGCTCACAAAACCACTGCCCTAAAGGTCAAGAGTCTTCAGCTTTCACAATCAGAAAAGGAGGTTGCGTCTCTTCGATCTGAACAAGCGATCATTTCAACTTGTGTTTCGGATGTCCACGGAGCCCTCTCCAACATCATTGAAGCACACGTCCCAATCCTGAACTACTCAGTGAGGCGAACTCTAGCTAAGAAGCTTGCTCCTGTCCTTGACCTGCTCAGCAAAATTGAGGGGTTTCCTGAGTTCGTGGCCCATCCAAAACAAGGGGGAGAAGGAGTTTCAAAGGGCGAAAATCAATCTCAACCGCCTCCTACTTCTACATCAGCTTTAGCTAAAGCAACCAAACCTCCAACAACAGGTCAGGCTTCAGGTTTGGGTGCTCAATATAAAGGGAAAAAGGTTCTTGGTTACAGTGATGGTGATGATGACAAAGATACCATTGTTGATCTCTTGAAGAAACAGGCCAGGGATAAGGATTCAGACATGAGTGCTCGGATTGCTAGAGAGGCAGAAGCAAATGAAAGGAAGATGAATGAGGCTCATGATCTCCTTGAAAGTCGAAAAACTCTATTCCCTTCGTGGACTCTCGAGAAGCTTATCAAAGAAGCTATCGATACCCCAAGCATCCTCTGGCTTGAACCGGTGATTTCCTTGGACAAGGTTAATTCTATCGACTCTCAGTTCGACATGCACTTGACCCGAAAAGCCTTCATATTTCACGCATTTTCCCACGTTGCTGATGTCCCTCATCCTCACCCGAAGGTCGATAGGGATCTTGTTGAATTCAATCTGAGGTCTGCTCAGCCTCAGTATCAGACGTGGAGTGTGCAGAAGATCATCAACGTTCGGGTCCTCAAACCCTTTCGGGAAGGCAACTTCACAAATGCCAGATTCAAAGTGTTGAGGGCGTCAGCTAAAACCGAACTTGCCATTTCTCTCGCTGATCTTCCTAACCTGAATCCACATAATTGGATCATCCTGCATAACATCCTCCTCACAAATGAAGTTGAATATGGACCGATCATAGATCACTTATGGAGGATGTTGGTTTGCTACATCATGGAGGTTGCCAAGATGGATCAAGAGATTGCAAGTGTCTTCAAGAAGAAGCCCACCATCTCCCCAGTTGGTTCTGCAAGCGATTTGAATAAAATGCAGATGGGGAGGATCGATCCAAAGTGGAACTCAGTCATGTTCACCAGGAATGAAGGCCAAAAATGCATGTTCGCCTTGGCAGACAAGCATCTATACACCACTGCATGCTTGGAACATGTTCTGGGGATCATCAATCGATGCAAGCAGAATTCTGAAGATGACAAGAAGTATTTCGATGATATGATCCAGTGGTACATTCGTTTCAGACAAACCATCCTTTCCATCATTCCTCGTCTGTTCGACACCACGAAGAAAGTTCCTGCAGCTGGACCCAGCAAGCCTAAATAGAGTCTCGCTCCAATTGACGCAAAGGGGGAGATTGTAGGGTCCATTAGGTGTTGCGTCTTGGGCTCATTTCATAGTCCAATTTTGTATCCGGATTGGGCCTGTCCATCCGTGATTTATTTATTAGGGTTTAGTATTTATAGATGCTTACATGCATATTTGTACGTAAGTTTTTGGAGTCGATTATTCACAGCGAATATCTTTTATCGATTGTAACCCTAAACAGCCTCTACAGCAGAAGTTCTTTATCGAGCTTTCCTGAGGCGTGAATCTATTGAATCATACAGCATATTTTCATTCATTCTCTTGTTTGATTTTTCTATTTGCATAATTGTGATTAACCTGTTTAAGATCTAAACGATCAAAGAGTTTTACAACTCATCACAGAGTATATTTTTAAAGAAATATATTGCGGAATTTGTTCCTAGAAAAAAAAAACATGATAAATATGTTATCAAAGCATTTCCGAAGAAATGTATTATATTCATTTTAAGACATTGGGATGTCTTCGTCAATACAGAAACATAAACATAAACATAAACAAAAACCTACATTTATTTACCCTAGTTATCTAAATTTCCTCTAATCTCTCAGTGTAATGTAGCATCGTATCGATGCCTGTGATACAAATATATTGAGTCCGTTAGGTTTGGAAACCTACTGAGTACATAGGGTTTTCAAGCCACAATAATATAATTATTATGTTTAATCATCAAAAAATTAACCCAATTACCCTTCCCCATTATGTTCTTTATTCTACCCTATAAATCAGCTATTCCTCGTTGAGTTATTCTTAATGGTTATCCTAAGGAATAGACACAAAATCCATAGTTTATAGGGTTTATCTCGTTTATCGACAATATCGTTTTTGAGACTCCTCTCGCAATACATATCAATGGTTTTTTATCTCGTTTATCGACAATATCGTTTTCAAGACTCCTTTTGCAGTACATGTCAATGGGTTTTGAGAGTACACAAGATGAACATATTATTCACAACACCTGCAAGTTGCGAGCCTGCTAGTATTCCAATGGACTATCTAGAATAGTCTGTGGTTGTCACCCATACTCTGCTAAATGACGGGGCCAACGTTTGGGTAAAGGCTTCTCTAATTTCTCACCTATCACCCTTATCTTATAATATATATATATATATATATCTATATATATATATATATATATATATATATATATATATATATATATATCACCTTTCATCTCATCATCCAACTCATCTTTCATCTACCCATCTTTACGCATTGTAATTTATAAGTATAAAATACTTATACAATTTAAATCATTTAAAACATATATAATAGTGTTCATATAGCATAGATAACAAGTATACAAGTAATTTGCACACATAGCATGTAATTTATATAAAATACTTTATATCTATGTGTATGATGAAAGTAACTATGCACTCACTTAAAGCGTGTTATGATAGTATCTAGCTAGAAACGGTCAACGGTTCGTTATCGTTGGGCTCGGGAGGGGGAATGCCTTCAGCAAAAAAGAGAGAAAGAAGATTTTTTGGTGTAAAAATGGTAGAGGTCGAGCTTGCTATTTATAGGCAGTTTTTTGCTTTCTCACGTCGTGAGAATTCATTGCTCACGTCATGAGCCATGGTTGAATCACCTCGTAGCTTCGCCATCTGCGTTCTAGGCTTGAATAGTGTCCGTTTGACTACTCACGTTGTGAGAAAAGAGGCTCACATCGTGAGTCTAGTCAGATTAGGGTTTCTGACACGTGTCATGCTCTCAGACAGCTACATCTTCGGATGGCCATAACTTTTGCATATGAGCTCTGTTTTTGATGTTCTTTATATCCACGCGTAGGTGAAGACGTACTCTAAAACTTTCTTTGAGACCTCTAAGGCAAAAAAACTACTTTATCTTAAACTCACGTTTTACGATTCCCGGTGTCGTGTCGGTTTTGTCGTGAAAATCGACATGTCATAACTTCTTCGTTATAACTCGGATTGCAGCATTCTTTATATGTACGAAGACCTTGTGACATATACTACAACTTGGTTAAGATTATTTCTTCTAAATAATCATCAATAAAAAAAATCGTTTTCGATGCTTATCGTCTCAAAATTGACTAGCCCGAATCTGCGGGCATTACAGTTAAGTGCTCAAATTAAATTTTCCTAGATTTTTAGTGAGGAATAAGTCCTTTGAGCATGTAATAAAAAACTAGTATTCACAAAAAGGTTCTATTACAGCAACAGTTTTGTAAAAATTGATAAAATTTGTAATATTGGAATTTTTCATTAAGGTCAGATGGGATTGAAAGCTAACTCAAGATATTATATTTCAGAAAAGGAATCTTGAATTTTAGTTAAGAAATGAGTGAGATATGGAAGTTCAAAATCAGGTATAGAAATCTGGCAGATTGCATGATTGCTAATAGGTTGGAAAAATGAACTTTATTCATTACTTTGAGAAAATACTTTAAAATATTTAATGAAATCATGATCCATACATGTTATGATCACATTTCCAGAGATGAAATATATTTAAAAATCATAATTTACATACATGCATTAAAATACAAAAAACTTGTTTCTCAAGAACTCTTAAAATGAGTTATATGTTGTTTATGAGAAATCCTTTGATCCAAACATTTGGGTTCGAGTTTTAGCATATGAAATATGAATTAATGAACAATCATGAAGTTTAAAAAAGTTCTTGATGGTTTAGAAATGATTTAGGTACAAAAGACACAAAATCTCAAGAAGAAAGTGTGAAAATCACCATTGATGATGGTTTAGTGCTTGCAAGTGTTTATCTTTGGTCTCAACTTTGTTTTGACCATGGATTATCACTTTTTTCATAGCTAGAAACATGTTTAAAGTGATAATCTAGAAACATCAAGATCAAAGACAAAAATGGGTCATAAAATCCAAAAATAAAAGATGAAAATAACAAGGAAACTTGTATAAATTGTTATGGATCTTCAAAAGATGTAAGCTCTTACCTTTTTCCTTATTATGTAGGTTCAAAAACACTTAAATATCTCCTGAATTTTGTGGATTGGAGGCGGGTTTTTAGAGAGGGGGAGTGTGTGGTTTTAGAGAGAAGAACCCTCTTAAAGCATTCATGGCCTTAAGAAGGTTCTATAATGCCTCTTGCTAAACTATTGAACAATTATACTTTACTCCCTGAATTTTAATTAATTCCATTAATCCCAAAACTAACTCCACTTAATTTCTGATTAATTATTAATTAAATATTACTATTTCATATTCATATATTATTCTCATAATATATTAACAAATTATTTATTCCAATATATTAATCAAATAATAAATTAACTCTCCCTTTCCAAAATCATCATATCCAATTGCTACGTTTGAGGGCAACCTAAAAGGACTGTGCTACCGTGAATTCAAATTTATATAAATTATAGTTATGAGCTTAGACATCTAATCCAACATCCTTTAGATCTTCACTCTTTTTAGTGTAACGGCCTTCCGGCTGCCTTCTAGACCCCCAAAATGGAAGAAGAAAAGTTTTTTTTGTCAAAAAGTGAATGATAGAAGTCGAAACTCTCACTATGTTAGCCAAAAATCGCTCTTTATAAGTTTTTAAACCGAATTCCATATGTTGGGAGTACTTTGATTTATGCTAGGCATACTATAGGTATATGCGCGATTTGATGTGGAACCACCCAGCCACATACGATGGGCGTAGTGGGCTTCCTAAGCCATTTTTCTCCTTTTTGCAATCCAACTCCAATTCTAGCCTTTATGCTTCCATTCCGCTCTTGCAATAAATAATACATGTAAAATATAAATAAAGCAATTTAAGTACCTTTAAGTTCTAAATAGCATAAAAACATAGTAGAAAATAGTATGAAAAATGCCATAATTATATGTATAAAATAGACGTAATCAAACTAACCCACACTAGTCTTTTGATTACCCCCAAGCAAAACTGATTTTATTATCACATCATCACATCAAAACCCTATTCACCAACATCGCACAAGGTAACCCATTTTGAGCCATCCATTATAGTAAGACTGCAATGCATATATTTTAGTCAAAATGTCCTAAGAACTTGCCCAATCCTAAATACTTACGATCCTCTTAAACAACCCCCTACTTTTTTTGAACGTCATTCATTTTATGCATTCCTCCAAATCCATCCTCATAATACTTTTTTAACCTCAATATATTTTTGGTTAAGCTCCCAAGCATACATATGAAAAAATAACCTAGAAAGAATAATTGCTATAAAAATAACTTGGCAAGTTGTCTTATTCTTGAGCTTTCAACATTTATTCTTTGATGTTTTGATTTCTTGAACTTTTCTTCATAATATTTATTGATCTTCATAGCTTTTTAGACTCTTATTCACTCAAACTTTTGCAACATTTTTTTCTTTTCTATTTTTTTCTTTTTTGTCTCAAATTTTATCGAAACTAAAAAACACTAAAAATAAAAACATATGCTTAAGCAAGGGAACTTAAATTCAACCCTTATTGGTTAAAGGTATTAGTATTAAAGTGATATTACTACATAAGCTCTCAAAGATACATTTCTAGTACACGATGCTAACCATGTAAGCCATATTTCTCGCTAAAAATAACCAACTTCACTTTTGCTAATTTACTTCAACTTAGCACTTTTCCTCAAAACTTAATTTAACTTATGCTAATTTTTATCTTGTCCTCTCAAATTCGTTTCAAAACTATTTCAATAGCCAGACGTGCCTTTAAGAGCATATAAACCATTTTAAACCTTGTTACCACTTTGTTACATTTCAAAAACTTAAAAGCACTTCTTTTATAAAAGTGTTTGAACCCTATGATAAAACCTAAACATATGAAATTGATGTTCATGTTATGTGTAAAAGCTTCATTGGGCCTTTCAAACCACTTTTGTTTCGACTCTTTTGACCACTTTCTCAATTAGACATTTTACTTTATTTTAATGTGTTTTCTCGAAACCCAACATGATATTTCTGCAACTTTTTACTTCAAACATGTTTATAGGACATCTCTAATGCTTACATTTCGAAACATACCTTATATTTGCACTCCGTTTCAAATTATCTCGATAATCTATAATGTTTCTTAATTTTACCGTATTGCAAAACTTAGAGTTCACTTTTAAACTTCTAGTGATCCACTTCCAACAATTTATAATTATTCTTATAAATATATTGAGTCTTTATCTTATATGTTTAACCATTGTTGGACTCCAGTCTAAAATTCAGAATTGACAAAATTTCAATTACTAGTTTTAGTGCTTCATATTTTGCACAAATGGAATTTAACTTAATAGATAACTCTTGAATTTTTAGCAAACACTTTAAAACTTCCACATGTTTATTTAATCATCATCATATGTCAAAAACTGAAGTTCGAAATATATCTCAAACTAGTTTTAAATCGTTCTATAGGTATTGTTCTTATAATTTTAACAATAGCAATCATTGCTACTAATACCTTCATTTTCTTTCCCCTGCACTTGATTTCTTGCTCGCCTTCTGATTTGAGATCTCAGAAACTCATAATAATAACACAATGCATGGTCGAACTTTCTTTTTGTCTATTTTGCTTCTTGTACTACCATATTTATATGCATACGGACTAGAAGTCTACCCTTATCAATATGAGCGATTAATACGTGTATAGTCATGAGGCATAATTTTGACTTTGTCAACTATGATATATTCAATTATGCCTTTTATTATATACATTTTGTTTTTATTTTGAAATCTACTGTAACAAGTAATCCTTATTTACATTATCTCTTTCGATCTTAATTCAGAAACTTGATTTAATGTACTTTTCATTGTATTTTCCTTACAATTAACACATATGATGAATACTCTTGTGCTTATCATTTTTCTAAATCCGGAAAGTATATGCGAATGATATATTTTCTATTTTTTTTCTTCTTTTTTAAAACGTAAAAAGTTTAAATATTACGATTATCTATCGTTCAAATGATTATTTTTGGTAGAATCGCTAAATTAAGAATGCACTATTTTCAATGGTTGACATTTTTACACCTTTCTTAAAATAGCATTCTACTTTGTAATTTTTAGTGAATTCCTAAACTCTCAAACTTGTTTTCCTAAATATTTTGACTCCTCGTAAACTTGAATTTGTCCTGACTTAAACAATTGGACAACTTTTCAAAAATTATAATATAAATATTTCTATATATATTTCCTTAACGGCAACTAAAAACTTTAACCATAATTAATCTTTTAATTATTTTACTACTTCGTTTGCTCATCACTCGTGTATCTTCATTCTCTTGGAATTATTACAGATTTTGATAGCAGTGAGATTACTTATCGTTTCTAAACACTCAAAATACTATCTAGACAATGTGATTTAATTTATCATAAACGTTCATCGCCTCCATTTGCAACAATGACTCTCTCTCTCTCTCTCTATATATATATATATATATATATATATATATATGTATATATATATATATTCTTATAATATGGTTCTATTATAGTAAGAGTTACTGTTGTAAATATAGCATCGAAGATCCTTGATCATTTTGCAATTTTTTGTGTAGACAACGCTTGAGTATTCTTTACATTTTAAATACACCAAAACTCTGATTCATACCCTTGGCACATATCGTTAGGAACTTACCCTCTATTTCTTCTCTTTCATTCGTGCTATCCCTTCTTATTTTGGAAAATACCTTTTCCAGAATTAGTAGCTCACCCATAAGTGAGCAAATAGTCCCTAATCTTTTCTTTATTAGGCGGTGAATTTCAAGTTACTGCTAATTTAAAATGCGGCTCAAGGATTAATGTGGACTTAACACTCAATGCAGTTGATGCTTTAGAAAAACTTATAACGCTCTTTTAAGTTAGATAATACATAACTAGATAATCTTTTTCAACTAGTTTGCCATGGTTAGATCATGATTTCGATGATTCTAATTCCCCACAATCTAGACAACAGAACTCGAATTACGGAAAACACTAACCTGATTATAACTAAAGGATTTGATTCTCTTGTGAGGAGTTAATCCAAGGTTCTTCGAGTGACTAACTGTCCAACTATACACTTGTATTCGGCTAAGTTTTAATAGAATACATCACAAATTGAATTTCGGGACGAAATTCTTTTAACTGGGGAAGACTGTGACAACCGTCAACATTCAAGACGGTTTAAGATTTGAATACACATAGTTGCATGTATCGGCATGGAATATGCTAGATTAAAAACTAGAGGCTAACTTATAACCTACTTGAAACTTGGAAACAATTAGAAACGAGGGAAAGTGTACATAGATTTCACGTTGATATGTGAATTCTATAATACTTTTAACTATAACAACTATCCAAATTTGGGTCATTCCTTGATTCGAGAATCTTTGCATATCCATTTAGACACATCATACATTGACCTAGTAGCAGAAATTATGTCAGAGTCTTTTAGGAACTCAATTCAGAGCTAAATACTAGGTCTAGTATACTTGATTCTTGAATTTCACTTGAATCTCGGAATCACTACACATAAATGCCAATAAACCGAAAAAAAATAAATTACAAACATTATTTCTAACTTTAATAAGAGTTAGGAAACCCAAAAATAATTTGAAGTTTCAAAATTCAATTAATTTTAATACCTAAATATTTACAAAATTCCTTCAAACCCAAAAATTAATAAAAACTTAAATTTATAAAGTTTAAAATTAAAATCCCATACAAATTTCTACAAACTCTATAATATCCAATTTAAAATATTTAGAATGTGGATATATAATCAAAAAAAATTAATTTCATTCATTAACATTAAGCGTATTCTCATAAACTAAAAATCTACGAGTTATGAACAAAATTTATAAAAAAACAAATAGAAATAAAATTATACAAATTTTATATAAATTGAGAGGAATTGTATTAAAATTAAGAGAGAATGTATTTAAAATTATAGAAGAGAGAGGGAGCCTCTCTCTTACTTAGAAATTCGGGCCCCTTCTCCCAAGAAAACCATTTTGTCCCCAAGCATTAATCATTTTGTTCATCTCTCCACACTTCACTTCTCTTCCACTCTTTTCTCTCTCTCACACTCCACCACCACTATTCTCTCTTCCTCTCTTTATCAACTACGAAATTTTCCAGCAAATAAGGCCAAGAATACTTAAGATACTCAAAATCTTCATCATCTAGTGGTGTTTATTAAGGTAGAACATGATTTCCCATCATTTTCCATCAAGTTTTGCATGTTTTCTTGTACATCTTCTTATCCTACACCATTTTAGTAAAAGATCATGAACAAATAAAAACATACAACCTTTGATTTTTATGATGTAGGACTTCACCCAAAACAACATGCATGGCAAGATGGTGAAGTCTCATGACCTAAACCTAAGTCAAAATCAATGAAATGCACTTTTCTACAAGTTTTGGTGGAAATCACTAGATGCACCTTAAATTTTCTTTCAAAATTGAATTTTGAACATTTCAAACTCATGAATGGCCTTCAAACCAACATGTATGTGACGATCTTCAAGCTTAGATACTAGATGATCAAAGTATGTTGTTAAAAAGCTTTCAAATATGTCATAAGAGATTTATTCACAAATAAATATCTACAACTTCTTTTCTGCTCAAATTTGATTTTTCCCAAAATCCAAACAAAAAAATAAGATGATCCGGAAATTATTAGAAAAATAACTCATATTTCTAGAATTATTGTAAAATTTTTCAACAAAATAGAGCAATAAATCACGTAAAATACTTTTTGAGGTCAATAAATTCTGGGAACTTCTGATATTACCCATACACTGATTAATGACATTCCATGAATTTTCATGCATTTCTATAACTTTTTTCTATTGATTTTTCAACTTAGTTTTGTTTGATAGAAATAAATAGTAAAATTCAGTTATGAATGCCTAAAGCCATATTTAATAATTTTCACATCTTTTGGACATCATAAAGACTCCACACAAAAATATAAAGATTTTTCCATGGGCATTTCTTCTTTTTCCCGATTTAATGAAGGTTTAAGGGATTAAATTGATAATAAATAGCTACACTTGTCAAAAAATTATAAAAATTTACCATAATATCTTATAGTAGATAATAGTCATGAATAAAAAGCTTAAGGAATTTTTTAACTGTTTATTATTTTTTATAAATAATTTCTTTTTTATGAGAATAAATTAGTGAAAATTAGTTACCCAGTTCTAAAAATCACAAAAACTTACCTAATATTTGGTATTATTGTTTAACCGCAAATAAAAAGTTTAGGCAGTTATCTATACCATTTAGTATTTATTTTCATTTTAACAAAATAAAGACACAAATATCATAAAAAAAGGTTAACTTATTCAAAAACCAATTTTGATATTTTTCCCAGTTTGTATACATCAAATAAAAATTTTACCAATTTTTTGAAGAATTATCTAATCGTTTTGCTATTTATGCTATGTTTCTTACATAAATACACATAAATCATAAAAACTAGACTATACTATGTGAAAACTACTATTGGCATTTTTCTAAGATTAAATACAATGTATATCAGTGGTACAAAAAGCTTAAGGATTTATTTGAACTATTTGCTATTTATTTCCGATTTCCTATGATTAAACATCCATAAATCCAAAAATCAGACTCCACTATTTGAAAATAAGTTTTGATATTTTTCCGAATTTATATAGATTTTATAATAGTTGTATTAAAATATTGATAATTTTTCTTAACATGTTTCTATTTTTCCATGAATTTTTGATAATTCAATTGGTTAAATATGGGAAAAACAATTATTCATATCTAAAATTCCTGAAACATTTTATGGAAATCTTTGACTACAGTTGGAACACAAATAAAAAGTTTTGTGATATTGAATTACTATTTGCTATTTAAATAGAATTTCTTGGTGTAAAACACATTTAAATTACAAAAAGTAGGTTTTATTGAGGAAAAGTAGAATTTAATAAATTTCCCAATTTAGGGATACTTTGAAACATTTACAAAAAAAAGCTATCAATTTTTCAAGATCATTTACTATTTTTCTATGATTTTGTGATTATTCAAGGAATTAAAATGGTGAAAAAATAGTTAGACAAATCAAAAATTTACGAAAATTTATCTCTATGTCTTTGACTTCAGTTAAAGCTGAAATACAGAGTTTGGGAAATTTTATAACTGATTTGATTTAGTTTAAGGGCTAGTTTTGTTGTAATTAGTCGAAGTGTAATAGGTCTTCGTATGTTAGCTGTCTTTGTATTCTTTGTAATCTATTTTACTAAGGCATATGTATTCGAAGCCTAATGCTTAGTCCTTAGTATATTTTTTGTGTACGCTTTTCTCTCCTATAAATAGGAGTCTTTACTAGAGTTAGATAAGTTTTTACAGACTTGTCTATTTTTGCACTCTGTAAACTTGAAATCGTAATAGAGCTGAAACAAGATCATATTTACATCGGTGTTCAAATCTCGTATACTTACTTTGAACTTAATACTCTGATTCATTTTATACTCGATTCTTTGATTCATCAATTGGTATCAGAGCAGGAATCATTTCTCTGAGTTAATTTTCATTCATTCAAAAAGTTTTTGAATCAACTTTTTGGTTCAAAAGGTCCCGCGCTTTTTGAGAGTGAAGAATTCATCTAAGATCTAGGTTTGTGATTCGATTCTGCACTTAAATTGTTGAATCGAGTGTTCTACTAGTGATTCTGACTTGAATCAACTAGTTTTTTGTCAAATTTTTAAAGTTTTCTTCACAATTCTCAAAGTTTTCTTCCGTACAACAATGGCGTCATTCAATCTTAATTCCATGACTTCCTTTTCTCATCTGTTGGGGTCATCGACAAAAATTTTGATGCTAATCCCTGAGTACTATGATTAGTGGGCTGATCGGATGTAGGACTATCTTAATGGCCTAGATGAAGAGCTATGGACATGCATTTCTGGAAGTGTTAATCCACCTGCAAATGTTCAACCTATTGGATTGTCTTCAACAAACTCTGGTGTTGATAATCAAACTGAGCGTCTGAAAAAGTTGGAAAGTAAGTGTATGAGGGTATTGCGTGGAGCGTTGCCTACAGTTGTGTACAACTATGTGAGATCTTGTACAACTACTAAGGGGATTTGGAATAATTTGAAAGAAAATTTTCAGGGTAGTGAGAAGACAAGAGTTAATTCAGTGAAACAGTGCCTGATGGAATTGAAAGACTTCAGACAAAAAGATTGTGAAACAATTGAGATATATTACGATTGTCTTAATGAATTAATCTATCGATGCAACTGATATGGAATCACCAGGTCAGCCATGGAGTTCAATCTCATCTTTGTTATGGGTCTTCGAAAAGAGTGGAGGAGTGTGAGCATGATGGTTAAGAAGCAACAGAGCTTTGATACATCAACTTTGAATGACTTGTACAATAAGCTGAAATCACATGAAAGTGAGGTGAATGAAATTGTGGATGAATCGAAGGTGAGTCTGGGAGGTCCACTGGCTTTAGTTTTGAAGATTTCTAAGAAGGAAGCATAAAAAGATGTTTCAGACGCAGAAGAGGGTTTCATCATGAATTCTGATGATGAGGCGATTGCATTCTATTCGAACAATCGTGTTAAAAAGTTCTTCAAAAAGCCATTCAATCCTAAGACTAAGACTACTGAGTTAAAGGGAAGTTTTATGAATACAAGTGCTGGTGATGAGAAGAAGCAGGAAGAGAAAAAGGATGCGAAGCTTATTGAGGGGAAGAGTGAAGCAGGAAGAATTATCTAATCGTTTTGCTATTTATGCTATGTTTCTTACATAAATACACATAAATCATAAAAACTAGACTATACTATGTGAAAACTACTATTGGCATTTTTCTAAGATTAAATACAATGTATATCAGTGGTACAAAAAGCTTAAGGATTTATTTGAACTATTTGCTATTTATTTCCGATTTCCTATGATTAAACATCCATAAATCCAAAAATCAGACTCCACTATTTGAAAATAAGTTTTGATATTTTTCCGAATTTATATAGATTTTATAATAGTTGTATTAAAATATTGATAATTTTTCTTAACATGTTTCTATTTTTCCATGAATTTTTGATAATTCAATTGGTCAAATATGGGAAAAACAATTATTCATATCTAAAATTCATGAAACATTTTCTGAAAATCTTTGACTACAATTGGAACACAAATAAAAAGTTTTGTGATACTGAATTACTATTTGCTATTTAAATAGAATTTCTTCGTGTAAAACACATTTAAATTACAAAAAGCACGTTTTATTGATCAAAAGTAGAATTTAATACAATTCCCAATTTAGGGATACTTTGAAACAATTACAAAAAAATTCTATGAATTTTTCATGATCATTTACTATTTTTCTATGATTTTGTGATTATTCAAGAAATTAAAATGGTGAAAAAATAGTTAGACAAATAAAAAATTCACGAAAATTTATTTTTTTGTCTTTGACTTCAGTTAAAGCTGAAATACAGAGTTTGGCAAATTTTATAACTGATTTGATTTAGTTTAACGGCTAGTTTTGTTGTAATTAGTCGAAGTGTAATAGGTCTTCGTATGTTAGCAGTCTTCGTATTCTCTATAATCTATTTTACTAAGGCATATGTATTCGAAGCCTAAAGTCCTTAGTATATCTTTTGTGTACGCTTTTCTCTCCTATAAATAGGAGTCTTTACTAGAGTTAGATAAGGTTTTATAGACTTGTCTATTTTTGCACTCTGTAAACTTGAAAGCGTAATAGAACTGAAATAAGATCATATTTACATCGATGTTCAAATCTCGCATACTTACTTTGATATTAATACTCTAATTCATTTCATACTCGATTCTTTGATTCATCAATTGGTACCAGAGCAGGAATCATTTCTCTGATTTTCATTCATTCAAAAAGTTTTTGAATCAACTTTTTGGTTCAAAAGGTCCCTCGCTTTTTGAGAGTTAAAATTTCATCTAAGATCAAGGTTTGTGATTCGATTCTGCACTTGAATTGTTGAATCGAGTGTTCTACTAGTGATTCCGACTTGAATCAACTAGTTTGTTGTCAAATTTTTAAAGTTTTCTTCAAAATTCTCAAAGTTTTCTTCCATACAACAATGACGTCATTCAATCTTACTTCCATGACTTCCTTTTCTCATCTGTTGGGGTCATCGACTAAAATTCTGATGCTAATCCCTGAGTACTATGATCAGTGGGCTGATCGGATTTAGGACTATCTTAATGACCTAGATGAAGAGCTATGTACATGTATTTCTGGAAGTGTTACTCCACCTGCAAATGTTCAACCTATTGGATCGTCTTCAACAAGCTCTGGTGTTGATAATCAAACTGAGCGTCTGAAAAAGCTGGAGAGTAAGTGTATGAAAGTATTACATGGAGCGTTGCCTCCAGTTGTGTACAACTACGTGATATCTTGTACAACTGCTAAGGAGATTTGGTATAATTTGAAAGAAAAATTTCAGGGTGGTGAGAAGACAAGAGTTAATTCAGTGAAACAGTGCTTGGTGGAATTGAAAGACTTCAGACAAAAAGATGGTGAAACAATTGAGATATATTACGATCGTCTGAATGAATTAATCTATCGGCGCAACCGATATGGAATCACCAGGTCAGCCATGGAGTTCAATCTCATCTTTGTTATGGGTCTTCGAAAAGAGTGGAGGAGTGTGATCATGATGCTTAAGAATCAATAGAACTTTGATACATCAACTTTGAATGACTTGTACAATCAGCTGAAATCACATGAAAGTGAGGTGAACGAAATTGTTGATGAATCGAAGGTGAGTCTGGGAGGTCCACTGGCTTTAGTTTTGAAGATTTCTGAGAAGGAAGCAGAAAAAGATGTTTCAGAAGAAGAAGAGGGTTTCATCATGAATTCTGATGATGAGGCGATTGCATTCTATTCGAACAATTGTGTTAAAAAGTTCTTCAAAAAGCCATTCAATCCGAAGACTAAGACTACTGAGTTAAAGGGAAGTTTTATGAATAAATGTGTTGGTGATGAGAAGAAGCAGGAAGAGAAAAAGGATGTGAAGCTTATTGAGGGGAAGAGTAAGAAGAGATTGAAGGGTGATGCTGGAATTGACTGTCACTATTGCAATGGGACTAATCATCTAGCCAATGATTGTATGTTAAGGAAGAAAGAGGAGAGAAAGAATAAGATAAAAGATGAAGCGTACAATGCAGAGAAGCTAGAGGAAGTTCGTTTGAAGGCGAAAAATCTATCCTTGGTTGCTCGTGGTGAACAGGAAGAAGATGGAACGTACCAAATCTAGTCATCTGGATCAGATGATGAAGAGATGAGAAATCCAACCCACGGAGCCATGTTTGCGAGGATGGAGGAAGAATCTGATGAGGAAGCATACGAAGTGCAAGGGAGATGCTTCGTATCAAAAGCTGCCGACAAATCACCCATGACAACAAAGGTACGTAATATTCTAGAATCTTTTAATATTCTAGTACATGCTTACAATTTTGAATTAGTATCTTTCGATGAAACTGTTACTTATTTTGATTCAATTGTGGTATCTGCTAGCAATGAGGATAAGAAGCTGTGTATGCAGTTGCTAGAGACATAGAAGAAGTTAGATTCGAAAATTACTAAAGTAGATTGTTTAGAACTTCAGATAACAAACATCATGATTGATAGAGATAATATGTCAAGTGAAATTAAATTGTTGTTAGCTCAGAGAAACATTTACTGTAATTCAGCTAAGAGGTTGCATGGGAAATTAACAGAATTACATCATTCATGTGAAATAAGCAAAGAACAACATAGAAAATTACTGCCTTTTCTAGCTTATGAAAGAATTAAGGTAGATAACATTTCTTATGATTGTGAGAAAGAAATAGCTGAATTTAATAATGTTCCTGATGATAGGTATAGATATGAAATAGTCAAAGTAGATGAATGTCTTAATACAACTGAATTGGTTAACATTGTAAATGACACTTTGACTAAGTCTGAACAAATTCAAATATTGAAAAAGACTGAGAATTCAACATCTGATTCTCAATCTAATTTTGCTGATATTGAAGATAATTCTGACAATATTAGCGAAATTAGTGATCTTGAGGATGTTGATTGTTCTCAGTTGTCTATTATTAATGTTGCATCATCATCTAAAAGAAAAGAAAAAGTTAAGGATTTGTTTGTTAAGATTGACACTGATAAACCCTCAACTTCGAAAGTTTGTGATGTGGACTTGGTGGAAGTCAGAGATATTCAAACAGATGATACTGATGATGAAAAAGAAGAGAAACATTCAAAGAAAAAGGAAATTTCAAAAGAAGAGGAAATTGCTAGAATTGTTGTTGACCAAGCATATGGAGATACATAAAAGTTCGAAAATGTGTTGAATGAACAAGGTTCTCACTTTCTTGAAACGAATACTATGGTTTATCCAAATTTCAAGTGTACAGATGATGTCATATTTCCAAACCAAGTGTTCGTAACTACTAGAAATGTTGAAAATATCAAACCTGAATTAAAGAAGTTAGTTGACGAAGACAATTTGAAAACAACAGATAAAGGGTTCTTCGCAAATCAGAGTACTACTGAAAATAATCTAACAAAGAATTCGTATGTTTTTCAACGTCAAAATCACAACGAAAATGGGTTGCGAAATCAAAGATTAAAAAAGAAGTTATCAAATCAGTTGTTGTGGAAAATGAAAATGAGGTCAAATTAAATTCAAAAGCATTCAAAGAACAAATTGACAAATTTTCAAAAGAAAACAATATTTCAAAAAGACAAGTAAGGAAGAAAGTTTTTTGGCAAACTATTGAGTCTTAAAAAGAGTCAAATGAAACGAAAAAACCATTTACAACTGGGAAATCAACAATTTTTTCAGATAAAAAGAAAATTCTTACTAAAACAAATCATTCTTTGTCTGAATCAAAGATACCCAAAATGGTTTTCAAGGCTAAAACTTCATCCTTTTCAACCAACAAACAACATACTGTTCAGACAAATAACAAACAAAATTTTCAAAAAGGATTTCAAACAACTCAATCAAGGTCTGAAGTGATTACACAATCAAAGTTTTCAAATGTTTCAAAAACTACACCACCAAGAAAAAATTTACATTAACATAATGAAAAACAATTCATTTCGAACCCACAACGTCAACATTTTAATTCAACTGTTAATACTTTCTTTGCTGAATCCTATATTTGAAACCCAAAAGTTGAATTCATTCCTCAAAAGCCAAATTTTCCTAATCATATGAAGAAACAAACTTTGAAGGCTTCGCATGAGAAAGGAATTACTTCAAGAAAGAATATTGATCATTGGCTCGAAGGAAGAGGAAAAATGTGTCAATCAAGAAAATACTCAAAGGAGCAAATAAATGAAGAATATGAAAAGTATGTTTATACTTCTTCGAATTGAAGTTCATCTTCAAAGGATTCGAACATCTCCATCAAAGCTTGGAAATCTGTCACAAAAGCAAAGACAGTTCAATCACAAACTCAATATACGAAGCGTAAAGTTAGTGAACATCCGACACCAACAAAAACTTATGTTTCGGTTCCTTTAAATGCAGATGAGACTTAATTGATAGTATCAAAATTAAAGTCTGTGATTGGATTAAATGCTCTTCGTTAAATTCTATGTTGAAATCTAATTTCCAAGGACCCAAAAAGCCTTGGGTACCTAAATTTTTTCATTTATCGCAGGTATTATGTGACGAGCAATATGACAACAAATGGTACATTGATAGTGCTTGCTCTCGTCACATGACAAGATAGAAGGAGAATCTATGAGACTTTCGAAGCTTGAAAAATGTTGGATTTGTTAAATTCAAAAACAATAAGAAGTGCCAAGTCAAAGGATATGGAAAGATCATGAATGGTCAATTCACAGTGAATCGTGTTGCGTATGTTGAAGGTCTACAACATAACTTGATAAGTGTCTCTCAACTTGTTATGGGCACGAGCAATCAAGTACTTTTCAACGAAGAAGGGAGCATAATTTCGAATGTCAACACAAAAGAAGTTTTTCTCGAATCAAAAAGGAAAGGTGATATGTTTACATTGGATATCAATCCGATTGTAGACAAAACTGCTGTATGCCTTCTTTTGAAAGCCACATCAGATTTAAGTTGGCTTTGGCATCGAAGACTTTCACATTTCAACTTTCGAAACATCAACAAACTTGTTGTCCAAGATCTAGTAAGAGGTTTACCTGTGCCTAAATTTGATAATGATTCTTTATGTGCAACATGTGAAGTTGGCAAGCAACATAAACAAGGTCATCCAATCACAATAGATACGAAGATTGTTGAACCACTGGAGCTCTTACATATTGATTTATGTGGTCCATCAATAGTCTCAACACTCACGAAGAAACAGTACATCTTAGTTATTGTTGATGATTTTTCAAGGTTTACATGGGTTTATTTTCTCAGATTAAAATCTAAAGTGGCACAAATGATGATTGACTTTATCAAGAAAATGCAAACAACATTGAAAAAGACTGTTCGCAAAATAAAGAGCGATCATGGTACTAAATTTAAGAACAGTGTTCTTGATTCATTTTTGGTGGACAAAGGAATCTCGCATAATTTTTCGTCTCCATATGCACCGCAAAAAATGGAGTTGTTGAACGAAGAAATTGATCATTATGTGAAGAAGCAAGGACTATGTTGGCATATGCGAATTTACCTCAATATCTTTGGGCTGAGGCAGTCTCCACCGCATGTTTTACTCAGAACAAATCTTTCATTCACCAGTGTTTTAACATCACCCCATACGAAATTCTTAACAATCGTAAGCCTAATGTGAAATTCTTCCATGTCTTCGGATGCAGGTGCTTTAATATGAATCTCAAGGATCACCTTTCGAAGTTTCAAGCAAAAGCTGATGAAGGGATTTTCCTTGGATATTCACATAACTCCGTGGCATATCGTGTGTTGAACAAGCGAACATGAAAAGTGGAAGAAACATTTAATCTTACATTTGATGATTTTTATATTAAACAAACTGAAACACAATTTGAAAATCATCCAATTTTGAAAGAAACACAAGATGAATTTGACTCCTTACAAATGATGGATATTGATTATGATTTGATTTTTGGAATTTCAGATAATGCGTATAATGTTGAACTTAATGCTCCTGATAATCATGTCCCTGAACTTTCGAAGTTTATTGATGATTCATCATCAACTCATCAAGAGATAGGCGAAAGTATGCAAAATGATCCAGTGGAGGGGGAGCACTTGGATTCAAATACTCTAGTCAAAGGGAAGCATTTTTTCGAGGGGGAGAATGAGAAACTAGATAATCTTGTTGAGGGGGAGCATGAACAAAATAATAAAAATTTTCAGGATCTTAATGATGTTTGTTCGATTGTAGGATCAGAAAATGATGATATGTTCGAAGATGCAACTTTAGAATTTGATTCAGCGTATCCACCATTGGAAAAATGGACTAAAAATCATCCGAAGGATCAAAGAATTGGAGATCCACAAGAAGGAGTATTGACAAGAGCTCAGATTCATGCAAAGAATGTGGTATTAAATACTCATCAAGAATTTTGCATGTTTAATGTTTTCATTTCTAAAATCTAACCAAAGACTGTGAAGGTTGCAATGGAACACTCAGATTGGGTTGTTGTTATGTAAGCTGAATTGTCTGAATTTGAAAGAAACAAGGTTTAGAGATTAATTCCTACACCTGAAAATGTTTCGATTGTCGGATTAAAATGGATTTTTAAAAATAAACCGAAAAAGATGGAAATATCATTCAAAACAAATCCAGACTTGTTGTTAGGGGATACTCTCAACAAGAAGGAATTGATTACGAATAAACTTTTGCCCCTGTTGCAAGACTCGAGGCTGTTCGTATATTTTTGGCTTATGCAGCTCACAAAGACTTTGATGTTATCAAATGGATGTGAAGTGTGCATTTTTAAATGGAGAGCTTGAAGAAACTATTTACGTAGAACAACCTCCAGTTTTTATTAACGAAGAATATCCTAATCATGTTTATATTTTAGATAAGGCGGTTTATGGGTTAAAACAAGCAGCACGAGCATGGTATGCAACTCTTACTTCATTTATGAAGCAAGCTAAATTTAAACAAGGATCTGTTGATCCCACATTATTTCGAAAGAAAGTGGGGAATCATCTTATGCTTGTTCAAAATTATGTTGAGGATATTATTTTTGGTTCAACTGAGCCTGCTTTGTCTAGAGAATTCGAAGACTTAATGAAAAGTAAGTTCAAAATGAGTATGATGGGTAAGATAAATAATTTTCTTGGTTTAAATATTCTTCAAAGCAGAGAAGGAATCTTCATTAATCAATAAAAATATACGAAGAATCTGCTGGAGAAGTTTGGAATGACGAATAGCACAAAGTTACGAGCTCCAATGGCAACTAGAATCAAACTGACCCCTTCGTTAGATAAACCGTCAGTTGACCTAACTCTTTTCAGAAGAATGATTGGATCTTTACTTTATTTAACAGCAAGTAGACCCGATATCATGTTTTCTGTGTGTAATTATGCTAGGTACCAGTCAAATCCTCGAGAACCACATCTCACTGTTGCGAAGAATATCTTTCGTTATCTCAAAGGAACTATTTCGTTAGGATTGTGGTATCCTTCGAAAACTGGGTTCTTTATTAAGGCATATTCTGATGCAGACTTGGGAGGTTGTAATCTTGATAGAAAAAGCACAAGTGGTGGATGTTAATTGCTCGATGGAAAATGGTGAGCTGGCAATCGAAGAAACAAACTTGCGTCTCAATTTCAACGGCTGAAGCAGAATATGTAGCAGCTGCTGCATGCACTTCACAGATAATATGGATCCACAGTTAATTGCATGACTATGCAATCAATATGAAAAAGATTCCTTTATATTGTGATTCACAAAGTGCAATTAGAATTTGTCATAATCATGTGTGGCATTCGAAGACTAAACATATCGCTCTTCGTTATCACTTCATTAAAGATCATGTGGGAGATGGAAATATTGAAGAACACTTTGTGAAAACAACTAATTAGTTAGCTGATATTTTCACGAAAGCATTTGATGAAAAAGCATTTGTACGAATTTTGGAAGGACTAGGAATGATCGATGGAAATTCTCTTCCATGCGAAAAAGAAGAATAATGGTTGATCAGGAATGAGTTAGAGGTGCTGAATATAAGACAAAGCAAAATTGTTTAGTGATCAACGGTTACTGTTCATTGTCAACTCTTCGAATGCTTCGAATTCGTATATTTTTCACTTTTCAATAACATACAAAGCAAACTAGTTTTAGCGGTCAAAGGTTACTGTTCATAGTCAACTCTTCGAACGCTTCGAATTCGTATGTTTGTCAATTTTGAGGAGAACATAAAACTTTTGTGTGTTTGCAACAAGTACACCCTTCGTATATTTGAGTCATTTAATTTTTTAGAAAAAATAAAAAAAAAATTCAAAAAGATTTTCATTTGTTTTGTCATTTACTTTTCAAAAATCAAAAGCATCAAAAAGATTTTCTCTTTATTTGGTTCTTTATTTTTTGAAAAATTAAAACAAAAAATATTGTGTTTCTAATTTCTTTTAAGTACTTTGTTGCAGATATTCATGGCTACACGAAGGAAATAATGCTTGCCGTTCTAGGGTCAGGTACATCTATCATACATTTTTTTAAAATTTTGTACTAGTAAGATGTCCCTAGAAGCATGATGCAGCATTTTGTCCGAAGCCTCCATTGAATCTATGTGTGTGTATGAAAGCCTTAATGAAATTTTCATATGAAGATTTTTTCCCAATCAGGCTTATATTCACATTAGTCTCCTGAGCTACCTGACACTTCTCACACGAGTTAAGAGTTTAATGTTCAGTCCAACTATAACAGAAGCACACTTCGTGTCTTACACCATTCTTTTTCATCTAAAATTTTTTTCACAATCACACACGATGACATATGTCCAAGAGGTCTTTGATCAAACCAATCGAGACTTAGACATGTAAAAAATCTGTGTTAATGATCTGACATCATGAGATCGTGATGAAAGTGAAACCCAAAATCTTTAAACAATTACTGAATTGACGGGGAACTGAATTCCAGATTTTTACGAAACTTTTGTTTCAGTACCTTTTTCAAAACTCCAAATCATATTCATTTCATATGAGTGGTCTTGATCAAACATTCGAAGCCCACGGTCTTTGTTACCCAACAAGATCCAGCACCAAATTTTTTTTATGAATATGAGTTCCGTGTAAGTTTACTTCGAAGCCCAGAGTTACTTTAAATATTTTTCAAATCACACTTGTCACTGACTACACTGGTCAAACAAGTAATTTATGTTACAATTTCTTACCATATGTTTAGGTTGATATGTAACGAAATTCTATAAGCCACCTACAAAGCCTTGTAAAAGATGCCCTTCGAAACTTATCTACAAGTTTTCGATTGTAATTCACGGGAAAATACACAAGTTGTTGATCATCTCTCTTGATGATTAACGAAGCAACCTTTGCCCTGGGTTTTAACTGCCTTCGTGTCAAATTAAGATTTTGACATCACTACATCCCAAAATTTTGCTTTAATTGCTTCTCGTCTAAATTCTTTGGAACACTGCAGTCACTAGGGGTGTTCGTTTGGATGGATCGGTTTGATCCGATCCCATTAAGTGAATCTGAATAGATTTCGGTTTTCAAAACATTGATCCAAATAGTTCAAACTAAATTTAAATCCGATCCGATCCAACCAAATTACAATTCGGTTGGATCGGTTTTTACAATTCGGTTTTCAAGAGGCAAGGCATGTTGAAAAATATATAACTTGAATATTAGCAAAATCTATAAAGAAACTACTTTTTATCATAAATTATAATTTACGAACAAATACTAAGAATATATATTATAGTTAATATTTCATTGACAAAAAACATTTTGATAAGAAGTAATTTTAAAGTATTATATTCGTTAAAAATTTCTAATAACTAAAAATAATAATTTATAAATAGTTAAAGATATATATGAAAAATAGATAATAAGTTGTTATTCGGTTTTTTTGGACTATTTGGTCCTTAGTTTATAAACCAAAACCAATCCGAAATCCAAATTAATAATTCGGTTTTGCTGAAAACCAATCCAAAAATCCGAATATCCGAACCAAATAGTCCGATCCAAATTGTCCAATTGAACAATTCGGTTTTATCCAAATAGTGAATAGCCCTAGCATTCACGAAATCCTTGAGGTTCTGAGTAATACCAACTCAGGCTGATGATTTGAAACATCTGGCATATGACTTCGCTTTTCATCCCAAAAGTGAAAGAGCCTTACTTCCATCCGAAGAGTTCTGGCGGTTATAATTTTCTTAGGGCAAACAATACAGGATGTGTTTCAATGACGTATGGTATACTGTCCGGGTTTCAAGGAGATGGGACAGTTACTTTTTGACGCATGGCTATTTTTACGGAGTAGTGGTCCGATTTTCAAGGTGCCACATCAGCAATCATTAAATGCGCAACCGGCTTTTAATTCAAACACAAGGGATACATATAAAAATGGATTCACGGGTATTATATCGGGTTACTCGTTTAAAAGAAAATTCCTAAATTCTCTCTGATTTTCAAAGCTTCAAAACCCTAACACTGGTGACTTCTACTCATAATGATAATCATTCTTCTCCAACAACAGACGACGTATCTTCAATACCAGTTATGAAGATTCAGGGAACAAATTCTCAAGTAGAAACTGATGTCTCACAATACTCTGAAGAACTCAAGATGCTCGTTGCTTTGAAGAATTCTGTTCTTTCAAAGGCAATGTTCAGTTCTTTTCTCTATTCCGATTTCTTGTCTTTGTCAGGCAGGATCAACGGCTTCATACTCAAAAGCTTTTGAAGCAGTTACTTTCAATCTAATCAATGATAAAAAGGTTAGATTGTCCAAGAGGCTTTTCTGTCGGATTCTGGAAATCCCTAATTCTCCATCATATGTCGATTTTTCTTTCCTCAAGTAGTTCATATGTTCAACGAGATGGGACAACAACCACAATTATCAAAGATAAGTGATTTCAAGAAGTCAGGTCTTCCCATGATGTGGAATTTTCTGTTGGGGATCTTCTTGAGATGTTTAACGGGAAGAACAGTTGGACTTAATAAATGGCGTATGGAAATATATGCTATGGCCGCAGGACTGTACTATGACTTACAAGTATATTATTCTACTCAGCTATGGAAAGATTTTCTGAAGAGTGTTGAGAACACGAATGCTATTCATGGCATTTCGTGTGCAAGATATTGGAGCTTAATCTTCCAGTACTTTTACGAAAAAGAAGGGATTTTGGTGTCGGTTGATGAAAAAAAAGTTGTTTTCCATGTATACACTTGTCTGAAGGAGGTAGTAGATGATGCTGAAGAATTTCCTTCTATTCCTCGTATACCCGATGCAATTCTTAAAAGGGTTGATCCTTCGAATTCAGTGTTAGTGGCTTATTTACAAACCGTTGATGCTTCTGTGGAAACTGGTGTTTTGTTACCAAGGGAGGAGAAAATGTCAAAACGAAAGAAGAAGAATGATGCTAGTTCTTCTGAAAAACCTGTCAAGGAGTCTAAGCCTAAACATCTCCAAAGAAGAAGCATGTTAGTATTGAAGAGCCTGTAATAAACGAAGTCTCTACTGTTAAGACTAAACAAGTTGATCATGTTGCTGAGGAATCAGAAGTACAAGAGACTATTCCTTCGAAGACTGGAGTTTTTCGTAGAATCAAGATGAAGTCTAAGAATTTATGAAAGTCGTCATCTCCTCATATTATTCGAAAACAACAAGTTACACATCAATACGAGAAATTCCAGTGCCTGTTTCTCCGTTTTCAAAGAAGCGAAGGGCTGAGGATATCACAAGCACATTTCTTAAAAGCAAAAGAAGAAGACTCGAAAGATTATTCTCTCTACTGATTCAACTGAAGAAGATGAAACTATTCCTGAAACACCCGAAGCCAATATTAACAAAGAATTTACAACTCCTGAAGAGACTGCAGTTATTCCACCTAAAGTTTTGAATGTCGAGTCATCTAATGAGGAGCACAAACTATGGCCATCATTGTACACATATCTAATACGGATACAAATGTCAACATGGGTGATGAAGATTCGAAGAATAAGACTCAAGGTAATCCTGAAACATTTTTCTCCTTACCTCCACAAATTGTTCCAATCTCTTCAACCACTGATTCACCAACATTCAAAAATATTATCAATCAACCATTCACCTCCATATTTTCTTCACAATCCACTGATCCACCCAAAACAAATTCACCTGATCACGAAACCATTATGATGGAAACTGACACTGACAACGAAGGGTTTGGAGGAACCTTTGAGAATTTATCATTTGATGATGAAGAAGAAGATTTCCCTGATCATATGCTTATGACAATGAAGCAGAACAAAATTTTGAATTTGAAGTTAAATTCCATTATTCAATCACAGGCTGATTTGGGGGTTGGTTCATCCGTGTCTAGTTTGGAATTTGACACTATGCTGAAAATGTTCGAAGCTAGGATTATTGGCAAAGTTTCTGGGATGATGAGGGATTCGGTAACAAGAGTGTTGGAAAAGGTTAATCATAGTGATCAAACTAATGAGCTTCGACTGAATTCTCAAAGAACTGATTTTGAGGGAGAGGTAAAGGATTTGAATAAAATGACAAAGGAACGACATGTTTTGTTCGTTCAAGAACTAAAGAAAGTAAAAGAAGATGTGAATTTGCAGATTCACGAACTTCATGAAGATATGCAAAGGGAGATAAAAAAAGTCGAACAAGATTATGCTGCTTTAAATCAGAAGATTGACATAATTTGCGATGCTGTCACCAAATTTGCCAAATTATATGAAAAGATGAGTCCTCAACTTATTTAGATTTCTACAATGGAAAATCATAATTTTGCAGAATTGATTTCCTTGTTAAAGGAGTTGAATGCACTATCTATCAAGCCTATTTCTTCATCATTGATTCCACCAACGACTGCCCCACTTGCTTTCTCAAGGGTGCAAGGAGGAGAAAAGAAAACAGAAGATACGAAGGCTGGTGGTGATGATGCGAATGTGGTGGGAATGGTGTTTTCTTCGAATATCACATCAACAAAACCAGTCATAACATTTGTTGGTCCAGTCACTTCAAATGTTGTTACAACAATCCCATTGACAAGACCTATTCAAAAAGGTATTGTTATTGGTAATACAGCTGGAAGTGCTTCGAAGCCAAAAGAATCTGTTGATATAGCAGCTTCAAAAGACAAGGGAAAAGACAAACTTATTTAACAGACGAAGGATGAAAAGAAGGCTGAGGTTGAAGCTGAAATGGAAAAAATGAGGTTAGTACCGAGTATAATGACTCTTCGTACAAGAGATCCTCCAGGGTTAGAAAAAGGAGATCCTGCAAAACAGTATAACTATGAAACGATCGAATCGAAGGTCTTATTTGATCATATATACTCTTTTGAGAAGAAGCCTAAGAAAAGTTATTTGGTGACAAATACTGATGCAAGTCAGCTTGACTTTCCAATAAACGAAATGATGTTTTTCATGCTATTTTAGCAAATGCACCAGAGGATGTTTGGTCATTGATGAAAATCAAGAAAGTCATCAGCATAAAGAGAGATTTAATTTTTGAAAACATTGTGCAGAATGTTAGATATACTGTGATCAGGGCGAATGGAAAAGTTTGTGATTTTACAATTGCAGATTTTCCGTTGATGAACTTGTATGATCTTCTACAAGTTGCAATCCTTCTGAAAGACAAATCGTTTTCGTATATTAAAGACATAGAGCCTGATATATTCTAGCTTGGAGTTAGACACATCAGGATTTTCATCGAAAACTATTATGAGTGCTTAGCTCAAATAGATGTGGAGTTAGCTATAGAAAAGGGAATAGATATAACTGCTCCAATGGCTCCTACTGTAGCACCTGGTTCCTGGTATGTATTTTTTATCTAAGTATGTTGCATTTTTTGGCCTGGGACTTGGCGAGTTGAAGGCCCAACTCATCGAGTAGGAGCGGGATTGGACGTGGGACTTAAGTAGTGGACTCGACGAGTCGGCAGACGGACTCAACGAGTAGACTTTGATTGAAAAAACCCTAATCTAAGGGTTTGCACTCTATTTAATCACCTCATTCAGCCACCAACCGTCCCTATTGCTCACAGAAGCCTTCTCTAGCAAACCCTAACCATTTTGGTGCACGATCTAAGGCTTTTGAGTGATTTTTCGTGGTTTTGATCACAAGGAAGAAGGAAAAGCTCAAGGGAATCAAGAGGAGACTGAAGGATTCGAGTTTGATTCTTCATTTGCAGTCCTTAAAAGGTATAAAGTCTATACCTTGTTGTTCTTTTGTTTAGATCCCTTTTTGGGGAAGTTCTAGGGCTTGGTGAGCCATATAAGTGACCAACCATGACTTGTAAGCATGGTTGGGGGTCAATACTTTGGATCTAGGACTGTGGATGTGTCACAAGACAGAAAAGAGGTGCTTTTTCACCCAAGAAGGACTCCATTCAACCCAAGAGCCTATTTTAGGTCCTTTTGAGCTCAATGAGCCATGCATGCATGTAAAGTTTGTAACTTTACGTGCTAGAACGATTGTAGGAGCCCAGATCTACCTTTTGGTCAAGAGTTGTGCACTGGAAATCGAGAAATAAGACTTGGACAAACTGGACTCGACGAGTCTCTCTTGGGACTCGACGAGTCTGAGGCGTGACCGCCCATTTCTGTTAAGGTTCGGTGGAACCCAGCTGGGTGCTGGAAGGGTTTTAGAGGGTCCTAAGGAAGTTTCCCAACGTCTAAGACTTTACTATAGACCTGAAATTCATAGCACTCGACGAGCTGTTCTTGAAACTCGGTGAGTCCAAGGCAGTCTTCAAGGAACTCGACGAGTTGTTCTTACAACTCGACAATTCGGGACTGGACCTTCATAGGAAAAAGGCGAGCTCGACGAGTTGTTCATACAACCCGACGAGTCTTGGCCTAGGAGTTCATCTGATGAAGATGAACTCGACGAGTCGTTCATACGACTCGGCGAGCCAGTTAAAGGACCAGTCAGTGATTGTATAGAAGGGAAACTCGTTGAGTCATTGCTAGACTCGACGAGTAGGGACGTTCATAAGGAAAAGAAAAAGCGTGGGGGCTCGACGAGTTGGCATTCCAAATCGGCGAGTTAGAACGTTGAGCTTGACTTTGGCCAGGGGAAAAATAGTGATTTTACCCGAAGGTTAGTTACCAGTGTCTAACTGAGTATTTTATGGAAATGTAGCCGGGGAGTTACCGGAGCGGCCAGACAGTTGTCGAGCAGTTTTCCAGTAGTCAGTCTTACAAGGTGAGTTTCTTTCCATTAGGAACGGGTCTAAGGCACCAAGGTCGGCCGTATATATGACATATTAGTATCAGAGTGTGGGCAGTGCCCATATCTCATATCTGAGTTTGATTATGGTATATGCTTGCATGATAGAATTATTTATATTCATTGTCTGTGTGATACTTGTATGCTATGATTTAGTAGCTTGGTGTAGGCGGGGCCCGTATCTCGGAGATAGTGGAGTGTGGGCGAGGCCCGTATCTCCCAGCTAGCGGAGTGTGGGCGGGGCCCGTATCTCCATGAGTGTGGGCGGGGCTCGTATCTCCTAGCTGCTTATTATATATGTATGTATGTATGGTATGTGGTATGATAGGGGAACTCACTAAGCTTCGTGCTTATAGTTTTCAATTTTTTTCATGTACCTCTTCAACAAAGGGGAAGGAGTCGGCGCGGTAGCTACACATCCTACACACACCTTAGTTTCCGCACTATGAGATTTCCTTGGGATTGTACTCTGACATTATCACAGTTTTATGATTTATGTTTCAGACATGACGTATTGTTTTATGAGTTGTTATGATTTCACGGTATTTCTTATGAATGTTTTTCTATAAGTTAATTACTTAACAAGAAATTTTTTGGACGTGAAAATTGGGTCGTTACAAGTTGGTATCAGAGCCCTGGTTTGAGGGATTTGGGCACACCACAGGGGTTTCTGAACTCAAATCGAGGGATCAAAGGATTTTTTACAAAGAAAATCGTTTTCTAAAAGCTAAATTAAATAGTTTTAAGAAGGAACGAAGTGTGTGATGTGCGCGACCGGCCGAGCTCAAGTAAGTATTCCGCAAAGTACCCATACAAGTTTATGTTATGTTTATCAGTTTCAGTAGAACAGCATGGTAGAATAGGACTAAGTATCTAGGAATAATGCCTTATGTGCCTGCTTTATGTGTTAAGCTTATGAAAATTGCATGATAATGTTGAATAGATAGTAGAAGGATAGCCCAATTAGGTTATGCCTGATAGTATGAGCTTAGCATCGTATGCTAGTACAGTTTCCTGTTTCGAGGATAGAGTTGCTTAAGGTTGTTCCCATTTGTCTGAATGCTACTTGCTTTGTGCTTTGTGGGACTTGGAGTGATGGGACTTAGCTGTTAGGTGAATACTTTAAAGTCACATGTGATCAGCGTTGAATAATCTTGGAGGATTGGATTTGACCCTATTTCGCAACTCTTGTTTGAGTCCTAACCGTTGTAGGGATGAGTCCCTTACTCGAAGGATTATCCGAGCACTCCTTGCATGTGATTGTATTCAGGTAATGGCTACATGGCATTAGAAAATGCCTTCAGTAGCTGAGGACTGGTTTGTGTAGAGTCAGAGGTTCCCTAGGGTAAGCCTAGGATGGGAGTAGTAGAGAACGGCAGTGGTAAAAGGGACTTGGTGGAATCAAGGCAGTCCTTGAGAAAAGTACGGATAGATGTGGAAGGTAGTATGGGCCCATATAACTGAAAGCAGAGGATCCGTACTCGAATCGAGGAAGGCCGAGATGAGGCCAGGAAACTTGTAGTAGATGTAATCCTACTTAATGTAGCAGTATCCCTGGCAATTGTCGTTATGTATTGCAGAATGGTGGTACTACGTTGGAGGCCAAGCCAATAGATGAGAGGCTACGTGAGTTCATCGCGTCAGAGATCACCAGAGGCATCCTTGATGCGACCCCGATTATCTTTGGGTCGGTCAAAGAGGGGATTGCAGAGATAATGGAGGAACGCCTCCAGGCGTTCAGGAGTGACATGGCTACCGCCCACTCAGGATCATGCACTCTGTCCTTTAAGGACTTCAGGGGCCGTGGTGCGCAGGATTTCCATGGGGCGAAGGACCCCATTGCTGCTAAACGATGAATTGCAGACATTGAGTCTGTGCAGTTGACCAGCTTCTTCCCCGAAGGGTCGAAGGTGCGATTCGCGGTGGGATGCTTGGGGGAAAGAGCCAGAGGTTGGTGGGAGTCGGTCAGTGACTCCCTGGGAGCCTCAGCTATTGAGGTTATGACATGGCCGGATTTCGTGACCCGGTTCCGGGATGAGTTCGCACCCGCAGTGGAACTCCAACGACTAGCCCACGAGTTTCTTGATATGAGATAGACGACTGAGACAATGGCGGAGATCACCGCCATGTTCCGAGAGAGGGCTTTATTGTAGCCCCAGTATGCGGGAGACGAGGATATGAGGAGGACCCGCTACCACGGCATGCTGCGAGCTAACATTCATGAGCATGTCAGCTTCTCAGCTTGTCCCACCCTGGATTCCATGATTGCCATGGCGAGGGAGAGAGAGATTGATCTGGAGCACATTGGCAAGAGGAAGGCTGAGGAGGGATTTGTGACTGGGGCTTCGGGGAAGAAGCCCAAGGGGATAGATGGGAGGCCGAAAGGCCAGTCGGGATCGGGCCGCTGCAAGAAATGCGGCATGTCTCATGAGGGAGAATGCAGGATGGGATCGTCTAGATGCTACAAGTGCGGCAAGACGGGAAAAATCAGCAGAGATTGTACTGTTCCTGCACCCACCTTTCAGACACCAAAGTTGTTGTGTTTCCACTGCAACCAGAGGGGCAATAAGAAGGCCAACTGCACCTTGTTGACAATAGCAGCAGCAGCAACGCCAGTGAAGGCGCCAGCCCAGCGACCCTGCGAATCACAGACTGCCGGCAGGGCAAGGCAGAGGCTCCAGTGGTGAGGAGTCGGGATTTTCATTTGACGACAGAGGAGGCACACGCCGCACTCGAAGTGGTGACGGGTATGATTCTTTCCCCTAAGTTATTTATTTAATACTTATGTATTGGTGTACATTTCGTGTATGTATGTTAGGATCATTCCATGTGAACGGTTTCCCAGTGCAGGTGTTGCTTGATTCAGGTGCCACTTGATCTTTTGTTTCTCTTGCCCTTAGCAAGAGGTTCCCTAAGTCTTCGGGCATGCTGGATTGCCCTTTGGAGGTAGAGATTGCCAATGATCGATCGGTGCGAGCATCAGCAGTTTTTAGAGAATGTGTGTTGAGATTGTTCGAGGAAAGCTACCTGGTGGACCTGGTTCCTATTCCATTGCGTGGGAACAAGTTGATCATAGGCATGGATTGGTTTAGCCCTAATGGGGCGGCGATAGACTGCGCACAGCAGCTGGTGCGAGTCAGGACTCCAAGTGGGGGAGAGTTGGTGATCCATGGCGAGGGCCCACTGCGTGGACCCATGTTGTGTTCAGCGGCGAGGGGGAGGCACTACCTTTAGCAGGGTTGCGTCGGGTATGTCGCCTATGTTTTGGACACCCGAGAGGCAGGTAAGGCAACAGTGAGCGATGTTCCGGTGGTGCGAGACTATGCAAATGTCTTCCTGGAGGAGCTTCTCGGGATTCCCCCAGAATGCCAGGTGGAGGTCAGGATCGAATTGATTCCTGGTGCGGCCCCGATTTCCAAGGCGCCGTATTGGTTGGCTCCTCCCGAGATACAGGGGCTGTCTATGTAGATGCAGGAGCTGCTAGACAAGGGATTTATCAGGCCGAGTAGCTCGCCTTAGGGATCCCCGATCCTGTTTGTCAAGAAGAATGATAGGTCGCATCGCATGTGCATAGACTACCGGGAGCTGAACAAGGTAACAATGAAGAATCGTTATCCACTCCCGAGGATTTTCGACCTCTTTGACCAGCTTCACGGAGCATCTTGGTTCCCCAAGATTGATTTGCGTTTGGGTTACCATCATATGAGGTTCAAAGAGGAGGATGTGCAGAAAACGGCGTTCCAGACTCGCTATGGCCATTACGAGTTTGTGGTGATGCCCTTCGGGCTCACCAATGTTCCTGCCGCGTTCATGGATCTCATGAACCGTGTATGTACACCGATGTTGGATCAGTCCGTGATGGTATTCATTGATGATATCTTGGTTTACTCCAAGATGCAGGAGTAGCATGAGGAGCATCTGCGAGAGGTTTTGGATGGGCTGAGCAGGGGGAGCTTGTACGCTAAGTTCTCCAAGTGTGAGTTTTGGTTGCGCGAGTTGCAGTTTCTTCGGCACCTTGTCAATCAGAATGGGATTCAGGTCAACCCGGCCAAGGTGGAGGCCATGATGAGACGGGGAGTTCCGAGGTCTCCATCTGAGATTCGGAGTTTCCTAGGATTAGCCGGCTACTATCGGAGATTCATCCAGGATTTATCCAAGATAGTCGTGCCATTGACATGGCTAACCAAGAAGGTCGTACTCTTTCATTGGGGGCCTGAGCAGCAGGCCGCATTCGAGACTCTGAGACAGAGGTTGTGCGAGGCGCCAATCTTAGCCCTGCTAGAGGGCGTAGAGGATTTTGTGGTATATTATGACACGTCTTTTTCAGGTTTGGGCGCCGTTTTGATGCAGATGGGGCACGTCATTGCGTATGCTTTGAGGTAGTTGAGGCCTCACGAGGCGAACTACCTGACACATGATTTGGAGTTGGGGGCTATTGTGTTCGCCCTCAAGATTTGGCGTCATTACCTATATGGGGTTCGTTGTACCATTTACATGGACCACAAGAGCCTGAGGTATCTCATGGACCAGCTAAATCATAATATGAGGCAGTATCGGTGGCTTGATGTGGTAAAGGATTATGATTGTGAGATCCTCTACCACTCGGGGAAGGCCAATGTGGTGGCCGATGCGCTTAGCCGCAGCGCCGCGCCGATCATGGATGTGTGCATGGGGATGACAGTGATGACTCCACTGTTAGAGCAGATTCGGGAGGCTCAGCAACAGGATATGAAGGAGGAACATCGAAAGAGTGAGCGTGTAACGGGTCAGGTTTCTTCCTTCGATTACGACAACCGGGGATTGTTGACTCTGCACTGTAGGGTGTGGGTTCCGTATCATGGGGGTGCACGCTAGACACTGATGGAGGAGGCGCACAAATCCAGATTCTCTATTTAGCCCGGGGCGACGAAGATGTATAGGGATCTTCGTCTGGACTACTGGTGGCCTTGCATGAAGCGGGACGTAGCATCGTACGTGGAACGGTGCTTGACCGCAGGAAGGTCAAGGCCGAGCACTAGAGACCAAACGGCAAGATGCAGTCGTTGGGAAGACATTACGATGGATTTTAACACAAAGCTTCCGAGGACCGCGCGAGGGGTAGATTCGATTTGGGTCATCGTCGACTGATTGACCAAGAGAGCCCACTTTATCCCTATTCAGAAGAGCATCTCGGCCGAAAGGTTAGCCGACATCACGGGGTGCCAGTGTCGGTGATTTCAGACATAGACGTTCGGTTTACTTCCAGGTTCTGGAAGAAGTTCCATGATGCGCTGGGTACTCGTCTGTATTTTAGCACCGCTTCTCACCCACAAACGGATGGTCAGAATGAGCGGACCATCTAGACTCTGGAGGATATGTTGTGGGCATGCGTGCTGGACTTTGGTGGTAGCTGGGATACTTATCTTCCATTGGCTGAGTTGTCGTACAACAACAGCTATCGTGCGAGTATCGACCGCCCTCCATTCGAGATGTTGTACGGGAGGAGGTGCAGGACCCCGATATGTTGGGGTGAGGTTGGTCAGAGGGTCATGGCGAGTACCGAAGTGGTACTCGAGACTACGGAGAAGATCATGCAGGTCTGGAGCAGGCTTCGGACTGCTCAGAGTCGGCAGAAAAGTTATGCCGACAAGCGCTGATCAGACTTGGAATTCCAGGTCGGGGATATGGTTCTCCTAAAGGTGTCGCCTTGGAAGGGAGTCATCCAATTCAGGAAGCGGGGCAACTTGGGTCCCAGGTACATTGGATCTTTCAGGGTTCTAGCCCGGGTGGGCAAGGTGGCGTACAGACTGGATCTGCCAGCTGAACTCAGTCAGATCCACAACACTTTCCACGTTTCCCAGCTGCGGAAGTGTCTGGCGGGCGACTCAGCAGTGGTACCCTTAGAGGATATTCAGGTTGATGGCAGCCTGAATTACATTGAGTGGATAGCATTAATCCTTGACCGGAAGTCGAAGGATCTGAGGAACAAGAGGGTGGAGTTGGTGAAGGTGCAGTGGCAGGACCGGAAGGGGTCAGAATATACGGCTAGTGGTGCGTTTTTCAAGGAATTATGTCACATGATCATCAATGTTATCGACTGGTATTCAAATTATGGATACGTATAAAACGAAATTTTGTGTTCATTCCATCTTTACGCGTTTAAAAGTTTTCTCAGACGAATTGAGGCCTAAATTCTCTCTGTTCTTCAAAGTTTCTCAAACCCCTAATCAATAGCTGCTACTCAAACAACCACCACTGATGATGTTTCTTCTCAACCGATTATGAAAATTCAAAGTACCAATTACCAAGTTGATGGTAATGTCTCTGTGTACCCAGAAGAACTCAAGATGCTTATTGTAGCTCTTAAACATTCAGTCTCATCAACTGCAATGTTCGACTTGTTTGTTGTTCCAATGTCTTGGCTTTCGATGGCTGGTTCTACTACAACATACAGCAAGGCGATGGATGTGGTAACATTTAATTTGGTTAATGATAAAAATGTTCGTATCACCAAGAAACTGTTCACTCAAATTCGTGAAATCCCCAATTCTCCACCTTTCTACAAAATTACGAATGATCAAGTTCTTCATATGTTCAACGAGATGGGCTACCAACCTACTCTCACAAAGATCAGTGAGTTCAAGAAGTCAAGTCTGCCCTGTATCTGGAATTTCTTGTTTGGAATTTGCCTTCGATGTCTTATAGGTCGAAGTGTTGGTCTTGACAAGGGAAGACTGGAAGTATATGCCATGGTTGCCGGTATCTACTATGACTTGCTCGTAGATTATGCCACGTAAATGTGGAAAGAATTTCTAAAGAGTGTGGAGAACATAAATGCCATTCACGGGATTTCATGTTCGAGGTATTGGAGTCTTATTCTTCATTATGCTTATGACAAATAAGGAATTCAGGTTCCTGATGATGAACCCAAAGCAGAATTTTTGAAGTATCATTTTCCAAAGACAGTTGCGGACGATGAAGAGGAATTTCCAAACATAGCACGTATTCCTGATGCTATGCTGAAGAAGTTAGATCCTGCAAACCTAGTTCTCGTGGATTATTTGAAAACTATCAATCCAACTGTGAAAACTAGAATTCTTTTGCCACGAACAGATGAGGGTTCTTCAAAGGTGTCTCGAAAAACAAAGAATGTTGTTGATGCCAAATTTTCGAAGCCGGTTCAAGAATCAAAAAGTGAAAAGCTTTTAAAGAAGAAGGCTAGTGAAAAAGTTAAAAGTCCTAAGATGGTGGAAAAGCCTGTTGAGGCTGTAAAGGATATTCCATCGAAGGAGTTGATGCCTTCGAAATTAGGTGTATTGAAGAGACTAAAGAAGAAAGCTAACAGAGCATGACACTCACTTGAAAGATCATCAAGTTTTTCTCCAACTATGGTTAAAAATCCTTATGTTACTCGAACAGCTGTTACAATTCGTTACATTCCTGCACAAATTTCTCCAGCATCGAAGAAAAGGAGGGCTGAAGATGTTGCGAAACATAACGCAAAGAAGATAAAGAAGAGAAAGTTGGTTCTTCGTGAAGAATCACTAGAAGATGAAAGTGTACCCGAGACACCTCCAAAGAAATCTATAGCAGAGAAGACTGTTCTCATACCACCTGAAGTTGTTTGAAAGCTACAACAAATAAACTTCCTACTTCTGTTTTCAAGAAGATTGGTCCTATTTTTTCGACAACGGTAACAACAAGACCCATTCAAAAGGGTATGTTTATTGGATCTTCTGGAGCTGGAGGGAGCTCTAGTGCTTCGAAACCAAAGGATTGTGAAGAAGATAAAGGAAAAGGGAAAGGTATTAGTACTGAGCCTTCGAAAGATGATAAAAAGGCAGAAAGTGAGGAAGAAATGGAAAAACAACGTCAAATTTAGAGCATTCTGAGACTTCGCGAAAACGATCCACCCATAATGGATAAAGGTGATCCAAAGAAACTCTACAATTATAAAAACATTGAGCCAGCATGTCATACAAGCAAATGTATGCATTTGAAAAGAAGCATAGAGAAAGTTATTCTATCAAAAACTCGGATATGAATCAACTTTATTTTCCTGTTATTGAAATGATGTTTATCACTGCTCAGTATAAGATTGTTGATCAATTCAAGAATGTAGATGATTTTCTACATATGAAGATAAGATTTCATGCAATGTTAGGGAACGAACAGGAGGAAGTGTGGTCCTTAATCAAAATTGTTTGAGTTCTGAGCATAACAAAGGATGTGATGTTTGAAAACATGATACAAAATTTTAGGTTTCTATGTTGTGAGGGTAAATAACACAGCTTGTGATTTTTCTGTTGCTGACTTTCCATTAATGAACTTGAATGATCTTATCCAAGTTGCATTGATTCTAAAAGATACAAATGCTTCAAAACTACAAGGAACAGACAAGGAGGTTTTGAGACTTCGTCTTGGTCATTTAAAAATCTTTATAGAGAATTACTATGATTATCTAGCCTTGACTGATGTTGAGCTATCTACAGCAATAGGAAAAGAAGTTAAGTTGCTCAGGAAGTTGTGATGTCTCAAGCCAAGCTTAAGAAGTTTGTTGATGGAGAAATATGTCTAAAGCCTTTGGGACTTGTTTTCTCAGGAAAATGAAAGAAAGGGAAGGCCATGAAGTTTTTGTTTCAAGATTTAGAAGTTGAAAGATATACAACAACTCAATATACAAACTTTATTGTTCGTATGAATAGTTGTAATAACAATAACGAAGGAGATAACATTGAGCTAAAGAAGGTTATGAGCTGGTATTCTGAGATTCGAAGGATGATGCATATTGCTTCTCAAATACTCACGAATTGAGTTCGACACTGATTACAAAGGGGGAGAATGTTGGCGTCGATAATGTTGTAATGTGTCGAACTTATTTGAGTTAGTTTCGAAAATATGTAATCTATTTACTAAGGCATTTTAGTTTCGAAGTCTAATGTCTAGCCCTTAGTTTTTTTTGTATACTTTCTTAGTTTCCTATAAATGGGTGTTGTACTCAGATAGAACTTTTGCAACTCTTTCTGTCTAAGAATACTCTCTGTATTTGAAAGTATAAGTGAGTTATAAAACACATCTTATTTACTCCTGGTGTTCATATTACTTTGTTTACTATGATTTTGTTCATACTTAATTCAACACTTCTACAGCACTAACTGCATTAAATGTTAAGTCCGCATTGATCCTTAAGTTGCATTCTAAATCAGCACTAAGTGTAAAATTGCTGCCTGATAAAGAAGAGATTAGGAACAATTTGTTCACTTCCCGGTTGGATACTAAATCTGGAAAAGATATATTCCGAAAGAAGAAGGGTAGCACGAATGAAAGAGAAGCGATCAAGGGTAAGTTCCTACAGATACGTACTAAGGGTAAGCAACGAAGTTTTGGTACATCTCAAGTGTAAAGACTATTTAAGTATCGTCTACAAAATAAATTATGAAATGATTGAGGATCTTCGAGGCTATAATTAATAATACGGTTACTCATACAATAATAGAATCATAATTGAAGAATATAGTTAGAGAGTCGTTGTTTCTAATGAAGGTTGTGAAAGTTTATGATATTTTAAATCACATTGTGTAGATCACATTTTGAGTGTTTAGATATGATTATTGATCTCACTATTATAAAAATGTATAGTAATTCCAAGAATAGGAAGATACACGTGTGGCAATCAAATGAAGAAGTAAAATAATAAAGAGATAAATTAAGCTTAAAAGTTTAACTCGTCAATGATGGAATTTAACTAGAAATACATATTAAAATTTTTGAAAAATTGTCCAATTGTTTAAGTCAGGACAAATTCAAGTTTATAAGGAGTCAAAATATTTATGAGAACATGTTTGAGAGTTTAGGAACTTATTGGAAATTACAAAGTAGAATGCTATTTTAAGAAAGGTGTAAAAATCACGGTCATTCAAAATAGTGCATTCTTTATTTAGTGATCTTACAAAAATAATCATTTGAATGATAGATAACCATAACATTTAAAACTTTTTTATATTTTTAAAGGAAAGAAGAAACATAAGAAAATGTATTATTTCACATATACTTTTTGGATTTAGAAAAATGAAAAGAACAAGGGTATTCATCTTGTGTATTAATTGTATGAAAAATACAATGATAATTGTACTTTAAATAAAGTTTCAAAATTTAGAAGGATAGGGAAAATGTAAATAAGGATCACTTGTTTATAGTATAGTTCAAACTAAAAATAAAATGTTTACGATAAAAGGCATAATTAAAAATATCAAAATTGACTAAATCAAAATTATGCCTCGTGACTATACACGTATTAATCACTCAGATTAATAAAGGTAGACTTATAGTATGTATATATGCATAGGAACATGGTACCAAGAGAAGAAAATTAGACAAAAACAAAGTTAGACAATGTATTATGTTGTTATTATGGGTGTACGAGATCTAAAATCAGATAGAGAGCAATAATTAAAGTGCGGGGAAAAGAAATGGAAGGTAACGACAACAATGATTGCTATTGTTAAATTTTAAGAACAATATATATTGGTAGATTTAAAACCAGGTCAAGATATATTTCAAAGTTCACTATTTGATGTATGTTGATGATTACATAGAAATGCAGAAGTTTTAAAGTTTTTACTAAAAATTCACGAGTTATATATTAAGTTCAACTCCATTTGTGAAAAAGAAGAAACACTACAAATCGTAAATGAAAATCTGAAAATTTTGATCTTTTAGACTGAAGTCCAACAATGGTTAAAATGTGTAACACCCCAATTCTGGTATGTTATTTAAATGTTTATTTTTCAAGTTTTCAAGAGGGACTCGACAAGTCAGTAGCCCGACTCGTCGAGTAGAGACGGGATTTCGAGCACATGTAAGTAGGTGAATCGACGAGTGCATATGCTCGGACTCGGGGAGTCCGCCAGTCTAGAAGAAACCCTAAATCCATGGGTTTGTACCCTATTTAAACAAATTTTTGGGCATTCATTAGCCTCCCTCACCCACAGAAAAGTCCCACATGAAAACCTTAGCCTCCCTTATCATTTTGGTGTGAATTCTCACTTTGTGAAGTTGTACTTCATTTGTGGATTAGAAGAAGAGAAAAGAAGAGAAGGAATCATGGGAGAAGCAAGTTGATCTGATTTTTTGGTGGTATCACAGTCTTCATTGAGGTATTGATCTCAAAACCTTGTCCTTCTTCATGTAGATCTCATAGGAAGTTTGTTTTTCCATCCTTAGCTTAATAATGGGATAGAGGGCATGTAGAGACGAATAGCCTTCAGATCTACCAAGGTTTGAGCTCTAGGAGCTCAGATCTATTGTCTTTATGGAACCATTTTGCATGAGAAGCCTAAATCTACTCCTTTTAGTGCATTTTGAGCCTTTAAACCTTTATGGGTGCCTATATACACGTAAAGTTGGAAACTTTACGTGTTAATCAAGCCTTACGAACTCATATCTATAAGTTGTATGCAATGGTTTTGAGCAGAATCATCTGTATAGGATTTGCATGCAACAGACTCGGCGACTCGTTCTTCGGACTCGGCAAGTCGAGTCGCGAGTCCTCGATTTTCCCCTTTTCGAGTAATGCCGAATGGAACCAGTGAGTGAGAGGTGGACTCAGTGAGTTGGAGGTCAGACTCATTCATGGAGGGACTCAGCGAGTCAATGCCCTGACTCGTCGAGTCCAAGGCAATATTCATACCTCAAGAACATACTCGGCAAGTTGTTATACAACTCGGCGAGTCATAACCAGAGTGTTTATATGATGAAGGAGAACTCGACGAGTTGTTCATACAACTCGGTGAGTCAGATGAAGATTTACTAAGTGTTAATATCGCAGAGGAACTCGTCGAGTCTATGCCAAACTCGACGAGTAGTAGCGGGCAAGAATGAGAAATGATAGTAGGGACTCGATGAGTTGGCAGCCCAACTCGACGAGTCGGGTTAACTGTATGTTGACTTTGACCAGGAGGTTGACATAGACCAGGGGTAATATACTCATGTTACCCTCAGTATAGTTATCAGTATTTGATTGAGTGTATTTATGGGAAATTGTAGCCGGGGAGATACCGGAGCAACAGCAGATAGTTTCCCGAGCAGTTTGTTCAGCAACCAGATTACGAGGTGATTGTCGTTCCAGTAGGAACGGGTCTAAGGCCACAACGTCAGCCCGTTTAGTTAATAGTAGTTTCCGGACTTCGGTCCAATGCAGTAGTTAGTTTGCCTAAGGTCTTCGTGATTCAGGCAGGGTTCTTGTGTTATATGTGTTCCGGACTTCGGTCCGATGCAGTATGCAGTATCAGTGTTTATACTATTTGCTATGAGTATACTATGCTATCTTCAGTCAGTTTCCGGACTTCGGTCTGATACAGGGAACAATGGCCCAGTTAGTTCCGGACTTCGGTCCGATGAAGTTTCTGGATTCGGTCCGATGTAGAGGGCAAGGCCGTGGTTTGTTTTGTATTTCGGTCCGATGCGGTTTCTGAACTTCGGTCCGATACAGTGGGCAAGGCCCAATAGTTGTTTACATGTTTATGTATGGTATGTTGTAGTGTGGGGGAGCTCACTAAGCTTCGTGCTTACAGTTTCAGTTTTGGTTTGAGGTACTTCCGCAAGCAAATGGAAGAGCTCGGGATGATGGCATCGCGCACACCACAGCTTCAGCTTATTTTCCCAGGAGTTTTTGTTCAGACATTTTTATATGATTTGATATAGTCTTGATACGACATTTTTATCATGGTTTTGGAGATTTATGACGTATGGTTTTATGTTATAGAAATCAGTGTAATGATTTTTAGTATTTTAAAAACAAAAATTTTTGGGTCGTATTTTGGGATGTTTCAAGTTGGTATCAAATCTTTGGTTTGAGGGATTCGGATACACTTTCGGGTGTGTCTGAAGCCAAACAAAGGAAACGGTAAAAGATTTTCAAAAGAAAAACATTTTCGAAAAGGATTTTTGAAAAACAACTTAGAAAGAAAATGAGTTTTGATAAAGAGAAAAGGGTGTGGTGCATGTAATCAACCAAGCTCAAGTAAGTACTCCCAAATTACCTATACAAGTTTATGTTATCAGTTTTAGTTTCAGTTTCAGTAGAGCAGCATGCTAGTATAGGATTAAGGATCTAGGAGGATGCCTTATTTCCCTGCTTTATGTGTTTCATCTTGATGAGAATTGCATGCTAGTATTGAGTAGACAGTAGTAGGATAGCCTGTGTAGGTTATGCCTGATAGTATGAGCTTAGCATTATATGCTAGTACAGTTTCTTTTGATGAGAATAGTTTTGCATGAGTATGTTTCATTAGTCTGAATGTTGCTTGCTTTGTGCATTGTGGGACATGGAGTAATGGGAGTTATTTATTAGGTAGGTATGTTAAGTCACATGCAATCAGGGATGAATAATCCGAGAGGATTGGATTTGACCCTATTGCATAGCTCTTGTTTGAGTCCTAACCATTGTAGGGATGAGTCCCTTACTCGAAGGATTATCTGGGCCTCGTTGCATGTGATGGTATCCACGTGGTGGCTTGTTGGAATTACGAAGAGGCCTTCAGCAGCTGAGGACTGGTTGTGGTTGAGTCATAGATTTCCCTAGGGCAAGCGTAGGATGAGAGTAGCAGAGACCAGTAGCAGTAGAGTGACTTGGTGGAGTCAAGACAGTTCTTGAGGAAAGTACGGATAGATGTGGAAGGTAGTATGGGCCCGTACTACTGAAAGCAGAGGATCCGTACTCGAATCAATGAAGGCTGAGATGAGACTAGGAAACTTGTAGTAGTAGCGATCCCTTGAGATGTTTTAGTATTCTGACGTTTGTTATGATGTGTTTTCAGAATGGTGGTTTTGCGACCTAGACCAGTAGCCGGAAATTCAAGTGTCGTAGAGTAGACTAGGGAGTTTCTATCTTCAGAGATTACTCGCATCATACTTGAGCAGTATCCTGTGATCTTCGGTTTGATCAAGGAGGGTATCCTAGATCTGATTAATGAGAGATTGGGCACTTTCCGTGCAGAGGTAGCGGCCATGATGGGGTCGTGCACGCTCACTTTCAGGGAGTTCCAGGCATGTGGAGCTCCAGATTATCACCGGGCGTGGGACCCTATTGCGAGCACTAGGTGGATAGCGGATGTGGCCAACGCATTCCGCATGAGCACGTGTCCCGAGGGGGACAAGATCAGATTGGCGTCTTGTCTTTTGAAGGACAGGGAACGAGATAGGTGGGAGGCGGTCGAACATGTCATTGGAGATGACACAACATTGGAGGCTATGACCTGGGCGGATTTTACTGCCAGGTTCTGGGATGAGTTTGCACCGGTTATTGAGGTGCAGCAGTTGGCTAGAAGTTTCAGGACCTCACCCAGACTACAGAGATAGTGGTGGAGATTACCGCCAAGTTCAGGGAGAGGTTGCTTCTCGTTCCTCAGTACGCAGCTGATGAGGAAATGAAGAAGGCCCGTTATCATGAGATGTTGCGGAGTGATATCCACCAGCTTGTGAGCCGGTCTAGCTCTAAAACGCTGGATGACATGATTGCTAGGGCTCGGGAGAGGGAGATTGATCTTGAGATGGAGAGGAAGAGGAAGCCGGAGGCGGCTTCGGGTATAAGGGGTTCGAGCATAAAGCCCAAGGTTTCAGATCATAGATCCAAGAGTTAGTAGAGCCACGGTCGGTGTGGCAAGTGTGGGAGATTGCACGACATGGCGTGCAAGGTAGGGAGTGTCGGCTGCTACAAGTGCGGTCGAACTTGGCATATGAGCAGAGATTGTACAGCCATTACTACCGCCACTGCGACATCAGATCTTATTTGCTTTCATTGCAATCAGAGGGGACATAAAAAGTCCCAGTGTCCGAGTTTAGCTACAGCAGGGAAGGTGGCAGCACCTGCCCCTACTACCATGACGATTACAGACGGCCGTCAGGGCCGAGTTAAGACGCCGGTTGTGAAGAGCAGGGCTTTTTAGCTGACAGCAGAGGAGGCACGAGCGACTCCTGATATGGTGACGGGTATGTCTTTTTCCCTTATCTCTGCATTTTTATCGATTGTTTCTTATGGTTATATGTTTTGTATAGGGTTGTTCTCAGTGAACGGCATTTCAGCCACAATATTTTTTGATTCGGGGGCTACCCGATCATTCGTCTCACTTGGGCTTAGCAAGAGGTTTAGTATAGCTCCAGGGGAGCTGGATTGTCCACTTGAGGTTGAGATAGCATATGACAGGACTGTTAGGGCCATGAGAGTACACAGAGGATGTTCTGTACAATTGTTCCATGAGCAGTTTTCGATGGACTTTGTCCCTATTCCCCTGCGAGGGAATAAGGTCATAGTAGGCATGGATTGGCTGAGTCCCAATGGGGCGGTGATAGATTGTGAGCTGCAGTTAGTGAGGGTTCGCACTCCTAGTGGGGGAGAGTTAGTGATTTAGGGCGAGAAGCCACATCGGACCAGTTCTTTGTTCAGCAGCGAGAGCGAGGCGCTACTTTCAGCAGGGTTGCACCGGTTATATTACCTATGTGTTAGATGCCCGGGAGAAGGGCAAGACGACAGTTGATGATGTTCCGGTAGTGCGAGACTACTCGGATGTATTTCAAGAGGATTTGCCTGGAATACCTCTCTAGAGACTGGTCAAGTTCAAGATTGACCTGATTCCTGGTGCGACTCCGATAGCCAAGGCACCATATCGATTGGCTCCCCCTAGAGATGCAGGAGTTGTCTACGCAACTACAAGAGCTTCTAGACAAGGGTTTTATCCAGCCGAGCGGTTCGCCCTGGGGAGCACCTATTTTGTTTGTGGAGAAGAAGGATGGGTCACACCGTATGTGTATAGATTACCGGGAGTTGAATAAGGTAACGGTGAAGAACCGTTACCCACTTCCGAGGATAGATGATTTGTTTGATCAGCTTCAGGGAGCGTCTTGGTTTTCCAAGGTCGATTTGCGCTCCGGATATCATCCGATGCGGGTCAGACATGAGGATGTGCAAAATACTGCTTTTAGGACCTGGTATGGTGATTATGAGTTTGTGGTGATGCCATTTGGGCTCACCAATGCTCCAACCGCATTCATGGACCCCATGAATCGCGTATGCAGGCTGATGCTGGATCGGTCTGTGATAGTATTCATAGATGATATCTTGGTTTATTCCAAGACTCAGGAGCAGCATGAGGAGCACCTGAGAGAGGTGCTAGAGGTTTTGAGGAGGGAGAGACTTTTCGCGAAGTTCTCCAAGTGCGAGTTCTGGTTGTGCAAGGTGCAGTTCCTTGGACACCTATATTGATAGATCCGGCCAAGATAGAGGCCGTGATGCAGTGGGAAGTCCCGAGATCCCCATCTGAGCTTTGAAGCTTCCTAGGTTTGGCAGGGTACTACAAGAGATTTATCCAGGATTTCTCCAAGATAGTTGTACCGCTTACCCGACTGATTAAGAAGTCGGTGGTGTTTCGATGGGGGTCTGAGCAGCAGGCAACATTTGAGACCTTCAGGAAGAGATTGTGCAAGGCACCGATTATTACCCTGCCAGAGGGAGTAGAGGATTTTGTAGTCTACTGTGATGCTTCGATCGCAGGTATGGGAGCAGTGTTGATGCAGCGAGGCCGTGTGATAGCTTATGCCTCTAGACAGTTGAAGCCTCACGAGGCTAACTATCCTACGCATGATTTAGAGCTGGGAGCAGTGGTGTTTGCCCTCAATATTTGGAGACACTACCTCTATGGGGTCTGTTATACCGTCTACACTGATCACAAGAGTCTGAGGTACCTCATGGATCAGCCGAATCTTAACATGAGGCAGAGGCAATGGTTAGATGTGTTGAAGGATTAGGATTGCAAGATCCTTTATCACCCAGGGAAGGCCAATGTAGTGGCCGACGCCCTGATCCACAAGGCAGCAGCGGCCCCGATAAGGGATATATGTCTGAGGATGATAGTAATTTCTCCATTTTTGGAGCAGAACAGAGAGGCGCAAATCGAGGGCCTCAAGGAGGAGAGGCAGAAATGTGAGAGGATCGTGGGCCGAGTAGCTTCCTTTGACTATGAAAATTGATGATTGCTGACCCTTCATGGGAGAGTTTCGGAACCGTACTGGGGCGGAGTACGACAAGTGCTAATGGACGAGGCTCATAAGTCTCGATTTTCCATCCACCCAAGGGCGACGAAGATGTATAAGGATCTTCGACCCGATTATTGGTGGCCCTGCATTAAGCGGGATGTCGCCTGATATGTTATTTAAATGTTTATTTTTCGAGTTTTCAAGAGGGACTCAACGAGTCAGTAGCCCGACTCATCGAGTAGAGATGGGATTTCGAGCACGTGTAAGTAGGCGACTCGACGAGTCTATATGCTCGGACTCGACGAGTCCGCCAGTCTGGAAGAAACCCTAAATCCACGGGTTTGAACCCTATTTAAACAACTTTTTGGGCATTCATTAGCCTCCCCCACCTACAGAAAAGTCCCACACGAAAACCCTAGACTCCCTTATCATCTTGGTGTGAATTCTCACTTTGTGAAGTTGTGGTTCATTTGTGGATTAGAAGAAGAGAAGAGAAGAGGAGGAATCAAGGGAGAAGCAAGTAGATCTGAGTTTTCGGTGGTATCACAGTCTTCATTGAGGTATTGATCTCAAACCCTTTTCCTTCTTCATGTAGATCTCATAGGAAGTTTGTTTTGCCATCCTTAGGTTAATAATGGGATAGAGGGCATGTAGAGATGAATAGCCTTCAGATCTACCAAGATTTGAGCTCTAGAAGCTCAGATCTATTGTCTTTATGGAACCGTTTTGTATGAGAACCCTAGATCTACTCCTTTTAGTGCATTTTGAGCCTTTAAACCTTTATGGATGCCTATGTACACATAATTTGGAAACTTTACGTGTTAATCAAGCCTTAGGAACCCAGATCTATAAGTTGTATGCAATGGTTTTGAGCAGAATCATCTTTATAGGATTTGCATGAAACCGACTCGGCGACTCGTTCTTTGGACTCAGTGAGTCAAGTCACGAGTCCCCAATTTTCCCCTTTTCGAGTTATGCCGAGTGGAACCAGTGAGTGAGAGGTGGACTCAGCGAGTTGGAGGTCAGACTCATTCATAGAGGGACTCGACAAGTCAATGCCCTGACTCGGAGAGTCCAAGGCAATCTTCATACCTCAAGAACAGACTCAGCAAGTTGTTCATACAATTCGGCGAGTCACAGCCAGAGTGTTTATATGATGAAGGAGAACTCGACGAGTTGTTCATACAACTCGGCGAGTAAAATGAAGATTTACTGAGTGTTAGTTCGTCGAGTCTATGCCAAACTCGATGAGTAGTAGCGGGCAGGAATGAGAAATGACAGTAGGGACTCGACGAGTTGGCGGCCCAACTTGACGAGTCGGGTCGAATGTATGTTGACTTGGACCAGGAGGTTGACTTTGACTAGGGGGAATATAGTCATGTTACCCTCAGTATAGTTGTCAGTATTTGATTGAGTGTATTTATGGGAAGTTATAGCCGGGGAGATACCGGAGCGGCAGCAGACAGTTTCCCGAGCAGTTCGTTCAGCAGCCAGATTACGAGGTGAGTTTCCTTCCAGTAGGAACGAGTCTAAGGCCACAATGCCGGCCTGTTTAGTTAGTAGTAGTTTCCGGACTTCGGTCCGATGCAGTAGTTAGTCTGCCTGAGGTCATCGTCATTCAGGCAGGGTTCTTGTTTTATATGTGTTCCGAACTTCGGTCCAATGGAGTATGCAGTATTAGTGTTTATGCTATTTGCTATGTTTATTCTATGCTATGTTCAGTCAGTTTCCGGACTTCGGTATGATGCAGGGGACAAGGTCCCAGTTAGTTCCAGACTTCGGTCTGATGCAGTTTCCGGACTTCGGTCCGATGCAGAGGGCAAGGCCCTGGTTAGTTTCGGACTTCAGTCCGATGCAGTTTCCAGACTTCGGTCCGATGCAAGGGGAAAGGTCCTAGTTATTTCCGGACTTCAGTCCGATGCAGTTTCTGGGATTCAGTCCGATGTAGAGGGCAAAGCCCTGGTTAGTTCCAGACTTCAGTCTGATGCAGTTTCCGGACTTCGGTCTGATGCAGTGGGCAAGCCCCAATAGTTGTTTACATGTTTATGTATGGTATGTGGTAGTTTGGGGGAGCTCACTAAGCTTCGTGCTTACAGTTTCAGTTTTGGTTTCAGGTACTTCCGCAAGCAAAGGGAAGAGCTCGGGATGATGACATCGCACACACCACAACTTCAGCATATTTTCCTAGGAGTTTTTGTTGCAGACATTTTTATATGATTCGATATAGTCTTGATACGATATTTTTATCATGGTTTTGGAGATTTATGACGTATGGTTTTATGTTATAGCAATCAGTGTTATGATTTTTAGTATTATAAAAACTAAAATTTTTGGGTCGTATTTTGGGATGTTTCAAAATGGATAAGCTAAAGACTCAATATATTTAGAACAATAATTATTCATTGTTGAGAGTGTATCACTGGATATTTAAAAGTGAACACTAAGTTAACAAATGCTATAAATTTTAGAAACTTTATATATTATAAAACTATATTGAAGCAAAGTACACAAATAAGGTATGTTTTTAAATATAAGCATTAGAGATGTCTTATAAACATGTTTGAAGTATAAATATACATAAATATAGTGTTGGGTTTTGAGAAAACACATTAAAGTAAATTACAATTTCTAAAGAAAAGCTGGTATTCTCTATAGCCTTCGGCTCTGATACCATTTCTATCAAACCCCGCTAAAGCAGAAACACAGGGCGTGGTAGTACAAAGGGTGTCATAGAAAAGTTAAAAGACAACACCAACCATAGTATTAAAAACTTTACAAATTACAATATGTTTGAACAACTTTTAAAATTAATTACAACGTTTAAAATAGAAAAAAAACATGCAAATGCTCCTACAAGTGTGATGTCTCAACATGCTTCTTACTAGGTGATTCCTGAAAATGCATGTATAACGAGCGTCAATAATAAAAATATTTGGTTAGTTCACAAGTTACAAATAATATTGATTTTATGAATCATAATCAAGTTATGATAGAAGTTTCTTTAATAAAAGTACATTTCTAAAATGAGTAAATAATTTTGCATAAAAAAACGTTTGTTGTCATCATGATAAATAAAGTATGTTGCCAAAATGAGATGAAAAGTTCATATTCTCATAGGAAATAAAGTTCCGTTGCTAAAATAAGTATACAAGTTTCATTGCTAAAATGAGTATACAAGTTTCGTTGCTAAAAAACGATGTAATTTTCGTATGTGCATCAAGTTTCCATTCATGAGTTCACAACCCAAGCCTATTGACCAAATCGTGCCCTATTGACTATTATGTGTATCGCAAACATAGAGAATTAAATGGTAAAATGCACTCAAGCAAATCGTGCGAGTGACGAGTTGTCTGCCTCTTGATAGCGCTATCCATAATGACCATGGGCTCAAAAGAGTTAATGAGCTGTGTCAAATGATTCCAGGGACTTAACCGCGATACAATCCTCATGAATTAAAGTAACATACACATACATGCCAAATATAGCAACCAGGTTTATATGAGTCAAAATAAATACAATGAACATAAATAGTTTAGGACATGCTTTTCCACCCCAAAACATTTAAAAACCCAAAAACAAATATAGGCGGAAGGTGTGAATACTCACAGTGCTATGAGATAATGCAAATGGTGCCTTGAACTATGCTCCATTCGTACCACTATCGATTCCTACAACGATGTTACATACTAATGAGTCTCTAATTGAAATCTAATACTAATATACTTATTACTACAATAGATTTAAGCCAATAATGTGTCAAAATTTTTATATTGATAAGTTATAAAAATGTTTCTTTGAATATTAAATTTCCATGAAACAATTGTTATATAACAATTTAAGTGGAAAATTCTCATTATTGAAATGTTAATATTTAACATTTTAAGATGTGTTCCAATGATTAAATATTCAAAAACTAAATCAATTTAGTTCTAAAAATTTCCAAACTTTGTATTTCAGTTTCAATTGAAGTCGAATATGTTAAGATAAATTTTCTTGAATTTTTTATTTGTCTAACTATTTTTCACAATTTTAATTCCTTGAATAATGATAAAATCATGGAAAAATAGTAAAATATTATGAAAAATTCTTATAATTTTTTGTAACTCTTTTACAATGTACATAATCTGGGAAAATTATTGAAAGTCATTTTTAAATAGTAAATCCCTATTTTTAGAATTTAAGTGTGTTTAATACTAAGAAAATAGACATAAAAAGTAAACAGTTAAGATAAATATCCAAAAGTTTCACTTATTTAATTATTTTAATATACATTAAATATTGGAAAAATAGTAAAAGGTTATGGAAAATTCATACAATTTTTCTGTGAAGCTCATATAATATATAGAAGCATTGAAAAATAATAAATGTGATTTTTATAACTTGGAACCCAATTTGTGTTATTTATTTTCCTTAATAAAGATAAAATAAATACTAACTGATTGTAAATAGTAATAAAACTTTCTCAAACTTCATGGGTATGTTGGTTTATAGTATAGGTCATTTACGAATTTTTCCAAAATTTATTTAATAGCGTAAGTATTTTATATACTTTAACACTCTATTTTCTTATTATTTTCATGTAAAAATAAAGAAAATATATTTGAAGATGAAATTTTCCGGAATACATCTTCACAAATTTTAATAATAGTGAAAAATCATTTTCTTATTTTGGATGTCGAAAAAAATGCCTAAAGGGTCAATGTATTATAGAAAAAACTTGGTTCTTGTGATTTTGGTAAAGGTTATTGATGTCACTTTGACAATTTTTGCAGCATGTTCCAAAGACAGACTTTTGTATCAAGATCTTCTTTTCCCTCTGCATATATGATGTTATGTGACATCCCCAATTTCACGGCTAGAAAAGACACATTTGTTTATGCTTTATTTGAAAATCAGAGTATATTTTTAAAGAAATATATTGCAGAATTTGTTCCCAGAAAAAAAAAAAAAACATGATAATATGTTATCAAAGCATTTCCGAAGAAATGTATTATATTCATTTTAAGACATTGGGATGTCTTCGTCAATACAGAAACATAAGCATAAACAGAACTTACATTTATTTACACTAGTGATCTAAATCTCCTTTAATCTCTCAGTGTAAGGTAACATCGTATCGATGCCTGTGATACAAATATATTGAGTCGGTCAGGTTTGGAAACCTGGTGAGTACATAGGGTTTTCAAGCCACAATAATATATTTATTAAGTTTAATCATCAAAAAATTAACCCAATTACCCTTCCCCATTATCTTCTTTATTCTACCCTAAGAATCAGGTATTCCTCGTTCATTTATTCTCAATGGTTATCCTAAGGAATAGACATGAAATCCATCATTTCCAGGGTTACTCAACAGACACTAAATCCATAGTTGATAGGGTTTATCTCGTTTATCGACAATATCATTTTCGAGACTCCTCTCGCTATACATATCAATGGGTTTTTATCTCGTTTATCGACAATATCGTTTTCGAGACTCCTTTTGCAGTACATTTCAATGGGTTTTGAGAGTACACAAGATGAACATATTATTCACAACACCTACAAGTTGCGAGCCTGCTAGTATTCCAATGGACTATCGAGAATAGTCTGTGGTTGTCATCCATACTCTGCTAAATGACAGGGCCAACGTTTGGGTAAAGGCTTCTCTAATTTCTCACCTATCACCCTTATCTCATAATATATATCACCTTTCATCTCATCATCCAACTCATCTTTTATCTACCCATCTTTACGCATTGTAATTTATAAGTATAAAATACTTATACAATTTAAATCATTTAAAACATATATAATAGTGTTCATATAGCATAGATAACAAGTATACAGATAATATGCACACATAGCATGTAATTTATATAAAATCCTTTATATCTATGTGTAAGATGAGAGTAACTATGCACTCACTTAAAGCGTGCTTTGATAGTATCTAGCTAGAAAAGGTCAATAGTTCGTGATCATCAGGCTCGGGACGGGGAATGCCTTCAGCAAACAAGAGAGAAAGAAGATTTTTTTGAGTAAAAATGGTAGAGGTCGAGCTTGCTATTTATAGGTAGTTTTATGCCTTCTCACGTCGTGAGAATTAATTGCTCACGTCGTGAGCCATGGCTGAATCACCTCGTAGCTTCGTCATCTGTGTTCTAGGCTTGAATAGTGTCCATTTGACTACTTACGTTGTGAGAAAAGAGGCTCACATCATGAGTCCATTCAGATTAGGGTTTCTGACACGTGTCATGCTCTCAGATAGCTACATCTTCGGAAGGCCATAACTTTTGCATATGAGCTCTATTTATGACGTTCTTTATATCCACGCGTAGGTGAAGACGTACTCTACAACTTTCTTTGAGACCACTAAGGCTAAAAAGTATTTTATCTTAAACTCACGTTTTACGATTCCCGGTGTCGTGTCGTTTTGTCGTGAAAATTCGACATGTCATAACTTCTTCGTTATAACTCGGATTGCAGCGTTCTTTATATATACGGAAACCTTGTGACATATACTACAACTTGGTTAAGATTATTTCTTCTAAATAATCATCAATAAAAAAATCATTTTCGACACTTATCGTCTCAAAGTTGACTAGCCCGAGTCTGCAGGCATTACAGTTAAGTGCTCAAATTAAATTTTCCTAGATTTTTAGTAAGGAATAAGTCCTTTGAACATGCAATACAAAACTAGTATTCACAAAAAGGTTTTGTTTGAGCAATAGTTTTGTAAAAATTCTTAAAAATTGTAATTTGGAATTTTTCATTGAGCTCAAATGGGTTTGAAAGCTAACACAAAATATTATATTTCAGAAAAGGAATCTTGAATTTTAGTTAAGAAATGAGTGAAATATGGAAGTTCAAAATCAGGTATAGAAATTTGGCAGATTGCATGATTGCTAATAGGTTGGAAAAATGAACTTTATTCATTACTTTGAGAAAATAATTTAAAATATTTAATGAAATCATGATCCATACATGTTATGATCACATTTCCAAAGATCAAATATATTTAAAAATCATAATTTACATACATGCATTAAAATACAAAAATCTTATTTCTCAAGAACTCTTAAAATGACTTTTATGTTGTTTATGAGAAATCTTTTGATCCAAACATTTGGGTTTGAGTTTTAGCGTATGAAATATGAATTAATGAACATTCATGAAGTTAAAAAAAAGTTTTTGATGCTTTAGAAATGATTTAGGTACAAAAGACTCAAAATTTCAAGAACAAAGTGTGAAAATCACCATTGATGATGGTTTAGTGCTTGTAGGTGTTCATCTTTGGTCTCAACTTTGGTTTGACCATGGATTATCACTATTTTCATAGCTAGAAACATGTTTAAAGTGATAATCTAGAAACATCAAGATCAAAGACAAGAATGGGTCATAAAATCCAAAAATAAAAGATGAAAATAACAAGGAAACTTGTATAAATTGTTATGGATCTTCAAAAGATGTAAGCTATTACCTTTTTCTTTGTTATGTAGCTTCAAAAACACCTAAATATCTCCTGAATTTTGTGGGTTGGAGGCTGGTTTTTAGAGAGGGAGAGTGTGGGGTTTTAGAGAGAAGAAAAGAGAGAAAATAAAGATTTCATCTTTCTGGATACCCAATATCTCTCGTCATCTCTTTGAGGTTTCCGTGCACCAAAATTGGCCACAAAAATATAAAGATGCATGTAGACTCATGAGTTATCGATTGGAAAAATCTCTCCCACATATCCAGCTTTTAACTTCGTATTTTCTAGAGTGAAGGAGTAGAGAAGTTTTCTAGAGAGAGAAAGAAGAGAGATGTGTGTGTGTTGGAGAATGAGTGTATGAGAGAGATATGGGGAGGGAGACATCCAAAATTTTGAGTTATAACAGCCTCTCTTAGTATTTTCTTTTTATAATATTAAAATCTTTTATAAAAAATATAAAACTTTTATAAAATATATAACTTAACCTTGATTTTTGGCTTATAAATTAAGGGTAAATGTTAATGACTTAATTTTTATTTTCCTTGATTATATTTTCCTAGTTTTAATTGTTTTAGATTAATATAGTGACGTTCATGATTATTTTGATAGAACTCGTGAGGTGAAAGTTTATAACTTTAGGTTTCTAGGGCTTTTAGGATTTGGAGATTTAATAAATCTTTGAATATCAAAATAAATTGAATCCTTGAGACTAAAAATTATTTTTGAGTATTATAACTCTTTTATAGTTATACATAATGTTTGTAATTTATTTTTATCAGTTTATTGGCATTTCTATGTAGTGGTTTCGAGATTCAAGTGAATCTGAAGAATCAAGTATAGTAGTCCTAGTTTTTAACATTGACTTAAGTTCCTACGAGACTCAGACCTAATTTATACCACTAGGTCAAGTGCATGATGTGTGCATATGATTCAATAAAAGATGTTCGAGTCAAAGAGTGACCCAAATATGGATAGTCAATACTGTTAAGTAGTTGTAGAATTCACATATCAATGTGAAATATATGTACACTATCCATCGTTCTAATTGTTTCCAAGTTTCTAGTAGGTTATACCTTAGCTTCTAGTTACTAAGTCTAGTATGTTTTGTGTCTATACGTGCAACTAAGTTTGGTTAAATCTAGAACCGACTCGAATTCCGACGGTTGTCACACAAAAAATCTTGAATTCCTTCTTCAAAGCTTTTGGCAGCACGCACCACAAGTGGCATGCCTCTGATGATTCACACCCAAGCTAGCAAGAAGGATGTTGAGGAGAAGGGAGGGAGGTAATTTTCAGCGAATGCTTAGGAAAGAAAGAATTAATGCCAAAAATCCAAGGCTTAAGGACCTTTATATATTGTAAGTAGGAAACCGTAGATAACCCGAAAACAAATAAAACAACATTATCTTGTTTTGGTAACGATCCAGCTTCCTAATTATCCTTTAAGGATAATTCTAGATCTCGTAGAACCCTCTTAAAGCATTCATGGCCTTAAGAAGGTTCTATAATGCCTCTTGCTAAACAATTGAACAATTATACTTTACTCCCTGACCTTTAATTAATTCCATTAATCCCAAAACTAATTCCACTTAATTTCTGATTAATTATTACTTAAATATTACTATTTCAAATTAATATATTATTCTCATAAAATATTAACAATTTATTTATTCCAATTTATTAATCAAATAATAAATTAACTCTCCCTCTCCAAAAGCATCATATCCAGTTGCTACATTTGCGGGCAACCTAAAAGGACTGTCCTACCATGAATTCAAATTTATATAAATTATAGTTATGGGTTTAGACATCTAATCCAACATCCTTCACATCTTCACTTTTTTTAGTTTAACGGCCTTCCGGCTGCCTTCTAGACCCTCAAAATGGCAGAAAAAAGTTTTTTTTGTGAACAAGTGAATCATAGAAGTCGAAATCTCCCATTATGTTAGCCAAAAATCACTCTTTATAAGTTTTTAAACCAAATTCCATACGTTGGGAGTACTTTGATTTATGCTAGGCATACTACATGTATATGTGCGATTTGATGTGGAACCACCCAGCCGCATACGCTAGGCGTAATGGGCATCCTAAGCCATTTTTCTCCTTTTTACAATCCAACTCCAATTCTAGCATTTATGCTTCCATTCCGCTCTTGCAATAAATAATACATGTAAAATATAAATAAAGCATTTTAAGTACCTTTGAGTTCTAAATAGCATAAAAACATAGTAGAAAATAGTATGAAAAATGCCATAATTATATGTATAAAATAGACGTAATCAAACTAACCCACACTAGTCTTTTGATTACCCCCAAGCAAAATTAATTTTATAATCATATCATCACATCAAAACCCTATTCACTAACATCACACAAGGTAATCCATTTTGACCCATCCATTATAGGAAGACTGCAATGCATATATTTCGGTCAAAATGTCCTAAGAACTTGCCCAATCCTAAATACTTACGATTCTCTTAAACAACCCCCTACTTATTTTGAACAACATTCATTTTATGCATCCCTCCGAATCCATCCTCATAATACTTTTTTAACCTCAAGATATTTTAGGTTAAGCTCCCAAGCATACATATGGAAAAATAACCTAGAAAGAAAAAATGCTATAAAAATAACTTGGCAAGTTGATTTATTCTTGAGCTTTCAGTATTTATTCTTTGATGTTTTGATTTCTTGACCTTTTCTTCAGAGTGTTTATTGATCTTCATAGCTTTTTAGACTCTTATTCACTCAAACTTTTGCAACATTTTTTTCTTTTCTATTTTTTTCTTTTTTGTCTCAATTTTTTTCGAAACTAAAAAACACTAAAAATAAAAACATATGCTTAACCAAGGGAACTTAACTTCAACCCTTCTTGGTTAAAGGTATTAGTATTAAAGTCATATTACTACATAAGCTTTCAAAGATACATTTCTAGTACACGATGCTAACCATGTAAGCCATATTTCTCGCTAAAAATAACCAACTTCACTTTTGCTAATTTACTTCAACTTAGCACTTTTCCTCAAAACTTAATTTAACTTATGCTAATTTTTATCTTGTCCTCTCAAATTCGTTTCAAAACTATTTTAATAGCCAGACGTGCCTTTAAGAGCATATACACCATTTTAGACCTTGTTACCACTTTGTTACATTTCAAAAACTTAAAAGCACTTCTTTTATAAAAGTGTTTAAACCCTATTATAAAACCTAAACATATGAAATTGATGTTCATGTTATGTGTAAAAGCTTCATTGGGCCTTTCAAACCACTTTTGTTTCGACTCTTTTGACCACTTTCTCAATTAGACATTTTACTTTACTTTAATGTGTTTTCTTGAAACCCAACATGATATTTCTGCAACTTTTTACTTCAAACATGTTTATAGGATATCTCTAATGCTTACATTTTGAAACATACCTTATATTTGCACTCCGTTTCAAATTAGCTCTATAATCTATAAAGTTTCTTAATTTACCGTATTGCAAAACTTAGAGTTCACTTTTAAACTTCCAGTGATGCACTTCCAACAATTTATAATTATTCTTATAAATATATTGAGTCTTTATCTTATATGTTTAACCATTGTTGGACTCCAGTCTAAAATTCAAAATTGACAAATTTTCAATTACTAGTTTTAGTGCTTCATGTTTTGCACAAATGGAGTGTAACTTAATAGATAACCCTTGAATTTTTAGCAAACACTTTAAAACTTCCACATGTTTATTTAATCATCATCATACGTCAAAGACTGAAGTTCGAAATATATCTCAAACTAGTTTTAAATCGTTCTATAGGTATTGTTCTTATAATTTAACAATAGCAATCATTGCTACTAATACCTTCATTTTCTTTCCCCTGCACTTGATTTCTTGCTCTCCTTCTGATTTGAGATCTCAGAAACTCATAATAATAACACAATGCGTGGTCTAACTTATGTTTTTGTCTATTTTGATTCCTTTACTACCATATTTATATGCATACGGACTAGAAGTCTACCCTTATCAATACGAGCGATTAATACGTGTATAGTCATGAGGCATAATTTTGACTTTGTCAACTTTGATATATTCAATTATGCCTTTTATCATATACATTTTGTTTTTATTTTGAAATCTACTATAACTAGTAATCTTTATTTACATTATCCCTTTCGATCTTAATTCAGAAACTTGATTTAATGTAGTTTTCATTGTATTTTCCTTACAATTAATACACATGATGAATACTCTTGTGCTTATCATTTTTCTAAATACGGAAAGTATATGCAAAGGATATATTTTCTATTTTTTTCTTCTTTTTAAAAACGTAAAAAGTTTAAATATTACGATTATCTATCGTTCAAATGATTGCTTTTGGTAGAATCGCTAAATTAAGAATCCACTATTTTCAATCATCGACATTTTTACACCTTTCTTAAAATAGCATTCTACTTTGTAATTTTCAGTGAATTCCTAAACTTTCAAACTTGTTTTTACTAAATATTTTAACTCCTCGTAAACTTGAATTTTTCCTGACTTAAACAATTGGACAACTTTTCAAAAATTATAATATAAATATTTCTATATATATTTCCTTAACGACAACTAAAAACTTTAACCATAATTAATCTTTTTATTATTTTACTACTTCGTTTGCTCATCACTCATGTATCTTCATTCTCTTGGAATTATTACAGATTTTGATAGCAGTGAGATTACTTATCGTTTCTAAACACTCAAAATACTATCTAGACAATGTGATTTAATTTATCATAAACGTTCATCGCCTCCATTTGCAACAATGACTCTCTCTCTCTCTCTCTCTCTCTCTCTCTCTTTCTCTCTCTCTCTCTCTATATATATATATATATATATATATATATATATATATATATATATATATATATTCTTATAATATCGTTCTATTATAGTAAGAGTTACTGTAGTAAATATACCAAAACTTGAATATTCTTTACATTTTAAATACACCAAAACTCTGATTCATACCCTTAGCACGTATCGTTAGGAACTTACCCTCTATTGCTTCTCTTTCATTCGTGCTACCCCTTCTTATTTTGGAAATTACCTTTTCCAGAATTAGTAGCTAACCCATAAGTGAGCAAATAGTCCCTAATCTTTTCTTTATTAGGCGGTGAATTTAAAGTTAGTGCTAATTTAAAATGCGACTCAAGATTAATGTGGAATTAGCACTCAATGCAGTTGATGCTTTAGAAAAATTTATAACTCTCTTTTAAGTTAGATAATATATAACTAGATAATCTTTTTCAACTAGTTTGCCATGGTTAGCTCATGATTTCGATGATTCTAATTAACCACAGTCTAGACAACAGAACTCAAATTAGGGAAAACACTAACCTGATTATAACTAAAGGATTTGACTCTCTTTTGAGGAGTTAATCCAAGGTTATTCGAGTCACCAACTGTCCAACTACACACTTGTATTCGGCTAAGTTTTAATAGAATACGTCACAAATTGAATTTCGGGACGAAATTCTTTCAACTGGGGAAGACTGTGACAACCGTCAACATTCAAGACAGTTCAAGATTTGAATACACACAGTTGCATGTATCGGCATGGAATATGCTAGATTAAAAACTATAGGCTAAGTGATAACCTACTTGAAACTTGGAAACAATTAGAAACGAGGGATAGTGTACATAGATTTCACGTTGATATGTGAATTCTATAATACTTTTAGCTATAACAACTATCCAAATTTGGGTCATTCCTTGATTCGAGAGTCTTTGCATATCCATTTAGACACATCATACATTGACCTAGTAGCAGAAATTATGTCAGAGTCTTGTAGGAACTCAATTCAGAGTTGAAAACTATGTCTAGTATACTTGATTCTTGAATTTCACATGAATCTCGGAATCACTACACATAAATGCCAATAAACCGAAAAAAAATAAATTACAAACATTATTTCTAACTTTAATAAGAGTTAGTAAACCCAAAAATAATTTGAAGTTTCAAAATACAATTAATTTTGATACCTAAATATTTACAAAATTCCTTAAAACCCAAAAATTAATAAAAACTTAAATTTATGAAGTTTACAATTAAAATCCCATACAAATTTCTACAAACTCTATAATATCAAATTTAAAATATTTAGAATGCGGATATATAATCAAAAAAATTAATTTCATTCATTAACATTAAGCGTATTCTCATAAACTAAAAATCTATGAGTTATGAACAAAATTTATAAAAAAAACCAAATAGAAATAAAAATATACAAATTTTATATAAATTGAGAGGAATTGTATCAAAATTAAGAGAGAGTGTATTTAAAATTATAGAAGAGAGAGGAGCCTCTCTCTTACTTAGAAATTCGGGCCCCCTTCTCCCAAGAAAACCATTTTGTCCCCAAGCTTTAATCATTTTGTTCATCTCTCCACACTTCACTTCTCTTCCACTCTTTTCTCTCTCTCACACTCCACCACCACTATTTGCTCTTCCTCTCTTTATCAACTACGAAATTTTCCAGCAAATAAGGCCAAGAATACTTAAGATACTCAAAATCTTCATCATCTAGTGGTGTTTATTAAGGTAGAACATTATTTTCCATAATTTTCCATCAAGTTTTGCATGTTTGCTTGTACATCTTCTTATCCTACACCATTTTAGTAAAATATCATGAACAAATAAAAACATACAGCCTATGATTTTGATGATGTAGGACTTCACCCAAAACATCATGCATGGCAAGATGGTGAAGTCTCATGACCTAAACCTAAGTCAAAATCAATGAAATTCACTTTTCTACAAGTTTTGGTGGTAATCACTAGATGCACCTTAATTTTTCTTTCAAAAATGACTTTTGAACATTTCAAACTCATGCATGGTCTTCAAACCAACATGTATGTGACGATCTTCAAGTTTAGATACCAGATGATCAAAGTATGTTGTTAAAAAGATTTCAAATATGTCATAACAGATTTATTCACAAATAAATATCTACAACTTCTTTTTTGCTCAAATTCAATTTTTCCCAAAATCCAAACAAAAAAATATGATGATCCGGAAATTTTCAGAAAAATAACTCATCTTTCTAGAATTATTGTAAATTTTTCAAGAAAATAGAGCAATAAATCACGTAAAATACTTTTTAAGGTCAATAAATTCTGCGAACTTCTGATATTACCCATACACTGATTAAAGACATTCCATGAATTTTCATGCATTTATATAACTTTTTTCTATTGATTTTTGAACTTAGTTTTGTTTGATAGAAATAAATAGTAAAATTCAGTTATGAATGCTCAAAGCCATATTTAATAATTTTCACATCTTTTGGACATCATAAAGACTCCACACAAAAATATAAAGATTTTCCCGTAGGCATTTCTTCTTTTTCCCGATTTAATGAAGGTTTAAGAGATTAAATTGATAATTAATAGCTACACTTGTCCAAAAATTATAAAAATTTACCATAATATCTTATAGTAGATAATAGTCATGAATAAAAAGGTTAATGAATTTTTCTATTTGTTTAATATTTTTTATAAATAATTTCTTTTTTATGTGAATAAATTAGTGAAAATTAGCTACACTGTTCTAAAAATCACAAAAACTTACCTAATATTTCGTATTATTGTTTAACTGCAAATAAAAAGTTTGGGCAGTTATCTATACTGTTTAGCATTTATTTTCATTTTAACAGAATAAAAACACAAATATCATAAAAAAAGTTATGTTATTCAAAAACCAATTTTGATATTTTTCCCAGTTTGTATACATCAAATAAAAATTGTACAAATTTTTTGAAGAATTATCTAATCGTTTTGCTATTTATGCTATGTTTCTTACATAAATACACATAAATCATAAAAACTAGACTATACTATGTGAAAACTACTATTGACATTTTTCTAAGATTAAATACAATGTATATCAGTGGTACAAGAAGCTTAAGGATTTATTTGAACTATTTGCTATTTATTTCCAATTTCCTAAGATTAAACATCCATAAATCCAAAAATTAGACTCCACTATTTGAAAATAAGTTTTGATATTTTTCCCAATTTATATAGATTTTATAATAGTTGTATTAAAATATTGATAATTTTTCTTAACATGTTTCTATTTTTACATAAATTTTTGATAATTCAAGTGGTTAAATATGGGAAAAACAATTATTCATATCTAAAATTCCTGAAACATTTTATGGAAATCTTTGACTACAGTTGGAACACAAATAAAAAGTTTTGTGATATTGAATTACTATTTGCTATTTAAATAGAATTTCTTGGTGTAAAACACATTTAAATTACAAAAAGCAGGTTTTATTGAGGAAAAGTAGAATTTAATAAATTTCCCAATTTAGGGATACTTTGAAACATTTACAAAAAAAAGCTATCAATTTTTCAAGATCATTTACTATTTTTCTATGATTTTGTGATTATTCAAGGAATTAAAATGGTGAAAAAATAGTTAGACAAATCAAAAATTTACGAAAATTTATCTCTATGTCTTTGACTTCAGTTAAAGCTGAAATACAGAGTTTGGGAAATTTTATAACTGATTTGATTTAGTTTAAGGGCTAGTTTTGTTGTAATTAGTCGAAGTGTAATAGGTCTTCGTATGTTAGCTGTCTTTGTATTCTTTGTAATCTATTTTACTAAGGCATATGTATTCGAAGCCTAATGCTTAGTCCTTAGTATATTTTTTGTGTACGCTTTTCTCTCCTATAAATAGGAGTCTTTACTAGAGTTAGATAAGTTTTTACAGACTTGTCTATTTTTGCACTCTGTAAACTTGAAATCGTAATAGAGCTGAAACAAGATCATATTTACATCGGTGTTCAAATCTCGTATACTTACTTTGAACTTAATACTCTGATTCATTTTATACTCGATTCTTTGATTCATCAATTGGTATCAGAGCAGGAATCATTTCTCTGAGTTAATTTTCATTCATTCAAAAAGTTTTTGAATCAACTTTTTGGTTCAAAAGGTCCCGCGCTTTTTGAGAGTGAAGAATTCATCTAAGATCTAGGTTTGTGATTCGATTCTGCACTTAAATTGTTGAATCGAGTGTTCTACTAGTGATTCTGACTTGAATCAACTAGTTTTTTGTCAAATTTTTAAAGTTTTCTTCACAATTCTCAAAGTTTTCTTCCGTACAACAATGGCGTCATTCAATCTTAATTCCATGACTTCCTTTTCTCATCTGTTGGGGTCATCGACAAAAATTTTGATGCTAATCCCTGAGTACTATGATTAGTGGGCTGATCGGATGTAGGACTATCTTAATGGCCTAGATGAAGAGCTATGGACATGCATTTCTGGAAGTGTTAATCCACCTGCAAATGTTCAACCTATTGGATTGTCTTCAACAAACTCTGGTGTTGATAATCAAACTGAGCGTCTGAAAAAGTTGGAAAGTAAGTGTATGAGGGTATTGCGTGGAGCGTTGCCTACAGTTGTGTACAACTATGTGAGATCTTGTACAACTACTAAGGGGATTTGGAATAATTTGAAAGAAAATTTTCAGGGTAGTGAGAAGACAAGAGTTAATTCAGTGAAACAGTGCCTGATGGAATTGAAAGACTTCAGACAAAAAGATTGTGAAACAATTGAGATATATTACGATTGTCTTAATGAATTAATCTATCGATGCAACTGATATGGAATCACCAGGTCAGCCATGGAGTTCAATCTCATCTTTGTTATGGGTCTTCGAAAAGAGTGGAGGAGTGTGAGCATGATGGTTAAGAAGCAACAGAGCTTTGATACATCAACTTTGAATGACTTGTACAATAAGCTGAAATCACATGAAAGTGAGGTGAATGAAATTGTGGATGAATCGAAGGTGAGTCTGGGAGGTCCACTGGCTTTAGTTTTGAAGATTTCTAAGAAGGAAGCATAAAAAGATGTTTCAGACGCAGAAGAGGGTTTCATCATGAATTCTGATGATGAGGCGATTGCATTCTATTCGAACAATCGTGTTAAAAAGTTCTTCAAAAAGCCATTCAATCCTAAGACTAAGACTACTGAGTTAAAGGGAAGTTTTATGAATACAAGTGCTGGTGATGAGAAGAAGCAGGAAGAGAAAAAGGATGCGAAGCTTATTGAGGGGAAGAGTGAGAAGAGATTGAAGGGTGATGCTGGAATTGACTGTCACTATTTCAATGGGGCTAATCATCTAGCCAATGATTGCATGTTAATGAAGAAAGAAGAAAGAAAGAATAAGATAAAATATGAAGCGTACAATGTGGAGAAGCTAGAGGAAGTTCGTTTGAAGGCGAAAAATCTATCCTTGGTTGCTCGTGGTGAACAGGAAGAAGATGGAGCGTAACAAATCTAGTCATCTGGATCAGATGATGAGGAGATTAGAAATCCAATCCACGGAGCCATGTTTGCGAGGATGGAGGAGGAATTTGATTAGGAAGCATACGAAGTGCAAGGGAGATGCTTCGTATCAAAAGCTGCCGACAAATCACCCATGACGACAAAGGTACGTAATATTCTTGAATCTTATAATATTCCAGTACATGCTTATAATTTTGAATTAGTATCCTTCGATGAAACTGTTACTTATTTTGATTCAATTGTGGTATCTGCTAGCAATGAGGCTAAGAAGCTGTCTATGCAGTTGCTAGAGACACAAAAGAAGTTAGATTCGAAAATTACTAAAGTAGATTGTTTAGAACTTCAGATAACAAACATCGTGATTGATAGAGATAATATGTCAAGTGAAATTAAATTGTTGTTAGCTTAGAGAAACATTTACTGTAATTCAGCTAAGAGGTTGCATGCGAAATTAACAGAATTACATCATTCATGCGAAATAAGCAAAGAACAACATAGAAAATTACTGCCTTTTCTAGCTTATGGAAGAGCTAAGGTAGATAACACTTCTTATGATTGTGAGAAAGAAATAGCTGAATTTAATAATGTTCCTGATGATAGGTATAGATATGAAATAGTCAAAGTAGATGAATGTCTTAATACAACTGAATTGGTTAACATTGTAAATGACACTTTGACTAAGTCTGAACAAATTCAAATTTTGAAAAAGACTGAGAATTCAACATCTGATTCTCAATCTAATTTTGCTGATATTGAAGATAATTCTGACAATATTAGTGAAATTAGTGATCTTGAGGATGTTGCTTGTTCTCAGTTGTCTATTATTAATGTTTCATCATCATCTAAAGGAAAAGAAAAAGTTAAGGATTTGTTGGTTAAGATTGACACTGATAAACCCTCAACTTCGAAAGTTTGTGATGTGGACTTGGTGGAAGTCAGAGATAGTCAAACGTATGATACTGATGATGAAAAAGAAGAGAAACATTCAAAGAAAAAGGAAATTTCACAAGAAGAAGAAATTCCTCGAATTGTTGTTGACCAAGTGTATGGAGATACACAAAAGTTCGAAAAAGTGTTGAATGAACAAGGTGCTCACTTTCTTGAAACGAATACCATGGTTTATCCAAATTTCAAGTGTACAGATGATGTCATCTTTCCAAACCAAGTGTTCGTAACTACTGGAAATGTTAAAAATGTCAAACCTGAATTAAAGATGTTAGTTGATGAAGACAATTTGAAAACAACAAATAAAGGGTTCTTCGCAAATCAGAGTACTTCTGAAAATAATCTAACAAAGAATTCATATGTTTTTCAACGTCAAAAACCACAACGAAAATCGGTTGAGAAATCAAAGATTGAAAAAGAAGTTATCAAATCAGTTGTTGTGGAAAATGAAAATGAGGTCAAATTAAATTCAAAAGTATTCAAAGAACAAATTGACAAATTTTCAAAAGAAAACAATATTTCAAAAAGACAAGCAAGGAAGAAAGTTTTTTGGCAAACTATTGAGTCTCAAAAAGAGTCAAATGAAACGAAAAAACCATTTACGAATTAGAAATCAACAATTTTTTCAGATAAAAAGAAAATTCTTACTAAAACAAATCATTATTTGTCTAAATCAAAGATACCCAAAATGGTTTTCAAGGCTAAAACTTCATCTTTTTCAACAAACAAACAACATACTGTTCAGACAAATAACAAACAAAATTTTCAAAAAGGATTTCAAACAACTCAATCAAGGTCTGAAGTGAATACACAATCAAAGTTTTCAAATGTTTCAAAAACTACACCACCAATAAATTTTTTACATTAAAACAATGAAAAACAATTCTTTTCGAACCCACAACATCAACATTTTAAATCAACTATTAATACTTTCTTTGCTTAATCCTATATTTCAAACCCAAAAGTTGAATTCATTCCTCGAAAGCCAAATTTTCCTAATCATACGAAGAAACAAACTTTGAAGGCTTTGCATGAGAAAGGAATCATTTCAAGAAAGAATATTGCATTGGCTCAAAGGAAGAGGGAAAATGTATCAATCAAGCAAATACTCAAAGGAGAAAATAAATGAAGAATATGAAAAGTATGTTTATACTTCTTCGAACGAAAGTTCATCTTCAAAGGATTCGAACATCTCCGTCAAAGCTTGGAAGCCTGTCACAAAAGCGAAGACAGTTCAATCACAAACTGAATATGCGAATGGTAAAGTTAGTGGACATTCGACACCAACAAAAACTTATGTTTCGGTTCCTTTAAATGCAGATGAGGACATAATTGATAGTCTCAAAATTAATGTCTTTGATTGGATTAAATGCTCTTCGTTAAATTCTACGTAGAAATCTAATTTCCAAGGACCCAAAAAGCCTTGGGTACCTACATTTTTTCATTGATCGCAGGTATTATGTGATGAGCAATACGATAACAAATTGTACATTGATAGTGGTTGCTCTCGTCACATGACCAGATAGAAGGAGAATCTATGAGACTTTCGAAGCTTGAAAAATGTTGGAGTTGTTAAATTCGGAAACAATCATAAGTGCCAAGTCAAAGGATATGGAAAGATCATGAATGGTCAATTCACAGTGAATCGAGTTGCGTATGTTGAAGGTCTACAACATAACTTGATAAGTGTCTCTTAACTTGTTATGGTCACGAGCAATCAAGTACTTTTTAATGAAGAAGGGAGCATAATTTCGAATGTCAACACAAAAGAAGTTTTTCTCAAATCAAAAAGGAAAGGTGATATGTTTACATTGGATATCAATCCGATTGTAGGCAAACCTGCTATATGCCTTCTTTCGAAAGCCACATCAGATCTAAGCTGACTTTGGCATCGTAGACTTTCACATCTCAACTTTCGAAATATCAACAAACTTGTTGTCCAAGATCTGGTAAGAGGTTTACCTATGCCTAAATTTGATAATGATTATTTATGTGCAACTTGTGAAGTTGGCAAGCAACATAAACAAGATCATCCAATCACAATAGATACGAAGACTGTTGAACCACTAGAGCTCTTACATATTGATTTATGTGGTCCATCAACAGTCTCAACACTCAACAAGAAACAGTACATCTTAGTTATTGTTGATGATTTTTCAAGGTTTACATGGGTTTATTTTCTCAGATTAAAATTTGAAGTGGCACAAATCATGATTGACTTTATCAAGAAAACGCAAACAACATTGAAAAAGATTTTTCGCAAAATAAAGAGTGATCATGGAACTGAATTTAAGAACAATGTTCTTGATTCATTTTTGGTGGACAAAGGTATCTCGCATAATTTTTCGTCTCCATATGGACCGCAAAAAAATGGAGTTGTTGAACAAAGAAATCGATCACTATTCAAAGAAGCAAGGACTATGTTGGCATATGCAAATTTACCTCAATATCTTTGGGTTGAGGCAGTCTCCACCGCATGTTTTACTCAGAACAAATCTTTCATTCACTGGCATTTAAACATCACTCCATACGAAATTCTTAACAATCGTAACCCTAATGTGATATTCTTCCATGTCTTCGCATGCAGGTGCTTCATTACCCTTAGTGGATATCACCTTTCGAAGTTTCAAGCAAAAGCTGATGAAGGGATTTTCCTTGGATATTCACATATCTCCATGGCATATCGTGTGTTGAACAAGCGAACATGAAAAGTGGAAGAAACATTTAATCTTACATTTGATGATTTTTATATTAAACAAACTGAAACACAATTTGAAAATCATCCAATTTTGAAAGAAACACAAGATGAATCTGACTCCTTACAAATGATGGATATTGATTATGATTTGATTTTTGGAATTTCAGATAATGCTGATAATGCTGAACTTAATGCTCCTGATAATCATGTCCATGAACATTCGAAGTTTATTGATGATTCATCATCAACTCATCAAGAGATAGGCGAAAGTATGCAAAATGATCCAGAGGAGGGGAGCACATGGATTCGAATACTCTAGTCGAGGGGGAGCATTCTTTCGAGGGGGAGAATGAGAAACTAGATAATGTTGTTGAGGGGGAGCATGAACAAAATAATGAAAATTTTCAGGATCTTAATGATGTTTGTTTGATTGTAGGATCAGAAAATGATGATATGTTCGAAGATGCCACTTTGGAATTTGATCCAGCGTATCCACCATTGGAAATATGGACTAAAAATCATCCGAAGGATCAAATAATTGGAGATCCACAAGAAGGAGTATTGACAAGAGCTCAGATTCATGCAAAGAATGAGGTATTAAATACTCATCAAGAATTTTTCATCTTTAATGTTTTCATTTTTAAAATCTTACCAAAGACTGTGAAGGTTGCAATGGAACACTCAGATTGGGTTGTTGCTATGCAAGCTGAATTGTCTGAATTTGAAAGAAACAAGCTTTGGAGATTAATTCCTACACCTGAAAATGTTTCGATTGTCGGATTAAAATGGATTTTTAAAAATAAACCGACAAAGATGGAAATATCATTCGAAACAAAGCCAGACTTGTTGTCAAGGGATACTCTCAACAAGAAGGAATTGATTACGAAGAAACTTTTCCCCTGTTGCAAGACTCGAGGTTGTTCGTATATTTTTGGTTTATGCAACTCACAAAGACTTTGATGTTTATCAAATGGATGTGAAGTGTGCATTTTTAAATGGAGATCTTGAAGAAACTGTTTACGTAGAACAACCTCCACATTTTATTAACGAAGAATATCCTAATCATGTTTATATTTTAGATAAGGCGGTTTATGGGTTAAAACAAGCACCACGAGCATGGTATGCAACTCTTACTTCATTTATGAAGCAATCTAAATTTAAACAAGGATCTATTGATCCCACATTATTTTGAAAGAAAGTTGGGAATCATCTTATGCTTGTTAAAATTTATGTTGAGGATATTATTTTTCGTTCAACTGACCCTGCTTTGTCTAGAGAATTCGAAGACTTAATGAAAAGTAAGTTCGAAAGGAGTATGATGGGTAAGATAAATAATTTTCTTGGTTTAAATATTCTTCAAAGCAGAGAAGGAATCTTCATAATCAAGAAAAATATACGAAGAATCTGCTGGAGAAGTTTGGAATGACGAATAACACAAAGTTACAATTTCCAATGGCAACTGGAATCAAACTGACCCCTTCGTTAGATAAACCGTCAGTTGACCTAACTCTTTTCAGAAGCATGATTGGATCTTTACTTTATTTAACAGCAAGTAGACCTGATATCATGTTTTCTGTGTGTAATTATGCTAGGTACCAATCAAATCCTCGAGAACCACATCTCACTGTTGTGAAGAATATCTTTCGTTATCTCAAAGGAACTATTTCGTTAGGATTGTGGTATCCTTCAAAAACTGGGTTCTTTATTAAGGCATATTCTAATGCAGACTTGGGAGGTTGTAATCTTGATAGAAAAAGCATGAGTGGTGGATGTCAATTGCTCGATGGAAAATTGGTGAGCTGGCAATCGAAGAAACAAACTTGCGTCTCAATTTCAACGGCTGAAGCAGAATACGTAGCAGCTGTTGCATGCACTTCACAGATAATATGGATCCAAAGTCAATTGCATGACTATGCAATCAATATGAAAAAGATTCCTTTATATTGTGATTCACAAAGTGCAATTAGAATTTGTCATAATCCTGTGTAGCATTTGAAGACTAAACATATCGCTCTTCGTTATCACTTCATCAAAGATCATGTGGCAGATGGAAATATTGAATTACACTTCGTGAAAACAACTAATCAGTTAGCTGATATTTTCATGAAAGCATTAGATGAAAAAACATTTGTACGAATTTTGGAAGGACTGGGAATGATAGATGGAAATTCTCTTCCATGCGAAAAAGAAGAATAATGGTTGATCAGGAATGAGTTAGAGGTGCTGAATATAAGACAAAGAAAAATTGTTCAGTGTTCAACGGTTAATGTTCATAGTCAAATCTTCGAATGCTTCGAATTCGTATATTTTTCACTTTTCAATAACATACAAAGCAAACTTGTTTTAGCGGTCAAAGGTTACTGTTCATAGCCAACTCTTCGAACGCTTCGAATTCGTATGTTTGTTAATTTTGAGGAGAACATAAAATTTTTGTGTGTTTGCAACAAGTACACCCTTCGTATATTTGAGTCATTGAATTTTTAGAAAAATTGAAAAAAAAATTCAAAAAGAATTTCATTTGTTTTGTCAATTACTTTTCAAAAATCAAAAACATCAAAAAGATTTTCTCTTTATTTCATTCTTTATTTTTAGAAAAATTAAAACAAAAAAAATATTTTGTTTCTAATTTTTTTTAAGTACTTTGTTTCAGATATTCATGGCTACACGAAGGAAATAATGGTTGTAGTTCTATGGTTAGGTACATCCATCATATGAGGGTCAGAGAGGAGGATGTGTAGAAAACGGCGTTCCAGACTCGCTATGGCCATTACGAGTTCGTGGTGATGCCCTTCAGGCTCACCAATGCTCCTTCCGCGTTCATGGATCTCATGAACCGTGTATGTAAACCAATGCTGGATCGGTCCGTGATGGTATTCATTTATGATATCGTGGTTTACTCCATGACGCAGGAGCAACATGAGGAGCATCTGCGAGACATTTTGGATGTGCTGAGAAGGGAGAGTTTGTACGCTAAGTTCTCCAAGTGTGAGTTTCGGTTGCGCGAGGTGCAGTTTCTTCGGCACCTTGTCAATCAGAACGGGATTCAGGTCGACCCGGCCAAGGTGGAGGCCACGATGAGATGGGAAGTTCCGAGGTCTCCATTTGAGATTCGGAGTTTCCTGGGATTAGCCGGCTACTATCGGAGATTCATCCAGGATTTCTCCAAGATAGATGTGCCATTGAATCGGCTAACCAAGAAGGTCGTAGTCTTCCATTGGGGGCCTGAGCAGCAGAGGATTTTGTGGTATATTATGACGCGTCTATTTCGGGTTTGGGCGTGGTGTTGATGTAGAGGGGGCACGTCATTGCTTACGCTTTGAGGAAGCTGAAGCCTCACGAGGCAAACTACCAGACACATGATTTGGAGTTGGGGGCTGTTGTGTTCGCTCTCAAGATTTGGCGTCATTACCAATATGGGGTTCGTTGTACCATTTACATGGACCACAAGAGCCTGAGGTATCTCATGGAAAAGCCAAATCTGAATATGAGGCAGCGTTGGTGCCTTGATGTGGTAAAGGATTATGATTGTGAGATCCTATACCACCCGGGGAAGGTCAATGTGCTGGCCGATGCGCTTAGCTGCAAGGCAGCACCGATCATGAACGTGTGCATGCGGATGACAGTGGTGACTCCACTGTTAGAGCAGATTCGGGAGGCTCAACAATAGGCTATGAAGGAGGAACATCAAAAGAGTGAGCGTGTAACGGGTTAGGTTCCCTCCTTCGATTACGACAATTAGGGATTGTTGACTCTGCATTGTAGGGTTTGGCTTCCGTATCATGCGGGTGCGTGCTAGACACTAATGGAGGAGGCGCACAAATCCAAATTCTCTATTCACCCCGGGGCGACGAAGATGTATACGGATCTCCGTCTGGACTACTGGTGGCCTTGCATGAAGCGGGACGTAGCATCGTACGTGGAATGGTGCTTGGCCTGCAGGAAGGTCAAGGCCGAGCACCAGAGACCACACGGCAAGATGCAGTCGTTGGATATTCCTCTGTGGAAATGGGAAGACATTACGATGGATTTTATCATAGAGCTTCCCAGGACCGCGCAAGGGGTAGATTCGATTTGGGTCATCGTCGATCGATTGACCAAGAGCGCCCACTTTATCCCGATTCAGGAGAGCATCTCGGCCGAAAGGTTTGCCGACGTCTATATCAGGGGGTGGTGGTGCAGCACGAGGTGCCAGTGACGGTGATTTTAGACATAGACGTTCGGTTTACTTCCAGGTTCTGGAAGAAGTTCCATGATGAGCTGGGTACTCGTCTGTATTTTAGCACCGCTTTTCACCTGCAGATAGATGGTTAGAGTGAGCGGACCATCTAGACTTTGGAGGATACGTTGCGGGCATGCGTGCTAGACTTTGATGGTAGCTAGGATACTTATCTTCCATTGGCTGAGTTCTCGTACAACAACAGCTATCATGCGAGTATCGACTGCCCTCCATTCGAGATGTTGTACGTGAGGAGGTGCAGGACCCCGATATGTTGGGGTGAGGTTGGTCAGAGGGTCATGGGGAGTACCGAAGTGGTACTCGAGACTATAGAGAAGATCCAACAGGTCCGGAGTAGGCTTCAGACTGCTCAGAGACAACAGAAAAGTTATGCCGACAAGCGCCGATCAGACATGGAATTCTAGGTCAGGGATATGGTTCTCCTGAAGGTGTCGCCTTGGAAGGGCGTCATCCGATTCAGGAAGTGGGGCAAGTTGGGTCCCAGGTACATTGTGATGGGTTTTAAGCATAAGAAACATTCCTATGTGCTCATACAAACCCTAATGCTTGGATCTAGGTTTCACTATTGAACATGCTTTGATTCCAAGACTTACAAACCCTAATCTAGCATATAAACAACATAACTAACATATAGAATCAGATCTAGATGTTTACCTCTTCAATTGTTGGCTTAGATCTTGTATATCTTCTTCTTTTGAGCCTAGAGTCACAAATGCAACTCCTCTAATGGTTCACAAACCCCACAAGCAAGAAGGCAATATGAGAGAGGGTGAGGGAGGCTAGAATTCGGCCTAGGGCACTCTTGGAATCAAGTGGCAGCCGAATTCATGCCCTAGGGGTCATATTTATAGTTACAGATTACTAGGGTTTCACTCTAAACCCTAATGGACAGCTTAACCACAAAGCAGCCCATGGAACCTTCTGGAATAAGGCCCTTGGACGAAAATATGATGTTTACCCATCATAATTTCGTTCCCCCTTAAGCCCATTAGGTTTCCTTAACCTAAAACTCAACTATCACATATTTGACAGTTTATACCCCTTTATTTAATTAATCTCTTTTGACCACTAAATTAATTCTTAATTAATTTATGACCAATACTAATTAAATAAATATGATTTCTCCTTTAATATATTATTCTTATAATATATTAATAAATCATAATACTCTCTCTTTCTCCTTAAATTACCTTGTCAAGTTGCTATGGAGAAGGCAACCCAAAAGGACCATGCACAACCGGGTCAAGTACATACCAAATATAGTTACGGGCTTAGAGACTATTCCAATAGTCTCCCACTTGGATAAGTATAGTAACTATATCTCACATATGACTTCAGAATCCGATTAGCAATCGGAGCTCTTATACTTCGCTGTCAACTCTGATCAACTTGCCCTTTAGATAAGGGATCGTATAATCCTCTGTTCTGGATATTATGCTGACAATGCTTATTGTCCAGCAGTAGTTCCTTGATTTCTGATTTGTTTGACGTAGAATTTAGTTGAACACATGAACTTCATTCTGACCGGGCCCGGCACGTAAGTCAAACCAAATCATCAAGTGACCAATATATCACTTTTATCCTCATAGAATAAAAGGAACATATCAACTTCGACTCATATGCATCTATCATTTGCTAATGGATCACACAAAATAATGTGTTTTATAACATCAAGTTACTGATGCGTTTACACATTATCAATGTATAACCAACCAGCAAACAACAACCATATCTCTAAGTTTTAAGACTATATGATGTTATCACTTTGCGATCGCTTAAGATAAAACACCACTAAGTGATACAGCAAACTCAGGTTTAATCCAATGCTCAACTCATATTCACAAGCACTCATGAACTTTGCAGCAAACCTTTGCTATGTCCAAAACCTTTTAGACAATCTACAAACAATTCATGACAGTCTTAATTCATATCTACTTCCAAAATATAACCGATTGTGGACCTCTTGAATAATCATATCATTCAGGAAGTCAAAACATGCAAAATGGAAACAATAGATAAATAACCAACATAAGATAGTAACTTTACTCATAGATAATACAATTTCACTTATTCATCAAATGTCAAGTATAAACTATCTATTACACATTTCCTATCTAATCCAAACTTATATCATCCTTCAGCCCAATGCTCTTAGCGTGCTGCAAGTGTTTGACCCTACTCAGTCCCTTCGTAAGGGGATCTGCTGGGTTCTCTTCTGATGATACCCACTTCACAACAAGGAGTCCTTCTTCTACCCGATGTCTGATAAAATGGTATTTTCTGTCAATATGTCGAGATCTGCCATGATCTCTCGGTTCCTTGGTCAAGGCAACCGCACCTTCATTATCACAGAAAATTTCCATCGGCTCTTTTATGGATGGCACAACTCCAAGGTCTCCAATGAAGTTCTTCAACCATATAGCCTCTTTTGACGCTTCGCTCGCTGCAATATACTCTGATTCGCACGTTGAATCAGCTACGGTCTCTTGCTTGGAACTTTTCCAAGTCACTGCTCCTCCATTTAGGGTAAAGACCCAGCCTGACTGCGATCGGAAGTTATCCCGATCCGTCTGAAAACTAGCGTCACTGTACCCTCATACCCTTAAGTCATCACTCCCACTGAGGACTAGAAACCATTCCTTGGTCCTCCGAAGGTACTTAAGAATATTCTTAACTGCAATCCAATGTGCTCTACCAAGGTTCCCTTGATATCTGCTGACCATGCTCAAGGCGAAGGCCACATCAGGGCGAGTACAAGTCATAGCGTACATGATAGAGCCTACTGCGGAAGCGTAAGGTACTCGACTCATATCAGCTATCTCTGTCTCTGTACTCGGGCTCTGAGTCTTACTCAGCTTGGTATTTCTTTGGATTGGCAACTCCCCTTTCTTGGAATTCTCCATACTAAAACGCTTTAGTACCTTTTCCAAGTATGTATCCTGACTGAGTCCTATCAGTCTCTTTTCCCTGTTTCTAACTATTCTTATTCCCAGAATATAAGCAGCCTCTCCGAGGTCCTTCATAGCGAAACATTTCCCAAGCCATGACTTGACCTCCTGCAAGGTTGGGATATCGTTTCCTATGAGTAGTATGTCATCGACATACAATACGAGGAAGCTTATTATACTCCCACTGGCTTTGACATACACACAAGATTCATCTTCGCTTCGCAGAAAGTCAAACTCTTTAACCTTCTCGTCAAAACAAAGATTCCACCTGCGAGATGCTTGTTTCAATCCATAAATGGATTTCTCAAGCTTGCGTACTCTATTTGGATGCTTCGCATCGACAAAACCCTCTGGCTGATTCATGTAGACATCCCCAGCCAACTTTCCATTAAGGAAAGCGGTTTTCATGTCCATCTGCCATATTTCATAATCATGAAACGCAGCTAGGGCAAGCATCACCCTAATAGACTTTATCTTCGCAACTGGCGAGAAGATCTCATCATAGTCAACTCCGGGAGTTTGAGTAAAGCCCTTCGCAACCAATCGTGCTTTATAAGTATGCACTTTCCCATCCATGTCTGTCTTCTTCTTGAAGATCCACTTGCACTCCACTGTCTTACGACCCGGTACATTATCAACCAAATTCCAAACTTGGTTGTCGTACATGCACTGAATCTCGCTGTCCATAGCCTCTTTCCATTTTGCAGACTCTGGGCTTGCCATGGCTTCCTTATAGCTGCTAGGTTCATCCAAATTTACTAGTGTACTATCACTAATAAATGTATCCCCTTCAGTAGTGATATGAAAACCATAAAACTGGGGTGGAACACTAGCCCTAGTGGAATGCCGAAGAGGTAAGGACTCGTCAATAGGTTCAACAGGAGTTTCCTCCTCAAGTTAAGTGCCAGTGTCCGAGGTTCCTTCATCGCTTTGATCATGAATCTCTTCAAGTTCAATTTGCCTACCACTGTCTTCTTGGCTTATTAATTCCCTTTCTCGGAAAACCCCTCTTCTAGCAACGAAGACAACATTGTCACTCGGTCTATAGAAAAGGTACCAAAACACTTCTGCGGATAGCCAATGAAATAACACTTCTCACTACGAGGTTCTAGTTTGTCGTGAGTCTCTCGTCTTATGAAAGCCTCGCAACCCCAAACCTTGATATGTGCCAACGAGGGAGCCTTCCCTGTCCACATCTCGTGAGGAGTCTTGGAAACCTTCTTGGTGGGAACTAAGTTAAGTATGTGGGCGGCAGTCTCTAAGGCATACCCCCAGAAAGCTATTGGTAACGAAGTCCGACTCATCATAGAACGAACCATGTCCAACAAGGTCTGATTACGTCTCTCAGCCACACCATTCAATTGTGGCGTTCTCGGAGGCGTCAATTGCGAAACTATTCCGCATTCTTTTAGATAGTCGTGAAACTCAAGACTTAGGTACTCTCTTCCTCGGTCTGACCGAAGCATCTTGATTTTCCTGCCCAGCTGATTCTCCACTTCATTCTTAAACTCTTTGAACTTTTCAAAGGTTTCCAACTTTTTCTTGATCAAGTAGATATATCCATATCTGCTATAATCATCTGTAAAAGTCACGTAGAAGCGGCAAGCATCCCTTGTGGTGGATCTAAAGGGCCCACACACATCGGTGTGTATGAGATCCAATAAACCCTCACCCCTTTCACAAGTGCCAGTAAAGGGTGACTTGGTCATCTTCCCAAGTAAACAAGACTCACACAAGTCATCGTCCCTAAGGTCGAATGACTCCAACACTCCATCCTTTTGGAGTTGGGCTATGCGTTTCTTATTGACATGGCCAAGGCGACAATGCCACAAGCATGCTTTGTCTAGACTAGTAGACGAATCAATATTCAAAACATTATTTCCAAAATTATCAACAATCATCACAGATTCATAAATCCCATTACAAGGTAATGCATTGAAATAAAAGTCACCACTCAAATAAACATTAATAGAACCATTGTTATTATCAAAAGAATATCTGAAACCTTGTCTAAACAACCCGTGAAAAGAAATAATGTTTCTTGCCATATCTGGCGAATAACAACAATTCTCTAAATCTATTCCTAACCCATTACTCAACACTAAAGAATAAACACCGACTTTGGTCACAGGCGAAGATCTTCTGTTTCCCATAATCAGGTTCATCTTCCCATGTTCCATCTCCCTACTTATTTTTAGGCCCTGCAAATCAGAGCAAATGTAGTAACCACATCCTGTATCAAGAACCCATGAAGTAGCAAATGATGAGTTATTAGATTTAATAGAATACATACCTGCAAATGTGGGCTTGATCTTCCCATCTCTTATGTCCTGCAGATATTGAGGGCAGCTTCGCTTCCAGTGGCCCTTTTGGTGGCAATAGAAGCACTCTGCTTCTTTAGGATCGAAAGAGGGTTTAACGGAGCCAGCTTTGGTCCCACTTGAGGACGAACCATCATGGGGTTTCCCCTTATGGTGGCTCTTACATGGAGCCTTCCTCTTTTTGCCCTTTCCTTAACCTATTGCCATCACAGGAGTGGCCACAACAGGGGACGGTGCAACGGATTTGTCTTTGAGGTTGCTCTCAGCAGTCCTCAAAAGCCCTTGGAGCTTGCTCAAGGAGACCTCCTCTTTGTTCATATGGTAGGTCATCCTGAACTGATTGTAGAAGGAGGGCAAGGAGTGGAGGATTATGTCGATAGCCAAATCCTCATCAAACTTAACATTAAGTTTGAGAAGACGATCAACATACCTCTGCATTTTCTGCAAATGAGAGGTTAGGGATTCTCCACTCCCCATTTTAGCGGTGATCATGTTAGTAATGATCTCATAGCGCTCTTGCCTCGCACTCTGGTGATACCTGTCCAGCAAATCCTGATGCATTTCATATGGATACATGTCCTCATAGGACTTTTGGAGTTCGAGGTTCATGGTGGCCAGCATGATGCAGTGAACTTTCGTGGCATCACGCTCGTGGGCCTCAAAGGCGGCCAGTTCCTCAGGAGCAGCAACATCTGGGATGATCTTCTCAAGCTTTTCATCGAGGACATATTCTTTGTCCTCGTAGCGTGTGATCATGCGAATGTACCTCATCCACTCATTGAAGTTTGAACCATCAAATGTCACTTTCTGACTCAAGTTCATCAACGAAAATGACCCAGAAGCGTTGTTGTTGTTGTTAGCAGACATCTGAAAAAGAAAGGAACAAAGTTTGATTAGAAATGGATCCCTAATTAAACACCCAAATGAGAAATTAGGGCTAGGATCCAACAACATTATTTACAACTTAGAAAGGGATGCCGTACTCTAAAAGTAAATAATTTGAAGGTAAGTGAATGACGATTCACTAATTCTCACCATGAAAAACGAAAAAGCAATTTAGGTTTTAAATGTATTGAAAACTCCTAGATCTTTGAGATTCATTGAACTTTTCAATGGCATGTTTAAATCTCGATATGCTTTTCAAATTTGCGACTGGGATGCCGAGGATCACAAACAAATTTGTGAATAACCATGCGAATTAACGTGGTGCACTCAATGTCATTATCACCTAATCAATGTGCCGGTAAACCACACACGCACCATTGATCTATGACAAACATCGAGTCACCCTTCGCTACCTATGTCATCCCCAAATTGACAAGGGTACGAAGTGTAATTCCATGGATTAGCATCATTTTCACATTTTACCCTAAAGTAACTAGGAATGGGAATTTTCAAAAAAAATGTAGTTACTTTATATTCAACATTATACTTTTAATGAGGAGAGGGTTGCCCTATCCTACCCGTTCGGCTAACGACCCTCCACCAGTCAAGCAAGTGGTAGGTGTGAGTGTACACCCATTAAGCGCCATTTTATAGGCAGCAACCTTATACCCACCTTATAGACCGGCTTCGTGAATGAGGCCTACTAACGGTAAGACTAGAATTTAAGTTATACCTATATATATATTAATTAAGCTTGTAATATATAATATTATAGGGTTGAATTTTAAACTTGTAAAATTCTAAGGGTTTGAAATTTAAATTATTCAAAATTAAACTTTTAATTACAAAATTCAAATTTCAAAACTTGAGGGCAAGTTTTGTACTTTTCAAAACATAAGGGATCAAATAACAAATAATTCAAATTAACCAATTAGTTTCATAATCATATATATTTGACCTAATCTTAATTTTAGTCATTAGATAATTACCAAATAATTTTTAAATAATCCATATTTATCACATGAATAACTAATATTTAAAAAGATTTGAAATTATCTATTCTTTTGGCAAGGATAAACACTTAATATAGATAAAATTCGTATTTTAACTTCATAAAACAATTAAGCATCAAGTCCAAGTAAAAACAGCAGCCAAAAACCCGAAAAACCCTCTTTTTGACGAACTGACTCGCCGAGTCAAGCCTGCACTCGCCGAGTAGGGGCCAACTCGCCGAGTCCAGGTAGTGACTCGCCGAGTTGAGTCGGGCAGGGACCAAAAAATCGTTTTCTCAGCAAATAAAACAGTTAAGCATCACATACAACTGAAACCAATCAAAGCTCTGATACCACTGATGGGTTTTAAGCATAAGAAACATTCCTATGTGCTCATACAAACCCTAATGCTTGGATCTAGGTTTCACTATTGAACATGCTTTGATTCCAAGACTTACAAACCCTAATCTAGCATATAAACAACATAACTAACATATAGAATCAGATCTAGATGTTTACCTCTTCAATTGTTGGCTTAGATCTTGTATATCTTCTTCTTTTGAGCCTAGAGTCACAAATGCAACTCCTCTAATGGTTCACAAACCCCACAAGCAAGAAGGCAATATGAGAGAGGGTGAGGGAGGCTAGAATTCGGCCTAGGGCACTCTTGGAATCAAGTGGCAGCCGAATTCATGCCCTAGGGGTCATATTTATAGTTACAGATTACTAGGGTTTCACTCTAAACCCTAATGGACAGCTTAACCAGAAAGCAGCCCATGGAACCTTCTGGAATAAGGCCCTTGGACGAAAATATGATGGTTACCCATCATAATTTCGTTCCCCCTTAAGCCCATTAGGTTTCCTTAACCTAAAACTCAACTATCACATATTTGACAGTTTATACCCCTTTATTTAATTAATCTCTTTTGACCAGTAAATTAATTCTTAATTAATTTATGACCAATACTAATTAAATAAATATGATTTCTCCTTTAATATATTATTCTTATAATATATTAATAAATCATAATACTCTCTCTTTCTCCTTAAATTACCTTGTCAAGTTGCTATGGAGAAGGCAACCCAAAAGGACCATGCACAACCGGGTGAAGTACATACCAAATATAGTTACGGGCTTAGACACTATTCCAACACATTGGACCTTTCAGGGTTCTAGCCAGGGTGGGCAAGGTGGCGTACAGACTGGATCTGCCAGCCGAACTCAGTCAGATCCACAACACTTTCCATGTTTCCCAGCTGCGGAAGTGCCTGGCGGGCGACTCAGCAGTGGTACCCTTAGAGGATATTCAGGTTGATGGTAGCCTGAATTACATTGAGCGGATAGCATCAATCCTTGACTGGAAGTCGAAGGATCTGAGGAACAAGAGGGTGGAGTTGGTGAAGGTGCAGTGGCAGCACCGGAAGGGGTCAGAATGGACGTGGGAGCCGGTGGAGGAGATGATGGAACATTACCCAGAGCTTTTTCAGGAACAAGCAACAGACTTTGAGGATGAAGTCTAAAATAAGTGGGGCAGATTTGTAGCACCAGGTTCCTGGTATGTATTTTTATCTAAGTATGTTGCATTTTTGGCTTGAGACTCGGCGAGTTGAAGGCCCAACTCGTCGAGTAGGAGCGGGATTGGACGCGGGACTTAAGTAGTGGATTCGACGACTCGGCGGCCGGACTTGACGAGTAGACTCTGACTGGACAAAAAACCCTAATATAAGGGTTTGCACCTTATTTAATCACCTCATTCAGCCACCACCCGTCCCTATTGCTCCCAGAAACCCTCCCTAGCAAACCCTAACCGTTTTGGTGCAAGATCTAGGGATTTTGAGTGATTTTTGGTGGTTTTGATCACAAGGAAGAAGAAAAAGCTCAAGGGAATCAAGTGGAGACTGAAGGATTCGAGTTTGATTCTTCATTTGCAGTCCTTAAAAGGTATAAAGTCTACACCTTGTTGTTCTTTTGTTTAGATCCCTTTTTGGGGAAGTTTTAGGGCTTGGTGAGCCATATAAGTGACCAACCATGATTTGCAAGCATGGTTGGGGGTCAATACTTCGGATCTAGGACTGTGGAAGAGTCACAAGACAGAAAATAGGTGCGTTTGCACCCAAGCAGGACTCCATTCAACCCAACAGCCTATTTTAGGTCCTTTTGAGCTCAAAGTCCCATACATGAACGTAAAGTTTGTAACTTTACGTGCTAGAATGATTGTAAGAGCCCAGATCTACATTTTGGTCAAGAGTTGTGGACTAGAAATCGAGAAATAAGACTTGGACAAACTCGACTCGACGAGTCGCTCTTGGGACTCCGCGAGTCCGAGGCGTGACCGCCCATTTCTGTTAAGGTTCGAAGGAATCTAGCTGGGTGCTGGAAGGGTTTTAGAGGGTCCTAAGGAAGTGACCCAACGTATGAGACTTGACTATAGACCTGAAATTCATAGCACTCGACAAGTTGTTCTTGAAACTCGGCGAGTCCAAGGCAGTCTTCAAGGAACTCGACAAGTTGTTCTTACAACTCGGCGAGTCGGGACTGGACCTTCATAGGAAAAAGGCGAGCTCGGCGAGTTGTTCATACACCCCGGTGAGTCTCGGCCTTGTAGTTGATCTGATAAAGAAGAATTCGATGAGTCATTCATACGACTCGGCAAGCCAGTTAAAGGACCAGTCAGTATTCGTATAGAAGGGAAACTCGTCGAGTCATTACTAGACACGACGAGTAGGGACGTTGATAAGGACAAGGAAAAGGGTGGGGACTCGATTAGTTGGCATCCCAAATCGGAGAGTCAGGACGTTGACCTTGACTTTAGTCAGGGGCAAAATAGTCATTTTACCCGAAGGTTAGTTAGCAGTGTCTAACTGAGTATTTTATGGAAATGCAGTCGGGGAGTTACCGGAGCAGCCAAACAGTTGCCGAGCAGTTTTCCAGCAGTCATTCTTACGAGGTGAGTTTCCTTCCAGTAGGAACGGGTCTATGGCACCAAGGCCGGCCCGTATATATGACATATTAGTATCAGAGTGTGGGCGGAGCCCTTATCTCATAACTGAGTTTGATTATGGTATATGCTTGCATGATATAATTGTTTATACTTGTTGTCTGTGTGATCGTTGTATGCTATGATTTAGTATCCAGGTGTGGGCGGGGCTCGTATCTCGGAGATAGTGGAGTGTGGGCGAGGCCCATATCTCCCAGCTAGCGGAGTGTGGGTGGGGCCCGTATCTCCATGAGTGTGGCCGGGGCCCGTATCTCCTAGCTGCTTATTATATATGCATGGTATGTGGTATGATAGGGGAACTCACTAAGCTTCGTGCTTACAGTTTTCAGTTTTGTTTCAGGTACCTCTTCAGCGAAGGGGAAGGAGCCGACGTGGTAGCTTCACATCCTACATACACCATAGTTTCCGCACTATGGGATTTCCTTGGGATTGTACTCCGACATTATCATAGTTTTGTGATTTATGTTTCAGACATGACGTATTGTTTTATGAGTTGTTATGATTCCGCAGTATTTCTTATGAATGTTTTTCTATAAGTTAATAATTTAAAAAGAAATTTTTTGGACGTGAAAATTGGGTCGTTACACCTACAAAGAAACAAGTTGATTTGATGAAGTATGAACACGGAGAAATTTGTTTGAAGCCTTTTGGGAGAGTTTTTTGTGGGAAGGACAAGGCTGGAAGAGCAAAAATATTTTTATTTCAAGCTTGCGAAGTGGGGAGATATGCAACTTCTCAATATACGAACCTCATTGTTCGTATGAACCACTGCAAGAAAAATAGTGAAGGTGATAAGAAGGAAATTAAGAAGATTATCTCATGGTACTCTGAGATACGAAGAGTGATGCTATATTCCATTCAATTTCTTACAAATTGAAGACTTCAACTATGTTTACAAAGGGGGGGATTGTAAGGGCTAGTTTTGTTGTAATTAGTCGAAGTGTAATAGGTCTTCGTATGTTAGCAGTCTTCGTATTCTCTGTAATCTATTTTAATAAGACATATGTATTCGAAGCCTGATGCTTAGTCCTTAGTATATTTTTTGTGTATACTTTTCTCTCCTATAAATAAGAGTCTTTACTAGAGTTAGATAAGGTTTTACAGACTTGTCTATTTTTGCACTCCGAAAACTTGAAAGCGTAATAGAGCTGAAACAAAATCATATTTACATCGGTGTTCAAATCTCGCATACTTACTTTGATCTTAATACTCTGATTCATTTCATACTCGATTCTTTGATTCATCATTTTGTTCTGAAAATTTAATCACTTGAAAGACCTTCCAAAATGTTATAGTTATACTTCAATTGACATTTCCAAAAACGGGATTTTTCTCTTGAATTTGTTATATTACAAATTGATTCATAAAAATCTAAATTTCAAAGAAGAATGTTTGTAACTTATCAATATCAAAATTTTGACACAATATTTGCGTAATTATGTTGTATAAATTAAGTATACTAATGTTTGAATTTCAACTAGAGACTTACTAGTGTGTAACCTTATCGTAGGGAATTGGTAGTAAGACGTCAGGGAAGTTAGCTCAAGGCATCACAAATACCTTCACACATCATTATGAGTATTCATGTGTAACATCCAAAAATACGACGCATAAATTTTTGTTTAAATAATACTAAAAACCATAACATTAAATGTCATTTAAGAAAACCATACGTCAATATCTCAAACCATATCAATGTATCAAATCAGAACTAATATCAACAACATATGAAAAACATTAGAGTATAACTCCAAGGCTGAAACTGTGGTGTGTGCCATGCTATCATCCCGAGCCCTTCCCTTTGCTAGCTGAAGTACCTGAAACCAACACTGAAACTGTAAGCACGAAGCTTAGTGAGCTCCCCCAAAATACCACATAGCATAAAAACAAATCACAAATACTAGGCCTTTCCCCCTTCATCGGACCGAAGTCCGGAAACTGCATCGGACTGAAGTCCAGAACACATAACACATAAACCCTGCCTGAATCATAAAGACCTCAGGCAGACTACTACTGCATCAAACCGAAGTCCAGAAACTACTGCTAACTAAACGGGTCGGCATTGTGGCCTTAGACCTGTTCCTACTGGAAGCAAACTCACCTCGTGATGCTGACTACTGAACTCCTGACTGAGAAATCCCTAACTGCTGCTCCAGCTGCTTCCCGGCTATCATGGGAAATAAAATACTAAATCAGAAAAAGGGATTCTCCTATGGGTAAAATGACCATTTTACTCCTGCTATGGCATGGGTCACAACATGGCCCAAAACCCTCAATTCCTTCTAAGTCCATCCATGGCCCCACTATAGGCCTACTAATGGCCTAATTTTCTAAATTGGGCCAATCTCTCCATATGGGCCCTACTAAGGCCCACAATGATCTTGGCCTATAATCTAACTTCTGGAGGTCCAATAATAAGATAGGCTTCCAAGCTTACTATTGGCCCATTAATCGCCCAATTTGCTATATTGGGCCCAAAACCCTTTTTTGGGCCTTACACAAGTCCAATACTAAACCCTTGGTCCTTAGCAACTGACTTCTGATGGACCATTAAGGCCCAAGGACCATAAGTCTAAAACTCAGCCTACACCGAGGCCCAAAACACTAAAGCCCAAACTGGAAACGTACAGGGGGCGTACATCGAGGTACGCTGAGCGTACTGGATGCTGGCTTGTACATGGCGCGTACCTACTTTTTCACCCAGCGTACAACCCTATTAAGCCAAAAATCCCATTAAGTGCTTAATACTGTGATCCCGAAGCTAAAACTCTAGATCCTAGGCTTATTCCATGTGTTAAGCCATAAATTTGCTCACTTGATGGCTCACAAGTCTCTTAAAGGCTCCAACTTCCATAAATAACATTATACTTTCATGAAGTTAACTAGATCTCATGCATGGTTCCATATAAGCCACAAAGGTTGAGACTTTATTGCTAGGAGGATGTTTTTGAGCCTTAAGGATGGCAATCCAAGCCCCAAGATCGACTTACAAGATCAAGACTCAATCTTTGGACCTAAAAAGGTCCAAACCTCCATAACCTAGATCTAGAAAGAAGGAGGAGGAATGTTCAGAACTTTATACCTTCCTTAAGTGCCCGAGATGCTGCTAAGTCCAGATCTCTGAGCTCAAGCTTCTTCTCCAACTTCTTCTCTTCCTTCTTCTTCACTTCTTCTCATTAAAACACACACAAAAGCTTCTTCACACACAAAGAGAGGTAAAAACGGGTTAGAGTTTGCTTGAGGGTAAGGAGGCTGATCGGAGAACATGAATGGAGGCTATAATGGGGTATTTATAGTCCTTAAACCCCTAAAATTAGGTTTTTCCTCTGGCTAGGTACGCTGGGCGTACCTTATGCTACGCGGCGCGTACGCTACCCATGCCCGCGTTTCATTTAGGTAGTACGCCCCACGAACAACGGGTTACGCCTCGCGTACGGCTTGTGGGCAGCCTTATCCTTCGGCCCAAATCAAAAGAGCCCAAACTAATAATATGCAATTCAATTATAACCCAAAATAAAACTTAAAAATTTAATTGAATTATACATCAGAAGACGATTGTTAGAATTCTCCCCTACTTGAATCAGACTTCGTACTCAAAGTCCGCTGGTACTGAATCTGAAAACAATTCCGGAGAATGCTCCAACATCTCCTCCTCTAATTCACACGTCCTCTCTGAACCCTTCAGGTGCTGCCACTGCACATTCACTAGCTGAACTACCTTCTTCCTCAAGGTCTTTGTCTTCCGATCCAAAATCGCAACCGGTCTCTTAATGTAATTCATGCTACTATCGACCTGAATGTCCTCAAAGGATACAACTGCTGACTCATCCACCAAACACTTCCACAATTTAGAAATATGGAAAGTGTTGTGGATTTGACTGAGCTCTATAGGAAGATCCAACCGATAAGCAACCCGACCCACCCGGGCCAAAACCCTAAATGGACCAATGTATGTGGGGCCCAACTTGCCCCTCTTCCGAAACCTGTTGACACCCTTCCAGGGTGATACCTTCAGGAGGACCATGTTGCCCACCTGAAACTCTAAATCTGAACGCCTCCTGTCGGCGTAACTATTCTGCCAACTCTGCGCAGTCTGCAGTCTACTACGAACCTGCTGGATCAACTCCATCATCTTGAGCACCACTTTGGTGCTCCTAATGACATGCTAACCGACCTCGCCCTAACAAGTTAGGGTCGTGCACTTCCTCGCATAGAGCATCTTGAAGGGAGGGCAGTCAATACTCGCATGGTAACTATTTTTATACGAAAATTCCGCTAATGGAAGATACGTATCCCACTTGCCACCGAAGTCTAGGACACATGCCCGGAGCATGTCCTCAAGAGTCTGAATCGTCCTCTCACTCTGCCCGTCTGTCTGAGGGTGGAAAGTGGTGCTAAAATGGAGACAAGTACCCATATTGTCATAAAACCGCTTCTAGAATCTGGAAGTAAAACGGACATCTCGATATGACACCACTGAAACAGGCTCTCCATGTCGTGCCACAACCTCTCGCACATAAATATCGGCTAGTTTCTCAACCGATATGCTCTCCTGGATCGGTATAAAATGTGCACTCTTCGTCAACCGATCCATTATAACCCAAATCGAATCCAACCCACGTGCGGTCTTGGGAAGCTTAGTGATGAAATCCATAGTGATATCCTCCCATTTCCACACTGGAATCTCTAACAACTGCATCTTGCCGTGAGGTTTCTGGTGCTCCGCCTTAACCTTCCTGCAGGTCAGGCACCTTTCCACATACTAGGCAACATCCCGCTTCATGCACGGCCACCAATAGTCGGGTCGAAGATCTCTATACATCTTTGTTGCCCCTAGATGGATGGAAAATCGAGACTTATGAGCCTCGTCCATTAGCACTTGTCGTACTCTGCCCCAGTACGGTACCCAAATTCTCCCATGCAGGTTCAATAATCCCCGATTATCATAGTCAAAGGAAGCTACTCGACCCACGATCCTCTCACACTTCTGCCTCTCCTCTTTGAGGCCCTCAACTTGAGCCTCTCTAATCTGCTACAATAATGGAGTAATCACTGCCATCCTCAAACATATGTCCCTGATTGGGGCCGGTACCACCTTGCGGCTCAGGGTGTCGGCCACTACATTGGCCTTCCCTGGGTGGTAAAGGATATCACAATCATAATCCTTCAACACGTCTAACCATCACCTCTGCCTCATGTTCAGATTCGGTTGATCCATGAGGTACCTCAAACTCTTGTGATCCGTGTAAATGGTACATCGGACCCCATAGAGGTAATGTCTCCAAATCTTAATGGAAAACACCACTGCCCCCAACTCTAAATCATGTGTAGGATAGTTAGCCTCGTGAGGCTTTAACTGTTTCGAGGCGTAACCTATCACACGGCCTCGCTGCATCAACACTGCTCCCATACCTATGATCAAAGCATCACAGTAGACTACAAAATCCTCTACTCATTCTCGCAGGGTAAGGATCGGTGCCTCACATAATCTCTGTCTGAGGGTCTTAAATGGTACCTGCTGCTCAGGCCCCCAACAAAACACCACCGACTTCTTAGTCAGTCGGGTGAGCGGTAATGCTATCTTGGAGAAATCCTAAATAAATCTCCTGTAGTACCCTGCCAATCCCAGGAAGCTCCGAATCTCAGATGGAGATCTCGGGACCTCCCACTACATCATGACCTCTATCTTGGCCGGATCTACCAATATACCCTTCTGGTTGACGAGGTGTCTAAGGAACTGCACCTCGCGCAACCAGAACTCGATTTGGAGAACTTCGCAAAAAGTTTCTCCCTCGTCAAAATCTCTAGCACCTCTCTCAGGTGCTCCTCGTGCTGCTCCTGAGTCTTGGAATATAGCAAGATGTCTTCTATAAATACTATCACAGACCGATCCAACATCGGCCTGCATACGCAGTTCATGAGGTCCATAAACGCGGCTGGAGCGTTGGTGAGCCCAAATGGCATCACCACGAACTCATAATGACCATACCTGGTCCTGAAAGCAGTATTCTGCATATCCACATCTCTGACTAGCATCTGATGATACCCGGAGCGTAAATTGATCTTGGAAAACCAAAACGCTCCCTACAGCTGATCAAACAAATCATCTATCCTCGGGAGTGGGTAACGGTTCTTCACAGTTACCTTGTTCAACTCCCGGTAATCTATACACATACGGTGCGACCCGTCCTTCTTCCTGTCGAACAAAATCGACACACCCCAAGGCGAATTGCTCGGCCTGATAAAACCCTTGTCTAGTAGGTCCTACAGCTGCATAAACAACTCCTGCATCTCTGGGGGAGCCAACCGATACGGTGCCTTGGCTATCGGGGCCGCACCAGGAATTAGGTCAATCCTGAACTCGACCTCTCTCTCGGGAGGTATTCCAGGCAAATCCTCTGGAAATACATCCAGGTAGTCTCACACCACTGGAACATCATCAACTGTCGTCTTGCCCTTCTCCCGGGCGTCTATAACATAAGAAATATAACCGGTGCAACCCTGCTGGAAGTAGCGCCTCGCTCTCACTGCCGAAAAAAGAACTGGTCCGTGTTGTGGCCTCTCGCCCTGAATTACTAACTCTCCCCCACTTGGAGTACGGAGCCTCACTAACTGCAGCTCACAATCTATCACCGCCCTATTGGGGCTCAGCCAATCCATGCCTACTATGACCTTATTCCCTCGCAGGGGAATAGGGACCAAGTCCACTAAAAACTGCTCATCAAATAACTGTAGGGAACATCCTCTGTGTACTCTCGCGACCCTAACGGTCCTGTCATCTGCTATCTCGACCTCAAGTGGGCAATCCAGCTCCCCTGGAGCCATGCTAAACCTCTTGCTAAGCGCAAGTGAAACGAACGATCAGGTAGCCCCCAAATCAAACAATATTGTGGCTGTAATGTCGTTCACTAAGAACGAACCTGTACAAAACATATAACCATAAGAATAATCAATAATAAATGCAGAGATAAGGGATAAATACATACCCATCACCACGTCAGGAGTCGCTCGTGCCTCCTCTACTATTAGCTGAAAAACCCTTCTCTTCGCCACCGGCGTCTCACCCCGGCCCTGACGGTCGTCTGTAATCCTCAAAGTAGCAGGGGCAGGTGCTGCCACCTTCCCTGTTGCAGCTAAACTCGAACACTGGGAATTTTTATGTCCCCTCTGATTGCACAGGAAGCAAATCAGATCTGATGTTGCAATGGCGGTAGTAGTGGTTGTACAATGTCTGCTCATATGACCAGTCCGCCCGAACTTGTAGCAGCCAGCACTCCCTGCCATGCACACCCTGTCGTGCATCCTACCACACTTGCCACACCGACCGTGGCTCTGGTAACTCCTAGCTCTATGATCTGAAACCTTGGGCTTTTTGCCCGAACCCCCTGTACCTAAAGCCGCCTCTGGCTTCCTCTTTCTCTCCATCTCAAGGAAAATCGCTCTCTCTCTCTCTCTCTCTCTCTCTCTCTCGCCCTAGAAATCATGTCATCCAGCATTTTACAGCTGGACCGGCTCACAAACTGGCGAATATCACTCCACAACATCTCATGATATCAGGCCTTCTTCATTTCCTCATCAGCTGCGTACTGAGGAACGAGAAGTGCCCTCTCCCTGAACTTGGCGGTAATCTCCGCCACTGTCTCTGTCGTCTGGGTGAGGTCCTGAAACTCCCTGGCTAACTGATGCACCTCGATAAGTGGTGCGAACTCAGCTCTGAACCTGGCAGTAAAGTCAGTCTAGGTCATGGCATCCAAAGTTGCGTCATCCTCGATGATATGTCCGACCTCCTCCCACCAGTCTCGTGCCCTGTCCTTTAGAAGACATGACACCAATCTGATGTTGTCCCCCTTGGAACATCTGCACATGCAGAAAGCGTTGGCCACATCCGCCAACCATCTAGTGCTCGCTATGGGGTCTCGTGCCCTGTGATAATCTGGAGCTCCACATTCCCGGAACTCCCTGAACGTAAGCATGCGCGAGCCCATCATGGCCGCCACCTCGACACGAAAAGTGCCCAACCTCTCATCCATTAACTCTAGAATCCCTTCCTTGATCGAACCGAAGATCACAAGAGTCTGCTCAAGTATGATACAGGTGATCTCTGAAGAGAGAAACTCCCTAGTCTGCTCATCTAGATGCTCGGCTCCCGTGCCTGATCCCGATCCCTCTTCGGCACCTGAACTGCCAACTGCTGGCCTAGGTCATAAAACCACCATTCTGAAAATACATCATGACAAACGTCAGAACACTAAAACATCTCAAGGGATCGCTACTACTACAAGTTACCTGGTCTTGTCTCAGCCTTCCTTGATTCGAGTACGGATCCTCTGCTTTCACTAGTACGGGCCCATACTACCTTCCACATCTATCCGTACTTTCCTCAAGAACTGCCTTGACTCCACCAAGTCACTCTACTGCTACTGATCTCTGCTACTCTCATCCTAGGCTTACCCTAGGGAAACTTCCGACTCAACCACAACCAGTCCTTAGTGTTGGATTAATGTCTAAGTCCATAACTATATTTGGTATGTACTTGACCCAACCCGGCACGGTCCATTTGGGTTGCACTTCACCGGCACAATTTATATGGATAATCTTTTGAGAATAATATATTTATGATTAATATTAATATATTATAAGTTCTAATATATTAATATGGAATCATATTATTTAATTAGTATTGATCAAGAATTAATTTAGAATTAATTAAGTGATCAAAATGAACTAATTAAATATGGACTCTTATATATATGGAATGGGACAAGTTTATTTAGGTTGGGCTAAGCTTTCATGGATAGTCCATGGAGTGTTTAACCCATGGATCATATGAAATCAAAGGTCATGGGTTTAACCCTAGTCTCCATACAATATAAAGATGTCATTGGTTGGTGAAATTGACACTAGTGTGGTACACTATGAAGGGCTAGCCGATTTCACTAGATAGAACCAAGTATTCATATTCTCTAAAGTCTTCCAAGGTGTCTTTGTGATTTGTGATTCCACTTGAGGCTTCCACACTATTGGGGCTAAGCTCTTAAAGCTTGAAGACATCAAGCCACATCAAAAGGTATGTCATCTAACTAGAACTTTGTAGTATAAGAGCTTCATAATATGCTAGTTAGGATTAAAGCCTTGGAAAGTTCTTATTTGCATGTATAATAGAGAAAACAAAGATCCAAGGTTTATAGGGTTGCATGTACACCATAGGAGTGTTAGAATGCTCAAAACCCAACAGTGATATCAGAGCCTAGGCTTGTGTTCAATTATACTTGATGCAAATTGCTGAAAAACTCGATTTTCTGGCATTCTAGGCATTGGACTTGCCGAGTCCACTAATGAACTCGTCGAGTCCATGAGTAAAATCATCCTACTCGACGAGTAGGTTCATGCACTCGACGAGTAGGAGCCCCAGACAACATATTTTCGAGATTTTTGGCTAGAAATGGACTAGGAACATTACCCTAAGTTGTTTTTGAACTTATAAAGTTATTTTTGATGAGGTAATGTTCATGATAATCCAATTTCAAAGATAATTGTCAATAGATTCATGTTTTGAATTAGTTTAGTGATTAGGCTAATTACATGAAAAAGTTTGATTTGAATTATCTTGTTCTTATGAGTTGCTTAGATTAATAGAAAGTTATGTGAAATTATTGCTTTCAATCCAAATTAATCTAAGACTTGATTCTAAAATGTGTTTTTGTAACTTGTCCTCAAGTTATATGAAAAGTCACATTTAAGTTTCATAAAACTCATAAAAGTTGGCTATGGTTACAAAAGATGAAGAGTCTTGTCCTTAAGTTATGGAGGTTCAAGAGTCACTTCATTAAGTAATAAAATATGTAACCTTAATTAATTCCATAAGTTACAAAATAAAGAAAAAGTTACATTCTTTAATAATTTAAAGTCTTCCATAACTTGTCCTCAAGCTATGGAACTTGAAGAGTTTTTGGATTAAAACTACTTTAAACACATAAGTTATGGAATTAATTAGTTTTGAATAGTTTCAAAAACTTTCCCTAAGGTTTTGGAATTTGTAAAGTTTTCTCTTATGAATACTTTAATTCCATGTTAGCCCTTAGAATTTTAAAAGATAAAATTCAACCCTTATACTTTATAATATTATAAGTTAATAATATATATATATATATATATATATATATATATATATATATATATATATATATATATATATATATATATAAGAGCAAGTCAGTCTTACCATTAGTAGGCCTCATTCACAAAGCCGGTCTATAAGGGGGGTATAAGGTTACTACCTATAAAATGGCAGTTTAATGGGTGTCCACTCTCACCCACCGCTTCCTTGACCGGTGGAGGGTCGTTAGCCGAACGGGTTTGACAGGACTATAATTCTCCCTTCATTAAAAGTATTAATGATAAATACTAAGTAACTAAACTCTAAATAATACCAAATCTTAGTTACTTAGGAAAATGTTAATAAGGTGCTAATCCATGAAATTACACTTTGCACTTTGTTTAAGTCGGTTAGTGGAGCGTGTGTGGTTAACCGGCACACTAACTCGTATTTAACAAGGTAGGCAAAGGGTAACTTAATGTTTATCATAGTATCGATGGAGCGTGTGTGGTTAACCGGCACATCGATTGAGGGGTAAACACTTAAGGGTACCAAGTAATTTGCATGGTTACTTCACACCTTGTTTTGTGATCCTCGGCATCCCAGTCACAAAACCTGAAGGGCACACTCGAGATTGAAACATGCCATTGAACAGTTCAATGAATCTCAAAAAGATCTACGAGTTTCAAATCCGATTAAAACCTAATAATACATTTCGTTTATCTTGGTAGAAATTGGTGAATTGTCATTCACCTACCTTCAAATATTTTATAGCTTGGATTATGGCATCCCTCTTCCGAGTTATAAAAGTATTGTGTTGGGTCCTATCCTTAATATTTCATATTGGGTGTTATATTAAGGACTTTAGATCAACTATCTTGAATATCTCCCAAAAGACGTCTGGTTTAGACATTTATGATCTTCCCAAATCTCTTGAAACAAGCTTTCCTAAATGAAGATGATGTCCCATGGAAATCATACTTCTTTCACCTCCTCCAATTATTCTCCCTAACCCACAAGTTCTTGAAAATTTTAAGGTCACTCAAGCCCTATTGGCAAGTAAAGGTCCATGTGTGATCACATCTTGGAGATGAAGTCACATACTGACAAGCCGGGAGAGTTGGGTGTCAAAGTCTTGAGAAAGTTAGTGTTCAATCACTTTCTAAGTCACATAGTGAGTTCCTTTGGGACACCTATGAAATAGACTATGTCAAGACCCTTAATAATCTTATCTATTTGCTTGGTGCTGCTTAATTAGAAATGATTTAGTGTACTAGTAAAGCAAATTAGATTAGGAGATCAACTTCCCAAAACTTTATGGACAAGGACAATAGTGACACAGGAAATCCAGAAATGCATTCTCTTCCTAATGGAATGGGATTGGCCATATTCAACTTGGTTAACCAAATGGTAAAGAGGAAGGCTAAGTCTGAGATACTCCCATGTACTATTACCTAAGGGTCCATATATTTCTATTGTCAAAGGAAGGGGCTTTGGTTATGAAGCTGCCAAACTTACCTAAGGATGGTAAAGTCAATAAGTTTGACTTTATTTCAGGTAAATTCCATTATCTAACTCTATTAAGTTCCTACTTGTAGATTCTTATTACATGATGTGGCTGGGTCAGATGTTGATGTTTTAAAAATCAAAGAAAAGTAAAGAAACTTAAAGGAAGTATATGTTGATTTTGATCGCGAAGATGGATCGCATAGTTCGGTGATCAGGATTTTGAGCATGTGTTTAAGAGTTATGATAGATTGCTTAGGAATAGTTGACAACAATTTTTCATATACATTTGCATTGTAAGGATTAGTTTTTCCGCAAAGTTTTAAAATAAAAAGAGAAATTTTTAATTTTATTTATTTTAAAATATCCTTACAATGGCATTTGTAGAAGATATGATTCCATTGATAGCAATATTGGAAATATGAATTTGATTCTTTCATTTGTGGTAGTGTCTAAATTTACCAAATAAGGAAAGATTCTCATCACCCAAGTTTTCAGTTGGATAGAAACTTGGAATCATGCAAGTTGTATAGTATGATGAATGAGAACTTTCAAGCATTGGAAAATTAAGACTAACTGCTTGTTCACATGGATGTGTGAGTCAAGAGAAGGACTAAGGGATCAAGTACACTTTCTTGTGCACTTGTCAAATTCCACCACAAAAGATGGATAAGACTATTCGTCATGCTTTACTAAGTTTTAGTAAGTATGATTATACTTACAAGCTTCAGTATAATTCGTAAGCATTGAAAATTTTTCAATGTATGACAGAACGAATAAGAAGAATCAAATTAGGCAGAAGGATAAAAGTTTCTCAAATCTGAAAAGATGGGAGAGTACTTTAGTATCATGTTTTAAGATCATCTTAATGATTTTGAGACCTTATCACAATTCATCCTCTAAGTACATTCTGATAGTTAAGAAGATGAGTTATGAATTGTTGAAGTGGTTAAATCAAGAAAATGATTCATACTTCATTCCAAAACAATTCATAGAGTTATACTCTAAGATTGTAACGTGAGTGACATGTCTTAAAGAAGGTTTAAAAACACTCGTCAAATGTAAGAGTAAAAGTTTTCTACTCTTGTACATTTGAAATTGGTAAGTTGTGATGTTTTGGATAAAACAAAGACCAACTAAGGCTAATTGTGTTAAGTGTCTGTCTTGATTAACATCCATACTATCTCTTGAATATTTGGAAAGAAAGTCTTTTAGGTCAAGGAGATAGTGGGAGTCTAAAAGATCCTAAAAGGGTTTCAAGAAGTAATCAAGAATAAAACCTAAAGTTCTTCACTAGAACACGACTTGAGGTTTATAACCTGTCATGTTGACATATTTTGTGCCCATTCCAGTTAAAGTTGGCTTTGCATATGAGTTCTTAGAGTTCTCAATTGGTTGCACAACAACTTGGAAGCAATGGCAGACCCTTGAACTGCTACATGGCAAGAAATTAGATTGAGTTCAGTCCATATGAATTTGGATTTGTCATTATCCTTGTCATGTGACTATGGTTTTGAGAATTCACATGGATAAGAACACATACACCATTAAATCTAAGTGTCATAAGGTTTCTCTTCGATTCATGAAAATGATGGTGAGGAAACACTTTCACTAAGTAGATTTTAGCTAGATAGCAATTGTGATATTTGCATTCTCAAAGTAGTTAGTGGAGCGTGTGTGGTTTACCGGCACACTAACATGGACTTATGAGAAGTGGCAAAAGTCTAAACAATTGAGACTATGATTACAGCATCCCTTTTCATAGTTCTTAAAAATTGTTTAGACACACCTATGAGCTATCTAAAAGAGGTGTATGATTTTGATAAAGTTTTATCAAAACAATCTAGTATCAGAAATCTAAACTTTGGTAAGAAAGTCAGTTGATTTCTGAGTACATGTCGAAGCTAGTGGGAGCATAAGTGTTATCCTAATAATCATCATGTTAGTGGGAGCATGATAATTATGATAAAGGTTGCAAGTTAGCAATGTTAACTATAGAAAACAAAAATGTCTCTATTGGAAAAAAAGTTGTTTTGCTATAATTAAGGGAGAGGATATTATACTTCATCTCAATTCTATCTCAATTCTAAAATCTTAGATTGAGATTTTAATCATCTTTAGTCAATAATATATATATGAATTTCATGTTGGAATGGCTTAACATAATGAAATTCTATATATGGGTTCATTATTTGCGTTCTAAAATTCGATTATGATTACGACATCCCTTTTCATAATCTAAATTATGAGAACTTGGCAAATATAAATGGAAATATTATAGCAAAAGACTGGTTTAGTCTTTATGTGAGACATCATGAATCGTGTCCCATATGCTTCGGATATAGGATCGATTACATGTGCTATATTCATTCTTTCTAAACTTTTTCCAAATGCGTGGGGCATTAAGAAGGGGAAAAGATCTAGAAATTGAAATGACTAAAATGATTAAGCAATTGTTGAGGACAATCTAAGGTTTACCAAAGATTGGTTGCTCAAGGACAATTGGAAGTATAGTGATAATTCTGGAAGGACCATATTGACATAATCTGTAAGGAGGCAACTCTTGTTCAGAAGTGATAGTCAAAATGGAATCTGGAAATGTTTCAAAGTTAGAAATTATTTAATCTGTGTAAGATTAGGAAACTTAATGCAAGAAGGATGTTTCCAAGGAGTTTATCTCCTTTGGAATGCTTTGTAATGGTTGTTGTCAAGTCTTTCTGACATTGTGCAAAATCATTACAAGAGGATCAATGCATATAAGTTTAGAATCTAACAGATTTTAGTAAATGGCATGAATTTGGAATTCTTGCATTTGCAGTAAGAATTTGGGACTGTGAAAGATGATCATTGGAGTTATGTTCAATAGATCTATTTCACAAAGTAAAGATCATAGACAAACATAGTATGCATACTTGGTGTGTGGCATGACTACTGTTTAGAAAAATATAGTGTACATGCTTGGAGCATGGGACAACTATTGTTTTAAATTTAAGAATAAAGTTGATAGCTGAAACAGTATACAATGAATAATGTGTAATCATATGGTGATAAATAAAAGGTGTTTTATTTATATTCATAAGTTCTGAGACCATATTGGATTCAATTATTCTTGTGTTTCATTTTGCATGTTTTGACTTCCAGAATAAACTAGGTTATTCTTCCGGAATGATTAAGTTATTCAAACCATTCACAGTCGGTCATATGTTGGAAGTCGATATGAATTAAGACTGTCATGGGTTAGCTTGTAGAGGTCTAAGGTGTTGGACAAAGGGCTACAACACTCATGAGTGCTCATAAGTTCTGAGTATTGGATTCAACCCGCGGTCATTGGAATCACTTCATGGATTTTATCACGAGTGATCATGAGACGATAATATCTTATATTCTTCAAACCTAGAGATATGAGTTGTTACTATGAGTTGGTTGTACATTGATTGCATGAAAACGCATTCGGTAACTCGGTGTTATAAAACGTGCCTTTGTGTATGATTCAACAAGTAGTAGAACAAGCCATATGAGTCAAAGTTTATCCATTCCTTTTACCTTCGGGACAAAAGCGATATTTGTGGGCCACTCGATGATTTAATGATGACACATGTGAGTGCTTGGCCAAGCCAAGACTGATTTGATTTGTTCAATCAGTCAGTCGTCATGAATCGGAAATCGGGAAACAATAAATGGACAGAGAGAATGATTATAATCCATGTCTTAGTCCATATGATGTCTAGAATGGAGGAATATATGATCCCTTATCTAATGGACAAGTTCGTTGACAAGATCAGAGTTCGACAGCGGCTTTAAGAGCTACGATTGCTAGTTAGGTTTTGAAGTCATACTCAATAATAGTTTTAGACTTATCCAAGTGGGAGACTGTTGGATTACTGTCTAAGTCCATAACTATATTTGGTATGTACTTGACCCGACCCGGCATGGTCCATTTAGGTTGCACTTCACCGACACAATTTATATGGATAATCTTTTGAGAATAATATATTTATGACTAGTATTAATATATTATAAGTTCTAATATATTAATATGGAATCATATTATTTAATTAGTATCGATCAAGAATTAATTTAGAATTAATTAAGTGATCAAAATGAACTAATTAAATATGGACTCTTATATATATATGGAATGGGCCAAGTTCATTTAGGTTGGGCTAAGCTTTCATGGATAGTCCATGGAGTGTTTAACCCATGGATCATATGAAATGAAAGGTCATGGGTTTAACCCTAGTCTCCATACTATATAAAGATGTCATTGGTTGGTGAAATTGGCACTAGTGTGGTACACTATGAAGGGCTAGCCGATTTCACTAGATAGAACCAAGTATTCATATTCTCTAAAGTCTTCCAAGGTGTCTTGGTGATTTGTGATTCCACTTGAGGCTTCCACACTATTGGGGCTAAGCTCTTAAAGCTTGAAGACATCAAGCTACATCAAAAGGTATGTCTTCTAACTAGAACTTTGTAGTATAAGAACTTCATAATATGCTAGTTAGGATTAAAGCCTTGGAAAGTTCTTATTTGTATGTATAATAGAGAAAACATAGATCCAAGGTTTATAGGGTTGCATGTACACCATAGGAGTGTTTGAATACTCAAAACCCAACACTTAGCTGGTGAAGGCCTCTTCGTAATGCCAGCAAGCCACCATGTGGATACCATCACACGCAACGAGACTCGGAGTCCCATTACTCAAAGTCCCACAATGTACAAAGCAAGCAACATTCAGAAAAGGGAAACATACTCATGCAAAATTATTCTCATTACGAGAAACTGTACTAGCATACAATGTTAAGCTCATACTATCAGGCATAACCTAATCAGGCTATCCTACTACTGTCTACTCATTACTAGCATGCAATTCTCATCAAGATGAAACACATAAAGCAGGCACATAAGGCATCATTCCTAGATCCTTAGTCCTATACTAGCATGTTGTTCTACTGAAACTGATAATCATAACATAAACTTGTATGGGTAATTTGGGAGTACTTACTTGAGCTCGGTTGATCGCATGCGCCACACCCTTTTCTCTTTATGAAAGTTCTTTTCTTTCTAAATATTCATTTCACTTTTCTAAAACTCTTTTCTTTTGAAAACACTATACCACTTCCTTAGTTTGAGTTCAGACACACCCGAAAGTATGCCTGAATCCCTCAAACCAAGGCTCTAATATCAACTTGTAACATCCAAAAATACGATCCAAAATTTTTTGTTTAAATAATACTAAAAACCATAACATAAAAGGTCATTTAATAAAACCATACGTCAATATCTCAAACCATATCAATGTATCAAATCAGAACTGATATCAAGAACATATGAAAAACATCAGAGTATAACTCCCAGGCTGAAACTGTGGTTTGTGCCATGCTATCATCCCGAGCCCTTCCCTTTGCTAGCTGAAGTACCTGAAACCAAAACTGAAACTGTAAGCACGAAGCTTAGTGAGTTCCCCCAAACTACCACATACCATACAAAAAAATCACAAATACTAGGCCTTGCCCACTGCATCAGACCGAAGTCCGGAAACTGCATCGGACCGAACTCCGGAACTACTGGAGCCTTGCCCCCTACATCAGACAGAAGTCTGGAAACTACATCGGACCGAAGTGCGGAACTAAGTGGGACCTTGTTCCCTGCATCGGACCGATGTCCGGAAACTGCATCGGACCGAAGTCTGGAATTAACTGGGACCTTATCCCCAACATCGGACCGAAGTCCGAAAACTGCATCGGACCGAAGTCTGGAACTAACTGGTACCTTGTCCCCTGCATCGAACCGAAGTCCAGAAACTGCGTCGAACCAAAGTCTGGAACTAACTGTACATAGCATATCACAGACAAAGCAATTACATAAACACAAATACTGCACACTGCATCGGACCAAAGTTCGGAACTCATAACAAATAAACCCTGCCTGAATCACAAAGACCTCAGGCAGATTACTACTGCATCGGACCGAAGTCTGGAAACTACTGCAAACTAAATGGGTCGGCATTGTAGCCTTAGACCCGTTCCTACTGGAAGGAAACTCACCTCGTGGTGCTAAGTGCTGAACTCCTGACTGAGAAATCCCTGACTGCTGCTCCGGCTGCTTCCCGGCTATCATAAGAAATAAAATACTAAATCAGAAAAAGGGATTCTCCAATGGGTAAAATGACCATTTCACCCTTGCTATGGCATGGGTCACAACATGGCCCAAAACCTTCAATTCCTTCTAAGTCCATCCATGGCCCCATTGTAGGCCCACTAATGGCCTAATTTTCTAAATTAGGCCTATCTCTCCATATGGGCCCTACTAAGGCCCACAATAATCTTGGCCCATAATCTAACTTTTGGAGGTCCAACAATAAGATAGGCTTCCAAGCTTTCTATTGGCCCATTAATGGCCCAATTTGCTATATTGGGCCCAAAACCCTTCTTTGGGCCTTCCACAAGTCCAATACTAAACCATTGGTCCCTAGCAACTGATTTCAAATGGACCATTAAGGCCCAAGGACCCTAAGTCTAAAACTGAACCCACACCGAGGCCCAAAACACTAAAGCCCAAACTGGCAACGTACGGGGGGCGTACACCGAGGTACGCTGAGCGTACTGGCTGCTGGCTTGTACGCGGCGTGTACCTGCTTTTTCGCCCAGCGTATAGCCCTGTTAAGCCAAAAATCCCTTTAAGTGCTTAATACTGCGATCCAAAAGCTAAAACTCCAAATCCTAGGCTTATTCAATGTCTTAGGCCATAAAGTTGCTCACTTGATGGCTCACAAGTCTCTTAAAGGCTCCAACTTCCATAAATAACATTATACTTTCATGAAGTTAACTAGATCTCATGCATGGTTCCATATAAGCCACAAAGATTGAGACTTTATTGCTAGGAGGATGATTTTGATCCTTAAGGATGGCAATCCAAGCCCCAAAATCGACTTACAAGATCAAGACTCAATCTTTGGACCTAAAAAGGTCCAAACTTCCATAACCTAGATCTAGAAACAAAGAGGAGGAAAGTTCAGAACTTTATACCTTCCTTAAGTGCCCAAGATGATGCTAGGTCCAGATCTCTTAGCTCAATCTTCTTCTCCAACTTCTTCTCTTCCTTCTTCTTCACTTCTTCTCACCAAAACACACACAAAGCTTCTTCATACACAAAGAGAGGTAAAAATGGGTTAGGGTTTGCTTGAGGGTTAGGAGGCAGATGGGAGAATAGGAATGGAGGCTATAATGGGGTTTTTATAGTCCTTAAACCCCTAAAATTAGGGTTTTCCTCTGGCCGCGTACGCTGGGTGTACATTATGGTATGTTGCGCGTACGCTACCCATTCCTACGTTTCATTTAGGCTGTGTACCCTGCATACAACGGGTTACGCCCCGCGTACGGCTTATGGGCAGCCATATCCTTCGGCCAAAATCAAAAGAGCCCAAACCAATAATATACAATTCAATTATAACCCAAAATAAAACGTAAAAATTCAATTGAATTATACCTCGGAAGACGATCGTTACATCATGTCTCCCCTATTTTTGATTTTTAATTTTTTTGGGGTGGAAAAGCATGTCATAACTATTTATGCTTGATGTACCTATATTGAATTGTATCAAACTTGATTGCTATATTTTACGATATTTTTTCTAGGTATTTGCATGCAACTTGAAACATGAGGCCTTATTATATTAAGTCCCTTACACTTTATTCCAACCATTAACTCTTTAATCCAATGGTCATTATGAATAGCAATATTAGGAATTGACAACTCCTCACTCGCCCGATTGCTTGAGTGCATTTAACCATGTTCATGTACGAAATGATATACATAGATCATGATAGGACATCAATCATAGGTCTCGTTATGAACACATTGTTGATTGTTACACACATATAAAGATTACTACATACATACAAACTTATTTACTCATTTTAGCAATGTGACTTTATTTATGGAAACTTCTATCAAAACTTTTATTACTATTCATGAAACCAATATTTTTGTAAACCTGTGAACTCACCAACTATTTTTATAGTTGACGCTCGTTTTACATGATTTTTTAGGAATGAACTAGCAATAGGAACCTAAAGACACATCACTTGTAAGAGCATTAGCATGTTGTTAGGGTGGAAAGTCACTCTTGGATGTCATGAGAGCTTACTCCTTTGTGTGTGTGTGTGTGTGTGTAATGAGTTTTGTTTCCTTTATAAGGAAATGAGTGACACTCATTTTATGTAATGAACACTTTGAGAGCATTAGTTTAGAGAGAGAAATTGCAAGACTCATTTTGTACCCTTTCTATGAAAACTAATGAGAGCTTAAAAGAATTATTTACTCCTTGTGTTCTTGAGTTTTGTATGATGATTCACTAGATCTTTTCTTATTCTGCACATGCCATCACAATCAACACCACTACAATTGGTATCAGAGCGGGTGTTCTTGATTTGATCAAGAATTGATCCATGGTGGCAATCTTGATTTAGTGATTCATTTTTTTTTCATCTTTGATCATATTGTTTTAGTGAGTTTTTTTTATCTTTGATTTTTACATTTTCTCTCTAGAAAACCCATTCAAAATCACTTTCTCTCTCTTGAAAATTTCAAGTTCTTGTGATCATGGTGGATTTTCCATATGATTCTTGGGTTCTAATCATTGAAGATATCAAATATAAAGTCAATGAAGATCAATTTTATGGGTTGGTGTTAAGTAAATTGATATCATGGGGTAATATGGTTTGTTATGGAGATTTGAAGGATGATAATGGAAGCTTGATTTTTCAACCACTTTGTAAGATTTTGTGGTTGAATAAAATTGCCTTGTCCATATTAGTTCGTAGTAGAAATCAAAAGGAAGGAGAAGAAAGAGATTTGTTTAATAAGAACTACATTTCTCTAATTGGAAACCCAAATGATCTTCGTGCTCTTAAGCTTGTTGAGCTTCTTGACAATGGAGTTCAATGTGATGTTCTTAATGTTCAAGAAAAAGGAGTTCAAGTTGATTCTCATGATGAAAAAGTTTTTTGCTGGATTGGAGTTCAGAGTGATGATATTTTGTGTTTTTGTGATTCGTTTGAAGGAATGATTCCTTATCGGAAGCCGGTGATCCAAGAACTTCACAAGTATTAAACTCCAAAAGATTTGATTCAAATTCACAATGTTGAAGTTGTGGAAAGTGGGATTGTTCATGAAATCAAGTCTTCAAGATGCAAAAAGATGAGAAAGAAAAAGAACAAGAAGATGAAATGGAAAAACAAGCGGGTTTACTTACAAAAGTCGAAATCCATAAAGCAAATTGGGGTTCCAAAGCAACAATTTCCAAAGGTTGCATTGTATTTGAAGTCAAAACCCAAAAGTATTGGTGGTTCTTTTGAAGATGTTCTTAAATCAATGAAGAACACGAAGAATAGTGGGTGGTACAATGTTCAAATCGGAGATTTTCTCATTCCAACAAAAGAACCAAGATCTTCTAAATTTGATTCGTACGTTGAAAACGGAACTCGATTCATCAAAATGGTAACTCAAATTCTCAAATGGATTCCAAAATGCTCATGATTCTGATTTGTGCATTCCGTTTTTAATTTTTGATCGTTTTGACTCGATTGGATCAACTTCGTTTCATGTTCAATTGTTGATCTAATCTATTTTGATCCATAGACCAAGCCCAAACCAAAATCAAAATCATTTTTCTTCAATATTCATGATATCTGATTCGTAAGACCAAACCAAATCTATATTGTTCATCTTTTATCAATATTCAAATTTTAGCCCAAAATAAAATTCATTTACTGTTAATTGTTCATGAGCGCAAAAACCTTGTTGAAAAGTCTCAATTCATCCTCTCGTGATATCCAAATCTTAATTTCAATCGATTTTTACCTGATTCGTGGTTTATAATCATAATTTTGATTCTTCGAAGCGATTATCAGTTAATCATGTAATCGATTTGATAACGTTGATGTGGTCTATTAATCGATTCGAAGATTATCGAGAAAAACTCATCCATTGATTTTCAATTTCTCATTTATGGATGAAAATGGTGAACAATGTTTAATGCATGATTGATATCGTTGATGAGTGTTGTTGATTGATATTCATGGAATCTTAATTTTGATATGGGATAGAATGATTTGGTGGCTTGAATGAATTAGCTATGAAAATAAGATTTTCAAGAACAGATGAAGAACAATGAAGAGCATATTGATTATAGATGAGTCATTGGATTTGATCTGAAAACTGAATTGAGAAAATTGATTCTATTGTTTGTATGTATTTCATTTTGATTGTATGGGAAGAATTTTTACAGGTCAAAGCAGGATATCGAAGATTGGTTGAATTTCAAAGAATTCAACATTGGGTTGATTTGAGATTTGGACAGTAAAAGAAATTGAAATCAAAATGAAAGTCAAAGGATTTTGATTCAGTTTTCGTTTCAAAGCTTATCGAAAGTCCAATTGAAAGGTCAAAATTGGTGTTCTTGGGAATTCGAAACGAAAATAGATTGAGTAGGCATGGATTTTCAATATGATTTTTCTTAATGGAGATTGTGCATTTCGAATTTCATTTAGGATGAAAGAAGATCAAATTTTGATAATAGTGAAGAATTGGATTACAAAGTTTTTGAGATTTCAATTTAGTTACAAAGATTTAATTGGCGAATAGTGAACATGTTTGCATCTGGACTGTTTTGTAAGAAGATGTTCAGATTTTCGATTCCGGTCCCTGCTGTTTTAATGACTTTTACAATATCTACCTAATTTTGACATTAAGGGTTGATTTTGTTACTTTTGTGAAGTGTGAAGAAGTTTGCATTTAGTCCCCAATATTTCAAAATGTTGGCAGAATCTATCCAACTTCGAAAAAGGACTAAAGTTTCTGAAAAAATTTAAAAAATTTTCATTTCTGGTTCCTGCACTTTGTGCGAATTTACACTTTCTACCCAATTTCGCATATTTGGCTGTTTTTGGTGCAAGTGACGATTTTTGCCCGAATTTTGGAAAATTTTGCAACTTTCACCGAAAAAGTCAAAAAATATCACAAATTGGAAATTTTTTGAGGCTTTTCCGTGATTGTTTTTCTGTGTAATATTTTTTGTGTTTAATTTTTTTGTACACATCAAGGGGAGTATTGTGAAGTTCATTCCTCAGATGCTTCTCACCCTTAATGGGTTTTATAATCATTTTTTGATTATAAAAAGGGGAAGAATGATGGGTATTCAAAGCGAGTTTTTCGGGTATTCTTTGCGGATTTGAAGACCGCTATTACTTCGAGGGGGAATTTGGTCTTGATCGCGCGAGCTCGTTGGATATTGAAGTCGGTCATCCAATCCTAACTTTGAGGGGGAAAATGTTAGGGTGCAAAGTCACTCTTAGATGTCATGAGGGCTTAATCCTTTGTATGTGTGTAATGAGTTGTCTTCCCTTTATAAGGAAGTGAGTGACACTCATTTTATGCAATGAACACTTTGAGAGCATTAGTTTAGAGAGAGAAATTGCCAGACCCATTTTGTACTCTATCTATGAAAATTAATGGGAGCTTAAAAGAATTATTTACTCCTTGTGTTCTTGAGTTTTTTATGATGATTCACTATATCTTTTCTTATTCTGCACATGCCATCATAATTAACACCACTACACATGTGTTGTCTTTCAAATACGTTGTAATTTCTTTTAAAAGTTATTCAGACTCATTTTAAATTGTAATGATTATTAATACTATGGTTGGTGTTGTCTTTTAACTTTTGCAATGAGACCCTTTGTACTGTCTCGCCCTGTATTTCCGCTTTAGCGGGGTGTGACACCCTTGGTGAGATATAGTGCCCGTTGTAAGTTTCGATCACCAACGAGCATTGGGTTTCTATATTGAGAGTTTTTCAGGCTTGTACTTTGGAGATTTTTGGGGCGTCTTACCAGATCTATTTGATCCCTATCTCTACAGGGGATGTGTGTGTGATTGTACGGATGGACTGGTTGAGCAGGTTTGGTGTGATGATTGAATATGAGGATAAGCAGGTGGTAGATCGAACTCCAAAGTAGGGGAGAACTGATTATTTATGGAGAGGGTATGTTACAACTAGAAATTTTGTGCCTTGTAACTACAACAATTTAGTAAAAATTATGAATCAACGTCTTAAGAGCATGTACGTGCTTACTTTATGACAACAAAATTTGCAATCAAATACACCATACAAGCATTACAAATAGTCAACAAGCAAATGGGAAACCCTAGAAGTTCTTGTTTAGGTCCACTTTGGGCTAGGACTTCCTTATTGGGCCCAATGGACCAATAAGCTTCCGATTTGTCTATCTTGGGCTTAGAATCCTTAAATGGGCTTTAATTGGACCCACTTTCATTTATTTCAACATTTTGGGTCATATTGGGCCTAGAATGAAATAAATTAAATATTATAAACCATTATGAACCATAATTAACCCAAACTAGCCCAACAAAGTATAAAAATCACACTTATATTTTATAAGGCCAACAATCATTTAACTTAACTCTAGTATGGGCTTAGGGGCAATAAAGCCCAAAAATCTTTTTCTTCTCTTCAAATTTCGGCCCAAGCCCATGTGAAAAGGGAGAGTTGACTTTCATAGCCACCTCATTTTTTGCATGTATGTTTTCCATGCAACCTATCTCATACTTCCATGCACATATCACCTGAAGATCTATTTCTTTCTCTCTCTCTTGCTCTCGGCCGAACACAACACACACACACTCACAAAAATTCACTCCATTCTCTCTAAGTCTTGAAGAACATCTCCTCACTCCTTCTTCAAAAATTTCGAGATTCAAGGGCTGTGCAAGGAGGAATTCTTCACAAAAATCATCATCTAGGTAAGTTGATGCTTGGATCCACACTTTAGATTCCTTGATCTATCCAAAAACCTCTTCTTAACTCATATAAAATCATGATCTTGTATCTTAGAATCCCTTAAATTCGAGATCTTCCAAGGAAAGGTTGTTAGGGCCGAAATAGCAACAAACTCATCTCTTTTATTCTTCAAATTGAAACCACAACTCAAGGTGAGCTTCATACCCCCTATTTTTCGGTTTTTAAAAGTTTTGTGGGGGGAGAATACAAGCAAATGTGTAGATCTATGAGTATATGCATGCTTTGTGTGATTTCTATGCTTATGTACATGTTCTTATGTGATTATGGTGTTGGAATGGCTCAACATAATGAAATTCTATATATGGGTTCATTATTTGCGTTCTAAAATTCGATTATGATTACGACATCCCTTTTCATAATCTGAATTATGAGAACTTGGCAAATATAAATGGAAATATTATAGCAGAAGACTGGTTTAGTCTTTATGTGAGACATCATGAATCGTGTCCCATATGCTTCGGATATAGGATCGATTACATGTGTTATATTCATTCTTTCTAAACTTTTTCCAAATGCATGGGGCAGTAAGAAGGGAAAAAGATCTAGAAATTGATATGACTAAAATGATTAAGCAATTGTCGAGGACAATCTAATGTTTACCAAAGATTGGTTGCTCAAGGACAATTGGAAGTATAGTGATAATTCTGGAAGGACCATATTGACATAATCTGTAAGGAGGCAACTCTTGTTCAGAAGTGATAGTCAAAATGGAATCTGGAAATGTTTCAAAGTTAGAAATTATTTAATCTGTGTAAGATTAGGAAACTTAATGCAAGAAGGATGTTTCCAAGGAGTTGATCTCCTTTGGAATGCTCTGTAATGGTTGTTGTCAAGTCTTTCTGAATTTATGCATAATCATTACAAGAGGATCAATGCATATAAGTTTAGAATCTAATAGATTTTAGTAAATGGCATGAATTTGGAATTCTTGCATTTGCAGTAAGAATTTGGGACTGTGAAAGATGATCATTGGAGTTATGTTCAATAGATCTATTTCACAAAGTAAAGATCATAGACAAACATAGTATGCATACTTGGTGTGTGCATGACTAGTGTTTAGAAAAACATAGTGTACATGCTTGGACCATGGGACAACTATTGATTTAAATTCAAGAATAAAGTTGATAGCTGAAACAGTATACAATGAATAATGTGTAATCATATGGTGATAAATAAAAGGTGTTTTATTTATATTCATAAGTTCTGAGACCATATTGGATTCAATTGTTCTTGTGTTTCATTTTGCATGTTTTGACTTCCAGAATAAACTAGGTTATTCTTCCGGAATGACTAAGTTATTCAAACCATCCACAGTCGGTCATATGTTGGAAGTAGATATGAATTAAGACTGTCATGGGTTAGCTTGTAGAGGTCTAAGGTGTTGGACAAAGGGCTACAACACTCATGAGTGCTCATAAGTTCTGAGTATTGGATTCAACCCGCGGTCATTGGAATCACTTCATGGATTTTATCACGAGTGATCATGAGACGATAATATCTTATATTCTTCAAACCTAGAGATATGAGTTGTTACTATGAGTTGGTTGTACATTGATTGCATGAAAACGCATTCGGTAACTCGGTGTTATAAAACGTGCCTTTGTGTATGATTCAACAAGTAGTAGAACAAGCCATATGAGTCAAAGTTTATCCATTCCTTTTACCTTCGGGACAAAAGCGATATTTGTGGGCCACTCGATGATTTAATGATGACACATGTGAGTGCTTGGCCAAGCCAAGACTGATTTGATTTGTTCAATCAGTCAGTCGTCATGAATCGGAAATCGGGAAACAATAAATGGACAGAGAGAATGATTATAATCCATGTCTTAGTCCATATGATGTCTAGAATGGAGGAATATATGATCCCTTATCTAATGGACAAGTTCGTTGACAAGATCAGAGTTCGACAGCGGCTTTAAGAGCTACGATTGCTAGTTAGGTTTTGAAGTCATACTCAATAATAGTTTTAGACTTATCCAAGTGGGAGACTGTTGGATTAATGTCTAAGTCCATAACTATATTTGGTATGTACTTGACCCGACCCGACATGGTCCATTTGGGTTGCACTTCACCGACACAATTTATATGGATAATCTTTTGAAAATAATATATTTATGATTAGTATTAATATATTATAAGTTCTAATATATTAATATGGAATCATATTATTTAATTAGTATTGATCAAGAGTTAATTTAGAATTAATTAAGTGATCAAAATGAACTAATTAAATATGGACTCTTATATATATATGGAATGGGCCAAGTTCATTTAGGTTGGGCTAAGCTTTCATGGATAGTCCATGGAGTGTTTAACCCATGGATCATATGAAATGAACGGTCATGGGTTTAACCCTAGTCTCCATACTATATAAAGATGTCATTGGTTGGTGAAATTGGCACTAGTGTGGTACACTATGAAGGGCTAGCCGATTTCACTAGATAGAACCAAGTATTCATATTCTCTAAAGTCTTCCAAGGTGTCTTGGTGATTTGTGATTCCACTTGAGGCTTCCACACTATTGGGGCTAAGCTCTTAAAGCTTGAAGACATCAAGCTACATCAAAAGGTATGTCTTCTAACTAGAACTTTGTAGTATAAGAACTTCATAATATGCTAGTTAGGATTAAAGCCTTGGAAAGTTCTTATTTGCATGTATAATAGAGAAAACATAGATCCAAGGTTTATAGGGTTGCATGTACACCATAGGAGTGTTAGAATGCTCAAAACCCAACACTTAGCTGGTGAAGGCCTCTTCGTAATGCCAGCAAGCCACCATGTGGATACCATCACACGCAACGAGACTCGGAGTCCCATTACTCAAAGTCCCACAATGTACAAAGCAAGCAGCATTCAGAAAAGGGAAACATACTCATGCAAAACTATTCTCATAACGAGAAACTGTACTAGCATACAATGCTAAGCTCATACTATCAGGCATAACCTAATCAGGCTATCCTAGTACTGTCTACTCATTACTAGCATGCAATTCTCATAAAGCTGAAACACATAAAGCAGGCACATAAGGCATCATTCCTAGATCCTTAGTCCTATACTAGCATGTTGTTCTACTGAAACTGATAATCATAACATAAACTTGTATGGGTAATTTGGGAGTACTTACTTGAGCTGGGCTGATCGCATGCACCACACCCTTTTCTCTTTATGAAAGTTCTTTTCTTTCTAAAAATTCATTTCACTTTTCTAAAACTCTTTTCTTTTGAAAACATTATACCACTTCCTTAGTTTGAGTTCAGACACACCCGAATGTATGCCTGAATCCCTCAAACCAAGGCTCTAATATCAACTTGTAACATCCAAAAATACGACCCAAAATTTTTTGTTTAAATAATACTAAAAACCATAACATAAAATGTCATTTAATAAAACCATACGTCAATATCTCAAACCATATCAATGTATCAAATCAGAAGTGATATCAAGAACATATGAAAAACATCAGAGTATAACTCCCAGGCTGAAACTGTGGTTTGTGCCATGCTATCATCCCGAGCCCTTCCCTTTGCTAGCTGAAGTACCTGAAACCAAAACGGAAACTGTAAGCACGAAGCTTAGTGAGCTCTCACAAACTACCACATACCATATAAAAAATCACAAATACTAGGCCTTACCCACTGCATCGGACCGAAGTCCGGAAACTGCGTCGGACCGAACTCCGGAACTACTGGGGCCTTGCCCCCTGCATCGGACAGATGTCCGGAAACTGCATCAGACCGATGTCCGGAACTAAGTGGGACCTTGTCCCCTGCATCGGACCGAAGTCCGGAAACTGCATTGGACCGAAGTCCGGAATTAACTGGGATGTTGTCCCCAACATCGGACCGAAGTCCGAAAACTGCATCGGACCGAAGTCCGAAACTAACTGGGACCCTGTCCCCTACATCGGACCGAAGTCCGGAAACTGCATCGAACCAAAGTCTGGAACTAACTGTACATAGCATATCATAGACAAAGCAATTACATAAACACAAATACTGCACACTGCATCAGACCAAAGTTCGGAACACATAACACATATACCCTGCCTGAATCACAAAGACCTCAGGCAGATTACTACTGCATCGGACCGAAGTCTGGAAACTACTGCTAACTAAATGGTTCGGCATTGTAGCCTTAGACCCGTTCCTACTGGAAGGAAACTCACCTCATGGTGCTGAGTGCTGAACTCCTGACTGAGAAATCCCTGACTGCTGCTCCGCCTGCTTCCCGGCTATCATGGGAAATAAAATACTAAATTAAAAAAAGGGATTCTCCAATGGGTAAAATGACCATTTTACCCTTGCTATGGCATGGGTCACAACATGGCCCAAAACCCTCAATTACTTCTAAGTCCATCCATGGCCCCATTGTAGGCCCACTAATGGCCTAATTTTCTAAATTATGCCTATCTCTCCATATGGGCCCTACTAAGGCCCACATTAATCTTGGCCCATAATCTAACTTTTGGAGGTCCAACAATAAGATAGGCTTCCAAGCTTACTATTGGCCCAATTTGCTATATTGGGCCCAAAACCCTTCTTTGGGCCTTCCACAAGTCCAATACTAAACCCTTGGTCCCTAGCAACTGATTTTAAATGGACCATTAAGGCCCAAGGACCAAGGACCCTAAGTCTAAAACTCAGCCCACACCGAGGCCCAAAACACTAAAGCCCAAACTGGCAACGTACGGGGGGCGTACACCGAGGTACGCTGAGCATACTGGCTGCTGGCTTGTACGCGGCATGTACCTTCTTTTTCGCCCAGCGTACAGCCCTGTTAAGCCAAAAATCCCTTTAAGTGCTTAATACTCTGATCCAAAAGCTAAAACTCCCAGTCCTAGGCTTATTCCATGTCTTAAGCCATAAAGTTGCTCACTTGATGGCTCACAAGTCTCTTAAAGGCTCCAATTTCCATAAACAACATTATACTTTCATGAAGTTAACTAGATCTCATGCATGGTTCCATATAAGCCACAAAGATTGAGACTTTATTGCTAGGAGGATGATTTTGATCCTTAAGGATGGCAATCCAAGCCCCAAAACCAACTTACAAGATCAAGACTCAATCTTTGGACCTAAAAAGGTCCAAACTTCCATAACCTAGATCTAGAAAGAAGGAGGAGGAAAGTTCAGAACTTTATACCTTCCTTAAGTGCCCAAGATGATGTTAAGTCCAGATCTCTTAGGTCACGCTTCTTCTCCAACTTCTTCTCTTCCTTCTTATTCACTTCTTCTCACCGAAACACACACAAAGCTTCTTCATACACAAAGAGAGAGGTAAATATGGGTTAGGGTTTGCTTGAGGGTTAGGAGGCGGATGGGAGAACAGGAATGGAGGCTATAATGGGGTATTTATAGTCCTTAAACCCCTAAAATTAGGGTTTTCCTCTGGCCGCGTATGCTGGGCGTACATTATGGTACGTTGCGTGTACGCTACCCATTCTCGCGTATCATTTAGGCAGTGCGCCCCGCATACAACGGGTTACGCCCCGCGTACGGCTTATGGGCAGCCATATCCTTCGGCCCAAATCAAAAGAGCCCAAACCAATAATATACAATTCAATTATAACCCAAAATAAAACTTAAAAATTCAATTGAATTATACCTCGGAAGACGATCGTTACATCATGTCTCCCCCTATTTTTGATTTTTAATTTTTTTGGGGTGGAAAAGCATGTCATAACTATTTATGCTTGATGTACCTATATTGAATTGTATCAAACTTGATTGCTATATTTTACGATATTTTTTCTAAGTATTTGTCTGCAACTTGAAACATGAGGCCTTATTATATTAAGTCCCTTACACTTTATTCCAACCATTAACTCTTTAATCCAATGGTCATTATGAATAGCGATATTAGGAATTGACAACTCCTCACTCACCCGATTGCTTGAATGCATTTAACCATGTTCATATACGAAATGATATACATAGATCATGATAGGACTGATGGGTTTTGAGCATTCTAACACTTCCTAAGTGTACATGCAACCCTAATAACCTTGGATCTATGTTTGTCTAATTTGTCATGCAAAGTTGATTTCCAAGGTTATATTCCTATCTAGCATACATGGGGAACAATTTTAACATAAAGTATAGATAGAATAACTCACCTTGTTGTTGCTTGTGTTCCTTGAAACCTTGTGAGCCTAGCACCCCAAGTGTGATGCCTCAAATGCTTCACACAACACCAAATGCTCTTGGAAGAACTTATGAGAGAATACTCACTTCACAAAATCGGCCAAGCCCTCTATTTCTTAGTGTGTAGCCGATTTGGGAGGAGATCATATTACTTATATAGTGTTGACACATCTAGGGTTAAACCCTAATGTGTCATGACTCTTCATTTCCATGACCCATGGGTTTGTAACTCCCATGGAGCATCCATGGAGCATCCTATGGGTGGAACCCAACTTGATGATCCATGGAGCCTTTTAGCCCACTATACAAGATATGGATGATTTACTTAATCAACCCATATATTTAATTAGTTATCTTTTGATCACTTAATTAATTCTAAATTAATTCTTGATCAAACTAATCAAATAATATTATTAATATATTAGAACTTATAATATATTAATAATCTCCAAGCATTATTTCTCTCATTTAGTCTATCCAATCGCATGGTGCCATGCAACCCAAATGGACCATGCCGGGTCGGGTCAAGTACATACCAGAAATAGTTATGGACTTAGACACCTTATCTAACAAGGACATCAATCATATGTCTCGTTATGAACACATTGTTGATTGTTACACACATATAAAGATTACTACATACATACAAACTTATTTACTCATTTTAGCAATGTGACTTTATTTATGGAAACTTCTATCAAAACTTTTATTACGATTCATGAAACCAATATTTTTGTAAACCTGTGAACTCACCAACTATTTTTATAGTTGACGCTCGTTTTACATGATTTTTAAGGAATGAACTAGCAATAAGAACCTAAAGACACATCACTAGTAGGAGCATTAGCATGTTGTTAGGGTGGAAAGTCACTCTTGGATGTCATGAGAGCTTACTCTTTTGTGTGTGTGTGTGTGTAATGAGTTGTGTTTCCTTTATAAGGAAATGAGTGACACTCATTTTATGTAATGAACACTTTAAAAGCATTAGTTTAGAGAGAGAAATTGAAAGACTCATTTTGTACCCTTTCTATGAAAACTAATGAGAGCTTAAAAGAATTATTTACTCCTTGTGTTCTTGAGTTTTGTATGATGATTCACTAGATCTTTTCTTATTCTGCACATGCCATCATAATCAACACCACTACAATTGGTATCAGAGCGGGTGTTCTTGATTTGATCAAGAATTGATCCATGGTAGCAATCTTGATTTAGTGATTCATTTTTTTTTATCTTTGATCTTCTTGTTTTAGAGAGTTTTTGGATTCTAGAAATGGAATTCATCATTGTTTCTATTCATAATTCGATTTTATTCACTAGAATTCAAGTGATTTTTACTTTTTCTCTCTAGAAAACCCATTCAAAGTCACTTTCTCTCTCTTGAAAATTTCAAGTTCTTGTGATCATGGTGGATTTTCCATATGATTCTTGGGTTCTAATCATTGAAGATATCAAATACAAAGTTAATGAAGATCAATTTTATGGGTTGGTGTTAAGTAAATTGATATCATGGGGTAATATGGTTTGTTATGGAGATTTGAAGGATGATAATGGAAGCTTGATTTTTCAAACACTTTGTAAGATTTTGTGGTTGAATAAAATTGCCTTGTCCATATTAGTTCGTAGTAGAAATCAAAAGGAAGGAGAAGAAAGAGATTTGTTTAATAAGAACTACATTTCTCTAATTGGAAACCCAAATGATCTTCCTGCTCTTAAGCTTGTTGAGCTTCTTGACAATGGAGTTCAATGTGATGTTCTTAATGTTCAAGAAAAAGGAGTTCAAGTTGATTCTCATGATGAAAAAGTTTTTTGCTGGATTGGAGTTCAGAGTGATGATATTTTGTGTTTTTGTGATTCGTTTGAAGGAATGATTCCTTATCAGAAGCCGGTGATCCAAGAACTTCACAAGTATCAAACTCCAAAAGATTTGATTCAAATTCACAATGTTGAAGTTGTGGAAAGTGGGATTGTTCATGAAATCAAGTCTTCAAGATGCAAAAAGATGACAAAGAAAAAGAACAAGAAGATGAAATGGAAAAACAAGCGGGTTTACTTACAAAAGTCGAAATCCATAAAGAAAATTGGGGTTCCAAAGCAACAATTTCCAAAGGTTGCATTGTATTTGAAGTCAAAACCCAAAAGTATTGGTGGTTCTTGTGAAGATGTTCTTAGATCAATGAAGAACACGAAGAATAGTGGGTGGTACAATGTTCAAATCGGAGATTTTCTCATTCCAACAAAAGAACCAAGATCTTCTAAATTTGATTCGTTCGTTGAAAACGGAACTCGATTCATCAAAATGGTAACTCAAATTCTCAAATGGATTCCAAAATGCTCATGATTTTGCTTTGTGCATTCCGTTTTTAATTTTTGATCGTTTTGATTCGATTGGATCGACTTCGTTTCATGCCCAATTGTTGATCTAATCTATTTTGATCCATAGACCAAGCCCAAACCAAAATCAAAATCATTTTTCTTCAATATTCATGATATCCGATTCGTAAGACCAAACCAAATCTATATTGTTCATCTTTTATCAATATTCAAATTTTAGCCCAAAATAAAATTCATTTACTGTTAATTGTTCATAAGCGCAAAAACCTTGTTGAAAGGTCTCAATTCATCCTTTCGTGATATCCGAATCTTATTTTCAATCAATTTTTTCCTGATTCGTGGTTTATAATCATAATTTTTATTCTTCGAAGCGATTATCAGTTAATCATGTAATCGATTTGATAATGTTGATGTGGTCTATTAATCGATTTGAAGAATATCCAGAAAAACGCATCCATTGATTTTCAATTTCTCATTTATGGATGAAAATGGTGAACAATGTTTAATGCATGATTGATATCGTTGATGAGTGTTGTTGATTGATATTCATGGAATCTTAATTTTGATATGGGATAGAATGATTTGGTGGCTTGAATGAATTAGCTATGAAAATACGATTTTGAAGAACAGATGAAGAACAATGAAGAGCATATTGATTATAGATGAATCAGTGGATTTGATCTGAAAACTGAATTGAGAAAATTGATTCTATTGTTTGTATGTATTTCATTTTGATTGTATGGGAAGAATTTTTACAAGTCAAAGTAGGATATCGAAGATTGGTTGAAATTCAAAGAATTCAACATTGGGTTGATTTGAGATTTGGACAGTAAAAGAAATTGAAATCGAAATGAAAGTCAAAGGATTTTGATTCAGTTTTCGTTTCAAAGCTTATCGAAAGTCCAATTGAAAGGTCAAAATTGGTGCTCTTGGGAATTCGAAACGAAAATAGATTGAGTAGGCATGGATTTTCGATCATATTTTTCTTAATGGAGATTGTGCATTTCGAATTTCATTTAGGATGAACGAAGAATGAATTTTGATAATAGCGAAGAATTGGATTACAAAGTTTTTGAGATTTGAATTTAGTTACGAAGATTTAATTCACGAATAGTGAACATGTTTGCATCTGGACTGTTTTGGAAGAAGATGTTCAGATTTTCGATTCCGGTCCCTGTTGTTTTAATGACTTTACAATATCTACCTAATTTTGACATTAAGGGTTGATTTTGTTTCTTTTGTGAAGTGTGAAGAAGTTTGCATTTAGTCCCCGATATTTCAAAATGTTGGCAGAATCTATCCAACTTCGAAAAAGGACTAAGGTTTATGAAAAAATTTAAAAAATTTCATTTCTGGTTCCTGCACTTTGTGCGAATTTACAATTTCTACCCAGTTTCGCATATTTGGCTGTTTTTGGCGCAATGGGTCCCTGCATAATTCAAAAAGTGACAATTTTTGCCCGGATTTTGGAAAATTTTGCAACTTTCACCCAAAAAGTCAAAAAATTTCACAAATTGGAAATTTTTTGAGGCTTTTTCGTGATTTTTTTTCTGTGTAATATTTTTTGTGTTTAATTTTTTTGTACACATCAAGGGGAGTATTGTGAAGTTCATTCCTCGGGTGCTTCTCACCCTTAATGGGTTTTATAATCATTTTTTGATTATAAAAAGGGGGAGAATGATGGGTATTCAAAACGACGTTTTCAGGTATTCTTTGCGGATTTGAAGACCGCTGTTACTTCGAGGCGAATTTCGTCTTGATCTCGCGAGCTCGTTGGATATTGATGCCGGTCATCCAATCCTAACTTTAAGGGGGAAAATGTTAGGGTGCAAAGTCACTCTTAGATGTCATGAGGGCTTACTCCTTTGTACGTGTGTAATGAGTTGTCTTTCCTTTATAAGGAAGTGAGTGACACTCATTTTATGTAATGAACACTTTGAGAGCATTAGTTTAGAGAGAGAAATTGCAAGACCCATTTTGTACTCTATCTATGAAAATTAATGGGACCTTAAACGAATTATTTACTCCTTGTGTTCTTGAGTTTTTTATGATGATTCACTATATGTTTTCTTATTCTACACATGCCATCATAATCAACACCACTACACATGTGTAGTCTTTCAAATACGTTGTAATTTCTTTTAAAAGTTATTCAGACTCATTTTAAATTGTAATGCTTTTTAATACTATGGTTGGTGTTGTCTTTTAACTTTTGCAATGAGACCCTTTGTACTGTCTCGCCCTGTATTTCCGCTTTAACGGGGTGTGACACCCTTGGTGAGATATAATGCCTGTTGCAATTTTCCATCACCAACGAGCATTGGGTTTCTATATTGAGAGTTTTCCAGGCTTGTGCTTTGGAAATTTTTGGGGCGTCTTACCGGATCTATTTGATCCCTATCTCTACAGGGGATGTGTGTGTGATTGTACGGATGGACTGATTGAGCAGGTTTGGTGTGATGATTAAATATGAGGATAAGCAGGTGGTAGATCGAACTCCAAAGAAGGGGAGAACTGATTATTTATGGAGAGGGTATGTCACAACTAGAAATTTTGTGCCTTATAACTACAACAATTTAGTAAAATTATGAATCAAAGTCTTAAGAGCACGTATGTGCTTACTTTATGACAACAAAATTTGCAATCAAATACACCATACAAGCATTACAAATACTCAACAAGCAAATGGGAAACCCAAGAAGTTCTTGTTTAGGTCCACTTTGGACTAGGACTTCCTTATTGGGCCCAATGGACCAATAAGCTTCCGATTTGACTATCTTGGGCTTAGAATCCTTAAATGGGCTTTAATTGGACCAACTTTGATTTATTTCAACATTTTGGGTCATATTGGGCCTAGAATGAAATAAATTAAATATTATAAACCATTATGAACCATAATTAACCTAAACTAGCCCAACAAAGTATAAAAATCACACTTATATTTTATAGGGCCAACAATAATTTAACTTAACTCTAGTATGGGCTTAGTGGCAATAAAGCCCAAAAATCTTTTTCTTCTCTTCAAATTTCGGCCCAAGCCCATGTAAAAAGGGAGAGTTGACTTTCATAGCCACCTCATTTTTTGCATGTATGTTTTCCATGCAACCTATCTCATACTTCCATGCACATATCACCTCAAGATCTATTTCTTTCTCTCTCTCTCTCTTGCTCTCAGCCGAACACAACACACACACACACTCACAAAAATTCACTCCATTCTCTCTAAGTCTTGAAGAACATCTCCTCACTCCTTCTTCAAAAATTTCGAGATTCAAGGGCTTTGCAAGGAGGAATTCTTCACAAAAATCATCATCTAGGTAAGTTGATGCTTGGATCCACACTTTAGATTCCTTGATCTATCCAAAAACCTCTTCTTAACTCATATAAAATCATGATCTTGTATCTTAGAATCCCTTAAATTCGAGATCTTCCAAGGAAAGGTTGCAAGGGCCGAAATAGCAACCAACTCTTCTCTTTTCTTCTTCAAATTGAAACCACAACTCAAGGTGAGCTTCATACCCCCTATTTTTCGGTTTTTAAAAGTTTTGTGGGGGGAGAATACAAGCAAATGTGTAGATCTATGAGTATATGTATGCTTTGTGTCATTTCTATGCTTATTTACATGTTCTTATGTGATTATGGTGTTAGATCTAGTCAAAAAGAACTCAAAACCGAGTTCTACATTATGTTGAATGAAATAAGTATAAATCATGTTATTTCATACAAATCAACTCTAGAAAAATAACCAAGTTGGTTAATATGAACCTCTTTGGGCTAAAATCCCATTTTTGGACTCAAAATGTTAAAAATATAAAGTTAAAGGGCCCAAAATGACAAAATACAAATTCTGATAGTTGAGTTGATTCAAAACAGTTTCAACAATGTATTTTCTGGAAATATACTCTTTTGAAGGATTAAAATGTGAAATTTTAAGCATAATGGGCCAAAAACGAACTTTTCGGCCCAATAAAGCCCAAATTGCGAGATTTTCAAATTTGAGGGGCTGAAACTGTATTTTTCTGTAAAACAGGGGACTACTAGTGCTCCAAGTCCAATTCAAGGGTTAAAAATACTTTTCATATTTAAAAGGGACCAAAAATGCAAAAAAAATTCTATTTTGGGCCAAAAGTGTAAAAATTGCGAAAGTAGAGGTTTCAGCCGAGAAAACTTCATTTTGAGAGACTAAAACTGCTTTTCAAATAAATTTGAGCTGAGAAATACCTTTTCAACAAGTTTTTATACTAAAGTGTCAAGAAAAATGGATTAAGGACTAAAATGGAGATTCTTTTATACAGAGGGTCAAAATTGTAAATTTATACAAAAGAAAGGGGCTGCAAAAAGAAAAATTCTAGTGTTTTTAAACAATAAATCGGTTATGATGAAATACTAGTACCAAGACTATCGGCAAAATATAATACACCTTCAACACCAAAATCGTTATCAAACGAACTGATTCGGTCTCGAATCAATAACGAATCCGAAATTAATAACACGGCGATACTTCAATACACACGCGGAAATTTCAGGAAGTCAATACACAAGCGGGAATACACCAGACGTCAATACACCATCTTTGGGCCCAAAAGTTTCAAATCGTGCTTGTTGGGCCTAGCTAGCCCAAGGACATGATCTTTAGGCCCGAAGGAAACTCACTTACATGTAGTTGGGTCTTATATGACCTAATTCCGTGTAAAAGGACTTTCAATGACTTTTGTGCTGTTGGGCCCCAAGGGTCCTTTGGTACTGCAAGTGGAGTCCAAAATTCACCAATTTGAGTCGGGCTAAGGGTCCCTCGCATTCACGGTAGCCTTGGATGACTTATGGAAATATCAGGGGCTTCGCACCCTCTTTTTCTCCTCGGTCGTGGGGCTATGAGAAGTCCGGGTGGTTGGATTAAGTGAATAGTACGAACGACGCCTAAGGGACCATTTGTATCGTTCTAAACTAGTCGTTTTCATTAATGCGTGTTTATAACAATTCACAATCCACAATTAATCCAATGTCACCTGGAAATATCGAATACACACGTCGCAACGGTATAACAAAATATAAAATGCGTAATTCAAAGTATTAGGAAAACATCAGGGTTTGTTTTCCTAGGGTTTTCAATTCATACACCTATGAGATGCATACCAAGTTTAACAATTTTTTTTTATATAGAAACAAACAAGCATACTTACGGATCTTCACACCTTTTATACTATACTATTTTCAGAAAATATCAGATTTTCTGGTGCTTTTCAAAACAATACAAAACATTATATTTCAAACATTACTTATGAACTCACCAACATTTCATATGTTGACATTTTTCAAAATACTTGTATTCTCAGGTAACAGGTAAAGTGAAGGGAAAAATGTACTCAGTGATGTCTTGTTATTTGTTTAACTAGTATCGAACAATCTACTTTTGGGAATGTAATGTTATGAAACAATGTACTAAATGTAAACGCTACCAGTTGTACTATTTCAATGCATGGTGATGAATGATGTTATGTTTCATGTATATTCACTGTGATGGTATTCAATTGAGTCACAATAGCCCTTAGAGGTTTCCGCCATCTGGTTCGGGGGTGTGATAGGTTGGTATCAGAGCTCTGTTTATAGTGAACTGGCATGTCTAACCACACATTGATATGCAACTATAAACCAAAAGAGGGACTAACCCAAATCTGAACAAAACAAGTAAAACATAACAATAAAACACCCTTGCTTGCATTAGGAATAAGAACATAATGTCGAACCAAACAAGGTAACGCTAGTATCCCGGTTAATTCAGGACTGTTTTAGTGATATCAAGAAGTGGATGTAGCCTGATCAACTACATTCCCTCCAAGGTATAACTAACACATGTTCTGATGAGATCGCGAGCTAGGGAACCTAAAAACAAACCCCTATAACACCAAAAGAGAAGGACATCTGTTTAGTATATATCATAGTCATAGGAGTAACGATAGTTTATACTTTCCCCCAGTCTTCATGGAGGAGAGCAGCCGGGCATCCAGTTTCATGAAGTCCTAGTGGCTCACGGGATACTTGAAGATGAACCCGAAGGGAATCCAGAGGAAGCACACGACGTCGGACTTGACGAATACATAGACACCGACTACGAGTTCGGAGAGACCGATGATGACATCGAGGTAGGGAAAGACTTGGACAAGGATCACACCACGTCGTGTGTGGATGAGGCGCAACCAGACCACCCCGCTCCACCAATGAACCCCCCAAGGGAGAACCGTTCTCCCGAAGCTGAGATCGCCGCCCTGCGGCAACAGTTGTACACCATGGTGGCCCGGGCAGTGCGAGCTGAGCATGAGAGGGATGAGGTTATTGGAGACATGACGGACATGGCTCAGTTGCTGGCACAACATTTCGGCATATGACCCCGCCACTATGTAGGATGCACCACAGAGTGTTAGGGATAGACTTATCTTACTAGGTCATTAGGAACTATGCTATGTACCCCGACTCTATGTTTAAGTGACTACACTACTCATAGAGCCGTTATGCTGTCGAACTAGTGTCACTCATGTATGCTCCTACGAGCAAAATTTTCATATATTAAATGCGGATAATATTAGTGAAATTTTTACGTGTTTTGTTATGATACTGCAAATTGCTATGTGTTGTGAATTCATGATTGCATGCTAAATGATAGAAGTACTTAAGTTCGTACCATACACTTAGTCAGTAGGAACAACACCACACGGAAGCCTCGTACACTCAACATCTTTCCGCTTCATGACAGAAAGATGCCTCACCAACCCCACCCGAAGTTGACTCAGCCGCATTCCAGGCAGTAGTCTCTGCTGCGGTTACTGCAGCGATGGCACAAATTCACCAAGGGAACAACGGAGGAGGAGGCAACGGGCAAGGGCCGGGAGTTCGAACAACGGAATGAATCAAGGACCCACCAAAACATGTACCTACAAGGACTTCACAAACGCCAAACCATGAATCTTTAACGGCACTGGAGGGGTGATCACTCTGAAGCGATGGATCGAGAAGGTGGAATCGGTATTCGAGATATGCGATTGTCCTGAGGAGATGAAGGTGAAGTTCGCAGCCTGCACTTTTGTCGATCAAGCACTCACATGGTGGAACGGACACGTGGAAGCCATGACACTCCCTGTAGTCGACTCCATGCTGTGGTCGGAAATGAAAGAAATGTTGATGGTTGAATACTGCCCACGAGGTGAGATTAAGAAAATGGAGCAAGAGCTGTGGAACCTCACTGTGCGGAATGCGGATATCGATGCCTACATATCGAGATTTAGTAAACTATCTCTGTTATGCCCGGGTATGATCACCTCGGAAGGAAAGAAGATTGAGCGATTCATCTGGGGACTAACTTCACCAATCCAAGGGAATGTGATAGCTGCAAACCCCGAAACCTTCGACAGTGCTAAAAGATTGGCGAAGAAGCTATATGACCACAACAAGAAGAAGGGTGAGAAGCCAGCGGAGACCGAGGCCAAGAAGGAAAGTGATGGAAAGAAAGGGAAGAACAACAAAAGGAAGGGGCGCCAAGGCTCCGAGAATTCCAAGAAGCAGCAGACAGTGGCAGTTAATGCTACCACCGTACCAGTTCCAGCCACACCACATGATCCAGCCTCAGCTGCTTTAAATGCTCCCAGACCTTATTCCGGTAATCTTCCCAAGTGCAACAAGTGCGGTTTCCATCACAATGGAGAATGCAAGGAGTTGCAGAGCACCAGTTGCAATCGAAGGGGACACACGACGAGGTACTACAGGACTTACCCTCCCCAGAACCAACAACAGGGAAACAGCAGCAACAACAACAACAACACCCGCAACAACAACAACATCAACACCGGCGGCAACAATGCAGGGCCTAGCCACACCTGCTATGGGTGTGGGAGGACTGGGCATTTCCACCGAGATTACCCTAACAACAACAATCCCGGGAATGGAGGAATGAGAAGAGTGCTGGCCATGGGTCAGGGGGAAGCAATTCAGGATCCCGCAATCGTTACGAGTACGTTTCCCCTAAACCACACTTATGCATGCATCCTATTTGACACCGGAGCGGAGTGAAGTTTCATAAGCAATAAGTTTAAGCATTTATTAAAACAACAACCCAGAAGCTCAATGAAACCTTTACGGTGGAAATGGCCAATGGGAAAACCGAATCCACGGGGGAAATCTACATCGGATGTACCCTAACCCTGAACCAACACGTCTTTCGAATAAACTTAATGTCTGTCTCCATTAGGAGTTTCGATGTGATCATTAGCATGGACTGGTTAAGCCTCTACCATGCTGAGATTATGTGTCACGAGAAGGCCGTTCGTCTTCGCCTTCCTAATCATGAAACCCTAGTTATTTACGGAGACAAACCTAACATGAACCTTCGCCTTATCTCGTGCATCCAGGCACAAAAGCATCTACGAAAGAAAGATTTGACATTCCTGGCTCACATAGTGGATAAAACCAAGGAAGAAACTAACATTTAAGATATTCCAGTAGCACGTGAATTTCCAGACGTATTTCCTGAAGATCTTCCTGGAGTACCCCCAGAAAGGAAAGTTGAATTCCGAATTGACCTCGTTCCAGGAGCAACCCCTCTCGCTAAATCGCCCTACCGGCTAGCTCCTGCTGAAATGCAGGAATTGTCCAGTCAACTCAGCGAACTCCTGGACAAGGGATTCATCCGACCTAGCTACTCGCCATGGGGAGCTCCGGTCCTGTTTGTCAAAAAGAAGGACAGATCTTTTAGGATGTGCATCGATTATAGAGAGTTAAATAAACTCACTGTCAAAAATCGCTATCCACTCCCACGAATCAACGATCTATTTGACCAGCTCCAAGGAGCTAGTTACTTTTCTAAGATAGATCTAAGGTCCGGATACCATCAACTCAAAGTCCGGGAAAAGGATATTCCTAAAACTGCTTTCCATACTCGTTACGGACATTATGAATTTGTTGTAATGCCCTTCGGTCTAACGAATACTCCTGCCGCATTTATGGATCTGATGAACCGAATCTGTCGACCATTCCTCGATAACTTTGTCATTGTCTTCATTGATGACATCCTCGTCTATTCCCGAAGCGAGGAAGAGCATGGTCAACATCTCCGACAAATTCTAGAAACTCTGCGATCGGAAAAACTATACGCAAAACTCTCCAAGTGTGAGTTCTGGCTCCGTAGTGTGAACTTCCTAGGTCATGTTATTAGTCAAGAAGGAATTCATGTGGATACTTCCAAGGTCAAAGCCGTCGAAGGATGGGCCGTCCCGACAACACCCACAGAAATTCGTCAATTCTTAGGTCTAGCAGGCTACTATAGGAGGTTTATTCAAAACTTCTCAAATATCGCCAAGCCACTTACCTCACTTACGCAAAAGGGCGTACCATTCAAATGGACGGACAAGCAAGAGGTTGCATTCCGAACCCTGAAGCAAGCCCTTTGTAGTGCCCCGGTACTATCTCTACCGGAGGGAACGGAAGATTCCGTGGTCTAATGTGACGCGTCGAATCAGGGCTTAGGTTGCGTTCTCATGCAGCGTGGAAGGGTGATAGCTTACGCATCCCGCCAACTAAAGACGCACGAAGTAAATTATACAACCCATGATCTGGAGTTTGGAGCCGTGGTCTTTACTCAGAAGATTTGGAGGCATTACCTTTATGGTATGAAATGCACCATCTTCACGGACCACAAAAGTCTCCAGCATATCTTGAATCAAAAATAGCTGAATATGAGGCAACGAAGATGGGTCGAATTATTAAACGATTACGAGTGTGAAATCCAGTACCACCCGGGCTAGGCCAACGTGGTAACTGATGCATTGAGCCGGAAGGAGTACTCTAATCCTCGTGCGAAAACTCTCTCAATAACCATCCAATCTCACTTAACCACTCATATTGGAGCAACACAGTCAGAGGCCATGAAGACGGAAAACAGAGTAGGCGAAGCACTACGCGGAATGTAGAAGAATCTAGAGGTAAAAGAGGACGAAGTATACCGTTTCATGAACCATATTTGGGTCCCTAAACTTGGAGGATTTAGGGAGGTAGTGATGAAGGAAGCCCACAAGACGCGATACTCCATTCATCCCAACTCAGACAAGATGTATTTGGATATTAAACATCTCTATTGGTGGCCTAACATGAAGGCGGAAATTGCCACCTATGTTAGTAAGTGCCTTACTTGTGCCAAGGTAAAGGTGGAGTACCAGAAGCCCTCAGGATTATTACAGCAACCGATAATCCCTGAGTGGAAATGGGAAGGGATTTCTATGGATTTCGTGACCAAGCTACCCAAGACGTCGGATGGACTAGACACCATATGGGTAATAGTCGACCGACTGACGAAATCTGCCCATTTCCTGCCAATAAAAGAATCCTACAAGAATGAGAGATTGACACGTTTATACATTCGAGAAATCGTGAGACTCCACGGAGTACCAGTGTCTATTATCTCGAATAGAGATAGTAGGTTCACTTCACGTTTTTGGCAATCACTCTAGAAAGCACTGGGAACTCATCTCGACATGAGCACCACTTATCATCCACAAACAGATGTTCAAAGCGAACGAACCATTCAAACGCTCGAAGACATGCTTCGCGCATGTGTGATAGACTTTGGGAAGTCATGGGATACCCGTTTACCCTTAGTCGAATTCTCGTATAACAACAGTTACCATTCGAGCATCAAGGTCGCTCCTTTCGAAGCACTATACGGGCATAAGTGTAGATCACCGCTATGTTGGGCTGAGGTGGGTGATACCCAACTAGCAAAAGCACATACATCGGACAAGGCGCTAACGGGACCGGAGATCATTCGTGAAAACACGGAAAAGATCGTTCAAATCACAGCTCGATTACAAGCATTGCGCGACCGACAAAAGAGCTATGCCGATAAACGGCGAAAGCCCTTAGAATTTCAGGTCGGGGATCGAGTACTGTTAAAAGTCTCACCTTGGAAAGGAGTCATACGTTTCGGAAAACGGGGAAAACTGAACCCACGATACATTGGACCTTTCAAGATCGTTTCCCGAATAGGTCCAGTGGCGTATAAACTGCAACTACCCATAGAGCTAAATAGTGTGCACCACGTGTTCCATGTCTTTAATCTAAATAAGTTTCTATCGGATGAAACACTCGTCATTCCCCTTGACGAGATCGAAATGAACAAGAATCTCCTGTTCATTGAAGAATCGGTTGAAATCATGGACAGGGAGGTGAAGCGTACTAAGCAAAGTCGCATCCCAATCGTGAAAGTACGGTGGAACGTGAAGCGTGGGCCAGAATTCACGTGGGAACACGAAGATCAAATGAAGCAAAAGTACCCTCACCTATTCTAGCATTCTCCAATCTAGCTTTCAAATAGAATTTCGGGACGAAATTCCCTCTTACGGGGGGATGATGTCACAACTAGAAATTTTGTGCCTTGTAACTACAACAATTTAGTAAAATTATGAATCAAAGTCTTCAGAGGATGTATGATGCTTACTTTATGACAACAAAATTTGCAATCAAATACACCATACAAGCATTACAAATAGTCAACAAGCAAATGGGAAACCCAAGAAGTTCTTGTTTAGGTCCATTTTGGACTAGGACTTCCTTATTGGGCCCAATGGACCAATAAGCTTCCGATTTGACTATCTTGGGCTTAGAATCCTTAAATGGGCTTTAATTGGACCCACTTTCATTTATTTCAACATTTTGGGTCATATTGGGCCTAGAATGAAATAAATTAAATATTATGAACCATTATGAACCATAATTAACCTAAACTAGCCCAACAAAGTATGAAAATCACACTTATATTTTATAGGGCCAACAATCATTTAACTTAACTCTAGTATGGGCTTAGGGGCAATAAAGCCCAAAAATCTTTTTCTTCTCTTCAAATTTCGGCCCAAGCCCATGTAAAAAGGGAGAGTTGACTTTCATAGCCACCTCATTTTTTGCATGTATGTTTTCCATGCAACCTATCTCATACTTCCATGCACATATTGATGGGTTTTGAGCATTCTAACACTTCCTAAGTGTACATGCAACCCTAATAACCTTGGATCTATGTTTGTCTAATTATCATGAAAATTTGAATTTCCAAGGTTATATTCCTATCTAGCATACATGGGGAACAATTTTAACTTGAATGAAAGATAGAATAACTTACCTTGTTGTTGCTTATGTTCCTTGAAACCTTGTGAGCCTAGCACCCCAAGTGTGATGCCTCAAATGCTTCACACAACACCAAATGCTCTTGGAATGACCTTTAAGATAATACACACTTCTTAAAATCGGCCAAGCCCTATAGTTTCTTTTGTCTAACCGATTTTGGTGGAGAATGGGATCCTTATATAGTGTTGACACATCTAGGGTTACACCATGTAGACCCTAATGTGTCATGACTCTTCATTTCCATGACCCATGGGTTTGTAACTCCCATGGAGCATCCATGGAGCATCCTATGGGTAAAGCCCAACTTGATAATCCATGAAGCCTTTTAGCCCACTATACAAGATATGAATGATTTACATAATCAACCCATATATTTAATTAATTATCCTTTGATCACTTAATTAATTCCAAATTAATTGTTTGATCAAACTAATCAAATAATGTTATTAATATATTAGAACTTATAATATATTAATAATCTCCAAGTGTTATTTCTCTCATTTAGTCTATCCAATTGCATGGTGCCATGCAACCCAAATGGACCATGCCGGGTCGGGTCAAGTACACACCCGAAATAGTTATGGACTTAGACACCTTATCCAACAGTCTCCCACTTGGATAAGTCTAATAACTATATCTCTAGTACTTCAGGAACCGACCGACAATCGTAGCTCTTTGAAGGTCTCTCGTAACTGAGAAGATGACGGAATGCCATTTAGATAACTGATCATATAATCCTCCGTTCTAGATATCAGCCGGACAAAATACATGGAACAATGTCTTACTTATTGTCCAGCAGTTTGTTTCCCGATTTCCGATTTGTTTGACAAAGAACTTAATTGAACACATCAATTTAGTTCTGACCGGGCCCGGTTCATAGGTCAAAACAAAATCATCGAGGGGCCCAGATATCAGCTTCTAGTCCAAGAAGGAACAGATAAACTTCGACTCATATGTTTGTTCTACCACTCATTGAATTACACACAAAAGCACGTTTTATAACATCGAGTTACCAATGCGTTTTCGTACAATCAATGCATAACCAACTCGTAAGTAACAAATCATATCTCTAGGTTTGAAGACTTATATGATATTACCGTCTCACGATCACTCGAGATAAAATTCCATGAAGTGATTCCAGTGAGCGTGGGTTGAGTCCAATGCTCAGAACTTATGAGCACTCATGATTGTTGTAGCCTTGTCCAACACCTTAGACCTCTACAACCCATCATGATAGTCTTGATTCATACCTACTTCCGACATATGACCGACTGTGGAGGTTTGAATAATATGTTCTACCAAACAAAATTATTCTGGAAGTCAAAACATGCAAAAGAAATATAGTAAAAGATCGACAAGAGATAGCAGCACTTTACTTATAAATAAAACACCTTTTATTCATCATCAAATGTCAATTACACTTTACAAATTTCCGGGTTATCTAACTACTAAAACTTATATCATCCTTCAGCCCTATGCTCCGAGCATGCTGGAGATGCTTAACCCTACTCAGTCCCTTCGTGAGGGGATCTGCTGGGTTCTCATCTGATGATACCCTCTTCGCCACGAGGAGTCCTTCTTCAATTCGATGTCTGATAAAATGGTATTTTCTGTCGATGTGTCTGGATCTCCCGTGATCCCTTGGTTCCTTGGCTAAGGCAACAGCACTTTCACTATCACAGAAAATTTCCATTGGCTCTTTAATGGCTGGTACAACTCCAAGGTCTCCAATGAAGTTCTTCAGCCATATCGCCTCTTTTGCCGCCTTGATAGCTGCAATATACTCTGATTCACAAGTAGAATCTGCCACTGTCTCTTGCTTGGAAGTCTTCCAAGAAATTGCTCCTCCGTTTAGGGTAAAGACCCACCCCGACTGAGAGCGGAAATTATCCCTATCAGTCTGGAAGCTAGCATCACTATACCCTACAACTCTCAAGTCATCACTTCCACCGAGGGTAAGGACCCAGTCCCTAGTCCTCCGTAGGTACTTGAGAATATTCTTTACCGCAGTCCAGTGTGCCTTGCCAGGGTTCCCCTGATACCTGCTAACCATGCTTAGGGCAAAGGCTACATCAGGTCGAGTACACGTCATAGCATACATGATCGATCCTACAGCCGAAGCATAAGGTGTTCGACTCATTTCTACTATCTCAGCCTCAGTGCTAGGGCTTTGTGTCTTACTCAATCTGGCGTTACTCTAGATAGGTAACTCTCCTTTCTTGGAATCCTGCATGCAGAATCTCTTCAGCACCTTATCCAAGTATGTATTCTGACTAAGTCCAATTAGTCTTTTACTCCTGTCTCTCAAAATTGTTATCCCTAGGATATAGGCAGCTTCACCAAGGCCCTTCATAGCGAAACACTTCCTAAGCCAGGACTTTACTTCCTGCAGGGTTGGGATGTCATTTCCTATGAGTAGTATGTCATCCACATACAGTACCAAAAACTGACTATACTCCCACTAGCCTTGATATAGACACAAGATTCATCTTCACTCCTCGAAAAGCCAAATTCCTTGACTTTCTCATCAAAGCAAAGATTCCATCTGCGAGGTGCCTGTTTCAATCCATAAATGGATTTCTCGAGCTTACACTTTCTATTCGGGTACTCGTTGCTGACAAAACCCTCTGGCTGACTCATGTAAACATCTTCAGCCAACTTTCCATTAAGGAAAGCAGTTTTGACATCCATTTGCCATATTTCATAATCATGAAATGCAGCTATGGCCAACAGAACCCGAATAGACTTAATCTTGGCTACTGGAGAAAAGGTCTCATCATAGTCCACTCCATGAATTTGAGAGAATCCCTTTGCAACCAGTCTTGCCTTATAAGTGTGTACTTTACCATCCATGTCGGTCTTCTTCTTGAAGACCCATTTGCACCCTACAGTCTTACGACCAGGTACATTCTCAACCAAGTTCCAAACTTGATTGTCATACATGGATTGTATCTCGCTATCCATGGCCTCTTTCCATTTAGCAGCCTCAGGGCCTGCCATGGCTTCTATGTAGCTGTTAGGTTCATCCAGACCTACTAGTGTTTCGTCACTAATAAGTGTCTCACCTTCCGCAGTAATATGGAAGCCATAATAATGCTCAGGTGCATTCCTAACTCTCGTGGAACGCCTAAGAGGTACAGGCTCATTAACTGGCTCAACAGGAGTTTCCTCCTCAAGTTGAGGGCTAGTGTTCGAAGTTCTTTCACCGCTTGATTCTTGAATTTCTTCAAGATCAAATTGCCTCCCACTGTCTCCTTGGCTTATAAATTCTCTCTCTCGAAAGACTCCTCTTCTTGCTACAAAGACCACATTGTCACTAGTTCTGTAGAAGAGGTAACCAAAGGATTGCTATGGGTAGCCGATGAAAATACACCTCTCGCTTCGAGGTTCGAGCTTATCATGAGTCTTGCGTCTCACAAAATCCTCACAACCCCAAATCTTGATGTGGTCTAGCTTAGGTACTTTGCCAGTCTACATCTTGTGAGGAGTTTTGGCAACTTTCTTTGTAGGGACAAGATTAAGAATATGGGCGGTAGTCTCTAAGGCATACCCCTAGAATGACATTGGTAGCGTAGCTCGACTCATCATGGAATGAACCATATCCAACAAGGTTCGATTACGCCTCTCAGCTACACCATTCAACTGTGGTGTCCTGGGAGGTGGCAATTGTGAGACAATCCCACATTCCCTAAGATAGTCAAGGAACTCTGAACTAAGATACTTACCTCCTCGATCGGATCGAAGCATCTTATTGTTCCTGCCCAATTGATTCTCGACTTCCTGTTTAAATTCCTTAAACCTCTCGAAAGTCTCTGACTTATGCTTGATTAAGTAGACATATCCATATCTACTGTAATCATCAGTAAAAGTCAAATAATAACGATTAGCATCCCTTGTGGCATGTTTGAATGGTCCACGCACATCCGTGTGTATAAGATCCAACAAACCTTCACCCCTCTCACACGAGCCTGTGAAGGGTGACTTTGTCATTTTTCCAAGTAAGCATGATTCACAACTATCATCTGACTTTAGGTCAAACGACTCCAAGACTCCATCCTTTTGGAGTTGGCCCATGCGTTTCTTGCTTATATGTCCAAGACGACAATGCCATAATGATGCTTTATCCAAGTTATTATTATTAGTAGAATCAATACACAGAACATTATTTCCCAAGTTATCTACAACAGATACAGCTTCATACACACCATCACAAGGTAATGCTTTAAAATAAAAGACATTATTATAGAAAACATCTATAGAACCAACTTCATTATTAAATGAAAGGGTAAACCCTTGTTTGTACAAAGCATGAAAGGAAATAATATTTCTTGCCATTCCTGGCGAATAACAACACTTATTCAAATCTAAATTAAACCCACTACTTAGCGATAAAGTATAAACTCCAATCTTGGTAACAGGTAAAGCTTTCCTATTCCCCATGATCAAGTTTATTCTTCCTTGCTCCACATTCTCACTTCTTCTTAGTCCCTGCAAGTCACAACAAATATGAATACCACAACCGGTATCAAGGACCCAAGACTTAGAATGGGGTGAGTTATTAGAAATGATAGTGTAAGTACCTGCATGGTTGGGTTTGACTTTCCCATCCTTCACATCCTACTGGTACTTTGGGCAGTTCCGCTTCCAGTGAGATTTTTCATGACAATAGAAGCATTCAGCCTCTTTTGGGTCAGAAGAAGGAGTGACGAAACCTTTCTTTGTTCCACTTGAAGAAGAGCCATCAAGGGTCCGAGCCTTGGTACCCTTCGAGGATCTCTTTCTCTTCCTCCATCGATTCTTCCCAATTGCCAAAACCGGAGTTGAGTTTGGAGTAGGAGTGATAGCAACCGACTTCCCCTTAAGACCTGTTTCTGCGGTCTTGAGAAGTCCCTGAAGTTTGCTGAGTGTGACCTCTTCCTTATTCATGTGATATGTCATGCGGAATTGATCATATCACGATGGTAAGGAGTGCAAAATGATATCTATTGCAAGATCCTCAGGGAAGTTCACATTAAGCTTCAGCAAACGATCTACATACCTTTGCATTTTTTGCATGTGGCTCGTGACGGATTCCCCGTCCTTCATCATGGTTGTTATCATGGAGCAGATGATTTCATACCTCTCTTGTCTTGCACTTTGATGGTATCATTCCATCAAATCTTGGTGCATTTCATAAGGGTAGAAATCTTCATAAGACTTTTGGAGTTCCGCTGTCATCGTGGCCATCATGATGCAAGCCACTTTCATAGCATCCCTTTCATGTGCCCGAAATTCAGCGATCTCCTGAGGAGTTGCAGTGGTCTCATCAATCTCCTTAAGCTCCTTGTCAAGTACATATTCTTTGTCCTCGTAGCGGGTAATCATCCTGATGTTTCTGATCCACTCATTGAAGTTGAATCCATCAAAGGTGACTTTCCCACACAAGTTCATAAGAGTAAAGGAGCCATTAGGATTAGAGCCAGAAGCAACATTGTTTGAAGACATCTGAAAGAAAAGGAAAAGATTAGTTTAGATATAAGAGAGTCCTTAATAAAACACCCAAATGTAATATTAAGGCTAGGATCCAATCACAATATAATATAACTTAGAAGAGGTATGTCGTAATCTAAGCTATACCATATTTGAAAGGTAGGTGAATGACGATTCACCAATTTCCACCACGAAAACCGCAATATTTAAGTATTAGGTTTTTGATTGGTTCTTAGAAATTCCTAGATTCTTTGAGATTCAATGAACTTTTTCAAAGGCATGTTTCAATCTCGAGTGTGCCCTCCAAGTTTTGTGACTGGGATGCCGAGGATCACAAAACGAGGTGTGAAGTAACCATGCAAATCACTTGGTACCCTTAAAGTTTATCACTCAATCGATGTGCCGGTAAACCACACACGCTCCATCGATACTATAATAAACCCTAAGTCACCCTTTACCTACCTTGCTAAGTCCAAGTTAGTGTGCCGGTTAACCACACACTCTCCACCAATGACTTAATCAAAGTGTAAAGTGTAATTTCATGGATTAGCACCTTATTCACATTTTTCCTAAAGTAACTAAGATTGGGAATTTAATAAAACATTTAGTTACTTTATAATATTCATCATACTTTGAATGAGAATTTGTAAGTCCTTGTCTTACCCGTTCGGCTAACGACCCTCCACCAGTCAAGCAAGCGGTGGGTGAGAGTAGACACCCATTAAGTCACCATTTTATAGGCAACAACCTTATACCCACCTTATAGACCGACTTCGTGAATGAGGCGTACTAGCAGTAAGACAACTTTGTTCTTATACATATATATAATTATTAATTAATAATATAAGTATAAGGGTTGACTTTTAACTTTTAAAATTCTAAGGGTTGCAACTAAAGTTTTAACTTGACTTTACTTGTTCCAAAACTTGAGGGCAAGTTTTGTAAACTTTCAAAACATTTCATATCTTGTAACTTATGAGTTTAATAGAGTAATAAAATGAAGACTTTTCATTTTTTCTAACTCTTGTGTTCTTTTAATGGTTTTTTTTTAATCCAAGAGACTTTTGGTTTTCCATAACTTGAGGACAAGTTATGGACTCCATTAAAACACATTATGATCAAGAATTAAACTACCACATAGGTTACAAATAATTCCTATGATCATCTAAACATCATAAGAACAAGATCATGAACATGAACACTTTCAAAATCACACTTAATCTTTGTAATTTTGATAACTAGTTGTTGTAAATGAGTTAGAAAAGACATTACACCTTCTACAACGAGTTTTCAAGTACCAAAAACAGTTTAGGGTAATGTTTCTAATCCATTTCCAGCAACTAAAGTTGAAAAACTGCACTCTGTCGACCCTACTCGTCGAGTGCATGAACCTACTCGGCGAGTAGGTTGAAGATACAAGTGGACTCGGTGAGTTCCCCCCATGTACTCGGCGAGTCCATCAGTCAGACAGCAAGATTTCGACTTTTCCTTTCAACTTTTAAGCACAAATAAAAAAAAAACAAACAAGCCTAGGCTCTGATACCACTGATGGGTTTTGAGCATTCTAACACTTCCTAAGTGTACATGCAACCCTAATAACCTTGGATCTATGTTTGTCTAATTATCATGCAAAGTTGAATCCAAGGTTATATTCCTATCTAGCATACATGGGGAACAATTTTAACTTGAATGAAAGATAGAATAACTTACCTTGTTGTTGCTTATGTTCCATGAAACCTTGTGAGCCTACCACCCCAAGTGTGATGCCTCAAATGCTTCACACAACACCAAATGCTCTTGGAAAGACATTTGAGATAATACACACTTCTTAAAATCGGACAAGCCCTCTAGTTTCTTTTGTCTAACCGATTTTGGTGGAGAATGGGATCCTTATATAGTGTTGACACATCTAGGGTTACACCATGTAGACCCTAATGTGTCATGACTCTTCATTTCCATGACCCATGGGTTTGTAACTCCCATGGAGCATCCTATGGGTAAAGCCCAACTTGATAATCCATGAAGCCTTTTATCCCACTATACAAGATATGAATGATTTACATAATCAACCCATATATTTAATTAGTTATCCTTTGATCACTTAATTAATTCCAAATTAATTCTTTGATCAAACTAATCAAATAATGTTATTAATATATTAGAACTTATAATATATTAATAATCTCCAAGTGTTATTTCTCTCATTTAGTCTATCCAATTGCATGGTGCCATGCAACCCAAATGGACCATGCCGGGTCGGGTCAAGTACACACCCGAAATAGTTATGGACTTAGACACCTTATCCAACACATATCACCTCAAGATCTATTTCTTTCTCTCTCTCTTGCTCTCAGCCGAACACAACACACACACACTCACAAAAATTCACTCCATTCTCTCTAAGTCTTGAAGAACATCTCCTCACTCCTTCTTCAAAAATTTCGAGATTCAAGGGCTTTGCAAGGAGGAATTCTTCACAAAAATCATCATCTAGGTAATTTGATGCTTGGATCCATACTTTAGATTCCTTGATCTATCCAAAAACCTCTTCTTAACTCATATAAAATCATGATCTTGTATCTTAGAATCCCTTAAATTCGAGATCTTCCAAGGAAAGGTTGCTAAGGCCGAAATAGCAACAAACTCTTCTCTTTTCTTCTTCAAATCGAAACCACAACTCAAGGTGAGCTTCATACCCCGTATTTTTCGGTTTTTAAAAGTTTTGTGGGGGGAGAATACAAGCAAATGTGTAGATCTATGAGTATATGTATGCTTTGTGTGATTTTTATGCTTATTTACATGTTCTTATGTGATTATGGTGTTGGATCTAGTCAAAAAGAACTCAAAACGAGTTCTACATTATGTTGAATGAAATAAGTATAAATCATGTTATTTCATACAAATCAACTCTAGAAAAATAACCAAGTTGGTTAATATGAACCTCTTTGGGCTAAAATCCCATTTTTGGACTCAAAGTGTTAAAATATAAAGTTAAAGGGCCCAAAATGACAAAATAAAAATTCTGATGGTTGAGATGAGTCAAAAAAGTTTCAACAATGTATTTTCTGGAAATCTACTCTTTTGAAGGATTAAAATGTGAAATTTTAAGCATAATGGGCCAAAAATGAACTTTTCGGTCCAATAAAGCCCAAATTCCGAGATTTTCAAATTAAAGGGGCCGAAACTGTATTTTTCTGTAAAACAGGGGACTACTAGTGCTCCAAGTCCAATTCAAGGGTTAAAAATACTTTTCATATTTAAAAGGGACCAAAAATGCAAAAATTTTCTATATTGGGCCAAAAGTGAAAAAATTGCGAAAATAGAGGTTTCAGCCGAGAAAACTTCATTTTGAGGGACTAAAACTGTTTTTCAAATAAATTTGAGCTGAAAAATACCTTTTCAACAAGTTTTTATATAAAGTGTCAAGAAAAATGGATTAAGGACGAAAATGGAGATTCTTTTATACAAAGGGTCAAAATTGTAAATTTATACAAAAGAAAGGGGCTGCAAAAAGAAAAATTCTAGTGTTTTTAAACAATAAATCGGTTATGATGAAATACTAGTACCATGACTATCGGCAAAAGATAATACACCTTCAACACCAAAATCGTTATCAAACGAACTGATTCGGCCTTGAATCAATAACGAATCCGAAATTAATAACACGACGATACTTCAATACACACGCGGAAATTTCGGGACGTCAATACACACGTGGGAATACACCAGACATCGATACACCATCTTTGGGCCCGAACGCTTCAAATCGGGCTTGTTAGGCCTAGCTAGCCCAATGACATGATCTTTAGGCCCGAAGGAAACTCGCTTACATGTAGTTGGGTCTTATATGACCTAATTTCGTGTAAAAGGACTTTCAATGGCTTTTGTGCTGTTGGGCCCCAAGGGTCCTTTGGTACTGCTAGTGGAGTCGAGAATTCACCAATGCGAGTCAGGCTAAGGGCCCTTCGCATTCACGATAGCCTTGAACGACTTATGGAAATATCAGGGGCTTCGCACCCTCTTTTTCTCCTCGGTCGTGGGGCTATGAGAAGTCCGGGTGGTTGGATTAAGTGAATAGTACGAACGATGCCTAAGGGATCATTTGTGTAGTTGTAGACTAATCGTTTTCATTAATGCGTGTTTATAACAATTCACAATCCACAATTAATCCAATGTCACCTGGAATTATCGAATACACACGTCGCAACGGTATAACAAAATATAAAATGGGTAATTCAAGGTATTAGGAAAACATCGGGTTTTCCTAGGGTTTTCAATTCATACACCTACGAGATGCATACCAAGTTTAACAATTTTTTTTATATAGAAACAAACAAGCATACTTACGGATCTTCACACCTTTTATACTATACTATTTTCAGAAAATATCGGATTTTCTGGTGGTTTTCAAAACAATACAAAACATTATATTTCAAACATTACTTATGAACTCGCCAACATTTCATATGTTGATGTTTTTCAAAATACTTGTATTCTCAGGTAACAGGTAAAGTGAAGGGAAAAATGTACTCAGTGATGTCATGTTGTTTGTTTAACTAGTATCGAACAATCTACTTTTGGGAATGTAATGTTATGAAACAATGTACTAAATGTAAACGCTACCAGTTGTACTATTTCATTGCATGGTGATGAATGATGTTATGTTTCATGTATATTCACTGTGATGGTATTCAATTGAGTCACAATAGCCCTCAGACGTTTCCGCCGTCTGGTTCGGGGGTGTGGCAGGGTATCAGGGTTGGATCAACCTTTTATTCTACTACAAAGGGTCGGTAGTATCTGCAACATGGGTGTATGGGTTACCTCGCTTATGTGGTTGACACTCCAATTAGAAAGGAAGCTCCAGTTTTAGATGTGCTTGTAGTCAGAGAGTTACCATATCAGTTTCTAGAGGAATAACCTGTCTGCCTCCATAGAGGTAGGTTGAGTTCAGGATTTATTTGGTTCCCGGTATGACCCTGATTTCTAAAACATCGTTCCATTTAGCACCTCCAGAGATGCATGAGTTGTCCTCTTAGCTTCAGGAGCTATTGGGAAAGTAGTTTATCAGACAGAGCAGTTTGTATTAGGGAGCATCGATCTTGTTTGTGAAGAAAAAGGATGGGTAGCACCGTATGTGTATTGACTACCGGGAGTTGAACAAGTTGACAGTGAAGAACCGTTACCCACTTGAACAAATTGATAATCTATTCGATCAGTTGCAGGGTGTATATTGGTTCTCCAAGATTGATTTATGTTTGTGTGTCACCAGATGAGTGTTAGAGAGTAGGACATGGAGAAGATAGCGTTTCGAACTCGTTATGGCCATTACGAGTTCGTGGTGATGTTGTTCGGGTTCACTAATGCACCGACGACATTTATAGATTTGATGAATCGGGTATGCATGTCGATGCTCGATCATTCAGTCATTATTTTTATTGAAGATTGTTGGCTTAGGTGTCTAAGCCCATAACTATAATTGTTATGTACTTGACCTGATAGTAGCATGGTCCATTTGGGTTGCATTCACTAGAACAATCTGATAGGATGGATATTTGAGAAAGAGGTTGTTTGTGATTTATTATTATATTATAAGTATATTATATTAATTGAAAAATCATATTATTTAATTAATATTGATCAAGAATTAATTTGGAATTAACTTAGTGATCAAAAGAGACTGATTAAATTAACGGGGACTGATTATGTAAATCAGTGATACATATAGTTTGGCCTATTGATCCATGATTGATCTATGATGGACTAACCTTATATGAGAGTCCATGAAGTAATAGTCCAAATGAGTTGTTGAATCAAAAGTCTAAGTGTATGAATTAGGGCTTACTAATGACCCTTGGAATTCTACACTATATATATATATATATATATATATATATATATATATATATATATATATATGTAACCCCTTAGCCGAAATCAGGACTCACAAGTGTTCTAAGAAGCCTATAGCCGATTTTGGTGCTCCAAGCTCTCTCTCTCATTGTCCCCTAATTGTTATTGGTGTTTTATGAGACATTTGAGGTATCACACTTGAGGTGATAAGCACTTGAAAGGCCAAGATCATCAAGTTACAACAAGAGGTATTCTTTTAACTAATTTTTATGTCTCAATTATCAAGTTGTATGCTTGTTAGGATTCATGCTTTGGAAAAATGAAGGTGCATGTATAACTAGAGAAAACTTAGATCCAAGGCATTAGGGTTGTATGTGCACCATAGGGATGTTATAGTGCCTAAAACCCATTAGTAGTATCAGAGCCAAGGGTGTTTTCTGTTATATTGATGCAATTGTGTTATTTTCAAAGTTGAAAGTTTTCATTTCTCCTCTCTGCCTAGTCGACTCGACGAGTCCTATTAAGGAACAAGACGAGTTGGATGAATCTGGAAATGAAATCGACGAGTCCTATAAAGGAACTCGACGAGTTGGATGAATCTGGCAATGAACTCAACGAGTCCATTGCCTTCCTCTATGAGTTAGATCATCTGATGGCAGATTTTTCGTGTTTTTGGCCATAATTGGATTAGGGTCATTACCATGAACTGTTTTGTATTGAAAATTGATTTTTCTGATATGGTAGTATCCTCATCCAATTAAAAGATAAATGTCAAATTCTAAGATAATCACAAGTATATATGATAAACCAATTATTTCTATTATTTGATTTGAAAATTATACTGCCATATGAATTGAATTAGATCAAATTGGTAAATGGTAAAATTATGTGATTATTTTATTTGTTTTAAAATTGATCTAAATGGCTTTGAAGAGTTTCATAACTTGTCGTCAAGTTATGGAATGTGAAAAGTATCATTCATTAAAAAAAAAATTAACTCCTTAAGTTATGGAATTCAAAAGGTCTTGAAAAGTTACAAAATTTGTCCCCAAGTTTTGGAATTTAAAAGGTCTCATTTATCAAACTTGAAATTCTAAATTCAAGAGGTTTTTCAAAACTTGCCCACAAGTTTTGGAATTTGAAAAGTCTCATATATGAAACATTAAATTCTAAACCCTAGAATTTTAAAAGTTTAAAATTCAACCCTTATACTATTGTAATATTAAAAGATTAATACTTATATATATGTATAAGAGAAGTCAGTCTTACCGTTAGTAGGCCTCATTCATGAAGCCAATCTATAAGGGGGTATAATAAAACTTCCTATAAATGGTGGTTGAATGGGTGTCCACTCTCACCCACCGCTTCGTTGATTGATGGAGGGTCGTTAGCAGAACGGGTAGGATAGGACATTAATCCTCATTAATAAGTATAAATGACATTATAAAGTAACTAAAATTTTATAAATTCCCAACCGTAGTAACTTTAGGAAAAATGTGAAAATGGTGTTATTCCATGAAATTGCACTTTGTACCTTTCCAAGTCGTTAGTGGGGTGTGTGTGGTTAACCGGCACACTACCTTAGATTAACAAGGGTGGCAAAGGGTAGCTCAATGTTTTTCATGGATCAATGGAGCATGTGTGGTGTACCGGCACATTGATTAGGTGATAAATGACATCGAGAGTACCAAACGAATTTGCATGGTTATTCACACCTTGTTTGTGATCCTCGGTATCCCAGTCACAAACTTGAAGGGCATAATCGAGATTTAAACATGCCTTTGGAAAGTACAATGAATCTTTGTAAGTCCCTAATCTGCTTGTGTATCAATCAGATCCGTTTGCTGGTGCGGAATCCCAATCAAACAGATGATGTCAAATCAAATAGAAGAGAAGGAGAAGAAGAATAATATGAATCTTGTATTATATTATGATTAGAATGAAGATCCGGATACAAGATTCACATGCACAAAAGCTCTCTAGGGTTCATCAATCTCTACTCCCTAACACCTATATATACAATGGGAACAAGGGCCGGAAACATGGGCTGTAAATGGGTTTACGGCCGTAAACCTATTTACGGCTGTAAACACAACCGTCAACACATTTACGGCCGTAAACACTAAGCTGTTTACGGTTCAAGACACAAAAATACATTTTCCTAGAAAATCAAACTATAAACCATATTTTTGACCTAACAATCTCCCCCTTGGTCTATAGCTTTTTTTTCTTGATTGACCCAAGAAGCTCCCCCTAAAAAGTAGTTGGCTTTTCTTGATAATATTCATTAGGAGCTTAGCTTCAGCTTTTAACTTCAATTTCATCACAACATCAAGATGAACATATGAATATTCAATAATTGACTTCATTTTGAGAAGTTTGACATTTCTTCAGGATTTTGACATTGAACGCATGTTGGATGAGGAGGCTTGACGTACTGATTCTTGAAAGATAACGCTTTCAGCTTTAGAATCTTCAAAGAGAACATCAGAGAGAACAAATCTTCTGGATCACTTCAGCAGGTTCTAGATAGTAGCAGACTGATTGAGGAGGCTTCAATATAATCCGTCACATAATCTTCAAGTGCAGCTTCGCCTTGCTTCTAGGGTTGAAAGATTGAATTTGAAAGAATAATCTTCACATCTCGCTCCTTCGAATGAGAATTCTTCGATTTTCACAGATGAAGCTTTGGCTCAGAAAATCTTCAATACAGTCTCCATGAGTCTCATCTACACCTGGATTCACTTTTCAAGACAAAACAAAACTAAAAGAAAAATTAGCACACAAAAAATATTTTTGGATTTTTAATTTTCTTGAACAAGAAACAAAAAAGAAATAACACTATTTTTTTATTTTTAACTGTCTGATTTTTTTGTTCGATTTTTGAATTTTTCAGATTTTTGTTTGATTTTTTTATTTTTTTTAATTCTCCCCCTAAATTTGTGCATAGAGGAAAACTACGAACAAATTTAATACAAACAAAAATATTTGGGATCAAAGTTTTTAGACAACCTTAATCCACTTATTGGTACCTCTACCTTCATGTCCATATTTGATCGATCGCCGGTATTGTGGTCCACTTAAGCACGAAAAAATTTGTGATAAATTTGTACAAGCTAAGAATGAGAATACATTTTGATCCTATATTCTTAGATGAATTTTCTAGGGACCATTTAGCTGATGACGACCAGGGAGATTGTTGTCCACTTAAATTAAGCAGCAAGATATACAAACAACCTGTAAGCATTCAGTTTTTAGGTGTAATAGAACGTGTTTCCCGCTTCCTGATATGCTCCAATAATCAAGGACTTCCAGAATACTTCTTACACCGGGTGAGCAGACAATTATTAAGAGAGAAGATAGAATGAGAATGCATATCCGATACACCCTGGTCGGATCTCTTCTAATCAAGCAGAAGGTGAAACATTTGACTAACTGAAGTTTCAGAGGGATAAGAAGTAGAATGGTGCATATACTGTGTACCAGTTCGGATTGTAAGTCATGCAGAGGAGACAATATATGGCTAATAGATAGAAAGAATTGCATAGATAGAAGATGCAGAGAGACAGAGTTGCATATGTCATAGTCCAGATCGGATCTTTCGATCGCACAGAGGAGGCAACATATGACTAACAAATATAAAGAAAGAAAATAACCTTTTACAGACGTAATTTATCGGAATTGCCCTATCACCCCATCAATACCGGAATTAAGGACAGAATCCGCACATCGAGGGAAAGTTAATCCATAGTTCTAGATACGGGTTCTTTTAATGTGACTAGTAGATTCCCATGTATATTTCTCTGCTCAACCTATCCGAGCGTCGTATTGTCAGGCTAAACGGATCTAAATAGGTTAATTTTTGTCAAGTCTTGAATTCCTTAAGTTCAAATCTATCTAGTCAAGTCCAGTTAAAATCTTTCGTGCCTACCAGCGCATCGAACACAGAGCGTAGACACTTCAACTTATGTACATTACGCAAATTCAGATTGTCTACTATCACTTGATAATATCACTTCCCAAAACAGTGCCTACTAACGAAAAACTATAAGAAAATAAAAAATTGTCTTTAAAATGAATCAGAATAAGATAAACCAAGGAGTATAGAGAAGAAAACTCGAACCGTAATTCACCGATTCAATTCACATCCAAAAGGTCTGAGAACAGCACACATAATCTCAGAACATATCCGAAAATTCTGCATGTCATTAAGCACTAAACCCATTTGTGATCTCTTCCTTTCTTCCATTCCGGCAAAGGACACATACTCTCAAACAAAGGTCTGAATGTTGTATAGTTGAGAGATGTCCCTTATCATGTGCCTGGAACAACCACTACCAACAAATTGAAGTCTGATGATATGCCTCCATAGCTGCTCTGACACAAAGCGGGATCATTTGGTCTTTGGAACCCAGTACATTTTGAGGCTGGGTCAACCTTTGTCATCCTTGCATGGTATACTCTCCCATGATATATCCTGTTTTATCACAAACAGAAGATGTAGAAAAATTAGAATCATTAGGAGATTGAGCTTTTGGTACCCATTGGTAGTTGGGTTTAACCCATTTCATTTTCTATCCGACTGGTGCCTCGGCACTTACTTTCGAGCTTGATCTCGGCCGTTGAGATGACTTTGATTTTGGCTTCACGGGAGCATCTCTTGGATTGGGCTTCTTGGCCGACATTCCCTTTTTACCCTTGGGATTTTGATTCTTGGCCTTGTGAAATTGATTCTTGGCCTTCTGAGCATTCCAGTTGCCATTGTCTGAACGTGACCTTGAGGGGCTTCTTTTGGGGTATCTCCCACTTGGCGCGTTCTTCCAGCCACGTGCGTAGTAAGGAATGTATGCATGATTAGGACAATTTCTGGAAATGTGTCCAGGTGTTCCACAGTGAAAACATGTCTTTTTCTTCAATGTGAAGTTGTTTCTTCCTGCCCCTGGTGGCGTTTCCATGCCTTGTCTCTTGTTGTTCCCACAAGCACACTTACAGCAGATGCTCTGTTTCAATGGTATTGGTGGCCTGCATTTCTCAACGGTAGGTTTGTTAGGAGTAACAGAATTCGAAGCAACTGATTCTAAGTTCAAGGAGTCATTGGTTTGTTTAGAAGTGTTCTCCTTGTTCTCATCTTCTACTACTTTACCTGCACATGAAGTAGAAATATTAGAATCTTCAACATTAATAACTCCTCCTGACACAAATCCAGCCGGTTTGCCATATTGAAGATGTGCCTCCCTGTCAATTTCTTCCTGTGTCATAGGGATGGATGTGTAGTTATGATTGAAAGGTGGAGGAACACTATCATACCCTAGACCTTTTTGCTGGTTATTTTTAAATTGTAGACAATGGTCTATCATGTTAGCAACTACTTCGCTTGAGACATCAAATTTTTTAAAATCAAAATTTGCAGTTTCAAATTTTCCTTTTAATGTATCAATCTCAGTAATTAACTCAGCATTCTGTATTTTGATATAGTCATAATTTTCACATTTATTACTGTAGTCTTCCTGAAGTCTCCTAAATTCCTTTATCTTTGTTTCTAATTGGGCCTTTAGGGGTTTCCGTCCTTTACTGATTTGATATCCTTCATATCTCAGGTCCTCAACTTCTCTTTTTAATAAATCAATTTGTTCCCGAAGAAATTTAATCGTAGTTTCACAAGCTGGAGTACATGAAACTTCAGTGACCGGGACGGATTTGGAACTCAATTTTAAAAAAATTCTTTGACTAAAAAAACTCAAAAGTCAACCTTAAAAGTCAAATTTAAAGAGTCAAACTTAGAGGTCAAACTTAAAAAGTCAAACCAAAAAGCTAAATTTGAAAATTTAAAAGTTAAACAAGAAAGTCAAAGGTCAAAGGTCAAATTTAAAAACTAAAAATTTTATTTTTATTTTATTTTATTTATTTATTTATTATTATTATTATTATTATTATTATTATTATTATTATTATTATTTATATTTTGGATGAAAAAAAGAAAATAAAAATAAAAGAAATTTAATTTTGCGGTTAAAAATAACAAAATTTCGAAATAAGGGCAGCGAAAAATTAATATTTGAGATAAATCTCGAAGGCTTGTAACATCTAGCAAGCTAGATCAACTACTTAGGCGCCTTGTTCATGAACCGGACGTCCCGAGTTCGAACACCGACACCACCAAATGCTATTCCCAATTTTTTATATGCGAAGGCGAAGCTGCTACGAAGCGAGGACGAAGTGCGAGGCGTGAGACCGATGGTTCCTGAACGAGGCGAGGTGCGAAGACCGGCCGTAAACCCTGAGGCCGCAAACTCGACTGTGAACCTCGAGCCGTGAACTCACCGGCCGCAAACTCCGGGAAACCCTAGCCGTAAACGCCGCCACCGCCGACCGTAAAATCCAGTGACCGCAAACTCCGACCGTGAACTGTTTCCGGCCGTAAACCCTTCAAAGACCATAAACTCTTCGCAGATTACGACCAAAAACGGCGATTTTCGACTTTGTAGCTCCAAAACTCAATCAATAACCCCTTGTTATCAAAAACACGAAGAACAAACCCCCATTATTTTGCCAAGATCTATCCAAAAACGCAGAAATCCTTTGAAAATAAGATCAAATAAGCTCAAGATCTGACAAAATTGACTTATACAATCAAAGCTTTGAAACCAATTGAAAGTCCCTAATCTGCTTGTGTATCAATCATATCCGTTTGATGGTGCGAAATTATCACACCCCAAAACCAAGAACAACAGAAACGTTCTGGGCCGGAGGACGTCATGTACAGTATCATAACAACGCAAGGTAGTAAACAAGAAACAACATCATCCATTGCATTAATAGTATAAATTCATACATGTGTGTTCTTTAAATGTACTAAGACACCAAAAATGAATATAAAAATAAAAGACGAGTCTTGACTGCTCTATCTTCTCAAAACCTGTCATCGGTACCTGTCTACTGATGACCTGAGAATACAAGTTATTTTGAAAGAGAGCAGGTCAGTATTTAAGCTGGTGAGTTCATAAGTATTTAGTGTCATTGATAGTATAAGTTTGAATAAGTGTTTGTATATGTTAAATGTTTATGTCTGTAAATGTTCAATATAAATGTTTGTATATGATTGAAAACCCTAGAAAATCCTATATTTTCTACTAGTATATAAAAGGTAGTCTTCTACCAAGACCTGACTGTTTTGGTACGTTTGTTCATTGTAAAAGAGTATCTTTTCCCAAGTTGACTACTATTACAAAAATATAGTGTATGTTACCCTTTATGTGAGAAGATCACAATTTGAATATAATGGGAAAACTGTAAGTGTGTACTGCAATATTATTTGTATTAATCCCTGTAGTATATAACTACCTCAAAACCAATGGTTAAATAAGGTAAAATGTGATATGGTTGTTCCCATGCTAAACCGACTATAACACGACGATGAAAGACGTCGGAAGAAATGAAATTTGGCACCTATAGACTTGCAAGTCCAACTGTAGCAAACATCAAAGGTGTAGGGTAGTCAATCCAGTATAGATCTATACACAAACTCACGCTCTCCGTCCAGGAGATTATGGTTACAAAACGTGACACAACGAAATGGTCGATGTGTCATGAAGTAGAATCTCACATTATGTTATCCTTGAATCTTGTTATAGTATACTTGTTATAGTAATAGTATTCTATGTATACTATTCTTTGTATATGATAGTATTCTCTATATATCTACATATATATGATAGTATTCTCTGTATATGTACTTGTATATGATAGTATTCTCCTAAACTATACCTATTATAGTTTACTAGCATTTGATGTATATGAGTACTGAACTGATTTAATAGAACTTTTTTGTCCACATATGTATACATAATATATAATTAATATTTAGACGACATTCGGACAGATAACCAATACCCTAAGGCCATATCCAAACAAGGAAAAGGAGATAAAGCGAGTTATCAGTTCTAAGTCCTTTAAAAATTACTTACATAACTATACATATATAGGCATGCATTTAACAGTATATAAGTTTAAAAGAAGTTTTGTAAAACATTTGAAGAGTGTAATAATAAATACTGACGAGTTGATGTCAGTTTATAAAATGATTTAAAAGCAGTTTGTTTTGATAAAGCAATTTAAAGTAATTGAAATCCTTTGTTTGAAACATGGTTTGAAGTATACGAAATCCATTGTTGTTTGAAACTAAGTTATAAATCACATGTGATTGATTCTATAACTACATGTTTTCTACTTGTATTCCTCCCCCCCCCCCCCCTATAAATGCATTTAAAATCATTAAAAGGGATAGATTAATGGGTATGAACTCACTTGATTGAAGCGGTTGTTTTGAAGTAGTCGAGAGAAGAATCGAGAAGAGCTCCGACTATAGAGAGTTGAAATCCCGGGATTCTCGGGAATCTCTGGGATGTAGAACTTCCTTCGGGACTCGAGTACGAAAAACCGGGGCTTCAGGAAGGCTTCTCGGGGTAATCACGCAAAGTAATGACACTTAGAGGGAAATAATAGAGCACCAAACCCAGCACCCTTAAGCTTCTATTTATAGGGGCTGATTTGGGGTCTCACGTCGTGAGTTTTGGATGTATCACGTCATGAGGCTTAGTCAGCATGATCCTCTTTGACGATTGGACATGGCTGACACTCTGGAACCCATCAGTCAAAGACTCACGTCGTGAGCCTCACCTCGTGAGGCATCTGATAGCTTCGTTTTTCGTGTCATAAACTTGTAAAATCCATATCTTCTGCATACGAGCTCCGTTTTCGACGTTCTATATATGCACGTGTAGGTGTGAAAAGGCTTTACAACTCTCGGTCAAACTCCGTCGGCTAGTTTTGACTTTATTTTTATTATATTATTTTTAATAGGCCGGACCTGGAAATGTCCGTTTAAATTCCATAACTCCTTCATCTGGTGTCCATTTTCGTCAGACTTTTTACTGTTGTACTCCTATTGTCGAGGTCTTCAACTTTTGTTTAGGTTGTGTCGGCTAAAGACCGCTCGATCTCTATTTCGAGTTTATTGCTATCTACTGCTAGGTTAGAAATTTCGAAAAATCATAACTTCCTTATACGAAGTCAGATTTGGGCATTATTTTTATGTATGTTTAAGGTTTAATGATATCTTCAACATTTATTTAGATACTTAAGGCTAAAAACTATTGTATTGTAACTTCGCGTTTTTGCGTTTAACTGTATTGTCGGTTTTGTCGGAAACCGTAGAATGGTCATAACTTCTTCGTTATAACTTGGATTTTTGTGTTCTTAGTATTTCTGTAAACTTTGATTCAATATCTAGCATAGTAGGTAACCCAATAGAGACTTTTGAACATACTATTTTTGAATTAAATTTCATTATATCAAAAGAGGTTACAATACTTGACTTCTAGGTCAATACATAGATTCGAAATCTCGGGTTGTCACATCATCCCCCCGTTAGAGGGAATTTTGTCCTGAAATTTAATGCAAGATAAACACCTATGGATTAGGGAAAGAGATGTGGGTACTTTTTTTTCATCTGATCTTCGCATTCCCAAGTGAATTCAGGTCCTCGCTTAGTATTCTAGTGAACCTTCACTATCGGGATACGACTCTATTTCATTTGCTTGACCTCACGGTCCTTGATCTCTACTGGTTCTTCCATGAAGTTGAGGCTCTTGTTGATCTCTATCTCGTCGAGTAGGATTACAAGAGTCTCGTCGGACAGACACTTTTTCAAGTTCGAGATGCGCAAAGTAGGATGTACGTTACTGAGTTCATGCGGTAGATTGACTTTGTAAGCTACAGGTCCGATTCTGGAAAGAATCTCGAAAGGCCCTACGTATCTTGGGTTTAGCTTTCCATGCTTTTCGAAGCGTATCAAGCCCTTCCAAGGTGAGACTTTCAATAGAACGCAGTCTCCCACTTGGAATTCCAAAGGTTTCCTCCTTTTGTCAGCGTAGCTTTTCTGTCGGTCTCTAGAGGGTTTCAATCATTCGTGGATCTGAACGATCTTCTCTGTCGTTTCCCGTATGATTTCTATGCCGGTGAGGGGATCTGCACCTACGGCCATAGAGGGCTTCAAATGGAGCTGCCTTTATGCTCGTGTGATAACTGTTATTGTAGGAAAATTCGACAAGGGGTAAATGGATATCCCAAAGTTTCCCAAATTCTATCACACAGGCTCGCAACATATCTTCCAAGGTTTGTATAGTTCTCTCACTTTGTCCATCGGTTTGTGGATGGTAGGCTGTACTCATGTCCAGCCTAGTTCCTAGGGAACTTTGTAGCGACTGCCAGAACCTTGAAGTGAATCTACTATCTCTATCGGAGATAATGGATATTGGAACACCATGCACTCGTACGATTTCCCTAATGTAATTTCTTGTAAGCTTCTCCATCTTTTCAGTCTCTTTGATTGGTAGGAAATGCGCGGATTTGGTCAATCTGACGAGGATGAACCAAATGGTATCAAGTCCACCCGTTGTCTTGGGCAACTTGGTTATGAAGTCCATAGTAATTCGTTCCCATTTCCATTCTGGTATCTCTGGTTGCATTAATAAACCTGAGGGTTTCTGGTACTCGACCATAAACTTTGCGCAAGTAAGGCATTTACTTACGAAGGTAGCAATCTCAGCTTTCATGTTAGGCCACCGGTATAGTTTCTTGAGATCCAGATACATCTTATCTGAACCTGGGTGAACGGAATATCTCGTGTTGTGTGCTTCGGTCATGACCAAGTCCCAGAATCCACCATGTCTCGGTGTCCAGATACGGTTTATGAGGTAATAGGTTCCACCACCCTTGATTTCTAGATTCTTATCCAACCATCTCAGGGATTCACCCGCCACATTTTCAGGTTTCAAAGCTTATAGCAGAGCTTCCTTGATTTGTGTGGACAAGTGTGAATGGATAGTCATAGTCAGAGACTTGACTCTCCGACCAGTGTACTCTTTTTGACTGAGGGCGTCAGCTACTACATTGGCCTTGCCAGGGTGATTGCGAATTTCGCATTCGTAGTCATTGAGTAGCTCGACCCACCGTCGTTGTCGCATGTTGAGCTCCTTCTGATAGAAAATGTGTTGAAGGCTCTTGTGTTTAGTGAGGATAGTACTCTTTGTTCCGTACATGTAGTGTCTCCAGATCTTCAGAGCAAATACCACTGCTCCTAACTCAATATCATGTGTTGTATAGTTTACTTCGTGTGTCTTAAGCTGACGGGAGGCATAGCCAATTACCTTTCCTCTTTGTATAAGAACATAACCAAGTCCTTGGTTTAATGCATCGCAATACACAACAATATCTTCTATCCCTTCGGGGAGGGATTGTATCGGTGCGGTGCACAAGGCTCGCTTCAGTGTTTGGAATGCCTTCTTTTGTCTCTCTTCCCAGTCAAAGGCCATGCCTTTCTGGGTCAACGTAGTAAGTGGCTTCGCGATACTAGAGATGTTCTGTATGAACCTGCGATAGTAGCCAGCAAGACCACGAAATTGACGAATTTTTGTAGGTATCTTCGGGGCTGACCAGTTCTCAATGGCCTTGATTTTGGAAGGGTCAACGTGAATTCCTTCTTCACTAACAATGTGGCCCAAGAATTCGACTCTTTGAATCCAAAACTCGCACTTAGAGAACTTCGCATAGAGCTTCTCTGGTCGTAATGTTTCCAAGACGTTTCGTAGATGTTGACTATGTTCCTCCTTATTTCGGGAGTAGATAAGGATATCATCAATGAAGACGATGATGAACTAATCTAAGTAAGGACGGCACACCCTATTCATCAGATCTATGAATACATCTGGTGCGTTGGTTAATCCGAACGACATCACTACAAACTCGTAGTGTCCATAACGAGTTCGGAAGGCTGTCTTGGGGACATCCTCCTCTAGCACTCGTAATTGGTGATACTCGGATCTTAGATCTATCTTCGAGAAGTAATTCGCTCCTTGAAGCTGATCAAATAAGTCGTCAATGCGGGGTAGAGGGTAACGGTTTTTGATGGTAAGTTTTTTTAGTTCTTTGTAGTCAATGCACATACGAAACGATCCGTCTTTCTTCTTTACGAACAAGACCGGTGCTCCCCAAGGTGAGAAGCTTAGCCTAATGAATCCTTTTCTGAGGAGTTCGTTAAGCTGACTAAAAAGTTCCTGCATCTCTATGTTAGGGTGCAAAGTCATGCTTGGATGTAGTGTTTAGGCTTTCCTCTTTGTATGTGTAAATGGGTTGAGTCTTTCATATAAATAGGAATTGAGTGACTCCCATTATGTAAGAAGTGACCCATTTGGAGTGTTAGACTAGAGAGAGAAATTGTATACAAACTCATTTGTATAGTCTTTCTAGATCTAATAAGAGCTTACAAAGATTTATTTACTCCTTGTGTTCTTGATTTTACATAATGATTCACTAGATCTTTCTAATTCCGCACATGCCATCATAATCAACACAACTACAATCTATCGGTGCCAGACGGTAAGGCGATTTGGTACTGGGGTAACCCCTAGAACTAAGTCGATTCTGAACTCGACTTGACGCTGTGGTGGTAATCCCGGTAGTTCTTCTGGAAAGATGTTTGGAAAGTCGTGTACTTCGTGAATGTTCTTAATGTGTTTCACTTCTTGGCTTGTGTCGACAATGTGAGCAAGGAATGCATGATATTCCTTTTGTAAACAGTTATGAGATTTGATGCACGAAATGATGTGAAGGTTCGTACTTGATTTGTCGCCGTAGATAATGAGGGATTCACTTTTAGGGACATTAAGACGAACTGCTTTCTCAAAGCACATGATGTTGGCGTGAAAGAGACTCAACCAATCCATGCCGATTATGACGTCGAAACTTTTAATTTGGACCGGCATGAGGTCGATTGGGAAATAATGACCATCTAGAGTTAAAGTACAACCTAAGTATATACAATTAGCGCTTTCTGTTTTGCCGTTTGCCATCTCTACTGTGAATGATTCTTCTAGTGTATGCGTTTCTTGTTTAAGTAGATGAGCAAATTTTTGGCTCACGGAACTTCTCTCCACTCCACTGTCGAAGAGTATGCGTGCATATGAATTATCGAGGAGAAATATACCAGTAACTATCGTAGGATTAGCTACGGCTTCCTTGTAGCCTATTTCCAGGATTCTTCCTACTCCATCAGCATTCCCGGCCTTTGGGCAGTCCCTTTTGAAATGGCCAGCCTCGCCACAACCGTAGCAAGGTTGACCCACAACATTGCCGGGGATTTGGTTAATCAGCCTTGCCGAAGACTTGCAGAAACGGATGGTGTGCCCCTTTTTGTTGCAGTTGGCACACTGCATTTCCCGGCAGGCACCATTGTGGTGGAAAGTGCATTTGTTGCACTTGGATAGATTCCCAGTATATGGCTTCCTTGGTGCAGTTGCAGCCGTAGGTGCAATCGCGGCATGAATAGCCACGACTTGTTTCTTCTTCGTAGAGTTCTATGCTGATTTACCATTCGTGTTATCCCATAACTTCCGCTTATCGTCAGCGGCTTTGGAGGGTTCTGTGATAGCCAGGGTTGTTGTTGTTGTCGGGTTAGGGACTTCGTGGTCAATGAGTCTTTGTGCCAACCGCTTGGCACTGTCAAAACTAGTGGGTTTTGAAGCTAGGACATTCCCCTGATATGGAGGAACTATCCCCCAAATGTACCTTTTGATCTTCTTCCCTTCAGTGGGAATCATACTTGGGCATAGTGCTACCAGATTGCTGAATCTAGCGGTGTAAGCCACTATGTTGGAGCTTTTCATGGTCAAGCTCTAGAGTTATTGTTCCAACTTTTGGATTTCACCCCTAGGGAAGGATTCCTCGATCATAAGCTTCTTAAGAGCTTCCCAGCCCATACCGTTTGCCACTATTAAGGTTAGTGACTTGACATGGCTATTCCACCATGTCAGGGCTCTATCACCGAAGGTGCATGCAGCAAATTTGACTTTGCTTCCTTCGGTACATGAACAGATTTCTAAGACAGATTCTATCTTCTCGAACCATTGCGAGAGGGCAATGACTCCGCTGATTCCATTGAAGATGCGGGGTTTACAGTTTCTGAAATCTTTATAAGAGCACTCTTGCGAGCGCACGATAACTTCACTTTGAGTGGTGTGAAAAGGCGTTATACCTCCACTGGCACTACTAGTAGCATGATATTGATCCATGGTTGTCGCAACAGCCATAGCCACTATAGCATTCAGAGCTGTCGTATCGATTTGTGTAGGAGTTGGTGGTTGAATTGGAACAATCGGAGGATTGCGCCTTGTTGACCTACGAGGAGGCATCTTTCAACTATACGTTTAAAAGATGTATACAATGATTAGAATCCAATAGTGAAGTAAGTGAATGAGTCCCATGAACTAAATCGCCATAGCTCAACAACTAAATGAGTGTATATGAATCTGTAGAGTTTTAGAACTGAAGAGTGAAAGCATTTGAAAAAAACATTTTGCACGAGAGATTTGTTAACTGTCAATAACATTGATATTTTAGATGTAAGGAGTTTAGAAAATTGACCCAAGAGTAGGTCTTACATCATATCAGGAGTAGGAAAACTTTGACAGTACAAAGAGCTAAAAGACTGGAAGTTAAAGGTCTTTTCATACGTAAGAGATTAATACTAGCGTCTATACTAGATCTAATTATATCCAAAAGATAAAGTAGAATGCAATCTACTTCTTGCTAGATCCAACTTTGGACTTAGACAGACGGTGTTCTATTTCATGTAAGCCTCTATCTTGCATCAACAGGAGATCTCGTAACACTTGAACTTCGGCTTGGGATGCCGCTAGTTCTCCTTGTAGGTAATTGTGGCGATTTCTAGTCGCACTACGTTGGGCTTCCAAATTTCAGAGACGAACAACTTCGACTCCATCAATAGCTTCCATCTGCATCATGCAATCATTGGTAGCTCTTCCCTGTTCGGTATTTCGAGCAAAACGACGAACCAGCACGCGAAGTGCTCTATCGTCTGACCCTCCAGCTTCTAGGTTATAGAAGCTTCGGTCGCCTTGATAGGGGTGATTCTGCCCTTGTTCATTGCACCTCCTATCTACAACTATTCCCCACAGAGGCGTCAGACCAAGAAAAGTCGGACGAGGGTTCTTAATTTGGATTGGGGCTTCTAGATGTAAGTCCTCGACTTCAGGTTCGGAGTCGAGTTTCTCTGAAGAATCTTCAGCATGTTCATCATCGAGGGGAATTGCAGGTTCTTCTGGTTCAGCATCGAGCCAACCATCATTTCCATGATTTTGGAAGTACGGATCTCCGGGGAAATGAAATCTAGCCATTTATCTAGACAAGAAATAAAGGTGAGGAATTATTATCAATCCTAAAATAAGCGATAAACAATTAAAAAGTTTCTATAAAAGAATCTTACTGCTAATCCTAATATTACTATTACTGGTTCCTCCTATTAGAACATAGTGCATACCGATTATATACTACTTGCGTCGAATAGTCCTTCGAATAATGGTCCTACTCTAACTCAACATCCAAACATGGAAAATGAAATAAATATTAGACCACATATTCCGAGTCTATGAAACCTAATTATATATAACCGTGTTGTATGCACTTAGTACTCATAGGACTATCAGCAAGAGTTTTTTGTTCTTATGAAGTTTTGTTCTTGAATGAATAGTATCTAAAATACTCCTATAGTATTTTACTTAATGTTTTGTTCTCATGTTCTTCTGTACTTGAAGATGTATATGTATATGAATATGTATATGTATCTGTATGAATTGGTAAGTTTTAGGTTTGTTGCAACACCACTATCACTCCTAAGCACACGTTCACCATATCTCAAATGAATATAGTTGATCAGGCTATATTAATCCGAGAGATGATTACCTATATAACTGACCAAGTTTCTCTGTTTCGTCCAACAATTAAATACTTTTGTTATGTGCTAGTATGACACTGCTCTATAGTAAGTATGAAGGTATGCAGATATATGTATACTTTTAGTTAAGTATTTTAGTACTTAAAAGTATAAACTCATGGTCAGAGTATTTTAATCCCATTGTGTTTATAGTTTGTATATCTTTTATGGGTTGACATACTCGATTCACTATAAACAATGCTCTGATACCAATCTGTCACACCCCAAAACCAAGAACGACAGAAACGTTCTGGGCCGGAGGACGTCATGTACAGTATCATAACAATGTATGCTAGTAAACAAAGAAACAACATCATCCATTGCATTAATAGTATAAATTCATAAATGTGTGTTCTTTACATGTAATAAGACACAAAAAATGAATATCAAAATAAAAGACGAGTCTTGATTGCTCTGTCTTCTCAAAACCTGCCATCGGTACCTGTCTACTGATGACCTGAGAATATAAGTTATTTTGAAAGAGAGTAGGTCAACATTTAAGCTGGTGAGTTCATAAGTATTTAGTGTCATTGATTATATAAGTTTGAATAAGTGTTTGTATATGTTCAATGAATATGTTTGTAAATGTTCAATGTAAATGTTTGTATATGATTGAAAACCCTAGAAAATCCTATATTTTCTACTACTATATAAAAGGTAGTCTTCTACCAAGACCTGACTGTTTTGGTACGTTTGTTCATTGTAAAAGAGTATCTTTTCCCAAGTTGACTACTATTACAAAAATATAGTTTATGTTACCCTTTATGTGAGAAGATCACAATTTGAATATAATGGGAAAACTGTAAGTGTGTACTGCAATATTATTTGTATTAATCCCTGTAGTATATAACTACCTCAAAACCAATGGTTAAATAAGGTAAAATGTGATATGGTTGTTCCCATGCTAAACTGACTATAACACGACGATGAAAGACGTCGGAAGAAATGACATTTGGCACCTATAGACTTGCAAGTCCAACTGTAGCGAACATCAAAGGTGTAGGATAGTCAATCCAGTATAGATCTATACGCAAACTCACGCTCTCCCTCCAGGAGATTATCGTTACAAAAGGTGACACAACGAAATGGTCGATGTGTCATGAAGTAGAATCTCACATTATGTTATCATTGAATCTTTTTATTTTATACTTGTTATAGTAATAGTATTCTATGTATAGTATTCTTTGTATATGAAAGTATTCTCTGTATATGTACTTCTATATGATAGTATTCTCCTATACTATACATATTATAGTTTACTAGCATTCGATGTATATGAGTACTGAACTGATTGAATAGAACTTTTATGTCCACATATGCATACATAATATATAATTATTATTTAGACGGCATTCGTGCAGATAACCGATACCCTAAGGCCACAACCAAACAAGGAAAAGGAGATAAAGCGAGCTATCAGTTCTAAGCCCTTTAAACATTACTTACATAACTATACATATATAGGCATGCATTTGACAATATATAAGTTTAAAAGAAGTTTTGTAAAACATTTGAAGAGTTTAATAATAAATATTGATGACTTGATGTCAATTTATAAAACGATTTAAAAGCAGTTTGTTTTGATAAAGCAATTTAAAGTAATTGAAATCCTTTGTTAGAAACATGGTTTGAAGTATATGAAATCCATTGTTGTTTGAAACTAAGTTATAAATCACATGTGATTGATTCTATAACTACATGTATTCTACTTGTATTCCCCTCCCCCCCCCCCCCCCCCCCATAAAAACATTCAAAATCATTAAAAGGGATAGATTAAGGGGTATGAACTCACTTGATTGAAGTGGTTGTTTTGAAGTAGTCGAGAGAAGAATCGAGCAAAGCTCCGACTAGAGAGAGTTGAAATCCTGGGATTCTCGGGAATCTAGTGGATGTAGAACTTCCTTCGGGACTTGAGTAAGAAAAACCGGGGCTTCGGGAAGGCTTCTTGGGGTAATCACGTAGAGTAACGACACTTAGAGGGAAAGAATTGAGCACCAAACTCTGCACCCTTAAGCTTCTATTTATAGGGGCAGATTTGCGGTCTCACGTCGTGAGTTTTGGATGTCTCATGTCACACCCCAAAACCGGAACGGCGGAAACGTTCGGGGGCGGATGACTTCATGTGGTAACGTAACAAATGAATACATAGTAAAGAAAGCAATACAACCATCATATATATAATTGAAAGTTTACATTTGTCAAAAGTTACATGTTCAAAACCAATTACAATATGATGCCAAAATATGAAATTTGGCGCCGCAGCGTCCCTTCTTCAAAAGCATATTGTTACCTGTAGTTACTGAATCCGTAGGACATACAAGTAATTTTGAAAGAGTAGATCAGCATTTAAGCTGGTGAGTTTCATAAGTTTTAAATGACAATGTTTGTATGAAATGAAATGTTTTGACCTCGTTTGTTTGTTTCTAGAAAATCCTATATTTTCTACTAGTATAAAAGTAGCCTTCTCTCAAGACCAATGTTTAATTCTAAAAATGTATGTAAGTATAAAATTTCCAATACTTTTGAAAAACCCCGTAAATCGATGTGTTTTCAATACTCCATGTGAGTTTTATAACCATGCTATTGAGTAGAAATGCCTATACACAACGTTCTTCAGGCGTTGGAATGTTCTGACATTTGTCACCCCAAATGGTGGACTGTAGCTAACAGTCAGGGCGCGGGTTGTCAAGCCCGTACAGATCTATACACAAACACCATGCTCCCCCTCCGAGGGATTCTGGTATATAATACAGGACTTGAAATGCATACTCGAACGTACGTGAAGTTAATGTCTCACAAAACTTGGTATAAAACTGATTTACGTATGAAAATGTTCATTTGTTCTTGTATGTGATAGTAAACTTCTTGAAATAGTGTTTCTAGTATGTAAAAGTTCGTAATGTTCTCGTAAAACTATACCTATTATAGTTTTCTAAAAGTGTGTCTCGTTTGTATAGAAATCCTTAGTAAGAAAGCTCACTTGCTATGAAAAGTTATGAGTTATAAAATACCAATATAAACATATATACATATATAACCACATTTTTCATTTCCAAGAATATGATGTTATCGTGATATATTTTGCATACAAAAGTTTCCTTATAATAGTTATGAATCACATATGATTCCGTTGATAAAAATGTATAGTGAAACTTTATATATATAACACATGATAATAATCGTGTGTTTTACTTGTATTCCCCCCTTAAAAGCATATAAAAGTATTTATAAAACATTTAAAAGTGTGAATTATAAGGGTATGAACTCACTTGAAAGTTTGCAGGAAACGAGAGGAAAACCCGGCATAATTTCTTCTCGGGAAACGGATTTTTCTCGGGATTCTCGGGAATCCCAGGAGTAAAAACGACGTTCAGGACATGAGCAAAATAATCGGGGCTTCGGGTTAGCATGGGCACGGAAAACGAGGCAAGAACACAAGAGAAAGGAGAGAATTGGAGCCCTTTCTTCGGAACCCTTTCATCCCTTTTATAGGGGCTGGGAACCGCCTCGGTACGCGGGGAATACGCGTACGTCACGCATGACCGAGTCCGAGACGTGAACGATCCGAGGCCTTGGCCTTGAGTACGCGGGGCGTACGAGCTTACGCAGGGCGTAACTCGGCCCTATCTGATGACTCCTCTTCGGATATTACCAAGAGTTTATAATTAAATTTATATTTAATTTAATTAATAAACTTCTAAAATTCATATCTTCTTCATACGAATTCCATTTTTGATGTTCTTTATATCCACGCGTAGGTGAGACTACGCTCTACAACTTTCGTTTAGATTCCGTTCGCAAATTTTGAAATTATTTTTATTATTTATTTTTAAAATGACGTGTTTAAGAGAATTTCGTTATAAATTCATAACTTCTTTATCTGACGTCAGTTTTTTCCAGACTTTTTACCGCTGAAATACCATTGTCGAGACCTTCGATTCTCGTTTAGGTCATTACGGCCAAAAGTCGCTCGATCTCCAATTCGAGTTTTTAGTTGTTGATTGCTAAGCCAAATTTGGAAAAATCTTAACTTCAATATACGAAGCCGGATTTGGGCATTCTTTTTACGTACGTTCACAGTTTAATGACATTAAACATAGTAGGTAATTAAATAGAAACTTTTTGGACATTTTATTATCAAAGTTAATATCATTAACTCAAAAGTGGTTACAATACTTGACTTTTTAGGCCATTACAAAGAGTTGAAATATCGGGTTGTCACATCATCCCCCCGTTAGAGGGAATTTCATCCCGAAATTTAAAGTAGTAAAGATACTACTGGATTAGAGAAAAAGATGAGGGTACTTTTGTTTCATCTGATCTTCGCGTTCCGATGTGAATTCAGGTCCTCGCTTGGCGTTCCAGCGAACCTTCACGATGGGTATGCGACTTTGTTTCGTTTGTTTGACCTCTCGGTCCATGATTTCTACCGGTTCTTCCACAAAGTTGAGGCTCTCGTTGATCTCGATTTCGTCGAGTGGAATAACAAGAGTCTCATCGGACAAACACTTTTTCAAGTTCGAGACGTGGAAGGTTGGATGTATTTTACTAAGTTCACGCGGTAGGTTAAGCTTGTAAGCCACAGGGCCGATTCTGGCAAGAATCTCGAAAGGCCCTATGTATCTTGGATATAGTTTCCCACGCTTTCCAAAGCGTATTAAATCCTTCCATGGTGAGACCTTCAATAAAACGTGGTCTCCTACCTGGAATTCCAAAGGTTTCCTCCTTTGGTCAGCGTAGCTTTTCTGTCGGTCTCTAGAGGCTTTCAATCGTTCACAAATCTGAACGATCTTCTCGGTCGTTTCTCGTATGATTTCCGGACCGGTGAGAGTGCTTTCAGGAACTCTTCCTTTAGCTAATTGGGTGTCGCCAACCTCAGTCCAGCACAGAGGGGACCTGCACTTTCGACCATAGAGGGCTTCAAACGGAGCAACCTTTATGCTTGTATGATAACTATTGTTGTATGAAAATTTGACAAGGGGTAAATGGATATCCCATGCCTTTCCAAAGTCAATCACACAAGCTCTCAACATATCTTCGAAAGTTTGTATCGTTCTCTCAATTTGCCTGTCTGTTTGGGGGTGGTAGGCTGTACTCATGTCTAGCCTAGTCCCCAGGGAACTTTGTAGTGACTGCCAGAATCTTGAAGTGAATCTACTATCTCTATCGAAGATAATGGATATCGGAACACCATGCAGTCGCACTACTTCCCTTAGGTAAGTTCTTGTAAGCTTTTCCATTTTGTCAGTCTCCTTGATGAGTAGGAAGTGCGCGGATTTGGTCAATCTGTCGACGATCACCCATATGGTATCGAGTCCACCCATCGTCTTGGGTAACTTGGTTATGAAGTCCATAGTAATCCGTTCCCATTTCCATTCTGGTATCTCCGGTTGTTGTAGTAATCCTGACGGTTTTTAATACTCGACCTTAACCTTAGCGCAAGTAAGGCATTTACTTACGAAGGTAGCAATTTCTGCTTTCATGTTAGGCCACCAGTATAGTTTCTTAAGATCCAGATACATTTTATCTGAACCTGGGTGAACGGAATACCTCGTGTTGTGTGCTTCAGTCATGACTACGTCTCTGAAACCACCATGTTTCGGTGTCCAGATTCGGTCCATGAGATAATAAGCTTCACCACCCTTGACTTCTAGATTATTTTCCATTCCCCTCAGGGATTCACCCGACACATTTTCAGGTTGCAAAGCTTCCATTTGTACCTCCTTGATTTGTGTGGATAAGTGGGAATGGATAGTCATAGTCAGAGATCTGACCCTCCAACCGGTGTATTCTTTTCGACTGAGGGCGTCAGCTACCACGTTGGCCTTGCCAGGATGATAACGAATTTCATATTTTTTGTCATTTAGTAACTCAACCCATCGTCGTTGTCGCATGTTGAGTTCCTTCTTATCAAAAATGTGTTGAAGACTCTTGTGATCGGTGAATATAGTACTCTTCGTTCCGTATAAGTAGTGTCTCCAGATCTTTAGAGCAAATACCACTGCTCCTAACTGAAGATCGTGTGTCGTATAGTTCACTTCGTGTGTCTTAAGCTGTCGGGAGGCATAAGCAATAACTTTCCCTCTCTGCATAAGGACACAACCAAGTCCTTGGTTTGATGCATCACAATACACTACGAAATCTTCTATCCCTTCGGGGAGGGATAGTATCGGTGCGGTGCACAAGGCCTGTTTCAGTGTTTGGAACACCTTCTCTTGTTTCTCTTCCCAGTCAAAGGCCACACCTTTCTGGGTTAATGTAGTAAGAGGTTTCGCAATGCTAGAGAAGTTCTTTATGAATCTGCGATAGTAGCCAGCGAGACCTAGAAATTGATGAATTTCTGTAGGCGTCTTTGGTGCCGACCAGTTCTCGATGGCCTTAATTTTGGAGGGGTCCACGTGTATCCCCTTTTCGCTAACAACGTGGCCCAAAAATTCGACTCTTCGAATCCAAAATTCGCATTTATAGAACTTCGCATAGAGCTTCTCCGATCGCAAGGTTTCTAAGACTTTTCGTAGTTGTTGACTATGCTCTTCCTTACTTCAGGAGTAGATAAGTATATCATCAATGAAGACGATGACGAACTGATCCAAGTAAGGATGGCACACCCTATTCATTAGGTCCATGAATACTTCTGGAGCATTGGTTAACCCGAACGACATTACTACAAACTCATAGTGTCCGTAACGGGTTCGGAAAGTTGTCTTGGGAATATCCTCCTCTAGTACTCGTAATTGGTGATATCCGGATCGTAGGTCTATCTTTGAGAAGTAGTTTGCTCCTTGAAGTTGATCAAATAGGTCGTCAATGCGGGGTAGAGGATAACGATTTTGGACAGTAAGTTTGTTTAGTTCTCTATAGTCAATGCACATACGGAACGATTCGTCTTTCTTCTTTACGAACAAGACCGGTGCTCCCCAAGGTGAGAAACTTGGTCTAATGAATCCTTTTTGATGGAGTTTGTTAAGCTGACTAGAAAGTTCTTGCATCTCTGCTGGTGCCAGACGATAAGGCGATTTCGCTACTGGGGTAGCCCCTGGAACTAAGTCAATTCTGAACTCGACTTGGCGTTGTGGTGGTAATCCCGACAGTTCTTCTGGGAACATATCGGGAAAGTCGCGTACTTCTGGGATGTTCTTGATGTCTTTCTGTTCCTGACTTGTATCGACAATGTGAGCAAGGAATGCTTGACACTCCTTCCATAAACACTTTCGAGCTTGGATACACGAAATGATACGAAGGTTTGTACTTGATTTGTCGCCGTAAATCACTAATGTCTCACCGTTAGGGAGATTAAGACGAACTGCTTTCTCAAAGCACATGATGTCGGCGCGAAGAAGACTTAACCAATCCATGCCGACTATGACATCGAAACTTTTAATTTGGACAGGCATGAGGTTGATTGGGAAAGAATGGCTGTCTAAAGTTAATGTATAGCCCATGTATATGTAGTTAGTGTTTTCCGTTAAACCGTTTTCAATTTCTATAGTGAATGATTTTTCTAACTTGCTAGGTGTACGTTTAAGTAAGTGAATAAAGTTCTGACTCAGGAAGCTTCTCTCCGCTCCACTATCGAATAGTATGCATGCATATGAATTATCGAGGAGGAATGTACCAACAACTACAGTTGGATCAGCTACAGCTTCATCGTGGCCTGTAGCCAAAACTCATCCCACACCGCCGGTGCCTGCTGCCTTTGGGCAGTTCCTCTTGTAGTGGCCCGCCTCTCCACAACCGTAGCAAGTTTGGCCTACACCAGCATTGGGAACTTGAGTGATCGGCTTTGCAGGATCCTTGCAGAAACGGACTGCGTGTCCCTTTCTGTTGCAGTTGGGACACTGCATTTACCGACAAGGTCCATGGTGGTGGTAAGTGCATTTGGTGCACTTTGGAAGGTTATGTACATAAGGCTTTGTTGGGTAGGTATTTGTAGGAACGACAGTAGGTACAGTGGCAGCATTTACGGAAACTAGTTGTTTCTTCGCGGATTCTTGGGAAGACCCACCCTTCCCTTTATTCCATACTCTCTTCCTGTTGTTGTTGTTTCCCTTCTGTGGTTATGGTGCAGAGACGGTTGAGTTCTGATGACTTCCGTAGTCAACAAGAGATTGTTCCAGTTCCTTAGCACTTTCAAAGGTGTCAGGTTTGGAAGCTAACACGCTTGACCGTAATTGGGGCGTCAGTCCCCAGATGTACCTCTCTATTTTCTTGCTCTCGGGAGCAATCACATCTGGGCAAAGGATTGCCAGATCGCAGAATCGGTTGGTGTAGGTTGTTATGTCAGTACCAACCATTCCTAGAGTCTAGAGTTCGTTTTCAAGTTTTTGAATCTCTCCTCGTGGACAGTATTCTCTCATCAACATGATTTTTAAGCTTTCCCAGCTTATGGAATTTGCCACTGTCAGAGTAAGTACCTTAACATGGCCATTCCACCATGTCAGAGCTCTGCCAGTAAGTGTGAAGGTTGCAAACTTAACTTTTTTGTGTTCAGGACAGGAGCAGACTTCAAAGACAGACTCTATCCTTTCAATCCATTGCCTCAATATCATCACACCACCGGTTCCATTAAACATTCGGGGTTTGGCATTCGTAAAGTTTTTATAGGTGCACACCCGGGGTTGTCCATGACTTTCACCATGGTTGGAAGGAGGCGTGCCAATCCCCGAACCTGTAGAAATAGGGGTATTGATTTGCGACATGGCATCCGCCACAGCTGCTGTGACTGCTACTTGGAACATGACAGCATCAAATTGAGGAGGTGGAGGTGGTGGTGGTATAGGTGTTTCCCCGCCGTTGTTTCATCTCGGGTTCCTACGCGGAGGCATCCTTCAACTATAGGTTGAAAAGATAAAGATAAGAATTCCATAGAATAGAAAATGTATGTGTCTCATGAACTAAATTGCTATAGTTCAACAACAGATGATAGTATGAGTCTTAAAATAAAAGAATGAAAGTTATTTGTAAGACTGAAAATATGAAACAAGCATTTGGTTTCTCGATGACTTTTCAAGGTTTGAACGAAATACTCAACGTAGTAGTAATAGTTCCACTTATATTAATATAATAGTTGATACATCGATCATGAAAATTTGACCCCTATAAGGGTCTCCGGTTACAAAGTTCAAGAAATTTAAAGACTTTTAGCCGAGGTCCTAACTTATAACAAAATTTGAGATTTTTGAATACACTACTTGCGACGTAGGTTGCGCTTGGAGCTTGACTCCGCATCCGATTGCTTTGACTCCATTAGACACTTATCCAAGATGGCTTGTTGTTCCCTCAATTCGGTGAGGGCTGCAATCATTTGTGCTTAAAATGCCTCGGTTTGGAGTTGAGCATTGTCTTGCATTCTGTCCAACCTACGGATGTCGGAAGTGTGAACCTGTACTTCCACGTTGACATCCCGAATCCGACTAGCTTGAACTCCGGATTGATAGGACTGATTGGCTAGTTTGCCCACCATTACTGGGAGTGCCCGATCAAATGAACCTCCGTCGCGGACATCGTAGAAGTCCCGGCACATGCCGTAGGGAGGGAGTAGGTTTTGTTGTTGGCTCCAATGGTGGAGGTGACTTCCCCAGACGGGAGTCGGTCCTTGAAATTTCCTTACGAAGATGGGAGGTTGTATGGGTGGTGGGTTGATCACTTCCGGCTCTGAGTCGGTACCGGAGTCATCATCCACTTCTATGGGTTCCTCGTCCTCCTCGGGATCATTTTCGACCCATCCTCCGTTGCCTTGGTTGGGAAAGTAGGGGTCGCCGGGGTGGTGAAATCCAGCCATTTGACCGTAAGAGGAATAGGGTCATAAGAATTGAATAAAGTTGAAACATGCAAGATTAAACATGTAAGTTAAACTAGTTTATGTAGAAAATACTCCTATAGTATTTAAATTCTTGTGTTTGATCCTCGTGATGTCTTTGGTAAGTTTTGACTTGTTGCTTACTACGAGCATTCCTCGATATACATTGGTCAAATCTCGGGCAAATATAGTTGATCACGCTATATTCGTCCCAAATCTGATTACATATATCGAGTCTTAATCGTAGTGTCAACTTGTCTAAATACTTGTTTTATAGTTAGATATCATGAAAATAATTTGTTGTATGCATGTATTTGTACTTAGATGAACTTCAATTTAAGTTAAACATAACGCTGCTTAAGCATAAAACCAAAGAAAATTGTTTTGTCAGAGAGTATTAGTCCTTTAAGCATTTATAGTTTGTATATCTTATGTGCTTCGATATACATAGTTCACTATAAACATTGCTCTGATACCAATCTGTCACACCCCAAAACTGGAACGGCGGAAACGTTCGGGGGCGGATAACTTCATGTGGTAACGTAACAAATGAATACATAGTAAAGAAAGCAATACAACCATCATATATATAATTGAAAGTTTACATTTGTCAAAAGTTACATGTTCAAAACCAATTACAATATGATGCCAAAATATGAAATTAAACTGGCGCCGCAGCGTCCCTTCTTCAAAAGCATATTGTTACCTGTAGTTACTGAATCCGTAGGACATACAAGTAATTTTGAAAGAGTAGATCAGCATTTAAGCTGGTGAGTTTCATAAGTATTAAATGACAATGTTTGTATGAAATGAAATGTTTTGACCTCGTTTGTTTGTTTCTAGAAAATCCTATATTTTCTACTAGTATAAAAGTAGCCTTCTCTCAAGACCAATGTTTAATTCTAAAAATGTATGTAAGTATAAAATTTCCAATACTTTTGAAAAACCCCGTAAATCAATGTGTTTTAAATATTCCATGTGAGTTTTATAACCATGCTATTGAGTAGAAATGCCTATACACAACGTTCTTCAGGCGTTGGAATGTTCTGACATTTGTCACCCCAAATGGTGGAATGTAGCTAACAGTCAGGGCGTGGGTTGTCAAGCCCGTACATATCTATACACAAACACCATGCTCCCCCTCCAAGGGATTCTGGTATATAATACAGGACTTGAAATGCATACTCGAACGTACGTGAAGTTAATGTCTCACAAAATTTGGTATAAAACTGATTTACGTATGAAAATGTTCATTTGTTCTTGTATGTGATAGTAAACTTCTTGAAATAGTGTTTCTAGTATGTAAAAGTTCGTAATGTTCTTGTAAAACTATACCTATTATAGTTTTCTAAAAGTGTGTCTCGTTTGTATAGAAATCCATAATAAGAAAGCTCACTTGCTATGAAAAGTTATGAGTTACATAATACCAATATAAACATATATACATATATAACCACATTTTTCATTTCCAAGAATATGATGTTATCGTGATATATTTTGCATACAAAAGTTTCCTTATAATAGTTATGAATCACATATGATTCCATTGATAAAAATGTATAGTGAAACTTTATATATATAACACATGATAATAATCGTGTGTTTTACTTGTATTCCCCCCTTAAAAGCATATAAAAGTATTTATAAAACATTTAAAAGTGTGAATTATAAGGGTATGAACTCACTTGAAAGTTTGCAGGAAACGAGAGGAAAACCGGGCAGAATTTCTTCTCGGGAAATGGATTTTTCTCGGGATTCTCGAGAATCTCAGGAGTAAAAATGACCTTCGGGACTTGAGCAAAATGACCGGGGCTTCGGGTTAGCACGGGCACGGAAAACGAGGCAAGAACGCAAGAGAAAGGAGAGAATTGGAGCCCTTTCTTCGGAACCCTCGCATCCCTTTTATAGGGGCTGGGAACCGCCTCGGTATGCGGGGCTTATGCGTACGTCACACATGACCGAGTCCTTGACTACCTTGGACTTCAATTGGGACAGGGGCTAGCTTCGCATAGGCTGAGACGTGGACGATCTGAGGCCTTGGCCTTGAGTACGCGGGGCGTACGAGCTTATGCAGGGCGTAACTCGGCCCTATCTGATGGCTCCTCTTCAAAATTATTTTTATTATTTATTTTTAAAATGACGTGTTTAAGAGAATTTCGTTATTAATTCATAACTTCTTTATCTGACGCCAGTTTTTGCCAGACTTTTTTCCGCTGAAATACCATTGTCGAGACCTTCGATTCTCGTTTAGGTCATTCCGGCCAAAAGTCGCTCGATCGCTGATTCGATTTTTTAGCTATCTGTTGCTAAGCCGAACTTGGAAAAATCTTAACTTCAATATACGAAGCCGGATTTGGGCATTCTTTTTACGTACGTTCACGGTTTAATGACATTAAACATACTAGGTAATTAAATAGAAACTTTTTGGCTTTTTATTATCAAAGTTAATTTCATTAACTCAAAAGTGGTTACAATACTTGACTTTTTTGGTCATTGCAAAGAGTTGAAATATCGGGTTGTCACATCTCACGTCATGAGGCTTAGTCAGCATGATCCTCTTCGACGATTGGACATGGCTGACACTCTAGAACCCATCAGTCAAAGACTCAGGTCGTGAGCCTGGAAAAGTCCATTTAAATTCCATAACTCCATCATATGGTGTCCATTTTTGTCAGACTTTTTACTGTTGTACTCCTATTGTCGAGGTCTTCAACTTTCATGTAGGATGTGTCGGCTAAAGACCGCTCGATCTGTATTTTGAGTTTTTAGCTGTCTACTGCTAGGTCAGAAACTTCAAAAAATCTTAGCTTCCTAATACGAAGTCAGATTTGGGTGTTCTTTTTATGTATGTTTAAGGTTTAATGATATATTCAACTTTCATTTAGATACTTAAGGCTAAAAACTATTGTATTGCAACTTCGCGTTTTTTCGTTTAACTGTATTGCTAGTTTTGTTGGAAAACATAGAATGGTCATAACTTCTTCGTTATAACTCGGATTTTTGTGTTCTTAGTATTTCTGTAAACTTTGACTCAATATCTAGCATAGTAGGTAACCCAATAGAGACTTTTGAACATTCTATTTTTGAAGTAAATTTCATTATATCAAAAGAGGTTACAATACTTGACTTTTCAGGTCAATACACAGATTCGAAATATCGGGTTGTCATAGGAAACCCAATCAAACACATGATGTCAGATCAAATAGAAGACAAGGAGAAGAAGAATAATATGAATCTTGTATTATATTATGATTAGAATGAAGATCCGAATACAATACTCACACAAACAAAAGCTCTCTTGGGTTTATCAATCTCTACTCCTCTCCCCTAACACCTATATATATATATATATATATATATATATATATATATATATATATATATATATATATATATACAATTAGAACATGGGCCGTAAATGGGTTTACGGCAGTAAACTTGTTTACGACTGTAAACACAACCGTAAACACGTTTACGGACGTAAACACTAAGCTGTTTACGGTCCAAGACACAAAAATACATTTTCCTAAAAAAGCAAAGTATAAACCATATTTTTGACCTAACAATCTCAAAAGAATCTAGGAATTTCAATTCATTTAAAACTTAATCTTCAATTTCATTTTTCATCCTGGAAATTGGTAAATCGTCATTTACCTACCTTTAAATATTTTGCAATTGTATTACGACATCCGTCTTCCGAATTCTAAAATATTGTGTTGGGTCCTAGCCTTAATACTTCATTTGGGTGTTATATTAAGGATTCTTATCTAATCTTAACTTTGTCTTTCTTTTTAGATGCCTTCCATCACCGCTTTTGGCTCTTTCTCCCTCACGAACTTATGTGGGAGGGTCATTTTCGATGGTTGGAATTTCAATGACCGGATTCGAAACATTCGCATGACCATTCGTTACGAGGATAAGGAATATGTCCTCGATAAAGAGCTTAAAGAGTTGGATGCATCAACTGCTACTCCTGAAGAAGTTGTTGAGTATAGGGCTCATGAGAAGGACGCGACAAAGGTGTCATGCATCATGACAGCCCCTATGACGCTTGAGCTTCAGAAGTCCTATTAGGAGTTGGCCTTTCGAGATGCAACAAGACTTCATGGAAAGGTATGAAATCATCACCCCCATGATGACAACAAAAATGAAAATTTATGAGTCCATAACGACCCACTTGTAGAAGATGCAAAGGTTTTTGGACCGCTTGCTGAAGTTGAATGTCAACTTCGATGAAGAGTTGGCCATTGATATTATCCTACACTCTTTGCCTCCTATTTATGCTCAGTTTAGAATGACCTATCATATAAATAAGGAGCGGGTCACTCTTAGCAAGCTTCAAGGCCTACTAAGAACTGCTGAAAGTATTTTGAAAGGCAAGGTTGTTGTTAATACTCCAACAGCTGCTACCCCAGTCCTTGAAATTGGACATGAGAAAGGGAAGAAGAGGAAGGCTCCTTCTAAGAGCCACAAGGGAAAGTCCCATGATGGATCCTCTTCTAGTGGGACCAAAGGTGGTTTTGCTACTCCCTCTTCCAATCCGAAAGATGCATAGTGCTTCTATTGTCATGATAAAGGGCATTTGAAACGAATCTGCCCCAAATACTTGCAGGATAACAAGGATGGGAAGATAAATCGCACCTTCGCAGGTGTATACACCATTCTATCTAATAACTCATCACATGCTAATTCTTGGTTCCTTGATACAGGATGCGGTTTTCATATTTTTTCTGATTTGCATGGTCTAAGAAGAAGTAAAGATGTGGAGCACGGTAAGATGAACCTAATAATGGGGAATAGGAAAGTGTTGCCTATCACCAAGATTGGAGTTTATTCTTTATTGCTTAGTAGTGGGTTAAATTTAGATTTGAATAATTGTTTCTACTCGTAAGTTATGGCGAGAAACATTATTTCTTTTCATGGTTTCTATAAAGAAGGTTTTAGATTTTCATTTAATAATGAAATTGGTTATATTAATGCTTTTTATAATGGTACATTTTATTTTGAAAAATTTTCTTGTAATGGTGTAGCACCTGGTTCCTGGTACGTAAATCTTATTTGAGTATTTTCCATTTTTTTAGCCTTGGACTCGGCGAGTCATAGGTCCGACTCGCCGAGTAGGGACGGGACCCGGGACACGTTTAAGTTGGCGACTCGGCGAGTCCATATCCTGGACTCGGCGAGTCACTGCTGTTGGATGAAACCCTAAGTTTCAGGGGTTTGCCCCCTATTTAATAACTCATTTCCTCCCCAAGCCAGCCCCCATTCACCCTCAGAGCCCCCAACCCTCATCCAAAGCTTATTTCCTTGAGAACTTGAGGCATTCTTGTGTGCTTTGAAGATTTGGAGAAGGGAGAAGAGTGGATCAAGAAGAAGAAGAGGAGGCCAGCCATCTTGGAACAATCTTAGAGCTTCCCTTGAGGTAAAACTCGTTTTCCCTCTATTTCCATGCTTATTCCTCCATTAAAGTCTTTCTTGAGCTCTTCCCCAAACTTGGTAGTGCATTGTTGGTTGATTCAAGTTGATTAGCCTTTAGATCTGGACCCTGTTCAGTCCCTGGAACTTGGATCTACCGCCTTTATGGACCCATGTTGCTTGTACACCCTAGATCTACCCCTTTTGGTGCATTTTGAACCCTAAAACTTTCATTGAGGAATATTTACACGTAAAGTTGGAAACTTTACGTGTTATTCATGCTCTAGGAACCCAGATCTGTGAATGGGATGGACTGGAATCGAGCAACCTCGCGTATATAGTGAGTGCATGGTAATGACTCGGCGAGTCGTTCATCTGACTTGGCGAGTCTGCTCGCGAGTCTCCGAGTTTGTCCCGTTTTCGTTGTGTTGAGTAGAGTAGTGAGTCACGGGGTGTGACTCAGTGAGTTGGAAGCCGAACTCATCCATGAAGAGACTCGGCGAGTCATTTCCCCGACTCAGCGAGTTCAAGGCAATCTCCTTAGATCAAGATCAGACTCGATGAGTTGTTCATACAACTCGGCGAGTCTCAGCATAAGTGTTCATCGGATGAAGATGAACTCGCCGAGCTGTTCATACAACTAGGGGAGTAGGATGAAGGACTTGAGCATCAGCTTGGAAGGAAAACTCGTTGAGTCAATGTCTAACTCGACGAGTAGAAATGGAATCCAGGACAATCGATTGGACAGGGACTCGGCGAGTTGGCGAGCCAACTCGGCGAGTCGAGTCAACTGAAAGTTGACTCTGACTTTGACTTAGGGCATGATCAGGGGTAAAATGGTCACTTTACCCAAAGGTCAGTTAGCAGTATTTGATTGAGTATGTTGTGGGAATTGCAGCCGGAGGATTTCCGAGCAGCAATAGCAGCAGTAGACAGTCAGTTCCCGATCAGATCAGCAGCTACTTCGAGGTGCGTTACCTTCCAGTAGCGGTCGGTCTAAGGCCACAATGCCGGCCCACCAGTAGGAGACGTATGATAGATAATTGTCTCTGTGATATCATCTAGGTTTGCTACTACCTGATATGTTATATGCTAGCATGATATGTTATATGTGATAGTAGTAGAGTTTGGTTGTTAGGACCGAAAGATGTCTAAGTCCATAACTATTTCTGGTATGTACTTGACCCGACCCGGCATGGTCCATTTGGGTTGCATGGCACCATGCAATTGGATAGACTAAATGAGAGAAATAACACTTGGAGATTATTAATATATTATAAGTTCTAATATATTAATAATATTATTTGATTAGTTTGATCAAGAATTAATTTAGAATTAATTAAGTGATCAAAAGATAACTAATTAAATATATGGGTTGGTTAAGTAAATCATCCATATCTTGTATAGTGGGCTAAAAGGCTCCATGGACTATCAAGTTGGGTTCCACCCATAGGATGCTCCATGGATGCTCCATGGGAGTTACAAACCCATGGGTCATGGAAATGAAGAGTCATGACACATTAGGGTTTAACCCTAGATGTGTCAACACTATATAAGTAACATGTTCTCCACCCAAAATTGGCTACACTAAGAATCAAGAGGGCTTGGCCGATTTTGAGAAGTGAGTATTCTCTCATAAGTTCTTCCAAGAGCATTTGGTGTTGTGTGAAGCATTTGAGGCATCACACTTGGGGTGCTAGGCTCACAAGGTTTCAAGGAACACAAACAACAACAAGGTAAGTTATTCTATCTATACTTTATGATAAAATTGTTCCCATGTATGCTAGATAGGAATATAACCTTGGAATTCAACTTTGCATGACAATTAGACAAACATAGATCCAAGGTTATTAGGGTTGCATGTACACTTAGGAAGTGTTAGAATGCTCAAAACCCATCAGTGGTATCAGAGCCTAGGCTTGTTTGGTCTTATTTGTGCTTAAAAGTTGAAAACAGAATCGGAAATTTTGCTGTCTGCGAATGGACTCGTCGAGTCTATAGGGGGGACTCGTCGAGTCCATGAGTATCTTCAACCAACTCGGCGAGTCAGTTTATGCACTCGGCGAGTAGGGTCGAATGAGTGCAGAATTTCGATTCAGTTGCTGGAAAAATGAATTAGAAACATTACCCTAAACTGTTTTGGTAATTGTAAACTTGTTTTTGGTGGTGTAATGTCTTTGCTAATTCATTTACAACAACTAGTTATCAAAATTACAAAGTTTTATGTAATTTTTGATTGTGTTCATATTCATGTTCTTGTTCTTATGATGTTTTAGATGATCATAGGAATTATTTGTAACCTATTTGGTAGTTTAATTCTTGATCATAATGTGTTTTAATGGAGTCCATAACTTATCCTTAAGTTATGGAAAACCAAGAGTCACACTTGAGTTAAAACCATTAAGAAAACACAAGAGTTAGAAAAATGAAGAGTCTTCATTTTATTACTCTATTAAACTCATAAGTTACAAGAAATGAAAAGTTTTGAAAGTTACAAAACTTGCCCTCAAGTTTTGATAGTTACAAAACTTGCCCTCAAGTTTTGGAACAAGTAAAGTTAAGTTAAAACTTTAAGTTCTAACCCCTAGAATTTTAAAAGTTAAAATTCAACCCTTATACTTATATTATGATGATTTAATAATTATATATATATATATATATATATATATATATATATATATATGTATAAGAATAAAGTCGTCTTACCGCTAGTACGCCTCATTCACGAAGCCGGTCTATAAGGTGGGTATAAGGTTGTTGCCTATAAAATGGTGACTTAATGGGTGAATATTCTCACCCACCGCTTGCTTGACTGGTGGAGGGTCGTTAGCCGAACGGGTAAGACAAGGACTTATAAATTCTCATTCAAAGTATGATGAATATAATAAAGTAACTAAATGTTTATTAAATTCCCAATCTTAGTTACTTTAGGAAAAATGTGAATAAGGTGCTAATCCATGAAATTTCACTTTACACTTTGTCTAAGTCCTTGGTGGAGCGTGTGTGGTTAACCGACACACTAACTTGGACTTAACAAGGTAGGTAAAGGGTGACTTAAGGTTTATTATAGTATCGGTGGAGCGTGTGTGGTTTACCGGCACATCGATTGAGTGATAAACTTTAAGGGTACCAAGTGATTTGCATGGTTACTTCACACCTCGTTTTGTGATCCTCGGCATCCCAGTCACAAAACCTGGAGGGCACTCCCGAGATTGAAACATGCCTTTGAAAAGTTCATTGGATCTCAAAGAATCTAGGAATTTCTAAAACCAATAAAAACTAAATATCTAATATTTCGGTTTTCGTGGTGGAAATTGGTGAATCGTCATTCACCTACCTTTCAAATATGGTATAGCTTAGATTACGGCATACCTCTTCTAAGTTATATTATATTGTGATTGGATCCTAGCCTTAATATTACATTTGGGTGTTTTATTAAGGACTCTCTTAAATCTAAACTAAACTTGTTCTTCTCTTTCAGATGTCTTCAAATAATGCTTCTGGCTCGAATCTAATGGCTCCTTTACTCTTATGAGTCTTTGTGGGAAAGTCACCTTTGATGGATCCAACTTCAATAAGTGGATCAGAAACATCAGGATGATTACCCGCTACAAGGACAAAGAATATGTCCTTGACAAGGAGCTTAAGGAAATTGACGAGTCCACTGCAACTCCCCAGGAGATCTCTGACTTTCATACTCATGAAAGAGATGCAACCAAGGTGGCTTGCATCATGTTGGCCACCATGACAGCTGAACTCCAAAAGTCTTATGAGGATTTCTACCCTTATGAAATGCACCAAGATTTGATGGAAAGATACCATCAAAGTGCACGACAAGAGAGGTACGAAGTCATCTGCTCCATGATAACAACCATGATGAAGGACGGAGAGTACGTCACGAGCCACATGCAGAAAATGCAAAGGTATGTGGATCGTTTGCTGAAGCTCAATGTGAACTTCCCTGAGGAGCTTGCAATAGATATCATTTTGCACTCCTTACCATCGTGCTATGATCAATTCCGCATGACATATCACATGAACAAGGAAGAGGTCACCCTCAGCAAACTTCAGGGACTTCTCAAGACCGTAGAAACAGGTCTTAAGGGGAAGTCGGTTGCTATCACTCCTACTCCAGACTCAACTCCGGTCTTGGCAATCGGGCAAAGTCGAGGGAGGAAGAGAAAGAGATCTTCAAAGGGTACCAAGGCTCGGACCCTTGATGGCTCTTCTTCAAGTGGAACCAAGAAAGGTTTCATTACTCCTTCTTCTGACCCAAAAGAGGCTGAATGCTTCTATTGCCATGAAAAAGCTCATTGGAAGCGGAACTGCCCAAAGTACCAACAAGATGTGAAGGATGGGAAAGTCAAACCCAACCATGCACGTACTTACACTATCATTTCTAATAACTCACCCCATTCGAAATCTTGGGTCCTTAATACAGGTTGCGGTATTCATATTTGTTGTGACTTGCAGGGACTAGGAAGAAGTGAGAATGTGGAGCAAGGAAGAATAAACTTAATCATGGGGAATAGGAAAGTTACACCTGTCACCAAGATTGCAGTTTATACTTTATCGCTAAGTAGTGGGTTAAATTTAGATTTGAATAAATGTTGTTATTCGCCAGAAATGGCAAGAAATATTATTTCCTTTCATGAATTTTACAAACAAGGTTTCACCTTTTCGTTTGATAATGAAGTTGGTTCGATTAATGCTTTCTTTAATAATGTACTTTATTTTAAAGCATTACCTTGTGATGGTGTGTATGAAGCTGTATCTATTGTAGATAACTTAGGAAATAATGTTTTGTGTATTGATTCTACTAATAATAATAACTTGGATAAAGCATCATTATGGCATTGTCGTCTTGGACATATAAGCAAGAAACGCATAGGCCAACTCCAAAAGGATGGAGTCTTGGAGTCGTTTGACCTAAAGTCAAATGATAGTTGCGAATCATGCTTACTTGGAAAAATGACAAAGTCACCCTTCACAGGCTCGTGTGAAAGGGGTGAAGGTTTGTTGGACCTTATACACACGGATGTGTGTGGACCATTCAAACATGCCACAAGAGATGCTAATCGTTATTATTTGACTTTTACTGATGATTATAGTAGATATGGATATGTCTACTTAATCAAGCATAAGTCAGAGACTTTCGAGAAGTTTAAGGAATTTAAACAGGAAGTCGAGAATCAATTGGGCAGGAACATTAAGATGCTTCGATCCGATCGAGGTGGTGAGTATCTTAGTTCATAGTTCCTCGACTATCTAAAGGAATGTGGGATTCTCTCACAATTGACACCTCCCAGGACACCGCAGTTGAATGGTGTGGCTGAAAGGCGTAATCGAACCTTGTTGGACATGGTTCGTTCCATGATGAGTCGAGCTTCGCTACCAATCTCATTCTGGGGGTATGCCTTAGAGACTGCCGCCCACATCCTTAATCTAGTCCCTACAAAGAAAGTTGCCAAAACTCCTCACGAGATGTGGACTGGTAAAGTACCTAAACTAGACCACATCAAGATTTGGGGTTGCGAGGCTTTCGTGAGACGCGAGACTCATGATAAGCTCGAACCCCGAAGCGAGAGGTGTATTTTCATCGGCTACCCACAGCAATCCTTTGGTTACCTCTTCTACAGACCTAGTGACAATGTGGTCTTTGTAGCAAGAAGAGGAGTCTTTCGAGAAAGAGAGTTTATAAGCCAAGGAGACAGTGGGAGGCAAGTTGATCTTGAAGAAATTCAAGAGTCAAGTGGTGAAGGAACTTCAAACTCTAGCCCTCAACTTGAGGAGGAAACTCCTGTTGAGCCAATTGACGAATCTGTATCTCTGAGGCGTTCCACGAGAGTTAGGAGTGCACCTGAGCATTACTATGGATTCCATATTACTGCAGAAGGTGAGACACTTATTAGTGATGAGACACTAGTAAGTCAAGATGACCCTAACAACTACGAGGAAGCCATGGCGGGCCTCGAGTCTGCTAAATGGAAAGAGGCTATGGATAGCGAGATACGATCCATGTATGACAATCAAGTTTGGAACTTGGTTGAGAATGTACCAGGTCGAAAGACTGTAGGGTGCAAATGGGTCTTCAAGAAGAAGACCGACATGGATGGTAAAGTACACACTTATAAGGCTAGACTGGTTGCAAAGGGCTTCTCTCAAATTCCTGGAGTGGATTATGATGAGACCTTTTCTCCGGTAGCCAAGATTAAGTCTATTCGGGTTCTGTTAGCCATAGCCGCATTTCATGACTATGAAATTTGGCAAATGGATGTCAAAACCGCTTTCCTTAATGGCAAGTTGGCTGAAGATGTTTACATGAGTCAGCCAGAGGGTTTTGTCAGCAACGAGTACCCTAATAGAGTGTGTAAGCTTGAGAAATCCATTTATGGATTAAAGCAAGCACCTCGCAGATGGAATCTATGCTTTGATGAAAAGGTCAAGGAATTTGGCTTTTCTAGGAGTGAAGATGAATCTTGTGTATATGTCAAGGCTAGTGGGAGTATAGTTAGCTTTTTGGTATTGTATGTGGATGACATACTACTCATAGGAAACGACATTCCAACCCTGCAGGAAGTAAAGTCCTGGCTTGGAAAGTGTTTCGCTATGAAGGACCTTGGTGAAGCTGCCTATATTTTGGGGATAAGGATCTTGAGAGATCGGAGTAAAAGACTAATTGGACTTAGTCAAAGTACCTACTTGGAGAAGGTTCTGAAGAGATTCAGAATGCAAGACTCCAAGAAAGAAGAGTTGCCCATCCAGAGTAACGCCAAACTGAGTAAGACACAAAGCCCTAACACTGAGGCTGAGATAGCAGAAATGAGTCGAATACCTTATGCTTCGGCTGTAGGTTCGATCATGTATGCTATGACGTGTACTCGACCTGATGTAGCCTTTGCCTTGAGCATGGTTAGCAGGTTTCAGGGGAACCCTGGCAAGGCACACTGGATTGCGGTAAAGAATATTCTCAAGTACCTACGAAGGACTAAGGACTGGGTCCTTACCCTCGGTGGGAGTGATGACTTGAGAGTTGTAGGGTATAGTGATGCTAGCTTCCAGACTGATAGGGATAACTTCCGCTCTCAGTCGGGCTGGGTCTTTACCCTAAATGGAGGAGCAATTTCTTGGAAGAGTTCCAAGCAAGAGACAGTGGCAGATTCTACTTGTGAATCAGAGTATATTGCAGCTAGCGAAGCGGCAAAGGAGGCGTTATGGCTGAGGAACTTCATTGGAGACCTTGGAGTTGTACCAGCTATTAAAGAGCCGATGGAAATTTTTTGTGATAGTGAAAGTGCTGTTGCCTTAGCCAAGGAACCAAGGGATCACGGGAGATCCAGACACATCGACAGAAAATACCATTTCATCAGACATCGGATCGAAGAAGGACTCCTCGTGGCAAAGAGGGTATCATCAGATGAGAATCCGGCAGATCCCCTCACGAAGGGACTGACTCGGGTTAAGCATCTCCAGCATGCTCGGAGCATAGGGCTGAAGGATGATATTAGATTTAGTAGTTAGATAACCTCGAAATTTGTAAAGTGTAATTGACATTTGATGATGAATAAAAGTGTTTTATTTATGAGTAAAGTGTTACTATCTCTTGTCGATCGTTTACTATATTTCTTTTGCATGTTTTGACTTCCAGAATAATTTTGTTTGGTATAACATATTATTCAAACCTCCACAGTCGGTCATATGTCGGAAGTAGGTATGAATCAAGACTGTCATGTTTGATTGTAGAGGTCTGGGACAAGGCTACAACAATCATGAGTGCTCATAAGTTCTGAGCATTGGACTCAACCCACGCTCACTGGAATCACTTCATGGAATTCTATCTCGAGTGATCGTGAGACGGTAATATCATATAAACCTTTAAACCTAGAGATATGATTTGTTACTTACAAGTTGGTTATGCATTGATTGTACGAAAAACGCATTGGTAACTCGATTTTATAAAATCGCGCTCTTATGTGTAATTCAATGAGTAGTAGAACAAACATATGAGTCGAAGTTTATCTATTCCTTCTTGGATTAGAAGCTGATATCTGGGCCCCTCGATGATTTTGTTTTGACCTATGTACCGGGCCCGGTCAAAACTAAATTGATGTGTTCAATGAAGTTCTTTGTCAAACAAATCGGAAATCGGGAAACAAATGTTGGACAATAAGTAAGACATTGTTCCATGTATTTGTCCGACTGATATCTAGAACAGAGGATTATATGATCACTTATCTTAAATGGCGTACCATCATCTTCTCAAGTTTCGAGAAACCTTGTAAAGAGCTACGATTGCCGATCGGTTCCTGAAGTCATACTTGCAGTAACAGTTATTAGACTTATCCAAGTGGGAGACTGTTGGATAAGGTGTCTAAGTCCATAACTATTTCTGGTATGTACTTGACCCGACCCGGCATGGTCCATTTGGGTTGCATGGCACCATGCAATTGGATAGACTAAATGAGAGAAATAACACTTGGAGATTATTAATATATTATAAGTTCTAATATATTAATAATATTATTTGATTAGTTTGATCAAGAATTAATTTAGAATTAATTAAGTGATCAAAAGATAACTAATTAAATATATGGGTTGGTTAAGTAAATCATCCATATCTTGTATAGTGGGCTAAAAGGCTCCATGGACTATCAAGTTGGGTTCCACCCATAGGATGCTCCATGGATGCTCCATGGGAGTTACAAACCCATGGGTCATGGAAATGAAGAGTCATGACACATTAGGGTTTAACCCTAGATGTGTCAACACTATATAAGTAACATGTTCTCCACCCAAAATTGGCTACACTAAGAATCAAGAGGGCTTGGCCGATTTTGAGAAGTGAGTATTCTCTCATAAGTTCTTCCAAGAGCATTTGGTGTTGTGTGAAGCATTTGAGGCATCACACTTGGGGTGCTAGGCTCACAAGGTTTCAAGGAACACAAACAACAACAAGGTAAGTTATTCTATCTATACTTTATGATAAAATTGTTCCCATGTATGCTAGATAGGAATATAACCTTGGAATTCAACTTTGCATGACAATTAGACAAACATAGATCCAAGGTTATTAGGGTTGCATGTACACTTAGGAAGTGTTAGAATGCTCAAAACCTATCAGGATTTGCCCCCACTGCGTAGCTCTTGTTTGAGTCCAACCGTTGTAGCGACGAGTCGGGTACTCGAAGGATTATCTGAGCCTCATCACATGTGATAGTATTCGGGTGGTGGCTAACTGGCATTACAAGGAAGCCCGCAGCAGTTGAGGACTGGATAGAGTAGAGTTGGAGATTTCCCTAGGGCAAGCCTAGGATGAGTATAGCGGTGATCAGCAGTAGTGGAAGGAATCTGGTGGAGTTGAGGCAGCCCTTGAAGAAGGTACGGATAGATGTGGATGGTAGTATGGGCCCATACTACTGAAAGCAGAGGATCCGTACCCGAACCAAGGAAGGCCAAGATAAGACCAGGGAACTTGTAAGTGGTCGTGATCACTCAAGAAGTGTCAGTATCACTAATGATTGTTATTTATGTATTGCAGAATGGTGGTACTATGATCGAGGCCGATAGATGGCGGTTCTGGAGAGGGGTCAGGTTCAGGATCAGGTTCCGAGCCAGTGGTTGAGGGACTACGCGAGTTCATCACGTCAGAGATCACCAGAGGCATCCTTGAGTCGACCCCGGAAGGGATCATCGAGTTAATGGAGGATCGCCTCAGGGCGTTCAGGAACGACATGGCATCTGGCCAGTCGGGATCTTGCACGCTGTCCTTTAAGGACATCAGGGTCAGTGGTGCGCTAGATTTCCACGGGGTGAAGGACCCCATTGTTGCCAGGCGATGGATTGCAGACATCGAGTCTGCACAGTTGACTAGCTTTTGCCCCGAGGGGTCGAAGGTGAGGTATGCAACAGGGTGTTTACGAGACCGAGCTCGAGATTGGTGGGAGTCACTGGGTGACTCGTTGGGAGCCTCAGCTATCGAGGCTATGACTTGGTCAGATTTTGTGACCAGATTTAGGGCAGAGTTTGCACCGGCTGTTGAGCTTCAGCAGTTGGCCATGGAGTTTTTAGACATGAGACAGACAACAGAGACTGTGGCGGAGATCACCGCCAAGTTTTGGGAGCGGGCACTGGTTGTGCCCCAATATGCGAGCGATGAGGACATGAGGAGGACCCGCTACCATGACATGCTCCGAGCTGATATTCGGGAGCACGTTAGTTTTTCAGCTTTCCCCACCATGGACTCCATGATTGCCAGAGCGAGGGAGAGGGAGATAGATTTGGAGCATATCCGGAAACGGAAGTTAGAGGAGGGACAGACGGGAGGGGCTTCGGGGAAGAAGCCCAAAGGATCAGATGGTAGGCCGAAAGGCCAGTCAGGACCGAGCCGCTGCAGGAAATGCGGCAGACCGCACGAGGGGGCGTGCAGGTTGGGATCATCAGGCTGCTACAAGTGCGGCAAGTCTGGGCACTATAGCAGGGATTGCACTGCTCCAGCAGCAGTTATTCATACGTCTGAGTTGCTGTATTTCCACTGCAACCAGAGGGGCCACAAGAAGGCCAATTTCCCCCAGTTGACAGTTTCAGCGCCAGTGAAGGCGCCAGCTCCAGCGACCCTGCGGATCACGGATGGCCTGTAGGGCAAGGAAGAGGCTCCGATGGTGAGGAGCCGGGCATTTCAGCTGACTACCGAGGAGGCATGCACCGCACCCGATGTGGTGACGGGTATGATTCTTTCCCTTTCATTTAGTTATACGATGTTATGATATTGATATGTGCTCTGTATGTATATATATATATATATATATATATATATATATATGTGTGTGTGTGTGTGTGTGTGTGTGTGTTAGGATCGTTCCATGTGAACGGTATCCCAGTTCAGGTGTTGTTCGACTCCGGTACTACCCGATCGTTTGTTTCTCTTGCGCTTAGCAAGAAGTTCACTGAGTCTTCGGGCATGTTGGATTGCCCTTTGTAGGTAGAGATTGCTGATGAGCGATCGGTGCAAGCATCGATGGTGTTCCGGGATTACGTATTGTGTTTGTTTAAGGAGCGCTACTTGGTAGACTTGGTTCCTATTCTGCTGCGTGGGAACAAGGTGATTATTGGCATGGACTGGTTGAGCCCTAATGGGGTGGTGATAGATTGCGCGCAGCAGCTAGTGCGAGTCAGGACCCCAGGTGGGGGTGAGTTAGTGATTCATGGCGAGAGGCCGCAGTGTGGACCCTCAGCCTGTTCGGCAGCGAGGGCTAGATAATACCTTCAGCAGGGATGCGCAGGATATTTCGCGTACGTGATGGATACCCGGGAGGCTGGTAAGGCGACAGTGAGCGAGGTACCGGTGGTGCGAGATTTCGCAGATCTTTTTCCAGAGGAGCTTCCTGGGATACCTCCGGAGCGGCAGGTGGAGCTCAGGATTCACCTCGTTCCTGGTGCGGCTCCGATAGCCAAGGCACCATATCGGTTAGCTCCTCCTGAGATGCAGGAGTTGTCTACACAACTGCAGGAGCTGTTAGATAAGGGATTCATTTGACCGAGCAGTTCACCCTCGGGAGCTCCGATTCTGTTCGTGAAAAAGAAGGACGGGTCGCATCGGATGCGTATAGATTACCGGGAGCTGAACAAGGTAACGGTGAAGAACCGTTACCCACTCCCGAGGATTGATGATCTCTTTGACCAGCTTGAGGGAGCATCTTGGTTCTCCAAGATTGATTTGCGATCGGGTTATCATCAGATGAGGGTCAGGGAGGAGGATACGTAGAAGACCGCGTTTCGGACGCGCTATGGCCACTATGAGTTCGTGATGATGCCTTTTGGGCTCACCAATGCTCCTGTCGCGTTCATGGACCTCATGAACCGCGTATGCAGACCGATGCTGGATCGGTCTGTGATAGTCTTTATCGATTACATCTTGGTTTATTCCAAGACTCAGGAGGAGCATGAGGAACATCTGAGAGAGGTGTTGGAGACCCTGAGGAAGGAGAGCTTGTATGCAAAGTTCTCCAAGTGTGAGTTTTGGTTGCGCGAGGTGCAATTTCTGGAACACCTTGTCAACTAGAATGGGATTCTGGTTGATCCGGCCAAGGTCGAGGCCGTGATGAGATGGGAGGTTCCGAAGTCTCCATCTGAGATTCGGAGTTTCCTGGGATTAGCAGGCTACTATCGGAGATTTATTCAGGATTTCTCCAAGATAGTCGTACCCCTGATGCGACTGACGAAGAAAGCCGTGGTCTTTCGGTGGGGACCCGAGCAGCAGGCTGCATTTGAGACGCTAAGACAAAGATTGTGCGAGGCGCCAATCTTAGCCCTGCCAGAGGGCGTGGAAGATTTTGTGGTTTACTGTGATGCGTCCATTTCAGGGTTGGGCACGGTACTGATGCAGAGGGGGCATGTCATTGCCTACGCTTCGAGGCAGCTCAAGCCTCACGAGGCGAACTACCCGACGCATGATTTGGAGTTGGGGGAGGTGGTTTTTGCCCTCAAGATTTGGCTTCATTACCTCTACAGGGTTCGATGTACCATCTACACGGACCACAAGAGTTTGAGGTACCTCATGGATCAGCCGAATCTGAACATGAGGCAGCATCGGTGGTTGGACGTGGTAAAGGATTATGATTGCGAGATCCTATACCACCCGGGGAAGGCCAATGTGGTGGCCGATGTGCTTAGTCGCAAGGCAACACCGATCAGGGACATTTGCATGAGGATGACCGTAGTGACTCCCCTATTGGAGCGAATTCGGGAGGCTCAGCAGTAGGCTATCAAGGAGGAACATCGTAAGAGCGAGCGTGTGGTGGGTCAGGTTTCCTCCTTCGATTATGATAGCTGAGGATTATTGACACTACACCACAGAGTGTGGGTGCCGTATCATGGAGGCGTGCGCCAGATCTTGATGGAGGAGGCGCACAACTCCCGATTCTCTATTCGTCCCGGGGCAACGAAGATGTATAGGGATCTTCGTCTAGATTATTGGTGGCCCTACATGAAGCGGCATGTGGCATGGTACGTTGAGTGGTGCTTGACCTGCAGGAAGGTCAAGGCCAAACATCAGAGACCGCATGGGAAGATGCAGCTGTTGGACATCCCGTTGTGGAAATGGGAAGCTATCACGATGGATTTTATCACGAAGCTTCCCAGAACAGCGCGTGTAGTAGATTCGATTTGGGTCATCGTGGATCGATTGACCAAGAGTGCTCACTTTATCCCGTTTTAGGAGAGTATATCGGCCGAGAAATTGGCCGACATCTATATATGGGAGATCGTGGCGCGACACGGGGTGCCAGTATCAGTTATCTCGGACAGGGATGTGCGTTTTACTTCCTGGTTTTGGAAGAGATTTCATGACGAGTTGGGCACTCGTTTGCATTTTAGCACCGCCTTCCACCCACAGACGGATGGTCAGAGCGAGCGGACCATCCAGACTTTGGAGGATATGTTGCGGGCATGTGTGTTAGATTTCGGTGGTAGCTGGGATACCTATCTTCCCTTGGCCGAGCTCTCATACAATAACAGCTACCACGCGAGTATTGACCGTCCCCCATTCAAGATGTTGTACGAACGGAGGTGTAGGACCCCGATATGCTGGGGTGAGGTTGGCCGGAGGGTCATGGGGAGCACCGAGGTGGTGCTCAAGACGACCGAGAGGATCCAGCAGGTTCGGAGCAGGCTTCAGACTGCTTAGAGTCGGCAGAAAAGTTACGCCGACAAGCGTCGATCCGACTTGGAGTTCCAAGTCGAGGATATGGTTCTCTTGAAGGTGTCGCCTTGGAAAGGCGTCATTTGATTCAGGAAGCGAGGCAAGTTGGGCCCGAGGTTTATTGGGCCGTTTAGGGTTGTAGCCCGGGTGGGCAAGGTGGTGTATAGGCTGGATCTGCCAGTCGAGCTCAGCCAGATCCACAACACTTTCCATGTTTCTCTGTTGCGGAAGTGCTTAGTGGACGATTCAACAGTAGTGCCGTTGGAGGATATTCAGGTTGATGCCATCCTGAATTACATTGAGCGCCCAGTCGCAATCCTCGACAGGAAGTCGAAGGATTTGAGGAACAAGAGGGTGGAGCCAGTGAAGGTGCAATGGCAGCACCGCAAGGGTTCGGAGTGGACTTGGGAGCCGGTGGAAGAGATGATGGAGCATTACCCCGAGCTGTTTCAGGATCGAGCAGCAGACTTCGAGGACGAAGTCTAAAATAAGTAGGGGAGATTTGTAGCACCTGGTTCCTGGTACGTAAATCTTATTTGAGTATTTTCCATTTTTTTAGCCTTGGACTCGGCGAGTCATAGGTCCGACTCGCCGAGTAGGGACGGGACCCGCGACACGTTTAAGTTGGCGACTCGGCGAGTCACCGCTTTTGGATGAAACCCTAAGTTTCAGGGGTTCTCCCCCTATTTAATCACTCATTTCCGCCCCAAGCCAGCCCCCATTCACCCTCAGAGCCCCCAACCCTCATCCAAAGTTTATTTCCTTGAGAACTTGAGGCATTCTTGTGTGTTTTAAAGATTTGGAGAAGGGAGAAGAGTGGATCAAGAAGAAGAAGAGGAGGCTAACCATCTTGGAACAATCTCAAAGCTTCCCTTGAGGTAAAACTCGTTTTCCCTCTGTTTCCATGCTTATTCCTCCATTAAAGTCTTTCTTGAGCTCTTCCCCAAACTTGGTTGTGCATTATTGGTTGATTCAAGTTGATTAGCGTTAAGATCTGGACCCTATTGAGTCCCTGGAACTTGGATCTACCGCCTTTATGGACCCATGTTGCTTGTACACCCTAGATCTACCCCTTTTGGTGCATTTTGAACCCTAAAACTTTCATTGAGGAATATTTACACGTAAAGTTGGAAACTTTACGTGTTATTCATGGTCTAGGAACCCAGATCTGTGAATGGCATGGACTGGTATCTAGCAACATCGCGTATATAGTGAGTGCATGGTAACGACTCGGCGAGTCGTTCATCTGACTCGACGAGTCTGCTCGCGAGTCTCCGAGTTTGTCCCCTTTTTGTTGTGTCGAGTAGAGTAGTGAGTCACGAGGAGTAACTCAGTGAGTTGGAAGCCGAACTCATCCATGAAGAGACTCGGTGAGTCATTGCCCCGACTCGGCGAGTTCAAGGCAATCTCCTTCGATCAAGATCAGACTCGACGAGCTATTCATAGAACTCTGCGAGTCTTAGCATAAGTGTTCATCGAATGAAGATGAACTCGTCGAGCTGTTCATACAACTCAGCGAGTAGGATGAAGGACTTGAGCATCAACTTAGAAGGAGAACTCGTCGAGTCAATGCCTAACTCAACGAGTAGAAACGGAATCCAGGACAGTCGATTGGACAGGGACTCGGCGAGTTGGCGAGCCAACTCGGCGAGTCGAGTCAACTAAAAGTTGACTCTGACTTTGACTTAGGTCATGATCAGGGGTAAAATGGTCACTTTACCCAAAGGTCAGTTAGCAGTATTTGATTGAGTATGTTGTGGGAATTGCAGCCGGAGGATTTCCGGAGTAGCAGCAGCAGTAGACAGTCAGTTCCCGATCAGATCAGCAACTTACTTCGAGGTGAGTTACCTTCCAGTAACGGTGGGTCTAAGGCCACAATTCCGGCCCACCAATAGGAGATGTATGATAGATGATTGTCTCTGTGATATCATCTAGGTTTGCTACTACCTGATATGTTATATGCTAGCATGATATGTTATATGTGATAGTAGTAGAGTTCGATTGTTAGGACTGAAGGGTAGTCAGACACCCCAAATACATCTGACAGTATGTGATGTTATGTTTATATGCTAGCATGATCTGTTATATGAGTTAGAAGTAGTAGGAGGGGAGTAGTTCCCGAGTTTGGTTGTTGCGACCGAAGGGTAGCCCAGATACCCCAGATATGTCTGATAATATGTTATGTATGATATATGTGTAAGTAGCAGTAGGGGGTGAAATAGTCCTCGAGGATCGGTTGTTAGGACCGATGGGTAGTCAGCGCCCCAGAATAGCTTGACACGGGTAGTCAGCACCCCAGAATGGCTTGACACGGGTAGGACGACACCCCAGAATGGCCACACGGGTAGTCGGCACCCCAGAATGGCCGTACCGGGTAGACAGGCACCCCAGAATAGCCCGGCAGTATGTATGTTATGTGTTTGTATGGTATATGGTACGATGGGGGAAATCACTAAGCTTCGTGCTTACAGTTTACAGTTTTGGTTTCAGGTACCTCTTCATCAAAGGGGAAGGAGCTGGCGCGGTAGCGGCACATCATACACACACACACTGGTTTCCGCACTTACTAGATTTCTCTGGGATTTATACTCTGATATTTCGATTGGTTGTATGATTTGGCTTTTAGACATGGTTTACGTTGTGATGTGGTTTGATCAAACAATGTTTTTAATTATTAACGTTTTCTAAAGTAATGTTTTAAAAACAAAATTTTTGGACGTAAAAATTGGGTCGTTACAAGTTGCTATTAGAGCCCTGGTTTGAGGGATTTGGACTCACCTTTGGGGGTGTCTGAACTCAAATCGAGGGAGTAAAAGATTTTCCAAAAAGAAATGTTTTCTAAGAGTTAAGAAAAATGTTTGAGAAAGAACGAAGTGTGTGATGTGCGCGACCGGCCGAGCTCAAGTAAGTATTCCCCAAAGTTCCCATACAAGTGTATGTTATATTTATCAGCTTTTGTAGAACAACATGCTAGAATAGGACTAAGGATCTAGGAGTGATGCCTTATGTGCCTGCTATACGTGTTCCAGTCGTATGAGAATTGCATGCTAGTATTAAGTAGACAGCGAGTAGGATAGCCTGATTAGGTTATGCCTGGTAATATGAGCTTAGCATTGTATGCTAGTACAGTTCCTATAAGCAGATAGAGTTGATTGAGATTGTTACCCTTGTCTGAATGCTGCTTGCTTCGTGCTTTGTGGGACTCTGAATAATGGGAGTTAGCCACACACACACTGGTTTCCACACTTACTAGATTTCTCTTGGATTTATACTCTGATATTTCGATTGGTTGTATGATTTGGCTTTTAGACATGGTTTACGTTGTGATGTGGTTTGATCAAACAATGTTTTTAATTATTAACGTTTTCTAAAGTAATGTTTTAAAAACGAAATTTTTGGACGTAAAAATTGGGTCATTACAAATGGTATATATGAAACTGTGATGGTTGTAGACAACTTAGGAAATAATGTGTTGAACATTTATTCGTCCAATGGTTTGGACGTGGCATGCTTGTGGCATTGTCGTCTTGGACATGTCAACAAGAAGCACATAGCCCAACTCCAAAAGGACGGAGTGTTAGAGCCACTTGATGTAAATTCAGATTACACATGTGAATCTTGTTTGCTTGGAAAGTTGAAAAAGTCACCCTTCCCTGGTACTTGTGAAAGGGGTGAGGGTTCGATGGATCTCATACACACTAATGTGTGTGGGCCCTTCAGATCCGCCACAAGGGATGCAAACCACTTCTATGTGACTTTTACCGATAATTATAGTAGATATGGGTATATCTACGTAATCTAGCATAAGTCAGAAACCTTTGAAAAGTTCAAAGAGTTTAAACAAGAAGTGGAGAATCAGTTGGGCAGGAAAATAACGATGCTCCGATCCGATCGAGGTGGTGAGTATCTTAGTATCGAGTTCCATGACCATCTTAAGGAATGTGGAATTGTTTCACAATTGACGCCACCTAGGATACCACAACTTAATGGTGTGGCTGAGAGGCAGAATCGAACCTTGATGGACATAGTTCTTTCCACAATGAGTCGAAATCCGTTACCTATCTCATTCTGGGGTACGACATAAAGACTATCGCCCATATCCTTAATCTAGTCCAAACTAAGAAGGTTGCCAAAACACCTCACAAGATGTGGACAGGGAAGGTTCCCTAGTTAGCACACACCAAGGTTTCGGGTTGCGAGGCTTTTGTAAGACAAGATACTCACGACAAGCTCGAACCTCGTAGTGAGCATTGTATTTTCATTAGCTACACACATAAATCCATTGGATATCTCTTGTACTAACCAAGTGAAAATGTTTTCTTCGTTGCAAGGAGAGGCGTTTTCCGAGAAAGAGAACTCATATGTCAAGAGGACAGTGGGAGGCAAATTCACATTGAAGAGCTTCAAGATTTAAGTAACGAAGGAACCTCAAACAGTACCACTCAACCCGCGGAGGAAACTCCTGTTGAACCAATTGATGACTCCTTACCTCTAAGAAGTTCCAATAGAGTTAAATGGCACCTGAGTTTTATGGTTTCCATATTACTACAAATGGTGTTACGTTTATCAGTGATAATACACTAGTAAATTTGGATGAACCTAACAACTACAAGGAAGCCATGACAGGCCCCAAGTATGCAAAATGGAAAGATGCTATGGACAAAGAGATTCAGTCCATGTATGAGAATCAAGTTTGGAACTTGGTTGACAATGTACCAGGTCGTATGACGGTCGGGTGAAAATGGATCTTCAAGAAGAAGACCGACATGGATGGGAAAGTACACACATATAAGGTGCGATTGGTTGCGAAGGGATTTACTCAAACTTCGGGAGTTGACTAGGACGAGACCTTCTCACCAGTAGCCAAAACGAATTCTATAAGGGTTACTCTAGCCATAGTTGCATTTCATGATTATGAAATATGGCTAATGGATGTCAAAACCGCATTCCTTAATGGAAAGTTGGCTAAAGATGTTTCCATGAGTCATCCAAAGGGTTTTGTCGATGCAAAGTACCCTAATAGAGTGTGTAAGCTTGAGAAATCCATTTATGGATTGAAACAAGCATCTCGTAGATGGAATCTTTGTTTCGATGATAAAGTCAAAGAGTTTGGATATTTGAGATGTAACGCCCCAAATGCTGGTATGTATATAAATAAAGTAATCTTCAATTCATAAGAGGAACTCAACGAGTCTGTAGCCCAACTCATCAAGTAGAGACGGGATTTGCACACGTTTTAAGTGGGCGACTCGACGAGTCCATATAGTGGGACTCGGCGAGTCCGCCAATCTGGATGAAAGCCTAAATTTTTAGGGTTTGCACCCTATTTAAACAACCTATAGCCTCCCCTCCCCAGCCTCCAACACCTCCAGAGCATATTATACTGTAAACCCTAGCCCCATTGTGAAGTTTTAAGTGTTATGTGTTCCATGAAGCTTTTGGAGAGGAGAAGGAAGGAAGATCCAAAGGAGAAGAAGGAGATCCAGAATCCTTGTGTCATTTCATAGCTTATTGAGGTATAACACTCGAAACCTTTTATGTTCCTTCACTTGAATCTCCTTAAGAGCTTAAGATAGTCATTTTGGGGCTTTTTCTAGTCTTGATTTTTGAGTAATGAGCATATAGAGATAAGGGACTTCAAATCTAGTCATGTTTGAGCTCTAGAAGCTCAAATCTACTACCTTTATGGAACTAAATTCTTATGCAAGCCCTAGATCTACCCTTTTAGCTCATTTAAAGCCTTTAACCCTCACATATGCATGCATGCATGTAAAGTTAGAAACTTTAGGTGTAAAACCACCCCGATTTTCCCCCCTTGTGTGATTACGAGTGGAATCAGTAACTATGTAAGGGACTTGGTGAGTTAGGGCTCAGATCTAATTTAGAGGGACTCAACGAGTTATTCATAAAACTCGGTGAGTCGTGCTCCATACACATGCATAGGATAAAGGAGGACTCGACGAGTTGTTCAAACAACTTGGCGAGTCAGATGAAGACGGACTCGATGTTAGTATCTAATATGGACTCGTCGAGGCTTTTCTAAACTCGACGAGTAGGGGCGCATAGAGGTCAAGAATTAAGGACAGGGACTCAGCATGTTAGTGGCCCAACTTGACGAGTCAGGTCAACTGATAGTTGACTTTGACCAGAAGGTTGACTTTGCCTTGGGGATAAAATAGTCATTTTACCCTAAGTTTAGTTATCAGTATCTGACCCAGTGTTTATGGGATTGTAGCCGGGGAGTTCCGGAGCAGCAGTCAGGCAGTTTTAGATTTAGTATCCTAGCAGCTAGCATTACGAGCTGAGTTTCCTTCCAATAGGAACGGGTCTAAGGCCACAATGCTAGCCCGTTTAGTTAGCAGTAGTTTCCGTACTTCGGTCCGATGCAGTAGTTAGTATGTCTGATGTCTTCATGGCTTAGACGGGATTATGTGTTAAGTGTTCCGAGCTACGGTTCAATGCAGTATGCAGTGTATGTTTTTATGCTAGATGATATGTTTATGCTATGCTATGTTCAGTAGTTTCAAACTTCGGTCCGATGTAGGGGACAAGGTCCCAGATAGTTCCGGACTTCGGTCCAATGCAGTTAGTTACGGATATTGGTCTGATGCAGGGGACGAGGTCCCAGTCAGTTTCCAGACTTCTGTCCGATGCAAAGAAAGAGGCCCTGGTTAGTTCCGTACTTCGGTCGAATGTAGTTTCCAGACTCCGGTCCGACGCAGAGGGCAAGGCCCTGGTTAGTTCTGGACTTCGGTTCGATGCAGTTTTTCGACATCGGTTCGATGTAGTGGGTTTGTATGGTATGTGGTAGTTTTGGGGAGCTCACTAAGCTTCGTGCTTACAGTTTCAATTTTGATTTTAGGTACTTCCGCTAGCAAAGGGAAGAGCTCGGGATGATGGCATCGCACACACCACAACTTCAGCTTTATTCCTAGGAGTTTTGTTCAGATACCTAGATATGATTTGATATAGTTTTTGATACGACACTTTTATTATGGCTTCTGCGATATACGATGGATGGTTTTATTATATAACATTTGGTGTTATGGTTTTTAGTATTAATAAAACAAAATTTTTTGGGTCGTATTTTTCGTATGTTACAATTTCGTATCAGAGCCTTGGTTTGAGGGATTCGGGCACACTTTCGGGTGTGTCTGAACTCAAACTAAGGAATTGGTATAGAAATTTTCAAAAGAAAAATTAATTTTTCTAAAAAGGAGTTTGAGAAAAGAAAAGAGTTTTAGAAAAAGCGAAAAGAATATTTAGAATGAAAAGAACTTTGAAAAGAGAAAAGGGTGTGGTGCATGTAATCAACCGAGCTCAAGTAAGTACTCCCAAATTACCCATACAAAGTTTATGTTATGATTATCAGTTTCAGTAGAACAGCATGCTAGATTAGGACTAAGGATCTAGGAAGGATGCCTTATGTGCCTGCTATATGTGTTTCAACTTTATGAGAATTGCATGCTAGTATCGAGTAGACAATATTAGGATAGCCTGATTAGGTTAAGCCTGATAGTATGAACTTAGAATTTTATGCTAGTACAGATTCTTGTTATGTGGATATGTTTGCTTTAGTTTGTTTCCTCTGTCTGAATGCTTTAGTTTGTGGGACTCGGAGTGATGGGAGTTAGCTATTATGTGGATCCGTTAAGTTACATGCAATCATGGTTGAATAATCTTAGAGTGTTGGATTTGACCCTATTGCGCAGCTCTTGTTTGAGTCCTAACCATTGTAGGGATGATTCCCTTACTTAAAGGATTATCTGAGCCTCGATGCATGTGATGGTATCCATGTGGTGGCTAATTGGCATTACAAGGAGGCCTTCAGCAGCTGAGGACTGGTTTGGGTGGAGTAAGAGGTTCCTTAGGGCAAGTCTAGGATAAGTTTAGTGCTAGGAGTGGTAGTAGCAGTAAAATGGACCTGGTGGATTCGAAGTAGTTCTTGAGGAAAGTACGGATAGATGTGGAAGGTAGTATGGGCCCGTATTATTGAAAGCAGAGGATCCGTACTCGAATCAAGGAAGGCTAAGGTAAGACCAGGAACTTGTAGTATGTGAGATCCCTCGAGTATTGATGAGTGTTGCGATGTTAGTGATGGTATATTGCCGAGTATAGTGATGCTACGTGGTAGACCAGATGGTAGTTCTGGTGTCGACGAGGGATCAGGCTCAGACTCTATAGTCGGGCAGCTCGATGATCAGATGATGGAGTTCATTCCATCTGAGGTTACGTGCAGTATCATTGACCACACTCCTGTGATCCTCAGTATGATCAAGCAGGGCATTATAGAGATTGTGATGAAAAGTCTAGTACATTCCGTGCGTTGATGACTTTTAGATCAGATTCTGGGCAGAGTGTTCCCAGGCGATTGAGGTGCAACAGTTGTTAGATCTCTACCAGACGACTGAGACTGTGGTAGAGCTCACTACCAAGTCTCGGGAAAGAGTTTATATGGTACCACGGTATGCATCAGATGAGGAAATGAAGAAGTTAAGTTATGAAAACATATTGTAGAGTGATAGCAGGGAGATCGTGAGTATCTCGGGTGCCAGACCCTGAATGATATGACTTCTAGAGCTTGAGAATGAGATATGGACTTGAAGCACATTGGTAAGAGGGAATCAGATCAGTTGCTTATATTAAGGGGACTCGGGAGCAGACCCTAGATTTTGGATCAACTTTTGAGAGACCAACAGGGTTAGATTCAGTACAGCACGTGCGGTAAATTGCACGATAGAGTCTTTTGTTCCAGGGGTTGAGTAAGTGTGACTCTGGGTTATCTTTCGTTTGTGTTTGAATTATACTTCCAAGAAATGGCATATGCCAATTGCATACCGAGAATTATTAGTGAATAGCGAAAGATCATATCCCAAATCGTGAGATTGGGAGAGTACAATGTCATCTTGGTTTATTCCAAAACCGAGGAGCAGCACGAGAAGCACCCGAGGAAGGTGCTAGAGACTGTGAGGAGGGAGAGAACTTTTGCAAGGTACTCCAAGTGTGAGTTCTGGTTGTGCGAGCTGAAATTTCTTAGGCACCATGTCAATTAGAAGGGTATTCTAGTCGATCTGGCCAAGATAGAGGTCGTGATGCAGTGGGAGATTCCTAGGTCTCCAATTGAGATTCGGAGCTCTATGGGTCTAGCGGGTTATTCCCGGAGATCTATTCGGGTTCTTGGAGGTGGTGCTCAAGACCGTAGAACTGATTCAGTAGGTTCGTAGCGGACTGCAGACTGCGCAGAGTAGGCAGAAGAGTTACGCCGACAGGAGGCGTTCGGACTTGGAATTTCAGGTGGGTGATATGGTCCTCCTGAAGCTATCACCCTGGAAGGGTGTTATTAGGTTTCGGAAGAGGGGCAAACTGGGCCCCAAATTCATTGGTCCATTTAGGGTTTTGGCCCGGGTGGGTCGGGTTGCTTATCGGTTGGATCTTCCAGCAGAGCTTAGCCAGATCCACAATACTTTCCACGTTTCTCAGTTGAGGAAGTGTTTGGTGGATGAGTCAGCAGTTGTACCCTTGGAGGATATTCAGGTGGATAGCAGCCTGAATTATATTGAGCGACGAGTCACAATCTTGGATCGAAAGACGAAGACCTTGAGGAACAAGGTGGTTCAGTTGGTGAAGGTGTAGTGTCACACCCCAAAACCAAGAATGCCGGAAACATTCTGGGGCGGAGGATGTCATGTGTAGTATCACAACACAGTAATTGTAAATAAGCAAACAACATCATCCATTGCATTAAATATAAACATTTTAATACAAGTGTGTTCCGTACAGTTTTAGACACCAAAAATATAATGTATATCAAAATAGTATGATGAGACTTGAATGCGCTCCATCTTCTCAAAAGCTAGCATCGGTACCTGTCTACTGATGACCTGAGAATACAAGTTATTTTGAAAGAGTTTAATCAGCATTAAGCTGGTGAGTTCATAAGTATTTTAGTGTCGTGGTTCGTTTATCAAAAACGTTTTGAACCAGTTGCAAGTATGAGTTGTAAATGTATGTAAGTGTTTGTAAATGTTTGAATCTCTCAGAAAAACCTATATTTTCTGTTTAAAGTATAAAAGTAGCCCCTTTTACCAAGGCTTAATAGTTTGTATGCTCGTTTGATGTAAAAGTGTGAAATTTCCCAAGTGTAACTATCATTTAACAAAATATAGTTTGTACATTTAAGTTTAGGTGAGGCTATCACCAAAAATGCAATGGGTAAATTCTTGTAGTACGGTAGTTTCGTTTTATATGAACTACTGTGGTACTAACTACCTTAAACCGGGTTTTTATTAAGGTATCGTGTGATAAGTTGCACCATACTATTGACTGGTAACATCGACAACGTATAGTCGAAAAATAGGTTATGATGTTTGACACCCGTAGACCTGCTGGTCCCACTGTAGCTAACAGAAAGGTGTAGCATAGTCAATCCAGTATAGATCTATAAGCAAACTCAACGCTCTCCCTCCAAGAGACTCTGGCTACAACCCGGGTCATGACAATTAAGACATGAACCCATACAGTGGATCACAATTGTTAAAGTATTCGTGTGTTTGTAATAAAACATTACATGTTCTAGTATCGTTGTATATGTTCTCTTAGTAATGAATATTGACTCATGAATGAACTGACTCGTTGATCTAGAAATCGTAGTAGTATGATCCCGTGTTACCCCGATGGTAACTTACTAATGATGTGTTTGATAAGCATGTATATAGAAGTACCTTTATGTCTATACACGTATATACGACATATAACTAATATTGAAACGACCCTCGGATAGTCACCCGAAATTCCACCAGACCACATCCAAATCGAGGAAAAGGAAATAGGATAGGTGGCTTTCCTAAGCCCTTTAAACATTATTTATACAGCTATACGTATATAGCATGCAAATTTATAAGTAGTAAAACAAAGTTTACAATAAAGCATTTGATAAGTAAAAGAGTTTGTAAAACATTTTAAAGTAAAACAGTTTGAACAGTGATAAAATCATTGGTTTCTTAGTTATTAATCACATGTGATTAACGCCGTCACATGTGACCGAAACAATAACTATAAGTGTTTAACTTGTATTCCCCCCATAAAGCATTTAAAAGTATTTAGAATAATTAAAACAGTTGATTAAGGGGTATGAAACTCACTTGGAAATTCGAAGATAGCGAGCTCGAAAACCGGGCAGAGTTTCGTCTTGCGAAACGGATTTTTCTCGGGATTCTCGGGAATCTCGGGAGTAAAATCGACCCTCGGGACTTGAGCAAAAAGACCAGAGCTTCGGGTTTGAATGGGCACGGAAATCGAGGCAAGATCGGGAGAGAAAGAGAGGAAATGAACAATATTTTCGGAAAGGCTCACATCCCTTTTATAGGGTTGCTGAACCGCCTCCGAACGCGGGGCGTACGGGCGTACGCAGCGCGTACCCGTACGTCATCGCTTACGCACTTCGGACTGGACGGGTCGGATGGGACGGGTTCCTGGGTTCGCGGGTCGGATGGGACGGGTCGGTAGCTTCGCATAGGGCGACGTGGTCGATCCGAGACCCTTCATTCGAGTACGCGGGGCGTTCGAGCGTACGCGACGCATACCTCGGCCCAAGGCTGACTCCTCCCTCGGATAATACCGAACTTTTAATAAAATTTATATTTAAATTATTTATCAAACTTCAAAAATTCATATCTCTTTCATACGAACTCCGTTTTCGACGTTCTTTATATCCCCGCGAAGGTGAGACTACGATCTACAACTTTCGTTTAGATTCCGTTGGCAAATTCCGAAATTATTTTTATTATTGTTTTTATTATTTATATCAATCCATCGTGTTTAAGGAATTTCTTTGAAAACTCATAACTTCGCTATCTGACGTCGGATTTGGGTGATCTTTTTACGTACGTTCCTGGTTCAAAGACATTAAATCATAGAAAGAATTTAAGTAGAACTTATTTATACATTTTATTACTCATAAGTGGTTACAATACTTGACCTATTAGGTCATTACAAAGAGTTGAAATATCGGGTTGTCACATCATCCCCCCGTTAGAGGGAATTTCGTCCCGAAATTCTAAGTAAGAGAACACTCGTGGACTAGGGAAACAGATGTGGGTACTTGCGTTGCATCTGATCTTCGCGTTCCCATGTGAATTCAGGTCCCCGCTTAGCGTTCCAGCGAACCTTCACGATGGGTATGCGACTTTGCTTTGTTCTCTTGACCTCACAGTCCATGATTTCCACTGGTTCCTCCACAAAATTGAGGCTCTCGTTGATCACGATTTCGTCGAGTGGAATTACGAGAGTCTCGTCGGATATACACTTTTTCAAGTTAGATACGTGGAATGTAGAATGTACGTTACGAAGTACGCCTGGTAGATCGAGTTTGTAAGCTACAGGGCCGACTCTTCCAAGAATCTCGAAAGGCCCTATGTACCTTGGATTTAGCTTCCCATGCTTGCCGAAGCGTATCAAGCCCTTCCAGGGTGAGACCTTGAGAAGGACTCGGTCCCCCACCTGAAATTCCAAAGGTTTCCTTCGTTTATCTGCGTAGCTCTTCTGTCGGTCTCTAGAGGCTTTCAATCGTTCACGGATTTGAACGATTTTCTCTGTCGTTTCCCGGATGATTTCCGGACCGGTAAGAGTAACGTCGGAAGCTTGCCCCTTTGCTAGTTGGGTATCACCAACCTCAGCCCAGCACAGAGGGGATCTGCACTTTCGGCCGTAGAGGGCTTCAAACGGAGCAGCCTTGATGCTCGTGTGATAACTGTTATTATAGGAAAACTCGACAAGGGGTAAATGAGTATCCCATGCCTTCCCAAAGTCAATCACACAGGCTCGCAACATATCTTCCAGAGTTTGGATGGTTCTCTCACTCTGTCCGTCGGTCTGAGGATGGTAGGCTGTACTCATGTCTAGCCTTGTTCCCAGGGAATGTTGTAGTGATTGCCAAAATCTTGAGGTAAACCTACTATCTCTATCGGAGATAATAGATATAGGCACACCATGTAGCCGTACGATTTCCCTAATGTATGTCCTGGTCAGCTTCTCCATCTTGTCGGTTTCTTTGATAGGTAGGAAGTGTGCAGACTTGGTCAATCTATCGACGATGACCCATATGGTGTCAAGTCCACCCGTTGTCTTGGGCAACTTGGTTATGAAATCCATAGTGATCCGCTCCCACTTCCATTCCGGGATCTCGGGTTGTTGCAATAAACCAGAGGGTTTCTGATACTCGACCTTAACCTTTGCGCAAGTAAGGCATTTACTCACAAAGGTAGCAATCTCTGCCTTCATATTAGGCCACCAGTATAGCTTTTTAAGATCCAGATACATCTTATCTGAACCTGGGTGGACGGAATACCGAGTGTTGTGCGCCTCGGTCATGACCAAGTCTCGGAAACCACCGTGTTTCGGTGTCCAGATCCGATCCATGAAATATAAGGTTCTGTCACCCTTGGCTTCTAGATTCTTGTCCATTCCTCTGAGGGATTCACTCGTCACATTTTCAGGTTTCATGGCTTCGAGTTGGGCCTTCTGAATTTGTTTCGACAAGTGTGAATGGATGGTTATTGACAATGACTTGATTTTTCGACCAGAATATTCCTTCCGAATCAGGGCGTCTGCTACTATGTTGGCTTTACCCGGATGATAACGAATATCGCATTCGTAATCACTGAGTAGCTCGACCCACCTTCGTTGTCTCATATTGAGCTCCTTTTGATCGAAAATGTGTTGTAAACTCTTGTGGTCGGTAAAGATAGTGCTCTTCGTTCCATACAAGTAATGTCTCCAGATTTTCAGAGCAAACACCACTGCTCCTAGTTCAAGGTCATGGCTCGTGTAGTTAACCTTGTGTGTCTTCAACTGTCTCGAGGCATAGGCGATGACCTTACCTCGCTGCATCAGGACACATCCGAGCCCTTGATTCGATGCATCGCAATATACTACGAAGTCTTCTATTCCTTCGGGCAGGGATAGTATTGGTGCGGTGCACAAGGCTCGTTTGAGTGTTTGGAACGCTCCTTCTTGTTTCTCTTCCCAGTCAAAGGTCATGCCTTTCTGGGTCAGGGTTGTAAGAGGTTTCGCTATTCGGGAGAAGTTTTGAATGAATCTGCGGTAGTAGCCAGCAAGACCTAGAAATTGACGAATTTATTTCGGTGTCTTAGGTGCTGACCAGTTCTCAATAGCTCTAATTTTGGATGGGTCTACGTGGATTCCTTTTTCGCTCACCACGTGTCCTAAGAATTCGACCCTCCGAATCCAAAATTCACATTTCGAGAACTTCGCATAAAGCTTCTCTTTTCGTAACGTCTCTAGAACTTGTCGCAGGTGATCACCATGCTCTTTCTTACTTCTGGAGTAGATCAGGATGTCGTCAATGAAAACGATGACGAACTGATCCAAATAAGGTCGGCATACTCTATTCATCAGATCCATGAAGACTGCTGGCGCGTTGGTCAATCCGAAGGGCATCACCACGAACTCGTAGTGTCCGTAACGGGTTCGGAAGGCTGTCTTTGGAACATCCTCCTCTAGTACTCGTAACTGGTGATATCCGGACCTCAGATCAATCTTGGAAAAATAGTTCGCCCCTTGCAGTTGGTCGAATAGGTCGTCTATGCGAGGCAGCGGGTAACGATTCTTGACCGTCAGTTTGTTGAGTTCTCTGTAGTCAATACACATGCGGAATGATCCGTCTTTCTTCTTAACGAACAAGACCGGTGCTCCCCAAGGTGAGAAACTTGGTCTTATAAAGCCTTTGCTGAGCAGTTCGTTAAGTTGACCAGAGAGTTCCTGCATCTCAGCTGGTGCTAAACGATAGGGCGACTTGGCTACCGGAGTAGCTCCTGGGACCAAGTCGATTCTGAACTCGACCTGTCGTTGCGGAGGTAACCCGGGTAGTTCTTCTGGAAAAATGTCGGGAAAGTCGCTCACTACCAGGATGTTCTTTAGTTCTTTTGTTTCAAGGCTTGTGTCGACGACGTGAGCAAGGAATGCATGGTATTCTTTGCGCAGATATTTCTGTGCTTGAATACTTGATATAATGCGAAGACTCGTACCAGGTTTGTCGCCGTAGACTATAAGAGTTTCATTTGACGGGAGGTTTAGATGGACTGCTTTCTCATAGCACATGATGTCGGCACGATGAAGGCTTAACCAATCCATCCAATGATAACGTCGAAACTTTTTATTGAGACTGGCATGAGGTCGATTGGGAATGAATGGTTATCTAAAGTTAGGGTACAACCTAGGTATATGCTACTCGTACTTTCGGTTTTTCCATTAGCCATTTCCACCGTGAATAGTTCTTTGAGTGCGTGTGGTGGTTGAGCAAGCATGCGAGTGAATTTATGGTTTACGAAGCTTCGCTCCGCTCCACTATCGAATAGAATGCATGCATAGGAGCCATCGAGGAGGAACGTACCAGTTACTACTGTCGGGTCAGCTACTGCCTCTCCGTGGCCTATCGCTAGTACCCTCCCTGTTCCGCCAGCATTTTTCGTCTTGGGGCAGTCCCTTTTATAGTGGCCTGTTTCGCCACATCCATAGCATGTCGGGCTCGCGCCAGAGCCGGGGACTTGGGTGATCGGTCTCGCCTGAGATTTACAGAATCGGACTGTGTGTCCTCTCCTATGGCAGTTAGAGCACTGCATTTCCTGGCAGGGGCCATTGTGGTGGTAGTTGCATTTGTTGCATTTGGTCGATCTTCCAGCATACCCACCCACCGGAGTAGTTGTAGCAGCAGGGGTTATTGCGGCATGTATCGCCACAATTTTCTGCTTCCTGGCCGCCTGTTGCTTCTTCTTTTCACCCCAGTATTTCCGTTTCGTATCAGCGGGTTTGGAGAATTCCGGGATGGCTAGGGTGGTTGTGATTTCAGGGGTTTTGACTCTGTGGTCAATGAGTCGTTGTGCCAACCGTTTGGCACTGTCGAAGGTAGCGGGGTTTGATGCTAGGACATTCCCCTGATACGGAGGTACAAGCCCCCATATGTACCTTTTGATCTTTTTCCCCTCAGTGGGAACCATGTTGGGGCAGAGGGCCACCAGTTCGCTGAATCTGGCGGTGTAAGCAACAATATTGGTGCCCTTCATGGTCAGGCTCCACAGTTCCTGCTCTAGTTTCTGGATCTCGCCCCTCGGGCAATATTCCTCAATCATGAGGTCTTTCATCGTTTCCCAGCCTATGTCATTGGCTACGACAAGAGTTAGAGATTTAACGTGGCCGTTCCACCACGTTAGGGCCTTTCCTTCAAAAGTGCATGCGGCGTATTTCACTTTGCTCGCAGCATGGCATGAACATATTTCGAAGACTGCTTCAGTCTTCTCGAACCATTGCGAGAGAGCAATGACTCCGCCGGTCCCATGAAAGGACTTCGGCTTGCAGTTGGTGAAATCCTTGTAAGAGCACTCTCTCGAGCGCACAGGGGTTTCAACTCGAATTGATTCCACCGGGGTTCCACCTCTACTGGCATCAGAAGAGTGATACTGAGCCATGGCAGTTGCCACTGCTGCAGCTACGGCAGCATTTAGGGCTGCAGTATCGATGACCGGATGCGGTGGAGGTGGTGGTGCAGGATTATTCCTGGGAGATTTGCAAGGAGGCATCCTTCAGCTATAAGTTTATAAAGGTAAGAAAATGGTAAGAATCAATTTGTAAGCAACGTGAGAGTGATACATGGACTAAATAACCATAGCCCAAACAGTTGTATGAGTGTTTGAAATCACAACAAAAAAAATGTTAGTAGGAAAACACAAATGTATAGATTTTTTTCCCACAATTTAGATAGATTTCAATAATACTGGTATTACTTATGTAATGAGTTTAATGAAAATTGACCTAACAGTAGGTCTTACATCATACCACATAGAAAAGTTTGACAATTCTTAGATTCCTACTTAGAGTACTGAGAGTTTACATACAAGTGCTACTTAGAGCATATATGTTAAAGGCAAATCTTTAACCCAAAAGATAATGATGTATTATACATCATCTAACGGCGAGGAATATTCCTTAGGAGGACCCTAAGGTCTCTCATTTGACGGTCCATCTCTTGAAGGTGTTGCTCATGAGCACTTTGGCGAGTTCGGAGTTCCATGACTTCAGCTTGAGAGGCAACCAGATGTTGCTGTAGGGTTCCATTGGTTCTCCGGGTCCGTTCCATGTCTTCTTCAAGACGGCGGATGCGGACTGTGTTGACACCTGAGTTGGCATCAATTTCCATGACTCGGTCGATGGCTGCTCTACCTTGCTCGACATTACGAGCTATCCTGCGGATAATGACAGGCAGGGCTCGGTCAGCAGAGCCACCATTGCTGACGTTGTGAAAGCTTTGGTCCCCAAAGTATGGTAAGGGTTGACCCTGTTCTTCACTCCAACGGTTCAAGTGGTTTGCCCATAGGGGAGTAGGATCTGGAAAAGCTGGTCGAGGGTTGTTGTTCGGGGGTTGACCTACGAGTGGTAGGTTGTTGACTTCAGGCTCAGAGTCTGATCTATCTGAGAAGCCTTCAGCTTGATGATCATCCAACGGAATTTGGTGTTCATCGTCAGACTCTGCTTCGAGCCTTCCTATGTTGCCTTCATTTGGAAAGTACGGGTTGTCGTGACGGAATCCAGCCATTTAAATCTACGTGAGAAGAGAGGTATAAAGATATAGTATGTATGTAGTTAATAGCACAAAATACGCCTATAGTATTTTAAGTTTAAGTTCCACCGATCTTTTTGTGGCATTGTTGGTAAGTTTTTAGACTTGTTAACACATCACAACTATTCTAGGGCATATGCTAATCACTCCTCGGACCAGCATAGTTGATCAGGCTATGCCATTCCCAGGACTGACCATACATCCCCTAGCTTACCTGTGATTTTTAACAATCGTAATACTTTTGTTTTTGTCGTTGTGACACCGGTTTTAGCATGAATGCAGACTAGTATACTTAATTAACTATTTAAAGTATAAAATCCTGGTCAGAGTGTTTTAATCCCAAATGGGTTTATAGTTTAGTATATCTTTTATGGGTTGATATACTTACTTCACTATAAACAATGCTCTGATACCAATCTGTCACACCCCAAAACCAAGAATGGCGGAAACATTCTGGGGCGGAGGACGTCATGTGTAGTATCACAACACAGTAATTGTAAATAAGCAAACAACATCATCCATTGCATTAAATATAAACATTTTAACACAAGTGTGTTCCGTACAGTTTTAGACACCAAAAATATAATGTATATCAAAATAGTATGATGAGACTTGAATGCGCTCCATCTTCTCAAAAGCTAGCATCGGTACCTGTCTACTGATGACCTGAGAATACAAGTTATTTTGAAAGAGTTTGATCAGCATTAAGCTGGTGAGTTCATAAGTATTTTAGTGTCGTGGTTCGTTTATCAAAAACGTTTTGAACCTGTTGCAAGTATGAGTTGTAAATGTATGTAAGTGTTTGTAAATGTTTGAATCTCTCAGAAAAACCTATATTTTCTGTTTAAAGTATAAAAGTAGCCCCTTTTACCAAGGCTTAATAGTTTGTATGCTCGTTTGATGTAAAAGTGTGAAATTTCCCAAGTGTAACTATCATTTAACAAAATATAGTTTATACATTTAAGTTTAGGTGAGGCTATCACCAAAAATGCAATGGGTAAATTCTTGTAGTACGGTAGTTTCGTTTTATATGAACTACTGTGGTACTAACTACCTTAAACCGGGTTGTTATTAAGGTATCGTGTGATAAGTTGCACCATACTATTGACTGGTAACATCGACAACGTATAGTCGAAAAATAGGTTATGATGTTTGGCACCCGTAGACCTGCCGGTCCCACTGTAGCTAACAGAAAGGTGTAGGATAGTCAATCCAGTATAGATCTATACGCAAACTCAACGCTCTCCCTCCAAGAGACTCTGGCTACAACCCGGGTCATGACAATTAAGACATGAACCCATACAGTGGATCACAATTGTTAAAGTATTCGTGTGTTTGTAATAAAATATTACTTGTTCTAGTATCGTTGTATATGTTCTCTTAGTAATGAATATTGACTCATGAATGAACTGACTCGTTGATCTAGAAATCGTAGTAGTATGATCCCGTGTTATCCCGATGGTAACTTACTAATGATGTGTTTGATAAGCATGTATATGGAAGTACCTTTATGTCTATACACGTATATACGACATATAACTAATATTGAAACGACCCTCGGATAGTCACCCGAAATTCCACCAGACCACATCCAAATCGAGGAAAAGGAAATAGGATAGGTGGCTTTCCTAAGCCCTTTAAACATTATTTATACAGCTATACGTATATAGGCATGCAAATCTATAAGTAGTAAAACAAAGTTTACAATAAAGCATTTGATAAGTAAAAGAGTTTGTAAAACATTTTGAAGTAAAACAGTTTGAACAGTGATAAAATCATTGGTTTCTTAGTTATTAATCACATGTGATTAACGTCGTCACATGTGACCGAAACAATAACTATAAGTGTTTAACTTGTATTCCCCCCCATAAAGCATTTAAAAGTATTTAGAATAATTAAAACAGTTGATTAAGGGGTATGAAACTCACTTGGAAATTCAAAGATAGCGAGTTCGAAAACCGGGCAGAGTTTCGTCTCGCGAAACGGATTTTTCTCGGGATTCTCGGGAATCTCGGGAGTAAAATCGACCCTCGGGACTTGAGCAAAAAGACCAGAGCTTCGGGTTTGAACGGGCACGGAAATCGAGGCAAGATCGGGAGAGAAAGAGAGGAAATGAACAATATTTTCAGAAAGGCTCGCATCCCTTTTATAGGGTTGCTGAACCGCCTCCGAACGCGGGGCGTACGGGCGTACGCAGCGCGTACCCGTACGTCATCGCTTACACACTTCGGACTGGACGGGTCGGATGGGACGGGTTCCTGGGTTCGCGGGTCGGATGGGATGGGTCGGTAGCTTCGCATAGCGCGACGTGGTCGATCCGAGACCCTTCATTCGAGTACGCGGGGCGTTCGAGCGTACGTGGCGCGTACCTCGGCCCAAGGCTGACTCCTCCCTCGGATAATACCGAACTTTTAATAAAATTTATATTTAAATTATTTATCAAACTTCAAAAATTCATATCTCTTTCATACGAACTCCGTTTTCGACGTTCTTTATATCTCCGCGAAGGTGAGACTATGATCTACAACTTTCGTTTAGATTCCGTTGGCAAATTCCGAAATTATTTTTATTATTGTTTTTATTATTTAATATCAATCCATCGTGTTTAAGAAATTTCTTTGAAAACTCATAACTTCGCTATCTGAAGTCGGATTTGGGCGATCTTTTTACGTACGTTCCTGGTTCAAAGACATTAAATCATAGAAAGAATTTAAGTAGAACTTATTTATACATTTTATTACTCATAAGTGGTTACAATACTTGACCTATTAGGTCATTACAAAGAGTTGAAATATCGGGTTGTCACATGTAGTGGCAGCATCGGAAGGGTTCAAAGTGCGCGTGGGAGTTCGAGGAGGAGATGAGGGAGCATTATTTAGAGTTGTTTTCAGATTCAGCAGCAACAGACTTCGAGGACGAAGTCTAAGTTAAGTAGGGGAGAGTTGTAACACCCCAAATGCTAGTATGTATTTAAACAAAGTAAACCTCAATTCTTACGAGAAACTATACGAGTCTGTAGCCCAACTCGTTGAGTAGAGACGGGATTTGCACACGTTTTAAGTGGGTGACTCGACGAGTCCATATGCTGGGACTCAGCGAGTCCTCCAGTCTAGATGAAACCCTAAAATTAAGGGTTTGCACCCTATTTAAACAACTTATAGCCTCCCCTCCCCATCCTCTAACATCTCCAGAGCAGATTATACTATAAACCCTAGCTCCATTGCTATTTGTTCCTTGAAGCTTTTGGATATGAGAAGGAAAGAAGATCCAAAGGAGAAGAAGGAGATCCAGAATCCTTGTTTCATTTCAGAGCTTATTGAGGTATAAAAATCGAAACCTTTTCTGTTCCTTCACTTGAATCTCCTTAAGAGCTTAAGATAGTCATTTAGGGGCTTTTTCTAGTCTTGATTTTTGAGTATTGAGCATATAGAGATAAGGGACTTCAGATCTAGTCATGTTTGAGCTCTAGAAGCTCAAATCAACTACCTTTATGGAACCAAATTCTTATGTAAGCCCTAGATCTACACTTTTAGCTCATTTAGAGCCTTTAAACCCTCATATATGCATGCATGCACGTAAAGTTAGAAACTTTACGTGTAAAACCACACCTAGGAACCCAGATCTATGAATGGAATGCACTGGATTAAAGCATAATCGATTATATAGTGATTGCATGCATGAGACTCGGCGAGTCATTCTTCAAACTCGACGAGTCGAGTCGCAAGTTCCCGATTTTTCCCTTTTGTGTGATTACCACTGGAATCAGTGAGTAGATAAGGGACTCGGTGAGTTAGGGCTCAGATCTAATTTCGAGGGACTCGACGAGTTGTTCATACAACTCGGTGAGTCGTGGTCCAGACACATGCATAGGATGAAGGAGGACTCGACGAGTTGTTCATACAACTTGGCGAGTCAGATGAAGATAGACTCGATGTTAGTATCTAATATGGAATCGTCGAGGCTTTGCTAAACTCGACGAGTAGGGGCGCATAGAGGTCAAGAAATAAGGATAGGGACTCGACGAGTTGGCGGCCCAACTCGGCGAGTCAGGTCAACTGAGAGTTGACTTTGACCAGAAGGTTGAATTTGCCTTGGGGGTAAAATAGTCATTTTACCCTAAGTTTAGCTATCAGTATCCGACCCAGTGTTTATGGGATTGCAGCCGGGGAGTTCCGGAGCAGCAGTCAACCAGTTTTAGATTTAGCATCTTAGCAGCTAGCATTACAAGGTGAGTTTCCTTCTAGTAGGAACGGGTCTAAGGCCACAATGCCAGCCCGTTTAGTTAGCAGTAGTTTCCGTACTTCGGTCCGATGCAGTAGTTAGTATGTCTGATGTCTTCGTGGCTCCGACGGGATTATGTGTTAAGTGTTCCGAGCTACGGTCCGATGCAGTATGCAGTGTATGTTTTTATGCTAGATGATATGTTTATGCTATGCTATGTTCAGTAGTTTCGAACTTCGGTCCGATGTAGGGGACAAGGTCCCAGATAGTTCCGGACTTCGGTCCAATGCAGTTAGTTCCGGACTTTGGTCCGATGCAGGGGACGACGTCCCAGTCAGTTTCCGGACTTTTGTCCGATGCAGAGAAAGAGGCCCTGGTTAGTTCTGAAGCTCACTAAGCGACGTGCTTAGAGTTTGAGTTTTGATTTCAAGTACTTCCGCTAGCAAAGGGAAGAGCTCACGATGATGGCATCGCACACACCACAGCTTCAGCTTTATTCCTGGGAGTTTTGTTCAGATACTTAAATATGATTTGATACAGTTTTTGATACGACACTTTTATTATGGCTTTTGAGAAATACGACGTATGGTTTTATTATATGACATTCGGTGTTATGATTTTTAGTATTATTAAAACAAAAATTCTTGGGTCGTATTTTTGGGATGTTACATGAGAAGCGAGGATGAGTCCTGTGTATATGTTAATGCTAGTGGGAGTGTAGTTAGCTTTCTAGTATAGTATGTGGATAACATACCTCTCATACTAAATGACATTCCAACCTTGTAGGAGGTTAACTCCTGGCTTGGGAAGTGTTTTGCTATGAAGAGATGGGTTTTGAGCATTCTAACACTCCTATGGTGTACATGCAACCCTATAAACCTTGGATCTATGTTTTCTCTATTTTACATACAAATATGAACTTTCCAAGGTTTTAATCCTAACTATCATAATATGAAGCACCTATACAACAAAGTCTAGTTAGATGACATACCTTTTTCTTGTGGTTTGTAGTCTTCAACTTTAAGAGCTTAGCCCTAATAGTGTCGAAGCCTCAAGTGGAATCACAAATCACAAAAACACCTTGGAATAATTTGAGAGAGTAGTAAGCACACTTAGAAATTGGTCCACTCTTGTATCCTCACACACTAGTGCCATTTCAAGTGCCAATGGCCCCTTTATATAGTGTGATGGATTAGGGTTACATCCATGTAAACCCTAATACTCATGTCTTTTAATTTCCATGGGATCCATGGGTTAAAGCTCCATGGACTATCCATGGACTTAGCATGCAAACCTAGCCCAGTCTAAATAAGCATTAGCCCACACTATATAAATACAAGAGTCCATATTTGATTAGTCACGCTGTTGATCACTAAATGAATTCTAAATTAATTTTAGATCAATACTAATTAAATAATATGATTTCATATTAATATATTAGAACTTATAATATATTAATAAATCATAACTTATACTATTCTCAAAAGATTATCCATATAAATTGTTTCGGCGAACTGCAATCGAAATGGACCATGCCAAGTCGGGTCAAGTATATACCAATTATAGTTATGGACTTAGACATTAATCCAACAATCTCCCACTTGGATAAATCTAAAACTATTATTGTGTATGACTCCAAAACCTAACTGGCAATGGTAGCTCTTAAATTCGCTGTCGAACTCTAACCTTGTCATTGACTTGTCCATTAGATAAGGGACCATATATTCCTCCATTCTAGATATCATATGGACTAAGACATGGATTATAATCATTCTCTCTGTCCATTTGTTGTTTCCCGATTTCCAATTTATGACGACTGACTGATTGAATAGATCAAATCAGTCATGGCTTGTCCAAGAACTCACATATGTCATCACAAAATCATTGAGTGGCCCACATATATCGCTTTTATCCATTTTAGGGTAAAAGGAATGGATAAACTTCAACTCATATGGCTTGCTCTACTACTTGTTGAATCATACACAAAGGCACACTTTATAACTTCGAGTTACCAATGCGTTTTCATGCAATCAATGTATAACCAACTCATAGTAACAACTCATATCTCTAGGTTTGAAGAATATAAGATATTATCGTCTCATGATCACTCGTGATAAAATCCATAAAGTGATTCAAATGAGCATGGGTTGAATCCAATACTCAGAACTTATGAGTACTCATGAGTATTGTAGCAAATCTTTGATATGTCCAACATCTTAGACATCTACAAGACAACTCATGATTTATTGATTCATATCTACTTCCATTATATGATCTACTGTGGATGGTTTTTATAACTTAGTCATTCAGAAAGGATGACCTAGTTATTCTAGAAGTCAAAACATGCAAAGTGAAACATAAGACTAATATTGATTCTATATGGACCCAACACTTTGATATTAAATAAAACACTTTTTATCTAAGCACCATATTGATTACTCATTATTCATTGTTTTGGTTTTATCAACTTTATACTTGAATTAAAACACTAGTTGTCCCATGCTCCAAGCATGCACACTATGTTTTTCTAATCAATAGGTTTCCCATACACCATGTATGCACTCTATGTTTGTCTATCATCATTACATTGTGAAATTAACCAATTGAACATAATTTCAATGATTCTAATTTCACACTCCCAAATCCTTATCGAAAAATGTAAAAATTCCAAATTCCTATCATTTACAAAAATTTGTTAGACTTTAAACTTATATGCACTGGTCGTCTTGTAATGATTATGCACAAAGTCACAAAGACTTATCAACAGTCATTACAGACTATTCCAATGGAGATCAATTCCATGGAATTAAAGTCTTATATTCAAAGTACATTGCTTTAAACATGCTTCATGCATTAAGTTTTCCTAATCTTACACAGATTGCTTCCACCTGGGGAGACAACTCCATATTCCCGTTTTGACTATCACTTCTGACCAAGAGTTGCCTCTTTTCAGAATATGTCGATATGGTCCTTCCAAAATTAAGACTATACTTCCAACTGTCCCTGAGAAACCAATCTTTGGTAAAAACCTTAGATTGTCCTCGACAATTGCTTAATCATTTTAGTCATATCCAATTCTAGACCTTTTCCCTTCTTAATGCCCCAGGCATTTGGAAAAATTTATAAAGGATAAATATTAAAGCACATGCAATCGATCCTATACCCAAATCATACGGAACACGATTCATGATGTCTCACATAAAGACATGATTCTTGACCAGTCTTTTGCTACAATATTTTTTATTTTCCATGTTTTTCATAATTCGACTATGAAGAGTGATGCCGTAATCATAATCGAATTTTGAGAACGCAATATATAGAATTTACTTAAGTTGAACCATTCCAACATAAAATTCATATATATATATATATATATATATATATATATATATATATATATATATCCATGACTAAAGATGATTAACTTCTCAATCTAAGCTTTTAGAATTGAAATGAAGAATATCCTCTCCCTTAATTTTGGCAAAATAGCTTCTTCAACCCCTACAACTTCACGAATTGAAACTTTTGTATTCTATAATTCATATTGCTAACTTGCAACACTTATCATAATTATCATGCTCCCACTAACATGATGATTATTAGCATGACACTTATGCTCCCACTAGCTTTGACATGTATCCAAAAAACAGTTGGACGTGTAGAAGTCAATAATTTATTGACATTGTTACCAAAGTTTAGATTTCTGATACGAGATTGTTTTGATAAGACTTTATCAAAATCATACACCTTATCTTAGATAGCTCACATGTCTGTCTAAATAATTTTAGGACTATGAAAATGGATGTCATAATCATAGTCACAATTGCTTAGACCTTTGCTATTTCTCAAAAGTCCATCTTTGTGTGTCGGTTAACCACGCACGCTCCGCTAACGACTTTGAGAATGCAAAGATCTCAATTTCTATCTACCTAAAATCTACTTAGTGAAAGTGTTTCCTCGCCATCATTTTCATGAATTAGAGAGAAACCTTATGACACTTAGATGTTATGGTGTATGTGTTCTTATCCATGTGAATTTGTCAAAACCATAATCACAAGACTAGGTTAGTGACAAATCCTAACTCATATGGACTAAACTTGTGCAATCTCAACTTCTTGCAACTTGGTAGCACAAGGCCTACCATTGCTTCTAAGTAGTTATGCAAACAACTGAGAATTTGTAGAATTATGATGCATAGCCAACATTAATTGGAATGGGCACAGAAACAAGAATATGTCAACACGATAGGTTATAAACCTCTAGTTGTGTGCTAGTGATGATATACATGTTTTATTCTTGATTGGTTCTTGAAACTATTTCAGGATCTTTTAGACTCCCACTGTCCTCTTGACATATAAAACTCTCTTGCAAAATATTTAAGAGATGGTGTGGACTCTAATCAAGAGAAACACTTCACAAAATTAGCCTTAGTTGGTCTTAGTTTTATCCAAAACATCACAATTTACCAATTTCAAATGTACAAGAGTAGAACAGATTTTACTCTTACATTAAACAAGTGTTAATAAACCTTCTTTAAGATATGTCACTCAAGTTACAATCTTGGAGTATAACTCTAAAAATTGTTTTTGAATTAAGTATGCATCATCTTCTTGATTTAACCACTTCAATAATTCATGACTCCTCTTCTTAGGCATCAGAATGCACTTAGAGGATGAATTATTAGAAGGTCTCATAATCATTAAGCTGATCATAAAACATGATACTTAAAGTGCTCTCCTTTCTTTTCAGATTTGAAAAACTTTTATCCTTCTGCTAAATTTGATTCAACTCATTTGCTATGCCATACTTTGAAACTTTTGAATGTCTCAAAATTATACTTAAGCTTGTAAGTATAACTATATTTACTAAACTTTAGTAAATCATGATGAATAGTCTTATTGATCTTTTGTGGTGGACTTTGATTAGTGCACAAGAATATGAACTCGATCCCTTAGTCCTTCACTTAAGTCACATATACATGTGAACATGGAATTAATCTTAAGATGCCAAAGATGAAAATTCTCATTCATCATACTATACAACTTGCATGATTCCAGGTTTCGGTCTAATTGAAAGTTGGTTGATGATAATATTACCTTATTTGGTAAATTTAGACACTACCACAAACGAGAGAATCAAATTCATATTTCCAATATTGCTAGAAACATACAAACATCAAGTTTTCATAAATACCATTGCAAGGAAACATAAAATAAAGTAAAACAAAATTTTATTTATTTATAGAATGCAGAAAACCTTTTCCTTACAATTGCAACTTGAAATGAAAACTATGATATTACATGTTTCCTAGCAATCTTTCATAACTCCTAAGTAGTAGCTCAAGAATCCGATCTTCAACCATGTAATAGAAATCCATCTTCGCGATCAGACTCAACCTACTCTTTCTTTAAGTTTCCTTCCCTTTGCTTGATCCTGCCAAATATCAAAAATGTAACTGAGTCACATTTTTGTAATAAGAATGATCAACTGGGAACTTAACAGAGTTAGATAGTGGACTTACTATCGGATAAGATGTCTAAACCCATAACTATTATTGGTATGTACTTGACCCGAGAGTAGCATGGTCCATTTGGGTTGCATATCATCAGGACAATTTATTAGGATGGACTCTTGAGAGAAGGTTATATATGATTTATTAATATATTATGAGTACTAATATATTAATATGAAATCATCTGAGTTAATTAGTATTGATCAAGAATTAATTTGGAGTTAATTTAGTGATGAAAAGAGACTAATTAAATATATGGGGACTCATTATGTTAATTAGTTATATTTATATGTGTTGGGCTTATGATCCATGTTGGACCAAGTTTATGTATGGATACATAAAGAGTTGGGCCACATGAACCATGGATCACAAAACCCATGGGTATGGATTTGGGTTATACCCATGACCCTTGGAATCCTACATATAAATAGGTTACTCCATAGCCGAAATCACCACTTCTTTTCTTAGAGAAATAAGGAGGTGTTTTGGTGCATGAAATTCTCTCTCAAGAGCCACCTTTGTCTTAGGTGTGTTGTGATTTCATTTCAGGCATTTCATACTATTGGTGCTAAGCTCCTAAGGCCAAATACAACAAGGTTTCAAGCTATATCAAAAGGTATGTTATCCTTAATAGTATCTTATATGATTTATGTCAATTGTATGCTAGTTGTAGGTTCAATACCTTGGAAACTGTTTGCATGTATAATTAGTGAAAACATACATCCAAGGTATTTAAGATTGTATGTGCACCATAGGATGTTGTAGTATACTAAAACCCAATAGTGGTATCAAACCCATGGGTTGTTTTCTATTATATTTGATGCAAATGTATTTTTTTTCAAATTTGAAAAAAAAAGAAAAAAACATGAAGTTCGTCAAATTTTAAGATAATTACTTGATTTTATGAAAAACTAATTATTTGTAAAATTTGAGTCACTTTACTAGAAGAGTTGAATTAGGTCAATTTATTAAAGGATAGAATGATATAATTATTTTATTATTTTTAAAATTTTGATCTAAATGTTTTTAAGGAGTTACAAATTTTATCATAAAATTTTGCAGCTCAAAAGTCTTTTTAAAAAGTTATGATCTTAAGAGTTTTGAAACATCCATAAGTTATGGATGTGAAACGTCTCATTCATTTACTCTTTAGGTTATGAATTCCAAGGCTCTTCAAAGGATAACTGTCAATGTTTCAAGTTTTGTATTAGTTTATATGATTAGCTAATTCCTTAAAAATTGTTGACGTGAATTATCTTTGCTTATGAGTTTAATCTAGATCATAGAAAAAATTATTTGATTATTGTGTTAATTGGAATATTTGAACTTAATGGTTTTTATGAACTCCATAATTTGTACTCAAGTTATGGAAAATGAAGAGTTTTTATTTTTAAAGTGTCATTAAGTCTCATAGGTTATGAAAATGGAAAAATCTCTCTTTTTAATGTCATCATTAAATGATTTTATGTCTTCCATAACTTGTCTTCAAGTTATGGAACTTGAAAGGTTTTTCATTAAACCATAATTAAACTCATAAGTTTTGAAAATCCAAGAGTTTTGAAAAGTTTCAAAACCTGCCCTCAAGTTTTGGAATTTGTAAAGTTAACTCCCCATGTATACTTTAATTCCAACCCTTAGAATTTTAAAAGTTAAAATTCAAACTTTATGGACTTCATTAGATTAATTAAAGTTTTTAATTTAAAGACTTAATAATTTCGTAAAGACATGGTTTAATTTTAATTAAATTAAGAGTATAGTTTAATTAATAGACTAAACCACCAAGTATTTTAAAGGTTTAAAATACACCCTTATACTATTATTATAATTTTAACTATATAGATATGTATAAGAGTATGTCAATCGTACCATTAGTAGGCCTCATTCACGAAGCCAGTCTCTAAGCGGGGTATAAGGTTAGTGCCTATAAAATGGTAGTTTAATGGGTGTCCACTCTCACCCACCGCTTCATTGACTAGTGGAGGGTCGTTAGCCGAGCGGGTAGGATAAAGACTATAATTCTCCCTTCATTAAAAGAATAATGATAAATACTAAGTAAATAAACACTTATAAATTCCCAATCTTAATTACTTAGGAAAATGTGAAATGGTGCTAGCCCATGAAATTGCACTTTGCACCTTTGTTAAGTCGTTAGTGGAGCGTGTGTGGTTAACCGACACACTAACATGGGACTGACAATGTGTGGCAAAGGGTAACCTAAGTTTATCATAGATTGATGGAGTGTGTGTTGTTACCCGACACATCAATTAGGTTATAAAGTTAAGGGTACCAAGTTAATTTGCATGGTTATTCACACCTTGTGTGTGATCCTCGGCATCCCAGTCAAAAACTTCAGAGGGAACAATCGGGATTCAAACATGCCATTGAAAGTTCAATGTATCTCAAAAGTTCTAGGAGTTTCAAATCAAATTAAAACTTAACTATATTTCATTTTTCTTGGTGGAAATTGGTAAATCGTCATTTACCTACCTTCAACTATTTTATAACTTGGATTACGGCATCCCTCTTCCTGTTTTAAATAGGTTGTTGGGTCCTAGCCTAGTATTTCATATTGGGTGTTATATTATGGACTTTAAATCAACTAAACTTGAATTTCTCCCATTATAAGACAACTATCGTCTTCCCAAATCTTTAGGAAAAAGCTTTCCTGATGAAGATGATACCCCACATGGAAATCAAGGTGAAAGATTAATCCCTTTGTTGTGCATTAATGGGACTTGAAATCATGCTTCACTTCCTCTACCTCCTCCAATTATTCTCCCTATCCCACAAGTTCAAATACTTGAAAAGTTCAAGGTCACTCAATCCCTATTGCCAAGCCGAGAGAGTCGGGTGTCAAAATCTCGAGGTAGCTGGATGTAGACTTGGTTCTTGAGTCACACCCTGATGACAGATCAAGACATGACCCTTAATGATCTTACCTGTTTGCTTGATGTTGCTAAATCAGCAATGATTTGGGGCACTGGAAATTTGATTGGAAAATTAACTTCCCAAACTTCTATAGACATTGACAATGGTAACATTAGAAGTCCATAAAAGTTTTCTCTTCCCAATGGAAAGGGATCGGCCATGGTCAAGTCATTTGACCTAATAGTAAAAAGAAAGGATAAGTTTGAGATAGTCTCATGTACCATTTCCAAGGAGTCCATATGTTTCTTTTTCCAAAAGAAGTGGCATTGGTTGCGAAGCTGCCAGATTTACCTGAAAGACATGGTAAAGTCAAAAGTTTGACTCTACTTTAGGTAAAGTCCATTATCTAACTCTATTAAGTATCTTTTGGAGATTCTTAATACATAATGTAATCTAATTACATTTTGATGTTTTAGAGAATCAAAGGAAGTTTAACGAAAGAGTATGCTGATTCAGATCGCGAAGATGGTTCGGTGATCAAAATTTTGAGCAACTGCTTAAGAGTAACAATAGATTGCTTAGGAAAAGATATCAACATAGTTATCATATGTATTTACATTGTAAGGATAAGATTTTTCCGCAAGTTTTAAAAATAAAAGAAAGAGAAAAAAAATTGATTTATTTATTTATTTTAAGTATCCTTACAATGGCATTTGTGAAAAATTGTTGTTTATGTGTTTCCATTGATAAAAATATTGGAAAATAGATTTGATTCTTTCATTTGTGGTAGTGTCATTATTTACCAAATAAGGAAAGATTCTCATCACCCAAGTTTCAGTCAGATAGAAACTTAGAATCATGCAAGTTGTATTGTGTGATGAATGAGAATTTTCATCTTTCTGAAATTAAGACTAAGTCCTTATTCACATGTATATGTGACTTAAGTGAAGGACTAAGGGATCAAGTACACATGCTTGTGCACTGGTCAAGTCCACCACAAATATCGATAAGACTATTCGTCATGATTTACTAAAGCCTAGTAAATATGGTTATACGTACAAGTTTAAGTATAATTCTGAAACATTGGAAAAGATTCAATGTATGACAGAACGAATGAAAAGAGTCAAATTAGGCAAAAAGATAAAATTTTCTCAAATCTGAAGGGATGGGAGAGTACTTTAGTATCATGTTTGTGATCATCTTAAAGATTAAGAAACCATGTCGCAATTCATCTCTAAGAACATCTTAGTGTATTCTTATGGCTAAGAATAGGAGTCATGAATTGTTGAAGTGGTTAAATCAAGAAGATGAGTCATACTTCGTTCCAAAAACAATTCTTAGAGTCATACTCCAAGATTGTAACTTAAGTGACCTATCTTAAAGAAGGTTTATAACACTTGTCAAATGTAAGGGAAAAATGTGTTCTACTCTTGTACATTTGAAATTGGTAAGTTGTAATGTTTTTGATTAAACTGATACCAACTAAGGTCAATTATGTGAAGTGTTCGTCTTGATAAAGAATCCGCACTATCTCTTGAATGTTTGGCAAGAGAGTCTTATATGTCAAGAGGAAAGTGGGAGTCTTAAAGGTCTTGAAAGTCTCAAGAACTAATCAAGAATAAAACTTGAAGATCTCCACTAGCACACGACTTGAGGTTTATAATATATCGTGTTGACATATTCTATGCCCATTCCAGTTAAATTTGGCTTTGCATAGGAGTTCTGAGAGTTCTCAATTGGTTGTATAAAAACTTGGAAGCAATGGCAGACCCTTGTGCTGCCAGGTGGCAAGAAGTTAAGACTGCACAAGTTCAGTCCATATGAATTTAGAATTGTCACTAACATTGTCTTGTGATTATGGTTTTGACAAAATTCACATGGAAAGGAACACATACACAATAAAATCTAAGTGTCATAAGGTTTCTCTCCTATTCATGAAAATGATAATGAGGAAAAACTTTCACTAAGTAGATTTTAAGTAGATAGCAATTGCGATCTTTGTATTCTTAAAGTCGTCAGTGGAGCGTGCGTGGTTAACCGACACACTAACATGGACTTATGAGAAATGAAAAAGGTCTAAACAATTGAGACTATGATTACGACATCCCTTTTCATAGTTCTAAAATTGTTTAGACACACCTGTGAGCTATCTAAGATAAGGTGTATGATTTTGATAAAGTCTTATCAAAGCAATCTCGTATCAGAAATCTGAACTTTGGTAAGAAAGTCAATAAATTATTGAGTTCTAGAAGTCCAATTGATTTCTGGGTACATGTCAAAACTAGTGGGAGCATAAGAGTTATGCTAGTAAGATAATAATCATTATGCTAGTGGGAGCATGATTATTATGTTAAGTGTTGCAAGTTAGCAATGTTAATTATAGAAAACAAAGTTTCAATTCGCTTTGAAAAGTTGTTTTGCTATAATTAAGGGAGAGGATATTATACTTCATTTCAATTCTACAAGCTTAGATTCAGATTGTAATCAACTTTAGTCAAGGATATATATGAATGTTATGTTTGAATAGTTCAACATAAGGAAATTCCATATATGTTCGTTCTCAAAATTTGATTATGATTACGGCATACCTCTTCATAGTTCGAGTTGTGAGAACATGGAAAATAAAATTTTTGTAGCATCACTCATGTCCCATATGACTAAAATGATTAAGCAGTTATCGAGGACAATCTGAGGTCTACCAAAGATTGGTTGCTCATGGACAATTGGAAGTATAGTGTAAACATTGGATAGGACCATACTGAGATATTCTGAAAAGATGCAACTCTTGTCCACAAGTGATAGTCAAAATGGGAATATGGAATTGTTTCCATAGGTGGAATTTATTCTTTGAATTATGTGTAAGATTAGAACACTTAATGCAAAGAAGGATATTCAAAGGAATGTACTTTGAATGTGAGACTTCATTTCCATGGAATTGCTCTCCATTGGAATACTCTGTAATGTTTGTTGCCAAGTCTTTGTGACTTGGGCATAGTCATTATAAGAGGATCGTTTCATATAAGTTTAGAATCTAACAGATTACAGTAAATGGCAAGAGTTTTGTATTCTTACATATACAATAAGGATTGGGATTGTGAAAATGAGCATCATTCAAATATTGTCAATCGATCTATTTCAAAAAGTAAGGATTTTAGACAAACATGCTATGCATGCTTGGAGCATGGCCTGACTATTGTTTTTATTCAAGTATTAAGTTGATTAATCGAAACACAAATAATGAGTAACAAATATGGTGCTTAGATAAAAGGTGTTTTTATTTACACTCAAAGTGTTGGGGCCATATAGGATTAGTATTATCCTTGCGTTTCACTTTGCATGTTTTGACTTCCAGAAAAAACTAGGTCATTCTTCCTAAATGGCTAAGTTATTCAAACCATCCATAGTCGGTCATATGTTGGAAGCAGATATGAATCAAGACTGTCATGAGTTGGGTTGTAGATGTCTAAGATGTTGGACATAGCATGAGTTTCTACAACACTCATGAGTACTCATAAGTTCTGAGTATTGGATTCAACCCGCGCTCATTCGAATCACTTCATGGATTTTATCATGAGTGATAATGAGACGATAATATCTTATATTATTTAAACCTAGAGATATGAGTTGTTACTATGAGTTAATTATACATGATTGCACAAAAACGCATTGGTAACTCGATGTTATAAAACGTGCCTTTGTGTATGATTCAACAAGTAGTAGAACACACAATATGGGTCGAAGTTTATCCATTCCTTTTACCTTCGGGATAAAAGCGATATTTGAGGGCCCCTCGATGATTTAGTGATGACACCCCTAAGTGCTTGGCCAGTCATCATAAATCAGAAATCGGGAAACAAAAAATGGACAGAGAGAATGATTATAATCCATGTCTCAGTCAATATGATATCTAGAATGGAGGAATATATGATCCGTTATCTAATGGACATGTCATTGATTTGTTCAGAGTTCGACAGCAGCTTTAAGAGCTACGATTGCTAGTCAGGTTATGAATTCGTACTTGCATTACTAGTTTTAGACTTATCCAAGTGGGAGATTGTTGGATTAGATGTCTAAGCCCATAACTATTATTGGTATGTACTTGACCTGAGAGTAGCAAGGTCTATTTGGGTTGCATATCATCAGGAGAATTTGTTAGGATGGACTCTTGAGAGAAGGTTATATATGATTTATTAATATTGTTGGGTTGCAGATTCGTTTAGTATTGCGTCATTGGGCTCGGCTAATAGTCCAATAGTTTTGTACTCCGGTTTGGGCCTGTCCAACCGTGAGCCTGTTAGGTTTACTATATAAGAATATGCTTGCATGCATATTTGCAAAATGATCAATAATATAATAGAGAATATTATGATAGCTTTGATTTTCTTTATCGTTCCTGTAAACCTTCTAACCCTCTATAGTTGATGTTCTTTGTCGAGCTCTTCTGAGGGTTGTTTTATAATCGTTCGACACGTTTGATTCATTCTTGAGTTGTTTATTGTTTTCGTGTTCTTGCTGTTTAATCTTTATTTACCTGTTTAAGATCTAATCGATCTTCGAGATTAAGTTTTAATCTTATCATTTGGTATCAGAGCAGGAGGCTGTGTAATCGATACACTTCTTTTCTGTGAAAAAGGTTTCAATTAGGGTTTTCCGAAATTACTGATATTTATTGAGCCGTCATCTCATTATTGACGTATCTTGATATTTATTGTTTTGCCCAAATCTGATTTATTACAAGTCTGATCTTTGAACAGGTTATTCGATCATAATGGACGAGTCACAATCGAATCCCATCAATATTTCCAACAGCATTGGATCAACCACGAAGATTCCCATCCTATACACCCATGGTTATGAAGTCTGGGCGCATCACTTTGAAGACTATGTTATAGGATCTGAGGATAATGGATACCTCATCTAGGAAGCAATTATTAATGGACCGTTTTTTCACTCTGCAACTTCAAGGATTATTAAAACTCAAAAGGAGTATAATGATCTACTGAAGGATGTTAAAGATATTGCGCAAGATGAAAAAGATAAATTCCAATGCAATATCAAGGCGTTAAGATTGATCAAATTCACCCTTCAGTCCGACACTTTTAGGTTGGTAAGTTCATGCACGACGGCAAAGGAAGTTTGGGATAGGCTACGTGAATTGTACTCAAAAGACGAGGATCTTGAACACTCTATCCAAACCTTACTCTTGTCTGAGTTTGGAGAATTCAGGCAAGGAGCCGAAGAAACTGTGACCCAAACATTCGATCGCTTCAATCATCTTCTCAGCAAGATGATCAAACATGACATCGAAAGGAAGCTTATTGAGTAGAAGGTTACGTTTTTAAATGGTGTAAGATCAGAGTGGAGAGCAGTGGTGTCTACACTTAAAGCCCATGAGCAATTTAAATCATATTCCTTGGCGAAACTGGTGGGATTCTCAAGTCTCAGGAGAAGATTGTGTTGCAGGAGAAGAATGTTGTCTCAAGCCTAGGTTCGTTGGCCCTCCTGTCAAAAAGTAAACCTGTGATGGAGGACGAAGACCTCAACTTGGAGGAGTATGACCTCACGTCTGAGGATTATGCTATGATGGTGTCTAACCCCAAGAGGTTCATTAAGAAGAGATTCCCCAGCAACAAAAGCCGAAACTGGCAGGGGAGTTATAGTTCAGAAAAGGTTAAAGATGAATCGAAGATTGAAGAGTCTAAGAAGGAACCGAAGGCAGACGGTGATTCTGGAGTAAGCTGTTACTACTGTGGAGGAAAAAACCACTATGCAAAGGATTGTGTCCTCAAAAAGATGGCTGAAAAGGATGAGGAAGCTTTGCTGCAGAAAAAGCTTGATGAGATAAGGAAGAAGAAATCTACTGCTAATTCTTCCATGAATGCTTTAATTGTGCAGGGTTCGGTTGCTGATGACGAGTTCGGTGGTGTGGAAGTTTGGTCAACCGAATCTGAAGACGATGAAGTGAGGAAGCCTTCTCATGGAAAGGCTTGTGTGGAAAAAGAGGAGAGCAGTGGAGGAAGGTGCTTGATGGTGTCTGAAGTATCTCAGATGAGGGGATACAACACTGATGGTGGGAGCAATGAATCGAAGGAGCAGCAGGATATGTGCTTTACAGCCAAACCGCTCAGTGTGCAGTTCAACGAGCTCAATGAACTGATCAAGAAGGTACAAACGGTTTTTGCTTCATTTAAAGTACCACAATGCTCATCTGAAAAAGAACTAAAAATTGTTAATTCTCGAATCTCTCATCTAGATAGTAGTTTAACTCAAACTCGAGTCACCAATTCTAACCTAACTGATCAATTAAGCAGGGTGTCTTCGAAGAGTGAGGAACGGCGCATGTGGATCGAATTGAAGGAGTCGGAATTAGTCAAAATAAAAGATGAAAACATTTATTTACAAAGAGACAATTTAATGCTTTTAAAACAGCGAAATGTTTTTTGTTTGATTGCAAAACATCTTTACACTAATATTACTCAGCTTCATTTGGATTGTGAAATAGGACAAAAGATTCATCGCATGATTTTGCCCTTCCTTGAGTTTAAGGAGGATGAAATTGATGCTGAAGCTTATAATTGTGAGAGTGTGATATCATCTGATAATGTCAATCCGACCTATATGTATGGACTCGACAAAATTGAATCTTTCATTAAATCCAAGGACCATAAGGACATGCTCAAAAACCTTTTGGATGAAAATGATAGACTGAAACTGAGAACCAAAACCATACAAAAATTTGACTCATTAAACGCCAATTTATGCTCAGAAAATAAAATTGATGTTGAAAATGCATCTGAGCTTAATGAGGATGATAATATGAGTGAAATTTCTGTAGAGGACACGGTTGACTGCTCAGAATTTGTGAAAAGCGAACCTAAAAACCACAAGAATCTAATTTCAGAAAATTCAGTAGAGTTTGCTTGGTTGTCCCAACAAGAGTCCCCGATCCTAGCAGAGAAGGCCGTTGTATATCAAAAGGTTAGGACCACTCCAAATCAAGTGTACAAGGTCACAGGAATAACTGAACATCAGACTGCTGAACTCACAGCAATTGTAAACGAAGACAATGCTGATGGCTGTGATGAGTTCTTCTGGTCAGCTCTTATCGATAATGCTGATGAAACGGTAGGCTTATCTGAAAGGACCTCATGGAAAAGTAAAGTTAGATACGTACCAGAACCCTTGAACAAGTCAGATAATTTCGATGTGCCAAGTACCAGTGGTACGAAAGACATTCCTAAAGAAAATGGAAGTTCGGTAAAAGAAGACATTCCATCTAGTTCCTCAGTTCAAAGTGAAACTTCCACAGTTCAAAGTGAACCAGCCAAAGAGAAACCGAAAATGAAAGCCAATATTCATCATCAACCGAAGCAGATGAGGAATCAGAAACGTCAAAGGAACCAAAGATACAGGAAGAATCTCTCTGAAAGGAAACAATTCTATAAATCCCAGAATGCATATTTCTCACATCAAGACAAGAATCTAAAGTTTGAGATTAATCCTGTTAAAGAGCACGAGAGCCACAACAACCGAAAGCCAAGGTTCGGTTCAGAAAAAAATACCAACCGAAAGCAAAGGTTCGGTTCTGAGGATGACTCCAACCGAAAGCAAAGGTTCGGTTCAGAGAACGAAACCAACCGAAAGCAAAGGTTCAGTTCTGAAATCAAAAGAGATCAAAACTCTAAGGTCAGTCCCACCAATGATCAAAAGCAAAAAGGCCACCTAAAGTCTCCAGCCAAGAAGTCATCTCAATCTAAGCCCTCTCAATCTCACTCATCTAATTCTTCTAATTCTTCCAATTCATCTCCATCTCGCTCTAAAGTTCATTCTGTTCATTCTCAAAAATCTCATTCGTCAGCTGAACAAAAAGGCAAACAGAAGGTTTCTGCATCCAAACCAGAGTCTAAACCGAACGCACCTAATCCTAATAAAATCAAAGTTTTTACCATCAAAAAGAAAGATGAAACAACACTAATAAAATGAACATATCTTGTTGACATCTCTCTTACTATTCCTGTACCTATGAAAGGCTCACGTGGACCCAAGAAACTTTGGGTTCCTAAATCTGCTTAATTTTTGCAGGTTATAAGTGACGAGCAGTTTTATGAAGAATGGTACATCGATAGTGGCTGCTCGCATCACATGACAGGGAGGAAAGAAGAGCTCAGGGAATACAGGTCTCTTACAAATGGTGGCAACGTCAAGTTTGGAAACAACTCCTTCGGCACCATAAAGGGATACAGAATGATTACCAATTGTGATTTCACTATAAGGAAGGTGGCATACGTGGAAGGACTACAACACAACCTCATTAGTGTATCTCAGCTTGTTGGAGGCACCGGTCTCAAAGTCTCATTCGACGATGAGGGTTCTGAAATTATTGAGAAGAAAACAAAGAAAGTTATTCTCAAATCGGAGCGTAAGGGTGAAATGTTTCCTCTAAACCTCAAACCCATCAAAGGAAACCCAGCTATATGCCTGTTATCAAAAGCACAATCTGACGAAAGCTGGTTGTGGCACCGAATAAAGATATCAACAAACTTGTCACTGGAGGTCATGTTCGAGGTCTTCCATTGCTCAAGTTCGATAGAGATCATTTGTGTGCTGCATGTGAAATGGGGAAGCAGAGTCGTCAAAGTCATCCATCTATAATTAACACTAAAGTTGTTGAACCACTCGAATTACTTCATATTGATTTGTGTGGTCCATCATCTATCGAAAGCATCGGTGGTAGCAAGTATATTCTTGTTATTGTTGATGACTTTTCGCGATTTACATGGGTGTTCTTTCTAAAGCTTAAATCTGAAGCGACTCATAAGCTGAAAGTGTTCGTCAAGCAGATTGAAGTACAGCTGAAGAAGGTCGTTTGCAACATCAGAAGCGACAATGGTCTGGAATTCAAAAATAGAGAATTTGAAGAATTCCTGGCAGAAAAGGGAATAAGTCACAACTTCTCAGCTCCCTACACACCTCAACAGAACGGAATTGTTGAAAGACGAAACCAGTCTTTATGTGAAGCTGCCCGAACCATGCTAAGTTTCGCTTCCTTACCTCTTTATTTTTGGGCTGATGCTATTTCTGCTGCTTGTTTTACACAGAACAGGTCTTATCTCAACAAGCGATTCACGCTCACACCTTATGAGATTCTCAACAATAGGAATCCCAATGTGAAATTTTTCCACGTGTTCGGCTCACGGTGTTTCATCTTTAACTCTAAATAACACCGCAACAAGTTCGATGTCAAACCCGACGAGGGAATCTTTCTGGGCTACTCTCTCCCTTCCAAAGCATACAGAGTATTAAACAAGCGTTCGAGGAAAATCGAAGAGACTTACTACGTGACTTTCGATGATTGCTATGTCAAAAAGCTAAAGGCCAATGAAGACACTGCTGGGGACATCTTTCCTCAAACTGGCCAAGTCACAGTCTCGATCGCTAATCTATTCGAGAAGTTTATGGAGCTATTTGACGAACCAGAGAAAGCTACTCTCTCAGAAGCAGGCGCAGCAGACAACAAGGTAGACCACATGAAGCAAATTGTCGAAGAAGCTGCCAGGAGAATGAATGAAGGGGGATCGAATTCTGACGAACCTCCATGTTGAGGGGGAGCCAAGCTCTCCAACTACTCCCAAAAGTACTTCTCCAACCAAAAGTGCTTCACCATCCGAAGGTGCATCAACGCCTGAAAGCCCAGCACCACAAGAAACCTCTGAAGCTCAAGTTTCACAAAGCATTCCTGAAAGCTAACACATCGAGGGGGAGAAAGTTGATATGTCATACGACTACAAAAGCCAGTCCGAGCCAGAAGAAATGATCAATGCTGAACTGGACCCAACCTTTGATCCAAACTACCCTCGCCTCACCAAATGGACCAGAGATCATCCTATCTCTCAAGTGGTTGGGGATGTCTCTGAAAAGGTTCTGACCCGATCACAACTCAAGGCAAAACAGACATCCTTATTTTCCAAAGTTGAATTTTGCATGTTTAATTCATTTGTATCAAAAGTTGAACCGAAGACAGTTAACACTGCTCTCGATCACTCCGATTGGGTTCAAGCGATGCAAGATGAACTAAACGAATTCGAGAGGAACAAAGTCTGGCGCCTCATTCCAACTCCTCCAGATGCCTCGGTTGTTGGTCTCAAATGGGTCTTTAGAAATAAAATGGACAAGGAAGGGAACGTTATACGGAACAAAGCTCGTCTGGTAGTAAAAGGATATTGTCAGGAGGAAGGGATTGATTATGAAGAGACTTTCACTCCTGTAGCTAGGCTGGAATCAGTAAGAATATTTCTTGCTTATGCTGCCCACAAAAACTTTGAAGTTTTCCAAATGGACGTCAAATGTGCATTTCTTAATGGAGAACTCGAAGAAACAGTGTACGTGGAGCAACCTCCTGGTTTCGTGAACGAAAAGTATCCTAATCATTGCTACATTCTGGATAAAGCTGTGTATGGACTCAAACAAGCTCTGAGAGCCTGGTATGAAACGCTCACTAAATTCTTAAAGATGTCTAAATTCAAACAAGGTTCGGTTGACCCAACCTTCTTTCGCAAAAAGGAAGGTAACCACCTTATGATCGTTCAAATTTATGTCGATGATATCATCTTTGGTTCAACGAATCCCAGCCTAACAGCTGAATTCAGAAAGCTGATGGAGACTAAATTTGAAATGAGCTCAATGGGTCCTATTAACTTTTTCCTTGGCTTAAATATTAGACAGGGACCCAAAGGCATCTTTATCAATCAGGAAGCTTACACGAAGACTCTCTTAGCAAAATTTGGCATGATGGGAGATTCCAAAATCAAAGTCCCAATGGCATTCGGCACCAAACTAACTCCATCCCTGGACAAACCGGCTGTTGATATCACACTCTATCGTCAAATGATAGGCTCACTAATGTATCTTACTGCTAGCAGGCCTGACATCATGTTTTCTGTGTGTTATTGTGCTAGATTTCAGGCAAACCCATGCGAACCTCACATGCTTGCAGTGAAGAACATTTTACGATATCTCAAGCGAATGGCCTCCTTAGGTCTATGGTATCCTTCCAACTCAGGCTTCTTCGTTCAAGCCTACTCAGATGCAGACCTTGGAGGATGTGGACTCGACAGAAAAAGCACCACTGGCGGCTGTCAATTCCTTGACGAGAAGTTGGTTAGCTGGCAATCAAAGAAACAAACGTGCGTGTTGTTGTCTACTGCCAAAGCTGAATACATAGCCGCTGCATCCTGCACCTCTCAAGTGATTTGGATCCAGAGTCAACTTCGAGACTATGGACTCAATATGAAGAAGATCCCACTATATTGTGACTCTGAAAGTGCAATTAGGATCTGTCATAACCCAGTGCAACACTCCAAAACCAAACACATAGCACTGAGGTATCACTTCATCAAAGATCATGTGGAAGATGGAAACGTTGAAGTACACTTTGTTCGAACCACTGATCAACTGGCTGACGTCTTTACCAAAGCTCTTCCTGAAGCATCATTCAACAGAATTTTACAAGGGCTAGGTATGATGGAATCAGAGTCAGTACCTCAAACTACCTCTCAACCACAAACGTAAGAAGCGAAATTGACCGAACGTTCAGGTTCGGTTACATAATCTGACTCGCTCATCACCACAAAGGTAGTTTTCTTGGTTGTACATTTCATGTTCAAAGTTGTTTATCTTATTGTCAAAAGTATTTTCTTATTGCAAGCCTAAATTCCTTGGTTTTCTAAAAATTTTCAAAACCGAAACCTAGAGAAGGTTCGGGTTCGGTTTTTCAAAATTTTCTTAAACCGAAACCAACCGAACGCTCGGGTTCGGTTTTTCAAAATTTTCCAAAACCGAAACCAACCGAACGCTCGGGTTCGGTTTTTCAAAATTTTCCAAAACCGAAACTAACCGAACGCTCGGGTTCGGTTTTTCGAAATTTTCCAAAACCGAAACCAACCGAACGCTCGGGTTCGGTTTTTCGAAATTTTCCAAAACCGAACGCTCGGGTTCGGTTTTTCAAAATTTTCTTAAAGCCGAAACCAACCGAACGCTCGGGTTCGGTTTTTCAAAATTTTCCAAAACCGAAACCAACCGAACGCTCGGGTTCGGTTTTTCAAAATTTTCCAAAACCGAAACCAACCGAACGCTCGGGTTCGGTTTTTCAAAAATTTTCTCAACCGAAACCAACCGAACGTTCGGGTTCGGTTACCAAATTTTTCCAAAGTTTTTTTTACTCTTTCTAAGTCTTATTTTTTTCTTGCTTAATTTTTTTTTTATTATTTTATTTTCTTTCAATTTTTTTTTTATATATATCAAAAACTCCAAAAATATTTTCTTATTTTCTTTATGTGTTCGTTCGTTTATGGGGATATAATTGTTGGATTACTTAAGTATCCCTAGAAGCATGCTGTTGTATGTGTCCCAAGCCTCATAAGATTTTGAATAATAGCCTTAATGACCTGGTATAAACAAACCTTGTCTTCCCAATTAGGCTACCACATTTATTCTAATCGTGAGCTACCTCACTCTCTTCTCATATGAGATAAGAGTTTTCTGCTTGGTCCTTATTTTTGCAGCTGAGGTACTTTAATTTCTTACACCATCTCCATTACATTTCTCCATTACATTCGTTTCATCAACGTAACCCTTGAGACTCTCAGAAATTACCACTGAGGTTTATGGTTACACAACAACTGTGTTTATGATCTTAGTTTCGTGCCACTACGAGCTGAGTGAAACCCAAAATTCAACACCAAATCTGAATTGACGGTGAACAATTAATTTGCTCAAGTTTTCATCAAAGAATTGACAGATGTACCTTGATGAAATCTCAAATTTTATTTTGTGTGATTCCTATGAAATTGTTAAACCCCATAACATTTCTTCCCTCAGGATCCAGTTTTACATTTTTTGTGTTGAGATTTCATGTTTTCCAAGCCACTTTAAAATTAATTCCTACCTACTTGTTCAACAGACTACACCGGTCTCACAAGTACTTTGTTCACTTTCTATTTTATTTCAAGATTAGGACTGTTGAATCAAAGATAAAGCCACCTTATGTAGCCTAATTAAAAGAAGCCTTTCAACACTTATTAATAAGTGTTTGATCGTTATTTAACGGGAAACCACCTTTACACTTTAAGGTCTCTCTTGACTTTGAAGGAAGAGATTCGTGCCCGGGATCATTTGTTTCGTGTCATTATTGACATCACATTTAATCCTAAAAAGAGTTGCTTTATTTCTTTTCTTTTGACACTCTTAGCACGAAAATCTTTGATTTTCGAAAAAAATTTGGTACTAATAATTACAGGTTGTTTTATTGCATTGGTGGTTAATTATTAAGACGTGGTCAACAATCATCCACGTGGGAACTTAATTCAAAAGATGCCATTTAAAAGATAAGATGAAGGGTTGCTGACTCAGGCGGGAGATAAAAAGATTGAATTTCAAACGGCGGTTAAAAAGGGACGCATGCGAATTTGAAACGCCCATTCTTTAACTGACATAATGGACGTGTGTGCAAATTTCAAGCGGTTCCTCTCTGGCACATCAAAGGCGCGTGTGGAATTGAAACGGTTTCTTCTGAAACGGCACTTGTTGAGCGGCGTGTTCCTAGGAATCTGACACTCTCTCTCCTACGTGATCATCGCATGCCTTAACTGTCACGCATCTGTCCTTCCGGAAAACCTTTTCGTATTTCCATAGAAGATTTGAACAGATTTTTCTCTCTCCTTACACCCACTATAAAAGGCAGTCTCCACTCCCATTTACCTCTTTACTGCATCCGAATTTTCAAGAGAGCAAAAATTCCCTAAAGCTTTTACTGTTCATCTTCTTCTTCCTAACTACAACAATGTCAGAATCATCCTCAGTCCATGCCACCTCACACATCCTTCCCATTCGCCCTCAACAGTGTTTGGTGATTGACCTAACCCCTCAGGCGTACGATTCCTACATGTTTCCGATCATGGAGTGCCTGAAGTATTCACAAATTTCTCCTGCACTTTCTAGGGTTGAGACTGTGCCCATGGAGCTCCTCTCGCAGGTGTATGCGACTGCACATTGCGATAAAGCAGTCGATAGGGTGTTCTACGAGGTTTCTGATCACAAGACCTCGATTTCAAGGTAACGATTTGGTACCCTGCTAGGGTTTGCTGCTGACCCTTCAAGGATTAATCCGGAGATGATTCCGATTGGGCATCTTTACAACATGTTTTACAATATGGGGTACACGGAGGTGCTCACCTCCGTCGCGAAGTTTAAAAAATCCTGCTTGCCGCCACAGTGGAACGGCATGTTCACAGTCCTCTTCAAGGGCTTATCTGAATGGAGCTCAGGATCCGATGGTTCTAGTCGCCTCTTCTTGTCGATAATGTATGGCGTCTACAACGGTGTCAATCTTGACTATGGGTTTGTTCTCTGGCAACAACTCATCCAGAGCCTCTCTTCTTCTTCATGACATTTTGAGGTGTCGTATGCCCGGTTCTGGACTCTCATCACAAAGTGGGCGATGGATAAGTTCGATGTCCCCACTGCTGCCGGTGCATCGATGTCTTCGATCGGTACTTTTCATACCACGAAGATCATCGTCTCAGATGCATCCAAGTTTTCTTTCATTGGCTCCATTCCGGAGACAATGTACGGCGATGTTCCATCTGACAGCAGGATCATCAGCACTATTAAGGAGTTCATGGCGTCTGGACCTAGGGAACTCACACAGGAAATGCTCAAATCCATCCACGATGCTGACAAGCCTGTTAATAGGGGCAAAAAGGCAGATAAAGGGAAGCAAATGACCAAAGGGGCTAAAGGTCCTTCTCCCAGGAAGAGGAAACCAACCAAAGCTGCACAGTCCCCATAGCCGAAGAGGAGGAAGACTCAACCGAAGCGAAAGCTTGTAATCGCTTCCTCTTTGAGTGACTCAGACGGTGAGAGTTCAGATGCGGACGACTCTCAAAGAGGCGAAACCCCTCCAAGAGGCAACACCCCACCCCGATCACCTACCCCAGACATGGAAATCCATGTCTCACCCATTCCTTCACCTACTCAAACAATCCCTACTTCCATTCCCACCATCAACCCCTCTACCACCATTCCTCAAACCTCTTTCCCTATACCACCACCCATTTTCACAGCTACAACTACAACAACTGCAAAGCTTACAACCAACGTATCTCATATGGGGGTTCATACCGATGCAACCGAAACACCACCTGTAACCGAACCTCCTCATACAACCGAAACCCAACATACAACCGAACCTATCCACACTCAACCACCACCCGAAACTACCACCACCAACACTCAACCTGAACCTACACATACCACCACACCCCCAGCTTCACCACCCCCAACATCTCCAGATCATGCTATTGATGGAGATAACCCTTTTCTTGGAGAGGAAAATCTGACCTTCGATTCGGTCTACTTTAGTCCATTTCAGGTCCAAAGCGACGATGAGGACGATGCTCCAGTAACAAAGAAGCATCTTAAGGAGCTAAATGAGAAGGTTGACTTGCTTCTTGCTTCATCCTCCAACACTCAGTCCTCTCTCTCTGAAGCCGCTCTTCAGAAGATTGTTGATGCCTTCTCCAGGGCTCAGCATGATTCTGTCGCCTCTGCCACTGCAGCAATAGACGCCTCCAAAAAAGCATGTGAGGCAGCGACCGCAAAAGTCGATAAACTATTCTCTGAAGCCTCTTCCCTATTAAAGTCCTTACAGGAGAGCGCTGATGCAACAAAGACAACTTTGGAACCAATCGTTCAACAATTGGCCACGTTCGTCTCAACGGAGTTGAAGTCGTTCGCTACCCTACGCCAATCCATCAGCAACGACAACTCGGCCCTTCGTGCCTCCATTGATGAGCGCATCGCTAAACTTCAAGAGGATCTCGCTGCCGAAAACTCGTTAATGGACGTTCTTGCTAATAAAACCACCGCCCTCAAGGTCAAGAACGCTCAGCTTTGAAACTCTCAGCAACAGATTGAAGCTCTTCGATCCGAACGGGAGGTTATCAAAACATGTGTTTCGGATGTACACTCTGCCCTATCCAACATCCTAGAAGCACACGATCCGATTCTCAATCATTCGGTGAGGCGAACCCTTGCTGAAAAACTTACTCCTGCCCTGGATCTTCTTAGCAAAATTGAAGGGCTTTCTAGTTTCGTGTCCACTCCGAAACAAGGGGGAGAAGTGAAGTCCAGATCGACACCACCTCCTTCCTCAAAAGCTGCTCACAACCGAACCTCCTTCGATTGGTCAAACTTCGGGTTCAGGTGTGAAGGATAAAGGGAAGAAAATAGCTGAGGGAGAAGATGAAGATGATAAAGAAACCATTGCTGACTTGCTAAAACGCAAAAATAGTCGCAATGTTGAAAATGATAATGTTCGTGTGGCGCGAGAAGCTGATGAAGCCGAACGCAAGAAGAAAGAAGCCCACGATCTCCTCGAGAGCAGGAAGACTCTTTTCCCTGCTTGGACTCGGGAGAGAATGATAAAGGAGGCCATAGATACTCCAAGCATCCTATGGCTCGAACCGGTGATCTCCTTCGACTGCTACAATTCTGTCGATTCGCAGTTCGATACGCCCTTGACCCGAAAGGCGTTTATCTTCCACGCCTTCTCCAACATTTTTGAAGTCCCTCATCCTAATCCTGAGGTTGATAGGGAGTTAATCGAATTCTATCTGAAGTCTGCTCAACCACAGTACCAAACATGGAGCGCTCAGAAGATCGTTAATGTTTGGGTTTTAAAGCCATATACCGAAGGGAGATTCATCAACGTTCGGTTCAGGGTGATCAGAGGGTCTACAAGAACCGAACATCTTATATCCTTAGCAGACCTACCGAACCTCAACCCCCATGATTGGATCGTTTTGCATAACATTCTTTTGACGAATGAAGCTGAATATGGTCCAATTATAGACCATCTCAAAAGGATGATAGCTTGTTACATCATGGAGGTCGCCTTGATGGATCAGGAGATAGCCACAGTCTTCAAGAAGAAACCAAAGATATCTCCTGTTGGCTCAGCCAGTGATCTCAATCAAATGAAGATGGGAAAGATTGACCCAAGGCGTAATTCGGTCATGTTCACTACAGCAGAAGGACATAAATGTCTCTTTGCTTTAGCGGATAAACATCTTTATACCAATGCTTGTCTTGAGCATGTGTTAGGGATCATCCGTCGGTGTAAAGAGAATGCAGTGGATGATATCAAATACTTCAATGATATGATTCAATGGTACATCAAATTCAGATAAACGATACTTGCTCTTATCTCTTGTCTGTTTCAAACTGTAAAGAAGAAGGTACCTGCTGCTGCTGCTGGCTCAAGTAAAAAGTGAAGATCTCGCTCCAATTGACGCAAAGGGGGAGATTGTTGGGTTGCAGATTCGTTTAGTATTGCGTCATTGGGCTCGGCTAATAGTCCAATAGTTTTGTACTCCGGTTTGGGCCTGTCCAACCGTGAGCCTGTTAGGTTTACTATATAAGAATATGCTTGCATGCATATTTGCAAAATGATCGATAATACAATAGAGAATATTACAATAGCTTTGATTTTCTTTATCGTTCCTGTAAGACTTCTAACCCTCTACAGTTGATGTTCTTTGTCGAGCTCTTCTGAGGGTTGTTTTATAATCATTCAACACGTTTGATTCATTCTTGAGTTGTTTATTGTTTTCGTGTTCATGCTGTTTAATCTTTATTTACCTGTTTAAGATCAAATCGATATTCGAGATTAAGTTTTAATCTTATCAAATATATTATAAGTACTAATATTTTATTATGAAATTGTATGAGTTAATTAGTGTTGGGCAAGAATTAATTTAGAATTAATTTAGTGATGAAAAGAGACTAATTAAATCTATGGGGACTAATTATGTTAATTAGTTATATTTATACGTGTTGGGCTTATGATCTATGTTGGACCAAGTTTATGTATGGATACATAAAGAGTTGGGCCACATGAACCATTGATCATAAAACCCATGGGTATGGATTTGGGTTATACCCATGACCCTTGGAATCCTACATATAAATAGGTTACTCCATAGCCAAAATCACCACTTCTTTTCTTAGAGAAATATGGAGGTGTTTTGGTGAATGAAATTCTCTCTCAAGAGCCACCTTTGTCCTAGGTGTGTTATGATTCCGTTTGAGGCATTTCATACTATTGGTGCTAAGCTCATAAGGCCAAATACAACAAGGTTTCAAGCTACATCAAAAGGTATATTATCCTTACTAGTGTCTTATATGATTTATGTCAATTGTATGCTAGTTGTAGGTTCAATACCTTGGAAACCATTTGCATGTATAATTCATGAAAACATAGATCCAAGGTATTTAGGGTTGTATGTGCACCATAGGATGTTGTATTATACTAAAACCCAACACTTACCTGAAGCAGCGTCAAACTTTTTGATTCTTATTTCTTTCAGATCCTTAAGGTAGTGTGACAACCCGAATATTTCATATATATAATTTCTATAGTCAAACATTTCATTTGGAAGTCAAATTCATTTCCGCCATCTTTTAGCAAAATTTAAAATTTTTTTTAGTATTCTGAACTTTTCACACTTAACGATCAAGTCTTAGAAAATAACCACTAAAGCCCTAACACCAAAAATCATGCCCTAAACTCGATAAGATGGAGTTTACGGCGGTAAACTCCGGGGCAGTAAAGTCACCCTATATAAGGGTTGAGTGGACCACATTTACACTCTTTTAACACTCTAGATACTCTCTCTCTCTCTCTCTCTACCCTCTCTCTTCAAAACCCGATTTCTTCCAAGAATCTTCAAGTTTTCATCCCCAAACTGTAAGTTCTCCTACCCTATAACGTGTTAAAGCTTATTTCATGTCCATATAGAATTTAAATCACCCAAAAATAGCATGAACAAGGTGTTTACGGCCCAAGAACTTCTTAGGCCATAAACCCTTAAAAAGGGTGCCAAAATGCCCCTAACTCCTTCCTTGTGCTTAGAGACTAGCTTAGATCATACCCTCGAAGTGTTATGGACCTTAAACATCAAGTTTTGGAGGGTTGAATGAGGGTTTACGGCCCAAGATATTCTTAGGCCTTAAACTCCCTCAAATGGTGCAAATGTGCCCTAATCACCTCACCTAGCCTTGGACATTAACCTAGAATTATGCCTCAATAAATTAGGGACTTGAATCAACTATTTGGCACTTTATGCCATGTGTTTACGGTCGTAAACTCATGGGGAAGTGGTCCCCAGGCCGTAAACTCCCCACAAGACCATTTTTGGACCTTAAACTCACTCAATCTCTCGTTCAGGCCTTGGAACACTTAACCACTTAAGTTATAATAGTTTTAAGACCCATTTGGTGACCCAATTGAGATTTTAGGGCCAGGCGTAAACTCCGTTGGGCCGCAAACTCCAACAAATATGGTCATTTGACCATACACTTCCGTATAAAGCGTTACACTCCTTTATTGGAACCCTATAGCCTCCTAGCACTTGACCAAAGTGTTTTTCCACGAATTAGGATGTTTATACATGTTTAATTAGTGTTATCATCACTAATTATATGTAAACATATGTCTTCATATGATACTATGGTCATTAAGTGTGTACAAGTCTTCACTTGACACCACGCACTCAACCGACACTTCCATCCGATCCATTCGCTACATGTGAGTTCATACCCCTTAATTAAACTTTCCACTGTTTTTAAATGATTTTATGGGGGGGGGGGGAATACAAGTTAAATCCAACAAATTATAGTATTAATCACATGTGATTTATGACCTGCAACCACAAGGATTTTCTATATTTATAACTGCTTTGACAACAAAAACTATTTTTATTGTTTATCAAAATCGTTTTTCATGTTAAATTGTATTAAAAACTAGTTCCAAACTCTTTTAAAACTTCTTTAATTCTAAACTATACCTACACCAATATATTTATATAAATAAGACTTGAAGGACTTAGAACTGATAGCTCACCTTACCTCCTGTTCTTTTTTGATTGTGGACTTAGGGTATATTGCTATCTGTCCGATTGTCGTTGAATTCTTAATTATATATTGTATATATTCGTGTTAGATATATAAGTCTTCATTTCAGATCAATACCTTTTTGTATCAAAGTCACGCAACTAGCATTCTATTTAACTATAATACGTATAGTTAAGGATTACTGCTCATTACTATTATTCCCATGGCACTTACTATAGTTGGTACTGTTATGAGTCTATACACGTTAAATACTATACAAAGAGAATACCGTATACTATATAAGAGAACATTCAATACGTTATACCAAGAAGTACATTATACTATAATACAAGAGAATATACTAAAACAGAATGTGACATACTATTCCTCGATACGACACTTCACTGTGCCACCACCGTGTAACCAGAGTCTCCTGGAGGGAGAGCGGGCATTATGTGTATAGATCTATATGGGAAGACACTCCCACATCCGACAGCTAGCTACAGTCCGAGCCATCTAGGCCTAGGCGTGACAAAATGTCACCATACTACGTGTGACCTGGAGGGTCATCAGTTATTCGATTGTCGATCAGCATGGTTACATACGAGTTCACATTCAAACCTTTAATTAACACATTAAGAATTAAAGGAAAAAAAAACTCCCCGAGGGGTATTGTACATTTTAATACTACCTGGAGTCTGCATTTTATTACATTCAGCAGGCAGTGACACTGCTGTGGTAAAACATTATTTTCCCTGTATACTTTACATAAATGAAGTCTAAAACTATAATTTTCATAAGTAATAGTTCATTAGGAAAACTTTTACACACTCAAATGATCAAACTTTCAAATAACTTGGTCTTGGTAGAAGACTACTTTTATTGGAAAATATAGGATTTTCTTGGGATTATTCTATTTTCAAACATTGATAACATCTCTTATATTACATGATTGTAAACACTTTTATACAAGCAATGACACTAAATACTTATGAACTCACCAGCTTTATGCTGATACTCGTTTTCAAAATAACTTGTATTCTCAGGTCAACAATAGATAGGTACTGATGTAGTTTTTGAGAAGATGGAGCACATACAAGACCCATCTTTCATTTTTATTTATACTTTTGGTGTCTATCAAACTGTACAGAGCACACTTGTATTACAGTTATTATATTAATGCAATGGATGTTATCGCTTGTTTTTACTATTATGCATTGTTATGATACTGTACATGACGTCCTCCACCCCAAAACGTATTCCGCTGTTCCCGGTTTTGGGGTGTGACAGATTGGTATCAAAGCATTGTTTATAGTGAATCAAATATATCAACCCATAAAAGATATACGAACTATAAACACATCGGGATTAAAACACTCTGACCAAGAATATATACTTTTAAATAGTAAAATATTTAACTAAGTATATATATATATATATATATATATATATATATATATATACACACACATCCATATATACAAAGAGTCAGTATCATACTAGAACAGAACAAAAGTATTAAGATTGTTGAACATCACAATTGGGCTTAGAGACATATAGTCAAAACTGGGTGGATGTATGTCACACCCCCGAACCAGACGGCGGAAACGTCCGGGGGCTGTCGTGACTCAATTGAATACCATCACAATGAATATACATGAAACATAACATCATGCAATATCAAGCATTGGAATATTACAACTGGTGGCGTTTACATTCAGTACATAGTTTCAAAATATTACATTCCCAAAAGTAAATTGTTAGATATTAATTAAACAACAGCAAAACGCCATAGAGTACAATTCTTCCTTCACTTTATCTGTTACCTGAGAATACAAGTATTTTGAAAAATGTCAACATATGAAATGTTGGTGAGTTCATAAGTAATGTTTGAAAGCCAATATTTTGTATTGTTTTGAAAACCACCAGAAAATCCGATATTTTCTGAAAATTGTATAGTATAAAATAAGACTTTAAGTCCAAAAATGTGATTTTTAGCCCAAGATGTTCATCTAAACCAACTTGGTTATTTTTCTAGTAATGACTTATGTATAATGATATGTTTTAGCACTTGTTTCACGCATCATAACACAAATCTCGATTTTTAGGTCCTTTTGACTAGTTTCAACACCATAAACATACAAAAGTATGTAAATAAACATAGAAATCATACAAGGCATACACATAATGATAGATCTACACATTTGCTTGTATTCTCCCCCCACAAAACTTATAAAAACCGAAAATAAGGGGGTATGAAGCTCACCTTGGGTGTGGTTTCGGTTTTGGAGGAGAAGATGGAAGAAAACTAAAGTGATTTTCGGCCCTAGCACCTTTCCTTGGTAAATCTCGAGTTTGGTGACTTCTAAGGTGCACGATCACAAGTTGGAATAGATTTAGAAGAGATTTTTGATGGAATGAAGTAGCTAGATTATGGATTAGTCATCAACTTACCTTAGATGATGATTTTGTGGGAAAAGCCTCCCTGAGAAGCTCTTGATTCTCGAAATTTTTGAAGAAGGAGGGAGGAGATGTTCTTCAAGATTTAGAGAGAGTGGAATAGATTTTTGTGAGTGTGTGTGTTGTGTTTGGCCGAGAGCAAGAAGAAAGAGGAGAGAAAGGGTTGAGTTGACATTCCTTGATGCATGTTGATCCATGCATGGAGATATGTGGGATATAAGTGAGGTGGCATGCATTAAGTCAACTCCTTTCTCATGGGCTTGCCTTGGGCCGAGATTTGGGTAGGAAGAAAAGGTTTTTGGGCTTTATTTCCCCTAAGCCCATATAGGAGTTAAGTTGGATGATTTTTTGGCCTAAAAAAATATAATATGATTTTTACACTTTGTTGGGCTAGTTTAGGTTAGTCATGGTTCAAAATTTTTAATTTATTTCCTCCTAGGCCAAATATGGCCCAAAATGTTGAAATAAATGGATGTGGGTCCAATTAGAGCCCATTTAAAGGTTCTAATCCCATGATAGTCAAATTGGAAGCTTATTGGTCTCTTGAGTCCAATAAGGAAGTTCTAGTCCAAAATGGACCTAAATAAGAACCCCTAGGGTTTCCAATTGCTTGTTGACTATTTGTAGTACTTGTATGGTGTATTGAATTGATGTTTCGTTGTCATAGAGTAAGTATCATACATGCTCTGAGGTTTTTGATTCTACATTTTTACTTGAATGTAGTGATTACAAGACACAAAATTTCTAGTTGTGACAATGTAGCCTGATCAACTACATTATTCCTGGAGTGACTAGCATGTGCGTATGAGTGATTGTGATGTTGCAACAGGTCTAAAACTTATGAACACTACTACACGAACATTAGAACAAGAATACTATAGGAGTATTCTGCAATTCTATAACATACATATGTGAAAACTAAAAAGGTCGTTACTAGTAGAGCAATAGTTGTTAAGTGGATACTTTATGGTTACATGTAATTATGGCATTATAGACTTAGAATTTGTGATCTTTGCTTTACTTCCTGTTCCTTGTTTGGTTGTGGATTTAGAATCTATGGACTTAGAATCTGTGATCTTTGCTTTATGGTTACATGTAATTAAGGCATTATAGACTTAGTCGACGGTCTATTCTGCCTCGGTCACATGTAATTAGTGTGCACTATGCATGTATTGGCCTAACTCATGACGATAATCTTATAAGTACCTTAGATTTGAACGTCTATTAACTATTCTTTCCCCATTTCTCACGTAGATAGCGTGGCTGGCTTCCACCTTCCCGGTGATCCGTACTTTCCAAACCACGACAATGGAGGATGGCTTGATGAGGAGCCAGATGATGATCACCCGATCCCTTTGGATGATCACCGTGCAGAGGGTTTCTCGGATAACTCTGACTCCGAACTAGAAGTTAACAACCTGCCCCCAATAGCTCTAAACCCTAACCCTCGTCCAACATTTCAGGGTCCCATTCCCATGTGGGTAACAACCTTGAACCGATGGAGCGATGAGCAGGGAAAGCCTTTACCTTTCAACGGAGACCAAAGCTTCCACAACATAAGCGAGGGATGTTCAGCGGACCGAGTCATGACCATCATGGTCTGTAGGATTGCCAGGAACATCGAACAAGGTCAAGAAGCCATTGGCAGAGTTGTGGAAGTTGATGCCAACTCTAACCTTAACATTGTTCGTATCCGCCAACAGGAAGAAGCCATGGATAGGACAAGGAGGACCAATGAGGCTCTACAGCAACAGCTAGCTGCATCCTGATCCGAAGTTAGGGAACTCCGAGTGCGTTAGAGGGCTCAGGAGCGACATCTTCAGGAAGTTGTACACCAACTGGCCGATCTTAGGGTTCGCCCAATGGGTACCCGTCGCCAGTAGAAGATATCAACTCATCTTTCTCTTTTGATAAGGACTAGCTTTTCTTTTCCTATGCTCGATAAAGCACTTGTCTGTAAACATTCCTAAATCTGAAAGTACTCTAACTAGGCTCCTAGGCTGCCAACATTTTCCCTTATGGTTTAATGTAGGACCTATTGTTAGGTCATTTTCCCAAACTCATTTTACATCATTAATACCAGCAATATTGGCAGTTATCTACTTCATGGGGAAAGTCTATAATCTTTGTGCTTTCCTACTTTGTTACTATGACTCTATTTAATATTTGGACTATGACAGTTTAGTCTGTAAAACTCTCTCATCCTGTTTACTATCGATTCTTATCATTGTTATCATCTTTATGAACTCCAGCAAGAGATGCCTCCCCGTAAGCGCCCGAACAGAGGCAGACCTGCGACTCAAACTCCTCCACCACCACCTCCTCCATAGTTCGACCCGGTGATGTTTCAGACGGCTGTAACCGTAGCTGTGACTGCAGCTATGGCCCAAATGAATTCTAGTGACGCTAGTTAACCTAGAATGGGCGTCAACTCTAGACATGGTGAAGTTCACCAACGGACATAGGGGTGTACCTATAAGGACTTCATGAACTGCAAACCAACCTTCTTCAATGGGACTAGAGGAATCCTTGCATTGTCCCATAGGTTCGAAAGAACGGATGCAGTCTTTGAAATGTGCTCATGCCCCGAGGAGAGTAAGATAAAGTTTGTTTCGGCCACCTTCACTGAAAGGGCCCTGACATGGTGGAACGGCCATGTCAATTCACTCTCTTTAGTAATAGCCAACGCCATGTGCTGGGACACAATGAAGAACCTTTTGAGAAGGGAGTACTGCCCTAGAGGTGAAATTCAAAAACTCGAGGAGGAACTCTGGAACCTCAAGATGAAAGGGACCGACATAACAGCTTATACAGCCAGGTTTTACGACTTGGCAGCTATGTGTCCTAACATGATCCCTTCTGAAAGCAAGAAAATTGAACGATACATCTGGGGTTTAATGCCCCCGTATCGAGGAAATGTTCTATCATTACACCCGATGACCTTTGATAGTGCCAAGGAATTGGCTCAAAGGTTGACTGATCATGAAGTTCCTTCCACTCCATCAACAACCACAACGGTTGCCGCTGCACCAACCAAGTCATCCGACAACAAGAGGAAATGGTGGGACCGGAATAAGGGTAAGTCAACTCAATCATCCTCCAAAAACCAACAGACAGTGGCTGTCCATGCTACCACTACTCCTGTTACCCCTGCACCAGCCAAAACATATGCTGGAAACCTACCCAAGTGCACCATGTGCTCTTTCCATCATCACGGCCCCTGTCGTGAAATGCACTGCACTAACTGCGACCGGAAGGGTCATACCGTCCGGTTTTGCAGGTCTCAACCCAAACCCATCAATCAAGCTCCCAGTACCAGAGTGAGCCAAGCCTGCTATGGCTATGGCGAGACAGGGCACTTCAAAAGAAATTGCCCGAAAGCTGGGAATGCGGGAGGAACAGGAAGGCTACTTGCTATTGGCCACAATGAAGCAGTAGTAGACCCCACAGTAGTCACGGGTACGTTCCTTCTCGATAACTCTTATGCTTGTATCCTATTCGATAGTGGGGAAGAAAGAAGCTTCGTAAACCAAAACTTTAAACACTTACTTAAACAATCCTCACAACCGTTAAAAGAAACCTTTGTCGTAGAAATGGCTAACGGAAAGACAGAGAGTTCTAACAAGATCTACATAGGTTGCACCCTCACACTAGATAATCATTCGTTCCAAATCCACCTCATACCAGTAGCAATCAAGAGTTTCGACGTCATCGTGGGCATGGACTGGTTGAGTCTCCATCATGCCGATATTCTGTGCTTCGATAAAGCAATCCATCTAAATCTACCAAATAACAGAACTCTGTTAATCTACGGAGATAGACCCAGTACGAGTCTTCAAATCATCTCAAGTATTCAAGCCTAGAAGTACTTGTGTAAAGAATATCGTGCATTCCTTGCACATGTTGTCGACACGAGCCAGAAAATGAAAGATCTAAAAGACTTCCCCGTAGTATGCGACTTCCCTGACATTTTTCCAGAAGAGCTACCAGGTTTACCTCCCCAACGTCAGGTCGAGTTCAGGATCGACTTAATTCCAAGAGCTACCCCAGTAGCCAAGTCGCCCTATCGTCTAGAACCTACTGAGATGCAGGAATAGTCCGGTCAAATTAACGAGCAGCTCAACAATGGCTTTATAAGACCGAGTTTCTCACCCTGGGGAGCGCCGATCTTGTTCGTAAAGAAGAAAGACAGATCGTTCCATATGTGCATCTCCATATAGACGATTTATTTGACCAACTGCAAGGGGCAAGTTATTTTCCAAGATTGATCTAAGGTCCGGGTATCATCAATTGCGAATGCTCGAAGAGGATGTTCCAAAAACAGCTTTCCGAACTCGTTACGGACACTATGAGTTCATAGTGATGCCATTTGGACTGACCAACGCACCGCAATATTCATGGAATTAATGAATAGGGTGTGTTGTCCTTACTTGGATTAGTTAGTCATCGTCTTCATTGATGACATACTCATCTACTCTCGAAGTAAGGAGGAGCATAGCGATCACTTACGACAAGTCCTGGAAACCCTACGATCGGAGAAGTTATATGCGAAGTTCTCTAAGTGTGAATTCTGGATACAAAGAGTCGAATTCTTAGGACACGTGGTTAGCGAGGAAGGAATCCACGTGGACCCATCCAAGATTAAAGCTATTGAGAACTGGTCAGCACCGAAGACGCCTACAGAAATTCGTCAATTTCTAGGCCTCGCTGGCTATTAACGCAGATTCATTCAGAACTTCTCTTGGATCGCAAAACCCCTTACAATGTTGACCCAGAAAGGCGTAGCCTTTGACTGGGGAGAGAAACAAGAGAAGGCATTCCAAACCCTGAAACGAGCCTTATGCACCGCACCGATACTATCCCTTCCCGAGGGGACAAATGATTTTGTGGTTTACTGCGATGTGTCCAATCAAGGGCTCGGTTGTGTTCTGATACAACGAGGTAAGGTCATCGCGTACGCCTCAACACAGCTGAAGACACATGATGCCAACTACACCACACATGACCTCGAATTAGGAGCAGTTGTGTTCGCCCTAAAAATTTGGAGACACTACCTGTACGGTACGAAGAGCACGATATACACCGACCAGAAAAGCCTCCAACACATATTCAACCAGAAGGAGCTCAATTTGAGACAACGACGATGGGTTGAGCTACTCAATGACTATGAATGAGAAATTCGTTATCATCCGGGTAAAGCCAATGTAGTAGCAGATGCCCTAAGCCAGAAGGAATATCCTGGTCGGAGAGTCAAGTCATTAACAATGAGTATCCATTCGCATCTACCCGCACGAATTAAAGAGGCTCAGCTAGAAATAGGGATGACAATGGGTACGGGTATACCAGGTTTCGTATTCCCCATCCCCATACACGAATCCCCATCCCCATCCCCATCCCCGAGCCCATCCCCATCGAGGATTAAAAATCTATCCCCATCCCCATCCCCAGTGGGTATCGGGGATCCCCAATGGGTAACAGGGATATTTTCCCGTTACAAAGTTTTGAACATTTATGAAAAATAACTCCTAATTATATATTAACCAACAAAACAGAAACTAACATAACTAATATAAAACACTATAATCACTGAACGTCTTCAAACACGAACAATAACATTCAAGGTTACAAATTAAATCATTTTTTGCAAAAAAAGATATAAAATGTCTTCCTTCCCAAAACTATACATTTAATTGTTAGAAAACCTTAATTTGTCTACTGAACATTTGTTTATGCATTATTAAAAATAAAACCAAAATATATCGGGTACCCATCGGGGACGGTTCGGGTACGGGTATGGGTAACCCGGTAGGTAGAACCATCCACATCCCCATCCCCGCTTTTTGTATTCGGGAATACCCATCCTCATCCCCGTCCTCGGTCAACTTGGGGATTTACCTGGTCAACTTGGGTTAGGGTTTCGGGTACCCATCAGGTACGGGTTTTTTTTGCCATCTCTAGCTAGAAGCCTTGAAACCTGAGAATGTGGCGGGAGAATCCCTACGAGGAATGGATAAGAACTTGGAGGTGAAGGGTGACAGAGCCTTATATCTCATGGACCGAATCTGGACACCGTGACATGGTGGCTTTAGAGACTTGGTCATGAAGGAAGCCCACAACACTTGGTATTCCGTTCACCCAGGTTCAAATAAGATGTATCTGGATCTTAAAAAGTCATACTGGTGGCCTAACATGAAAGCAGAGATTGCTACCTTCGTGAGTAAATGCCTTACTTGCGCCAAGGTCAAGGTCGAATACTAGAAACCATCAAGTCTACTGCAACAACCAGACATACCTGAATGGAAGTGGGAGCGGATCACTATGGATTTCATAACCAAGCTACCCAAGACAACGGTTGGGTTTGATACCATATGGGTCATCATCGATAGATTGACCAAGTCTGCACACTTCCTGTCCATCAAAGAAACAGACAAGATGGAGAAACTCACATAAACATACATTAAGGAGGATCGTACGATTGCATGGTGTTTCTATATCTGTAATCTTCGATAGAGATAGCAGATTCACTTCGAGGTTCGGGTAGTCATTACAAAGCTCCTTAGGAACGAGGTTGTACATGAGTACAACCTACCATCTGCAGATCGACGGACAAAGTGAGAGAACTATCCAAACTTTGGAAGATATGCTACAAGCCTGTGTGATCGACTATTGTAAGTCATTGGATACCCACTTACCCCTTGTCAAGTTTTCCTTCAACAACAGTTATCACACGAGCATTAAGGCAACTCCATTCGAAGCCCTCTACGGCTGATAGTGAAGATACCCTCTGTGTTGGGCTGAGGTGGGTGACACTCAGTTAGCTAAAGTATGAGTTCCTGACAACGCTCTCATGGTTCCGGAGATCATTCGAGAAATGACCGAGAAGATTGTACAAATTTGTGAACGATTGAAAGCCTCTATAGATCGATAGAAAAGCTACGCAGACAGACGGAGAAAACCATTGGAGTTCCAGGTGGGAGACCGAGTCCTTTTGAAAGTCTCACCCTGGAAAGACACGATACACTTTGGAAAGCGTGGAAAGCTGAATCCAAGATACATAGGGCCTTTTGAGATTCTCGCTCAAATCGGCCCCGTAGATTACAAACTCAACCTACGCCACGAGCTCAGTAACTTACATCCTACCTTCCACGTCTCGAACTTGAAAAAGTGCCTATCCGACGAGACTCTCGTAATCCCACTCGTCGAGATCGAGATCAACGAGAGCCTCAACTTCGTGGAATAACCTGTGGAAATTATGGATCGAGAAGTCAAACGCACGAAGCAAAGCCGCATCCCAATTGTAAAGGTTCGTTGGAACGCCAAGTGAGGACCGGAGTTCACTTAGGAGCGTGACGATCAAATGAAACATAAATATCCTCATCTTTTTGCTTATTTATTGTGTAATATCTTAATTATTTGAATTCTAATTTCGGGACGAAATTCCCTTTAACGGGGGGATGATGTGACAACCCGAATATTTCATATATATATATATATATATATATATATATATATATATATATATATATATATAATTTCTTCAGTCAAACATTTCATTTGGAAGTCAAATTCATTTCCGCCATCTTTTAGTACAATTTAAAATCTGTTTTAGTATTCCGAACTTTTCACACTTAATGATCATGTCTTATAAAATAACCACTAAAGCCCTAACACCAAAAATCATGCCATAAACTCGATAAGATGGAGTTTACGGTGGTAAACTCGGGCGGTAAGCTCGGGCGGTAAACTCCGGGGCAGTAAACTCACCCAATATAAGGGTTGAGTGGACCTCATTTACACTCTTTTCACACTCTAGATACTCTCTCACTACCTTGTCTCTTCAAAACCCGATTTCTTCCAAGAATCTTCAAGTTTTCGTCCCCAAACTGTAAGTTCTCCTACCCTATAACGTGTTAAAGCTTATTTCATGTCCATATATGTCACACCCCGCTAAATCGGAAACGCAAGATATGACAGCGATAAAGGTTTCATTGCAAAAGATAAAGATACATCACCATAGCAATATTTAAATGTTTACAACCCATAGCTTAAACAAAACAAAGTACAAGTTTTCCAAAATAACATTGTTCAAAATATAACTTCATAAAATAACTTCCACACAATGCAGCATGCTCTATGATGATGAATCTTTATATCCACTTACTAATTATTTCCTAAAAAAGCATGTAAAACGAGCGTCAACTATGAAAATAGTTGGTGAGTTCACAAATTTATAAAATCAAGATTTGGAATAAGGCTTTTCATAAATACAAGTACATTGCTTTAATGAGAAACAAAGTTCATTACTATAATGATAAACAAAGTTGATTGCTATAATTGATAAACGAGCTTATTGCCATAATAAATAACAAGTTTATTGCTATAATGAGTAACGAGTTTGTATGTGTATGAGCAAACAATGAGCTCTCAACCAAACCTATGACTGAAGCCCAATCAAGATCTATGCTTATCGTTCCATAGATGAATATGGTATCATGCACTCCAGCAATAGGGTGAGTCAGGAGTTGTCAATTCCTAATAGCGCTATCCATAATGACCATTGGCTCGAAGAGTTAATGGTTAGAGATAAGGGAAGGGCCTTAATACGATAAGTTCTCATGTTCCGTGTTGCATAGACATACATAGAGAGATATATCAATAAAATAGCAATCATGTTTGATACAAATCAATTTAAATACAACATTCAAATAATAGTTTTTCGGGACATGCTTTTCCACCCCAAAACAAAAAAACTGAAAACAGGGGAGTGCGTGAATACTCACAATGTTTCGAGTAGGTACAAGTGGTGCCTCGAAATACACCAACGTCTTACTACCGGGATCCTATGACATCAAACACACACTAGTGAGTTTCCATGTCGAAATCTAATGCTAATATACTAAACTCTACATATAGCGAAATGGCAATTTATATTCTAATATTGGATTTTATATTAATTGGATACACATTTTCTAAAATGATGAAATTCTACAAGTGGTGCGATTAATACAACTTTGGGATATTAATTTTCCAGATTTAGTAATATAAATTTAAGGGTGTTTCAACTCATTTAAAGGTGTTGTAAATTCCTAAAAATGTAAAATATTATCAAACATTTTCCAAAAATTATCAAACCTTGTATTTTCATTCTAAATATAATAGAGGTTTTCCAGAAAATTTTTCTTGAATTTTTGATATGGTTAACTATTTTCCAAATTTTTTAAGTCTTCATAACAACATAAATTCACGAAAAATAGCACTCAAAGGAAAAAAAAATCTCAAACTTTTTATTTTACTGTTATTAAAAATTACTCAACAGGGAAAAATATAAAAATGGATTTCCAAGCTGTTTAACTATATATTCTGATTTTTGAGCATTTATTCTAATAAAAATTGAAATAAATAGAAAAAGTTTCGAAAATTACCCAAACTCTTTATTTAACTGTTATTATACATAAATATGCTGGGAAAAATATAAAAGATATTTTTCAGTGGGTATTTATACTTTTCCTTGTTTTATCCCCTTAAATAATTATTAATTGAAGAATAAATAATAAACAGTTAAAATAAATTACCAAAAATTTTTATAACATCATTTACAGTGTAAGTAACCTGGGAAAAATACCAAAAGTGATTTTCATATTGTATAATCCGGTTTTGGGTATTTATGTGCATTTAAGTGTATTTAAGTGTATTTAACCTTAGAAAATAGGAGAAAAAAGTTTACAGTAGAGAAAATCATCAACATTTTTATGTAACCTCCTACTGTACAACATGATGTTCTGGTCAAATTTTATGAATTTTGGATAATCATAACTATTTTTCCTATTTTTAGGCCATTACAATTACCAAAAATTGGGAAAAATAGGAAGGCATGATAACAAATTCTGAAATTATTTTTCTAGGTCTACCACCACAGGTAAGGGCTGCGAAAATTGTTAGATAAAATTTTCACATCCCTACAGTGGTTTTGTGATTTATTATATCCAAACAAAACAAAAATCGAAAATCATAGCAACATAATTCGATGAAATTTAATGAGAGGTCTTTATTCATCATAGGGGTCATCAGCGAATTTATTCCGGATTTATAGACCTCTGGAAGTATTTTATGTGATTTATGCCCTTGTTTTCTTGTAACAATTTTAATAAATCAAAGAAATGATAAAAACTCTTGAAGTGTTTCAGATGTTCATATTACCTTAATGGGAATCTGGAAAAAAAATTATTTGAACATAAAAGAACTTTTAGATATTTTTATAGACAAAATCGTTTACATGCACTATTCACAATGTACTTTGCTCATCAAGCTCTTTAGCTTGATGTTCGTTACATGCATCACAGTTTGAGGACCATGCATGGACATATGTTTGTAATAGTGATGTTTTTAAAGGAAATACTTGAATGCATAAGATGTTTGAACCTTAAAACTTGTAAATATCCAAACTTTAGCGTTTGACATAGGTTTTGGTCCTTGGATTTCACCATTAAACAACATGCATGTTGCTTTTGAGTGAAACCCTACCACCATCATCATCAAACTCGACATTCATGACCATGTTCATGAATGTTCATAAAGAATGGTGTAGAAGGAAGAGAAATACAAGAAAACCCTTTAAAAACAACAAGGAAAAGTAAGGAAAGGTGAATGATTTTCGTGTATACCTTGAAGATTAGCCTTAGAAGATGAAGATTTGAGTGTGAAGAGGTGTTCTTGACTAAATATTTTCGTAAGTTTAGAGAGAGAGAAAGAGAGTTTGAGTGTTGGAAGGGTGGAGTGTGAGAGACATTGAAGAGAGAAGTGGAAGAGTGGGGATTAGGTCTTAATGATTGAGTTTTGGGAAGAGAGAGCATAGGGGAGGGGAGAGTGGCCGGATTTTTGAGTGCATTAAAGCCTCCTCTCTCCTAAATTAAAACTTTATAAAACTCCCTCCTTAATTTTTATAAAACCCCAAATTTTTATAAAAGTGTTTATTAAGGCAATTCTTCATTTATTTAAAAATCTTGTTTTTAACTAATAAATTATGATTAATGTATGATAATTTAGATTTCTATTTCATTGATTATAATCCATAATTTAATTAATAACAATTTGATATTAGGAAGTTTATAGCAAATTTTATAAAGTTTTTAAGCTTTAAGGTTTATAAATTTGGATGTTGGCTCTTTAGGGTTTTTGGAACATTGTTTGATATTCACTATCATATTGGAATGAAATTAGAATATTTTAATTTATTTTTAGGGTTTTATACCCTTTTTCAATTGTAACAAAGTTTGAAGTTTCATTCTAATTATGTTATTGGCATTTCCTATTATAGTTAAACAACTTACTAGAATCGTAAGAGTCAAGTATATTAGTCCTAGATCTTAGTTGGATCCTAGTTTATGCAAGATGTTGACCTAATTTATACCACTAGGCCATGGCATGTTGTGCATGAATGGTTTTTATAAAGATGCATGAGTCCGATAATGACCCGAATTGACAGTTGTTAAGTACCCCCCACTTAAAAAGAATTTCGTCCCGAAATTCATTCTATGTCATCGCTTGTCATCGCATGGGAAAAGTTGTGGATACTTTTCCTTCATGAAGTCCTCACGCTCGCAGGTATACTCCGGCCCGCATTTTGAGTTCCATCGAACTTTCACAATCGGGATCTTACTCCGCTTAAGTTGTTTTACCTCTGTCAAGGATTTCTATCGTTTCCTCAACAAAGTTTTGCTTATCATTGATTTTAATTTCCTCCAGGGGTATTATCAATGCTTCGTCGGCTAGACATTTCCTAAGATTGGAGACATGGAATGTGCCGTGAATGGCGCTTAACTCTTGGGGCAATTGGAGTTTATAAGCCACCAGACCAATCCTTTCAATGATTTCAAAGGTTCCAACATATCCCGGGCTTAGTTTTCCTTTCTTACCAAAGCATACAAGCCCTTTCCAAGGTGACACTTTTAAAAGTACCTTGTCTCCAACTTGGAATTCTAATGGTTTTCGACGATTATCTGCACAACTTTTCTGACGATCTCTGGCGGCTTTAAGCCTATCTTTGATGATTGCAATCTTGTCAGATGTTTCCTAAATAAGTTCGAGTCTAGTCAATTGTCTGTCTCCGATTTCTGTACAGCATAAGGGCGAACGACATCTGCGTCCGTACAATGCTTCATTTAGAGCACATTGGATACTCGTGTGATAACTGTTATTGTAGGAAAACTCAATTAGAGGAAAATGAGTATCCCAATTTCCTTTGAACTCAATGACACACGCCCGTAGCATGTCTTCCAATGTTTGTATTTTTCTTTGATACCACATCTGTCACACCCCGCTAAATCGGAAACGCAAGATATGAGAGCGATAAAGGTTTCATTGCAAAAGATAAAGATACATCACCATAGCAATATTTAAAAGTTTACAACCCATAGCTTAAACAAAACAAATACAAGTTTTCCAAAATAACATTGTTCAAAATATAACTTCATAAACTAACTTCCACACGATGCAGCATGCTCTATGATGATGAATCTTTATATCCACTTACTAATTATTTCTTGAAAAAACATTTAAAACGAGCGTCAACTATGAAAATAGTTGGTGAGTTCACAAGTTTATAAAATCAAGATTTGGAATAAGGCTTTTCATAAATACAAGTACATTGCTTTAATGAGAAACAAAGTTCATTACTATAATGATAAACAAAGTTGATTGCTATAATTGATAAACGAGCTTATTGCCATAATAAATAACAAGTTTATTGCTATAATGAGTAACGAGTTTGTATGTTTATGAAAATAGTTGGTGAGTTCACAACTTTAGCTCTGATACCACATCTATCATACCCCGCTAAATAGGAAACGCAAGATATGAGAGCGATAAAGGTTTCATTGCGAAAGATAAAGATACATCACCATAGCAATATTTAAAAGTTTACAACCCATAGCTTAAACAAAACAAATACAAGTTTTCCAAAATAACATTGTTCAAAATATAACTTCATAAAATAACTTCCACGCGATGCAGCATGCTCTATGATGATGAATCTTTATATCCACTTACTAATTATTTCTTGAAAAAACATTTAAAACGTGCGTCAACTATGAAAATAGTTGGTGAGTTCACAAGTTTATAAAATCAAGATTTGGAATAAGGCTTTTCATAAATACAAGTACATTGCTTTAATGAGAAACAAAGTTCATTACTATAATGATAAACAAAGTTGATTGCTATAATTGATAAACGAGCTTATTGCCATAATAAATAACAAGTTTATTTCTATAATGAGTAACAAGTTTTTATGTGTTTGAGCAAACAATGAGCTCTCAACCAAACCTATGACTGAAGCCCAATCAAGATCTATGCTTATCGTTCCATAGATGTATGGTATCATGCACTCCAGCAATAGGGCGAGTCAGGAGTTGTCAATTCCCAATAGCGCTATCCATAATGACCATTGGCTCAAAGAGTTAATAGTTAGAGATAAGGGAAGGGCCTTAATACGATAAGTTCTCATGTTCCGTGTTGCATAGACATACATAGAGAGATATAGCAATAAAATAGCAATCATGTTTGATACAAATCAATTTAAATACAACATTCAAATAATAGTTTTTCGGGACATGCTTTTCCACCCCAAAACATAAAAACTAAAAATAGGGGAGTGTGTGAATACTCATAATGTTTCGAGTAGGTACAAGTGGTGTTTCGGAATACACCAACGTCTTACTACTGGGATCCTATGACATCAAACACACACTAGTGAGTTTCCATGTCGAAATCTAATGCTAATATACTAAACTCTACATATAGCGAAATGCCAATTTATGTTCTAATATTGGATTTTATATTAATTGGTTACACTTTTTCTGAAATGATGAAATTCTACAAGTCGTGCAATTAATACAACTTTGGGATATTAATTTTCCAGATTTAGTAATATAAATTTAAGGGTGTTCCAACACATTTAAAGGTGGTTTAAATTCCTAAAAATATAAAATATTATCAAACAGTTTCCAAAAATTTTCAAACCTTGTATTTTCATTCTAAATATAATAGAGGTTTTCCAGAAAATTTTCTTTGAATTTTTGATATGGTTAACTATATTCCAAATTTTTTAAGTCTTCATAACAACATAAATTCACGAAAAATAGCATTCAAAGGATAAAAATTCTCAAACTTTTTATTTTACTATTATTACACATTAATAAGCTGGTAAAAATATAAAAATGGATTTCCAAGCTGTTTAATTATATTTTATGATTTTTGAGCATTTATTCCAATAAAAATTGAAATAAATAGTCTGGGAAAAATATAAAAGATATTTTTCAGTGGGTATTTCTATTTTTCCTTCTTTTATCCCTTTAAATAATTATTAATTAAAGAATAAATAATAAACAGTTAAAATAAATTACCAAATTTTTTTAAACATCATTTACAGTGTAAATAACCTGGGAAAAATATCAAAAGTGCTTTTCATATTGTATAATCCGGTTTTGGGTATTTATGTGCATTTAAGTGTATTTAAGTGTATTTAACCTTAGATAAAATTTGCACACTCCCTAAAGTGGTTTTGTGATTTAATATACCCAAACAAAACGAAAATCGAAAATCATACCAAAAAGCAACATAATTAGATGAAATTTAATGAGAGGTCATTATTCACCTTATGTACATAATTAGATGAAATTTAATGAGAGGTCATTATTCACCAAAAAGCAACAATTTTATTAAATCAAAGAAACGATAAAAACTCTTGAAAATTTTCAGATGTTCATATTACCTTAATGGGAATCTGGAAAAAAATTTATTTGAACAGAAAAGAACTTTTAGATATTTTTATAGACAAAATCGTTTACATGCACTATTGACAATGTACTTTGCTCATCAAGCTCATTAGCTTGATGTTCATTACATGCATCATGGTTTGAGGACCATGCATGGACATATGTTTGTCATAGTGATGTTTTTAAAGGAAATGCTTGAACGTATAAGGTTTTTGAACCTTTAAAACTTGTAAAAATCCGAACTTTAGTGTTTGACATAGGTTTTGGTCCTTGGATTTCACCATTAAACAACATGCATGTTGTTCTTGAGTGAAACCCTACCACCATCATCATCAAACACGACATTCATGAACATGTTCATGAATGTTCATAAAGAATGGTGTAGAAGGAAGAGAAATAAAGAAAACCCTTTAAAAACAAGAAGGAAAAGTACGGAAAGGTGAATGATTTTCATGTATACCTTGAAGATTAGCCTTAGAAGATGAAGATTTGAGTGTGAAGAGGTGTTCTTGACTGAATATTTTCGTAAGTTTAGAGAGAGAGAAAGAGAGTTTGAGTGTTGGAAGGGTGGAGTGTGAGAGAGAGAGAGAGAGAGAGTGAAGAGAGAAGTGGAAGAGTGGGGATTAGGTCTAAATGATTGACTTTTGGGAAGAGAGAGCATGCGGGAGGGGAGAGTGGCCAGATTTTTGAGTGCATTAAAGCCTCCTCTCTCCTAAATTAAAACTTTATAAAACTCCCTCCTTAATTTTTATAAAACCCCAAATTTTTATAAAAGTGTTTATTAAGGCAATTCTTGATTTATTTAAAAATAATTTTTTTAACTAATAAATTATGATTAATGTATGATAATTTAAATTTCTTATTCATTTATTATAATCCATAATTTAATTAATAAAAATTTGATATTTGGAAGTTTATAGCAAATTTTATAAAGTTTTTAAGCTTTAAGGTTTATAAATTTGGATGTTGGCTCTTTAGGGTTTTTGGAACATTGTTTGATATTCACTATCATATTGGAATGAAATTAGAATATTTTAATTTATTTTTAGGGTTTTATACCCTTTTTCAATTGTAACAAAGTTTGAAGTTTCATTCTAATTATGTTATTGGCATTTCCTATTATAGTTAAGCAACTTACTAGAATCGTAAGAGTCAAGTATATTAGTCCTAGATCTTAGTTGGATCCTAGTTTATGCAAGATTTTGACCTAATTTATACCACTAGGCCATGGCATGTTGTGCATGAATGGTTTTTATAAAGATGCATGAGTCCGAGAATGACCTGAATTGACAGTTGTCACAGTATAGCATTTAAATCGCCCAAAAATAGCATGAACAAGGTGTTTATGGCCCAAGAAGTTCTTAGGCCGTAAACCCTTAAAAAGGGTGACAAAATGCCCCTAACTCTTTCCATGTGCTTAGAGACTAGCTTAGATCATACCCTCGAAGTGTTATGGACCTTAAACATTAAGTTTTGGAGGGTTGAATGAGCGTTTACGGCCCAAGATATTCTTAGGCCGTAAACTCCCTCAAATGGTGCAAATGTGCCCTAATCACCTCACCTAGCCTTGTACATTAAACTAGAGTTATACCTCAATAAATTAGGGACTTGAATCAATGATTTGGAACTTCATGCCATGAGTTTACGGCCGTAAACTCATGGGGAAGTGGCCCCTAGGCCGTAAACTCCCCACAAGACCATTTTTGGACCTTAAACTCACCCAATCTCTCGTTCAGGCCTTGGAACACTTAACCACTTAAGTTATAATGGTTTTAAGACCCATTTGGTGACCCAATTGAGAGTTTACGGCCAAGAGTAAAATTCGCTGGGCCGCAAAATCCAACAAACATGGTCATTTGACCATACACTTCCGTATAATGCCTTACACTCCTTTATTGCAACCATATAGCCTCCTGGCACTCGACCAAAGTGTTTTTCCACGCATTAGGATGTTTATACGTGTTTAATTAGTGTTATAATCACCAATTATATGTAAACAAATGTCTTCATATGATACTAGGGTCATTAAGTGTGTACAAGTCTTCACTTGACACCATGCACTCTACCGACACTTCTATCCGATCCACTCGCTACAAGTGAGTTCATACCCCTTAATTAACCTTTCCACTATTTTTAAATGCTTTTATGGGGGGGGGGAATACAAGTTAAATCCAACAAATTATAGTATCAATCACATGTGATTTATAACCTGTAACCACAAGGATTTTCTATACTTATAACTGCTTTGACAATAAAAATTGCTTTTAATGTTTAATCAAACATGTTTTTCATGGTAAATTATATTAAAAACTAGTTCCAAACTCTTTTAAAACTTATTTAGTTCTAAACCATACCTACACCAATATATTTATATAAATTAGACTTGAAGGACTTAGAACTGATAGCTCACCTTACCTCCTGTTCTTGTTTGATTGTGGACTTAGTGTATATTGCTATCTGTCCGGCTGTCATTGAATTCTTAATTATATATTGTATATATTCGGGTTAGATATATAAGTCTTCATTTCAGATCAATACCTTTGTATATCAAAGTCACGCAACTAGCATTCTATTTAAATATAATAGGTATAGTTAAGGATTACTGCTCATTACTATTATTAGCATGGCGCTTACTATAGTTGGTACTGTTATGAGTCTATACACGTTAAATACTATAAAAAGAAAATACCATATACTATATAAGAGAACATTCAATACGTTATACTAAGAAGTACATTATACTATAATACAAGAGAATATACTAAAAAAGAATGTGACATACTATTCCTCGACACGACACTTCACTGTGCCACCACCGTGTAACCAGAGTCTCCTGGAGGGAGAGCGTGAATTATGTGTATAGATCTATATGGGAAGACACTCCCACATTCCGACAGCTAGCTACAGTCCGAGCCGTCTAGGCCTAGGGGTGACAAAATGTCACCATACTACGTGTGACATGGAGGGTCATCAGTTATTCGATTGTCGATCAGCATGGTTACATATGAGTTCACATTCAAACCTTTAATTAACACATTAAGAATTAAAGGAAAAATAAACTCCCTGAGGGGTATTGTACATTTTAATACTACCTGGAGTCTGCATTTTATTACATTCAGCCAGCAGTGACACTGCTGGGGTAAAACATTATTTTCCCTGTATACTTTACATAAATGAGGTCTAAAACTATAATTTTCATAACTGATAGTTCATTGGGAAAACTTGTACACACTCAAAGGATCAAACTTTCAAATAACCTGGTCTTGGTAGAAGACTACTTTTACTGGAAAATATAGGATTTTCTAGGGATTATACTATTTTCAAACATTGATAACAGCTATTATATTACATGATTGTAAACACTTTTATACAAACAATGACACTAAATACTTATAAACTCACCAGCTTTATGCTGATACTCGTTTTCAAAATAACTTGTATTCTCAGGTCAACAATAGATAGGTACTGATGCAGACCCATCTTTCATTTTTTTTATACTTTTGGTGTCTATCAAACTATATAGAACACGCTTGTATTAAAATTATTATATTAATACAATGGATGTTGTCGCTTGTTTTTTACTATTATGCATTGTTATGATACTGTACATGACGTCCTCCACCCCAGAACGTATTCCGCCGTTCTCGGTTTTGGGGTGTGACAGGTAGCTAAGGCAACTTCGCTTTCAATGCCCCTTCTCTTCAAAATGAAAACATATAGACTCTTCGGGAATGGTACAAAAGGCTATCCCAGACTTAGACTTTCTCTTTACATTCTGGTCAGCCGGGTTGACCAAGGCCGATCCCTTTCCATTGGGAAGACAAAGTTTTTCTAGACTTCCAATGTTACCAATGTCCATGTCCATGGAAGTTTGAGAAATAGACCTATCACCCATATTTGCTTGACTATTGCGCCACATCATTGCTGACTCGGCAACAATAAGCAAATAAGAAAGATCTATTAGGGTCATGTCGTGATCTGTCACATAGTAGTCTTTAATAAACTTACTATATGACTCAGGACGTGACTGAAGAACCTAGTCAATAGCCAACTTCCTTGGGACAACGACACCCAACATTCTCAACCTGTCAATGTGTGACTTCATTCCTAAGACACGAGTGCACACAGGTCTTCCATCTTTATGTTTCATTGTGATCAGGGCTTGAGTGATCTTGAACTTTTCAAGTCTTTGAGCTTGTGGGTCAGGGAGAATAATTGGAGGAGGAGGAGGAAGAGAAATATGATTTCCATGAACCAATTGCAGGAAATCATCTCCTTTAGGAAAGCTTATTCCATGAGATTTGGGAAGATCATTGTTGTCTAACCCATACATCTACAATGGGAGAAATTCAAGTTATTTGATTTAAGCTCTTAATAGATCACCCAACATGAAATATTAAGGCTAGGACCCAACAATCTATTTTATAACTTGGAAGAGGGATGTCGTAATCCAAGCAATCAATTATTTGAAGGTAGGTGAATGAAGATTCACCAATTTCCACCATGAAAAACAAAATGCATTATTAGGTTTTAATTGGTTTTTGAAACTCCTAGATTCTTTTTCGATTCATTGAACTTTTCAAAGGCATGTTTCAATCTCGATTGTGCCCTTTCAAGTTTGTGACTGGGATGCCGAGGATCACAAACAAGGTGTGAATAACCATGCAAATATACTTGGTACCCTTAAATATTTACCCCTCAATCGATGTTCCGGTTAACCACACATGCTCCATTGATACTATCATAAACATTAAGTTACCCTTTTCCTACCTTGTTAAATACAAGTTAGTGTGCCGGTTCACCACGCACGCTCCACTAACCGACTTAAGCAAACTGCAAAGTGTAATTTCATGGATAAGCACCACATTCACATGTTCCTAAAGTAACCAAGATTGGGAATTTATAAAAGGTTTAGTTACTTTATATTTATCATTATACTTATAATGAAGGGAGAATTATAGTCCATCTCCTACACATTCGGCTAACGACCCTCCACCAGTCAAGGAAGCGGTGGGTGAGAGTGGACACCCATTAAACTGCCATTTTACAGGCAGTAACCTTATACCCCCCTTATAGACCGGCTTCATGAATGAGGCCTACTAATGGTAAGACTGAGTTTTACTCTTATACATATATATATATATATATATATATATATATATATATATATATATATATATATTAACTATTAATATTATAATAGTATAAGGGTTGAATTTTAACTTTTAAAATTCTAAGGTTCAATTTGAAATTAAAGTATACATGGGGGGGGGGGGGTAACCTTACAAATTCCAAAACTTGATGTCAAGTTTTGAAGCTTTTGAAAATTCTTGGATTTTCATAACTTATGAGTTTATTTAAAGTTGTAAAGACTTTAATGAACAGACTCTTGAACATCCAGACAAGTTATGGAGTTCATAAAACTATTTATGACAAAGATGACTCTTCAATTTTGTAACCTATTACACTTTTATGAGTTTTAAAATTCATGAATGTGACTTTTCATATAACTTGAGGACAAGTTACAAAAACACATTTTATGAACTATTTCTAGATCAATTTGGATTGAAAACAACTAACACAAAAATTTTTTCATTAATCTAAATTAACTCATAAAACATGGTAACACAAAAAAGAACTTTTCATATCCAAAACTTATGGAGGTTTAAAAAAACTCTTTAGATCAAACTGTTAAAACTAATAAAATAATCATATCATTTTATCTTTTACTAAATTTGACCTAATTCAACTCATATAGCAAATGATTCAAATTTTACAAATAATTAATTTTTCACAAAAACAAGTAATTATCTTAAAATTTGACAAATGTCATTTTTTTTTCGACATTGAAAATAAAACATTTGCATCAATATAACAGAAAACAACCTGGCTCTGATACCACTGATGGGTTTTGAGCATTCTAACACTCCTATGGTGTACATGCAACCCTATAAACCTTGGATCTATATTTTCTCTATTATACATACAAATATGAACTTCCCAAGGTTTTAGTCCTAACTAGCATAATATGAAACACCTATACTACAAAGTCTAGTTAGATGACATACCTTTTTCTTATGGTTTTTTGTCTTGAACTTTAAGAGCTTAGCCCCATTAGTGTGGAAGTCTCATGTGGAATCACAAATCACCAAAACATCTTGGAATAACTTGAGATAATAGTAAGCACACTTAGAAATTGGCCCACTCTTGTATCCTCACACACTAGTGCCATTTCAAGTGCCAATAACCCCTTTATATAGTGTGATGGATTAGGGTTACATCCATGTAAACCCTAATACCCATGTCTTTTCATTTCCATGGGATCCATGGGTTAAAGCTCCATGGACTATCCATGGACTTACCATGCAAGCCTAGCCCATTCTAAATAAGCATTAGCCCACACTATATAAATACAAGAGTCCATATTTCATTAGTCACACTTTTGATCACTAAATTAATTCTAAATTAATTTTAGAATAATACTAATTAAATAATATGACTTCATATTAATATATTAGAACTTATAATATATTAATAAATCATAACTTATACTATTCTTAAAAGATTATCGATATAAATTGTTTCGGTGAAGTGCAACCCAAATGGACCATGTCAAGTCGGGTCAATGGACTTAGACATTAATCTAACATGAAGGACCTCGGGGAAGCTGCTTACATTCTAGGGATAAGAATATTGAGAAATAGGAGTAAAAGACTAATAAGACTTAGTCAAAGTACTTACTTGGACAAGGTTTTGAAATGTTTCAACATGGAGAACTCCAAGAAAGGTGATTTACGTATCCAGAGTAATACCAAATTGAGTAAGACTCAAAGCTCGAGTACAAATGTTGAGATAGCAGAGATGAACTGAGTACCATATGCTTCTGCAGTTGGCTCGATCATGTATGATATCACATGTACTCGCCCTGATGTGGCCTTTTCCTTGAGCATGGTCAGCCGATATCAAGGGAATCTTGGTAAACCTCACTGGACTGCGGTAAAGAACATTCTTAAGTACCTGCAGAGGACTAAGGATTGGGTCCTTACCCTCGGTGGGAGTGAGGACTTGAGAGTGACAGGGTATAGAGATGCCAGTTTTCAGACCAGCAGAGATAATATCCGCTCTTAGTCGGGCTGGGTATTTACCCTAAATGGAGGAGCAGTAACTTGGAAAAGTTCCAAACAGGAGACTATAGTTGATTCAACGTGCGAATTAGAGTACATAGTAGCAAGTGAAGTGTTGAAGGAGGCGACATGGCTGAAGAACTTCATCGGAGACCTTGGAGTTGTACCAGCTGTAAAGGAGCCTATGGAGATTTTCTATGACAGCGAGAGTGCGGTCGCCTTAGCCAAGGAATCGAGGGATCATGCTAGATCCAGGAACATCATTTGAAAATATCACTTCATAAGGCATCATGTATAAGAAGGACTCCTCGTAGTAAAGAGGGTATCGTCATAGGAGAACCCAAAAAATCCCCTCACAAAGGGAATGAGTTAGGTTAAGCACTTACATCATGCTAGGAGTATTGGGCTGAAGGACAATCTTAGTTTTAATGATTAGATAGATATTTAGAAACTTGTAATAGATAAAATGTAATTGACATTTGATGATTAAATAGAAGGTGTTTTATTTATGAGTAAAGTTACTATCATGTGTAAATTCTTTGCTACTATTTCATTTTGCGTGTTTTGACTTCCAGAATAATAACATTATTCAAACCATCCACAGTCAATCATACTTTGGAAGTAGGCTATGAAATTAGACTGTCATGAATTGGCTTGTAGATTGTCTAAGGTGTTTAGACATAGCAAAAGTTTTGCTACAACGATCATGAGTGCTCCTGAAATAAGAGTTCGAGTATTGGATAAAACCCACACTCACATGAATCACTTCGTGGAATTTATCACGAGTGATTGTGAGACGATAATATCATATAGTATTCAAATTGAGGTATATGAGTTGTTGATTAGGAGTTGGTTGCACATTGATAGTGTGAAACCGCATCAGTAAATTCATGTTATAAAATGTGTTGTTGTTTATAATTTAACAAGTAATTAGTAAAAGCATATAAGTCGAAGTTTATCTGTTCATTTTAATCTAAGAGGATTAAAAGCAATTTCTAAGGCCCCTCGATGATTTTGTTTTGACTTATGAGTCGGACCCGGTCAGGACTCAATTGATGTGTTCAATTAAGTTATATGTCAAACAAATCAGAAATAGGGAAACAAACTGTTGGACAAGAAATATGACTATGTTCCATGTATTTTTTCGCATGATATCTTGAAGAATATAGGATTATATGATCCCTTCTCTTAAGGACGCGTCATCGGTTTCACCTATTGTTGAGACAAGTAACTTATTCTCATAGATCCTCCTTTTTCATATTGGTGTTGGTGAACCATTGGAGGCATCACGCTTGAGGTTCTCAAGCTTTCAAAGGTCAAGAACTCTACCCTACTCAAGAGGTAAGCATCCAAACTATTATATAGCTTCAATTTTATGTTGGCTAGGGTGAACACTTTAGAAAAATAAAATGCATGTATAATTAGAGAAAACATAGGCATGTGCACTTAGGAAGTATTATAGTACTCAAAACCTAACAGAGGATTTATCGGATCTCATATATACTGATGTATGTGGACCTTTTATATCCACCACAAGGGATGCGAACCGCTTCTATGTGACTTTTACCAATGTTTATAGTAGATATGGGTATATCTACTTAATCAAGCACAAGTTATAAACCTTTGAAAAGTTCAAAGAGTTTAATCAAGAAGTGGAGAATCAGTTGGTTAGGAAAATTAAGATGTTCCGATCCGATCGAGGTGGTGAGTATCGAGTTCTACGACTATCTTAAGGAATGCAGAATTGTTTTGCAATTGACGCCACCTAGGACACCGCAGGTGTATGGTGTGGCTGAGACGCGCAATCGAACCTTATTGGACATGGTTCGTCCCATGATGAGTCGAGCTTCTTTACCTATCTCATTCTGGGGGTATGCCTTAGACATTGCTGCCCATATCCTTAATCTAGTCCCAGCTAAGAAGGTTGCCAAAACACCTCACGAGATGTAGAAAGGGAAGGCTCCATCGTTGTCACATATAAAGGTTTGGGGATGCGACGCTTTCGTAAGACGAGAGACTCATGACAAGCTTGAACCTCGTAGTGAGCAATGTATCTTCATCGGCTTCCCGCAAAGGTCCTTTCGATATCTCTTCTATAAACCGAGTGACAATGTTGTCTTCATTTTGAGGATAGTGGTTTTCCGAGAGCAAGAACTCATATTCCAAGAGGATAGTGGAAGGCAAATTGATCTTGAAGATCTTCAAGAGTCAAGCGGTGAAGGAACCTCTAAAACTAGCAATCAACCATAGGAGGAAACTTCTATTGAGCCGATTGACGAGTCCCTACCTATTAGATGTTCCAATAGATTTATTGTTCAAACAGTGTTGTATGGTTTTCATATAAAAAGTGAAGGTTATATGTTTATCAGTGATAGCATACTGGTAAATTTGGGTGAACCTAACAACTACAAGGAAGCCATGGCTGGCCCCGAGTTTGCGAAGTGGAAAATAGGCTATGGACAACGAGATTCAGTCCATGTATGCCAATCAAGTTTGGAACTTGCTTGACAATGTACTAGGTCGTAAGACGGTTGGGTGCAGATGGATCTTCAAGAAGAAGACCGACATAAATGGGAAAGTACACATGTATAAAGCGCGATTGGTTGTGAAGGGCTTTACTCAAACTCCTGAAGTTGACTATGATGAGACCTTCTCACCAATAGTGGTGATTAAATACATAAGGGTTATACTAGCCATAGCTGCATTTCATGATTATGAAATATGGCAGATGGATGTCAACACCATTTTCCTAAATGGGAAGTTGGCTGAGGATGTTTACATGAGTCAGCAAGAGGGTTTTGTCGATGCGAAGCACCCTAATATATTATATAAGCTTAAGAAATCCATTTATGGATTGAAACAAGGATCTCAGAGATGGAATCTTTGTTTCGATGAGATAGTCAAAGACTTTGGTTTCTCAGGAAGCAAGGATGAGTCCTTTGTATATGTAATGCCCGTAGATCCGGGCTAGTAAATTTAGAGACAATGAGCATCAAAAATGAGTTTTTTCTGGAATAATATTTAGAAGGAATAGTCTTAATAAAATTTGTAGCATATGTTACAAGGATTCGGTACATATAAATAACGCCGAAATTCGAGTTATAACGAAGAAGTTATGGCCCGTCGAAGTTTCACGACAAAATCGGCACAGCACCGGGAAACGTAAAATTGTGAATTTACGATAAACGAAAGTTGTAGAATATGTTACACCGAGAGCATCCATAAAAAGAATGCCCAAATCTGACTTCGTATCAGGAAGTTATGGTTTTTCTAAGATTTGGCATAACAGTGGACGACCCGAAACTCGAATTTTAGATCGAGTTGTTTTTGGCCAACGCGACCTAAATGAGAATTGAAAGATATCATTAATAGGAACTCAACGGTAAAAAGACAGATGAAAACGGAGTCCGTATGTAGGAGTTATGAATTTTACGCGGACCTTTAACAATATAATCCCTTCATACTGTTAAATTTAAGAACGGTAGAGAATTAGCTGACAGAGTCAAGAAGAGAGTTGTATATATTGTTTTTAACTACGCGTGGATATAAATAACATCGTAAACGGAGCTTGTATGCGAGAGTTATGATTTTCTATGTCAGGAGGGTGTTATGTGAGTTTGGGTGACGTGGCGCGATCACAGCCGTTGCTTTCTCTCCATGGAAAGCCATTAGATGATGAAACATGGCAATGACTCCACGAGTTAGTGACCCAACTTGGCGATTCCATCAGTCTGGCAGCCAATAAATAGAGGTGTTGGGCATTGCCATTTCCTCACACCTTAAGCCTCTTCTTTCTCTTATCCATACTCTCTCTCTCTCTCTAAGCCTCCCTAACCCCCCTAAAGTATAGGTAAACCACCTAGTACCCGAAGGAAGACCCGAGGATCCCGATGCTTCGAGAAAAAAGCCTTTCGGTTCGGGAACGCTATTCCAGTGAAGCCCAGTTTTTGAGAAAAACCCCGTTGTAAGTGAGCTACGCCTAACCTATCTTTAGCTTAGCTTATGTTTTAATATAGTAATGTTATAAGGACCTTATAATGAGTATTTGGGCTATTATTATGGGTTATATAAGTTTCGTTATAATATCATTTTAACCACTCGCAGTATAGGGAATCTGGTTTGGAGGGCCGCTTGGGTTGCTGGATTTCAGAAGTGTTATATGCCAAAATGATCATGCCGTCTGGTGTTCCACGTCTGGCCCCTGTCTGTACATAGTGGGTGAAAAGTATTGTGTTAACACTTATATAATAGTACTAATAGTTAGACTATTAATTATTCTCGTCAAACATTAGACTAAAATCTAGTGGTAATGATACTCGGTTTTGTCCAAGGAAAATTGTTTTAAGAGTAACGAAGTGTTGTCCGAGTGTCGAGTCACCACCTTTACCAGGTGAATGCATAGGTACTTTCATCTTACACATCTATATGAAGTATTTTATATAAACTACGTGCTATGTGTGCATATTGCCTGAATACTTGTTGTCTATGCTGAGTGAAAGATTTTTATACATGTTTTAAATGATTTAAACTAGATATGTATTTTTATATCTTCCAAATGTGTTGGGTAAAACATAGGTAGATGAAATAGTTGCTGTGTGAAAAAAATAAAACAAAATGATGAGAGGTGATATAGACCATGAGATAAGGGTGAGAAGTGAACCATGAGAGAAGCCTTTTACCGAAGTTTTGGCCCCGTCATCTAGCAAAGTATGGATGACAACCACAGACTATTTTAGACAGTCCAGCGGAACACAAGCAGGTTCGCAGCCTATAGGTGTTTATTTGAACTGTGTATTCACCAACTGTACTCTAAAATTGACATGTATTGCGAGTGGATTCTCAGAAACGATAATGTCGATAAACGAGATAAAAACCCATTGACATATATTGCGAGTAGATTCTCGAAAACGATATTATCGATAAACGAGATAAAAACCCATTGACATGTATTGCAAGTGGATTCTTGAAAATGATACAGTCGATAAATGAGATAAACCCTGGAAACTATGGATTTAGTTCCTATCAAGTAAACCCTTGCAATGATGGATTTCCTGTTGATTCCTTAGGATAATCCTTAGGAATATATGAGGAGGAATAGCTGATTCTTAGGGTAGAATAATGAAGATAATGGGGATGGGTAATTGGGTTGATTGTTTGATGTTTAAACATAATAATTATATTATGGTGGGTTGAAAATCCTATGTACTCACCAGGTTTCCCAACCTGACCCACTCAAACTTATTTGTATCACAGGTGTCGATATGAAGTTACATTACATTGAGAGATTAAAGAGATGTAGATCACTAGTGTAAATGAATGTAAGTTCTGTTTATGCTTATGTATCTGTATTGACGATAACATCCCAAATGTTTTAAACTGAATAAAAATAAATTTCTTCGGAAATGCTTTTGATAATGTATTTATCATGTTTTTCTGGGAACAAATTCCGCAACATTTTTATTAAAAGAAGTACTCTGATTTTTATAAATCATAAACAAAATCGGTCTTTTCTAGCCCTGAAAATGGGGATGTCACAGTTGGTCTCAGAGCATTAGTTTAAGCAAGCTAGGAATAATGATTTATTTCTTTACTTAGAATTAGAATGCTAAGAAATGATGGTGAGGAGTGTCTCTAATAAATTTTAGGTAACACACCTGAATAGACACAAGCACTAGTTAATTTAGAGAAAATGCCTAACATGCTTTTATGTGTTAAATGAATTGTGAGGTTTTACGATGCTATCGTTTGATCAGATCTATGGTATCTTGTCGACTGGATCTGGAATCTTTATATGTTCAAAATTCTAAGCGTTTAATGACGGTATTAGAACTGACATGTAAATTTTCGGAGTAGGAGTATTACGCGTCGAAATCTTCTCTATCTATATTCTCGTCTCGATGCACTAAATGCATGCTTCCGTGAAAATAACGGTCATGGTGAAGACTCATGGAGAATTGAGTAAAGAGAGGAAATAAAAAGGCTTATGATAGTGAATGACACCTATCAGAAGATATCGTAAGAGTGGTATCTTGCCTTTAGAATATGTCAGACAGTTCATTTAGAGGAGTATGGTATGTCCGAAGTACACCTTCGATTGATGGGATGATGGAACGATTGGTGTAATTCCTGAAGTTATCTCATCGTCTGGCATTTCCACCACCAACCGAGTTGAAGAAGAATTGTTAATTGAATATACGCATGGAAGAAGTCCTAGTAGAGTCTAGGAAAAATTATGTGATTGTTTGGACATATTTTTATGTGTTAAAATTGTTTTTTGTGATAATAGCTTGGAAAACTATGAGACAATACTTGGGACGAGTATAAGTAGGTGTGAATGGTAGTAGAGGCCTATACTACCGGAAGCACAGTAATGGCACTTGGATCAGGGAAAGTCACAAGGTTAGCAAGAAGCTAGTAATTGATTTCGTTTTATTTAAGGATGTCGTTACCATTGTTTCGGTAATGACTCAGAAAATAAGTGTTATTCCGACCCTAGTTGTCATATCGAATCGAGTCCGACTAAGATATGTATGTTACGTGGTTTAGAGAACCAAGTTCGATGTAGCATCTGACTTAAGCCGGAAGATTGAAATAAAATATAATCAAAGCATTCAGTGGAGGTATCGCGATAGTTGCTTGTAGCTAGAAATGCTACCTGTTAAGATGTAATTATATCACATTAGAACATGAAGGAAGGTATAGTCTATTCTGGAATTTGACTCTAAGAGACCTGAGTCTAAGCATTGCAATATACGATGATAGGTCATTAGAATATGCACATCGGTCCATTGTAGTAATAAAAGAACTTATCTTAAGTTTGTTAAGTAGAAGATAGAGTCTCCAGTAAGGATCGAGATTGTGACTCGAACGTCATAATTTGGTGTCTAATGTGAGATAGGGAGCAGGTGCAAGATCGAGCACTGCCTACATTCAAGGAGTCCAAGACTTAGATACTCATTCGAAGCAACATAGAAGTTATGGTTATTACCTAGGATGAAGAGATAACGTAAGGAGTCACTATACAACCCTATTTCGTTTATGATTCTGGGACGTAATCTTCCTAAGGGGGAGATAATTGTAACACCCATAGATCCGGGCTAGTCAATTTAGAGACAATGAGCATCAAAAATGAGTTTTTGATGGAAGAATATTTAAAAGGAATAGTCTTAATAAAATTTGTATCATATGTTACAAGGATTTCGTACATATAAAGAACGCCAAAATCCAAGTTATAACAAAGAAGTTATGGCCCGTCGAAGTTTCACGGCAAAACTGGCACGTCACCGAGAAACGTAAAATAGTGAATTTAGGATGGAGGACTTTTTGTCCTTAGTAATCTAAATGAAAGTTGTAGAATATGTTAAATCGAGAGCGTCCATAAAAAGAACACCAAAATCTGACTTTGTATGAGGAAGTTATGATTTTTCTAAGATTTGCCATAACAGTGCACGACCCAAAACTCGAATTTTAGATCGAGTGGTTCTTGGCCAGTGCGACCTAAATGAGAATTGAAGATCTCACTAATAGGAACTCTGGTAAAAAGACAGACGAAAACGGTGTCTGTATGTAGGAGATATGAATTTTACGTGGACATTTAACAATATAATCCCTTCCTACTGTTAAAATTATGATAAGTCGAGAATTAGCCAAAGGAGTCAAAAAGAGAGTTGTAGATCTTGGTATCACCTACCTGTGGATATAAAGTACATCGAAAACGGAGCTCATATGCCAGAGTTATGATGTTTCTAAGTCGGGAGGGTGTTGTCCGAGTTTGGGTGATGTGGCGTGATCACAGTCGTTGCTTTCTCTCCAAGGAAATCCATCAGATGATGACACATGGAGCTGACTCGGTGAGTCAGTGACCGAACCCGGCGAGTCCATCAGTCTGGCAGCCTATAAATAGAGGTGTCAGGCGTTGCCATTTCCTCACACCTCAAGCCTCTTCTTTCTCTCTATATACTCTCTCTCTCTCTCTAAGCCTCCCTAACCCCCCTAAAATCTAGGTAAACCCCCTGGCATCCGAAGGAAGCCCCGAGGATCCCGAAGCTCCGAGAAAATAGCCTTTCGGCTCAGGAACGCTGCTCCACCGAAACTCGATTTTTGAGAAAAACTCGTTGTAAGTAAGCTACGCTAACCTATCTTTAGCTTAGATTATGTTTTAATATAGTAATTTTATTAGGACCTTATAATGAGTATTGGGCTATTATTATGGGTTATATAAGTGTCGCTATTATATATTTTTAACTACTCGCGTGTCACACCCCAAAACAAAGAACGGCGGAAACGTTCCGGGGCGGAGGACGTCATGTATAATATCAACAACAATGTAAAGTAGTAGACAAGCAACAACATCATCCATTTCATGAATAAAATAATTATTATACAATTGTATTCTGTCGAATTTTGATAAACACTAAAGCATAAATCAAAATGAAAGATAAGTCTTGAACAAGCTCCATCTTCCTTTCTCCTTGCATCGGTACCTGTCTATGATGACCTCAGGATACAAGTAATTTTGAAAGCGAGTATAGGCTTTAAAGCTGGTGACATCATAAGTATTTAGTGTCTTAATTTGTATGTAAGAATTTGTAAGTCTTTGTAATTCAAGAATTTGTAAGTGTATAAGAATTGTAAGTATTTGTAAGTCTATGTATTGTAAGAATTTGTAAGTGTATATTAACTATAAGTATTTGTAAATGTTTGAAAAACTCTAGAATCTCTATGATTCCTTCTAGTATAAGAAGGTGTCTTCTACCAAGACCTATCTGTTCTGTGTGTGTGTGGCTCTTGTAAGAGTATGTATTTTCCCAAAGTATAACTATCATTATCCAAAAATATAGTTTGTACATTTATGTTTAAGTGACGTTATCACTAAAAATATGTAATCGAAAAATTAACGTAGTACTAAAACGTAGTTCTAAAAGGACTACTACCGTACTAAATACCTTAAACCGGATTTTAGGCTAAGGCATTCTGTTATAAATTGCACTACACTATCGACTGGTAACAACGACATACGAATGGTCGTAATAACGGAATGACGTTTGGCACCCGCAGACCTGCAGGTCCGGCTGTATCTAGCAGTAAGTTGTAGGATAGTCAATCCAATATAGATCTATACGCAAACTCACGCTCTCCCTCCAAGAGAATTCTGGCTACAACTCGGTGATGGGTTTTGAGCATTCTAACACTTCCTAAGTGTACATGCAACCCTAATAACCTTGGATCTATGTTTGTCTAATTTGTCATGCAAAGTTGAATTCCAAGGTTATATTCCTATCTAGCATACATGGGGAACAATTTTAACATAAAGTATAGATAGAATAACTTACCTTGTTGTTGCTTGTGTTCCTTGAAACCTTGTGAGCCTAGCACCCCAAGTGTGATGCCTCAAACGCTTCACACAACACCAAATGCTCTTGGAAGAACTTATGAGAGAATACTCACTTCACAAAATCGGCCAAGCCCTCTATATTCTTAGTGTAACCGATTTTGGGAGGAGATCATGTTACTTATATAGTGTTGACACACCTAGGGTTAAACCCTAATGTGTCATGACTCTTCATTTCCATGACCCATGGGTTTGTAACTCCCATGGAGCATCCATGGAGCATCCTATGGGTGGAACCCAACTTGATAGTCCATGGAGCCTTTTAGCCCACTATACAAGATATGGATGATTTACATAATCAACCCATATATTTAATTAGTTATCTTTTGATCACTTAATTAATTCTAAATTAATTCTTGATCAAACTAATCAAATAATATTATTAATATATTAGAACTTATAATATATTAATAATATCCAAGTGTTATTTCTCTCATTTAGTGTATCCAATTGCATGGTGCCATGCATCCCAAATGGACCATGCCGGGTCGGGTCAAGTACATACCAGAAATAGTTATGGACTTAGACACCTTATCCAATTGCAAGGTCTCCAATGAAGTTCCTCAGCCATAACGCCTCCTTTGCCGCTTCGCTAGCTGCAATATACTCTGATTCACAAGTAGAATCTGCCACTGTCTCTTGCTTGGAACTCTTCCAAGAAATTGCTCCTCCATTCAGGGTAAAGACCCAACCCGACTTAGAGCGGAAGTTATCCCTATCAGTCTGGAAGCTAGCATCACTATACCCTACAACTCTCAAGTCATCACTCCCACCGAGGGTAAGGACCCAGTCTTTAGTCCTTCGTAGGTACTTGAGAATATTCTTTACCGCAGTCCAGTGTGCCTTGCCAGGGTTCCCCTGAAACCTGCTAACCATGCACAAGGCAAAGGCTACATCAGGTCGAGTACACGTCATAGCATACATGATCGAACCTACAGCCGAAGCATAAGGTATTCGACTCATTTCTGCTATCTCAGCCTCAGTGCTAGGGCTTTGTGTCTTACTCAGTTTGGCGTTACTCTGGATGGGCAACTCTCCTTTCTTGGAGTCTTGCATTCTGAATCTCTTCAGAATCTTCTCCAAGTAGGTACTTTGACTAAGTCCAATTAGTCTTTTACTCCGATCTCTCAAGATCCTTATCCCCAAAATATAGGCAGCTTCACCAAGGTCCTTCATAGCGAAACACTTTCCAAGCCAGGACTTTACTTCCTGCAGGGTTGGAATGTCGTTTCCTATGAGTAGTATGTCATCCACATACAATACCAAAAAGCTAACTATACTCCCACTAGCCTTGACATATACACAAGATTCATCTTCACTCCTAGAAAAGCCAAATTCCTTGACCTTTTCATCAAAGCAAAGATTCCATTTGCGAGGTGCTTGCTTTAATCCATAAATGGATTTCTCAAGCTTACACACTCTATTAGGGTACTCGTTACTGACAAAACCCTCTGGCTGACTCATGTAAACATCTTCAGCCAACTTTCCATTAAGGAAAGCGGTTTTGACATCCATTTGCCAAATTTCATAGTCATGAAATACGACTATGGCTAACAGAACCCGAATAGACTTAATCTTGGCTACCGGAGAAAAGGTCTCATCATAGTCCACTCTAGGAATTTGAGAGAAGCCCTTTACAACCAGTCTAGCCTTATAAGTGTGTACTTTACCATCCATGTCGGTCTTCTGCTTGAAGACCCATTTGCACCCTACAGTCTTTCGACCTGGTACATTCTCAACCAAGTTCCAAACTTGATTGTCATACATGGATTGTATCTCGCTATCCATAGCCTCTTTCCATTTAGCAGACTCGGGGCCTGCCATGGCTTCCTCGTAGCTGTTAGGGTCATCTTGACTTACTAGTGTCTCATCACTAATAAGTGTCTCACCTTTTGCAGTAATTGGAATCCATAGTAATGCTCAGGTGCACTCCTAACTCTCGTGGAACGCCTCAGAGGTACAGATTCGTCAATTGGCTCAACAGGAGTTTCCTCCTCAAGTTGAGGGCTGGAGTTTGAAGTTCCTTCATCACTTGACTCTTGAATTTCTTCAAGATCAACTTGCCTCCCACTGTCTCCTTGGCTTATAAACTCTCTTTCTCGAAAGACTCCTCTTCTTGCTACAAAGACCACGTTGTCACTAGGTCTGTAGAAGAGGTAACCAAAGGATTGCTGTGGGTAGCCGATGAAAATACACCTCTCGCTTCGGGGTTCGAGCTTATCATGAGTCTCGCGTCTCACGAAAGCCTCGCAACCCCAAATCTTGATGTGGTCTAGTTTAGGTACTTTACCAGTCTACATCTCGTGAGGAGTTTTGGCAACTTTCTTTGTAGGGACTAGATTAAGGATATGGGCGGCAGTCTCTAAGGCATACCCCCAGAATGAGATTGGTAGCGAAGATCGACTCATCATGGAACGAACCATGTCCAACAAGGTTCGATTACGCCTCTCAGCCACACCATTCAACTGCGGTGTCCTGAGAGGTGTCAATTGTGAGACAATCCCACATTCCTTTAGATAGTCGAGGAACTCTGAACTAAGATACTCACCACCTCGATCGGATCGAAACATCTTAATGTTCCTGCCCAATTGATTCTCGACTTCCTGTTTAAATTCCTTAAACTTCTCGAAAGTCTCTGACTTATGCTTGATTAAGTAGACATATCCATATCTACTGTAATCATCGGTAAAAGTCAAATAATAACGATTAGCATCCCTTGTGGCATGTTTGAATGGTCCACACACATCCGTGTGTATAAGGTCCAACAAACCTTCACCCCTTTCACATGAGCCTGTGAAGGGTGACTTTGTCATTTATCCAAGACTCCACCTTTTTGGAGTTGGCCTATGCGTTTCTTGCTTATATGTCCAAGACGACAATGCCATAATGATGCTTTATCCAAGTTATTATTATTAGTAGAATCAATACACAAAACATTATTTCCTAAGTTATCTACAATAGATACAGCTTCATACACACCATCACAAGGTAATGCTTTAAAATAAAGTACATTATTAAAGAAAGCATTAATCGAACCAACTTCATTATCAAACGAAAACGTGAAACCTTGTTTGTACAATGCATGAAAGGAAATAATATTTCTTGCCATTTCTGGCGAATAACAACATTTATTCAAATCTAAATTTAACCCACTACTTAGCGATAAAGTATAAACTCCAATCTTGGTGACAAGTGTAACTTTCCTATTCCCCATGATTAAGTTTATTCTTCCTTGCTCCACATTCTCACTTCTTCCTAGTCCCTGCAAGTCACAACAAATATGAATACCGCAACCTGTATCAAGGACCCAAGATTTCGAATGGGGTGAGTTATTAGAAATGATAGTGTAAATACCTGCATGGTTGGGTTTAACTTTCCCATCCTTTACATCCTGCTGGTATTTTGGGTAGTTCCACTTCCAATGAGCTTTTTCATGGCAATAGAAGCATTCAGCCTCTTTTGGGTCAGAAGAAGGAGTAATGAAACCTTTCTTGGTTCCACTTGAAGAAGAGCCATCAAGGGTCCGAGCCTTGGTACCCTTTGAAGATCTCTTTCTCTTCCTCCCTCGACTTTGCCCGATTGCCAAGACCGGAGTTGAGTCTGGAGTAGGAGTGATAGCAACCGACTTCCCCTTAAGACCTGTTTCTGCGGTCTTGAGAAGTCCCTGAAGTTTGCTGAGGGTGACCTCTTCCTTGTTCTTGTGATATGTCATGCGGAATTGATCATAGCACGATGGTAAGGAGTGCAAAATGATATCTATTGCAAGCTCCTCAGGGAAGTTCACATTGAGCTTCAGCAAACGATCCACATACCTTTGCATTTTCTGCATGTGGCTCGTGACGGACTCTCCGTCCTTCATCATGGTTGTTATCATGGAGCAGATGACTTCGTACCTCTCTTGTCGTGCACTTTGATGGTATCTTTCCATCAAATCTTGGTTCATTTCATAACGGTAGAAATCTTCATAAGACTTTTGGAGTTCAGCTATCATGGTGGCCAACATGATGCAAGCCACCTTGGTTGCATCTCTTTCATGAGTATGAAAGTCAGCGATCTCCTGGGGAGTTGCAGTGGACTCGTCAATTTCCTTAAGCTCCTTGTCAAGGACATATTCTTTGTCCTCGTAGCGGGTAATCATCCTGATGTTTCTGATCCATTTATTGAAGTTGGATCCATCAAAGGTGACTTTCCCGCACAAACTCATAAGAGTAAAGGAGCCATTAGGATTCGAGCCAGAAGCATTATTTGAAGACATCTGAAAAAGAAGAACAAGTTTAGTTTAGATTTAAGAGAGTCCTTAATAAAACACCCAAATGTAATATTAAGGCTAGGATCCAATCACAATATAATATAACTTAGAAGAGGTATGCCGTAATCTAAGCTATACCATATTTGAAAGGTAGGTGAATGACGATTCACCAATTTCCACCACGAAAACCGAAATATTAAATATTTAGTTTTTTATTGGTTTTAGAAATTCCTAGATTCTTTGAGATCCAATGAACTTTTCAAAGGCATGTTTCAATCTCGGGAGTGCCCTCCAGGTTTTGTGACTGGGATGCCGAGGATCACAAAACGAGGTGTGAAGTAACCATGCAAATCACTTGGTACCCTTAAAGTTTATCACTCAATCAATGTGCCGATAAACCACACACGCTCCACCGATACTATAATAAACCTTAAGTCACCCTTTACCTACCTTGTTAAGTCCAAGTTAGTGTGCCGGTTAACCACACACGCTCCACCAACGACTTAGACAAAGTGTAAAGTGTAATTTCATGGATTAGCACCTTATTCACATTTTTCCTAAAGTAACTAAGATTGGGAATTTAATAAACATTTAGTTACTTTATTATATTCATCATACTTTGAATGTGAATTTATAAGTCCTTGTCTTACCCATTTGGCTAATGACCCTCCACCAGTCAAGCAAGCGGTGGGTGAGAATATTCACCCATTAAGTCACCATTTTATAGGCAACAACCTTATACCCACCTTATAGACCGGCTTCGTGAATGAGGCGTACTAGCGGTAAGACGACTTTATTCTTATACATATATATATATATATATATAATTATTAAATTATCATAATATAAGTATAAGGTTTGAATTTTAACTTTTAAAATTCTAGGGGTTGGAACTAAAGTTTTAACTTAACTTTACTTGTTCCAAAACTTGAGGGCAAGTTTTGTAACTTTCAAAACTTTTCATTTCTTGTAACTTATGAGTTTAATAGAGTAATAAAATGAAGACTCTTCATTTTTATAACTCTTGTGTTTTCTTAATGGTTTTAACTCAAGTGTGACCCTTGGTTTTCCATAACTTAAGGATAAGTTATGGACTCCATTAAAACACATTATGATCAAGAATTAAACTACCAAATAGGTTACAAATAATTCCTATGATCATCTAAAACATCATAAGAACAAGAACATGAATATGAACATAATCAAAAATTACATAAAACTTTGTAATTTTGATAACTAGTTGTTGTAAATGAATTACCAAAGACATTACACCACCAAAAACAAGTTTTTCAATTACCAAAACAGTTTAGGGTAATGTTTCTAATTCATTTTCCAGCAACTGAATCGAAATTCTGCACTCAGTCGACCCTACTCGCCGAGTGCATGAACATGACTCGCCGAGTTGGTTGAAGATACTCATGGACTCGACGAGTCCCCCCTATAGACTCGACGAGTCCATTCGCAGACAGCAAATTTCCGATTCTGTTTTCAACTTTTAAGCACAAATAAGAACAAACGAGCCTAGGCTCTGATACCACTGATGGGTTTTGAGCATTCTAACACTTCCTAAGTGTACATGCAACCCTAATAACCTTGGATCTATGTTTGTCTAATTTGTCATGCAAAGTTGAATTCCAAGGTTATATTCCTATCTAGCATACATGGGGAACAATTTCAACATAAAGTATAGATAGAATAACTTACCTTGTTGTTGCTTGTGTTCCTTGAAACCTTGTGAGCCTAGCACCCCAAGTGTGATGCCTCAAATGCTTCACACAACACCAAATGCTCTTGGAAGAACTTATGAGAGAATACTCACTTCACAAAATCGGCCAAGCCCTCTATATTCTTAGTGTAACCGATTTTGGGAGGAGATCATGTTACTTATATAGTGTTGACACACCTAGGGTTAAACCCTAATGTGTCATGACTCTCCATTTCCATGACCCATGGGTTTGTAACTCCCATGGAGCATCCATGGAGCATCCTATGGGTGGAACCCAACTTGATAGTCCATGGAGCCTTTTAGCCCACTATACAAGATATGGATGATTTACATAATCAACCCATATATTTAATTAGTTATCTTTTGATCACTTAATTAATTCTAAATTAATTCTTGATCAAACTAATCAAATAATATTATTAATATATTAGAACTTATAATATATTAATAATCTCCAAGTGTTATTTCTCTCATTTAGTCTATCCAATTGCATGGTTCCATGCAACCCAAATGGACCATGCCGGGTCGGGTCAAGTACATACCAGAAATAGTTATGGACTTAGACACCTTATCCAACACTCGGGACATGACATTTAAGGCATGCTCCGATACAGTAGATCACAATAATTAACGTATTCTCGTATATGTAATGTAAGGTACTGTTCTAACTGTAATGTAATGACTGCTCTAGCAAGTATAGTAATGTAAGCGTTCAAGTATAGTTCTATATGTTCTCGTCCTAGTATAGTTGTATATGTTCTCGTCCTAGTACAGTTGTATATGAAATGTACAGTAATGTTCTAGAAAGTATTGACTCATGAATGAACTGACTCATTGTATGATATCGCGTTCTAGTAATGGTTCTAGTATCTTCCTGAACTACCCATATGGTAGCTTACTAGTAATCTAAGTGGTACGTATGGACATGGATGTATACCCTTGCTACCCAAGGGCATAAGATGAATTGGAAGGACCTTTTAGGACTTTATATGTACACATGATATATAACTAATATTTAAACGACCTTCGGACGAGTATCCGATATCTCACCAGACCACATCTCAAGCGCGAAAAGGAAATAGGGTGGATAGTCTTCCTAAGCCTTTTAAACATTTCTTATATAACTATACATATAGAGGCATGCAATTTATATTATATATAAAAGCATAAATAAGTTTGGTAAAACATTTGGAACATAAATATTAGTTTAAGGAAAGATCTACTTGATGTCAATCTATAAAACAATTTGAAGGCATGAGTTTGATAAAACAATATAAGTACAAGGAATATTTGTTTGGTAAAACAATATAAGTACAAGGAACATTTCTTTGAAAACACAGTTGTAAATAAGTTTGAAATATGATAAACAGAGTAAGAGGTACAGTGTAATAAGTAGTTTGAAACATAATAAATGTTTATAAAAATCATTTGAAGGAAACTGTTTGGTAAAACGGCTAATGAGTAGCCAAATCTTTTGAATGCTGTATATTAATCACATGTGATTGATGTAATAAGTAATATAATCCTACTTACTAATCACATGTGATTGACATAATAAGTAGCATGATTCTACTTGTACCCCCCCCCCCATAAAACATTGAAAATAGTTTAAAACATTAGTTAAGGGGTATGAACTCACCTTTAGTATGTGACTAGAATTGAACGGCAGTTATCGTATGGAAGGATCGGACGAGTGCTTGGTGTCAATTGAAGACTTAGACACACACAATGATCCTAATTACATATGAAAACATATGTATATAAATAATTAGTGATTATACCACTAATTATACAAGTAATAACATTTAAGCGTGAGGAAAACACTTTTGGTCAAGTGCTAGGAGGCTAATGGGTTGCATCAAAGAAGTGCAATGCCACTAATGGAAGTTTAAGGTCAAAAGACCATATTCATTGGAGTTTACGGCCCAGGGGAGTAAGCTCCTGGCCGTAAAATCTCAACCAAGTCATGAAATGAAGCTTAGAATTTCTACAACCTTAGAGGGGAATTGTTTCAAGGCAATACAAGTGTTTGGGCACCATATTGACTCCTTTGGGGAGTTTATGGCCCAAAGACCCTTTTCTCTTGGAGTTTACGGCCGTAAACTCCCTTGGGAGGGTTCTTATTGTTCTTTCAAGTCTCCAACATTTCTAGGAACAAGTCTAGGCTTTAGTACTTGGCTTTAGGAGGGTTCATAGCACAAATATGTACCATTTTATGGAGTTTACGGCCATAGAAGTCTTTGGGCCGTAAACTCCCTCACACATGAGGTTCTAAGAATTTTAACTAGTCCAAAACTCATCTAGGTACTTGCCCTAAAAGTCTCTTGGCCTAAGGAAGTGTCTAGGGTGTCCTTTGACCCCTTAATAGGAGTTTATGGCCCAAGAAATACTCTTGGCCGTAAAATCTTCAACACTTGAGCTTTTCATGAGTTTTCTAGGTCCTAAACACTTTTAAGGTATTTGCCTAAAATGAAGACTAAGCCTTAGGAAGAGTTTGAAGGGGTTTTGGCACTTAATCTTGGAGTTTACGGCCCAAGGAGCTACTTGGCCGTAAACTCCCTTCTAGAATTGATTTCTAATTGTTTTGTTGGCCTAAATCATGAGTTTAAGGCTTCTAGGTTTTTGTTCTAAGGCTAAAGGAACATTAGGCACTCATTTGTGCCTTTTACTTGGAGTTTACGGCCCAAGAGGTGTTCCTTGGCCGTAAACTCCTCAAACTACTTGGTTTTGATTTGTTTCTAGCCTCCAATGCTCATACATAAAGTCCTTAGTTAGATGCCTAACATGGAAATGGGACTAGGTGGCCTTTAGGCTTGATTTTGGAGTTTACTCCCCAAGAACGTTCTTGGGCGGTAAACTCCCAGATCTTGTATTTTGGACATGTAAACAATGTTATTTAGCATATAACAAGTATTAAAACACATCTATGAAAGTAGACTCACAATCTGGGATGAAAACCCGAAGATCCGTGAGAGAGTATTTGGCTTTTCTCTAATTGGATTTCAAATAATGAACCAATTTGGTTCAGAATTCTATTTATAGTCCAGAGATTTTTGGCAGAAAATATTTCTATTCTCGGAATGGATTCTAATGACTTAGAGTAACGGAACTACAGTGTTGCACAAAATCCTAGTGCATCCACTCTCCTAATATCTCTTTAGGTGTGAAACCCTGAAAACTGCCAAACTTATTCAATAAGTTTGAATTTTCACTTTAACTGCTCTACTACTATTGGATTGAAATGGTTTGATTTGGATGGAAATTTCGGGTTGTCACATCATCCCCCTGTTAAAGGGAATTTCGTCCCGAAATTAGGATTTAGGCAAGGAAGTATGCATGAATGATCGAGTCGTGAGGAGGAAACTTCCTAATCGATTGGTTCTAGCGTACTTAAGTGAAATCGGGCTCTCGGTTGGTATTCCAACGAACCTTCACTAATTGGCGATAGCGTTGCTTCATCCGCTTGACCTCTCGGTCGAGGGTCACTACAGTTCAAATACGAAGGCAAGGATCTCGACGAGTGGACTTGCAAGAGTCCTAACGGAAAGGTATGGTTTCACGATCGAGATGCGAAGAGTAGAAAGCACGTTACTAAGTTCGCGGAGTAGGTCTAGTTTGTGCGAGGCACATGACCGATTCTGATAAGAATCTCGGAGGTCCTAACTATATTGGATTTAGCTTTCCACGCTTTACGAAGAGTATTATGCCTTTCCCTAAGTGAGTTATCTTTAAAGAACTTGGTCACTCACTCGAAATTTCAAAGGTTCCTTTTCTTGTGTAACATCCCAGTCAAAGGCCACCCCTTGCTGGGTCATGGTCGTACGAGTTTATGTAGCTTGCGAGGGGTTCTGAATGAACTAAGGTGGTAGGTCGGTAAGACCTAGAATTTGGCGAAAACTATCGGTGTCTCTAGTGTTGATGAATGCTCAATGGTTTTTTTGACAAATTGAAAGAGTACTCAAAATTTCCCACATTACTAGCAGTGTGTCATAGAAATTTGACTCTTCAATTTCAAAACTCGTTCCTAGAGCACTTTGCTAAAAGTTCCTCTGAAGGAATGTTCCCATGGGCTTTCTTCTTACTACGAGGGTAGATAAGTAAGTCATTTCATGGAGAAATGACGAATTGATCCAAGTAAGAAAGACGTAACCCTATTCATTTAACTCATGAAAACCATGGGCGTACTGGTCCTATCCGAAGGGTATCACTACGGACTTGAAGTGTCCGCATCGAATTCGAAAGATAGTCTACCGGACATCCTTCCCTAACACTCGAACTGGTGATATTCGGATGTCAGACAAATTCCTGGAAGTAGTTTCTTTCCTTACGTGTGATCAATCATTTTGTCTATGCGAGGCAGAGATAACGATTTCTATGGAAATCTTTGACGGAGTCCTCGATATCCGAGGCACATACGATGCGATCCATCGGTCTCTGGAAGAATCTGACCGGGGTTCTCTAGGGTGAGAAGCCTAGTCTTCTAATTCCATTTCCGTGTAGTTCGCTAAGTTGTTTGTACTGTTCTGGTATCTCCGTGGGTGTTAAACTATAGGGCGATCTGTTTTACGGGAGTCGTACTGGGTTCTAAGTTTGTTCACATGATGATGTGATTACTCATATACTTAGGCAGTTTCTCCGTCCTGAAGTCCATTTTAGAATTCATACAGGGCTTCACGATCACAATTTCGTGTATACGAGTCGTATATAATTAAGATTAAAAAGGTAGTCGAATAACTGATTCTTCCTTACCCTCACATCCCAAGGAGGAAAAGAGTTAAGGCGAAATCATTAATTCTAAACCTGTAGAACCTTAATTATATAACACTCTTATGTATACCTTCCTCAGTGATAGATCATCCGTATGAATTCCTGGATTGAACTTGACGTACGGCACGAGTGGTACTTTGGGGATTTCTTCAGAAAGAAAATAACTAAGAGGTACTCTTGGAATGAGTACTTCGGGGATTTCTGATATGACGGCTTCGCTGTAAAAGTGATCTAGAAGAAAGAAATGTACGCAGGAAGCTGTTTTCGTGAGGATTAAATTTAATCGAGTCGTATGATAATGTCGGGATCATACTGAAATTTAAAGACATTAGATTTGAACATAAGACGTTTACAGACAAGAGACAACCGTGCAACCATGAACAGAGTTACAGTACTTTAAATTTACCACAAGACTATTGCTGCGAATATGATATACTACAAAGGACAAGTATACGCAGCACGAGAATTCCTATATAGACAGGATCTCGCAAAAGGTAAGACTCTAGTTGCACCAGTTCTAGATAGTTTATAAGTCTGTTACAACGAAACGCCTTAATTACATTAACGTGGTTCCTGAGCAGGCTCTCCTGCAGTTGTGATCCTGAGAATCTTCCCGTCTGCGCCAGAATTCTGCGTTATCGGGCAATCCCTCTGTAGGTGTCCAATTTCACCACATCGGTGACATATCTGGACAGTACCCACATCAGTGGAGGAAGTGAAATGTCGGGTAGGAGTTATGGGGATGCGGCTGCTTTCATTGATCTCCCCTTTTGGGCAATTTCTGTAATAGTGCCATGTCTCACCACAACTATAGCAAAGTAGGCTTGCTCCAGTGGTGGAGGTAATCCTACAGAAATGAGCAATGTGTCCCATCTTGTGGCCATTATTGCATTGCCGGGCTCGGCAAATTCCTTTGTGGTGGTGGTTGCATCGGTCGCACTTCGAGAGTGTTCCTTTATATGGTCTGCTCGGTACTGGGATGGCAGAGGTTTGTGGTTGTTGCATGGCAATTCTATGAAACCGTTTGCGTTCCACTTTGGCTTGACGTTTTCTTTTCTTGAACTCTGGGTTGTTGTTTCGGATGGTGGCGACTGTTACTATTTGTTGATTCCCCGAATTATTAACACGATCGGGATTTTCAACTCCTTTTTCAGCCTTGTCTGCATTGGTAGTGCTGCGGTTTTCCAGGACTACTGTCACGGCAGCCATCACGGCAGCCGTAATGGTGGCTTGAAAAGTAGTGGCGTCCATAGGGAAAGTAAAGGTCTCGTTGCTTGGCTGGTCGTTTCCGGATGACGACATGATCCTGTAACACTAAAGATAAGGATTTGTGAGCGACTCTGGTTGACCCTGATGTACTTGGATTGTTCACGCAAAGAGTAAGAGTATGTTCTCGAAAGTTTGACCTACATCTCTATGATGCAGTCCTGGTAAGGAATGAAAGTATGTTTGCGATGGTTTGACCTACATCTCTATGATTCATTCCTAGTACGGAATGGGAGTATATTTGTAGAATGGTCTCAAGACGTTTGTCGTTCGAGCTGAGGTATCGTGGGTTGGTGAATAACAAGATCCAACCACTAAAAGAGACTTGGAAATGCCTCTGGAGATAAATCACTATAGTCCAATGACTTGACTAAAGTATGATTCAGATAGACTCCAATGAAAGTAAGATAAAAGTACTTGGATGAAGAATGACACAAAAGTTAGCCGGCTGTCAATATCATTGATATTCACGATGTAACGATTCTGGAAAATGACCTTTTAAAGTTCTCACATCATATCCACAGAAGATAGTTCCTGACAACATAAGGACCTAACTAAAGTACTTACGGTACAATATAATTTCATAGAAAATGCCACATAAGGCATAGACAGAAAACACGATTTCTTTTTATAAGGGAAATAAAGTAAAACGTCTACTACTGGCGACGGTCATCCCTCTGGTGAACTCTTAGTTCAACCAATTGACGTTCCATGTCAAGTAGGTGTCTTTCGCACACCATCTGGCGTACTCGGAGCTCTTATGACTTTGGCTCGTGATTCAGCCAGTGCTTGCAACAGGGTTTCATGGTTTCTCACTGATTTCTCGTGAGTATATTCTAGATGAATGGTGTGGAGGGTATGCATTCTAGCATAGGCGTATACTCCTGTAATATGATGTAGGGCTGTCTTGCCTTGAATCTCATTTCAGGCCCCTCTACGGACCAAGATTGGCAAGACTATATCTGCTAAGCCTTCATTGCTCAAGTTATAAAAGCTTCGGTCGCCATTAAGTAGCATAGACTGCTCTTGTCCTTGGCTCCATACTTCCAAGCATTCCACTCACTCAGGGTCGGGCCATGAAAATCCGAACGAGGGTTAGGAATTGGAAAGTAGCTGCTTGGGTAGGTTCTCAACCTCTGGTTCAGAGTTAGTATCATACGAAAGGTCTTTATCATGGAACTCATCCGAGGGGATAGGATGATCATTCTCTGGTTCTTCTCCAAACCAACCAGCTATGACTTCATTCGGAAGATACTGGTTGTACAGGGGATGGAGTCCAACTATGATTTCTATGAGAGAATTTAGGGTAAGTGGATAATTATTAGACGAACTATCTAGATAATTATTTAGAAAACCTTCATTAGTTACATCGCTATTTGTGAAGTGCATACCATCTATGTGTAATCTAAACAGGATAGACCTTCGAATAAGTGACCTTATTTCCAAATTCACACAGAATAGGGGTAAGGCAAAATTATCACTGATTCTAAGTCTATAACATCCTAATTACATGTAGCCTTAGTGTATCCACTTAGCAACTATCAACTTAGTAATGAAGATCCCATTTTAACTCTCAAGTATAAAGTACTTATAGTAACACCAAATACTCCTATAGTATTTTAAATTTATTGTTATGTTCTATTGTTCTCATTGTGGTAGGGTTGGTAAGATATTAGCATTGTTGCAACCACACACTTAAACTTAGGCACATGCTAGTCAACCCTCGGATAATATAGGTGATCAGGCTATATCTTCCCAGTTTTGACCATATGTCTCTAAGCCTACTTGTGTTGCCCAACAATCGTAATTCTTTTGTATTGTCCTAATGACACTGATTTTAGTATGAATGCAGCACGTATACTTACATAAATATTTTACTATTTAAAGTATAAAATCTTGGTCAGAGTATTTTTGATCCCTTATGTATTTGTAGTTAGTATATCTTTTATGGGTTCATATACTTAATTCACTATAAACAATGCTCTAATACCAATCTGTCACACCCCAAAACCAAGAACGGCGGAAACGTTCTGGGGCGGAGGACGTCATGTATAATATCAATAACAATGTAAAGTAGTAAACAAGCAACAACATCATCCATTTCAATAATAAAATAATTATTATACAATTGTATTCCATCGAATTTTGATAAACACTAAAGCATAAATCAAAATGAAAGATAAGTCTTGAACAAGCTCCATCTTCCTTTCTCCTTGCATCGGTACCTGTCTATGATGACCTGAGGATACAAGTAATTTTGAAAGCGAGTATCAGCTTTAAAGCTGGTGAGATCATAAGTATTTAGTGTCTTAATTTGTATGTAAGAATTTGTAAGTCTTTGTAATTCAAGAATTTGTAAGTGTATAAGAATTGTAAGTATTTGTAAGTCTATGTATTGTAAGAATTTGTAAGTGCATATGAACTATAAGTATTTGTAAATGTTTGAAAAACTCTAGAATCCCTATGATTCCTTCTAGTATAAGAAGTTGTCTTCTACCAAGACCTATCTGTTCTGTGTGTGCGTGGCTCTTGTAAGGGTATGTATTTTCCCAAAGTATAACTATCATTATCCAAAAATATAGTTTCTACATTTATGTTTAAGTGAGGTTATCACTAAAAATATGTAATGGAAAAATTAACGTAGTACTAAAACGTAGTTCTAAAAGGACTACTACCGTACTAACTACATTAAACCGGATTTTAGGCTAAGGCATTCTGTGATAAATTGCACCATACTATCGACTGGTAACAACGACATACAAATGGTCGTAATAACGGAATGACGTTTGGCACCCGCAGACCTGCAGCTCCGGCTGTAGCTAGCAGCAAGGTGTAGGATAGTCAATCCAGTATAGATCTATACGCAAACTCATGCTCTCCCTCCAAGAGAATTCTGGCTACAACTCGGGACATGACATTTAACGCATGCTCCGATACAGTGGATCACAATAATTAACGTATTCTCATATATGTAATGTAAGGTACTGTTCTAGCTGTAATGTAATGACTGTTCTAGCAAGTATAGTAATGTAAGCGTTCTAGTATAGTTGTATATGTTCTCATCCTAGTATAGTTGTATATGTTCTCGTCCTAGTACAGTTGTATATGAATTGTACATTAATGTTCTAGAAAGTATTGACTCATGAATGAACTGACTCATTGTATGATATCGCGTTCTAGTAATGGTTCTAGTATCTTCCTGAACTACCCATATGGTAGCTTACTAGTAATCTAAGTGGTACGTATGGACGTGGATGTATACCCTTGCTACCCAAGGGCATAAGATGAATTGGAAGGACCTTTTATGACTTTATATGTACACATAATATATAACTAATATTTAAACGACCTTCGGACGAGTATCCGATATCCCACCAGACCACATCTCAAGCGTGAAAAGGAAATAGGGTGGATAGTCTTCCTAAGCCTTTTAAACATTTCTTATATAACTATACATATAGAGGCATGCAATTTATAATATAAAAGCATAAATAAGTTTGGTAAAACATTTGGAACATAAATATTAGTTTAAGGAAAGATCGACTTGATGTTAATCTATAAAACAATTTGAAGGCATAAGTTTGATAAAACAATATAAGTACAAGGAACATTTGTTTGATAAAACAATATAAGTACAAGGAACATTTCTTTGAAAACACAGTTGTAAATAAGTTTGAAATACGATAAACAGAGTAAGAGGTACAGTGTAATAAGTAGTTTGAAACATAATAAATGTTTATAAAAATCATTTGAAGGAAACTGTTTGGTAAAACGGCAAATGAGTAGCCAAATCTTTTGAATGTTGTATATTAATCACATGTGATTGATGTAATAAGTAATATAATCCTACTTACTAATCACATGTGATTGACATAATAAGTAGCATGATTCTACTTGTATCCCCCCCCCCCCCATAAAACATTTAAAATAGTTTAAAACATTAGTTAAGGGGTATGAACTCACCTGTAGTGTGTGACTAGAATTGAACGACAGTTATCGTATGGAAGGATTGGACGAGTGCTTGGTGTCAAGTGAAGACTTAGACACACACACACAATGATCCTAATTACATATGAAAACATATGTATATAAATAATTAGTGATTATAACACTAATTATACAAGTAATAACATTTAAGCGCGAGGAAAACACTTTTGGTCATGTGCTAGGAGGCTAATGGGTTGCATCAAAGAAGTGCAATGCCACTAATGGAAGTTTAAGGTCAAAAGACCATATTCATTGGAGTTTACGGCCCAGGGGAGTAAGCTCCTGGCCGTAAACTCTCAACCAAGTCAAGAAATGAAGCTTAGAATTTCTACAACCTTAGAGGGGAATTGTTTCAAGGCTATACAAGTGTTTGGGCACCATATTGACTCCTTTGGGGAGTTTATGGCCCAAAGACCCTTTTCCCTTGGAGTTTACAGCCGTAAACTCCCTTGGGAGGGTTCTTATTGTTCTTTCAAGTCTCCAACATTTCTAGGAACAAGTCTAGGCTTTAGTACTTGGCTTTAAGAGGGTTCATAGCATAAATATGTACCATTTTATGGAGTTTACGGCCATAGAACTCTTTGGGCCGTAAACTCCCTCACACATGAGGTTCTAAGAATTTTAACTAGTCCAAAACTCATCTAGGTACTTGCCCTAAAAGTCTCTTGGCCTAAGGAAGTGTCTAGGGTGTCCTTTGACCCCTTAATAGGAGTTTACGGCCCAAGAAATACTCTTGGCCGTAAACTCTTCAACACTTGAGCTTTTCATGAGTTTTCTAGGTCCTAAACACTTTTAAGGTATTTGCCTAAAATGAAGACTAAGCCTTAGGAAGAGTTTGAAGGGGTTTTGGCACTTAATCTTGGAGTTTACGGCCCAAGGAGCTACTTGGCCGTGAACTCCCTTCTAGAATTGATTTCTAATTGTTTTGTTGGCCTAAATCATGAGTTTAAGGCTTCTAGGTTTTTGTTCTAAGGCTAAAGGAACATTAGGCACTCATTTGTGCCTTTTACTTGGAGTTTACGGCCCAAGAGGTGTTCCTTGGCCGTAAACTCCTCAAACTACTTGGTTTTGATTTGTTTCTAGCCTCCAATGCTCATACATAAAGTCCTTAGTTAGATGCCTAACATGGAAATGGGACTAGGTGGCCTTTAGGCTTGATTTTGGAGTTTACTCCCCAAGAACGTTCTTGGGCGGTAAACTCCCAGATCTTGTATTTTGGACATGTAAACAATGTTATTTAGCATATAACAAGTATTAAAACACATCTATGAAAGTAGACTCACAATCTGGGATGAAAACCCGAAGATCCGTGAGAGACTATTTGGCTTTTCTCTAATTGGAATTCAAATAATGAACCAATTTGGTTCAGAATTCTGTTTATAGTCCAGAGATTTTTGGCAGAAAATATTTCTATTCTCGGAATGGATTCTAATGACTTAGAGTAATGGAATTACAGTGTTGCACAAAATCCTAGTGCATCCACTCCCCTAATATCTCTTTAGGTGTAAAACCCTGAAAACTGCCAAACTTATTCCATATGTTTGAATTTTCACTGTAACTGCTCTACTACTATTGGATTGAAATGGTTTGATTTGGATGGAAATTTCGGGTTGTCACATCGTGGCACGGAGAATCTGGTTTGGAGGGCTGCTTGGGTTGCTGGATTTCAGAAGTACTATATGCCAAAATGATCCTGCCCTCCGGTGTTCCATGTCTGGCCCCTGTTTGTACATGGTGGGTGAAAAGTATTGTGTTAACGCATATATAATAGTAATAATAGTTAGGCTATTATTTAGTCACGTCAAACATTTGATTAAGCACTAGTGGTAATGATACTAGGTTTTGTCCATGGAAAATTGTTTTAAGAGTAACGAAGTGTTGTTCGAGTGCGGAGTCACCTCCTTTACCAGGTGAGTGCATAGTTACTTTCATCTTACACATAGATATGAAGTCTTTTTTATAAACTACATGCTATGTGTGCATTTTGTCTAAATTCTTGCTATCTATGTTGGGTGAAAGATTTTTATACATGTTTTAAATGATTTAAACAATATATATACTTTTTATATCTACAAAATGTGTCGGGTAAAACATGGGTAGATGAAATAGGTTATGTGTGACAAAAATAAAATAAAATGATAAGAGGTGATATAGACCATGAGATAAGGGTGAGAGGTGAACCATGAGAAAAGCCTATTACCCAAGTGTTGGCCCTATCATCTAGCAGAGTATGGATGACAACCACGAACTATTCTAGACAGTCTAGTGGAACACTAGCAGGCTCACAACCGTAGGTGTTTATTTGAACTCTGTATTCACCAACTGTACTCTAGAATGATATTGTCGATAAACGAGATAAAAACCCATTGACATGTATTGCAAGTAGATTATCAGAAACGATACTGTCGATAAACGAGATAAAAACCCATTGACATGTATTGCGAGTGGATTCTCGAAAACAATATTGTTGATAAACGAGAAAAATCCTGAAAACTATGGATTTAGTGCCTATGAAGTAAACCCTGGCAATGATGGATTTCGCGCTGATTCTTTGGATAATCCTTAGGAATAAATGAACGAGGAATAGCTGATTCTTAGGATATAATAAAGAAGATAATGGGGATGGGTAATTGGGTTGATTGTTTGGTGTTTAAACATAACAATTATATTATTGTGGGTTGAAAACCCTATATAATCACTAGGTTTCCCAACCTAAATCACTCAAACTTATTTGTATCACAGGTGTCGATATGAAGTTACATTACACTGAGAGATTAAAGAGATGTAGATCACTAGTGTAAATGAATGTAAGTTCTGTTTATGCTTATGTTTCTGTATTGACAATGACATCCCAAATGTTTTAAACTGAATAAAAATACATTTCTTCGTAAATGCTTTTGATAACGTATTTATCATGTTTTTCTGGGAACAAATTCCGCAACATTTTTATTAAAAGAAGTATTCTGATTTTTATAAAGCATAAACAAAATCAGTCTTTTATGGCCGTGAAAATGGGGATGTCACAGTATATGTCAAAGCTAGTGGGAGTGTAGTTAGCTTTCTCGTTATGTATGTGGATGACATACTGCTCATAGGGAATGACGTCCCAACCTTGCAGGAGGTTACGTCCTGGCTTGGGAAGTGCTTCGCTATGAAGGACCTCGGAGAAGTTGCTTATATTATAGGGATAAGGATATTGAGAAATAGGAGTAAAAGACTGATAGGACTTAATCAAAGTACTTACTTAGATAAAGTGTTAAAACGTTGTAGCATGTAGAATTCCAAGAAAGGGGAGTTACCAATCCAAAGCAATACCAATTTGAGTAAGACTCAAAGCCCGAGTACCAAAGCTGAGATACCAGAGATGAACCAAGTACCTTATGCTTCCATAGTTGGCTCAATCATGTATGCTATGATGTGTACTCGCCCTAATGTAGCCTTCACTTTGAGCATGGTCAGCAGATATCAAGGGAACCCTGGTAGAGCTCATTGGACCGTAGTAAAGAACATTCTTAAGTACCTACAAAAGTCTAAGGAATGGTTCCTTATCCTTGGTGGGAGTGATGATTTTATAGTGCGAGTGTATAGTGATGCCAGTTTTCAGACCGACCAAGATAATTTCCGCTCTCAGTCGGGCTGGGTGTTTACCCTAAATGGAGGAGCAGTTAGTTGGAAAAGTTCCAAACAAGAGACCGTAGCTGATTCAACATGCAAATAAGAGTACATGGCAGCAAGCAAAGCATCTAATGAGGCAATATGGCTAAAGAACTTCATTAGAGACCTTAGAGTTGTACCTTCCATAAAGAAGCCTATGGAGATTTTCTATGATAACGAAGGTGCGGTCGCCTTAACCAACGAACCGAGGGATCATGGCAGATCCAAGTGTATCGACAAAAAATATCATTTCATTAGACATTGGGTAGAAGAGGGACTCCTCGTAGTGAAGAGGGTATCGTCCGAGGAGAACCCAGCAGATCACCTTACGAACGGACTGAGTAGGGTTAATCACTTGTAGCATGCTAGGTGTATTGGGCTGAAGGACGATATTAGTTTTATTGATTAGAGAGCTATTTAGAAACTTGTAATAGATAAATGTAACTAGCATTTGATGATTAAATAAAGGAGTTTCATTTATAAGTAATGTTATTGTCTTGTGTCAATTGTTTACTATTGTTTCACTATGCATGTTTTGACTTCCTAAATAATAAGATAATTTAAACCATGCACAATCGATCATACTTTGGAAGTAGGTATGAAGCAAGGCTTTCATGAATTGGCTTGTAGATTATCTAAAGCGTTTAGACATAGAAAACATTCGCTACAATGATCATGAGTGCTCATGAAATATAATTTGAGTATTAGATTAAACCCGCACTCACATGAATCACTGCATGGAGTTTATCACGAGTGATTGTGAGACAATAATATTATATAGTCTTTAAACCGAGATATATGAGTTGTTGTTTACAATTTGGTTGTACATTGATAACGCGTAAACGCATCAATAACTTGATGTTATAAAACATATTGTTGTGTATGATTTAATGAGTAAATAGTGCAAGCATATAAGTCAAAGTTTATCTGTTCCTTTTATCCTATGAGGATTAAAAGCAATATCTTGGGCCCCTTGATTATTTTGTTTTGATTTATGTGTCGCGCTCGGCCAGGACTAAATTGATGTGCTCAATTAAGTTCTATGTCAGACAAATCAGAAACCGGGAAAAAAAACTATTAGACAATATGTATGACTATGTTCCATGTAATTGTCCACATGATATCTTGAGAACGGAGGACTACATGATCCCTTATCTATAGAACGTGTTAGAGTTCGACAATAGCTTTTGAGAGCTACGATTGCTAATCGGATTTTGAAGTCGTACTTGCATTTATAGTAATTAGACTTATCCAAGTGGGAGACTGTTGGATTAGGTGTTTAAGCCCATAACTATAATTGGTATGTACTTGACCCGATAGTAGCATGGTCTTTTTGGGTTGCCTTAACCAAAGCAACTAGACTGGATGAATAATAGAGAAAGAGGTTAAATGTGATTTATTAATATATTATTAGAAAAATATATAAAAAGAGAAATCATATTATTTAATTAATATTGGTCAAGAATTAATTTAGAATTAACATATTTTGGCCATTTGAACCATAGAGGATCTCTAGCCGAAAATAGTATCCCTTCCCTCTCTCTCTCTAACATTCTCCAATTGCTCTTGGTTTTTGTGATCAATTAGATGTATTACACTTGTGATACTAAGCTCTTGAAGGTTGAAGATTCAACAAGCCACAAAGAAAGGTAATCATCTAAGTTTTTTATTATGATGATTTCGAATTATGTATGGTAGATTAGGGTTTATAGCCGTGGATCATTTTGTTGCACGTACAATTAGAGAAACCTAGATCCAAATTTTTAGGGTTGCATGTGCACCATAGGAATATTGTAATTGTGACAACCCAAAAATTTCTATCCAGTAAAACCCTTCCATTCAATCAAATGTCAGACTTGCGACTGTTGCCTTTTAGCCTTGTTAAGGGTCATTCTAGTGAGTTCTAAGCCTAGTACACTTACGGATTGAGTGTTATGAAGAATTAGCTCGAGATCAGAAAGCTGCACCCGAACCAGAAAGCCAACCACATGGGGTTTACAACCGTAAACTCTATTCACTACTGTAAACACCCTCCTAGACGTGAACTCCTCATGTTAAGTATAGATTTCCCTCATTTCTTCATCATTCTTCATATCTTCAAGGTTGAAACTCATTTCTCTCTCAAGTATTAACAAGAACCCTTCCATATCTCTTCATTTTTGTAAGTGATTCTTCCATTATTTCTTGATATCCTTCTTGATCTTTTGAAACCATTTGATTTCATTCATGAATTCATCATTTTGGTCTACATCTTGAAGATCATCATCTTTCACCAAGAACACCAAGAACACATACTTTTTATTGGTGGTCGTAAACACCCTAAAGGGGCTCCAAATCGTAAATAATCCACCCCTTTACTTGTTATTTACCTCATTTCAAAATTATACCTTGTTTTCCCATCCAAAACTCTATCATTTCATGCCCTTATTCAAGATCATCAAGGGTTCACGCCTGTGAAACCATCATAAGATCTTGATGGTCGTGAACACCTCAAAGCCTTTCAAAATGAGTACCCTGTTCATCTCCTTGTTATCCATTATTTCCATTAGCTTCCCCATGGATCATTCACCTCACTAGTATGATTCTTCAAATGAGTTCACGGCCGTGAACTCATTGGTCATGAACCCATGGGCCGTGAGCACCTTTAAGACAATCACATGTGATTGTAACACTTCATTCCAAGTGTTTCCTAGTCCCTAAGGTTGTTTCCTTGCATATTAGTTGTTTTAAACACTAGTTACATGCCTATATATGCCACTATATGTCATTTAGGACTCGTTTGTGTCTCGAGATTTCATTCGTGGAACTTCTCATACTTGCTCGATTCCTCAATTGAATCACCCAGATAAGGTGAATTCATACCCCTATAATCAATATTTTCAATGTTTTTAAATGCTTTTAAGGGCTGGGAATACAAGTTGAATACAATAATATTGTGTAAATATTTACCTATGATAACCATCACATTAAATGATTTCTTATGCTTTTGCAAGTGATCAAATCAATTCACAAACTCTTTTAACTCTTGGTACTTTGTTGTTATAGAACTCTGTTTTTAAAATAGAAACATAACTCAGTAGATAATTGAGTTTTTTTACAAATAGGGGAAAGTTCAAAACAATCATACTATTAAACTATAATAGGTATAGTTTAGGGGTTCAGAACATACTATAACAAGAACAAGAAGGAAAATACTATAACAAGAACAAGAAGGAACATACTATAACAAGAACAAATAACAATAATGTGAGCCACTACTTCATGGCATAACAATATACTTGTTATGGCATGTTTTGTAACCAAAGTCTCCTGGAGGGAGAGCGGGCGCTATGTGTATATATCTGTATGGTACTGACAACCTCGCATCCCAACTGTTCGCTACAGTTTGGCCGGCAGGCCAAGGGGTGACAAGTGTCACATCGTTTCGACACCAGAAGGTCGTCGTGTTTACATCCGTCAATCAACATGGTTATAATCACATCACATTTTCACCTTAGTTAGCAAATTGGTTTTAAGGTATTTAGTGTTTCAGTAGTCACTGTATACAATATTACTGTGCACTTTCATTTTCCCATTATATTCATACAGTAATATTCTCACATATAAGGTAATGCAAACTATTTTCTAGTAAAGATAGTCTTAAACTTGGGAAAATATGCATCATCACAAAAGAAAAACGAAACAATCGAGTGTTAGTACATTTAGTTAGAAGGGGGTCTATAATGCTAACCTTATTATTCCTTAGTTTATACATCAGGGACATATATAAATCGGGTTCGACAGGCAGTACAATGTGTGCTTTCCGCTTCCTTTCCTGTTCGTTGTTTGGTTGTGAGCTTAGAGCAGATTCACCGAGTCTACTACCTATTCGATCTTCGCTATATATATATATATATATATATATATATATATATATATCTTGTATGCACCAAGAAATCATAAAGAGTAACATGTATGGGTCAGGTCATAACATACTAATTCAATATACCGTTTTCTAGTACAAAAACATACTTTTTAGATAGAACATTTAGTAGGCTAAACTAGATACTTATCAGTAAAAGGTTCAATTCATTTTATTAAACCGGTGTAACTCAAAGGACCTTTAGTGGTTAATTCTATAATACCTTAGTTTATACATCAGGGTTATATATAATTAAAACCTGATAGACAGTTGGATGTGTGCTTTCCTCCTTACTTCCTGTTCCTTGTTTGGTTGTGGGCTTAGGGCAGATTCTTACAATCGATTGTTTATTTACTCCGGATTTTATATAACTTGTATCCATTTAGTACTCATAGAACTAATTGTAGAGTCATTTTATTTATCACTCACCACATCAGAATATATAGGATTTTCAGGAGGAGTAGGCGAAATTTTCTAAATAACTTAGTTAACATCACTTAACTACTTATGAACTCACCAGCTTAACTGCTGATCTACTCTTTCAAAATAACTTGTATTCTCAGGAAACTAGTAGGCAGGTACGTGCACTGGGATTCGGAAGATGGAGCATAGTAGCTTCATGTATTCTTTTGTTATTTACTTTTGGAGTCTAACTTTTGTGAATGACATACTTTGTAAACACTTAAATATTAATTCAATGGTTTTTTGTTACTTTGATTACTATGATGCATGTGTTGTGATACTACATATGATATCCTCTGCCCCTGAACTTTTCCGTCGTTCCGGTTTAGGGATGTGATAGATTGGTATCAGAGAAATGTTTATAGTGAACTAAGTATATCAACCGATAAAAGATATACAACTATAAATACAATGGGGCTGAAGTGCTCTTACTAAAAGTATATTTTAAGAAACAAGAATATTCTTATAAAAATATACATGCATGCTTATACATATATATACACACTAAAACAAGTATCACAAGAAGAACATAACAGAAGTATTTAAAGGTTGGACACTGCGGTCAAAATTGGACAATGATGTAATCATATCTGGGATCAATATAGCCTGATCAACTATATTCATTTGAGATATGATCAACGTATGTTTGGGAGTGATTTAGTGTTGCAACAGTTTTAAAACTTACCTAACCCTATTTAAGGGATTTCTAGATCATATCAATAAGTTAAAATACTATGGGAGTACTTTATGATACTATGAGACAATAAAAAGTTTAAAACATACCAAGTTCATTACATTAAAACACTTTAGGAGTATTTTAGGCACTATATAAATAACTTATGTGATAATTTAAAAGACCCTTTTGGTAGGTCTATAAATCCGGAGTGTATACTCCCAAGGTTTTATATAATTGAGATTTAATAGGCTTAGAATTTGTGATATATGCTCTATTTCCTGTTCCTTGTTTGGTTGTGGTTTTAGAGTAGGATCACTTATTCGAAGGTTTATTTAATCTTAAATTATATACAACTTGTATACAGTGCCAAATTATAGGAGGACCCGGTAAGGATCACCCCATAATGTTTCACTTAATCTCATAGATTCTTTAGACACTTCCATTCTTGCATGACAAACCCAAATAGATGTAACCAATCCATCATAGCAGTCAACAGAAGAGTCAAAGAGGAACAGGTATAGGTTCAAGAGGAGCTTTCCATGGAAGAATCAGCCGAAGAAACAAAACATCTTATGAGTCACACTAATAAAAAGTAACCTTAATTGACTTAGTGTGTTAGTGGATACACTACTCACACTATGTGTTAGGATTATTCTTTTCCATGCAGACAGTAACGGATATTCCATTCACAAAGATTCATTCGAGAATAGCCACTTCTGATTCATAATGTTTATTTTGTATAGACTCCCTTTATGAATTGTTTCCCATAACCCTATGAAAGTCAGGACCAGTTACATTCAGAACTAGGGTAACTTAGACTTTCAGCTTTTGGCTTATAACCTCTTCTATAGACTTATTTCAATCTCATCTTTGTATTCTTTATAGAAAAAGATGCCTCGCGGTAGACCTATAAGGCGCGTAGTTAATACCACAACAGAGAATCCACCACCACAATTCGACCCTGCTTCACTCCAAGCAGCGATAATAGCCGCAGTAACAGATGCACTAACTCACATCCGCGAAAATGGTACCAGTAGAACTAGTAGCGGTACCCACTTAACCAAACCTGGAGCTACCCACGGACACCCATGGGAGTGTTCGTACAAAGACTTTATGTAACGACCCAATTTTTCACATCCAAAAATTTCATTTTTAAATAAGTGATTTGCAAAACATTTGTAACAAAACATCAACCGATCATATCATTTCATAAAACATGTCTCGTGTTTGAAAACTGAATCATAAGAACCATAATAAAGTCAGAGTACAAATCCCAGAATAACTCATAGTGCATAAAACAATGAGTGTGTGTATGATGTTCCGCTACCGCGCCAGCTCCTTCCCCTTCGATGAAGAGGTACCTGAAACCAAAAATGTAAACTTCAAGCACGAAGCTTAGTGAATTCCCCCATCATACCACATACTATACAAATACATAACATACATACTGCCAGGCTATTTTGGGGTGCCCGACTACCCGATACGGCCATTCTGGGGTGTCGACCTACCTATGCGGCCATCTGGGGTGCAATCCTACCTGTGCAGCCATTTTGGGGTGCCGTGCTACCTGTGCGGCCATTCTGGGGTGTCTTCCTACCCGTGTCAAGCCATTATGGGGTGCTGACTACCCTTCAGTCCTAACAACCGAACATCGGGGACTATTCCACCCCCTACTACTACTTCTATCACATATCATACAATAACAGATTATCAGACATATCTGGGGTGTCTGAACTACCCTTCGGTCCTAACAACCGAACTCGGGGACTATTCCCCTCCTACTACCACTAACACATATAACAAATCATGTTAGCGTATAAGCATATCATCACATACTGTCAGACATATCTAGGGTGTCTGACTACCCTTCGGTCCTAACAACCGAACACTACTACTTTCGCATATAATGTTTCATGCCAGCATATAACATATCAGGTAGTAGCAAACCTAGATGATATCACAAAGATAATCTTCTAACATATGACTCCTACTGGTGGGCCGGTATTGTGGCCTTAGACCTACCGCTAGTAGAAGGTAACTCACCTCATAGTAGCTGCTGATTTGTGCGGGAATCCTCTGACTGCTGCTGCTGTTGCTCCGGAAATCCTCCGGCTATAATTCCCACGAAACAGTTACTCATAATCTGCTAACTGCTCTTAGGGTAAAATTACTATTTTACCCCTGACTAACCAAAGTCAAAGTTCAAGTCAAAGTCAACTTCCAGTTGACCTGACTCGCCGAGTTGGGCCGAAAAGTCGTCGAGTCCCCACCCCTTTACTCGTCCTTATCCTCGTCTCGACTCGTAGAGTTTAGCGACGACTCGACGAGTTCCTCTTCTATAAGATCATCTAATGATCCTTCATCCGACTCGCCGAGTTGTATGAACAACTCATCGAGTTCATCTTCAATTGATACACAAGCCCTGTCCTTGACTCGCCGAGTTGTATGAACAACTCGTCGAGTTCATCTTCAACCTCAAGGAGATTCCCATGGACTCGCCGAGTCTGTTCATGCACTTGCCGAGTCCCATGAATCCCAAGACAATGGCTTAGTGCAGAACATTGGATCATTCCGCGGGACTCCTGAAAACCTTTCCACACTCAACTGGGTCCTTTTGATCCTCAACTGATATGGGACTCAAACCTTGGACTCATCGAGTCCTAGGAATGGACTCGTCGAGTATGTCACCTCCTTTCACTAAATTTTTGATTTATGATGTACAACCCTTGTCCAAAAGATAGATCTAAGCTCCTAAGACCGATCTAGCACCTAAAGTTATGAACTTTACGTGCATGGATGGGAGTATAAGCTCAAATGGCCTTAAAAGAGGCTTCTACTTTGCATGGGACGTTGCTCCTTTAATGACCTGATTCTAAAGCCTCAACCCACAACCATGGTTTCAATCATGGTTGGTTACTAAAAATTGCTTATAAAAGCCCTAAATCTCCCCAAAAAAGGATCTATCAAATGGAAGAGCAAGGTACAGACTTTTTACCTTCAATTAACAGAAAAAGGTGCACAAACTCGGGTCCCCTTGGTCTTCACTTGCTTCCTCAAGCCTTGCTCCTTCCTCCTTAAGACCACAAACACCAAAATCCACCAAAAGGCTTAGATTGCTTCAATAACGGCTAGGGTTTTTGTATGGGGTGTTCTAGGAGCATAAAGGGACTAAGAAGGCTGCAATAAGATGCTTAAATAGGGCGTAAACCCTCGAATTAGGGTTTTTGTCTAGACATCATGGACTCGTCGAGTCCAGGGTCCGACTCATTGAGTCCATCGCTTAACTATCGCGTCCAATCCCGCTCCTACTCAGCGAGTCGGTCCTTCAACTCGCCGAGTCCAAGGCCAAAATACATGTTCTAATATAATTAATAAAAAGAAATCCGTACCAAGACCAAGGTGCTACACTTTATGAACTGCAAGCCCAAATTCTTTAACGGAAATGGAGGAGTCATTGCTCTGATGCGATGGTTTGAGAAAACAGATTCGGTCTTTGAAATCTGTTTGTGCCCAGAAGGGATCAAAGTGAAGTTTGCTGCATGCACCTTCTCCGACAGAGCATGGTGGACTCGCCATGTTTAGTCACTGACCCTTTCAGAGGCTAACACGATAGGTTGGGAGAACCTGAAAGAGATGATGTTGGAAGAATATTGCCCAAGGGGTGAAGTTCAAAAGTTGGAACAAGAACTATGGGAGCATACGATGGTTGGCTCAGACATAGTGACCTACACTGATAGGTCTAGTGACCTGGCAGCACTGTGTCTTGGGATGGTTACCCCGGAGAGTAAGAAGATAGAAAGGTACATCTGGGGATTATCTCCCCCGGTTCATTAGGATATGCTGTCGTTTAACCCAACTACATTCGATAGCACCAAACACCTGACCCAGCGACTCATTGACCATGGATTCCGCCCTGGCATGGTGGTCCTTGTTCCCAAACCATCAAAGGGAGGGGACTATAAACGAAAGTCAGAGAAAAACAGGAAAGAGCGAACAACATAGGAAATCCCGCATGAACAACAAATGGGTACTATATACACCGCCACAACACCTGCTACTCCAGGACCTGCCAGTCGACATGTTGGAACTCTCCCGAAGTGTGATGGGTGTAACTACCACCACACCCGAGTATGTCGAGAAATGCATTGCCTGAATTGCCACAGGAAGGGGCACACTACCTGGTTCTGCATGGCACCGGCACAACCGCTTTCCCAAGTCCTCGGAGTAGAAGTAAACCAGGCCTGCTATGGTTGTGGTGAGACAGGAGACTACAAGAGGGACTTGCCAATAACGAAGAACTCAGGCGTGGATGTACGAATTCTGATGATCACCGTAGGAGAATCTACCCCAAAGTCACTAGCAAATAGCAGTACGTCTTTGAAATAAGAATTTCTTTAAAAATTTAAGTTATGCTTATATAATACTAAAACTTGGGGAAACATTTAAAAGTAATTATAATAACTCACTCGTTTGAACAAGTCACAACACTCATAAGAGAACTAATGATCCGTATAGGTGAGCAATGATGGCTTAGTATGTACATCAGGGTTGTATGTAGCTAAGATTTTGTAGGCTTAGAGTGAGTGATTTCGCCTTGTTTCATGTTCCATGTTTTGTTGTGGATTTAGGGCAGAGTCACTCAGTCGACCGTATTAGTTATCTTAATTATACATAACTTGTACATACCACGTGATCGCAGAGGCACCAAGGAGGATCATAATATAAAGAATGGGCACTAGTTATCAAGGCACTTTCATTGTTAGTACTTTCTCATCGTGGTACGACTTGTGGTAGTGGTCATGTCAAGGGGAAAACTGAAAGCACTAGAAAGTCTAACACAAAATACGTTGTCAAGCACTCGGGCTACACCATCATATAACAAACGTTTCTTTCAAATCGGCCTAACATTTGTTTTTGTCTAGAGTCCGTTGTCATCATTCGTCATGGATTGGCATGGTCCTCACCATACCAAGTTCAGGTGTTTCGAAAACCCAACGCCCTAACCGACAAATTAATGAAAACCTTGTCATTCATAACGGCAACCCGACCTAGACCTCAGTATTGTCTTTTATCCTCTAAACCCCAAAGTACTCAGGCGAGGAGTACCTTGCCCTCAGAAACCTTGCCAATTTCTACTCAGCAGACCTTCCCGGACTACCACTGTAACGACCCAAATTTCACAACTAAAAAATTTCTTTTAAAACATTACTAAAACCATATATATAAAAATGTATCATAAGTCATAACATAATTTCTAAGTATTAATTCAAAACATAATTTTATTATCAGAATAAAACATCCCAGGTTGTCTAACTATGGTGTGTGCACTGCAACCTCTCCGAGCTCCTCTTTTGAAAACTGAGTACGTGAAACCAAAAATTGAAACCGTAAGCACGAAGCCTGGTGAGCTCCCCCAAACTACCACATACCATACAATAACATATAAATCACATACTGGGCCTTGCCCACTGCATCAGACTGAAGTCCGGACTAACCGGGGCCTTGCCCCTTGCATCGGACCGAAGTCCGGAATTGACTGGGACCTTGTCCCCTGCATCGGACCGAAGTCCGGACTCACTGGGGCCTTGCCCCCTATATCGTACCAAAGTCCGGAACTGACTGGGACCTTGTCCCCTGCATCGGACCGAAGTCCGGACTAACTGGGCCTTGCCCCCTGCATCGGACCGAAGTCCGGAACTGACTGGGACCTTGTCCCTTGCATCGGACCGAAGTTCGGACTAACTGGGGCCTTGCCCCTGCATCGGACCGAAGTCCAGAACTGACTGAACATAGCATAGCATAAACATATCAACTAGCATGAACACATATACTGCATACTGCATCAGGTCGTAACCCAGAACACATAACACATAAATCTTGTCTGAGCCACGAAGGCATCAAACATACTAACTACTACACCGGACCGAAGTCCGGAAACTACTTCTAACTAAACGGGCCGACATTGTGGCCTTAGACCCGTTCCTATTGGAAGGAAACTCACCTCGAAGAACTGAATGCTGAAAGCCTGAGTAAGCAATCCCTGACTACTATTCTGACTACTCTCCGGCTTCTTTGAGATGATAATGAAGTAAGAAGTCCAAATACACCACTCCTCCCTTGAACCACCACCATGCTAATATCTTCTCTTTCTTGGAAATGGCTTCACAACACCCAAAATGATCTGTGATGCCTCCCAAGCTTCAATAACACTTAAGGGAAGGTTAGGGCTTAAAAAAAGGGGCTAAAGGTGTAGTGGAGGCTGAAAGAATGGAGAGCCTTGGGTCTTAGGCTACTTAAATAGTGCACTATTAGGGTTTTGAGAACTCTGGACGTATGTTGGGCGTACGTCCCTTGCACCCGTGTTCCACTTACCTTGCATTACGTTGGGCATACCCCAGATTACGTTGGGCATACACGCGCAACTGCCACCTTGCATGCATGGCCCTTAATTCCAACTTTTCCATTAAGGGGCCATTATTGTCAATATCTTCAAAGTGCTATAACTTCTTTATTCTTGATCCGTTTCCGGCGAACTTTATATCCACGGAAAGGTGGCGAGAAACCATACATTTTTAAGAACACACCCCGGGCCGAAAACTTCTCAAATATACCTCTAAATTTAATAAAGGACTAAAACGCCCCTGGCCTTGGCCTCTGAAATTCCATAAATGAATATTTTAGAACACGGCGTTACAACACTCCCCCACTTAAACTAGACTTCGTCCTCGAAGTCCGTTATGACCAACTATCTCACAAACACCTTGCAGCTTGCCACTGGCTATGCATTTCGCCTATCCGATCGATTTCTTGAAAATGTCCTTTCCCGAATAATCTGATCATTACCATCCTCCAGTACAACACTTTTATCTAACCGGAAATCCCATCGGTACTCCCAGTACACTTATAGATGATACACAAGGGGTTTATCCCTTTACCCTGCACCACCACTGGCCTTTCCAAGGCAACTTTCCACAAGCAACAACCTTTCCAATATCCTTCAATTCTCTGCTGAGCGGCAATTCCAGCCACACCTAGTGCTGGCCATCACTACTGCCGATACATACTAAATGCTTCTTACTTCCATAACTTAGTGCTGAGCACCCGTCCCAGCAGATGGATCAGATAATCCTTTGAGTAAAAGGTTCATCCCTGCAACGGTTAAGAGTCATACAAGAGTTGCGCAACAAGGTCAAACCCTCCCCTCTAAGATTATCCAACAATATTGTGAGAGGCGTAGCACCCTCGGTTAACTTGCTGCCTCTTACCATACTTCCCTTATCTTTACTACCATTGACTGAAAAGTTTTTTGCCCCTCATCCGCCTACCGGATCAACTGAGACCACCATGGTCCAACTAATCTGCCAATAACTAGGTTACCAGACTCTTACCGGTCACTACACCCCATCACAATCTCCTAGTCACTCCCCGCGACTTCTGAAGATACTTCGACTATATATAATTGTTCTATCTACTCTGCCACTCATACTAAATCGATGTTGCTGAAACCAGCCTGCTTATCTCTCATCTGACTACTCAACTTCCAATAACTCGAGTTTTCCATCATGAAAGAAAGATTACATGCCTAATTATCCTTCCAAATCACTTATACTTGGCAAAAGGCTCAAACGATCCTGCTATGAGAGACTTCCCATTTCCCAATCGACCAGCTATACTGTCAGCACTTGCAACCCAACACAAATACTAATACTAACCATAACTCTGAAACTATCCGAAACACTGAACTGCCGGGAACACTAAACTTCCTGAAACACTAAACTACCTGAAATATTGAACTTCTTGAAGCACTGAACTGCTATATGGTTGCTTCCCAGAACATATCGAGACTTTCCTGGTCTCCATTCATACGTCAGTTATCTACAACACCGAGTTCCAACTCAACTGTGCAGCCAAAGGACTCCCTACTTAGTCGTTCACATGACTTCCGAACGAAATCCTTCATTGGAACTAGTTACCACTAGTTATCTTGTCACTGTGGCTCTAACAACCTCCCGATCCAACCGATCTGGTCCATACATCGAATCCTAACATCATCAAATCCAAGACTAAAAGTATTGGTTCCAAAACCAACGGTAGCCCTTCACATGCACGAACCTAAGTGGTCCAATGCTTCCCTGATCTCATAACTGCGGTGACGATCCAACCATCGAATCGTCGGCTCAACCATAACTGAACCATTTGGGAAATCCGAAATCCAACCCGTGGATTCCCATATCCTCACTGCTGCACCCGAACTGGTGGGTACTATTGCTTCCCCCGCATCCAAAAAATGCGCTCATGGTGTCTACTAACCTGACGAATGCTACGGCTACATCCGCACTCTTACAACTCCCTAATACTATTTGGCTGCTAGTGAATGCTACGGAAACCCCCGTAGACTTACAGCACTCTACTACTATCTAGCTGCTAGTGAATGCTACGGATACCCCCGCAAACTTACAACACTACTACTATCTGACTGCTAGTGAATGTTACGGCTACCCCCGCAGACTTACAACACTCTACTACTATCTGACTGCTAGTAAATGCTACGGCTACCCCCGCAGACTTACAACACTGTACTACTATCTGACTGCTTTTGGAAATGTTGCGGCCTTCCCGCTGCTCTCCATGCTCTGCATGCTATCTCTGCCACTAACTACTAACACGTAAGCATCTCTTGCTAGCCGTTCTCAAGATCCTCATTCTGACTCACTAGAGTCCTACAGGTGGTCCTCCAACCTGGATTCCCAACTAGCTACTAACCATCTCGATTACATGAACCAACTGTTAGGAAGTTCCTCAAACTCCCAATCCTGAACTCCTCAATCCATCAATCGTTGCGCTACTATCTTTTCTTCTCAGAGGTTGCGTACTCATTCTGGGTCTGTGTGCTCTTACCCTTGTATACTCGGAGGGTTCTCCCCTACATGGATCCGGCTAACTCCTTACTGCTCACTGGTCGAAAGGATTCCCCAACCTTCCTTCCATTAAAAGGGTGATCTGCTGTCCGCCAACATTTACCTCTGTTGGCGCTCCAACTAACTCTTTCCAGATCCGAACCATTCTTGCTAACTAACTAAGCACCCTTCAATCCTTAACAGTATTTGCTTTGGTGACTGCATCCTGAGAATCTACGCTTAGGGTGAACATCTCTAACCCACTTCCTTATTGTCTGCTAGCTACTCCACTAGAAGCTCTAAATTGTCACTTCTGAAAATATAACTGATCAATACCCAACTAACACCTTCCACAAGTAGTGAGGCACTACTGAATCTTACACATACATGCTACAGTTACCGTATTTGAAGTAACCTGATCTAGAATGGACGGCCTCCAAATTACCATTCTATTTCCAAGGTATGTAGATGGCATATGACTCACTCGCATGCAGGCCACACCATTCTGAAATACTCACCAATACCGATGCAATACCAAAACAATAAAATCATTATAGATGAAAGCTTCAAATGACATACCAACGATCCATTACGACTCGATCTTGACATCCTGCGGAATCATGAACGATAGAACCTGAACTCCCTCCCTCTGCCGGAATATCTGTGACGAAACCTACGCTGCTTTAACCGCCCTACGAGGGCAATTTGCTCTGAAATTACCAGGTTGATGACAACGGAGACACAACTCTTCATTCGATGTGTATTCTCGACGGAGGTGACCCTTCCATCCGCACCTACCGCATTGCGACCTGCTGCGAACATCCCCATGTGCCTCTTCATCCCTTGCACATCCACCACGACCTCTCAAGTCTCTGGCATCAGCTACAGCAGCGTCTAACTGTCCAACTTGTCGAGCTAGATCGAAATCCCACTTCCTCTTCCTCAGCTGACTATCTGAACCAATCTCGTGTTCCTGGGTGACCCTGACTACTCCATCAACCGTATGAACAGCAGCTGGTTGTCTCTGGAACTTAGTAGTTAACCGACTAGTGACCCGCTCAATGATGTTGGGTAACTCCTCGCAAATGACTAGTGAAACCTCATTAACTAACCAATCATACAAGGGTCTCTCCTGGAGACAGGGTGCCCCACTCATTCCTGACCCCTGATGGCAAAAGCTAGAAATGGGATCCCCCTCCCCGATGGATCCTTGAACTCCATAAGAATCGGGCTCTAGACGAGCCCCAATCTGTCCTGAATCTATCCCGGCCCTAAAGGCTTCAAGATGATTGTCCATAAGCTCCACGATGGCCTCTCTAACCAAACCAAAAATCACTGGAGTTTGATCAATGATGTGAGCATAATCTCTGCGGAAATTAAATCCCTGATCTGATCATCAAACTGTCCAGCTCTAGAACCTGAGCCAGATCCCACTCTGGTACCTGAACTGCTAACTGGTATCTCACGCAACGTCACCATGCTGAAACATAACACATTACTTATCAACATACACACCGCTGCTAAGGGATCTCTCACACACTCTACTAGTTCCTTGGTTTTCCCTCGGCCCCTCTTGAATCGAGTACGGATCCTCTGCTTTCAGTAGTATGGGCCCATACTACCTTCCACATCTATCCTTACTATCCTCAAGATTTACCTCAACTCCACCAAGTCACTCTATTGCTACTGATCTCTGCTACGCTCATTCTAGGCTTGCCTTAGGGAAACCTCTAACTCTATCCAAACCAGTCCTCAACTGCTGAAGGCCTCTTTGTAATGCCAACTAGCCATTACCTGAATTCAACCACATGCAACGAGGCTCGGATAATCCTTCGAGTAAGGGACTCATCCCTACAATGGTTAAGACTCAAATGACAGCTACAAAATAGGGTCAAATCCAATCCTCTAAGATTATTCAACCCTGATCGCATGTGACTTTAATGTATTCACCTAATAGCTAACTCCCATCACTCAAAGTCCCTCAAAGCACAAACCAAGCATCATTCAGACAGGGAAAATACTCAAGAAAATCTATTCTCATAACAACAAACTATACTAGCATACAATGCTATGCTCATACTATCAGGCATAACCTAAACAGGCTATCCTACTACTGTCTACTCAATACTAGCATGCAATTCTCATAAGGCTAAAACACATAAAACAGGCACATAAGGCATCCTCCTAGATCCTTAGTCCTATACTAGCATGTTATTCTACTGAAACTCAAAGTGAAACTAGAACTGAAACTGATAATCATAACATAAACTTGTATGGGTAATTTGGGAGTAATTACATGAGCTCGGCTGATTGCATGCATGACACCCTTTTTATCTTTTCAAAGTTCTTTTCTTTCTAAAAATTATTTTCGCTTTTTCTAAAACTCTTTTCTTTTCTCAAAACACCCTTTTTCAAAAACTGATTTTCCTTTTGAAAATTTCTATACCAATTCCTTAGTTTGAGTTCAGACACACCCGAAAGTGTGCTCGAATCCCTCAAACCAAGGCTCTGATACCAACTTGTAACGACCCAAATTTCACGACTAAAAATTTCTTTTAAAAAATTACTAAAACCATATTTATAAAAACCGTGTCATAAGTCATAACATAATTTTTGAGTATTAATTCAAAACATAATCTTATTATCAGAGTAAAACATCCCAGGTTGTCTAACTATGGTGTGTGAACTGCAACCTCTCCGAGATCCTCTTTTGAAAACTAAGTACCTGAAACCAAAAACTAATACGTAAGCATGAAGTTTAGTGAGCTCCCCTAAACTACCACATACCATACAATAACATTGAAGCACATATTGGGCCTTTCCAACTGCATCGGACCGAAGTCCGGACTAACCGGTGCCTTGCCCCCTGCATCGGAACGAAGGTCGGAACTGACTGGGACCATGTCCCCTGCGTCGGACCAAAGTCCGGACTAACCGGGGCCTTGCCCCCTACATCAAACCGAAGTCCGGAACTGACTGGGACCTTATCCCCTGCAACGGACCGAAGTCCAGACTAACTGGGGCCTTGCCCCCTGCATCAGACCGAAGTCCGGAACTAACTAGGACCTTGTCCCCTACATCGGACCGAACTCCGAACTAACTGGGACCTTGCCCCCTGCATCGGACCAAAGTCCGGAACTGACTAGGAACTTGTCCTCTACATCTGACCGAAGTCCGGACTAACTAGGGCATTGCCCCCTGCATCGGAATGAAGTTCGGAACTGACTAAACATAGCATAGCATTGTTGGATATAGTGTCTAAGTCCATAACTTTATTTGGTATGTACTTGACCCGACCCGGCATGGTCCATTTGGGTTGCATGGCATTGCAATACTTGGATAGACTAAATGAGAGAATAAGGCACTTATGATTATTAACATATTATAAGTTCTAATATATTAATAATAGTATTTAATTAGTATTTGATCAAGTGTTAATCTGGTATAAATTTGGTGATCAAAGTGAGACTAATTAAATATATAGGGTTGATTATGACAATCATCAATTCTTTTATGGTGGATTAATGATCCATGGTTTATGGGTTATGGATGTAACCATTTGGAGCTCCATGGATAGTCCATGGGAGTTACAAACCCATGGATCATGAGAAATGAAGAGTCATGGCAATTAAGGGTATTCATGTGCAAACCCTAATTGTGATAACACTATAAAAGGAACCCTTTGGCTAGCAAAATTAGGACCCAGTGTTACTAGAGAGGCATAACAGATTTTTGAGTCTAGAATTATTCTCTCAAGTTATTCCAAGTTTTGTGGTGTTGTGTGAAGCATTTGAGGCACAACATTTGGGATGCTAGGATCACAAAGTCTCGAAGGAATCCAAGCAACAACAAGGTAAGTATTTCTACTAGTATTTATGTTTTGTATAATCCTCATGTCATGCTAGTTAGGAGATAACCTTGAAAAAGAAATTTGCATGTATATAGTGAAAACATAGATTCAAGGTTATTAGGGTTGCATGTACACATAGGAAGTGTTAGAATGCTCAAAACCCATCAGTGGTATCATAGACTAGGATTGTTTTCTGTATACTTGATGCAAAACTATTGAAAAAGTCGAAATTCTGCACTCTAACGACTGGACTCACCGAGTTCATGGGGAGGACTCGCCGAGTCCATGAACAAATTCATCATACTCATCGAGTAGGATCATGCACTCGACGAGTAGGAGCATGATGGGCAGTTTTTCGAGTTTTGTTGCTGGAAAATGGACTAAAATCATTATCCCAATCTGTTTTGGACTTGTAAAATCTGTTTTTCAAAGTGATAATGATTATGTTAACCCTTTTTACATGACTTTTAACAACAAAAAGTATTGTATATGTTTATATGATTTCTTGAAATTGCTAGACATGAATTTGTGTTCTTATGAGTTTTTAGAAGATCATAGAAATTTGTGTTCTTATGAGTTTTTAGAAGATCATTGAAATTGCTAGACATGAATTCATGATCTTAATGGTAATGATGGTGTCCATAACTTGTCCTCAAGTTATGGATAACCAAAGGTCACTTCTTTAAAATGTGATTAAAGAACTAAAGAGGTTTCATAAAATGAAGAGTCTTCATTTTTATGAAACATTAAAACTCATAAGCTACAAATTGAAGAGACTTGGAATCGTTTCAATTCTTGCCCTCATGTCTTGGAATTTGAAAAGTCTTAATACTTTAATTCCAAATTAAACCTTAGATTTTCAAAAAGTTTAAAACACTTATACTATTATTATAATTTTATTATATAGATATGTATAAGAATATGTCATTCTTACCGCAAGTAGGCCTCATTCACGAAGTCGGTCTATAAGGGGGGTATAAGGTTGTTGCCTATAAAATGGTGACTTAATGGGTGTCCACTCTCACCCACTGCTTCCTTGATCGGTGGAGGGTCGTTAGCCGAATGAGTAGGATACAACTTTAAATTCTCATTAAAAGTATAATGAATTATAAAGTAACTATACCTTATAAATTCCCAATCTTAGTTACTTTAGGAAAATGAGAAATTGGTGCTAGCCCATAAAATTACACTTTGTACCTTACCAAGTCGTTAGTGAAGCGTGTATGGTTAACCGGCACACTAACATGGACTAGTAAGAGTGGCAAAGGGTAACTTGACTTTATTATAGATCTGTGGAGCGTGTGTGGTTAACCGGCACATCGATTAGGTAATATTGTGAAGGGTACCAAGTCAATTTGTATGGTTATTCACACCTTGTTTGTGATCCTCGGCATCCCAGTCACAAACTTGACAGGGCACATTCGAGATTCAAACATGCCATTGAAAATTTCAATGTATCTCAAAAGATCTAGGAGTTTCAAAAACCAATAAAACCTAATAATAAAATATTTCATTCTTATGGTGGAAATTGGTAAATTGTCATTTACCTACCTTCAAATATTTTATAGTGTGGATTATGGCATCCCTCTTCCACCTATAAATAGTTTGTTGGATCCTAGCCTTAATATTTCATTTGGGTGACTTCTTAAGGATTCTTAATCTAATGAAACTTGTCTTTCTTTCAGATGTCTTCCAATAACGCTGCTGGTTCAAACTCTACCGGCTCCTTTTCCCTAATGAACTTGTGTGGAAAGGTCATCTTTGATGGATCCAACTTCAATGAGTGGATCAGGAACATCAGGATGATTTCCCGCTATGAGGACAAAGAATATCTCCTTGACAGGGAGCTTAAGGTTGTGAATGAAGCCATTGCTACTCCTGAAGAATTCGCGGAGTTTGTTGCTCATGATAAGGAGGCTACTAAAGTAGCATGCATCATGATGGCCACTATGACTCCCGAGCTTCAAAAATCCTATGAAGATTTCTACCCCTATGAGATGCACCAGGATCTGATGGATTTGTACCATCAAAGTGTGCGTCAGGAGAGGTATGAAATCATCTCCTCCATGATAACCGCAAGGATGAAGGATGGTGAACCCATCACCGGTCACTTGCAGAACATGCAGAGGTTCATTGATCGGTTGCTGAAGCTAAATGTTGACTTCCCTAAGGACTTGGCGATTGATATCATTCTCCATTCCTTACCTCCATGTTATGGTCAGTTTCGTATGACTTATCATATGAACAAGGAGGAAGTCACACTTAGCAAGCTTCAAGGACTCTTAAGGACAATAGAATCTGGTCTTAAGGGTAAGGCGGTTGTTACTTCCACTCCTTCAGCAGCCCCTGTTTTAGCGATTGGGCAAGGAAAGGGTAAGAAGAGGAAAAACCCCTCGAAGGGTACCAAGGGTAAGACTCTTGATGGTTCCTCTTCAAGTGGGAAAAAGAAAGGTCCCATTACTCCTTCTTCAAACCCAAAGGAAGCACAGTGCTTTTATTGCCAGGATGAGGGACACTTCAAGCGAAGCTGCCCCAAATATCTGCAAGATGTAAAGGACGGGAAGGTTAAACCCACCCATGCAGGTATTTACACAATATTGTCTAACAACTCATCTAATTCTAATTCTTGGGTGCTTGATACAGGTTATGGTATTCACATTTGTACTGATTTGCAGGCACTAAGAAGAAGTGAGCAAGTGGAGCACGGGAAGATAAACTTAGTCATGGGCAACAGGAAAGCATCACATGTTACCAAGATAGGAGTTTATTCTTTATTGCTTAATAATGGGTTAATGTTAGATTTGAATAAGTGTTGTTACTCGCCCGAAATGGTGAGAAATATTATTTCTTTTCATGGCTTGTACAAACAAGGTTTTACATTTTCATTTGATAATAAAAATGGTGCTATTAATGTTTGTTACAATGATGTATTTTACTTTAAAGCATTACCTTGTGATGGTGTATATGAAGCTGTGAATGTTGTAGACAATTTAGGAAATAATGTGTTGTATATTGATTCTTCTGATACTTTGGATAAAGCATCCTTGTGGCATTTTCATCTTGGACATGTTAACAAGAAGCGCATAGGCCAACTCCAAAAGGCTGGAGTCTTGGAGTCATTTGACCTCAAGTCAGATGATAGTTGTGAGTCTTGTTTACTTAGAAAAAGTCTTCCTTCACGGATACTTGTGATAGGGGTGAAGGTTTGTTGGACCTTGTACACACGGATGTGTGTGGGCCTTTCAGGGTTGCTACAAGGGATGCTAATCGCTACTATGTGACTTTTACCGATGATTATAGTAGATATGGATATATTTACTTAATCAAGCATAAGTCAGAAACCTTTGAAAAGTTCAAAGAGTTTAAGCAGGAAGTTGAAAATCAATTGGGCAGGAACATCAAGATGCTCTGATCCGATCGGGGAGGAGAGTATCTTAGCATTGAGTTCCTTGACTATCTTAAGGAATGTGGGATTGTCTCACAATTGACACCTCCCAGGACACCACAGTTGAATGTTGTGGATGAGAGGCGCAATCGAACCTTGTTGGATATGGTTCGTTCCATGATGAGTCGAGCTTTGTTACCAATTTCTTTCTGGGGGTATGCCTTAGAGACTGCCGCCTATATCCTTAATCTAGTCCCTACTAAAAAGGTTGCCAAAACACCTCACGAGATGTGGACTGGGAAAGTTCCCAATTTGGACCACATCAAGATTTGGGGTTGTGAAGCTTTTGTGAGGCGTGAGACTCATGACAAGCTTGAACCCCGAAGCGAGAGGTGTATTTTCATCGGCTACCCACAGAGATCCTTTGGGTACCACTTCTACAGACCCAGTGATAATGTGGTCTTTGTAGCAAGAAGAGGAGTCTTTCGTGAGAAAGAATTCATAAGCCAAGGGGACAGTGGGAGGCAAATTGACCTTGAAGAACTTCAAGAGTCAAGTGGTGAAGGAACCTCAAATGTTGTCGGCCAACCTAAGGAGGAGACTCCTGTTGAGTTGATAGATGAGTCTGTACCTCCAAGACGTTCCACTAGAGTGAGGAACACACCTAAATTTTATTATGGTTATCACATCACCACTGAAGGTGATACATTTATCACTGATAGTACACTGATAGATTTGGATGAACCTAGTAATTACAAGGAAGCCATGGTAGGCCCTGAGTCTGCAAAATGGAAGGAGGCTATGGACAACGAGATTTAGTCCATGTATGACAATCAAGTTTGGAACTTGGTTGACAATGTACCTGGTCATAAGACAGTAGGGTGCAAATGGGTCTTCATGGAGAAGATCGAAATAGATGGGAAGGTACACACTTATAAAGCGCGACTGGTTGCGAAGGGCTTTACTCAGACTCCGGGAGTTGACTATGATGAGACCTTCTCACCAATAGCCAAGATTAATTCTATTAGGGTGTTGTTAGCCATAGCTGGATTTCATGATTATGAAATATGGAAAATGGATGTCAAAACCGCTTTCCTTAATGGGAAGTTGACTGAGGATGTTTACATGGCTTAGCCAGAGGGTTTTGTCGATCCAAAATACCCTAATAGAGTGTGTAAGCTTGAGAAATCCATTTATGGATTGAAACAAGCATCTCGCAGATGGAATCTTTGCTTTGATGAGAAAGTCAAAGAGTTTGGCTTTTCTAGGAGTGAGGATGAGTCTTGTGTGTATGTCAGGGCTAGTAGGATCATAATTAGCTTCTTGGTGTTGTATGTAGATGACATACTTCTCATAGGAAACAACGTCCCAACTTTGTAGGAGGTTAAGTCCTGGCTTGGGAAGTGTTTCACTATGAAGGACCTTGGGGAAGCTGCCTATATCCTAGGGATAAGGATATTTAGAGATAGGAGTAAGAGACTAATTGGACTTAGTCAGAGTACTTATGTGGATAAGGTACTGAAGAGGTTCATTATGCAAGATTCCAAGAAAGGAGAATTACCTATCCAGAGTAATGCCAAGCTGAGTAAGACTCAGAGTCCGAGTACAGAGGCTGAGATAGCAGAAATGAGTCATATACCATATGCTTCCACTGTGGGCTCGATCATGTATGCTATGACTTGTACTCGCCCTGATGTGGCCTTTGCTTAGAGCATGGTTAGTAGATATCAAGGGAACCCTGGCAAGGCACACTGGACAGCGATAAAGAACATTCTTAAGTATCTGCGGAGGACTAAGGACTGGGTCCTTACCCTCGGAGGCAGTGATAACTTGAGAGTGGAAGGATATAGTGATGCTAGTTTTCAGACTGATAGGGATAATTTCCGCTCTCAGTCAGGTTGGGTCTTTATCCTAAATGGAGGAGCAATTACTTGGAAAAATTCCAAGCAGGAGACAGTTGCCGATTCAACTTGTGAATCAGAGTACATAGCAGCAAGCGAGGCAGCAAAAGAGGCAATATGGCTAAAGAACTTCATCAGAGACCTTAGAGTTGTACCAGCTATAAAGGAGCCAATGGAAATTTTCTATGACAGTGAAAGTGTGGTTGCTTTGCCTAAGGAACCAAGAGATCACGGGAGATCTAGGCACACTGACAGAAAATACCATTTCATCAGACATAGAATAGAAGAAGGACTCCTCGTGGCAAAGAGGGTATCATCAGATGAGAACCCAGAAGATCCCCTCACTAAGGGACTGAGTAGGGTTAAGCATTTACAGCATGCGAGGCAGATAGGGCTGAGGGATGATATTAGTTTCAATAATTAGATTCCTGAAACATGTAAAATGTAATTGACATTTGATGATAAATAAAAGTTGTTATTTATTTATGAGTAAGGTGTTACTATCTTGTGTTGATTGTTTACTATGTTTCAAATTTTGCATGTTTTTACTTCCAGAATAATTGTGTAATTATTCAAACAATCCACAGTCAATCAAACTTTGGAAGTAGGTATTGATTTAAGACTGTCATGAATTTGGCTTGTATGATTTGTCTAAAGTGCTTTAGACAATGCAATGGTTGCTACAACATTCATGAGTACTCATAAGGGTTGAGTATTGGATTCAACCCACGCTCACTTGCATCACTTCATGGAATTTATCTCGAGTGATCGTGAGACGGTAATATCATATAAATCTTCAAACCTAGAGATATGAGTTGTTGACTATGAGTTGGTTATTCATTTATTGTATGAAAACACATTGGTAACTCGATGTTATAAAACGTGCCTTTTTGAAAAATTCAACAAGTAGTTAGTACAAGCATATCAGTCGAAGTTTAACGGCTCCTTCTAGAAATAGAAGCGATATCTGGGCCCCTCGATGATTTGGTTTTGACCTATGTACGGGGCCCGGTCAGAACCTAATTGATGTGTTCAATTTAGTTCTATGTTGAAACAAATCGGAGATCGAGAAACAAATGCTGGACAATAAGTAAGACCATGTTCCATGTGTTTGTCCGACTAATATCATTAGAGCAGAGGATTATATGATCACATATCTTAAATGGCGTATCATCATCATCTCAGTTCCGAGAGACTTTGAAAGAGCTACAATTGTCAGTCAGGTTTTGAAGTCATATTTGCAAATAAAGTTATTAGACTTATCCAAGTGGGAAACTGTTGCATATAGTGTCTAAATCCATAACTTTATTTGGTATGTAGTTGACCCGACCCGGCATGGTCCTTTTGGGTTGCATGGCATTGCAATACTTGGATAGACTAAATCAGAGAATAAGGCACTTATGATTACTAATATATTATAAGTTCTAATATATTAATAATAGTATTTAATTAGTATTTTATCAAGTGTTAATCTAGTATTAATTTGGTGATCAAAGTGAGACTAATTAAATATATATGGTTGATTATGACAATCATCAATTCTTTTATGGTGGATTAATGATCCATGGTTTATGGGTTATGGATGTAAACATTTGGAGCTCCATGGATAGTCCATGGGAATTACAAACCTATGGATCATGAGAAATGAAGAGTCATGACAATTAAGGGTATTCATGTGAAAACCCTAATTGTTACAACACTATAAAAGGAACCCTTTGGCTAGCAAAATTGGAACCCAGTGTTACTAGAGAGGGCATAACCGATTTTTGAGTGTAGAATTATTCTCTCAAGTTATTCCAAGTTTTGTGGTGTTGTGTGAAGCATTTGAGGCACAACATTTGGGGTGCTAGGCTCACAAAGTCTTGAAGGAATCCAAGCAACAACAAAGTAAGTATTTCTACTAGTATTTATGTTTTGTATAATCCCCATGCCATGCTAGTTAGGAGATAACCTTGAAAAAGAAATTTGCATGTATATAGTGAAAACATAGATTCAAGGTTATTAGGGTTGCATGTACACTTAGGAAGTGTTAGAATGCTCAAAACCCATCAAGCATAACATATCAACTAGCATGAACACATATACTGTATATTGCATCGGGCCATAGCCTGGAACACATAACACATAAATCCTGTATGAGCCACAAAGTCATCAAACATACTAACTAGTGCATCAGACCGATGCCCGGAAACTACTGCTAACTAAACAGGCTGGCATTGTGGCCTTAGACCCGTTCCTACTAGAAGGAAACTCACCTCGAAGAACTGACTGCTGAAAGCCTGAGCAAGGAATCCCTGACTACTGTTCTGACTGCTCTCCGGCTTCTTTGAGATATTAATGAAGTAACAAGTCCAGATCCACAAGTCCTCCCTTGAATCACCACCGTGCTAATCTCTTCTCTTTCTTGGAATTGGCTTCACAACACCCAAAATGCTCTCTAATGCCTCCCAAGCTTCAATAACACTTAAGGGAAGGTTAGGGTTTAGAAAAAGGGGCTAAAGGTGTAGTGGAGGCTGAAAGAATGGAGAGCCTTTGGTCTTAGGTTGCTTAAATAGTGCGTTACAAATTTAATACCTCCAAAATTAATAAAGGACTAAAACGCCCCTGACCTTGGCCTCTGAAATTCCATAAATGAATATTTTAGAACAGGGCGTTACAACCACTCGTCCAACATATCAAGTTCAAGCACAGAGTCTAAGGACGAATACGGCCCACCTATCACTATTAAATATTAAGTGAATACGTGAGGGTGGTATATAATTATGATTATGCAGATTTAGTATGTGTGTTTCTGCCCTATCTCCTATTCCTTGTTTGGTTGTGGACCTGGGGCAGAGTCGCACATCCGACCATCTTACTAATCTTAATTATATACGACTTGTATACACGAAGTGATGATAGATGAACTAGGTATGAATCCTATCATGAGCGTTAGGGAAAAGTTGCCCAGGTCTACGAGTGGTTATTCTGCCATTCAGAGGAGCACAACTGCAGGACTACAGCTAGGAAAGCTAATTTCGGGAGGAAATTCCATCTAACGAGGGGATGATGTGACAACCCAAAAATTTCTATCCAGTAAAACCGTTCCATTCAATCAAATGTCAGACTTGATTCTGTTGCCTTTTGCCCTTGTTAAGGCTTATTCTAGTATGTTCTAAGCCTAGTACACTTAAGGATTGAGTGTTATGTAGTATTAGCTCGAGATCAAAAGGCTGCACCCAAACTAGAAAGCCAACCACATGGGGTTTACGGCCATAAGCTCTATTCAAGGACGTAAACACCCTCCTAGCCATGAAATCCTCATGTTAAGTATAGATTTCCCTCATTTCTTCATCATTCTTGATATGTTCAAGGCTGAAACTCATTTCTCTCTCAAGTACCATCAATAACACTTCCATATCTCTTCATTTTTGTAAGTGATTCTTCAATTGTTTCTTGATATCCTTCTTGATCTTATGAAACCATTTGATTTCATCCATGAATTCATCACTTTTGGTCTAGATCTTCAAGATCATCATCTTTCACCAAGAACACACACTTTTTCTTGGTGGCCGTAAACATCCTAAAGGGGCTCCAAATCGTAACTAATCCACCCCTTTACTTGTTATTTACCTCATTTCACAACTAGGCCTTATTTTCCCATCCAAAAATCTATCATTTCATGGCCTTATTCAAGTTCATCAAGGGTTAACGGTCGTGAACCCTTCATAAGACTTGATGGCCGTGAACACCTTAAAGCCTTTCAAAATGAGTACCTTGTTCATCTCCTTGTTTTCCATTAGTTCCACTAGCTTCCCCCATTGATCATTCACCTCACTAGAATGATTCTTCAAATGAGTTCACGGACGTGAACTCATTGGCGGTGAACCCATGGGCCGTGAACACCTTTAAGACAATCACATGTGATTGTAACACTTGATTCCCAGTGTTTCCTAGTCCCTAGGGTTGTTTCCTTGCATGTTAGTTGTTTTAAACACTAATTACACGTCTATATATGCCATTATATGTCATTTAGGACTCGTTTGTGTCTCGGGACTTTGTTCGTGGAACTTCTCATCCTTGTTCGAATCCTCAATTGAATCACCCACATAAGGTGAGTTCTTACCCCTGTAATCAATCTTTTAAATGTTTTTAAATGCTATTAGGAGGGGGGAATACAAGTTGAACACAATAATATTGTGTAAATATTTACCTGCGAAAACCATCACACTAAATGATTTCTTATGCTTTTGCAAGTGGTGAAATCAATTCACAAACTCTTTTAACTCTTGTTACTTTGTTGTTATAAAACACTGTTTTTAAATTATAAACATAACTCAGTAGATAATCAAGTCTTTTCTAAAAATGAGGGACAGTTCAAAACAATCATACTAGTAAACTATAATAGGTATAGTTTAGGGGTTCGGAACAAACTATAACAAGAACAGGAAGGAAAATACTATAAAAATAATAGGAAGGAACATACTATAACAAGAACAAATAACAATAATGTGAGCCACTACTTCATGGCATAACAACATACTTGTTATGGCACATTTTGTAACCAGAGTCTCCTGGAGGGAGAGAAGGCATTGTGTGTATAGATCTATATGGGACTGACAACCCCTCATCCCTACTATTCGCTACAGTCTGGTCGGCAGGCCAAGGGGTGACAAATGCCACATCGTTTCAATGCCAAAAGGTCGTCGTGTTTACATTCGTCAATGAGCATGGTTATAATAACATCACATTTTAACGTTATTTAACAAATTGGCTTTAAGGTAGTTAGTGCTTCAGTAGTCGCTTTATAAAATATTACTGTACACTTTCATTTCCCCATTATATTCATATAGTGATATTCTCACATATAAGGCAATGCAAAATATTTTCTAGTAAAGATACTCTTAAACTTAGGAAAATATACATCATCACAAAAGACAAACGAAACAGTCGAGTGTTAGTACATTTAGTTAGAAGGGTGCTTATAATGCTAACCTTTTGATTCCTTAGTTTATACATTAGGTACATATATAAATCGGCTTCGACTGGCAGTAGAATGTGTGCTTTCCGCTTCATATCCTATTCCTTGTTTGGTTGTGGGCTTAGAGCAGATTCACCTAGTCTACTATCTATTCGGTCTTTGCTATATATATATATATATATATATATATATATATATATATATCTTGTATACACCATGAAATCATAAGGCGTAACATGTATGGGTCAGGTCATAACATACCAATTCAATATACCGTTTTCTAGTACAAAAACATACTTTTTAGATAGAACATTTAGTAGGCTAAACTAGATACTTATCAGTAAAAGGTTCAATTCATTTTATAAAACCGGTGTAACCTAAAGGACCTTTAGTGGTTAATTCTATAATACCTTAGTTTATACATCAGGGTTATATATAATTAAGGCCCGATAGACAATTGGATGTGCTCTTTCCACCTTACTTCATGTTCCTTGTTTGGTTGTGGTCTTAGGGCAGATTCACCCACTTAATTGTCCGTTCAATATTAGATTATATATAGCTAGTATAAACTTAGTGATTATAGAAGGAACTATTATGGTTACTGTGACATCCCCAAATTTCTCGGCCAGAAAAGACCGATTTAATTTATGCTTTTTAACAATCAAATCAGAGAAATCTTTATAAAAGATGTTGCGGAGTTGGTCCCCAAAACAAAATATGATAAAAGTTTGTCAAAACCTTTCTTTAAGAAATATATCATTTCTTTTTATATCAAAACCTCGGGATGTCATGTTCCAATACAGATCAAAAGCATAAACAAGATATTATAAGCCTTACGACAATTATTTGTAACTACTGGCCTATAATCCAAAATTCACTCATCATCATCATCCGACTATGCTCGGGGTCCTCTACCTGTAATATAAACAGCTAAGTGGGTCAGGCTTGGAAGCCTGGTGAGCATATAGGGTTTTCAACCCACAATACATAAATTTATTATGTTTATACATCAATCAATCAACCTAACTACCCCAAACCCCATTATTTTATTTATTTCTTAAGGGTTTACCCTAAGAATCAACTATCACTCCTTCCTAAGGATTCATCCTAAGGAATAGACACAAAGTCACCTCGTGACCGGGTTTATACAACATGTGCTAAGTCCATAGCTCTCATTTATCGACAGTATTATTTACAGGTGTTCTCTCCTACAATACATGTCAATGGGTTTTAGAGTACAGCAAATGAACATATAGTTCATTACACCTACAGGTTGCGGGCCTGCTAGTGTTCCATAGACTGTCTAGAATAGTCCATGGTTGTCATCCATACTCTGCTGAATGACGGGGGCCAACAATTTGGGTAAGTGATTCTCTCAAATTTTCACCACTCACCCTCAACTCATGATCAATATTATTGATCATCTCCTTTATCCAACTCACCTTTCATCATACCCACTATTTCATCTACCCATGTTCTACCCAACATATTTTGTAGATAAAAAGCATATACAGTTTAAAACTTGTATAAAACATCAATTCAACAGTCACCTCAGTCAAACAATTAATATATTTACACATAACACGTATTTCTAGGTAAATACTTCATATCTATGTGTAAATTGAAAGTAACTACACACTCACTTATTTTGGTGAAAATCGGGCAGCAATTCGTTTTCTAAAACGATCGTTTCTAATAAAACTGGGAGTTTTATTGAGAAACAGGGCTCTGCGAAAGGTCGGGCTTTGAAACCGAAAAGATAAATTTTCCGGGCTTCTCGGGCACTTCGTGGGGTATTCCGGGCTTTACAATTGATACCGGGGCTTTGCGGGATGTTAAGATGAAGAAAATATGGAGAAAGGGGCTAAAAGTGGCAAAATTCCAAAAGTAACCAGAAACCCTCGCAAGTACCCTTCTATTTATAGGGTCCGAAGTTTGGTCCAACGGCTGAGAAGATGGCACGCTTCGGAGATCCGACGGCTCGCAGGGGGTGGCTTCGCACATGCCTCCCATGGCTCGCACCTGGCTCACACATGCGAGGGCTCGCTGGCGGCTTCTAAGTGGACCGCGGCTTGCTGGCGCACCTGCGAGGCTTGGAGCTAGGCTATGCTAGGCTCGGACATATGCGGCAGCTGGGCGAAGCTTCGGCTGGGGAGCTGGCTGCTTCGGATTGGGCCTCCTCCTTGGTCGAATCAGAAGAGGACATGTGGCTCGCATGACTCAGCAACCTCGGTGACTCAGCAGCCTAATGACTCAGCAGCCAGGTGACTCAGCAGGACACGTGTCACTTTCTAAGCGAGGGTGACGTGGCAATTGTGACTATGCGAAATTTCTCGGTTTTCGTGCAAAAACTTCTAAAATCCATAACTTTCGCATAAGAGCTCCGTTTTTTACGTTCTTTATATGCACACGTAGCTAAAATTACGATCTACAACTTTCGTTTAAACTTCGTCGTCTAATTTTGACTTTAAATTTTATATTATTATTTTTAACAAACTGGGACAGGAAATCCGTTAAAAATTCATAACTTCTTCATCCGACGTCCGTTTTCGTCAGACTTTTTACCGTTGTGCTCCTAATGATGAGACCTTCAATTCTCGTTTAGGTTGTGTTGGCTAAAAATCGCTCGATCTAAAATTCGAGTTTTTAGCTGTCTACTGCTACGCTGAAACTTCGAAAAATCATAACTTCCTCATACGAAGTCAGATTTGGGCGTTCTTTTTATCGAACTTCTCGGTTTAACAAATACTACGACTTTCGTTTATATTACTAAGGCTAAAAAGTAGTTTATCAAAAACTCACTTTTTACGACATTCAGCACCGTGCCGGTTTTGTCGCGAAACTTCAATAGGTCATAACTTCTTCGTTATAACTCGGATTTTGTTATTCTTTATATCCCCGAAATCCTTGTTTCGACCACTACAACTTTATGTAAAGATATCGGGCTTATCTCACACTTTAATTTTGATGCTTATTTTTATTTTTAATTAATTAAACCCTAATAATTAAGCATAAAACACATAATTCACATAAAATTCACATAATTCCTTTTCATTTCTTCTAAATGAGTTACAAAGGTTAACCTAGACCATTATGTCAATATTAATGCCTAGCCTAGAAACACAGGCGTTACAGTTACCATTTTTACTAAAGGAAATATATGATTTCCTTAAAGAATGTTTTCATGAAATATAAAGAACTATTACAGTTAACTCCGTAAGTACCAAGTGAATACGCCAAGGTTGTATAGAATGAGGATCTAAACAAACAATGGAATGTGTGATTTCCACCTTACTTCCTGTTCCTTGTTTTGTTGTGGGCTTAGGGCGGATTCATACAATCGATTGTTTATTTACTCCAGATTGTATATAACTTGTATCCATTTAGTACTCATAGAAGGAATTGTAGAGTCATTTTTACTTATCATTCACCACATCAGAAAATATAGGATTTTCTGGAGGAACATGCGAACTTTTCTAAAGAACTTACTTAACATCACTTGATTACTTATGAACTCACCAGCTTAAATGTTGATCTACTCTTTCAAAATAACTTGTATTCTCAGGAAACTAGTAGACAGGTACGCGCACTAGGATTCGAAAGATGGAGCATAGTAGCTTCATGTCTTGTTTTGTTATTTACTTTTGGAGTCTAACTTTTGTAAATCACATACTTTGTAAACACTTAAATATTAATGCAATGGTTGTTTGTTACTTTGATTACTATGATGCATGTGTTGTGATACTACATTTGACGTCCTCCGCCCCCAAACATTTACGTCGTTCCGGTTTGTGGGTGTGACAGTAATGCTCACAACCAATTCAAAACCACATGCTTTCAAGTTTTTCATTTAGAAACATCATTTTGAACAAAATAATTTTGTTCATGGTCTTCAAATCATAATGCGTATGATGAACATCAAGCTTAAAGGCTTGATTATCAAAGTACATTGTTACGAATGCTCATAAAGGATTTATTCATAAATAAATATCTAAAACTTCTTTTCTGCTCATATCCGATTTTTCCTAGAATCCAAACAACAAAATCAGATGATCTGGAAATTTTCAGAAAATAAATTGTTTTTCTCGATTTATTGTAGCTTTTGCAAGGAAATAGAGCAATAATTCATAGAAAATACTTTTGTTAGTTAATAAATTCTGGTAAACTTTGGGTATTAGCTACGCACTGAGTAAAGACTTTTCAAGAAGTTATATGTATTTCCAAGGTTGGTTTCTATTGATTTCTAATTTTTTTTAAGAGATATAAATAAAAAAATACACTTATGAATATCCAAAGCCATATTTCCTAATAAGGACTCTATGAATCATTTTCCAAATTTTCCCAAAGTAATTTCCTATTTTTACCGATTTAATAAATGTTTAAAGAATTAAATTGATGAAAAATAGCTAAACTTATCCAAAACATATGAAACTTCATTATAATATCTTATACTAGATATAAATCAAAAATAAAAAATTTAATGAATTTTACCTACTGTTAAATAATTTTTCATGAATTAATGCTTATTTAAATGAATAAAACAAAGAAAAATAGCTAATCTATTTGAAAACCAAGTTTTATATTTTTCCAAGATTATAGATATTAAATCAAAGTGTCGCAAAAAGTTTAGAGAATTTTCTAAACTGCTTCCTATTTATTTCGAATTTGTGTTTATTTGAGCAATTAAATAAATGAAAAATATATATACATATAGAAAATTCATAATAATTTTATGGAAATCCTTAACTTTAGATGGAACACAAATAAAACTTTTTTTGATTTTTCACTACTTTTTTGTATTTAATTAAAATTTCTTGGTGCAAAAGATTATTGAATTATAAAACCGGTTTTTATTGATAAAAAATGACATTTAATACTTTTTCCGTTTTAAGGACACTATGAAGCAGTAACACAACAATTATAATAATTAAGTATATTAGTGTGTAACCTTATCATAGGGAATCTGTAGTAGGACATGAGGGAAGTTAGCTCAAGGCATCACAAATACCTTCACGTATCATTGTGAGTATTCACGACCCCCCTATTTTCAGTTTTAATTTTTTTGGGGTGGAAAAAGCATGTCCAAAAACTCTTTATTGTTTGTTGTATTTAATTTGACTTGTATCAAACTTGGTTGCTATATTTTGTTGTGTATGTGTATGCTATTGTTAATTCATGAGGCCTTATCGCGTTTAAGTCCCTGGAATCAGTTCACACAACTCATCAACTCATTTAAGCCCATCGTCATTTTGGATAACTCTATTAGGAGGTAGACAACTCCTCATTCGCATGATTCGCTTGAGTGCATTTTACCATTAAATTTCCATATGTTAATGATAGACATAGCATTCATGAGGTCAATCAGTCTTAGGCTTGGGTTGTGAACTCATTATTTTATCACTATACGCAACAAAACTTTGTTTCTCATTATAGAAATCAACTTTTATTACAAGAAACTTATTTACTTGTCTTAGCAGTGAACTAGTTTTCTCTTTGTAGAAACGAACTTATTTGTTCTTTGTAGCAGTGAACCTCTTTACTCATTCGAGCAACGAACTTTGTTTCTCATATTAGCAACAAACTTCTATTTATATAAACTTTTTACTCATTTTACCAATGAATTTCTATTCATGAAAACTTATTTACTTACTCTACCAATGAACATTTGTTTATGGATACTGTTATCAATATTCTGATTTTCATGACTTCAAACTATATTATGTTATAAAAATTTGAGTACTCACCAACTATTATTATAGTTAATGCTCATTTTACATCCTTGTTTAGGAATCATCTAGTAAGAGGCACCAAAGGACCCATCACTTGTAAGAAGCTGGAAAGTCTTCTCAGATACAAGAAAATGATTGAGTTCCAGAGCTAAAGATCGTAGTTCTCGAATGAACAACCGAAAAGATTCTGGAGCATCTTCAGGAGTCGGTATTCTTCCTCCAAAGATTATAGTACCAAGCACTTCCTGGCATGCTTTAATATGATCAGATTTATAAGTAAGCATCTCTTGTAAAATATAAGCAATGTCAAACCCCTCTAAAGCCCAAACCTCCATTTCTCCTACTCATTGTCCCCCTTTCTTGGCCCTTCCTTTAAGGGGTTGTTGTGTAAGACGTGAATAACTCCTACTGGAATGCCCATGGATTTTATCATGAACTTGATGAAGTAATTTCAAGATATAAGGCTTTCCTATTATAACAGGTTGTTCAAAAGGATCCCCTGTACTTGTAAGAGCATTCACATGTGTGATTATTTTTATACGTTGTAATTACTTTTAAAAGTTGTTTAGACTTAATGTAAATTGTAAAGATTTTAATACTATGGTTGGTGTTGTCTTTTAACTTTTGCTATGAAACCCTTTGTACTGCCACACCCCGTATTTCCGCTTTAGCAGGGTGTGACAAAGCCATACTTATTATGTGAGCTCGGGAGCAATCTAGACATGAGTTGTGGGCAAGAAAGGCAAGCCAGACTCATGTTGTGGGCTCATGGCTAATCTAACCCAATGGTTGTGGACCCAGCATGCATGTTGTTATATGTTTGTGTGGTAGTATTTTGGGGAACTCGCTAAGCTTTATCTTACTGTTTAAGTGTTATATTTCAGGTAGTTCTGATTATCGGGGGAAAGCAAAGGCGTGATCGGACACATCCTTCGGTAACATGTTTTGGAGATGTTATGATACATTGATTATTGAATATTCGTACTCTATATAAGTTTCTTATGACTTGGGTTTGATTGGAAAACAGTGACTTTTCTTTAACTAAAAAAGAAAAATTTTATTGTGATTTTTGGGATATTACAGAAGTTTTCCCAATTTTCACATCCCCCCCCCCCCCCCCCCCCCCCGTTTAAGGAAATTCATCCCGAACAAATGAGGGTACATGCTCTTCATCTAATCTTTCCATTCCTAAGTGTACTCCGGTCCTCGGTTAGATTTCCATTCTACCTTTACTATAAGAATGCTACTTTTCTTAAGCCCTTTCAGTTCTCGATTCATAATCTTTATTGGTCCCTCAATGAAGTTTAGCGTGGTGTTGACTCGAGTCTCCTCAAGAGGAATGATAATGGTATCATCTGAGAGACACTTCTTGAGATTTGACACATGAAATACATCGTGCACACCGATGAGTTCTTAGGCGTAACTAGATCGGGTAAGCTACTGGACCAATCCTTTCGAGGATCTCGAATGGTCCTATCTGTCACAACTATGAAATTTTATACTTTTGTAAACATTAACAAGGACAACAAATGTAACCAAAACTTGAAAACATGTATGATGTTTATTCAATGACAACAAACTTCCACCAAAAACTCTACACCAAAACACTTCAAATAGTCAACTAAGGATTGGAAACCCTAAGAATCTCGGTTTAAGTCTATCATGGACTAGGATCTCCTTATTGGGCCTAATGGACCAATAAGCTTCCAATTGGACTATTTTGGGCTTAGGACCCTTAAATGGGCTCTATTTGGACCCACATACAAGAAACTTAACATTTTGGGCCTCATGGATCTAAAATGAATTGGTTTACCCTAATGGGCCTTATTGTGCCATAATTGATTTAATTAGCCTTAATGGGCCATAAAATCCTTTCCTTTATACATTTAGGGACGTGAACTACCCTAAAGGCCCAATAGGCCGAAAACTTTCTTTATGGGCTACATGTTTTCGAGCAAGACAAGAATGGGCCCAAATAAATTCACTTCTTCTTTCCTTACGCCCATTCTCGGCCCATGAGTTAAAAGAAAAAAAAATGAAGGATTTATGTGGCATTGCCACCTCATTTTTACATGTAGGATAACCAAGATTTAAACATAACATGTATCCATGAACATTTCATATATCCATGCACCCTTCTCTTCTTTCCTCCCTGTTTCTTCTACCTTCGGTCGAGGATCACAAACACACGCACACTTCATTTGAAATTCTCTCAAACACTCTAAAGAAAACAACTCTTCTTTCCTCTAAAAATTCTTGAAAATTTAAGCTTTAAAGGAGGTATTCACCAAGATCAACATCCTTGGTCAGTTCTTGCTTAGATTTATGTATTAACTTCTTGAATTCATTCAAAAGTCCCTTCTTAACCCCCATCATCTCGTGATCCATACTCATGGACTTCCTAGAACTCGAGATCAACTCAAGGAAGCTTGCTAGGATCAAAAACTCATTCCATTTCTTCTTCAAAACAGAACCAACAAACCCACAGTCAGTTCCTACCCCCTTGTTTTCGGTTTTCACTTGTTTTTGGGGGAGAATAAAAGTGTTATGTGTTGATCTATGTGTTTATTAATGTTTTATGTGATTCTTTGGTTATTGTTGTGAAAAATGTGATAATACTTGTTATAATTCTAAATACATAGCATAAATGTGTGAGATTTACAAACTAAAACATGTTAAACAACATACTTCAAAGATAAAAGTGTTTACATGCTTCAAATATGAAAATTTTAAGTAAAATCTTTTTAAGGATCATTTTTGTCAAGAAAACCAAATTTAAGGGCAAAAAGTGACAATTACGGTCCTAAAAGGACTAAACAAGTTATATAAAATAGATTTTTTAGACAACAGTGTTTTCAAAGGGTCAAAAATGTAAATTCTAGCAAAATTGGGCCTCACGGTTTTAGGTCCAAATTGTGAAAAATTATAAACATGAAGGACAAAAATTTCATTAACACAAAACTTAAGTCCAAAACTGGAAATGGAATAAAATAAAGGTTAAAAATGACATTTCTTACTAAATTGGACTAAAAATGAAAAGTTTTTGGATTTTGGGCTAAAATTGTAAAACTTATGGAATTTGGGTAAAAAATGTAAACTTTTTACAAATAAGGGCTGGAAATGTCAAATAATATATTTTTGGGCTGAAATTGTGATATAAAATATGATTGGGCCAAAAATCCCAAGAAAAGTGATTTAAGAACCAAAATTGTCATTTTTCATCAAAAAGGACAAAAGTTATAACATTTAATAAGAAAGCGGCCGAAAATGTAACTTTTTGTGAAAAAGGGGCTGAAATGGTCAAGCAAACATTTTGGGATCAAATATGTTAACATTAAAAAATTATGCCAAAATATAAAATTTCATAACGTATGGATTTAAAAATACATATTTTACATAAAACCATAGTACCGTTATAAATCAAACAATGAGTATTTTAACTTCATTTTTTTTAAAAACGCTTCGTGTAAAACAAACTGTATAAAGCAAATAACATACAAAACAGATAAACGATACAAGGGTTGGGCCTAATATTTCCAATTCATGCTTATTGGGCCTTCATGACCCACTAACATGACTATTGGGCCAAACATAATCAATACATGTATTTTGGGCCTTGGTGACCAATTTACGTGCTTAATGGACCTTAATTAGATATTTACATGCTATTGGGCCTTCAGGGCCCAGTTCCATTTCTAATAGGCCCAATTTATTCATCCTATGCTAGATGGACTATAACGTGTCTGTAGCATACTCGGCAGCCGGGAAATAACTTACATGATTAGTGGGCCATAGTTGTCCTTTCTCGTGTTTGTTGGGCTTTAATTGTTCATAAACATGTAATCATTAAGCGGTTTGGAAATTTGAAATACACTTAACGGTATACACATTCATGGTGTAATAATTAGGATCTAGTGGGAAATTATTGGTTGACACCAACGAGTGTTCGACCGTAGCCTGTAGTTATAATCAGAGTCTCTTGGAGGGAGAGCGAGAGTTTGTGTATAGATCTATACGGGGGTGAGTCCCCCACACCTGAGCTGTTCACTACAGTTAGACTCGGCCAGTCTAGGGTGACAAAATCTTGACCAAAACCGGTGTTTGGAAAAATGCAAAGATAGGCGAATTAGTCATCTATCATGCATGGTTATAACGACTCACATAGAGATCCATTACCATCTATACATTCGTGGGAAGTCAAATTCATACATTGGGACGATACAAAACGATTTATACGATAATACAAAAACTACAATATTGTTTTAGAACGGAAAATATCGGATTTTCCGGGAAATACCATCATTCACTTTACATACATGAAATACAAAACAAGGGAAAACTTATGGGATTCATTCATTTATAAAAGTTTCGACATCACACATACATATATATATATATATATATATATATATATATATATATATATATATATTGGATCAACACATCATGTTGTAAACAAATTTTTATAGAAAATATCGGATTTTCTGGGTTATAAAAACGATACAGAACCATTTAATCAAACTTGCTTATGAACTCACCAACATTATATATGTTGACCATTTTCAAAATAACTTGTATTCTTAGGTAATCGATAAGTTGAAGAATAATTAAGTGTTATTTGGGAATCATACTTTTGTGAAATGATAACTTTAGAAGAATTTATGTTGTGGTAATGTAATATTATACAATGTACTTGATGTGAAGAATGATGGTTGTTATATGTAATGCGTGGGAATGTTTATATTGTGTTTCATTTATAATCATTGTAATGATATTCAATTGATAGTCACACGAGCCCTCGGACGTTTCCGCATTCTGGTTCGAGGGTGTGTCAGGTTGGTATCCGAGCATTGTTTATAGTGAACTAGCATATCTAACCATTCATTGATATGCAACTATAAACACAAAAACAGACTAAATAACTCTAAACAAAATAAATTATATACACTCTTATTTGTGCAACTTAGAAAATCAGCATAAGAATAATCCATATAAGACTTTGGAAAAATTTTGACATTTCGATTAAACTGGGACTGTTCATAGTTGTATTAGGGGTTAATGTAGCCTGATCAACTACATTCCTTCAGAATACGACTATCACATGCCCTAGAGTGATCGCGATGGTCAATGAACCTAAGGCATACCCTTTTAATACCCAAAGAAGAGGATATCGAACCAAACCTAAAAACTAATGGGTTTTGAGCATTCTAACACTTCCTAAGTGTAAATGCAACCCTAATAACCTTGGATCTATGTTTGTCTAATAATCATGCAAAGTTGTTTTTCCAAGGTTATGATCCTATCTAGCATACATGGAGAACAATTTTTCTTTGAATAAAATATAGAACTACATACCTTATTGCTGAAAGTGTTCCTTAAAACCTTGTGAGCCTAGCACCTCAAGTGTGATGCCTCAAATGCAATGAGCAAACTTGAGAGAAAACTCTAACACATCCAAAATCGGCCAAGCCCTCTTGTTTCACCTTACTGTAGCCGATTTTTGGGGAGAGTCCATTTTCTTATATAGTGTGTTGCATTAGGTAAACCTTAATGTAGCATGACTCTTCATTTCATCATCCATGGGTTAACTCCATGGAGCATCCTATAGGTGGAACCCTACTTGATAATCCATGGAGCCTCTTAGCGCACTATATAAGATATGGAAGATTTACATAATCTACCCATATATCTAATTAGTTATCTTTTGATCACTTAATTCATTTTAAATTAATTCTTGATCAAAACTAATTAAATAATATTATTAATATATTAGAACTTATAATATATTAAAAAACCATATTTGTTATTTCTCTCATTTAGTTTATCCAATTGCATGATGCCATGCAACCCAAATGGACCATGTCGGGTTGGGTCAAGTACATACCAGAAATAGTTATGGACTTAGACACCTTATCCAATAGTCTCCCACCTGGATAAGTCTAATAACTATAACTGCAATACTTCAGGAACCGATCAACAATCGTAGCTCTTTCAAGGTCTCTCGGAACTTAGAAGATGTTGATACACCATTTAAGGTAAGTGATCATATAATCCTCAGTTCTAGATATCAGTTGGACAATTACATGGAACAATGTCTTACTTATTGTCCAGCAGTTTGTTTCCCGATTTCTGATTTGTTTGACAAAGAACTAAATTGAACACATCAATTAGGTTCTGACCGGGCCCGGTACACAGGTCAAAACAAAATCATCGAGGGGCCCAGGTATCAGCTTCTAATCCAAGAAGGAATAGATAAACTTTGACTCATACGTTTCCTCAACTACTTGTTGAATCATACACAAAAGCACGTTTTATAACATCGAGTTACCAATGCATTTCTGTACAATCAATGCATAACCAATTCATAGGTAACAAATCATATCTCTAGGTTTGAAGACTTATATGATATTACCGTCTCACGATCACTCGAGATAAAATTCCATGAAGTGATTCCAGTGAGCGTGGTTTGATTCCAATACTCAGAACTTATGAGCACTCATGAAGTGTTGTCCTATAACTTGACACCTACAACCAACTTCATGACAGTCTTAATTCATATCTACTTCTAACATATGACCGACTGTGGAAAATTTGAATAATATGTAAGACAGAACATAGTATTCTGGAAGTCAAAACATGCAAAAGAAATTATAGTAAATGGTTGACAAAAGATAGCAACACTTTACTCATAAATAAACACAACTTTTATTCATCATCAAATGTCAATTACACTTTACAAATTTCATAAATTATCTAACTACTAAAACTAATATCATCCTTCAGCCCTATGCTCCGAGCATGCTGGAGATGCTTAATGTGACAACCGTCAATTTTCGGTCAAGTCAAAGTCAACTAAAGTCAACAAGTCAAACCGGTCAACTCAATTTGCCCGTAGGTACTAGAGTTTACGTTATGTAATTTCTAAACAACTCTCTATTTTAATGAGAGATCATAAATTGAAAAGTGCGTACATCTAGATCTCCTTAACCTAAAACGGTGGTACGTGAAGAGCCAAACCGATAAAACAATGTTACATACTCATCGGGAGTATGCAAGATCCTTAAACAAGGCTTAACGGGGTTTACGGACCTTGCAGTGCGAAGCCGGACACTCAAAAAGGTCACCAATGAAACCTCTCTCAATCGTTTTCACTCCATCTCTTCTTATCAGAAATCTCTCCCAAATCTCTCTAAGTATGTGAAACCTCTCCCAAATCTCTCTTTGTATGAGAAACCTCTCTAAGAATGTCAAATCTCTCCCACATATCTCTTTGTATGAGAAATCTCTCCAAGAATGTCAAATCTCTTCCAAATCTCTCTAAGTATGTGAAACCTCTCCCAAATCTCTCTTTGTATGAGAAACCTCTCTAAGAATGTCAAATCTCTCCCACATATCTCTTTGTATGAGAAATCTCTCCAAGAATGTCAAATCTCTTCCAAATCTCTCTAAGAATGTGAAATCTCTCCCACATATCTCTTTGTATGAGAAATCTCTCCAAGAATGTCAAATCTCTCCCAAATCTCTCTAAGAGTGTGAAATCTCTCCCAAATATCTCTAAGTATGCAAAATCTCTCCCAAATCTCTCTCTGAATGAGAAATCTCTCTAAGAATGTGAAATCTCTCCCAAATATCTCTTTGTATGTGAAATCTCTCCAAGTATGTTAAATCTCTCCCAAATCTCTCTAAGTATGTGAAATCTCTCCCAAATCTATCTCTGAATGAGAAATCTCTCCAAGTATGTCAAATCTCTCCCAAATCTCTCTAAGAATGTGAAATCTCTCCCAAATATCCCTTTGTATGTGAAATCTCTCCAAGTATGTCAAATATCTCCCAAATCTCTCTGAGTATGTGGAATCTCTCTCAAATCTCTCTCGAAATCTCTCCCAACTCTCTATAATCACTCGGGGCATCCCGACCCTCGAATTTGGCGAAAACAGCCCAAAAACGGAAGTCTACGCGAAAAACGGACTTAAGGAACCGAAACCCCTCTTAGGAACCGAAACCCCTCTTAGGAACCAAACCCTTCAGAGCCGAAGGCTGCTCAACCGAACCCGAACGTTCGGCACCTTTCGGTTCCGACCATTTCCTCTTCTGATGACTAACCGAACCTTCCCTTCTGAGCTTCGCTTCTGAGCCTCGCTTCTGAGCTTCGGACCGAACCCTCGGCCTAGGACCCTTCGCTTCTCGCTCCTGGTTCGCATCTCGCATCCGGCTCAGCAACCACCATGACCGAACCTCGGCCTAGGACCGAGAGGCCTTGCTGGGAAGCCTTTTTCTCCCGGTTTTCGATTAAATTCGCGTTTTAAGCCTGTTTTTAATTGTTTTAGCACGGGATATTCACCCAAAACTTTATTTTAACATATAAGGACCCTTAATTATTAATTAATCATGTTTTAAAAATAAAACCTTATCCAAAAGACTGGGTGAAGTACAAAGGTGGAGTGTTGACTTTACCTTATTTTATGACACAAACAACCACTCCCACACCCACTCTATGACTAGCCACACCTCCCCACCTTACCTAGGTCACATCAATGTTCTTTCCACTCAATCATCACTCTTTCCCACGTTTTTGAGAGTTGAATATTCATCATCTCTCCTCACTTCTCTCATTTGCTCTCATTTCACAAGAAGATCAAACTCTTTCCTCTCTCACTTTCTCTCTCTAGAAATTCGAGATTCCAGGGCTGATCTTGAGTTTTTCCTACATTTGGTAAGCATAATCCATTCTCTTTATGATTATCTCAATTATTTCCACTCAAAATCATAGATTGCTTACACAAACATCATCACATTCTTGTTAGATCCTCGAATCTTCAAGTGATTCTTCAAGTGTTCTTGGGTTGAACACTTCTCTTCTTCAACACTTACCTACTGAAATCACTCAAGGTGAGTTCATACCCCTATATTTTCATGTTTTCTCAAGTTTTTAGGGGGGGGAATACAAGTTAAAACACCAAGAACATAACTACACTTTTCTAACAGCCTTCATCAGAAAAGTTCAACTCCATTCACGGACTGTTTTGGACAACTTAAACATTTTAGTTTTCAAAACTGTTTTAGGTGTAAGTAGCTCCAGTTCTTAGCTTTAAAATGACTACTTGCACATCTCCATACGATGTTTCTACAATTTATGGTGATTTTTACAAAACTGCCTATCATTTCAAACACCAATCCGGACCAGTCTGTGATTATGGACTTTTTCACCCAAGTTGGAGGTCATTAAAAATCATGATAAAAATTATGAGTAAACTAGACACATTTTTGGAACTCTCAGAATTTACGGATTTAGTTTTCAACTTCGTATGATTTTTTCTATGAATTTTCAAAAACAGTGTAGAAAGGTTGAAAATTTGTTAACAGCTTATAACTTTCATAACACTTTGTATTACGTCGAGCAAAGGGTATAACGATAAGTTCCAAATATTGAATGTGTTTCCTTGTTAGTTTATCATCATAAACTGAAATATAGTCATTCATGATAAGATTATTCATTCATTTAGAACACGTATATTAAGCTATAATGAGCATAGTTTATGGATTCATAGCATTAAAGCATTCATAAAAGAATTCTTATACATTACAAACGTTTTGGATAAACTATAATAGGTATAGTTTATGTATCATTTACTTCTCAAACTTATTTACCAAAGGTTTTCCGTTTAGTTCACGTAAATCTGTTAATGAATAAATTTGTGAGTCATTCCCTTCGGGTTACTTCCAAAGTAACAAAGTCAAAAAGTCCTATAAATTGTAACCAGAGTCTCTTGTAGGGAGAATGTTATAGTTGTGTATAGATCTATATTGGGTTTGACAAACCCACACCAGAGCTGCTTGCAACAGCTAGACCGGCAGGTCTGTGGTGACAAGTGTCATTTAACGGTGACGTCTGAAGAACGTCGTATTACGAGGCCGTTTATGTCAAGTATGGTTATGATAGCTCACATGTGGTATTAACAATCATAAGATTTACGGGTTCTAACTTTAAATTAGCGAGTTATGTCTATTTAGCTCACTGAAATTACTTTAAGTATGGAAAAATACTTAAACGCCTTCATATCAAAAAGGGTTTTATGTCGATTTAAAATCACTTTTTACATCAACAATTACATACTTTATTATATACTTTCGGTCTTGGTATTTAAGACTACACATCATTTATTTCGGGAGTTTTCTCACATCAGAAAGGGTTTTATGCCGATTTAAAACCACTTTTATATCTTTAAGTATGACAAATAGTTGTTCATTTTCGGTCCTGGTATTTAGGACTACATAACTTTTGTAAGGAAAATATTGGATTTTTCTTGGTATCATACATCTCTTTACAAAGATCGATTTTCAAACTCTTACTGTCAAAAGCTTATGAACTCACCAACCTTTGTGTTGACACTTTTCTAAACTACTTGTATTCTCAGGAATTCAGTGAAACAGGAAATCAACCACGTTATGAGGATGGGACGATAAATCGTCGAACAGTTCATTTTGTATCATAATGTAATTGATTTGAATCATGTAAACATATACTTTGGTGTAACTTTTTCAATTATATTTATGATGGTTGTATTTACTTTGAGCACTATTATACTCGTTGTTGTGATACTCTACATGAAGTCCTCCACCCCCGGACGTTTCCGCCATCCTTGGTTTGGGGGTGTGACAGATTGGTATCAGAGCATTGTTTATAGTGAACTCAGTATATCGAACCACATAAGATATACAAACTATAAATGCATTGGGACTAGAGTCTCTAATTTTATGTTTTCAAAACAACTATACTTTTAGAAATAAGTATTTTCTTATTAAAAGTATACATGCATGCATACATACTAAGGTCAACATCATTCTAGAACAAAACAAAAGTAATGATTGTTGGATATCACAGGTAAGCTCGGGGATGTATAGTCAGTCTTGGGAGTGGCATAGCCTGATCAACTATGCTGGTCCGAGGAGTGATTAGCACATGCCCAAGAATGGTTGTGATATGGCAACAAGTCTAAAAACTTACCAACACTACCACAATGAAATACCATAGGGGTATTTTGCGTTATTATAATTACTTATATGAAAACTAAATAGATCCTTAATAATAGATCCTTAATCATAGATCTATAGCCCCTAAGTGGATACCCTAAGATATCATATAACTTAGAAATCATAGACTTAGAATTTTTGGTCATTGCCTTACTTCCTTTTCCTTGTTTGGATGTGGATCTAGGGTAGGATCACTTATTCGAAGGTCTATCATATCTTGTTATATGTAATTAGTATGAACTATGTCATTATAGAAGTAACTAATAAGGATCACCCCTATAAGTAATTGGTAATAGAGTTAGACGCATAGTACTTATTATTGGATTAATGTCTAAGTCCATAACTATAATTGGTAAGACTTGACCCGACCCGGCATGGTCCATTTGGGTTGCATACCATCATGCACTTGGATAGACTATAATGAGAGAAATAAGACACTTATGGTTATTAATATATTATAAGTTCTAGTATATTAATAATAAGAATAATAAGATTATTTAATTAGTATTGATCAAGAATTAATCTAGGATTAATTAAGTGATCAAAAGAAGACTAATTAAATATATGGGTTGATTGTGTAAATCATCCATACTTGTATAGTGGGCTAATGCTCCATGGATAATCAAGTTGGGCTAAAACCCATACGATGGTCCATGGATGCTCCATGGTGTATTTGTACCCATGGATCATGGAAATGAAAGGCCATGTCAATTAGGGTTTACATGGTGTAACCCTAACTATATAAGCATCTTATTCTTGACCACAATCGGACACTAGTGTGTGAAGTGAAAGGGCTAGCCGATTTCATGAGTTGTAGAATTCTCTCAAGCTATTCTAAGTGTTTTGGTGATTGTGATTCCATTTGAGGTGTCACACTTGGGGCACTAGGCACTCAAGCTTCATGAAGACTTTCTACATCAAAGAGGTATGTATTCTATCTTGTTACACTCATTGTTTTGTATGCTAGATTAGGATTATACCTTGGATGTTCTTATTTGTATGTATAATAGAGAAAACATAGATCCAAGGTATTTAGGGTTGCATGTACACTTAGGAGTGTTAGAATGCTCAAAACCCAACAGTGGTATCAGAGCCTAGACTTGTTTTCTTGTTATACCTGCAATAGAAGCTGAAAAAAATGAATTTGTTGCTGTCTGATCATCAGACTCGGCGAGTCCATCAGGAGACTCGGCTAGTCCATGCCTAAAAAGTGATGAATTCGATCCAACTCGTCGAGTGAAATAGTTGTTTTCAATCCATTTTAATCTAAGAGTTGAGTATAAAATGTGTTTGTGTAACTTGTCCTCAAGTTACATGAAGAGTCACATTAAAGACTCATAAAATTCATAAAAGTTGGCAATGGTTAAAATGAAGAGTCTTGTGTCATTGAATAATAATTTTTTTTATGACTCCATAACTTGTCCTCAAGTTATGGAAGTTCAAGAGTCACTTCATTAAAGAAAAATATGTAACCATAATTAAATCCATAAGTTATAAAATAAAGAAAAAGTTAGTTCTTTTATTAGTTTAAAGTCTTCCATAACTTGTCCTCAAGTTATAGAACTTGAAGAGTTTTTGGATTAAAACTACTTTAAACACATAAGTTATGGAATTAATTTGTTTTGAATAGTTTCAAAAAATGCCCTCAAGTTTTGGAATTTGTAAAGTTTTCACTTATGAATACTTTAATTCCAAGTTAGCCCTTAGAATTTTAAAAGTTCAAATTCAACCCTTATACTTTATAATATTATAAGTTAATAATATATATATATATATATATATATATATATATATATGTATGTATAAGAGTAAAGTCAGTCTTACCGCTAGTACGCCTCATTCACGAAGCCGGTCTATAAGGTGGGTATAAGGTTGTTGCCTATAAAATGGCAACTTAATGGGTGTCCACTCTCACCCACCGCTTGCTTGACTGGTGGAAGGTCGTTAGCCAAACGGGTTTGACAGGACTAGAATTCTCCCTTCATTAAAAGTATTAATGATAATACTAAGTAACTAAACTCTTAATAATACCCAATCTTAGTTACTTAGGAAAAATGTGAATAAGGTGCTAACCCATGAAATTACACTTTACACTTTGTCTAAGTCATTTGTGGAGCGTGTGTGGTTAACCGGCACACTAACTTGGACTTAACAAGGTAGGTAAAGGGTGACTTAATATTTATCATAGTATCGATGGAGCGTGTGTGGTTAACCGACACATCGATTGAGGGGTAATTTATTAAGGGTACCAAGTGATTTGCATGGTTACTTCACACCTTGTTTTGTGATCCTCGGCATCCCAGTCACAAAACCTAAAGGGCACACTCGAGATTGAGACATGCCTTTGAAAAGTTCAATGAATCTCAAAGATCTAGGAGTTTCAAAACCAATTAAAACCTAATAATTCATTTCGTTTATCTTGGTGGAAATTGGTGAATCGTCATTCACCTACGTTCAAATATTTTATAGCTTGGATTACGGCATACCTCTTCTAAGTTATAAAATAGTTTGTTGGGTCCTAGCCTTAATATTTCATATTGGGTGTCATATTAAGGACTTTAAATCAACTATCTTGAATATCTCCCAAAAGATGTCTGTAATAGACACCTATGATCTTCCCAAATCTCTTGAAACAAGGTTTCCTAAATGAAGATGATGTCCTTTGGAAATCATACTTCTTTCACCACCTCCAATTATTCTCCCTAACCCACAAGTTCTTGAAAAGTTTAAGGTCACTCAAGCCCTATTGGCAAGGCAAGGTCTAGGTGTGAACACATCTTGGAGATGTAGTCACATATTGACAAGCCGGGAGAGTTGGGTGTCAAAGTCTTGAGAAATTTGGTGGTTCAATCACTTTCTAAGTCACATAGTGAGTTCCTTTGAGACACCTATGAAACAAAATATGACAAGACTCTTAATGATCTTATCTATTTGTTAAGATCAACTTCCTTAAAACTTGATGGACATTGACAATAGTGACACATGAAATCCAGAAAAGCATTCTCTTCCCAATGGAAAGGGATCGGCCATAGTCAACTCGGTTGACCAAATGTTAAAGAGAAAAGCTAAGTCTGTGATAGTCCCGTGTACCATTATCAAAGGGTCCATATGTTTATATTGCCAAAGAAAGGGGCATTGGTTGCGAAGCTGCCAAATTTACCTAAGGAGGTTAAAGTCAATAAGTTTGACTCTACTTCAGGTAAAGTCCACTATCTAACTCTGCTAAGTTTCTATTCTGAGATTCTTATTACATGATGTGACTGGGTCACATGTTGATGTTTTAAGAATCAAAGAAAAGTGAAGATACTTAAAGAAAGAATATGCTGAATCTGATCGCGTAGATGGTTTTCTATCGCGTAGTTTGAAGATCGGATTCTTGAGATACTTCTTAGGAGTTATGAGATATTGCTTAGGAATAGATGACAACAAGTTTTCATATGGATTGTAAGGACAAGTTTTTTCCGCAAAGTTTTAAAATAAAGGAAAATTTTTGATTTTATTTATTTTAAAATATCCTTACAATGGCATTTGAGGAAAAATTGTTGCTTATATGATTCCATTAAGAGCAAGAGTGGAAATATGAAATTGATTCTTTCATTTGTGGTAATGTCTAAATTTACAAAATAAGGAAAGATTCTCATCACCCAAGTTTCAATTGGACCGGAACTTGGAATCATGCAAGTTGTATAGCATGATGAATGAGAACCTTCAAGTATTGGAAAATTAAGACTAAGTACTTGTTCACATGGATGTGTGAGTCAAGTAAAGGACTAAAGGATCGAGTATACATTCTTGTGCACTGATTAAGTCTACCACGAAAGTTTGATAAGACTATTCGTCATAGTTTACTAAAGCTCAGTAAATATGATTATACTTACATGCTTAAGTATAACTCTGAGACATTGGAAAAAGGTTCCAATGTATGGCAGAGCGAATAAGAAGAATCAAATTAGGTAGAAGGATAAAAGTTTCTCAAATCTGAAAAGATGGGAGAGTACTTTAGTATTAGTTTTTGTGATCATCTTAATGATTAAGAAACCATATCAAAATTAGTTCTCTAAGGAAATCTTAGTGCATTCTTATGACTAAGAAGAGGAACTTGAATTGTTGAAATGGTTAAATCAAGAAGATGAGTCATACTTCATTCCAATACAAGTCTTAGAGTCATACTCCAAGATTGTAACTTGAGTGACATGTCTCAAAGAAAGTTTAAAACACTTTTCAAATGAGTAAAAGTTTTCTACTCTTGTACATTTGAAATTGGTAAGTTGTGATGTTTTGGATAAAACAAAGACCAACTTAGGCCAATTGTGTGAAGTGTTTATCTTGATTAGAATCCGCACTATCTCTTGGATGTTTAACAAGGGAGTCTTATAGGTCAAGAGGACAGTGGGAGTCTTAAAGGTCTTGAAAGCCTCAAGAAATAATCAAGAATAAAACCTGAAGTTCTTCACTAGCACACGACTTGAGGTTTATAACCTATCGTGTTGACATATTCTGTGCCCATTCCAGTTAAAGTTGGCTTTGCATATGAGTTCTTAGAGTTCTCAATTGGTTGCACAACAACTTGGAAGCAATGGTAGGCCCTTGAGCTGCCAGGTGGCAAGAAATTAAGATTAAGTTCAATCCATATGAGTTTGGAATCTGTCATTATCCTTGTCTTGTGACTATGGTTTTGACAATTCACATGGATAAGAACACATACACCATATAAATCTAAGTGTCATGAGGTTTCTCTCCGATTCATGAAAAATGATGGCGAGGAAACACTTTCACTAAGTAGATTTTATCTAGATAGCAATTGTGATATTTGCATTCTCAAAGTCGTTAGTGGAGCGTGTGTGGTTAACCGGCACACTAACCTGGACTTGTGAGAAATGGCAAAAAGGTCTAACCATTATGATTACGGCATACCTCTTCATAATTGTTTAGACACACAAGTGTGCTATCTAAGGGAAGGTGTATGATTTTGATAAAGTTTTATCAAAACAATCTAGTATCAGAAATCTGAACTTTGGTAAGAAAGTCAGCTGATTTCAGAGTACATGTCAAAGCTAGTGGGAGCATAAGTGTTATGCTAATAATCATCATGTTAGTGGGAGCATGATAATTATGATAAGTATTGCAAGTTAGCAATGTTAATTATAGAAAACAAAAGTTTCAATTGGGAAAGAGTTGTTTTGCTATAATTAAGGGAGAGGAAATTATACTTTATCTCAAATCTATAAGCTTAGATCGTGAGGTTTTAATCATTTAGTCAAGGATATATATATGAATTTCATGTTGGAATGGCTCAACATAAGGAAATTCTGTATATGAGTCCATTATTTGCGTTCTAAAATTCGATTATGATTACGGCATCCCTTTCATAATCTGAATTATGAGAACTTGGAAAATAAAAATGGAAATGTTATAGCAAAAGACTGGTTTAGTCTTTATGTGAGACATCATGAATCGTGTCCCATATGCTTCGGATATAGGATCGATTACATGTGCTATATTCATCCGTTCTAAAATTTTCCAAATGCTTGGGGCATTAAGAAGGGAAAAGGTTTAGAACTGGATATGACTAAAAGGATTAAACAATTGTCGAGGACAATCTAAGGTTTACCAAAGATTGGTTACTCAAGGACAATTGGAAGTATAGTGATAATTCTGGAAGGACCATATTGACATAGTCTGTAAGGAGGCAACTCTTGGTCAGAAGTGATAGTCAAAATGGAATCTGGAAATGTTTCAAAGTGAGAATTTTCAATCTGTTTAAGATTAGGAAACTTAATGCAAGAAGGATGTTTCCAAGGAGCTGATCTCCTTTGGAATACTTTGTAATGGTTGTTGTCAAGTCTTTATGACTTTGTACATAATCATTACAAGAGGATCGATGCATATAAGTTTAGAATCTAACAGATTTCAGTAAATGGCATGAATTTGAAATTCTTGCATTTGCAATAAGGATTTGGGAGTGTGAAAAGAGAATCATTGAAGTTATGTTCAATTGATCTAGTTCACAAAGTAAAGATCATAGACAAACATAGTATGCATACTTGGTGTGTGGCATGACTAGTGTTTAAGAAAACATAGTGTACATGCTTGGAGCATGGGACAACTATTGTTTTAAATTCAAGAATAAAGTTGATAGCTGAAACAGTATACAATGAATAATGTGTAATCATATGGTGATAAATAAAAGGTGTTTTATTTATGTTCAAAGGGTTGATACCATATTGGATTCAATTATTATTGTGTTTCACTTTGCATGTTTTCACTTCCCGAATAAACTAGGTTATTCTTCCGGAATGACTAAGTTATTCAAACCATCCACAGTCGGTCATATGTTGGAAGTAGATATGAATTAAGACTGCCATGATGGGTTGTAGAGGTCTAAGGTGTTGGACAAGGCTACAACAATCATGAGTGCTCATAAGTTCTGAGTATTGTATTCAACCCGCGCTCATTGGAATCACTTCATGGATTTTATCACGAGTGATCATGAGATGATAATATCTTATATTCTTCAAACCTAGAGATATGAGTTGTTACTATGAGTTGATAGTACATTGATTGCACGAAAACGCATTTGGTAACTCGGTGCTATAAAACGTGCCTTTGTGTATGATTCAACAAGTAGTAGAACAAGCCATATGAGTCGAAGTTTATCCGTTCCTTTTACCTTCGGGATAAAAGCGATATCTGTGGGCCCCTTGATGATTTGATGATGACAAATGGAACTGCTCGGCCGGGCCAGGACTGATTTGATTTGTTCAATTAGTTAGTCGTCATAAATCGGAAATCGGGAAACAACAAATGGACAGAGAGAATGATTATAATCCATGTCTTAGTCCATATGATATCTAGAATAGAGGAATATATGATCCCTTATCTAATGGACAAGTCATTGACAAAGGTCAGAGTTCATTGACAAGGTCAGAGTTCGACAGAAGCTTTTGAGAGCTACGATTGCCAGTTGGTTCCTGAAGTCATACGCAATAATAGTTTTAGACTTATCCAAGTGGGAGACTGTTGGATTAATGTCTAAGTCCATAACTATAATTGGTAAGACTTGACCCGACCCGGCATGGTCCATTTGGGTTGCATACCATCATGCACTTAGATAGACTATAATGAGAGAAATAAGACACTTATGGTTATTAATATATTATAAGTTCTAGTATATTAATAATAAGAATAATAAGATTATTTAATTAGTATTGATCAAGAATTAATCTAGGATTAATTAAGTGATCAAAAGAAGACTAATTAAATATATGGGTTGATTGTGTAAATCATCCATACTTGTATATTGGGCTAATGCTCCATGGATAATCAAGTTGGGCTAAAACCCATAGGATGGTCCATGGATGCTCCATGGTGTATTTGTACCCATGGATCATGGAAATGAAAGGCCATGTCAATTAGGGTTTACATGGTGTAACCCTAATTATATAAGCATCTTATTCTTGACCAAAATCGGACACTAGTGTGTGAAGTGAAAGGGCTAGCCGATTTCATGAGTTGTAGAATTCTCTCAAGCTATTCTAAGTGTTTTGGTGATTGTGATTCCATTTGAGGTGTCACACTTGGGGCACTAGGCACTCAAGCTTCATGAAGACTTTCTACATCAAAGAGGTATGTATTCTATCTTGTTACACTCATTGTTTTGTATGCTAGATTAGGATTATACCTTGGATGTTCTTATTTGTATGTATAATAGAGAAAACATAGATCCAAGGTATTTAGGGTTGCATGTACACTTAGGAGTGTTAGAATGCTCAAAACCCAACACTTATCTCCTCCACTCCTATTCTCACAAATACGGCATAGCAAAATCCTACTTACCGGACGACCCTTTACTTTCCTAATTCGAACTCGAGGAATGGTGAATGGTTATGAGAAGAATCATAAGCGGGACCGGAGGTAATCGATCCTCCATGCATAGCAAGGGTTCCGCGAACCGTTTCGACTATAACGAACCTGTGCCCCGTTGGGTAATCGTGATCAAGGGTTGAATGTCGATAGCAATGGCAACAACCACCACGTGGAGACCAACGAGGGTGCTATGACCTCAACCACGGGGGACCGACTGACAGAGCCCTCCCGGCGAAGACCCGGCAGATCGCGAACATCGGAGATTAAAGCAGGTAGACTATAACCCGAGTTCGGAAACTGCACGCTACTACAGGCCCTGCTGTCTCACGTACCCGAGACTCGGAAAGAGACTACTATTTCGGAGACCAACTCTCTATTTAGGACCTTATCACCACTCAGGCAGAGGTAAGAGAGTAACGGGGTAGACACATAACATTCAAAGAGAGGAGGATTGCAGCCAAGCATCGATTTGCAAGGTGCATCGACTTTGCCTCATGCATCGCAAGGGACGGATCGTCGTAAGTAGAGTTCATACCTCTCATAAGACCTTGTAAATTAGATTCGTGAGTATGTGTTGGTGCTACTCTATTCTAGGCGTAAGCACGACACTGGGATTTAAGCGGTCATACTAAACGAGGGATCTAGTTGCTATCAAAACTTTTCCAGTCACAGATGTGAGGTAAACCTACATCTAGGTCAAAAATTTTCACCAAAACCCAAATTACTACAGTCATATTAACAAGATGGGCTTAGGACATACCTAACAGACTCGAAGGTCTACTTAGCCTTAATTATATAACTAAGCATACATCAATTGGTCATAATAAGGACCTAGCTTGGGTCAAGTATAAGGGTTCACTTGGATACAGAACTACTAAAAGTTCATGGGTTTACCATATAAAGACTCCCGTTATGAATTGTTTTCAGAACGCCCTTAACGACCAAATGACGTTACAAATCGATATAAGATAAAACTTAGTTAGAAACTCGTGACGTATAGCCATTCTAAAAACTCATTATCATCTCACCCTTAAACATTTTGTTGAGAAGTTCCTTCTTCATAGACTTATAGGTGCGATCATACCAACACTAATACACCGGGTCCCATCAAAACTCCTCAGCCAAGCGTGTTTGGGCACACATGATTCTAAGATGAGTAAAGCTTAACGCCCGTATGAAACCTACTCCTACCCACTGCTGTAACTCCATTTCAAGAATAGTAGCGGAAACACTAGGAATAGTACAGTAATGTGCAAAAATTTATATGCGTAAATATAAATCGTAAGGATGCACTTAAGATAATCATTTCCACTAACGTAGACGTTTTTCATCGTGAAATAGAGCTATGTCTTCACCAAGAGGCAACCAACCAACTAAGTAAGGCGCCAACTCTGCAGATAGACGCTGCTACTTTTCAGGCTGAAGTCACGGCAGCCGTGACAGCCGTCATGGCGCAATTTGACGCTAACAACGCCAGCAGGAGTGGAAGCGGTACTGACAATACAAATTGTGGTAACAATCAGGAGCACCAACAGGTGCCTGCCAGCGAAAATACCTCGGGCCACAAACCTACAAGCAAGAAGAGAAAGTTTTGGAACATGAAAGAGCGCCACCAATCTCAAAGATCCACAAAAAGACAACAACCTATGGCCACCCCCACCATTACAACAGCAGTCACAACACATGCCTCGACACTAGCCACAGGGTCTGCCACCCATACGCCGGCCAGACCATATGAGGGATCACTCCCAAAGTGTGTCAAGCGTGGTTTCCATCACAATGGGGCTTGCCGAGAGATACACTGTAAAAACTGCAACAGGAAAGGGCACACCGCCCGTTTCTGTAGGACCCCGACTCAGTACATCACTTCAACACCCAGTACCAAAGTAATTCCAGTGTGCTTCCTGTGTGGCGAAGTGGGACACTTCAAGAGAAACTGTCCAACTGAGAGGAATGACAGGGAAACCGAAGGAGTATAGCAAACGAAACAGCATGGGTAATAAGGAACCATATTAGGACTTTTGTAATGTTTCCCAACAACAAAAACGTTTAAGTATCATATGTTGTAATGAATTGTTATATGCTTGCTAAAATCCATGACTTTTTAAAAAGTAGTTAAAATACTCCCTCGTCCAAATCAAACCAAAGTCATTCATATATGATCATAGGATCATTACCTGTAAGATGTGATGACTTTGTGCATACATCGGGGTTAATTATAATCAAAATACTGAAGTCTTGAAACAAATAATTTCATCCTGACTCCTATTACGTGTCTAGTAGTAAGAATTGAGTGGGGCCACCCACTCGACGATTCACCAACATCAGATCACATACGACGTTCATATACCGTTCGATCATAGGGAGACCTGTCAGGGATCATGATGTCAAATATCATTACTGATTCTTGAAACACACCCATTACCAGTGCTAGACACTATGGTATGAATCATCTACAGTAATGATAACATCAAACAAAATGAATCACCCTAAAAAGGAAACACAAGATACTCTATCACTCTAGTGATCTCTTCTTGCGAATACAGCTTAACACATGTCATCTAAAAAGATATTGTTGTCATCATCCAATTTTCATTGATCTAGCCCTCATCTTCCCGATTTAATGTCTACAAAAGGACCCTTCACGTAACTCACCAAATATCGGAATCCTTGTCTACCATAAACGCATCCAGCACGGACCTCCGGGTCATCTCTCGCTGTGGAACCCCAAAGCACGTACCAGAGGAGTGTTATACTTCCCGAAACCTTATCACAAGTATTTACAGGAGACCTTTGGGAATGTCACGCATGTAGCAGACAAGGTTCAAGCACAGAAGCTTGGGACAGATATGGTACAAGTTCTGCCATGAACTTCGGGCCAAGGTTGCTCAGGAGGGCGAGTGAATGTTCTACTATCCAAAAAGTCTAGTCACGAAAACCAAACCCACATGCTTCCTACCGAGCTACAAGAACTCTTAGTTCAAACCTGTCGAACTACTCAACAATGAAATTGAAGAACCAAGCTTCTCACCTTGGAAAGCTCTGGTCTTATTCTTCATATAGAAAGGCAAATTGCTCATAGTTCCATTAACTTCAGAGGCCCTGAATACCTTCAGTAGAAACCTTTACTATTTGCCTCACATAAACGAATAGGCCGACCAACCACAAGGAAAGAGGTATCCTTCAGGTATCGGACCTGAGATCTGAATATCACCAGTCGCGAGTATTGGAAAAGGATGTCCGAGGACAACCCTCCAAATTCGATGCGGACGCTGCAAGCCCGTAGTGATACCCCTCGGATAGAACCAACCCGCTCGCAGTATTCATAGGATATGCCATTCTTACTAGGACCCGTTAGTCATTATCATTGTAAATGACTTGCTTATCTACCCTCGTAGTAAGAAGGAAACCAAGGAGAGCAGCAACAACAAACCGCGAAAGCAATACAATCAGAGAAGCTTTACCTGAAGTTCTCTAAGATACGAGTTTTGGAATTGAGGAGTCAATTTCCTAAGATACATCATTATCAATGTGGAAATCCTTAAGGACTCTTTCAATTGATCAAAATCGTTGAGAAACAGTCAGCACCAAAGGCATCAGCAGGAATACACCAAAATTCTGGGTATCGCTGACCTACCGTCTTAGCTCCTTTAGAACTTCTCGTAAATTATAGAACCCCCCTTACGACTTTGACCCTGAAGGGAGCAACCCTTGGCTAGGAAGAGAAGCAAAAGGAAGAAACCTTTAGAATTCCAGAGTAAGAGACCAAATTCCACTGGAAACCTCACTATGGGCAGGCTTAGTACGCTTCGGAAGGCGTGGAAAGCAAAAACCCCAGATAATTATGCCTTTCAAGATTCTTGTAAGAATCAGCCCGGTAATCGCAACTTCAACCTACTCCCGCGAGCTTAGTAAAGTATATCCTACCCGAAACATCCCGAACTTGCAGAAGTATTTATCCGACAAGACTCTTGTAATCCCCCTCGACGAGATCGAGTTCCACAAGAGCCTCATCTTCGTGAAAGAACCATAGTGACCATGGACCGAGAGGTTAAGCGAACGCAACAACGCCGCTTCCCATTAGTGGAAGTTCGCTGGAGTAATAACCAAGGACCTGGAGTCACGTGGGAGCGAGAGAACCAGTCGATTAGGAAGTATCCCCACTTCGTGGTTCGATTATTCGTGCCTACTCCTTGCCTAAATTCAAATTTCGGGACGAAATTCCCTCTAACGGGGGGATGATGTGACAACCGTCAATTTTTGGTCAAGTCAAAGTCAACTAAAGTCAACAAGTCAAACCGGTCAACTCAATTTACCCGTAGGTACTAGAGTTTACGTTATGTAATTTCTAAACAACTCTCTATTTTAATGAGAGATCATAAATCGAAAAGTGCGTACATCTAGATCTCCTTAACCTAAAACGGTGGTACGTGGAGAGCCAAACCGATAAAACAATGTTACATACTCATCGGGAGTATGCAAGATCCTTAAACAAGGCTTAACGGGGTTTACGGACCTTGCAGTGCGAAGCCGGACACTCAAAAAGGTCACCAATGAAACCTCTCTCAATCGTTTTCACTCCATCTCTTCTTATCAGAAATCTCTCCCAAATCTCTCTAAGTATATGAAACCTCTCCCAAATCTCTCTTTGTATGAGAAACCTCTCTAAGAATGTCAAATCTCTCCCACATATCTCTTTGTATGAGAAATCTCTCCAAGAATGTCAAATCTCTTCCAAATCTCTCTAAGTATGTGAAACCTCTCCCAAATCTCTCTTTGTATGAGAAACCTCTCTAAGAATGTGAAATCTCTCCCACATATCTCTTTGTATGAGAAATCTCTCCAAGAATGTCAAATCTCTTCCAAATCTCTCTAAGAATGTGAAATCTCTCCCACATATCTCTTTGTATGAGAAATCTCTCCAAGAATGTCAAATCTCTCCCAAATCTCTCTAAGAATGTGAAATCTCTCCTAAATATCTCTAAGTATGTGAAATCTCTCCCAAATCTCTCTCTGAATGAGAAATCTCTCTAAGAATGTGAAATCTCTCCCAAATATCTCTTTGTATGTGAAATCTCTCCAAGTATGTCAAATCTCTCCCAAATCTCTCTAAGTATGTGAAATCTCTCCCAAATCTCTCTCTGAATGAGAAATCTCTCCAAGTATGTCAAATCTCTCCCAAATCTCTCTAAGAATGTGAAATCTCTCCCAAATATCCCTTTGTATGTGAAATCTCTCCAAGTATGTCAAATCTCTCCCAAATCTCTCTGAGTATGTGGAATCTCTCTCAAATCTCTCTCGAAATCTCTCCCAACTCTCTATAATCACTCGTGGCATCCCGACCCTCGAATTTGGCGAAAACAGCCCAAAAACGGAAGTCTACGCGAAAAACGGACTTAAGGAACCGAAACCCCTCTTAGGAACCGAAACCCCTCTCAGGAACCGAAACCCCTCTTAGGAACCGAACCCTTCTGAGCCGAAGGCTGCTCAACCGAACCCGAACATTCGGCACCTTTCGGTTCTGAACATTTCCTCTTCTGATGACTAACCGAACCTCCCCTTCTGAGCTTTGCTTCTGAGCCTCGGTTCTGAGCTTCGGACCGAACCCTCGGCCTAGGACCCTTCGCTTCTCGCTCCTGGTTCGCATCTCGCATCCGGCTCAGCAACCACCATGACCGAACCTCGGCCTAGGACCGAGAGGCCTCGCTGGGAAGCCTTTTTCTCCCGGTTTTCGATTAAATTCGCGTTTTAAGCCTGTTTTTAATTGTTTTAGCACGGGATTTTCACCCAAAACTTTATTTTAACATATAAGGACCCTTAATTATTAATTAATCATGTTTTAAAAATAAAACCTTATCCAAAAGAGTGGGTGAAGTACAAAGGTGGAGTGTTGACTTTACCGTATTTTATGACACAAGCAACCACTCCCACACCCACTCTATGACTAGCCACACCTCCCCACCTTACCTAGGTCACATCAATGTCCTTTCCACTCAATCATCACTCTTTCCCACGTTTTTGAGAGCTGAATATTCATCCTCTCTCCTCACTTCTCTCATTTGCTCTCATTTCACAAGAAGATCAAACTCTTTCCTCTCTCACTTTCTCTCTCTAGAAATTCGAGATTCCAGGGCTGATCTTGAGTTTTTCCTCCACATTTGGTAAGCATAATCCATTCTATTTATGATTATCTCAATTATTTCCACTCAAAATCATAGATTGCTTACACAAACATTATCACATTCTTGTTAGATCCTCGAATCTTCAAGTGATTCTTCAAGTGTTCTTGGGTTGAACACTTCTCTTCTTCAACACTTACCTACTGAAATCACTCAAGGTGAGTTCATACCCCTATATTTTCATGTTTTCTCAAGTTTTTAGGGGGGAATACAAGTTAAAACACCAAGAACATAACTACACTTTTCTAATAGCCTTCATCAGAAAAGTTCAACTCCATTCACGGACTGTTTTGGACAACTTAAACATTTTAGTTTTCAAAACTGTTTTAGGTGTAAGTAGTTCCAGTTCTTAGCTTTAAAATGACTACTTGCACATCTCCATACGATTTTTCTACAATTTATGGTGATTTTTACAAAACTGCCTATCATTTCAAACACCAATCCGGACCAGTCTGTGATTATGGACTTTTTCACCCAAGTTGGAGGTCATTAAAAATCATGATAAAAATTATGAGTAACTAGACACATTTTGGGAACTCTCAGAATTGACGGATTTAGTTTTCAACTTCGTATGATTTTTCTATGAATTTTCAAAAACAGTGTAGAAAGGTTGAAAATTTGTTAACAGCTTATAACTTTCATAACACTTTGTATTATGTCGAGCAAAGTGTATAACGATAAGTTCCAAATATTGAATGTGTTTCCTTGTTAGTTTATCATCATAAACTAAAATATAGTCATTCATGATAAGATTATTCATTCATTTAGAGCACGTATATTAAGCTATAATGAGCATAGTTTATGGATTCATAGCATTAAAGCATTCATAAAAGAATTCATATACATTACAAACGTTTTGGATAAACTATAATAGGTATAGTTTATGTATCATTTACTTCTCAAACTTATTTACCAAAGGTTTTTCGTTTAGTTCACGTAAATCTGTTAATGAATAAATTTGTGAGTCATTCCCTTCGGGTTACTTCCAAAGTAACAAAGTCAAAAAGTCCTGTAAGTTGTAACCAGAGTCTCTTGTAGGGAGAACGTGATAGTTGTGTATAGATCTATATTGGGTTTGACAAACCCACACCAGAGCTGCTTGCAACAGCTAGACCGGCAGGTCTGTGGTGACAAGTGTCATTTAACGATGACGCCTGAAGAACGTCGTATTACGAGGCCGTCTATGTCAAGTATGGTTATGATAGCTCACATGTGGTATTAACAATCATAAGATTTACGGGTTCTAACTTTAAATTAGCGAGTTATGTCTATTTAGCTCACTGAAATTACTTTAAGTATGGAAAAATACTTAAAGGCCTTCATATCAAAAAGGGTTTTATGTCGATTTAAAATCACTTTTTACATCAACAATTACATACTTTATTATATACTTTCGGTCTTGGTATTTAAGACTACACATCATTTATTTCGGGATTTTTCTCACATCAGAAAGGGTTTTATGCCGATCTAAAACCACTTTTATATCTTTAAGTATGACAAATAGTTGTTCATTTTCGGTCCTAGTATTTAGGACTACATAACTTTTGTAAGGAAAATATTGGATTTTTCTTGGTATCATACATCTCTTTACAAAGATCGATTTTCAAACTCTTACTGTCAAAAGCTTATGAACTCACCAACCTTTGTGTTGACACTTTTCTAAACTACTTGTATTCTCAGGAATTCAGTGAAACAGGAAATCAACCACGTTTTGAGGATGGGACGATAAATCGTCGAATAGTTCATTTTGTATCATAATGTAATTGATTTGAATCATGTAAACATATACTTTGGTGTAACTTTTTCAATTATATTTATGATGGTTGTATTTACTTTGAGCACTATTATACTCGTTGTTGTGATACTCTACATGAAGTCCTCCACCCCCGGACGTTTCCGCCATCCTTGGTTTGGGGGTGTGACACTTAACCCTACTCAGTCCCCTCGTGATGGGATCTGCTGGGTTCTCATCCGATGATACCCTCTTTGCCACGAGGATTCCTTCTTCTATACGATGTCTGATAAAATGATATTTTATGTAGATGTGTCTTGATCTCTCATGATCCCTTGGTTCCTTGGCTAAGGCAACAACACTTTCACTGTCACAGAAAATTTCCATAGGCTCCGTTATAGGTGGTACTACTCCAAGGTCTCGAATGAAGTTCTTCAGCCATATTGCCTCCTTTGCTACCTCGCTTGCTGCTATGTACTCTAATTCACAAGTGGAATCAGCCACTGTCTCTTGCTTGGAACTTTTCCAAGTGATTGCTCCTCCGTTTAGGGTGAAGACCCAGCCTGATTGAGAGCGGAAATTATCCCTATCAGTCTGGAAACCAGCATCACAATACCCTACAACTCTCAATACATCACTCCCACCGAGGTTAAGGACCCAGTCCTTAGTCATCCGCAGGTACTTGAGAATATTCTTTACCGCAGTCCAGTGAGCCTTGCCAGGGTTCCCCTGATACCTGCTAACCATGCTCAAAGCAAAGGCTACATCAGGTCGAGTTCAAGTCATCGCGTACATGATCGAGCCTACAGCCGAAGCATAAGGCACCCGACTCATTTCTGCTATTTCAGACTCAGTACTCGGAATTTTAGCTTTACTCAATCTGGCGTTACAGTGGATCGGTAACTTTCCTTTCTTGGAGTTCTGCATGCTGAATCTCTTCATCACCTTGTCCAAGTAGGTACTCTGACTAAGTCTAATTAGTCTTTTACTCCGGTCTCTTAAGATCCTTATCCCTAGAATATAGGCAGCTTCTCCTAGGTCCTTCATAGAGAAACACTTCCCAAGACAGGACTTAACTTCCTGCAAGGTTGGGATGTCATTTCCTATGAGTAGTATGTCATCCACATACAATACCAAAAAGCTAACTATACTCCCACGAGCCTTGACATATACACAAGATTCATCTTTACTCCTAGAAAAGCCAAATTCCTTGACTTTCTCATCAAAGCAAAGATTCCATCTGCAAGGTGCTTTCTTTAATCCATAGATGGATTTCTCAAGCTTACACACTCTATTAGGGTACTCGTTGCTGACAAAACCTTCTGGCTGACTCATGTAAACATCTTCAGTCAACTTTCCATTAAGGAAAGCAGTTTTGACATCCATTTGCCATATTTCATAATCAGGAAATGCAGCAATAGCTAACATAACCCTAATAGACTTAATCTTGGCTACTGGAGAAAAGGTCTCATCATAATCAACTCCCGGAGTTTGAGAAAAGCCCTTTGCAACCAGCTGTGCCTTATAAGTGTGTACATTACCATCCATGTCGGTCTTCTTCTTGAAGATCCATTTGCACCCTACAGTCTTACGACCTGGTACATTCTCAACCAAGTTTCATACTTGATTGTCATACATGGATTGTATCTCGCTATCCATAGCCTCTTTCCATTTAGCAGACTCGGGGCCTGCCATAGCTTTTGCGTAACTGTTAGGTTCGTCCAGACCTACTAGTGTCTCATCACTAATAAGAGTCTCGCCCTCCGCATTAATATGGAAACCATAGTAATGCTCAGGTGCATTCCTAACTATCGTGGATCGCCTTAGAGGTACAGACTCGTCAATTGGCTCAACAGAAGTTTCCTCCTCAAGTTGAGTGTTAGGGTTTGAAGTTCCTTCACCACTTGACTCTTGAATTTCTTCAAGGTCAATTTGCCTCCCACTGTCTCCTTGGCTTATAAACTCTCTCTCTCGAAAGACTCCTCTTCTTACTACAAAGACCACATTTTAACTAGGTCTGTAGAAGAGGTAACCAAAGGATTTCCGTGGGTAGCCGATGAAAATACACCTCTCGCTTCGGGGTTCTAGCTTATCGTGAGTCTCGCGCCTCACAAAAGCCTCGCAACCCCAAATCTTGATTGTGTCTAGTTTGGGTACTTTACCAGTCCACATCTCATGAGGAGTTTTGGCAACTTTCTTAATAAGGACTAGATTAAGGGTATGGGCGGCAGTCTCTAAGGCTTACCCCAAAAATGAGATTGGTAGCGAAGCTAGACTCATCATGGAATGAACCATATCCAACAAGGTTCGATTACGCCTCTCAGCTACACCATTCAACTGTGGTGTCCTGGGAGGTGTCAATTCCGAGACAATCCCACATTCCCTCGGATAGTCAAGGAACTCTGAACTAAGATACTCACCACTTCGATCGGATCGAAGCATCTTAATGTTCCTGCCCAATTGATTCTCGACTTCCTGTTTAAATTCCTTAAACCTTTCTAAAGTCTCTGACTTATGCTTGATTAAGTAGACATATCCATATGTACTGTAATCATCAGTAAAAGTCAAATAATACCGATTAGCATCTCTTGTGGCATGTTTGAAGGGTCCACACACATCTGTGTGTACAAGATCCAATAAACCTTCACCCCTCTCACAAGAACCAGTGAAGGGTGACTTTGTTATTTTTCCAAGTAAGCATGATTCACAACTATCATCTGACTTTAGGTCAAATGACTCCAAGACTCCATCCTTTTGGAGTTGGCCTATGCGTTTCTTGCTTATATATCCAAGACGACAATGCCATAATGATGCTTTATCCAAGTTATTATTAGTAACATAATCAATACGCAAAACATTATTTCCTATTTTATCTACAACAGATACAGCTTCATACACACCATCACAAGGTAATGCTTTAAAATAAAGAACATTATTAAAGAAAGCACTAATCGAACCAACTTCATTATCAAATGAAAAGTAAAACCTTGTTTATACAATGCATGAAAGGAAATAATATTTCTTGCCATTTCTGGCGAGTACAACATTTATTCAAATCTAAACTAAACCTACTACTTAGCGATAAAGTATAAACTCCAATCTTGGTGACAGGTACAACTATCATATTCCCTATGTCAAGTTTATTCTTCCTTGCTCCACATTCTCACTTCTTCTTAGTCCCTGCAAATCACAACAAATATGAATACCGCAACTGGTATCAAGGACCCAAGAGTTAGAATTGGGTGAGTTATTAGATATGATAGTGTAAATACCTGCATGGTTGGGTTTAACTTTCCCATCCTTCACATCTTGCTGGTACTTTGGGCAGTTCCACTTTCAATGTGCCTTTTCATGGAAATAGAAGCATTCAGCCTCTTTTGGGTTAGTAGAAGGAGTGATGAAACCTTTCTTGGTTCCATTTGAAGAGGAGCCTTCAAGGGTCTTAGCCTTGGTACCCTTCGAGGGGCTCTTCCTCTTCTTAGCCTTCCCTTTCCCGATTTCCAAGACAGGGGCATAGTTGGTAGGAGTAGAATTAGTAACAATTGCCTTACCCTTAAGACCACTTTCCGCGGTCTCTAAGAGTCCTTGAAGTTTGCTGAGTCTGACCTCTTCCTTGTTCATGTTGTATGTCATGCGGAATTGATCATAACATGAAGGTAAGGAGTGCAAAATGATATCTATTGCAAGCTCCTCGGGGAAGTTCACATTAAGCTTCAGCAAACGGTCCACAAACCTTTCATGTGCCCTAAAGTCAGCGATCTCCTGAGGAGTAGCAGTGGTCTCATCAATTTCCTTAAGCTCCTTATCGAGGACATATTCATTGTCCTCGTAGCGAGTAATCATTTTGATGTTTCTGATCCATTTATTAAAGTTGGATCCATCAAAAGTAACATTCCCACACAAGTTCGTAAGAGTAAAGGAGCCATTAGGATTAGAGCCAGAAGCAGCGTTGTTTGAAGACATCTAAAAAGAAGAAAGAAAAGATTAGTTTAGATATAAAGATAGTCCTTAATAAAACACCCAAATGTAATATTAAGGCTAGGACCCAATCACAATATATGATAGTTAAAAGAGGTATCCCGTAATCTAAGTAATAACATATTTGAAAGGTAGGTGAATGACGATTCACCAATTTCCACCAAAAACGAAATATTAATATATTAAGTTTTAATTTGGTACTTAGAAATCCCTAGATTCTTTTGAGATTCAATGAACTTTTCAAAGGCATGTTTCAATCTCAAGTGTGCCCTCCAAGTTTTGTGACTGGGATACCAAGGATCACAAAACGTGGTGTGAAGTAACCATGCAAATTACTTGGTACCCTTAATGTTTATTACTCAATCGATGTGCCGGTTAACCACACGCGCTCCGCCGACCTATAATAAACCTTAAGTCACCGTTTACCTACCTTGTTAAGTCCAAGTTAATGTGCCGGTTAACCACACATGCTCCACTAACAACATAAACAAAGTGTAAAGTGTAATTTCATGGATTAGCACCTTATTCACATTTTCCTAAAGTAACTAAGATTGGGAATTTACTAAAACATTTAGTTACTTTATAATAATCATTATACTTTTAATGAGAATTTATAAGTCCTTGTCCTACCCGTTCGGCTAACGACCCTCCATCGATCAAGGAAGCGGTGGGAGAGACTGGACACCCATTAAGTCGCCATTTTATAGGCAACAACCTTATACCCCCTTATAGACCGGCTTCGTGAATGAGGCCTACTTGCGGTAAACGACTTGATATTATACATATATAATAATTATTAACTTATAATATTATAAAGTATAAGGGTTGAAGTTTAACTTTTAAAATTCTAAGGGTTGGAACTAAAGTTTTTAATCATGACTTTACTTGTTCCAAAACATGAGGGCAAGTTTTGTAAACTTTCAAAACTTTTCATTTCTTATAACTTATGAGTTAATAGAGTATTAAAAATGAAGACTCTTCATTTTTCTAACTCATGTGTTCTTTTAATGGTTTTTAATCAAAGTGACTTTTGGTTTTCCATAACTTGAGGACAAGTTATGGACTCCATTAAAACACATAATGATCATGAATTAATCTACCTCATAGGTTACAAACAATTCCTATGATCATCTAAACATCATAAGTTCAAGAACATGAATATGAACACATTCAAGAATAAAAAATTACACTTTAAAAACTTGTAATTTTGATAATTGTCATTGTAAATAGATTAACATGAACATTACACCATCTAAAACAAGTTTTAAAACACCAAAACAGTTTAGGGTAATGTTCCTAGTCCATTTCCAGCAACAAAAATCGAAATTTTGAAAACTGCAGCCTCTACTCGTCGAGTGCATGAACAGACTCGACGAGTAGCTTGTATTTGTTCGTGGACTCATCGAGTCCCCCATGGACTCAGCGAGTTCATATGAGCAGAAAACAGAAAACTCGATTTTTTCAAGCAGTTTGCACAAAAATCAACAAACAAACCTGGGCTGTGATACCACTGATGGGTTTTGAGCATTCTAACACTTCCTAAGTGTACATGCAACCCTAATAACATTGGATCTATTTTTGTCTAATAATCATGCAAAGTTGTTTTTCCAAGGTTATGATCCTATCTAGCATACATGGGGAACAATTTTTCTTTGAATAAAAGATAGAACTACATACCTTGTTGTTGAAAGTGTTCCTTAAAACCTTGTGATCCTAGCACCTCAAGTGTGATGCCTCAAATGCTTCACACAAAACCAAATGCAATGATCAAACTTGAGAGAAACCTCTAACACATGCAAAATCGGCCAAGCCCTCTTGTTTCACCTTAGTGTAGCCGATTTTGGGGAGAGTTCATTTGCTTATATAGTGTGTTGCATTAGGTAAACCCTAATGTAACATGACTCTTCATTTCATGATCCATGGGTTAACTCCATGTAGCATCCTATAGGTGGAACCCAACTTGATAATCCATGGAGCCTCTTAGCCCACTATATAAGATATGATCGATTTACATAATCTACCCATATATCTAATTAGTTATCTTTTGATCACTTAATTAATTCTAAATTAATTCTTGATCAAAACTAATTAAATAATATTATTAATATATTAGAACTTATAATATATTAATAAACCATATGTGTTATTTCTCTCATTTAGTTTATCCAATTGCATCATGCCATGCAACCCAAATGGACAATGTTGGGTCGGGTCAAATACATAGCATAAATAGTTATGGACTTAGACACCTTATCCAACAAAAACAACAAAAATACTTTAGGAATAATAATAATAATTTACTTATATACCTTCGTGCAGACAGTATGGCTGGCTTCCATCACCCTAGAGATCTGTATTTCCCTAATCAGGGGAATAATGGATAGCTCGAGGAGGAACCCGAGGTGGAACCTGAGGAGGAACAAGAGGATGGGACCGAAGACGACCCTGCAGAGCCTGTGGCGGACTTTGGAGAGGAAGAACCTAGTGACGATAGCGATGGAGACTTGGACACAGATTCCGTAGTCATCAATCCACCATTTCCAGTGAGGGTGCCAGTGCATCAGATGGGACCTAATGGCCCTACACCCCCATGGGGTGTTAGCATTTGGAGATGGAGCAGACAACAAGGGCAGGGACCCCGATATGGCATGGCAAGGGAATTCTATGACCTGAGGGATGGAGGACCGACTGATAGAGGACTTCTGGTCGTGGTGAGACGATTGAGGGATACTGGCAATCTGGCTCAGAGCACCGCTGACCAGATGCACCAGATGCGAGCAAGAGTTGCATGGGCAGAGCGGGAAACTCGGGAGGTTATCAGAGAATTCCACATGAGACAGGAGATGTGGGAGGTCCGGCTTCGAGACACTGAGCGACAGGTGGCTCGACTTCAGGGAGCATCCACATCTATAGCACCACCCCCTGACGCATCACGTCGCGACTAGGATCATCTCTATCACCTACCCGTGTCATTATGTTTCTATTATGTGTAATATGATATGTGCTACCGACTCAATGTTTAAGTGATTACACTACTCATAGGTTCGTTATACTGTCGGATTTTATGTATTGTACGCCTTCTCGGGCAAAATTTTCATATACTAAAACGAATATTAATAATAGAAGTACTATGTGTTTTGTCGTGACGTTGTCATCTGCTCTGTGATTTATTTTCTTGTTTCATGATAAACTATAAAGCTAATTACATACATGAATCAAGACCCTAAATCCTAACCTGAAGATATGCTATGCCCTCATTATCTCACTATTCCATGACAGAAGATGCCTCGAAGGCCACCATCAAACAAAAATGCAAATCCACCACCACCACCGCCACCGCTTACTCCACAAATTAACTCAGCTGCTTTTCAAGCAGCAGTTACAACAGCTTTGACTCACATCCACAACAGAAATAATGGTGGAGGTAATGGAAACGGAGCCAGAAGTTCAAACAAAGGGATGAATCAAGAGCCAACAAATTCCTATACTTACAAGGACTTCATCAATGCCAAACCACAAACTTTTAGTGGGACGGGGGGCGTGATTTCTTTGAAATGGTGGATAGAAATGGTGGAGTCTATGTTTGAGATATGCGGATGCCCGGAGGAAAACAAGGTGAAGTTTGCGGCATGTACGTTTATTGACCCAACTTTGTCGTGGTGGACTAGGCATGTAGAAGCCATTACGCTACTGGTGGCAAACGCGATGCCATGGGATGAGCTGAAAGACATGATGAGGGCGGAATACTGCCCAAGAAGAGAAGTCCAAAAGATGCAACAGGAACTGTGGAACCTCATAGTCCGAAACTCCGACATCGATACCTACATTTCAAGGGTTAGTGAATTATCGCTTTTATGCCTGAGAATGATTAACTCGGAGGGAATGAAGATTGAACGGTTTGTTTGGGGATTAATCTCCCCTATTCAAGGAAATGTGATTGCTGCAAATCCAGAAACTTTTGATAGTGCCAAGAGGTTGGCAAAGAAGTTGTACGATCATGACAACAAGAAAATTGAAAAGGTTAGAGGAAATGAAAACAAGAAAGAAAGTGAGAATAAGAAAGGGAAGAATAACAAGCGGAAGGGACGATAAAGCACAAAGTCGTCAAAGAAACAACTGATAGTGACAACCCATGTGGTAACCACACAAGTTCCCTCCACACCACATGTTCCAATCTCAGCTACACCGAGTACCCCTAGACAGTACTCTGGAAATCTCCCAAGGTGCAACAAGTGCAATCTGCATCACCATGGTGAATGCAGGGAGATGCAGTGCACCAGTTGCAACCGAAAAGGTCATACAACAAGATATTGTAGAACCTATCCTCCCCAGAACCAACAACAAGGAAACAACCGCAACAACAACAACAAAAACAGCAGCAACAACAACAACAACAACAACAACAACAACAACAACAACCACCACAACAACAACAACAACAACAACAACAACAACAACAACAATGTTGGGGCCAGCCTCACTTGCTATGGGTGTGGGAGAACCAGGCATTTTCGACGAAACTGACCCAACGTTAATAATCAACGGAATGGAGGATCGGGAAGGGTTTTAACATTGTGGCAAAGAGAAGCGGTTCAGGATCCTATTGTTGTCACCGATACGTTCCTACTTAACAACACATATGCATGCATCTTGTTTGATAGTGGGGTAGAAAGGAGTTTTTTGAGTAATAAGTTCAAACAATTACTAAAATGACAACCCCAAAAGCTTAATGAAGCCTTCAAGGTGGAAATGGCTAATGGGAAAACATAATCAACTAAAGATATCTATATAGGATGCACATTAACGCTAAACAACCATACATTTCAAATAAATTTGATGCCAGTAAACATTAGGAGTTTTGATGTGATAATTAGCATGGATTGGTTGAGCCCCCATCATGCTGATATTATGTGCCACGAGAAGGCCGTTCGCCTTTACCTCCCCAATCACGAAACCCTAATTATTTATGGAGATAAACTCAGCATCAATCTTCATCTCATGTCGTGCATTAAGGCGCAGAAGTGCTTACACAAGAGGAACTACCCATTCCTGGCCCATATTGTAGATAAGACCAAGGAAGAAATCAACATCCAAGATATCCCAGTGGCGTGTGATTTCCTGGATGTATTTCCTGAAGATCTTCCGGGAATACCCCCAGAAAGACTGGTAGAATTCCGAATTGACCTTGTGCCTGGAGCCACTCCAATTGTTAAATCACCCTATAGGTTGGCTCTCACTGAGATGGAAGAGCTATCTAGACAATTGAGCGAGCATCTAGATAAAGGATTCATTAGACCCAACTTTTCGCCCTGGGGAGCTCCAGTTCTTTACGTCAAAAAGAAAGATGGATCATTTAGAATGTGTATTTACTATAGGGAATTGAACAAACTCACTATAAAAAACCGCTACCCTCTTCCACGAATCGATGATCTATTTGACCAGCTTCAAGGAGCTAGTTATTTTTCAAAAATAGATCTGAGATCAGGTTATCATCAGCTCAAGGTCCGAGAGGAGGATATTCCTGATGGATTTTAATACAAACAATCCTATGTGTGCATGCAACCCTAGTATTGGATCTATGTTTTCACTATTAGTTATACAACTTTATGAACACAAAAAGAAACCTGGCATGCTACTATAATTTTCGAAATTCATAAATAAAGCTAGAATACATACCTTTTGTTGTTATATAGCAATAACAACTAGTTCCTTGAATTTCCTTAGCTCTTGAAAGCAAGTACCACAAGTGTAGTACCTCTAATGGAGTCACAAACACCATATGCAACTTGGATGAAGAGGAGAAGTAAGGAGGCACCAAACACGGCTGGAAACCCTAATCGAAGTGTTGTCCACGTTTTTGGGGCTTAAGGGTCCCTTTTATACATGTAGGCTATTAGGGTTTACAACTAGGAAACCCTAATCTGACTGCTTAGGCCCTAAGCAGCCCATGGACTCCTTAAACATATCCCTTGGACGATTTCTAATGGGCTTCCCATAGAATTCGTTCAACCTATATATTATTAGGTGATCCATAGCCCAATTATAATTATCTTATAATTACAACTTCAGTCCCTTAAGTTTAATTAATCTCTTTTAACCACAAAATTAATTCTTAATTAATTCTTGACCAATATTAATTAAACAATATGATTTCTCCTTTAATATATTATTCTCATAATATATTAATAAATCATATTTAAACCTTTCTCTCCTTAAATCATCCTACATATTGCTATGGTGAAGGCAACCCAAAAGGACCATGCTCATAATCGGGTCAAGTACATACCAAAACAGTTATGGACTTAGACACTAATCCAACAGTCTCCCACTTGGATAAGTCTAATAACTATTTTCCGTATGACTTCGGAACCTGATCAGCAATCGTAGCTTTCAAAAGCCGCTATCAACTCTAATCTTATCAGATAGCGTGTCCTCTAGATAAGGGATTATATATTCCTCCATTCTCAAGATATCGTATAGACAAAAGACATGAATTTCAATCATTCTCTCTATACTATTTCCCGACTTCCGATTCATGACGACTGATAACAGACTACAATTGAACACATCAACTTAGTCTTGGCTTGGCCAAGCGCTTAGGTGTCATCACTAAATCATCGAGAGGCCCACATATATCGGTTTTATCCCAGTTTGGGTAAAAGGAATGGATAAACTTCGACTCAAATGCTCGCTTGCATTTACTGATCGAATCACACACAACAATAAGTTTTATAACACCAAGTTACTGGTGCGTTTACTTATTATCAATGTGTAACTGACCAACAAATAACAACTCACACGTCTCGGTTTCAAGAATATACAATATTATCGTCCCACTAATCACTCATGATAAAACCGTGAAGTGATCCAAGTGAGCGTGGGTTTAATCCAATACTTTAATCTTATCAAAGCACTCACGAACTCTGCAGCAAACTTGTGCCATGTCTAAACACTTCAGACAATCTACAGACAGATTCATGACAGTCTTTATTCATACCTACTCCCAACGTATGACCAACTGTGGATGTTTGAATAACCTAGTTATTCTGGAAGTCAAAACATGCAAATTGAAACATGACAACAATACTTAATCCTATATGGCCTCAAACTTGTGAGAGTAAATAAAACCCTTCTATTTATCCACCATATTGATTACTCATTATTTATCATTTAATGTTTCGGATAATCAACTCATTACTTGAATTATACCAACAATTGTCCTATGCTCTAAACATGCACACTTTGTTTCCTATGGTCCATGCTTTGCGAAATAGATCACCTGAAAACTTTTCCAATGATGCTCATTTCACAATTCCTTAATCCTAATTATTAGTGTAAGAACACAAGGTTCTTGCCACTACTAGAATACGCTAGATTCTAACATTTTATGCAACGATCCCTTTGCAAAATCATAGCACAAAAGTCCCCAAGACGTAGCTAATGAAATTACAAAGTACTTTCTTAGAAATTGTTACAAGACAATTCCATAGATGTGAAGTCTCACATTCAAAGTACATTCCTTTGAACATCCTTCTTGCATAAAAGTTTCTAATCTAGGCATAGACTCTCAATATCCAACTCCCAATATGGAAACATTTTCACATTTGCCATATGACAACTCATTCTTAATAGAATCTTATCTATTCATAATAATGTCGATATGGTCCATCCAATACCATACTTCCAACTACTTACAAGCGATCAATCCTCAGCGAACTTTGGATCGTCCTTTGATAGTTGTTAAATTCTTTCAGTCAAAACCAATTCTATTCCTTTTTCCCTCTTAATGCGCTAGACATTTGGAAAATTTTAGAATGGTAAAATACTATAGCATTTACAATCGATCCTATACCCGAAGCGTATGGGACACGATGCATAATGTCTTACATAAAGATATGATACTTTACCAATCTTTTGCCATAATATTTTATGTGTCATGTTCTTACAATTCGAACTATGAAGAGGGATGCCGTAATCATAATCGAATTTTAAGAACACACAATGTATCCTTTGACTGAAAATATTAAAATTTCTTAATCTAAGCTTTAGATTTTGAAATGGAGTATAATATTCTCTCCCTTAATTATAGCAAAACAACTTTTCAACCCATGCAACTTTGCAAATGGAATCTTTGTTTTTCTATAATTAATATTGCTAACTTGCAATACTCGCCATAACAATCATACAAGCATAACACTTATGCTCCCACTATCATGATGATTATCATATAAGCATAACATTTATGCTCCCACTAGCTTTGACATGTATTCAAAAAACAAATGAACTTCCAGAAAACAATGCCTATTGAATCTCTGAAATTCATATTTCTAATACCAGATGCTTCGATAAGCCTTTATCTAAGCTTCTTAACCTTATACACCTTTGCCTTAGATAGCTCATATGTGTGTTTAAACAATTCATAACTTATGTTACTAAGTTCCAAATGTTGAAACTAATTGCGAAATCTCACAATTCGAACTATGGAAAGGGATGCCGTAACCATAATCGAATTTGAGAATACAATTTTCACAATTGCTATCTTCTTAAAATCTCTCTTAGTGAAAGAATTTCCTCACAGTCATTTTCATGAAGGAGGGAATCTTATGACACTTAGATTTTATGGTGTATGAGTTCCCATCCATGTGAATTTTCCAAAAACAAGGTTTGCGACAAATCCAAACTCATATGGACTGAACTTTCTTAATCTTGATTTCTTGCCTTATGGTAGCACAGCTGCCCACCACGTCTTCCAAGTAGTTAAGCAGCTCACCCTTTCTTATCAATGTACTTTCATTGATCAAGGTCCTTGCTTTTTATGCATTCAAATGAGAATTCATAGAACTCACATGCATAATTAACTCGATTGGATTGGCACAGAATCAAAATAATGTCAACACGATAGGTTGTAAACCTCAAGTCGTGTGCTAGTGATGATCGATAAGGTTTATTCTTGATTTGTTCTTGAAACTTTTCAAGACCATTAAGACTCCCACTGACTTCTTGACATATAAGATTCTCTTGTCAAGAAACATTTCTTGACAAACAAATATTCAAGAGTTAGTGAAGCATTTATCAAGACAAAACACTTTACACAATTGGTCCTAGTTGGTCTTTGTCTTATCCAAGACAGCACAACTTACCAATTTCAAATGTGCAAGAATAAGAAAACTTTTCCAAATTCCATATTTGATGAGTGTTATAAACCTACTTAAGACTTTTCACTCAATGTCACAATCTTGACTCTAAGACTTGATATTGGAATGAAGTATGATTGACTTATTGATATATCCATTTCCACAATACTTGATACCTCTTCTTAGACATGCAAATGCACTAAGACTCACTTAGAGGATCAATTGAGACATGGTTCTTAATCATTAACACTTATCATAAAACACAATAAAAGGTACTCTCCCTTCTTCTTAGAATAGAGAAACTTTTATCTTTCTGCCTACTTAATTCTTCTTTATTCGTTCTACTATTCATTGAAACTTTTTCAATCAACTCAAAATTATACTTAATCTTATAAGTATAATCATATTTACTAAGATTTAGTAAATCATGACGAATATCTTTGTCACTCTTGTGGTGGACTTGATCAACACACAACCTTGTGTACTTGATCTCCTTGTCCTTCAATTAACACTTTGCCAAAGAATTAGTCTAAGTTTCCCAAATGTGAAAGTTTTCCATTCATCATACAATACACATTGCATGATTCCAAGTTTCTGTCCAATTGAAACTTGGGTGATGAGAAAGTCTCCCTATTTGGTACACTTTTGACATTTCCATAATTAAGAATCAAATCCATTTTGCTAATAATAGAAGTACATGAACATCAATTTTTCATATATTTCATTGTAAGGATAAATAAATAAGACAAAATCAAAATTTATTTTATTGCGGAAAAAACTTGTCCTTACAATGCAATTCAACTGAAAAACTATGTTAACAATCTATTCTAACTCCAAGTTGTAGCTCAAGAATCCATTCTTCAAGTAATGCGATCGAAATCCATTTCTTCATGATTAGATTCAGCTCACTTCTTTTCTCAAGCTTCCTCTCTTTTCTTCGATCCTACAAAACATCAAAATGTAATCTTATCACATCATGTATTAAGAATCTAGAATAGGAACTCAAAAGAGTTAGTTAATGGATTTTACCTGAAGCAGAGCCATACGTCTTGACTCTCCCATCTCTTAGATCTCTCAGGTAATTAGGGCAGCTTCGTCTCCAATGCCCCTTCTCTTGGCAATAAAAGCAAATAGACTCCTTCGGCACAACACATCGGACAATCACAGACTTAGTTCTTTCTGGACTTCCAATGTTGCCAGTGCCCATTGAAGTTTGGGAGTTTGATTCACTAGAAAAATTTGCTTGACCAGCTCGCCAAATCATTGCTGATTCAGTAGCTATAAGCAAATAGGTGAGATCAATTAGGGTCACGTCGTGGTCTATCATATAGTACTCTCTAACGAACTCACTATATGATTCAGGAAGTGACTGAAGAACCCAGTCAACAGCCAACTCACACCCAACATGTTTAACCTATCAATGTATGACTTCATCTCTAAGACGTGCGCACACACAGGTTTCCCATCTTCGTGTTTACTTGCCAAAAGGGCTTGAGTGAGCTTGAACTTTTCAAGCCTTTGAACTTGTGGGTCAGGGAGAATAATTGGAGGAGGTGGAGGAAGTGAAGCATGACTCTCATTTCCTTGATCGTATCTCTGAACGTCATCTTCATTTGGAAAGCTTGTTCCAAAGGATTTGGGAAAACCATTGTAAGATTCAGACATCTACAAAACGGGAGAAAATTCAAGTTAAGTTGATTAGAATTCTTGATGCAACACCCAAATGAAACATCAAGCTAGGATCCAACACAATACTCTACAACCTAGAAAAGGGATGCCGTAATCTAGTTGCAGAATATTTGAAGGTAGGTAAATGACGATTTACCAATTTCCACCATGAAAAACGAAAAAGAAGTTTAAGTTTTAAATGAATTGAAACTCCTAGATCTTTTGAGACTCATTGAACTCTTCAATGGCATGTTTAATCTCGATTATGCCCTACTATTTGTGACTGGGATGCCGAGGATCACAAACAAGGTGTAAATAACCATACGAATCACATGGTGCACCCAATGTTACTATCACCTAATCAATGTGCCGGTTAGCCACACACGCTCCATTGATCTATGACAAACATCGAGTCACCCTTCGCTACCAATGTCATCCCCAAATTAGTGTGCCGGTTAATCACACACGCTCCACTAACGTTTGACAAGGGTACGAAGTGTAATTCCATGGGTTAGCATACAATTTCACATTTTGCCTAAAGTAACTATGATTTGGGAATTTGAAAAAGCATTTAGTTACTTTGTACTTCATTATACTTATAATGGAAGGTTTCTGTCCTATCCTACCCGTTCGGCTAACGACCCTCCACTAGTCAAGAGTGCGGTGGGTAAGAGTGGATACCCATTCAATCGCCATTTTATAGGCAATTTCCTTAAACACCCCTTATAGACTAGCTTCGTGAATGAGGCCTACTAACGGTAAGACTGAATTTTTAGTTATACATATATAATATTAAACTTTTAATGTTATATATAGTATAAGGGTGTATTTTACACTTTTAAAATACTAGGTGGTTTAAATTATACTTTTAATTAACCAAAATCATTATGGATTTATTAAATCTCTTTTAATTATACACTTAATTAATTTAATAAAACCATAAGGGTTTAATTTGAACTTTTCAAAATCAGGGTTTTGGAATTTAGACTTTCAAAATTAACTTTTAATCAACAATTTAAATTCCAAAACTTGAGGGCAAGTTTTGAAACTCTTCAAAACAATTAGGTTTTAATCTCACTTAAAATTTTCGAATTTAAGACATTTAAATTAAAATTTTAAATATTAAAACTCTTGATTTAATAATTACCATAAATTAAACAATTAATTTAAATTATTAAATTACAAGGGATTATCTAGATCATGAGGATAATTACCAATTATACATCTAAGATATCCTAATCCCTTGAATCCCTCTCTAAATCTCGAAAATAAGGGATGGGATAATTCAAGATCTTTAATTACCATATTTAACAATTAAAAGATAATTACAAGATATGGGATTATCCAAATCCCTAAAATTTAGGATCTAACCTTGGGGAAGGAGGTAATTTCGAAATCCAAGGGTTGGATAACCCTAGATTTCAAAATCTTGGAGGCTAAGGAAAGGATTTGGGAAGCCCTAGCAAAAATCGCCATCTAGGGTTTTGCAACCCTAATTGCGAAAAGTACCTAGCCTTTAGGGTTTATTAGCCATAAACCCTAATATGTCTAGTTCACAAATTTGAATAAAATCTAATTGAAAACAAAAAACCAATGGCTCTGATACCACTGATGGATTTTAATACAAACAATCCTATGTGTGCATGCAACCCTAGTATTGGATCTATGTTTTCACTATTAGTTATACAACTTTATGAACACAAAAAGAAACCTGGCATGCTACTATAATTTTTGAAATTCATAAATAAAGCTAGAATACATACCTTTTGTTGTTATATAGCAATAACAACTAGTTCCTTGAATTTCCTTAGCTCTTGAAAGCAAGTACCACAAGTGTAGTACCTCTAATGGAGTCACAAACACCATATGCAACTTGGATGAAGAGGAGAAGTAAGGAGGCACCAAAAACGGATGGAAACCCTAATCGAAGTGTTGTCCACGTTTTTGGGGCTTAAGGGTCCCTTTTATACATGTAGGCTATTAGGGTTTACAACTAGGAAACCCTAATCTGACTGCTTAGGCCCTAAGCAGCCCATGGACTCCTTAAACATATCCCTTGGACGATTTCTAATGGGCTTCCCATAGAATTCGTTCAACCTATATATTATTAGGTGATCCATAGCCCAATTATAATTATCTTATAATTACAACTTCAATCCCTTAAGTTTAATTAATCTCTTTTAACCACAAAATTAATTCTTAATTAATTCTTGACCAATATTAATTAAACAATATGATTTATCCTTTAATATATTATTCTCATAATATATTAATAAATCATATTTAAACCTTTCTCTCCTTAAATCATCCTACATATTGCTATGGTGAAGGCAACCCAAAAGGACCATGCTCATAATCGGGTCAAGTACATACCAAAACAGTTATGGACTTAGACACTAATCCAACAATTCCAAAGACAACTTTCCGAACACACTATGGACATTCAAAATTTTCGTGATGCCCTTCGGTCTAACGAATGCCCCTGCAGCATTTATGGACCTCATGAACCGAGTCTGTCGACTATTCCTTGATCATTTCGTAATCGTCTTCATAAATGATATTCTCGTGTATTCCTGAAGTGAAGAAGTGCATAGTTAGCACCTCCGACAGATCTTAGAGACCTTGAGAGCTGAGAAGTTGTACGTGAAACTCGCTAAATGCGATTTTTGGATCCGCAACGTAAACTTTTTGGGTCATGTTGTCAGCAAGTAAGGGATACATGTGGATCCTTCCAAGGTCAAGGCCATTGAAGGCTAGGCAGTTCTGACAACACCAACATAAATTCGCCAGTTCTTGGGTCCTGCAAGCTATTACCGAAGGTTCATTCAGAACTTCTCCAAGATAGCCAAATCCCTCACCACCCTAACACAAAAATGTGTACCTTTCAAATGGACGAAGAAGCAAGTGACTGCCTTTTGAACCTTGAAACAAACCCTCGGTAGTGCACCAATACTATCATTACCAGAGGGAACTAAAGACTTCGTAGTTTACTGCGATGCATCAAATCAGGGTTTAGGATGTGTGCTTATGCAACATGGGAAGGTGATTGCTTATGCGTCCAGACAACTAAAGACACATGAAGTGAATTATACCACACACGACCTCGAGTTGGGAGGTGTGGTCTTCGCTTTGAATATTTGGAGGCACACCTTTATGGGACAAAGTGCACCATTTTCACTGACCACAAAAGTCACCAGCACATTCTAAATCAAAAAGAGTTAAACATGAGGAAGCAAAGATGGGTTTAGCTGCTAAACGATTATGAGTGTGAAATTAAGTACCACCTAGGCAAGGGTAACGTAATAGCTGATGCCCTGAGCCGAAAGGAATACTTGAATCATCGTGTGAAAAGTCTTTCGATAACTATTCAATCCCATCTATCATCGCAGATCAAAGAAGCCCAGTTGGAAGCAATGAAGTCAGAAAACTTAGCAAGTGAAGCATTGCGGGGGATGGAAAAAGACTTCGAGGTCAAGGAGGATGGAACATATTACTTCATGAACCGAATCTGGGTCCCTAATCATGGAGGATTCAGAGAAGTAGTCATGAACGAGGCTCACAAGGCGCGATACTCCATCCATCCGGGTTCAAGTAAAATGTATATGGATATCAAGCAACTCTATTGGTGGCCTAATATGAAGGCAGAAATCACCACTTACGTAAGCAAATGTCTCACTTGCGCTAAGGTGAAAGTGGAATGTGACAACCCGAATTTTAGGGCTATAATTATAACCGCCAATCTATCCGTGAATCTCTTGTTTATCCGAATTATTGAGTTTTAGTGAATCTAAAGTAAAATAAATAATTTTATTTCAATTATGACATGATGTCAGATGATACCTTACTTCCAAATATGTAAACTGTCAACCGAATCAAATCGCTTAAACGACAACGCTAATTAATGCATTAGAAAAACTGAAAATTTACATTAAGCAGTTTTAAGAAAAACAAACATTAAAATATTATAGTACATGTTTCCCTGTTTCCGAAAATATAAAGAAGGTCCAAAACGGAGTTCGTTTGCAAAAGATACGACAGTTTTAAGAAAACAGACAGTAAAACACTGTTTTTCTTTAATCGCGTAAAACTGAATCGATCCGTTGAAGCACTTACGCTTTGCCGACGGGATTTCCAAGAGCGTTTTTGGACTCAGGTTATAGTCTATTATTTAATTCCACACTCGAAATAATTTTTACGAAAATATTCACAAAAGTCGCGAAAACGGACACCGCGAGCCGTTTAAACGCAAAACTTTAAATGTGATTTCCCGGAGTTCCGTAACTCCAAAAATTAATCCGTTTAATGTTCTGGAATCCTTGAATTAAACTCTGTCTAACGGTACATTTGGAAAAATTTCTCGATACCCAAGTCCCGATAAACCAAAAAAAATAGTCAACTTTTGGACATTTAATAAATGGGAGACCATATGTGGGACCCACATGGCTTAGAAGCCAGCCAATACTCCTTTAGCCCACGTGGGTTTTCTTCTCCCTTCTTCTCTTTTCTTGAGTGCAAGCTTTCCCAAAGGTACATGGGTGGAGGCATAGGCTTACAAGATTTGTCTGGATCTTCAACTATAAAAGAAGGCTCACACCACCTTCATTTGGACACAACTCCATTTCTCTCTCAAATCTCCCTCTCTCCCTCTATCAGTTCCTGCTCAAAATTGGAGGTAAACCAACCACTGCCACCACTCGGCCACCGAATGCCATCACCCGGAAAAACCCACCTCCACCTTGGGTTGTTGCTGAAATCGATCCCCAAGAGTTTCTCCACCTCCTCTGCATCGAACCCCACCATTTTAAGCAAGAAACCGGCGGCAGAAGACCACCGGAGTAGCTTCCTTCCACCTCCGTCGCCATCACTATTACAGCATCAAACCACCGCCTCCACCTGCTGTAAGTCATCACCACCCCTTCCGTTATATTTTGTTGTTTGTTTAATGCTCCTTCGATTGCAACTTCTAAAGCCGGGGACCTGCTTCGACAGCTTCGTTCGTTTTTGTAGTTCGTCAGGCATGAGAAACAAACTCAGGAACCTCCTTTTTAAACACCTAAATAACAAACTTCTTTCAATTTTAATTAAATTAAATCCTTGTCTATCCAACTTGAACAACTTTAGTCCCTCCCTTTCAAAATTATTTTAAAAATACATATAAAATAGGACCATTTACGTTTCTGATTATTATTTTGGTGATGCATAATATTTTGGTGATGCATAGTTGCGATTAACAGGAGGTATGTTAAACCAAACTTTTTTAAATCAAACATTGTTACCGAATTAATTATTTTAACCCCCAAACCAAATATCCTTTCAAAAGTAGTCTTAAGGCATTGGAACTTGAATTTAAATGTATACAACTTACAGCTCTCCTAGAAATCAGTTTTAAAACTAGTCCTAAAACTTAAACTAATTTTTTTATTTATTTACATTTAACCATTTCTTGTGATTTATTTTCAAAATAAATCCGAAAATCAAAACTTAAAATTTAAATAAAATATTTTAATTCTTATTTAGAAATTATTAACCAATTTCGTTCCATTTACTTTAATTAGTAAATGGACCATATGTTTTGGTTAGCTTACCAATCAAATTAATTTATGTTAATATTTCCTAGTAAACTAAATAAATCTCGACGATTCGTGTTCACGGCAACAACTCTCGGTTCTTTTTTTCTCGCATCAAATACTTGCCAACCACACTTTAAGGTGAGTGTTACGGCCCCACTTTTACATATTTTCGAGGGGGGGGGGGGGGGGAATACATGTAGTACTTGTATATCTAGTATATATCTATTTTATAAATACTTTGTTTAAACAAACAACACCACTATTTTTTTATGCAATATAAATCACACGGAAATAGTATTTATTACGCTACTATTTACTGTACGGGGAATCTGGTTTGAAGGGTCGAATGGGTTGCTGGATTTCAGAAGTGCTATAATGCCAAAATGGTTTTGCCCTCAGTGTTTCATGTCTGGCCCTCGTCTGTACATGATAGTACGTGTACTAAGTAATATTTATCATACGAAATACACAAAAAAATATCATTGTTTTGTGTAAATACTTTACCAGATTTAGAAATAATTGTTTAAACGCTTACATGTTAAGTAAATAAAAATCGTTTTAAAGCTCAATAGCTACATATGTTATGTTGTTAAAGATAATACAACTAATAAAAATAACATATACGTTCCAACTAAAATTGTGCTATGACTGTATAGCCGGTTATCAACTTGGTAGTTTCATTATACCTCATACATACACAAAAATATATAAGTTTATATATTTTACAAGTTATAGAGCTCGTATCTTAGACTCATTTATGTGCTTGTACTCAAAGTTTTATCAACTGTTTAAAAAAGTATCGTACTCTTCAATGTGTACGCTTATCAAATATACTTATTAATTACCTGTTTATCCGTATCTGCGGTTGTTAAGTTTAACCTTGGCAGATAACTTTATCCGTATATTCGTATGTCTGTTTATGACATAAATATATAGGTATATACATTTATACAAGTTATAGAACTTGTATCTTAGGCTCATACATGTGCTTGTGTACACTATACTAAGTTTTGTCAACTGTTTAAACAAGTATCGTACACTTTACATGTATACTTATCAAATATACTTGTCGTTTATCTGTATCTGCGGTTGTTGAGTTCAACCTTAGCAGATAATTGTATCCGTATATCTGTATGTTTGTTTATCCGTATCTGCGGTTGTTAAGTACAACCTTGGTAGAAAACTTTATTCGTTACCCGTACAACCATGGATTTGGTTGCTTTCAAACACAGTTTTAAGTATGTAATTACTTATGGAACATAACATTTTGGCTTCAAGGATTCATCAGAAACACAAATTTACGTATGGGTTTACTTATACAAACTATACATTTTGGCTTTTAAAGACTCATTGCAAACACTGTTTTAACTGTTGTTATACATACAAAGATAATACTTTTTAGACTTATTAAAAGTATTATTGTGTTAGCAGAAAACCTGTGACACTCACCAACCTTTGTGTTGACTTTCAAACTTACATGTATTCTCAGGGGATCCTTAGACAAGCTTTCAGACGGAAGATTTGTCGTGGATTTCAGACGACTTAGCTATCTAGTTTTGGTATCTTCCTACTTGTTTAAGGCAACTGCTATCTATTATCACTTGTAAGAACCTTGTATTCCAACCTTAATAATGGAATATAAATGTTGTTTTGTTTATCGTTGTACTTGTGCTATATAATCAGTTTATCTGTGATCCATGAACTTAGTCCCGCTCCCGGCGTGTTCCGCATTGGTCGGGGGTGTGACAGAATAGTATCAGAGCTAAATTGGCTATAGAGAACTCGTATCCTCAAAAGAGGAATATAACTATAGCAGACTAGCTTGTAATAAAAGTATTATTAATAATAACACCACTTATCGACTACTTTCGGCGTTTGATGTCTGGCCATCATCTGTGCTCGGTGGTCGGGAAGAACAAACAAAAATTAATAATACTACAAACCCCACCAATCATTATATATAAGAGTTTATATATACTCTGACCCACGATGAGAACATATAATAAAATTTTAACATCCCTTCAACTAGAACTACCAACTCAACCCTTTAGGTCAAACACCTCAATTAAAGGTTAGTATCGTACATAAGCATACCATAAATAAACCTGGAACGCGCGCCTATGTTATTTATGGTCGGGCCGGTGCACAACCAACCTTGAGCAAGGAGTTTGATAGATTACAACGGTTGAGAGTTTTAGAGATTGAAGAATGTTCTCCAGATTCACTGCAGCAACCTAGTACCTTAGAATCCATATATACATTTTAAAACACTAATACATTTCAAAATCATTAGCAATTAAGATCCCCTTCTATCATTCGGAAATCTAGAGGATTTCTGAACCAATCACCTTTCCCCTATCATTTGAAAATTGGAAGGCTTTCAGGAATGAATCTCACTCTATGACTTGGAGATCTATAGGATTATAGGAATAAATTATATTAATACACTATCATGCAATACAATTCTTACATGCTTGTTATGATTAAGTAGTATAAACAATTTAAGTGCATCTTTTCTAAACATTAAGGACAATGCCTCTACGAAAGGAACCACGAGTTCGTCCACCGCCAAGTCCCCGAGGCAACCAGAGGAAAGCCCCACAAGTAACTCAAACCTTGGTAGAACCTCCAAGTCGTGAAGAAAATCTTAACACAACGAATGTGAACCCAATATTCCAAATGGACCCCACTATGATGCAGAACATACTCGCACAAGGAATTGCTTCAACCTTGGCATCATACGAAGCAACCCGAAATGGAAACACTAGGAATAGTGGAAGTGGCACCCCACCACTCATCAAAACAATCCAAGACATTGCTCCTATAAGGATTTCATGGGCTACAAACCTTGATCCTTCTACAGCACCGAAGGAGCTATTGGACTCTCCCATTGGATAGAAAAGACTGAAGCAATTTTTCACATCAGTGCTTGCCCCGATGGCTGTTGATTCAAGTGAGCTACTTGCACGTTGATAGACTCCACCTTGACTTGGTGGAATAACCATGTGAAGTCCATGGGAATCCCTGAAGTAGCTAATGACCAAGGAGTATTATCCCCGACAGGAGATACAGGCTCTAGAGCAGGAGCTTTGGAAGCTTGTCATGAAAGGATCAGAAGTAGCTGCTTACACCTATCGATTCAATGACCTTGCAAACCTTTGCCCTGGAATGGTGACCCCGGAAGACAGGAAGATCGAAAGGTACATTAGGGGACTAACATCGTTGGTCCAAGGTCTGGTTACTGCATCCAGACACCCCACTTTCGATAGTGCTAAGCAATTAGCCTATCAGTTGACTGGACAATGCGGCTGACAAGATACCATGACCCCACCAGTAGAGAAGAAGCACTAAAAGGAACTTTCATGGGGAAACAAAGGAGGAATCCAAGCATCACAAGGCTGAACTAGAACCGTTGACTATCTATGCCGTAATTACTAATACTCCCACCCCAACCAAGTCCTACTCTGGGACTTTACCTCATTGTATAAAGTGCAATTTCCACCATGTCGGAAATTGCAGGGAGGTGATCTGCAACAAGTGTAACATGAGAGGTCACATCTCGAGGTACTATAAAAGAACCTCAACCACTATGGCACAAGGAAGCCATAACTATTACGAGTGCAATCAACCAGGGCATTTTAGGAAGGACTGCCCACAACTAAAGAACCAAGGTGGCACTGGAAGGGTACTTATGATCACAACAGGAGAGGCTCTTCCAGAATCACCTGTGGTTATTGGTACGTTTTGTAACAACAATGTTTAGGTCTAGGATACTAGTGCTAATTAAAGCTTTATCGACCATAGGTTTCAACACACGACAGAATATAACATTACGCAAACTTAATGAAACCTACGCAGTAGCTATAACAAAAAGTACTTGCTAGTTGCCTTATCACGCAAGTTAATCATGCCATTCACATAGAAAATAAGGACCCTTGCCGGTAATCCATGCTTTCTAAGTGTATACGTTAGGGTTGTATATAATTAAGATTCTACAGACTTAGGATTCGTGATTCCGCTTTACTTCATGTTCCTTGTTTGGTTGTGGGCTTAGGGTAGAATCACTTATTCGAATGTCTATTCGATCTTGAATATATACGACTTGTATACACCAAGGGAATGTAGAAGGACCAGCCAGGGATCATGCACCACGTAAGCACATTACTATTTATCGATATGGCAAACGTACTCCCTAGTTGCTTTCTCACCCGAATTAATCACATCATTCATGTAGAAACTAAGGACTCTTGCTGGTAATATATGATTGCTAAATGTATACGTTAGGGTTATATATAATTAAGATTCTACCGACTTAGGATTTGTGATTCCGCTTTACTTCCTGTTCCTTGTTTGGTTGTGGGCTTAGAGTAGAATCACTTATTCGACATTCTACTCAATCTTGATTATATACAACTTTGTAGGCACAAGGTGATATAGAAGGACCAGGCATGGATCATACCACGAAACTATATTACTAATTATCAAAGCCCTTGTACTACCAGTACCAACTCAATTTTGGGACGAAATTTCCTTTAACGAGGAGGTAATGTGACAACCCGAATTTTAGGGCTATTATTATAACCGCCAATCTATCCGTGAATCTCTTGTTTATCCGAATTACTGAGTTCTAGTGCATCTAAACTAAAATAAATAATTTTATTTCAATTATGACATGATGTCAGATGATACCTTACTTCCAAATGTGTAAACTGTCAACCGAATCAAACCGCTTAAACGACAACGCTAATTAATGCATTAGAAAAACTGAAAGATTACATTAAGCAGTTTTAAGCAAAACAAACATTAAAATTTTATAGTACATGTTTCCCTGTTTTCGAAAATATAAAGCAGGTCCAAAACGGAGTTCGTATGCAAAAGATACGATAGTTTTAAGAAAAACAGACAGTAAAACACTGTTTTTCTTTAATCGCGTAAAACTGAATCGATCCGTTGAGGCACTTACGCTTTGCCGACGGGATTTCCAAGAGCGTTTTTGGACTCAGGTTATAGTCTATTATTTAATTCCACACTCGAAATAATTTTTACGAAAATATTCACAAAAGTCGCGAAAACGGACACCGCGAGCCGTTTAAACGCAAAACTTTAAATGTGATTTCCCGGAGTTCCGTAACTCCAAAAATTAATCCGTTTAATGTTCTGGAATCCTTGAATTAAACTCTATCTAACGGTACATTTGGAAAAATTTCTCGATACCCAAGTCCCAATAAACCAAAAAAAAATAGTCAACTTTTGGACATTTAATAAATGGGAGACCATATGTGGGACCCACATGGCTTAGAAGCCAGCCAATACTCCTTTAGCCCACGTGGGTTTTCTTCCCCTTTCTTCTCTTTTCTTGAGTGCAAGCTTTCCCAATGGGTGGAGGCATGGGTTACAAGATTTGTCTGGAACTTCAACTATGAAAGGAGGCTCACACCACCTTCATTTGGACACAACTCCATTTCTCTCTCAAATCTCCCTCTCTCCCTCTGTCAGTTCCTGCTCAAAATTGGAGGTAAACCAACCACTGCCACCACTCGGCCACCGAATGCCATCACCCGGAAAAACTCACCTCCACCTTGGGTTGCTGCTGAAATCGATCCCAAGAGTCTCTCCACCTCCCCTGCATCGAACCCCACCGTTTTAAGCAAGAAATCGGCGGCAGAAGACCACCGGAGTAGCTTCCTTCCACCTCCGTCGCCATCACTATTATAGCCTCAAACCACCGCCTCCACCTGCTGTAAGTCATCACCACCCCTCCGTTATATTTTGTTGTTTGTTTAATGCTCCTTCGGTTGCAACTACTAAAGCCGGGGACCTGCTTCGACAACTTCGTTCGTTTTTGTATTTCGTCAGGCATGCGAAACAAACTCATCAACCTCCTTTTTAAACACCTAAATAACAAACTTCATTCAATTTTAATTAAATTAAATCCTTGTCTATCCAACTTGAACAACTTTAGTCCCTCCCTTTCAAAATTGTTTTAAAAATAAATATCAAAGAGGACCATTTAGGTTTCTGATTATTATTTTGGTGATGCATAGTTGCGACTAACAGGAGGTATGTTAAACCAAACTTTTTTAAATCAAACATTGTTACCGAATTAATTATTTTAACCCCCAAACCAATTATCCTTTCAAAAGTAGTCTTAAGGCATTGGAACTTGAATTTAAATGTACACAACTTACCGCTCTCCTAGAAATCAGTTTTAAAACTAGTCCTAAAACTTAAACTAATTTTATTTATTTATTTACATTTAACCATTTCTTGTGATTTATTTTCAAAATAAATCCGAAAATCAAAACTTAAAATTTAAATAAAATATTTTAATTCTTATTTAGAAATTATTAACCAATTTGGTCCCATTTACTTTAATTAGTAAATGGACCCTATGTTTTGGTTAACTTACCAATCAAATTAATTTATGTTAATATTTCCTAGTAAACTAAATAAATCTTGACGATTCGTGTTCACGGCAACAACTCTCGGTTCTTTTTTTCTCGCATCAAATACTCGCCAACCACACTTTAAGGTGAGTTTAAACAAGTATTATACACTATACGTGTATACTTATCAAATATACTTGTTGTTTACCCGTATCTGCGGTTGTTGAGTTCAACCTTAGCAGATAATTGTATCCGTATATCCGTATGTTTGTTTATCTGTATCTGCGGTTGTTCAGTACAACCTTGGTAGAAAACTTTATTCGTTACCCGTACAACCATGTATTTGGTTGCTTTCAAACACAGTTTTAAGTATGTAATTACTTATGGAACATAACATTTTGGCTTCAAAGATTCATTACAAACACAGTTTTACGTATGGGTTTACTTATACAAACTATACATTTTGGCTTTTAAAGACTCATTGCAAACACTGTTTTAACTGTTGTTATACATACAAAGATAATACTTTTTAGACTTATTAAAAGTATTACTGCGTTAGCAGAAAACCTGTGACACTCACCAACCTTTGTGTTGACTTTCAAACTTACATGTATTCTCAGGGGATCCTTAGACAAGCTTTCAGACAGAAGAGTTGTCGTTGATTTCAGACGACTTAGCTATCTAGTTTTGGTATCTGCCTACTTGTTTAAGTCAACTACTATCTATTATCACTTGTAAGAAGCTTGTATTCAAACCTTAATAATGGAATATAAATGTTGTTTTGTTTATCGTTGTACTTGTGTTATATATTTAGTTTATCTGTGATCCCTGAACTTAGTCCCGCTCCCGGCGTGTTCCGCCTTGGCCGGGGATGTGACATGCAATTTAAAAAGCCCTTGGGATTATTACAATAGCCTGTGATACCCGAGTGGAAATGGGAAAGGCTTACCATGGACTTTTTGACCAATTTACCCAAGACAGCTGACTAGTTGGACATTATATGGGTAATTGTTGACAGGTTGACAAAATCCGCTCATTTCCTGCCAATAAAGGAGTCCTATAAGATGGAAAGATTAACCATGATATACATAAAGGAGATTGTGAGACTTCATGGGGTGCCAATATCTATTATCTCGGATCGAGATAGTAGGTTTTACTTCACGATTTTGGCAGTCTCTTCAAAAAGTTATGGGAACAAAACTTGATATGAGCACTGCTTAGCAACCACATACGGATGGTCAAAGCAAGCAAACCATTCAAACGCAAGAAGATATGCTCCGAGCATGTGTGATCGACTTTGGTAAGTCATGGCATACCCACTTGCATTTGATTGAGTACTCATCCAACAACAGTTATCACATGAGCATCAAGGTTGATCCTTTCGAAGCGTTATATGGTCGTAAATTCATATCACCGTTATGCTGGGCTGAGGTGGGTGACACTCAACTAGCAAAAGGGCAGGCACCAAACAGCACCCTAATAGGGCCGGAAATCATTCGTGAAACTACAGAAAAGATAATTCAAATCAGAGCTAGACTCCAAACATCGCGAGACCGATAGAAAAGCTACGCTAACAAGCGGTGAAAGCCCTTAGAATTCCAAGTCAGAGATCAGGTGTTACTGAAAGTCTCTCCTTGGAAAAGGGATAATTCGTTTCGAGAAACGGGGGAAACAAAACCCACAATACATTAGGCCATTCGAGATTCTTGCCTGAATAGGTCCAGTGGCCTATAGGCTGCAACTACCTGCAGAGCTTAGCGGCATACACCCCGTGTTCCATGTTTCAAATTTAAAGAAATGTTTATCCGATGAAACTCTCGTCATTCCGTTGGAAGAAATCGAAATCAACGAGAATCTCATGTTCATCGAAGAACCAGTTGAAATCATGGATAAAGAAGTAAAGCGTACAAAACAAAGTCGCATCCCGATTGTGAAAATTCGATGGAACGCAAAGCGTGGACCGGAATTCACATAGGAACGCGAAGACCAAATGAGACAGAAGTACGCTCACTTATTCTCGCATTCTCAAAACTAGTTTCAAAAAGAATTTCGAGACAAAATTCCCTCTAATGGGGGGATGATGTCACAACTATGAAATTTTATACTTTTGTAAACATTAACAAGGACAACAATTGCAACCAAAACTTGAAAACATGTATGATATATATTCAATGACAACAAACTTCCATCAAAAACTCTATACCGAAACACTTTAAATAGTCAACCAAGGATTGGAAACCCTAAGAATCTCGGTTTAAGTCTATCATGGACTAGGATCTCCTTATTGGGCTTAATGGACCAATAAGCTTCCAATTGGACTATTTTGGGCTTAGGACCCTTAAATGGGCTCTATTTGGACCCATATACAAGAAACTTAACATTTTGGGCCTCATGGATCTAAAATGAATTGGTTTAGCCTAATGGGCCTTATTGGGCCATAATTGATTTAATTAGCCTTAATGGGCCATAAAATCCTTTCCTTTATACATTTAGGGCCGTCAAATACCCTAAAGGCCCAATGGGTCGAAAACTTTCTTTATGGGCTACATGTTTTTGAGCAAGAAAAGAATGGGCCCAAATTAATTCACTTCTTCTTTCCTTAAGCCCATTCCTGGCCCATGAGTTAAAAGAAAAAAAAGAAATGAAGGATTTATGTGGCATTGCCACCTCATTTTTACATGTAGGATAACCAAGCTTTAAACATAGCATGTATCTATGAACATCTCATACATCCATGCACCCTTCTCTTCTTTCCTCCTTTTTTCTTCTACCTTCGACCGAGGATCACAAACACACACACACACACACACACACACACTTCATTTGAAATTTTCTCAAACACTCTCAAGAAAACAACTCTTATTTCCTCTCAAAATTTTCGATATTTTAAGCTTTCAAGGAGGTATTCACCAAGATCAACATCCTTGGTAAGTTCTTACTTAGATTTATGTATTAACTTCCCTTCTTAACCCCATCATCTCATGATCCATACTCATGGACTTCCTAGAACTCGAGATCAACTCAAGGAAGCTTGCTAGGATCAAAAACTAATTCCATTTTTTCTTCAAAACCGAACCAAAAAACCCAAGGTGAGTTCATACCCCCTCCTTGTTTTTGGTTTTCACTTGTTTTTAGGGGAGAATACAAGTGTTATGTGTTGATCTATGTGTTTATGCATGTTTTATGTGATTGTGTGGTTATTGTTGTGAAAAATGTGATAATACTTGTTATAATTCGAAATCCATAGCATAAATGTGTGAGATTTACAGACTAAAACATGTTAAACAACATACTTCAATGATAAAAGTATTTACATGCTTAAGATATGAAAATTTTAAGTAAAATCTTGTTAAGGATCATTTTTGTCAAGAAAACAAAAGTTAAGGGAAAAAAGTGACAATTACAGTCCTAAAAGGACTAAACAAGTTATTATATATATATATATATATATATATATATATATATATATATATATATATATATATATATATATATATATATATATATATGAAATAGATTTTTATGACAACCATGTATTCAAAGGGTCAAAAATGTAAATTTTAGCAAAATTAGGCCTAAATAATGGGCCTCACGGTTTTAGGCCCAAATTGCAAAAAATCATATTGAAGGACTAAAATGTCATTAACACAAATATTGAGTCCAAAACTGGAAATGGAATAAAATAGAGGTTAAAAATGACATTTCTTACTATATTGGACTAAAAATGCAAAGTTTTTGGGTTTTCAGCGAAAATTGTAAAACTTACGGAATTTGGGTGAAAAATGTAAACTTTTTACAAATAAGGGCCCGAAATATCAAATAATATATTTTTGGGCTGAAATTGTGATATAAAATATGATTGGGCCGAAAATGCAAAGAAAAGTGATTTAAGAACCAAAATTGTCATTTTTCGTCAAAAATGACAAAAATTGTAATTTTTAATAAGGGGCCGACAATATAACTTTTTGTGAAAAAGGGGCTGAAATGGTCAAACAAATATTTTGGGGTCAAATATGCTAACATTAAAACAATTAGGCCAAAATATAAAATTTCATAACATATGGATTTAAAAATATATATTTTATATAAAACCATAGTATCGTTATAAATCAGACAACGAGTATTTTAACTTCATGTTTATTAAAAATGCTTCATGTAAAACAAACTGTATAATGCAAATAACATACAAAAGGGATAAACGATACAAGGGTTGGGCCTAATATTTCCAATTTATGCTTATTGGGTCTTCATGACCCACTAACATGACTATTGGACCCAACATAATCAATACATGTATTTTTGGCCTTGTGGACCCATTTACAAGCTCAATGGACCTTAATCAGATATTTACATGCTATTGGGCCTTAAGGTTCCAGTTGCATTTCTAATAGGCCCAATTTATTCATCCTATGCTAGATGGACTATAACGTGTATGTCGCATACTCGACAGCCGGGAAATAACTTACATGATTAGTGGGCCATAGTTGCCCTTTCTCGTGTTTGTTGGGCTTTATTCATTCATAAATATGTAATCATTAAGCGGTTTGGAAATTTGAAACACACTTAACGGTATACACATTCATTGGTTAATAATTGGGATCTAGTGGGAAATTATCGGTTGACATCAATGAGTGTTAGACCGTAGCCTGTAGTTATAATCAGAGTCTTCTGGAGGGAGAGCGAGAGTTTGTGTATAGATCTATACGGGGGTAACTCCCCCACACCTGAGTTGTTCGCTACAGTTAGACTCGGCTAGTCTAGGGTGACAAAATCTTGACCAAAACCAGCGTTTGGAAAAATGCAAAGACACGCAAATTAGTCATTTGTCATGCATGTTTATAACGACTCACATGGAGATCCATTACCATCTGTACATTCGTGGGATATCAAATTCATACATTGAGACGATACAAACCAATTCCTACGATAATACAAAAGCTACAATATTGTTTTAGATCGGAAAATATCGGATTTTCCGGGAAATACCATCATTCAGTTTACATACATGAAATACAAAACAAGGGAAAACTTATGGGATTCATTCTTTTATACAAGTTTCGAAATCACACATACATACATATATATATATATATATATATATATATATATATATATATATATATATATATATATATATATATATATATATATTGGATCAACACATCATGTGTTTAACAAAAATTTCCAGAAGATATCGGATTTTTTGGGTTATATAAATGATACAAAACCTTTTAATCAAACTTGCTTATGAACTCACCAACATTATATATGTTGACCATTTTCAAAATAACTTTAATTCTCAGGTAATCGATAAGTTGAAGAATAATCAAGTGTTATTTGGGAATCATACTTTTGTGAAATGATACCTTTAGAACAATTTATGTTGTGGTAATGTAATATTATACAATGTAATTGATGTGAACAATGATGGTTGTTATATGTAATGCATGGGAATGTTTATGTTGTGTTTCATTTATAATCATTGTAATGATTTTCAATTGATAGTCACACGATCCCTCAGACACTTCCGTCGTCTGATTCGAGGGTGTGACACTATCTATCATGTGTTTAACTTTACATGCTTTCCAAATCTTATGACTCCTTTCTAAGGAGAGACCTTTATCATAACCCAATCTCCATCTTGGAATTCAAGGGGCTTGCATATGACATCGGTCTAGCTCTTTTGACAACTACGAGCTATCTTCAAACACTCTCGTATTTGCACAATCTTCTCAGTGGTCTCATGGATGATTTCAGGTCCTGTTGGCAAGGTATCTCTTGCGAATTCCTTTGTTACTTGCATATCTCTTCCTTTTGCCTAGCGTAATGGAAATCACCACTTACAACCATATAAAGCTTCAAATGGCATAGCCTTGATGTTGGTATGATAGCTGCTATTGTTTGAGAACTCGATAAAGTGTTAAAGAGTGTCCCATTCACTTCAAAAATCAATCACACATGGCCTGATCATATCCTCCAATGTCTAGATTGTCCTTTCGCTATGACCGTTGGTCTGAGGATGATATGTTGTGCTCATATCTAGACGGGTACCAATATATTTTTGTAGACATCACCAGAATCGTGAGGTGAATCTACTAATTCTATATGTTATAATGGATAGTGGAACACCATGTAATCTAACTATCTCTTAGTTATAAGTCTTGGTTAGCTTCTCCATCTTATTCATTTCCTTGATTGGTTGGAAGTGGGAAGAATTGGTCAGTTTATCGACCAATACCCATATAGTTTTTTAACCACTAGATGTTCTTGGAAGTTTTATTACAAAGTCCATCAAAATTTGTCCCCACTTCTATTTTGGGATTACTGGTTGTTGCAACAATCCTGATGGCTTTTGGTGCTTCGCTTGGACTTTCAAAAAAGTAAGGCACTTGCCTATAGATGTAGCAATCTATGCTTTCATATGTGGCCACCAATAAAGCTCCTTCAATTCTAAGAACATCTTGTCTTCTCCAGGGTGAATGGAATATCTTGTCTTATGAGCCTCATTCATAACTAGCTTCCTAGTATCACCAAAATATGGAACCAAAATTTGGTTCATGAAATATCTCGCTCCATTTTCCTTAACTTCGAGTTGCTTTTCCATTCCTCACAGATCTCCATTACTCAAGTGTTTTCCTGTGAGAGCATTTGTTTGAGCATCCAAAATTTGTGTGGTTAGATTAGACTGAACATTCATGGTGAGTGCTCTAACTCTTCGGGATTTGACTCGCTCCTTTCGACTTAAAGCATCAACTACTGCATTGACTTTTCCTGTATGATAACAGATCTCACATTTATAATCATTCAGTTACTCTAACCATCTTCGTTGTCTCATGTTGAGCTCCTTTTAATCGAACATGCTCTATAGACTCTTGTGATCCGTGTATATTATGCACTTTTGCTCCATAGAAGTCATGAAGCCATATTTTCAGGAAAAATCTATAACTCCCAACTCCAAATCATGGGTGGTGTAGTTGTTCACATACACCCTGCATTTTTGTAAGGCGTAACCTATGACTTCCACTCTTTACATCAATACACATCCTAATCCCTAATGTGAAGCATCACAATACACGACAAATTCTTTGGTGCCTTCTAAAATGGATAATATTTGTGCACTACACAACATTTCCTTTACCTTTTGGAAAACAACTTTTTTTTGTCTTCCCCAAACAAATATTATCTACTTCTACATTAATGTTGTGAGAGACTTGGCTATTCGGCATAAGTTCTCTATGAATCTCCATTAATATCCTATGAGACATAGGAATTAACGCACTTCAGTTGGTGTCTTGGGTGCTTCCTAGTTCTTCGCATCCTTAATCTTGGAAGGATCAACATAAATTCCTTTCTCTCTAACTACATGCCCTAAAAGTGTACTTCTCTAATCCAAAATTCACACTTTGAGAATTTTTCATACACCTTTTGCTTACTTAATAATTCTAGGATCATCTATAGATGTTACCCATGCTCTTCCTGTTGGATTAGTGTCTAAGTGCAAAACTATAATTAGTATATACTTGATCCGACCCTGCATGGTCCATTTCGGTTGCATGGCATCAGAACATTTGGATAGACCTTTTGTGAGAAGGGGATATTTGCGATATATTAGTTTATTATAAGTTCTAATATATTAATATGAAATCATAATATTTAATTAGTATTGATCAAGAATTAATTTGGAATTAATTTTGTGATCAAAAGAGACTAATTAAATATATGGGGATTGATTGTGTAAATCATTCATTCTTATATATATGTGGGCTTATGATCAATGATTCCTTATGTTGGGCTATCTCCATGGGGTATCCCATGGATACTCCATGGAGGTTAAAGCCCATGGAGCATATGGAATGGGTACAGTCATGAGTTACATGGTGTAACCCTAATGTCCACACTATATAAAGACCCTATTGGTTGGTGAAATGGGCACTAGTGTATACACAAGAGGGAAAAGCCGATTTCTAGAGTCAAGTATCTTCTTCTCATGGTTATTCCAATTGTTGATGATGTTGTGTGAACCATTTGAGGTGTCACACTTGAGGAAGTAGGCTCTTAAGCTCCATGAAATGAAGCTACAACAAAAGGTATGTATTCTAACTTGTTTAAATACTCAAGTATGAAAGATTGTATGCTAGTTAGGCTAATACCTTGCAAAGTTCACATTTTCATGTATAATAGAGAAAACATAGATCCAAGGTATTTAGGGTTGCATGTACACTATAGGAGTGTTAGAATGCTCCAAACCCATCAGTGGTATCAGTGCCTACGCTTGTTTTCATTATACTTGATGCAAATTTGTTGAAAACGTCAAAAATCTACTCACTCTTCAGTGAACTCGCTGAGCCCATGAAGGAACTCGACGAGTTCATGTGTATCTTCAACTAACTCATCGAGTCAGTTCATGAACTCGACAACTTGGTGCTCCTAAGTGCAGATTGTCAAGTTTTGGTGCTGGAATTGGTCTAGAATCATTACCTTAAACTGTTTTGGACTTATAAAACTTTTTTACTATGCGGTAATGATTATAGTAAACCAATTTCAAAGTTATTATCAAAGTTTCAAGTTTTATATGTTTATATGATTCTTAAAAATTGTTGATATGGATTGTTTATGCTTATGAGTTTTGGTAGATCAGAGGAAGTATATGCAAATTGTTTGTTAGTATAATTCTTGATCTTAATGACATTGAATGGACTCCATAACTTGTCCTCAAGTTATGGAAAACCAAAAGTTTTTCTTTAAAGAGTTATTAAACGTTAAAGGTTATAAAAATTGAAGAGATTTTTACCCATAAATTGTTTTATGGACTCCGTAACTTGTCATCGAGTTATGGATGTTCAAGAGTCTCTTCATTAAAATCTTTAAAACCTTAAAGGTTATGAAAATCCAAGAGTTTTGAAAAGTTTCAATACTTTCCCTCATGTTTTGAAATTTGTAAAGTTACCCCTCATGAATGCTTTAATTCCAAATCAAACCTTGGAATTTTAATAGTTTAAATTCAACACTTATACTATTATAATATTAAAAGTTAATGATTATATATATATATATATATATATATATATATATATATATATATATATATATATATATATATATATGTATAAGATTAAAAAGTAAATCTTATCATTAGTAGGCCTCATTCACGAAGCCAGTCTCTAAGGGGGGTATAAGGTTACTGCCTATAAAATGGCAGTTTAATAGGTGTCCACTCTCACCCACTGCTACCTTGACTAGTGGAGGGTTGTTAGCCAAACGGGTAGGTATAATTATCCTTTCATTAAAAGTATAATGATAAACACTAAGTAACTAAAAACTTATAAATTCCCAATCTTAGTTACTTAGGAAAATGTGAAATGGTGCTAACCCATGAAATTGCACTTTTCACCTTGGTTAAGTCGTTAGTGGAGCGTGTGTGGTTAACTGGCACACTAACATGGGACTAAAAATGTGTGGTAAAGGGTAGATTAATGTTTATCATAGATTGGTGGAACGCATGTGGTTAACCGGAACATCAATTAGGTGATAAAGTTAAGGGTACCAAGTTAATTTGTATGGTTATTCACACCTTGTTTGCGATCCTCGGCATCCCAATCACAAACTTGGGAGGGCACAATCAAGATTTAAACATGCCATTGAAAGTTCAATGAATCTCAAAATATCTAAGAGCTTCAATTCAATTAAAACTTAATAACTTATTTTGTTTTTCATGGTGGAAATTGGTAAATCATCATATACCTACCTTCAAATATTTTGTAGCTTGGATTACGGCATCCCTCTTCCAAGTTATAAAATAGTTTGTTGGGTCGTAGCCATAATATTTCATATTGTGTGTTATATTAAGGACTTAAATCAACTAAAATTGAATTTCTCCCATTATAGATGTCTAGTTTAGATAGCTATGGTCTTTCCAAATCTTTAGGAACAAAATTTCCTTATGAAGATGATATCCCAAATAGAAATCAAGGTGAAAGTGTTGGATTAGTGTCTAAGTCCATAAGTATTTTGGTATGTACTTGACCCGATGGTGCATGGTCCTTTTGGGTTGCCTTCACCAAAGCAACTTGATATGATGAATTATAGAGAGAAAGGATTAAATATGTGTTGGGTAGCAGATTTGTTTTGTATTGCATCATTGGGCTCGGTTAATAGTCCAAGTTTTGTACTCCGGTTTGGGCCTGTCCAACCGTGAGCTTGTAGGGTTTAGTATATAATAATGTGCTTGCATGCATATTAGTAAAACGATCTAGAAAACGATTAGAAAAGATTTACGAGAGATCACAAATTTCTTTCATCGTTCTTGTAAACCCTTAATCCTCTACAGTAGAAGTTCTTTATCGAGCTCTTCTGAGGATTGTTGATTAATCATTCGACATCTTCGATCCATTATTGTGTTCTTGCTGTTTACTTGTTTATTTCTCTACCTGTTTTATAGATCTAATCGATCTTCAAGTTAATTTTTAACTTATCAATTGGTATCAGAGCAGGAGGCTGTGTAATCGATACACTTCTTTTCTGTGAAAAAGGTTTCGATTAGGGTTATTCTGCAATTACTGATATTTATTGAGCCGTCATCTCATTATTGACGTACCTCGATATTTATTGTTTTGCCCTAATTTGTTTTATTACAAGTCTGATCTTTGAACAGGTTATTCGATCAATTATGGACGAGTCGCAATCCAATCCTATTAATATTTCGAACAACATTGGATCAACAACGAAGATTCCCATCCTGTACACCCATGATTATGAAGTCTGGGCGCATCACCTTGAAGATTATGTTATAGGATCTGAGGATAATGGATACCTCATCTGGGAAGCAATTGTTTCTGGACCGTTTTCTCACTCAGCAACTTCAAGGATTATTAAAACTCAAAAGGAGTATAATGATCTTCTGAAAGATGTCAAAGATATTGCGCAAGACGAAAAAGATAAATTTCAGTGCAATATCAAAGCGTTAAGATTGATTAGATTCGCTCTTCAATCTGATACTTTTAGGCTGGTGAGTTCATGCATGACGGCGAAAGAGATATGGGACAGGTTACGAGAATTGTACTCTACAGACGAAGATCTTGAACACTCCATTCAAACCTTACTCTTGTCCGAGTTTGGTGAATTCAAGCAAGGAGCCGAAGAAACTGTGACCCAAACGTTCGATCGCTTCAATCATCTTCTTAGCAAGATGATCAAACACGACATCGAAAGGAAGCTTATTGAGCAGAAGGTTACGTTTTTGAACGGTCTCAGATCCGAGTGGAGAGCAGTTGTGTCCACAGTTAAAGCGCACGAGCAATTTAAATCCTACTCTTTGGCGAAACTGGTGGGTATCTTGAAATCTCAGGAGAAAATCGTGTTGCAGGAGAAAAGTGTGGTTTCAAGCCTAGGTTCGTTAGCCCTCCTGTCCAAAAGTAAAGCTGTGATGGATGAAGAAGACCTCAACTTGCAGGACTATGACCTCACTTCTGAGGACTTTGCTATGATGGTGTCGAACCCCAAGAGGTTCATCAAAAAGAGATTCCCCTCTAACAAGAACCAAAACTGGCAGGGGAGTTATAGCTCAGAAAAGGTCAAAGAAGAACCGAAGGCTGAAGAATCAAAGAAGGAACCGAAGGCAGAAGGAGATTCTGGAGTAAGCTGCTACTATTGTGGAGGAAAGAACCACTATGCAAAGGATTGTGTCCTCAAAAAGATGGCTAAAAAGGATGAAGAAGCTTTGTTGCAGAAAAAGCTGGATGAAATCAGGAAAAAAGAAATCTACTGCTAACCCTTCTATGAATGCGTTAGTTGTGCAGGGTTCGGTAGCTGATGACGAGTTCGGTGGCGTAGAGGTTTGGTCAACCAACTCTGAAGATGATGAAGTAAGAAAACCTTCTCATGGAAAGGATTATGTGGAAAAAGAAGAAAGCAGTGGAGAAAGGTGCTTGATGGTGTCTGACGTATCTCAGATGAGGGGATATAATATTGATGGTGGGAATGATGAACCGAAGGAGCAACAGGATTTGTGCTTTACAGCTAAACCACTTAGCATGCAGTTCAACGAACTTGACGAAATGATCAAGAAGGTACAATCCATCTTTGTCTCGTTTAAAGTCCCACAAAGCTCATATGAAAAAGAACTAAAAAGTGTTAATTCAAGAATCTCTCATCTAGATAGTAGTTTAACTCAAACTCGAGTCACCAATTCTAACCTAACTGACCAATTAAGCAGGGTGTCTTCGAAGAGTGAGGAACGACGCATGTGGATCGAACTGAAAGAGTCGGAATTAATCAAAACAAAAGATGAAAACATTTATTTGCAAAGAGACAATTTAAAGCTTTTGAAACAGCGAAATGTTTTTTGTTTGATTGCTAAACGTCTTTACTCTAATATTACTCAGCTTCATTTGGATTGTGAAATAGGACAAAAGATTCATCGCATGATTTTACCCTTCCTTGAGTTTAAGGAGGATGAAATTGATGCTGAAGCGTATAATTGTGAGAGTGTTATATCATCAGAGGACGTTAATCCTACCTATATGTATGGACTGGAAAAAATCAAATCTTTCATTAAATCCAAGGACCATAAGGACATGCTTAAAAACCTTTTGGATGAAAATGATAAACTGAAACTGAGAACCGAAACCATACAAAATTTGACTCTTTAAACGCCAACTTGAGCTCAGAAAATAAAATTGATGTTGAAAATGCATCTGAGCTTAATGAGGACGACAATATGAGTGAAATTTCTGTAGAGGACACGGGTGACTGTTCAGAATTTGTAAAAAGCGAACCTGAAAACCACAAGAATCTAATTTCAGAAAATTCAGTGGAGTTCGCTCGTATGTCCCAACTAAAGTCCCCGATTCTTGCAGAGAAGGCAGCTGTATATCAAAAGGTTAGAACCACTCCAAATCAAGTGTAAAAGGTCACATGCGTAACCGAACATCAGACTGCTGAACTCACAGCTATTGTAAACGAAGACAATGCTGACGGCTGTGATGAGTTCTTCTGGTCTGCATCAATCGATAATGCTGATGAAACAGTAGGTTTATCTGAAAGGACCTCATGGAAAAGCAAAGGCAGATATGTGCCAGAACCCTTAAATAAACCTGATAGCTTCGATGTGCCAAGTACTAACAGTACGAAAGACATTCCTCAAGAAAAAGGAAGTCCTGCAAAAGAAGTCACATCTTCAAGTGAAACTTCATCAGTTCAGAGTGAACCAGCCAAAGAAAAATCGAAACCGAAAGCCAATATCCATCATCAACCGAAGCAGATGAGAAATCAAAAACGTCAAAGGAATCAGAGATACAGGAAGAATCTCTCTGAAAGAAAACAGTTTTGGCAATCTCAGAATGCCTATTGCTCACATCAAGACAAGAACTTAAAGTCAGAGAAAAATCCTGTTAAAACGCAAGAGAGCCACAACAACCGAAAGCAGAGGTTCGGTTCGGAGAAAAACATCAACCGAAAGCAAAGGTTCGGTATAGAAAATGATTCCAACCGAAAGCAAAGGTTCGGTTCTTAGAATGACTCCAACCGAAAGCTGAAGTTTGGTTCAGAGAACTACATCAACCGAAAGCAAAGGTTCGGTTCTGAGAACAAAAGAGATCAAAACTCTAAGGTCGGTCCCACCAATGATCAAAAGCAAAAGGGTCACCTAGAGTCTTCAACCAAGAAGTCATCTCAATCTAAGCTCTCTCATTCTAACTTTACCAATTCTTCAAACTCTTCTAACTCTTCTCCATCACGTCCTAAATTCCATTCTGTTCCTTCTCAAGAATCTCAATCATCAGCTGAACAAAAAGGAAAACAGAAGGTTTCAGGGGTTAAATCAGAGTCAAAACCGAAAGAGTCGAATCCTAATAAAATTAAAGTTTGTACAATCAAAAAGAAAGATGAAACAACACTAATAAAACGAACATATCTTGTTGACATCTCTCTTACTATTCCTGTACCTGTGAAAGGCTCACGAGGACCCAAGAAGCTTTGGGTTCCTAAATCTGCTTAATTTTTGCAGGTTATCAGTGACGAGCAGTTTGACGAAGAATGGTACATTGATAGTGGCTGCTCGCGTCACATGACAGGAAGGAAGGAAGAGCTAAGGGAATACCGGTCTCTTTCAAATGGTGGAAACGTCAAGTTTGGAAACAACTCCTTTGGCACCATAAAAGGCTATGGAATGATTACAAACGATGATTTCACGATAAGGAAGGTTGCATACGTGGAAGGACTACAACACAATCTCATTAGTGTATCTAAGCTTGTTGGAGGTACCGATCTCAAAGTCTCATTCGACGATGAAGGTTCTGAAATCATTGAGAAGAAGACGAAAAGAGTTATTCTCAAATCGGAGCGTAAAGGTGAAATGTTTCCCCTAAATCTCAAACCCATCAAAGGAAACCCAGCTATCTGCCTGTTATCAAAAGCACAATCTGATGAAAGCTGGATGTGGCACCGAAGGCTCTCTCATCTCAACTTTAAAGACATCAACAAACTTGTCACTGGAGGCCATGTTAGGGGTCTTCCATTGCTCAAGTACGATAGAGATCATTTGTGTGCTGCATGTGAAATGGGGAAGCAGAGTCGTCAAATCCATCCATCTATAATAAACACTAAAGTTGTTGAACCACTAGAATTACTTCATATTGATTTGTGTGGTCCATCATCTATCGAAAGCATCGGTGGTAGTAAGTACATTCTTGTTATTGTTGATGACTTTTCGCATTTTACATGGGTGTTCTTTCTGAAGCTTAAATCTGAAGCGACTCATAAGCTAAAGGTGTTCATCAAGCAGATTGAAGTACAACTGAAGAAGGTCGTTCGCAACATCAGGAGCGACAATGGTCTGGAATTCAAAAATAGAGAATTCGAAGAATTCCTGGTAGAAAAGGGAATCAGTCACAACTTCTCAGCTCCCTACACACCTCAACAGAACGGAATTATCGAAAGACGAAACCGATCTTTGTGTGAAGCAGCCCGAACCATGTTAAGTTTCGCTTCCTTACCTCTTTATTTTTGGGCTGATGCTATTTCTGCTGCTTGTTTTACACAGAACAGGTCATATCTCAACAAACGCTTCACGCTCACTCCTTATGAGATTCTCAACAATAGGAAGCCAAATGTGAAATTTTTCCATGTGTTCGGTTCACGGTGTTTCATCTTTAACTCTAAAGAACACCGCAACAAGTTCGATGTCAAAGCCGACGAAGGAATATTACTGGGCCATTCTCTCACTTCTAAAGCATACAGGGTCTTAAACAAGCGTTCGAGGAAAATCGAAGAAACTTATTACGTGACTTTCGATGATAGCTATGTCAAAAAGCTATAGGCCAACGAAGATACAGCTGGAGAAATCTTTCCTCAAACTAGCCAAGTCACGGCCTTGATCGCTAATCTATTCGAGAAGTTCATGGAGCTATTTGACGAACCAGAGAAAGCCACTCTCTCAGAAGCAGGCGCAACAGATAACAAGGTAGATCATATGAAGCAAATTGTCGAAGATGCTGCAAGAAGAATGAATGAAGGAGGATCAAATTCTGACGAACCTCCACCACACAATGCTTCAGTTGAGGGGGAGGATCAACCATCGTCAACTCAGCCGACCTCACATGTTGAGGGGGAGCCAAGGTCTCCAACTGCTCCCGAAAGCACTTCACCAACCGAAAGTGCCTCACCATCCGAAGGTGTATCATCGCCCGAACGCTCCACACCACAAGAAACCTCTGAAGCTCAAGATTCGCAAGGCATTCCTGAAAGCTCATCTATCGAGGGGGAGCATGCTGATATGTCTTACGACTATGAAAGCAAGTCCGAACCAGAAGAAATGATAAATGCTGAATTGGATCCAACCTTTGATCCAAACTACCCTCCTCTCACTAAATGGACCAGAGATCATCCTGTCTCTCAAGTTGTTGGTGATGTCTCTGAAAAGGTTCTGACCCGATCACAACTCAAGGCAAAACAGACCTCCTTATTTTCCAAAGTTAAATTCTGCATGTTTAACTCCTTCGTATCAAAAGTTGAACCAAAGACAGTTAATATTGCTCTTGATCACTCCGATTGGGTTCAAGCCATGCAAGATGAACTGAACGAATTCGAGAGGAACAAAGTCTGGCGCCTTATTCCAACTCCTCCAGATGCCTCGGTTGTTGGTCTTAAATGGGTCTTTAGGAACAAAATGGACAAGGAAGGAAACGTAATTCAAAACAAAGCTCGTATGGTCGTGAAAGGATACTGTCAAGAGGAAGGGATTGATTATGAAGAGACTTTCGCTCCTGTAGCTAGGCTGGAATCCGTAAGAATATTTCTAGCCTATGCTGCCCACAAAAACTTTGAGGTCTACCAAATGGATGTCAAGTGTGCATTTCTCAATGGAGAACTCGAAGAAACTGTGTATGTGGAGAAACCTCCTGGATTTGTGAACGAAAAGTATCCTAATCATTGTTACATTTTGGATAAAGCCGTGTATGGACTGAAACAAGCTCTGAGAGCCTGGTATGAAACGCTGACTAAATTCCTAAAGATGTCCAAATTCAAACAAGGTTCGGTTGACCCAACCTTCTTTCGCAAGAAGGAAGGTAACCAACTTATGATTGTTCAAATTTAGGTCGATGATATCATCTTTGGCTCAACGAATCCTAGCCTAAGAGCTGAATTCAGAAAGCTGATGGAGACTAAATTTGAAATGAGCTCAATGGGTCCTATTAACTTTTTCCTTGGTTTAAATATTAGACAAGGACCCGAAAGCATCTTTATTAATCAGGAAGCTTACACGAAGACTCTCCTAGCAAAATTTGGCATGTTGGGAGATTCCAAAGTCAAAATTCCAATGGCGTTCGGCACCAAGCTCACCCTATCCTTGGACAAACCGGCTGTTGATATAACGCTTTATCATCAGATGATTGGCTCACTGATGTATCTCACTGCTAGCAGGCCTGACATAATGTTTTCTGTTTGTTACTGTGCTAGATTTCAGGCAAACCCACGCGAACCTCACATGCTTGCAGTGAAGAAGATTCTACGATATCTCAAGCGAACTACCTCTTTAGGTCTATGGTATCCTTCCAACTCAGGCTTCTTCGTTCAAGCCTACTCAGATGCAGACCTTGGAGGTTGTGGACTCGACAGGAAAAGCACCACTGGCGGCTGCCAATTCCTTAACGGGAAGTTGGTTAGCTGGCAATCAAAGAAACAAACGTGCGTGTCTTTGTCTACTGCTGAAGCTGAATACATAGTAGCTGCATCCTGCACCTCTCAAGTGATTTGGATCCAGAGTCAACTTCGAGACTATGGACTCAATATGAAAAAGATCCCACTATATTGTGACTCTGAAAGTGCAATTAGGATCTGTCATAACCCAGTGCAACACTCCAAAACCAAACACATAGCACTGAGGTATCACTTCATCAAAGATCATGTAGAAGATGGAAACGTCGAAGTACACTTTGTTAGAACCACTGATCAACTGGCTGATGTCTTTACCAAAGCTCTTCCTGAAGTATCATTCAACAAAATACTACAAGGGCTAGGTATGATAGAATCAGAGTCAGTACCACAAGCTACCTCTCAAACTCAAACGTCAGAAGCGTAATAGACCGAATGTTCGGGTTCGGTTGAATGATCTGCACTCACTCATCATTTCAAAGGTAGTTTTCCTGGTTGTATATTTCTTGTACAAAGTTGTTTATCTTATTGTTCAAAGTATTTTCTTTTTGCAAGTCTAAATTCCTTGGTTTTCCAAAATTTTTCAAAACCGAAACCAACCGAACGCTCGGGTTCGGTTTTCCAAAATTTTTCAAAACCGAAACCAACCAAACGCTCGGGTTTGGTTTTCCCAAAATTTTCAAAACCAAAACCAACCGAACGCTCGGGTTCGGTTTTCCAAAATTTTTCAAAACCGAAACCAACCGAACGCTCGGGTTCGGTTTTCCAAAAATTTTCAAAACCGAAACCAACCGAACGCTCGGGTTCGGTTACAAAATTTTTCCAAAGTCTTTTTTGTCTTTTTATTTTCTTTCTCAATCTTATTTTTTTTATCACTTATATTTTTATATATCAAAAATTCCAAAAATATTTATTTTCTTCTAATATCAAAAACTGCAAAAATATTTTGTTCTTCATTTTTTTTTTGTCTTTAATTTTTATATGTGTGTTCGTTCGTTTATGGGGATATATTTGTTGGATTAGTTAAGTGTCCCTAGAAGCATGCTGCTGTATGTGCCCCAAGCCTCATCAGATTCTGAATAATAGCCTTAATGACTTGGTATACACAAACCTTGTCTTCCCAATTATGCTACCACACTTATTCTAATCGTGAGCTACCTAACTCTCTTTTCACATGAGATAAGAGTTTTCTGCTTAGTCCTTCTTTTCACAGCAGAGGTACTTTGCTTTCTTACACCATCTCCATTACATTTCTCCATTAAATTCGTTTCATCAACGTAACCCTTGAGACTCTCAGAAATTACCACTGAGGTTTATGGTTACTCAAACACTGTGTTTATGATCTTAGTTTCGTGCCACTACGAGCTGAGTGAAACCCAAAATTCAAAACCAAATCTGAATTTACGGTGAACAATTAATTTGATCAAGTTTTCACTAATGAATTGACGGACGTATCCTCATGAAATCTCAAGTTTTTCTTTTGTGTGATTCCTATGAAATTGTTAAACACCATAACATTTCTTCCCTTGGGATCCAGTTTTAATTTTTTTTTGAGATTTTATATTTTCCAAGCTACTTTAAAATCGTTTCCTACCAACTTGTTCAACAGACTACACCGGTCTCACAAGTACTTTGTTCACTTTCTATCTTATTTCAAGATTAGGACTGTTGAATCAAAGCTAAAGCTACCCTAAGAAGCCTACTTAAAAGAAGTCTTTCAACACTTCTTAATAAGTGTTTGATCGTTATTCAACGGGAAACCACACTAACACTTTAATGTCTCTCTTGACTTTGAAGGAAGAGATTCGTGCCCGGGATCATTTGTTTCATGTCTTTATTGACATCACATTTATTCCTAAAAAGATTTGCTTTATTTCTTTTCTTTTTACACTCTTAGCACGAAAATCTTTGATTTTCCAAAATTCTGGTACTAATAATTCCAGGTTTTTTCTTTGGATCGGTGATTAATTATAAAGATGTGGTCAAAATTAATCCACGTGGGAGTATTATGCAAAAGATGCCGTTACAGGCATAAGATGAAGGGTTGCTAAATCAGGCGGGAGTCTAATTAATTTGATTTCAAACGGCAGTAAAAAGGGAACGCATGCGAATTTGAAACGTCCAATCTCCAAATGACGTCGCAGACGCGTGTACGAATTTGAAACGGTTCTTCTCTAAAAAGCACAGAAAAGCGCGTGTGGATTTGAAACGGTTTATCAGAAACGACGCTTGACGGGAGGCGTGTTCCAAGGAATCTGACACTCTCTCTCATGCGTGATCATCGCTTACCTTAACTGTCACGCATCAGTCAAATTTGGGAAAAACTCTTCGTATTTCGATAGACGATTTGGGCAGATTTTTCTCTCTCCTTACACCCACTATAAAAGGCGATATCCTCTCCCATTTACCTCTTTACTGCATCAAAATTCCCAAGAGAGCAAAAATTCCCTGAAACCCTTACTGTTCATCATCTTCTTCCCAACTTCAACAATGGCAGATTCATCCTCCGTTCATGCTACCTCTCACATCCTTCCCATTCGCCCTCAACAATGTTTGGTAATCGATTTAACCCCTCAGGCATACGACTCCTACATGTTCCCAATCATCGAGTGTCTGAAATATTCGCCCATAGCTCCTGCACTTTCTAGGGTGGAATCAGTGCCCATGGAGCTCTTATCACAGATTTATGCGACTGCACACTATGATAAAGTGGTCGATAGGATCTTCTTCGAAGTTTCTGATCACAAAGCTTCTATTTCCAAGCAACGATTTGGCTCATTGCTAGGGTTTGCTGCTGACCCTTCAAGGGTTAATCCGGAGACAATTCCGATAGGGCACCTCTACAATATGTTCTACAATATGGGGTACACGGAGGCGCTCACCTCCATCGCTAAGTTCAAGAAATCTTGTTTACCGCCACAGTGGAACGGCATGTTCACTATGCTTTTCAAGGGTCTATCTGAGAGGAGCTCAGGTTCAGATGGCTCCAGTCGACTATTCCTGTCCATTATGTACGGAGTTTACAACGGCGTCAACGTCGACTATGGGTTGGTTCTCTGGCAACAACTCATCCAGAGTTTATCTTCTTCTTCACGACATTCTGAGGTGTCGTATGCAAGGTTTTGGACCTTCATCACTAAGTGGGTGATGGATAAGCAAGATGTCCCCACTGTTGCCGGTGCAGCGATGTCTTCGATTGGTACATTCCATACCACGAAGATTATCGTATCAGATGCATCAAAATTTCCTTTCAATGGTTCCATCCCGGAGACCATGTACGCTGATGTTCCAGCTGACAGCAGGATTATCCGGACCTACAAGGAGTTCAAGCAGTCTGGTCCGAGGGATCTCACGCCGGAGATGCTCAAGTCCATTCATGATGCCGATAAGCCTGTTTCGAGAGGCAAAAAGGCAGATAAAGGCAAACAGGTGGCCAAAGGGGCTAAAGGCCCTTCTCCTAGGAAGAGGAAATCAATGAAAGCTGCTCAGTCCCCGCAGCAGAAGAGGCGAAAGACTCAACCAAAGCGAAAGCTCATTATCGCTTCCTCTTCAGATGAGTCGGAGGGTGAGAGTTCGGGTTCGGACGACTCTCCAAGAGGCAACACACCTCCAAGGGGCAACACACCACCCAGATTACCTACCCCTGATATGCAAATCCATACCTCTCCACTTCCCTCTCCCACTCAAACAATTCCTACTTCCATTCCCACCATAAACCCCTCTACCAACATTCCTAAAACCTCTTTCCTTATACCACCACCCATTTTCACCGATGCCACAACAACATCTACTGCAAAGGTTACAACCAACGTATCTGATACGGGGATTCATATCGATGCAACCGAACGACCTCCAGCAACCGAAACCATACACACAATCGAAACCCAACAACCACCCGAACCTACCCCCACTCAAACTCAACTTGAACCTACACATACCACAACACCACCAGCTTCACCACCCCCACCATCTCTAGGTCATGCCTCTGATGGAGATAACCCTTTCCTTGGCGGGGAAAACATGACCTTTGATTCGGTCTATTACAGTCCGTTTCAGTTGCAAAGCGACGATGATGAGGATGCTCCAGTAACAAAGAAGCACCTTAAGGAGCTGCATGAAAAGGTGGACTTGCTCATTGCTTCCTCCTCCAATTCTCAATCCTCTCTCTCTGAATCTACTCTTCAGAAGATTGTTGATGCCTTCTCCAGGGCTCAGCATGATTCGGTCGCTTCTGCCACCGCCGCCATAGATGCCTCGACGAAAGCTTGTGAGGCAGCGACTGAAAAAGTCGATAAACTATTCTCTGACGCCTCTACTCTGTTACAATCTTTACAGGAGAGTCCTGCTGCTACCAAGACAACACTGGAACCAATTGTTCAACAGTTGGCCACGTTCGTCTCCACAGAGTTGAAGTCCTTCGCCACCCTTCGTCAAACTTTAACAGACGACAACTCTGCCCTTCGGACCTCTATCGACGAGCGCCTCTCTAAACTCCAAGAGGATCTTGCCTATGACAACTCGTTGATGGACGCTCTAGCAAGGAAGACCACTGCCCTAAAGGTCAAGAGTGCTTAGCTTTCCAATTCTCAGCAACAAATTGACGCTCTTCGATCCGAACGGGAGGTAATCAAGACGTGTGTTTCGGATGTACACTCAACTATATCCAACATCCTTGAAGCGCACGATCCGATACTGAACCATTTTGTGAGGCGAACCCTTGCAGAGAAACTCACTCCTGCCCTGGATCTTCTCAGTAAAATTGAAGGGCTACCTAGTTTTGTGTCCACTCCGAAACAAGGGGGAGAAAAGGAGTCCGGATCGCAACCTCCTCATTCCTCGAAGGCAACTCACACAACCGAGCCTCCTCCTACAGGCCAAGCTTCTAGTTTGGGTGTGAAGGACAAAGGCAAGAAACTTGCTGATGATGAAGAGGAAGATGATCAAGAAACTATTGCCGACTTGCTGAAACGCAAAAGTCGTTGCAATACTGAAGATGACCATGTTCGTGTGGCGCGAGAAGCTGAAGAAGCTGAGCGCAAACAAAAAGAAGCCCACGACCTACTCGAGAGCAGGAAGACTCTTTTCCCTGCTTGGACTCTCGAGAGGATGATTAAGGAGGCAATCATTACTCCGAGTATCTTATGGCTTAAACCGGTAATCTCCTTTTACTGCTACAACTCTGTTGACTCTCAGTTCGACATGCCCTTAACCTGAAAGGCGTTCATCTTTCACGCCTTCGCTAACGTTGCTGAGATTCCTCATCCTTATCTGGAGGTTGATCGGGAATTGATCGAGTTCTATCTGAAGGCCGCTCAACCCCAGTACCAAACCTGGAGCGCTCAGAAGATCATCAACGTTCGGGTTCTGAAGCCATATACTGTAGGGAGATTTATCAACGTTCGGTTCAAAGTGCTCAGAGGGTCTGCTAAAACCGAACATGCCATATCTTTAGTAGATCTACCGAACCTCAACCCCCATGACTGGATCGTTTTGCACAACATCCTATTGACTAATGAGGCTGAATATGGTCCGATCATTGACCATCTCAAAAGGATGTTGGTGTGCTATATCATGGAGGTCGCCCTGATGGATCAGAAGATTGCAAATGTCTTCAAGAAGAAACCGAAGATCTCTCATGTTGGCTCGGCCAGTGATCTAAACCACATGAAGATGGGAAAGATTGACCCAAGGCGAAACTCGGTCATGTTCACTAGGGCTGAAGGACATAAATGTCTCTTTGCCTTAGCGGATAAACATCTTTATACCACTGCTTGTCTTGAGCATGTGCTGGGGATCATCCACAGGTGTAAAGAAAATACAATGGATGATATCAAATACTTTAACGACATGATTCAGTGGTACATCCAATTAAGACAGACAATACTTACCCTTATCTCGCGTCTGTTTGATACTGTAAAGAAGAAGGCTCCAGCTGCTGGCCCAAGTAAGAAGACAAAGTGATCTCGCTCCAATTGACGCAAAGGGGGAGATTGTTGGGTAGCAGATTTGTTTTGTATTGCGTCATTGGGCTCGATTAATAGTCCAAGTTTTGTACTCTGGTTTGGGCCTGTCCAACCGTGAGCTTGTAGGGTTTAGTATATAATAATGTGCTTGCATGCATATTAGTAAAACGATCTAGAAAACGATTAGAAAAGATTTACGGGAGATCACAGATTTCTTTCATCGTTCTTGTAAACCCTTAATCCTCTATAGTAGAAGTTCTTTATCGAGCTCTTCTGAGGATTGTTGATTAATCATTCGACATCTTCGATCCATTATTGTGTTCTTGCTATTTACTTGTTTATTTCTTTACCTGTTTTATAGATCTAATCGATCTTCTAGTTATTATGAGAATATTATATTAAAGGAGAAATCATATTGTTTAATTAATATTAGTCAAGAATTAATAAGAATTAAGTTTGTGACTAAAAGAGATTAATTAAACTTAAGGGACTTGAACTGTCAATTGTATGATAGTTGAATATTGAGCTCCATATTAAAGGGGTGGACGAATTCTATGGGGAAACCCATTAGAAATCGTCCTAGGGCCTTTAAGGAAGGAGTCCATGGGTTGCTTAGGGCTTAAGCATCCAAATTAGGGTTTCCTTGTTTGATAACCCTAATAGCTTCACTATTTAAAGATCCCTAGAGCACCAAAAACGTGGGCAAGTAACTCCTTAGGGTTTTGGATGGTTTTTGGGTGTCTCCTTTCTCTTTTTTCTTCATCCTCTTGCTCTTGGTGTTTGTAAACCATTAGAGGAGTGACATTTGTGACTCTAAGCTTTCTAAAGTCAATACAAGGAGGATTTGGGATTGTTATTGCTACATAACAATCAAGGTATGATCTAAACCCTAATTCATATGTTATATTGATTATTATATATTAGATCTAGGGTTTATAGTCTTGGATGAATTGCATGTACAATAGAGAAACCTAGATCCAAGCATTAGGGTTTGTATGAGCACATAGATCGAAAGGTTAAACGTATGAAACAAAGCCGCATCCTGATAGTGAGGGTTCGCTGGAATGTTAAACAGAGACCCGATTCCACTTAGGAGCGTGAAGACCCGAAGCAGTAGATTCATCCACATCTCTTTTCAATTCATGAACTGTATCCTAATCTTTGAATTTCGGGATGAAATTCCCTCTAACGGGGGGATAATGTGACAACCCAAAGTTTGTCCATCGCCGTAACCCATTTCATCCGTAAAATCCGTCTTTAAACGATTCGTTCCGATTTTGTTTTCGAGCTAAGTTATTTAAATTTATGTGTTTATTAAAATCTCATGAGTGTCCAAACCCTTAGGAACTCATGAAATTGGCCCAAATTATTAATTTGAAATTTTTTAGATTCGATCCCGCCGAGTTATGACAACTTAATCAGGTGCGACCAAAAGCCCCGTTTAACGTCGGTATCGGATATAATTCCACCTTGTCCCGAACTTGGACCCTATTTAAAGAGGATTAAGCTTCCATTTGAAGCTTTTGCTCTCTCTCACTACTCTCTCTCTAACTTCTCTCCTCAAACCAAAGAACAGGTCCAAAAACATCAATTTAAGGCTCAAATTCATCAAGGTAACTCCCTTAACTCATAGTATAGCATGATTAGCCTTCAAATTCGTGATTTATCTATGATTTAGGACCATGTTCATGAGCGTACGGCCCTGGAACATGCTTGGGCCGTAAACACATATAAAGAGGGTTTTTGAGCCTTAAAACCCTTCCAAACCAACTTTGGGGCTTAAACATGACTTAATGGCTTATCAAATCGGACTTACAACACTTTGAACATCATTTTTGAGGAGTAAACATGAGTTTACTGCCCAAGAACATGCTTGGGCCGTAAACTCATATTCATGGGGAGTAAACTCAAATCCAAGTGTTTAAATGCCCCTTAAACACACCAATAGCTTTGGATTAAATTCTAGAACCAACCACAATTGCTCTAAGGGCCTTAAACATGATAAAAACAACTCCATAAGGAGTTCACGGCCGTAAACCCCCCAAGGATGGGTTCCTGGGTCGTAAACTCCTAAAACATGGTCAAATGATACCCTAAATTCCATCCAAGACTTGTAAAATGAGTTAAATCACATGTGATTGACCTTACACCACCAAAACATGTAAGAACTGTACATAGGGGAGCTTACAGCCGTAAACTCCTAGTTTACTGCCGTAAGCACCTTTAAGTGGTCCATTTGGTGGTTTAATTCCTTTCCAATGCCTTAAAGCCAAACTTAGAATTACCCCTCAAGTGTTTTAAGGCCATTTAGCACCCAAAAGCACAACCCATGAGTTCACGGCCGTGAACTCATGTGGATGTGGTGTTTAGGGCCAAAAAATCTTCTAATAGTTTACTCTTGAAGAGTAAACTCCATTCCTAATCCATACACGTCCTTAGATGTCACCCGGGTCACTCCAAACACTTGATTTGAAGTGTTTTCGCGTCTGGGAGTGTATTATCATATCTAATTAGTGATTTAAATCTAATTAGATATCATTTCATATTACATAGGAACCTCGCACGTTATCAAGCCCCGAACCGACACTTAGCATCCAAACCGACACGTTTTCTCGTCTGGTGAGTTCATACCCCTACCCTTTTTCAATGTTTTTCAATGTTTTCAAGGGGTGGGGGGGAATACAAGAAAAAGTACAAGAATATCTTGTACTTAAATTCATTATTTCATTTGAATGGTTTCATAATCCGTACACTTTTAAGAATTGAAAATATAATAACAAACTGTTTTGACATGCAGAGTTGTTTTTCAAACCGATTTCAATTCTTATTATATAGTGTTATACTTTATACTTCACAATTGATTGTTCACATATTTACAGTTGAAATCATAGATCTTTTGTATTGTCCTTAATAAAACACCCCCTAGATTCGAGTGTGAAGGACAGGTATCATTAGAACTTTAGTCAGGTCCTTGATAGTACTCCCCTTAGATACGAGAGTAAAGGACTAATAAAACAGGGTTTCCGTATTAATAATTTCAGTTTTAAATTCATTAATCTTAAGATTGGAGACACGTCCTTTGTAACACTTCCCCTAGATACGAGAGTGGAGGACTACCCCTATAACCAGAATCTCCGGAAAGGGAGAGCATGACTTGAGTGTATAGATCTATATGGGATTGACTGTCCCGCACCTGGCTGCTAGCTACAGCCGAACCAAAAGGTTCAAGGGTGACAGAAGTCATAAAAGATATTGACCCCGTTCCGAGTCATATCTAGTCTGTAGTATGGTTATGGAACTCGCAATCAAGATTATGAATACTTTACACTTAATTATTAGTTTTATATATGTGTTAAAACTAATGTACATTTAAGGGTAATCAGACTTTCAGGAGACTCCACACACACACTTTAAGTATGGTAGATACTTGTACATTAATTTCAGATTCGGTAACACTTCACAAACATTTTAGGAAAATAAGGGTTTTTCCTGGGATAACATTTGTACATAATCAGAAACGTGTAACAATTCAGATAACTAAACTTTACAATACACAAGTGTAAACATGTTTTCGGTGTACATCTTTTATAGTACATTTGTTGGATTCGATAACCAACTATTAAGAAAATATGGGATTTTCTTGGGTTCGTAACTTTTTCAGAAAACCGGAAGGAAACTTGTTAATTTTCAGAAAACAAAACCGCTTATGAACTCACCACCTTTATGCTGATTTTCAAACTGCTTGTATTCTCAGGTCCGCATTAGACAGGTACCCGATGATCCCTTTTGTCGAAGACGGAGTGCGTTGAAGACACGTCTTACATTTGTTCATATATATATACATATGTATCACACCTATACAACTTTACTTTCAAACAAATGTAAACTTTTATATGTAATGTAATGGTTGTTTTACTTTTCTTACTATGTACATTGGATTTGATACTCAACGTGGAGTCCACCCCGGAACATTTCCGCCCTGGGTTTCGGGGTGTGATAGATTGGTATCAGAGCCCTTGTTTATAGTGAATAAAGTATACCAAACCTTACATGGTATAAGACTATAAACACTAAGGGGCCTAAGTGCTCTGAACTAAAAGTATACTTCAAAGTATAAGTATTTTCAAAAGTAAACAAGTATACCAAACCGTCGAGATCCGTAACTAAAAGTAGAACAAAACATAAGTAAATGGGTGTTGTACGCTGCGGTTAAACCTGGGCAGTTATGTAGTCGTGTCTAGGATCAATATAGCCTGGCCAACTATATTCATTCGAGACACGGCCAACATGTGCTTGGAAGTGACTGTGGTGTGCGACATGCCTAAAACTTACCCTAATACCCCAAACATCGAGCCAGTGTCATAGCGAATCATGAAATACTATGGGAGTATTTCTCGAGCCAATCCTTAGTAGAAATCCTCATCCAAGCGTTGTTCTTGATTATTCCTTTAGCGATAATTTATTTGCTTTGATAACCCTTTCCTGCTTTATCGCTTATTCGGAATATATACCTGTGATATCACTTGATTCAATTCAGAGGACTTACCATCTTCTCTTTCCTGATCTTATTAGATCAAGATGCCTCCAAGAAAGAGACCCAGCTCAAAGACCAACAACCCTCCGCCACCACCTCCTCCTGAATTTGATCTTGTGATGTTCCAGGCTGCTGTTACCGTCGCGGTGGTAGCTGTTATGTCTCAAAGGAACTCCGGTGGTTCCGGTGGTTCGGGAGGTGGTACCCAAACCCAAAACCAAGAAGGCAGTCAGGGACACCGAAAAGAGGGTTCCTATAAAGATTTCATGAACGCAAAACCCACGTCCTTTGATGGCACTGGAGGTGTCATTTCCCTCACCCGATGGTTCGAGAAAATCGAATCTATCTTTGTAATTTGTGCCTATTCAGAATCTGACAAGGTGAAGTTCGCTGCCTGCACCTTCATCGAAAAAGCCCTGACTTGGTGGAATGGCCGAGTCAAATCCCTAACCTTACCTGTAGCCAATGCCATGGGTTGGGAAGCCATGAAGGAACTTCTGCTGGCTGAGTACTGCCCTCGGGGCGAAATGCAGAAATTAGAGCACGAACTCTGGAACCTGAAGATGAAAGGTTCCGATATTGCCGCTTACACTTCCAGGTTCGATGACTTGGCGTTACTCTGCCCGGGAATGGTTACCCCGGAGAGTAAGAAGATAGAGAGATTCATCTGGGGGCTGACCCAGCCAACAAAAGGAAACATCTTAGCTGCGAGGCCGGATACATACGACAGCACCAAATGCTTAGCACAAACCTTAATCGACCATAGTGATGACCTTGAGGAAGCAGCTACCACTCCTGAGCCGACAGAGAGGAGTGGCGAGAAAAGAAAAATTAGGAAGAAGAAGAAAAGTCAGACATCGCAGGAGTCTTCGAAGAGGCAGCAAACTGTGGCAGTTCACACTTCTACTTCCCCAGTAGCTATTTCTGTTGTTGGATCCTCAGCTCGAACACCTACCAGTAGGTATGTTGGAACCCTCCCTAGTTGTGACAAGTGCAACTATCATCACCTCACTTCCAGCCCATGCCGAGAGCTGTTTTGCAACAGTTGTGGCAAAAAGGGTCACACTGCGAAGAACTGCAAGACACCAACTCAATCAACCAATCAAGCTTCCGGAGCGGGCATTGGGCAAGCCTGCTATGGTTGCGGAGAAGTCGGGCATTTTAAGCAAAACTGCCCCAAGGCAGCAACGACTGGCAACACCGGAAGAGTTCTAGCAATAGGACGAGAGGAGACAGCCGCTGATCCCATTGTCACCTCAAGTATATTCCTCCTCAAGAACTCTTACGTCTGCAATCCTTTTCGATTCAAGTACTGAAAGAAATATCTGTTAACTATTCATTCAGACATCTTCTTAATCTTGGTCCTTCACTAGTAAATGAGACATTCACCGTCGAGACGACTAACAATGGGAAAGAGAACTTTATCGATACATCCATAGGTTAACCTTTTACTCTAAACGACCATTTTTCATCCATTGATCTTATGTCGGTTTCATTAAATAGTTTTGAATGTTATCTGTGGCATGGACTGGTTGAGTCCCAATTGTGCCGATACCTTTGTATTGAAAAATCCATCCATCCCAATCTCCTTTCTGGTCAGACCCTCATGATCTACGACAATAAATTCGGTTCCAACCTTCGTATCATTTCGAGCACCAAAACTCAAGATTTTTTCCAGATAGGAGTGCCATGCATTCTTAGCCCATGTGATCCACGAGAAAAAGGAGTTAGAGACCTCGAGAACGTCCCCGAAGTCTGTGAATTTCCTGATGTATTTCCTGTATAGCTTCCAGGAACTCTTTCTGAACGTTAGGTTGAGTTTCACATCGACCTAATTCCTGGAACTACCCCAGTAGCCAAATCTCCGTATCGCTTAGCTCCAACAGAAATGCAGGAGTTATCCAGTCAACTTGATGAGTTGACCGTCACAACCGATATCCTCTTTCCTCGAATAGATGACCTTTTCGATCCACTTCAGGGAACCAACCACTTCTCAAAGATAAACCTTAGGTCAAGGTACCATTAGCTACAAATCCATGAGAGTGGTGTTTCTTAGACAATATGCAAGAATCGATATGGTCACTGTAAGTTCGTAGTGATGCCCATAGGTCAAACCATTTTCCTTGATCATATAGTAGACGATGATGACATACGTATAGAATCCTCCTAAGATCAAAGCAATAGAGAATTAGTCGGCACCGAAGATATCCACAGAAACTCGTCAATTCTTGGGTCTCGCTCGCTACTATTGCGGGTTCATTTAGAATTTTTCCTAAATCGCCAAAACCCTAACCATTCTAACACAGAAAGATGTACCCTCTTGTTGGAGGTCTTACTCTTAAAAGACATGGTACGCCTTGGAAAGCACGAAAAACTTAACTCGTGGTACATTAGACACTTCGAGATCCTCGTTAGAAATCGATCCCGTAGCCCTCTCCGAGCTACCTTCAAAACTTAGCAGCATCCATCCGGTATTCCACGTCTTTATTCATAAGGAGTGCCGACCCGACAAAACCCTAGAAATCCCTTTGATGAGGTCGAAAACAACGGAAGACTGAACCCTATCGAAGAACCAAACAAAATCATAGATCGAAAGGTTAAACATACGAAACAAAGCCACATCCTGATAGTGAGGGTTCGCTAGAATGTTAAGCGGAGACCCGATTCCACTTAGGAGCGTGAAGACCCAAAGCAGTAGATTTATCCACGTCTCTTTTCAATTCATGAATTGTATCCTAATCTTTGAATTTCGGGATGAAATTCCCTCTAACGGGGGGATAATGTGACAACCCAAAGTTTGTCCATCGCCGTAACCCATTTCGTCCATAAAATCCGTCTTTAAATGATTCGTTCCGATTTCGTTTATGGGCTAAGTTATTTAAATTTATGTGTTTATTAAAATCTCATGAGTGTCCAAACCCTTAGGAACTCATGTAATTGGCCCAAATTATTAATTTGAAAATTTTTAGATTCGATCCCGCCGGGTGACAAAAGTCATAAAAGTATGTTTATGGAACTCTCAATCAAGATAAGGTTTAAGGGTGACAAAAGTCATAAAAGATATTGACCTCGTTTCGAGTCATATCTAGTCTGTAGTATGGTTATCGAACTCGCAATCAAGGTTATGAATACTTTACACTTAATTATTAGTTTTATATATGTGTTAAAACTAATGTACATTTAAGGGTAATCAGACTTTCAGGAGACTCCACACACACACACTTTAAGTATGGTAGATACTTGTACATTACTTTCAGATTCGGTAACACTTCACAAACATTTTAGAAAAATAAGGGTTTTTCCTGGGATAACATTTGTACATAATCAGAAACGTGTAACGATTTAGATAACTAAACTTTACAATACACAAGTGTAAACATGTTTTCAGTGTACATCTTTTACATTACATTTTTTGGATTCGATAACCAACTATTAAGAAAATATGGGATTTTCTTGGGTTCGTAACTTTTTCAGAAAACCGGAAGGAAACTTGTTCATTTTCAGAAAACAAAACCGCTTATGAACTCACCAGCTTTATGCTGATTTTCAAACTGCTTGTATTCTCAGGTCCGCATTAGACAGGTACCCGATGATCCCTTTTGCCGAAGACGGAGTGCGTTGAAGACACGTCTTACTTTTGTTAATATATATACATATGTATCACACCTGTACAACTTTACTTTCAAACAAATGTAAACTTTTATATGTAATGTAATGGTTGTTTACTTTGCTTACTATGTACATTGGATTTGATACTCAACGTGGAGTCCGCCCCGGAACGTTTCCGCCCTGGGTTTCGGGGTGTGATACATTTCTACTATATTGGTTTTCCTAAGTTTACTAGATGGATGATTTAATAATTTCCTAAACTTGGGGGTAATATAGATCTTATCGGCACCAGAATCGAAAAGTATGTTTGCTTATAGATTTTTAATTAGGTACATCCCTTCAACTTCGGGCAGTCTCTCCTATAATGCCCTACCTCCCCACATGCATAACAATCGCTGCTTCCTGTTGCTGTTACAGATCCTTGGTTTCTCACAAGTGCTAGTGCAGGTGTTGGGAATCTACACCTTTGAGCAAGGTAACCCTTTCTGCCATAATTGCTACATACCCAACAAGCATTGTTTTGATTATACCACCATTTATTACACTTTGAACTACCCATGCATGTTGCTTTAAGGAAGTAGTCTCGGTTGTTGTTGTTGTTTTAACCGCATATGCTTGAACGACTTCACCCTTCTTTTAATAGATGGTTACCTAGCCTTTCCCGTGGAAACTCTTCCAACATTCCTTTTGCTACTCCTCATCTTTAAAAGATAAGACTTCTGGACCATGGTGCCACGACATATCTCTTGGTTCATCAGGATGAAGGCAAGCCTTTTGGCACTATCATAGGTGGCCGGATTAGAAGCAATAACTAATCCTTGAATGGACTGGGGTAGACCCTAAATGTATCTTTCTACCTTCTTGTATTCCGAAGTGACCATTTTGGGACACAAGATAGCCAGATCATTAAAACGATTTATGTAGGCATTCATATCCTCACATGGACAATACTCTTTTATCATAAGCTTCTTCAGTTCGCTCAGAGACATAGAAATGGCATTGCTAATGCCCGTTGTCTTTGCATAACTATTCCAATACGTAAGGGTTTCATCTGCCAGGGTGCAGATAGGAGACTTCACTTTGCAGTCCTTAGTGCAAAAGCTAATCTCAAAGGCAGACTCCATTTTCTCTATCTAATGGATCAAACCTACTACACCTTCTTTTTCGTAGAAGGATTTTGGCTAGCATTTTTTAAAATCTTTATAGGAACAGGGTCTTGGTGAACCTTTGTTGTCTCCCTCAGAACTATCTCCTCCAATTCCATCTCCTGATCTCATATTCTTATTGGCTTCGAAAAGTTGTTGTGTCCATAGGTATAGGGTCGAGGTTATTTTGGAAACCTGGTTGGTTTCGGTTGGCTCTTGAACGAGGCATGATTCTATATTACAATTAAGGTAATCATTAGATGTTAAAATCCCTTCATCGTTTGGTAATTAATGTTAGATTAAATGTCTAAGCCCATAACTATTATTGGTATGTACTAGACCCGAGAGTAGCATGGTCCATTTGGGTTGCATATCATCAGAAAAATTTGTTAGGATGAACTCTTGAGAGAAGTTTATATTGTTGTTTAAGGTGTCTAAGTCCATAACTCATTGATGGGTTTTGAGCATTCTAACACTTCCTAAGTGTACATGCAACCCTAAAACCTTGGATCTATGATTGTCTAATAATCATGCAAAGTTGTTTTTCCAAGGTTATGATCCTATCTAGCATACATGGGGAACAATTTTTCTTTGAATAAAAGATAGAACTACATACCTTGTTGTTGAAAGTATTCCTTGAAACCTTGTGAGCCTAGCACCTCAAGTGTGATGCCTCTAATGCTTCACACAACACCAAATGCAATGAACAAACTTAAGAGAAAACTCTAACACTTTGCAAAATCGGCCAAGCCCTCTTATTTCTTAGTGTAGCCGATTTTAAGGAGAGTTCATTTGCTTATATAGTGTGTTGCATTAGGTAAACCCTAATGTAACATGACTCTTCATTTCATGATCCATGGGTTAACTCCATGGAGCATCCTATGGGTGGAACCTAACTTGATAATCCATGGAGCCTCTTAGCCCAATATATAAGTTATGGAAGATTTACATAATCTACCCATATATCTAATTAGCTACCTTTTGATCACTTAATTAATTCTAAATTAATTCTTGATGAAAACTAATCAAATAATATTATTAATATATTAGAAGTTATAATATATTAATAAACCATAAGTGTTATTTCTCTCATTTTAGTTTATCCAATTGCATGGTGCCATGCAACCCAAATGGACCATGCCGGGTCGGGTCAAGTACATACCAGAAATAGTTATGGAATCAGACACCTTATCCAACAGTCTCCCACTTGGATAAGTCTAATAACTATAACTACAAGACTTCAGGAACCGATCGGCAATCGTATCTCTTTCAAGGTCTCTCAGAACTGAGAACATGTTGATACACCATTTATGATAAGTGATCATATAATCCTCTGTTCTAGATATCAGTCGGACAGTTACATGGAAGAATGTCTTACTTATTGTCCAGCAGTTTGTTTCCCGATTTCTGATTTGTTTGACAAAGAACTTAATCGAACACATAAATTTAGTTCTGACCGGGCCCGATACATAGGTCAAAACAAAATCATTGAGGGGCCCAGATGTCAGCTTCTAATCGAAAAGGGAACAGATAAAATTCGACTCATATGTTTGCTCTACTACTTGTTGAATCATACACAAAAGCACATTTTATAACATCGAGTTACCAATGTGTTTTCGTACAATCAATGCATAACCAATTCATAGGCAACAAATCATATCTCTAGGTTTGAAGACTTATATGATATTACCGTCTCACGATCACTCGAGATAAATTTCCATGAAGTGATTCCAGTGAGCGTGAGTTGATTCCAATACTCAGAACTTATGAGCACTCATGAAGTGTTGTCCTATAAATTTAACACCTACAACCAACTTCATGACAGTCTTAATTCATATCTACTTCGAACATATGACCGACTGTGGACAATTTGGACAATTTGAATAATATGTAAAACAAAACATAATATTCTGGAAGTCAAAGCATGCAAAAGAAATTATAGTAAACGGTTGAAAAAAGATAGCAACACTTTACTCATAAATAAACACAAATTTTATTCATCATCAAATGTCAATTACACTTTACCAATTTCAAAATTATCTAACTACTAAAACTAATATCATCCTTCAGCCCTATGCTCCGAGCATGCTAGAGATGCTTAACCCTACTCAGTCCCTTTGTGAGGGGATCTGCTGGGTTCTCATCCGATGATACCCTCTTTGCCACGAGGATTCCTTCTTCTATGCGATGTCTGATAAAATGATATTTTATGTCGATGTGTCTGGATCTCCCGTGATCCCTTGGTTCCTTGGCTAAGCCAACAACACTTTCACTGTCACAGAAAATTTCCATAGGCTCCTTTATAGCTGGTACTACTCTAAGGTCTCCAATGAAGTTCTTCTGCCATATTGCCTCCTTTGCTGCCTCGCTCGCTGCTATATACTCTGATTCACAAGTGGACTCAGCCACTGTCTCCTACTTGGAACTCTTCCAAGTGATTGCTCCTCCGTTTAAGGTAAAGACCCGGCCTGACTGAGAGCGGAAATTATCCCTATAAGTCTGGAAGCCAGCATGACAATACCCTACAACTCTCAAGTCACCACTCCCACTGAGGGTAAAGATCCAATCCTTAGTCCTCCGCAGATACTTGAGAATATTCTTTATCGCAGTCTAGTGAGCCTTGCCAGGGTTCCGCTGATACCTGCTAACCATGCTCAAAGAAAAAGCTACATCAGGTCGAGTTCAAGTCATATCATACATGATTGAGCCTACAGCCGAAGCATAAGGCACCCGACTCATTTCTGCTATTTCTTCAGCACCTTGTTCAAGTAGGTACTTTGACTAAGTCCAATTATGTCACACCCCCGGCCGAGGCGGCGGAACATGCCGGGCTATGTGACTAAGTTCATGGATCATAGATAAATTGAATATACAACACAAGTACAACAATAAACAAAACAACATTTCATTATATATTTATGTTTTCATACATGGTTCTTACAGATAGTAATATAATAATATTACGAGTTTGCCTTAACAGTTAGGCATAACAGTTCAAAAGTAGAAAATTAAAGTACTTGCGAGCCATGTTTTCCATCGTCTGAGTGTCCCCGAATATTCACTGATTTCCTGAGAATACATGTATTTTGAAAGTCAACACGAGGTTGGTGAGAGTCACAGGTTTTCTGCTAGCCGCAGTAATAATACTTTCAAAAGTCCAAAAGTATATTTTTCTTGTATAACAATAGTTGAAACAATGCTTGTCATGAGTCTTTAAAACCCAATAAGTAATTTTATAAATTAATCTATGCTTTTAAAGAAAACGTGTTTGATATAACTTCATGAAAGTTTAAATATATCCATTGTATAAGTAACCACTATATTTAAAAACAGTTCTGAAAGCAACCAAACCTATGGTTGTAGTGAAAAAGTGAGAGAGATTTGTGTTAATGTTTTTAGTGAGTTCTATAATCGAGCTATAGACGAAAAGTACCCCTCCCTACGACGCTTCATTGGACGTCGTAGTACCAATTATAGACACATATCACCTGCTTCGATTGATCAGTCGATGGTTGTAGCTAGCAACCGCAGGTGGGGTTGTCGACCCCATATAGATCTATATATATGTACCTCGCTCCGAAGATTAACGATTATAGCAGTGTGGGGCAGACTAAGTGATTAAACTCAGCTAATGAATAGTAGTGTCTCACTCAAAAACCATTAACAAAAAGTTTGTGAATAACTCTCAGCCCTATCTTAATTATAGATAAGTACCAGGCATAATGAATTTCGTAGTATAGTATTTGTAAAAGCCGAGTATGGTTAACGTATTTATAAAAGTATAAATTACTCGCTTTTATAGAGATATGTATTTTAACATAATGATCTTGTACAAGTGTGTAAAGCCTTATGCATGATAATATTCAAAATTGTAGCATGCGTATCAGATATTACATAATAATTGAAATTAACTCCTTTATATTTCGTTAGATGCAATCAAAGCTGAATGAGTTAATTACAAATAGATTTTCTGAAATTTAGTCGTTTGAAATCTATGCCCTAAATTCCGGGATGTCACGTTACCTCCCCGTTAAGGGAATTTCGTCCCGAAATTATTTCATTATTGGCTACTTTACACTAGGAGTTAGTTCTTTCACTAGTGGAGGGGGCATCGTTGAATAAGTGTGGGTACTTTTGCTTCATTTGGTCCTCGCGTTCCCAAGTAAACTCCGACCCTCTACAAGAGTTCCATCGGACTTTTACTATAGGTATGCGGTTTTGTTTGAGTCTTTTAATCTCCCGATCCATAATCTCCACCGGTTCCTCCATGAAGTGTAGCTTTGTGTTGACCTGAATTTCATCGAGTGGTAAAACCAAGTTTTCATCAGCTAGGCACTTTTTGAGATTACACACGTGGAAGGTATAGTGAACCTTGTTGAGCTCTTGAGGTAGCTTGAGCTTATAAGCTACCCGACCAACCCTTGCTAGGATCTCGAAGGGTACGATGTAACGTGGGTTTAGCTTTCCTCTTTTTCCGAATCTAATGACACCCTTCCATGGGGCAACTTTTAGTAGGACTCGGTCTCCTGCTTTGAATTCCAATGGTTTGTGTCTGTTGTCAGCATAACTCTTCTACCGACTACGTGTGGCTTTTAGCCGTTCTTTTATCTGAACAATCTTTTCTGTTGTCTCCTGAATGATTTCAGGTCCAGTGAATAGTGTATCTCCAATATGTTTTCCTGCTAGTTGGGTATCTCTAACCTCTGCCCAACATAATGGTGAACGACATTTGTGCCCATACAAGGCCTCGAATGGAGAGGCCTTTATACTAGTGTGATAGCTGTTGTTGTAAGAGAACTCAACTAATTGCAAGTGAGTATCCCATGCGTTACCAAAGTGTATCACACAAGCGCGAAGCATATCTTCCAGAGTTTGTATTGTCCTTTCGCTCTGGCCATCCGTTTGAGGATGATATGTTGTACTCATGTCGAGTTTTGTGCCTAGGGACCTTTGTAGTGATTGTCAAAATCTGGAAGTGAATCTACTATCTCGGTCCGAGATGATAGATATTGGCACACCGTGTAGTCTGACTATCTCCTTGAGATAAGTTCTGGTGAGTTTTTCCATCTTATCAGTTTCCTTGATGGCTAAGAAGTGAGCGGACTTGGTCAGACGGTCAACCACTACCCATATGGTATCGTAACCGCTTGATGTCTTGGGCAACTTTGTTATAAATTCCATTGTTATTTGCTCCCACTTCCATTTTGGAATTGATGGTTGTTGTAGCAGGCCAGACGGTTTCTGGTACTCAGCCTTGACCTTGGAACAGGTCAAACACTTACCGACATAGGTGGCAATTTCTGCCTTCATATTGGGCCACCAATAATGCTTCTTGAGATCGAGATACATCTTGTCTGATCCGGGATGTATCGAGTATCTTGACTTGTGAGCTTCATTTAAAACCAAATCTCTGACTTCTCCAAATCTTGGAGTCCAAATTCGGTTCATGAAGTATCGCGTTCCATCTGTTGGATTAATGTCTAAGTCCATAACTATAATTGGTAAGACTTGACCCGACCCGGCATGGTCCATTTGGGTTGCATACCATCATGCACTTGGATAGACTATAATGAGAGAAATAAGACACTTATGGTTATTAATATATTATAAGTTCTAGTACATTAATAATAAGAATAATAAGATTATTTAATTAGTATTGATCAAGAATTAATCTAGGATTAATTAAGTGATCAAAATAAGACTAATTAAATATATGGGTTAATTGTGTAAATCATCCATACTTGTATAGTGGGCTAATGCTCCATGGATAATCAAGTTGGGCTAAAACCCATAGGATGGTCCATGGATGCTCCATGGTGTATTTGTACCCATGGATCATGGAAATGAAAGGCCATGTCAATTAGGGTTTACATGGTGTAACCCTAACTATATAAGCATCTTATTCTTGACCAAAATCGGACACTAGTGTGTGAAGTGAAAGGGCTAGCCGATTTCATGAGTTGTAGAATTCTCTCAAGCTATTCTAAGTGTTTTGGTGATTGTCATTCCATTTGAGGTGTCACACTTGGGGCACTAGGCACTCAAGCTTCATGAAGACTTTCTACATCAAAGAGGTATGTATTCTATCTTGTTACACTCATTGTTTTGTATGCTAGATTAGGATTATACCTTGGATGTTCTTATTTGTATGTATAATAGAGAAAACATAGATCCAAGGTATTTAGGGTTGCATGTACACATAGAAGTGTTAGAATGCTCAAAACCCAACAGTGGTATCAGAGCCTAGGCTTGTTTTCTTGTTATACCTGCAATAGAAGCTGAAAAAAACGAATTTGTTGCTGTCTGATCATCAGACTCGGCGAGTCCATGCCTAAAAAGTGATGAATTCGATCCAACTCGTCGATTTGGTTCATGCACTCGACGAGTTGGACCCCCAGACAGCATAAACTCGACTTTTTTGGCTGGAATTGGACTAGGAACATTACCCAAAGATGTTTTGGACTTATAAACTTGTTTTTGATGTGGTAATGTTCATGCTAATCCAATTTTAAATATAATTGTCAATAGATTCATGTTTTGTATTAGTTTAAAGTGTTACTCTAATTACATGAAAAAATTTGATTTGAATTATCTTGTTCTTATGAGTTGCTTAGATTAATAGAAAAGTTGAGTGAAATAGTTGTTTTCAATCCATTTTAATCTAAGAGTTGAGTATAAAATGTGTTTGTGTAACTTGTCCTCAAGTTACATGAAGAGTCACATTAAAGACTCATAAAATTCATAAAAGTTGGCAATGGTTACAAAATGAAGAGTCTTGTGTCATTGAATAATTTTTTTTTATGACTCCATAACTTGTCCTCAAGTTATGGAAGTTCAAGTGTCACTTCATTAAAGAAAAATATGTAACCATAATTAAATCCATAAGTTATAAAATAAAGAAAAAGTTAGTTCTTCTATTAGTTTAAAGTCTTCCATAACTTGTCCTCAAGTTACGGAACTTGAAGAGTTTTTGGATTAAAACTACTTTAAACACATAAGTTATGGAATTAATTAGTTTTGAATAGTTTCAAAACTTGCCCACAAGTTTTGGAATTTGTAAAGTTTTCACTTATGAATACTTTAATTCCAAGTTAGCCCTTAGAATTTTAAAAGTTAAAATTCAACCCTTATAGTTTATAATATTATAAGTTAATAATATATATATATATATATATATATATATATATATATATATATATATATATATATATATATATATATATATATGTATAAGAGTAAAGTCAGTCTTACCGCTAGTATGCCTCATTCACGAAGCCGGTCTATAAGGTGGGTATAAGGTTGTTGCCTATAAAATGGCAACTTAATGGGTGTCCACTCTCACCCACCGCTTGCTTGACTGGTGGAGGTTCGTTAGCCGAACGGGTTTGACAGGACTAGAATTCTCCCTTCATTAAAAGTATTAATGATAATACTAAGTAACTAAACTCTTAATAATACCCAATCTTAGTTACTTAGGAAAAATGTGAATAAGGTGCTAACCCATGAAATTACACTTTACACTTTGTCTAAGTCGTTAGTGGAGCGTGTGTGGTTAACCGGCACACTAACTTGGACTTAACAAGGTAGGTAAAGGGTGACTTAATATTTATCATAGTATCGATGGAGCGTGTGTGGTTAACCGGCACATCGATTGAGGGGTAATTTATTAAGGGTACCAAGTGATTTGCATGGTTACTTCACACCTTGTTTTGTGATCCTCGGCATCCCAGTCACAAAACCTGAAGGGCACACTCGAGATTGAAACATGCCATTGAACAGTTCAATGAATCTCAAAGATCTAGGAGTTTCAAAACCAATTAAAACCTAATAATTCATTTCGTTTATCTTGGTGGAAATTGGTGAATCGTCATTCACCTACCTTCAAATATTTTATAGCTTGGATTACGGCATACCTCTTCTAAGTTATAAAATAGTTTGTTGGGTCCTAGCCTTAATATTTCATATTGGGTGTCATATTAAGGACTTTAATTCAACTATCTTGAATATCTCCCATAACTTGTCTGGTTTAGACATTTATGATCTTCCCAAATCTCTTGAAACAAGCTTTCCTAATGAAGATGATGTCCCATGGATATCATGCTTTTTTCTCCTCCTCCAATTATTCTCCCTAACCTACAAGTTCTTGAAAAGTTTAAGGTCACTCAAGCCATATTGGCAAGGCAAGGTCTAGGTGTGGTCACATCTTGGAGATGTAGTCACATATTGACAAGCCGGGAGAGTTGGGTGTCAAAGTCTTGAGAAAGTTGGTGGTTCAACTACTTTCTAAGTCACGTAGTGAGTTCTTTTGGAACACCTATGAAACAGACTATGACAAGACCCTTAATGATCTTATCTATTTGTTAAGATCAACTTCCTTAAAACTTGATGGACATTGACAATAGTGACACAGGAAATCCAGAAAAGCATTCTCTTCCCAATGGAAAGGGATCGGCCACAGTCAACTCGGTTGACCAAATGGTAAAGAGAAAAGCTAAGTCTGTGATAGTCCTGTGTACCATTATCAAAGGGTCCATATGTTTATATTGCCAAAGAAAGGGGCATTGGTTGCGAAGCTGCCAAATTTACCTAAGGAGGTTAAAGTCAATAAGTTTGACTCTACTTCAGGTAAAGTCCACTATCTAACTCTGCTAAGTTTCTATTCTGAGAATCTTATTACATGATGTGACTGGGTCACATGTTGATGTTTTAAGAATCAAAGAAAAGTGAAGATACTTAAAGAAAGAATATGTTGAATCTGATCGCGTAGATGGTTTTCTATCGCGTAGTTTGAAGATCGGATTCTTGAGCTACTTCTTAGGAGTTATGAGATATTGCTTAGGAATAGATAACAACAAGTTTTCATATGGATTGTAAGGACAAGTTTTTTCCGCAAAGTTTTAAAATAAAGGAAAATTTTTGATTTTATTTATTTTAAAATATCCTTACAATGGCATTTGAGGAAAAATTGTTGCTTATATGATTCCATTAAGAGCAAGAGTGGAAATATGAAATTGATTCTTTCATTTGTGGTAATGTCTAAATTTACCAAATAAGGAAAGATTCTCATCACCCAAGTTTCAATTGGACCGGAACTTGGAATCATGCAAGTTGTATAGCATGATGAATGAGAACCTTCAAGTATTGGAAAATTAAGACTAAGTACTTGTTCACATGGATGTGTGAGTCAAGTAAAGGACTAAAGGATCGAGTACACATTCCTGTGCACTGATTAAGTCTACCACGAAAGTTTGATAAGACTATTCGTCATAGTTTACTAAAGCTCAGTAAATATGATTATACTTACATGCTTAAGTATAACTCTGAGACATTGGAAAAAGGTTCCAATGTATGGCAGAGCGAATAAGAAGAATCAAATTAGGCAGAAGGATAAAAGTTTCTCAAATCTGAAAAGATGGGAGAGTACTTTAGTATCAGTTTTTGTGATCATCTTAATGATTAAGAAACCATATCAAAATTAGTTCTCTAAGGAAATCTTAGTGCATTCTTATGACTAAGAAGAGGAACTTTAATTGTTGAAATGGTTAAATCAAGAAGATGAGTCATACTTCGTTCCAATACAAGTCTTAGAGTCATACTCCAAGATTGTAACTTGAGTGACATGTCTCAAAGAAAGTTTAAAACACTTTTCAAATGTAAGAGTAAAAGTTTTTTACTCTTGTACATTTGAAATTGGTAAGTTGTGATGTTTTGGATAAAACAAAGACCAACTTAGGCCAATTGTGTGAAGTGTTTATCTTGATTAGAATCCGCACTATCTCTTGGATGTTTGACAAGGGAGTCTTATAGGTCAAGAGGACAGTGGGAGTCTTAAAGGTCTTGAAAGCCTCAAGAAATAATCAAGAATAAAACCTGAAGTTCGTCACTAGCACACGACTTGAGGTTTATAACCTATCGTGTTGACATATTCTGTGCCCATTCCAGTTAAAGTTGGCTTTGCATATGAATTCTTAGAGTTCTCAATTGGTTGCACAACAACTTGGAAGCAATGGTAGGCCCTTGATCTGCCAGGTGGCAAGAAATTAAGATTGAGTTCAATCCATATGAGTTTGGAATCTGTCATTATCCTTGTCTTGTGACTATGGTTTTGACAATTCACATGGATAAGAACACATACACCATATAAATCTAAGTGTCATAAGGTTTCTCTCCGATTCATGAAAAATGATGGCGAGGAAACACTTTCACTAAGTAGATTTTATCTAGATAGCAATTGTGATATTTGCATTCTCAAAGTCGTTAGTGGAGCGTGTGTGGTTAACCGGCACACTAACCTGGACTTGTGAGAAATGGCAAAAAGGTCTAACCATTATGATTACGGCATACCTCTTCATAATTGTTTAGACACACAAGTGTGCTATCTAAGGGAAGGTGTACGATTTTGATAAAGTTTTATCAAAACAATCTAGTATCAGAAATCTGAACTTTGGTAAGAAAGTCAGCTGATTTCAGAGTACATGTCAAAGCTAGTGGGAGCATAAGTGTTATGCTAATAATCATCATGTTAGTGGGAGCATGATAATTATGATAAGTATTGCAAGTTAGCAATGTTAATTATAGAAAACAAAAGTTTCAATTGGGAAAAAGTTGTTTTGCTATAATTAAGGGAGAGGAAATTATACTTTATCCCAAATCTATAAGCTTAGATCGTGAGGTTTTAATCATTTAGTCAAGGATATATATATGAATTTCATGTTGGAATGGCTCAACATAAGGAAATTCTGTATATGAGTCCATTATTTGCGTTCTAAAATTCGATTATGATTACGGCATCCCTTTTCATAATCTGAATTATGAGAACTTGGCAAATAAAAATGGAAATGTTATAGCAAAAGACTGGTTTAGTCTTTATGTGAGACATCATGAATCGTGTCCCATATGCTTCAGATATAGGATCGATTACATGTGCAATATTCATCCATTCTAAAATTTTCCAAATGCCTGGGGCATTAAGAAGGGAAAAGGTTTAGAACTGGATATGACTAAAAGGATTAAACAATTGTCGAGGACAATCTAAGGTTTACCAAAGATTGGTTACTCAAGGACAATTGGAAGTATAGTGATAATTCTGGAAGGACCATATTGACATAGTCTGTAAGGAGGCAACTCTTGGTCAGAAGTGATAGTCAAAATGGAATCTGGAAATGTTTCAAAGTTAGAATTTTCAATCTGTTTAAGATTAGGAAACTTAATGCAAGAAGGATGTTTCCAAGGAGCTGATCTCCTTTGGAATACTCTGTAATGGTTGTTGTTAAGTCTTTATGACTTTGTACATAATCATTACAAGAGGATCGATGCATATAAGTTTAGAATCTAACAGATTTCAGTAAATGGCATGAGTTTGAAATTCTTGCATTTGCAGTAAGGATTTGGGAGTGTGAAAAGAGAATCATTGAAGTTATGTTCAATTGATCTAGTTCACAAAGTAAAGATCATAGACAAACATAGTATGCATACTTGGTGTGTGGCATGACTAGTGTTTAAGAAAACATAGTGTACATGCTTGGAGCATGGGACAACTATTGTTTTAAATTCAAGAATAAAGTTGATAGCTGAAACAGTATACAATGAATAATGTGTAATCATATGGTGATAAATAAAAGGTGTTTTATTTATGTTCAAAGGGTTGATACCATATTGGATTCAATTATTATTGTGTTTCACTTTGCATGTTTTGACTTCCCGAATAAACTAGGTTATTCTTCCGGAATGACTAAGTTATTCAAACCATCCACAGTCGGTCATATGTTGGAAGTAGATATGAATTAAGACTGTCATGATGGGTTGTAGAGGTCTAAGGTGTTGGACAAGGCTACAACAATCATGAGTGCTCATAAGTTCTGAGTATTGGATTCAACCCGCGCTCATTGGAATCACTTCATGGATTTTATCACGAGTGATCATGAGACGATAATATCTTATATTCTTCAAACCTAGAGATATGAGTTGTTACTATGAGTTGATAGTACATTGATTGCACGAAAACGCATTTGGTAACTCGGTGCTATAAAACGTGCCTTTGTGTATGATTCAACAAGTAGTAGAACAAGCCATATGAGTCGAAGTTTATCCGTTCCTTTTACCTTCGGGATAAAAGCGATATCTGTGGGCCCCTCGATGATTTGATGATGACAAATGGAAGTGCTCGGCCGGGCCAGGACTGATTTGATTTGTTCAATTAGTCAGTCGTCATAAATCGGAAATCAGGAAACAACAAATGGACAGAGAGAATGATTATAATCCATGTCTTAGTCCATATGATATCTAGAATGGAGGAATATATGATCCCTTATCTAATGGACAAGTCATTGACAAAGGTCAGAGTTCATCGACAAGGTCAGAGTTCGACAGAAGCTTTTGAGAGCTACGATTGCCAGTTGGTTCCTGAAGTCATACGCAATAATAGTTTTAGACTTATCCAAGTGGGAGACTGTTGGATTAATGTCTAAGTCCATAACTATAATTGGTAAGACTTGACCCGACCCGGCATGGTCCATTTGGGTTGCATACCATCATGCACTTGGATAGACTATAATGAGAGAAATAAGACACTTATGGTTATTAATATATTATAAGTTCTAGTATATTAATAATAAGAATAATAAGATTATTTAATTAGTATTGATCAAGAATTAATCTAGGATTAATTAAGTGATCAAAAGAAGACTAATTAAATATATGGGTTGATTGTGTAAATCATCCATACTTGTATAGTGGACTAATGCTCCATGGATAATCAAGTTGGGCTAAAACCCATAGGATGGTCCATGGATGCTCCATGGTGTATTTGTACCCATGGATCATGGAAATGAAAGGCCATGTCAATTAGGGTTTACATGGTGTAACCTTAACTATATAAGCATCTTATTCTTGACCAAAATCGGACACTAGTGTGTGAAGTGAAAGGGCTAGCCGATTTCATGAGTTGTAGAATTCTCTCAAGCTATTCTAAGTGTTTTGGTGATTGTGATTCCATTTGAGGTGTCACACTTGGGGCACTAGGCACTCAAGCTTCATGAAGACTTTCTACATCAAAGAGGTATGTATTCTATCTTGTTACACTCATTGTTTTGTTTGCTAGATTAGGATTATACCTTGGATGTTCTTATTTGTATGTATAATAGAGAAAACATAGATCCAAGGTATTTAGGGTTGCATGTACACTTAGGAGTGTTAGAATGCTCAAAACCCAACACCATCTTCTCTGAGGTCGAACTGTTTGTCCATGCCTTGTAGGTTTTCTTCCAAGATGTTTTCAGGTTTAAGTGCTTCTAGCTGAGCATCACGAATTTGAATAGTCAGGTTTTAGGGGATGGTTAGGGTTAGAGCCTTTACACGAAGGGGTTTTGCTCGTTCCTTCCTGCTTAAAGCATCTGCCACAACATTTGCTTTACCGGGATGATAACGAATTTCGCATTCATAATCATTTAGTAATTCGACCCATCTTCGTTGTCTCATATTGAGCTCTTTTTTATCAAAAATGTGTTGAAGGCTCTTGTGGTCTGTGAATACAATGCACTTTGTCCCGTATAGATAGTGTCTCCAAATCTTCAAGGCAAATACTACGGCTCCCAATTCTAAGTCATGGGCCGTGTAGTTCGTCTCGTTTTGCTTCAGTTGTCGGGATGCATATGCAGTAACCTTATTCCTCTGCATCAGTACACACCCTAACCCTTGACGTGAGGCATCACAGTATACTACAAAGTCTTCTATTCCCTCGGGAAGAGACAAAATCGGTGCACTACATAACAATTGCTTCAATTTTCGGAAGGCGGACTCTTGACTGTCTCCCCAGTGGAACTTTTTGTCTTTCTGGGTTAGTGCGGTGAGAGGCTTGGCTATTTTGGAGAAGTTCTCGATAAATCTCTGATAATAGCCTGCAAGCCCTAAGAACTGGCGTACTTTGGTTGGTGTTGTTGGTGCTTTCCAATTCTTGACAGCTTCAATCTTTGCGGGATCGACATGAATCCCTTTACTGCTGACCACATGACCGAGGAAATGAACTTCGTTAATCCAGAACTCACACTTAGAAAACTTTGCATAATGTTTTTCTTTTCTTAGCAATTCTATAATTAAACGCAAGTGCTGGCCATGTTCTTCCTTGGTTCGTGAGTATATTAATATGTCATCGATGAAGACAATCACGAATTTGTCCAAGTAGGGTTTACACACCTGATTCATAAGGTCCATGAATATGGCAGGTGCGTTGGTCAGTCCAAATGGCATCACTAGAAACTCATAGTGACCGTATCTAGTTCGGAATGCCGTCTTTGGAATATCTGCTTCTTGAACTCTAAATTGATGATAGCCGGATCGTAGGTCAATCTTTGAGTAGTAACAGGATCCTTGTAGTTGGTCGAACAGGTCATCGATCCTCGGGAGTGGATACCGGTTTTTGATAGTGAGCTTGTTCAGCTCTCGATAGTCGATGCACATCCTAAACGAACCATCCTTCTTTTTGACAAACAATACCGGGGCTCCCCATGGAGAGAAGCTTGGCCGGATAAAGCCTTTGTCGAGAAGTTCTTGAAGTTGACTGGATAATTCTTGCATTTCCGATGGAGCCAGGCGATAAGGAGACCGTGCCACTGGTGCTGCACCCGGGATAAGGTCGATTCGAAATTCAACCTATCTGATAGGAGGTACTCCGGGTAGGTCTTCTGGAAATATGTCTGGGTAGTCACACACTTGTGGTATGTCTTTGATTTCCTTACCCTTGCCTTGCGTATCCACCACGTGGGCCAAGAAAGCGTAGCATCTCTTCTGCAAATACTTCCTTGCCTTCATGCAAGTAATGACTCGTAGGTTCTTCCCTGCCTTGTCTCCATAAATCACAAGGACATCATTGTTTGGTAAGGGTAATCGTACAGCTTTTTCGTAACATAGAATCTCCGCTCGATGGGCTGATAATCAATCCATTCCGATGATTACATCGAAAATTCCAATGGTTATAGGCATTAAGTCGACAGGGAACACGTGATTATTCAGGGTGAGAAGGCAGTTGGTGAGTATTTCTAAGGTGCTTTCTATTTGACAATTGGCTACTTCTACCGTGTAAGCATTATTGAGTTTGCATGATTCATGATTAATCATTTTTCTAAATTTGTGGGAAATAAAACTCTTATCAGCACCAGTGTCAAATAATACAGAGGCATAAATATTGTCGACAGGAAACGTACCAGTAACCACAGTTGGTTCTTGGCTTGCGTCTCCCGCACCTATCACAAACGCCCTTCCTTGACCACCCTGTCTCTTCAGCTTAGGACAATCTTTCCAGAAATGTCCCGGTTGGTTACACTCGAAGCAGGTTCGACTTTCTCTTGCGGTAGTAGTTGAGGTTGTGTTGGTTGGGTTCTTTTTGCAAAATTTGGCGGTATGACTGCCTAATTTGCAGTTGCTACAGATCATGTAGTCTCCAACATGATGATAATTGCACTTAGGGCAGCAAGGTAGAGTTCCAACATAGGGCTTTACTGGAGTGGGAGTGGTTGTGATTGCAGCATACACCGTTACCGGCTCTGGGTTTCGCTTACGGTGTTTGAAGTTCCCTTTTGGCTTCCCCTGGAACCTTCTCTTAGAATTCCCAGTTTGGTTCTTTTCTTTTGCGGGGGCCATGGTGCCTCGTCGGATACATTGTTCAGTCAACTCATAAGCCAGTTGCTTGGCACTGTCAAAAGTTGAGGGTCTGGATGCAGTAACCAAACCTTGGACTGGCGATGCTAATCCCCAAATGTATCTCTCCGTCTTCTTGTCTTCTGAAGGCACCATTTCGGGACAAAGAGTTGAAAGGTCTTCGAATCGGGAGGTATAAGCAGCTACCTCTGATCCTTGCATGGTTAGGTTCCAGAGTTCTTGTTCTAATGGCTGAATCTCCTGCCGTGGGCAATACACTTTAGTCATCATTAGTTTCAGCTGTTCCCATCCCATGGCATAGGCTTCCGCAATTCCCACGGTCTTGGCATGGTTGTTCCACCAAGTTAAGGCAGCATCCATCAGTGTGCAGGTAGCGTACTTAACCCTGCAGTCATCCGGGCAAGAGTTGATGTAGAAGACAGCTTCAATCTTTTCTATCCATCGGGATAGGCCAACAGCTCCTTTAGTTCCGTAGAAGGATCGATGTTTACAACCCTTGAATTCTTTGTATGAGCAGTGTTTGGGATTTCTTTGGGCATTTACAGGAGTACCACTTACGCTATTTCCAGTATTCCCGTTTCGAGCAGCCTCATAAGTCGCCAAGGTCGTAGCAATCCCTTGTGCAAGCATGTTTTGCATCATAGTGGGATCCATCTGGAAATTTTGGTGGTTATTTGTAGCACTTGGGGCTTCTTCAGGGTCTGGAGTTTCTTCTGTTGTTTGAGCTATCTCTGGAGCACTTTTCCTGTTAGTTCGGGGAGTCGGTGGTGGACGAACTCGCAGTTCTTTTCATCGAGGCATTATCCTAATATGTTAGATAAGTAAGTTAAGTTGTTTTTAAACCATATAGTTATAATAGGTGTGTGATAGTTCAGTTTGTTTTTCTTCCGAAATCATACAGATTTTAAATCAGAAAATGAAAGCTTTACCTGATATAGAGTTTTGCGAGCAACACATAATAAATACAAACATTTAACAAAACACTGAAACATTGTCATAAGAACTGCTTGTTTTGGTTACAATGTTTTAACCATATAAGGTTAGAAATAGAAAAGCTTTTGAAAAGAGCTATTACAAACCAGGCAGTGATAAACACTTGCAACACAAAAGCTATTCCTCAAAAGTCCTAACCTTATCCTACGACACAAGTTGTCCTAGATATCTACCTCCCAAATCGAGTCATCACATAGAGGACAAAGTCCTCGAACTGGTCCAAGATGTAGCGTCGTTCCTGCGCAGAGATAACCAGCTGATTTCGCTGTGCAGCAAGCTCGCTCTCCATAATCTGAATCCGATAGTTCTGTGCTCTAACCTGAGCACTCAAGGCATTCACTGCATCGTGATCAGCACCCGAGAGATGATATAATATCTGGATCGCATCATAATTCTCCTTCTCCTCTTCCTCGAGTGTCTCAACTCGATGGTCGAGGGAAGTAGAGCCTGGACCTCTCACAAACTGCTCCAAGGATCTAATCCTATCCTCGGTCTGATCAGTCTGAGACATCAAGCGAGGTATTGGATCATCCTCAAGATTAAACCTGAGTGGTGCTCATGAAGATTCACCAACCTCAAACCGTGGTGGTAGATCAATAGCATCCCTCCTGCTAAGGAGATCTATGAGCCAAGATGGCTCACTGGGTCGAGTCCGTTTCCCTAATAGACCACTAGTGGGTCGGGAAACCTGAGTAGTTGGGTCCAAGTGGTAAAGAGGAGATATAGTAGTTCCTGGGGTCCTCATCATACAAGGCCCCTTGCCGCGCAGAAGGTACGGTTGGTAGTAGGGTCTCGGTGGTGAGTCTGGTGGGGTAAGGAGAGTAGGTTCCTCTTCGGAGAAGTCTCCCTCATCCTCTGCAGGACCATCATCATCAGTCTCTTGAGCATCCTGCAATATGCCCTCATCCTCGAGCTCCTCCTCATCGAGATCCTCCTTAGGATCCTCTTCGGGATCTTCCTCAGGATCCTCTTCGGGATCCTCCTCCTCAAGAGCGTCCTGGGGAAAGTACGGATCCCCAGCTAAGTGTAGTGGATGTGGATGCAAAGGAACTCCAAATGGCTCATCAGGATCCTCAAGTCGAAACCAGTCATCAGGGTTATCCGGTAGTCCAGCCATCTACATAAAAGGGTTTCAAGCGGGTTAGTAAATTTGTATAAGTTTTTCGTAAGTGTTTTAAGGTTGATAAAAGGATTCTAAGGTACTAAGCTTCAGCAACGAATATGGTGGACATTCTTCAATCTCTAAAACTCTCAACCATTGTAGTTTGTCAAACTCCTTGCTCAAGGTTGGTTGTGCACCGGCCCGACCATAAATAACATAGGCGCGCGTTCCAGGTTTATTTGTGGTACGGCTTATGTACGATACTAACCTTTAATTGAGGCGTTTGACCTAAAGGGTTGAGTTGGTAGTTTTAGTTGAAGGGATGTTTAGAATTTTTATTAATTGTTCTCATCGTGGGTCAGAGTATATATATCAACTCTTATATATTAAGGTTGGTGGGGTTTGTAGTATTATTAATCTTTGTTTTGTACTTCCCAACTACCATACCATAAGTAGTCGAGAAGTAGTTTTATTATTGATAATACTTTTATAAGAAGCTAGTTGCTATAGTTGTATTCCTCTTTCGAGGATACGAGTTCTCTATAGCCAATTTAGCTCTGATACCATTTGTAACATCTCCCTCTGGCACGTATCACAATATTGTCCGCTTTGGGCCACTCGGCACGAGGACTTCCAAGGGGGTCACCCATCCTGGTACTACTCCGGCCCGAGCACGCTTAACTGCAGAGTTCTTATGGGATCTGCTGCCCTCACGACTTTAAAATGCGTTGTGATAGGGAAGGTATCCACACCCCTTATAAGGAATGCTTAGTTCTCCTTCCCTGCCGATGTGGGATCAGATCTAACCCACTTTCACCCCCCATTATAGGGTTCGACGTCCCCGTCGAACACATCGACCCGTGCCCTGGCTCTGATACCATTCTGTCACACCCCCGGCCGAGGCGGCGGAACATGTCGGGCTGTGCGACTAAGTTCATGGATCACAGATAAATTGAATATACAGCACAAGTACAACAATAAACAAAACAACATTTCATTATATATTTATGTTTTCATACATGGTTCTTACAGATAGTAATATAATAATAATACGAGTTTGCCTTAATAGTTAGGCATAACAGTTCAAAAGTAGAAAATTAAAGTACTTGCGAGCCATGTTTTCCATCGTCTGAGTGTCCCCGAAATTTCACTGATTTCCTGAGAATACATGTATTTTGAAAGTTAACACGAGGTTGGTGAGAGTCACAGGTTTTCTGCTAGCCGTAGTAATAGTACTTGCAAAAGTCCAAAAGTATATTTTTCTTGTATAACAATAGTTGAAACAATGCTTGTCATGAGTCTTTAAAAGCCAATAAGTAATTTTATAAATAAATCTATGCTTTTAAAGAAAACGTGTTTGATATAACCTCATGAAAGTTTAAATATATCCATTGTATAAGTAACCACTATACTTAAAAATAATTCTGAAAGCAACCAAACCTATGGTTGTAGTGAAAAAGTGAGAGAGATTCGTGTTAATGTTTTTAGTGAGTTCTATAATCGAGCTATAGACGAAAAGTACCCCTCCCTACGACGCTTCATTGGACGTCGTAGTACCAATTATAGACACATATCACCTGCTTCGATTGATCAGTCGATGGTTGTAGCTAGCAACCGCAGGTGGGGTTGTCGACCCCATATAGATCTATATATATGTACCTCGCTCCGAAGATTAACGATTATAGCAGTGTGGGGCAGACTAAGTGATTAAACTCAGCTAATTAATAGTAGCGTCTCTCTCAAAAACCATTAACGAAAAGTTTGTGAATAACTCTCAGCCCTAACTTAATTATAGATAAGTACCAGGCATAATGAATTTCGTAGTATAGTATTTGTAAAAGCCGAGTATGGTTGACGTATTTATAAAAGTATAAATTACTCGCTTTTATAGAGATATGTATTTTAACATAATGATCTTGTACGAGTGTGTAAAGCCTTATGCATGATAATATTCAAATATGGAAGTCTTTATAACTTTTAAAATTGTAGCATGTGTATCATATAAAACATATGTATTTGCATAATAAATACTATTTAGCACATGTATTCTCCCCCAAGAATAAATAAAATATTGAAAAGGGGTCGTAACTCTCACCTTATCGAGTGGTTAACGAGTAGTTCTGAAAGTCGAGATGTGTTGCCGAGAGGTCGTGATTTCCGGGATAAATCCGATTTCCTAGAAATATTCGTTATAAATCAATATTTGATGGGAGATTTGGTATTTGAACTAGTATAATGATTTATAATTTTTCTAAATGTTTATTATCTCAAAATTTATTTAAATAATCCATTTAAATAAATTTTTCTAAAAATTTAGTTTATTATTTTCCCAAAATATTTAAATCCCAAAAATTTATTTAAATCAAAATACAATTTTTTTTTTATAATTTAAGATTTAACAACAATCAAATATAAAATGTATATATATGTAAAAAAGTGAATTTATGAAATTTCTATTTTAATATTTTGAACTTCTAGTGAAAGGATTTTTCGAAATTTAGGTAGATTGTGAATATTTCAATTGGATGTTTAGGACTTAGGACCTAGTTTAAAAACAGTTTTTGGGAGCAACGGGTTGATTCTGGACAATATCATACTTGGGGGACTGCATGTAGCAAAACCGCATGCATGTTTGTGTATCTGATTCGTGAACAGGAGGGAAACCTCCTGTTCTTCTTCTTCTTCGTCGCAGGTTTATTATAGCCAAAAAAAAATTCTTATGTCATTCCCTAATCAGTCAAAGATGCATGTGATATTTGGAAACATTCTCTAAGGGGTGGAGGTGCTTACCAGTGGCGAAAATGGAGGCCAGAAGTGGTGACGGTGGTTGTCGCTGCAACAGGAGGCTGGCGGGGGGTGACGGAGGTGGTAGTTCGGTGCTGTTGCCTTCGTTCTTCTTTCTTTTACCAGTATTTTGATGCAGGAATTGTGGAGAAGCTTTTGGGGATCGAAATTAATAGCAATGACAGCTTAGGGATGAAGTTCTTGGGTGGTGGAAGTGGGTGTTTGAAGGTTGCAATGGGTGATGGGTGATTGCCGGCAGGAGGGTGAAACGGTAGTGGCAGGAGGCTACTCCAGTGGCCTTCTGATGTTTCTTTCTTGCTTATTTCAATAGGGAAGACCAAAAAGGAGGAGGGAGTGGGTTGTGGTGACTGAAAACAACAGTAGGAATGGGTTGGGGAGGTGATCCATGGTGGTGATGTTGTAACTGTGAGAGAGGGAATTGAGAGAGAAGAAGAAGCTGATGAATTTGAGTGACTTTATGAGAAGTAGTGACCTCTATTTATAGTATAAGTCCATAGACACATACTTATCTATGGCCATACTTTCAATCCCATGTTTGTACCTTTGATGAACCTTGCACACAAAGGAGGAGGGTGTAGAAAGGAAAGGCACGTGGATTTGATACCAGCTGGAAGAAGATCAGGTTTTTGGAGTCCTTCACTCCATGTGGGCCCCACATGGGGTCTCCATTTTATGTCCAAAACATGCAAAAAAAACCGGGTGCCTCAGGATTCATGCATCGAATATTTTTTTCGAAAGCATTTTTAGATAGAGTATAATTCAAGGATTCCAGAACCTCAAACGGATTAATTTTTGGAGTTACGGATCTCCGGGAATTTGTGTTTGAAGTTTTGCATCTTAACGGTAGGCAGTGTCCATTTTCGCGACTTTCATAAATATTTTCGTAAAAATTATTTCGAGTGTGAAATTAAATAATATACTATATCCCGATTCCAAAACGCTCTCGGAAATCCCATCGGCAAAGCGTAAGCGCCTCAACGGATTGTTTTGGTTTACGCGATTAAAGAAAACAGTGTTTTACTGTCCGTTTTTCTTATAACGGTTGTATCTTTTGGATACGAACTCCATTTTGGACGTTCTTTATATTTTCGGAAACAGGGGAACACGTACTATCATATTTTAGTGTTTGTTTTGCTCAAAAATGATTAATGCTAAATTTTAGTTTTTCAGACGTATTACCCAATGCTGCAGTTGAGCATTTTGATTTGGTTACCAGGTTGCACGCTTGGACATAAAAATATCATCAGATATTACATCATAATTGAAATTAACTCCTTTATATTTTGTTAGATGCAATCAATGCTGAATGAGTTAATTACAAATAGATTTTCTAAAATTTAGTCGTTTGAAATCTATGCCCTAAATTCCGGGATGTCACAAATTAGTATTTTACTCCAGTCTCTCAAGATCCTTATCCCTAGAATATAGGCAGCTTCTCCTAGGTCCTTCATAGAGAAACACTTCCCATGCCAGGACTTAACTTCCTGCAGGGTTGGGATGACATTTCCTATGAGTAGTATGTCATCCACATACAATACCAAAAAGCTAACTATACTCCCACTAGCCTTGACATATACACAAGATTCATCTTCACTCCTAGAAAAGCCAAATTCCTTGACTTTCTCATCAAAGCAAAGATTCCATCTGCGAGGTGCTTGCTTTAAACCATAGATGGATTTCTCAAGCTTACACACTCTATTAGGGTACTCGTTGCTAACAAAACCTTCTGGCTAACTCATGTAAACATCTTCAGTCAACTTTTCATTAAGCAAAGAGGTTTTGACATCTATTTGCCATATTTCATAATCATGAAATGCAGCAATAGCTAACATAACTCTAATAGACTAAATCTTGGATACTGGAGAAAAGGTCTCATCATAATCCAGTCCAGGAGTTTGACAGAAGCCCTTTGCAACCAATCGAGCCTTATAAGTGTATACATTACCATCCATGTCGGTCTTCTTCTTGAAGATCCATTGGCACCCTATAGTCTTACGACCTGGTACATTCTCAACCAAGTTCGATACTTGATTGTCATACATGGATTGTATCTCGCTATCCATAGCCTCTTTCCATTTAGCAGACTCGGGGCCTGCCATAGCTTTCGCGTAACTGTTAGGTTCGTAACTAGTGTCTCATCACTAATAAGAGTCTCGCCCTCCGCAGTAATATGGAAACCATAGTAATGCTCAGGTGTATTCCTAACTATCGTGGATCGCCTTAGAGGTACAGACTCGTCAATTGGCTCAACAGGAGTTTCCTCCTCAAGTTGAGTCCTAGGGTTTGAAGTTCCTTCACCACTTGACTCTTGAATTTCTTCAACGTCAATTTGCCTCCCACTGTCTCCTTGGCTTATAAACTCTCTCTCTCTCGAAAGACTCCTCTTCTTACTACAAAGACCACATTTTCACTAGGTATGTAGAAGAGGTAACCAAAGGATTGCTGTGGGTAGCCGATGAAAATACACCTCTCGCTTTGGGGTTCTAGCTTATCGTGAGTCTCGCACCTCACGAAAGCCTCGCAACCCTAAATCTTGATGTGGTCTAGTTTTGGTACTTTACCAGTCCACGTCTCATGGGGAGTTTTGGCAACTTTCTTTGTAGGGACTAGATTAAGGATATGGGCGGCAGTCTCTAAGGCATACCCCCTTTATGAGATTGGTAGCGAAGCTCGAATCCTCATGATATGAACCATATCCAACAAGGTTCGATTAAGCCTCTCACCTACACCATTCAACTGAGGTGTCCTGGGAGGTGTCAATTGTGAGACAATCCCACATTCCCTAAGATAGTCAAGGAACTCTGAACTAATATACTCACCACCTCGATCGGATCGAAGCATCTTAATGTTCCTTCCCAATTGATTCTCGACTTCCTGTTTAAATTCCTTAAACCTTTTGAAAGTCTCTGACTTATGCTTGATTAAGTAGACATATCCATATCTACTGTAATCATCAATAAAAGTCAAATAATAACGATTAACATCCATTGTGGCATGTTTGAAGGGTCCACACACATCCGTGTGTACAAGATACAACAAACCTTCACCCCTCTCACAAGAACCAGTGAAGGGTGACTTTGTCATTTTTCCAAGTAAGCATGATTCGCAACTGTCATCTGACTTTAGGTCAAATGCCTCCAAGACTCCATCCTTTTGGAGTTGGCCTATGCATTTCTTGCTTATATGTCCAAGATGACAAATGCCATAATGATGCCTTATCCAAGTTATTATTATTAACAGAATCATTACACAATACATTATTTCCTAAGTTATCTACAACAGACACAACTTCATACACACCATCACAAGGTATGCTTTAAAATAAAGAACATTATTAAAGAAAGCGTTAATCAAACCAACTTCATTATCAAATGAAAAGGTAAAACCTTGTTTATACAATGCATGAATGGTAATAATATTTCTTGCCATTTCTGTTGAGTAACAACATTTATTCAAATCTAAACTAAACTCACTACTTAGCGATAAAGTATAAACTCCAATCTTGGTGACAGGTGCAACATTCCTATTCCCCATGATCAAGTTTATTCTTCCTTGCTCAACATTTTCACTTCTTCTTAGTCCCTGCAAATCACAACAATATGAATACCGCAACTGGTATCAAGGACCCAAGAGTTAGAATAGGGTGAGTTATTAGATATGATAGTGTAAATACCTGCATGGTTGGGTTTAACTTTCCCATCCTTCACATCTTGCTGGTACTTTGGGTAGTTCCGCCTCTTTTGGGTCAGAAGAAGGAGTGATGAAACCTTTCTTGGTTCCATTTGAAGAAGAGCCTTCAAGGGTATTAGCCTTGGCACCTTTCGAGGGGCTCTTCCTCTTCTTACTCTTCCCTTTCCCGATTGCCGAGACAGGGGCAGAGTTGGTAGGAGTAGAACTAGTAACAACTGCCTTACCCTTAAGACCACTTTCCGCGGTCTTTAAGAGTCATTGAAGTTTGCTGAGTGTGACCTCTTCCTTGTTCATGTGGTATGTCATGCGGAATTGATCATAACATGAAGGTAAGGAGTGCAAAATGATATCTATTGCAAGCTCCTCGGGGAAGTTCACATTAATAGAGTATTAAAAATGAAGAATCTTCATTTTTATAACTCATGTGTTCTTTTAATGGTTTTTAAAACAAAGTGACTTTTGATTTTGCATAACTTGAGGACAAGTTACGGACTCCATTAAAACACATAATGATCATGAATTAATCTACCATATAGGTTACAAACAATTCCTATGATCATCTAAACATCAGAAGTTCAAGAACATGAATATGAACACTTTCAAGAATCAAAAATTACACTTAAAAAACTTGTAATTTTGATCATTGTCATTGTAAATGGATTAACATGAACATTACTCCATCTAAAACAAGTTTTAAAACACCAAAACAATTTAGGGTAATGTTCCTAGTCCATTTCCAGCAACAAAAATCAAAATTCTGAAAACTGCAACCTCTACTCGTCGAGTGCATGAACAGACTCGACGAGTAGCTTGCATTTTTTTTATGGACTCGTCGAGTCCCCCCATGAACTCGGCGAGTTCACACTAGCTGAAAACAAAAAACTCGATTTTTTCAAGCAGTTAGCACAAAAATCAACAAACAAGCCTAGGCTCTGATACCACTGATGGGTTTTGAGCATTCTAACACTTCCTAAGTGTACATGCAACCCTAATAACCTTGGATCTATGTTTGTCTAATAATCATGCAAAGTTGTTTTTCCAAGGTTATGATCCTATCTAGCATACATGGGGAACAATTTTTCTTTGAATAAAAGATAGAACTACATACCTTGTTGTTGAAAGTATTGCTCGAAACCCTGTGAGCTTAGCACCTCAAGTGTGATGCCTCTAATGCTTCACACAACACCAAATGCAATGAACAAGCTTGAGAGAAAACTCTATGACTCTACAAAATCGGCCAAGCCCTCTTATTTCTTAGTGTAGCCGATTTTGGGGAGAGTTCATATGCTTATATAGTGTGTTGCATTAGGTAAACCCTAATGTAACATGACTCTTCATTTCATGATCCATGGATTAACTTCATGGAGCATCTATGGAGCATCTTATGGGTGGAACCCAACTTGATAACCATGGAGCCTCTTAGCCTACTATATAAGTTATGGAAAATTTACATAATCTACCCATATATCTAATTAGCTATCTTTTGATCACTTAATTAATTCTAAATTAATTCTTGATCAAAACTAATCAAATAATATAATTAATATATTAGAAGTTATAATATATTAATAAACCATAAGTGTTATTTCTTTAATTTTAGTTTATCCAATTGCATGGTGCCATGCAACCCAAATGGACCATGCCGGGTCGGGTCAAGTACACACCAGAAATAATTATGGACTTAGACACCTTATCGAACACTTATTTGGAATATACTTGACCCGACCCGCCATGGTCCATTGGGGTTGCACTTCACCCCGAACAATTTATATGGATAATCTTATGAGAATAATATGTTTATGATTTATTAATATATTATAATTTATAATATATTAATATGAAGTCATGTTATTTAATTAGTTTTAGTCTTAAATTAATTATGAATTAATTTAGTGATTAAACAGAAGACTAATTAAACATGGGCTATTGCATTTTATATAATGTGGGCTTACACTCATTAGGATTGGGCTAAGCATGCATGGGGGTCCAAGGATGATCCATGGAGCTTTTAACCCATGGATCCTTGGAAAGGAAAAGACATGGGTTATTAGGGTTTACCCTAATCCTCCGCACTATATAAAGATGCACATATTGCAAGAAATGGGAACTAGGTGTGTGAGACTTTGTGGTGGCCGATTTTCATGAAGAACATATACTATTCTCTTAAGTTTCCAAGTTTGTGGTGATTTGTGATTCCATTGGAGGCATTCACATTATTGGTTCTAGGCTCTCAAACTCCAAGCAATCAACCATTATCAAAAAGTATGTCTTTCTACTAGAAGTTTTATGATTCATAATCCTTATGCTATGCTAGTTAGGAAGAAACCTTGGAAATTATTATTTGCATGTATTTTAGAGAAAACATAGATCCAAGGTTATTAGGGTTGCATGTACACCTTAGGAGTGTTAGAATGCTCAAAACCCAACACTGGTATCAGAGCCTAGTCTTGTATTCTTGAATACTTGATGCAAATTGCTGAAAAATGTCGAAAATTTGCACTCTGCCCAACAGACTCGCCAAGTCCTTCATGGAACTCGCCGAGTCCATGTGTAAATTCAACCAACTCGCCGAGTCAGTTCATGCACTCGACGAGTTGGCAGGCCTGAGTGTAGATTTTCACTTTTTGGTACTGGAATTGGTCTAGAATCATTACCTTAAACTGTTTTGAACTTATAAAACGTGTTTTTGATGAGGTAATGATGATGGTGGACCAATTTCAAAGTTATAATCAAAATTTCAAGTTTATATATGTTTATATGATTCTTGAAAGTTGTTGATTATGAATGTTCATGAACTTATGAGTTTTGTTAGATCATAGGAATTATTTGCAAATTGTTTGTTAGTTAATTCTTGATCTTAATGTGTTTTAATGGAATCCATAATTTGTCCTCAAGTTATGGAATTCCAAAAGTTTTTCTTTTAAATGTTTTTTAAGAAGTCATAAGTTACATTTTCTTGAAGAGTTTTCTAATAAATGCTTTTATGGAATCCATAACTTGTCCTCAAGTTATGGATATCCAAGAGTCTCTTCATTAAAAGTTTTAAACACTTAATAAAAAAAATCTTAAGCTATTAATATCCAAAAGTTTTTGAATTGTTCAAAACTTGCCCTCAAGTTTTGGAATTTGTAAAGTGTCACACAAACATTAATTCCATACCCTAGAAGTTTTAAAAGTTAAAATTCTACCCTTATACTATTATAAGATTAATGGTTAATAATTATATATATATATATATATATATATATATATATGTATATGTATAAGAACAAGTCGGTTTACTGTTAGTAGGCCTCATTCACAAAGTCGGTCTATAAGGGGGGTATATGGTTGTTGCTTATAAAATGGCAGCTTAATGGGTGTCCACTCTCACCCACCGCTTCCTTGATCGGTGGAGGGTCGTTAGCCGAACGGGTAAGGCAATGACTTTAATTCTCATTAAAAGTATAATGATTATTATAAAGTAACTAAATATTTTTAATTCCCAATCTTAGTTACTTTAGGAAAAATGTGAACATGGTGCTAGCCCATGGAATTCACACTTTGTACCTTACCAAGTCGTTGGTGGAGCGTGTGTGGTTAACCGGCACACTATCTTGGACTAGTAAGGATCACGAAGGGTGATTTATGTTTATCATAGATCGGTGGAGTGTGTGTGGTTAACTGGCACATCGATTAGGTATAAATATTAAGGATACCAAGTGAATTGGTATGGTTATTCACACCTTGTTTTGTGATCCTCGACATCCCAGTCACAAAATTTAATAGGGAACAATCGAGATTGAAACATGCCTTTGAAAAGTTCAATGAATCTCAAAAGATCTAGATGTTTCAAACCAATTAAAAACTAATTTTATTTCGTTTTTTGTGGTGGAAATTGGTGAATCGTCATTCGCCTACCTTCAAATATTTTATAGCTTGGATTACGGCATCCCTCTTCCAAGTTATAAAATATTGTGTTGGGTCCTAGTTTTAATATTTCATATTGGGTGTTATATTAAGGACATAAAAAACAACTAACTTGATTTTCTCCCAAAAGATTTCTGGTTCAGGCAACTATGACCTACCCGAATCTCTTGAAGATGGTGTCCCTCAACATCATGCTTTACTTCCTCCACTTCCTCCAATTATTCTCCCTAACTCACAAGTTTAAGGTCACTCAAGCCCTATTGGCAAACATAGTCTATGTGTGCTCACATCTTGGAGATAAAGTCACTTATTGACAAGCCAGTAGAGTTGGGTGTCAAAGTCTTGTGAAAGTTGGATGTTCAATCACTTTCTTAGTAACATAGTGAGTCCCTTTGGGACTACTATGAGACAGACTATGACATGACCCTTAATGATCTTATCTATTTGCTTGGTGCTGCGGAATCAGCAATGATTTGGAATACTAGTAAAGAAAATTTGATTAGAAGATCAACTTCCTAAACCTTAAATGGACATTGAAAATGGTAGCATTGGATATCTAGAAAAAAGCATTCTCTTCCCAATGGAAAGGGATCGGCCATAGTCAACTCAGTTGACCAAATGGTAAAGATAAAGGCTAAGTCTGAGATAGTCTCATGTGCCATTACCAAAGGGACCATATGTTTTATTTCCAAAGGAAGGGGCATTGGTTACGTAGCTGCCCTATTCACCTGAAAGATCGTAAGTTTGATCAAGTCAAGAAGTTTGAATCTACTTCAGGTAAAGTCCATTGTCTAACTCTGTTAAGTTCCTATTTGGAAATTCTTATTACATAATGTGAATGGGTCACATGTTGATGTTTTAAGAGTCAAAGAAAATAGGAAGCTTAAAGGAAGTATATGCTGATTCTGATTGCCAAGATGGATTTCGATCGCATGGTTCGGTGATCAGAATTTTGAGGTGTTGCTTAAAGAATTATGATATATTGCTTTGGAATAGATAACAATAAGTTTTTCATATGCATTTTTAGGATAAGTTTTTCCGCAAAGTTTTTAAATAAAAAAAAAGTTTTAATTTTATTTTATAAAAAAATATCCTTACAATTCCATTTGTGAAAAATTGTTGCTTATATGATTCCAGTAATAGCAAGATTGGAAAGTGGATTTGATTCTTTCATTTGTGGTAGTGTCTGAATTTACCAAATGAGGAGAAGTTCTCATCCCCAAGTTTCAATTGGACAAAAACTTGGAATCATACAAGTTGTATTGTATGATGAATGAGACTTTTTGTCTTTGGAAAATTAAGGCTAATTCATTGATCACATGTATATGTGAGTCAAATGAAGGACTAAGGAATTAGGTACACTGGGTGTATGCTGGTCAAGGTCCACCATAAAGATCGATTCGTGATGATTTACTAAAGATTAGTAAATATGGTTATACTTACAAGTTTAAGTATAAATCTGGAACATTGAAAAGGTTTCAATGTATGGCAGAACGAATGAGAAGAATCAAATTAGGCAGAAAGATAAAAGTTTCTCAAATCTGAAAAGATGGGAGAGTACTTTAGTGTCATGTTTTATGATCATCATAATGATTATGAAACCATATCACAAAATTCATACTCTAAGGACATCTTAGTGTATTGTTATGGCTAAGAAGAGGGATCATGAATTGTTGGAATGGTTAAAAAAATCAAGAAGATGAATCATACTTCAGTCCAAAAACAACTCTTAGAGTCATACTCCAATATTGTAACCTTGAGAGACATAAAGCAAGGTTTAAAACACTTATCAAATGTAGAGTAAAATGTTTTCTACTCTTGTACATTTGAAATTGGTAAGTTGTGATGTCTTGGATAAAACAAAGACCAACTAAGACCAATTATGTGAAGTGTTTATCTTGACAAGAATCCGCACTATCCCTTGAATATTTGTTTTGTCAAGGAATGGTTCTTGACAAAGAGAAACTTATATGTTAAGAGGACAGTGGGATTCTTAAATGCCTTGTAAGGTTCAAGAACCAATCAAGATCAAAACATGTAGTTTATCACTAGCACACGATTTGAGTTTTATTACCTATCGTGTTGACATAATTCTTGTTTCTGTGCCTATTCCAATTAAGTTGACTATGCATGTGAGGTCTGTGAGTTCTAGACTATGTGCATAACAACTTGGAAGCAATGGTGGGCTTTTGTGCTACCAGGTGGCAAGAAATTAAGATTGAACAAGTTCAATCCATATGAGTTTGAATTTGTCAGTAACCTTATCTTGTGATTATGGTTTTGACATATTCACATGGATTGGAACACATACACCATAAAATCTAAGTGTGATAAGGTTTCTCACCGATTCATGAAAATCATGGTGAGGAAACGCTTTCACTAAGTAGATATTAAGTAGATAGTAATTGTGATATTTGTATTCTCAAAGTCGTTAGTGGAGCGTGTGTGGTTAACCGGCACACTAACATGGACTTGTGAGAAATTGCAAAAGGTATAAACAATTAAGACTATGATTATGGCATCCCTTTTCATAGTTCTAAAATTGTTTATACATACATGTGAAAAATATAAGGATAGGTGTATGATTTTGATAAAGTTTTATCAAAGCATCTTGTATCACAAATCTGAACTTTGGTAAGAAAGTCAATAGAGTACTGATTTTTAGAAGTCCGGTTGATTTCTGAGTACATGTCAAAGCTATTGGGAGCATATGTGTTATGCTAGTAATCATCATGTTAGTGGGAGCATGATAATTATGATTAGTATTGCAAGTTAGCAATGTTAATTATAGAAAACAAAAGTTTCAATTCGTGAAGTTGTTGGGGTTGAAAAGTTGTTTTGCTATAATTATAGGAGAGGAAATTATACTTCATTTCAATTCTAAAAACTTAGATTGAGATTTTAATCATCTTTACTCAAGGATATTATATATATATATATATATATATATATATATATATATATATATATATATATATATATATATATATATATATATGAATTTTATTTTTGAATGGTTCAACTTAAGGAAATTCTGTATATATTGCATTCTCAAAATTCGATTATGATTACGACATCCCTCTTCATAGTCAAAATTTTGAGGACATGGCAAATAAAAAAATATTGTAGCAAAAGACTGGTCTAGTATCATGTCTTTATGTCAAACATCATGAATCGTGTCCCATATGCTTCAGATATAGGGTCGACTGCATGTTCTATAACATTCATCCTTTCTAAATTTTTCCAAACGCTCAGGGCATTGAGAGAGGAAAAGTCTAGAACTGGATGTAACTAAAGTGATTAAGAAATTGTCGAGGACAATCTAAGGCTTGCCAAAGATTGGTTGCTCAGGGACAGTTGGAAGTATAGTGTTAATTTTGGCAGGACCATATTGACATTTTCTGAAAAGAGGCAACTCTTGTTCAGAAGTGATAGTCACAATGGGAATATGGAAATGTTTCCATAGGTGGAAGTTATTCGTTCAATCTGTGTAAGATTAAAAAACTTAATGCAAAAAGGATGTTCAAAGCACTGTACTTTGAATATGAGGTTTTTTTTTCCTTGGAGTTGATCTCTATTGGAGTACTCTGTAATGTCTGTTGCCAAACCGTTGTGCATAGTCATTATAAGGGGATCAATGCATTTGAGTTTAGGATCTAACATGTTTTGGTAAATGGCAGGAATTTGGTATTCTTACATTTACAATAAGGATTTGGGATTGTGAAATGAGCATCATTGGAATCTTGTTCAATTGATCTATTTCACAAAAGTGAAGATCATAGACAAGCATAGTGTGCATACTTGGAGTATGGCATGACTATTGTTTAGAAAAACAAAGTGTACATGCTAGGAGCATGGGACGAATGCTGTTTTTATTCAAGTATTAAGCTCATTATTTGAAACATTATACAATGAATAATGTGTAATCAATATGGTGATAAATAAAAGGTGGTTCTATTTATATTCAAAAGGGTTCTAAGACCATATTGGATTCCATTATTATTGTATTTCACTTTGCACGTTTTGACTTCCAGAATAGTTAGGTTATTCTTTCCGAATGACTGAGTTATTTAAACACTCCACAGTCGTTCATATGTTGGAAGTAGGTATGAATTAAGACTATCATGAATCGAGTTTGTAGATGGCTAAAATGTGTTTAGGCATAGTTACGGTTGCTACAACATTCATGAGTGCTCATAAGTTATGAGTATTGGAATTAACCCACGCTCACTTGTATCACTTCATGGAATTTATCTCGAGTGATCGTGAGGCGGTAATATCATATAAGTCTTCAAACCTAGAGATATGAGTTGTTACCTATGAGTTGGTTGTGCATTGATTGCACGAAAACGCATCAGTAACTTGATGTTATAAAACGTGCCTTTGTGTACAATTCAACAAGTAGTAGAACAAGGATATGAGTCGAAGTTTATCTGTTCCTTCTAGAAATAGAAGCAATATCTAGGCCCCTCGATGATTTTGTTTTGACCCATGTACCGGGCCCGGTCAGAACATAATTGATGTGTTCGATTAAGTTCATTGTCAAACAAATCGGAAATCAGGAAACAAACTGCTAGACAATAAGTACGACGTTATTCCATGTATTTGTTCGGCTGATATCATGAGAACAGAGGATTATATGATCATTTATCTGAAATGGCGCTTCATAGTTCAACAGATTTTTCGACAGCTACGATTGATGGTTGGTTCCTGAAGTAATATATATGAAAATACAATTATTAGACTTATTCAAGTGGGAGACTATTGGATAAGGTGTCTAAGTCCATAACTTATTTCGTGTATACTTGACCCGACCCGGCATGGTCCATTTGGGTTGCACCTCACCCGAACAATTTATATGGATAATCTTATGAGAATAGTATGTTTATGATTTATTAGTATATTATAACTTATAATATATTTATATGAAGTCATGTTATTTAATTAGTTTTAGTCTTAAATTAATTATGCATTAAGTTAGTGATTAAAAGGAAGACTAATTAAACATGGGCTATTGCATTTTATATAAGGTGGGCTTACACTCAATAGGATTGGGCTAAGCATGCATGGGGGTCCATGGACCCATGGATCCTTGGAAAGGAAAAGACATGGGTTATTAGGGTTTACCCTAATCCTCCACACTATATAAAGATGCACATATTGCAAGAAATGGGAACTAGGTGTGTGAGACTTTGTGGTGGCCGATTTTCATGAAGAACATGCACTATTCTATTAAGTTTCCAAGTTTGTGGTGATTTGTGATTCCACTTGAGGCATTCACATTATTGGTGCTAGGCTCTCAAACTCCAATCAATCAACCACTATCAAAAGGTATGTCTTTCTACTAGTAGTGTTATGATTCATAATCCTTATGCTATGCTAGTTAGAAAGAATCCTTGGAAATTATTATTTGCATGTATTTTAGAGAAAACATAGATCCAAGGTTATTAGGGTTGCATGTACACCTTAGGAGTGTTAGAATGCTCAAAACCCAACATATATATGATTTATTAATACGTATTGTTTTAATTAGTATTGATCAAGAATTAATTGTAATTAATTAAGTGATCAAAAAAGACTATTTAAATCTATGTGACTAATTATGGTAATTAGTTATATTTATATGTGTTGGGCTTATGATCCATGGTGGACCAAGTTTATGTATGGATACATAAAGAGTTGGACCACATGAACCATGGATCATAAAACACATAGGTATGGATTTGGGTTACCCTTGAAATCCAACATATAAATACATGCTCTTAATCTCAAAAAATTCAATTGAAAACATTTCAATGATGCTCATTTCATAATTCCAAATCCTTAATGTAAATGTAAGAATACAAAATTTTTTCCATTTACTGTAATCTGTTAGATTCTAACCCTATATGCAATGATCCCCTTGTAATGAATGTGCACAAAAGTCACAAAGACTTGGCAACAGACCTTACAGAGTATTCCAATGGAAAGCAATTGCATGGAAACGAAGTCTCTCATTCAAAGTACATTCCTTTGAGCTTCCTTCTTGCATTAAGTTTTCTAATCTCGACACATATTAAAAAAAAATAACTTCCATCTTATTGAATTATTTCCGTATTCCCATTTTGACTATCACTTCTGAACAAAATATACAACATACTTCTAACTGTCCATGATCAACCAATCTTTGGTAAACCTCAGATTGTCCTCGACAATTGCTTAATCATTTTAGTCATATCCACTTCTAGTCCATTTTGCTTCTAAATGCCCTAGGCATTTGGAAAATTTAGAACATATAAATATTATAGCACATGTAATCGATCCTATCCCCGAAACAAATAGGACACGATTCATGATGTCTTACATAAAGACATGATACTTGACCAATCTTTTTCTACAATATTTTTTATTTGCCATGTTCTCATAATTCGATCTACGAAGAGGGATGTCGTAATCATAATCGAATTTTGAGAACGCCACATATATAGAATTTCCTTATGTCCAACCATTCCAACATAACATTCAACCCTTATACTATTATAATATTAAAAGTTAATATTTATGGATTTGGGTTACCCTTGAAATCCAACATATAAATACATGCTCTTAGCCTAAAAAAATTTGACAAGCTTCTTCTTGGAGTTCTTGGGTGTTTTTTGGGTGCATGGAATTCTCTCTCAAGTTCTACCTTTGTCCATGATGTTTTCTGACTTCATTTGAGGCTTCCACACTATTGGGAATAAGTTCTTAAGGCTAAATACATCAAGACTTCAACACACATTAAAGGTATTTTACCCCAACTAGTTTCTTGTATGGTATATGATAATTCCATGCTATTTATAGCCATAATACCTTGGAAACACCATTGCATGTATAATTAGTGAAAACATAGATACAAGGTATTTAGGGTTGTATGTGCACCATAGAATGTTGTAGTATACTAAAACCCAACAATTAATTCGTGAGGGTTAGAAAAATTCGAACATCGCAAAAATAAAATATCAACCAAGTAAGTTTGTTATATTGCACACAATCACTTCACAATGCAAGATAATCATTCATGAAACCCATATTTTAATGTATTTACTTATGTTTGATTACAAGTTTGACTCGATACAATGTCATCTTCAAAAGTTACAATAAAGTGTGTGGTTTTAATAGAAAAAACATATATTTTATATATAAAAGGTGTGACATTATACTAATATGTGCCTATCGATCTTCCATCTCTCAAACCCAAAAATACGGCTCCTAGCTTCCTTAGCTACAGCTACCACTAAATACAAAAATATACTACCACCAATGCTACAAACTGTGACATCTAATAATGAGGGTAATCGATCTTCTGTAAGTCCCAAATTTCCTTGTGTGTCAATCAGATCCAATTGATGGTGCGGAATCCCAATCAATTGTATGATGCAAGATCAAAATAGAGAAGAATGAGAAGAAGAATAAGATGAATCTAATGTATTGATGATATGAATGAAGATCCTTACAAGAGATTTACACACACATTATTCTTCTCTCTAGTTTCTCTCTCTAAAACACATTGGGTTTCACACACTTAAGCTCCTTGTCTTCTTCTTTTTCGTACACTCTAACCCACCTAACATCTATTTATAGGACTACCAGCCGAACACCCATGTACGGCCATACACAGGTGTACGGCCGTACACATGACTATGGTCGTACACAACCACAGGAGTTACATACAGAAAAAACCAATTGCCTAGAAAAGAAAAGTATAAACAAATATTTTAGTCCCAACAATCTCCCCCTTGGTTCGTAGCTTTCTTTTCTAATTGACCCAACAACCCCCCCCCCCTAAAAATGTAGTTGGCTTTTCTTGTCAATCTTCATTTGGAGCTTGGCTTCAGCTTTTGTCTTCGATTTCTTTACAGCTTCAAGATGAACTTGATGAATCTTCAATAAATGACTTCATATTGATCAGTTGGGCTTTTCTTCAGAATTTGACATTGAACGCACATTGGGTGAGGAGGCTTCTTGAAAAGATTCTTGAAAGATGGTGCTTTCAGCTTCTGAATCTTTAGAGAGAATGATAGAGAGATAAAATCTTCTGGATCACTTCAACAGGTTCATAGATAGCAGCAGAATGATTGAGGAGACTTCAATGCAATCTTCCACTTAATCTTCAAGTCAGCTTCACCTTGCTTCTGGGTTTGAAGTATTAAATGTTGAAAGAATAATTTTCGTTTCTTGTTCCTTCGAATGAGAATTCTTCAATGATCATAGATAAAGCCTTGGATTAGAAATTCTCGATACAGTCTCCATGAGTCTCATCTACATCTGGATTCACTTTTGAAGACAAACGAAGCTAAAAATAGAAACAAAACTAACAGAAAACTTAGCACATGATATTTTTGTATTTTTCAATATTCTGTAAAAGAAATAAAATAGAAATAACACTATTTTTGGATTTTTAATTTTCTGATTTTTTTTTTTGGTTTTTAAAACTTTTAATTCTCCTCCTAAATTTGTGCATAGAGGAAAACTATGACCAAATTTAACAAAAACAAAAATAATAGCTAAATTTAAGAGTGATTTGGGATCAAAGATTTTAGACAGCCCTAATTTGTTTATCGGTACCTCCCCTTCATGTATAGATATGGTCAATCGACGATATTGTTGTCCACTTAAGCACGAAGGATTGTGACAAAATTTTGGACATGCTACAAGAGACAAGTCGTTGTGATCCTATGTTCTTAGATAAAATTTACTAAGGACCATTTAGCTGACGACGACTAAAGATATTCTTGTCCATCTAAAGTGAGCAGTGAGATCTATAGAAAGCCTCTTAATTGTTCAATTTTAGGTGCACTAGAACATGTTTCCCGCTTCCTGACATCCCCCAATAATCAAGGACTTCCAAAATACTCCTTACTTCAGATGAGTAGACAATTAATAGGATAGAAGACAAATTTAGACTGCATAAGTTAAACACCCAGGTCGGATCTCTTCCAATCACTTAGAGGGGTTAACATATGACTAACCAGATTTAGAGAGGTTGAGAAGTAGAATGGTGCATATGTTGTGTACCAGGTCGGATTGTTAATCCTGCAGAGGAGATAGCATATGGCTAACAGACAGAAAGAATTCGATAGAAGGAGATGAAGAGAAATAGAATATCATATATTGCAGTCCAGGTGAGATCTTTCGATCACACAGAGGAGGCAACATATAACTGACAGATAGAAAGAAAAAAAATAACCTTCTACAGACCCAATTTATCGGAATCCCCCGGTTGCCCGTAAATACCAGAATTAAGGACAGATTCCGCACATTGAGGAAAATTTAATCAACAATTCTAGATACATATCATTTAATGTATCCGCAGATTCCCATGTATATCTCCCTGCTCAACCTATTCGAGCGCCGTATTGTCAGGCTAAATGGATCTATCTAGGTCAAGATTTTTCAAGTCATTTGATTCCTTAAATTGATTTATGCCTAGTCAAGTCCATTTAGATCTTTCGTGCCTACCAGCACATTGAACACAGATACTAGGCAATTCAACTTTGGTACCTTACACATATCAAAATTTCCTGTTATCACGTGTTGATATCACTTCCCAAATAAGCACCTTCAAAAAGACAATCGTGAGACACTATTTTTGTTTTTTTGATTTTTCTTAATTTTTTAGTTTTGATTTCTCCCCCTAAATATGAGCATAGGGAAGAAATAAAATAAAATCGAAAATTAAAAGTAATTTGTCTTTGAAACGAATCAGTGTAAGATAAACACAGGAATATCGAGAAGAAAACTCAAATCATAAGTCACCGATTGAATTTTCATCAAGAAGGTTTGAGAATGGCACGCATAATCTCAGAACAGATCCGAATATTCTTCACATCGTTAATCACAAACCCCATGTGTGATCCTCTCCTTCCTTCCCTTCCCGCAAAGGACACATACTCTCAAACAAAGTTCTGAATGTTGTACAGTTGAGAGATGTCACCAATTATGTGCCAGGAGCATCCACTATCAACAAACTGAAGACTGATGATATGCCTCCATAGCTGCTCCGACACAGGGCGGGATAAGTTGATGTTTGGAACCTAGTCCATTTTGAAACCGGGTTGACCTTTGTTATCAACGTAAGGTACTCTCTCCCACGACATATCCTGCTTATCACAAACAGAAGATGAAGAAATATTAGAATTTTTAGAAGATTTGGGAGATTGAACCTTCGAAACCCATCTGTAGTCGGGTTTAACCCATTTCTTGTTCAAGCGGATGGGTTCCTTGTTACTTGCTTTTGAGTCTGAAGTCGGTCGTCGAGATGGCTTTGACCTAACCGGTCTTGGCTTCGCCGAAGCATCTCTTGAATTTGGCTTCTTGGCCAGCTTTCCCTTATTGTCTTTGGGATTTTGATTTTTCTCCTTCTGCACGTTCCAATTATCATTGCGTGAACGTGGCCTCGAAGGGTTTCTTTTAAAGTATCTCCCTCTTGGCGCATTCTGCCAACCTTGTGCGTAATAGGGAAGGTATGCGCCATTTGGACAGTTTCGGGCAATGTGTCCAGGTGTTCCACTGTGAAAACAAGTCTTTTTCTTCACTAGGAAATTGTTTCTTCCTGCCCCTGAAGGCGTGTCTTTGCCTTGTTCACATTTGTTATTCTTAGCAACTCCCTTTCTCTTTCCACATGAGCAACTGCAAGAATCAGACTGTGTGATAGGTGTAGGTGAAGTGTGTGTGGTGATAGCAGAAGTATCAGACTTAGCAAACACATCATGACAAACATCATCAAAACATTAGAAGTTGACACAATATCATCACCAACCAAATCATTAGTTTTAGAAACAAGCACAGAATTGTCTGAAACAAAAACATCATTTTTCAAAAAAGAATTATTATTAGCATAATTCTCTCCAGGCTCCTGCTTTCCTTGACCTAAAGATGTATCTACATGGGAAGTAGAGACGTTAGTATCTTTTTCCCTAGGACTAGGTTTTGTTGCCTATTCAGCAGTTGGTTTACCGTATACCATAAATGGTTCTCGTTCAATCTCTTCCTGAGTCAAGGGAGTAGCATAATAAGAGTGATTAAATGGAGGAGGGACACTCTCATAACCTAGACCTACTTGTTTCTGGTCCTTCCATTTTATTTTCTTTTCAATCATAGTTGCAACCATCTCACTTGACACATCGAACTTCCTAAAATTAAAATCAGCATTTTGAAAACGGGTTTTCAATGTGTCAAGTTCTGCAGTTACAGCAGCAAGTTTTTTCTTTATGTGATCGTAATTCTGACACTTGTTGTAATCTTCTTGTAACTTCCTGAAATATCTAGTTTTGGACTCTAATTTCTCTTTTAATGGCTTCTGATTTTTCTTAATAGTATACTTCTCAAATTTTAGGTCCTCAATCTCTCTTTTCATCAGACCAATGTGTTCACGTAAACAATTAATAGTTTTAATACAAGCTTGAGAACAGGAATTTTCATTGACCGGGATGCTTGAAGAATTAATTTTTTTTATTAAATTGCCTTTTTTTTTTAAAAAAAATTGCCCTTTGACTTAAAAACCGAGAAAGTCAACCTTAAAATTCAAGTTCAAAAAAATCAAACTTTAAAAGTCAAATTTGAAAAGTCAAATTTGAAAAGTCAAAGTCAGACTTAAAAGTCAAACCGAAAAGCTAAACTTTAAATTTTGAAAGTTAAATGAAAAATTCAAAGTTAAAAGTCAAAGGTCAAACTTGAAAGTCAAAGTCAAAATTTTAAAGTCAAGAGTCAAAAGTAAGAGTCAAAAATTAAAAACTAAAATTTTTTGGGGTTGAAAATGAAATTTAAAAATAAAAGAAATTGATTTTTTGGACTGAAAGTGTTAAAATTGCGAAAATAAGTCGAAATAGGGACGCCTTTTGAATTAAATCTGGAAGGCTTATTCCATCTATCAAGCTAGATCAGTTGGAAAAGCGCCTTGTTGATGAATCAGGTGACCCGGGTTCGTTCCTTGGCCACCCTGAAAACATTCGAAAACATTTTTGAACTAAATCTGAATCGAGGATGCAGCGTGCGCGGGTGCAAGGATGCTGACCTAGAACGTGACGCTGACTGGGAACGTGACCCTAAATGAGACACTCTACCGCAAACTCGCCTGACCGAACACGTGCAAGGTTGGCCGCACACCGAGGACCGTGAACTTCGTGGGCCGAACACCTGCTGGGCCGAAGATCCGAGGAATGTGAACGAGTTGGGCCGACCCATGTATGACCGTAAACAAGTGTATGGCCGTACACACGATTACGACTGTAACGGCCGTGAAAGCTTTAACGATGGTCGAGAACGCTTCAACAAATCGCGAAAAATCAGCGATTTTCACCACTTTTTGCTCCAAAACTCGATCAAAAACTCGTTTTTAGGAAAAAAATCAAAGAACAAACCCCCCTAATTTGCCAAGATCTATCCAAAAACGCAAAAATCCTTCAAAAATAAAATCAAATGCGCTCCAGATCTCCAAAAATTGATTGACACTTTCCAAGCTCTAATACCAATTGTAAGTCCCAAATTTGTTTGTGTATAAATTAGATCCAATTGATGGTGCAGAATCCCAATCAATTGGATGATGCAAGATCAAAATAGAGAAGAAGGAGAAGAAGAATAAGATGAATCTAATGTATTGATGATATGAATGAAGATCCTTACAAGAGATTCACACACACACACACACACTATTCTTCTCTCTAGTTTCTCTCTTTAAAAGACCTTGGGTTTCACACACTTAAGCTCCTTGCCTTCTTCTTTTTCATACACTTTCACCCTCCTAACATCTATTTATAGGACCACCAGCCGAACACCCATGTACGGCTGTACACAGGAGTACGGTCGTACACACGACTACGGTCGTACATAGCCATAAGAGTTACATGCAGAAAAATCCAGTTGCATAGAAAAGCAAAGTATAAACCAATATTTTAGACCCAACATCTACACCTTTGAGGTAACCATCTTGATCTCAGATACTATCGCCCTCTACTCTAACTCCTCCACATGTTGCTCCAATACTCCCATCTCAACCTGTTGCAACTAAATCTAATCATGAGCCTTGTCAATATGATCATATTCATGAAGGACTTTCATCTCGTCGATATCTCGCCCTGGTCGATCTCACAAACTTCGTTAGGCAACAAACATACTTCCCTCATCAATGACCAAAGAACCTCCTCCATGTGATGAATGTTATATGCATGTCGAGCGACCCATGGAACTAATACGGATATTGCCCTATCAGTTGGGGACTCTTAGATGCGATATCATAAGTGTTGGATTAGGTGTCTAAGCCCATAACTATAATTTTTATGTACTTGACCCGAGAGTGGCATGGTCCATTTTGGTTGCATATCATCAGGACAATTTGTTAGGATGGACTTTTGAGAATAGGTTATTTATGATTTAATAATATATTATAAGTTCTAATATATTAATATGAAATCATATGATTTAATTAGTATTGATCAAGAATTAGTTTGGAATTAATTTAGTGATCAAAAGAGACAAATTAAATCAATGGGGGACTATTTGTGTAAATTAGTTATATTTATATGTGTTGGGTTTATGATCCTTGTTGGACTAAGTTTATGTATGAATGCATAAAGAGTTGGGCCACATGAACCATGGATCATAAACCCATGGATATGGATTATGGTTAACCCATGACCCTTGGAATCCTACATATAAATATGTTACTCCATAGCCAAAATGGTGCCTAAGGTTCATATAGTTCATGGGTTTGACACCCCCAAACCAAGGATGGCGGAAACGTCCGGGGGTGGAGGACTTCATGTATAGCATCATAACCACAATTTTAATAGTAATTTAAGCAAACACAACCAACATATATATAATTGAAAAAAAGTTACATCACTTGTATGAATTACATGTTTCAAAATCAATTACAATATGTTGTCAAATGTGAAAAGTTTGACGCCTTAACGTCCCATCCTCAAAAGCACTTGATAACCTGATTAGTGTTTTCCTGTGAATACAAGTTGTTTGAAAAGTGTCAACACAAAGGTTGGTGAGTTCATAAGCTTTTATTAATAAACTTAGTAGAAGTATTTCACATGAAAATGTCGCGTTTGTTTCAGAAAAATCCGATATTTCCCTTGAAATCCGAGAAATGTAGCCTTATAACCAAAGACTAGAGTGTATGAGAAATCATCGTTTCTTAGTAAAAATGTTGTGAGTTTAAAATGTTATGGAAAGTAAATTTCTTTTATCAACCTAAAACCTACTTCGGTTTTATGAAACCCCGTAAACTTCATGAATTGTTACCCCCCCCCCCCCCTAAGTGAGTCGCTATAATCATACTGTGACTATGTGAACCTGCCACAACGTTTCTCAGGCGTCGCGAAAATGAAATGACATTTGTCACCCGTAGACCTGCAGGTCCCACTGTAGCTAGCAACAAGGTGTGGGGTGTCAAACCCAATATAGATCTATATACAAGTATCACGTTCTCCCTCAAGGAGATTCTGATTATAACTACCAGGAATTATATCCCGCACTCGGACGTACGGGGAGAGAGAGAGTCTCACAACATAGGTTAACAAGTTTACGTGAAATGTGTGTGAATATAAATCTTTCTTGTATGGATGTACCCTTTTTGTACGAGTGCGTTGAGTGATGTATCATAAGCTATACCTATTATAGTTTATCTAAAATGTATGTAATATGTATGAATTCTTTTATGGATATGTATTAGTATTGTGAATTTATCAAACTATACTTTTTATAGTCTAATAATACGTGTTCCAAAATAAATGAATAATATTTAATATTTAATATGAATGTCTTATTTTCAGTTCATAATGATAAACTAACAAGGAAACACATACAAATACTAAAACTTATGCTTATACACTTTGCTCAACATAATACAAAGTGTTATGATATTTACATGCTGTTGGCAAAATTTAGCAATTCTGCCCTGTTTTGGAAAAATCTTAGAAAAATCATACGAAGTCGAAAACTAGATCCGTAAATTCTGAGAGTTCACAAAATGTGTCTAGTTTGCTCATAATTTTTATCACAAATTAATATGACCTCTAACTTGGGTGAAAAAGTCCAAAATCACAGACTGGTCCGGATTGTTGTTTGAAATGATAGGCAGTTTTGTAAAAATCACCATAAATTGTAGAAAAATCGTATGGAGATGTGCAAGTAGCCATTTTAAAGCTAAAAACTTGAACTATTTGCACCTTGTACAGTTTTGAAAACAAAAATATTTAAGATGCCCAAAACAGTCCGTGAATGGAGTTGAACTTTTCTGATGAAGGCTGTTAGAAAAATTTAGATATGTTCTTAGTGTTTTAACTTGTATTCCCCCCCTGAAAACTTGAGAAAACATGAAAATGTAGGGGTATGAACTCACCTTGAGTGATTTCAGTAGATGATTGTTGAAGAATGGAAGTGTTTAATTCAAGAACACTTGGAGATGCCTTGAAGGTTTTCGCGAATCTAACATCATAGTTAGGGAGTTTGTGTAAGCAACCAAAGATTTGAGTAGAGTGAAGTGAAATAGTAATAAGGAGGATGAATTTTTACTTACTAAGTGTGGAAGAACACTTGAAATCAGCCTTGGATCTCGAAAATTTGAGTAGAAGAGTTTGAGAGAAAAAGTGGTGTTTGTTACTTAGTGGAATGAGAGAAATGAGAGAAAATGAGAAGTGTGGTTGTTTGTTCCAGCTCAAAAACGTGGGAGTGAGTGAAATTTGAGTGTAAGGGAACATTGAAGTGACATAGGTAAGGTGGGGAGGTATGGCTGGTCATAGAGTGGGTGTGGGGTGGTTGCTTGTGTCATAAGTTAAGGCAAAGTCAACACTCTACCTTAAATAAATCCCCCATTAGATCTTTATTATTTAATTAATGATTTTTATAAAAATATGTTTAAATTATGAATATTTAGAGTTTATTATGTTAAAATAAAATTTCTGGAGAAAATCCCGCTTTAAAATCACGAAAAACGGGCTTAAAATGTTAAAAATATCAAAAATGGGCTGAAAATGACAAAAATGCGAAATCTGGCCGAGGCTCGGCCCTCTTATGCTGAACCGAGAGAGAGAGGGAGGCGGAACCGAGAGGAGAGGAGAAGGAGGGAAGAACCGAGAGCACGAAGAGACAGAGAGGAGAGAAAGGAACAGAGCGCGCGAGAGACGGAGGGGAGAGAAGGGAACAGAGCGCGCGAGAGACAGAGGGGAGAGAAGGGAACAGAGCGCGCGAGGGACCGAGCGAGAGATAAGGAACAGAAAGCGAATAGAGACCGAGCGAGAGAAAGGGAACCAAGCGCGAATACAGACCGAGAGGCACCGAGAGGGAGGCGGACCGAGAGGCACCGATCGCTCGGTTGGTCTCGGTTCTCTTAGCCACCAGAGGCTCGGCCTCTGGTCTCTTAGCCACCAGAGGCTCGGTCTCTGGTCCTAAGAAGCCTCTCATTCCGGTTTCGGTTCCTAAAGCCTATTTTTCTCGTTTTCGCCCCGTTTTAAGCCGTTTTTGACCCAATTAAGGGCCGGAATGACCCGAATGATTCCAAAAAGTTACGGGAAACTTTTGAGAGAGATTTGGGAGAGATTTCTCACACTTGGAGAGATTTGGGAGGGATTTCACATTCTTGAAGAGATTTCCCATACAAAGAGATATTTGAGAGAGGTTTCACATACTTGGAGAGATTTAGGAGAGATTTGACATTCTTGGAGAGATTTCTCATACAGAGAGATATTTGAGAGAGATTTCACATACTTGGAGAGATTTAGGAGAGATTTGACATTCTTGGAGAGATTTCTCATACAGAGAGATATTTGAGAGAGATTTCACATACTTGGAGAGATTTAGGAGAGATTTAACATTCTTGGAGAGATTTCTCATACAGAGAGATATTTGAGAGAGATTTCACATACTTGGAGAGATTTAGGAGAGATTTGACATTCTTGGAGAGATTTCTCATACAGAGAGATATTTGAGAGAGATTTCACATACTTGGAGAGATTTAGGAGGGATTTGACATTCTTGGAGAGATTTCTCATACAGAGAGATATTTGAGAGAGATTTCACATACTTGGAGAGATTTAGGAGAGATTTGACATTCTTGGAGAGATTTCTCATACAGAGAGATATTTGAGAGATTTCAAGTGTGGCATTTGTGAGTGTTTGGTTCCGTAATGCAAGTCTCTTGAGCCCGTTAAGTCATGATTAAGGATCCCACACACTCCTAATGAGTATGCAACATGGTTTTCATCAGTTTAATTCATTGATTAGTACTAAGGCTTAGGAAGTTTTTAACACAAAACTTTTCTCTAGTGATGTTTTCCCATTAATATAGCAAGTTATACAGTACGAACATAACACAAACCCTAATACACAAGGTTTAATAGAGTTGACCGGCTTGACTTGATGACTTGACTCAAGATTGACGATTGTCACAATGGGGCTGATTTTGGTGCATGGAATTCTCTCTCAAATGTCATCCTTTGTCCTAGATGTGTTGTGAAACATTTGAGACATTCATACTTTTGGTGCTAAGCTCTTAAAGGCCAAAGTCTTTCCAACAACAAGTTCTACTAGCTACATAAAGAGGTAAACTCCTAACTAGTATTTTATGTTGTTCATATAATTTGTATGCTAGTTGTAGGCTTAAAGCTTTGGAAACAATATTGCATGTATATTTGATGCATAGCAAATTGTATATTTGATGCATAGTAAATTGTTCAATGCTGGAAAAATTGAAAATATGGACTCTGGATAGTAGACCCGACGAGTCCATACATAGACTTGACGATTCCATGAACAAATGTAACCAACTCGTCGAGTTGGATACTTCACTTGTCGAGTTGGGCTCCCTGTGTGCAGATTTCCGAGTTTTTTGGCCTGTTTTGGATTAGAACCATTACCACAAAGTGTTTTACTTCATCAAATTTGATTTTGTTTCTTTGGTAATGATTTTGTGCATCCAAAAACAAGAAAATTGTCAAAGTTTCAAGATTTGTATTAGCTTATATGATTAGCTAGTTTCTTGAAAATTGTTGAAATGAATTATCTTTACTTACGAGTTTGATCTAGATCATAGAAAAATTATTTAATTATTGTGTTAATTGGAAAATTGATATTAATGGTGTTTATGAACTCTATAATTTGTCCTCAAGTTATGGAAAATGAAGAGTTTTCCTTTAAAAGTTCATTAAGATTCACCGGTTATGAAAAAAAATGGAAGAGTCTCATTTTTAATGGTGTTAATATCTTCCATAACTTGTCTTCAAGTTATGGACCTTGAAAAGTCTTCCATAAAACAATATTAAACTCATAAGTTTTGGAAACCAAAAGTTTTTGATTGGTTCAAAACTTGCCCTCAAGTTTTGGAATTTATAAAGTCGCTCCCCATGTATACTTTAATTCCAAACCTTAGAATTTTAGAAGTTAAAATTCCACCCTTATACTATTATAATATTAATAGTTAACACACACACACACACACACACACATATATATATATATATATATATATATATATATATATATATATATATATAATAGTAAGTCAGTTTTACCATTAGTAGGCTTCATTCACAAAGTCGGTCTATAAGGGGGGTATAAGGTTACTACCTATAAAATGGCAGTTTAATGGGTGTCCACTCTCACCCTTCGCTCCCTTGACTGGTGAAGGGTGGTTAACCAAACGGGTAGGATAGGACTCTAATTCTCCGTTCATTAAAAGTATAATGATATAACTAAACATTTATTAAATTCCAAATCTTAGTTACTTTAGGAAAATGTGAATATGGTGCTAACCCATGAAATTGCATTTTGCACCTTGTGGTGGAAATTCCAAATCTTAGTTACTCTAGGAAAATGAAACATTTATTAAAATTCTTTTTCGTTTTTCGTGGTGGAAATTGGTAAATCGTCATTTACCTACCTTCAAATATTTTGTAGCTTGGATTATGGCATCACTCTTCCAAGTTATAAAATATTGTGTTGTGTCCTAGCCTTAATATTTCAAATTGGCTGTTATATTTTGGACTTAAAAAAACTAAACTTGAATTTCTCCCTCATAGATGTCTAGTTATGACAACTATGGTCTTCCTTATCCTTTTGGATAAAGCTTTTCTAATGAAGATGACATCCCACATGGCAATCAAGGTGAAAGATTAATCCTTTGATTGTGCATTAATGGGACTAGAAAGCATACTTCACTTCCTCCTCCAATTATTCTCCCTAACCCACTATTTCAAAGACTTGAAAAGTTCAAGGTCACTAAATCCATATTGGCAAGCAAAGTTTATATGTGCTCATGTCTTGGAGATGAAGTTACATATTGACAGGCTGGGAGAGGTGGGTGTCGAAGTCTCGAGGAAGCTTGTTATTGACTTGGTTCTTCAATCACTCCCTGATGCCAAATCACAACATGAACCTTATCGATCTTACCTATTTTCTTGTTGCCGCTGAATCAGAAATGATTTGGTGCATTGGTAATGCAAACTTGATTGAAGATCTACTCCCCAAACTTCCATGGACATTGACAATGGTAACATCGGAAGTCCATAAAAACTTTCTCTTCCCAACGGGAAGGGATCGGCCATGGTCAATTCTTTTGACCCAATGGTAAAGAGAAGGGCTAAGTATGAGATAGTCTCGTGTACCATTCCCAAAGAGTCCATATGTTTTTGTTGCCAAGAGAAGGAACATTGGTTGCGTGGCTACCTTATTTACCTAAAAGTTCATTAGGATGGTAAAAAGTCAAAAGTTTGACTCTACATCAGGTAAAGTCCATTATCTAACTCTATTAAGTTCCTATTTGAAGATTCTTAATACATGATGTAATGTAATTACATTTTGATGTTTTGGGGATCTAAGGAAGATTAAAAAGAAGAGTATGCTGATTCTGATCGTGAAGAGATGGATTTCGATCGCATGATTTGATGATCAGAATTCTGAGCTACTACTTAAGAGTCATGATATATTGCTTAGGAATAGATAACACCATGTTTTTCATTTGTAATTGCATTGTAAGGAAACGTTTTTCCGCAACTTTATAAATAAAGAAAAGTTTTTTATTTTATCTTATTTTAAATTTCCTTACAATGGCATTTGTGAAAAATTTGTTGTTCATATGTTTCCATTCATAGCAGTATTGGAAAATTGATTTGATTCTTTCGTTTGTGATAGTGTCATAATTTACCAAAGAAGGAAACATTCTCATCACCCAAGTGTCAGTTAGATAGAAACTTGGAATCGTGCAACTTGTATTGTGTGATGAATGAGAATTTTCATCTTTGGGAAATTAAGACTAATTCCTTGTTCACATGTATATGTGAGACTAGTGAAAGACTAGGGGATTAGGTACACATGGTTGTGCGATGGTTAGGTCCACCACAAAGAACGATAAGACTATTTGTTATGATTTACTGAAAGTTAGTAAATATGGTTATGCGTACAAGTTTAACTATAAATTCGAAACATTGGAAAAGGTTTCAATGTATGGCAGAACGGATGAGAAGAATCAAATTAGGTAAAAAGATAAAAGTTTCTCCAATCTAAAAAGATGGTAGAGTACTTTGGTATCGTGTTTAATGATTATCTTAGTGATTATGAAAGCATACCACAATTGATCCTCTAAGGACATCTTACCGCACTTTTATGGCTAAGAAGAGGAATCATGAATTATTGAAATGGTTAAATCAAAAAGTGAATCATTCTTTGTTCCAAAATCAAATCTTAGAGTCATACTCCAAGATTGTAACTTGAGTCACATAATCTTAAGAAAGGTTTATAAAAATATCAAATGTAGAGTAAAATATTTTCTACTCTTGTACATTTGAAATTGGTAACTTGTGATGTTTTGATAAAACAAAGACCAACTAAGACCAATTGCATGAAGTGTTTTTCTTGACAAGAATCAACACTAACTCTTGAATATTTGTTGTCAATTAATATTCCTTGATAAATAGAATCTTATATGTCAAGAGGTCAGTGGGAGTCTTAAAGATCTTCAAATAGTTTCAACAACTAATCAAGAGTAAACCAATTATTTATCACTACCACACCGCTTGAGGTTTTGTAACCTATCGTGTTGACATATTCTTATTTATGTGCTCATTCCAGTTAAAAGTTGAATATGCATGTTAGTTCTATGAGTGCTCAATTGTTTGCATAACAACTTGGAAGACATGGTAGGCCCTTGCGCAGGGACAAGGTTTGAAAACTCAAACATTGAGTTAATGCTTAAGATCAATGTATGATTCTAAACAAATATTCCAGTCGAGTCAGGATATACCAGTCAAGTATGAGTTGAAGTATTCAACAAGTATTCAAGCCATAAATGAGGAATGAGAATATTAATTGATCAAACTAAGGTTAATAAATGAAGAACAAAAGGAATGTTTTAGAGAAAAAAGTGAAGTAAATGTACATAGTGCTAAAGAGTTTAAATAATCTGTCACATTCATTAGCATTGAAAGCTCCTTTAAATAGAACAAGGAACATAGTACAAACTTAGGAACATACATGGAACTTGATAAAAGGAATGTTTCTGACATTCTGATTGTCCAAGTTGACAAACAAACTAAGTCTTATGTAATGTATAATCATGATAAGTGACAAAAACAATTAATACAACAAAAAGTAATGTGTTAGGAATCACTATCATTCCGGATCTAACAAACATTTAAGAATGCCTTCAACTCTACAGCTCCAGACTGGACATCACTTCCGAAATCCAATTTATTCCACAACAAGATCACACTTTTGATTCTAAATGATTTCGGATCTACCAAAAGGATTAAGATTGCTAGAGGTTCACTTTCAGGTTCTAATAATCTTCCCTTAAGTGAACTTAGCAATTCGATCCTCTTCAACTCGTTTCTTCCTTGATGAAGGTGTATACCCTAACAACCATTCTCGAAATTCAATATACCATTGCAGTTGACTCAAACTTTGCTTTAACTTGCTCCGGAGCATCATACTTGGATGTGTTGGGTTTTGAGAATTCTAACACTCTTAAGTGTACATGCAACCCTAAATACCTTGAATCTATGTTTTCTCTATTATACATGCAAAATATGATTTCCAAGGTATTATACTAAGTAGCATACAAAACTTTGATTCACATGAAATATAACAAGTTAGAATACATACCTCTTTGATGTAGAATGACTCCATGAATCTTGAGTGCCTAGTGCCCCAAGTGTGACACCTACAATGGTTCACACAACACCATGAACACTTGGAATAACCTTGAGAATAAGGATACTTTGGTTCTTTGTAGTGAAATCAGCCTTGCCCTTTTGTGTACACACACTAGTTCGAATTTCACCAACCAAGGACATCTTTATATAGTGTGGAGATTAGGGTTAAACCCATGACCCTTCATTTTATATGGTCCATTGGTTAAACACTCCTTGGACTATCCATGATGGCTTAGCCCAACCTAAATGAACTTGGCCCGTCACACATATATATCTAAGAATCCATATTTAATTAGTTCCTTTTGATCACTTAATTAATTAAAAATTAATTCTTGGTCCATATTAATTAAATAATATGATTATATATTAATATATTAGAACTTATAATATATTAATATAAATCACTAGTATCCTTTTTCCTCATCTTGTCTATCCAATTGTCCCGATGCCATGCAACCCAAATGGACCATGTCGGGTCGGGTCAAGTCTTACCAATTATAGTTGTGGACTTAGACATTAATCTAACAGTCTCCCAGTTGGATAAGTCTAAAACTATTATTGCAAGTATGACTTCATAACCCGACTAGCAATCGTAGCTCTCAAAAGCTTCTGTCGAACTCTGACTTTGCCGATGATCTCTGACCTTTGTCAATTACTTGTCTATTAGATAAGTGATCATATATTCCTCCATTGTAGATATTATACGAACTGAGACATGGATTATAATCATTCTCTCTGTCCATTTGTTGTTTCCCGATTTCTGATTTATGATGACTGACTAATTGAACAAATCAAAATAGTCCTGGCTTGGCCAAGCACTCACATGTGTCGTCATTAAATCATCGAGGGGCTCACAGAGATCGCTTTTATCCTGAAGGTAAAGGAATGGATAAACTTTGACTCATATGGCTTGTTCTAGTACTTGTTGAATCATACACAAAGGCACATTTTATAACATCGAGTTACCAATGTGTTTTCGTGCAATCAATGTACAACCAACTCATAGTAACAACTTATATCTCTAGGTTTGAAGAATATAAGATATTAACGTCTCATGATCACTCGTGATAAAATCCATGAAGTGATTCAAATGAGCGTGGGTTGAATCCAATACTCACAACTTATGAGCACTCATGAACATTGTAGCACCTCTTGGCTATGTCCCATACATCTACAAACCCAATTCATGACAACCTTGATTCATATCTACTTCCAACATATGACCGACTGTGGACAGTTTGAATAACTTAGTCATTCGAGAAGAACGACCTAGTTATTCTAAAATTCAAAACATGCAAAGTGAAACACAAGAGTAATAGAATCCAATATGGTCTCAAAACTTATGAATATAAATAAAACACCTTTTATTTATCACCACATGATTACACATTATTCATTGTATATTGTTTTAGCTATCAACTTTATACTTGAATTAAAAAACAGTAGTTGTCCCATGCTCCAAGCATGTACACTATGTTTTTACCTAAACACTAGTCATGCCATACACCAAGTATGCATACTCTATTTTCTATGATCTTTACTTTGTGAAATAAAGCAATTGAACAGAAATCCAATGATTCTCATTTCACAATCCCAAATCCTTACTGCATGTGCAAAAATTCCAAATTCCTGCCACTTACCAAAATTTGTTAGATTTTAAACTCAAATGCATTGATCCTCTAGTAATGATTATGCACAAAGTCACAAAGACTTGTCAACAGACATTACAGATTATTCCAATGGAGATCAACTCCATGGAAATAACCTTCTTGCATTAAGTCTTTCTAACCATACATGGATTGAATAATTTCCAACTTTGAAACATTTTCCACATTCCATTTTGACTATCACTTCTGAATAAGAGTTACTTCCTTTCAGAATATGTAAATATGGTCCTTTCAAAATTCACAATATACTTCCAAATGTCCCTAAGCAACCAATCTTTGGTAAACCTCAGATTGTTCTCGACAATTGCTTAATCATTTTAGTCATATCCAATTCTAGACTTCTTCCTCTTAATGCCCTGGGCATTTGAAAAATTTAGAAATGATGAATATTATAGCACAGACAATCTATCCTATATCCGAAGCATATGGGACACGATTCATGATAAACACATGATACTAAAACAGTCTTTTGCTACAATATTTCTATTTCTATTTGCCAAGTTCTCTTAATTCAGATTATGAAAATGGATTTCGTAATCATAACCGAATTTTAGAATGCAAATTATAGAAATATATATAGAATATCCTTATGTTGATCCATTCCAACACAAAATTCAAATATATATCCTTGACTAATGTCGATTAAAATCTCAATCTAAGCTTAAAAACTCATTCTAAGCCTTTTAGAATTGACATGAAGTATAATTTCCTCTCCCTTAATTATAGGAAAACAACCTTTTCCCAATTGAACTTTTGTTTTTCTATAATTAACATTTCTAACTTGCAATACTAAACATAATAATCATGCTCCCACTAACATGATGATTATTAGCATAACACTTATGCTCCCACAAACTTTGACATGTACTCAGAAAACAGCTGGACTTCTAAAAATCAATACTTTATTGACTTCCTTTCTGAAGCTCAGATTTCTGATACTTGATTGCTTTGATAAGACTTTATCATAATCATACACCTTATCTTAGATAACTCACAGATGTGTCTAAAAATTTGAGAACTAGGAAAAGGGATGTCGTAATCATAGTCTCAATTTTTTAGACCTTTGCCACTTCTCACAAGTCCATGTTAGTGTGCCGGTAAACCACACACGCTCCACTAACGACTTTGAGAATGCAAATATCACAATTGCTATCTACTTAAAAACCTACTTAGTGAAAGTGTTTCCTCACCATCATTTTCATGAATCAGAGAGAAACCTTATGACACTTAGATTTTTATGGTGTATGTGTTCCTTTCCATGTGAATTTTGTCAAAAACCATAATCATAAGACAAGGTTAATGACAAACCCAGACTCATATGGATTGAACTTGTGCAATATTAAATTATTGCCACCTAGCAGCACAAGGGCCTACCATTGCTTCCAAGCAGCTGTGCAACCAATTGAGAACTCTCAGAACTCCTATGCAAAGTTAACTTGAATAGGCAGAGAAATGTCAACACGATATGTTATAAACCTCAAGTCGTGTGCTAGTGAAGAACTTTAGGTTTTATTCTTGATTTGTTCTTGAGACTTTCAAGACCTTTAACACTCCTACTGTCCTCTTGACATATAGGACTCTCTTGTCAAATATTCAAGAAATAGTGTGGATTCTTTATCAAGACTAACACTTCACACAATTGGCCTAAGTTGGTCTCTGTTTTATCCAAAACATCACAACTTACCAATTTCAAATGTACAAGAGTATAAAACCTTTTACTCTTACATTTTAAAAGTGTTAAAACCTTCTTTAAGTTATGTCACTCAAATTACAATCTTGGAGTATGATTCTAATACTTTTTTTGGAACGAAGTATGACTTACCTTCTTGACTTAACCACTTCAACAATTCATGAATCCCCTTCTTAGTCATAAGAATGCACTAAGATGAACTTAGAGGATCAATTGTGATATGGTATCTTAATCATTAAGATGATCATAGACATGATACTAAAGTACTCTCCCATCTTTTCAGATTTGAGAAACTTTTATCTTCCTGTCATACTTTGATTCTTCTTATTCGTTCTACCACACATTGAAACTTCTCCAATGCTACAGACTTATACTTAAACTTATAAGTATAACCATATTTACTGAACTTATGTAAATCATGAAGAATAGTCTTACAGATCTTTGTGGTGGGCTAGACCAGTGCACCTAATTAGTCTTAATTTTCTAAAGCTGAAAGTTCTCATTCATCATACTATACAACTTGCATGATTCCAAGTTTCGGTCCAATTGAAACTTGGGTGATGAGAATCTTTCCTTGTTTGGTAAAATTAGATACTACCACAAACGAAAGAATCAAATCCATTTTCCAATATTGCTATCAATGGAATCTTATAAGCAACAAATTTTCACAAATGTCATTATAAGGATACTTAAAATAAATAAAATCAAAACCTTTTTCTTTTATTTTAAAACTTTGCGGAAAAACTTATCCTTACAATCCATATGAAAACTTTGTTATCTATTTCTAAGCAATATATTATAACTCTTAAGCAACAGCTCAAAGTTTTAACACCGAACCATGCGATCGAAATCCATCTTCGCGATAAGAATCAGCATGTGCTTAATAGAGTTAGTCAATTGAATTTACCTGAAGTAGAGCCAAACTAATTGACTTTAACATCCTTAGGTAAATTTGGCAACTTCGTGACCAATGACCTTTCCTTTGGAAATATCAACATATGGACTCTTTGGTAATGGTATATGGGACTATCTCAGACTTAGCCTTTCTCTTTACCATTTGCTCAACCGGGTTGACTATGGCCGATCCCTTTCCATTGGGAAGAGAATGCTCTTTCTGGATTTCCAGTGTCACCATTGTCACTGTCCATAAAGTTTTGGGAAGTTGATCCTCTTAATCAAATTTGCTTTACTAGTACACCAAATCATTTCTGATTAGCAGCACCATGCAAATAGATAAGATCATTAAGGGTCTTGGCATAGTCTATTTCATAGGAGTCCCAAAGGAACTCACTATGTGACATAGAAAGTGATTGAACATCCAACTTCCTCAAGACTTTGACACCCAACTCTCCCGGCTTGTCAATATGTGACTTCATCTTCAAGATGTGATCACACCTAGACCTTGCCAATAGGGCTTTAGTGACCTTAATCTTTTTCAATAACTTGTAGGTTAGGGAGAATATTTGGAGGAAGTAAAGGAAGTATGATTTCCATGGGACATCATCTTCATTTGGAAAAAATTATTTCAAGAGATTTGGGATGATTATAAATGTCTGAACTAGACATCTTTTGGAAGAGATATTCAAGATAGTTGATTTAAAGTCCTTAATATAACACCCAATATGAAATATTAAGGCTACGACCCAACACAATACTTTTATAACTTGGAAGAGGGATGTCGTAATCCAAGCTATAAAATATTTGAAGGTAGGCGAATGACGATTCACCAATTTCCACCATAAAAACAAAATAATCTTATTAGGTTTTTACTTGGATTTGAAATTCCTAGATCTTTTGAGATTTATTGAACTTTTCAAAGGCATGTTTCAATCTCGAGTGTGCCCTTCAGGTTTTGTGACTGGGATGCCAAGGATCACAAAAAAAGGTGTGAAGTAACCATACAAATTACTTGGTACCCTTAAATGTTTACCCCTTAATCGATGTGTCAGTTAACCACACATGCTCCACCGATACTATGATAAGAAATAAGTTACCCTTTTCCTACCTTGTTAAATCCAAGTTAGTGTGCCGGTTAACCACACACGCTCCACCAACGACTTAAAGAAAGTGAAAAGTGTAATTTCATGGATTAGCACCTTATTCACATTTTCATAAGTAACTAAGATTGGGTATTTCTAAGTGTTTAGTTACATAGTATTTATCATTAATACTTTTAATGAAGGGAGAACTATAGTCCTTGTCCTTCCTGTTCGGCTAACGACCCTCCACCAATCAAGGAAGCGGTGGGTGAGAGTGGACACCCATTAAATTGCCATTTTATAGTCAACAACCTTATACCCCCCTTATAGATCGGCTTCGTGAATGAGGCCTACTAATGGTAAGACTGACTTGCTCTTATACATATCTATAAATATTATTAACTAATAATATTATAAAGTATAAGGGTTGAATTTTAACTTTTAAAATTCTAAGGGATTAACTTAGAATTAAAGTATTCACGAGGGAAACTTTACAAATTCCAAATATTGAGGGCATGTTTTGAAAATATTCAAAACTAATTAATTCCTTAACTTATTTGTTTAAAGTAGTTTTAATTAAAAACTCTTCAAGTTCCATAACTTGAGGACAAATTATGGAAGACTTTAAACTAATCAAAAATATGTAACTCTTCTTTTCTTTTCTTTTTTTGTAACTTATGGAGCTAATTAAGGTTACACATTTTTATTTTATTATTTAATGAAGAGACTCTTGAACCTCTATAACTTGAGGACAAGTTATGGAGTCATCAAACCATTTAATTAGAACTAGACTCTTCATTTTGTAACCTTTGCCAACTTTTATGAGTTTTAAGAGACTTTAATGTGACTTTTCATGTAACTTGAGGACAAGTTACACAAACACATTTTAGACTCAACTCTTAGATTAAAATGGACTGAAAACAACAAGTTCACACAACTTCCCTATTAATCTAAGCAACTCATATGAACATGATATTTCAAGTCAAACACATTTTCATGAAATTAGCCTAACCATTAAACTAATACAAATCTTGAATCTATTGACAAATATCTTTGAAATTGGATTAGCATGAACATTACCACATCAAAAACAAGTTTATAAGTCCAAAAACATCTTAGGGTAATGTTCCTAATCCAATTCCAGCCAAAAAAGTCGAAGATATGTTGTCTGGGGGTCCAACTCATCGAGTGCATGAACCAACTTGGCGAATTGGATCGTTTTGATCACTTTTTAGGCATGGACTCTTCGAGTCTCCTGATAGACTCGCCGAGTCTGTTGCCCAGACAACAAAAAAACTTTGATTTTTTTAAGCAGTTTTGCAAGTATAACAAGAAAACAAGCCTAGGCTTTGATACCACTATTGGGTTTTGAGATTTCTAACACTCCTAAGTGTACATGCAACCCTAAATACCTTGAATCTATTTTTTCTCTATTATACATGCAAAATATGATTTCCAAGTTATTATACTAACTAGGATACAAAACTTTGATTCACATGAAATATAACAAGTTAGAATACATACCTCTTTGATGTAGAATGACTCTATGAATCTTGAGTGCCTAGTGCCCCAAGTGTGACACCTAGAATGGTTCACACAACACCATGAACACTTGGAATAACCTTGAGAATAAGGATACTTTGGTTCTTTGTAGTGAAATCGGCCTTGCCCTTTTGTGTACACACACTAGTTCGAATTTCACCAACCAAGGACATATTTATATAGTGTGGAGATTAGGGTTAAACCCATGACCCTTCATTTCATATGGTCCATGGGTTAAACACTCCTTGGACTATCCATGATGGCTTAGCCCAACCTAAATGAACTTGGTCCGTCACACATATATATCTAAGAGTCCATATTTAATTAGTTCCTTTTGATCACTTAATTAATTAAAAATTAATTCTTGGTCCATATTAATTAAATAATATGATTATATATTAATATATTAGAACTTATAATATATTAATATAAATCACTAGTATCCTTTTTCCTCATGTTTTCTATCCAACTGTCCCGATGCCATGCAACCCAAATGGACCATGTCGGGTCGGGTCAAGTCTTACAAATTATAGTTGTGGACTTAAATATCAATCCAACAGGATGCTCGAATGATGAACTTCTGAAGTGCCTTGGTTCGAACTAGGTGTTTGTCAAGGACTCGGAAAAACTCCTTCTTGTTTGTCTTCATAGGCTTGTTGACAAAACCTAGAACCGGATCATCAATTCGTCCTTCAGCAAGTAGATCTGCTCCTGGCAGGACGAATTCATTCTTGGCAAGGTAATCTTCTGTTACGAAAAGATGTGCCAAGTCATAATCACATCTACAAAATTTTGCAACATAATCCTTGAGAAAGATCAAGGCGGCATTGTAAGCACCCATGTTGAGGTTGTCATGTTGTCGAGTTTGGAGATGAGTTGCAATTGTCAGGATGTTGTTTGGATTCATCGCAGGAAAGTCAGCATCAGAAATGGTGTACGGTTTTGGTTTGTTATGGATGATGTAGAATTTTAATAGGATGCAATTGAGCTCAAACTTTGTCAAGATTTTCCATACGAACCCTGAGATTTTTGTAATTCTTTTCCTTGACCACATTTCTTTTTGAGGAGTGTATTATTGGTGTAGAATGTTTTAAGTCTCTCATGCTTAGTCCGGATGATCAATTCCTGATTATCATTGGGATGAAGAGGAGTCCACTTGATGTAAAATTTGTTGTATGGCGAGAGAGGAAGATAAAGTTGTTCCAAATCTTTTGTTGGAATATCATAGTACATAAAGGGTACTATGTCCATATCGTGTATGATACCTTCATGAAATAGCGGTGAAATGCTAAGCATCCTATTGGGATTTTCTTTAAGTACTTGAATCAGAATGCTTTCTTTCAAGGCTTGACTTATTTCTTCCTGCGACCATCCGGATCTGGGGTTTTTTGGAGGTCCCGAGCAGAAAGCTTGGTGACTTTCCGTGATAGGCTTCTTTCCTTTATCTTTGTTGACTGCGGCAAGCACTTGCTTCATGTTCTCGTCGATTACAAATTCCGGAGTGGTTTTTGGAAGAGGTTCTTCCGGAATGTCATCAGGGGTCTGGAGTGGAGAACCCTGGTCAATTGGAGCAATCATAGGTGCCGGAACTGGTGGTGGCATTGAGGGAGTGGCCCAAAAGGCTTGAACGGTAAGAAGAGTTTTCTCCTTGGTCATTTTATACTTCGTAGAAGAATATTAGGCAGAGAGGATGGCCATGAGACTCCAGACCATATCCTCTGCTCTTCAGTAGTCAATGTTTTGTTCGGAAATTTCTTAGGGGCTTCAAGCCCTAAGACTGCATTGGTAACAACTTCTTCTTCTTCATTATCTTCTTGATAAGGAGAGCTCGACAAAAGTTGCAGATCATCATCACTATCATCTTCATCTCGGAGTGAGAATTCCAAAGATGGTTTCCATCTTCTGTTGGGGCCTTCTCCCCCTCCTGTATCGGAAGCCCGTGAGGCTGGTGCAAGCATCAGTGAATCCGGCAATTCCAGAAAACTTCTCAAACACCTTTTGGAGCCCGATGATGAGTTGAAGGGTGAGAGCATCATATTCTTTGGAAGTGGGAGCTTGAGACGCAAGATGATCGCACAAATGTCCGAGAGCCGAAATCCTCTCATCAAACTTTTGATTTGGAACATCAACAATGTTCCAAGTGGATCGAAAACGTTTGATGAGGACTTGTTGAATGATTAGGTTCATCTTGTCCTTTTTCATTATTTCCTTCTCTAGCCTTTGAATCTGCTTCTCATGACGGATATGAGTGTGCTTGATTAGTTCGTTGGAAGTATTTAGCTGATCATCATGGACACTGAGCATCTTGGTGATAGTGTCTGGATACTGGTCAATGTTTTCTTCATACTTCTTCTCAAATTCCTCTACGGTATGTTTCAACTAAAGGGAGATAAGTTGATCAAGCTGAGCTTCTCGTTCCATACTAGAAGGTCTAGACTGACTAGAGATGGACTGGAGGATGGCATCGAGTTTGGTGTCCAGTCCGAATACCTTTTCATCTATCTTGGAGTTGAGTATGGAGACAGAGCCTTCGATTGTGTTGACCTTCTGCATGGTTGCGGATATGTTGTTTTGAATTTTAACTAGGTCAAAAGGATCAATGTGCTTTCCTGCTGAGCTTCTAGTGGAGTCACTTGAATGATCATGGTCCGGATGAACAGATGGACCAAGTTTGGTTTCTGCATCATCTTATAGTTTAGGAGGCGACTCTATTTCTGGAGTCAAAGATGATGATCCAAAGTCAAACGCTGACATGGATAAGGAAGACTTTGATTGAAACTTTTGCAAGGGCAGGATTGGAGTGATGACGACATTTTCTCCTTCGTCATCAAAGAGCATTTCTTCATAAATCTCATCATCGGAGTGAGTGAAGTGGGTGGCTTTATTAGTAGGAGTTTCTCCGGTGGTAAACTTCTGATCTCTTCGTCTCCGGTGGTAGCAACAAATGGATTGTTACTTTGAGATGCCCTTCTTCTTATCGCAATAAGTGTTGATTCCACTGGGGCACGAGTGAGGTCCGGATGCCTCATGTGAGCCTTGTCAACAATATTCTTCAAAGAATTATTAGTAGCACCTGGTTGTCCTTTATCCATGGCGGATATTGAACCAGCTGTGGAATCCAATGTTGGAGGGAAAACTCATTCTTCGGAATGCTTGGGGTCCGAAACAGGGGTTCCAGACTGTCCTTGTGAAGAATCGAGAGGGATATCAAATGTAACTCGTCGGTGTTTTCCAAGGCGGGCCAAGGAACTATGTTCAACACCTGCATCTCCTTTTGAGAAGGTGAGGGTGGATTATGTGCGGACTCCCCGTGGGTGTGTGCTTGTGTTATTGAATCATCGAGGGGTACCTCGGATGAGTGGGGCAGGTGGGGTAATCTGATGGCTAGAGTCAACCTGAATGTCATGGGCACCTTCCTTTTGATAGGAAGAGTCAACTTTGGATCTCTTTTTAGGCTTTGACGTAACAGGAGAGGATTTCCGCTTTGCGGACTTCTTGGTCTTCTTCCGTCCGTAGGATGTTGGCTTGGCCACTTCCGGAATGGGCTTGATGGTGACTTGGGTAAACTATGTTGGGATGTACACAGTCGAAGTCTCCAAATGTTTTTTCAAATGAACAGATCCAAAAGTGATAAGGTCCAACATATGTTCTGGTAATCTTCGGACATGACCAAAATAACATTGGTCCGGAATTCTATAGGTTTTAACAACTTTAAAAGAAAGTAGTACCTCTGGTGGAATAGTTGCATCCGGAATGGGTTCAGACCGTTGCTTGTAAACTTCTTGAAATATCAAAGCCCTGAACCTAGGGCTTGAGATTTCGTTGTCTTTCCTCTTGATGGTGAAGTTTCGGAAGTCTTGCCACAATACCTCTGGAAGATCAACCGCGTTTTCGCGTCCGGAGTAGATGTTGTAGACAAAATAGAGTCAATCCTTTCTTAGAGTATCAGTTCCTCCGTGCTTTCTAGACAATCCATAGATGAGAAGTGCATCAATACCGTCCATAGGCTAGAAACATCCCATTTATTGAAATCCTTGGCCTTGTAGTCTTGATTGTACCTAATGTGGTTCAGGAAGTGTTGAAATTCTTCTGTTGTTGGCTCTTGTACCTTGAAGACTGTTGGGTTTTCTTTCACTCCAATAGCCATGAGAAATGTCGATTTGTGGACTGGCACAATCCTGTCGTCGGTGATCTTGGTTTTGGGCACATGAACGTCAATCTTCACACAGGTGAAGGCAGTGTGAAGGAGGTTAAGTGAGAATGGTGGTTCACGGACCTTGGTGAAAGGGATGGAGATTGAATGGTTTGCCATGAATTCGATCATAACCCTGATGGATTCATCATAATCCATCGGGTTCAATGAGAAAAGTTGGGTGGTATCCGAGAGAAAGGGTTTAAGCGTGGTAAATGATGAAAATCCCTTGGAAGATTTCATCTTTGCGATAGATTTCTTGGGTGTCGAGGCTTTTTGGGTGATTTTCTGAGAAGAAGATTAGGAAGCCATTGTTGCAGGTGGTTGCAAGCTTGAAGAACACATTGAACACAGAAGAATTTGAGAGTTTGAGAGAGATTTGAGTGCGTAAAGGATTAAAAGAGGGTTTGTGAAGGTTTATATAGGTGATAGAAATGGGTCGGGTCATGTACGATAATGATGATGGTCCGAATATGGTACGGGTCACATTAAATATTTTAGCCATTTTTGGGAAGGATTGGTCTATGAATGGTGAAAGGTTTGGTTGTGTATAGCTCTAAAAGGAAAATGCAAACGGAGATTTGATATGTGAGTTGGAACGTGTAATCACGGTGCGACATTCTAGGAAGAATAGATAAGGATCTTCAAAAGTAACTGTTAGAAATTTTTCACCTTATAAACCTTTGGACTTCTGAATCTTTGATTCTGGAACAATGGTGTTTTGGAATAATGAAAAATATTATTTGAAAATAGAAGTCCAGAGTGAAAAGTCTTGATTTGTTCCAGAGTGAAGCGTGCAAGTTTAAAAAATGATCCGGAGTAATTTTTGAAAATTCCGGAGCCAAAGTTAAGATAAAGTTCTAGAACCAAATCATGTTGAGAAATACCGAAGACGAAATTTTAGAACTTCCAGAGTCAAATTTATGGAGTGTTCGGAAAATGGTTAAAAAATGTTCCGAGCAATTTTTAAAAAACTTTCCAGAGCAACAGTTTTGAAATTTTCCGGATTATGATTAAAAATGCATTCCGGAGTGAAAAATTTAGAATTTTTGGAGTGCAACTTTGTGAGGTAAGATAAGGATGTAGTTTACTACCATTCCGAGTTTCAATTCCGGGATGACATTATGAAGTATGTTCCGAGACATAATTGTGACCAATGTAACTATATTGGCCTTTGGCCTTCAAAACAACTTTCGAACTGTACAACTTAACTCTGAGAGGGAAGGTTAGACAAAAAGAGACATAAAATGATCCTGATTGTTCTGAGAGAAAATGATTCCGAAGAGTTAAAAGATTTTGTTCCGGAATCAACTTATACTTTTGATGTTGTCATCAAGGAGTACATTTCTCTTAAATGAATTGAGGATCAAGCATCATCATACCCATTTTGTTTAGAAAACCATTAAATTTGGTTTCGTCTAATGCCTTAGTAAATACATCAGCAATTTCATCGTCAAATGGAACAAAAATAAGTTCAATATTTCCATATAAAACATGATATTTTATGAAATGATATCGGATGTCAATGTGCTTCGTCATGGAGTGATGAATTGGATTGTGTGAAATGACAATTGCACTTTGAGAATCAGAATAGATTGGAATTCTTTGAAAACGATAACCATAATCCAGGAGTTGAGATTTCATCCAAAGAACTTGTGACGTACAGCTTGCAACAGCAATGTATTCTGCATCAGCTGTTGATAGAGCAATGCAGTTTTGCTTCTTAGATGACCAACTAACCATCCTACCTCTTAAAAATTTATAGCCAACAGATGTGCTTTTTCTATCCAATTGAGGACCTCCATAGTTTGAATCTAAGTAAGCTTGACGAAGAAAACTCTCATTTGTTGGGTACCAGATTCTGAGACTCTTTGTACCTTTGAGGTATCGGAAATTTTGTTTAACATCTAAGAGATGAGACATCTTGGGATTGACTTGAAATCTAGCATAAAGACACGTTGCAAACATAATGTCCGGATGACTTGCAGTGAGATAGAGTAAGGATCCAATCAGTCCATGGTACTTCCTTTCATCAACTGCAACACCAGATGGGTCCGAAAAGATTTTGTGTCCGAAACCAGTAGGTACTTTAGCTGAGGCACAAGTGTCCATTGAGTACTTTTTGAGAAGTTCTGAAATATACTTCTCTTGTTGAATAAAGATTCCTCGCTCGGTCTGTTTGACTTGAAGACCAAGGAAGAAACTTAATTCATGATTCATGCTCATTTGGAATCTATTGACCATAAGTTTAACAAAGTCGTTTACCATAGATGAATCAGTAGACCCAAAAATGATATCATCAACATATATTTGGACAAGCATGAGATGTTTTCCATTTGATCTTCGGAATAGGATGGGGTCAAGAATACCACGTTGAAAACCGGAACGCTTAAGAAGATCAGTAAGGGTCTCGTACCAGGCGCATGGAGCTTGCTTAAGACCATAAACAGCTTTCCAGAGCTTATAACAGTAATTCAGAAATGAGATATTAACAAAATCGAGAGGTTGTTGAAGGTATACTTTGGTATCAAGTTCACCATTGATAAAAGCACTTTTGACGTCCATTTGGTAAACTTTAAAACCTTTGTGAGCTGCATAAGCAAGAAAGATTATGATCGCTTCAATCTGTGTGAAACCTTTGGCAACCAATCTTGCTTTGTTTCAAACAATAACTCCGGCTTCATCAAGTTTGTTTCGGAATACCCATCTTGTACCAACAATAGGGTGATCCTTAGGAGGAGGGACGAGAGTCCATACTTCATTTCTATCGAATTCTGCCAATTCTTCTTGCATGGATGTAATCCAATCAACATGTTCTAATGCTTCCTTGATGGATTTGGGTTCAACTATTGAAATGAATGTTGAAAAATGACATTTGTTTTGAACTCTTGTGGTAGAGTGAGTTTGAACACCAACATCAGGGTTTCCAATAAATTGATTTCGAGGGTGGTCTCGAGTTCAAATGTGAAGTCTTGGTAGTTCTTGAGCAACAGAGGATCCAATATCAACAATTGAATTATGTTGCTCCCCCTGAATAATTTGAAGTTGTGGGTGATGCTCCCTAAACTTTTGAGCCGGATAGGCTGACATCATCATCAGTTGGGAAGTCAAAGAAATTAACCTCATCATCAATATCATTGTTGTTAGGATCGGAGTCAAATTGAGCATGTGCATCAACAAGTCCATCTACATTTGATTCAAGGGAAGGTTGACCATTCTCCCCCTCAATCTGAGAAGGTTGAAATGGTTCAGAATCAAATGGAGGAAAGGTGGGAGTAGGACCAGAAATAGTTTGAGAAATAGGAGTGGATTTAGAAGGCTGACTTGTTTGAGATTCCAAAACAAGTGTTATTTCAGTGGGTCCAAATAGGGTTTCGAAATCGACTTCATGAATCATTTGAATGTTCGGAGATTTAGGAGGTGGAGCATCGGACTCCAAGATGTGAGTAGTAACATGAGTGGGACCATAATTCCGAACGAAATTGTTGTCAAAGGTAACATCAAAAATTTATTAGATAACTCGAGTACGTCGATTAAGTATTCGATACGCCTTTGATTTTGCAGAATACTCGAGAAAAATTGCTTGATCAGCTTTGGGTTGAAATTTGGTAAGGTGATCATGATTATTTTTGATGAACCAGCGATATCCAAAAACATGCAGAGAAGAGATACTTGGCTTCCGACCATCCATTGATTCATACGGTATCATGTTGAGACGCCGATTGATGATACTTCGGTTTTGAGTGAAGCATGCTTTTGACATGGCTTCAGCCCAGAGATAGAGTGGTAGATTGTGAAGTTCAGAATGGATCGAGCAGCTTCAACCAGCGTTTTGTTACGTCTTTCTAGTACACCATTCTGCTGAGGAGTGTAAGGAGCAAAGAAGTTGTGATCAATTCCTTTTTCGGTGAGGAATTTATCAATGGTTCCATTGGTGAATTCCGAACCATTATCACTTCGGGTGCTTCTAACAGGGAGTTTGATGAGAACTTCAATTCCTTTAATGAAGTTTATGAGGTCAAAGGTCGTCTCAGACTTCAGCCTAAGGAAAAAGACCCAAGTAAACCTTGTGTAGTCATCAACAATCACAAGAATGTATTTCTTATGATGAAGACTTTCTACAGTGGATGGTCCACAGAGATCAATGTGTAGAAGCTACAATGGTTCCTAGATTGATTTTTCAATAACAATAGGATGACCCTTCTTCGATTGCTTTCCACACTCACATTCAGCAAATAAATGATCATTTTCGAATTTGAGAAGAGGTAATCCTCTCACTATTTCACCAGAGACAAGATCATTCATGTACCGAAAGTTTAGATGAGCAAGACTTTGGTGCCATAACCAAATGACGTCAAGAACGGCTTTGGAAGGAAGGCAGAGTTGTGGTTTGCCAATTATCATGTTGTTGTCGAGTGCGTACATGTTCTTGTTTTGATTTGACTTGATTAAGCATTTTTTCGGTCTTCAGTCATTACATAGTTGTGTTTCTTGCAAAATTCAACACGTCGATTTGAGTTGGTGAGCTGAGCTAAACTTATCAAGTTATGTTTTAGATCAACTACATAAGCGACATTTGAGATTGAGAAGTTTCCATTTGTGAGAATCCGATAAACACGAATTTGAGAATTGGAGTTGTTGCCATATGTCACGTAACCAACGTTAGTAGAGAGCTTGAGCTTGTACATAAAGTCTTTCTACCTCGTCATGTGCATGGAGCAAGCACTATCAATATACAATATTGTTTCTTGCTCCGAAGCACAGAGTGCCTGCAAAATTAGTGAGTGGTGGAGCTTTTAGGCTCTGAGTTGGGTTTAGGGACGTTGGCACAGGATTTGGACTTGGGTTGTGATTTTTGGACAATGCTTTGTTTCCTAATGTTCCTTTTTGAGTCCTTAGGGAACAACCAAAAGGCTAGGGTTTTCTCATCTATCCAATAGTCATATTCAAAGACTTGACGGTTTGGAATGGCTTTCTGCGGACAAGAAATTTTCGGAGTAACAGTAGCTACTAATTTATCTGAAATCAGAAAACTTTTTACGTTCCACACAAGTTTTTGTTTTGAAGATTTTGTGAAAATTGCCTTTTTGAAAAATGTTCCTTGTTTGATGATACATTTTACTTTAAAAACGATCGAGGTTTGAAAATTGTACAATTAGACTTGGCTATAAAAGCTGAAGAATTGGTCCGAGGAGAGTCATTTCGGACATAATGAGTACTGGATACATACAGACGAGTAGTGGGTTCAACAACTTTCTTTTGTTCTGACTCGACAGGAAGATTGGATTGTCTTTTGAGAAACTGAATAGGAACAAACGTATTTTGATTTTGGTAATATGGTTTGATATTTTCCCTGAATGGGTTTCTTTTGGAGTCCTCATGAAATCTAGAGTCCTGTCTAGATCTAACTTCCTTCTTAAGGGCATTTGCTTCTTCTTTAGGAATAACCACATCCTTGCGGTTTTGAAAAGGTTTCTTTTTTGAATGGGTCCAAGGTGGATGAGTTCAGACTAATTGGTTCAACAGAGCTGACAAGAGCAATAGGACCTCTGGAGAGTTCCCTTAAGGTTTGAGCAACATTGGATTCATGACCTTCAAGTTCATAAAAGAGTTGATAAAGCTTCAACTTTTTCAGAGAACCATTACTTTGCAGACACGATTTCACATTTACCCATTCTTTACTGAGGCTGTTTATGAACTTGAGATTGTACACAAAAGGATTTTGGGCAATCGCATGAGCAATCATGTTGTTGACTACAATTCGGTAATGGTTAGAGGCTGAGGCCACTGATTCACCAGGAGTGGTAGTGAAAGTTTCAAACTCATTGACAACTGAGGTGAGACGCTTTTCCTTCACATTTTCAGAACCTTCAATCAAATCTTAAAGAGTGTTCCAAATATCTTTTGTTGATTTACACAACTTAATGTGTTCAAAAGAGTGAGGGAGGAACACCAAACACCATTTCTGAGAAAACAACTTGGTCCAAATGCAATTTCTCAATATCATCTATAGTGAGAGGAGATGGATGTGTTTCGTCTTGTCCTATAAGCTAAGCAGCAGTGTCTCTTACAATTGTTCTTACAGGTACATGAGGTCCTTCTTTGATGGATCTCCAAATAGCTTCACCTTTCACTTTTGCTAGTAAAAATCTTTCCATTCTAACTTTACAGTGATCATATTCTTCCACAACTAGCAGTGGGGCTCGTGTAGGGCAACCTACGCTATTTGAGATTTGCATTGAATACATTTTTGAGTGTTAGAAGCAGCCATTGAAGTTAAGATATCTTCAAGCAAAAGTGGTATATAGAAGAACTTTTATCCTTGACACAAAAATGGTTGAACTACCTAGGTAATTTCAAACCAACTATAATCTAATCTTATGGGTTTAAAGGAAAACCACTCAAGCTTTGATATCAATTGAGAGAACAAGATTGATCGTTGCGCAGGGACAAGGTTTGAAAACTCAAACCTTGAGTTAATGCTTAAGATCAATGTCTGCTTCTAAACAAATATTCTAGTCGAATTTGGATAGAACAGTCAAGTCTGAGTTGAAGTATTCAACAAGTATTCAAGCCATAACTGAGGAATGAGAATATTGATCAAAGTAAGGCTAATAAATGAAGAACAAAAGGAATGTTGCAGAGAACAAGTGAAGTAAATGTAAATAGTGCTAAAGAGTTTGAATAATATATCACATTAATTAGCATTGAAAGCTCCTTTAAATAGGATAACAAGGAACAAAGTACAAACTGAGGAACATACATGGAATAAAAGGAATGTTTCTTACATTCTGATTGTCCAAGTTAACAAACAGACTAAGTCCTATGTAATGTCTAATCATGCTAAGTGACAAAAACAATTTATTCAACGAAAAGTATTGTGCCCGAAATCACTATCATTCTGAATCTAACAAACATTTTGGAATGCCCTCAACTCTACAGCTCCGGACTGGACATCACTTCCAGACTCTAATTTATTCCACACCAACATCACACTTCTGATTCTAAATGACTTCGGATCTACCAAAATGATTAAGATTGCTAGAGGTTCACTTTCAGGTTCCAACAAAGTTCAGTCCATATGAGTTGGATTTGTCACTAACCTTGTCTTGTGGTTATGCTTATGACAAATTCAGATGGATAGGAGCACATACACCATAAAAATCTATGTGTCATAAGGTTTATCTCTAATTCATGTAAAATGATTGTGAGGAAACGCTTTCACTAGGAGAGATTTTAATTAGTTAGCAATTATGTTATTTGCATTCTCAAATTCAATTATGATTACGACATCCATTTTTATAATTTGAATTATGAGCAATGGAAAAGGTCTAAACATTTGAGACTATGATTACAGTATCCCTTTTCATAGTTCTAAAATTATTTAGCCACACATGTGATCTATCTAAAGAAAGGTGTAAGATATTGATAAAGTCTTATCAAAGCATCTCGTATTAGAAATCTGAACTTTGGTAAGAAAGTCAATAAAGCATTGATTTCTAGAAGTCCTGCTGATTTCTGGATACATGTCAAAGCTAGTGGGAGCATAAGTGTTATGCTAATAAGGATATAATTATCATGTTAGTGGGAGCATGATTATTATGCTAAGTATTGAAAATTAGCAATGTTCATTATAGAAAACAAAAGTTTCAATTTGCAAAAGTTGCATGGTTTGAAAAGTTGTTTTGGTATAATTAAGTAAGAGGAAATTATACCTCATTCAAATTCTAAAATCTTAGATTGAGATTTTAATCAAATTTAGTCAAGTATATATATGAATGTTATGTTGGAATGGTTAAACATAAGGAAATTATATATATATATATATATATATATATATATATATATATATATATATATATATATATATATATATATATATATGGAAATGTTAATTGTGTCCTCAAAATTCAATTATGATTACGGCGTCCCTCTTGATAATTCGAATCATGAGAACATGGCAAATAGAAACATTATAGCAGAAGACTGGTTAAGTATCATGTCTTTATGCGAGACATTAGAATCGTATCCCATATGCTTCGGGTATAGGATTGATTGCATATGCTACAATATTTCTATGCGTTCTGAATTTTCCAAATGCCTAGGTATTAAGAGGGAAAAGGACTAGAAGTGGATATGACTAAAATGATTAAGCAAGTATCGAGGAAAATATGAGGTTTACCAACGATTAGTTGCCCATGGACAGTTGGAAGTATGGTGTAAATTTTGTAAAGGACCATATTGACATACTCTGAAAAGAGGAAACTCTTGTTCGTAAGTGATAGTAAAAAATGGGAATATGGAAATGTTTCCATAAATGGAAGTTATTTTTTAAATCTGTGTAAGATTAGAAAACATAATGCAAGAAGGATGTTCAAAGGAATGTACTTTGAATGTGATACTTCGTTTCCATGTAATTGCTCTCCATTCGAATACTTTGTAATGTTTGTTGCCAAGTGTTTGTGACTTTTGTGCAAAGTCATTACAAGAGGAGCAATCCATAGAAGTTTAGAATCTAACATATTTCGGTAAATGGTAAGAATTTGGTATTCTTACATTTACGATAAGGATTTGGAATTGTGAAATAAGCATCATTGAAAAGTTGTAACTTGATTTATTTCACAAAGAAAGGACCATATGTAAACATAGTGTGCATGCTTGGAGCATGGGACAACTATTGTTTTAATTAAAGTATTAACTTAATAAATTTGAAACATTATACAATGGATAATGAGTAATCAATATGGTGATTAAATAAAAGTTGTTTTATTTACTCTCAAAGGTTTTGGGGCCATATAGGATTAATATTATTCTTGTGTTTCACTTTGCATGTTTTGACTTCCCTAATAATAAGATTATTCAAAGTATCCATAGTCGATCATACATTTGAAGTAGGTATTGTAGCAAGACTGTCATGAATGGGTCTATATGATTCTCTAAACGCGTTTAAGCATAGCACAAGTTTGCCGCAATATTCATGAGTACTTTTGGAATAAGATTCGAGTATTGGATCCCTTATCTAATGGACGCGTCATTAACTAGGTTAGAGTTCGACAACGGCTTTTAAGAACTATGATTGTTAGTCAGGATTTTAGAGTCATACTTGCAATAATAGTTATTAGACTTATCCAAGTAGGATACTGTTGGATTATGTGTCTAAGCCCATAACTCTAATTCGTATGTACTTGAACCGAGAGCAGCATGGTCCATTTTGGTTGCATATCATTAGGACAATTTGTTAGGATGGACTTTTGAGAAGTGGTTATTTATGATTTATTAATCTTTATAAGTTCTAATATATTAATATGAAATCATATGATTTTATTAGTATTTATCAAGAATTAGTTTGGAATTAATTTAGTGATCAAAAGAGACTAATTAAATCAATGGGGGACTAATTGTGTAAATTAGTTATATTTATATGTGTTGGATTTATGATCCATATTGCACTAAGTTTATGTATGAATACATAAAGAGTTGGGCCACATGAACCATGGATCATAAACCCATGGGTATGGATTATGGTTAACCCATGACCCTTTGAATCCTACATATAAATATGTTACTCCATAGCCAAAATGGTGCCTAAGGTTCATATAGTTCATGGGGCCAATTTTGGTGCATGGAATTCTCTCTCAAAAGTCATCCTTTGTGTAAGTCCCAAAACGTGGAACCAACTAGTGATCAAACACAAGAACCAGCTTAAATCAATGAGAACAAGAAGGAGTAGAAGCAAGAATGGTCCAAATTGCACACGTCTCTATATAACCAAAAACATCTGGCAACAACCGTATACTCTATTTGACAGGACTGCCACTATTTATAGGGAACAGGAACCGCAAACGTGTTTACATCCATAAAACCGGTCGCGGCTGCAAACGAGATTACAACCGCAAACACCTCCTAAACCGAAAACCCAATACATACATGAATAACACTAATAAGATCTATACAGTTGAATGCCTAGCCTAAACTAACAAAATATGACCTAACAGTCTCCCACTTGGTTTGAGGCTAGCATGAATTCAGTCTTTCTCGATGACCAGCATGTCAGACCTTCCCATCACCCCAGGGCACATCTTCTTTTTAATGATCTCAGCGATCATGCTTGTAAACTCTTTAACAACAGGCTCCACAAGCTCAGTCTTGTAGATGATTCGATGTTGAGCCGAAGTGTGAATATCCCGTTCACCAAACTGTAGTAAGTCCTTCCTATCAACAATACGAAATACACCATTTGGGAATTTGATGACAGCCGTGGCTGTAGCTTCATCAAAAACCCAGTATTCCATGTTGTGCAGTGATCCATCACAAAAGTGTTGAACAATCGGAATCTGTGTCATTTGCATCAAAGCCCAAAAACTTTTGCGGAAGGAGCGCCATGCATTCCTAGGTCATGTGATTAATGAGAAACAGGAAGTTAAAGACCTCGAGAGCATCCCCGTAGTCTGCAACTTTCCTGATGTCTTTCCCGAAGAGCTCCCGGGAATTCCTCCCGAACGCCAAGTTGAGTTTTGTATTGACCTAATCCCCGGAGCTACCCCCGTAGCCAAGTCTCCATATCGCTTAGCGCCAGCAGAAATGCAGGAGTTATCCAGTCAGCTTAATGAGCTACTCAGCAAAGGGTTCATCAGACCGAGTTCATCACCCTGGGGAGCCCCGGTGTTATTCGTGAAGAAGAAAGATGGATCCTTTCGGATGTGTATAGATTACCGGGAATTAAACAAGCTGACCATCAAAAACCGTTATCCTCTTCCTCGAATAGACGACCTTTTCGATCAACTTCAGGGAGCCAGTTACTTCTCAAAAATAGAACTTAGATCAGGGTACCATCAGTTACGAATTCACGAGGGTGATGTTTCCAAGACAGCATTCAGGACTCGATATGGTCACTACGAGTTCGTAGTGATGCCCTTCGGTCTAACCAACGCACTGACAGTGTTCATGGACCTGATGAACCGGGTTTGTCGTTCTTTTCTGGACAAGTTCGTTATTGTGTTCATTGACGATATACTAGTCTATTCCAGAAGCGAGGAAGATCACAAACAACTTTTGAGATTAGTGCTGGAAACGCTTAGATCGGAGATGTTGTACGCAAAATTCTCCAAGTGCGAATTCTGGATTCGGAAGGTAACTTTCCTAGGTCACTTGGTAAGCGAGGAAGGCATACACGTGGACCCTTCCAAAATCAAGGAGATAGAGAATTGGTCAGCACCGAAGACACCCATAGAAAACCGTCAATTCTTGGGTCTTGCCGGCTATTATCGTAGATTCGTCCAGAAGTTTTCTAGAATTGCCAAATCCCTAACTACTCTGACACAGAAAGGTGTACCCTTTTTTGGAGTGAAAAGCAAGACGCTGCATTCCAAACGTTGAAGCGAGCCTTGTGCAGCGAACCTATCCTATCCCTGCCTGAAGGGACAAAGGACATCGTTGTCTACTATGATGCATCCAACCAGGGCTTAGTTTGTGTGCTTATCCAGTGGGGAAAGGTTATAGCTTATTCCTCGAGATAGCTGAAGGCACACAAAGTCAACTATACAACTCACAACCTGGATTTGGGAGCAGTGGTATTCGCACTGAAGATTTGGAGACACTATCTCTACGGGACCAAGTGCACGATTTTCACGGACCATAAAAGCCTACAACACCTCTACAATCAGAAAGACTTAAATATGAGACAACGGCGATGGGTAGAGCTGCTCAGTGACTATGAGTGTGAAATCCGCTACCATCCTGGCAAGGCCAATGTGGTGGCAGATGCCCTTAGCCGAAAAGAGAGCTCAGGCCACAAGGTGAATACTCTGACAATGACCATCCATTCCCACTTATCCGCACAAATCCGAGAGGCTCAGTTGGAAGCCCTAAAACCAGAGAACGTGTTGAACAAATCCTTGAGGGGAATGGATAAGAATCTTGAGATTAGAGGTAACAGAGTCTATTATTTCATGGATCGAATCTGGACCCCAAAGTTCAGAGGATTTAGGGAGGTTGTCATGAACGAAGCTCACAAGACTAGATATTACATAAACCCAGGTTCGGATAAGATGTACCAGGATCTCAAGATACTATATTGGTGGCCAAACATGAAAGCCGAAATCGCTACCTTCATGGGCAAGTGTCTGACTTGCGCCAAGCTGAAGGTCGAATATCAGAAACCCTCAGGTCTGCTCCAGCAGCCTGAGATACCTGAGTGGAAGTGGGAGATGATTTCTATGGATTTCATTACCAAATAACCCAAAACTCCGAGTGGGTACGATACCATTTGGGTAACTGTCGATCACTTGACAAAATCCGCTCACTTCCTACTGATGAAAGAAACGTTCAAAATGGAAAGACTCGCGCGAATCTACATTCAAGAGATAGTCTGACAGCACGGTGTGCCTGTGTCCATTATCTCTAATCGAGATAGCAGGTTTACCTCGAGATTTTGGCAGTCCCTACAGAAGGCTCTTGGAACTAAGCTAGACATGAGCACAGCTTATCATCCTCAGACAGATAGGTAGAGTGAGAGAACTATCCAGACCTTGTTGAGAGCATGTTTCATTGATTTCGGCAAGTCGTGGGACACTCATTTACCCTTGATTAAGTTCTCTTATAACAACAATTACCACACCAGTATCAAGGCTACCCCGTTCGAAGCCCTCTGTGGTCGAAAGTGCAGATCCCCTCTGTGTTGGGCCGAGGTAGGGGACATGTAGCTAGCCAAGGTTCGAGTCCCCAACAGTGCTTTCACTGGCCCTAAAATCATCCGTGAAACTGCCGAAAAGATCATCCAAATCCGAGATCGATTGAAATCCTCTAGAGACAGACAAAAGAGCTATGCCGATAAACGACGAAAACCTTTGGAATTCCAGGTTGGAGATCGTGTTATGTTGAAGGTCTCGCTTGGAAAGGCATGATACGCTTTGGAAAGTATGGGAAATTAAACCCAAGGTACATAGGACCTTTCGAGATCATCGCTAGGATCGATCCAGTAGCATACAAACTCCGATTACCTCGAGAGCTTAGCAACATCCACCCTGTCTTCCACGTTTCCAATATTAAGAAGTGCTTATCTGACGAAACCCTTATAGTCCCTTTCAACGAAATTGAAGTCAATGAAAATTTGAACTTCGTGCAAGAACCAATCGAAATAATGGATCGGGAGATCAAACGAACAAAGCAAAGCCGCAACCCAATTGTGAAAGTTTGCTGGAACGCCAAACGAGGACCGGAGTTCACTTAGGAGCGCGAGGATCAAATGAAACTTAAATACCGTCATCTTTTTGCTTAGTTATTGTATTATAATTAGTTGTTCGAATCTAATTTCGGGACGAAATTCCATCTAACGGGGGGTTGATGTGACAACCCGAATATTTCGTATATACATATATATATATATATATATATATATATATATATATATATATATATATATATATATATATATATATATATATATATAATTTCTTCAGTCTAACACTTCATTTGAAAGTCAAAATTCATTTCTGCCATCTTTTAGCATAATTGAAAGTCCATTTGAGTATTCCGGGCCTTGTACACTTAAGGACCAAGTGTTAGAAAGCAACCACTAAAGCCCTAATACCAAAACCATGCCATAAAACTCCATAAGATGGAGTTTACGGCCGTTAACATGGAGTTTACGGCAGTAAACTCTTCAACGGTAAACTCTTGGGCGGTAAACTCATGGGCGGTAAACTCTTGGGCGGTAAACTCATGGTCAGTAAACTCTTGGGCGGTAAACTCATGGGCAGTAAACTCTTGGGAGGTAAACTCATTAGGGTCGTGAATTCACACATATAAAGGTGAGCCTTGACCATTTGTAAACCTTTTTCACACACTTAGAAGCTCCTCTCTCTATTATCTCTCTACAAAATCGGGTTTTGATCAAGAATCATCCAATTGTAAGTGTTTTTCTTTGTAAACTTTCTCATACAACACTTATTCTAGTGATCTTACACCATTCTATCCCTGAAATCATTCCAGTTCTGTTGATATTCAAGTGTTCTTGATTCACTAAGAACACACTAGTGTTCTTGGCCAAAAATCAACCATTTCAAGCTCCTAGATTGTAAGTATTCCTATCCTAACTCAATGTACACTAGGATTAACATGTTAAGGGCTTAAAAACATCATGAATCAAGGATGGATGAGAGTTTACAGCCAAGGAATGTTTTTGGGTCGTCAACTCCCTTTAAGGGTGCAAAGTTGCCCTTTCTTCCTTCCTTATGCCTAGAACTCAACATAGAACCAACCACCATTGAAGTAGGGACCTTAAACATCAAAGAAACCATGTCCTTCTAGAGTTTAAGGCCATGCACCCCCAAGGAAATGGTCCTTTGGCCGTAAACTCCCTAAAGGGGTCATATGGTGCCCTAACACCCCTATGGCTTGTATAAATGACTAGAAACTTGTATGCATAACCTAAAAACACCAAAACATGAAATGAAGGGACCAATATAAGTTTACGGCCGTAAACTCATATTTTTACATCCGTGGACCCCCAAGGGTCCATTTGGAGCCCTAGTCACTTTCTATGCCCTAGAATTGATTCTAGCTTGCTTCCCTAAGTGATATAAGACTTTTAAGCAACCAATGGCACCACTTCCATGAGTTTACGGTTGTAAACTCATAGGGGAAGTGGTCTTGAAACTGTAAACACCACTAGGGGCCCTCAATTGAAGAGTAAACTCCAATGTGAGGCCATACTCTCTTTATATGAAACCTTTGGTACTCCTAGCACTTGTGGTAAAGTGTTTCGTGCATTAGTATGCCTTTACTTGTATAATTAGTTATTAAATAACTAATTAGATACTTAAATGTATCCTTACATGTTAAATAGTATATGAGTGTGTGTTCAAGTCCTCACTTGACACCTAGCATCCTACCCGACACTTCCATCCATTCCACTCACAGCAGGTGAGTTCATACCCCTACACTTTTCCGAGATTTTCATGTTCTGAGGGGGGAATACAAGCTAATCATAAAGGATTTCGTAATTTAAAAACTGATGTAATTACAACGATTTTCTATCAAACATTTAGATACCCTTATCCCTTTTGTAACATGCAGAGCATAAGGGACGCTTTCTAAATATAATTACATAGTTTTCAAAACAGCACTGGAACTTAACAAACCATTCAAACTATTTTGGTAACAGTTTGGGATTTCATTGCCTGTTTTATAGATTCTAATTTCATGCAAGGTCAAACACATATAAACTATGTCAGATTTAGTTTATCCATTACTGATATAGAGTATCATGCTAAATGACTGTTTTGTGTATAATTATTTATACCCCACATTGTTCCAAACGATTTCGAACTCGATAACAACTAAACATTCCTAGAATTAGTTAATCCTAGCTTGTGAGACTTATCTTCGTTATGCCCCTCAGGGTACCAATAAATCTTCTTCGGTAGTATAACCAGATTCTCCTGGAGGGAGAGCGTAAAATTTGTGAATAGATCTATTCTGGACCGACAATCCCACACTTGAACTGCTAGCTACAGTTAGGCGGGCACGCCAGGGGTGACAAACTTTGTAATCATACGACGCCTGAAGAACGTCAAGGAGGTCACGGGTCAAATGAGTATGGTTATATGACTCATAATATGTATAAACTAACCTTGTTTACGGATTCCTTTCTCCTATAGTTTTATTTTGTGCAATTGTACTGGAGGGTATTCCAGGAACATAACTTATGGTTTTATTATAAGTAATAAAACTACTATACTTACTGGCGGTAACCAGGGTTTTCCAATCGGAACGTACTTTTCATATAGAAACCAACAAACATGTTAGAAAATATGGGATTTTCTTGGAAAACATGCATATGTATTTCATAACTCAGTAACAATGGTTTTCGATATTTAGTGCATTCTTTATCAATGAAAGCAAAGTATTTTCACAAGATTTAGTAACTAGTTTTTCCTTACAAAATATGCTTATGAACTCACTAGCTTTATGCTGATATATTTTCAAACCGCTTGTATTCTCAGGTCAACGTTAGAGAGGTACCTTGCTCACTTTTGGAGAAGACGGAGCATATGGAAGTCTCGTCTTTACTTTTGTTTATATTGATGTACATAAACTATGTTTTTCTTCGCTTTCAAACAAATTTAAATATTCTTATGTAATGTAATGGTTGTGATTACTATGCTTACTATGTACAATGGTTGTGATACTATACATGACGTCTCCCGCCCACGGACGTTTCCGCCATTGTTTTCCTGACGGTTCGGGAGTGTGACAACACACAATGCTCTCTTTCCCTCACGGAGACTTTGGTTACAAAAAGCAACCTAACAAGTATATTGCTAAGTCGCGAAGTATTTTCACATAAATGTTATCTTGTTCTTGTAAAAGGATGTATGTTCCTTTCTGTTTCTTGTTATTGTATGCTCCTTTCTGTTCTTGTTATCGTATGTTTCTTTCTCTTCTTGTTATCGTATGTTCCTTTCTGTTCTTGTCATTGTATGTTTGAACTGACTCATGTATGAACTGACTCTTGTAAGTTTCATTGTTGTATAAATAGTAAGTATTATTCTCCTAAACTATACCTATTATAGTTTACTAGTAAGCTCTATAATTGAATGACTGTTCATGTCTATACACCTTTTCTACCCAAAGGTATTGAGCTGATTGTAAGTATTTTTAAATCTACATACATATACAATATATATGTTTAAAAGAGTTTTGTAAAACGATAAAGAGTTTTATTATATAAAAGAGTTTTAACCATTTCAATGATTGTTGACGACTTGATATCAATTTATAAAATGATTTGAATAGTTTGTTTGATAACATAGTTTGAAGTATAAGAAATCTCTAGTTTTTAGAGTTATAAATCACATGTGATTTATTATACAACTATATGGGTTTCTACTTGTATTCCACCCATAAAATCATTTAAAATCATATAAAAGATTAGTTAGGGGTATGAACTCACCTGTAGTGAGTGATTCGAATGGAAGATAGATATAGGATGCTTGAGATCACAAAAGGAGTCCTGAACCACAATTGGATCCTATTAGACATACAATCACATATATAGGCTTACAATTAGTGTATAACAACTAATCATGTATTAGAAACAACCTTAGGTACTAGGAATCACTCACAATGGAGTGTATCAATCAAACACGATTGATTTAATGGAGTTCACGGCCACACCAAGTGTGTTTACGGCCAAAGGAAGAGTTTACGGCCAAAACAAGAGTTTACGGCCAAAACAAGAGTTTACGGCTAAAGATGTTTAAGTGTTTACGGACAAGGCATGAACTAGGGAGGGTTTACGGCCCTAACAAGATCACTTGAAGGGGTCACGGCCACATGAAGGGTTTACGGTCGTGAAATCTTGAAAATGATGCTTAAATGATGCTTAATAGGTGTTTGTTTCATGGGGATTCAAGAGCTCCTAATGGATAATAAGAATATGGAAAGGATACTTACTTAATGGAAGTCTTGAAGTTGTTTACGGCTCCAAGAACAAGTGTGTGTTCTTGGTGAAAAGATGAAGATTTGAAGATCTTGAAGGAAAAGTGATGAATTCATAGATGTAATTCATTGGATTCATGTAATCAAGAAGATTAACTAGTAAAATGGATGAATTACTTACATTTTTTAAGAGAAAATATGGGTTCCCTTGATGATACTTGAGAGAGTTTGAGTGTCCACGGCCACCAAGAGTTTACGGTCATAAACTCTAGTTTGGGTCGTGAACACCATTGATGAATGTTCTTGGCTCAATTAGAAAGTCATAGATTCGTTACTCACACATCCTAGCATCAAGTCCTAAGTGTACGAGGCTTTAAAAAATCACAGAATAACCCTGAGCACGGCAAAAAGGTAACAGATACAAGTCTGACTTTGATTGAACGGAATGGCTTTCAAGATAGAAATTTGGGTTGTCACATCATCCCCCCGTTATAGGGAATTTTGCTCCGAAATTATAGTTTAAGCAATTACAGATAAGCTAACGGAAAATATGAGGGTAGGGATCTGATTAGTCCTAACGACTAGGATGTCTAGGGTTTCTACAAATTCTTCCACAAAGTTGGGGTTCTCGCTTACCTCGATCAAAGCGAGTAGAATAACAAAAGTCTCTTCTGGCAACCAGCTCTCAAGCTAGAGACGTGGAAAGTAGGGTGTATGCTATTGAATTTATGAGGTAGTAAGATTCTCTAATGATCTTACATACCTTAAATTTAGCATTCCACGCTTTCCGAAGCATATTCTGCCCCTCCGGATGATACCTTCACCTGACAAGGTAACCAACCTAGAATTTCCAAGGGTTTTCTCTTATCTAAGGCGTTATCTTTTCTGCCTGACCCTGGGAGCTTCACGTCACTCCTGGATTTCTACTCTCTTCTCGGTAGTTTCTTAGATGAATTCTGGACCAGCGAAGGTGTTGCCTGTAAATTGAACCTCTAGCTAGTTGTGTGTCACCTACTTTAATCCAGTGCATAGAGGATCTGTACTTGCGACCAAAGCGGGCTTCGAATGGAGCAACTTTAAGTGATAGCATGGTCAAGGAATCTACTAGTTGATAATTGGGCATTCTTGTTCTTCCAAAGTCTATCACATATGTTCTCCTCACAACTTCTAATGATTGAACCGTTCTCTCACTATGTTTGTTGGTTTTAAAGATGGTAGGCTATGCATCATGACTGGCCTAGTTTCTAAAAAAATTTGAAGTGACTGCCTAAACCGGGAGATGATTCTACTATCTCAAACTGAGATAACAGATATTGGAACACCGTGCAGTCTAACTAATATCTTAGACTTACGTCCTAGTTAACTTCCCTATTGTGCCAGATTCCTTAAGATTGTAGGAAGGGTGCGGATTTGGCTGATCTGACGATGATCACCCAAAATGGCAATCAAGTCCACTCGTTAACTTGGTTAACTTGATTATGAAGCTCCTTGTAATCCATCATAACTTCCTCTCAGGTAACTCTGGTGGTTTATAGTGAGCCTGCGGCTTTTGCTCTGAAGTTCATGATAAGACTCATACTTAGGTCCTCCACCATCACCTCGTGTATACAAGTCGTATATAATTTGGATCGACAAAACGTTCGGATGGGTGGCTATGCCCCAAGTCCACAACCAGACAAGGAACAAGAGATAGGGCGGAATCACACATTCTAAATCTTGTTAAGTCTAAATTATATACCACTCTTGCGTATATAATTAGCAGCACTTGATTAACTTAATGAGGTCTTAGTCTCTATTCTTGAACTTGACCTGTGGTACGAGTGGTCTTCCTCGGAGATCTATTCGGTATAATTCAGGTGTTTACTGCCTTCTGAGACTTCTTTGGTGTTTTTCTTTTTAAGGCTATTAACTATTGGGTAGGCTAGAAAGGTGTGGTGCCCCTCGCATAGGTACTTCTGAAGTTATGAAGTGAGCGATATAAGGGTTTGCGTTATGGGTCGGAAGAATTTCATCTGACGGTTGATTTTAAGGGAATAGTACTTTTTACATGGAATATAAATTTTTCCTAGTAAGGACCAAGCCAATCCATGTTGGATGACGATGTCGGGACTTCTTGATGAATCAGATATTATTATAATTGGAAGCAGAAGTGATGACTAGGACGATGAATTAACCTTGGTATGACTACTACGAACCCTATTTTATCAAAATTAACACTTACAACTGAATGAGGGTTCTGATAATTTGAAACAATGAACTTTCATGAAATGAGCCTTACCAATGTCTCTCTATAACAGTTTCGTGTACACCAGTCATGTATAATTAATTAATGGGGTTTGGAAGCGTACCAAAATTATAGCAGGGTTCTTTGATGCTTCCCCATATTCTGGGGTCAAACTCCTCCTGATTCCCCACTATTCTTCTTTGTTGGACAGTCCCTTTTGAAATTTCCTATTTCACCACAAAGGTGGCACATTGGACTAATTCCAAAATTTGGTGGTCGAAGTAATGTGCCAGATCGAGACTCTACAGAAACAAGTAGTGTACCCGTTCCTGTTGCAGTTCTTGCAATGAATCACTCGGCAGACTCCCAGGTGATGGTAGCTATACTCATTGCATTTGGGTAGATTCCCAGCATACTTCCTTGTTGGGGTAGGGGTAACCGGGATACTAGTAGAAATGGAAGTAGGAGTAACAGATGTCGTGGCCGCAGAGGCTGCCACTGGTTGTTGTTTCTTAGCTAACTTTTGAGGTGATTTGACCTTCTTTCTATCCTATAATATCTGTTTCTTGTTCTTAGATTTAAGGCTCGGAGTGTTGTTGCGAGTAGGCATTTGTTGTTGTACTTGGTTATCACCTTGATTGGGATTGCTGATAGCAATTCCACTACCATTAGCGTCGTTAGCGTTAAGGTGGGTCATGACAGCTGTAATGGCAGCTGTGACCGCAGCTTGAAAAGTAGTTGTATCCATCTGAAGGATTGGTGTTTTGCCAGCGGGTTGGTTAAGTTTCCTCGGAGACATGATTCTGTTACATGATAAGGAAATGAGTTCGTGAGCATTTAGGGTTGGCTCTAGATGTACTCTGGTCATTTATGTGAATGTAGCTTTTTCGTATTGTTATATTGTTCTCGATGATTTGACCTACATCCCTATGATGCAGTTATGGTAAGGAGTAGAAGTAAGTTTCTACAATGGTCATAAGGCGGGTGTCTTTCGAACTATGTTATCTTTGGTTAGAGGATATCATGTTCCAACTTCCGAAAAGATTTGAAAGTAGTTCATAATAGAGTCGATATACAATGAATATGAATTTTGAGAAATAATCATTCTCGATTGAGATTTCGTGATCCGGTTTATTGATATTAGTCAATATTACTGGTATTAAAGATGTCACAAGTTCAGGAAAATGAACTAGGAGTAGGTCTTACATCAAACCAGAATAAGAAAATTTTGACATTACTAAGACCTAACAGACTGAAAGTCAAGGTCTTAAGACAAACAGGAATTTACAGGGAAAAGTGCTACTTATAGCATAAATAAGAAGGCTATTCCTTAAACCAAAAGAAAGGATGAGTAGAGCATCTCCTACTAGCGACGGGAACCTCTCGGATGAACCCTTAATTCGGCCTTCTTACGCTCCACCTCAAGAAGGTCTCGTTCGTACACTGTCTGGCGTGCTTGGAGCTCTATGACTTCAGCTCGGGTTATATCTAGCTCTTACTGCAGATCCTCATTGTCTCTCATAGCTCTCCCATGAGCAACTTTAAGTTTGCGAATACTATCCGTAGTGGCGTTTGTATCCGCATCTAGCTCCAAGGTTTGTTGATTGGCTGTCGTTCCTAGCTTAACATTTCGAGCCACTCGACGAACCAAGATGGGAAGAATTTTGTCCACTAATCCTCCCTTGCTCAGATTATAAAAGCTTCAATCTCCGTTGTAGGGTAAGGTTTGAGCCTGCTCTTGACTCCATCGGTTCAAGCTTACTTTCACAGAGGTGTTGGGCCTTCAAATCCTGGTCGAGGATTAGGATTTGGGTTTTGAGCTACCAGGGGTAGATCATTGACTTTTGGCTCGGAGTCAGAATCCTCCAGGAAGTTTTCTGCGAAGTTATCATCTAAAGGAATTCCATGATTATCTTCTGGCTTTGCATCAAGCCATCCATCATTTCCTTGGTTGGGAAATTACAGGTCGTCGGGGAGATGGAATCCAACCATGTTATCAACGCGAGAATATGGATAAAAGAGATAGTAAAATAGACGTACTACTTAAGATAATTATAGGATGATCTTTACCAGTTACTTCAATACTTTCGTAGTGTATACCAGTCATATGTAACCAAAACAGAATAAACCTTCGAATAAGTGACTCTAACTCTAAATCCACAACCAAACAAGGAACATGAAATAAAGCAAAGATCATGGATTCTAAGTCTAGTACACCCTAATCACATATAACCTTAGCGTATCCACTCCGCAACTATTCACCCTACTAATAAAGACCTTTTAGTTCTCAAATAAGTAATTTATAGTAACACAAAAGACTCCTATATTATTTTAAGTTGATGTTATGTCCTAAAGTTATCATTGTAGTAGTGTTGGTAAGTTTTTAGACTTGCTGCAACACCACAACCATTCCTAGGCACATGCTGATCACTTCTCGGAAAGATATACTTGATCAGGCTATATCACTCCCAAATCTGATCATATGTCCCCAAGTCTACTTGTGATGTCCAACAGCAACAATACTTTTGTTCTGTTCTAGTATGACACTGATCCTAGTATGAATGCTTGTATGTATACTTTAGTTAAATATTTTATTATTTAAAAGTAAAAACTCTTTGTCAGAGTATTTTAATCCCGATGTGTTTATAGTTGTATATCTTTTATGGGTTGATATATACTTAATTCGCTATAAACAAAGCTCTGATACCAATCTGTCACACCCCCAAACCAGAACGGCGGAAGCGTTCGGGGGCGGAGGACGTCATGTTCAGTATCATAAGAATGCATAATAGTAAAACAAGCAACAACATCATCCAATGCATTCATAATATAGTTAATATAAGTGTGTTCTTAATGTATTTGTAAGACACCAAATATATATATATATATATATATATATATATATATATATATATATATATATATATATATATATATATATATATCTCAAAATAAAAGACGAGTCTTGAACATGCTCCGTCTTCTCAAAACCTGGACCATTGAACCTGTCTACTGGTGACCTGAGAATACAAGTTATTTTGAAAGAGTAGATCAGCATTTAAGCAGGTGAGTTCATAAGTATTTTTGTGTCAAATGTCTGTATATGTTTGAAGAAAATGTTTGTAACTGTTTGATGTAAGGATTGCAAATGTTTGATGTAAAGTTTGTAAATGTTTGATGTAAAGTTGGAAATGTTTGATGTAAAGTTTGTATACTCCCTAGAAAATCCTATATTTTCTACTAAAATGGAGAGTAGTCTTCTACCAAGACTCGACTGTTCTGTATGTTTGTTCTTTTGTAAAAGTGAGTGTTTTCCCAAATGTATGACTATTATTACAAGAAAATATTTTACATTACCTTTTATGTGAGAAGATCACTATATGAATGTAATGGGAAAATGACAGTGTATATTAATGTTGTAATAAGTATCTACTAAAACACTAACTACCTTAAAACCAATTTGTTTAATTAAGGTTAAAATTGTTGGATATAGTGTCTAAGCCCATAACTATATTTGGTATGTACTTGACCCGACCCGGCATGGTCCATTTGGGTTGCACTTCACCCGAACAATTTATGGATAATATTTGAGAATAGTACAAGTTATGATTTATTAATATATTATAAGTTCTAATATATTAATATAAGATCATATTATTTAATTAGTAGTGATCTATAATTAATCTAGGATTAATTTAGTGATCAAAGATATTACTAATTAAATATGGGCTTCTATATTTATATTGTGTGGGCTAATGCTTATTTAGAATGGGCTAGGCTTGGATGGAAAAGTCCATGGATACTCCATGGAGCTTTGACCCATGGATCTCATAGGAAATGAAGAGACATGGGTATTAGGGTTTACATGGATGTAACCCTAATCCACCACACTATATAAAGGAGGCTTTGGTTCTTGAAATCATACTAGTTGACACTTGTTGAGGTGAGGCCGATTTCAAGATAGTAGTATTTATTCTCTCAAAGTTCCAAGTTTGTGGTGATTTGTAATTTCGACTTGAGGCATCCACACTATTGGTGCTAGGCTCTAAAACTCCAAGCAATCAACTACAACTTCAAGGTAAGCATTTCTACTAGCTTTATTTGATTCATGTTCCCCATGCCATGCTAGTTAGGATATGAACCGTGGAAAAATAATTATTTGCATGTATCTTAGAAAAACATAGATCCAAGGTTTATTAGGGTTGCATGTACACTTAGGAAGTGTTAGAATGCTCAAAACCCAACAGTGGTATCAGAGCCAGGTTTGTTTGTTTGATACTTGATGCAAAATAGTTGGAAAAGTCGAAAATAATTAAAAAAAACGGAATTTCGACTTTAGTTGCTGGAAATGGATTGGAAACATTACTGTAAACTGTTTTGGTACTTGAAAACTTGTTTTAGATGGAGTAATGTTTTTGCTAATTCATTTACAACAACTAGTTATCAAAATTACAAAGTTTTATGTGATTTTGATTCTTGAAAGTGTTCATATTCATATTCTTGTTCTTATGATGTTTAGATGATCATAGGAATTATTTGTAACCTATGTGGTAATTTAATTCTTGATCATAATGTGTTTTAATGGAGTACATAACTTGTCCTCAAGTTATGGAAAACCAAAAGTCTCTTGGATTAAAAACCATTAAAAGAACATAAGAGTTAGAAAATGAAGAGTCTTCATTTTATTACTCTATTAAACTCATAAGTTACAAGAAATGAAAAGTTTTGAAAGTTTACAAAACTTGCCCTCAAGTTTTGGAACAAGTAAAGTCAAGTTAAAACTTTAGTTCAAACCCTTAGAATTTTAAAAGTTAAAATTCAACCCTTATACTTATATTATAATGATTTAATAATTATATATATATATATATATATATATATATATATATATATATATATATATATGTACAAGAACAAAGTCGTCTTACCGCTAGTACGTCTCATTCACGAAGCCGGTCTATAAGGTGGGTATAAGGTTGTTGCCTATAAAATGGTGACTTAATGGGTGTCTACTCTCACCCACCGCTTGCTTGACTGGTGGAGGGTCGTTAGCCGAACGGGTAAGACAAGGACTTATAAATTCTCATTCAAATTATGATGAATATTATAAAGTAACTAAATGTTTTATTAAATTCCCAATCTTAGTTACTTTAGGAAAAATGTGAATAAGGTGCTAATCCATGAAATTACACTTTACACTTTGATTAAGTCGTTGGTGGAGCGTGTGTGGTTAACCGGCACACTAACTTGGACTTAACAAGGTAGGTAAAGGGTGACTTAAAGGTTTATTATAGTATCGGTGGAGCGTGTGTGGTTTACCGGCACATCGATTGAGTGATAAACCTTAAGGGTACCAAGTGATTTGCATGGTTACTTCACACCTCGTTTTGTGATCCTCGGCATCCCAGTCACAAAACTTGGAGGGCACACTCGAGATTGAAACATGCCTTTGAAAAGTTCATTGAATCTCAAAAGAATCTAGGAATTTCTAAGAACCAATCAAAAACCTAATATTTAATCATTTCGGTTTTCGTGGTGGAAATTGGTGAATCGTCATTCACCTACCTTTCAAATATGGTATAGCTTAGATTACGGCATACCTCTTCTAAGTTATATTATATTGTGATTGGATCCTAGCCTTAATATTACATTTGGGTGTTTTATTAAGGACTCTCTTATATCTAAACTAATCTTGCTCTCTTCTTTTCAAGATGTCTTCAAGCAATGCTGCTTCTGGCTCGAATCCTCATGGCTCCTTTACTCTTATGAGCTTGTGTGGGAAAGTTACCTTTGATGGATCCAACTTCAATGAGTGGATCAGAAACATCAGGATGATTACCCGCTACGAGGACAAAGAATATGTCCTTGACAAGGAGCTTAAGGAAATCGATGAATCCACTGCAACTCCCCAAGAGATCGTTGACTTTCATACTCATGAAAGAGATGCTACCAAGGAGGCTTGCATCATGTTGGCCACAATGACAGCTGAACTCCAAAAGTCTTATGAAGATTTCTACCCTTATGAAATGCACCATGATTTGATGGAAAGATACCATCAAAGTGCACGACAAGAGAGGTATGAGATCATCTGCTCCATGATAACAGCCATGATGAAGGACGGGGAATCCATCACGAGCCACATGCAAAGGATGCAAAGGTATGTGGATCGGTTGCTGAAACTTAATGTGAACTTCCCTGAGGAGCTTGCAATAGATATCATTTTGCACACCTTGCCATCGTGCTATGATCAATTCCGGATGACATATCACATGAATAAGGAAGAGGTCACACTCAGCAAACTTCAGGGACTTCTCAAGACCGCAGAAACAGGTCTTAAGGGGAAGTCGGTTGCTATCACTCCTACTCCAAACTCAACTCCGGTTTTGGCAATCGGGAAAAGTCGAGGGAGGAAGAGAAAGAGCTCTTCGAAGGGTACCAAGGTTCGGACCCTTGATGGCTCTTCTTCAAGTGGAACCAAGAAAGGTTTCATCACTCCTTCTTCTGACCCAAAAGAGGCTAAATGCTTCTATTGCCATGAAAAGGCTCATTGGAAGCGGAACTACCCAAAGTACCAGCAGGATGTGAAGGATGGGAAAGTTAAACCCAACCATGCAGGTATTTACACTATCTTATCTAATAACTCACCCCATTCTAAATCTTGGGTCCTTGATACCGGTTGTGGTATTCATATTTGTTGTGACTTGCAGGGACTAAGAAGAAGTGAGAATGTGGAGCAAGGAAGAATAAACTTGATCATGGGGAATAGGAAAGCTTCACCTGTCACCAAGATTGGAGTTTATACTTTATCGCTAAGTAGTGGGTTTAGTTTAGATTTGAATAAATGTTGTTATTCGCCAAGAATGGCAAGAAATATTATTTCCTTTCATGCTTTGTACAAACAAGGGTTTACCTTTTCATTTAATAATGAAGTTGGTTCTATTGATGCTTTCTTTAATAATGTTTTTTATTTTAGAGAATTACCTTGTGATGGTGTGTATGAAGCTGTATCTGTTGTAGATAACTTAGGAAATAATGTTTTGTGTATTGATTCTACTAATAATAATAACTTGGATAAAGCATCATTATGACATTGTTGTCTTGGACATATAAGCAAGAAACGCATAGGCCAACTCCAAAAGGATGGAGTCTTGGAGTCGTTTGACCTAAAGTCAAATGATAGTTGCGAATCATGCTTACTTGGAAAAATGACAAAGTCTCCCTTCACAGGCTCGTGTGAGAGGGGTGAAGGTTTGTTGGACCTTGTACACACGGATGTGTGTGGACCATTCAAACATGCCACAAGGGATGCTAATCGTTATTATTTGACTTTCACTGATGATTACAGTAGATATGGATATGTCTACTTAATCAAGCATAAGTCAGAGACTTTCGAGAAGTTTAAGGAATTTAAACAGGAAGTCAAGAATCAATTGGGCAGGAACATTAAGATGCTTCGATCCGATCGAGGAGGTGAGCATCTTAGTTCAGAGTTCCTCGACTATCTTAGGGAATGTGGGATTGTCTCACAATTGACACCTCCCAGGACACCACAGTTGAATGGTGTGGCTGAGAGGCGTAATCGAACCTTGTTGGATATGGTTCGTTCCATGATTAGTCGAGCTACGCTACCAATCTCATTCTGGGGGTATGCCTTAGAGACTGCCGCCCATATTCTTAATCTAGTCCCTACAAAGAAAGTTGCCAAAACTCCTCACGAGATGTGGACTGGTAAAGTACCTAAGCTAGACCACATCAAGATTTGGGGTTGCGAGGCTTTCGTGAGACGCGAGACTCATGATAAGCTCTAACCTCGAAGCGAGAGGTGTATTTTCATCGGCTACCCACAACAATCCTTTGGTTACCTCTTCTACAGACCTAGTGATAATGTGGTCTTTGTAGCAAGAAGAGGAGTTTTTCGAGAGAGAGAATTTATAAGCCAAGGAGACAGTGGGAGGCAAATTGATCTTGAAGAAATTCAAGAGTCAAGCGGTGAAGGAACTTCAAAAACTAGCCCTCAACTTGAGGAGGAAACTCCTATTGAGCCAGCTGATGTGCCTGTACCTCTTAGGCGTTCCACGAGAGTTAGGAATGCACCTGAGCATTATTATGGCTTCCATATTACTACGGAAGGTGAGACACTTATTAGTGATGAGACACTAGTAGGTCTGGATGAACCTAACAGCTACACGGAAGCCATGGCAGGCCCTGAGGCTGCCAAGTGGAAAGAGGCAATGGATAGCGAGATACAATCCATGTATGACAATCAAGTTTGGAACTTGGTTGAAAATGTACCAGGTCGTAAGACAGTGGGGTGCAAATGGATCTTCAAGAAGAAGACCGACATGGATGGTAATGTACACACTTATAAGGCACGACTGGTAGCAAAAGGTTATTCTCAAACTCTGGGAGTTGATTATGATGAAACCTTTTCACCAGTGGCCAAGATAAAGTCTATTAGGGTTCTGTTAGCCATTGTTGCATTTCATGATTATGAAATATGGCAAATGGATGTCAAAACCGCTTTCCTTAATGGAAAGTTGGCTGAGGATGTTTACATGGTTCAGCCAGAGGGTTTTGTCAGTACAGAGTACCCCAATAGAGTGTGTAAGCTCGAGAAATCCATTTATGGATTGAAACAGGCACCTCGCAGATGGAATCTTTGCTTTGATAAGAAAGTCAAGGAATTTGGATTTTCAAGGAGTGAAGATGAATCTTGCGTCTATATCAAGGCTAGTGGGAGCATAGTCAGTTTTTTGGTACTGTATGTGGATGACATACTACTCATAGGAAATGACATCCCAACCTTGCAGGAAGTAAAGTCCTAGCTTGGGAAGTGTTTCGCTATGAAGGACCTTGGTGAAGCTGCCTATATCCTAGGGATAAGGATTTTGAGAAACAGGAGTAAAAGACTAATTGGACTTAGTCAAAGCACCTATGTGGACAAAGTGTTGAAAAGATTCAACATGCATAACTCCAAGAAAGGTGAGTTACCTATTCAGAGTAATGCCAGATTGAGTAAGACACAAAGCCCTAGCACTGAGGCTGAGATAGCAGAAATGAGTCGACTACCTTATGCTTCAGTTGTAGGATCGATCATGTATGCTATGACGTGTACTCGACCTGATGTAGCCTTTGCTTTAAGCATGGTTAGCAGGTATCAGGGGAACCCTGGCAAGGAACACTGGACTGCGGTAAAGAATATCCTCAAGTACCTGCGAAGGACTAAGGAATGGGTCCTTACCCTCGGTGGGAGTGATGACTTGAGAGTTGTAGGGTATAGTGATGCTAGCTTCCAGACTGATAGGGATAATTTCCGCTCTCAGTCAGGCTGGATCTTTACCCTAAACGGAGGAGCAATTTCTTGGAAGAGTTCCAAGCAGGAGACAGTGGCTAATTCCACTTGTGAATCAGAGTATATAGCAGCAAGCGAGGCAGCAAAGGAGGCGATATGGCTAAAGAACTTCATCGGAGACCTTGGAGTTGTACCAGCTATAAAAGAGCCAATGGAGATTTTCTGTGACAGCAATAGTGCGGTTGCCTTAGCCAAGGAACCAAGGGATCATGGGAGATCCAGACACATCGACAGAAAATACCATTTTATCAGACATCGAATCGAAGAAGGACTCCTCGTGGCGAAGAGGGTATCATCGGATGAGAACCCAGCAGATCCCCTCACGAAGGGACTGAGTAGGGTTAAGCATCTCCAGCATGCTCGAAGCATAGGGCTGAAGGATGATATTAAATTTAGTAGTTAGGTAACCTCGAAATTTGTAAAGTGTAATTGACATTAGATGATGAATAAAAAGTGTTTTATTTATGAGTAAAGTGTTGCTATCTCTTGTCGATCATTTACTATATTTCTTTTGCATGTTTTGACTTCCAGAATAATTATGTTTGGTATATCATATTATTCAAACCTCCACAGTCGGTCATATGTCGGAAGTAGGTATGAATCAAGACTGTCATGATTGGTTGCAGAGGTCTAAGGTGTTGGACAAGGCTACAACAATCATGAGTGCTCATAAGTTCTAAGCATTGGACTCAACCCACGCTCACTGGAATCACTTCATGGAATTCTATCTCGAGTGATCGTGAGACGGTAATATCATATAAGTCTTCAAACCTAGAGATATGATTTGTTACTTACAAGTTGGTTATGCATTGATTGTACGAAAACGCATTGGTAACTCGATGTTATAAAACGTGCTTTTGTGTGTAATTCAATGAGTGGTAGAACAAACATATGAGTCGAAGTTTATCTGTTCCTTCTTGGATTAGAAGCTGATATCTGGGCCCCTCGATGATTTTGTTTTGACCTATGTACCGGGCCCGGTCAGAACTAAATTGATGTGTTCAGTTGAGTTCTATGTCAAACAAATCAGAAATCGGGAAACAAATGTTGGACAATAAGCAAGACAATGTTCCATGTATTTGTCCGGCTGATATCTAGAACAGAGGATTATATGATCACTTATCTAAATGGCACGTTCTAGTTCAACAGAGTTTAAAGAGCTACGATTGCTGATCGGTTCCTGAAGTTATACTTGCAAATATAGTTACTAGACTTATCCAAGTGGGAGACTGTTGGATATAGTGTCTAAGCCCATAACTATATTTGGTATGTACTTGACCCGACCCGGCACGGTCCATTTGGGTTGCACTTCACCCGAACAATTTATGGATAATATTTGAGAATAGTAAAAGTTATGATTTATTAATATATTATAAGTTCTAATATATTAATATAAGATCATATTATTTAATTAGTAGTGATCTATAATTAATCTAGGATTAATTTAGTGATCAAAGATATTACTAATTAAATATGGGCTTCTATATTTATATTGTGTGGGCTAATGCTTATTTAGAATGGGCTAGGCTTGGATGGAAAAGTCCATGGATACTCCATGGAGCTTTGACCCATGGATCTCATAGGAAATGAAGAGACATGGGTATTAGGGTTTACATGGATGTAACCCTAATCCACCACACTATATAAAGGAGGCTTTGGTTCTTGAAATCATACTAGTTGACACTTGTTGAGGTGAGGCCGATTTCAATATAGTAGTATTTATTCTCTCAAAGTTCCGAGTTTGTGGTGATTTGTGATTTCCACTTGAGGCATCCGCACTATTGGTGCTAGGCTCTAAAACTCCAAGCAATCAACTACAACTTCAAGGTAAGCATTTCTACTAGCTTTATTTGATTCATGTTCCCCATGCCATGCTAGTTAGGATATGAACCGTGGAAAAATAATTATTTGCATGTATCTTAGAAAAACATAGATCCAAGGTTTATTAGGGTTGCATGTACACTTAGGAAGTGTTAGAATGCTCAAAACCCAACAAAAATGTGATGTGGTTATAACCATACTGATTGACACGTGTTTAACACGATGACCTGCTGGCATCGAAACTGATGTGACATTTGTCACCCCTTGGCCTTGTCGGCCAAACTGTAGGGATCATTCGGGATACGGGATTGTCAATCCCGTATAGATCTATACACACAATGCTCGCTCTCCTTCACGGAGACATTGGTTACAAAACGCCACCTAACAAGTATATTGCTAAGTCGTGAAGTAGTTTCACATAAATGTTATATTGCTCTTGGGAAAGGATGTATGTTCATTTTTGTTTCTTATTATTATATGTTCCTTTCTGTTCTTGTTATCGTATGTTTCTTTCTTTTCTTGCTATCGTATGTTCCTTTCTGTTCTTGTTATTGTATGTTTGAACCGACTCATGTATGAACTGACTCTTGTAAGTTTCATTCTTCTAGAAATAGTAAGTATTATTTTCCTAAACTATACCTATTATAGTTTACTATTAAGCTCTATAATTGAATGATTGTTCATGTTTGTATACCTTTTCTACATACATATAAGAGTTTTGTAAAACGATAAAGAGCTTTATTATATAAAAGAGTTTTAACCATTTGAATGATTGTTGATGACTTGATGTCAATTTATAAATGATTTGAAATAGTTTGTTTGATAACATAGTTTGAAGTATAAGAAATCTCTTGTTTTGATAGTTATAAATCACATGTGATTGATTATACAACTATATGGTTTTCTACTTGTATTCCCACCCCCCCCCCCCCCTAAAAGCATTTAGAATCATATAAAAGATAAGTAAGGGATATGAACTCACCTGTAGTGAGTGATTCGAATGGAAGATAGATATAGGATGCTTGAGATCACAAAAGGAGTACTGAACCACAATTGGATCCTATTAGACATACAATCACATATATAGGCTTAAAATTAGTGTATAACAACTAATCATGTATTGGAAACAACCTTAGGTACTAGGAATCACTTAAAATGGAGTGTATCAATCAGACATGAATTAATTTAAGGGAGTTCACGGCCACACCAAGTGTGTTTACGGCCAAAGGAAGATTTTACAGCCAAAACAAGAGTTTACGGCCAAATATGCTTAAGTGCTTACGGACAAGGCATGAACTAAAGAGGGTTTATGGCCCCCAACAAGATCACTTGAAGGTTTCAAGGCCACATGAAGGGTTTATGGTCGTGAACTCTTTAAGATGATGCTTAAATGATGCTTAAAAGGTGTTTGTTTCATGGGGATTCAAGAGCTTCTAATGGATAATAAGAATATGGAAAGGATACTTACTTAATGGAAGTCTTGAAGGTGTTTATGGCTCCAAGAACATGTGTGTGTTCTTGGTGTTCTTGGTGAAAAGATGAAATTTTGAAGATCTTGAAGGAAAAGTGATGAATTCAAGGATGTGATTCATAGGATTCATATGATCAAGAAGATTAACTGGTAAAATGGATGAATTACTTACGTTTTTGAAGAGAAAATATGGGTTCCGTTGATGATACCTGAGAGAGTTTGAGTGTTCTTAATGAAAGAAGTGAGAAACAAGGAATTAATGAGGGATATTTATAATTATGATGAGGGGGTCATGGCCACCAAGAGTTTACGGCCGTAAACTCTAGTTTGGGTCGTGAACACCCTTGATGAATGTTCTTGGCTCAATTAGAAAGTCATAGATTCGTTACTCACACATCCTAGCATCAATTCCTAAGTGTACAAGGCTTTAAAAACTCACAGAATAACCCCTAGAACGACTAAAAGGTAACAGATACAAGTCTGACATTGATTGAATGGAATGGATTTTACAAGATAGAAATTTCAAGTTGTCATGGTTGGGAAATCTCATCAGCACCTGATTTCCTGTCTGAGATGCAAATTACGAAGGTGTGAGCAAGGAAACGCCAGTAGGGTGGCAACAACATCTTCAGTGTCGGTTGGAACACTCCTTCATAACCCATCTTTTGGATAATCTCTTCAGTCTACTCCATGGAGATTTTACTTTGAAACCCTAACTTTTCATTGCTTTGTAGCACCTCACAAATAGTTTGCTCTGACACTACAATCTTCTTTCCATGGATGACTGATTCCACCATGTCTTCTTCATTTTCTCCTCCTTTCTTGACTGATGCTTTGTTCCAAAACCGCCTTACTAAGTCTTGATAAATGATGGGATTTGACTTGAAAGCATATGCAAGGCAGCATCTCTTAAGTCCATGAATCATGGACTTAAATTCTTGGTGTGTTGCTGGAGGATCACACAAGAAAGAAACAATGTTGTCGTTATCGAAATATTTCAATTCTGCCAGTTGTTCTGCACAAAACAAGCCAAGTAAGAAAACTAATGATTTAATCAATTAAAATTAAGTTTTCTCATTTATCAACTGATTAGGCCTCAAATTAAATTGATTCAAGTGAAAATGAGTTTATGGCTAAAAACAGGTTCACATCCGTAAACGGGTTTATGGTCGTAAACGGGTTACGGTCATAAACGGGTTACGGTCGTAAACGGGTTTGCGGCCGTAAACGCTGTTCATCGCCGAAAAACCATTTTGCTTCCAAATCCTTCAAAACGCAATCGATTCAAGTTATTTTTAGCATGATGAGGGTCGCCTTTGCAGTACCTACAAGATTTAAGCTTCAATTTCAGATTACAACAACAAAGCGATGATGAATTAGAGATGGGATCGAAGAACAGTCGAGAGAGTAGCTGAGATCGGTTTACGGCTGGGAACTCAAAAGTGAAGGTGGAGGACTTTACAGCCGGAAACGAAACCTTTTATACCAAGGAGCATATCCGGCCCATAGCCCATGGGCTGCAAACCCAAAAGCCTCAAATCTAAACCCAATACATCCAATTTTAATTCAAATGAAGTAATTTTGAAGACTTAAAAATTAAAATAAAAATAAAATAAAATAAAATAAAATCTAAAAATTTAATTTAAATTAATTAATTTTTTTTCTTTGATTTTTTTTAATTTTTAGAAAATAAAAATAAAAATAAAATAACACTAATTTCTCTTCACCACAGCTTTATTATTATTATTATTATTATTATTATTATTATTATTATTATTATTATTATTATTATTATTATTATGAATTTGGGATCAAAGTTTTAAGATAGTCTTAATCTGTTTTTCAGTACCTCCACTTTCATGAATAGATCTGGTCAATTGCCGGTATTATGGTCCACTTAAACACGAAAGATTGTGAAAAATTTGACAAACTACAAGTGACAAGACATTTAAATAATACTCATTGAAGGACCATTTAGCTGACGACGACCAAGGATATTGGTGTCCACCTAAATTCAGGAGCGAGATCTACAGACAACCTATTAAATGATCAATTTTAGATGTAGTAGAACATGTTTCCCGTTTCCTGATATACTCCGGTAATCAAGAACTTCCAAGATACTCCTTACTTTAGATGAGCAGACTATTATTAGGAAGGAAGTTAGATTTAGAATGCATATGTTGTACACCCAGTTTGGATCCAATTACCTAGATGGATTAACATATGACTAAACAGAATAGAGGGATTAAGAAGTAGAATGGTGCATATGTTGTGTTCCAAGTCGGATTTGATTCAATCACGCATAGGAGACAGCATATGGCTAACAAACAAAAAGAATTGCAAAGACTAGAAGATGCATAGAGATAGAGTTGCATATGTTGCAGTCCAGGTTGGATCTGTTTCAATCACGCAGAGGAGGCAACATATGACTGACAAAAGGAAAGAAAGAAAATAACTTTCTACAGACCTACTTTATCGGAATTCCCTAGTATTCCTATCAATATCGGAGTTAAGGACATGCGTCCATACATTGAGGAATAGGTAAACCACAGTTCTATATACAAATTAAGTTAGCGTATCCCACAGATTCCCATGTATATCTCACTGCTCAATCTACCCAAGCGTCGTATTGTCAGATCAAATGGAAATATCTAAGTCAATATTTGTCAAGTCCTTTCATTGTTAATATCCTAGTCTAGTCCATTTATATCCTTCGTGCCTAACAGTGCATTGAACACAGAGCCTAGACAATTCAACTTTGGTACCTTACACAAATTAAAATTGACTGTTATCACTTGGTTGATATCACTTCCTAACACATCACCTACAAGCACACCAGCATGAGACAATATATTTGGATTTTTGATTTTTCTAATTTTTGTTTTGTTTTTATTTCTCCCCCTAAATTTGTGCATAGGACAGAATGGAAAGTAAATGTGCAAATTTAAACTATCCTAAAACAAAAATTAGTCTTCAAAACGTATCATTTTAAGAAAGCCCACAAGCACATCGAATCGAGCTTTAATGAATGGTTTGGTGAACAGATCCGCCACATTATTAGCAGTGTGGATCTGTTCCAAACAGATGAGCGAGCACTCATAACAGTCTCGAATAAAATGTACTTTGATATCAATGTGCTTGGTTTTGGAGTGTTGGATAGGATTTTTGCCAATTTGGATTGTAGCATCATTATCACAAAAGATAGAGGTTTCAAGAAAATTCAAACTGTAGTCCAAAAGTTGATGTTGAATCTAGATTACTTAAGAGCAACAGGCAGAGGCAGCAACATATTCTTCCTCCACCATTGAGGTCAGACTGTTTGTTATTTCTTGCATTGCCAAGACACTAGACGGTCGCCAAAGAATTGACATCGTCCCGAGCTTGATTTCCTGTCAAGTTCACATCCTCCATAATTGCTTTCAGTAAACGCATATAAATCAAAATCAAGATTTTTAGGGTACCAAAGACCCAATTTAGGGCTACCTTTGAGATACCTAAAAATCCTTTTAACAGCAATTAAGTAAGAAAGTTTAGGATTAGCCTGATAACGCGCACAGTAACAGACTACGAACATGATGTGTGGTCTGCTCGCAGTCAGATATATCAGAGATCTGATCATTGATCTGTATTCGGTCTGATCTACGGATTCTCCATCAGGATCTAGAGTCAACAGGGGTCGTTCAGCCATTGGCGTCAAGGCAGCTTTGGAGTCCTTAAACCCAAAACTCTCAAGCATGTCTTCAACATATTTTCCTTCGTGCAAAAGGATTCTGGTTGAATCGTGGTGAACTTGCCTAATTTGTAGACATGATTTGCAAATTTAGAGTTGACAAAACCAGGAGGTTGATCAACATAAATTTCCTCTTTCATAGCTCCATATAGAAAGGCGGTCTTAACATCCATCTGATAAACAATGAGCCACATGTAGGAGGCATAATCCAGGAAGATACGGATAGCTTCAAGGGTCGCTACAGGGGCATACACGTCTATGTAGTCAAGACTTTCAATTTACCGAAGCCCACGAACAACCAGACGTGCTTTGTTTCACACAATCACCCCACAATCGTCTTATTTATTTCAGAACACCCAGTGCATGTCCAAATATTTCTTTCCTTTAGGCAACTCAACTAGCTTCAAAATCCCCAATTTCTCAAATTGATTAAGTTCCTCGTTCATCGTATCAAACCAACTAGGCTCATTCAGTGCCATTTCCGCATTCGTTGGCTCGATATGTGAAATGAAGCAAGAGTAGAGACACAAGTTAACATTTCCACTCTGACTTCTCTTTATAACTTCATCGCCTAATTGACCAATGACGTTTTCGATCGGGAAATGCCACCAAGGCCAAGGGCATTTCACATGAGTTTTCTCACTATACTGTACCCGAAAGGGATCGCGTTGAAGTCTATTGGGTATCTCATGGCTGATGTCATTGATAGTGAAAGGAAGGTTGTTGATGTTGATGAGTCTTTCATCTGTTGAATCATCCTCCTCAGACGATCTGGAACCATGAGAGGTGCTCACTACATACTAATTTGCTATTGGTTCAGGAAAGAGAAGCTCCATGAAAGATTGAGTGGCAGCGGAAGTGTCTCTGGTCATGAATTCTCTTTAAGCAGGAGGAAGAGGAGTAACTTCAGCATCAAGATTGGTTCCTTGACTTGGGGTACCTGAAGAAGTACATGCAACAGCTTCATCCACCATAGGAGTCGTTGGAGGCACCAAAGGTGGTCTATATACAACATCTTCCTCTTCATCTTCAATAACAGCCTTTGTACCTGAGCATGAACCTGACAAATCATATGAAAACACATTAAATGATTTAAATAAAGAAGCATAATCAAATAACCAGTCAGGACCGACTCGGGCATCTGTCTCATTCTCCTCTAGCCAGCGTACATCAAAAGACTCCACAATCTGCTTGATAGTCTTGTTGTATACTCTATAAGCAGTTCGTGTGGCATATCCCACAAAGTAGCAGTCATTGGCCTTTGATTTGAATTTGGGGTTGGATTCTATGTGAAGGAGGGTACAAGGACATCCAAATATTTGGAATTGAGCAACTGATGGCTTGGGATTGTATAAGATCGTGTATGTGGTCTTCATATGAGACTTGTTGATCAGGACACGATTCTGGACGTAGCAGGCACTGTTGATCGCCTCAGCCCAAAAGAAGATCGGTAGTTTGAAATAAAATAGCATTGTCCTTGAAGCATCTATCAGATTATGATTGTTCCATTCAGCAACACCATTTTGTTGAGGTGTACGAATAGCACTGTACTGACGCAGTATTCCCTTTTCGGCACAAAAGTGATCCAGAACAGTATTTTTGAATTTCGTGCCATTATCAGTTCTAAGCGCCTTCATCTTTTCATTTGTTTGATTCTCAATCATCACAACAAACTTCTTGATCATATCAACGATCCCACTCTTGTTGGATAGAAAGAAAAACCCAAGTAAACTGCGAGTAGTCATCTATCATAACCAGGCAATACGAACTCTTGTTGATACTGAGAACGTTGACCGGACCAAATAAATCCATGTGCAGCAATTGAAGAACCTTACTGATTGAATTGCATGTCTTTGGAAAATGGGGCTTGCGATGATGTTTTCCTTGAGCACACACCATGCATTTTTCAAAGGTGATAAAGTACTTGACAGGGAGACCACTCACTATCTCGTTTTTAGCAAGACAATTCAGGTTCTTGGCATTTGCATGGCCGAGTTGACGGTGCCAAAGCATGTAATTATGTTCAAAGACTTTAGGGAATAAACAAGTGAATTGCTCTGGGATATTATAATTCATGTCTATGATGTAAGAATTTCCATCTCTCTTTGATCTCACAAAGATCCATTCTTCAGGGATGATAATTACAGGCTTCAAGATGAGGCACTCTTTGTCTGTGAAGTGAGTTGAATAGCCTTTGTCACAAATTTGTGAGTCACTCAACAGACTGTGCTTCAGCTCCGGAGCATAGTTAACGTTCTCAAAGCTAAGCACTCTATTTGTAACAGTTCCTTTCTGTGTGATCTTCCCTCCATCTCCTCCAGCAAAGGAAACAAATTTCTCATTAAAATTTTGAATGTCATGAAGCTGGGAGATGTCTCCTGTCATGTGCCTGTAACAACCATTGTCGACATATCAGGGTCTAACGACATTCCTCCGTAGCTGTTCCTGCACGATGTGCGGGATTAATTATATTTTAGGAACCATGTCATAGAAACACTGGGTTTTCCCTTGTTAGCAACAAAAATTTATTTTTCACACTTTGAATTTGATTGACTACCAAACGCATATTGAGAAGACTGAGGTGATTGGACGTTTAAAGTTTTGGGAACCCATTACTATTTAGGTTTTGAAACAATTATAGGTGTTTTTGAAATATTTTTCTTTGGATTTGATCGTTTGGGTTTCCATCTATGACTAGTCGAAGACCTAGACGAGGACTTTGACGAGACTGATCTTGGCTTAGCCTCGTTCGGTCTCGTTAAAGTACCTATTGCTTTTTCATGTAAAACTTGTTTATTCTTTTCTAGATCAGCCCATTTTCTGTTTTTATTGACATTCCAATCACCATCATGAGAGCGAGGTCTCGAGAACTTTCTTGTGAGAGATCTTCCTTGTGAATCGTTCTCTCTTCTTTGTGCATAAAAAGGAACAAATACCCGATTTGGACAATTACGTGCAATATGACCAGCAGTTCCACAGTTGAAACATGTCTGTTTCTTAGTATAAAAACTGGAACCGCTTTTTTCTGGTCTAGTGTTCTTATTGACTCCCTTACTTTTCCCACAAGTGCATGTGCAAGATTCATGTTGTGTGACAGGTGTAGGTGGAATGGATGTGCTTGGGACAGATACATCAAATTTATCAAAAACATCACCACTCTTATCAAAAACATTTGAATCATCGGATTTTGACACAGAATCATTAAAAACCAAGACATCAATTTTAGAGTTAGAAACAAAAGTGACATTGTTTGAAACAGTAACATCAGATTTTGAAAGAGTATTATTATCAGACACACTCTCTCCAGTTGCTTGCTTCCCATGAATTAATGGTGAATCTACATAGGAAGTAGAAATGTTAGTATCCTTTTCCCTAGCACTACTCTTCGTCACATGTATAGCAGGTTTTCCATACACAAGATATTGCTCTCTGTCTATCTCTTCCTGGGTCAAAGGGAAAGGAGTATAATTGTGATTAAATGGAGGAGGGACTCTCTCATATCCTAGACCTACCTATTTTTGGTCTTTCCATCTCATTTGTTTCTCTATTACGCAACTCTCTCACTTGACACATCAAATTTCTTGAAATTAAAATTCAGCATTTTCAAAATGAATTTTTAATGTGTCAAGTTCGTCAGTTACAGTGGAAAGTTGTTTCTTAATGAAGTTATAGTTCTCACACTCGTTGTTGTACTCTTCTTGTAGTTTCCTAAAATCCTTAATTTTGGCCTCTAATTGTTCTTTTAGTGGTCTTTGGCCCTTCCTAAGGTTGTACCCCTCATACATAAGGTCCTCGTTCTGTCTACACAATAATTCAATTTGTTCATGCAAAAAAATAACAGTATTAATGCACTTTTGAGAACACGAAATTTCACTGACCTCATTTTTTCAGGTTCAGCTGTGGTGGATACCATGAACGCAAACTGCAACTCCATCATCTCTTCTTCATGATCCTCTTCAATTTTCTCCTCAAGGACTTCACTTATCTTGGCCAAATAAGCATTTTCAGGTCCTGAAATGTTCAGGGCCTGAATTTGGTCCTCCCAATCAAATGACTGAGCTACCACCGCCCGATTTGTAGTCTCGGTGTTAGCAGCAGCTCCTCTGTTGTTTCCAACTTGCACTATTATCCTTTCATTATTCACTCTCCTATCAGGCTTCGGACAATTACAAGCAAAGTGACCAGGCTCGTGACAGTTAAGGCATATCAGCTTTCCTTTGTTGAATCCAAATTCTTCTCTACATTCATCCCCCAATTATTCTTTCTAGTTTTCTTTGCAAATTGCTTGGCCCTAAATACTGCCATTGCAATCTGCCAGGTAATGTCCATTTCTTTGACATCCTCTGGGCGAATTCGATCAAGATCAGCGAATGAAATCTGAGGAGGAAATTCTCCAGCTCCAAAAGCATTGTAGCAATTCACTAGGCCAGCGACTAGGGCGATATTCTCTTCATCTTCTTTGGGAGCAGAGGTGGTAACAGGAGCTTTTGAGGAGTAGGTTTCATGTGAATAAGGCATGGGTGGTGGAACAACATGGGATGGAGGTTGTGGAGCAGCAAAAGTTTGAGTTTATGGAGAGGTAAAGGATGAAAAAACACTGTTTGATGAAATTCCCATATTAGCAGTCAAGTAGGAGTTCACATGATTGATTTCCCTTTGCTTGTCATCAAGATCACATGCTTTAATGATTGTTATTGTTTCCGCAAGACTGAGTCGGTTAAGATCTTTAGTCTTCTTGATAACTAAGACATTCATATCCCATGACTTGGGGAGAGAGTTCAACAGTTTCTTGTTAATCTCTTATTGTGAAACAGAAATTCCCGCAGAACTCGTTTCAATGGTAAGAGTGATAAACCTATGCAGCTGAGCCTCCAATGATTCTCCAAGAATATGATTAAACATGTTGAACTTTTGTATGAGCATTTCTTGGTGGCTTTTCTTCATGTCTTCATTTCCCGCATACACTTTAATCAATGCTTCCCACATTGCTTTGGCTGAGTCATACTCCCTGAATCCTTGTGTAATTTCCGGAGATAGGGCCATTGTCAGTGTTGCAAGAGCCTTCTCTTGTTCCTTAATTTTCTCGAAATCTTCATCTGTGTAGTTTGCAAAATTCTTGTCGACAATGGTTCCATTTTCAAGAGTGGTAGTGATTCAATCTGGACCCTTCAGAATGCAACGACAAATTTTCAAATCCTGCATCTTGATGTATTTCTCAATTCTATATTTCCATTCTGGAAATCCTTCAGCTGACAGGAGATGTGGGATTCTGGTAGTAGTTCCCATGATTGAGTCAAACTCGTTATGAACTGCCATGTTTTGTGGTTCCATTTTTTTTAATTTTCTTAATTGATTGAAAACAAAACATGTAAAGAAAGCAAAACCAAAAACGGAAAGTTGACAACTGAGAGGGTCGTACACGGGTTTGCAGCTGAAAACAGTTCACGGTCAAAGAAATTTACATTTAAGGAGCAGTTTACAGTTGAAAACGAAGGTTTACAGTCGAAAAGACAAAATTACTATGTCTAATCCATGCTCACAGATCAAAGACAAAATTTTGAGTTCTACCCTCCGTGTATATCTCACCTGTACTCATAAGGAGATACTACCTGATATTCATCTTAATTAATATTGGTTTATTCTGTAAGTCCTAAATCATCATATATTATCATATATGCTCATAATACATATTTCAGGGAATATCAAATATCTCACATATAAACATACATTTAACACTTTAAATCAATGTTTGTATTAAAATCATGTTCATGAAAGGGACTATGCAATTACTTGTTAAAGTCATGACTCGAAGCTTGGAGAGTTCAGTTGGAACTAAATAAAGAACAAACTTCATTTTCTCTGTAAAACTTGCAGCATACTCGTTGACGCTCATCCTTCCTAGGCCCAATAAAAATGTAAGTGAACCACTAAGGCCCACTATACGTGTCTATTATTTCCAGGCTCAAAAGGAATGTGAATGTCCATCCTAAGCCCAATATACATGTAAAAGGACACTAAGGCCCACTAAACATGTATATTATTTCCAGGCCCGATAAGGATATGAATACATATCCCGAGCCCAATATACATGTAAAAGGACACTAACGCCCACTAAATATGTATATTATTTCCAGGCCCAATAAGGATATGAATATTGTTTTAAACCCCTTTGTTATTGTTTTGTTAATTTTAGCTTGATTATTTACAAAATATATATATAAAGCCCACTTTTTGTAAAAATGACTTTCTTGGCCCAATAAGCCAAAAATTTAGGATTAAGGCCAAATTTTTGTAAGAATAACACTTTAGTCTCCATTTTTCTCAAAACTTGTTTTGATAACTATTTTGTAGTAAAAATAACATTTTAAAACCCCTTTTTGTCAAAAATAACATTCTTGGCTTGATTTTTGTGAAAATACACATTTTGTGGTTTTTGAGCTTTTCCGACCTAGTTGTTTGAAAATTTGTAGAAAAATCATCGTAAGTTGAAATTTGGATCCGTAAACTCTCAAAGTTTAAAAATTTTGTCTACTTTGTTCACAAATTTTCTCATAATTTTTAATGGCTTCTAATAATTGTGAAATTTCTCATCTTCACAGGTTGGTCCGAAATTATTTCAAATATGATAGACAATTTTGTAAAATTCTCCAAAAATTGTAGAAAAATCGTATGAAAATGTGCGAGTAGTCATTTTAAAGGTATAAACCTGAAATTTATCCATCTAAAACAGTTTTGAAAAATACTTCCATTTGGATGGTCAAAACAGTCCGAGATTGGACCAAAGCTTTTCTGTCAAGAGCTGTTTTGTGAGTTTAGTTTATAAATCTTTGAACACAACACTTATTTTTGCTATATAAAGTATACAAATCCCAGATCTACGTGTTTACATGTAATACTTGTGATAAAACATACTTTTCTCAAGATTCATATGAAGATCCTAGTGATAAACTTCAAGTTTCTTAACATATTTTTAGATTAGTGAAGTAATCAACACATAATCAGCAAATGTTTCAAGAAAACACACATAATCATGCATATACACACAGATCTACACAAATAAACTTGTATTCTCCCCCAAAAACAAGTAAAAACCAAAAACAAAGGGGTATGAACTGACTTGGCTTTGAAGTTTCGGTTTTGATGAAGAATAAGGTGAAGATCTCGGCTTTACCAAGCCTCTTGAAGAAGTTTTCGAACTTGGATGGTTCTAAGAATCATGATCCATGAAAATATGGTGTAAGAGGAGTGATTTAAATTTAAATATGTAGTATAAAACTTGGGTTTGTAAGATCTTACCACAATGGATGAGTTCTTGATAAATTTTTGCTTGAAACACCCCACCAAAGTCACAAAATTTTGAAGAGAGAAGAGTAGTTCTTGAGAAGGTTTATGAGAGTGTTTGAAAGAAGGAATGAAAGTGGTGGGGTGGTGGTCTTGGCCAAGAGGATAAGGAAGGAGAGGAAAGATTGATTTTTGGGTTATTGCATGATGGTCATTAGTTTCTAGCCTAGATTACCATTAAACAATAATTAGGTGTCATGCCTACAATTTAACTTGATTTCTCCCCTTTTTTTCTTTTTGTTTAGTAAATGGGTCGAAATGGGCTTAGAATATATGAAGATGAATTGGTTTTGGACTCATTATTGGCTTGTTCGGACTTTTATGGAGCCCAAAAATTATTTTTCGGCCCAATGGGCTCTTAAGGAGGCTCACGGCCCAAAATGGTAAAAGAAATTGGTTTAGGGTCCATTAGGGCTAATTAATTTATTTATGGCCCAATAAGGCCAATTAGGGTTAGAATGAATCATTCTACGCCCAAATGGTCCAAAATGCTATAGATTCGTGAATTGGGTCCAATAAGAGAGTCCTAGTCCATAAAGAACTTGAGTAGGGATTTCTAAGGTTCCTAGCCCTTAGTTGAACATTTGAGATGTATTTGGATGAGCATAGAGTATGATATTCCCTTAGAGTAAAAGTTATTACACTAGGTGAATGATTGCATGAGAGTAGAATTTCCTAGCAAAAATACTAGTTGTGACAGTGGATCACATTTATGTTAACGTATTCATGTATATGTAATGTATTGTTACTCGTTCTAGTATCGTTGTATATGTTTTCTTTCTATTATAGTTGTAAATGTTCTCTTTCTAGTATAGTTGTATATGTTCTTCATCTAGTATAGTTGTATATGTTCTTCTTCTAATATAGTTGTATATGTTCTCATAGTAATGTAATGTATATATTCTCTATCTATCGAGCAAGTATTGACTCATGAATGAACTGACTCATTGTATGATATCACGTTCTAGTAATAGTTCTAGTATCTTCCTAAACTACCCATACGGTAGCTTACTAGTAATGTAACTGGTACGTATGAACATGGAAGTATACCCTTGCTACCCAAGGGTACTGAATGGACTGGAAGAACCTTTATGACTATATGTTGGAATAGTGTCTAAGGCTGCAACTATATTTGGCAAGTATTTGATCCGATTGTGCATGGTCCTTTTGGGTTGCCTTCACCATAGCAACTTGACAGGATGATTTATAATGAGAGAATAAATATTATTAATATATTATGAGAATAATATAAGGAATAATAATATTGTTATTTGATTAATATAAGTCATAAATTAATTAGGAATTAATTTGGTGACTTAAAGAGATTAATTGAATAAAGGGGCATAAACTGTCAATTGTATGATAGTTGTATTTTAAGCAGTAATCCTTAATGGATAAGGGGTGGATGGTTTTAGGGTTTAAAAGGACCTAGAAATCGTCCAAGGCTTATCAATAAGGAGATTGGATTGCTTAGGGCCTAAGTTATCCAATTAGGGTTTAAGGGTGAAACCCTAGGAGGCTCACTAGTATAAATAGACCCATGGGGTCAAGGAAATTGGCACTCTTGCTATAGAAGAAACCGTGGCCGAGTTCTTGCCCTCCCCTCTCTCTCTCTCTAATCATCCTCTTGCTAAGTTGGTGTTTGTAAGCCATTAGAGGAGTGACATTTGTGACTCTAAGCTCCAAGGAAAAGAAGATTCAAGCAAGAAACTTAAGGTAATCCTTTAGATCTGTTTTTCTTGTGTTATTATACTAGATCTATCATCAAAGTCTTGGATACATTGCATGTTCAATTAGAGAAACCTAGATCCAAGCATTAGGGTTTGTATGTGCACATAGGAATGTTCTTATGGCTCAAACCCATCAGTGGTATCAGAGCCTTGATTGGCTTCTATTGAATTGATGCATTGGTTGCTTGATTGTTGATTGCAAAATTCGTTTTTGTCCTTCTGCCTGATGAACTCGGTGAGTACCACTGTGTACTCGGCGAGTAGGCCTCAACTCGGCGAGTACATTGTGGTACTCGGCGAGTTCGAGCGTCAGAAGGAGCTAGTTTCGGGATTTCTTGCTATTTATCTTATAGAAACTTGCCTTTATCTTAATGGGTCAATATAAATCCAATTTTAACATATATTTGAGTATATCCTTGATCTAATTGGAGATATTTACCAATAAATTGAATAATAATTTCCTTATGTGATAATTGATTGATATTTTAATTAAATTGGTAAATTGTTTTGCAAGAAACATTTAAATAAATCAAATATGGATAATTATGAGATTAAATGGTTAATTTGAATTATTTGTTATTTGATCCCTTATGTTTTGAAAAGTTTAAAACTTGTCCTCAAGTTTTGAAATTTATGTTTTGTGATTAAAAGTTTAATTTAGACAATTTAAATTTCAAACCCTAGAATTTTACAAGTTTAAAATTCAACCCTATACTAATATAATATTACAAGATTAATATATATATATATATATATATATATATATATATATGTGTGTGTGTGTGTGTGTGTGTGTGTGTATAATTAAAATGCTAGTCTTACTGTTAGTAGGCCTCATTCAAGAAGCCGGTCTATAAGGTGGGTATAAGGTTGCGGCCTATAAAATGGCGCTTAATGGGTGTACACTCACACCCACCGCTTGCTTGATCGGTGGAGGGTCATTAGCCGAACGGGTAGGATAGGGAAACTCTATCTCCTCATTAAAAGTATAATATTAAATACAAAGTAACTACATGTTTTTCAAATTCCCAATCCTAGTTACTTTAGGAAAAGTGAATTGATGCAATCCCATGAAATTACACTTTGCACCCTTGCTAAGAAGTTAGTGGAGCGTGTGTGGTTTACCGGCACACTAATTGGTTCTAAGCAAAGGTGGAAAAGGGTGATTCATTGTTTATCATAGTTCGGTGGAGCGTGTGTGGTTTACCGGCACATCGAATAGGTGATTGTTACATTGAAGGAACCGTGTAGATTTGCATGGTTATTCACACCCACTTTGTGATCCTCGGCATCCCAGTCACAAACGAGAGGGGCATATCGAGATTTAAACATGCCATTGAAAAGTTCAATGAATCTCATCGAAACCTAGGAATTCTCAATACATTTAGAACTTAAAGTTAGGTTTTCATGGTGGAAAATTAGTGAATCGTCATTCACTTACCTTCAAATTGTTTGCATGTTGGATTACGGCATCCCTTTTCTAATATGTAAATATTGTTATTGGATCCTAGCCCTAATTTTTCATATTGGGTGATAATTAGGGATTTTAAATTCTAATCAATCATTTTCCTTTCTATTTGTAGATGTCGAACGCGAACAACGCTACTGCTTGTTCGTTCACATTGATGAGCCTTTGCAAAAGGTGACGTTCGATGGAACAAACTTTAGCAAATGGATAAGATACATTCGCACGATTTCTCGCTACGAGGATAAGGAGTATGTCCTTGACGAGAAGCTCGAGAAGATCAACCCAAAAATCGCTACTCCGGCTGAAATGACTGCTTTTGAGACTCATGAACGTGATGCGAGGAAGGTTCATTGCATCATGATAGCCACAATGAACGCCGAGTTCCAAAAGTCCTATGAGGACATGTATCCGTACGAAATGCACCAAGACTTATTGGAGAGATACCATCAAAACGCGAGGCATGAACGTTACGAGATCTTCACTAACATGATCTCCGCTAAAATGGGACATGGAGAATCTCTAACCGTACACTTGCAAAAGATGCAAAGGTATGTCGATCGTCTTTGCAAGTTGAATGTCGACTTTGGGGAAGATTTGGCTATCGACATGGTGCTTCATTCCTTGCCTCCGTGTTACAATCAATTTAGGATGACCTACCACATGAACAAGGAAGAGGTCACCCTAAGTAAGCTCCAAGGTCTCCTTAGGGTTGCTGAGAGCAACCTCAAGGATAAGTCTGTTGCACCTACTCCCAATTCACCCACTGCTCCTGTTTTGGCCATTAGCCAGGGAAGAGGCAAGAAGAGGAAGGCTCCGTCTAAGAGCCACCGCAAGGGAAAGTCCCGAGATGGCTCCTCTTCTAGTGGGACCAAAGTTGATCTTGCTAAGCCCAACCCTAACCCAAAGAAGGTAGAGTGCCACCATTGCCACAAAATAGGGCATTGGAAGAGAAGCTGCCCAGAATACCTGCAAGCCATCAGGGAAGGAAAGATCAAGCCGTCTTTCGTAGGTATATACACAATTAAATCTAATGATTCATCTCATGCTATTTCTTGGGTCCTTGATACCGGGTGTGGTTACCACATTTGTTCTGAATTGCAGGGACTAAGAAGAAATAGGGATGTGGGGCAAGGAAGATTAAATCTAATCATGGGGAACAGAATATCATCGCCTGTGACCAAGATTGGAGTGTATTCTTTAGTGCTTAGTAATGGATTATGTTTAGATTTGAATAATTGTTGCTATTCGCCAGAAATGGCAAGAAACATCATTTCGTTTCATGGTTTGTTTAGACAAGGATTTAGATTTTCTTTTAATAATGAGAATGGTTCAATTTATGCTTATCTAAATGGTGTCTTATATTTTGAAGTAATGCCATGTAATGGAATTTATGAAACTGTTATGATTGTAGATAACCTAGGAAATGATGTTTTATGCATGGATTCTTCCAATGGTATGGATAGAGCATCCTTGTGGCATTGTCGTCTTGGACATGTCAACAAGAAGCGCATGGCCCAACTCCAAAAGGATGGAGTGTTGGAGTCATTCGACCTTAGGGAAGATGACACATGCCAATCTTGTTTACTTGGAAAGATAACCAAGTCACCCTTCACTAGCACATGTGAAAGGGTGAGGGTTTATTGGACCTCATACATACCCATGTATGTGGACCCTTTAGATCAACCACAAAGGATGGGAACCGCTTCTATGTGACTTTTACCGATGACTATAGTAGATATGGGTATATCTACTTAATCAAACAAAAGCCAGAAACGTTTGAAAAGTTCAAAGAGTTCAAGAATGAAGTGGAGAATCAATTGGGCAGGAAAATCAAGATGCTTTGATCCGATCGAGGAGGAGAGTACCTAAGTCTTGAATTCCACGACTATCTCAAAGAATGTGGAATAGTTTCACAATTGACGCCACCTAGGACACCGCAGTTGAATGGTGTGGCAGAAAGGCATAATCGAACCTTGTTAGACATGATCCGTTCTATGATGAGTCGTGCTTCACTACCTATCTCATTTTGGGGGTATGCCTTAGAGAGTGTCGCCCATATCCTTAACCGAGTCCCTACTAAGAAGGTTGCCAAAACACCTCACAAGATATGGACAGGGAAAGCTCCCTCGTTAGCACATATCAAGGTTTGGGGTTGCGAGGCTTTCCTAAGACGAGACACTCACAACAAGCTCGAACCTCGTAATGAGCGATATATTTTCATCGGCTACCCGCAGAAACCCTTTGGATATCTCTTCTATAGACCGAAGGATAATGTTGTCTTCATTGCGAGGAGAGGAGTTTTCCGAGAGTGAGAACTCATAAGCCAAGCAGACAGTGGGAGGAAAATCGAGTTTGAAGAGATTCAAGAATCGATTGATGAAGGAACCTCTACCGCTAGCGCTCAATCCGAGGAGGAAACTCTGGTTGAACCAATTGACGAGTCCTTACCTCTTAGACGTTCCGAAAGAGTTAGAGTTCAACCCCAGTTTTATGGTTTTCATATTACTACCGAAGGGGGCACGTATATTAGTGATGGTACACTAATAAATCTAGATGAACCTAATAGCTATAAGGAAGCCATGGTAGGCCTGGAGTCTGTAAAATGGAAGGAGGCAATGGACAGCGAGATCCAATCCATGTATGACAACCAAGTTTGGAATTTGGTTGATAATGTGCCCAGACGTAAGACCGTTGGGTGCAAATGGATCTTCAAGAAGAAGACTGACGTGGATGGAAACGTACACACATATAAGGCACGATTGGTTGCGAAGGGCTTTACTCAAACTCCCGGAGTTGACTATGATGAGACCTTCTCACCAGTTGCGAAGATAAAGTCTATAAGAGTGATGCTAGCTATTGCCACATTTCATGATTATGAGATTTGGCAAATGGATGTCAAGACTGCTTTCCTTAATGGAAAGTTGGCTGAGGATGTTTACCTGGCTCAGCCAGAGGGTTTTGTTGATCCGAAGCATCCAAATAGAGTGTGTAAGCTTGAGAAGTCCATTTATGGACTTAAGAAAGCGTCTTGCAGATGGAATCTTTGCTTTGATGAGAAAGTCAAAGAGTTTGGATTTGTACGAAGCGAAGATGAATCATGTGTATATGTCAAAGCCAGTGGGAGTATAGTCAGCTTCCTCGTTCTGTATGTCGATGACATACTACTCATAGGAAACAACGTCCCGAAACTGCAGGAGGTTATGTCCTGGCTCGGGAAGTGCTTCGCTATGAAGGACCTCGGAGAGGCTTCCTATATTTTGGGAATAAGGATAGTGAGAGAACGAAGTAAGAGACTAATAGGACTTAGTCAGAACACTTACTTAGATAAAGTACTGAAACATTTTAGTATGGAAAATTCAAAGAAGGGAGAATTACCGATACAAAGTAATGCCAAGTTGAGTAAGACTCAAAGTCCGAGTACCAAAGCCGAAATAGCAAAAATGAGCCGAGTACCATACGCTTCCACAGTTGGCTCAATCATGTACGCTATGACTTGTACTCGCCCTGATGTAGCCTTTGCTTTGAGCATGGTTAATAGATATCAAGGGAACCCTGGCAAAGCCCATTGGATTGCGGTTAAGAATATCCTTAAGTACCTTCGGAGGACCAAGGAATGGTTTTTAGTCCTCGGAGGGAGTGATGACTTTAAGGTGCGAGGGTATAGTGATGCCAGCTTTCAGACCGACAGGGACAACTACCGTTTGCAGTCGGGCTGGGTCTTTACCCTGAATGGAGGAGCAGTAACTTGGAAAAGTTCCAAGCAGGAAACCGTAGCTGATTCAACGTGCGAATTAGAGTACATTGCAGCGATCGAAGCGTCGAAGGAGGCAATATGGTTAAATAACTTCATTGGTGATCTTGGAGTTGTGCCTGCCATAAAGGAGCCTATGGAAATTTTCTGTGATAATGAAGGAGCGGTTGCCTTAACCAAGGAACCAAGGGATCATGGCAGATCTCGTCATATCGACAGAAAATATCATTTCATTAGACGTCAAGTAGAAGAAAGACACCTCGTGGTTAGGAGGATATCATCAGAAGATAACCCAGTAGATCCGCTTACGAAGGGACTGAGTAGGGTTAAGCATTTGCAGCATGCTAGGAGTATTGGGCTGAGAGATGATATTAGATAATTTTAGAAACTTGTAATAGATAAATGTAATTTAACATTTGATGAATAAATAAAGGAGTATTATTTATAAGTAAAGTTATTGTCTTATGTTAAATGTTTAACTATTGTTTCACTTTGCATGTTTTGACTTCCAGAATAATTGAGTTTATTTAGAATAATCGAATTGTTCAAACAATCCACAATCGTTCATATGTTGGAAGTAGGTATGAATGAAGATTGTCATGAATTGGTGTGTAGATTGTCTAAATGGTATTAGACATAGCAAAAGTTTGCTGCAACGTTCATGAGTGCTTATGAACTAGTTTTGAGCATTGGAACAAACCCGCACTTGCTGGAATCACCTTATGGAATGTGACGAAAAGGTTGATCGCAAGATGATAATATCATATGGTCTTAAAACCTAGATATATGGTTTGTTATTTGTTAATTGGTTGTACATTGATAATGCGAAACCGCATTAGTAATTTGATGTTATAAAACGCATTTTTGTGTATAATTGATTAATGAATAAGTAAATGCATATAAGTCGAAGTTTATCTGCTACTTTTATCCTAAGAGGGTAAAAGCGATATCTCGGCCGCTCGATGATTTGATTTGACTTATGTGTCGGGCCCGGTCAAAACTAAATTGATGTGTTCAATTAAGTTCTATGTCGAATAAATCTGAGATCGAGAAACCAATTGCTAGACAATTGGTTCCATAGAATTATCTGCATGATGTCTAAACAGAGGACTGTACGATCCCTTATCTAAAGGACAAGATTGATAAGATCAGAGTTTGACAATGTCTTTGAGAGCTACGATTGCAAATCGGATTATGCTTGTATAGTTACTAGACTTATCCAAGTGGGAGACTGTTGGAATAGTGTCTAAGGCTGCAACTATATTTGGCAAGTATTTGATCCGATTGTGCATGGTCCTTTTGGGTTGCCTTCACCATAGCAAATTGACAGGATGATTTATAATGAGAGAATAAATATTATTAATATATTATGAGAATAATATAAGGAATAATAATATTGTTATTTGATTAATATAAGTAATAAATTAATTAGGAATTAATTTGGTGACTTAAAGAGATTAATTGAATAAAGGGGCATAAACTGTCAATTGTATGATAGTTGTATTACGGTTTTAGAGTTTAGAAGGACCTAGATATCGTCCAAGGCTTATCAATAAGGAGATTGGATTGCTTAGGGCCTAAGTTATCCAATTAGGGTTTAAGGGTGAAACCCTAGGAGGCTCACTAGTATAAATAGACCCATGGGGTCAAGGAAATCGGCACTCTTGCAATAGAAGAAACCCTGGCCAATTTCTTGCCCTCCCCTCTCTCTCTCTCTCTCTCTCTCTAATCATCCTCTTGCTAAGTTGGTGTTTGTAAGCCATTAGAGGAGTGACATTTGTGACTCTAAGCTCCAAGGAAAAGAAGATTCAAGGAAGAAACTTAAGGCAATCCTTTAGATCTGTTTTTCTTGTGTTATTATACTAGATCTATCATCAAAGTCTTGGATACATTGCATGTTCAATTAGAGAAACCTAGATCCAAGCATTAGGGTTTGTATGTGCACATAGGAATGTTCTTATAGCTCAAACCCAACACTTGCAGCGTCTAACAGATTATGATTGTGCCGTTTAGCAACACCATTTTGTTGAGGTGTACGAACAGCACTGTACTGACGCAGTATTCCCTTTTCGGCACAAAAGTGATCCAGAACAGCATTTTTGAATTTCGTGCCATTATCAGTTCTAAGCGCCTTCATCTTTTCATTTGTTTGATTCTCAATCATCACAACAAACTTCTTGATCAGATCAACGATCCCACTCTTGTTGGATAGAAAGAAAACCCAAGTAAACTGCGAGTAGTCATCTATCATAACCAGGAAATACGAACTCTTGTTGATTCTGAGAACGTTGACCGGACCAAATAAATCCATGTGCAGCAATTGAAGAACCTTGCTGATTGAATTGAATGTCTTTGGAAAATGGGGCTTGCAAAGATGTTTTCCTTGAGCACATACCACGCATTTTTCAAAGGTGATAAAGTACTAGACAGGGAGACCATGCACTATCTCGTTTTTAGCAAGACAATTCAGGTTCTTGGCATTTGCATGGCCGAGTCGACGGTGCCAAAGCAAAGAATTATGTTCAAAGACTTTAGGGAATAAACAAGTGACTTGCTCTGGGATATTATAATTCATGTCTATGATGTAAGAATTTCCATCTCTCTTTGATCTCACAAAGATCCATTCTTCAAGGATGATAATTACAGGCTTCAAGATGAGGCACTCTTTGTCTGTGAAGTGAGTTGAATAGCCTTTGTCACAAATTTGTGAGTCACTCAATAGACTGTGCTTCAGCTCCGGAGCATAGTTAACGTTCTCAAAGCTAAGCACTCTATTTGTAACAGCTCCTTTCTGTGTGATCTTCCCTCCATCTCCTCCAGCAAAGGAAACAAATTTCTCATTAAAATTTTGAATGTCATGAAGCTGGGAGATGTCTCCTATCATGTGTCTAGAACAACCATTGTCGACATATCAGGGTCTGACGACATTCCTCCGTAGCTTTTCCTGCACGATGCTCGGGATTAATTAGATTTTAGGAACCATGTCATAGAAACACTGGGTTTTCCCTTGTTAGCAACAAAAATTTATTTTTCACATTTTGAATTTGATTGACTACCAAACGCATATTGAGAAAACTGAGGTGATTGGACGTTTAAAGTTTTGGGCACCCATTGCTATTTAGGTTTTGAAACAATTATAGGTGTTTTTGAAACATTTTTCTTTGGATTTGATCGTTTGGGTTTCCATCTATTACTAGTTGAGGACCTAGACGAGGACTTTGACAAGACTGATCAGCCCATTTTCTGTTTTTGTTGACATTCCAATCACCATCATGAGAGCAAGGTCTCGAGAACTTTCTTGTGAGAGATCTTCCTTGTGACTCGTTCTCTCTTCTTTGTGCATAAAAAGGAACAAATGCCCGATTTGGACAATTACGTGCAATATGACCAGCAGTTCCACAGTTGAAACATGTCTGTTTCTTAGTATAAAAACTGGTACCGCTTTTTTCTGGTCTAGTGTTCTTATTGACTCCCTTACTTTTCCCACAAGTGCATGTACAAGATTCATGTTGTGTGACAGGTGTAGGTGGAGTGGATGTGCTTGGGACAGATACATCAAATTTATCAAAAACATCACCACTCTTATCTAAAACATTTGAATCATCGGATTTTGACACAGAATCATTAAAAACCAAGACATCAATTTTAGAGTTAGAAACAAAAGCGAAATTGTTTGAAACAGTAACATCAGATTTCGAAAGAGTATTATTATCAAACACACTCTCTCCAGTTGCTTGCTTCCCATGAATTAATGGTGAATCTACATAGGAAGTAGAAATGTTAGTATCCTTTTCCCTAGCACTACTCTTCGTCATAGGTATAGCAGGTTTTCCATACACTAGATATTGCTCTCTGTCTATCTTTTCTTGGGTCAAAGGGAAAGCAGTATAATTGTGATTAAATGAAGAAGGGACTCTCTAATATCCTAGACCTACCTATTTTTGGTCTTTCCATCTCATTTGTTTCTCTATTATGGTCGCAACTATCTCACTTGACACATCAAATTTCTTGAAATTAAAATTCAGCATTTTCAAAATGAATTTTTAATGTGTCAAGTTCGTCAGTTACAGTGGAAAGTTGTTTCTCAATGAAGTTATAGTTCTCACACTTGTTGCTGTACTCTTCTTGTAGTTTCCTAAAATCCTTAATTTTGGCCTCTAATTGTTCTTTTAGTGGTCTTTGGCCCTTCCTAAGGTTGTATCCCTCATACTTAAGGTCCTCGTTCTCTCTACACAATAATTCAATTTGTTCATGCAAAAAATTAACAGTGTCAATGCACTTTTGAGAACACGAAATTTCACTGACCTCTTTTTTTCAGGTTCAGCAGTGGTGGATACCATGAACACAAACTGCAACTCCATCATATCTTCTTCATGATCCTCTTCAGCTTTCTCCTCAAGGACTTCACTTATCTTGGCCAAATAAGCATTTTCAGGTCCTGAAATGTTCAGGGCCTGAATTTGGTCCTCCCAATCAAATGACTGAGCTACCACGGCCAGATTTCTAGACTCGGTGTTAGAAGCAGCTCCTCTGTTGTATCCAACACGCACTATTATCCTTTCATTATTCACTCTCCTATCAGGCTTCGGACAATTATGAGCAAAGTGACCAGGCTCGTGACAGTTAAGGCATATCAACTTTCCTTTGTTGAATCCAAATTCTTCTCTACATTCATCCCCCAAATATTCTTTCTAGTTTTCTTTGCAAATTGCTTGGCCCTAAATACTACCATTGCAATCTGCCAGGTAATGTCCATTTCTTTGACATCCTCTGGGCGAATTCGATCAAGATCAGCGAATGAAATCTGAGGAGGAAATTCTCCAGCTACAAAAGCATTGTAGCAATTCACTAGGCCAGCGACTAGGGCGATATTCTCTTCATCTTCTTTGGGAGCAGAGGTGGTAACAGGATCTTTTGAGGAGTAGGTTGCATGTGAATAAGGCATGGGTGGTGGAACAACATGGGATGGAGGTTGTGGAGCAGCAAAAGTTTGATTTTATGGAGAGGTAAAGGATGAAAAAGCACTATTTGATGAAATTCCCATATTAGCAGTCAAGTAGGAGTTCACATGATTGATTTCCCTTTGCTTGTCATCAAGATCACATGCTTTAATGATTGCTATTGTTTCCGCAAGACTGAGTGGGTTAAGATCTTTAGTCTTATTGATAACTGAGACATTCATATCCCATGACTTGGTGAGAGAGTTCAACAATTTCTTGTTAATCTCTGATTGTGAAACAGAAATTCCCGCAGAACTCATTTCAATGGTAAGAGTGATAAACCTATGCAGCTGAGCCTCCAATGATTCTCCAAGAACATGATTAAACATGTTGAACTTTTGTATGAGCATTTCTTGGCGGCTTTTCTTCATGTCTTCATTTCCCGCATACACTTTAATCAATGCTTCCCACATTGCTTTGGCTGAGTCATACTCCCTGAATCCTTGTGTAATTTCCGGAGATAGGGCCATTGTCAGTGTTGCAAGAGCCTTCTCTTGTTCCTTAATTTTCTCGAAATCTTCATCTGTGTAGTTTGCAAAATTCTTGTCGACAATGGTTCCATTTTCAAGAGTGGTAGTGATTCAAACTGGACCCTTCAGAATGCAACGACAAATTTTCAAATCCTGCATCTTGATGTATTTCTCAATTCTATATTTCCATTCTGGAAATCCTTCAGCTGACAGGAGATGTGGGATTCTGGTAGTAGTTCCCATGATTGAGTCAAACTCGTTATGAACTGCCATGTTTTGTGGTTCCATTTTTTTTAATTTTCTTAATTGATTGAAAACAAAACATGTAAAGAAAGCAAAACCAAAAACGGAAAGTTGACAACTGAGAGGGTCGTACACGGGTTTGCAGCTGAAAACAGTTCACGGTCAAAGAAATTTACATTTAAGGAGCAGTTTACAGTTGAAAACGAAGGTTTACAGTCGAAAACGAGAAGTTTTTTGTCGAAAATAGTTTACAGCCGAAAACACAAAAGGGTTTACGGCCGAAAATACGTTTACAGACATAAACTGATGAGCAGTTTACAACTGAAACACCCAGAAATTGATGAAAACAACTGATTTCGAGCAAATCTTCAATCCCTTTGGCTTTGAATTCACGAACAAAAGTAAAACCCAACAATCAAGCTTGAATAATCCCGAAAATCAAGAACAACTCCAACTGAAAACACAAGTTGAACAGTTTTGACACAAGTACGGCTCTGATACCAATTGTAAGTACCTAAACTTGGAACCAACTAATGGTCAAATACAAGAACAAGCTTAAATAAATGAGAACAAGAAGAAGTAGAAGCAAGAATGATCCAAATTGCACACGTCTCTATATAACTGAAAACATCTGGTACAATGGATACACACACATCAACTGTATGCTCAATCTGATAGGACTAACACTATTTATAGGGAACAGGGACCGCAAACGTGTTTACAGTCGTAAACAAGTTCATGACTGCAAACGAGATTACAACCGCAAACACCTCGTAAGCCGAAAACCCAATACATACATGAATAAACACTAACAAGACCTATACAGATGAATGCCTTGCCCAAACCAACAAAATATGACCAAACACTTTTTCCTAGATGTGTTGTGAAACATTTGAGGCATTCATACTTTTGGTGCTAAGCTCTTAAAGGCCAAAGTCTTTCCAACAACAAGTTCTACAAGCTACATAAATAGGTAAACTCCTAACTAGTATTTTATGTTGTTTATATCATTTGTATGCTAGTTGTAGGCCTAAAGCTTTGGAAACAATATTGCATGTATAGTTAGAGAAAACATAGACCCAAAGATTTTACGGTTATATGTGCACCATAGGATGTTGTAGTATACAAAACCCAATAGTAAGGGTGTCTGAGATGACTCACCTACCTCATAAACACCAATGATATCCTCCTTAATCCACTCGTCAATGTGAGGAGTTCATTTATGGGTGGGGCAAGGCCTTTTTGAGGATCTAGGTGATACTGGAGGTGATGTTGCTCACTTGTGAGGGTAAAGAAGTCAATTTCCTAGGAGTATTCTTTCAGCATGGACCTAGGATGCGGAGTCCGAACGATTGGTGAGAAGGTTATGGTGTAGATGAGTAAGATCGTCACTGGATGATGAATCCAGATATGGGGAACTATTCGTTGGACCCTCTTCGTTTTCTCCCTCAGGTGACTCCTCTTCCTCGAGGGTTTCCTCCTCCTTGAGTGGATCCACCTCCTCAAATGTCTATTATGGCGATTTAGGTGAAGGTGGCACTAGCTTCCATGGAGCATAATGCAAGGTATTACCTAATCCTCCTCGTGTAGGTGAATTATCATCCAGATACCCATATCATCCATTTATCTCCTGCGAAGCTGTGTAAGACATCAAACGGGTTAGATGTTTATCAGAGGTAGCATAGGAATATGTATAATATTTTTAGTATATAATAGATAGTACCAGGTCTCTCTTGTGACTCTCTATATATAGGTATGTCGGATACAACAATCTAGACCATTAATCCATGCACCCTCAAACTAGACGTCAAATCCTTATGTAGTAGGTCTCGATCTAATCCTTAAACAAACTAACAAAACTAGACTACTGATCTGTAAATCTACAAGCATTTAGATATTCAACTACCATATCAAGGCTTAGGCGTGTGTGTCATCCCCATTTTCATGGCCAGAAAAGACCGATTTGTTTGTGCTTATATAAAAATCAGAGTATCCTTTTTGAAGAGTAATATTGTGGAATTTGTTCCCAAAAACATGATAATGATATTATCAAATCAATTCGGAGGAAATTTATTTTATTTATATTAAAACGTTGGGATGTCATTGTCAATACAAAAACATAAGCATAACGAAATATTACAAGCCTTACAGTAATTAAGCTAGTGGCCTGATACTCCTTGAATCTCTCAGCATAATGTATCTTTAATATCGGTACTTCTGATACAATAAACTGAGTGGTTCAGGTTAGGAAACCTGGTGAGTACATAGGGATTTCAATCCCACACTGTTATACCATGTATATATTTTATAACTCATAATATAAAATTTCATATAAGCAATTTACCCCGCCCCGTCGATCCTCATAAAGACACGATCCATACTTTTGGATCTAAAACTAATGGCTTTACCTAATCCATACTCACATATCAGATATGAATGACTTTGTATAATCCATGCTCTCGGATCAATGACAAATGACTATGCCCACTCAATAATCTTGAGCTACGTAAGAACGACTGTGTCTAATCCATGCTCTCGGATTATCAACAAATTTCTATGCCCACTCCATACTCCTGGACTATGGACGAATTACTATGTCTAATCCATGCTCACAGATCAAAGACAAAATTTTGAGTTCTACCCTCCGTGTATATCTCACCTGTACTCATAAGGAGATACTACCTGATATTCATCTTAATTAATATTGGTTTATTCTGTAAGTCCTAAATCATCATATATTATCATATATGCTCATAATACATATTTCAGGGAATATCAAATATCTCACATATAAACATACATTTAACACTTTAAATCAATGTTTGTATTAAAATCATGTTCATGAAAGGGACTATGCAATCACTTGTTAAAGTCATGACTCGAAGCTTGGAGAGTTCAGTTGGAACTAAATAAAGAACAAACTTCATTTTCTCCGTAAAACTTGCAGCATACTCGTTGACGCTCATCCTTCCCTTCTTCAGATTCTGGAACTCATTGTTGATCTCCAGAAGATCCTGCTCAAAGCAATACTGCATTTTTAGTTGCACCAAAATGTCTTCCCAAGACATCTTACTAGCTTCTAGTTTTGGCATGGTATCAGCTAGTAGCTTCCACTAGCTTAATACCCTAGTCTTCAATTATGTAACTATGAGAACGGTCTTCAGCTTGTTGCTGCAGTCGCAACTTTCAAACATCATCTCCACCTCGGAGACCAATCCACGACTTCCACTGGTGTTGGGCTTCCAGAAATACTTGGTGGCTTGGATGCCATGAAATCCTTCTACTTGCATCCACATCCATCGTTTCCTCCATTGGGTTGGTTTTTTCTAACTACTTTTGGCTCAGTTTGGCTAATAGTCTGACTGTAGTTTCCTTCCTCAGACTGTCCTTCATTCAGTTCGGGCTGCACAATAGGCATAGTAGGCTCATTCTTGTAATTACGCAACATTTGTCTCATCTCCTCCATTTGTCTGGCCATCATAGCCCAAATCATTTCTTGGACTCTTGTCATTGTCATTTGCTCGGGTGCATCTGCTACCTCTGGTGTACGCTTAATCACTCGTGGCAGAGGCTGCTGATTACTGTTTCCCAATCCGCTTCGAGTTCTCATTATGTCGATCTATATGCCAAAGCAGATGTTTAGAGTACAGTGAAGAGAACTAAGATAGGAAAGATTTATTTACGATAGACGTATAAATCTCCTTATCATTCTGAAAGGTTACATGCCAGTTTTAATACCGTAAGTAAACTTTTAGAAACCCGAGCACACAAAATTTCCAGATCTGGTCAGAAATGGGCCATAATTCCGATCAAACGACAGCATCATAAAGCATATAAGGCATATCATAGCATAAATGATTTAGCACATAAAAGCAATTTACTCGTCTCCCTTAAATAAGCTAGTGCTCGTGTCTATTCATGCATACTTCCTAAATATAGCAGACACTCGTCTCACAATCATTGCTTAGCATTATAAGTTTAATTCTAGGAATTTCCTAAATTTCCTTGTTCGCTTAAACTAATGCTCTGATACCAACTATGACATCCCCATTTTCATGGGCAGAAAAGACTGATTTGTTTATGCTTATTTAAAAATTAGAGTATCCTTTTTGAAGAATAATATTGCGGAATTTGTTCCCAAAAACATGATAATGATATTATCAAAGCATTTCTGAGGAAATGTATTTGATTTATATTAAAACATTGTGATGTCATCGTCAATACAGAAACATAACCATAACAAAATTTTACAAGCCTTGTAGTAATTAAACTACTCGCCTAATACTCCTTGATACTCTTAGAAGAACGTATCTTTAATATCGCTACCTGTGATACAATAAGCTGAGTGGTTCAGGTTGGGAAACCTGGTACTACCCGATATTCATCTTAATTTAATATCGCTCATGGATCAAAGACAAAGTTTTGAGTTCTACCCTCCGTGAATATCTCACCCGTACTCATAAAGAGATACTACCCGATATTCATCTTAATTAATTTTGGTTTATTTTATAAGTACTAAATCATCATATATTATCAGATATGTTCTTAACACATATTTAAGGAAATATCAAATATCTCACAAATAAACATATATTTAAAACTTTAATCAATACATGTATTAAAATCATGTTCATTAAAGGGTCTATGCACTAACTTGTTAAAGTGATGACTCAAAACTCATACAGCACTTCGCTCCTAGCAACTGTATTATCCTTTGAAGTAACCTAATATCATTATCACTAAATATTAGTCTAATATTTATTACGACTAATTCTTAGTCTAGATTCATTATTAATTCAAATTCTACTTCATGATCTATCAAGTAAGGATCATCCAGGTAGGACAGTTAGGAGGTATAACTCAACTTAAAGATAGTTTAGCGAGAAACCGAACTCTGCACGGGCAAAACTTCAAAACTGAAATCTCTATTTCTCATAGCTTTTTGTGACTCTGGAGCTTCACTGCTAACACCTAGGATTCTAGTGAAAGGAATTGAGGCATTTGGGGGTTTGGGAGAGTTTTGGGTAGAAAGGTGTGAGGAAGAGAGTGATTTTCGATGTCTATTTACAGTGGCCAACTACCGAGTACGCGGAGCTTACTCAAGGACTACATTGGGCGTATGCTAGAAACGTTGGTCGTACTCATTCCAGGTGTCACAATCTGGTGGCAAGTCGTGGGGAAGAAGGTGTGGTCTTAGATCATGTCACGTGTCGCTTGCTGGTTAATCCGAAAATTAGTTATCTTATAAAATCCGTAACTTTCAAATACGAACTCCGTTTTTGACATTCTTTATATCCACGTATAGCTATCGATGTGATCTACAACGTTTGTTTAGACTCCGTCGGCTAATTTGGAATTAATTTTTAAACTTATATTTTTAGAGGCTTGGATAGTTTAGGTCCGCTGAAAATTCATAACTTTGTCATCCAACATTCGTTTTCGACTGTCTTTTTATTTTTGAGCTCTTATTAACGAGATCTTCAATTCTCATTTAGGTTTTGTTGGCTAATATTCTATCGATCTAAAATTCGATTTCGAAGCTGTGTACTGCTATGTTGAATCTTAGAAAAATCATAACTTTGTCTAACGAAATCAGATTTGGACGTTCTCTATATGAACGATCTCGGTTTAACATCTACTATGACTTTCATTTAGATCGCTAAGGATAAAAAGTAATTTTTTTCAAAAATTTACTTTTTACGATACATGGAGTCGTGCTGATTTAATCGCGAAACTTCGACGAATCATAACTTCTTCGTTATAAGTCGGATTTTAGTGTTCTTTATATGTACGAAATCCTTGTGACATATACTATAACTTTTGTTAATATTATTTTTCATAAAAAATCTTCTATAAAAAATTTATTTTAAAACTTTCTTCTTTATTTTAAAGAAATTTATGTTGAACATCTACTTAACGTTTATTATCTCTAAATTTACTAGTCCGATCAGCGGACGTTCAATTATCTCCCCCTTAGGATGATTATGTCCTGGAATCATCAATAAAATATGACTTGTATAATGACTCTACACGTTATCTTTTCATCCTAGTTAATAAGCATAACTCTTATGTCCTTTCAAATGAGTATCTAACTCTTGGACTTCTTGACTGTTGGCGGTGTGCAATCTTGCACCATCTCCTTATCCTATGTTGGGCTTTCAATCGTATCCTTCAAGTTACAAACTCAATCCTTATTGCAGATTCCTGCTTCTACTTAAACAAACTTAACTTAAGATAAGGTATTTACTTCAATTATCGTAGCAGACCGATGGGTCATGTTCTAGTGACCTCTCATCGTATGTTACAATGTTTCAGACTCATGTCTGTTTTATTCAGATTCCATATTGGAAGATACACTCGTTCATGTTCTAATGTGATATAATTGCATTATAACATGTAGCAATTTTGGTTACAAGCTTCTTACTTTAACGGCAATAGCTATCTTTTACCTCAATCTTCTGGCTTAAGACGGATGCTACATCGAACTTGGTTCTCTGAAACATGTAACATACTTGTCTTAGTCGGACTCTATTTGATATGATCACTAGGGTCATAATATCAATCATCTTCATGGTCATTACCGAAACGATGATAACGACAGACATGAACAAAACAAAATCAATTACTAGCACCTTGGTAACCTTGTAACTTTCCCTGATCCAAGTGCGAGTCATGCGCTTCTGGTAGTATAGGCCTCTACTACCTTTCACACATACTCATATTTGTCCCATGTATTTCCTTTTAGTTTTCCAAGTCACCATACAACAATTTCACTTAGTCATTTAACACATCGGATAACATAACTATGGTTTATATTATTTCTTGAAACGATTACATAGATATTCAAGCTCACCTATACTATGCCTCTTATATTCGGCTACACCACATGATACTATCTATATGGCTACTTTATATCTCGATCTTTAGATATATAGACCCTTACTCCTAGTCCCTTGCATTGTCACCTGCTTCATCAAGGATCATCTGGAATGCTCTTGCCTTTGGCTTCAGTGGTACGTTTGGCTTTGTATCTCCTTCCTTTTTTGGGAAGTCGTGCTTGAAGTTTCCTTCTTCACAAGACTTAAAGCAGACTTCTCTCTTGGTCGTACATTCGTCGGCATAGTGACCGGTCATCGTACATTTGAAGATGGTCACCTCTTTAGAGTATTTCCTGATGTGTTTCCCTCTGCACTTGTCACGCCAATTTTTTTCATTACTATCCCCATACTTCTTGTTGTTGGGGTCATACTTCATGAACCTATTTCTCTTGTCGGATCTTGAAGATCCCTCAAATGGCGGCTTTCAAGGTGGTTGCTTCTTTTACCATTGGACCAAAGTCTGTTGGCAATCCATTAGCAAACTTGTTGACCTTGGAGAGTTCAGTTGGAACTAAATAAGGAACAAGCTTCATTTTCTTTGTAAAACTTGCAGTGTACTCGTTGATGCTCATCCTTCCCTTCTTCAGATTCTGGAATTCGTTGTTGATCTCCAGAAGATCCCGCTCAGAGCAGTACTACATTTTTAGTTGCACCAAAATGTCTCCTTAAGACATCTTACTAGATTCTACTTTGGGCGTGGTATCTGCTAGTAGCTTTTACTAGCTTAATACCCCATTATTCAACTGTGTAACTACGAGAATGGTCTTCTTCCTATTGCTGCAGTCACAACTTTCAAAAATCATCTCCATCTCGGAGATCCAATCCATGATTTCCACCGGTGTTGGGCTTCCAGAAAGACTTAGTGGCCTGGATGCCATGAAATCCTTCACTTGTATCCACATCCATCATTTCCACCATTGGGTTGGTTTCTTCTAACTACTCTTGGCTCAGTTTGGCTAACACTCTTACTGTAGTTTCCTTGCTCAGATTGTCCTTCATTCAGTTCGTGTTGCACAATAGGCACAGTAGGCTCATCCCTGTAATCAACATTTATCTCATCTCCTCCATTTGTTTGGCCATCATATCCTAAATCAATTCTTAGACTCCTGCCATCGTGATAGGCTTGGGTACATCTGCTACCTTAGGTGCACGCTCAATCACTTGTGGCTCAGGCTGTTGATTACCATTTCCTAATCCGATTTTAATTCTCACCATGTCGATCTATATGCTAAAGAAGATGATCGAAGTAAAATGAAGAGAATTAAGCTATGAAAGCTTTATTTACTATAGACGATAAATCTCCTTATCACTCTGAAAAGTTACATGCCTATTCTAATATCGTAATTAAACGTTTAGAAGCCTGAGCATATAAAATTTCCAGATCTGGTCGGCAATGGGCAATAAATCCGATCAAACGATAACATCATAAATCATATAAGGCATATTATAGTATAAATCATTTAGCACATAAAAACAATTTAGGCATCTCCCCTAAATAAGCTAGTGCTTGTGTCTATTCCGACATACTTCCTAAACATAACAGACACTTATCTCACAATCATCGCTTAGCATTCTAAGTTTAAGTCTAGGAATATCAAAAAAATCCTAGTTCGCTTAAACTAATGCTCTGATACTAACTGTGAAATCCCCATTTTCACGGCCAGAAAATACCGATTTGTTTATGCTTATTTAAAAATCAGAATATCCTTTTTGAAGAATAATATTGCGGAATTTGTTTCCAAGAACATGATAATGACATTATCAAAGCATTTCCGAGTAAATGTATTTTATTTATATTCACGTTAGGATGTAATCTTCAATACAGAAACATAAGCATAACAAAATATTACAAGCCTTACACTAATTAAACTAGTGCCCTAATACTCCCTGAATCTCTCAGCAGAACGTATATGTAATAATGGCACCTATGATACAATAAACTAAGTGGTTCAAGTTGGGAAATTTGGTGAGTACATAGGGATTTCAATCCCACATTGTTATAACACACACACACACACACACACATATATATATATATATATATATATATATATATATATATATATATATATATATATTAGAACTCGCAAGATACAATTTCATATAAGCAATTTACCCTGCCCCGTCGATACCTCAGAACGACATGATCCATACTTTTAGATCTAAAATGAACGGCTTTACCTAATCCACACTCCCGGATCAGGTATGAACGACTTTGTCTAATCCATGCTCTCAGATCAATGACATATGACTATGCCCACTCCATACTCTTGGAATAGGGACGAACGACTGTGTCTAATCCATCCTCTCGGGTTATTTAGAAATGGATATGCCCACTCTGTACTCTTGAATTATGGACAAATAACTATGTCTAAACCAATCACACGGATCAAAGACAAAATTTTGAGTTCTACACTCTATGTACATCTCACCCGTACTCATAAGGTGATACTACCCGATATTCATCATAATTAATTTTCGTTTATTCTGTAAGTCCTAAATCATCATATATTATCATATATGTTCCTAACACATATTTCAGGAAATATCAAATATCTTACACATAAACACATATTTAATACTTTAATCAATACCTATATTAAAATCATGTTCATTAAAGGGTCTATGCACTAACTTGTTAAAGTGATGACTCAAAACTCAGACAACGCTTTGCTCCTAACAACTATATTATCCTTGGACGTAACCTAATATCATTATCACAAAGTATTAGTCTAATATTTATTCTGACTAATTATTAGTTTAGATTCATCATTAATTCAAAGTCTATTTCATGATCTATCACGTAAGGATCATCCAGATAGGACAGTTGTGAGGCAGGACCATTTCGACGTATAGCCTTTCTGAAATCTAACAACCAAGCCAACATAACCATTCTAGACAACTTTCCTGTAAATATATCAATCAGCATACTGACTTGGAATCACTGATAAATCTATTTCATATGTACATAATAACGATAATGAACTTAAATATAAGTTATACTTAAAGTACGGTAAGCATAAGTCAACTTACAGGTGGTTTTGCGAGAAACCGAAGTCTGTGCAGGAAGAATTTCTAAACCGAAAGTTGTATTTCTCTGGGTTTTTTGGCACTCCGGAGCTTCGCTACTAACACCTAGGAAGTTAGAAAAAGGCATTGAGGTCTTTTAGGGGTTTGGGTGAGATTTGGATAGAAAGGTATGAGGAAAAGAATGATTTTCTACTTCAATTTATAATGGCCAACAACCGAGTACGCGGGGTGTACTCAAGGATTAAGTTGGGAGTAAGTCAGTACATTTGGTGTACGCGAGCTACATTGGGCGTACTCATTCCAAGTGTTGCAATCTAGTGGCAAGCCGTGGGGAAGAAGGTGTGGTCTTAGATAATGTCACGTGCCACTTGCCGGTTAATCCGAAAATTAATTATCTTAGAAAATCTGTAGCTTTGGCATACGAGCTCTGTTTTTGACGTTCTATATATCCACACTTAGCTATCGATGTGTTGTACAACTTTCATTTAGACTCTATCGGATAATTTTGAATTAATTTTTAAAGTTATATTTTAACAGGCTTAAACAGTTAACGTATATTAAAAATTCATCACTTTGTCATCTGACGTCTATTTTCCACTGTCTTTATATTGTTGAGCTCCTATTAATGAGATCTTAGACTCTCGTTTAGGTTGTGTCGGCTAATAATCTATCGATCTAAAATTCAATTTCCGAGTTGTGTACTACTGCGCTGAATTTTAAAAAAAAATATAACTTCCTCTAACGAAGTTAGATTTAGACGTTCTCCATATGCACATTCTCGGTTTAATGTCTACTATGAATTTAGTTTAGATCGATAAGGCTAGAAATTATTTTGTCAAAATTTTACTTTTTATGATACGCTGAGCTGTGACAGTTTAATCGCGAAACTTCGACATGTCATAACTTCTTCGTTATAAGTCGGATTTCAGCGTTCTATATATGTACGAAATCCTTGTGACATATAGTATAACTTTGGTTAAGATTATTTATCCTAAATAATATTCTATCAAAAATTCATTCTTAATGCTTATTATCTCTAAGTTGACTAACCTGAATTACGGGTGTTAAAGTGTGCGTCGGTTGGACCATAATAAAACTTAGTTGCGCATTATAGGTCTAGTTGTGGTACGGTCGATGTATTGTACTAACCGTATGTATCGTTTTGGGCTTAAAATCATGAGTTGTGATTTATGTGGACGTTCTTTATGATATTTAGGTGTATTCATAAGAGTTTATATAACTCTATATCTTATTATTGTTTTATTAAGAGTATTTTATTAATTATATGTTTTGTACTTCAAGACTATAAAGTAAGGATTGGCCAGATGAGAAGTGTCGGAGGGCATGACCATTTTGTTGTATACTCGTTCTAAAATCCAACAACCCAAGCGACACTTCAAACTTGTCACCTTTCCTCTAGGTGGACTATAAGTAGTGTAATTAATAATAATACTTTTAGTTATTAGGCTTAAGGGTTAAACCTAATTAGAGTACTTGCCCTAAGTTATAGTCATAGTTCCTAAGGAATTACTAGTTCATTATAACTTGCAGCTCTAATACCAACCTATCACAGTGGACATAGTGGAAATGCTAGGTTGTGCGATGTTTAGGGATGTTGGATCTGAAGACAAGTATATTGAATAGTACACGGAAATAAAACACAAATACTTCTTTTATTCATTATTAAAAGGGTTACACTATTCGACCCCCAAAGACTCCCAAAACATAAACTAAATAACAAGAAAACAGAATAAAACTTCCATCGTCCAGGTTATGACTTCCATCAGCACTCTACTTCCATTGCTACTCTTTTTCTAAGAATACATGGATTTTGAAAACGTCAACATAATGTTGGTGAGTTCACATGTTGTTAGGGTTCTATACTTTTGAGAATAGTTTTCATAACTCTTTAAAAAGGGTTTCTATTCTTTGCATTTTTGTTTTCCTAGGATAAGCTACTCTTTTAGTACTTTATCTTATAACTTTTCCTTTATATTTTTATATTCCTTTTTATTATATTTTCATACTATAATTACTTCATAGGTCTTCTCCTCTAGGTAGTTTAATTTATTAGGGTTAGTGGGTAATGTTACATTGAGTCACTATAACTCAGCCATACGACTTGAAATTTCCCCACCATGATGCTTCATCGGACATCGTAAAAAAAGACTATACAGTTATGCATGTCAGGGTTATAGCTAGCAACCACAGGTGGGAGTGTCAATCCTGTGTAGATCTATACATACATTTAATGCTCACTTAAGATTAACGATTATAGGTTCGGGGTAGACGGATATCATTCAGCTATGGATGAATAATACACATCATTTAACACTTACTTTATTTTACCCATTTAATTGTAAACATTAACATTTGCCAAAATGTTAAACACTATAGATAAGAGCACATCACGCTACAGTGCATTTACACTGTAGCCTGTAGACTTTGTTACACTTTCTCTCGTACTCCCTGTTCCCCCACTCACGCTCTCTCTCTCTCTATATATATATATATAAAGAAATTCATTAGTTCTCTTGTAAGTGCCTTCTCATGTACTCTCTCTTCCCCACCATCCCTTCAAAACTTCTCACAAGCTTCGTGAAAAATCTATCGGTTCCCACTCGAAGAACCTTGATAGTCACCTCCGTCACCAACATTGACGCGGTGGGTGTGGTAGTTACAGGCATCGGGAGTCATCAGATCAAGCAGGTAACTAAGCCCAAGGTCTTCAAATGTTCGTGAACAGGAACAAAACCCGGCTAATGAGTAACGTCTCTCTCTCTCTTTCTCTCTCTCTCTCTCTCTCTCTCTCTCTCTCTCTCTCTCTCTCTCTCTCTCTCTCTCGAACTGACTGCTTGCTTAGGGTTTTGGGTAAAGAGATGAAATTATGTTGTCATAGTCTGATAAAAAGCTTGAATCTTATATTACATGATTGTTCTTTGTTCTTTCAGATCCAAGTACCTAACAAGGAACAAAACTCAATTTTCTTTTGTTCTTTGAGACCCACATAGGTAAAAGTCCCTTAATATTTTTAAATCAATGTTAGAAATGGGTTTGCTAAGCTGTGTTGTTTTTCATTTTTAATTTTTGAGCTTGGATCTGGATGAAGATTAACAAGATCGGGAAAGAAGGGTTTTTTTGCATCCTCGATTTCTTCTCTTTTTTCATCATTGATTTTGGTTTTTGTTTAGGGATTTATAGCATATCCGGAAACCGTATTATTTCGGGTGAAAACATGTATACTTTAATGTAAACCATAACATGTTCAACTATATTTTCATCAGTTTTCAACCCTCCCCATACAATAGATGTAATGTGTTGCATAGTCCATTCATTGTTATATCTCCTGCTTGACGTGCGAAATGTGGATCTTTATGTTAGAACTTAGAACTCATTTACAGTGTACTCAAATTATATTAAGTCTAGAAACTCTGAGGGTTTGGATTCACTAAATACTAAATAGTACTCTTAATTTCATAATATAAGCCAGTAAGAAGATTGTGCAATTACATAACTTAGTTGTTCGAATTAATAATGACAAGATGATCCATTTAATGAAATTTACATGTTAAAGCATAATGCATGTAACTAATGGTGACTTCCAATTTGTGAGTAGAAGAAGCAGAAAAATGACTACTCAGGTTAGAAAACATACAACTTTTAAAGCATGAGGTATGATTGATCAAGGTTCTGACAAAAAAAATTAACGTTTCAGGCCATAGTGGTTCGATCCTAACGAAATTGAAGGTGTATAGGAGCTAGAACAAGATCTACTTCATATCGTTTGCCATCTCCATCTCAAAAAAATTCCCTTGTGATTTTGTTTCTATGATTGGATATAGGTTGCAGGTGGAGGGGCTTCTCTGGGATACCAGTTTGTTGATGGTAAATGTAAAATATGATAATTAGGTATTTGTTTGCCATGGGTTTGTTTGGATTATATGTGTGGTCCAAAGAAAACTTAGCAGATTTCGAAATTAAGAATTGCAATATATGTTTGTTCCTAATTTCTCATAATGACAGTTACCATGCCTATAATTTCTTTGGATTGATTATATGTTTTTCTATCTGCAACAGAGACAAGGTTACTTTAATTTTTTTTTCTTAATTTTCTATCTATATATTTTCAGGTTTAGTCCCGTTAGTAGACTATTGGTGGATGTGAAGGCGGGCAAGGTTCAATTTCATGTTTTTTTCTTAGTTTTCAGTTTATTATCTTTGGCATTATAGCGAATGAGTAGGGCTATAACCATATGGTTCTCATTTCCTAGATTATCAATCATATATTCATATCGGTCCCGATGTTCACTCCTATTTAGCAGAAGCATTATATTTTCTAAGAGAGTTTTGCATTGATAAGGATGTTCATCTAATTTATTGTGAAAGTTCGGTTGTTGATATTTTTATAAAGATACTCAAGCTTGATCAGTATGATAAGTGTGAATTACTTCGTCTTTTAGAAGTCCCCGTCTTTCCTAGCTAGAATAAATTGCATATCTTTTCAATTTTTATGTTTTGTAAACAAAGCCTACAGTGAGTATATCCTAATCTATAGTAAACGTCTGGTTTCCTCCATTTGACGATCCAACATCATTTGGATCATCGCTTGTACTCCGTCCATCGTGATTGGCTCAGGAGCGGCTACCACAATCGGTATTTGTTCAATCACAGGTGGTTGATTTTTTTTCCCATTTGCATTCCCAGCTTCACTACGGGTTCTTGCCATTTTGATCTACACACTGAATAAGGTGAATTTAGATATTTATTTTGGATAGACGTTTAAATCATCCTTATCTCTCCGAAACATATATATGCTAGTTCTAATATCGTATTCGTACGTTTAAAATCCTAAATACATAAGGTTTCTAGATCCGGTCGGCAAAAGACCATAGATCCGAACAAATAATAGCATATAGCACATAAAAGCAATTTAGGAATCTTTCCTAAAATAAACTACTGCTTGTGTCTAAAATATACTAGACACTCCTTTCACAATCATAGCTTAGCATTCTAAGTTTAAGTCTAGAAATCCTACAAATTCCTAGTTCGCTTAAACTAATTCTCAGATACCAACTGTGACATCCCCATTTTCACGGCCAGAAAAGACCGATTTTGTTTATGCTTTGTTTAAAAATCAGAGTAATATTTTAAATAAAAGTGTTGCAGAATTTGTTCCCAAAATAAAATATGATAACGATTTATCAATTCATTTCTGAATAAATGTATTTCATTAAAAACCTCGGGATGTCATGTTCGATACAAATCAAAAGCATAAACAGTACAATATAAGTCTTACTACATTTATTCATATCTACAGGCCTATATCTGTAATCTCTCATCCCAAACATCATATATATGCTCGTGCGCCGCTACCTGTAATACATGAAACTAAGTGGGTCAGGCTTGGGAGCCTGGTGAGCACAAAGGGTTTTCAACCCACAATAAATAAGTTTATTAATTTCATCAACCAACAATAACCTGATTACCCGTTCCCGTTATCCTCACATTAAGTCCCTAAAACACCTCTCATAAGGGACCTAGAATAAGGATCAACATTAGGATGGACACTAATGCTAATGGGATTCCTCAGCAATAAATTTCCTTAAGACAACCATGAGGGGGATGGAGTACACCGGTGAACACATCGTTCACAAACACCTACAAGTTGCGAGTCTGCTATCGTTCCACTGGACTGTCTAGAAGAGTTCGTGGTCGTCATCCATACTCCGCTAGATGACAGAATTAACAACAACAATATCGAGACTTCTCATCATTTTATCACACATCGTCTATTACATTTACCCATGTTTTACCCTAACATTTTTGTAGATATAAAATACATATACAGTTTAAATCACATAAAACTTGTATAAAATCATTCATCCAGCATAGATAGCAAGTATACGGATAATATGCACACATAGCACGTAGTTTATATAAAATACTTCATATCTATGTGTACGACGAAAGGGACCATGCACTCACTTGTTGAGGTGGTGATTATGAACTCAGACTGCGCTTCGTTACTCTTAAAACAATTTCCTTCGACAGAACCTAGTATCATTACCACTAAGGTTTAGTCTAATATTCACTGAGACTAATTAATAGTCTTGCTATTTTTATTATATTAAACCATAAGCTATACTAAAGGTAGGTTAGGCGTATCTCACTTACAGCAAGTTTTTCTCAAAATCGGGCTTTGTTGGAGCAGCGTTTCCGAGCCGAAAGCTTTTCTTCTCAGATCCGTCGGGCGCTTTGGGGCTTCTTTCTCGTGCTATGGAGGTTCCCTAGACTTGGGAGGTGTTTAGGGAGGCTAGATAGAAGTTAGAGAGAGAAAGAAAGGTTATGTTGTGAAGAAATTATGAAGAGTTCATCTCTTATTTATAGGAGTTTTATCGTAGAGTAGTTCCTAAGCTTCATTCGTATCTTCCGCATATGAGCTCCGTTTTCTACGTTCTTTATATCCACGCATTGGTATTTATGAGTACTACAACTTTCATTTAGACCACGTCGGCCAATTCTCATTCTATCTCAGATTTTCTCATTCTATCTCAGATTTACAAAAACTGTATCGTATTTATCGCGCTCGAAGAGTAGAGACTAAGCTTCGTCCATATCTTTCGCATACGAGCTCCATTTTTGACATTATTTATATTCACGTGTTGGTATTTATGAGTACTACAACTTTCATTTAGTTGGCTAATTCTCATTCTATCTCGGATTTACAAAACTGTATAGAATTCGTCGCGCTCGAAGAGTAGAGACTAAGCTTCGTCCATATCTTTCGCATACGAGCTCCGTTTTTTACTGTCTTTTTATTTTTTAACTCCTATTAACGATATCTATATTTCTCGTTTAGATTATTTTGGCTGAAAACCGATCGATCTAAAATTCTAATTTTTAGGCTGTGCAGTGTTATGCTAAATCTTAGAAAAAATCATAACTTCCTCATACGAAGTCAGATTTGGGCGTTTTTTTATGGACGCTCTTGGTTTAACATATTCTACGACTTTTGTTTAGATTACTAAGGCCAAAAAGTCCTCTATCGTAAATTCACTTTTTACGTTTCCCGGTGTCATGCCGGTTTTGCCGCGAAACTTCGACAATCGATAACTTCTTCGTTATAACTCGGATTTCGGTGTTCCTTATATATCTGGAATCCTTGTTTCGATCACTACAACTTTATATAAATATGTTGGGTTTATCTAACACTTTAATTTTGATGCTTATTTTTATTCTTTATTTATTATACTTTTGTAATTAAGTATAAAGCACATAAATTCACATAATTCACATAATACTCAAATAATTCATCTTTATTACTTCAAAAGAGTTATAGAAGTTGACCTAGACTATTACATCATCTACAAATGCTTAGCCCCGAAACACGGGCATTACATGGATATCATAGGATATTTCCGACCGGGCACGGTCATTCTTCGAGTGGCTAAGGGGAGACAATTGAGATTCATTCTTCAGAATGGTTCTGATAACGGTACTGATAGTTGATACTTGGTGAGATGTGACCCCTCCATTCCTTTGGACCTAGGTCTATATCGACTGGTCTATCTGACATGAGTAATCAGCAGCCAATTATGGTCAATGACTTTTCCCCATCAGTCGCAATAAGATAATTAGAGTTGGAAGTGTGTTTATTGGTTCGTGATTCAATGAGCATTGGACAAAGTGATATTCCCTATGACGGTCTGTCGGGGAGACCGACCACTACAGTGTCCGAGTTCGAGAGAGAAAGATCTGATACCGACAAGGCAAAGGGGGGGTCCATCCCTCTACGGGTGGAGGGTTCCTGATTGGGTTTGGTTGTCTGAGGAAGAGGGTCGTTGTATGTTATGAGATTTTCTGGTTAAGCTTTTTGGATTGTTGTTTCAATCTATGTGTCAATAAAGAGCGATTTCGATGGTGAAAGCTAATTAAGTGGTGGAGAATTGTAACATCTCGAGACCAGGTATATCTCAATAACCCTTACCTTATTGTAGTTGTCAAGTTTGGCCCTTAATTAAGAATTGGTGGTAGTTGAGTACGCAGGGCGTACGCAAGTGTACGTCCAATGTACTCATGTGCGAGATTTGGACGCGGAAGCCACCTAGTACGCTGGACGTACTAGGCCCATAATGGAAACCCTAATTTGTGGTGTGTCCCTATTTAAGGAACATGATGGATCCATTTTTGGCCACCATTTCCTGTCTTCAACTCCCCTCCAAACCCTAATTTATGTTTTCTTAGCTTGAGTGGCCATTTGAAGTTTTTGAGTGATCTTGTGGGATTCTTTTAGGGAAGAATGAGCTTTTGAAGAGAATAGAGTTGGAGTCTAAGCTTTGGATATGAGTTTCCATGTGGTTGGTGCATCATTTGAAGGTATCAAGCTCAAAGCTTTCTCATTGTTTTGATTTGTGCATATTATGGTTCATTTTAGGGTATATGTTCCACAGCTTGAAGCTTTATGAGTTTGTTGAACTCTAGAGCCTAATACATGTCCCATTAAGTGTCTCTAGTGGAGTGGACTCATAAAAATGGAATCTTGGACATTAAGATCTCCCCATACATGATATATGAGAACTTTTGTGAGTAAGGAGTGAGATTTTATGAGTTTTAGACTTTCTCAGCAATGTAATGGCTTAAATTCACAAACTTTTTGGAGTATTAGCCTTTAGTGAGTCCAGATCTAAGATTATAGCTATGGTCTGAACGGATTAAACCAGGAGAGTGGGAAAAAGTAAGTCTAGGACATACATTGAGCATACTCCTAGATACGCGCAGCGTAGAGTTGAAGTTTCCCAATGCATGCATAGTGAAGTAGTACACCCAGCGTAAAGGGTTGTACGCCCAACGTACGCGCTTGCTGTTGACTTTTAGGGTTTGGTCAAACTGTGGACTTTGGAGGCCATGGAGGGTAAAATGGTATTTTATCCTTCTGAGAGTTAGTACAGGGTTTAGCCTAACATCTTTGGGGTCGTTTATTAATTAGAGATAATTACGATATATGTTGGGCGGGGGCTAGACCGGTGGTTTAAGTACGAGACATACTTGCTTTACTTACAAGGTGAGACTTCTCACTATACTTATCTAAGTGGTAATACTGAGTGACCAGAGGGTCTTATTTGAGTCATCGACCGGAGGGTCCTATGTGCTTATATTGAGTTATGTGATATTATGCATTTTGTCTTTATTATATATGCTATATTAGTCTGTGCTTTACTGAGATAGGACCGGAGGGTCTAACCCGAGCAGTGAGACCGCAGGGTCCTCACTAAAATACAGGACCGGAGCGTCCAACCCGAGCAGTGAGACCGGAGGGTCCTCAATGAAATATAGGACTGGAGGGTCCAAACCGAGCTGTGAGATCGGAGGGTCCTCACTAAGACACATGACCGGAGGGCCCACACCGAGATGCATTACCAGAGGGTCCATGCCGAGCTATAGCCATGAGAGGCTTATTATTTGTGTTTGTGTTATTTTTCGGGAACTCACTAAGCTTCATCCTTACCGTGTTGTGTGATATGTGTTTCATGTACTCTCCAAGATTGCGGGAAGGCGTTGGCTCGATTGTACACACCAGTTAGAGATCACGATTTTGAGGATTCTGGGATATTATTAAACATTGTTGACTTATGTTTTGACAACTTATACATTTTTTGGTTTTGGGAAATGTGATACTGAGTTTACGTGATTTTAAAAATAAAAATTTTATTTGAAAATTTAGGGCAAATGTCATATTATCCCATCAAACTTTTCGTGTTTGTTTTAAAAGGTCCCCAAACTTTTTTTTGCACATTAAAGAAATATACTTTCATTTTACCGTTTAATTGCATCCCTTTACCGATTGTAAAAGGTTTATCCCCTGTTTTCGTGACATGAACACCACCGTGGAATATTACTGTTGAAATCTTGGTCCCCAAGAATTGCCAATTCATTGCTAATGGTCCTCTTATAAACCGTCTTCCCCTAAATCCGTCTTCCCCACCACTTTGTTACCCTAATCCGTAACATTCACATCATCAACTTCGCTTTTTTTCCCATGTATAAATCAAGAAGATGGCCTCAGAACAAAGCTTCTCCTATGGTGGTTTCAGAGCTTCAGAACTAGACTTACCAACTGATTATGAACTTCATGCCATGGAAACCCAATTGCAGATTGAGGAAATACGAGATGAGATGCGTCAACAGCTTGGCGAGTTTAGGGAGGAGATACGCAACTTGAAAAGGAAAGCGACAATGATGGGTGTTGTTGGAGTTGCAGTGATGTCGTTGATTGGGGTTCGTGTTTGCGTCGAATGCATTGGATGGGGATTTTGGTGGGTGTAGTTTAGTTCGTAGGTAGCACGATGGCGATTAGTCTCTTTTGGGTTATCAAGGTTGTCGAAGGTTGTGTCTTTTTGTCTAATTCCGTCATCTGCTAGTATATATGTATGTATTAGGTTATGTGTTGTTGGTTGTTTTGAACAATGGTGCCCATTGAGGTTGCAATGGTGTTTAGAACCCAATTTTTTTTTTTTGGGGGGGGGGGGGGGGTTGTTAAGACAATAACCTTAGTTGTAATGGATGAATGAAATGAAATCTAGTTCCTATTTTAAACTTTGTTTTTCTTTGCATATGATGTTATGGTTTGTAATGAAATGTACCCAATGTGAAGTTCGTATGTTGCAGGACTTCAATTTCCCCTTGAAGTATGGTTTGTAATGAAATGTACCAAATGTGAAGTTCCAATTATAACCTTATGTGGAAGTACATTCTTATAATTCAAGTCCTTGTTATATGGAATTTCATTGGAAGTACAATTATAAAAAAATATTCATGTTATGTTTTAAACTAAAGAAACTAACATTCATGTTACAAACAGAAAACAAACATCCATACATTCATTAATATCATAACTTGGTGTTTTAAATACACATTAATATTCATGTTACAAACAGAAAACAAACATCCATACATCCATAACTAACATACTCCAAAAACATCTTTAATCCAAGTCCATTGGTTTGGTTGATGTATCACCTTCACCGTTTTTGCCTACAACCTTTTTTGCCAACTTTTCTTTAGTATCCTCTCTGACTTTTTTCTTAATTTTAGTGTATCTACTTTTTTTACCATTCTTCTTAGTCACACCACTTGTTGACTCACATTCACCTTCTCCCATTTTGAAACCAATTCCACTTCTAGTATCACCTTCACCCTTTCCTTTCCCATTTTTCCCTTGACCCTTCCTTTTCTTTAATGCACTAGATTCACCTTCACCTTCAGCCTTCCTCTTTATCACCTGACTTTTTTGGGGCTTTGACACTGCATCACAGGTTGACTTATTGTGGCCTGATTTCTTACAAACACCATAGAACATCTTTTTGCCTGCCTTGGATACTCTATGTGATCCAGTAACCTCAGTATTGTCCCTCTTTCTCTTAATAGTAGGTCTCCCTGGTATCTTCCTTTTCAATGGTGGCAAAGGTGCATTGTACTCCCATTCATGCTTCCAATTGTGTACTTGTATGTGTTCATATATATGCAAGCACGATATAGACGATCAACAAATACCTCTACATCTCTATTTACATAACTAATGGTTGTCACTGAGTGTACACAACCATACCCATTCATTTGCCAAATCCTACAAGAATATGTTTTCTTTTCCAGATCAACTCCATAAGACTCTCCTAAGTTTCTTGTTTCAAATGTATTCAGGCCACTAGGAAGCACTTGCCAGTACCTACAAATAATCAAAGTTAACAGGGGTAATTAAAGTACCTTGACTGGATATTCAATTCAATTATGGTGAATAATATAGTACCTTTGTTGGATCTTTAATTCATTTAGGGCAAGCCTTATGTTTGGACATACATCAAGATGTCCCCATCCACTTCCTTTCTGCCTCAAACTACACATCCTCTACATCACATATAGTCTATATCCTCCAACATTATAATAATTGGCTTCTTCCTAGCCTCCAATATTGTTGTTAAAGCTTTCAGACAACCCATTCTCAACTGCATCACACCCCCTTCCAAATTGAAAAAATTCTCTTGACCATGATTTTGGATTCCTTCCAATTAGATGCACATAAGCAGCAGGGCTATACAGTTGAATCTCTTTCATTGCAGAACTGAAAAGAGGTTCAGTTAGGCCTTTCAAGCCTTCCAAAATAGTTTCTCAAACTGAGCCCCATGGAATTTCTTCTTGAAATTGGAAAGAACATGCCTGGCACATTGCCTATGTTCTATCTCTAGAAATAAATCTTTCATAACTTCAATTATGCCCTGCATTTATATCATCATAATATTCAGAATTATATCACATTTGAAAGAAATTAGGTATGACATTATAAAGTAGAAACATACCTTATGTTGATCTGACATCAATGTCCTACCAAAACCACCTTCAAGATGCAGATCTTCTTGCAAGTTTTCTAAGAACCATTTCCAGTTGTCTTTATTTTCAACACAAACTACAGCCCAAGCTATTGGGTATATATGATTGTAACCATCCCTACCAACAGCACACAATAACTGACCAGTACACATTTCTTTTAGAAAACAACCATCTAAGTTTATTATCCCTCTACAACCACTTCTCCAACCCTTCTTTAGTGCATGAATATATATATATATATATATATATATATATATCCTGCTAAAGTCAGTTTTACCATCTGGCATAGAGTTCACAGATAACTTGACTGTTGACCCTGGATTAGACCTTTTTATCTCTTCGCCATAGGACCACAACTTTGCATAATTTTCCACTATGGTACCTTTAACAAGAGACATTGCATGTTGCTTAGCTCTCCTACATTGTCCCATACAAACCTCTATGCCAAATTTATTCTTTACTTCCTCTTTTAACATCCTAACATTGAATTTCTGATTCTTAAGCACTTCCCGGGTGAAGACTACCAATCCATCTGTAATTAACAATTGACCCTAATTTAAAATTTCTTGCACAATTGTGGTCAATGATAAGGGACTTGATTTAGAAAGACTGCTCCTCACTCATCCATGATGCCCAAAGCCTAAATGTGCATTGATCATTACTACACTTAACCAATAACCTTTTACTGTCGTTTTTTTCAAAGTACAATTGATATCCATTTGCTACAGCATAATTACAAATCATAAATTTTAATTGTTTAGGGTTGGTGAACCTCATACCTAGAATTGGCAACTGCTTCTTCCAAAGTATGTCTTCATTAAAGATCGGTTTTCCTTTCAAATCTGGGACATTATCATCTTCATCATCTTTTGGATCACCTTCTGTGGCCTCCTCATTTCCATTACCCTGACTTACTCCTTCATAGGTTATTCCTTCCATGTTGATTTCTTGTGGACTCTTAATTTCAGTTAGGTCAATACCTTCTTCCCCTTCGATTAAAATGTTTTACTTGACAGAACAATTATCCTCATTTTCATTTTCATTCGCCTTCGTTACATGCACAGTAGTACAAAAATGGTCCATGTAAACAGAAACTTGTACTCCATATTGATAAGCAATGTCTATAAATTCTTGATATTGACATTCATTCGAAATCAAGGTTAAACCTTCTGGGATTTGTAAATCGGGTTGACAATAATAAACTTTCTCACACTTCTCTTGTGTGAATCGTTCAAGAAAACCCATAAACTCATTAAATGACATACCAGCAAAATCGACGTTCTCGAACACATGATGAACACCATCAGAATAGCAAAAAGGTTTGTTGATGACCACACCTTGGAAATGAACTTTGGTTGACAGGAATATAGCCATCGATCTTCAGTTACTATGGTGGGACGACGAGGGTTTTCTTCAATGATGAGGGGTTTCTTCAATGAGGGGGAGGGGATTGTATAACGCACACGGTTTACTTTATAACAAATTAATATAAGTACAACACATGTGGCCATTTCATTAAATGACGTGTCACCGACATTTTCCCTCGTGGCATGTATATTACCTATCAACCCGGTAGAAGGTAACATAAGGGTATTTTAAAACAGAGAAACGAAAGTATATTTCTTTAATGTGCAGAAAAAAAGTTTGGGGACCTTTTAAAACAAACATGAAAAGTTTGATGGGCTAATATGACATTTGCCCGAAAATTTACAGTGTTACACACTAAGACCTTTGTAGCTTACAACTTTTGTAATTATAAGCCTTTCAGGTAAACTCATTAAAGAAGCAAGGAATTATATAAGAGAGATAGTAATCTGATGCTTGGATCATTGTATTTTTGTTATTTTTATTTGATCATTTTAATACAAGTGTACACCATGGTGATTTATAAATTAACAAGTGAAATTAGGGGTGTACTTTTATTAAAAAGGTGTGTGTTATACAAAACATGCGTTCAGATTTCTCATTTTGTTGGGAGGTATGTGGGCATGAAAAATAATTAAATTTCATTGTTTGCAATAGAAGACTACAAAAATAGAGTTATCGAATTCCATCTTATTTTCCCATTGTATAGATTTAATCATAGTTTAGAACTGAGTTTGGACATATGCATAAAATTGAGTAAATTTTGTAAAGACATCAAATTTATGTCGAATAAGAAACACCAACACAGTGTGAGGAAGTGAATCAAGGAAAATAACACAATACTTGAAATTGATAGAACTAGTAACATGTGACCTAAATATATGAATGAATAACTTCAAATACAGGAAAAATATATGAAGTATAGACATTAAACATGTATTGTAGTATGTTTTCCAAGTTGACATGCTTGGGACATGTGAGATGATACTCTAGGACATGAAATCAATTATGGGAAATTAAACATTAAAGGACTTGATCCTCGGGGTGACCAAGTCATTAATGCTAAATAAATAAAGGAGAGAACACAAAAGCTTGAGAAAGAGACTGAAATGTCCCAAAAATACAGCCTAAAATTTTCGTTTTAAATCATTAATAAAACCATAATTATCATTCAACATATAAAAATCATAAATCGTGTATCTTAATAATATCATAACATTTCTTAAATATATCAGAGTATAAACAACCCAGGCTAAACAAATGGTGTGTGCATTGCAATCATCTCGAACTCCTCTTTTGAAAACCGAAGTACCTGAAACCAAAACTGAAAACCGTAAGCACGAAGCTTAGTGAGTCTCCCCAAATTACCACATACCATACACATAATCGTGCTACTGAGAGATATGAGCCCCGCCCACACTCAAGGAGATATGGGCCCCGCCAACACTCCGCTAACTAGGAGATACGGGCCCTGCCCACACTCTACTAACAAGAAGATACGGACCCCGCCCACACTCAGCTAATTAAGAGATACGGGCCCCGCCCACACTCAACCAATCATGACATACGGGCCCCGCCTATATTCGAATAATAATGAGATACGGGCCCCGTCCACACTCACATACATAAACAAACACATACAAGTATCACACAGACAATAAATACACAACCTACCATTATACCAATAACCATACTCAAGTAATGATGAGATACGGGCCCCGCCCACACTCAACTAATGATGAGATACTGGCCCCACTCACACTCAAATAATAATGAGATACGAGCATCTCCCACACTCGCATACATAAAAAAACACATACAAGTATCACATAGACAACAAGTATAGCAATCCAACAATCTGACTGATATATATACTCTAGTAATAATGAGAAACGGTTTGTGCCCACACTCCGTGTTCCTATCACGAACATATAACTACACGGGTCGCCATTGGTGCCTTAGACCCGTTCAATCCAAGAGGATACTCACCTCGTACTGTTGAAGTCCCGCGAATAAATCTCGGGCTGTTGGCTGACAGATCCCCAAGCTGTCAACATCAAAACAAAACCCAATTAACCATTTGGGCTTCCTATGCATAACTCTAAAATCTCCACTTAGGGTAAAAGGACCATTTTACCCCTAACCTAGCTTGGTCCAAGATTAAGGCCCAAACTCATACTCTGAATGCCCAAAATTCAAATAATCAACTAAGGCCCAACTATAACCCAATTTTCCAAATCGGGCCCAAACCCCTCATGTGGTCTCACCTTTAGGCCCAACCATCGATTATGGTCCAAACACTTGGCAATCCAATGATCCAATATCTCGTAATCATCAAGGCCAAGTTATGGACCATCTATGGCCCAATTTTCCAAATTGGGACCAAGCCTTTCCCATGGGCGTTATCCTAAAGCCCAATTCAATACTCTAGTCCATATAGTTGCTCTTGGATGGCCCATTAATAGCCCGACCACCAAAGCCCAACAAAAGGCCCAACTCAAGGCCCAAACCAAATTAGGGTTTTTGCATAAAATGACGATTAGGGTTAAGTGTTCTCACTTAACCCACTAAGGACTTAATCAATTAAGTCCATTACTCCCCTAGGCCAACATACAATGGAATCAGCATAAGTCATAACTTCAGTCCACTGGTCCAAACGCGGGTCCCGGTAATCCAAATCTAACATTTTCTAAAATTAGGGTTTTCTAAACCCTAATTAGGGTTTTCAACCCAATCACAAGCCAATGAAGTACAAGATCAAGTTATTGGGCCAATTAGGGTTCTACTAGGCCGGGCACCACCCACTGCCACCTCGGGCAGTGGTCATCATCAGCGGCTCATGGCGGCAGGCAGCGGCAGCCACAATTTCCAATGGTGGTTGAGGTGTTTCCTGCCCAAAAATTGCATATACAACTTCACACATAATATACATGCACACAGTGTAACGCCCGTAGATCCGGGCTAGTCAATTTAGAGACGATAAGCGTCAAAAATGACTTTTTTTATAGAAGAGTGTTTAGAATGAATAATCATAACCAAGTTTTAGTATATGTTACAAGGTTTCTGTGTAAATAAAGAATGCTGAAATCCGAGTTATAACGAATAAGTTATGACCTGTTGAAGTTTTGTGACAAAACCGGCATGACACAGCGTGAATTAAATAGTGAATTTATGTTAGAGTGATATTTGGCCTTAGCGATCTAAACGAAAGTCGTAGAATATGCTAAACCAAGAGCGTACATAAAAAGAACGTCTAAATCTGACTTCGTACAAGGAAGTTGTGAATTTCCGAAGTTTCAGCTTAGTAGTATGCAGCCTGAAGCTCGGATTTTAGATCGAGTGATTTCTAACCGAAACAATATAAATAAGAATCAAATATCTCGTCGATATTTGTGCAACGGTAAAGACAGACGAAAACGGATGTCAGATGAAGAAGTTATGAATTTCTAATGGAGTTTTTCTATCCTGAACTACTAAAAATAATATAATAAAAATAAATCAAAATTAGTCAACGGAGTCTAAACGAGAATTGTAGAGCATAATCTCACCTACACGTGGATATAAAGAACGTTGAAAATGGAGATCGTATGCGAGAGTTATGATTTTCTAAAGTTCGAGGCACGCATCCCAAAGGGGGAACACCCCGCGTTCAATTGGGGAACGCCCTGCGTTCAATACTTCGCTCTGGAGTGGCCACGTCGATGCTGACTCAGTGGATAAGGGATAGGATCAGAACCCTGCTCCTACGCACCGCATTCGAAGGGAACACCCATCGTTCCTTTGGGGAACACCCTGCGTTCGCGGCAGACTTCAGCACTATAAATAGAACAGAAAGGCAGCCGAGTTTGGTTGCCAAATTTCTTTTCTCTCTCCCGTTTTACCTCGTTTTGCATGCAAGGAATACCCCCGAAGCCCCGATATTATCTCGAGACACGAAGTGAGTCCCGACGTTCCGAAGATCCCGAGAAGAAAAGATTTTCAGAGCCGAAGCTCTGCCCGCGAGAAGTCCGGTGTGTGAAGATATCTCGGTTTCACCAAAGAATTTCTACTTGAAGAGCCATAGTGTTGTCCGATAATCGTCTTATCAGGTGAGTGTATAGTCTCTTTCATAAACACGATTTTAATACAAGTATTGTTTGAATATATTAAGTACATGTTTTGGGTGAGTGTGTAGTCACTCTCTTCTAACACATGAATATGAAGTATTTGCTGTGAAATACGTGCTATGTGTTTATATATTGTTGTTTATTTAAGATGAGTGCAGAATGGATGTTTTTTATAGTTTTAAATGAGTTAAACTGTATATGTATTTTATATCTACAAATACGTTGGGTAGAACATGGGTAGATGAGATAGTTGGTGTGTGATAAAAGATGAGTTGGACAATGAGATCAGGAGCTTAGTTTTAGATCTGTGAGTATGGATTAGGTAAAGAGATAAACTTGTTATTAGTCCGGGAGTATGGATTAAGACTAAGTTAATTGTCCCTAGTCTGGGAGTATGGATTGGGCACAGTTATTGATCTGGGAATATGGATCAGATCAGGAGATTAGTTTTAGATCTGGGAGTATGGATCAGGTGAAGAGATTAGTTTTAGATCTGGAAGTATGGATCAGGTGAAGAGATTAGTTTTAGATTCCGAGACTATGGATCAGGTGAAGAGATTAGTTTTAGATCCATGAGTAGGGATCAGGTAAAGAGGATGGTTTTAGATACGAGAGTTTAGATCGTGTAGTTGTGAGGATTGATGGGGTGGGATAAGAGTTACTTTTATATGATGAAATTATATAAGTGTGTGAGTTCTAGTGTGTGTATATATATATATATATATATATATATATATATATATATATATGATATAACATTGTGGGATGAAAACCATATATGCTCACCAGGCTCCCAAGCCTGACCCACTCAGTTTTCTTTGTATTACAGGTTATGGCACGAGAGCATAAGTTGGCTGACATAACAAGAGATTTTGGATTATAGGCCAGTAGTTATAAATAACAGTTGTAAGGTCTATTTTGTTTTGTTTATGCTTTTTTTCTGTTTATGCTTTTGTTTTGTATTGAACATGACATCCCAAGATTTTGTTATATAATGAAAATACATTTCTTTAAAGAAATGTTTTGATAAATTCTTATCATATTTTGTTTTGGGAACAAATTTCGCAATTGTTTTCTGTAAAAGATTACTCTGATTTTAAAAACAAAGCATAAACAAATCAGTCTTTTCTGGCCGTGAAATTGGGGATATCACACATAGCCACCTCCTACCTTGGCTGGTGGTGGCAAATGGTGGCAGAAAGAAGCTATATGGCGGCAGCCACCATGGTTGGCTACCACGATGGTTACCCACGTATTCCGACCAGCAAAAACACACACACGCATCTTGAAATCATAGAAAAACACTACATAACTTACCCATAGCCACCGTGTTCACTGTAGCGGCGATCGGAGATGTTTCCCGCGAAGAGAAATAGTTGCAAGGAGCGACGTCGATGGTGGCGGCACGAGCTAGCCGTTTCGGAGCAGAATGGGATGAGAAGAAGTGGTAGCGGCAGAGGAAACCGAGGTTACGACCTCGCCGACAAACGACTGCAACGGTCGCGCCTCCCACTACTCCGGCGACACAATGTGACATCTAGCGCTAATCATGACGTTCGGCAGTCGTGGTGTCATTCTGATGGCGAATTAGAGGCGACAGGGGACTCGATGATGCAGCAGCGATTGGTGGAGCTCTTGATAGTGGCGGCTGCTGAATGGTGCCCTTAGGTTTAGGGTTAGACGACGGGGGAAGGAACACCAGGTATATCATGTGTTCTTTCCAACTTGTGTGATATTTGCCAACTCTAGTCCCTCCTCACAAATTTTGTTCTCAAATTAAATCCAAGTTTTACCTTTTAGCCCTTGCTTCTATAATTCCTTCCATAGTAAGCCCTAATATTTACCAAACATACCCCCACTTCTAAAATCCTTCTCAAAGTAAATTCGTAATTTACTAAACAGCCCTCAACCATCAAAATCTTTACAAATTAATTCTAAAGTTACATTTTAACCCCCAAACTTCCAATTATGACTTTTTAACTCCCAAAGACCAACGCCTTGCTAAATTAATCCGCCTTTATGACTACTACTCATTTAAATTTTATCTATTTATTTATTTAATAAACGGGATGTTACAACTCTCTCCCACTTAAATTAGATTTCGTCCTCGAAATCATTCTTTACCATCCCTGTTACGCCAAACCACTCGAGTGACATGGCAAATCCCGGGCACACCCTAGCCTTCACAGGGTAACCGTAACCAACCCTCGCAGGGTTCTAAACTAGAAGGTGAATGAATTCTTTGCACGTGATCAATTTTACTCAATCGGAAATCCAGATTCTTTAGATGGATTGACTCCCTGACATACCGCTCATATTGAATCATTATTGTTGACCCCAATCCACTTATCTCTCTACTGACTACTCAACTTCTGATAACTCAGGGTTCCCACTAGAAAATAGAGTCATGGAACCGATTATCCCTGCAGATCACTTATACTTGGCCAAGGCTCAAATAATCTCATTGTGAGGAGCTTAGCATAACCCAAGTTATCTGTGACTCTAACAATACATGAAATCCTAAAATACCATTACTGCTTGAGACACTGAAACTGTTCGAAGCACTGAACTGTCTGAAACACTGAACTACCTGAAACAGGATGTTGCACCCTAGCTGCCTTCAAAAATCTACCGAGACCTCCCTGGTCTCAATTTGCTCACTAGTCATCTGAAATACCGGGTTCCAGCTAGGTTGCACAGCCCTAGGACTCCTACGTAGTCACCTCACACGATTTCCAACCGAAACCCTTGTCTGCCAATAATTGTCATTAGTTATCTTGCCACTATGGCTCTAACGAACTTCTGATACAACTGATCGGGTCCATACATCGAGTCTTGACATTACCAAATCCAAGGCTAAAAGTGATTGTTACACGACCAAGGGTAACCTTATATCACAAACGACCTTAAATGGTCCATTGCTTCCTTGATCCCATGACTGTAGTGGCGTTCCTACGATCGTATCGCTGGCTCAAACAGGTCTAATTTATATGGGAAAATCCGTAAACCAATATGTGAATTTGCCATGCTCTCACTATTGCATCTTAACTGATGGGTACTAATGTTCCTTCCATGATCTAACACACTCCCATGCTATCTACTAACTTAGTGAATCCTACGGTTACACACGTAGACTTACAACACTCTAGCACTATCTGCCAACCTTGTGAATGCTACGACTACACCCGTAGACTTACAACACTTCTAGCACTATCTACTAACCTTGTGAATGTTACGGCTACACCTGCAGACTTACAACACTTCTAGCACTATCATCTAACCTTGTGAATGCTATAGCTACACCCACAGACTTACAACACTTCCCATATTATCTAGCTACTAGTTAATGCTTTGGCTATCCTGTAGTCTTACCACACTTTCCATACTGGGTCGAACACGTGCTTGACCTAACACTCAACTAAACTCATGTCCTGACTGGAATCCCCAACCTGATTCCCTAAGGCCTGCTATCAGGTGACCCCGTTGAATCAGTACCGTATCCATGCCCATGATCGAAGCATCACGGTAAAACACGAAATCATCGACACCCTCTGGCAGGGAGAGAATTGATGCCTCGCACAACCGCTGTCTGAGAGTCTCGAAGGTTGCCTGCTGCTCAGGCCGCTAGTGAAAGGCCACCTACTCCTTGGTCAGTCAGGTCAAAGGAACTACAATCTTGGATAAGTCCCGAATAAATCTCTAGTAATAACCAGCTAGACCCAGGAAACTCTGAATCTCATTTGGAGACCTCAGAATCTCCCACTGCATCACGGTCTCTAGCTTGGCCGGATCGACCAGTATACCCTTCTGGTTGTCAAGGTGCCCAAGAAATTACACCTTGCAAAACCAGAACTCACATTTGGAGACCCTTGCAAAAATTCTCTCCCTCCTCAGAGTCTCTAGTACCTCCCTCAGGCGCTCCTCGTGCTGCTCCTCAGTGTTGGGATAAACCAAGATAACGTTGTACTCTCCCAATCCCGCGATTAGGGAAATGATCTTTCACTATCCGCTAATAATTCTCAGTATGTAATTGGCATATGACATCTCTTGAAAATATAATTCAAACACAAATAGAGGATAACCCAAAGTTACACTTACTTAAACCCTTAGAACGAAAGGCTCCATCATGCAGTTTCCCGCAAGTGTTGCACTGAATCTGGCCCTGTTGGCATCTCAAAAGCTTATCGGGATCTTGGGTCTCCTCCCGAGACCCTTCAATATAAGCAACTGATACGGTTCCCTCTTCCCAGTGTGCTCCAAGTCAATATCCTATTCTCGGGCTCTAGAAGTCATATCATTCAGGGTCTCACACCCCGGGATACTCATGATCTTCTTGCTATCATTCTGATGTATGTCATGATACCTTACCTTCTTCATTTCCTCATCTACTGCATACTGTGGTAGCAACTAAGCTCTCTCCCGAGACTTGGCGGTGATCTCTGCCACAGTCTCAGTAGTCTGGTGGAGATCTAACAACTCTCGCACCAACTGTCGCACCTCAATCTCCTGGGCAAACTCCGCTCGGAATCTTGTCGAAAATTCATCCTATGACACAGCACCGACCGCATCATCACCCAACTCATTACCAATCTCTTCCCATCAATCACGCCCCTGTCCTTCAGGAAATAGGAACTAAATCGGACCTTGTCCCTCTCCTACAATGGTTGATACGAAAATATTGGCGACATCTGCCAACCATCTGCTGCTAGCAATGGGGTCCCTAGCCCCATGATAATCTGGAGCTTCACAAGCTCTGAACTCCCGAATCAACAATGTACATGTACTTATCATGGTTGCTATCTCAATGCAGAATGATCTCAGCCTCCCATCCCAAATCTATAAAATGCCCTCCTCGATCATACGGAAGATCACAGGAGTATGGTAAGTGATATTGTGCCTACTCTCAGATGGAATGAACTCCCTCATCTGACCATCAAGCTACCCGGCTCCAGAGTCCGAGCTTGATCCCTCACCAGCACCAGCACTACCATCTAGCCTACCACATAGTGTCACCATACTCGGAAATATACCATCACACTCATCAGAATACTCATCATAACTCAAGGGATCTCACACACTACAAGTTTCTTGGGTTCATCTCGGCCTTCCTTGATTCGAGTATGGATCCTTTGCTTTCAGTAGTACAGTCTCATACTACCTTCCACGTCTATCCATACTTTCCTCAAGAACTGCCTTGACTCCACCAAGTCCCTTATATTTCTACTACTCTCTGCTACTCTCATCCTAGTCTTGCCCTAGGGTAATCACCAATCCACTCTCTGCCATAAGTTGCATAAGAAGTCCCTGCTATCTCCCCCTAACTAGCTCGCAAATACCATTACATATCACTAAGACTAGATAATTATTCGAATCAAAGGTCCTACCCTACAAAATAGTTAGACTCAAACGAGAGCTTCTAAATAAGGCTAAGCCCAACCTTCTGAAATTATTTAGTCCTCGCGATATGTAACTTAACATATTCGTTTACTAGTTAGTGAAAGATAACTAGAACTCCTAAAAGCACAAAGCAAGTAGTATTTGAGCATTGCGTACACGTAATCAAGCATATACTAATCAGGCCATCATACCGACTACTTTGTACTAGCATGCAATTCATAAAGCTGATACACATATAACAGGCACATAAGGCATCCTTCCTAGATCCTTAGCCCTAATCTAGCATGCAGATCTCATAAACATATCATAACATAAACTTGTATGGGTAATTTGGGAGTACTTACTTGAGCTCGGCTGATTGCATGCACGACACCCCTTTCTCTTTTCAAAGTTCTTTTCTCTTTAAAAAATGCTTTTCAAAATCCCTTGTATAAAATTATTTTATTTTTGAAAATTTTCGTACCGAGTCTTTAGTTTGAGTTCAGACACACTCGAGAGTGTGCCCGAACCCTCAAACCAAGGCTCTGATGCCAACTTGAAATGTCCCAAAAATACGGTCTAAAAATTTCATTTTAAATCATTAATAAAACCATAATTATCATTCAACATATACAAATCATAAATCGTGTATCTTAACAATATCATAACATCTGTTAAAAATATATCATAATATAAAATCCCAGTCTAAACAAATGGTGTGTGCACTACAATCATCTCGAACTACTCTTTTGAAAACCAAAGTACCTAAAACCAAAAATAAAAACCATAAGCACGAAGCTTAGTGGGTCTCCCCAAACTACCACATACCATACACATAATCATGCCATTGAGAGATACAGGCCCCGCCTACACTCCGCTAACTAGGAGATACGGGCACAGCCCACACTCCGCTAACTAGGAGATATGGGCCCCACCCACACTCCGCTAAATAGAAGATATGGGCCCCGCCCACACTCCGCTAACTAGGAGATACAGGTGCCGACCACACTCAAGCAATCATTAGATACGGGCCCCACCTATACTCGCATACATAAACAAACACATACAAGTATCACACAGACAATAAATACACAACCTACCATTATACCAATAACTATACTCAAGTAATGATGAGATACGGGCCCTGCCCACACTCAACTAATGATGAGATACTGGCCCCACTCACACTCAAATAATAATGAGATACGAGCATCTCCCACACTCGCATACATAAAAAAAACACATACAAGTATCACACATACAACAAGTATAGCAATCCAACAATCTGACTGATATATATACTCTAGTAATAATGAGAAACGGTCTGTGCCCACACTTCGTGTTCCTATCACGAACATATAACTACACGGGCCGCCATTGGTGCCTTAGACCCGTTCAATCCAGGAGGAAACTCACCTCGTACTGTTGAAGTCCCGCGAATAAATCTCGGGCTGCTAGCTGACAGATCCCCAAGTTGTCAACATCAAAACAAAACCCAATTAACCATTTGGGCTTCCTATGCATAACTCTAAAATCCCCACTTAGGGTAAAAGGACCATTTTAGCCCTAACCATTGACCATGGAGTCAAGACTCCTGCAACCACGACCACCCTAACCATCCCAGAACCATCCAAACCCGCTGGCACCAAGCGGAAGTTTTGGGATGAGAAGAAGAAGCAGCGAGCTGCAAAGAAACAACAAATCGTGGCAGTGCATGCCGCGGTAACCCCTACTGTTGTTACTGCTCCGGGGAAGCAGTATGCTGGAAGTTTGCCGAAGTGCAACAAATGCAACTTCCACCACAACGGCGCCTGCCGTGAAATGCAGTGTTCTAACTGCAACAGAAAAGGACACACCGTCCGATTCTGTAATGGACAAGAATTTAGAAGCCAAGGGTGACGGAACCTTATATTTCATGAACCGGATCTGGACACCGAAACACGGTGGTTTCCGAGACTTGGTCATGACTGAGGCGCACAACTCACGGTATTCCGTCCACCCAGGTTCAGATAAGATGTATCTAGATCTTAAAAAGCTATACTGGTGGCCTAATATGAAAGCAGAGATTGCTACCTTCGTAAGTAAATGCCTTACTTGCGCAAAGGTTAAGGTCGAGTACCAGAAGCCCTCTGGTTTATTACAACAACCAGAGATTCCAGAATGGAAGTGGGAGCGGATCACTATGGATTTCATAACCAAGTTACCCAAGACGACGGGTGGACTTGACACCATATGGGTCATCGTTGATAGGTTGACCAAGTCTGCACACTTCCTGCCTATCAAAGAAACCGACAAGATGGAGAAACTTACGAGAACATACATTAGGGAAATTGTACGGTTGCATGGTGTACCTATGTCCATTATCTCCGATAGAGATAGTAGGTTCACCTCAAGATTTTGGCAATCACTACAACGTTCCCTAGGAACAAGGCTGGACATGAGCACAGCCTACCATCCACAGACCGACGGACAGAGTGAAAGGACCATCCAAACACTGGAAGATATGTTGCGAGCCTGTGTGATTGATTTTGGGAAGGCATGGGATACTCATTTACCCCTTGTCGAATTTTCCTATAATAACAGTTATCACACGAGCATCAAGGCTGCTCCATTCGAAGCTCTCTACGGCCGAAAATGCAGATCCCCTCTGTGCTGGGCTGAGGTGGGTGATACCCAATTAGCAAGAGGGCAAGCTTCCGACAGTACTCTCACCGGTCCAGAAATCATTCGGGAAACGACAGAGAAAATCGTTCAGATCCGTGAACGATTGAAAGCCTCTAGAGACCGACAGAAGAGCTACGTCGATAAACGAAGAAAACCTTTGGAATTTCAGGTGGGAGATCGAGTCCTTCTCAAAGTCTCACCCTGGAAGGGCTTGATATGCTTCGGCAAGCGTGGGAAGCTAAATCCGAGGTACATAGGGCCTTTCGAGATTCTTGCCAGAGTCGGCCCCGTAACTTACAAACTCGACCTACCCGACACACTTCGTAACGTACATTCTACATTCCACGTATCTAACTTGAAAAAGTGTCTGTCCGACGAGACTCTTATAATCCCACTCGACGAGATCGAGATCAACGAGAGCCTCAACTTCGTGGAAGAACCTGTAGAGATCATGGACCGTGAGGTCAAGCAGACGAAACAAAGCCGTATCCCTATCGTGAAGGTTCGCTGGAACGCCAAGCGAGGACCGGAATTCACTTGGGAACGCGAGGATCAGATGAAGTTGAAATACCCTCATCTTTTCGCTTAATTGTTGTAACTTTATAATTGCTTAAATTCTAATTTCGGGACGGAATTCCTTCTAACAGGGGGATGATGTGACAACCCGAAATTTCTATTTGTACGAACACCATCTATTCAATAGAAGCTAGTCCAGTTTCTGTGATTTTCATACTTTTCCGAAACAGTTTGGGTACATTAGGGTTTATGTTTTAGGTGATATCAGGAGAGTAGACGCTCCTGGTTTTGTGAAATTTGGGCATTTCAAGTTTCATACTGTTGCAGTCCAATATCAGGAATAAAAATATTTTCTGCCAAAATATTCCAGGACTATAAATAGTTTTCTGAATTAAATTAATTCATTATTCACAATTCCAAATAGAGAAAAGCCATATTCTCTCTGACGGATCTTCGGGTTTTCATCCCATATTGTGAGTCTACTTTACTAAATGTGTTTTAATACTTGTTAGATGCTTTATAACATCAATTACATGTTTAGATTGCAAGATCCGGGAGTTTACCGCCCAAGAAAGTTCTTGGGGAGTAAACTCCAAAATGGAACTTCAAGGCTTCCTAGACCCATCCCCATGTTAGGCAACTTAATAAGGACTTAATGTATAATCATTTGAGGCTTGAAATCATCCAAGAACACAAAGCAATAGGAGTTTACGGCCCAAGAGTTCTTGGACCGTAAACACCATTTCCAAGGGCCAAAAGTGAGCCCTAAATCACCCTAAAGGCTTAAGGCATTTACCCTCTAATGCTTGTAGCTAATTAGGACATCAAAAACACCTCAAATCATAAAGAAATAGGAGTTTACGGCCAAGACATGCTCTTGGGCCGTAAACCCCTTTTTGAAGGGTAAAATGCACCCTAATCTACCCCTAAAGCTTAAGGACTTTAACCCTCAAATGCTTGTGCCTATTTTAGACATCAAAACCCTTCAAAATCATGAGTTTATTGGAGTTTACGGCCAAGAACCTCTCTCGGGCCGTAAACCCCTTTTTCTAGGGTAAAATGCATTCCAAACACCCCTAAGGCCTTAAGAAAATTACCTTTGAGCACATGGGACTTGAATGGAGAACAAAAGATATCATAATCACTCCTTAAAAGGAGTTTACGGCCAAGGAACATATCTTGGGCCGTAAACTCCAAGTGAAGGCACAAAAGTGTGCCTCTTGTCCCCATTAGCCTTAGATAAAATCATGGAAGCCATCCTTGATGTGTAAGTGCCTCAAAACAATTAAAAGCCATCACCCCATAGGAGTTTACGGCCGTAAACTCTAGGTTAAATGGACTTTAGGCCGTAAACTCCCCTATGGAGCATTCTAGGGCCTTAAACTACTTCATGTGTTATTCCAACAAAGCTAGGAGTGTACTAGGATCAAGATAACACTTTAAAACACCCAAAACCACCATGTTAGGAGTTCACGGCCATAAACCCATGAGTTTACGGCTGTAAACTCCAAAGGGTGGGGTTTGTTGGGTGGTGAACTCTTATGCAAGACCATTTGATGTTTCAAACCCTTTTGCCTTGTCCCGTAGCAACTTAGGTGCAACCATTTGGACCTTAAACACTTATAAAAAGTGTTTACATGTTCCTAAGTGTCTTAACTTATTTATTAAGTTATTATTTGTCTAATTAGTTATATATATGCTTATTATATGATAACTAGGCTCGTGCGTGTAAACAAGTCTCCGTTTGCCACCTAGCACGGTATCCGACACTGCGATTCGTACAACTCACCACAAGTGAGTTCATACCCCTTGAATCAACCTTTGAAATGATTTTAAATGTTTTAAATACTTTATGGGGGGATACAAGTCAAATACTTATAGTTATTGCTTCAATCACATGTGATTGCATTTAATCACATGTGATTAATAACTAGGAAAACAACGATTTTTACCACTGTTCAAACTGTTTTATCAAACTACTTTACTTTGAAATGTTTTACAAACTCTTTGCTATCCAAACTTATTTATAGACTGTGATTCAAACAAATGTTTCTTATACTTAAACTGTTTTATCAACTTATGCCTTCAAATTGTTTTATAGATCGACATCAAGTCGATCTCCTCTTGAAATTATATTTATGCTTCAAATGTCTTATGAAAACTTATTTATGCTTTTATATATTCAATTGCATGCCCATATACGTATAGATATATAAATAATGTTTAAAGGGCTTAGGAAGGCCATCCGCCCTATTTCCTTTTTCTCGATTTGGATGTGGTCTGGTGGGATTTCGGGTGACCATCCGAAGGTCGTTTCCATATTACTTATATATCATATATACATGTATAGACATAAAAGTACTTCCATATTCATACTTATCAGTACATCAATAGTTAGTTACCATCGGGGTAACACAGGAACATATACAGTTATACTAGAAACAAGTACATATACAGCTATACTAGAAACAAGTACATATACAGCTATACTAGAAACAAGTACATATACAGCTATACTAGAAACAAGTACATATACAGCTATACTAGAAACAAGTACATATACAGCTATACTAGAAACAAGTACATACACAACTATACTAGAAACATGTACATATACATCTATACTAGAAACAGGACATATACAACTATACTAGAACAAGAAACATTACACATACATGAATACGTTAACAATTGTGATCCACTGTGTCGGAGCATGCCTTAAATGTCATGGCCCGAGTTGTAGCCAGAATTCTCTTGGAGGGAGAGCGTGAGTTTGCGTATAGATCTATACTGGATTGACTATCCTACACCTTGCTGCTAGCTACAGCCGGACCTGCAGGTCTGCGGGTGCCAAACGTCATTTCTTTTTATTACGACCATTCATTATGTCGTTGTTACTAGTCGATAGCATGGTGCAATTTATCACATTATACCTTAATATAAATCCGGTTTAAGGTAGTAGTAATTAGTACAGCAGTAGTTCTTATTATACAAAACTACAGTACTACAATGATTTACCCATTACATATTTTAGTGATAACCTCACTTAAGCATTAATGTACATACTATATTTTATTAAATGATAGTTACACTTGGGAAATCACATACTTTTACAACAAACGAGTATACAAAACAGTTAAGCCTTGGTAGAAGGTTACTTTAATAGAAAATATAGGATTTTCTGAGAGATTCAAACTTTTACAAACACTTACTTACATTTTTACAAACTTATACATTGAGACAAGTTCAAACGCTTTGACAACAAACATTGACACTAAAATACTTATGAACTCACCAGCTTAATGCTGATAAACTCTTTCAAAATAACTTGTATTCTCAGGTCATCAGTAGACAGGTACCGAGGCCAGCTTTTGAGAAGATGGAGTGCATTCAAGACTCATCTCATATTATTTTGTTTTACATTATTTTGGTGTCTATAACTGTACAGAACACACTTGTATTAAAATTATATATTTAATGCAATGGATGATGTTGTTTGCTTATTTACATTTACTGTGTTGTGATACTATACATGACGTCCTCCACCCCAAAACGTTTCCGCCGTTCTTGGTTTTGGGGTGTGACAGTAGTATTGGTATCTATATATATTACCAAGCCCTCATAGGTGTGGAGGGTGTAAGGTGAGCATGAACAACCTATTGTGGTTGTTGTCGTTATTGCTAATTTAGGCCACTAGAGATGTACTGATACAAGCTCGACAAGAGGGACCACGAGTTGCTATTACACAAGCCAAAAGGAGATATTATGTAGAGATGGTCCATGGAGAGGTAGCCTAGGGTTGTAGAATGGAAGAAGAAGGCGCAACCCAAGCCTATTATTTAGTGGAGGTAAATGCAAACTAAGGTTGTTGGTCAATGGGATTATAATGTAACCAAAACGTTGTGGCGAGTGGTTGTTATCTAACGACTGATAGCAGTCTCCTCCGTTAAATGGTTGTTGATGGTTGTTTCCCTGATTTTGGTTAGCCTCCTCTCCAATTTTTGTTACAATTTTGATTTTTTTTCCTTGGTTGGAAAAAATCTATTCCAGGACCAAAACAATCGGTTGGGCGGACTGATCAGAGTGAGACAATTGGCGACAAGATTGTAACCTACGTTGTTCTTCAAGAAAAATCATGGATCTAGCCTCTAGAAACATAGGGAGTCGAGTTCTGTGATAGATCAAACTTGCAATGTAGTCGAATTTTGGTGTTAACCCATTTCTCATGTAAGTTCCAAGGTTCTTTTTAGGGGCAATCACATCAATGTTATCTAGACTTCGGTAATTGCTTTAATTCTAGTATAATATGTAGTGACAATTGAATATTTTATTATGATGTTTCACAACTCATTGTCAAGTTGGATCACTTTGGTGGATTTCAGAACTTACTTATTTCACAATCCGTAGAGTTACGTATGAGGAATCATTAAAAAGGGCTTATAATATGGTATTGTAAATCCAAACCTTGACAGTGGAATCCATTTAGTGTAACTTGGGTTTAGTTTTGTCATTCATAGTACCATCGGTGTGATCAAGTACACCGAAGCGGGTGCAATGTATCACAAATAGTTCTCTTCATGTATCATCATTAAGATGTTCAAGATCCCATTATAATGGGATGTATGCTTTGATGTTAGTTATTTACTACGGTTCTTCAAGAGAAGATGATGAGTGGTATTGTAGCCGACCATGGTAATGGTAGGAATAAAGAAACATCAAGAAATTACGGTTTTATGGGTTTAACTTGCTACCATCTTAATTAATATTCTTATATTTCTTTTATAATCCATCATTCTCATCAAACCTAGACCTACACAAAAGGACTGGTCTAAGGTTGTGTTTGGCGCGCCACAGCTAGCTTATTTTTCGAGTTTTTTTAAGTTGTCATGGTTGTCAAGTCAAAAAGTAGCTTATATGTTAGTTTTTTAAAAAGCTATTTAGACTAACTTTTTAGGAACTTTTTAAAAATTTTCCATATATACCCCTTAATTAATTATAAAAAAAACATTTTTTTTTAAATGTCCTTTTATAGCATTTCATATTTTTCAGCTAGTTTTACCAATCATTTCTTATCAGCTAGCTTTTCAGCTATCAGCTAGTTTTGTATTTAACAGCTAGGTTTTTAGCTATCAGCTAGTTTTTCAGCTAATAACTAACTTTTCAGCTAGTATGTCAAACATAGTCTAAGACCGAACCTGAAAAAAGACCGAGATTGGACTAGTCTAAATCAAGATTTGACTGGAAAAAAAAAATCGGGCTGAAAAAAAGACCATCCAAGACTGGTCCAAGAAAAAACTGACCATTCTGAGACCAATCCCAAAAAAAGATCGAACCATTTCGAGACCGACACAAGACCAAACTGAAACCGATATCAAAAAAGACCAGAAGTCAAAGTTTATAAATATATCATTTTTGTGTTAATTAAACAATTTTTTATCACACACTATCTAACTTCTTCTTTTTTCCTTTTATTAAACTTTAGTGTATCACTTTTATACACAATTTTTATCACGGACTATCTAACTTCTTTTCTTTTTTTCTTTTATTAAGCTTTAGTATATCATTTTTAATAGAGTTTAATCTATCATTTTGGTGTTAATGAGAAATTAGAAATTGAAACTAAAAAAACCCAATGAATATCGAAATCGAACCGAAAAACCCGAAAACCAAACAATAAAATATGCACGGAAAAAGCGCGAGACCGGACCGAAAAATACCGAGATCAGTCCCAAAAAAAATCGGACTGAAAAAGATCGATATGAAAAAAACCGGTCCAAAACCGGACCGCTTCGAGACCGCAAAAATATCAGACCGTCGAGACCAACCCAAAAACTGAGATCGCAAATGTGGGTGTCTAATCAAACCCAATTATAAATACAAATGTATAATGGGCTCGCTAAAAACACCATACAAAGTGGACTACATGGGCTTAGTAATACAACATAATACGCACAAAAATTGCCGTTCCTGGATTAGTCCTAAGTAAATCCTTTTTTTCTGGATCGGTCTTTTTCTAGACCGGTCCCGATCGGTTCTCGGTCGGTTCTTTTTCGGTCCATCATTTTTCAGATATGTCTTTTTACGGATCGATCTTTTTACGGATCGGTTTTGCTCTAAACTAGTTTGATACCAGTTTTTTTTCAGTTCGGTTCGGATTCGATTTTTTTTCGGGTTCAATTTCAGATTTTTTCCGATTTCAGATTTTCCGACTTTTTTTTGCTCGGGTTGTCTTATGCTACATTTGATTCCATTTTATAACCTTTACTCTTTGTACAATTTTAGCCGTTTGACAATTCTAATTGTTGCATTATATTTCTTGGCCAAAACAAATCGGCAAAAAACATTTACTGCCTTGTATTTCCACTTTCTAGCCGTTAGCTAATTTTCAATACTTATTAGTTGGTTGAGTAAAATAAACATTAAAGAAAAGGTTTGGGGATTTGTCCCACATTATTCGGTGGTATAAATAAGAAAGGGAATGTGAAAGCATTATAAAAAGAGAATGAAACAAAAGGAATCATGGAGATCTGATGTTTAATTGGGCTATCGAAGTCATGCTTGTTGGGTATTACCTTTCTTGAAGCCTCTTCTCACTCACACATCGTATGATTGTATGGGAGGCATTACGGGCGGACCCGAATCCGCATGGATCCATTGAAACTAGGCTAACAAGACAAATAAACATTTCCTTAATAATTCCACATGTAATGTAATATAACAAAATCATGAATTATTATTTTTTAAATCAACCCGAAAGAGGTTAACCATGTAATATCCGCATAAGGTGGTTTTGCTTCCTTAGAATACATTAACTAAATAAATAGTTTCTAAAAATATGTATACTTTAATATAACAAACGATTTTTCAAGCTAATAAATAACGAAAATCATTTAAATTCCAAAAAGAAAAAACTATTTTTGTCTCAAATTCATCATTAGAATCCAAACCGCACTCCATGGCTTGAGGACGAGGTCACTCCTTTTTGTAGTAAAAAACAAAAAAAATCTTTTAGCTCCAACAAACTTTTATCTACTCTTTAGTTTGTTAGTTTATACCATTTTAATACTTTTAAATCGGCTAAGAGAGCGTGCAAGAGTTTTCAGAGCTTTTGCATCCCCAAAAAAAATGAAGGAACTTTTTCAAAAATTTTGTTAATGAACAAGTTTTCAATGATTTGATGGGTCATGAAGTTTTCAACCAATTGTAAATAGATAACTTATAATATGGTCTCGCAAATAAGCCATTTGAAAATGTTTTCATATTATAAAGATAAATTAGGTTTTTTATTTTAAATTTTTTCATGAAATTTGAAAAGGTCCACAAAGATCACCTATTGTTAGACATCAACACAATTACATTTTTCACTTTTCATATATAAACGCTAACCAAAACAAAATCAACCACATATAAAACACGATGAGTACTTAAGCCCCACCTCTTTAAAGTCTAAAACATTCCAATCAACCAATCTCAAGGCCAAAGTGAAGAAATAAATTACAATATCAAAATATGATAGTACACACATGAACCTCCTCACCCCCTCATTCTTGGATTCAACGTCCTCAATGCTAAGCACAAGTATTTAGGGGCAACGCATACACAATCTCAAACTCAAACTCTATACACAACAAACATAATGTTTTCAAAACTAAAAATGATAATAGACTAGAACTTAAGACCTCACGTATGAATGCATTAAATCACAATATCCAAAGAGCAAAGAAAGTGTTCATACTTAAATCTAAAACTTATGTATTAGTGAAAATACATGGTCTCAAACTCATATATAAATGGTATATAAATGTGGAGTAAGCTACAAAAACACACAAATTCACTATCCCTACAATGACATAGATCATGGATTAAGATCATAATAGCACCAATGAAAGTATGAAACCACACACAATCTACAAAACAAGACATAAAAGCTAAAACTAGCCACCACTCCAAACCATATTTTCAACTGTTCAAAAAAAAAAACCTTCAAGCAACAAAAGGATAGTGGAACACAACCAAAATAAAGTCACAAACTCAAAACACTTCCAAATACAGATAAAAGTAAAACAAAGACACAAGGGCAATTTAGGCAATATTAGGTTCATAACCATGGACCCTAACTCGATATATGCAAGTATGGCTAGGGCTTCCATGATTGGACATGAATTCAAGCCTGATTGTGTCCACAGCAGTTTTTGATTCCACCACATTGAAAGTCTGTGCATTACTCTTTTCAAGATCGTATGTAAACTCGGTCAGCAAATTCATCTTTTCGGTCAGCTCCTCGCTGCCCAACCATCCCAAAACTTTACAGTCCTTGGGAGCACTGGATCGGTCAAATGCCACACTCTGTTCATGTTCATCACACCATAAAACAAGAAAAAGTTAATGACACTTTTTGTAGGATGATTTTTGCAGCATATGTTTTATGTCCTATGATAAGTTAAACCTAGTTGTTACAGATATATACAACAGACATAAAGGTTTAGCAGCCAAAAAGCATAAAATAGTTCATAGAAAGTTAGAAACGAACCTTGGAAACATGTTCAAGAGTAATAGCCTCAGGAATAACAGCTGTTCGAAGCTTAATATCAACAAAACCAGTGTCTCCTTTGAGAGGGAAGCATTCGCCAGGTTGACCAAAACTCGGTTGCAGGATCTTCACAGCACCACTATGCACATTCCCAGCAATCCATCTGCTAAGTTTGCTAGAACGAATGAAAGGCTCGGAATGCTTCAACACCATAGCACCACCAGATGCCACAGCATAATCAATCCTGCCAAGCCCATCTGCAGCGTGTTTTTCGATTTCTTTCTCCACGATTTCTTTGGCGAAAGCCCTAATTTCATCCAATTTTAAATCACTGATATCGTCGACTCCCTTTTTCCCCTTGAATTCCTCTAAAAATCTGTTGAACTCGTCTTTGGTAAGCCAATTAGTGGTTAAGGAGTTCTCCATAGTTTTAAGTCTTCCGTCAAAGTCATTAACCCTGCTGGAAATTTCAGCACCTTTGTCGTCAATTCTCTTGCTCAATTCGGTTTTCAGACCTGCAATCTCATTCTCGATCTTCCGATCCACAACTTCAACCTGAACTTGCATCATTTTGGTTGTGGTCTTCAAGAAAGCTTCGACCTCTGCAATCCTTCTTTCGTAATCAGAACTAGGGATAAGAATCGAATCAAAACCACTCCCTTGATTGAACGCTAGTCTACGAATCATTTGAGCCAAAAGCAAGAGTATAAGTATAAGAGCGAAATTCTTCATGATTACACTTACAACCCTCTTCCATGGAGCCTTCGTAGTGGAGGGGGCGCCGCCCTTCTTATCGGTGGTCCGTTTTCGTGGCTTGGTGGTTGAATTCGTGGGTAACGAGTTCTTGGTTTGAACAGCATCCCTAGATCTTTCGAGAACGGTTTCGGCTCCTGCTCTGATTGAATGACTGAGATCTTTCCCTCTACTGGTTTCGCCGCCGCTGAGCGGAGGAGCATCAATTCCATCACTGCCGCCCAAATCTAAGCCGGATTTTTTCTCACCGGTGAATAAAGGTCTACGCATAGCAGCAGAAGGGTTTGCAGTAATTGAGACAGTGGACGACGACATTGAGAATTTGGAGACTGTTTTCAAATGAGATTTGGGAATATAAGGGATGGTGTGAAAAAATTTCAAAGAAAATGAAAATTTTAGGAGGGAATTTCTTCGAGTTTTCGATGTAGAAAGAGAGAATGAGGAAGGTCAGATGATGAGACGACCAAAACCGTAGGGGAAGTGGATGAAAAAACCTCTTGAGAGAGCGGTTCCACGTTCAAAATGACACCACCGATCTCGAAACTTCAACCCTTTCTTCTCCAAACAAAATGTGACAATGTTTTTGTATTTGGAATTTAGAAACTTCAACCCATATGTTTGTGACTTTTAACGGAGTTCATGATTTACTTGTTTTTGTTGTATTAGTATTATTTTACCGGGACATACTTGATGTATATGTTTATTGTTTAATAAAATTAATAGGTATATGATTTAGCCAATGTGTTAATACATATGATTAATTATTTATAAACCAACACTTAATCAAAAACAAGAAGAGGGATGTTTACTAAAGTAAAATAAGGATGGTGAGAAGTGAGAGAATTGAGAGTCTTCGCAATTATGATCATTAAATTGAAGCAATTATGATCATTAAATTGAAGCGTGTCAACACCCAAGCTAACTATAGTCGACAGAAAGCTAACTATGGTTGTTACAGTTTAGCAACCTCTAACTAACTCACAATTACCATTAACTAACTTTATGCTAACATCCCCTTGAGCAAAACATTGGAAAACATTTGAATCTTAGAATGAAGTAGTTGAAATCGTGGAGTCGGTAACCTTTTTGTAAGGTCCATAAGGATGTCTGCAAGTTGAGATCATATATGAACATATCGAACCATAAGAGAGTTGTTTAAAACCATATTTCAGACAAAAAAAGTATATCAATCTCTATATGTTTAGATCTTTGATGAAAAAATAGAATTTATTGCAAGATACGTGACACCAATATTTCACACCAAAGAGTAGGCAAACTAACAATGGAAACTTGAGCTCACTAATTAGAGACATGAATGATACTCAACTTCTATACTAGACCTTGTAGCCATGTATTATTACTTAGAACTCCAACTAATAATATTTGGAGCAAGAAAATACAATAACCACTTGTAGATCGGCAATCATCAGTAAACCAACATAGTCAACATAAGAATATGCATGTAATGATGTTGATGAAGACTTATGTATCACAAGTCCATGAGAACCATTAACTTGAAGATAACGCAATATTCGTTTTGACCGCGATCCAATATTGTGACAACCCGGAAATTTTTTGATTTTTAAACCCAGTCAATCAGCTCAACTGAGTGTCAAACTCGTTAGTACTGAGTTCTACCCAGCTAAAGGACATTCTAAGGAGTTTTAAACCTAATATACTTAAGGAATAAGTGTTAGAAAGTACCTGCTAGAACCACAGTGTAGCAAATCAAACCTTAACCTCATCAAAATGAGTTCACGGCCACAAGGCAATGAGTTTACGGCCGTAAACTCAAGTGTATATATATGGTCCTTGGCCATTTTTCTCATTCTTTCCTTTCCTTGGCCGATTTTCTTAAAATCCTCTCAAGTATCATCAAGATTTCCTTCCAAGATCTTCATATAAGTAAGTATTCTTCCTAGATTTGTTGATACATTTCTTAATCTAGTATCCTTCCATGATTTCATCCATAGAAATCACTCTTTTATTAGATCTTCAAGTTTCACCAAGAACACACACTAGTGTTCTTGGCCAAAACCGACCATTTCAAGCTTCTACATCGTAAGTACTCTTCCCTATACTTCTTATCTAGTTAGTACCCATGCTTAGAGACTTGAAACATCAAGAACACAAGGACAAAAGGAGTTTACGGCCAAGCCATCTCCCAAGGCCGTAAACCCCTTTAAGGTTGCCATTTTGGCTATAAACCCTCCTAGATACAAAGCTAGTGACCCAGGACCCTTCATGGATGAGATTAGGACCCTAAACTACTCTCAAGTGCACAATGACCATGAGTTTACGGCTGTAAACTCCTTTGGGCCGTAAACTCATCAAAAGCCTTCAATAGGTTGGTCTTTTTCATACTTATGTAGAGCAAAAGTCCCTAAAGTTTCCCTAGCTTTCAAACCAACACATATGCATGTTTGACCATGAGTTTATGGCTGTAAACTCCCTTCAGCCGTAAACCCATGGTACTAAACTCTTGTTAGTGCCATTCCACACCCTTTACGTCAATCACATGTGATTCCAATACTTGGTTAAAGTGTTTCCTAGTCCCGTGAGGTGTTTCCTTGCCTTTGGTTACCTCCAAACCCTATATGTATGTCAATATATGTCATTTAGGACTTGTAAAGTCTCGGGACATCATTCGTGAAGCTTCTCATCCTTACACACATACCCATTTGAATCACCCACATCAGGTGAGTTCATACCCCGTAATTAATCTTTTAAATTGTTTTAAATGTTGTTAGGGGGATACAAGTTGAACACAATTTATAATTGTGTAATTGTTTGTTAAGCATCTCTTAAAGGATTACTTATGTCTTTTATAAGTAATCAAAACATTTCAAAAGCTCTTTTAAAGTTATGTTACTTTTTAGTTTAACAAAACTCCATTTTAAAGTACAAGCATAACTTAGTAGTAAAACAAGTTTTTTCAAAAACAGTTCAAGTTAAACATTGGTAAACTAGAATGGGTATAGTTTAGAGATTCAGTTCATACTAGATACAATACACGATAACATAAGAGAACACATAATAAAGAGAAACAAGGAGGAAGATACAATACACGATAACAGAAAGAACATACAAAGATACTATACAGAACAAACATAATAAGGTGCTATAGTTGTTGGGTTTTGAGCAATCTAACACTTCCTAAGTGTGCATGAAACCCTAATAAACCTTGGATCTATGTTTGTCTAAATACATGCAAAATAATAATTTTCCAAGGTTTATAACCTATCTAACATGGCATGGGGAACATTTCAACATAAAAGAGTTAGAAGAGATTACATACCTTTTGGTGAGTTTGGTTCTAAGGAGTTTGAGGGCCAAGCACCAATAGTGTGAATGCCTCAAATGGAATCACAAACACCACAAACTCTTGGAAAACTTTGAGAGAGTATACACCTTGTATAAAATCGGCCACACACATGCACACACACACACTAGTTCACTAGTTTTCTCTTAGGCTCCATTTCATACTCCATAAGCATGCTTATATAGTATGCATGTTTAGGGTGAAACCCTAATAACCCATGTCTTTTCCTTTCCAAGGATCCATGGCTTAAAAGCTCCATGGATCATCCATGGACTTCCACATAAGCCTAGCCCATTAACAAATGAGTATTAGCCCACACTATATAAAACAAATAGCCCATAATCAAATTAGTCTTCCTTTTAATCTCTAAATTAATTCATAATTAATTTAAGACTAAAACTAATTAAATAACGTAACTTCATATTAATATATTATAACTCATAATATATTAATAAACATATGTGTATAACTCTCATAAAATTATCCATAATAGTTTGGATGAGATGCAACCCAAATGGACCATGCCGGTCGGGTCAAGTATATACCAAATAAGTTATGGACTTAGACACCTTATCCAACAGACTCCCACTTGGATAAGTCTAATAACTATATTTGCCTATATCTTCAGGAACCAACCAGCAATCGTAGCTCTCGAAAACTCCCTCGAACTATGAAGACTCTGTTGAACTATGAAGCGCCATTTTAGATAAGTGATCACATAATCCTCTGTTCTCATGATATCAGCCGGACAAACACATGGAACTATGTCTTGCTTATTGTCTAGCAGTTGTTTCTCGATTTTCCGATTTTTTTGACGAAGAACTTCACTGAACACATCGGTTTAGTTCTGACCAGGCCTGGTACATGGGTCAACACAAAATCATCGAGGGGCCCAGATATCGCTTCTATTTCTAGAAGGAACAGATAAACTTCGACTGATATGCTTGTTCTACTACTTATTGAATTGTACACAAAGGTACGTTTTATAACATCAAGTTACTGATGTGTTTACGTGCAATCAATGCACAACCAACTCATAGGTAACAACTCATATCTCTAGGTTTAAAGATTTATATGATGTTATCGTCTCACGATCACTCGAGATAAATTCCATGAAGTGATACAAGTGAGCGTGGGTTTATACCAATACTCATAACTTATGAGTACTCATGAATGTTGCAGCAACCATTGCCATGTCTAAACACCTTTAAGGCATCTACAAACCCAATTCATGACAATCTTGATTCATACCTACTTCCGACCTATGATCGATTGTGGAGGTTTGAATAAATTAATTATTCTGGAAGTCAAAACATGCAAAACTGAAACAATAGTAAATAATTGACAATGATAGTAACACTTTACTCATAAATAAATCACAAATTTTATTCATCATCAAACGTCGATTACATTTTACAAGTTTCAGGAAAACTATCTAATCTGTAAAACTAATATCGTCCCTCAGCCCGATGCGTCTCGCATGCTGAAAATGCTTAACCCTCGTCAGTCCCTTCGTAAGGGGATCTGCAGGATTATCATCCGACGATATCCTCCTTGTCACAAGGAGTCCTTCTTCAATCTTGTGTCTTATGAAGTGATATTTTCTATCAATGTGTCGGGATCTGCCATGATCTATGGGTTCCTTGGCTAAGATAACCCCACCATTGTTGTCACAGAAAATCTCTATAGGTTCCTTAATAGCTTGTACAACTCCAAGGTCTCTGATGAAGTTCTTTAGCCATATCGCCTCCTTCGCTGCTTCACTCGCTGCTATATACTCTGATTCACAAGTCGAATCAGCCACCGTCTCCTGCTTGGAACTCTTCCAAGAAATTGCCCCTCCATTTAAGGTAAAGATCCAGCCCGACTGAGAGCGGAAATTATCCCAATCAGTCTGAAAACCAACATCACTATACCCTAATACTCTCAAGTCATCACTGCCACCAAGGGTAAGGACCCAATCCTTAGTCCTCCACAGGTACTTGAGAATGTTCTTTACCGCGGTCCAATGAGCCTTACCAGGGTTCCCCTGATACCTGCTGACCATGCTTAAAGCAAATGCCACATCAGGACGGGTACAAGTCATAGCATACATGATCGAGCCAACTGCGGAAGCATACGGTAATTGGCTCATCTCAGCTATCTCTGCCTCTGTACTCGGACTCTGAGTCTTACTCAGTTTGGTATTGCTTTGGATCGGTAAATCTCCTTTCTTGGAATTCTCCATGTTGAACCTTTTCAACACCTTATCCAAGTAGGTACTCTAACTAAGTCCAATTAGTCTTCTACTCCTTTCTCTTAATATCCTTATCCCTAGGATATAGGTAGCCTCCCTTAGGTCCTTCATAGCAAAGCACTTCCCAAGCCAGGACTTAACCTCCTGCAAGGTTGGGATGTCATTTCCTATGAGTAGTATGTCATCCACATACAGTACCAAGAAGCTAACTATACTCCCACTAGCTCTGACATACACGCAAGACTCATCTTCGCTTCTCGAGAAGCCAAACTCTTTTACCTTCTCATCAAAACAAAGATTCCAGCTACGAGATGCTTGTTTTAATCCATAAATGGATTTCTCAAGCTTGCATACTCTATTAGGGTACTCTGCACTGACAAAATCCTCTGGCTGATTCATGTACACATCCTCAGCCAACTTTCCATTAAGGAAAGCGGTTTTGACATCCATTTGCCATATTTCATAATCATGAAATGCTGCAATGGCTAACATAATCCTAATAGACTTAATCTTTGCTACCGGCGAGAAGGTTTCATCATAATCAATACCTTGAGTTTGAGTAAAACCCTTCGCAACCAGTCGAGCCTTATAAGTATGCACTTTTCCTTCCATGTTTGTCTTCTTCTTGAAGATCCATTTGCACCCGACTGTTTTACGGCCCGGTACATGGTCAACCAAGTTCCAAACTTGATTGTCATACATGGACTGTATCTCGTTGTCCATAGCCTCCTTCCATTTAGCAGACTCCGGGCCTGCCATGGCTTCCTTAACACTGCTGGGTTCATCCAAATTTACCAGTGTACTATCACTAATAAACGTATCACCTTCCGTAGTAATATGGAAGCCATAATAAAACGAAGGTGTGTTCCTAACCCGTGTGGAACGCCTCGGAGGTACAGACTCGTCAGCTGGATCAACAGGAGTTTCCTCCTCAGGTTGATTGCTAGTGTCTGAGGTTCCTTCACCAATTGATTCTTGAATTTCTTCAAGATCAATCTGCCTCCTACTGTCTCCTTGGCTTATAAATTCTTTCTCGCGAAAGATCCCTCTTCGTGCTACAAACACCACATCCTCACTGGGTCTGTAGAAGAGGTAACCGAAGGATTTCTGTGGGTAGCCGATCAAAATACACCTTTCGCTTCGGGGTTCAAGCTTATCATGAGTTTCACGCCTCACGAAAGCTTCGCAACCCCAAATTTTGATGTGGTCCAAATTGGGAACCTTCCCAGTCCACATCTCATGAGGTGTTTTGGTAACATTCTTTGTAGGGACTAGATTAAGGATATGGGCGGCAGTCTCTAAGGCATACCCCCAAAAAGAGATTGGTAACGAAACTCGACTCATCATAGAGAGAACCATGTCCAACAAAGTTCGATTACGCCTCTCAGCTACACCATTCAGCTGTGGTGTCCTGGGAGGAGTCAATTGTGAGACAATCCCACACTCCTTAAGATAGTCAAGGAACTCGGTACTAAGATACTCACCACCTCGATCGGATCGAAGCATCTTAATGTTCCTGCCCAATTGATTTTCTACTTCCTGTTTGAATTCCTTAAACCTTTCAAAGGTTTCGGACTTATGTTTGATTAAGTAGACATACCCATATCTACTAAAATCATCAATAAAAGTCACATAATACCGATTAGCATCCCTTGCGGCGGTTTTGAATGGTCCACATACATCAGTATGTATTAGGTCCAACAAACCCTCACCCCTCTCACAAGTTCCAGTGAAGGGTGATTTTGTCATCTTTCCAAGTAGACAAGATTCACAATTATCATCCGATTTAAGGTCGAATGATTCCAAGACTCCACTCTTTTGGAGTTGGCCTATGCGTTTCTTGTTTACATGTCCAAGACGACAATGCCACAATGATGCTTTATCTAGGCTAGTAGAAGAATCAATATACAACACATTATTTCCTAAGTTGTCTACAATCGACACAGTTTCATACACACCATCACAAGGTAATGCTTTAAAATAAAACACATTATTAAAGAAAGCATTAATACCACCACATTCATTATCAAACGAAAAGGTAAAACCTTGTTTGTACAAAGCATGAAAAGAAATAATATTCCTCGCCATTTCAGACGAGTACACACATTTATTCAAATATAATTTCAACCCATTATTAAGCACCAAAGTATAAACTCCAATCTCGGAAACAGGTGAAGCCTTCCTATTCCCCATGATTAAGTTTATCTTTCCGTGCTCCACATCCTCACTTCTTCTTAGGCCCTGCAAATCAGAACATATGTGAATAGCACATCCTGTATCAAGCACCCAAGAGTTAGAATATGTTGAGTAATTAGACAATATAGTGTAAATACCTGCATGGGTGGGTTTCACTTTCCCATCCTTTAGATCCTGCAAGTACTTAGGGCAGTTTCGCTTCCAGTGTGCCTTTTCATGGCAATAAAAACATTCAGCATCCTTGGGAATGGCAGAAAGAGTGGCAGAACCGTTCTTGGTCTTTGATGAGGAGCCTTCAAGAGACTTTCCCTTGGTACCCTTCGAAGGGTGCTTCCTCTTCTTCCCTTTGCCTTGCCCAATAGCTAAAACAGGGGTAGATGTTGGAGTAGGAGTAGTAGAGGTAACAACCGCTTTACCCTTAAGACCGGATTCCGCGGTCTTCAAGAGTCCTTGAAGTTTTCTGAGGGTAACTTCCTCCTTGTTCATATGATATGTCATTCGAAAATGATCATAACAAGAAGGCAAGGAGTGCAAAATGATGTCAATTGCCAACTCCTCAGGGATGTTAACATTCAGCTTCAGCAAACGGTCCACATACCTTTGCATCTTTTGCATGTGGCCCGTGACGGATTCACCGTCCTTCATGCGGGTAGTTATTATGGAGGAGATTATTTCATACCGTTCCTGACGAGCACTCTGATGGTACCTTTCCATCAGGTCTTGGTGCATCTCAAAAGGGTAGAAATCTTTATATGACTTTTGGAGCTCGGCTGTCATCGTGTCCATCATGATACATGACACCTTAGTAGCATCTCTCTCATGAGTCCTGAATTCAGTGATCTCCTCAGGAGTAGCAGTAGACTCATCAAGTTCTTTTAACTCCTTATCGAGGACATATTCCTTGTCCTCGTAACGAGTAACCATCCTGATGTTCCTAATCCAATCCATGAAGTTGGAACCATCAAAGATGACCCTCCCACAAAGATTCATGAGAGAGAAAGAACCAGTTGGGTTAGAGCCTGAAGCATTAGTGTTGGAAGACATCTGAAAGAAGAAAGTGAGTTTAGATTAAATATTTAGGATCCTTAATAAGACACCCAAATGTAATATTAAGGCTAGGATCCAATTACAATATATTACACTTAGAAGAGGGATGCCGTAATCTAAGTAATAATATATTTGAAAGGTAGGTGAATGACGATTCACCAATTTCCACCATGAAAACGAAATGATTTATTAGGTTTAATTGGATTTTAAATTCCTAGATTCTTTTGAGATTCATTGAACTTTTCAATGGCATGTTTCAATCTCGATTGTGCCCTTCAAGTTTTGTGACTGGGATGCCAAGGATCACAAAACAAGGTGTGAATAACCATGCTAATTCACTTGGTACCCTTAATATTATCACCTAATCAATGTGCCGGTTAACCACACACGCTCCATTGATCTATGACAAACATTAAGTCACCCTTCGTGATCCTTACTAGTCCTAGTTAGTGTGCCAGTTAACCACACACACTCCACTAACGACTTGGTAAGGTACAAAGTGTGAATTCCATGGACTAGCACCATGTTCACATTTTTCCTAAAATAACTAAGATTGGGAATTAAAAGAGTTTAGTTATTTTATAATATTCATTATACTTTTAATGAGGATTTAAAGTCATTGTTCTACCCGTTCGGCTAACGACCCTCCACCGATCAAGCAAGCGGTGGGTGAGAGTATACACCCATTAAGTCGCCATTTTATAGGCAACAACCTTATACCCACCTTATAGACCGGCTTCGTGAATGAGGCCTACTAACGATAAAACGACTTATTCTTATACATATATATAATAATTAACCATTAATGTTATAAATAGTATAAGGGTTGAATTTTAACTATTAAAACTCTAAGTGTTGGAATTAAAGTTTATTAAAGTGTGTGAAACTTTACAAATTCCAAAACTTGAGGGCAAGTTTTGTAACTTTGCAAAACTCTTCATTTCATAACTTATGAATTAAAGGTTCATAAAAATGAAGACTCTTCATTTTCATGTAACTTATGTGTTTTAAGTGTGTGTTAAATAAGAGTGACCCTTGGAAATCCATAACTTGAGGACAAATTATGGACTCCATTAAAACACATAAATGATAAAGAATTAATCCTAAACAATTCAGCAAATAATTCCTATCATTTTCTAAATTCATAAGAACATGAACATGATCATCAAAAATTCAAGAATTATATGAACACATAAAATCATGGAATTTTGATATATGCTATTGTAAATGGATTACAACAACCATTACACCAACTAAAATAAGTTTTATAACTCCAAAACAGTTTAGGGTAATGTTTCTATTCCATTTCCAGCAGCAAAAGTCGAGAATCTGCACTCTTTCGATCCTACTCGTCGAGTGCATGAACTGACTCGTCAAGTAGGTTGAAGTTTGCCTTGGACTCGTCGAGTCCCCCCAATGGACTCGGCGAGTCTACCATGCAGACAGCGACGATTTCGACTTTTTTCACTATTTTGCATCAAGTATCAAACAAGCAAGCCTAGGCTCTGATACCACTGTTGGGTTTTGAGCAATCTAACACTTCCTAAGTGTGCATGCAACCCTAATAAACCTTGGATCTATGTTTGTCTAAATACATGCAAAATAATAATTTTCCAAGGTTTATAACCTATCTAACATGGCATGGGGAACATTTCAACATAAAAGAGTTAGAAGAGATTACATACCTTTTGGTGAGTTTGGTTCTAAGGAGTTTGAGGGCCAAGCACCAATAGTGTGAATGCCTCAAATGGAATCACAAACACCACAAACTCTTGGAAAACTTTGAGAGAGTATACACCTTGTATAAAATCGGCCACACACATGCACACACACACTAGTTCACTAGTTTTCTCTTAGGATCCATTTCATGCTCCATAAGCATGCTTATATAGTATGCATAGTTAGGGTGAAACCCTAATAACCCATGTCTTTTCCTTTCCAAGGATCCATGGGTTAAAAGCTCCATGGATCATCCATGGACTTCCACATAAGCCTAGCCCATTAACAAATGAGTATTAGCCCACACTATATAAAACAAATAGCCCATAATCTAATTAGTCTTCCTTTTAATCTCTAAATTAATTCATAATTAATTTAAGACTAAAACTAATTAAATAACGTAACTTCATATTAATATATTATAACTCATAATATATTAATAAACATATGTGTATAACTCTCATAAAATTATCCATAATAGCTTGGATGAGATGCAACCCAAATGGACCATGCCGGTCGGGTCAAGTATATACCAAATAAGTTATGGACTTAGACACCTTATCCAACAATAGCATGGGAAAACTACATGATATAATTATACCAATGAATCACTAACGCATTGTACTAAACAAAAGGTGATAGTTATATTGGGTATACATGATCATATATGTGACATCCCCAATTTCACGGCCAGAAAAGACCGATTTGTTTATGCTTTGTTTTATAAAATCAGAGTAATCCTTTGATTAAAAGAGTTGCAGAATTTGTTCTCAAAACAAAACATGATAAGAATTTATCAAAAGCATTTCTGAAAGAAGTGTATTTTCATTTATAACAAAATATCGGGATGTCATGTTCCGATACAGACACGTAAGCATAAACAGAACTTACATTTAATTACACTAATGATTTACATCTCCTTTAATCTCTCAGTGAAATAAGTCTTCGTATTGATACCTGTGATACAAAGAAAACTGAGAGGTTTAGGCTTGGGAGCGTGGTGAGCATATAGGGTTTTCAACCCACAATAATATAATTATTATATTTAATTATCAAACAATCAACCCAATTACCCATCCCCATTATCTTCTTTGATTCTTAATGTTTTACCCTACGAATCAACTATCCTTCAATCATTCATTCCTAAGTATTGACTCTAAGGAATAGACACAGATTCCATTGTTACTTAAGGTGCGACTACCAATGATATCTATTAGGCGCATCTGCAAATATTATCATTTAGGCGCATCTGCCAGGATTATGTCATTTAACTATTAAGCACATCTGCTAGGATTATGACATTTACTATTAAGCGTATCTGTTAGGATTATGACATTCACTATTAAGCGCATCTACTAGGATTATGACATTCACTATTATGCGCATCTACTAGGATTATGACACTCTACATTAGGTGCATCTGCCAGGATTATCTATAACATCTTTCATACCACATCTGTCACAGCCCCAAACCAAGGATGGAGGAAATGTTCGGGGATGGAGGACTTCATGTATAGTATCATAACAACAAATGCAATAGTGATTTAAGCAAACACAACCAACATATATATAATTGAAGAAGTTACATCATTGTATGAATTACATGTTTCAAAATCAATTACAATATGTTGACAAAATATGAAAAGTTTGACACCTTAACGTCCCATCCTCAAAAGCACTTGGTTACCTGTTTAGTGATTCCTTGAGAATACAAGTTGTTTGAAAAAAAATGTCAACATGAGGGTTGGTGAGTTCATAAGAGATTTCTTTAGAGAAGTAAACCGTTTTCCGTCTAAAAGCGTTGAGATATGTATTTAGAAAATACAATATTTTCTTTAATGTGTGTATGTAGTTCTATATCCCAAGTGATGTGTAGTCATAAATACCTAAACCGAGAGTGTATAGTAATATCTGTATTTATTGATATAAAAGTGATTTTAAATCGACATAAAACCCCTTTTGTTCTATAAAAAAATCCCGTAAACTTTATGTATTGTTAGCTCCCTATGTGAGTCGCTATAACCATACTATGCCTAAAGGTAACCTGCACAACGTCTTTTAGACGCCCTGATCCTATGACTCTTGTCACCCGCAGACCTGCCGGTCCAGCTGTAGCTAGCAGCAAGGTATGGGATGTCAACCCCAATATAGATCTATACACAATTATCACGCTCTCCCTACAAGAGATTTTGGTTATAACTTGCAGGAATTGGGATCCCGTACTCAGATGTACGGGGAGAGATAGTCTCACATTCTGAGTTAACGAGTTTACGTGTAGTGTGCATGAGTGTAGAACCTTTATGTATGAATGTTGTGACAACCCGAAATTTCCATTTTGTACCAACTATATCACTTCAATAGAAGTTGTAGCAGTCACAGTTAATTTTCAGACTCTTCGCGTAAGTTTGAGAAATTCAGGGTTTACACTTCAGGAAATATCAGGAGAGTGGGTGCACTTGGGTTTGGTGCAACACTGTTATTCCAACACTCTAATTTATTAGGGATCATTTCAAGAATAAAAATTTTTTCTGCCAAAATATCTCAGGACTATAAATAGATTTCTAAACCAAAATCATTCATTATTCACATTTCCGACTAGAGAAAAGCCATTTTCTCTCTGACGGATCTTCGGGTTTTTATACCAAAACGTGAGTAACTCTTTATAGTATTGTTAGAAAGCTTTATACGTGTCTATAACATGTTTTAGAAGGCTAAAACATGAAATCTAGGAGTTTACACCTCGAGGTGTTCTTGAGCGGTAAACTCCCGAAACGAAACCAAAACCGACACACGTGTTATGATAAGGCCTTAGATGTTTATGTATGCATGTTAGGGACAATAAAACAAGCCAAAAGCCACCCAAGATTAGGAGTTTACGGCCCATAAATCTCTTAGGCTGTAAACTCCATATTCTAACATTACATGGTGTTTTGAGGACACTAGGAATTTAAGGCTTGTATCTAGACTATTTCCCCAAGTAGAACAAGGTCTTAAACACATCAAATGACACAAATCAAAGTGAGTTTACGGCCCAAGAGAAGCTTAGGCCGTAAACTCCATAAGAATGGACAAAAGGGTGGTTTCAAGACAACTAAAGCCCTAGACCCCTTCATGGAATTGTTTCACACAAAAATGAGGAACCAAAATACATAAAAATCACTCATCAAAGTGAGTTTACGGCCAAGAGAATGCTCTTGGGCCGTAAACACAAAAGGATGGCACCAAAGTGTGCTTAGGGTTCTCATTAGCTTTAAACAATTGTCTAGAACATATCCCACAAGTGCAAGAGGCTTGAAAGCAACTAAAACCCACATTTCTTAGAGTTTACGACCGTAAACTCTAAGGGTAATAGCCTTGAGGCCGTAAACTCCTAATTGGAGTACTTCTAGACCTTAAACCCTTCCAAGGACTTTGCCACTAAGTTAGAACAATTCTAGAAAGCATTTGGGACTTCAAAACACACCAAACACACATGTTTGGGAGTTTACGGCCGTAAACTCAAGAGTTTACAACTGTAAACTCCATGTGTGATGGTTTAGAGAGAGTAAACTCTCATATGGGGTCCTTTGGAAACCCTAAACACAAGTACCCTGTCCCACAATGGCTTAGATGCAATCCTTATGGCTTAAAACACTTATATAAAGTGTTTATTATGCCTAGGATGTCTTAAACATTATCAATTAGTCAATTGTGTCTAATTGAGTGCATATATGTGTGATTATATGTTCATTAGGATCGTAGTGTGTTCACAACTCCTCGGTTGACACCTAGCAATCCGATACCTTTCATTTCATTCCAATCACCAACTACAGGTGAGTTCATACCCCTAATCAATGTTTTAAATGATTTTAAATGCTTTAAAGGGGGGAATACAAGTAGAAACAAACATGTTATTAAATCATTGTTATGTATTTTATAACAGTGTTTGTCATTTAACAGATTTCACATACTACAAAATGTGATGCATGAAATGGTTTTAAATCTTAAAAATGCATTGTTATCAATTGTTTTACCTTTGAAATGTATATTATAAATGACATCAAGTCATTGTTAATTATTGTTCAAAACCCATAAGATGTCTTATAAAACCATTTTACATTATTGAACTAAACTATGCATGTACACTTATATTCTTATATATGTATGAATGTTATAGTTTACAGTTTTCATTTAGTTTCTCACACCCTTGAGTAGTATGAGTGTATAAACCTACTTGAACAACCAATTACCTTCTAGCAAACTATCATAGGGATAATTTGGAGATATCAAACATAATTCCTATTACAAGGAACCACACAAGAGTCAGTTCATTTATGAGTCTATACTAGTACATTACCTGATACATGAGTACCTTTACATTTGATTACATGATACATGAGTACGTTTACATATACTTACATGATACATGAATACCATACATGAATACTGTTACTTAGATACATTATCCTGTACTCACTTACGTGGATACTTGTACCTAGAGTTATTAGGAAGATTTATTCGTACCTTCTGTGTAAATTTTCCTGCCTATCCCAGTTCAATGGGATGTCTATACGGGACTAACCATTCCGGAACCCAGTTGTTAGCAACACTGGGTGATGAACATCTACGAATGTCTAAGGTTGTTTCTGATATTAGAGGTCAGTTACGGAACTAACCATTCCTCCATCTCCTGTTGCAACAGGGGATGAGATGAAAATCTTCGGATGATCATTAGGTTAACGTTGTTATGGGATTAACCCCCCCTCCACCCTGCTGCTGCTACAGAGGGTGAGTGGACAATCTTCGGATGTTCATCGGGTATACCTTTCGCTTCGGCGATGTCGTGATAATCCTGGTCACCCAGGGTTAACACTTACATGATTATATCTTTCCTATTTTCTTTATTTTGTGATACTTTCACATAAACGAGGAGTTAGACTAAGTACTCTAGTACTAGTCAATAGAAAGGAAAAGCTATCATATTACTTACAAAACATTCAGGTCTTGGTAGAGGACTACACTTCATATGTACAGAACATTCGGGTCTTGGTAGAAGACTACATTTCATACTTATAGAAAATAAGGGTTTTTCTAGGGTTTTCATACGTACATCAACATTTTCATTTAACGATTTACATGGCCTTTATAACAGATTTTCACAAACAAGGAAATGACACTTATATACTTATGAATTCACCAGCTTTAAAGCTGATACTCGCTTTCAAAATAACTTGTAGTCTCAGGTCATCAGTAGACAGGTACGGAGGACAAGTTTTTGAGAAGACGGAGCAGACAAGTCTCATCTTTTATTTTCATTGTATATTTTTGGTATCTTACTACAATGAAAGAAACACACATGTATTAAAACTCTACTTATAATGCAATGGATGATGTTGTTGCTTGTTTATTATTTTACACTGTTGTGATACAGTACATGACGTCCTCCACCCCTGAACGTTTCCACCGTTCGTGGTTTTGGGGTGTAACAAATGTACCCTTTTTGTACGAGTGTGTTATGTGATGAATCTTAAACTATACCTATTATAGTTTATCCAAAACGTTTGTAGTGTATAAAAACTCTTTTATGAAACTGCAATAGTGCTATGAATCCATAAACTATGCTTATTATAGCTTAATATACGTGTTCTAAATGAATGGATAATCTTATAATGAGTGACTAAGTTTCGGTTTATGAAGATAAACTAACAAGGAAACACATTCAATATTTAGAACTTATTGTTATACATTTTCCTCAACATAATACAAAGTGTTACGAAATTTATATGCTATTAACTAACTTTTACCCTTCTACGCTTTTTTAGAAAAGCCATAGAAAAATCACACGAAGTCAAAAACTAGATCCGTAAATTCAGAGAGTTCCCAAAATGTGTCTAGTTTACTCATAATTTTTATCATAATTTTTAATGACCTCCAACTTGGGTGAAAAAGTCCATAATCATAGGCTGATCCGGATTGGTATTTGAAATGATAGGCAGTTTTGTAAAAATCACCATAAATTGTAGAAAAATCGTATGGAGATGTGCAAGTAGTAATTTTAAAGATAAGGACTTGAACTACCTGCACCTTGTACAGTTTTGAAAACAAAAATGCTTAAGTTTCCCAAAACAATCCGTGAATGGAGTTGAACTTTTCTAATGAAAGCTGTTAGAAAAGTTTAGTTATGTTCTTGGTGTTTTAACTTGTATTCCCCCCCCCCCCCCCCCTTAAAAACTTGAGAAAACATGAAAATGTAGTGGTATGAACTCACCTTGAGTGATTTCAGAAGATGGATGATGGAGAAAAGAAGTGTTCAACCCAAGAACACTTGCAGAATCACTTGAAGATTTGAAGATCTAACAAGAATGTGATTATGTTTGTGTAAGAAATCAATGATTTGAGTAGAATGATGTGTAATAATCACAAGAAGGATGAATTATAATTACCAAGGGGAGGGTAAAGCTTGAAGATCAGTCTTGGAGTCTTGGAATAGTGAGATAAAGTTAGAGAGAAAAGTTGTGTTGTATCTTTGGTGAAATGAGGTAAAATGAAAGAAGTGAGGAGAGGGGATGGGTTATTCCAGCTCTAAGAATGTGGGAAAGGCTAATAATTGAGTGGGAAGGACATTGAAGTGACCTAGGTAAGGTGGGAAGGTGTGGCTAGTCATAGAGTGGGTATGAGGGTGGTTGCTTGTGTCATAAGGTAAAGTAAAGTCAACACTCCACCTCAATTATTCACCCACTATATTTTATTATATAAATAGGGATTTTCATGAAAATATGATTAAATTATGAATATTTAGGGTTTATTATGTTAAAATATAATTTCTGGAGAAAATCCCGCATTAAAATCACGAAAAACGGACTCAAAATGTTAGAATTATAAAAAATGGGTGAAAAGTGTCGTTTTTCCGAAGTCTGGCCGAGGTTCAGCCCTCTGGTGCAAAGAACCGAGACTAGAAGGGGGGAACAGAGAGGAGAGAAGAAGAACCGAGAGAAGGAAGGGAAGGACCGAGATAGGGCAAGGAATCGAGAGGCGGAGAGGAGAGACTGAGAGCCGAGAGGAGGGACCGAGAGCCGAGGCTCGGTTTTCGCGAGTTTCGGCCCGAGAGGCTTCTCCTCTTAGTTTCGGCCCGAGAGGCTTCTCCGCTGCTATAGGGTTTCGGTCCTAAGAAGGGTTTCGATTCCTAAAGTCTATTTTACTCGTTTTTACCCTGTTTCAAGCCGTTTTTTACCCGGTTAAGGGTCAGAATGATCCGAATGACTCCAAAAAGTTACGGATACTTTTGGGAGAGATTTCACATTCTTAGAGAGATTTCTCATACAAAGAGAGATTTGGGAGAGATTTCACATTCTTAGAGAGATTTCTCATACAAAGAGAGATTTGGGAGAGATTTCACATTCTTGGAGAGATTTCTCATACAAAGAGAGATTTGGGAGAGATTTCACCTTCTTGGAGAGATTTCTCATACAAAGAGAGATTTGAGAGAGATTTCACATTCTTAGAGAGATTTCTCATACAAAGAGAGATTTGGGAGAGATTTCACATTCTTGGAGAGATTTCTTATATAAAGAGAGATTTGGGAGAGATTTCACCTTCTTGGAGAGATTTCTCATAAAAAGAGATATTTGGGAGAGATTTCACATTCTTAGAGAGATTTCTCATACAAAGAGAGATTTGGGAAAGATTTCACATACTTAGAGAGATTTGGGAGAGATTTCATATACTTAGAGAGATTTAGGAGAGATTTCACATTAAAATAGTGAGTTATATAGTATTTACATAACACGAACCCTAATATACCAGGTTTAATTGAGTTGACCAGTTTGACTTGATGAATTTGTTCTACTTAGACTTGACCCGAAATTGACTATTGTCACATTATTTCCCCGCTAGAGGGAATTTCGTCCCGAAATTTACATTTTGACCGGGACTCCAGGAGTTAGGAAAAAGATGCGGGTATTTTGTTTTATTTGATCTTCACGTTCCCAGGTGAACTCAGGTCCTCGTCTAGCGTTCTAGCGGACCTTTACGATGGGGATACGACTTTGTTTTGTTCTTTTGACTTTCCGATCCATAATCTCAACTGGTTCTTCCACGCAGTGGAGATTTTCGTTGACTTTGATCTCGTCTAGAGGTATTACGAGTGTCTCATCAGACAGACACTTCTTTAAGTTGGATACGTGGAAGGTAGGGTGTATGTTACTAAGTTCTTGTGGTAATTGGAGTTGTACGCCACAGGACCAATTCTGGCAAGGATTTCGAACGGTCCGATGTACCTCGGGTTTAGTTTCCCACGTTTACCGAAACGTATCATTCCTTTCCAGGGAGAAACTTTTAGTAATACCCGGTCTCCGACCTGGAATTCTAAGGGTTTACGTCGCTTGTCTGCATAACTCTTTTGTCGATCACGAGACGCCTTCAGTCTTTCCCGAATTTGAATGATCTTTTCTGTGGTCTCCCTTATAACTTTAGGCCCAGTAAGGGTGCTATCAGGGACTTGCCCCCTAGCTAGCTGAGTATCCCCCACTTCGGCCCAACACAAAGGTGATCTACACTTGCGACCATAGAGAGCTTCGAATGGAGCGACTCCAATGCTAGTGTGATAGCTGTTATTATAGGAAAATTCGATAAGCGTTAAATGAGTATCCCATGCCTTACCAAAGTCTATCACACAGGATCTCAACATGTCTTCTAACGTCTGTATGGTGCGCTCGCTCTGCCCGTCGATTTGCGGATGATAGGCCGTACTCATATCTAGCCTAGTTCCCAGAGATTTCTGTAAGGACTGCCAAAATCGCGAGGTGAACCTACTATCTCGGTTAGAGATAATGGATATTGGTACACCATTCAGTCGTACAATCTCCTTGATGTATGTCCAGGTTAACTTTTCCATCTTGTCGGTTTCCTTTATTGGTCAAAAGTGCGCAGACTTGGTTAATCTGTCTACAATTACCCATATGGTATCAAACCCACCCGATGTCTTAGGTAACTTGGTTATGAAATCCATGGTTATCCGCTCCCAATTCCACTCGGGTATATTCGACTGTTGTAAAAGTCCTGATGGCTTCTGGTATTCTACCTTGATCTTGGCGCAAGTCAGACACTTGCCCACATAGGTAGCAATCTCAGCTTTCATGTTCGGCCACCAGTACAACTTCTTGAGGTCTAGATACATCTTATCCAAACCTGGATGGATGGAATATCGTGTCTTGTGTGCTTCATTCATGACAACGTCTCGAAACCCACCGAACTTCGGTGTCCAGATTCGGTTCATGAGGTATCGAGCTCCATCCTCATTGACTTCAAGGTTTTTATCCATTCCTCTCAATGCCTTACCTGTCACATTTTCGAGTCTCAAGGCTTCACGTTGAGCTTCCTTGATTTGTGTGAATAGGTGCGAATGGATTGTCATCGTTAGTGTCTTTACCCGGTGACCCGAGTATTCTTTTCTACTTATGGCATCGACTACAACATTAGCCTTGCCCGAATGATAATGGATTTCGCACTCATAATCGTTTATTAGCTCTACCCATCTTCTTTGTTGCATGTTGAGCTCTTTTTGATTGAGGATATGCTGAAGACTTTTGTGATCAGTGAAGATGGTGCACTTTGTGCCGTAGAGGTAGTGTCTCCAGATTTTCAAGGCGAACACTACCGCTCCCAATTCGAGGTCGTGGGTGGTATAGTTAACTTTGTGGGTCTTCAGTTGCCTTGATGCGTAAGCGATAACCTTTCCCCTTTGCATGAGCACACAACTGAGACCTTGATTCGAAGCATCGCAATACACTACAAAATCATCGGTTCCTTCTGGAAGAGACAAGATTGGTGCGTTGCATAGGGCTTGCTTTAGTGTCTGAAAGGCGGCTTCTTGTTTATCTTCCCATTTGAACAACACACCTTTCTGAGTCAAGGTGGTGAGGGGCTTAGCGATCTTGGAGAAGTTTTGTATGAATCTTCGATAGTAGCCTCGGAGTCCCAAAAATTGTTGGATTTTTGTTGGCGTTGTAGGTGCTGACCAATCTTCAATTGATTTGATCTTTGAGGGATCCACATGGATTCCTTCCTTGCTTACCACGTGGCCAAGAAATCCCACTTCTAGGAGCCAAAATTCGCACTTCGCAAACTTAGCGTAAAGCTTCTCAGCTCTTAGAATCTCCAGAACTAGTCGTAGGTGTTGCCTGTGCTCTTCTTCGCTTCTCGAATAAACCAAGATATTGTCGATGAACACGATCACGAACTTATCTAAGAAGGGTCGACACACTCGGTTCATCAGATCCATGAACACCGCAGGCGTGTTTGTTAATTCGAATGGCATCACTATAAATTCGTAGTGTCCATAGCGAGTTCTAAATGTCGTCTTGGGGATATCTTCTTCTTGAACTCGCAATTGATGGTAACCCGACCTCAAGTCGATTTTTGAAAATTAGCTCGCTCCCTGAAGTTGGTAAAAAAGGTCGTCGATTCGGGGTAGGGGGTATCGATTTTTGATGGTGAGTTTGTTTAACTCCCTATAGTCGATGCACATGCGAAAGGATCCATCCTTCTTTTTCACAAATAAGACTGGTGCTCCCCAAGGCGAAAAGCTCGGTCTGATGAACCCTTTGCTCAACAGTTCATTCAACTGGCTGGACAGTTCTTGCATCTCTACCGGTGCTAGGCGGTATGGAGCTTTGGCAACGGGGGTTGCTCCAGGAATTAAGTCGATTCGGAATTCAATTGTCGTGTGAGTGGTACACCCGACAGATCATCTGGGAATACGTCAGGGAAGTTGCATACTTCTGGAATTTCTTTGATGTCCTTCACCTCTTGTTTCTTGTCTACGATGTGGGCTAAGAATGCATGGTATTGCTTTCGGAGGTACTTTTAGGTTTTAACACAAGAGATGATTTGTAGGTTTGCACTAGGTTTGTTGCCATAAACGGTGAGGATGTTGCCATTCGGAAGATTGAGGCGGACGACCCTTTCGTAGCATAAAATGTCGGCACGATGAGGGCTTAACCAATCCATACCAATGATTATGTCGAAACTTTTTATGGTGACCGGCATTAGATCAATTTTGAACGAATGGTTGTCTAGAGTGAGAGTACACCCTATGTAAATATCGCTAGCACGCTTAACCTTTCCATTTTCCATTTCTACGATGTAAGAATCTTTTAGTGGCTGGGAATTTTGCTTAAGTATATGTTTGAATTGGTGACTTACGAAACTTCTTTCTGCCCCACTATCGAAAAGTACGCATGCATAAGAGTTATTGAGGAGGAACGTACCAGTAACCACGGTGGGGACCCTGACTGCTTCCCCGTGTCCTAAAGTTAGGACTCTCCCTGCATTCCTGGTATTTGTGTTTCGTGTTGTTGGGTAGTTTCTCTTGTAGTGCCCTGTCTCTCCGCAACCATAACAGGTTTGGCTTGCTTCGGTGCTGGCGGCCGTAGCGGCTTGAGTGGCGGGTTGGGTCATCGCTCTAACTAACCGTGCAGTGTGTCCCTTCTTGTTGCAGTTATTGCAGTGTAACTCTCAACAAGCACCTTTATGGTGGTAGTTACACTTGTTGCACTTGGGAAGAGTTCCCGTGTACTGTTTCGGCGGCGCTAGAGTGATGGCAGTAGTGGCGGCACATACAGCAACAATCTGTTGCTTCTTGGCGGGGTCCCGTGTCAGTCGTTTCTTGTTATTATCCCAAGACCTCCTCTTGTTGTTCCCTCCTTTTGTTGGGTCGGTGGTGGCTATCACGGTACCACGGCTAGCCCTGTGATCGATAAGTTGTTGTGCCAATTCCTTGGCACTCTCAAAGGTAGTAGGTTTCGAGGCCAACATACTATCTTGAATCTGGGATGATAGCCCCCAGAGGTATCGCTCTACCTTTTTCTCCTCTGGAGTGACCATTGCTGGATAGAGGAGTGCTAGGTCATTGAAACGGGCAGTATAAGTTTCAAGATCGGTGCCCGACATCCTGAGGTTCCAAAGTTCCTCTTCGAGTTTTTGTATTTCGCCCCTCGGGCAATATTCCTTTAACATCAAAGCTTTCAAATCCTCCCAGATTATAGAGTTAGCCACTACAGGAGTAAGTGATTTACCTCGGCCATTCCACCAAGTAAGAGCTTTTCCGGTGAAAGTGAATGCCGCATACTTGACCTTGCTCGCTTCGGGACAAGCACATATTTCGAAAACTGCCTCGGTCCTTTCGAACCATTGCACCAGTGTGATGACGCCCCCGCTTCCATTGAAAGGGTCAGGTTTGCCATTCGAGAAGTGTTTGTAAGAGCATTCCCTCGTACGCCCCGTGATGTCCCCATGAATTGAGTTGGTAGCTCCGGATCTAGAACCACCAGAACCATTTGTACCCATTTGCGACATTGTTGCCGCCACGGCTGCCGTTACTGCAGCCTGAAACATCACAGGATCAAACTGTGGAGGTGGTGGCGGAGGGGGCGGCACTGTGTTGCCGGAAGGTCTTGGTCTTTTCCTTGATGGCATGGTTCTGTTATTAAGAAAAAATGACCAGTCGGTAAGACTTCAATAGTGATAACGAGTCGAGTGTTACTTGTTTCATCTCATTTGTATTTTATCAAAACTTTATTATTTGTAAACTATTTGTGTGATCAGGTTATGAAGTCCAGTGCCAAACATTCAATAAATAAAATGCATGCCAAATTCATTGATAAACTTTTAGTACATAATGTTTTGAGGAAAATTTGACCTCATAAGGGTCTACATTACATCAATACAAAAGATAGTTTTGACACTACAAAAGCCCTTTGAATAGTGCAATCACTTAGTCGCAGGGTCAACCTACATACAAAGAGTAGCACTAATGCGTAATCATAAACTTTTACTACAAAGATGTGAGAATAGTAATGAGTTCTAATCACGACGACCCTTCCTTGATGGAGCCTGGGATGATGTCGATGCGCCCTGTAGTTCTGCCAATCTCCGTTCGGCTGCGACCATTCTCTCTTCGAGCACCATGTATCTTTCCCGATACTCCATTGCTTCTGCCCGAGCAGCGAGAAGGTCTTGAATGAGTTGGTATCTGTAGTGGGAGTCTCGTTCCAAATCTCTGGTGCGAGCAGTGGTAGACTCTACGATGGCGCTTAGCTCCCTGACAATATCGGTCGTCGTCCTACCACGATCATCCATACTTGCTATTCGTTGTGTCATGATGGGGAGGGCTCTGTCAGCCGGTCCACCATGGATGAGGTCATAATAACCTCGTTGGTTGCCATATGGTGACCGCTGGCGTTGTTGTCGGCTCCACCTTTCGATCGTTATGACCCAAGGGGGCTCAGGTCCGTTGTATCCAAAGTGGTGTGCGGGTACCCTCGCGATGTAAGGAAGGTTGAATACTTCCGGTTGTTCCTCCATTTCATTCCCAACCATGACTATATCATCTTCTTCCTCTTCTTCTTCTTCGTCTTCCTCCTCTTCTTCTTGTTCTTCGTTTTCCTCCTCTTCTTCGTCTTCGGGATTCTCTTCGGGGTCCTCTTCGGGATCCTCCTCGGGATCCTCTTCGATTTGTTGCTCGGGCTCTTCATCGATCCATCCTGTGTTTCCCTGATTGGGAAAGTACGGGTACCCGGGTATGTGAAATCCTGCCATGTCTTCTGCACGAGAAACGGGGGGGGGGGGGGGGGGGGGTTAAGAAGCACATATCGGAAAATAATAATAACATGGCGTTATAGAAATGTACAAATACTCCTATAGTATTTTTAAATGTTTATATTTGGTTCTTAGCGTGTTCTTTGTAGAGTGTATTTAGGTTATTAGATTTGTCGCCCATTACGACTATCCCCCAGTATGCGTAAGTTACTTCTCGGACGGATATAGTTGAACAGGCTATATCCTTCCCATAACTGATTACACATGCTATGACATACTAGTAGTGTTCAACTCCTCCTCTTTCACTTTATGTTCTCCTTAGTTATGACACTACGCGAGTATATAATGCATGTAGGTATACTTTTAAACAAGAAACTATTTGTTTTCTAAAAGTACACCTTGTTAAAATGTTTTAAGAATCAGAGACTTTTAGGTGCTGTTTGTTTTTTCTGAGGCAAAATCTCTGCAGTCTGCGGACCACATCTGTAGACCTCTGCAGTAGAAGAGGTGGACCAAACGTCTGCAGTCTGAAAAAAGAAGACTGTTTGTTTTTTTAACATCTGCGGGCTATTAAAATAAACTGAAATCTAAATAAACTGATTTTTTAAAACTTCAAAGCGAATTTTTTATATATTTTTACGACTTTATTATAAATATATAACGAATCTAGATAAACTTTTATGTATTATTATATAAAAAATAAAAATAAAAATGGTATTAATTCATATACATATTTGATAAAAACCAACAACTTTGATTGCAAAGTTATAACTAAACATTATAATTAGTGATCAAAGAATTTGATACATAAATAGATGGAAATAAACTTCGATTTTTTCAAATAAATCTATTAAAAACGTACGGTAAATATTTTCTCGAGAAATTGATGATACTCTATTAAATAAAGTTTTACAAAATTTTGGCAAAAAAATATAAGAATATATTATGATTTTTTTTTTCATATTTATATAAACAACTTCAACGAATATTATTATAATAAATTTTTATTTATAAATTTGTTAAAAATATCATGTTTGTATCGTCAAATGTTTTTTTTTTAAGTTTTGTAATTTTTTTTTTCATATTGTTTATCATTAATAAAGTTGGAAAAAATATAAATTAAAAAAAAACTTTAAAAAAATAAAGATATATATGTTTTTTTAAGCTAGAAGATGTTTGAAGATGTTAGAAGACTCTGGTCCACATATGCGCCAAGAAGAGGGCGCGCAGACATTTTTAGGTCTGCAGTCTTCAAAAAAACAAACAGTCTGCGAAGACTAATGTTTGCGCGTGGTCTGCGCGGCGCAGACAGAAGACGTCTCGCAGATCTGCAGACAAAAAACAAACACTACCTTAGTCCCAAATGTGTTTATAGTTGGTATATCTTATGTGGTTTGACATACTTAATTCACTATAAAAAGTGCTCTGATACCAATCTGTCACACCCCCAAACCAAGGATGGCGGAAACGTCCGGGGGTGGAGGACTTCATGTATAGTATCATAACAACAAATGCAATAGTGATTTAAGCAAACACAACCAACATATATATAATTGAAGAAGTTACATCATTGTATGAATTACATGTTTCAAAATCAATTACAATATGTTGACAAAATATGAAAAGTTTGACGCCTTAACGTCCCATCCTCAAAAGCACTTGGTTACCTGTTTAGTGATTCCCTGAGAATACAATTTGTTTGAAAAAAAATGTCAACACGAGGGTTGGTGAGTTCATAAGAGATTTCTTTAGAGAAGTAAACCATTTTCCTTGTAAAAGCATTGAGATATGTATTTAGAAAATCAAATATTTTCTTTAATGTGTATATGTAGTTCTATATCCCGAGTGATGTGTAGTCATAAATACCTAAACCGAGAGTGTATAGTAATATTTGTATTTATTGATATAAAAGTGATTTTAACTCGACATAAAACCCCTTTTGTTTTATAAAAAAATCCCATAAACTTTATGTATTGTTAGCTCCCTATGTGAGTCGTTATAACCATACTATGACTAAAGGTAACCTACACAACGTCTTTTAGACGCCCTGATCCTATAACTCTTGTCACCCGCAGACCTGACAGTCCAGCTGTAGCTAGCAGCGAGGTGTGGGATGTCAACCCCAATATAGATCTATACACAATTATCACGCTCTCCCTACAAGAGATTTTGGTTATAACTTGCAGGAATTGGGATCCCGTACTCGGACGTACGGGGAGAGATAGTCTCACATTCTGAGTTAACGAGTTTACGTGTAGTGTGCATGAGTGTAAAACCTTTTTGTATGAATGTACCCTTTTTGTACGAGTGTGTTATGTGATGAATCTTAAACTATACCTATTATAGTTTATCCAAAACATTTGTAGTGTATAAAAACTCTTTTATGAAACTGCAATAGTGCTATGAATCCACAAAGTATGCTTATTATAGCTTAATATACGTGTTCTAAATGAATGGATAATCTTATAATGAGTGACTAAGTTTCGGATTATGAAGATAAACTAACAAGGAAACACATTCAATATTTAGAACTTATTGTTATGCACTTTGCTCAACATAGTACAAAGTGTTACGAAATTTATATGTTGTTAACTAACTTTAATCCTTCTGCGCTGTTTTAGAAAAGCCATAGAAAAATCATACGAAGTCAAAATCTAGATCCGTAAATTCAGAGAGTTCCTAAAATGTGTCTAGTTTACTCATAATTTTTATCATAATTTTTAATGACCTCCAACTTGGGTGAAATGATAGGCAATTTTGTAAAAATCACCATAAATTGTAGAAAAACCATATGGAGATGTGCAAGTAGTCATTTTAAATCTAAGGACTTGAACTACTTGCAACTTGTACAGTTTTGAAAACAAAAATGTTTAAGTTTCCCAAAACAGTCCGTGAATGGAGTTGATTTTCTAATGAAAGCTGTTAGAAAAGTTTAGTTATGTTCTTGGTGTTTTAACTTGTATTCCCACCCCCCCCCCCTCCCTAAAAACTTGAGAAAACATGAAAATGTAGGGGTATGAACTCACCTTGAGTGATTTTAGAAGATGGATGATGGAGAAAAGAAGTGTTCAACCCAAGAACACTTGAAGAATCACTTGAAGATTTGAAGATCTAACAAGAATGTGATGATGTTTGTGTAAGAAATCAATGATTTGAGTAGAAAGATGTGTAATAATCACAAGGAGGATGAATTATACTTACCAAGGGGAGGGTAAAGCTTGAGGATCAGTCTTGGAGTCTTGGAATAGTGAGATAAAGTTAGAGAGAAAAGTTGTGTTGTATATTTGGTGAAATGAGATAAAATGAAAGAAGTGAGGAGAGGGGATGGGTTATTCGAGCTCTAAGAACGTGGGAAAGGATAATAATTGAATGAGAAGGACATTGAAGTGACCTAGGTAAGGTGGGAAGGTGTGGCTGGTCATAGAGTGGGTATGGGAGTGGTTGCTTGTGTCATAAGGTAAAGTAAAGTCAACACTCCACCTCAATTATTCACCCACTATATTTTTATTATTTAAATAGAGATTTTCATGAAAATATGATTAAATTATGAATATTTAGGGTTTATTATGTTAAAATATAATTTCATGAAAATATGATTAAATCTCTCATACAAAGAGAGATTTAGGAGAGATTTCACATTCTTAGAGAGATTTCTCATACAAAGAGAGATTTGGGAGAGATTTCACATTCTTGGAGAGATTTCTCATACAAAGAGGGATTTGGGAGAGATTTCACCTTCTTGGAGAGATTTCTCATACAAAGAGAGATTTGGGAGAGATTTCACATTCTTAGAGAGATTTCTCATACAAAGAGAGATTTGGGAGAGATTTTACATTCTTGGAGAGATTTCTCATACAAAGAGAGATTTGGGAGAGATTTCACCTTCTTGGAGAGATTTCTCATACAAAGAGAGATTTGGGAGAGATTTCACATTCTTAGAGAGATTTCTCATACAAAGAGAGATTTAGGAGAGATTTCACATACTTAGAGAGATTTAGGAGAGATTTCACATACTTAGAGAGATTTGGGAGAGATTTCACATTAAAATAGTGAGTTATATAGTATTTACATAACACGAACCCTAATGTACCAGGTTTAATTGAGTTGACCAGTTTGACTTGATGACTTTGTTCTACTAAGACTTGATCCGAAATTGACTATTGTCACAACATCACTTATCTACCCATGTTTTACCCGACATATTCGTAGATATAAAATACATATACAGTTTAAAACCTGTATATAAAACATTCATTCAACATCCATCTCAAGTAAGCAAACAATGTATAAACACATAACACGTATTTCATAGCAAATACTTTATATCTATGTGTTAGAACAAAGTAACTACACACTCACTCATATATATATATATATATATATATATATATATATATATCTAATGCATCAATACTTGTATTAAAATCGTGTATATGAATGGGACTATACACTCACTTGATCAGAAGATGATCGGACAACACTACGGCTCTAAGAGTAGTACTTCTTCGGTGAAACTAGAAGATCTTCAAGATTCGGTACTTGCTTCGTGTCTCGGGATGATACCGGGGCTTCGGGGGGTTAAAATAGGACTTAGAGAGAGTATCGGGAGTGGGAGAGAAGAGATTGAGCAACCAAACTCGGCTGCCCCTTGAATTCTTTTTATAGGGCTGATTTTATGGATTCACGTCGTGAGTTCATTCATCACTATATGCGTCATCGCAAGTTGCATCTGTCAGGCTCCAGAAGTCATAAATATTGAGTTCACGTCGTGAACACCGTATTCACGTTGTGAACTCTGACAGTTTGGGGTTTCGCGCCCCGAACTTTAGAAATTCATAACTTTTGCATATGAACTCCGTTTCCGATGTTCTTTATATCCACGCGTAGGTAAAAACAAGATCTACAACTTTCATTTAGACTTCGTCGGCTAATTTTGAATTTAATTTTAATGTATTATTAATATATTATTTTTAGTACGCCGGGATAGGAAAACGTCGTTCGAAATTCATAACTCCTTCATCTAAACTACGTTTTCGTCTGTCTTTTTATTGTTTAACTACTATTAATGAGATCTTCAATTCTCATTTACAAAGTTTTGGCTAAATATCACTTGACCTCAATCTCGAGTTTCGGGCTACATACTGTTAATGCTAAAACTTCGAAAAATCATACCTTCCTCATACGAAGTCATATTTAGATATTCTTTTTATGTACACTCTCGGTTTAACGTATTCTACAACTTTCATTTAGATCACTAAGGCCAAATATCTCTCTAATGTAAATTCACTATTTACGTCGCGCTGTGTCGTGCCGGTTCTGTCGCGAAACTTCGACAGGTTATAACTTCTTCGTTATAACTCGAATTTCAACGTTCTTTATATGTACGGAATCCTTGTAGCATATACTACAACTTAGTTAAGATTACCCTTCCATCAAAAAGTCATTTTTGATGCTTATCATCTCTAAATTGAATAGCCCGGATCTACGGGCATTACAATATAATATTAATGTCGATGCTCACGATGCAACCAACGGTTTGCCCAGTCGTGTTTGGTCCCCAGAATCTTTTGACAAGAAGAGCGTATAGTATGGGAACTAGCCATCACATTATGACCTTAATAAAATAAATATGTTTTAAGGTAATTAGTACGTTCAGTGTGTCATTTTATAAGACAACTGAGTACTTATATTTTCCCATTACTTTCATAAAGTGACAGTTCCACTTGAAAGTTAATGCAAACTAGTATCGAGTCAAGATAGTTATAAACTAGGGAAAACTTACATTTTTACAAGCGACAAACAGAACAGTCAGGTCTAGTACATTCAGTAGAAAGGGACCATAATGCTAACCTTATGATGCATCACTGTATACATCAAGAGATATACATTAATAATATTTGATAGGTAATAGGATATATGTTTTCTGCTTCATTTGTTTGGTTGTGGGCTTAGAGCGGATTCACCCGGCCTATTATCCATTCAATATTAGTTATATATATATATATATATATATATATATATATATATATATATATATGTTTCGTATACATTAAGTCATAATAAGGGGTACCAGGTATGGGTCAGGTCATAGGACACTAATTCAATGCATAATTTTCTAGTACAAAACATACTTTTCAAATAAAACATTCGATATTCAAAACTGGAAACTTACCAGTAAAGGGTTTAATCCATTTTATTAAACCATCATTTTAAAAGACCTTAAGTAGTTAACTTTATAATACCTTAGTTTATACATCGAAGGTTATATATAATTAATATCCAATAAGTAGTTGGATGTGTACCTTCTGCCTCATTCCCTGTTCCTTGTTTGGTTGTGGGCTTAGGGCAGATTCACACAATTAACTATTTGTTCGATATTAGATTATATATAAATAGTATAAACTAAGTGATTATTGAAGGAAACACTGTAGTTACTGTTTTATTATAAGAAATAAGGTTTTCTTAAAGAATCTTTTCATAAATTATAAAGGAACTATTACAGTTAACTCCGTGAGTACCAAGGGAATACACCAGGGTATACAACAAGGATCTAACAACCAATGAGATGTATGTTATCCGCATCATTCTCTATTCCTTGTTTGGTTGTGGGCTTAGGGCAGATACACACAATTGATTGCTTGTTTTCTCTACGTTTTATATAACTTGTATCCATTTAGTACTCATAGAAAGGATTGTAGAGTCATTTTTACTTCTCTTTCATCAAATTAGGAAATATGGGATTTTCTGGAGGAACATGCGAACTTTTCTAAACATAACTTACACTTTACATAACTTACGACTTACTACATTTTGTAGCAACTTTCTACAACTTACATACATCACTAAAATCTTATGAACTCACCAGCTTAATTGCTGATAAACTCTTTCAAATAACTTGTATTCTCAGGAAATTAGTAGACAGGTACTCGCGCTAGGAATTTCATAAGATGGAGCACTATAGCTCCAAGTCTTGTTTTGTTATTTGTTATGTATTCTATATTTTGTGAACACACACATTGTAAATAATTTCTTTCTAATGAAATGGTTATTCATTACTTTGCTTACTATGATGCATGTCTTGTGATACTAAACATGACGTCCTCCACCCCCGAACGTTTTCGTCATTCCGGTTTTAGGGCGTGATAGATTGGTATAAGAGCATTGTTTATAGTGAACTAAGTATATCAACCGATAAAAGATATACAACTATAAATACAATGGGGATTAAGTGCTCTGGATAATAATATATTCTAAGAATATAACAATAAGTTATAAGAATATACCTACTTGCTTATACATGTACTTACTATAACAAATATCACAAGAAGAACATAAAATAAGTATTTAAAGGTTGAATACTGAGGTCAAACCTAGGCAGTTATGTAATCGTATCTGGGATCAATATAGCCTGATCAACTATATTCATTTGAGATGCGACCGACATGTGCGTGGGAGTGATGTAATGTTGCAACGGTGTTAAAACTTACCTAACTCTATACAAAGGATCTCTAGGTCAGAACATGAAAGCTAGAATTACATTAGAATACTATAGGAGTATTTTAGGCACTATATAAATAACTTATGTAATAACTTAAAAGACCCTTACAGACAGGTCTATGATTTTTCAATGTATACTTCCAAGGTTTTATATAATTGAGATTTTATAGACTTAGAATTTGTGATCAATGCTTCACTACCTGTTCCTTGTTTGGTTGTGGTTTTGGAGTAGGATCACTTATTCGAAGGCCTATTATATCTTAAATTGTATACAACTTGTATGCATTGTATGATTATAGAAGGATTCTGTAAGGATCACCCCATAAAGTTACCCTTAACCTCATAGATTCTTTAGACACTTCCATTATCGCACGACAAACCTAGATAGATGTAACCACTTCCTCATAGTAGTTGGCAAAAGTGTCAAGGAGGAACAAGAGTAAATTCAAAAGAAGTTCTCAAGGAGGGATCAACCAAAGTAACCAAAACGTCATATACGTCACACTAATAAATAATAATCTTGGTTAACTTAATGAGTTAGTAGAAACGCTAATCACCCTATGTGTTAGGATTATTTTGTTTACATGCAGCTGGTAACAGTTATTCAAGTAACAGATAATCATTCGAGGATAGCCATTTCTAATTCATAAAGTTCATTTGGTATAGACTTTTGTGAATCATTTCTAGAACCCTGTGGAAATTAGGACCCGATACATTCAGAACTCGGATAACATTGTCTTTCAACTTTCAGCTTATCTCCACTACTAAGACTTATCCCATATCATCTTTATATTCTTTTAGCAAAGATGCCTCCTCACAAATTGATCAGACTTACTACTTCGATAACTCCAACACCTTCTCCACAAATCGATGCGACAACTTTAAATGTTGCAGTAGTTGCGGCTGTGGCAACAATCATGCTCAATATCATCCTACCAATTCCAGCGGAGGTGGAACACCTGTTCATGCTACTCAAAGTGAGGTCCTTGTGCGCTCAAGAGAGTGTTCTTACAAGGACTTCATCAACTGCAAACCCCTTTCCTTTGACGGAAATGGTGGAGTCATCGCTCTGATGCGATGGTTCGAGAAAACATATTCGGTCTTCGCAATCTGTTCGTGCCCAGAAGGGAGCAAAGTAAAGTTTGCTGCCTGCACCTTCTTCGATAGAGCCCTAACATGGTAGAACAACCATGTTAAGTCACTGACTCTATCAATGGCTAACTCAATAGGTTGGGAAAACCTAAAAGAATTGATGTTGGAAGAATACTGCCCGAGGGGTGAAGTACAAAAGTTGGAATAAGAGTTATGGGAGCTCAAGATGGTCGGCTCAGACATAGTAGCCTACACTGACAGATTTAGCAACCTAGCAGCACTATGCCTCGGGATGGTTACCCCGGAGAGCAAGAAGATAGAAAGATACATATGGGGTCTAACTGATCCGACCCAAGGAGATGTGTTGTCTTCTAACCCAGGCACATTTGATAGCGCCAAACGCCTAGCCCAGCGACTCATTGACCATGGAGTCTGCCATGGTGTAGGAGTCCTTGTTCCGGAGCCATCAAAGGGAAAAGACTATAATCGGAAGTCGGGGAACAAGAAGAAGAAGAAGCGAACAACACAAGAACCCACGCAAGAGCAACAAGCGAGTACTATGTACGCGGCTACAATACATGCTGCTCCACCACCTGCCAGTAAGTATGTTGGGACGCTTCCGAAGTGTGGAAAGTGCAACTATCACCACACCGGATTATGTCGAGAAATGCAGTGTCTGAACTGCCACAGAAAGGGACACATAGTCTGTTTCTGCAGGGCACCGGCTCAACCGATCTCCTAAGTCCCCGGAGTTGAAGAAAACCAAACCTGTTATGGTTATGGCAAGACTGGACACTACCAGAAGGACTGCCCGATAGTGAAGAACTCAGGCGCAGATGGACGCATTCTGATGATCATCGCAGGAGAATCAACCCCGGAGTCGCCTTCGAATAGCGGTACGTTTTCGACTTAGTAATTACTTTAAAATAAAATTAATTTATATTTATATAGAAGATTAAAACTTGGGGAAAACCACTTAAAAAGTAATTATAATAACTCCCATATTGAAATAGATCATGGTATTCAAGAGAACTAAAAGAACCGTTTAAAGAAGCTATGATGGCTTAGCATATACATCAGAGTTGTGCATGACTAAGATGTCGCAGATTTAGAGTGAGTCATTCTGCCTTAAATCATGTTCCTTGTTTGGTTGTGGATTTGAGGCAGAGTTACTCAGTCGACCGTCTTATTCATCTTAATTATTCATAACTTGTATATGGCGGACGATCATAGTGGTACCGAGGAGGATCATGATATAAAGTATCATCACCAGTTATCAAAGCACTTTCATTGCATGTATTCGCACATAGCGGTACGATACGAAGGAGTGTTAACATCAAAGGGAAAAACAGAAAGCACTAGAACATTTACAAAGAGCACATTGTCGAACACACTAGGGATATATCATCGTATAGCAGACGTTTCTTTTAGATTGGCCAAAACTTTGCTCGGTAAAGAGTCTGTTACTATCATTCGTCATGAGTTGGCGTGTTCCTTACCATACTAAGTTCATATGTTTCTGTCGCCTCGACCGTCAAGTTCTCGAAACCTTCATCATTCGTATCGACAGTCCGACCTAAACCTTAATTTTTTTCTTTCGTAATATAAACCTCGAAGTACTCGTGCGGAGAGTACTTTGTCCTCTGAAACCTTATCGTCAGATGTCCGCATTTTCATCTCTTCTTGAAGATTACTTGCATTTTCATGCCCTCTTTAAGTTCATATCGGTTATGAACTTAAAGCTTAAGGGATTAAGATTTATGGACTAACATCCACATCAAGTTGAGTCATTGTTAGTGTCTTAAAGGTTCCACATTCTTCATCAACTTCCAAGCATCCCAAGAGGATCCGAAGAACTAAAAAGGTTGTTATTTCTTCATTATTTTTTTGGTTGGTGTTTAAATCTTTCTATAACTGACAAGAAGATCCCTGCTCGGTATAAAATGTTATGTTATGCTCAAATTCTTAAATCTTCCGTTGCCATATTTTTCAAGTTTATGAAACAATTTTTGAACTAAAACCAAACATCATAGTTGTGGACCCGATCGACACCCTCATCAAATGGCCCTTAATATGTTTAGACATAAACTACAAGCCACCTGCTTCTAGTTGTTTGATTCCTAATTAGAGAAGTTGTGCCAAAAGGATAACCTATTTATTTGATATTTTCATTCAAACTTTTTAATTTTTTTTTATTCTTTAGATTTGGGCAATTATTTATTACTTCATTTGTTTATCGTTTATTGATTTACTTCTTATAGTTTATTGTATATTATGCATGATTCGATTATTTGTTTCGTGTTGTGTAACGTGGCTCTTTTAGGTTTGAAGGTGTTATTTGATAAAGATTTATTAAAGAAGTTTACTTGTTAATACAAATATTGACTATGTGTTTGAATAATTAGGCAATCAAATGGAAGTTAAACTTATGTATAACAAGGATTGCCACATTCAATATATTATATTACCTTTAATATGAGATCTTTATCAAATTTTTAATCAATCTGTATATTATTGTTTGCATAATCTTGTTTATCATCATCTATGATCATTGATATCATGATTCAACTTGGAATTTCATAAGTTTAATAGTTTCTATGAAAAAAAAACATTGCAATATGAAAGAACTTGAATTTGTACATCCTTAAGTACTACAAATTCCTATATCTTCAAACTGAGTTCGTGTTTAGTCCTCTTTGAATTTATTTATTGAATTTTAGGTTATTAAGCATTAAAAAATGTAATGCAATGGTTTCACCTCTAAGTATGTATTTTCGGAGTCTACAACTTGGTACTTGCCTTGTCAATTGTCATGATTGGCATCTCAAGACATTTTTACATTGTTATAAACTTGTAGTTGTATGTTATAATATTTGGTTTGTTGTAGATGTAATGTAAAAACTTTGGGGGCATTTTTATGTTTACCTAAAAATACAAGGTAAATTGAGGGACAAAATCTATAAAATTGGAAAATTTTTTAGACCTTTTCCACGTGTGGGACCACATTTGAAGTTCACTCCAAAAATAAATTAAAGAGCATATAAGGGTTCATTATGTAAATAGTTAAAACAACAAGGGTCGTTGGAAAAACCCATAAACATGTAACCCCAACAAGATCCGAAAAGAAGTGTGCCCGAATTTCATCACAACCTTGTCTCTTTTATACCGAGAGAGGCGTTTAAAATCGGGCGTAATAGCTGAGGGTTGAAGCTGCTGATTGAAGTTGATTTATCGTTGAATCTGATCCGTTATCATGGATCTGAATCCGGTTTGTTTCCAGAATCTCTATTCCTTTTTATGGTGCCGTGTAATGCTATAAGATTCATGTAATACTGGTATCTGTTCGTCAGATCGAAATTTTGTAAGGGAAGTTTTGGGGAAACAGTGTTTTATCGTGTTTGTTGCTTGTGAAAGTTCTTGATTTACGCATTTCGAGTAATTTGATTGTTTACTTAGGCATGCGATTGACTAATTCTATCATTGATTTTGGGATGCGACTGATATCATGAAATGTGATGTTGGCATTTATTATTGTGATTGTATAGCCGTGGATCTTAGCCAGTCGCAAATTTCCTATCTACATCATTGCACGCCATAATGATTTGATGTTGAATTATGTTCAGAATAGATAGAAGGATATGGAAAATTGGAAACCATGATTATACTTTGGTATTCCATCTGTAGTCATGATGATTTCACAGACGTTTCCTTTCATGTTCTTGACAAAAAACTGCAGATGACACTAAAACCCCCTCAAGATCGGTATTTGGTAACCATGTATTGATGTTTAAGCAAATTGTATGTTGCTTCATGTGGCCTTCTTCCTTAACAATGTAGCATTTTGGTCTTTTTGAATCTGAATCTATGTTTAGGCAAACTCCTAATTTAACATCTTTAACATTATGTTATTGAACTACATTATGAATTTAAGCACCAAAAACCATGCTTATTAAACAACCCTAAATTTATTCTGCAAATATGCCAAGAGAAAGGTTGGATGTGTCATATGTTTTAGAGGCAGTGATTCACTGATTTGCACCTATTTATCTCCCCTGTTTCGTGTATGTTGTAATTGCTATGCTATTTTACTTGTTCTAGAATGGTGAAACTGATGATCTTGATGTATATATCACATTGTGATTGCATGAGTTCTTATAATTATCAAGCTTATTAGTGGGTTTTAGCATCTGACATACTGTGCTCATTATATCTTACAAGAAAATTTGAAGAGCGAATAATAATTTAAAAAAGCTAAGTAATTTTTTTTATTTCTTTGATTATATAAGTCTATTTATTGTCTTTTGTCCTCAGCCTGCAGGAGAAAACTATGCAAACCCAAGGATATGCTTCTTTCATGTCCTCTTCAAGGTCTAGTCTTTTCCTTGTTTTTTCTTTCTTCTTCTTCTCATTACATTTCATTTAATAATAAAACTCTTTCTTTTTTTGTAAAATCAGGCTGGAGCATTGGCGTTTTACATACTATCAGCACTGTTTTTTGATAGTTTTGTGATAATATTTGTGGTGACTGTTCTTCTTTCTGCTCTTGATTTTTGGGTGGTGAAAAATGTGAGTGGTAGAATCTTAGTTGGTTTGAGGTGGTGGAATGAAATTGATGACAATGGTGAAAGTGTCTGGAAATTTGAATGTCTTGATCAAGAGGTATACATTTTCATTTTCCTCTTCATTTTTTCTTTTTCCTCATCAAGTGTGTTTAAAAAGTATTTGAGAAAATGATGAGGGAATGGAAGGAAACAAAATAATCAAGGGCCAATTTGTAAAAAGTCAAACTTAAGGGGGCAAGTCTTATTTCCTTGATAGATAGTGTCCGAAATGAAATGTTAAATCTTTTTTGTTTTACAGTCATTGGCTCGAATGAACAAAAAGGATTCATGGCTGTTTTGGTGGACTCTTTACTTGACTGTAAGTGAATTTATTCCCACTTTTCTAAGACTTTTCTCAATTAATTCATTCTTTCTTTATTGACGAAAAATTAATAATAATAATAATAATAATTTCTTTTTTGTAGGCGGTTGTATGGATATTCTTTGGAATATTCTCTCTGATAAGATTCCAAGCTGATTATCTCCTTGTTGTTGGAGTTTGCTTGACACTCAGTGTTGCAAATATTGTGGGCTTTACAAAATGTCGCAAAGGTAAACTAAATCCTCTTTAATTTCATTCTAATTATAGCAAGATATTTTTAATGTTAATCATATGATAATTTTTCTAATTTAAAAAAAAATAAAAAATAAATTCAGATGCAAAGAAGCAGATTCAAGCATTTGCCTCCCAGACAATTGCGAACCGGTTCCAGTCTACGTTACAGTCTGCATTTAGTGTGGTGTGATTTTGATTTTTATATTACAAATAAGGAAAAAGAAAAAAGTTTGGTTTGTTATTGTACTTGTTTTGATATACCGTAAATGCCCCTCCAATTAGTATTCATATAATTAGTTAAAACTCAAATATGTTCCTAATTTCTACTTGTTTTGAATCATGCCAAGTTGAAACTCGTTATCAAACTTTGAGCAAAACAATACGACCAATTCCCATTTTGTTCATGTTTAGTTGGTATTACTGTTAATGGTATATATAGTTGTTATTGGATTTTTGCTGTTTGTTTGGGGTAATAAGTGAACGTTTTACATTTTTATTTGGTGACTGTTTTGAAGTTAGTTTTAAATATATTGTTTTGAATATTTGAAATACGATCAAAGTTATTTGACATAAGTAATTGTATAAATATTTGAACCACCATCAAGATATTTACTAGTGTTTTATCTGGTATAAAACAATCCAAAAGGGAGTTATCCAGGTTTCAGGGGATGATCTGATCTGATTTAAATAAACAATAAAAAACTAAATATTTGAGGTAAATATATATGAATACATGATTCTAGGGTTATAAACGAACCAAACGAACACGAACAAGGTCTTGTTCATGTTCGTTCGTTTAAGTTAGCCGAACAACAAACGAACACGAACGGATAAACGAACGAGATTTTCTTGTTCATGTTCGTTCGTTTAACAAATTACTTTGTTTATGTTCGTGAACATGGTAAACGAACAAACATAAACGAACAAAGATAAAAAAAAAACACAATTGAACATATATGAACATAAACGAACATATAATATACTAATATAATAAAAAATAATTGAATATAGATGAATATAAATAAACTTAAACGAACGAACATAAACGAACGTAAATGAACATCATAAACGAACGTTCACGAACGTAACTGAACGAACGAGACCATTGTTCATGTTCGTTCATTTAACTAAACGAACGATAATTTTTGTTCATGTTCGTTCATTTATTAAATAAACAAACATAAACGAACTTCCCGCCGAACAGTTCACGAACGGTTTGCCGAACGTTCAGTTCGTTTACAGCCCTACATGATTCTACGTTGAATTTTTTTCTAATATATTAAGTCAAATATCTAATAAGAATCTATGATTATGTAAAACAATTGTTACTATTTAGCAAATTTACAGTCAACTTGGAATATATGAATTTGATATCTAAGAAGTACCACAAGCGTTAATAATCCAAGTAAAACAATACGTTAAAAATCTGTATGTAGTACATAAATAATTATGAACTTATAAAATACGTAGGTAGAAGCTTTTGCAATGCATAAAATTAAAATATAGTTTTCAAAACTGAGCTATTACTAAAAAACCAATAAACAATATAAAGGGAAATCTACTATAATAAATAAAGATTTTTTTGTCATTTGTCGCACTTTCATTCAATTTGCCAAATATCATTTGATAGTTATTTTGAATTAATTTTTTTTTTCACATTTCATTTTATGAGTTTTTCTATTTTATTAAATTCCAAATAATATTTTAATATAATTGCAATAAATATAGTAATAAATGGATATCAATTTCATTAATCAACTTACCTTTTAATTTCAAAATTCTCAAAGTTAAATTTCATTAGTTTAATTTGTTTATTTATTTAGATTAATAGGTATAAGACTCATGTGTTACATGGGTTAATTAAAAAAATTAAATAGAAATGTCTAAATATTTAAAAACTTTGGATTTATAAAAAAATAAAAAAAATAATGAATTATTAATTTTTTTTATCTTTTAAATTTAAATAAATAAACAAAATAAACTAATGAGTTTTAATTTGGAAATTTTGAAATAAGAAATCAAGTCCATTAATAAATTGATATTTTATTTATTACTATATTTATTGTAATTATTACATTAAAATATGATGTGTAATTTATTAAAATAGAAAAACCCATAAAATAACATGTGGAAAAGAAATTAATTCAAAATAACCATAAAATGACATTTGGCAAATTGAATGAGAATGTGACATTTAGAAAAAAAACCTTCATTTATTATAGTAGACTAGGTATAAAACCCATGTATTAAATGAGTTTATTTTAAAGAAAAAAAAAATGAAATTGTAAATATTGAGAAGTTTAAATTTATAAAAAAATGAAAACTATTAATTATTAAAATTAAATTGTTTGTTTTTCTTTTAAATTAAACAAATAGTTTAGATAAGTAAATAAAGGAAACTAACGAAACTTTAATTTAGAAAATCTGAAATTAAAAGGAAGTCAATTAATGAAATTGATATACATTTATTATTACATTTATTGCATTTATAACATTTAAATATTATGTGAAAATTAATAAAATGAAAAAAACCAAAAAATACCATATGAAAAAAAATTAATTGAAAATAACCACAAAATGATATATGGTCAAATCAATAAGTGTGACATGTAGCAAAAAGTTCTTTATTTATTAGGGAGGATTTGTTTAAATTTAAAAGATAAAAAATATTTCCATTATAATAATTCATTATTTTTTTTATTTTCTTATAAATTCAAAGTTTTCAAATATTTTGACCTTTATATTTAATTTTTTTTTTAAAAATTAACCCATGTAATACACAGGTCATATAACCAGTAAAGTAATCTAACTAACTATTACAAATGAGGTTTTCAAAAAAAAATCATTATTTTTCAATTTTTTAAAAATAACTATTTTCTCTGAAATGCCTCGTTCTGGAGTAATGTTTGAAGTGCCCCGCATCCAAATGAAATTAGGACCAAAAAGCTAAAAAAAGACCATAAATTACATGCATAGTATGTTAAATTAAAAAAAATAAAACATTGATAATAATACAACATCAATCCAAATCTTAAAACTATAATAGCAAGTTCTGATTTTGAACAATAGTAGAAATACAACAGTTATATTTTTAAGGGTAATTTAGTAAATTTGTTAGTTCTGATTTTAAACAACAGTAGAAATACAACGGTTATATTTTTAAAGGTAATTTAGTAAATTTGTTATAATACATAACAGCTAAAAGCTCCAAAAAAACTGCGAAAGCCCATTGCTGAAAGGGCCCTTAACCAAGAAAACCACAAAGACACTTACGCAATGCAATGTCTAGCAATTACAAAAACACACACAAAAAAAAAAAAAAAAAAAAAAAAAAAAAAAAGAAAGTGATATACAAAACGTAAATCCTATACCTTACTTGTGTTCATTATTAGCACATATGTCTTAACAATTACAAAAACTCAACATAGCATATCAATTGGTGAACATATACCATGTTTGAAAAAAACAAAGTCAAGTTTACAAAATAACAAATGAAACATCAAAATCATGATCAAGCACTTAACTTGTTAACCCTAAAAGAGGCCATAACTTTACGAAGATCATTCTCTTCTTCTACAAATACATTTTCAGGCACTTGTAGTCTCAATTCATATAATTGATTGTTTTCAACTCCAAGAACCGAAAGATATCTCCTATTCCATTCCATACGCACCACTCTATCTTCTGGCATAACAGCCAACTCATTATTGCTAGCAAACGACTTTATGTTTACCTAAACAGAATAAGACCCAAAATCAAAGAGCTGAATTCAACATTTTTGATTTGTTTATGATTACATCGTGTAAATAAATCAATGAAAGTAAAATAGTAGATATTTCAAAGAAACGAAAGTATAGGATGCTATAATTCATTGGATTTTTGATTTTGGAAGAATCTAACCTCAATTTGGTAATACATCTTCCCATCATCAGCAACTGTAGAAGAAGTAGAGAGAATACTTGATTCACGCTTCACCCCAAGCCTAGTAGACATGAATTCTGTCAAATACTGTCTAAGAACAGCCTTTCCTGCTTCTTCAGGTGGACCCAAATCTTCTACACTCTTGTATTTCGATGATGAAGGTGAGGATACTTCAACAGAGAGGTTTTCGTCAAGAACATAAGGGTCTCTGAAGAATATGTCAGCATTTGCACCTCGAACTTGAATCCAGTTTTTAGGATAATCGAATGAGTACCCATCAAACGAATCTATATATTCCTTGAATCCTATAGTTGATTGAGCAAATGCGAAATTGCTCTCAGTTTGTGAGAATAGGCAACTAGAAAGGATCAAGGTGCTCATCAAACTCCTCCTTGGAACTACAAAAGCTTTAGTCTGATTATATATTAGAAGAGCAGATAATGAAGGTCGAATGCATTTTTTATACCATCATAATTGAAGTCAAATCGATTCGTATTGATAATCATGGCGTTGGAATTTGGAATTAAAGTAGGGTTGTTGATGGGATAGATAAAGTATTAGAGAGACTTACGGATTGCAGGTTGCAAGAAAGAGAAGAGCAGGAGGCGGAATTGGAATTGGAAACCATAGCAAATGGAGCGACACGTGTCGGCAGCATCAGCAGGGCGGTGTGGGCGGCGGAAGAGAGGAAATGAGGGGGAATTGAGCGGAGGACGGTGGCAGTAGGAGTGGAAAGGGGTCGGAAACCGAGATGGTCTACTATGGTTACAGCCATCCGACTGGATTTTGTAGAGATAAGAAACTAGCGAGGGTGTGTATATATCGGGGTTTTATCAATGAAATGGCCGGGGTATTAGGTTGGATTGATTGAGTTCCTTGTTTTCAAAATATGTGTCTGAATAGTCTAAATTAATTTAAATTCAAACAAAATAAAATTTGGTTCGATCGGTTTTTATAATTTAATTTCTAAAAATCAAAACATTTTAAAACGATATATAATTATAATATTATCTAACTTTACATAACAAACAAAAACAATTTATTTAGTTGTGATTTGAAATTTATAAACAACTAATAAGAAGATATATTATAATTAAATATTTTATAGATAGAAAACTTTTGAGAAAAAATGCATATTAATGTTTTTTTTATCAGGTGAAACGTTTTGAACCTATTTAAAAAAATAAAATAAAAAATTAATAAATAACAATAGATATATATTATAAATAGATTTATAATAAATGTTTATTCGGTTTTTTTGGACCATTCAGTTCTTATTTTATAAACCAAAACCAATCCGAAATCCAAAAAAATAATTCGATTTTATTGAAAGCCAATCCAAAAATCTGAATATCCGAACCGAATAGCCCATTCCAAATTGTCCAATTGGATAGTTTGGTTTTTATCTGAACAGTGAACAGCCCTAGAAATGTCCACTTACTTTTCAAACATCAAGCCACATCGTTTTGATAAGAACAAATTACACGAATGGTCCTTAAGGTTTTGTTTTTTCTTTTAAAGTAGTCCATACGAAACTTTTTTCCCTTAGATGATACCTACGGAGCAAACCTTGCACACAAATAAGTTTTATGAATAATTTTATTAACAGATTCTGTTAAGTGTGTGTGAAAATACGAAAATGCTATTTATTTATTTATTTATAATATTTTGTTAATTTGAAATTAAAAAAAGTGGATCCCACCCCTTCTCTCTCTCTCTCTCTCTCTCTCTCTCTCTCTCTCCCCTAGACAACATCCTCCTCGCACCACCACCGAAAGTACCATTTTCTGATGGAGCACCACCAGCAGAACCTTAACTTCAGTTGTGTTCACCTCCATCCCAACATATGTATAAGCTTACTCCATTTAAGGTTCAAACCTGTATCGGAAAGATCTCCATCGCCGTCACATGTTCTAGCCGGAAATTCGACTCTCATGTGACATATCAGATCTGGACATCACTGTAACCATTCTCGCCCAGACACGTCACTATTCTCACCAGTGGTTTTGAAGATTTCCAAATCCCGTTTGTAGATCTAACCTCCATCACCACCATCTGAAAAACCCTAACCATAACACCGTCTGGAAGCCTTTCCCTATAACAGATCTGAAAAATGCTCTGATCTAAAACCCTCGAACCAGACGACATTTTCTAGTGAAGGCAACAAAGGAGGAAGGGGTAGAACTCTGGAGAAGGCGAAGGAAAGGAGTTCGTCTGGAGGTTTCTTGTGGAGTTAAGTTTCAGATGGGTTGGTTTTCCAGTTAATCTTGGCGATAATTGTGGTTTTCCGGACCTAAGATGGATCTACCCACCTCTCTAGATCTAACATTCGTCTTCTCTGACGATCATACCAGCAGAAGAGGGAGACAAAGAGACAAAGAAATTTTGGCTTCGCCTTCATCGGAGTTCGATGGAATCCAGCTGTAGGGTGTAGCCTTATCGGTCCAGATAGGAGCTGAGTTTCATCAGGTTAACGAAATGAAAGATGTCGGGTAAGGTTGGAGGAGATGGAGGTGGTTGGCGGCGAATGGTGATGGCAGACGGGGATGGAGGTGTTCTTCAGATTTTAATCATTTTATGTATTTGTTCTTTGATACTATGTGTATATGTGTTTGTTTTGAAAAAGAGATAGAAAGAAAAGGTAGTAGGCAGAGAGAGAGAGAGAGAGAGAGAGAGAGAGAGAGAGAGAGAGCCCTACTTTTTTTTTTAATTTCAAATTAACAAAATATTAAAAATAAATAAATAAGTAAAAAGGGCATTTTTATCTTTTCACACACACTTAACAGAATCTGGTAACAAAGTTAGTCATAAGGATCATTTGTGTGCAAGGTTTGCTCCGTAGGTACCATTTGAGGGAAAATGTTTCGTAACGACTACTTTAGGGAAAAAACAAAACCTTAAGGACCATTCGTGTAATTTGTTCTATTTATAATTATTTCCACTTTTTATAAGACATATTTGGGGTAGAGAAAGGTTTCAATTCTGAAGTTCTTAAATTTTAATATTTCTTTACACTCAACCTCATCTCCTAGCCCCCTCAAGAGGGAACGCTTCCCTTACCGATATCCCCTATCGGCTTGTATTGCACCTGGAGGTAGTTAGTTAGAATCACATGCTGCCCTTCGCTCTCAAGAACAAGAACAGAGCCGGAAAGGGAGTTAGTTAGAATCGCTAACCGACAACAATACTTCTATGCCCTAGCCCCCCTTCATATGGGGGAACGCTTTCCCTCGCCTACTAGCTGACAAGAGCACAAAAAACAAGACAGACTTAGTTAATATCGCAACCTCTCTAACAAAAGCAAGAAGCATGTTGAATGATGATATGTGTATTAAAATAATATTAATTTTGTTAATTTAAATATGACATATGTCATCATTTAATATGAGTACGATGATATGTAAAAAGAAAATATTATAGGATATTTAATTTGGAAGGTCTTGACATATTTTTGTTACAAGTTTGGTATTTTACCAAACCTAAAAAAACTAAATTATTCTTCTCTATTTCATTTATATTTGTTATTTATCTATTAAAAATATTTATTAAATAAGATAGGAGCCACTCCCACCTCTCACCTTCACATTTCCTTAAAACCTATACATCGTAACCATAGTTGCTAAAAATGTGTTTGAAGTGGTTCTTATCTTTATGGTTTGATCATCTTCTCCTTCATCAAAAAAGGTTGCAGGCGACCCGCCCCTTACATTTACCTTTACCCACCATACCTTACCTACCCATTATTTCCTCATTTCCCCGATTTCCCTATTTCCCTTTCAACATAAGTAGACAGACAAAGGAGATTGGAGAAAATCACTACCACCCATACATCATACTAAATCACCACCATATCTACTACAAGATAAAAAAAATACCCCATCAAATTTCTTTTCGAACCAAAAATCCAAACAAGAATCAGAACTAGAAATTCAAATCAGAAAGCAAAACTAAAATCAATCCATTAAAACAAACACCTCAATCCATTCAAACAATAAATCTGTCACAACTAGCATTTTAAAGTTAGGAAATTCTGTCCATGTGTAATAACTTCTGTTGTATCTTGTAACCCTAAGTATGATGTTATACAAGTTATTTATTCAAAAATAACCATTCAAGCCAAAACTCACTCATGAAAGCTCTAAACCTAATTGAATACACTACATTCACTCAACTTTGGGCTTGTAACCCTAACTTTCCGGTTCAAATCTCTTATTGGGCTAGGATTCATCTATTGGGCCTAATGGGCCAGTAACCCCTCAACTTGGTCCTTTTGGGCCAAGAATCCTCATTTGGGCCCTAGTTGGATCCACATTCATTAAGCAATAGTATTTTGGGCCATAAGACCCTTCATGGGGCTTATTGGGCCGACAACCACTCACATTGTTTCTATGGGCCGAAAACCCAATTATTTAATCACATTGGGCCGAAAACCCATGTCTTTTACTCTTTTGGGCCGTAAACTTGTATGTGGGCCCAATGGGCCGAAAAATTTCTTATTGGACTTAAATATACTCGGTTGCTATTCAAATCCAAACCCAATATTTATTTTCCCCTCTCAAATTCTCGATTTTAATAAAAAAAGAGTTTATTTGATTAAAATTGGTGACACCTCACCATTAACCCATATACACCCATGCATATTATACAGCAAGTATCTATGCAAATGTTACACCCCCAAACCGTGGAAACGAACGGCGGAAACGTCCGGGGGTGGATGACGTCATGCGTAGTATCACAACAATTGCATCATAGTAATCAAAGTAAACACAACCATTACATTGCAAAATGAATATTTACATCTGTTTGAAACATAGTTTGTATACATCAAAATGAAAACAAAGTAAAAGATGAGACTTCAAAATACTCCGCCTTCTCCAAAAGCTGGCAAGGGTACCTGTCTATTTTTGTCCTAAGAATACAAATGATTATTGGAAATGTATCAGAATAAAGCTGGTGAGTTCATAAGCATGTTTTTGTAATGAAAACTAGTCACTAAATTTGTATAATTAATTCATTTTCATTATATGTAAAATATCGTTTGGATCGAAACCCTGGTTACCACCAGTATGTAATATGTACTCAGTTTGAAAACCCTGGCTACCATAAATGATTCGTACGATTGGTGAGTTTTATGACCATACTTAAACTTGACACGATGTAAAACGGATGCCGAAATCCTTTATTTTATTTTTCACCCGTAGACCTGCCGGTCCGCCTGTAGCAAGCAGCCAGGTGCAGGATAGTCAGTCCCATTATGGATCTATACACAAAAGCCACGCTTTCCCTCTAGGAAATTATGGTTCATAAGGGTAGTCCTCCACTTAGGTTATGTTGTAAGCGCCCAAGGATGTGTCTCCCAATAAAGCTGAAGACTTTAGGAGTAATAATATATAAATATACCGACCTTCGTCTGAAAATCCAATTTATGTTTTTGTAGAGTAAAAATAATTATACTTAAATAATTATTGACTGTTGTACTCTTGTAATGAAATCCCCAAACTATACCCATTATAGTTTGATTGTTAGGTTAAGTTCGTGAAATGTTCAGGAATTATGCAATTAAATTTGGAAAACCATCCCTTATGCTCTACATAATTCAAAAGGGATCAGGTATCTAAATGCTTTATGAAAATCGTTGATTTGTACATATTGCATAAGTTTGACTTGTTGGAAACCTTTGTGTTTGTCTTGTATTCCCCCCTGAAAACGTTTAAAAATCATAAAAGCGTAGGGGTATGACCTCACAGTTTGTTGGATGCAAATGATTGAACTGGAAGATCCTCGAGTTGACGTACGTGGCACTTAACGGAATCCTAATTTCAATAAATACATATATGTATCTAAATTAGCGATTACGTTAGATAAAGTGTTAGAAAAACACTCGTTTTCGGTTAAAGAATGTTACCGGTACTTGGTTGAATCGAGGAGACGGGGTTTTCACCACTTAAGAGGTGTTTACAGCCGTGAATGAGGGTTTATGGCCGTGAATTTGGTTTGTGGCCGTGAACAGGGTTTATGGCCGAGAACTGGGTTTGCGACTGTGAACAGGGCTTACGGTCGTGAACTGTTTTTTGAAGGGTTTACGGCCTTTGAAGATTTGAAGGTTTTACGTCCGTAAACTCAAGAATAAAGGTGCTCAAATTTGGCAAAAATGTGTTGCAGATGCTCCCAAACGGCCTCAAACGACGATTTTTGATGTTTTTCGGAAGAAAGGAGGGGTTTTATGTGTTTACGGTCAAGAAAGTTAGAGAGAGAAGGAGGGTGTTTTCGGCCAAAAAGGTTCAAATGAGGGTGGTGGTCCTGTATTTATAGACTGGAGGGTATGGTCGGTGGTGGGGTCCACTTGGCACTGACCGCAAACGGGTTTACGACGGTACACGAGTTTACGGCCGTAAACTCTTCCTGGCCGTGAACACAGTGTTTTTCGAGAAAGTTTGAGTTTTCGCGTGATTTCCGATTTATTCCGACTCATATAAAATACATATTATTTATTTAAAACGTAAAATCTTTCTCAAACCAAAGAATTTGACGGAATTCAATAAAATCCAAATTTTATTGACGGAAATCGGGTAAAGATAACGGAAAAAGTTTCGGGTTGTCACATCATCCCCCCGTTAGAGGGAATTTCGTCCCGAAATTCGAACGTAGAATACTAATCATGGACTTGGAAAGAGATGCGGATATTTTTGTTTCGTCTGATCTTCGCACTCCCAAGTGAATTCAGGTCCCCGCTTGGCATTCCAGCAAACCTTCACTATCGGGATGCGACTTTGCTTTGTTCGTTTGATCTCTCTGTCCATGATTTTGACCGGTTCTTCCACGAAGTTGAGGTTTTCGTTGATTTCAATATCATCGAGAGGGATTATAAGGGTCTTGTCGGATAAAAACTTCTTAAGATCCGAGACGTGGAAGACTGGATGAATGTTGCTAAGCTCTTGAGGTAGACGAAGTTTGTAGGCTATGGGACCGATCCTAGCAAGGATCTCGAATGGTCTTATGTATCTCGGGTTCCGCTTTCCAAAGTGTTCCAAGCCTTTCCAGGGTGAGACCTTCAACAGAACACGGTCTCCAACCTGGAACTCCAAGGGTTTTCGTCGTTTATCGGCGTAGCTCTTTTGTCTGTCACGTGGGCTTTTAGTCGTTCTCGGATTTGTATGATCTTTTCGGTGGTTTTACAGATAATCTCTGGACCAGCGAGAGTGCTGTTGGGGACTTGCCCTTTGGCTAGCTGTGTGTCGCCCACCTCAGCCCAGCACAGAGGGGATCTGCACTTGCGACCATAGAGGGCTTCGAACGGTGCAACCTTGATGCTGGTATGATAATTGTTGTTGTAGGAGAACTCAACCAAGGGTAAATGGGTGTCCCATGACTTACCAAAGTCTATGATACATGCTCTCATCATGTCTTCCAAGGTCTGAATGGTTCTCTCACTCTGCCCATCTGTCCGAGGATGGTAAGTTGTACACATATCCAGCTTAGTTCCAAGAGCTTTCTGCAGGGACTGCCAAAATCTTAAGGTGAACCTGCTATCTCGATCGGAGATAATGGACACAGACACACCTTGCAGTCAAACTATTTATTGAATGTAGATCTGCATGAGCTTTTCCATCTTGAACGTTTCTTTGATTGGTAGGAAGTGAGCGGATTTTGTCAATCGGTAGACTATTACCCAGATGGTATCGTACCCACTCGAAGATTTGGGTAATTTTGTTATAAAATCCATATCAATCCTCTCCCACTTCCACTCAGGTATCTTTAGCTGCTGAAACAAACCTGAGGGCTTCTGATATTTGACCTTCACCTTGGCGCAAGTCAGACACCTGCCTACGAAGGTAGCGATCTCCGCTTTCATGTTTGGCCACCAATACAACTTATTGAGATCGAGGTGCATCTTGTCCGAACCTGGATGAATGGAGTATCTGGTCTTGTGAGCTTCATTCATGACAACTTCCCTGTAACCACCAAACTTTGGGGTCTAGATCCGGTCCATGAAATAATAGAATCCGTCTCCCTTGATCTCTAAGTTCTTTTCCATTCCTCTCAAGGTTTCACCCGACATGTTCTCTGGTTTCAAAGCTTCTAGCCGAGCCTCTCTGATTTGTGCTGATAAATGGGAATAGATAGTCATTGTCAGTGCCTTCACTCTACGACCTGAGTACTCCTTCTGGCTGAGGGCATCTACTACCACATTGGTATTGCTGGGATGGTAACATATTTCGCACTCGTAATTGCTGAGTAGCTCTACCCATCGCCGTTGTCTCATGTTCAACTCCTTCTGGTCGAAAATATGCTACAGGATTTTATGGTCAGTGGAGATAGTGCACTTGGTTCCGTAGAGATAATGTCTCCATATCTTTAATGCGAAGACCACTGCTCCCAACTCTAAATCGTGAGTTGTATAGTTGACTTCGTGTGCTTTCAGCTGTCTCGAGGCATAAGCAATAACCTTTCCCCGCTGCATGAGAACACAGCCTAGGCCCTGACTGGATGCATCACAAAAGACAACGAAGTCCTCCGTCCCTTCGGACAAAGATAGAATAGGTGCAATGCATAGGGCCTGCTTCAACGTTTGGAACGCAGTGTCTTTCTTTTTACTCCAACAAAGGGTACACCTTTTTGAGTCAGAGTGGTTAAGGGTTTGGAAATTCTGGAGAAATTTTGGATAAACCTGCGATAATAGCCAGCGAGACCCAAGAATTGACGGATTTCTGTGGGCGTCTTCGGTGCTGACCAGTTCTCTATCGCTTTGATTTTGGAAGGGTCAACGTGTATGACTTCCTCGCTTACCACGTGACCTAGGAAAGTTACTTTTCGAATCCAGAATTCACACTTGGAGAATTTCGCTTATAGCTTCTCCGCCCTTAGAGTCTACAGCACTAACCTCAAGTGTTTTCTGTGGTCTTCCTCGCTTTTGGAATAGACAAGTATATTGTCAATGAACACTATTACGAACTTGTCCAGGAAATGACGGCACACCCGATTTATCAGGTCCATGAATACCGCCAGTGCGTTGGTTAGACCGAAGGGCATTACTACGAACTCGTATTGACCATATCGAGTCCGAGATGCTGTCTTAGGAACATCACTCTCGTGGACTCGCAACTGATGGTACCCTGATCTTAGGTCTATTTTTGAGAAGTAGCTGGCTCCTTGAAGCTGATCGAAAAGGTCATCGATCCGAGGAAGAGGATAACGGTTTTTGACGATGAGCTTGTTTAGTTCGCGATAGTCTATGCACATCCGAGAAGATCTATCATTCTTTTTCACAAATAATGTCGGGGCTCCCAAGGGTGAGGAACTCGGTCTGATGAATCCTTTGTTGAGGAGCTCATTGAGCTGGCTGGATAACTCTTGCATTTCTGCTGGCGCTAAGCGGTATGGGGATTTAGCTACGAGGGTAGCTCCGGGAATTAAGTCGATGCGAAATTCGACTTGGTGCTCGGGAAGGATTCCCAGGAGCTCTTCGGGAAAGACATCAGGAAAATTGGAGACTTCGAGGATGCTCTCGAGGTCTTTAACTTCCTGTTTCTCGTTAACAACATGGGCTAGGAAGGCATGACACTCATTTCGCATAAATTTTTGGGCTTTGATGCACGAAATGATATGGAGGTTCGAGCTAAGTTTATCACCATATATCATGAGGGTTTCACCAGAGGGAAGATTGAGACGAACCGCTTTTTCATAGCAAAGGATATCAGCATGATTGGGGCTCAACCAATCCATGCCGATGATGACATCAAAACTCTTTATGGAAACATGCATAAGGTCGATGGGAAAGGAATGGTTGATTAAGGTAAGGGTACAACCGATGAATATGTCGTTAGTGCTCTCTTTCTTTCTGTTAGCCATTTCGATGGTAAACATTTCGGTTAAAGGTTGGGGTTTATGATTGAGAAGATGCTTGAATGCATGAATAACAAAACTTCTCTCCATACCAGAATCAGAAAGAATGCATACATAAGAGTTGTCAAGGAGGAACGTACCCGTAACAACGGTGGGATCTGCAACTGCTTCCTCCTGATGTATCACTAGCACCCTCTCTATGTTACCAGTGGTTGTTGCCTTAGGGCAGTTTCTCTTGTAGTGTCCGACTTCTCCACAACCATAACAGGCTTGACCCATGCCTGCTCCAGAAGCCTGATTGGTTGGTTGGACTTGTGTCTTACAGCCTCGAGTTGTGTGAACCTTCTTGCCACAATTGTTGCAGAGAATTTCATGGCATGGGCCGGGATTATGATGGTAATTGCACTTATCGCACCAAGGAAGGGTACCAACATATCCATTGGTAGGTGCTTGAGTGGCAGGAGTAGCGGTGGGAGTAGTAGCAACGTGAACTGCCATCGTTTGCTGTTTCTTTGTGGGATCTTGCGAAGACTCTTTTGTTGCTTCCAGAACTTTCTTTTCCCACCACTCACCTTTGCTGGTTCAGGAGCGGCTACTGCTGCATCGAGATCAACTCTGTGATCTATGAGAGTCTGCACCAGGCACTTGGCGCTGTCAAAAGTGGTTGGCCTAGCGGCCAAGACATTTCCTTGCATTGGGGGCGTCAATCCCCAAATGTACCTCTCTATTTTCTTGCTCTCCGGGGTGACCATTCCCGGGCAGAGAAGTGCTAGATCTTCAAACCTAGTAGTGTAGGCAGCAATGTCCGAACCCTTCATCTTTAAGTTCCATAGTTCATGCTTCGGCTTCTGCATCTCGCCCCTTGGGTAGTATTCAGCAAACATGAGCTCTTTCAAGCTCTCCCAACCCATAGCATTTGCTACTGACAGGATTAGGGATTTGACCCAACCATTCCAGCAGGTTAATGCTCTATCGATGATAGTGCAAGCGGCGAATTTCACGTTGTTAGCTTCGGTACAGGAACAAATTTCAAACTCGATCTTCTCGAACCATCGAGTCAGAGTAATAATAGCTCCATTTCCGTCGAAAGATGTGGGTTTTGCATTCATGCAATCTTTATAGGAGCACTCATTCTGGTGTCCTTGACTACCTTCATGATTTTGGGGATGAATATCACTTCCCAACCCGCCAGAATCACCAGGATTAATCTTTGACAAAACGACAGTCACAGCGGCAGTAACAGCTGCCTGGAACATAGCGGGATCGAACTGAGGAGGTGGTGGCGGTGTTGGATCCGATAAGGAATTGTTGCTTTTTTTGCTGGGTCTTTTCTTTGGAGGCATCTTGTTCTAAAAATAATCAGGAAGGAGAGGATGGTAAGTCCTCTGGAATTAAATCAAGAGATATGAAGCAAGATATATCTCAACCTAATAGATAGAGTGTTCTACTAAGCGATAAACAAGGAAAATCTACTAATGTAAGTAAATTATCCCTAAAAGGAATGAGTAGCAACACTTGGAAGTGAATCTCTGCAATGTATTTGACTCTAGTAAAAATACTCCTATAGTATTTTAAGTTGTAGGTTTTGTTATATCGATATCTTGTTGTATGGATACTTGGTAAGTTTTAGGCCTGCTATAACATCACAGTCACTCCCAAGCACATGTTGGTCATGTCTCGAATAAATATAGTTGATCAGAATATATTGACCCTAGACATGATTACATAACTGCCTAGGTTTAACCGCAGTGTCCAACATCCAATTGCTTCTTTTTTGTTCTACTCATGATATCGTTTATGGTATGTAGGTATACTTGTATACTTCTTGTAAAATACTTATATTTTAAAGTATACTTTTAGTTCAGAGTGCTTCAGCCCCTTAGTGTTTATAGTTGTATACCATGTAAGGTTCGGTATACTTAGTTCACTATAAACAATAGCTCTGATACCAATCTATCACACCCCTGAACCGTGGAAACGAACGGTGGAAACATCCGGGGGTGGATGACGTCATGTGTAGTATCACAACAATTGCATCATAGTAATCAAAGTAAACACAACCATTACATTGCAATATGAATATTTACATCTGTTTGAAAACATAGTTTGTATACATCAAAATGAAAACAAAGTAAAAGACGAGACTTCAAAATACTTCGTCTTCTCCAAAAGATGGCAAGGGTACCTGTCTATTTTTGTCCTGAGAATACAATCAATTTTTGGAAATGTATCAGCATAAAGCTGGTAACTTCATAAGCATGTTTTTGTAATGAAAACTAGTCACTAAATTTGTATAATTAATTCATTTTCATTATATTTGAAATATCGTTTGTATCGAAACCCTGGTTACCACCAGTATGTAATATGTACTCCGTTTGAAAATCCTAGCTACCACCAGTATGTAAAATACGTTTTGTTTGTCTGGGAAAATCCCTTATTTTCCCTGGTGTGCATGTGTTAGTTGCTTTAATGGTTCTGAAACTGTAAGGCATAAGTAACATACTTATGTTATTAAAACAGTTGTTTATGAGAGGTATATTGTTACATAAATGAGTCGTACGATTGGCGAGTTTTATGACCATACTTAAACTTGACATGACGTCAAACGGACGCCAAAATCCTTTATGACATTTGTCACCCGTAGACCTGCCGGTCCGACTGTAGCTAGCAGCCAGGTGCAGGATAGCCAGTCTCGTATAGATCTATACACAAAAGCCATGCTTTCCCTCCAGGAAATTATGGTTCATAAGGGTAGTCCTCCACTTAGGTTATGTTGTAAGCGCCCAAGGATGTGTCTCCCAATAAAGCTGACGACTTTACGAGTAATAATATATAAATATACCGACCTTTCATCTGAAAATCCGATGTATGCTTTTGTAGAGTAAAAATAATTATACTTAAATAATTATTGACTGTTGTACTCTTGTAATAATGTATGGTATAAACTAAATCTATCATAGTTTATGTATTCACTCGTGTATGTAGTTTGTATCGATAAAACTTGGTAATGAAATCCCCAAACTATACCCATTATAGTTTGATTGTTAGGTTAAGTTCATGAAATGTTCAGAAATTATGCAATTAAATTTAGAAAAACATCCCTTATGCTCCGCATAATACAAAAGGGATCTCGAATCGGGGCACTCTCCGCCCTACGGCTCAGGGCATCAACTACAACATTAGCTTTGCCCGGGTGGTACATGATCTCACAATCGTAATCCTTTACCACGTCCAACTATCTCCTCTGGCGCATATTCAGATTAGGATGATCCATCAAATAATTCGAGCTCTTGTGGTCCATGTATATGGTACACCGAACCCCATACAAATAGTGACGCCAGATCTTGAGGGCGAACACCACTGCCCCCAAATCCAGATCGTGGGTGTGATACCTCGTCTCATGAGGCTTCAGCTGCCTCGATACATACGCTATCACATGCCCCCTCTGCATAAGTACTGCACCCAACCCCGATATCGATGTATGACAATAGTCAATTTCGGGTCAAGTCAAAGTCAATCAAAGTCAACAAGTCAACCGGTCAACTCAATTAAACCTTGTATATTAGGGTTTACGTTATGTAATTACTGTATAACTCACTATTTTAATGAGAAAACATCACTTGGAAAATTTGTGTGTTTAATTTTCCTTAGCCTCAGTGCTAAACAATGAACAAAAACGATAAAACAATGTTGCATACTCATCTGGAGTGTGTAAGATCCTAAAACATGGCTTAATGGGGTTTACGGAACTTGCATTGCGAAGCCGGACACTCAAAAATGTCACAAACGAAACCTCTCTTAATCGTATTCACTCTATCTCTCCCAAAAATCTCTCTGAATGCCATAACTCTCCAAGAATGTGGAATCTCTCCCAAATCTCTCTCCATATGTGAAATCTCTCCCAAATCTCTCTCCATATGTGAAATCTCTCTAAGTATGTCACATCTCTCCCAAATCTCTCCAAGAATGTCAAATCTCTCCCAAATCTCTCCAAGAATGTGGAATCTCTCCCAAATCTCTCTAAAATCACTCGGGGCATCCCGACCCTTAATTTAGTCAAAAACCGCTCGAAAACGGAAGTCTACGCAAAAAACAGCCTTAAGGAGCCGAAACCCCTCTTAGGGTCGAAAGTCCTCTTAGGGACCGAAGCCTCTTGGACCGAACTCGAAGGCTGCTGAACCGAACCCGAAGGGTGCTCTCGGGCCCGAACCTCGCACACGGAACCGAAGCCACCTTTGGTCCATTTTGCTCCATTTTGCCTCTTACTCCCTTCGCTCCATTTCGCCTACCGGCCCATGATCAGAAGGGACCGAACCTCGGCTAGGACCGAGAGGTCTCGTAGGGAAGCCCATTTTTTCCCGGTTTTCGATTCCGACTTCGTTTTGGCTTCGTTTTTCATCGTTTTAACGCGGAATTTTCACCCAAAACTTTATTTTATCAATTAAAGTCTCATAATTCATTTATTCCCACGTTTTGGTGCAAATCTTATCCAAGAAATGAGTGGGGTGAAGGACAAAGATTGAGTGTTGGCTTTTCTTTGTATTATGACACAAGCAACCACCATACCCACTCCATGACTAACCCACACTCCTCCCCACCATCCCTAGTCACTTCCTTGTACCTCTCCATCAATCATCAGCCCCTCCCACGTTCTAAGAGCTGGAATAAGTCAACCTCTCTCCTCATTTTCACTCACTTGCTCTCACTTCACCAAAAATCACACACAACTTTTCTCTCAAACTTTTTCCTCTAGTTCGAGACTCCAAGGCTGATCATCAAGCTTTACTATACTCTTGGTAAGTATAATTCATCCTTCTTGTGATTATTACACTTCATCCTACTCCAATCATCGATTGCTTACACAAACTCCATCACTTTGATGTTAGATTCTCGAAAATCTTCAAGGCATCTTCAAGTGTTCTTGAGTTGAACACTTCCATTCTCCAACAATCATCAACTGAAATCATATAAGGTGAGTTTATACCCCTACATTTTCATGTTTTCTCAAGTTTTTAGGGGGGGGGGGGGGGGATACAAGTTAAAACACCTAGAACATAACTAAACTTTTCTAAAAGCTTTCATCAGAAAAGTTGGACTCCATTCACGGACTGTTTTGGACAACTTAAACATTTTAGTTTACAAAACTATATTAGGTGCAAATAGACCAAGTTCTTATCTTTAAAATTACTACTTGCACATCTCCATTCAATTTTTCTACAATTTATGGTGATTTTTACAAAACTGCCTATCATTTAAAACATCAATCCGGACCAGTCTGTGATTATGGACTTGTTCACACAAGTTAGAGGTCATTAAAAATCATGAGAAAAATTATGGAGAAACTAGACTCATTTTCCAAACTCTCAGAATTTTTGGATTATGATTTGGACCTTTGATGATTTTTCTACAAATTTTCTAGGAACAGGGATAGAAAATGTTATCAACAGAAAAATGCTATCAATTTCATTTCACCTTGTAACATGTTGAGCAAGGTGTATATCTTTATGTGATTTTATGTTATTGTCTTAGTATGTAGACATACATCAGTTAACAAATGGATTTTTCTCTAGACAAAGCATAGAAATAACAATTTGTTATAATCAAAGTACATCTATTACATACCAACATTTGAATAAACTATGTTAAGTATAGTTTATGTACATTACCACTTTTACCCTTGTTTTGATAAACTATAATAGGTATAGTTTATGATACATCACATAACACACTCATACAAAAGGGTACATTCATACAAAAAGGAATTTTCCATTACATTACACGTGAATTCGTTAATGGCTTTTGTGAGACATTCACGTCACTTTACCAATAAGTCCTGTATTGTAACCAGAGTCTCCTGGAGGGAGAGCGTGATAGTTATGTATAGATCTATATTGGGATTGACAAACCCACACCTAAGCTGCTTGCAATAGCTAGACCGGCAAGTCTGTGGTGACAAATGTAATAACAGTTCCGACGCCTGAAGAACGTCGTTTCAGGCCAACTAGGTCATAGTATGGTTATAATAGCTCACATTAAGTATTAACAAACATATAATTTACGGGGAATTCATGTAGATCAAACGAGTTTGCGTAGATTTAAAGTATTTTTACAAGAAGTATACTAACCCTCATACCTACAAGTACATAGCCATAAGAACTTAAAAGTATTTGGATGTTGAACATTACAGTCAAACCCGGGCAGTTATGTAATCATATCTAGAATTAATATAGCCTGATCAACTATATTGATTTCAGACATGACCAACATGTGTTTGGGAGTGATACTAGTGTTGTGACATGTCTAAAACTTACGAACTACCGAAGAAACTCTATGAACAGAACATAAAATACTATAAGAATATTATAAACATCGATATGCTTTAGTTTTCTTTTCAGGCATTTCTCATAACCTTATTCTCGTACAGACACAATGGTAGGACATCATCTACCAGGGGACCCTTATTTTCCAAATCATGGCAATCAAGGATGGATAGTGGAAGATCCGGAGGATGATCCAGAAGAAGACTCAGATGAAGAACCCTTTGAGGACAGCGAGTCAAGTGGTACGGATACAGAGCCACAAGTCTGCAACCCGGGGATACGTCCCCCAAGGCAAGGGGAAGCAATCCCCATACTCAAGTGGGGCCAATACTTAAATTATTGGAGTCGACAAGACGGCCAACGCCCTCCCTACGGAATGGCACGGGGTTTCTATAGCGTCTCAGAAGGAGGAACAGCCGATAGAGCTCTTCCAGTTATAGTGAACCGAATTTCCCGACAATTCGATCAATCAAGGATGTCAATCAATCGTATCTTAGAAGTGAATGCGGTTGCGCAGGCTAACCCTGCTGATATCCTTCGTCTTGACGAGATGCAAGATGATACCCAACACCATACTGAGGCCCTTCAAAGGCAACTTAATGCTGATGAATCAGAAATCAAAGAACTAAGGGAGCATCAAGCTGCCCAAGAAAGGCGCTGGAAATCACAAGACGAAGCGGAACCCAGTAACCGTCGCAAGTAGTGTTTAAACTACTTTTCTAGTTTAATATACTGAATGTATAGACTACTTTTGGGACATGTACAAAATCAAGCATCAATAAAATAATAAGCGCCTTACTTCAACAAGAGCTATTACAATTTTCACAAACCTTCCATTCCAAAGTTTTGGGATTAAGGATATGTTCTAGTGTTGTTTTTCATAATTTTTGATACGACCGCGAAAAAATTTATTTTCGGTAGGTCGGTTTAATGTCGATACTTTCATAAGTATTGTGGACCTGCTTGAAGGTCAAATATACAGATTACATAGATATCAACACAATAGACATGTATTTAGATACTCTTTGAAAAATAACCACTCCAATTTATATTATCCTATTGCAAGTTATACTTGCAGTGGACATCTATTTTCAATTCTTTACAAGATTCTTGTTGAATTAAGTGTTTAAGTTCAGAGATATCAAATTCATATTCATTCTTGATATGTCACTATCTTTTTATTGACTTTTCTAGAAAAAAGATGCCTCCTCGTAGGAATCCAAGGCGTAACAATGAACCGGAAGCACCAACGCCACCTCCACCACCACCCCCTCAATTTGATGCTGCCATGTTCCAAGCGACAGTCACGGTAGCTGTAGCGGCTGCCTTATCTCATATCAATGCTCCTGGTACTAGTGGGTCGGGAGCTGATCCACGTCCTTCTAACCTTGCTGAGGGTCATAAGCACTCGAGAGAGTGCACTTATAAAGACTTCTCGAATGCCAAACCCAGGACCTTTAATGGAACTGGAGGAGTGATGGTTTTAAGGCAGTGGATTGAGAAGATAGAAGCAGCATTTGAAATTTGCTCCTGTCCAGAGGGTAGCAAAGTTAAATTTGCTGCCTTTACTTTCTTTGATAGGGCCCTACCATGGTGGAATGGCCATGTTAAGCCACTAACTTTGGTAGTGGCTAATACTATAAGCTGGGAGAACCTAAAAACCATGTTGATGCGGGAATACTTCCCGCGAGGGGAAATTTGAAAGAACATAATTTGTGGTTTGAGCTAGGCATCATTTTGTATAGATAATTGTGTCATTTTGCAGTGTTTGTGTGTTGTCATGTAATGTGTGCTGCCACACATGTGTGTGCGGCCGCACACATGTGTTTGGCTGCACACTCTTGTGCTGGTAGGAGGAGTACTATTTATAGCAACTGAGTTGTGTCAGTCTGTACTTTTTGCTTGATGTCAGAACTCTACAGTAGTTGTACTTTTCTCAAGATGTACTTGACATTTATATGATATAGATGTGTGCATGCTCGATTCAATTTCTTCTTCATCTCAATCTTAATCTAATTGCAATTAACTTCATTGATTACTAAATTGGATCCTTAGTTTTGGGGACTTACAATTGGTATCAGAGCCTATCTTGGTATCACTTGAAGTTATTTTTTTTGAGTGTTTGCTGCTGATTTTGAAGGTTTGCTGTTAAAGTGAGTGTGCGGTGGAGCGTGTCTAATAAAGTGCGTGCTGTTATCGTGTTTGCTACTGACTGAGTGTGTACTGTTACTGTATTTGCTGGAATTTTCTTGTTTGCTGCCAAGAGTGTGTGTGCGGTTAAAGTGATTGCTGGTTTAGTGTGCGGTTAGATTGGTGTGTGCGGCTCAAATTCGGTGTGCGGCTAGTTTAGTGTACGGTTAGATTGGTGTGTGCGGCTCAACTCGGTGTGCGGCTGGTTTAGTGTGCGGCTGGATTAGTGTGTGCGATTAAGGAGTGTGTGTTTAAGAGTATTAGTGTGCGGTTTAAAACTACTCAAATGGAATCTCAAAACATGACTGCTCATCAAGATTTGGATGCAATTATGGGAACAACTACTCGTATTCCTAGATTGCTATCAGCTGAAGGATTTCCTGAATGGAAATATCGAATTGAAAAATACATCAAAATGAAGGATTTCGAAATTTGGAGAAGCATTTTAAGAGGATCAATTCAGATTACTTCTACTTTAGAAGATGGAACGGTAATTGACAAACAAATTGAAAACTACACTGATGACGATCTTGAACGAGTTGAGGAACAAGAAAAGGCTCTTGCCACACTGACTATGGCGTTGTCTCCTGAAATTGCACAAGGATTTCGTGAGTATACATCAGCAAAAGCATTATGGGAAGCACTCATTGAAGTTTATGAAGGAAATGAAGACATGAAGCAAAGTCGACAAGACATGCTCCGACAAAAATTCAACATGTTCAACTATGTATTGGGTGAAACATTGGAAAATCAATTGCAAGGATTTATCACACTAACCACTGAAATGAGCTCCGCAGGTGTGATGGTTACTAGATTTGAAATCAACAAGAAGTTACTAAATTCTCTTCCAAAATCATGGGACATGAATGTCTCGGTGATTAAAAAGACAAAAGACGTGAACCGTTTAAGCTTGTCTGAAACAATGGCAATCATCAAAGCTTGCGATCTTGATGATAAAGAAAGAGAAATCAATCATGTCATTTCGTACTCTACAGCCAATCTTGGACTTCAAAATAACAACACCGCTTTGTCAAGCTTCACTACTCATCAAAATACTCAAAACCTGATTCCCCAAGTTCAACCTCATGTAATCCATCAAAACACACCATACATCATACTTAAAATACAACATACTCAAATCCCTCAAACCATATCTCAAGTTGGTTCTAGTGTTTTTCCCTCCAGAGATGTTTCAGTTCAAAATTTGCTTTCAAAGGAAAAGGAGGAAAATATGGCTCTAGCTACCGGGTTAGTGAACTGCTACAATTCCTTTGTTGCTGGAGATCTCTCTCCACAACTCTCATTCACTGATCTTGATCAAATTCATCCTGAAGATGTGGAAGAGATGGATATTACTTGGCAAATGGCAATGGCAGTATTCAGGGCTAAACAATTCTCAAAAAAGACTGGAAAGAATAACTGGGGTGTAAATTCAGATAAAAAGATGGGTTTTAGCAATGGAAAGTTACGTTGTTATAATTGTCATGAACCAGGACACTTTGCAAGGGAATGTCCAAAACCCAATCAGCAAGAAAACTCCGAAAGAACCATGGTGCCAGTAACTTACGTTCACAGCAACAACAGAGGATCATCTTCAAACAATCAGTCTGCAAACATGGCAATGGTAGCTCAATCGTTCAACTGGGAAGATCAAGTTCAGGCCCTAAACATTTCGGAACCTGAAAAGGCAAATCTTGCTCAAGTCAAGGATGCAAGTAAAGAAATGGAAGAATATCCAGAGGAGGAGATGATGAATTTGCAGTTTGCATTCATGGTTCAGACCACTCCTGAACCAGTCAAATATGAGGTTAGTGAATTCGGTTGTTCTCAATCTTGTATTAAAACTGTTAAGTTTTTGAGAGATCAAATTGAGATACTCAAAAGAGAGAATGAGGACTTGAAATATGAGGGATATACTCTTAGAATAAATCAAAAGCCCTTAAAAAGTCAATTAGAAAATAAAACAAAAGACTTTAAAAAATTGCAAGAGGATTACAGCAACAAATGCGAGAACTATGATCATCTCAAAAGAAAACTTGCTGTTGTAACCATTGAACTTGACACATTGAAAACTTGTTTTGAAAAAGCTGAATTTAATTTCAAAAAATACGATGGGTCAAGTGAAAAGATTGCAAAATTAATCGAAGGTCAATCACACTGGAGAGATATCACTCATGGTAATCAAATAAAAGTCGGATTAGGTTTTGAGAGTGTCCCTCCCCCTTTCAATCACAATTATACTGCTATTCCTCTGTCTCAAGAAGAAATTGACAGAGAACCTTGCATGGTGTATGGAAAGTCAGCTTCTGAGCAGGAAATACAGTCTAGTTATGAGACTTTGCGTACTAACGTTTTTACTTCAAGTGCAGATATATCAATAGTTCAGGGGGAGCATACTGCTGAAACTTTTGGGTCAAATAATGTTATGATTGAGTCTGGTGTTAATTACAGTAATGAGTCTGTGTCAAAATCAAACACAAATGTTTTTGTGTCGAGTGGTATTTTATTTCAGTCTGACAATGTTGTTTCTAATAATGTTGTTTCTGATCAAACTGCTAAACCTGATTTACATGTCTCTGCTTCTAACACAACTGTTACTAAATTCTATGATGGATCTTGCAAGTGTAAATGTGTTAGAAATGAAAAAGCAAAGAATAACATTGCCAAAAGTAGTGCCAAAGCTACTGATAACAAACAAATTTGTTTTAAGTGTGGCACTGCTAGACACATTGTAAGAAATTGCATGAACCGGATGTTTGTATCTCATACAACAAAAGGGAGGGAGAATGAATTCCGGGGACGATCTTTGACTAGAAAAATTCCCAAAACTCATTCTAGAAATGGAGATTTGAATACAAAATTAAACAAAAAATTTGAAAGATTTCAAAAGAATAAACAGGTTTTTCGCAAAAACAACAGAAGTTTGCCAAAATCAACTCAGGCCAAGCCAAGTCGAATTTGTCAAAGAGCAGGAAAGGATATTCTAACTCTTCAAGTAAGAAATCCATCGGTTCAAAGCAAACTAACAAATTTTTGAAACCTAACTTTCAGTGGATTCCAAAATCTTTTTCAGATCAATCTCCATTACTCTCCAATTCAAAAGCAAAGAGAGAATCAAATGAAAAACTTGTAAAAGGAAAGAGTCAACCCAGGATTGTGATGACCTGGGTTCCCAAAACTAAATAATTCCATTCATCGTGCAGGGACAGTTGCGGAGGAATGTCGCCAGGCCCTGGTATGTCGACAGCGGCTGCTCCCGGCACATGACTGGAGACATATCCCAATTGCACGACATTCAAACTTTTAATGGGGGATATGTTTCTTTTGCGGGCGGAGAGGATGGAAAATTACTCAAAGAGGAACTGTGTCCAATGGAGTGTTGATTTTTGAGAATGTTAACTTTGCTCCGGAATTGAAGCACAGCTTGCTGAGTGTATCCCAGATATGCGACAAGGGCTACTCTACTCATTTCACAGATAAGGAATGTCTGATCTTAAAACCTGGCATTGTTATACCTGAAGATTGTATTCTTGTAAGATCTAAGCAGGATGGAAATGCCTACATTATAGACATGAATAGAAATTTCCCTGATGATGTCACATGTCTCTTATCCAAAGCTTCTGAACAAAATGTGATGTTGTCGCATCGTCGTCTCGGTCATGCGAATGCAAAGAATTTGAATCGGCTTGCGAAGAATGAATTGGTTCGTGGGCGCTACCCATCAAAGATTTCATTACTTTTGAAAAATGTGTTTCATGCGCTCAGGGAAAACATCATCGAAAACCACACTTTCCAAAACAGATAAACTCCATGAGTCAAGTGCTCGAGTTATTGCATATGGATTTATTTGGTCCGGTTAATGTTTTGAGCATTTATCGCAACTCTCTCTGCCTTGTTGTGATAGATGATTACTCTCGTTTCACTTGGGTTTTCTTTCTGTCTAACAAAGATAAAATTCCTAATCTTATCAAAAGATTCATTGTGATGATCGAAAATCAGACTAACAATCGAGTGAAAGCGCTGCGTACCGATAATGGAACAGAGTTCAAGAACGCTATTCTTGATCATTTTTGCGCTGAGAAAGGGATTGTGCGTCAATTCAGTTCTGTTCGAAGACCTCAACAAAACGGGGTTGCCGAACGTCAGAATCGAACTCTAAAAGATGCCGCAAGGACAATGCTCTGTGATTCCAAGCTTCCTGTATTCTTCTGGGCAGAGGCGATTAACACCGCGTGTTATGTTCAAAATCGTGTGCTAATCAACAAATCCAGAATGAAGACGCCGTATGAGATTCTATTTGGACACAAGCCATCTGTCAATCATTTCCGAGTATTTGGCTGCCCTTGCACCCTTCTCCACTTGGAATCCAATCCCAAATTCAATGCCAAAGCCGATGACTGTTACTTTGTTGGATATGCTGCACGAACTGCGTACAGGGTTTACAATAAGAAGACTAAACAGATTGTAGAATCTTTTGATGTTCGTTGGCTTGAGGAAAATGAGATAGATGCTAGAGTGGGTCCTGAATGGTTGTTTGACTACACATCTCTTTTCAAATCATTCAATGTGTCTTTAGATAATCAAGAAGGATCTACTTCCAATTCGAAAATTCCTAGTGATGACGAAGAAAATGAAATTATTTATCGACCTCCATTGACTTCCTCTGATCCTCCCTCGGTACCCTCTACTCATTTTGAATCTTCTGAGTCTCCTCAACAACCTTCTCCTGATGCCATTGCTACTCCTTTAACTCCAATGGAAAAAGAGTTCATGAACCACGAGACTTCCACTGTAACTTCAACTCTGATGGAACTTCTTTTTCCAGAAAGTATTGTAGAAGAGTTTGTAGTGGATTCTTCAAACAAACCTTTTTCATCCTCTACAGACCATACAACAAATGATGGAGCGGTTAACATTCATAATCTTCCTGTTTCTATCAATGATATTAGTTATCAGATCCCTACACGTATTCAGCGAGATCATCCGATAGAGAACGTCATTGGCCAGATGGGTGACGGTGTTCAAACGAGAAGTAAAAGTGGGGATGTAAATACATGTCTCTACTCTTGCTTCATATCTCAAATAGAGCCTATATCTTTCGAAATGGCTCTGAATGAGCCCAACTGGGTTGAAGCTATGCATGATGAATTAAATCAATTTGAGAAACTTGGAGTCTGGAAATTGGTGGAACTACCAAAAGGAAAGAAATCTCTTGATACTCGTTGGGTATTTCGAAATAAACAAGACGATTCAGGTGTCATTGTGCGCAACAAGGAAAGATTGGTGGTTCGAGTGTAACACCGGAAATTTAAAGCCAAATTTTTTTTTTAAAAAACATAATTTCGTTAATATTCATAAAAACAACCATTTTACTTGTTCCTCATAAAACAACCATTTTAATAGTTCAACATAACAGTACAAAATCCCAAGATCAACATGTAAAAACTCCAATCGTGTGTGTACGGATCAAGCCGGCGCCTTCCCGCGGTCGTCACTAGTACCTGAAACAAATAACATCAACACTGTAAGCACAAAGCTTAGTGAGTTCCCCAAAATACCACATATAACACATATTAGCCACTCGAGGCTATAACTCTGTGGGTCCGTGCACCCAAACTCCGTGAACCCTTAGGTTCTAGCTCTGAATAACATGCACTACATAAATCACATAGAAATCATGCAGTACAACACATAACATACATAGCATACAATTACTCAATCACATAACTCTGGTTACCTACTCAAGGTAAAGTATAGAGAGGAGACTCACCTCGATGTCTCGGTAAATATCTGACTCGGAAGAAGTGTGATCTAGCCTCCGCCTAATCACATAAAACTCTCATAAATACAACTGTACTCAACCCTAAAAGTCAACAAGGTCAACGGTCAAACTTTGACCCGACTCGTCGAGTGCACTAGGGCGACTCGGCGAGTCTACACGTGTCCACTGACTCTCTTAGATCCTCTCTTGGCACGTCGAGTACTCCCCTTGATCCGACGAGTTCCACCTAGCATGAATCGTGGGGCCACCCCGACTCAACTCGCCGAGTCTCAGAATAACTCGGCGAGTCCCAACTTGAACTTAGACCCCTGACTCTCCCTGACTCACCGAGTCATTTCCCCCAACTCGGCAAGTCCACTCACTGAGTGATTAACGGGCCACCTTCATACTACTCGCCGAGTCCGTTCTTCGGACTCGGCGAGTTCATGCCATGCACGAACTCAAAACAACTTCTGAGGTCAGATCTGTTCCATACAATCATAGATCTGGCCTCCCCAAGCACGATAATCACGTAAAGTTGGGACCTTGACACACATATAACATCTAAAAGGTCCAAAATGGTGCTTTAGCCCCAAAAATGACATTCCAAGCTCAAGACTCCCAAAATGACTCATAAAGCTCCATGGGTTAAGGTCTCTGGACCTCTTTGGGTCCAGATCCAAAACACAACTCGAGAAGGGACCAACTACTCCACTTAATAAACCTCTAAAAGGGTTAGAAAACCCTAACACTAAGAATAAACACCAAAAAGTGAAGAAGGTCCGAGAATAATACCTCAATACAGCCTCTATGAGCTCAAAGACCACAAAAATCGCACCTCCTTCAGCCTCCTCTTGCCTTGAACACTTCCTTCTTGCAACAACACCCACAAAAGTTCAAGATTGGCCTCTCCTTCCTCACAAACGCTCTAGATCTCTTTAGGGTTTCTCTCTGGGGGTTGGGTGAGCACAAAAGTCGGCCATAAGGCCCTTTAAATAGGCCTCAAACCCGGAGATTTAGGGTTTCATTACACAGCGCAGACTCGCCGAGTCCATACCCTGGACTCGCCGAGTCCAAGCGCGCACCAGCGATCAATTCCGCGTCCCTACTCGGCGAGTCTGAGCTCCAACTCGCCGAGTCCCTCTCACATAATAACAAAATTTAAACTTACAAGATACCTGGTAAAATCCGGATGTTACAACTCTCCCCCACTAGAACTGGACTTCGCCCCCGAAGTCCCACTCTAAAACAGCTCCGGATGCTGCTCCCGCATCATACCCTCCGGCTCCCAGGTCATCTCTGATCCCTTCCGATGTTGCCACTGAACCAACACCAGAGGTACCTCCTTGTTCCTCAAAACCTTGATCTTCCGATCCCTAATAGCCACTGGTCTCTCCGCATAATTCAGGCCCGCATCGACCTGGATATCCTCAAGTGGAACCACTGCCGACTCATCGGCTATACATTTCCTCAACTGCGACACATGAAACATGTTGTGAATCTGCCCCAACTCTGCTGGCAACTCCAGCCAATAGGCTACCCGGCCTACCCTGGCAATCACACGAAACGGGCCTATAAACCGGGGCCCCAATTTGCCCCTCTTCCTGAACCGGATCACTCCCTTCCAAGGGGAGACCTTCAGGAGAACAAAGTCACCGACCTGAAATTCCAGCTCGGACCGACGTCTATTCGCGTAACTCTTCTGTCGGCTCTGAGCGGTCAATAACCTCTGCCTGACCAGCTGTATCTGCTCTGTCATCTGATTCACGATCTCTGTACTGCCCATTACTCTTTGCCCAACCTCTCCCCAACATATGGGAGTCCGACACCTCCTACCATACAGCAGCTCAAAAGGTGGCATACCGATGCTCGAATGATAGCTGTTGTTGTAGGAAAACTCCGCCAGAGGCAAATACGTGTCCCATCTACCCCCAAAGTCCAGAACACAGGCCCGTAGCATGTCCTCGAGTGTCTGTATCGTCCGATCACTCTGACCGTCGGTCTGGGGGTGGTATGCGGTACTAAAATGCAGCTTAGTACCCAACTCCTCATGAAATTTCTTCCAAAAACGGGAAGTGAACCGCACATCGCGGTCTGAAACAATCGAGATCGGCACCCCATGCCGAGATACAACCTCCCTCACGTAAACCTCTGCCAACTTCTCCGCCGAAGAGCTCTCACTGATGGCAAGAAAGTGAGCGCTCTTGGTCAATCTATCCACGATCACCCAGATTGCATCAACTCCTCTGGCAGTCCTCGGCAATTTGGTGATAAAGTCCATAGTGATCTGTTCCCACTTCCACTCGGGAACCTCCAATGGCTGCAACTTGCCATGCGGTCTCTGGTGTTCGACCTTTACCCTTCGACAGGTCAAACACCTTTCGACAAACCACGCTACATCCCTCTTCATACAGGGCCACCAATACTCCTTCCTTAGGTCCAAATACATCTTCGTGGCCCCGGGGTGGATCGAAAATTTCGATCTATGAGCCTCCTCCAGCAATGTAGCACGTGTACCACCCACAAACGGTACCCAGATCCTGCCCTGATAAGTCATAAGACCTCGACTATCCGATACAAACTCAGAAACCAATCCAACAATCCGCTCTCTCTTCTGCATCTCCGGATGCACGGCCTCGGCCTGAGCCCCACGAATGGCATCCAGAACTGGAGCTATCACGGTCAATCTCATACATACATCTCGCAGGGGAGTACTCTCCGCCCTGCGACTCAATGCGTTGGCTACCACATTCGCCTTGCCCGGGTGGTACAAGATCTCACAATCATAATCCTTGACCACGTCTAACCATCTCCTCTGCCGCATATTTAGGTTAGGCTGATCCATCAAGTACTTCAAACTCTTATGGTCCGTGTAAATCGTACAACGAACCCCATACAAGTAGTGCCGCCAAATCTTGAGGGCGAACACCACTGCCCCCAACTCCAAATCGTGTGTGGGGTACCTCGTCTCGTGAGGCTTCAACTGCCTCGAAGCATAAGCTATCACATGACCCTTCTGCATCAATACCGCTCCCAATCCTAGGATCGATGCATCACAGAATACCACAAAACCTTCCATTCCTTCCGGAAGGGCTAATACTGGAGCTTCACACAACCTCTGGCGAAGCGTCTCAAAGGAGGTCTGCTGCTCAGGACCCCATGCAAATGCCACACCCTTCCGGGTCAATCTGGTGAGTGGAACCGCAATCTTGGAGAAATCCTTAATAAATCTCCGATAATACCCTGCCAACCCGAGAAAACTCCGGATCTCAGAAGGTGACCTCGGCACCTCCCACCTCATCACTGCGTCAACCTTGGCCGGATCGACCAATATCCCCTTCTGGTTAACGAGATGTCCCAGAAACTGGACCTCCCGTAACCAGAAATCGCATTTGGAGAACTTTGCGTAAAGCTTCTCCGCTCTCAAAACCCCAAGCACCTCCCTCAGATGCTCCTCGTGCTGCTCTCTGGATCTAGAATATACCAGAATATCATCAATGAAAACAATCACCGACCGATCCAACATCGGCCGACATACCCTGTTCATGAGGTCCATGAACACGGCCGGGGCATTGGTGAGCCCAAAAGGCATCACCACAAACTCATAATGCCCATAACGCGTCCTGAATGCTGTCTTCTGGACGTCCTCGTCCCGCACTCTCACCTGATGATAGCCCGACCTCAAATCTATCTTGGAAAACCAAGATGCTCCCTGAAGCTGATCGAATAAATCGTCGATCCTCGGTAGCGGGTAACGATTCTTGACCGTCAACTTATTCAATTCCCGGTAATCGATACACATGCGATGCGAGCCATCCTTCTTTTTCACAAACAGGATGGGTGCTCCCCACGGCGAGCTACTCGGCCGAATAAACCCCTTCCCCAGCAACTCCTGAAGTTGCGAGGATAACTCCTGCATCTCTGGAGGCGCAAGGCGATACGACACCTTAGCAATAGGCGCAGCTCCAGGAACCAAATCGATGCCAAACTCTACTTGCCTCACGGGAGGCAAACCTGGTAACTCGTCGGGAAATACATCTGGAAACTCCCGCACCACCGGAACTTCATCCACAGAGCTCGGTCTCTCCGAAATCACTCGTGTATCCATCACATACGCTACATAACCCTTACAGCCCTGCTGTAAACACTGCCTCGCTCTAGCAGCCGAGCAAAAGGCTGATCCAGAACGTGCACCCTCACCGTATACTGAAAGAACTCCCCCACTAGGATCTCGTATAGTCACCAGCTGTCGCTCGCAATCGATAACCGCACCGAATCGGCTCAACCAATCCATGCCCACTATAACACAAACATCACCCATCGCAATCGGAATTAGGTCGATCGGAAACTCGACCCCGAATATCTCCAATACACATCCCCGGAAAACCTCTGTAGCACAAATCACCCTGTCGGCGGCTATGGAAACCCGCAGAGGCCGACTCAATACCCCTCGACTAACACTGATACGCTGACTAAATGCCAAGGATACAAAAGATCGACTCGCACCCGAGTCAAATAACACTAAAGCGGGTACAGAATTCACAAGGAAGGTACCTAAGCATAGCATGATATAAGCATAATATCTCAACACCGAAAATAAATAATGAAAAGGAAACATACCAGCCACAACGTCGGGTGCAGCGCGGACCTCTTCCGCAGTCAGCTGGAAGGCTCTCCCCCGAGCCCTCGGTGCCTCGGCCTTCACGGGCCGACTCTCTGTAGCAGCAGCTCTGATGGCGGCGGGAGCAGTCCCCTGAGACGCCCCACGCAGCAGCGGACACTCCGCCTTCCGGTGTCCGGTCTGATTGCAGTGGAAGCACACTGCAAATCCCTTGGGGCAGTCCTTAGCCATGTGCCCCTCCTTGCCACATTTGTAGCAAGACCCTGCCCGACAGGCGCCATCGTGACCCTTGTCGCACTTCCCACAAGTGCGGCCCCTCTGACTCCCGGGTCTGGGATCAGCGGGCTTGGCCCGCTTGGCTGCCGGCTGGGACTGTGCCGGTCGCCGATCCCTCCCCATAGACTCCGCTTCCTCCCTGGCCTGAGTCTCAAGCTCAATCTCCCTCTTCCGAGCGTTTGCCTGAAGCTCGGCAAATGTCCGGTACGAGGAGTTCGCAGCGAACTCCCGAATATCCCGCCTCAAAATGCTCAGATAACGGCTCATACGTGCCTGCTCGGTGGACACGTGCTCAGGGCAAAACATCGCCCTCTCCTGGAACATCCTCGTAATCGCTGTAACCGACTCAGTACCCTGCTTGAGGGTCAGAAACTCCTGCGCCAGACGTTCCCTCTCCACCTGAGGAACATACTCATCCCGAAACATGGAAGTGAACCTCTCCCAGGTCACTGCCGAAAGCTCAGTCGGTGTGAAATGCGCAGACACAAACTTCCACCAGTCCTTCGCTCCCAAGCGAAGCTGGTTCAGCGCGAACCGAACCTTCAGATGCTCAGGGGACGAGCAAGTGAAGAAGCATCCCTCCATATCAGATATCCACCTCATAGCTGCCACCGGGTCCTGCGTACCATCAAACTCTGGTGGCTTGGTGTTGCTAAACTCCCTGAATAACGTCGCATCACCTCCCTGGGGTCTCGCCGCAGCAATCGCTGCGGTAGCTGCTGCGACCGCAGCCTCAGAAAGAGCGGCATAGCGCTCGTCAAATGTCTCGATCAAAGCGGTCTTAATAGACCCGAACATCTCCGGTATCTCGGCTCTGATGACCGCAGCCACCTCCTCGTGAATGATCTGCCGAATGTCCTCATCACTAGACCCGGCATCCTCCGGCATGTGTCGCGTCCTCACCATGATCAACCTCTGAAATACAACATGCGATAATTAGAATTCACTCGAATACTCTTACATTCAACAATCCACCCCTCCTTGACTCTTGGCATCCCCAGATTCTTATTTGGGTCTGTGTACCGCACCGGTGCTTTGAGTAGTACGGGCCCAATACTACTGTTTGCACCGTCTCAGTACACATCCCCAAATCGTCCTCTTCGGATCCCAGTCCCCAAGTACTCTATTATACGTAAATCACTCTGGAACGAATCTCACACAAAGCCCTAGCTGCTACCTAATTACTCTCAGCATCTCATAGCAGCTCACCATTCCCTAAGCTAAGGCATCACAAAACAGGCCACTCTAGTCCTATCAGCAATACCTAGCCTGCTCTAGCATGCAAACACATCATAGTAATAATTATTTCATAACGAAGGATAATTTTGGGAATTCACCGTTCGGGCGCTGACTGATCGTACACACGTTTCTCCCTGGAAAACCCTTTACTCTTAGAAAATTTTGGTTTTCATTTTTTTGAAAATGTCTCTTAATTCCTCAGTTTGAGTTCAAATACTCCCGAAGGTGTACCCGAATCCCTCAAACCAAGGCTCTGATACCAATTTGTAACACCGGAAATTTAAAGCCAAATTTTTTTTTTTTAAAAACATAATTTCGTTAATATTCATAAAAACAACCATTTTACTTGTTCCTCATAAAACAACCATTTTAATAGTTCAACATAACAGTACAAAATCCCAAGATCAACATGTAAAAACTCCAATCGTGTGTGTACGGATCAAGTCGGCGCCTTCCCGCGGTCGTCACTAGTACCTGAAACAAATAACATCAACACTGTAAGCACAAAGCTTAGTGAGTTCCCCAAAATACCACATATAACACATATTAGCCACTCGAGGCTATAACTCTGTGGGTCCGTGCACCCAAACTCCGTGAACCCTTAGGTTCTAGCTCTGAATAACATGCACTACATAAATCACATAGAAATCATGCAGTACAACACATAACATACATAGCATACAATTACTCAATCACATAACTCTGGTTACCTACTCAAGGTAAAGTATAGAGAGGAGACTCACCTCGATGTCTCGGTAAATATCTGACTCGGAAGAAGTGTGATCTAGCCTCCGCCTAATCACATAAAACTCTCATAAATACAACTGTAGTCAACCCTAAAAGTCAACAAGGTCAACGGTCAAACTTTGACCCGACTCGTCGAGTGCACTAGGGCGACTCGGTGAGTCTACACGTGTCCACTGACTCTCTTAGATCCTCTCTTGGCACGTCGAGTACTCCCCTTGATCCGACGAGTTCCACCTAGCATGAATCGTGGGGCCACCCCGACTCAACTCGCCGAGTCTCAGAATAACTCGGCGAGTCCCAACTTGAACTTAGACCCCTGACTCTCCCTGACTCACCGAGTCATTTCCCCCAACTCGGCAAGTCCACTCACTGAGTGATTAACGGGCCACCTTCATACTACTCGCCGAGTCCGTTCTTCGGACTCGGCGAGTTCATGCCATGCACGAACTCAAAACAACTTCTGAGGTCAGATCTGTTCCATACAATCATAGATCTGGCCTCCCCAAGCACGATAATCACGTAAAGTTGGGACCTTGACACACATATAACATCTAAAAGGTCCAAAATGGTGCTTTAGCCCCAAAAATGACATTCCAAGCTCAAGACTCCCAAAATGACTCATAAAGCTCCATGGGTTAAGGTCTCTGGACCTCTTTGGGTCCAGATCCAAAACACAACTCGAGAAGGGACCAACTACTCCACTTAATAAACCTCTAAAAGGGTTAGAAAACCCTAACACTAAGAATAAACACCAAAAAGTGAAGAAGGTCCGAGAATAATACCTCAATACAGCCTCTATGAGCTCAAAGACCACAAAAATCGCACCTCCTTCAGCCTCCTCTTGCCTTGAACACTTCCTTCTTGCAACAACACCCACAAAAGTTCAAGATTGGCCTCTCCTTCCTCACAAACGCTCTAGATCTCTTTAGGGTTTCTCTCCGGGGGTTGGGTGAGCACAAAAGTCGGCCATAAGGCCCTTTAAATAGGCCTCAAACCCGGAGATTTAGGGTTTCATTACACAGCGCAGACTCGCCGAGTCCATACCCTGGACTCGCCGAGTCCAAGCGCGCACCAGCGATCAATTCCGCGTCCCTACTCGGCGAGTCTGAGCTCCAACTCGCCGAGTCCCTCTCACATAATAACAAAATTTAAACTTACAAGATACCTGGTAAAATCCGGATGTTACATCGAGGGTTTCGACAGGTTGAAGGTCTTGACTATATAGAAGTTTATGCTCTGGTTACTCGTTTGGAAGCCATTCGTATCTCCCTTGCTTATGCTTCCTACATGAACTTTACTGTATACCAAATGGACTTCAAGACGGCTTTCTTGTACGACAAGGTCAAGGAGGAGATTTACGTTGACCAACCTCCTGGTTTTGTTAATTCATCTCTTCCAAACCATGTCTACAAGTTAGACAAAGCTTTGTATGGATTGCATCAAGCTCCTCGAGCTTGGTATGCTACTCTTACTCAGCATTTGCTCAATCATGGCTATTCCCGAGGCACCATTGATCAAACCTTATTTCTCAAGCATGTCGGTCCAGATCACATTCTCGTTCAAATTTATGTGGAAGACATTATTTTTGGGTCGACAAGCCAACAACTTTGCAAGGAGTTTGAAGCGGTGATGAAGAAGCGCTTTGAGATGAGTTCACTTGGAGAAATGACCACGTTTTTGGGGCTTCAGGTCCAACAATCTTCAACCAGAATCCTTATTCATCAAGCAAAATATGTGGAAGATGTACTGGAGAAGTTCGGGTTCAAAGAAGCAGCACACAGTCTCAACCTCAACAGTAGAAGCATAATATGTTGCTGCATCTGCTCGTTGTTCTCAAGTTATCTGGATCCAACATCAATTGTTGGACTACGGTTTGAATTTTCAAGAAACCCCTATTTTTTGTGACAATGAGGCTGCGATTCAAATTGCCAAAAACCCGGTCCTGCACTCAAAAACCAAACACATCGATATTAAAATTCATTTTATTCGAGAATGTTATGAACGTTCGCTCATTTGGCTAGAACAGGTCCGCTCTGATAATAATGTAGCAGATCTGTTCACCAAGCCTTTTAAAAAAGCTCGATTCGATGTGCTGGTTAATTTTCTAAAAATGATTCGTTTTGAGGATTAATTAATTTTTTAATAATAAATTTGTGCATTTTATTTCTTTTATGCACAAATTTAGGGGGAGAAAATCCAAAAACATTAAAAATTAGAAAAATCCAAAAAAAAAATTAAAAAATTAAAAAATTAAAAAATTAAAAAAAACATTAAAAAATTAGAAAAATCCAAAAACATTAAAAAATTAGAAAAATCCAAAAAAATTAAAAAATTAAAAAAAAATTAAAAAATTAGAAAAATCCAAAAACATTAAAAAATTAGAAAATTCCAAAAAATTAAAAATTAAAAAAAAACATTAAAAATTAGAAAAATCCAAAAACATTAAAAATTATGTTTGAGGGAGATGTTCCGGGAAGTGAAATGATAATGTGATAACAGACAACCTGAGCCTGCGTAACGTACCCAAAGTTAAAGGGTCTTTGCTCAGGTTTGATGCGTCGGTAGGCACGAAGAATTTAACGGACTTGACTAGGTGCAGATGAACTTAAGGAATCTAGAGACTTGACAAATCTTGACCTAGATAGTTCTGTTTAGCCTAACAATACGACGCTCGAATAGGTTGAGCAGGGAGATATATATGAGAATCTTCTCATCACACTAAATGAACCCGTATCTGGAACCGTGGTTTAACTTTTCCTCGATGTGCGGATTTTGTCCTTAAATTCCGGTTGGATGGGGTGACTGGTAAATTCCGATAAATTAGGTCTGTAGAAAATCATTTTCTTTCTTTCTTCTGTTAGTCATATGTTGCCTCCTCTGCGTGATCGAAAGATCCGACCTGGACTGTGACATATGCAATTCTATTTCTCTGCATTTTCTATCTATGCAATTCTTTCTATCTGTTAGTCATATACTGTCTCCTTTGCGTGACTCACAATCCGACCTGGTACACAGTATATGCACCATTCTACTTCTCAATCCTCTAAAACCTCAGTTAGTCATATGTTTCACCCTCTGCGTGATTGGAAGAGATCCGACCTGGGTGTATGACATATGCATTCTAAATCTATCTTCTCTCTTAATGATTGTCTGCTCACCCGATGTAAGGAGTATTCTGGAAGTCCTTGATCATTGGAGCATATCAGGAAGCGGGAAACATGTTCCAGTACAATTAAAATTGAACACTCAAAGATTGCCTATAGATCTCGCTGCTCAATTTAGGTGGACAACAATATCCCTGGTCGTCGTTAGCTAATGTTCCTTAAGATATTGTAAGATCTAGACATTTCAAGATCACATTGTTTTGTCACTTGTAGTTGTTGGATAAAATGTCTAAGTCGATAACTTATTTGGTACATACTTGACCCGGCCCGGCATGGTCTATTTGGGTTGCACTTCACCCAAACGATTTATGGATAATTTTATGAGAATTGTATACTTACGATTTATTAATATATTATAAGTTATAATATATTAATATGAAGTCATGTTATTTAATTAGTTTTAGTCTTAAATTAATTATGAATTAATTTAGAGATTAAAAAGAAGACTGATTAAATTATGGGCTATTATATTTTATATAGTGTGAGCTAATACTCATTTGTTAATGGGCTAAGCTAATATGGAAGTCCATGGATGATCCATGGAGCTTTTAACCCATGGATCCTTGGAAAAGGAAAGGTCATGGGTTATTAGGGTTTCACCCTAATCATGTACACTATACTCAACAGGTTAAAGAAATTTATATAGGTTTAAATTGATTTTTGTCGTTAATAGATTTTTAAATCTTATTTTATTTTATTTATTTTATTTTTATTTTTTATTTTACTTTTCATTAAATCTTTGAGATTAAAATTCTATTAATCCTCAAAATAATTCATTTTTGAGAAAATTGTGAGTGAAAGGGGTTTTGGGATAATTGATTAAAGGTCAAGGGGGAGAAAGTGTAAATTATGTGCATATATATAGCTTGTGTGCGGTGAGCCTTTTTCACCGTCATTTACTTTTGCCTCAACCGCACACACACGCTGTTTCTCTCTTAACTCAAAGTTTTGACTCGGTAAATTCTTGTGAACTTGGTGAAAATTTTCATTGTTTGCTGTTGAATCTTGATGGTTTGCGGCTGAATCTTTTTAAAAATTGTTTCTTTTATATGTAACCGCACACAGTGTGTGCGGCCGCATACATCCGTGTGCGGCTGACCGTGTGCGGCTACACTCATTTATGATAAAAGCGTGTGCAGCTGTCTGTTTGCTGCTACATATGTGTGTGCGGCTGATCTTGTACAGCTGTACACATGTGTGTGCGGCTGAGTATGTGCGTGTGCGGCTGAACATTTCCTTGTTGCCCTAATTTTTCATGTGTTTACTTTCAGATTAAAATGGGAGACCAGGAGTTTGCTAAAGCTCATAATTCTGCAATTTTTCTTGAAGACCCTCCTGCAGCCCACAATGACTTGAAATTCATTGTGGATGGTTTGAAGAAATCATGCTTGGTTCATGCCCTAACTACAAGTCCTGCTATCTACCAAAGTTTGATTAAGGAATTTTGGAGAAATGGTGTTGTAAAGAAAAATGGTCAGGGTGACAAATTTGTTGAAGCAACAATTGAAGACAAGAAAATCCAAGTAACAGAGAGCATCATTAGAGAATCCCTTCAAATAGCGGACAGACCTGAGTATGCCATGGAGAGTGATATTCATCAAACTCAGGATGTCTTAGAGCATATGGGCTACGAGGGAACATTTCCCCCTACAATCAAGAAGTTGCTTCCTCCGTGTTGGAAGTATTTGGCTCATGTGTTCGTGAGCTGTATTTCCGGCAGGAGATCTGGAGCAAACGAGATCTCTCTAGCCAACACTGGTGCCATTGCAGCATTGGCTGCAGGTTTTGAGTTTAATTTCTCTAAATTCATAATGAACGAAATGATTTTAAATCTTGAAGGAAGCAAAAGGGACAAATTCTGGATGTATCCAAGATTTTTGCAAATCATCCTCAACGTGAATCACGCCGAGCTGCAGAGAGGAAATGATATCTTGGATTTCAAATCCATTGGTCCAAGTGCTTTTGGGCTAATGAAACAGAAGAGAGGCAGGAAATTTGTATTTGAAGGAAAATTCCCATTGATAAAATTTGGAATTTATAAAGAAGATGACAGAGACGAATCGGAAGAACAATCTATGCCAATGGAAAATGAAGATATTCATCACTCTCCCTCCGAGCCTGAAGTGGAAGAGATTCATCACTCTCCCACATCTTGTGTAGCTGATGAGCATGATTATCAGAAAGCAAATGATTCAAAATCTTCTCGAGGTGATGATGACGATGATCTTTATGAAGATGTAGAGTTTTTGAAAGAAATCGACTTTACTGGAATCAATGACGACATTCCAACTAACATAGAGTTTGATCTCGGTGATCAAGACTTTGATCCTTTTCTCGGTATTCTCAGACTTCTCAGACTTCCTTAAGATCAAGTCAATTTCTTGAATGTCTGGTGATTCCCGCTGTAAAATGTGCTCCTCAAGTTACTTCAACAATCACTGCAACCTCCGCTCACTCTCCTCCAAAGTAGACTGATGAAGGTCCAAGTACCATGTTTGAGACTGGTGGATCCTCTTCCATTCCAGAATATTCTCCAACTCGACCTTCTCTAGATGAAGCTTCTATCAGATTAGTAAGACATCTGGCTCAATCTAGTCCAACCTCGTCACGCGGAAAAGGAATATCACTTACTGAGGGACGGACAGATGATGACAGATCTTCTTCATCTGATCTTCGAGAGGAAATTGGAGTTCTCCACCAACAGCTCATTGAAAAGTCAATTCAAATGGATCAACATTCTGCATATATCTTTGAGCTCAGGGCAAAAGATGAAGAAAAGACCAAACAAATCAATGATCTACAAACGAGTCTTGGACCGGTTCTAGCTAATTATCTCAATCTCAAGAATGTATTGTATGATGCTTTTGGTGAAAAAGTCAAAGCCCTCTTCCAATAGCCTCATGGAGTAGTTGATCCTCCTTCTGCTCAATCACCTCCTGCAACTGATGATCTACCTGTTGACCCACCTGCTCCAAGAACAACTACCATTGTCGACAGATTTGAAAAAGAACCAGAAGGAAGCAGGGCCAAAATTACAATCAAACAGGGCAAAAGAATTGTAACTGCAAATCAACGCGAAGGACTTTTATTTATGAAAAATACAAATGCGAATCGCAAAGCAAAAGACCCTGCCCTGACTGTAACGGATTTGAAAAAGAGAAAGTTTGGCGATGAGTATGGTGACAGATCTGGTATCCGTATGTGGGATTTCGATCCAGAAACGAATTTATGGGTGGTAAAGCGAAACTCAGGAATATCTGAGTGTTACAAAAGCACCCATGATTTCAATTCTTGGACTAAGACTGATCTAGCAGAATTATCTAGGGTCCCCTTTCACAATCCCTCGCAAGATCAAAGTGCATCAAACTTTAAGAGGTTCCTTGATAGGTAGGTCAAAGAAAATTTTCCCAGTATGAAGACTGCCAAAGCCCTTTATCGAAAGGATAAGGATATTCTCGACCCAGAAACAGGCAAACCTATGAAGATTATCTTATGGCCTGCTACAAAAAAGCAAAAAGAAATTCCAATCCCTCAGCACTTCCAGGAGGGATATCTTGACAATATGGAATTTTGGGCATACGATGACGAAACTGCAACTGCTGCTATCAAATTCAAGGATCAAGAACGTGTTTTGAAGCTGATTAATGCAAAAGATCTTCTTCGTTTTCGAGAAAGAGACATCCGGACTCTGGCTTGTCATCAGATAATCTGCAGAAAAGACGTAATGGAAGCTGCTGCTAAAGAATACACTGCAATGGTAGCTACAATCATAAATGGAAGATTGTGGATGGGATCAATGGGGAGATCAGATCTGAGGTTATTTGAGAAGCCTACTGAGGAGCCAAAGGAATGATGACAAGACTATGCTAGTCTCAAACCAAGGGGGAGACTGAAAGAACATAATTTGTGGTTTGAGCTAGGCATCATTTTGTATAGATAATCGTGTCATTTTGCAGTGTTTGTGTGTTGTCATGTAATGTGTGCTGCCACAGATGTGTGTGCGGCTGCACACACAGTGTGCGGCCGCATACATGTGTTTGGCTGCACACTCTTGTGCTGGTAGGAGGAGTACTATTTATAGCAACTGAGTTGTGTCAGTCTGTACTTTTTGCTTGATGTCAGAACTCTGCAGTAGTTGTACTTTTCTCAAGATGTACTTGACATTTATATGATATAGATGTGTGCATGCTTGATTCAATTTCTTCTTCATCTCAATCTTAATCTAATTGCAATTAACTTCATTGATTACTAAATTGGATCCTTAGTTTTGGGGACTTACAAAATTCAGAAACTGGAACAAGAACTCTGGGGTATTACTATGGCCGGTGCCAACATAACGACTTACACGAATCGATTCTGTGACTTGGCGATTCTGTGTCTGGAGATGGTTGCTCCAGAGAGAAAAAAGATTGAAAGGTATATTTGGGGACTGTCGCCCCGGATACAAGCAAGTGTCATTGCATCTAAACCTGTCACTTTTGATAGTGCCAAGGAACAGGCATAGTCACTTATTGACCACAGAAACCGTCAAAACTCTATGGTTACTTCCCCAGAACAACCTAGCGAGAACAACAACAACAACAACAACAAGAAGGGTTGGAAAAAAAGGAAGGGAAAATCTCCTCTAGAACCTTTAAAGAAGCTACAAATAGTGGCAGTCCATGCAACTACTGTGCATGCTACCATACCTATTACTGCACCTGCTGTTGCCCCTAACTACCCAGCACCAACTAAGCCCTATGCCGGTAGCCTCCCTAAATGAAGTGTAACATACCCCTTTGGCACGTATCACAATATTGTCCGCTTTGGGTCACTCGGCACGAGGACTTCCCAGGGGGTCACCCATCCCGGTACTACTCCCGCCCGAGCACGCTTAACTGCAGAGTTCATATGGGATCTGCTGCCCTCACGACTTTAAAACGCGTTGTGACAAGGAAGGTATCCACACCCCTTTATAAGGAAATGTTTCGTTCTCCTTCCAAGTCGATGTGGGATCAGATCTAACCCACTTTCACCCCCCATTATAGGGTTCGACGTCCCCGTCGAACACATCGACCCGTGCCCTGACTCTGATACCATTTGTAACACCCCCCTCTGGCACGTATCACAATATTGTGATACGTGCCAGAGGGGGGTGTTACATGAAGCAAGTGCAATTTTCACCACACTGGATATTGCCCTGAAATGCAGTATAGTAACTTCAACAGGAAAGGGCATACTGCCCGATTTTGTAGAACACTGCCTCAACCCCTTAACCAAGTATCTACTGCGGGAGTAAGTCGAGCATGCTACCAATGCGGCGATGTGGGGCATTTCAAGAGAGATTGTCCAAAAGCTGGAAATGCCTGTGGGGTTGGGAGAATTCTAGCATTAGGTCACGAAGAAGCGGTGGCAGACCATGCAGTGGTCACGGGTACGTTTCTTCTCAACAATACTTATGCATGCATTCTTTTTGATTGTGGTGCTGAGAGGAGCTTCGTGAGCCATAACTTTAAACATCTACTAAATCAAAACTCCCAACCACTAAATGAAACCTTCACAGTAGAAATGGCTAGAGGGAAATCCAAATCCACCAACAATATATACATAGGATGTACCCTTACCTTAAATGACTTGTCTTTCCCAATAGACCTTATGCTGGTCTCTATCAAAAGTTTTGACATCATAATAGGTATGGATTGGTTGTGCCCCAACCATGCCGACATCCTATGGTATGAAAGAGCTATTCGTTTAAACTTGCAAAGTAATGAAACTCTTATTATCTATGGCGACAAACCAGGAACTAACCCTCGGATCATTTCTTGCATCAAGGCACAAAAATACCGTAGCAAGGAGTCTTGTGCATTCCTAGCTCATGTGGTAGACAAAAAGAAAGAAGTGAGAGACATCACGAGCATTCCTGAGGTCTGCAACTTTCCCGATGTATTTCCCGATGATCTTCTAGGGGTGCCTCCCAAACGACAAGTCGAATTCCGAATCGACTTAATCCCTGGAGCTACCCCCATAGCCAAATCCCCCTATCATCTTGCACCTTCTGAAATGCAGGAATTATCTTGCCAGCTTAACAAACTCCTAAGCAAAGGTTTCATAAGACCAAGTTTCTCACCTTGGGGAGCACCGGTTTTGTTCGTAAAGAAGAATGATAGATCATTCCGCATGTGTATAGACTACCGCGAGCTGAATAAACTTACCGTCAAGAATTGATACCCTCTGCCTCGCATTGACGATCTTTTCGACCAACTTCAAGGGGCGAACTACTTCTCGAAGATAGACTTAAGATCCGGGTATCACCAGTTACGAATTTTGGAGGAAGACTTTCCCAAAACTGCGTTCGGAACTCGTTATGGTAATTACGAGTTTATAGTGATGCCATTCAGATTGAAGAATGCACCTGCAGTGTTCATGGACTTAATGAACAGAGTGTGTCGTCCATTCTTGGACAAATTCGTTATAGTCTTTATTGACGATATCCTTATCTACTCAAAGAGCAAAGAGGAACATGGCCAACATCTTTTTCAAATATTACAAACTATTAGATCAGAGAAGCTCTATGCGAAGTTTTCAAAGTGTGAATTTTGGATCAGGAAGGTAGATTTCCTAGGTCATGTGGTCAGTTCAAGAAGAATACACGTCGACCCTTCCAAAACAAAGGCAATTGAAAACTGGTCAGCACCTAAAACACCTACAGAGTTCCCTCAATTCTTAGGTCTTGCTGGCAATTATCGCAGATTCATTCAAAATTTCTCTTGAATATCTAAGCCTCTTACTACTCTGACCCAAAAGGGTGTAAATTTTAGCTGGGGAGAAAAGCAAGAAACAGCGTTTCAAATGCTGAAGCGAGCCTTGTGTAGTGCACCAATCCTGTCTCTCCCTGAAGAGACAAAGGATTTCGTAGTGTACTGTGATGCTTCTAATAAAGCACTTGGATGTGTTCTTATGCAAAGAGGAAAGGTTATATCCTATGCCTCAAGACAACGAAAGACACATGAAGTCAATTATACAACACATGACCTTGAACTAGGAGCAGTGGCGTTTGCTCTGAATATCTGGAGACATTACTTATATGGCACGAAATGCACAATATTCACGGACCATAAAAGTCTCCAACACATCTTCGATCAGAAAGAGCTGAATATGAGACAACGACGATGGGTGGAGCTACTGAACGATTACGAGTGTGAAATTCTTTATCACCCTGGTAAAGGAAACGTAGTAGCTGTCGCCCTTAGTAGAAAAGAATACTCAAGACGCCAGGTAAAGTCGTTCACCATGACAATCCATTTGCATCTTTCCACGCAGATCAAGGAAGCTCAACTTGAAGCCTTGAAACCCGAAAACGTAGCAGGTAAAACTCTGAGAGGAATGGATAAGAACTTCGAAGTCAGGGATGATGGAGTCTATTATTTCATGAACTGGATTAGGAAACCGAAGTTCGGTGGTTACAAAGACGTGGTTATGAATGAAGCACACAAAACCCGTTACTCCATCCACCCAGGTTCAGACAAGATGTATCTGGACCTTAAGAAGCTATGTTGGTGGCCTAACATGAAGGCCGACATCGCTACCTTTATGGGTAAGTGCCTTACTTGCGCCAAAATTAAGGTAGAGTACCAGAAACCTTCAGGCTTATTACAACAATCTGAAATCCCTGAATGGAAGTGGGAGCAAATTACAATGGATTTCATAACCTAGTTACCCAAGACATCAAGTGGTTATGATACTATTTGGGTAATCGTCGATAGATAACCAAATCTGCAAACTTCTTACCAATCAAGGAGACCAACAAGATGGAAAAGCTAACCAGAACATACCTCAAGGAGATTGTTAGACTACATGGTGTACCAATATCTATTATTTTAGACCGAGATAGTAGATTCACCTCTCATTTTTGGCAGTCTTTACAAAACGCTTTGGGAACTAAGCTAGACATGAGCACAGCCTACCATCCGCAAACCGATGGACAAAGTGAAAGGACGATTCAAACGTTAGAAGATATGTTACGAGCTTGCGTGATAGACTTTGGAAAGGCATGGGATATTCATTTACCCCTTGCTGAGTTCTCTTATAACAACAGTTATCACAGTAGCATAAAAGCTGCTCCATTCGAAGCCCTCTATGGCCACAAGTGCAGATCCCCTTTGTGCTGGGCTGAAGTGGGTGACACGCAGCTAGCTAGAGGTCAAACTCCTGACAGTGCTCTCACTGGTCCAGAAATTATTCGAGAAACTACCGAAAAGATCGTACAAATTCGGGAACGACTTAAAGCTTCCAGAGATAGACAGAAAAGCTACGTAGACAAAAGGAGAAAACCCTTGGAATTCCAGGTTGGCGACCGAGTTTTGCTAAAGGTCTCACCCTGGAAAGGCATGATACGCTTTGGAAAGCATGACAAACTGAACCCAAGGTATATAGGACCATTCGAGATTCTTGCCCGAATCGGCCCTGTAGATTACAAACTTCAATTACCCCAAGAACTAAGTAACATTCATCCTACCTTCCATGTTTCGAACTTGAAAAAGTGTCTTTCCGACGAGACTCTTGTGATACCACTCGAGGAAATTGAGTTAAATGAGAGCCTCAATTTTGTGGAAGAACTCGTAGAGATAATAGACAGGGAAGTTAAGAAAACCAAACAAATCCGCATCCCGATAGTGAAGGTTCGTTGGAATGCAAGACGGGGACCTGAATTCACTTGGGAGCGGGAGGATCAAATGCAACAAAAATACCCACATCTTTTTCCCTAGTCTATCTGTAAAGTAAATTTTGGGACGAAATTCTCTCGAATGGGGGGATAATGTAACAAACCGTTATTTCAAACCTATGTAATAGTGTAGGTCAATTTGTACTTATTTGTAAATTAATAAAGAGAAATTTTGGCATACCATGTATATTTACATAATTGACCCTCAAAAATAAATTATTAAATAATCTCAATTGGGTTGAACCAAGTGATAAACATTGTAACAAGGTTTCCAAAAATATAAAGAACACTAAAATCCGAGTTATAACGAAGAAGTTATGACCAATCGAAAATCCGCGACAAAACCGGCAAAACACTGTTCAGTGTAAAAATTGAATTTTTGATAAAAGGCTTTCTTGCCTTAACAATCTAAATGAAAGTTATTGTTTATGTTAAACCGAGAACTTTCATAAAAAGAACGCCAAAATCTGACTTCGTATGAGGAAGTTATAATTTTTCTAAGTTTCAGTATAGCAGTGTACATCTAAAAACTCGAAATAAAGATCGAGTGGTTTTTAGCCGACACAACCTAAACGAGAATTGAAGGTCTCGTCATTAGTAGTACAATGGTAAAAAGACAGACAAAAATGGATGTCGTATGAAGAAGTTATGAATTTATAACGAATTCACGTCCCGGTCTGTTTAAAATAATAATATTAAAAATAAATTCAAAATTAGCCGACGAAGTCTAAACGAAAGTCGTAGAGTATAATTTTACCTACGCGTGCATATAAAGAACGTCAAAAACGGAGTTCGTATGCAAAAGTTATGAATTTTACAAGTTTTGGCAAAAAAATAAAGAAAAATACAAAAAACCGGGAATATTCGCATGAACAGTAACTGCCACGTCACCCTCGCATGTGAGGCCTCCACGTGTCGGCTGCTGAGTGGACCAATGTCTCGCGTGTCACCTCCTGATTCGACCAAGTCCGAGGTCCAGTAAGAACCGGACAGCCTCGCATGAGACACACCGGACCTCACCCTCGCACGCTCCTCGCACACCCCTCGCACGCCTCAGACCAACCCCCTACGCACGTGTCGTCTTTCCATTGGACCAAGGGTTTGTCCAATCCGAGCCAGCCAACAGCGAGCCTCCGGTCCGAAGAACTTCCTTCACCTCGCCACCTGTTAGACGCATGTCACCCTCGTGTAGCTTCGGGTCCGAACCTTCGGACTATATATAGTATGCGAGGGTTTCCGAATAATTTCACTTTTTTACCCTAAATTTCACCCTCTTTCACATTTTCCACTCCCTTAAGCTCATATACAACCCCTAAAGCCCCGGTATCAAGACTCGAGCCCGAAGTAAGCCGTGATGCCCTGAAATCCTCGAGAATTCATCCTCTCTCGTATCAAAACTCTACCCGATTTGAGCCGGTTTCTCGACAAATCAACTCCTTTTCGTGAAACGAAACTCTGTTCGAATTACCACCTATCAAGTGAGTTCATACGCCTGTATTTTCATAATTTCTACTGTTTTAAGGGGGGAAATACAAGTATAACACAACAACTTCGTGTTATAAATAAATGATTTCAAATCACGATAAAATGATTTTAAAGCATCAAAAATACTTTAAATATTGAACTCTTTTATAAAGTTATATTTTTTCCAAGTATACATATTTGTATATATAATTTAATATAAATAAGATTTAAAAGGCTTAGGTCTAATAATTCCTTGTAGGTCCTTTTCCTTGTTTGGATGGGGACTTATAGTACCAGTTATTTGTCCGAAGGTCGTTCAAATTTTACTTATATATAAAATTGTATATGTATATAAAATTAAAAGTTATTTCATCAGTTTAATCACCTTTGTAACATGTTGAGCAAAGGATTACATGCAAAAATAGTTATTTACCAATTCATAAAGTACATATAAATTATAATAGGTATAATTTATGATACATAGAACAATAATTCATATGAATACACTGTTTTACATGCAACAAGGGTTTTAATTCAAAAAAAAAATCAAGGGTTTACACTTATCAAATACATATTCGGGATACTAAGTCAAGAACATACTATCAATCATTTATTTCAGAATGATTGGGTTTTCATAACTAATATACATATAACGTTTATATGCTTTTTATGAGACACTCAATTCAGGTTGTTTAATTCAGTTTAGACAACCAAGGTAAAGCCCTGACATTATAACCAGAATCTCCAGTTCGGGGATCGAAACAAGTTGTGTGTAGATCTATATCAGGATTGACAACCCGGCACTTAGGCTGCTAGCTACAGTCAGGCATACACGCCAATGAGTGGCAAGTGTTATCAAAAGTTTAAGCGCTCACAAGGCGTTTGTTTCAGGTGTTCATGTCTTAGTATGGTTATAATAACTCATTAAAAAGATATTAACCACACGTTAGTGTATAAACAACTAAAGTATATCTTCAATGTACCGGTTTACAAAATATGAAGTACACTGGTATACTACAGTTTTCAATAACAGCTGGTGAAACCAGGAACACACTCAGTTACAAGTTTTACAAATACATTGGTTTACAAATAGGATGGTTTTATGGGAATAAAACTACTTTTCACATACCATAGAAAATATGAGATTTTCTAGAACAGTTTTCTTATTCAAAATACAAAGACACCCATGCAAACATAAAGACTTATGTACTCACTCAACTTATTGTTGATACTCTCTTTTCAAATTACTTATATTCTCTGGGAAATAATAACAGGTACTCCCCGAGCTTTTTGAGAAGATGGAGCCATTATGAGTATTATCTTCTTCCTTTGTATAACTGTTTTGGTTTCAATATACAATGATTGAACACATGTAAATATTATACTTTTAAATACAATGGTTGTTTGTACTTTGATTACTATGATGCATGTGTTGTTATACTACAAATGAAGTCCTCCACCCCTGGACGTTTCCGCCATCTGGTTTGGGGGTGTGACATATTCAGCTTCTGCGGTAGACAGTGAGACACAACTTTGTTTCCTTGATGACCAGCTGACGATTCTTCCACCCAAAAATTGACATCCACCTGAAGTTCTTTTTCGATCCGATCTACATCCAACATGATCCACATCAGAGAATGCGTGTAGGCTGAAGTCGTTCCCTGCAGGATACCAGAGGCTAAGAGCTTTGCTGCCCTTTAAGTATCTGAGAATCTGCTTAGCTGCAGTCATACGTGATACTTTCGGATCGGCCTGGTATCTTGTGCATACACCTGTTGCAAAGACAATATCTTGTCTACTTGCAGTGAGGTACATCAACGAGCCAATTATTCCTCTATAAGTTTTGTCATCTACTGATTCTCCGGAAAAATCAGCAAAAATCTTATATCCGAAGGCCATGGGGACCTTGGCCGAGGAATAGTTGTCAACTGAGTATTTCTTCATCAGTTTAGAGGTGTATTTCTCCAGATGGATGAATATCCCTTTAGGGACCTGTTCCATTTGAAGTCCTAGAAAGAAGTTAATCTCTCTATTCATGCTCATTTGAAATTTGTTGGTCATGAGCCTTGCAAATCCATCCACCGTCCCCTGATCTGTAGATCCAAAAATAATATCATCCACATATATTTTTAAAAGCATAATGTGATTATCGTTTGCTTTTCTAAATAAAGTGGGATCAATCACCCCTCTTTTGTATCCATAAATGAAAAGAAACTCTGATAGAGTCTCATACCACGACCTTGGTTCTTGCTTTAGACCGTAGACTGTTTTTTCAAGCTTTTAATAATGATATGGGAATTCATGAAATTCGAAGCCCGGAGGTTGTTGAAGATAGACCTCCTCTTTTAGTTCACCATTTAGGAAGGCACTCTTTACATCCATTTGATGTATTCTGATGTTTTTGTGAGCTGCATACGCTAAGAAGATGCGTATGGCCTCCATTCTAGCTACAGGGGTGTATGTTTCGTCATAATCAACACCTTCAAGCTGACTATACCCCTTGGCAACTAGTCTTTCCTTGTTTCTGATAACCGCACCGAATTCATCCAACTTATTCTTGTACACCCATCTAATACGAACAATAGTGTGACCATGCGGCTTTGGAACGAGTTGCCACACCTTGTTTCTTTCAAATTCTACCAGCTCTTCTTGCATTGTTGCTATCCAGTTAGGCTCCATTAAAGCTTCTTTGATCGTTCGGGCTTGACCAAGGACATAAACGCTGCATAGTGACAGTGATCAGATAAATCTTTTGAAGATCGAGTATGGATGCCTGCTGATGGGTTTCTGATGATTTGACCCGATGGGTGATCCTTCGTCCTAATATGGGCTTATTTAGTCATAAAAATCATTCATTATCTTATTAATTATTGTTGATTTTATAGAATTTTATGGACAAAAGGTACTTAATTAGCTTAATATTTCTGTTTCAGCAATAATAGACATGCTTGGGTGAAAAAGGAAGAGGATTGAGTGATTGGAAGCTTAGAGATTGAAGATTACCGAAAGAAGTTGAAAAAAAGAAGGAACTCGACGAGTTTTTAGCACAAACTCGACGTGTTGGTTAGAATATTATCGATTTAAGGATGCCTTGACGTACACGCTGTATAAGCGAATTATTGAAGAACTCGTCGAGTTATTCTAAAAAACTCTACGAGTTGGATCGATTTTTGGTAACTATAAATAGATAACTTTTCATTCGAACCCTAACATTTGCTGGGGGCTAGTTGCGACTTTTGAAGACCAGAAGGGTTCTTGGAGCTGCTATTTTCGAGATTTCAACATAAGAGAAAATTTCAAAGAGAATCGAAGGCAAATAATCATTCTTCTTTTCTTAATCTTTGTTTTGAACCATGTTTGAATCATTAGATTTTGATTTTAGGTTATTACTTGCTGTAGATATGAGCTAAAATATTTTTACTTCTGTTTGGATGCGATAACCTTATGAAAATGGTTTGATTGAGTGGTTGAATTGATATTAATTTGGTTATTCATCTTGTTAAGCTTATTAAAGATCCCTATGTATTGATGATAAATGTTTTTAGTTAACAAATAAGTGATTGAGTTGCATGGATATCTTCTTGATTACTTGATTCATATAGTTTTATGAATATAAGATTGTATGCCTAGGAATAGTGAATATGAAACTAGGGTTAACTATAAAATGTGTAAATCAATGTGTGAGAATGTGTGATGAACAACCATACATGAGTTTATTGAATTGAACAAATTTGATTAACTATTGTTATAAGTCTTTCTTGATACAAACTGAACACTAGGACACTTGTTAATTTAATCACTTGATCATTGTTTGAATTAACTTGTCTACTAAAGGATTGGTAAAAATGAACATGAACCCAATCACATTAGGAATCGGTAACCATTGATATATTAATTCAATGCACTTGCCACGAAATCAACCATAGGAATAAGTGAATTGAATCTAAACAGAAGTCTCTTTTATTATTGAATCTAGTTGTCCTTTCTTGTTCTTCCTAGTTGTTAATTGTCTTTGTTTGAAAGTTAATTGATTGATTAAGTTTCTAGTCTTGCAAAACTAGAGAAAACCCCCCTCTTTTATTAATTGTTTTTAATTAGGTAATACTAGTACATAATTTGATTGTTACCGTTCCCTGTGTTCGATACCAAACTTGATTAAACTATACTATTAATCGATAGGTTCACTGCCATTCGTGTGTTTAATTTGTGTTTGAAGTAAGAGGATCAAAACTAGTGCGTTTCACACACATCACGTCCATACGTGTAGACGGGGTTGCAGATGGTCAACGGCTGCGGTGGAAGGAATGTCTTCAATATCGGAAGACACTGTTGATGAGTTGAAAACTCTTAGATCGATTAGATCTTCAACAGGTTAATCAGTAAAACAAACAAATAAACACTGAGAACACATGATATAATCATAATATAGCTTAATGATTCAAGAATAGTAACACCTCATCAGAGCTGAATGAAGAACTTCCACTGTAGAGGGAGCTAGGGTTTGTAGTACAATACTAAGAATAATAAATGAACGCGATGATTATAAAGGATGCATGAATGCACCATAAACACTAAAACCCTAATCAAAATAAACTCGGTTGGACAGGCCCAAACCGGTAACAAAACTGGGCTAAGGAGCGAGCCACAGACGCAAAACTTTGGGTCCCAACAATCTCCCCCTTTGCGTCAATTGGGGCGAGACATCACTTTAGTTGATTCATTGCAGTACGCTTACCACTTTGAATAGCTTTTGAATTATAGCGAGCAGTACTTGACGAAAATTGATGTACCATCTAATCATGTCAGTGAAATACTTCTTTTCACCCTCACTGTTTTGCTTGCACTTATGAATGATCTCCAAAACGTGTTCCAAGCAAGTTGTAGTGAAAAGATGTTTGTGAATAAGAGAGAACAAGCACTTTTGACCCCCGCCTCTGGTGAACATCACAGAGCTGAGCTTCAGGTCAATCTTCCCCATCGACATTCTGTTGATGTCACTAGATGAACCAATGGGTAACACCGTTGGCTTCTTTTTAAGGACCGAAGCAATTTCTTGATCCATCTTTGCCACTTCTAAAATGTAGCACACCAACATCCTCTTGATGTGATCAATGATCGGTTCATATTCATCTTGATTGGAGAGCAAAAAGTTGTATAGCAAGATCCAGTCGTGAGGATTGAGATTTGGAAGATCTGCTAGAGAAATTGTATGCTCAAAGTTTGCTGAACCTCTGGTCACATTGAATTTGACGTTGATGAATTTCCTTGTAGTAGTTGGTTTTAGAACCCTGACAGAAGTTATCTTTTGAGTGCTCCAGGTAAGATACTGAGCCTGAGCAAACTCAAGATAAAAATCAATCAGATACCTGTCGACTTCTGGATCAGGATGGGGAACTTCAGCAATAGGAAGAAAGCATTGAAAGATAAATGCCTTTTGGGTTATAGGCATGTCAAACTGTGAATCTCTAGAGTTCTCACGGTCTAGAGACACAACCGGCTCAAGCCAATGTGTTCTTGGGAATTCAATAGCTTCTTTAATTAGCCTTTCTAATGACCAAAGAGGAAAAAGCGTTTTTCTGCTTTCCAAAAGATCGTGAGCTTCTTTCCTTTTTCTCTCCTTCTCTTTTGCTTCCCTAGCAGCCTTAGCATTAAGATCATGTTCCATATCCCTTTGCTTTCGCTTCAGAGCCTCAGCAATGGTCTTCTATTCTTCTTCACTATCTTCCTGAACACCTTTTCCCTTGTCCTTCACACTAGAACCCGAAGCTTTATTACCCTTCCGTCGTTTAGTGGTGACTGTTGGAGGAACAATTTTGCTTGTAAGAGGAGGTTGAGTAGTGTTTGTAATTCCTTCTCCCCCTTGTTTCGGAAGAACAACTATCTCCGAAACATCCTCTATGCGACTTAACATTTCAAGTGTTGGACCAAGTTTTTCTGCAAGATGATGTCGGACAAAAAGAGTGAGAATTGAGTCGTGAGCTTCCAGAACATTGGAGAGAAGAGCATGAACATCTGAGACACAACTCTTGACAATGGCCTGATCAGAACGAAGGTTTTCAATCTCCTTGGTCGCCTAAGAAAGTTGGAGGGACTTGGTCTTAAGCTGAGTGGTTTTGAGAGCCAATTCATCCATGATCCTACTTTCCATGGCCAAGTCTTCTTGAAGCTTCTGGAGATGCTCATTGATAGAGGTTCGAAATGCAGCGTTATCTTTCTGGATACTCTGACGCATGGTGGCAAAGTGCTTCTAGTCTGTCTCAAGAGACAAAGCAAGCTTTTCCACTGTGGAGTTTACTTTTTTTGCATTAAACTCCGCTGCACCCTGTAATGACTCTAGAAAAATGTTACCATCAAGAATTAGTCTTTCGAATTTTTCGGTCGCATCTTTGCAAGACTTGGTGGAGGCATCTATAGCAGATGTTGCCTTAGCAATTGAAGCTTCATGCTCTTTGATAAAGGTGGTCATCAAAGCCTTTACAGCAGCTTCTAAAAAAGAGTCATGGGAAAAGGAGGAAGATTCCAGAAGCTTGTCAAGCTTTTCGTGCAAATCCTTGAGGTGCCTCTTGGTTACAGGAGCATCATCATCATCATCATTCTGCAACCTGAATGGGCTATAGTAGAAGGTGTCGAAATTGACATCATCACTGCCAAGAACAGTATTGGTTTCTGTGGATTGGGTGGGGGATAGAGGTTTGGAAGTAACGAGGGTTTCGAGTGCTGAAGTAAGAATCCCTGTATCGAATACGTTGGTATGAACTCCAGTAGTGGTTGTGGTTGTAGCCTCGGAGAAAATAGGAGTAGGAATGGGAATGGTAGATGAAGGTTGAGATATGATGATAGGGGAAATGGCAGGAAAGGAAATCGGTATAGAAACAGGTGGAGGAGAAGGTGCTTGGGAGCGAACAGATACCTTTGGTGTAAGCGAACAAGGTGGTGTGTCACCACGAACCGAACCCTCATCATCTGAGCTTTCGCTCTCTAATTCGCTTTCGTCGGGTTGAATGATAGGATGATGACCAGAAGGCACATACTCCGAGTCGCTTCATGAAGCAAGAATAAGCTTCCTGACTGCTTTCTTGTCCTTCTTCTGCTTGGGCTGGGAAGATGCTACCTTCTCAGACTTTCGCTTCTTTGGAGTCTACACCTTTGATTTCTTAACACCTTTTTCTCCCTTTTTCACTTCTTGCTTTTTACCCCTCTTAGCAGGTTTGTCTGCTTCTTCAATAGACCTCAACATATCTGGAGTGCATTCCCTTGGACCAGATGAAGGGAGCTTCTTGTACTCCTGAATGATCTTGCTTTCAGCGGATAAACAAGCATACATTGACTCTGGAATAGAGCCAATGAAGAGATACTTTGAGGGATCAGTAACAATAATCTTCGTGGTGTGAAATGTAGCGATGGAGGAGAGCAAGGAATGTGCCATGATCGGAACATGAAAGCGCTCCATTGTGTATTGAGTGACAATGGTCCAGAACCAGGCACATGAAATTTTGTGTGGCGAGAGGCAGATGACAGACTTTGAACAAGTTGTAGCCATAAAACCGACCCATAATCAAGGTTGATACCCTGGTACAACCTATAAAGCAGAGTCATGAAAGACTTGCTAGCACCATCTGAACCGACACTTCGTTCTTAAAGCCCTTTGAAGAGCAGGGTGAAGAGTCCATTCCATTGAGGAGGAAGGCACATTTTCTTGACCTTGTTCACAGTGGTTAGGGTTTTGGTGTACCCCATGTTGTAGACCATCGAAAAGAGTTGACCTGTGGAGACGGAATCATGATTGACCATAGATGCATCATAAGAAAGCCTTTGTAGCGAGCAAAATCGGTTCTTTGAGATGGAAGCCTTCTGGTTGAGAATATCAAAATAAATCTTGTGTGCAGCTTTGTCATAAGTAGCAGTGGAGTAGATTGTTGAAAGGCACACCATGGGAACGACTTCGATAGTTGACAGAGCATTGACTAGTAGGGAATACTTGAGACATTCCACCACTTGATACATGTAAGTATCGTAGAGGAATGGTGTGAGATCGATCAACAAGTTTTGATTGGGCTTGATTGAGAGAAGAGTGGAGCGGGCAGAGGTTTCTTGAGTAGAAGAAGAATCTGCCATTGTTGGAGCTTGAGGAAGAGGAAGATGAACAGTGAATGCCGAATCGCCTGAAATCATCGTCTTTTCTTGAGAGAGTTGAAGAGTGATGAAGAAGAAGATCGCGACAATCAAATCTCTTATATATGATTTTGTAGAGAGAGAAAAATTCGGAGCAATGATTCTACCTTTATGGGAAACGATGCCTAAAAAGGTGAGATTTGACATTAAGCAGCCCCAATAAAGTAGGTGATGACGCATGACTGGGTAACTATTCAAATTTACGCGCCTTTCCATATTTATCCTCTTTTTCAAATGTACACTAGATTGGAGTTCCTGCTGATTCACCCCTTGAACCTTTAATGGAATCGATATCTCCATAATTAACCAAGGCAATATAATTGCATTACATCGTTAGAAACCGAAGCTATATTTATGAATAGCTTGATAATAACTGAACTAGACTTTTGGAAAATCCAAGATTTTCGTGCAAGATAGTGTCAAAGATAAAGAAATAAATCAAACTATTTGTGGGATTTTTTGATGTCATATAAGACATAAAGCAGTGGATCCCGGGCACAAATCTATTCCTTCAAAGTCAAGATAGACTTCAAAGTGCTTGTGTGGATTCCCGTTGAATTACGATCAAATACTTGTTAAGAAGCATTGAAAGGCATCTTTTATATATAAGGCTATTAAGGGTGGCTTCGGCTTCAATTCAAGTTTTGGTAGTTGACATAAGACCAAAAACAGAACGAAGTACTTGTAAGACCGATGTGGCCTTTTAAACAAGTAGGTTTGGATCATATACAGTGACTTGTTGATAGTAGTTAATTAGAAATCTCAATAAAATAAAAACTGGATCCTATGGGAAGAATAGTCATGGTGAAAGACATTTTCATAAGGATCTCTCAAAAATAAAAAGAGATTTCAAGGTACTTCCACAAAATTGGTTTTGTTAATTCAAAGTGAAAACTAGAACATTAAATTGCTCACCGTCAATGCATTATAAGTATTGAATTTTGGGTTTCACTTAGCACGTAGTGACACGAAACTCAGATCATTAACATGGAAGTTGGGTAACCATGAACCTCAGTGGTAGTGCTGAGAGTCTCAAGGGTTACAATTATGAAACGAATGGTTTATGGAGAATAAGATTGAGGTGGTTAAAGAACTAATGTATCTCTGCTATAAAATTGGACCAAGCAGAAAAACTCTTAAATTAATTTAGAGAAGAGTAAGGTAACTCATTATTAGAGTGAATTTGACAGCCTAATTGGGAAGACATGATTGGTATTTATCAATTCATTAAGGCTTCACTCAGAATCCTCGGAGGCTTGGGTCAACATACAACATCATGCTTCTAGGGACATTTAGCTAATACAAAGATAAAGAATTATACATGCACCAGCTCCATTATCGAGAATGGTCCTTATACATGGATTAGATAAAGTAAAGAAAATATTTTTGAATCGTGGTTTGCATTTTCTGAAAAGAAATAAAAACAGAAATGAAAAATATTTTTGGATTTTATAAGATTTCCTAAGAGAAAATTAAAAACAAAAAGAAAAATATTTTTAATTTTTATGAAAATAAAAGGAAAAACATAAAATAAATTACAAGAAAAGAGAGTGTACATAGTATACAACCGAAACCAATACTTGAAGATGTAAAGCGAACCGACCCCAGTAAGACCGAACCTGAAATGGACTGAGCGTTCGGTTCATTTCGGTTCCCAAAAGAACCGAACATGAAATGGTCCGAGCGTTCGCTCTATTTTGCTTCCAACATTTATTGAGGCGAAAGTGATTTCGGTACAGATTCAGCTTCCATCATTCCTAAGCCTTGTAGGATTTTATTAAAACTTGCTTCAGTCAAGGCCTAAGTAAAGATATGAGCCAATTAATCAGTGGTTCTTACAAAATGAATTTCCACATTACCATCTTCCACATGATTCTTGATAAAGTGATACCTCAGTGCTATGTGTTTCGTCTTTGAGTGTTGCACTGGGTTATGAAAATCCTTATCGCACTCCCTGAGTCACAATATAGTGGGATTTTCTTCATGTTCAGGCCATAGTCTCGAAGTTGACTTTGCATCCAAATGACCTGAGATGTGCACGATGTTGCGGCTATCTATTCTGCTTCTGCAGTGGAGAGAGAGACACAGGTTTATTTCTTTGACTACCAGCTAACAATTTTGCCATCCGGAAATTGGCATCCTCTAGTGGTACTCTTTCGGTCCAGTGCACATCCTCCTAGATCAGCATCTAAGAATGCTTGGACAAAGAACCCTGACTTGGCTGGGCACCATAGACCGAGCGAAGAGGTTCGCTTCAGGTATCAAAAGATATTCTTCACAGCTAGCAGGTGAGGTTCGCGTGGATTAGCTTGAAACCTAGCACAATAGCAAACAGAGAACATTATGTCTGGTCAACTTGCTATTAGATACATTAGGGACCCTAGGGTCATGTCAGCATCCCGTTTGTCCAGAGAAGGTGTTAACTTTGTGCCAAACACCATAAGAACCTTTACTTTCGAATCTCCCATCATTCCAAATTTGGCAACCAAGGTCTTCGTATAAGCCTCTTGATTAATGAAAATGCCTTCGTGTCCCTGTCTAATATTTAAGCGAAGGAAAAAGTTAATAGGACCCATTGAGCTCATTTCAAAATTAATCTCCATTAACTTCCTAAATTCAGTTGTTAAGCCAGGATTTTTGGAACTTAAGATGATATCATCAGCATAAATTTGAACGATCATAAGGTGGTCTCCCTCTTTCTTACGTAAGAAGGTTGGGTTAACCGTACCTTGTTTAAACTTTGACATTTTGAGAAATAAGGTTAGAGTTTCATACCATGCCCTTGGTGCTTGCTTGAGACCATAGATAGCCTTATCCAGAATGTAGCAGTGATCTGGATATTTCTCGTTCAAGAAACCCAGTGGTTGCTCTACATACACCGTTTATTCTAGTTCTCTATTTAAGAAGGCACACTTCACATCCATTTGGTATACTTCAAAGTTCGTGTCTGCAACATAGGCGAGAAAAATACGAACTATTTCTAGCCTTGCTACTGGAGAGAAGGTCTCTTTGTGATGTATCCCTTCTTCTTGACAGTAACCTTTCACAACCAATCTTGCCTTGTTGCGAATCACATTTCCTTCCTTATCCATCTTGTTCCTGAAAACCCACTTTAGTCCAACCACAGAAACATCCTTTGGTGTTGGAATCAGTCTCCACACTTTGTTTCGCTCGAACTCATTGAGTTCGTCTTGCATCGCTTGTACCCAATCAGAATGATCGAGTGCAGTGTTGATCGTCTTCGGTTCAATCTTAGAGAAGAACGAATTAAACATGCAAAATTCCACTTTAGAGAATAGTGCAGTTTGTTTCGCTTTCAGTTGTGATTGTGTGAGAACTTTTTCTGTTGGTTTACCAATAATTTCTGTTTGTAGATGATCTTTGGTCCATTTGGACAGAGGAGGGTAATTGGGAACATAAGAGGGATCTGGTTTAGCAGTCACTTCTTCTTCAAATTCTGACTGAGTTTCATCATCGTATGTATTTGTATGCTCCCCCTCAAATGATGATACTTCTTCAGCTTCAGGCTCAGAATTCTCCTTCTAGACTTGACTTTCGGTTGGTACTGATGATGATGGACTCTCCCCCTAGAATGGTGAAGGTGAATCTTGGTTATTTAGAGAAGAAGAAACCTCCCCTTGAACATAAGAACTATCTTTTGGAGGTTCGCTTGAGTCAGGCTGTTCGGTTGCTGTCGGTTGTTCATCTGCCATTTTCTTTGCAGCATCATCGATTATATTCTTCAGGTTGTCTACCCTGTTGTCTGCAGCTTTAGATTCAGAGTAGATAGCCTTTTCTGGTTCATCAAACAGCAACACGTATTGCTCAAAGAGGTTTGAGATTGGTACAGTAGCTTGACCAAAATTTGGAAATATTTCCTCCACAGAACTTTCGGTTGTCTTTAGTTTCTTGACGTAGTTATCATCGAAGGTGACATAATAAGTCTATTCAATTTTCTTTGAATGCTTGTTCAAGACCCTGTATGCTTTGGAGTGTAATGAATAACCTAGAAAAATTCCTTCACGTCAAACTTGTTTCGGTGCTCTTTTGAGTTAAAGATGAAGCATCTTGAACCGAACACATGAATAAACTTTACATTAGGCTTTCGGTTGTTCAAGATCTCATAAGTAGTGATGGAGAATCGTTTGTTGAGATAAGATTTGTTCTGCATGTAGAAAGCAACATCAATGGAATCCGCCTAGAAATAAGTGGTAGTGAAGAAAAGCTAAGCATGGTTCGGGCTGCTTCACATAAAGATCGGTTTCGCCTTTCGACAATTCCATTCTGTTGTGGAGTATATGGAACCAAGATGTTGTGAGTTGTCCCTTTCTCTGCAAGAATATCTTCAAAGTCTTTGTTCTTGAACTCCAACCCGTTGTCGCTTCTTATATTTCGAACTACCTTTCGTAGTTGAACTTCTACCTGCTTGATAAAGAGTTTAAGCTGGGGAGTGGCCTATGATTTCTGTCTCAAAAAGAACACCCAGGTGAATCAGGAGACGTCATCCACTATTACAAGTATATACCTGCTACCAGCAATGCTCAAAATTGAAGACGGACCACATAGATCAACGTGAAGTAATTCTAGTAGTTCAACAATTTTTGTATTGACTCGAGAAGGATGACTCTTCGTTAGCAAGCAAACTGCTGGTTTCCCTCGTATGGGTTTGATTAGATCTTCAATAGGTTAATCGGTAAAATAAATAAACAAACAAACACTGCGAACACAGGATAGAATCAACATATAGCTTAATGATTCAAGAATAGTCACACCTCAGCAGAGCTCGATGAAGAACTTCCATTGTAGAGGCGAGCTAGGGTTTGTAGTACAATACTGAGAACAATAAATGAAAAGCGATGATTACAAAGGATGCATGCATGCACGTTAAATACTAAAACCCTAATCAAAATAAACACGGTTGGACAGGCCCAAACCGGGAACAAAACTGGGATAAGGAGCGAGCCGCAGACGCAACACTATGGGTCCGAACAACTGTGGTTGTTGACGACAATTCCCCTGGACTTGAGAGCAGCCTTCATAATTATCTTGGATTGATGGAGCATAATTAGCATTTTCTTGAGAAATTGAAAGAGGTTCCCCTTGGATTGCGGATGGCAGTTTGCCTTGAACCTGAGAAGGTTCCCCCTGGATTGTTGAAAGTGTGATAGCTCTTGGGTCAGTTCATGTGTCAATCTTCTCTATATATTCATCATCTGAGTCTGAAGAAACATTTAAGGGCAGAGATCCTATGCGGATAGGAACCGGAGCTACATCTTCAATTATTGGAACCTCAATGGTAGTCACTTGATTCAGAGTGGAGCTTTCCCCCTCAACCGACAAGGTGGAAGTATTGAGTGATACTTCATCTGATAGAGACAGACCATATATATCGACATGCTACTGTTGAGCTTCCGGGGACATAAGAACTTCGGATAACTTAGCAATCTCTACAGGGTCAAAGAGATCATCATATTTTACTTCAACTATGTTTAATGGAGCCAAAGAGGCATGAATATCACTTTCCAGGATTGCTTTGGTTTCGGTAAGTGGAGCAATGTTACGGATGTAATAGCCATCGAATTTGATGTCGAAGCTTTCAACTATTAGTCTTGTGCTTCTAATGAGAACCTTATAGGTTACCTTGTTTGTTGAGTAGCCAAGAAAGATGCCTTCATCAGACTTCGGTGCAATCTTGTTAAGATGATCTTTGTTGTTGATCACAAAACGTCTACACCTAAAGATGTGAAAGAATCGGACATTTGGTTTGCGGTTGTTAAGACCCTCATATGGAGTTTTGCTGAGACGCTTGCACACAATGTTTCAGTTTTGCACAAAGCATGCTGTGACCACTGCTTCGGCCCAGAAGTAAATAGGAAGATTTGCAAAGTTGAGCATAGATCTGTCTGCTTCTACCAGAGTTTGGTTTCTTCTCTCTACTACTCCATTTTACTGCGGTGTGTAATGAGTTGAGAAATTGTAACTGATACCCTTTTAAACCAAGAAACTGTTTAAGAGATGATTGGTAAACTCGATTCCATTATCACTGTGGATGCGATCTACTGGAAACTTGATCTGTAGTTTGATCTCATTGATAAAATTTATCAGCACATGCGATGTTTCTGACTTGAGTCTTAGAAAGAAAACCCATGTGAAGCGAGTAAAATCATCCACCATAACCAGTATGCATTTCTTGTGATGAAGACTGGCTACGGTAGATGGACTATAGAGATCAATATATAAAAGTTCCAGTGGTTCAGAAATTGTAGAATCAATCACCATCGGATGACTTGCTTTGGACTGTTTGCTGCATTCATAGGCTGGGCAAAGGGTATAATTGTGATATTTTAGAATGGGGAGACCTCACACGAGTTCCCCGGTAACCAGGTTGTTGATATAGCGAAAGTTGAGATGAGCTAGCTTGCGATTCCATAGCAAGATAACTTCTGATATTGCTTTGGATAGGAAGCATAGATGCGGTTTACCTATGATCAGAGAGAAATCCAAAGGATACATGGCCCTTCTTCTACAGATTGCCACACAACTCTTCCAAGTCTCCTTAAGTATCTTTCCACCAATATTGGGGCTCTATTTGAACCACCAACACTATTGGAAACATTGAGAGATAATGCTTGTGCCACATTTCCTTGTTTTGAAAATATTTTTTTAAACTTTTTTTAAGAAATGAGCTTCAGTGGTATAGAAGGCTTTTTGAAAATCATAGTTTTGCTTCGAAAGGAAACCACTTTGGCTCTGATACCAATTGTTGAGAGAAAAACTTGAGAGACACACTTGAACAAACGTTGGAACAAGTTTATATTACGAAATTTAAAGTTTAACTCAAAGGACCATAAAGCTCAACAATAATAAAAGTTAGAGTTAGATAGTTAGATGATTAGATGCGGAAATATAAATGACAACAAATATTATATACAGTATACACATAAGTTGATTCTTAACAAGGAATGCAATCAGACCAAGTTAGTAAGGGAGATCAAACTTAATAATTAAGTCAAGAATGACTTGCTCCGAAGGAGTGATTTAGATCTGATATATTTCTGATTGCGTTTAGTAGAGTTTAGTTAGTAAGAAGTAGATGAGAGAGTAAGTTATGAATTACTTGAGAGATATGGGATTCAAGATGCGTAGATATATATTAATTTAGAAAGAGAGAACTCATATTTGTAGAGTCTCAAAGATTACAAAACTCCTATTTGTTTCAAATTGCCATGCAAGGAACATTGGATAAAAGAGAGTACATTAAGAAAACAGATAAAAGACTAAGACCAAGTGCTGATGAAGATGACTGCAGTTGCGGTAGTTGACTACGGATGAGAGAGTGGTTGCGGATAAGGGAGAGGTTCCGGTTTGGATTAAGTTTTAAGAGGTCACTTCTATACTTCAACATAGTTCTTTTTTTTTTTTTTTTAATTTGAAAAAAGAACAAACGAGTCACCTAAATAAGATGGAGAAAAGTTTTTCTCATCGTTTACCTAAAAATATCATCTTCAAACCGACATGTTATGGCCGATATAAATGAGAGTTTTTTTGCATACATATTATAAATCAAATACGTAATGACCAACACTATCAAAATGTTTATTTTGTCTTAGTTTTTAATTGTCAATAATTAATTTATGTTTAATCATCATAAACTATGTAAGTGTAGGACTACTGAGATAATAAAAAGACTTGAATTGCATTAACTACCAAGCATTAATTATGAGAACATGAGAATATGGCATTTAGTGATGAATGACATCTTCATTTGCAACATATCCCTTAAAAGTCATTGTCTTTCATATGGAGCCAATGTATTTTTTTAGACTTCATAAAATAATTTTTGTGTATATATAGGCATAATATATATTTGGCAGTAATTTTTTTTCTTTCGCACCTTGACGAAAAGCGATATGATGCATGTCACGGAAATAAATAATGTTATCGTTGACTTGTGTTTATGTGCATCGCTTTACATCTTAGTGTGCTTCTTCATCAATCAGCTATGGTAGGAAACCACTACTATAATGAAAATGTATCAAATAATTTAGATAGATAAATTCATGTTACAAGTGTTTTTGAGCTGAAATACGAGCGATTTAGGATTTTTGACTTTACCAACTCAATTAATTGGTGTTTCGAATATGCCTCTGTTGGGATTGTGGTATTTTTGCATTAAGGTTGACTTGTTTAGAGTTGTGACCATTAGAATTACATAATATCCATGTTCAGAATGAATAATGATGGCCAACATAATGTCTTTCTTTCTATATATTCAACGTCTATGCACAAAATAATATTCGAAGATGAACTTATGCCATGTTTGATTTCATGGATTTTGAAGGAATTTAAATGATTGGAATGTGAATCGAGTAAAAATACGTTTGGTTGAAAAAATCAAAGGATTTTGAATTCTTTAGATTCCATTAAATTATGTATCCGAATGAATTGGCCATTCTTTTCTTAAAATCAAAGATTTTAGATTCAATTTCTTTTGTTTTATTATAAAGATGAAAATACCTTCTTACCTCCTCTTCATTTTAGCCATGATTCATCTAATCAAAACGTATTATTATCATCGCTCTCTCCCACACCCCAACAATCCACCTACCCATGTATCCACTCTACCCTGCATTCTTGATAATATTAATATTTAGTTCTTACAAATGATTAGTTATTGTAACAAACCGTTACTTCAAACCTATGTAATAGTGTAGGTCAATTTGTACTTTTTTTTTAATGATTAGTTATTGTAACAAACCGTTATTTCAAACCGAAGCCATACGTGCCACCTCCTGATTGGACCGCAACCGAGGTCCACTTAGAAGCGGACAGCTTCGCATAGGACTCCCCTCGCACACCCCTCCCCTTTGCACGTGCCCTCTTCTCATTGGACCGAACTCTGGTTCAATCCGAGCCAACCAGCAGTGAGCCTCCGTTCTGAAGAAGCTCCCCTCCCTTCGCCACCTGTCCGACACGCGGCAGCCTCGCATGGCCTCAGATCCGAGGCTTCGACCTATATAAGGCATGCGAGGGTTCCGACCTTTTTTACACTTTTCACCCTAAGTTTCACCCTCTTTCATATTTTCCACTTCCATAAGCTCATATACAACCCCTAAAGCCCTGGTATCAAGTCTCAAACCCTAAGCAAGCCTCGAAGCCTCGAGATTTCGGAGAAGTAACCTCTCTCCTGTCAAAACTCTGTCCAATTCACCATCTATCAAGTGAGTTCATACCCCCGTAATTTCATAATATCTATTGTTTTAAGGGAGGAAATACAAGTATAACAGAAGAACTTTTTGTTATAAATAAATGATTTCAAATCACGATATAACTATTTTTAAGCAGCTTCTTATACTCCAAATATTGAACTCTTTTATAAACTTATATTTTTCCCAAATATTCATATATATATATATATATATATATATATATATATATATATATATATATATATATATATATATATATATATTAATAAGATTTAAAAGGATTAGGACTAATAACTCATTCTAGGTCCTTTTCCTTGTTTGGATGTGGACTTATAATACCGGTTATTTGTCCGAAGGTCGTTTAAATTTTACTTATATATAAAACTGTATATGTATATAAATATAAAAGTTGTTTCGTCAGTTTAATTACCCTTTGTAACATGTTGAGCAAAGGATTACATGCAAAAATAGTTATCTATCACTTCATAAAGTACATATAAATTATAATAGGTATAATTTATGATACATAGAACAATTATTCATGATTTAAGTATACTAGAATACAGTGTTTTACATGAAACAAGGGTTTTGATTCAAAACAAAACAAGGGTTTACACTTGTCAAATACATGTTCAGAATTCTAATTCAAGAACATACTATCAATCATTTATTTCAGAATGATTGGGTTTTCATATCTAATATACATGTAATGTTTATATGCTTTTTATGAGACATTCAATTCATGTTTTTCAATTCATTTTAGACAACCAAGGTAAAGTCCTGACATTATAACCAGAATCTCCAGCCTAGGGATCGAAACAAGTTGTGTGTAGATCTATATCGGGATTGACAACCCCGCACTTAGGCTGCTAGCTACAGTCAGGAATACACGCTAATGAGTGGAAATTGTTATCAACAATTTAAGCGCTCTCAAGGCGTTTGTTTCAGGCGTTCATATATTAGTATGGTTATAATAACTCATTAAAAAGATATTAACAAGATGTTAGTGTATAAACAACTAAATGTAAGTACATCTTCAAAGTACCAGTTTACAAAATACAAAGTACAATGGTATACTACAGTTTTCAATAACAGATGGTGAAGCCAAGCACACTCTCAGTTACAAGTTTTACAAATACAAAATATTAGTTTACAAAATAGAACGGTTTTATGGGAATAAAATTACTTTTCATATAAGACATAAAATATGGGATTTTCTGGAATAGTTTTCATAATCAAAATACAAAGACATCCTTTCAAACATAAAGACTTATGTACTCACTCAACTTATTGTTGATACTCTCTTTTCAAATTACTTGTATTCTCAGGAAAGTAATAACAGGTACTCCCCAAGGTTTTTAAGAAGATGGAGCCATTATGAGTCATATCTTCTTCTTTTGTATAACTATTTTGGTTTCAATATACAATGATTGAACACATGTAAATACTTATACTTTTAAACACAATGGTTGTTTGTACTTTGATTACTATGATGCATGTGTTGATACTACAAATGAAGTCCTCCACCCCCGGATGTTTCCGCCGTCTGGTAAGGGGGTGTGACATATTGGTATCAGAGCATTGTTTATAGTGAACTCAATATATCAATCCATAAACGATATACAAACGATAAATACATTGGGGCTAAGAGCTCTGACTACAAGTACACTTTTTAAGAATTCTAAGTATTTTTACAAGAAGTATACCAACACTCATACCTAAAAGTACATAGTCATAAGAACTTAATAGTATTTGGATGTTGAACATTATAGTCAAACTCGGGCAGTTATGTAATCATATCTAGAATTAATATAGCTTGATCAACTATATTGATTTCAGATATGACCAACATGTGTTTGGGAGTGATAGTAGTGTTGTGACATGTCTAAAACTTACCAACTACAGAAGAAACTCTAGAACAGAACATAAAATACTACAAGAATATTTTAAACATCTATATGCTTAGCTTTTCAGGCATTTCTCATAACCTTATTCTCGAACAGACACAATGGCAGGACATCATCTACCAGGGGACCCTTATTTTCCAAATCATGGCAATGAAGGATGGGTAGAGGAGGATCCAGAGGAGGATCCAGAAGAAGACTCAGATGAAGAACCATTTGAGGATAGCGAATCAAGTGGTACAGATACAATGCCACAAGTCTGAAACCCGGGGTTATGTCCTTGGAGGCAAGAGGAAGCAGTACCCATACCCGAGTGGGGCCAATACATAAACCATTGGAGTCGACAAGACGGCCAACGTCCTCCCTACGGAATGGCACGGGGTTTCTATAACGTCTTAGAAGGAGGAACAACCAATAGAGCTCTTCCAGTGATAGTGAACCGAATAGCCTGATAATTCGATCAATCAAGAATGTCAATCAATCGAATCCTAGAGGTGAATGCAGCTGCGCAGGCTAACACTGTAGACATCCTTCGTCTTGAAGAAATACAAGATAATACCCAGCACCATACTGAAGCCCTTCAAAGGCAACTTAATGCTGCTGAATCAGAGATCAGAGAACTGAGGGAGCATCAAGCTGCCCAAGAAAGGCGCTGGAAATCACAAGATGAAGCGGAACCCAGTAGCCGTCGTAGCAACCGCCGCAAGTAGTGTTTGCACTACTTTCTAGTTTAATATACTGAATGTATAGACTAATTTCAGGATATGTACAAAATCAAGTATCAATAAAATAATAAGCACTTTACTTCAACAAGAATTATTACAATTTTCACAAATATTCCATTCCACAGTCTTGGGATTATGGATATCTTCTAGTGTTATTTTTCATACTTTTCAATACGACTGTGGAATTTTTTTTATTTTTGGTAGGTCGGTTTGATGTCAATACTTTCGCAATATTGTGGTATATTATAGACCTGCTTTAAGGTCAAGTATACAGATTACATATATACCAACACAATCGACAAGTATTTTCATACTCTTTGAAAAATAACCGCTCCATTTTATATTATCCAGTTGCAAGTTGTACTTGCATTGAACATCTATATCCAATTCTTTACAAGCTTCTTATGAATTAAGTGTTTAAGTTCAGAGATATCAAATTCATATTCATTCTTGATATCGTACTATCTTTTTATTGACTTTTATAGAAAAAGATGCCTCATCGTAGGAATCCAAGACTTAACAATGAAACTGAAGCACCGACGCCACCTCCACCACCACCTCCTCAATTCGATGCTGCTATGTTCCAAGCGGTAGTCACGGCAGCTGTAGCGGCTGCCTTATCTCATATCAATACTCCTGGTGCTAGTGGGTCAGGAGCTGGTGCACATCGATCTAACCATGTCGAGGGTCATGAGCACTTGAGAGAGTGCACTTTTAAAGACTTCTCGAATGCCAAACCTAGGACCTTTAATGGAAATGGAGGAGAGTTGGTTTTAAGGCAATGGATAGAGAAGACAGAAGCAATCTTTGAAAATTTCTCCTGTTAAGAGGGTAGCAAGGTTAAATTTGCTGCTTGTACTTTTTCAGATAGGGCCCTAACATGGTGGAATGGCCATGTTAAGTCACCGACTTTGATAGTGGCTAATACTATAAGCTGGGAGAACCTAAAAACCATGTTGATGTGGGAATATTGCCCGCGAGGGGAAATTTAGAAACTAGAGCAAGAACTCTGGGGTCTTACTATGGCCGGTGCCGACATAACAACTTACACGAATCGATTCTGTGACTTGGCGATTCTGTGTCCAAAAATGGTTGCTCTAGAGAGCAAAATGATTGAAAGGTATATTCGGGGTCTGTCATTGCATCTAGGCCTGTTACCTTTGACATTGCCAAGGAACTGGCACAGTCACTTATTGACCATGGAAATCGTCAAAACCATGTGGTTACTGCCCCAGAATAACTAGAGAGAACAACAACAACAACAAAAAGAAGGGTTGGAACAAAAGGAAGGGCTAATCTCCTCTGGAACCTTCAAAGAAGCAACAAATAGTGGCAGTCCATGCTACTACTATACCTGCTACCATACCTACTACTGTGCCTGCTGTTGCCCCCAACAACCCAGCACCAACTAAACCCTATGCTGGTAACCTCCCTAAAAGCAACAAGTGCAATTTTCACCACACTGGAAATTGCCCAAAGATGCAGTGCCGTAACTATAACAGGAAAAGGCATACTGCCCGATTATGTAGAACACCACCTCAACCCCTTAACCAAGTACCTGCCGCTGGAGTAGGTCGAGCATGCTACCAATGCGGTGATGTGGGGAATTTCAAGAGAGATTGTCTAAAAGCTGAAAATGCCGGTGGGGTTGGGAGAAGTCTAGCACTGGGTCACGAAGAAGCGGTTGCAGACCCTATAGTGTTTACGGGTACGTTCCTTCTCAACAATACTTATGCATGCATTCTTTTTGATTGTGGTGCTAAGAGGAGCTTCATGAGCCATAACTTTAAACATCTTCTAAATCAAAACTCCCAACCACTAAAGGAAACTTTCATAGTTGAAATGGCTAACAGGAAATCTGAATCCACCAATGATATATACATAGGATGTACCCTTACCTTAAATGACTTTTCTTTCTCAATAGACCTTATGTCGGTCTCTATCAAAAGTTTTGACGTCATAATAGGCATGGATTGGTTGTGCCCCAACCATGCCGACATCCTATGTTATGAAATAGCTATTCGTTTGAAATTGCCAACTAACGAAACTCTTGTTATTTATGGCGACAAACCTGGAACGAACCTTCAAATCATTTCTTGCATCAAGGCACAACAATACCTTCATAAGGAGTACCATGCATTCTTAGCTCACGTGGTAGACAAAAAGAAACAAGTCAAAGACATCGCGAGCATTCCCGAGGTCTGCAACTTTTCTGATTTATTTCCTGATGATCTGCCAGGGGTGCCTCCCAAACGACAAGTCGAATTTCGAATCGACTTAATCCCTGGAGCTACCCCCGTAGCCAAATCTCCCTACCGTCTTGCACCTTCTGAAATGCAGGAATTATCCAGCCAGCTTAACGAACTCCTAAGCAAAGGTTTCATAAGACCAAGCTTCTCACCTTGGGGAGCACCGGTTTTGTTCGTAAAGAAGAAGGATGGATCATTCCACATGTGTATAGACTACCGCGAGCTGAATAAACTTACAATAAAGAATCGATAGCCTCTGCCTCACATTGACGATCTGTTCGACCAACTTCAAGGGGCAAACTACTTCTCAAAGATAGACTTAAGATCCGGGTATCACCAGTTACGAATTTTGGAGGAAGACGTTCCCAAAACCGCGTTTAGAACTCGTTATGGTCATTACGAGTTTATAGTGATGTCATTCGGATTGACGAATTCACCTGTAGTGTTCATGGACTTGATGAACAGAGTGTGTTGTCCATTCTTGGACAAATTCGTCATAGTCTTCATTGACGATATCCTTATCTATTCAAAAAGCAAAGAAGAACATGGCTAACATCTTCGTCAAATATTACAAACTCTTAGATCGGAGAAGCTCTATGCGAAGTTTTCAAAGTGTGAATTTTGGATCAGGAAGGTAGTTTTCCTAGGTCACGTGGTCTGTTTAGAAGGAATACACGTCGACCCTTCCAAAATAAAGGCAATTGAAAACTAGCAAAACACCTAAAGAAATCCGTCAATTCTTAGGTCTAGCCGGCTATTATCGCAGATTCATTCAAAATTTCTCTCGAATAGCTAAGCCTCTTACTACTCTGACCCAAAAGGGTGTAACCTTTAGCTGGGGAGAAAAGCAAGAAACCGCGTTCCAAATGTTGAAGCGAGCCTTGTGTAGTGCACCAATCCTGTCTCTCCCTGAAGGGACAAAGGATTTTGTAGTGTACTGTGATGCTTCTAATCAAGGGCTTGGATGTGTTCTTATGCAATGAGGAAAGGTTATATCCTATGCCTCAAGACAGCTAAAGACACATGAAATCAACTATACAACACATGACCTTGAACTAGGAGTAGTGGTGTTTGCTCTGAAGATCTGGAGACATTACTTATATGGCATGAAATACACAATATTCACGGACCATAAAAGTCTCCAACACATCTTCGATCAAAAAGAGCTGAATATGAGACAAAGACGATGGGTGGAGCTACTGAACGATTACGAGTGTGAAATTATTTATCACCCTGGTAAAGAAAACGTAGTAGCTGGCGCCCTTAGTAGAAAAGAATACTCGGGATGCTGGGTAAAATCGTTGACCATGACAATCCATTCACATCTGTCCACGCAGATCAAGGAAGCTCAACTTGATTCCTTGAAACCCGAAAACATGGCAGGTGAAACCCTGAGAGGAATGGATAAGAACTTCAAAGTCAGGGATGAGGGAGTCTATTATTTCATGAATCGGATCTGGACACCAAAGTTCGGTGGTTACAGAGATGTGGTTATCAATGAAGCACACAAAACCTGAAACTCCATCCACCTAGGTTCAGACAAGATGTATCTGGACCTTAAGAAACTATATTGGTGGCCTAACATGAATGCCGAAATCGCTACCTTTGTGGGCAAGTGCCTTACTTGCGCCAAATTTAAGGTAGAGTACCAGATACCTTCAGGTTTATTTCAACAACCTGAAATCCCTGAAAGGAAATGGGAGCGGATTACAATGGATTTCATAACCAAGTTACCCAAGACATCTAGTGGTTATGATACTATTTGGGTAATCGTCGATAGATTAACCAAATCCGCACACTTCTTACCAATCAAGGAGACTGACAAGATGGAGAAACTAACAAGAACATACCTCAAGGAGATTGTTAGACTGCATGGTGTGCCAATATCTATTATTTCGGACCGAGATAGTAGATTCACATCTTGTTTTTGGCAGTCTTTACAAAACTCTCTGGGAACTAGGCTAGACATGAGTACAACCTACGATCCGCAAACCCATGGACAAAGTGGGAGGACAATTCAAACGTTAGAAGATATGTTACGATTTTGCGTTATAGACTTTGGATAGGCATGGGATATTCATTTACCCCTTGTTGAGCTCTCTTATAACAACAGTTATCATACTAGCATAAAAGTTGCTCCATTCGAAGCCCTCTATGGCCGCAAGTGCAGATCCCCTCTATGCTGGGCTGAAGTGGGTGACACACAGCTGGCTAGAGGGAAAACTTCTGACAGTACCCTCACTGGTCCATAAATTATTCGGGAAACTACCGAGAAGATCGTACAAATTCGGGAGTGACTTAAAGCTTCCAGAGATAGACAGAAAAGCTACGCTGACAAAAGGAGAAAACCCTTGGAATTCCAGGTCGGTGACCGTGTTTTGTTAAAGGTCTCACCCAAATGGGCCCTGTAGCTTACAAACTTCGATTACCCCAGGAACTAAGTAACATTCATCCTACCTTCCACGTTTCAAACTTGAAAAAGTGTCTATCTGACGAGTCTCTTGTGATACCACTTGAGGAAATCGAGTTAAACAAGAGCCTCAATTTTGTGGAAGAACCCATAGAGATACTAGATAGGGATGTTAAGAAAACCAAACAAAGCCGCATCCCGATAGTGAAGGTTCGCTGGAATGCAAAGAGGGGACCTGAATTCACTTGGGAGCCGGTGGATCAAATGCAACAGAAATACCCACATCTTTTCCCGAGTCTATCTATAATGTAAATTTCGGGATGAAATTCTCTCTAACGGGGGGATAATGTAACAAACCATTATTTCAAACCTATGTAATAGTGTAGGTCAATTTGTACTTTTTTTTAATAAAGAGAAATTTTGGCACACTGTGTATATTTACATAATTGACCCTCAAAAATAAATTATTAAATAATCTCAATTAGGATGAACCAAGTGATAGAGATTGTAACAAGGTTTCCAAAAATATAAAGAACACTAAAAGCCGAGTTATAACAAAGAAGTTATGACTAATCGAAAATCCACGACAAAACCGGCAAAACATTGTTCAGTGTAAAAACTGAATTTTTAATAAAAGGATTTTTAGCCTTAACAATCTAAATGAAGGTTGTAGTTTATGTTAAACCGAGAACTTTCATAAAAAGAACACCAAGTTCTAACTTCGTATGAGGAAGTTATGATTTTTCTAAATTTCAGTATAGCAGTATACAACTAAAAACTCAAAATAAAGATAGGGTGGTTTTTAGCCAACACAACCTAAACGAGAATCAAAGGTCTCGTCATTAGTAGCACAATGGTAAAAAGATAGACAAAAACAGATGTTGGATGAAGAAGTTAAAAATAAAGTCAAAATTAGCCGACGAAGTCTAAACGAAAGTTGTAGAGTATAATTTTACCTACGCGTGCATATAATGAACGTCAAAAACGGAATGAATTTCTATATTATCATCTTCCAATTGATCAGTGGTTCTTACAAAATGAATTTCCACATTACCATCTTCCACATGATTCTTGATAAAGTGATACCTCGGTGTTATGTGTTTCGTCTTTGAGTGTTGCACTGGGTTATGAAAATCCTTATTGCACTCTCTGAGTCACAATATAGTGGGATTTTCTTCATGTTCAGGCCATAGTCTCGAAGTTGACTTTGTATCCAAATGACCCGAGATGTGCACGATGTTGCGGCTATCTATTTTGCTTCTGCAGTGGAGAGAGAGACACAGGTTTTTTTCTTTGACTGCCAACTAATAAGTTTCCCATCCAGAAATCGGCATCCTCCAATGGTACTCTTTCGGTCCAGGGCACATCCTCCTAGACCAGCATCTGAGAATGCTTAGACAAAGAACCCTGACTTGGCTGGGTACCATAGATCGAGCGAAGAGGTTCGCTTCAGGTATCGAAATATATTCTTCACAGCTAGCAGGTGAGGTTCGCGTGGATTAGCTTGAAACCTAGCACAATAGCAAACAGAGAACATTATGTCTGGTCGACTTGCTGTTAGATACATTAGGGACCCTATCATCTGACGATAGAAGGTCATGTCAGCATCCCGTTTGTTGAGAGAAGGTGTTAACTTTGTGCCAAACACCATAAGAACCTTTACTTTCGAATCTCCTATCATTCCAAATTTGGCAACCAAGGTCTTCGTATAAGCCTCTTGATTAATGAAAATGCCTTCGGGTCCCTCTCTAATATTTAAGCCAAGGAAAAAGTTAATAGGACCCATTGAGCTCATCTCAAATTTAGTCTCCATCAACTTCCTAAATTCAGCTGTTAAGCCAGGATTTGTGGAATTGAAGATGATATCATCAACGTAAATTTGAACGATTATAAGGTGGTCATCCTCTTTCTTACGAAAGAAGGTTAGGTCAACCGAACCTTGTTTAAACTTTGACATTTTGAGAAATCAAGTTAGACTTTCATACCATGCCCTTGGTGCTTGCTTGAGACCATAGATAGCCTTGTCCAGAATGTAGGAGTGATCTGGATATTTCTCGTTCACGAAACCCAGTGGTTTCTCTACATACACTGTCTCTTCTAGTTCTCTATTTAAGAAGGCACACTTCACATCCATTTTGGTATACTTCAAAGTTCTTGTGTGCAACATAGGCAAGAAAAATACGAATCGATTCTAGCCTTGCTACTTGAGTGATGGTCTCTTCGTGATGTATTCCTTCTTCTTGATAGTAACCTTTCACAACCAGTCTTGCCTTGTTGCGAATCACATTTCCTTCCATATCCATCTTGTTCTTGAAAACCCACTTTAGTCCAACCACAGAAACATCCTTTGGTGTTGGAATTAGTCTACACACTTTGTTTCGCTCGAACTCATTGAGTTCATCTTGAATCTCCTGTACCCAATCAGAATGATCGAGTGCAGTGTTGATCGTCTTCGATTCAACCTTGGAGACGAACGAATTAAATATGAAAAATTCCACTTTAGAGAATAGTGCAGTTTGTTTCGCTTTCAGTTTTGATCGTGTGAGAACTTTTTTTGTTGGTTTACCAATAATTTCTGTTTGTGGATGATCTTTGGTCCATTTGGATTGATGAGGGTAATTAGGATTATAAGAGGGATCCGGTTCAGCAGTCACTTCTTCTTCGAATTCTGACTTGTATGCTCCTCCTCAAATGATGATACTTCTTCAGCTTCAGGCTTAGAATTCTCCTTCTGGACTTGACTTTCGGTTGGTACTAATGATGATGGACTCTCCCCCTAGAATGGTGAATCTTGGTTATTTAGAGAAGACAAAACCTCCCCCTGAAAATAAGAACTATCTTTTGGAGGTTCGCTTGAGTCAGGCTGTTCGGTTGCTGTCGGTTGTTCATCTGCCATTTTCTATGCAGCATCATCGATTATCTTCTTCAGGTTGTCTACCCTATTGTCTGCATCTTTGGATTCAGAATGGATAACATGTTCTGGTTCATCAAACAGCATCATGTATTGCTCAAAGAGGTTTGAGATTGGTACAGTAGCTTGACCAGATTTTGGAAATATTTCCTCCAAAGAACCTTCGGTTGTCTTTAGTTTCTTGACGTAGTTATCATCGAAGGTGACATAATAAGTCTATTCAATTTTCTTTGAATGCTTGTTCAAGACCCTATATGCTTTGGAGTGTAATGAATATCCTAGAAAAATTCCTTCATCCGCTTTGACGTCAAACTTGTTTCCGTGCTCTTTTGAATTAAAGATGAAGCATCTTGAACTGAACACATGAAAAAACTTTACATTAGGCTTTCGGTTGTTCATAATCTCATAAGGAGTGATGGAGAATCGTTTGTTGAGATAAGATTTGTTCTACGTGTAGCAAGCAACAGCAATGTCATCCGCCCAGAAATATAGTGGTAGTGAAGCAAAGCTAAGCATGGTTCGATCTGCTTCACATAAAGATCGGTTTCGCCTTTCGACAATTCCATTCTGTTGTGGAGTATATGGAACCACAACATTGTGAGTTGTCCCTTTCTCTGCAAGAAAATCTTCAAAGTCTTTGTTCCTGAACTCCAACCCGTTGTCGCTTCTTATATTTCGAACTACCTTTCATTGTTGAACTTCTACCTGCTTAATAAAGAGTTTAAGCTTGGGAGTGGCCTCTGATTTCTGTCTCAAAAAGAACACCCAGGTGAATCAGGAGAAGGCATGCACTATTACAAGTATATACCTGCTACCACCAATGCACAAAATTGAAGATGGACCACATAGATCAACGTGAAGTAATTCTAGTGGTTCAACAATTTTTGTATTAAATCGAGAACGATGACTCTGTCGACTTCATTTTCACATTTCACACGCAGCACACAAGTGTTCTTTTTCAAAATTCAGAACAGGAAGACCTCGAAAATGGTCCCCAAGCACTAGCTTGTTGATGTCTTTGAAATTGAGATGGGAAAGTCTTCGGTGCCAAAGCCAGCTTTCGTCTGAATGAGCCTTCGTTAGCAAGCAAACTGCTGGTTTCCCTCGTATGGGTTTGATTAGATCTTCAACAGGTTAATCGGTAAAATAAATAAACAAACAAACACTGAGAACACAGGATAGAATCAACATATAGCTTAATGATTCAAGAATAGTCACGCCTCAGTAGAGCTCGATGAAGAACTTCCATTGTAGAGGCGAGCTAGGGTTTGTAGTACAATACTGAGAACAATAAATGAAAAGCGATGATTACAAAGGATGCATGCATGCACCTTAAATACTAAAACCCTAATCAAAATAAACACGGTTGGACAGGCCCAAACCGGGAACAAAACTGGGATAAGGAGCGAGCCACAGACGTAACACTACGGGTCCCAACAACTGTGGTTGTAGACGACAGTTCCCCTAGACTTGAGAGCAGCCTTCATAATTATCTTGGATTGATGGAGCATAATTAGCATTTTCTTGAGAAATTGAAAGCGGTTCCCCTTGGATTGCGGATGGCAGTTTGACTTGAACCTGAGAAGGTTCCCCCTGGATTGTTGAAAGTGTGTTAGCTCTTGGGTCAGTTCTTGTGTCAATCTTCTCTATATATTCATCATCTGAGTCTGAAGAAACATTTATGGGCAAAGATCCTATGCATATAGGAACCGGAACTACATCTTCAATTATTGGAACCTCGATGGTAGTCACCTAATTCAGAGTGGAGCTTTCCCCCTCAACCGATAAGGTGGAAGTATTTAGTGATACTTCATCGGATAGAGACAGACCAGATATATCAGCATGCTACTGTTGAGCTGCCGGGGACACAAGAACTTCGGATAACTTAGCAATCTCTACAGGGTCAAAGATATCATCACAGTTTACTTCAACTATGTTTAATGGAGCCAAAGAGGCATGAATATCACTTTCCAGGATTGCTTTGGTTTCAGTTGATGGAGCAATGTTGCGGACGTAATAGTCATTGAATTTGATGTCGAAGCTTTCAACTATTAGTCTTATGCTTCTAATGAGAACCTTATAGGTTACCTTGTTTGTTGAGTAGCCAAGAAAGATGCCTTCATCAGACTTCGGTGCAATCTTGTTAAGATGATCTTTGTTGTTGATCACAAAACATCTACACCTAAAGATGTGAAAGAATCAGACATTTGGTTTGTGGTTGTTAAGACCCTCATATGGAGTTTTGCTGAGACGCTTGCACACAATGCTTCAGTTTTGCACAAAGCATGTTGTGACCACTGCTTCGGCCCAGAAGTAAAGAGGAAGATTTGCAAAGTTGAGCATAGATCTAGCTGCTTCTACCAGAGTTAGGTTTCTTCGCTCTACTACTCCATTTTACTGCGGTGTGTAATGAGTTGAGAAATTGTAACTGATACCCTTTGAAACCAAGAAACTGTTTAAGAGATGATTGGTAAACTCGGTTCCATTATCACTGTGGATACGATGTACTGGAAACTTGATCTGTAGTTCGATCACCTTGATAAAAATTATCAGCACATGCGATGTTTCTGACTTGAGTCTTAGAAAGAAAACCCATGTGAAGCGAGTAAAATCATCCACCATAACCAGTATGCATTTCTTGTGATGAAGACTGGCTACGGTAGATGGACTGTAGAGATCAATATATAAAAGTTCCAGTGGTTCAGAAATTGTAGAATCAATCACCATCGGATGACTTGCTTTGGACTGTTTTCTACATTCACAGGCTAGGAAAAGGGTATCATTGTGATATTTTAGAATGGGGAGACCTCACACGAGTTCCCCGGTAACCAGGTTGTTGATATAGCAAAAGTTGAGATGAGCTAGCTTGCGATGCCATAGCAAGGTAACTTCTGATATTGCTTTGGATAGGAAGCATAGCTGCGGTTTCCCTATGATCAGAGAGACATACATGCTATCTTCGGATTTGTATTTGATCAAGCAAGTACTTCTATCACTATTCATTACATAGCAAAATTCACTTTCAAATTCAACTCGATGGACTGCCTTACATAGTTGGCCACCACTGATGAGATTGTCTTTAAGGCCTTCCACGTAAGTGACCTTTTGGATAGAGAAATTCTCAGTAGTAAGAACACCATAACATCGGATTATCCCTTTCACGTTGTTGCCTAATGTGACTTTTCCACCGTTGCAAATTGGCTTGAAATCCCGAAGGTACTTCAATCTTCCGGTCATGTGCAAGGAGCAGGCACTATCGATTAACCATTCTTCCTCTTGTTCCTCCTTGCACATAGCCTGGAATTACATGGTTAGTTTGGGCATCCAACGAATTTGGAGCCTAGGACAATGAATGATTTTCTAATTGATGCATGAGTTGAGGTTGTAGGGACAGGTTTTGAGTCAACTTTTAGGCCTAGTCCTGGGTATTTGTGACTTATTGGAGTGTTGTGAAAAAAGATACGAGGTTTTTGAAAAAGTGAGATCTGACCGTGGTGCTATTGGGATTTGAAAAAGTGCATTTTGCAGGACTGGGAACATGTGTGGATCTCTTGGAAAGTGATTTTTTAAGATTTTGATGTGATTTTAAAAGTGTTGGAGTTGGTAAAATCCCATTCCATTTTGGGTCATCTGAGGAATAGATTTGAAAACCATTGCTTCGAAAAGCCTTTACTTTCTTTTGGGTTGTGTCAGATGTTTTTAAAATGGTTTTAGGAATTGTACATTCCCTTTTGTTTGTTTTCTTGACTGAAGAATATTTTGAAAACTAATTTGAGAAAACAAGCTTTTATGGACTCTTAGATTTTGGAAATTTGACTCGTTTTTTTGTTTTTTGAAATGATTTCCCGGTTTTTGCCACAGGATCAAATTTCCTCTTTGAAAACCTTTTTTGCCTCGTTTTTTGGAGAACCGCGATCATTGAGGTTCAGCTGAGGTTTCATGGAAACCTTTGATAATTTTTGAAAACGAGCACTTGATTCATCCGAACTAGAGGGTTCAGGGTTTTGAAAGAACCGAACCACTTCAAAGTTATCAATGGATAATTCATTATGTATTGGCTGAATGGTCACAGTGAACTTGACTATGGTCTGCGGTAAGGAAGATTGGACTACCATAGAGTAAGTTTGAGTTGAGACTTTTATGGGACACTTGATGATAGGCAGATGGACAGACTGTGGTTCATGACTGCAGTGAGAGACACTACGGCGTGGCGGCAGAGTTGGAAAATCCATTGAGACTTCGGGTTTGTCCATAACAATTTCCTCATCAAAAACTAATGATGTTTGAGAATTAGGATAAATTGTGCCACAGATGGGAATTTGATCACTTGATTGACCCGAAAATTCAAGCATAATTTCCTCAATGACACAATTGTTACTTAGAGCATGAAGTCTACCGAAGTGAGCTCTTATGTCTTCGGGAAAGGTTTTGTCATTAACTAAGAAATGGAACTCTCGGTCCGGAGGGACATAAAGTCGATCTTTGTTAAACTGGGGTGAGGAATCGTTTGCGGTAGGATATCCATTGGACCAACCCCAATTATAGGTATTATCTACAGTTCCATTGTTCACATGATTTTCAATATCTTCACTTTCATTGAACACTTTTTCTATTAAAAGATTTAAACGTACAATTTCATTCTGAGCTAAACCTCTTTGATTCAAAGCTATTTCTAACTGTGTTTCACTCAACATTCTTGCATCTTTATCTAACACTAAGTCCTTTTTCGAACATAGCTACTTTGATTCTTTTGTTATCCAGTGATCCTCTTACGTGAAACATCTCTTGGGACGCTATGTTCTTCTCATCTAGAGCTTTGTTATAGTCTGTAAGGACGGCAACACATGTGTCATTAAGATTGTCTATGAAGGGTTGACAGTCATGCATGGTATAATTTAGAGTTTGAATCATGCAATGGTTCTTTGCCAACTTTGTAGACCCATCCTCGTCCGTAGTTTCCAGCATGCAAATCTTTCCTTTTCCCTTGATGTTGCTAATGTCTTCCTCCTCATCTCCGGATGACCAAACTTGATGGCCCCTTTTCACATGGGTTACAAATGCCTTTGCTTTTTCCCTTTGCTGCAATTCTTGAGCCATTCTAAGATAGAATGCTCTATATTTCACCACATTATCTTTGTAGTCTTTGGCAAAGTGGTTCTCCTTGTTGCATTTGTGACAGATTACAACATCACTTTTATCTTCTAAGGAGGTACCAGAGTCATTTGAATTGATGGGCTTCGGTGCCTCTTTGGGTTGAGTGGTTTGAGGTTGCTGTGGTGGGTGAGTGTTTTTGGAGAAATGGGAATGATTGTTTTGAGGATTCAAGTTGCGGTTGAAAGGAGGTTTGGTTAACTGCTAATTTTTACGAAAAGAAGAGGGTGGTAGTCGGTTGAACTATTGGCTAACAAGAGCAATTGCATTCTGGAATTCTTCATCATCATCATACTCTGAGTTAGCTTCGTATGACTGTGGAGGATTGTCATACGAGGGAGAGTATGATTGAGTATGTGGTGCTTGTGCTATAAGAGCAAGTGGTCCTTCAAAGTCAGCACAATCCTTGAGTACCGTAGATTCTTGTGCTTGGAATTCACCATAGAGCTTGTAAAGAGATAAAGAATGGATCTTCCTATCTCCTTGTACTATCATCTTAGCAGTTGTCCAGTGTCTTCCCAAACCATTGAGAAATTAAAGATTTGTCTCATGGTTGCTTCGAATCGAGCCAACATTGGGTAACTTAGTGACAATCAGATTGAAACTTTTGAAGGAGTCTTCCAAACTTTCACTCGCATGAGCTTTGAAATTGTTGAACTCATTGAGTGCAGTGGTGAGTTTCTTATCTTGAGCTTGTTCTTTACCCTCATATAAGTTCTTGAGAACATCCCAGATCTCTTTTGCTGATTTGCAGTTTATGATAATGTCGAAGTTGTCGGGAGCAACTCCACATGAAATTTCATAAAAAGCAGCAACGTCATTTTCCATATTGTCGAGATCATCTTTGGTGGGACGACTCAGGGCTGGTTGACCTCCTCCTAGTCTGGTTGTGGTGCCGTCGGTTTGAACTGGTGTAAGAACAGGGACATGTGGCCCTTCTTCTACAGATCACCACACAACTCTTCCAAGTCTCCTTAAGTATCTTTCCATCCTCTGAGACCAGTGATGATATTCGTTTGCCACCAATATTGGGGCTCTATTTGAACCACCAACACTATTGGAAACATTGAGAGATAATGCTTGTGCCATATTTCCTTGTTTTGAAAATATTTTTTTTAAACTTTTTTTAAGAAATGAGCTTCAGTGGTATAGAAGGCTTTTTGAAAATCAGAGTTTTGCTTCAAAAGGAAACCACTTTGGCTCTGATACCAATTGTTGAGAGAAAAACTTGAGAGACACACTTGAACAAACGTTGGAACAAGTTTATATTACAGAATTTAAAGTTTAACTCAAAGGACCATAAAGCTCAACAATAATAAAAGTTAGAGTTAGATAGTTAGATTATTAGATGCGGAAATATAAATGACAACAAGTATTATATCAAGTATACACATAAGTTGATTCTTAACAAGGAATGCAATCAGAACAAGTTAGTAAGGGAGATCAAACTTAGTAATTAAGTCAAGAATGACTTGCTCCGAAGGAGTGATTTAGATCTGATATATTTCTGATTGCGTTTAGTAGAGTTTAGAGAGTAAGAAGTAGATGAGAGGAAGTTATGAATTTCTTGAGAGATATGGGATTCAAGATACGTAGATATATATTAATTCAGAAAGAGAGAACTCATATTTGTAGAGTCTCAAAGATTACAAAAGTCCTATATGATTCAAATTTCCATGCAAGGCACATTGGATAAAAGAGAGTACATTAAGAAAACAAATAAAAGACTAAGACTAAGTGCTAATGACGATGACTGCATTTACGATACTTGACTACGGATGAGAGAGTGGTTGCAGATAAGGGAGAGGTTCCGGTTGTTGGATAAGGTGTCTAAGTCCATAACTATCTCTGGTATGTACTTGACCCGACCCGGCATGGTCCATTTGGGTTGCATGGCACCATGCAATTTTATAGACTAAATGAGAGAAATAACACTTGTGGTTTATTAATATATTATAAGTTCTAATATATTAATAATATTATTTAATTAGTTTGATCAAGAATTAATTTAGAATTAATTAAGTGATCAAAAAGATAACTAATTAAATATGTGGGTTGATTATGTAAATCATCCATATCTTGTATAGTGGCCTAAGAAGCTCCATGGATAATCAAGTTGGGTTAAACCAATTGGATGGTCCATGGAGGCTCCATGGGAGTTACAAACCCATGGGTCATGGAAATGAAGAGTCATGACACATTAGGGTTTACAAGGTGTAACCCTAGATGTGTCAACACTATATAAGAGTCTCATACTCCACCAAAATCGGTTAGACAAAAAGAAACAAGAGGGCTAGAACCGATTTTAGAGTGTTACACTTTCTCTCTAAGTTTACTCCATAGCATTTTGTGTTGTGTGAAGAATTTGAGGCATCACACTTGGGGTGCTAGGCTCACAAGGTTTCAAGGATCAAAATCAACAAGGTATGTAGTTCTATATTTTATTTAAGTTAAAATTGTTCCCCATGTATGCTAGATAGGATCATAGCCTTGGAAATCAACTTTGCATGATAATTAGACAAACATAGATCCAAGGTTATTAGGGTTGCATGTACACATAGGATGTGTTAGAATGCTCAAAACCCATCAGTGGTATCAGAGCCTAGGCTTGTTTGTTTGTCATTTGTGCTAAAAAGTTGAAAAAAGTCTATTTTGTGCAATCTGCCTGATGAACTCGCCAAGTCCATGGGGGGACTCGCCGAGTTCATGTGTATCTTCATCCTACTCGCCGAGTAGGTTCGTGCACTCGGCGAGTAGAAGCCTCAGAATGCAGATTTTTGACTTTAGTTGCTGGAAATGGACTAGAAACATTACCCTAAACTGTTTTGGTACTTGAAAACTTGTTTTAGATGGTGTAATGTCCTTGCTAATCCATTTACAACAACAAGTTATCAAAATTACAAAGTTTTAAGTGTAAGTTTTGATTCATGAAAGTGCTCATATTTATGTTCTTGATCTTATGATGTTTAGATGATCATAGTAATTGTTTGTAACCTATGTGGTAGATTAATTCATGATCGTTATGTGTTTTAATGGAGTCCATAACTTGTCCTCAAGTTATGGAAAACCAAAGGTCACTTTGTTTTAAAAAAACCATTAAAAGAACACATGGGTTATAAAACGAAGAGTCTTCATTTTTTAATACTCTAATTAACTCATAAGTTATAAGAAATGAAAAGTTTTGGAAGTTTACAAAACTTGCCCTCAAGTTTTGGAACAAGTAAAGTCTTGATTAAGACTTTAGTTCCAGCCCTTAGAATTTTAATAGTTAAAATTCAACCCTTATACTTATAATATTATAAGTTAATAATATATATATATATATATATATATATATATATATATGTATGTATGTATGTATAAGATCAAAGTCGTTTTGCCGCTAGTACGCCTCATTCACGAAGTCGGTCTATAAGGTGGGTATAAGGTTGTTGCCTATAAAATGGTAACTTAATGGGTGTCCACTCTCACCCACCGCTTGCTTGACTGGTGGAGGGTCGTTAGCCGAACGGGTAAGACAAGGACTTATAAATTCTCATTAAAATTATAATGATTATTATAAAGTAACTAAATGTTTTATAAATTCCCAATCTTAGTTACTTTAGGAAAAATGTGAATAAGGTGCTAATCCATGAAATTACACTTTGGACCTTGTTTAAGTCGTTGGTGGAGCGTGTGTGGTTTACCGGCACACTAACTTGGACATAACAAGGAAGGCAAAGGATGACTTAAGGTTTTTCATGAGGTCGGAAGGAGCGCATGTGGTTTACCGGCACAACAATTAAGTGAAAAACATTAAGGGTACCAAGTAATTTGCATGGTTACTTCACACCTTGTTTTGTGATCCTCGGTATCCTAGCCACAAAACATGAAGGGCACACTCGAGATTGAAACATGCCATTGAAAAGTTCAATGAATCTCAAAGAATCTAGGAATTTCTAAAAACCAAATAAAACCTAATAATTTATATTTCATTTTCATGGTGGAAATTGGTGAATCGTCATTCACCTACCTTTCAAATATGTTATAACTTGGATTACGGAATCCCTCTTCTAGGTTATAATATATTGTGATTGGATCCTAGCCTTAATATTACATTTGGGTGTTTTATTAAGGACTATCCTTATATTTAAACTAAACTTAATTTCATCTTTTCATATGTCTTCCAACAATGCTACTCATGGCTCAAACCCTATTGGCTCCTTCTCTCTCATGAACCTCTGTGGGAGAGTCATTTTTTATGGATCCAACTTTACTGATTGGATCAGAAACATCAGGATGGTCACTCGTTACGAGAACAAGGAATATGTTCTTGACAATGAGCTCAAGGTGCCTGAGCCAACTGCTACTCCTGAGGAGTTTGCTGAATATGAGGCACATGACCGCAGAATCAGGTCTTAAAGATAATTCGGTTGTGACCACTCCTGCTACTACTCCAAACTCAGCACCTGTCCTGGCAATCGAGAAAGGTAGAGGGAAGAAGAGAAAGAACCCTTCGAAGGGTACCAAGGGTAAGACCCTTGATGGCTCCTCTTCTAGCGGAACCAAGAAAGGTTTCGTTACACGTTCTTCTGATCCCAAAGAGGCTAAATGCTTCTATTGCCACGAAAAGGCGCATTGGAAGCGTAACTGCCCAAAGTACCAGCAAGACTTGAAGGATGGGAAGGTTAAACCCAACCATGCAGGTATTTACACTATCTCATGTAATAATTCACTCTATTCTAACTCTTGGGTCCTTGATACCGGTTGCGATGTTCATATTTGTTCTGAATTGTAGGGACTAAGAAGAAGTGAGAATGTGGAGCATGGAAAGATAAAAATGATCATGGGGAATAGGAAAATTTCACCTGTCACCAAGATTGGAGTTTATACTTTGTTGCTTAGTAGTGGATTTACTTTAGATTTGAATAAATGTTGTTATTCGCCAGAAATGGCAAGAAATGTTATTTTCTTTCATGCTTTGTATAAACAAGGTTTTACCTTTTCTTTTGATAATGAAACTGGTGGAATAAATGCTTTCTTTAATAATGTGTTTTATTTTAAAGCATTACCTTGTGATGGTGTGTATGAAGCTGTGTCTGTTGTAGATAACTTAGGAAATAATGTATTGTGTATTGATTCTACTAATGATAATAACTTTGATAAAGCATCATTATGGCATTATCGTCTTGGACATATAAGCAAGAAACGCATAGGCCAACTCTAAAAGGATGGAGTCTTGGAGTCATTTGACCTAAAGTCAGATGATAGTTGCGAATCATGCGTACTTGGAAAAATGACAAAGTCACCCTTCACTGGTTCTTGTGAGAGGGGTGAAGGTTTGTTGGATCTTATACACACGGATGTGTGTGGACCCTTCAAACATGTCACAAGGGATGCTAATCGTTATTATGTGACTTTTACAGATGATTATAGTAGATATGGATATTTCTACTTAATCAAGCATAAGTCAGAGACTTTTGAAAGGTTTAAAGAGTTTAAACAGGAAGTCGAGAATCAATTGGGCAGGAACATTAAAATGCTTCGATCCGATCGTGGTGGTGAGTATCTTAGTACTGAGTTCCTCGACTATCTAAGGGAATGTGGAATTGTCTCACAATTAACACCTCCCAGGACACCACAGTTGAATGGTGTAGCTGAGAGGCGTAATCGAACCTTGTTGGACATGGTTCGTTCCATGACGAGTCGAGCTACACTACCAATCTCATTTTGGGGGTATGCCTTAGAGACTGCCACCCATATCCTCAATCTGGTTCCTACAAAGAAGGTTGCCAAAACACCTCACGAGATGTGGACTGGAAAAGTTCCTAGTCTAGCCCACATCAAGGTTTGGGGTTGTGAGACGCGAGACTCATGACAAGCTCGAACCTCGAAGCGAGAAGTGTATTTTCATTGGATACCCACAAAAATCCTTTGGTTACCTCTTCTACAGACCTAGTGAGAATGTGGTCTTTGTAGTAAGGAGGGCTGCCTTTCGAGAGAGAGAGTTCATAAGCCAAGGAGACAGTGGGAGGCTAATTGACCTTGAAGAACTTCAAGAGTCAAGTGGTGAAGGAACCTCAAACCCTAGCAGTCAACTTGAGGAGGAACCTCCTGTTGATCCAATTATACCTCCAGTTGTACCTCTGAGGCGTTCCACAAGGGTTAGGAATGTACCTGAGCATTACTATGGTTTCCATATTACTGCGGAAGGTGAGACACTTATTAGTAATGAGACACTAGTAGGTCTGGATGAACCTAACAGCTATGCGGAAGCCATGGCAGGCATGAGTCTGCTAAATGGAAAGAGGCAATGGATAGCGAGATAAAATCCATGTATGACAACCAGGTCTAGGACTTGGTTGACAATGTGCCAGGTCATAAGACAGTTGGGTGAAAATGGATCTTCAAGAAGAAGACTAACATGGATGGTAATGTACACACTTATAAGGCACGACTGGTTGCAAAGGGCTTTTCTCAAACTCCATGAGTTGATTATGATGAGACCTTTTCACTAGTAGCCAAGATTAAGTCTATTAGGGTATTGTTAGCCATAGCTACATTTCATGACAAAGAAATATGGCAAATGGATGTCAAAACCGCTTTCCTTAATGGAAAGTTGGCTGAGGATGTTTACATGAATCAGCCAGAGGGTTTTGTCAGCACAGAGTACCCTAACAGAGTGTGTAAGCTTGAGAAATCCATTTATAGATTAAAGCAAGCACCTCGCTGATGGAATCTTTGCTTTGATGAGAAGGTCAAAGAGTTTGGCTTCTCTAGGAGTGAAGATGAATCTTGTGTATATGTCATGGCTAGTGGGAGTATAGTTAGCTTTTTGGTACTGTATGTCGATCACATACTACTCATAGGAAATGACATCCCAAATCTGCAGGAAGTTAAGTCCTGGCTTGGGAAGTGTTTTGCTATTAAGGACCTCGGAGAAGCTGCCTATATTCCAGGAATAAGGATTATGAGAAACCGGAGTAAAAGACTAATTGGACTTAGTCAGAGCACATACTTGGATAAAGTGCTGAAGAGATTCAGCATGCAAGATTCCAAGAAAGGAGAGTTACCCATCCAGAGTAACACTAGACTAAGTAAGACTCAGAGCCCGAGTACTGAGGGTGAGATAGCAAAAATAAGTCAGATACCTTATGCTTCGGCAGTAGGCTCGATCATGTATGCTATGACCTGTACTCATTCTGATGTAGCCTTTGCCTTAAGCATGGTTAGCAAGTATCAGGGGAATCCTGGTAAGGCTCACTGGACAGCGGTAAAGAACATTCTCAAGTACCTGTGGAGGACTAAGGACTGGGTCCTTACCCTTGGTGGGAGTGATGACTTGAGAGTTGTAGGGTATAGTGATGCTAGCTTCCAGACTGATAGGGATAATTTCCGCTCTCAGTCGGGCTGGGTCTTTACCTTAAATGGAGGAGAAATCTCTAGGAAAAGTTGCAAGCAGGAGACAGTGGCTGATTCAACTTGCGAATCAGAGTATATAGCGGCAAGCGAGGCGGCAAAAGAGGCTATGTGGCTAAAGAACTTCATTGGAGACTTTGGAGTTGTACCAGCTATATCGAATCCTATAGAGATTTTCTGTGATAGTGAAAGTGTAGTTGCCTTAGAAAAGGAACCAAGGGATCATGGGAGATCCAGACACATTGATAGAAAATATCATTTCATCAGACATCGTATAGAAGAAGGACTTCTCGTGGCAAAGAGGGTATCATCGGATGAGAACCCGGCAGATCCCCTCACGAAGGGACTGGGTAGGGTTAAGCATCTCCAGCATGCTAGGAGCATAGGGCTGAAGGATGATATTAGTCTTAGTAGTTAGATAATTTTGAAATTTGTAAAATGTAATTGACATTTGATGATGAATAAAAGTTATGTTTATTTATGAGTAAAGTGTTGCTATCCCATGTCAATCGTTTGCTATTATTTCTTTTGCATGTTTTGACTTCCAGAATATTTATGTCGTCTTACATATTATTCAAATTATCCACAGTCAGTCATATGTTGGAAGTAGATATGAAGTAAGACTGTCATGAGTTGGTTGTAGAGGTCTAAGATGTCGGACTTGGCCTCAACCGCATTGGTAACTCGATGTTATAAAACGTGCGTTTGTGTGTAATTTAACAAGTAGTAGAACAAGCATATGAGTCAAAGTTTATCTGTTCCTTCTTGGATTAGAAGCTGATATCTGGGCCCCTCGATGTTTTTGTTTTGACCTATTTATTGGGCCTGGTCAGAACTAAGTTGATGTGTTCAATTAAGTTCTATGTCAAACAAATTGGAAATCGGAAAACAAACTGCTGGACAATAAGCAAGACTATGTTCCATGTGTTTGTCCGGCTGATATCTAAGAACAGAGGATTATATGATCCCTTATCTGAAATGGCGTACCATCATCTTCTCAATTCCGAGAAACCTTGAAAAGAGCTACGATTGTCGATCGGTTCCTGAAGTCATACTTGCAGTTATAGTTATTAGACTTATCCAAGTGGGAGATTATTGGATAAGGTGTCTAAGTCCATAACTATTTTTGGTATGTACTTGACCCGACCCGGCATGGTCCATTTGGGTTGCACGGCACCATGCAATTGGATAGACTAAATGAGAGAAATAACACTTGTGGTTTATTAATATATTATAAGTTCTAATATATTAATAATATTATTTAATTAGTTTGATCAAGAATTAATTTAGAATTAATTAAGTGATCAAAAAGATAACTAATTAAATATATGGGTTGATTATGTAAATCATCCATATCTTGTATCGTGGGCTAAGAGGCTCCATGGATAATCAAGTTGGGTTAAACCCATTGGATGGTCCATGGAGGCTCCATGGGAGTTACAAACCCATGGGTCAAGGAAATGAAGAGTCATGACACATTAGGGTTTACAAGGTGTAACCCTAGATGTGTCAACACTATATAAGAGTCTCATACTCCACCAAAATCGATTAGACAAATAGAAACAAGAGGGCTAGAGCCGATTTTAGAGTGTTACACTTTCTCTCTAAGTTTACTCCATAGCATTTGGTGTTGTGTGAAGCATTTGAGGCATCACACTTGGGGTGCTAGGCTCACAAGGTTTCAAGGATCATAGCCTTGGAAATCAACTTTGCATGATAATTAGACAAACATAGATCCAAGGTTATTAGGGTTGCATGTACACTTAGGATGTGTTAGAATGCTCAAAACCCATCACCGGTTTGGATTAAGTTTTAAGAGGTCACTTCTATATTTCAACATAGTTCTTTTTTTAATTTGAAAAAGAACAAACGAGTGACCTAAATAAGATGGAGAAAAGTTTTTCTCATCGTTTACCTAAAAATATCATCTTCAAACCGAGATGTTATAGCCGATATAAATGAGAGTTTTTTTGCATACATATTATAAATCAAATACGTAATGACCAACACTATCAAAATGTTTATTTTGTCTTAGTTTTTAATTGTCAATAATTAATTTATTTTTAATGATCATAAACTATGTAAGTGTAGGACAACTTGGTAGGACTACTGAGATAATAAAAAGACTTGAATTGCATTAACTACCAAGCATTGATTATGAGAACGTGAGAAGATGTCATTTAGTGATGAATGACGTCTTCATTTGCAACATATCCCTTAAAAGTCATTGTCTTTCATATGGAGCCAAGGTATTTTTTTAGACTTCATAACATAATTTTTGTGTATATATAGGCATAATATATATTTGGCAGTAATTTTTGTTTCTTTCGCACCTTGACGAAAAGCGATATGACGCATGTCATGGAAATAAATAATGTTATCGTTGACTTTTGTTTATGTGCATCGCTTTACATCTTAGTATGCTTCTTCATCAATCAGCTATGGTAGGAAACCACTACTATAATGAAAATGTATCAAATAATTTAGATAGATAAATTCATGTTACAAGTGTTTTTGAGCTGAAATACGAGCGATTTAGGATTTTTGACTTTACCAACTCAATTAATTGGTGTTTCGAATATGCCTCTGTTGGGATTGTGGTATTTTTTCATTAAGGTTGACTTGTTTAGAGTTATGACTTACATAATATCCATGTCGAATAATGATGGCCAACATAATGTCTTTCTTTCTATATATTCAACGTCTATGCACAAAACAATATTTGAAGATGAACTTATGCCATGTTTGATTTCATGGATATTGAAGGAATTTAAATGATTGGAATGTGAATCGAGTAAAAATACGTTTGGTTGACAAAATCAAAGGATTTTGAATTCTTTAGATTCCATTAAATTATGTATCCGAATGAATTGGCCATTCTTTTCTTAAAATCAAAGGTTTTAGATTCAATTTCTTTTGTTTTATTATAAAGATGAAAATACCTTCTTACCTCCTCTTCATTTTAGCCATGATTCATCTAATCAAAACATATTATTATCATCGCTCTCTCCCACACCCCAACAATCCACCTACCCATGTATCCACTCTACCCTGCATTCTTGTTAATATTAATATTTAGTGCTTACAAATGATTAGTTATTGTAACAAACCGTTATTTCAAACCTATGTAATAGTGTAGGTCAATTTGTACTTCTTTTTTTAATGATTAGTTATTGTAACAAACCGTTATTTCAAACCGAAGCCATACGTGGCACCTCCTGGTTGGACCGCAGCCGAGGTCCACTTAGAAGCAGACAGCTTCACATAGGACACCCCTCGCACACCCCTCCCCTTCGCACGTGCCCTCTTCTCGTTGGACCGAACTCTGGTTCAATCCGAGCCAGCCAGCAGTGAGCCTCCGGTCCGAAGAAGCTCCCCTCCCTTCTCCACCTGTCCGACACACGGCAGCCTCGCATGGCCTCGGATCCGAGGCTTCGACCTATATAAGGCATTCGAGGGTTCCGACCTTTTTTACACATTTCACCCTAAATTTCACCCTCTTTCATATTTTCCACTTCCATAAGCTCATACACAACCCCCAAAGCCCCGGTATCAAGTCTCAAACCCTAAGAAAGCCTCGAAGCCCTGAGATTCCGGAGAAGTAACTTCTTTCCTGTTAAAATTCTGTCCAATTCATGATCTATCAAGTGAGTTCATACCCCCGGAATTTCATAATTTCTATTGTTTTAAGGGGAAATACAAGTATAACATAAGAACCTTTTCGTATAAATAAACGATTTCAAATCACGATAAAACTATGTTTAAGCATCAGAAATACTCCAAATATTGAACTCTTTTATGAACTTATATTTTTCCCAAATATTCATATATATATATATATATATATATATATATATATATATATATATATATATATATATATATATATATATATATATAGTAATAAGATTTAAAAGGCTTAGGACTAATAACTCATTCTAGGTCCTTTTCCTTGTTTGGATGTGGACTTATAGTACCGGTTATTTGTCCGAAGGTCGTTTAAATTTTACTTATATATAAAATTGTATATGTATATAAATATAAGAGTTATTTCGTCAGTTTAATTACCCATTGTAACACGTTGAGCAAAGGATTACATGAAAAAATAGTTATCTACCAATTCATAAAGTACATATAAATTATAATAGGTAGAATTTATGATACATAGAACAATTTTTCATGATTTAAGTATACTAGAATACACTGTTTTACATGAAACAAGGGTTTTGATTCAAAACAAAACAAGGGTTTACACTTGTCAAATACATGTTCAGAATTCTAATTCAAGAGCATACTATCAATCATTTATTTCAGAATGATTGAGTTTTCATATCTAATATACATGTAACGTTTATATGCTTTTTATGAGACATTCAATTCAAGTTTTTCAATTCATTTTAGACAACCAAGGTAAAGTCCTGACAATATAACCAGAATCTCCAGCCTAGGGATCGAAACAAGTTGTGTGTAGATCTATATCGGGATTGACAACCTCGCACTCAGGCTGCTAGCTACAGTCAGGCATACAAGCTAATGAGTGGCAATTTTTATCAACAGTTTAAGCGCTCTCAAGGCGTTTTTTTTAGGCACTCATGTCTTAGTATGGTTATAATAACTCATTAAAAAGATATTAACAACACGTTAGTTTATAAACAAGTAAACGTAAGTACATCTTCAAGGTACCAGTTTACAAAATACAAAGTACAATGGTATACTACAATTTTCAATAACAGATGGTGAAGCCATGCACACTCTCAGTTACATGTTTTACAAATACAGAACATTGGTTTACAAAATAGAACGGTTTTATGGGAATAAAATTACTTTTCATATACGACAGAAAATATGGGATTTTCTGGAACAGTTTTCATAATCAAAATACAAAGACATCCTTTCAAACATAAAGACTTATGTACTCACTCAACTTATTGTTGATACTCTCTTTTCAAATTACTTGTATTCTCAGGGAAATAATAACAGGTACTCCCCGAGCTTTTTGAGATTATACGTTTCCGCCGTCTGGTTTGGGGGTGTGTCAGTTATCTTTAAAGAAATGTAGTTGTTAATGTCTGTGTGTGAATATTTTTGAAAGAGTATTGACATTTTCTTTGTGTGAAGGTCATTTCAAAAGTTATGTCGCACCATTGAGAGCCTGTTGAAATTGCACTAATGTATCTCAATTGAGAGTCAAGTGACATTGCACTAATTTGGACGATCCTAGGCTCCTAGGTACGCCGAAGTGGAACAACTATCAAACTTTGTTACAAATGATTGGTGTTTCTCGAAATAATATCTAAACTTCATTTTTTTGAACCAAAAATGTAACAACGGAATCTAGAAGATCAAGTGTGGAATAAATCCCCTTTTCTAAGGACCAACTCATCAAGTTGATGGTCGGCAACTCGACATGTTGGAGGCTTTTGGGTCACGCATTTTTATGGACCCACTCGGCGAGTTGGTGAAGGAAACTCGGCGAGTTGGTGAAGGAAACTCGGCGAGTTGGTGAAGGAAACTCGACGAGTTGGATACTGATTGAGAAACCCTAATATTAGGGTTTTCCACCCTATTTAAACACCTTAAGTTCCATGTGTTGGCCTCATTCCTAACCTCCATTGCCCCTAACCCTTATATCAAAACACTAGAGTCTCCTTGAGTGTTGTAAGCTCCTTGTGGATGTGTTTTGGTGTGCTTGAAGCTCTTTGAACGAAGGGAAGCTTGGTGCAAGGTGGTGGTTCAGGTAGGAGCTATTAGATCTTGATTCTCTGCTCAATTTCCAACATATTTTGGGTATAAAGTTCTAACCTTGATTAATATTTGCTTAGATCTATTATTTGGTTATAATGTATGCTTTTAGCCATGGATGGGTGGTTGATCGGGAAGTAGAAGTCCCAAGTGTTTATTCTTTCAGATCTATGATCTTCATGAGCGCTTTTGGAATAAAGATGCATACTTTATGGGTTTAAAGAGCTTCATGCATCCATTAAGTGTTTCATTTAGCCCTTTTTGAGCTTTTGAGCTCCTTCTAGTCATTCTTAAGCATAAAGATGGAAACTTTACGTGGCCATCTAGCTATATAGGGTCAGATCTACATTTTGGGGTTTTGTCCTTAATAATTAAGTGCTTAAAGGTTGATCCCTCACTCTTTTAATTCTAAGGTTTGGGTATGGACCCCTTTGGGTGGTTCCGAGGGGTAAATTTGGAAACTTTAACCTTCCTGATTTCATATTGGTTAAGATTTGAGTTGTGGAGTCCCTAGAGTGTTGGCTTAGTGTATTAAAATGTGGGTTTTTGGCGAACTTGGTGAGTTAATGGATAAACTCGGCGACTTGGCTTGGCTTTTCCCGACTTCGCGGAATATTTAGATGAACTCGACGAGTTGAAGGATAAACTCGACGAGTTGGGTCAGATTACGTTGTTGACTTTGAATTTTAGCGTTAGCCTTTGATCGAGTTTGTCCCGAGGGGTATTAGAGGTAACCTGAATTGTAATTAAGGGATATATATATGGGCTTAGGATAAGGCATATATAGGATTGGGCCCAATTTGGTAAATTGGGCCATTAGTGGGCATTTGTGGATCTTTTGGAATTTGGACTCAATTTTGTTTCATGTTGGGCTCAGGGGTAAAACGATCATTTTACCCCAAGAATTGTTGGTGGGCCTTGGGATGGATTACAATTGCTAATTGAGTATTATTTTGATATGATTATTCGAAGGTATCGTCAGGGCGGCAGCTAGGGAATTCTCTCAGTGAGTTTCTGCATCCGAGGTGAGTCTCCTCACTGTCTATAGGTCGAAGGCACCAATGTTGGCCCATCTGGTTTATGTATATTAGGAAGACCTAGGGTGATGCTTGGCATTCTGTATGGAAGACCAGGAGGTGGCTCCTGGCACTTATCTGTGATAGATGTTAGCTAAGTAGTTGTAGATTGTAAAGCTAGTTGTCTTTGTGATACTTGCATGGAGGACTAGGAGGTGTGTCACACCCCGCTAAAGCGGAAACACGAGGCGTGGCAGTATAAAGGGTTTCATAGCAAAAGTTAAAAGACAACATCAACCATAGTATTAAAAATCATTACAAATTTACAATGGGTTTGAACAACTTTTAAAAGAAATTACAATGAAAATTGAAATACAACACATGTGAATGCTCCTAAAAGTGATGTGTCCCTAAGTGCCACTTACTCCATGATTCCTGAAAAAGCATGTAAAAAGAGCATCAACTATAAAAATAGTTGGTGAGTACTAACAAGTTTATAACATAATATAGTTTGAAAATCATGATAATCTGAATATTGATAACAATTTCCACAAACAAATGTTCGTTGCTAAAACAAGTAAATAAGTATTTAGTAACAAAAGTTCGTTGTTATAATGAGATACAAAGTTTATTGCTATAATAAAAAACAAAGTTCATTGTTATAATTAATAAACGAGTTTGTATGTGTAAGAGCAAACAATGAGTTCACAACCAAACCTCTGACTGATGCCCTATGAAGATCTATGCTTATCATTCCATAGATTAATATGGTATCATGCACTTCAGTAATCGGGCGAGTGAGGAGTTGTCAATTCCTAATAGTACTATCCACAACGACCATTGGCTCCAAGAGTTAATGGTTGGAGTAAAGTGTAAAGGGAAGGGACTTAAGACGATAAGGCCTCATGTTCCGTGTTGCATAGACATAAATAGAGAAATATAACAAAATATACTAATCAAGTTTGATACAAATCAATTTAAATAGAACGAACAAATAATAGTTTTTCGGACATGCTTTTCCACCCCAAAACATAAAAAAACAAGAATATGGGAGTGGTGAATGCTCACAATGCATTGAGATGATACAAATGATGCCTTGATCTAAGTTCCAATTGTACCACTACCGATTCCTACAATAATGGTATTCGCTAGTAAGTCTCTAATCAAAATCTAACACTAGTATACATACTACTACAATAGAATTATGCAAATATTGTGTCAAACTTTAAAATTGATAAGTTAGCAACATTTTTCTGTGAAAATTAAATTTCAATTAATCAATTGTTATATAACAATTTAAGAGGAAAAATTCTCATTATTGAAATGCTATTATTTAACATTTTTAGAGGTGTTCCAGTGATTAAATACTGAAAAACTAAATCAATTTAGTTCTAAAATTTCCCAAACTTTGTTAGTTTCAAATGAAATCAATGATGTTAAGATAATTTTTCTTGCATTTTTTGATATGTCTATCTATTTTTCACTATTTTGATTTCTTGAATAACCATAAAATCATGAGAAATACTAAAGTGTTAATAAAAACTACCAAACTTTTGATTTTGGTTCTAACTGCATTAAAAGACTTACAGATAAATTTTCATGGATTATAGATATGTATAACCATTTTTCTTATATTTAATTTTCGAAATAGATAAAAATTCATGAAAAATAGCAACCAGTTAAGAAAAATCCCCAAACTTTTTATAATGCTGCCATTACACATACTTAAGCTGGGAAAAATATAAAAATTGATTTCTAAATGGTTTAACCCAATTTTATGATTTTTGTGCATTTAAGTGTATTAATCTTTGGGAAATAGAAAAAAAAAACAGCATACAGAAGAGAAAAATCATCAAATATTTTTATGTAGCATCCTAATATATTATAAGAGTTTCTGGTAAATTTTCATTGAATTCTGGATGAGTAAAACTATTTTTCCTGTTTTTAGTCCATTATAAGCACTAAACTCATGGGAATATAGATATACATTTTGAAAAATTTCCAAAATATTTTTCTGAGTCTCCCACATAAGGTAGACACTGCAAAAAATAAGATATAATATTTTCACATTCCCTAAAGTGGTTTTATGATTTATTGGAACTAAATAAAAAGAAAATTCAAAATCATACTAACAAGTAACAAAAATCAATGAAACTTCATGAGAGAGGTTAATTGGTTTAAAGGGTCATCCACAAATTTTTTTCAGAATTTACTTACTAGTTTAAGTATTTTATATGCTTTAACACTCTATTTTCTTATTATTTTCATGTAAAAATAAAGAAAATATATATTGAGCTGAAAATTTCCAAAATGCATCTTCATACAATTTAATAACAATGAAAAATTGTTTTCTTATTTTTGATGTCAAAAAACGTGACTAAAGGCTCAACAAATTATATAGAAAACTTGGTTCTTGTGATTTTGGTAAAAATTATTGATGTAACTTTGAGAATTTTTGAAACATATTTCAAAGACTTTTGAATCAAGATCTTTTTGTACCTATTATAGATGATGTTAAGCTCACAAATTAATTTTTTCTAGATTTTTAGTGAGGAATAAGACATTTGAACATGCAATACAAAACTAGTATTTACAAAAAGGTGCTGATTGAGCAATAGTTTTGTAAAAATTCCAATTTTATGGAGATGGAATATTAGGGTTTTCAAGTAAGAGAGAGAGGAGAGAGGTCTGACTTTTGAAGATATAATTCCCTCCCACTCTTTTAGTATTGTAAAAATTTCAATTCTTTTATAAAATATCAATCTTTTTATAAAATATACACCCTAACCAAGTTTTTGTTCATAAAACCTTGATTTTTGACTTATAAATTAAGGGTAATTGCTTAATGACTTAAATTTTATTTTCCATTAATGAATTTCAAAGTTTTAATTATTATAATATGATATTATAAGGTTCATAACTATTTTTATAGAAATTTTAAGGTTAAAGTTTATAAATATGTGTTTTTAGGGCTTTTTAGGGTTTTTGAGAGTTTGTAAATCTTTGGATATCAAAATAAATATAATCTTTGAGACTTCAAATTATTTTATGTTATTATAACTCTTGTATAGTTATAACTAATGTTTTTAACTTATTTTATCGGTTTATTGACATTCTATGTAGTGGTTTCGACATTTAAGTGAAATTGAGGAATCAAGTATACTAGTCCTAGCTTTCAACTTTGACTTAAGTTCCAACGAGGCTCGGACCTAATTTCTACCACTAGGTCAAGTGCATGATGCGTGTATATGATTCATGAAAAGGTGTCTGAGTCAAAGAGTGACCCGAATATGGATATTCACTACAGTTAAGTAGTTGTAGAATTCACATAACAATGTGAAACCTAAGTACACTGTCCATCGGTTCTAATTGTTTCCAATTTCTAGTAGATTATAACTTAGCTAATAGTTACTAAGTCTAGTGTTTTTCGTTCCTATACGTGCAACTAAGTTTAGTCAAATCTAGAACCAACTTGAATTTTGACGATTATCACAGTCTCCCCCGGTTGAAATGAATTTCGTCCCGAAATTCAACTCGTGACGTATTCTATTAGAACTCAGCCGACTACAATTGTATATTTGGAGAGATGGTGACCTGAAGAGCTCTTTGATTATTTTGGGTTAGTTTCTCAAGGGAAGAGCACAATTCTTTAGTTATAATCAAATTAGTGTTTCCTAAATTAGAGTTTCGCAATCTAGATTGTGGGAAATTAGGATCATGGAAATCATGATCCAACCATAGCGACCTAGTCGAGAAAAATCATCTAGTTAGATATTATCAGAACTAAGAGAGCGGTATAAGTTTTGCTGAAGCACCAACTACACTGAGCGTTAAATTCGCATTGATCCTTAAGTTGCATTCTAAATTTGCACTAAGTGTAAATTCGCCTCTTAATAAAGAAGAGATTAGGAACAATTTGTTCACTTCCGGGTTGGCTATTACATCTGGAAAAGATATATTCTGAAATAAGAAGGGGTAGCACGAATGAAAGGGGAAGCGATCGAGGGTAAATTCCTAAATGTAAAGGCTATTTAAGTGTAAAGGCTATTTAAGTGTCGTCTACAAAATAAATTATGAAATGAATGTGGATCTTCGAGGCTATAATTACTTCTATGGTTACTCTTACAATAATATATCTATATTCTAAGAGTATATATAATTATAGAGTCATTGTTTCTAATGAAGGTGGTGAAAGTTTATGATATTTTAAATCACATTGTGTAGATAGCATTTTAAGTGTTTAGAAGTGATAAAAATCTCATTGTTATCAAAATGTGTGTTTAGAAATGATAATTAATCTCACTATTATCAAAATGTGTAATAATTCCAAGATAATGAAGATGCATGTGTGGTGATCAAACGACGTAGTAAAATAATATAAAGATTAATTGAGGTTATAGGTTTAAGTCATCAATAAGGGAATTTATACATAAATATTTTGATTACTCTTTTGAAAAATTATCTAATTGTCTAATTCAGGACAAATTCAAACTTACGAGTCAGTATATTGATGAAAACAAGGTTGAGAGTTTAGGAACTCATTGAAAATTGCAAAGTCGAATTCTATTTTAAGAAAGGTGTAAAAATATAGATCATTGAAAATAGTGCATTCTTAATTTAGTGTTTATACAAAAACAATCATTTAGAGAATAGATAATAGTAAAATTCAAAACTTTTGATGCACTTAAAGAAAAGAAGAACATAACGAAACATATCATTCACATATATTTTCTGGATATAGAAAAATTATAAGCATAAGGGTATTCATCTTGTTTATTAATTGTAAGGAAAAATACAATGAAACTTGCATTTTAAATCAAGTTTCCAAATTTAGAACGAAAGGGCAAATGTAAATAAGGATCACTTGTTTATTGTAGATTTCAAAGTAAAAACAAGATGTATATGATAAAAGTCGTAATTGAATATATCAAAGTTGACTAAATCAAAGGTATGCCTCATGCCTATACACGTATTAATCGCTCAAAACGAAAGGGTAGACTTCTAGTCTTTATGTATACAAACATGATACCAGGAGAAGAAAAATAGACAGAAACAAGGTTAGACAATGTATTATGTTAATATTATGGCGTGCGAGATCTAAAATCAGAAGGAGAGTGAGAAATAAAGATCGGGGGAAAGAAAAAGGAACGTAGCGGCGACAATGATTGTTATTATTAAAATTATAATAACAATACATATAGGTGGATTTAAAACCAGGTTGAGATATATTTCAAACTTCAATATTTGATGTATATTGATGATTAAATAGAATTACAAAAGTTTTAAAGTGTTTTCTAAGGTTTGCTACAAATTCACGAGTTATCTATTAAGTTAAACTCCATTTGTGAAAAAGAAGAAACACTAAAACTTGTAATTGAAATATGACAGTTTTGACCTTTTTGAATGGTTTCCAACATTGGTTAAAACGGATAAGGTAAAGACTTAACATATTTAGATGAATAATTGTGCATTGTCAAAAGTACATCGCTGGAAGTTTAAAAGTGAACACTAAGTTTTGTAATGCTGTAAGTTTTATAAACCCAGATTATAAAACTAATTTGAAATAAATTAAACAAATGATGTGTGTTGGAAATTTAGGAATTAGAGATATCTTAGAAACATGTGTGAAGTAGAAAGTTGTGAAAATATCATGTTGGGATTCAAGAAAACACATTTAAGTAAAGTACAATGCCTAAATGAGAAAGTAGTCAAAAGACTTAAAACAAAAGTGGTTTGAAGATCCGATGAAGCTTTTACACATAATATGAACTTTAACGTCATATGTTTAAGTTTTATAGCATAGTGTTTAAACACTTTTATAAAAGAAAATGTTTGTATGTTTTTCGAAAACGTGCCAAAATGGTAAGCAATGTTTAAAATGGTTTATATGCTCTTAAAATCACATCTATCCATTGAAATGGATTTGAAATGAAATTGAAATAGCAATGTTAATGACAATATTGGTTAAATTGAGTTTTGAAGAAAAGTGTTACGTTAAATCAAGTTGTCAAAAGATTTTTAGCGAGAATATGGCTTAAATTGTTAGGAAAGGTCTAATAAGTTGTATGAAGTGGTTATAAAATATTTTATCGATGATAAGTAAAACCGATGAAGCGAAATAACTTTTTGATGGAAGATTAAGAAGTAAGGAGAAAGTATGTTAGTGTAGTTGATCATACCTAAATACTAAGGCGAGTACAAAGCGGGTATAAGGCGAGTGCCAATGTCTTTTCCCCAAAATAAAGGACAAGAAAAATTGTTTGAAAAGCATTTTATGGTCTCAATGCAGTTGACGACCTTTTATAGAGGTCAAAGGTATATCCTATGTTAACTTTTAAGCTCAAGGTGGGAACAAAATAGAGGTAAATCGTAGCGTAGAAAGAAGGTCTCGCGTATCAGTAGCAATGAGTTAAACCTCTGAGTTTCCTCGTGCGTCGAGTCAGGAATGCTCGCCAATGGTATCCAAGTGATTACTAGTGGCGACTCATCTATCTCTTTACGTAATGCTCCAATTCTCATCCATGTCGATATCGGAACGTTTTTCCTATTTGTAACTCTAGTATGAAGACGGTGAAGAGGTATTGAAAAATATTTGGTATAGGTTTCGACTTAAGATTATTACTAGTGTATATCTAGCTACTAACCTTAAATCTAACGTCAATAGCTACCGAGGAATACCCATTCTCAGTACTAAGTGCATTGCTCTTAGAGTGGCTAGTGATATAACCTAAGTGGTTAACTTAGCACTTGATAAGAGATAAAGTGTATTTCTAAATAAAAGCATTGTTATAAAAGTGCTCTTAGTTTCTAAGTGTATCTAGATGAATGCCTATAATATGCAATGCCTGTACGCACACTGAAAAAATTTGTTTTTCAAAAGTTTAAGTTGAAATTTTTTTTGAACATAATTCTACTAAAACCGTTTCCAGCCTCGCATTAACTTTCCTTAATTAAGCATAGTTGGCCAGACTATACTTAATTAAAGTCCAATAATGTGTACTCGAATTAGTTATACCAGTAGTATGTTCAGTATTTTAAAACATTTTGAAATTTTTTACCTATAGTTGTGGTTCTCAAAAGGAAAACCGATATTCTCTATAACCTTCGGCTCTAATACCATTTATGTCACACCTCGCTAAAGCGGAAACACGAGGCGTGTCAGTATAAAGGGTTTCATAGCAAAAGTTAAAAGACAACACCAACCATAGTATTAAAAATATTACAACTTTACAATGGGTTTGAACAACTTTTAAAAGAAATTACAATGAAAATTGAAATACAACACATGTGAATGCTTCTAAAAGTGATGTGTCCCTAAGTGCCACTTACTCGATGATTCCTGAAAAAGCATGTAAAAAGAGCATCAACTATAAAAATAGTTGGTGTGTACTCACAAGTTTATAACATAATATAGTTTGAAATTCATGATAATGTCAATATTGATAACAGTTTCCATAAACAAATGTTTGTTGCTAAAACAAGTAAATAAGTATTTAGTAACAAAAGTTCGTTGTTATAATGAGATACAAAGTTTATTGCTATAATGAAAAAAAAAGTTCATTGTTATAATTAATAAATGAGTTTGTATGTGTATGAGCAAACAATGAGTTCAGAACCAAACCTATGACTGATGCCCTATCAAGATCTATGCTTATAGTTCCATAGATTAATATGGTATCATGCGCTCCAGCAATCGGGCGAGTGAGGAGTTGTCAATTCCGAATAGCGCTATCCATAATGACCATTGGCTCAAAGAGTTAATGGTTGGAGTAAAGTGTAAAGGGAATGGACTTAAGACGATAAGGCCTCATGTTTTGTGTTCCATAGACATACATAGAGAAATATAGCAAAATATAGCAATCAAGTTTGATACAAATCAATTTAAATACAACGAACAAATAATAGTTATTCGGACATGATTTTCCACCCCAAAACATAAAAAAAAAACCCTGAAAATAGGGGAGTGATGGATACTCGCAATGGATTGAGATGATAAAAATGATGCCTTGATCTAAGTTCCACTTGTACCACTACCGATTCCTACAATAATGGTATTCGTTAGTGAGTCTCTAATCGAAATCTAACATTAGTATACATACTACTACAATAGAATTATGGCAATATTGTGTCAAACTTTAATATTGATAAGTTACAAATATTTTTCTATGAAAATTAAATTTCAATTAGTCAATTGTTAACAATTTAAGTGGAAAAATTCACATTATTGAAATGCTAATATTTAACATTTTTAGAGGTGTTCCAATGATTAAATATTGAAAAACTAAATTAATTTAGTTCTAAAATTTCCCACAATTTGTATTTTAGTTTTGAAATGAAGTCAACGATGTTAACATAATTTTTCTTGCATTGTTTGATATGTCTAGCTATTTTTCACCATTTTGATTTCTTGAATAACCATAAAATCATGAAAAATACTAAATAATTAATAAAAATTATCAAACTCTAGATTTAGGTTCTACCTGCATTAAAAGACATCCAGATAAATTTTCATGGATTATAGATATGTATAACCATTTTTCTTATATTTAATTCTCTAAATAGTTAAAAATTCATGAAAAGTAGCAATCAGTTAAGAAAAGTCCCCAAACTTTTTATAATACTACCATTACACATACTTAAGTTGGGAAAAATATAAAAATTGATTTCTAAACTGTTTAACCCAATTTTATGATTTTTGTACATTTAAGTGTATTAATCTTGAGAAAATAGAATAAAAATAGCATACAGAAGAGAAAAATCATCAAATTCATTTATGTAGCATCCTAATATACTATAAGAGTTTTTGGTAAGTTTTAATGAATTTTGGATTAATAAAACTATTATTCCTATTTTTAGTCCATTATAAACACAAAAATCATGGAAAAATAGATATACATTTTGAAAAATTCCAAAAATATTTTTCTGAGTCTTTCACATATGGTAGAAGCCGCAAAAATTAAGATATAATATTTTCACATTCCCTAAAGTGGTTTTATATTTTATTGGAACTAAATAAAAAGAAAATTCAAAATCATACTAGCCAGTAACACAAATCAATGAAACTTCATGAGAGAGGTTTATTAACTTAAACGGTCATCCACAAAATTTATCTAGAATTTATTTATTAGTTTAAGTATTTTATGTGCTTTAACACTCTATTTTCTTATTATTTTCATGTAAAAATAAAGAGAATATATATTAACCTGAAAATTTCTAGAATGCGTCTTTATACAATTTAATAACAATGAAAAATTGTTTTCTTATTTTTGATGTCGAAAAACATGACTAAATGCTCAATAAATTATAGAGAAAACTTGATTCTTGTGATTTTGGTAAAAATTATTGATGTAACTTTGAGAATTGTTTCAACATATTCTAAAGACTTTTGAATCAATATTTTTTGTCCCTATTAATAGATGATGTTAAGCGCTCAAATTAATTTTTCCTAGATTTTTAGTGAGGAATAAGACCTTTGAACATGCAATACAAAACTAGTATTCACAAAACGGTGCTGATTGAGCAACAGTTTTGTAAAAATTGGTAAAAATTGAAATTTATGAATTTTCCAGTGAGGTCAGATGGATTTTAAAGCTAACTCAAAATATTATATTTCAGAAAAAAAATCGTGAATTTTGGTTAAGAAATGAATGAGATATGGCAGTTTAAATGCAGGTAAAGAAAATCTGGCAAATTGCTTGCATAATGATTGGTTAGAAAAGTAAGTTTTCATCATTTCTTTGAGTAAATCTTTTGAAATATTTTAAAGATGTCATGATCCATGCATGTTATGTTCATGTTTCCAGAGATATAATATATTTAAAAATTATAATTTACATACATGCATTAAAATACAAAAATCTTATTTCTCAAGAACTCTTAATAATGAGTTTGATGTTTTGATCCTTAAAATCGATTTTTGCACTAAGATCATGAACATGCAACCTTGTTTAACATACATGCATGGTGTTAAAACGCATCCATGATGTTCTAGAAACCATTTTAACAAAAAGAAAACAAGTTTGAAGAAGTTGAAGAAGTAGAAGAAGGAGATATGCAAGAAAATCCATGAAAACTTGAAGGAAACTGAAGGAAAATCGTGTTCTACCTTAATGAACACCACTAGATGATGAGGATTTTGAGTTTAAGGAGTGTTCTTGGGTTTTTTTTCTGGAAAATTTCGTGGTTAGGAGGGAGCATGAGAGAAAATGGTGGTGGTGGTGGTGAGAAATGAGAGAGAATGAGAGGTAGAGTGAGAGAGTGATTCCAATATTAGGGAAATGGAGTATTAGGGTTTTCAAGTAAGAGAGAGAGGAGAGAGGTCCGACTTTTGAGGATATAATTCCCTCCCTCTCTTTTAATTTTATAAAAATTTCAATTCTTTTATAAGGTTGTATTGGACTCCTTCAACACATGCAACCTTTCTTACCGAGAAATCACCATTCGTAATTATTCCATAGCCTTTGATAGTTCCATATGAGTTTTTACCATACTTCACAATTCCACCATCCTTGAGAGTCCGAAACTTCCTCAGTTCTTCCTTCCTTCCTGTCATGTGACGCGAGCAGCAACTATCAATATACCATTCTTCGTCAAACTACTCGTCATGTATAACCTGCAAAATATTAAGCAGATTTAGGAACCCAAAGTTTCTTGGGTCCTTGTGAGCCTTTTACAGGACAGGGAATAGTAATAGAGATATCAACCAAATAAGTACGTTTAATCAAAGTTCTTTCTGATGGGTTTTGAGCATTCTAACACTTCCTAAGTGTACATGCAACCCTAATAACCTTGGATCTATGTTTGTCTAATTATCATGCAAAGTTGATTTCCAAGGCTATGACCCTATCTTGCATACATGGGGAACAATTTTAACATCAATAATAGATAGAATTACATACCTTGTTGTTGTAAGTGTTCCTTGAAACCTTGTGAGCCTAGCACCCCAAGTGTGATGCCTCAAATGCTTCACACAACATCAAATGCTATGGAGTAAACTTGGAGAGAATGTATAACACACTAAAATCGGCCAAGCCCTCTTGTTTCACTAGTAGTAGTGCCGATTTTGGGAGAACACATGACCTTTATATAGTGTTGACACATCTAAGGTTACACCATGTAAACCCTAATGTGTCATGACTCTTCATTTCCATGACCCATGGGTTTGTAACTCCCACGGAGCATCCTATGGGTGGAACCCAACTTGATAATCCATGGAGCCTCTTAGCCCACTATACAAGTATGGATGATTTACATAATCAACCCATATATTTAATTAGTTATCTTTTGATCACTTAATTAATTCTAAATTAACTCTTGATCAAACTAATTAAATATTATTATTAATATATTAGAACTTATAATATATTAATAAACCACAAGTGTTATTTCTCTCATTTAGTCTATCCAATTGCATGGTGCCAACCCAAATGGACCATGCCGGCTCGGGTCAAGTACATACCAGAAATAGTTATGGACTTAGACACCTTATCCAACAGTCTCCCACTTGGATAAGTCTAATATCTATAACTGCAAGTATGACTTCAGGAACCGATCAACAATCGTAGCTCTTTCAAGGTTTCTCGGAACTGAGAAGATGATGATACACCATTTAAGATAAGTGATCATATAATCCTCTGTTCGAGATATCAGTCAGACAAATACATGGAACAATGTCTTACTTATTGTCCAACAGTTTGTTTCTCGATTTACGATTTGTTTGACAAAGAACTTAGTTCTGACCAGACCCGGTACATAGGTCAAAACAAAATCATCAAGGGGCCCAGATATCAGCTTCTAATCCAAGAAGGAACAGATAAACTTCGACTCATATGTTTGTTCTACCACTCATTGAATTATACACAAAAGCACGTTTTATAACATCGAGTTACCAATGCGTTTATGTACAATCAATGCATAACCAACTCGTAAGTAACAAATCATATCTCTAGGTTTGAAGACTTATATGATATTACCGTCTCACGATCACTCGAGATGAATTCCATGAAGTGGTTCCAGTGAGCGTGGGTTGAGTCCAATGCTCAGACCTTATGAGCACTCAAGATTGTTGTAGCCATGTCCAACACCTTAGACCTCTGCAACCAATCATGACAGTCTTGATTCATATCTACTTCTGACATATGACCAACTGTGGAGGTTCAAATAATATGATATACCAAACATAATTATTCTGGAAGTCAAAACATGCAAAAGAAATATAGTAAACGATCGACAAGAGATAGCAACACTTTACTCATAAATAAAACACCTTTTATTCATCATCTAATGTCAATTACACTTTACAAATTTCAAGGTTATCTAACTACTAAATCTAATATCATCCTTCAGCCTTATGCTCCGAGCATGCTGGAGATGCTTAACCCGACTCAGTCCCTTCGTGAGGGGATCTGTTGGATTCTCATCCGATGATACCGTCTTTCCCATCAGGAGTCCTTCTTCTATTCGATGTCTGATGAAATGGTATTTTTTGTCGATGTGTCTGGACCTCCCGTGATTCCTTGGTTCCTTGGCTAAGGCAACAACACTTTCACTATCATAGAAAATTTTCGTTCGCTCCTTAATAGCTGGTACAACTCCAAGGTCTCCAATGAAGTTCTTCAGCCATATCGCCTCCTTTGCTGCCTCGCTAGCTGCTATATACTCTGATTCGCAAGTTGAATCAGCCACTGTCTCTTGCTTGGAACTCTTCCAAGAAATTGCTCCTCCGTTTAGGGTAAAGACCCAGCCTAACAAAGAACGGAAATTATCCCTATCTGTCTGAAAGCTAGCATCACTATACCCTACAACTCTCAAGTCTTCACTCCCACCGAGGGTAAGAACCCAGTCCTTAGTCCTCCATAGGTACTTGAGGATATTCTTTACCATAGTCCAGTGTGCCTTTCTAGGGTTCCCCTGATACATGCTAACCATGCTCATGGAAAAGGCTACATCAGGTCGAGTACACGTCATAGCATACATGATCGATCCTACAGCCGAAGTGTGACATCCCCAAAAGCACGGCCAGAAAAGACCGATTTTGTTTATGCTTTATAAAAATCAGAGTACTTCATTTTATAAAAAGGTTGCGGAATTTGTTCCCAGAAAAACATGGTAAATACGTTATTAAAACATTTTCGAGGAAACGTATTTATTTCATTTTAAAACGTTTGGGATGTCATCGTTAATACCGAAACATAAGCATAAACAGAACTTACAATGATTTACACTAGTGATCTATATCTCTTTAAATCTCTCAGTGTAATGTCACTTCACTTCGTCACCTGTGATATACATAAACTGAGTGGGTCAGGTTGGGAAACCTGGTGAGTACATAGGGTTTTCAACCCACAATAATATAATTGTTATGTTTAATCATCAAACAATTAACCCCATTACCCATCCCCGTTATCTTCTTTACTCTTAAGGATTTAACCTAAGAGTCGTCTATCCTGCATTTGTTTATTCCGAAGTCCCTTACTTCCAGGGTTATAGGACTGGCACTAAATCCATAGCTGCCGATGTTAGTTCGTAAAGCACTAATTCCATAGCTGCTATATCCTACTCATCGGGTACTAAATCCATAGCTACCAGTGTTCAACAGGTACTAAGTCCATAGCTACCAATTCCTACAGGTACTAAATCCATAGCTACCAGCGTCTAACTAATAGGTACTAAGTCCATAGCTACCAATTTCTAACAGGTACTAAGTCCATAGCTACCGGTGTTTGTCCTATAGGCACTAAGTCTATACCTGCCAATGTATACTCACGTCATCTTCTATCTCTCATCATTCATCTACCCATCATCATACCCAACATATTCGTATATATAAAATACGTATACAGTTTAACTCCTTTAAAACATGTATAAAACGTTCATCCAGCATAGACAACAAGTATTCAGATAATATGCACACATAGCACATAATTTATATTAAAATACTTCATATCTATGTGTAAGATGAAAGGGACCATGCACTCACCTGATTAGGTGGTGACTCAGCACTCGGACAGCACTTCGATACTCTCACAACGATTTTCCTTCGATAAAACCTAGTATCGATGCCACTAGGGTTTAGTCTAATGATAACCGCAACAAATTAATTGTCTGACTATTATTATTATTATATAAGCGTTAATAACGCTCAATATAACTCATAATAATAGCCCAAATAATTATTTTAAGGACCTAATAACATTCCTATATTAAAACATAAGCTAAACTAAAGATAGGTTAGGCGTAGCTCACTTACAGTGGGTTTTCTCGAAAACCGGGCTTCGCTGGAGCAGCGTTCCCGAGCCGAAAGGCTCTTTTCTCGGGACTCCGGGAGCCTCGGGGCTTCCTTCGGGTGCTAGGGGGTTTACCTAGGCTTTTAGGGGGGTTAGGGGGCTAGAGAGAGAGTCTAGAGAGAGAAAGAATAGTTTAGGAAGGTGTGAAGAATGAGGGAACCCGGCACCTCTATTTATAGGGGAGGAATTGGGTGGACTCGTCGAGTCAGTCCATGTGGTGGCCTTCTGGTGGTGCCATGTGTCCAATTCTGGTGGTGCCACGTCACCCCCTATCGCGTATCAGCCTTCAAACTTAGAAAAATCATAACTTTCGCATACGAGATCCGTTTTCGACGTTCTTTATATCCACGCGTAGGTAAAATCAAGATCTACAACTTTCGTTTAGACTCCGTTGGCTAATTCTTGACCAATCTCAAATTTAACAGTACGAGGCGTTTAGACTGTTAAATGGTCGCGAAGAGTTCATAACTCCTTCATCCGGACTCCGTTTTCGTCTGTCTTTTTACCGTTGAGTTTCTATTAATGAGATCTTCAACTCTCATTTAGGTCGTGTAAGCCAAAAACCGCTCGAACTAAAATTCGAGTTTCGGGCTGTACACTGCTAAGCCGAATCTTAGAAAAATCATAACTTCTTCATACGAAGTCAGATTTGGGTGTTCTTTTTATCGACGCTCTTAGTTTAACATTTTCTACAACTTTTTTTTAGATTGCTAAGGCTAAATCTTGCTCTATCATAAATTCACTATTTACGTCTCCCGGTGCCGTGCCGGTTTTGCCGTAAAACTTCGGCGGGCCATAACTTCTTCGTTATAACTCGGATTTTGGCGTTTTTTATATGTACGGAAAGCTTGTGACACATTCTAAAACTTGGTTAAGATTATTTATCCTAAATAATATTTTGTTGAAAAGTCATTTTTGACCCTTATTTCCTCTAAATTGACTAGCCCGGATCTACGGGCGTTACACGAAGCATAAGGTATTTGACTCATTTCTGCTATCTCAGCCTCAGTACTAGGGCTTTGTGTCTTACTCAATCTAGCGTTACTCTGGATGGGTAACTCTCCTTTCTTGGAGTCCTGCATGTTGAATCTCTTCAGCACCTTATCCAAGTAGGTACTCTGACTAAGACCAGTTAGTCGTTTACTCTGGTCTCTCAAGATCCTTATCCCTAGAATATAGGCAGCTTCTCCTAGGTCCTTCATAGAGAAACACTTCCCAAGCCAGGACTTAACTTCCTGCAGAGTTTGGATGTCATTTCCAATGAGTAGTATGTCATCCACATACAATACCAAAAAGCTAACTATACTCCTACTAGCCTTGACATATACACAAGATTCATCTTCACTCCTAGAAAAGCCAAACTCTTTGACTTTCTCATCAAAGCAAAGATTCCATCCGCGAGGTTCTTGCTTTAATCCATAAACAGATTTCTCAAGCTTACACACTCTATTAGGGTACTCTGTATTGACAAAACCCATGGCTAACTCATGTAAACATCCTCAGCCAACTTTCCATTAAGGAAAGCAGTTTTGAAATCCATTTGCCAAATTTCATAGTCATGAAATGCAGCTATGGCTAATAGAACTCTAATAGACTTAATCTTGGCCACTAGAGAAAAGGTCTCATCATAATCAACTCCCGGAGTTTGTGAGAAACCCTTTGCAACCAGTTGTGCCTTATAAGTGTGCACATTACCATCCATGTCGGTCTTTTTTTTGAAGATCCATTTGCACCCTACAGTCTTACGACCTGGTACATTCTCAACCAAGTTCCAAACTTGATTGTTATACATGGATTGTATCTCACTGTCCATTGCCTCTTTCCATTTGGCTGACTCAGGGCCTGCCATGGCTTCTGCGTAACTGTTAGGTTCATCCAGACCTATCAGTGTCTCATCACTGATAAGTGTATCACCTTCCGGAGTAATATGGAATCCATAGTAATGCTTAGGTGCATTCCTAACCCTTGTGGAATGCCTCAGAGGTATATAATTTTCAATTAGCTCGACAGGAGTTTCCTCCTCAAGTTAAGTGCTATAGTTTGAAGTTCCTTCACCGCCTGACTCTTGAATTTCTTCAAGGTCAACTTGCCTCCCACTGTTTCCTTGGCTTATGAACTCTCTCTCTCGAAAGAACGCCCTCCTAGCAACAAAGACCACATTTTTACTAGGTCTGTAGAAGAGGTAACCAAAGGATTGCTGTGGGTACCCGATGAAAATACACCTCTCACTTCGAGGTTCGAGCTTATCATGAGTCTCGCGTGTCACGAAAGCCTTGCAACCCCAAATCTTGATCAAGACCTAACAGGTCTAATATTTACAAAGATAGGAAATTAGACCAAAGTTTTTACATAAACTAGGTTATATCCAAAAGATGAGTCGACGAGATTCTATCAGCGACGAGAACTGCTAGCATGAGTCCTTGATCCCGATAGTATACGTTTCATGTCCCTCATACGCCTGTAAGCTCTTGCTTGCTAAGCTCGAAGTTCCTTAACTTCAGCTTGAGTTTCAGCAAGTTCCCTCTGCAGAGCTGCATTGCGGACTAGAGTCCTTTCATGAGCAGACTCTAGTTGGCAAATGCGGAGTGTGTTAACGCCAGAGTTGGTGTCAATCTCCAAGACTCGATTGACAGTTGATTGACCCAGTATCGTGTTCCGAGAAATCCTACGAACCATGATGGGTAGGACCCTGTCAGCAGAACCTCCCCCAGTGAGGTTGTAGAAAATTCTGTCTACGTCGAAGGGAATGGGTTGACCATGTTCATGACTCCATGTATTCAAGTTAGTGGCCCACAGAGGTATGGGTCCTTGAAATGCAGGATGGGGTTCAGGTTTGGGTTTTGAGTAGCTGGAGGTAGGTTGTTGACTTCAGGCTCTGAGTCAGAACTATCAGAAAAACCCTCAGCATGGTGATCATCCAAAGGGATTGGGTGATCATTTTCTGGTTCTTCCTCTAGCCATCTAGCGTTGCCTTGGTTTAGGAAGTATGGGTCGCCATGGTCAAATCCAGCCATTATAATCTACGCAAAAAAAGGGATATAAGAAATAGCTAAATAGACGAACTGACTAAGATAATTACAGTAAGACCGAATACCCCTATGGTATTTTTTATGGTGGTGTTGGTAAGTTTTTAGACTTGTTGCCACATCACAAACATTCTTGGGCATATGCTAATCACTCCTTGGTCCAACATAGTTGATCAGGCTATGCCGTTCCCAAGACTGACCATATATCCCCAGGCTTACTTGTGATATTCAACAATCGTAATACTTTTGTTCTTGTCATTGTGACACTGTTTTTAGTATGAATGTACGCACGTATACTTACTTAAATATTTTATTATTTAAAAGTATAACTCTTAGACAGAGTGTTTTAATCCCAATGTATTTATAGTTAGTATATCTTTTATGGGTTGATATACTATATTCACTATAAACAATGCTCTGATACCAATCTGTCACACCCCAAAACCAAGAATGGAGGAAACGTTCCGGGGTGGAGGACGTGATGTACAGTATCACAACAGTGTAAAGTAGTAAACAAGCAACAACATCATCCATTGCATTAAAAGTAAAGTTTTAATACATGTGTGTTCTTTCAATGTAATAAGACACCAAAATATGTAATCAAAATAAAAGACGAGTCTTGACTGTTCTCCGTCTTCTCAAAACCTGGCCAACGTACCTGTCTACTGGTGACCTGAGAATACAAGTTATTTTGAAAGCGAGTATGAGCTTAAAGCTGGTGAATTCATAAGTATTTAAGTGTCATTGCCTTGTTTTGGAAAGCTGTTATAAATGCCATGAAAACCTTTAAATGAATCAATTGATATAAGTATGAAAAACCCTAGAAAATCCCATATTTCCTACTAGTATAAAATGTAGTCTTCTACCAAGACCCGAATGTTTTGAAAGTAGTCTTCTACCAAGACATGTATGTATGAAAGTAGTCTTCTATCAAGACCTGTATGTTTTGTTGTAGCAAGTATCGGTTTTCTTCCTTTTTGACTATTACAAACAATACTTAGTCTAACTCATCGTTTATGTGAATGTATCACAAAATAAAGTAATAGGAAAATGAATCATGTAAGTGTTATCCTTTTGTATTAGAATTAACATGACATCGCGAATAGCGAAATGTATAACCTTTGAACATTCGTAGATGGTTCAATTGTCCCTCTGTAGCTGCAGCAGGGTTAAGGAATGGTTAATCCCGTAAAGGTACTCCTAGTATAAGTATCAACTGTAGGCATCCGTAGATGGTCATTTACCTCTGTAGCGAACAGTAGGCTAAAGGAATGGTTAGTCCCGTAAAGGTACCCCTAATATAAGTAAGAACCGTAGGCATCTGTAGAGGTTCATCTACCAGTGTTGCTAACAGGTGGGTTTCGGAATGGTTAGTCCTGTCTAGACATCCCCTTGAACTGGGATGGGAAGGAAAATTTACACATAATGCTACACAAGAGTGTGGGAAACTGAATGATGGATTAAAACTATAACATCAATACATATATAAGAACAAAAGTGTATAAAAATAGTTTTGTTCAAGAAGGTAAAATGGTTTTGTAAAACATCTATGAGTTTTGAACAATAATTAACAATGACTTGATGTCATTTTAATAAACATTTCAAAAGTAATACCTTTGATAACAAAGTATTTTTAAGATAGAAAACCATTTCATGCATCACATTTTCAAGTATGTGAAATCTGCTGGATGAAAACACAGTTATAAATACATATGAGTGATTTAATAACATGCTGTTTTCTACTTGCATTCCCCCCCCCCCCCATTAAAGCATTTAAAATCATTTAAAAACATTGATTAAGGGGTATGAACTCACCTGTAGTGAGTGGTTCGGATGTACGGAAGATGTAGGATTTCTAGGTGACAAGTGAAGTCTTGATCACACTTTATAATCCTAGTTAACATATAATCACACATATATGTACCCAATTAGCTTTAAAATACTAATTGATCATGATAAGACCTCCTAGAACATGCTAAACACCTTACATAGGTGTTATTAGTCCTAAGGATGGCATCTAAGTTGTTGTAGGTCAACGCTAAAGTGTTTGGGGTCCAAGGGTAAACTCATTTGGAGTTTACGGTTTTAATGACCTTTACCCTAGGAGTTTACGGCAGTAAAGTCAAGGATTATGGTCGTAAGCTCTAGGCCTTATCACCATATGTTGTTTTGAGGTTTTACAAGTCCTTTGAAGCATTTCTAATTGATGGTTAGGACTTTGGAAGGGACTAGGGCAACAAAACACTCCTTTAAGGAGTTTACGGCCTCATGGTCATTTCCCTTTGGGTTTACTACCTTAAACCCATATGGAAATTGGTATTGCTATATTTTCAAGTCCCTAACTCATCAAGGTAATTGTCTATGTTAGTTTTTAGGCCTAAGAAAGGAATATCGCCCAAATAAACACACTAAAGGGTGTTTACGGTTTTGGGAGCTCCCCAAACTGTAAACACATGATCATGGCATTCTTTGGTGTTTCCAAAGGCTTAAACACATCAATGGAAGGTTCAAACATGTCAAGGAAGGATTAAACATCCAACTAGGGCTTAGATTAATGACTTAAGCACACTTTGGTGCCTTATTTGGTGTTTACGGCCCAAGAACATTCTTGGACCGTGAACACCTTGTTTCATGTGTTCTTGGCATATTTTCTTGTTGCTAACTTGAAATACTAACTCAGTAAGACTCAAGGATTGAAGTACTTACTATAAGGAAGCTTGAAATGTGCTAAAAGTCCAAGAACACTTAGTGTGTGTTCTTGGTGTTTTTGGAAATCTAATCAAAAACACAAAAGTGAATGGATGAATAGATGCACAAACACTAGATTAAGTGTTTAATCAACTTGGAATGGATAGAATGCTTACAAGTTTGAAGATCTTGAATTGTTTCTAGTTTGCTACTTGAGAGGGTTTCTTGAGTTTACTCTTTTGGAGTTTACTCTTTTGGGGTGAAAAGTGAAAAGTGATTAACTTGGGGAGTAAACTCATGTATATGCATGAGTTCACAACTTTTGGAAGTTTTTCCGACCCAAAAATAAAAGTTTGGCTGTGAACTTCTAAGATACGAGGTGTTTGCGGTTTTTAAATTTCAAAAGCCGAGACAGCACTTTCTTTCACCCGTTCGTTTAAAGAATAATATTAAAATAATCAAACGAACTCTAAATTTGTTAAAATAAGAAATAATGACATTAAATTATAATAAGAAGTGATTGACTTCTAGGGTTTGACCGAATGAAAATTCCGGGTTGTCACACACATTTTATTACATTTTATACATAAGAAAATATAGGATTTTCTGGAGGAATGTGACACTAACGTTTTCAAAGAACAATGACCATACTTTCTAGATACAACTGCTTATGAACTCAACAATTTAATGTTGACACTTTCAAAACCACTTGTATTCTCAGGACACTAGTAGACAGGTACACGTATAGGGTTCTAGAGGACGGAGCATAGTAGCTTTAAGTCTTTGTTTTGCTATTTACTTTTGGAGTCAATCGGATGTGATTCAAATACAATGTAAACATTATAATATTAATACATTGGTTGTTGTTGATTTGATTACTATTATGCAATTATTGATACTACACATGACGTCCTCCGCCACCGAACGTTTCTGCAGTTCTGGTTTGGGGGTGTGATATATTGGTATCAGGGCATTGTTTATAGTGAACTAAGTATATCAACCCATAAAAGATATACAACTATAAATACAATGGGGCCGAAGTGCTCTGACTAAAAGTATACTTTTAAAATATAAGTATTCTTATAAAAGTATACATACATGCATATATATACTAGAACAAGGATCACAAGAAGAACAAAGCAGAAATATTTAGATGTTGAGCAATATAGTCAAACCTAGAATGTTATGTAATCATATTTGGGATAAATACAGCCTGATCAACTATATTTATTTGAGATACGATCAACATGTGTTTGGGAGTGATGGCGGTGTTGCTACAAGCTTAAAACTTACCAACTCTATATACAAATGATCTCTAGAACAAAACATAAAGTTAAAAATACTATAGGAGTATTTTAGGATGCTATAAGATAACAACAAGTCTAAAAACTGACCAAGTTCATATACCAAGAAGCTCTATAATCAAACATACTATTAAAATACTATAGGAGTATTTTAGGCACTATAAGTAACTCATGTAAAAATTAAAAGACCCTTATTGGTAGGTCTATGATTGTGGAGTGTATACTCATAGGGTTGTGTATAATTGAGAATTTATAGACTTAGAATTTGTGACCTAAGCTCTATTTCCTATTCCTTGTTTGGTTATGGTCTTAGAGTAGGATCACTTATTCAAAGGTCTATTCAATCTTAAGTTATATACAACTTGTATACACTACGTAATTATAGGGGGACCCAGTAAGGATCACCCCAAAAAAATAGAAAATGTTTTACTAATCTCATATATTCTTTAGACACTCCCATTCTCACACGAACAACATAGATAGATGTAGCCACTCCAATACAGCAGTCAGAAGAAGAATCAAGGAAGAATAAGAAGAGGTTCATGAGGAAGATCCCAAGTAGGGATTAGCCAAAAAGAAGGGCACCGAAGTGATCATTACAGAACCTTACCCTATTAGGGGCAAACATGCGAGGCTCGCTCGGATATTCAGGTCAGACTCTTTGTTGTGAAGTAATGGGGATCAGTAGCAAAACCTAAAGCATGATGGAACGAAGATTCAACACACTTACAGAGAACAACAACACCTTAGGAAGGTCCAGAGACAACAAATCCCTACAGTTAAAACTAGGACAATCATAATAAGGACATAGAACAGAGGAAACCAGTCGCGAGGCATGCGAAGAGAACAAGCACCCTATGCGTCACACTAATAATTAATAAACTAATACAACCTAGTGAGTTAGTGATTACACTACTCACACTACGTGTTAGGTTTATCTTGTCTTTCATAACAACTAATAACGGTACATCAAGTCACAAAAATTCATTCAAGGGTAGTTTCTAAAATTCATAAGTTTATTTTATATAAACCTCTGTTGTGAATTGATTTCAGAACACTATAAAAGTCGGAACATGATATACACAGAACTAAGATAACTCAGTTTAAATCACACTCGACTTGTAGCCACTACTAAAGACTTACCACCATTTCATCTTTTAAACCTTATGGCAGAAAGATGCCTTCCGGTAGACCTAGAAGACGCTTCGTTAACAACGCGTCAACAAATCCACCAATGTACGACACTGCTACCTTTCAGGCTGCTATAACAGCTGTAGTGACGGCTGCCATGACCCAAATCCACGGAAGTGGTACTAGTGGGACGGCTAGTGGTGCCAACCCCTCCAACCATGGAGACAACCACGGATACACTCGGGAGTGTTCGTGCAAAGACTTCATGAATTGCAAACCCAAAACCTTTAATGGAAGTGGGAGAGTCATTGCTCTGATGCAATGGCTCGAGAAAGCAGAATTGGTATTCGAGATCTGTGCATGCCCAGAAGGGAGAAAAGTGAAGTTTGATGCCTACACCTTCTATGATAGAACCCTCACATAGTAGAATAGCCATGTCAAGTCACTGACTCTCACAATGGCGAACTCCATGGGATGGGAGAACCTAAAGAAGATGATGATGGAAGAGTACTGCCCAAGGGCCAAAGTACAAAAGTTAGAGCAAGAGCTGTGGAACGTTACCATGGCAGGCTCAGACATAGTAGCCTACACTGATAGGTTTAGTGACCTGACAGCACTGTGCCCCGAGGTGGTTACCCAGAGAGCAAGAAGATAGAGAGGTACATCTGGGGATTATCTCCCCAGATTCAAGGGAATGTCCTGGCTTCTAACCCAACTACCTTCGAGAGTGCCAAACGCTTGGACCAGCGACTCATCGACCATGGAGGCCACCAAGGCGTGATGGCCCCCACTCCTCAGCCAACAAAAGGGGGAGACTATAACAGAAAGTCGGGGAACAAGAAGAAGGGGAAACCAACTCAAGAGCCCCTAAAGAAGCAACATATTGTTGCTGTTCACGCTGCCACAACACTAAACACTCCAGCACCTGTCAAGTGATATGCTGGAAACCTCCGGAAGTGTGACAAGTGCAAATTCCACCACACCGTAGCTTGCCAGGAGATGCATTGGAAGAATTGTTGCATACAGGGACACACTTCCTGTTTCTGTAGGGCACCGAGACAACCAATCTCCCATGTCCCCGACATTGGAGTAAACCAGGCTTGTTATGGGTGTAGCGAGACGGGACACTACAAGAGGGTTTGCCCAATAATAAAGAACTCTGGCAGGGATGGAAGAATACAGATGATCACCACAGGAGAGACTATCCCGGAACCACCTATGAACAATGATACATTTTCTAAATAAAAAAATATATTTTAAAGCTCAAACTTTTACTAAAACTAGTACCAATTAAAAAGAAATTTTAAGTTACTCTTCCATCCGAACAAATCACAACATTCATTTAAAAACTAAGGATCCTTGCAGGTGAGCTATGATGGCTTAGTGTGTACATCAAGGCCATTTATAATTAATATTTTATAGGCTTAGAGTGAGTGATTCCGCCTCATTTCTTGTTCCTTGCTTGGTTGTGGATTTAGGGTAGAGTCACCCGGTCGACGGTCTTATCAATCTAATTATGCATGACTTGTAAACACTAAACGATTATCGAGGGACCTGATAGGGATCATAATATGAAATATCATCACTAGTTAACGGAACACTCTTACTGCTAGTGCTCGCTTAATGCAATACAAAATCTTCGCAGTAATAATAACACGGATAAAACAGAATGCACTATCGAGTACACACAGAATGCACTATCACGTACACACAGGATGCACTATCGCTATAACAAACAATTCTTCCTAATCAACCTGACACTGGTAACAACAAGGAACTCTGACGTCGTCTTTTGACGTGGAATGGTGTTGTTCTTACGATACCAATTGCATGTGCTACGAAAAGACCCTTCGTCTTAACCAACCGACTAATGAAACCCTCGTCACTCATAACGACAAACCCGACACAGAGCTTAGAATTGTCTTTCGTTCAAAACCCCGAGCTACTCATGCGACGAGTACTTTATCTTCCGAAACCTTCTCGAAGTATTCCCAGCAGACCTTTCGAGATTACCGCTCGTATAACAAGTCGAGTTCAAACATGGAGGCTAGGGACGAATATGGTTAACCAATCACCACTAAGTGTATACGTGAGGGTGGTATATAATTAAGATTTCATAGACTTAGGATGTGTGTTTCCGCCCTATCTCCTATTCCTTGTTGGTTGTGGACTTGGGGCAGAGTCACCCATCTGACCATCTTATTAATCTTAATTATTTACGACCTATATACACGAGGTGATGAGAGATGGACTAGGCATGAGTCTTACCATGTACTTCAGGACAAAGGTTCCTAGGAGTATGAGTGAAGAATTTACCATCCAAATGGACATAGACAAGTAAGCCGAACCTACACACTCTCTACCGATTTAGACAGCAAACGCAATAGTAAAGATCCAATGGAACGCCAAGCGAGGATCAAAATTCATTTGGGGGCAAGAAGATCATATGGAACAAAAGTATCCACCTCTCTCCCTTGTTCATGAGTAACCACACAAAATTCGAATTTCGAGACAAAATTCCCTCTAACGGGGGGATGATGTCTCAACTGGGAAATTTTAGACCCATCAAAGCCTAAACCCTAACTGGGCATAAATGAAACCACATTTGAGTCCTTGTTGCATTGTATCCTATATAACCTTTAAGGCATGTTACAAGCTAGTAACTAAGTATGGATTGAAACCTAAGCTAATTTAGGTTAGTATAATTCAACGTTTGGCAAAAGGTTAAGGTTTAAAACATAAATAAACACCCCATATATGTGTTTTCGGTCCTAGGGTTCTAGAAGAAAGGGTTTTCACCCAATGCAATCAATTCAAAGATGGTTTACAATTTTGGAATTAAGATCAAAAGGGTTTACGGATTGGAAATGAAACCAAAAGGTTGTTTTCGGTTTGCTTTGGTCCGAAAACCAAAAGGCCTTGGCCCATTAGGACCGTAAACCTAATCCTATATATATGTTTGCATCTGAAAACAATTTCATTTCTCACTTTTCAAGCTGTAAACATTTCCCATTTTGCTCTCAAGTATTATCCGTAAACATCATATCTTCAAGTGATTTCTACACAGATCTTCATATTCCTACCAAGAACACCAAGAACACCAAGAATATTCATCCATACCTTCAAACCTTCAAGCCTTGACTGAAAACTCTTCATCTCCAACCGAAATGCTTAGAATTTATTCCAATTAATTCCTAAGGCTTTTGTAAGTATTTCTTAAATACTTAAGTGTTGTCTAACACTTTAATTCGTCATTAAATGTGTTTGAATTAATATCCTATTAATTTAAATACGATGTCGTGTATAATTATTATTAGGATACAGCTACTGTCACGTATTCTAACCTGAGGATCACTCGCAACCACTTCGAGTCCGATCAAGCACACATACTAAAGGTGAGTTCATACCCCTACGTTTTCACTATTTCTCAATGTTTGGGGGGGGGGGGGGATATAAGTAAAACACAAGGAAATCTTGTGTTAACATTCAAATGATTTCAAGCAGTTTAAAACACATCAAGCCGTTTCAACCGATTTAAACTATTTTAAAATGTCTCAAATTACAGCAAATTATTTTATACTTTTATTTTCCCAAAATACATGTTCATACATATAGATATATATATATATATATATATATATATATATATATATATATATATATATATATTAAGATCCAACAGGCTTATGATTGGTGATTCCACCTTAACTCCTTCTGCTTTTCTGGTTGTGGACTAGGGATAGAACCATCTGTCCGACTGCCTGGTTGATCTAAATTATATATGCTTTATAAATATATGAATATATAACTCATTTAAATAAAGATTTAACCCTTTTGTAACATATCGAGCATAAGGGTATCTTTCTCAACTATTTCATTGAGTTATACAAACTGTTAAATTCTAAGATTTTCGGTGTATGCAGAACATACATGTAAACTACAATAGGTGTAGTTTAAGGAACACATACACAATTTTACAAAGTCAAAGATATCATGCTAAAATATTTATTTGAAAATAATTATTATACACTATTAGTATTAGGAATACATACATTTTCAAGAATAATATAACATTTGTACACTATACGTATCTAGTAAATACAGGGTTGTGAAGCACTACTTCAGTGTACCCATTAGGGTATAGGTCTAAGTCCTATAAATTATAACCAGAGTCCCCTTGAGGGAGAGCGTGAGTTTGTGTATAGATCTGTATGGGAATTACAATCCCATGCCCTGCCTGCTAGCTACAGTTGTTGGGTAACAAATGTCATCTCATTTGGACGCTTAAAGAACGTCGTATAGGAAAATCTATCATTTTAGCATGGTTATATGAAACTCACAATAGTATCAACTAAGACGTTTAGTATACGGGAAATACATAGCTTCAAATAGTTTTATTTTAATAATAGAACTACACTACACTGCTTTTCTAGTAACATGAACACACATTTTAGAAAGGACCCACAATGCTAATTCTAGGATCCCTTAGTTTATACATCAAGGTTATATATATATATATATATATATATATATATATATATATATATATATATATATATATATATATATATATAGGACCCGGTAGGTAGTAGAATGGGTGATTTCCGGTTTACTTCTTGTTCCTTGTTTGGTTATGGGCTTAGAGCAGATTCACATAGTCTACTACTTACTCGATATTCATTATATATGACTTGTATACCCTAAGCAATCATAAGGGGAAACAAGTATGATTCAGGTCACTAAATACAATTACAACATACTATTTTCTAGTACAAAACATACTTTTTCGGAAGAACGTTAACTAGGTGCATACATACAAAAAGGGTTGCATGCAAACACGACCGTAATACATTACTTTTCTAAGTACATGGTAGATTTCATTCGATAAGGATCATTACTGTTAAATCCGTGATTACCTAGTGAGTACGCCAGAGTTATATACAATTCAAATCCGATAGGCAATGGAATGTGTGATTTCCGCCTTACTTCATGTTCATTGTCTGGTTGTGGGCTTAGGGAAGAACCACACATTTAACTATACATTCGCTCTGAATTATATATAGCTTGTATACACTAAGTGATAAAAGAAGGAACTAGTACAGGTCAACAGAACTTACATTTCATTACATCAAAAAATATAGGATTTTTTGGAAGAATACACATACATTTCTAGAAGGACCATTACAGTTAACTCTGTAAGCATCTAGTGAATACGTTAGGGTTATATATAGAGAAGATCCGACAGATAGTGGAATGTGTGGTTTCCGCCTCATTTCTTATTCCTTGTTTGGTTGTGGGATTAGGGCAGAACCACACAGTCGACTGTCTATTCGATTTGGATTGTATATAACTTGTATCCATTAAGTAGTCATAGAAGGAAATAGTATGGGGCACATTTTATTACACTTTAGTACATCAGAAAATATAGGATTTTCTGGATGAACACACTAAGGTTTTCAAATAACATTAAACATAATTTTTAAATACAAATGCTTATGAACTCACCAACTTTAATGTTGACACTTTCAAAACCACTTATGTTCTCAGTACACTAGTAGATAGGTACACGTACAAGGTTGTAGAAGGTGGATCATAGTAGCCTCAAGTCGTTGTTTTGCTATTTACTTTTGGAGTAAATCATGTGTGATTCAAATACAATGTAAACACTATAATATTAATACAATGGTTGTTGTTTCCTTGATTACTATTATGCAATTGTTGTGATACTACACATAACGTCCTCCGCCCTCGAACGTTTCCGCCGTTCCGGTTTGGGGGTGTGACAATTTGGGCTAAGGATCTTCTCAGTATTATATGATAGGATAGATGACTTTTAGGTGCCTAATTGTATGAGCTTTAAAATTTCATGCTAGTGTGGATTCCTGTTGCATGGATATAATGGCTTGATTAGTGTATGCTGATTAGATTTTCTGTTGCCTGAATGTTGCTTGCTTTTTGCTTTTTGGGTCTCTTAGCAATGTGAGTTAGTTAGTAAGTGAATATGCTAAGTCACATGTGGCATAGGCTGGAGAATCTATAAGTGATGGACTTGAAACTATATTGCAACTCTCGTCTGATTCCAACCTTCTATGGTTGAGCCTTTTACTCGAAGGATTATCTGATCTATGTTGCATGTGACTATATTCATGAGGTAGCTAGTTAAAATTAATGGGAATCCTTCAGCAGCTGAGGTTTGGGCGAGCTCAGGAACCTAGGAAAGCCTAGGATATGCTTCAGTGGGTTTAGTGGTGTGGTTTAGTGAGTTTTGGTGTATTGGTTTGTGGAAGTGACTTAGAGGATTTAGGAGGATTGCTAAAGAAAGTATAGATAGGTGTGGTAGTTAGTATTGGGCCCGTCTTACTGAAAGTACATGATCCATACTCGATTCGGTGAGAGTCTTGGAGAATCTAAGAAGTTGATGGGAGGAGGATTCTTGGGTATGTTCTGATTGTTGGATTGTTGTATTTCCAGCTTGGAGATGAGAACTCTGGGAGGTGGTTCAGGTTCAGGTCCGAGTTCTATCTCAGGTGCAGGTGCTGAGCTGATTAGCGAGCAGTTGCTAGAGTTTATTTCATCAGAGATTTCTTGCAGTATTTCGAAGATCTTGGATGAGCGCTTGGGCACGTTTCGTGCTGAAATTATGTTGGTTATTAAAGTTCACACTCTTTCTTTCTTGGAGTTCCATGCTTGTGGAACTCTTGCATTTGATGGGGAGAGGGACCCCATTATCAGTAGGATATGGTTAGCGGATATGGATAATGCGTTCCAGACGAGTTCCTATCCCGAGGAAGAGAAGGTCAAATATACTTTTTGCCTATTAAAGGACAGGGCACGATATTAGTGGGAAGAGGTTGGTAGTGAGCTGGCTCATGATGTTGTCGATGTTATGTCATGGGATGACTTTTCGACCAATTTCCGAGCAGAGTTTGCACCGACGATTGAGGTGCAACAGTTGGTGTGAGAGTTTCTGGATATCCGCCAGACTACTGAGATTGTGGTAGAGATCATTGCTAAGTTCCGGGAGAGGGCTTTATTGGTACCACAATATGCAGCAGATGAGGAAATGAAGAATATGAGGTATCATGATATGCTGCGGGATGACATCAGGGAGTTTATGAGTATTTTAGGGTGCGAGACCCTGAATGATGTGGTTTCTAGAGACCGAGAATGGGAGATCGATTTGGAACACCTCGGGAATAGCGGATCATATCAGGTGCATAGAGTGGAGGGTCCCAGGAAAAGACCCAAGACTTCTAATCAGCGATTAATAAGCTAGCAAGTCCGGGGTCAGTGCAACACATGCGGGAAACTGCATGATCGAGTTTGTCATTCTATGAGTTTGGGCTACTACAAGTGTGGCACGGTTGGTCACGTCAGCAAAGATTGTCCTTAAGGGGCAAGCTCGTTATATTTTCACTACAATCAGGTGGGCCACAAGAAGGTCGACTGTCCGATGTTAAGAGGAGGAGTAGTGAGTACGCCTGCCCAACTACTTTGAGGATTACCGATGGACAAGAGAATAGGGCTGGAGTCCCAATGGAGAGGATTCGATCTTTACAGTGTTAGTCAGGGGAGGTCAGGACTCCAGAAGACGGTGTTGCGGGAATGTATCTTTTGCTTCTTTTCAGTTTTATCTAAATTTTTTTGTTTGGAATCTTGCATCGGTTTTGGTAAGCGAATCCTTGGTTTATTTATCTACTTATGTTTAGGTTATATCTTCCGTAAATACTATATGTCATTTGCATGCCATGAAGTAGTAGTGGTTTAGTGAAGGGTTGTTTCTCTTATAACGGGTTTGGAGTGTGCTAGGTTATCGTGGGTTGTAGTCCAAATTAGTTTGGGGGCTTTGTGTGGAAGGTTTATGGTTAGAATTTAGTGGGTTAGTTATTTGGTATCACCAGAATTCAGGAATTTTTGCATTGGTGCGCGGATTGGCTTTCGAGGGTGCCAAGGGTAATGGTTTGTTGCTACGGTTTAGATTGGAGCATTCCTCCTTAGGACTTCAAGATTTGAGTGTGATATCATTTCGAGCATCTGGGGTTATCAGTGATGCTGGGTTTCGGGGAGTGTTTAGCTGGTCTTCAGGGGTGGTGGGGTCTTTTGTATTCGGCTAGTACAAGACCACTACCATTGGGAAGCGCTAGTCGTCAACATGTTGATAGGTTAGAGGGATTGATAATCCTCCCAATCTTGGGTATTTTCGGGGCTTAGTTGAATCAAAGTAGGGGGAGAATTGTTCGGATATCCAGAATCATAAGCAGTTGTGAAACTTGGAGGAGTTTCACATTCATGTCGGGGAGGAAGGCGGCCTAAGTAGCCGTTTGGATTGTGGATTGTGCGAGTTGGGGAGTTCGGGAAACTTCCTAACGTTAGGTCCGCACCTTCTTAGTGTTTGACAGCACGCTTTGGGGGAAACTAGGTTAAGGATTCCAGTCATGACTCGATTTTAGTTGGGTGTTTTGTTGAGTGCATGCTCGATCCTAGATGTGTTCGAACTGAAAGGTTACCAGTAATGTATTGAGTGGCAGTCGTGGTAAGACTGTGGGGTGGCCCGCAAAGATTCGCTAGTTAGCAGTTAGTATGGAAGTGTTGCAAGACCACAGGGTGGTCCGTTGCATTCACTAGTGGTCAGTTAGTGTGGGAAGTGTTGTAAGACTGCGGGGTAGCCTGTAGCATTCAACGGTCCCTGTGTAATGGTGAGGTTGTGGAAAATCTATGTCTTGCTCACAAATTTCTTTAGATATTTTAGACCAGGGTGGGTCTGTTGCAAGGCTGTGGGAAGGTCACAACAGTTTTGGAATCAGAAATTCATAGGTCGTGGGAGACCAGGTATGAGGTAAGACAACAATTGGTTCTGAGCGTTCAGTTTAACATAGGTGATGAGATTAAAACTTAATCTTGAAGATCGATTAGATCTTAAACAGGTGAAGAAATATTTAAACAATAAGAACGAAAGCAAAAGTATGAACAACTCAACGATGAATCAAACGAGTCGAATGATTATAAACAAAACCCTCAGAAGAGCTCGATCAAGAACATCAACTGTAGAGGGTTGGAGGTTTACAAGAACGATAAAATAAATCTGCAATGTTATCGTAATCCTTACTTCTTAATTGTTAACCTAATATGCATGCAAGCATATCTTTATATAGTAAACCTAGCAAACTCACGGTTGGACAGGCCCAATACCGGAGAACAAAATAAATGGACTATCAGCCGAGCCCAATGATGCAATCTTCAAAAGAGTCTTCAACTCAAGAATCTCCCCCTTTGCGTCAATTGGAGCGAGATCTTCACTTTTTACTTGTGCCAGCAGCAGCACCAGGTACCTTCTTCTTCATGGTCTTAAACAGACGAGATATCAGAGCAAGTATCGTTTGCCTGAATCTGATGTACCATTGGATCATGTCGTTGAAGTACTTGACATCGTCTGCTGCATTCTCCTTACACCTTCGGATGATTGACAAAACATGCTCAAGGAAAGTATTGGTGTAAAGATGCTTATCCGCCAAAGCAAAGAGACATTTCTGTCCTTCTGCTCTAGTGAACATGACCGAATTACGTCTCGGATCGATCTTGCCCATCTTCATTTGATTGAGATCACTGGCCGATCCCACAGGAGCTATCTTCGGTTTCTTCTTAAAGACTGTGGCAATCTCCTGATCCATAAGGGCAACCTCCATGATGTAACATACAATCATCCTCTTGAGATGGTCTATAATAGGACCATATTCTGCTTCGTTCGTCAAAAGGATGTTGTGCAAAACAATCCAATCATGAGGGTTTAAGTTCGGTAGATCTGCCAAAGATATAAGATGTTCGGTTCTAGTAGACCCTCTTATTACCCTGAACCGAACGTTGATGAATCTCCCTTCGGTATAAGGCTTTAAGACCTGAACGTTCACGATCTTCTGAGTGCTCCATGTCTGATATTGTGGTTTAACAGCTTTCAGATAGAACTCGATAAGCTCCCTATCGACCTCAGCGTTCGGATGAGGGACTTCATAAATATTGGAGAAGGCGTGGAAGATAAACGCCTTTCGAGTCAACGGCATATCGAACTGCGAATCGACAGAGTTATTGCAATCGAATGATATCACCAGTTCGAGCCATAGGATGCTAGGAGTATCTATGGCCTCCTTGATCATTCTCTCCCGAGTCCAGGCAGGGAAAAGAGTCTTCCTGCTCTCAAGGAGATCGTGGGCTTCTTTCTGCTTGCGTTCGGCTTCTTCAGCCTCTCGCACCACACGAATATTGTCGTCTTCCATATTGCGACTGTTTTTGCGCTTCAACATGTCCGCAATGGTTTCTTTATCTTCATCTTCTTCCTCATCTATGTTCTTCCCTTTATCCTTCACACCCGAACCCAAAGCTTGACCAGTAGGAGGTGGTTCGGTTATGTGAGCAGCTGTTGAGGAAGGAGGTGGTTTCGATCCGGACTTCTTCCCTTCTCCCCATTGTTTCGGATCGGAAACGAAACTGGGTAAGCCTTCGATTTTGCTAAGAAGGTCCATGGCAGGAGTAAGTTTCTCAGCAAGGGTTCGCCTCACCGAGTGATTGAGAATGGGATCGTGTGCTTCCAGGATGTTAGATAGGGCAGCGTGTACATCCGAAACACAAGTTTTTATAACCTCCCGTTCAGATCGAAGAGCTTCAAGCTGTTGCTGATAGTTTGAAATCTGAGTGCTCTTGACCTTAAGGGCGGTGGTTTTGCTCGCTAAAACGTCCATTAACGAATTTTCAGCTGCGAGATTCTCCTGAAGCTTAGCAAGGCGCTCGTCAATGGAGGCACGAAGGGCCGAGTTGTCATCGCTAATAGATTGGCAGAGGGTAGCGAATGACTGTAACTCCGTTGAGACGAACTTGGCCAATTGCTGAACGATTGGTTCCAAAGTTGTCTTCGTGGCATCAGCGCTCTCCTGTAAGGACTTCAACAGGGAAGAGGCGTCTGAGAATAGTTTATCGACTTTTGCAGTCGCAGCCTCACAGGCTTTTGTGGAGGCGTCTATAGCGGCTGTGGCTGAAGCAACAGAATCATGCTGAGCCCTGGAGAAGGCGTCAACAATCTTCTGTAGAGCAGCTTCAGAGAGAGAGAGGACTGAGAGTTGGTGGATGACGCGAGAAGTAAGTCAACCTTCTCATTTAGCTCCTTTAGATGCTTCTTTGTCACTAGAGCATCGTCCTCATCATCACTTAGAACCTGAAACGGACTAAAGTAGACCGAATCGAAGGTCATGTTGTCACCGCCAAGAAATGGGTTATCTCCATCAGAAGCATGATCTGGAGATGGTGGGGGTGGTGAAGCTGGGGGTGTTGTGGTGTGGGTAGGTTCAGGTTGAGTGTTTGTGGGTGGGGTTTCGGGTGGTGGTTGAGTATGGGTAGGTTCGGTTGTATGTTGGGTTTCGGTTTGAGGTGGTTCGGTTACGGGTGGTGTTTCGGTTGCACTGGTATAAACCCCCGTATCAGATACGTTGGTTGTAACCTTTGCAGTTGTGGTAGTGGTATTTGTGAAAATGGGTGGTGGTATAGGGAAAGAGGTTTTAGGTAGGGTGGTTGCGGGGTTTATGGTGGGAATGGAAGTAGGGATGGTTGGAGGAGGTGAACAAACTGGTGAGACATGAAGTTCCATGTCTGGGGTAGGTGATCGGAGTGGGGTGTCGCCTCTGGGAGGGGTGTCACCTCTTTGAGAGCCGTCCGGACCCGAACTCTCGTTTTCTGAATCACTCGAAGAGGAAGCGATTACAAGCTTTCGCTTTGGTTGAGTCTTCCGTCTCTTCGGTTGCGGGGACTGTGCCGGTTTGGTTTGTTTCCTCTTCCTGGGAGAAGGACCTTTAGGAGCCTTGGTCACTTGCTTCCCTTTTTTCGCCTTTTTGCCCCTGTTGACAGGTTTGTCAGCGTCATGGATGGACTTTAGCATTTCCTGTGTTAGAACCCTAGGACCAGACGCCTTCAATTCCTTTATCGTCCGAATGATCCTGCTGTCGGACGGAACATCGTCGTACATTGTCGCCGGAATAGAGCCAATGAAGGAGAACTTAGATGCATCAGAGACGATGATCTTCGTGGTATGAAACGTACCGATCGAAGACATCGATGCACCTGCAGCAATGGGAATGTCAAATTTGTCCATCGCCCATTTTGAGATAATCGTCCAGAACCGGGCGTACGACACTTCAGAGTGTCGTGAAGTGGAAGAAAGGCTCTGGATGAGCTGTTGCCAGATGACTAACCCAAAGTCTAGATTGACTCAGTTGTAAACAGCATACATGATCGACAGGAACAGTCGACTTGAACCATAGGATCCTGAGCTCCGTTCAGATAATCCCTTGAAGAGGACGGTAAACAAGCCGTTCCATTGTGGCGGCAAGCAGGATTTCTTGAACTTTGCGACGGAGGGGAGCGCCTCCGTGTACCCCATGTTGTAAAACATGTTGTAGAGATGCCCAAGCGGAATCGACTCCAGATGAACCCGTGAAGGATCAGCAGCCAACCCTAGTAGTGTACCAAATCGTTGGCGAGAAATGGAGGTCTTGTGATCAGCAACCTCGAAAAATACACGTTCGATTGCTTTGTCGTAATGAGCAGTCGCACACCTGCGAAAGAATCTCCATGGGCACAGATTCAACCCTAGTGAGTGCAGGAGCGATCTGAGAGTACTTTAAGCACTCAATGATCGGCGTCATGTAAGAATCGTACAATGCAAGAGTGAGGTCGATCACCAAGCATTGTTGTGGACGGATGGGAAGGATGTGTGAGGTAGCATGGACTGAGGATGATTCTGCCATTGTTGAAGGTAGAAGAAGAAGATGAACAGTGAAGCTTTTGGGAGTGTTTGCTCTCGTGTAAATTCCGGATGCAGTAAAGAGGTAAATGAGAGTAGAGACTGCCTTTTATAGTGGGGGAAAGGAGAGAGAAAAATCGTTTCAAATCTTCTATGCGTGACAGTTAAGGCATGCGATGATCACGTAGGAGAGAGAGTGTTAGATTCCTAGGATCACGCCGCCCAACAAGCGCCGTTTCAGAATCTCTTCCTTCAAGAAATAAAGCAACTCTTTTTAGGAATGACTGTGATGTCAATAATGACACGAAACAAATGATCCCGGGCACGAATCTCTTCCTTCAAGATCAAGAGAGACCTCAAAGTGTTAATGTGGTTTCCCGTTGAATGGTGATCAAACATTTATTAATAAACGTTGAAAGGCTTCTTTTAATTAGGCTAAGTAAGGGTGGCTTTCGCTTTGATTCAGCAATTCTAATCTTGAAATAAGAAAGAAAGTGAACAAAGTACTTGTGAGACCGGTGTAGTGTGTAGTCTGTTGAACAAGTAGGTAGGAATTAATTTTAAATTGGCTTGGAAAATATAAAATCTCAGAAAAAATTAAAAATTGGATCCCAAGGGAAGAAATGTTATGGTGTTTAACAATTTCATAGGAATCACACAAAAATAAAAATTTGAGATTTCAGTAGGATTCATCTGTCAATTCGTTGGTGAAAACTTGAGCAAATTTATTGTTCACCGTCAATTCAGATTTGGTGTTGAATTTTGGGTTTCACTCAGCTCGTAGTGGCACGAAACTGAGATCATAAACACAGTTGTTGTGTAACCATAAACCTCAGTGGTAATTTTTGAGAGTCTCAAGGGTTACGTTGATGAAACGAATTTAATGGAGAAATGTAATGGAGATGGTGTAAGAAATTAAAGTACCTCTGCTGCGAAAATAAGGACCAAGCAGAAAACTCTTATCTCATGTGAGAAGAGAGTGAGGTAGCTCACGATTAGAATAAATGTGATAGCCTAATTGGGAAGACAAGGTTTGTTTATACCAAGTCATTAAGGCTATTATTCAAAATCTGATGAGGCTTGGGACACATACAGCAGCATGCTTCTAGGGACACTTAAGTAATCCAACAGTTATATCCCCATAAACGAACGAACATACAAACAAAATTAAAAGAGAAAAATATTTTTGGTGGTTTTGATAGATATAAAAGAAATAAAAATAAAAAATAATAAAAAATAAGTAAGAAAAGAAAACAAAAATAAGACTTGGAAAGAGTAAGAAGAAGAAAAAGAACTTTGGAAAAATTTGAAAAACCGAACCCGAACGTTCGGTTGGTTTTGGTTGGGGAAAATTTTGAAAATCCGAACCCGAGCGTTCGGTTGGTTTCGGTTCAAGAAAATTTTGGAAAACCGAACCCGAGCGTTCGGTTGGTTTCGGTTCAAGAAAATTTTGAAAAACCGAACCCGAGCGTTCGGTTGGTTTCGGTTCAAGAAAATTTTGAAAAACCGAACCCGAGCGTTCGGTTGGTTTCGGTTCAAGAAAATTTTGAAAAACCGAACCCGAACCTTCGGTAGGTTTCGGTTCAGGAAAATTTTGAGAAACCGAACCCGAACCTTCGGTAGGTTTCGGTTTTGGAAAATTTTAGAAAACCAATGAATTGAGACATGCAATCAGAATATACTTTTGACAATAAGAAAAACAACTTTGTACAAGACATATACAACCAAGAAAACTACCTTTGTGGTGATGAGCGAGTCAGATTACTCAACCGAACCTGAACGTTCGGTCAATTTCGCTTCTTACATTTGAGGTTGAGAGGTAGTTTGAGATACTGACTCTGATTCCATCATACCTAGCCCTTGTAAAATTCTGTTGAATGATGCTTCAGGAAGAGCTTTGGTAGAGACGTCAGCCAGTTGATCAGTGGTTCGAACAAAATGTACTTCAACGTTTCCATCTTCCACATGATCTTTGATGAAGTGATACCTCAGTGCTATGTGTTTGGTTTTAGAGTGTTGCACTGGGTTATGACAGATCCGAATTGCACTTTCAGAGTCACAATATAGTGGGATCTTCTTCATATTGAGTCTATAGTCTCGAAGTTGACTCTGGATCCAAATCACTTGGGAGGTGCAGGATGCAGCGGCTATGTATTCCGCTTCGGCAGTGGACAACGACACGTACGTTTGTTTCTTGGATTGCCAGCTAACCAACTTCCCATCAAGGAATTGACAGCCGCCAGCGGTGCTTTTTCTATCGAGTCCACATCCTCCAAGGTCTGCATCTGAGTAGGCTTGAACAAAGAAGCCTGAGTTGGATGGATACCATAGACCTAAGGAGGCAGTTCGCTTGAGATAGCATAGAATGTTCTTGACTGCAAGCATGTGAGGTTCGCGTGGGTTTGCCTGAAATCTAGCACAGTAACACACAGAAAACATGATGTCAGGCCTGCTAGCAGTAAGATACATTAGTGACCCTATCATTTGACGATAGAGCGTGATATCAACAGTCGGTTTGTTTAGAGATGGAGTTAGCTTGGTGCCGAATGCCATTGGGACTTTGACTTTGGAGTCTCCCATCATACCAAACTTTTCTAGGAGAGTCTTCGTGTAAGCTTCCTGATTTATAAAGATGCCTTCGGGTCCCTGTCTAATATTTAAACCAAGGAAAAAGTTAATAGGACCCATTGAGCTCATTTCAAATTTAGTCTCCATCAGCTTTCTGAATTCAGCGGTTAGGCTGGAATTCGTTGAGCCAAAGATGATGTCATCGACATAAATTTGAACTATCATAAGGTGGTTACCTTCATTTTTGCGAAAGAAGGTTGGGTCAACCGAACCTTGTTTGAATTTAGACATCTTTAATAATTTAGTTAGCGTTTCATACCAGGCTCTCGGAGCTTGTTTGAGACCATACATAGCTTTATCCAAAATGTAGCAATGATTTGGATACTTTTCGTTCACGAACCCAGGAGGTTGCTCTACATACACTGTTTCTTCTAGTTCTCCATTAAGAAATGCACACTTGACGTCCATTTGGAAAACTTCGAAGTTTTTGTGAGTAGCATAAGCAAGAAAGATTCTCATAGATTCGAGCCTAGCTACCGGAGCAAAAGTTTCTTCACAATCAATCCCTTCCTCCTGAAAATATCCTTTTACAACCAAACGAGCTTTGTTCCTTATCACGTTCCCTTCCTTGTCCATTATATTCCTAAAGACCCATTTGAGACCAACAACCGAGGCATCTGGAGGAGTTGGAATGAGGCGCCAGACTTTGTTCCTTTCAAATTCGTTCAGTTCGTCTTGCATTGCTTGAACCCAATCGGAGTGATCGAGAGCAGTGTTAACTATCTTCGGTTCAACTTTGGATACGAAAGAGTTAAACATACAAAACTCAACTTTGGAAAATAAGGAGGTCTGTTTTGCCTTCAGTTGTGATCGGGTTAGGACCTTTTCAGAGACATCACCAACCACTTGAGAGATAGGATGATCTCTGGTCCATTTGGTGAGAGGAGGGTAGTTTGGATCAAAGGTTGGGTCTAGTTCAGCATTGATCATTTCTTCTGGCTCGGATTGGCTTTTGTAGTCGAGCGACATATCAGCATGCTCCCCTTCGATAGATAAGCTATTAGAAGCTTGAGGTTCAGAGGTTGCTTGTGGTGCTGGGCTTTTAGACGTTGATGCACCTTCGGTTGGTGAAGCACTTTCGGTTGGAGAAGTACTTTTTGGAGTATTTGGAGAACTTGGCTCCCCCTCAACATGCAAGCTTGGCTCCCCCTCAACTTGTGAGCTTGGCTCCCCCTCAACTGAAGCATCGTTGGATGGAGGTTCATTAGAATTCGATCCTCCTTCGTTCATTCTCCTGGCAGCTTCTTCGACAATTTGTTTCATGTGGTCTACCTTGTTGTCTGTTGCACCTGCTTCTGAGAGAGTAGCTTTTTCTGGTTCGTCAAAGAGCTCCATAAACTTCTCGTATAGATTAGCGATCGAGACTGTGACTTGGCCAGTTTGAGGAAAGATTTCCTCAGCTGTGTCTTCTTTGGTTTGCAGCTTTTTGACATAGCTATCATCAAAAGTCACGTAGTAGGTCTCTTCGATTTTCCTCGAACGCTTGTTTAGAACCCTGTATGCTTTGGAAGTGAGAGAGTAGCCCAGAAATATTCCTTCGTCGGCTTTGACATCGAACTTGTTACGGTGTTCTTTAGAGTTAAAGATGAAACACCGTGAGCCGAACACGTGGAAAAATTTCACATTGGGCTTTCTGTTGTTGAGAATCTCGTAAGGTGTGAGCGTGAAGCGCTTGTTGAGATATGACCTGTTCTGTGTAAAACAAGCAGCATAAATAGCATCAGCCCAAAAATAAAGAGGTAAGGAAGCGAAACTTAGCATAGTTCGGGCAGCTTCACACAAAGATCGGTTTCGCCTTTCGACAATTCCGTTCTGTTGAGGTGTGTAGGGAGCTGAGAAGTTGTGACTTATTCCCTTTTCTGCTAGAAATTCTTCAAATTCCCTGTTCTTGAATTCCAGACCATTGTCGCTCCTAATGTTGCGAACGACCTTCTTGAGCTGTACTTCAATTTGCTTGATAAACACTTTCAGCTTATGAGTCGCTTCAGATTTGAGCTTTAGAAAGAACACCCATATAAATCGTGAAAAGTCATCAACAATAACAAGAATATACTTGCTACCACCGATGCTTTCGATAGATGATGTACCACACAAATCAATATGAAGTAATTCGAGTGGTTCAACAACTTTAGTGTTAATTATAGATGGATGACTTTGACGACTCTCCTTTCCCATTTCGCATGCAGCACACAAATGATCTCTGTCGAACTTGAGCAATGGAAGACCTCGAACATGACCTCCGGTGACAAGTTTGTTGATATCTTTAAAGTTGAGATGAGAGAGTCTTCGGTGCCACAACCAGCTTTCGTCATATTGTGCTTTTGATAGCAAGCATATAGCTGGGTTTCCTTTGATGGGTTTGAGATTTAGAGGAAACATTTCACCCTTGCGTTCAGATTTGAGAATTACTTTCTTCGTCTTCTTCTCAATAATTTCAGAACCTTCATCGTCGAATGAGACTTTGAGACCTGTACCTCCAACAAGCTGAGATACACTGATGAGGTCGTGTTGCAGTCCTTCCACATATGCCACCTTTCTTATGGTAAAATCACCATTAGTTATCATTCCGTGTCCCTTTATGGTGCCGAAAGAGTTGTTTCCAAACTTGACGTTGCCACCATTTGCAAGAGACCTGTATTCCCTGAGCTCCTCTTTCCTCCCTATCATGTGACGCGAGCAGCCACTATCGATGTACCATTCTTCGTCAAACTGCTCGTCACTTATAACCTGTAAAAGTTAAGCAGATTTAGGAACCCAAAGTTTCTTGGGTCCACGTGAGCCTTTCACAGGAACAGGAATAGTAAGAGAGATGTCAACAAGATATGTTCGTTTTATAAGTGTTGTTTCATTTTTCTTTTTAATGGTAAAGACTTTTATTTTATTAGGATTGGGTGCGTTCGGTTTAGACTCTGGTGTGGATGTAGAAACCTTCTGTTTGCCCTTTTGTTCAGCTGACGAATGAGGTTTTTGAGAACGAACAGAATGAGCTTTAGAGCAAGATGGAGATGAATTAGAAGAATTAGAAGAATTAGATGAGTGTGAAGGAGTGGGCTTAGATTGAGATGACTTCTTGGCTGGAGACTCTAGGTGACCCTTTTGCTTTTGATCATTGGTGGGACTGACCTTAGAGTTTTGATTTCCTTTGATAACAGAACCGAACCTTTGCTTTCGGTTGAAGTCGTTCTGTGAACCGAACCTTGGCTTTCGGTTGGAGTCATCCTCAGAACCGAACATTTGCTTTCGGTTGGTATTCTTTTCCGAACCGAACCTTGGCTTTCGGTTGTTGTGGCTCTCATGCTTTTTGACAGGATTGTTCTCAAACTTCAGATTTTTGTCTTGATGTGAGAAATATGCATTCTGGGATTGCCAGAATTGTTTCCTTTCAGAGAGATTCTTCTTGTATCTCTGGTTCCTTTCACGTTTCTTATTCCTCATCTGCTTCGGTTGATGATGGATATTGGCTTTCATTTTTGGTTTCTCCTTGGCTGGTTCACTTTGGACTGTGGGAGTTTCACTTTGAACTGACGAATTAGAGGGAACTTCTTCTTTGGCTGAGCTTCCATTCTCTTGAGGAATGTCTTTCGTACCACTGGTACTTGGCACATCGAAATTATCTGGCTTGTTTAGGGGTTCTGGTATGTATCTACCTTTACTAATCCAAGAAGTCCTTTCTGACAAGCCTTTCGTTTCATCTGCATTATCGATTGGAGCTGACCAAAAGAACTCATCACAGCCATCAGCATTATCTTCATTTACAATAGCTGTGAGTTCAGCAGTCTGATGTTCGGTTACTCCAGTAACCTTGTACACTTGATTTGGAGTGGTCCTGACCTTTTGATATACAACCGCTTTCTCTGCTAAGATCGGGGACTTTTGTTGGGACAATCGAGCGAACTCCACTGAATTTTTAGAAATTAGATTCTTGTGGTTTTCAGATTCGCTTTTTACAAATTCTGAGCAGTCAACCGTGTCCTCTACAGAAATTTCACTCATATTGTCATCCTCATTAAGCTCAGATGCATTTTCAACATCAATTTTATTTTCTGAGCTCAAGTTGGCATTTAAAGAGTCAAATTTTTGTATGGTTTCGGTTCTCAGTGTAAGTCTATCATTTTCATCAAAAAGGTTTTTGAGCATGTCCTTGTGGTCCTTGGATTTAATGAAAGATTCAATTTTGTCCAGTCCATACATATAGGTCGGATTGACGTCATCAGATGATATCACACTCTCACAATTATAAGCTTCAGCATCGATTTCATCCTCCTTAAACTCAAGGAAGGGCAAAATCATGCGATGGATCTTTTGTCCTATCTCACAATCCAAGTGAAGCTGAGTAATATTAGTATAAAGACGTTTTGCAATCAAACAAAAAACATTACGCTGTTTTAACAACTTTAAATTGTCTCTCTGTAAATAAAGGTTTTCGTCTTTTATTTTAACTAATTCAGACTCCTTCAACTCGATCCACATGCACCGCTCCTCACTCTTCGAAGACACCCTGCTTAATTGATCAGTTAGGTTAGAATTGGTGACTCGAGTTTGAGTTAAACTACTATCTAGATGTGAGATTTGTGAATTAACACTTTTTAGTTCTTTTTCATAGGAGCTTTGTGGTACTTTAAATGAAACAAAAACCGATTGTACCTTCTTGATCAGTTCATCGAGTTTGTTGAACTGCACGCTAAGCGGTTTGGCCGTAAAGCACATATCCTACTGCTCCTTCGGTTCATTGCTTCCACCATCGGTGTTGTATCCCCTCATCTGAGATACTTCATACACCATCAAGCACCTGCCTCCACTGCTCTCCTCTTTAGCCACACAAGCCTTTCCATGCGAAGGCCTCCTCACTTCATCGTCTTCGGAGTCGGTTGACCAAACTTCCACTCCACCGAACTCGTCATCAGCAACCGAACCCTGCACAATTAGAGCATTCATGGAAGGGTTAGCAGTAGATTTCTTCTTCCTCATCTCATCAAGCTTTTTCTGCAGCAAAGCCTCCTCATCTTTTTCAGCCATCTTTTTGAGAACACAATCCTTAGCATAGTGGTTTTTCCCACCACAGTAGTAACAGCTCACTCCAGAATCACCATCTGCCTTCGGTTCCTTCTTGGGCTCTTCAACCTTCGGTTCATTGTTAACCTTTTCTGAACTATAACTCCCCTGCCAGTTTCGATTTTTGTTGCTGGGGAATCTTTTCTTAAAGAACCTCTTGGGATTAGACACCATCATAGCATAATCCTCCGACGTGAGGTCATACTCCTCCAGGTTGAAGTCTTCATCCTCCATCACAGCTTTACTTTTTGAAAGGAGGGCCAGCGAACCTAGGCTTGAAACAACGTTCTTTTCCTGCAGCATAATCTTCTCCTGGGACTTGAGAATACCCACCAGTTTTGCCAAAGAATAAGATTTAAACTGTTCATGGGCTTTAACCGTGGACACCACTGCTCTCCACTCTGACCTTAGACCATTTAGAAACGTAACCTTCTGCTCGATAAGCTTCCTTTCGATGTCATGTTTGATCATCTTGTTGAGAAGATGATTGAAGCGATCAAACGTTTGGGTCACAGTTTCGTCGGCTCCTTGCCTAAATTCTCCAAACTCAGATAAGATCAAGGTTTGGATAGAATGTTCAAGATCCTCGTCTGTAGAGTACAGTTCACGAAGTCTATCCCAAACTTCCTTTGCCGTCGTGCATGAGCTTACCAATCTGAAGGTGTCGGACTGAAGGGCGAATCTGATCAATCGTAACGCCTTGATATTGCACTGGAATTTGTCCTTTTCATCTTGCGCAATATCTTTAACATCCTTCAGCAGATCATTATACTCCTTTTGAGTTTTAATAATCCTCGACGTTGCAAAGTGAGAGAAAGGTCCATTAATGATTGCTTCCCGTATGAGGTATCCCTTATCCTCAGAACCTATAACATAGTCTTCGAAGTGATGCGCCCAGACTTCATAATCATGGGTATATAGGATGGGAATCTTCGTGGTTGAACCGATGCTGTTGGAAATATTGATGGGATTCGATTGCGACTCGTCCATTATGATCGAAAAACCTGTTCAAAGATCAGACTTGTAATAACTCAGATTAGGGCAAAATAATAAATATCAAGATACGTCAATAATGAGATGACGGCTCAATAAATATCAGTAATTGCGGAAAAACCCTAATTGAAACCTTTTCACAGAAAAGAAGTGTATCGATTACACAGCCTCCTGCTCTGATACCAATTGATGAGATTAAAACTTAATCTTGAAGATCGATTAGATCTTAAACAGGTGAAGAAATATTTAAACAATAAGAACGAAAGCAAAAGTATGAACAACTCAACGATGAATCAAACGAGTCGAATGATTATAAGCAAAACCCTCAGAAGAGCTCGATCAAGAACATCGACTGTAGAGGGTTGGAGGTTTACAAGAACGATAAAATAAATCTGCAATGCTATCGTAATCGTTACTTCTTAATTGTTAACCTAATATGCATGCAAGCATATCTTTATATAGTAAACCTAGAAAACTCACGGTTGGACAGGCCCAATACCGGAGTACAAAATAAATGGACTATCAGCCGAGCCCAATGACGCAATCTTCAAAAGAGTCTTCAACTCAACAATAGGGTTTGGTATCGAGATGGTTTGGGTAATTATTTTCAGTTGAGTTTTTCTTTCGAAAGTTACACGGGGCGACCGTGGGAGTGTCTTTTTCTCAACAGTCGGATGGGAATTCAGTATTTCTGATAATTGGTAGGAGTTGGGACAAAGGAGGTCTCGACTGATCATGGGAAGCAGCCATGAGGCAGCATGGTCCTTCGGGCAATAGTTGTGATTTGAGGTTTCATATGGGAGTGGGATAATGAGTTGTTTGGGAAATGCTAAGTCACTTGCAGTGGGATTAAATAATCTCAGAGTAATTGATTTTACCCTATTACGCAAGTCTCATCTGAGTCAAACAGTTGCAGGGATGAATCTCCTACTCGAGGGATTATCTGAGCCTTTCGTCTAGTATAAGTATTATGTAGCAGTATTTGGTTAGTGACAATGTTCCCTTGGAAGTAGCGATGTGATTGGGGATCGAAAGCATTTTGTTGGTACGAAACACCATAAGGTTGGCATGGTGGTGGTTCGGTGTAGGAGGTCTGACAGAGAGTCATACCATTGAAACTATAGGTTTCGGAACTCATGTGAGATAGGATTGATTTTTATTCCAGGAATTATGGTTTCATTCTTCATCAGGCTTGAAGAACTAATCTAAGGATGGTTTCAGTAGTTCTGGATAAGTCGTTGTATGTTAAGAGTTGGAAGTGTTATGTTTGGTCTATTATTCACTGAGAGTTCGACATGGAGTTGTTTTAGTATGGGTGGTCTGTCGAGAGTCAGACCATGATAGATTTCAGGTCTCAGAAAAGTAGAAGTGGTTGGCAGAGGCCAAAGGTTTTATTGTTGTCCTCAGGATGGAAGTTTCAGTTGTCTTGGGAAGATTTTCTTACGCACATAATTTTTTACTGTGTTATTCAAGTTGTTTGTTTTGATATAAGTGTTATTAAGGAGCAATTCGAAGATGAAATCTAATTTAAGTGGGGGGGGGGAGTTGTAACACCCGTAATCTAGAACATCAATTGTGTAAGAAATCCCCTTTTCTAAGGACCAACTCATCGAGTTGATGGTGGGCAACTCGATGTGTTTGAGGCTTTTGGGTCATGTGTTTTTATGGACCAACTCGGTGAGTTGGTGAAGGAAACTGGACGAGTTGGACACTGATTTAGAAACCCTAATTTTAGGATTTTGCACCCTATTTAAACACCTTAAGTCTTAGGTGTTGGCCTCATTCCTAATCTCCATAGCCCCTAACTTTAATCTCGAAACCCTAGAGCCTCCTTGAGTGTTGTGAGCTCATTATGGGTGTGTTTTTGTGTGTTTGAAGCTCATTGAAGGAAGGGAAGCTTGGTGAAAGGTGGTGGTTCAAGTAGGAGCTTTCAGATCTTGATTCTCTACTCCATTTCAAGCATATTTCGGGTATAATGTTCTAACCTTGCTTAATATTTGCTTAGGTCTCTTCTTGGGTTAGAATGTATGATTTTATCCATGGATGGATGGTTAATGGGGAAGTAGAAGTCCGAAGTGTTTATTCTTTTAGATCTATGATCTTCATGAGCTCTTTTGGCATAAAGATGCCAACTTTATGGGTTTAAAGGGCTTCATGCATTCATTAAGTCTTTCATTTAGCCTTTTTGAGTTCTTGAGCTCCTTTTAGTCATGCTTAAGCATAAAGATGGAAACTTTATGTAGCCATCTAGCTATATAGGGTCAGATCTACATTTTGGGGTTTTGTCCTTGATGATTAAGTGCTTAATGGTTGATCCCTCACTCTTTTAAGTCTAAGGTTTGGGTTTGGACCCCTTTGGGTTGTTCCTAGGGGTAAAGTTGGAAACTTTACCCTTCTTGATCTCATATTGGTCAAGATTTGAGTTGTGGAGTCCTTGGAGTTGATAATGTTCATTTAATGTATTAAGATGTAGGTTTCTGGTGAACTCGGCGAGTTTATGGATAAACTCAGAGTTTATGGATGAACTCGACGATTTGGCTCGACTTTTCCCAACTTCGCGGATTGCTAGATGAACTCAACGAGTTGAAGGATAAACTTAGCGAGTTGGGTCAGCTCACGTTATTGACTTTGACTTTTGACGTTAGCCTTTGACCAAGTTTGTTCCAAGGGGTATTAGAGGTAATTTAATTGTAATTAAGGGTTATATGGGCTTAGGATAAGGCCCATTGGGCCTTTGTGGATCTTTTGGAATTGGGCCTCAGTTTTGGTTCATGTTGGGGTTAGGGGTAAAATGAGCATTTTACCCCAAGTATGGTTGGTAGGCCTTGGGATGGATTCCTATTGATAATAGGGTGTTATTTTGATCTAATTGTTCGAAGGTGTCGTCATGGCAGCAGCTAGGGATTTCTCTCGATGAGCTTCCACATACGGGGTGAGTCTCCTCACTATCTATGGGTTAAAGGAACCAATGCTGACCCATCTGGTTTATGTATGGTAGGAACACCCATGGCGTGACCCTTGGCATTTTGTATGGAAGACTAGGAGGCGGCTCCTGGAACTTGTCTGTTATAAATGTTAGCTAAGTAGTTGTATATTGTATGCTAGTTGTCTTTATGATATTTTCATAGAAGACCAGGAGGTGGCTCCTAGAACTTGTCTGTAAGACCTAGGGTTGTGGCCCCCGACCTAGCAAGGAAGACCACGAGGCGGCACGTGACATAAAGGCAAGAGTCTGGTTTGCACATAGCACTCCTATTGAATATGCTTATGTGTGATATGTATGGCTCATGATTATGTATGTTATGCAAGGCTCGTTTGATATGTCAGTATGTGGTATTTGGGGGAACTCACTAAGTTGTGTGCTTACCGTTTGTGGTTTATGGTTTTAGGTACTTCCCTTTCGAAAGGAAAGGGCCTGACTTGATCGTAGCTCATACCCCTGTGTTTTCCGCAATGTGTGATCTTTGGGAATGAACTCTGATAATTGTCTTATTTTAAATATTTTTGAATGTTTGGATAAAGTTAAAATGGTGTTTTGATTATAATAAAAATGAAATTTTTACCCATGACTTTCGAGATGTTACAGAAAAATCTAATTTACTCCTAAACTAACTCTTAATTCCACTTATATCCAAGATGAGACTTGAACCCTTGACCTTAAAGAGGGAGGGCAACACCTGATACGGTTAGGTTAGAAACCCTTTTGTTAGATAAACTTCATATTTGTATTTAATAAAAGATGCATGTAAGCAAAACATGGATGTGCATTCCAACATGGATGCCTATTGCCATTCTAGGACACTCAATTTGGTCAATCGCTTACATATAACTTAAGTAGTCATATATATATATATATATATATATATATATATATATATATATATATATATATATATATATATATATATATATATATTGTAATTCTATGATGTTCATCTTTAATAATGTTTTAAAAGAAACTAAAGAGCTAATAGCCTAGCGGTACCAAGACTTAACAGGTAGATCCCCTCAACCAAAGCTTGAGGGTTCAAGTATCATTTGATACAAAATATAGATTTAGTAGTAGAATAGTGGATGCATGTGTTAGCTGTTTTAAAAAAGTACATGTGACAAAAGTTCAATGACTTAGCTGACATAAACAGACATGTTATTCTATCACATTACGCCTTTAACAATGTTTCAAATACATATTATGTAGACGTCATGTTAGCAAAACTTCACTATAAGTAAGTAAGTAGTAGGTCACTTGTAACGTGGGTAGTGATTGGAACACTTTTTTGCAAAAGTACAATACATTAAAATATACTAAAAATGTTGGTTGCTTAGGTGAGACAAATAAAAAAGTTAGTTGCTATTCAACCCATACAAAGATTAGAATGTTGTTTGTGGTTAGCTTTTTTAGTATTTAATATATATATATATATATATATATATATATATATATATATATATATATATATATATATATATATATATATATATATATATATATATGAAGGTTAGAAACAATTCAAACCAAAGTAAAGATATATTTTGAATATAAAAGGAAAAATGAAGGGCTAGTGTAGTAAGTTAATTCCAATTTGATTTGATACAACTATTTCTTCTCCAGCACCAACCATTACCGCACAATACATTCCCCATGGTGTGGTGTTATCGCACATGTGTGGTGCCACATGGCACTAACCGCATTGTGCGGTGTGCCCATACCCTTAAGTCGGAGTAAAACAGACTTACTTAGAATCCTATATCTAGATAGAAGTTATTGCCTCTAAAGTTCCTTTATTCGAAGGACTTCCCACGAGTCAACATGATAAGTGAATTCCAAGACCATCAAATGCACCTAATTTTACAATTTAATAAAGTAGAATACCAATCTCATCAAATAATAAACAAGGTTGATTTGAGAAAACATAATTATGTTAGAAATTAATAACTAAATTGAACAAATAAGAAATTGATTTCAAGTCGTATACATTTCATGAACAAATAAGAAATTGATTTCATGTTGTATGTATTTCTTTGGTGTTATCGCACATGTGCATATGGGGTGGAAAGTATATAGGAGTAGAGATGGGGATATATGAGATGGGTTGGTAGGTTTCATAAGGTAAAAAGTAGAATACACATATGCACCACTTTCGCTATGAAGTTCTTGCTTTTGGTTCGTTATTAACCAAATTTTTAAATATTTATTACAATAATATTTTTTATGTTAGTGTATATTCGATAAACAATATAAAATTTCTCTTATTAGTAAAGGTTTAAGTTTTAAATCAATTATATATAAAATTTATAGATTTATAAAAATAACTAATTACCATCAATGTATATATGTATTTTCCTAATACCAACATATGGCACACAACAATATGCAGGTCCGGTTCGGAGGATTCAAAAGCCTAGGACGGAGAGAATAAAAAAAGCCCTTAGGCCTTAACGTGTAATGAATTAAATTACATAAACTAATTCTTTTTATTAAAATAACGATAAACTTTATAGCAATAAACATAGCAAAATCATAGTATTTTAATGATTAATTATATATTGTAAGAGCTATCCGACGACCCGTGAAACTCTCCTAACATTCTTGATAATCAAATAACCTAATTTATGATAAACAATTTTACAAGTAACATAATCTAGTAACGATAATATGATAAAGTGGTATTTGATTCTTTAAATACTCATGATTTCTAAATTCAAACAATTATACAATAAACATAATTACATAAATACCTAATCTCATTCTCATAATTCAATTTCAGTTTCTAATAGTAATAATTTTTTCAATCATTCATTATAATCTAATTGAATCATATTTCAGAATAAAATTAAGATTTCATAATCTGATTAGTGATAATAAACTACTAAATTGATTTCTATGATTTTTGAATCCGAGAAATTGATAAGATTTCATTCACTCATGTTTAAACATTCTATTAAACTGATTTCTATAATGATAATAAACTATTAAACTGATAATCTATGAATCATTCAAGTATGAAATTGACAATTATAAACTTATAATCCTCAATTTTTCATAAATCGTAATCTATTAGACTAATAACTATTATAATATTACCTGATTAGTGATTTGCAGGACTGCAAGAGATCAGATAATTGTCTAATCGATCCTTGTTGTTACTGTCTTACTGATTGGTGATTGCTGAAAGTTAAGTTGATGTGGCTTCGTTGTTGTCGTGGTGTCGCCCTACCCTGCTCACCGATGGTTGCTTTTTTTTTTTTAATGATGATTTCTGGCTTCTTTTCGTCGAATGTTGATACTCGATGCCGCCTTGTGCAGTTGTGCCTTCTCCCGTACGTGATGCTAATGGTCCTGGACTGGTTTGCATTTGGATTAGGCCGAAAACTATATATACTATTTTAAAAAAATTGGGCCCCTGAAAATTATGAGCCCTGTTCCTATGCTCTTCTTTCCCTTGGTCTAAACCGGGCCTGACAATATGTCTCATATAACCAACCTTTATATTATTTTTAGTGAGTTTCATTTTCTTTTTATAATATATAGTACATGTGAGACCAACGTATTATACGAGTTGATTAAAAATAAGTTAAATATGAATTTGTAAACATTAAACATTTTGTAAAATAAAATTTTGAAATAAATACAAACAAAATTATGAATACATAATTAATTCAATCTATACTGATAGAAAAACTATTAACATATTTTAAATCGATGTAAATAACATTAATATTTTTTGAAAATGATAGATGAGTAGATGTTAATTTCGAATTTTGAAATCAAATGGATGTGTTTTATGAGCTAGAATATTTGAAACTATCAATGATTTTGTCCTTAGGATTAGGATTAGAATAAAAAAAGAAAAAACATGTTAATTGCAATTTATTATCACATTCATTACATTAATACATTATATATATAAATACGTATAAATAGAAGTATTATATGTGTTTTTATTTTTAAAAATTGAAAAATCAAAAATTGGCATATGAATAATATTTATTTTAAAAATACCATAAAATGATAAATATCAAAACTCACTAGAGATGGACATGTAACGGAAAACATCTTGATTTATTAGATATAAATTTTATTGGTTTTATTGTTGATATTGTTAAATTAACATGATGTATATGTTTGAAAGACTTTGAAACTGTAGTTATAATTGACTTCAAAATATACAAGGTGATTGTGATTTTTAGTTCGAGTTTTTTGATGAAAATTTTATTATGACCGCATAATATGTAATGTGATGACCGATTTATAATTTATCTAACATATTGAGATCAAACTTATAAAGTTTATATCATATTTGTCAAATATTGTCATCACACAATTTTTATTTTGTACAACTTTATATCACATTAAAAGCACTTTTCTTGACTAAAAAGTATATGTTAGACTGACATTCCGAACTGAAATTCCCGTTCCATAGAGGAAAAAAAATCAATTCCGGTATTCCGATAACAAGTTAAAAATCAGATGAATGGTTTCGTAAATTTTTAAAAATTTGTTTTATGCTTAACAAAATCTATCAAAAGTTGAAGAAATTAGACATCTCGGACGTGTCAAAACATGTAATATGTATTTTTTTTCATTTGCACCAAATACTTTTCAAAAAACTTTACCAATATCCAAATTGTCTTTTCAAAATGTTTAATATCATCCATTCTTTGATAACATGGCTCATGTAAAACCTTGGTATTGTATCTACTTCATGGTTGCTAGTTTTTAATTTTGTTAGATTTTAGTAAAAGAAGCATTTCCTTGGAATTCCGAAATTGCTCGTTTGATTTCAAATTTGTTTTTGAAATTCTTGTATCTTGTTATTTATTTATTTATTTTTCTTTTATGTATTGTATTTGGCTAAAAAAATGATTTTGATGTTATATAAAGTTAGTCTGGAATGTCACATTCTAGAAAAAAAAAACATTTTTTCAAAACACAAAAAACTTGGTCATTTTGATTGTTTATTTTTTTTAAGCAAAAAACAAACTTAGCATAATTCTATAATCATTTGCCAAAAAGGTAAAATAAAAAATTAAGAAATGACGCAAATATCCAATGAAATCGCAAGTGGCCGTTACGGCTACAATTTCATCAAAAATATAAAAAATAATTTCGATTTTTACATGAAAAAAACGAAAATTTATGTCATTTAATTGTGATTTCCTCTCCAAAATATCATCTTGGATTTTTTTTCTCATAAAGTGAAATTTTACAAATATTTAATACATAGTTTAATTATGCATTAGACACTTACACAATTTCACTTGAAAAGATAAAATCTCATATAAGATTTTGGATTTTGGAGGTAGAATCTTAGATGCCAGATGTCATTTGTATTTCGTTATACAAAAATGGCAAACTTTGAATAAAAAAAATACTTTTAACGAAATCTCAAACCATGAGCCCCATTTGTACGTGATTTCATTATTTGTTTCAACCTTTTTTTCTTACTATTTTTTAACAAATAATTAAAAAACTAGGCTAAATTTGTCTTGTTCTCTATTCATAGTGGTTCTTTTTACTGACATCCAAAATTTCCTTTACTCGCATGTGGCATGATTCATAAATTTTAAAAAACCCATGTTATTGCCTAAATTTTCAACCATTTTGACAATTTCACATGACATCAACCACTTCTTTATACTCATGTTGTTATTTATCCAAACGCCAAACCAATTCTTATATAGATGAAAAGTTACAAAAATTGTCAGTTTCCCTTTGAGATTGTTAAGTGTTTGTTTATGTCAAACACCATAATATTGTTGCTAAATGCTAAATAACTAAACTAAAAACCAGATTAACTAATTAAATGTGTTTGGTTAATTTAAAAGTTGTTCAACCTAGCTATGGCAAACCAGAACCATATATAAATTTAGGAGTACCATTTTCAATATGAAAAAACATATTACTTAGCATATTATATTTGTATTTTGAAACATCTAATTGATGATATGACATCTTTATGTCTTTTAATCAAATAAATAAATAAATAATGATGTTTGAGGATGTACCATTTTCATGCAAAAAACATATTACTTAGCATATTATATTTGAATTTCGAAATATCTAATTGATGAAATATTTATGTTTTTAATCAAAATATATTTTTTAATAATATTTGAGGATGTACCATTTTCATGAAAAAACATATTACTTATGGTTTTTAACAGATCGAATAAATCCAAAAATCCATCAACTCCTACCCATTGAGCTTATATAGTAGAATGTGTTTGGTGATCACCATAAAAGCGTTTGTAGTTCCTTTTCTTATACTGAGGATGACCAAATCTCTTTAATGCATTCTCTTGTGCTTTTCAGATTCTGTAAGACCAAAATGGAACAAAGCTTCCTCTTTCCAAAATCGAAATTATATATATTTGTAGTAAGAGGAAGCTTCGTGGAAGCTACCCCAAGTCCCCAACGTCCCCATCTTTTTTCTTTGTAAATCAGTAAAAGAGATCAACATATTTCATACCCTCCATCAATTTCTTATTTCAATAAAAGAGTTAGCAGCATCATATATACAAGTCAAGAAAATGACAGGTCAGAGAATGAAAACCTAGCTGGAAAAGAGAATTCAAACTTCACATTGATTTGATTAATTAGTAGTTATTTGTGTAAGTTTGTATGTTTGGTGCACGCCGGAATAATTCTTGAGGGACTAAGTGAGTAAATTGTGGAATCTGCAGGACTGGACGTGAGTGAATGCTTTGTGTACAGTTGTACCTTGTAGGCTGTAGCTATGTGTAGGCAAGGTGCATTAAAGAGTGACGTTCGGGGTATACAGATATACGTGTATAATCCCACATAGGAGACGTATTAGATCTCTTTAGTATGTATGCTATATTTACAGAAAATTTGCTGAGTTACCTTTTGTCATTCTCATCTTTTCTCAAGAGTTTTCACTCATCTTCTTCTTTAGTAGTTCTTATGTTTTAGGGTTTCTTGTAGACCTTTAAACGTATTTAACATTTTTGTGTTTATGTGAGATCATAATTTGTAGTGAGGATCTCATTGTGATCATTGTTTCTTCGTAATAAAGAGGTTATCATTTTTTACAATATTACTTCAAATATGAGCTCAGACGAAGAAAAGTATAACCAAACAATGATGTACAGTGGGATCTACTACATCTCATTAACATCATTGTTTTGCATTTTCCCCATTCTAGCCGACTTCTTCAATGGCTTCTGTGAAGGAAAATTTTGGTTTCCACCCAAGTATTTCTCTCTTAACGTAGTTTCCATCACTGCAATAAATGTCCTGATTGTGATGAAACTCCCTATGGGTTTTTATATTCAGGGCCAAGTAGCCAAGCTAGGAAGCATGGCGACTATGGCGTTCATGTCCACCATGGTGGCTAACATGCTCCCTTCTTTGGGATATATGGACAACAAGACACTTGTTGATACTGTCATAGGTTTTACTATTCCAATTATCCTCGTAATTGTGGATAGTTTTATGGAGTTTAATTATACAGGTGTTATTAGCCACGTGAATTTAGCATACACCCTCATCGCTATGCTACTCTTCTTACTAATAATTTTGATTTCTGCTGCGATAGCAACTCCTTCTCTTAAGCAGATTTTAGAGGCCCGGTATCAAGCCACTAGCCAAAGAGTGTCAAGAAATCAACGTCCAGAAGATAGATTCAATGTCGAGAAGCTGAGAGAATATGTGAAAATACATCTAATCTTGGCAGAAACTTGCGACCCTCAGTTTGCTTTGGCTAGTAGTCCATTATCCTCTACTTCTGGCTTAATTTGCTTACTTGTTTTACTCATCTACATACCTGTGGCTGCGTTAGTATTGATAAACAGATCATGAGAGAATGTCGGGATCTCGTTATAGATGGTGGCCAACCATTACAAGACAGTCTATTGGAGTTGTAGTGGGTTCCATTGCTCCGATATGTAGATATTTCACAGCCACTCGTTTGGAAATCTCTGATGTCTTTAAAGTAGAAGAGTATTGGACTCTAAAGTTGAGCGAGTGGAAAGAAAGTCGTATCTCTTTTGTATCAAATAGCCGATCAAGGAATGTTGTCTTTAAATTGAAAAACCACATTCTCAGTCTTTGGATTGGATTTCAGAAGGGAATTGTTGTAATGTGCCAAATAATAGGCATCATCCCCATCTACATAGTAGTTCTAATATGTGTCGCTTATTGTTATTTCATGTGATTATAGGAAGTTGGAAATTTGGTTCGTTGGATGTAGTCGTATGGTACTTGATGTGTATGTTCTAGCGGTTTTTAGAATCATGCTCAGTCTAAATTGAAACTGATCAAGTGAAAAAATGAATGAAAGATAACAAAATGAATGGTGATTTTTCTCCTTTAATTTTCGTTTAGAAAAGGTCTATATGACTATATGACTATATCAGTATCTATTTAGCACAAGGTTGCAACATGCCCGCATCATTGGATAACATGAGACTACAGAAATAACAAAGGGAAAATGACTTAAAAACCCAAGAAAGTTTCCAAACTATTCAAAAAGTCACGATCATCTTTTGTCTGTTCAAAAAAACCCAACGAAGTTAACTTTTTGTCTAACCAACAAAGTTCCAAACCATCCAAAAAATCCCAATTTTATTTTGTTTAAGTTCATTGGGTCTTTTTTGAACAGTCAAAACATGATTTGAGTTTTTTAAACGTTTTGGAAACTTTGTTGGTATAGCAAGTCATTTTCCCGATACGGTAATAAGTCACGTCATCTATTTTTCTTATTTGACTTTTAGGAAAGTGTAACTTAGTTGGGTTTTTAGACAAAATGTTAAATTCGTTGAATTTTTTTGGACTGACAAAACATGATTTGAGTTTTTTGAACAGTTTGGAAACTTCGTTGGCTTGTAAATCATTTTCCCAAATAACAAAACATAAGTAACATGTCGAAACTTGGGAATTTCACTATTAATCGATTGAACTTTAACCGTGTTATGGCCTATATCTCTGGGTTCTAGCGGAGAGCAACTAACTTCAATAAACATAGATAACTGGAAATTTTAATTAGCAGATCGGCTTTCGTGAATGAGGAAAAATCAAGCGTCCAAAATGGACTCACATTCTATTTTAGGAAAAGGAAGTAAGCTTTTCAAGTGAAAGTTGGACAAAACCAAAAGGATGGCATGTACTTACTCTTCAGTCTTTTTTTATTTATTTATTTATTTATTTTTTTTTTAAATCTTTCTTTTTGATCCCTCGGTAGATGCACAAAAGACAGTCTCCATGCTTGACACCTCATCCACCTCTATGGCGACTTTTGAAAATTATAAGACTGTATATTACTAGCTTTTCTTTTGTACTACCTTTGTTTATATCTTATTTAACCATTGCTTTCGCTTGAGACATGAACTCCATGGTACAAAAAATCAAAAACCATTTTCAGCTTTAAAATATGGGAACCATGCATGCTTTCATGCTTTTCTTTTGAATTCTCCATACTTTGTACGAAGATAGCCAATAAATGATAGTCACCTTACATACGTGCCATCCCATTAAATGCATTAATTATTTCATGAATCTCCTTTTCCATAAGATTGGAGGGAGTCATTTCTGCAACCATCCTGGTATTGCCTCGTTGGCTCGGTAAGCAACATGCTGCAACCTCGGCATGCTGAATGTCGAGCCCCAACTCGGTAGATTCTTGCCACACCCACCCTCTCTCCTCCATACAATTGATACCCGGTATTACCGCAAAAATTCAATGTTTTATCTACTTTTCAACTACCATAAATAAAACTTACAAAGAGCATTCTCTACCACTCTCAATTCCATTCCTCCGTCCCTCTCTCTCTCTCTCTCTCACACACACACACACACACACATATATATATATATATATATATATATATATATATATATATATATATATATATATATATAGAGAGAGAGAGAGAGAGAAGATCAAATGAGAGCATAAAAAATGTTGACAATACGAGAACATTTATGAATCAATCATTTTACAATGGTATATTAGTATTTGTGTATTTAATTTAAATTATAACAAATTAAATTCAAATCTTAATCTCTAAAATTTTAGCAATATTAACTACTGTTACTTACATTACAATGATTATACCCTTTACCGGCGACAAGGGGCTTTAGCGGCGATTCTAGATATTGTCGCCGCTAAATCCCTTTGTCGCCGGTAAAGGGTTGGCACCCGGATCCGCACTTTCCCCCTCTGTTACATATGGGCCGTTCGATGAGATATCTAATCCAACGGGTGGGGTGTCTTATCGTATTTAACCTAATATCGGCGACATATTTGTCGCCGCTAAAGAGTTAAAATAGTCGCTGCTAATAGTTGACCAAAAAACACGCGGTACCCTTCCCTCCAGTTTGTCGCCACTATTGCTAAAAGTCGCCGATAAAGGTCTACTTGTCGCCGCTATTGCCTCTCGCAGATAAAAAAAACGCACGACGAACCCTCATTTCTCCATTTCCTTTCTGTTTGCTGCGCTTCTTTCCTTCCCTAATTCCAGCTTCATCCGATTTTGAGCCTCTATTTGCTTGTTCCAAGCAAATTTCTTCCCACATTGTGTCCTATTAAGAATCTAGGTATGGTTGAAGTTTTGGGACTAATTTCTAACTCCATTTCTTCAACAAAGGTAAGCTGATTTTTGTAGTTTCCTTTCCAATTTGTATGTTAATTTCGAGTTTTAGCTTCATCTAGTGATTGAATGGTAATAAAATTTTCATATATTTGTTTTTTGTGGTGTTGTTTTGGATTAGGTGTGGTTAAAGCTTTTAGGACCAATTTCTAACTCAAATTCTTCAACAAAGGTAAGTTCATTTGCTAATTTCACTTTTAATTTAAATATATGTGAATTTGTTGTATATATGCCAATGTATGTGTATTTGATGTATATGTGGTATATGAGTATTTGGTAAAAATGATATGTATTTGTTATAAGTAGGATGTTATTGTGTGTATATGAATGTATGTATGTTTATTGTAAATGTGGTATATGATTATGAAACTTTTGTATTTGGTATAAATAGGATGTTGTTATCTATATGTGAAATTATGTGTATTTGGTTTAAGTAGGATGTTATTTTGTGTGTATGTGTATGTATTTGTATTTGGTGTATATGTGGTATATGTATGTAAAAGTATGTGAATTTCATCCTCTTATGTATTATGTAAAAGTATGTGGTTTTGGTATAAGTAGGATGCTATAATTGAAAAAAAAAATATTGTTATAATTTGAAAAAAAAACAAAAAAAAATTTATAAAATTGTTTAAAAACTTATATATAAAAACTAGAAAGTTTCTAGTTTTTACCCAAGCTAACTCCAAATTAATTAACCAATAAGTTATATAGTTAACTTATAATCTTCAAATTAATTTATAAGGTTATATTTCTATAACCAATAATAATCGGTTACCATAAAAATAGGTTAAAGGATGCTATAATTGGAAAAAAAACACAAAAAAAATTATAAAATTGTTTAAAATCTTATATATATTTTAATCTCGACGGTAAAAAAGAACAACAGAACAACATAATATGTATGTAAAAGTATGTGAATTTCATATTCTTATGTATTATGTAAAATTATGTGGTTTTCTTATAAGTAGGATGCTATAATTGAATATCATTTCTAATAATTTTTAATTACATTTGTAGTTGAGGAACGTGTCCGAAGGAAAGTTCGCGGAAAAGCAAAAAATATAAACCTTGAAAAAACAATCTTACAGAACCAGGGGAAACCAATTGGCATGCAATATGATAGGGATATCACATTTAATCCCATAGGAGAGGCGGGAGACATGTTTTCTCTGGAAGTTGGAAAAACAATGTGGCAGATGGTCCCTTTTGACAAATGGAGTTGGAAAAGAGTTTCCCCTGATATAAAGGACACAGTATTACAACATTTAATGGTAATTATTTATTCAAATATATTTTATAGGTTTAACTATAATTGTTTTTTACTTGGTTAACTTTTTTTTTTTTTTGTAGACAAAGTTTGATCTCAATCAAATGTACCAGGATGCACAAGCTAATCTATTGACAGAGAGTTTTCAAGCAGCCTTGTTAAAAGGTTATCGAGAGCGTAAAGCCGACGCAAAAGAATATTTCAAGATAGTCGGAGGGTATAAAGATATCCCGAGAGCATTGGCCAATCCTCTTAATGGTATGCTTATTGATAACTGGGCGAAGACAATTGAGTATTTTCAAACTGACGAACACATAATTGCTTTAGAAAGGAGCAAAAAATCCGTTAAAAGCATACAAATGTGAATTGTGGGGGTTCGAGCTCGTATAACAGTACTTGCTATAAGAAGGTACCGTACGATACATGTAATTATTTATTTAAAATATAATCTAATATTTAAAGTTAAACAGAACCTTAAGAGAGTGGAAACATTTCGCAAAGCTCATACAGATAAGAATGGTGTATTTGTTACTGCTGAATCCGAACAACAACATGTAAGTATTTAATTATAATTTTATCATATATTTAAATGTTTATTTATACTTAATTGTTACTCGCTTTTGGGAGTTACAAAAGCGGTTAGTTGAAGAGCTGTTAAAACAAACTCAAGGTGAAAGTGAGTTAACGCCCGCTCAAGAAAGAGCTACGTTCGAGAAAGTATTAGGAGAGTGATGTGGCCACATTAGAGGCATTGGCCGCAAACCTTCTGGTCTCCCGACGATTCCACAGCCTTCGCAGCCATCATAACCACCATCACAACCATCACAGGTAAAATAGCAATCTACTTTAGCATCGTAAAATGCATGTTGATTTGTTAGTTTTGGTTTTGTGGTGATTATTTGCTAAAAAGTTTGGTAATTTGGTTTTTATCCCAAGTGCAAAATATAGCAATGTACTTTGGTTTTCTATCTTAGTTTAAAAATAACAATCTACTTTAGCATCGTAAAATGCATGTTGATTTGGTAGTTTTGGTTTTGTGGTGGTTATTTGTTAAAAAGTTTGGTAATTTGGTTTTTGTCCCAAGTGCAAAATATAGCAATGTACTTTGGTTTTCTATCTTTGATTAAAAATAGCAATCTACTTTAGCATCGTAAAATGCATGTTGATTTGGTAGTTTTGGTTTTGTGGTAATTATTTGCTAAAAAGTTTGGTAATTTGAGTTTTATCGCAAGTGCAAAACATAGCAATGTACTTTGGTTTTCTATCTTTGTTTAAAAATAGCAATCTAATTTAGCATCGTAAAATGCATGTTGATTTGGTAGTTTTGGTTTTGTGGTGATTATTTGTGTGACAACCCGATATTTCAACTCTTTGTAATGACCTAATAGGTCAAGTATTGTAACCACTTATGAGTAATAAAATGTATAAATAAGTTCTACTTAAATTCTTTCTATGATTTAATGTCTTTGAACCATGATCGTGCGTAAAAAGATCGCCCAAATCCGACTTCAGATAGCGAAGTTATGAGTTTTCAAAGAAATTCCTTAAACACGATGGATTGATATTAAATAATAAAAACAATAATAAAAATAATTTCGGAATTGGCCAACGGAATCTAAACGAAAGTTGTAGATCGTAGTCTCACCTTCGCGGGGATATAAAGAACGTCGAAAACAGAGTTCGTATGAAAGAGATATGAATTTTTGAAGTTTGATAAATAATTTAAATATAAATTTTATTAAAAGTTCGGTATTATCCGAGGGAGGAGTCAGCCTAGGGCCGAGGTACGCGCCGCGTACGCTCGAACGCCCCGCGTACTCGAATGAAGGGTCTCGGATCGACCACGTCGTCCTATGCGAAGCTACCGACCCGTCCCATCCGACCCGCGAACCCAGGAACCCGTCCCATCCGACCCGTTCAGTCCGAAGAGCGTAAGCAATGACGTACGGGTACGCGCTGCGTACGCCCGTACGCCCCGCATTCGGAGGCGGTTCAGCAACCCTATAAAAGGGATGCGAGCCTTTCCGAAAATGTTGTTCATTTCCTCTCTTTCTCTCCCGATCTTGCCTCGATTTCCGTGCCCGTTCAAACCCGAAGCTCTGGTCTTTTTGCTCAAGTCCCAAGGGTCGATTTTACTCCCGAGATTCCCGAGAATCCCGAGAAAAATCCGTTTCGCGAGACGAAACTCTGCCCGGTTTTCGAGCTCGCTATCTTCGAATTTCCAAGTGAGTTTCATACCCCTTAATCAACTGTTTTAATTATTCTAAATACTTTTAAATGCTTTATGGGGGGGGGGGGGGGAATACAAGTTAAACACTTATAGTTATTGTTTCGGTCACATGTGACAGGGTTAATCACATGTGATTAATAACTAAGAAACCAATGATTTTATCACTGTTCAAACTGTTTTACTTCAAAATGTTTTACAAACTCTTTTACTTATCAAATGCTTTATTGTAAACTTTGTTTTACTACTTATAAATTTGCATGCCTATATACGTATAGCTGTATAAATAATGTTTAAAGGGCTTAGGAAAGCCACCTATCCTATTTCCTTTTCCTCGATTTGGATGTGGTCTGGTGGAATTTCGGGTGACTATCCGAGGGTCGTTTCAATATTAGTTATATGTCGTATATACGTGTATAGACATAAAGGTACTTCCAATTTTCATGCTTATCAAAACATCATTTGTAAGTTACCCTTGGGGTAACACGAGATCATACTGCTACGATTTCTAGATCAACGAGTCAGTTCATTCATGAGTCAATATTCATTACTAAGAGAACATATACAACGATACTAGAACAAGTAATATTATATTACATGCATACGAATACTTTAACAATTGTGATCCACTGTATGGATTCATGTCTTAATTGTCATGAACCGGGTTGTAGCCAGAGTCTCTTGGAGGGAGAGCATTGAGTTTGCGTATAGATCTATACTGGATTGACTATCCTACACCTTTATGTTAGCTACAGTGGGACCGGCAGGTCTACGGGTGCCAAACGTCATAACCTATTTTTCGACTATACGTTGTCGATGTTACCAGTCAATAGTATGGTGCAACTTATCACACGATACCTTAATATAAACCCGGTTTAAGGTAGTTAGTACCACAGTAGTTCATATAAAACGAAACTACCGTACTACAAGAATTTACCCATTACATTTTGGTGATAGCCTCACCTAAACTTAAATGTACAAACTGTATTTTGTTAAATGATAGTTACACTTGGGAAATTTCACACTTTTACATCAAACGAGCATACAAACTGTTAAGCCTTGGTAAAGGGCTACTTTTATACTTTAAACAGAAAATATAGGTTTTTCTAAGAGATTCAAACATTTACAAACACTTACATACATTTACAACTCATACTTGCAACAGGTTCAAAACGTTTTTGATGAACGAACCACGACACTAAAATACTTATGAACTCACCAGCTTAATGCTGACAAACTCTTTCAAAATAACTTGTATTCTCAGGTCATCAGTAGACAGGTACCGATGCTAGCTTTTGAGAAGATGGAGCGCATTCAAGTCTCATCATACTATTTTGATATACATTATATTTTTGGTGTCTAAAACTGTACGGAACACACTTGTATTAAAATGTTTATATTTAATGCAATGGATGATGTTGTTTGCTTATTTACAATTACTGTGTTGTGATACTACACATGACGTCCTCCACCCCAGAATGTTTCTGCCATTCTTGGTTTTGGGGTGTGACAGATTGGTATCAGAGCATTGTTTATAGTGAAGCAAGTATATCAACCCATAAAAGATATACTAAACTATAAACCCATTTGGGATTAAAACACTCTGACCAGGAGTTTATACTTTAAATAGTTAATTAAGTATACTAGTCTGCATTCATGCTAAAACCGGTGTCACAACGACAAAAACAAAAGTATTACGATTGTTAAAAATCACAGGTAAGCTAGGGGATGTATGGTCAGTCTTAGGAATGGCATAGCCTGATCAACTATGCTGGTCCGAGGAGTGATTAGCATATGCCCTAGAATAGTTGTGATGTGTTAACAAGTCTAAAAACTTACCAACAATGCCACAAAAAGATCGGTGGAACTTAAACTTAAAATACTATAGGCGTATTTTGTGCTATTAACTACATACATACTATATCTTTATACCTCTCTTCTCACGTAGATTTAAATGGCTGGATTCCATCACGACAACCCGTACTTTCTAAATGAAGGCAACATAGGAAGGCTCGAAGCAGAGTCTGACGATGAACACCAAATTCCGTTGGATGATCATCAAGCTGAAGGCTTCTCAGATAGATCAGACTCTGAGCCTGAAGTCAACAACCTACCACTCGTAGGTCAACCCCCGAACAACAACCCTCGACCAGCTTTTCCAGATCCTACTCCCCTATGGGCAAACCACTTGAACCGTTGGAGTGAAGAACAGGGTCAACCCTTACCATACTTTGGGGACCGAAGCTTTCACAACGTCAGCAATGGTGGCTCTGCTGACCGAGCCCTGCCTGTCATTATCCGCAGGATAGCTCGTAATGTCGAGCAAGGTAGAGCAGCCATCGACCGAGTCATGGAAATTGATGCCAACTCAGGTGTCAACACAGTCCGCATCCGCCGTCTTGAAGAAGACATGGAACGGACCCGGAGAACCAATGGAACCCTACAGCAACATCTGGTTGCCTCTCAAGCTGAAGTCATGGAACTCCGAACTCGCCAAAGTGCTCATGAGCAACACCTTCAAGAGATGGACCGTCAAATGAGAGACCTTAGGGTCCTCTTAAGGAATATCCGTCGCCGTTAGATGATATCTAGTACATCATTATCTTTTGGGTTAAAGATTTGCCTTTAACATATATGCTCTAAGTAGCACTTGTATGTAAAATATTCCTAACTCTCAGTACTCTAAGTAGGAATCTAAGAACTGTCAAACTTTTCTATGTGGTATGATGTAAGACCTACTGTTAGGTCAATTTTCATTAAACTCATTACATCAGTAATACCAGTATTATTGAAATCTATCTAAATTGTGGGAAAAATCTATACATTTGTGTTTTCCTACTAACATTTTTTTTTGTTGTGATTTCAAACACTCATACAACTGTTGGGCTATGGTTATTTAGTCCATGTATCACTCTCACGTTGCTTACAAATTGATTCTTACCATTTTCTTACCTTTATAAACTTATAGCTGAAGGATGCCTCCTCGCAAATCTCCCAGGAATAATCCTGCACCACCACCTCCACCGCCTCCGGTCATCGATACTGCAGCCCTAAATGCTGCCGTAGGTGCAGCAGTGGCAACTGCCATGGCTCAGTATCACTCTTCTGATGCCAGCAGAGGTGGAACCCCAGTGGAATCAATTCCAGTTGAAACCCCTGTGCGCTCGAGAGAGTGCTCTTACAAGGATTTCACCAACTGCAAGCCGAAGTCCTTTCATGGGACCGGCGGAGTCATTGCTCTCTCGCAATGGTTCGAGAAGACTGAAGCAGTCTTCGAAATATGTTCATGCCCTGCTGCGAGCAAAGTGAAATACGCCGCATGCACTTTTGAAGGAAAGGCCCTAACGTGGTGGAACGGCCACGTTAAATCTCTAACTCTTGTCGTAGCCAACGACATAGGCTGGGAAATGATGAAAGACCTCATGATTGAGGAATATTGCCCGAGGGGCGAGATCCAGAAACTAGAGTAGGAACTGTGGAGCCTGACCATGAAGGGCACCAATATTGTTGCTTACACCGCCAGATTCAGCGAACTGGTGGCCCTCTGCCCCAACATGGTTCCCACTGAGGGGAAAAGGATCGAAAGGTACATATGGGGGCTTGTACCTCCGTATCAGGGGAATGTCCTAGCATCAAACCCCGCTACCTTCGACAGTGCCAAACGGTTGGCACAACGACTCATTGACCACGGAGTCAAAACCCCTGAAATCACAACCACCCTAGCCATCCCGGAACTCTCCAAACCCGCTGATACGAAACGGAAATACTGGGATGAAAAGAAGAAGCAACAGGCGGCCAGGAAGCAGCAAATTGTGGCGATACATGCCGCAATAACCCCTGCTGCTACAACTACTTCGGTGGGTGGGTATGCTGGAAGATCACCCAAGTGCAACAAATGCAACTACCACCACAATGGCCCCTGCCAGGAAATGCAGTGCTCTAACTGCCACAGGAGAGGACACACAATCCGTTTCTGTAAATCTCAGGCGAGACCGATCGCCCAAGTCCCCGGCTCTGGCGCGAGCCCGACATGCTATGGATGTGGCGAAACAGGCCACTATAAAAGGGACTGCCCCAAGACGAAAAATACTGGCGGAACAGGGAGGGTACTAGCGATAGGCCACGGAGAGGCAGTAGCTGACCCGACAGTAGTGACTGGTACGTTCCTCCTCGATGGCTCCTATGCATGCATTCTATTCGATAGTGGAGCGGAGCGAAGCTTCGTAAACCATAAATTCACTCGCATGCTTGCTCAACCACCACACGCACTCAAAGAACTATTCACGGTGGAAATGGCTAATGGAAAAACCGAAAGTACAAGTAGGATATACCTAGGTTGTACCCTAACTTTAGATAACCATTCATTCCCAATCGACCTCATGCCAGTCTCAATAAAAAGTTTCGACGTTATCATTGGCATGGATTGGTTAAGCCTTCATCGCGCCGACATCATGTGCTATGAGAAAGCAGTCCGTCTAAACCTCCCGTCAAATGAAACTCTTATAGTCTACGGCGACAAACCTGGTACGAGTCTTCGCATTATATCAAGTATTCAAGCACAGAAATATCTGCGCAAAGAATACCATGCATTCCTTGCTCACGTCGTCGACACAAGCCTTGAAACGAAAGAACTAAAGAACATCCCGGTAGTGAGCGACTTTCCCGACATTTTTCCAGAAGAACTACCCGGGTTACCTCCGCAACGACAGGTCGAGTTCAGAATCGACTTGGTCCCAGGAGCTACTCCAGTAGCCAAGTCGCCCTACCGTTTAGCACCAGCTGAGATGCAGGAACTCTCTGGTCAACTTAACGAACTGCTCAGCAAAGGCTTTATAAGACCAAGTTTCTCACCTTGGGGAGCACCGGTCTTGTTCGTTAAGAAGAAAGACGGATCATTCCGCATGTGTATTGACTACAGAGAACTCAACAAACTGACAGTCAAGAATCGTTACCCGTTGCCTCGCATAGACGACCTATTCGACCAACTGCAAGGGGCGAACTATTTTTCCAAGATTGATCTGAGGTCCGGATATCACCAGTTACGAGTACTAGAGGAGGATGTTCCAAAGACAGCCTTCCGAACCCGTTACGGACACTACGAGTTCGTGGTGATGCCATTCGGATTGACCAATGCGCCAGCAGTCTTCATGGATCTGATGAATAGAGTATGCCGACCTTATTTGGATCAGTTCGTCATCGTTTTCATTGACGACATCCTGATCTACTCCAGAAGTAAGAAAGAACATGGTGATCACCTGCGACAAGTTCTAGAGACGTTACGAAAAGAGAAGCTTTATGCGAAGTTCTTGAAATGTGAATTTTGGATTCGGAGGGTCGAATTCTTAGGACACGTGGTGAGCGAAAAAGGAATCCACGTAGACCCATCCAAAATTAGAGCTATTGAGAACTGGTCAGCACCTAAGACACCGACAGAAATTCGTCAATTTCTAGGTCTTGCTGGCTACTACCGCAGATTCATTCAAAATTTCTCCCGAATAGCGAAACCTCTTACAACCCTGACCCAGAAAGGCATGACCTTTGACTGGGAAGAGAAACAAGAAGAAGCATTCCAAACACTCAAACGAGCCCTGTGCACCGCACCAATACTATCCCTGCCCGAAGGAATAGAAGACTTCGTAGTCTATTGCGATGCATCGAATCAAGGGCTCGGATGTGTCCTGATGCAGCGAGGTAAGGTCATCGCCTATGCCTTGAGACAGTTGAAGACACACGAGGTTAACTACACGACCCATGACCTTGAACTAGGAGCAGTGGTGTTTGCTCTGAAGATCTGGAGACATTACTTGTATGGAACGAAGAGCACTATCTTTACCGACCACAAGAGTTTACAACACATTTTCGATCAAAAGGAGCTCAATATGAGACAACGAAGGTGGGTCGAGCTACTCAGTGATTACGAATGCGATATTCGTTATCATCCGGGTAAAGCCAACGTAGTAGCAGACGCCCTGAGTCGGAAGGAATATTCTGGTCGAAAAATCAAGTCATTGTCAATAACCATCCATTCACACTTGTCTAAACAAATTCAGAAGGCCCAACTCGAAGCCATGAAACCTGAAAATGTGACGAGTGAATCCCTCAGAGGAATGGACAAGAATCTAGAAGCCAAGGGTGACGGAACCTTATATTTCATGGATCGGATCTGGACACCGAAACACGGGGGTTTCCGATACTTGGTCATGATTGAGGCGCACAACACTCGGTATTCCGTCCACCCAGGTTCAGATAAGATGTATTTGGATCTTAAAAAGCTATACTGGTGGCCTAATATGAAAGCAGAGATTGCTACCTTCGTGAGTAAATGCCTTACTTGCGCAAAGGTTAAGGTCGAGTATCAGAAACCCTCTAGTTTATTGCAACAACCCGAGATCCCGGAATGGAAGTGGGAGCGGATCACTATGGATTTCATAACCAAGTTGCCCAAGACGACGGGTGGACTTGACACCATATGGGTCATCGTCGATAGATTGACCAAGTCTGCACACTTCCTACCTATCAAAGAAACCGACAAGATGGAGAAACTGACCCGGACATACATTAGGGAAATCGTACGGCTACATGGTGTGCCTATATCTATTATCTCCGATAGAGATAGTAGGTTTACCTCAAGATTTTGGCAATCACTACAACATTCCCTAGGAACAAGGCTAGACCTGAGTACAGCCTACCATCCTCAGACCGACGGACAGAGTGAGAGAACCATCCAAACTCTGGAAGATATGTTGCGAGCCTGCGTGATTGACTTTGGGAAGGCTTGGGATACTCATTTACCCCTTGTCGAATTTTCCTATAATAACAGTTATCACACGAGCATCAAGGCTGCTCCATTTGAAGCCCTCTACGGCCGAAAGTGCAGATCCCCTCTGTGCTGGGCTGAGGTTGGTGATACCCAACTAGCAAAGGGGCAAGCTTCCGACGTTACTCTTACCGGTCCGGAAATCATCCGGGAAACGACAGAGAAAATCGTTCAAATCCGTGAACGATTGAAAGCCTCTAGAGACCGACAGAAGAGCTACGCAGATAAACGAAGGAAACCTTTGGAATTTCAGGTGGGAGACCGAGTCCTTCTCAAGGTCTCACCCTGTAAGGGCTTGATACGCTTCGGCAAGCGTGGGAAGCTAAATCCGAGGTACATATGGCCTTTCGAGATTCTTGCAAGAGTCGGTCCTGTAGCTTACAAACTCGATTTACCAGGCGTACTTCGTAACGTACATTCTACATTCCACGTATCTAACTTGAAAAAGTGTATATCCGACGAGACTCTCGTAATTCCACTCGACGAAATCGTGATCAACGAGAGCCTCAATTTTGTGGAGGAACCAGAGGAAATCATGGACCGTGAGGTCAAGAGAACAAAACAAAGTCGCATACCCATCGTGAAGGTTCGCTGGAACGCTAAGCGGGGACCTGAATTCACATGGGAACGCGAAGATCAGATGCAACGCAAGTACCCACATCTGTTTCCCTAGTCCACGAGTGTTCTCTTACTTAGAATTTCGGGACGAAATTCCCTCTAACGGGGGGATGATGTGACAACCCGATATTTCAACTCTTTGTAATGACCTAATAGGTCAAGTATTGTAACCACTTATGAGTAATAAAATGTATAAATAAGTTCTACTTAAATTCTTTCTATGATTTAATGTCTTTGAACCATGATCGTGCGTAAAAAGATCGCCCAAATCCGACTTCAGATAGCGAAGTTATGAGTTTTCAAAGAAATTCCTTAAACACAATGGATTGATATTAAATAATAAAAACAATAATAAAAATAATTTCGGAATTGGCCGACGGAATCTAAACGAAAGTTGTAGATCGTAGTCTCACCTTCGCGGGGATATAAAGAACGTCGAAAACGGAGTTCGTATGAAAGAGATATGAATTTTTGAAGTTTGATAAATAATTTAAATATAAATTTTATTAAAAGTTCGGTATTATCCGAGGGAGGAGTCAGCCTAGGGCCGAGGTACGCGCCGCGTACGCTCGAACGCCGCACGTACTCGCATGAAGGGTCTCGGATCGACCACGTCGCCCTATGCGAAGCTACCGACCCGTCCCATCCGACCCGCGAACCCAGGAACCCGTCCCATCCGACCCGTTCAGTCCGAAGTGCGTAAGCGATGACGTACGGGTACGCGCTGCGTACGCCCGTACGCCCTGCGTTCGGAGGCGGTTCAGCAACCCTATAAAAGGGATGCGAGCCTTTCCGAAAATGTTGTTCATTTCCTCTCTTTCTCTCCCGATCTTGCCTCGATTTCCGTGCCCGTTCAAACCTGAAGCTCTGGTCTTTTTGCTCAAGTCCCGAGGGTCGATTTTACTCCCGAGATTCACGAGAAAAATCCGTTTCGCGAGACGACACTCTGCCCGGTTTTCGAGCTCGCTATCTTCGAATTTCCAAGTGAGTTTCATACCCCTTAATCAACTGTTTTAATTATTCTAAATACTTTTAAATGCTTTATGGGGGGAATACAAGTTAAACACTTATAGTTATTGTTTCGGTCACATGTGACGGCGTTAATCACATGTGATTAATAACTAAGAAACCAATGATTTTATCACTGTTCAAACTGTTTTACTTCAAAATGTTTTACAAACTCTTTTACTTATCAAATGCTTTATTGTAAACTTTGTTTTACTACTTATAAATTTGCATGCCTATATACGTATAGCTGTATAAATAATGTTTAAAGGGCTTAGGAAAGCCACCTATCCTATTTCCTTTTCCTCGATTTGGATGTGGTCTGGTGGAATTTCGGGTGACTATCCGAGGGTCGTTTCAATATTAGTTATATGTCGTATATACGTGTATAGACATAAAGGTACTTCCAATTTTCATGCTTATCAAAACATCATTTGTAAGTTACCCTCGGGGTAACACGAGATCATACTGCTACGATTTCTAGATCAACGAGTCAGTTCATTCATGAGTCAATATTCATTACTAAGAGAACATATACAACGATACTAGAACAAGTAATATTATATTACATGCATACGAATACTTTAACAATTGTGATCCACTGTATGGGTTCATGTCTTAATTGTCATGACCCGGGTTGTAGCCAGAGTCTCTTGGAGGGAAAGCGTTGAGTTTGCATATAGATCTATACTGGATTGACTATCCTACACCTTTCTGTTAGCTACAGTGGGACCGGCAGGTCTACGGGTGCCAAACGTCATAACCTATTTTTCGACTATACGTTGTCGATGTTACCAGTCAATAGTATGGTGCAACTTATCACACGATACCTTAATATAAACCCGGTTTAAGGTAGTTAGTACCACAGTAGTTCATATAAAACGAAACTACCGTACTACAAGAATTTACCCATTACATTTTGGTGATAGCCTCACCTAAACTTAAATGTACAAACTGTATTTTGTTAAATGATAGTTACACTTGGGAAATTTCACACTTTTACATCAAACGAGCATACAAACTGTTAAGCCTTGGTAAAGGGCTACTTTTATACTTTAAACAGAAAATATAGGTTTTTCTAAGAGATTCAAACATTTACAAACACTTACATACATTTACAACTCATACTTGCAACAGGTTCAAAACGTTTTTGATGAACGAACCACGACACTAAAATACTTATGAACTCACCAGCTTAATGCTGACAAACTCTTTCAAAATAACTTGTATTCTCAGGTCATCAGTAGACAGGTACCGATGCTAGCTTTTGAGAAGATGGAGCGCATTCAAGTCTCATCATACTATTTTGATATACATTATATTTTTGGTGTCTAAAACTGTACGGAACACACTTGTATTAAAATGTTTATATTTAATGCAATGGATGATGTTGTTTGCTTATTTACAATTACTGTGTTGTGATACTACACATGACGTCCTCCGCCCCAGAATGTTTCCGCCATTCTTGGTTTTGGGGTGTGACAATTTGCTAAAAAGTTTGGTAACTTGGTTTTTGTCCCAAGTGCAAGAAATAGCAATGTACTTTGGTTTTCTATCTTAGTTTAAAAATAACAATGTATTTTGATAGTTTTTGTTTATGTTTGACGATCTAACTTATAAGTTTATATATATTGTTATTAATTATGTAGTTGGAAAATCTTCGTGCAATGCTCACCGACCCGGCATGTAGGGATGAGCTTTATTCGTTTTTTCAATCCCAAAATAATCAAGGAAACGATGGGAACGACGATGATGGTATGTAAGGATGAATTTTATTTGCATATGTTGTCACGTTTTGCTACTTGGTAGATTGTAAAAATTTTGCTGTTTTGCTACTCGGATATTATGACTTTTGATATTTAATTGTATTTGGATGTTTGTTTGTAATTTGCATTGACACTATAATGTTTGATATTTAATAGGATGTTTGTTATGTAATTAGCGTCGACACTATTGGTTTTGATATTTAATCGAATATTGTTATTACCGGCGACACTTTTACTTGGAATATTATCACCGACAACCAAAATCATTAATTAAAAAAAATTAAAAAATTGAAAAAAAATTATCGGCGACACTTTTACCGGCGACAGAAAAGTTATTACCGGCGACACTTTTACCGGTGACAGGTGCCATTACCGGCGACTAACTTATTAGCGGCGACAATACTCATTTGCGACAACATAGTCAATAGCGGCGACTTTTATCAGTTGTGGCGACAAACTGATCAATAGCGACGAGGCAGTAGCGGCGACTCAGTACCGGCGACTTTTGTGACTTTTACTGACGACTTTTGTCGCCGGTAATGACCTTTTTCCTTGTAGTGTTAAAATAATGGATTAACTGAATTTTTATTTTATTTTTTTATTAATATTTGACAAAAATAATTTTTATTAATTTTTTTTGTAAAAAGTCATTTTTTTTTATAATTTATCATTCATTAGATATTATTAATTATAAATGAGTAACACATGTTTGTAATTATAAAACTATAAATTTGTAAGGAAAAATGACACAAACTTCCTACGAACTTTTTAGGATTGGTTCATTTAGTTCCAAAACTATTTTTGTGGCTTTATTAAGGAATAAAATCGATGTCTACCAACTTTTTTGGTCATTAGTACCTAATGTAGCATGCATGAATAATTGACCAAATACAAGGTATCCCATCATCAACACAAATTAAACCATCTTCAATAACAATTAATTGATCAAATACAAATTATCCCATCGACTAAATGTTTGAATATGATTTTTAATTAATATATTATTTCCATAATACATTAATAAATCATTTATTTTGATTTCTAATTTATTTATTAACCATGTAATAAATTAATAAATCATTCTTCTCTATTTAAAAGTTATCCTATTAAACTGTCAGGTTTGAAGGCAACCCAAAAAGACTGTGTTATTATTAATTTAAATTCATACCAATTATAGTTATGAGTTTACATACCTAATCCAACAATAACACCATCTAAAACTCAATACAGTCAGTCTTCTATCCTATAATAGCCGAAAGAACAAACACAATCATCAAGTTATAATAAACAATCTCTTGATCCTTAAAATTGAAATTTCTATCCTCACGATTGTTATTTGTTGTGGATTCAATTTGATGATGTTTGCAGAAAGGGAGCTGTAGAAGATCACTGGGGAAACCTATTTTAAAGCTGATTGCTGATGACCATTTTTCTCTGCACCAACACCATTAGGTACCCTAATCCACCCCAAAGCTCTCTCCAGACCATTTTTTCTATTTTCTTGTTAATTTCATACTTCCACCGGTCCAACTCTTCCATCTCCTCCACCGAAATATCCTTTCCGACCATTAAACCATTGATTGCGTTCACTACCTGAAAAGAAGGCGAACTTGATGAAAATTTGAACAAAATTATACAAATTGAACACCAATTCAAAGTGAATCTAGAATGATTAACAAACCTTTTCAGGTTTAAGAAAAAACGATCGTTGCCAAAATGAGAATGGAACCAGAATCATCTAGAACTTTCGCGAGATCTATACCCTGATGTCTGTTAGAACATTCATCAACATACATCTCAATAAACACATTGTATGTTACATGATTCTACCATCTGATGTATTCAATAGTTAATGAAGATGAGAAATGGTGGAAGAGGAAGATAAAAGTCGGTCATGGGAGGAGAAGAGGGTCAAAGGAATTATAGTCTATCTAGCATATTAATTTAGTGACATGGAAAAGGGTAACCGGGTTACCCCTTCATAATATCCAAAAGGACCTAATAGACCAGAAAAAATGACTTTACTCCCTCATAAAGTTACGAAAATAGTTTAGGGACTAAATGGACCAACCATAGAAAGTTCGTAGCTAGGACATTTGTGTCATTTTCCCAAGTTGTAATCGTAAATTAATAAAACACAATTTAAAAATAATTTTTATTCATTTATAAATAAGTAAAAAATAAATAAACTCTATTCATTTTTAAAAGTTGTTATATTCATAAATAAAGTTTCCAAAGATTGAGTTTATACATTTATATACTTATAATCATAAATGAATATGCCAAGACTAGTTTTATATATTTATGCATGATTATATGCAACTTCATTCTTTTATTTGGATCAAATGGTTGCTTGTGTAATGAGCATCGGTGATACCAAAAAAATGATAGCATTCCTTTTTCTTTGATAAATAAAACATCACAAAAATATGATGCAAAATTTTCAATTTTAATTTAAATAAAACAGTATTCCAAAAGGACGTAATAGACCAGAAAAAATGACTTTACTACCTCATAAAGTTACGAAAATAGTTTAGGGACTAAATGGACCAACCCTAGAAAGTTCGTAGGATACTTGTGTCATTTTCCCATGTTGTAATCGTAAATGAATAAAACACAATTTAAAAATAATTTTTATTTATTTATGAATAAGTAAAAAAAAATAAACTCTATTCATTTTTAAAAGTTGTTATATTCATAAATAAAGCTTCCAAAGATTGAGTTTATACATTTATATACTTATAATCATAAATGAATATGCCAAGACTAGTTTCATATATTTATACATGATTATATGAAACTTCATTCTTTTATTTGGATCAAATGTCTGCTTGTGTAATGAGCATCGGTGATACCAAAAAAATGATAGCATTCCTTTTTCTTTGATAAATAAAACATCACAAAAATATGACCCAAAAATTTCAATTTTAATTTAAATAAAACAGGATTCCAAAAGCATTGTTCATATAACCCAGTCAAAATTAAGTATATCAAACATCATAGTAATCAGAGTATGTCTCAAAGGCGAAATTCATATGGCATGTGCGATGCAATTAACCTAAGCTCTTCCCCTTGGAACTGGAAGTACCTTAAACATAACTAAAAACATTCAGCACAAAGCTTAGTGGGTACCTCAAAATACCACATACCTGTTGGATTAGGTGTCTAAGTTGATGGTAGGACAATCCTTTTGGGTTGCCTTCGAACGTGTTTGATAGGATAAATAATTCTCATTAATAAGTATAATGAAATTAATAGAGTAACTAAATGCTTGTATTAAATTCCCAATCTTAGTTACTTTTGGAAAATGTGAATTTGATGCTAATCCATGAAATTGCATATTACACTTTATATAAGTCGTTAGTGGAGCATATGTGGTTAACCGACACACTAATATGGACTAATAAAGGGTGACAATGAGTGTCTTATAAATTATTATTGATTAATGGAGCGTGATATAACCGGCACATTAATTAGGTGATAAATGACATCGAGAGTACCAAGCTAATTTGCATGGTTATTCAGACCTTGTTTGTGATCCTCGTTATCGCAGTCACAAATGGAAAGGGAAAAATCGAGATTAAACATGGCATTGAATAGTTTAATAAATCTCAAAAGATCTAGGAATTTCATTTAAAGCCTAATTCGTTCAAATTTAATTTTTCGTGGTGAAATTGGTAAAACATCATTTGTCTACATTTAAATAATTTATAATTGGATTACGACATCCCTTTTCTGAATTATGAATTATTTAGTTGGGTCGTACCCTTAATATTTAATTTGGGTGTTATGTTAAGGATTTTCTTATCTAATCAAAACTTATCTTTCTTCTTTTTCAAATGTCAACTTCCAACAATGCTTCTGGTTCCTCCAACAACACCAACAACTCCTGTAACAACTTCTCTCTCTTGGGCATTTGCTCAAAAGTCAGTTTTGATGGCACCATTTACGATGATTGGATGCGTACCATCAAGATGGCTTTGCGTTTCGAGGATAAAGAGTATGTGCTCGAAAATAATCGTTATCGCGTGTGTGGTTAACCGGCACATTAATTAGGTGATAAATGACATCGAGAGTACCAAGCTAATTTGCATGGTTATTCAGACCTTGTTTATGATCCTCGTTATCGCAGTCACAAATGGAAAGGGAAAAATCGAGATTAAACATGGCATTGAATAGTTTAATAAATCTCAAAAGATCTAGGAATTTCATTTAAAGCCTAATTCGTTCAAATTTAATTTTTCGTGGTGAAATTGGTAAAACATCATTTGTCTACATTTAAATAATTTATAATTGGATTACGACATCCCTTTTCTGAATTATAAATTATTTAGTTGGGTCGTACCCTTAATATTTAATTTGGGTGTTATGTTAAGGATTTTCTTATCTAATCAAAACTTATATTTCTTCTTTTTCAAATGTCAACTTCCAACAATGCTTCTGGTTCCTCCAACAACACCAACAACTCCTGTAACAACTTCTCTCTCTTGGGCATTTGCTCAAAAGTCAGTTTTGATGGCACCATTTACAATGATTGGATGCGTACCATCAAGATGGCTTTGCGTTTCGAGGATATCGTATGTGCTCGAAAATAAGCTGGTTGAGATTGATGAAGAAAAGGTGTAAAATTCAAAAAATTCTTGAACATTTTAAACTTTTTAAGTAACCACAAAACCATTATTTATTATAATTTGTTTTCAAAATAAGTTCCACATCAGATTTTTTCCAAAAATCATAAAACAAAACACAAGGAGGTGCACGATCAAGCGTTCGACTTCCCGCAATCATATGAGGTGCCTGAACTATAATCCAAAACTGTAAGCCCACAGCTTAGTAAGTTCCCCAAAAATACCTTTACAATATATAATTATAAATATCACAGCAACAACATGCATACAAAACCTTCAGTATGTCTGGACCGCCGCATTGGGCCTTCAACCTGTCTGGACCATTCTCTGGGCCTTTGGCCTGATTGGTCCACCTCGCAGGCCTTCAGTCTATCTGGGCCACCCTGGGTGCTTCAGTACCAAGCATGACCGCCTTAACCCAACCACACACATGTCGACATACCCATAACTCATAAACACATAATCAATCAACTGACAAGCACAAATCATATAGATCAATAAGCATAGCATCATCATATTTACCAGGATTCAAATCTAACCAACCACTACAGTACTCAATCATACGATGACCAAGATAACATTGCAAAGGTTCGGCCTTGGTGCTTTCAACCTGTAAGTACAGTGAGGAAGACTCACCTCACATGTAGCACCTGGTTCCTGTTTTTGAGGAGAAAGAAGAGTAGATCAAGAAGAGAAGAAGGAGGCCAGGCTTATTGGTGTTATATCAGTGATTTCCTTGAGTTGGAGGATTTCCGGAGAAGCAGCAGCATCAGCAGACAGGCTATTCCCACATAGATCAACAGCTACTACGAGGTGAGTTACCTTCCAGTAGCGGTGGGTCTACGCCCACAATGCCGGCCCACCAGTAGGAGTTGTATGATGGATGATTGTCTCTGTGATATTCATCTAAGGTTGCTACTACCTGTGATATGTTTATGTGCTAGTATGATATGCTGCTATGTGCTAGGGACAGTAGGGGGAGATAGTCCCTAGATTACCGGTCGATGGGGCCGAAGGGGCGGTCATGCCCAGCCATGCTAGATAGATTATGAGATATGTGTGTTATGTGGTAATAGTAAGGGGTGAAATAGTCCCTAGTATCCGGTCGAGAGGACCGAAGGGGAGACCAGCACCCAGATATGCTAGTCAGTATCCGGTCGAGATGACCGAAGGGGAGGCAAGCTCCCAGTTATGCTAGACAGTATCCGGTCGAGAGGACCGAAGGGGTAGGTCAGCACCCAGATATGCCTGACGATATATGCATGTTATGTGATTGTATGGTATGTGGTACGGTGGGGAAACTCACTAAGCTTTGTGCTTATAGTTTTCAGTTTTGGTTTCAGGTACCTCTTCTTCGAAGGGGAAGGAGCTGGCGCGGTAGCGGCCCATCACACACATGCTTCGTATTCCGCATCATGAGATCTTCCTGGAGATTTGTACTCTGACATTATTATGTTTTATGAAATGTTTTCCAGACATGCGATATCTTATTAAAATATTATGATCAGTAAACGTTTTAATTCGAATGTTTTGCTAAACATATGTTTTCAAAAATGAAATTTTTGGCTCGTATTTTGGGGTGTTACAAGTTGGTATCAGAGCCCTGGTTTGAGGGATTCGGACAAACCTTCTGGGGTGTTTGAAATCAAATCGAGGGATTAAAAGATTTTGGAAAGAGAAAATGTTTTCTAAAAGGCTAAGTAAGGGTTTTAAGAAAGAACAAAGTGTGTGATGTGCGCGACCGGTCGAGCTCAAGTAAGTATTCCCCAATGTACCCATACAAGTTTATTTATGTTTATCAGTTTCTGTAGAACAGCATGCTAGAATAGGACTAAGGATCTAGGAGTGATGCCTTATGTGCTTGCTTTATGTGCTTCAGTATATGAAATAGTTGCATGCTAGAATTGAGTAGACAGTGGTAGGGTAGCCTGTTTAGGTTATTCCTGATAGTACGAGTTTAGCATTGTATGCTAGTTCAGTTTTTCTCTACGAGGATAGAGTTGCTTGAGATTGTTTCCTTTATGTCCAAATGCTGTTTACTTTGTGCTATGTGGGCTTTGAGTGATGGGAGTTAGCTGTTAGGTGGATACGTTAAAGTCACATGTGATCAGGGTTGAATAATCTCAGAGTGTTGGAATTGACCCTATTGTGTAGCTCTTGTTTGAGTCCTAACCGTTGTAGGGATGAGTCCCTTACTCGAAGGATTATCCGAGCCTCGTCGCATGTGATTGTATTAAGGTAATAGCTGATTGGCATCACAAAGAGACCATCAACAGCTGAGGACTAGGATGGGTGGGTCAGAGGTTTCCTAGGGAAAGCCTAGGATAATAGTAGCAGTGATCAACGGTAGTGGAAGGGACCTGGTTGAGTCGAGGAGGTCTTTGGGGAAGGTACGGATAGATGTGGAAGGTAGTATGTGTTGGATTAATGTCTAAGTCCATAACTATAATTGGTAAGACTTGACCCGACCCGGCATGGTCCATTTGGGTTGCATGGCATCATGCACTTGGATAGACTATAATGAGAGAAATAAGACACTTACGGTTATTAATATATTATAAGTTCTAGTATATTAATAATAAGAATAATGAGATTATTTAATTAGTATTGATCAAGAATTAATCTAGAATTAATTAAGTGATCAAAAGAAGACTAATTAAATATATGGGTTGATTGTGTAAATCATCCATACTTATATAGTGGGCTAATGCTCCATGGATTATCTAGTTGGGCCAAAACCCATATGATGCTCCATGGATGCTCCATGGTGTATTTGAACCCATGGATCCAAGGAAATGGAAAGTCATGACAATTAGGGTTTACCCTAATTGTAACACTATATAAAGATATTATTCTTCCCAAAATCGGTCACTAGATTATTCTAGAGAGGGCTAACCGATTTCATGAAGTGTTCTAGTTTCTCTCAAGTTATTCCAAGTGTATTTGGTGTTGTGTGAACCATTTGAGGTGTCACACTTGGGGCACTAAGCACTCAAGCTTCATGAAGACAAGCACCATCAAGAGGTATGTATTCTATCTTGTTATATTGATAATATTGTATGCTAGATTAGGATAATACCTTGGATGTTCATATTCGCGTACGTTATGGATACCCGGGAGATGGGTAAGGCGACAGTGAGCGAGGTTCCAGTGGTGCGAGACTACGTTGATGTGTTCCCGGAGGAGCTTCTTGGAATACCTCCGGAGTGTCAGGTAGAGTTCAAGATCGACCTAGTTCCTGGTGCGGCTCCGATAGCCATGAAAACCTATCGGTTGGCTCCTCCCGAGATGCAGGACTTGTCTACGTCGCTACAGGAGCTGCTAGACAAGGGATTTACTCGTCCGAGCAGTTCACCCTGGGGAGCCCCGATTCTGTTTGTGAAAAAGAAGGATGGGTCGCACCGGATGTATATATATTACCGGGAGCTGAATAATGTAACGGTGAAGAACCGTTACCCACTCCCGAGGATTGACGACCTCTTTGATCAGTTGTAGGGAGCATCTTGGTTCTCCAATATCGATTTGCGTTCAGGCTATCATCAGATGAGGGTTAGAGAGGAGGATATACAGAAGACCGTGTTTCGGACGCGTTATGGCCATTATGAGTTCGTGGTAATGTCGTTTGGGCTCACCAATACTCTTGCCGCGTTCATGGACCTCATGAACCGCGTGTGTAGATCGATGTTGGATCAGTCTGTGATAGTTTTCATTGATGACATCTTGGTTTATTCCAAGACTCAGGAGGAGCACGAGGAGCATCTGAGAGATGTTTTGGAGACCCTGAGGAGGGAGTGCTTGTATGCCAAGTTCTCCAAATGTGAGTTTTGGTTGTGCGAGGTGCAGTTTCTTGGGCACCTCGTCAACTAGAATGATATTTCAGTAGACCCGACCAAGGTGGAGGCCGTGATGAGGTGGGAGGTTCCAAAGTCTCCATCTGAGACTCGGAGTTTCCTAGGATTAGCAGGCTACTATCGGAGGTTCATTCAGGATTTCTCCAAGATAGTCGTACCCCTGACACGGTTGACTAGGAAAGTCGTGGTCTTTCGATGGGGGCCTGAGCAGCAGGCAGCGTTCGAGACTCTGAGGCATAGATTGTGCGAGGTGCCGATCTTAGCCCTGCCCGAGGGCGTGGAGGATTTTGTGGTATATTGCGATGCGTCGATCTCAGGCTTAGGCGCAGTGTTGATGCAGAGGGGGCATGTCATTGCTTATGCCTCGAGGCAGCTGAAGCCTCATGAGGCGAACTACCTGACACATGATTTGGAGTTGGGGGTGGTGGTCTTCGCCCTCAAGATATGGCGGCATTACCTTTACGGGGTTCGTTGTACCATTTACACGGACCACAAGAGTTTGAGGTACCTCATGGATCAGCCGAATCTGAACATGAGGCAGCATCGGTGGTTGGACGTGGTGAAGGATTATGATTGCGAGATCCTTTACCACCCGGGGAAGGCCAATGTGGTGGCCGATGCGCTTAGCAGCTAGGCGGCGCCGATCAGGGATGTTTGCATGAGGATGACCGTGGTGACTCTCCTGTTGGAGCAGATTCGGGAGGCTCAACAGGAGGCTATGAAGGAGGAGCATCGGAAGAGTGAGCGAATAGTGGGGCAAGTCACCTCCTTCGATTATGATAGCCGGGGGTTATTGACACTACACCGTAGGGTGTGGGTGCCGTATCATGGAGGCGTGCGCCAGATCTTGATGGAGGAGGCACACAAATCCCGATTCTCTATTCATCCAGGGGCGACGAAGATGTATCGGGATCTTCGCCTCGACTATTGGTGGCCCTGTATGAAGCGGGATGTGGCATGGTACGTCGAGCGGTGCTTGACCTGCCGGAAGGTCAAGGCCGAGCATCAGAGACCGCACGGCAAGATGCAGCCGTTGGATATCCCGTTGTGGAAATGGGAGGATATTACGATGGATTTTATCACAAAGCTTCCACGAACGACGCGAGGAGTAGATTCGATTTGGGTCATCGTGGATCGGTTGACCAAGAGCGTCCATTTTATTCCGAGTCCGGAGAGTATCTCGGCCGAAAAGTAGGCCGATATCTATATCAGGGAGATAGTGGTGAGGCTCGGGTGCCAGTGTCAGTGATATCAGATCGAGATGTGCGGTTCACTTCCATGTTTTGGAAGAGGTTTCATGATGAGTTGGGCACTCGTCTGCATTTTAGCACCGCCTTTCACCCGCAGACGGATGGTCAGAGTGAGCGAACCATCCAGACTTTAGAGGATATGTTGCGGGCGTGCGTGCTAGATTTCGGTGGTAGCTGGGATACCTATCTTCCCTTGGCTGAGTTCTCGTACAACAACAGCTACCACGCGAGTATTAAACGTCCCCCATTCGAGATGTTGTACGGTCGGATGTGCAGGACCCCAATATGCTGGGGTGAAGTTGGCTAGAGGGTCATGGGGTGCACCGAGGTGGTCCTCAAGACGAACGAGAGAATCCAGCAGGTTCGGAGCAGGCTTCAGACTGCGCAGAGTCGGCAGAAAAGTTACGCCGACAAGCGTCGATCAGACCTAGAGTTCCAGGTCGGGGATATGGTTCTCTTGAAGGTGTCGCCTTGGAAAGGCGTCATTCGATTCAGGAAGCGAGGCAAGTTGGACCCGAGATTCATTGGACCGTTCAGGGTTGTAGCCCGGGTGGGCAAGGTGGCATATAGGCTGGATCTGCTAGCCGAGCTCAGCCAGATCCACAGCACCTTCCATGTCTCCCAGCTGCGGAAGTGTCTCGTGGATGATTCAACGGTGGTGTCATTAGAGGATATACAGGTCGATGACAGCCTGAATTACATTGAGCGCCCAATCGCAATCCTCGACCGGAAGTCGAAGGATCTAAGGAACAAGAGGGTGGAGCTAGTGAAAGTGCAATGGCAGCACTGCAAGGGTTCGGAATGGACTTGGGAGCCGGTGGAAGAAATGATGGAGCATTACCCCGAGCTGTTTCAGGATCAAGCGGTAGACTTCGAGGACGAAGTCTAAAATAAGTGGGGAGATTTGTAGCATCTGGTTCCTGTTTTTCAAGAGAAAGAAGAGTAGAATAAGAAGAGAAGAATGAGGCCAGGCTTATTGGTGTTATATTAGTGATTTCCTTGAGTCGGAGGATTTTCGGAGCAGCAGCAGCAAACAGACTATTCCCACACAGATCAGTAGCTACTACGAGGTGAGTTACCTTCCAGTAGCAGTGGGTCTACGGCCACAATACCAGCTCACCAGTAGGAGTTGTATGATGGATGATTGTCTCTATGATATTCATCTAAGGTTGCTACTACCTGTGATATGTTTATGTGCTAGTATGATATGCTACTATGTGCTAGTGACAGTAGAGGGAGATAGTCCCCAGATTACAGGTCGATAGGGCCGAAGGGGCGGTCATGCCCATCCATGCTAGATAGATTATGAGATATGTTTGTTATGTGGTAGTAGTAGGGGGTGAAATAGTCCCCAATATCTGGTCGAGAGGACCAAAGGGGAGACCAGCACCCAGATATTCTAGTCAGTATCCGGTCGATAGGACCGAAGGGGAGGCAAGCTCCCAGTTATGCTAGACAGTATCCGGTCGAGAGGACAGAAGGGGTAGGTCGGCACCCAGATATGCCTGACGATATATGCATGTTATGTGATTGTATGGTATGTGGTACGTTGGGGGAACTCACTAAGCTTCGTGCTTACAGTTTTCAGGTTTGGTTTCAGGTACCTCTTCTTCGAAGGGGAAGGAGCTGGCGCAGTAGTGGCCCATCACACACATGCTTCGTATTCCGCATCATGAGATCTTCCTGGGGATTTGTACTCTGACATTATTATGTTTTATGAAATAATTTCCAGACATGCGATATCTTATTAAAATATTATGATCAGTAAACGTTTTAATTCGAATGTTTTGCTAAACATATGTTTTCAAAAATGAAATTTTTGGCTCGTATTTTGGGGTGTTACATCACAAGTAGTGCAAAGCTGATAAGGTCTGAGTCCGAATCTCATCTCTTGGCTCAAAGCCTACAACCATCATGACTAATCCCATCAAAATCCTGAAATACACAAAATGCCCTCAAAGGTCCAACTTGGTCAACCATGGTCAACGTCAAGTCATCGGTCAAGGTCAGCAGTCCATGTTGTGTAACATCCTAAGTACAGAAGCAAGAAGTTGAAGGGTGCTATATGAAAATAAAGGAAGAGACTCGACAAGTAGGCCTCTTGACTCGCCGAGTCGAAGGGAGCACCGGGGATGTGATTAAGTGGCCTGACTCGCCGAGTCGGTGGATGGACTCGACAAGTCAGTGTTGGATGAAGAAAATCCTTAATCTTCGGGTTTGCACCCTATTTAAAGGACTTAATGTCCTCCCCTCAGCCCCTTAGCCCCCTTTGAGATCCAGAAACCCTAATTCGTTTGTGAGAAGCCTTGGAAGCAAATTGGAGTGATTTGTGAAGAGATATTGAAGATTAAGAAGCTTGGAGCAAGGAGACTTGAGGAGATCCGAATTATTCTTCAGTGGGAGCATATATTAGAGGTAATAGTCTGTTGCTTGGGCTCTTTTGTATCTAGATCTATTATCATTTGAGATTTAGGGCATTTTTGGTATGACTGAGAACTATTTCGAGTTAGAGGCTTAGATCTGAGGTTGCTACTTTAGATCTAAGCTTGTGATGGTCCAAAATGTCATAAAGCTTTTGTCTAAGAGTTATTGGTGAAGCCCCTTTGTCTTAAACCCAAGCCCTAGTGTGTTTTGGGCCTATATCTCCTTGGTTTCACGTAAAGTTCGCAACTTTATGTGAGGGTTAGACTGTAGAAGAGTGGATCTATGGATTGGAGCCCCTGCATGGCTCGAAAATCCATTGTATGGGTTAAGAACTAGAGAGACTCGGCGAGTCACATGGGTGTACTCGACGAGTTGTATGAACATACGCATGGACTCGGCGAGTTGGAAGAACAGCTGAGTCAGTTGAAGATTGCCTTGGACTCGGCGAGTCTGTCCTTGCACTCAGCGAGTCTGGTCGCACAACTCAACCTCTTGTGATTAAAGCTTTGGATTAGTGAGTCGGTTGGCGACTTAGTGAGTTGGGCAGGATGGAATTCTGAGATCGTTGGACTCGACGAATCTTGGGGCGACTCGACGAGTTAAGTCGTGTTATGGTAGTTTCTAAGTATAGGGACTCGACTAGTCGACTGGTTGACTCGGCGAGTAGAATCAATCAAGAAGGTTGAATTTGATTGAGGACCTTCACTTTGACCAAGAGTTGACCAGTTTGACTTCCAAGGGTATTTTGGTAATTTTCGTATTTATGGAATTGGTTCTTTGGTAGTGTTTTGTGGTGAAGTTCGTGTCGGTGGTCGGAGCAGCTCGGTCTTATCTCTTCAGTCGGCAATTACAGGTAAGTTATCCTCACTATATCAATAGGGTCTAAGGCACCAAAGCCGACCCTTTTAGTTGTTATCATGGTTACAGTATGCTACATGTGGATACGATATGTTAGATCGGTATCTGGATAGACAGTGTGTTGTCATGCTCTTATGATCCATTAGGATTGGTATGTTAGTGACTTGGTTAGGTCGGTGTTTTGGTTATGAGAGATTACTATGATCGATGATCTGTAAGATAGTTATATCTAATATTTGTACGTGTACTGTTTGATGTGCTTATTGATCTGTTTAGATGGACGTCCTGGTAATTAAGATAGTATTATGTTAGTGACCTGGTTTAGGTCGGTATCCTGGTATATAGGATGATGCTATGTTAGTTACCGGTTAGGTCGGTATCCTTGTTAGAATGTTTCTATGATTTATGATCTGCTAGATCGATTTGTTTGTCTATGGACTATTATGTTATTACCTGTTATATGTGCACATGGTTACTTGCTTGATATTTGGGTTGAGGCGGTCCTGCTTTGTGCTGAAGGCCAACATACCCTACGAGCGGTCCGGATAGATTGTAGGCCTGTATGGCGGTCCAGTGATACCGAAGGCTCGGGATAGATACGGATAGACTGAGGGCCCGATGCGGGCGGTCCAGTCGTACTGTAGACTCAGAGAGTGGACTAGGTGGACTGAAGGTCTGCTGAGGCTGGACCAGTCACATTGCAAACTTGAAAGGCATGGTTGTTCTGTATTGTGATATGATATGATATTACTATGGTTGTATGTGGTTGGTATTTTGGGGGAAACTCACTAAGCTTTCGGGCTTACAATGTCAGTTTATTGTTCCATGTACATTAGGAGATCATGGCAAGGCAAAGGCATGATCGTACCGCTCCTCATATTTCATGATTTTTCTTATTTCATTTCTTATTTACCGTTTCACTATTTTGCGGTCAAGTACAAGAGTATGTCCTTCCATTTACAACTGGTGCACTCAAACAGAGTGTTGCACCAAATGCTAGAGTTACAGGCATTACCACAACAAATGATTTTTACTATTTTCCAAAACAGAAAATGTAATTGTTACCAAACATAAAAGATAAATAAGAAATATGAAAAAGATGTTTATCGTTTCTTACTTAGTAATCTTTGTTCATTGTTGCTACTAATTTTATATATTCTTTTCGTTATATGGGGAATTGAAGTTACAAAACAAAGCAAATGATATGCTGAGTGTAATGTTAATCTATTTACATATATTTATGTTAAATTGTTATGGTTATCACCGATTACCAAACATGTAAACATTGTTAATGCAAAGCCAATTTATTCTTCTTATACTTCAATTAAATTAGGAATGTTAATTTATTTAAACTTTTGACAAAAAAATATTTTAAAAATCTATTAATCGGAAACCTCCAAGTGATTTAAAGATCGGTTTCAAAATCATAAGAATAACCAATTTTGGTTCCAAAATTAGTGTGTTCCGAAACCAATTAAGATACAAAAATAATATGCAAAGATCAAGACTACCTTTGATCAGCCGGAAGTCCCGTTCGCCCATTTTTTTCTATTTATATTTTATTGGTAACCAATCAATTTTGATCAACAAAATAGCCTCATGATTAATAATTACGATATTTCAAATTATGAATACTATTTATCTTTTGTCCTCTAACTATTGAAATTATATCATTAGTTGCACTTTGATATGGTTTAATTTTTTTGGGTTGAATCCAAAATTGAAAGAACCTAAGGAGGATCTTCATTATTTTTTATTTAGCAAACACGAAAAGAATCTCTTTGTTACTTGTTTCGTTCATCATATACTAAGAATTGTTTCGATGTGAATAATTGGTTACATATATATTTACAGATGTATTCCTTTTATTTTAATATCGCATATATCAAGAGATGAAATAATCCCTAAAGGAAAACTATTCGATGTTTATTAAAAAGGAAACTAACCACCGAAACAAAACTATTCATAAATATAAACTAATTCACGTGGCCTTAATTATAAATATATTGTAAATGCTATTTGTAGATTCTTTCACTAAAAATATCTTTTATCGAGAAAAACATAGAAACTGCCTCCCACCCTTATGGCCGTCCACCGCATTGCGCGGGTAGATGGCTAGTGTGTGTGTCTATATATATATATATATATATATATATATATATATATATATATATATATATATATATATATATATATATATATATATGGGAAAAGTGAATATACCCTTAAGAGTATATAAGCTTAGGTAACCAAACTCACCATACTACGTCGTTTTGTATTATATATATATATATATATATATATATATATATATATATAGTAATTGTCTAATGTTCTTATAATTCAACTTCTAACTTGATTTCATTCAAAGATTTTTATAAATTTCACATATATTTTCCTCTTACATAATTTTTATTTTCAACTATAATATATATAGTCTAATTGATGTTCGTCAAAAGGATGTATTGTAAGAAGAAGATAATAATGAAATTTTGAAAATCTTGAAAGTAAATCAAGTTAAGAATTGAAATTGAATAACATTATAATAAATATATCAAACAAAACGACGTATTATGGTGAGTTTGGGTACCTAAGCTTGTATACCCTTAAGGGTATATTCATTTTTCCATATATATATATATATATATATATATATATATATATATATATATATATATATATATATATATATATATAGGAGTAGGATCAAATGAGAACACCAAAAAGGTTGAGAACGCGAGAACAACTATATTCATTTGAGATTCCATGTATTCATTTGTGGAGAACTGATAAATTTTTACGCCTTTAATTTCAATTGAAGATAAAAAACATATTCATATTGATTGTGCGTAAAAATTTAATGTTTCTCCACAAATGAATACATGAAATCACAAATGAATATACTTGTTCTCGCGTTCTCAACCTTTTAGGTGTTCTCATTTGATCTTTTCCCTATATATATATATATATATATATATATATATATATATATATATATATATATATATATATATATATATATATATATATATATATATATATATATATATATATATATACAGACACATACACACACACTAGCAATTGGCCCGCGCAAAGCGGCGGCAAAAGATTAGTTTCTTATTAGAGAACGTATTCCTAAAAAACATTTACCACATTGGTCAATCGAATATGGAAAATTTTGAACATTCGCGTTTTATAGGACATGCATTCTAAGTCTATTGATTGTCTTTATGTTTGTTCGGTATGTATTTTCTTATATTGGATTTGTTAAACCAAAAACAGATAATATAGAACTACATTTTCATCTGGTATGATACAAGGAAAAATATCATTGGTGAATAGCTTTTTTTCGGAGACATTTCAAATTCCAAAAAACACGTGGTGAATATTTTTAATAAAATATGTTGAATATTAATTGGGTAGGTTGGTTTTAACATGCTATTGTATCTCTTTGTTGATTTTTTAACTTTCGGGTAAAATCTTCTACAATTGTTCTAACAATAATCTCTTTTGTCTTTCAAGAAAAAACATGTGGCGAACAAAAAAAAATTTAGTGGTCACTTTGCTTTTCGATTAATATATTTATCGATTTTGCATTTGCTGTATGTGTGTTTTTATATATTAATCAGTTTTGCATTTGTTGTATGTGTTTGGTTTGCTTTTGGATTGATTTAGAAAATATCAAAGATCACCTATAGACGTTTACCCGCGCAAAGCAGCAGTGACTATATCAAACCATTACGTGTTAACGATAAGACCACCTAATAATCGTAAAATTACTTCTCGTAGTTACATATGAAGGAGATTATAATCATACTTTCAAGAAATATATCATCACATAAGTCAATCTTCCATTGTCATCTCAACAAATGCCTATACGGGTTCAAAGACAACCTAGAAACTTAGAAACATGGAATCTATGAAATAAAATAAATAAATAAATAAACCTGTACATAAAAAACACAAAAACACAAAGGGATGTACTTTGCTTTTACTTATATTTGAGTGGATAAGGAAAAAGGGCTGACATTTGGACAGAGGTTCGAGCTCGTACCTAGGAAATGTTAATAACAAACAAATATTAGGAATAAAAACTGCAAAAACATGAAAAATGACATATGTTTTGTTGTGCGCTGGTGGTGACCACCGTCGAAGGTGTGCGCTGGTGGTGGTGACCTAAGATGATGGTGGGTCAAGGGTTAATTTGAGAATGGTGGCAAAGAGGAAGAGCAGTGGCCGTTTGACATGGTGGCGTTAGTAAAGGGTGCAAGTCGCCTTCATTTTTCTTGTAGAGAAAGAAAAATTGTTAGTTCGAGGCTTTTGGTTTATGAAGGAGTTTCCCGCTTCAAATGAACTGAGAATTGCTCACGTTAACTAAAAAAAGAGATTTGCCAAGATACGTGGAGAATTAATAAGTCAGGTGAATAAGATGATAATGTGAGATGAGCTGCATCAAAGGTAGATAAGATTTCAAAATATAGTTAATTTAACTTTTAATTATTATTTTAATAAAGGATAATTATACTTTAAGCTTATATATTTGTACAACTTAAAAATATTATTATTTTATAAATAGTTACTTGTATTATTGATTTGAACGTCTTAAAAAATATTAATATTATATTAAATCTATTTTTATAAATGGTAACATTTCTTTTATAAGGTAATATATATATATATATATATATATATATATATATATATATATATATATATATATATATATATATATATATATATATATATATATATATATATATATATGAAATTATCACTTTTTGAATAATCTATTCTCAAATGCCAAATTTAATTTATGATAGAAGCAAAACAAGCTAATCTTAAAAACAAGGAAGAAATGCATTATGCATGCATGGAAATAAACGTGATCCTAGATTAATGCCACTAGTTTTATTTGGAAGGAACTGAAAGTTCGACTAAATCTTCTAATGTAATGCGTCAAGTGCAGTTGATGCTTCATTCTTGGAAACGTGAAGGTACTTCTCTCTTGGTCCTGCTTCCTTTGTTAACAGATGGGCTATGTTTAGGAGGTTTAGTCATTTGGGTTTCATGGGCCGTTCACCTGCCAAAGTAATTAATCTTATTTTTGCAAGTAATTAAATTACAAAAAAAAAAAAAAAAAAAAAAAAAAATTAAGAAAATTCAAAATACTCTCATATTTATCCTTATGTAGCGTAAATCAAAACAACCCTAACCTGGTTATGGCCAGAAGAAAACGAAGCAGGTCGGAGGCTGGAGCTCCTCGTAATGACATCACGACGGAGCTGTCACCCGACATAGCTTTGTTCCACATACTACCACGGCTGCCGGTGAAGTCTGTACTGCGTTTCAGGTGTGTTTCCAAGCAATGGCACTCATTCCTTACATCGCCTGAATTTGTCAATGTGCACCGCCGCCATGTAAATACGGAAAAAATGGTTGCCATCAGATCTACCAGAAAACCGTACAAGTTCAGCACCATTGACTTTGAAAGACCTAAGGATGGTTTCACTGCCGGCCGCCCTTTTCCATTCAAAGTCGGACCTAGTCAATGCATCCGGATTCTAACTTCTGTGCATGGGCTAGTATGCGTTGGCATACTAAAGAGTGTACCCTTTAACGTTATATCTAATGCTGAATACTTTGACCTAATTCTATGGAATCCTGCTACGGATGAATATAAGACGTTGTCAAAACCCCAAGCCTTTTCTCATAATGATTGTTACAATACCCATGCATGAAAGTCTATTTGGGTTGTATCATACCTCTTGGGACGACGACTACAAGCTTCTACGTGTAACCTGGCACCCCAAGGTTTATATATACTCTTTGAAATCCGACTCATGGAGAAAGGTTGAATCGGACTTCCAACGTACTAGGCTACACTACTCTTCATCATATATTTGGGGGCCAAGTGTTTCGTTGAATGAAAAATCTATTTCTTAGAACATGTTGGCGACACATATTCAATTATGAGGTTCAACACAAACACCGAAACCCTCAAAGTGATAGCAACTCCTTTTTCTGGAAATCAATGGACATCATGGTTGAGTTTCACGATTCTAAGAGATGGTTGCATTTACTTGTGGGTGAACACAGAAATTAATCCTGTGCCTTTGTCTTCTGAGAACCAGTTGTGGAGGATGGAGGGAGATGGAATTTGGACCAAGTTGGAAAATTCGACCATGATTTTGCATGACTATCCTATTCAGTATCACCATCGACTGCACTTGATGAGGAATGGAAAGTTGCTCACGTATGATAGAGGTTGTGTTTACCAACTAGATATGAAAACGCATAACAAAGACTTATGTTCATATACCACCAAAACAATGCGTATCTGGCCAGGAGGAAAATACTTAGAGACTATGGTGTCACCCAATCAATATGTGAATAAGTGAAGAGGTAGTGAAGTAACACCTCTTCATCGGAATCCTTGTTGGTTTTAGTTTATTCATTTTATTTCCTATATGCAACTATCCATTTTATATCCTATGCAACTATCTACTATATAACTCAAATTTTTGTCTTTTGGATAATTTGCTTGTAAATTACATGCGACACATAATGTACTACTTATCTCCACACCTCGAGATACCAAAGCCATTGAAGTTGGGATACAACCTTGAGCTGCTCTCCAAACGAAGCACAATACTCTGATAGGAACTTTATGGCATCATGTTAAGGGAGGATTGGAATTCACAGAGGAGTGCATATCAAACCTACTTCTTAGGATCTCTACTGTTTAGTTCCCATCCGGTGCAAGGGTACATGACCAGTGATCATCACCATCACATAGACATATTGAGGTATCACAATATAATAGTCCTAACTCATTCGTCAATCCTTCTTCTAAAGGACATGATTTCCAGCCACAATTGTTTGTATTGTTTACTTTTTCAGCTATACTACACTTTTTGTTAATCTACAATTCATATAGCCCTGGGTATTTTTATTCCAGTGTTTCTGTCCCACTCCAATTATCCATCCAAAAAAGTGTTTTCTCTTCGGACGTTACCACTAGTTCAAATATATCATTTGTGTAGATGACCTTTTTTTGTATCTCATTGTCTGCTCCAACATATTATTTCACATGCCTGCAAAACGTTTATTAGAGAGATAGTCATTTGATTTGCCTTCCAGCTTATTTATACTCCAGATTACTTGACACCACAAGGATGAGCTTTCTGATTTCAAACGCCAGCACCACCTAACAATTAGTCCAACTTTTAGAGCACGGACAGAACCCACCCCATGACCACCAACTTCTTTGGGAGCGAGAACTTTTGTCCCATGCCACCCAGTGGATTTTGTTCTTGTCTTCGTTACCACCCTATAGAAACTTTCTACGGATTTTTTCTGGTGTTTCCACAACACCACATGGGACTAAAAATAGCGACATGTAGTATGTGGGAAGGTTACTTAACAATGACTTTAGGAGCTTTAATCGGCCCCCTAATGACAGAGTCTTCGACTTCCACGTAGACAGTTTGTATTTGAATTTATCAATCACTGGTTTCCAACCATTGATTAACTTCATGTTGGCTCCAATGGGAACCCCCAAGTAGGTGAAGGGTAATGTAGCGGCTTTGCAGCCAAGGATGTTTGCCCAATTGTACATTTCAGTGATTGAGGCACATACCTAAAAACCTTTGATTTATTGAAGTTCACCTTAAGTCTAGACGACGCGTGAAAACATTTTAGAATGCGATCGAGATTCTTCAGATTGGACCTCGACCATTCACCTACGAATAGCACGTCATCAACATAAAACATGTGATATCATAGGCCCGTTACCTGGAAGTTGAATACCTTTATAGATACCCTTTCTCCTGCTGTTTTAAGTGCAACATTTAAACCTTCCATGGCAATTATGAATAGGAATGGAGATAAGGGGTCGCCGTGACGCGTGCCCCTAGAAATATTGAATTCCTTTGTATCGCATCCATTCATAATGATCGATGCTCTAGATGAGAAAAGGCATCCTCAGATCCATGCTCTCCACTTACTACCAAAACCCATCTGATCGAGGACTGAATCAAGATAGTTCCAGATGATAGAATTGAAGGCTTTGTCGAAATCAACTTTGAATAACAACACCTTTCTCTTGATTTTCTTGGCCCACGAACAGATCTCATTGATAATTAATGGACCATCCAAGATGTTACGTCTCTCCATATAAGCAGATTAGACATCCTTAATGACTCCCCCAATGATGGTAATACTATTAGAAAGGAACTTAGATATAATCTTACATAGGCATCCAATAAGACTAATGGGACAAAAGTTATTTAATGAGGCATGATCTTTTGTTTTAGGAGCCATAGTAACAAATGAGGAGTTACAGCCACGAGATAGAGTGCCAGAATCCTCAAAATGTCGGATGAAACGCATCACATCAGGTGAAACAAGGCTCCAAAATTGCTTGATGAATTTGAAGGTAAACCCGTCAGGTCCAAGGGCCTTCTCGCTTTCGTAAGCCCAAACAGCTACTTTGGCTTATTCAAGGCTAATTGGGGCTTCCAACCTTATTGCCTCCAACATGTATATGGATCGAAAGAGTTGATTAATGAGTTTGGGACGGGACATCCATGGCTCCTAGAATTTTTCTTTAAAGAATCTGAATATCACATTCTTAATTTCTTCCACCCCGGTAGACTATTTACGATTGATATTTAAGCCATTGATCCTATTTTTCTGTTTTTTTGTTGTTGATAAAACCATGAAAGAATTTGGTGTTTTCATCTCCTTCAATGGTCTAGTTGACACGGGCTCTTTGTTTCAGATCTAGAACCGCCAATTTCTCAAGTTCAATACTTATTTGTAACCATTGCAATGAGTTTTGAGTTTATCTTCTGATAAACTTCTCATTTCAGTAGCCTTCTCTAGTTTTGTGATTATTTCCGTTAGTTCGAGTACCTCCTGGTTTTCTTTTTGTCTATCCTCATTCCTCCACTTCGTTATTTCTCCCTTGGAATGTTTGAATTTTGCAAGCATCCGACATGCCATAGCCATCAAAAGATTTCCATGCATTGAGTACGATACAATCTAGTCCATCTTTAAGTAATCAAGAATTGTAAAACCTAAAAGGTGGTGGACCAAAGTTTTCCACATAACATGTTAGCGTGATTAGGCAGTGATCCGAGATACCACGAGGATACATAGTGGCTGAGACAATAGGGAACTTGGTTAAGAAGTTTGAAGATCACAGGAATCTAGCAAAAACTTACTGAGTTTTGCAACAACACTACTCATGTATGTAAATTTCTCACCGCCCATAATATAATAAATAAGACCAGCTTTAAGGATGAACGTGTTAAATGCATGGGAACTAGTGGAGCAAAATTTTGAGTTGAATCTTTCACTAGCACTTCTAACCACATTGAAATTGCCAATAGTATCCACTGTCCCTTTTTAGTCTGTTGGATGTTAAGTAGATCATCCCATAAAGTTTGTTTATCAGTCATCGATTGTGGACCATATATATTGGCAAAGATGGTGTTCCCACCAATCTCTTTCCATTTCCCAATTACGATTAGAAAGTGACGAGATTTGATAACTTTAGATTTTTGGAAGAAGTTCGTGTTCCAGATGGAGATGAGCCTCCCTGACCATCCACTTGAATTGACATCGTCATCTTCGAAATCATCTGATTCCCAACACCCCTTCATGTTTATATGAGTGAAATCTAATATTTAAGTTCTTGAATCCCCATGAAGTTGATTTTGTAAGTTTTTTGTAGTCGTCTAACCTAATTTAATTTCACATCTGTCCCCATACCTCATATATTTAGAGGAAGACAGTTCATTGATCAAGTTGCTTACCACGAATGTCACCCATGACTTGCGTGAGAACATGATTGTTCTTGCCAACTTGAAAACTAATAATTCTTATTATTATGGTAAAGATACAAATGTTTTGTACAGAAAAATAATAAGCAAATCACACATTTAAATATAGGAGAGCAAGACTAGAGAAAAGGTAAGGAGGAAATTAAGGAAAAACATCAGTGAGAAAAAAACATATCCTTCTTTAATCCCCCTCAAGTTGAGACATGTAAATTTTGAATGCCCAACTTGTCGAGCAGCGTACATAAGTGTTGATCTCCGAGTGGATTGGTCAGGATGTCGGCAATTTGCATTCTAGTAGATATCTCCATGGGTTGTATTTCATTGGATTCGACACGTTCTCTAATGAAGTAACAATCCATTTCAACGTGTTTGGTGCGTTCATGAAATATATGATTGTTTGCAATACTACGGGCTTCCTGATTATCACAAAATAGTTGTGTCCGTCCTGAGCTAGTCATGCCAAGTTCATCTAGTAGCCACCGAACCCACAAAATCTCGCTTATGGTAGATCCCATAGGCCTATATTCGGTTTCGGAAGATAAGCGAGAAACGGCGGATTGTTTCTTCGATTTCCATGAAATGGGAGACCCTCTTAAAAGCAAGATATACCAGGTTATAGATCTTCTAGTGATGGGGCACTTAAGCCAATCAAATTCACAATATCCGGCGAGATTATTTAATTCCGCTCTCTTTACTGAGGAGTATGTCCTTCCCTGGTGTAATTTTTAGATACCGAAGTACTCTAGAAGCCGCAAACCAGTGACCTTCTCACAGATCACTAACGAATTGGCTAAGGACATTTACAACATAAGCAATGTCGGGACGCGTAACTTGCAAGTACATGAGTTTTCCAATTAATCTACGATGTTGCTTGGCATCCACTCGATGATCGACATCATGATTGTCTAGTTTCAAGTTTTGCTACATGGGAAAAGTACTTAAATGACATCCCATCATCCCAGTTTCTTCCAAGTTGTCAAGTGTGTATTTGCGTGGACTCAACACCATCAATTGTTTCGTTCGTGCTACCTCAACCCCAAGAAAGAATTTTAATGGCCCGAGGTCCTTGATGCTAAACTGATCGTCAAGGAATTGTTTGGTGGCATGGATTTTGTCTAAGGTATCTCCCAAAAGGATAACATCGTCGGCGTAGATAAGGGCGGCAACAAAAACACCCCCTTCTTTGAACAAAGATAACGAGTGATCCACCTTAGATTGCTTGAAACCGTAACTTTGTAGGGAGGTGGTGAACTTTTGCTACCAGTTCCTCGATGCTTGCTTGAGCCCATAGATGGATTTCTTAAGTTTGCAAACACGATTATCATTTGGCTTCTCAACCCCTTGTGGAATCTTCATGTAAAATTCCTCATGTAGCTCGCCATGAAGGAATGCGTTGTTAACATCGAGTTGGTAAATATGACATTCTCTTTTGATGGCAAAGGAAAGAAGTGCTAGAACAGTGACCAACTTAGCAATCGGTGCGAAAGTGTCATGAAATTTGATCCCTTCCATTTAGGTGAAGCCTTTAGCTACGAGTCGGGCCTTATATCTTTCTATTTCTCCATTTGGTTTGAATTTTATTTTGTATACCCATTTCGAATCTATGATGTTTTCCTTTTGGTAGCTCCTCAAACGTCCAAGTTCCATTAGTTTCGAGGGCTTGTAGTTCTTTCTTCATGGCCTCTACCCATTTAGGGTCCCGAACAGCTTGTTTGAAATGTTTAGGCTCATTATTTGAAGTAATGGTCGTCATGAAAGCTTTATGTGAGTCGGTAAATTTATCATAGGAAACATAGTGTGCTAGAGGATGTACCATCGAGGGCTCATGATTGGAAGTGGGTGATGAGTTTTCTTGATTCAAAGATGGGAGAAGCTCTACTTCGTCATCTTCAAATCTTGCCGGCCTGCTTCGATTTCTTCTTAACCTGAGTTGTTCGTAATTGGGATGCTTAGAAATGGGCTCAGCTGTGGTGTTTACTAGCTCATTTATTTCTTCGGACAAATTGTCATTACTCAAAAACGGTTTATCAGGCCCAAATGTGCCAAGTGGACTTTGTGAACTAGGCTCCTCTTGTGTGATGTCATAAATATTGTTATTTTGGGCTTGTGTTTGGTGATTTTCATTTTGAGCCACTGTTTGGTGAATGGCGTCATTGTCTATTTGCTCCCCGATATTACTTTTGTTAGCCTTGTCAGCGGAAGTCTCATTAATTCTTTCTTTGTCAACTTGCATGTATTCCCACTTATTTGGAAAAACAAAGATTTCTTCCTTTTCAGATTTTTGTTTTGTGATAAGCGAATATTTCTTCAATAAGCTTGACGTCACGAGATACGACCATCCTTTTGTATTGAGGGTCATATATTCAGTAGCCCTTGGTACCGTGAGGATAGCCTAAAAAATGTTGGGGCTCCCCCTTTCTTCGAACTTGTCGCCCTTCGTATCGGTATTCCTATAATAAGCTAAACAACCAAAAACTTTCATATATTCGTAATCGGGTTTTTGGTTGATTAACATCCATAAAAATCATACCAAATTTAAGCTTTTAAAAACATTTCAAATACCAATAGTTATGACAAAAAGGTTTCCAAAATAGTTTCATATCAGAGTATCCCAGAAATCCAAATCAAAATATGAGGAAGTGTACGGTCACGCCTTCGCCTTCCCGCGGTTATCCGCTGAACCTGAAACAATAAAATGAAATTGTAACCTCGAAAGCTTAGTGAGTTACCCCAAAATACCAAAACCATACCAATATAACTATAACATATAACATATAAGGAAACAGAAGAGCCATGCATCTCGAGTCTACAGTGTGACAACCCGTAATTTATTCCCTGAAACCCGTTTCCGTAAATAAAGCCGTTACGTTTCAATTTTTCCGTTAACTTTGTTTTAAACTAATTTAATTGCGACTTCTATTTAGGTTTCATAAGTGTCGGGATACATTTTAAACATTAAAATATTTTCTATTTTCCTTTGGAAAATATTTAGTTTCATCTAAGTCGTGATTACGGTAACTTAATCGGGTACGACCAAAAGCCTCGTTTAACGTCAGTATCGGGTAGATTTCCATCGGGCCATAAACTCAACCCCTATATAAGGGATTGAGTGACATCATTTTGAAGCTTTTTCTCTCTCTTAAAACACTTTCTCTCACTACTCTCTCTCTAAAACTCAACTTTGATCCAAAATCATCCAATTCAAGCTTCACATCATTAAGGTAACTATCCTAACTCATGGATTAGCATCTTTAGCCATCAAATTCGTGTTTGAATCATAAAATAGGACCAAAGACATGTGTTTACGGTCCAGGAACCTCCCCAAATCGTGAACACCTATAAATGGGTTTTGGAGCCCCAAAACCCTTCCAAATCACTTCTAGTGCTTAGTTAAGACCGTTGGACTTGCATGCATGAGCATAGGACCCCAAAATCTTATCATTTGAGGCTTGGACATGAGTTTATGGCCCAAGAACATGCTTGGACCGTAAACCCTCATTCATGGACCATTAACACCTTTTTAAGGTGTTAAATTGCCCTTAAACACCTCCAAAAGCCTCCATGAACTTCCATGAGTGCATAGAACCTTATAATCCTTCAAGAAATGCAACAAAACAAATACAAAATGGGATAAACTTGAGTTTACGGCCCAAGAACATTCTTGGACCGTAAACACCCCTTCTTAGACCTTAAACTCCTCCAATGGGTGTTAAAGTGCCTTAAACACCTTGTATGGCTTGGAATTGGACCTAGAACTTTGTATGCTTAACCTACAATCACTAAAACCCATGAATCATGGACAAACATGAGTTTTCGGTTTTAAACTCATGTGTTTAAGGTAGTAAACTCCCAAGAACATATTCATAGACCATAAACTCCTTTACAAGGTCAATTCATGTCCCAATCACTTCCTAAGCCATGGAATCAACCGTAGAACCTTCCTATGTGCATTGTAATTGACCTAGGACCACCAAAACACATTAAACATGGCACACAAGAGTTTACGGCCATAAATTCATAGTTTACTACTGTAAACTCCTCAAATGGTCCTTAAGATGTTCAAATCTCATTCAAAAGCCTTGAAACCAAGTCTAGCATCAACCCTCAAGTGTTATAAGGCCATTTAGCAACCAAGAACACCCCTACCATGAGTTTACGGCCGTAAACTCGTGGGGAATGGTCATTTGGAATGTAAACTCCTAAAGGAGTTTACTCTTGAAGAGTAAACTCCATATTCAAACTGTTGAGATGAAACTAACCTTTAATCTATAAAGATCGATTAGATCTTGAACAAGTATATAAATATAAACAATAAGAACGCAATAAAAAGAATAAGTCAAGATGGAATCAAACGTGTCGAATGATTAAACAAAATCCTCAGAAGATATCGATTAAGAACATCAACTGTAGAGGATTGGAAGGTTACAAGAACGATCAAAGAAACCTGTTATCGTCTAGATGTATCGCTATTTTCAGATCTCTGAAAACCTTTACCTAATATGCATGCAAGCGTAAATTTATATACAAAACATAAAAGGTTCACGGTTGGACATGCCCAAACCGGAATACAAAACGCCTTATGCTAAACGAGCCCAAAAGACGCAATCTTCAAAAATGATCTCCAGCCCAACAATCTCCCCCTTTGCGTCAATTTGGAGCGAGACCTTCACAAGTTACTTGTGTTGGAATAGTGTCTAAGGCTATAACTATATTCGGTGGTGCATGGTCCTTTTGGGTTGCCTTCACCATAGCAACTTGAAGGATGATTTGTTAAGAGAGAGTAAATATTATAAGGAATAATATTTAGCTATTTGATTAATATAAGTCATAAATTAATTGGTATTAATTTGGTGACTTAAAGAGATTAATTAAATAAGAGGGTATAAACTGTCAATTGTTTGATAGTTAGACTTTAGACTATAAATCCATTAGGATACACCTTGGACGGATTCTAAGAGCTTTAGGATAGCTCAAAATCGTCCATAGGGTTATCTATGGAATGGATTTGGATAGCCTTAAGAGAAGATTATCCAATTAGGGTTTAGGGTGAAACCCTTAAGGAGTCTAAAGGTATAAATAGGCCCTTGGGATGGGGAATTCGAAAAAAAACCTTACACAACCTTAAGCAAGGATACTCTGGCCGAATTCCTCCCCTCTCCTCTCTCCTAAATCATCTTGCTTGCTATTGGTGTTTGTAAGCCATTAGAGGAGTGACAATTGTGACTCTAGAAGCTCCAAGACAAACAAGATCAACAAGGGATTCAAAGGTATGATTCTAGATCTGTTTTAATACTGTTGTTTAACCTAATTAGCCATTAGAAGTCTTGGATTCAAAAGCATGTTTATTAGAAAGCCTAGATCCAAAGCATTAGGGTTTTGCATGCGCACATAGGAAAGTTCTTATGGCTAAAACCCAATAGTGGTATCAGAGCCTAGATTGGTTTTCTTTAAATTGTTGCTTGATTAACTGAAACAAACCTGCAAAATTCGAATTTTTTGGGTTTTGAGTCACTGACTCGTCGAGTTCCAAGGTGGACTCGTCGAGTAGGCCTGACTCGGCGAGTCCCCTTGTGCACTCGGCGAGTCCAGGTGTCAGGAATGGCCAGATTCGGGATTTTTTCATAATTATGGAAACTTACCTTAATCATATTAGATCAATGTAAATCCGATTTTTTGATAAATATGACTATTATCTTGATCTAATCAAAGATATTTATCATCTAATAAAATATTTAATTTCCTTATATGATAATGATTAACTATTTTGGTAATTATCTTCAAAGAAATCAAGATAAATCAAATAAAGATAATTAGAATATTAATTGTTAATTGGAATTATTTGTTATTTGATCCTTCATGTTTTAAATGTTTAAAACCTACCCTAAAGTTTTGAAATTTACATTTGTGATTAAAAGTTTTAATTTAGACAACTTAAATTTCAAACCCTAGATTTTGAAAAGTTTAAAATGCAACCCTATACTTATATAATATTACTAGAATAATATATATATATGTATAACTAAATGCTAGTCTTACCGCTAGTAGGCCTCATTCACGAAGCCGATCTATAAGGTGGGTATAAGGTTGCGGCCTATAAAATGGCGCTTAATGGGTGTACACTCACACCCACCGCTTGCTTGATTGGTGGAGGGTTTGTAGCCGAACGGGTAGGATAGAGCAACCTCATCCTCTCATTAAAAGTATAATAAAATATACGAAGTAACTAAAACTTTTTTTTAAAATTCCCAATCTTAGTTACTTTAGGAAAAGTGAATTGATGCAATCCCATGAAATTACACTTTGCACCTTGCGAAGATGTTAGTGGAGCGTGTGTGGTTTACCGGCACACTAATTGGTTCTAAGCGAAGGTGGCAAAGGGTGATTCATTGTTCATCATAGTTCGATGGAGCGTGTGTGGTTTACCGGCACATCGAATAGGTGATCGTTACAATGAAGGCACCATGTGAATTTGCATGGTAATTCACACCCGCTTTGTGATCCTCGGCATCCCAGTCACAAACAAGAGGGGCATATCGAGATTTAAACATGCCATTGAATAGTTCAATGAATCTCATCCGAACCTAGGAATTCTCAAAAACACTTAGGACTAATAGTTTAAGTTTTGTGATGGAGAATTAGTGAATCGTCATTCACTTACCTTCAATTTATTTGCATGTTAGATTACGGCATCCCTTTTCTAGTATGTAAATGTTATTGTTGGATCCTAGCCCTAATTTTTCTTATTGGGTGATAATTAGGGATTCTTGTTCTAATCTATCTTTGTCCTTTCTATAGATGTCAAACGCAAACAACGTTGCTGCTAGTTCTTTCACGTTGATGAGCCTTTGCCAAAAGGTCACCTTCGATGGAACGAACTTTGGCGAATGGATAAGATACATTCGCACCATTGCTCGCTATGAGGATAAAGAGTATGTCCTTGACGAGAAGCTCGAGAAAATCAACCCCGAAGTTGCTACTCCCGCCGAAATCACCGCCTTTGAAACCCATGAGCGAGATGCAACGAAAGTACATTGCATCATGATCGCCACCATGAACTCCGAATTCCAAAAGTCCTACGAGGACATGTATCCATATGAGATGCATCAAGACTTGTTGGAGAGGTACCACCAGAACGCGAGACAAGAGCGTTACGAGATTTTCACTAACATGATTTCCGCCAAGATGGGTCATGGAGAATCTCTTACCGTGCACTTGCAAAAGATGCAAAGGTATGTCGACCGCCTTCGCAAGTTAAATGTTGACTTCGGCGAAGACTTGGCGATCGACATGGTGCTTCACTCTTTGCCTCCGATGTACAATCAATTTAGGATGACCTACCACATGAACAAAGAGGAGGTCACTCTAAGTAAACTCCAAGTTCTCTTGAGGGTTGCTGAGAGCAACTTCAAGGACAAGTCTGTTGCACCAACTCCCAATCCATCCGCTGCTCCTGTCTTGGCTATTGGTCAAGGGAAGGGAAAGAAGAGGAAAGCTTCTTCAAATAACTATCGAAAGGTGAAAGCCCGAGATGGTTCCTCTTCTAGTGGGACCAAAGTTGATCCCTCTAAGCCCTGCTCTAACCCGAAGGAGGCAGAGTGCCACCACTGCCACAAGATAGGACATTGGAAGCGAAGCTGCCCGGACTACCTGCAAGCCATCAAGGAAGGAAAGATCAAGCCATCTTTCGCAGGTATATATGCAATCAAATCTAATGATTCTAATCATGCTATTTCTTGGGTTCTTGACACCGGTTGTGGTTTTCACATTTGTTCTAATGTGCAGGGACTAAGAAGAAGTAGGGATGTGGAGCAAGGAAGGATCAATCTAATCATGGGGAACAGAAGATCGTCGCCTGTGACCAAGATTGGAGTGTATTCTTTAGTGCTTAAGAATAGTTTAGTTTTAGATTTGAACAATTGTTGCTATTTGCCAGAAATGGCTAGAAACATCATTTCTTTTCATGGTTTATATAGACAAGGATTTAGATTTTCTTTTAATAATGAGAATGGTTCTATTTTGGCTTATCTAAATGGTGTCTTTTACTTTGAAGCTATACCATGTAATGGAATATATGAAACTGTTATGATTGTTGATAACTTGGGAAATGATGTTTTGAATATTGATTCTTCCACTAGTATGGATAAAGCATCCTTATGGCATTGTCGTCTTGGACATGTCAACAAGAAACGCATAGCCCAACTCCAAAAGGATGGAGTGTTGGAGTCATTCGACCTTAGGGAAGATGACACATGCGAGTCTTGTTTACTTGGAAAGATGACTAAGTCACCCTTCACGAGTACTTGTGAAAGGGGTGAGGAACTATTAGACCTAATACATACCGATGTATGTGGACCTTTTAGATCAACCACGAAGGATGGGAACCGCTTCTATGTGACTTTTACCGATGATTATAGTAGATATGGGTATATCTATCTAATCAAGCAAAAGTCAGAAACCTTTGAAAAGTTCAAAGAGTTCAAGAATGAAGTGGAGAATCAATTGGGCAGGAAAATCAAGATGCTTCGATCCGATCGAGGAGGAGAGTACCTAAGTCTTGAATTCCACGATTATCTCAAGGAGTGTGGAATAGTTTCGCAATTGACGCCTCCTAGGACACCGCAGTTGAATGGTGTGGCAGAAAGGCGTAATCGAACCTTATTGGATATGGTTCGCTCTATGATGAGTCGTGCTTCACTACCTATCTTCTTTTGGGGGTATGCCTTAGAGACTGCCGCCCATATCCTTAACCGAGTCCCTACTAAGAAGGTTGCCAAAACACCTCACGAGATGTGGACAGGGAAAGCTCCCTCGTTGGCACATATCAAGGTTTGGGGTTGCGAGGCTTTCGTAAGACGAGATACTCACGACAAGCTTGAACCTCGAAGTGAGCGATGTATTTTCATCGGCTACCCGCAGACTTCCTTTGGATATCTCTTCTATAGACCGAAAGATAATGTTATCTCTGTTGCGAGGAGAGGAGTTTTCCGAGAGCGAGAACTCATAAGCCAAGGAGATAGTGGGAGGCAAATCGAACTTGAAGAGATTCAAGAGTCGATAGATGAAGGAACCTCTACCGCTGGCATTCAACCCGAGGAGGAAACTCCGGTTGAACCGATTGATGAATCCTTACCTCTTAGACGTTCCGATAGAGTTAGAGTTCATCCCTAGTTTTATGGTTTTCATATCACTACCGAAGGGGACACGTATATTAGTGATGGTACACTAGTAAATCTTGATGAACCTAATAGCTATAAGGAAGCCATGGCAGGCCCGGAGTCTGCGAAATGGAAAGAGGCGATGGATAGCGAGATCCAATCCATGTACGATAACCAAGTTTGGAATTTGGTTGATTACGTGCCCGAACGTAAGACCGTAGGGTGCAAGTGGATCTTCAAGAAGAAGACCGACGTGGATGGGAACGTACACACATATAAAGCGCGATTGGTTGCGAAGGGCTTTACTCAAACTCCCGGAGTTGACTATGATGAGACCTTCTCACCAGTTGCGAAGATTAAATCTATTAGAGTGATGCTAGCAATTGCTGCATTTCATGATTATGAGATTTGGCAAATGGATGTCAAGACCGCTTTCCTTAACGGAAAGTTGGCTGAGGATGTTTACATGGCTCAGCCAGAGGGGTTTGTGGATCCGAAGCATCCGAATAGAGTGTGTAAGCTTGAGAAGTCCATTTATGGACTTAAGCAAGCATCTCGCAGATGGAATCTTTGCTTCGATGAGAAAGTCAAAGAGTTTGGATTTGTACGAAGCGAAGACGAATCTTGTGTATATGTCAAAGCCAGTGGGAGTATAGTAAGCTTCCTCGTTCTATATGTCGATGACATATTACTCATAGGAAACGACATCCCGACTCTGCAGGAGGTTAAGTCCTGGCTCGGGAAGTGCTTCGCTATGAAGGACCTCGGAGAGGCTTCTTACATTTTGGGAATAAGGATAGTAAGAGAAAGAAGTAAGAGACTAATTGGACTTAGTCAGAATACTTACTTGGAGAAGGTACTAAAACGTTTTAGTATGGAAAACTCAAAGAAGGGAGAACTACCGATACAAGGAAATGCCAAGTTGAGTAAGACTCAAAGTCCGAGTACCGAAGCTGAGATAGCAGAAATGAGCCGAGTACCATACGCTTCCGCAGTTGGCTCAATCATGTACGCTATGACTTGTACTCGCCCTGATGTAGCCTTTGCTTTGAGCATGGTTAGCAGATATCAAGGGAACCCTGGCAAAGCACATTGGATTGCGGTGAAGAACATCCTTAAGTACCTTCGGAGGACGAAAGAATGGTTCTTAGTCCTTGGAGGGAGTGATGACTTGAAGGTGCAAGGGTATAGTGATGCCAGCTTTCAGACCGACAGGGACAACTACCATTCGCAGTCGGGCTGGGTCTTTACCCTAAATGGATGAACAGTGACATGGAAAAGTTCCAAGAAAGAAACCGTAGCTGATTCAACGTGCGAATCAGAGTACATCGCAGCGAGCGAAGCGTCGAAGGAGGCAATATGGCTGAAGAACTTCATCGGTGATCTTGGAGTTGTGCCGGCCATAAAAGAGCCCATGGAGATTTTCTGTGATAACGAAGGTGCGGTTGCCTTGACCAAGGAACCGAGGGATCATGGTAGATCTCGACATATCGACAGAAAATATCACTTCATTAGACATCGTGTAGAAGAAGGACAACTCGTAGTGAAGAGGATATCATCAGAAGATAACCCAGCAGATCCGCTTACGAAGGGACTGAGTAGGGTTAAGCACTTGCAGCATGCTAGGAGTATTGGGCTGAAGGATGATATTAGCATAGATTAGATAGTATTCGAAACGCATAATAGATAAATGTAATTGACATTTGATAATTAAATAAAGGAGTTTTATTTATGAGTAAAGTTACTATCACATGTTAATTGTTTAACTATTGTTTCACTTTGCATGTTTTGACTTCCAGAATAATTGAGTTTATTAGGAATAATCGAATTATTCAAATGGTCCACAATCGTTCATATGTTGGGAGTAGATATGAATGAAGATTGTCATGAATTGGTGTGTAGAATGTCTAAATGGTGTTAGACATAGCAAGGGTTGCTGCAACGTTCATGAGTGCTTATGAACTGGTTTTGAGCATTGGAATAACCCCGCGCTTGCTGGAATCACCTTATGGAATACGATATAAAAGGTGATCGCAAGACGATAATATCATATGGTCTTAAAACCTAGATATATGGTTTATTATTTGTTAATTGATTGTACATTGATAATGCGAAAACGCATCAGTAACTTGATGTTATAAAACGAATTGTTGTGTATAGTTGGTTAATGAATAAGTAAATGCATATAAGTCGAAGTTTATCTGTAGATTTTATCCTAAGAGGATAGAAGAGATATCTTGGCCACTCGATGATTTGATTTGACTTATGTGCCGGGCCCGGTCAGAACTGAATTGATGTGTTCGATTAAGTTCTATGTCAAATAAATCGAAGATCGAGAAATCTAAATGCTAGACTAACCATTCCATAGGATTGTCAGCATGATATCTAACAGAGGACTGTACGATCCCTTATCTAAAGGACAAGATTGATTAGATCAGAGTTGACAGCGTCTTTGAGAGCTACGATTGCAAACCGTATTGTACTTGTATAGTTATTAGACTTATCCAAGTGGGAGACTGTTGGAATAGTGTCTAAGGCTATAACTATATTCGGTGGTGCATGGTCCTTTTGGGTTGCCTTCACCATAGCAACTTGAAGGATGATTTGTTAAGAGAGAGTAAATATTATAAGGAATAATATTTAGCTATTTGATTAATATAAGTCATAAATTAATTGGTATTAATTTGGTGACTTAAAGAGATGAATTAAATAAGAGGGTATAAACTGTCAATTGTTTGATAGTTAGACTTTAGACTATAAATCCATTAGGATACACCTTGGACGGATTCTAAGAGCTTCAGGATAGCTCAAAATCGTCCATAGGGTTATCTATGGAATGGATTTGGATAGCCTTAAGAGAAGATTATCCAATTAGGGTTTAGGGTGAAACCCTTAAGGAGTCTAAAGGTATAAATATGCCCTTGGGATGGGGAATTCGAAAAAAAACCTTACACAACCTTAAGCAAGGATACTCTGGCCGAATTCCTCCCCTCTCCTCTCTCCTAAATCATCTTGCTTGCTATTGGTGTTTGTAAGCCATTAGAGGAGTGACAATTGTGACTCTAGAAGCTCCAAGACAAACAAGATCAACAAGGGATTCAAAGGTATGATTCTAGATCTGTTTTAATACTGTTGTTTAACCTAATTAGCCATTAGAAGTCTTGGATTCAAAAGCATGTTTATTAGAAAGCCTAGATCCAAAGCATTAGGGTTTTGCATGCGCACATAGGAAAGTTCTTATGGCTAAAACCCAATAACTTGGGCCAGCAGCTGAAGCAGGTACCTTCTTCTTCACGGTACTAAACAAACATTTGGTGATGGAAAGAATGGTCTGTCTAAACCGGATGTACCAGTTAATCATATCTTCAAAGTACTTGACGTCATCAGCCGAGTTCTCTTTACACCGTTTGACAATGAACAGCAGATGCTCCAAACAGGTTGTGGTGTAAAGATGCTTGTCAACTAAAGCGAAGAGACATTTCTGTCCTTCCGCTCTAGTGAACATAACCGAGTTGCGTCTCGGGTCGATCCTGCCCAGTAGCTTTTGATTGAGATCACTGGCCGATCCCACAGGAGCAATCTTTAATTTCTTCTTGAAGACTGTGGCGACCTCCTGATCCATTAGGGCAACCTCCATGATGTAGCAGGCTAACATCCTTTTGACATGGTCTAGAATGGGACCATATTCAGCTTCATTAGTCAAAAGGATATTATACAGGACGATCCAATCATGAGGATTTAGATTCGGTAGATCTGCCAGGGAGATAAGATGAGCAGTTCTTGCAGATCCCCGAATCAACTTGAACAGAACATTTATAAAACGTCCTTCAGTATAAGGTTTCAGCACCCGAATGTTTACTATCTTCTGGGCGCTCCAAGTAAGAAATTGTGGACGAGCAGCCGCCAGATAGAAGTCAATGAGCTCCCTGTCAAGCTCAGCGTTCGGGTGAGGGACTTCAAAGATGTTAGAGAAGACGTGGAAGATGAACGCCTTTCGAGTCAGCGGCATATCGAACTGCGAATCGACAGTGTTGTTGCAGTCGAACGATATAACCGGCTCGAGCCATAAGATGCTTGGAGTTTCAATGGCCTCTTTAATTAAACATTCCCTGGTCCAGGCAGGGAAGAGAGTCTTTCGGCTCTCAAGGAGATCGTGGGCTTCTTTTTGTTTGCGTTCGGCTTCAGCAGCCTCTCGCGCCACACGACTGGCAACTTCATCAACCTTGCGACTGTTCTTTCATTTTAAAATGTCAGCAATGGTCTCCTTGTCGCCTTCTTCATCTTCTTCCTCAGCTATGTTTTTGCCTTTGTCCTTCACACCTGAGCCTAAAGCTTGACCAGTCGGAGATGGTTCGGTCGTGTGAGTAGCTTTGGAGGAAGGAGGTGGTTTTGATCCTGTCTTCTCATCTCCCCCTTGTTTCGGAATGGACACGAAACTTGGGAGCCCTTCTACCTTGTTAAGAAGATCGATGGCTGGAGAGAGCTTTTCAGCAAGGGAACGCCTCACCGAAAAGTTTAAGATTGGATCGTGTGCTTCCAGAATGTTTGATATAGCAGCGTGGACATCCGAAACACACGTCTTGATCACCTCCCTTTCGGATCGAAGATCTTCCAGTTGTTGTTGGGATTGAGAGAGTTGAGTTGTCTGAACCTCAAGTGCGGTTGTTTTAGTTGCCAGATCGTCCATTAACGAACGCTCAGTTGCAAGATCCTCTTGTAGCTTGGTGAGGCGAGCATCAATGGAGGCACGAAAGGCCGAGTTGTCGTCGCTTATGTTCTGGCGGAGAGTAGCGAACAAAGGCAACTCCGATGAGACAAAGTTGGCCAATTGTTGGACAATTGGTTCCAAAGATGTCTTTGTGGCATTGGCACTTGCCTGCAGGGACTGCAGCAGGGTAGAGGCATCAGAAAATAGTTTATCAACTTTTTCGGTCGCTGCCTCACAGGCCCTGGTAGAGGCTTCAATTGCAGCAGTTGCTGAGGCCGCCGAATCATGTTGAGCCCTGGAGAAGGCATCAACAATCTTCTGAAGGGCAGCTTAAGAAAGAGAGGACTGCTGGTTGGAAGTGGAGGCGAGAAGTAGGTCAATCTTCTCGTTGAGCTCTTTTAGATGTTTCTTTGTTACTGGAGCATCATCCTCCTCGTCACTTTGAACTTGAAACGGACTATAGTAGACCGAATCAAAGATCATATTCTCTCCACCAAGATAAGGGTTTTCGCCCTCAGATGCATTTTCAGGAGAGGAAGGTGGTGGTGAAGCTGGAGGTGTTGTGGGTTTGGTAGGATCAGGTTGAGTGGGTGTTGGTATAATTTTGGTTGGTGGTTGAGTGTAGGTAGTTTCGGTTGTTTGGGTTTTGGTTTGAGGTGGTTCGGTTACATGTGGTGATTCGGTTGTAGTTGTAAAGATTGGTGGAGGGGAAGGAATTGGGGAAATTGGAAGTTCCATCTCTAGGGTAGGGGACCGACGTGGTGTGTTGCCTCGTTGAGGAGATGCGTCTCCTTGAGAGTCGTCAGAACCCGAACTCTCACCCTCAGAGTCACTCAAAGAAGAGGGAATAACAAGCTTTCGCTTCGGTTGGGTCTTCCTCTTCTTCGACGGTGGGGATTGTGCGGCTTTCGGTTGTTTCCTCTTTTTAGGAGAAGGTCCCTTTGGAGCTTTGGACGTTTGCTTCCCTTTCTCTGCCTTTTTGCCCCTGCTCACCGGTTTGTCTGCATCGTGAATTGACCTGAGCATATCCGGGGTCAGATCCCTTGGACCAGATGGCCTTAGCTCCTTGAGCTTCCGAATCAACCTGCTATCAGATGGCACGTCGCCATACATTGACTCCGGGATAGAGCCAATAAAGGAGAATTTTGATGCATCTGAGACGATGATCTTCTTGGTATGGAAAGTACCAACAGAAGACATCGATGCACCATCAGCAGTAGGAACATCAAATCGATCCATGGCCCATTTTGTTATCAGGATCCAGAATCGGGCCAACGAGACCTCAGAGTGTCGGGATGAAGAGGAGAGGCTTTGAATAAGTTGTTTCCATATGACAAACCCATAATCCAGGTTAATCCCATTGTAAACTCCGTACATGATGGTGAGGAAGAGACGACTTGCGCCATCTGATCCTGAGCTTCTTTCCGACAAGCCCTTGAAAAGGACTGTGAATAGACCGTTCCATTGTGGCGGCAAGCATGACTTTTTGAATCTTGCGAAAGAGGTAAGAACTTCTGTGTATCCCATGTTGTAAAACATGTTATACAGATGACCAATCTGTATCGACTCCGGATGAACTCTTGAAGGGTCAGCAGCAAACCCTAGCAAGGTGCAGAAACGTGGGCGAGAGACGGAGGTTTTGTGTTCTCCAATCTCGAAAAACACCCGGTCGACAGCCTTGTCGTAGTATGCAGTCGCATAGACCTGCGATAGGGCCACCATCGGCACCGATTCGATTCTGGAAAGAGCCGGAACAAGTTGGGAATACTTCAAGCACTCTATGACCGGCGACATATAGGAGTCGTACGCCAGTTGGTTAAGATCAATGACCAGACATTGTTGTGGACGAATGGGAAGGATCTGTGAGGTAGCATGAACAGAAGAGGAATCAGCCATTGTTGCAGGTATGAAGAAGATGATGAACAGGAAATTGTTTGGGAGTGTTTGCGTTCTGGAAATTTTGAAGGTGGTAAAGAGGGAAAAGGTGGTGTAGTGGGCTATTTATAGTGGGTGATAGGAGAGAGAAAAATCGTTTCAAATCTCTTATGGAAATTTAAACCGGGTTGTTGAGTGACAGATGGATGACAGTTGGGGCGTGTGATGATCACGTAGGAGAGAGAGTGTCAGGTTCCTAGGATTACGCCGCCCAACAAGCGCCGTTTCATAGGGACAAGCCGTTACTGTTTAACCACGCGCATTGAATGCCACAGGACAAGAGAGAACTTAAGGTTTAAAAGGATTCCCGTTAAATTACGATCAACCATTTATTAAGAAATGTTGAAAGGCTTCTTTTAATTAGGCTAAAAAAAATGGCTTGAAAATAAAATCTCAGAAAGAAAAATAAGAACTAGATCCCAAGGGAAGAAATGTTATGGGTTTTAACGATTTCATAGGAATCACATAAAATTGGAGATTTTAATAGGGTACTTTCGTCAATCCTTTAGTGAAAACTTGAGCAACTTAATTGTTCACCGTCAATTCATTAGGTGTGGAATTTTGGGTTTCACTTAGTTCGTAGTGACACAATACTAAGATCATAAACACAGATATTGTGTAACCATAAACCTCAGTGGTAATTTCTGAGAGTCTCAAGGGTTACTATGATGGAATGAGTGTAGTGGAGAAGTGGAGATGGTGTAAGAGAACAAAGTACCTCTGCTGCGAAAAGAAGGACCAAGCAGGAAACTCTTAACTCATGTGAGAAAAGAGTGAGGTAGCTCACGATTAGAATAAATGAGTTGGCCTTATTGGGAAGACAAGGTTTGTGTATACCAGGTCATGAAGGCCATTATCCAAAATCTTATGAGGCTTGAGACACATACAGCAGCATGCTTCTAGGGACACTTAGGTATTTCATCAAATTTATCCCCATAAACGAACACGAATCATACAAGAAATAAAAGAAAATATTTTTGGAGTTTTTGAGATTAAAAAAAATAAGAAAGAGGAAAAGAAAAAGAATAAGAAAAAAATTTGACCTAAAAAAAACTTTAAAATAAGACATATGATAAACCGAACCCAAACATTCAGTTGGTTTCGGTTGTTGAAAATTTTGAAAAACCGAACCCGAACCTTCAGTTGGTTTCGGTTCTTGAAAATTTTGAAAAACCGAACCCGAACCTTCAGTTGGTTTCGGTTCTAGAAAATTTTGAAAAACCGAACCCGAACCTTCGGTTGGTTTCGGTTCTAGAAAATTTTGAAAAACCGAACCCGAACCTTCGGTTGGTTTCGGTTCAATAAAATTTTGAGAAACCAAGAAATTTAGGCAAACAAGGAAAAGAGATTTTAACACGAGGAAAAACAAAAATTGTACAAGAAATATACAACATAGAAAAACTACCTTTGAAGTAATGAGTGAGTCAAATAGTTGAACCGAACCTGAACGTTCGGTTGATTTCGGTTCTTACGTTTGAGTTTGAGAGGTAGTGTGAGGTACTGACTCTGATTCCATCATACCTAGTCCTTGCAATATTTTATTGAATGATGCTTCAGGAAGAGCTTTTGTAAAGATGTCAGCCAGTTGATCAGTGGTTCTTACGAAGTGAACTTCGATGTTTCCATCTTCCACGTGATCTTTGATGAAGTGATACCGCAGTGCTATGTGTTTGGTTTTGGAGTGTTGCACTGGGTTATGACAGATCCTAATTGCACTTTCAGAGTCACAATATAGTGGGATCTTCTTCATATTGCGTCCATAGTCTCGAAGTTGACTTTGGATCCAAATCACTTGTGATGTGCAGGATGCAACTGCAATGTATTCCGCTTCGACAGTAGACAACGACACGCACGTTTGTTTCTTGGATTGCCAGCTGACTAACTTCCCGTCAAGAAATTGACAACCACCAGTTGTGCTTTTACGGTCGAGTCCACATCCTCCAAGGTTAGCATCAGAATAGGCTTGAACAAAGAAGCCTGAGTTGGATGGATACCATAGACCTAAGGAGGTGGTTCGCTTGAGGTAGCGTAAGATGTTCTTCACTGCAAGCATGTGAGGTTCGCGTGGGTTTGCCTGAAATCGAGCACAATAACACACAGAAAACATGATATCAGGTCTGCTAGCAGTTAGATACATTAAGGAACCAATCATTTGACGATAGAGCGTGATATCGACAGCCGGTTTGTCTAGGGATGGGGTAAGCTTGGTGCCGAATGCCATTGGGACTTTGACTTTTGTGTCTCCCATCATACCAAACTTTGCTAGGAGAGTCTTCCTGTAAGCTTCCTGATTAATAAAGATGCCTTCGGGTCCCTATCTTATGTTTAAACCAAGGAAAAAGTTAATAGGACCCATTGAGCTCATTTCAAACTTAGTCTCCATCAGCTTTCTGAATTCAGCTGTTAAGCTGGGATTCGTGGAGCCAAAGATGATGTCATCGACATAAATTTGAACTATCATAAGGTGGTTACCTTCCTTTTTGCGAAAGAAGGATGGGTCAACCGAACCTTGTTTAAATTTAGACATCTTTAAAAATTTTGTAAGCGTTTCATACCAGGCCCTCGGAGCTTGCTTGAGGCCGTACACAGCTTTATCCAGAATATAGTAATGATTTGGATGCTTCTCATTCACGAACCCAGGAGGTTGCTCCACGTACACAGTTTCTTCGAGTTCTCCATTGAGAAATGCACACTTGACGTCCATTTGGAAAACCTCAAAGTTCTTGTGAGCAGCATAAGCCAGAAATATTCTAACAGATTCTAGCCTAGCTACTGGAGCGAAAGTCTCTTCATAGTCTATCCCTTCCTCCTGACAATATCCCTTTACCACCAGACGAGCCTTGTTCCGTATAACATTACCTTCCTTGTCCATTTTGTTCCTAAAAACCAATTTGAGACCAACAACCGAAGCATCTGGAGGAGTTGGAATGAGGCGCCAGACTTTGTTCCTTTCAAATTCGTTCAGCTCGTCTTGCATTGCTTGAACCTAATCAGAGTGATCTAGGGCAGTATTAACTGTCTTTGGTTCAACTTTTGATACGAAGGAGTTAAACATGCAAAACTCAACCTTTGAAAATAAGGAAGTCTGTTTTGCCTTCAGTTGTGATCGGGTCAGAACCTTTTCAGAAACATCGCCAACTACTTGAGAGACAGGATGATCTCTGGTCCATTTGATAAGAGGAGGGTAATTCGGATCAAAGGTTGGGTCTAGTTCAGCATTAATTATTTCTTCTGGCTCAGATTGGCTATCGTAACCGAGCGTCATATCATTAAGTTCTCCCTCAATGGATGAGCTTTGAAAAACATGAGGTTCAGGTGTTGCTTGTGGTTCTGAGCTTCCTGGTGTTGAGGCCTCTTCGATTGATGAAGGAACTTCGGTTGAAGTTGGAGAATTTGGCTCCCCCTGGACTTGTGAGCTTGGCTCCCCCTCGACTTGTGAGCTTGGCTCCCCCTCGACAGAATCGTTGTTGGATGGAGAGTCGTTAGGGGTTGATTCTCCTTCATGCATTCTTCTTGCAGCATCTTCAACAATCTGCTTCATGTGATCAACTTTGTTGTCTGCTACACCTGCTTCGGAGAGTGAAGCGTTCTCCGGTTCGTCAAAGAGCTCCAGAAATGTCTCGAATAAGTTGGCGACCGAGACTGTGACCTGGCCATTTAGAGGAAAGATTTCCCCAGCGATGTCTTTTTTAGCCTGTAGCTTCTTGACATAGTTGTCATCAAAGGTCACATAGTATGTCTCTTCAATCTTTCTCGAACACTTGTTTAGGACCCTGTATACCTTGGATGTGAGCGAGTAACCCAGAAATATTCCCTCGTCGGCTTTGACATCAAACTTGTTGCGGTGTTCTTTAGAATTAAAGATGAAACACCTTGAGCCGAACACATGGAAAAATTTCACATTTGGCTTTCTGTTGTTCAGTATCTCATATGGAGTGAGCGCGAACCTCTTGTTGAGATAGGACCTGTTCTGTGTAAAACAAGCAGCCGAAATAGCGTCAGCCCAAAAATAAAGAGGTAAGGAAGCGAAACTTAGCATAGTTCGGGCAGCTTCACACAAAGATCGGTTTCGTCTTTCGACTATTCCGTTCTGTTGCGGTGTGTAGGGAGCTAAGAAATTGTGACTAATTCCCTTTTCTGCAAGAAACTCTTCAAACTCCCTGTTCTTGAATTCGAGACCATTGTCGCTTCTGATGTTGCGAACAACCTTCTTGAGCTGTACTTCAATTTGCTTGATAAACACTTTCAGCTTTTGAGTCGCTTCAGATTTGAGCTTTAGAAAGAACACCCATGTAAATCGTGAAAAGTCATCAACAATAACAAGAATATACTTGCTACCACCAATGCTTTCGATAGATGAAGGACCACACAAATCGATATGAAGTAATTCGAGTGGTTCAACAACTTTTGTGTTGATTATAGATGGGTGACTTTGACGACTCTGCTTCCCCATTTCGCATGCAGCACACAAATGATCTCTGTCGAACTTGAGCAATGGAAGACCCCTAACATGACCTCCAGTGACAAGTCGGTTGATATCTTTAAAATTGAGATCAGATAATCTTCGGTGCCACAACTAGCTTTCGTCGGATTGAGCTTTTGACAACAAGCATATAGCTGGGTTTCCTTTAATGGGTTTAAGGTTTAAGGGAAACATCTCACCCTTTCGCTCTGACTTGAGAATCACTTTCTTTGACTTTTTCTCTATAATTTCAGAACCTTCATCATCGAACGAGACTTTGAGACCTGTACCTCCAACAAGCTGAGATACACTAATGAGGTTGTGTTGGAGTCCTTCCACATAAGCCACCTTCCTTATAGTAAAGTCCCCATTTGTTATCATCCCGTATCCCTTTATGGTGCCGAAAGAATTATTTCCAAACTTGACGTTGCCACCATTTGCAAGAGATCTGTATTCCCTAAGCTCCTCTTTCCTCCCTGTCATGTGACGTGAGCAGCCACTATCGATATACCATTCTTCGTCGAACTGCTCGTCACTTATAACCTGCAAAAATTAGACAGATTTAGGAACCCAAAGTTTCTTGGGTCCACGTGAGCTTTGCATGGGAACGGGAACAGTAAGAGAGACGTCAACAAGATAAGTTCGTTTTATAAGAGTTGTTTCATCTTTCCTTTTAATGGTAAAAACTTTTATTTTGTTAGGATTGGGTGTGTTTGGTTTGGACTCTGGTTTGGATTCATTCACCTTCTGCTTTCCCTTTTGTTCAGCTGACGAGTGAGATTTTTGAGAACAAGAGGAATCAGTTTTAGAATAAGATGGAGATAAATCAGTGGAAGTAGAAGAATTAGAAGAACAAGAAGAATTAGAACGAGAGGGTTTGGATTAAGAGGATTTCCTGGCTGGAGACTCTAAGTGACCCTTTTGATTTTGATCATTGGAGGGACTGACCTTAGAGTTTTGTTCTCTTTTGACTTCAGAACCGAACCTTTGTGTTCGGTTGGAGCTGTCTTTGGAACCGAACCTTTGGTGTCGGTTGAAGTCCTTTTCAGAACCGAACCTTTGCCTTCGGTTGATATCTTCTTGTGAACCGAACCTTGGCTTTCGGTTGATATCTTCTTGTGAACCGAACCTTGGCTTTCGGTTTTTGTGACTTTCAAGCTTTCCTACAGAATTGTTTTCATACTTCAGATTCTTGTCTTGATGTGAAAAATATGCATTCTGGGAATGCCAGAATTGTTTCCTTTCAGAAAGGTTCTTCCTGTATCTATTGTTCCTTTCTCTCTTCCTATTCCTCATCTGTGTAGGTTGATGATGAACATTTGCTTTTGTTTTCGGTGTCTCCTTGGCGGGTTCCTTTTGAACTGCAGGAGTTTTACTTTGAGCCGAAGGAGCCGAGGGAATGTCTTCTTTTGCCGAGCGATCATTCTTCTGAGAAATATCTTTTGTACCACTGGTGCTTGGCTCATCGAAGTTGTCCGGCTTATTCAAGGGTTCAGGTATGTATCTTCCTTTGCTCTTCCAGGAAGTTCTTTCAGATAAACCAATGGTTTCGTCTGCATTATCAATTGGAGCTTCCCAGAAGTACTCATCGCAGCCATCAGCATTGTCTTCGTTTACAATGGCTACAAGTTCGGCTGTTTGATGTTCGGTTACTCCTGTTACCTTGTATACTTGATTCGGAGTGGTCCTGACCTTTTGATACACAACTGCTTTCTCAACTAAAACTGGGGACTTTTGATGGGACAAACGAGCGAACTCTACTGAATTTTCAGAAATAAGATTCTTGTGGTTTTCAGGTTCGCTTTTAGTAAATTCTGAGCAGTCAACCGTGTCCTCTACAGAAATTTCACTCATGTTTTCGTCCTCGTTAAGCTCAGATGCATTTTCAACATCAATTTTGTTTTCTGAGCTTACATTAGCATTTAAAGAGTTAAATTTTTGCATGGTTTCGGTTCTTAGTTTAAGTCTGTCATTTTCATCCAAAAGGTTTTTAAGCATGTCCTTGTGATCTTTGGATTTAATGAAGGACTCAATTTTGTCCAGTCCATACATGTAGGTCGGATTGACATCATCAGACGATATCACACTCTCACAATTGTAGGCTTCGGCATCGATTTCATCTTCCTTAAACTCTAGGAAGGGCAAAATCATGCGGTGGATCTTTTGGCCTATTTCACAATCCAAGTGAAGCTGAGTAATATTAGAATACAGATGTTTAGCAATTAAACAAAAAACATTCCGCTGTTTTAACAATTTTAAATTGTCTCTTTGCAAATAAATGTTTTCATCTTTAACTTTAACTAATTCAAATTCTTTTAACTCGATCCATATTCTCCGCTCCTCACTCTTCGACGCCACCCTGCTCAATTGATCAGTTTGGTTAGAATTTGTGACTCGAGTTTGAGTTAAGCTACTATCTAGATGAGAAATTCTTGTATTGATGTTTTTTAGTTCTTTCTCATATGAGGATGATGGTACTTTGCATGAAATAAAAACAGATTGTACCTTCTTTATCAGTTCGACGAGCTCATTGAACTGCTGGCTGAGCGGTTTGGCCGTAAAGCACACGTCCTCCTTTACCTTCGGTCCATCGCTTCCTCCATCGGTGTTGTATCCCCTCATTTGAGATACGTCAGTCACCATGAAGCATCTTCCTCCACTTCTTTCCTCCTTAGCCACATAAGCCTTTCCGTGGGTAGGCTTCCTCACCTCATCGTCTTCTGAGTCGGTAGACCAAACTTCCGTGCTACCGAACTCGTCACCTTTAACCGAACCCTGCACAATAAGAGCATTAATAGAAGGGTTAGCGGTAGACTTCTTCTTTCTCAACTCGTCCAATCTTTTCTATAACACGGCTTCCTCATCATTTCCATCATCCTTTTTAGCCATCTTCTTAAGGACGCAGCCCTTAGCATAGTGGTTTTTCCCACCACAGTAGAAACAGCTTACTCCGGAATCGCCATCCACCTTCGGTTCCTTTTTGTGCTCCTCAGCCTTTGGTTCATTGTTCACCTTTTCAGAGCTGTAACTCCCCTGCCAGTTTCGGTTTTTGTTGCTGGGGAATCTCTTCTTTATGAACCTCTTGGGATTGGACACCATCATGGCATAATCCTCAAACGTGAGATCATATTCCTCCAGGTTGAGATCTTCATCCTCCATCGCAGCTTTACTTTTAGATAGGAGGGCCAACGAACCGAGACTGGAAACGACGTTCTTTTCTTGCAACACAATCTTCTCTTGGGACTTGAGAATACCCACCAGTTTCGCCAAAGAGTATGATTTAAACTGCTCATGGGCTTTGACTGTGGAAACCACTGCTCTCCATTCAGACCTCAGGCCATTCAAGAAAGTAACCTTCTGTTCGATAAGCTTCCTTTCAATATCGTGTTTGATCATCTTGCTAAGAAGATGATTGAAGCGATCAAACGTCTGGGTCACGGTTTCTTCAACCCCTTGCCTGAATTCTCCAAACTCAGATAGGAGCAAAGTTTGAATAGAATGTTCAAGATCCTCGTCTGTAGAATACAGTTCACGAAGTCTATCCCAAACTTCCTTTGCCGTCGTGCATGAGCTAACCAACCTGAATGTGTCGGACTGAAGGGCGAATCTGATCAACCTTAACGCCTTGATATTGCACTGGAATTTATCCTTTTCATCTTGTGCAATATCCTTCACGTCCTTTAGCAGATCATTGTACTCCTTTTGTGTCTTGATGATTCTGGACGTTGCATAATGAGAAAACGGTCCATTGGTGATGGCTTCCCAAATGAGATACCCATTATCCTCCGATCCAATTACGTAGTCTTCGAAGTGATGCGCCCATACTTCATAGTCATGGGAGTATAAGATGGGAATCTTTGTCGTCGAACCGATACTGTTGGAAATATTAATAAGGTTTGATTGCGTTGCGTCCATTATGATCGTAAAACCTGTTCAAAGATCAGACTTGTAATAAAGCAGATTAGGGAAAAACAATAAAAATCAAGAAACGTCAATAAAGAGATGACGGCTCAATAAATATTGATAATTGCGGAAAAACCCTAATGGAAATCTTTTTCACAGAAAAGATGTGTATCGATTACACAGCCTCCTGCTCTGATACCAATTGTTGAGATTAAACTAACCTTTAATCTATAAAGATCGATTAGATCTTGAACAAGTATATAAATATAAACAATAAGAACGCAATAAAAAGAATAAGTCAAGATGGAATCAAACGTGTCGAATGATTAAACAAAATCCTCAGAAGAGCTCGATTAAGAACATCAACTGTAGAGGATTGGAAGGTTACAAGAACGATCAAAGAAACCTGTTATCGTCTAGATGTATCGCTATTTTCAGATCTCTGAAAACCTTTACCTAATATGCATGCAAGCGTAAACTTATATACAAAACATAAAAGGTTCACGGTTGGACAGGCCCAAACCGGAATACAAAAAGCCTTATGCTAAACGAGCCCAAAAGACGCAATCTTCAAAAATGATCTCCAGCCCAACACAAACCTTACACGTCCTTAAATGCTACCCAGGTCACTCCAAACACTTGAATTGAAGTGTTTTCGCGTCCAGAAGTGTTTACTCCTATCTAATTAGTGATTCAAAGTCTAATTAGATATAATTATGTATCATTTCATATTACATAGGAACCTTGCACGTTATCAAGCCCCGATCCGACACTTAGCATCCAAACCGACTCGTTTCTCGACTGGTGAGTTCATACCCCTACGCCGTTTTCCGTGTTTTTCAATGTTTTCACGGGGGGGGGGGGGGGGGGGATACAAGCAAAATATAAATGTTTTCAAAACCTAAAACTGATGTATTTCTATAAATATCTGGCCAGCTTTTAGATATCTTTACCCCTTATGAAATATGCAGAGCATAAGGGATGTTTTATTGAATATAAATAGATTGATTTCAATTACAGTAAAGGAAACAATCAAAACAATCAAATTATTATGGGAATAATTTGGGATCTTTAGTTCTTGATTTATGAGCACATATTTATGTAAAGTTAATAGATAAACTATGTCTGATTCAATTTATCTTTGTTTGATTTAGAGTATTAAGCCAGATAAATTCATTGTATTAAACAGTTTTTACCTGTGTTACGTTTCAAAACGATTAGTATGTTTGGTAACAATCGAGAACACCGTGAATGATTTAATACTAGCTTATGAGATTTGTCTTCATTAAACTCTTTGGGTTATCAACAAATCCTCCCCCTGAAGTGTAACCAGAGTCTCCTGGAGGGAGAGCGTGGAATTTGTGAATAGATCTATTCGGGACTGACAAATCCACACCTAAACTGCTAGCTACAGTTAGTCAGGCACGCCTGGGGTGACAAATTTTGGATATCGTTTGACGCCTGAAGAACATCAAGGAGGTCTCGTGGTCATATTAGCATGGTTACCCGACTCACAATACATATTAATATAAGTTTATTTATGGATTTTCATATCTATCTTTGATCTATAGAATTTATATCTAGTACGGGATGGTAATCCCATGGCTTTCAATCTATAGTTTTTGTGTATTAAAAACTACCTTATAAATAGTACGGGAGGGGTATTCCCATGGTCTTTATATCTAGTACGGGATGGTATTCCCATGGTCTATATATCTAGTACGGGATGGTATTCCCATGGTTTTTATGTCTAGTACGGGATGGTATTCCCATGGGTTTTATATTGTAACAACGTGAATTTTCAAAAAAAAATTTCATTTTTCAAACAACATAAACCATTATTTAATATTCTGAAATCACATGTATAACAAATGTCATCGTAGAAAATACATCCCAAGATCATAAAACAATTATTCCGTCAGTGTGTACAGATCACGCCGCCGCCTTCCCACGGTCCTCGCTAGTACCTGAAACACATAACACAACAACTGTAAGTATGAATACATAGTGAGTTTCCCAAAATACTACTTACGCACATACGCCCTTCCGGGCCTTGACCTTTCGGTCCATGAGTTTCAGGGGACTTCTATCCCGACTCGGTAAACCTTTCGGTCCTACCTATGTCAACCTTACGGTCCACATCACAACGCCTTCCGGTCCATAACATATATGCCTTCCGGCCCATAACATAATGCCTTCCGGCCCATATCAAGCATAACATACATAGCACATACAAACTATTAATTTATCATATACAATGCATACAACTCATAACATATCCGACCTTTCGGTCACACAATAAAACCCTTTCGGGTATAGTATCGTGAGAAAACTCACCTCGTGGAAAGTCTAGAATCTCACATGCTCCCTATCTCCGAATCCCAACCCCGCCTAATCATAACAAAATATCGTTTAACTAATATAGACTTCCACAACTAGACTTCACCCTTATTAACATTCCTCAGAGGGGTAAAAGACCATTTTAGCCTTCCTTGACTCAAAGTCCACGTGTTGACCAAAACCCTAAAGTCAACAAAAGTCAACATTCACAGTACGCGGGGCGTACAGACTCATGTACGCGGGGCGTACATCACTGATCCACAGTCGGGGGTCTCCATCCAGTACGCTGCGCGTACTGGGAGTTACGCCCAACGTAACACCCGGATTCAGCCATTCTTCATTTCTGGTCTTAAATGGTTAAGACACTTCTTCAACTTCTAGATCTGGCTCACTTTAAGCTTCCTTTCCCATAAAGTCGGAACCTTTAAGCCTTGGCATGGCTGTAAAGGCTCCTACACTCCTTAATACCTTTCCATTTCAACTCAAAAGATCTAGATCTCATTCATGGCTAATCATTCACGTCCAAGATTACATTTTTATGAATCTACAACTCAAATGGACCAGAAATATGACGGATCTAAGCCAATGGAGGCTACGTGCTCATAAAGTCTCCATCTTTGGGACAAAAACCCTATAAAATGGTCCATAAAGCATACCACAAGAACTACAAGGCAAGATCTGAACTTTTTACCTTAGGAAGAAGCTCCAACCTTTGCTAAACACAGATCTACACTTGAACACCAACTTCTAGCCTCCACAATGGACTCCTCTTCTCTTTGCTACCTTGAAATGACACCACAAAGCTTAGAATACCCACAAACAAGCTATGAACGAAGGAACAACTCTCTTAGGGTTTCTTTCTGAAGGATGGTGGCTGAGGAACCAAGCCATCTCATTCCTTTTATAGCCAACCACCAAATTAGGGTTTTTGGGTCTGGACCAGTTACGCCCAGTGTAACCTTGGGTACACCCAACATACCCGGGGGATGATGCATTTAAATGAGGCGCACGAGTACGCGCATCGTACTCCTTGTACGCCCAGCGTACTCGCCCAACACAAAAGCCCCAAAATGACAACATATAAAAAGATGAAGGGCTAATTAAAGGTACCTGGATTTTGGGCTATTACAATTCTCGCCCACTAGAACCAACCCGAAGTCTTATACCGAAAACAATTCTGGATACTGCTCCCGCATCTCAGACTCGGACTCCCATGTCAGCTCGGACCGCTTCCGCTGCCACTACACTTGCACCAAGGGTACTTCCTTGTTCCTCAGAACCTTAACCTTTTGATCCCTAATTGCCATTGGTCTCTCAACATAGTTCAGGCTTGCATCCACCTGAATATCCTCTAATGGTATCACTGCCGACTCGTCGGCAATACATTTCCTCAACTGCGACACATGAAAGGTGTCGTGAATCTGACCCAACTCTGCAAGTAGATCCAACCGGTAGGCTACCCTGCCTATCCTAGCAATTACCCTGAAAGGTGTCGTGAATCTGGTCCAATATATCGAGGTCCCAACTTGCCCCTCTTCCTGAATCGAATCACTCCTTTCCAAGGAGAGACCTTTAAGAGCACAAGGTCACCAACCCGAAACTCGATCTCAGACCGACGCCTGTCCACATAACTCTTCTAGCAACTTTGAGCGGTCAACAATCTCTGCCTGACCTGCTCTATCTGCTCGGTCATCTGAAGCACAATCTCCATACTACCCATTACCTGCTGCCGCACCTCTCCCCAGCAGATGGGGATTTGACACCTCCTCCTATATAACAGCTCAAAGGGTGGCATACCAATGCTCGAATGATGGCTGTTGTTATACGAAAACTCTGCTAAGGGTAAATAGGTGTCCTAACTCCCTCCAAAATCCAAAACACATGCTCGGAGCATATCCTCGAGCGTCTGAATCGTCCGCTCACTCTGTCTGTCCGTCTGCGGGTGGTATGCAGTACTGAAATGCAGCCTCGTACCCAACTCATCGTGAAACTTCTTCCTAAACTTGGAAGTAAATCGTACGTCCCGATCTAAAACGATAAACATCGGAACCCCGTGTCGCGATACCACCTCCTTCACATATAACTCTGCCAATCTCTTCGCAGAAGAGCTCTCACTGATAGCAAGAAAATGAGCGCTCTTCGTCAATCTATCCACAATCACCCAAATTGCATCGACCCCTCTCGCAGACCTTGGCAATTTGGTAATAAAATCCATGGTAATCTGTTCCCACTTCCACTCGGGAATCTCCAGCGGCTGCAACTTACCATGCGGACGCTGGTGCTCGGCCTTAACCTGACGACAAGTCAGGCACCTCTCGACGAACCATGCAACATCCCTCTTCATACAGGGCCACCAATACTCCTTCTTTAGGTCCAAATACATCTTAGTAGCCCCGAGATGGATCGAGAATTTCAATCGATGCGCTTATTCTATCAAAATGGTACGCGTCCCGCCCACAAACGGTACCCAAATCCGACCCTGAAATGTCATGAGTCCCCGAACATCAATAACGAATTCTGATACCTGCCCGGCAACCTACTCCCTCTTTCGGTTTTCTGGTCTCGTAGCCTCAGCCTGGGTCCCTCGGATGGTGTCCAATATCGGAGTCATCACCGTCAACCTCATACAAACGTCTCAGATCGGGGCGCTCTCTTCCCTACGACTCAACGCATCGGCTACGACATTCGCCTTGCCCGGGTGGTACTGGATCTCACAATGATAATCCTTCACCATATCCAACCATCTCCTCTGGCGCATATTCAAATTTGGCTGATCCATCAAGTACTCCAGACTCTTGTGGTCTGTGTATATGGTACACCAAACCCCATAGAGATAGTGTCGCCAGATCTTGAGGGCAAACACCACAGCCCCCAGTTCCAGGTCATGAGTGGGATATCTCGACTCATGAGGCTTCAGCTGCCTCGATGCATACGCTATAACATGCCCCCTCTGCATAAGCACTGCCCCTAACCCAGATATGGATGCATCACAATATACCACAAAATCCTCCATCCCTTCCGGGAGTGCGAGCACCGGGGCCTCACACAATTTCTGACGAAGGGTCTCAAATGAGGACTGCTGCTCTGGCTCCATGAAAATGCAACACCCTTCCGGGTCATTTTGGTAAGTGGCACAGTGATCTTGGAGAAATCCTTGATAAACCTCCGATAATAGTCAGCCAATCCCAGAAAGCTCCTGATCTCAGTGGGCGATCTCGGCACTTCCCATCTCATCACCGCCTCGATCTTGGCCGGATCGACCAATATCCCCTTCTGGTTAACAAGGTGCCCTAGGAACTGGACCTCTCGTAACCAGAAATCACACTTTGAGAATTTGGCATACAGCCTCTCCGATCTCAAAACTCCAAGAATCACCCTCAAATGTTCCTCATGCCGCTCTCTAGACCTCGAATATACCAAAATATCATCAATGAATACGATCACCGACCGATCCAGCATCAGCCTGCACACCCTGTTCATAAGATCCATGAACGCAGCCGGGGCATTAGTGAGCCCAAAAGGCATCACCACAAACTCGTAATGCTTATAATGAGTTCTGAATGCAGTCTTCTGGATATCTTCATCCCGAACCCTCATCTGATGATAACCTGACCTAAAGTCTATCTTAGAGAACCAAGATGCCCCTTGCAACTGATCGAACATATCATTGATCCTAGGTAACGGATACCGGTTTTTAACCGTAAACTTGTTCAACTTCCAGTAATCGATACACATCCGGTGTGAACCATCCTTTTTCTTGACAAAAAGGTTTGGCACTCCCCAAGGTGAGCTATTCGGTCGAATAAACCCCTTTCCCAACAGCTCCTGAAGCTGCGAGGATAACTCTTGCATTTCTGGTGGAGCGAGGTGATAAGGCGCCTTGGCGATGGGTGCCGCTCCCGAAACCAGATCGATACGGAACTCCACTTGCCTTTCCGGAGGCACGCCCGATAGTTCCTCGGGAAACACATCCGAAAACTCACACACCACTGAAACCTCATCAACCGAAATTGGCCTCCCTGCGGCCATTTGTGTGTCCATCACATAGGCTATGAATCCACTGCAGCCTTGCTGTAAACTCTGTCTCGCCTTGGCAGCCGAACAAAATGCTGACCCACACTGGGTCCCCTTTCCATACATAGTAAGCACTCCCCCACTAGGGTCTCGTATGCTCACCAGCTGTCTCTCGCAGTCAATGACTGCTCCAAACTTACTCAACCAGTCCATGCCCACGATGACACAGACATCTCCCATCGCTATAGGAACCATGTCTATAGGGAACTTGACACCAAAAATCTCGAGCACACATCCTCGAATCACGTCAGTGGCGTATACGGCTTATATTACTTTGATTTTCCACTTTCAAACAAATGTAATGAATGTATGTAACGTAATGTTTCGTGCTTACTATGCTTACTATGTACATTGGTTGTGATACTTTACATGGCGTCCTCCGCCCCGGAACGTTTCCATCATCAGTTTCGGGGTGTGACATACAGTGTGACTCGTCCGCCTGTACCGAGCCTTAAGTCCACCTGGTCCACTCTCTGAGTCTACAGTATGCATAATGAGCCTTCAGCCTGACTGGACCGCCTCGTAGGCCTTCAGTCTATCTGGACCGTTCTCCAAGCCTTTGGCACGTCTGGACTGCCTCACAAGGCCTTCAGCCTATCCGGACCGCTCGTTGGGCCCTCGGCAAGACTATGTGCCCTCCTAGGCCTACAATCTATCCGATCCGCCCAAGGTAAATTGGCCTTCAGCACAAAGCAGGACTGCCTCAACCCAACCCCCAATCAAACAACCATGTACACATATAATAGATAATCACATAACAGTGTATACACAACAAACTGATCTAACACATCAATAGCATTTCAAAATTCTATAACCAAGATACCAACCTAACCGGTCAATAACATAGCATCATCGTATATACCAGGATACCGAGCTAAACCATTTTACTAACATAATACCATCCTAACTACCAGGATGTAGATCTAATAGATCGATAAGCATATTCAGCAAGTAGCAGTATACAACCCAAAAAAGGGCCGAACTTGGTGACTTAAACCCTTTTGATGTAGTGATGATAACTCACCTTGCAGTTAGTGCTGAAGTACCGGAACCTCTGATCGCTGCCTCACCAAAAATCTCGAACTACCACATAATAAATACCAAGTCATTACACAACATACCAATCTTGACTAGGGGTCCACACAATCCATCAAGTCCATTCTCTTTATTAGGCCAAGGCCCAAAGCCAATTACATAGCCTTGAAATCCTTATGCAAAGCCCATTATTTGTCCAATTTACCAAATTGGGCCTAACTCCATAATTGGGCATAATTCCAAGATCCATTATCAAAACTTGGCCCAAAACATCTTATTCATAAAGTCCAGCAAAGCCTTAAAATCCAACTAGTCCACCAACAGCCCAAAACCCAAAGCCCAATTGCCATAGGCCCAACAGAGGACGTACGCAGGGCGTACTCCTTTGGTACGCATGGCATACTCATCCTGATGTTGAGCACCATTGGGGTGGTCGACCTAGTTTGTTGGGCATACGCGGGGCTTCACCAAAACCCTAATAAGTGCTTAATGGCTTAAGCACTTAAGTCCAATCTCCAGATCCGTTGAGCAAATGTGCCATAGGACTATAAAGTCTCGAACTTTATCACTTTGGACATGTAGAAAGTTCTTAACACATGGTCTTAATCCATTAAGACCTTCCTACTTCATGCATGAAAGAAATCTAGCTATTGGGACACCATTTTTGATCACTTAGGACCTCCTCGAAGGTTTGAAAGGAGAGCTCAGTTCGTCCAAATCATAACATGCACCATTTTGGGACTTTTGGGACAAGAATGCTTCCATAAAGCTAAAATGACTAAATCTATCTCATATAAGTATAAAGTTCCAAGCTTTTTACCTTCTAGAGCTTCTAATGCACAAACCAACTTCAGATCTACAAGCTTGATCTTCTTCTCCAAATCCTTGATGCAACACCTTCTTCTTAAAATACTCAAAAAACTCAAACAATCAAGGAAATGGCTAGGGTTTAGTGAAAACGACTCTAAGCAGTGGAAATTGGGGTAAAGGAGGGTCTTGTGCTCATAGTGTTTCTTATATAGCCCTAAACCCTGAATATTAGGGTTTCCTTCTGCCATGAGTACGCCCAACATACTAGGGCGTGCCTAGTACGCTCAGCGTAGCCTTATGTATGCGCAACGTACTCCTCCTGATTCCAATAATTGCAAATTAGCCCTTAGACTTTCATCGCTTCACCCTTCTATCCATAGGGACTATAAATGAAAAATCTTGGGATGTTACAATTCTCCCTCACTTAAACTAGGATTCTTCCTTGAAGCCTACTAAGGTGAACAATTCCGGATCATGTTCCCGCATCTTGGACTCCAGCTCCCACGACTACTCGGATCATTTTTGATGTTGCCACTGGTCTCCTTACAAAGTTCATGTGCTCCACAACCTGATCATCACCCAGTGGTACAACCACAACCATGGAATCTGACAACTTTCAAAGGAGACTAAACCCAATGGAATTCTTTTCATTCCAAAGAAGACAATTCGACAATACCATGTGACACACAACCCTTCACCACCTAAAACCCGCAATCTGGAAACCTGAATTGTGTCTGACTCCCTAGCCGACCACTTATACTATCCATCACTAGCTCTCTTCCCATTACTACTAAATACTACTCAGCCCTGGGAACCTGAAGTTCCTACCCTAAATAGAACCATGGGTCATATTTTGCTAAATCCCTGCCCCTATGACTCGTCGTTGGCCCACACTAGGTATCTTGGCCTACTGCATAGAGCAGAACCACCTCAGCTCGATTAATCCCAACATGGCATCTAATAGACCATCAGAGTAAGATGTCTACATAATATCGACGATACTTTACCATGTCGATCCTTGCCATACACCACTTCCATAGAATACAACCCCGCAAGCGAATACCACCAACAACATACCTACCGCTACCGACCAACCAATACGACACTCATATCTAGCCTGTACCACCCTTCGGGTGGGAATACCAATATGCCAAGTCCAACTGATCATAGGGTCCGGTCATCCTCGGGATGGAATACACTAGATTGGAATACTAACATGTCGAATCAATTAAACCATCGAGTTGAAACTCTCAGGGTTTGTTGGCCTACCGCCTCAACCCTACCGCTCTTCTTGAGCCTTCATGCCTACAAATTTCAGTTGGCCCACACTGGGTATCTTGGCCTACTGCATAGAGAAGGACCGCCTCAACCCTACTCACATATAATGTGTCGCCATAGACGATTAGGAGAAAAATCTAACCCGAACGCGCTCCTACAAAAGACATAATCAATAAAATCTCTATGCCTATAGCCTATGACTGTAATACCCTTACATGGTCCTCAACATAGGTCTGGATTGCCTCTGAGCCCATAGCAAGAGTTTGGTATGCCCACTCCGACCTTCAGCTCATGACTGGAATGCTCCTGATAACCTATCGACACTCCCGTCGTCACTTCAATTGTCCCAACACTCCATCCTAAAGATTCTCACCTCCTCCATTGCCTAAGAGGGCCTAATCATTGTCCTTCACAATACCAACAAGTGTCACAGTACCGAAACCTCACCCCATACTATCCACTTGTAGAACAAGTTGCTACCCCATAACACATATGTACTCAGAACCTAATCATACAACTAATAAAACCCACATAATATCTTCAACATACTCCACCAGCACGTTCAGTACTTAGGGATAGACCTACCGAACGCTATAGCATAACAGCATGATCAATACCCGCACATAGATCTACAAACATATACAAATTCTTTAGCATGAATGGACCACATCACCAGGCCTTCAGTCTATTTGGACCACTCTCAGAACCTTCAGCATGTCTGGACCGCCTCTTCGGGCCTTCAGCCTGTCTGGACCGTTCTTCGAGCCTACGGCTTGACTGGTACCCCCATCGGCCTTGAGTCTATCCAGACCGCTCTAAACTACTGAGCATCTCCCTGGACCACCCCTCCTAGTGATCTCTCCCATGCAGGCTGTTCTCACCCACTTGGGGTTTCGAACTCCCGATCCATTCTGTAGACTCTAACCCCGGCCTAACCCTAGGCCTCATGTCGATCTTTCACCCTATCAAAAATCTGTGGCTTGTTCTATCACACCCCAAACTATAAAAGGAATGGCGGAAATGTTCGGGTGTGGAGGAAGTCATGCGTAGTATCACAACAATTTCATCATAGTAATCAAAGTAAACATGACCATTACATTACATATGAATATTTACATTTTTTTTGAAAGCATAGTTTGTATACATCAAAGTATAAAAAAAAGTAAAAGACATGGCTCTAAAGATTCCGTCTTCTCAAAACTTCAGGAGGTACATGTCTATTGATCACCTGCGAATACAAACGATTTTGAAAACATATCAGCATAAAGATGGTGAGATCATAAGCATGTTTTTGTAATGGAAACTAGTCACTGAATTTGTATAAAAGTTGTTTGCTTTCGTATGTGATTTATGATTGGTTTTGAAAATCATGGCTACTACTAGTATATAAGGTACGTTCTGTTTAATAACTCTGGTTACTACTAGTATGTAGGGTACGTTCTGTTTAATAACATTGGTTACTACTAGTATGTAAAGTACTGAAGTTCGACTGGGAAAATCCCTTACTTTCCCTTGGGTGTGTGTTGTTACTTTAATGGTTCCGAGGCGGTGAGGCATAAATATAATCCATATTTATGTGATTAAAGCAACTGTTCGTGATCAGTGCATTATTACGTAAAGGTGTTGAACTATTAGCAAGTTTTATGACCATACTTAAACTTGATACGACGTGAAACGGACATTGATATCCTTTATGAGATTTGTCCCTCGTAGACCTGCCAGTCCGACTATAGCTAGTAGCAAGGTGCGGGATAGTCAGTCTCGTATAGATCTATACACAAAAGCCATGTTCTCCCACGAGGAGACTCTGATTCATAAGGGTAGTCCTACACTTGGGTTGATGTTGTAAGCGTCTAAGGACTTTTCTCCTAATTAATTTAATCCCTTTACAAGTAATAATATGAAAACGTAATGTTCTTTCGAATGTGAATTCAACGTATGTTTTGTAGAGTAAAAATATTTAAACTTCAATAATTATTAACTATTGTACTGTTGTAACGTATCTGTCATAAACTAAATCTTTCATGGTTTCTTTGTTCAATCATGTAAGTAGCTTGTATCTATAAAACCGGTAAGGAAATTTCACAAACTATACCTATCATAGTTTGACTGTTATGTTCATGAAGCTGTTCTGAAAACTATGCATTTAAATTTAAAAATTGTCCCTTATGCTCAACATAATACGAAAAGCGATAAAGTATCTAAATGCTTTATGAAAAATCATTTGATTTGTATAAATTGCATATCTTTTAATTCATTGAAAACCTTTATGTTTTGCTTGTATTCTTCCCCTGAAAACATTTAAAACCATAAAAGTGTAGGGGTATGAACTCACAGTTTGGCGTGGGATTCGAAGATAAGTCGGTAGGAATGTTGAATGCCAAATGAAGCCTCGGACACGAACGGATCCTATTTAACATATAATAGCAGATACATGTATTAGATTAGGGCATAACACTATTAGTTATGGAAGGAAATCACCTTAGGGACTAGGAAACAGTTGAAACTAAGTGTTAGAATCACATGTGATTTGAAGGAGAGGAGTTTGCGGTCCAATAAAGGGTGTACGACCAAGGAGTTTGCGGCCTAATGGGGATTGCGGTCAAGGAGTTTGTGGCCCCAGAGTTTTCGGCCCTAGAGTGTATGACCCAATGGGGTTTGTGGCCCATGGGTGTACGGCCAAGGAGTTTGCGGTCGTACACTCTCGATGAAAGGTGTGATTTGTGGTGCTTTAAGGTCCCTTCTATCCCCGTTGATGTGTTCTACATCCCATGCATGGCTTAAGGAAGAGTTTAAGGTCAATAATCGACCAAAAACTAGAGTTTTCGGCCAATGAGGGGTGTACGGCCATACACATGGGTTTACAACTGTAACCCTTTGTGATCATGTCTTTTGGGTCGATGAACAGGTGAGAATCAACGATTTCTAGTAGATAAACAACATAGGAAGTAGCTACTTACTATTAGGAAGCTTGAAATGAGTAATCTAGCCACCAAGAACTAGTGGGTGTTCTTGGTGTTCTTGATGAGAGAGAAAGATCTAAACAAAGATGAGATTTATGAGATGGAAACATGGATTCAACATTAGATAGAGGAATAAAACACAAATATAGATGGAGTATCACTTACATTTTGAAGATCTTGGAGGAAATTTCGATCGAGTTACAGAGAGAGAGAGAGAGAGAGAGAGAGAGAGAGAGAAAGTTGTTGGTTTGGAGAGTGTAAATTGATGAATGAAGGACGAGTACCCTATATATAGGGTGGAGTTTTCGGCCAAGGGGAGTGGGTGGGGGTGTACGGCCATAAACTCCAATTTTTGGCCGTACATTCCTCTCGAAGGGGTGTTTATGATTTAGAAAAACTCATTCTTCGACCCAAACCTTGATTGTGCTGAGCTTAGAATACCCGAATAGACCCAAAATAATGCTAACCGATGGCAGGAATAAGTCTAACTTGGTTGATTTTGAACGTTGGAAAAAATAGAAATTTTCAGGTTGTCACGTCATCCCCCCGTTAGAGGGAATTTCGTCCCGAAATTCGAACATAGAAGTCAAGTCATGGATTCGGAAGGAGAGACGGATATTTTGTTTCCTCTGATCTTCGTGCTTCTAAGTGAAACCAGGCCCTCACTTGGCATTTCCAGCGAACTTTCACTATTGGGATACAACTTTGTTTCGTTCGCTTAACCTCCCGGTTTATGATTTCCCATAGGTTCCTCTATGAATTGTAAGTTCTCGTCTAACCCGATCCCTTTGAGGGGAATAACAAGTGTCTCATCGAACTGAAACTTCTTTAAAATTTGACATGTGAAAGATAGGGTGTATGCTTCTAAGTTCTCGGGGTAAAAGAATTTTGTACGCAACGGAACCAATCCTAGTAAGGATCTTGAACGGTCCTATGTATCTCGGATTTAGCTTTCCATGCTTTCCATAGCGTATTATGCCTTTCTAGGGTGAGACCTTCAATAGAACGTGGTCTCCGACATGGAACTTCAAGGGTTTTTGTTTCTTATCTGTGTAGCTCTTTTATCTATCCCTTGAAGCCTTTAGTCATTCCTGGATTTGTGTGATCCTTTATGTGGTTTTGCAGATGATCTCTAGTAGGGATGAGCAAAAGGACCGAACCGGCCCGAACCGGCCCGAACCGGACCGGAACCGGGAACCAGCTTCGGCCAAAATCAAGAACCGAACCGGCCCGGCGGTTCTATCGGTTCCGGTTCTACCGGTTCCCGGTTCCTACTGGTTCTTGTCGTGTCTTCAAATGTTGGAACCGGTCCTTGAAAAATAGCATGATACGGTTCCGGTTTTTGCCGGTTCTACCGGTTCCGGTTATATTGGTTCCGGTTCCTACCGGTTCCCGGTTCCAAAAATCCACAAAAATAACGTCCCGGTCCCTGCCCGACCGGTTCCATCGGGTTCCGGTTCCGGTGCCGGTTCCGGTTCCGGTACCGGTTCCGGCCGGTTCCCCGATCCATTTGCTCATCCCTAATCTCTAGACTTGTGAAAGTACTGTCAGGGACATGTTCCCTTGGCTAGCTGCATTTCGCCTACCTCAACTTAGTACATAGGAGATTTGCACTTACGACCATAAAGAGCTTGAAAAGGGCGTTGTCTTGATGTTGGCGTGAATATTGTTGTTGTAGGAGAACTCAATCCCATTGGACAAGTTAATATTTCTGGATAGTTTGTTGGGTATACTGCGGAAAGGTTTCGGAGGGACAGTACTCCTTACATGAGTACTTTTAGGTCTAGAATATGGAAGAAAGGCGATTTGGAGATCTATGTCGGGTTTTAATTATGAATGACGAGGGTCTCGGTAATTGGTCAGTTAATACAGTGGGTTTTTGTGACATATGAACTTGGTATGGTGAGGACCACTCTAATCCTTGCTGAATGACCACGCCAGATTCTTTATCAAAAAAAGTGTTAGGTCAATTTCAAAGATGCATTTGTTATAACAAGGGTGTATTTGGAGTGTGCTCAACAGTTTATTAAGTGCAGGCTTTCTAGTGTTTTCTTATTAGAACCATTGCTGCAAATCGTGCTCGAGAGAAGCGAGTACTAGCAGTGAAAGTGCTTGATGACTAGTGATGATACTTTATATTATGATTCTTCTCGGTACCTCTATGATTGCTTGGTATGTACAATTATGTATAATTAAGATGAATAAGATGGTCAACTGAGTGACTTTACCCCTAATATAGACTAATTCCTTAAAGAAATTTTTATTTAGAAGACGTACCAAAAAATCTCAAAGAGGAATGGGTTATTTGTTGTTTTCATATGTCATGCTGTTACACTCCTCCTTCTCCTCCGTCCTTTTTCTTCGTCGGACAGTCTCTCTTGAGATTCCCCTTTTCCCTACATGCATAGCATATTTGAATTATACTAGCATCGGTAGTTGATGTGATGTGTTGATTCGGGGTCTGATGGAAGCAAGCTTCTTTGCCATTTTTAGTCCTTGGACAATTTCTTTCGAAATGTCCAAGTTTGCCGCAATTATAACAAACCTGACTCACTTCCATGTCAAGAACCTGAGTGATTGATCGTGTCGGTACTCTACAGAAAAAATGGTATGTCCTTGCCAGTTGCATGTCACAACCGGAAATTTTGTGTCTTGTAATAACTATACTTAAGTAAAATGTTGAACCAAAAACTCAAGAGCATGTGTGATGCTTCAAAAACTTCAATCAAATACATCATACAAGTACTACAAATAGTCAACAAACAATTGGAAACCCTAGAAGTTCTTGTTTTGGTCCATTTTGGACTAGGACTTCCTTATTGGACCCAAATGGACCAATAAGCTTCCAATTTGACTATCATGGGCTTAGAACCCTTAATTGGGCTCTAATTGGACCCACATTCATTTATTTCAACATTTTGGGCCATATTGGGCCTGGAATGAAATAAATTAAAAGTTTTGAACCATGATTAACCTAAACTAGCCCAACAAAGTGTTAAAATAATATTATATTTCTTTTAGGACAAACTCATCAAACCTAACTCTAAATATTGGGCTTAGGGGCATTAAAGCCCAATACTCTCTTTTCTTTCCAAAATTTCGGCCCAAGACAAGCCCAAGAGGAGAAGTTGACTATTACCATGCCACCTCATTTTTATCTCTTGGTTATCCATGCAACATGTCTCATATCTCCATGCATGTATCACTTCATGTTTATTTCTCTCTCTCTCTCTCTTCTTGTTTCGGCCGTGAGCAACACACACACACAAATCTCTCACAAAATCTCTCTAGATTACTCAAGAAATCATCCTCCCTCTTCATTCAAAATCTCGAAACTTTGCTTGTGCATCAAGAGGATTTCAAGAAAATATCATCACTTCTTGGTAAGTTATGCATGTCTAAGGAATTTATAACTCTTTTTCTCATGATTAGATCCTTTCTCTCAAACAATCTTGGTAATGATGCTCCTAGAAAACTCCTTAAACTCGAGATCTTCATCAAGGGGTGCTAGGGCCAAAAATCACCAAACTTTCTTCCATCTTTTCTTCAAAAACCAAAACCGCACCCTAAGGCGAGCTTCATACTCCCTATTTTTCTGTTTTATAAGTTTTAGGGGGGGGGGGGGGAATACAAGTGAAAGTGTAGATCTATATGTGTTTTGTGTGCCTTGTATGATTTTCTATGCTTATATGAGTGTTTTTGTGTGATTATGATGTTGGATCTAGCCATAAACTCCTAAAAATCGAGATGTATTTTATGTTGTATGATACTAGCATAAATTATATCACAACATACAAAGTATTCCAAGAGAAATGGCTAAGTGGCTTAATAACATCTTCTTTTGGCTAAAAACTCATTTTTAGACACAAAATGTTAAAAATATAAAATTTAAGGGCCAAAAATGACATATTACGAATACTGATGGGTGAGATGAGTCAAAACAGTTTCAGTATTTTATTTTCTGGAAATATACTCTTTTGGAGGATTAAAAATATAAATTTCAAGCTTAATGGGCTAAAAATGACATTTTCGGCCCAATAGGGCCCAATATGTGAAATTTTCTGTTTTGAGGGGCTGAAACTGTGTTTTTCTGTAAAACAGTGGACTATTAGTGTTCTAAGTCCTTTTCAAGGGTTAAAAATGCTTTTCATAATTAAAAAGGACCAAAGTTGTAAAAATTTTCCAATTTGGGCCAAAAATGTAAAAATTGCGTAAAAGAGGGGCTACAATCGAGAAAATTGTATTTTCAGGGACTAAAATTGTTTTCAACTAAGAATATGCTGAAAAATGTCAATTGCAATAAGTTTTGGTGTTAAAATGACAAGAAAAATGGTTTAAGGACTAAACCGGAAATTTATTTATTCCAAGGGTTGAAAAAGTAAATTTACCAAATAAAGAGGGGCTGTAAACAGAAAATTTTCAATGGTAATTCAATACATCCGTTGTGATCAAATAATGGCACTACGACTATCGACGAATTTCAATACACAACAACACCAAAAATCGTTATCAAACGAATTGATTCGGTCTCGAATCAATAACAAACCCGAAACTACTAACACGACGATCACTCGATTCATACAAGTAATATTCGGGAATTCAATACACACGTGAGAGTGCACAGACGTCGATGCACCATCTTTGGGCCCCAAAGTGTAAAATCTTGTTTGCTGGGCCTAGCTAGCCCAATGACCTGATCTTTAGGCCCGAAGACTTCAACCTTACGAGTTGTTGGGTCTTACATGATCCAACACAACGTAAAAGGACTTTCAATGGCTTTTATACTATTGGTCCCCAAGGGTCCTTTGGTACTGCTATTAAAGTCGAGAATTCACCTTATGCGAGTCGGGCCAAGGGTTCTTCACATTCACTAAATCCTCGACCGACTAATGGGATTACTGAGATCTTCGTGCCCTCTCTTCTCCTCGGTCGTGGGGCTACACGAAGTCAGGGCGGTTGGGTTACGTGAATAGTACGGACGACGCCTACGGGATCGTTAGTATAATTGTAAACTGGTCGTTTGTGTAATGCGTGTTTATAATAATTCACCATGCGCAATAATCCGACGTCGCCTGGAATCAATGACTTCACATGACGCGATGGTACAAAAACTACATGGAATTCAAAGTGTTAGGAAAACATCGGGTTTTCCTAGGGTCTTTTTTTATACATACAGTCTCAAAATGTACACAAGATTAATGAACACTTTTCACAACTATAGAAACAAACAAGCATACTTATGGATCTTCACAAACTTTTTCATAAACTCTTTTCAGAAAATATCGGATTTTCTGGTAGTTTTCAAAACAATACAAAACGTTGCTTTTCAAATACCGCTTATGAACTCACCAACATTTCATATGTTGACGTTTTTTCAAAATACTTGTATTCTCAGGTAACAAGTAAACCGAAGGAAATGTATTCAGTGATGGCTTGCAGTTTGTTTATCTATGATCGAACAATTTATTTTTGGGAATGTAATATTAAAACAATGTACTCAGTGTAAACTCTACCGGTTGTACTATATTAATGCATGGTGATGAATGATGTTATGTTTCATATATATATATATATATTCAATGTTATGGTATTCAATTAAGTCACGACAACCCTCGGACGTTTCCGCCGTCTGGTTCGGGGGTGTGACAGGTTGGTATCAGAGCTTTGTTTATAGTGAACTAGCATATCTAGCCACACATTGATATGCAACTATAACCAAAAAGAGGGACTAACATAACTCTGAACAAAACAAGTAAATAAAACACCCTTGCTTGCATTAGGAATAGGAACATAACACCGAACCAAACATGATAATACTAGTATCCCGGTTAATTCATGACTGTTCTTAGATATATCAAGGGGTGGATGTAGCCTGATCAACTACATTCCCTCCAAGTTATAACTAATGCATGTCCCGATGAAATCGTGATATCTAGGGAACCTAAAACTATACCCCTATACCACCAAAAAGAGAACGCCTGCTTGGTCTATGCAATAGTTGTAGCATCCTAGGAATAACGTTAGCATAATTACACACTCTCGCAGACAGCATGGCTGGTTTTCATCACCCCAGAGATCCTTACTTCCCTAACCAGGGAAACAACGGATGGCTAGAGGAGGAGCCTGAGGAAGACCCCGAAGAGGAATCTGACGGGGAACCGGAGGCTGGAGTCGAGGGTGAGCCTGCCGAATCGGAGGAAGATGTAGGAAACATCGAGGAGGAACCCGATGACAGCGAAGGGGGTGATTCGGACGTGGAGTCCGAAGTCATCAACCCCCCTTACCCGATCAGGGTGCCTGCTTACCGGGTGGGCCCCACTGTTCCTACACCTCCCTGGGTATTGATCTTTGGAGATGGAGCAGACAGCAGGGACAGTGACCCCCGTACGACATGTCACGCGAGTTCTTTGACCTGAGAGACGGAGGATCGGCTGATCGATCCCTTCCAGTCATGGTGAAACAGTTACGGAACACGGGCGACCTTGCCCAAGACACTGCTGATCAGGGGGAGGCGATTCAGGACCCCTCAGTTGTTACCAGTACGTTTCCCCTAAACCACACTTATGCATGCATCTTATTTGACACCGGACCAGAGCGAAGTTTCGTAAGCGATAAGTTTAAACATTTATTAAAACAACAGCCCCAAAAGCTAAATGAAACCTATACGGTGGAAATGGCCAATGGGAAAACCGAATCCACTGGGGAAATATACATCGGATGTACCCTAACCCTTAATCAACACGTCTTTCGAATAGACCTAATGTCAGTATCAATTAGGAGTTTCGATGTGATCATCTGCATGGATTGGCTAAGCCCCCACCATGCTGAAATTATGTGCCACGAGAAGGCCGTTCGTCTTCGTCTCCCAAATCACGAAACCCTAGTAATTTACAGAGACAAACCTAGCATGAACCTTCGCCTCATCTCGTGCATCAAGGCACAAAAGCACCTACGAAAGAAGGATTCGACATTTCTGGCTCACATAGTGGATAAAACCAAGGAAGAGACTAACATTCAAGATATTCCGGTAGCGTGCGAATTTCCAGACGTGTTTCCTGAAGATCTTCCGGGAGTACCCCCAGAGAGACAGGTTGAGTTTCGAATCGACCTCGTTCCAGGAGCAACTCCTCTCGCTAAATCACCCTATCGGTTGGCTCCTGCTGAAATGCACGAATTGTCTAGCCAACTCAGTGAACTTCTGGACAAGGGATTTATCTGACCTAGTTACTCACCATGGGGAGCTCCAGTTCTCTTTGTCAAAAAGAAAGACAGATCCTTTAGAATGTGCATCGACTACAGAGAGTTAAATAAACTCACTGTTAAAAATCGCTACCCACTCCCACGAATCGACGATCTATTCGACCAGCTCAAAGGAGCTAGTTATTTTTCTTAAATAGATCTACGGTCTGGATACCACCAACTCAAAGTCCGGGAAGAGGATATTCCAAAAACTGCTTTCCGAACCCGCTACGGACATTATGAATTTGTTGTAATGCCCTTTGGTCTAACAAATGCACCTGCTGCATTTATGGATCTGATGAACCGGATCTGTCGACCATTCCTAGACAACTTCGTCATTGTCTTCATTGATGACATTCTCGTTTATTCCCGAAGTGAAGAAGAGCATGGCCAACATCTCCGAAAAATCCTAGAAATGCTGCGATCGGAGAAGCTATACGCAAAACTCTCCAAGTGTGAGTTCTGGCTCCGGAGTGTGAACTTCCTAGGTCACGTAGTTAGCCAAGATGGAATTCATGTGGACCCCTCTAAGGTCAAAGCGATTGAAGGGTGGGCAATCCCGACAACGCCCATAGAAATTCGTCAATTCCTGGGTCTAGCAGGCTATTATAGGAGATTCATTCAAAACTTCTCTAAGATCGCCAAGCCGCTTACCTCGCTTACGCAAAAGGGTGTACCATTCAAATGGACAGACAAACAAGAGATTGCGTTTTGGACCTTAAAGTAAGCTCTCTATAGCACCCCTGTACTATCTCTACCGGAAGGAACGGAAGATTTTGTAGTCTACTGCAACGCGTCAAATCAGGGCTTAGGTTGCGTTCTCATGCAACGTGGGAGAGTGATAGCCTACGCACCCCGCCAACTAAAGACGCATGAAGTAAACTATACGACCCATGACCTAGAATTGGGAGCTGTAGTCTTTGCCCTAAAGATTTGGAGGCATTACCTTTACGGTATGAAGTGCACCATCTTCATGGATCACAAGAGTCTCCAACACATCTTGAACCAAAAGAAGCTGAACATGAGGCAACGAAGATGGGTTGAATTGCTAAACGATTATGAGTGTGAGATCAAGTACCATCCAGGCAAGGCCAACGTGGTAGCTGACGCATTAAGTCGGAAGGAGTACTCTAATCGTCGTGCGAAAAATCTCTCAATAACCATTCAATCTCACCTGGCCACTCAAATTGCAGTAGTCCAGTCGGAGGCCATGAAGCCGAAAAATAGAGCAAGTGAAGCACTGCGCGGAATGGAGAAGAACCTAGAGGCAAAGGAGAATGGAGTATACTATTTCATGAACCGTATTTGGGTGCTTAAACTCGGAGGATTTAGAGAAGTTGTTTTGAAAGAAGCCCACAAGACACGATACTCCATTCATCCCAGTTCAGACAAGATGTATTTGGATATTAAACAACACTATTGGTGGCCTAACATGAAGGCGGAAATTGCCACCTATGTTAGTAAGTGCCTTACGTGCGCCAAGGTAAAGGTGGAGTACCAAAAACACTCAGGATAATTACAGCAACTGGTAATCCCTGAGTGGAAATGGGAGGGGATTTCTATGGATTTCGTGACCAAGCTACCCAATACGTCGGACGGACTAGACACCATATGGGTAATAGTCGACCGACTGACGAAGTCTGCCCATTTCCTGCCTATAAAAGAATCCTACAAGATGGAAAAGTTGACACGTTTGTACATTCAAGAGATCGTGAGACTCCACGGAGTACCAGCGTCTATTATTTCAGATAGGGACAGTAGATTCACTTCGCGTTTTTGGAAATCTCTCCATAAGGCACTAGGAACTCATCTCGACATGAGCACCGCGTATCATCCCCAAACGGACGGTCAAAGCGAACGAACCATTCAAACACTTGAAGACATGCTTCACGCATGTGTGATAGACTTTGGGAAGTCATGGTATACCCATTTACCTTAGCCGAATTCTCGTATAACAACAGTTATCATTCGAGCATTAAGGTCGCTCCTTTCGAAGCACTGTACGGAAGTAAGTGTAGATCACCGTTATGTTGGGCTGAAGTAGGTGACACCCATCTAGCAAAAGCACTCACGTCGGATCAGGCGCTTACGGGGCCGGAGATCATACGTGAAACCACACAAAAGATCATTCAAATCAGAGCTCGATTGCAAGCCTCACGCGACCGACAAAAGAGCTGTAACGACCCAATTTTTACGTCCGAAAATTTCATTTTTAAGATATTACTTTAGAAAACATTAATAAATAAAAACATTGTTTAAATAAAAAGAAGCATTGTTTGTTCACACCATAACACATTACAACCATGTTCTCAAAAGCCAAACCGTACATCCCATCAAAATATCAGAGTACAATCCCAGTAAATCTCATAATTGCGGAAACCGAAGAGTGTGTGTAAGACGTGCCGCTACCGCGCCGGCTCCTTCCCCTTCGATGCAGAGGTACCTGAAAACAAAACTGTAAACGTAAGCACAAAGCTTAGTGAGTTTCCCCCAACGTACCGCATACCATACAAACACATAACATATATGCTGCCAGGCTATTCTGGGGTGCCTGACTACCCGGTACGGCCATTCTGGGGTGCCGACCTACCCATACGGCCATTCTGGGGTGCCGTCTTACCCGTGTCAAGCCATTCTGGGGTGCTGACTACCCATCGGTCCTAACAACCGATCCTCGGGGACTATTTCACCCCTACTACTACGATCACATATAACATAACAAGCCAGCATGCATACATATCATCACATACTGTCAGACGTATCTGGGGTGTCTGACTATCCTTCGGTCCGAACAACCAAACTCTACTACTATCACATACAGCATATCATGCTAGCATATAACATGTCAGGTAATAGCGAACTTAGATGATATCACAAAGACAATCATCTATCATACATCTCCTACTGGTGGGTCGGCATTGTGGCCTTAGACCCACCGCTACTGGAAGGTAACTCACCTCGAAGTAGCTGCTGAACTGATCGGGAACTAACTGACCGCTGCTGCTCCGGGAGTCCTCCGGCTGCAATTTCCACGACATACTCAATCAAACACTGCTAACTGTCCTTTAGGTAAAATGACCATTTTACCCCTGGATTAGCTCTAAGCCAAAGCTGGAGTCAACTTTCAGTTGACCCGACTCGCCGAGTGGGTCACCACTCGCCGAGTCCCTAGCAAACCGATGTCCTGGGTCCCTGGTTCTACTCGTCGAGTCGGGCTATGACTCGACGAGTTCACCTTCTAACTGTCATTCAACACCTTCATCCTACTCGCCGAGTTGTATGAACAACTCGTCGAGTTCATCTTCATCCGATGAACACTTTATGCTAAGACTCGCCGAGTTGTATGAACAACTCGCCGAGTCTGTTCTTGAGCTATGAAGATTGCCTTGGACTCGCCGAGTCAGGGCATTGACTCGCCGAGTCCTAACATGGGTGAGTTCAGCTCCCAACTCACCGAGTCACCCCCTGTGACTCAAGGCACAACTCGATACATGAAGAAGGGACCAAATCGGTGACTCGCGACCAGACTCGCCGAGTCGTCGCCATGCACTCCTTAAATATACCGATTTGCTCGGTTCCAGTCCATGCCATTCATAGATCTGGACTTCTAGGACACGAATCACACATAAAGTTTCCAACTTTACGTGTGGATATTCACCAATATGGATTATAAGGCTCAAAATGTCTCAAAAGGGTAGATCTAGGGCTAACAAGCCTCATGAGGCCAAAAAGCTAACAGATCTGAGCTCCTGGAGCTCAATCTTACATAGATCCAAAGGCCAAACGCCTTATTACAACATATAATGAACATGCAAACTTGGGGAATTGACCAAGAAGGACCCAAATGAAGTTTTAAGCATAGAATCAAGGGGAAAACGGGTTATACCTCAAAGGAAATGTTGAAATGACACAAGGATGGCTGATCTCCTTCTCCTCTTCTTGATCTACTCCTCTTACTCTTCAAAACCTTCAAGAACACACCAAGAACACTTCAAACTCTCAAGGAAACAAGGGAAAACGATGTAGGGGGAGTTCTGGGGGTGAATGGGGACGAGTTGGGGCGGAATGAGAGTTTAAATAGGGTGCAAACCCTTGAAACTTAGGGTTTCATCCCGCAGCGGTGACTCGCCGAGTCCAGGATGTGGACTCGTCGAGTCACCTACTTAAAACGTGTCCTGAGTCTCGTCCCTACTCGGCGAGTCGGACCCTATGACTCGCCGAGTCTAAGGCTAAATTAGGGCAATGCTCAAATAAAATTCACATACCGGAAGCCAGGTCCTGAAACAGCTCGAGGTAGTGCTCCATCATCTCGTCTACCGGCTCCCAAGTCCACTCTGAACCCTTGCGGTGCTGCCATTGCACCTTCACTAGCTCCACCCTCTTGTTCCTTAAATCCTTCGACTTCCTGTCGAGGATTGCGACTGGGCGCTCAATGTAGTTCAGGCTGTCATCAACCTGAATATCCTCCAAAGGTACTACTGCAGAATCGTCCACTAGGCACTTCCGCAACTGCGAAACATGGAAAGTGCTGTGGATCTGGCTAAGCTCGGCTGGCAGATCCAGCCTATATGCTACCTTGCCCACCCGGGCTAAGACCCTGAACGGTCCGATGAATCGCGGGCCCAACTTGCCCCGCTTCCTGAATCGGATGACGCCTTTCCACGGCGACACCTTCAGGAGGACCATATCCCCGACCTGGAACTCTAAATCGGATCGACGCTTGTCGGCATAACTTTTCTGCCGACTCTGAGCAGTCTGAAGCCTGCTCTAGACCTGCTGTATCCTCTCAGTTGTCTTGAGCACGACTTCGGTGCTTCCCATAACTCTCTGGCCAACCTCACCCCAGCATATCGGGGTCCTACACCTCCGTCCGTACAACATCTCGAAGGGAGGGCGGTCGATACTCGCGTGATAGCTGTTGTTGTAGGAGAACTCAGCCAAAGGAAGATAGGTATCCCAGCTACCACCGAAATCCAGAACACACGCCCGCAACATGTCCTCCAAAGTCTGGATGGTCCGCTCACTCTGTCCATCTGTCTGCGGGTGAAAGGCGGTGCTGAAATGCAGACGAGTGCCCAACTCGTCATGGAATCTCTTCCAAAACCTGGAAGTAAAACGCACATCCCTGTTCGAGATTACCGATACCGGCACCCCATGTCGTGCCACAATCTCCCTGATATAGATGTCGGCCAATTTCTCGGCCGATATGCTCTCCGGAATCGGAATAAAGTGAGCACTCTTGGTCAATCTATCCACGATGACCCAAATCGAATCCACTCCACGCGCGGTCCTGGGAAGCTTTGTGATAAAATCCATCGTGATATCTTCCCACTTCCACAGTGGAATGTCCAACGGCTGCATCTTGCCATGCGGCCTCTGATGTTCGGCCTTGACCTTCCTGCAGGTCAAGCACCGCTCGACGTACCATGCCACATCCCGCTTCATGCAGGGCCACCAATAGTCTAGACGAAGATCCCTATACATCTTCGTCGCCCCGGGATGAATAGAGAATCGGGACTTGTGCGCCTCCTCCATCAAAATCTGGCGCACGCCCCCGTGATACGGCACCCACACCCTATGGTGTAGTGTCAATAACCCTCGGCTATCATAATCGAAGGAGGAAACCTGACCTACTACACGCTCGCTCCTCCGATGCTCCTCCTTGATAGCCTCCTGTTGAGCTTTCCGAATTTGCTCCAACAGGGGAGTCACCACAGTCATCCTCAAACAGGCACCCCTGATCGGCGCCGTCTTCCGGCTCAGCGCATCGGCCACCACATTGGCCTTTCCCGGGTGGTAAAGGATCTCGCAATCATAATCCTTCACCACATCCAACCACCGACGCTGCCTCATGTTCAGATTCGGCTGGTCCATGAGGTACCTCAAGCTCTTGTGGTCCGTGTAGATGGTACACCGAACCCCATAGAGGTAATGTCGCCAAATCTTGAGGGCAAATACCACCGCCCCCAACTCCAAATCGTGCGTCGGGTAGTTCGCCTCGTGAGGCTTGAGCTGCCTCGAAGCGTAAGCAATGACATGCCCCCTTTGCATCAGCACCGCGCCCAACCCAGAAATGGACGCATCGCAATAAACCACGAAATCCTCTACGCCCTCTGGCAGGGCTAAGATCGGCGCCTCACACAATCTCTGTCTCAGCGTCTCAAATGCAGCCTGCTGCTCGGGTCCCCACCGAAAGACCATGGCTTTCTTCGTCAGCCGCGTCAGGGGCACGGCTATCTTGGAGAAATCCTGGATAAATCTCCGATAGTAGCCTGCCAATCCTAGGAAGCTCCGAATCTCAGATGGGGACTTCGGAACCTCCCATCTCATCACGGCCTCGACCTTGGCCGGATCGACCAGAATCCCGTTCTGGTTGACGAGGTGCCCCAGAAATTGCACCTCGCGCAACCAAAACTCACACTTGGAGAACTTGGCATACAAGCTCTCCCTCCTCAGGGTCTCTAACACCTCTCTCAAATGCTCCTCATGTTCCTCCCGGGTCTTGGAATAAACCAACATATCATCGATAAAGACTATCACAGACCGGTCCAGCATCGGTCTGCATACACGGTTCATGAGGTCCATGAACGCGGCAGGAGCATTGGTGAGCCCAAACGGCATCACCACAAACTCGTAATGGCCATAGCGCGTCCGAAACGCGGTCTTCTGCATATCCTCCTCCCTGACCCTCATCTGATGATAACCCGAACGCAAATCAATCTTGGAGAACCAAGATGCGCCCTGAAGCTGGTCAAAGAGGTCATCAATCCTCGGAAGCGGGTAACTGTTCTTCACCGTTACCTTGTTCAGCTCCCGATAATCTATACACATCCGATGCGACCCATCCTTCTTCTTCACAAACAGAATCGGGGCTCCCCAGGGCGAACTGCTCGGCCGAATAAATCCCTTGTCCAGCAGCTCCTGCAGCTGCGTAGACAACTCCTGCATCTCGGGAGGAGCCAACCGATACGGTGCTTTGGCTATCGGAGCCGCACCGGGAACGAGGTCAATCCTGAACTCCACCTGTCGCTCCGGAGGTATCCCAGGTAGTTCCTCTGGAAAAACATCAGCAAAATCTCGAACCACCGGGACCTCGCTCGGTCGCCTTACCCGCCTCCCGGGTGTCCATCACGTACGCGACATAACCCGCGCATCCCTGCTGAAGGTAGCGCCTAGCCCTCGCTGCTGAACATACAGTGGGTCCACACTGCGGCCGCTCTCCATGAATCACTAACTCTCCCCCGCTTGGGGTCTTGACTCGCACTAGCTGCTGTGCGCAATCTATCACTGCCCCATTAGGGCTCAACCAATCCATACCAATAATCACCTTGTTCCCACGCAATGGAATGGGAACCAAGTCTACCAGGTAACACTCCTCAAACAGTCGCAGGACACAATCTCGAAACACCATCGATGCTCGCACCGATCGATCATCGGCAATCTCTACCTCTAACGGGCAATCTAACTCGCCTGAAGTCTCATGAAATCTCTTGCTAAGAGCAAGAGAAACGAACGATCGGGATGCACCCGAGTCGAACAATACCTGAACCGGGATGCCGTTCACATGGAATGATCCTAATACATATGTATACACACGGAGCACATATCAATATCATAACAACGTAAAATAAAAGATAGAAGGAAGGAATCATACCCGTCACCACATCGGGCGCGGCGCGTGCCTCCTCGGCAGTCAACTGAAATGCCCGACTCCTCACCACTGGAGCCTCTGCCTTGCCCTGACGGCCATCCGTGATCCGCAGGGTCGCTGGAGCTGGCGCCTTCACTGGCGCTGAAGCTGTCAACATGGGGCAATTGGCCTTCTTGTGGCCCCTCTGGTTGCAGTGGAAACACAGCAACTCCGATCTCTGAATAACGGTCGCAGGAGCAGTGCAATCCCTGCTGATATGCCCAAACTTGCCGCACTTGTAGCAGCCTGACGATCCCATCCTGCACGCCCCCTCGTGCGGCCTGCCGCACCTCCTGCAGCGGCTCGGTCCCGACTGGCCTTTCGGCCTCCCATCTGATCCCTTGGGCTTCTTCCCCGAAGCCCCCGATGCCTGACCATCCTCAAGTTTCCGTTTCCGGATGTGCTCCAAATCTATCTCTCTCTCCCTAGCCCTGGCAATCATGGAGTCCAGGGTAGGGCAAGCCGAAAAGCTAACATGCTCCCGAATGTCAGCTCGTAGCATATCATGGTAACGAGTCCTCCTCATATCCTCGTCACCTGCATACTGGGGCACCAATAAAGCCCTCTCCCAAAACTTGGCGGTGATCTCCGCCACGGTCTCTGTCGTCTGCCTCATGTCTAAGAACTCCCTGGCCAGCTGCTGAAGCTCGACCGCTGGCGCAAACTCTGCCCTGAACCTTGCCACAAAGTCCGACCAGGTCATTGCCTCGATAGCCGAGGCTCCCATCAAGTCACCCACTGACTCCCACCAATCTCGGGCCCGGTCCCGTAAACACCCTGCTGCGTACCTCACCTTCGACCCCTCGGGGCAGAAGCTGATCAACTGGGCGGACTCGATATCCGCAATCCACCTCCTGGCGACAATGGGGTCCTTCACCCCATGGAAATCCGGCGCACCACTGCCCCTGAAGTCCTTGAAGGACAGTGTGCGAGATCCTGACTGGCTAGAGGCCAAGTCGCTCCTGAATGCCCGTAGGCGATCCTCCATCAACTCCACGATCCCTTCCTTGATCGACCCAAAGATGATGGGGGTCGACTCAAGGATGCCCCTAGTGATCTCCGACGTGATGAACTCACGTAGCCTCTCCTCAATCGGCTCGGTGCCAGATCCCGAACCTGACCCCTCTCCTGACCCGCCATCTGTCGGTCTCGGTCGAAGTACCACCATTCTGCAAAACATCAATAATAATCATTAGTGGTACTGCTACTTTCTGAGGGAGCTCAACTACTTACAGGTTCCTTGGTCTCGTCTTGGCCTTCCTCGGCTCGGGTACGGATCCTCTGCTTTCAGTAGTACGGGCCCATACTACCTTCCACATCTATCCATACCTTCTCCGAGGAATTCCTCAACTCCACCAACTCCCCTCTACTACTGCTACTCTCTGTTATTCTCATCCTAGGCTTGCCCCAGGGAAAACTCAAGTTCAATACAACTGGTCCTCAGCTGCTGTAGGTCTCCTCATAATGCCAGTTAGCCACCACCTAAACACCATCACATGTGATGAGGATTAGATAATCCTTCAAGTAAAAGGTCCGTCCCTACAACGGTTGGACTCAAACAAGAGCTGCGCAATAGGGCCAGTTCCAACACTTTGGGATTATTCAACCCTGATTACATGTGGTGTGACATGTTTACTTAATGGCTCACTCCCATTACTCGGAATCCCACCAAGCACGAAGCAAGCAGCATTCGGATAAGGAAAAACAGACTCAAGCCAAAACTGTTCTTAGAACAAGAAACGACACTTAACATAGGATGCTAAGCTCATACTATCAGGCATAACCTAAACAGGCTACTCTACTGCTGTCTACTCAATTCTAGCATGCAATATTCAATAAGCTGTAACAAATAAACAGGCACATAAGGCATCACTCCTAGATCCTTAGCCTATTCTAGCATGCAATATTCATAAAGCTGATAACATAACATAAACTTGTATGGGTACTATGGGGAATACTTACTTGAGCTCGGCCGGTCGCGCACGTCACACACTTTACTATTTCTCGTGACTCTTTTCCGGGTTTTAAAGAACAACTTCTTTTGGAAAAATCTTTCAATCCCTCGATTTGAGTCCAAACACTCCCGAAGGCGCGTCTGAATCCCTCAAACCAGGGCTCTGATACCAACTTGTAACGACCCAATTTTTACGTCCGAAAATTTCATTTTTAAGATATTACTTTAGAAAACATTAATAAATAAAAACATTGTTTAAATAAAAAGAAGCATTGTTTGTTCACACCATAACACATTACAACCATGTTCTCAAAAGCCAAACCGTACATCCCATCAAAATATCATAGTACAATCCCAGTAAATCTCATAATTGCGGAAACCGAAGAGTGTGTGTAAGACGTGCCGCTACCGCGCCGGCTCCTTCCCCTTCGATGCAGAGGTACCTGAAAACAAAACTGTAAACGTAAGCACAAAGCTTAGTGAGTTTCCCCCAACGTACCGCATACCATACAAACACATAACATATATGCTGCCAGGCTATTCTGGGGTGCCTGACTACCCGGTACGGCCATTCTGGGGTGCCGACCTACCCATACGGCCATTCTGGGGTGCCGTCTTACCCGTGTCAAGCCATTCTGGGGTGCTGACTACCCATCGGTCCTAACAACCGATCCTCGGGGACTATTTCACCCCTACTACTACGATCACATATAACATAACAAGCCAGCATGCATACATATCATCACATACTGTCAGACGTATCTGGGGTGTCTGACTATCCTTCGGTCCGAACAACCAAACTCTACTACTATCACATACAGCATATCATGCTAGCATATAACATGTCAGGTAATAGCGAACTTAGATGATATCACAAAGACAATCATCTATCATACATCTCCTACTGGTGGGTCGGCATTGTGGCCTTAGACCCACCGCTACTGGAAGGTAACTCACCTCGAAGTAGCTGCTGAACTGATCGGGAACTAACTGACCGCTGCTGCTCCGGGAGTCCTCCGGCTGCAATTTCCACGACATACTCAATCAAACACTGCTAACTGTCCTTTAGGTAAAATGACCATTTTACCCCTGGATTAGCTCTAAGCCAAAGCTGGAGTCAACTTTCAGTTGACCCGACTCGCCGAGTGGGTCACCACTCGCCGAGTCCCTAGCAAACCGATGTCCTGGGTCCCTGGTTCTACTCGTCGAGTCGGGCTATGACTCGACGAGTTCACCTTCTAACTGTCATTCAACACCTTCATCCTACTCGCCGAGTTGTATGAACAACTCGTCGAGTTCATCTTCATCCGATGAACACTTTATGCTAAGACTCGCCGAGTTGTATGAACAACTCGCCGAGTCTGTTCTTGAGCTATGAAGATTGCCTTGGACTCGCCGAGTCAGGGCATTGACTCGCCGAGTCCTAACATGGGTGAGTTCAGCTCCCAACTCACCGAGTCACCCCCTGTGACTCAAGGCACAACTCGATACATGAAGAAGGGACCAAATCGGTGACTCGCGACCAGACTCGCCGAGTCACCTATGCGACTCGCCGAGTCGTCGCCATGCACTCCTTAAATATACCGATTTGCTCGGTTCCAGTCCATGCCATTCATAGATCTGGACTTCTAGGACACGAATCACACGTAAAGTTTCCAACTTTACGTGTGGATATTCACCAATATGGATTATAAGGCTCAAAATGTCTCAAAAGGGTAGATCTAGGGCTAACAAGCCTCATGAGGCCAAAAAGCTAACAGATCTGAGCTCCTGGAGCTCAATCTTACATAGATCTAAAGGCCAAACGCCTTATTACAACATATAATGAACATGCAAACTTGGGGAATTGACCAAGAAGGACCCAAATGAAGTTTTAAGCATAGAATCAAGGGGAAAACGGGTTATACCTCAAAGGAAATGTTGAAATGACACAAGGATGGCTGATCTCCTTCTCCTCTTCTTGATCTACTCCTCTTACTCTTCAAAACCTTCAAGAACACACCAAGAACACTTCAAACTCTCAAGGAAACAAGGGAAAACGATGTAGGGGGAGTTCTGGGGGTGAATGGGGACGAGTTGGGGCGGAATGAGAGTTTAAATAGGGTGCAAACCCTTGAAACTTAGGGTTTCATCCCGCAGCGGTGACTCGCCGAGTCCAGGATGTGGACTCGTCGAGTCGCCTACTTAAAACGTGTCCTGAGTCTCGTCCCTACTCGGCGAGTCGGACCCTATGACTCGCCGAGTCTAAGGCTAAATTAGGGCAATGCTCAAATAAAATTCACATACCGAAAACCAGGTGCTACAAATCTCCCCCACTTATTTTAGACTTCGTCCTCGAAGTCTGCTGCCTGGTCTTGAAAGAGCTCGGGGTAGTGCTCCATCATCTCGTCTACCGGCTCCCAAGTCCACTCTGAACCCTTGCGGTGCTGCCATTGCACCTTCACTAGCTCCACCCTCTTGTTCCTTAAATCCTTCGACTTCCTGTCGAGGATTGCGACTGGGCGCTCAATGTAGTTCAGGCTGTCATCAACCTGAATATCCTCCAAAGGTACTACTGCAGAATCGTCCACTAGGCACTTCCGCAACTGCGAAACATGGAAAGTGCTGTGGATCTGGCTAAGCTCGGCTGGCAGATCCAGCCTATATGCTACCTTGCCCACCCGGGCTAAGACCCTGAACGGTCCGATGAATCGCGGGCCCAACTTGCCCCGCTTCCTGAATCGGATGACGCCTTTCCACGGCGACACCTTCAGGAGGACCATATCCCCGACCTGGAACTCTAAATCGGATCGACGCTTGTCGGCATAACTTTTCTGCCGACTCTGAGCAGTCTGAAGCCTGCTCTGGACCTGCTGTATCCTCTCAGTTGTCTTGAGCACCACTTCGGTGCTTCCCATAACTCTCTGGCCAACCTCACCCCAGCATATCGGGGTCCTACACCTCCGTCCGTACAACATCTCGAAGGGAGGGCGGTCGATACTCGCGTGATAGCTGTTGTTGTAGGAGAACTCAGCCAAAGGAAGATAGGTATCCCAGCTACCACCGAAATCCAGAACACACGCCCGCAACATGTCCTCCAAAGTCTGGATGGTCCGCTCACTCTGTCCATCTTTCTGCGGGTGAAAGGCGGTGCTGAAATGCAGACGAGTGCCCAACTCGTCATGGAATCTCTTCCAAAACCTGGAAGTAAAACGCACATCCCTGTTCGAGATTACCGATACCGGCACCCCATGTCGTGCCACAATCTCCCTGATATAGATGTCGGCCAATTTCTCGGCCGATATGCTCTCCGGAATCGGAATAAAGTGAGCACTCTTGGTCAATCTATCCACGATGACCCAAATCGAATCCACTCCACGCGCGGTCCTGGGAAGCTTTGTGATAAAATCCATCGTGATATCTTCCCACTTCCACAGTGGAATGTCCAACGGCTGCATCTTGCCATGCGGCCTCTGATGTTCGGCCTTGACCTTCCTGCAGGTCAAGCACCGCTCGACGTACCATGCCACATCCCGCTTCATGCAGGGCCACCAATAGTCTAGACGAAGATCCCTATACATCTTCGTCGCCCCGGGATGAATAGAGAATCGGGACTTGTGCGCCTCCTCCATCAAAATCTGGCGCACGCCCCCGTGATACGGCACCCACACCCTATGGTGTAGTGTCAATAACCCTCGGCTATCATAATCGAAGGAGGAAACCTGACCTACTACACGCTCGCTCCTCCGATGCTCCTCCTTGATAGCCTCCTGTTGAGCTTTCCGAATTTGCTCCAACAGGGGAGTCACCACAGTCATCCTCAAACAGGCACCCCTGATCGGCGCCGTCTTCCGGCTCAGCGCATCGGCCACCACATTGGCCTTTCCCGGGTGGTAAAGGATCTCGCAATCATAATCCTTCACCACATCCAACCACCGACGCTGCCTCATGTTCAGATTTGGCTGGTCCATGAGGTACCTCAAGCTCTTGTGGTCCGTGTAGATGGTACACCGAACCCCATAGAGGTAATGTCGCCAAATCTTGAGGGCAAATACCACCGCCCCCAACTCCAAATCGTGCGTCGGGTAGTTCGCCTCGTGAGGCTTGAGCTGCCTCAAAGCGTAAGCAATGACATGCCCCCTTTGCATCAGCACCGCGCCCAACCCAGAAATGGACGCATCGCAATAAACCACGAAATCCTCTACGCCCTCTGGCAGGGCTAAGATCGGCGCCTCACACAATCTCTGTCTCAGCGTCTCAAATGCAGCCTGCTGCTCGGGTCCCCACCGAAAGACCACGGCTTTCTTCGTCAGCCGCGTCAGGGGCACGGCTATCTTGGAGAAATCCTGGATAAATCTCCGATAGTAGCCTGCCAATCCTAGGAAGCTCCGAATCTCAGATGGGGACTTCGGAACCTCCCATCTCATCACGGCCTCGACCTTGGCCGGATCGACCAGAATCCCGTTCTGGTTGACGAGGTGCCCCAGAAATTGCACCTCGCGCAACCAAAACTCACACTTGGAGAACTTGGCATACAAGCTCTCCCTCCTCAGGGTCTCTAACACCTCTCTCAAATGCTCCTCATGTTCCTCCCGGGTCTTGGAATAAACCAAGATATCATCGATAAAGACTATCACAGACCGGTCCAGCATCGGTCTGCATACACGGTTCATGAGGTCCATGAACGCGGCAGGAGCATTGGTGAGCCCAAACGGCATCACCACAAACTCGTAATGGCCATAGCGCGTCCGAAACGCGGTCTTCTACATATCCTCCTCCCTGACCCTCATCTGATGATAACCCGAACGCAAATCAATCTTGGAGAACCAAGATGCGCCCTGAAGCTGGTCAAAGAGGTCATCAATCCTCGGAAGCGGGTAACTGTTCTTCACCGTTACCTTGTTCAGCTCCCGATAATCTATACACATCTGATGCGACCCATCCTTCTTCTTCACAAACAGAATCGGGGCTCCCCAGGGCGAACTGCTCGGCCGAATAAATCCCTTGTCCAGCAGCTCCTGCAGCTGCGTAGACAACTCCTGCATCTCGGGAGGAGCCAACCGATACGGTGCTTTGGCTATCGGAGCCGCACCGGGAACGAGGTCAATCCTGAACTCCACCTGTCGCTCCGGAGGTATCCCAGGTAGTTCCTCTGGAAAAACATCAGCAAAATCTCGAACCACCGGGACCTCGCTCGGTCGCCTTACCCGCCTCCCGGGTGTCCATCACGTACGCGACATAACCCGCGCATCCCTGCTGAAGGTAGCGCCTAGCCCTCGCTGCTGAACATACAGTGGGTCCACACTGCGGCCGCTCTCCATGAATCACTAACTCTCCCCCGCTTGGGGTCTTGACTCGCACTAGCTGCTGTGCGCAATCTATCACTGCCCCATTAGGGCTCAACCAATCCATACCAATAATCACCTTGTTCCCACGCAATGGAATGGGAACCAAGTCTACCAGGTAACACTCCTCAAACAGTCGCAGGACACAATCTCGAAACACCATCGATGCTCGCACCGATCGATCATCGGCAATCTCTACCTCTAACGGGCAATCTAACTCGCCTGAAGTCTCATGAAATCTCTTGCTAAGAGCAAGAGAAACGAACGATCGGGATGCACTCGAGTCGAACAATACCTGAACCGGGATGCCGTTCACATGGAACGATCCTAATACATATGTATACACACGGAGCACATATCAATATCATAACAACGTAAAATAAAAGATAGAAGGAAGGAATCATACCCGTCACCACATCGGGCGCGGCGCGTGCCTCCTCGGCAGTCAACTGAAATGCCCGACTCCTCACCACTGGAGCCTCTGCCTTGCCCTGACGGCCATCCGTGATCCGCAGGGTCGCTGGAGCTGGCGCCTTCACTGGCGCTGAAGCTGTCAACATGGGGCAATTGGCCTTCTTGTGGCCCCTCTGGTTGCAGTGGAAACACAGCAACTCCGATGTCTGAATAACGGTCGCAGGAGAAGTGCAATCCCTGCTGATATGCCCAACCTTGCCGCACTTGTAGCAGCCTGACGATCCCATCCTGCACGCCCCCTCGTGCGGCCTGCCGCACCTCCTGCAGCGGCTCGGTCCCGACTGGCCTTTCGGCCTCCCATCTGATCCCTTGGGCTTCTTCCCCGAAGCCCCCGATGCCTGACCATCCTCAAGTTTCCGTTTCCGGATGTGCTCCAAATCTATCTCTCTCTCCCTAGCCCTGGCAATCATGGAGTCCAGGGTAGGGCAAGCCGAAAAGCTAACATGCTCCCGAATGTCAGCTCGTAGCATATCATGGTAACGAGTCCTCCTCATATCCTCGTCACCTGCATACTGGGGCACCAATAAAGCCCTCTCCCAAAACTTGGCGGTGATCTCCGCCACGGTCTCTGTCGTCTGCCTCATGTCTAAGAACTCCCTGGCCAGCTGCTGATGCTCGACCGCTGGCGCAAACTCTGCCCTAAACCTTGCCACAAAGTCCGACCATGTCATTGCCTCGATAGCCGAGGCTCCCATCAAGTCACCCACTGACTCCCACCAATCTCGGGCCCGGTCCCGTAAACACCCTGCTGCGTATCTCACCTTCGACCCCTCGGGGCAGAAGCTGATCAACTGGGCGGACTCGATATCCGCAATCCACCTCCTGGCGACAATGGGGTCCTTCACCCCATGGAAATCCGGCGCACCACTGCCCCTGAAGTCCTTGAAGGACAGTGTGCGAGATCCTGACTGGCTAGAGGCCAAGTCGCTCCTGAATGCCCGTAGGCGATCCTCCATCAACTCCACGATCCCTTCCTTGATCGACCCAAAGATGACGGGGGTCGACTCAAGGATGCCCCTAGTGATCTCCGACGTGATGAACTCACGTAGCCTCTCCTCAATCGGCTCGGTGCCAGATCCCGAACCTGACCCCTCTCCTGACCCGCCATCTGTCGGTCTCGGTCGAAGTACCACCATTCTGCAAAACATCAATAATAATCATTAGTGGTACTGCTACTTTCTGAGGGAGCTCAACTACTTACAGGTTCCTTGGTCTCGTCTTGGCCTTCCTCGGCTCGGGTACGGATCCTCTGCTTTCAGTAGTACGGGCCCATACTACCTTCCACATCTATCCATACCTTCTCCGAGGAATTCCTCAACTCCACCAACTCCCCTCTACTACTGCTACTCTCTGTTATTCTCATCCTAGGCTTGCCCCAGGGAAAACTCAAGTTCAATACAACTGGTCCTCAGCTGCTGTAGGTCTCCTCATAATGCCAGTTAGCCACCACCTAAACACCATCACATGTGATGAGGATTAGATAATCCTTCAAGTAAAAGGTCCATCCCTACAACGGTTGGACTCAAACAAGAGCTGCGCAATAGGGCCAGTTCCAACACTTTGGGATTATTCAACCCTGATTACATGTGGTGTGACGTGTTTACTTAATGGCTCACTCCCATTACTCGGAATCCCACCAAGCACGAAGCAAGCAGCATTCGGATAAGGAAAAACAGACTCAAGCCAAAACTGTTCTTAGAACAAGAAACGACACTTAACATAGGATGCTAAGCTCATACTATCAGGCATAACCTAAACAGGCTACCCTACTGCTGTCTACTCAATTCTAGCATGCAATATTCAATAAGCTGTAACAAATAAACAGGCACATAAGGCATCACTCCTAGATCCTTATCCTATTCTAGCATGCAATATTCATAAAGCTGATAAACATAACATAAACTTGTATGGGTACTATGGGGAATACTTACTTGAGCTCGGCCGGTCGCGCACGTCACACACTTTACTCTTTCTCGTGACTCTTTTCCGGGTTTTAAAGAACAACTTCTTTTGGAAAAATCTTTCAATCCCTCGATTTGAGTCCAAACACTCCCGAAGGCGCGTCTGAATCCCTCAAACCAGGGCTCTGATACCAACTTGTAACGACCCAATTTTTACGTCCGAAAATTTCATTTTTAAGATATTACTTTAGAAAACATTAATAAATAAAAACATTGTTTAAATAAAAAGAAGCATTGTTTGTTCACACCATAACACATTACAACCATGTTCTCAAAAGCCAAACCGTACATCCCATCAAAATATCAGAGTACAATCCCAGTAAATCTCATAATTGCGGAAACCGAAGAGTGTGTGTAAGACGTGCCGCTACCGCGCCGGCTCCTTCCCCTTCGATGCAGAGGTACCTGAAAACAAAACTGTAAACGTAAGCACAAAGCTTAGTGAGTTTCCCCCAACGTACCGCATACCATACAAACACATAACATATATGCTGCCAGGCTATTCTGGGGTGCCTGACTACCCGGTACGGCCATTCTGGGGTGCCGACCTACCCATACGGCCATTCTGGGGTGCCGTCTTACCCGTGTCAAGCCATTCTGGGGTGCTGACTACCCATCGGTCCTAACAACCGATCCTCGGGGACTATTTCACCCCTACTACTACGATCACATATAACATAACAAGCCAGCATGCATACATATCATCACATACTGTCAGACGTATCTGGGGTGTCTGACTATCCTTCGGTCCGAACAACCAAACTCTACTACTATCACATACAGCATATCATGCTAGCATATAACATGTCAGGTAATAGCGAACTTAGATGATATCACAAAGACAATCATCTATCATACATCTCCTACTGGTGGGTCGGCATTGTGGCCTTAGACCCACCGCTACTGGAAGGTAACTCACCTCGAAGTAGCTGCTGAACTGATCGGGAACTAACTGACCGCTGCTGCTCCGGGAGTCCTCCGGCTGCAATTTCCACGACATACTCAATCAAACACTGCTAACTGTCCTTTAGGTAAAATGACCATTTTACCCCTGGATTAGCTCTAAGCCAAAGCTGGAGTCAACTTTCAGTTGACCCGACTCGCCGAGTGGGTCACCACTCGCCGAGTCCCTAGCAAACCGATGTCCTGGGTCCCTGGTTCTACTCGTCGAGTCGGGCTATGACTCGACGAGTTCACCTTCTAACTGTCATTCAACACCTTCATCCTACTCGCCGAGTTGTATGAACAACTCGTCGAGTTCATCTTCATCCGATGAACACTTTATGCTAAGACTCGCTGAGTTGTATGAACAACTCGCCGAGTCTGTTCTTGAGCTATGAAGATTGCCTTGGACTCGCCGAGTCAGGGCATTGACTCGCCGAGTCCTAACATGGGTGAGTTCAGCTCCCAACTCACCGAGTCACCCCCTGTGACTCAAGGCACAACTCGATACATGAAGAAGGGACCAAATCGGTGACTCGCGACCAGACTCGCCGAGTCACCTATGCGACTCGCCGAGTCGTCGCCATGCACTCCTTAAATATACCGATTTGCTCGGTTCCAGTCCATGCCATTCATAGATCTGGACTTCTAGGACACGAATCACACGTAAAGTTTCCAACTTTACGTGTGGATATTCACCAATATGGATTATAAGGCTCAAAATGTCTCAAAAGGGTAGATCTAGGGCTAACAAGCCTCATGAGGCCAAAAAGCTAACAGATCTGAGCTCCTGGAGCTCAATCTTACATAGATCCAAAGGCCAAACGCCTTATTACAACATATAATGAACATGCAAACTTGGGGAATTGACCAAGAAGGACCCAAATGAAGTTTTAAGCATAGAATCAAGGGGAAAACGGGTTATACCTCAAAGGAAATGTTGAAATGACACAAGGATGGCTGATCTCCTTCTCCTCTTCTTGATCTACTCCTCTTACTCTTCAAAACCTTCAAGAACACACCAAGAACACTTCAAACTCTCAAGGAAACAAGGGAAAACGATGTAGGGGGAGTTCTGGGGGTGAATGGGGACGAGTTGGGGCGGAATGAGAGTTTAAATAGGGTGCAAACCCTTGAAACTTAGGGTTTCATCCCGCAGCGGTGACTCGCCGAGTCCAGGATGTGGACTCATCGAGTCGCCTACTTAAAACGTGTCCTGAGTCTCATCCCTACTCGGCGAGTCGGACCCTATGACTCGCCGAGTCTAAGGCTAAATTAGGGCAATGCTCAAATAAAATTCACATACCGGAAACCAGGTGCTACAAGAGCTATGCCGATAAACGACGAAAGCCCTTAGAATTTCAAGTCGGAGATCGAGTACTGTTAAAAGTCTCTCCTTGGAAAGGAGTTATTGGCTTTGGGAAGCGGGGAAAACTGAACCCACGATACATTGGACCTTTCGAAATCGTCGCCCGAATAGGTCCGATAGCATACAGACTGCAACTACCCGCAGAGCTGAACAGTATGCACCTCGTGTTCCATGTCTCTAATCTAAAGAAGTGTCTATCGGATGAAAAACTTGTCATTCCCCTTGAAGAGATCGAAATTAACGAGAATCTCCTGTTCGTTGAAGAACCAATTGAAATCATGGACAGGGAGGAGAAGCGTACTAAGCAAAGTCGCATCCCGATCGTGAAAGTACGGTGGAACGCAAAGCGGGGGCCAGAATTCATGTGGGAACGTGAAGACCAAATGAAGCAAAAGTACCCTCACCTATTTTAGCATTCTCAAATCTAGCTTTCAAACAGAATTTCGGGACGAAATTCCCTCTTACGGGGGGATGATGTCACAACCGGAAATTTTGTGTCTTGTAATAACTATACTTAAGTAAAATGTTGAACCAAAAACTCAAGAGCATGTGTGATGCTTCAAAAACTTCAATCAAATACATCATACAAGTACTACAAATTGTCAACAAACAATTGGAAACCCTAGAAGTTCTTGTTGAGATCCATTTTGGACTAGGACTTCCTTATTGGACCCAAATGGACCAATAAGCTTCCAATTTGACTATCATGGGCTTAGAACCCTTAATTGGGCTCTAATTGGACCCACATTCATTTATTTCAACATTTTGGGCCATATTGGGCCTAGAATGAAATAAATTAAAAGTTTTGAACCATGATTAACCTAAACTAGCCCAGCAAAGTGTTAAAATCATATTATATTTCTTTTAGGACAAACTCATCTAACCTAAATCTAAATATTGGGCTTAGGGGAATTAAATCCCAATACTCTCTTTTCTTTCCAAAATTTCGGCCCAAGACAAGCCCAAGAGGAGAAGTTGACTATTACCATGCCACCTCATTTTTATCTCTTGGTTATCCATGCAACATGTCTCATATCTCCATGCATGTATCACTTCATGTCTATTTCTCTCTCTCTCTCTCTTCTTGTTTCGGCCATGAGCAACACACACACACAAATCTCTCACAAACTCTCTCTAGATTACTCAAGAAATCATCCTCCCTCTTCATTCAAAATCTCGAAACTTTGCTTGTGCATCAAGAGGATTTCAAGAAAATATCATCACTTCTTGGTAAGTTACGCATATCTAAGGAATTTATAACTCTTTTTCTCATGATTAGATCCTTTCTCTTAAACAATGTTGGTAATCATGCTCCTAGAAAACTCCTTAAACTCGAGATCTTCATCAAGGGGTGCTAGGGCCAAAAATCACCAAACTTTCTTCCATATTTTCCTCAAAAACCGAAATCACACCCTAAGGTGAGCTTCATACTCCCTATTTTTCTGTTTTATAAGTTTTATGGGGGGAGGGGGGGGGAATACAAGTGAAAGTGTAGATCTATATGTGTTTTGTATGCCTTGTATGCTTTTCTATGCTTATATGTGTGTTTTTGTGTGATTATGATGTTGGATCTAGCCATAAACTCCTAAAAATCGAGATGTATTTTATGTTGAATGATACTAGCATAAATTATATCACAACATACAAAGTATTCCAAGAGAAATGGCTAAGTGGCTTAATAACATCTTCTTTGGGCTAAAAACTCATTTTTGGACACAACATGTTAAAAATATAAAATTTAAGGGCCAAAAATGACATATTACGAATTCTGATGGGTGAGATGAGTCAAAACAGTTTCAATATTGTATTTTCTGGAGATATACTCTTTTGGAGGATTAAAAATATAAATTTCAAGCTTAATGGGTTAAAAATGACATTTTCAGCCCAATAGGGCCCAATATGCGAAATTTTCTGTTTTGAGGGGCTGAAACTGTGTTTTTCTGTAAAACAGTGGACTATTAGTGTTCTAAGTCCTTTTCAAGGGTTAAAAATGCTTTTCATAATTAAAAAAGGACCAAAGTTGCAAAAAATTTCCAATTTGGGCCAAAAATGTAAAAATTGCGAAAAAGAGGGGCTACAACCGAGAAAACTGTATTTTCAGGGACTAAAACTGTTTTCAACTAAGAATATGCTGAAAAATGTCAATTGCAATAAGTTTTGGTGTTAAAATGACAAGAAAAATGGTTTAAGGACTAAACTGGAAATTTATTTATTCCAAGGGTTGAAAAAGTAAATTTACCAAATAAAGAGGGGCTGTAAATAGAAAATTTTCAATGGTAATTCAATACATCCGTTGTGATCAAATAATGGCACTATGACTATCGACGAATTTCAATACACAACAACACCAAAAATCGTTATCAAACGAATTGATTCGGTCTCGAATCAATAACAAACCCGAAACTACTAACACGACGATCAATCGATTCATACAAGTAATATTCGGGAATTCAATACACATGTGAGAGTGCATAGACGTCGATGCACCATCTTTGGGCCCCAAAGTGTAAAATCTTGTTTGCTGGGCCTTGCTAGCCTAATGACCTAATCTTTAGGCCCGAAGACTTCAACCTTACGAGTTGTTGGGTCTTACATGATCCAACACAGCGTAAAAGGACTTTCAATGGCTTTTATACTATTGGTCCCCAAGTGTCCTTTGGTACTGCTATTAAAGTTGAGAATTCACCTAATGCGAGTCGGGCCAAGGTTTCTTCGCATTCACTATAGCCTCGACCGACTAATGGGATTACTGAGATCTTCGTGCCCTCTCTTCTCCTCGGTCGTGGGGCTACACGAAGTCAGGGCGGTTGGGTTACGTGAATAGTACGGACGACGCCTACGGGATCGTTAGTATAATTGTAAACTGGTTGTTTGTGTAACGCGTGTTTATAATAATTCACCATGCGCAATAATCCGACGTCGCCTGGAATCAATGATTTCACATGCCGCGATGGTACAACAACTACATGGAATTCAAAGTGTTAGGAAAACATCGGGTTTTCCTAGGGTCTTTTTTTATACATATAGTCTCGAAATGTACACAAGATTAATGAACACTTTTTACAACTATAGAAACAAACAAGCATACTTATGGATCTTCACAAACTATTTCATAAACTCTTTTCAGAAAATATCGGATTTTCTGGTAGTTTTCAAAACAATACAAAACATTGCTTTTCAAATACCGCTTATGAACTCACCAGCATTTCATATGTTGACGTTTTTTCAAAATACTTGTATTCTCAAGTAACAAGTAAACCGAAGGAAATGTATTCAGTGATGGCTTGCCGTTTGTTTATCTATGATCGAACAATTTATTTTTGGGAATGTAATATTAAAACAATGTACTCAGTGTAAACTCTACCAGTTGTACTATATTAATGCATGGTGATGAATGATGTTATGTTTCATATATATTCAATGTTATGGTATTCAATTAAGTCACGACAACCCTCGGACGTTTCCGCCGTCTGGTTCGGGGGTGTGACATTGCAGTTCTTACATCGCAACTTGCGGCGTTTTCCTATGTGGTGAAAATTGCATCCCTTGCATTCTGGTAGATTTCCAACATATTTCCGTACTAGCATTGGTGCTGGAGTGGCAGATGTCGTGGCTGTAGAAGTTGCCACAGGTTTTCTATTGGCAAGTTTTTTAGGTAACTTTCACTCCTTTTTGTTCCAGAATTTTCGTTTACTATTCTTAGGTTTGGCAGATGAAGTATCATCATGACTAGGCCCTTATCGGTTCCTTTGTTTTTTTCCTAGATTTAAAGTGTTGACACTATTTCCATTCTCATTTGAATTATTGGCATTTAATTGCGCCATGGTAGCTGAGACGGCGGCTACGACCTTAGCCAGAAATGTAGCAAAGTTTATCTATAGAATTGATGTCTCGCCAGTTAATTGGTTACCTCCTTGTGAAGACATGGTTCTGTGGTATGACAAGAAATGATCTTGTGAGTAATGATGGTCATCGGTAGTTGTAGTTCACGAATATATATACACATATATATATATATATATATCATGCCTTGGAGAACTACTCTGAATGGTTCTGATAGTGTTCCCGAGGTGTATCTTATGGAAGTGAGCATCACAAGAGTGTTAGTTAAGCTAAGTTATACCGGTATCAGAGAGTATGATAATCCGATCTTTGTAGCATTCTGATAATCAACCATAAAGGAAGTCTATACGAAATAATGTTTTGGATTTGAAGCGACTACTCTTGAATGAAATTTTGACAAGACGTTTGTGAAATGGCAACTCTTAGTTATAAAGTTCAAAGATGAAATAGTGGTATGACTTTGATTGAGTTACTTGGTTTGCATGCTATTGATCTAGAATATACTTTGATGAAAATGAACTTTAACTGAAATAAGATTGCCATCATTATAGCTGATATTGAGACTACACAGAGTTAGGAAATTTTTTGACATGTGAGTAGGTCTACAACATACCAACAGAGGAAAAATTTGACAGGACGAAGAACTAGTAAGACAGTTTTTGTAATACCGGAATGTTTATAGGGAAAGGTAAAACATAGAGCATAGATAGGAAAGTTATTCTTTAACCAAAAGAAAGGATGGGTAGAGTATTTCCTACTAGCGGCGGGAACTTCTCGGACGGATCCATATGTTAGCCAGTCGGTGCTCCATGTCAAGCAGGTGTCTTTCATATACTAATAGACGAGCTTGGTTCTCAATGACAACAGCTCGAGTTACAGCTAGCTCTTGTTGCAGGGCCTCGTTTTCTGTCATAACCCTCACACAAGCAACTTTGAGATTTTGAAAGCGGTTTGTGCTGGCATCCGAGTCTGCCTCAAATTCTATAGTTCACTGAATGGCTGCCACACTTAGCTCAACATTGCGGGCTACTCGCCGGACTATGATTGGAAGAGCTTTGTCTGCGGAGCCTCCCTCGTTCACATTATAGAAGCGACAATTGTACGGGCAGGGTTGGCCTTGCTCACGACTCCACCTATCCAGGCTTCCGACCCACATAGGTGTTGGGCATTCTAGAACAAGCTAGGGGTTAGGATTTGGTATCGGGGCTACTTGAGGTAAGTTCTCAACGTCAGGATCTGAATCGGTCTCTTCGGGGAGCTGTTCTACTAGGTCATTGTCCAATGGAATTTCATGGATTTCTTCTGGCTCTGCCTCTAGCCATCCATTATTTTCTTGGTTGGAAAAGTATGGGTCGCCAGGGAGATGGAATCCCATCATGATATCTATACGAGAATGGAGGTAAAGAGATTGTTAATAGACATCTAATCTAATATTACTCATATAATATTGTAATTTTATGCCCGATACTTTGTTGTTATCTTATAGTAACTAAAATACTTCTATAGTATTTTTTAATGTTGTAAGTTTTGTTCGATCTCTTGTTTGGTATATTTTGGTACTTTTTAGGCTTGCTGCAACACCATAGCCACTCCCAAGCACATGTTGGTCATGTCTTGAATAAATATAGTTGATCAGGCTATATTGACCCTAGAAATGATTACATAACTGCCCAGGTTTAACCGCAGTGTTCAACATCCAAATACTTTTGTTTTGTTCTTCTTATGATATTGTTTCTGGTATGCATGTATACTTGTATACTCCTTGTAAAATACTTATATATTAAAGTATACTTTTAGTTCATAGCGCTTCAGCCCCTTAGTGTTTACAATTGTATACCAAGTAAGGTTCGACATACTTAGTTCACTATAAACAATAGCTCTAATACCAATTTGTCACACCCCCAAACTGTATAATGAACAACGGAAACGTTCGGGGGTGGAGGACGTCATGCGTAGTATCACAACAATTGCATCATAGTAAAGAAAGTAAACACGACCATTACATTACATATGAATATTTACATTTTTTTGAAAACATAGTTTTTATACATCAAAATATAACAAAAGTAAAAGACGTGGCTCTAAAGATTCCGTCTTCACAAAACTTCAGGAGGTACCTGTCTATTGATCACCTGATAATGTTATAAGTGTCTAAGTACTTGTCTCCCAATTAAGTTAACGCCTTTACAAGTAATCATATGAAAACATAATGTTCTTTCGAATGTGAATACGTCTATTTTGTAGAGTAAAAATATTTATACTTAAATAATTATTGAATGTTGTCTCTTGTAACGTGTGTGTCATAAACTAAATTTGCATGGTTTCTTTTTTCAATCGTGTAAGTAGCTTGTATCTATAAAACCGGTAAGGAAATTCCCCAAACTATACATATTATAGTTTGACTATTATGTTCGTGAAACTATTCTGAAAACTATGCATTTAAATTTAGAAAATATCCCTTATGCTCCGCATAATACAAAAAGAGATAAAGTATCTAAATGCTTTATGAAAAACCATTTGATTTGTATAAATTGCATACATTTTAAATCATTGAAAACCGTTATGTTTGTCTTGTATTCTACCCCTGAAAACCTTTAAAACCATAAAAGCGTAGGGGTATGAACTCACAGTTTGACATGGGATTCGAAGGTAAGTCGGTAGGAACGCTGAGTGCCAAATGAAGCCTCGAACACAAACGGATCCTATTTAACATATAATAGCATACATGTATTAGATGAGGGTATAACACTATTATTTATGGAAGGAAATCACCTTAGGGACTAGGAAACAGTTGAAACTACGTGTTAGAATCACATGTGATTTGAAGGAGATGAGTTTGCGGTCCAACAAGGGGTGTACGACCAAGGGTTTGTGGCCCAAGAGTTTTCGACCCTAGAGTGTACGGCCCAATGGGGTTTGCGGCCCATGGGTGTACGGCCAAGGAATTTGCGGTCATACACTCTCGATGATAGGTGTGATTTGTGGTGCTTTAAGGTCCCTTCTATCCCCTTGGATGTGTTCTAAATCCCATGCATGGATTAAGGAAGAATTTAAGGTCAATAATCGACCAAAACTAGAGTTTTTGGCCAATGAGGGGTGTACGGCTGTACACATGGGTTTACAGCCGTAATCCTTTGTGATCATGTCTTTTTGGTCGATGTCCAGGTGAGAATCAACGATTTCTAGTAGATAAACAACATAGGAAGTAGCTACTTACTATTAGGAATCTTGAAATGAGTATTTTAGCCACCAAGAACTAGTGGGTGTTATTGGTATTCTTGGTGAGAGAGAAAGATCTAAACAAAGATGAGATTGATGAGATGGAAACATGGATTCATCATTAGATAGAGGTATACATCACGAATATAGATGGAGTATCACTTACGTTTTGAAGATCTTGGAGGAAATTTCGATCGAGTTAGAGAGAGAGAGTAGAGAGAGAATGTTCTTGGTTTGAAGAGTGTAAAGTTATGAATGAAGGCCAAGCACCCTATATATTGATGGGTTTTGTACATAAGAACATTCCTATGTGCGCATACAAACCCTAATGCTTGGATCTAGGTTTCTCTAATTAAACATGCATTGAATCCAAAACTCCTAATGGCTAATTAGGTATAAGAATAATACAAATCCGGAGTTAGAAGCATACCTTGAAACACTTGTTTGATCTTCTTTTTCTTGGAGCTTTAGAGTCACAATTGTCACTCCTTTAATGGCTTACAAACACCAACTAGCAAAGAGAATGATTTGAGAGAGAGGAGAGAGGAGGAAATCGGCTAGGGTATCCATGTTGTAGAGGAGATGCCGATTTCCTATCCCAAGGGGTCTATTTATACTTGTAAGGCTCCTAGGGTTTCACCCTTAAACCCTAATTGGATAACTTAGACTCTAAGCAATCCCAATCCTTTCCATAGATAAGCCATGGATGATTTTCAGGCTATCCCAACCCCTAGAATTCATCCAACCCATATCCTATAAGGATTTACAGCCTAAAGTGTAACTATCAAACAATTGACAGTTTATACCCTCTTATTTAATTAATCTCCTTAAGTCACCAAATTAATACTAATTAATCTTTGACTTATATTAATCAAATAACAATATTATTATTCATTATATTATTCTCATAATATATTAATAATATCTATTCTCTCATAAAAAATCATCCTACCAAGTTGCTATGGTGAAGGCAACCCAAAGGTACCATGCACAATTGGGTCAAATACTTACCTAATATAGTTGCAGCCTTAAACACTATTCCAACAGTCTCCCACTTGGATAAGTCTAGTAACTATAGTGCAGGTGCATTCCGATTTGCAATCGTAGCTCTCAAAGACGCTGTCAAACTCTGATCTAATCAATCTTGTCCTTTAGATAAGGGATCGTACAGTCTTCTGTTAGATATCATGCTGACAATTCTATGAAATGATTAGTCTAGCATTTGGTTTCTCGATCTCCGATTTATTTGACATAGAACTTAATCGAACACATCAATTCAGTTCTAACCGGGCCCAACACATAAGTCAAATCAAATCATCGAGCAGCCGAGATATTACTTTTTCCTTCTTAGGATAAAATTTAGAGATAAACTTCGACTTATATGTATTTACTTATCCATTAACCAACTAGACACAACAATGCATTTTATAACATCGAGTTACCAATGCGTTTTCGCATTATCAATGTACAATCCATTAACAAATAACAAGCCATATATCTAGGTTTTAAGACTATATGATATTATCGTCTTGCGATCACCTTTTTACTATCACATTCCATAAGGTGATTCCAGCAAGCGCGGGTTTGTTCTAATGCTCAAAACTAGTTCATAAGCACTCATGAACGTTGCAACAATCTTTTGCTATGTCTAATACCATTTAGACACTCTACACACCTATTCATGACAATATTCATTCATATTTACTTCCGACATATGAATGATTGTGGAGAATTTGAACAATTCGATTATTCTTAATAAACTCAATTATTCTGGAAGTCAAAACATGCAAAGTGAAACAATAGCTAAACAGTTAACATAAGATAGTAACATTAATTATAAATAAAACTCCTTTATTTAATCATCAAATGTTAATTACATTTATCTATTACATGTTTCTAATACTATCTAATCTATGCTAATATCATCCTTCAGCCCAATACTCCTAGCATGCTGCAAATGCTTAACCCTACTCAGTCCCTTCGTAAGCGGATCTGCTAGGTTATCTTCTGATGATATCCTCTTCACTACGAGTTGTCCTTCTTCTACACGATGTCTAATAAAGTGATATTTTCTGTTGATATGTCGTGATCTACCATGATCTCTTGGTTCCTTGGTCAAGGCAACCGCTCCTTCATTATCATAGAAAATCTCCATGGGCTCCTTTATGGCAGGTACAAATCCAAGATCACTAATGAAGTTCTTCAGCCATATTGCCTCCTTTGACGCTTTGCTCACTGCAATGTACTCTGATTCGCACGTTGAATCAACTACGGTTTCCTGCTTAGAACTTTTCCAAGTTACTGCTCCTCCATTCAGGGTAAAGACCCAGCCCGACTGCGAACTGTAGTTGTCCCTATCGGTCTGAAAGTTGGCGTCGCTATACCCTTGTACTTCAAGTCATCACTCCCTCCAAGGACTAAGAACCATTCCTTCGTCCTCCGAAGGTACTTAAGGATATTCTTCACCGCAATCGAATGGGCTCTGCCAGGATTAACTTGATATCTACTAACCATGCTGAAAGCAAAGGCTACATCAGGGCGAGTACAAGTCATAGCGTACATGATTGAGCCAACTGCGGAAGCGTATAGAACTCGGCTCATTTCAGCTATCACTGCTTCGGTACTCGGAATTTGAGTCTTACTCAACTTGACATTGCTTTGTATCGGTAATTCTCCCTTCTTCGAGTTTTCCATACTAAAACGTTTTAGTACCTTCTCTAAGTAAGTGTTTTGACTAAGTCCTATTAGTCTCTTACTTCTCTCTCTTACTATCCTTATTCCCAAAATATAGGAATCTCTCCGAGGTCCTTCATAGCGAAGCACTTCCCGAGCCAGGACTTAACCTCCTGCAGAGTCGGGACGTCGTTTCCTATGAGTAATATGTCATCGACATATAGAACGAGAAAGGTTACTACACTCCCACTGGCTTTGACATATACACACGATTCATCTTCACTTCGTACAAATACAAACTCTTTGACTTTCTCATCGAAGCAAAGATTCCATCTGCGAGACGCTTGCTTTAGTCCATAAATGGATTTCTCAAGCATACACACTCTATTCGGATGCTTCGGATCCACAAACCCCTCTGGCTGAGCCATGTAAACATCCTCAACCAACTTCCCGTTAAGGAAAGCGATCTTGACATCCATTTGCCAAATCTCATAATCATGAAATGCGGAAATAGCTAGCATTACTCTAATAGATTTTATCTTCGCAACTGGTGAGAAGGTCTCTTCATAGTCAACTCTGGGAGTTTGAGTAAAGCCCTTCGCAACCAATCGTGCTTTATACGTGTGTACTTTTCCATCCACATCGATCTTCTTCTTGAAGATCCATTTGCACCCAATAGTCTTACGTCCGAGCACATTATCAACCAAATTCCAAACTTGGTAATCATACATGGATTGGATCTCGCTATCCATTGCCTCTTTCCATTTCGCAGACTCCGGGCCTGCCATGGATTCCTTATAGCTATTAAGTTCATCAAGGTTTATTAATGTACTATCACTAATATACGTGTCCCCTTCGGTAGTAATATGAAAACCATACAACTGGGATTGAAACCTAACTCATTCGGAACGTCTAAGAGGTAATGATACGTCAATCGGTTCAACCGGAGTTTCCTCCTCGGGTTGAGTGCCAGCGGTAGAGGTTCCTTCATCTATCGATTCTTGAATCTCTTCAAGATCGATTTGCCTCCCACTGTCTCCTTGGCTTATGAGTTCTTGCTCTCGAAAAACTCCTCTCCTCGCAACAAAGACAACATTGTCCTTCGGTCTATAGAAGAGATATCAAAAGGATTTTTGCGGGTAGCCAATGAAAATACATCGCTCACTACGAGGTTCAATCTTTTTGTGAATATCTCGTCTTACGAAAGCCTCGCAACCCAAACCTTGATATGTGCTAATGAAGGAACTTTCCCCGTCCATGTCTCGTGAGGTGTTTTGGCAACCTTCTTAGTAGGTACTCGGTTAAGGATATGGACGGCAGTCTCTAAGGCATACCCCCAAAAAGAGATAGATAGCGAAGCACGACTCATCATAGAGCGAACCATGTCCAACAAGATTTGATTACGCCTTTCTGCCACACCATTCAATTGTGGTGTCCTAGGTGGCGTCAATTGTGAAGCTATTCCACACTCCTTGAGATAATCGTGGAATTCAAGACTTAGGTACTCTCCTCCTCGATCGGATCGAAGCATCTTGATCTTCCTGCCGAATTGATTCTCCACTTCATTCTTGAACTCTTTGAACTTTTCAAAAGTTTCTGACTTTTGCTTGATTAAGTAGATATACCCATATCTACTATAGTCATCGGTAAAAGTCACGTAGAAGCGGTTTCCATCCTTCGTGGTAAATCTAAACGGTCCACACACATCGGTCTGTATGAGGTCCAATAGACCCTCACCCCTTTCGCACGTGCCAGCGAAGGGTGACTTAGTCATCTTTCCAAGTAAACAAGACTCGCATGTGTCTTCTTCCCTAAGGTCGAATGACTCCAACACTCCATCCTTTTGGAGTTGGGCTATGCGTTTCTTGTTGACATGTCCAAGACGACAATGCCATAAGGATGCCTTATCCATACTATTGGAAGAATCCATGCATAAAACATCATTTCCTAAGTTATCAACAATCATAACAGTTTCATAAATTCCATTACAAGGTATAGCTTCAAAGTAAAATACACCATTCAGATAAGCTAAAATAGAACCATTCTCATTATTAAAATAAAATCTAAAACCTTGTCTAAACAAACCATGAAATGAAATGATGTTTCTAGCCATTTCTGGCGAATAGCAACAATTGTTCAAATCTAAAGATAAACTATTCCTAAACACTACAGAATACACTCCAATCTTGGTCACATGCGACGATCTTCTGTTCCCCATGATTATATTTATTCTTCCATGCTACACGTCTCTACTTCTTCTTAGTCCCTGCACATTAGAACAAATATGGTAACCACAACCGGTATCAAGAACCACAGAAGTATCATGAGATGAATCGTTAGATTTAATTGTATATATACCTGCGAAAGATGGCTTGATCTTTCCTTCCTTGATGGCTTGCAAGTACTCCGGGCAGCTTCTTTTCAAATGTCCTATCTTGTGGCAGTGGTGGCACTCTGCCTCCTTCGGGTTAGGGCAGGGTTTAGTGGGATCAACTTTGGTCCCACTAGAAGAGGCACCATCTCGGGCTTTCATCTTGCGATAGTTCTTCGACGAAGCCTTCCTCTTCTTTCCCTTTCCTTGTCCAATTGCCAAGATAGGAGTGGCGGGCAGATTGGGAGTTGGTGCAACAGACTTGTCCTTGAAGTTGCTCTCAGTGACCCTCAAGAGACCTTGGAGTTTGCTTAGGGTGACCTCTTCCTTGTTCATGTGGTAAGTCATCCTAAATTGATTGTAGATTGGAGGAAAAGAGTGAAGCACCATGTCGATTGCCAAGTCTTCCCCAAAGTCAACGTTTAACTTGCGAAGGCGGTCGACATACCTTTGCTTCTTTTGCAGGTGCACGGTAAGAGACTCTCCATGACCCATCTTAGCGGAAATCATGTTAGTGAAAATTTCATAACGCTCTTGTCTCGCGTTTTGATGGTATATCTCCAATAAGTCTTGGTGCATTTTGTACGGATACATGTCCTTGTAGGACTTTTGGAATTTGGGGTTCATAGTCGCGATCATGATGGAATGTAGTTACGTTGCATCACGCTCGTGAGTTTCGAAAGCGGTCATTTCGGTGGGAATAGCGATTTCGGGGTTGATTTTCTCTGTACCACCGTGCTTTCCATCCGTGATCCTCAACGTAGCCGGCGCTGGAGCCTGCACTGGCCTGGTGGCTAACTGCAGGCAGTGGGTCTTCACATGACCCACCTGATGACAATGATAGCAAATCCTCATATCAGGAGCAGGGGAGGGCTGGCGATAATCCCGTGCGTAATGCCCCTCCTTGCCACATTTGTGGCATCCAGTACTCAGTCGACATACTCCCGAATGAACCTTCCCACACTTCCCACAAGTGCGGGTTTGCTGCCCTCCCGATCTAGAATCTATGGTTTTAAACCGCTTCGGCGCTAGCTACGCCTGACCTGGGGCCTACCTCGCCTCCCGTAACTGCAACTCAATCTCCAGCTCGTGCCTCCTCGCGGCCTCCTGGAGCTCCAACAACGTACAACACCTCTGCATCGTGATAAACTGTCTGATATTCATCTTGAGCATACCCAGATAGCGAGTCATCTATGCCTGCTCTAACGTGAACTCCGGGCAAAACATCACCCTCTTAGTAAACAGTCTCGTACTCTCTACCACCGATTCTGTGTCCTATCCCAGATCTAAGAACTCCTGTTCCAGTCTCTCCCTCTCCACCCTCGGAACATAACGGGTACTAAACATGTCTATGAACTAGTCCCAAGAAATCTCAGCTCGTTGCTCCTCAATGTAACCAATCTCCACCAATCCTTTGCCCCAGACCGCAAAAGGTTTACGACACACCTTACCCTCTGATTATCAGGGCACAAACATGTGAAGAAACATCCCTCCACATCGGACAACCATCTCATAGCAATAATTGGATCCTGAGTCCCATCAAAAGTTGGGGTCTTCGTATTGTCGAAGTCCCGATACTGAAAGTCTCTAACGGCTCCTCCCGTTGCTGTTACAGCCGATGTAGCTGCAACAGTGGTCGTCTCAGCCAACGTCACGTAACGTTCATCAAAGTACTCCACCATGGCGGTCTTAATAGACCCGAACATCTCTGGTAACTGTGCCCAAAATAGAGTGGCAACCTCGTCATGCAGGAGCTCCCGAATCTTGGCATCCAACTCATCCGTCCCTAATTGAACCTCATCCTCGGGCTGTACTGGTTCTCCCTGCCCGTCAACTCATGTCCCTGATCCTGATCTGGATGTGGCTCCAAAGTGCCTCGTCATCACCATACTGAAAACATAACAATAAATACATCAGAAAGATCTAGAATAACCCATATGCTAACAGGGGACCAAATACCAACCAACCCTAGGGATTGTGACTTCCTTGCTACGCGTATGGGTCCTGTGCTTTCAGTAGTACGGGCCCATACTACATTCCACACCTACCCATATTTGTCTCAAGTATCACCACAACACCCCAACAGCATACATAAACTAACAAACGCTCGATCCTCACTCTCAGAAGAAGGCTACATATCACATAACTGGCCTCCCGGCCTCATACCACCCACCCATCCATGAAACTTCCACGAACCCTGCAACACTAGTGTATGCTAGTCATACATAGCGCTAGACCCCATAGACTTTCGAATATCCAATCCTACCCAAAGCTCCCAATTAAACAAGAACAGAACATAAGGCCAAATCAAACTTTCTCAGGCTATAAGATCTTAATTATGTACGACCACGATACATACACGGAGCAACTACAGTAATTATGTCAATTTCATATGAGGAATACCCTAGGCTAGAAGACATCATATAATCAGGAAATTTTGTCATGCAATTCCTGAATATCCCTAGCCTATTTCTAGCTTGCGGTTCTAACACATCATAACATCAAACAACAATATGGTGTTTTGGGGTCTACTTACTGGCTCCAACTGACGGTACACATCTCATCCCCTTGGTTAAAGTTAAATTTTAATTTCGAAAATCATTTTTCATCATTTAAAAAAATATATATATATATTTCCTTGATTTGAGACTGGATTCACACGTATCTTCCTCCAATTCACTCAAACCAAGGCTCTAATACCAACTTGTAACAACCCAAAAAAAATTTAAAAGAAATTCAAACTTTCCAAAACAATCCTTACACAATTAATAGTTACTCAACATCAACAAGTTCTAATTGTTTTTCAAAATGTTTAAATATCAGAGTTCCTAAAATCAAGAATCATAAAAACAGGGATGTGTACATCACGCCTTCACCTTGCCATGGTCAACTGATGTACCTGAAACAATAAACGATAAAAAGTAAGCTCGAAGGGTTAGTGAGTTACCCCCAAAATACCAAGCTCTAGCATCCATCACAAAAGAATAATAATTAACCGCATGCATAATGAGCCTTCAACCTGACTGGACCGCCTCCTATAGGCCTACAGCCTATCTGGACCGCTCTTGAGCCTTTGGCATGACTGGACCACCTCGTACGGGCCTACAACCTATCTAGACCGCTCCGGGTATGTTGGCCTCAACCGCACAAAGCGGGACACCGCCTCAACCCAACCCATCCATATATGTCGGCATATAAATAGCACATAATCATACAATAAACACAGATCATACTAACGGCTAACATAGTAGCATTCTATCCATCAAGTTACCAACCCAAGTGATCATGAATATGGAACACATACTAATACCGGGAATAAATCCCAAGGGACCGACCTCGTGTCGTAGACCCGGATGGTATAGTGAGGATAACTCACCTCGCAATAGTGCAGAACTGAACTAAGAGTCTTCAACTGGTATGCTCGACACTCTCAACTGAGAGATAAAAGAATACGAATTAATCAACTAGACCCAAATTGTCCAAATCTATTATTGGAACAATTTATTAAATGGGGCCCATCACTCTATTAGGCCTACACATAACCTACAAGTCCAACTTGGCCCAAACAACATTGTATCCATAGCCCATTAAGGGATTAACCCAATTGACCGATAACCGGCCCGTAGCATAAAGCCCACAAGCCAAAAGTCCAACAGGGAGTGTACGCGAGGCGTACCTCCCAGTTACGCTGGGCGTAGCGTAGATCTTCACTGACCACCATCGGGACTGTGGACCGCATACGCTGGGCGTACAAATATTACGTGGGGCGTACCTGCGGATTTACCAAAGTCTTATTAAGTGCTTAATCGGTTGAGCTCTTGAACCGATATTCCAGATCCATCGACCAAATATGCCATACAATCATAAAGTTTTGGACTTTATCACATTGGACGTCCAAAAAGTTCTTAACTCATAGTCTTAATTCATTAAGACCTTCTTATCACATGCATCGATCAAGTTTAGCTAAAAAGGACTGATTTTTAACACTCAAGGCATCTCAACACATCTTAAAGGACAACGTATTTCGTCTATAACTTCACATGCATCAACTTGGAAAATCTAGGGACCAAAAGACCTTCATAAAGCTAAAAAGTCTAGATCTAAGGTAAATAAGCATAAAGGTTCAATCTTTTTACCTTCTGGAGCTCGAATGGTGTAACCCAACCTCATATCCAAGGCCTTGATTTCCACCTCTAGCTTCTTGGTGCTTTACCTCCACTCTCCAAAGCTCAAGATGCACACTAACTCACTTTTCGCACACAACTAGGGTTTTGCGGCGTTCTTTGAGGTATGGCGGCTGAGGTGAGGGTAAAGAATGAGCCATAAGGGTGTTTATATAGTCCCAACTCTGAATATTAGGGTTTTTAGCCGACGCGAGTACGCCCAACATACATAGGCTTACGCCTAGCGTACTAGGGCGCACCTAGTACGCCCAGCGTACTCTTATGTACGCTTAGCGTACCCTTCCCTCTTTGGCCCAAAGTTTCAACTTTAGGTCCCTACACTTCTCGGGACTCAACATAACTTCTCCGAGGGCTATTAAATAAAATAATCAAAAGAAGGCGGGATTCAAAATATACATGCTCTGTTGGGCGTGTTACAAAAAAAGGACGATGATATAATTTACAATATCATTTAAAATACAATGCTTTAATTAAGAAAAAGTAGCGCGATATATATATATATATATATATATATATATATATATATATATATATATATACATATATATATATATATATATATATATATATATATATATATATATATGTTCCTTAGGCTATTGCTGGAAGAACTTAAACTTTTGTGGAACTCAGGCGTACATATTAAAGGTGCGCTGACAAACACATTCTTCATCATGAGAGATATGTTGTTGTGGACACCAGACGACTGACTAGCTCATATTAGTCTATTAGGTTGGAGTGGGAAAGGGCATAAAGAATGTCCTAGTTTCAATAAAGACACTCTTTCGTACCGTGCAGGAAATAAGGTCGTATATATTGGTCATCGTTGTTTCCTAGATGCTAATGATCTGTTAAGAAAATGGTTGGACTTTAGTGGGCTAGGAGAGACAAGACCCGCTCCGAGTCACTTTAGTAATGACAACATACAAGAGCAACTAGGTTGTCTACTAACTCGTAAACCAGGTAAACATCTTGAGCAAAGAGGTGGGGAGCCAAAGCGGCAAGACGATGAGTTGCCTTGGTCTAAACAAAACAGTTTCTTTGAACTTGAGTATTGGTCTTCTCTGCAACTGAAACACAACATAGATTTCATGTATATCAAGAAAAATGTGGATGATATTTAGTTAGGTACTCTTCTAATGAACGATAAAATTAAAGACACATCAAATGCACGAGAGGACATGAGAATTCTAGATATTCAGATAAATGAATAGTAGCAAAGAAAAGGTGACAAGTTTCATAGACCCCATGCAAGATACTCTTTCACAAAATCTATTCGAAAACTCTTTTGACAATTTATAAAAGATGTTAAACTGCCAGATGGGTTTGGTTCTAACATCAGTATGAAAGTGAACAATACCAATACTAACATTATTGGTTTGAAAGCGCATGACCATCACATTCTTGTGCAACATTTGATACCGATTGGAGTTAGAGTGTTGTTAGACAAAGACATGTATACCCCTATTAAAGACCTTTGTACATTTTCCAAGCAACTTTGCTCCAGAACACTAAAGGTGGACGATACGAGGAAAGCAAAAATAGACAATATTGCAATCTTGTACAAGTTAGAATTGATTTATCCTCTAATGTTTTTTGACATTATGGTTCGTTTACTTTTGCATTTACCTGATGAAACGATTTCAGGAGGCCCAATATGTATGAGATAGATGTATCCTCTCGAAAGGTATACAAAAAAACTAAAAAAATATGTTAGAAACAAAGCGATGCTAAAAGGTTCTATAGCTGAGGGTTATGTTGCTGAAGAAGCTTTATCATTTTGTTCGATGTACCTTCGATATGTACATACACAATTCAATCTCCCTGAAAGAAATGAAGATGTTGTCGTTGAAAAAACAAAGTTTTGGATGTTTGAGGCTAATGTCGATTGGACAACACAACTCAAATCAAAACCTTAGTTTAACAGAAATGCATAACATGGAATGGTTTATATTGAATAGTTGTGAAGAAGTGAGACAGTATATCAAGTAACTATTCTTATCTCTAACTTTCACCCTCAATTTTTTTTATGTTTTTACATCTATATATGTCACACCCCAAAACCGGGAACGGCGAAATGCGTTCTGGGGTGGAGGACGTCATGTCAAGTATCACAACATATGCATTATAGTAATCAAAGTACAACAACCATTGCATTAATAGTAATAGTTTTACATGGTTTACATTACAATACACCAAAGAAAATACAAGTAAATGATATAAAAGCAGCTTGGTACTAAATTGTCTTCATCAAAAGCTCCGGGAAGGTACCTGTCTAATGCTGACCTGAGAATACAAGTTATTTGAAAAGTGAGTATCAGCATTTTTGCAAATGCTGGTGAGTTCATAAGTATTTAGTGTCATTTTATTCAAATAACTTTAATAAAAGTGGTAGTTTTAGAGTATCCATTAAATTAGTGTCTTTTCCAGAAAATCCTATATTTTCTTTAATAAAAGCAGTCTTCTACCAAGACTGGACGGAGTTATGTGGAATAAAGTAATTTTCCCTTAATCGCTATCATTATCAAAATACTGAATTTGATTATTAAGGAAGGCAAGAGAAATTAGGGAAATAACATATGCCTCAGCAGTGAGGACTGCTGACTAAGGCAAAAGGAATCATAAACTCCAGGAGAGTATCGAATGAATGACACGCCTGGCTCAGTCTAACAAAAGGAGATACAGACCCCAGACGGTAGCAAATGAAAGATACAGCTAGTAAGGTCTAAAACAGAGAATACAGACCGTGGACAGTATCAAGTGAAAGATACAGCTTGCAAGATCTACAAACAGTGTGACTCTGAGAATGGGTTTCCAGCATACAGTGTAAGTTGCTGGTGAAATATCGTTACCTTAAGGCCATGAATTATAAGGCAACTTGGGATACTCGTAACCATACTAATCGACACAAGAGTACCTGACGCCCTACAAGCATCTATAAAATATGACATTTGTCACCCCTTGGATTGGTGGGCCGTGGACTGTAGCTAGCAGTTAGGGTGTGGGGGTGTCATTCCCGTATATATCTATACACACAATGTCCGCTCTCCCTACAGGAGACTCTGGTTACCAACTAGACGACGGAGAAGGCCGTGTCCCGAAGATGCATCCCAAATAGTGGTAGTGGGTTTCATATGTAAGTGTTGACCTAGGGGTAAAGACTCCTAACTTGACTGACTAGAGTAAACCTATATGTCTATGCTTGCATACATAACATACAACTAATGAATCAAACGACCTTTGGACGGCCATCCAATCCCACCAGACCACATCTCAACGAAGAAAAGGAAATAGGGAGGACAAGCCTTCCTAAGTCCTTCAATCATTATTTATATGCACCTATACAAGTACAGACATACATCTAACTACGACTGAGTGTGTAACAAGTGGAAACGCATCGTGATGTATAACTAAGTCGTGGTGTGTAAATGTACAGTGTGGAATAAACGAATTTTGATGTATAACGTACAGTGTGGAATAACTAAATCATAAAGTGTGAACGAATAGCATGGAATAACTGAATCATAAAGTGTGAATGAATAGTGTGGAATAACCAAATCGTAAAGTGTAAACAAACAGTGTGAGATGATCGAATTGTGAAGTAGGAGCGTTAACCAGTATAAGTGAAGTAGAAGCGATAACAAGTATAAGTGAAGTACAAGCATAATAAGTATAAGTGAAGTAAAAGTGATAACAATATAAGCGTACCACGAAGTAAAAGCATTATCAAGTAAGAACTTTAACTAAGGAGGAGTATCAAAACATGGAAGAAAACTTTTATTCTTGAGGAAGTCATGACAAGATATTCTATTGTAAAATAAGGTTGAAAACCTTTAGAAATATTTTGGAAACCTTTCCTAAACCAGTTTAAAATGAACTTTGATAAAACAGTATAAGTAAGAGTTACGAACAAGTGAAAACATTTTGGAAAACCATTTATAGTATCCTACTCGGTAAAACAATTCACAGTGTGGTAAGTTCTTGTGCATGCGGGTTATCAATCACATGTGATTGATATGATAACTGGCATGTTTAACTTGTATTCCCCCCCCTAGAAAACATGTAAAAACATTTAAAAGGTTCATTCAGGGGTATGAACTCACATGGTATAAGTGGATTCTGACGAAGGTGCTGGTTGGGGTGTCCCGGGTAACATCTAAGGGCTTGAATGGCTTAGGAATGGAGTTTACTCTCCAAGCGTAAACTCTCCATATGGTGTTTATGGCCCTGGGACAACTCCCCATGAGTTTATTGCCGTAAACTCATGGTGAGAGTGTTCTAGGATGTTTAAAGGCTTATTATCGATCGTGGAATTTTGCTAGGTCTAAATCTAAATTGTATGAGTGGATTTAAGGTGCTTAAAGGGGTATGTGGCAGTTTACGGCCCATGAACCACTCCTTATGGGAGTTCACGGCCATGAACTCCTATCCCTTGATTTTATGGAGGTTTAAGGTCCTTAAATGATAGAGGGTAAATTCCTAAGCATTTTTCCAAGTCAAATGAGGAGTTTAGGGCACCATTTAACCCCTTTATAGGAGTTTACGGCCTAGGTAACCTTCCATGAGGCGTTTACGGCCATGAACTCCTTATGGAGTTGTTTTAATTTAGTTTAAGGCCCCTAAATTGTTGGTGGTCGATTCTAGAATTTATTCTAAGGCCATTGGTGTGTTTAAGTGGCTTTTAAACTCTCAAATATTAGTTTACTCCCCATGAAGAGGAGTTTACGGCCCAAGCATGTTCTTGGGCAGTAAACTCAAGTTTACTCTCCAAAAACTCGTTCCAAGGTGTTCTAAGTTCGAATATGTAAGCCTAAAAGTCATATCTAAGCATTAGGGCCAATTTGGAGGGGTTTTGGGGCATAAAACCCCATTATATGGTGTTTACGGTCCAAGAGTGTTCTTGGGCCATAAACACATCAATTTTGTCCCTATTTTATGTTTTAAACTCGAATTTGCAGGCTGGATAAGATATTTAACAAGTTAGGATAGGTGGCTTACTCGTTCGGGGCTCGAAACGGAGGATTTTGGCTCGAAACTAAGTTCTAGAGAGAGAGGGGTTGGAGTTGGGGCTCAGTGGAATTTTACCCGATACTGCCGTTAAACGGGGCTTTTTGGTCGCACCCGATTAAACGGTCAAATTTGGACTTGGTTGTAACTAGACATTTTTAAGGGCATTTTGTGGGTGTTTCTAATTTGTTTCAACCCTTACCAAGTCATTATAAAAGTTCCCATATAATTAACCTCTTCCAAAAGGTTAACGGACAGTTAAATAAAACGAAGTTTTTTAACGGAAAAAGGTTAAAACTTACGGAATAGATTTCAGGTTGTCACATCATCCCCCCGTTAGAGGGAATTTCGTCCTGAAATTCAGGTTTAGGCAAGGAAGTAGGTATGAATGGTCGAGTAGAGGCAGGAGGTTACTTCCTATTCTGTTTGTCCTCGTATTCCCAAGTGAACTCTGATATGTGTCCGTCATTCCAACAAACCTTCACCTACGAGATGCGGATTCTATCTCGTGTAGTTAGTAGGTTCCGACTGGTGTATCTACAAGGTTAGGGTTCTCAATGGTTTCTATCAAGATGAGTGGGATACGAAGAGTGACGTCGGGTGAACACATATCAAGTCTAAGGAGTGGATCGATCGGGTGTGAAACTTGTGGAGTATCCGAAAGTAGTAGTGGTCAGACGAGGGTTGGACTAATCTCCATAAAGGATCTCAGGTGGTCCTAAGCTCTCGGAAGGGTAGAGATTTTCAGTACTTAGAACATAGTGTACTTCTGTGGCAAGATCCTCACTGGCGTGATCGCCATTTCGAAGTTCTTAACGTTCTCTCTCGTACTGGTAGAGTACTCCTTCAGCTTGGTTCTTAGGAATCCCGGGTTGTCGTTGGTTTCATGCATCCTGTTAATTGGCTTTTAGAGGCTTTCTAGGTCATCGGATGGGTTGCTTATCGACGGTTATCTGTCTGTTGTAGAGTGTCTATCTCAAGTTCGTGCAAAATGAACTTGCACTAACGATTCTTGAGATACGGAAACCCTTAGGGTCGGGGAGATAGGGTTTCACCAGACAAGTGTTGGACTATCTTGGGAGGTGGTTCTACTATTTGTGGGCGAGATAGTATTCGTGGAACACCTAATAGTCCAATTAATCCCTAAGACTTTGGTTTATTCTAGTGCGGAAAGCGCCTATTCCTGCATGACCTCTCGACTAACACCAAGGCTGGTGTCTAGTCTATAATCTCTTTGGGATCTTGGTCATGAGGCTTAACACAACTACTTTCGCACCTTGATCAAGTATTTTGGCTGCAGAGGTTATCCTGTGGTTCTCGGTGTTCTAGTGTTCACTCCGAAGAATGAAGTCTATCGTCTATAGGGCGACCACGATTTCCTTCATGCGAGGGGGCGGATGATCCTAGGCACTACTTGTCGGTAACAGGGTGGACAAAGTGCCTGAGTAGTGCGAACAACTTTGGCAACTACTCTTCCAAAGGTTTTGAGTTTTCTCGGTCTAGGTCGAATCTGGTGAGTATAGGGTTCCATTACTCAAACTTTAATCGCTTTACTAACTGACGGTGTTAGTTATCACGTGAGCTTAACCAGTATGACAACAAATTTCGGATTTGTGGTCATTGTAGTAGCTTAACCTGCAGTGGTTATCTTGACTCCAGCTCCTATTTTATGGAATAGGATGAAGGGTCTTTCTAGGGAATCTACTAGGTATGCTTCGGGTGGTTATCGTCTTCCGGAATGCATGTAGTGTCTTTCGCTTCGGTTCTTATTTGTATAAGGAGGGTTGGTCAATAGCGCACTGTTCCCCTCTCCTGGGTACTTCGGAAGGTTTGAGGTAAGAGGGACGATTGACGGATCGCATTAGGTTTGTTTATTTTTGTTATGATTGGGTTCGGAAGAGCCCTTATTTGCCGAAAAGGCTATGGAGAAGGTTCTTTTTACACAATACTAATGATTTACACATGGTGGCATGAAGTCGAACCATGATCGATAGAGGCGTCGAAGTTGGCACACTTCGACATGATATAAAATGAGGGTCGATACAGTCGTGTGCCGAACAGGCATACAAGTTCTAGGCATTTCAGGTTTCGCCCTGTGTATCACTGCCGCGGATACTTGGACCGATAGAGTCGACGCAAAACTATAGAGGGTCCTAAGTGTTTCTGAGTAGAGTACCTTTTCATGAATGGATTCTCACGAGGCATTTCTATAATCACCTAACATATACTAGTCATGTATAATTAAGGTGGGGAGGACAGTTGACTGAGCGAATCCGCCCTAAATCCACAACCAAACGAGGAACAGGAAATGAGGCGGCATTCACTCACTCTAGGTCTATCCATCTTAACTATACATGGTCGTAACGTATATGTTTTAGCCATTATAGTTTTACCTAATGAATTGTTAAATTTCATAACAGTGCTGCGACTTTCGCCTTATGAAAAAGTATTTAAATTTGAATTTGTCTTTTAATGTTTTCGGTTTAGTTATCTGTGATCGAAAGACGTACAAAAAATCCATTGGGTTCCTTGATGCTTCTCCCTAAGTGTTAAGGTTAGACTCCTCCTGTGTCCTTGTCCTTACCTTTAGTTGGGCAGTCCTTCTTGAAGTGTCCAATCTCACCACATAGACGGCAAACTGGATTGGCCGCCAAATTGATGGTTGATGTAATGAACTCAACCGGGGTTCTACAGACGCGAGCAGTATGCCCCAACATGTGGCACCTAGCACAATAGAGTTCCCGACATATACCATGATGATGGTAGCTGCACTTTTTGCAGTGGGGAAGGTTTCCTAGGTATGGTCTTCTTGAAGTAGGGATGGAAGAGTTGGCAGGGATATTAATTGTCTCAGCTCGTTGCCCTTCGGGAGGTCCTTGAGCTGAGGTACTTCCCTCCTCGATCTTGATCTTTCTCTTCAGTGGGTTTGAGTGAGGTTCTTGGATGGCTGGGTATGCAGGTGTTGATTGCTGCGGTCCAATGTTGGGGTTGGAATTTGCAATAGGGCTCTTGCTAACATTGGCGTTGTTAGCATTCAGGTGAGCCATGACAGCTGCTACGGCTGTCGAGACTGCAGCTTGAAACGTAGCTTCATCGAATAGGAGAGTAGGTTTCTTGCTTGCGAACTGGTTACGCTTCTTCGGAGGCATGGTTTTCCTACACGGAAGGGAATACAAGATAATGAGAGACGATGGCTAAACCTGGACATATCTGTCCTGACTGTATTAGGCATAGATTTTTCACGTGCCTCGGGTACTGGTTGTCTGAGTGTCGACCTACATCCCTATGATGTAGTCCTGGTATGCAAGGTAGGAATATGAGTATCGGAAAAGACCATATGATGCGAGTCGTTCCTACTAAGTCACCTTTATACTGGGAAGGTTTCACTCTCTAACCTGGAAAGATTTGAGAACAGTTCGGAACGAAGTCCGCAGGAAGAAAAGCTCTTGAATACTTATGGCTAAAAGTCATCAATAGAGGTGTGGGGATCCGCTCTAAGCGTATTACTGGCAACGGGAACAATGCGATTTACCTAACACACAGCGTGAGTAGTGTAACCACTAACTCACTAAGTTGTATTGTTTAAAGGGTATATTAGCGTGACGAACACGATGGTAAGACTCTTCTTGGGTTCCATGTACTGGCTCCCTCTGTCTGCCTCGTCTCTTTGACTGGAATCGGTGTTGGCTTCCTTCAGGTAGTTACCTAGGGTTCTCTCCTCGTACGAACATATTGAATTTCTACTCCGTCTTCCTTCTGATTCCAACTCTAGGTGTCATCACTTCATGATGGATGACTAGAAATCTCAGAAGTTTAGGCGAATTTCTCACCGATGTCCCTAAAAGATATAGGCACTTGGTGAATTCAATTGTCTCAACTCAGTTCATTTATTTCTGAACACGAAATCTTCTCAATGAACTTCTTCGGGGTCGGAATCAACTCTTCTGCCAAGTACTAAAGTGGATAGGGTTTTCTACAGGGTTCGTGCGAGAATGGAAATGTCTAAAGACTCCTAAGAGATCATTAACATTTAACTGGATGATCCATATCGGGTCCTGTTACGATTACACAGGGTATACAAATCATATATAGCTTAGATTCGATAGGCCTTCGAATATGTGATACTACTCTAGAACCACATCCCAACGAGGAAAAGGAAATAGGGTGAAACCACACATTCTTAGCCTATGGGATCCTTATTATATATAAACTTGGTAGTATACCCTTTGTAATCATAGGTATATCAATAAGGATCTTTTTAGTTCTTCACACAGGGTTATCTATGTATCCTAAAATACCCCTATGGTATTTTAATTTCTTGTTTGTTTTCTTATCTTCTGAATATGATTCTGGGATTAGTGTGAGTCTTTTAGTGTTCCAAAATACTCCCATAGTATTTTAACTTTATGTTTGGCTCTAGCATTCCTAGTTGCTAAGTTTCAGACCTGTTGTAACACCACTATCACTCCCAAGCACACGTTCATCGCATCTCGAATAAATGTAGTTGATCAGGTTACATTTATTCCAGCTTACGATTACATAACTGCCCAGGTTTGACGGTAATGCTCAACATCCGAAGACTTTTATTATTGTTCTTCTCGTGATACTTTCGTTCGAGTGTTTAGATTCTGGGTGTTATTATACTTTGGTAAAATATGGTTATATTTTAAAGTACAATTCTTGGTCAGAGTGTTTTATCCCTTTGTATTTATAGGCTGTATATCTTTTATGAATTGATATACTTAGCTCACTATAAACAATGCTCTGATACCAATCTGTCACACCCCAAAACCGAGAACGGCGGAATACGTTCTGGGGTGGAGGACATCATTTCAAGTATCACAACATATGCATTATAGTAATCAAAGTACAACAACCATTGCATTAATAGTAATAGTTTTACATGGTTTACATTACAATACACCAAAGAAAATACATGTAGATGATATAAAAGCAGCTTGGTACTAAATTGTCTTCATCAAAAGCTCTGGGGAGGTACCTGTCTAATGCTGACATGAGAATACAAGTTATTTGAAAATCGAGTATCAGCATTTTTACAAATGCTGGTGAGTTCATAAGTATTTAGTGTCATTTTATTCAAATAACTTTAATAAAAGTGGTAGTTTTAGAGTATCCATTAAATTAGTGTCTTTTCCAGAAAATCCTATATTTTCTTTAATAAAAGCAGTCTTCTACCAAGACTGGACGGAGTTAGGTGGTGTAAAGTAATTTTCCCTTAATCGCTATCATTATCAAAATAATGAATTTGATTATTACGAAAGGCAAGAGAAATTAGGGAAATAAATATGCCTGAGCAGTGAGGACTACTGACTAAGGCAAAAGGAATCATAGACTCCAGGAGAGTATCGAACGAACGACACGCCTGGCTCAGTCTAACAAAAGGAGATACAGACCCCAGATGTTACCAAATGAAAGATACAACTAGTAAGGTCTAAAACAGAGAATACATATCGCGGACAGTATCAAATGAAAGATACAGCTTGCAAGATCTACAAACAGTGTGACTCTGACAATGGGTTTCCAGCATACAGTGTAAGTTGCGGGTGAAATACCGTTACCTTAAGGCCATGAATTATAAGGCAACCTGGGATACTCGTAACCATACTAACCGACACTAGAGTACCTGACGCCCTACAAGCGTCTATAAAATATGACATTTGTCACCCCTTGGCTTGGTCGGCCGTGGATTGTAGCTAGGAGTCAGGGTGCGGGGGTGTCAATCCCATATAGATCTATACACACAATGTCCGCTCTCCCTACAGGAGACTCAGGTTACCAACTAGACGATGGAGAAAGCTGTGTCCCGAAGATGCATCCCAAATAGTGGGTAGTGGGTTTCATATGTAAGTGCTAAACTAGGGGTAGAGACTCCTAACTGGACTGACTAGAGTAAACCTATATGTCTATGCTCATATACATAATATACAACTAATGAATCAAACAACCTTCGGACAGCCATCCGATCCCACCAGACCACATCTCAATGAAGAAAAGGAAATAGGGCGGACAAGCCCTCCTAAGTCCTTCAATCAATATTTATATGCACCTATACAAGTACAAACATACATCTAACTACGACTGAGTGTGTAAAAAGTGGAAACACATCGTGATGTATAACTGAGTCATGGTGTGTAAACGTACAGTGTGGAATAACCGAATTGTGATGTATAACTTACAGTGTGGAATAACTGAATCATAAAGTATGAACGAATAGCGTGGAATAACTGAATCATAAAGTGTAAACGAATAGTGTGGAAATAAACAAATCATAAAGTGTAAGCAAACAGTGTGGGATAATCGAATCGTGAAGTAGGAGCGTTAACCAGTATAAGTGAAGTAGAAGCGATAACAAGTATAAGTGAAGTACAAGCGTAATAAGTATAAGTGAAGTAAAAGTGATAACAATATGAGTGTATCACGAAATAAAAGCGTCAATAAGTAAGAACTTTAACTAATGAGGAGTATCAACACATGGAAGAAAACTTTTATTCTTGAGGAAGTCACGACAGGGTATTCTATTGTAAAATAAGTTTGAAAACCTTTAGAATTTCTTTGGAAACCTTTCCGCTTAAAAACCCCATTATATGGTGTTTACGGTCCAAGAGTGTTCTTGGGCCATAAACACATCAATTTTGTCCTTATTTTATGTTTTAAACTAGAATTTGCAGGCTAGATAAGCTATTTAACAAGTTAGGATAGGTGGCTTACTCGTTTGTGGCTCGAAACGGATGATTTTTGGCTCGAAACTAAGTTGTAGAGAGAGAGTATAGAGAGAGAGCGAAAAAGGGTGAAATGAAGTTTACTCTCCGTTATATAGGGGTTGGAGTTGGGGCTCAGTGGAATTCTACTCGATACTTCCGTTAAATGGGGCTTTTTGGTCGCACCCGATTAAACGGTCAAATTTTGACTTGGTTGTAACTAGACATTTTTAAGGGCATTTTGTGGGTGTTTCTAATTTGTTTCAACCCTTACCAAGTCATTATAAAAGTTCCTATATAATTAACCTCTTCCAAAAGGTTAACGGACAGTTAAATAAAACGAAGCTTTTTAACGGAAAAAGGTTAAAACTGACGGGATAGATTTCGGGTTGTCACAATATATTCTTGTCATCAATGTAGGAAATTTAAATCTAAACATCCCCAAAGTGATGAAAAGAGAGAATTTCCTAATTGGTTTCGTGGAAAGGTAACACAAATTAAGTAACAAATTTGTTTCATTAATGTAAAGAATACTTAATACATAGTACTTTATATTTAACAGGAAACTCTCAAGAATTCCAAAAACAATTGTCGGCTCTTGCAATGGGTCCACAAATGGATGCTTATACTTACACCACATGCATAGTAAACAATGTTAGGTTTATGATACTTAGTCGTGATGTACAACGTACAACACAAAACTCGGTGGTTTTAGCTATGGGTGAGAAAGGCGAGAAATATTATTGCATGTTAAGAGATTATAGAGTTACGGCATACACATGATTATTCAACTGAACTATTTCGGTGCAAGTGGTTTGATACTTGAACATGAATTATTTTATGAGATAATTTCACTAGTATTGACACCCGATGCGAAGCATACAAAGACGATCAACTCATATATGCTTCACAAGCCAAACAAGTGTTCTACATTATAGGGCCTTCTCAAACAAACCAAAACAATAACCATCGGTGTGTTGTCGAGCATGTTAATCATCGAAGTATTTGGATCTACCATCGAACGATGATCATGTCTAACTTGTTTACAATGACTTTGTCCATAATGTTGACAATGGCTCACATGAAAATGTTAACAATGTCGACGTAGTTCAAAATATCTCTTCATCCAATGCTCCATTTTTTTATCGATTTCAACATGTACTTTCGAAACATTCCTAGAGTCGTTATTGATGTAGAAAGTGCAATTACAGTTCCTTCGGCAAGTGGTAGAGTCAATGATGTTTCTGATTGCAAGACTAATTATGATGAGACCGATTCTTGTTATGAAACCGAAGAAGACACTAAAGGATATGAGGAAGATTCTAATTAGAATAGTTCTTATGTAATGCGTATTTGTAATATAAAGTTTACTTGGATTCCTAGTTTAAATAGAAATGTTTATTCCTATTATGTGTATTTGTAATATAAATTGTATCTATATGTTTTACAATTTTTCAGGAAATGATGTCGACATGGCTTTTGTTTTTGTACACCATGGTTGTTGTTATCGACTGTGGATATCGGGGTGATGGAGCCGAGGACCCACCTTTTCCAGGTGGTAAAGGTGTTGGTCATCATGAGCAAGATGCTAAGTCTTATGATAAATTTTTATTTACTATTTATATTCAGTTATTAATATATATATATATATATATATATATATATATATATATATATATATATATATATATTAAGATTGTGAAAATTTCAACAGTAAAATTGTTGAAATTTGTCCAACAATCGTCCCTCTTCTTTCCTTCCTTATACTTTTGCCGATTTCTATGATTTGTAGGGGTGTTTTGTAATTTTTTTGTCAACGTGTCTTTACATTGTTTGTTCCTTCATTTTGTCGGTCGCACGTGTCAATCGATGGCCAGTTCTCTTTCTTTCATCATCCTCTTTGTTCTCCGTTTCTCTTTCTTTTTGGGGAACGATCTCCTTCCTCCTCTTTCGGTTTTCTCTCTGTAAGGTAATCTTTGCTCTCCGTTCTTCTTAATTTTTGTGTTTTCTGCTTTGATTGCACTGTTTATTTGTGTTTTCCTATTGTCTATCTATATCATGTCCGCTTCCTCCAAGAAGAACTGTGACCCTGTTCCTGCATCGTCTCCGGCGTTTCAGATTGATTGTCCTCGGAAGTCCCGAAGTTTTGATCGCCTTTCGGTGCTTCCTGAGTATATTGATAATGGTGATTGTAGCTGTGTTTGTGAATATTGCGGTGTGTTATTCTGGTATGTGGAGAGGGCTCTTAATATGTCGACAGCTGCTCACCCAAGGTATACTCATTGCTGTAGAGGTGGTACTGTTATTCTTCCGTATCTATATAGGTTTCCATCCCAGTTTACTGGCTTGTATGAAAGTCGCAGCTTTTTAAAGGATGTTAGGGCTTACAATAGTATGTTTTTGATGACTTCATTTGGGGCTAATGTAGATGATGACATCAATGATAGTCGTGGCCCATATGTTTTTAAGGTCTCCGGACAGATCAGTCATAAAATTAGGTCCCTCTTGCCAGACCCTGCAAAAGGACCGAGATTTTTGCAGCTATACTTATTTGATATAGATCACGAAGTTGAAAATCGGTTGAGGGATTTTGACGGTCCCGGATCAAATACTTTGGATTCAACTGTTATCAATTATTTGAGTCGGTTTTTAGCTGAAAGTAATGAATATGCTCGGACTTTCAAGAATGCAAAGCAGATGGCTGAAGAAATGGAATTGGAGTCGTATGCTGTCCGACTATTCAATCATATTGAGGATCGTAGATATGATCTTCCTTTACCTGGGTCGTTAGGATGCATAGTTAATGGGGATGATACAACATCTACCACATATGACATAATTATTCACTCCCACCATGGTCATCCGCAGCGTATCAGTAAACTACATCCCAGCTACATGCCTCTACAATACCCGCCTTTGTTCCCTTTTGGTGAGGAGGGTTGGTCTCCCCGTTTGAAGCTTGCCAATCGGAGGGGTGCGAGTGCTCAGAATCTAACTATGAATATGTATTATGCATATCATATCCACGCACGCCAACATATATGGTCTCCAATTATGAACTCATCACGTCTCTTTCAGCAATATTTGGTTGATGCGTATACATGCATAGAGGAGAGTCGGTTGGATTACATTGTCAAACATCAATCAAATCTTCGTTCTAATTATGTTAGTGGTCTATACGATGCCCTTTCTAAGGGTGACAGAGATGTAGGGTCCATTGGAAAACGGATATTCTTGCCGGCATTATTCACTGGCGGTCCCCGTTTCATGTACAACCATTATCTAGACGCTCTATCCATTTGTAGAGTGTATGGTAATCCACAGTACTTTATCACCTTTATGTGCAACCTCAAATGGCCAGAGATCTCCAGGTACATGGATACACATCATCAAACTGATACACACAGTAGAGCAGACATAATTAGTCATGTCTTCAATATAAAAGTTCGTGAGTTCATCCGGTTTCTTAAAGAGGACAAATCCTTTGGCGATGTTGAAGCATGTATGTTCCCCACTTGGCTACCCTCTTTCATTACATCTGATATTTTCTTTATTTTAGCCCTTTTTTTTTATATGTATGTGTTTTTTACATTTGGTTTGTGTGTGTTGATTATGTATGTACTGGTATCTTATATATAAAAATTGTTTTGTTAGACCCAATTGTTCGCAGTTTGCTCCTTCTGTATTCCTTACTTCCAGTTCTTCTATATTAGATACGGTTAACTATCCTAATATCTGGTTATTTATTTCCAAAATTTTCATACCATTAATACATTACTATGTTTGCAGTATCCCTATGACTTATGCATTTGCTGTATGTATCTAAAAATATATATAGTTGAAGTCGTTATCTTTCGTTACTAAATGTACTCTTTTTTTCTTTTATAAAAAAAGGATTCCCAACAAAGTAAATGACACAAATACGCATACATACTACAGGGGTACTTTCGGAAGATTAATGTTTTACACCTTTAAACAGAAAGAAAACCTCTTCAGTTATGAATTTTCTTTTTCTTAAATATATCATGTTATTATGGACTTTATTTTCTGATATATATTTGCATATTGTACAGATTCTGTAAAATTCAACAACAAATATGATTTGTATGTTCCTCAAATGTCATCTACTGTTTTACACCTTTAAACAGATTGAAATCCTCTTCAGTTATGAATTTTCTTTTTCTTAAATATATCATCTTATTAAGGACTTTATTTTCTGATATATATATATCTGCATATTGTACAGATTTTGTAAAATTCAACAACAAATATTATTTGTATGTTCCTCAAATGTCATCTATTTTTTTTTTTTTAAACAATTTGTCATCTTACACAATTTGTCACAAGATCTTCTTATTTATCTACAAGGGAAAAGACACAAAGACACATACATACTGTAGGGGTTCTTTTGGAATTTCACAGTTTTGTTCTTCTCAACTGAAAGAGACCCTATTTACTTTCTTAAAAACGACAAACCATGCACTTATTTTCCGTATATGTTGTTCCCTGCTAGATGAACAACCCTTTACTAATACAGATGTTACCGTTTATATAACTGATTGTTCTTTGCATTAAAGCAACACTGTTTTATTGCAAAATTACATTCCTCTTATTATGGTTGGGTTCCTTCGGTTTCTTGCATACACTGTGTGTCGACGTTTCCATATGTTATGGTCATCTGTTTCTGATGTTTCCAGTTTTCTAGATTCTGATGAATTGTAATTTTCTTTTTTAAAGGGTATGTTTTTTTTATCATCTACCCATCATACGTTTATGTTATCACCTCATGCAGCCCATCGAATAACCTTCTTCCTTATGTACAAACGAAATCACACAAGCACACATCTAAACTACAGGGTTAGTTTTGAAATACAACCGTTTAACGATTTTTGACAGAAAGCAATCACATTTAGTTTTACATTTTCTTTTTTCCAAAATATATCCTTTTATTGACCTATTTATGTTTGCTTTATCATTTTCATTCTGTTAGGTAAACAATGTAGAATATATATTGTAATTTTCTTTTTTATAGGGTATAGTTTTTTTTCATCCTCTACTCATTATACGTTTTTGTTATCACCTCATGCAGCCCATCGCATAACCTTCTTCGTTATGTCCAAACGAAATCACACAATCACACATATAAACTACAGGGGTAGTTTTGGAATATGACCGTTTCACGCTTTTTGACAGAAAGCAACCATATTTACTTTTACATTCTCTTTTTTCCTAACTATATCCTCTTATTGAGCCGTTTCTGCTTACTTTATCATTTTCATTATGTTTGGTAAACAATGTAGAACATATATTTTTCTTTAATCATACATACACACTTCAGGGGTAGTTTTGGAATATAACTGTTTTATGACTTCTAACCGAAGTTAATTTTTTTTTATTCTCAACATATTATTGTAGAATATCTTTTCCTTTTTAGCATTTTCTTTATATGTTGTTCCAAAATTATCCCGTTTATGATTTATTTATAAAAAATATAAAAAGTTTTTTTTATACAAAATGTGTTATCTGCTTATCGGTTTTGTGATTACTTTCAAATGTACATCTATATATATATATATATATATATATATATATATATATATATATATATATATCTTTTCCACTTATCTGCAGTTACGAAGAATATCTGGATATATATCTTATCTATTTTAAATCTACATTATTGCAGATCTGTACACTATTGAATTCTAAAAAAGAGGCCTACCACACTGCCATACGTTACTGTGGGTGTCAACAAAGGACCTCATTAAAATTGCGACCGAGATTTATAAGTATATAATAGCTGAGCTGCCCGATCCAGTTAACGAGTCAGATTTGTATAATACTATAACAACCTGTATGACTCACGGTCCATGCGGACCACTTAACTAGAAGGCAGCATGTATGAAGGAAGGAAAATGTAATAAACACTTTCCTAAACTGTTTGTAGATGCGAAATTTTTTGACACAGATGGATATGCACGTTACAAACGTAATTCGACTGCACACCACACTACTCAATTTGGACAGATTATTGATAATGGATATGTTGTACCATACAACAAAAGACTATGTTCACGGTTCCGTGCACATATAAATGTGGAGTATTGTGGATGGAACATGTTGATTAAGTATCTATTTAAGTACATATCCAAAGGTGCAGATCGTGTAAAATATCTTATCCAAAAACAGGGAAACACCAATCTTGCATCTACCTCGGTTCCTCCTGCTACCCATTAAATAGCGACAAATGATGATTGTCGTCCAATAAATGAGGTACATAATTATTTAGATGGCCGGTATATCTGTCCGCATGAGGCAGCGTGGCGGATATTGGACTTTCACATACACCAGCGATATCCACCAGTTCAGGTTCTTACAGTCCATGAGGAAAATAAACAACAGATGGTCTTCAATGGGGACAGTTCCATTCCTGAAGTCTTATCTAATCCATATGCCGCCACTACTACCCTCCTTGTTTGGTTCAAGAGCAATTCAAGGGACCCCGAGGGTCATCATTTGACATACTTGGATTATCCAAAAAATTACAAATGGGATAAGCCGAGTAAATCGTGGGATTGGAGAGTCTATGAATCATCAAAAATGATAGGCCGCCTTGTATTCGTACACCCGACCTCTGGAGAGCTATTCTATTTACGGATGCTTCTGTGTCACCAGAAGGGATGTACGTCGTTTAAGGATTTACGTACCGTAGCTGGAACGGTGTACCCGACTTACAGAGATGCATGTAATGCACTTCGATTAATAGGTGATGATGTTGAATGGTTGACATGTTTTACAAAAGCTGCAACATGGGCTACCGCATCACAGCTACGATCGCTTTTCTGTCACCTACTCCTCTTTTGTGAGGTTAGCAATCCGCTTCTGCTGTGGAACACTTCTTGCCATAGGATGAAAGATGACTATTTGCATACCCTAGGTGTTAATGTCACAGATAAGACGGCTACCTCTTTCGCTGGGGTTTTTGAACATCAACTACTTTGTGATTTAGATGACATGCTCCGGTCCGCTGTGCCATCCAAATCAATGAGAGACTTTGGCCTTCCTGTTCCGTCAGTAGATGTCACTGGTATTCTACAAAATCGGTTGTTATTGGAAGAAATTAGCTATGATAGGGAGGTACTACGAAAACAACATGTTGACCTTCTACAAAAGCTAAATTATCACCAACGATTAGTCTATAACGATGTCATCTCTTCCATTGACAACAACCAACATGCTCTAATATTTGTGTATGGCCACAGTGGAACTGGTAAAATGTTCCTATGGACGAGAATTCTTTCCCATTTGAGATCTATGGGGAAAATCGCTTTGGCTATCGCTGCGTCCGGGATAGCATCGTTCCTTTTACCGTCAGGTACAACCGCACATTCAAGGTTCAAAATCCCAATTGATTTAAACAACAAAAAATCATGCAATATCAAAAAAGGAACCTTTCTTGGCGATCTTTTACAACAAACAACACTCATACTATGGGACGAGTCACCAATGAATGATAGAAGATGTTTTGAATATTTGGACCGCTCACTTAGAGATGTGTTGTCCTGTGAGGAACAACCGTTTGGAGGAATATCGGTCCTTCTTGGTGGTGATTTCCGTCAAACTCTACCCGTTGTACCAAGAAGCACACGTTCAGAAATCATTGGACTAAGTCTACCGAGTTTGTATTTATGGCCATATTTTAAAATTATGTTTCTGCATACGAACATGAGACTTCAATCCTCTAATACAACATCCCAATCCTCAATGAGTTTTTATAACTTTTCCACATGGCTCCTGGATATTGGTGATGGCCATATAGGTGTCCCTGATACGGATGACCCCCAAGACACAAGCTAGGTGCAGATCCCACCACCGCTCCTCATATCACCTTCCCCTGACTCATTACAGACTTTGATAGATTTTGTATATGGGGACGACATACTTAATTGGCCAATAGCGTCACAACTTTCGGAAAGAGCAATAGCTTGTCCCACGAACGATGCAGTGGACGAAATAAACTCTCAAGTCCTGAAATTAGTGAATACAGTTAGGAGTATATACAACAGCACTGACTCCATGCAACCCAATGGAAAACACACATCGGATTTGGAGGACCTGTATCCAATTGAATATCTAAACCAACTAACTTTTCCAGGAATCCCACCCCATGAGCTTCACCTTAAAGTTGACTGCCCAATAATGCTTTTAAGAAACATCAATCTGAAAGAAGGTTTATGCAACGGTACCAGATTGATTGTTTCACAACTATTACCAACCGTCATTGAATCAACGATCATAACGGGCACCTCGATCGGAAAAAGTGTGTATATACCCCGCATTAAGTTCATACACAATTCATCATATTTACCATTCGTCTTTTCACGCAAACAATTTCCAGTCAAAGTATGTTACGCAATGACCATCAATAAGAGCCAGGGTCAATCACTCTGTAAGATTGGAATCTATTTTCACAGCCCGTTTTGCACATGACCAACTTTATGTTGCCCTCTCACGAGCAACATCACCGGATTCGATAAGAATACTGCTTAACACCAATGACAGCTGTACATCAAACGAAACAAAAAATGTCATTTACAGAGATTTACTACATAAAGTTACTTCGACAGAGGTCTACAGTATCACTCCCTGTCCACCTTTTAAAGAACATTACTGCTTTTCATTTTATTCATATACAATTTGTCATTTACACACTCCCAACTTATTTTCATTATTTTATATTGGCACTCACATATACACGTTATCTGTATATATTTTATTATTTTAGGGAACACAAATACCAAATGACGACAATTTCCGAGCTGAAAGCTAAGGGCGTTGGAGGTCCCTTACAGGTCAGAATACTACGCAAATGGAAACATGATATCTGGCAATACGAAACCTGGTACTTGGCTGTCGAGAAATACGTAAGTTCACATACAAAAACCAATTTATTTCTTGCCCGAATAAACACGTTTTTCTGAACAGATTATGCTAATATACAAAACCAAATACAGAAGCAATGGCATTAAATCCAATACTACAATAATATCTTTCTACAGGTGGATGCAATCCAAATTCTTGGCCAGCGAACAAACCAGAGTTACATTGAATCCGTTTTGAATGTTTCACAACGTTATATTATATCGGATTATAGTTGTCCTGAATTAGACAAGTATCAAAAGGTTCTAGAAAACGATATCTATATCGATGTCGGTCTGAAGTCCAGCACATAGCGAATTCCAGACACAATCACAATTCATAAGACCTGGTTTCGATTCATTTCAAAGCCACAACTAATTGAGCTTGGAGAAGCACCCCCATACTATCCAGGTTCTCACTACGTTATCCATTTAACCAATCTACAAATATCTACTACATATTATCTTTATAGAATATTTAACATATTTTTACTGCTTAATTACCAACTTCTATAATATTTTCCTATATGGTTGAATATATTCGATTGACAGCTTATGCACTTACTTACAAACAGACTTCATTGGCGTTGTTTCCAAAATAAGGGATTGCACAAAAGCAAATGGAGAACCATTTGTATTGCTTATACTAAGTTACGAAAGGTATATAGAATGATCGCCAAAATACACATATAAATCCCATAATCCTTAACTAATGGCATAAAAAATCATTGTAACGTCATAAAATTTCCAACCAAAAATTTTCATTTTTACAACCATTAAGACATGAGTAATTAGTTTAGATTTCCAAAATCACGTCGTAGTCTCAAACGATTACATATCAAAAGATAAAATAGTTTCCCCGAGTGTGTGTACGATCACGCTGGCGCCTTCCCACGGTCCTCACTCGTACCTGAAACACATAAACAACAACTGTAAGCATAAAGCTTAGTGAGTTCCCAAAATACAACATTTGCACATACGCCTTTCCAGGCCTTGACCTTCCGGTCCATGTGTTCAGGGGACTTCCGTCCCGACTGGGTAAACCTTCCGGTCCTACCCACATCAATCCTTACAGTCCATATGACCACGCCTTCCGGCCCATATCAAACATATCATACATGACACACATAGCAAATAACTTAACACACATAGAGCATATATTCCATATCATATTCGACCTTCCGGTCACATAGTCAAACCCTTCCGGGTACAGTATAGTGAGAAGACTCACCTCGTATGCCTCGCTAAGTTGCTACCCGCAAATCCTGGAATCACTCGGGCTCGAACCCTCGAGCTGAAATCCTCCTATGATATATATATACATCTATAATTATTACTTGTACCACTAAGGTGGACCATTCAACTCAAGTCAACACCGGTTGACCCGGTCAGCAGTCTTTAGTTAATTTGGACTAGACTCGGCGAGTGCACAATAGTGACTCGGCGAGTCTACGCGTTTTTACCAACTCTCAAGAATTTTCCCTTTGACTCGTCGAGTACTCCCCTGACTCGACGAGTTCCACCTGGGCCTGAATCGCAGGGTCACCGCGACTCAACTCGCCGAGTCTAAGGCCAACTCGGCGAGTCCCATCCTGACTCGGTCCACCTGCCAAAACCTTTCCAACTCTCTCTGCGACTCACTGAGTCGCTCACAACTCGGTCCAGTCTACACACAAGATGGTCTCAAGGACAATCTTCAAGTGACTCGTCGAGTCTGTTCTTCAGACTCGGCGAGTCCATGCCATGCACCAGCTAAAACTGGCTCCTGCGGTCAGATCCGTTCCATAGATACATAGATCTGGCCTTCCCAAGCTTATTTGTCACGTAAAGTCTCAGTCTTGGTTGCCATGCAATGCATACAAGGCTTATTTTGAAGAAACAACCTTCAATATGGCAAGTATAGCTTCTAACTCAAATGAATGGGCATAAAGCTTGTCATAAGGGGTCTCCTGGACCTGCTAAAGTCTAGATCTAGGTTCCATGTCTCCATGGGACCTCTCATACTTCTTATTCAAGCCAAGAAAGGTAAGAAGAAACCCTAGATTTGGCCCATCAACACAAAACACGAAGATTGGCTCAGAATGTTACCTCAAGAAGACCCCCTTGATGAAGTAGCAACAGATCTAAGCTTCCCAACACTTCAAGCTTGCTCCTCTCCTTCCTTTCCTTGCACTATCACACAAAATGAAGAACAAAAGGCCTTCAAACACACACACAAGGGCTTACAGACGTATGGAGGCTCTTAGGGTTCAAGGTGGCCGCATAAGAGGGCCATAAGGTCCTTTAAATAGAGCTCAGGGTCGGGGAATTAGGGTTTCATTAAACAGCACGGACTCGTCGAGTCCACCCCTTGGACTCGCCGAGTCCGGACGCGAACCCCCGCTATAAACCGCGACCCGACTCGACGAGTTCAACCACCAACTCGCCGAGTCCCCTCACAGAATTTCAAAAATATAAGGAAATGGGGATACCTGGGGATCCAGGCTGTTACAAATCTCCCCCACTAGAATAAGACTTCGCCCTCGAAGTCCCGCTTAGCCAAAAAGCTCCGGATGCTGCTCCCGCATCTCCCGCTCCGGCTCCCAAGTCATCTCTGATCCCTTCCGATGCTGCCACTAAACCAATACCAGAGGCACCTCCTTGTTCCTCAAAACCTTGATCTTCCGATCTCTGATGGCTACAGGCTTTTCTGCATAATTCAGACTTGCATCCACCTGAATATCTCCTAACGGAACCACCGCTGATTCGTCGGCTATACATTTTCGCAGCTGCGACACATGGAAAGTGTCGTGAATCTGTCCCAACTCTGCTGGCAAGTCTAAACGGTAGGCTACCCGTCCCACCCTTGCAATCACACGAAAAGGACCAATATACCGGGGCCCCAACTTGCCCCTCCTCCTGAATCGAATCACTCCTTTCCAAGGAGAGACCTTCAGGAGCACGAGATCACCAACCTGGAACTCAAGCTCGGACCGTCGCCTGTCTGCATAACTTTTCTGCCGGCTCTGAGCGGTCAGCAACCTCTGCCTGACTATCTGAATTTGCTCGGTCGTCTGAAGCACGATCTCCGTGCTACCCATAACCTGCTGTCCCACCTCACCCCAACAGATGGGGGTGCGACACCTTCGCCCACACAACAGCTCAAAGGGCGGCATACCAATGCTCGAATGATGGCTGTTGTTATACGAGAACTCTGCTAAAGGTAGATAGGTGTCCCAGCACCCTCCGAAGTCCAACACACACGCCCGAAGCATGTCCTCGAGCGTCTGAATGGTCCGCTCACTCTGGCCGTCTGTCTGAGGATGATATGCCGTACTGAAATGCAGCCTAGTACCCAACTCTTCATGGAATTTCTTCCAGAACCTGGAAGTGAAACGCACGTCGCGGTCTGAAATAATCGAGATTGGCACCCCATGCCGCGATACGATTTCCCTCACATATAACTCCGCCAACTTTTCCGCAGAAGAGCTCTCACTTATAGCTAGAAAATGAGCGCTCTTTGTTAGTCGATCCACGATTACCCAAATCGCATCGACTCCTCTCGCCGTTCGCGGTAACTTGGTAATGAAATCCATAGAGATTTGTTCCCACTTCCATTCGGGGATCTCTAGCGGTTGCAGCTTACCATGCGGTCGCTGGTGTTCGGCCTTGACCTGCCGACAAGTCAAGCACCTCTCGACGAACCAAGCGACATCCCTTTTCATACATGGCCACCAATACTCCTTCTTGAGATCCAAATACATTTTCGTAGCACCAGGATGAATCGAGAATTTCGATCGATGTGCCTCCTCCATCAAAGTAGTGCGCACACCGCCCACAAACGGCACCCAAATCCGCCCCTGAAAAGTCATAAGCCCCCGACCATCCGTAACAAATCCTGGTACCTGACCCACCACCCGTTCCTTCTTCTGGTGTTCCGGCTTTGCAGCCTCCATCTGAGCCCCTCGAATAATATCCAGAATCGGGGTCAAAACCGTCAACCTCATACAAATGTCTCGGATCGGGGCGCTATCCGCCCTACGGCTCAACGCGTCGGCTACCACATTAGCCTTGCCCGGGTGGTACAGGATCTCACAATCGTAATCCTTTACCACATCCAACCACCTCCTCTGACGCATATTCAGATTTGGCTGATCCATCAAGTATTTCAAGCTCTTATGGTCCGTGTAAATCGTACACCGAACCCCGTACAAGTAGTGTCGCCAGATTTTGAGGGCAAACACCACCGCCCCCAATTCCAGGTCGTGCGTGGGGTATCTCGACTCATGAGGCTTCAACTGCCTCGAAGCGTATGCTATCACATGACCCCTCTGCATAAGTACCGCCCCTAACCCCGATATAGAGGCATCACAATATACCACAAAATCCTCCATCCCTTCCGGGAGTGCAAGCACTGGAGCCTCGCACAATTTCTGACGAAGCGTCTCAAACGAGGACTGTTGCTCCGGTCCCCATGAGAACGCGACACCCTTCCGGGTCATCTTAGTAAGTGGCACAGCGATCTTGGAGAAATCCTTGATAAATCTACGGTAATATCCAGCCAAACCCAGAAAACTCCTGATTTCGGTGGGCGATCTCGGCACCTCCCACCTCAGCACCGCCTCAATCTTGGCCGGGTCGACCAATATCCCTTTCTGGTTCACAAGATGCCCGAGGAATTGGACCTCTCGCAACCAGAAATCACACTTGGAGAACTTGGCATACAGCCTCTCCGACCTCAACACCCGAAGAATCTCCCGCAAATGCTCCTCATGCTGGTCCCTAGTCTTCGAATATACCAAGATATCATCGATGAATATGATCACCGACCGATCCAGCATCGGTCGGCACACCCTATTCATGAGATCCATGAATGCAGCAGGGGCGTTGGTGAGCCCAAAAGGCATCACTACAAACTCATAATGCCCATAACGAGTTCTGAAGGCAGTCTTTTGGATATCCTCTTCGCGAACCCTCATCTGATGATATCCCGACCTCAAGTCAATCTTGGAAAACCAAGATGCCCCCTGCAACTGATCGAATAGATCGTCGATCCTAGGTAATGGGTACCGGTTCTTAATCGTCAACTTGTTTAACTCCCGATAATCGATACACATCCGATGTGAACCATCCTTCTTTTTGACGAACAAAATCGGCGCTCCCCAAGGCGAGCTACTGGGTCGAATGAATCCCTTCCCCAACAGCTCCTGAAGCTGCGAGGATAATTCCAGCATTTTCGGTGGAGCGAGACGGTAGGGCGCCTTGGCGATGGGCGCCGCCCCCGGAACCAAATCGATACGAAACTCCACCTGCCTCTCCGGAGGCACGCCTGGTAACTCCTCGGGGAACACATCCGCAAACTCGCGTACAACCGGAACGTCATCAATCGAATTGGGCCTCTCCGCGGTCACACGAGTATCCATCACATAGGCTATGAATCCATCACAGCCCTGCTGCAGACTCTGTCTTGCCCTTGCCGCTGAACAAAACGCTGACCCACACCGGGTCCCTTCACCATAAACTGTGAGCACTCCCCCACTAGGGTCTCGAATCATCACCAGCTGTCTCTCGCAATCAATGACAGCTCCAAACTTACTCAACCAATCCATGCCCACGATAATGCAAACATCCCCCATAGCTATAGGGACTAAGTCGATCGGAAACTCGACCCCAAAAATCTCGAGTACGCATCCTCGGATCACCTCGGTGGCGTATACTGCTCTCTCGTTTGCTATAGCAACTCGCAGGGGACGACTCATCGTCTCCCGATCGATATCGATGTACTGGCTAAAGGCCAGCGAAACAAAGGACCGACTCGCACCTGAGTCGAACAATACCAAGGCAGGCACATGATTCACAAGAAAAGTACCTACGCATATAGGAATATAAGCATAATGTCTCAGCATAAATGTAAATACGTGAAAGAATACATACCGGCCACTACATCAGGCGCCGCGCGGACCTCCTCCGCAGTCAACTGGAAAGCTCTCCCACGAGCCTTCGGGGCCTCGGTCTTCACTGGCCGAACCTCAGGAACCCTGGCAGCAGGCGAAGATCCCTCGCGAAGCTGGGGGCACTCGGCCTTCCGATGGCCAGTCTGGTTGCAATGGAAGCAAACCATAAATCCCTTGGGGCAATCCCTCGCGATGTGCCCCTCCTTGCCACACTTGTAGCAAGCACCCAATCGACACGCCCCCTCATGACCCTTGCCGCACTTCCCACACGTACGGCTCTTCTGTCCTCCGGATCTCAAATCAACGGACTTGGTCCGCTTGGCTGCCGGCTGCGACTGCATCGGCCGCCGATCCATCCGCTGAGACTCGGCCTCCTCCCTGGCCTGGGTCTCCAACTCGATCTCCCGCTTCCTGGCATTCGCCTGAAGCTCAGCAAAAGTCTGATATGATGAGTTCGATACGAACTCCCGGATGTCTCTTCTCAGCACTCCCAAATACCGGCTCATCCGAGCCTGCTCCGTGGACACCTGCTCGGGGCAGAACATCGCCCTCTCATGAAACTTCCGCATGATCACTGCAACCGAATCATTACCCTGCTTGAGGGTCAAGAACTCCTGAACCAACCGTTCCCTCTCCACCGGGGGAACGTACTCGTCTCTGAACATAGCAGTAAATCTCTCCCAAGTCAAGGCTGAAACCTCCGCGAGAGTGAAGTTTGCCGTCACGAACTTCCACCAATCCTTCGCTCCCAGGCGGAGCTGGTTCAGGGCGAACCGCACCCTCAGATGCTCCGGACATGAACAAGTATAGAAGCATCCCTCAATATCGGCAATCCACCTCATAGCAGCAATCGGATCCTGAGTCCCGTCAAACTCTGGTGGCTTCATGTTGCTGAACTCCCGGAACAGCAACGAGTCACCCCCCTGTGGCCTGGCAGCAGCCACAGCTGCGGTAGCTGCAGCAGCGGCAGCCTCGGACAACGCGGCATACCGCTCATCAAACGTCTCCATCAGCGTGGTCTTGATAGACCCAAACATTTCCGGAATCTCGGCCCGGATCGCTGCAGCTACCTCCTCATGGATCATCTGACGGAGCTCCTCGTCAGTCACCCCACTCGTGCCAGGTCTGTGTCGTGGTCCAACCATGATGTCTCTGAAATACAACAAAAGAATATCAGAGACCCTATCGGGCAAAAATCGCACTCGATAACGCAACCCTGCTCAGTTTTCGATACTCAGGGGTTCCCACTTGGCTGCCTACTGACCCGGTGTCCTTGGCAGTACGGGCCCAATACTGCCAGTTACACCGCGTCGGTATTCACCCAAGTCATCCTCCCCAACCTCGAATCCTGAGCACTCTATTCTTTTCATACTCTTGTTACCCACTCGCTCTCGAGCACCTCAAAGAAGCAAGTTTCCCCTAGACTAAGGCATCGCAAAATCAGGCCACTTTAGCCCTAATATGTATACCTAGTCGGCTAGCATGTGTATCATATCATAAATCGTAACACATATAATAAGAGTATTTTGGGGATTTTTACCGTTCGGGCGCTAGCTGACCGTACACACCTTTTCTTCTTCGGTTGTCTCACATTTCAAAATTTAACTTAAATTTTTTTTTTTGTAAAAACAATTTCTTTTTTTTTTTTTTTTTTTTTTTTTTTTTGTCTCCAATCCCCGGTTTGAGTCCAGTTACACCCGAAGGTGTACCCGAATCCCTCAAACCAAGGCTTTGATACCAACTTGTAACGTCATAAAATTTCCAACCAAAAATTTTCATTTTTACAACCATTAAGACATGAGTAATTAGTTTAGATTTCCAAAATCACGTCGTAGTCTCAAACGATTACATATCAAAAGATAAAATAGTTTCCCCGAGTGTGTGTACGATCACGCTGGCGCCTTCCCACGGTCCTCACTCGTACCTGAAACACATAAACAACAACTGTAAGCATAAAGCTTAGTGAGTTCCCAAAATACAACATTTGCACATACGCCTTTCCAGGCCTTGACCTTCCGGTCCATGTGTTCAGGGGACTTCCGTCCCGACTGGGTAAACCTTCCGGTCCTACCCACATCAATCCTTACAGTCCATATGACCACGCCTTCCGGCCCATATCAAACATATCATACATGACACACATAGCAAATAACTTAACACACATAGAGCATATATTCCATATCATATTCGACCTTCCGGTCACATAGTCAAACCCTTCCGGGTACAGTATAGTGAGAAGACTCACCTCGTATGCCTCGCTAAGTTGCTACCCGCAAATCCTGGAAACACTCGGGCTCGAACCCTCGAGCTGAAATCCTCCTATGATATATATATATACATCTATAATTATTACTTGTACCACTAAGGTGGACCATTCAACTCAAGTCAACACCGGTTGACCCGGTCAGCAGTCTTTAGTTAATTTGGACTAGACTCGGCGAGTGCACAATAGTGACTCGGCGAGTCTACGCGTTTTTACCAACTCTCAAGAATTTTCCCTTTGACTCGTCGAGTACTCCCCTGACTCGACGAGTTCCACCTGGGCCTGAATCGCAGGGTCACCGCGACTCAACTCGCCGAGTCTAAGGCCAACTCGGCGAGTCCCATCCTGACTCGGTCCACCTGCCAAAACCTTTCCAACTCTCTCTGCGACTCACTGAGTCGCTCACAACTCGGTCCAGTCTACACACAAGATGGTCTCAAGGACAATCTTCAAGTGACTCGTCGAGTCTGTTCTTCAGACTCGGCAAGTCCATGCCATGCACCAGCTAAAACTGGCTCCTGCGGTCAGATCCGTTCCATAGATACATAGATCTGGCCTTCCCAAGCTTATTTGTCACGTAAAGTCTCAGTCTTGGTTGCCATGCAATGCATACAAGGCTTATTTTGAAGAAACAACCTTCAATATGGCAAGTATAGCTTCTAACTCAAATGAATGGGCATAAAGCTTGTCATAAGGGGTCTCCTGGACCTGCTAAAGTCTAGATCTAGGTTCCATGTCTCCATGGGACCTCTCATACTTCTTATTCAAGCCAAGAAAGGCAAGAAGAAACCCTAGATTTGGCCCATCAACACAAAACACGAAGATTGGCTCAGAATGTTACCTCAAGAAGACCCCCTTGATGAAGTAGCAACAGATCTAAGCTTCCCAACACTTCAAGCTTGCTCCTCTCCTTCCTTTCCTTGCACTATCACACAAAATGAAGAACAAAAGGCCTTCAAACACACACACAAGGGCTTACAGACGTATGGAGGCTCTTAGGGTTCAAGGTGGCCGCATAAGAGGGCCATAAGGTCCTTTAAATAGAGCTCAGGGTCGGGGAATTAGGGTTTCATTAAACAGCACGGACTCGTCGAGTCCACCCCTTGGACTCGCCGAGTCCGGACGCGAACCCCCGCTATAAACCGCGACCCGACTCGACGAGTTCAACCACCAACTCGCCGAGTCCCCTCACAGAATTTCAAAAATATAAGGAAATGGGGATACCTGGGGATCCGGGCTGTTACAATCATATTCTATTAGTGGCAGTGAACTCGCAATTAATCTATGGAAGGAATGTATAACAAATGTGCAGAAATTCAATCGTGACTCCCTAAATCACCTATCTGCAACAAGTGTTGTTGCAGTGATCAACCTAAAACCATCAAAATCCTATGGTATCATCTTCTATAAACTTACACACACATACACACACACACACACACACACACACATATATATATATATGTATATGTATATGTGTATCACTACTACCATACCACATCCACAAATACCCTTAACCATAACATATCATTGGTGTAGGAGTCCTACAGCACGGATCGTCACATGCGACACATATCTATGTGAACCCCGATATACCGGAGACGACAACACTCATAGATCTATAAGTCACACAAATTTACGAACATTTTCCTGATATATATAAATGAATTTGTAGACAAACAACAACCACACTACAGATACACGGGACCCTCAAGGCCTATGCCTGCGTTATCGGGAATACCTTCAACCTTATACCAACTAAAACTAAAAACAAAATCGGAACTACTGGTAAGATAACAACACTGCTAATAGTATTTACTAATACAGTACGTTTAAGAGTGTCACCTTCGATTACTTCCCATTTATAGGACAAAAGTTTCATAGTCAACGCCTCAATCAAGGAATTTCACTTCCAAAACACATGGTACCAAACGATATGTCCAATCTGCAAAGACTTGATTTTCAGAAGAGGCCCTCAGTCGTACTGCGGTGCACATGGACTGATAGAAAAGCCAGCGTGCATGTAAGCAGTTTCCAACTCATACAGATATACCACTTTTTGCTAATCATACTATTTACAGATTCTTCATTTATATAGATATAAACTTACTGTTACAATTACCGACACAACGGACACCATCCCCGCAATAGTGTCTGAAACATCATGTTGTAAGCTATTAAAATCATCGCTAGAACAATTCATATTCGATAACCCACTAACTAACAGAAACACACTGCCTTCAATCATGACTCATCAAATGTAAGAAACGAAGACCATGTGTATCCAAATGCTGAGAGCATCAACTGCTGAAAATATCCGTTTCATAACAATTGACATCCAACAGTTAGCTACACGACCGGAGACACCCATCCTAACAACACTGGCACACACACAAAAAGAATCCGATCGGATAATGAAGCACCTGAGTCCAGTACTTCTGAACGCCCTGTCGTACGCACCCTCACCTTTACTCCACCAGGTAAAACAAAATGTTATCATGTCAAAAGTAAACACTAAGTCACGAAAGCCATTACTAATGCTTTCTAAATTCCTTACTCACAGGCCCACCAACAGCAACATTTCCGAAAATAACCCCGAAGTAACAACGAATAACAAAGAAGACATTTAACTGGAAGTTGTCATTTGGCTACGAATTCTCCCTTTGCAGTTAATAATTGTAACAACGATCATATGTAATATAAACCATAATAAAGAAACATCGTTTGCATACTTTGACACAACCATAATTTAACTAAATACCACACTATACATATTTATTTAAATATAAAACATGCACCCGACAATATCTAATACTATAGATAAAATAACATGTATATATTTAATATAATACCAAATCAGTCAAATATTATATTAATGAATACAGTTGAATAAGTCAGCTGAAATACTTCCATAACGAAAACAATAAATATGATAAACAAACTCCACAGTTATGCGCCTATACCACTACTGAATAGGAAACCTTCCCATTTTCCAAAACAAGGATATCCGCACCGGTCAAAGATTTCCCCAGATATATCCCATTTAATACCACACCTGTGACAAACAATCAACTCCATCTAATAAAGGAAAAAATCGGTAGCCGTCGCCCTATATCTATAACAAATCAAAACACCTATTAATGACTTCCAATGAATGCAGTCCAACTACCATAATCCTCAACTATAAAAAAAACACCATGTTGATCATCCTTCCACCAAACAAGAATCACAGAAGATGGAGACCATCATGAAGAAACTGCAAAACCAACTCGACACAATGCAGGAAGCGCTTGTCATGGTCCAAAACACTTTCAGCTACATCAACCAAACACGACAAAACATGAAAAACGAAGTCCCATATGAAATGCTATACAAACAGGCCGTCGTCACCGAAACCTTCATCAATGATCTTGATCAAGACACGGTGATCATGCTCGACATCTTCCAGGCAATGCAAGAGAACAGGGCTTCCGCTACCGAGGTCTGCAAGAAAATCATCAATGACCACCAGGTCCCGTGAAGTAGCAAATCCAACTCTTTTGTAATCAAATGTCTAGTACCTATCTCTTAATGAATGGAAACTTTTGTAATGAAACACTAATGAATGAATGTTATCCTTTTCTGCTTATGACATAATCTTTTTATTTATGATAACTATTTCTAATGAATACGACGTTCTAAACCAGTTCCATTATATACTATGGCTCAGTTAACCGAGCAGTTAAGTGCCCTTCCTTCTCCTATCTTTGTTTGCCATCATCCAACTTAATGGTAAGAAAACCCATCTCCTAACGATGAAGGAATAGATTAATCACCTTTGGGGCTGGTGGATTGATCGCCTTTTGTCACTGCCCCCCGCGAAGCGGGGGTAACGAATCTAGTTATAAATTAAATACCATTTCTAATAGTTTTTTAATTATATTTGTAGTTGACCCATGTAGAAGAGTCCGAGGAAAAGCAAAAAATATTAAGCTTCAAAGAACGCTCTTACAGAATAAGGGCAAGCCAATTTACATGGACAATGATAGAGATATGACATATGATCCCGTAAGGGTGCCGAATGACATGTTTGCACGCGAAGTTGGGAAAATAATGTGGCGGGTTGTCCCTTTTGATAAATGGACTTGGAAAAAAGTTTCCCATGTAATAAAGAATCCAACAAAAAAACATTTATTATTTGTATAAAAATATTTTATATGATTAATTATGAGTGATTTTTACTTGGTAAACATTTTTTTTTATTTTGTTGACAAAATTTGATTTGGATCGGATATTCGGAGATCCAGACACTGCTATGTTGTTAGAGAGTTTTGAAGCGGCTTTGTTAAAAGGTTATTGAGAGCATAAAGCTGATGCAAAAGAATATTTTTTGGAAGTCGGAGGGTGTGAGGATATCCCGAGAACATTAGCAACCCCCATATGATATGGATGTTAATAATTGGAAGAAAGCATTTGAGTATTTCTAAACGGATGAACACAAACTGCTTCAGAAAGGAACAAAAAATTTCATGAAATGCAAACGACCGTGAACCATGGGGGGTCAAGCTCATATAGCAGTATTTGCTATAAGAAGGTAATGTACGTACATGTAATTATTTATTTAAAATATAATCTAATTTTTAATGTTAAATTGAACCTTAAGAGAATGGAAATGTTTCGCAAGGCTCATACCGATAAGAATGGTGTATTTGTTAGTGTTGAGGTGGAACAACAATACATATGTATTTAATTATATTTTTATCATATAATTAATTGTTTATTTATACTTAATTGTTAATTACCTTTGGAAAACACAAAATCGGTTAATGGAAGAGCTCTTAGAACAAAAACAAGGGCCCAGAGCTGAAAGAGATTTAACACCCGCTCAAGAAAGAGCTACTTTCAAGAAATTATTAGGAGAACAGTCTGGCCATATCAGAGGCATCAGCTGGAAACCTTCTGACATCCCGCCGATTTCACAGCCATCGCAACCACCATCACAACCATAACAGGTAAAACAAGATTGTGTAATTTCAATAAATGTGTGTTGATTTGGTAATTTTTGTTTGTGGTAATTATTTGCTATAATCTTTGGTAATTGCTTTTTTGTCCCAAGTGCAAGAAATAACAATGTACTTTGGTTTTTTTTGCCTTAGTTTAAAAATACCGATGTACTTTGGCATCAATAAATGCATGTTGATTTGGTAATTGTGCTTTTGTCTCAAGTGCAAGAAATAGCAATGTACTTTTGGTATTTCTTGTATTTCAAGTGCAAGAAATAGCAATGTACTTTGGTATTTCTTGTATTTAAGGTTCTTTAGCACAAATAGAGTAAATTATTTAATTTCAATGTCTCGTGTATATATATAATGATCAAAATATTTATGTTGATTGGGTAATTATATTTGTAATTGTGTTTATGTGTTAAGTGTAAGAAATAGAAATGTACTTTTTTTTTCCTTAGTTTAAAATTAGCAATGTACTTTGGCATCATTAAATGCATGTTGATTTGGTAATTTTGGTTTGTGGTGATTATTTGCTAAAAGCTTTGGTAATTAGGTTTTTATCCCAAGTGCAAGAAATAACAATGTACTTTGGTTTTTTGTCTTAGTTTGAAAATAGCAATGTACTTTGGCATCGATAAATGCATGTTGATTTGGTAATTGTTTTTTTTGTCCCAGGTGTAAGAAATAACAATGTACTTTTGGTATTTCTTGTATTTAAGTGCAAGAAATAGCAATCTACTTTGGTAGTTTGTGTTTATGTTTGATAATTTAACTTATAAGTTTATATATATATTGTTATTTATTATATAGTTGGAAAATGTTCGGGCAATGCTTAAGGACACGACATGTGGAGAGGAGCTTTATGATTTTTTTAATCGTGGAAAGATTGAGGAGGAAATGATGGTTCGTCGGATAATTACTTTGTGTTTTGTATGTTACACTCGTCGTGACAGTTTGCTACTTGTTACAATTATAAAACTTTGATTGTTTATGTTGGTATGAAATTAATTATAACACTATTTGGTATCTAATCGGATGCTATTATGTAATTTTTATCTACTTTTAATGTCGTTTTGTATTGGTTTTTTTGCACCAAAAATCGTCGATTTTTAAAAAAAAAAATAAAAAATGTTATTACCGACGACACAGGGTATTACTGGCGACGGAAGCATTAGCAACGAGAAATATCTTTACCGACAACATTTTGAACAATAGCAATAGAATAGTAGCGACGACTTTTACCGACGACTTTTCTAGGCTTTAGCGGCGACTTTTGTTGCTGCTAATTCCATTTTTTCTTTTAGCGATAGCTCATAGGGGTGTGTATCAAACCACACAAACCGAATAAACCGCCCGCACCGCACCACACCGCACCGTATAATGCAGTTTTGGACGCTCGTGGTGCGGTTTGCGGCTTGTAGTTGTAACATCCCGGAATCGCGGGAGTACAGTTGAAGGACCAAAACTGTAAGTTTGGAGGGTGACTCGGCGAGTCAGGTCGCGGCTATGGTCGCGTGTCAAGTGGCCTACTCGGCGAGTCCCAAGGATGGACTCGGCGAGTAGGTGCTGTATGAAAAAAACCCTAATTTCCGGGGTTGAGCCCTATATAAAGAGCCTTACACCCCTCCACATCCTCCCTTATTCCCCCCTTGAGCTCCAGAAGCCCTAAGTTCGTGGAGAGATCATTTGTGGAGCAAATTAGAGCTTGGAGAAGTGTGGTTTGAGGAGATCTTGAAGGAGAAGTGGTTTGGATCAAAGGGCTTTGCTTGGATTCGAGCTTAGCAGCTATTGAGGCATTATTTGGAGGTAATATCTTCGTCCTTAGGCTGTGCATTTCTAATTCCATCATTTTGGGTTGTGTGGGGTGCTTGGTTGTGTGACATTTTGATGTTGGAGGATGGATCTGAGGTTGCTACCTCAGATCTGGAGTGGAGAAGACATTAAGAGCATTAAAGCCCATATCTTTGTGTTGTTAATGAAGCTACCATGTCCCAAACCTTGGTTCTAAAGTGAAAATGGCTTAGATCTCGTTAGATTCACGTAAAGTTTGCCACTTTACGTGATGGATGGATTGTAGGAGGTTGGATCTATGTTTTGGATCAATTGCATGGCCTGAGATGCTTCTGTATGGATTCAGACCGGTGGTACTCGGCGAGTCACATGGGTGGACTCGACGAGTTGCTTGAAGATGGCCTTGAACTCGGCGAGTTGGAAGAACAACTCGGCGAGTAGGTTGAAGATGGCCTTGGACTCGACGAGTCCTGTTGGACTCGGCGAGTCTTGTCGAGGAAGTCCCAATATTTCTGGTTGAGTCGATAAATCGGTGAGTCGAGGGATGACTCGGTGAGTTGGGTGCGAGTGGACTCAGAGTTGTTGCACTCGACGAGTCTTGGGGTTACTCGGCGAGTTGGGTCGCTAATTGGGGGAAGTTCTGAGCATAAGGACTCGGCGAGTCATCGGGTTGACTCGACGAGTAGGGTCAGTCAGGGGTTGACTTTGACTTGTCCAGGGTTGACCAGTTGTCTTCCAGAGGTATTTTGGTAATTATGGGTATTTATTGGGTTGTTGTTTGATGTTCAGTGGAGGAGTTTGTGTCAGAGTTCGGAGCAGCGGGATCTTATCTTTTCAGCCGTCAGTTTCGAGGTGAGTTATCCTCACTATATCAACAGGGTCTAAGGCGCCAAGGCCGGCCCTTTATTGTATTGAGATTCAGTTACGTTTATCATGTTATTGTTGGTTGTGTCTGCATCCTGGTAGTTAGGATGGTACATGCTAGGGGACCTTGTTAAGGTCAGTATCTCGATATGCAGAGTGATGCTATGCTAGTGATCGGTTAGGTTGGTAGCCGGTTAGGGTAAAGACATGCTATGTGATCTGTTTACTTGGTTTGTTGACTATGACTGTTATATGAATGTATGTTTTGTGCACATGGTTTTTTGGACTAGAGATGGGTTGAGGCGGGTCCTACTTTGTGCTGTAGGTCAAGATACCCAGGGCGGACCGGTTGTTCCGAAGGCCCAGTGAGCGGTCTGGATAGGCTGTAGGCCCCACGTGGGCGGACCAGACGTGCCGAGGCTCAGAGAGTGGACCAGGCCGACTGTAGGCCCGATGCGGGCGGACCAGTCACACTGTAGACTCAGAGAGTGGACCAGGTGGGTTGAAGGCCCGATGCGGGCGGACCAACCCCACTGTAGACTCGAAGGACATGACTAGACCCGGAGGATGGATCCGATGGACTGAAGGCCCGATATGGCGGACTAGTCACGGTAGACCCGATATGCATGATTGTTCTATGTTCTATGATGTTATGTATGCTTTATATGTTTTGGACCGGAAGGTCGCGGCCTGGAAAGGGAGTATACGTGGTTGGTATTTTGGGGGTATCTCACTAAGCTTTCGGGCTTACAGTTGTGGTTTAATGTTTTTCAGGTTCTTCAGGAGACCGTGGCAAGGCGAAGGCGCGATCGTACCGCTCCTCATGATTTCGTAACAACATGATTCTGGGAATACTTAAATGAATTGTATTGAAAACCTTTTTGTAAACATTTTAATGAAAATCGGGTTGTTTTGAAAATTTTAAATTGGTTGTGTTTTTCGGACGTTACAAGTTGGTCTTATCTGGGTATGCTAAAGAGGGACATCAGAAAGTTTGTGTCTGCGCAGAGGTGCGGGACTTTGCTGGAGTTGCAGGAGGCCGCCAGGCGGCGTGAGTTAGAGATTGAGTTACAGATGCGTGAGCTGAGGCAAGCTCCGGTTCAGTCACAGCCGGCGACGAAACGGTCTAAGACCGTTGATTTCAGGATGGGAGATCAGGGTGGCCACGTCTGTGGTAAGTGTGGAGGGGGTCATGCCGGGGTTTGTCGGTCCGGTGGAGCATGCCGCAAGTGCGGGAAGGAGGGACACTATGCGAGGGATTGTCGGCAGTCTGTGCCGGTTCGGGATTTGAGGATATGCTATCATTGTCATCAGGTTGGACATTTGAAGGTCAACTGTCCACAGCTTGCTGCAGGATCGGTGCAGGCTCCAGCACCGGCTACGTTGAGGATCACAGGTGGAGGTCAGGGTGGAGCGGAGCCCCCAAGGGCTTAGGGTCGTGTTTTTCAGCTTGCTGCTTCGGGTATGTTCTTTCTGCTGTTTTGATTATTTATGATTGTTGTAGAGTATTGATATCTGCTAGTTCATTGGTTGGTTATGGAATTGCGTTTCGGGTTTTCGTGTGGTATTCGTGGTTCCTTGAGGATTTGGCGAGTTGTGATCGAGATTTCGTTTTAGTATCCTGTGTTCCCTGAGGGATCGTTTCGGTTATGGAATTGTACTTCGAGCCATCGTTGGTTATCTTTATGAGGATTGGTGGCGGATGCGGCGTTAGTTTGGAGGCCAGTTGGATTCTGCAATCTGAGGAATGGATAGTTGAAGATTGGGTCGCTTTCGAGCGGGTTGTACAGCGTGGGAGCATGATTTGTATGAAAGTTGTTGGTGCTGGTGAAAAACATTTGGGAGTGCATGTGTTGATTCCTGCAAGGTTGCTTGGAAGATCGAGGATGGCGACCGGTGACTATCTGTCAGTGTCTTAAGTGGGGGAGAATTGGAAATTCCTCGGATGATCATTGGGCATGGAAGGTTGTTTAGTCGCTTGGGGAATTCAGCGGTATTTCTATCAGATGAGAGCAGACTCGTATGGGTGAGCAACAAGCGTGCGGGGCGGAATACAGACCTAGAGCAGTTGATTGAGGAAGGCATGGGAGCAGGCCGGGATCGAGTGTGTATGATGGAGATAGAGTTTGGAACCCCTAGAGGGCTAGAACGGTATGCACGGGAGGATTTCCCGAAGAGATAGTTCGGAATGATGAGTGATTGTTGAGCGGTTCGGATAGACTGAAGGCCGGTAGGCGTACCAGTCAGGCCGAAGGCTCGGAGGACGGTCCAGTCAGATTGGCTGAAGGTTCTGAGAGTGGTCCAGATTGGCTGAAGGCCTGGGAGGCGGTCCAGTCATGCTGAAGACTCTGCAGGTATTGTTAGATCGGTTAGAGGTTATGGGTTGCGTACGTTGCAGTGAGAATACATTGGGAGGTCTAGCCCCGGCTAGCGATCTTGAGCAGTGAAGGTAGTGCACGGGCTTGAGAGTCCTTGTGATGAGAGTCAGAGTAGCGGTAATGCATGGAGGTTGAGTACGCTTTAAAGAGGTAACGTGGCGTAGGATGAGCACCATGGTGCCTGTCATGGTGACTGGGCAGACGAGTGGTTTCCTTGGTAAGGAAAGAGGGAGGAATGAAACTCCGGAGAGGGAGTGCGAATTCACGGAAGTGAAAGCGGCAGTGTAGAGTTGCGATCGCAGTGGTCCGTCGATGGTCTGTGAGTAGTGTGTTGCAGCGGCGGAATATAAGCTTATTCGACTCGATATGTTGCTCAGGGCGCGAAGGGAATATCGCGACGTGGAGCCAGGGAGAGGAGTTCGGAAGGGATGCAGAGCAAGAGTCTTGGACTCTCAGTGAGATTATGATCAGGGTTCTGGGTATGTATCAGTGGTTTATCCTGGAAGGATGTTGAGGATATCGTCAGTATATCGGGTTATCCACACCTGAGGATGCTAGAGCTAGATCAGCATGTGTGTGTGATGGCGAGAGGAGAACTCGGGGGAGTTGCTCCGAAATGGAGGAATGGGTCTTTCGGTCGGCATGGGATGGATAGAGTGGAATTCGGATCGGGACTCCGATGGTTCGTGGCTTTATAGCCATATGAGTCAAGTGAAAGATGAGGAATTGAGCAATAAGGCATCAAGGGTAATTCTCGGTGGTTGAGCGTGATTATCGGAGGGTACAGTTGGTGCCCGGTTTGAGTAGGTGGTGGGGACACCGTATGGAAGGAGGAAGCGAGCTTTTAGTTCTATGGTTGTACCTTGAGGGACTTGGTTCGGTCAAGGTCAAGTGGCACGTCATGGGAAGTATTTTGAAGATGAGATGCCGTAGGCTTCAAGGGAGAAGCCTAATCTAAGTGGGGGAGAATTGTAACATCCCGGAATTGTGGGAGTAGAGTTGACGGACCAAAAGTGTAAGTTTGGAGGGTGACTCGGCGAGTCCATGCGTAGACTCGGCGAGTCAGGTCGCGGCTATGGTCGCGTGTCAAGTGGCCTACTCGGCGAGTCCCAAGGATGGACTCGGCGAGTAGGTGCTGTATGAAGAAAACCCTAATTTCCGGGGTTGAGCCCTATATAAAGAGCCTTACACCCCTCCACAGCCTCCCTTATTCCCCCCTTGAGCTCCAGAAGCCCTAAGTTCGTGGAGAGATCATTTGTGGAGCAAATTAGAGCTTGGAGAAGTGTGGTTTGAGGAGATCTTGAAGGAGAAGTGGTTTGGATCAAAGGGCTTTGCTTGGATTCGAGTTTAGCATCTATTGAGGCATCTTTTGGAGGTAATATCTTCGTCCTTAGGCTGTGCATTTCTAATTCCATCATTTTGGGTTGTGTGGGGTGCTTGGTTGTGTGACATTTTGATGTTGGAGGATGGATCTGAGGTTGCTACCTCAGATCTGGAGTGGAGAAGACATTAAGAGCATTAAAGCCCATATCTTTGTGTTGTTAATGAAGCTACCATGTCCCAAACCTTGGTTCTAAAGTGAAAATGGCTTAGATCTCGTTAGATTCACGTAAAGTTTGCCACTTTACGTGATGGATGGATTGTAGGAGGTTGGATCTATGTTTTGGATCAATTGCATGGCCTGAGATGCTTCTGTATGGATTCAGACCGATGGTACTCGGCGAGTCACATGGGTGGACTCGACGAGTTGCTTGAAGATGGCCTTGAACTCAGCGAGTTGGAAGAACAACTCGGCGAGTAGGTTGAAGATGGCCTTGGACTCGACGAGTCCAGTTGGACTCGGCGAGTCTTGTCGAGGAAGTCCCAATATTTCTGGTTGAGTCGATGAATCGGTGAGTCGAGGGATGACTCGGTGAGTTGGGTGCGAGTGGACTCAGTGTTGTTGCACTCGACGAGTCTTGGGGTGACTCGGCGAGTTGGGTCGCTAATTGGGGGAAGTTCTGAGCATAAGGACTCGGCGAGTCATCGGGTTGACTCAACGAGTAGGGTCAGTCAGGGGTTGACTTTGACTTGTCCAGGGTTGACCAGTTGTCTTCCAGGGGTATTTTGGTAATTATGGGTATTTATTGGGTTGTTGTTTGATGTTCAGTGGAGGAGTTTGTGTCAGAGTTCGGAGCAGCGGGATCTTATCTTTTCAGCCGTCAGTTTCGAGGTGAGTTATCCTCACTATATCAACAGGGTCTAAGGCGCCAAGGCCGGCCCTTTATTGTATTGAGATTCAGTTACGTTTATCATGTTATTGTTGGTTGTGTCTGCATCCTGGTAGTTAGGATGGTACATGCTAGGGGACCTTGTTAAGGTCAGTATCTCGATATGCAGAGTGATGCTATGCTAGTGATCGGTTAGGTCGGTAGCCGGTTAGGGTAAAGACATGCTATGTGATCTGTTTACTTGGTTTGTTGACTATGACTGTTATATGAATGTATGTTTTGTGCACATGGTTGTTTGGACTAGAGATGGGTTGAGGCGGGTCCTGCTTTGTGCTGTAGGCCAAGATACCCAGGGCGGACCGGTTGTTCCGAAGGCCCAGTGAGCGGTCCGGATATGCTGTAGGCCCCACGTGGGCGGACCAGACGTGCCGAGGCTCGGAGAGTGGACCAGGCTGACTGTAGGCCCGATGCGGGCGGACCAGTCACACTGTAGACTCAGAGAGTGGACCAGGTGGGTTGAAGGCCCGATGCGGGCGGACCAACCCCACTGTAGACTCGAAGGACGTGACTAGACCCGGAGGATGGATCCGATGGACTGAAGGCCCGATACGGCGGACCAGTCACGGTAGACCCGATATGCATGATTGTTCTATGTTCTGTTATGTTATGTATGCTTTATATGTTTTGGACCGGAAGGTCGCGGCCTGGAAAGGGCGTATACGTGGTTGGTATTTTGGGGGTATCTCACTAAGCTTTCGGGCTTACAGTTGTGGTTTAATGTTTTTCAGGTTCTTCAGGAGACTGTGGCAAGGCGAAGGCGCGATCGTACCGCTCCTCATGATTTCGTAACAACATGATTCTGGGAATACTTAAATGAATTGTATTGAAAACCTTTTTGTAAACATTTTAATGAAAATCGGGTTGTTTTGAAAATTTTAAATTGGTTGTGTTTTTCGGACGTTACAGTAGTTTTCATAAACTGCACTATGCGGTACGGTTTGCGGTTTATTGTTACCAAACCGCGGTTCAAACTGCACTGCAACATATATATATATATATATATATATATATATATATATATATATATATATATATATATATATATATATATATATATATACCCTTAATATTGTTTATGAGATTTCCATTGATAAACATGAGTCAAAATAGGAAACCGACTATATAAAAATATGTGTTTACATTAGCATAAGTTCATATTATAATTTTAAAATATTATAAAATATTTTGATGTTATGCATAAAGACAAGCAGTTAACATTTTCTTTATAGAATATAAAGCACCACATAATTATTATGTTTAAAACTAAATTTAATATTTATGTTTATGAAACCGCATAAACTGTACAAAAACCGCAAAACCGGCTGCACAAAACCGCACCGCATAACACAGTTTATTACCTTTGCGGTGCGATCTGTGGTTCCTGCAAATAACAAACCGCATATGCGGTGTGATTTGCGGTTTTGAGGATAAACCACACTAAATCGCACCGCGAACACCCATAATAGCTCATAAAACTTCCTAAAACTTGATGATCTATTTTGATTAATTCAATTCAATTAAGTTGGCATGTTCTACAATTTTATATAGAAGTTACATACAATGGTATAACAAGTGTAATTTACTTATGTTAAATTGTCTAAGTTTTTTTAAAAGATAAAAGGTTTATAGTTTATCATATTAAATTGTAAAAAGTATTTTTAACAAAATGACAAAAATATCTTACATTTAAAATTTTAATCGATATAAGTTTAACTTGATCAACTAATTAACTATATATAGGTAGGTCTACGTTTGCAACTATGGAAGAATAGAATCGAATCTCGTAAGCTTGAGAGTAAGGATTAGTACTGATGTTGACGATTCCTTTGGTTTACTCCATATTTACGTATTCCAGTTTTATTACCACAAGCCAAACCACATGTAATCTAATTTTCCCTGCATCATCTCAACCACCGCCATGGCACGACCAACTCCGACCTCTCTGCATTTGCTCTTCCTCGGGATCTTGATCCTTTCCTCAGGTATGTACAATCACCACCATTTCTTTCCTGTGCATAGATTCATTAACATAGCTAACTCGGTAACGCATTCACAGGAAACATATTATCAGACTGTGCAAGAGTTTTCACGATAACTAACGATTGTGACGAGACAATATGGCCTGCCATAACCCCCGGTGAGAGCTTTGGTGGTGGAGGATACGCCCTAAAATCCAAAGAATCCAGAGTCCACACAGCACCCGTCGGTTGGTCAGGTCGGATATGGGGTAGAACCAAATGCAGCTTCGACAGCTCCGGCAATGGAACATGCCTTACCGGCCGATGTGGCTCATCACTCCAGTGCACCGCCTCCGGCGAGAACCCATCTACGCTTGCTGAGCTCACCCTCACCCGACTGGAATTTTACGACGTTAGTCTTGTTGACGGCTTTAACCTGCCAATGTCTATTAGGCCCGTTAATGGTAAGGGAAACTGTAGCGTTGCTGGATGCGTTGGCGACTTGCGCCAAAACTGCCCTTCGGAGCTTTCTGTTAAGGCTGGTGGTAAGGTTGTGGCTTGCCGAAGTGCTTGTGATGTGTTTAACACTGATGAGTATTGTTGTCGGGGTATTTATGGGAGCGCGGCCACGTGCAAACCAACGTATTACTCGAAGAAATTTAAGAATGCTTGTCCTACTTCGTATAGTTATGTGTACGACGATCCATCAAGTATTTTCACTTGTACAGGAGCCGATTACATTATCACGTTTTGCGCATCGAAGTAGGTTTTTCCTCTATGGTTGTAATACGTATATGCACGCTTATCATATTATATGGTTGCTAACTAGTAGTATAATTTTCATTCGATTTCTGGAACCGGCCTCAATGCACATATCACGACAATAAGTTGACTGGCAGCGGATCTGCGAAGGGTTTCTTTCAGAATTGGATATTGAGTACGATGATGGCTTTGATAGTCGGTTGTTTGTCGGTGATGCTATAATAAGTCGGGATTTTATGTTACTTTTTTCGGTTATCCTTTTTTCCTCAGAAGTTTATAACTTGTGTCTTCTTTTTTCATCCTAATTAATGTTGAAAATTATTTGTTTAATATCCAATATACTTTGGTAAATTGTTGTAGGATTAGGAGATTGATAGAAAAATAAGATATTTACTAAATCCATAATTCCATAGTGATGAGATATGATGGTTATGTCATGAATACCAACATGTAACTAACATATATAACATGCAACTAACATCTATATGAAATAATTTGTAATCATAAGCTAAAGTAACTTGCTTCAATCGAATGATCGTGACACTGAAACTTTTGGTTTGGATAGTTCAGCTTTTGGTTAATTTTACCTATAGTATAATGGATCGATTAAAGAAAAAAAATAATTTTTGAACGGGCCTGCAGCTGTACTTATCATCGAAAAAGAACCAAATAGGGACCAGCAAAGACGTGGTCAAGTACTAGGTTTTTTTTTTTTTTTTTTTTTTTTTTTTTTTTTTTTTTTTTGTAAATATAGGGATGTTTGAAAAGAAGTTTGTAGAAACAGGGGTGTTAGGAGGAGACCCCACAACCCACAACTTCGGTCCAATATTTTTTTGAATTTACATTATGCACCCTTATCTAGTTATAATATAAGTATAAGACAAAACTGCACAAATGGTCCTTGTGGTTTGCTGAAAATTGCCACTTTGGTCCAAAAATGTTTGGACTAGCACCAGAGGTCCAAACTTTTCATTTTGTTGCGAGTTTGGTTCAATTTGGTTTGAACCATTTTATAAAGACGATTTTGCCCCTGATTATTTAATATTTTAATTTTCTTTTATTACAATAATTAAAAAGAATTAAAAAGAAAAGAAAAAAGAACATACTCTCTCTCTCTCTCTCTTTCTCTTCTCTCTCTCTCTCTCTCTCTCTCTCTCTCTCTCTCTCTCTCTCTCTCTCTCTCTCTCTCTCCAAAGCAGACGAGCACCAGAGGTTATACAACCTTGTGATCGATCGACACTCCCCGAAAATCCCCTTCTAGCCTCGCCTCTCATACCTCTCTCTCGAACCAACTGTCACAACCGCTTCTTCTTCTTCTTCTTCTTCTTCTCCTGTCGAGCAAAACCCACCGAGGACCTCGTCTTCTTTATTGTTGTTGCTCGTGGCACCTCATCGGGACCCCCAAACGAACCTTGTTTTCGATTCCTCTTCCTGTTTCAAACCAACACCGGAGACGTGTGGTCTACTGTCGTTCTCTTCTAACAATCGCTCGGGGATGAGAAGGCCAAATCGGAGACCAAATTTGCAGAGATTGGCACTCTACCTGTGTGTGTCTAGGGGTTTTTATTGGGGGTGACAGAAGGTTAGAGAAGGAAGATTCTGATGCCAAAATGACTTCATCTTTGTTCGAAGCAATCCCGACGATCTCGATTCTCAAATCGCCTCTCTCTACAACTTCTTTACGAACCCTTCTCAGATCTTACACCGATGAAGGTTTGGCGCTGAACTCGACTGATGTCCTTCTAGTTTTTTGAAACCCTAGCTATTCAGATCTGTTGTGGTGTTTGTGTGTATATGTGTGTTTAATCTCTCGTTTGTCTTGTTAGAGTTTGTGTGTGTGTTTAATTTGTATGTGTGTGTGTGTTTGTGTTTGTGTTGTATCTGTTGAAAAATCGATGGATGTTTGTGTTGATCTGTGTTTGCTCATCAGATTTCATTTTTATGTGTGTGTGTTCATTTGATCTGATTTTGTGTGTGTGTTCATCTGATTTCATTTAGGTGGAGATGGATATGACAAATTGTGGTTGTGGCGGGCGGTGGTCAAACAATGGTGGTGGAGGACGACGGTCGAATGGTGGAAGTGGCGGAAGATATTCTTCAGCGTTCTTGAGGAAGAAGAAGAAGATGGGTGAGAGAGAGAAAGAGAGAGAGAGAGAGAGAGAGAGAGAGAGAGAGAGAGAATATTTTCTTTTTTCTTTTAATTTTAATTCTTTTTAATTGTTGTAATAAAAGAAAATTAAAATATTAAATAATCAGGGACAAAATCGTCTTTATAAAAAATTTCAAACAAAATCGGATCAAATTCGCAACAAAATGAAAAGTTTGGACCTCTGGTGCTAGTCCAAACATTTTTGGACCAAAGTGGCAATTTTCAGAAAACCACAGGGACCATTTGTGCAGTTTTGTCTAAGTATAACCCTTTAACTATCATCTTTTCTTTTTATTTATATCCTTAGTTTTGAAAATTTTATTTTCAAACTTTATTATATAAAATGTATAAATTAATTTATTGAAAATATATAATTAAAATTTAAGTATTCTTTTAAGCATATTATATCATGAACAGATCTCACAATACCTTCAAATTGATATCAATATTTAATATATTATAATGTTATCAAATTATAATATGAATTAATAGAACCTTAAGAGAGTGGAAATGTTTCGCAAGGCTCATACCGATAAGAATGGTGTACTTGTTAGTGTCGAGGCGGAACAACAATACGTAAGTATTTAATTATATTTTTATCATATAATTAATTGTTTATTTATACTTAATTGTTAATTACTTTTGGAAAACATAGAATCTGTTAACGGAAGATCTTTTAGAACAAAAACAAGGGCCCGGAGCTGAAAGAGATTTAACACCCGCTCAAGAAAGAGCTACTTTCAAGAAAATATTAGGAGAGCGGCCTGGCCATATCAGAGGCATCAGCTGGAAACCTTCTGTTATCCCGCCGATTTCACAGCCATCGCAACCACCATCACAACCATAACAGGTAAAACAAGATTATGTAATTTCAATAAATGTGTGTTGATTTGGTAATTTTTGTTTGTGGTAATTATTTGCTACAGTCTTTGGTAATTGGTTTCTTGTCCCAAGTGCAAGAAATAACAATGTACTTTGTTTTTTTTTTTTTTTTGCCTTAGTTTAAAAATAGCGATGTACTTTGGCATCAATAAATGCATGTTGATTTGGTAACTGTGCCTTTTTCTCAAGTGCAATAAATGGCAATGTACTTTTGATATTTCTTGTATTTTAAGTGCAAGAAATAACAATGTACTTTGGTATTTTTTTGTATTTAAGGTTCTTTAGCACATATAGAGTAAATTATTTAATTTCAAAGTCTCGTGTGTCTATATAATGATCAATAAACTTAGGTTGATTTGGTAATTGTATTTGTAATTGTGTTGATGTGTTAAGTGTAAGAAATAGAAATGTACTTTTTTTGTACCTAGTTTAAAAATAGCAATGTACTTTGACATCATTAAATGCATGTTGATTTGGTAATTTTGGTTTGTGGTGATTATTTGCTAAAAGCTTTGGTAATTGGTGTAACAGCCCGAATTTCCAGGTATCTTTTATGCTTATGTTTTGGTGTTTTGTGAGGGGACTCGGCGAATTGGAGCTCAAACTCGCCGAGTAGGATCGCGGTTCTGGACGTAGGTTCGCGCCTGGACTCGGCGAGTCCGTGCTGTTTAATGAAACCCTAATTTCTCGGGTTTGGGACCTATTTAAAGGGCATCAAGGACGTCATTTGTGCTCACCAGTCCCCTGAGTGAAACCCTAGCGAGTTTGAGCGTTTGGAGCAAAGCAAGGAGCCATTGTTGATCTTGGAGGTGTAATCTTGCAAGGGAAAGGAAGCAATAGCTAAGGGGAATCAAGAGGAGCCACTTCCTGAAGATTTGAGGTCCAGAACATCACATTTGAGGTACTACCTTCGAGCTATTCTCTGTTATGTAAATGTTTATATTGATTTAGGGCTTATTGAGCCCTTTTGTGGCTAGATCTAGTGCTTCCTTGGTCCCTTAAGTGATTTAGGTTCTAGATCTGGACCCTTGGAGGTCCAGAGTGTCCCTTTGCCTAAGCTTTTTATGAATCCATGGGGGTTTTTGATTGGGGTCCTTGTGTTTGAGGTCAAAACACCATTTATGAGTCAAGGAGTGTGTTATGAGCACCAAGTCATGGACTTTACGTGATGAATATGCTTAGGAGGGCTAGATCTATGAGTTTTTGGAGCGGATCTGACCACAGAAGCAAGTTTGAGTTGATGCATGGCATGGACTCGTTGAGTCTGAAGAACAGACTCGGCGAGTAGCATGAAGATTGTCCTAAACCACTTAGTGAGTGGTCCAGTCGAGTTATGGGTTGACTCAGTGAGTCAGAAAGAGTTAGAGAGGGTAGACAGGTGGTTCGAGTCGAACTGGAACTCGCCGAGTTGTTCTTGAGACTCAGCGAGTTGAGTCGGGGTGGCCCCGCGATTCTTACCAGGTGGAACTCGTCGAGTCAGGGGAATACTCGACGTGTCAAAAAGGGAATCCTAGAGAGTTGGTGAAAACGCTTAGACTCGCCGAGTCCGGTTAAAGTTGACCGTTGACCGTTGACCGTTGACCAGTGTTGACTTGATAGGGGTAGTCAACCTTAGTGGTAAAAGTGTTAATTAGAGATATATGATGTTATAGGAGGATTATAGCTCGGAGGATCGAGCACGAGTGATTTCCAGGATTCGCGAGTTATCGAGATACACGAGGTGAGTCTTCTCACTATACTTTACCTTGAGTAGGTAACCAGAGTTATGTGATCAGAGTATTTGTATGCTATATGTATGTGATGTGTTGTACTGCATTATTTCTATGTGATTTATGATGTGCATGTTTTAGAGTTAGAACCGGAAGGTTCACAGAGTTAGAACCTGAGGGTTCACAGAGTTTGGGTGCACGGACCCATACAGTTATAGCCTCGAGTGGCTAATATGTGTTATGTGTGTGGTATTTTGGGAAACTCACTAAGCCTTGTGCTTACAGTGTTGGTGTTGTTGTTTCAGGTACTAGCGATGACCATGGGAAGGCGTCGGCTTGATCTGTACACACGCATGGGATTTTTGATATATATATATATGATCTTGGGATTTTGTATGATGTGAATTGAGATTTTAAACTTAATGTTATATGAAAACTAAATGAGAAATGTTTTTATATTTGTGAAAAATTATTTTGAAAATTCATGGTGTTACAAGTTGGTATTAGAGCCTTGGTTTGAGGGATTCGAGTACACCTTCGGGCGTATTTGAACTCAAACTGAGGATTTGAGATTTATTTTCAAAAAGAGTAAAAGATTTTTGAAAAACGCAGAGCAGAGTTGTGTGTACGATCAGTCCGCGCCCGAACGGTGATTTCCCAAAATACCTTTATATTATGTGATATTGATATTAATATGATGTATCCGCATGCTAGAGTAGGCTAGGTATTCCTATTAGGACTAGAGTGGCCTGATTTGTGATGCCTTAGCCTAGGAAGAGGTGAGCTGCTATGAGATGCTTGAGAGTGAGTAGGTAGCAGCGAGGGGATTATGAGAGATCTATTAGAGAGTGGCCTATGCATGATAGAGTACTTGTAATTTGGGATCCGAAGAGGAGGACTTGGGATGTATTCTGATACGGTGTGGATAGTAGTATTGGGCCCATACTACTGAAAGCACCGGAGCGATGTACAACCCAAGTAAGAATCTTTGGAATACCAAGGATCAAGGAGGAAAGAGTTGACGAGTGTGAGTATACTCGTATGGGTTCTAATTTATCGTGTGTTGTATTTCAAAGGTAGATCATGGTGAGGACACGTTTGATGCCTGAGAGCAGTGGTACCAGTGATGAGGAGATCCGCCGGATCATCCATGAGGAGGTGGCTGCGGCCATCAGGGCAGAGATACCGGAGATGTTTGGGTCTATTAAGACCAAGCTGATTGAGACATTTAACGAGCGTTATGCCGCTCTTTCTGAGGCTGCTGTTGCAGCGGCCACCGCAGCTATTGCTGCCGCGAGGCCGCAAGGTGGTGATGCGTTGCTGTTCCGGGAGTTCAGCAACACAAAATCACCAGAGTTTGATGGGACTCAGGATCCGGTGGCAGCTATGAGGTGGATATCTAATATAGAGGGGTGTTTCTTCACTTGCTCATCTCCTGAGCATTTGAAGGTCCGATTCGCACTGAACCCGCTTCGCTTGGGAGCGAAGGACTGGTGGAAGTTTGTGACGGCGCATTTCATGCCTGCTGAGATTGCGGTAGTGACCTGGGAGAGGTTCACTGCCATGTTCCGATATGAGTACGTTCCCCAGGTGGAGAGGGAGCGTTTGGCCCAGGAGTTTCTGACCCTCAAGCAGGGTACTGAGTCGGTTACGGTGATGACCAGGATGTTCCACGAGAGGGCGATGTTCTGCCCTGAGCACGTGTCTACGGAGCAGACACGTATGAGCCGCTATCTGAGTATCTTGAGGCGGGACATTCGGGAGTTCGTGGCCAACTCCTCGTACCGGACATTTGCCGAGCTTCAGGAAAATGCCCGGAAGAGGGAGATTAAGCTTGAGACTCAGGCCAGAGAGGAGGCGGAGTCTCAGGGGAGGGATCGGCGACAGGCATAGTCTCAGCCGGCAGCCAAGCGGGCCAAGCCTGCTGATCCCAAACCAGGGATCCAGAAGGGCCGCACTTGTGGGAAGTGTGGCAAGGGTCATGATGGAGTCTGCCGAGCGGGATCTTGCTATAAATGTGGAAAGGAGGGGCATATGGCCAAGGATTGCCCCAAGGGGTTTGCAGTGTGTTTTCACTGCAACCAGACCGGACACCGGAAGGAAGAGTGTCCACAGTTGCGAGGAGCATCTCAGGGATCTACTCCTGCCGCCATCAGAGCTACAGAGAGTCGGCCAGTGAAGGCCGAGGCGCCGAGAGCTCGAGGGAGAGCCTTTCAGCTGACCGCGGAGGAGGTCCGCGCTGCGCCCGATGTTGTGGCTGGTATGTTTTCTTTCGTGTATTTATTTTGATGTTGAGATGTTATGCTTATATTATGTTATGCGTAGGTACTTTCCTTGTGAACTCTGTACCTGCTTTAGTGTTATTTGACTCGAGTGCGAGTCGGCCTTTTGTGTCTTCGGCCTTTAGTCAGCATATTAGTGTTAGTCGCGAGGCGTTGAGTCGGCCTCTGAGAGTTTCCATAGCTGACGAGAGAGTGATTTGTGCCACGGAGGTTCTCCGGGGATGCGTGTTAGAGATTTTCGGTGTTGAGTTTCCGATTGATCTGGTTCCTATTGCGATGGGTGATGTCTGTGTCATTGTGGGCATGGACTGGTTGAGCAGATTCGGCGCAGTTATCGATTGCGAGCATCAGCTGGTGACCATACGAGACCCTAGTGGGGGAGTTCTTTCGGTGTGCGGCGAGGGTACACGTTCGAGATCAGCTTTTTGTTCGGCCGCTAGGGCGAGGCAGTGTCTACAGCAGGGCTGTAAGGGTTTTGTGGCGTATGTGATGGATACGCGGGTGGCTTCCGAGAGGCCGAGTTCAGTTGAGGAGGTTCCGGTGGTGCGTGAGTTTCCAGATGTTTTTCCCGAGGAGTTGCCGGGTGTGCCTCCTGTGAGGCAAGTGGAGTTCAGTATCGATTTGGTTCCGGGGGCCGCGCCTATCGCTAAGGTGCTTTATCGTCTTGCACCTCCAGAGATGCAAGAGTTATCCTCGCAGCTTCAGGAGCTGCTGGGGAAGGAATTTATTCGGCCGAGCAGCTCGCCATGGGGGGTGCCTATCCTGTTCGTCAAGAAGAAGGATGGTTCACACCGGATGTGCATTGATTACCGGGAGTTGAACAAGCTGACGGTCAAGAACCGTTACCCGTTACCGAGGATTGACGATTTGTTCGATCAGTTGCAGGGAGCATCTTGGTTCTCCAAGATCGATTTGAGGTATGGATATCATCAGGTGAGAGTGCGGGATGAGGACGTGCAGAAGATAGTGTTCACGACGCGTTATGGGCATTATGAGTTTGTGGTGATGCCTTTTGGGCTCACCAATGCCCCGACAGTGTTCATGGATCTCATGAACCGAGTATGTAGGCTGATGTTGGATCGGTCGGTGATTGTATTTATCGATGACATTCTGGTATATTCGAGATTTAGAGAGCAGCATGAGGAGCATTTGAGGGAGGTCCTTGGGGTTCTGAGATCGAAGAAGCTTTATGCAAAATTCTCCAAGTGTGATTTCTGGTTGCGGGAGGTCCAGTTCTTAGGACATCTTGTTAACCAGGAAGGGATATTGGTCGATCCGGCCAAGGTTGAGGCGGTGATGAGCTGGGAGGTGCCGAAGTCACCCTCTGAGATCAGGAGTTTCCTAGGGTTGGCAGGGTATTATCGGAGATTTATCAGGGATTTCTCCAAGATTGCAGTGCCACTCACCAGATTGACCCGGAAGGGTGTTGCTTTTTCATGGGGTCCCGAGCAGCAGGCCTCCTTTGAGACACTTCGCCAAAGGTTGTGCGAAGCCCCGGTATTAGCTCTCTCGGAAGGGATGGAGGATTTTGTGGTATATTGTGATGCATCGATTTTGGGGTTGGGAGCGGTGCTGATGCAGAGAGGGCATGTGATAGCATATGCATCAAGGCAGCTGAAGCCTCATGAGACGAGATATCCCACCCATGATCTAGAGTTGGGGGCAGTAGTGTTCGCCCTCAAGATTTGGCGTCACTACTTGTATGGGGTTCGGTGTACGATATACACGGACCATAAGAATTTGAGGTACTTGATGGATCAGCCCAACCTAAATATGCGGCAGAGGAGGTGGTTGGATGTGGTCAAGAATTATGATTGTGAGATCCTGTACCACCCAGGCAATGCTAATGTGGTAGTCGATGCGTTGAGCCGCAGGGCGGAGAGCACTCCACTGCGGGATGTATGTTTGAGATTGACCGTGATAGCTCCGGTATTGGACGCCATTCGCGGGGCACAGGCCGAGGATGTGCAACCTGAGATGCAGAAGAGGGAACGGGTTGTTGGTTTGGTTTCAGAGTTCGTTACCGATGGTCGGGGGCTTATGACATTTCAGGGGCGTATCTGGGTGCCGTTTGTGGGAGGAACGCGTACCACTTTGATGGAGGAGGCTCATCGGTCAAAATTTTCGATCCATCCGTGGGCCACTAAGATGTATTTGGATTTGAGAAAGGAGTATTGGTGGCCTTGTATGAAGAGGGACGCCGCGTGGTTTGTTGACAGGTGCTTTACCTGCCGTAGGGTTAAAGCCGAGCACCAGAGGCCGCATGGCAAGTTGCAGCCTTTGGAGGTTACCGAGTGGAAGTGGGAACAGATTACTATGGATTTCTTCACCAAATTGCCAAGGACTGCCAGAGGAGTTGATGCAATTTGGGTGATTGTGGACAGGTTGACGAAGAGCGCTCACTTCCTTGCCATCAGTGAGAGTTCTTCAGCAGAGAAATTGGCGGAGGTGTATGTGAGGGAAGTGGTATCTCGGCATGGGGTGCCGATCTCGATTTGTTTCAGACCGTGATGTGCGTTTCACTTCCAGATTCTGGAAGAAATTTCATGAGGAGTTGGGTACTAGACTGCATTTTAGTACCGCATATCATCCCTAGACAGACGGTCAGAGTGAGCAGACGATTCAGACGCTTGAGGACATGCTCCGAGCATGTGTGTTAGATTTCGGGGGTAGCTGGGATGCGTATTTACCCTTGGCAAAGTTTTCCTACAACAACAGCTATCATTCGAGCATTGGTATGCCACCCTTTGAGCTGTTGTATGGGAGGAGGTGTCGGACCCCCATTTGTTGGGGAGAGGATGGGCAGAGAGTGATGGGCAGTACATAGATCGTGCTTCAGACGACAGAGCAGATTCAGCAGGTCAGACAGAGGTTGTTGACCGCCCAGAGCCGACAGAAGAGTTATGCAGATAGACGCCGGTCCGAGCTTGAGTTTCAGGTCGGCGACCTCGTTCTCCTGAAGGTCTCTCCTTGGAAAGGAGTGATTCGATTCAGGAAGAGGGGCAAGTTGGGGCCCCGATATATTGGTCCATTTCGTGTGATCGCGAGGGTAGGCCGGGTAGCCTATCGCTTGGATTTGCCAGCAGAGTTGGGGCAGATTCACGACACTTTTCATGTGTCGCAGCTGAGGAAGTGTATAGCCGATGAGTCGGCAGTGGTTCCATTAGAGGATATTCAGGTGGATGCGAGCCTGAATTATGCCGAGAGACCAGTGGCCATCAGAGATCGGAAAATCAAGGTTCTAAGGAACAAGGAGGTACCCCTGGTGTTGGTTCAGTGGCAACATCGGAAGGGATCAGAGATGACCTGGGAGCCGGAGCGTGAGATGCATGAGTAGCATCCGGAGCTATTTTCAAAGCGATACTTCGAGGGCGAAGTCTAGTTCTAGTGGGGGAGAGTTGTAACAGCCCTGATTTCCAGGTATATTTTATGCTTATGTTTTGGTTTTTTGTGAGGGGACTCGGCAAGTTAGAGCTCAAACTCGCCGAGTAGGACTCAGCGAGTCCAAGGTATGGACTTGGCGAGTCCGCGCTGTTTAATGAAACCCTAATTTCTCGGGTTTGGGACCTATTTAAAGGGCCTTAAGGTCGTCATTTGTGCTCACCAGTCCCCTGAGTGAAACCCTAGCGAGTTTGAGCGTTTGGAGCAAATCAAGGAGCCATTGTTGATCTTGGAGGTGTAATCATGAAAGGGAAAGGAAGCAATAGCTAAGGGGAATCAAGAGGAGCCACTTCCTGAAGATTTGAGGTCCAGAACATCACATTTGAGGTACTACCTGTTGGATTAGTGTCTAAGTCCATAACTGTTTTGGTATGTACTTGACCCGATTATGAGCATGGTCCTTTTGGGTTGCCTTCACTATAGCAATATGTAGGATGATTTAAGAAGAGAAAGGTTTAAATATGATTTATTAATATATTATGAGAATAATATATTAAAGGAGAAATCATATTGTTTAATTAATATTGGTCAAGAATTAATTAAGAATTAATTTTGTGGCTAAAAGAGATTAATTAAACTTAGGGGACTGAAGTTGTAATTATAAGATAATTATAATTGGGCTATGGATCACCTAATAATACATAGGTTGAACGAATTCTATGGGAAGCCCATTAGAAATCGTCCAAGGCATATGTTTAAGGAGTCCATGGGCTGCTTATGGCCTAAGCAGTCAGATTAGGGTTTCCTAGTTGTAAACCCTAATAGCCTACATGTATAAAAGGGACCCTTAAGCCCCAAAAACGTGGACGACACTTCCATTAGGGTTTCCAGCCGTTTTTGGTGCCTCTTTTTCTTCTCCTCTTCATCCAAGTTGCATATGGTGTTTGTGACTCCATTAGAGGTACTACACTTGCGGTACTTGCTTTCAAGAGCTAAGGAAATTCAAGGAACTAGTTGTTATTGCTATATAACAACAAAAGGTATGTATTCTAGCTTTATATATGAATTTCGAAAATTATAGTAGCATGCCAGGTTTCTTTTTGTGTTCATAAAGCTGTATAACTAATAGTGAAAACATAGATCCAATACTAGGGTTGCATGTACACATAGGATTGTTTGTATTAAACCCATCAGTGGTATCAGAGCCATTGGTTTTTGTTTTCAATTAGCTTTTATTCAAATTTATGAACTTGACATATTAGGGTTTATGGCTAATGAACCCTAAAGGCTAGGTAATTTTCGCAATTAGGGTTGCTAAACCCTAGATGGCGATTTTTGCTAGGGTTTCCCAAATCCTTTCCTTAGCCTCCAAGATTTTGAAATCTAGGGTTATCCAACCCTTGGATTTCGAAATTACCTCCTTCCCCAAGGTTAGATCCTAAATTTTAGGGATTTGGATAATCCCATATCTTGTAATTATCTTTTAATTGTTAAATATGGTAATTAAAGATCTTGAATTATCCCATCCCTTATTTTCGAGATTTAGAGAGGGATTCAAGGGATTTGGATATCTTAGATGTATAATTGGTAATTATCCTCATGATCTAGATAATCCCTTGTGATTTAATAATTTAAATTAATTGTTTAATTTATGGTAATTATTAAATCAAGAGTTTTAATATTAAAAATTATAATTTAAATGTCTCAAATTCAAAATTTTAAGTGAGATTAAAACCTAATTGTTTTGAAGAGTTTCAAAACTTGCCCTCAAGTTTTGGAATTTAAATTGTTGATTAAAAGTTAATTTTGAAAGTCTAAAATCCAAAACCCTGATTTTGAAAAGTTCAAATTAAACCCTTATGGTTTTATTAAATTAATTAAGTGTATAATTAAAAGAGATTTAATAAATCCATAATGATTTTGGTTAATTAAAAGTATAATTTAAACCACCTAGTATTTTAAAAGTGTAAAATACACCCTTATACTATATATAACATTAAAAGTTTAATATTATATATGTATAACTAAAAATTCAGTCTTACCGTTAGTAGGCCTCATTCACGAAGCTAGTCTATAAGGGGTGTTTAAGGAAATTGCCTATAAAATGGCGATTGAATGGGTATCCACTCTTACCCACCGCACTCTTGACTAGTGGAGGGTCGTTAGCCGAACGGGTAGGATAGGACATAAACCTTCCATTATAAGTATAATGAAGTACAAAGTAACTAAATGCTTTTTCAAATTCCCAAATCATAGTTACTTTAGGCAAAATGTGAAATTGTATGCTAACCCATGGAATTACACTTCGTACCCTTGTCAAACGTTAGTGGAGCGTGTGTGGTTAACCGGCACACTAATTTGGGGATGACATTGGTAGCGAAGGGTGACTCGATGTTTGTCATAGATCAATGGAGCGTGTGTGGCTAACCGGCACATTGATTAGGTGATAGTAACATTGGGTGCACCACGTGATTCGTATGGTTATTCACACCTTGTTTGTGATCCTCGGCATCCCAGTCACGAATAGTAGGGCATAATCGAGATTAAACATGCCATTGAAGAGTTCAATGAGTCTCAAAAGATCTAGGAGTTTCAATTCATTTAAAACTTAAACTTCTTTTTCGTTTTTCATGGTGGAAATTGGTAAATCGTTATTTACCTACCTTCAAATATTCTGCAACTAGATTACGGCATCCCTCTTCTAGGTTGTAGAGTATTGTGTTGGATCCTAGCTTGATGTTTCATTTGGGTGTTGCATCAAGAATTCTAATCAACTTAACTTGAATTTTCTCCCGTTTTGTAGATGTCTGAATCTTACAATAGTCTTCCCAAATCCTTTGGAACAAGCTTTCCAAATGAAGACGACGTTCCGAGATACGATCAAGGAAATGAGAGTCATGCTTCACTTCCTCCACCTCCTCCAATTATTCTCCCTGACTCACAAGTTCAAAGGCTTGAAAAGTTCAAGCTCACTCAAGCCCTTTTGGCAAGTAAACACGAAGATGGGAAACCTGTGTGTGCGCACGTCTTAGAGATGAAGTCATACACTGATAGGTTAAACATGTTGGGTGTCGAGATTTCAAGTGGGTTGGATATTGACTGGGTTCTTCAGTCACTTCCTGAATCATATAGTGAGTTCATTAGAGAGTACTATATGATGGACCACGACGTGACCCTAATTGATCTCACCTACATGCTTATAGCCGCTGAATCAGCAATGATTTGGCGTGCTGGTCAAGCAAATTTGTTTAGTGAAACAAACTCCCAAACATCAATGGATACTGGCAACATTGGAAGTCCAGAAAGAACTAAGTCTGTGATTGTCCGATGTGTTGTGCCAAAGGAGTCTATTTGCTTTTATTGCCAAGAGAAGGGGCATTGGAAACGAAGCTGCCCTAATTACCTGAGAGATCTAAGAGATGGGAGAGTCAAGACGTATGACTCTGCTTCAGGTAAAATCCATTAACTAACTCTTTTAAGTTCCTATTCTAGATTCTTAATACATGATGTGATAAGATTACATTTTGATGTTTTGTAGGATCGAAGAAAAGAGAGGAAGCTTGAGAAAAGAAGTGAGCTGAATCTGATCATGAAGAAATGGATTTCGATCGCATTACTTGAAGAATGGATTCTTGAGCTACTACTTGGAGTTAGAATAGATTGTTAAGAAATATGTAATAACATAGTTTTTCAATTGAATTACATTGTAAGGACAAATTTTTTCCGCAATAAAATGAATTTTGATTTTATCTTATTTATTTATCCTTGCAATGGCATGTATGAAAAATTAATGTTTGAATGTTTCTATTATTAGCAATAATGGATTTGATTCTTAATTGTATTATTTGTGGAAGTGTCAAGAATTTACCAAGTAAGGAGAGTTTCTCATCACCCAAGTTTCAATTTGACAGAAACTTGGAATCATGCAATGTGTATTGTATGATGAATGAAAAACTTTTACATTTGGGAAACTTAGACTAATTCTTTGGCAAAGTGTCAATTAAAGGACAAGGAGATCAAGTACACAAGGTTGTGTGTTGATCAAGTCCACCACAAGAGTGACAAAGATATTCATCATGATTTACTAAAGCTTAGTAAATATGATTATACTTATAAGATTAAGTATAATTCTGAGTTGATTGAAAAAGTTTCAATGAATAGTAGAACGAATAAAGAAGAATCAAGTAGGCAGAAAGATAAAAGTTTCTCTATTCTAAGAAGAAGGGAGAGTACCTTTTATTGTGTTTTATGATAAGTCTTAATGATTAAGAAACATATCTCAATTGATCCTCTAAGTGAGTCTTAGTGCATTTGCATGTCTAAGAAGAGGTATCAAGTATTGTAGAAATGGATATATCAATAAGTCAATCATACTTCGTTCCAATATCAAGTCTTAGAGTCAAGATTGTGACATTGAGTGAAAAGTCTTAAGTAGGTTTATAACACTCATCAAATGTGGAATTTGGAAAAGTTTTCTTATTCTTGCACATTTGAAATTGGTAAGTTGTGCTGTCTTGGATAAGACAAAGACCAACTAGGACCAATTGTGTGAAGTGTTTTGTCTTGATAAATGCTTCACTAACTCTTGAATATTTGTTTGTCAAGAAATGTTTCTTGACAAGAGAATCTTATATGTCAAGAAGTCAGTGGGAGTCTTAATGGTCTTGAAAAGTTTCAAGAACAAATCAAGAATAAACCTTATCGATCATCACTAGCACACGACTTGAGGTTTACAACCTATCGTGCTGACATTGTTTTGTTTCTGTGCCATTCCAATTGAGTTAATTGTGTATATGAGTTCTACGAGTTCTCATTTGAATACACACTAAAGCCTTAGTCGATGGAAAGTAAATTGATATGTAAGGACAAGTTACTAAACTACTTGGAAGGCATGGTGGGCACTCGTGTTACCATAGGGCAAGAAATCAAGATTAAGAAAGTTCAGTCCATATGAGTTTGGATTTGTCGCAAACCTTGTTTTTGGCAAATTCACATGGATAGGAACTCATACACCATAAAATCTAAGTGTCATAAGATTCCCTCCTTCATGAAAATGACTGTGAGGAAATGCTTTCACTAAGAGAGATTTTAAGAAGATAGCAATTGTGAAAATTGTATTCTCAAATTCGATTATGGTTACGGCATCCCTTTCCATAGTTCGAATTGTGAGATTTGGCAATTAGTTTCAACATTTGGAACTTAGTAACATAAGTTATGAATTGTTTAAACACACATATGAGCAATCTAAGGCAAAGGTGTATAAGGTTAAGAAGCTTAGATAAAGGCTTATCGAAGCATCTGGTATTAGAAATATGAATTTCAGAGATTCAATAGGCATTGTTTTCTAGAAGTTCATTTGTTTTCTGAATACATGTCAAAGCTAGTGGGAGCATAATTGTTATGCTTATATGATAATCATCATGATAGTGGGAGCATAAGTGTTATGCTTGTATGATTGTTATGGCGAGTATTGCAAGTTAGCAATATTAATTATAGAAAAACAAAGATTCCATTTGCAAAGTTGCATGGGTTGAAAAGTTGTTTTACTATAATTAAGGGAGAGAATATTATACTCCGTTTCAAAATCTAAAGCTTAAATTAAGAAATTTTAATATTTTCAGTCAAAGGATACATTGTGTGTTCTTAAAATTCGATTATGATTACGACATCCCTCTTCATAGTTCGAATTGTGAGAACATGACACATAAAATATTATGGCAAAAGATTGGTAAAGTATCATATCTTTATGTAAGACATTATGCATCGTGTCCCATACGCTTCGGGTATATGATCGATTGTAAATGCTATAGTATTTTACCATTCTAAAATTTTCCAAATGTCTAGCGCATTAAGAGGGAAAAAGGAATAGAATTGGTTTTGACTGAAAGAATTTAACAACTATCAAAGGACGATCCAAAGTTCGCTGAGGATTGATCGCTTGTAAGTAGTTGGAAGTATGGTATTGGATGGACCATATCGACATTATTATGAATAGATAAGATTCTATTAAGAATGAGTTGTCATATGGCAAATGTGGAAATGTTTCCATATTGGGAGTTGGATATTGAGAGTCTATGCCTAGATTAGAAACTTTTATGCAAGAAGGATGTTCAAAGGAATGTACTTTGAATGTGAGACTTCACATCTATGGAATTGTCTTGTAACAATTTCTAAGAAAGTACTTTGTAATTTCATTAGCTACGTCTTGGTGACTTTTGTGCTATGATTTTGCAAAGGGATCGTTGCATAAAATGTTAGAAGCTAGCATATTCTAGTAGTGGCAAGAACCTTGTGTTCTTACACTAATAATTAGGATTAAGGAATTGTGAAATGAGCATCATTGGAAAAGTTTTCAGGTGATCTATTTCACAAAGCATGGACCATAGGAAACAAAGTGTGCATGTTTAGAGCATGGGACAATTGTTGGTATAATTCAAGTAATGAGTTGATTATCCGAAACATTAAATGATAAATAATGAGTAATCAATATGGTGGATAAATAGAAGGGTTTTATTTACTCTCACAAGTTTGGGGCCATATAGGATTAAGTATTGTTGTCATGTTTCAATTTGCATGTTTTGACTTCCAGAATAACTAGGTTATTCAAACATCCACAGTTGGTCATACGTTGGGAGTAGGTATGAATAAAGATTGTCATGAATCTGTCTGTAGATTGTCTGAAGTGTTTAGACATGGCACAAGTTTGCTGCAGAGTTCGTGAGTGCTTTGATAAGATTAAAGTATTGGATTAAACCCACGCTCACTTGGATCACTTCACGGTTTTATCACGAGTGATTAGTGAGACGATAATATTTTATATTCTTGAAACTGAGATGTGTGAGTTGTTATTTGTTGGTCAGTTACACATTGATAATAAGTAAACGCACCAGTAACTTGGTGTTATAAAACTTATTGTTGTGTGTGATTCGATCAGTAAATGCAAGCGAGCATTTGAGTCGAAGTTTATCCATTCCTTTTACCCAAAGTGGGATGAAAGTGACATATGTGGGCCTCTCAATGATTTAGTGATGACATCTAAGCGCTTGGCCAAGCCGGGACTAAGTTGATGTGTTCAATTGTAGTCTGTTATCACTCGTCATGAATCGGAAGTCGGGAAATAGTATAGAGAGAATGATTGAAATTCATGTCTTTTGTCTATACGATATCTTGAGAATGGAGGAATATATAATCCCTTATCTAGAGGACACGCTATCTGATAAGATCAGAGTTGACAGCGGCTTTTGAAAGCTACGATTGCTGATCAGGTTCTGAAGTCATACGGAAAATAGTTATTAGACTTATCCAAGTGGGAGACTATTGGATTAGTGTCTAAGTCCATAACTGTTTTGGTATGTACTTGACCCGATTATGAGCATGGTCCTTTTGGGTTGCCTTCACTATAGCAATATGTAGGATGATTTAAGAAGAGAAAGGTTTAAATATGATTTATTAATATATTATGAGAATAATATATTAAAGGAGAAATCATATTGTTTAATTAATATTGGTCAAGAATTAATTAAGAATTAATTTTGTGGCTAAAAGGGATTAATTAAACTTAGGGGACTGAAGTTGTAATTATAAGATAATTATAATTGGGCTATGGATCACCTAATAATATATAGGTTGAACAAATTCTATGGGAAGCCCATTAGAAATCGTCCAAGGGATATGTTTAAGGAGTCCATGGGCTGCTTAGGGCCTAAGCAGTCAGATTAGGGTTTCCTAGTTGTAAACCCTAATAGCCTACATGTATAAAAGGGACCCTTAAGCCCCAAAAACGTGGACAACACTTCCATTAGGGTTTCCAGCCGTTTTTGGTGCCTCTTTTTCTTCTCCTCTTCATCTAAGTTGCATATGGTGCTACACTTGTGGTACTTGCTTTCAAGAGCTAAGGAAATTCAAGGAACTAGTTGTTATTGCTATATAACAACAAAAGGTATGTATTCTAGCATTATATATGAATTTTGAAAATTATAGTAGCATGCCAGGTTTCTTTTTGTGTTCATAAAGTTGTATAACTAATAGTGAAAACATAGATCCAATACTAGGGTTGCATGGACACATAGGATTGTTTGTATTAAACCCATCACTACCTTCGAGCTATTCTCTGTTATGTTGATGTTTATATTTATTTAGCCCTTTTATGGCTAGATCTAGTGCTTCTGATGCGGGCCCTAGTGTGGAGGATCGGGCCCTTGCGTTCCTAGAGGCCCACGATCGTGTGACTAAAGGAGCTTCACGGAAATAGCCATAACTTTGGCTACGAATCTCCGTTTCGGGCCTACGACCAGTCAAATCGAAGCTTGGAGCAAGGAGCACGTCTAGATAAGTACCTGAAGGGGACTTATCCATTTTTGAGTCCAGAAATCGCTTTCTAAATGGAGTTATGAACAATTTTGTTATTTTTCCTTAATTTTTGGGTTTTGTTTTTGGGTTTGTATTTGGCCCATGGACTTTTAGGGTTTCATTTTAATTTTTGCTTCTTATTTAACTGTTTTTGATGTAATTTGGACGTTCGATCATCAATTTTATGAACTTTCGATTTTCTCCCAAATTCTGTGTGTTAATCCAGATTTGAAGCCAATCCCATGGTATTCGTAGAATCAACGTGGTTTTGAAAAGATTGTCCTGGCTATTCTTTTAGAATCAACAGGTTCATTTTTGTTTATCTTTGTGTTGTTTTTTGCGCTGCATCAGTTGGTATCAAAGCCGAATTCCTGGTTCAAAATGCCTCCGAGGAGAAACAGGACGCCCGCTAATGTTCAAGAGCAAGAACTAGAAGAACGTATTATGGCACGAATGGAGGAGAGGATGGATCAAATGGTTGACCAACTGACTGATAGGATGGTCAAACTGATGAATCGAGGAGGGCAAAGGTCTCGAACACATTCTCAAGTGGAAGATGGTGAATTTGGGAACCCGTTCGGCGGTAGTGACGGTTCATATTCTGAAGATGATCTAGAAAGGCGGCCAAGGCGTGATCATAGAGGTGACAATAGGCGTTGGGAGGCCGGAATGAGAATCGATATACCGGAATTCGACGGGGTCAGTTTGAATCCAGAGGGGTTCATTGACTGGTTAGCTACTTTCGAGGAAGTTTTTGAGTTCAAAGAAGTCCCTGAAAACAAAAGAGTGTCATTGATTGCTACCAGGCTACGTGGTAGGGCATCTGCATGGTGGCAACAACTGAAACTGACACGAGACAGGCTTGGAAAGTCAAAGGTCGTGACTTGGAGGAAGATGAAGAAGTGTTTACGATCCAACTTCCTACCCCATAATTTTCAATGGTTGATGTACCAACGGTTGCAAAATCTGAAGCAGGGTGCCAAATCAGTTGATGATTACACAACTGAGTTCTACCAATTGATTGCCCAAAACGATATCTAGGAGACAGAGGAACAACTCGTTGCTCGATATATTGGGGGTCTACGGGTCCAAATCATGGACTCTGTAAATATGTTTGACCCGGTATGTATTTCTGAAGCGCACCAACGGGCGTTGGCTTTTGAGAAACAAAGTCGTCGGGTGGGAGGTTCGTCCTCAACTGCCAATATTGGAGGAAGTTCTGGGATGGGTGGTATGGTACCTCGTGTTGTGGCTAATCAACAAAGACCGACATCTAACAGTGTTGGACCAAATCCTAGGACAACTGTTAGTAGCATCTTGAAGTGTTTTAGTTGTGGGGAGACAGGTCACCGACAATCAGAGTGCAAGAAGGGTGGAAAACGTCATTTGTTTGCTGAGCAATATGACTGGAAAAATGATGATGCCGGTGAAAATTACGAAGATCCCCCTGTGTATGACGAAGAGCATCAATGCGAAGAGGAAGTTGTGACTGGAGATGTGGGGGTAAATTTGGTGGTAAGGCGGTCTTGTTTTACACCAAAAGTTGTTGCTGATGATTGGCTCAAACACAACATCTTTCAATCGACATGTACTATTTTCGGAAAGGTTTGTACTTTTGTTATTGATTCAGTAAGTTGTGATAACCTTATATCTGAAGAAGCAGTTCAAAAGTTGGCTTTCAAAACAGAAAATTGCCCTAAGCCTTACAAGCTATAGTGGCTTAAGAAGGGTGGCGAGGTCACTGTATCTAAACGAGCCCTTGTTCAATTTTCTGTTGGTACCACGTATAAAGATGATGTGTGGTGTGATGTGGTTGTTATGGATGATTGTCATTTGTTGTTGGGCAGACCTTGGGAGTATGCTCGTAACATAGATCATAACGGGCGGACTAATACTTACAGTTTCTTGTTTGGTGGTGTGAAGATTGTTGGAATAGTGTCTAAGGCTATAACTATATCCGGTTGTGCATGGTCCTTTTAGGTTGCCTTCACCATAGCAACTTGAAGGATGATTTGTTAAGAGAGAGTAAATATTATAAGGAATAATATTTGGCTATTTGATTAATATAAGTCATAAATTAATTGGTATTAATTTGGTGACTTAAAGAGATTAATTAAATAAGAGGGTATAAACTGTCAATTGTTTGATAGTTAGACTTTAGACTGTAAATCCATTTGGATATACCTTGGACGGATTCTAAGAGCTTTAGGATAGCTCAAATCGTCCATAGGGTTATCTATGGAATGGATTTGGATAGCCTTAAGAGAAGATTATCCAATTAGGGTTTAGGTTGAAACCCTTAAGGAGTCTACAAGTATAAATAGACCCTAGGGGTGAGGGAATTCGACACACAACCTTAACCAAGGAACCTCTGGCCGAATTCCTCCCCTCTCCTCTCTCCTAAATCATCTTGCTTGCTATTGGTGTTTGTAAGCCATTAGCGGAGTGACATTTGTGACTCTAGAAGCTCCAAGACAAACAAGATCAACAAGGAACTCAAAGGCTTTGTCAAGCTGTTTAGTGGGTGATCATGTGAAGACCTGGGATCAAAAGCTTTGTCAAGCTGAGTTTGCTCATAATCATGCTATCAACCGAAGTACTGGATATAGTCCATTCTAGGTAGTCTATTCTGTTCAGCCACGGGGACCACTTGATTTGATGTCACTGCCTGTTTCTAGGGTTGTTCCAAAGAAAGTGCAGGATTTTGTTGGAGGACTGCATGATGTTCATAAGGCTGTTCATGACAACTTGGTCCGAGCTAACTCCAAGTACAAGCAAGATGCAGATAAAAAACGCAGACAAGTTGATTTTGAAGTAGGTGACTTTGTTTGGGCTGTTTTGACTAAAGATCGTTTTTCGGTTGGTGAGTACAACAAGCTGTCAGCTAAGAAGATTGGACCGGTCGAGATTGTGGAGAAGATTAATTCCAATGCTTACCGTCTACAATTGCCAAGTCACATTCGTTGTTCCGATGTTTTCAATGTAAAGCATTTGCTTCCTTATTATGGGGATTCTTCTGATGATGACCATGGTGCACATTCGAGGTTGAATTTTGTCTACCCAGGAGGGGATGATGCGGGCCCTAGTATGGAGGATCGGGCCCTTACGTTCCTATAGGCCCACGATCGTGTGACTAAAGGAGCTTCACGGAAATAGCCATAACTTTGGCTACGAATCTCCGTTTCGGGCCTACGACCAGTCAAATCGAAGCTTGGAGCAAGGAGCACGTCTAAATAAGTACCCGAAGGGGACTTACCCATTTTTGAGTCCAGAAATAGCTTTCTAAATGGAGTTATGAACAATTTTGTTATTTTTCCTTAATTTTTGGGTTTTGTTTTTGGGTTTGTATTTGGCCCATGGACTTTTAGGGTTTCATTTTAATTTCTGCTTCTTATTTAACTGTTTTTGATGTAATTTGGACGGTCGATCATCAATTTTATGAACTTTCGATTTTCTCCCAAATTCTGTGTGTTAATCCAGATTTGAAGCCAATCCCACGGTATTCATAGAATCAACGTGGTTTTGAAGAGATTGTCCTGGCTATTCTTTTAGAATCAACATGTTCATTCTTGTTTATCTTTGTGTTGTTTTTTGCGCTGCATCAGCTTCCTTAGTCCCTTAAGCGATTTAGGTTCTAGATCTGGACCCTTGGAGGTCCAGAGTGTGCCTTTGCCCAAGCTTTTTATGAATCCATGGGGGTTTTGGATTAGGGTCCTTGTGTTTGAAGTCAAAACACCATTTATGAGTCAAGGAGTGTGTTATGAGCACCAAGTCACAGACTTTACGTGATGAATATGCTTAGGAGAGCCAGATTTATGAGTTGTTGGAGCGGATCTGACCTCAGAAGCAAGTTTGAGTTGATGCATGGCATGGACTCGCTGAGTCTGAAGAACAGACTCGGCGAGTAGCATGAAGATTGTCCTAAACCACTCAGTGAGTGGTCCAACCGAGTTATGGGTTGACTCAGTGACTCAGGAAGAGTTAGAGAGTGTAGACAGGTGGTTCGAGTCGAACTGGAACTCGTCGAGTTGTTCTTGAGACTCGACGAGTTGAGTCGGGGTGGCCCTGCGATTCTTACCAGGTGGAACTCGTCGAGTTAGGGGAATACTCGACGTGTCAAAAAGGGAACCCTAGAGAGTTGGTGAAAACGCTTAGACTCGCCGAGTCGCCCTAGTGCACTCACCGAGTCCGGTCAAAGTTGATCGTTGACCAGAGTTGACCAGTGTTGACTTGATAGGGGTAGTCAACCTTAGTGGTAAAAGTGTTAATTAGAGACATATGATGTTATAGGAGGATTATAGCTCGGAGGATCGAGCACGAGTGATATCCAGGATTCGCGAGTTATCGAGATACACGAGGTGAGTCTTCTCACTATACTTTATCTTGAGTAGGTAACCAGAGTTATGTGATCAGATTATTTGTATGATATATGTATGTGATGTGTTGTACTGCATTATATCTATGTGATTTATGTTGTGCATGTTTTAGAGTTGGAACCGGAAGGTTCACAGAGTTAGAACCTGAGGGTTCACAGAGTTTGGGTGCATGGACCCATAGAGTTATAGCCTCGAGTGGCTTATATGTGTTATGTGTGTGGTATTTTGGGAAACTCACTAAGCCTTGTGCTTACAGAGTTGGTGTTGTTGTTTCAGGTACTAGGGATGACCGTGGGAAGGCGCCGACTTGATCTGTACACACACATGAGATTTTTTTTATATATATATGATCTTGGGATTTTGTATGATGTGAATTGAGATTTTAAACTTAATGTTTTATGAAAACTAAATGATAAATGTTTTTATATTTGTGAAAAATTATTTTGAAAATTCACGGTGTTACAATTGGGTTTTTGTCCCAAGTGCAAGAAATAGCAATGTACTTTGGTTTTTTGTCTTAGTTTAAAAATAGCAATATACTTTGGCATTGATAAATGCATGTTGATTTGGTAATTGTTTTTTTGTCCCAGGTGTAAGAAATAACAATGTACTTTTGGTATTTCTTGTATTTAAGTGAAAGAAATAGCAATCTCCTTTGGTAGTTTGTATTTATGTTTGATAATTCAACTTACAAGTTTATATATGTTGTTATTTATTATATAGTTGGAAAATCTTCGAGCAATACTCAAGGACCCGACATGTAGAGAGGAGCTTTGTGCGTTTTTTTAATCATGGAAAGATTGAGGAGGAAATGATGGAAACAGAGATGATGGCTCGTCGGATAATTACTTTGTGTTTTGTATGTTACACTCGTCGTGACAGTTTGCTACTTGTTACAATTATAAAACTTTGATTGTTTATTTTGGTATGAAATTAGTTATAACAGTATTTGGTATCTAATCGGATGTTATTATGTAATTTTTTTCTACTTTTAATGTCGTTATGAATTGGTTTTTTTGCACCAAAAATCATCGATTTTTAAAAAAAAAAATGAAAAATGTTATTACCGGCGACACAGGGTATTATTAGCGATAGAAGCATTAGCAACGAGAAATATCTTTACCGACAACATTTTGAACAATAGCAACAGAATAGTAGCGACGACTTTTCTTGGCTTTAGCGGCGACTTCTGTCGCTGCTAATTCCATTTTTCCTTTTAGTGATAGCTCATAGGGGTGTGCATCAAACCGCACAAACCGTATAAACCGCCCGCACCACACCACACCGCACCGCATAATGCGGTTTTGGATGCTCGTGGTGCGGTTTGCGGTTTGTAGTTTTCATAAACTGCACTATGCGGTACGGTTTGCGGTTTATAGTTATCAGAGCGTGGTTCAAACCGCACTGCAACATATATATATATATATATATATATATATATATATATATATATATATATATATATATATATATATATATATATATATATATATATATATATATATATATATATGCACACACACACATACAACACGCTAGATGTTTACTACTTTTAATACCCTTAATAGTGTTTATGAGATTTCCATTGATAAACATGAGTCAAAATGGGAAACCAACTATATCAAAAATATGTGTTTACACTACCATAAGTTCATATTATAATTTTAAAATATTGTAAAATATTTTGATGTTATGCATAAAGACAGATAGTTAATCTTTTTTTTTTTATAGAATATAAAACAACACACACTTATTATGTTTAAAACTAAATTTAATATTTATGTTTATGAAACCGCATAAACCGTACAAAAACCGTAAAACCACACCGCATAACACAGTTTATTACCTTTGCGGTGCGGTCTGTAGTTCCCGAAAATAACAAACCGTATATGCGGTGCGATTTGCGGTTTTGAGGATAAACCGCACCGCGAAAACCCCTAATAGCTCGTAAAACTTCCTAAAACTTGATGATCTATTTTGATTAATTCAATTCAATTAAGTTGGAATGTTGTACAATTTTATATAGAAGTTACATACAGTGGTATAACAAGTGTAATTTACTTATTTTAAATTGTCAAGTTTTTTTAAAAGATAAAAGGTTTATAGTTTATCATATTAAATTGTAAAAAGTATTTTTAACAAAATGACAAAAATATGTTACATTTAAAATTTTAATCGATATAAGTTTAACTTGATCAACTAATTAACTATATATAGGTAGGTCTACGTTTGCAACTATGGAAGAATAGAATCGAATCTCGTAAGCTTGAGAGTAAGGATTAGTACTGATGTTGACGATTCCTTTGGTTTACTCCATATTTACGTATTCCAGTTTTATTACCACAAGCCAAACCACATGCATGCATTTTACCTTATATTCTTCCCTAATCTCATCTTCCCTGCATCATCTCAACCACCGCCATGGCACGACCAACTCCGACCCTTCTGCATTTGCTCTTCCTCGGGATCTTGATCCTTTCCTCAGGTATGTACAATCACCACCATTTCTTTCCTGTGCATAGATTCATTAACATAGCTAACTCGGTAACGCATTCACAGGAAACATATTATCAGACTGTGCAAGAGTTTTCACGATAACTAACGATTGTGACGAGACAATATGGCCTGCCATAACCCCCGGCGAGAGCTTTGGTGGTGGAGGATACGCCCTAAAATCCAAAGAATCCAGAGTCCACACAGCACCCACCGGTTGGTCAGGTCGGATATGGGGTAGAACCAAGTGCAGTTTCGACAGCTCCGGCAATGGAACATGCCTTACCGGCCGATGTGGCTCATCACTCCAGTGCACTGCCTCCGGCGAGACCCCATCTACGCTTGCTGAGCTCACCCTCACCCCACTGGAATTTTACGACGTTAGTCTTGTTGACGGCTTTAACCTGCCAATGTCTGTTAGGCCCGTTAATGGTAAGGGAAACTGTAGCGTTGCTGGATGCGTTGGCGACTTGCGCCAAAACTGCCCTTCGGAGCTTTCTGTTAAGGCTGGTGGTAAGGTTGTGGCTTGTCGAAGTGCTTGTGATGTGTTTAACACTGATGAGTATTGTTGTCGGGGTATTTATGGGAACTCTGCCACGTGCAAACCAACGTATTACTCGAAGAAATTTAAGAATGCTTGTCCTACTTCGTATAGTTATGCGTACGACGATCCATCAAGTATTTTCACTTGTACAGGAGCCGATTACATTATCACGTTTTGCGCATCGAAGTAGGTTTTTCCTCTATGCTTGTACTACGTATATGCACGCTTATCATATTAATTATATGGTTGCTAACTAGTAGTATAATTTTCATTCGATTTCAGGAACCGGCCTCAATGCACATATCACGACAATAAGTTGACTTGCAGCGGATCTGGGAAGGGTTTCTTTCAGAATTGGATATTGAGTACGATGATGGCTTTGATAGTCGGTTGTTTGTCGGTGATGCTATAATAAGTCGGGATTTTATGTTGTTTTTATCGGTTGTCCTTTTTTCCACAGAAGTTTAAAACTTGTGTCTTCTTTTTTCATCCTAATTAATGTTGAAATTATTTGTTTAATATCCAATATACTTTGGTAAATTGGTGTAGGATTCGGAGATTGATAGAAAAATAAGATATTTACTGAATCCATAATTCCATAGTGATAAGATATGATGGTTAATTATGTCATGAATACCAACATGTAACTAACATATATAACATGCAACTAACATCTATATGAAATAATTTGTAATCATAAGCTAAAGTAACTTGCTTCAATCGAATAATCGTGACATGAAACTTTTGGTTTGGATAGTTCAACTTTTGGTAAATTTTACCAATTATAATGGATCGATTAAAGAAAAAAAATAATTTTTGAACGGGCCTGCAGCTGCACTTATCATCGAAAAAGAACCAAATAGGGACCAGCAAAGACGTGGCCATGTAGAAGGTTTTTTTTTTTTTTTTTTTTTTTTTTGTAAAATAGGGATGTTTGAAAAGAGGTTTGTAGAAATAGGGGTGTTAGGAGGAGACCCCACAACCCACAACTTCGGTCCAATATTTTTTTGAATTTACATTATGCACCCTTAACTAGTTATAAGTATAACCCTTGAACTATCATCTTTTCTTTTTATTTATATCCTTAGTTTTGAAAATTTTATTTTCAAACTTTATTATATAAAATGTATAAATTAATTTATTGAAAGTGTATACTTAAAATTTAAGTATTGTTTTAAGCATATTATATCATGAACAGATGTCACAATACCTTCAAATTGATATCAATATTTAATATATTATAATGTTGTGAAATTATAATATGAATTAAATGGTAAATTAGAATACGAATAAAACACTAAATTAAAATACAACCAAATTACGTACAAATTTACAATAAAAGTTAAATGCTAATTTAGAAGACGAACTCAAATTGATAATAATATTTTATTTATAACAAATTATCTTCTCTAATAAATGAATGTTTTTTTTTGACACTTGTTACACTCTCATTTATTTTACCATATGTTATTTTTTGATTATTTTGAATTAATTTTTATTCCATATAAAAAAGAAAAAAAAACACTTTAATTTTAGTAATTCAATATTTTTCTCATTTTTCTTATAAATTTAAATTTCTCAAATGTTTATATATATTTAATTATTTTAATTACACCCATATAATACATTGGGCTCACACCTAGTATAATTATATTACAAATTAATACAAGTTTATTATGACTTGTCTTTTCAATAGAAAAATATTAAAGTGTTTGCAAAAAGCCAATGAAAAGTGATACTATTTTTGAACCGCATTGATTAAAGAAAATTGACTACAAAGGTATAAGCATGTAAGCCTTTAATATTCCATCATTTTTTGTCTTTGATGCTTTAAAGTAATCTCATGAAGGTACAACTATGTAAGCCGTAAAAGATCTTGTTGGGGTATTGGCAACACCACACAAAAAAGGAAGTTCATTAAATATAGGAGAGAAATAAAAAAAATCCATCTTGAAGCTTGGAAGTACTTAAAGCAAATTAACAAAAGTCAATGGTGTATTTTATATTGTAACTCTCAGTTTCAGATTTGCTCCGTTGCCTGGGGCTACGGACCAGTCATCAGTTGTTATAAGGGTTAGGGCTTCGAGAAAGGAAGTATTCAACCCATTTTGGATGTAGTTGCCATGGTATAAGTGATCCAAATATTCGAGTCTGTCTTCAAAGCCAAAGGTATGATTATAATTGGGGATCTCGATATTTTATAGATTTTGCGTTTTGTTCGAGACGTTTTAAGGCTTGGGTGTGTTGTTAGGAGCGTAGGGCTTCTCACCACCTTTTCGTGGATAAAAGTTTCATTGGAAATGGGCCTGGTATGGGGGAGCTATGGTATTTTGAAGCTATTGGCAATTTTGATCCCTAATGGAAATAATTGGCGAAGCAGTCCCATACATGCAAGGTAGCATGTGCGTGAGTACGCCCAGCGTACATGTGGGAATGGACGCGGGTTTGGGAGACGTAGGCCCAACGTACAAGAAGTACGCCCATCGTATGTTCAAGATCCCCAAACCCTAATTTTACGGGTTGGCTCACTATTTTAGCACCTTAAGTCCAAGGTGTGCACCCCTTTTTCATCCTCTAGTGTCTTAAACCCTAAATATCGAGTTATAGCATCATCCAAGAGGGTTATATGCCTTGTATGTGCATTTTTGGTGGATTCTAATCTATTTCAAGAAGTGGAAGCTTGGTACAAGGTGGTGGTTCAAGGAAAGGCTTGTGGATTTGGACTCTTGATGCATTTTCAGCTTATTGAAGGTAAAAAGTTCTTAGCTTCATCATTAGAAGTTGATATCTATGATTATGTGGGTTTTTGGTCCCTTTTTGACATCTTAAGTGAGATCTAGTGGTTGGACATCACTTCAGAAGCTTTGAGTTGCCACTATTGGTAAATCTAAGGTTATAAGTTTATAAAAATACTTGCTTGATGCTTAGATGAGTTCGATGCATGTTCTTGTTGGGTTTTAATGAATTGAATTGGTAATTGGGTCCCTTTAAGCCATGAAAATGTATAAAGGTGCGACTTTATGCATTAAGAGCTTCATTTGGAGGTTTCTTAATGTTTAGACGCAAAATTCTTAATTGGTTTAGTCACAAAAGGTGTTTGGAGAATCTGCGGGTATGCCCCGTGTAAGTCCTTGTATGCCCCACTTACTAATTTAAGGCCCCAACCTTTGTCTTCGAGTACGCTGAGCATACCTATGGGGGTACACCCCGCGTACGTGCATTAGTGGGCTTATGCATGGGTTTGGGTTTTGTATGTTGGGCTTTTGATCAAGGGAATCTTAGAGTCTCGGGATTTTGTTTGGACACATCTAGTTAGACCGAGATTTTCTATTGGGCCTTGGTGGGCCCAATGGGCTTAGACCTTTAGGCCATCAGAGAATTATTATTGGACTAGGAATTTTGGGCTTTTGGGTAAGGCCACATGGAGTTGGGCCCAATTTGGAAAATTGGGTCGTTAATAGGCTCTTATGGATCTTATAGTTTTGGGCCTTGTTAGTTTTGGGATCGGGCCTTGGTTATGAGTCTTGATGGGCTAGGGGTAAAATGGTCATTTTACCCTAAGTTTGGTCTTTGGATCATGATTTGGAATTCGATTGCTAATTGGATGTTGTTTTGTTAATTGTTAGTTTGGGAAATCGTCAGGACAGCAACTAGGGATTTCGTGCAGTGAGCTAATGCACTCAAGGTGACTCTCCTCACCGTGTTTAGCGGATCGAAGGCACCAATTCCAGCCCATGACTATTATGTTAGGATGCTATTTGTATGCGTGACTCTTGTATGTGTATGTATTGATATGTATGTTGGGTGGGGCCCGATGATTATTCTATCTACTAGTATCAGGTTGTGTACATATGATTTGTATGTGGGTAGGGCCCGACGATTGTACAGTATGGTATTATATTTATGATCTTTGCATCTGTTGAATGTTTATATGATTTATGGTTATGCAAGTGTGGGCGGGCCCCGTATCTCAATTGAGTGTGGGTGGGGCCCGTATCTCATCGAGTGTGGGCGAGGCCCATATCTCATCGTTATTCGAGTGTGGGTGGGGCATATATCTCATCGAGTGTGGGCGGGGCCCGTATCTCATTATTGCATGATACATATGGTATGTGGTATTTGGGGAACTCACTAAGCTTTGTGCTTACTTTTTTCAGTTTATGTTTCAGGTACTCCAGTTTTTAAATGAAGAGCTTAGGACAATCGCAATGCATACACCCATCTTTTTCGCGATATGTGATCTTTGGGATTGAACTCTAATAATTGTTTTATTTGAAATGCTTTTTGATGTTTAGAAGAAAGCTACAATAGTGTTTTGATTATAAGAAAATGAATTTTTAACCTTGGATTTTGGGTCGTTACAAGTTAGTATCAGAGCCTTCGTTTGAGGGATTTGCGCATGCTCTCGGGTGTGCCTGAACTGAAACTGAGGGTTTGTGAAAAAATTTATTACATGAAAATTTAACTAAAACGAAATTTCTAATCAAAGAAAGGGGTGTGATGTGTGCAATCGGCCGAGCTCAAGTAAGTGGTTCCCAAAATTCCAATACATGTTATTTATGATATATGCTATGATTATGGGAATTGCATGCTAGTTTAGGGCTAAGAATCTGCTCAGTATTATGTGATAAGAGAGATGCCTTTTTTTGCTTGATTGTATGAGCTTTAGAATTATATGCTACCGTAGATTCCTGATTAGAGGATAGAATTGATTGATTAAAGTATGTTGGTTACTTTTCCATGGTCTGAATGCTGCTTGCTTTGTGCTTTGTGGGACTCTTAGAAATGTGAGTTAGCTACTAAGTGAATGTGCTAAATCACATGTGGCACATGTTGGATAATCTCAGAGCAATGGATTTGACCCCATTGCGCAACTCTCATTTGATTCCAACTATTGAGTCTTTTACTCGAAGGATTATCTGATCTCTGTTGCATGTGACTGTATTCATGAGGAAGCTAATTGACATTGGTGGGGAGTGTAGTTACGATTTAATCGAGTTTATAATACGAGATCAGGGTAAAGAAAGAATTAAGAGCACAAGATCTAAACATAATCTGGTTGGCTCGATTATACTTTATGGAAAATACAGAGAAATATAGAGAGTACAAGTCGAATGCAAAAGCTACCCTCTAACTCTAGTATTCATCCCATCTTTATAGGGATAAGAAAAGCATACAAAAAATATAAGGGACTAAGACACTTAAGCTTCGATACAAAATCCCCTTATAATAAACAACTACAGAAACATTTGATACTAAGAATGACCTACACAACCTTCAACATCTCACAACAACTTTCCACCTCATCATTCTCCCCCTTTGTGAGAAGTGTCGAATATAAGTCATTAGTATCTAAGTAGCTTGATGTATCACCCTTCGAATCTCAGCATACCAGTTAACCACCTTGCGAATTTCAGCTTTGTCACCTTCATTGTTCTTTGCACAACTATTCATTTGAATAATAAGGTTGGTGTAATGAGGTGTGGTATATCTTTCAACATCACAAGCTTGAAACAGAAACTTCATAATCTTCCCATTCTTATTCTTTCCAACAAACACAATCCCCAAGGGCTTCAAGGATATCTCCCCATCTTCATAACTCTTCAAACTAGCTTGACTTTTTAGCATCGATTGTGGCACGGTGATTTGTTTACCAATAGCCAAGGCTAATTCGACATCAGCTAAAGCAAGATATTCATAGTAATTGTCTATGAACAACTTGATGTGATCAAATCGTATTAAGAAGTTTTCTTTGTTGGTTAATTGAAGCTTTGAGAATCTATTCCCTTCAGAATTCTTGCAACATAAATCAGATCATGAACAACTCATTAAAGGAAAGTCAGCCACTGAGAAGTCAAATGCAACATTATTTACTCTGACTACATGATAACGGTAATTCTACAATACTCCCTCGAACAATAAGTCTTTGGAAATATTGAGAACTCAAACTATCTTGACCAAAGACCAGATCTCCTCTTCCCTTTTTCCCAGAACTACATGAAAATGAATCTTCATTCTCTTAAATTCTTCTTTGTCTTCGAATTTATCGGGAATTTGATATTGTTCAGCCATGAACATCATTTTGTTGATAGGGAAATCTAACTGATTAAAATCAGTATTCTTTGTAGCATAACTCTTTTTGGGAATCTTTTCGAAATCATGCATTTCCCCGGTAACGACTAAAGCTTCGATATTTTCATAGCAATAATGTTTCGAAGGATCACCTTTTTCCATCCAGGAGGGTCATTAGCTCTTTGTCAAACACTACTTTGAATTTGCCTATGCTTCACATTTATTTTTCAATAGCAACTTTCTTTTCTTTAGCAGTTGGTTCTATTGAAATGTCTTTCCATTTATTTTTCATTTCTTCTATCGATGGAGGTGGCTTCGAAGAACTTGAACCTCCAACTAAAGAAAAAATTACAATACCTTTTGTTAAAGGCTTTGTCGTTGTTGTTGTTGAAGTAATTTTTGATGAAACCATTTGGTAATGGAATGGGAATTTGACTAGACATAACTTTCCCAACTACTTTTGCATCTTCATCACCTTTTGAAGAGTCACTTCCTCCCATACTGGCCTTCAAACCCATGCCCATGCCAACACTAAGTTTTTCTCCTCCTTCCACCCTTGTATGAATAGTTCAGGCATCTGTTGGCATCAGATTCACTAGGTTGGCAATAGGACCTAATTCTGTTTGAATGATAGACTCTGACAACCAAAATTTTAGAGTTAAAAACTCAGGAGTGAATAATGATGTGGATGAGGAACCAGTCTTTGTAACTAATTCCTTGAGATTATTCACCAGAACTTCAACTCTGTCAAAACTCTGAACATCAAATTCAACCTTCTTACCAATCTTCAGAATTAAAGACTGATATCACTGGGCAACATTCGTAACATCATCTGCAATTATATCCACTTTTGTGTGGAGAGAAGAATAGTCGTTAATAAGAGCTGTAACTTACTTTACCATATCAACCCTTAGTTCTTCGATCTTGAGATTTACATATTTTCGAACCTTCTTGAAATCTTGAACAAATAAGAGATGCCTTTATTTTGCCACATACTTCAATTCCTTCAGCTCATGATTGAAAATTGAAGATTGAGCCTTTACACTATTCTCATTTTCCTGGTCCAGTATCTCTATCTCATTACGCAAAGAAATCTCCTGAGCCTTGAACATAACATCGACTTCAATTCCGAATATCGAATGACGATCCCCTGCATCTGCCTGAAGCTGTAACAATGAATAAGCTTCTTGTTTAGAATCTTAAACTATTTACCAAACATTAACATTTGATTTGGTATATTTTCTTCTTCTGGATCGAACTCAATATCAGCAAATGTGTCCATAAATTCACCATCTTCAGTGGTGTCATCGTCATGAACTCTTTTGGGGCCTTCAGTGGATTGTGATGGGAATGAAGAAGTGATGGGTTGTTGTAGAATGTTTTCAAAAGTTGGTGATTATGAGGATTGAGGTAATGTTGTTGAATAGGAATATAGAATGGTGGTAGTGAAACAGTGGTATTAACAACAGATGTTTCAAAAGATAAGGAAATAATAAGAGTAGGATTACCTTGGGCTTGGTTTTTTGAAACTCCTTTACACATGTTGACATTTTAATCCATATGAGATATGTTCACAGGGATGCTTGAAGTTCGAACTTCGTTAAAAACTGATTCGGCATTCAAAACTTTGGGTGGTTTAACAGTAGTCTTTGCAGGAGTGGATACTTTTAAATTATCGCCTTGATTAATGGTTGTGTCCACATTAGATATTTACATAGAGCCATCAACACCTCTAGTCTCCTCGAATTTCGGCTTGATTGGAGAGTCCCTCGTTGATGATGGAACGCCCATATTATCATCACGAAGTGGAGATTCTAGTACTACTTCGTCGTCCATTGAATCTTCAACCAACTTTCTCTTTTTCTTCTTAGAAATTCATTTGTCCATATCTTCAGCTCTTTGCTTTTTAGATGCAGGAGATACAGGAGTTGGAATTTCACAAATAACAACACCTTTTTGATTGATTTTTTTTTTTGGCTTGCGGATGATCTTGGATACACCTTTAGGAGAAAAACTACTGGACCTCTCTGGTGAATGACGTGGCCTATGATCCATTTTCTTCAACCGTTTTAAGACACCAGATTTCGAAGGCATGACCTCCTTGGCAGGTGTAGAAGATTCTTTAACAATTAGCTTAGTAACTTTCTTTGGAGATTTATCAGACTTGACAACTTTCTTTGAAGTAGCCTTTACAACTTTCTCCACTAGCTTAAGAATGGGTTTCGAAGGACTACCCTTATCCTCTTTCTTGGATTCTTTTCTTTTTTTTCGATAAACCACCAATGCTCTTTGGTAAGAAAACACCAGTTTCAAATGAAGAATTGATTGTTTTCAAGTATGCCACCAAAATTGGATTTAAAGGATCAACCTTGCAAAGCATATCATCTGGAATGCGTGCAACTGTCGGAAACATATCCGGATCATTTTCCATAGTCTTAGGATAGTGATACAAGGAAAATTTAGTTGTCTGTTCATCTTCAGGGACCACAATACCTTCCTTATCATAAGCAAACTGTAAGATTAGATTCCAATAATGAGCACACAAAATCCCATTCACCATATGTGTGCTTCCAATACTTTTCACAAACTCTTCCCACAACTAAGTTGCATAATCAACAGGTAAATCATAGTAGATGGCTGCTACCAAGGCATAGATTTTCAATTTTGCATTATCTAATCCAACACTTCGACCTATCAAGCATCGAAGGTAAATACCAAATAAAAAATCCAGATACAAGGAAAACAAGATTTTTTGTAATCACTTATTTTTTTTGAGAATCGGTTGATATCCCATCTTGTTGAACATGTGAAATACTTGTTTATTTGATACCTCATAGAAAGATTCGAAATTACGGATATTCAAGATCCGATCAAATAGCTTCTTGGTTAGTTTAAGCTTCCTGTCATTGATCACCTGGAAGGTAACCACTTTGATCGTCTTGCTATATACCGTAGTTGAACCAATAAGAGATAACCATGTCAATGACACAGAAAAAGAAGAGAACATTGTTGTTAACAGAACATAATTTTGCAAAGAAACAATTAGTATCTGCAAAGCTTCAGGGTACTGAGTAACATCAAGTTGAACTCGAAAATCAGTGCATTGAATCTTCATGAGTGGTTGAGAAGTAATGTCATTAGTTGTCTGATATGGATCAACATTAGCGTGTGTGGCCACCATTGTTGGGGTTTGAACCAGTTGAAGAAAACAGAGTGTAGAAGGGCAATGCAATTTGGGGATATTTTGATTGCGTAAAGTTGGAATGCAATCCCCCAAACCATTTTTTTATGTAAGAACCAATTTGTATTGGAAGAGGTTAGCATTAATTGTTGGCCACGTGTCACCATGAAAACTGGGCTTGTAGCCATAAAAGTAGTCATGTCTGAAAAGTGATGATCACTTTTTCCATGAAAAGAACAAGATCACCAGAATGTAACATCAATCAGTCTGTTCGTTTGCCCCAAGAGGATAAGAACCGTCAGTAACCCTTCGGCATGGAGGCAAGGCTCTTTCACTTTTGGGTTGAAAAGCGAAGTCATAAGCGAAACTTTTTGAAATCATCAGCCTGAGTTGGTATTACCCAGAACCTCAAGGATTTCGGTGTGTGTATGTGTGCCGAAGATTGAGATGAGATCAAGAAAAAAAAATTAGATTTGTGGTGTCAATAAAAAATTGACATAAAGAAGTAAGATCCCAGGAAAAGATCATTTCGTTCTACATCAAGAGAGATGTCGAACAACTTGTGCGGGTACCCGTGAATTACAATCGAATACTTATAGAGAAGTATCGAAGGGATTCTTTTATAAGGCTTCACGGGTGGATAAGCATTTCGTTACATATCACAATTCAATTTAAGTGTGAGAAATTGTAAACAAAATTACTTGTTTGACCAGTGTAGTCAGTGACAAGTATGGTGAGAAAATTATTTGAAGTAACAAAGAATCAAACTGATACTCAGACGGAAATCATATTCCAAAAAAATAAGTCCTGGATCTTATGAGGTAATAATGTAGTGGGTTTCAAACATTTTAGAAAGACCATGCAAAAAGAAAGAATATGATTTTGAGTATCGAAAAAAGATACTGAAACAAATGTTTCATTATAGTCTAGAACAAAAGTTCCCCATCAATTCCATTAATGTTTTGAAATATTGGGTTTCACTTTCATCACGATCTCATGAATCCATATCATAAATACATATTGGTTACATACCTATAACTTGATTGGTTTGGACCAGAGATGTCTTGGGTATGTGTCATTGTGTGTGATTATGTAAGAATAGTTGATGAAAAAGATTTGTTAAAGAATCGAAAGTACCTCTACTATTAGTTCACCAAGTAGAAAACTCGTAACTCATTTGAGAAGACTAAGGTAGGTCAGGGACTAATGTAAATATAGCTTGATTGGGAAAGAATCCTCATAATGAGAAATCCATTAAGGCTTCGAAAAACACATTGAGTCAAGGAGGCTTGGGTTGACATGCTGCAGCATGCTTCTAGGGACGCCTAACTAGTGTAAAGTATTGAAGATTTAGCTTTCCCTAGAGCTGCAAAACATGTTCCACTATATTTCTTCGCTAGAATGCTTCACAAACATGGTAAACACACAACATAGAAGAACGAATATTTTGGCTTTTTGTTTTTGTACGAATATAAGAAAAATAAGAAAACTTTTTGATATTTTTGATTTTTGAATGAAAATAACAAAAATTAAAAAAAAAAATCTTTTTAATACTTTTGATTCTTGAATGAAAATAACAAAATAAGAAAATATTTTTGAGATTTTTGAATGAAAAATAATAAGAAAAGAAGAAAAATGTACCAGACATGCAATGTGTAAAATGTTGACATAAGGAGTGAAAGTATTGACATTACTGAAATATTGAGGTAGCGAAGTGTGTACTGAATTGTTCAGAGGAATGTCAAATGTGAAGCATGTCAAAGCCTTGACTACGAACAGTAATCTATGAATGGATCAACGAGAGTTCGACATCACTTGTCATTTTGACAAATGTAGACCAGGGACAACATTCGCATCTAGCATGCCTAAGCCTTTCTAAAAATCTTAGAAAAGTTTTCTCATCCAATGGTTTTATGAAAATATCAGCAAGTTGATCAACAGATTTCACAAAATGAATTTCAATGTTGCCTTCCTCAATATGATCTTTGATAAAGTGGTAACGAAACACAATGTTTTTTGTCATCGAATGTTGCACTGGATTATGGTAGATGCGAATGGCACTTTATTAATCACAATACAATGGAATCTTCTTCATGTTGATTGCATAATCACTTAGTTGACTTTGAATCCATATGATTTGAGAAGTTGAAGCTGCAACAACAACCTACTCTACTTCTGATGTGGAAATCAAAAAATATGTTTGCTTTTTCGATGGCCAACTAACAAGCTTCCCATCCAAAAGTTGACATCCACCACTTGTGATTTTGCGATCAAGTTGACAACCTCCCAAGTCTGCGTCTGAAAATGCTTGTATAAAAGATCCTGTTTTCGAAGGATACCATAATGTTAGCAAAATTGTGTTTTTGAGATAACGAAAAATGTTCTTGACAGCAGTGAGATGTGGTTCCCTAAAATTCGATTGGTACCTAGCACAATTACAGACGGAAAACATTTTATCAGGTCGACTAGCTATTAGATATAATAATGAACCAATCATGCTTCGGTGCGAGATCAATAGCTGGTTTGTCTAACAAAGGATGAAGCCTTGTTCCAACTGCCATAGGTACATGCAAATTAGAACTATTCTCCATACCAAACTTTTCAAGCAGGGTTCGAGAGTATTTCTCTTAATTGATAAAAATTCCATCTCTACTTTGACGAATGTTTAACCCCATAAAATTATTTATTTTGCCCATCATGCTCATCTCAAACTGGCTTTTCATCATTTTCTCAAATTCCTTCGACATATTAGGATCAGTAGAGCCGAAAATAATATCATCAACATAAATTTGAACAAGCATGAGATGATTCCCAACTTTCTTTTGAAAGAGAGTGTGATCAACTGATCCTTGTTTGAATTTCAATGATTTTAAAAAATTAGTAAGAGTGGCATACCAGGTTCGAGGCGCTTATTTAAGTCCATAAACAACTTTATCTAATACATAACAATGATTAGGATATTGAGAATTTACAAAACCTAGGGGTTGCTTGACATACAGCGTTTCTTCTAGCACTCCATTAAGAAAATCACACTTTACATCTATTTGATATACGTCGAAATCCTTGTGTGTTGCATAGGCTACAAAGATTCGAACGGCCTCAAGTCTTGCAATAGGGGAAAAGGTTTCTTCATAATCAATTTCTTCTTCTAGCGAATATCCTTTTACTACAAGCCTACCTTATTTCGAACAATGTTACATTCTTTATCAGTTTTATTTTTTAATATGCATTTTAAACTAATTACTGATACATTTTCAGGTTTTGGAACAAGTCGCTAAACTTTATTTCATTCAAATTTATCCAATTCAGATTGCATGGATACAATCCAATCAGGATCATCCATAGCATTCTTGATTGATTTTAGTTCAATCATAGAAATAAACACATTAAACATACAAAACTCTTGATTAGCATTAAGTACCTATTCTTCACACGTAGCTGAGCCCTTGTCAGAACACCATCTTATGGATCACCAAGAATTTGTTCATGTGGATGACTTTGTGTCCATCTATCCATCGGTGGATATACAGGATCAAAATCAAAAGGTTCATCTTCGTATGTTTCATCCATTTCAGATCATTCTTCTGCAATGGACATGTTATCAGATATTTCATGAAAAACATCAATATGTATATGCGAAGAATTTGTAAATAAGCATCTTGCTCCCCCTCAACAACTGGATTAACAATATGATGCTCCCCCTCGACATCATCATTCAATTGACTTTACCCCCCCCCCCCTTGAAAGTACGATCCCCCTCAACATTACTAGTTGAACTCAAATGCCCCCCTCCACTTGAGCAGTAGGCATATCACTATTAAACTTTTGTTGTTCATTGGAGAATTGGTTGAAGAATCCAACTCAACAACATCCTGAGTGATAGTTGAATCATCAGTATGCTTCGATGCTTCAGGTCCTTGATTATCATCAACATGAACTTCTTGATAAATAGCCTTATCAGGAACAAAAAAATGAAATCATCATAAAAATCTAAATCTAAAGAATTTAAACTTTGAGTGTTATCATTTGATTCATTCATAATTGGCTTTTGTTCAAAACACTTTTCAACTCTCTTAACATAGTATTCATAAAAGGTAAGATTAAATGTTTCTTCAATTTTCTTGGTTCGTTTGTTTAACACCCTGTATGTAACTGAATTATGAGAATATCCTAGGAATATCCCTTCACCAGCTTTTGACTGAAATTTTGAAACGTTATACTTATGATTTATAATGAAGCACTTGTAACAAAAAATATGGAAAATTTTAACATTTGGTTTCCTGTTGTTAATGATTTCATAAGGGGTTATATTAAAACGACGATGAATGAAAGATCGATTCAGAGTAAAACACCCTGTCGAAATGGCTTCAGTCCAAAGATATTACGGAAGATTTACATATGTAAGCATAGTTCTTGTTGCTTCACAAAGAGATTTGTTCCGCCTTTCGACAACAACATTTTATTGAGGTGTGTAAGGAGAGCAAAAATTATGCGAAATTCGTTAGTCAGTTAAGAACGAATCAAGAATCTTGTTTTTGAACTCTGAGCCATTGTCACTCTTGATCTTTCGAACCTTCTTCTTTAAACTCACTTCTATATGCTTAATAAAATCAATCATTGCTTGAGTTGTTTCTGATTTTAATCGAAAAAAATACACCCAAGTAAACCTAGAAAAGTCATCAACAATAACCAAAATGTACCTTTTCTTGTTGAGAGTTTCAATAGTCGAAGGACCTCAAAGGTCAATATGAAGAAGTTCCAAAGGTTCAACAATCTTCGAATCAATGATAATTGGATGGCCTTGTCTATGTTGCTTCCCTTGTTCTTAAGTTACACATAAAGTATCATTATCAAATTTTAATACAAGCAAACCTCGAACAAGATCATTGTTGACTAGTTTATTTAAATTCTTGAAATTCAAATGAGAAAGTCTTCGATGTCATAGCCAGCTGATGTCTGATGATGGTTATGATAGGAAGCATATTGAGGGAACACCCACAATAGGTTTGATGTCAAGAGTAAACATATCTCCTTTTCTTTTTGACTTGAGCAAAACTTCCTTTGTATCGATATTCGAAATCACACTTCCTTCTTCATTAAACACCACCTGATTTCTAGTGCCCACAACAAGTTGCAAAACACTTATCAAGTTATGTTGAAGACCGTCGGCATATGCTACTCTGTTAACAGTAGACTTGTCATTCATTACTTTTCCATATCCTTTGACTTTACATTTGTTATTATTTCCAAACTTTAGTACTCCAACATTTTCCAGACTTCGAAAATCTCTAAGGTTTTCTTTCTTCCCAATCATGTAACGAGAGCAACCACTATCAATGTACCATTTGTCATCATAATGTTCGTCACATAATACCTACAACCAGTGAAAGAATTTAAATCCCTAAGGTTGTTTGGGTCCTTGGTTATTAGAGCAAAATGCATGATGAAAAGAACGTCCTAAAACCCAATTACACACTTTTGATTTTAAACTATCAATTAACTCCACTTCATTAGAAAAGGGAACTGAAATAAAAAATTTCGTTTTTTTTAGAATCAACACTGAATTTCCCTTTAACCTTCTTAGCTCCTTTCACATCAACTTTTGCCTTTGGAATAACTCTCCACTGTCGAACCGATGAATTCAACTCCTTTGATGATGAGGTTCCGTTTGTTGATTCATTCAAATTACTTTCATAAGCAACCTTGATTTCTTCTTGTGAAAACTTCCCATTTTGATAAATTTTGCCTTTCCATTCTAACCAATGATTGATGTTTTTAACATTTGTTGTTCCTTTTGAAAACGAAACATTACTTGGCTTCTTCGAAGATGGATTGGGAAATTGAGGTTGGGTTGGTTTAAACATCACATTTCTTTTTTCATTGACATTGAAGTTTTCAAATTGTTGTTTTGGAAAACAAGATTTGACTTGTGATTGAAATCGGTTTTGAAACCGTTTTTGATAACCAACATTTGATCTTTAAAAAGCTTGTGGACCATTCAAAAATTTCTTTTGATTTGAAAATGGAGAAGAATTCCTTCGTTAATTTGGTTGAAAACCATTTCTTTGAAAGTTACCTAGTGAAAACCTTTTGTTTTGAGAATGATGAACAAAATTTTTTGATTGTTTATTTTTCACAAAATTGTCTTTGTTTGAGTTTTAAAATTTTGGTTTAGACTTGGATGATGAAGCCTGTTGACTTTTTAAAATATCTTTTTTGTGATTGACTTTTTTGGCAAATCTTTTTGAGATTGACCAGGTGATTTCTTAATAAAAGACTTGTTCTGATATTTTATCTGAACTAATTTAGACTCAATTGTTTCAGACGATTTCTTTGTCGAAAAACTTGTTTCTTTCGAGACTCAAAATTTTGCCAATATACCTTCTTTCGTGCTTTAGTCATCAAAATTTCTTTTTCTTTGAAATTTTGATCCTTTTTTTTGGATTTTGAAAATATTTTTCATTTGATTGTTTGTCATCTTTTGGTTTGACAGTTTTAACAAATCATTTTCTTTGTGGTTTTTGTCATTGAAAAGTAGATGAGTTTTTGTTGAGATTATTTTTGACGGTGCTTTGGTTTGAGAAAAAACTCTTCTTTAGAAGCTTCCTTGTTATCCTCTTCAATAATTTTGTTGATTTCGTGTTTAACTTTATCACCATTTCCTGAGGTAACAAACACCTGCTTTGGGAAGATAACTTCATCTGAGCATTTGAACTTTGGATACAAAAAGGTATTTTTTTCCAGATATTGAAGACCCATTTCTTTTAGGATTTTTTCGAACTTCTCAGTTTCTTCATAGACCTGATCAACAACAACTCGTGGTATTTTTGTTTCCTTCGAAACATCATCATTATCATCGTCATTGTCTGTTTGACTATCTTCGACAATCACATGGTCAGGATCATGAATTTTCGAAGTCGAGGGTTGGTTAGTGTCAATTTCAACCAAAGAATCATTTCATTTTTCATTAGCTTTCGCTAGAGAAGTGACATTAATGACAAATAACTGAGAACAATCAACAACTTCCTTTACCTTAATATCACTCATATCATAAAAATCATCTTGATATCAGCAAAATTGTTTTGAGAGTTATATGTCGAATTTTCAGTTCTTTTCAAAATTTTGATTTGTACGTTTTTTTTCACGATCTCATTCACAATATCAACAACATAATTTGCATCTAAACATTCATCAATTTTCACAATACCATATGCATATGAATCTATTGGGACCTTATCATATTCAGAAATTTTCTTTTCACAGTCATAGGAAGTCGAATCTATTTTCTCCCTTTCGAACGCTAAAAAGGGCAAAAGTTTCCTATGCTGTTCTTTGCTAATATCAGACGAATGGTGTAAGGCAGTTAATTTTGCATACAACCTTTTTTGTTGTGTTACAGTAAAAGTTTCCTATGTTGTTCTTTGCTAAGAAATCCTTTCACATCACTTGATCGTGGCTTCGCATTAAAAGGATTTTTGAAAAATTTCTTCACTCGATTGTTCGAGTAAAAAGCCACTGCCTCGTCATCAGAATTGATGATTAAGACGTCATCATCCAAATTCTCCTTCTTAGCAACTTCTTTCTCAACCTCTCTACTAGAAACATTTGACACAAGAGCAAGAGGACCACCCAGATTGATCCTTGCTTCCTCAACAATCTCATTCACTTCAGATTCTTATGCATTTAACACATTGTATAGATCATTCAGTGAAAAATAGTTCAAACTTTGTTGTGTCTTTATCATAAGGCTGACATTTCTCCATTGTTTTCGAAGTCCCATGATGAAAGTTAAATTGAACTCCATTGTAGACTTTGTAACTCCAAATCTGTTACATTTGAATATGAGTTCATTCAGACAGTCATAGTATAGCTCAATGGATTCTACTTCCTTCTACTTAAACTCTCCCAACTCCGACAGACAGTGTTTGACTGAAATGATCTTTGTTACGTACTGCCTTGATACTTCTCCTACAGTGTATCCCAAATCTCCTTAAAGGTTTTACAGTTGTGCACATAATTGTATACAACTGGTGGAAGAGAATCACGAAGTTCACGCACACATAATTGTATACAACTGGTGGAAGAGAATCATAAGTCAATGTCATTATTTCTTATTTTTAAGAAATATAAAGTTCGTTTTGATTATTTTAATATTATTTTTAAGCGAACGGGTGAAAGAAAGCGTCCTCTCGGGTTTTGAATTTTAAAAACCGCCAACACTTCGCGTCTTAGAAATTCTCGAACAAAATTTTATGTTTGGGTCGAAAAATCATCCAAAAATCCGTAAACTCATGCTTATACATGAGTTTACTCCCCATTTGTGTTTACTCCCCAATTATCAAAAGAGTAAACTCCAAAAATATTCTCTCAAGTATCATCCAAGATTTAATTCCAAATCTTCAATCTTTTAAGTGTTTTAACCCTTTCAAGTTAGTAAAACACTTAATTTACTGTTTGTGCATCTATTCATCCATTCATTTCCTGTTTTTGTTTAGATTTTCCAAAACACCAAGAACACCAAGAACACACACTAAGTGTTCTTGGCCTTTTAGCACAAATCAAGCCTTTCAATAGTAAGTGCTTCTATCCTTGAGTGATTTTAAGCTAGTACTACATTTAAACATCAAGAAAATATGTCAAGAACACAAGATTGAAGGTGTTCACGGTCCAAGAATGTTCTTCGGCCATAAACACCATAAAGGGCACCAAAGTGTGCCTAAGTCCTTATCTAAGCCCTAGTTTGATTTTTAAGCCTTCCATGAATTGATTGAACCTTAGTTTGATGTATCTAAGCCTTGACAAACACCAAAATCCAACATTTTTAGGTGTTCACGGTTTGGGGATCTCCCAAAACCGTAAACAGCCTAAAGGGTGTCCAAATGGGTTATTTTCCTTCCTTAGGCTTACAATCTAGCACATATAATTACCTAATTGTGTTAGGGACTTGAAAACATGGCTATACACTCCTCCATATGGTTTTACGGTTTTGAACCCAAAGGAAAATGCCATTAGGTCGTAAACTCCTCAAAGGAGGTGTTTTGTTGCCCTAGTCCCTTCCAAAGGCCAAACCACTTAGTAGAATTGCTCCAAAAGGCTTGCTAAACCACCAAACAACACCTAGTCATTAGGACTAGAGTTTACGACCGTAAACTCTAGAGTTTACTGCTGTAAACTCTAAGTGTCATGACCATCAAAACCGTAAACTCCAAGGGAGTTTACCCTTGGACCCCAAACACACTAGCCTTTCCCTACAACACTTAGATGCAACCCTTGAGACTTATAACACTTGTATAAAGTGTTTAACATGTCCTAGAGTGTCTTAACTTTGTTTATTAGTTGTTTAAAGACTAATTGTGTATATGCATATATCCTTATATGTTATTAGGATCTTTGTGCGTGTCTAAGTATTCACTTGACGCCAAACACTTATCCGACACTTCCTTCCGATCCACTTACTACAGGTGAGTTCATACCCCTTAATCGATGTTTTAACCATTTTTAAATGTTTTATAGGGGGGGGGGGGGCTATAAGTAGAATCATGCTAGTTACTATATCACTCACATGTGATTAGTAAGCAGCATTCAAATGATTGGCTATTCATTAGCCGTTTTACCAAACAGTTTCCTTCAAATGTTTTTCATAAACACTTTATGTGTTTACAACTCTTTATTACACTGTACATTTTACTCTGTATATTACATTTCAAACTTATTTACAATTGTGTTTCAAACAAATGTTTCTTTATACTAAACTGTTTTATCAAACCCATGCCTTCAAATTGTTTTATAGATTGACATCAAGTCGATCTTTTCTTAAGATAATAATTATGTTCAAAGGTTTTACAAAACTTACTTTCTGCTTTTATATTATAAATTGCATGCCTATATATGTATATTTATATGAGTAATATTTAAAAGACCCAGGAAGGCTATCCACCCTATTTGCTTTTCACGCTTGAGATGTGGTCTGGTGGGATATCGGGTACCCGTCCGAAGGTCGTTTAAATACTAGTTATATATATCATGTGTACATATGTAGTCATAAAGGTTCTTCTAGTTCAATCAATACCCTTGGGTAGCAAGGGTATACATCCATGTCCATACATACCAGTTAGATTACTAGTAAACTACCATATGGGTAGTTTAGGAAGATACTAGAACTATTACTAGAACACAATATCATACTATGAGTCAGTTCATTCATGCGTCAATACTTACTACTATGAGAACATATACAACAATACTAGAGAGGAACATATACAACTATACTAGAGAGGAACATATACAACTATACTAGAGAAGAACATATACAACTATACTAGAGAAGAACATATACAACTATACTAGAGAAGAACATATACAACGATACTAGAACGAGTACATTACTATATATGCTAGATAGAGAGAGATCACACACGTTACAGCTAGCACACATGGAACATTACAGTACATTACTATACTATTACATAGATATGTTTACATGATCACTTACATGATCACACTTACATGAGAACAACTACATGATCACACTTACATATACATAAGACAGACGTCACTAGGTGTTATAGCATGGAACCTGTTCAGGATCTAACTATACCGATGAATCACAACGCAATTGTGATTGTTATATCGAGTATACATGATCATAGTAATGTGGATGCTCATGGATTGCATACATCTAGGGGTCATGGGTAGGTCCCAAAATCCCTTTGATAGGGGAGAGTATAGTCTGGGATCTAGACATCACATTATACCTTATCCCTCAAATAAGGCAGTTGAATACCGATGTGGTTATGTATTACAAATACTACAGTACTTAGAAGTATTACCTTAGACTTAAGGTAATTGGTAAGGTTGTAGTTCAGTGCTACACCATAGTACTATTCCATTTTCCCATTACATTCACTTCGTGAACATTCACACGATGCACAGTAATGTAGAAACTATCTTTTTGATTAATGGTAGTCAGACTTTGGAGAATACACACTCCTACAAGAGATACATTCAGAACAGTTAGGTCTTGGTAGAAGACTACGTGAAAACAGTTAAGTCTTGGTAGAAGACTCCTTTTGTTACTAATAGGAATCATAGGGATTTCTAGGGTTTTTCAAACGTTACAGTTGTTTTACAAACATGTTCATACTTACAATTCATATACATTTTCATACATACAATTCATTTACATTTTCAATACTTACAATTCGTATACATACAATGATACAAATACTTACATTTCAAATACATACAAGTATTTACATACAAATTAAGACACTAAAATACTTATGATCTCACTAGCTTTAAAGTTGATACTTGCTTTCAAAATTACTTGTATCCTCAGGTCATCATAGACAGGTACCGATGCAAGGACTAGGGAAGATGGAGCTCATTGAAGATTCATCTTTCATATTGATTTATGCTTTAGTGTTTATCAAAATTTGACAGAACACACTTGTATAATAATTCTATTATTAATGCAATGGACGATGTTGTTGCTTGTTTGCTACTTTTCATTGTTGTGATACTGTACATGACGTCCTCCACCCCAGAACGTTTCCACCGTTCCTGGTTTTAGGGTGTGACAGATTGGTATCAGAGCATTGTTTATAGTGAATTAAGTATATCAACCCATAAAAAATATACTAACTATAAATACATAAGGGATTAAAAATACTCTGACCAAGAGTTTATACTTCAATATTAAAATATTTACTTAAGTATACTAGTCTGCATTCATACTAAAATCAGTGTCACTAGGACTGTACAAAAGAATTACGATTGTTGGGCAACGCAAGTGGGCTTAGAGACATATGGTCAAAACTGGGAAGATATAGCTTGATCACCTATATTATCCGAGGGTTGACTAGCATGTGCCTAAATTTAATTGTGTGGTTGCAACAATGCTAAAATCTTACCAACCCTACCACAATGAGAACAATAGAACATAACATTAAAACTTAAAATAATATAGGAGTATTTGGTGTTACTCTAAGTACTTTATACTTGAGAAATAAAACGGGATCTTCATTACTAAGTTGATAGTTGCTAAGTGGATACACTAAGGATATATGTAATTAGGATGTTATAGACTTAGAATCTATGAAATTTTACTTTACCCCTATTCTGTGTGAATATGGAGTTAAGGTCACTTATTCGAAGGCCTATCCTGTTTCGATTACATATAACTGGTATGCACTTCACAAATAGCGATGTAACTGATGAAGATTTTCTAAATAATTATCCAGATACTTCATCTAATAATTATTTTCTTACCCCAAATCTCGCGTAGATAACATGGCTGGACTCCATCCCCACGACAACCAGTATCTTTCGAACGAAGTCATTGCTGGTTGGTTTGAAGAAGAACCAGAGAATGATCATCCAATCCCTGTGAATGATCACAATGATGAAGACCTTTCGGATGATGCTAATTCCGAACCTGAGGTTGAAGATCTACCCCAGGTAGCTCCCGTTCAAATTCCTAACCCTCGTCCGGCTTTTCATGGGCCGACGCCTCCATGGGTGGAATGTTTGGAAACATGGAGCCAAGGACAAGATCATCCCATGCCATTTGATGGTGATCGAAACTTTTATGACCTGAGCAATGGGGGCTCGGAAGACAGAAGCTTGCTAATCCTGGTTCGCAGAGTGGCCCGAAATGAGATTCAAGGTAGGACAGCCCTACATCAGATCACTGAAGTTGTCACCAATGCGAGAATGCATACCCTCCACAGCATTCGTCTAGAAGATGCTCGTGAGAGATCCGAGAGAAACCATGAAACCCTGCTACAGGCACTAGCTAAATCCCAAGCCGAAGTCATAGAACTCCGAGTACGACAGAGGGTGTACGAAAGACACCTACTCATTGTAGAACGTCAACTGGCTGAACTAAGAGTTCACCAGAGGGATTACCGTCGTCAGTAATAAATGTTTTACTTTATTTTCCTTGTTATAAAGGAATGTTTTTCTGTCTATGCCTGATGTGGCATTTTCTATGAAATTATCTTGTACCGTAAGTACTTTAGTTAGGTCTTTATGCTGTCAAGAACTACCTTCTATGTGGATATGATGTAAGACCTTTACAAGGTCATTTCTCCAAATCTTTACATCGTGAATATCAAAGATATTGATAGCCGGCTAACTTCTGTGTCATCCTTCATTCAAGTACTCATATCATACTTTCATTGGAGTCTATCTGAAACCTGCTTTAGTCAAGTCATTGGACTATAGTAATTTAACTCCGAGGACATTTCCAAGTCTCTTTTAGTGGATTGGATCCTGTTATTCACCAACCACGATACCTAGGCTTGAATGACAAATGTTTTGAGACCATTCTACGAACTTACTTTCACTCATCACTAGGACTGCATCATAGGGATGTAGGTCAACCCTTCATAAACACACCTCTACTCAGTACTAAGACTGCATCATAGAGATGTAGGTAAAACCTTCGCGAACATACTTCCATTACGTACTAGGACTGCATCATAGGGATGTAGGTCAAACATTCGAGAACATAGTCGTACTCTTTACACGAACAATCTAAGTACATCAAGGGTCGACCAGAATCGCTCACAAATTTCTTATCTCTTGTGTTACAGAATCATGTCGTCATACAGAAGCAATCAGTCGAATGACGGAACCTCCGCCTTTCCTATGAACGCCACTACCTTTCAAACAACAGTTACAGCTGCCGTGGTGGCTACCGTAACCGCGGTCCTTGCGCACCGTAGCACTATCAGCACAGACAATGCTGCTGATGGGATGAAGTTTCCAATCGTGGTATCCATCCAGGGAGTCCTCAAACATTAATAGTCACAGGATCGCAAAGCCGAAAAGCAGAGAACAAGAAACGAAAGCGTCAAGCCCGGAAAGAACGCAAGAGATCCCAAAAGCTGGCTATACAACAGCAGCAAGTGGAAACCCCTTCCATTCCCATACCGAGCAGGCCATACGAGGGAAAACTCCCGAAGTGTGATAAGTGTAGTTTCCATCATAATGGGGCTTGCCATGAGATGCAAAGTTGCAATTGCCTAAACATAGGGCACCATGCTCGTGGCTGTGGAGCACCGGCACGACCCATAACTCAAGTCCCTTTCATGGGGACTAACCCTACACACAAGATAAGTTATAACGCCGAACGATTTAAGAAGCAATTTTCAAAGTGGAGTAACGAGGAAGGCACTCGTGTCCACATAGCACTGGCTAAACACCGCACTCCCATCACCAATGCTAGTACTAGCCAGTCATGCCACCAATGCGGTGAGATAGGGAACTTCAAGAACGATTGCCCTATAGTAAAGAACTCTGGCGTAGATGGGAACATTCCCAGGATCATAGCTGCGGGAGAACCTGCTTTGGAACTCACGTTAATGTAATTTAGGGTTTTCGTTGTAACAGACTTATAAACTATCAAGAACTAGTGCAACTAGAGTCTTATCTTTTACGAGATCCTATATGTATAGGGATGCTCGTGCTGCGTATACTTGTCCTTTGTAGTATACCTTATTCACAACAATAGTTTAGTAGTAAATCTAACGTATTGTAACTCTGTTCATGGTTGCACGGTTGTTTTGTCTGTAAACGTCTTATATTCAAATCTAATGTCTTTAAGTTTTCGTATGATTCCGACATTATCATACAACCACATTCAATTTGATACACACCATACCAGCTTCATACGTACATCTCTTTCTTCGAAATCGCCTTTCCAACGAAGCCGTCATGTCAGAACACCGAAGTACTCATGCCTGGAGTACCCCATAGTTCTTTTCTTTTCAGAAGAAATCCCCGAAGTACCACTCGTACAGTATGTCAAGTTCAATCCAAAGATCCATATGATTGACATGTCGCTGAAAAAGGTATACATAGGGGCGATATATAATCAAGCTTGTATAGATTTAGAATTGATGATTCCGCTTTAACTTCTTTGTCCTCGATAGGATGTGAACTTAAAGAAGAATCAGTTATTCGACTATCTTTTCAATCTTAGTTATATACGACTCGTATACCCGAGATGGTGATCGTTGAACTAAGTATGGATTCTAGAATGAACTTCAGGACAGAGAACTACCCAATACTACAAGTAATTGCATCGTCATGTGAACAAACTTTGAACCTAATACGACCCCCGTAAGCAGATCACCCTATAGTTTAAACACCTACGGAGATAGAAGAACAGTCCGAACAACTTAGCGAACTATACAGAAATAGAATTAGAAGACTAGGTTGCTCATCCTAGAGAACCCCGGTCATATTCTCCCAGAGATCTACGGATTGCATCGTATGTGCCTCGGATATCGAGGACTCCGTCAAGATTTTCATAGAAATCGTTATCTCTACCTCACATAGATGAAATGGTTGAACAAACACAAGGAAATAATTACTTTCAGAAATGGGTCTGAGATCCGAATATCACCAGTTCGAGTATTAGGGAAGGATGTCCAGAAGACTATCTTCCAAACTCGATGTGGACACTTTGAGTCCATAGTGATACCTTTCGAATAGGACCAATACGCCCATAGTATTCATGAGTTTCATAAATAGGGTTCGTCTTTCTTACTTGGATCAGTTTGTCATTCCTCCATGAAATGACTTACTTATCTACTCTCGTAGTAAGAAGAAACCCATGGAAACATTTCATTCAGAGGTACTTTTCGCGAAGTTCTCTGGATTGAGCTTTGGAATTGAAGAGTCAAAATTTCCTAAGACACACTATTAGGGATGTGGGAAATTTTGAGTACTCTTACAATTTTTCAAGGCCGATGAGCAATTGTTGACACCAGAGACGCTGACAGTCTTTCGCCAAATTCTAGTTCTTACAGACCTACTGTCATAGTTCATTCAGAACTCCTCGAAAAATTACAGAAACCCTTTCGAATTTGACCCAGCAAGGGGTGGCCCTTGACTTGAAAGTTAAATAAGAAAAGGAAACCTTGGAGATTCCAAATTAGAGACCAAGTTCTTTAGGAAGTCTCACTCTGGGAATGGCTTAATACGCTTCGTATTGCGTGGAAAGCAAAATCCAAGATAGATAGGACCTCCGAGATTCTTACCAAAATCGGTCCTGTACCTCGCACAGACTAGACCTACTCTGCGAACTCAGTAACGTACATTCTACTCTTCACGTCTCGATCGGGAAGCCGTACTTTTCCATTAGGATTCTTATAAGTCCACTCGTCGAGATCCTCGCTTCCGTATTTGAACCGCAGTGACCCTCGACCGAGTGGTCAAGCGGACGAAGCAACACCGTCGCCAGTTAGTGAAGGTTCATTGGGATACCAACTGAGGACTCGATTTCATTTAGAAGCGCTAGAACCAATCGATTTGGAAGTTTCCTCCTCTCGACTCAATCATTCATACCTACTTCCTTATCTAAATTCTAATTTCGGGACGAAATTCCCTTTAACAGGGGGATGATGTGACAACCCGAAATTTCCATTCGGTCAAACCCTAAAAGTCAACCACTTCGTATCATAAGCCTATGTCATTATTTCTTATTTTTAAGAAATATAAAGTTCGTTTGATTATTTTAATATTATTTTTAAGCGAACGGGTGAAAGAAAGTGTCGTCTCGGGTTTTGAATTTTAAAAACCGCTAACACTTCGCATTTTAGAAATTCCCGACCAAACTTTTATGTTTGGGTCGAAAAATCATCCAAAAATCCGTAAACTCATGCTTATACATGAGTTTACTCCCCATATGTGTTTACTCCCCAATTATCAAAAGAGTAAACTCCAAAAATATTCTCTCAAGTATCATCCAAGATTTAATTCCAAATCTTCAATCTTGTAAGTGTTTTAACCCTTTCAAGTTAGTAAAACACTTAATCTAGTGTTTGTGCATCTATTCATCGATTCATTTCTGGTTTTTGTTTAGATTTTCCAAAACACCAAGAACACCAAGAACACACATTAAGTGTTCTTGGCCTTTTAGCACAAATCAAGCCTTCTAATAGTATGTGCTTCTATCCTTGAGTGATTTAAGCTAGTACTACATTTAAACATCAAGAAAATATGTCAAGAACACAAGATTGAAGGTGTTCACGGTCCAAGAATGTTCTTGGGCCGTAAACACCTAAAGGGCAGCAAAGTGTGCCTAAGTCCTTATCTAAGACCTAGTTTGATGTTTAAGCCTTCCATGAATTGATTGAACCTTAGTTTGATGTATCTAAATCCAAATTTTTTAGGTGTTCACGGTTTGGGGAACTCCCAAAACCGTAAACACCCTAAAGGGTGTCCAAATGGGTTATTTTCCTTCCTTAGGCTTACATTCTAGCACATACAATTACCTAATTGTGTTAGGGACTTGAAAACATGGCTATACACTCCTCCATATGGGTTTACAGTTTTGAACCCAAAGGAAAATGCCATTAGGCCGTAAACTCCTCAAAGGAGGTGTCTTGTTGCCCTAGTCCCTTCCAAAGGCCAAACCACGTAGTAGAATTGCTCCAAGAGGCTTGCTAAACCACCAAACAACACCTAGTCATTAGGAATAGAGTTTACGACCGTAAACTCTAGAGTTTACTGCCGTAAACTCTTTGTGTCATGACCATCAAAACCGTAAACTCCAAGGGAGTTTACCCTTGGACCCCAAACACACTAGCCTTTCCCTACAACACTTAGATGCAACCCTTGAGACTTATAACACTTGTATAAAGTGTTTAACATGTCCTAGATTGTCTTAACTTTGTTTATTACTTGTTTAAAGACTAATTGTGTATATACATATATCCTTATATGTTATTAGGATCTTTGTGCGTGTCTAAGTCTTCACTTGACACCAAACACTTATACGACACTTCCTTCCGATCCACTTACTACAGGTGAGTTCATACCCCTTAATCAATGTTTTAACCATTTTTAAATGTTTTATGGGGGGACACAAGTAGAATCATGCTAGTTACTATATCATTCACATGTGATTAGTAAGCAGCATTCAAATGATTGGCTATTCATTAGCCCTTTTACCAAACAGTTTCCTTCAAATGTTTTTCATAAACACTTTATGTGTTTACAACTCTTTATTACACTGTACATTTTACTCTGTATATTACATTTCAAACTTATTTACAATTGTGTTTCAAACAAATGTTTCTTTATACTAAACTGTTTTATCAAACCCATGCCTTCAAATTGTTTTATAGATTGACATCAAGTCGATATTTTCTTAAGATAATAATTATGTTCAAAGGTTTTACAAAACTTACTTAATGCTTTTATATTATAAATTGCATGCCTATATATGTATATTTATATGAGTAATGTTTAAAAGACTCAGGAAGTCTATCCACCCTATTTCCTTTTCGCGCTTGAGATGTGGTCTGGTGGGATATCGTGTACCCGTCCGAAGGTTGTTTAAATATTAGTTATATATCATGTGTACATATGTAGTCATAAAGTTTCTTCCAGTTCAATCAATACCCTTGGGTAGCAAGGGTATACATCCATGTCCATACATACCAGTTAGATTACTAGTAAACTACCATATGGGTAGTTTAGGAAGATACTAGAACTATTACTAGAACATAATATCATACAATGAGTCAGTTCATTCATGAGTCAATACTTACTACTATGAGAACATATACAACAATACTAGAGAGGAACATATACAACTATACTAGAGAGGAACATATACAACTATACTAGAGAAGAACATATACAACTATACTAGAGAAGAACATATACAACTATACTAGAGAAGAACATATACAACGATACTAGAATGAGTACATTACTATATATGCTAGATAGAGAGAGATCACACACTTTACAGCTAGCACACGTGGAACATTACAGTACATTACTGTACTATTACATAGATATGTTTACATGATCACTTACATGATCACACTTACATGAGAACAACTACATGATCACACTTACATATACATAAGACAGACGTCACTAGGTGTTATAGCATGGAACCTGTTCAGGATCTAACTATACCGATGAATCACAACGCAATTGTGATTGTTATATCGAGTATACATGATCATAGTAATGTGGATGCTCATGGATTGCATACATGTAGGGGTCATGGGTAGGTCCCAAAATCCCTTTGATAGGGGAGAGTATAGTCTGGGATCTAGACATCACATTATACCTTATCCCTCAAATAACGCAGTTGAGTACCGATGTGGTTATTTATTACAAATACTACAATACTTAGAAGTATTACCTTAGACTTAAGGTAATTGGTACGGTTGTAGTTCAGTGCTACACCATAGTACTATTCCATTTTCCCATTACATTCACTTCGTGAACATTCACTTGACGCACAGTAATGTAGAAACTATGTTTTTGATTAATGGTAGTCAGACTTTGGAGAATACACACTCCTACAAGAGATACATTCAGAACAGTTAGGTCTTGGTAGAAGACTACGTGAGAACAGTTAAGTCTTGGTGGAAGAATCCTTTTGTTACTAATAGGAATCATAGGGATTTCTAGGGTTTTTCAAACGTTTACAGTTGTTTTACAAACATGTTCATACTTACAATTCATATACATTTTCATACTGACAATTCATTTACATTTTCAATACTTACAATTCATATACATACAAATACTTACATTTCAAATACATACAAGTCTTTACATACAAATTAAGACACTAAAATACTAATGATCTCACCAGCTTTAAAGTTGATACTCACTTTCAAAATTACTTGTATCCTCAGGTCATCATAGACAGGTACCGATGCAAGGACTAGGGAAGATGGAGCTCATTGAAGATTCATCTTTCATTTTGATTTATGCTTTAGTGTTTATCAAAATTTGACAGAACACACTTGTATAATAATTCTATTATTAATGCAATGGATGATGTTGTTGCTTGTTTGCTACTTTTCATTGTTGTGATACTGTACTTGACATCCTCCGCCCCAGAACGTTTCCGTCGTTCCTGGTTTTGGGGTGTGACAGTTTCTTTTCATTTTTCTGTAGTTTCTCAGTCTATTCAGTAACTTCTGGATTAGTGGCAACAGTTCCAACACTTTGTACAACAGCAGGAGGACGAACCTCATCAATGATGCATTTCCAAAGGTCCTCCTCTATTCCATTCAAATAGTCCTCCATACGACAAACTCATTCATCTTAGAAATCAGGAATCAACATAGGAATTTTAGTGGATGAACCAAGAAGATGAGAGTATGAAGTCATGGTGTTCATGTTAATGTTCTCCATTGCTATACAGACAAAGTTTATGAAAAGCTTTAGGAATTGAGATTTCATTGATAATTTTTCCAGAAAACTGACCCAAAATGTTCGATCTAACAAATCATAAGCATAATCGAATAAAAACAGATGATTTGTGATGATTTTCAGAATCAAAAGAACGAAATATTTTGAATCTGGAACGAGACTCAAAACCTTTTGAAAACTTAAGAAAATCAGATCAAAACTGAATGAATCTTGCTCTGATACCAAATGTAGTTACGATTTAATCAAGTTTGTAATACGAGATAAGAGTAAGGAAATAATTAATAACAAAATATTTAAATATAATCTGGTTGGCTCGATTACGCTTTCTGGAAAATACGGAGAAATATAGAGAGTACAATTCAAATGCTAAAGCTACCCTCTAATTCTAGTATGCATCCCTTATTTATAGGGATAAGAAAAGCATGCAAAAAATATAAAGGACTAAGACACTTAATGTGACAACCTAGTATTTCGAATCAATGTAATGACCTAAAAATTCAAGAATTGTAATCTCTTTTGATATAATGAAATTAGTATCAAAAATAAAATGTTCAAAAGTCTCTATTGGGTTGCCTAAAATGAAAGTAATCGTGTTAGGGTTTCCGATAATATAAAGAACACTAAAATCTGAGATATAACGAAGAAGATATGACCAATCGAAAATTCTTGTCAAAACCGATAAAACACTGGCATACGTAAAAAGTGAAATGTCAATAATATACTTTTTAGCCTTAGGTATCTAAATGAAAATCGTAGATTATACTAGACTGTGAGCGAGCAAAAAAGAACGTCAAAATCCGACTTCGTATGAGGAAGTTATGATTTTTCTAAGTTTCAGGATAGCGGTAGACAGCTAAAAACTCGAAATAGAGATCGAGGGATTTTTAGCTGAAACAGCCTAAATGAGAACCGAAGATCTCAACAATAGTAGCGCAACGGTAAAAAGCTTGACGAAAACAGACACTGAATCAAGAAGTTATGGATTTTTAATGAACTTTTCCTGTCCTGTCCTGTTAAAAATATAATATAAAAATAAAGTCAAAATTACCTGATGGAGTCTAAACGAGAGTTGTAGAGGATAATCTCGCATACGCGTGGATATCAGGAACATCAAAAATGGAGCTTGTACGCGGAAGTTACGAATTTTACAAGTTTGGGACACAAAACTCGAGGCTGTCAGACAGCTCATGACGTGAGCCACCCATACTCACAATGTGAACCTATGACTGATGGGTTCCAGAGCCTATCAACAAGTTGTCAAGTCTATGAGAGGAGGCAGGTCGAGCTCACGATGTGAGCCACCCAAACTCACGATGTGAACCTCAGATTTCACCCTTATAAATAGAAACTAATGGTTTAGGGTTTAGGTGCTCAATTCTCTTCTCTCTAGTGCCAAAGCTCTGCGTTTTAACCCCCGAAGCCTCGGTCTTCACATCCAAGTCCTGAAGGAAGGTTTTACACTCCCGAGATTCCCGACAATCCTGAGAAATCTGTTTTCTCTTGTCGAGGTTTTGCTCGGTTTTCCTCTCACCTTCTTCGAACTAACAAGTGAGTTCATACCCCTATAACTATGTTTTCAAATGCTTTGTAAATGCTTTTATACACTTTTAAAGGGGGGGGAATACAAGTAAACACACGGTTATCCTCGTGTGAATAACATAAATCTTTTGCTATACTTTTTGTTATAATCAATCATATGTGATTTATAAACTATCATACGAAAACGTTCTCATGCAACATATCATGATAACACTTTGTCCATTTTAAAATGAAACATGTTATATAATTATCAAAAACTTTATTTATATTTTGAGTATAACTGTTCAATGATGTCATTACAAATGTTATACTTTACTTACAAAGTCCACACTACACTAGGGTTTACCATACAAACGAAATACACTTTTGGAAAAACTATAATAGGTATAGTTTACAGGGAAATCATGAGATTTTACATACTATAAGTACTATATCAAGGATATACTTTCATATACAAGAACAAATGGACTTTTCATATGTAAATCTATTTGATACTAAGTTTTATGAGACATTCCACTTCACGTACTACCAAGTATGCCGTTAAAGTCCTGTATTATATACCATAATCTCTTGTAGGGAGAGCGTGATACTTGTGTATAGATCTATACGGGATTGACAATCTCGCACCTAAATTGTTAGCTACAGTTAGACCGGCAGGTCTAGGGTGACAAACGTCATAACATTCCGACGCCTGAAGAACGTTGTTACAGGCAGCCTAGGTCAATAACATGGTTATAAAACTCACATGAAGTATTAAAAACACAATGATTTACGGGGTTATCAAATGTCTTAGTGATTTTATACATACATAAATCTATTATTCTAGGCATGACAACTACTAATGCATTACATTTTTTGAACTTTTAAACTACCACACACTCATGGAAAAATATTGGATTTTTCAGAAGTAAACTCAGTGATTTATACCAAACTTACAAATTTTATACATAAACGCTTATGAACTCACTAACTTTATTGTTGACACTCTTTCAAAACTACTTGTATTTCTTAGGGATTCAGTAATACAGGTAGACTTCAGCTTTTGGAGAAGTGACGCTAAGTCTTCAGTTTAAAACTTATTTTTGTCATCAAATTGTAATTTGTTTTGAACAAGTATCAGTCAACAATGTAACTTTTAAATTATATACATGATGGTTGTTTTACTTTCTTTACTATGTATTCAATTGTTATGATACTACATGAAGTCATCCGTCATGGAACGATTCCGCCATTCTGGTTTGGGGTGTGCAGATTGGTATTAGAGCATTGTTAATAATGAACTAAGTATATCGAACCACATAAGATATACAAACTATAAATGCATTGGGACTAAAACTCTCTGACAAAACGTTTTTTACACCTAAACCACGTTTCATTTAGCTTAAATTATTTGGGTCGTAAAAGCACAAATACGTGCATACAACAAGTCATTTTTATAGTTAGAACTATACAAGAAGTATTAAGACAATTTGGACACTACGACTAGTCCTCGGAATATGTAATCAGATTGGGGACGAATATAGTCTGATCAACTATATTTATCTGAGATCGGACTAATGTATGTTAGGGAATGGTCGTAGTGAGCAACAAGTCAAAACTTACCAAAATGACACTAGTATCAAACATACAAATTTAGATACTATAGGAGCATTTGGTAGATGAAATAGTTTAACCTGCGTATTTAGACTTACATGTTTCAAAATTATACAATTCTTATAACCCTATTCTCGTATAGTCAAAAGGATTGGATTCCATCCATCCGGGGATCCATACTACCCGAACCAGGGCAATGGAGGATGGGTAGAGGAGGACCCCGAAGAAGATGAGGAACCCATGGAGGAAAAGGAAGGCGAAGACTCTGGGATAGACTCAGAGCCAGAAATAATCAACCCACCAGTCGCCCAACCTCCCACAATTAGGAGAAACTTTCAAGGACCAACTCCTGTCTGAGGAAGTCACATTAACCATTGGAGCCGACAGCAAGGATTACGTCCTCCCTATGGTATGTGTCGGCATTTCTACGAAGTCAATGTAGGAAGCTCAGTCGACCGAGCACTCCCAGTCATGGTGGACAAACTAGGCAACCAGTACTACCAATCTGGAATTCAAGCGAACCAGATTCACGAAGTCAACATGGAGGTTCAAGGTAACACTGTTGACATCCGTCACCTGGACATGTTGCACGGAAATGCTCATCTCCACACCAACACCCTCCGTATCACACCCCAAGACCAGAACGGCAGAAACGTCTGGAGGTGGGTGACTTTACTGTGCAGTATCATAGCAATTGCATATAATTGAAACATAGAAAATCCAAACAACATACAAAAAAATGACAAGCTTACATACTTTTACATCATGTTTATGTTTTCAAGTGTACACAAAAAAACATCAGTAAGCAAATTTCCAAAAATACAGCAAAATAGGCTTGAGTCTGCAATACATAACCTGCTTATTGATTTCCTGAGCATACAAGTCGTTTGAAAAGTATCAACATAAAATATGTTGGTGAGTTCAATAGCATTTGAGTATAAAAACATTGATGATAGTTTAACAATCTAGAAAATCCAATATTTTCTTATCAAATGTTTGTGATTTTTGTTTAAAATCGAGTATATTTGCATGTGTGTCTTAATTCGTTGTTTTTTTCCAAAATTCGTATGAATCGTCCTCCAGAAAATCCTATATTTTCTGATATATAAAATAGTAATTTTGGTAATAACATAACACAGGTGTGAAAAGGTATCATTGAGGTTGTTAGAATAGTTGATTTTTAACCAAACACGAAATCTGTATAATAACATTTTTGATATATATTCTAGTGAATCGTTATAACCATACTAATATAACGGAGAGCCTGTTATGACGTTCCTGAGGCGGAGGTTTTGTTCAAGACATTTGTCACCCTAGGATGGACGGTTTAGCTGTAGTAAACACAGAAGGAGCGGCGTGTCAATCCCGTATAGATCTATACACAAATTCCCGCTGTCCCTCCAGGAGACTCTACTTATAATTCTTACAGGAGTTAAGGTGTACAATATTGTATATAATGTATGTACTGTGAAGAGTTCGTCTGACTAGAATACTTATAGTTTCACGCAAAGCGTTGAAATTCATTATTTGCCAAATAATTAATACCAGTTGTACTTGTTGACTAGATATTCCATTTCGTTTCGTTTATTGAAAATGATCCGCTCTAAGTATTTATCAAATCAATTTAATATTAGCGATGTCGGCTAAAATGGCTCTCCTCTCTATATATTACTGAGTGAGACCCCATTTACCGGGAAAATGTTAAGTTATGATTTGTGTGAAACTTATGACTTCTGTGAAATTATGACAATAGATTTATGACATAAAAAATTTCATGTCATAAAGGTTCTATTTGCATATATTCTAGGTGAGATCACTTATATCCAATTTTTATAAATAACCCCTTAACAGTTTGCAAAAAGTCATTTATGGAACATGAAGTTCAAATTTCGAAATTCTAGATTTAGTGTCAACCTTTCAAGGTCTATTTCAACAACTTTTATCTCTAAATATGAAGAACATGGATACAAGGATGCATGTTAAACACCCCCAAAAACTTGGGAGGCTCCTTTTGTAAATTGTATTACTCATATAATGATTAAAATATTATTTATTTTCTTGGGTTCTGTGAGACTTCACGTTCACAGCGAGTTATATAAAAAAATGATAATATTTCAACACACATATTAAACACACATACATATGCAATCATTCAAGAATTTAGAACAAGATTTGACTTGTACTCTCCCCCAAACTCAAAAAAAACTAAGGAAAAAGGTAGGCTATGAAGCTCACCTTGGTTTGGCTTGATGGGTGATTTGAAGAAGTGTAAGGAGTTTCCAAGTTCGAGCACTTGGAAGTGTTCCTTGAACTTCAGAAAAATTATAAGAATAAATTTACGTGTAAGTATAGTGAAATCTTAGGAATGGTCCGGAAAAATCACTATTCAAGGAGGATGAACACTTACCAAAAGATTCTGGAAATTTTCCTTGAAGGAGTGAAGCTTGAGTCTTGAAGGAATTTGAGAGGATTCTTGGGAGTTTACTGATGAGAAAGTGGGAAGTAGGATGAGGGAGGAAAAGAGATTCATGTATCTGAAGGGGAAGGATAAGGAATGACTTGACATTTGCATGGAAATATGGACGGTAGAGCTTATTTTCTAAGGGTAATGTGTGTTTAACCGGGATTTGCATGGGAAAATGGAGGATTTGAGCATCACATCACAATGTCAAACCCCTTTATCTTCTTAGGATCCTCTTAAAATCTCAGGTTTTTATTTTATATAAATATATTAAAAATATTTAATTTTGGCATAAAATAGGAGTTTCAGGGGTTTAGGACATGAAAATTATGAGTTTGGTGTGATTTCCGGCATCAAAATGCCTTAAAATAGTGAAAAAGACCGAAAATGATGAAAATCCGAAGTGGGATGATGCTCCTGTGAGGGTCCAAAAGGCTTGATAAAGATTCCAGAGTCGCTTGTTCAAGTTCCAAAGTGAACAGTACTTTCTGGAGTCATCAGGCGGAGTTCCGAAGTCAGAAGGCAGAGTCCGATCCGGCCAAGGGTTTACGAAACGAGGCAGGGTGGGGCGAGATCTTCTGGAGTCAATGAGTCTTGAGGTGCGAGATTGTCCGGGTAGGAGGCTTCTTGGATTGCGAGAGGGCTCGATACTTCAGGCTTCCAGAGCTTCTCTCTTCTGCAGTTTGTTCAGGGTTCTAAAGCAAACAAAAGCATCCCGAATTTCATCAGAAGCATGCGAAGTAAGGAGGGGTTCCGGACTCCGGACCAAGAGGGTTCCGGACAAAGAGGAGTCTGGACCAAGAGGGTTCCGGACCAAGAGGTTCCTTTTGGGTTCTCTCCTCCGGTTTTGGGCTGTTTTTCGACTAAGGAAGATATTTAGGGAGATCTGGGAGAGATTTCACATAGTTAGAGAGATTTGGGAGAGATTTCACATATTGGGAGAGATTTGTGAGAGATTCCATATTCTTAGAGAGATTTTGGAGAGGTTTGATATTCTTAGACTTAGATACATTCTATTTTTAGTGTTATACACCCCCAAAGGGCACTCAATAGTGCTTTAAAGAGTTTTTACATCCCTAAATCAAATTAGGGTTTTAAATTATGAACTTTTGAGACTTTCAAGTGTTACATTTCATTAGGAATTATAGTTGAACATTAGGAAACATAAAGAATATCCTAACATATAAGAACTAGTTGATTTGACCAGATGGTCCATTGACCTTGACTTGACTTTGACTTTGACCAGAAGTTTGCCGGTTGTCACATCATCCCCCGCTTGAGAGAATTTCGTCCCAAAATTTTACTTTGAAGTAGCCTTCAAGGGTTCATGAATAGGTGGGGGTACTTCTGTATCATTTTTATCTTCGCTTTCCTAAGTGAACTAAAGTACACGTTTGGTACTCCAACGAACTTTTACGATTGGGATGCGACTTTGTTTGGTACGCCTGACTTCTCTATCCATGATTTCGATTGGTTCTTTAATGAACAAAAGGTTCTCGTTTATCTCAATCTCTTCTAAGGGAATCACAAGGGTTTCACCTGACAGACACTTCTTCAAATTGGATACGTGGAACACGGGATGCACGTTGCTGAGCTCGAAGGGTAGCTGCAGCCTATAGGCAACTGGACCAATTCATGCAAGAATCTCGAATGGCACAATGTATCGCGGGTTTAACTTGTCTTGCTTCCCAAAGCAAATTATCCTTTTCCTTGGAGAGACTTTTAGTAACACACGATCTCCCACCTGGAACTCCAATGGCTTTCGTCTTTTGTCTGCGTAACTTTTCTGTCATCTTGGGACGCTTGGAGTCGGGACCTAATTTGGGAGATTTTCTCGGTTGTTTCTCGGATGATCTCAGGTCGTGTGAGGGTGCTATCTGGTCATCTCCCTCTTTCCAGTTGGGTGTCACCCACTTCGGCCCAACAAAGGGGCGATCTGCACTTCCTACCATACAAGGCCTCAAAGGGGGAGACTTATATGCTTGTGTGGTAGCTGTTGTTGTATGAAAATTCAACTAGGGCCAAATGGGTATCCCAGGCTCTGCTAAAATCTATTACACATGCTTTGAGCATGTACTCTAAAGTCTGAATTATCCACTCACTTTGTCCATCGGCCTGGGGGTGGTAAGTAGTGCTCATAGCTAGTCTGGTCCCCAAGACTTTCTGGAGCGACTGCCAAAAACGAGAGGTGAATCTACTATCCCGATCTGAGATGATAGATATTGGGACTCTGTGAAGTCTTACCACTTCCTTCAGGTATATTTGCGTTAGTCTTTCCATCATGTATGTCTCCTTTATTGGCAGGAAATGGGCAGATTTTGTCAATCGGTCAACGATCACCCATATAGCATCCAGACCGTCTGTTGTTTTGGGTAACCTGGTTATAAAATCCATTGTTCTCCTCTCCCATTTCCACTCGGGTGTTTCAGGTTGCTGAAGTAGTCCTGAGGGCTTCTGATACTCCACTTTAACCTTGGTACAAGTGAGACACTTGCCAACGTAAGTAGCAATTTCTGCTTTCATATTCGGCCACCAATAATGTTGCTTGACATCCAAGTACATCTTGTCGGAACCCAGATGGATCGAGTACTTTGTTTTGTAAGCCTCATTCATTATCACGTCCTGAAATCCACCGAATTCCGGTGTCCAAATTCGGTCCATAAGGTAATAGGCTCCGTCTTCTTTGACCTCCAAATTCTTTTCCATTCCTTGCAATGCCTCATTGGTTACATTTCCTGGTTTCAAGGTATCGGCTACTACGTTTGCTTTGCCTGGATGGTACTTGATTTCGCACTCGTAGTCATTTAGCAGTTCGACCCATCTTCGTTGCCTCATGTTCAATGCTTTTTGATTCAGGATATGGTGGAGGCTCTTGTGATTTGTGAAAATAGTACGCTTCGTACCATATAGGTAGTTCCTCCAAATCTTCAAATCAAAGACCATAACTCCCAGCTCAAGGTCGTGGGTGGTGTAGTTTACTCTGTGGGTCTTTAGTTGCCTTGAGGTGTATGCTATCACCTTTCCTTACTGCATGACCACGCAACCTAACCCTTGGTTAGAAGCATCTCAGTATACCATAAATTCATATGTTCCTTTTGGCAATGAAAAAACTGGAGCACTATAGAGGGCTTGTTTCAAGGTTTGGAAGGTAGCTTCTTGTTTTTCGGTCTAGTAGAAAGGCGCACTCTTCTGAGTGAGAGCGGTGAAGGGCTTGGCAAATCTGGAGAAATCCGGGATGAATCTTCGGTAATATCTAGCGAGACCTAATAATTGTCGGATCTCGGTTAGGGTTCTTGGGGTTGCCTAGCCCTCAATAGCTTTGATCTTGGTAGGGTCCACATGTATTCCCTCTTCACTGACTATGTGACCCAAAAATTCCACTCTGCGAATCCAGAATTCGCATTTTGAGAACTTTGCGTAAAGCTTTCCCGTTCTCAATGTTCCCAAAATTTGTCATAAATGTTGACTGTGTTCTTCCCTTCTCTTAGAGTAAACAAGTATATCATCGATGAAGATAATCACAAAGTTATCAAGAAATGGCCAGCAGACTCTATTCATCAAATCCATAAAAGCTGCTGGTGTATTGGTGAGACCGAATGGCATGACTACGAACTCGAAGTGTCTGTAACAGGTTTGAAAAGCGATCTTTGGGATATCCTCCTCTTTGACTCTTAGCTGATGGTATCAAGATCTCAGATATGTTTTAGAAAAGTAACTGGCTCCATGGAGTTGATCGAATATATCATCGATTCGAGGGAGTGGGTATTGATTCTTGACAGTGAGCTTATTCAATTCTCGGTAATCTATACACATTCTGAAAGATCCGTCTTTCTTCTTGACAAACAGAACCGAAGCTCCCCAAGTTGAAAAGCTTAACCTAATGAATGCTTTGTCGAGAAGCTCACTTAGTTGACTGGATAACTCTTGCATCTCGGCAGGGGCTAATAGGTAGGGGGATGTGGCGATTGGAGTGGATCCAGGTACAAGATCGATTCGAAACTCGACCTCGCGCTCGGGGGGGGGGGGGTATTCCAGGTAACTCCTCAAGAAATACGTTGGAAAAGTCGCATACTTCAAGAATATCATTGATTCTTTTCTCCTCCTTTGTTTTATCCATAACATGGGCAAGAAAGGCAGGATTCTTTTTTTGCAGGCACTTTTGTGCTTGGATACAAGAAATGAGTCGGAGGTTTGAGCCAGGTTTATCGCCGTAAACCATGAGAGTTTCATTCTTGGGTAAGTAAAGGCGAACAACCTTCTCATGGCATATAATTTCAGCATTGTGGGGGCTTAACCAATCCATGCCAACAATCACATGAAAACTCCTAATATTAACAGGCATCAAACTGATTGGGAAAAAGTGATTATTTAACGTTAGTGTGCACCCTACGTAGACAACATTGGTTGATTCTGTTTTACCGTTGGCCAACTCGACCATATAAGTTTCATTCAATTTGTGTGGGTTTTGATTTTATAAGTTCTTGAATTTATGTCTTACGAAGCTTCGTTCGGCACCACTATCAAATAAAACACACGCATAACAGTTGTTAAGGGGAAACGTACCAGTCACCATTATTGGATCTTGGACCGCTTCTCCTTGCCCCATGGTTAAGACCCTTCCTGCATTCTAATTGTTGTTCTTGGGGAAGTTGCGTTTGAAATGGCCGGTTTCCCTACATCCATAACATGCATGACTGGCTCCGTCATTGTTGTCATTGGGCTGCTTGTTTTGTTGTGGGGGCATCTTGCAATACCGGATTGTATGCCCTTTTTGGTTGCAGTTGGTGCATTGGAAATCCTTGCATGCCCCATAGTGGTGATAGTTACACTTGTCACATTTGGGATTGGAACCCGCATATGGATTTGCTGGTGTTGTTGTGGTTGAGGCAGGGGCAGCTGGGGTTGGTGCAGTTGGAGCGGTAGCGGAATGGATTGCTACCATCTGTGGTTTCTTGGATGGCCCTGCATCCTACCATCGCTTTCGCTTGTTTCCCTAATTCATCTTGTTTTCTCTTCCTTGCTTGCTTTCTCCCTCGGTTGTTTTGGCAGATTTCTTATCACTGTGATCATACAGTTTCTTTGCCAGGTGCTTTGCACTGTCGTACGTCTCGGGTTTTGAGGAAATCACGTTGCCCTGAATAGGAGGCATCAATTCCCAGATGAATCGTTCGACTTTCTTTCCCTCGGACGTGATCATACTAGGACACAACAGCGCAAGTTCGTTAAACCTTGAGATATATGCATCAATGCCCGAGTTCTACACCGTCAGGTTCCACAGTTCTTGTTTAATTATTTGTACATCCCCTCGGGGACAGTACTCGGTGATTAACATCTCTTTGAGTTCTTCCTAGGACATCGCGTTTGCAACAGGGAGTGTCATCGCCTCAATGTGACCGTTCCACCATGATAATGCCTGATCAACGAAGGTGTGGGCCGCGAACTTGACTTTACTCCCTTCTAGACATTCGCATATCTTGAACACCGACTCTACCCTCTCGATCCATCGTTTTAAAGTGATAAATCCTCCAGTCCCGTTGAACGTGTAGGGTCTTGCATTGGTAAAGTCCTTGTAGGTACAGACCCTTATAGGCTCTTGCTTCATCGCTTGATGGGAGCTTCCCGTCCCTTGACCATCTCCACCGTTGTTTCCGCTCTGGATGTGAGCTAACGCCACTGTTACTGCTACCGATACTGCCGCTTGAAAGGCTGCAGGGTTCATCTTTGGCGGGGGTTGCGGTGGTGGTGCTGTGTTGTTGTTCTTTCGGATCGCTCACCTCGGCATCTTTCTATCATATATCATAAGGAAAATGAGTATTCCTTGCATTTTGTTTCATGATTTGTCGATTATAGAATAGTACCGGTTATTGGGTGTTTACGAATAAGTGTGTGTATAAATTCAACATGTAAAGATAGTGATAAAGTACACAATAGGTAATGCATATTCGTTTTTCATTGTTAATAACCTTCTGAGTACATGGAAAAATTGCCATCATAAGGCTTACAATACTTGTAATGAAATAAAACCTAGTAGAATCAAGACTACATAGATAGTGAGATTACTTAGTCATATCATCGGTAATACATAGGAAAATACACAAAAGGAAGATTGATATAGTGGCAAATAGACAAGTACTAATCACAACAAGTAGGGTCGGCTGGTGCTGATGATGAGGTAGATGCACCCTGGAGCTCGGCTAACCTGCGTTCGGTGATCCGTACATGCTCCTACAAAGCGAGGTGTCGCTCCAGGTATTCTCTGACCTCCGCTCATCCAGTGGCAAGATCTTCTACGAGTCGTTCCATTGGATAGAAGTCCCGTTCGAGGTCTCGCGTGCGAGCATCCGTGATCTGCATATCTGCCCTCATTTGCATTACTCGGTCGGCGGTCTCTTGAGTCTGGTCGCCGATGTCTCTAATATGTCTGACCATGACAGGGAGTGCACAATCTACTAGTCCTCCATGCTGGAGGTTGTAGTAATCTCGGTTAATCCCGAATGGTGGTTGTTGATCCTGGCGTCGACCCCATCTCTCAATAGTGTTAGGCCAAGGAGGTGTAGGTCCATTGTATCCCCATCTATACGGTGGTACCCTTGTCATGTAGGGAGGGTGGATAACTCAGACTCAGCTTCTGATTCATCATCCTCCTCCGTCTCTTCTTCGTCATCTTGCTCGATCTCTTCGTCGATGTCTTCCTCCTCAAACTCAACCAGCTCTTCAGGATCTTCCATGGGTTCCTCAGGGTCATCTTCTGGGTCTTCCTCAATCCAACACCCATTCCCGGGATTAGGAAAATATGGGTCACCAGGGAGGTGAAATCCTGCCATGAAATCTGTGCGAGAATATATGAGTACGAGAAAATACATAGGATCCAAAAATACTCCTATAGTATTTTAATAGTTTTAGGTTTGGTTCTTAAAACATTTGGATAACGAGTTGGGAGGCTTTAGGCTTGTTGCAACACTACTACCACTCCTAAACACATGTTGGTCATATCTCAAATAAATATAGTGGATCAGGTTATATTTATGCCAGATATGATTACATAACTGTCTAAGTTTAACTGTAGTATTCAACCTATAAGTTATCTTGTCTGTTCTTGTTATGATATAATCCTACAAAAGTATGTTTACTTTTAGTCAGAGTGTTTTAGATCCATTGTATTTATAGATGTATATCTTGTATGGTTAGATATACTAGTTCACTATAAACAATGCTCTGATACCAATCTGTCACACCCCCAGACCAGAACGGCGGAAACATCCGGAGGCGGGTGGCTTTAATGTGTAGTATCATAATAATTGCATATAATTGAAACATAGCAAATCCAAACAACATGCAAAAATATGAAAAGCTTACATTGTTTTACATCATGTTAATGTTTTCAAGTGTACACAAAAGAAACATCAGTAACAAATTTCACAAAATACAACATAATAAGCTTGAGTCTGCAATCTATAACCTACTTATTGATTTCCAGAGAATACAAGTCGTTTGAAAAGTGTCAACATAAAATATGTTGGTGAGTTCATAAGCATTTGAGTATAAAAGCTTTGATGATAGTTTAAAAATCCAGAAAATCCAATATTTTCTTATCAAATGGTTGTGATTATTGTTTAAAATCGAGTATAGTTGCATGTGTCTTAATTCGTTGTTTTTTTTTTCAAAATTCGTACGAATCGTTCCTCTAGAAAATCCTATATTTTCTGATCTATAAAATAGTAATTTTGGTAATAACATCACACGGGTGTGAAAAGGTCTCATTGAGGTAGTCAGAATAGTTGATTTTTAACCGAAGATGAAATATGTATAATAACATTTTTGATATATTCTAGTGAGTCGTTATAACCATACTAATATGACGGAGTTCCTGTTATGACATTCCTCAGGCGTCAATTTTGTTCAAGACATTTGTCACCCTAGATTGGCCGGTCTAGCTGTAGCGAAAAACGAAGGTGCGATGTGTCAACATCGTATAGATCTATACACAAATTCCCGCTCTCCCTCCAGGAGACTCTAGTTATAACTCTTACAGGACTTAAGGTGTACAATATTGTATATAATATATGTACTGTGAAGATTTTGTCTGACTGGAATACTTATAGTTTCACGCAAAGCGTTGAAATTCATTATTTACCAAATAATTAATACCAGTTGTACTTGTTGACTAGATATTCCATTTCGTTTCGTTTATTGAAAATGATTCGCTCTAAGTATTTATCAAATCAATTCAATATTAGCGATATCAACCTTTCAAGGTCTATTTCAACAACTTTTATCTCTAAATATGAAGAACATGGATACAAGGATGCATGTTAAACACCCCCAAAAACTTGGGAGGCTCCTTTGGTAAATTGTATTACTCATATAATGATTAAAATATTATTTATTTCCATGGGTACTGTGAGACTGTACGTTCACAGAGATTTATATAAAAAAATGATAATATTTCAACACACATATTAAACACACGTACATATGCAATCATTCAAGAATTTAGAACAAGATGTGACTTGTACTCTCCCCCAAAATCAACAAAAACTAAGGAAAAAGGTAGGGTATGAAGCTCAACTTGGTTTGGCTTGATGGGTGATTTGAAGAAGTGTAAGGAGTTTCCAAGTTCGAGCACTTGGAAGTGTTCCTTGAACTTCAGAAAAATTATAAGAATAAATTTACGTGTAAGTATAGTGAAATCTTAGGAATGGTCCGGAAAAATCACTATTCAAGGAGGATGAACACTTACCAAAAGATTCTGGAAATTTTCCTTGAAGGAGTGAAGCTTGAGTCTTGAAGGAATTTGAGAGGATTCTTGGGAGTTTACTGATGAGAAAGTGGGAAGTAGGATGAGGGAGGAAAAGAGATTCATGTATCTGAAGGGGAAGGATAAGGAATGACTTGACATTTGCATGGAAATATGGACGGTAGAGCTTATTTTCTAAGGGTAATGTGTGTTTAACCGGGATTTGCATGGGAAAATGGAGGATTTGAGCATCACATCACAAGGTCAAACCCCTTTATCTTCTTAGGATCCTCTTAAAATCTTGGGTTTTTATTTTATATAAATATATTAAAAATATTTAATTTTGGCATAAAATAGGAGTTTCAAGGGTTTAGGACATAAAAATAAGGAGTTGGGTGTGATTTCCGGCTTCAAAATGCCTTAAAATAGTGAAAAAGACCGAAAATGATGAAAATCCAAAGTGGGATGATGCTCCTGCGAGAGTCCGAAAGGCTTGAGAAAGATTCCAGAGTCGCTTGCTCAAGTTACGAAGTAAATAGTACATTCCGGAGTCATCAGGTGGAGTTCCGAAGTCAGAAGGCAGTGTCCATTCCGGTCTATGGTTTCCGAAACGAGGCAGGGTGGGGTGAGATCTTCCGGAGTCAATGAGTCCTGAGGTGCGAGATTGTCCGGGTAGGAGGCTTCTTGGATTGCGAGAGGGCTCAATACTTCAGGCTTCCGAAGCTTCTCTCTTCCGGAGTTAGTTCAGGGTTCCGAAGCAAACAAAAGCATCCCGGATTTCATTAGAAGTATGCGAAGTAGGGAGGGGTTCCGGATTAAACGGATTCCGGACCAAGAGGGTTCCGGACAAAGAGGAGTCTGGACCAAGAGGGTTCCGGACCAAGAGGGTCCTTTTGGGTTCTCTCCTCCGGTTTTGGGCTGTTTTCGACTAAGGAAGATATTTAGGGAGATTTGGGAGAGATTTCACATACTTAGAGAGATTTGAGAGAGATTTCACGTACTGGGAGAGATTTGGGAGAGATTTCACATACTTGAAGAGATTTAGGAGAGATTCTATATTCTTGGAGAGATTTGGGAGAGGTTTGATATTCTTAGAGAGATTTGAGAAAAGAATTCATTTCCTTGGAGAGATTTGAGAAAAGACTTCATTTCCTTGGAGAGATTTGAGAAAAGACTTCATTTTCTTAGAGAGACTTGGGAGAGAGAGAGAGAGAGATACAATGGGAGAGATTGGGAGAGACTTTGTCGAGAGCCTTTATTAGTGTTTTTCTTCGTAGTGCAAGGTCCTTAGACTTAGATTCATTCTATTTTGAGTGTTATACACCCCCGAAGGGCACTCAATAGTGCTTTAAAGAGCTGTTACTTCCGTAAATCAAATTAGGGTTTTAAATTTTGAACTTTTGAGACTTTCAAGTGTTACTTTTCATTAAGAATTATAGTTGAACATTAGGAAACATAAAGAATATCCTAACATATAAGCACTAGTTGAGTTGACCAGATGGTCCGTTGACCTTGACTTTACTATGACTTTGACCAGAAGTTTGTCGGTTGTCACACTCCAGGAGCAGTTGACTGCAGCTACCTCTAAGATAAGCAGCAAGCCACCTTTAACAGGCTTCTTATGGGAGCAAAGCAATTGGAAGCGGAGTCAAGCTCCAAGTGTAACCCGCGTTGCAAGTAGTACTTGCCGAACTCCCAAAGTTTGATATAGAATAGGTTATCGGCTAAAAGTCTTACTTTTCTTTAACTTTCTTGTAATCGGAGATCTTTAGAATGGTCATTTTTTCCTAACTACAAATGTAAATTAATCATATGTTTAATATATAACGAAATATTCCTTTGGGTATTAATCCTTTGCATATCACTCCAATTCATGAGTTTATCTACTATTATATAGACTCTAAATATGAATCAAACTCGAACCCTTATGTTAGTCAGCCTAAATCATGAATAACTTAAAATAGATAACCCTTTACATTCAGATTTAGATCATCAAAGACTTATGGTCTCTCATTGTTATTTCTTTAGCAGCACAATGCCGCCTTGTAGATCCACACGCCATGGAAACAACGTAACACCTCCACCAGCACCACCTCCATCAACGTATAATGCCGCCTTGATAGCTGTTGTAACACCCGCAGTGACAATAACAATGGCACAGATGAATAATAATGGTTCTGAAGGTGGAGTAAATAGCTTTACGAATGGCCAACACCAGGGTCGTTCAGGGGATTGCACTTTCAAGGACTTCACCAATAGCAAGCCCATATCTTCTAATGGATCTGGAGGGATAATGGCTCTATCACAATGGATAGAGAAAAAAGAAGCAGTTTTCGAGATCTGTGCATGTATGGAAGGGAGCAAGGTAAAGTTTGTTGCTTGCACATTCTCCAAGAGAGCTTTGACATGGTGGAATGGCCATGTCAAGTCACTAAATCTGGTAGTGGCAAATTCTATGGCCTGGGAGAATATAAAGCAAATGTTAATGCATGATTACTGTCCAAGGGGCGAAGTACAAAAGCTGGGGCAGGAACTTTGGGGCCTTACTATGGTAGGCTCGGATATCACAACCTATACCAATAGGTTTAGTGATTTGGCAATCCTTTGCACATGAATGGTTGCTTTAGAGAGCAAGAAGATCAAGAGGTGCATCTGGGGACTGTCACCCCAGATTCGAGGAAGCGTACTAGCATCCAAACCAGTCACTTTCGATAGTGCCAAACAGTTGGCACAAGCTCTCGTTGACCATGGAGTCTGCCAAGGCTTCACAACTGCTGCCCCAGAGAAAATCCTTGGATGCAACAACAACAGCAACAGTACCAACAACAATAGCAAGAAGAAATTTTGGAACAAGAGGAAGAGTCAGTTTTCACAAGAATCTCCCAAGAAACAACAAATAGTGGCAGTCCATGCCGCTACTACCCCCGCTGTTGCTCCTGTTACCTCTACACCATCAAGGCAATATGCTGGGAGCCTATCGAAATGCAGCAAATGCAATCTCCGTCACAATGGAAATTGTCGAGAGATGCACTGCAACAATTGCAACATGAAAGGGCACACTGCCCGTTTCTATAGGGCACCATCACGACCAATCACCCAAGTCCCTAGAGTCGGCATGGGCCAGGCGTGTTATGGGTGCGGTGAGGTTGGACACTACAACAGGGATTTCCATAAGGCAAGGAATGTTGGAGGCATAGGAAGGGTCCTGGAAATAGGGCAGAACGAAGCAATAGCTAATCCCACGGTGGTTACGGGTACGTTTCTCCTCAATAACGCTTATGCATACATACTCTTTGATTGTGGTGCAGAGAGGAGTTTCATGAGTCATAAATTCATGCACGTAATAAAACAGAACCCTCAATCACTCAATAAGATATTAACAGTAGAAATGGCAAATGGTAAAACAGAAAGCACAAACGATATTTACATAGGCTGCACGCTAACTCTAAACGAACATTCATTTCAAATCGATCTAATTCCGATCACCATAAAGAGCTTTGATGTCATCATCAGTATGGATTGGTTAAGCCTACACCATGCTGATATACTTTGTCACGAATGGGCTGTTTGCCTAAATTTGCCAAATGGTGAAACTCTTGTTATTTATGCTTAAAACCTGGTACCAATTTACAAATCATCTCTTACGTCAAAGCCTAGAAATACCAACGTAAGGAGTACCATGCCTTCTTAGCCCACGTGGTAGATAAAGAAAAAGAGGCGAAAGACATCAAAGACATTCTCGAAGTGTAGGATGTTCCCGATGTCTTCCCTAAAGATCTTCTAGGTGTCCCACCAGAATGACAAGTCGAGTTCAGAATCGATTTAATTCCCAGAGCTACCGCAGTAGCTAAGTCGCCGTATCGGTTAGCGCCAGGTGAGATGCAAGAATTATCTAGCCAATTAAACAAACTACTCAACAAAGGATTCATCAGACCCAACTTCTCACCTTGGGGAGCACCAGTCCTGTTCGTAAAGAACAAGGATGGATCTTTCCGCATGTGCATCGATTACCGGGAACTCAACAAGCTCACTATCAATAACCGATATCCCCTACCACACATTGATGACTTATTTGACCAACTCCAAGGAGCAAGCTATTTTTCAATGATCGATTTGAGATCCGGGTATCATCAGCTGCGAGTCTCAGAATGAGATGTTCCCAAAACAGCCTTTCGAACTCGTTATGGGCACTACGAGTTTGTAGTAATTCCCTTTGGATTAACACATGCACCGATGATGTTCATGGATTTAATGAACCAAGTGTGTTGTTCATTTCTAGATAAATTTGTGATTGTGTTCATAGATGATATACTCATCTATTCGAGGAGTAAAGAGGAACATAGTCAACACCTCCGACAAATCTTGGAAACACTAAGAAAAGAGAAGTCATACAAAAAGTTCTCAAAGTGTGAATTTTGGATTCAGAAAGTAGATTTTCAAGGTCACGTTGTTAGCAAAGATGGGATACACACGGACCCTTCCAAAATCAAGGCAATCGAGAACTGGTCCGCTACAATAACCCCATCGGAAATCTGACATCTCTTGGGCCTTCCTGGCTATTACCGAAGATTTATACAAAACTTCTCGAAGATTGCTAAACCACTTACCACCTTGATCCAGAAGAGTGTAACTTTCAATTGGGAGGAAAAACAAGACCTTGCATTCCAAACACTGAAGCAAGCCCTATACAGCGCACCTATATTGTCCTTGCCTGAAGGAACAAAAGACTTCATGGTCTACTATGATGAATCTACCCAAGGTCTTGGATGTGTACTAATGCAACGAGGAAAGGTCATCGCTTACGCCTCGAGACAGCACAAGATGCACGAAGTCAACTACACTACACACGATCTTGAACTAGGAACAATCGTTTTCGCACTAAAGATTTGGAGACACTATCTCTATGGCACGAAATGCACAATCTTTACCGATCACAAGTTCCTTCAACACATCCTCAACTAAAAAGAACTCAACATGAGACAGAAATGATGGTTTAAACTATTAAATGACTACGAATGCGAAATTTGTTATGATCCAGGAAAAGCGAATGTGGTAGCTGATGCTCTTAGTCGAAAGGAATACTCGGGCTGCCGGGTGAAATCCTTAACCATGACGATCCATTCACACCTTTCCACACAAATCAAGTAAGCTCAAAAGGAAGCCTTGAAAATAGAGAATGTGGTGGGTGAAGCCTTAAGAGGAATGGACAAAAATATTGAAGTCAAGAGCGACGAAGTTCGTTACTTCGTGGATCGAATCTGGACACCGAAGTTTGGTTGATTCAAAGACGTTGTCATGAACGAAACTCATAAAACTCGAAACTCGGTGCATCCTGGTTCAGACAAGATGTATCTGGACCTTAACAAACTGTATTGGTGGCCGAACATGAAAGAAGAGATCGCTACCTATGTTGGCAAGTGTTTGACTTGCACCAAAGTCAAGGTAGAATACAAAAAGCCCTTAGGATTACTACAACAGCCCGAAATACCCGAGTGGAAGTGGGAGCGGATAACCATGGATTTCATAACCAAATTACCCAAGACAACGGGTGGTCTTGACACTATCTAGGTGACCGTCGATAGATTGACAAAATCCGCACACTTTCTACTAATAAAGGAAACCAAAAAGATGGAGAAACTAGCTCGAACATACATCCGAGAGATTGTACAACTACATGGAGTACCAATATCCATTATCTCCGATAGAGATAGTAGATTCACCTCACGATTCTGGCAGTCGCTGTAAAAATCTCTAGGAACGAGACTAGACATGAGTACCGCTTACCATCCACAAACCAATGGTCAAAGTGAAAGAACAATATAAACCTTGGAAGATATGCTAAGAGCTTGTGTAATTGATTTTGGTAAAGCTTGGGCTACCCATTTACCACTAGTCAAATTCTCGTATAACAATATCTATCACTCCAGCATTAAAGTTACTCCATTCGAAGCCCTCTATTGCCGCAAGTGCAAATCTCCACTGTGTTGGGATGAAGTGGGTGACACGCAACTAGCCAAGGGACAAGTACCCGACATCGCTCTCTCCAACCCGAAAATTATAAGAGACATAACTGGGAAGATTGTACAAATTCGAGAATGACTAAAGGCTTCAAGAGACAGACAAAAGAGTTGTGCGGGCAAAAGACGAAAGCCCTTGGAGTTTCAGGTCGGGGACCAAGTGCTATTAAAGGTCTCGCCCTGGAAAGGGTTAATACGTTTCGGAAAACATGGGAAACTAAACCCAAGGTATATCGGACCATTTAAGATCCTTGGAAGGATCGTCCCAGTAGCATACAAACTTCGACTACCGCAGGAACTCAATAACATACATCATACCTTTCATATATCAAACTTGAAGAAATGTTTGTCAGACGAGACCCTCGTCGTCCCTCTAGACGAAATCGAAATAAACAAGAGTCCCCACTTTATAGAGGAACCAATTGAGGTCATGGATACGGAAATTAAAAGAAAAAAACAAAGATGCATACCCATTGTGAAGGTCCCCTGGAATGCAAAACGAGGACCTGAATACACTTGGGAGCGCGAAGATCAGATGAAGAAAAAGTATCCGCATCTCTTTCCCTAATCCACAAATATTTTCCTTACATTAGATTTCGGGACGAAATTCCCTCTAACAAGGGGATGATGTGACAACCCGGTATTTCGAATCAATGTAAAGACCTAAAAAGTCAAGAATTGTGATCTCTTTTGATATAATGAAATTAATGTCAAAAATAAAATGTTTAAAATTATCTATTGGGTTACCTAAAATGATAGTAATCGTGTCAAGGTTTTCGGAAATATAAAGAACACTAAAATCTAAGTTATGACAAAGAAGATATGACCAATCAAAATTCGTGTCAAAACCGATAAAACATTGGGAAACGTAAAAAGTGAAATTGCAATATAATACTTTTTAGCCTTATGTATCTAAACGAAAGTCTTAGATTATACTAAACCGTGAGCATTCATAAAAAGAACTTCAAAATCCGACTTCGTATGAGGAGTTATGATTTTTCTAAGTTTCGGGATAGCGGTATGTTGAATCATGAAAGTGACCCTCTTGAATTTAGCTACCGCAACCATTTCCCTACGACAACCACAGCAGCACCCGGAGTCAGCTACCGCAGTCATTAGCTAGATTGCTTTATTTATCTTTTATGTAATACACTCTATTATCCAGTATGCCTTGCACGGCTACTCATAGAGTTGTAATCTAGTGTAGTTCTAAGTCTATAAATAGAGACTTATTCTCTCGTATTGTACAACCTCTTGATCACCGATAACTTATGCATTTCATCTGAATACAATTTCTGATGTTATCATTCTAGCACTCTTCACTCTCCACTTCTTACTTAAACATATATGATTATAATCACTCTTCGAAGCAAGTCTTTGTGACTTATTCACTAAGTTTGATCTCACTTACTAACTTTGGTTTGAATGCATTCCAAGTTATGAATCAACTTAAGTTTATACTTGATATAACAATTGCTTTCATTTACATTACTTAACTTTCCGCATCTAACTCACTAACTTCTAACTATTAATATTATTGTTGAGCTAACAGATCCTTCGAGATTAACTATTCCGCTATATACTTGTTCTAACCATTTTGTTCAAGTGTGTCTCAAAGTTTTTCTCTCAACAATTGGTATCAGAGCCATAGTGGTTACTTTTTGAAAATCGGAACTCTGATTTTTCAAAGAGCCCTCTATACCACTGAAGCTCATTTCTAAACAAAAAAAAACTTCTAAATGGCACAATCGTTATCAATGAATGTTTCCAACAATGTTGGTGGTTCCAATTAAGCCTCAATACTGGTTGCAAATGAGTATCATCAGTGGTCTCAAAGGATGGAAATGTATCTCAGACGACTTGGTAGAGGTGTCTGGAGATCCATAGAAGAAGGACCCCACGTCCCAGTCCTTACCCTGATTCAAACTGATGGAGCCACATCGAGGCTAGGAGGAGGTCAACCAGCCTTAAACCGTCCCACAAAAGATGATCTGGATAAGATGGAAAATGATGCTATTGCCTTTTATGAAATCTCTTGTGGAGTTGCACCTGACAACTTCAACATCATCATAAATTGCAAATCAGCAAAGAAGATTTGGGATGTTCTCAAGAACTTGTGCGAAGGTTCAGAGCAGGCTCAAGACAAAAAGCTCACTACAACACTCAACGAATTTAATAACTTCGAAGCCCACTCTGGTGAAAGTTTGGAAGACTCATTTAAAAGGTTCAACTTGATTATCACAAAATTGTCCAATGCAGGTACCATCCGCAACAATCATGAAACAAATCTGTAGTTTCTTAATGGCTTAGGAAGACACTGGACAACAGCCAAAATGATTGTACATGGTGACAGGAAGATTCACTCATTATCTCTCTATAAGCTTTATGGAGAATTGCAAGCTCAAGAGTCCATCGTACTTAAGGAATGTTCAGACTTCGGAGGTCCAATCGCATTATTAGCTCAATAACCTCACACTCAAATTTATCCCACCTCGTATGACTCTCCACCACAGTCATATGAAGCTGAATCAGAATATGACGATGAAGAAGAGTTTCAGAATGCCATTGCTTTTATCAGTCATAAATTCAATCGATTACCACCTTCACTTTGCAAAAACCAAAAATTCAATTGACCACCTTTCAACCGTAACTTTCAAAACAATCACTTCCGTTCCACCAAAAACCCGCTCCCTCCACCGCAGTCTTAGCAAACTTAGTCCAAAGAAGTACCACCGCAGTCTCAATCAACTGACTCCGGTACCTCTATAGAAGACAAGAGTGACATTATCATATGTCACAAGTGTAACAAGGAAAATCATTTTGCTAAATATTGTAAGGCAAACGTAGTGAAAGATAGAGCCTTCTATCTCAGAATGGCTCAAGAACTGGAAGATAAAGAAAAAGGAAAGGCCTACGTTGCTCAAATGAAGAGGAATCATCAAGTGTGGTCATCATGAGATGAAGATGAAGATGATCTCAGCAAAGGTAAAGGGATGATCTGTATGACAGCAACTGCTGATGAAGACGACTTAACCAATCTAAAGAAGAACCATTGCTATATGACTAAAGATGGAACTCTCAGCATTGTGGAACAGGTAAAACTCATGATTCAAACTTTAAATTACAACATGCATGATTGTCAACCTTTCATAGACACACTCAATGACACTTGTGTTGCCATCCTTACAGACTACAATAAAGCCTTAGATGAGAAGAACATCGCTTCGCAGGAGATGCTCCATGCTAGAGGATGTTTGGATAATAAGATACAATGGAAATGTTAGAGAAGGATTTAATGTTAGAAAAAGATACTAGAATTCTTAGTGAAACCCAATTAGAAATGGCCTTAAATCAGAGAGATCTAGCACAGAATGAAATTGTACGTTTAAATCTTTTAATTGAAAAGTTGTTTAATGAAACTGAGGCCAATGAGAATCTTGTTTATAATGGGAATTTTGATAACACCTTTAACTGGGGTTGGTCCAATGGTTACCCAACCGCAACGGACTCTTCACCTCGGTTCACACCGGAACGTCCCTATGTCCCACCAGACCGCAACTTCTTGTTTCCGGTCAATGAAAACATTTCCTGAAGATATCCAAGCCCACTTTGGAAAACTTCATGATTTGAGTAATAATTGTGTTATGGAAGAAATTCTTCCTGAATCTTCTAATCATGTTGACAACACAGATTCTCAGACATCATCCATAGCCGATGAGGATATTGTTATTGAAAGTCCTAAAGTCTCTTTAGATTTCCCCTCCTTACAGTCTGACGGCAGTGTTTCTGACCGCAGTCATATACTGCAATCTGTCCCGTTGTCCAATATCAAATGTCCCATAGGAGTGTCCACCAAGACTTACTCTGTGGTAGTCCAAAGCACTACACCGCTGATCGAAGTCAAAAGTTTTGTGACCTTTGAACCAATTAATCATGAATTACCAATTGAAAATTTTGAATTTGGTCAATGTTCTCAAAGTCTTGATTTCTCAAGTTTGGATGAATCTAGTCACTATTTTTCAAAACCTTAAAAGATTTTAGGAAATCGCAATTAAATATCACTGACTGCGGTTCTCCTAAGACCGAAGCAAAAAGAGTTTTTAAAGAAGAATTTCATTCTCGTGGCAAGTAACGAGAAGTTTGCACAAAACGTAAGAAATCTGTGACATGTCCTAAATCAAAAAGTCCTGAAATTTTTTTTTTCTCAAATTATCATTTCAAGAAAAATGTTTCCAAGAAAACAAAAAGGAATGAGTTCACTGTTTCTAACAATACTCACAAAATATCCAAACCTAAGGATAAGTCTTTTCGATCAAATGGTTTTCAAATCTATTCTCTCAATGGTCCGAAATGGAAAGTTATCCTACCTACTCCAACCTTTCCAGTGTCAGTTTCAAATTCTCAAAAGTGGAAAGGAATTTTCCCAAATTCGACACTCAAAAGGTCATCTCAAGTGTTTAAGAAATCACATCACAAAAGCTCTGCACGTGCCTTCACACCTGCAAGACCTGCACAAAACACTTTTTCAAAACACACAAACCCAAGGGTCAAATCTCACAATCCTCGGAATGGACAGAAGCATACTTTTTCTTCAAAACCTCAGACCAGGTTACATGTCCGGGAAAATGACAAAAAGTTCTCATGTCAATGTCAATGTAAAAATTTCCAAAGAACTTCAAACACCCAGGATTTCAGGTTCACTTCTAATCTCTCCAAAATTACTTGTGATTATTCACAATCTCACAAAACTCCAAAGTACTTCAAACACGTAGGACTAGGCTTTAAAGTTGACTTAAAACCTGTCCCTGCCACCTCGCATCATGCATCGATTAACACATTGTATGTGACCCCGGGCTCCAAACTCGCTTGGGGTGCCCAAATTAACCACTTAGTTTTGGTAGGTTTTCTGCAAGGAGGATAAAGAAGAAGAATGGTTGATCGACAGTGCCTGCTCCTTGCACATGACCGAAAGGTTAGAGTACCTTCGGGATTTCAGGCCTATATGCAATGGTGGAAATGTCACTTTTGGAAACAATGCTAATGGCATCATACGAGGTTATGGTATTCTCACCACGGGGAACTTTTCCATTCATAAGGTTTCTTACGTAGAAAGCCTTAAACATGTGACAACCTGAAGTTCATTCCATTATTTGTAACCCTTTTCGTTAATATATTCGTCGTTTTGGATTTCGTTTCCGTTACGTCATTAAATTAAGTCATAATTGTGGTACTTCTATTATGACTTAATGAGTGTCTAAACATGTTTAGAACTTATATTAACACTTCATATTAGTAATCAGAAACATTTTAGAATCGACCATATCGGGTTACGGTAAATTAATCGAGTGCGACCAAAAGCATTGTATAACGCCGGTATCGGTTAGAATTCAATCGTGTCCATAACTTAGAACCTATTTAATGAGGATTAAGCTTCCATTTGAAGCTTTTGATCTCTCTCTCTCTTACTACTCTCTTTCTCTCTCTCTAACCTCTCTCCTCAAACCAAAGAATTAGGTCCAAAAACACCAATTTAAGGCTCAAATTCATCAAGGTTACTTCCCTAACACATAGTATAGCACCATTGGCTTTCAAATTCGTTTTTAATCTTTGGAAAAGGACCATATTAATGAGTTTACAGCCCTAGAACATGCTTGGGCCGTAAACACATATGAAGAGGGTTTTTGAGCCTTTAAACCCTTCCAAACCAACTTTGGGGTTTAGATATGACTTAATGGCTTACCAATTCGGACTTAGAACACCTTGAACATCATTTTTGAGGAGTAAACATGATTTTACTACCCAAGAACAAGCTTGGGCCGTAAAATCACCTTCATGGAGAGTAAACTCATAATTGAGTGTTTAAAAGCCACTTAAACACACCAATGGCCCTGGAATAAATTCTAGAATCAACCACAATCGAGTTAGGGGCCTTAAACTTGATGAAAACCAACCCTTGGAGTGTTCACAGTCATAAACCCCCCTAGAAAGGGTTCCTGGGCCATAAACTCCTAAAACATGATCAAATGGTGCCCAAACTTCACCCCTTGGCTTGTAAAATGACTTGGAATCACATGTGATTGAATTAGGACCACCAAACCACTTTGTGAATGGACACACAAGAGTTTATGGGTGTAAACACATAGTTTACTACTGTAAACTCCCCTAATGGTCCTTAAAAATGTTCAAAATACTTTCCAATGCCTTAAAGCCAAACCTAGATTTAACCCCCAAGTGTTTCAAGGCCATTTAGCATCCAAAAACATGACTCATGAGTTCACAACCGTGAAGTCATGTGGTTGTGGTGTTTAGGGCCGAAAAATCCCTAAGGAGTTTACTATTTAAGTGAAAACACATTATCCAAGCCATACAAGTCCGTAAATGTCACCCGGGTCACTCCAAACACTTGATTTGAAGTGTTTTCGCATCTTGGAGTGTGTAATCATATCTAATTACTGATTTAAAGTCTAATTAGATACATTTGTATACCATTTCATATTACATAGGAACCTCACGCGTTATCAAGACCCGAACTGACACATAGTGTCCAAATTGACACGTTTTCTCGTCCGGTGAGGTCATACCCCTACCCTTTTTCAATGTTTTCACTGTTTTCAGGGGGGAATACAAGCAAATCAAAAGTAATACTTGTGCTCAAAACTTGTTTTATATGTGTTGTGTTTCATATTATATATGCTTTTAACACTGACAGTCGTAACAAACAACCGTTTGAACCTATAGAATACATTATAATGTTATTTGTGAAAAACAATATAAATTGTTGTATTTATATTTTCACAAATGTTTTCCCCACATTATAACAGTTAAAAGCATAACATTTGAACTTAGAACATTGTTTTTTCCTCGGTAACACTCCACAGAGATACGCGAGTAGAGGATAGTCATTTGATCTTTCATTATTATTACTAGTTAATTTGTTATTCCAATAAATTGGAAACATGTCCTCGAAAAACACTCCACAGAGATACGCGAGTGGAGGACAGCCGTCATAACCAGAATCTCTTAGATAGGGAGCGTGACTTGAGTGTATAGATCTATACATGGCTGACTACCCCACACCTGGCTACTAGCTACAGCCGAACCGAGAGGTTCAAGGGTGACGAAAGTCATAAGGTGATGTGGACTACCTATTTCCATATCTAGTCTATTGTATGGTTATGGACCTCACAATTTAGATAACAAAGATTTACTTTTTAGTAATAATGAGTTTAGTAACTAGCTTACTTGGTATTTATTAGTTATATAAACGTGTTCAAACTAATACATTTTAAGTGTACATCTTTTACATTACATATGGATTGGTGAACTAACACAAACTTTACAAGGATAATCAGGTTTTTAGTATACATCTTTCACATTAGGAAAATATGGGATTCTCCTGGGATAACAGTTAACATAACCAGAATCATGTAACCTAACAGTTAACCAAACATTACTTTTAAGTAAATATGGGATTTTCTTGGGTCGTAACATTTTCAGAAACCAAAAGGAAACTCGTACATTTTCACAAAACAAAACCACTTATGAACTCACCAACTTTATGTTGATTTTCAAACTGCTTGTATTCTCAGGTCCGCATTAGACAGGCAACCGACGATCCTTTTGTCGAAGACGGAGTACATCGAAGACACATCTTTCTTTTGTTCATATATATACATATGTATCACATTGTACAACTTTAATTTTGAACAAATGTAAATTTCTATATGTAATGTAATGGTTGTTTACTTTGCTTACTATGTGCATTCGATTTGATACTCAACGTGGAGTACGCCCCGGAAATGTTTCCGCCTTGGTTTTCGGGGTGTGATAGATTGGTATCAGAGCCCTTGTTTATAGTGAATGAAGTATATCAAACCTTACATGGTATAAAACTATAAACACTAAGGGGCCTAAGTGCTCTGAACTAAAAGTATACTTCAAAATATAAGTATTTTCAAAAGTATACAAGTATACCTAACCATCGAAATCCGTAACTACAATTAGAACAAAACATCAGTAAATAGGTGTTGTATGCTGCGGTTAAACCTGGGTAGTTATGTAGTCGTGTTTAGGATCAATATAGCCTGGCCAGCTATATTCATTTGAGAACGGCCAACATGTGCTTGGGAGTGACTGTAGTGTTCAGCATGCCTAAAACTTACCCTAATATCCCAAACATCGAACCATGGTCGTAGCGAATCATGAAATACTATGGGAGTATTTCTCGAGCCAATCCTTTGTAGAAAACCTCATTCAAAAGTTATTCCTTGATCATTACTTTAGCGATAAATTATCTGTTTTGATAACTCTTTCGTGCTTTATCGCTTATTCAGAATATATATCTGTCATATCTCTCGATTCAATTTGGAGGACTTATCATCCTCTCTTTCCTGATCTTATTAGATCAAGATGCCTCCAAGAAAGAGACCCAGCTCAAATACCAACGACCCTCTGCACCACCTTCTCCTCAGATCGATCTTGTAACGCTTTAAAAAGCTATTAATGCCGTAGTACCAGCCGCCGTGTCACAAATGAACCCTGGTGGTTCAGGAGGTGGTCCCCAATCCCAAAACCTAGAAGATAGTCAAGGAAACCGAAAAGGGGGTTCTTATAAAGATTTCATGAGCGCGAAGCCCACTCCCTTTGATTGCACTGGAGGTGTCATTTTCCTCACTCGAGAAAATCGAATCCATCTTTGAAATATGTGCTTGTTCGGAGTCTGATAAACTAAAGTTCGCAGCCTGTACCTTTACTGAGAAAGCCCTGACTTGGTGGAACGGCCGAGTCAAATCGCTGACCCTACCTGTAGCTAATGTTATGGGTTGGGAAGCCATGAAAGAACTCCTTCTAGCTGAGTACTGCCCTCGGGGGGAAATACAGAAGTTAGAGAACAAGCTCTGGAACCTGAAGATGAAGGGTTCCGATATTGCTGCATACACCTCGAGGTTTGATGATCTGGCACTGCTCTGTCCGGGAATGGTTACCCTGGACAATAAGAAAATAGAGAGATTTATTTGGGGGCTGACCCAACCGAACAAAGGAAACGTCTTATCTGCAAGGCCGGATACATATGATAGTGCCAAAAGTTTAGCCCATATCCTGATTGACCGGAGTGATGAAGTTGAGGGAACAACCGCCACCCCCGAACCGACCAAGACTAGTGGTGTGAAAAGAAAGTTTTGGAAGAAGAAGAAAGGCCAACCTTCTCAAGGATCCTCAAAGAAATAGCAGACTGTAGCAGTCCATGCTGCTACTACCCCCATTGCTGCTGCTTATGTTGTGGGATCTACAGCTCAAACCCCTACCAGTAGGTATGCTGGTAACCTTCCCCAGTGTGAAAAGTGCAAATATCACCATAACCCCGGCCCCTGTCGTGAATTGTCGTGCACCAACTGTGGTAAAAAGGGGCACACGATTCGATTCTGCAAGGCACCAGCCCAGTCAGCCAACCAATCTTCTGGAGTAGGTGTTGTTCAAGCCTGCTACAATTGTGGAGAAGTTGGGCATTACAAGAGGAACTACCCCAAGAAGGCGACAGCTAATAATACTGCGAGAGTCCTAGCCATGGGACGGGAGGATGCAGTCGCCGTTCCCACTGTTTTTTCAGGTACATTCCTTCTCGATAACTCTTATGCTAGTATTCTTTTCAATTCGAGTGTTGAAAGAAGCTTTGTTAGTCATTCGTTCAAACATAATCTAAAACCTAATCCCCAACCATTAACCGAAACGTTTACCATCGAGATGGCTAGCGGTGAGAAAGAAAGCGCTAGCGATGTATTCATAGGTTGTACCCTTACCCTAAACGATCATTCATTTCCCATCGATCTTATGCCAGACTCCATTAAGAGCTTTGATGTTATCATTGGCATGGATTGGTTGAGTCCTAATCATGCTGATATCCTTTGCTACGAAAAAGCCATCCGTCTCAACCTTCCTTCGGGTTAAACTCTCATAATCTATGGGGATAAACTCAGCTCCAACCTTCGCATCATTTCCTACATCAAAGCTCAGAAGCTCTAGCGAAAGGAGTGCCAAGCATTCCTAGCTCATGTCATTAACGAGAAAAAGGAAATTAAAGACCTCGCGAGCATCCCCCAAGTCTGTAACTTTCCTGATGTCTTTCCGGAAGAGCTTCCAAGAATTCCTCCTGAATGTCAGGTCGAATTTCGCATTGACCTAATTCCTGGAGCTACCCCCGTAGCCAAGTCTCCATATCGCCTAGCTCCAGCAAAAATGTAGGAGTTATCCAGTCAACGCAACGAGTTACTCAGCAAAGGGTTCATCAGACCGAGTTCCTCACCCTGGGGAGCTCCGGTATTGTTTGTAAAGAATAAAGATGGATCCTTCCGAATGTGTATCGACTACCGCGAGCTAAACAAGTTGACCGTCAAAAACCGATATCCTCTTCCACGTATAGATGACCTCTTCAATCAACTTTAGGGAGCCAACTATTTCTCAAAGATAGACCTTCGGTTAGGGTACCATCAGTTACAAGTTCTTGAGAGTGATGTTTCCAAAACAGCTTTCAGGACTCGGTATGGACACTACGAGTTCGTAGTGATGCCCTTCGGTCCAACCAATGCACCGGCTGTGTTCATGGGCCTCATGAACCGGGTGTGTCATCCCTTCTTAGACAAATTCGTCATCATATTCATTGATGACATCCTTGTCTACTACAAAAGTGAAGAAGACCACAAGCAACACTTGAGGTCAGTGTTGGAAACCCTTAGATCCGAGAAGTTGTACGCAAAATTTTCAAAGTGTGAATTCTTGATTCGGAAGGTAACTTTCCTCGGCCACGTGGTAAGCGAGGAGGGTATTCATGTGGATCCTTCCAAGATTAAGGTGATAGAGAATTGGTTGGCACCAACGACATCCACAGAAATCCGTCAAGTCTTGGGTCTCGCCGGCTATTATTGGAGATTCATCCAGAACTTTTCCAAAATCGCCAAACCCCTAACCACTCTAACACAGTAAGGTGTACCCTTTTGTTGGATTGAAAAGCAAGAATCCGTGTTCTAGACGTTAAAGCAAGCCTTGTGTAGCGCACCTGTTCTGTCCCTACCCGAAGGGACATAAGACTTCGTTTTCTATTGTGATGCGTCTAATCAGGGCTTAGGCTGTGTGCTTATGCAAAGAGGAAAAGTGATTGCTTATGCCTTAAGATAGATGAAGGCACACGAAGTCAACTATACCACACACGACTTGGAGTTAGGAGCTGTAGTCTTTGCACTGAAGATTTTGAGACATTATCTCTACGGATGCAAGTGTAGGATCTTCACTGACCATAAGATCTTGCAACACATCCTCAATCAGAAGGACATAAACATGAGGCAATGGCGATGGGTAGAGTTACTCAGCGATTATGAGTGCAAGATTCGCTACCATCCCGGCAAGGCCAATGTGGTAGCAGATGCCCTTAGCTGAAAGGAAAGTTCAAGCCGTAAGGTGAGAACACTGACGATGACTATCCATTCCCATTTATCCATGCAAATCCGAGACTCCCAGATAGAAGCCCTCAAACCCGAGAACAAATCAAGCGAAGCCTTGAGGGGAATGGATAAGAAACTTGAGATCAGAGGTGACGGAGTCTACTGTTTCATGGACCGAATTTGCACCCCAAAGTTCGGAGGATTTAGGGAAGTGGTCATGAAGGAAGCACACAAGAACAGATACTCTGTTCACCCAGGTTCGGACAAGATGCACCTAGATCTCAAGAAACAATATTGGTGGCCGAACATGAAATCCGAGATCGCTACATTTGTGGGCAAGTGTCTGACTTGCGCCAAAGTGAAAGTTGAGTACCAAAAACCCTCGGGTTTGCTCCAGCAACCCGAGATACCTTAGTGGAAATGGGAGATGATTACCATGGATTTCATCACCAAGTTACCCAAATGTACGAGTGGGTACGATACCATTTGGGTAATTATCGACTGTTTGACAAAATCCGCTCTCTTCATCCCGATTAATAATGGACTCGTCTATTTCTGAACCACTGGAGTTATTGCACATTGATCTCTGCGGTCTTCCAACTATAGCCATTCTCCACCACAAGAAATACATACTGGTTATTTTTTATGACTTCACTCGCTTCACATGGGTCTTCTTCCTCAGACTCAAATCTGAAACACCGCAGATTCTCATAAACTTCATCAAACAAATAGAACTTCAGATCAAGCTTCCAGTAAGATGGATCCGCAGTGATAATGGAACCGAGTTCACTAATCATCTTCTCAACAGTTTTTTGGTGTCCAAGGGTATTTCTCACAACTTCTCAACATCCTACACACTGTAACAAAATGGTATCGTAGAACAAAGAAACCGCACACTTGTTGCAGCAGCCAGATCCATACTTAACTTCACCCATCTTCCTCTTTACTTCTGGGATGAAGCTGTAGCCATTGCATGCTTTGTTCAGAACTGAAGCATTGTATGCAAACGCCTCAACAAGACACCATATGAGGGTCTTAACAACCGCAAGCCAAATGTTCATTTCTTTCATATTTTTTGGTGTAGATGCTTCGTGATCAACAACAGAAACCAACTTAACAATTTTGCACCTAAGTCTGATGAAGGCATCTTCCTTGGTTATTCCACTAACAAGGTTGCTTATCGAGTGCTTATCAGGCGTACAAGGCTGATCATTGAAAGCTTCGATGTGAAATTCGATGATTCTCACATCCGCGATGCCCCTCCATCCACTGAAACCACCGCAATCATGGAATGTGACATTCCTGCCTCTTCAGGTCCTTTAAATCTAGTTGAAGTCAATTATGATGATCTCTTCGATCCTATTGAAACGGCAAAACTATCCGAAGTTCTTGTGTCTCTCGCAGTTCAACAACAACACGTTGATATTTCTGGACCATCTCCATCCGAAGTAGTATCTATCAATACTTCCACCTCTTTGGTTGAGAGGGAAAGCTCTACTCCAGATCTAGCTGCAACCATCGAGGTTCCAGTACTTCATGATGTTCAAATTCCTGCTCGCAGAGAAACATTACCATCAAAAGTATCTTCAGATTCGGATGATGAATTCATAGAAAATATTGACACTAGAACCAATCCAAGAATTGTCAATCTCCCATCCGCAGTCCAGGGGGAACCCTCTCAGGTTCCATATAGACTCCCTTCAACAATCCAGGGGGAACCTACCAAAGAAAATGTCTCTCTCGCTCCATCAAGTCAAGATGATTTAGCAGGTTGTTCACAAATCCAGGGGGAACTTCCTCCCCAATCCGAAGCAAACTCTAATATTGAAAACATTCCATCAACCGCAGCGGCTGATCATATAATGCCTCGTCTACATGTATGGACAAAGGATCACCCACCAGGCCAAATTATTGGCAACCCATCCGCAGGTATCCAAACCCGATCTGCCAAAGATTTATCTTATCGTTGTCACTATGCAGCATTTATGTCCGCAGTCGAGCCTCGATCTATCAATGAAGCATTATTGGAACTAGATTGGATTTCTGCAATGCAAGAAGAACTTGAAGAATTTGAAAGAAACAAAGTGTGGCAACTTGTTCCCATTCCACAAGGTCATACTATTGTTGGTACAAGATGGGCTTTCAAGAACAAGCTAGATGAATCTGGTGTGGTTATTAGAAATAAGGCAAGGCTAGTTGCTAAGGCTATAGTCAACTGGAAGGTGTTGACTATGATGAAACATACGCTCCGGTAGCTAGAATGGAAGCAATCAGAATCTTCTTAGCATATGCTTCTCACAAAAACATCAAAGTACACCAAATGGACGTTAAGAGTGCTTTTCTCAGTGGGGAATTAAAAGAAGAGGTTCATCTTCAACAAACTCTTGGCTTTGGAAGTATCGAGTTCCCTGATCACTGCTACAAGATTCAGAAAGTAGTCTACGGTCTGAAGCAAGCCCCTAGAGCTTGGTATGAAACTCTTTCTAAATTCTTAGTCTCTTCAGGCTACAAAATAGGAATGATTGATCCCACACTATTTAGAAAAGCAAATGGGTCTCACTTTATGCTTGTACAAATATATGTGGATGATATCATCTTTGGATCATCTGATCAAGGAATGGTGGATGGATTTGCTAAACTCATGACAAAAAAGTTTCAAATGAGCATGAATAGAGAGATTAACTTCTTTCTAGGTCTTCAAGTCAAACAAATTCAGCAAGGGATATTCATTCATCAAGCGAAATACACCACTAAACTTTTGAAGAAATACTCTATGGAAAACTGCTCTTCTGCTAAGGTCCCTATGGCTTTCGGATATAAGATATCTGCTGATCCCTCTGGCGAATCTGTGGATCACAAGACTTATAGAGGCATCATTGGATCGTTAATGTATCTCACCGCAAGCAGACCTGACATTGTCTTTGCAACCGGTGTGTGTGCACGGTATCAGGTGGACCCAAAAGTGTCACACATGACCGCAGCCAAACAAATTCTTCGGTACCTAAAACGAAGCAAATCTTTTGGTCTATGGTACCCCGCAGGCAATGACTTCAGTCTTCAAGCATTTACTGATGTGGATCATGCCGGATGCAAACTTGATCAAAAAAGTACATCTTGTCGATGTCAATTTTTAGGAGGAAGACTTGTCAGCTGGTCCTCAAGAAAAAAAAAAGTTGTGTTTCTTTATATACTGCAGAAGCAGAATACGTGGCCGCAGCTAGCTACTATTCCCAAGTTCATTAGACACAACTATTAGATTATGGATACAGGATGTTGCGAATACCAATTTACTATGACTCTGAAAGTGCCATAGCGATCTCTCATAATGCTATTCAGCACTCCAAGACTAAACATATTGAGCTACGGTATCATTTCATCAAAGACCACATTCTGAAAGGTAATATTGAACTCATCTTTGTTCCTACTCATGAAGAGATTGTTGATGTTTTTACAAAAGCACTTGACTCTTCAAAACTCAATGTGTTCCTACAAATGTTGGGAATGATGAATCCAGATCCTAAGTTCTTCTTGAATGAATTTTTAACGGATTTTCCTATCCTGGTCTGTTAAAAATAATAATATTAAAAATAAAATCAAAATTAGCCGACGAATTCTAAACGAAAGTTGTAGATTATTTTTCAACCTATGCATGCATATAAAGAACATATAAAACGGAGCTCGTATGCGAAAGTTATGATTTTCGGAAGATTTTTGAATTAAATATAAAAGAAAATTTCAGATAATCTTGCATGAACAGTAACCGAACTCGTGGCTGCTTCTGATTGGTCCAATTGCAAGGTCCAGTCAACGTCGGACGCACTTGGCGTCCTAGCCAGAATCTAAGACATCTCGTAAGACGCCTTTAGATGCGTGCCTAGCCTCCCTCGCAAACCTGCCTCGTGTCGCCTTGTGTCACCCTCTAATTCGACCGAAGTTCGGCCCAATCATCTTCCGATGTGTCTAGCGTCCGAGGCGACGTCTGAGACGCCTCTTAAGATGGCATCCGAACCTTCACCCCTATATAAACCATGCGAGCCCTCTCAGATCTGAGACTAATTTACACCATTTCTTACCTCCTTTCACTTCTCTCACTCCCACCAACATACGAACAACCCCCAAGGCCCCCGAAGCATACCTCAGACCCCGAGCAAGCCCCGAAGCCCTGATATTCCCAAGAATATCCATCTTTTCTAGTCGGAACTCTTCCCGATTTAAGCCGGTTTTCTCGTCAAACAAGCTTCTTTTAGAGAAAAGAAACGCTTATCAAGTGAGTTTATACCCCTATATTTTCACTATTTTTATAATGTTTTAGGGGGGAAATACAAGTAAAATACAAGGAATTCTCATGTAAATGATAAAACTCATTCTTTTGTTTTACTATTATTGTAAATAAACTATTGCATTGATTTGGAACTATTTGCTACAATAAACATATAAATTATAATAGGTATAATTTATGATTCATACAAACTTTTTAATATACTCTATGGAACTACATGTGTTTACTACATAATCAGAGTTTCTGATGAAATCAGATATATAAATTGTCACACCCCCAAACCGGAACGACGGAAACGTTCGGGGGCGGATGACTTCATGTGGTAACGTAACGAATGAATACATAGTAAAGAAAGCAATAAAACCATCATATATATAATTGAAAGTTTACATTGTTTAAAAGATTACATGTTCAAAACAAATTACAATATGATGTCAAAATATGAATTTAAACTGGCGTCGCAGCGTCCCTTCTTCAAAACCTGTTTGTTACCTGTAATTACTGAATCCCTAGGACATACAAGTAGTTTTGAAAGAGTAGATTAGCATTTAAGCTGGTGAGTTTCATAAGTATTAAATGACAATGATTGTATGAAATGAAATGTTTTGTTGTTGTTTGTTTGTTCCTAGAAAATCCTATATTTTCTACTAGCATAAATGTAGCCTTTTTTCTAGACCAATGTTTTTTTCTAGAAAATGTATGTACGTATAAAATTTCAAATACTTCTGAAAAAACCCCATAAATCATTGTGTTTTAATACTCTATGTGAGTTTTATAACCATGCTATTAACAAGGAATGCCTATACACAACGTTCTTCAGGAGTTGGAATGTTCTGACGTTTGTCACCCCAAATGGTGGACTGTAGCTAACAGTCAGGGCGCGGATTGTCAAGCCCGTATAGATCTATACACAAACACCATGCTCCCCCTCCAAGGGCTTCTGGTATATAATATAGGACTTGAAATGTGTAGTCGAAAGTACGTGAAGTTAATGTCTCACAAAAATTAGTATAAAACAGATTTACGTGTGAAAATGTTCGTTTGTTATTGTATATGAAAGTAGCTTCTTGAAATAGTATTTCCATGTATGTAAAAGTTCGTAGCATTCTCGTAAAACTATATCTATTATAGTTTCCTAAAAGTGTGTTTCGTTTGTATAATAAAACCTTAGTGAAAATGCTCACTTGTTATGAAAAGTATAGTTTTTGTAGTGTCAAAACCGACACCCATAAACATAGTATAAGCAAAGTATCCGATTTATATAAATACATAAATCATTTCTCATTTCAAAAGATAAAATGTTGTCGTGGTATAATTTGCATATGAAAGTTTCCCTATAATAGTTATAAATAAAAAATGATTCCTTTGATAAAACGCGTATAGTGAAAGTTTATATAACACACTATAATAATCGAGTGTTTTACTTGTATTCCCCCCTTAAAAGCATGTAAAAGTACTCATAAAACATTTAAAAGTGTGAATTATAGGGGTATGAACTCACTTGAAAGATCGGAGGTTGCAGGATGAAAACCGGATAGAATTTCAGCTCGAGAAAGTGGATTTCCTCAGGATTCTCGAGAATCTCGGGAGCACAAATGTAACAGCCAGATTTTATTAGGTATCTTGTTTATTATATTTTGTTGATTTGCGAGGGGACTCGGTGAGTTAGAGCTCAGACTCGCCGAGTAGGGACGCGGATCACAACGCGGGATCGCGCTTGGACTCGACGAGTCCAGGATATGGACTCGGCGAGTCAACACTGTGTAATGAAACCCTAATTTCTCAGGTTTGAGACTTATTTAAAGGGCCTAATGGTCGTCATTTGTGCCCACCAGCCCCTTGAGTGAAACCCTAATCAAGTGTGAGCATTTGGAGCTAAGTAGGAGGCCATTATTGACCTTGGAGGTGTCGTTGTTGCAAGGAAGGAGAAGAGCTAGCCAAGGGAAAGCAAGAGGAGCCACTTCTGTGGGTTTGGAGTCCAGAGCATCACTTTTGTGGTAATAAATCCGAGTTACCTTCTTTTTTGTTGTTGTTTATCTAGATTTAGGGTTTGTTGAACCCTTTTATGGCAAGATTTAGTGTCCTCTTGGTCCCTTATGAGGTTGGAACCATAGATCTGGACCCTTAGAGGTCCAGAGTGTCCCTTTACCCAAGCTTTTTGAGAATCAATGGAGGCTTTGGATTGGAATCCTCATGCCTTAGGTCAAAAACTCCATTTATGAGCTATAGGGTGTGTTATGAGCACCAAGATAGGAGCTTTACGTGATGAATCAGTCGAGGGAGGCCAGATCTATAGTTTTTGGAAGCAGATCTGACCTTAGAAACGAGTTGGAGTGGTTGCATGGCATGGACTCGCCGAGTCTGTTCATCCGACTCGGCGAGTAGCTTGAAGATTGCCTTGGGACTGCTCAGCGAGTGGTCCAATCGAGTCATGGGTAGACTCAGTGAGTCAGGGTGAGTTGGAGAGGGATGACGAGTGGACTGAGTCAAACTTGGACTCGCCGAGTTGTCCTTGAGACTCGGCGAGTTGAGTCAGGGTGTCCCCGCGATTCATTCAGGTGAAACTCGTCGAGTAAAGGGGGGAATACTCGACGTGTAGTAAGGGGATTTCAGAGGGTTGGTGAAAACGTCTAGACGCGCCGAGTCGGAATGGTACTCGCCGAGTCCGGTCAGAGTTGACTGTTGACCGTTGACCGTTGAACAGAGTTGACCTGTGATTGACTTCTTATGGATAGTCAACCTTAGAGATATAAAGTGTTAATTAGAAACATATAGTGTTAGAGGAGGATTAGAGCTCGGAGGATCGAGCACGAGGGATTTTCAGGATTCGTGAGATACCGAGATACGCGAGGTGAGTCTTCTCACTGTACTATATTACCTTGAGTAGGTAACCAGAGTTATGTGATAGAGTATTTGTATGTTGTGTATGTTATGTGTTGTACTGCATTATTTCCATGTGAGTTATGTAGTGCATGTTTATCAGAGTTAGAGCCTGAGGGTTCACAGAGTTTGGGTGCACAGACCCACAGAGTTATAGCCTCGAGTGGCTAATTTGTGTTATATGTGGTATTTTGGGGGAACTCACTAAGCCTTGTGCTTACAGTGTTTGATGTTATTGTTTCAGGTACTAGTGACGACCGCGGGAAGGCGCCGGCTTGATCCATACACACACACTCGGAGTTTTTACATTGTGATCTTGGGATTTTGTATTAACCTTTATTGGATAATTAATATGGTTGTTTGATGAATATTAATTGAATTATGTTTTATAAGAAAATTGAAAAAAAATTGGTTTTGAAATTTACGGTGTTACAATTTGGTATCAGAGCCTTGGTTTGAGGGATTCGGGTACACCTTCGGGAGTATTTGAACTCAAACGGAGGAATTGGAAAGATATTTTCAAAGGAAAACCTAACTTTTCTAAGAGTAAAAGATTTTCTTGAAAAAGAAACAAATTCCAGGAAGAAACGTGTGTACGATCAGTCAGCGCCCGAACGGTGAATTCCCAAAATACTTTTATATTACGTGATATTAATATTGATATGATGTATCTGCATGCTAGAGTAGGCTAGGTATTGCTAATAGGACTAGAGTGGCCTGATTTGTGATGCCTTAGCCTAGGGAGGGGTGAGCTGCTATGAGATGCTGAGAGTGAGTAGGTAGCAGCAAGGGGTTTATGAGAGATCTATTAGAGAGTGATCTACACATGATAGAGTACTTGGGAATTGGGATCCGAAGAGGAAGGTTTGGGTGTGTACTGAGACGGTGTGGACAGTAGTATTGGGCCCGTACTACTGAAAGCATCGGGGCAGTACACAGTCCAAATAAGAATCTTGGGATACCAAGAATCAAGGAGGGGTGGATTGTCGAGTGTAAGAATGTTCGAGTGAATTCTAATTTATCGCATGTTGTATTTTAGAGGTTGATCATGGTGAGGACACGTCATATGCCGGAGGGTGCCTGAGCTAGTGATGAGGAGATTCGACGGATCATTGACGAGGAGGTGGTTGCGGTCATCAGAGCTGAGATACCATAGATGTTCGGGTCTATTAAGACCGCGCTGATTGAGACGTTTGACGAGCGTTATGCCGCTCTTTCTGAGGCTGCTGATGCAGCGGCTACCGCAGCGATCGCTACGGCGAGACCCCAGGGAGGTGATGCGTCACTGTTTCGGGAGTTCAGCAACACCAAACCACCAGAGTTTGATGGTACACAGGATCCGGTGACAGCTATGAGGTGGATATCTGATATGGAGGGGTGCTTCTTCACTTGCTCATCTCCTGAGCATCTGAAGGTTCGGTTCACGCTAAACCAGCTTCGCTTGGGAGCGAAGGACTGGTGGAAGTTTGTGACGGCGCATTTCACGTCTGCTGAGCTTTCGGCAGTGACCTGGGAGAGGTTCACTACCATGTTCCTAGATGAGTACGTTCCCCAGGTGGAGAGTGAGCGTTTGGCACAGGAGTTTCTGACCCTCAAGCAGGGTACTGAGTCAGTTACAGCGATCACGAGGATGTTTCATGAGAGGATGATGTTCTGCCCTGAGCACGTGTCCACTGAGCAGGCACGTATGAGCCGCTACCTGAGCATTTTGAGACGGGGTATTCGGGAGTTCGCCGCGAACTCCTCGTATCGGACATTTGCTGAGCTTCAGGCAAACGCCTGGAATAGGGAGATTGAGCTTGAGACTCAGGCCAGGGAGGAGGCGGAGTCTCTGGGGAGGGATCGGCGGCCGGCGCAGCTCCAGCCGGCAGCCAAGCGGGCCAAGCCCGCTGATCCCAAACCCGGGAGCCAGAAGGGCCGCACTTGCGGGAGGTGCGACAAGGGTCACGATGGAGTCTGTCGAGCAGGATCTTGCTACAAATGTGGCAAGGAGGGGCATATGGCCAAGGACTGCCCCAAGGGGTTTGCGGTGTGTTTTCACTGCAACCAGACTGGACACCGGAAGGCGGAGTGTCCGCTGTTGCATGGAGCATCTCAGGGATCAGCTCCCACCGCCATCAGAGCTACAGAGAGTCGGCCCGTGAAGGCCGAGGCACCAAGAGCTCGAGGGAGAGCCTTTCAGCTGACTGTGGAAGAGGTCCGCGCTGCACCCGACGTTGTGGCTGGTACGTTTCCTTCTATATATTTATTTTTGGTGTTGAGATATTATGCTTATATTATGCTATGCATAGGTACCTTCCTTGTGAACTCTGTGCTTGCTTTAGTGTTATTTGACTCGGGTGCGAGTCGGTCTTTTGTATCTTTGGCCTTTAGTCAGCATATCAGTGTTAGTCGTGAGGCATTGAGTCGGCCTCTGCGGGTTTCCATAGCTGCCGACAGAGTGATTTGTGCCACGGAGGTCCTCCGGGGATGTGTGTTAGAGATTTTTGGGGTTGAGTTTCCAATCGATCTGGTTCCTATTGCGATGGGTGATGTCTGTGTCATAGTGGGCATGGACTGGTTGAGCCGATTCGGCGCGGTTATCGACTGCGAGCGTCAGCTGGTGACCATACGAGATCCTAGTGGGGGAGTTCTTTCGGTATACGGCGAGGGTACACGTTCTGGCTCAAGCTTTTGTTCGGCCGCTAGGGCGAGGCAGTGTTTACAGCATGGCTGTAAGGGTTTTGTGGCGTATGTGATGGATACGTGAGTGATCTCCGAGAGACCGAGTTCAGTGGATGAAGTTCCGGTGGTGCGTGAGTTTCCAGATGTTTTTCCTGAAGAATTACCGGGTGTGCCTCCCGTGAGGCAAGTGGAGTTCAGTATCGATTTGGTTCCGGGAGCCGCGCCCATCGCTAAGGTGCCTTATCGTCTTGCACCTCCAGAGATGCAAGAGTTATCCTCACAGCTTCAGGAGCTGCTGGGGAAGGGGTTTATTCGGCCGAGTAGCTCGCCATGGGGAGCACCCATTCTGTTTGCGAAGAAGAAGGACGGCTCGCATCGAATGTGTATTGATTACCGAGAATTGAATAAGCTGACGGTCAAGAACCGTTACCCGTTGCCGAGGATCGACGATTTACTCGATCAGTTACAGGGAGCATCTTGGTTCTCCAAGATCGATTTGAGGTCGGGCTATCATCGGGTGAGAGTGCGGGACGAGGACGTCCAGAAGACAGCATTCAGGATGCGTTATGGGCATTATGAGTTTGTGGTGATGCCTTTTGGGCTCACCAATGCCCCGACTGTGTTCATGGACCTCTTGAACAGGGTATGCAGGCCGATGTTGGATCGGTCGGTGATTGTATTTATCGATGATATTCTGGTATATTCGAGATCTAGAGAGCAGCATGAGGAGCATTTGAGGGAAGTTCTTGGAGTTTTGAGATCGAAGAAACTTTATGCAAAGTTTTCTAAGTGCGATTTCTAGTTGCGGGAGGTCCAGTTTCTGGGGCACCTCGTTAATCAGAAAGGGATATTGGTCGATCCAGCCAAGGTTGACGCGGTGATGAGATAGGAGGTGCCAAAGTCACCCTCTGAGATCAGGAGCTTCCTTGGGTTAGCAGGGTACTATCGGAGGTTTATCAAGGATTTCTCCAAGATCGCAGTGCCACTCACCAGATTGACCCGGAAGGGTGTTACATTTTTGTGGGGTCCCGAGCAGCAGACCTCCTTTGAGACGCTTTGCCAAAGGTTGTGCGAAGCTCCGGTATTAGCTCTTCCGGAAGGGATGGAAGATTTTGTGGTATTCTGTGATGCATCAATTTTAGGGCTAGGAGCGGTGCTGATGCAGAAGGGACATGTGATAGCATATGCATCGAGGCAGTTGAAGCCTCATGAGACGAGATATCCCACACATGATTTAGAGTTGGGGGCAGTAGTGTTCGCTCTCAAGATTTGGCGACACTACTTGTATGGGGTTCGTTGTACGATATACACAGACCATAAGAGCTTGAAGTACTTGATGGATCAGCCTAACCTAAATATGCGGCAGAGGAGGTGGTTAGATGTGGTCAAGGATTATGATTGTGAGATCTTGTACCACCCGGGCAAGGCTAATGTGGTAGCCGACGCATTGAGTCGCAGGGCGGAGAGTACCCCACTGCGAAATGCATGTTTGAGATTGACTGTGATAGCTCCAGTTCTGGATGCCATTCGTGGGGCACAGGCCGAGGCTGTGCATCCAGAGATGTAGAAGAGAGAACGGGTCGTTGGTTTGGTTTCGGAGTTTGTGTCGGATAGTCGAGGGCTTATGACTTTTCAGGGCCGGATTTGGGTACCGTTTGTGGGCGGTACACATACTACATTGATGGAGGAAGCTCATAGATCGAAATTTTCGATCCATCTCGGGGCTACAAAAATGTATTTGGATTTGAGGAAAGAGTATTGGTGGCCTTGTATGAAGAGGGACGTCGCATGGTTTGTCGAGAGGTGTTTGACTTGTCGAAGGGTGAAGGCTGAGCACCAGAGACCGCATGGCAAGTTGCAGCCAATTGAGGTTCCCGAGTGGAAGTGGGAACAAATCACTATGGATTTCATCACCAAATTGCCAAGGACTGCCAGAGGAGTTGATACAATTTCGGTGATTGTGGATAGGTTGACGAAGAGCGATCACTTTCTTGCCATCAGTGAGAGTTCTTTGGCGGAGAAGTTGGCGGAGGTTTATGTGAGAGAAGTAGTATCTCGGCATGATGTGCGCTTCACTTCCCGATTCTGGAAGAAATTTCATGAGGAGTTGGGTACTAAGCTGCATTTTAGTACCGCATATCAACCCCAGACAGACGGCCAGAGTGAGCGGACGATTCAGACGCTTGAGGACATGCTTCGAGCATGTGTATTAGATTTTGGGGGTAGCTGGGATACGTATTTACCCTTGGCAGAGTTTTCCTACAATAACAGCCATCATTCCAGCATCGGTATGCCGCCCTTTGAGCTGTTGTATGGTAAGAGGTGTCGGACTCCCATTTGTTGGGGAGAGGTTGGGCAAAGAGTGATGGGCACTACAGAGATCGTGATTCAGACGACAGAGCAGATACAGTGGGTCAGACAGAGGTTATTGACCGCCCAGAGCTGACAAAAGAGTTATGCGGACAGGCGTCGGTCCGAGCTTGAATTTCAGGTCTGCGACTTCGTTCTCCTGAAGGTTTCTCCTTGGAAAGGAGTGATTCGGTTCAGGAAGAGGGGCAAGTTGGGGCCCCGGTTTATAGGTCCATTTCGTGTGATTGCGAGGGTAGGCCGGGTAGCCTATTGGTTGGAGTTGCCAGCAGAGTTAGGACAGATTCACGACACTTTTCATGTGTCGCAGTTGAGGAAGTGTATGGCCGATGAATCGGCAGTGGTTCCGTTAGAGGATATTCAGGTGTATGCAAGCCTGAATTATGCCGAGAGACCAGTGGCCATCAGGGATCGGAAGATCAAGGTTTTGAGAAACAAGGAGGTACCTCTGGTGTTGGTTCAGTGGCAACACTGGAGGGGATCAGAGATGACCTGGGAGCCAGAGCGTATGATGCAGGAGCAGCATCCGGAGCTGTTTTTAGAGCGAGACTTCGAGGGCGAAGTCTAGTCCTAGTGGGGGAGAGTTGTAACAGCCGGATTTTATCAGGTATCTTGTTTATTATATTTTGTTGATTTGAGAGGGGACTCGGCGAGTTGGAGCTCAGACTCGCCGAGTAGGGACGCGGATCTGGACGCGGGATCGCGCCTGGACTCGACGAGTCCAGGATATGGACTCGGTGAGTCAGCGTTGTGTAATGAAACCCTAATTTCTCGGGTTTGAGACTTATTTAAAGGGCCTAATGGCCGTCATTTGTGCTCATCAGTCCCTTGAGTGAAACCCTAATCGAGTGTGAGCATTTGCAGCTAAGTAGGAGGCCATTATTAACCTTGGAGGTGCCATTGTTGCAAGGAAGGTGAAGAGCTAGCCAAGGGAAAGCAAGAGGAGCCGCTTCTGTGGGTTTGGAGTCCAAAGCATCACTTTTGTGGTAATAAATCCGAGTTACCTTCTTGTTTGTTGTTGTTTATCTAGATTTAGGGTTTGTTGAACCCTTTTATGGCAAGATTTAGTGTCCTCTTGGTCCCTTATGAGGTTGGAACCATAGATCTGGACCCTTAGAGGTCCAGAGTGTCCCTTTACCCAAGCTTTTTGAGAATCAATGGAGGCTTTGGATTGGAATCCTCATGCCTTAGGTCAAATACTCCATTTATGAGCTATAGGGTGTGTTATGAGCACCAAGATAGGAGCTTTACGTGATGAATCAGTCGAGGGAGGCCGGGTCTATAGTTTTTGGAAGCAGATCTGACCTTAGAAGCGAGTTGGAGTGGTTGCATGGCATGGACTCGCCGAGTCTGTTCATCCGACTCGGCGAGTAGCTTGAAGATTACCTTGGGACTGCTCAGCGAGTGGTCCAATCGATTCATGGGTAGACTCAGTGAGTCAGGGTGGGTTGGAGAGGGATGACGAGTGGACTGAGTCAAACTTGGACTCGCCGAGTTATCCTTGAGACTCGGCGAGTTGAGTCGGGGTGGCCCCGCGATTCATTCAGGTGAAACTCGTCGAGTAAAGGGGGGAATACTCGACGTGTAGTAAGGGGATTTCAGAGGGTTGGTGAAAATGTCTAGACTCGCCGAGTCGGAATGGTACTCGTTGAGTCCGGTCAGAGTTGACCGTTGACCGTTGACCGTTGACCAGAGTTGACCTGTGATTGACTTCTTATGGATAGTCAACCTTAGAGATATAAAGTGTTAATTAGAAACATATAATGTTATAGGAGGATTAGAGCTCGGAGGATCGAGCACGAGGGATTTCCAGGATTCATGAGATACCGAGATACACGAGGTGAGTCTTCTCACTATACTATATTACCTTGAGTAGGTAACTAGAGTTATGTGATAAAGTATTTGTATGTTGTGTATGTTATGTGTTGTACTGCATTATTTCCATGTGAGTTATGTAGTGCATGTTTATTAGAGTTAGAACTTGAGGGTTCACAGAGTTTGGGTGCACGGACCCACAGAGTTATAGCCTCGAGTGGCTAATTTGTGTTATATGTGGTATTTTGGGGGAACTCACTAAGCCTTGTGCTTACAGTGTTTGATGTTATTGTTTTAGGTACTAGTGACGACCGCGGGAAGGCGCCGGCTTGATCCGTACACACACACTCGGAGTTTTTACATTGTGATCTTGGGATTTTGTATTAACCTTTATTGGATAATTAATATGGTTGTTTGAAAAATATTAATTGAATTATGTTTTATAAGAAAAATGAAAAAAAATTGGTTTTGAAATTTACGGTGTTACAACAAATGAACTTCGGGACTTGAGCAAAGTGATCGGGGCTTCGGGGTAGCACGGCCACGGAAAACGAGGCAAGTACGTAAGAGAAATGTGAGAAAAGGTGCATTTTCTTCAGAACCCTCGCATCCCTTTTATAGGGGCTGGGAACCGACCTCGTACATTGGGCGTACGCGTGTACGCTAGGCATACGGGCGTACGCTCGGCGTAACTCGGCCCTATCTGATGACTCCCCTTCGGATAATACCAAGGGTTTTTAATTAAAATTTATATTTTAATTATTTAATAAACTTCAAAAATTCATATCTCCTTCATACGAATTCCGTTTTCGACGTTCTTTATATCCATACGAAGGTGAGACCATACTCTACAACTTTCGTTTAGATCCCGTCGGCTAATTTTGAAATTATTTTTATTATTTATTTTTAAAAGGTCGTGGTAAGAAAATTTCTTTAGAAGTTCATAACTTCTTTATCTGACGTCAGTTTTTGCCAGACTTTTTACCGCTAAAATACCATTGTCGAGACCTTCGATTATCGTTTAGGTCATTCCGGCCAAAAGTCGCTCGATCTCCAATTCGAGTTTTTAGCCGTCTGTCGTTAAGCCGAACTTGAAAAATTCCTAACTTTCTTATACGAATTTGGATTTGGGCGTTCTTTTTACGTACGATCAGGTAATTTAATTAGTGGTTTTTGGATATTTTATTTTCGAAGTTAATTTTATTATAACGAACGTGGTTACAATACTTGACTTTTTAGGTCGTTTACATGTAGTTGAAATATCGGGTTGTCACATCATCCCCCTGTTAGAGGGAATTTCGTCCCGAAATTTAAAGCAAGAAAGATACAAGTGAATCAGAGAAAAAGATGCGAGTACTTTTGTTTCATCTGATCTTCGCGTTCCCATGTGAATTCAGGTCCCCGCTTGCCGTTCCAACGGACTTTCACGATGGGTATGCGACTTTGTTTCGTTTGTTTGACCTCTCGGTCCATGATTTCTACCGGTTCTTCCACGAAGTTGAGGCTCTCGTTGATCTTGATCTCTTCGAGTGGGATAACAAGAGTCTCATCGGACAGACACTTTTTCAAATTCGATACGTGGAAGGTTGGGTGTTTGTTACTAAGTTCCCGCGGTAGATTAAGTTTGTAAACTACAGGGACGATTCTAGTGAGAATCTCAAAAGGCCCTATATACCTTGGATTTAGTTTTCCACGCTTTCCAAATCGTATTATCCAGCACTCGTAATTGGTGATATCTAGATCGTAGATCTATCTTCGAGAAGTAGCTTGCTCCTTGAAGTTGATCAAATAGGTCGCCAATGCAGGGTAGAGGGTAACGATTCTTGACAGTGAGTTTGTTCAGCTCTCGGTAGTCGATGCACATCCAGAACGATCCGTCTTTCTTCTTCACAAACAAGACCGGTGCTCCCCAAGGTGAGAAACTTGGTCTAATGAATCCCTTTTGGTGAAGTTCGTTAAGCTGACTCGAAAGTTCTTGCATCTCTGCTGGTGCCAAACGATAAGGCGATTTTGCTACAGGGGTAGCCCTTGGAATTAAGTCGATTCTGAATTCGACTTGGCGTTGTGGTGGTAATCCCGGTAGTTCTTTTGGGAAGATATCAGGGAAATCCCGTACCTTTGGGATGCTGTTTATATCCTTTACCTCCCGACTCGTATCGACGATGTGTGCAAGAAATGCCTGATAATCCTTCCGCAAACACTTTCGAGCTTGGATGCACGAAATGATGCGAAGGTTTGTACTTGATTTGTCGCTGTAAATCACTAATGTTTCATGGTTAGGGAGATTTAGACGAACGGCTTTTTCAAAGCACATGATGTCGGCGCGAAGCGGACTTAACCAATCCATGCCAACTATAATGTCGAAACTTTTTATTTGGACTGGCATAAGGTTGATTGGGAAAGAGTGACCGTCTAAAGTTAATGTACAACCCTTGTATATGCAATTAGTGTTTTCCGTTTTTCCATTTGCCATTTCTACAGTGAATGATTCTTCTAACATGCTAGGTTTACGTTTAAGTAAGTGAATAAAGTTTTGGCTCACAAAGCTTATCTTTGCTCCGCTATCGAATAAGATGCATGCATGTGAATTATCGAGAAGAAACGTACCAGCAACTACTGTAGGATCAGCTACGGCTTCCTCGTGACCAATAGCTTATACTCGTCCCACTCCGCCGGTATTTGCTGCCTTTGTGCAGTTTCTTTTGTAGTGGCCCACCTCGCCACAACCGTAGCATGCTTGGCCTACACCAGCACCGGGAACTTGAGTGATCGGCTTTACGGGGGCCTTGCAGAAACAGACAGTGTGTCCCTTTCTGTTGCAGTTGGATCACTGCATTTCCCGACAAGGTCCGTGGTGGTGGTAATTATACTTGGTGCACTTTGGGAGGTTGCCCACATAAGGCTTTTTTGGGTAGAGATTTGTAGGAACAGTAGTAGGTACCGTCGCAGCGTTTACGACAACCAGTTGTTGTTTCTTCTAGGATTCTTGGGAAGATCCACCCTTCCCCTTATTCCACCCTCTCTTGTTGTTGTTGTTATTGTCGTTTCCCTTTTGTGGTTCTGGTGCAGAAGTTGTTGAGTTTTGATGATTTCCGTGATCAATAAGCGATTGTGCCAGCTCCTTGGCACTTTCAAAAGTGTCAAGTTTTGAAGCTAACACGCTTGAATGAATTTGGGGCGACAGTCCCAAATGTATCGCTCTATTTTCTTGCTCTCGGGAGCAACCATATATGGGCAACGGATTGCCAGCTCGCAGAATCTGTTGGTATAAGTTGCTATGTCGGTACCAATCATTTCCAGAGTCCAAAGTTTGTGCTCGAGTTTGTGAATCTCTCCTCGTGGATAGTACTTCCTCATCAACATGATTTTCAAGCTCTCCCAGCTTATTGAGTTTGCCACTATCAGGGTAAGTACCTTAACATGGCCATTCCACCAAGTTAAAGCCCAATCAGTAAATGTGTAAGTTGCAAACTTGACCTTGCTGTGCTCTGGGTAGGAGCAGATTTCAAATACTGATTCCGTTCTTTCAATCCACTGCCTTAAAATCATCACACCACTCGTTCCATTGAACATCCGGGGCTTAGCATTCGTAAAGTCTTTATAGGTGCACTCCCGGGGTTGCCCATGACTGTCGCCACGGTTGGAAGGATGTATGCCAATTCCTGAACCAGTAGTAACAGGGGTATTGATCTGTGACATGGCAGCTGCTACAGTTGCGGTGACTGCTGCCTGGAACATGACAACATCCAATTGGGGAGGTGGAGGTGGTGGTGGTATCGGTGCTTCCCTACCGTTGTTTCGTCTCGGATTTCTACGCGGAGGCATCCTTCAACTAAAGATTGAAAAGACAAGGGTAAGAAGTCCATAGTATAGAAAATGTATGTGTCTCATGAACTAAATTGCTATAGTTCAACAACAGATGATAGTATGAGTCTCAAAGATAGAAGAGCGAAGGTTATTCGTAAATCCGAATATATAAACAAGCGTATGGTTTTTCCATAATATTTTAAAGATTGAATGCGATACTCAACATAGTAGTAATAGCGTGCAAATTATATTAATATAATAGATGATACAAGGATCACGAAAATTTGACCCTTAAAAGGGTCTCCGATTACAAGAATTTAAAGGAAGTAAAAACTTTTAGCCGAAGTCCTATCTTATAACAAAATTTGAGGTTTTCGCAAGTACTACTTGCGACGTGTGTTGCGCTTGGAGCTCGACTCCGCATCCGATTGCTTTGACTCCATAAGACACCTATCGAAGGCGGCTTGTTGTTCCCTCAACTCTGCAAGGGCTGCATTCATTTGTGCTTGGAATGCTTCGGCGCGGAGGTGGGTGTCATTCTGCAACATATCCAGACGACGGATATCAGCCGCGTGGACTTGTACTTCCACGTTGACTTCGCGGATTCGATTTGCTTGGACCCCCGATTGGTAGGACTGGTTGGCCAGTTTACCTACCATGACCGGAAGTGCTCGGTCGGCCGAACCTCCATCCCTGATGTCGTAGAAGTCTCAACACATACTGTAGGGAGAGCGTATCCCTTGTTGTTGGCTCCAGTGGATGAGGTGACTTCCCCAAACGGGATTCGGTCCTTGGAAGTTCCTCCTAATGGGTGGAAGGTTGACTACTTCTGGTTCCGATTCTGTACCAAAGTCATCCCCTCCATCCAACTCGATAGGCTCTTCATCCTCTTCCGGATCCTCCTCTACCCATCCTCCGTTGCCTTGGTTCGGGTAGTAGGGGTCCCCATGCGGGTGAAATCCAGCCATTTGACTATACGAGAATAGGGTTATAAGATTTGAACAAAACTTGAGACATGTAATACTAATTAATCTATTATATGCACCAAATACTCCTATAGCATTTAAATTGTACGTTTGATACTAGTGTCTATTTTTGGTAAGTTTTGACTTGTTGCTCACTACGATCATTCATCGATATACGTTAGTCTAATTTCGGATAAACATAGTTGATCAAGCTATATTCGTCCCAAATTTGATTACATATCTCGAGAACGAATCGTAGTGACCAACTTGTCTTAATACTTTTGTATAGTTCTCATCATGAAAATATGTCGTTGTATACATGTATTTTGGATTTTCATGCCCTAAAATAATCTATTTACATGAAATATGGATTTTAGGTACGAAAACTTTTTTCAGAGACTTTGAGTCCCTAAGCATTTATAGTTTGTATATCTTATGAGGTTCGATATACTTAGTTCACTATAAACATTGCTCTGATACCAATCTGTCATACCCCCAAACCGGAATGCCGGAAACATTCGGGGGCGGATGACTTCATGTGGTAACGTAACAAATGAATACATAGTAAAGAAAGCAATACAACCATCATATATATAATTGAAAGTTTACATTGTTTAAAAGAGTACATGTTCAAAACCAATTACAATATGATGTCAAAATATGATTTTAAACTGGCACCGCAGCGTCCATTCTTCAAAACCTATTTGTTACCTGTAATTACTGAATCCCTGGGACATACAAGTAGTTTTGAAAGAGTAGATCAGCATTTAAGCTGGTGAGTTTCATAAGTATTAAATGACAATGTTTGTATGAAATGAAATGTTTTGTTGTTGTTTGTTTGTTCCTAGAAAATCCTATATTTTCTACTAGCATAAATGTAGCCTTCTTTCAAGACCAATGTTTGTTTCTAGAACATGTATGTACGTATAAAATTTCCAATATGTCTGAAAAACCCCGTAAATCATTGTGTTTTTAATACTCTATGCGAGTTTTATAACCATGCTATTGACAAGGAATGCCTATACACAATGTTCTTCAGGCGTTGGAATGTTCTGACATTCGTCACCCCAAATGGTGGACTGTAGCTAACAGTCAGCCTGAGTCAGGGCGTGGGTTGTGAAGCCCGTCACTACTAGAAAAACAGCCTTTTACGACGCTCATTGCGCATCGTAAAAGGCTCAGATGACGCGCAAATGCGCGTCAAGGAAGGCCTTGTCATAAAGAGAGACGACGCGCATTTACGACGCTCATTTACGACGCACAATTACGACGCGCATTTACGACACGCAATGCGTGTCAAGGAAGGACCTGTCATAAAGGAAGATGACATGCATTCACATGTCGTAACCTTACGACGCGCATGTTAATGACACGCAATGCGTATCAAGAAAGCCCCTGTCAAGAAAGGCCATGTCATAAATGAAGATGACACAAATTTTTGCGTATCATAATTTTAAATGTTTAAAAAAATATACTATTTATAGATTTACTAATTTTCAAATTAAATAATACATTAAAAATCTCATAAGACAAAATAAAATACCATAAATAAAAAAGATAATTCATTTCACTAATATGTCAAATACAAATAATTATTCCAATAGTGAGTAAATGTTATAAAAAAAATGAACTCATTTATATACAATTGCATTATCTAGCTTACTATGTGCCAACAACTCTCTGTGTGTTTACTTTTGCTTGAGTCTCATTTCCTCCAAAACTTCTAGCCATGCCAAAATATGATATCTTAAATTCATCAAGTCCTTGGCGTGAAGTCTTAGATAGAAGCTTAACTGCAATCTCCAATCCTTCTAGCAGACCCTAAAGATCATTATTGGCCATGTAGCAGGATCAGCCTGCAATCTCTTTTCTACCTTCTTATTACTTGCAAGCATCTTCTGCCTGTTTGACCAAGATTGTGCCTTCAGCAGCAACATGCTGCATTGCGTCAAAAAGATAAAAACGGATGACAACAAATACAAATAATTGCATTCTACTTTAAAAAATAGTATAGAATCCAACTCCTAAATCACAAACCTGTTTAAACATACTAGAGACAGGATCCAATCCATGGGGTATTTTTGGAAAATAGTCTGAACATTCTTGACAAATCATCAACCTACAAGTGAAGGGTAGAAAGGGAAGAAACAAATGTTCACAACTAGTAAGAAATCTAAACACTAGAAGTTTCACAATGATTGTTGATTCCTATAAACTCAAATGTGAGTTGAGAGGCTTGTTCACAACCACTAAGAAATACTAAGTAGAAAGAAACAAGCCCTTAATCCAATAAGCTATATATGAGTGTTTCTTGCAACATAAACATTTTCATGAAAATGATATAGACAAATAAGAGTGATGATATTGATACCTTAACTACGCCATTGGTAAACGAAATTTTAATTGGTTGATAGCAATACTTGACCTCTGAAAACAAATAAACAAAGGATCACATCATAATTAGCTCAATGAAGTAATTCTTATACATTGTCTCTACCAAAAGATTCATCATGGAAACATTTTTGTTGGAAATAACTAAACAAAAACCCATTTAGCATCATTAACCTGTTGGAAAAAGTAAAACCATGATTAAATTATATAATTTCGTGTTTAAATAATATATATTTTTTAATACCTGATGAACTTTGGGTTGTTTGTGAACATCTTCATAAGGATCATTCTCCATATCACTCAAAGGATCACTGATAACCTCCACAGGAGGCTGTCAGATTGACTTTGGTGCTGCTACACTTGCAACAATTAAAGGTCTACGCCTTTGTAATCGCCCCTCAATCTCATGATCAAATTCCTTGTGCTGAAAGTGAAATTAATGTAAAACATGTATATATTTCTAGAATGCAACACGTGATTTTTTGTAAGAAATTAAGTAATGGTTACAAAATATAAACCCGCAAGCGATGCTTTATAAGAAGTTTGTGAATTGATGGGATGAAAATGGTAAAGTCCTCCCCAAGTGCATGTGCCAAACAACAGAGTGCATCAACAACATCTTTTCTTAGCTCATTGTTTTTTCTACATGCATGAAAAATGTTTTAAAAGAAAATAAAATTAAAAGTGAAAAGGAATTCATGTTGGGAGAGTAACAAACTAACAATAACATTGTTAACACACCCATCCAATACAAGCTTCAGGTGATGCACGAGTGTTGAAATGTGTCCTGTAACCTAATGAAAAGAAATTAATGGCATTTTGTCAAATAATTTATGATAAATATATTTATTACAAACCCAAAAAAAAAATAATAATAATAATTCATTAACCTGAACACGAGGGATTAATCGTATCAAGGTTTTTATAGCAGCTCGCCTTATGTCAACAGAAGCATCCACTTTAAATAAACGTATGAGGGCAGGAAGAAGTAGATGCATATGTTCATCCAATGTTCCTGTAGAACAAAATTATATAATAATTTATGTTAGGACTTAGGAGACTAATTATTATAATTTCCACAATCACAATCACACTCACCACCAAAAACTTCCAAAGTGCAAAGAAGATCACCGACATAAGTGTAATCATTACACCTTTCAGCATCCCTCAGAACTTGAATACAACATGGAAGAATTATAGGAACATATCTCCTGAATTCATCTTTCAGGGCCATACAAATTTGTTCAACTAGGTACAGGATCTGATCAGAAAGTCAAATTACATTATTTCCCTTTAACACATGTGCATAGTACAAAGACAGATAGTAAAAGCACACTTTACAGGGGTCCATGAATATGACGATTGGCTATTGCGAGACTGAATGATGACCATAATTCTGATATTAAAGAAAGCAGCTCGGGTAGATACTTGCGAATGTGCGGAAATAGCAACCAAGAATGGTTAATGATGATGTGGCGTTTAAGTAGTTAGTTTTTGTAATTGTACAAAGTCAAATACAATCCTACCTGGCGCACAATTGAAACAAGAGTTCCAAGCTTCCAAGTTATGAACTCCTTGAGAGTATCTTCACACGTACAGATAGTGTGAAAGAAGTCTGGTAAAACCTTTGGCAAGTAAGGCACACAACCAAGACCCATTGACTAAAAAACGATATTAGAAAAATCAAAGAAGAGGAAAAAAGAATCTACAATATGCAATTATATAATAAATATGTATATTATGTGTTCTTTAAGTCAACGAACCTTGAAAATAAACATGAGAGAGCCAACGAATTTTTGATGATAACTAGAAAGATAAGGGTCTCTAAGTATCCGAATTAAAGAACTGATAGCAACCTGCAAATATAATAAATGAAAATTAGACTAAAGGAGTAAAGGTACGACTTCTTTTTTATTTTTACTTTTTGATAAAAAAAACTTTACAGTGGAGAAATAATCTTCTGATGTTGCAAATGATGTCCAAAAATCCATTGGCAATTCATCACTAGACTGGATATGTGGGCCCGTATCATTGGTTGCACAGGTCCCATCACCCAGAGGCCCTTGCAAGCTTTGTTGATTACGCTTATGAACATGAGGATCCAGAGCACCCATTATTCCAAGAACCTGATCACTCATTGTTAACATAGATTTTTTCCAGCATGAATCTATGTACATAGCATCATAGAAACCAGAAAAGGGTAAAAAACATACCATAAGAACTTCACTCCTTGTAGACCATGCCAGCTCACTATTTAACAATTTTAAAAGTAAGCCCAACTGTGGGTACTCATTATATGGAGCTATCACATAACTACAAAAAAAAACCAATCAATTTTTGTAAAAAGGGTAAACTACATTGCAGTGTCACTTGTAATATTGTTAAAGATGAATACATACCATGTGCTCTGTACAACCTGACCAAGAGTTGGAACAGCAACCTCACGTTTAGTAGCAGCGGCTCCATCCAACAAAGCTTCAACAATTCTTGGCATAATTTCAGGGATATATTCTCTCATAAGCTTGAATATGCATATTAGCATTAGACACTATTATATTTATGTTGATATCCGTTGTAATGGTCAGCCGTAATTGAGATGCAACACTTGGAGCATTGACATCATTTTAGTACATGTACATTGAAACCAAACAAGAAGACATTAAACAAGTAGAAAGAAAGAGAAAAGAGACCCCTTCAGAAATTTATCACTAAAACATATTTGAAAAATTCTAGAGAAAGAGATAACCTACCTTAAGACACCATCAACAGGTTCAACAAGAGGCTCCCAAGCTTCAAGTTTATCATTATATGATATGGCAGCCAATGAGAAGCAAACAGTGGCATTGAGTTAATCAGGCCTGCTATGGAGACTAAATCCAATATTGCTCAATGATATATTAGATAATGGTTTCATCTGCAATTCCAAACATATAAAATAATTCAGATCCTAGTTATCAATGTGGAGGATAACACTAAACCATTTATAAATATCCAGGGGGAGCCTGAGGCAGCCACAAAGATATACTTTCAGCTCCTTTATGTTTCTTTATTTTCCCGACAAGTTGAAAACGAACAGGAGCTTTAAAAGGCTCATCTTTTTCAAGAACTATGCATGTGTTTGGAGGCTCATATCCTGTAACAACAATATGACCAAACAACAATATCAACAAGATACTTTTGGTAGATGCTCCACCTATGAAGTCCAACAGCTCTTCAACTTTGCTTGCATGCTCTAAACAGAATATTCTAGGTCTTAAATACCCATTACTCATGTTCCATACGACTGCATAATAAGAGGAATATCTATTAAGAATACAGGTTAACAGTTTGTTTTCTTTCTGACAGGGCCAATTCGGTGGTTGATCCTCCTTCACTATCTTTTATGCTTTTACTACCTTCCCCCTATTTTAACGGTATAAATGGGGGGTATATGTGTAATTACACTCTCCAAGACTAAGTAAAATTATCTTCTGTACATAATTTGGCATGTTTTGAGGCCAAATAGTTATGAAGTCAATATCGAACACCTAAAACTCGATACCCTCCAAAATCATTATCACACGCACAAAAAATAGACACTTTTACCCCTCTACTCAAGAATGTACCCCAACATTCTTGCTTTCAAGGCATAAACCAAATCTTGGTCAAATCTTTTTCCTGATTTTTTTTTCTTTTTTAAAATTTAAAGACAATGAAGAAGGGCCCATTTGCAGGTTGGATGTTGTGAAGTTCTAATGCTTGAATTCGGAGGTGTCAATTCCATTCCAAGTGTTTTTAGTAGAAAATGTCTTTCCTGAAAAACCCAAAAAATAAAATAAATAAATAAATAAACTTTCTTTAATCTTTTTGGTTTTTAGCTTGTTTAATTACAGGAAAAGTAAAGAAAAACTATTCTTTTTTTGGCAATTTTGTAGTTTAATCACTTATGCTATGTTTTTTCCAATCAAACCATAAAAGTTCCACACATTTTTTTTTTAAATTAACCACTTTAACCTTATATAATAAATCAAAATGTCTTTCAACTTTTATCGTTTGATTCAAAAAATAAAGTATTAGTTGGTTAAAATTTAAAACTGCTAAAAATATAATGTTTTTTTTAATATAACTTACCCTTTTATTGATGTGACAGGAAGTAATTTAAGTGGAAGATTAACGTATGACAAGGGAAAAAACATAAAATGGTTAATGGACTTACACTTTCTGAAAATTGTGGGCTTGGAATCCCTGCAACCATTGATCTAAACAATGGAGTTACTTGAAGTGGAGAATTAAATTCTGAATTTGGCAATGCAACATCATTCTTGAATTCATCACAAGATTGTAAAATATCTGTAATTCAAAAATATATATATATATTTCTCATTATTATCAATATGATGTTAATTATAGGTAAAATTACAAAAAAGGACATAGTTTAACTTGATTGATTCACTCATCAGATGTTATCATATTTACATCACCAACAACTCACGTTCTTCTTTCTGATGATCTTTTAAATGAGAGCTTCGTATCCCTGGTAACAAGGACTTAGGCACCCTGCCATTGAAATACATTTAAAGAATATTACCAATTTACCCTTCCTGATATATTTGGAATAACTCTTTCTAGCTTCATATGTCAAAAGACTTGTAAAGATTTCTAGCTGACCTTGGAATAAATGACATGGTAAGCAGGTAAAGCGTGAAACAGAAGAAATTTTCACTAGAATGTCCCAAATCTCAACAATTTACCACCATATGTTTTACACAATTACTTTGAGATTTTCTAAAGGAAGTTGAGAATGTGAAATTCAATTTTGAACAAATAAATAACGCCAGATGCAACAACAGGTTCAGGTGACAGAAGGGTAGTCTTTTCGCCCAAGAGTGTTAGAGAAGCTGTTAAAAAAAATGGCAGGAGCTTTATGAATTGCTTAAGAAGTAATTTGAAGCCCTAGACATTCCATGTTGACAAATAGTCATTATATAAGTTCATTTTTTTCTTAGAATGCTTTAAGAAGGTGAGAGATGCATATTATAACAGCTCTTTTTATATGCATCTGATTAGTAATTAGCAAATAATATTTGTAATTGAAGCTTTATTTGATTATAGAGGCAAATTGGAAGTTTCATGTGATAGGAAACCTGATTAAACAAGCAATCGAGAATTCAACACATACAGGACCAAGAACAGCAGCTATTGAATTTATGAGGCGACCTACTCCTTGCTGAAGCACAACCGATCCATTCTCTTCAAAAAAAAGGATATCTATAGCAAGGCCAAGTACACCTTAATGAACGATTTGATTTTGAAGAGACAAGCCAGCAGTCTTCAACATCGGATATTGTTCTAAGGTCTTTATTTTAGGAATGAACAAGGAGGTGATGGTGTAAATCGATGACCACCAATTAAAGCCTTCGTAATCGTCCGTGAAGAACATCACGCCACAAGAGAAGAAAGAAAGTGACTGCCTAAAAGAGAAGAAATAAGGTGACAAACTGAAATTACCTGCATGGGAAGTGGGATCAGAAAGATAGCTAAACCAAACCTTGGAACTTGTTGAGACCTAAGGGCTGGCTGGCGAAGGTTGCCTCCTTCAATGTTCTTAACATTATATAGACCGTACAGTAGTGGAGGTTGGATACTAGATCACTAGAGGGTAGAATAGACTGAAATTAGAGAGTTGGTTGCTTCATTAGAGCTCGATTGGAGTGGAATCCGAGATTGGAGAGTGGAAGAAGAGAGAATCAGAGAAGTTCGAAGTGTGGATTGATTTTTTAGGGTTCAATTTCAAGTCAATAGTAAAGAGTCCAAAACGATTACACCTCCCTATACCTCACTAAATAATCGAAACCCTAGAAATTCTTGAAATCTTTATGAACAAGCGATGAAGATGCGAACTTGTGGGAGGATCATGCTGGAGATGCAAAGTTGGAGACCAGATGTAGAGAAGTGAAGCGGTGGAGGTTTGAGAATCGAGAGAGACGAAAGAAGGAAAGGGTTTTTTGGCGGGGATGAGCTAGGGTTTTTAGTCGGTGGAAACAAAGCGGGCTTTTTAATTTTTGGATTTCATTTCCCCCTTGGATGAAACGTGTGTTTCATTAAAATTTATAAAGTGACATGGTTAGACGACACACATTTTATTTAAGGTGCCCTCCGTGTTTTTTTTAGACACTAATTCTAGGGCACGCAAACATGCGTGTCCACCATGCTTCATATTTTGGAAAACTGACATCAACTTTTAGGGTACGCACAAATGAGTGTCCTCTATCAGCACGTGTCATTGATTGCGCGTCGTAAAAGGCTGTTTTTCTAGTAGTGCGTATAGATCTATACACAAACACCATGCTCCCCCTCCAAGGGATTCTGGTATATAATATAGGACTTGAAATGTGTAATCGAACGTATGTGAAGTTAATGTCTCACAAAACTTAGTATAAAACAGATTTACGTGTGAAAATGTTCGTTTGTTATTGTATATGAAAGTAGCTTCTTGAAGTAGTATTTCCATGTATGTAAAAGTTCGTAGAATTTTTGTAAAACTATACCTATTATAGTTTCCTAAAAGTGTGTTTCGTTTGTATAATAAACCCTTAGTGAAAATGCTCACTTATTATGAAAAGTATAGTTTTTGTAGTGTGAAAACCGACACCCATAAACATAGTATAAGAAAAGTGTCTGATTTATTAAAATACATAAATCATTTCTCATTTCAAAAGATAAAATGTTGTCGTGGTATAATTTTCATATGAAGGTTTCCATATAATAGTTATAAATCACAAATGATTCCTTTGATAAAACGCGTATAGTGAATGTTTATATAACACACAATAATAATCGAGTGTTTTACTTGTATTCCCCCCTTAAAAGCATGTAAAAGTACTCATAAAACATTTAAAAGTGTGAATTATAGGGGTATGAACTCACTTGAAAGATCGGAGGTTGCGGGATGAAAACCAGACAGAATTTCGGCTCGAGAAAGTGGATTTCCTCGGGATTCTCGGGAATCTCGGGAGCACAAATGACCTTCGAGACTTGAGCAAAGTGATTGGGGCTTCGGGGTAGCATGGGCACGGAAAACGAGGCAAGAAAGTAAGAGAAATGAGAGAAATGGTGCATTTTCTTCGGAACCCTCGCATCCCTTTTATAGGGGTTGAGAACCGACCTCGTACGCTAGGCGTAACTCGGCCCTATCGGATGACTCCCCTTCAAATAATACCAAGGGTTTTTAATTAAAATTTATATTTTAATTATTTAATAAACTTCAAAAATTCATATCTCCTTCATACGAATTCCGTTTTCGATGTTCTTTGTATCCACGCGAACGTGAGACCATACTCTACAACTTTCGTTTAGATCCCGTCGGCGAATTTTGAAATTATTTATATTATTTATTTTTAAAAGGTCGCGGTAAGAAAATTTCTTTAGAAATTCATAACTTCTTTACCGCTAAAATACCATTGTCGAGACCTTCGATTCTCATTTAGGTCATTCCGGCCAAAGGTCGCTCGATCTCTATTCGAGTTTTTAGCCGTCTGTCGTTAAGCCGAACTTGGAAAATTCCTAACTTTCTTATACGAAGTCGGATTTGGGCGTTCTTTTTACGTACGATCACGGTTTTATGACATCTAACATAATAGGTAATTTAATTAGTGATTTTTGGATATTTTTTTTTCGAAGTTAATTTTATTATAACGAACGTGGTTACAATACTTGACTTTTTAGGTCGTTTACATGTAGTTGAAATATCGGGTTGTCACATAAATTATAATAAATATAATTTATGATATAGTTATGATATGACTATTACAATGATATTTTTCAATATTTTACACATAATTATCAATAAGGTATTTGTGAGACACACTTCAATTACTTATTCAAGTATAAAACAAAAGCCCTTAAAGTTATAACCAGAGTCTCCTTGAGGGAGAGCGTGACACTTGTATATAGATCTATATGGGATTGACAATCCCACATCCCTCTATTAGCTACAGTCAAGCCGGCTGGCTTGGGATGACAATTGTCGTACCGTATTACAACGCCTGAAGAACGTTGTGTTTAAGGCGAGGCTTAGGTCATCAAGTATGGTTATGACAACTCACAAGTTTGAAACTGATAAATAAGTTTGGTGTAAAAATAAGTAACAACTTCATATAGTTTTAATATATTAAAACTATAATATTATTTCACAAGTTTTATTACAAGTATAGGTATAGAATACTATACAATTTCTGAGTTAACTTATTTTTCAAAGTCTTATGGGAGGTTAAGACTATACTACTTCTGAAAACAAATGCACATACAACAGAAATTAGAGGATTTTCTGGAAGAACACATACATATTTAATAGAACAAACAACAAGTTATTTATATAACATACTTATGAACTCACCAACTTAATTGTTGACACTCATTTCAAAACTACTTGTATTTTCAAGAAAGCAGTAAACAGGTACCAACATGTTTAGAGGAAGACCAAGTTTCTTTATATTTATGTTTGTAAATTATACTTTTGAAACACATTTGTAAAACTTAAAATCTTGTGTAATAAATGTTGTACTTTGGTTTCTATTATGCATTGTTGTGATACTACAAATGAAGTCCTCCGCCCCTGAATATTTCCATCGTTCAGTTTTGGGGGTGTGACAAGCCACTAACCAATCATGTGCACATAATACAGATAAACATACTATTAACAAACCAACAAACAAATAGACAGATCTTATAGATCACTAAGCATAGCAACATCCTAAATACTAGGATACTGATTTAATCAAATAACTACAACACTATAGCATACATAACAGGATATTAAATCCGAGGCGCCGGCCTTGGTGCCTTCAACCTGCAAGTACAGTGAGGAAAACTCACCTCACAATGTCGAACCACACAGAAAACCTTCAGCAGCTGGCTCATGAAAATCCTGAAATATCACAACAAAACAAACATCTAATTATCAATTGGATTACCATCCTTAACTAAGGATCCATACTTAAGGTAAATTTCCAGTTTACCTTTTTCCCAATTGAGCCAAGGCCGAAGTCCTAATTTTTTTGGTCTAAAAGGCCCAAATTACTTCAAGAACCATAATTGACCCAATTTTACAAATTGGGCCCAACTCCTTATTGGGGCTTATCCTAAGGTCCAACTCACCAAATGACCAAAAACACTCATACTCAAAAATTCCAATCAGTGCCCAATCCATACAATCCCAAAGGTGGCCCAAAACTCGAAGCCCAAATATCAAAAGCCCACGGACGACGTACTTTAGGCGTACAACGGAGGTACGCAGGGCGTACACGAGCCTCGTATTAACCACCATCAGGGTGGATGAACGAGTACATGGGGCATACTCCTCCTACGTGGAGCGTACCTTTGCATATCCAAAATTCCATTAAGTGCTTAATGGCTTAAGCACTTAAGCCCATATTACAAATCCAAGGTCCAAATGCACCCTAAAGTCATAAAGTCTCCAACTTTATGACTTTACACGTCCATAAGCTCTTAATACAAGGTCTTAATCCATTAAGACCCTTTTTCAAATGCATGAGACACTTATGGCCATTAGGGCCTCATTTTTATGACTAAGGACCCTTCCTATGGTCTAGATGGACAACCCAAAACATCCAAACTCAAACATGCTCAATAATGGGACTTTTATGGACAAAAGAACATCATAAAGCTACCAAGATGAGATCTAAGAAAACCAAACATAAAGGTAGCAACTCTTTGCCTTCTGGAGCTTCCAAATGAGATAATGGTCCAAGATCTATAAGCTTGCTTTCCTTCCTTGGCTCCTTGATGCAATTACTTCTATTTTAAGCACACAAATAACACATTTTATTCTCAAAACACTCACTTATGGGGTTAGGGTTTGCTAAGAATGGCTCAAGGACTTGGAGGCTGAAAGAGTGAAGCAAAATAATCCATAAAGGTGCTTAAATACTCCTTAAACCATAAAAATTAGGCTTTATCCTAAGATTAGTACACCTAGCATACTCACATGTACACACAGTGTACTACTCAGGCTCACAAAAATTACCATTTTGCCACTAGGGCTTCTTAGGGCTACATCTTTATATTCCAAGGACCCAAAATTACATATTTAAAATACCAAATGAAGATTTTAAAAATAACTAAAATCCTGGATGTTACAAATCTCCCCCACTTAATCTAGACTTCGTCCTTGAAGTCTGCTACATCAAACAAATCTTGGTAATGCTCCTGCGTCTCCGCCTCCGGCTCCCAAGTCCACTTGGAGCTGTTGGGTTATGAGCATTCTAACACTCCTAAGTGTACATGCAACCCTAAATACCTTGGATCTATGTTTTCTCTATTATACATGCAAATATAAACATCCAAGGTATTATCCTAATCTAGCATACAAAATAATGGATATAACAAGATAGAATACATACCTCTTTGATAGTGCTTGTCTTCATGAAGCTTGAGTGCTTAGTGCCCCAAGTGTGACACCTCAAATGGTTCACACAACACCATAAGCACTTGGAATAACTTAGAGAGAAATTAGAACACTTCTAGAAATCGTGTAGCCCTCATACATACACATAGTGTTAGTCATAGACACGATTTCTTGAGCCATGGGTTTCTTTTATATGGTGGCTATTAGGGTTACACCATGTAACTCATGACTTTACCCATTCCTTATGCTCCATGGATTTTAACCTCCATGGAGTATCCATGGGTCACCCCATGGACTTAGTCCAACATAAGGAATCTTGGATCACAAGCCCACATATATAAGAATGAATGATTTACACAATCAACCCATATATTTAATTAGTCTTCTTTTGATCACTTAATTAATTCTAGATTAATTCTTGATCAATACTAATTAAATAATCTCATTATTCTTATTATTAATATACTAGAACTTATAATATATTAATAACCGTAAGTGTCTTATTTCTCTCATTATAGTCTATCCAGTGCATGATGCCATGCAACCCAAATGGACCATGCCGGGTCGGGTCAAGTCTTACCAATTATAGTTATGGACTTAGACATTAATCCAACAGTCTCCCACTTGGATAAGTCTAAAACTATTATTGCGTATGACTTCAGGAACCAACTGGCAATCGTAGCTCTCAAAAGCTTTTGTCGAACTCTGACCTTGTAGATGAACTCTGATCTTGTCAATGACTTGTCCATTAGATAAGGGATCATATATTCCTCCATTCTAGATATCATATGGACTGAGACATGGATTATAATCATTCTCTCTGTCCATTAGTTGTTTCCCGATTTCCGATTTATGACGACTGACTAATTGAACAAATCAAATCAGTCCTGGCCCGGCCGAGCACTTCCATTTGTCATCATCAAATCATCGAGGGGCCCACAGATATCGCTTTTATCCCGAAGGTAAAAGGAATGGATAAACTTCGACTCATATGGCTTGTTCTACTACTTGTTGAATCATACACAAAGACACGTTTTATAGCACCGAGTTACCAAATGCAGTTTCGTGCAATCAATGTACAACCAACTCATAGTAACAACTCATATCTCTAGGTTTGAAGAATATAAGATATTATCGTCTCATGATCACTCGTGATAAAATCCATGAAGTAATTCCAATGAGCGCGGGTTGAATCCAATACTCAGAACTTATGAGCACTCATGAGTGTTGTAGCCATATGTCCAACAGCTTAGACCTCTACAAGCCAACCCATGACAGTCTTAATTCATATCTACTTCCAACATATGACCGACTGTGGATGGTTTGAATAACTTAGTCATTCCGGAAGAATAACCTAGTTTATTCGGGAAGTCAAAACATGCAAAGTGAAACACAATAATAATTGAATCCAATATGGTCTCAGAACTTATGAATATAAATAAAACACTTTTTATTTATCACCATATGATTACACATTATTTATTGTATATTGTTTCAGCTATCAACATTATTCTTGAATTTAAAACAATAGTTGTCCCATGCTCCAAGCATGCACACTATGTTTTCTAAACACTAGTCATGCCATACACCAAGTATGCATAATATGTTTGTCTATGATCTTTACTTTGTGAACTAGATCAATTGAGCATAACTTCAATGATTCTCTTTTCACACTCCCAAATCCTTACTGCAAATGCAAGAATTCCAAATTCATGTCATTTACTGAAATCTGTTAGATTCTAAACTTATATGCATCGATCCTCTTGTAATGATTATGCACAAAGTCAGAAAGACTTAACAACAATCATTACAGAGCATTCCAAAGAAGATCAAGTCCTTGGAACCATCCTTCTTGCATTAAGCTTCCTTAATCTTACACAGATTGAAAATTCTAACTTTGAAACATTTCCAGATTCCATTTTGACTATCACTTCTGAACAAGAGTTGCCTCCTTACAGATTATGTCAATATGGTCCTTCCAGAATTATCACTACACTTCCAACTATCCTTGAGCAACCAATCTTTGGTAAACCTTAGATTGTCCTCGACAATTGTTTAATCCTTTTAGTCATATCCAGTTCTAAACCTTTTCCCTTCTTAATGCCCTAGACATTTGGAAAATTTTAGAAAGGATGAATATAGCACATGTAATCGATCCTATATCCGAAGCATATGGGACACGATTCATGATGTCTCACATAAAGACTAAACCAGTCTTTTGCTATAATATTTCCATTTCAATTTGCCAAGTTCTCATAATTCAGATTATGAAAAGGGATGCCGTAATCATAATCGAATTTAAGAACGCAAATAATGGACCCATATACAGAATTTCCTTATGTTGAGCCATTCCAACATGAAATTCATATATATCCTTGACTAAATGATTAAAACCTCACGATCTAAGCTTATAGATTTGAGATGAAGTATAATTTCCTCTCCCTTAATTATAGCAAAACAACTTTTCCCAATTGAAACATTTTGTTTTCTATAATTAACATTGCTAGCTTGCAATACTTATCGTAATTATCATGCTCCCACTAACATGATGATTATTAGCATAACACTTATGCTCCCACTAGCTTTGACATGTACTCAGAAAGCTCGACTTCTAGAAATCAATACTTTATTGACTTTCTTACCAAAGTTCAGATTTCTGATACTAGATTGTTTTGATAAGACTTTATCAAAAACATACACCTTCCCTTAGATAGCTCATGGGTGTGTCAAAACAATTTTAAGAACTATGAAAAGGGATGCCGTAATCATAGTCTTGATCGTTTTGACCTTTGCCATTTCTCACAAGTCCAAGTTAGTGTGCCGGTAAACCACACACGCTCCACTAACGACTTTGAGATCACAATTGCTATCTAGCTAAAATCTACTTAGTGGAAGTGTTTCCTCACCATCATTTTCATGAATCGGAGAGAAACCTTATGACACTTAGATTTAATGGTGTATGAGTTCCTACCCATATGAATTTGTCAAAACCATAATCACAAGACAAGGATAATGACAAATCCAAAACCATATGGATTGAACTCAATCTTAATTTCTTGCCACCTGGCAGCTCAAGGGCCTACCATTGCTTCCAAGTTGTTGTGCAACACATTGAGAACTCTAAGAACTCATATGCAAAGCCAACTTTAACTAGAATGGGCACAGAATATGTCAACACAATAGGTTATAAACCTCAAGTCGTGTGCTAGTGAAGAACTTCAGGTTTCATTCTTGATTAGTTCTTGAGACTTTCAAGATCTTTAAGACTCCCACTGTCCTCTTGACATATAAGACTTCCTTGTCAAACATTCAAGAGATAGTGTGGATTCTAATCAAGACAAACACTTCACACAATTGGCCTAAGTTGGTCTTTGTTTTATCCAAAACATCACAACTTACCAATTTCAAATGTACAAGAGTAGAAAACTTTTACTCTTACATTTGTCAAGTGTTTTAAACCTTCTTTAAGACATGTCACTCAAATTACAATCTTGGAGTATGACTCTAAGACTTGTATTGGAACGAAGTATGACTCATCTTCTTGATTTAACCATTTCAACAATTTCAAGATCCCTTCTTCTTAGTTATAAGAATGCACTAAGACTTCCTTAGAGAACAAATTTTGATATGGTTTCTTAATCATTAAGATGATCACAAAGCTGATACTAAAGTACTCTCCCATCTTTTCAGATTTGAGAAACTTTTATCCTTTTGCCTAACTTGATTCTCCTTATTCGCTCTGCCTTACATTGGAACCTTTTCCAATGTCTCAGAGTTACACTTAAGCTTGTAAGTATAATCATATTTACTGAGCTTTAGTAAACTATGACGAATAGCCTTACATCTTTTGTGGTGGACTTAATCAGTGCACATGACTATGTGCTCGATCCCTTAGTCCATTACTTGACTCACACATCCATGTGAATAAGTAATTAGTCTTAATTTTTCCAATACTTGAAAAGTTCTCATTCATCATGCTATACACCTTGCATGATTCCAAGTTCCTGTCCAATTGAGACTTGGGTGATGAGAATCTTTCCTTATTTGGTAAATTTAGACATTACCACAAATGAAAGAATCAATTTCATATTTCCACTCTTGCTACTAATGGAATCATATAAGCAACAATTTTTCCTCAGATGCCATTGTAAGGATATTTTAAAATAAATAAAATCAAAAACTTTCTTTTATTTTAAAACTATGCGGAAAAACTTATCCTTACAACCCATATGAAAAACTTGTTGTTATCTATTCCTTAGCAATATCTTATAACTCCTAAGAATTAGCTCAAGAATCCGATCTTCAAACTACGCGATAGAAATCCATCTACGCGATCAGATTCAGCATATTCTTTCTTTAAGTTCCTTTACTTTTCTTTGATTCTTAAAACATCACTATGTGACCCAGTCACATCATGTATAAGGAATCTCAGAATAGAAACTTAACAGAGTTAGAGTAGTGGACTTTTACCTGAAGTAGAGTTAATCTTATTGACTTTAACATCCTTAGGTAAATTAGGCAGCTTCGCAACTAATGACCCTTTCTTGGGCAATATAAACATATGGACCCTTTGATAATGGTACATGGGACTATCACAGACTTAGCTTTTCTCTTTACCATTTGTTCAACCGAGTTGACTATGACCGATCCCTTTCCATTGGGAAGAGAATGCTTTTCTGGATTTCCTATGTCACTATTGTCAATGTCCATCAAGTTTTTAAGGAAGTTGATCTTAACAAATAGATAAGATCATTAAGGGTCTTGTCATAGTCTGTTTCATAGATGTCCCAAAGGAACTCACTATGTGACTTAGAAAGTAGTTGAGCCACTAACTTTCTCAAGACTTTGACACCCAACTCTCCTGGCTTGTCAATATGTGACTACATCTCCAAGATGTGATCACACCTAGACCTTGCCTTGCCATTAGGGCTTGAGTGACCTTAAACTTTTCAAGAACTTGTGGGTTAGGGAGAATAATCGGAGGAGGAGAAAGAAGTATGATATCCATGGGACATCATCTTCATTAGGAAAGCTTGTTTCAAGATATTTGGGAAGATCATAAATGTCTAAACCAGACATGTTTTAGGAGATATTCAAGATAGTTGATCTTTGAGTCCTTAATATGACACCCAATATGAAAATATTAAGGCTAGGACCCAACAAACTATTTTATAACTTAGAAGAGGTATGCCGTAATCCAAGCTATAAAACGATTTGATGGTAGGTGAATGACGATTCACCAATTTCCACCAAGATAACCGAAATGTATTATTAGGTTTTAATTGGATTTGAAACTCCTAGATCTTTTGAGATTCATTGAACTGTTCAATGGCATGTTTCAATCTCGAGTGTGCCCTTCAGGTTTTGTGACTGGGATGCCGAGGATCACAAAACAAGGTGTGAAGTAACCATGCAAATTACTTGGTACCCTTAAGTGTTTACCCCTCAATCGATGTGCCGGTTAACCACACACGCTCCACCGATACTATGATAAACATTAAGTCACCCTTTGCCTACCTTGTTAAATACGAGTTAGTGTGCCGGTTAACCACACGCGCTCCACTAACCGACTCAAACAAAGTGCAAAGTGTAATTTCATGGATTAGCACCTTATTCACATTTTCCTAAGTAACTAAGATTGGGAAATATTAAGAGTTTAGTTACTTAGTATTTATCATTAATACTTTTAATGAAGGGAGAATTATAGTCATGTCAAACCCGTTCGGCTAACGACCCTCCACCAGTCAAGCAAGCGGTGGGTGAGAGTAGACACCCATTAAGTTGCCATTTTATAGGCAACAACCTTATACCCACCTTATAGACCGGCTTCGTGAATGAGGCGTACTAGCGGTAAGACCGACTTTACTCTTATACATATAAATATTATTAACTTATAATATTATAAAGTATAAGGATTGAATTTTAACTTTTAAAATTCTAAGGGCTAACTTGGAATTAAAGTATTCATAAGAGAAAACTTTACAAATTCCAAAACTTGAGGGCAAGTTTTGAAACTATTCAAAACTAATTAATTCCATAACTTATGTATTTAAAGTAGTTTTAATCCAAAAACTCTTCAAGTTCCATAACTTGTGGACAAATTATGGAAGACTTTAAACTAATAAAGAATTAATCTTTTCTTTATTTTATAACTTATGGAATTAATTAAGGTTACATATTTTATTTATTTATTTATTAATGAAGTGACTCTTGAACCTCCATAACTTAAGGACAAGACTCTTCATCTTTTTTTGTAACCTTTGCCAACTTTATGAGTTTTATGAGTCTTTAATGTGACTCTTCATGTAACTTAAGGATAAGTTACACAAACACATTTTATACTCAACTCTTAGATTAATTTGGATTGAAAACAACTTTTTCACTCAACTTTTCTATTAATCTAAGCAACTCATAAGAACAAGATAATTCAAATCAAACTTTTTCATGTAATTAGTCTAACCTTTAAACTAATACAAAACATGAATCTATTGACAATTATCTTGAAAATGGATTAGCATGAACATTACCACATTTAAAAACAAGCTTATAAGTTCAAAACAACTTAGGGTAATGTTCCTAGTCCATTTCTAGCCAAAAACCTCGAAGATATGCTGTCTGGGGTCCAACTCGTCGAGTGGATGAACACAACTCGGCGAGTTGGATGCATTTTGCCTTGGACTCGTCGAGTCCCTTCATGGACTCGGCGAGTCAGCTGGGCTGACAGCATCAAAACTCGATTTTTCAGCTTCTATTGCAGGTATAACAAGAAAACAAGCCTAGGCTCTGATACCACTGTTGGGTTATGAGCATTCTAACACTCCTAAGTGTACATGCAACCCTAAATACCTTGGATCTATGTTTTCTCTATTATACATGCAAATATAAACATACAAGGTATTATCCTAATCTAGCATACAAAATAATGGATATAACAAGATAGAATACATACCTCTTTGATAGTGCTTGTCTTCATGAAGCTTGAGTGCTTAGTGCCCCAAGTGTGACACCTCAAATGGTTCACACAACACCATAAGCACTTGGAATAACTTAGAGAGAAATTAGAACACTTCTAGAAATCGTGTAGCCCTCATACATACACATAGTGTTAGTTATAGACACGATTTCTTGAGCCATGGGTTTCTTTTATATGGTGGCTATTAGGGTTACACCATGTAACTCATGACTTTACCCATTCCTTATGCTCCATGGATTTTAACCTCCATGGAGTATCCATGGGTCACCCCATGGACTTAGTCCAACATAAGGAATCTTGGATCACAAGCCCACATATATAAGAATGAATGATTTACACAATCAACCCATATATTTAATTAGTCTTCTTTTGATCACTTAATTAATTCTAGATTAATTCTTGATCAATACTAATTAAATAATCTCATTATTCTTATTATTAATATACTAGAACTTATAATATATTAATAACCGTAAGTGTCTTATTTCTCTCATTATAGTCTATCCAGTGCATGATGCCATGCAACCGAAATGGACCATGCCGGGTCGGGTCAAGTCTTACCAATTATAGTTATGGACTTAGACATTAATCCAACAGGAGCGCCTCATATTCTCCCATTGTACCTTTACCAAAGGTACTTCGTTGCTTCGCAACACCTTTACTTTCCTCTCCAGGATAGCTACTGGTCTCTCAACATAGTTCAGGTGCTCATCAACCTAAATGTTGTCCAATGACATAATTGCATCCTCATCCAATATGTACTTTCACAGTTGCGAAACATGGAATGTGCTATGAATCTGACTGAGCTCCTTAGGAAGATCCAAGCTGTAGGAGACCTTGCCAACCCTGGAAATAAACCGGAATGACCTAATATATCAGAGACCCAACTTCCCGCTCTTCCTAAAGAAAATCACACATTTCCAAGGTGAAACCTTCAGCAACACCATGTCGCCGACCTTAAACTCCAACTCGGATCGGCGTCGGTCGGCATAACTCTTCTGCCGAGTCTTAGCAGTCTGCAATCTATGCCTGGTCTGCTGAATCATCTCTTTAGTCTGAAGACCCACCTCGGTCTACCCCATAACCCTGTGACTAACCTCCCCCCAACAAACTGGGGTACGACATCTCTGTCCATACAAAAGCTCAAAAGGCTGAACACCAATGTTGGGGTAAAAACTATTGTTTTAGGACAATTCCACAAGAGGCAGGTAGGAGTCCCAGCTGCCACCAAAATTAATGACACAGCCTCGCAAAATATCCTCAAGAGTTTGTATCGTCTGCTCCCTCTGGTCGTCGTTCTGCGAATGATAAGATGTGCTGAATGTAGCCTAGTGCCCAATTCCTCATGGAACTTCTGCCAAAAAAGGGAGGTGAATCGTATATCACGGTCTAAAACAGTGGAGATCGGAACCCCATGGCAAGCAATGATCTCGCGAATATACACATTGGCCAACTTCTCGGCCGACGAACTCTCCCAAATCGCCAGGAAATGGGAACTCTTGATCAATCGATCCACGATGACCCAAATAGCATCAAAACCCTTTGTCATCTTCTGCAACTTGGTAATGAATTCCATCGAAATGTGCTCCCGTTTCTACATGGGAACCTCCAGAGGCTGCAGCTTTCCATGCGGGTTATGATGCTTGGCCTTGACCATCCTACAGGTCAAGCACCTCTCAACGTACCAAGTGATCTCCCTCTTCATACACGACCACCAATATCTCTATCTCAATCTCAAATCCCGATACATGTTGGTGGCCCCCATATGGATAGAAAAACGAGACTTATGAGCCTCCTCCAACATAGTATGTCTGACCCCACCAAACATAGAAACCCATACCTGACCACAACGAGTTAACAGCCCAAGACTATCTCGGAAAAATGGTGATCTCACCCCTGATCCTCTCAATCTTCCAATTCACTTCCCGAACACCCTCGGCCAGAGCCTCCGTAATCAATCCTACAAACAGAGAATCCACTGATATCCTCATACATGAACCCATCAGAAGGTCCATCCGCCTTGCGGCTCAAGGAATCCACCACCACATTCTCTTTACCCATATGGTAAAGGATCTTTCAGTCATAATCCTTGACTACGTCCAACCACCTACACTACCTCATGTTCAGGTTTGGCTGATCCATAATGTGTCTCAAGCTCTTGTGATCCGTGTAGATAGTACAGCGGACCCCATGACGATAATGCCTCCAAATCTTGAGGGCAAAAACCATAGCCCCCAACTCAATATCATGCATGGGGTACCTCGTCTCATGCGGCTTCAACTGTCGCAAAGCATAATCTATCACTCGTCCTCTCTTCATGATGACCTCCCCCAACCCAGTGATGGACGCATCATAGAAAACCAGAAAAATCCTCAATTCCCTCCGGGAGAGTCAAAACTGAGGTCTCACATAGTCTCTGTCGAAGGGTCCCAAATGATGACTTCTGCTTAGGGCCTTTCTCATTAGACAAGTGAGGGGTAATGCAATCTTGGATAAATCCTGAATGAATCTCCAGTAGTACCCTTCCAATCCCAAGAAACTCCTTATATCTAATGGATATTTCGGAACCTCCCACTACATTACCACCTTGATCTTGGTCGGATCGACCAATATCCCATCCTGGTTAATGAGGTGTCCAAGGAACTGAACCTCTCGTAAACAAAACTCATACTTCGAGAACTTGGCATAACGTCATTCTTTCTTCAAAACCCCCAGAAGCTCGCGATGATGCTCCTCATGTTGCACTCTGGTCTTGGAATATACCAAGATATCATCAATAAACAAGATAACTGAACGATCGAGCATTAGCATGCATACCCGATTCATAAAATCCATAAATACTACAGTCGCATTTGTGATCCCAAATGGCATCACCACGAACTTGTAATGCCCATAACAAGTCCAGAGCGCGGTCTTCTCCACGTCCTCCTCTCTCATCCTGAACTGATGGTACCCAAACCTCAAGTCTGTCTTGGAGAACCAAGATGCACCCTGCAACTGCTCAAAGAGATCATCAATATGCGGTAGGGGATAATGGTTATTCACCGTTAACTTGTTCAACTCATGGTAATCAATACACATCCGGTGTGAACCATCCTTCTTCTTGATGAATAAAATCAACGCTCCCCACGGAGAACTACTCGGTCTGATGAACTGCTTGCCTAGCAGCTCCTGCAACTGAGATGACAACTCCTACATCTCAGGTGGTGCCAAACAGAATGATGCCTTGGAAATCCGAGCAGCACCTGAAATGAGGTCAATCCTGAACTTGACCTGCCTCTCAGGAGGCACACCAAGTAACTCCTCCAGAAATATATCAGCAAACTCCTTGACCACCGGGAACTCTGAAACTGAAAACTGATCCCTAACACATGTATCCACTACATAAGCTGAAGAACCCGCACACCCGTGTTTAATATACTGACGAACTCTGGCTGCGGAACAAAACCCGGAACCTATCCTAATGCCCTCTCCATGAATAACCAGTTCTCCCCCACTTGGGGTTCGAACTACCACGCGCTAGCCCTCATAATCAATCATAGCACCAAAACGGCTTAGCTAATCCATACCCACAATTGCGCAGACATCCCCCATAGGGATACAGATCAAATCGATCAAAAAGGATGCCCTGAAGATCTCCAGAACGTAACCCTAGTACACTGAAGAAGCATGTTGAGTCTAAGGGTTTCCCCATTGGGCTTTGATAGGTAGTCCAACTTTTTCACGGTATGGGCCTGTCCATCCGTGTTTATGATTTTAGGGTTTAGTATTTATGGTGCATTCATGCATCTTCTTTTTGAAGGCATTTAATAATTATCTCATTGATTGTACTATAACCTTAGCACACCTCTACAATAGAAGTTCTTAATCGAGCTCTTCTGAGGTGTTTCTGTTTTAATCATTCGACATCTGTTTGATTCGTTGTGTGTTTGCACTTTGGTTTACTTATGGATTTATTTGTTAAGAATCTTATCGATCTTAAAAGATTTTTGAACTCATCAATTGGTATCAGAGTAGGAGGTTGTGTAAATCATACAAATCTCTTTTCTTTGAAGAATTTTCTTAGGGTTTCCGCTTTTATTGAATATGTTACGCCGTCATTCCTTCATTGACGTTGCTCATAGATCTCGATATTACCCTATTCAATCTTTACAAGTATGATTCTTGACAAACATTCTAAACATGTCATCATGTCTCTCGATGATTCACAAACCAACCCCATCAACATATCCAACAGCATCGGATCTACTACAAGAATCCTAATCTTGTATACTCAAGATTACGAAGTCTGGACGCATCACTTTAAAGACTATGTTCTTGGTTCAGAGGACAATGGCTATCTAATCTGGGAAGCGATCACTGTGGGTCTTTTTTCTCATACTGGAACCGAAAGAGTCATCAGGACTCAAAAGGAGTACAATCAGCTAATGATTGATGTGAAAGATGTTGCTCAAGACGAGAAGGACAAGCTGCTCTGCAACATTAATGCAATGAGGATTATTAGATTTGCTTGGTAATCAGATACCTTTCGTTTGGTCAACTAGCAATTTGCTAGGAAAGTCTATGATACTGTAAACAATGTCAATGACATCAGTTGTAAGCTTTGAACTTGATAATACACTATGTTATTTAACAACAACAAACTTTCACCAAGATCAAATCATAAAGCCCAAAATTTATACAAAACATTATGAAAAGTCAATTTAGAGTTTTGAAAACCCTAAGGACTATAGTCTAAGTCCATTTTTGGACTAGGAAACCCTTATTGGGCCTAACGATCCAACAAGCTTATAATTTGATTGTTTTGGGCTTAAAGTTTTCTAAATGGACCCTAAATGGATCCACTATCATGGAATTTAACATTATAGGTCATAATGGGCATAAAATAAAATGGTTTACCCTAATGGGCCTTATTGGACTATAACTAATCTAAGTAGCTTTAATGGACGATAAAACCTATTCTTTTAAGCTAATTGGGCCATATATACACCCTAGGAACCCAATGGGCCTCCTATTATCTGAACCAAGCAAAAAAGGCCCATTCAATCCTTCTTCTTTAGCCCATCTCGGCCCTAATATATATATATATATATATATATATATATATATATATATATATATATATAAAGGAAATGGATAATAAAGCCTAACCTTGCCACCTCATTAATATCCTCCGTAAAATTAAGCCTAATACACATTATGTAACTACCAAATCTCATATTTCCATGCAAGATTTTCTCTCTTCTCTCCCCTTTATCACTCTCGGCCGAGAGCACCACACACCACCACCATTTTCATTTTGACCAAACTTTTACAAGAAAACTATCAAGAACTCTTCCCTTTTCTCCAAATTTTCGAGCATTGGTGTGTGTCTCCAAAGAGTCTTTTAATAATCTCATCATTCTTGGTAAGTCTTTACATGAATCCATGGCTTATCTTCTATACTTTATCAAAAATCTTCTCTTAATCCATTCAAATTCATCATCTTGCTTCATAGAACCTATCTAAGCCCAAAGACTTCTCAAGAAGCTTGTTAACGCTGAAAATCATCTCAAAACACTTCCAAATCTTCTTCAAAAACTGTGAAGAACAAATCAAGGTGATTTCATACCCCTCTATTTTTGGTTTTACATGTGTTATGGGGGAGAATACAAGTGAGATGTGTAGATCTATGTGTATTTGTATGATATGTGTGATTTTTGTGTTCTTATGTGATGATTATGTGCTAGAATGTGATCTATTCGAGATTTATAACTATAATGGGAAAAATATGTGATCTAAGACATCTTATACACCTTAATGTCAATACAAAAGTGTTATGCAAGTTTGAAATGAGCAAAACAAAACACAAATCTTGTTTATGGGCCATTTTTGACAAATAAGCAAAAGTTAGGTAAAATGATACCATTTTCGGTTTTATGAATGTTAAAAAAGTCAAATTAGTTAAAATATGAGTTTTTATAAAGATCATGACTTTTAAAGGACTAAAAATGTAAATTTTAGCTTAACGGGATAAAATTTGGGCTTTTTGGTTTTTAGGGCCATAATTGCGAAAAATGTGATTTTAAGGACTAAAATTGTATATTTATCAATATATGAGTTTTAGAAACATAAATAACAAGTTTTAGGGTCTGAAAGTGTAATTATTACAAGAAAGGACTAAAAATGTAATGTTTTAGGATTCTTGGATTTAAATTATATAAATTTCAAAAAAATGGACTAATTGTAAATCTTTTGAATTAAAGGGGCTGAAACTATCCAAAACCATATTTTGGGCTAAAAATACTATTCGGATAAGTGTTTGGGCCGAAAATGTCAAGAAAAATAATCTAAGGGCGTAAAATATCATTTTTCATAAAAAGGGACTAAAATTGTCATTTTTATTAGAAAATGAACTGAATTGGCCAAACAATTTTTTTTGGGTCTTTATGATTGAACAACTCATTTAAACAAAGCCTCCGATTTTTATACCATACAGAACGGTTAAACACTAAATTTATTGGGCTTAATATTTGTAAATTATGCTTAATGGTCCTTTGTGACCCAGTAACATAATTATTGGGCCCAACAATAATAATAATAATAATACATGTTTATTAGGCTTATGGTGACCCAATTACATACTTAAATCACCCTCAATCGCTTTAAATGCTATTGGGCCTTAGTGTCCCATCTGCATTGCTGGTAAGGTCCAACTTTCTCATGTGCTCGATAGCCTAAATTAACATACATGATTAGTGGACCACGGTAGTCCTTATTCGTGTTGTTTGGGGCTTTACTCATACTCATGTAAACAATAAAGGGCTTTTGATCAATACTATTCAAATTCTCGGGGTAATAATTGGGATTAGTGAGAAATATGTGGTTAGCACCAATAAGCGTCGGTCGTAGCCTATAGTTATAACCAGAGTCTCCTGGAGGGAGGGCGAGAGTTTGTGTATAGATCTATACGGGGGTGACTCCCCCACACCTAAGTTGTTCGCTAGAGTTAGACTCGGCCAGTCTAGGGTGTCAAAATCTTAATCAAAACCGGCGTTTGTAAAAATGCCAAGACACGCGAAATAGTCATTAGCATGAATGGTTATAACGTCTCACATAGAGATCCATTACCATTTCACTATTATTTGGGAAATTGACTCCATATATATGGTCATACTATGAGATTTATACGAATTCACAAAACTATCACACTGTTTTATATCGGAAAATATCAGATTTTCGGGGTGTCAACATCATTTCTATATCATACTTCAACTGCTATATGACAACTGCTAATGTTAATAAACCACATATGTATTAGTTCTGAAATTACACATATCTATACAATATTTGATCATCACATTATGTTGCAAACAAATTTTACTTACAGAAAATATCAGATTTTTTGGGTTTTACCAACAACATGAAACGTTTTATATCAAACATGCTTATGAACTCACCAACATTTCATATGTTGACCATTTTTTTAAAATGACTTGTATTCTTAGGTAACAGATAAGCAGAAGATGATTATCATGCTTGATTAGGACTTCATGTTTGTAGCTTTCAAACCATATACTTATGATGATGTAATTATTGTTCAATGTACTTGATGTGAACTATGTAAGTTGTATTATGTAATGTTGGTGATGTATGTGTTTGTTTCATGTATATTCATTGTTATGGTATTCAATTGTTAGTCATGCAAGCCCTCGGACGTTTTCGTCGTCCGGTTCGAGGGTGTGACAGGTTGCTATCGGAGCTTTGTTTATAGTGAATTGGCATATCTAACCATACATTGATATGCAACTATAAACATCAAAAAGGGAACTAAGAAACTCTAAACACAAAAATAAAAACTTTCACCCTTATGTGCAAATATTAGAATAACAATATAATAACTTATAACCGCTTTTGAAGGATTTGAACATTTTGATGATACTCGAATTAATATGTGGTTGTATTGGTGGTCGATGTAGCCTGATCAACTACATTCATCCAAAGTACGACAAGCATGTGTTCGGTTATGAACAAAATGATAGATGAAACAAAAGCTCACCCTTATAGATTAACGAAAAAAAGGAAAAGAATACAAAAATCGAGTTTAAAATAACTAATACATTATAGTAATAATATATACACTCATGTGCTTTCATGCAGATGCTATGGCCGGATTTCACCTCCCTGGGGACCCCTATTTTCCCGAGCAAGGGAATAATGGATGGTTGCAGGAGGAACCTGAGGAAGAACCTGGGGAGAAATAGAAGAAGAACCTGAGGGAGAAGCTGAAGAAGAACCCAAAGAGGAAGAACCAGATGAGGAATCTAATGAGGAGTCTAATGAAGAGCCCAAAGAAGAAATCGAGGACACACCTAACGAGCCAGTGGTGGATGTCGAAGAAGAGGAAAACGATGCTGACATCAATGATGGTTCGGACGCGGAGTCTGAGTTCATCAACCCACCCTACCCGATTAGGGTGCTCGCTTACCAGATGGGCCCTAGTGGCCCTGTACCACCATGGGGTATGGACATATGGAGATGGAGTAGACAGCAAGGTCAGCAGCCCCCGTACGGCGTGGCCAGGGAGTTCTACGACCTGAGGGATGGAGGACCCGTGGATAGGGCACTCCCTGTCATGGTAAGACGATTGAGGGACACTAGAAACTTGGCCCAGAACACTGCTGATCAGGTACACCAGATGAGAGAGAGAGTTGCTAGAGCCGAACAGGAAACACAAGAGGTCATCAGAGAATTTTAAAGGAGACAAGAAATGTGGGAGGCACGGCTCTGAGACACCGAGCGACATGTGGCCCGACTACAGGGAGCGTCCACATCCACAACACCTACTAGGGCCAGCTCTAACATTTCGCCAAAGATGCCTCGAGGACGCCCAACTGTCAACAACAATCCACCACCACCACCACCCCCAGAGACACCAGGGACGAACTCAGCTGCCTTTCAAGCAGCTATCTCTACGGAGGTCACTGCAGCGTTGTCCCACATCCATAATGGAAACAATGGAGGAGGAAATGGAGACAAAGCTGGTAACTCAAACCAAGGAATTAATCAGGGTCAAACCAAGGCTTGCACCTACAAGGATTTCATCAATGCTAAAACCCAAACTTTTAATGGAATGGGAGACAGGATAACCCTAAAACGGTGGATTGAAAAGGTGTAATCCGTGTTTGAAATTTGTGGGTGCCCAGAAGAAAACAAAGTGAAGTATGCAGCGTGTACTTTTGCAGATCAAACCCTTTCATGGTGGAGGCAATGACACTCCCAACAGAAAACGCTATGCCATGGGAGGAGCTAAAGGAAATGCTAAGGGAAGAATACTGCCCGAGGGGAGAAATTCAGAAAATGGAGTAGGAGCTGTGGAATCTTACAGTTCAAAACTCGGACATTGATGCTTACATCACAAGGTTCAATGAACTGTCACTAATGTGTCCAAGGATGATCAGCTCAGAAGGAATGAAAATTGAAAGGTTCATTTGGGGGTTAACCTCCCCTATTCAGGGGAGTGTGATTGCATCAAACCCAGAGACTTTTGACAGCGCCAAGAGATTAGCCAAGAAAATATACGATCACAACAACAAGAAGGGCTCAAAGGCTAAGGAAAGTGAAGGCAAGAAAGAAGTTAAAGACAAGAAAGGGAAAGGAAAAAAAGTAAAAAGGGTGACAAGGAACGGAGCAATCTAAGAAACAACAAACTGTGTCCTTTAACACAGTAACCCCCCAGATTCCCCCACACCACATGCTCCAGCCTCAGCAACACCGAACACTCCAAAACAATACTCGGGAAACCTTCCTTGGTGCAACAAATGCAATTTCCATCACACAGGAGAATGCAGGGAGATGCAATGCACTAAATGCAACCGAAAAGGTCACACAGCAAGATACTACAGGACCCATCCTCCCCAGAACCAACAACAGGGAAACAACAATAGCAACCGCAACAACAACAGTAGTAACACAAACAACAATGCTGGAGCTAGCCACACTTGTTATGGGTGTTGAAGAACTGGGCATTTCCGTCAAAACTGCCCCAATGTCAACAATCAAGGGAATGGAAGATCAAGGAGAGTGTTGATCATGGGTCAAGGAGAAGCGGTTCAAGATCCCGCTGTTGTCACTGGTACGTTTATTCTTAAACACACATATGTATGTATTATGTTTGATAGTAGGGCAGAGCAGAGTTTTGGGAGTAACAAATTCAAACATTTGCTAAAAAAACAACCCTAGAAGCTTAATGAAACCCTTACGGTGGAAATGGCGAATGGGAAAATAGAATCGGTTGGGGAAATCTACGAAGGATGTACCCTAACCTTAAATCAACATACATTCCAAATAAGATTGATGCATGTAACTATTAGGAGTTTTGATGTGATTGTTGGCATGGATTGGTTGATCCCCCATCACGTTGAAATTATGTGTCACGAGAAGGCCGTTCGCCTTCATCTACGTAACCATGAAACCCTAATCATATACAGAGATAAACCCAGAGCAAAACTTCTTCTGATCCAATGTATTAAGGCACAAAAGTTTCTACAAAAGAAGGACTCTGCGTTTCTGGCTCACATTGTGGATTAATCCAAGGAGAAGGTTGATATTCAAGACATCCCAGTGGATTGCAATTTCCCTGACATATTTCCTGAAGATCTTCCGGGGATACCTCTAGAAAGACAGGTCAGGTTCCGAATCGACCTTGTGCCTGGAGCCACTCCAATTACCAAATCACCTTATAGATTAGCTCCCTCAGAGATGCAAGAGCTGTCAAGCCAATTAAGTGAACTTCTGAACAAAGGATTTATCAGACCTAGCTTCTCACCCTGGGGAGCTCCGATCCTTTTCGTCAAAAAGAAAGATGGGTCTTTCAGAATGTGTATCGATAACCGAGAACTCAATAAACTCAATATCAAAAACTATTACCTTCTTCCACGAATCGATGATCTATTTGACCTGCTTCAAGGAGCTAGTTACTTTTCAAAGATAGATCTGAGATTCGGTTATCATCAGCTCATGGATCAAGAGGAGGACATTCCAAAGACTGCTTTCCTAACCCTCTATGGACATTACGAGTTTGTTGTGATGCCTTTCGGTCTAACAAATGCTCCTATAGTATTTATGGACTTTATGAATCGAGTTTGACGTCCATTTCTCGACAATTTCATGATCATTTTCATCGACGATATCTTAATATATTCCTAGAGTCAACAAGAACATAGTCAACACCTCCGACAAATCTTGGAAACCTTACGGGTTGAAAGACTATACATGAAACTCTCTAAATGTGAGTTTTGGCTTCGTAGCGTGAACTTTTTATGTCATATTGTCAGCCAGGAAGGGATACACATAGATCCTTCCAACGTCAAGGCCATTGAAGAATAGGAAACCCCAACATCAATTTTTGGGTCTCGTAGGCTATTACAGAAGATTCATCCAGAACTTCTCTAGGGTAGCCAAGCCTATCACTACGCTTACACAAAAGAGCGTACCATTCAAGTGGATGAAGAAACAAGAGGTTACCTTCCAAACCCTGAAGAAATCCCTTTGTAGTGCTCCCGTACTATCCTTACCAGAGGGAACAAAATATTTTGCGGTATATTGCGATGCTTCAAATCATGGTTTAGGTTGTGTGCTTATGCAGCGAGGGAAGGTAATAGCGTATGCATCCCGATAACTAAAGACACATGAGGTAAATTATACCACCCATGATCTCGAATTGGGAGTGGTGGACTTTGCTTTAAAGATTTGGAGACACTATCTTTATGGTACAAAGTGCACCATTGTCACTGACCACAAAAGCCTCCAACACATTTTGAATCAAAAAGAGTTAAACATGAGGCAGCGAAGATGGGTTGAGTTGTTAAATGATTATGAATGCGAAATTAGGTACCAACCAGGGAAAGCTAACGTGGTAGCTGATGCCTTGAGTCAGAAAGAATACTCAAATCGTCGTGTAAAGACTCTTTCGATAACCATTCAATCACATATGTTCTCGCAAATCAAAGAAGCTCGGTTGGATACCATGAAGATAGAAAACAGAACAATCGAAGCATTATGGGGAATGGAAAAGAACTTCGAAGTCAAGGAGGATTGAACATATTACTTCATGAACCAAATCTAGGTCCCTAAACTTGGTGGATTCAGAGAGGTAGTCATGAATGAGTCCCATAAGACACGATACTCCATCCATCTGGGTTCAGATAAAATGTACCTGGATATCAAGCAATATTATTGGTGGCCTAACATGAAGTCAGAGATTCCCACTTACGTTAGCAAGTGCCTCACTTGCACTAAAGTGAAGATAGAATATCAAAAGCCTTCGGGACTATTACAGCAGCCGACAATACCCGAGTGGAAATGGGAAAGGACTACCATGGAGATGGGTTGGATGTCATACGGGTAATAGTCGATAGTTTGATGAAATCCACCCATTTCCTACCAATAAAGGAGACATACAAGATGGAGCGATTGACGAGAATCAACATCAAGGAGATTGTAAGACTCCATGGAGTACCAATATCTATCATCTCATATCGAGATAGTAAATTCACCTCATGTTTTTGGCAATCACTTCACAAAGCTATGGGAATACAACTCTACATGAGCACTGCTTACCTCCCACAAACAGATGGTCAAAGTGAGCAAATCATACAAACAATAGAAGATATGCTTCGAGCATGTGTGATAGACTTTGGAAGGGCATGGGATATCCATTTGCCTTTAATTGACTTTTCATACAGCAACGGTTATCATACAAGCATCAAAGTTGCTCCTTTTGAAGCATTATATGGGGGTAAATGTAGATCACCATTGTGTTGGGATGAGGTAGGTGACACTCAGCTAGTAAGAGGACAGACCCCAAAAAATGTATTCACAGGGCCAGAAATCATACGTGAGACAAAAGAGAAGATAGTTCAAATTAGAGCTCGACTTCAAGCATCACGAGACTAACAAAAGAGCTATGCGGATAAGTGATGAAAGCGCTTGGAATTTCAAGTTGGGGATCGGGTATTGTTAAGGGTCTCTCCCTGGAAAAGGATGATTTTTTTTAGAAAATGAGGGAAACTAAGTCCACGATACATTGCGCCGTTCAAGATTCTTTCACGAATCGATCTAATGGCCTATAGGTTGTAGCTACCTACAGAGCTCAACAGCGTATACCCCGTATTCCATGTCTCAAATTTGAAAAAGTGCTTATCCGATGAAACTCTCATTATACCATTGGAGGAAATTGAAATCAACGAGAATATCATGTTCATCAAGGAACCAGTTGAAATCATGGACAGGGAAGTGAAGCGTACCAAGCAAAGACGCATCCTGATTGTGAAAGTTCAATGGAACACAAAGAATGGACCAGAATTCACATGGGAACGCGAAGACCAAATGAAGCTGAAGTACCCTCACCTATTCTCGCACTCTCATACCTAGTTTTATAAGAATTTCTGGATGAAATTCCCTCTAATGGGGGGATGATGTCACAACTAGCAATTTGCTAGGAAATTCTATAATACTATAAACAATGTCAATGACATCAGTTGTAAGCTTTGAACTTGATAATGCACTATGTTATTTAACAGCAACAAACTTTCACTAAGCTCAAATCATAAAGCCCAAAATTTATACAAAACAATATGAAATGTCAATTTAGAGTTTTGAAAACCCTAAGGTGTAACAACGCAAATTTTCAAATAAAATTTTCATTTAAAATAAAGTGATTTCATTCAACTAATTATATTTATTCCAAGTTTCATATCAAAATACATTTATAAAATCCCCAAGATCTCAAATAACAGCAGTGTGTATGCATCACGCCGGCGCCTTCCCACGGTCCTCGCTAGTACCTGAAACACATACATAACAACTTGTAAGCATAAATGCTTAGTGAGTTCCCCAGTATACGACTTACACATATACGCCTTTCCAGGCCCTGACCTTCCGGTCCACAACACATCGCCTTCCAGCCCGTAACATAATCGCCTTCCGGCCCAGAACATATTGCCTTCCGGCCCGTAACATATTGCCTTCCGGCCCATAACATATTGACTTCCGGTCCATAAACATATACAACACATAATACATTTACTCTAACACATATAACACATATATCATATATTATACCTGACCTTTCTGTCACATAACATATTACCTTCCGGCCCATATAAACATACATAGCACGCATAGCAACTATCTTTCTATTTATAGCATATATATCACATATCATATTCGACCTTCCGGTCACACAGTCAAACCCTTCCGGGTACAGTTTAGTGAGAAGACTCACCTCGTGGGTAATGAAAACTATCAACTCTTGAAATCACTCGCACTCGATCCGCCGAGCTGCAGACCCCCTATAATATCATATATCCCGTATTAATACTCTTATCATTCAAGACAACTGACCCTAAGAAATCACATGTAGGTCAACTCTGGTCAACGGTCAACGGTCAACGGTCAACTTGACCGAACTCGGCGAGTGCAAAGGCGACTCGGCGAGTCTAGACGTCCTCCCCAACTTTCCCAGATGTTCCCTTTCTACTCGTCGAGTATCCCTCTTGGCTCGACGAGATCCTCGTGGAAGAATCGCGGGGCCACCCCGACTCCACTCGCCGAGTCTAAAGAACAGCTCGATGAGTCCCAGTCAATCTTCAAGCTACTCGCCGAGTCTGTTCATTGGACTCGGCGAGTCCATGCCATGCAGTCGATCAAACTGCTTCCTGAAATACGTATGGTCCCGAAATACACAAGCATGGGACCTTCTGGACCTCTAAACATCCTAATACATGGTTATAATCGTTTGGGTAACAAGGTAATAATCCATCTAATCACCAAATGGGTTTCATAAACCCTAAATCCGTGCACACATCAATATAACAGAAATGATCCGAAGTATTACCTGAAGAACGCACTCTCTGTGTCCCCAAACCTCAGAACTCGAATCCCTTGCTGTTCCTTTAGCCAAAACTCCTCTCCTTCTTGCCCAACAATTTCTTCAAGGTTCCAATAGCCTCCAATCTTGCTCTAGATGTCCACAGCCGCTTAGGGTTCTTCTCAGCCGGCTAAAAGACGGACAATGACGGCATATAGTGCGTTATATACATTCCAAAACCAAACGGCTAGGGTTTCCGCTGAACAACGTAGACTCGCCGAGTCCATATCTGGACTCGTCGAGTCCAGTCGCGAACCCGCGACCAAATCTGTGGTCCTACTTGGCGAGTCTGGCTCCAACTCGCCGAGTCCCTTCCTAAAACACCCCAAAACAATATTATAACAATACCTGAAATTCCGGGCTGTTACAACTCTCCCCCACTAGAACTAGACTTCGCCCTCGAAGTCTCACTCTGCAAATAACTCCGGATGTTGCTCCCGCATCTCACGCTCCGGCTCCCAAGTCATCTCCGATCCTTTCCGGTGTTGCCACTGAACCAACACCAGAGGTACCTCCTTGTTCCTCAGAACCTTGATCTTCCGATCCCTGATAGCTACTGGTCTCTCGGCGTAATTCAGGCTCGCATCCACCTGAATATCCTCTAACGGAACCACTGCCGATTCATCGGCTATACACTTCCTCAACTGTGATACGTGAAAGGTATTGTGAATCTGTCCCAACTCTGCTGGCAACTCCAACCGATAAGATACCCGGGCTACCCTTGCAATCACACAAAATGGACCTATGAACCGGGGCCCCAACTTGCCCCTTTTCCTGAACCGGATCACTCCTTTCCAAGGAGAAACTTTTAAGAGAACGAAGTCGCCAACCTGAAATTCAAGCTCGGACCGGCGTCTATCCGCATAACTCTTCTGTCGGCTCTGGGTGGTCAATAACCTCTGTCTAACCTGCTGAATCTACTCTGTCGTCCGAAGTACGATCTCTGTACTGCCCATCACTCTCTGTCCCACTTCTCCCCAGCAAATGGGGGTCCGACACCTCCTACCATACAACAACTCAAAAGGTGGCATACCAATGCTCGAATGATGGTTGTTGTTGTAGGAAAACTCTGCCAAGGGTAAATGCGCATCCCAGCTACCCCCGAAGTCTAACACACATGCTCGAAGCATGTCCTCCAATGTCTGAATCGTCCGCTCGCTCTGACCGTCTGTCTGGGGATGGTATGCGGTACTAAAATGCAGTTTAGTACCCAGCTCCTCATGGAATTTCTTCCAAAACCTGGAAGTGAAGCGTACATCACGGTCCGAAACAATCGAGATCGGCACTCCATGCCGAGATACCACCTCTCTCACATATAACTCCGCCAACTTCTCCGCTAATGAACTCTCGCTGATGGCAAGGAAGTGTGCACTCTTCGTCAATCTATCCACAATCACCCAAATTGCATCGACTCCTCTGGCAGTTCTCGGCAATTTGGTGATGAAATCCATAGTAATCTGTTCCCACTTCCACTCAGGAATCTCCAAAGGCTGCAACTTACCATGCGGTCTCTGGTGCTCGGCCTTAACCCTACGGCAGGTCAAACACCTCTCAACGAACCAAGTGACGTCTCTCTTCATACAAGGCCACCAGTATTCCTTCCTCAAGTCCAAATACATCTTTGTAGCACCGGGATGGATCGAGAATTTCGATCTATGAGCCTCCTCCATCAAAGTAGCACGCGTACCGCCCACGAATGGTACCTAAATCCGACCCTGAAACGTTAGAAGTCCTCGTCCATCCTTAACGAACTCTGAAATTGACCCAACAACCCGCTCTTTCTTCTGCATCTCGGATCTCACAACCTCGGCCTGTGCCCCACGAATAGCATCCAATACCGGAGTCATTACCGTCAGTCTCAGACATACATCTCGCAATGGAGTGCTCTCCGCCCTGCGGCTCAATGCATCGGCTACCACATTAGCCTTGCCCGGGTGGTATAGGATTTCACAGTCATAATCCTTGACCACGTCCAACCATCTCCTCTGACGGATATTTAGGTTGGGTTGATCCATCAAATACTTCAAACTCTTATGGTCCGTATATATCGTACATCGAACCCCATACAGGTAGTGACGCCAAATCTTGAGAGCGAACACTACTGCCCCCAACTCTAAGTCATGCGTGGGATATCTCGCCTGGTGAGGCTTTAGCTGCCTCGATGCATAAGCTATCACATGGCCTCTCTGCATCAACACTGCACCCAATCCCGAAATCGATGCGTCGCAATATATGACAAAATCTTCCATCCCCTCCGGGAGAGCTAATACCGGGGCTTCGCACAGTCTCTGGCGAAGTGTCTCGAAGGAAGTCTGTTGCTCGGGTCCCCATGAGAATGCAACACCCTTCCGGGTCAATCTGGTGAGCGGTACTGCGATCTTGGAGAAGTCCCTAATAAACCTCCGATAGTACCCTGCCAACCCAAGGAAACTCCTGATCTCGGAAGGTGACTTCGGTGCCTCCAAACTCATCACTGCTTCAACCTTGGCCGGATCGACCAATATCCCTGCCTGATTAACAACATGTCCAAGAAATTGGACCTCCCGCAACCAGAAATCACATTTGGAGAATTTTGCATATAGCTTCTCCGACCTCAGTACCTCAAGGACCTCCCTCAAATGTCCCTCATGCTGCTCTCTAGATCGCGAATACACTAGGATGTCGTCGATAAATACAATCACAGACCGATCCAGCATCGGCCTGCATACCCTGTTCATGAGGTCCATGAACACTGCCGGGGCATTGGTGAGCCCGAAAGGCATCACCACGAACTCGTAATGCCCATACCGCGTCCTAAATGCTGTCTTCTGGACGTCCTCATCCCGCACTCTTACCTGATGGTACCCTGATCTCAGATCGATCTTGGAAAACCAAGATGCCCCTTGCGACTGATCGAATAAATCATCGATCCTCGGTAACGGATAGCGGTTCTTGACCGTCACCTTGTTCAACTCCCGGTAATCAATGCACATCCGGTGTGAACCATCCTTCTTCTTGACGAACAGAATCGATGCCCCCCACGGCGAGCTGCTCGGCCGAATAAATCCCTTCCCCAGTAACTCCTGGAGTTGCGAGGACAACTCTTGCATCTCTGGAGGTGCAAGACGATAAGGCACCTTCGCAATAGGCGCAGCCCCCAGAATCAGATCGATACCAAACTCTACTTGCCTCGCAGGAGGTACTCCCGGCAACTCCTCGGGAAAAACATCTGGAAACTCGCGCACCACTGGAACCTCCTCCACTGTCCATGGTCTCTCTGAAGCTTCCCGTGTATCCATCACATACGCCACAAAACCCTTACATCCCTGCTGTAGACATTGCCTCGCCCTAGCGGCCGAACAAAAAGCTGATCCCGAACGGGTACCCTCGCCGTATACCGTAAGAACTCCCCCACTAGGGTCTCGTATAGTCACCAGCTGGCGCACACAGTCGATGACAGCGCTGAATCGGCTCAACCAGTCCATGCCCACGATGACACAGACATCACCCATCGCATTAGGAATTAGGTCAATCGGAAACGCAACCCCGAAAATCTCTAGTACGCATCCCCGAAGAACCTCTGTGGCACAAACCACCCTCTTGGCTGCTATAGAAACGCTCAGAGGCCGACTTAACGGCTCACGACTAATGCTGATATGCTGACTAAAAGCTAAAGATACAAAGGATCTACTCGCACCCGAATCAAATAACACTAGAGCAGGCATAGAGTACACAAGAAAAGTACCTACACATATATTAACATAAGCATAACATTTCGACTTTAAATAAATACGTGAATTACAGCATACCTGCCACAACATCGGGCGCAACGCGGACCTCCTCCGCAGTCAGCTGAAAGGCTCTCCCGCGAGCCCTCGGGGCCTCGACCTTCGCCGGTCGAGTCTCAGTAGTCCAGGTAGTAGGTGTAGATCCCTGACGAAGCTGCGGGCACTCGGCCTTCCGATGGCCTGTCTGGTTGCAGTGAAAGCAAACCATAAACCCCTTAGGACAATCCCTGGCAATGTGTCCTTCCTTGCCACACTTGTAGCAACCACCAGCTCGACACGCCCCCTCATGACCCTTGCCGCACTTTCCGAGAGTGCGGCCCTTTGGACCTCCCATCCTCGAATCAGCGGACTTGATCCGCTTGGCTGTCGGCTGAGATTGAGCCGGCCGCCGGTCCACCTGCCGAGACTCGGCCTCCTCCCTAGCCTGGGTCTCCAACTCGATCTCGCGCTTCCTGGCATTCGCCTGAAGCTCAATGAAAGTACGATAGGTGGAGTTTGACACAAACTCCCGGATATCCCTCCTCAAAACGCCTAAATACTGGCTCATCCGTGACTGCTCTGTAGACACCAGCTCGGGGCAGAACATCGCCCTCTCGTGAAACTTCCGTGTGACCACCGCAACGGAATCAGTACCCTGCTTAAGGGTCAAGAACTCCAGAATCAATCCTTCCCTCTCCACTGGGGAACGTACTCGTCCCTGAACATCTTAGTAAGCCTCTCCCATGTCACCGCTGTAATCTCCGCCAGAGTGAAGTTCGCCGTCACGAACTTCCACCAATCCTTCGCTCCCAGACGGAGCTGGTTCAAGGTGAACCGTACCCTCAGGTGCTCCGGGCATGAGCAAGTGTAGAAGCACCCCTCAATGTCGGCGATCCACCTCATCGCAGCAATCGGATCCTGCGTCCCATCGAACTCAGGGGGTTTCATGTTGCTGAATTCCCAGAACAACAACGAATCGCCCCCTTGTGGCCTGGCAGCGGCCACAGCTGCGGTAGCGGCAGCGGCTGCAGCCTCAGTCAGTGTGGTGTACCGCTCCTCGAACGTCTCCATCAGTGTGGTCTTAATAGACCCAAACATCTCCGGGATCTCAGCCCGGATCGCTGCAGCTACCTCCTCCTGAATCATCTGACGAATATCCTCGTCGCTCACACTGCTCGAACTCGCCCCATGACGTGTGGTAACCATGATGTCTCTGAAATACAACATAAAATTATCAGAGACTCCATCAAGTACAATTGTACTCGATAACGCAACCCTACTCAGTCTCCGATATCCATGGATTCTTACTTGGGTCTTCCACCGACCCGGTGTCTTCGGTAGTACGGACCCAATACTACCGACCACACCGTATCAGCATTCGTCCCAAATCTTCCTCCCCAACCCCCGAATAGTGAGTACTCTACTTTGATATGCACTATCTACCTGCACGCTATCGAATATCTCATATAAGCAAACTCCCTAGACTAAGGCATCACAAAACAGGCCATTCTAGTCCTATCATGAATACCTAGTCTTCTAGCATGCATAACAATTCATAATTTAGTGCATAACATAACATTGTAAGGTATTCTGGGGATCTTTACCGTTCGGGCGCTGGCTGATCGTACACACTGCTCCGTTCTTGTTTACCACTTTACCATTTATAAAAGTTTATGCCTTTATTATTTTTAAAAGATTTTTTTCCTCAAATCCTCGGTTTAAGTTCAGTTACACCCGAAGGTACACCCGAATCCCTCAAACCAAGGCTCTGATACCAATTGTAACAACGCAAATTTTCAAAATAATTTTTCATTTAAAATAAAGTGATTTCATTCAACTAATTATATTTATTCCAAGTTTCATATCAAAATACATTTATAAAATCCCCAAGATCTCAAATAACAGCAGTGTGTATGCATCACGCCGGCGCCTTCCCACGGTCCTCGCTAGTACCTGAAACACATACATAACAACTTGTAAGCATAAATGCTTAGTGAGTTCCCCAGTATACGACTTACACATATACGCCTTTCCAGGCCCTGACCTTCCGGTCCACAACACATCGCCATCCGGCCCGTAACATAATCGCCTTCCAGCCCATAACATATTGCCTTCCGGCCCATAAACATATACAGCACATAATACATTTACTCTAACACATATAGCACATATATCATATATTATACCTGACCTTTCTGTCACATAACATATTGCCTTCTGGCCCATATAAACATACATAGCACGCATAGCAACTACCTTTCTATTTATAGCATATATATCACATATCATATCCGACCTTTCGGTCACACAGTCAAACCCTTCCGGGTACAGTTTAGTGAGAAGACTCACCTCGTGGGTAATGAAAACTATCAACTCTTGAAATCACTCGCACTCGATCTGCCGAGCTGCAGACCCCCTATAATATCATATATCCCGTATTAATACTCTTATCATTCAAGACAACTGACCCTAAGAAATCACATGTATGTCAACTCTGGTCAACGGTCAACGGTCAACGGTCAACTTGACCGGACTCGGCGAGTGCAAAGGCGACTCGGCGAGTCTAGACGTCCTCCCCAACTTTCCCTGATGTTCCCTTTCTACTCGTCGAGTATCCCTCTTGGCTCGACGAGATCCTCGTGGAAGAATCGCGGGGCCACCCCGACTCCACTCGCCGAGTCTGAAGAACAGCTCGACGAGTCCCAGTCAATCTTCAAGCTACTCGCCAAGTTTGTTCATTGGACTCGGCGAGTCCATGCCATGCAGTCGATCAAACTGCTTCCTGAAATACGTATGGTCCCGAAATACACAAGCATGGGACCTTCTGGACCTCTAAACATCCTAATACAGGGTTATAATCGTTTGGGTAACAAGGTAATAATCCATCTAATCACCAAATGGGTTTCATAAACCCTAAATCCGTGCACACATCAATATAACAGAAATGATCCGAAGTATTACCTGAAGAACGCACTCTCTGTGTCCCCAAACCTCAGAACTCGAATCCCTTGCTGTTCCTTTAGCCAAAACTCCTCTCCTTCTTGCCCAACAATTTCTTCAAGGTTCCAATAGCCTCCAATCTTGCTCTAGATGTCCACAGCCGCTTAGGGTTCTTCTCAGTCGGCTAAAAGACGGACAATGATGGCATATAGTGTGTTATATACGTTCCAAAACCAAACGGCTAGGGTTTCCGCTGAACAGCGTAGACTCGCCGAGTCCATATCTGGACTCGTCGAGTCCAGTCGCGAACCCACGACCAACTCTGTGGTCCTACTCGGCGAGTCTGGCTCCAACTCGCCGAGTCCCTTCCTAAAACACCCCAAAACAATATTATAACAATACCTGAAATTCCGGGCTGTTACATAAGGACTATAGTCTAAGTCCATTTTTGGACTAGGAAACCCTTATTGGGCTCAATGAGCCAATAAGATTATAATTTGATTTTTTGGGCTTAAAAATTTCTAAATGGACCCTAAATGAATCCACTATCATGGAATTTAACATTATAGGCCATATGGGCCTAAAATGAAATGGTTTACCATAATGGGCCTTATTGGACTATAACTAATCTAAGTAGCTTTAATGGACCATAAAACCTATTCTTTTAAGCTAATTGGGCCGTGTATACACCCTAGGAAACCAATGGGCCGAAAATTTAAAATGGGCCTCCTATTATTAGAACCAAGCAAAAAACACCCATTCTATCATTCTTCTTTAGCCCATCTCGACCCTACTATATATATATATATATATATATATATATATATATATATATATATATATATATATATATATATATATATATATATATATATATATATATATATATATATAAAGGAAATGGATAATAAAGCCTAACCTTGCCACCTCATTAATATCCTCCATATAATTAAGCCTAATACACATTATGTAACTATCGAATCTCATATTTCCATGCAAGATTTTCTCTCTTCTCTCCCCTTTATCACTCTCGGCCAAGAGCACCGCACACCACCACCATTTTTATTTTGATCAAACTTTTACAAGAAAACTCTCAAGAACTCTTCCCTTTTCTACAAATTTTCGAGCATTGGTGTGTGTCTCCAAGGAGTCTTTTAATAATCTCATCATTCTTGGTAAGTCTTTACATGAATCCATGGCTTATCTTCTATATTTCATTGAAAATCTTCTCTTAATTCATTGAAATTCATCATCTTGCTTCTTAGAACCTATCTAAGCCCAAAGACTTCTCAACAAGCTTGTGAAGGCCAAAAATCATCTCAAAACTCATCCAAATCTTCTTCAAAAACCATGAACAACAAATCAAGGTGAGTTCATACCTCTCTATTTTTGGTTTTACATGTTTTATGGGGGTGAATTCAAGTGAAATGTGTAGATCTATGTGTATTTGTATGATATGTGTGATTTATGTGCTCTTATGTGATGATTGTGTGCTAGAATGTGATCTATTCGAGATTTCTAACTATAATTGGAAAAATATGTGATCTAAGACATCTTCTACACCTTAATGTCAATACAAAAGTTTTATGCAAGTTTGAAATCAGCAAAACAAAACACAAATCTTGTTTATGGGCCATTTTTGACAAATAAGCAAAAGCTAGGTAAAATGATACCATTTTCGGTTTTATGAATTTTAAAAAGGTCAAATTAGTTAAAATATGAGTTTTTATAAGGATCATGACTTTTAAAGGACTAAAAATGTAAATTTTAGCTTAATGGGATAAAATTTGGGCTTTTTGGTTTTTAGGCCCATAACTGCGAAAAATGTGCTTTTAAGGACTAGAATTGTATATTTATCAAGATATGAGTTTTACAAACACAAATAACAAGTTTTTGGGGCTGAAAATGTAATTATTACAAGAAAAGACTAAAAATGTAAAGTTTTTGGATTTTTGGATTTAAATTGTAAAATTTTTGAAAATATGGTCTAGAATTGTAAATCTTTTGAATTAAACGGGATGAAACTGTCCAAAACCATATTTTGGGCTGAAAAGTGTTTGGGTCGAAAATGTCAAGAAAAATAATCCAAGGGCCTAAAATGTCATTTTTCATAAAAATGGACTAAAACTACCATTTTTATTAGAAAAAGGACTGAATTGACCAAACATTTTTTTGGGACTTTACCATAACGATTGGGCCCAAAATAAAAATAATACATGTTTATTGGGCTTCTGGTCACCCAATTACATACTTAATGGACCCTCAATCGCTTAAAATGCTATTGGGCCTTGGTGGCCCATCTGCATTGCTGGTAAAGTCCGACTTAGTCATGTGCTCGATAGCCTAAATTAACATACATGATTAGTGGACCACAGTTGCCCTTATTCATGTTGATTGGGGCTTTACTCATACTCATGTAAACAATAAAGGGATTGTGATCAATACTATTCAAACTCTCGAGGTAATAATTGGGATTAACAAGACGGCACCAATTAATGCCGATCGTAGCCTGTAGTTATAACTAGAGTCTCCTGGAGGGAGGGCAAGAGTTTGTGTATAGGTTTATACAAGGTGACTCCCTCACACCTAAGTTGTTCGCTAGAGGTAGACTCATCCAGTCTAGGGTGACAATATCTTGATCAAACCTGGCGTTTGTAAAAATGCCAAGACATGCAAAATAGTCATTATCATGCATGGTTATAACATCTCACATAGAGATCCATTAATATTTCACTATTATTTGGGAAATTGACTCCATACATCTAGTCATACTATGAGATTTATATGAATTCAGAAAACTATCCCACAGTTTTTTATAGAAAAATATCGGATTTTCCGGGTCTCAACATCATTTCTATACCATACTTCAACTGCTATATGAGAAATACTAATGTTAAAAAGCCACATATATATTAGTTCTGAAATTACACATATCTATACAATATTGGATCATCACATTATGTAGCAAACAAATTTTACATACAGAAAATATCGGATTTTCTGGGTTTTACCAACAACATGAAATGTTTTATATCAAACATGCTTATGAACTTACTAACATTTCATATGTTGACCATTTTGATAAAATAACTTGTATTCTCAGTTAACAGATAAGTAGAAGATGATTATCATGCTTGATTAGGACTTCATGTTTGTAGCTTTCAAACAATATACTTATGATGATGTAATATTTGTTCGATGTACTTGATGTGAACTATGAAAGTTGTATTATGTAATGTTGGTGATGTATTTGTTTGTTTCATGTATATTCATTGTTATGTTATTCAATTGTTAGTCACGCAATCCCTCGGACGTTTCCGCTGTCCAGTTTGAGGGTGTGACAACATGCACTACAACGAAACAAATTCGGGATAGGCTTAAAGAGCTATATTTTACAGACGAAGATTTAGAGCATTCAATACAAACTCTTCTGCTCTCTGAGTTTGGTGATTTGAAGCAAAATCCAGAAGAAAATCTCATTCAAGCCTTTGATCGCTTTAATCATCTCCTCAGCAGAATGATCAAGCATGAAATTGGCAGAGAAGTAATTCAGCAGAAGGTCACTTTTATGAATGGCCTGAGACCTGAATGGATGGTGGTGGTTCAACTATGAAAGCTCATGAACAGTTCAAAACCTATTCGTTGGCGAAGCTTGTGGGAATACTCAAATCACACGAAACGTTGTGATTAAAGGAAACGCATGTGGTCTCTAGTATGGGAGCGTTAGCTATTCTTTCTAAAGGGAAGAACGTGGAAGAAGAAGAAGAAGAAGATTTGGATCTCTATAAATGTGATCTGACGAATGATGAATATGCATTAATGGTATCTAATCCTAAAAAGTTTTCTCGCAAAAAGTTCCCTGCCTCTAAGAACCGAAACTAGCAAGGGAGCTACAGCTCCGAAAAGGCGAAAGAGGTACCTAAAAACGCTTCTCAGCATGAAGAAGCGAAGAAGGAGAACAAGGTTGCTGGTGACTCCGGATATGATTGCAATGTCTGCCACGACAAAAATCACTTTGCCAAAGATTGTATGTTCAGAAAGATGGCTAAGAAGAAGGATGGAGAAGATTATTAAGCATACTATTCACGCAAGCTGGAGGAAATAAAGAAGAAGAAAACATCTAACAATACTATGAATGCTTTAATTATGTAGGTAAACATTGTTGATGACGAGTTCAGTGGTGTAGAAGTCCGGTCTACAGAATCTGAAGATGAAGAAGTTCGTAAGCCCACACATGGCTAAACTTTTATGGCGAAGGAAGGAAACTCTAACCTTAGTGGAAGATGTTTGATGGTGACTGTTGGAGTATCACAAATGAGAGGCTACATAACTGAATAAGAAAGTGAGGAAGTGAAGGAAAGAGAAGACAAGGTCTTCGCAGCCAAACCAATGGGAGAACAGATCAACAAATGTGATAAGTTGATCAAGAAGGTACAATTTATCCTCGAATCTTTGAAAATACTAGTTATCGCCTCGAAAATTCTAACCTAACTTTCTAGTTTAAGTGGTAGTCTAAAACAATATCGCCTCCAAAATTCTAACCTAACTAATCAAATCAGCAGGGTGTCTTCAAAGAGTGAAGAAACAAGAATTTGGATAGAGCAGAAGGAGGTGGAGTTAGTTAGGGCAAAAGATGAAGTTATTTATTTGCAACGTGATAATTTGAAGCTTTTGAAACAAAGAAACATTTTTTGCTTAATTGTTAAACGTTTATATACTAATATCACTCAATTACATTTAGATTGTGAGATCGGCAAAAAGATTCACAAAATGAGTTTGCCCTTTCTTGAGTTAAAGGAGGACGAAGTTGATATTGATGGTTATAACTGTGAATCAATTGCTTCCTCATATGAAATTTATGATGCCTATAAGATCGGTCTGGACAAAATCGAGTCCTTTATTAAGCCCGAAGACCATAAGGACATGTTTAAAAACCTTTTGGATGAAAATGATAAATTGAAAATAAAGACCAAAACCATGCATAAATTTGACTCATTGAATGCCAAGTTAAGTTCAAAAAACAAAATAAATGTGGAAAACACTTCTGAATTCGATGAGGAGAGTGATATGAGTTAAATTTATGTGAGCATGAAGTTTATTGTTTAGAGTTTATCAAAACAGAAACTGAACCTACCAAAGGTCTTGTCTCTGAATATTTGGTTGAGTTCGCTCGGATGTCTCAAGATAAGTCCAAGGTTCTGAAACAGAAGGTTGTGGTATATTAAAAGATACAAATTGTACCTAACCAGGTATACACCACAATAGGGGTCACTCTAAAATAGACAGTCGAAAACGTACAACCATAGAGAGCGAAGACAAGGCCGGTGGCTGTGATGATCATTTCTGGTCCGCTCCAATCGACAATGCAGATGTGACTATTGGTTTATTAGAGAGAACCTCATGGAGGGTTAAAGGCAGATATGTAGTAGAACCACTCAATTAGCCTACAAGCTTTGATGTACTAAGCACAAGTGGTACTAAAGAGAGTCCTGGCAAACCGGCAATGGTTGCAAGCAAATCCTCTTCAATGAAGAGCGAAACTCACACTGAAAAACCAAGGCCAAAATAAAATATTAACAAATTTAAAAAACAACTGTCAGACCAGAAATGCCAGCGAAACAGGAGATATCAAAAGAATCTCAATGAAAGGAATCAGTTTTGGCAATCCCAAAACTCAAGTTATGTTCACAAAAAAAAGCGTCAAATATCAAGGCGAAAGTAGGATCAAAGGACAATTATGTTCCATGCACTCACTACCAATCTTGCAGTCAGAAGAACCGAAAAAGAAGTTTCGGTCCTAGTCTAAGGGTTTCGCCATTGAGCTTCGGTAGTTAGTCCAACTTTGTCATGGTATGGGCTTGTCTATCCGTGTTTATGATTTTAGGGTTTAGTATTTATGGTGCATGCATGCATCTTCTTTTTGAAGGCTTTTAATAATTATCTCATTGATTGTATTGTAATCCTAAAACACCTCTACAGTAGAAGTTCTTCATCGGGCTCTTCTGAGATGTTGTTTTAATCATTTGACATCTGTTTGTTCGTTGTGTGTTTGCACTTTGGTTTACTTTCTGATTTATTTGTTAAGAATATTATCGATCTTAAAAGAGTTTTCAACTCATCAAAGTAGAAATCTAGTGTTTTTTTGGTCATAGAAACTTGCAACAGACACTCCAACTCCCCTAAGGGCATAGCAAACTCCCTACTAAATGACTGAGAAAACAAAGGACCGACTCACACCCGAGTCAAATAGCACTAAAGCAAGAAAGGAGTTCACTAGGAACATACCTACCAAAGGTACAAATATATAATCATAATACAAACATAATCAACAAGAGAATGGGTAGAAACATACCAGTCACGACATCTGGTGTTGCTCTGGCCTCCTCAGCAGTAAGTTGGAAAGAGTGCTCTCGAGCCCCCGGGGGCTCCGCCTACCTTGAATCCCATCCGTGATACTCAGAGTAGTCGGCATTGGATCCTACATCGTCCTGGAAGCAAGCAAAGGACATTGGGCCTTTATATTAACCACCTGGTCACAATGGTAACAAAGTCTGACGCCAGAAGATAGAGTCTGCTGCCAACAATCCCTTGCAATGTGGCCCTAGTTGCCACATTTGTGGAAACCCGAAGAAGACCGAAAATATCCATCATGCACTTTGTCGCACTTCCCCCAAGTTCGGCCCATCTGACTCCCCAACTTGGAGTCAACGGCCCTGAACCACTTCAGCACAGGCTGCGCCTGCGCCGGGGCCAATATTGACTCCCTAGTTTGCAAATGAATCTCAATCTCATGCCGCCTGGCAGCCTCCTGCATCTCTAACAATGAACCATAGCGCTGATTAGAAACAAAATGTATGATCTCCATCTTGAGCATGCTCAAATAACATGTCATCTAAGCCTACTCAGATGCAACAAACCCAAGGCAAAACATATCCCTCTCCGTATACATCTTGGTGATATATGTCACCATCTCAAAACCCTGCCTCTAGTCTAGATACTCTTGAGCCAGCCTCTCTCGGTCCACCAGTGGCAAATACTGGGAGCAAAACATCTCAGAAAACTGCTCCCAAGTCACAATAGCTCTCTGCTAAGCAGAATAGGAACTGGTAGTGAGCCTCCACCAATCCTTTGCTCCGGTCCTCAGAAGGTTCAAAGCACATCTAACCTTCTGGTTAGCACATCGCAAACAAGTTAAGAAACATCCCTCAACATAAGATAGCTACCACATGGAGATGATCGGATCCTACACCCCATCGAAAGTCAGGGGCTTCACGTTGTCAAGGTCTCGAGACTAAAAAGCCCGACCCGATCCAACCCCTGCAGCTGCAATGCCTACAGTGACGGCAACACCAGCAGGCTCTTACAATACAACATAGCGGTCATCAAAGTACGATCTTGATAGACCCAAACATCTCTGGAAACTGTTCTTGGAACCGAGCAACAACCTCCTCTTGCAGGATCTCCTTGATCCTCTCATCCAATGCAGCTGACTCACCCTTACGGCCAACTCATGATCCCGATCCAGATTCTGCCTTAACTCGACGTGTAGCCACCATACTGAAAATAAAGCATGAGGATATCAGATAACACACATATCATAACGGGGAAACATCTCCCTGACGGGTTTTGGCCATATGAACATTCCTATGTGCACAAACAAACCCTAATGCTTGGATCTAGGTTTCTCTAATTGAACGGGCACGAATCCAAGACTTCTAATGATCCTTCTATCATAATAAAAAAAGAAATCAAAGTTATAAGTTTACCTTGAATCACTTGTTTGATCTTCTTGTTCTTAGAGATTTAGAGTCACAATTGTCACTCCTCTAATGGCTTACAAACACCAACTAGCAAGAGGATGATTTGATAGAGTGGGGAGGGACTTAGAAATTGGCCAGGGTTCCTTTAGATACAAGGGTGCCAATTTCCATGACCCCAAGGGTCTATTTATACTTGTAAGGCTCTTAGGGTTTTACCTTTAAACCCTAATTGGATAACTTAAGCCCTAAGCAATCCTAATCCCTTTCATGATAACCTTGGACAGAGTTTAGGTCTATCCTAAGCCCTAAAAGCATCTACCACATTATCCATAAGGGATTATAGCCTAGAGTATAACTATCATACACTTGACAGTTTAAGTCCTTCTATTTAATTAATCTCTTTAAGTCACCAAATTAATTCCTAATTAATTTATGACTTATATTAATCAAATAATAATAATATTATTCCTTATAATATTTCAACTCTCATTGTAAATCATCCTATCAAGTTGCTATGGTGAAGGCAACCCAAAAGGACCATGCTCAATCGGGTCAAGTACTTACCAAATATAGTTGCAGCCTTAGACACTATTCCAACAGTCTCCCACTTGGATAAGTCTAGTAACTATATACACCGATTAGCAATCGTAGCTCTCAAAGACGCTGTCAAACTCTGATCTAATCAATCTTGTCCTTTAGATAAGGGATCGTAAAGTCCTCTGTTTAGATATCATGCAAACATACATATGGAAACAATTGTCTAGCATTTGGTTTCTCGATCTCCGATTTATTTGACATAGAACTTAATCGAACACATCAATTCAGTTCTGACCGGGCCCGACACATAAGTCAAATCAAATCATCGAGCGGCCGAGATATCGCTTTTACCTTCTTAGGATTAAAGTAACAGATAAACTTCGACTTATATGCATTTACTTATTCATTAATCAACTATACACAACAATGCATTTTATAACATCAAGTTACTGATGCGGTTTTGCACCATCAATGTACAACCAATTAATAAATAACAAACCATATATCTAGGTTTTAAGACCCTATGATATTATCGTCTTGTGATCACCCTTTTATCACATTCCATAAGGTGATTCCAGCAAGTGCGGGTTTGTTCCAATGCTCAAAACTAGTTCATAAGCACTCATGAACGTTGCAACACACTTTTGCTATGTCTAATACCATTTAGACAATCTACACACCAATTCATGACAATCTTCAATCATACCTACTTCCAACATATGAACAATTGTGGACAATTCGAATAATTTGATTATTCTTAATAAACTCAATTATTCTGGAAGTCAAAACATGCAAAGTTAAACGATAGTTAAACAATTAACATAAGACAGTAACATTACTCATAAATAATACTCTTTTATTTAATCATCAAATGTTAATTACATGTATCTATCAAATGTTTCTAACACTGTCTAATCTATGCTAATATCATTCTTCAGCCCAATGCTCCTAGCATGCTGCAAGTGCTTAACCCTGCTCAGTCCCTTCGTAAGCGGATCTACTAGGTTATCTTCTGATGATATCCTCTTCACCACGAGTTGCCCTTCTTCTACACGATGTCTTATAAAATGATATTTTCTGTCGATATGTCGAGATCTACCATGATCCCTTGGTTCCTTGGTCAAGGCAACCGCTCCTTCATTATCACAGAAAATCTCCATGGGCTCCTTTATGGTAGGTACAACTCCAAGATCACCAATGAAGTTCTTTAACCATATTTCCTCTTTCGACGCTTCGCTTGCTGCGATGTACTTTGATTCACACATTGAATCAGCTATGGTTTCTTGTTTGGAACTTTTCCAAGTTACTGCTCCTCCATTCAGGGTAAAGACCCAGCCCGACTGCGAATGGTAGTTGTCCCTATCGGTCTGAAAACTGGCATCACTATACCCTCACACCTTCAAGTCATCACTCCCTCTGAGGACTAAAAACCATTCCTTGGTCCTCCGAAGGTACTTAAGGATATTCTTCACCGTAATCCAATGGGCTCTTCCAGGGTTCCCTTGATATCTACTAACCATGCTCAAAGCAAAGGCTACATCAGGGCGAGTACAAGTCATAGCATACATGATTAAGCCAACTGCTGAAGCGTATGGTACTCGGCTGATTTCTGCTATTTCGGCTTCGGTACTCGGACTTTGAGTCTTACTCAACTTGGCATTATATTGTATCGGTAATTCTCCCTTCTTCGAGTTTTCCATACTAAAACGCTTTAGTACTTTATCTAAGTAAGTGTTCTAACTAAGTCCTATTAGTCTCTTACTTCGTTATCTCACTATCCTTATTCCCAGAATATAGGAAGCCTCTCCGAGGTCCTTCATAGCGAAGCACTTCCCGACCCAGGACTTAATCTCCGGCACTGTCGGGATGTCGTTTCCTATGAGCAGTATGTCATCGACATAGAAAACGAGAAAGCTAACTATACTCCCACTGGCTTTGACATATACACAGGATTCATCTTCACTTCGTACAAATCCAAACTCTTTGACTTTCTCATCGAAGCAAAGATTCCATCTGCGAGACCCTTGCTTAAGTCGATAAATGGACTTCTCAAGCTTACACACTCTATTTGGATGCTTCAGATCGACAAAACCCTCTGGCTGAGCCATGTAAACATCATCAGCCAACTTTCCATTAAGGAAAGCGGTTTTGACATCCATTTGCCAAATCTCATAATCATGAAATGCGGCAATTGCCAGCATCACTCTAATAGATTTTATCTTCGCAACTGGTAAGAAGGTCTCATCCTAGTCAACTCCGGGAGTTTGAGTAAAACCTTTCGCAACCAATCGCGCCTTATATGTGTGTACGTTTCCATCCACATCAGTCTTCTTCTTGAAGATCCATTTGCACCCAACAGTCGTACATCCGGGCACGTTATCAACCAAATTCCAAACTTGGTTGTCATACATGGACTGGATCTCGCTGTCCAATACCTCTTTCCATTTCGCAGACTTCGGGCCTGCCATGGCTTCCTTATAGCTATTAGCTTCATCTAGATTTATTAGTGTAATATCACTAATATACGTGTCCCCTTCGGTAGTAATATGAAAACCATATAACTGGGGTTGAACTCTAACTCTTTCGGAACATCTAAGAGGTAAGGACTCGTCAATCGGTTCAACCGGAGTTTCCTCCTAAGGTTGAGGGCCAGCAATAGAGGTTCCTTCATCTATCAACTCTTGAATCTCTTCAAGCTCGATTTGCCTCCTACTGTCTCCTTGGCTTATGAGTTCTCGCTCTCGGAAAACTCCTCTCCTCGCAACAAAGACAACATTGTCCTTCGGTCTATCGAAGAAATATCCAAAGGATTTCTACGGTTAGCCGATGAAAATACATCGCTCACTACGAGGTTCGAGTTTTTCATGAGTATCTCGTCTTACAAAAGCCTCGCAACCCCAAACCTTGATATGTGCTAATGAGGGAGCTTTCCCTGTCCACATCTCGTGAGGTGTTTTTGTAACCTTCTTAGTAGGGACTCGGTTAAGGATATGGGCGGCGTCTCTAAGGCATACCCCCATAATGAGATAGATAGTGAAGCACGACTCATCATAGAGCGGACCATGTCCAACAAGGTTCGATTACACCTTTCTGCCACACCATTCAATTGTCGTGTCCTAGGTGGCGTCAATTGTGAAACTATTCCACACTCCTTGAGATAGTCATGGAATTCAAGACTTAGGTACTCTCCTCCTCGATCGGATCGAAGCATCTTGATTTTCCTTCCCAATTGATTCTCCACTTCATTCTTAAACTCTTTGAACTTTTCAAATTTTTCTGACTTTTGCTTGATTAAGTAGATATACCCATATCTACTATAGTCATCGGTAAAAGTCACATAGAAGCGGTTCCCATCCTTTGTGGTTGATCTAAACGGTCCACATACATCGGTATGTATTAGGTCCAATAAACCCTCACCCCTTTCACATGTGCTAGTGAAGGGTGACTTAGTCATCTTTCCAAGTAAACAAGATTCACACGTGTCATCTTCCCTAAGGTCGAATGACTCTAACACTCCAACCTTTTGGAGTTGAGCTATGCGCTTCTTGATGATATGTCCAAGACGACAATGCCACAAGGATGCTCTATCCATACTATTGGAAGAATCAATGCATAAAACATCATTTCCTAGGTTATCTACAATCATAACAGTTTCATAAATTCCATTACATGGTATTGCTTCAAAATATAAGACACCATTTAGATAGGCACAAATAGAACCATTCTCATTATTAAAAGAAAATCTAAATCCTTGTCTAAATAAGCCATGAAATGAAATGATGTTTCTTTCCATTTCTGGCGAATAGCAACAATTGTTCAAATCTAAACATAAATCATTCCTAAGCACTAGAGAATACACTCCAATCTTGGTCACAGGCGACGATCTTCTGTTCCCCATGATTATATTTATTCTTCCATGCTGCACATCCCTATTTCTTCTTAGTCCCTGCAATTCAGAACAAATATGGTAACCACACCGGTATCGAGGACCCAAGAAATAGCAAAAGATGAATCATTAGATTTAATTGTATATATTCCTGCGAAAGATGGCTTGATCTTTCCTTCCTTGATAGCTTGCAGCTACTCTGGGCAGCTCCTTTTCCAATGCCCTATTTTGTGGTAATGGTGGCACTCTACCTCCTTTGGGTTAGAAGTAGGCTTAGCAAGATCAACTTTTGTCCCACTAGAGGAGGAACCATCTCGGGACTTTCCCTTGCGGTGGCTCTTAGACGGAGCCTTCCTCTTCTTGCCTCTTCCTTTTCCAATGGCCAAAACAGGAGCAGCGGGTGGATTGGGAGTGGGTGCAACGGACTTGTCCTTGAGATTGCTCTCAGCAACCCTAAGGAGACCTTGGAGCTTACTTAGGGTGACCTCTTCTTTGTTCATGTGGTAGGTCATCCTAAATTGGTTATAACACGGAGGCAAGGAGTGAAGCACCATGTCGATTGCCAAGTCTTCCCCAAAGTCAACATTCAACTTGCGAAGACGATCGACATACCTTTGCATCTTTTTCAGGTGCACGGATTCACCATGACCCATCTTAGCGGAGATCATGTTAGTGAAAATCTCGTAACGTTCTTGCCTCGCGTTTTGGTGGTATCTCTCCAACAAGTCTTGGTGCATTTCGTATGGATACATGTCCTCGTAGGACTTTTGGAATTCGGAGTTCATAGTGGCTATCATGATGCAATGAACCTTCGTTGCATCACGCTCATGAGTTTCAAAAGCGGTGATTTCAGTCGGAGTAGCGATTTCAGGATTGATCTTCTCAAGCTTCTCATCGAGGACATACTCCTTGTCCTCGTAGCGAGCAATCGTGTGAATGTATCTTATCCATTCGCTAAAGTTCGTTCCATCGAAAGTCACCTTTTGGCAAAGGCTCATCAATGTGAACGAGCTAGCAGCAACGTTGTTCGCGTTCGACATCTACAAATAGAAAGGACAAAGATAGATTAGAATTTAGATCCCTAATTATCACCCAATAAGAAAATTAGCGCTAGGATCCAACAACAATATTTACATATTAGAAAAGGGATGCCGTAATCTAACATGTAAACAATTTGAAAGTAAGTGAATGACGATTCACTATTCTCCACCATGAAAACATAACTTTAGGTTCTAAATGTATTGAGAATTCCTAGGTTTGGATGAGATTCATTGAAACTTTTCAATGGCATGTTTAAATCTCGATATGCCCCTCTCGTTTGTGACTGGGATACCGAGGATCACAAAGTGGGTGTGAATTACCATGCAAATTCACATGGTGCCTTCATTATAACAATCACCTATTCGATGTGCCGGTAAACCACACACGTTCCATCAAACTATGATAAACAATGAATCACCCTTTTCCACCTTTGCTTGGAACCAATTAGTGTGCCAGTAAACCACACACGCTCCACTAACTTCTTGGCAAGGGTGCAAAGTGTAATTTCATGGATTTCATCGATTCACTTTTCCTAAAGTAACTAGGATTGGGAATTTTTGAAAAACATGTAGTTACTTTGTATTTCATATTATACTTTTAATGAGGAGATGAAGTTGCCCTATCCTACCCGTTCGGCTAACGACCCTCCACCGATCAAGCAAGCGGTGGGTGTGAGTGTACACCCATTAAGCGCCATTTTATAGGCAGCAACCTTATACCCACCTTATAGACCGGCTTCGTGAATGAGGCATACTAACGGTAAGACTAGCATTTAATTTTATATATATATATATATATATATATATATATATATATATATATATATATATATATATATATATCTTGTAATATTATATTAGTATAGGGTTGAATTTTAAACTTGTAAAATTCTAGGGTTTGAAATTTAAATTGTCCAAATTAAACTTTTAATTACAAAACATAAATTTCAAAACTTGAGGGCAGGTTTTAAACTTTTCAAAACGTAGAGGATCAAATAAAAAATAATCTAAATTAACATTTAATCACATAATTATCCATATTTGATTTATTTAATTATTTATTGCAAAACAATTTACCAATTTAGTTAAAAATAATTAATCAATTATCACATAAGGAAACTAATATTTAATTAATTGATAAATATCTTCAATTAGGTCAAGGATATACTCAAATATATCAAAAAAATCGGATTTATATTGACCTAATATGATTAAGGTAAGTATCCAAAGGATAAACAGCAAGAAATCCCGAAATTAGCTCTTTCTAACGCTCGAACTCGCCGAGTACCACAATGGACTCGCCAAGTTCATCAGGCAGAAACACAAAATTCGAATTTTGCAAGCATCAAACAAGCAACCAATGCATCATTTCAATAGAAACCAATCTAGGCTCTGATACCACTGATGGGTTTTGGCCATATGAACATTCCTATGTGCACATACAAACCCTAATGCTTGGATCTAGGTTTCTCTAATTGAACATGCACGAATCCAAGACTTCTAATGATCATTCTATCATAATAACAAAAAGAAATCAGAGTTATAAGTTTACCTTGAATCACTTGTTTGATCTTCTTGTTCTTAGAGCTTTAGAGTCACAATTGTCACTCCTCTAATGGCTTACAAACACCAACTAGCAAGAGGATGATTTGAGAGAGTGGGGAGGGACTTAGAAATCAGTCAGGGTTCCTTTAGATACAAGGGTGCCAATTTCCATGACCCCAAGGGTCTATTTATACTTGTAAGGCTCCTAGGGTTTTACCTTTAAACCCTAATTGGATAACTTAAGCCCTAAGCAATCCTAATCCCTTTCATGATAACCTTGGACGGATTTTAGGTCTATCCTAAGCCCTAAAATCGTCCACCACATTATCCATTAGGGATTATAGCCTAAAGTATAACTATCATACACTTGACAGTTTAAGTCCTTATATTTAATTAATCTCTTTAAGTCACCAAAATAATTCCTAATTAATTTATGACTTATATTAATCAAATAATAATAATATTATTCCTTATAATATTTCAACTCTTATTGTAAATCATCCTATCAAGTTGCTATGGTGAAGGCAACCCAAAAGGACCATGCTTAATCGGGTCAAGTACTTACCAAATATAGTTGCAGCCTTAGACACTATTCCGACACTCCCAACAAAGCCTTAGGGATTGTGACTTTTCTTTTACACGTATGGATCTTGTGCTTTCATTAGTATGGGCCCATACTACCTTCCACACCTACCTGTAGTTACGTCAAAGATTCATCACAACACCCTAACAAAAATTTCTAACATACTAATACGCTTAATTCCCTCATCCTAGAGGAATGTTATATATATATATATATATATATATATATATATATATATATATATATATATATATATATATATATATATATATATATATATATCAAAACTGGTCAGATGACCCCACGTGATTCATCCATGAAACTTCCACCAACCCTGGAACACTCGTGCATGCTAGCCATACATAATGTTGGACCCTATAGGCATTCGAATATTTGATCCTACCCTAAGCCCTTCTTCAAACAAGAATAGGAAATAAGGCCAAACCAAACATTCGCATGCTATAAGATCTTAGTTATGTATAACCATGATGCATACACTAAGCAACTACAATAATGATGTCAAGTCCATTAGAGAAGAAACCTAGGCTATCAGGCATCATATAATCAAGAAACTCTATCATGCAAAACCTGAAGATCCCTAGCCTATCACTAGCATTCTAATTTAACATATCACAATGTTAGATAACAATATAATACTTTAGGGTCTACTTACTGGCTCCAGCTGATCGTACACATTGCATCCTCCTTGATTATTTTGAAAACCATTTTAAAATGTTTTTCCTTAGTTTGAGATTGGATTCACATGAGTATTCCAATTCACTCAAAGAAAGGCTCTGATACCAACTTGTAACACCCATAAAATTCATGAAAATTTTAAACTTTTTAAACAACCCAAAAACCATGATTGTTTACATCTTGTTTTCAAAATAAGTTCAATATCAGATAAATCCAAAAAATTTAGGGTAAAACATGAGGAGGTGCAGGATCATGCATTTGCCTTCCCGTGATCCTCTGAGGTACCTGAAACATAATCCCAAACTATAAGCCCAATGCTTAGTGAGTTCCCTCAAAATACCAATACATAACAAATAGCACAAATACAAAACAGCATACTATAGGCCCAATCAACCATTGGGTTGGAATACCCCAGGCCCCTCAACCAACGGTTGGAATGCCAACACACTATGGGTCCAATCAACCATCGGGTTGGAATACCCCATGCCCTTCAACCATCAAGTTGGAATGCCAACATACTATGGGTCCAATCATCCTCGGGATGGAAAACCCTAGGCCCCCAACCATCGGGTTGGAATGCCCTCGACCTATTAGCTTACGCACAAAGTAGTGAAGCCTCAGCCACCAACCAATCATGTGCACATAATACAGATAAACATATAATTAACTAGCCAACAAACAAACAGAAAAATCATACAGATCACTAAGCATAGCAACATCCTAAATACTAGGATACCAACCTAATCAAATCACTACACACTATAGCATACATAATAGGATTTCAAATCTGAGGGGTTGTTCTTGGTGCATTCGACTCGCAAGTACAGTGAGGAAAACTCACCTCACAGTGTCGAACCACACAGAAAACCTTCAGCTGCTAGCTCGCAAAAATCCCGAACTATCACAACAAAAGAAACAACAAATTAACAATTGGAATACCATCATTGACTAAGGATCCATACTTAGGGTAAATGTCCACTTTACCTTTTACCCAATTTGTAACAGCCCGGATCCCCAGGTGTCTTTACTTTCTTATTTTTGATATTCTATGAGGGGACTCGGCGAGTTGGAGGTCGAACTCGCCGAGTCGAGTCGCGGTTTTGGATGGAGGTTCGCATCCGGACTCGGCGAGTCCAAGGGAGGGACTCGGCGAGTCCGCGTTATTTAATGAAACCCTAATTTTCCGGTCCTAAGCCCTATTTAAAGGACCTTATGGCCTTCATTTGCAGCCACCTTGAGCCCTAAGTGCACCCAAACGGCTGTGAGACTTTGGGAGCTTGGATCTGCTTCTATTTCATCAAGGGAACCTTCTTGAGGTAACTTTCAGAGATAAAACTTCGCATTTTGGTTGATGTGTCAATTCTAGGGTTTCTTCTTGCCTTATTTGGATTGATTTGGAAGTATGAAAGGTCCCATGGAGGTATGGAACCTAGATCTGAACCTTAGCAGGTCCAGAAGGCCCCAAATGACAAGCTTTATGTCCATTCTTTTGAGTTGGAAGCTAGGGTTGCCATATTAGAGGTTATTTATCCAAAATGAGCCTTGTATGCGTTGCATGGCGACCAAGACTGAGACTTTACATGACAAATGAGCTTGGGAAGGCCAGATCTATGTGTGTATGGAACGGATCTGACCGCAAAAGCCAGTTTTAGCTAATGCATGGCATGGACTCGCCGATTTTGAAGAACAGACTCGACGAGTCGCTTGAAGATTGTCCTTGTGACCACCCAGCGTGTAGTCCTGCCGAGTTATAGGTGACTCAGTGAGTCACGGAGAGTTAGAAAGGTTTTGACAGGTGGACCGAGTCGAGTTGGGACTCGCCGAGTTGTCCTTGCGACTCGGCGAGTTAAGTCGCGGTGGCCCCGTGATTCATGCCCAGGTGGAACTCATCGAGTCAGGGAAGTATTCGACGAGTCAAAAGGGAAATCCTTGCGAGTTGGAGAAAACGCGTAGACTCGCCGAGTCACTATAGTGCACTCGCCGAGTCCAGTCAATTTGACCAAAGTCTGTTGACCAAGTCGACCAGTGTTGACTTGATAAGAATGGTCAACCCTAGTGGTACAAGTAATAATTATAGATTCATGATGTCATAGGAGGATTACAGCTCGGGGGTTCAAGCACGAGTGATTCCAGGGTTCACGAATTAGCGAGACATACGAGGTGAGTCTTCTCACTATACTGTACCCGGAAGGGTTTGACTGTGTGACCGGAAGGTCGAACGTGATATGAGATATATGCCTTATGTGTAATAAGTTATTCGTTATATGTGCCATGTGTGATATGCTTGATATGGGCCGGAAGGCAATATGTTATGGGCCGGAAGGCGTGGTCATATGGACCGTAAGGTTGACATGGGTAGGACCGGAAGGTTTACCCAGTCGGGACGGAAGTCCCCTGAGACACATGGACCGGAAGGTCAAGGCCTGGAAAGGCGTACGTGCGTAGGTTGTATTTTGGTGAATTCACTAAGCAATTATGCTTACAGTTGTTGTGTTATGTGTTTCAGGTACTAGCGAGGACCGTGGGAAGGCGCCGGCGTGATCGTACACACACTCGGGGAAATCGTTTTGTGATCTTGTTATGTAATTGATCGTGACTAAATTGTTACATTGGAACCTAAATTTTATTACTCGATGTTTTTAATGATTGTAAAAATGAAAAATTGGTTTTGAAATTCATGACGTTACAAGTTGGTATCAGAGCCTTGGTTTGAGGGATTCGGGTACACCTTCGGGCGTACCTGAACTCAAACCGGGGATTTGAGAAAAAATTTAATTAATAAATCAATAAAATTTGATAAGTGATTTCGAGACAACCAAAGAAAAAGGAGTGTGTACGGTCAGCCAGCGCCCGAATGGTAAAATCCCCAAAATGCTCTTACAATATGTGTTATGAGATATGATATAACATGATACGCATGCTAGTAGACTAGGTATACATATTAGGACTAGAGTAGCCTGATTTTGTGTTGCCTTAGTCTAGGGAAACCTGCTTCTATGAGGTGCTTGAGAGCGAGTGGGTAGCTAGTGCATGAAAAAAATAGAGTACTCAGGATTCGGGGTTTGGGAGGAGGACTTGGGGTGAATACTGACGCGGTGTAATTGGTAGTATTGGGCCCTTACTACTAAGGACACCGAGTCAGTGGGCAGCCCAAGTAAGAATCCCTAGGTATCGGAGACTGAGTAGGACTGTGTTATCGAGTGCAATTAGGCCCGATAGAGTCTCTGATATTTTTATGTTGTATTTCAGAGACATCATGGTTGGACCACGACACAGACCTGGTACGAGTAGTGTGACTGGCGAGGTGCTTCGTCAGATGATTCATGAGGAGGTAGCTGCAGCGATCCGGGCCGAGATTCCGGAGATGTTTGGGTTTATTAAGACCACGTTGATGGAGACATTTGACGAGCGGTACGCCGCGTTGACTGAGGCCGCCGCCGCTGCAGCTACCGCAGCTGTGGCCGCTGCTAGACCACAGGGAGGTGACTCGTTGCTGTTCTAGGAGTTCAGCAACACGAAGCCACCGGAGTTTGACGGGATGCAGGATCCGATCGCTGCGATGAGATGGATTGCTGATATCGAGGGATGCTTCTACACTTGTTCATGTCCGGAGCATCTGAGGGTACGGTTCGCCTTGAACCAGCTCCGCCTGGGAGGAAAGGATTGGTGGAAGTTCGTGACAGCGAACTTCACTCTGGCAGAGGTCTCAGCTGTGACTTGGGAGAGGTTTACTGCTATGTTCAGAGACGAGTATGTTCCCCCGGTTGAGAGGGAATGGTTGGTTCAGGAGTTCTTGACCCTCAAGCAGAGTAATGATTCTGTTACGGTGATCATGCGTAAGTTTCATGAAAGGGCGATGTTCTGCCCCAAGCAGGTGTCCACGGAGCAGGCTCGGATGAGTCGGTATTTGGGAGTGCTAAGGAGGGATATCCGGGAGTTCGTATCGAACTCGTCATATCAGACTTTTGCTGAGCTTCAGGCGAATGCCAGGAAGCGTGAGATCGATTTGGAGACCCAGGCCAGGGAGGAGGCCGAGTCTCAACGGGTGGACCGGCGGCCGGCTCAGTCTCAACCTGCAGCCAAGCGGACCAACTCCGCCGATTCGAGATCCGGAGGTCCGAAGGGCCACACTTGCGGAAAGTACGGCAAGGGTCACGAGGGGGCATGCCGATCGGGTTCTTGCTACAAGTGTGGCAAGGAGGGGCACATTGCCAGGGATTGCCCCAAGGGATTCATGGTTTGCTTTCATTGCTACCAGACCGGCCATCGGAAGGCCGAGTGCCCCCAGCTTCGCCAGGGATCCACGCCTGCTGCCAGGGTTCCCGAGATTCGGCCAGTGAAGGTCGAGGCTCCGAAGGCTCGCGGGAGAGCTTTCCAGTTGACTACGGAGGAGGTCCGCGCGGCACCTGATGTCGTAGCCGGTATGTATTCTTTCATGTATCTACCTTTATGTTGAAATATTGTGCTTATATTATGATATGCGTAGGTACTTTTCTCGTGAATTATGTGCCTGCTTTGGTATTATTTGACTCGGGTGCGAGTCAGTCTTATGTTTCGTTGGCTTTTAGCCAGCACATCGGTACTGATCGGGAGGTGATGAGTCGACCCCTGCGAGTTGCTATAGCAAATGAGAAGGCGGTATACGCCACTGAGGTGATTCGAGGATGCGTGCTCGAGATTTTTGGGATCGAGTTCCCTATAGACTTGGTTCCTATAGCTATGGGAGATGTCTGCGTTATCGTGGGCATGGACTAGTTGAGTATGTTTGGAGCAGTCATTGACTGCGAGAGACAGCTGGTGATGATTCGAGACCCTAGTGGGGGAGTACTCACGGTTTATGGCGAGGGGACCCGGTGTGGGTCGGCGTTTTGTTCGTCTGCCAGGGCAAGGTAGAGTTTGCAGCGGGGATGTAATGGATTCATAGCCTATGTGATGGATACTCGAGTGGCCGCGGGGAGGCCCAATTCGATTGATGATGTTCTGATTGTATGCGAGTTTTCGGATGTGTTCCCCAAAGAGTTACCGGGTGTGCCTCCGGAGAGGCAAGTGGAGTTTCGTATCGATTTGGTTCCAAGACAGGTGCCCATTGCCAAGGTACCTTATCGTCTCGCTCCACCGAAAATGCAGGAGTTATCCTTGCAGTTTCAGGAGCTGTTGGGGAAGGGATTCATTCGACCAAGTAGCTCACCTTGGGGAGCGCCGATTTTGTTCGTCAAGAAAAAGAATGGTTCACACCGGATGTGTATCGATTACCGGGAGTTGAACAAGTTGACGGTTAAGAACCGGTATCCGTTACCTAGGATCGACGATCTGTTCGATCAGTTGCAGGGGGCATCTTGGTTTTCCAAGATTGACTTGAGGTCGGGGTATCATCAGATGAGGGTTCCAGAGGAAGATATCCAGAAGACTGCTTTCAGCACTCGCTATGGACATTATGAGTTTGTGGTGATGCCTTTTGGGCTCACCAATGCCCCGACCGCGTTCATGGATCTTATGAACCGGGTGTGCCGGCCGATGCTGGATCGGTCAGTGATCGTATAAATCAATGATATTTTGGTGTATTCGAGGACTAGCGATCAGCATGAGGAACATTTGAGGGAGATTCTTGGGGTTTTGAGATCGGAGAGACTGTATGCCAAGTTTGATGGGTTTTAGCCATAAGAACTTTCCTATGTGCGCATGCAAAACCCTAATGCTCGGATCTAGGCTTTCTAATTAAACATGCTTTGAGTCCAAGACTTCTAATGGCTAATTAGGTTAAATAACAACATTGAAATAGATCTAGAATCATACCTTTGGATTCCTTGTTGATCTTGTTGTCTTGGAGCTTCTAGAGTCACAAATGTCACTCCTCTAATGGCCTACAAACACCAATAGCAAGCAAGATGATTTAGGAGAGAGGAGAGGGGAGGAATTTGGCCAGAGTATCTCTACTTTAGATGATGTATTGAATTCCCTCACCCCTAGGGTCTATTTATACTTGTAGACTCCTTAAGGATTACAGCTTTAACCCTAATTGGATAACTTAGACTTTAAGTTGATCCATATCCTTTCCTTGATAACCCTATGGACGATTTTGGCTTATCCAAGCCCTAGAAATCATCCATCCTATCATGGATAAGGATTTATAGTCTAAAGTGTAACTATCAAACAATTGACAGTTTATACCCTCTTATTTAATTAATCTCTTTAAGTCATCAAATTAATTCCAATTAATCTATGACTTATATTAATCAAATAACCAAATATTATTCCTTATAATATTTACTCTCTCTTAACAAATCATCCATCAAGTTGCTATGGTGAAGGCAACCCAAAAGGACCATGCACAACCGGATCAAATACTTGCCTAATATAGTTGCAACCTTAGACACTATTACAACAGTCTCCCACTTGGATAAGTCTAGTAACTATACAAGTACAATTCGGTTTGCAATCGTAGCTCTCAAAGACGCTATCAAACTCTGATCTAATCAATCTTGTCCTTTAGATAAGGGATCGTACAGTCATCTGTTAGATATCATGCTGACAATCCTATGGAATGGTTAGTCTAGCATTTGATTTCTCGATCTCCGATTTATTCGACATAGAACTTAATCAAACACATCAATTCAGTTCTAACCGGGCCCGGCACATAAGTCAAATCAAATCATCGAGTGGCCAAGATATCTCTTCTACCCTCTTAGGATAAAATTTACAGATAAACTTCGACTTATATGCATTTACTTATTCATTAACCAACTATACACAACAATGCGTTTTATAACACCAAGTTACTGATGCGTTTTCGCATTATCAATGTACAATCAATTAACAAATAATAAACCATATATCTAGGTTTTAAGACTATATGATATTATCGTCTTGCGATCACCTTTTATATCATATTCCATAAAGTGATTCCAGCAAGCGCGGGTTTGTTCCAATGCTCAAAACCAGTTCATAAGCACTCATGAACGTTGCAGCAACCCTTGCTATGTCTAACACCATTTAGACAATCTACACACCAATTCATGACAATCTTCATTCATATCTACTTCCAACATATGAACGATTGTGGACAATTTGAATAATTCGATTACTCCTAATAAACTCAATTATTCTAGAAGTCAAAACATGCAAAGTGAAACAATAGTTAAACAATTAACATATGATAGTAACTTTTCTTATAAATAAAACTCCTTTATTTAATCATCAAATGTTAATTACATTTATCTATTATACGTTTCTAATACTATCTAATCTATACTAATATCATCCTTCAGCCCAATACTCCTAGCATGCTGCAAGTGCTTAACCCTACTCAGTCCCTTCGTAAGCGGATCTGCTGGGTTATCCTCTGATGATATCCTCTTAACTATGAGTTGTCCTTCTTCTACACGATGTCTAATGAAGTGATATTTTCTATCGATATGTCGAGATCTACCATGATCCCTCGGTTCCTTGGTCAAGGCAACCGCACCTTCGTTATCACAGAAAATCTCCATGGGCTCCTTTATGGCCGGCACAACTCCAAGATCACCAATGAATTTCTTTAGCCATATTGCCTCCTTTGACGCTTCGCTCGCTGCGATGTACTCTGATTCGCACGTTGAATCAGCTACGGTTTTTTGCTTGGAACTCTTCCAAGTTACTGCTCCTCCGTTTAGGGTAAAGACCCAGCCCGACTGCGAACGGTAGTTGTCCCTATCGGTCTGAAAACTGGCATAACTATACCCTCGCACCTTCAATTCATCACTCCCTCCAAGGACTAAGAACCATTCTTTCGTCCTCCGAAGGTACTTAAGGATGTTCTTCACCGCAATCCAATGTGCTTTGCCAGGGTTCCCTTGATATTTGCTAACCATGCTCAAAGCGAAAGCTACATCAGGGCGAGTACAAGTCATAGCGTACATGATTGAGCCAATTGCGGAAGCATATGGTATTCGGCTCATTTCTGCTATTTCAGCTTCGGTACTCGGACATTGAGTCTTACTCAACTTGGCATTTCCTTGTATCGGTAGTTCTCCCTTCTTTGAGTTTTCCATACTAAAACGTTTTAGTACCTTCTCTAAGTAAGTATTCTGACTAAGTCCAATTAGTCTCTTACTTCTTTCTCTTACTATCCTTATTCCCAAAATGTAAGAAGCCTCTCCGAGGTCCTTCATAGCGAAACGCTTCCCGAGCCAGGACTTGACTTCCTGCAGAGTCAGGACGTCGTTTCCTATGAGTAATATGTCATCGACATATAGAACGAGGAAGCTTACTATACTCCCACTAGCTTTGACATATACACAAGATTCGTCTTCGCTTCGTACAAATCCAAACTCCTTGACTTTCTCATCGAAGCAAAGATTCCATCTGCGAGACGCTTGCTTAAGTCCATAAATGGACTTATCAAGCTTACACACTCTATTTGGATGCTTCGGATTCACAAACCCCTCTAGCTGAGCCATGTAAACATCCTTAGCCAACTTTCCGTTAAGGAAGGCGGTTTTGACATCCATTTGCCAAATCTCATAATCATGAAATGCGGCAATTGCTAGCATCACTCTAATAGATTTAATCTTCGCAACTGGTGATAAGGTCTCATCATAGTCAACTCCTGGAGTTTGAGTAAAGCCCTTCGCAACCAATCGCGCTTTATACGTGTGTACGTTCCCATCCACGTCGGTCTTCTTCTTGAAGATCCACTTGCACCCAACGGTCTTACGTCCGGGCACATAATCAACCAAATTCCAAACTTGGTTATCATACATGGATTGGATCTCGCTATCCATTGCCTCTTTCCAATTCTCAGACTCTGGGCCTGCCATGGCTTCCTTATAGCTATTAGGTTCATCATGATTTACTAGTGTACCATCACTAATATACGTGTCCCCTTCGGTAGTAATATGAAAACCATAAAACTGGGGATGAACTCTAACTCTATCGGAACGTCTAAGAGGTAAGGATTCGTCAATCGGTTCAACCGGAGTTTCCTCCTCGGGTTGAATGCCAGAGGTAGAGGTTCTTTCATCTATCGACTCTTGAATCTCTTCAAGTTCGATTTGCCTCCCACTGTCTCCTTGGCTTATGAGTTCTCGCTCTTGGAAAACTCCTCTCCTCGCAACAAAGACAACATTGTCTTTCGGTCTATAGAAGAGATATCCAAAGGATGTCTGCGGGTAGCCAATGAAAATACATCGCTCACTTCGAGGTTCAAGCTTGTCGTGAGTATCTCGTCTTACGAAAACCTCGCAACCCCAAACCTTGATATGTGCCAACGAGGGAGCTTTCCCCGTCCACATCTCGTGAGGTGTTTTGGCAACCTTCTCAGTAGGGACTTGGTTAAGGATATGGGTGGCAGTCTCTAAGGCATACCCCCAAAAGAAAATAGGTAGTGAAGCACGACTCATCATAGAGCGAACCATATCCAATAAGGTTCGATTACGCCTTTCTGCCACACCATTCAACTGTGGTGTCCTAGGAGGCGTCAATTGCGAAACTATTCCACACTCCTTGAGATAATCGTGGAATTCAAGACTTAGGTACTCTCCTCCTCGATCGGATCGAAGCATCTTGATTTTCCTGCCCAATTGATTCTCCACTTCATTCTTGAACTCTTTGAACTTTTCAAAGGTTTCTGACTTTTGCTTGATTAAATAGATATACCCATATCTACTATAATCATCGGTAAAAGTCACATAGAAGCGGTTCCCATCCTTTGTGGTTGATCTAAAGGGTCCACATACATCGGTATGTATTAGGTCCAATAGCCCCTCACCCCTTTCACAAGTATTCGTGAAGGGTGACTTAGTCATCTTTCCAAGTAAACAAGACTCGCATGTGTCATCTTCCCTAAGGTCGAATGACTCCAACACTCCATCCTTTTGGAGTTGGGCTATGCGTTTCTTGTTGACATGTCCAAGACGGCAATGCCACAAGAATGCTTTATCCAAACTAGTGGAAGAATCAATATTCAAAACATCATTTCCTAAGTTATCAACAATCATAACAGTTTCATATATTCCATTACATGGTATAGCTTCAAAGTAAAAGACACTATTTAGATAAGCCAAAATAGAACCATTCTCATTATTAAAAGAAAATCTAAATCCTTGTCTATATAAACCATGAAATGAAATGATGTTTCTAGCCATTTCTGGCGAATAGCAACAATTGTTCAAATATGAACACAAATTATTCCTAAGCACTAAAGAATACACTCCAATCTTGGTAACAGGCGACGATCTTCTGTTCCCCATGATTAGATTGATCCTTCCTTGCTCCACATCCCTACTTCTTCTTAGTCCCTGCACATTTGAACAAATGTGATAACCACAACCGGTGTCAAGAACCCAAGAAATAGCATGATTAGAATCGTTAGATTTAATTGTGTATATACCTGCGAAAGATGGCTTGATCTTTCCTTCTTTGATTGCTTGCAGGTATTCTGGGCAGCTTCTCTTCCAATGTCCTATCTTGTGGTAGTGGTGGCACTCTGCCTCCTTCGGGTTAGGATAGGGCTTAGAGGGATCAACTTTGGTCCCACTAGAAGAGGCACCATCTCGGGCTTTTACCTTGCGATAGTTCTTTGATTGAGCCTTCCTCTTCTTTCCCTTTCCTTTACCAATTGCCAAGACAGGAGTAGCAGACAGATTGGGAGTAGGTGCAACATACTTGTCTTTGAAGTTGCTCTCAGCGACTCTTAAAAGACCTTGGAGTTTGCTTAGGGTGACCTCCTCTTTGTTCATGTGGTAGGTCATCCTAAATTGGTTGTACATCGGAGGCAAAGAGTGAAGCACCATGTCGATTGCTAAGTCTTCCCCAAAGTCAACATTTAACTTGCGAAGGCGATCGACATACCTTTGCATCTTTTGTAGGTGCACGGTAAGAGATTCTCCATGACCCATCTTAGCAGAGATCATGTTAGTGAAAATCTCATAACGCTCTTGTCTCGCGTTTTGGTGATATCTCTCCAACAAGTCTTGATGCATCTCGTATGAATACATGTCCTCGTAGGACTTTTGGAATTCGGAGTTCATGGTGGCAATCATGATGCAATGTACCTTCGTTGCATCTCGCTCATGAGTCTCAAAAGCGGTGATTTCAGCCGGAATAGCAATTTCGGGGTTGATTTTCTCAAGCTTTTCATCGAGGACATACTCCTTATCCTCGTAGCAAGCAATGGTGCGAATGTATCTTATCCATTCGCTAAAGTTCGTTCCATCGAAGGTGACCTTTTGGCAAAGGCTCATCAACGTGAAAGAACTCGCAGCAGCGTTGTTTGTGTTCGACATCTATAGAAAGGACAAAGATAGATTAGAATAAGAATCCCGAATTATCACCCAATAAGAAAAATTAGGGTTAGGATCCAACAATAACATTTACATATTAGAAAAGGGATGCCGTAATCTAACATGAAAATAAATTGAAGGTAAGTGAATGACGATTCACTAATTCTCCATGACAAAACCTAGACTATTAGTCCTAAGTGTATTGAGAATTCCTAGGTTCGGATGAGATTCATTGAACTATTCAATGGCATGTTTAAATCTCGATATGCCCCTCTTGTTTGTGACTGGGATGCCGAGGATCACAAAGCGGGTGTGAATTACCATGCAAATTCACATGGTGCCTTCATTGTAATGATCACCTATTCGATGTGCCAGTAAACCACACACGCTCCATCGAACTATGATAAACAATGAATCACCCTTTGCCACCTTTGCTTAGAACCAATTAGTGTGCCGGTAAACCACACACGCTCCACTAACTTCTTAGCAAGGGTGCAAAGTGTAATTTCATGGGATTGCATCAATTCACTTTTCCTAAAGTAACTAAGATTGGGAAATTTTTTAAAATGTGTAGTTACTTTGTATTTCTTATTATACTTTTAATGAGAGGATGAGGTTGCCCTATCCTACCCGTTCGGCTAACGACCCTGCACCAATCAAGCAAGCGGTGGGTGTGAGTGTACACCCATTAAGCGCCATTTTATAGGTCGCAACCTTATACCCACCTTATAGATCGGCTTCGTGAATGAGGCCTACTAACGGTAAGACTAGCATTTAGTTATACATATATATATTATTCTAGTAATATCATATTAGTATAAGGTTGTGTTTTAAACCTTTTAAAACGTAGGGTTTGAAATTTAAGTTGTCTAAATTAAAACCTTTTAATCACAAATATAAATTTCAAAACTTTAGGGCAAGTTTTAAACATTTTAAAACATGGAGGATCAAATAACAAATAATTCCAATTAACAATTAATATCCTAATTATCTTTATTTGATTTATCCAAGATTTCTTTTAAGATAATTATCAAAATAATTAATCAATTATCATATCAGGAAATTAAATATTTTATTAAATGATAAATATCTTTAATTAGATCAAGATTATAGTCATATATATCAAAAAAACGGATTAGGATTGATCTAATATGATTAAGGTAAGTTTCCATAAGATAAACATGAAAAAATCCCGGTTTTGCCTAATCCTGACGCCCAGACTCGCCGAGTACACAAAGGGACTCGCCGAGTCAGGCCTACTCGCCGAGTCCACTTTGGAACTCGCCGATTCCATGACTCATAAACCCAAAAATCGAATTTTTGCAGGTTTGTTTCAGTTAATCAAGCAACAATTTAAAGAAACCAAGCTAGGCTCTGATACCATTGATGGGTTTTAGCCATAAGAACTTTCCTATGTGCGCATGCAAAACCCTAATGCTCGGATCTACGCTTTTCAATTAAACATGCTTTGAGTCCAAGACTTCTAATGGCTAATTAGGTTAAATAACAACATTGAAATATATCTAGAATCATACCTTTGGATTCCTTGTTGATCTTGTTGTCTTGGAGCTTCTAGAGTCACAAATGTCACTCCTCTAATGGCTTACAAACACCAATAGCAAGCAAGATGATTTAGGAGAGGGGAGAGGGGAGGAATTCGGCCAGAGCATCTCTACTTTAGATTATGTATTGAATTCCCTCACCCCTAGGGTCTATTTATACTTCTAGACTCCTTAAGGATTACAGCTTTAACCCTAATTGGATAACTTAGACTTTAAGTTGATCCATATCCTTTCCTTGATAACCCTATGGACGATTTTGGCTTATCCAAGCCCTAGAAATCGTCCATCCTATCATGGATAAGGATTTATAGTCTAAAGTGTAACTATCAAACAATTGACAGTTTATACCCTCTTATTTAATTAATCTCTTTAAGTCACCAAATTAATTTCAATTAATCTATGACTTATATTAATCAAATAACCAAATATTATTCCTTATAATATTTACTCTCTCTTAACAAATCATCCATCAAGTTGCTATGGTGAAGGCAACCCAAAAGGACCATGAACAACCGGATCAAATACTTGCCTAATATAGTTGCAGCCTTAGACACTATTCCAACAAAGTTTTCCAAGTGTGATTTCTGGTTACGAGAGGTCCAGTTCCTTGGGCATCTTGTTAACCAGAAAGGGATATTGGTCGACCCGGCCAAGATTGAGGCGGTGTTGAGGTGGGAGGTGCCAAGATTGCCCACCGAGATCAGAAGTTTTCTGGGTTTGGCTGGATATTATCGCAGGTTTATCAAGGATTTCTCCAAGATCGCTGTGCCACTTACTAGGATGACCCGGAAGGGTATTACGTTTTCATGGGGACCGGAGCATGTGACATCCCCAAAATCACGGCCAGAAAAGACCGGTTTTGTTTATACTTTATTTCAAAATCAGAGTTATCTTTTTAAAAAAAGGGTTATGGAATTTGTCCCAAAACAATAATATGATAAAGATTTATCAAAAGCATTTCCATAGAAATGTATTTCATTAAAAGACTCGGGATGTCATGTTCGTACAGATCAAAAGTATAAACAGTACAATATAAGCCTTACTACATTATTTCATATCTACAGGCCTATATCCGTAATCCCTCGTCCAAAACATCACACCTATGCTCATGCACCACTACCTGTAATGCATAAAACTGAGTGGGTCAGGCTTGGGAGCCTGGTGAGCACATAGGGTTTTCAACCCACAATAAATAAGTTTATTAATTTCATCAATCAACAATAACCCGATTACCCGTTCCCGTTATCCTCACTTTACGTCCCTAAACACCTATCATAAGGGACCTAGCCTAAGGATCATCATCGGGACGAACACTACTGCTAAGGGGATTCCTCAGCAATAAATGTCCTAATAGGCAACCATGTGGGGGATGGAGTACACCGGTGAACACATCGTTCACAACACCTACAGGTTGCGAGCCTGCTAGTGTTCCACTGGACTGTCTAGAAGAGTCCGTGGTCGTCATCTATACTCCGCTAGATGACTGGATCAACAACAACAACATCGAGGCCTCTCATCATTTTATCACACATCACCTATTACATCTACCCATGTTTTACCCCAACATTTTCGTAGATATAAAATACGTATACAGTTTAAATCATTGAAAACATGTATAACAACGTTCATCTAGCATAGATAACAAGTATTCAGATAATATGCACACATAGCACGTAATTTATATAAAATACTTCATATCTATGTGTAAGTTGAAGGTAACTATGCACTCACCGGAAAAGGTGGTGATTCCGAACTCAGACAGCGCTTCGCTTCTTAAAAAGAATTTTTTTTCTTCGACGAAACCTAGTATTATTACCACTAGAGTTTAGTTTATTATTCGTCGAGACTAATTAATAGTCTAGCTATTATTATTATTATTATATAAGCGTCAAAAAAATACTTATATAACCCATAATAATAGCCCAAGTATTTATTATAAGTTCCTAATAACGTTACTATAATTAAATAAAAGTTATATTAAAAATAGCGTAGGCGTAGCTCACTTACAGCGGGTTTTATAGAAAACCGGGCTTTGCTTGGAGCAGCGTTCCCGAGCCGAAAAGCTCTTCTTCTCAGAGCCTTCGAGCACTCCGGGGCTTCCGCCTCGTGCTAGGGAGGTTCCCTAGGCTTTTCGGAGGATTTCGGGGCTAGAGAGAGGTTCTAGAGAGAGAGAGAGGGAGTAAAGAGAAGAAAGAATGGGAAAGGTGTGAAGAAAATGAGGGTGGGAGAGGTGGTATTTATAGGGTGAAATGTGGCTGAACTTGGTGCCACATGTCACCATCTGGTGGCAAGCCTTGGGGAGAAAGCAATGGCCAAGATTGTGCCACATCACCCATTTTCGCACAGCACACTTCCGACTTCTAAAATCCGTAACTTTCACATACGAACTCCGTTTTTAACGTTCTTTATATCCACGCGTAGGTAATAATAAGATCTACAACTTTCATTTTGACACCGTCAGCTAATTCTCGACCGATCTTAAATTTAACAGTACAAGGAGATTATACTGTTAAACGTCTGCGTAAAATTAATAACTTCTACATACGGACTCTGTTTTTGTCTGTCTTTTTACCGTTGAGTTCCTATGAATGAGATCTTCAACTCTCATTTAGGTCGCGTAAGCCAAAAACCGCTCGAACTAAAATTCGAGTTTCGGGCTGTACACTGCTAAGCCGAATCTTAGAAAAATCATAACTTCTTCATACGAAGTCAGATTTGGGCGTTCTTTTTATCGATGTTCTTAGTTTAACATATTCTACGAATTTTGTTTAGATTGCTAAGGCTAAAAAGTCTTCTATCGTAAATTCACTATTTACGTCACCCGGTATCGTGCCGGTTTTGTCGTAAAACTTCGACGGGCCATAACTTCTTCGTTATAGCTCGGATTTGGGCATTCTTTATATGTACGGAAACCTTGAGACATATTCTACAACTTTATGTAGAGATTTCGGGATTATCTCACACTTTAATTTTGACGCTCATTTTTATTCTTTATTAATTATACATTTATAATTAAATAATAAACACATAAACACACATAATTCACATAATACTCAAATATTTCATATTTATTACTTCAAAAAGAGTTACAATAGTTGACCTAGACTATTACATTGACAAAAATGCTTAGCCCTGAAAACCCGGGCGTTACAATTCTCACCCCCTTAGGATGATTCCGTCCCGGAATCATGCATCAGCAAACAGATGTGGATAGCGACTCATCATGTCATCCTCTGTTTCCCAAGTGAGATTCGGCCCATTCGAATGTTTCCATCGGACTAGCACCAAGTCGACCATCTTGCGTCGTAACTTCTTAGTCTTACGGTCAATAATTGCCTCAGGCTCTTCGATCAGCCTTTTATTCTCATCCATCCTTAATTCCGAGATTGGAATTATGTCGGGAACATCTCCCATGAATTTCCTCAAATAACACACATGGAAGGTGTTATGAATACCATTGAGTTCTTCGGGCAATTCCAGCTTGTAAGCTTGGTTCCCAATCCTCTGAAGAACTTTGAATGGTCCAATAAACCTTGGACTCAACTTTCCTCGTTTCCCAAATCGTATAAGTCCCTTCCACGGTGAGACTTTAAGTAAAACGGAATCCCCAACTTCGAAGGTTATCGGTCGTCTTTTCTTGTCGGCATAGCTCTTCTGACGATCCTGAGCTGCTAACATTCTTTCCCTAATCACCTTCAATTTCTCAGCAGTCTCATGGACTATCTCGGGGCCCATAAACTGCTTCTCTCCGGCTTCAAGCCAACAAGACGGCGTATGACACTTCTGTCCATACAAGGCCTGATAAGGTGCCATCTTGATGCTCGAGTGAAAACTATTGTTGTAGGAAAATTCTACTAGGGGTAAGTGGTCGTCCCAATTCCCTTGGAATTCGAGGGTACATGCTCTCAGCATATCTTCCAACGTCTGAATCGTTCTTTCGCTCTGACCATCAGTTTGCGGATGGTAAGCAGTACTCAAACACAACTTTGTACCCAACTCCTCTTGTAGACTCCTCCAAAACCTCGACGTGAAACGACTATCACGATCTGACACAATCGTAAGAGGGATACCGTGAAGTCTTACAATTTCCTTCACGTAAGCATTTGCGAGCTTATCCATAGACCACTTCTCGTTGGCTGCTATGAAGTGTGCACTCTTGGTGAAACGATCCACGACTACCCAAATCATGTCGTGTCCGTTCTTCGTTCTGGGAAGTTTAGTCACAAAATCCATGGTGATGTCTTCCCATTTACCCATGGGTACAGGTAAAGGTTCTAAACTCCCATACGGTTTCTGATGTTGTGCCTTAACCCTCGTACATGTTACGCACTCAGCCACATACTTCACAACATCGAGCTTCATCTTCGGCCACCAGTAGTAGGGTTTTAGGTCCCTATACATTTTAGTGCTACCGGGATGAATCGAGTACATGGTCTTGTGTGCTTCTTCCATTAGAAGATCTCTTATTCCTCCCGTCTTAGGTACCCAAATTCGATCTTGGAATACCTTCAGTCCTCGACTGTTCGTACCGAACACTAACATTTTTCCTAAACGTTCTTCCTTTCGGTCATTCTTTTCTAAGGCTTCTTCTTGATCTTTCCTGATACTTTCCACAATCGTCGAGACGACTTCAATTCTTAACGCTCTTGGCCTTTTTCTTTCAAGATTGACTTTCCGACTGAGAGCATCAGCAACAATGTTTGCTTTACCTGGGTGGTAAAGTATCTCACAGTCATAGTCTTTGAGAAGTTCTAGCCAGCGTCGTTGCCTCATGTTCAACTCCTTCTGATTAAAGAGATACTGGAGACTCTTATGATCAGTGAAGAGCTTGCACTTCGTGCCGTAGAGGTAATGCCTCCATATCTTTAAGGCAAATACTACTGCTGCCAACTCCAGATCATGAGTGGGGTAGTTCTTTTCGTGCTCTTTCAATTGTCGAGATGCGTATGCTATCACCTTTTCTCTTTGGGTCAGAACACAACCTAACCCGACTCCAGATGCATCACTATAAACTGCGAAATCTTCGACTCCATCGGGTAGAGAAAGTATTGGCGCTTCACATAACTTCTTCTTTAGCTTCTCGAACGCCTCATCGTGTTTCTCACTCCATGTATACGTAGCTCCTTTATGGGTCAAAGCTGTTAATGGAGCAGCTATCGAAGAAAAACCTTGGATAAACCGTCGATAATATCCGGCTAATCCTAGAAAGCTTCGAATCTCCGTGGGACTCTTCGGACGTTCCCACTTCATTACAGCCTCGATCTTAGCAGGGTCAACCATTATTCCTTCCTGGTTAACAACATGACCCAAGAATTGGACTTCCCGTATCCAAAAGTCGCATTTGGAGAACTTTGCAAAAAGCTTCTCCTTCTTTAACACCTCCAATACTTCTCGTAGATGCTTGCCGTGCTCCTCCTGGCTTTTCGAGTATATGAGAATGTCGTCGATGAACACTATCACGGATTTATCGAGGAATGGTTTACAAACCCTGTTCATCAAATCCATGAATGCTGCGGGAGCATTGGTTAGTCCGAATGACATAACCAAGAACTCGTAGTGTCCATATCTTGTTCTGAATGCAGTCTTCTCAATATCCTGCTCTCTCACTTTCAGCTGATGATATCCTGACCTAAGATCGATCTTTGAGAAGTAGCTTGAACCTTGCAGCTGATCGAATAGGTCATCAATCCTCGGCAATGGATACTTGTTCTTCACCGTTGCCTTATTCAGCTCTCGGTAGTCTATGCACATCCTCATGCTTCCGTCCTTCTTCTTCACAAATAACACCGGAGCTCCCCAGGGTGATGAACTAGGTCGAATGAAACCGCTATCCAACAGCTCTTGAAGTTGCGTCATGAGCTCCTTCATCTCCGTCGGTGCTAATCGGTAAGGTGCCTTTGCTATCGGTGTTGTTCCTGGTAATAAGTCTATACGAAATTCTACTTGCCTATCAGGTGGTAATCCAGGAAGATCTTCGGGAAAGACTTCCGGATAATCGCACACAACCGGTATATTCTGCACCTCTTTCTTTTCTTTCTTAGCATCGATTACGAATGCCAAGTACGATGCACATCCCTTGGACAAACATTTCCTAGCTTTCATCAAGGATATGATTCCAGAACTCACTCTGCGTTTGTCCCCGTACACCATAAATGATTCCTTTCCGGGTGGGTTTATCCTAACTATCTTCTTTCGGCATAATATCTCGGCATCGTTGGCGCTAAGCCAATCCATACCCAAAACGATGTCGAAACCGTTTAACTCTATGGGTAATAGTTCCTCCTGGAATTCGTTTCCGTTTAGGTCAATGACGATGTTCCTAATACGATTACTAACAGGTACAAATTTGCCACTGGCAACTTCTACAATTAGGGCGTTATCAAGTTTTTCTACAGGTAATGCTAATTTCGCACTAAATTTATGTGACACAAAGGAGTAGTTGGCTCCGGAATCAAACAGTATATTTGCAGGCAAACCATTTACAAGAAAGGTACCTGAAGCGACGTCTGCTGCCTCCTTTGCAGCCTCGAGCGTCATCTGGAAGGCTCTCGCCTTCGGCTTTGGTGGTATGTTGGGTCTTCCTGCCTCCTTCTTCTTCGGGCAGTCCTTCAAAATGTGCCCTTCTTCATTACACCCATAACAGGCCTTCTGGTTAAGGGTGCATTCATTGGCATAGTGCCCAGGCTTTCCGCATTTGTAACAAGTGACCCCTCCATCACACTTCCCAGAGTGCTTCTTCTTGCACTTGTCACACCACTTTGCTTCTGATCCTCCTCCTCTCGAACTAGACTTCGAGAATCTACCTTTCTTACTGGACCTCGAGGATCCGTCAAATTTCCGTTTCTCTCCCACTTCCGCTCTCTCCAGACCCTTTTCTCGTATCTGGGTCTCCACATTCTTAGCAGCCCAGATGGCAGCTTTTAGAGTGGTAGTTTGCTTGACCATTGGACCGAAGTCCGCTGGTAATCCGAGGGCAAATTTGTTAACCTTGGAGAGTTCAGTTGGGAAGAGGTGAGGAACAAGCTTCATTTTCTCAGTAAAGCTTGCAGCGTATTCAGTAACGCTCATTCTTCCCTTCTTCAGATTCTGGAATTCGTTGCTGATCTCCAGAAGATCCTGCTCAGAGCAGTATTGCATCTTCAACTGCACCAGAAAATCCTCCCACGACATTTTGCTTGCTTCACCTTTGGGCATTGAATCAGCTAATAGCTTCCACCAGCTTAGTACTCCAGATTTCAATAGAGGAACTGCAAGAGCAGTCTTCTGCCTATTGCTACACTCGCAACTCTCAAACATTGTCTCCATCTCAGAGATCCAGTTCATGACTTCCACCGGCGTCGGGCTTCCGGATAGACTCGGTGGCTTGGATGCCATGAAATCCTTGTATTTGCATCCACGTCCATCATTTCCTCCATCCTGGTGGTTTTGCCTAACTATCGGTGGGTTGGCTTGACCAATAGTCCTACTGTAGTTTCCTTCTTCAGTCTGTCCTTCGTTCAACTCGGGCTGTTCGATCTGAATAGTCGCTTCCTCTCGATTTTGCTGGAGCAAACGCCTGGTTTCCTCCATTTGACGATCCAACATTTCTTGGATCATCGCTTGCACTCCGGCCATCGTTATTGGTCCGGCAGCGGCTTCCACAACTAGTATTTGCTCGATCACGGGGGGTTGGTGTCCGTTCCCATTTGCGTTTACGTTTCCGCTACGGGTCCTTACCATCTTGATCTATATACCGAATAAGGTGGATTTAGATCTTTATTTAGGAGAGACGTTTTAAATCGTCCTTATCACTCCGACACGTTTACATGCTAGTTCTAATATCGTAGTCGTACGTTTAGAATCCTAAACACATAAGGTTCCAGATCCGGTCGGCAACAGACCATAGATCCGAACAAAATAACAGCATATCATGCATAAAGCATTTAGCACATAAAAGCATTTTAGGCACAATTCCTAAAATAAGCTAGTGCTCACACCTCACAATCATCGCTTAGCATTCTAAGTTTAAGTCTAGAAATCCTACAAATTCCTAGTTCGCTTAAACTAATGCTCTGATACCAACTGTGACATCCCCAAAATCACGGCCAGAAAAGACCGGTTTTGTTTATACTTTATTTCAAAATCAGAGTTATCTTTTTAAAAAAAGGGTTATGGAATTTGTCCCAAAACAATAATATGATAAAGATTTATCAAAAGCATTTCCATAGAAATGTATTTCATTAAAAGACTCGGGATGTCATGTTCGTACAGATCAAAAGTATAAACAGTACAATATAAGCCTTACTACATTATTTCATATCTACAGGCCTATATCCGTAATCCCTCGTCCAAAACATCACACCTATGCTCATGCACCACTACCTGTAATGCATAAAACTGAGTGGGTCAGGCTTGGGAGCCTGGTGAGCACATAGGGTTTTCAACCCACAATAAATAAGTTTATTAATTTCATCAATCAACAATAACCCGATTACCCGTTCCCGTTATCCTCACTTTACGTCCCTAAACACCTATCATAAGGGACCTAGCCTAAGGATCATCATCGGGACGAACACTACTGCTAAGGGGATTCCTCAGCAATAAATGTCCTAATAGGCAACCATGTGGGGGATGGAGTACACCGGTGAACACATCGTTCACAACACCTACAGGTTGCGAGCCTGCTAGTGTTCCACTGGACTGTCTAGAAGAGTCCGTGGTCGTCATCTATACTCCGCTAGATGACTGGATCAACAACAACAACATCGAGGCCTCTCATCATTTTATCACACATCACCTATTACATCTACCCATGTTTTACCCCAACATTTTCGTAGATATAAAATACGTATACAGTTTAAATCATTGAAAACATGTATAACAACGTTCATCTAGCATAGATAACAAGTATTCAGATAATATGCACACATAGCACGTAATTTATATAAAATACTTCATATCTATGTGTAAGTTGAAGGTAACTATGCACTCACCGGAAAAGGTGGTGATTCCGAACTCAGACAGCGCTTCGCTTCTTAAAAAGAATTTTTTTTCTTCGACGAAACCTAGTATTATTACCACTAGAGTTTAGTTTATTATTCGTCGAGACTAATTAATAGTCTAGCTATTATTATTATTATTATATAAGCGTCAAAAAAATACTTATATAACCCATAATAATAGCCCAAGTATTTATTATAAGTTCCTAATAACGTTACTATAATTAAATAAAAGTTATATTAAAAATAGCGTAGGCGTAGCTCACTTACAGCGGGTTTTATAGAAAACCGGGCTTTGCTTGGAGCAGCGTTCCCGAGCCGAAAAGCTCTTCTTCTCAGAGCCTTCGAGCACTCCGGGGCTTCCGCCTCGTGCTAGGGAGGTTCCCTAGGCTTTTCGGAGGATTTCGGGGCTAGAGAGAGGTTCTAGAGAGAGAGAGAGGGAGTAAAGAGAAGAAAGAATGGGAAAGGTGTGAAGAAAATGAGGGTGGGAGAGGTAGTATTTATAGGGTGAAATGTGGCTGAACTTGGTGCCACATGTCACCATCTGGTGGCAAGCCTTGGGGAGAAAGCAATGGCCAAGATTGTGCCACATCACCCATTTTCGCACAGCACACTTCCGACTTCTAAAATCCGTAACTTTCACATACGAACTCCGTTTTTAACGTTCTTTATATCCACGCGTAGGTAATAATAAGATCTACAACTTTCATTTTGACACCGTCAGCTAATTCTCGACCGATCTTAAATTTAACAGTACAAGGAGATTATACTGTTAAACGTCTGCGTAAAATTAATAACTTCTACATACGGACTCTGTTTTTGTCTGTCTTTTTACCGTTGAGTTCCTATGAATGAGATCTTCAACTCTCATTTAGGTCGCGTAAGCCAAAAACCGCTCGAACTAAAATTCGAGTTTCGGGCTGTACACTGCTAAGCCGAATCTTAGAAAAATCATAACTTCTTCATACGAAGTCAGATTTGGGCGTTCTTTTTATCGATGTTCTTAGTTTAACATATTCTACGACTTTTGTTTAGATTGCTAAGGCTAAAAAGTCTTCTATCGTAAATTCACTATTTATGTCACCCGGTATCGTGCCGGTTTTGTCGTAAAACTTCGACGGGCCATAACTTCTTCGTTATAGCTCGGATTTGGGCATTCTTTATATGTACGGAAACCTTGAGACATATTCTAAAACTTTATGTAGAGATTTCGGGATTATCTCACACTTTAATTTTGACGCTCATTTTTATTCTTTATTAATTATACATTTATAATTAAATAATAAACACATAAACACACATAATTCACATAATACTCAAATATTTCATATTTATTACTTCAAAAAGAGTTACAATAGTTGACCTAGACTATTACATTGACAAAAATGCTTAGCCCTGAAAACCCGGGCGTTACAGAGCAGCAGTCCTCATTCGAGACGCTTCGTCAGAAATTGTGCGAGGCTCCAGTGCTTGCACTCCCGGAAGGGATGGAGGATTTTGTGGTGTACTGTGATGCCTCTATATCGGGTTTGGGGGTGGTGCTTATGCAGAGGGGTCATGTGATAGCGTACGCTTCTAGGCAGTTGAAGCCACATGAGTCGAGATATCCCACCCACGACCTGGAATTGGGGGCGGTGGTGTTTGCCCTCAAGATCTGGCGACACTATTTGTATGGGGTTCTGTGTACGATATACATGGACCATAAGAGCTTGAAGTACTTGATGGATCAGCCAAATCTGAATATGCGACAGAGGAGGTGGTTGGATGTGGTGAAGGATTACGATTGTGAGATCCTGTACCACCCGGGCAAGGCTAATGTGGTAGCCGAAGCGTTGAGACGTAGGGCGGATAGTGCCCCGGTCCGAGATATTTGCATGAGACTGACGGTATTGACCCTGATTTTGGATATTATTCGAGGAGCTCAGGTAGAGGTTGCGAAGCCAAAACATCAGAAGAAGGAGCGGGTGGTAGGTCAGGTATCAGGATTCGTCACAGATGGTCGAGGGCTTATGACTTTTCAGGGTCGGATTTGGGTACCGTTTGTGGGCGGTGCGCGTACTATGTTGATGGAGGAAGCACATCAATCGAAATTCTCGATTCATCCCGGTGCTACGAAAATGTATTTGGATCTCAGGAAGGAGTACTGGTGGCCCTGTATGAAAAGGGATGTCGCTTGGTTTGTCGAGAGGTGCTTGACTTGTCGGCAGGTCAAGGCCGAGCACCAGCGACCGCACGGTAAGCTGCAACCGCTATAGATTCCCGAGTGGAAGTGGGAACAAATCACTATGGATTTCATCACCAAGTTACCATGGACTACGAGGGGAGTCGATGCGATTTAGGTGATCATGGATAGGCTGACAAAGAGCGCTCATTTTCTAGCCATCAGCGAGAGCTCTTCTGCGGAGAAGTTTGTCGAGTTATATGTGAGGGAGGTAGTATCTCGGCATGGAGTGTCGATCTTGATTATTTCGGACCGTGACATGCGTTTCACTTCCAGGTTCTGGAAGAAGTTCCAAGAGGAGTTAGGTACTAGGTTACATTTCAGTACTGCATATCATCCCCAGACAGACGGTCAGAGTGAGCGGACGATTCAGACGCTCGAGGACATGCTTCGGGCATGTGTGTTGGATTTCGGAGGAAGCTGGGACACCTATCTACCTTTAGCAGAGTTCTCGTATAACAACAACCATCATTCGAGCATTGGTATGCCATCCTTTGAGATGTTGTATGGACGGAGGTGTCGCACCCCCATCTGTTGGGGTGAGGTAGGACAGCAGGTTATGGGTAGCACGGAGATCGTACTTCAGAGGACCGAGCAAATTCAGCTGGTCAGGCAGAGGTTGTTGACCGCTTAGAGCCGACAGAAGAGTTATGCAGACAAACGCTGGTCCGAGCTTGAGTTTCAAGTTGGTGATCTTGTACTCCTGAAGGTCTCCCCTTGGAAAGGAGTGATTCGGTTCAGGAAGAGGAGCAAGTTAGGGCCCTGATATATTGGTCCTTTCCGTGTGATCGCGAGGGTGGGCCGGGTAGCCTACCGTTTAGACTTGCCAGCAGAGTTGGGGCAGATTCACGACACTTTCCATGTGTTGCAGTTGAGAAAGTGTATAGCCGACGAATCGGTGGTGGTTCCATTAGGGGATATTCAGGTGGATGCAAGCCTGAATTATGCTGAAAGACCAGTAGCCATCAGAGATCGGAAGATCAAGGTTTTGAGGAACAAGGAGGTACCCATAGTATTGGTTCAGTGGCAGCATCGGAAGGGATCAGAGATGACCTGGGAGCCGGAACGTGAGATGCGTGAGCAGCATCCGGAGCTATTTGCCTAGCGGGACTTCGAGGGCGAAGTCTTGTTCTAGTGGGGAAGAATTGTAACAGCCCGGATCCCCAGGTATCTTTACTTTCTTATTTTTGATATTCTGTGAGGGGACTCGGCGAGTTGGAGGTCGAACTCGCCGAGTCGAGTCGCGGTTTTGGACGGAGGTTCGCGTCCGGACTCGGCGAGTCCAAGGGAGGGACTCGACAAGTCCAAGGGAGGGACTCGATGAGTCCGCGCTGTTTAATGAAACCCTAATTTTCCGGTCCTAAGCCCTATTTAAAGGACCTTATGGCCTTCATTTGCAGCCACCTTGAGCCCTGAGTGCACCTAAATGGCTGTGAGACTTTGTGAGTGAGATAGAGGCCATTTGTTCATCATTTTGTGTGATTTTTGCAAGAAGGAAGGAGAAGATCAAGCTTGAAGAGTTGGGGAGCTTGGATCTGCTTCTATTTCATCAAGGGAACCTTCTTGAGGTAACTTTCAGAGCTAAAACTTCGCATTTTGGTTGATGTGTCAATTCTAGGGTTTCTTCTTGCCTTATTTGGCTTGATTTGGAAGTATGAAAGGTCCCATGGAGGTATGGAACCTAGATCTGAACCTTAGCAGGTCCAGAAGGCCCCAAATGACAAGCTTTATGTCCATTCTTTTGAGTTGGAAGCTAGGGTTGCCATATTAGAGGTTATTTATCCAAAATGAGCCTTGTATGCGTTGCATGGCGACCAAGACTGAGACTTTACATGACAAATGAGCTTGGGAAGGCCAGATCTATGTGTGTATGGAACGGATCTGACCGCAAAAGCCAGTTTTAGCTAATGCATGGCATGGACTCGCCGAGTTTGAAGAACAGACTCGACGAGTCGCTTGAAGATTGTCCTTGTGACCACCCAGCGTGTAGTCCTGTCGAGTTATAGGTGACTCAGTGAGTCATGGAGAGTTAGAAAGGTTTTGACAGGTGGACCGAGTCGAGTTGGGACTCGCCGAGTTGTCCTTGCGACTCGGCGAGTTGAGTCGCGGTGGCCCCGTGATTCATGCCCAGGTGGAACTCATCGAGTCAGGGAAGTATTCGACGAGTCAAAAGGGAAATCCTTGCGAGTTGGAGAAAATGCGTAGACTCGCCGAGTCACTATAGTGCACTCGCCGAGTCCAATCAATTTGACCAAAGTCTTTTGACCAAGTCGACCAGTGTTGACTTGATAAGAATGGTCAACCCTAGTGGTACAAGTAATAATTATAGATTCATGATGTCATAGGAGGATTACAGCTCGGGGGTTCAAGCACGAGTGATTCTAGGGTTCACGAATTAGCGAGACATACGAGGTGAGTCTTCTCACTATACTGTACCCGGAAGGGTTTGACTGTGTGACCGGAAGGTCGAACGTGATATGAGATATATGCCTTATGTGTAATAAGTTATTCGTTATATGTGCCATGTGTGATATGCTTGATATGGGCCGGAAGGCAATATGTTATGGGCCGGAAGGCGTGGTCATATGGACCGTAAGGTTGACATGGGTAGGACCGGAAGGTTTACCCAGTCGGGACGGAAGTCCCCTGAGACACATGGACCGGAAGGTCAAGGCCTGGAAAGGCGTACGTGCGTAGGTTGTATTTTGGTGAACTCACTAAGCAATTATGCTTACAGTTGCTGTGTTATGTGTTTCAGGTACTAGCGAGGACCGTGGGAAGGCGCCGACGTGATCGTACACACACTCAGGGAAATCGTTTTGTGATCTTGTTATGTAATTGGTCGTGACTAAATTGTTACATTAGAACCTAAATTTTATTACTCGATGTTTTTAATGATTGTAAAAATGAAAATTTGGTTTTGAAATTCATGACGTTACACAATTAGGCCAAGGCCCAAGTCCTAATTTTTTGTTCAAAAGGCCCAAATTACTTCAAGACCCATAATTGGCCCAATTTTCCAAATTAGGCCCAACCCTTATTGGGCCTTATCCTAAAGTCCAACTCTCCAACTGAACCAAAACACTCATACTTAGAAAGTCCAATGATGGCCCAAGCTATACAACCCCAAAAGGTGGCCCAAAACTCGAAGCTCAAAAATCAAAAGCCCACAGGCAACGTACGTTGGGTGTACACCGAAGGAACGCAGGACATACACGAGCCTTGCATTGACCACCATCAGGGTGGCTGACCCTTTACGCAGGGCGTACCCTTGCAGATCCAAAATTCCATTAAGTTCTTGATGGCTCAAGCACTTAAGCCCATATTACAGATCGAAGGTCCAATTGCACCCTAGAGTCATAAATTCTCCAACTTTATGACTTTACACATCCATAAGTTCTTAATACAAGGTCTTAATCCATTAAGACCCTTTTTTCAAATGCATGGGATACTTCTGGCCATTGGGACCTCATTTTTATGACTAAGGACCCTTCCTAGGGTCTAGAAGGATAACCCAAAATTTCCAAACTCAAACATGCACAACAATGAGACTTTTAGGGACCGAAGAACATCATAAAGCTGCCAAGATGAGATCTAAGCAAACCAAACACAGAGGTAGCAATGTTTTACCTACTAGAGCTTCCAAATCAGATGATGATCCAAGATCTACAAGCTTGCTTTCCTTCGTTGACTCCTTGATGCACTTCCTTCTCCTTTAAGCACACAAATAACACACTTTATGCCTAAAATTCTCACTTATGGGGTTTGGGTTTGCTAAGAACGGCTCAAGGACTTAGAGGTTGAAAGATTGAAGCAAAATGATCCATAAAGGTGCTTAAATACTCCTCAAACCCTACAATTTAGGGTTTCACCCTGAAATTAGTATGCCCAACGTACATATGTGTGTACGCCCAACGTACTAGGGTGCGCTCTAGTATGCTTAGTGTCTCACATGTACGCCCAGCTTACTACTCATGCTCCTAAAAATTACCATTTTTCCACTTGGGCTTCTTAGGGCTACATCATTCTAAGAACCCAAATGACATATTTAAAAAACCAAAGGAATGATTTGAAAATACCTAAAACCCGGGATGTTAGAAAGACATTTGGAGAAAATAGTCTTTTATTAAGATACGTAGATGTAAAATAAAATTTATGTTTTATGTAGTTTTTAATTTTTGGTTTTATGTTTTCAAGATTCGTGCTAAAAATATATGATATAAATTTATAACTAAATACACAATCATTTACCGATAAATCAATATTTATTTTAGATAATCACATTTAATTGTTGAATTATATATTTACAAGTTTTAAATAAGGGAAGTTGAGTAATCTAACCTTTGTTTGGGTGTTTTTTACAAATATAACCATTTTTTTAAAATTGACCACTTATTTTGAAATAGTGCATTCCGGAACATATTTCAGACAAAATTTCGAGTGGGCTGGCCCATTACTGTGGGTCCAGAATTGTCATTCCGGACTACCCGTTCGAGTTCTAGATCGGAAATTGGAATTTCAAATTTCAGAATATAATTTTAAAAAAAAATTGGACCTTCGCCTTTATTTCAGATCTTGCTCCGACTTCCGACTCCGATTCCGAAACGCAATTCCGGATCTTTCGATTCCGATCATCATTCCGATATCCGACACACAACTCCGACATGGAAGAAGAGCACTACGACACCGTTATTTTGAAGGTATGTTCTTATTTTTCTCTTTACATAGTTTTCTTTTTTATTTAAGGAGCCTATTCTTCTATTGTTACTATTTTGGCATTCATAGAACACCTCCACAATGAACTGAAAACGTTATATAGTTTAAATTAAAGATCTAATTTTTGTATAACCAACTGAAAAGTAGTTTAGATGTTCAGGTATTGTTAATTTACATCAAAATATAGTGTTCTTGATCTTTAAATTTCATTCTGGAAGCCTTCGGAACACTAGGAACTGTTCCGGAACATGATAACTCGTCGAAACATGAGTAACAGGTCCGGATTTGCTCCAGAAATGGTCCAGAATATTGGTCATTTTCGTTTCAGAATAAAGTGATAACACAATTTTTTTTGTGCAACACGACATGCGTCCATTAGACTCTCGTGTAAACCCAAAATCAGCGGGAAAATTCTTTCGACAATCAAAGACAGACCCGAATGTGAGACTATGTTCTGTAATACATGTTTTGGGAAGTGGTTATATATTCCTAATGTATATGGGGATCCTTTTCTTCTACATTACTTCTTTTGCCACGAAGTTGTCACCGACCCCCGAAGCCAAGTAGAGGAAATGGTTTTCGAGATTAGGGGTTACGAGCTGTCTTTCGGGAATAAAGAATTTTGTCTTATCATTGGCTTCCGGTTTTGTGAGTATTTTCATGTTTCTGCATCCAACACCGCATTCCATTCCCGTGTCTTTACTATGGTCCTGAGGAACGTCTCGGTCAAATTAGGCAATGTTATTAAGGTGTTTAAACATTCACTTAATGATTTATCTGATGATGATGCAGTCCGTCTATGTCTTCTGTACCTGTTAGAGAAGGGTTTTAATGAGCGGTTTCCTAAGCAGCCTGTTACAGAATAGTATTTCAATTTGCTATCCAAACATGATGAATTCAACATGTATAATGTTGTCTATTTTATAATTACTGATTATAATTACTTTTCGCTACTAATATTTTTTAAAATTTTAATTGTTGATTAATTTTTTATGTGGCAGGTATCCATGGGGGAGGATAATTTGGGATCAATTGTACTCGTAGCTAGAAAGTGTATTCAGTAAGGTTGACAAGCATATACATCCAGTCGAACCGAAACAAAAGCAACCTCAAAAAATGACCTACACTCTACATGGGTTTTTATACGCTTTTAAGGTAAGTATATGATGAAAAATGTATTATTTATTTTTGTTTGCTAACATTCTAAAAATTTTTTTTTTTTTTTGCTAACATTCAAATATGGATTCTTAAGACTTTTCCGATGAGCAGTTTGTTTAGTACCCGACAACAGAATGTGATCCATCGGACTATTAAATGGTCAAACCAAGGGCTTTAAAAAAGCCTGTATGCAACCAATTTTTACAAATCAACGACGTATGCTTACTTTATTATTAAAATATTTATTTATTTTACAATTTATTTTTATTTATAATTTTATAATTTTGTTAGCAGGATAATAGACTCGTACAGAAGTTGTAGCCGACAGAAGATGAGATGCGTCATGAATGGTGGATAGTTAACTCGGTGTGGATTGATGGCCCTGATTTTCGCGACACAGAAGTTGACAGGGCACCGTCCCTAACACCATCACCCAAAAACTCCTATACCCATGAGCCTTGATAAAAGAAGGCACAAAAAGATGATACATCTCACCTGCCACCATCACCACCGTCGATCGCTAACCCGTCAACTAACAAGGATCGAATTATTAATGACTAGTAAAACGAGGTCTGCCGATTGAAAAATGAGCTCAATGAATGTCACGAGCAGTTGAGGTCACAAGATCAACGTTTAGCAGAGCATGACGCTACTTTAGCCATGGTTCTAAAACTTATCGATAAGACTCCTGGAGATGATTTTGGTAACGCAGAGTACAATGACAATGACTTATAGGACCACGATTATGGTTCAGGCACACCAAAAAACCCAATGTGTAACGACCCTGAGCAGTCGTATCCATTTATTCATTCATCGGATATAAAAGAGATTCCACGGAATGAATACAAAACGCCCCCACAAGCACTTCGGCATTCTATGCGCCAAAAAGTAATGTCCATATGGTATAAGTCTCCATGGATACAAAAGAAAAGGAAAGATCTTGTACGACAACATCCAACGTCATTGGACAATCTTGTAGAACATGTCATACACACTCTTTATAAACAATGGGATGGTTCGGTGTTGTTCAGTCACCGTTTTTTGACTGGTATTCTGACATGTGAGTTTTGGATGTGCTTATATGCAGATAGTCATACAGGGTGGTTGGAATGTGATGTAAGTTACATTATTAGCCTACTTATATACATACTAAGCTTCTACTAACAACACTTACTTAACTAAAAATATTTTTAATTGCAACACATCATGTTATAGATCTCACTGCTGGTGGAGCGTAGATAGGATGACACTCGGTGGACGGTTGTACCGACAACTTTCAACACTTATGCATTTGACTGAAGTGTCATGCATGATGGATCCATTTACCCAACTTGGTCAGACTGTGATACTATATAATTGTGTTTCGATTACATTACCTAAGTATGTATGTAATAAAATGTTATTTGATGTTTAAGTATTTCTAACCTTTTTTGTAGCTTTACATCCCAATCGATATACCAATTGCTCACTGGTTTTTGGGTGCTTAAAATTTGAAGACTTTCCAAATGACAATATATGATAGTCGTTGGAAGAGCGGCTACTTTTCAGAAACCGAAGATTGGTTTATCAATATGTGAGCCCGCATCCAGAGACTATTAGTAGGTATCAACTACTGGGATACCGAACCAAGTGATTCATTCTCACTTGAGAGTTTCAACATGACTCTCGAAAAGGTGCCACAAGTACCACAACATATTGACAGTAAAGGGGATTATGGGGTGTTTTTGTGTTCATTTCTAGAAACGTTAATCACCAGGAAGTCATATTCTATAGACAGTCTAAGCGGTACATGGGCTATGTCACATCGTAAACGAATGGCGAATATTTGGAGTACAAGGAATAAAATGATTTGAACATTGTAATATTACTTCAAACAAATCCCTTTAGTTTATAAATTTATTTGGTTTTTGTTGATTTTAAGATTATCAATTGCATTTTATTTAATATATAAACAAAAAAAATAACTTCAAAAATCATACTTTAGTTTTATGAGGTATGTCCAAAATAAGTATACATTATATATAAAAAGAAAATTTGAGTAATCTAACCCTTAGAATAATTGTTATCTACTCTAATAAATAATTTTTTTACCATAACTATACTCATTGATTTTACCACATGTCATTTTGTAGTTATTTTCAATTAATTTTTTTTCCACATGATATTTTTGTGATTTTTTTCACTTTATTAATTTCCACATAATATTTAAATATAATAATTGCAATAAATATAATAAAAAATGTATATCAACTGCATTAATTAAGTTTCTTTTAATTTCAAAATTTATAAATTAAAGTTTCATTAGTTTCTTTTCTTTATTTATCTAAATTATTTGTTTAATTTAAAAAAAACAAACGCTTTAATTTTAATAATTTAATAATTTTTTATTTTTTCTTATAAATTTAAAATTTTGCAAATGTTTAAAATTTAGTATTTTTCTTTAATGTAATCTTACACCCAGTTCTTATAAAACAATAAATTATCTAAATTAAAAAGTGTAAAAGAAATGACGCCTACACAAACAAAACCTTATCAAGATTAGAACACCACACACCATCTCATCCCTCAAAAACATACAATCGTCATTCGCCATGGCAGCAGCAGCGCCTACCTTTCATATCACTACTCCTCCGCCCTTCACACTTGCCGCTCCGAGACACCACTTCGCCACCAATCTCCGCTCGCTTCACCCCCTACACCTCCGTGGCCGCCTCCGTTACACCACCACCTGCTCTTACAAAGTAGCAATCGAGCACGAAGGTGAAACGACTGAATTAGAGGTGGATCCAGATGAGACGATACTGGAAAAGGCGTTAGATTCGGGAATGTCCGTACCCCACGATTGCAAGCTGGGAGTTTGTATGACTTGTCCGGCGAAACTGCTTAGTGGAAGCGTGGATCAGAGTGAGGGGATGTTGAGCGACGATGTGATTGAGCGTGGCTACTCGTTGTTGTGTGTATCGTATCCCAAATCGGATTGTCATATCAAAATCATCCCTGAAGAAGAGCTCTTGTCTTTGCAATTAGCTACTGCCGATGATTAGCATCAGTTGATTTGAAATAGTCTTTTGTTTCCCAAATCTATTGGATACATTTCAACTTTTGTTTGAACTTTTTTAGTTAAATAAAGTTAAAATTGCGTATACAATGTTACTGAATGAATGTTCTTTCTTCTTTTCAACTCCAATTTTCATCCTATTTATACCAATTTGATTGGTATGAGTTGGGGGAAATCTATAGATATGTAACTTAATTGACATGTTTCTTCATCTATATCTCTAATCTTTAGTTCGATTGGAAGTGACTTTCTTCCTAAGCATCGTTTGAAAATGAACGCTTGTGATTTTTATGAGGATTATTGAAGAGCCGCTAGGAAAATGTTATTTTTATGATTGATTATTCAAGAGAATATGAGAAAATTGTTATTTTTATATCTGTTTATTAAAAGTCCATGGGAATTGTTATTTCTAAGATTAATTATTCAAAAGCCCATTAGAAAAGTGTTGTTTTTATGATTAATTATTCAAGAGCCCACGAAGAAATTGATATTTTTTTGATCCATTACCAATAGTCCATGAGGAAATGGTTATTTTTATTATTGATTATTAAAGCCCACGAGAAAATTGTTTTTTTTAGATCGATTATTTAAGAGTCGATGAGCAAATTATTACTTTCATGATTGATTATGCAAAAGCCTAGGAGGAAATTGTTATTGTTATGATCGATTATTCGAGCACCTATGAGGAAATTGTTGTTTTTATGATTTATTATTTAATAGCACAAGAGGAAATTGCTGTTTTGTGATCAATTAGTTAAGAGCCCATGAAAAAATATAAATATCTTTATTTAAGAGCCCATAAGAAATATCTTTAGTGGATTCATAAAGTACCAAATAATTAGTATTATGATATTTTCTATCATCTTCGTATGATAAAGTGGAATATGAGAATGTGTAAATGAAAATTTTGAAGGAATGGAAAATGAGTTGATTTTGAATAATAACAAAATTGTCATTCATTTGTTGTTTCTAAACCAAAATATCTGCAGTCTGCGGACCACATCTGTAGACCTCTGCAGTTAGAAAATGTAGACCAAACGTCTGCAGTCTGAAAAAAGAAGATTATTTGTTTTTTTAACATTTGCGGGCTACCAAAAAAAATTGAAATATAAATAAACTAATTTTTTTTAACGTCAAAGTGATTTTGTAAATATTTTTATGACTTTGTTATAAATAATTAACGAATCTATATCAATTTTTATGTATTATTGTATAAAAAAATAAAAATAAAAATAAAAATATATGAATTAACGTATATATTTGATAAAAACCAACAACTTTGGTTGTAACGTTATAACTAAACATTATAATTAGTAATCAAATAATTTGATACATAAATGGGCGGAAATAAACTTCGAATTTTTTGAATTAAATCCATTAAAAACGTACCATAAATATTTCTAGAGAAATTGACGATACTTAAATAATATTTTACAAAATTTGGCAAAAAAATATAAGATTATATTATGATTTTTTTTCATATTTATATAAACAACTTCAACGACTATAATTGTAATAAATCTTTATTTACAAATTTATCAAAAATATCATATTTGTATCGTCGAACGTTTTTTTTTTTTTTTTTTTTTATAAGTTTTGTAATTTTTTTTTCAAATTGTTTATCATTAATAAAGTTGGAAAAAATATAAATTAAAAAAAAAAAAAAAAAAAAACTTCAAAAAAAATAAAGATATATATATGTTTTTTAGGCTAGAAGATGTTTGAAGACTTTGGTCCACATCTGCGCCAAGAAGAGAGCGCGCAGACATTTTTAGGTTTGCAGTCTTCAAAAAAACAAGCAGTCTGTGAAAGCTAATGTTTGCACGTGGTCTGTGCGGCACAGACAGAAGAGGCTATACAGATCTACTTTAATGTTGAATAATAACACCAAGTGGAATTTTAAGGAGATAAGTCAAAGTTGTTCATTATAAAGGTTTTTAATGGGTATTGTCATTGTAATTTTGATGAAGTTAGTGTCGATGTAAAGATAATTAGTGTTGATGTAACGACAATTTGTATCATTTTATTTTGACCGATGGTTTGTTGGATAATCTAATTGTGGTAGTAGAATATAAAATCAAAAAATGGATAATTACTTGTTTCTATACAAAATCATAGTGTCATAAGCAATTATGTACCCATAAGGTTGAATATACAAAAGAAAAAAAAATTGCCTTGATGTACAAATATATGCTCATATGGTTGAATATACAAAATATGAGTCTTGATGTACAAAATACCATAATGCCATAAGGTTTTATATACTAAAACCAACATCAATCGACTTTATCCATATCGTTTCCTTATCTATCTTTGTCAAACTTGTTCATGTTCTCATCCATCTTTTTCATCTACTACATTATCAACTTGTTTTACAATTACTGATTAAGCGAACAAGACCAGGAGTTCGGTCCTTTGTAGCCATCACAAACCAAACCAAGAGTTCGGCCTTTGTAGCCATCACAAAACAAAATCTGGAGTTCAACTTTTCATACTTGTAACAAACGAACCAAGAGTTCTATAACATAAAAAAAAAAAAAAAAACTCAATTTAACCATTCAAGTTCAAATGTTTGTAATTACGAAGGTATAAGATCAAATATTAAAATTATAGTCAATGAACAACCACCATAAAATTTGTCGCATTCTTAATATCCAACTTTTTAACTCTTTTAGGCTCCCAATGTGGCCTCACGGTAACAACATCATGGTCTCTTTTGTAAGAACTTTTCTTGATAATATGTTTCTCCCGAATACTAATTACGAGAGTATAAGATCAAATGAGTGTCCTTCTTGGGAGCGAGATGTAACGTCCCAAAATGAAGACAAAATTTTTTTGTTTGTAAATTAATAAAAATGTAATCCAAAACATCATCATAAAACCAAGGTGGAACAAAGTGTACCAAATACATCATAAAACATCGAAGTAATTATAAAACATCACAGTAATCATAAAATACGGAATGAGGTGATGTGTGCACTGTATCATCCCGGGCTCTTCCCCTTCGAACTAGAAGTACCTGAAACATAATTTGAAAATCGTAACCACAAAACTTAGTGAGTTCCCCAAAATACCACATACCATATATAATAAACACATCATGTCCCCCGCATGGCATCGAGCCCCACTCGGTATACAGATCTCTCAGTTATCGGGCCTCGCCCAGTATACATATAGTCATATAAGAGATAAACATATAACACATTCAATAATCATACAGATAAATAGCATACAAAATGGTCATTAGGCCCCTTCTGGTAAGCATACAAGAACATAAAACATGCAAGAGTCACGCAGACATTTAGCATCCTAACATAACAAACCATAGGCCGGTATTGGTACCTTCAACCAGCTAAACACAGTGAGGAAACTCACCTCTAGCTATTGAATCATTCAAATAAATCTCTGTCTGCTGGTCCGAAAAATTCCTGCGCTATCAACATAAAAATAACATCGAATTAATCATTGGGACTCGACCCATAACCAAGAATCTAAGCTACCTAGCCCATAACTAGAGTAAAATACCATTTTACCCTACATCTAACTTAGCCCAAAGCCAAGGCCCAACTCTACCACTCAAAAGGCCTAAATCCTAAATGGCAACCCAAAGCCCAATTTATGGCCCAATCTTCCAAATTAGATCTAAAACCCATCATTAGCCTAAATCCAAGGAAGCCCAATATACTAGCCCCAAGTCCAAAATAGAAGTCTAATGGCCCAACAAGGCCCAAGCTAATAAAGCCTAACATACTAGCCCCAAGTCCAAACCTAAAGTTAAATGGCCCAACAAGGCCCAAACTTACAAAGTCCAAAACATGGCACAATATCGAGAATGTCAAGCCTAAAAGGCCATCTATTAAGTACACGGTGCGTACTCAGCTCATACTCTTAGGGTACTCCACTCGGGGCTAATACGTGCAGCGTACCAGCTGGGTACACCCAACATACTCCCCAGTTGGGTACATCCAAAACATGGCCCAATTCCAAGAATGTCAAGCCTAAAATCCCATCTGTTAAGTACACGGGGCGTACTCAGCTCATACTCTTAGGGTACTCCACCTAGTGCTAATACGTGCAGCGTACCAGCTGGGTATGCCCAACATACTCCCCAGATTGCCAACCCACTCCATTAAGCACTTAATCGGTTGAGACCTCAAGCCAAACTCTCAGATCTGGTCCCTAAGGGTGACCTATCACGTAAAGTTGGCAACTTTACACTCATGCATGGTTTAATGGGACTCAAAGCTCAAATAAAGTTTAATAAAGGTCTTAATACTTGCATGAACTATAAACATCCATAAAGTTTTCATTTTTATGAATATAGGGCCTAAATGGAGCTTAGATCTAACATCTATTGCTTCTGGAGTAGATCAAAAGCTCATCTTTACTTCAAAAGACTAAAAAACCAAGCAACACCATAAAATAGATCTAACACAAATAATCATCAAGGTTTGAGCTTTTTACCTCAAAAAGCTTGCAAATGAGAAGGTGATCTTGGATCTACAAGCTCAAGCTACTACTCCAAGTGTTCCTTTTCTTCTTCTTCACCACAAAACACCAACTGTAACACCCTGTTTGAAAGTACTTAATTGGGGTCTCGAAAACCAAAGGGTAGGGGCGATTCAGTCTTTTATGGGTCCCGGGTTTCATCCAAAAGGTTTTGGACTTGGAGGTGTCGATTGGAGCGTAGGGCTCCCCACCACCTTTTTGTGCATATAAAGTTCGTCGAAAACGGACTTAGAATGAAGGATTTATGACCCTTTGAAGTTATTGGCAGAAATGGCCCCTAAAAGAAAAAAAATGACAAGGAAGGACCATGCATGAAAAGTTGAATGCGCGTGAGTACGCCCAGCGTATAAAAAGGAAATGGTCGCGGGCGTTTTTGGCGTACGCCCAACGTACGTCCAGTGTCCATAAACCCTAATTTTAGAGCCAACCACTATATAAAGAACTTAATAGCTCAAACCCTAGCCTCCTTATCTATCCCCCAACCTCAAAGATACCCTAAAACGCCTCATTCGCATGTTCTTGAGTGGTTTTAACCTTAAGAAGCTCATTTTGGTGGTGTAAGCTTGGAAGAGGAAAACAAGAAGTTGGTAAGGAAGAACTTGGGAAGTTAGAGCTCATAGATCTAGGATAACATCATGCTTTGGGACTCTTTGGAGGTATAAAGTTCATAACTTTACCTAAGAATGCTTAGATCTAGTGTAGTTAGGTTTTGGAGTCATTTTGGTCTCAAGAATGGACCTTTATGGTGAAATCTCGTTTGTGAGCTTAGGGTTGCCGCCCTCAGAGCTAAAAGGGTCTCATAAGTAGTAAAGTCTCCATCTTTAATGTCATAATGGGTTAATGCATGAGATCTAGCCCTTTTCATGAAAGTAGAACATCATTTTTGGAGTTTGGGCTTGTTTGGGCCAAGTAAAGTCACCAAGTCAGTGACTTTATGGATTAAGACGTGGAAAAGGACCAGGATCTGTGATTGTAGCTTCTGAAGTGAAGTATTAAGCACTTAATGAGAAATAGACTTAACAGGGGGGTTTACGTTGAGCGTACATGAAGGTACGCCCAGTGTACGCACCACTTAGACAGTACGCTTAACGTATGTGGTTGTACGCCCCGTGTACTTTGCCAGTTGGGCCTTGTGCTATTGGGCCACGGTTTGGGCCATGCTTTGGGTCTTTGGGCCTTCGTGGGCCATCAGAAGTTAGATAACTTAGGCCAAGAATATGTTTGGGCTTAAGGTAAGGCCCATTATAGGGATTGGGCCAAATTGAGGAAATTGGACCATTAGTGGACCACTAGTGGGCTGGGAAAGCCTACCTAGTGTTTGGTTTTGTTTTGAGATTTGGGCCTTTATGGAGGGACTTAGGGTTTGGGTTTTCCCTTTAATTGTGATTCCCTAACATGAGTTAATATTATCATTCAACACAGGAGGTTACCGGCTGTTAGGAGAGCAGCTTTCGCATTCAATAGACTAAGGTGAGTTTTCTCACCATACCAATGGGTCTAAGGTACAAAGGCTGGCCCATTTTATGATAGTTGGTATACTTGTTGTGTAGAGGTGTGTGGCACTGTTATGCGTTGATACATGGTAGAGAAAGCTTTTACAGCTAGTGGTAGAGATAGCCTTCAGGGCTAAAGGCAGAGATAGCCTTCAGGTCTAACAATAGAGATAGCCTTCAGGGCTAATGGTAGAGATAGCCTTTATGGCTAAGGGTAGAGATAGCCTTTGCGGCTAATGGTAGAGATAGCTTTATATCTAATTGATATGAGTTATGTGGCAGAGGTAGCTTTTATATCTAATTGATATGCATTATGTGGTAGATGTAGCTTTATAGCTAATTGATATGTGTTATGTGGTAGAGGTAGATTTTATAGCTAGCATGTTATGTGGATTGTGTGTGGAGTATGCTCTGGGGAACTCACTGAGCTTCATGCTTACAGGTTTGTCTATGGTTTTAGGTACTTCAGATCCCAAGGGAAAGAACAAGGCATGATGGCGCGACGTGCACTCTCTCACAGGCATTTGATGGGACACTTTGATATTTGGAATAAAAGTTGTATTTGACTTATGATTTGAAAACAATTATAACTGGGTTTCTTAATGTATGGAATTATGTTTGACTACTCTAAAAATGAAAATTTTACTTTGAAAATTGGGTTGTTACAAGTTGGTATCAGAGCCTTGGCTTGAGGGATTCGGGTATACTCTCGGGTGTGTCAGGACTCAAACTAAGGAAATGGTAAAATTGTTTTCAGAAAAAATGACATAAAAAGCTTTTGAAAGAAAGGAAAAGATGAGAGTGCAACGCATGTGATCAGCCGAGCCAAGTAAGTAGTTCCCCAATGTGCTAGCCATGTTATTATGATATTTGAGCTTTAAGGAGCTTATAAGCTTAGAATGATTGATTCGGCCTTATTTCCTGTTCCTTGTCTGGTTGTGGTCCTAGGGTAGTATCTTTTATTCGAAAGTCCATTTGATCCTTATATGTGTATGATTTGCATGCATAAATGCAACCTATTATGATTGGTCTAATTGATATGAGTAGAGCAAATCTTAGGACAGCCTGAGATTGATTTATGCGGTAGTTTGTGGAATCTGGTTTGGTTTTGGGACTAATTGGGGTTATTAGGTAGAGCATTGGGGAAAGGTACAGGTAGGTGTGGAAGGTAGTATTCGGCCCGTACTACTGAAAGCACAAGACCTGTACCCAAACCAATGTTAGATCTGACAACTTCAAGGAGTACCGGTTTGGGGAGATCCCTTATATGGAAATCTTGATCGTTGTGATTTATGACATTACAGTTCAGAATGGTGATGACACGATTTCGAGCAAGGAGATCAGGGTCAGGATCTGGATCCGGGGCAGGGTCAGGCGACACTACGATGTGATTTATGAGAGGTTGCGTGAGCTTATCGTAGCTGAGGTTACCAAGGACATCCTTGACGCTACCCCAGTCATTTTTGGGACGGTCAAGGAGGGCATGCTGGAGATTATGGAGGAAAGATTCAAGGGATTTAAGGTTGAGATTGTTGCGGGTCAGGTTGGGGCCCGAACTCCCTCGTTCTCGGAATTCAAGGCGTGTGGGGCACCAGAGTTTTTCGGTACCAAGGACCCCATTGTTAGCCAACGCTGGGTGGCGGATATCGAGAACACCAGCTCACGAATTCTTGCCAGGATGCGGGAAAAGTGCGATTTTCTTCTTGTATGCTAAGAGACAAGGTTCGAGATTGGTGCGGCGAGGTTACGAGTTAGGTGGGAGCAGCCGGTGTGGATGAGATGACCTGGGCCGAGTTTGTTCGATGATTTGACTTGGATTTTGCACCAGCTATTGAGATGTAACAACTTGTGAGGGAGTTTCACGAATTACAGTAGACCACCGAGACTACGGCGGAGATCACCGCCAAGTTTCGAGAGCGAGTGTTGTTGATTCCGTAGTATGCCACCGATGAGAAGATGCAGAGGAAGAGGTATCATTCCATGCTGAGGGATGATATCTGGGAGTTTTTGAGCTTTATAGGGTGCAAAAACCTGAATGAGATGGTAGAGAAGGCCCGAGAACGGGAGATAGAATTGGACTTCTGCACTAAGCGGAAGCCGAAGTAGACGCAGGTAGCAGGGGGTCAGGCTAAGAAGCCTAAGACCTCAGACACTTCCAGCAGGGGTCAGTAGGGTTAGGGACGGTGTTCCAAGTATAGTAGGGTTCACGATGGAGCTTGTCGTATCACAGGTACGAGATGCTATGCATGTGGCCAGTAGGGCCACTTGAGCACGGACGGCCCCACAAAGGGCTTGATTTGTTTTCACTGCAACCAGATCGTCCATAATTGGTTCAACTGTCTGAGGTTGCAAGGAGGATGAGGGGTGGTGGAGGCGCCCGCACCCGCCACGATGAGGATTATCGATGGCCGCTCTGCCAATGAGGATACTCCAGCGGTGAAGAGCCGTGCATTTCAGTTGATCATTGAGGAGGCTCAGGCATCGCCAAACATTGTGGCTGGTACGTGTCTATTATTCTCTGCTCTTTATTATTCGTATGACTGGTGTGAATATTATGCTTGTATGAGGACCTTTATGGTCAATGGTATATTGGTACATGTTTTGTTTTGATTCGGATGCTATCCGATTGTTTGTGTTTCCTGCGCTTAGCAAGGAGTTCTGGAATGCTTTGGGAACCTTGGTTTCCCGCTCGAGGTAGATATTGTAGATGACTGCACAGAAAGTGACGTGAGAGTGATATTAGTTGGAGCAGCTAGAGTCATTGGCATTGTTGGGATTCGAGAAGTGCTAGCTGGTTTTCAGGAGTCATGTTGTTCGGAAGAGGGTTTATAGAATCCTTCATTTCTCATGTATCGAGCGGACCTAGATTGTGACAACCCAATATTTCAACTCTTTGTAATGGCCTATTAGGTCAAGTATTGTAATCATTTTTGAGTTAGTAAAAACTAATGTTGATAATAAAATGTCCAAAAAGTTTCTATTTAACTACCAACTATGTTTTATATCATTAAACCGGGATCGTACGTAAAAAGAATGCCCAAAAACCCGGCTTCGTATATTGAAGTTAAGATTTTTCCAATTTTGGCTTAGTATCAGACAACTGAAAACTCGAATCGGAGATCTAGCGACTTTTGGCTGGAATAACCTAAACGAGAATCGAAGGTCTCGACAATGGTTATTCAGCGGTAAAAAGTCTGGCAAAAACCGACGTCAGATAAAGAAGTTATGAATTTTTAAAGAAATTCCTTAATCACGTCATTTTAATAAATAAATAATAAAAATAATTTCGGAATTTGCCGATGGAATCTAAACGAAAGTTGTAGATCGTAGTCTCACCTTCGCGGGGATATAAAGAACGTCGAAAACGGAGTTCGTATGAAGGAGATATGAATTTTTGAAGTTTGATAAATAATTTATATATAATTTTTATTGAAAACTTCGGTATTATCCGAAGTCTGAGTCACGAACGTACGCCCCGCGTACTCGAGGCCACGGCCTCGGATCGTCCACGTCGCCCCAATGCGAGCCTACCCCCCGTCCCATCCGAAGTGCGAGGCAGTCGAGGACTCGGTCATGCGTGACGTACGCGTACGCCCCGCGTACCGAGGCGGTTCCAGCCTCTTATAAATAAGATGCGAGGGTTCCCAGAAATTTTGCTCATTCTCTCTCACTTTTCTTGCGTTTTACCTCGTTTTCCGTGCCCGCACTACCCCGAAGCCCTGATCATTTTGCTCCAAGTCCCGAAGGTCGATTTTACTCCCGAGAATCCCGAGAATAATCCGGTTCCCAAGACAAAACTCTGCCCGGTTTTCCATCTTGCTATCTTCAAACTTTCAAGTGAGTTCATACCCCTTAATTAACCCTTTTAAATATTCTAAATGCTTTTATATGCTTTTATGGGGGGGGGGGGGGGGGAATACAAGTGAACACACGACTACTATCGGGTGTTATATATAATGATTTTTATACACTGTTATTAAGAGGAATCACGTGTGATTTATAAACTTTTTAGGGAACTCCCGTATACAAAATATATTACAGTAGCATTCTATCTTTAAAACTATAAATGGTCGTAATGCATGTGTGAACTAAACATTTCTTAAATTTAAAATATATGGTGTCTATCTAAGACTCTACAAAAATATGTGCTTTCATAACAAGTGATTTCTTTTCTAGATATTCTAAAACAAACGAGGCACACTATTAGAAAACTATAATAGGTATAGTTTCATGAGGATATTGCTAACTTTTACATACTAGAAACACGATTTTCGAGAAATTACTTTCATGTACAACAACAAACGAACATTTCAACACGTAAATCTGTTTTTATACTACGGTTCTGTGAGACATTTACTTCACGTACGTTCGAGTACACATTTCAAGTCCTGTATTATATACCAGAATCCCTTGGATGGGGAGCAAACCGAATCCACGTTCGCACCGAAGTACAAATCCACACGGCCGATATCAACCGCCTAGAGATGTTGCAGAACGACATCCACGTTCGCACCGAAGCATTCCAAGCACAAGCGAATGCAGCCTTCGCAAAATTGAGGGAACAACAAGCCGCCCTTGATAGGCGTCTTATGGAGTCAAAGCAATCAGATGCAGAATCGAGCTCCAAGCGCAACACACGTCGCAAGTAGTACTTGTGAAAACCTCAAATTTTGTTATAACTTAGGACCTCGGCTAAAAGTCTTTAAATTTCTCGAAACTTGTAATCGGAGACCCTTATAAGAGTCAAATTTTCATAAGCGTTGCATCAACCTTTATATTAATATAAGTGACACTATTATTACTACGTTGAGTATTTCGTTCAAACCTTGAAAAGTCATCGAGAAACCAAGTACTTGTTTCATACTTTCAGTCTTACAAACAACTTTCATTTTTCTATGCTATCATCTGTTGTTGAACCATGGCAATTTGGTTCATGAGACACATTCATTTGTCACTTATTCTTATCCATATCATCATCTTTTAAACGTATAGTTAAAGATGCCGCCACGCAGGAATACCAGACGTAACCCCATCAATGAAACACCGATACCACCACCACCTTCACCTCCTCAATTTGATGCTGTCATGTTCCAAGCAGCAGTCACTGCAGCAGTAGCAGCTGCCATGACACAGCTCAATAACTCGAGTACAAATGACTTGAGAACTGGCACACATCTATCCAACCATGGCGAGAGTCATGGGCAACCCCGAGAATTCACTTATAAGGACTTTACTAATGCCAAACCCCATATGTTTTATGGAACTGGCGGTGTGATGGCTCTGACACAGTGGATTGAAAGGACAGAATCAGTCTTTGAAATCTGCTCCTGCCCCGAGCACAACAAGGTCAAATTTGCAACCTTCACACTCTTTGATAGAGCTTTAACATGGTGGAACGGCCACGTTAAAGTACTTACTCTAATAGTGGCAAACTCCATAAGCTGGGAGAGCCTCAAAGCCATGGTGATGAGAGAATACTGCCCGAGGGGAGAGATTCAAAGGCTTGAGCATGAACTTTGGACTCTCGGAATGGTTGGTACCGACATCGCAACATATACCAACAGATTCTGCGAGCTGGCAATCCTTTGCCCAGATATGATTGCTCCTGAGAGCAAGAAAATAGAGAGGTACATATGGGGACTGACGACCCAATTATGGTCCAGCGTGTTAGCCTCCAAACCTGACACCTTTGAAAGTGCTAAGGAACTGGCACAATCTCTGATTGACTACGGAGGCCATCGAAACTCAACCATTTCTGCACCAGAACCACAGAGAGGAAACAACGACAACAACAACAACAACAACAGGAAGACAGTATGGAATTAAGGGAAGGGTGGGTCATCCCAAGAACCCGCAAAGAAACAATTGGTTTCGGTAAATGCTGCCACGGTACCTACTACAACTCCTACCAATACCTACTCAACAAAGTCGTATGAAGGTAACCGTCCAAAGTGCACCAAATGCACTTACCACCACCATGGATCCTGTCGGGAAATGCAGTGCGCCAACTGCAACAGAAAGGGACACACAACTCGTTTCTGCAAGGAGCCCGCAAGGCCGATCACTCGAGTTCCTAGTACATGTATAGGTCAGACTTGCTACGGTTGTGGTGAGGTGGGCCACTACAGGAGAAACTGCCCTAAGGCAGCAGGCACCGGCGGTGTGGGACGAGTTTTGACTATAGGCCACGACGAAGCTATAGCCGACCCAACTGTAGTTGCTGGTACGTTCCTCCTCGATAATTCATATGCATGCATATTATTCGATAGTGGAGCGGAGAGAAGCTTTGTGAGTCAAAACTTTATTCACTTACTTAAACCTAAACCTAGCAAACTAAAAAAATCATTCACTGTAGAGATGGCCAACGGAAAAACCGAAAACACTAACTACATATACAAGGACTGTACGTTAACTTTAGACGGTCATTATTTCCAAATCGATCTTATGCTGGTTCCTATTAAAAGTTTTGACGTCATAGTTGGTATGGATTGGTTAAGTCTTCTTCGCGCCGACATTATGTGTTTTGAAAAAGCAATTCGCCTTAATCTCCCAAACAACGAAACATTAGTAATTTACGGCGACAAATCAAGTACGAACCTTCGTATCATTTCGTGCATCCAAGCTCGAAAGTGTTTACGGAAGGATTGTCAAGCATTCCTAGCGCACATAGTTGATACAAGCCAGGAACTGAAGGACATCAAGAACATTCCAGAAGTACGCAACTTTCTCGATATCTTTCCAGAAGAACTACCAGGATTACCACCACAATGCCAAGTCGAATTCAGAATCGAATTAGCTCCAGGGGCTACCCCAGTAGCGAAATCACCTTATCGTCTAGCACCAGCAGAGATGCAAGAACTATCCAGTCAACTTAATGAGCTTCTGCAAAAAGGATTCATAAGACCAAGTTTCTCACCTTGGGGAGCATCGGTCTTGTTCGTAAAGAAGAAGGATGGATCATTCCGTATGTGCATCGACTACAGAGAGCTGAACAAACTTACTGTCAAGAACCGTTATCCTCTACCCCGCATTGACGATTTGTTTGATCAACTTCAAGGAGAAAACTACTTCTCGAAGATAGATCTACAATCCGGATATCACCAACTACGGGTATGTAACAGCCCAAAATCTCAAGTATTGTTAAATTGCATTTTGGGGTGTTTTAAAGGGGAGACTCGGCGAGTTGGAGCCAGACTCGCCGAGTAGGGTCGCAGATTTGGTCGCGGGTTCGCGACTGGACTCGACGAGTCCAGGTATGGACTCGGCGAGTCGACGCTGTTCAGCGGAAACCCTAGCCGTTTCGTATTGGGTCGTATATAAGGGTTGTTATGTCGTCATTTCACGTCTTTTGGCCGATTGAGGAGAACCCTAAACGACCGTGGCATCTAGAGCAAACTTGAAGGCCATTATTGACTTTGAAGGAATTATGGTGCAAGAAGAGGAAGGATTTTGGCCAAAGGAAGATCAAGGGGGTCGAGTTCTGAGGTTTGGGGACACAGAGAGTACGTTTTCAGGTTATGTTTCGGATCATTCCTGTTATTTTGATGTGTACACGAATTTAGGGTTTATGAAACCCATTTGGAGATTAGATGGATTGTTGTGTCGTTATCCAATGTTTATAACCTTGTATTAGGACCCTTAGAGGTCCAGAAGGTCCCATGTTTGTATATTCGGGAATATATGTATCTCAGGAAGCAGTTCGATCGACTGCATGGCGTGGACTCGCCGAGTCGGATGAGCAGACTCGGCGAGTAGCTTGAAGATTCACTGGGACTCGCCGAGTTTGTTCTTCAGACTCGGCGAGTAGAGTCGGGGTGGCCCCGCGATTCTTCCACGAGGACCTCGTCGAGTCAAGAGGGATACTCGACGAGTAGAAAGGGAACATTCAGGAATTTGTGAGGACGACTAGACTCGCCGAGTCGCCAGGGTACTCGCCGAGTCCAGTCGAGATGGCCGTTGACCAGAGTTGACCGGTGTGATTTCTTAGGGTCAGTTAACATGGAAGATAGAAGTATTAATGAAGAGATATATGATGTTACAGGGAGCTTGTAGCTCGGAGGATCAAGTGCAAGGGATTTCAGGAGTTGTTATCTTCCAGCGTCCGCGAGGTGAGTTTTCTCACTATACTGTACCCGGAAGGGTTTGATTGTGTGACCGGAAGGTCAAGTATGTTATGTGTTATGTTTATATGCTATAAATGGAAAGTTAGCTGCTACGCGTGATATACATGTTTATATATGGGCCGGAAGGCAAATTATTATGTGACAGAAAGGTCAGGTATGATATATGATGTATGTGCTTTATGTGTTAGAGTATGTTACGGGCCGGAAGGCAGGTTGATATATGATATATGTGCTTTATGTGTTAGAGTATTTGTGTTATGTGTTATATATGTGTATGGGCCGGAAGGCAATTATCTTATGGGCCGGAAGGCAATTATCTTATGGGCCGGAAGGCAATTATCTTATGGGCCGGAAGGCAAACATCTTATGGGCCGGAAGGCGATTATCTCATGGGCCGGAAGGCATTGTGCAGTGGACCGGAAGGTCAGGGCCTGGAAAGGCGTACGTGCGTAAGGTGTATATTGGGGAACTCACTAAGCTTCATGCTTACGTTGTTTATGTTATGTTGTTTCAGGTTCTTACAGTAACGCGGGATGGCAACGGTTCGATTGTACACACCGAAGAAAGAGTTGTGTTTTGGAGGATCCTGGTCTTCTATTATAATAAAAATGAAACTATGTTTTGTAATTCGAATGTGAATAAGATTTTAAACAAGTGTATTAATTTTAAATTGATTATTTAAATAAAAAATTTTCGTCTTGAAAATCACGGTGTTACAATTGGTATCAGAGCCTTGGTTTGAGGGATTCGGACGCGCCTACGGGTAAATCTGGACTCAAACTGAGGAAGTAAGAAAAAGTTTTCCAAATAAATGGTTTTCTAAAAGTGAATAAGAGTTCGAAGAGGAAGCAAGAAAGAGCAGTGTGTACAATCAGCCAGAGCCAAACGGTGATTTCCCAAAATACCCTTACTTTTGTGTTACGAAATATTTATTATGCACTTATGAAATATTATTGCATGTTAGAGACAGGCTAGGTATTTCATATCTTAGGACTAGAGTGGCCTGATTTGTGATGCCTTAGTCTAGGGTTTGTGGTTATATGTGCGTTATGCTTTTGTGTGTATGTGATGAGTGAGGGTATCTAGTTAGAACGCACGAGGGGTAGAGCTACAGAGTACAGTGGTACTTCCGAGGATGAGCCGAGAAGGTGGAGCTATCACAGCTAGGGAGTCCTATGTATGCTTCGATGCTCGAATGCTGCTTGCTTCGTGCTTTGTGGAGTTCTCGATGATGGGAGACAGCTACTAAGTGAGTATGACGATACTCAGGAGGTAGATGTTTGGCATCATTAGGAGCTCTTCAGCAGCTGATAGCAAAGAAGTGGGAGGACGGCGGAAGGGGCTAGAGATTAAACCTAGCCAAGATGGGTGCGCGGGTAGAGTAGAGGATTTCGCTGGGGAGCGAGCATGCGAGATGGGATTGGTGAAAAGAGTAGGTCGATCAGCTACTTAGGAACTCTGGGATGGTCCGTGTGGAAAGTATGGGTAGATGTGGCAGGTAGTATGGGCCCGTACTACTGAAAGCAGAGGACCCATACTTGATACAGGGAGCATTCTGAAGGTCCTAAGGAACAGATTGAGGAGTGATGTTATGGTTCGAATACGATACGTCGGAGCGGACTGCGGAGCGATGTTATGGTCCGGATACCATACATCGGGACAGATTGAGGATGGATGTTGTGGTTCGAGCACCATACATCGGAGCGGATTACAAAGTGATGTTATGGTTCGTGTACCATACGTCGGAACAGATTGAGGAGTAATACTATGGTTCAGGCACCATGCACCGAAGCAAATGGAGAAGGGATGTCATGGGATGAGTATCGTAGTTCGTAGTGGATGATGTTGGTGACTATCTTGTTATCCGGTTAGGATCGATGAGGTAGAGATTGGATGCTATGGGTTTTAGGCCTGTGAACCATGATTGAGGATGGAGAGGCGTTCCTTGAGGGGAAAGGCGAGTACCTATCAGAGTATGGTGGTAGGGAGTTAAAGGGGGAGGAAATTTCGGTCTGAGTCGAGAAATCGGTCGATAGAGGAGAGGTCACCTTCTAGGTGGGTAGTGCCATTTATGTTCGTGTGCAAGACACGAGAGGTCTGGTGTTTCAGTCTTGGATTTGGGAGTACACCCTGCAGGTGATTATCGATAATGACTTCCCTCAGAGCATCAGGTAGCGGGTGTGCCGCGAGACAGTGATTTACCGTGAGCAGACAGTCAGTTGGGACTGAGGTAGTCGAGAACCACACCACACCTAATTGAGAAGGACAGGTTGTGTTATAGTGGTAGCAGTGAAGAGTTCAGTCGAGTTTTGCAGTGCAGAGAGTTTCGTCTATGTTGAGAGTGAGTTCCTGTTCTTGGGACAAATCCGGCGTTGGATATGGGTTGATGAGTTGAGCTGAGAGGAACGATGATTTTGCGGTGCAGTCTACGAGTCAAAGATGTTATCGAGCGGAGCAGATGCTTAGTGTTGGATTGGTATGGGATTTGGAACGATTAGAGACAGCCGTGATGAGAAGTTCTTGGGAGTTAACCAGAGGTTCAGAGTATAGAGGGTTGATTGACTTCATAAGGGGAGGGACTATTGGGCGTTGCATAGCACTTTCCTGGAGCAGGTACGATTTCGCTGGTGAAAGATAGTCGTGGGTTGATGATATGCTAACTAGTGACGGTTCGAACCCTAGTGGGGGAGAACCGGGTGCGGTACGTAGAAAACAAAGAGTTGGCAAGAGTAGTTATAAACGGAGTATAGAGATATGCAGTAAGAAATCATGAGACCAGAGGTGTCGATGATCGAGTTAAGGGGTCAGAGTGAGTTAATGCGGGAAGTACTTGAAGAGGAGAATGAACGTATTCATGACAGGTGATTGGTGTTGTTGCAAGAAGATAGAGAATGATTGGGCAGTCAACTTCTGGAGTCGGTATGCGTATCCTTGTTTGGATTTTGAGTGTCGGGAAAAAGGGATTTGGAGAATTATCAGCGCATTTCGTACGTTAACGTTATCTCGCATTCCAATCGAGAAATTAGATGCACCAAGGTTGTAAGGCGGGGAAAATATAGGTTTAATTATGGGGTGCAGGAGATCAGTGGTGGTGGTAGTATTCTGGGATATTCGGGTATGATATCCTTATTTTGGAGTTATTCGGGAATCCCGAATTGAATCGACGTGTGGCATATCAGGTATCTGCGGAATTAGTAGGAGTCTTCGGGTATGGGCATTCAGGGAGATTATTTGAGAGGGTGGATTTTCGCAAGATGGGCGTTCGTTATGTTGATTGCCTCCATAGTCTGTGGTGGATGTTCGAGTCGCAGTACTCACTAGTCAGAGGGTGTTGTGATGCTGCGTGGAGTTGCAGTACTCACTGGGTGGCAAGAAAAATTTTATGTTGGAATATTTTCGAGCAGCGTATGAGGTGGAAGAGTTTCGAGTTTGGGTAGCCCTGATATTGAGTCTTTGGAGCTTGTATGTTGAGTCAGGGGCGAAACGGGGGTCTTCGTCTCTGTCGGGGGGATGCGGGGAGATACGCAAGGAAGAGGCACAGCAGAAACCATAGATTAGAGTTGAGACGATCCTCGGTGGGATTGTATTTTCTCTCACGAGGAAAAGAAGATTTTGTGACTTACGTGTCACTGGGTCGGGATAGTGGTCACGGGGAGAAAAGTCAGTGGAATATTTGGATCGCGATATGGGTGACCGTTGGGGGCTCGGATGTGGAGCCAAAAGTTGATCTGGTACTTAGTCTTGAAGAGGAATATGGGAAAGGAGCTCATCATGATGACATCTGAGGACACTTTAGAGAGGGCGAACGATGCGGACGTTCGAAGACATGTTCCGGGCATGTGTATTAGCTGTCGGAGGAAGCCGCGGTACGTAATTATCATTGGTTGAGTTGTTCCATATTAACAGCCATCATTAGTGCATTAGTATGCCGCCCTTTGAGCTGTTGCATGGAAGGTGATGTCGGAACCTCGTTCGTGGAGGAAAGGTAATGCATGGACTCGAGAGTCCTTGCGAGCAGATCCAGTGCATGTGTGATACAGGGAGTAGTGTCAAGGTTGTCAAGCGGGTTTCACTAAGTGAGGGAAGGGAAAGGTATGTTGGGGCTAATGCAGCCAAGGTAGGTGGTTGCAGGAAGAGAACTCGTGAGAGTTGCCCTAAGATTGAGAATGGGTCCCTCAGTTGTTCCGATATGGATAAGTGGGCTTAGGATCGGGGAAACCGGTAATTCCGAGTTTCATAAGCCTTATGAGTCGTGTGATCATTGAGATTTAGAGCAGAGTCGCGTCTTGGGTAATTCTCGGTTGTAGGAAGTGGTGGATAGTGCATCGATCGTGTTTTGGTCGACAGAGCAGATGCGTCAGGCTAATCAGAGGTTAAAGATCGTTTAGAGTTGACAGGAAGGTTATGCAGACAGACGCCGTTGCGGGCATGTGGTTCAGGTCGGCGACTTCGTATTCCTGACGGTCTCTCCCTGGGAAGGGGTGTTTGGATCCAAGAAGAGGGGTAAGTAGGGGCCGGTATGTTGGGTCTTTGCGTGAAGGTGCGAAGGTAGGAAAAGTGGCATACCGGTTGGAGCTGCCAACGGAATTTAGATGGATCCATGACACTTTTAGGTGTCGCAATTGAAGAGGTGTATAGCGGATGAGTCAGCAGTGGTTCTACTAGAGAACGATTAGGTGGATGCGAGCCTGTGTTACGCCGAGAGGCCAGTGAGCATCAGGGATCGGAAGATCAAGTTTCTGAGGAACAAGGAGGTACCTCTGGCATTGATTCAGTGGCAACCTCGGAAGATATCGGAAGTGTTTAGGGAAGCCGAAACGTGTGATGCGGGAGCAGCATCCAGAACTATTTTCAGAGTGAGACTTCGAGGGCGAAGTCTAATTCTAGTGGGGGAGAATTGTAACAGCCCAAAATCTCAAGTATTGTTAAATTGCATTTTGGGGTGTTTTAAAGGGGAGACTCGGCGAGTTGGAGCCAGACTCGCCGAGTAGGGTCGCAGATTTGGTCGCGGGTTCGCGACTGGACTCGACGAGTCCAGGTATGGACTCGGCGAGTCGATGCTGTTCAGCGGAAACCCTAGCCGTTTCGTATTGGGTCGTATATAAGGGTTGTTATGTCGTCATTTCACGTCTTTTGGCCGATTGAGGAGAACCCTAAACAACTGTGGCATCTAGAGCAAACTTGAAGGCCATTATTGACTTTGAAGGAATTGTGGTGCAAGAAGAGGAAGGATTTTGGCCAAAGGAAGATCAAGGGGGTCGAGTTCTGAGGTTTGGGGACACAGAGAGTACGTTTTCAGGTTATGTTTCGGATCATTCTTGTTATTTTGATGTGTACACGAATTTAGGGTTTATGAAACCCATTTGGAGATTAGATGGATTGTTGTGTCATTATCCAATGTTTATAACCTTGTATTAGGACCCTTAGAGGTCCAGAAGGTCCCATGTTTGTATATTCGGGAATATATGTATCTCAGGAAGCAGTTCGATCGACTGCATGGCGTGGACTCGCCGAGTCGGATGAGCAGACTCGGCGAGTAGCTTGAAGATTCACTAGGACTCGCCGAGTTTGTTCTTCAGACTCGACGAGTAGAGTCGGGGTGGCCCTGCGATTCTTCCACGAGGACCTCGTCGAGTCAAGAGGGATACTCGACGAGTAGAAAGGGAACATTCAGGAATTTGTGAGGACGACTAGACTCGCCGAGTCGCCAGGGTACTCGCCGAGTCCAGTCGAGATGGCCGTTGACCAGAGTTGACCGGTGTGATTTCTTAGGGTCAGTTAACATGGAAGATAGAAGTATTAATGAAGAGATATATGATGTTACAGGGAGCTTGTAGCTCGGAGGATCAAGTGCAAGGGATTTCAGGAGTTTTTATCTTCCAGCGTCCGCGAGGTGAGTTTTCTCACTATACTGTACCCGGAAGGGTTTGATTGCGTGACCGGAAGGTCAAGTATGTTATGTGTTATGTTTATATGCTATAAATGGAAAGTTAGCTGCTACGCGTGATATACATGTTTATATATGGGCCGGAAGGCAAATTATTATGTGACAGAAAGGTCAGGTATGATATATGATGTATGTGCTTTATGTGTTAGAGTATGTTACGGGCCGGAAGGCAGGTTGATATATGATATATGTGCTTTATGTGTTAGAGTATTTGTGTTATGTGTTATATATGTGTATGGGCCGGAAGGCAATTATCTTATGGGCCGGAAGGCAATTATCTTATGGGCCGGAAGGCAAACATCTTATGGGCCGAAAGGCAAACATCTTATGGGCCGGAAGGCGATTATCTCATGGGCCGGAAGGCATTGTGCAGTGGACCGGAAGGTCAGGGCCTGGAAAGGCGTACGTGCGTAAGGTGTATATTGGGGAACTCACTAAGCTTCGTGCTTACGTTGTTTATGTTATGTTGTTTCAGGTTCTTACAGTAACGCGGGATGGCAACGGTTCGATTGTACACACCGAAGAAAGAGTTGTGTTTTGGAGGATCCTGGTCTTTTATTATAATAAAAATGAAACTATGTTTTGTAATTCGAATGTGAATAAGATTTTAAACAAGTGTATTAATTTTAAATTGATTATTTAAATAAAAAATTTTCGTCTTGAAAATCATGGTGTTACAGGGTACTTGAAGGGGATATTCCCAAGACAGCTTTCCGAACTCGTTATGGACACTACGAATTTGTCGTAATGCCATTTGGATTAACCAACGCACCAGCAATATTTATGGACCTAATGAATAGGGTATGCTGTCCCTACTTGGATCAGTTCGTCATTGTCTTTATCGATGATATACTTATCTACTCCCGAAGTAAGGAAGAGCATAGTCAGCACTTACGAAAAGTCCTAGAAACACTGCGATCGGAGAAACTCTATGCGAAGTTCTCTAAATGTGAATTTTGGATTCGAAGAGTCGAATTTTTGGGCCACGTAGTTAGCGAGAAAGGGATACACGTGGACCCCTCCAAAATCAAGGCCATCGAGAACTGGTCGGCACCAAAGACACCTACAGAAATTCGTCAATTTCTAGGTCTCGCTGGCTACTATCGCAGATTCATAAAGAACTTCTATAGCATTGCAAAACCTCTTACTACATTAACCCAGAAAGGCATGGCCTTCGATTGGGAAGCAAAACAAGAGAAGGCATTCCAAACACTGAAACAGGCCTTGTGCACCGCGCCGATACTATCCCTCCCCAAAGGGATAGAAGACTTCGTAGTGTATTGCGATGCGTCAAATCAAGGACTTGGTTGTGTTCTTATGCAGAGAGGGAAAGTTATTGCTTATGCCTCCCGATAGCTTAAGACACACGAAGTGAACTATACGACACACGATCTTGAGTTAGGAGCAGTAGTATTTGCTCTAAAGATCTGGAGACATTACTTATACGGAACAAAGAGCACTATTTTCACTGATCACAAGAGCCTTCAACATATTTTTAATCAGAAGGAACTCAACATGCGACAACGACGATGGGTTAAGTTACTCAATGACTACGAATGTGAAATTCGTTATCATCCTGGCAAGGCCAACGTGGTAGCCGACGCCCTCAGTCGAAAGGAATACACTGGTCGGAGGGTCAGATCTCTGACTATGACTATCCATTCCCACTTATCCACACAAATTAAAGAGGCACAACTGGAAGCTTTACGACCTGAAAATGTGGTGGGTGAATCCCTGCGGGGAATGGAGAAGAATCTAGAAGTCAAGAGTGGCGGAGCATATTATCTTATGAACCGAATCTGGACACCGAAACATGGTGGGTTCAGAGACGTAGTAATGACTGAAGCACACAACACGAGGTATTCCGTTCACCCGGTTTCAGATAAGATGTATCTGGATCTTAAGAACTTTTACTGGTGGCCTAACATGAAAGCAGAAATTGCTACCTTCGTAAGTAAATGCCTTACTTGCGCTAAGGTTAAGGTCGAGTATCAGATTCCTTCAGGATTACTACAACAACCAGAGATACCAGAATGGAAATGGGAACGAATTACTATGGACTTCATAACCAAGTTGCCTAAGACGATGGGTGGACTCGATACCATATGGGCTATCGTCGACAGGTTGACCAAATCTGCGCATTTCCTACTCATCAAGGAGACTGACAAAATGGAAAAGCTTACAAGAACTTACTTAAGGGAAGTAGTGCGACTGCATGGTGTTCCGATATCCATTATCTCCGATCGAGATAGTAGATTCACTTCAAGATTCTGGCAGTCACTACAAGGTTCCCTGGGGACTAAGATAGACATGAGTACAGCCTACCACCCACAAACAGACGGGCAGAGTGAGAGGACGATACAAACCCTAGAAGATATGTTGAGAGCCTGTGTGATTGACTTTGGAAAGGCATGGGATATCCATTTACCCCTTATTGAATTTTCATACAACAATAGTTATCATACAAGCATAAAGGCTGCTCCGTTCGAAGCCCTCTATGGCCGAAAGTGCAGATCCCCTCTGTGCTGGACTGAAGTGGGCGATACCCAGTTAGCTAAAGGAAGAGTTCCTGAAAGCACTCTCACCGGTCCGGAAATCATACGAGAAACAACAGAGAAGATCGTTCAGATTCGTGAACAATTGAAAGCCTCTAGAGACCGACAGAAAAGCTACGCTGACCAAAGGAGGAAACCTTTGGAATTCCAGGTAGGAGACCACGTTTTATTAAAGGTCTCACCGTGGAAGGGTTTAATACGCTTTGGAAAGCGGGGGAAACTAAATCCAAGATACATAGGGCCTTTCGAGATTCTTGCCAGAATCGGCCCTGTAGCTTACAAGCTTAACCTACCGCGTGAACTTAGTAACATACATCCAACCTTCCACGTTTCAAACTTGAAAAAGTGTCTGTTCGATGAGACTCTTGTTATTCCACTCGATGAAATCGAGATCAACGAGAGCCTCAACTTTGTGGAAGAACCAAAAGAAATCATGGACCGAGAGGTCAAGCAAACAAAACAAAGTCGCATACCCATCGTGAAGGTTCGCTGGAATGCCAAGCGGGGACTTGAATTCACATGGGAACGCGAAGATCAGATGAAACAAAAATACCCTCATCTATTTCATGTTCACTAGTATCTTTACTACTTTGAATTTCGGGACTAAATTCCCTCTAACGGGGGGATGATGTGACAACCCAATATTTCAACTCCTTGTAATGGCCTATTAGGTCAAGTATTGTAATCATTTTTGAGTTAGTAAAAACTAATGCTGATAATAAAATGTCCAAAAAGTTTCTATTTAATTACCAACTATGTTTTATATCATTAAACCGGGATCGTACGTAAAAAGAATGCACAAAAACCCGGCTTCGTATATTGAAGTTAAGATTTTTCCAATTCTGGCTTAGTATCAGACAACTGAAAACTCGAATCGGAGATCTAGTGACTTTTGGCTGGAATAACCTAAACGAGAATCGAAGGTCTCGACAATGGTTATTCAGCGGTAAAAATTCTGGCAAAAACCGACGTCAGATAAAGAAGTTATGAATTTTTAAAGAAATTCCTTAATCACGTTATTTTAACAAATAAATAATAAAAATAATTTCGGAATTTGCCGATGGAATCTAAATGAAAGTTGTAGATCGTAGTCTCACCTTCGCGGGGATATAAAGAACGTCGAAAACGGAGTTCGTATGAAGGAGATATGAATTTTTGAAGTTTGATAAATAATTTATATATAATTTTTATTGAAAACTTAGGTATTATCCGAAGTCTGAGTCACGAACGTACGCCCCGCGTACACGACTACGCCCAGCGTACTTGAGGCCACGGCCTCGGATCGTCCACGTCACCCCTATGCGACCCTACCCCCCATCCCATCCGAAGTGCGAGGCAGTCGAGGACTCGGTCATGCGTGACGTACGCGTACGCCCCGCGTACCGAGGCGGTTCCAGCCTCTTATAAATAAGATGAGAGGGTTCCCGGAAATTTTGCTCATTCTCTCTCACTTTTCTTGCGTTTTAACTCGTTTTCCGTGCCCGCACTACCCCGAAGCCCTGATCATTTTGCTCCAAGTCCCGAAGGTCGATTTTACTCCCGAGATTCCCGAGAATCCAGAGAATAATCCGTTTCCCAAGACAAAACTCTGCCCGGTTTTCCATCTCGCTATCTTCAAACTTTCAAGTGAGTTCATACCCTTTAATTAACCCTTTTAAATATTCTAAATGCTTTTATATGCTTTTATGGGGGGGGGGGGGGAATACAAGTGAACACACGACTACTATCGGGTGTTATTTATAAAGATTTTTATACACTGTTATTAAGAGGAATCACATGTGATTTATAAACTTTATAGGGAACTCCCGTATACAAAATATATTACAGTAGCATTCTATCTTTAAAACTATAAATGGTCGTAATGCATGTGTGAACTAAACATTTCTTAAATTTAAAATATATGGTGTCTATCTTAGACTCTACAAAAATATGTGCTTTCATAACAAGTGATTTCTTTTCTAGATATTCTAAAACAAACGAGGCACACTTTTAGAAAACTATAATAGGTATGGTTTCATGAGGATATTGCTAACTTTTACATACTAGAAACACGATTTTCGAGAAATTACTTTCATGTACAACAACAAACGAACATTTCAACACGTAAATCTGTTTTTATACTACGGTTCTGTGAGACATTTACTTCACGTACGTTCGAGTACACATTTCAAGTCCTGTATTATATACCAGAATCCCTTGGATGGGGAGCATGGTGTTTGTGTATAGATCTATACGGGCTTGACAACCCGTGCCCTGACTGTTAGCTACAGTCCACCGTTTAGGGTGACAAACGTCATAACATTCCAACGCTTGAAGAACGTTGTGTATAGGCATCGCAAGTCAATAGTATGGTTATAAAGCTCACAGGGAGTATTAAAAATACATTGATTTATGAGGTTTTCAACATATTGTTTACTCTTACAGTTACGTACCTTTTGGAAACAAACTTTGGTCTGGAAGGAAGACTACTTTTATACTAGTAGGAAATACAGGATTTTCTAAACACAAACAAACAAAGACAAGATATTTCATTTCATACAAACATTGTCATTAAATACTTATGAAACTCACCAGCTTAAATGCTGATCTACTCTTTCAAAATTACTTGTATGTCCCAGGGATTCAGTAACTACAGGTATCATTATGCTTTTGATGAAGAGATGCCGCAACGCCAGTTTAAATCTCATATTTTTGACATCATATTTGTAATTGGTTTTGAACATGTAACTTTTGACAAATGTAAACTTTCAATTATATATATATGATGGTTGTATTGCTTTCTTTACTATGTATTCATTTGTTACACTACCACATAAAGTCATCCACCCTCGAACGTTTCCGTCGTTCAGGTTTGGGGGTGTTACATAGATGAATCTAAGTGGGGGAGAATCTTTCAGATAGCCAAGATGGAAGAAAGTGTGAGACGAGGATGCGTTTCACATCCACATTGAGGGAGAAAAGGCGGCCTTAGGGGCCGACTGAGCATAGGATAACAAGGGATGGGAGTTCGGGAAACTCCCCTGATGGGTTTTGAGCATTCTAGCGCTCCTAAGGTTTACTTGCAACCCTAGAAACCTTGGATCTAGCTTTTACTAATATATACACAAATTTGATTTTCCAAGGTTCTTAACCTAACTAGCATGGCATGGGGAACTTTGAAACATAAAAAGCTAGTAGAGTTACATACCTTTTGGTAGTTGTTGATTGCTTGGAGTTTGAGAGCCTAGCACCAATAATGTGGATGCCTCAAATGGAAGTCACAAATCACCACAAACCTTGGAAACTTGAGAGAGTAGTAGAATACTTTTAGAAATCGGCCACCCTTAGTTCTCACACAAAACTAGTGTCATTTGAAGTGCCAAGGACTCCTTTATATAGTGTGGTGGATTAGGGTTACATCCATGTAAAGCCTAATACCCATGACCTTTCATTTCCATGAAATACATTGGTTAAAGCACCATGGACTATCCATGGACTTACCATGCAAGCCTAGCTCATTCTAAATAAGCATTAGCCTACATTATATAAATACAAGAGTCCATATTTAATTAGTCACCCTTTTGATCACTAAATTAATTCTAAACTAATTTTAGATCAAGACTAATTAAATAATATGATTTCATATTAATATATTAGAACTTATAATATATTACTAAATCATAACTTATACTATTCTCAAAATATTATCCATATAAATTGTTCGGGTGAAGTGCAAACCAAATGAACCATGTCGGGTCGAGTCAAGTACATCTCAAATATAGTTATGGACTTAGACACCTTATCCAACAGTCTCCCACTTGGATAAGTCTAATAACTATATTTGCAATTATGACTTCAAGAACTGACTGGCAATCGTAGCTCTTAAAACTCTATTGAACTATGAAGCACCAGTTTAGATAAGGGATCATATAATCCTCTGTTCTAGATATCAGCCAGGCAAATACATGGAACAACGTCTTACTTATTGTCCAGTAGTTTGTTTCCCAATTTTCGATTTGTTTGACATAGAACTTAATTAAACACAACAATTTAGTTCTAATCGGGTCCGGTACATGGGTCAACACAAAATCATCGAGGGTGTGACAACTCGAAATTTATTCCATCAATGTAACCCACTTTCGTTAATAAAATTAATTTTTATTAAAAGTTTTCTGTTAATTTCTTAAGTTAAGTAAATCAATTGGAGTTATTGTCGTAATTCCATACGTGACGGAAAACGAAAAATCACGCGAAAAACCCCGGTTTCGGTTAGTGTTTGGTGGACCCCCACCCTGACCGTAAACTCAACCCTATATAAGGGTTGAGTGGTCTTCATTCCCACCTTTTTAATACTCTAGAAACTTTCTCTCTCTACTCTCTCTCTAAAATTTCAGGATTTTAATCAAGAAACACTCCTTCAAGCTTCACATAAGTAAGTAAACCTCTCCTAGCTAGTTATTTGCTTAGAATACTTGCAAATTTATGGATTAAACACCTAAAAACCCCAAGAACATTGGGTTTACGGTTTAGGAACCTCCCAAAACCGCAAAAACCCCAAAAAGGGGTTTTGATGCCCCAAAATCCATCCAATGCTTCGCTAAAGAATTAGGAACTTGCATGAATGATCTAAGAACCCCAAAACACAAAATGAAAGGAGTAAACATGAGTTTACAGTTTGGGGACCTCCCAAAACAGTAAACACCTTCTAAGGGTGTTAAAATGCCCTTAACACCATCCATGGCTTGCATAAGTGACTAGAACTTTACATGTTTAACCTAGATGCACCAAAACACATAAGGGACAAACATGAGTTTACGGCCGTAAACCCATGTGTTTACGGCAGTAAACTCCCCAAAGAGGGATTCAAAAACCGTAAACTCCATAAAGGGTCCATTCCAAGCCCCAATCACTTCCATAGCCCTTGATTCGGGTCTAGCATAATTCCTTGAGTAGTTTAAGACCTTCGAGCACCCAATAACACCATTTCCATGAGTTTACGGCCATAAACTCATGGTGGAAATGGTCCCAGAACCGTAAACACCCGTAAGGGTCCCCATTTGAGGAGCAAATCCATAGTGAGGCCATACACTCCTTAGATGCAACTCGTATCACTCCTAACATTTGTGGTAAAGTGTTTTCATGTATTAGGAGGTCCTTACTTGTATAATTAGTTATTAAATGACTAATTAGATACCATTATGTATCACTTCATGTTACATAGGGTTTGTGGGTGTGTTCAAGTCCTCACTTAACACCTAGCATCCTACCCGACACTTCCATCCAATCCATTCACTGTAGGTGAGTTCATACCCCTACACCTTTTTACCGAATTTTCACGTTTTTAGGGGGGAATACAAGAAAAAGTACAAGGGAACTTGTACTCAAAACCTATTATTTCATATGAAATATTTACATGTTCACTATGCTTTTAACACAGAAAACCATATTACCAACCGATTAATAAATCAACTTGTAAAGTTAGTTTTCAAAACTAAAGCAAGGAAACTCGTGAATCTCATCATAAAATGTTATATTTTATATTTTACAAAGGATTCATGCCAACCATAGAACAGGATTTTCTATATTACTACTTGTAAATTCATTATTCTTAAGAATTGGAGACACGTCCTTGGTAACACTCCACCAGATTACGCAACTGTAGGACTAACCCTGTAACCTGAATCTCTTGGAGGGAGAACGTGAAATTTGTGTATAGATCTATACGGGACTGACTACCCCGCACTTTGCTGCTAGCTACAGTGGGACCGACAGGTCTACGGTTGACAAAGTCATAAATGATATTGGCCCCCGTTACGCGCCATATCCAGTTTATTGTATGGTTATAGAACTCGCAACTTAGATAATGGAGATTTACTATTGGTAATAATGAACCTAGTGAAGTAACCTCAAAGTGTTATCTGTTTTGATTACTAGAGGGTATCAGCAATACCCTTAGGAATTAGTTCACTACTTACTTATTGGTTTTATATGCGTATTAAAGCTAATGCATCTCATTGAGTGTAACATAGTTTTTTTCCAGAAAACTACACCTAACAATACAAGTAGGGTAGATACTCGTACACTTCATTTCAGGATCGTTAACCAACTATTAACTATTAAGGAAAATATGGATTTTTCCTGGGTTAACTTAACTTTTCATAAACATACTGTTTAACAAATGGATAATCAAACTTCTTTTATAAGAAAATATGGGATTTTCTTGAGAAACAACTTTTAAAAAAAGGAACATTTTCTTTCACCAGAATCAACCACTTATGAACTCACCAGCTTTATGCAGATATTTCTAAAACTGCTTGTATTCTCAGGTCAACCATAGACAGGTATTTCTGCTAATTTTTTGAGAAGACGGAGCATATAGAAGTCTCGTCTTTACTTTTGATTATACGGATGTATATAAACTAGGTTGTCAATGTTTTTAAAAAATGTAAATATTCTTATTGTAATGTAATGGTTGTGTTTACTCTGCTTAGTATGTACAATGGTTGTGATACTACACATGACGTCCTCCGCCCCGGAATGTTTCCGCCTTCGGTTTCGGGGTGTCACAGATTGGTATCAGAGCAATTGTTTATATTGAACTAAGTATCCTTAGCGATAGTTTACTTGCTTTAGTAACTCATTCCTATTCTATCACTTAGTAGAACACTTTATCTATCATATAGAGATATATCTTGCTTCGTATCTTCAAATTCAATTATGTGGACTTACCATCCTCTCCTTCCTGATCATTTTAGAAAGAGATGTTTCTAAAGAAAAGACCCAAATCAAAGAACAACAATCCTCCTCCACCACCTCCTCAGTATGATCCCGCGATGTTTCAAGTAGCTGTTACTGCTGTTGTGGCTGCCGCGATGTCACAAATGAACCCCGACGACTCAGGCAGGGCAGGAGGTTGTACCCATCCTCAAAATCAGGAAGGTGGTCGGGGACACCAGAAGGAGTGTTCCTATAAGGAATTCATGAATGCAAAACCCACATCCTTCGATGGTACTGGAGGTGTTATTGCCCTGACACCATGGTTCGAAAAGATCGAGTCCATTTTTGAAATCAGTTCCTGTTCCGAAGTCAACAAAGTAAAATTCGCCACTTGCACCTTCGCCAACAGGGCACTGACCTGGTAGAATGGTCGGGTCAAATCCCTAACCCTACCAGTGGAGAACGCTATGGGTTGGGAGAGCTCGAAAGAGCTCATGCTTGCTGAGTACTACCCTCGGGGCGAAATGCAGATACTGGAGCACGAACTCTGGAACCTAAAGATGAAGGGTTCCGATGTTGCCGCCTAAACTTCTAAGTTTGAAGACCTAGCGCTCCTTTGCCCGGGGATGGTCACCCCGAAAAGAAAAAAAGATCGAAAGATACATTTGGGGGGTAACCCAGCCAACCTAAGGAAATGTCTTGGTTGCTAGGCCAAACACGTTCGACAGTGCTAAGTGCCTGGCGCAGACTATGATCGATCATGGAGTCGATCTCGATGAAGTGACCACCACTCCTGAACCGGCTAAAGAGAGTGGTGAGAAAATAAAATTATGGAAGCAGAAGAAGGGTCAATCTTCGTACGAGCCCTCAAAGAAACAACAAACGGTGGCAGTCCACGCTGCTACTTCCCCTGTTGCTACTCCTACCACTCAAGCACCTATCAGTAGATATGCTGGTACCCTTCCTCGATGCAACAAGTGTAACTACCACCATAATCCCGGTCCATGTCGTGAAATGTCGTGCTCTAAATGTGGCAAAAAGGGGCACACGATTCGATTTCGCAAGGCACCAGCTGAACCAACAAATCAAACATCTGGAACAGGCATCGGTCAAAATTGTTACAATTGTGGGGAAGTCGGGCACTACAAGATAAATTGCCCCAAGACTATAACAGCTGGTGGCACAGGGAGAATACTGACGATGGGACACGAGGAGGCAGTCGCTGATCCCACAGTTGTTTCCGGTACGTTCCTCCTTGGCAACTCTTATGCATGCATTCTTTTCGATTCTTGTGCTGAAAGAAGTTTTGTTAGTCATGCATTCAAGCACTTTCTTAAACATAAACCTCAACCATTATCCAAAACATTTACCATCGAGATGGCTAACGGTGAGAAGGAGAGCACTAACGATATATACGTAGGCTGCACCCTTACCCTCAACGACCATTCTTTCCCCATCGACCTCATGCTAGTCTCTATAAAAAGCTTCGATGTTATCATTGGCATGGATTGGTTGAGCCCCAATCATGCTGATATCCTTTGTTACGAAAAAGCTATCCATCTCAATCTCCCCTTTGGCAAAACCCTGATGATCTATGGTGATAAACTTAGCTCCAACTTTCGTATTATCTCGTGCATCAAAGCCCAGAAACTTATGTGAAAGGAGTGCCATTCATTCCTAGCCCATGTGAGAAACAAGAAACAAGAAGTTAAGGACCTCGAGAGCATTCCCGAAGTCTGCAACTTTCCTAACATCTTTCCCAAAAAGCTTCTGGGAATTCCTCCCGAGCGTCAAGTCGAGCTTCCAGGAATTCCCCGGAGCTACCCCCCGTAGCTAAGTCCCCATATCGCCTAGCACCATCAGAAATGCAAGAGTTATCCAGCCAACTCAATGAGCTGCTCAACAAAGGATTCATCAGACCAAGTTCCTCACCCTGGGGAGCCTTTCGAATGTGTATAGATTACCGTGAATTGAACAAGCTGACTGTTAAAAACCGTTACCCTCTTCCTCAAATAAACGACCTTTTCGAACAACTTCAGGGAGCCAGTTACTTCTCAAAAATAGACCTTAGATCAGGGTACCATCAGATACGAGTTCATGAGAGTGATGTTCCCAAGACAACATTCATGACTCGATATGGTCACTACGAGTTTGTAGTGATGCCCTTTGGTCTAACCAACGCACCGGCAGTGTTCATGGACCTGATGAAAAAGGTGTGTCGTTCGTATCTAGACAAGTTTGTTATTGTGTTCATTGACGATATACTTATCTATTCAAGAAGTGAGGAAGATCATAAACAACATTTGAGACTAGTACTGGAAACACTTAGATCGGAGAAGCTGTACGCAAAATTCTCTAAGTGCGAATTCTGGATTCGGAAGGTAACCTTCCTAGGTCACGTGGTAAGCGAGGAAGGCATACACGTGGTGTAACAACACAAATTTTCAAACAAATTTTTCATTTAAAATAAAGTGATTTTATTCAACTGAATACAATTATTCCAAGTTTCATATCAAAATACAATCATAAAATCCCCATGATCTCAATATAACAACAGTGTGTACTCATCACGCCGGCGCCTTCCCACGGTCCTCGCTAGTACCTGAAACACATACATAACAACTGTAAGCATAAATGCTTAGTGAGTTCCCCAGTATACTACTTACACATACACGCCTTTCCACGCCCTGACCTTCCGGTCTACAACACAACGCCTTCCGGCCCGTAACATAATCGCCTTCCGGCCCATAACATATACGCCTTCCGGCCCATAACATATTGCCTTCCGGCCCATAAACATACACATCACATAATACATTTATCCTAACACGTATAGCACATATATCATATATCATATCCGACCTTTCAGTCACATAACATATTGCCTTCCGGCCCACATAAACATACATAGCACGCATAGCAATTACCTTTCCATTTATAGCACTTATAACACATATCATATCCGACCTTCCGGTCACACAGTCAAACCCTTCCGGGTACAGTATAGTGAGAAGACTCACCTCGTGGGTAATGAAAGCTAGCGACTCATGAAATCGCTCGCACTCGATCCGCCGAGCTACAGACTCCCTATAATATCATGTATCCCTTATTAATACTTTTATCTTTCAAGACAGCTGACCCTAAGAAATCACATGTAGGTCAACTCTGGTCAACGGTCAACGGTCAACTTGACCGGACTCGGCGAGTGCTAAGGCGACTCGGCGAGTCTAGACGTCCTCACCAAATCCTGATGTTCCCTTTCTACTCGTCGAGTATCCCTCTTGACTCGACGAGTTCCTCGTGGAAGAATCGCGGGGCCACCCCGATTCCACTCGCCGAGTCTGAAGAACAGCTCGACGAGTCCTAGTTAATCTCCAAGCTACTCGCCGAGTCTGTTCATCGGACTCGGCGAGTCCATGCCATGCAGTCGATCAAACTGCTTCCTGAGATCAGTATTGTCCCGACCATTCATAGGTCTGGTCCTCCTAAGCTGGTACAATACGTAAGACCTTCATTTAGGTGCTCATGCTACACCCCAAGACTTGTAATTTACCTTTTGACTTAAGGCATAAGGATTCCAATCCAAAACCTCTCTTAATTCCCGAAATACACAGGCATGGGACATTCTGGACCTCTAAAGGTCCTAATACAGGGTTATAATCGTTTGGGGAACAAGGGTAATAATCAATCTAGTCACAAAAGGGTTCCATAAACCCTAAATCCATGCACATATCAACATAGCAGAATATGATCCGAAATATTACCTGAATAATGCACTCTTTGTGTCCCCAATCCTCAGAACTTAATTCCCTTGCTGTTCCTTTAGCCAAACTCTTCTCTTCCTTGCACAATAACTTCTTCAAGATCACCAATGGCCTTCAATCCTTGCTCTAGATGCCCACAACCGATTTAGGGTTCTTCTCAGTCGCTATAGTCGGACAATGACGGCCTATAAGTCCGCTATATACGTTCCAAAACCGAACGGCTAGGGTTTCCGCTGAACAGCGCAGACTCGCCGAGTCCATAATGGACTCGTCGAGTCCAGTCGCGAACCCGCGACCAAGTCTGTGGTCCTACTCGGCGAGTCTGGCTCCAACTCGCCGAGTCCCCTCCTAAAACACCCCAAAATCAATATTATGACAATACCTGAAATTCCAGGCTGTTACAACTCTCCCCCACTAGGACTAGACTTCGCCCTCGATGTCTCACTCTGCAAATAACTCCGGATGTTGCTCCCGCATCTCACGCTCCGGCTCCCAAGTCATCTCCGATCCTTTCCGGTGTTGCCACTGAACCAACACCAGAGGTACCTCCTTGTTCCTTAGAACCTTGATCTTCCGATCCCTGATGGCTACTGGTCTCTCGGCATAATTCAGGCTCGCATCCACCTAAATATCCTCTAATGGAACCACTACCGATTCATCGGCTATACATTTCCTCAACTGTGATACGTGAAAAGTATTGTGCATCTGTCCCAACTCTGCTGGCAACTCCAACCGATAAGCTACCCGGCCTACCCTTGCAATCACACGAAATGGACCTATAAACCGGGGCCCCAACTTGCCCCTCTTCCTGAACCGGATCACTCCTTTCCAAGGAGAAACCTTCAGGAGAACGAAGTCGCCAACCTGAAATTCAAGCTCGGACCGGCGCCTGTCCGCATAACTCTTCTGTCGGCTCTGGGCGGTCAATAACCTCTGTCTAACCTGCTGAATCTGCTCTGTCGTCTGAAGTACGATCTCCGTACTGCCCATCACTCTCTGTCCCACCTCTCCCCAGCAAATGGGGGTCCGACACCTCCTACCATACAACAACTCAAAAGGTGGCATACCAATGCTCGAATGATGGCTGTTGTTGTAGGAAAACTCTGCCAAGGGTAAATGCGCATCCCAGCTACCCCCGAAGTCTAACACACACGCTCGAAGCATGTCCTCCAATGTCTGAATCGTCCGTTCGCTCTGACCGTCTGTCTGGGGATGGTATGCGGTACTAAAATGCAGTTTAGTACCCAGCTCCTCATGGAATTTCTTCCAGAACCTGGAAGTGAAGCGTACATCACGGTCCGAAACAATCGAGATCGGCACTCCATGCCGAGATACTACTTCCCTCACGTATATCTCCGCCAACTTCTCCGCTGATGAACTCTCGCTGATGGCAAGGAAATGTGCACTCTTCGTCAACCTATCGACAATCACCCAAATTGCATCGGCTCCCATGGCAGTTCTCGGCAATTTGGTGATGAAATCCATAGTAATCTGTTCCCACTTCCACTCAGGAATCTCCAAAGGCTGCAACTTGCCATGCGGTCTCTGGTGCTCGGCCTTAACCCTACGGCAGGTCAAACACCTCTCAACGAACCAGGCGACGTCTCTCTTTATATAAGGCCACCAGTATTCCTTCCTCAAGTCCAAATACATCTTTGTAGCACCGGGATGAATCGAGAATTTCGATCTGTGAGCCTCTTCCATCAAAGTAGCACGCGTACCGCCCACGAACGGTACCCAAATCCGACCCTGAAATGTCAGAAGTCCTCGTCCATCCTTAACGAACTCTAAGATTAACCCAATGACCCGCTCTTTCTTCTGCATCTCGGATCTCACAGCCTCGGCCTGCGCCCCACGAATAGCATCCAATACCGGAGTCATCACCGTCAGTCTCAGACATATATCTCGCAATGGAGTGCTCTCCGCCCTGCGGCTCAATGCATCGGCTACCACATTAGCCTTGCCCGGGTGGTATAGGATTTCAAAGTCATAATCCTTGACCACATCTAACCACCTCCTCTGACGCATATTTAGGTTGGGTTGATCCATCAAATACTTCAAACTCTTATGGTCCGTGTATATCGTACATCGAACCCCATACAAGTAGTGACGCCAAATCTTGAGAGCGAATAGTACTGCCCCCAACTCTAGGTCATGCGTGGGATATCTCGCCTCGTGAGGCTTTAGCTGCCTCGATGCATAAGCTATCACATGACCTCTCTGCATCAACACTACACCCAGTCCCGAAATCGATGCGTTGCAATATACGACAAAATCTTCCATCCCTTCCGGGAGAGCTAATACCGGGGCTTCGCACAATCTCTGGCGAAGTGTCTCGAAAGAAGTTTGTTGCTCGGGTCCCCATGAGAATGCAACACCCTTCCGGGTCAGTCTGGTGAGCGGTACTGCGATCTTGGAGAAGTCTCTAATAAACCTCCGATAGTACCCCACCAACCCAAGGAAACTCCTGATCTCGGAAGGTGACTTCGGTACCTTCCAACTCATCACTGCCTCAACCTTGGCCGGATCGACCAATATCCCTGCCTGATTAACAACATGTCCAAGAAATTGGACCTCCCGCAACCAGAAGTCACATTTGGAGAATTTTGCATATAGCTTCTCCGACCTCAGTACCCCAAGGACCTCCCTCAAATGTCCCTCATGCTGCTCTCTAGATCGCGAATACACCAGGATGTCGTCGATAAATACAATCACAAACCGATCCAGCATCGGCCTGCATACCCTGTTCATGAGGTCCATGAACACTGTCGGGGCATTGGTGAGCCCGAAAGGCATCACCACGAACTCATAATGCCCATATCGCGTCCTAAATGCTGTCTTCTGGACGTCCTCATCCCGCACTCTTACCTGATGGTACCCTGATCTTAGATCGATCTTGGAAAACCAAGATGCCCCTTGCAACTGATCGAATAAATCATCGATCCTTGGTAACGGATATCGGTTCTTGACCGTCACTTTGTTCAACTCCCGGTAATCAATGCACATCCGGTGTGAACCATCCTTCTTCTTGACGAACAGAATCGGTGCTCCCCACGGCGAGCTGCTCGGTCGAATAAATCCCTTCCCCAGCAACTCCTGGAGTTGCGAGGACAACTCTTGCATCTCTGGAGGTGCGAGACGATAAGGCACCTTTGCAATAGGCGCAGCTCCCGGAATCAGATCGATACCAAACTCTACTTGCCTCGCAGGAGGTACTCCCGACAGTTCCTCGGGAAAAACATCTGGAAACTCACGCACCACTGGGACCTCCTCCACTGACCTTGGTCTCTTGGAAGCCTCCCGCGTATCCATCACATACGCCACAAAACCCTTACATCCGTGCTGTAGACATTGCCTCGCCCTAGCGGCCGAACAAAAAGCTGATCCCGAACGGGTACCCTCGCCGTACACCATAAGAACTCCTCCACTAGGGTCTCGTACAGTCACCAGCTGGCGCTCGCAGTCGATGACAGCGCTGAATCAGCTCAGCCAGTCCATGCCCACGATGACACAGACATCACCCATCGCAATAGGAATTAGGTCAATCGGAAACTCAACCCCGAAAATCTCTAGTACGCATCCCCGAAGAACCTCCGTGGCACAAACCACCCTCTCGGCCGCTATAGAAACGCTCAGGGGCCGACTTAACGGCTCACGACTAATGCTGATATGCTGACTAAAAGCTACAGATACAAAGGACCTACTCGCACCCGAATCGAATAACACTAGAGCAGGCATAGAGTTCACAAGAAAATTACCTACACATATATTAACATAAGCATAACATCTCGACTTTAAATAAATACGTGAATTACAACATACCTGCCACAACATCAGGCGCAGCGCGGACCTCCTCCGCAGTCAGCTGAAAGGCTCTCCCGCGAGCCCTCGGGGCCTCGACCTTCGCCGGTCGAGTCTCAGTAGTCCTGGTAGTAGGTGTAGGTCCTTGACGAAGCTGCGGGCACTCGGCCTTCCGATGGCCTGTCTGGTTGCAATGAAAACAAACCATAAATCCCTTAGGACAATCCCTGGCAATGTGTCCTTCCTTGCCACACTTGTAGCAACCACCAGCTCGGCACGTCCCCTCATGACCCTTGCCGCACTTTCCGCAAGTGCGGCCCTTCGGGCCTCCCGTCTTCAAATCAGCGGACTTGGTCCGCTTGGCTGCCGGCTGAGACTGAGCCGGCCGCCGGTCCACCTGCTGAGACTCGGCCTCCTCCCTGGCCTGGGTCTCCAACTCGATCTCGCGCTTCCTGGCATTCGCCTGAAGCTCAGTGAAAGTACGATAGGTGGAGTTTGACACAAACTCCCGGATATCCCTCCTCAAAACGCCTAAGTACCTGCTCATCCGTGACTGCTCTGTAGACACCAGCTCGGGGCAGAACATCGCCCTCTCGTGAAACTTCCGTGTGACCACCGCAACCGAATCAGTACCCTGCTTAAGGGTCAAGAACTCCTGAATCAATCGTTCCCTCTCCACTGGGGGAACGTACTCGTCCCTGAACATGTCAGTAAACCTCTCCCATGTCACTGCTGTAATCTCTGCCAGAGTGAAGTTCGTCGTCACGAACTTCCACCAATCCTTCGCTCCCAGACGGAGCTGGTTCAAAGCGAACTGTACCCTCAGGTGCTCCGGGCATGAGCAAGTGTAGAAGCACCCTTCAATGTCGGCGATCCACCTCATCGCAGCAATCGGATCCTGCATCCCATCGAACTCAGGGGGTTTCGTGTTGCTGAATTCCCGGAATAGCAACGAATCGCCCCCTTGCGGCCTGGCAGCGGCCACGGCTGCGGTAGCGGCAGCGGCTGCAGTCTCAGTCAGTGCGGCGTACCGCTCTTCGAACGTCTCCATCAGAGTGGTCTTAATAGACCCAAACATCTCCGGGATCTCAGCCCGGATCGCTGCAGCTACCTCCTCCTGAATCATCTGACGAATATCCTCGTCGCTCACACCGCTCGAACTCGCCCCATGGCGTGTGGTAACCATGATGTCTCTGAAATACAACATAAAATTATCAGAGACTCCATCAAGTACAATTGTACTCGATAACGCAACCCTACTCAGTCTCCGATATCAAGGGAGTCTTACTTGGGTCTTCCACCGACCCGGTGTCTTCGGTAGTACGGGCCCAATACTACCGACCACACCGTATCAGTATTCGTCCCAAATCTTCCTCCCCAAACCCCGAATAGTGAGTACTCTACTTTGATATGCAGTATCTACCTGCACGCTACCAAATATCTCATATCGGCAAACTCCCTAGACTAAGGCATCACAAATCGGGCCACTCTAGTCCTATCATGAATACCTAGTCTTCTAGCATGCATAACAATTCATAATTCATTGCATAACATAACATTGTAAGGTATTCTGGGGATCTTTATCGTTCGGGCGCTGGCTGATCGTACACACTGCTTCTTTCTTGTTTACCACTTTACCATTTATAAAAGTTTATGCCTTTATTATTTTTAAAAGATTTTCCTCAAATCCTCGGTTTGAGTTCAGTTACACCCGAAGGTACACCCGAATCCCTCAAACCAAGGCTCTGATACCAATTGTAACAACGCAAATTTTCAAACAAAATTTTCATTTAAAATAAAGTGATTTTATTCAACTGAATACAATTATTCCAAGTTTCATATCAAATACAATCATAAAATCCCCAAGATCTCAATATAACAACAGTGTGTACTCATCACGCCGGCGCCTTCCCACGGTCCTCGCTAGTACCCGAAACACATACATAACAACTGTAAGCATAAATGCTTAGTGAGTTCCCCAGTATACTACTTACACATACACGCCTTTCCACGCCTTGACCTTCCAGTCTACAACACAACGCCTTCCGACCCGTAACATATTGCCTTCCGGCCCATAACATATTGCCTTCCGGCCCATAAACATACACAACACATAATACATTTATCCTAACACGTATAGCACATATATCATATATCATATCCGACCTTTCGGTCACATAACATATTGCCTTCCGGCCCACATAAACATACATAGCACGCATAGCAATTACCTTTCCATTTATAGCACTTATAACACATATCATATCCGACCTTCCGGTCACACAGTCAAACCCTTCCGGGTACAGTATAGTGAGAAGACTCACCTCGTGGGTAATGAAAGCTAGCGACTCCTGAAATCGCTCGCACTCGATCCGCCGAGCTACAGACTCCCTATAATATCATGTATCCCTTATTAATACTTTTATCTTTCAAGACAGCTGACCCTAAGAAATCACATGTAGGTCAACTCTGGTCAACGGTCAACGGTCAACTTGACCAGACTCGGCGAGTGCTAAGGCGACTCGGCGAGTCTAGACGTCCTCACCAAATCCTGATGTTCCCTTTCTACTCGTCGAGTATCCCTCTTGACTCGATGAGTTCCTCGTGGAAGAATCGCGGGGCCACCCCGACTCCACTCGCTGAGTCTGAAGAACAGCTCGACGAGTCCCAGTTAATCTCCAAGCTACTCGCTGAGTCTGTTCATTGGACTCGGCGAGTCCATGCCATGCAGTCGATCAAACTGCTTCCTGAGATCAGTATTGTCCCGACCATTCATAGGTCTGGTCCTCCTAAGCTGGTACAACACGTAAGACCTGCATTTAGGTGCTCATGCTACACCCCAAGACTTGTAATTTACCTTTTGACTTAAGGCATAAGGATTCCAATCCAAAACCTCTCTTAATTCCTAAAATACACAGGCATGGGACATTCTGGACCTCTAAAGGTCCTAATACAGGGTTATAATCATTTGGGGAACAAGGGTAATAATCAATCTAGTCACAAAAGGGTTCCATAAACCCTAAATCCATGCACACATCAACATAGCAGAATATGATCCGAAATATTACCTGAATAATACACTCTCTGTGTCCCCAATCCTCAGAAATTAATTCCCTTGCTGTTCCTTTAGCCAAACTCTTCTCTTCCTTGCACAATAACTTCTTCAAGATATCAATGGCCTTCAATCCTTGCTCTAGATGCCCACAACCGATTTAGGGTTCTTCTCAGTCGCTAAAGACGGACAATGACGGCCTATAAGTCCGCTATATACGTTCCAAAACCGAACGGCTAGGGTTTCCACTGAACAACGCAGACTCGCTGAGTCCATAATGGACTCGTCGAGTCCAGTCGCGAACCCGCGACCAAGTCTGTGGTCCTACTCGGCGAGTCTGGCTCCAACTCACCGAGTCCCCTCCTAAAACACCCCAAAAACAATATTATGACAATACCTGAAATTCCAGACTGTTACACGTGGACCCTTCCAAAATCACGGCAATAGAGAATTGGTCGGCACCAAAGACAACCACAGAAATTCGTCAATTCTTGGGTCTTGCCGGCTATATCGTAGATTCATCCAGAATTTTTCTAGAATTTCCAAACCTCTAACTACTCTGACACAGAAACGTGTACCCTTTTGCTGGAGTGAAAAGCAAGACACTGCATTCCAAAAATTGAAGCAAGCCTTGTGCAGCGCACCTATCCTATCCCTGGCCGAAGGGACGGTGGACTTCACTGTCTACTGTGAGGCATCCAATCATGGCTTAGGCTGTGTGCTCATGCAACGAGGAAAAGTTATTGCTTATGCCTTAAGACAGTTGAAGGCACACAAAGTCAATTATACTACTCACGGCCTAGAGTTGGGAGCAGTGGTCTTCGCACTGAAGATTTGGAGACATTATCTCTACGGAACCAAGTGCACGATCTTCACTGACCATAAAAGCCTACAACACATCTTTAATAAGAAGGACTTAAACATGAGACAATGGCGATGGGTAGAGTTGCTCAGTGACTATGAGTGCGAAATCCGCTACCATCCCGGCAAGGCCAATGTGGTGGCAGATGCCCTTAGTCGAAAGGAAAGCTCAGGAAACAAGGCGAAGACACTAATAATGACCACCCGTTTCCACTTATCCGCACAAACCCGAGAGGCTTAGTTGGAAGCCCTAAAACCAGAGAACATGTTGAATGAAGATTTGAGGGGAATGGATAAGAATCTTGAGATCAAAGGAGATGGAGTTTATTGTTTGATGGATCGGATCTGGACCCCAAAGTTTGGCGGTTATAGGGAGGTTTTCATGAACGAAGCTCACAAGACCAGATACTCCGTTCACCCAGGTTCTGATAAGATGTACCTTGATCTCAAGAAACTATATTGGTGGCCAAACATGAAAGCCGAGATCGCTACCTTCGTGGGAAAGTGTCTGATTTGCGCCAAGGTGAAGGTCGAATATCAGAAGCCCTCGGGACTGCTCCAACAGCCCGAGATACCTGAGTGGAAGTGGGAGATGATTTCTATGGATTTCATTACCAAACTACCCAAATATCCGAGTGGGTACGATACCATTTGGGTAATTGTCGATCGATTTACAAAATCCGCTCACTTCCTATCGATTAAAGAAACATTTAAGATGGAAAGACTCACGTGAATCTACCTTCAAGAGATAGTCCAACTACACGGTGTGCATGCGTCCATTATCTCCGATCGGGATAGCACGGTGTGCTTGCGTCGCTTCAGAAATCTCTTGGAACTATGTTGGATATGAGTACAGCTTATCATCCTCAGACAGATGGATAGAGTGAGAGAACTATCCAGACCTTGGAAGACATGTTGAGGGCATGTGTCATCGACTTTGGTAAGTCATGGGACACTCATTTTCCCTTGGTTGAATTCTCTTATAACAACAGCTACCATACGAGTATCAAGGCTGCCCCTTTTGAAGCCCTCTATGGCCACAAGTGCAGATCCCCTCTGTGTTGGGCTCAGGTGGGCAACACGTAGCTACCCAAGGGATGAGTCCCCGATAGTACTCTCATTGGTCCTGAAATTATCTGCGAAACCACCGAAAAGATCATTCAAATCCGAGAACGACTGAAAGCTTCACGATACAGACAAAAGAGCTACGCCGATAAGAGACGAAAACCCTTGGAGTTCCAGGTTGGTGACCGCGTCCTTCTGAAGGTCTCACCCTGGAAAGGCATGATATGGTTTGGAAAGCATGGAAAGTTAAACCCAAGGTAGATAGGATCGTTGAAATCCTTGCTAGGATTGGTCCCGTAGCATACAAACTTCATCTACCGCGTGAAGTCAGTAACATTCACCCTGTCTTCCACGTTTCAAATCTTAAGAAGTGCGTATCTAATGAAACTCTTGTGATCCCTCTGGACGAGATTGAAATCAACGAGAACCTCAACTTCGTGCAAGAACTGGTTGAAATCATGAACAGAGAGATCAAAAGAAACGAAACAAAGACGCATCCTTATAATGAAGGTTCGCTGGAATGCCACGCGGGGACCTGAATTCACTTGGGAGCGCGAAGATCAAATGAAATAGAAGTATCCACATCTCTTTCCAAATCCATGATTTGTATCTTATTTCCAAATTTCGGGACAAAATTCCTCTAACGGGGGGATGATGTAACAACTCGAAATTTATTCCGTCAATGTAACCCACTCCCGTTAATAAAATTTATTTTTATTAAAAGTTTTCCATTAACTTCTTAAGTTAAGTAAATCAATTGGACTTATTGTCGTAATTTCATACGTGACGAAAAACGAAAAATCAAGCGAAAAACCCCGGTTGCAGTTAGTGTTTGGTGGGCCCCCCACCCTGACCGTAAACACAACCCTATATAAGGGTTAAGTGGTCTTCATTCCCACCTTTTTCACACTCTAGAAACTTTCTCTCTCTACTCTCTCTCTCTCTCTACAATTTCAGGTTTTTAATCAAGAAACACTCCTTCAAGCTTCACATAAGTAAGTAAACCTCTTCTAGCTAGTTATTCTTAGCATACTTGCAAATCTATGGATTAAACACCCAAAAACCCCAAGAACATTGGTTTTATGGTTTGGGAACCTCCCAAAACCGCAAAAACCCCAAGAACATTGGGTTTATGGTTTGGGAACCTCCCAAAACCGCAAAAACCCCAAAAAGGGGTTTTGATGCCCCAAACTCCTTCCAATGCTTGGCTAATGAACTAGGAACTTGCATGAATGATATAAGAACCCCATAACACGAAATGAAAGGAGTAAACATGAGTTTACAGTTTGGGGACCTCCCAAAGCCGTAAACACCTTCTAAGGGTGTTAAAATGCCCTTAACACCGTCTATGGCTTGCATATGTGACTATAACTTTACATGCTTAACCTAGATGCACCAAAACACATAAGGAAGGGACAAACATGAGTTTACGACCGTAAACTCATGTGTTTACAGCAATGAACTCCCCAAAGAGGGATTCAAAAACTGTAAAATCCATAAAGGGTCCATTCCAAGCCCCAATCACTTCCATAGCCCTTGATTCGGGTCTAGCATAATTCCTTGAGTAGTTTAAGACCTTCGAGCACCCAATAACACCATTGCCATGAGCTTAAGGCCGTAAACTCATGGAGGAAATGGTCCCAGAACCGTAAACACCCATAAGGGCCCCCATTTGAGGAGCAAACTCAATAGTAAGGCCATACACTCCTTAGATGCAACTCGTATCACTCCTAACACTTGTGGTAAAGTGTTTTCATGTATTAGGAGGTCCTTACTTGTATAATTAGTTATTAAATGACTAATTAGATACCATTATGTATCACTTCATGTTACATAGGGTCTGTGGGTGTGTTCAAGTCCTCACTTAACACCTAGCATCCTACCCGACACTTCCATCCAATCTACTCACTGTAGGTGAGTTCATACCCCTACAAAGGATTCATGCCAACCATAGAACATGATTTTTTGTATTATTACTTGTAAATTCATTATTCTTAAGAATTGGAGACACGTCCTTGGTAACACTCCACCAGATTACGCGAGTGTAGGACTAACCCTATAACCAGAATCTCTTGGAGGGAGAACGTGACTTTTGTGTATAGATCTATACGGGACTGACTACCCCGCACCTTGCTACTAGCTACAGTGGGACCAACAGGTCTACGGTTGACAAAGTCATAAAGGGTATTGGCCCCCGTTACGCGCCATATCCAGTTTATTGTATGGTTATAGAACTCGCAACTTAGATAATAGAGATTTACTATTGGTAATAATGAACCTAGTGAACTAACCTCAAAGTAATAACTGTTTTGATTACTAGAGGGTATCAGCAATACCCTTAGGAATTAGTTCACTACTTACTTATTAGTTTTATGTGTGTATTAAAGCTAATGCATCTCATTGAGTGTAACATAGTTTTTTCCAGAAAACTACACCTAACAATACAAGTAGGGTAGATACTCGTACACTTCATTTCAGGATTGTTAACCAACTATTAACTTTTAAGGAAGATATGGGTTTTTCCTGGGATAACTTAACTTTTCATAAACAGATTGTTTAACAAATGGATAATCAAACTTCTTTTATAAGAAAATATGGGATTTTCTTGAGAAACAACTTTTCATAAGACCAAAGGAACATTTTCTTTCACCAGAATCAACCGCTTATGAACTCACCGGCTTTATGTTGATATTTCTAAAACTGCTTGTATTCTCAGGTCAACCATAGACAGGTATTTCTGCTATTTTTTTGAGAAGACGGAGCATATAGAAGTCTCGTCTTTACTTTTGATTATACGGATGTATATAAACTAGGTTGTCATGTTTTTAAACAAATGTAAATATTATTATCGTAATGTAATGGTTGTGTTTACTATGCTTACTATGTACAATGGTTGTGATACTACACATGACGTCCTCCGCCCCAGAACGTTTCTGCCGTCGGTTTCGGGGTGTCACAGATTGGTATCAGAGCAATTGTTTATAGTGAACTAAGTATACCGAACCTTAGATGGTATAAAACTATAAACACTAAGAGGCTGAAGTGCTCTGAACTAAAAGTATAATTTAAAAATATAAATATTTTACTCCAAATATACAAGTATATCTACATACCAGAATCAGTATCATGAAAAGAACCAAACAAAAGTATTTGGATGTTGAACACTATGGTTAAACCTGGGCAGTTATGTAATCGTGTCTAGTGTCAATATAGCCTGATCAACTATATTCACTCGAGACGTGACCAACATGTGCTTGGGAGTGACTGTGGGGTTGCAATAGGCCTAAAACTTACCAAAGTCATCCTACCAAAAGTTATCGATAGAACAAAACCTTCAAGATAAGATACTATAGGAGTATTTTAGTTAGAGTCGAATACGTTGTAGAAATCATTCCAAGTATTTCTACTCATTCTTTCCTTAGCGATACTTTACTTGCTTGAGTAACTCTTTCCTGTTCTATCGCTTAGTAGAACACTTTATCTATTATATAGAGATACATCTTGCTTCGTATCTTCAAATTCAATTACGTGGACTTACCATCCTCTCCTTCCTGATCATTTTAGAAAGAGATGCTTCTAAAGAAAACACCCAAATCAAAGAACAACAATCCTCCTCCACCACCTCCTCAGTATGATCCTGCAATGTTTCAAGCAGTTGTTACTGCTGTTGTGGCTGCCGCGATGTCACAAATGAACCCCGACGGCTCAGGCGGGGAAAGAGGTTGTACCCATCCTCAAAATCAGGAAGGTGGTCGGGGACACCAGAAGGAGTGTTTCTATAAGGAATTCATGAACGCAAAACCCACATCCTTCGATGGCACTGGAGGTATTATTGCCCTGACGCAATGGTTCGAAAAGATCGAGTCCATTTTCGAAATATGTTCCTGTTCCGAAGTCAACAAAGTAAAATTCACCGCTTTCACCTTCGCCAACAGGGCACTGACCTGGTGGAATGGTCGGGTCAAATCCCTAACCCTACCAATGGCAAACGCTATGGGTTGGGAGAGCTCGAAAGACCTCATGCTTGCTAAGTAATGCCTTCGGGGCGAAATGCAGAAACTAGAGCACGAACTCTGGAACCTAAAGATGAAGGGTTCCGATGTTGCCGCCTACAATTCTAGGATTGAAGACCTAGTGCTCCTTTGCCCAGGGATGGTCACCCCGGAAAGCAAAAATATCGAAAGATACATTTGGGGGTGACCCAGCCATCCAAAGGAAATGTCTTGGTTGCTAGGCCAAACACCTTCGACAGTGCTAAGTGCCTGGCGCAGACTCTGATCGATCATGGAGTCGATCTCGATAAAGTGACCACCACTCCTGAACCGGCTAAAGAGAGTGGTGAGAAAATAAAATTCTGGAAGCAGAAGAAGGGTCAATCTTCGCAGGAGCCCTCAAAGAAACAACAAACAGTGGTAGTCCACGCTGCTACTACCCCTGTTGCTACTCCTGCCACTCAAGCACCTACCAGTAGATATGCTGGTACCCTTCCTCGGTGCGAAAGGTGTAACTACCACCATAATCCCGACCCATGTCGTGAAATTTCGTGCTCTAAATGTGGCAAAAAGGGTCACACGATTCGATTTCGCAAGGCACCAGCTGAACCAACCAATCAAACATCTGGAGCAGGCGTCAGTCAAACCTGTTATAATTGTGGGGAAGTCGGGCACTATAAGAAATATTTCCCAAAGACTGTAACAGCTGGTGGCACAAGGAGAATACTGACGATGGGATGCGAGGAGGTAGTGACTGATCCCACAGTTGTTTCGGGTACGTTCCTCCTTGACAACTCTTATGCATGCATTCTTTTCGATTCTGGTGCTAAAAGAAGTTTTGTTAGTCATGCATTCAAGCACTTTCTTAAACATAAACCTTAACCATTAAGCGAAACATTTACCGTCGACATGGCTAACGGTGAGAAGGAGAGCACTAATGATATATACGTAGGCTGCACCCTTACCCACAATGACCATTCTTTCCCCATCGACCTTATGACAGTCTCTATAAAAAGCTTTGATGTTATCATTGGCATGGATTGGTTGATGTCACACCCCCAAACCAAGGATGGCGGAAACGTCCGGGGGTGGAGGACTTCATGTACAGTATCATAACAATGAAAATAATAGTGCTCAAAGTAAATACAACCATCATAAATATAATTGAAAAAGTTACACCAAAGTATATGTTTACATGATTCAAAGTCAATTACATTATGATGACAAAAATAAATTGTTGACGGTTTAACGTCCCATCCTCAAAACGATGAAGTTTTCTTGTTTCACTGATTTCCTGAGAATACAAGTAGTTTTGAAAAGTGTCAACAATTATGTTGGTGAGTTCATAAGAGTTTTGTTTGAAGTAGAAACCGTTTTCCTTGTAAAATCGATATAGTTTGATTTCCAGAAAATCCAATATTTTCTTAGTTAAGTGTGAATAGAAATATTCCTATATGATGCATTAATGAACCCTAGAATGACCTGTAGAGTTCCTCTATAATCGTCCAGTGTATATAAGTTATATAAGGTTTAAATTAGATAAAACATTGAATATAGTGGGTCCGCCCTAGGTCCACAACCCAACGAGGAATAGGAGATGAGGCGGGCACCACCAATTCTAGGCCAGTCAAGACAAAATTCTTATATGACTCAAACATATACGCTCAGCGACTATAGTTGAAGTCTAACAATTCTAGATGAAATATAGTTTGATTTCAAGAAAATCCAATATTTTCTTAGTTAAGTGTGAATAGAAATATTCCTATATGATGCATTAATGAACACTAGAATGACCCGTAGAGTTCCTCTATAATCGTCCAGTGTATATAAGTTATATAAGGTTTAAATTAGATAAAACGTTGAATATAGTGGGTCTGCCCTAGGTCCACAACCCAACGAGGAACAGGAGATGAGGCGGGCACCACCAATTCTAGGCCAATCAAGACTAAATCGTTATATGACTCAAACATATATGCTCAGCGACTATAGTTGATGTCTAACAATTCTAGATGAAGTATAGTTTTCATATCATAATAACTATCTTAAGTGAACCTGGTACTTTGTATCGGTACCCCCTTTTTATATAGAGATCCGGCACTTTGTATTTGTACCCCTTTTTGTATAGAGACCCGACACTTTGTATTTGTACCCCTTTTTGTATAGAGACCCGGCACTTTGTATTTGTACCCCCTTTTGCATAGAGACCCGACACCTTGTATTTGTACCCCTTTTTGTATATAAACCCGACACTTTGTATTTGTACCCCTTTTTGTATAAAAACCGACACTTTGTATTTGTACCCCTTTTTGTACGAGTGTGTTGAGTGATGTATCATAAACTATACCTATTATAGTTTATTAAATTGTTTGAAATGTATATGTACCCTAACTATATCTATTATAGTTTAGTATATTTCTTTGTAGTGTTTAAGAATCCCATTCTATGTAAGTCAAATGTATAGTACAATATAGCCATGTTTAACTTGCTTTGTTTTGTACTAATGATTATGATGGAGGATTCTTATAAATTCAGCAAGTAATTTCCTATTATATAAATATATTATAACAAGAAATACATGTAATATATGAAGTTATCAAAGATTTAACACTTTGCTCAACATGTTACAAAGTGTTTTGATAGTTAGAAGCTGTTAATTAATTCTTAGTCTTTCAGCACTATTTTAGAAAAATCATACGAAGTCGAAAACTAGATCCGTAAATTCTGAGAGTTCCTAAAATGTGTCTAGTTTACTCATAATTTTTATCACAATTTTTAACGACCTCCAACTTGGGTGAAAAAGTCCATAATCACAGACTGGTCCGGGTTGTTGTTTGAAATGATAGGCAGTTTTGTAAAAATCACCATAAATTGTAGAAAAATCGTATGGAGATGTGCAAGTATTCATTTTAAAGCTAAAAACTTGAACTATTTGCACCTTGTACAGTTTTGTAAACAAAAATGTTTAAGATGCCCAAAACAGTCCGTGAATGGAGTTGAACGTTTCTGATGAAGGCTGTTAGAAAATTTTAGTTATGTTCTTAGTGTTTTAACTTGTATTCCCCCCCTGAAAACTTGAGAAAACATGAAAATGTAGGGGTATGAACTCACCTTGAGTGATTTCAGTGGATGCATGATGGAGAGAAGGGGTGTTTAACTCAAGAACACTTGGGAAGATTGCTTAAAGATTTGAAGATCTAACACAAATATGATGGAGTTTGTGTAAGATATCTTTGATTTGTGTGGAAATAAGTGAGATAATCACAAGGAGAATGGATTATGCTTACCAAATGTGGAAGAACACTTGATAATCAGCCTTGAATCTCGAGTTTGGTGGAGAAAAAGTTTGAGAGAAAAGTGGTGTTTGATACTTAGTGAAATGAGGCAAATGAGAGAAATGAGGAGAGAGGATGTTTGTTCCAGCTCTAAAAACGTGGGAATGGGTGGAAATGAGTGCAAAGGACATTGAAGTGACCTAGGTAAGGTGGGGAGGTGTGGTTAGTCAAAGAGTGGGTGTGGGGTGGTTGCTTGTGACATTGGATAAGGCAAAGTCAACACTCCACCTTTAATAATTCACCCATTTGATTTTTATTATTTAGATAATGATTTTCATCAAAATATGTTTAAATTATGAATATTTAGAGTTTATTATGTTAAAATATAGTTTCAGGAGAAAATCCCGCTTTAAAATCACGAAAAACGGGCTTAAAATGTTAAAAATATCAAAAATGGGCTAAAAGTGACAAATTTCCGAAATCTGGCCGAGGTTCGGCCTTCTAATGCTGAAACCGAGAGGAGGGAGGGTAGAAACCGAGAGGGAAGAAGAGGGAGAGTAGGAACCGAGAGGCAGGTAGAGGCAGAGAGGAGAGAAGGAGCAGAGACCGAGAGAAGAGAAGAGAGAGCAGAGACCGAGATAAGAGAAGGGAAGAGACAGAGACCGAGCGACCAGAAGAGACAGAGAGTGAGAAGACAAAGACCGAGCGACCAGAAGAGACAGAGAGTGAGAAGACAGAGTCCGAGCGACCAGAAGAGAGACCGAGAGGGGCAGAGACCGAGGCTCGGTCTCGCATGCCTCAGCCAACAGAGGCTCGGTTCTGGTCCTAAGAGGCCTCTCTTCTTGGTTTCGGTTCCTAAAGCCTATTTTTCTCGTTTTCGCCCCGTTTTAAGCCGTTTTTGACCCGGTTAAGGCTCGGAATGATCCGAATGATTTTAAAAAGTTACGGGAAACTTTTGGGAGAGATTTGGGAGAGATTTCTCACACTTGGAGAGATTTGGGAGATATTTGACATTCTTGGGGAGATTTCCCATATAAAGAGATTTTTGCGAGAGATTTCACATACTTGGAGAGATTAGGGAGAGATTTAACATTCTTGGAGAGATTTCTCATACAGAGAGAAATTTGAGAGAGATTTCACATACTTGGAGAGATTTGGGAGAGATTTGACATTCTTGGATAGATTTCTCATACAAAGAGATATTTGAGAGAGATTTCACGTACTTGGAGAGATTTCTCATACAAAGGCTCGGTTCTGGTCCTAAGAGGCCTCTCTTCTTGGTTTCGGTTCCTAAAGCCTATTTTTCTCGTTTTCGCCCCGTTTTAATCCGTTTTTGACCCGGTTAAGGGTCGGAATGACCCGAATGATTCTAAAAAGTTACGGGAAACTTTTGGGAGAGATTTCTCACACTTGGAGAGATTTGGGAGTGATTTGACATTCTTTGGGAGATTTCCCATACAAAGAGATTTTTGCGAGAGATTTCACATACTTGGAGAGATTAGGGAGAGATTTGACATTCTTGGAGAGATATCTCATACAGAGAGATATTTGAGAGAGATTTCACATACTTGGAGAGATTTGGGAGAGATTTGACATTCTTGGAGAGATTTCTCATACAAAGAGATATTTGAGAGAGATTTCACGTACTTGGAGAGATTTCTCATACAAAGGCTCGGTTCTGGTCCTAAGAGGCCTCTCTTCTTGGTTTCGGTTCCTAAAGCCTATTTTTCTCGTTTTCGCCCCGTTTTAAGCCGTTTTTGACCCGGTTAAGGGTCGGAATGACCTGAATGATTCTAAAAAGTTACGGGAAACTTTTGGGAGAGATTTGGGAGAGATTTCTCACACTTGGAGAGATTTGGGAGAGATTTGACATTCTTGGGGAGATTTCCCATACAAAGAGATTTTTACGAGAGATTTCACATACTTGGAGAGATTAGGGAGAGATTTGACATTCTTGGAGAGATTTCTCATACAGAGAGATATTTGAGAAAGATTTCACATACTTGGAGAGATTTGGGAGAGATTTGACATTCTTGGAGAGATTTCTCATACAAAGATATATTTGAGAGAGATTTCACGTACTTGGAGAGATTTCTCATACAAAGAGATATTTGAGAGAGATTAAGTGACAACGATTGAGAGAGGTTCCATGTGGGACAGTTGTGAGTGTCCGGCTTCACAATGCAAGGCTTGTAAATCCTGTTAAGCCTTGCTTAAGGATCTTACACACTCCCGATGAATATGCAACATTGTTTTATCGGTTTGGCTTGCCACTTACCGCAGTTTTTAGGTTAAGGAGATCTAGTTGTACGTACTTTTCGATTTATGATTTCTTATCAGAATAACGAGTTGTTTAGTAAATACTGAACGTAAGTCCTAGTACACAAGGGTTAGTTGAGCTTACCGGTTTGACTTGTTGACTTTATTTGACTTTGAATTGACCAGAATTTGACGGTTGTCACAGTTGAGCCCCAATCATGCTGATATCCTTTGTTACTAAAAAGCTATCCGTCTCAATCTCCCCTCTGGCGAAACCCTTATGATCTATGGTGATAAAATTAGCTCCAGCTTTCGTATTATCTCGCGCATCAAAGCCCAGAAACTTTTGCGAAAGGAGTGCCATGCATTCCTAGCCCATGTGATAAACAAGAAACAAGAAGTTAAGGACCTTGAGAGCATTTCCGAAGTCTGCAACTTTCCTGAATTCTTTCCCGAAGAGCTTCCGAGAATTCCTCCTGAGCGTCAAGTTGAGATTCCGGGAATTCCCCGGAGCTACCCCTGTAGCTAAGTCCCTATATCTCCTAACACCATCAGAAAATGCAAGAGTTGTCCAGCCAGCTCAATGAGCTGCTCAACAAAGGATTCATCAGACCAAGTTCCTCACCCTGGGGAGCCCCAGTTTTATTCGTGAAAAAGAAGGATGGATCCTTTTGAATGTGTATAGATTATCGTGAATTGAACAAGATGACCGTCAAAAACCGTTACCCTTTTCCTCGAATAGACGGCCTTTTCGATCAAATTCACGGAGCTAGTTACTTCTCAAAAATAGACGTTAGATCAGGGTACCATCACCTACGAGTTCATGAGAGAGATGTTCCTAAGACAACATTCAGGACTCGATATGGTCACTACGAGTTTATAGTGATGCCCTTTGGTCTAACCAACACACCGGCAGTGTTCATGGACCTGATGAACCTCATGTGTCGTTCGTATCTAGACAAGTTCGTTATTGTGTTCATTAACGATATACTTATCTATTCCATAAGTGAGGAAGATCATAAACAACATTTGAGACTAGTACTGGAAACACTTAGATCGGAGAAGTTGTATGCAAAATTCTCCAAGTGCGAATTCTGGATTCGGAAGGTAACCTTCCTAGGTTACGTGGTAAGCAAGGAAGACATACACGTGGACCCTTCCAAAATCACGGCAATAGAGAATTGGTCAGCACCAAAGACACCCACAGAAATCCGTCAATTCTTGGGTCTTTCCGGCTATATCGCAGATTCATCCAGAATTTTTCTAGAATTGCCAAACCCCTAACTACTCTGACACAGAAAGGTGTACCCTTTTGTTGGAGTGAAAAGCAAGACAATGCATTCAAAACATTGAAGCGAGCCTTGTGCAGCGCACCTATCCTATCCCTGGCCGAAGGGACGGAGGACTTCATTGTCTACTGTGATGCATCCGATCATGGCTTAGGCTGTGTGCTCATGCATCGAGGAAAATTTATTGCTTATGCCTTAAGACAACTGAAGGCACACGAAGTCAATTATACTACTCACGACCTAGAGTTGGGAGCAGTGGTCTTCGCACTGAAGATTTGGAGACATTATCTCTACGGAACCAAGTGCACGATCTTCACTGACCATAAAAGCCTACAACACATCTTTAATAAGAAGGACTTAAACATGAGACAACGGCGATGGGTAGAGTTGCTCAGTGACTATGGGTGCGAAATCCGCTACCATCCCGGCAAGGTCAATGTGGTGGCAGATGCCCTTAGTCGAAAGGAAAGCTCAGGAAACAAGGCGAAGACACTAACAATGACCACCCGTTCCCACTTATCCGCACAAATCCGAGAGGCTCAGTTGGAAGGCCTAAAACCAGAGAACATGTTGAATGAAGCTTTGAGGGGAATGGATAAGAATCTTGAGATCAAAGGAGACGGAGTTTATTGTTTGATGGACCGGATCTGGACCCCAAAGTTCGGCGGTTACAGGGAGGTTGTCATGAATGAAGCTCACAAGACCAGATACTCCGTTCACCTAGGTTCGGATAAGATGTACCTTGATCTCAAGAAACTATATTGGTGGCCAAACATGAAAGCCGAGATCGCTGCCTTCGTGGGTAAGTGTCTAACTCGCGCCTAGGTGAAGATCGAATATCAGAAGCCCTAGGGCCTGCTCCAACAACCCGAGATACCTGAGTGGAAGTGGGAGATGATTTCTATGGATTTCATTACCAAATTACCCAAATCTCCAAGTGGGTATGATACCATTTGGGTAATTGTCGATCAATTGACAAAATCCGCTCACTTCCTACCAATTAAAGAAACATTCAAGATGGAAAGACTCACGTGAATCTACCTTCAAGAGATAGTCCGACTGCACGGTGTGCCTGCGTCCATTATCTCCGATAGGGATAGCAAGTTTACCTCAAGATTCTGGCAGTCCCTTAAGAAAGCTCTTGGAACTAAGCTGGATATGAGTACAGCTCATCATCCTCAGACAGATGGATAGAGTGAGAGAACCATCCGGACCTTGGAATACATATTGAGGGCATGTGTCATCGACTTCGGTAAGTCATGGGACACTCATTTGCCCTTGGTTGAATTCTCTTATAATAATAGCTACCATACCAAATCAAGGCTGCCCCGTTCGAAGCCCTCTATGGCCGCAAGTGCAGATCCCCTCTGTGTTGGGTTGAGGTGGGCAGCATGTAGCTAGCCAAGGGACGAGTCCCCGATAGTACTCTCATTGGTCCTGAAATTATCTGCAAAACCACCAAAAAGATCATTCAAATACGAGAACGACTGAAAGCTTCACGAGACAGACAAAAGAGCTACGTCGATAAGAGACGAAAACCCTTGGAGTTCCAGGTTAGTGACCGCGTCCTTCTGAAGGTCTCACCCTGGAAAGGAATGATACACTTTGGAAATCCTGGAAAGTTAAACCCAAGGTATATAGGACCGTTCGAAATCCTTGCTAAGATTGGTCCCGTAGCCTACAAACTTCATCTACAGCATGAACTCAGTAACATTCACCCTGTCTTCCACGTTTCAAATCTTAAGAAGTGCTTATCTGATGAAACTTAGATAAAACAGAAGTATTCGCATCTCTTTCCAACATGATTTGTATCTTATTTCCAAATTTCAGGACGAAATTCCTCTAATGGGGGGATGATGTGACTACCCGAAATTTATTCCGTCAATGTAACCCACTTCCGTTAATAAAATTTATTTTTATTAAAAGTTCTCCGTTAACTTCTTAAGTTAAGTAAATCAATTGGAGTTATTGTCATAATTCATACGTGACGGAAAACGAAAAATCACGCGAAAAACCCCGGTTGCGGTTAGCGTTTGGTGGACCCCCTACCCTGACCGTAAACTCAACCCTATATAAGGGTTGAGTGGTCTTCATTCCCACCTTTTTCACACTCTAGGAACTTTCTCTCTTTACTCTCTCTCTAAAATTCCGGGTTTTTAATCAAGAAACACTCCTTCAAGCTTCACATAAGTAAATAAACCTCTCCTAGCTAGTTATTTGCTTAGAATACTTGCAAATCTATGGATTAAACACCCAAAACCCCAAGAACATTGGGTTTACGGTTTGGGAACCCCCCAAAACCACAAACACCCCAAAAAGGGGTTTTGATGCCCCAAACTCCTTCCAATGCTTGGCTAATGAACTAGGAACTTGCATGAATGATATAAGAACCCCAAAACAATAAATGAAAGGAGTAAACATGAGTTTACGGTTTGGGGACCTCCCAAAAATCGTAAACACCTTCTAAGGGTGTTAAAATGCCCTTAACACCTTCTATGGCTTGCATAAGTGACTATAACTTTACATGCTTAACCTAGATGCACCAAAACACATAAGGAAGGGACAAACATGAGTTTACGGCCGTAAAATCATGTGTTTATGGTAGTAAACTCCCCAAAGAGAGATTCAAACACCGTAAATTCCATAAAGGGTCCATTCCAAGCCCCAATCACTTCCATAGCCCTTGATTCAGGTCTAGCATAATTCCTTGAGTAGTTTAAGATCTTCGAGCACCCAATAACACCATTTCCATGAGTTTATGGTCGTAAAATCATGGTAGAAACGGTCCCAAAACAGTAAACAACCCTAAGTGTTTTTATGTATTAGGAGGTCCTTAGTTGTATAATTAGGTTTTAAAGGACTAATTAGATACCATTATGTATCACTTCATGTTACATAGGGTCTGTAGGTGTGTTCAAATCCTCACTTAACACCTAGCATTCTACCCGGCACTTTCATCCAATCCACTCACTATAGGTGAGTTCATACCCCTAGCATCCTACATGGCACTTCCATCCAATCCACTCACTATAGGTGAGTTCATACCCCTACACCTTTTTACCGAGTTTTCATGTTTTCATGGAGGAATGCAAGAAAAAGTACAAGGGAACTTGTACTCAAAACCTATTATTTCGTATGAAATATTTACATGTTCAATATGCTTTTAACACAGAAAACCGTATTACCAACCGATTAATAAATCAACTTGTAAAGTTAGTTTTCAAAACTAAAGCAAGGAAACTCGTAAATCTCATCATAAAAAGTTATATTTTATATTTTACAATGGATTCATGCCAACCATAGAACAGGATTTTCTTTATTATTACTTGTAAATTCATTATTCTTAAGAATTGAAGACACATCCTTGGTAACACTCCACCAGATTACGCGAGTGTAGGACTAACCCTGTAACCAGAATCTCTTGGAGGGAGAACGTGACTTTTGTGTATAGATCTATACGGGACTGACTACCCCGCACCTTGCTACTAGCTACAGTAGGACCGACAGGTCTACGGGTGACAAAGTCATAAAAGATATTGACCCCCGTTACGCACCATATCCAGTTTATTGTATGGTTATAGAACTCGCAACTTAGATAATGGAGATTTACTTTTGTTAATAATGAACCTAGTGAATTAACCTCAAAGTAGTAACTGTTTTGATTACTAAAGGGTATCAGCAATACCCTTAGGAATTAGTTCACTACTTATTAGTTTTATGTGTGTATTAAAGCTAATGTATCTCATTGAGTGTAACATAGTTTTTTCTAGAAAACTACACCTAACAATACAAGTAGGGTAGATACTTGTACACTTCATTTCAGGATTGTTAACCAACTATTAACTTTTAAGGAAGATATGGGTTTTTCCTGGGATATTGATGAGATTAAACTAACCTTTAATCTATAAAGATCAATTAGATCTTGAACAAGTATATAAACATAAACAATATGAACGCAATAATATGAATAAGTCAAGATGGAATCAAACGTGTCGAATGATTAAACAAAATCCTCAAAAGAGCTCTATTAGGAACATCAACTGTAGAGGATTGGAAGGTTACAAGAACGATTAAAGAAACCTGTTATCGTCTTGATGAATCGCTATTTCACAGATCTCTAAAAACCTTGACCTAATATGCATGCAAGCGCAAACTTATATACAAAACATAAAAGGTTCACGGCTGGACAGGCCCAAACCGGAATACAAAGAAACTTAAGCTATCGAGCCCAAAAGACGCAATCTTCAAAAATAATCTCTAGCCCAACAATCTCCCCCTTTGCATCAATTTGGAGCGAGACCTTCACTAGTTACTTGGGCCAGCAGCTGAAGCAGGTACCTTCTTCTTCACGGTACTAAACAGACATTTGGTGACGGAGAGAATGGTCTGTCTAAACCGGATGTACCAATTAATCATATCTTCAAAGTACTTGATGTCATCAGCCGAGTTCTTTTTACACCGTATCATAATGAATAACACATGCTCCAAACAAGTTGTGGTGTAAAGATGCTTGTTAGCTAAAGCGAAGAGACATTTCTGTCCTTCCGCTCTAGTGAACATAACCGAGTTGCGTCTCAGGTCGATCCTGCCCAATAGCATTTGGTTAAGATCACTGGCCGATCCCACAGGAGCAATCTTTGGTTTCTTCTTGAAGACTGTGGTGACCTCCTGATCCATTAGGGCAACCTCCATGATGTAGCAGGCTAACATCCTTTTGACATGGTCTAGAATGGGACCATATTCAGCTTCATTAGTCAAAAGGATATTATACAGGACAATCCAATCATGAGGATTTAGATTCGGTAGATATGCCAGGGAGATAATATGAGCAGTTCTTGCAGATCCCCGAATCAACTTGAACCGAATATTTATAAAACGACCTTCGGTATAAGGTTTCAGCACCCGAACGTTTACAATCTTCTGGGCGCTCCAAGTAAGGTATTGTGGACGAGCAGCTGCCAGATAGAAGTCAATGAGCTCCCTGTCAAGCTCAGCATTCGGGTGAGGGACTTCAAATATGTTTGAGAAGACGTGGAAGATGAACGCCTTTCGAGTCAGCGGCATATCGAACTGCGAATCGACAGTGTTGTTGCAGTCGAACGAGATAACCGGCTCGAGCCATAAAATGCTAGGAGTTTCAATGGCCTCTTTAATCAAACGTTCCCTGGTCCAAGCAGGGAAGAGAGTCTTTTGGCTCTCAAGGAGATCGTGGGCTTCTTTTTGTTTGCGTTCGGCTTCTTCAGCTTCTCGCGCCACACAACTGGCATCTTCGTCAACCTTGCGACTGTTCTTTCTTTTTAAAATGTCAGTAATGGTCTCCTTTTCTGCTTCTTCATCTTCTTCCTCAGCTATGTTTTTGCCTTTGTTCTTCACACCCGAGCCTAAGGCTTGACCATTCGGAGATGGTTCGGTCGTGTGAGTAGCTTTGGAGGAAGGAGGTGGTTTCGATCCTGACTTCTCATCTCCCCCTTGTTTCGGAATGGACACGAAACTAGGTAGCCCTTCAACTTTGTTGAGAAGATCGATGGCCGGAGAGAGTTTTTCAGCAAGGGAGCGCCTCACCGAAAAGTTTAATATGGGATCGTGTGCTTCCAGAATGTTGGATATAGCAGCGTGGACATCCGAAACACACGTTTTGATCACCTCCCTTTCGGATCGAAGATCTTCCAGTTGTTGTTGGGAGTGGGAGAGTTGAGTTGTCTTGAGCTCAAGGGCAGTTGTTTGGCTTGCCAGATCGTCCATCAATGAATGCTCGGTTGCAAGATCTTCTTGTAGCTTGGCGAGGCGAGCATCAATGGAGGCACGAAGTGCCGAGTTGTCGTCGCTTAGGTTTTGGCGAAGAGTAGCGAACGAAGTCAACTCCGATGAGACAAAGTTAGCCAATTGCTGAACAATTGGTTCCAAAGATGTCCTGGTGGCATTGGCGCTGTCCTGCAAGGACTTCAGCAGGGCAGAAGCGTCAGAAAATAGTTTATCGACTTTTGCGGTCGCTGCCTCACAGGCTCGAGTGGATGCATCAATGGCAGCAGTTGCTGAAGCCACCAAATCATGTTGAGCCCTGGAGAAGGCATCAACAATTTTCTGAAGGGCAGCTTCAGAAAGAGAGGACTGCTAGTTGGAAGAGGAGGCGAGAAGTAGGTCAATCTTCTCGTTGAGCTCTTTGAGATGCTTCTTTGTTACTGGAGCATCATCCTCCTCGTCACTCTGAACCTGAAACGGACTATAGTAGACCGAATCAAAGATCATATTTTCACCACCAAGATAAGGGTTTTCACCCTCAGAGGCATTTTCAGGAGAGGAAGGGGGTGGTGAAGTTGGGGGTGTTGTGGGTTTGGTAGGATCAGGTTGAATGGGTGTTGGTATAATTTTGGGTGGTTGTTAAGTATGGGTAGTTTCGGTTGTATGGGTTTTGGTTTGTGGTGGTTCGGTTACGTGAGGTGATTCGGTTGTAGTTGTAAAGATTGGTGGAGGTGAAGGAACTGGGGAATTGGGAAGTGCCATCTCTGGGGTAGGGGAACGAGGTGGTGTGTTGCCTCGTTGAGGAGAGTCGGCTCCTTGAGAGTCGTCAGAACCCGAACTCTCACCCTCAGAGTCACTCGAAGAAGAGGGAATAATAAGCTTTCGCTTCGGTTGAGTCTTCCTCCTCTTTGGCTGTGGGGATTGTGCAGCTTTCGTTTGTTTCCTCTTTTTGGGAGAAGGTCCCTTTGGAGCTTTGGATGCATGCTTCCCTTTTTCCGCCTTTTTGCCCCTGCTCACCGGTTTGTCGGCATCATGAATCGACCTGAGCATATCCAGTGTCAGTTCCCTTGGACCAGATGGCCTTAGCTCCTTGATCTTCCGAATCAACCTGCTGTCAGAGGGCACATCACCATACATTGACTCCGGGATGGAGCCAATGAAGGAAAACTTCGATGCATCTGAGACGATGATCTTCTTGGTATGGAAGGTACCAACAGAAGACATCGATGCACCGTCAGCAGTAGGAACATCAAATCTATCCATGGCCCATTTTGTAATCAGGATCCAGAATCGGGCCAACGACACCTCAGAGTGTCGGGATGATGAGGAGAGACTTTGAATAAGTTGTTGCCATAGGACAAACCCATAGTCCAGGTTAATCCCATTATAGACCCCATACATTATGGTTAGGAAGAGACGACTTGCACCGTCTGATCCTGAGCTTCGTTCCGACAAGCCCTTGAAAAGGATTGTAAATAGGCCATTCCACTGTGGCGGCAGGCATGACTTTTTGAATTTAGCAACAGAGGTAAGAACTTCTGTGTATCCCATGTTGTAAAACATGTTATACAGATGGCCAATCTGAATCGACTCCGGATGAACTCTTGAAGGGTCAACAGCAAACCCTAGCAAGGTGCAGAAACGTTGGCGAGAGACTGAGGTTTTGTGTTCTGCAATCTCGAAAAACACCCGGTCGACGGCCTTGTCGTAGTATGCAGTCGCGTAAACCTGCGATAGAGCCACCATTGGCACAGATTCAATTCTGGAGAGAGCCGGAACAAGTTGAGAATACTTCAAACATTCTGTGACCGGCGACATATAGGAGTCATACGCCAGTGGGTTAAGATCAATGACCAGACATTGTTGTGGGCGAATGGGAAGGATCTGTGAGGTAGCATGAATAGAAGAGGAATCAGCCATTTTTGCAGGTATGAAGAAGATGATGAACAGGAAACTGTTTGGGAGTATTTGCGCTCTGGAAATTTTGAAGGTGGTAAAGAGATAAAAGGTGGTGTAGTGGGCTATTTATAGTGGGTGATAGGAGAGAGAAAAATCGTTTCAAATCTCTTATGGAAATTTGAACCGGGTTGTTGAGTGACAGATGGATGACAGTTGAGGCGTGCGATGATCACGTAGGAGAGAGAGTGTCAGGTTCCTAGGATCACGCCGCCCAACAAGTTCCGTTTCAGAGAGACAAGCCGTTACTATTTCCACACGCGCATTTAATGCCACAAGACAAGAGAGAACTTAAGGTTTAAGAGTGGATTCCCGTTAAATTACGATCAACCATTTATGAAGAAATGTTGAAAGGGTTCTTTTAATTAGGCTAAATAAGGGTGGTTTGGAATAATATAAAATCTTAGAAGAAAATGAAAAACTGGATCCCAAGGGGAGAAATGTTATGGTGTTTAACAATTTCATAGGAATCACACAAAGTAGAATTTGAGATTTTAGTAGGGTACATTCGTCAATTCTTTAGTGAAAACTTGAGCAACTTAATTGCTCACCATCAATTCATTAGGGGTTGAATGTTGGGTTTCACTTAGCTCGTAGTGACACGAGACTAAGATCATAAACACAGATATTGTGTAACCATAAACCTCAGCGGTAATTTCTGAGAGTCTCAAGGGTTACTTTGATGGAATGAGTGTAGTGGAGAGGTAAAGTGGAGATGGTGTAAGAGAACGTAGTACCTCAGCTGCGAAAATAAGGACCAAGCAGGAAACTCTTAACTCATGTGAGAAAAGAGTGAGGTAGCTCACGATTAGAATAAATGAGTTGGCCTTTTTGGGAAGACAAGGTTTGTGTATACCAGGTCATGAAGGCCATTATTCAAAATCTTATGAGGCTTGAGACACATACCGCAACATGCTTCTAGGGACACTTAGGAAAATCATCAAATTTATCCCCATAAATGAAAACGAACACACAAGAAAAAAAAATATTTTTGGAGTTTTTGAGATTAAAAAAAATTAAGAAAGAAGAAAAGAAAAAGAAAAAAAACTTTGGAAAGAATATGAAAAACCTTGGAAAGAATATGAAAAACTTTGGAAAGAATATGAAAAACCGAACCCGAATGTTTGGTTGGATTCGGTTCAAAAAAAATTTGAAAAACCGAAACCGAACCTTCGGTTGGTTTCGGTTTAGGAAAATTTTGAAAAACCGAACCCGAACCTTCGGTTGGTTTCGGTTTAGGAAAATTTTGAAAAACCGAACCCGAACCTTTGAAGGGTTGGTTTCGGTTGGGTTTTTTTTTTTTTTTTTTTTTTAACACAAGGAAAAACAAAATTGTACAATAAATATATAACAGAGAAAGACTACCTTTGAAGTAATGAGCGAGTCAGATAGTTGAACCGAACCCGAACGTTCGGTTGGTTTCGCTTCTTACGTTTGAGGTTGAGAGATAGTGTGAGGTACTGACTCTGATTCCATCATACCTAGCCCTTGTAATATTTTATTGAATGATGCTTCAGGAAGAGATTTGGTAAAGACATCAGCCAGTTGATCAGTGGTTCTTACGAAGTGAACTTCGATGTTTCCATCTTCCACGTGATCTTTGATGAAGTGATACCTCAGTGCTATGTGTTTGGTTTTAGAGTGTTGCACTGGGTTATGACAGATCCTAATTGCACTTTCAGAGTCACAATATAGTGGGATCTTCTTCATATTGAGTCCATACTCTCGAAGTTGACTCTGGATCCAAATCACTTGTGATGTGCAGGATGCAGCGGCAATGTATTCTGCTTCGGCAGTAGACAATGACACACACGTTTGTTTCTTGGATTGCCAGCTGACCAACTTCCCCGTCAAGGAATTGACAGCCACCAGTTGTGCTTTTACGGTCGAGTCCACATCCTCCAAGGTCAGCATCAGAATAGGCTTGAACGAAGAAGCCTGAGTTGGATGGATACCATAGACCTAAGGAGGTGGTTCGTTTGAGATAGCGCAAGATGTTCTTCACAGCAAGCATGTGAGGTTCGCATGGGTTTGCCTGAAATCGAGCACAATAACACACAGAAAACATGATATCGGGTCTGCTAGCAGTTAGATACATCAATGAGCCTATCATTTGGCGATAGAGCGTGATATCGACAGCCGGTTTGTCTAAAGATGGGGTAAGCTTGGTGCCGAATGCCATTGGGACTTTGACTTTTGAGTCTCCCATCATGCCAAACTTTGCTAGGAGAGTCTTCGTGTAGGCTTCCTGATTAATAAAGATCCCTTCGGTTCCCTGTCTTATGTTTAAACCAAGGAAAAAATTAATAGGACCCATTGAGCTCATTTCAAACTTAGTCTCCATCAGCTTTCTGAATTCAGCTGTTAAGCTGGGATTCGTGGAGCCAAAGATGATGTCATCGACATAAATTTGAACTATCATAAGGTGGTTACCTTCCTTTTTGCGAAACAAGGTTGGGTCAACCGAACCTTGTTTAAATTTAGACATCTTTAAAAATTTTGTAAGCGTTTCATACCAGGCTCTCGGAGCTTGCTTGAGGCCGTACACAGCTTTATCCAGAATATAGAAATGATTTGGATGCTTTTCATTCACGAACCCAGGAGGTTGCTCCACATACACAGTTTCTTCGAGTTCTCCATTGAGAAATGCACACTTGACGTCCATTTGGAAAACCTCAAAATTCTTGTGAGCAGCATAAGCCAGAAATATTCTAATAGATTCTAGCCTAGCCACTGGAGCGAAAGTCTCTTCATAGTCTATCCCTTCCTCCTGACAGTATCCCTTTACCACCAGACGAGCCTTGTTCCTTATAACATTACCTTCCTTGTCCATTTTGTTCCTAAAAACCCATTTGAGACCAACGACCGAAGCATCTGGAGGAGTTGGAATTAGGCGCCAGACTTTGTTCCTTTCAAATTCGTTCAGTTCATCTTGCATTGCTTGAACCCAATCAGAGTGATCTAGGGCAGAGTTAACTGTCTTCGGTTCAACTTTTGATACGAATGAGTTAAACATACAAAACTCAACTTTTGAAAATAAGGATGTTTGTTTTGCCTTCAGTTGTGATCGGGTCAGAACCTTTTCAGATACATCACCAACTATTTGAGAAATAGGATGATCTCTGGTCCATTTGATAAGAGGAGGGTAATTCGGATCAAAGGTTGGGTCTAGTTCAGCATTAATCATTTCTTCTGGCTCAGATTGGCTATCGTAACCGAGCGTCATATCATTATGTTCCCCCTCAATTGATGAGCTTTGAAAAACATGAGGTTCAGGTGTTTCTTGTGGTACTGAGCTTACAGGTGTTGAGGCATCTTCGGTTGATGAAGGACCTTCGGTTGAAGTTGTAGAATTTGGCTCCCCCTGGACTTGTGAGCTTGGCTCCCCCTCGACATGAGAGTTTGGCTCCCCCTCAACATGAGAGTTTGGCTCCCCCTCAACATGAGAGCTTGGTTCTCCCTCGACATGAGAGCTTGGCTCCCCCTCGACAGAAGCTTTGTTGGATGGAGAGTCATTAGAGGTCGATTCTCCTTCATGCATTCTTCTTGCAGCATCTTCGACAATCTGCTTCATATGATCAACTTTGTTGTTTGCTGCACCTGCTTCGGAGAGTGAAGCTTTCTCCGGTTCGTCAAAGAGCTCCAGAAATGTCTCGTATAAGTTGGCGACCGAGACTGTGACCTGGCCAGTTAGAGGAAAGATTTCCCCAGCGGTGTCTTCTTTAGCCTGTAGCTTCTTGACATAGCTGTCATCAAAGGTCACATAGTATGTCTCTTCAATCCTTCTCGAACGCTTGTTTAGGACCCTGTACGCCTTGGATGTGAGCGAGTAACCCAGAAAAATTCCCTCGTTGGCTTTGACATCAAACTTGTTGCGGTGTTCTTTAGAGTTAAAGATGAAACACCTTGAGCCGAACACATGGAAAAATTTCACATTGGGCTTTCTGTTGTTTAGTATCTCATATGGAGTGAGCGTGAATCGCTTGTTGAGATAGGACCTGTTCTGTGTAAACAAGCAACCGAAATAGCATCAGCCCAAAAATAAAGAGGTAAGGAAGCGAAACTTAGCATAGTTCGGGCAGCTTCACACAAAGATCGGTTTCGTCTTTCGACTATTCCGTTCTGTTGCGGTGTGTAGGGAGCTGAGAAATTGTGACTTATTCCCTTTTCTGCAAGAAACTCTTCAAACTCCTTGTTCTTGAATTCAAGACCATTGTCGCTCCTGATGTTGCGGACAACCTTCTTGAGCTGTATTTCTATTTGCTTGATAAACACTTTCAGTTTTTGAGTCGCTTCAGATTTGAGCTTTCGAAAGAATACCCATGTAAATCGTGAAAAGTCATCAACAATAACAAGAATATACTTGCTACCACCGATGCTTTCGATAGATGAAGGACCACACAAATCGATATGAAGTAATTCAAGTGGTTCAACAACTTTTGTGTTGATTATAGATGGGTGACTTTGACGATTCTGCTTCCCCATTTCGCATGCAGCACACAAATGATCTCTGTCGAACTTGAGCAATGGAAGACCCCTAACATGACCTCCAGTGACAAGTCGGTTGATATCTTTAAAATTGAGATGAAATAATCTTCAGTGCCACAACCAGCTTTTGTCGGATTGAGCTTTTGACAACAAGCATATAGCTGGGTTTCCTTTGATGGGTTTAAGGTTTAAGGGAAACATTTCACCCTTTCGCTCTGACTTGAGAATCACTTTCTTTGTCTTTTTCTCTATGATTTCAGAACCTTCATCATCGAACGAGACTTTGAGTCCTGTACCCCCAACAAGCTGAGATACACTAATGAGGTTGTGTTGGAGTCCTTCCACATAAGCCACCTTCCTTATAGTAAAGTCCCCATTTGTTATCATTTCGTATCCTTTTATGGTGCCGAAAGAATTATTTCCAAACTTGACATTGCCACCATTTGCAAGAGATCTGTATTCCCTAAGCTCCTCTTTCCTCCCTGTCATGTGACGTGAGCAGCCACTATCGATGTACCATTCTTCATCGAACTGCTCATCACTTAAAACCTGCAAAAACTAGGCAGATTTAGGAACCCAAAGTTTCTTGGGTCCACGTGAGCTTTGCATGGGAACGGGAACAGTAAGAGAGACATCAACTAGATATGTTCGTTTTATAAGAGTTGTTTCATCTTTCCTTTTAATGGTAAAAACTTTTATTTTGTTAGGATTGGGTGTGTTCGGTTTGGACTCTGGTTTGGATTCATTGACCTTCTGCTTTCCCTTTTGTTCAGCTGACGAATCAGATTTTTGAGAACAAGCGGAATTAGCTTTAGAACAAGATGGAGACGAATCGGTGGAAGTAGAAGAATTAGAAGAACGAGAAGAATTAGAATGAGAGGGTTTGGATTGAGAGGACTTCCTGGCTTGAGACTCTAGGTGACCCTTTTGCTTTTGATCGTTGGAGGGACCGTCCTTAGAGTCTTGGTCTCTTTTGACTTCAGAACCAAACCTTTGCGTTCGGTTGGAGCTGTCCTTGGAACCGAACCTTTGGTTTCGGTTGAAATCTTTTTCAGAACCGAACCTTTGCCTTCGGTTGTTGTGACTTTCAGGCTTTCCTACAGGATTGTTTTCATACTTCAGATTCCTGTCTTGGTGTGAGAAATATGCATTCTGGGAATGCCAGAATTGTTTCCTTTCAGAAAGGTTCTTCCTGTATCTATTGTTCCTTTCTCTCTTCCTATTCCTCATCTGATTAGGTTGATGATGAACATTCGCTTTCGTTTTTGATGTCTCCTTGGCTGGTTCCTTTTGAACTACAGGAGTTTTACTTTGAGCCGAAGGAGCAGAGGGAATGTCTTCTTTTGCCGAACGATCATTCTTCTGAGGAATATCTTTTGTACCACTGGTGCTAAGCTCATCGAAATTGTCCCGCTTATTCAAGGGTTCAGGTATGTATCTTCCTTTGCTCTTCCAGGAGGTTCTTTTAGATAAACCAATGGTTTCGTTTGCATTATCTATTGGAGCTTCCCAGAAGTACTCATCGCAGCCATCAACATTGTCTTCATTTACAATAGCTGTGAGTTTAGCTGTTTGATGTTCGGTTACTCCTGTCACCTTGTATACTTGATTCGGAGTGGCCCTGACCTTTTGATATACAACTGCTTTCTCAACTAATATTGGGGACTTTTGATGGGACAAACGAGCGAACTCTACTGAATTTTTAGAAATAAGATTCTTGTGGTTTTCAGGTTCGTTTTTAGTAAATTCTGAGCAGTCAATCGTGTCCTCTACATAAATTTCACTTATGTTTTCGTCCTCGTCAAGCTCAGATGCATTCTCAACATCAATTTTGTTTTCTGAGCTTACGTTGGCGTTTAAAGAGTCAAATTTTTGCATGGTTTTGGTTCTCAGTTTAAGTCTGTCATTTTCATCCAAAAGATTTTTAAGCATGTCCTTGTGGTCTTTGGATTTAATGAAGGACTCAATTTTGTCCAGTCCATACATGTAGGTTGGATTGACGTCATCAGACGATATTACACTCTCACAATTGTAGGCTTCGGCATCGATTTCATCCTCCTTAAACTCTAGGAAGGGCAAAATCATGCGATGGATCTTTTGGCCTATTTCACAATCCAAGTGAAGCTGAGTAATATTAGAATACAAACGTTTAGCAATTAAACAAAAAACATTCCGCTGTTTTAACAATTTTAAATTGTCTCTTTGCAAATAAATGTTTTCGTCTTTAACTTTAACTAAATCCGACTCCTTTAACTCGATCCACATTCTCCGCTCCTCACTTTTCGATGCCACCCTGCTTAATTGATCAGTTAGGTTAGAATTGGTGACTCGAGTTTGAGTTAAGCTACTATCTAGATGAGAAATTCTTGTATTAACATTTTTTAGTTCTTTCTCATATGAGGATGGTGATACTTTGGATGAAATAAAAACAGATTGTACCTTCTTTATTAGTTCATCGAGCTCATTGAATTGCTGGCTGAGTGGTTTGGCCGTAAAGCACATGTCCTCCTGTACCTTCGGTCCATCGCTTCCTCCATCGGTGTTGTATCCCCTCATTTGAGATACATCAGTCACCATGAAGCATCTTCCTCCACTGCTTTCCTCCTTTGCCACATAAGCCTTTCCATGGGTAGGCTTCCTCACTTCATCGTCTTCTGAGTCGGTAGACCAAACTTCCGTGCTACCGAACTCGTCATCTTTAACCGAACCCTACACAATGAGAGCATTAATAGAAGGGTTAGCGGTAGACTTCTTCTTTCTTAACTCATCCAATCTTTTCTGCAACACAGCTTCCTCATCATTTCCATCATCCTTTTCAGCCATCTTCTTAAGGACACAGTCCTTGGCATAGTGGTTTTTCCCACCATAGTAGAAACAGCTTACTCCGGAATCGCCATCCACCTTCGGTTCCTTCTTGTGCTCCTCAGTCTTCGGTTCATTATTCACCTTTTCAGAGCTGTAACTTCCCTGCCAGTTTCGGTTTTTGTTGCTGGGGAATCTCTTCTTTATGAACCTCTTGGGATTGGACACCATCATGGCACAATCCTCAGACGTGAGATCATATTCCTCCAAGTTGAGATCTTCATCTTCCATCACAACTTTACTTTTAGATAGGAGGGCCAACGAACCAAGACTAGAAACGACGTTCTTTTCTTGCACCACAATCTTTTCTTGGGACTTAAGAATACCCACCAGTTTCGCCAAAGTGTATGATTTAAACTGCTCATGGGCTTTGACTGTGGAAACTACTGCTCTCCATTCAGACCTCAATCCGTTCAAGAAAGTAACCTTCTGTTCGATAAGCTTCCTTTCAATATCGTGTTTGATCATCTTGCTAAGAAGATGATTGAAGCGATCAAACGTCTGGGTCACCGTTTCTTCGGCTCCTTGCCTGAATTCTCCAAACTCAGATAAAATCAAAGTTTGAATAGAATGTTCAAGATCCTCGTCTGTAGAGTACAGTTCACGAAGTCTATCCCAAACTTCCTTTGCCGTTGTGCATGAGCTGACCAACCTGAATGTGTCAGACTGAAGAGCAAATCTGATCAACCTTAACGCCTTAATATTGCACTGGAATTTATCCTTTTCATCTTGTGTAATATCCTTCACGTCCTTTAGCAGATCATTGTACTCCTTTTGTGTCTTGATGATTCTGGACGATGCAGAATGAGAAAACTGTCCATTAGTGATGGCTTCCCATATGAGGTACCCATTATCCTCCGATCCAATCACGTAGTCTTCAAAGTGATGCGCCCATACTTCATAGTCATGGGTGTATAAGATTGGAATCTTTGTCGTTGAACCGATACTGTTGGAAATATTAATAAGGTTTGATTGCGTCGCGTCCATTATGATCGTAAAAACCTGTTCACAGATCAGACTTGTAATAAAGCAGATTAGGGCAAAACAATAAATATCAAGATACGTCAATAAAGAGATGACGGCTCAATAAATATTGATAATTGCGGAAAAACCCTAATGGAAATCTTTTTCACAGAAAAGATGTGTATTGATTACACAGCCTCCTGCTCTGATACCACTTGATGAGATTAAACTAACCTTTAATCTATAAAGATCGATTAGATCTTGAACAAGTATATAAACATAAACAATATGAACGCAATAATATGAATAAGTCAAGATGGAATCAAACGTGTCGAATGATTAAACAAAATCCTCAGAAGAGCTCTATTAAGAACATCAACTGTAGAGGATTGGAAGGTTACAAGAACGATTAAAGAAACCTGTTATCGTCTTGATGAATCGCTATTTCACAGATCTCTAAAAACCTTGACCTAATATGCATGCAAGCGCAAACTTATATACAAAACATAAAAGGTTCACGGCTGGACAGGCCCAAACCGGAATACAAAGCAACTTAAGCTATCGAGCCCAATAGACGCAATCTTCAAAAATAATCTCGAGCCCAACAGATATCTTAACGTTTCATAAACAGATTGTTTAACAAATGGATAATCAAACTTCTTTTATAAGAAAATATGGTATTTTCTTGAGAAACAACTTTTAATAAGACCAAAGAAAAAATTTCTTTCACCAGAATCAACTGCTTATGAACTCACCAGCTTTATGCTTACATTTCTAAAACTTCTTATATTCTCAGGTCAACCATAGACAGGTATTTCTTCTAATTTTTGGAGAAGATGGAGTATATAGAAGTCTCGTCTTTACTTTTGATTATACAGATGTATATAAACTAGGTTGTCAATGTTTTTAAACAAATGTAAATATTCTTATTGTAATGTAATGGTTGTGTTTACTATGCTTACTATGTACAATGGTTGTGATACTACACATGATGTCCTCCGCCCCGGAATGTTTTCGACGTTGGTTTCGGGGTGTGACAGAGGGGCCTAGATATCGCTTCTAATCCAAGAAGGAACAGATAAACTTCGACTCCTATTCTTGTTCTACTACTTGTTGAATCATACACAAAGGCATGCTTTATAACATCGAGTTTCCAATGCGTTTTCGTACAATCAATGTATAACCAACTCATAGTAAACAACTCATATCTCTAGGTTTGAAGACTTATATGATATTACCATCTCACAATCACTCGGGATAAATTCCATGAAATGATACAAGCAAGCATGGGTTGAATCCAATACTCAGAACTTATGAGCACTCATGAGTGTTGTAGCAACTCTTGTTATGTCCAACAGCTTAGACATCTACAAGACAACTTCATGACAGTATTGATTCATATCTACTTCCGACATATGACCGACTGTGGAGAATTTGAATAATATGATTTACCATAACATAATTATTCTGGAAGTCAAAACATGCAAATTGAAATGATAGTAAATGATTGACAAAAGATAGCAACACTTAACTTATAAATAAACAACAACTTTTATTTATCATCAAATGTCAAATACACTTTACAAATTTCAAAGCTATCTAATTTCCAAAACTAATATCATCCCTTAGCCCTATGCACCTCGCATGCTGAAGATGCTTAACCCTACTTAGTCCCTTCGTTAGGGGATCTATTGGGTTCTCATCCGATGATACCCTCTTTGCCACGAGGAGTCCTTCTTCTATTCGATGTCTGATGAAGTGATATTTTCTATCAATGTGTATGGATCTGCCATGATCTCTCGGTTCCTTGACTAAGGAAACTGCACTATTTTTGTCACAGAAAATCTCCATAGGCTCCGTTATAGCTGGTACAACTCCAAGGTCTCCGATGAAGTTCTTTATCCATATCGCCTCCTTTGCTGCCTTGCTTGCTGCTATATACTCTGATTCGCAAGATGAATCGGCCACTGTATCTTGCTTGGAACTTTTCCAAGTAACTGCTCCTCTATTTAAGGTAAAGACCCAACCTGACTGAGAGTGGAAATTATCCCTATTAGTCTGGAAGCTAGCTTCACTATACCCTACTACTCTCAAGTCATCACTCCCACCGAGGGTAAGGACCCAGTCCTTAGTCTTTCGAAGGTACTTGAGAATGTTCTTTACCCCAGTCCAGTGAGCCTTGCAAGGGTTCCCCTGATATCTGTTGACCATGCTCAATGAAAAGGCCACATCAGGACGAGTACAAGTCATAGTTGTTGGATTAATGTCTAAGTCCATAACTATAATTGGTAAGACTTGACTCGACCCATCATGGTTCATTTGGGTTGCATGGCATCATGCATTTGGGTAGACTATAATGAAAGAAATAACACTTAAGGTTTGTTAATATACTATAAGTTCTAATATATTCATAAGATTATTTAATTAGTATTGATCATGAATTAATCTAGGATTAATTAAGTGGTCAAAAGAAGACTAATTAAATATATGGGTTGATTGTGTAAATCATTCATACTTGTATAGTGGGCTAATGCTTCATGGATTGTCAAGTTGGGATAAAACCCATAACATGCTCCATGGATGCTCCATGTTAAATTTGAACCCATGGATACAAGGAAATGGAAAGCCAATACAATTAGGGTTTACCCCAATTGTCACTAACTATATAAGCATCTTATTGTTGACAAAATCGACACTAGAGTATGTGTGAAAGGGCTAGTCGAATTTTATGAAGTGTGGATTTCTCTCTAATATATTCCAAGTGTATTTGGTGTTGTGTGAACCATTTGAGGTGTCACACTTGGGGCACAAGGCACTCAAGCTTCATGAAGACATTCTACATCAAAGAGGTATGTAATTCTAACTTGATATATTCATATGAATCAATGTTATTATGCTAGTTAGGATGACTACCTTGGAAAGTTCATATTTGCATGTATAATAGATAAAACATAGATCCAAGTTATTTAGGGTTGCATGTACACTTAGGAGTGTTGGAATGCTCAAAACCCAACAGTGGTATCAGAGTCTAGGCTTTTTTGCTTGTTATACTTGCAAAATTGGCTGAAAAATCGAATTTTTGTGATGTTTGCTCAGCAGGCTCGCTGAGTCCATGGAGGGACTCGACTAGTCCAAGGAAAAATGCATCCAACTTGCCGAGTTGGTTCATGCATTCGACGAGTTGGTCCCCCAGACAGCATATATTCGACTGTTTTGGCTAGAAATGAACTAGACATTACCCTAAGCTATTTTTGAACTTATAACTTTTTTTTGATGTGGTAATGTTCATACTAATCCAATTCCAAAGAGATAATTATCAATAGATTCATGTTTTGTATTAGTTTAAAAGTTATGCTGATTACATGAAAAAGTTTGATGTGTATTATCTTTGATCATATGAGTTGCTTAGATTAATAGATAAGTTAATTGATTATGTGTTTTCAATCCATTTTAATCTAAGAGATGATTCTAAAATGTGTTTGTGTAACTTGTCCTCAAGTTACATGAAAGGTCACATTTAAGTTTCTTAAAACTCATAAAAGTTAGCAAAGGTTACAAAATGAAGAGTCTTGTTCTCATTAAATGGTTTTATGACTCCATAACTTTTCCTCAAGTTAGGGAGGTTCAAGAGTCACTTCATTAAGTAATAAAATCTGTAATGTTAATTAATTCCATAAGTTATAAAATAAAGAAAAGGTATATTCTTTTATTAGTTTAAAGTCTTCCATAACCTGTCCTTAAGTTATGGAACTTGAAGAGTCTTTTAATTAAAACTACTTTAAACACATAAGTTATGGAATTAATTAGTTTTGAATAGTTTCAAAACTTGCCCTCAAGTTTTGGAATTTGAAAAGTTTTCACTTATGAACACTTTAATTCCAAGTTAGCCCTTAGAATTTTAAAAGTTAAAATTCAACCCCTATACTTTATAATATTATAAGTTAAAAGTTAAAAGTTAATAATATATATATATATATATATATATATATATATATATATATGTATATGTATGTATGTATGTATAAGAGCAAGTCAGTATTATCGTTAGTAGGCCTCATTCATGAAGTCGGTATATAAGGGAGGGGGGGGGGGGTAAAAAGTTGTTGCCTATAAAATGGTAGCTTAATGGGTGTCCACTCTCACCCACCGCTTCCTTGACTGGTGGAGGGTCGTTAACCGAACGGGTAGGACAAGGAGTATAATTCTACCTTCATTAAAAGTATTAATGATAAATACTAAGTAACTAAACTCTTATAAATTCCCAATCATAGTTACTTAGGAAAATGTGTATTTTGTGCTAACCCATGAAATTACACTTTGCACTTTGCTTAAGTCGTTAGTGGAGCGTGTATGGTTAACCGGCACACTAACCTGTATTTAACAAGGTAGACAAAGGGTAACTTTATGTTTATCATAGTATCGGTGGAGCGCATGTGGTTAACCGGCACATCGATTAAGGGTACCAAGTATATTTGCATGGTTACTTCACACCTTGTTTTGTGATCCTCGGCATCCCGGTCACAAAACATGAAGGGCACACTCGAGATTGAAACATGCCATTGAAAAGTTCAATGAATCTCAAAAGAATCTAGGAGTTTCAAAACCAATTAAAACCTAATAATACATTTCGTTTATCTTGGTTGAAATTGGTGAATCGTCATTCACCTACCTTCAAATATTTTATAGCTTGGATTACGACATCCCTCTTCCAAGTTATAAAAGTATTGTGTTGGGTCCTAGCCTTAATATTTCATATTGGGTGTTATATTAAGGACTTTAAATCAACTATCTTGTATATCCCCCAAAAGATGTCTGGTTTAGACATTTATGATCTACCCAAATCTCTTGAAATAAGCTTTCCTAAATGAAGATGATGTCCCATGGAAATCATACTTCTTTCACCTCCTCCAATTATTCTCCCTAACCCACAAGTTCTTGAAAAGTTTAAGGTCACTCAAGCCCTATTGGAAAGCAAAGGTCTATGTGTGATCACATCTTGGAGATGTAGTCACATATTGACAAGCCGGGAGAGTTGGGTGTCAAAGTCTAGAGGAAGTTGATGATCAATCACTTTATAAGTCACATAGTGAGTTCCTTTGGGACACCTATGAAATAGAATATGACAAGACCCTTAATGATCTTATCTATCCGCTAAGATCAACTTTCCAAAACTTTATGGACATTAACAATGATGACATTGGATATCCAGTAAAGCTCTCTCTTCCCAATGGAAAGGGATCGGCCATAGTCAACTCGGTTGACCAAATGGTAAAGAGAAAAAGCTAAGTGTGTGATAGTCATGCATACTATTACCAAAGGGTCCATATGTTTATATTGCCAAAGGAAGGGGAATTAGTTGAAAAGCTGCCAATTTTACCTGAGGATGTTAAAGTCAATAAGTTTGACTCTACTTCAGGTAAAGTCCACTATCTAACTCTGCTAAGTTTCTATTCTGAGATTCTTGATACATGATGTGACTGATGGGTTTTGAGCATTCTAACACTTCCTAAGTGTACATGCAACCCTAATAACCTTGAATCTATGTTTGTCTAATTATCATTCAAAGTTGATTTCCAAGGTTATGATCCTATCTAGCATACATGGGGGAACAATTTTAACTTGAACATAAGATAGAACTACATACCTTGTTGTTGATTTTGATCATTGAAACCTTGTGAGCCTACCACCCCAAGTGTGATGCCTAAAATGCTTCACACAACACCACATGCTATGGAGTAAACTTGGAGAGAAAGTATAACACTCTAAAAAATCGGCTCTAGCCCTCAAGCATGCACGTGTATCCGATTTTGAGAGAAACATGAGCTTTATATAGTGTTGACACATCTAGGGTTACACCATGTAAACCCTAATGTGTCATGACTCTTCATTTCCTTGACCTATGGGTTTGTAACTCCCATGGAGCCTCCATGGAGCATCCAATGGGTTTAACCCAACTTGATTATCCATGGAGCCTCTTAGCCCACTATAGAAGATATGGATGATTTACATAATCAATCCATATATTTAATTAGTTATCTTTTTGATCACTTAATTAATTCAAAATTAATTCTTGATCAAGCTAATTAAATAATATTATTATTATATTAGAACTTATAATATATTAATAAACCACAAGTGTTATTTCTCTCATTTAGTATATCTAATTGCATGGTGCCATGCAACCCAAATGGACCATGCCGGGTCGGGTCAAGTACATACCAGAAATAGTTATGGACTTAGACACCTTATCCAACAGTCTCCCACTTGGATAAGTTTAATAACTATAAGTGAAAGTATGACTTAAGGAACCGATCGGCAATCGTAGCTCTTTTCAAGGTTTCTTGGAACTGAGAAGATGATGGTACGCCATTTCAAATAAGGGATCATATAATCCTCTGTTCTTAGATATCAACTGGACAAACACATGGAACATGGTCTTGCTTATTGTCCAGCAGTTTGTTTCCCGATTTTCGATTTGTTTCCCGATTTTCAACTTAGTTCTGACCGGGCCCGGTACATAGGTCAAGACAAAATCATCGATGGGCCCAGATATCAGCTTCTAATCCAAGAAGGAACAGATAAACTTCGACTCATATGCTTGTTCTACTACTTGTTAAATTACACACAAACGCACATTTTATAACATCAAGTTACCAATGCGATTTCGCACGTTCAATGCATAACTAGCTCATAGTTAACAAGTCATATCTCTAGGTTTGAAGACTTATATGATATTACCGTCTCGCGATCACTCGAGATAAATTCCATGAAGTGATACCAGCGAGCGTGGGTTGAATCCAATACTCAGAACTTATGTGCACTCATGAGTGTTGAGGCCATGTCCAACATCTTAGACATCTACAACGAAATCATGATAGTCTTACTTCATATCTGCTTCCAACATATGACTTATTGTGGATAATTTAAATAATATGTAAAACAACATAAATATTCTGGAAGTCAAAAATGCAAAATAAATAATAGTAATGTGTCACACCCCCAAACCAGAACGGCGGAAACGTTCGAGGGCAGAGGACGTCATATTCAGTATCATAACAGTTCATAGAAAGGAAAGTACACACCACCATATATATTAAGTTTTTCAAAACGTTTACATAATTGTATTCATTACATGATCAAAAGATAAATACATAAACATCTTTCAAAAGAAGTAATTAACATCAGCACGTTAATCCCCAAAAGTTGATCTCCAAACCTGCTTAGTGGTTCCCTGAGAATACAAGTTATTTCAAAGAAAAAGTGTCAACAATTAAGTTGGTGAGTTCATAAGTAGTGTTTTGAGAAAATGTACGCCATTCGAAAGTTCGTGTATGTTTTCCAGAAAACGCAGTATTTCAAATGTAAAGAGTTATGATTCGTTGTGTTGACAATGAATGTATTAGATCCAGAAAATCCCATATTTTCCAAAATGGTTGAGATACGAACTGTTGTGTTTTCCAAGAAAAACCCTTATTTTCTTATAAGTATGAAATGCATATGAATGTTTGTGTTATAAGTTGTAAGTAATTGCACCAGGAAAATTACTTATTTTCCTATTAGTTGTTTGGTTTGTATCTAGGAAAAACACTTATTTTCCTAACATAACTAGCAGTCTCTAAGACCGAAAATCGCAACCAACCGACATGCTTAAAAGTTGTCGCATAGTTTTAATAGCTACTCATTCATAAAAGCATAATACCGTATTAATTGTATATTCGGTGAGTTTTATAACCATACTAAACATAATATGCCGGTAGCGACGTTCTTCAGGCGTCGTAGCGTTATGACAAACTGTCACCCTAAAGGACGGACTGTAGCTAACAGTCAGGGCGCGGGATCATGACTTCCCGTATAGATCTATACACATTTCACATGTTCTCCGAATAGGAGACTCTGGTTATAGACAGGACTTGCAACATTACTTTCTAATAAAAAAAAAGTAACGTTTGAAGATATACACGTCTCATGGATTCTCAACTAAGCCTGTATTAAAGTGATAGTTTTTGTATGCAAAGTTTATCCTTTTTCACAATGTTTGACAAAGCATAAATCATAAGTTTTTAGAATGTATAAAACGACTTAACAATGAAAGGTACTTTGAAATCATTATATACTTTGCGTAAGTCTAATGCACACAAAGTATGATAAGAGTTTTCACATAGTAGTAATAAATCACAAGTGATTCATTTGATAAAAACGAGTAAAGTGAAATTTTTGATGTAGAAGACAAGTTTGTAAACAAAACCTATATATGTATATGGTTATGTATATGTATAAGTTTTAAAAGATGATTTGGTATGTTTCGTAATAGTTGTTCATATTCTTACGTTTTTATTAGAAACTTTGCATGAAATAATCCTTAAGTTTGATACTAAAGACCTTTTTGTACTTATCACTTTTGTAAAAATGGTAATTAAACATATTTAAATGATTGTGTTTTAACTTCCTTAATGTATAAACATTGCTCAAAAATGTTAGAAGGTGTTAATAAATCTATAAACCATTTTTGACAGTTTTACCCTTTACTGTCCCTGTTTTTAGAAAGCTCATATAAAAATCCTCGTAAGTCAAAAACTAAATCCGTCACCTCTGAGAGTTTATAAAATGAGTCTAATTTGTTCCTAATTTTTATTATGATTTTTAGTGGTCTCAAACTAGTGTGAAAATGAACATCTTCAGAGACTGGTCCAAAATCAGTTCTGAAATGACAGGCAGTTTTATAAAAATCATCATAAATTGTAGAAAAATCGTATGAACGCGTGCGAGTATTCATTAGAAAGGTATAAACTTGAACTATTTTCATATTGTATAGTTTTGAAAGATATTAAGTTTAAGATGGTCAAAACAGTCCGTGAACAGGACTCAACTTTTCTGTAGAAAGCTGTCATTTAAATTTAAGTTATGTTTAGTGTTCTAACTTGTATTCCCCCCCCCCCCCCCCCCCTTAAAACTTGAAGAAAACATGAAAATATAGGGTTATGAAATCACATTATGTGAATACTTGAAGAATGGAAGGTTGAAGTTGAACTTTTGGTTGTTGGTTTGATGCTCCAAAACAGCCACTCTTTTGGCTATGTTGCTGTCACGAAAATTTCACAGCAAAAGAGCAAGAAAAAGGGTAGTTTACTCACTGTTTTGAATCAATAATTTTGAGTATCAAAACAAGTAACTTCCAGGGGTATTTGGTGGTAAAAATATCAAGCAAAAGGAAGGTGTAGATGGGTGAAATGGTGGCTGAAACACAAAAGGGACAGCAGCCCTTTAGTTCATGGTTTTGATGGCTTTGGAAGGAAGTTCTTGTGCTTGAAAATGAGATGAAGGTTGAGAGAAATTCCCTGGAGTATTTGCTGGTCAAATGAGGGTAAAATGAAGATGAAATTTCGTGATTATGAAGGAGAAAAGAGTGGAAGAGGATAAGGGGACAAAACCTAGACTAGCTTGTGATGGGATGTGAGTTTAAGTGATGTGATCTTGTCTAGCCACTTGCTTGGGTGGTTGTTTAGAGATAGAGTTAGTTAACTAACTAACTACTAGTTATTTAGTTAGTTAGGAGTTCTAGTTAAGGAGAGGGAAGGTCTTAATCTCGAAAATTAGAAGAGGGATTAATAAGCATTCATAGTAAAATGTCTTAAGTGATTAAGCACTTATTAGTTAAGTTGGCACTTATCTCTACCAATTCTCTTATCTTAATTGATTTAGACATCATAAAACTTACATGAAATCACTTTAATTCATGACTCATAACTAGTCATTCACTAGATAATAATACATATATACAAATACATACATGTATACTTAGTATAAAATAACAATGTAGTTTTTGTGTATTTGAACTTTAATGTTTATGTTTTATTCTTTTTATTCAAAAACACTTAAATACATTTTAATTATACCTTATAATAATTCATTTTATATTTTAATTTATTTAAATATAAAATTTATTGAGCAATGTATAATTTCGTGACATTTAACCGGTTAACCATATCGTTAAACACGTTTTGTCACTTTGGTTTGTATATTTGTCAAATTTAGATCCTTCACATCTATTAAGCAAACGTTTTACATAGAACCTAACTTACTTATCAACCAGAGACATGTTGATACAAAAATTAAGTTTGTTGCGTTTAAATGATGTTATATGCTAATTTCACAAACCGGTGATAGTTCGTAGTCATACATCATAACGAAATTATCGTTAGTTACTTGTTTTATATTTCACAAGAACTTATTTAAATAAAAGAGGTTAAATTCTTTCAACCATTCTTGATAAAATACTCATATTGTTTAATAATCAAAACATAGCATCGTACGATTGTTCCTATTTTTACCAATTGTTACATAATGGATTGACAAGGGATAGCAACACTTTACTCATAAATAAACACAATTTTTATTTATCATCAAATGTCAATTACATTTTACAACTTTCAAAATTATCTAACTACTAAGACTAATATCATCCTTCAGCCCTATGCTCCTAGCATGCTGGAGATGCTTAACCCTACCCAGTCCCTTCGTAAGGGGATCTGTCGGGTTCACATCCGATGATACCCTCTTTGCCACAAGAAGTCCTTCTTCTATACGATGTCTGATGAAATGATATTTTCTGTCAATGTGTCTGGATCTCCCATGATCCCTTGGTTCCTTTGCTAAGGCAACTGCACTTTCAATATCACAGAAAATCTCTATGGGCTTCGATATAGCTGGTATAACTCCAAGGTCTCCAATGAAGTTCTTTAGCCACATAGTCTCTTTTGCCGCCTTGCTTTCCGCTATATACTCTGATTCGCAAGTCGAATCAGCCACTGTCTCCTGTTTGGAACTTTTCCAAGAGATTGCTCCTCCGTTTAAGGTAAAGACCCAGCCAGACTGAGAGCGGAAATTATCCCTATCAGTCTGGAAGCTAGCATCACTATACCCTACAACTCTCAAGTCATCACTCCCATCAAGGGTAAGGACCCAGTCCTTAGTCCTCCGCAGGTACTTGAGAATGTTCTTTACCGCTGTCCAGTGAGCCTTACCAGGATTCCCCTGATACCTGCTAACCATGCTTAAAGCAAAGGCTACATCAGGACAAGTACAGGTCATAGCATACATGATCGATCCTACAGCCGAAGCATAAGGTACCCGACTCATTTCTGCTATCTCATCCTCAGTACTCGGGCTCTGAGTCTTACTCATTCTAGCATTACTCTGGATGGGTAACTCTCCTTTCTTGGAATCTTGCATGCTGAATCTCTTCATCACTTTATCCAACTATGTACTCTGACAAAGTTCAATTAGTCTTTTATTCCGGTCTCTCAAGATCCTTATCCCTAGAATATAGGCAGCTTCTCCTAGGTCCTTCATAGCGAAACACTTCCCAAGCCAGGACTTAACTTCCTGCAGAGTTGGGATGTCATTTCCTATGAGTAGTATGTCATCCACATACAGTACCAAAAAGCTAACTATACTCCCACTAGCCTTAACATATACAAAAGATTCATCTTCACTCCTTGAAAAACCAAACTCTTTGACTTTCTCATCAAAGCAAAGATTCCATCTGCGAGGTGCTTGCTTTAATCCACAGATGGATTTATCAAGCTTACACACTCTATTAGGGTACTCTGTGCTGACTAAACCCTCTGGCTGATTCATGTAAACATCCTCAGCCAACTTTCCATTAAGGAAAGCAGTTTTAACATCCATTTGCCGTATTTCATAGTCATGAAATGCAGCTATGGCTAACAATACCCTAATAGACTTAATCTTGGCTACTGGTGAAAAGGTCTCATCATAATCAACTCCTTGAGTTTGAGAAAATCCCTTTGCAACTAGTCGTTCCTTATAAGTGTGTACATTACCATCCATGTCGGTCTTCTTCTTGAAGATCCATTTGCACCCAACTGTCTTACGACCTGGCACATTGTCAACCAAGTACCAGACCTGATTCTCATACATGGATTGTGTCTCGCTATCCATTGCCTCTTTCCATTTAGCAGACTCAGGGTCTGCCATTGCTTCCGCATAGCTGTTAGGTTCATCCAGACTTACCAGTATCCATCACTGATAAGTGTCTCGTCTTCCACAGTAATATAGAAACCATAGTAATGCTCAGGTACATTCCTAACCCTTGTGGAACGCCTCAGAGGTACAATTGGAGGTATAATTGGATCAACAGGAGGTTCCTCCTCAAGTTGACTACTAGGGTTTGAGGTTCCTTCACAACTTGACTCTTGAAGTTCTTCAAGGTCAATTAGCCTCCCACTGTCTCCTTGGCTTATAAACTCTCTCTATCGAAAGACAGCCCTCCTTGCTACAAAGACCACATTCTCACTAGGTTTGTAGAAGAGGTAACTAAAGGATTTTTGTGGGTAGCCGATGAAAATACACCTCTCACTTCGAGGTTCGAGCTTGTCATGAGTCTCGTATCTCACGAAAGCCTCGCAACCCCAAACCATGATGTGGGCTAGAATAGGAACTTTTCCAGTCCACATCTCGTGAGGTGTTTTGGCAACCTTCTTTGTAGGGACCAGATTAAGGATATGGGTGGAAGCCTCTAAGGCATACCCCCAAAATGAGATTGGTAGCGTAGCTCGACTCATCATGGAACGAACCATGTCCAACAAGGTTCGATTACGCCTCTCAGCTACACCATTCAACTATGGTGTCCTGGGAGGTGTCAATTGTGAGACAACCCCACATTCCTTTAGATAGTCGAGGAACTCAGTACTAAGATACTCACCACCACGATCTAATCGAAGCATCTTAATGTTCCTGCACAGTTGATTCTCGACTTCCTGTTTAAACTATTTAAACCTTTCAAAGGTCTCTGACTTATGCTTGATTAAGTAGACATATCCATATCTACTATAATCATCTGTAAAAGTCACATAATAACGATTAGCATCCCTTGTGGCAGTTTTGAAGGGTCTACATACATCTGTGTGTAAAAGATCCAACAAACCTTCACCTTTCTCACAGGAACCAGTGAAGGGTGACTTTGTTATTTTTCCAGGTAAGCATGATTCACAACTATCATCTGACTTTAGGTCAAATGATTCCAAAAATCCATCCTGTTGGAGTTGGCCTATGCGTTTCTTGCTTATATGTCCAAGACAATAATGCCATAATGATGCTTTATCCAAGTTATTATCATTAGTAGAATCAATACACAATACATTATTTCCTATGTTATCTACAACAGATACAACTTCATACACACCATCACAAGGTAATGCTTTAAAATAAAACACATGATTAAAGAAAGAATTTATTCCACCAATTTCATTATCAAAAGAAAAGGTAAAACCTTGTTTATACAAAGCATGAAAGGAAATAACATTTCTTGTCATTTCTGGTGAATAACAACATTTATTCAAATCTAAAGTAAATCCACTACTAAGCAACAAAGTATAAACTTCAATCTTGGTGATAGGTGAAACTTTCCTATTCCCCATGATCAAGTTTATCTTTCCATGCTCCACATTCTCACTTCTTCTTAGTCCCTGCAATTCAGAACAAATATGAATACCGCAACCGATATCAAGGACCCAAGAGTTAGAATAGATTGAATTATTAGATGAGATAGTGTAAATACCTGCATGTCTGGTTTTAACTGTCCCATCCTTCAAATCTTGCTGGTACTTTGGACAGTTACGCTTCCAGTGCACCTTTTCGTGGCAGTAAAAGCATTCAGCCTCTTTGGCATCAGAATAAGGTGTAACAAAACCTTTCTTGGTTCCGATAGAAGAGGAGCCATCAAGGGTGTTACCCTTGGTACCCTTCGAAGGGTTCTTTCTCTTCTTCCCTCTACCTTTCTCGATTTCTAGGACAGGTGCTAATATTGGAGTAGTAGTAAGAGTGGTTACAACCGACTTACCTTTAAGACCTGATTTTGTGGTCTTTAGGAGTCCCTGAAGTTTTCTAAGTGTAACTTCCTCCTTACTCATGTGGTATGTCATGCGAAATTGATCATAACACGAAGGTAAGGAGTGCAAAATAGTATCTATTGCTAACTCCTCAGGGAAGTTCACATTCAACTTCATCAATCGATCCACATACCTTTGCATTTTCTGCATGTGGCTTGTGATGGGTTCACCATCTTTCATTCGGGTTGTGATCATAGAGGAGATGATTTCATATCGCTCTTGACGAGCACTCTGATGGTAGTGGTCCATCAAATCCCGGTGCATCTCAAAAGGATAGTAGTCCTCATAGGACTTTTGGAGCTCGACTGTCATGGTGGCCATCATGATGCATGCCACTTTGGTAGCATCTCTTTCATGTGCCTCATATTTACCAAACTCCTCAGGAGTAGCAAGGTGCTCAGGCACCTTGAGCTCCTTGTCAAGAACATATTCCTTGTTCTCGTAATGAGTGACCATCCTGATGTTTTTGATCCAATCAGTACAGTTGGAACCATCAAAGGTGACTCTCCCACAAAGATTCATGAGAGAGAAGGAGCCAGTAGGGTTTGAGCCAGGAGTAGCATTGTTGGAAGACATCTGAAAAGAAGAAAATAAGTTTAGTTTAGATATAGGGATAGTCCTTAATAAAACACCCAAATATAGTAGTAAGGATAGGATCCAATCACAATATATTATAACCTAGAAGAGGGATGTCATAATCCAAGTTATAACATATTTGAAAGGTAGTTGAATGACGATTCACCAATTTCCACCATGAAAATGAAATATAAATTATTAGGTTTTATTTGGCTTTTAGAAATTCCTAGATTATTTGATATTCATTGAACTTTTCAATGGCATGTTTCAATCTCGAGTGTGCCCTTCATGTTTTGTGACTGGGATATCGAGGATCACAAAACAAGGTGTGAAGTAACCATGCAAATTACTTGGTATCCTTAATGTTTTTCACTTAATCGTTGTGTCGGTAAACCACACGTGCTCCTTCCGACCTCATGAAAAACCTTAAGTCACCCTTTGCCTCCCTTGTTAAGTCCAAGTTAGTGTGCCGGTAAACCACACATGCTCCACCAACGACTTAAACAAGGTGCAAAGTATAATTTCATGGATTAGAACCTTATTCACATTTTTCCTAAAGTAACTAAGATTGGGAATTTATAAAACATTTAGTTACTTTATAATAATCATTATACTTTTAATGAGATTTTTTAAGTCACTGTCCTACCCGTTCGGCTAACGACCCTCCACCAGTCAAGGAAGCGGTGGGTGAGAGTGGACACCCATTAAGCTGCCATTTTATAGGCAACAACCTTATACCCCCTTATAGACCGACTTCGTGAATGAGGCGTACTAGCGGTAAGACGACTTTGATCTATATATATATATATATATATATATATATATATATATATATATATATATATATATATATTATTAACTTATAATATTATAAGTATAAGGGTTGAATTTTAATTTTTAAAAATTCTAAGGGTTGGAACTAAAGTTTTAATCAAGAATTTACTTCTTCCAAAACTTGAGGGCAAGTTTTGTAAACTTTCAAAACTTTTCATTTCTTGTAACTTATGAGTTAATAGAGTAATAAAAATGAAGACTCTTCATTTTTATAACTCATGTGTTATTTTAATGGTTTCTAACAAGGTGACTTTTGGTTTTCCATAACTTGAGGACAAGTTATAGACTCCATTAAAACACATAATGATCATGAATTAATCTACCACATAGGTTACAAACAATTCCTATGATCATCTAAACATCATAAGAACAAGAACCTGAATATGAATACTTTCAAGAATCAAAAATTACACTTAAAAACTTGTAATTTTGATAATTGTCATTGTAAATGGATTAGCATAAACATTACACCAACTAAAACAAGTTTTAAAACACCAAAACAGTTTAGGGTAATGTTTCTAGTCCATTTCCAACAACAAAAGTTGAAAATCTGCATTCTGAGGCTCCTACTCGTCGAGTGCATGAACCTACTCGGCGATTACGATGAATTTACACATGAACTCGGCGAGTCCCCCTATGGACTCGGCGAGTTCAACAGGCAGATTGCACAATATCGACTTTTTTCAATAGTTTTGCACAAATAACAACAAACAAGCCTAGGTTGTGATACCACTGATGGGTTTTGAGCATTCTAACACTTCCTAAGTGTACATGCAACCCTAATAACCTTGGCTCTATGTTTGTCTAATTATCATGCAAATTTGATTTCCAAGGTTATGATCCTATCTAGCATACATGGGGGAACAATTTTAACTTGAATAAAAGATAGAACTACATACCTTCCTGTTGATTTTGATCCTTGAAACCTTGTAAGCCTAGCACCCCAAGTGTGATGCCTCAACTGCTTCACACAACACCAAATGCAATGGAGTAAACTTGGAGAGAAAGTATAACACTATAAAAAATCGGCTCTAGCCCTCAAGCATGCATGTGTATCCGATTTTGGGAGAAACATGTAACATAAACGTTTTAAAATCGTGTTTTCTAAAGAATACAATTGTGAAATATTATGTAAAATTGAGTGTTGAGTTCTAACAGATGGTTTTTACTAGAAATGAAGTAAAACTATGTTTAGAATCACTCAGAAAATATAGGAAGTCTTATGAGATTCCAATTAAAAGCCAAATAGTGAAATTTAGCAAAAATATGAAATTTTAAATAAGTAAAATTTTATTATTTGATGTTGTAGAGAATCTCGTTAGAAATTTGTAGGCGAAAACCTCGTCAAAATCCGAGTTATAACGAAGAAGTTATGACTAACCGAAGATCCGCAACAAAACCAGCACTACGCCGAATGACGTAAAAAGTGAGTTTTTGATAAACTACTTTTTAGCCTTAGTAATCTAAATGAAAGTCGTAGTATTCGTTAAACCGAGAAATTCGATAAAAAGAATGCCAAAATCTGACTGCGTATGAGGAAGTTATGATTTTTCGAAGTTTCAACTTAGCAGTAGACAGCTAAAAACTCGAATTTTAGATCGAGCGATATTTTACCAATACATCCTAAATGAGAATTGAAGTTCTCGTCATATGTAGTACAACGGTAAAAAGTCTGACGAAAATGGATGTCGGATGAAGAAGTTATGAAGTCAAAATTAGAATTAAAGTCAAAATTAGCCGACGAAGTCTAAAGGAAAGTTGTAGAGCGTAATTTTAGCTACGCGTGCATATAAACAACGTCAAAAATGGAGCTCGTATGCGAAAGTTATGGATTTTAGAAGTTCGGGGCACGAAAATCGAAAAAATTCGCATGAATAGTGCCCGGACACGTCACTCGCACGAAGCAGCAGTGTCACCGGAGACGTGGCCAAACCAAGAAGCTTCACGTGTCGCGAGCTGAGTGGACCGAGGTGCGAACCAATCCAGATCCGATGTGCGCTTCGCCACCGAGCTGCTTCGCTGCCTGCTTCCGACGCGCGTTCTTCCCTAATTCGCCGAAGCCGAGGTCCAACAGGAGCGAGACACGCCTCGCATCCGAGCCTCCCCTCTCGCGCCACCTGCTTCGCTCCGCTGCTACCACCGAGCTTCGCTTTTTAGCCGACTTCCGAACCTCAACCCTATATAAAGGGAGCTGCGAGATCTTCCAACTAACTTTGAAAAAATTGCCACTTTTAGCCCCTCTTTCCATATTTTCTTCATATTAACTTTCCCCAAAGCCCCGAAATCAATTTTAGCACCCGAAACACGTCCCAAGACCCTGGAGAAGCCCAGAAATTTTATCTTTTCGGTTTTGAAGCCCTACCTTCGCAGAGCCCGGTTTTCAATCAAGCTCCCGGTTTTCAACATAGACAGACATATTTAAAGCCGAAGTGTTGTCCAAATTACTATTTTAACCCCCGGTTAACTTAAGGTGAGTTCAATATATATGAACAATTGTATGTTATGTGTTATATGTGCTATGTGCTTTTCAGTATTATCATTCTGAGTTATTTTCTCGTGTTATTCGCTATGTTTATAGCAATTGTAATACCTTTGACCATGTGATCAGTGAAAGGACATAGATTCACATTGGTATTGGTACGTAACCTCTGGCCATGTAGAGCATGTCTCCGTAAGAGGATGACTTCTATTCTATGGCATTGGCAAATGGTTAGATAGGACTATAAGCCTGAAATCTAACATGATGTTAATCAGAAATTGCATGTCTTTTATGCCATTTGGGCCAAAGCTTTATTGATGTATATCAAGAATTGAAAAGAATATCTTTGAATAATGTCTTTGATTGATATGAACGCTTGTCACATGATCTCACATACATCTTGTTGTTCCTCTTTGCTTTGCCACATTGAAGTGTGTGTATATATATATATATATATATATATATATATATATATGGCATAACATTATATTGTATCTATTTTTGAACTCACTAAGCGTCACAGCTTACCCTATCAATGTTTAACAATTGCAGCTAATAAATAACTAGTATGTTTACATACTATTGAAAGATGTAGAATAGTTTGTAATAGTACCTTTGTACTACTTTTTATGTTTGTAAAAATTACAATATCATGGGTAGTTATGTAATATATATATATATATATATATATATATATATATATATATATAACACTTTGTAATAGAAGGTTTGTATCCAATAGTTTGTAAATCCTTTATATCAATGTAAAATATTGCTTTTATGAATATGCAAATAGCATGTTTTGGAGTAATGATAATGTGAAATATGAAAGTTTGGGTGTTTCAAAAATATGAAAGTTGGGGTCTTTCAACCATGGTATCAGAGCAGTAGTTTAAGCGAACTAAATTCCACGGATTGGTATTTAGACTTAAACTATAGGAAGTTCAATATATGAACTTAATCACTGTAAGTATAGGGATACAAACCATAGGAAATATATAAGTAAAAGTATTAGGTAATAGTAAACCCTAATATTCTAAAATACTATCTTACTCCATATTTCAGATCGATGGCTGAACAAGTAAGTAGCCATACCCCTGATGTTGGTGGAGATCCTCAACCCGAGGAAGTGAATACTCCAGTATCTCCTCGTGAGGAGCAACTTCTAGGTAAACTTACCGGTGTTATTCGACAAACTCTCGAAGAACACAAAAAGAATGATGATAAAGGAAAAGAGAAAGTCACTGGAGAATCTTCAAGTGGAAAGGTGAAGCATCCCTCGTTCAAAGATTTCAAGAGTAGTGGTACTACAGAGTTTTCTGGTGTCCTTAATCCTATACTTGTTCTAACTTGGATTCAGAACACCGAGAAAGTATTTCGTGTTTCTCATGTGGATGATGAAGACAAGGCTATCTATGCTTCTGCAATGCTCATTGGAGAAGCTTTAGTCTGGTGGGAAGCAACATATGAAGCTCTCGATGGATGTGACCAGGAGAACTTATCCTGGGAGTTGTTCAAAACTTGTGTGCTAGAGAAGTATTGTCCTCTAGATATGAGTAGAATATTGGAGAAGGAATTCCTCGAGCTTAAACAAGGAGGAATGACTGTGAATGAGTATGAAACTCAATTTAATTAAAGAGCAAGGTTTGCTACGAAGTATATTCCAACTGAAGACGAGAAAATTCAGTTATTCATGGAGGGACTACGACATGAAATCCATGATTTCGTTGTCAATCAGGATGTTCTGTCATTCGATAAAGTTGTTAAGTACGCTCGAAGGCGTGAGCATGACTTAGAACTACTCCCTATCTCCTTGCCCAATTTCGATAGGGAGTGGTGCCACTCTTACTATTCCAAGGCATCCACGTACTGAAAGAACTACTCTTGCTTCCACTATTCCACCAGCTCAATCTATTCGAACTGATCCAAGCAAGCAAGCACAATCTTAGAGTGCTTTTCGTGGCCGTGGTAGGTCACAATCTTTTTCTATTCAATCACCATCATGTCGCGTTTGTGGAAGGAATCATCCGAGTCAATGCAAAATAGACAAGGCATCCATTTTCTGTTATGGGTGTGGAGAAACAGGTCATATCAAGCCAGCTTGCCCAAGGAAGGATGTGACTTGTTATGCATGTGGTATTACTGGCCACAAGAAGCGTTTTTGCCCTACTCTTACCAGCCAAGTGACGGGAAGTCAAGCTTCTGTTCAACAACCAACAAGAAGTCAAGTCCCTGTCCAACAATCGAAGAATACTCCAGCTAAAAAGGAGGAGGTGCCAAAAGCTAAGGGTCGTGCATTCCAGATTACCGCAGAGGAAGCACGTGAGGACCCAAATGTTGTGATGGGTACATTTCTTGTCAACTCTAGACCTTCTCACATCTTATTTGATTCTGGTGCCTCAGATTCTTTCGTATCTTATGAATTTGCGCATTCTTTTCAAACTATTTGCTATGCACTCGCGCAACCATTTCACGTAGATACTGCAGGAAGTATATCATTACTTGCTGATAAAATCTATAGGGATTGTGTCATAGAAATTAAAGGCTATAATTTTCTTGCTAACTAATCCCTATCTCCTTGCCCAATTTCGATATTATTCTCGGCATGGATTGGTTGTCAAAGAACCATGCAGAACTCTTGTGTTACGAAAAGATGGTACGCATGCCCATTGAAGGGGAAGATCCTATTCATGTCTATGGTGAACAAAGAATCTTAAAAATAATCTCTTTCCTTAGAGCTCGTAAATTCATATCGAAAGGTTGTCCTATCTATTTGGCCTATACAGTTGACATCTCAAGAAAGGAGAATAAAACTGTAAATGATATTCCCATTGTTAACGAATATCCCGATGTTTTCCCCAATGATCTGCCTGGACTTCCTCCGGACAGACAAGTAAAATTCCGAATTGACCTTGTGCCCGGTGCTGCTCCGATCGCAAAGACTCTTTATCGTCTTGCACCAGCCGAGATGAAAGAAATGATGATCCAACTGCAGGAATTACTTGACAAAGGCTTTATTCGACCGAGTACCTCTCCCTGGGGTGCTCCAGTATTGTTTGTCAAGAAGAAGGACGGATCGATGTGAATGTGCATTGATTATCGTGAGCTGAATAAGGTGACTATCAAGAACAAGTACCCACTACCTCGCATCGATGATTTATTCGATCAACTTCAGGGTGTTAGCTATTTCTCAAAAATTGATTTGAGATCTGGCTATCATTAGTTGAAAGTACAAGAGCAAGATGTACCAAAAACTGCTTTCCGTACTCGTTATGGGCATTTCGAATTCCTTGTCATGCCATTCGGTTTGACAAATGCTCCTGCTGTATTCATGGATATGATGAATCGAGTGTGCCACCTAATGCTCGATAAGTCTGTCATCGTATTCATTGACGATATTCTAATCTATTACAAATCTGAATCCGATCATGCCGTTCATATTCGTGAAATCTTAGAACTTCTTCGAAAGGAGAAACTTTATGCTAAATTCTCGAAATGTGAATTTTGGCTCCGTCAAGTTCAATTTCTCGGCCATATTATTTCTAGTAACGTTGTATCTGTAGATCCCATCAAAATCTCAGCCATTCAAATTTGGGAAGTGCCCCGTAATGCTTCCGAAATTCGAAGTTTCTTAGGTCTCGCGGGATATTACCGGAGATTCATTAAAGACTTTTCTCATATAGTCGTACCTCTCACAAGTCTTACACGGAAGGAAGTGATGTTCGAATGGGGTGAAGCTCAAGAAAAAGATTTCTCAACTCTAAAAGATCTTTTGACTTATGCTCCCATCTTATCACTCCCAGAAGGTGATGATGATTTCTCCGTATATAGTGATGCTTCAAGATTGGGACTCGGTTGTGTGTTGATGCAGCATGGTAAAGTGATAGCCTATGCCTCAAGACAACTGAAAGATTATGAAAAGAATTATCCCACCCATGATCTTGAACTCGCTGCAGTAGTATTTTCCCTAAAACTTTGGAGACATTACCTTTTTAGTACAAAATGCCACTTATTTACCGATCACAAGAGTCTCAAGTATATATTCAGTCAGCAAACTCTGAATATGAGACAACAATGAGCCATGGAGCTGATCAAAGACTATGATTGTGAAATCCTGTACCATCTTGGAAAGGCTAATGTGGTTGCAGATGCACTTAGCAGGAAAGTTTATCGTAATAGTATGTGTTATACTATTACTCACACTACGGTGCAGTTCACCATTCTTGATGAACTAGAGAAGTGGCAAGTTGAAGCCTTAAAGCCAAAAAATGTAAAGAAGGAAGGAATGGTACATTATGCCGATGTTTTACTTGATGATCCACGAGGATTAAAAGTATTTAAGAATCGGCTATGGATTCCAAAGATTGGTGGATTAAGACAGAAGATTTTAGATGACGCTCATAAGTCTAAGCTATCAATACATCCTGGTACAAGCAAAATGTACTACGATGTAAGAGCTGATTATTGGTGGCCTGGATTAAAAAGAGACATTGGAAGATATGTACAGGAATGCTTAGTATGCTTACAAGTCAAAACAGAACACCAAAAGCCTTATGGAACTCCAGAAAGCCTTACAGGAATTGAAGAATATCTAAAAATAACTTCTAAAGGTTTAAACAAACTTTTGAGGCTTAGCTTTATTATAATTTTCTACTAGGTTTGAGACCCATCTATTACATGGGTTTAATTAAAAAAACAAATTAATAATTTGAAAAGTTTGAATTTATAAGAAAAATGAGAAAAATTTGAATTATTAAAATTAATAAAAATTTAATATATCGAATACATTACATATATAAACTCTTTCTAATAAATACTTACATATATATTACTTTACACATTAAATGTGGAATTTTAATTTAATAAAATGAAAAATACAATAAAATGACAAGTGAAAAATAGAAAATTTTAAAAATCGGATGCAGATTTTCGAGTTTTTTTGGCCTGTTTTGGATTAGGATCATTACCACAAAGTGTTTTTGTTCTAAAATTTGATTTTGGTGTTGTGGTAATGTTTATCCTCATCCAAATAAAGGATAATTGTCAAAGTTTCAAGATTTGTATTATTTTATATGATTAAGTAATTTCTTGAAAATTGTTTGATGTAAATCATCTTTGCTTATGAGTTTAATCTTGTTTATAGAAAAATACTTTGATTATTATGTTAATTGGAATAATTGATGTTAATGTTTTTTTTGAACTCCATAACTTGTCCTCAAGTTATGGAAAATGAAGAGTTTTTTCATTTAAAAGCACATTAAGTCTCATAGGTTATGAAAATGGAAGAATCTTTTATTTTTAATGTTATCATAAAATAGTTTTATGTCTTCCATAACTTGTCCTAAAGTTATGGGAACTTGAAAAGTCTTCCATAAAAACCATATTAAACTCATAAGTTATGGAAACCAAATGTTTTTGAATTGTTCAAAACTTGTCCTCAAGTTTTGGAATTTGTAAAGTTACCCCCCATGTATACTTTAATTCCAAATCAAACCCTTATACTATTATAATATATATATATATATATATATATATATATATATATATATATATATATATATATATATATATATATATGTTCAGGTTCATTTGAGACCATTCTAATTTTATGAGACCGTGAGACCAAATCTAAAAATAATTTTAAAATGCTAAATAAATGGAAAAATCCAAAAATTCTTTTTTTAAATATTATCTTCGGAACTTGAATTAACTAAAAAAATAAAAAAAATCCCGTTTTTTTTTTAAAATACGTGAAATATTCTAAATAGAGCCAACTCGTCGAGTGCATGAGCTGACTCGTCGAGTTCGTCAACTTTGTAAGTGGACTCGGTGAGTCACTCAACCAACACTACGAGTCCAAGGCTAAACTCATGCAACTCGGAGAGTTAAGTACTGAACTCGGCAATTCACGCTGTCAGACTGCACAAAATTCAATTTTTTTTGCTTTGAAAACCAATATAACATCAAGTATAATAGAAAACAACCCATGGCTCTGATACCATTATTGGGTTTCGTATACTACAACATCCTATGGTGCACATACAACCCTAAATTTTTTGGATCTATGTTTTCTCTAATTATACATGTAATGATGTTTCCAAAGTATTAAGCCTATAACTAGCATGCAAATGACATAAACAATATGAAATGCTAGTTAGCGTGACATACCTTTTAGGTAGCTTGAATCATTGTTGTATTTGGCTTAAAGAGCTTATCACCAATAGTGTGCATGCCTCAAATGGAATCACTACACACCATAGACAAAGGTGGCTCTTGAGAGAGAATCTCCATGCACCAAAAACACCGCCATGAACTCCATGAACTAGTGTAGGTGTTTTTTAGCTATAGAGCACATATTTATATGTAGGATTCCAAGGGTCATGGGTATAACCCAAATCCATACCCATGGGTTTTATGATCCATGGTTCATGTGGCCCAACTCTATCTGTATCCTTACATAAACTTAGTCCAACATGGATCATAAGCCCAACACATATAAATATAACTATGAAACGACCCAAAAACACGACCCAAAAATTTTCGTTTTTCCATATAATCAAAACCATAATATAAGTATCATAACATAAAACATACGCGATGTATTCCCAAAACATAATAAAATATTGTGCGGAAAACTGTATCATACTACATCAATCCAAAACATCAAGAGACATCCCCAGGATAAAAGCTATGCTGCGGTGTGTGCGATGTTGTCACCCCGAGCTCTTCCCTTTGCTTGCGGAAGTACCTGAAACCAAAACTGAAGCTGTAAGCACGAAGCTTAGTGAGCTCCCCCAAACTACCACATACCATACAATAACATATAAACACATATTGGGCCTTGCCCACTGCATCGGGCCGAAGCCCGGAAACTGCATCGGACCGAGTCCGGAACTGACTGGGACCTTGTCCCCTGCATCGGACCGAAGTCCGGAACTAACTGCATCGGACCGAAGTCCGGAACTAACTGGGACCTTGTCCCCTGTATCGGACCGAAGTCCGGAACTAACTGCATCGGACCGAAGTCCGGAACTGGCTGGGACCTTGTCCCCTGCATCGGACCGAAGTCCGGAACTAACTGCATCGGACCGAAGTCCGGAACTGTCTGACTGAACATGGCATCGCATAACACATCAACTAGCATAACACATATACAACATGCTACATCGGGCCGTGGCCCAGAACACATAGTACTTAACACATAAAACATAGCACACAAATCCTATTCGAACCACGAAGGCATCGAACATACCAACTACTGCATCGGACCTAAATCCGGAAACTACTGCTAACTGAACGGGCCGGCATTGTGGCCTTAGACCCGTTCCTACTGGAAGGAAACTCACCTCGTAAGCTGGCTGCTGAGTGTGTGGCTCGGAAAGCTCACGGCGGCTGCTCCTGAATCTCTTTGGCTACAAGTCCATAAACACACTCAATCAAATACTAAACACTGCGCTTGGGGTAAAATGACTCTTTTACCCTCGGTCAAAGTCAATTATCTTTTGGGCTGACTCGCCGAGTTGGGCCACCCAACTCGCCGAGTCCCACTCTTACTTTTCACTCTTACTCACTGCTACTCGTCGAGTCTGGCATTGACTCGACGAGTACCCTCTTGATCCAAAAACTCAGACAATCTTCATCCGACTCGCCGAGTCGTATGAACAGACTCGACGAGTTGTTCTTGATCCCAAGAAGATTGCCTTGGACTCGCCGAGTTGTATGAACAAACTCGTCGAGTCCCTCCATTACTGAGTCTACTCTCAACTCGTTGAGTCCACTTCCTGACTCACCTCGTCCACTCGACACTGATAAAACTGAAGGACTCGGGACTCGCGACCCGACTCGTCGAGTCGTTCTTCCGACTCGCCGAGTCGCCGCCATGCAACTGATTTTTACTTGATTTTGTTTGAATCCAATGCATACAATTGATAGATCTGAGTCCAATAAGCTGTTTTACCACGTAAAGTTTCCAACTTTACGTGCACAACCTCATGAATAAGGGAAATAAGGCTAAAAGATGCATAAAATGGGTAGATCTATGGTTATCATGCAATATAACTCCAAAAAGACAGTAGATCTGGGCTCTACAACACCCCAATATTCAGATCCATAGATATATCGACTTAATAAGACATTCATGCAAGTGCAAGGCTTGAAACAAGCACCAACTAGCTCTTAGGAGAGCCCTAATGGAAGTTTAAAGCATATAATAAGATGGAACTCCGAAAATACCTCAATAAACTCTGATTTGGCCTTGGATCTTGGTACTACAACCCTTCTCCTTGCTTCTTTCTTCTTATCCTTCTTCACACCTTCACAAAGAGGACACCAAAACACATATAAGCTCTTCAATGGAGGTTTGGGGCTCTATCACTGCGTTCTCAGGGTGAGGGAGGCGAGAATGGGGGCTATAAGGTGGTATAAATAGTGGGCAACCCGGTGATTTTAGGGTTTCACCCAGACAGATGGACTCGCCGAGTCGGGGATATGGACTCGTCGAGTCCCCGGCTCACGCATGCCCTCAGACGCGACCCTACTCGGCGAGTCAGGCTAGAACTCGCCGAGTCCCTCTTGAAAAACTCACTATAATTACCAATAAATCAACATACCGGGAACGGGTCGTTACAATTCTCCCCCACTTGTCTCAGACTTCGTCCTCGAAGTCTGCTACGGCTGGATCTGCAAATAACTCCGGGTAGTGCGCTCTCATCTCCTCCTCAGCCTCCCACGTCAATTCAGACCCCTTCCGGTGTTGCCACTGCACCTTTACTAGCTGAATTACCTTGTTCCTCAAGGTCTTGGTCTTCCATTCCAGAATCGCGACCGGCTTCTCGGTATAATTTAGGCCGCTATCAACCTGAATGTCCTCTAAGGGAACGAATGCTGTCTCATCCACCAAACACTTCCTCAACTGCGACACGTGGAAGGTGTTGTGTATCAGACTAAGCTCCTCAGGAAGATCTAACCGATAAGCAACCCGACCCACCCGGGCCAAAACCCTGAAGGGACCAATAAATCTGGGGCCCAATTTGCCCCTCTTCCGGAACCTGATGACACCTTTCCAAGGTGAGACTTTCAGAAGAACCATATCTCCCACCTGGAACTCCAAGTCCGAACGCCTCCTGTCGGCGTAGCTCTTCTGCCGACTCTGCGCAGTCTGCAGCCTACTACGGACCTGTTGGATCAATTCCGTCGTCTTGAGCACCACTTCGGTGCTCCCTATGACTCGCTGACCGACCTCGCCCCAACAAATCGGGGTCCTGCACTTCCTGCTGTATAACATCTCAAAAGCAGGTCGATCAATGCTCGCATGATAGCTGTTGTTATACGAGAATTCCGCTAACGGAAGATACGTATCCCAACTGCCCCCAAAATCTAGAACACATGCCCTAAGCATGTCCTCGGGAGTCTGAATCGTCCTCTCGCTCTGCCCGTCAGTCTGAGGATGAAAAGCGGTGCTGAAATGGAGACGAGTACCCATCTCGTCATGGAATCGCTTCCAGAATCTAGACGTGAAACGAACATCTCGGTCCGACACCACCGATACCGGCACTCCATGACGTGCCACAATCTCTCGCACATAGATATCGGCTAACTTTTCCGCCGATATACTCTCCTGAATCGGAATAAAATGGGCACTCTTCGTCAACCGATCCACTACTACCCATATTGAGTCCACCCCGCGTGCGGTCCTAGGGAGTTTGGTGACAAAATCCATGGTGATGTCCTCCCATTTCCACACGGGAATGTCTAACGGCTGCATCTTGCCGTGAGGTTTCTGGTGCTCCGCCTTGACCTTCCGACAGGTCAAACATCTCTCCACATACCAAGCGACATCTTGCTTCATGCAGGGCCACCAATAATCAGATCGAAGATCTCGATACATCTTCGTTGCTCCTGGGTGGATAGAAAACCGAGACTTATGAGCCTCGTCCATCAATACTTGCCGTACCCCACCCCAGTACGGTACCCATATCCTACCATGAAGTATCAACAGACCCCGACTGTCATAATCAAATGAAGCTGCTCGGCCCGCTATCCTCTCACACTTCTGCCTCTCCTCCTTGAGGCCCTCCATCTGAGCCTCCTTGATCCGCTCCAACAACGGAGTGATCACTGTCATCCTCATACACAGATCTCTAATAGGGGCCGTCGACACCTTGCGGCTCAGGGCGTCGGCCACCACATTGGCCTTCCCTGGATGATAAAGGATCTCACAGTCATAGTCCTTCAGCACGTCTAACCATCTCCTCTGTCTCATGTTCAAACTTGGCTGATCCATAAGATATCGCAAACTCTTGTGATTCGTGTAAATAGTACAGCGGACCCCATAAAGGTAATGTCTCCAAATCTTGAGGGCAAACACAACCGCCCCCAGCTCCAAATCGTGGGTAGGATAATTAGCCTCGTGAGGCTTCAACTGTCTCGAGGCATAAGCTACTACATGGATTCGCTGCATCAATAGTGCTCCCATACCTGTGATCGAAGCATCACAATAGACTACGAAATCCTCTACTCCCTCTGGCAAGGTAAGGATCGGAGCCTCGCACAATCTCTGCCTGAGAGTCTCGAACGCCGCCTGCTGCTCAGGCCCCCAACGAAAAACCACCGACTTCTTGGTTAGTCGGGTGAGCGGCACTGATATCTTGGAGAAGTCCTGAATAAATCTCCGATAATACCCTGCCAACCCCAGGAAGCTCCGAATCTCAGATGGAGACCTCGGGACCTCCCACTGCATCACGGCCTCAATCTTGGCCGGATCTACCAAAATACCCTTCTGGTTGACAAGATGACCAAGAAACTGCACCTCGCGCAACCAGAACTCACACTTGGAGAACTTTGCGAAAAGTCTCTCCCTCCTCAAAGTCTCCAACACCTCCCGCAGGTGCTCCTCGTGCTGCCCCTGCGTCTTGGAATACACCAAGATGTCATCTATAAACACTATCACCGACCGATCCAGCATCGGTCTGCACACGCGGTTCATGAGATCCATGAACGCGGCTGGGGTATTGGTGAGCCCAAATGGCATCACCACGAACTCATAATGACCATACCGGGTCCTGAAAGCAGTCTTCTGTACATCCTCATCTCTAACCCTCATCTGATGATAACCGGAGCGTAGATCGATCTTGGAGAACCAAGACGCTCCCTGAAGCTGATCAAACAAGTCATCTATCCTCGGAAGTGGGTAACGGTTCTTCACCGTTACTTTGTTCAACTCCCGATAATCAATGCACATACGATGCGACCCATCCTTCTTCCTCACAAATAAGATCGGCGCTCCCCAAGGAGAACTGCTCGGCCGAATGAAACCCTTGTCTAACAGCTCCTGAAGCTGTGTAGACAACTCCTGCATCATAGGGGGAGCAAGTCGATATGGTGCTTTGGCTATCGGAGCCGCACCAGGAACTAGGTCGATCCTGAACTCAACCTGCCTCTCTGGAGGTATCCCCGGCAAATCCTCGGGAAACACATCCGGGTAGTCACGAACAACAGGAACATCATCAATCGCCGTCTTGCCCTTCTCCCGGGCATCCAAGATGTAAGCTACAAAACCGGCGTAACCCTGCTGAACATAGCGCCTCGCCCTCGCGGCGGAACAAAAGGTCGGTCCTCGCTGGGGCCTCTCGCCCTGAATCACTATCTCTCCCCCACTGGGAGTGCGAACCCTCACTAGCTGTAGCTCACAATCAATCACCGCCCCATTGGGGCTCAGCCAATCCATGCCCACAATAACTTTATTCCCACGCAGGGGAATAGGAACCAGGTCCACTGAAAACTGCTCATCAAATATCTGAAGGGAACACCCTTTATGCACTCTGCCGACCCTCACGGTCCTATCATCTGCTATCTCAACCTCTAATGGACAATCCAGCTCCCCTGGAGCTCTGCTAAATCTCTTGCTAAGTGCAAGCGATACAAATGATCGGGTAGCCCCCGAATCGAACAATACCAAAGCAGGGATGCCGTTCACCGAGAACGACCCTAAATAAAACATATCATCAAGTAATATACAAACGATATAATAACAAAAGATGAAGGAAAGATTCATACCCGTCACCACATCAGGAGTCGCTCGCGCCTCCTCTGCTGTCATCTGAAATGCCCTGCTCTTCGCCACCGGCGCATCAGCTCGGCCCTGCCGGCCATCCGTAATCCTCAGGGTGGCAGGGGCAGGTGCAACCACCTTCCCTACTGCAGCTAAACTGGGACATTGGGACCTTTTATGTCCCCTCTGATTGCACTGAAATCAAATCAGATCTGATGTTGTAACCGTAGTAGCAGGGGCCGTACAATCCCTACTCAAATGCCCAGTTCGACCGCACTTGTAGCAGCCGGAACTCCCTGCCTTGCACGCCCCCTCGTGCAACCTCCCACACTTGCCACACGGATCGTGGCTCTGCTGACCCCTGGACCTGTGATCTGAAACCTTGGGCTTTTTGCCCACACTGCCTAAACCCGAAACCGCCTCCGGTTTCCTTTTCTTCTCCATCTCGAGATCAATCTCCCTCTCTCTGGCTCTAGCAATCATGTCGTCCAGCATTGTACAACTGGACCGGCTCACAAACATGCGAATGTCACTCCGCAGCATCTCATGATAACGGGCCTTCTTCATCTCCTCATCGGCTGCATACTGAGGAATGAGAAGGGCCCTCTCCCTGAACTTGGCGGTGATCTCCGCCACTGTCTCGGTAGTCTGGGTAAGGTCCTGGAACTCCCTAGCTAACTGTTGCACCTCGATGACCGGTGCAAACTCCGCTCTGAACCTGGTAGAGAAATCAGCCCAAGTCATGGCATCCAATGCCGCATCATCCCCGATGGCATGTCCGACCTCCTCCCACCAATCCCGTGCCTTGTCCTTCAGAAGACAGGACGCCAATCTGACCTTGTCCCCCTCGGGACACCTGCTAGTGCGGAAAGCGTTGGCCACATCCGCCAACCATCTGGTACTCGCTATGGGGTCCCGCGCCCCATGATAGTCTGGAGCCCCGCATGCCCTGAACTCCCTGAACGTAAGTGTGCGCGACCCCATCACGGCCGCCATCTCATCACAGAAAGTACTCAATCTCTCATCCATCAGCTCTAAAATACCCTCCTTGATCGAACCGAAGATCACAGGAGTCTGCTCTAGTATGATGCGGGTAACCTCAGAAGAAAGGAACTCCCTAGTCTGCTCATCCATCTGCCCGGCCTCCGGGCCTGATCCCGATCCTGATCCCCCTCCGGCATCCGAACTGCTGGCTGTTGGCCTCGGACGCAAAACTACCATTCTGAAACATATCATAACAACATCAGAACACTGAAATATCTCAAGGGACCATGATACTACTACTAGCTTCCTGGTCTTGTCTTGGCCTTCCTTAATTCGACTACGGATCCTCTGCTTTCAGTAGTATGGGCCCCTACTACCTTCCACATCTATCCGTACTTTCCTCAAGAACTGCCTTGACTCCACCAAGTCACTTCTACTACTGCCATTCTCTGCTACTCTCATCCTAGGCTTGCCCTAGGGAAACTTCAAGCTCAACGCGACTGGTCCTTAGCTGTTGTAGGTCTCCTCATAATGCCAGTTAGCCACCACCTAAACACCATCACATGTGATGAGGATCAGATAATCCTTCAAGTAAAAGATCCGTCCCTACAACGGTTGGACTCAAACAAGAGCTGCGCAGTAGAGCCAGTTCCAGCACTCTGGGATTATTCAAACCTGATCACATGTGGTGTGACGTGTTCACCTAATGGCTAACTCCCACTACCCAGAACCCCACTAAGCACGAAGCAAGCAGCATTCGGACACGGGAAATAGACTCAGGCAAAACTATTCTTATAACAAGAAACTGCACTAGCATAGGATGCTAAGCTCATACTATCAGGCATACCCTAAACAGGCTATCCTACTGCTGTCTACTCAATTCTAGCATGCAATACTCATAAAGCTGTAACACATAAGCAGGCACATAAGGCATTCTCCTAGATCCTTAGCCCTATACTAGCATGCTGTTCTACTGAAACTGAAACTGAACAAATAACTTGTATGGGTAATTTGGGAGTACTTACTTGAGCTCGGCTGACCGCATGCACACACCTCTATCTTGTTAAAAACAATTCTTTCTTTCCAAGTGCTTTCAAAATTCTTTTTGTAAAACATTTTTATTTTACTAAAATCTTTTATTTCCCTTAGTTTGAGTTCAGATACACCCGGAAGTGTATCCGAATCCCTCAAACCAGGGCTCTGATACCAACTTGAAACGACCCAAAAACACGACCCAAAAATTTTCGTTTTTCCATATAATCAAAACCATAATATAAGTATCATAACATAAAACATACGCGATGTATTCCCAAAACATAATAAAATATTGTGCGGAAAACTGTATCATACTACATCAATCCAAAACATCAAGAGACATCCCCAGGATAAAAGCTATGCTGCGGTGTGTGCGATGCTGTCACCCCGAGCTCTTCCCTTTGCTTGCGGAAGTACCTGAAACCAAAACTGAAACTGTAAGCACGAAGCTTAGTGAGCTCCCCCAAACTACCACATACCATACAATAACATATAAACACATATTGGGCCTTGCCCACTGCATCAGGCCGAAGCCCGGAAACTGCATCGGACCGAGTCCGGAACTGACTGGGACCTTGTCCCCTGCATCGGACCGAAGTCCGGAACTAACTGCATCGAACCGAAGTCCGGAACTAACTGGGACCTTGTCCCCTGCATCGGACCGAAGTCCAGAACTAACTGCATCGGACCGAAGTCCGGAACTGGCTGGGACCTTGTCCCCTGCATCGGACCGAAGTCCGGAACTAACTGCGTCGGACCGAAGTCCAGAACTGTCTGACTGAACATGGCATCGCATAACACATCAACTAGCATAACACATATACGACATGCTACATCGGGCCGTGGCCCGGAACACATAGTACTTAACACATAAAACATAGCACACAAATCATGTTCGAACCACGAAGGCATCGAACATACCAACTACTGCATCGGACCTAAATCCGAAAACTACTGCTAATTGAACGGGCCGGCATTGTGGCCTTAGACCCGTTCCTACTGGAAGGAAACTCACCTCGTAAGCTGGCTGCTGAGTGAGTGGCTCGGAAAGCTCATGGTGGCTGCTCCTGAATCTCCTCGGCTACAAGTCCATAAACACACTCAATCAAATACTAAACACTGCGCTTGGGGTAAAATGACTCTTTTACCCTCGGTCAAAGTCAATTATCTTTTGGGCTGACTCGCCGAGTTGGGCCACCCAACTCGCCGAGTCCCACTCTTACTTTTCACTCTTACTCACTGCTACTCGTCGAGTCTGGCATTGACTCGACGAGTACCCTCTTGATCCAAGAACTCAGACAATCTTCATCCGACTCGCCGAGTCGTATGAACAGACTCGACGAGTCGTTCTTGATCCCAAGAAGATTGCCTTGGACTCGCCGAGTTGTATGAACAAACTCGTCGAGTCCCTCCATTACTGAGTCTACTCTCAACTCGCTGAGTCCACTTCCTGACTCACCTCGTCCACTCGACACTGATAAAACTGAAGGACTCGGGACTCGCGACCCGACTCGTCGAGTCGTTCTTCCGACTCGCCGAGTCGCCGCCATGCAACTGATTTTTACTTGATTTTGTTTGAATCCAATGCATACAATTGATAGATCTTAGTCCAATAAGCTGTTTTACCACATAAAGTTTCCAACTTTACGTGCACAACCTCATGAATAAGGGAAATAAGGCTAAAAGATGCATAAAATGGGTAGATCTATGGTTATCATGCAATATAACTCCAAAAAGACAGTAGATCTGGGCTCTACAACACCCCAACATTCAGATCCATAGATATATCGACTTAATAAGACGTTCATGCAAGTGCAAGGCTTGAAACAAGAACCAACTAGCTCTTAGGAGAGCCCTAATGGAAGTTTAAAGCATATAATAAGATGGAACTCCGAAAATACCTCAATAAACTCTGATTTGGCCTTGGATCTTGGTACTACAACCCTTCTCCTTGCTTCTTTCTTCTTCTCCTTCTTCACACCTTCACAAAGAGGACACCAAAACACATATAAGCTCTTCAATGGAGGTTTGCGGCTCTATCACTGCGTTCTCAGGGTGAGGGAGGCAAGAATGGGGGCTATAAGGTGGTATAAATAGTGGGCAACCCGGGGATTTTAGGGTTTCACCCAGACAGATGGACTCGCCGAGTCGGGGATATGGACTCGTCGAGTCCACGGCTCACGCGTGCCCTCAGACACGACTCTACTCGGCGAGTCAGGCTAGAACTCGCCGAGTCCCTCTTGAAAAACTCACTGTAATTACCAATAAATCAACATACCGGGAATGGGTCGTTACAAACTAATTACCATAATTAGTACCCATAGATTTAATTAGTCTCTTTTAATCACTAAAATAATTCCAAACTAATTCTTGATCAATACTAATTAAATCATATGATTTCATATTAATATATTATAACTTATAATATATTAATAAACCATAAATAACCTCTTCTCACAAAAGTTCATCCTAACAAATTATCCTGATGATATGCAACCCAAATGGACCATGCTACTCTCGGGTCAAGTACATACCAATTATAGTTATGGGGTTCGACACCTAATCCAACAGTTTCACCTTGACTCGGAAAGTGTTTCTAAAATGAAAGACTTAGGAAGGAGAAGATACATTCTTGGAATGTGAAATCTATAAGGAATAGATAAAATGAATGTTAAAAGTTTCATGTCCTTATACATATATCGGCAATATCTTGAAAGGGATCAAGACATAAGATTCATTTGGAGAATTCTTGGCATTGTCTTATGACACCATTTTGAGCTAGCCGCAAAAGTACATTTCTCATAGGTTTGAACTAGATGAAATGATTTATATTATATTTGCTTGGAAAATGAATTCATCATTTAAGCCTTATTATGCATAGGACATCGTATTTGATCATGTTGTAAGCATGTCATAGGATACTAATTAAATACATGGTTAAGTCACTGGATGGATAAGAGAGATTATTCTATGAGTGCTTTAGATAAACTAAAAGAATGTATATGAGATAATCAGTTTAGAAAGGATCTTTATGGAAAGAGCTACACAAGATGTTAATTTCAAAACAGATATAAGTAATTATGAATTGTAATTGGATTTTGACTTCATTATGGAATGAAGAGTAAGTTTTGTTAGAATGAGGTCCAAGTAAAACATAATGACATAATTGACTAAAAAATAATAATACATTACTTTAGAATTTGAATTCAAATATGATTGGATGAATGAGATCACTGAAAAACTATGTTGATTTCTGCTATTCAAGGATCACATAAAAATCTTTGTGACTTCGAGAGTATACTTAATCAAGCTAAGAGACTCTATGTCACGAAAGAAGATCAATTATATTCTCCAAGATATTTAACTATACTTAGAGTAAATTTAAGTATGGAGATGATAGTATTCACAAAATTCACACAAATTAAATTTTGACATATCCATTGATAAAGTCATTTTTTAAGCTAAGTATGAGTGGTCACACTTCATCTATAAGACTTTATTATTCTAGAAATGGGTTTTTCATTTGGATTTTCTATTTGGATATTGGAATATTATAACAAATATTAGATAATGTTATGATATATTAGGATATAGTCATCACATTAATACTTGTTGTGTTCTATATTAACATGTTTAATCCATGAATAATGTTATTATTCTAAAGGTTCATAGTCGGTTATGATTGTGGGGAAAATTATAAATTAAGACTAATATGAATTGGATTGGTTGACTCTTACTAGATGAAAGTAGGCAAGTGGTTGTCACCAAGATTCATAGGTACTTGTAAAAGAACTAGTATTAAACTGTTAAACTGGCCTGCATCAAGATCATCTCACAGATCGCTATCATGAATCATACTTGATTAAAAAGGTATTATCTTTGTATCCTTAATACCTAGGATACATAGTGTGACTTAAGTATAGAGAGTACTATGCTTTGATAATGGTCAAATGTTGTTCCTTAATTGGGAAGTTATAAAATCCATTTTCAGGTATGGTGTGAACTATGCAAGAGGCTTATGTAGTCAAGATGGGATTTGTTCCTCTTATGTGTTGAGATTTAGACATCTAAGGCGCCTTACCAAAAGTTTAAACCCTATTAAGATTGATCGCGATCCGAATCTCATGTTCAACATGATGTCTGTAGCAAATGGATAACTAATAAACTTACCTTATACACCATTTGTAGCTTTGATATTTTTGGTAATTGGGCGTTGATAGAATTCCATAAAACTCGTATGGTCTTGGGGGTAGTGAAATGTTGCTAGACGTTCACCACTGTATATATCAGTCTAATATGAGTCTTGTGCAAGTGGAAGATTGAAAGGTCCAGTATGCTCAAGTTAAAGTGATATTGCTAAATAGCATATGATGCTAATGGGTCACACTAACAACAACTTTATATGATTGATTATTTATTAGAAATTGATTTTATTAAATATTCAATAAAACTCTTATAATTAAAATTGGAAATTATTTATTTCATGGAAATAATAATTTTCATTAGCAAGTAACATAATACATAATATAGGATGATTTATAAGTCATGTGCAAACTTTTTGGATTAGTTAAATCCTTTTTTATTTTACCTAAAGACAAAGTTTATATTTTATAAACTTTGAGTTTATAAAATTTAAACATAATCTTCCCTTTTTCTTCACTATGGCCGAAAGTTGAAGGCTAGAGGAGGGGTATGGGTTTTTGACTTGTTTAATCAAAAGTATTAAGCCTAAGAAGCATGCATGGACACACTTATGACAATAGGGACAAGCTTGTCTAAAGTGGATGCAACCAATGGTTAATAACTTCACTTTATGCATATAAATAAGAGGCTTGCATTCTTGAATGGCTTGCTCATTCTTCTTCCCTTCTAATGGCTGAGAACTCTCTAGAAGACTCTCCACCTCTTCTTTGCTTTGAGTTCTTGAATATTACTTCCATATCTTTTGCTCTCTTGAAGTTTATATTGGTTATGAACTTCAAGCTTAACAGTTTAAGAGTTTTGGACTAGCATCTACATCAAGTTGATTCATTGTTGGTGTCTCAAAGGTTCCACATTCTTCATCAACTTCCAAGCCACCCAATAGGACCTAAATAACTACAAAGGTTGTTATTTCTTCATCCTTCCTTTGGTTGGTGTTTAATCTTTATATAACTTGCAAAAAGATCCTTGGTGGGTACAAAATGTTTATGTTATTTCTAAATTAAAGTCTTCTATTGCCATATTTTTCGAAGTTTATGAAACTATTTTTGAACTAAAACCCAACACGCCCTACATACGTGGATGAGTCACGCGGTTTAGATTGGGCTAGTACGCTAAGCGTACTCAAGAGTATTGTTGGGTTTTAGCCATAAGAACATTCCTATGTGCACATACAAACCCTAATGCTTGGATATAGGTTTCTCTAATTGAACATGCAATACATCCAAGACTTTGATTGATAGATCTAGCATAATAACATAAGAAATCAGATCTAAAAGAATACCTTGAATTACTTGCTTGTATCTTCTTGTCCTTGGAGCTTATAGTCACAAATGTCACTCCTCTAATGACTTACAAACACCAACTAGCAAGAGGATGATTTGAGAGAGATGGAAGGGTGAGAAAATCGGCCAGGGTTTATCCAATACCAAGGGTGCTGATTTCCTCAACCCTATGGGTGTATTTATACTAGTGAGCATCCTAGGGTTTCACCCTTAAAACCCTAATTGGATAACATAGGCTCTAAGCAATCCAATCTCCTTATTGATAATCCTTTGGATGATTTCTAGCCTCATCCAGACCCTAAAGTCCGTCCACCCCTTATCCCTATAGAGTCACTGCTCAATATACAACTATTACACAATTGACAGTTTATGCCCCTTTATTCAATTAATCTCTTTAAGACACCAAATTAATTCCTAATTAATTTCTGGCTTATATTAATCAAATAACAATATTATTATTCCTTGTATTATTCTCATAATATATTAATAATATTTCTTCTCTCATTATAAATTATAATGTCAAGTTGCTATGGTGAAGGCAACCCAAAAGGACCATGCTCAATCGGGTCAAGTACTTACCAAATATAGTTGCAGCCTTAGACACTATTCCAACAGTCTCCCACTTGGATTAGTATAGTAACCATATATACCGATTAGCAATCGAAGCTCTCAAATATGCTGTCAAACTCTGATCTTATCAATTTTGTCCTTTAGATAAGGGATCGTACAGTCCTCTGTTTAGATATCATGCAGGCAATTCTATTGAACCAATTGTCCAGCATTTGATTTCTTGATCTCAAATTTATTCGACATAGAACTTAATCGAACACATCAATTTAGTTCTGACCGGGCCTGGCACATAAGTCAAATCAAATCATCGAGCGGCCGAGATATCTCTTTTACCCTCTTAGGATAAAAGTAACAGATAAACTTCGACTTATATGCATGTACTTATTCATTAATCAATTATACACAACAATGTGTTTTATAACATCAATTTACTGATGTGGTTTCGCATTATCAATGTACAACCAATTGACAAATAACAAACCATATATCTAGGTTTTAAGACCATATGATATTATCGTCTTGCGATCAACCTTTTCGCCAAATTCCATAAGGTGATTCCAGCAAGCGCGGGTTTGTTCCAATGCTCAAAACTAGTTCATAAGCACTCATGAACGTTTGTAGAAAACTTTTGCTATTTCTAATACCATTTAGACAATCTACACACCAATTCATGACAATATTCATTCATACCTACTTCCAATATATGAACGATTGTGGATTGTTTAAATAATTCGATTATTCCATATAAACTCAATTATTCAAGAAGTCAAAACATGCAAAGTGAAACAATAGTTAAACATTTAACATATGACAGTAACTTTACTTATAAATAATACTCCTTTATTTATTTATCAAATGTTAAATCACATTTATCTATTATAAGTTTCTAAAACTATCTAATCTAATCTAATATCATCTCTCATCCCAATACTCCTAGCATGATGCAAATGCTTAACCCTACTCAGTCCCTTCGTAAGCGGATCTACTGGGTTATCTTCTGATGATATCCTCCTCACCACGAGGTGTCCTTCTTCTACTCGATGTCTAATGAAATGATATTTTCTATCAATATGACGAGATCTACCATGATTCCTCGGTTCCTTGGTCAAGGCAACCACTCCTTCATTATCACAGAAAATTTCCATAGGCTCCTTTATGGCAGGCACAACTCTAAGATCACCAATGAAGTTATTTAACCATATTGCCTCCTTCGACGCTTCGCTCGCTGCAATATACTCTGGTATCTCGGCTTCGGTACTCATACTTTGAGTCTTACTCAACTTGGCATTACTTTGTATCGGTAATTCTCCCTTCTTCGAATTTTCCATACTAAAACATTTTAGTACTTTATCCAAGTAAGTGTTCTGACTAAGTCCTATTAGTCTCTTACTTCTTTCTCTCACTATCCTTATTCCCAAAATATAGGAAGACTCTCCGAGGTCCTTCATAGCGAAGTACTTCCCGAGCCAGGACTTCACCTCCTATAGAGTCGGGACGTCGTTTCCTATGAGTAGTGTGTCATCTAAATACAAAACGAGAAAGCTAACTATGCTCCCACTGGCTTTGACATATACACATGATTCATCTTCGCTTCGTACAAATCCAAACTCTTTGACTTTCTCATCAAAGCAAAGATTCCATCTACGAGATGCTTGCTTGAGTCCATAAATGGACTTCTCAAGCTTGCACACTCTATTGGGATGCTTCGCATTGACAAAACCCTCTGGCTGAGCCATGTAAACATCCTCAGCCAACTTCCCGTTAAGGAAAGCGGTCTTGACATCCATTTGCCAAATCTCATAATCATGAAATGCGGCAATTGCTAGCATCACTCTAATAGACTTTATCTTTGCAACTGGTGAGAAGGTCTCATCATAGTCAACTTCGGGAGTTTGAGTAAAGCCCTTCGCAACCAATCGCACCTTATATGTGTGTACGTTTCCATCCACGTCGGTCTTCTTCTTGAAGATCCATTTGGACCCAATGGTCTTACGTCCGGGCACATTATCAACCAAATTCCAAACTTGGTTGTCATACATGGATTGGATCTCGTTGTCCATTGCCTCTTTCCATTTTACAGACTCCGGGCCTGCCATGGCTTCCTTAAAGCTATTAGGTTCATCTAGATTTATTAGTGTACTATCACTAATATACGTGTCCCCTTCGGTGTAATATGAAAACCATATAATTAGGGTTGAACTCTAACTCTTTCGGAACGTCTAAGAGGTAAGGACTAGTCAATAGGTTCAACCGGAATTTCCTCCTCGGGTTGATTGCCAGCGGTAGAGGTTCCTTCATTGATCGATTCTTGAATCTCTTCAAGCTCGATTTGCCTCCCACTGTCTCCTTGGCTTATGAGTTCTCTCTCTCGGAAAACCCATCTCCTCGCAACGAAGACAACGTTGTCACTCGGTCTATAGAAAAGATATCCAAAGGATTTATGCGGTTAGCCGATGAAAATACATCGCTCACTGTGAGGTTCGAGTTTGTCGTGTGTATCTCGTCTTATGAAAGCCTCGCAACCCCAAACCTTGATATGTGCTAATGAGGGAGCTTTCCCTGCCCACATCTCGTGAGGTGTTTTGGTAACCTTCTTCGTAGGGACTCGGTTAAGGATATGGGCGGCAGTCTCTAAGGCATACCCCTAGAATGAGATAGATAGTGAAGCATGACTCATCATAGAACGAACCATGTCTAACAAGGTTCGATTACGCCTTTCTGCCACACCATTCAATTGTGGTGTCCTAGGTGGCGTCAATTGCGAAACTATTCTGCATTCTTTTAGATAGTCGTGGAATTCAAGACTTAGGTACTCTCATCCTCGATCGGATCAAAGCATCTTGATTTTCCTACCCAATTGATTCTCCACTTCATTTTTGAACTCTTTGAACTTTTCAAACGTTTCTGACTTTTGCTTGATTAAGTAAATATACCCATATCTACTATATTCATCGGTAAAAGTCACATAGAAGCGGTTCCCATCCTTTGTGGTTGATCTAAAGGGTCCACACACATCGGTATGTATGAGGTCCAATAAACCCTCACCCTTTCACATGTGCTAGTGAAGGGTGACTTGGTCATCTTTCCAAGTAAACAAGATTCGCATGCGTCATCTTCCCTAAGGTTGAATGACTCCAACACTCCATCCTTTTGGAGTTGGGCTATGCACTTCTTGTTGACATGTCCAAGACGATAATGCCACAATGATGCTCTATCCATACTATTGGAAGAATCCATGCATAAAACATCATTTCCTAGGTTATCTACAATCATAACACTTTCATAAATTCCATTACATGGTATTGCTTCAAAATATAAGACACCATTTAGATAAGCATAAATAGAACCATTCTCATTATTAAAAGAAAATCTAAATCCTTGTCTAAACAAACCATGAAACGAAATGATGTTTCTTGCCATTTCTGGCGAGTAGCAAAAATTATCCAAATCTAAACATAATCCATTACTATGAACTAAAGAATACACTCCAATCTTGGTCACAGGCGACGATCTTATGTTCCCCATGATTAGATTTATTCTTCCATGCTCCACATCCCTATTTCTTCTTAGTCCCTGCAATTCAGAACAAATGTGATAACCACATCCGGTATCGAGGACCCAAGAAATAGCATGAGATGAATCATTAGATTTAATTATGTAAATACCTGTGAAAGATGGATTGATCTTTCCTTCCTTGATAGCTTGCAGGTATTCTGGGCAGCTTCTCTTCCAATGGCCTATTTTGTGGCAATGGTGGCACTCTGCCTCCTTTGGGTTAGAGTTGGACTTAGCGGGATCAACTTTGGTCCCACTAGAATAGGAACCATCTCAAGAATTTCCCTTATGGTGGCTCTTAGACGGAGCCTTCCTCTTCTTGCCCCTTCCTTGCCCAATAGCCAAAACAGGAGCAGCAGGTGGATTGGGAGTTGGTGCAACAGACTTGTCCTTGAGGTTGCTCTCAGCAACCCTTAGGAGACCTTGGAGTTTACTTAGGGTGACCTCTTCCTTGTTCATGTGGTAGGTCATCCTAAATTGGTTGTAAAACGGAGTCAAGGAATGAAGTACCATGTCGATAGCCAAGTCTTCCCCAAAGTCGACATTCAACTTGCGAAGACGATCGACATACCTTTGCATCTTTTGCAAGTGTACGGTTAGAGATTCTCCATGTCCCATTTTAGCGGAGATCATGTTAGTGAAGATCTCGTAACGCTCCTGCCTTGCGTTTTGATTGTATCTCTCCAATAAGTCTTTATGCATTTCGTACGGATACATGTCCTCGTAGGACTTTTGGAATTCGGAGTTCATAGTGGCTATCATGATGCAATGAACGTTCGTTGCATCACGCTCATGAGTTTCAAAAGCGGTGATTTCGGCCGGAGTGGCGATTTCTGGATTGATCTTCTCGAGCTTTTCATCGAGGACATACTCCTTGTCCTCGTAGCGAGCAATCGTGCGAATGTATCTTATCCATTCGCTAAAGTTCGTTCCATCGAAAGTCACCTTTTGGAAAAGGCTCATCAATGTGAATGAACTAGCAACAGTGTTGTTCACGTTTGACATCTATAAATAGAAAGGACAAAGATTGATTAGAATTTGAAACCCTAATTATCACCCAATAAGAAAAATTAGGGCTAGGATCCAACAACATTATTTACATATTAGAAAAGGGATGTCGTAATCCAACATGCAAACAATTTGAAGGTAAGTGAATGACAATTCACTAATTCTCCACCATGAAAACATTTCCTTTAAGTTTTAAACGCATTGAGAATTCCTAGGTTTCGATGAGATTCATTGAACTTTTCAACGGCATGTTTAAATCTCGATATGCCCCTCTCGTTTGTGACTGGGATGCTGAGGATCACAAAGTAGGTGTGAATAACCATGCAAATCTACACGGTGCCTTCATTGTAACAATGACCTATTCGATGTACCGGTAAACCACACACGCTCCACCGAACTATGATAAACAATGAATCACCATTTGCCACCTATGCTTAGAACCAATTAGTATGTCGGTAAACCACACACGCTCCACTAACTTCTTAGCAATGGTGCAAAGTGTAATTTCATGGGATTGCATCAATTCACTTTTCCTAAAGTAACTAGGATTAAGATTTTTTTAAAAAACATGTAGTTACTTTGTATTTAATATTATACTTTTAACGAGGAGATGGAGTTACCCTATCCTACCCGTTTGGCTAACGACCCTCCACCGATTAAGCAAGCGGTGGGTGTGAGTGTACACCCATTAAGCGCCATTTTATAGGCAGCAACCTTATACCCACCTTATAGACCGGCTTCGTAAATGAGGCCTACTAACGGTAAGACTAGCATTTTAATTATACATATATATATTAAGCTTGTAATCATATAGAGTATAGGGTAGAATTTTAAACTTGTAAAATTCTAGGGTTTGAAATTTAAATTGTCCAAATTAAACTTTTAATCACAAAACTAAATTTCAAAACTTGAGGATTAATTTTAAACTTTTCAAAACACAAGGGATCAAATAACAAATAATTTTAATTAACCATTTAATTTCATAATTATCCATATTTGATGTTTCTTGCAAAACAATTTACCAATTTAATTAAAATAATTAATCAATTATCACATAAGGAAATTATTATTCAATTAATTGGTAATTATCTTGGATTAGGTCAGGGATATACTCATATATATGATAAAATCAGATTTATATTGACCCATTAAGATAAAGGCAAGTTTCCTTAAGATAAACAGCAAGAAATCCCGTAATTAGCTCCTCCTGACGCTTGGACTCGTCAAGTACCACAATGGACTTGTCGAGTCGAGGCCTACTCGCCGATTCCACTATGGGACTCGCCGAGTTCATCAGGCAAATTGACAAAATTCGAATTTTGCAAACAACAATCAGGCAACCAATGCATCAATTCAATCGAAACCAATCAAGGCTCTGATACCACTGTTGGGTTTTGGCCATAAGAACATTCCTATGTGCACATACAAACCCTAATGCTTGGATCTAGGTTTCTCTAATTGAACACGCAATACATCCAAGACTTTGATTGATAGATCTAGCATAATAACATAAGAAATCAGATCTAAAAGAATATCTTGAATTACTTGCTTGTATCTTCTTGTCCTTGGAGCTTAGAGTCACAAATGTCACTCCTCTAATGGCTTACAAAGACCATCTATCAAGAGGATGATTTGAGAGAGATGGAAGGGTGAGAAAATCGGCTAGGGTTTCTCCAATACCCAGGGTGCCGATTTCCTCAACCCTATGGGTGTATTTATACTAGTGAGCATCCTAGGGTTTCACCCTTAAAACACTAATTGGATAATTTAGACTCTAAGCAATCCAATCTCCTTATTGATAAGCCTTTGTACGATTTCTAGCCTCATCCAGACCCTAAAATCTGTCCACCCCTTATCCCTAAGGAGTCACTGCCCAAAATACAACTATCACACAATTGACAGTTTATGCCCCTTTATTCAATTAATCTCTTTAAGTCACCAAATTAATCCTTAATTAATTTCTGACTTATATTAATCAAATAACAATATTATTATTCCTTATATTATTCTCATAATATATTAATAATATTTCTTCTCGCATTATAAATCATCCTGTCAAGTTGCTATGGTGAAGGCAACCCAAAAGGACCATGCTCAATCGGGTCAAGTACTTACCAAATATAGTTGCAGCCTTAGACACTATTCCAGCAAGTATGCCCTGCGTACTAGCTAAAGGAACAAAATGTAAATTTTTTGCATAAAGTGCAAAAATGGAAACTTACCAAAAATCGAATATTACATTCTCACCCAGTTGAATCAGACATCGTCCTCGAAGTCTGTTGCTCCAAATAACTCTGGGTAGTGCAAAAATGGAAACTTACCAAAAATCAAATGTCGTCTACGAACACGATGACGAACTTGTCTAAGAAAGGGAGACACACCCGGTTCATCAGGTCCATGAACACTGCCGTTGCATTGGTTAGACCGAAGGGCATCACTATGAACTCGTAGTGTCTATACCAAGTCCTGAAAGTTGTTTTGGAAACATCACTCTCAAGAACTCGTAACTGATGGTACCCTGACCGAAGGTCTATCTTTGAGAAGTAGCTGGCTCCCTGAAGTTGATCGAAGAGGTCATCTATTCGCGGAAGAGGATATCGGTTTTTGATGGTCAACTTGTTCAGCTCGCGGTAGTCGATACACATCCGGAAGGATCCATCTTTCTTCTTTACAAATAAAACCGGAGCTCCCCAGGGTGAGAACTCGGTCTGATGAACCCTTTTCTGAGTAACTCGTTGAACTGGCTGGATAACTCCTGCATTTCTATTGGAGCTAGGCGATATGGAGACTTGGCTACGGGGGTAGCTCCAGGAATTAGGTCAATGCGAAATTCGACCTGACGTTCGGGAGGAATTCCTGGAAGCTCTTATGGAAAGACATCAGGAAATTTACAGACTTCGGGAATGCTCACGAGGTCTTTAATTTCCTTTTTCTCATTAATGACGTGGGCTAGGAATGCTTGGCACTCCTTTCGCAAGAGTCTCTGAGCTTTGATGCAGGAAATGATGTGAAGGTTGGAGCTGAGTTTATCGCCATAGATTATGAGAGTTTGACCCAAAGGAAGGTTGAGACGGATGGATTTTTTGTAGAAAAGGATATCAGTATGATTGGGACTCAACCAATCCATGCCAATGATAACATCAAATCTCTTCATGGAAACTGGCATAAGATCGATGGGAAATGAATGATCGTTCAGAGTAAGGGTACAACCTATGAATACATCGCTAGTGCTTTCTTTCTCACCGTTAGCAATCTTGACGGTAAATGTTTCGGTTAATGGTTGGGGGTTAGGTTTCAGATTATGTTTGAACGAATGACTAACAAAACTTCTTTTAGCACCCGAATCGAAAAGAATACTAGCATAAGAGTTATCGAGAAGGAACGTACCCGTAACAACAGTGGGATCGGCGACTGCCTCCTCTTGTCCCATGGCTAGTGTAGGGTTTCAAAGCACTCCATGGATGATGGCAATGGGCCCCTTTGATGAATTCTAGGTTAAAAGCCCAAGACTTGTCTTTTCCCTATAAATATTCATGTATTATTCACAATTAGGGTCAAGAGAGTGAGGCAAAATGTAGCCGCCACGTGAGGTTTCTTATGTAGTGTTAGATTCTTTAGTCTATACTTTAAGTGTAATTTATTCCTCATATTTCAATAAATCGAGTGATCATTCGACATAATCTTCATTATTGTGTTTGTTCTTATTTTCCGCATCTTGTTCATCAAATCTTAATTAGGGTTTTAATCCCAACAAGTGGTATCAGAGCGGGTCTTTGAAAATCTATTGATTTTTGAAGTATCGGTTCTTGATTTGGTGATTTTCTGCACATATATTGAAGATTATTGGTGTTTTGGCGGTATCGAATCAAAATTCTGTTCAAGTTACTGTTCATGGGATTGTTCATCCACTGTTCATCTGGGTAATTCTTTATTAATCCTGTTCATATTTTTTTTGGATTTGATCGATTGTTTGATCCAAAATCGATCAATAATATCTCTTTTGATTTAGCCCAAAGAATCATGTTCCTGTTCATTCGTTTCACTCAAAAACCCATTAATTTCGTTCAATGTTCATTGATTTTTCTTGTATTGCCGTTTGACATATCAAAATCACGTCAAGTCAAAATTCTTCTTTGATTTAAGAGTTTAACTTCATGGTGATTGAACACTTTGTTGTTCTGCTGTATCTTCTCGATTTCTATTTGATTTGCTCATCGCTTTGGTCTTGCTGTTGAGTTTTGGTCTTAAAATCGATTTCGTTTGACCTAATCGACTTTGTTCTCTAGTTTTAATTTGACCCTGTCAACGATTGATAATAATTTTAGTGAACGAGAATCACATCTTGGTATCTGTATGATCGAGTGTGATAATGGGTCTAGATTTTCCATTCGATGTTGATTAGGGATTATTATTTTGAGACCTGATGATGAACAGCTGAAGACAAATCGATAAGTGGATGTTTTGGAACAATGGGGTAATGAACAATTTGGTAGTCATAATGATGTCACTCGACTGGAACTTAAATCTAAACTGAAATTGGAAAATCAATCTAAATCGTGTTGCTCAATGAAAGAATCAGGGTGTTCGGGAATAGAAGCGATTGGAAGAAGATGTTTTTGGTGGTCAATGATAAAAGTCAAAATTGGAACAAATGGTCTCACCTGCAAGTACAATCGGATACGAAGGCTGTATGGGAAGGACTGTGAAGTTTGGAACAGAAACCTTATTCGCATTTGATGGTTGATTTTGGGAATTGAAGTGCAGGTCTCGGAATCGTCATTGGCGTATCGATTGGAATTCACTCGAAATCGGAAGCGGTAGTGTGATCGATTGATTCGGAATCGGAATTGTGACTGGGCTTGTATTCGTAACTCACATCTACATCAGAAACGAACCTGTGCTCGGAACGTTGAGTGAAATCGGAGTTCGTACTTTTGTTTGATCTTGGAATCGATTGGCATTCGGAACTGGATGCTGGGAACCGATGCATTCGGAGTTCACTGTTGCTTAAAATTATTTGGATTCCTAACTTTGGATGTTTTCCGATTTCGTTTTCAGTCGATGTTTTGGAATTGGAGTTCATGTCTTCAAGTTACAAATTGTTTGGCTGTGTTCGTCAATCAGACGATAAATGAGGAAGATGACTTCGATTTTATACATTTGGCCCCTGTAACTTCACCAACATGGCAATTTTAATTTGATTTCCGGAATTTGTTACAAATCAAAGGGAAAAAGATGCAGAGTTACTATTTAAGTCCCTGAATTTCAGCAAGTGACAGTTTCTGCCCCTATATTCAGAAAACTTTACAAATTTAAGGGCCGGTGAATAGTTTTGAATTCTTTAACGCACATATTTTTTCGTGAACAGAAAAGCAAAGATTCCATCAAGTCTTGGCGGTTCGGAAAGTCGTTTTTCGTGATAACGTCAATTTTTCACGACTTTTTCGGATTTTATACTTCATCGTTAATATCATTTTGTCACAGGGGAGCTTAGTAAATTTTTATCCATTCAAGATCATTCTCATGACCATTTGAAGGCTTTATAATCATGTTTTTGATTATAAATCGGGGGAGAATTTGGTATGGCCCTTCGAAATTAGATTTGTGACTTTTCAAAGTTGAAGATTTTTGATAAAGCTTGTGGTAGAATTATGAAGGTAGCTTTTATTGCAGAAGTTCTTCATCGAGCTCTACTAAAGCTTTTACAGAGAAGTATCCTTACAGCGGAAGTTTTTCATCGAGCTCTGCTAAGGACTTGTTATATCTCCGACTTCTTGTATTTTCTCGATCAAGTGGCGTTACGAATCTTAAAGTTTGGGTTGTTACATGATATTTTTTGATGGCTTATATCATTAGCTTATTTGAAGATCGTTGTGACTTGGAAGGGGAGCTCTTCAAAGACAAGAAGTGATTCAGTTTCTTTGTTCTGAAATGGGTTTTTATGGCGGGTTTGGTTTTCATGAAGATTCTTTGGGATTACATTCGAAAATGAAGTTTAAAGACATTACTTCAGTGCTTGATTTATATATCCTAGAGCCCGTGTTTGAAGACTATTGAAGAATCAAGATTCGTGGATTGCTTCATATATTCCTCGTTGCAGATCTTTTTATTTGCTAGATGCTTGTTTTGGAAGTTAAAGCATTGTCATCCATTCCATACTTTGAGGGGGAGATTGTAGGGTTTCAAAGCACTCCATGGATGATGGCAATGGGCCCCTTTGATGAATTCTAGGTTAAAAGCCCAAGACTTGTCTTTTCCCTATAAATATTCATGTATTATTCACAATTAGGGTCAAGAGAGTGAGGCAAAATGTAGCCGCCACGTGAGGTTTCTTATGTAGTGTTAGATTCTTTAGTCTATACTTTAAGTGTAATTTATTCCTCATATTTCAATAAATCGAGTGATCATTCGACATAATCTTCATTATTGTGTTTGTTCTTATTTTCCGCATCTTGTTCATCAAATCTTAATTAGGGTTTTAATCCCAACAGCTAGGACTCTCCCGGTATTATCAGTTGTCGCCTTCTTGGGGCAGTTCCTCTTGTAATGCCCAACTTCTCCATAATTATAGCAGGCTTGACCATCACCTGCTCCAGAAGATTGGTTGGCTGACTGGGCTGGAGCCTTACAGAATCGGACCGTGTGCCCCTTTTTACCACAGTTGGTGCATGATAGCTCATGATAGGGGCCAGGGTTGTGGTGGTACTTGCACTTTTCACACTGAGGAAGGTTACCAACATACCTAATGGTAGGGTTCTGAGCTGTAGATCCGACAACAGAAGCATCAACAACGGGGTAGTAGCAGCAAGGACTGCTACAGTCTGCAGTTTCTTTGAGGATCCTTGGGAGGGTTGGCCTTTCTTCTTCTTCCAGAACTTCCTCTTTTCACCACTAGTCTTGGTTGGTTCAGCGGTGGCGGTTGTTTCCTCAACTTCATCACTATGATCAATCAGGATCTGGGCTAAACTTTTGGCACTATCATATGTATCCGGCCGTACAAATAAGACGTTTCCTTTTGTCGGTTGGGTCAGCCCCCAAATAAATCTTTCTATCTTTCTACTCTCCGGGGTAACCATTCCTGGACAGAGTAGTGCCAGGTCATTAAACCTCGAGGTATATGCAGCAATATCAAAACCCTTCATCTTCAGGTTCCAGAGCTCGTGCTCTAACTTCTGTATTTTTCCCTGAGGGCAGTACTCAGCCAGAAGGATTTCTTTCACGGCTTCCTAACCCATAGCATTGGCTACAGGTAGGGTCAGGGATTTGACTCGGCCGTTCCACCAAGTCAGGGCTTTGTCGCTGAAGGTACAGGCTGCAAACTTTACTTTATCAGACTCCGAACAAGCACAAATTTCGAAGATGCATTCGATTTTCTCGAACCATCGAGTGAGGGAAATGACACCTCCAGTGCCATCAAAGGAAGTGGGTTTTGCGCTCATGAAGTCTTTATAAGAACCCCCTTTTTCGGTGTCCTTGACTATCTTGTAGGTTTTGGGGCTGGGAACCACCTCCTGAACTACTGGGGTTCCTTTGTGACATGGCGGTTGTCACTGCAGTAGTAATGGTTGTTTGAAGCGTTGCGAGGACAATCTAAGGAGAAGGTGGTGGTGGAGGGTTGTAGGTCTTTGAGTTGGGTCTCTTTCTTGGAGGCATCTTGATCTAATAAGATCAGGAAAGAGAGGATGATAAGTCCTCCGAATTGAATCGACAGATATGATGATATATATTCCGAATAAGCGATAAAGTCGGAAAGAGTTATCAAAACAGATAATTTATCACTAAAGGAATGATCAAGAAATAACGTTTGAATGAGGTTTTCTACAAAGGATTGGGTCGAGAAATACTCCCATTGTATTTCATGATTCACTATGACCACGGTTTGATGTTTGGGATATTAGGGTAAGTTTTAGGCATGATGAACACCACAGTCACTCCCAAGCACATGTTGGTCGTGTCTCGAATGAATATAGTTGGCGAGGCTATATTGATCCTAGATACGACTACATAACTGCCCAGGTTTAACCGCAGCATACAACACCCATTTACTTATGTTTTGTTCTACTTGTAGTTACAGATCTCGACGGTTAGGTATACTTGTATACTTTTGAAAATACTTATACTTTAAAGGATACTTTTAGTTCAGAGCACTTAGGCCCCTTAGTGTTTATAGTTTTATACCATGTAAGGTTTGGTATACTTCATTCACTATAAACAAGGGCTCTGATACCAATCTGTCACACCCCGAAAACCAAGGCGGAATCATTTACGGGGCGGACTCCACGTTGAGTATCAAATCCAATGCACATAGTAAGCAAAGTAAACAACCATTACATTACATATAGAAATTTACATTTGTCCAAAAGTAAAGTTGTACAGAGTTATACATATGTATATATAAACAAAAGCAAGACGTGTCTTCGATGCACTCCGTCTTCAGCAAGAGGATCATCGGGTACCTGTCTAATGTAGACCTGAGAATACAAGCAGTTTGAAAATCAGCATAAAGCTGGTGAGTTCATAAGCGGTTTTTGTTTTGTGAAAATGTACAAGTTTCCTTTTGGTTTCTGAAAATGTTACGACCCAAGAAAATACCATATTTTCTTAAAAGTAATGTTTGGTTAACTGTTAGGTTACACAGTTCTGGTTATGTTTAACTGTGATCCCAAGAAAATCCCATATTTTCCTAATGTGAAAGATGTATACTGAGAACCTGGTTATCCTTGTAAATTTTATGTTAGTTCACCAACCCGAAATGTAAAGTAAAAGATGTACACTGAAAATGTATTAGTTTTAACACGTTTATAAAACTAATAAACACCAAGTAAATTGGTTATTAAATCCATTATTACTAAAACGTAAATCTCAGTTATCCAAATTGCGAGTTCCATAACCATACAATAGACTAATTAGGGCAATAAATAGTCCATCACCCTATATGACTTTCGTCATCCTTGAACCTTTCGGTTCGGTTGTAGCTAGCAGCCAGGTGCGGGGTAGTCAGCCCCGTATAGATCTATACACTCAAGTCATGCTCCCTATCTAAGAGATTCTAGTTACGGGGGCGGTCCTCCACTCGCGTATCTCTGTGGACTGTTCACCGAGGATGTGTCTCCAATTTTTAGGAATAACAAATTTACTAGTAATAATACTGAAAGATCAAATGACTATCGTCCACTCGCGTATCTCTGTGGAGTGTTACCGAGGACAAAACCAAGTTCAAATGTTATGCTTTTAACTATTATAATGTGGGAAAACATTTGTGAAAATATAAATACAACAATTTATAATGTATTTCCCAAATAACATGATAATGTGTTCTGTTGTTTCAAACGGTTGTTTGTTACGACTGTCAGTGTTAAAAGCATATATAATATGAAACACAATATATATATAAAACAAGTTTTGAGTACAAGTATCACTTGTACTTTGCTTGTATTCCCCCCCCCCCCCTGAAAACAGTGAAAACATTGAAAATGGGTAGGGGTATGAACTCACCAGGCGAGAAAACGTGACATTTTGGATACTATGTGTTGGTTTGGGGCTTGATAACGTGCGAGGTTCCTATGTAATATGAAATGGTATACAAATGTATCTAATTAGACATTAATTCACTAATTAGATATGATTACACACTCCAAAATGCGAAAACACTTCAAATCAAGTGTTTGGAGTGATTCGGGTGACATCCATGGACGTGTATGGCTTGGAAAATGAGTTGGGACTTCAAGAGTAAACTCCCTAGGGAGTTTATGGCCCTAAGACCATAACCATATGAGTTAACGGCCGTGAACTCATGTATATGTGGTTTTATGGTGCCAAATGGTCAATTAACACATGGGAAGGCTTGATATGATTAAATCTAAGGCATAGGAATGGGTTTTACCACCAAATGGACCATCAAAGGGAGTTTACGGCCCTAAACAAGGATTTTACAGATGTAAGCTCCTATACCCCCCTTAAATTGATGATTTAATGGCCTTAGACGAATCACATGTGATTCTAACAATTTATCCAAGCCCTGGAATGAGATTCAAGCATCATATGACTTGTGTAAGTAAGTTCACGGCCCAGGAACTCATTCTTGGTGATTTTATAGCCGTGAACACTCAAATGAGGGGATTTCATCATGTTTAAGGCCTCCAAACTATTTGTGGTTGATTCTAGGATTTATTCCAAGGCTAATGGTGTGTTTAAATGGCTTTTAAACACTTGGTTTTGAGTTTACTCTCCATGAATGATGAATTTACGGCCCAAGATTGTTCTTGGGTAGTAAACTCATGTTTACTCCTCAAAAACCATGTTTAAGGTGCTCCAATTCCGAATTGGTAAGCCATAAAGTCATATCTAAGTCCCAAAGTTGGTTTGGAGGGGTTTTAAGGCTCAAAAACCCAATTTATTTGAGTTTACGGCCCAAGCATGCTCCAGGGCCGTAAACTCATGAAGATGGTCCTAAACCAATGTTTAAACTTGGATTTGAAGACTAAATAGGTTGAATAACAAGTTAAGGAAGTTACCTTAAGGATTTGAAGCCTTAAATCAATGTTTTTGGACCTTGAATTTGGATTGAGGAGAGAGGTTAGAGAGAGAGAGTAGTGAGAGAGAGAGAGAGAGCAAAAGCTTCAAATTGAAGCTTAAACCTCTTTAAATAGGTTCTAAGTTTTGGACACTGTGGAATTCTACCTGATACCAGCGTTATACGATGCTTTTGGTCGCACCCGATTAAGTTACCATAACCCGATATGGTCGATTCTAAAATGTTTCCGATTACTAATATGAAGTGTTTATGTGTGTTCTAAACATGTTTAGACACTCATTAAGTCATAATAGAAGTCCCACAATTATGACTTAACTTAATGATGTAATGGAAACGAAATCAAAAACGACGAATATATTAACGAAAAGGGTTACAATTGATGGAACAAACTTCGGGTTGTCACATAAATATCCTCCAATGGAACTACTATGGAATCATTCACTAAACACTTTCACAACTAAGAGATATGGAATGTCCTATGGATCTGACTTATTTCCTTAGGAAGATTCAAGTGATAAGCGACCCGGCCCATCCGGGCCAAAACCCTAAAAGGACTGATATACCTAGGGCCCAATTTTCCCATCTTCCTGAATTGGATGAGACATTTCCAAGGTAACACCTTAAGGAGAACCCTATCCTAAATCTGGAACTCTAGATCTGATCGGAACTTATTAGCATAACTTATCTGCCGACTCTGAGTTGTCTGGAGTCTACTCTAAACATGTTATATCAACTTAATAGTCTTAAGTACCACATCGGTACTCCCCATGACTCGCTGACCGACCTCACCCCAACAGATTAGGGTCATGCATTTCCTCCCATAGAGCATCTCAAAAGGAGGTCGGTTGATGTTGGTGTTATAGTTTTTGTTATACGAAAATTCCACTAAAGGAAGATACGTATCCCAACTCCCATCGAAATCCAAAACACATGCTCGAAGCATATCCTCCAAGGTCTGAATAGTTCGCTCGCTCGGATCGTCAGTCTGCGGATGGAATGTAGTGTTGAAATGGAGACTAGTACCCAACTCATCGTGGAACCTCTTCTAAAATCTGGAAGTGAATCGTACATCCCTATTTGAAACCACCAAAATCGACACCCCATGTCATTCTACAACCTCCCTGATGTATACCTCATTTAGCTTCTTCGCAGAGATACTCTCATGAATCGGGATAAAATGTGTGCTCTTGGTCAATCAATCCATGATGACCCAAATTGAATCTACTATGCACGTAGTTCAAGGCATCTTCGTAAAAAAATCCATGGTAATCTCCTCTAATTTCCAAAAGGGAATATCCAACGTTTGCATCTTGTCGTGATGTCGCTAATGCTCGGCCTTGACTTTCCTGCAAGTCAATCCCCTCTCTGCATACCAAGCTACATCCCGCTTCATGCAGGGCCACCAATAATCCGGACGAAGATCTCTATACATCTTCATCGCCCTGGGATGAATGGAGAACATCTATTTGTGCATCTCCACCATTAGAACCTGACGCACATCACCCCAATATAGAACCCATACTCTCCAATGAAGAGTTAATAACCCTAGGCAATCATAATCAAAAACATCCCAAAAATCGTGACCAAAATTTCAATTTTAACTATTAAATAAAACCATAATTATCAAAATCATATCATCAAAACATAAGTAATAGTATCTCATATCAAAACATCTATCAAATATATCAGAGTAAACATCCTAGGCTAAAACATCATGGTGTGCAATGCAATCATCCCGAGCTCTTCCCTTTGCTACCGGAAGTACCTGAAACCAAAACTGAAGATTGTATGCATGAAGATTAGTGAGTCTCCCCAAGCCACCACATACCATATGCATAATCACATATAAACATATCATGGGCCCCCACCCGGCATCGGACAGTGTCCGGCATCGGGCCTCACCCGGCATCAGGTAGAGTTTGGCATAGGGCCCCTCCCGGGATCGAGAAAAGCTCGGCATACATATATGGATTTCAACAAATACACATAAATAATCACATAACATAAACATATAAACATTCCTCGGGCCCCGCCCAACATCGGACCGAAATTCGGCAACATACAAACATTCCTCGGGCATTGCCCGACATTAGACCGTAATTCGGAAACATACAGTATAGACACATGCAAGAATCATGAAGACATCAAGCATACTAACATTCATCGGGAACCACCCGGCATCGGATCGAAATCCGAAAGACATATAAACCTACACCGGGTACTGCCCGACATCGAACCATAGTCCGAAACACTAAGGGGGTGTTTGGGATTACTTTTTGATGTTAAAAGTCCTTTTTAGCCAGTGACTTTTTCCAAAAGATAGTCTTTAAAATGTGTTTGTATTTGCTTTTTGGTTAAAAGTCATCTTTTCATGTTAAAAAGTCCCAAAATTCACAAAAAGATAGGATTTTGTGACTTTTGAAACACTAACTTTTCCTCCTACACAAAAAGTTATTTTAAAAGAGCTTTTGAATTACCCAAACATCTTTTAGCCATTTTTTTAACTTTTTGGAAAAGTTAAAAGACAAAAGTTTTTTTAAAAGCAATCCTAAACACCCCCTAACATAGCATACGGGCCAGCATTGGAGCCTTCAACCCGTTCACACAGGAGGAAACTCACCTCGTATAGTTGAATGCAGAATCTCATGGTACAAAATCTCTAGCGGCTGCTCTGACGACTCCCCAAGCTATCAGTACAAAATAACACTTAGTCAAAACCCAATAATCCTTCTTAGGGTAAAATAACCATTTAACCCTTGAAATAATCCGGTCCATGATCTAGGCCCAAATCCATAACATGAAAGGCCAAATTCTATATAGGCTTTCCAATCCCACTAGTGGCCCATCAATGGCCCAGTTTTCTAAATTGGGCCCAACTCCTCAAATGGGCCTTCCCTTAAGCCCAAACATATTGTTAGCCCAAAATAACTGATTTTTGATGGCCTACTATGGACCAAAATAGCAAAGTCCTTGGAATGGCCCAACCCGAGGCCTAAATGATGAAAAACCCAATCCAGTAAGTTCGCGAGGCGTACTCCTCTGTACGCTAAGCGTACAGGCTGCATGGCTTGTACGCTATGCTTACGGGATTGTACACCTAGCATACTACCCTGTTAAGCCAAAATCTCAAAAAGAGCTTAACCCCCTAAGACTTAAAGCTCCAAACATAGATATGAGTCCAATAAAGTGTCTTAACCCATAAAGTTGATTACTTGGTGGCCTGCATTCATGAGGCAAGTTTTGAGCTTTTTACCTCAAGTGAGTGCTAAATGATGATGATGTCTCAGATCCTTAAGCTCAAGCTACACAAGTTCTTCTTCACCAACTTCCTATTTCTCCTTCCAAGCTTCAAGCTACTAAAATGGGCTCAACAAGATCAAGATCACACAAAGATGAAGAAGGTTAGGTTGCTAGGGTTTCTAAGTTAAGGAGGATGGGGTTGGGACATAATGATGTATATATATGGCCTAAACCCTAAAAATTAGGGTTTTGAGTCAGCTCGCGTACACTGTGCGTACTCCTTGGTATGTTGCGGTACGTGCTTCACCCCCGGTATCCAATGTTGGCACGACGCCGTGCATACGCTAAGCTAATGCCTATCGTACGTCTTCAGCCATTCCAACTCAATAACGACCTAAACTCAATAAAAGCCCAACTCAATAATCCAACACTAATCCCATAGTCCAACAATTAATTACAAAATTAAATAATTAGCATTACCTCAAATCATGGATGTTACAATTCTCCCCCACTTGAATCAAACTCCATCCACAAAGTCTGTTTCCTTGAACAACTCCAGATAGTGCTCCTTCATCTCTTCTTCAGGCTCCCAAGTACCCTCGGACCCCTTGCGGTGCATCCACTGCACCTTTACCATCTCCACCCTCTTGTTCCTCAACTCCTTCGTCTTCTTGTCGAGAATGGCTACTGGTCTCTCGATGTAGTTCAGGCTGTTATCCTCCTGAATATCCTCTAAAGGCACAACTGTGGAGTCATCCACTAAGCACTTCCGCAGCTGGGAGACATGAAAAGTGTTGTGGATCTGGCTAAGCTCTGCTAGAAGATCTAAACGAGAAGCAACTTGGCCCACCCGAGCTAAAACCCTGAACATACCGATGTACCTAGTGCCCAGATTGCCCCGCTTCCTGAACCGGATGACACCTTTCCAAGGTGACACCTTCAGGAGAACCATGTCCCCTACCTAAAACTCTAGGTCTGAATGGATCTTGTTGGCATAGCTTTTCTGCCAACTCTGAGTAGTTTGGAGCCTGCTGGATCTTTTTAGTTGTCTTGAGTACCACCTCAGTACTCCCCATGACTCTCTGACTATCACACCCCAAAACCGGAACGACGGAAACGTTCGGGGGTGGAGGACGTGATGTTTAGTATCACAACACACGCTTCATAGTAATCAAAGTAATAAACAACCATCTCATTAGAAAGAAAGTGTTTACAAAGTATGTGTTCACAAAACATCAACTACATATGTAAATAACAAAACAAGACTTGAAGCTATTATGCTCCATCTTCTGAATCCCAGTACGCATACCTGTCTACTAGTTTCCTGAGAATACAAGTTATTTTGAAAGAAAGTAGATCAGCATTTAAGCTGGTGAGTTCATAAGATTTTAGTGATGTAAGTAAGTTGAAAGTTCTTTTAGAAAAGTTCGCCTGTTCCTCCAGAAAATCCTATATTTCCTGTTTTGATGAAAGATAAGTAAAAAAAAGACTCTACAATTCTTTCTATGAGTACTAAATGGATGCAAGTTATATAAAACCCAGAGTAAACAAACAATCGATTGTTTGTATCTTCCCTAAGCCCACAACCAAACAAGGAACAGGGAATGAGGCGAAAGGCACACCTCACATTGTTTGTTAGATCATCGTTGTATATAACCTTGGCGTATTCACTTGGTACTCACGGAGTTAATTGCAACAGTTCCTTTATATTGATGAAAACATTTATTAAGAAAACCCTTATTTATGTTAGTAAAAATGGTGACCGCAATGGTTCCTTCTATAATCACTTAGTTTATACTAGCTATATATAATCTAATATCGAACAGATAGTTAATTGTGTGAATATGCCCTAAGCTGACAACCATACAAGGAACAGGAAATGAGGCGGAAAGCACACATCCAACTACCTATCGGGTATTAATTATATATAACCCTAATGTATAAACTAAAGTATTATAGTGTTAACCACCTAAGGTCCTTTAAGTTATAATTGTTTAATAAAATGGATTAAACCTTTTACTGGTAAGTTTCTAGTTTAGTCTACTTCATGTTCTTTCTGAAAAGTATGTTCTTGTACTAGAAAACGATGTATTTGAATTAGTTTACTATGACCTAACCTATACCTGGTACGCCTTATGATTATTTGGTGTATACTGAATATATATATATATATATAACTAAGATCGGATAGATAGTAGACTAGGTGCATCTGCCCTAAGCCCACAACCAAACAAGGAACAGGAAATAAGGCGGAAAGCACACGTCCTACTATCTCCTAGACCCGATTAATATATATCATTTATGTATAAACTAAAAAATCATAAAGTTAGTATTATAGGTCTATTTCCACTTAATGTTCACGTTATGAATAAGTTATGTAAATCTGTATAAATAATTTTGATTTAGTATATTGCTATCACCTCGTGCCTGCTAACCTCGAGTACGTGTAATCATACTAGTGTTAATGCAAACCCGGAAAGATATATTATTATGTTTTATCACCTCGTGCCTGCTAACCCAGGTACATGTAATCGTACTAGTGTTAACGCAAACCTGGAAAGATATATTATTATGTTTTATAACCTCGTGCCAGCTAACCCAAGTACGTGTAATCGTACTAGTGTCAATGCAAACCCGAAAAGATATATTATTATGTTTTATCACCTCGTGCCTGCAAACCCAGGTAAGTGTAATCGTACTAGTGTTAACTCAAACTTGGAAAGATATATTAACACCTTAATTTGTTACAAACAATGAGTTAAGGATATGATGTCTTCCTAGAGTACTTGAAACATCGTATAAGTGTGTAAATCTTGAATTATTCATCTATTATTGTTATAGTATGATCCTCCCTGTACTTGTTATAGTATATTCCTCCATGTACTTGTTATAGTATGTTCTTCTCTATACTAGTTATAGTATGAACTGGCCCCTAAACTATACGTATTATAGTTTACAAGTATGTTTAATTGAACTGACATTGACTTGAAGAAAAGACTCATTTTATCTACTAAGTTATGATTGTACTTTAAAAATAGAGTTTTGTAAACTATAAAGTAACATAACATAAAAAGAGTTTTTGAAATGTTTTGATCACGTATAAAAACATAAGCAACCTTTGAAAGATGTTTTTATCAAACATTTACACAATTATCAATTGTGTTCAACTTGTATCCCCCCCCCCCCCCCTTAAAAGCATTTAAAACAGTTTAAAAGATTGATTATAGGGGTATGAACTCACCTTATGTGGGTGATTCAAACGAATATGTAACAGCCCGGATCCCCAGGTATCCCCATTTCCTTATATTTTTGGAATTCTGTGAGGGGACTCGGCGAGTTGGTGGTTGAACTCGTCGAGTCGGGTCGCGGTTTATAGCGGGGGTTCGCGTCCGGACTCGGCGAGTCCAAGGGGTGGACTCGACGAGTCCGTGCTGTTTAATGAAACCCTAATTCCCCGACCCTGAGCTCTATTTAAAGGACCTTATGGCCCTCTTATGCGGCCACCTTGAACCCTAAGAGCCTCCATACGTCTGTAAGCCCTTGTGTGTGTGTGTTTTGAGGCCTTTTGTTCTTCATTTTGTGTGATAGTGCAAGGAAAGGAAGGAGAGGAGCAAACTTGAAGTGTTGGGAAGCTTAGATCTGTTGCTATTTCATCAAGGGGGTCTTCTTGAGGTAACATTCTGAGCCAATCTTCGTGTTTTGTGTTGATGGGCCAAATCTAGGGTTTCTTCTTGCCTTTCTTGGCTTGAATAAGAAGTATGAGAGGTCCCATGGAGACATGGAACCTAGATCTGGACTTTAGCAGGTCCAGGAGACCCCTTATGACAAGCTTTATGCCCATTCATTTGAGTTAGAAGCTATACTTGCCATATTGAAGGTTGTTTCTTCAAAATAAGCCTTGTATGCATTGCATGGCAACCAAGACTGAGACTTTACGTGACAAATAAGCTTGGGAAGGCCAGATCTATGTATCTATGGAACGGATCTGACCGCAGGAGCCAGTTTTAGCTGGTGCATGGCATGGACTCACCGAGTCTGAAGAACAGACTCGACGAGTCACTTGAAGATTGTCCTTGAGACCATCTTGTGTGTAGACTGGACCGAGTTGTGAGCGACTCAGTGAGTCGCAGAGAGAGTTGGAAAGGTTTTGGCAGGTGGACCGAGTCAGGATGGGACTCGCCGAATTGGCCTTAGACTCGGCGAGTTGAGTCGCGGTGACCCTGCGATTCAGGCCCAGGTGGAACTCGTCGAGTCAGGGGAGTACTCGACGAGTCAAAGGGAAAATTCTTGAGAGTTGGTAAAAACGCGTAGACTCGCCGAGTCACTATTGTGCACTCGCCGAGTCTAGTCCAAATTAACTAAAGACTGCTGACCGGGTCAACCGGTGTTGACTTGAGTTGAATGGTCCACCTTAGTGGTACAAGTAATAATTATAGATGTATATATATATCATAGGAGGATTCCAGCTCGAGGGTTCGAGCCCGAGTGATTCCAGGATTTGCGGGTAGCAACTTAGCGAGGCATACGAGGTGAGTCTTCTCACTATACTGTACCCGGAAGGGTTTTGACTATGTGACCGGAAGGTCGAATATGATATGGAATATATGCTCTATGTGTGTTAAGTTATTTGCTATGTGTGTCATGTATGATATGTTTGATATGGGCCGGAAGGCGTGGTCATATGGACTGTAAGGATTGATGTGGGTAGGACCGGAAGGTTTACCCAGTCGGGACGGAAGTCCCCTGAACACATGGACCGGAAGGTCAAGGCCTGGAAAGGCGTATGTGCAAATGTTGTATTTTGGGAACTCACTAAGCTTTATGCTTACAGTTGTTGTTTATGTGTTTCAGGTACGAGTGAGGACCGTGGGAAGGCGCCAGCGTGATCGTACACACACTCGGGGAAACTATTTTATCTTTTGATATGTAATCGTTTGAGACTACGACGTGATTTTGGAAATCTAAACTAGTTACTCATGTCTTAATGATTGTAAAAATGAAAATTTTTGGTTGGCAATTTTATGACGTTACAAGTTGGTATCAGAGCCTTGGTTTGAGGGATTCGGGTACACCTTCGGGTGTAACTGGACTCAAACCGGGGATTGGAGACAAAAAAAAAAAAAAAAAAAAAAAAAAAAAAAAAAAGAGAAATTGTTTTTACAAAAAAATTTAAGTTAAATAATCAAAATTTAAATTTTGAAATGTGAGACAACCGAAGAAGAAAAGGTGTGTACGGTCAGCTAGCGCCCGAACGGTAAAAATCCCCAAAATACCCTTATTATATGTGTTACAATTTATGATATGATACGCATGCTAGCAGACTAGGTATACGTATTAGGGCTAAAGTGGCCTGATTTTGCGATGCCTTAATCTAGGGGAAACTTGCTTCTTTGAGGTGCTCGAGAGCGAGTGGGTAACAAGAGTATGAAAAGAATAGAGTGCTCAGGATTCGAGGTTGGGGAGGATGACTTGGGTGAATACCGACGCGGTGTAACTGGCAGTATTGGGCCCGTACTGCCAAGGACACCGGGTCAGTAGGCAGCCAAGTGGGAACCCCTGAGTATCGAAAACTGAGCAGGGTTGCGTTATCGAGTGCGATTTTTGCCCGATAGGGTCTCTGATATTCTTTTGTTGTATTTCAGAGACATCATGGTTGGACCACGACACAGACCTGGCACGAGTGGGGTGACTGACGAGGAGCTCCGTCAGATGATCCATGAGGAGGTAGCTGCAGCGATCCGGGCCGAGATTCCGGAAATGTTTGGGTCTATCAAGACCACGCTGATGGAGACGTTTGATGAGCGGTATGCCGCGTTGTCCGAGGCTGCCGCTGTTGCAGCTACCGCAGCTGTGGCTGCTGCCAGGCCACAGGGGGGTGACTCGTTGCTGTTCCGGGAGTTCAGCAACACGAAGCCACCAGAGTTTGACGGGACTCAGGATCCGATTGCTGCTATGAGGTGGATTGCCGATATTGAGGGATGCTTCTATACTTGTTCATGTCCGGAGCATCTGAGGGTGCGGTTCGCCCTGAACCAGCTTCGCCTGGGAGCGAAGGATTGGTGGAAGTTCGTGACGGCAAACTTCATTCTCGCGGAGGTTTCAGCCTTGACTTGGGAGAGATTTACTGCTATGTTCAGAGACGAGTACGTTCCCCCGGTGGAGAGGGAACGGTTGGTTCAGGAGTTCTTGACCCTCAAGCAGGGTAATGATTCGGTTGCAGTGATCACGCGGAAGTTTCATGAGAGGGCGATGTTCTGCCCCGAGCAGGTGTCCACGGAGCAGGCTCAGATGAGCCGGTATTTGGGAGTGCTGAGAAGAGACATCCGGGAGTTTGTATCGAACTCATCATATCAGACTTTTGCTGAGCTTCAGGCGAATGCCAGGAAGCGGGAGATCGAGTTGGAGACCCAGGCCAGGGAGGAGGCCGAGTCTCAGCGGATGGATCGGCGGCCGACGCAGTCACAGCCGGCAGCCAAGCGGACCAAGTCCGTTGATTTGAGATCCGGAGGACAGAAGAGCCGTACGTGTGGGAAGTGCGGCAAGGGTCATGAGGGGGCGTGTCGATTGGGTGCTTGCTACAAGTGTGGCAAGGAGGGGCACATCGCGAGGGATTGCCCCAAGGGATTTATGGTTTGCTTCCATTGCAACCAGACTGGCCATCGGAAGGCCGAGTGCCCCCAGCTTCGCCAGGGATCTTCGCCTGCTGCCAGGGTTCCTGAGGTTCGGCCAGTGAAGACCGAGGCCCCGAAGGCTCGTGGGAGAGCTTTCCAGTTGACTGCGGAGGAGGTCCGCGCGGCGCCTGATGTAGTGGCCGGTATGTATTCTTTCACGTATTTACATTTATGCTGAGACATTATGCTTATATTCCTATATGCGTAGGTACTTTTCTTGTGAATCATGTGCCTGCCTTGGTATTGTTCGACTCAGGTGCGAGTCGGTCTTTTGTTTCGCTGGCCTTTAGCCAGTACATCGATATCGATCGGGAGACGATGAGTCGTCCCCTGCAAGTTGCTATAGCAAACGAGAGAGCAGTATACGCCACCGAGGTGATCCGAGGATGCGTACTCGAGATTTTTGGGGTCGAGTTTCCGATCGACTTAGTCCCTATAGCTATGGGGGATGTTTACATTATCGTGGGCATGGATTGGTTGAGTAAGTTTGGAGCTGTCATTGATTGCGAGAAACAGCTGGTGATGATTCGAGACCCTAGTGGGGGAGTGCTCACAGTTTATGGTGAAGGGACCCGGTGTGGGTCAGCGTTTTGTTCAGCGGCAAGGGCAAGACAGAGTCTGCAGCAGGGCTGTGATGGATTCATAGCCTATGTGATGGATACTCGTGTGACCGCGGAGAGGCCCAATTCGATTGATGACGTTCCGGTTGTACGCGAGTTTGCGGATGTGTTCCCTGAGGAGTTACCAGGCGTGCCTCCGGAGAGGCAGGTGGAGTTTCGTATCGATTTGGTTCCGGGGGCGGCGCCCATCGCCAAGGCGCCCTACCGTCTCGCTCCACCGGAAATGCTGGAATTATCCTCGCAGCTTCAGGAGCTGTTGGGGAAGGGATTCATTCGACCCAGTAGCTCGCCTTGGGGAGCGCCGATTTTGTTCGTCAAAAAGAAGGATGGTTCACATCGGATGTGTATCGATTATCGGGAGTTAAACAAGTTGACGATTAAGAACCGGTACCCGTTACCTAGGATCGACGATCTATTCGATCAGTTGCAGGGGGCATCTTGGTTTTCCAAGATTGACTTGAGGTCGGGATATCATCAGATGAGGGTTCGCGAAGAGGATATCCAAAAGACTGCCTTCAGAACTCGTTATGGGCATTATGAGTTTGTAGTGATGCCTTTTGGGCTCACCAACGCCCCTGCTGCATTCATGGATCTCATGAACAGGGTGTGCCGACCGATGCTGGATCGGTCGGTGATCGTATTCATCGATGATATCTTGGTATATTCGAAGACTAGGGACCAGCATGAGGAGCATTTGCGGGAGATTCTTCGGGTGTTGAGGTCGGAGAGGCTGTATGCCAAGTTCTCCAAGTGTGATTTCTGGTTGCGAGAGGTCCAATTCCTCGGGCATCTTGTGAACCAGAAAGGGATATTGGTCGACCCGGCCAAGATTGAGGCGGTGCTGAGGTGGGAGGTGCCGAGATCGCCCACCGAAATCAGGAGTTTTCTGGGTTTGGCTGGATATTACCGCAGATTTATCAAGGATTTCTCCAAGATCGCTGTGCCACTTACTAAGATGACCCGAAAGGGTGTCGCGTTCTCATGGGGACCGGAGCAGCAGTCCTCGTTTGAGACGCTTCGTCAGAAATTGTGCGAGGCTCCAGTGCTTGCACTCCCGGAAGGGATGGAGGATTTTGTGGTATATTGTGATGCCTCTATATCGGGGTTAGGGGCGGTACTTATGCAGAGGGGTCATGTGATAGCATACGCTTCGAGGCAGTTGAAGCCTCATGAGTCGAGATACCCCACGCACGACCTGGAATTGGGGGCGGTGGTGTTTGCCCTCAAAATCTGGCGACACTACTTGTACGGGGTTCGGTGTACGATTTACACGGACCATAAGAGCTTGAAATACTTGATGGATCAGCCAAATTTGAATATGCGTCAGAGGAGGTGGTTGGATGTGGTAAAGGATTACGATTGTGAGATCCTGTACCACCCGGGCAAGGCTAATGTGGTAGCCGACGCGTTGAGCAGTAGGGCGGATAGCGCCCCGATCCGAGACATTTGTATGAGGTTGACGGTTTTGACCCCGATTCTGGATATTATTCGAGGGGCTCAGATGGAGGCTGCAAAGCCGGAACACCAGAAGAAGGAACGGGTGGTGGGTCAGGTACCAGGATTTGTTACGGATGGTCGGGGGCTTATGACTTTTCAGGGGCGGATTTGGGTGCCGTTTGTGGGCGGTGTGCGCACTACTTTGATGGAGGAGGCACATCGATCGAAATTCTCGATTCATCCTGGTGCTACGAAAATGTATTTGGATCTCAAGAAGGAGTATTGGTGGCCATGTATGAAAAGGGATGTCGCTTGGTTCGTCGAGAGGTGCTTGACTTGTCGGCAGGTCAAGGCCGAACACCAGCGACCGCATGGTAAGCTGCAACCGCTAGAGATCCCCGAATGGAAGTGGGAACAAATCTCTATGGATTTCATTACCAAGTTACCGAGAACGGCGAGAGGAGTCGATGCGATTTGGGTAATCGTGATTCGACTAACAAAGAGCGCTCATTTTCTAGCTATAAGTGAGAGCTCTTCTGCGGAAAAGTTGGCGGAGTTATATGTGAGGGAAATAGTATCGCGGCATGGGGTGCCAATCTCGATTATTTCAGACCGCGACGTGCGTTTCACTTCCAGGTTCTGGAAGAAATTCCATGAAGAGTTGGGTACTAGACTGCATTTCAGTACGGCATATCATCCTCAGACAGACGGCCAGAGTGAGCGGACCATTCAGACGCTCGAGGACATGCTTCGGGCGTGTGTGTTGGACTTCGGAGGGTGCTGGGACACCTATCTACCCTTAGCAGAGTTCTCGTATAACAACAGCCATCATTCGAGCATTGGTATGCCGCCCTTTGAGCTGTTGTATGGGCGGAGGTGTCGCACCCCCATCTGTTGGGGTGAGGTGGGACAGCAGGTTATGGGTAGCACGGAGATCGTGCTTCAGACGACCGAGCAAATTCAGATAGTCAGGCAGAGGTTGCTGACCGCTCAGAGCCGGCAGAAAAGTTATGCGGACAGGCGACGGTCCGAGCTTGAGTTCCAGGTTGGTGATCTCGTGCTCCTGAAGGTCTCTCCTTGGAAAGGAGTGATTCGATTCAGGAGGAGGGGCAAGTTGGGGCCCCGGTATATTGGTCCTTTTCGTGTGATTGCAAGGGTGGGACGGGTAGCCTACCGTTTAGACTTGCCAGCAGAGTTGGGACAGATTCACGACACTTTCCATGTGTCGCAGCTGCGAAAATGTATAGCCGACGAATCAGCGGTGGTTCCGTTAGGAGATATTCAGGTGGATGCAAGTCTGAATTATGCAGAAAAGCCTGTAGCCATCAGAGATCGGAAGATCAAGGTTTTGAGGAACAAGGAGGTGCCTCTGGTATTGGTTCAGTGGCAGCATTGGAAGGGATCAGAGATGACTTGGGAGCTGGAGCGGGAGATGCGGGAGCAGCATCCGGAGCTTTTTGGCTAAGCGGGACTTCGAGGGCGAAGTCTTATTCTAGTGGGGGAGATTTGTAACAGCCCAGATCCCCAGGTATCCCCATTTCCTTATATTTTTGGAATTCTGTGAGGGGACTCGGCGAGTTGGTGGTTGAACTCGTCGAGTCGGGTCGCGGTTTATAGCGGGGGTTCGCGTCCGGACTCGGTGAGTCCAAGGGGTGGACTCGACGAGTCTGTGCTGTTTAATGAAACCCTAATTCCCCGACCCTGAGCTCTATTTAAAGGACCTTATGGCCCTCTTATGCGGCCACCTTGAACCCTAAGAGCCTCCATACGTCTGTAAGCCCTTGTGTGTGTGTTTTGAGGCCTTTTGTTCTTCATTTTGTGTGATAGTGCAAGGAAAGGAAGGAGAGGAGCAAGCTTGAAGTGTTGGGAAGCTTAGATCTGTTGCTATTTCATCAAGGGGGTCTTCTTGAGGTAACATTCTGAGCCAATCTTCGTGTTTTGTGTTGATGGGCCAAATCTAGGGTTTCTTCTTGCCTTTCTTGGCTTGAATAAGAAGTATGAGAGGTCCCATGGAGACATGGAACCTAGATCTGGACTTTAGCAGGTCCAGGAGACCCCTTATGACAAGCTTTATGCCCATTCATTTGAGTTAGAAGCTATACTTGCCATATTGAAGGTTGTTTCTTCAAAATAAGCCTTGTATGCATTGCATGGCAACCAAGACTGAGACTTTACGTGACAAATAAGCTTGGGAAGGCCAGATCTATGTATCTATGGAACGGATCTGACCGCAGGAGCCAGTTTTAGCTGGTGCATGGCATGGACTCGCCGAGTCTGAAGAACAGACTCGACGAGTCACTTGAAGATTGTCCTTGAGACCATCTTGTGTGTAGACTGGACCGATTTGTGAGCGACTCAGTGAGTCGCAGAGAGAGTTGGAAAGGTTTTGGCAGGTGGACCGAGTCAGGATGGGACTCGCCGAGTTGGCCTTAGACTCGGCGAGTTGAGTCGCGGTGACCCTGCGATTCAGGCCCAGGTGGAACTCGTCGAGTCAGGGGAGTACTCGACGAGTCAAAGGGAAAATTCTTGAGAGTTGGTAAAAACGCGTAGACTCGCCGAGTCACTATTGTGCACTCGCCGAGTCTAGTCCAAATTAACTAAAGACTGCTGACCGGGTCAACCGGTGTTGACTTGAGTTGAATGGTCCACCTTAGTGGTACAAGTAATAATTATAGATGTATATATATATCATAGGAGGATTCCAGCTCGAGGGTTCGAGCCCGAGTGATTCCAGGATTTGCGGGTAGCAACTTAGCGAGGCATACGAGGTGAGTCTTCTCACTATACTGTACCCGGAAGGGTTTTGACTATGTGACCGGAAGGTCGAATATGATATGGAATATATGCTCTATGTGTGTTAAGTTATTTGCTATGTGTGTCATGTATGATATGTTTGATATGGGCCGGAAGGCGTGGTCATATGGACTGTAAGGATTGATGTGGGTAGGACCGGAAGGTTTACCCAGTCGGGACGGAAGTCCCCTGAACACATGGACCGGAAGGTCAAGGCCTGGAAAGGCGTATGTGCAAATGTTGTATTTTGGGAACTCACTAAGCTTTATGCTTACAGTTGTTGTTTATGTGTTTCAGGTACGAGTGAGGACCGTGGGAAGGCGCCAGCGTGATCGTACACACACTCGGGGAAACTATTTTATCTTTTGATATGTAATCGTTTGAGACTACGACGTGATTTTGGAAATCTAAACTAGTTACTCATGTCTTAATGATTGTAAAAATGAAAATTTTTGGTTGGCAATTTTATGACGTTACAGAATATGCGCGTAAGGATGAGAAGTTCCATGAATGAAATCCCGAGACACAAACGAGTCCTAAATGACATATATTGGCATGGATATAGTGTTTAGAAGCAACCACATGCAAGGAAACACCTTTAGGGACTAGGAAACACTTGGACCAAGTGTTAGAATCACATGTGATTCATCTAAGGAGAGTGTACGACCACAATGAGGAGTGTGCGGCCATGGGTATATGGCTAGGGAGTGTATGGTTGTACACTCATGGTAACAAGTGCAAAAAAGTGTCTTTGAATGATGGGGAAGCTTGTGGGACTATTGCTCATCAAGTCTTGAAGCTAGATTTGCATTTTGAAGGCCCTTTAGGGTGTTTTGAGGGGTTTACGGCCAAACATAGGCGTACGGACGTACACTCCTTATGTTCTTGTGTTTCTAGGAATTTTTAAGGTGTTAATCCAGTGTTCCTAACATGTACTAAGCATAATGACAGAGTACTTTCGATTTGGATGCTCAAAAGGGTTCCCAATCACCAAGAACAAGTTTGTGTTCTTGGTATTCTTGGTGAAATGGATGAAGATTTGAATACCTATCCAAAACTTGATTTCCATGGATGAAATCAAAGGGTGTTACTAAGAGAAGAAGGATGACAACAAATCAAAACGGAAGAAAGGCTTACATTCTTGAAGATCGGGGTGAAAGCCCGATGATAGTTGAGAGAAAACTCGAGTTCTTGGCTTGGAAACTAAAGAAATGACTTAGGAATGAAAGGGTATCACTCTTATGGAGGGGGTGTATGGCCAACATGGGTGTATGGCCGCACACACATGTGTACGGCCATATATTCATGTGTACAGCCGTACACTCCCTCACATGGAGTGTTCGGCTTGATTTCAACGCGAAGAACTTACACAACTCGCTCCTCTACCCAATGCTTGAATGTACTGAACTTTGAACCCTTAAACAGACTCTAAACAACGTTAAAAGATAGCAGAAACGAGTCTGAAACACTGTTGGATTGAATGGTTGGACTTTATAAAGCAAAAAATTTCGGGTTGTCACACTGACCGACCTCACCCCAACAGATTGGGTTCCTACACTTCCTACCGTAGAGTATCTCGAAAGGATGTCGTTCTATGCTAGTGTGATAGTTTTTTTATATGAAAATTCAACTAATAGAAGATACATATCCTAACTCCCTCCAAATTCTAATACGCACGCATGCAACATATCCTCTAGAGTCTGAATCGTCCTCTCTCTCTGCCCATCCATCTGACGGTGAAAAGTTGTACTGAAGTGAAGACGAGTACCCATCTCATAATGAAACTGCTTCCAAAATCTGGAAGTGAAGCGAACATCTCGGTCTAACACAACTGACACCGGCACTCCATGACGTGCCACCACCTCATGTACATAGATCTCTGTGAACTTCCCAGCCGATATACTGAAATGAGCACTCTTGGTCAACCGATCCATGATGACCCAAATCGAATCCACTCCACGTGTAGTCCTAGGAAGCTTCATGATGAAATCCATAGTGATGTCTTCCCATTTCCACACGGGAATCTCCAACGGCTGCATCTTGTCGTGAGGTTGCTGGTGCTCTGCCTTGACTTTCCTGCAAGTTAATCACCACTCCACATACCATGTTACGTCCCGCTTCATGCAAGGCCACCAATAATCATGGCGAAGATCCCGATACATCTTCGTTGCGCCGGGATGGATGGAGAATCTCGACTTGTGAGCCTCCTTCATCACAACCTGGCGTACACCACCCCAGTAAGGAACCCAGACCCACCCATGCAGGGTCAACAACTCACGACTGTCATAATCAAATGAAGGCACCTGACCTATGATTCGCTTACACTTCCGATGCTCTTCCTTTATACCCTCGACCTGCACCTCCCAAATCTGTTCCAGCAACGGAGCAATCACTTTCATCCTTAGGCATACATACCAAATCAGAGCCGGGACCGCCTTGTGGCTAAGAGCGTCGGCCACCACATTGGCCTTCTTCGGGTGATAAAGGATCTCACGGTCATAATCTCTCACCACATCCAAGAAATGACGATGCCTCATATTTAGATTCGGTTGATCCATCAAGTACTTCAAGCTCTTGTGGCTAGTGTAAATGGTACACCGAACCCCATAGAGGTAGTGTGACCAAATCTTGAGGGAAAAACCATAGCCCCTAGCTCCAATTCATGTGTCGAGTAATTTGCCTCATGAGGCTTCAGCTGCCCTGATGCGTACGCAATCACACGACCCCGCTGCATCAGCACCGCACCCATAACCATGATTGAAGCGTTAGATTAAACCACAAAATCGTCGACACCCTCCGGCAAGGTCAGAATCGGTGCATCGTACAATCGCTGTCTGAGAGTCTTGAAAGTTGCCTGCTGCTCAGGCCCCCAATGGAATGTCACCGAATTCTTGGTTATTCGGGTCAATGGAACAACAATCTTGGAGAAATCCTGGATGAATTTCCAATAATAACCCACCAAACCAAGAAAACTCTGAATCTCAGATGAAGACCTCGGAACCCCCCACTACATCATGGCTTCTACCTTGGTCAGATCGATCAGAATACCCTTCTGGTTGATAAGGTGCCCCATAAACTACACCTCGCACAACTAGAACTCGTACTTGGAGAACTTTATGAAAAGTATCTCCCTCCTCATTGTCTTCAACACCTCTCTCAGGTGCCCTTCGTGTTTCTCCTGATTCTTGGAGTAAACCAAGATATCATCGATGAAGACTATCACAGATTGATCCAACATCAGTCTACACATAGTTCATGAGATCCATGAACACGGCAGGAGCATTGGTCAGCCCAAACGACATCACCACGAACTCATAATGACCATAGCGAGTCTGAAAGGTTGTCTTTTACACATCGTTGTCGCTAACTCGCATCTGGTGATAACTCGATTGTAGATCAATCTTAGAGAACAAAGATGCTCCCTGAAGTTGTTCACAAAAATCGTCAATCCTCGGGAGGGGATAATAGTTCTTCACCATTACCTTATTTAACTCTCGGTAATCTATACACATCTGATGTGAGCCGTCCTTCTTCCTCACAAACAGAATCGGGGCTCCCCATGGCAAACTGCTCAGCCTGATAAATCCCTTGTCTAACAGCTCCTGTATTTGTGTAGAAAACTCTTGCATCTCGCGAGGAGTCAATCGATATGGTGCTTTGGCTATCAAAGTTGCACCAAGAACTAGGTCAATCCTGAACTCTACCTGTCTCTCCAGAGGTACTCTAGGAAAATCCTCTAGGAATATGTTCGGGTACTCCCGTACAATCGGTACATCATCCACAATCGCCTTACCCTTATCTCAGGTATCCATGATATAGGCGACATAACATGTGCAACCTTGTTGTAGGTAGTATCTTGCCCTCTCTTCTAAACACATACTCGGTCCCATATTGCGGCCTCTCACCCTGAATCACCAAACCTCCCCCACTTGGGGGCCGAACTCGTATAAGCTGCTACTCACGGTCGATCATTGCCCCATTAGGGCTCAACCAGTCCATAACCACGATAACCTTATTCCCTCACAGGGGAATAGGGACTAAATCCATAGAATACAGCTCATCGAACAACTGCATTATACATCCCCGCTGAACCCTTGCAACCCGTACTGTCCTATCATAAAAGATATCTACATCAAGAGGACAGTCCAGCTCCCCCAGAGCCCCAACAAATCTCTTGCTAAGCACGAGTGATACAAAATATCGGGTAGCCCCCAAATCGAATAATACCAGAGCAGATATGTCGTTCACTAAGAACGATCCTATAATGAAACACATAAACATAATTAGTAAATCAATATAAATAAAGAGATGATGAGAAGATATATACCTGTCACAACATCAGGAGTTGCACGTGCCTCATCTGCTATCAGCTGGAAGGCTTTGCTCCTCGCTACAGGAGGCTCTGTCCAGCCCTGACGACCATCGGTAATCCTCAATGTAGTTGGAGCGGGTGTCGCCACCTGTCCTACTGCTGCTAAATCCGGGCACTGGGACCTCTTGAGGCCCCTCTGATTGCACTGGAAGCAAATCAATGTAAGGGTGCAAAGTCACGCTTGGATGTATTTGTGCTTTACCCAATTGTATTGTGTGACGGTTTGTCTTTCCTATATATAGGAAGTGAGTGATGCTCATTTATGTAAGAGAACCATTTGGAGTGTTAGACTAGAGAGATAATTTGTACGAGACCCACTTTGTATATTCTTTCTAGATCTAATATGAGCTTGAAAAGATTTATTTACTTGATGTGTTCATGAGTTTGTATGATGATTTACTAGATCTTTTCTTATTCCGCACATGCCATCATAATCAACACCACTAGAATTGGTATCAAAGCAAGTGTTCTTGATTTAATCAAGAATTGATCCTTGCTGGCTTTCGAGATTTGGTGATTCTTCATGTTCTTATTGATCTTCATGTTTAGAGAGTGTTTTGTGTTCTAGAAATCAAAATTTTCCTTGATTTGATCCATAATTTGATTTTCTCTCTCTAGAATACTTGTTTGTACCACATTCTCTTACTAGAATTTGGTTCATATTCACTTTCTATCTCTAGAGATCTCCTTGATTTTTACTTTCTCTCTATATGAACCCAAGTTCATATTGTTTGATTCAAAAGGAAAGAAACAATTATAAAGAAATGGTTGATACATAATGGAAATTCTCTAGGCGAATACACTTTTGAATCCATTCTTTATTACTTGTCTGTTGGATTGAAAAGTGAAGATGAACTCATTTCAAATGGAGAAAAGAATGAGGTTAGAGAATTAATTTGTCATCCAATTTATCAAACCAAAGATTTTTTTTTTTTTTGATCAGTTGATTACAACATATCAATAAAGACGAAGAGATAAGAGAGAAGGTGAAGTCATAAAAGGATTTTTTTTCTTGCTGAATGTAAACAAGGAAGCAATAAACTTGAATATTATGCAAATTGTCGAGAAGCTCAGGAACATGTTCTTGATGATAATCATAGTGTTCTTGATGTTCTTGATGTTCAAGAAAAAGGAGTTCAAGTTGATTCTCATGATGAAAAAAAATTGATCGATTGGGGTTCAAACCGATGATATTTTGTGTTCTTGTGATTCGTTTGAAGGAATGATTCCTTATCGGAAGATGGTGATCCAAGAAATTCACAAGTATCAAACTCCAAAAATTTGATTCAAATTCACATTGTTGAAGTTGTGGAAAGTGAGTTTGTTCATGAAATCAAGTCTTCAAGATGCAAAAAGATGAGAAAGAAAAAGAAGATTAAACGCAAGAACAAGCAGGTTTATTCACAAAAATCATCGAATGTTGTGAAGTCAAAATCCATGAATCAAATTTGGGTTCCAAAGCAACAATCTCCAAAGGTTGCATTGAATTTGAAGTCAAAAACCAAAAGTGTTGGTGGTTCTTTTAAAGATGTTCTTGGGTCGTTGAAGAACACAAACAACACCAAAAACGAGTTGTACATCATGCATAGTGGGTGGTACAATGTTCAAATTGGAGATTTTCTCGTTCCAACAAAAGAACCATGATCTTTAAAATTTGATTCATTCGTTGATAATGGAATTCGATTCGTTAAAAAGGTATCACAAATACTCAAATGGATTCCAAAACGTCCATGATTTCGAGTCATATATTGCGGTTTTCACTTTTAATCGATTTGCCTCATTGGATATAATCCGTTTAAACCCCATAGTTGATCCAATTATTTTTGTTCAGATCAAAATCCCAAAAATCAAAATCATATTTCCAATTTTGTCTCCACTTTTCGCAATTATTGTTCATCCAAAGTGTTCATCATACTTGATTCAGCCCAAAAGTCATTTTGTGGTCCATATTTTGAAGTTTACTGTTCATCTAAAATTTTAGAGCCCAATCATTCCTCTTTTGATCTGATAAGTGTTGATTAAGCCCAAATGTTTGTGAATATTGTGTCATCAGTTGTCTGATTCGATGCTCCATCCTATGCTTATAAGAGTTGTACATGTAGATCGTCCAAGCAACTCATCTGATGCGTGTTTGTTCTTGGGTTTTCAATCTCGTTATTTCATTTTTTTTCTTTTCTTGTTAATCGATTGAAAGTGATTCGTATGTTGATCAAAATCGTTTTGGATGCTTGTTTGATTTTGAATGTGAATCGTATTTGGATTGGAGAGCATTAGAGCGCATTTGGTTTGAGTTGACTTTTTGTAGTCAAAATCAGTGTTCTTGAGAACTTAGAACTGAAATTGATGAAATTGATTTTGATTTCGAAACCAACATGATGTTCGTGTTTGATAACAATTGGATATATGGTTATTTTGATTTCGAATGGTGCATGTGTGTTTGTTCGACTGGATTGTTCATATACTAGGAACATATTGGAAGTCATTCATTCGCAACTGAGTCTCGATTGGGTTTTGCAAATGATAGAGTTGGGTTCGTGATTCTCAAATAATTTCGTTACTTCTAAAAATCGATGTGTATGTCTTGGCTTGCATCTAAGATGATGAATGGGTTAAAGGTAGGGATGCGAACGAGGGTCGATATTGGTTGGGAATGCGGTCCCCGTCCCCGTCCCCATACCCACATCCATTCCACATACCATCCCCGCCGCGCCCCGCCAAATCCCTGACAGGTTGGTGTGTAAAAATCCCCGCTGGATACGGGGACCCGATGGATACCCATTTAGTATAAAAATTCAAATTACTTTTGTAAATCTAAAAATATGAAAAAGAATAAAATATATATATATATATATATATATATATATATATATATATATATATATATATATATATATATATATATATATATATATATAATCATGAATATTGACAACTAAGATGTTCAAAAGTTCATACTTCATGGACGAGAGTACAAAAAATTTCAACATTTTGATGTTTGTTATAAGAAACTAAAAATAAATACAACAATTATAAATTTCAATTTTGCGTTCTTGTCCAAAAACTAATTTTAGGTCTTCATCGACATTAAATCTGAAATTAACTAAGTATCAAAATCCATAACACTTAGATCCACAAAGCTTGTAATTATCATGCAAGTGTGCCGATCATTCTTGTTTTTTCCACTTAAATGTTTCCCATAATGGTTACATATAACCTTATTAACTTCATCAATATTTTTCTTTTTAAAATCACTCCAAACTTCATAAATCAATATTCTTTTTGGATGTGGGGTTGTTGATCTTGAGTATCACAACAAAAAAATAATTAAAATTATAGAAATACAATTACACAAAATAAGGTATATAAAGAAATAAATTTAGTTATACATTCTAAAATTCATATAGTATTTGATTATATAGAAACAATCAAATAGAAATTAAGACATTCAAAAATAAGATGTTATTCAATTGTAAAGAAAGGAACAATAAAAAAAATCAAAATAATGTGCAAGTGTTTTGTTATTCTAAACAATCATTGACACTGTCGAACATAAATTAAACATGTAATGGAATGCATATTCTAAATTTTGATATGCATCAAATAGCAAACGACAAATCAAAGTTTCTTTTTTCAGAAACATAAATATGCCTTCAGTGTTTCTATTTCTCCCAACTGGATCCTCTAAATCAAAATAAAAATAATGTCCAAGTATTTTCTTATTTTATACAGTAAGGATCAAGCCAATATTCATATTGATTCCAGTAATCCACAATAATGGATCGATTATTGTGGAGAACAAGTTGAGTTAAGAAAACGAAATAGATTATTGCAAAGAGCAACTTCATGAAATCGATTAAAGAAAACATACCTCAAATAAAGATTACTCAAAACCAATGAAAAACAAATTGAAATGCAGGAGAATCGTTCATGCTCATGGCCATTCTTGCCCTCTACATGATTGACTGGAGAAGTAGAGTTTGGATTATGAAATTGAAATGCAGGAGAAATGTAGAAGAGTTCATCTTTATTGTTGATGCTTTGACATGTACATCCCGTTCTCGAAATCAACTTAACAAGAGAAAGGAAAGGAAATGAGTGGAAATGAGAAGAAAATAAAAGAGATTGGTGTTCCCAAGTTTCATTAAAGGAGGGAAGTGGAGGGAAATAAGATTATCACTTTCCCTCCTAACTTTCCTTCCGATTTGGGAGGATTTGGAAAGAAAGAACAAAATAATTCATTTTCCTTCCACTTCTCTCTAACTCGGGAACACGAAAGAAAATTTTGTTTTCCTTTCCTTTCTTTTATTTTCTCTCATGAATTTCTTTTCTTTTCTCTTCTTTTCTTTTGTTAAACTCACGAATGAGGCGTACTCTCTATCTCACAAATTGCATGCTCACGAATTACTAAAAGACTGTTCAATATTCTATGACTTGTGAATTGAAAGCTATTAAAAACTAGTAACTACTATATATATATATATATATATATATATATATATATATATATATATATATATATATATATATATATATATTGGGTCTAAAACGGAGCAGATGGTATTATACCCGTCCCCACTTCGGGTAAGATATCTAATCCCCATACCCGATCCGTTACCCGTTAAGGCGGGGAATCCCCAGTCTGTTAGGGTCGGGTCCCCGCAGGTCGCAGGGAATCCCCGATCCATTCGCATCCTTAGATAAAGGTCAATTTGGGATCGAATACCTTTAGGTTGATAGTCAAGGGGATATCGATGGGATTACTTGGATAGAGATTTCGAATTGTAATTGAACGAGTTGGTCATAGGATTCAAAATTAACTGATGAAGGTATTTTTGATGTGTGATCAGGTTTCGCTTTTGGCATATGATTTTGATTTAAAGATGATGTTGTAATCGTATGCTGGTTCGATTTGGAGTGAACGAGCTGATAAATTGCAATTTCTATCTGATTTGACTTGTGGAAGTCAAAATATGTTCTATTGATTTCAAATTTACAGGAAGTATTGGAATCGATGGAAACTTGGATCCATTGACAAACAGATGGTCGATGCAAAGTCTAAGTATAAATTGGAATCGATTATGCGAAGTGAAGGATTGAATGAAGTCGATTTTGATTTCATTATGCTTGTTATGTTCGTTATTGATTGATTTGGTATTGATAACGACTGGATTAATTCTTTGAAAAAGTGAAGATTGAGTTTTGGAGTATGATTGATAACAAAAGGGAGGATGGAAATCGATGTTCGATGGAATCGTTGGTGTCAAAAAGCAAAGGTTGAAGGGTAGATATTGATTGTCGAATCGATTGGTGAATGAATTGATATTGATTTCGAAGGTTTTTGTAACAAAAAGCAAAGGATTGTAATCGTAATAGCGAAGATTTTGATGTCGATGATTTTGGGAAGACCTGTAGTAGCGAAGTGTCGATTAAGTAAGTGAATGGTCCAGAAGTTATTTAGTAATTCGATATGCTTCATTTTCGATAGTTCTTTGATTAAGAAAAGCTTCGTTATCAATGGTGATGTGGATTTCGTTACTTGGTTCACGACTTGGGAAGAAGGAAGAAACACAATTGTTTCGAAATTGCTTCTTGAAGTTGCGAAGACATGGCAGTTTAAACCCATTTCGAAATTAGGACTGACTTTCGACATTTAGGGAGAAAAGAAAGTATTTTCATTTCAAGCCCCTGCACTTTTGTTGAACTTTGCAGTTTATACCCATATTCGACATTGGGGTATAATTTCGACATTTTGAAGCATTGTGAAAAACTTTCAAAAAGAGTCCCTGTAATTTCGAAAAGTTAGCAAAAAATACCCAACTTCGAAATTGGGCTACCAAATTTGAGAAATTGAAGAACTTACAAGTTTGGTCCCTGCAGTTGGTGCGAACTTACACTTTATGCCCAGTCGCAAATGGGGGAGTGTTTTGCATCTTAAGTTGTTTTTGGCACAACGGGTCCCTATAGAATTCTATTATTGATAGTTTTTTGCTGGATTTTGGAAAATCTTGCAACTCTCACCCCAAAGTCGAAAATTGTCACAGATTGGAAATTTTTTCGAGGCTTTTTCGTGATTGTTTTTCCGTGTAAGATTTTTAAGGTTTCATTTTTGGCACACATCAAGGGGGAGTATTGTGAAGTTCATTCCTCGGGCGCTTCTCACCCTTAATGGGTTTTATAATCATTTTTTGATTATAAAAAGGGGAGAATGATGGGTATTTGAAGTGGGTTTTTCAGGTATTCATTTGCGGATTTGAAGACCAGTGTTAATTCGAGGGGGAGTTTGGTCTTGATCGCGCGAGCTCGTTAGATATTGAAGTCGGGCATCCAATCCTAACTTTGAGGGGGAGAATGTTAGGGTGCAAAGTCACACTTGGATCTATTTGTGCTTTACCCACTTGTATTGTGTGATGAGTTGTCTTTCTTATAAATAGGAAGTGAGTGACACTCATTTATGTAAGAGAGCCATTTGGAGTGTTAAACTAGAGAGAGAATTTGTACAAGACCTAATTTGTATATTATTTCTAGATCTAATATGAGCTTGAAAAGATTTATTTACTTGATATGTTCTTGAGTTTGTATGATGATTCACTAGATCTTTTCTTACTCTGCACATGCCATCATAATCAACACCACTACAATAATATTTGATATTATGGTGGTGGTGGTGGTGGTCGTGGTGGTGGTGGTAGCAGTACAATCTCTACTAACATGACCAGTTCAGCCGCACTTAAAGCAGCCCGCACTACCCGCCCTACACGCCCCCTCGTGCATCTTGCCGCACTGGCCACAGCGATTGCGACCCTGCTGGCTCCTCAATCTATGATCTGATACCTTGGGCTTTTTTCCCGAACTCCCTGTTTGAACCCCTTCTGGTTTCCTCTTCTTCTTCTTCTCCATCTCCAAATCCAGCTCCCTTTCCCGAGCCCTCGCTATCATATCCTCCCGCTTCATGTAAATGGAGCATCTAACAAACTGTCGAATATCACTCTGGAACATCTCATGGTACCAAGCCTGTTTCATCTCCTCATCCACCACATACTGTGGAAAAAGAAGGGCCCACTCCCTAAACATGGTGGTGATCTCAGTCACTGTCTCAGTCGTCTGCTGGAGATCTTGAAACTCCCGCATAAGCTGTTGCACATCAATCACAGGTGCGAACTCACCCCTAAACCTGGTCGTAAAGTCACTCCAGGTCATAGCATCAAGGGCAACATCACCAATAGCATGCATAATCTCCTCCCACCAATCTCGTGCCCTGTCCTTCAGGAGGCAGGAAGCAAGTCGGACCTTGTCACCCTCGAGACAGCGGCTGGTCCAAAAGGCGTTGGCGACATCCGCCAACTACTTATTGCTAGCAATGGGGTCCCTACTGATGGGTTTTAGTCAAAAGAATAATCCTATGTGCTCATACAAAAACCCTAAATCTTGGATCTAGGTTTCTCTATTGTACATGCAATTCATCGAAGACTTGAATACCCTATTCTAGCATACATTGAAATCAAAATCTATAATAAAATAGTTTAGATAATACCTTTCAATAGTTACAAGAATCCTTTGATCTTCAAGAAGCTTAGTGTCACAAGCGTAACACCTCTAATGGCTCACAAACACCACAAGCAAAAGGATGATGTTTAGGAGAGAGGGTGAGAGGCTAGAAATCGGCTCCAAGCTTCCAAGGGATCAAGTAGTCAATTTTTATAGCTCTAGGGGTCCTTATATACTCGTGATTCTAGGGTTTCAGTCAAAACCCTAATTAGATGACTTAGGCCCTAAGCAACTTGGGAATCTTCTGGAATAAGGCCTCTATGGCCAAAATTAGAGTGGGCTTCCACTCCTAATTTTGTCCACTCCATATCCAGGATGATCTACATCCTAAAAACCAACTATCACACAATTGACAATTCCAGTCCCCTTTATTTAATTAATCTCTTTTAGCCACATAATTAATTCTTGTCTAATACTAATTAAACTATATGTTTTCTATTTTAATATATTATTCATATAATATATTAATAAACCATAATAACCTCTCTCTCTCTCTCTCTACTTAAATCATCTTGTCAAGTTGCTTTGGTGAAGGCAACCCAAAAGGACCATGCACAACCGGGTCAAGTACATACCAAATACGATTACAGGCTTAGACACAAATCCAACAGTCTCCCACTTGGATAAGTGTAATAACTATAAATTCAAGTACAATCTGATTAGCAATTGTAGCTCTCAAAGACACTGTCGAACTCTGATCTTATCAGCAACCTGTCCTTTGGATAAAGGATTGTATAGTCCTCTGTTCTAGATACCGTGCAGACAATTACATGGAACATATTCATACTTATTGTCTAGCAGTTTGTTTCTCGATCTCTGATTTGGCTGACATAGAACTTAATTTAACACATCAATTCAGTCCTGACCGAGCCCGACACATAAGTCAAACCAAATCATCGAGGGGCCCAGATATCGCTTTTACCCTCTTAAGATAAAAGGAACAGATAAACTTCGACTTATATGCATTTACCATTCACTCATCAAATCATGTACAACAATATGTTTTATAACATCAAGTTACTAATGCGTTTACGCATTATCAATGCACAACCAACTCGCAAATAATAAACTATATATCTAGGTTTTAAGACCATATGATATTATCATCTTGCGATCACTCGAGATAAATTTCATGAAGTGATACCAGCAAGCATGGGTCTAATCTAATGCTCAAATCATCTTCATAAGCACTCATGAACGTTACAGCAAACCTTTGTTATGTCTAATACACTTTAGACAATCTACAAACCAATTCACGACAATCTTCTTTCATACCTACTCCCAAAGTATGAGCGACTGTGGAATGTTCGAATAATCTTATTATTCAGGAAGTCAAAACATGCAAAGTGAAACAACAGGTAAACTATCAACATAAGACAATAACTTTACTTATAAATAATAATCCTTTATTTAATCATCAAATGTCAATTACATTTATCTATTAAACGTTTCAAAGCTATCTAATCTAAACTAATATTCTCCTTCAACCCGATGCTCCTAGCATATTACAAGTGCTTAACCCTACTCAGTCCCTTCGTAAGGGGATCTACTGGGTTATCCTCCGATGATACCCTCTTCACTACAAGGAGTCTCTCTTCCACCCAATATTGAATAAAACGATATTTCCTGTCGAGATCTACCATGATCCCTCGGTTCCTTTGTCAAGGAAACCACTCCTTCATTATCATAGAGAATTTCCATGGGCTCCTTTATGGCTGGCACAACTCCAAGGTCTCTAATGAAGTTCTTCAACCATATCGCCTCCTTTGACACTTCGCTCGCTGCTATATACTCTGATTCGCACATTGAATCAGCTACGGTCTCATGCTTGTAACTCTTCCAAGTTACTGCTCCTCCATTAAGGGTAAAGACCCAGCCCGACTAAGAACGGTAGTTGTCCCGGTTGGTCTGAAAACTAGCGTCACTATACCCTCGCACCCTTAAGTCATCACTCCCACCGAGGACTAGAAACCATTCCTTGGTCCTCCGAAGGTACTTAAGAATATTCTTGACTGTGGTCCAATGTGATTTTCCAAGGTTCCCTTGATATATGTTGACCATGCTCAAAGCGAACGCAACATCAGGGCGAGTACAAGTCATCGCATACATGATCGAGCCAACTGCGGAAGCGTATGGTACTCAACTCATCTCTGCTATCTCGACTTCGGTACTCAGGCTTTGAGTCTTACTCAACTTGGCATTACTTTGGATTGGTAACTCCCCTTTCTTTGGATTCTCCACAGTAAAACGCTTTAGTACCTTGTCCAAGTAAGTATTCTGACTAAGTTCTATTAGCCTTTTACTCTTGTTTCTCACTATCCTTATTCCCAGAATATAAGCAGCCTCTCTGAGGTCCTTTATAGCAAAACACTTCCCAAGTTAGGACTTGACTTCCTGCAACGTCGGGATGTCGTTTCCTATGAGTAGTATGTCATCGACATACAATACGGGGAAGCTAACTATACTCCCACTAGCTATGACATATACACACGGTTCATCCTCGCTTCGCAGAAAACCAAACTCTTTTGACTTTCTCATCGAAACAAAGATTCCATCGGCAAGATGCTTGTTTCAATCCATAAATAGATTTCTCAAGATTACACACTCTATTGGGGTGCTTCGCATCAACAAAACCCTCTGGCTGACTCATGTAAAGATCCTCAGCCAACTTTTTGTTAAGGAAAGCGGTTTTGACATCCATCTGCCATATGTCATAGTCATGAAATGCAGCAGTAGCTAGCATCACCCAAATAGATTTTATCTTCGCAACCGATGAGAAGGTCTCATCATAGTCAACTCCAGGAGTTTGAGTAAAGTCATTCACAACCAATCGCGCCTTGTAAGTGTGTACCTTCCCATCCATGTCGGTCTTCTTCTTGAAGATCCACTTGCACCCACTCATCTTACGACCTGGGACATTGTCAACCAAATTCCAAGCTTGTTTGTCATACATGGACTGAATCTCGCTGTCCATAGCCTCTTTCCATTTTGTAGACTTCGGGTCTGCCATGGCTTCCTTGTAGCTATTAGGTTCATCCAAAATTATTAGTGTATTGTCACGAATAAATGTATCACCTTCACTTGTTATATGAAAACCATACAACACAGGGGGAACACTAACTCTACTGGAACTTATAAGAGGTGAGGATTCGTCAATCGATTCAACCGGAGTTTCCTCCTCGGGTTAAGCACCAACGTTACAGGGTCCTTCATCGCTATATTCTTGAAGCTCTTCAAGATCTATTTGCTTAATCGCTAGATTCTTGAAGCTCTTCAAGATCTATTCTTGAAGCTCCGGTGATGCGAGCGGTGGCATCTCTAGATTTGGCGAAGTCTATCAAAGAGTGCATGGATGCACTTATAAGGACTTCATGAACTGTAAACCTACCTTCTTCGATGGTACCGGAGGAATTATGGCATTGTCTCAATGGTTCGAAAGAACCGAAGCTGTCTTTGAAATGTGCTCTTGCCCCGAAGAGAGCAAAATCAAGTTTACTACTGCTACCCTTACTAACAGGGCCTTGACATGGTGGAACGGCCATGTCAGTGCACTCTCCTTGGTTACAACCAATGCCATGGGCTGGGACACTCTAAAAGATCTCATGCGAAGGGAGTACTGCCCTAGGGGAGAAATCCAAAAACTTGAGGAGGAACTCTGGAACCTCAAGATGAAAGGGACCGACATAATAGCTGAAAGGGACCGACATAATAGCTTACACGGCCAGGTTCTGCGACTTGGCGGCTATGTGTCCCAACATGATCCCATCCGATAGCAAAAAGATCGAACGATACATTTGGGGTCTAATGCCCCCGTATCGAGGAAATGTTCTAGCCTCACGCCCTACCACCTTCGACAGTGCCGAGGAATTGGCCCAAAGTTTAATAAATCACGAAGTCCCTTCCACTCCAACAACAGCAACCACAACTCCCACCGCACCACCCGATTCATCTGACAGAAAGATGAAACGATGGGATAAGAAGAAGGGCAATAAAACTCAAACCTCCTCCAAGGACCAGAAAATTGTGGTGGTCCATGTTTCCACTACTCCAGCCACTCCTGCACCGCCAAAAGCTTATAGTGGGAATCTGCCCAAATGTCCAAAGTGTCCTTACCACCACAACGGCCCCTGCCATGAATTGCAGTGTTCCAACTGTGGTCGGAAGGGCCATATGGTGCGATTCTGTAGGGCCCCTCCCAAACCTATTTCGCAAGCTCCCGGTTCGGGAGTGACCTCGACGTGTTACGGTTGCAGTGAAGCTGGTCACTTCAAGAAAAACTACCCGAAGGCTGCGAATGCTGGGGGAACCGAAAGATTACTCGCTATTGGTCTCAATGAGGCAGTAGCGGATCCCACAGTAGTCACGGGTACGTTTCTTCTCAACAACTCTTATGCATGTGTCTTATTCGATAGTGGTGCAGAAAGAAGCTTCATAAATCAAAACTTTAAACACTTACTCAAACAATCCCCTCAACCACTAAAAGAAACATCCATCGTAGAAATGGATAACGGGAAGACCGAAAGCTCTAACGAAATCTACATAGGTTGTACCCTCATGTTAGACGATCACTCGTTTCTAATCGATCTCATACTAGTCTCAATCAAGAGTTTCGATGTCATTGTTGGTATGGACTGGTTGAGTCTTCATCATGCTGATATCCTATGTTTCGACAAAGCCATTTGCCTGAACCTTCCAAATCACGAAACTCTATTGATCTATGGAGATAAACCCGGTACGAGCCTTCTTTTCATCTCCAGTATACAGGCTCAGAAATACTTACGTAAGGAATATCGCACCTTTCTTGCTCACATCGTCGACACAAGTCAGAAAGTGAAAGATCCAAAAGACATCCCCGTTGTATGTGATTTCCCTGATGTCTTTCCAGAGGATCTTCCAGGTCTACCTCCCAAACGTCAGGTTGAGTTCAGAATCGACTTAGTCCCAGGAGCTACCCCCGTAGCTAAATCGCCTTATCGTTTAGCGCCTGCCGAGATGCAAGAACTATCCGGTCAACTTAACTAGCTGCTCAGAAAGGGCTTTATAAGACCAAACTTCTCACATTGGGGAGCTCTGGTCTTGAAGCCTTGAAGCCTGAGAATGTGACGGCTGAATCCCTACGTGGGATGGATAAAAACTTGGAGGTTAAGGGTGACGGAGCCTACTATCTCATGGACCGGATATGGACTCCACACCACGGAGGTTTCAGAGATTTGGTCATGAAGGAAGCACACAACACTTGATACTCCATCCACCAGAGATACCAGAATGGAAGTGGGAGCGGATTACAATGGACTTTATAACCAAGCTGCCCAAGACAACGGGTGGGTTGGATACCATTTGGGTCATCATCGACAGATTGACCAAGTCTGCACACTTCCGACCCATCAAGGAAACAGACAAGATGGAGAAACTCACAAGAACATACATTAAGGAAATAGTACAGCTGCATGGCGTCCCTATATCTATTATCTCAGATAGAGATAGTAGGTTTACCTCGAGATTTTGGCAATCACTACAAAAAGCACTAGGGACGAGGGTGGATATGAGTACAGCCTACCATCCGCAGACTGACGGACAAAGTGATAGGACGATCCAAACCTTAGAAGATATGCTGCGAGCTTGTGTGGTTGACTTCGGTAAATCGTGGGATACACACTTACCCCTTGTGGAGTTTTCCTACAACAATAGTTATCATACGAGCATCAAGGCAGCTCCATTCGAAGCCCTCTACGGCCGGAAGTGTAGATCCCCTATGTGCTGGGCTGAGGTGGGTGACACTGAGTTAGCTAAAGGATGAGTTCCTGATAGCGCTCTCACTGGTCCGGAGATCATTCGAGAAATGACCGAGAAGATTGTATAGATTCGTGAACGATTAAAAGCCGCTAGAGATCGACAAAAAAGCTACGTTGACAAACGAAGAAAACCCTTGGAATTCCAGGTGGGAGACCGATTCCTTTTGAAGGTCTCACCCTGGAAGGGCACTAAACACTTCGGAAAGCGTGGAAAGCTAAACCCAAGGTACATAGGGCCTTTTGAGATTCTCGTTAGAATCGGACCTGTAGCTTACAAACTCAACCTACCTCATGAGCTAAGTAACATACATCCTACCTTCCACGTGGATAGAGGTCAATGAGAGCCTCAACTTCGTGGAAGAGCCTGAGGAGATCATGGATCGAGAAGTAAAACAAACAAAACAAAGCCGCATCCCAATTGTGAAGGTTCGGTGGAACGCTAAGCAGGGACCGGAATTCACTTGGGAGCGCGAGGATCAAATGAAACTCAAATATCCCCATCTCTTCGCTTAGTAGTACTGTAATAACTTGACTGTTTGAATTCTAAATTTCGGGACGAAATTCCCCTAACGGGGGGATGATGTGACAACCCAACGTTAATTCCGTTATATAATTCCGTTTCCACTAACGGAATATGTCATTTATAAAAGTTCAGTAATTTAGAGTTGTGAAATAAATGAATATTTAAGTATTTATTTATATTTCATGTGATTATCATTTTAGTGAAAATAAATATAATTCGTTAATGTTAGTTACATGTAACGAAACAAAGTTATATTATTTTTCAACCACTTAACCCGGGTAAAAAGTTTAAACCCCTTTAAACTTGAGCATCGGGTAGTCATGTACCGGGTGCAATACCCGAGGCCTATAAAAGGAAGTGTAACACCCTTTTGAACTCTTTTACCACCCAAACACTCTCTCTCTCACTACTTTCTCTCTCTAGACCCGTTTTCGACTCCAAAACTGCAAATTTCGGCTTCCAAACGTAAGGTTTTCCTCCCTAACTTGTTCTAAACTTTCATCAATGTATATGTAGCTGAAAAATCGTATGAATGAGGGGTAAACAAGGATTTTACGGCCTAAGAAGCTCCTTAGGCCGTGAACACCCAAAACATGGCCAAATGTCCAAATTTTTCTTCCTTTAAGCTTGTATACTAGTTAGGGATTTTACCTAGAAGTGTTTGGCCATCAAAACATGAGATTTTAAAGCATAAAAGAGGGTTTACGGCCCAAGCACATGCTTAGGCCGTAAACACCCTTTTTCCATGTAAAAATGCCCCAAAAACTCATCCAATGCATGTTAGACTTGAGATATGAGTTTTAGGAAATGCCATTTCGAGTTTAGGACCATTAAACACCACATTTTGAGGGATAATTTAGAGTTTACGGCCCAAGATTAAGCTAGGACCGTAAACTCCCCCAAACATCCCCAAATGAGAGTTTAAACCCCCCAAATTGGCCCTAGACCTTCACTAGAAAAATTAAGGGATTGAATTAGGAGCCTTGGCATTAATTTTGGAGAGTGAACAAGAGTTCACAGCCAAGCTAAGAGGCTTACGGCCGTAAAATTCCAAGGAGTGGCCTTTGGTCCATAAACTCCAAGGGAGTAAACTCTTGGGCTCCCTCGTAACCCCTTTTGGTCTTGTACAATCCCCGAGAACCACTTCCAATCCATAAGACCCCGAATAAATGTTAGGATATGTAAATGTTTTAATAAAAAGCATAAAATGACTAATATCTTGTAAAACACATATCTCATATGTTAATAGGGTCCTAAACGGTGTACAAGTCCTTAATTGACACCAAACGCTCAACCGACACTTCCACCCGGTTTACCTGATTTACTCGATTTCAGGTGAGTTCATACCCCATTAATGAACCTTTCAAATGTTTTTACATGTTTTAGGGGGGGATACAAGTCAAATATACATCTTTATGAAGAATAATCACATGTGATTCACTACCCGTAGTTCAAATCACATGTGATTCACTACCCATAGTTCAAATCACATGTGATTTATCACTATGCCTTATAAAAGAACTTTGCGTTTTCAAAACTACTTTGGATAAATAAACCATTTTCTAAATGTTTTCTTTGGACAAGATTTTTATTAAATAAATTTTCTTATAAAATGTAACCACACTAATATATTTATATAAGTAAGACTTGAAGGACTTAGGACCGATAGCTCGCCTTATTTCCTGTTCTTGTTTGATTGTGGGCTTAGGGTAGTTGTTATCCATCTGACTTTCGTTGATTTCTTAGTTATATATCATGTATAATTGTGTTGGATACAAGTATTTTCATTCCATTCAATGCCTATACTACACAATTGCCAAGAACCATATGCACTAAGTTAACTATAATAGGTATAGTTAAGGCTGCTACTATTCGTTACTGCCACTATTTTACATACAATAATACATACTATTACGAGACGATACACGAATAAGAGAACACACTACGAACTATATAAAAGACTACTACACTATAATACAAGGGAAAGCACTAATCAGGAAGATAACACACTAACTCTCTTCAAGATACTCTACTCGCTACATACTATGCCCAGAGTTTTCCGATAGGAAGACGACGCTACATGTATAGATCTATACGGGGCGGACACTATTACATCCTGACTGTTAACTTCAATCCGAGTTGGGTAAGCCCAGGGATGGCACTACTTCACTACACTGTGTATGACCGGGGAAGGTCATGGGGTACTTTATTACTCACACTATTAGACGCATACAAAGAATACACTATATCCACACTAAAATACTAAAACTAAAGTGTAAATAAATACCCCGAAGTAAATAAGTATCTATTACTAATGGGAGTTTGTGCCACTAATGTTGATGACAGGCATAACCTCTTTCTTAGTTACACTACGTATTGGTAAATTACTAATATACTCTTAAAATAAACGTTTTCAATAATGAAACTTACATGCAACTTAAAGATTTTCACTCACGATGTAATTTCTGGAGAATATAGGATTTTCTAGGGTTTTTCTACTACTTTCAAACTGTAAATCGTAGCTTTACACACTTCATGTTCTAATGCATTTTATACAAAATTCACACTAAATTCTTATGAACTCACCAGCTTTATGCTGATACTCGTTTTCAAAATAACTTGTATCCTCAGGTCAAAGATAGACAGGTACAGGTGCAGCATTTTGGAGAAGATGGAGCATACAAGATCTATCTCTTATTTTTGTGCTACTTTTGGTGTCTATTGAAACTTCACAGAACACACTTGTAATTAAACTCACTATGTAATGAAATGGTTGTATGTTTCTTGTTTTTACTATTATGCAATTGTGATGATACTATGCATGACGTCCTCCATCCTGAAACGTATTCCGCCGTTATCGGTTTTGGGGTGTGACAGATTGGTATCAGAGCATTGTTTATAGTGAATCAAGTATATCAACCTATAAAAGATATATGAACTATAAACACTTCGGGACTAAAACACTCTGACCAAGAATATATATTGTTAAGTATTTAAAAGATTTAACTAAGTATATATATACACACACCTCTATAAAACATAGAATTCAGTATCCCACTGGAACAGAACAAAAGTATTAAGATTGTTAAACAGTACAATTAGGCTTAGAGACATATGGTCACATCTGGGGGGATGTAGCCTGATCAACTACATTTTCCTGGGAGTGACTAGCATGTGCCTAAGTTTGGTTGTAGTGTTGCAACAAGTCTAAAACTTACCAACCCTACCACAATAACGTTAGAATAAGAATACTATAGGAGTATTCTGTGCCTCTAAAATACACATATGTGAGAACAAAAAGGGTCGTTACTGGTGGGACAATAGTTGCTAAGTGGATACACCACGGTTACATGTGACTAGGGCGCTATAGACTCAGAATCTGTGGCCTTTGCTTCATTCCCTGTTCTTGTTTTATTGGGGGTCTGAAGTTAGGGTTGCTTATTCAAAGGACTATCTTGCTTCGGTGACATATAATTGGTATGCACTATGCAAGTATTGGGTCAACTAATAACGATTCGTCTTATAAGTATCCTAGAATTAGTACGTCTATTAACCTTTTCTATTCCCCCTTTTCTTGTGTAGATATCATGGCTGGTTTCCACCATCCCGGCGACCTGTATTATCCAAACCAGGGCAATGGAGGATGGCTCGATGAGGAGTCAGATGATGATCACCCGATCCCTTTGGATGATCATCTTCGAATAGCTCTGACTCTGAGCCAGAAGTTAACAACCTACCTCCTGGAGCTCCGAGCCCCAACCCCAGTCAGGCATTTCAGGGTCCTACTCCCTTGTGGGAAATATCCCTGAACCGATGGAGCGAAGAGCGGGGCCATCCTTTACTTTACAATGGAGACCGAAGCTTCTACAACATAAGCGAAGGAGGACCAGCGGACCGAGTTCTGCCCATCATGGTCTGAAGGATCGCCAGGAATGTTGAGCAGGGTCAAGCAGCCGTTGGTCGAGTTGTAGAAGTGGATACCAACTCGAATCTCAACACTATTCACATCCGCCAACTCGAAGAAGCCATGGATAGGACAAGGAGTACCAATGAGGCTTTGCAGCATCAGCTAGCTGCATCCCAAGCTGAAGTTTGGGAACTCCGAGCACGTCAAAGGATGCATGATCGACACCTTCAAGAAGTTATGTGTCAACTAGCGGATCTAAGGGTTCGCCTATCAAGTAACCGTCGCCAGTAGAAGACGTCTATTTACCTCACTCTTTTGTCTAAAGGACTAGTCTTTCCTCTTTATGTTCCGTAGATCTTTGTCTGTAAACATTCCTAGCTTTAAAAGTACTTTAACTAGACCTTTAAACTGCCAACATTTTCCTTATGGTTTGATGTAAGACCTACTGTTAGGTCAATTTTCATGAACTTGTATTACATCATTAATACCAGTATATTGGCAATTAACTACTCTGTTATTATGACTCTCATTCTGATCTTTGGATTATGTTGATTTAATCCATGAAACACTCTATTTATATTCACAATAGACTCTTACTATTGCTTTCATTTCTATGATCTTCCAGTGAAAGATGCCTCCACGAAAGCATCCCAGTAGAGGCAGACCAGGAACTCAAACCTCTCCTCCACCACCTCCTCCTCCGCAGTTTGATCCAGTGTTGTTCCAAACGGCTGTGACTGCAGCTGTGACAGCATCCATGGCTCAAGTGAAATCCGGTGATGCGAGCGGTGGCAACTCTAGATTTGGTGAAGTACATCAAAGAGTGCAGGGATGCACTTATAAGGACTTCATGAACTATAAACCTACCTTCTTTGATGGTACCGGAGGAATTCTGGCATTGTCTCAATGGTTCGAAAGAACCAAAGCTATCTTTGAAATGTGCTCTTGCCCCGAAGAGAGCAAAATCAAGTTTACTACTGCTACCCTTACTAACAGGGCCTTGACATGGTGGAACGGCCATGTCAGTGCACTCTCCTTGGTTATAGCCAATGCCATGGGCTGGGACACTCTAAAAGATCTCATGCAAAGGGAGTACTGCCCTAGGGGCGAAATCCAAAAATTTGAGGAGGAACTCCGGAACCTCAAGATGAAAGGGACCGACATAATAGCCTACCCGGCCAGGTTCTGCGACTTGGCGGCTATGTGTCCCAACATGATCCCATCCAACAGCAAAAATATCGAACGATACCTTTGGGGTCTAATGCCCCTGTATCGAGGAAATGTTCTAGCCTCACACCATACCACCTTCAACAGTGCCAAGGAATTGGCCCAGAGTTTAATCAATCACGAAGTCTCTTCCACTCCAACAACAGTAACCACAACTCCCACCGCACCACCCGATTCATCTGACAGAAAGATGAAACGATGGGATAAGAAGAAGGGCAATAAAACTCAAACCTCCTCCAAGGACCAGCAAATTGTGGCGGTCCATGCTGCCACTACTCCAGCCACTCCTGCACCGCCAAAAGCTTATAGTGGGAATCTGCCCAAATGTCCAAAGTGTCCTTACCACCATAACGGCCCCTGCCATGAATTGCAGTGTTCCAACTGTGGTCGGAAGGGCCATACAGTGCGATTCTGTAGGGCCCCTCCCAAACCTATTTCGCAAGTTCCTGGTTCGGGAGTGACCCTGACGTGTTACGGCTGCGGTGAAGCTGGTCACTTCAAGAAAAACTGCCCGAAGGCTGCGAATGCTGGGGGAACCGGAAGATTACTCGCTATTGGTCTCAATGAGGCGGTAGCGGATCCTAGAGTAGTCACGGGTACGTTTCTTCTCAACAACTCTTATGCCTGTGTCTTATTTGATAGTGGTGCAGAAAGAAGCTTCATAAACCAAAACTTTAAACACTTACTCAAACAATCCCCTCAACCACTAAAGGAAACATTCATCGTAGAAATGGCTAACAGGAAGACCGAAAGCTCTAACGAAATCTACATAGGTTGTACCCTCACGTTAGACGATCACTCGTTTACAATCGATCTCATACCAGTCTCAATCAAGAGTTTCGATGTCTATGTTGGTATGGACTGGTTGAGTCTTCATCATGCTGGTATCCTATGTTTCGACAAAGCCATTCGCCTGAACCTTCCAAATCACAAAACTCTATTGATCTATGGAGATAAACCCGGTACGAGCCTTCCTATCATCTCCAGTATACAGGCTCAGAAATACTTACGTAAGGAATACCGCGCCTTTCTTGCTCACATCGTCAACACAAGTCAGAAAGTGAAAGATCCAAAAGACATCCCCGTTGTATGTGATTTCCCTGATGTCTTTCTAGAGGATCTTCCAGGTCTACCTCCCAAACGTCAGGTTGAGTTCAGAATCGACCTAGTCCCAAGAGCTACCCCCGTAGCTAAATCGCCTTATCGTTTAGCGCCTGCCGAGATGCAAGAACTATCCGGTCAACTTAACTAGCTGCTCAGCAAGGGCTTTATAAGACCAAACTTCTCACCTTGAGGAGCTCTGGTCTTGTTCGTGAAGAAGAAGGACGGATTGTTCCGTATGTGCATCGATTATAGGGAACTCAACAAACTCACGGTCAAAAACCGCTACCCTCTCCCTCGTATCGACGACCTATTCGACCAACTACAAGGAGCGAGTTACTTCTCCAAGATTGATCTTAGGTCCGGGTATCACCAGTTACGGGTACTTGAGGAAGATGTTCCGAAGACAGCCTTCCGAACCCGTTACGGGCACTACGAGTTCGTGGTGATGCCCTTTGGACTGACTAACGCCCCCGCGGTATTTATGGACTTGATGAATAGGGTATGTCATCCATATCTAGATCAGTTCGTCATCGTCTTTATTGACGATATACTCGTTTATTCTCGGATCGAGAAAGAACATAGGGATCATTTGCGACGAGTCCTGGAAACCCTACGATCGGAGAAGTTATATGCGAAGTTCTCTAAGTGCGAATTTTGAATACGAAGAGTTGAATTCTTAGGATGCGTGGTTAGTGAAGATGGTATCCACGTGGATCCCTCCAAAATTAAAGCTATTGAGAACTAGTCAGCACCGAAGACGCCTACAGAAATTCGTCTAGGACTCGCTGGCTACTACCGCATATTCATCCAAAACTTCTCTCGGATTGCGAAACCTCTCACCATGTTGACAAAGAATGGCGTAACATTCGACTGGGAGGAGAAACAGGAGAAGGCATTCCAGACTCTGAAGCGAGCCCTATGCACCGCACCGGCATTATCCCTTCCCGAAGGAACGGAAGATTTTGTTGTATACTGCGATGCATCAAATCAGGGGCTCGGTTGTGTCTTGATGCAACGAGGTAAGGTCATCGCCTATGCCTCAAGATAGCTATAGACGCATGAGGTGAACTACACTACTCACAACCTCGAGTTAGGAGTAGTCGTCTTCGCACTAAAGATCTGGAGACACTACTTGTATGGGACAAGGAGCGTGGTGTACACTGATCATAAAAGCCTCCAACACATACTGAACCAGAAAGAGCTCAATATGAGGCAACACCGATGGGTCGAGCTACTCAACGATTACTATTGTGAAATTCGATATCACCCGGGGAAAGCCAACGTGGTAGCAGACGCCCTGAGTAGGAAAGAGTACTCTGGTCGAAAAACCAAGTCGTTGAAAATGACTATCCATTCGCATCTGTCCACACAGATCAAGGAGGCTCAGCTTGAAGCCTTGAAGCCTGAGAATGTGACGGGTGAATCCCTACGTGGGATGGATAAAAACTTGGAGGTTAAGGGTGACGGAGCCTACTATCTCATGGACCGGATCTGGACTCCACGCCACGGAGGTTTCAGAGATTTGGTCATGAAGGAAGCACACAACACTCGATACTTCGTCCACCCAGGTTCGGATAAGATGTATCTGGATCTCAAAAAGCTATACTGGTGGCCAAACATGAAAGCAGAGATTGCTACCTTCGTGAGTAAGTGCCTTACTTGCGCGAAGGTCAAGGTCGAATACCAGAAGCCATCGGGTCTCCTCTAACAACCAGAGATACCAGAATGGAAGTGGGAGCGGATTACAATGGACTTTATAACTAAGCTGCCCAAGACAACGGGTGGGTTGGATACCATTTGGGTCATCATCGACAGATTGACCAAGTTTGCACACTTCCTACCCATCAAGGAAACGGACAAGATGGAGAAACTAACAAGAACATACATTAAGTAAATAGTACGGCTGCATGGCGTTCCTATATCTATTATCTCAAATAGAGATAGTAGGTTTACCTCGAGATTTTGGCAATCACTACAAAAGGCACTAGGGACGAGGGTGGATATGAGTACAACCTACCATCCGCAGACTGACGGACAAAGTGATAGGACGATCCAAACCTTAGAAGATATGATGTGAGCTTGTGTGATTGACTTCGGTAAATCGTGGGATACACACTTACCCCTTGTGGAGTTTTGCTACAACAATAGTTATCATACGAGCATCAAGGCAGCTCCATTCGAAGCCCTCTACGGCCGGAAGTGCAGATCCCCTATATGCTGGGCTGAGGTGGGTGACACTCAGTTTGCTAGAGGACGAGTTCCTGATAGCGCTCTCACTGGTCCGGAGATCATTCGAGAAACAACCGAGAAGATTGTACAGATTCGCAAACAATTAAAAGCCGCTAGAGATCGACAGAAAAGCTATGCTGACAAACGAAGAAAACCCTTGGAATTCCAGGTGGGAGACCGAGTCCTTTTGAAGGTCTCACCCTGGAAGGGCACTATACGCTTCGGAAAGCATGGAAAGCTAAACCCAAGGTACATAGGGCCTTTTGAGATTCTCGCTAGAATCGGCCCTGTAGCTTACAAACTCAACCTACCTCATGAGCTAAATAACATACATCCTACCTTCCACGTCTCAAACTTGAAGAAATGCCTGTCCGACGAGACTCTCGTGATCCCACTAAGGTCAATGAGAGCCTCAACTTCATGGAAGAGCCTGCAGAGATCATGGATCGAGAGGTAAAACGAATAAAAAAAGTCGCATCCCAATTGTGAAGGTTCGGTGGAACGCTAAGCGGGGACCGGAATTCACTTGGGAGCGCGAGGATCAAATGAAACTCAAATATCCCCATCTCTTCGCTTAGTAGTACTGTAATAACTTGACTGTTTGAATTCTAAATTTCGGGATGAAATTCCCCTAACGGGGGGATGGTGTGACAACCCAATGTTAACTCCGTTATATAATTCCATTTCCACTAACGGAATATGTCATTTATAAAAGTTCGTAATTTGGAGTCGTGAAATAAATGAATATTTAAGTATTTATTTATATTTCATGCGATTATCATTTTAGTGAAAATAAATATAATTCGTTAATGTTAGTTACATTTAACGAAACAAAGTTATATTATTTTTCAACCACTTAACCCGGTAAAAAGTTTAAACCCCTTTAAACTTGAGCATCGGGTAGTTGTGTACCGGGTGCAATACCCGAGGCCTATAAAAGGAAGTGTAACACCCCTTTGAACTCTTTTACCACCCAAAGACACTCTCTCTCACTACTTTCTCTCTCTAGACCCGTTTTCGACTCCAAAACCACAAATTTCGGCTTCCAAACGTAAGGTTTTCCTCCCTAACTTGTTCTAAACTTGCATCAATGTATATGTAGCTGAAAAACCGTATGAATGAGGGGTAAACAAGGAGTTTACAGCCTAAGAAGCTCCTTAGGCCGTAAACACCCAAAACATGGCCAAATGTCCAAACTTTCCTTCCTTTAAGCTTGTATACTAGTTAGGGATTTTACCTAGAAGTGTTTGGCCATCAAAACATGAGTTTTTAAAGCATAAAAGAGAGTTTACGACCCAAGCACATGCTTAGGCTGTAAACACCCTTTTTCCATGTAAAAATGCCCCAAAAACAAATCCAATTCATGTTAGACTTGAGATATGATTTTTAGGAAATGCCATTTCGAGTTTAGGACCATTAAACACCACATTTTGAGGGATAATTTAGAGTTTACAGCCCAATCTTCATCTAGGACCGTAAACTCCCCCAAACATCCCCAAATGAGAGTTTAAACCCCCCAAATTGGCCCTAGACCTTCACTAGAAAAATTAAGGGATTGAATTAGGAGCCTTGGCATCAATTTTGGAGAGTGAAAAAGAGTTCACGGCCAAGCTAAGAGGCTTACGGCCGTAAACTCCCAAGGAGTGGCCTTTGGGTCGTAAACTCCAAGAGAGTAAACTCTTGGACTCCCCCGTAACCCCTTTTGGTCTTGTACAATCCCCGAGAACCACTTCCAATCCATAAGACCCCGAATAAATGTTAGGATATGTAAATGTTTTAATAAAAAGCATAAAATGACTAATATCTTTTAAAACACATATCTCATATGTTAATAGGGTCCTAAACGGTGTACAAGTCCTTAATTGACACCAAACGCTCAACCGACACTTCCACCCGATTTACCCGATTTACTCGATTTCAGGTGAGTTCATACCCCATTAATGAACCTTTCAAATGTTTTTATATGTTTTAGGGGGGATACAAGTCAAATATACATGTTTATGAAGAATAATCACATGTGATTCACTACCCGTAGTTCAAATCACATGTGATTTATCACTATGCCTTATAAAAGAACTTTGCGTTTTCAAAACTACTTTGGATAAATAAACCATTTTCTAAATGTTTTCTTTGGACAAGATTTTTATTAAATAAATTTTCTTATAAAATGTAACCACACTAATATATTTATATAAGTAAGACTTGAAGGACTTAGGACCGATAGCTCGCCTTATTTCCTGTTCTTGTTTGATTGTGGGCTTAGGGTAGTTGTTATCCATCTGACTTTCGTTGATTTCTTAGTTATATATCATGTATAATTGTGTTGGATACAAGTATTTTCATTCCATTCAATGCCTATACTACACAATTGCCAAGAACCATATGCACTAAGTTAACTATAATAGGTATAGTTAAGGTTGCTACTATTCGTTACTGCCACTATTTTACATACTATAATACATACTATTACGAGACGATACACGAATAAGAGAACACACTACGAACTATATAAAAGGCTACTACACTATAATACAAGGGAAAGCACTAATCAGGAAGATAACACACTAACTCTCTTCAAGATACTCTACTCGCTACGTACTATGCCCAGAGTTTTCCGATAGGAAGACGACGCTACATGTATAGATCTATACGGGGCGGACACTATTACATTCTGACTGTTAACTTCAATCCGAGCCGAGTAAGCCCAGGGATGACACTACTTCACTACACTGTGTATGACCGGGGAAGGTCATGGGGTCCTCTATTACTCACACTATCAGACGCATACAAAGAATACACTATATCCACACTAAAATACTAAAACTAAAGTGCAAATTAATACCCCGAAGTAAATAAGTATCTATTACTAATGGGAGTTTGTGCCACTAATGCTGACGACAGGCATAACCTTTTTCTTAGTTACACTACGTATTGGTAAATTACTAATATACTCTTAAAATAAACGTTTTCAATAATGAAACTTACATGCAACTTAAAGATTTTCACTCACGATGTACTTTCTGGAGAATATAGGATTTTCTAGGGTTTTTCTACTACTTTCAAACTGTACATCGTAGCTTTACACACTACATGTTCTAATGCATTTTATACAAAATTCACACTAAATTCTTATGAACTCGCCAGCTTTATGCTGATACTCGTTTTCAAAATAACTTGTATCCTCAGGTCAAAGATAGACAGGTATAGGTGCAGCATTTTGGAGAAGATGGAGCATACAAGATCCATCTCTTATTTTTGTATTACTTTTGGTGTCTATTGAAACTTCACAGAACACACTTGTAATTAAACTCACTATGTAATGAAATGGTTGTATGTTTCTTGTTTTTACTATTATGTAATTGTGATGATACTGTGCATGACGTCCTCCACCATGAAACGTATTCCGCCGTTATCGGTTTTGGGGTGTGACAATATCTGCTATAATCATCAGTGAAAGTCACATAGAAGCGGCCAACATCCCTTGTGGTGGATCTAAAGGGCCCACACACATCAGGTTGTATGAGATCCAATAAACCCTTACCCCTTTCACAAGTACCAGTGAAGGGTGACTTGGTCATCTTTCCAAGCAAACAAGACTTGCACACGTCATCGTCCCTAAAGTCGAATGACTCAAACATTGCATCCTTTTGGAGTTGGGCTATACGTTTCTTGTTGACATGTCCAACACGACAATGCCACAAGCATGCTTTTTCCAAACTATTGGAAGATTCGATATGCAACACATTATTTCCTAAGTTATCTACAACCATCGCAGTTTCATATATTCCATTAGCAGGAAATGCTTCAAAATAGAAAAACCATTAAGATAAGCACCAACAGAACCCTTTTCATTATCAAATGAATATATAATCCTTGTCTATACAAACCATGAAAATAAATGATGTTTCTTGCCATTTCTGGTGAATAGAAACAATTATTCAAATCTAGTCATAATCCATTACTAAGAACTAAAGAGTAAACTCCAATCTTGTTGACAGGCGACGATCTTCTGTTCCCCATGACTAAGTTTATCTTCCCGTGATCCACATCCCTATTTCTTCTTAGGCCCTACAAATCAGAACAAATGTGAAAAACACATCCTGTATCAAGTACCAAGAAATAGCATGTGATGAATCACTAGATTGAATAATATAAATACCTGCGAAGGACGACTTGATCTACCCATCCTTGATGTCTTGCAGATATCTTGGGCAGCTTCGTTTCCAATGCCCTATGTCGTGGCAGTGATAGCACTCTGCGTCCTTTAGGTTGGAGGTGGATCCTACAGAACCAGCCTTGGTTCCACTAGAAGAGGTGTCATCACGAGAGTTTCCCTTATGGTGGCTCTTTGAGGGAGCCTTCCTCTTCTTATCCTTCCTTGCCCAATAGCCAAGACTGGGGCAGCAGTAAGAGTAGGAGTTTGTGCAACGGACTTGTCCTTGAGGTTACTCTCATCAGTCCTCAATAGACCTTGCAGCTTGCTCAATGTGACCTCCTCTTTGTTCATGTGGTAGGTCATGTGAGACTGGTTGAAGTAGGGTGGCAGCGAATGAAGAATGATGTCAATCACCAGCTTTTCATCGAAGTTAACATTTAGCTTCAGCAGGCGGTCAACATACCTCTGCATCTTCTGCAGATGAGCAGTGACAGACTCTCTGTCTCTTATCTTGGTTGTGATCATCGAAGTGATGATCTCGTAACTTTCCTGCCTCGCACTTTGGTGATACCTTTCAACCATGTCCTGATGCATTTCATAGGGATAGAAGTCCTCGTAGGACTTTTAAAGTTTAGCAGTCATTGTCGCTAGCATGATGCAATGGGCTTTCGTGGCATCACGTTCATGGGCCTCGAAGGCAGCGCTCTCTTCGTGAGTGGCAGTGTTCATGTCCACCTCTTTCAACTACTTGTCAAGGACATACTCCTTCTCCTCATAGCACGTGACCATTCTTATGTTACGTATCCAATCATTAAAATTGTTTTCGTCGAAAATCACCCTCCCACACAAATTCATGAGTGAGAATGAGTCGGAGGTGTTTGAGTTGGAAGCGTTGTTGTTCAAGTTGGACATCTGAAAAACAAAAGAGACAAAGTTTGATTAGATAAGAATCCCCAATTAAACACTAAAATGAAAAAGTAGGGCTAGGATCCAACAACATTTTTTGCAATTTAGAAGAGGAATGTCGTAATCTAAACAACAAATAATTTGAAGGTAAGTGAATGACGATTCACTAATTTCCATCATGAACAACAAATTAATCCTAGATCTTTTGAGATTCATTGAACTTTTCAATGACATGTTTAAATCTCGATATGCACCTCAAGTTTGTGATTGGGATGCCGAGGATCACAAACAGGTTGTGAATAACCATGCAAATGTACATTGTGCCCCCAATGTTACAATCACCTAATCGACGTGCCGGTTAACCTCGCACGCTCCATCGATCTATGACAAACATTGAGTCACCCTTTCTCACCTTTGCTTAGAGCCAAATTAGTGTTCCGGTTAACCATACACGCTCCACTAACGTCTTAGCAAGGGTACAAAGTGTAATTTCATGGAATTGCATCAAATTCACTTTTTCCTAAAGTAACTAAGATTGAGAATTTTGTAAAAGCATTTTGTTACTTTATAAATTCGTTATACTTTTAATGAGGAAAGGTTCTCCCTATCCTACCCGTTCGGCTAACGACCCTCCACCAATAAAGGAAGCGGTGAGTGAGAGTGGACACCCATTAAACGACCATTTTAAAGGCGATAATCGTATACCCCCTTATAGACCGGCTTCGCGAATGAGGCCTACTAACGGTAAGATTAGCCTTTAAGTTATATTTATATATATATATATATATATATATATATATATATATATATATATATATATAATTATTCTTATAATATTATAACAGTATAGGGTGAATTTTAAACTTGTAAAATTCTAGGGTTTGGAATTTAATAATTTCAAATTTAAACTTTTAATTCAAAAAATTAAATTCCAATACTTGACAACAAGTTTTGAAACATTTCAAAACTAACTAGATCAAAATTTAAATAAATAATTAAACAATTAATTATGGTGATTATCTAATTTTGACCTAATCCAATTTTATGCAAGATAATGATCAAATAAATTCAAATAATTAACATTTATCATATAAAGAAATATTTATTCAATTAATTTTAAATTATCTTTTATTTTGGCAAGGATAATCACCCAATATTAATAAAATTTGTATTTTATCAATTAAAAACGTTTTGGTAACTATCCCACAACAAAATAGGCATAAAATCCTGAAAATCCCTCTGTCTGATAGCCCGACTCGCCGAGTCCCCTTATGGACTCGTCGAGTTCATCCTACTCGTCGAGCCCACTTTGGGACTCGCCAAGTCTGTCATGCAGAACACCAAAAAAAAGATTTTTCAAGCATGAATGAAACACAAAGCATCAAATACAACAGAAGCCAATCAAGGCTCGGATACCACTGATGTGTTTTAGTCAAAAGAACAGTCCTATGTGCTCATATAAAAACCCTAAAGCTTGGATCTAGGTTTCTCTATTGTACATCCAATTCATCCAAGACTTGAATACCCTAATCTAGCATACATTGAAATCAAAATCTATAAAATGGTTTAGATAATACCTTTCAATATTTGCAAGAATCCTTTGATCTTCAAGAAGCTTAGTGTCACAAGAGAAACACCTCTAATGGCTCACAAACACCACAAGCAAGAGGATGATGTTTAGGAGAGAGGGTGAGAGGCTAGAAATCGGCTCCAAGCTTCCAAGGGATTAAGTGGCCGATTTTTCTAGCCCTAGGAGTCCTTATATACTTGTGTTGTTAAAGTTTTATTCAAAACCCTAATTGGATGACTTAGGCCCTAAGCAGCTTGGGAATCTTCTGGAATAAGGCCTCTATGGCCGAAATTAGAGTGGCTTCCACTCCTAATATCATCCACCCCATATCCTGGATGATCTATAGCCCAAAAACCAATTATCACACAATTGACAATTCCAGTCCCCTTTATTTAATTAATCTCTTTTAGCCACAAAATTAATTCTTGTCTAATATTAATTAACCTATATGATTTCTATTTTAATATATTATTCATATAATATATTAATAAACCATAATAACATCTCTCTCTCTCTCTCTCCTTAAATCATCGTGTCAAGTTGCTTTGGTGAAGGCAACCCAAAAGGACCATGCACAATCAGGTCACGTACATCCAAAATATAGTTACGGGATTAGACACTAATCCAACACCTAGCCCCATGGTAGTCGGGAGCTCCACAAGCTTGGAACTCCCTAAATGTCATCGTGTGCGCCCCCATCATGGCTGCCATCTCGGTACGGAATGCGCCCAACCTCTCATCAAGAATCTCCAAAATACCCTCCTTGACCGTACCGAATATCACAGGAGTCTGGTCAATGATATTGTGCGTGATATCAGATGAAACGAACTCCCCCATCTGATCATCGAGTTACCCGACACCAGAGCCCGAGCCTGATCCCTCACTTGTGCCAGAACTACCAACTGGTCTAGTGTGTAGCATCACCATACTGAAAATACACCATAAAAATCATCAGAATACTCATCATAACTCAAGGGATCTCACACACTAGAAGTTCCTTGGGTTCATCTCAACCTTCCTTGATTCGAGTACGAATCCTTTACTTTCAGTAGTATGGGCCCATACTACCTTCCACATCTTTTCGTACTTTCCTCAAGAACTGCCTTGACTCTACCAAGTCCCTTTCACTACTACTGCTTTCCGTGCTAATTTCATCCTAGGCTTGCCCTAGGGTAATCTCCAACCCACTCTCCGCCATCAGCTGCTTAAGAAGTCGTTGCTACCCTTCCCTAACTAGCTCGCGAAAACCATTACATATAACTAAGACCAAATAATTCTTCGAATGAGAGGCCTCTCCCTACAACGGTTGGACTCAGACAAGAGCAGCGAAATAAGGCTAAACCTAACCTTCTGAACTTATTCATTCCTCATAATATGTAACTTAGGTATTCATTTACTGGTTAGTTAAAGATAACAAGAACACCTAAAAGCACAAAAGCAAGCAGCATTCGAGCATTGAGTAACAAAACCAAGCATATCCTAATCAGGCCATCATATCACTGACTAATCAGTACTAGCATGCAGTTCAATAAGATCATATAGTAGGCATACAAGGCATCCTTCCTAGATCCTTAACCCTAATCTAGCATTCAGTTCACATATTCACAATTCATATCATAACATAAACGTGTATGGGTAATTTGGGAGAACTTACTTGAACTCGGATGATTGCATGCACCAAACCCTTTTCTCTTTTCAAGATTCTTTTTATAAAAATGGTTTTCTTTTGAAAATTTTCATACCAAGTCCTCTGTTTGAGTTCAGACACACCCGAGAGTGTGCTCGAATCCCTCAAACCAAGGCTCTGATACCAACTTCCAACATCCTAAAAGTCATGACCAAAAATTTCATTTTTAATTATTTAATAAAACCATAGTCATCAAATCATCTCATCAAAACATAAGTCATAGTATCTCATATCAAAACATTTTTCAAATATATCAGGGTAAGCATCCCAAGCTAAAACATTATGGTGCGTGCAATGCAGTCATGCTCAACTCTTCCCTTTGCTACTGGAAGTACCTGAAACCAAAACTGAAAACTGTAAGCACGAAGCTTAGCGAGTCTCCTCAAACCATCACATACCATACACATAATCACATAATCACATATAAACATAATATGGGCCCTGCCCGACATCGAGGAAAGCTCGGTATACATATATACATATAAAAAAATACACATAAATAATCACATAACATAAACATATAAACATTCCTCGGGCCCCGCTTGGCATCAGACCAAAATCCAGTAGCATACAAACATTCCTCGGATATTGCCCAACATCAGACCGTAATATGAAAACATACAGTACAGACACATGCAAGAATCACGAAGACATCAAGCATACTAACATTCCTCGGGCATCGCCCGACATCGGATCGAAATCCATAAAATATATAAAGCTACATCGGGAACTGCCCGGCATCGGACCTTAGTCCAGAACATACTAACATAACATACATGATGACATTGGTGCCTTAGACCCGTTCACACAGGAGGAAACTCACCTCGCAAAGTTAAATGCAGAATCTCACGATATGAAATCTCTAGTGGCTGCTTTGATGACTCCCCGAGCTATCAGTACAAAATAACACTTAGTCAAAACCCAATATCCTTCTTAGGGTACAATGACCATTTTACCCTTGATCTAATTTGGCCCATGACCTAGGCCAAAATCCATAACATGAAAGGCCCAATTCTAGATAGCCTTTCCAAGCCCACTAGTGGCCCACCAATGGCCTAATTTTATAAATTAGGCCCAACTCCTCAAATGGGCCTTCCCTAAAGCCCAAACATATTCTTAGCCTAAAATAACTGATTTATGATGGCCCACTATGGCCCAAATTAGCAAAGTATGTGGAATGGCCCAACCCAAGGCCCAAATGATGAAAAACCTAATCTAGTGAGTACGCGAGGCTCACTCCTCTGTACGCTAAGCGTATAAGTTGCATGGCTTGTATGTTGTATGTATGAGTTTGTATGCCCAACGTACTACCCTGTTAAGCCAGAATCTCAAAAAGAGCTTAACCCCTTAAGACCTAAAGCTCCAAACATAGATCTGAGTCCAATAAAGTGTCTTAACCCATGAATTTGATTACTTGGTGGCTTGCAAACCCCTAAATGGACCCAAACTTGAAATATGGCAACCTACTTCCATAGAAATGACTAATAATCATGCATGGCCACATCAAGACCTTCAAGATGGTAACTTTTCTGTTTTTAGGACTCAAATAGCACTAAGAGTGGCAACCCTAAGCCTAGAAATAGATTTGGAACCAGAAAGTTCCATTATTGGGACCAAAAAGGTCCAAAACCCCATTACAAGAGATCTAAGCATTCACGAAGAAAGTTTTGAGCTTTTTACCTCAAGTGAGTGCTAAATGATGATGATGTCTCAGATCCTTAAGCTCAAGCTACACAAGTTCTTCTTCACCAACTTCCTCTTTCTCCTTCCAAGCTCCAAGCTACTAAAATGGGCTCAACAAGATCAAGATCACACGAAGATGAAGAAGGTTAGGTTTCTAGGGTTTCTGAGTTAAGGAGTCTGGTAAGGAGGCTGGGGTTTGGGACATAATGATGTATATATATGGCTTAAACCCTAAAATTAGGGTTTTGAGTCAGCTCACGTACGTTGCATGTACGTGCTTCACCCCCCCCCCCCCCCCCGTATCCAGTTTTGGCACTACGCCCTGTGTTCGCCAAGCTTACGCCCAACATAGGTCTTCAGCCAACCCAAATCAATAACGTCCCAAACTCAATAAAAGCCCAACTCAATAATCCAACATTAATCCCATAGTCCAATAATTAATTACAAAATTAAATAATTAGCATTACCTCAAGTCATAGATGTTACACAAAGGAAGCCACCTGACTCATGACGTGTTCACTTTTCCAATGCTCTTTCTTTATATCCTCGATATGAGCCTCACAAATCCGATCCAAAAGTGGATTAATCATGGTCATCCTCAAACAAATATCCCTGATCGGATCCACGACCGCCTTGTGGCTAAGAGCATTGACCACCACATTGGCCTTCCCTGTATGGTAAAGGATCTCACAAACATAACCCTTCACCACATTTAACCATCGGTACTGCCTCATATTCAGATGTGACTGATCCATCAGGTACCTCAGGCTCTTGTGATCAATGTAAATAGTACAGAGGACCCTGTAAAGGTAATGTCACCAACTTTTGAGGGAGAAAACCACAACCCCAGCTCCAAATCATGTGTCGAATAATTCTCCTCATGAGGCTTCAACTATCTCGAAGCGTAAGCAACCACACGACCCATATGCATCAGAACTGCACCCAAACTCGTGATCGACGCAACACAATAAACCACGAATTCCTCAACACCCTCTAAAAGGGTCAAAATCGGCGCCTCACACAATCTTTGCCTCGGGGTCTCAAAAGTTTCCTGTGCTCAGGACCCCAGCGAAAAGTGACGGTCTTCTTCATCAATCGAGTTAGAGGAACCACTATCTTGGAGAAATCTTGAATGAATCTCCGATAGCAACCTGCTAAATCAAGGAAACTATGAATCTCAGATGGAGATCTCGGAACCTCCCACCACATAATGGCCTCGACCTTGATCGGATCGACCAGAATACCGTTCTGGTTGATAAGATGCCCCAAAAATTGAACCTCGCACTACCATAACTCATACTTAGAGAACTTTTCATAAAGTCTATCCCTCCTCAAAGTCTCTAATACCTCCCTCAGGTGGTCCTCGTGTTGCTCCTGGGTCTTGAAATAGAACAGGATGTCATCAATGAATACAATCACAGATTGATCCTAGTTGCTACCCTACCAGCTTCACGAGCTATCAATACCAATCAAAACACCCAATTAACAATTGGGTTCCATTCCATAATCCATACTTAGGGTAAAATTACCATTCTACCCCTGACCCAACATACACCAAAACTGAGGCCCAAAACCAAAAGATCCACAAAGGTCTACTAATGGCCCAATTTTCCAAACTGGGCCTAACCCCATATGGGTCTTGTCCTAGCCCATATTTTCCTTAAATCCAAATCAGGTTACCATAAACACCCTTTGGGACAAACTTGGTCAAAGATATAAGTCAAAAGTCAAAGTTAACGGTCCGAGTTGACCTAACTCGCCGAGAAAACCCAAGTCAACTCGCCGAGTTTACCTGCCAAATCATCGAGTTCCTTTGAAATATCATGAAAAATCGAGCCAACTCGTCGAGTTTATCCATAAACTCACCGAGTTCGCTCAATTTCCAGCAACTTAATTCGTTAAGCACCTAATCCTTAAAGGCATGCCCACAAAGCATAAATCTAACTTCCTTGAGCTGGAAAACCATGTAAAGTTGCCAACTTTACGTTCACGCATGTCTGAATGAAGCTCTTAAGCTTCAAATGAACTTAACACTCGACTTAATGCATGAATGACATCAAGATCCTCCTAAAGTTTGCACCTTTAAGCTCAAGGGTAGCAAAACAAACTCAGATCTGAAGGGATGAACATTTACACCATCTAACTTATCCATAAACTCAAAAATGAGGCCAAAATCACAATAAACCCCAAATGAGAAGATCTAATCCTCTATCAATCAAGGTTTGAGCTTTATACCTCGAAATGGCTGCAAGAAATGGAGTGATTCTGGATCCAAGGCTTCCTTCTCCAAGCTTGAAACTTCAAGATCTTCTACTCCCCTTCACAAAGCATAAAATGGACACCAAACTCTTCTCCAAGGTCCAATTGGTTGATAGTGGAGGCTAAAATTTGATTTAGAGTTTCTGGGAACAGTGGAGGCTCATAAGGAGGCCAAAAGAAGGGCTTAAGGCCTTTAAATCGGGTACAAGACCCTAAAAAACTTAGGGTTTCTCAAACAGCGTCCAACTCGTCGAGTTGTCTTCACCAACCCGCCGAGCTGGTCCTTAGGAATGTGTGTGCCAAAGACCGCCAACACGTCGAGTTCCCCTCCAAGAACTCGACGAGTTGGCCCTTAGAAAAGAGGATTTATTTCAATAATTGACGTTCTAGATTCCGAATGTTACACTTACTGGGCAAGGCCCGATGTCAGGCGGGGCCTGATGACTATTCTGCATGCTATTATCTTTGTGATTATCGCATGTGTTGTATGTTTATATGCTTATATGTTTATATGTGTCACAACTGGAAATTTTGTGTCTTGTAAACTATACACTCAAGCTAAAGTGAATCAAAAGCTTAAGAACATGTGTAACACCCATGATTGTAACAACAAAATTTCAATCAAATACACCATACAATCATTCAAATGGTCAACAAACAATTGGAAACCCTAGAAGTTCTTATTTAGGTCCACTTTAGACTAGAACTCCCTTATTGGATCCAAATGGACCAATAAGCTTCCAATTGGACTATCATGGGCTTAGAACCCTAATTGGGCTCTAATTGGACCCACATTCATTTATTTCAATATTATGGGCCATATTGGGCCTAGAATGAAATAAATTGAAAGCTTTGATCCATGATTAACCTAATCTAGCTTATTAAAACATAAAAATCACAATTTTATTTTATAAGGCCAATAAATACTTAAGATTAACCCTAATAGTGGTCTTAGGGGCAAAGGCCCAATTTTCTTCCTTTTCCTTCCAAAAATCTCAGCCCAAAAGCCCAAGCCCAAGATGAAGAGTTGACTTCATCATGCCACCTCATTATTACCTCTTGGTTCTCCATGCAACATCTCATACTTCCATGTATACATCACCTCAAGGTCTATTTCTTCTTCCTCTCTCTCACTCTCGGCCGAGCAACACACACACATTCACCAAAAATCTCTCAACTCTCTCAAGAACACTCCTTCCTCCCTCTCTAAAAATTTTCGAGATTCAAGTGTATTCCAAGGGATTTTTTTCACAAAAATCACCATCCAAGGTAAGGTTATACTTAATTCTATGATCTAGTTTCCTTGAGCTATCAAATATCTCTTCTTAACTCATGAGAAATCATGATCTTGTACCTTAGAAACACCTCAAGGCCGAGATCTTCATAAGGGGTGCTAAGGCCGAAAATCACCAAACTTTCTTCCATATTCTCTTCAAAAACCGAAAGCTTCAAACAAGGTGAGCTTCATACCCCCTATTTTCGGTTTTCATGAGTTTTTTATGGGGGGGGGGGAATACAAGTGAAAGTGTAGATCTATATGTATTTTGTATGCTTGGTATGATTCCATGCTTATATGTGTGATTTTTGTGTGTTATAATGTTGGATATAGTCATAAAACCCCTCAAAATCGAGATATACCTCTAGTTAAAAGACTCTAGCATCAATTATGCTTCTACGTACAAAGTATTTCTAGAAAAGTGGTTATATGGTTTAGTAACAATTTCTTTGAGCTAAAAACACCATTTTTGGACCTAAAATGCGAAAAATACAAACTTTAAGGGCCTAAATTGACAAATCACGAACTTTGATGGTTGAACTATGTCAAAACAGTTTCAATAAAGAAATTTCTGGAAATATACTTATTTAGAGGATTAAAAACATAAACTTCAAGCTTAATGGGCTAAAAATGACATTTTAGGCCCAATGAGGCCCATTATGCGAGATTTTCTGTTTTGGAGGGTCAAAACTGCATTTTCCTGTAAAACAGTGGACTATAAGTGTTCCAAGTCCTTTTCAAAGGTTTAAAATGCTTTTTAAATTTAAAAAGGACTAAAGTTGCAAAAAAATTTCAAATTGGGCCAAAATTGTCAAACTTTCGAAAAAGAAGGGTTATAGCCGAGAAAAACTGAAATTCAGGGACTTAAGCTGTTTTCTATGAAAAATATGCTGGAAAATACTTATTTCAATAATTTTTAGTATTAAAATGTCAAGAAAATTGATTTAATGACCAAACCGGAAAGTTTTTAAATAAAGGGTTGAAAAAGTAAATTTTTACAAATAATGAGGGGCTGAAAACAGAAATTTCTCAAGACTAGTTCAATACATGAAAATTGATCCAATGATGATACCACAATTATCGACGAAATACAATACATTACAACACCAAAAGTCGTTGTCAAATGAATTGGTTCGGTCTCGAACCAATAAAAATCCGAAATTACTAACACGACAACACTATGACATTACGACATTACGATAACGATTGGGAAGTCACTATACATGCGAGTGTGCACAGACGTCTACGCACCACCTTTGGGCCCCAAAAGTGTAAAATCTTGTTCGTTGAGCCTAGCTAGCCCAATGACCTGATCTTAAGGCCCGAAGACCTCTCTCTTACGAAGTGTTGGGTTTCACCGATCCGACATAACGTAAAACGACTTTCAATGGCTTGTATACCACTGGTCCCCAAGCGTCCTTTGGTATTGCTAGTAAAGTCTACCTTTTCATGCGAGGCGGGTCTGGGACCCCTCGTACCTTTTATCCCCAACCGGCTAATGGAGTTATTGAGGCCTTCGTGTCCTCGTTCTCTTCGGGTGTGGGACTACACGTAGTCAGGGCGGTTGGAGAACGTGATTAGTATGGACGACGCCTTCGGGATCATTAGTATCGCTATAGACTAGTCGTTTGTGTAACGTGTGTTTGTAGTAAATAATCATGCTCAACAATAATCCAACGTCGCCTGGTACCGACAACTTCACACGTTGCAATTGTTTCAATGTACGAATTAGGAAAACATCGGGTTTTCCTAGGGTATTTCAATACATACGGATTCGGAATACACACAAATTTTAGATGAACAAATTTTACAAGTATAGAAACAAACAAGCATACCTATGGATCTTCACACATTTTGACTTTACTATTTTCAGAAAATATCGGATTTTCTGGTGTTTCTCAAAACATTACAAACATTGGATTTCAAACATTACTTATGAACTCACCAACATTTCATATGTTGACGTTTTTCAAAATACTTGTATTCTCAGGTAACAGATAAAGTGGAGGATGAATTGTACTCTATGACGTTTTGCTGTGGTTTAATTTAGTATCAAACAGTTATTTTTGAGAATGTCATGTTTTGGGAACAATGTAATGGATGTAAACGCTACCAGTTGTATCATTCCAAATGTTGGTGATGTATAATGTTATGTTTCATGTATATGCAATGTGATGGTATTCAATTGAGTCACGATAGCCCTCGGACGTTTCCGCCGTCTGGTTCCGGGGTGTGACAGGTTGGTATCAGAGCCTTGTTTATAGTGAACTAGCATATCTAGCCACACATGGATATGCAACTATAAACCAAAAAGAGGGACTAACATAACTTTGAACAAAACAAGTGAATAAAACACCCTTGCTTGCACCAGGAATAGGAACATAACGCCGAACCAAACAAAAATAATACTAGTGTCTCGGTTAATTCGGGAACTGTTCTTAGTGATACCAAGGAGTGAATGCAGCCTGATCAACTACATTCTCTCCAACGTAAAACTAACACACGTCCTGATGAGATCGGGATTTCTAGGGAATCTAAAACCATACCCCTACCACCGAAAAGAGAACGCCTACTTGATCTATGCGATAATTGTAGCATCCTAGGAATAACGTTAGCATAATTACGCACTCTCGCAGACCACATGGCTGGTTTTCATCACCCTGGAGACCCCTACTTCCCTAATCAGGGGAACAACGGATGGCTAGAGGAGGAGCCCGAGGAAGAGCCTGGGGAGGAGCCCGAGAAAGAGCCTGAGGAGGAGCCTGAGGAAGACCCCGAAGAGGAATCTGACGGGGAACCGGAGGCCGAAGTTGATGGCGAGCTGGCTGAATCAGAGGAAGATGAACGCCTCGAGGAGGATGATGATGATGGAGAAAGGGGTGATTCGGATGCGGAGTCCGAAGTCATCAACCCCCCTTACCCGATCAGAGTACCTGCCTATCGTGTAGGCCCCACTGGTCCTACATCGCCCTGGGGTATTGATCTTTGGAGATGGAGCAGACAACAGGGACAGCGACCCCCATACGGCATGTCGCGCGAGTTCTTTGACCTGAGAGACGGAGGACCGGCCGATCGAGCCCTTCTAGTCAGGGTGAAACGGTTGCGGAATACGGGCGACCTTGCCCAGGACACTGCCGATCAGGTGCGCCAGTTAAGGACTAGGGCCGAGCGTGCGGAGCAGGAGACGCATGACGTCCTTCGAGAGTTTCACATGAGGCAGGTTCGGTGGGAGTCTCGACTCCGGGATGCGGAACGCTTGGTGGCTCGTCTTCAGGGAGCATCCACATCCTCGGCACCACCTCCGGACGCAGCTCATCGCGGTTAGGGATAGACTTATCTTAGTAGGTCGTTAGGAAATATGCTATGTACCCCGACTCTATGTTTAAGTGACTACACTACTCATAGAGTCGTTATGCTGTCGAACTAGTATCACTCATGTATGCTCCTACGAGCAAATTTTCATGTATCAAATGCGGATAATATTAATAAATTTTTACGTGTTTTATTACGATATTACAAATTGCTATGTGTTGAGATATTATTATTGATTGGTCAATAGTAGTAGTGTTTAAGTTCGTACCATGCACCTAGTCAGTAGGATCACGACCTCACCGAAACCACATACCCTCAACATCTTTCCGTTTTGTCACAGAAAGATGCCTATCCGACCTACTCGCGGAAACCCAGGACCAACCCCACCTGAAGTTGACTCAGCCGCCTTCCAGGCAGCTGTATCTGCAGCAGTCACTGCAGCGATTGCGCAAATTCAACAAGGGAACAATGGAGGAGTCAATGGGCAAGGAGCCGGAAGTTCAAACAATGGAATGAATCAAGGACCCACCAAGACATGTACCTACAAGGACTTCACAAACGCCAAACCACGAACTTTTAATGGCACTGGAGGAGTGATCACTCTGAAGCGATGGATCGAAAAGGTGGAGTCGGTATTCGAGATATGCGACTGCCCTGAGCACATGAAGGTGAAGTTCGCAGCCTGCACTTTTGTGGATCAAGCACTCACCTGGTGGAACGGACATGTAGAATCCATGACACTCCCTGTAGCCAACTCTATGCCGTGGACGGAGATGAAAGAAATGTTAATGGCAGAGTACTGCCCACGAGGCGAAATACAGAAGATGGAACAAGAGCTATGGAACCTCACTGTGCAGAATGCGAATATCGATGCCTACATATCGAGATTTAGCGAACTATCTCTGCTGTGCCCGGGTATGATCACCTCGGAAGGAAAGAAGATTGAGCGATTCATCTGGGGACTCACATCACCAATTCAAGGGAATGTGATAGCTGCAAACCCCGAAACATTTGACAGTGCAAAGAGACTGGCAAAAAGGTTGTACGACCATAACAACAAAAAGGGAGAGAAGCCAGTGGAGGCTGAGAAGACGAAGGAAGGAGATGGCAAGAGGGGAAAGAACAATAAGAGGAAGGGGCGCCAAGGCCCCGACACCTCCAAGAAGCAGCAGACAGTGGCGGTTAATGCTGTTACCACATCGGTTCCAGCCGCACCACATGCTCCAACCTCAGCCACTTCAAATGCTTCCAAACCTTATTCCGGTAATCTTCCCAAATGCAACAAGTGCGGTTTCCATCACTATGGAGAATGCAAGGATTTTCAGTGCACCATTTGCAACCGAAAGGGTCACACCGCAAAGTACTGCAAGGCTTACCCATCCCATAACCAAAATCAGGGAATCAACAACAACAACCCTCGCAACAACAACAACGCCCATGCCAGCGGCAATAGCGCAGGGCCTAGCTACACCTGCTTCGGATGCGGGAAGACTGGACACATCCGCCGAGACTGTCCCAACAACAACAATTTAAGAAATGGAGGAACAGGAAGGATGTTGACCATGGGTCAGAGTGAGGCTATTCAAGACCCTTCTGTTGTTACCGGTACGTTTCTCTTAAACCACGCATATGCATGCATCTTATTTGACACCGGAGCGGAGCGAAGTTTCGTAAGCAATAAGTTTAAGCACTTATTAAAACAACTTCCCCAAAAGCTAAATGAAGCCTATACGGTGGAAATGGCCAATGGGAAAACCGAATCCACTGGGGAAATCTACACCGGATGTACCCTAACTCTTAATCGACACGTTTTTCGAATAGACCTAATGCCAGTGTCAATTAGGAGCTTCAATGTGATCATCGGCATGGACTGGTTAAGCCCCCACCATGCCGAAATTATGTGTCATGAGAAGGTCGTTCGTCTTCGCCTCCCAAATCACGAAACCCTGGTAATTTACGGGGACAAATCTAGCATGAACCTTCGCCTCGTTTCGTGCATCAAAGCACAGAAGTATCTAAGAAGGAACAATTTGGCGTTCCTAGCTCACGTGGTGGATAAAACCAAGGAGGAGATTAACGTTCGAGACATTCCCGTAGCATGTGAATTTCCGGACGTGTTTCCTGAAGATCTCCCGGGAGTACCCCCAGAGAGACAGGTTGAGTTTCGAATCGACCTTATTCCAGGAGCAACTCCTCTCGCTAAATCACCCTATCGGCTGGCTCCTGCTGAGATGCAAGAATTATCCAGCCAACTCAGCGAACTTTTGGACAAGGGATTTATCCGACCTAGCTACTCACCGTGGGGAGCTCCAGTGCTCTTTGTCAAAAAGAAGGACGGATCCTTCAGAATGTGCATCGATTACAGAGAGTTGAATAAACTCACTGTTAAAAACCGCTACCCACTCCCACGAATCGATGATCTATACGACCAGCTCCAAGGAGCTAGTTATTTCTCCAAAATAGATCTACGGTCTGGATACCACCAACTCAAGGTCCGAGAAGAGGATATTCCCAAAACCGCTTTCCGAACCCGCTATGGACATTATGAATTCGTCGTAATGCCCTTCGGTCTAACAAATGCACCTGCCGCATTTATGGACCTAATGAATCGAATCTGTCGACCGTTCCTTGACAACTTCGTCATTGTATTTATCGATGACATCCTCGTCTATTCTCGAAGCAAAGAGGAGCATGGCCAACATCTACGACAAATTCTGGACACCCTGCGATCGGAAAAGCTTTACGCCAAACTCTCCAAGTGTGAGTTCTGGCTTCGGAGTGTGAATTTCCTAGGCCACGTGGTTAGCCAAGACGGAATTCATGTGGACCCCTCTAAGGTCAAAGCTGTGGAAGGATGGGCAACCCCGACTACGCCCACAGAAATTCGTCAGTTCTTAGGCCTAGCAGGCTACTATTGGAGATTCATCCAAAACTTCTCCAGGATCGCCAAGCCGCTTACCTTGCTTACGCAAAAGGGCGTGCCATTCAAGTGGACAGACCGACAAGAGATTGCGTTTCGAACCTTGAAGCAAGCTCTCTGTAGCGCTCCTGTATTATCTTTGCCTGAAGGAATGGAAGATTTTGTGGTCTACTGTGACGCGTCGAATCAGGGCTTAGGTTGTGTTCTCATGCAACGTGGAAGAGTGATAGCATATGCGTCCCGCCAACTAAAGACGCACGAGGTAAATTACACGACCCATGACCTAGAACTGGGAGCCGTGGTCTTTGCTCTAAAAATTTGGAGGCACTACCTGTACGGTACAAAGTGCACCATCTTCACGGACCACAAGAGCCTCCAGCACGTCTTGAATCAGAAGGCGCTGAACATGAGACAGCGAAGATGGGTGGAATTACTAAACAACTACGAATGCGAGATCAAGTACCATCCAGGTAAGGCCAACGTGGTAGCTGATGCATTAAGTCGAAAAGAGTACACTAATCGCCGTACGAAAACGCACTCGATAACCATTCAATCTCATCTGGCCACTCAAATTGCATCAGTCCAGCCGGAGGCTATGAAAGCGAAAAATAGAGCAAGCGAAGCATTGCGTGGAATGGAAAAGAACCTGGAAGCAAAGGAGAATGGAGTATACTATTTCATGAACTGTATTTGGGTCCCTAAACTTGGAGGGTTCAGGGATGTTGTCATGAAGGAAGCCCACAAGACGCGATACTCCATTCATCCCGGTTCCGATAAGATGTATTTGGACATTAAACAACACTATTGGTGGCCTAACATGAAGGCGGAAATTGCGACTTAGGTCAGTAAGTGCCTTACGTGCGCCAAAGTAAAGGTGGAATACCAAAAACCCTCAGGATTGTTACAGCAACCGGCAATTCCTGAGTGGAAATGGGAAGGGATTTCTATGGATTTCGTGACCAAGCTACCCAAAACGTCGGATGGATTAGATACCATATGGGTAATAATTGACCGACTGACGAAATCTGCCCATTTCCTTCCAATTAAGGAATCGTACAAGATGGAGAGATTGACGCGTTTATACATTCGAGAGATCGTGAGACTTCACGGAATACCAACATCTATCATCTCGGATAGGGACAATAGGTTCACGTCCCGATTTTGGCAATCACTCCATGTCACAACTAGAAATTTTGTGTCTTGTAATCATTATACTCAAGTAAATGTTGAATTCAAAAACTCAAGAGAATGTATGATGCTTACTCAATGGAAAACTAAACCCCAATTCACTACATCAAGCAATTGGAAACCCTAGAAGTTCTTGATTAGGTCCATTTTGGACTAGGACTTCCTTATTGGACTCTATGGACCAATAAGCTTCCAATTTGACTATCATGGGTTTAGAACCCTTAAATGGACTCTAATTGGACCCACATCTATTTATTTCAACATTTTGGGCCATATTGGGCCTAGAATGAAATAAATTAATGACTATGAACCATAACCCTAACAAGTCATAAAAATCACGTTTATATTTATTTGGACCAAAAAAAAATCACTCAACTTAACCATGAAAATTGGGCTTAAGCATTTAAGGCCCAAACATTCTCTTTTCCCCCACCATTCTCGGCCCAAGTCCAAATAAAAGGGTGGAGTTGACTTCTTGCATGACACATCATCTTTGTATGGAGGATATCTAAGCATTACCCTTCAAAAATCCATGCATTCTCATTCTTCCATGCAAACATCACCTCAAGGTCTTTTCTTCTCTCTCTCCCTCCCCCTTCTTGTTTCGACCGAGAGTAACCCTCACACACACACACTCACAAAAATCTCTCAAGCTCTCTCAAGAACATCCCTTCCTCTCCCCTCAAAATCTCGAAAATTAGGAAGCATTCAAGAAGGAATTTCCACAAATTCTTCATTTAAGGTAAGATTATGCTTGGATCTATGAATTAGATTCTTTTTGTTATCAAAATCTTTTCCTAATCCATGCAAAAATCATGATCTTACACCCTAGAAACACTCAAACTCGAGATCTTCAAGGAAAGAGTGCTAAGGCCAAAAATCACCAAGTGTTCTTCCATATTCTCTTCAAAAACCGAAACTACATCCTAAGGTGAGTTTCATACCCCCTTATTTTCGGTTTTTATAAGTTTTTGTCGGGGAGAATACAAGAAAAGTTGTAGATCCATCATTATGTGTATGTTGTGGTTGATTTCTATGCTTATATGTATGTTTTGTATGATTTTGATGCTAGATCTAGTGATGAAATACTAAAAACCGAGATATATATTTTATTCTAGCATAAAATATACTATTACATGCAAAGTATACTAAGAAAAATAGCCAAGTGGCTTGACAACACTTAATTTGGGCTAAAAACTCATTTTTTTGACACAAAATGTTGAAAATACAAAGTTGAAGGGCCTAAAATGAAATATTTCGAAATATGATGGGCGAGATGAGACAAAACAGTTTATATAATGTATTTTCTGAAAATATACTATTTGGAGGGTTAAAAACATAAATTCCAAGCTTATTGGGCTAAATATGACATTTTCGGCCCAATGAGGCCCAATAAGCGAAATTTTCTATTTTGGAGGACCAAAACTGCACTTTTCTGTAAAACAGTGGACTATAAGTGTTCCATGTACTTTTCAAAGGTTTAAAATGCTTTTCAAATTTAAAAAGGACCAAAGTTGCAAAATTTTTCCAAATTGGGCAAAAATGTAAAAATTGCGAAAAAGAGGGGTTATAACCGAGAAAACTGCAATTTCAAGGACTTAAGCTGTTTTCTATGAAAAATATGCTGGAAAATACTTATTTCAATAATTTTTGGTGTTAAAATGTCAAGAAAATTGATTTAAGGACCAAACCGGGAAGTTTTTAAATAAAGGGGTGAAAAGGGTAAATTTTACAAATAAGGAGGGACTGAAAACAGAAAATTCTCAAGGCTAGTTCGATACATGCAATTTGACCAAATAATGGTACCACGCCTATCGACGAAATACAATACATTACAATACCAAAAGTCGTTGTCAAACGAATTGGTTCGGTCTCGAACCAATAACAATCCGAAACTACTAACACGGCGACACTATGACATTACGACATTACGATTCATAACTAATAACGATTGGGAAGTCACTATACATGCGAGTGTGCACAGACGTCTACGCACCATCTTTGGGCCCCAAAAGTGTAAAATCTTGTTTGTTGAGCCTAGCTAGCCCAATGACCTGATCTTAAGGCCCGAAGATCTCTCTCTCTTACGAAGTGTTGGGTTTTACCGATCCGACATAACGTAAAAGGACTTTCAATGGCAAACATGTTGCTGGTCCCCAAGGGTCCTTCAGTGCTGCTAGTAAAGTCTGTAACTCACGATTGCGGGTTGGGCTTCGGGCCCTTCGCAATTGCAATGGTCTTGAACGACGCAGGGAAATACCGAGGGTTTCGCACCTTCTCTTCTTCCCTCCGCTCGTGGGACTACACAAGTCCGGGAGGATTGAGCGGTGTGAAGAATTACGAGTGACGCCTAAGGGATCGCTTGTAAGGTTGTCGATTGGACGTTTTCATTAACGCACGTCACAACACTTCACCACCCACTGTATTCTCAATGCCTCCGGAGCTCAACGGTTTCCTCTAACGCAACGAAACAACGGTACACAAACTAAGTAAAGCAAAGTGATAGGAAAACGTCGGGTTTTCCTAGGGTTTTCAACAATTACAATTATGAATTACCGGTCGAATTTCACAACTCTTACGCTTACATCTATAGAATTCAAACAAGCATACTCATGGATCATCACATATTTTTACACTATTCTATTTTTAGAAAATATCGGATTTTCTAATGGTTTTCAAACAATACATTGGATTTCAAACACTACTTATGAACTCACCAACATTTCATATGTTGACGTTTTCAAAATACTTGTATTCTCAGGTAACAGATAAGGTGAAGGATGATTTGTACTCTATGACGTTTTGTTGTGGTTTAAGTAGTATCAAACAGTTATTTTTTTTTGAGAATGTAATGTTCCGAACAATGTAATGAATGTAACGTTACCAGTTGTATCATTCCAAATGTTGGTGATGTATAATGTTATGTTTCATGTATATGCATTGTGATGGTATTCAATGAGTCACGATAGCCCCCGGACGTTTCCGCCGTCTGGTTTGGGGGTGTGACAGGTTGGTATCAGAGCTTTGTTTATAGTGAACTAGCATATCTAGCCACACATGGATATGCAACTATAAACCAAAAAGAGGGACTAACATAACTCTGAACAAAACAAGTAAATAAAACACCCTTGCTTGCACTAGGAATAGGAACATAACGCCGAACCAAACAAAAAAAACAAGAAAAAAAAATAATAATACTAGTGTCCCGGTTAATTCGGGAACTGTTCTTAGTGATACCAAGGAGTGAATGCAGCCTGATCAACTACATTCTCTCCAAAGTAAAACTAACACACGTCCTGATGAGATCGGGATTTCTAGGGAATCTAAAACTATACCCCTACCACCGAAAAGAGAACGTATGTTAGCTTGTGCCATAGCGTTAGAATCATAGGAAAGTGATAGCTTATTCGTATACTTTCTCCCAGTCTTCATGGAGGGAGAGCATCAGGGCATTCAGTTCCTCCAAGCCCCAGGGGCACACGGGGTACTCGAAGACGAACCAGAGGGGAATCAAGAGGGAGTCCACGGCGTTGAACCTGACGAGTACATGGACACCGACTACGAGTTCGAGGAGACCGACGATGACATGGAGGAGGATCAGGCCCCGGACAAGGGTCACGTTGCATCTCCTGTTAGCGAAGTGCAACAGGATCCCCACATCCCACCAATGAACTCCGCGAGGGAGAATCGCTCCCCAGAAGCCGTGATTACCGACTTACGGCAACAACTGTTCGCCATGGAAGCACGAGCCGTGCAAGCAGAGCTTGAGAGGGATGAGGTCATTGTAGACATGACAGAGATGGCGCAGCTGTTGGCTCAGCACTTTGGCATATGATTTCACCGTTATAGTAGGACGCAACTCATCGCGGTTAGGGATAGACTTATCTTAGTAGGTCGTTAGGAAATATGCTATGTACCCCGACTCTATGTTTAAGTGACTACACTACTCATAGAGTCGTTATGCTGTCGAACTAGTATCACTCATGTATGCTCCTACGAGCAAATTTTCATGTATCAAATGCGGATAATATTAATAAATTTTTACGTGTTTTATTACGATATTGCAAATTGCTATGTGTTGAGATATTATTATTGATTGGTCAATAGTAGTAGTGTTTAAGTTCGTACCATGCACCTAGTCAGTAGGATCACGACCTCACCGAAACCACATACCCTCAACATCTTTCCGTTTTGTCACAGAAAGATGCCTATCCGACCTACTCGCGGAAACCCAGGACCAACCCCACCTGAAGTTGACTCAGCCGCCTTCCAGGCAGCTGTATCTGTAGCAGTCACTGCAGCGATTGCGCAAATTCAACAAGGGAACAATGGAGGAGTCAATGGGCAAGGAGCCGGAAGTTCAAACAATGGAATGAATCAAAGACCCACCAAGACATGTACCTACAAGGACTTCACAAACGCCAAACCACGAACTTTTAATGGCACTGGAGGAGTGATCACTCTGAAGCGATGGATCGAAAAGGTGGAGTCGGTATTCGAGATATGCGACTGCCCTGAGCACATGAAGGTGAAGTTCGCAGCCTGCACTTTTGTGGATCAAGCACTCACCTGGTGGAACGGACATGTAGAATCCATGACACTCCCTGTAGCCAACTCTATACCGTGGACGGAGATGAAAGAAATGTTAATGGCAGAGTACTGCCCACGAGGCGAAATACAGAAGATGGAACAAGAGCTATGGAACCTCACTGTGCAGAATGCGAATATCGATGCCTACATATCGAGATTTAGCGAACTATCTCTGCTGTGCCCGGGTATGATCACCTCGGAAGGAAAGAAGATTGAGCGATTCATCTGGGGACTCACATCACCAATTCAAGGGAATGTGATAGCTGCAAACCCCGAAACATTTGACAGTGCAAAGAGACTGGCAAAAAGGTTGTACGACCATAACAACAAAAAGGGAGAGAAGCCAGTGGAGGCTGAGAAGACGAAGGAAGGAGATAGCAAGAGGGGAAAGAACAATAAGAGGAAGGGGCGCCAAGGCCCCGACACCTCCAAGAAGCAGCAGACAGTGGCGGTTAATGCTGTTACCACATCGGTTCCAGCCGCACCACATGCTCCAACCTCAGCCACTTCAAATGCTTCCAAACCTTATTCCGGTAATCTTCCCAAATGCAACAAGTGCGGTTTCCATCACTATGGAGAATGCAAGGATTTTCAGTGCACCATTTGCAACCGAAAGGGTCACACCGCAAAGTACTGCAAGGCTTACCCGTCCCATAACCAAAATCAGGGAATCAACAACAACAACCCTCGCAACAACAACAACGCCCATGCCAGCGGCAATAGCGTAGGGCCTATCTACACCTGCTTCGGATGCGGGAAGACTGGACACATCCGCCGAGACTGTCCCAACAACAACAATTTAAGAAATGGAGGAACAGGAAGGATGTTGACCATGGGTCAGAGTGAGGCTATTCAAGACCCTTCTGTTGTTACCGGTACGTTTCTCTTAAACCACTCATATGCATGTATCTTATTTGACACCGGAGCGGAGCGAAGTTTCGTAAGCAATAAGTTTAAGCACTTATTAAAACAACTTCCCCAAAAGCTAAATGAAGCCTATACGGTGGAAATGGCCAATGGGAAAACCGAATCCACTGGGGAAATCTACACCGGATGTACCCTAACTCTTAATCGACACGTTTTTCGAATAGACCTAATGCCAGTGTCAATTAGGAGCTTCGATGTGATCATCGGCATGGACTGGTTAAGCCCCCACCATGCCGAAATTATGTGTCATGAGAAGGTCGTTCGTCTTCGCCTCCCAAATCACGAAACCCTGGTAATTTACGGGGACAAATCTAGCATGAACCTTCGCCTCGTTTCGTGCATCAAAGCACAGAAGTATCTAAGAAGGAACAATCTGGCATTCCTGGCTCACGTGGTGGATAAAACCAAGGAGGAGATTAACGTTCGAGACATTCCCGTAGCATGTGAATTTCCGGACGTGTTTCCTGAAGATCTCCCGGGAGTACCCCCAGAGAGACAGGTTGAGTTTCGAATCGACCTTATTCCAGGAGTAACTCCTCTCGCTAAATCACCCTACCGGCTAGCTCCTGCCGAGATGCAGGAATTATCCAGCCAACTCAGCGAACTTTTGGATAAGGGATTTATACGACCTAGTTACTCGCCATGGGGAGCTCCGGTGCTCTTTGTCAAAAAGAAAGACGGATCTTTTAGAATGTGTATCGATTACAGAGAGTTAAATAAACTCACAATCAAGAACCGCTACCCACTCCCACGAATCGCTGACCTATTTGACCAGCTCCAAGGAGCTAGTTATTTTTCTAAAATAGATCTACGGTCCGGATACCACCAACTCAAAGTCCGGGAAGAGGATATTCCAAAAACCGCTTTCCGAACTCGCTACGGACATTATGAATTTGTCGTAATGCCCTTCGGTCTAACGAATGCCCCTGCCGCATTTATGGACCTAATGAATTGAATCTGCCGACCGTTTCTCGACAACTTTGTCATTGTTTTTATCGATGACATCCTAGTCTATTCTCGAAGCAAGGAAGAGCATGGCCAACATCTTCGACAAGTCTTAGAAACTCTACGATCAGAAAAACTTTACGCCAAACTCTCCAAGTGTGAGTTCTGGCTGCGGAGCGTGAACTTCCTAGGTCATGTAGTCAGCCAAGATGGAATCCATGTGGATCCCTCTAAGGTCAAAGCTGTAGAAGGATGGGCAATCCCGACAACGCCCACAGAAATTCGTCAATTCTTGGGATTAGCAGGCTACTATAGGAGGTTCATTCAAAACTTCTCTAAGATCGCCAAGCCACTTACCTCGCTTACGCAAAAGGGCGTACCATTCAAATGGACAGACAAACAAGAGATTGCGTTTCGAACCTTGAAACAAGCTCTCTGTAGCGCACCGGTACTATCTCTGCCTGAAGGAACGGAAGATTTTGTAGTCTACTGCGACGCGTCAAATCAGGGTTTAGGTTGCGTTCTCATGCAACGTGGGAGAGTGATAGCCTATGCATCCCGCCAGCTAAAGACGCATGAAGTAAACTACACGACCCATACCTAGAGTTGGGAGTTGTAGTCTTTGCCCTAAAAATTTGGAGGCATTACCTTTACGGTACAAAGTGCACCATCTTCACGGATCACAAGAGTCTCCAACACATCTTGAACCAAAAGGAGTTAAACATGAGGCAACGAAGATGGGTTGAGTTGCTAAATGATTATGAGTGTGAGATTAAGTACCACCCAGGCAAGGCCAACGTGGTAGTTGATGCATTAAGTCGGAAGGAGTACTCTAATCGTTGTACGAAAACTCTCTCGATACCCATTCAATCACACCTGGCCACTCAAATTGCAGTAGCCCAGTCAGAGGCCATGAAGACAGAAAATAGAGCAAGCGAAGTATTGCGCGGAATGGAAAAGAACCTGGAGGCAAAGGAGAATGGAGTATACTATTTCATGAACCGTATTTGGGTCCCTAAATTTGGTGGGTTTAGAGATGTTGTCATGAAGGAAGCCCACAAGACGCGATACTCCATTCATCCCAGTTCCGATAAGATGTATTTGGATATTAAGCAACACTATTGGTGGCCTAACATGAAGGCGGAAATCGCGACCTACGTCAGTAAGTGCCTTACGTGCGCCAAAGTAAAAGTGGAATACCAAAAACCCTCAGGATTGTTACAGCAACCGGCAATCCCTGAGTGGAAATGGGAGGGGATTTCTATGGATTTCGTGACCAAGCTACCCAAAACGTCGGATGGATTAGACACTATATGGGTAATAATCGACCGACTAACGAAATCTGTCCATTTCCTGCCGATTAAAGAATCGTACAAGATGGAGAGATTGACGCGTTTATACATTCGAGAGATCGTGAGACTCCACGGAATACCAACATCTATCATCTCGGATAGGGACAGTAGGTTCACGTCCCGATTTTGGCAATCACTCCATAAGGCGATGGGAACAAACCTCGATATGAGCACCGCTTATCATCCACAAACGGATGGTCAAAGGGAGCGAACCATCCAAACGCTCGAAGATATGCTCCGCGCATGCGTGATAGACTTTGGAAAGTCTTGGGATACCCACCTACCCTTAATCGAGTTCTCATACAACAATAGTTACCATTCGAGCATCAAGGTGGCTCCTTTCGAAGCACTATACGGGCGTAAATGTAGATCACCGCCATGTTGGGCTGAAGTAGGTGACACCCAGCTAGCAAAAACCCATACGTCGGACAAAACACTAACGGGACCGGAGATCATCCGTGAAACCATGGAAAAGATCGTTCAAATCAGAGCTCGACTGCAAGCATCGCGTGACCGACAAAAGAGCTACGCTGACAAACGGCGGAAGCCCTTAGAATTTCAGGTCGGTGACCGAGTACTGTTAAAAGTCTCGCCCTGGAAAGGGGTTATACGTTTCGGAAAACGGGGAAAACTAAATCCGCGATACGTTGGACCTTTCGAAATCGTCGCCCGAATTGGTCCAGTAGCATACAGGCTGCAACTACCCGCAGAGCTAAATGGTGTACACCCCGTGTTTCACGTCTCTAATCTGAAGAAGTGTCTCTCAGATGAAACACTCGTCATTCCTCTTGACGAAATCGAAATCAATGACAAACTCCTGTTCGTTGAGGAACCAATTGAAATCATGGACAGGGAGGTGAAGCGTACTAAGCAGAGTCGCATCCCGATCATGAAAGTACGGTGGAACGCAAAGCGTGGGCCAGAATTCACTTGGGAACGCGAAGACCAAATGAAGCAAAAGTACCCTCACCTATTCTAGCATTCTCAAATCTAGCTTTCAAACAGAATTTCGGGACGAAATTCCCTCTAACGGGGGGATGATGTCACAACTAGAAATTTTGTGTCTTGTAATCATTATACTCAAGTAAATGTTGAATTCAAAAACTCAAGAGCATGTATGATGCTTACTCAATGGAAAACTAAACCCCAATTCACTACATCAAGCAATTGGAAACCCTAGAAGTTCTTGATTAGGTCCATTTTGGACTAGGACTTCCTTATTGGACTCTATGGACCAATAAGCTTCCAATTTGACTATCATGGGTTTAGAACCCTTAAATGGACTCTAATTGGACCCACATCTATTTATTTCAACATTTTGGGCCATATTGGGCCTAGAATGAAATAAATTAATGACTATGAACCATAACCCTAACAAGTCATAAAAATCACGTTTATATTTATTTGGACCAAAAAAAAATCACTCAACTTAACCATGAAAATTGGGCTTAAGCATTTAAGGCCCAAACATTCTCTTTTCCCCCACCATTCTCGGCCCAAGTCCAAATAAAAGGGTGGAGTTGACTTCTTGCATGACACATCATCTTTGTATGGAGGATATCTAAGCATTACCCTTCAAAAATCCATGCATTCTCATTCTTCCATGCAAACATCACCTCAAGGTCTTTTCTTCTCTCTCTCCCTCCCCCTTCTTGTTTCGACCGAGAGTAACCCTCACACACACACACTCACAAAAATCTCTCAAGCTCTCTCAAGAACATCCCTTCCTCTCCCCTCAAAATCTCGAAAATTAGGAAGCATTCAAGAAGGAATTTCCACAAATTCTTCATTTAAGGTAATATTATGCTTGGATCTATGAATTAGATTCTTTTTGTTATCAAAATCTTTTCCTAATCCATGCAAAAATCATGATCTTACACCCTAGAAACACTCAAACTCGAGATCTTCAAGGAAAGAGTGCTAAGGCCAAAAATCACCAAGTGTTCTTCCATATTCTCTTCAAAAACCGAAACTACATCCTAAGGTGAGTTTCATACCCCCTTATTTTCGGTTTTTATAAGTTTTTGTGGGGGAGAATACAAGAAAAGTTGTAGATCCATCATTATGTGTATGTTGTGGTTGATTTCTATGCTTATATGTATGTTTTGTATGATTTTGATGCTAGATCTAGTGATGAAATACTAAAAACCGAGATATATATTTTATTCTAGCATAAAATATACTATTACATGCAAAGTATACTAAGAAAAATAGCCAAGTGGCTTGACAACACTTAATTTGGGCTAAAAACTCATTTTTTTGACACAAAATGTTGAAAATACAAAGTTGAAGGGCCTAAAATGAAATATTTCGAAATATGATGGGTGAGATGAGACAAAACAGTTTATATAATGTATTTTCTGAAAATATACTATTTGGAGGGTTAAAAACATAAATTCCAAGCTTATTGGGCTAAATATGACATTTTCGGCCCAATGAGGCCCAATAAGCGAAATTTTCTATTTTGGAGGACCAAAACTGCACTTTTCTGTAAAACAGTGGACTATAAGTGTTCCATGTACTTTTCAAAGGTTTAAAATGCTTTTCAAATTTAAAAAGGACCAAAGTTGCAAAATTTTTCCAAATTGGGAAAAAATGTAAAAATTGCGAAAAAGAGGGGTTATAACCGAGAAAACTGCAATTTCAAGGACTTAAGCTGTTTTCTATGAAAAATATGCTGGAAAATACTTATTTCAATAATTTTTGGTGTTAAAATGTCAAGAAAATTGATTTAAGGACCAAACCGGGAAGTTTTTAAATAAAGGGGTGAAAAGGGTAAATTTTACAAATAAGGAGGGACTGAAAACAGAAAATTCTCAAGGCTAGTTCGATACATGCAATTTGACCAAATAATGGTACCACGCCTATCGACGAAATACAATACATTACAATACCAAAAGTCGTTGTCAAACGAATTGGTTCGGTCTCGAACCAATAACAATCCGAAACTACTAACACGGCGACACTATGACATTACGACATTACGATTCATAACTAATAACGATTGGGAAGTCACTATACATGCGAGTGTGCACAGACGTCTACGCACCATCTTTGGGCCCCAAAAGTGTAAAATCTTGTTTGTTGAGCCTAGCTAGCCCAATGACCTGATCTTAAGGCCCGAAGATCTCTCTCTCTTACGAAGTGTTGGGTTTTACCGATCCGACATAACGTAAAAGGACTTTCAATGGCAAACATGTTGCTGGTCCCCAAGGGTCCTTCAGTGCTGCTAGTAAAGTCTGTAACTCACGATTGCGGGTTGGGCTTCGGGCCCTTCGCAATTGCAATGGTCTTGAACGACGCAGGGAAATACCGAGGGTTTCGCACCTTCTCTTCTTCCCTCCGGTCGTGGGACTACACAAGTCCGAGAGGATTGAGCGGTGTGAAGAATTACGAGTGACGCCTAAGGGATCGCTTGTAAGGTTGTCGATTGGACGTTTTCATTAACGCACGTCACAACACTTCACCACCCACTGTATTCTCAATGCCTCCGGAGCTCAACGGTTTCCTCTAACGCAACGAAACAACGGTACACAAACTAAGTAAAGCAAAGTGATAGGAAAACGTCGGGTTTTCCTAGGGTTTTCAACAATTACAATTATGAATTACCGGTCGAATTTCACAACTCTTACGCTTACATCTATAGAATTCAAACAAGCATACTCATGGATCATCACATATTTTTACACTATTCTATTTTTAGAAAATATCGGATTTTCTGATGGTTTTCAAACAATACATTGGATTTCAAACACTACTTATGAACTCACCAACATTTCATATGTTGACGTTTTCAAAATACTTGTATTCTCAGGTAACAGATAAGGTGAAGGATGATTTGTACTCTATGACGTTTTGCTGTGGTTTAAGTAGTATCAAACAGTTATTTTTTTTTGAGAATGTAATGTTCCGAACAATGTAATGAATGTAACGTTACCAGTTGTATCATTCCAAATGTTGGTGATGTATAATGTTATGTTTCATGTATATGCATTGTGATGGTATTCAATGAGTCACGATAGCCCCCGGACGTTTCCGTCGTCTGGTTCGGGGGTGTTAAGGCCGAAAATCACCAAACTTTCTTCCATATTCTCTTCAAAAACCGAAAGCTTCAAACAAGGTGAGCTTCATACCCCCTATTTTCGGTTTTCATGAGTTTTTTTTTTTTTTTTTGGGGGGGGGGGGGGGGGGGGGGAATACAAGTGAAAGTGTAGATCTATATGTATTTTGTATGCTTGGTATGATTCCATGCTTATATGTGTGATTTTTGTGTGTTATAATGTTGGATATAGTCATAAAACCCCTCAAAACCGAGATATACCTCTAGTTAAAAGACTCTAGCATCAATTATGCTTCTACATACAAAGTATTTCTAGAAAAGTGGTTATATGGTTTAGTAACAATTTCTTTGAGCTAAAAACACCATTTTTGGACCTAAAATGCGAAAAATACAAACTTTAAGGGCCTAAATTGACAAATCACGAACTTTGATGGTTGAACTATGTCAAAACAGTTTCAATAAAGAAATTTCTGGAAATATACTTATTTAGAGGATTAAAAACATAAACTTCAAGCTTAATGGGCTAAAAATGACATTTTAGGCCCAATGAGGCCCATTATGCGAGATTTTCTGTTTTGGAGGGTCAAAACTGCATTTTCCTGTAAAACAGTGGACTATAAGTGTTCCAAGTCCTTTTCAAAGGTTTAAAATGCTTTTTAAATTTAAGATGGACTAAAGTTGCAAAAAAATTTCAAATTGGGCCAAAATTGTCAAACTTTCGAAAAAGAAGGGTTATAGCTGAGAAAAACTGAAATTCAGGGACTTAAGCTGTTTTCTATGAAAAATATGCTGGAAAATACTTATTTCAATAATTTTTAGTATTAAAATGTCAAGAAAATTGATTTAATGACCAAACCGGAAAGTTTTTAAATAAAGGGTTGAAAAAGTAAATTTTTACAAATAATGAGGGGCTGAAAACAGAAATTTCTCAAGACTAGTTCAATACATGCAAATTGATCCAATGATGATACCATAATTATCGACGAAATACAATACATTACAACACCAAAAGTCGTTGTCAAATGAATTGGTTCGGTCTCGAACCAATAAAAATCCGAAATTACTAACACGACAACACTATGACATTACGACATTACGATAACGATTGGGAAGTCACTATACATGCGAGTGTGCACAGACGTCTACGCACCACCTTTGGGCCCCAAAAGTGTAAAATCTTGTTCGTTGAGCCTAGCTAGCCCAATGACCTGATCTTAAGGCCCGAAGACCTCTCTCTTACGAAGTGTTGGGTTTCACCGATCCGACATAACGTAAAAGGACTTTCAATGGCTTGTATACCACTGGTCCCCAAGGGTCCTTGGTATTGCTAGTAAAGTCTACCTTTTCATGCGAGGCGGGTCTGGGACCCCTCGTACCTTTTATCCCCAACCGGCTAATGGAGTTATTGAGGCCTTCGTGTCCTCGTTCTCTTCGGGTGTGGGACTACACGTAGTCAGGGCGGTTGGAGAACGTGATTAGTACGGACGACGCCTTCGGGATCGTTAGTATCGCTATAGACTAGTCGTTTGTGTAACGTGTGTTTGTAGCAAATAATCATGCTCAACAATAATCCAACGTCGCCTGGTACCGACAACTTCACACGTTGCAATTGTTTCAATGTACGAATTAGGAAAACATCGGGTTTTCCTAGGGTATTTCAATACATACGGATTCGGAATACACACAAATTTTAGATGAACAAATTTTACAAGTATAGAAACAAACAAGTATACCTATGGATCTTCACACATTTTGACTTTACTATTTTCAGAAAATATCGGATTTTCTGGTGTTTCTCAAAACATTACAAACATTGGATTTCAAACATTACTTATGAACTCACCAACATTTCATATGTTGACGTTTTTCAAAATACTTGTATTCTCAGGTAACAGATAAAGTGGAGGATGAATTGTACTCTATGACGTTTTGCTGTGGTTTAATTTAGTATCAAACAGTTATTTTTGAGAATGTCATGTTTTGGAAACAATGTAATGGATGTAAACGCTACCAGTTGTATCATTCCAAATGTTGGTGATGTATAATGTTATGTTTCATGTATATGCAATGTGATGGTATTCAATTGAGTCACGATAGCCCTCGGACGTTTCCGCCGTCTGGTTCGGGGGTGTGACAATATGTATAACGGGAAGGGACAGATGATTGGCATATCTGTATACACCGAGTGAGGCTCGATGCCGAATGCGTGTCTCCGAATTAAGGATCCATTTTGGACCCGCACGATAAACATTCCATGTTTTTTGGTGGTCGAGTCCTTTACCGCCGTTGGAAAGCTTGTATTGGTAGCATGCAGTTGATAAATTATTTAAATCGTTGCTACCACTTTTGTGCATATTTTTAAGATTTTTTAATATGCCATTAAATTTGGTACAAAGCGCTTGTAGGTCATGCCATTTTCCATTCACCGAATTGTACGTCCAATTTGTTTGCCTTCTTAATAGCACGTTAAAGTGGTCTAAAACACGATTCCAAAAACTTTGTCCTGATTGCGCTTTGCCGGTTTACGCATCTTGCGATATGAAAATTCAAGCTTTCTCTAAAGCTTCTTCCTCTTCTTCACTCCAACATATAGTTTTTTTCTTTACCATTTCCTTTATTTTGCCTTCTTCTAGATGGTGATTGTGTTTCTTGGACGATTTCGTCGTCGTCATTATCGAGGTTTATAGGTTGGGATTGAGAAAATGGAACTTGAGATGATTGTGTTTGAAATTGTTGAGGTTGAGAAGGTTGGTATTGGAATTGCTGAGAAGGTTGTTGTTGAAAAGCTTGGAAGTAGGGTTGATCGAATTATTATGGTCTTTGTTGTTGGTAGTAGTTTGTGGGTATGGAAGGTTGGTGAATAGAAATTATTGTTGAATTAAGGATGTTAACATTTGCATGTAACCAAGATGTGCATATCGATCACTTGAAGTGTTTGGAGGGGTTTGTTATTTTGATTTGGATTCGTAATTTTGAATAAAATAGAACGATGATGTATGCCTGTAGTGTGAAATGTGTATAAAATAGTTGATATTTATATTTAGGTTGTATGGTTTTAATTTGAAAAATAAACAAATTTGTTTTTTTATATACAAACACATGCATGCAATATGTATGTTTTTGACTTTTTGAAAAGAAATGAATTCATTGGTTGTGATCAAGTGTAGATCCAACCACTTCACAAGACGACTACTTTGGAGTAGTGTTTACGATGTGGGTACATATGTCACATTGGACTTCACATGCGATTTTGTCTTCCGTAGCTGAAGGATTTGAACTCAATCATAATATAATTTGTCACGTTTTAATGAGCTAGTTCAACTCGATAATAATAGAATCCTTAAGGAGACATTCAATAACCATCAACTGTTAAATGTGAAAAATAAAACTTATTTTAATAAAAGATATTTTTTTGGAACTGGGAAATATATTAAGTAAATAGAGCAAACCCAAAACTAGCAAGTTGCTAGAGAAGGGGCAGAACAACGTGTTTAAAAATTGCAATTGACAATTTAAAAGCAAAGAAAAGGATCCGTGCACTAATCAAACCAATCGAGATTCCTTGGAGAAGTTCTCTTAAATTTGATTCATGTGAATACTATAGATTTTATCATGTCTGTCAACAAAGTAAGTGAAATTCGTCGGTTGTTGAAGAACCTATCGTTTCTTGAGTTTTATACCTAAGAGTTGTAATTTTAAAAAATATTTATCATTCCATTGTTGTTTCAAACTTATTTACCAAAATATAGTATTTTTTTTGGTAACTTTCAATTACTTAAATTTAATAAAATATATTTTAGATATTAATTAGGTAACTTTGTATTTATCATTAGGTCCACAATATAATTTTATGTACAAGAGAATGAAAAAACCGCGTAACCTTACTTTTTATTAATTTATCATATTAATTTTTTTTTTTTCAGTTGAACCATTCTTGATTTGCAGGTTTTTTTGAGCGGTGAACATAACTATTTTAAGCCGTTAAAAAAACCATAAACTTTATTAAAAAAATTAGAAACGGTAATAAGTAATTCTTAATTGTTTTATTATACATTGTTTTTTATTATTTATTTTTAAAACAATGTGATTTCTAAATTTATAATCATTTTGAATACAACCATACAAAATACCAATAAGACTAAGATGAACATCAAATGGTATAAATATAAATAAGGATAAATCTTAAATAATCAATCATTATTAATATAATATTAGGAATTTTTTAACATAAATAACCAAAAATCTAGAATAAATACTACTCATTCAATCACTTTCACATATCCATAAGTCGTTTTCTAGGCTTAGAAAGACATGTTTTTTTATCATGACCACTTTGTCTTCACAATCCACAAAGATTAGCATTTTTCATTTTTTAATGTCCATTCCATTTTGTAGCCTTGTTGAACGAGGGCGACCTTTTTCCTTTTGTTTTAACTTTGAATTTGGAAGCATTCCTCGAATAGATGTCTCGGGCCAATATGTTTCATGAGGGACCAGGGAAAAATCAAATGCCCAGGTAGCATAATATTCAAATATAGAGTAATATTGTTGAATATATTGACTCGTATTTAAAGAAACATAGGCGTATGCACTCAAGACATAAGAACACAGATACTTATATATCTCCCACTTACCACATGTGCAAGTTTTTTTCTCCAAATCAACTACTTGCACATTTTTTCCTTTTAGAGTAACCACCTCAATTATTCCCTTTTCTCGGTTGAAAGATTTCAAGGTGTGTGCACTAGCTTTTGACATTGATGCCGCTTGTTTTACAACAACATGAGGAGTAAACACATCTCTATTAGCTTGAGCAGTAGGTCCCAAAGAATGTCTCACATCAAAGTAGTGAACCAATCTATAGAATGTAAGTTGGACACATGAAGTGATTGGTAAAAAATGAGCACCTTTAAGTACACTATTAAAAAGCTTTGTGAAACGACCAAAAATACGACCCAAAAATTTTTGTTTTTAATATAATCAAAACTATAATCAGAGTATCATATAAATAAACCATGCGTGATAAGTCCCAAAATATAATAAAGTACTGTGCGGAAACTGTATCATACTACATCAAATCAACAACTAAATCAATCCCAGACTAAAGCTGAGGCGGTGGTGTGTGCGATGCCGTCACCCCGAGCTCTTCCCTTTGCTTGCGGAAGTACCTGAAACCAAAACTGAAACTGTAAGCACGAAGCTTAGTGAGCTCCCCCAAATTACCACATACCATACAAAACATATAAACACATATTGGGCCTTGCCCACTGCATCGGGCCGGGGCCCGGAAACTGCATCGGACCGAAGTCCGGAACTGACTGGGACCTTGTCCCCTGCATCGGACCAAAGTCCGGAACTAACTGCATCGGACCGGAGTCCAGAACTGACTGCATCGGACCGAAGTCCGGAACTGACTGGGACCGTGTCCCCTGCATCGGACCGAGGTCCGGAACTGACTGAGCATAGTATAGCATATCATAACAATTATACTGCATACTGCATCGGGCCGTAGCCCGGAACATAAACACATACACATAGCGCATAAATTATGTCTGAACCACGAAGGCATCAAACATACTAACTACTACATTGGACCGAAGTCCGGAACTACTACTAACTGAACGGGCCGGCATTGTGGCCTTAGACCCGTCCCTACTGGAAGGAAACTCACCTCGTAAGCTAGCGGATGAGTGTGTGGCTCGGAAGGCTAACGGCTGCTGCTCCTGAATCTCCTCGGCTACAAATCCATAAACACACTCAATCAATCACTAACACTACACTCGGGGTAAAATGACTCTTTTACCCTTGGTCAAAGTCAACTTACTCAGGGCTGACTCGCCGAGTCGGGATACCCAACTCGCCGAGTCCTAGACTTTCCTCTCAACTCTTACACGCTGGTACTTGTCGAGTGTGGCATCGACTCGACGAGTACCCTCTGGATCCAAGAACTCAGATGATCTTCATCCGACTCGCCGAGTCGGATGAACAGACTCGACGAGTTGTTCTTGATCCCCAAGAAGATTGCCTTGGACTCGCCGAGTTGTATGAACAAACTCGCCGAGTCCCTCCATTACTGAGTCTACTCTCAACTCGCTGAGTCCACTCCCTAACTCACCTCGTCCACTCGACATTGATAAAACTGAAGAACTCAGGACTCGCGACCCGACTCGTCGAGTCGCCGCCATGCAACATATTTTTACTCGATTTCTCTTGAATCCAACACATGCAAATGATAGATCTAGGTCCAATAAGCTGTGTTACCACGTAAAGTTTCCAACTTTACGTGCACAACCTCATGAATAAGGGAAATAAGACTAAAAGATGCACAACAAGAGTAGATCCATGGCTAATATGCAATGTAACTCCAAAATGACAGTAGATCTAGGCTCTACAACACCCCAACACTCAGATCCAAAGGTATTTCGACTTATTAACACATTCATGCAAACATAAGGCTTGGAACAACATCAAATAGCCCTTAAAAGAGCTCTAATGGAAGTTTAAGCATGTAACCAGAAGGGAACTCCGAAAATACCTCAATAAGCTCAGATTTGACCTTGGATCTTTGCACTACAACTCGTTTCCTTGCTTCCTTCTTCTTCTCCTTCTTCACACCTTCACAAAATGGAACTAAATCACTTATAGGCTCTCAAATGGAAGGGTTAGGGTTTCTCACAGAGCTCTCAGGGTGAAAGTGGCGAGAATGAGGCTATAATGGGGTTTAAATAGTGAGCAAACCCGGGGATTTAGGGTTTCACCCAGACGGACGGACTCACCGAGTCCGGGATATGGACTCGCCGAGTCGCCGGCTCCCGCGTGCACCAAAATGCGCGACCCAACTCGGCGAGTCAGGCTAGAACTCACCGAGTCCCTCTTGAAGACTTAGACCATTAACAATTAATTAACATACCGGAAACGAGTCGTTACACTTTGGCATATTTGTAGTGAGCAGCCCATAACGTTTCCCACCATCATGTGCAAGTGTCCATCTACAAAGTGAATGTACCTCGAGCCACTGATGAGCTTGTGCATTTGGTTTTCCAATTTTTCCATGACAGAGTTGAACTTACGAACTTAATTTTGACTTCCAGCACAATAAGCTAAAACTTTTAAATGTGAGTTGCGAAACTTTTCATGAAAGTTGTTGAAAAAATGTCGCAAATAGTACCTGTACAAATCCTTTCAAATGTGAACAATAAATTAAAAGTACCATAAAAGTGGTTAAAGAAATTAAATAAACAATACCTGTGAAAACTATGGGGCTCCAACCATAGTGATCCTTGCTCATTAACTACCTTTAGGATTCCACTATGACGGTCATATATTAAACAAATTTTGTCACGTTCTTTCACCACATGTTTCTTGACATGATTAAGAAACCAATACTTGTAATATGACATGGTCTCAACAATAGCAAATGCAAGAGGAAAAATCTGATTGTTACCATTAACTCCCATTCCAGTCATCATCTTTCCCTTATACTTACCATATAAATGTGTCGCATCAATGCTAACAACATGCCGACAATGCACAAATTCATTGATAGAAGGAGCAAACCCAAAAAAACACGTATGAACTCCACTTTATCAACATTACTCTCCCCTCGATCCATATTATTATCCATGTGATCCACATTACTCAATCTAGCAGTGCACCATTCAACTATAGTTCTTGGATTGTAAAATTGAAGTGCAACCATAAATTTTGGTAAAACAATATAAGATTCTTCCCAGTTTCTAAATATATGTTCAATCGCCTTCTGCTTTCCCACCTAGACTTTCCCGAATGAAGGAGTATATCCTAATTTATCAATTATTTCAGTTCTCAGGGTAGGAATCCTAATAGATGTTTGTTCCTTAATATGGTGTTCAGTTTCTTGAGCGATCAAGCTCGCATCCAGATTTAGATGATATTGAGTAATCCTATACTGGAAACAAGGATGTGGACCAATATATTGTGTTATCTCAAAATACCCACTACGTTTACATTTACATGCACGTAATTGCCACTTACAACCAGTTTGTGAACACAACTTACATCTTACCTTCCAAATTGTTGGACATGTTTCAACTACTTCATATTCTCGATGCTTCCTAATCGTGTAAAGCTTAATAGCTATAGACCAAGTTCATCCTTATTCTTAAAAGAATTTTCTCCTAATTCTTAAGTTAAATGACTTTTATTTTTAGAGTGTGACACCACCCAATTGTCAACATTAGCCACATCTATTCCTTCTAAACTATTAAAATTAGAAGGTACCTCGATGTCAGCTCCATATGTGGTTACATCTTCTCCATTTTCAGTCATCCCCACTTTCATATCCTTCATTGTCCGTGTCAAATCCGCTACTCATTCCATTGTTCAGGACGAAAAATCGAGAAATTATGTTGAAGTCCTTGTTGTGAATCATGTTTGACACAACATCAATATGATTCACATTAGGTAATAAAATAATGTTCCTTTCTTCTTCTATCAAAACTGATTCTTGAGTTCTACGAGTAATATAACAAAAAAAAAATTATAAGTGGAAACAATAACAAATTATAATTACAAAATTGTGATAAAAAACAGGAACATACTAAAATGGATTGTTTATTTAGTCTTTATCGTGAATGCATGTATAGATAAAAAGTAAAACAAATGGACTATTTTTAATTCCCAGGACATCCTATTCTATATGACTTTTTCTTCAAAGTAATAGTTTATAGACAACACTAGTAACTTTTCTCTAGTGACAACAGAAAGGCAACAAGATAACCTCAAACTTATTATAGAATAGCCCTAACATATTTCACAAAAATCATAATATGACAAAAGTAGCCCCAAATAAATTTCACAAAAATCATCAAAGAAACAAAATGTTAAAATTTTGAAATTTGATGTGTAATATGATTTTTAGTACCTGGGTGTTATATCCAATGTTTTAAAGTCCGATTTGAACCGGCCGGTCTAACCGGTTGGACCGGAAACCGGGAGAGGGAGCGGTTCAATTATCACCGGTTTTATATTGATTTCTAAACTAGATTAAACCGGTAGGTTTTTAGAAAAAATCGTTTGAACTTGTAAACATCAAATTTATAATTTTTATATGTATGTACGTGTAGGAAAATAGAAAAAAACATGAAAAATATAGAAACCGATTAACGTGACGGTCGAACCGGTTAAACCGGGAACCGATCACCATATCAGTTCAACTAAAAAACTGGTTTTTAAAACATTGGTTATATCCAAGTGATTTTTATCTCGATTGACGTCAAACTCTAAGTATAGATCATTGTTACTTTACTCGGAGACTTGTTGTAATTTATACATTCTTCCCCATCACAAATTTTTCCGTACCGGTAACATAGCAAAGTAACAAATTTTGATGTCATGTTGACAAAAATCTATAAAAAACACAAAAACAATTATTAAAATAAGGTAACACATTAATTTATACATAAATGCATTTACTACGAAACCTATAAAATATACAAAAGAAAATTTTGAAAGAAATTTACATTATCATGATTAATAATGAGGAGTTGAAAGTCATCCATCTTGCTTCAAGTCACACGTATTGATAAAAAGGACTCAAGAACAATAAAATTAAAAGCTTTAAAATTAATATAAAAACATGAAGTACATTGGTTAAGGAATCAATAAAGCCCTTTTATGCAACAAAAATTGATCTAAGAAAAATTGACACTAACATAAACCAATAAGTCAATGAGAAGAAAGTCTTACCGTAGGAAAAATTGAAGAAGATGATTGTGATGAGGCAAGAACGCGTGTGTGAATGTTGAAGTCCTTTCCTAGGATAATACGGTTTTTTATTCTTTTAAATAAAACTACAATTATTTTGTAAATAATTTTCAGACTATCCCATTTTGGTAAATACTTTTCAAAACTACATATCTTTGTAAAAAAACTCATTGTTCTACATATCTTTGTAAAAAAACTCATTGTTTCATGCCCTCCATATATGGTGGTTCCCTAGCAAACGACTTGTAAATTAGTTTGTTCGCAATTCCCCATCTAGCTCCAAAATCAAGGACCTCCGCGGTTGTGTTGAACGGATAAGAGGCCATTTAAAAACCCATTCCATCACCAACCTTGCAAACAGATCCTCATTTTTTCATTTAAAAATGTTTCAATCTTTAGGTTTTACTTTTACCACTTGGTTAGTGTGTTCTTGGCAATAAAATTACAACGGAATCCGCATCCACTTTTGGGTCTCCTCTTTGAGAAATGAGAAGCATATAAGCTCAGACTGCGTGGGGTTCTCGCTACTTCCAACCATTCAGAGAGGAAAGAGATGGCCGGAGGTAACCCTGTGAAGGGCTCATCCAACAAGCCATCAGCTTCTTCCTCCGCTTCTCACCACCGCAAATCTAATCGGGAATCCGGTCCCAATAACACAGCATCTGCCCCTTCCAAACCCTCTCCTTCAAAACCGCCATCTAACTCCAAACCCTCCCCTTCTTCCAGGCACAAACCATCTCCAAAGCTCAACCCCAATCCAATCCCCTCGCCCCATCCCAGACCCGAAAACTTTGCACCACCGCCTTTGCCACCGCCACCTCCGGCGTATGGTTTTCACATGCTCGATCGCAGAACAATCATTCTCGCTGATGGTAGTGCTCGCTCCTACTTCGCTTTGCCACCGGATTACCAAGATTTCCCCCCGCCGCTCCCTAGGCCCCCAATGCGGCCTCACGGCCCGGAGCCTTGGTTAGGGTTTGATCGACAATTTCCACCTGGCCGACCGATCCCCGGAGGGGATGATCAATATCGTCAACAGAATCAAGATTATTGGAATTCGCTAGGACCTGAAGGCTCTCGTAAGAGGAAATTTGGTGATGAAAGAGATGGGAGAGAAGTGGGTGAAGTCAACGACGAGTTCGCAAGGCAAAGACAACAGCTTTTGCAGTATGGAAATATGATTTCAAGTTCTAATGGATCTCATATGGCGGGCCCAAGTAATCGAGTTCAGCTTGATGAAACGAGGGCACCCAAGTATATGAGACCTGAAGGGGAGTATAGGAATTTGCAGGGTAGGCATAATGAGATTGATCCAGCAAAGTTTAAAAGTGCATTTATGAATTTTATCAGACTGATAAACGAGAATTCAAATCAGAAGAAGAAATACTTAGCAGATGGTAAACAGGGTTCTCTTCAGTGTCTTGCATGCGGCAGGTTTGATAAAGTTTTAATTTTTAATCTAGTATTTCAGTTACTAATTTCTTCTATTATGTTTTATGGAGAAGTGTTTCTGCGTTCTATGCTTCTCCTATTACTGATTTCTTCTATTAAGTTTTAATTTAGCGTTTCATTTACTTCTTTAACTTTTATTTAAATCTGTTGTGTGATTGCGATATAGCATTTGATTCAATTTGGTATACAGTGCAGATGCTGTGCAACACTTGGTATAAGTTACAACTATATTTTATATAGTATTACATAGTACTATTATCTATGTTATAGGCAACAACATAGATCTATCATAATGGTGTTTAGTATTTAGTTCTAATATCTACCATCTTATATAGGATGCTGAAATGGTAGCAGTATATAAGTTTTCAATATACTCTTTTCTACAACATACATAGAACTATAGAAGTAACAAACTGTGAACAACTGTGTTTAAGGTTTTTTGGTGAAATTGTTGTGATATAAGCATGGAAAAGGCTAAGGCCCTCCATTTTTACAAGTTATAGTTTAGAATGTATGTAAAAGTTCTTGTGGTTTCAAATTCTTACACCAGATTTTGCTTAATTGTAGCTTTAAGCCTCTGACTAAGCCTTGAAGCTTTCATCATAATTACTCAAGAATGTAAACCTTTAGATTCTTTCCATACAATTCTTGGAATACTCTACATTGAGTGATATACATGTCCTCTTTATTATAAGTTGATTATTGGGTTTTAATTAATTATTTCCGATACTTCTTTTAACTTTTACTTGTAGTTGTTGTGTGATTGTGACTTGTGAGATAGTGTCTGATACAATTTGCTAGTTTACTGTAACAAAAAGTACAATAGTGTAGATGAATAACACATGGTATATATTATACCATCTTATATATGACAGCTGGTGTTATAGTGTTGTATATATTTTTTAGTATATACATAGAAATAACAGAATATGAACTTTTTGTTGCCATTTTGTAACTAACTTATAGTTGGATTTATCTCAATGGCTATGGTCTTATGGATTTCTATAATTCTCTTGCAGGAGTTCAAGGGCACATAGATATTGTTTTAGTTGTGTTGGCTTTCTAGTTAGTTACATAATGCAAATCTCCTTCAAGAGTCAATTTGCTTAGTTATGGAGATGAACTTTAGCCTTGTTTTGTTGCTGTGGAACTTATCAATATATATATATATATATATATATATATATATATATATATATATATAGCCATTACTTTGCTTAATAGAATCTAATCTAACATATATATATTGGAGAAATTTTTGTTGTAGAGTTAGTTTCTCAAATGTATTTTGGTGTCTTTTTAAACTGACTTCTTTGATTGTATCCCTAATTGTTACTTCTTCCATCTTTCCTGAAGCACATGCTGGTTGCTGCTAGGCTCTCTATACTGTTTTTAGGTTATGGAGATTGATTATTCATAGCATGATTTAGGGTGGAAGGAAATTGAAAATTGAAATGAGCCGTTTTATGAAAATTCAGGTCCTCGAAAGATTTCCCAGACATGCATAGCCTTATCATGCACACATACAACCAAGAAAAAGAAGTTGCTGAGCATTTGGGTCTTCACAAGGCTTTGTGCATATTGATGAGCTGGAACCACATGATGCCACCTGATAACTCCAGGTCATATCAGCGATTATCTGGCCAACAAGCTGGCGCTGACCGGGATGATCTCATTATGTGGCCACCTCATGTCATCATACAGAACACAATTACCGGGAAGGGTAGAGATGGACGTATGGAGGGTTTAGGCAACAAAGCAATGGACATGAAGCTTAGAGGTATATATTTCTTTATATATCTTGCTTCTTTATCCATCTCCATGTTTCTTTATATATATATATATATATATATATATATATAATTTACTCCAATGCTTATACCAAGCCCTCCAAATTCCAATGCTTAACAACCCATGAAGATGTTTTCCTATCCTATAAGGCTATAATACATTGTGCATTCTATACATGTATAATGTGATGTGCATTCTCTACATGTATAACCTGATTATTGTATTAATCAGGCCAAGGGTAAATAGATTAGGAAGTGGTCAAATAGGCTGAACTTACAGAAACCCTAATAGAACAATCGTACATAACATAAAAAATCAAGTTGGGTTTGGTATAATTGGGTGGATGCTCCTCTTTAAATGGTTACTTTTTTGAAGTTTTGTCTACTTATTGTTTCTCCATCTTTCTCTTTCTAGAGGGACAAAAATTGCACTCTCAAAAGGGTGGGAGTGGGACAGGGACAGGGACTTGCTCTTGGTCTCTTTTGTGTAAAAGACGTAAATGCCCTCCCCTCCTCATTCTTGTCATCAAGAATAACCGTAGAAAGTTTGTTGTAACAAACACATCCTTAAAGATGTTAGTTGTAGTAGCATACGTTCCTTCTTCTATATCTCATTTGTGAAGATTAATATTAGGGTGTTAAGGATGTTATATTTTTGAATTTAAGTGTGCAATAGCTAGTTGTTGTCATGTCCTTGAAGAACCAATCAAAGTTTTCCTGGATATTCTCATGTAGTGGCCTATCCATTCTTTTTTTTTTTTTTTTTTTCTGTGTGACATCATTACAAGAGAGAGTACCATGGAACAGCAATTAGAAAGTTGTTTGATATCTCTATTCACCCGTTTAGTATTTTTATATCTCAGATTAGTAAGTATGGTAGACGTGATTTTCATGAAATGCAGGATGCTTATTTATTGCAAGATATTTGCTCGTCTATTACCCTAATTTCTGTGGGCCATTGAAGCAGTTAAAATTGTCAAATTATATGATGTTACTTTACTACATATAAAATATAAGTTTGGGAAATCATTGTGCTGTTTAAAATTTAAATTTAATTGTTGGTTACAAAAAGTTTGTTGTCCGCCTAGTAGGGAAATGATAGTTGCAACAGATTATGCATATAATGTTTTGGACATAAATTCAATGTTTGAAGTTAGATCATATGGATTATGGAGTATGAATTCAAAGGTCCAAAACCTACAACTAAAATTGCATTATTAGATTTAGAGCTACAGCTACTCATGCAATCTCTGCATGTTAGTTCAAGTCAAATTAATCTTTGTATCCATCCATGTAAATGTTAGATATGGATTGATGAGGCCATTGATGATTGTGAATTATATGTGGCATGATTTTTGTACTCATCAGATCTTGGATTCACAAGCGGAAAGTCAAAGGCAATGTTTGGGAGAGAAGGGCACTTGGGGATAACTGTGGTTAAGTTTGGTGGTGACCACTTGGGTCTAAAGGATGCCATGAGACTTGCAGATTTTTTCGAGAGACAGAAACACGGGCGTGGCTCCTGGGCATCCCTCAGATCAGGTTCAGGTTCAGGGAGAGATGAAGACAAAGATCCAAATTTTGTCAAGTTTGATAACAAGACAGGGGAGAAAGAGAGAGTCTTGTATGGCTATTTAGGAACCGTGTTTGATCTCGACAGCCTGGATTTTGATACTAAAAAAAAGGTCACAATCGAGAGCAAGAGAGAAAAAGCACAGCAACAACAACCACACCCACACCCAAACCCTAACCCTACTACTTGATATCATTTATTTACCAACAACAAGTTTAGTAAGGTACACCAAACAAAGTATGTTGTTTGGTTATATATGTTTTATTGGGTTTGAAGATAGAAAGTAATTAACACATGGGGCTTTCGGTAAAAATTGGTTAGAAATTAACAGTCGTGTAGATGTTGCCTTTGGACATGTACACTCGCGTGGTTTTATTTATTTTCTTGGTGTTGCTGTTAGTTATTCCATATATTCATTGTGTATGGCACTTGTGTTGATTTATATGCATTCATAAGTTGGTAGAAAAGTAAGTTGTAAATACCATCTTTGTTTTCTTCATTGAACATAAGTCCTACAACCTTTTTTTTTAAGCCACATTTGTTACACGCTTCAAAGACGTGACAGGTAATATTATGTTTGGCATGTGATTGGCTCATAGGATATGCAGACGACACTGGTGGTTAAATCACTTATGTAACACTAAAAGGTCAAATCTGAATTGGTAAATCAAAAGCCTTTGAACTCTATCATCCAGAAGAGATTGGAAATGATTTTGTTTTACAAACAGCTGTCTTAATGGTCAGGTCATTTAATATTTTTGACATATTTCCATTTTACATGATTCGGCTTCTAATGCTATCATTTCCAAAATCTTTATGTCAAATTAATCAACTTATATTTGAGAAAAACGCTTTCAGATAACGAATAAGTTGTACTTTGCAAGGTGGTTAAGCTTAAACTATAAAAAAGTCTCATTTCAATGGTAAGAAGTACTAAAAAACTAACTGAAATAAAAAGATATTAGACGATACTTAAATTTTTTTGCACCATCCTAAAAAGTTTATCTAATCACATATATATAGCACACACTCTTATAAAGACAAAAGACGTAATTTATATGCACCGATTTTAACATTATTTTTATAACATTTAAACTACTTTTTCACATTAACAGTGTAGTGACAGCTTAATCAACATTAGAAATACAGAGACAGGAAAGATATTAACGTACATTACACCAACTACCATTAAAAGGTTAGTGATCACAAATCACATTAGACAATAAGAAGCATTATGAATTCAGCCTGATGTCATGTCATTGATTGTCAACGATAGTAAGCATGCTGGAAAGCAGGTGACATGCCATTCCCATATCCCCCATAAGCAGCAGCCGGAGGTGGAGGAGGATAGTTCATCGGAGGTGTTCCCGGATACGTGAACGCCGGAGAATGCGGGGCGGCTTCCGGCGAATAGGCGGCATAATGATTTACAGGCGGACTCCTGTTTCCATGTCCATAGACCGAATATTGTGGTGGTGGATATTGGGTATTATGTGATGGAGACCTCACGAATGTTGGTGGGGTCGGGAAAGAAGATACATATGTGTTTGTGATACGCCCTGCTTTTGCTGGCGGCATCGGTCCCACGTTGCAGGCTCTGGTTCTTTTGTTGGCGGGACTCGTGGCGGCTGGCCTCTTTTTCTCTATCTTCACCTTCTCCAACTGTTGTAACCGTTTCTTTAGGTTCTCAGGGGGAAACTCAGCCTCAAGTTTGTATTCTTCTATGCATTTTATCACTACTCTTAGTGCAGACTGTTCTTTACGTGCAGCTAGGTGCTGTAAAAATAATCAAATAACAGGGGCAAAAGGGTAAATTTAAGTTTCCAACTCACAGCAATTTACTTTCATTATTCTCGATTACTAACATACAACAGTGCACTTTGAAAAATATATCCGATTGTGTAGCAATTTATCAAAATACAAAGCTTTTCTAAGAAATGTTTGACAAAATTAAGCTCATAATCATAAACTGAGATGTGAAATGATTAGTAGTATTTATATTTTATAGATGAAAAAAGGGGTATTTAATACCTGGGCACGTCCAGAATTGTTGGGATCTTCCATGATAGATGTTGCAGCCTTCTTTGCATCTTTGAGAAAAGCTTTTAGCAAAGAAACAGGGGGAAACCTCTCAACAAGGCCAACTTCATGAGTGAAATGCACAGCATCAACCTGTTGTCCTCTGCTAATTAATTCTTCAATCATATCTGCATGCACCCAAAAGGAACAACAAACATTTTTCTGTAAATTTCTTGAATTTGGTAAGTTAAATGCTTCAGATACCATTGGCGTGATTAAAAATAATGTAAAACTTTACCAGGCATTTGGTCACCGAGGCCAAGTGAAACAGCGAGTTTAGGCATCTGTTTACGCCAAGCAGAACCAACAACGAGCTTTCTATACAAATCGAAATCTTCATCTTTGACAATCCCGAAAGTTACTAAATGCTGCAAGAATGTATGAACTTCGGGTGCTTTCACATTCTCAATCCCACCACGCTCATCCAAACTCTGCTTCCACGTTTCAGCGATCTCCTTAGCTGTTTTCTTCACACTCGGTGTCACAAAAGCTCGTGAATGGCCTAGTATCGGATCAATCATCACCGGAATCAAACTCTCAAGCATCAAAACACAAGCCCAGCCCAAATCATTGACGCAATCCGGCCTCTTGTCCACCGGAAAAACCTCCGATATCGCCTCCAATACGAACCTAGCAGGATCCACACACTCGGCTAAAGCTATAGGAATTGTAGCTCGCATCACATCCATTTCTTTCTTCCTGGAAGAGATAAACCCCCAAAATCCTAATGAATCCATCTTCACACAGAAGGATTTCAACCTCAACAGCAAACCCTCGGAATCGTCAACTTCGGGATTATCTTCAGCGTCTTCGCTTTTGCTTGTTCCGACTGCAGCTGCTGCGGCTTTCATGGCTTCTTCTACTTTCCGGATAGCGATGGAGACGGAATTTTCAATTGTGGTTTCTCGTTCCTCGAGGGAATTGAGGGAGGTTTTAGTTTGGGTTTCTAGGGTTTTGATCTTGTCCTTGATAGCATCAGATTTCTTGAGGAGATTTTGCTCCAACGAAGTGAAATGATCGGTAAGTTCTTTCCAGAGGAGAGTGCAGCTGGTCATGAGCGAAGCCTGGCGTTGGAACTCATCGAAGCTCGGCGGCTGAGTTAACTCGCAGGGATCAGGGGTAGACATGGAACCCATAATCGATTAAGCTTCGATGTCTTCTAAGACATGGATACGAGGAGAAGAAGAAGAAACCCTAGAACTGTAGAGGGAGAGAGAAAGTGGGAACAGCAAGAATTGGTTGGAGGGTGCTGGTGGCGATAAAAAGGCAGGTTAGGGAATGGGGTCGGAAGATGACGTGGTTGATTGTTATTGGGCCACGTACGATGTTTGTTACAAACATAGAAGGCATGCGTACGATAAGGAGACCAACAGCGGTATTTACCTGTATGTTGATATGATGCGCCGTATACGTGTCTAGAACTCCAGCGTTCTAGTAGTGTGACCACAGCGAGCCATGCTTTCCAACCATCTGCACGTGACAAGTGACACCCATTATGTTCATCAGATAAGTTCTAAAATTAGTCCTTCAGGTATATGAAAATATGTGGATTTAGTCCATGTATTTATTTGTTGAATAAATGGTTTTGAGAAATTAAAGTACCTCCTAGCACTATCGGTATTAGAGTTGACAACCATTACTCTATTGGTATTAGAAACTATGTTTAATTCCAAAGTAAAATGACTACTGTGGCTTATCATATCTATATTTCTTATTTTAAAACCTTACAAATATTAATCTGTTTAGTTTTAAAACTCTAAAATCAAATTAACTTATAAACCCTAGAATCAATCTAAATTGCCTAAAGCCAAAACGACAATTGTTGTTCAATCAAAATGTTTGTTTTGAAGGGAGTTTCCCGTTTTTAGTTTTTAACAAAATATCGATTTAAACAAAAGTTTCGGTTGGGAATACGGGCTTATAACTATTGGTTTAATCAAAAACTCAAAATCTAAAATCTACTTCATGTAACTTTTTTTTAAAGGGAACATTGATTTGTGTACTGACTAATCTCTTGTTAAAACATGAGATTATGCATCATGTTTTGAAATCATTGCAGTTGAACCTCCATGATTATGATAACTAAGTAGTATCACGATTTGAACATGAGTCAATGAATTACCACATCTTTCATATTTATTATCAAGTCACAACAACCCAATAAAAAAAGTTGGGTTTTTTAATCAATTTCCAGAATAGCCTATAAAAATATATTTATATATTTATTTTTTTAAACAATTTTCTATTTATGTAATGTTCAGTGTTGTAAAAATCCCGATTAATCTTCGATTAAACCCTAGGCGTTACTCGACCGATTAGAGTGCGTCTACCGATAATTCTTACATACATAATGACTGAAACAGTAGAATCCGATGAAAATTTAACACTTTAAAGAATTATATCTCAATAGAAACTATTTGAAGTATGATTAGTGTTGTATTTATCATTTTAACCTATTTTGTTATGATATTAATGATATTTATAAACTTTTATATGATATTAGTCATATTTAATTTTTTAACATCTATTAAATTAACAATTAATGATCTCCGATTAATTTCCGCCTAGCCGATTAATCCCTTAATCACAGTCCACCAACTAATTAACGTCGAACGATTTTTACAACCTTGGTAATGTTATACATTTCAAAAGATTCCAATTATTTTTGTCAAATATTTCAATAATAAATAAAAACTACATTTTTCATCTACCCGTTAGTTTTATTAATAAAACCCTATATATATTCTTCCAAAGGATTTTACAACACATATCTATATGAACGACACGTTTCATGATGTGTAAATGTGATAGATTTTGTGGAATAAGCTGGTGCAACCGTTTAGATGGAAATAACAATGAATGAAAAAAACATTAGCTGGAAAGAAATAAAAAGAAATGAAAGAATGCCACAATAATTGATATAAAAAAAGCAAGTCAATTATTGATAAAAATCTTTATAGGCGTCATCAAGACAACACAAAATGTATAAACAACTCTAATATTGTGAAAAAAATCTGAAAACTTATTCTCAAATCAATATTCTGAAAACAGGAAACTAAGGATTATTCTCAAATCGATATTCTGAAAACAGGAAACTAAGGAGTATTAGAGATTACTTTTTAAGCTAAAAGTTCTTTTTGTAAAAATTCTTTTTATAAAAGTTATTTTGAGGAATGAAAAGTCAAAAATTGTTTCTAAAAAGTGTTTGAGTAGTATTTGATGATTTTTGAGTGTTATTTAGCTTTAAAAGTCCAAAAGTTATAAAAAATCACGTTTTCTTGATTTTTGAAAACCCAATTTTTTCTTTTTTTATAAAAAGTTATTTTGAAAAGAATTTTTGCAACTTCCAAATATTTTTATAACTTTTTAGAAAATTAAAAAACAAAGATCATTTAAAAATATTCCCAAACACCCTCTAACTTTAAAAAATAAAAAAATAAAAAAAAAATCACTAATTCCTCTAGGACAATAATTGTAGACTAAGGAAATAAATCACCTAATAATGTGATTAAGAAACAACTTATTGTATAAGTAAACTAAAATCATTACTTTTATCATGGGATTATCTCTACTATCTTTATCCAAATGCAACGAAATTTCAAATGTCACTTTTTAGGATTTTTAGGATGTCTTTAGCATATCCCCTTGTTAAAGTTGCATGGCTTTTGGATAGGCATCTAAAATAATTTTATGCAATTATGCTCCAAAACATGAAGGGTGCATGTGTGTCACAACTAGAAATTTTGTGTCTTGTAATCTCTATACTCAAGTAAAATGTTGAATCAAAAACTTAAGAGCATGTGTGATGCTTATTATATGACATCAAAAATTTCAATCAAATATATCATACAAGTACTACAAATAGTCAACAAGTAATTGGAAACCCTAGAAGTCCTTGTTTAGGTCCATTTTGGACTAGGACTTCCTTATTGGACCCAAATGGACCAATAAGTTTCCAATTTGACTATCATGGGCTTAGAACCCTAATTGGGCTCTAATTGGACTCACATTAATTTATTTCAACATTTTGGGCCATATTGGGCCTGGAATGAAATGAATTAAAAGCTTTGATCCATGAATAACCTAAACTAGTCCAACAAAAATGTAAAAGTCATATCACATTCTTTTAGGTTGAAACACACCCAAACAAACTCTAATATTGGGCTTAGGGGCAAAAAGCCCAAAATTTTCCTTTTCCATTCAAAACTCTCGGCCCAAGGCCCAAACCCAAGAGGAGATGAAGAGAGTTGACTTTCAAGTGACACCTCACTATTACCTCATGGTTATCCATGCATTATATCTCATATACCCATGCATACATCACCTCAAAGTTCATTCCTTCTTCCCTCTCCCTCACTCACGGCCAAAACACACACACACATACACAAATATCTCTCAAACTCTCTCAAGAACACTCAAGAACATATCCTCCCTCTCCACTCAAAAATCTCGAGATTTAGGAAGCTTTCAAGAGGATATTTCCACAAACTCTTCATCTAAGGTAAGGTTATGCTTGGATCTATTATTTAGAGTCTTTGTTTTATCAAAATCTCTTCCTAATCCATGCAAAAATCGTGATCTTACATCCTAGAAGCACATCAAACTCGAGATCTTCATCAAAGGGTGCTAGGGCCGAAAAATCACCAAACTTTCTTCCATTTCTCCTCCAAAACTGAAACCACACCCTAAGGTGAGCTTCATACCCCCTATTTTCTGTTTTTATGAGTTTTGTGGGGGGGGGGGGGGGGGGGAATACAAGTGAAAGTGTAGATCTATATATGTTTGTATGCCTTGTATGATTTCTATGCTGATATGTGTGTTTTTGTGTGTTATAATGTTGGATCTAGCCTTAAAACCCCTAAAAACCGAGATATACTTTATGATTAATGATACTAGCATCAAGTATATTTCTACATACAAAGTGTTCCAAGAAAAATAGCTAAATGGCTTAATATATAACATTTTATTTGGGCTAAAAAAACTCAATTTTTGGACATAAAATGTTAAAAATATAAAGTTAAAGGGCCCAAATTGAAATATTTCAAAATATGATGGGTGAGATGAGTCAAAACAGTTTCCATAATGTATTTTCTGAAAATATACTTTTTGGAGGATTAAAAACATAAATTTCAAGCTTAAAGGGCTAAAAATGACAATTTCGGCCCAATAGGGCCCATTATGCGAAATTTTCTGTTTTGGAGGGCCAAAACTGTGTTCTTCTGTAAAACAGTGGACTACTAAGGTTCCAAGTACTTTTCAAAGGTTTAAAATGCTTTTCAAATTTAAAAAGGACCAAAGTTGCAAAATTTTTCCAATTTGGGCCAAAATTGTAAAAACTGCGAAAAAGAGGGGTTATAACCGAGAAAACTGCAATTTCAGGGACTTAAACTGCTTTCAATGAAAAATATGCTGAGAAATATTAATTTCAATAATTTTTGGTGTTAAAATGTCAAGAAAATGATTTGAGGACCAAACCGGAAAGTTATTTAATTAGAGGGTTGAAAAAGTAAATTTTGCAAACAATGAGGGGCTTAAAACAGAAAACTTTCAAGGCTAATTCAATACACGCAACTTGATCAAATATCGGCACCGCGACTACCTACGTAATACAATACACAACAATACCAAAAATCGTTGTTAAACGACTTGATTCGGTCTCGAATCAATAACAATCCGAAAATACTAACACGACGATAACTCGATTCATACACGAAAACATTTGGTAATTCAATATACACGTGAGAGTGCACAGACGTCTACGCACCATCTTTGGGCCCCAAAGTGTAAAATCTTGTTTGTTGGGCCTAGCTAGCCCAATGACCTGATCTTAAGGCCCGAAGACTTCTACCTTACGAGTTGTTGGGTCTTACATGATCTAACACAACGTAAAAGGACTTTCAATAGCTTATATACTATTGGTCCCCAAGGGTCCTATGGTATTGCTAGTAAAGTCGGTATTTCATGCGAGGCGGGTCAAGGGCCCCTCGTACCTTTTTTCTTCCCAACCAGTTAATGGAGTCATCAGGGTCTTCGTGTCCTCTTTCTCTTCGGATGTGGGATTACTCGAAGTCAGGGCGGTTGGAGAACGTGATTAGTACGGACGACGCCTACGGGATCGTTAGTATAGTTATAAACGGGTCGTTTGTGTAACGCGTGTTTATAGCAATTAATCATGCGCAAAAATAATCCGACGTCGCCTGGACTTAATGACTTCGCGCGCTGCAATGGTTTTATTTTTAACTTCATGGAATCCAAGGAATTAGGAAGACATCGGGTTTTCCTAGGGTTTTTCGATACACAAGGTTTTCAAAATGTACCCAATTTTGACGAGCATCCTTCTTACAACTATAGAAACAAACAAGCATACTTATGGATCTTCACAATGTTTTCAAAAGCTCTTTTCAGAAAATATCGGATTTTTTGGTGGTTTTCAAAACGATACAAAACATTGTTTTTCAAATAACGCTTATGAACTCACCAACATTTCACATGTTGACGTTTTTTTTTCAAAATACTTGTATTCTCAGGTAACCAGTGAATCAAAGGAAAATGTACTCAGTGATGGCTTGCAGTTTACTTATTAGCGAACCGAACAATTTATTTTTGGGAATGTAATGTTTGAACAATGTACTGCATGTAAACTTTATCAGTTATACTATATTAATGCATGGTGACGAATGTTGTTATGTTTCATATATATTCAATGTTATGGTATTCAATTAAGTTACAACAGCTCCCGAACGTTTCCGCCGTCTGGTTCGGGGGTGTGACAGGTTGGTATCAGAGCTTTGTTTATAGTGAACTAGCATGTCGAGCCACACATTGATATGCAACTATAAACCAAAAAGAGGGACTAACATAACTCTGAACAAAACATGTAAATAAAACTTGCTTGCATTAGGAATAAGAACATAACGCCGAATCAAACACAATAATGTTGGTATCTCGGTTAACTCGGGACTGTTCTTAGTGATACCAAGGAGTGGATGTAGCCTGATCAACTACATTCTCTCCAAAGTAAAACTAACACACGTCTTGATGAGATCGGGATAGCTAGGGAACCTAAAACAATACCCTTTATCACTAAAAAGAGAACGCTTGCTTAGTCCGTACAATAGACATAGCATCCTAGGAATAATGTTAGCATATTTACATACTCGCGCAGGATGCATGGCTGGTTTTCATCACCCTGGAGACCCCTATTTCCCTAATCAGGGAAACAACGGATGGCTAGAGGAGGAGGAGCCTGAGGAAGAGCCTGAAGAGGAACCTGAGGAAGACCCCGAAGAGGAATCTGACGGGGAACATGAGGCAGAAGTCGAGGGCGAGCCTGCCGAACCCGAAGAAGACGAAGAAAATTTTGAAGAGGAGCTCGATGACAGCGAAGGGGGTGATTCGGACGCAGAGTCCGAGGTCATCAACCCCCCTTACCCGATCAGGATGCTTGCTTATTGTGTGGGCCGCACTGGTCCTACACCTCCCTGGGGTATTGATCTTTGGAGATGGAGCAGACAGCAGGGACAACGACCCCCGTACGGCATGTCACGCGAGTTCTTTGACCTGAGAGACGGAGGACCGGCTGATCGAGCCCTTCCAGTCGTGGTGAAACGGTTACGGAATACGGGCGACCTTGCCCAGGACACTGCTGATCAGGTGCGCCAGTTGAGGACTAGGGTCGAGCGTGCGGAGCAGGAGACGCGTGGCGTTCTTCGAGAGTTTCACATGAGGCAGGTTCGGTGGGAGTCTCGACTTTGGGACGCAGAACGCGTGGTGGCTCGTCTTCAGGGAGCATCCACATCCTCGGCACCACCTCCGGACGCAGCTCATCGCGGTTAGGGATAGACTTATCTTAGTAGGTCGTTAGGAAATATGCTATGTACTCCGACTCTATGTTTAAGTGACTACACTACTCATAGAGTCGTTATGCTGTCGAACTAGTATCACTCATGTATGCTCTTACGAGCAAAATTTTCATGTATCAAATGCGGATAATATTAATAAATTTTTACGTGTTTTGTTACGATATTACAAGTTGCTATGTGTTGAGAAATTATGATTGATTGGTCAATGGTAGTAGTGTTTAAGTTTGTACCCTGCACTTAGTCAGTAGGATCACAACCTCACAGAAACCGCATACACTCAACATCTTTCCGTTTCATGACAGAAAGATGCCTCCCCGACCTACTCGCGGAAACCCAGGACCAACCCCACCTGAAGTTGACTCAGTCGCGTTCCAGGCAGCTGTATCTGCAGCAGTCACTGCAGCGATTGTGCAAATTCATCAAGGGAACAATGGAGGAGCCAATGGACAAGGAGCCGGAAGTTCGAACAACGGGATGAACCAAGGGTCTACCAAAACATGTACCTACAAGGACTTCACAAACGCTAAACCACAAACTTTCAACGGCACAGGAGGGGTGATCACTTTGAAGCGATGGATTGAAAAGGTGGAGTCGGTATTCGAGATATGCGATTGCCCCGAGCAGATGAAGGCGAAGTTCGCGGCCTGCACTTTTGTGGACCAAGCACTCACTTGGTGGAATGGACACGTGGAAGCCATGACGCTCCCTGTAGCCAACTCTATGCCATGGATAGAAATGAAAGAAATGTTGATGGCTGAGTACTGCCCACGAGGCGAAGTACAGAAGATGGAGCAAGAGCTATGGAACCTCACCGTACAGAATGCGAATATCGATGGCTACATATCAAGATTTAGTGAACTATCTCTACTGTGCCCGGGTATGATCACATCAGAAGGAAAGAAGATTGAACGATTCATTTGGGGACTAACATCACCCATTCAAGGGAATGTGATACCTGCGAACCCTGAAACGTTTGATAGTGCGAAGAGATTGGAAAAGAGGTTGTATGATCATAACAACAAGAAGGGCGAGAAGCCAGTGGAGGCTGAGAAGAAAAAGGAGGGTAATGGCAAGAAAGGGAGGAACAACAAGAGAAAGGGACGTCAGGGCCCCGAGACCTCTAAAAAGCAGCAGTCAGTGGCAGTTAACGCTGTCACCACACCGGTTCCAGCCACACCACATGCTCCAGCCTCAGCTGTTTCAAATGCTTCAAGACCCTATTCCGGTAATCTTCCCAAATGTAATAAGTGCGGTCTCCATCATCACGGCGAATGTAGGGAACTCCATTGCACCAGTTTTAACCGAAGGGGACACACTGCAAGATACTGTAGGACTTATCCTCCCCAGAACCAAAATCAGGGAAACCACCACCACAACAGCAACAACAACAACCACCGCGATAACAACAACACTAATGTCGGCGGCAATAATGCAGGGCCTAGCCACACCTGCTTCGGGTGTGGAAGGACGGGGAATTTCCACCGAGATTGCCCTAAAAACACCAACTCGGGAAACAGAGGAGCAGGAAGGATGCTGACTATGGGTCAGGGTGAGGCAGTTCAGGACCCCGCAGTTGTGACCGGTACGTTCCTCCTAAACCACACTTATGCATGCATCTTATTTGACACCGGAGCGGAGAGAAGTTTCGTAAGCGAGAAGTTTAAACATTTATTAAAACAACAACCCCAAAAGCTAAATGAAACCTATATGGTGGAAATGGCCAATGGGAAGACCGAATCCACTGGGGAGATCTACATCGGATGTACCCTAACCCTTAACCAACACGTCTTTCGAATAGACCTAATGCCAGTTTCAATTAGGAGTTTCGATGTGATTGTCGGCATGGATTGGTTAAGCCCCCGCCATGCTGAGATTATGTGCCACGAGAAGGCCGTTCGCCTTCGTCTCCCAAATCACGAAACCCTAGTAATTTACAGAGACAAACCCAGCACGAATCTTCGTCACATCTCGTGCATCAAGGCATAAAAACATCTGCGAAAGAACAACTTGGCGTTCTTGGCTCACATAGTGGACAAGACCAAAGAAGAAAATAACATCCGAGATATTCCAGTAGCGTGTGAATTTCCAGACGTGTTTCCTGAAGATCTTCCGGGAGTACCCCCAGAGAGACAGGTTGAGTTCCGAATCGACCTTGTTCCAGGAGCAACTCCTCTCGCTAAATCACCCTATCGGTTGGCTCCTGCTGAAATGCAGGAATTGTCCAGCCAACTCAGTGAGCTTCTGGACAAGGGATTTATCCGACCTAGCTACTCGCCATGGGGAGCTCCGGTGCTCTTTGTCAAAAAGAAGGACGGATCTTTCAGAATGTGCATCGATTACAGAGAGTTAAATAAACTCACTGTTAAAAAGCGCTACCCACTCCCACGAATCGATGATCTGTTCGACCAGCTCCAAGGAGCCAGTTATTTTTCTAAAATAGGTCTACGGTCCGGATACCACCAACTCAAAGTCCGGGAAGAGGATATTCCTAAAACCGCTTTCCGAACCCACTACGGACATTATGAATTCGTTGTAATGCCCTTTGGTCTAACAAATGCACCTGCCGCATTTATGGACCTAATGAATCGAATCTGTCGACCGTTCCTTGACAACTTCGTCATTGTGTTTATCGATGACATCCTCGTCTATTCTCGAAGCAAAGAGGAGCATGGCCAACATCTCCAACAAGTCCTAGAAACACTGCGATCGGAAAAACTGTACGCCAAACTCTCCAAGTGTGAGTTCTGGCTCCGGAGTGTGAATTTCCTAGGCCACGTAGTTAGCCAAGACGGAATTCATGTGGATCCCTCTAAGGTCAAAGCTGTGGAAGGATGGACAACTCCGACCACGCCCACAGAAATTCGTCAGTTCTTAGGCCTAGCAGGCTACTATAGGAGATTCATTCAAAACTTCTCGAAGATCGCCAAGCCGCTTACCTCACTTACGCAAAAGGACGTACCATTCAAATGGACAGACTGACAAGAGATTGCGTTTCGAGCCTTGAAGCAAGCTCTCTGTAGTGCTCCTGTACTATCTCTACCTGAAGGAACGGAAGATTTTGTGGTCTACTGTGACGCGTCAAATCAGGGCTTAGGTTGCGTTCTCATGCAACGTGGAAGAGTGATAGCATATGCGTCCCGCCAACTAAAGACGCACGAAGTAAATTACACGACCCATGACCTAGAATTGGGAGCTGTGGTCTTTGCTCTGAAAATTTGGAGGCACTACCTGTACGATACGAAGTGCACCATCTTCACTGACCATAAGAGTCTCCAGCACATCTTGAACCAGAAGGAGCTGAACATGAGACAACGAAGATGGGTTGAATTGCTAAACGACTACGAGTGCAAAATCAAGTACCACCCAGGCAAGGCCAACGTGGTAGTTGATGCATTAAGTCGGAAGGAGTACTCTAATCGCCGTACGAAAACTCTCTCGATAACCATTCAATCTCATCTGGCCACTCAAATTGCATCAATTCAGTTGGAGGCTATGAAAACGGAAAATAGAGCTAGCGAGGCATTGCGCGGGATGGAGAAGAACCTAGAAGCAAAGGAGGATGGGGTATACTACTTCATGAACCGTATTTGGGTCCCAAAAACCGGAGGATTTAGGGAGGTTGTTATGAAGGAAGCCCACAAAACGCGATACTCCATTCATCCTGGTTCGGACAAGATGTATTTGGATATTAAACAACACTATTGGTGGCCTAACACGAAGGCGGAAATCGCGACCTACGTTAGTAAGTGCCTTACGTGCGCCAAAGTGAAAGTGGAATACCAGAAACCCTCAGGATTGTTGCAGCAACCGGCAATCCCTGAGTGGAAATGGGAGGGGATTTCTATGGATTTCGTGACCAAGCTACCCAAGACGTCGGACGGACTGGACACCATATGGGTAATAATCGACCGACTGACGAAATCTGCCCATTTCCTGCCAATCAAAGAATCCTACAAGATGGAGAGATTGACGCGTTTGTACCTACGAGAAATTGTGAGACTCCATGGAGTGCCAAAATCTATTATCTCGGATAGGGACAGTAGGTTCACATCGCGCTGTTGGCAATCACTCCACAAGGCAATGGGAACTCATCTCGACATGAGCATCGCGTATCACCCACAAACGGACGGCCAAAGTGAGCGAACCATTCAAACGCTTGAAGACATGCTTCGTGCATGTGTGATAGACTTTGGGAAGTCTTGGGATACCCACCTAACTTTGATCGAGTTCTCATATAACAATAGTTACCATTCGAGCATCAAGGTAGCTCCTTTCGAAGCACTGTATGGGCGTAAATGTAGATCACCGTTATGTTGGGCTGAAATAGGTGATACCCAGCTAGCGAAGACACATATGTCGGACAAGGCACTAACGGGACCGGAGATCATTCGCGAAACCACAGAAAAGATCGTTCAAATCAGAGCTCGATTACAGGCATCGCGTGACCGACAAAAGAGCTACGCCGACAAACGGCGAAAGCCCTTAGAATTCCAGGTCGGTGATCGAGTACTGTTGAAAGTCTCACCCTGGAAAGGGGTTATACGTTTCGGAAAAAATGGGGAAAGCTGAATCCGTGATACATTGGACCTTTCGAAATCGTCGCCCGAATAGGTCCGGTAGCCTACAGACTACAACTACCCGCAGAACTAAATGGTGTACACCCCGTGTTTCATGTCTCTAACCTGAAGAAGTGCCTATCAGATGAAACCCTTTTCATTCCTCTTGACGAAATCAAAATCAATGAGAATCTCCTCTTCATTGAAGAACCAATCGAAATCATGGACAGGGAGGTGAAGCGTACTAAGCAAAGTCGCATCCTGATCGTGAAGGTACGGTGGAACGCAAAGCGTGGGCCAGAATTCACGTGGGAACACGAAGACCAAAAGAAGCAAAAGTACCCTCACCTATTCTAGTATTCTCAAATCTAGCTTTCAAACAGAATTTTGGGACGAAATTCCCTCTAACGGGGGGATGATGTCACAACTAGAAATTTTGTGTCTTGTAATCTCTATACTCAAGTAAAATGTTGAATCAAAAACTTAAGAGCATGTGTGATGCTTATTATATGACATCAGAAAATTCAATCAAATATATCATACAAGTACTACAAATAGTCAACAAGCAATTGGAAACCCTAGAAGTCCTTGTTTAGGTCCATTTTGGACTAGGACTTCCTTATTGGACCCAAATGGACCAATAAGTTTCCAATTTGACTATCATGGGCTTAGAACCCTAATTGGGCTCTAATTGGACTCACATTAATTTATTTCAACATTTTGGGCCATATTGGGCCTGGAATGAAATGAATCAAAAGCTTTGATCCATGAATAACCTAAACTAGTCCAACAAAAATGTAAAAGTCATATCACATTCTTTTAGGTTGAAACACACCCAAACAAACTCTAATATTGGGCTTAGGGGCAAAAAGCCCAAAATTTTCCTTTTCCATTCAAAACTCTCGGCCCAAGGCCCAAACCCAAGAGGAGATGAAGAGAGTTGACTTTCAAGTGACACCTCACTATTACCTCATGGTTATCCATGCATTATATCTCATATACCCATGCATACATCACCTCAAAGTTCATTCCTTCTTCCCTCTCCCTCACTCACGGCCAAAACACACACACACATACACAAATATCTCTCAAACTCTCTCAAGAACACTCAAGAACATATCCTCCCTCTCCACTCAAAAATCTCGAGATTTAGGAAGCTTTCAAGAGGATATTTCCACAAACTCTTCATCTAAGGTAAGGTTATGCTTGGATCTATTATTTAGAGTCTTTGTTTTATCAAAATCTCTTCCTAATCCATGCAAAAATCGTGATCTTACATCCTAGAAGCACATCAAACTCGAGATCTTCATCAAAGGGTGCTAGGGCCGAAAAATCACCAAACTTTCTTCCATTTCTCCTCCAAAACCGAAACCACACCCTAAGGTGAGCTTCATACCCCCTATTTTCTGTTTTTATGAGTTTTGTGGGGGGGGGGGGGGGGGGGAATACAAGTGAAAGTGTAGATCTATATATGTTTGTATGCCTTGTATGATTTCTATGCTGATATGTGTGTTTTTGTGTGTTATAATGTTGGATCTAGCCTTAAAACCCCTAAAAACCGAGATATACTTTATGATTAATGATACTAGCATCAAGTATATTTCTACATACAAAGTGTTCCAAGAAAAATAGCTAAATGGCTTAATATATAACATTTTATTTGGGCTAAAAAAACTCAATTTTTGGACATAAAATGTTAAAAATATAAAGTTAAAGGGCCCAAATTGAAATATTTCAAAATCTGATGGGTGAGATGAGTCAAAACAGTTTCCATAATGTATTTTCTGAAAATATACTTTTTGGAGGATTAAAAACATAAATTTCAAGCTTAAAGGGCTAAAAATGACAATTTCGGCCCAATAGGGCCCATTATGCGAAATTTTCTGTTTTGGAGGGCCAAAACTGTGTTCTTCTGTAAAACAGTGGACTACTAAGGTTCCAAGTACTTTTCAAAGGTTTAAAATGCTTTTCAAATTTAAAAAGGACCAAAGTTGCAAAATTTTTCCAATTTGGGACAAAATTGTAAAAACTGCGAAAAAGAGGGGTTATAACCGAGAAAACTGCAATTTCAGGGACTTAAACTGTTTTCAATGAAAAATATGCTGAGAAATATTAATTTCAATAATTTTTGGTGTTAAAATGTCAAGAAAATGATTTGAGGACCAAACCGGAAAGTTATTTAATTAGAGGGTTGAAAAAGTAAATTTTGCAAACAATGAGGGGCTGAAAACAGAAAACTTTCAAGGCTAATTCAATACACGCAACTTGATCAAATATCGGCACCGCGACTACCTACGTAATACAATACACAACAATACCAAAAATCGTTGTTAAACGATTTGATTCGGTCTCGAATCAATAACAATCCGAAAATACTAACACGACGATAACTCGATTCATACACGAAAACATTTGGTAATTCAATATACACGTGAGAGTGCACAGACGTCTACGCACCATCTTTGGGCCCCAAAGTGTAAAATCTTGTTTGTTGGGCCTAGCTAGCCCAATGACCTGATCTTAAGGCCCGAAGACTTCTACCTTACGAGTTGTTGGGTCTTACATGATCTAACACAACATAAAAGGACTTTCAATGGCTTATATACTATTGGTCCCCAAGGGTCCTATGGTATTGCTAGTAAAGTCGGTATTTCATGCGAGGCGGGTCAAGGGCCCCTCGTACCTTTTTTCTTCCCAACCGGTTAATGGAGTCATCGGGGTCTTCGTGTCCTCTTTCTCTTCGGATGTGGGATTACTCGAAGTTAGGGCGGTTGGATAACGTGATTATTACGGACGACGCCTACGGGATCGTTAGTATAGTTATAAACGGGTCGTTTGTGTAACGCGTGTTTATAGCAATTAATCATGCGCAAAAATAATCCGACGTCGCCTGGACTTAATGACTTCGCGCGCTGCAATGGTTTTATTTTTAACTTCATGGAATCCAAGGAATTAGGAAGACATCGGGTTTTCCTAGGGTTTTTCGATACACAAGGTTTTCAAAATGTACCCAATTTTGACGAGCATTCTTCTTACAACTATAGAAACAAACAAGCATACTTATGGATCTTCACAATGTTTTCAAAAGCTCTTTTCAGAAAATATCGGATTTTCTGGTGGTTTTCAAAACGATACAAAACATTGTTTTTCAAATAACGCTTATGAACTCACCAACATTTCACATGTTGACCTTTTTTTTTCAAAATACTTGTATTCTCAGGTAACCAGTGAATCAAAGGAAAATGTACTCAGTGATGGCTTGCAGTTTACTTATTAGCGAACCGAACAATTTATTTTTGGGAATGTAATGTTTGAACAATGTACTACATGTAAACTTTATCAGTTGTACTATATTAATGCATTGTGACGAATGTTGTTATGTTTCATATATATTCAATGTTATGGTATTCAATTAAGTCACAACAGCTCCCGAACGTTTCCGCCGTCTGGTTCGGGGGTGTGCCAATGTGCTACTGAATTTATAACTTGCACTCAATGGAACCAAAATCATACTTATAATTTAAAGTATATTTTACTTAGAAATAAACTTCATACAACATCTTAATAAAAACTTTTTTATGAAAACAATTAATATGAACTAAAAGACAAAATTTTATAATGGGTCCTTATGGTTTGCAACATATATCATTTTGAAAACTTTCAAGAAAAATGTTACGCCATTGGTCCCTGTGGTTTGTAAATTTATATGAAAGATCATAACTTTTTAGCTGTTAAATTTTAATGAAAAACACTATTTTGTGTTTGAAATTTTTTGGTTTTCTATTTATTTTTATAATTTTTGTTATGTATGGTTTTTGTAACTTTTTTTGTTGATTCAAAATAACCAAAATTAGAAAAATCATAAATAACCAAAATTATAAAAAAATATAGAAAACCAAAAAAACTCAAACACCAAAATTATATACTCTAATATATTCATACACTTTATATTTTTTGGAAAAGGTCAAAAAAATTTATCAAATGAATGAAAAATAAAATGAAACAACTAAAAAACAAAAATAGGAAAAAATAAAAAAGTAATACGATTTTTTTTAAAAAAAAATACGAAAAAAAACCAAAAAAACATGAAAAGTATAAAATATATTAATATATTAGAGTATATTACAACTTTGGTGTTTGAGTTTTTTTGTTTTTTGTTTTTCTATTTTTTATTATTTGAATCAAAATAAATAAAAAACAACAGAAGAATAATAAATAACTAAAATTATTACAAAAAATAGAAAATAAAGGTAAAATAATGATAATGATAAATGCAAACATAAAGTTGCTAGCTATATTAACTATGGAATATCCAAGTAAAAAAACATGAACCGTAACTATATAAATTTTTTTAAAAATAAAATAAAATAAACCATTGACGCTTAAATTCACAAATAAGAAAAAAAATTAAAAAAGAAACGGTTTTGACATGGTTTATCGAATTTAAGTTTATTTACTTGAATCAAAATAAATAAAAACTTTAAAAAACCTCAAATAACTAAAATTATAATATAAAAATAGAAAACAAAGTGTCAAAAAGATAAAAAAAAAAGTTATCAAATTGTTGAAATTATATATATATATATATATATATATATATATATATATATATATATATATATATATATATATATATATATATATATATACAAAATTGATATTTATAATTTATATATATAGAAAATTTCAAAATTACACAAATGGTCCTTGAGGTTTTTTTCATTAAAATCTAATAGCTAAAAAGTGAGATTTAAGAACAAATTACACGAATGGTCCTTTAGGTTTTGGTTTTTTCCTTAAAGTAGTCCCTATGGAGGTTTTTTCCCCTCAAACAGTACCTACGGACGTTAAGTTGCACACGGATAGTCCCCGAGTTGGATGTCCGTCCATTCGAACGTTAACCTGCCCCCATGTGACTTGCACATGATAGTATTATGTCATTTATCCTAAAGGACCTTTCTTGAACATATTATATTAAGGCTTCTTCTTCTTCCCCCAATTCAATAGAACGCTTCTACTGTTAGAGAAACAAAGTTGCAAATAACTCGATAACTGTAGGTAAAGACAAATGTTTCTTTGATTGTCTGGCAGATAACTCAATACATATTCTCCTCACGGCGTCATCGTCTCTTCTCCCTCTTTCTTTATCTATGAACTCTTTTTATTCTTCAACCCTCACTCGTCAACCATTCCATGCTTCTTCATTACAACTACATGCACACGTTCGATGGACAAAAGATGAGTTGCACCAACATCACAATCATAATCCTTCACCACATTTAACCACTGACGTTGCCTCCTATTCAGATTTGGCTGATCCATGAGGTACCTCAAACTCTTATGGTCCGTGTAAATGGTATACCGGACCCCGTAGAGGTAGTGTCGCCAAATCTTGAGGGCGAACACTACAGCCCCCAACTCCAAAATCATGTGTCAGATAGTTAGCCCCGTGAGGCTTCAGTTGCCTCGAAGCATAAGCTATCACATGACCTTGCTGCATCAATACCGCTCCCATACATGTGATCGAAGCGTCACAGTAGACTACAAAGTAATCTACTCCCTATGGCAGGGTGAGGATCGACGCCTCACACAATCGCTGTCTGAGCGTCTCAAAGGCTGTCTGCTGCTCAGAACCCCAACAAAACATCACCGACTTCTTGGTCAGTCGGGTCAACGGAACTGCTATCTTGGAGAAATCCTGGATAAATCCCCTGTAATACCCTGCCAGACCTAGGAAACTCTGAACCTCAGATTGAGACCTCGGAATCTCCCACTGCATCACGACCTCTATCTTGGCCGGATCTACCAAAATACCCTTTTGGTTGATGAGGTGCCTAAGAAACTGCACCTCGCATAACCAAAACTCACCTTTGGAGAACTTCGTGAAAAGTATCTCCCTCCCTAGTGTCTCTAGCACCTCTCTCAGGTGCTCCTCATGCTACTCCTGAGTCTTGGAGTAAACCAAGATATCGTCAATGAATACTATTACAGACCGATCCAGTATCGGTCTGTACACGCGGTTCGTGAGGTCCATGAACGCGGCTGGAGCATTGGTGAGCCCAAACGGCATCACCACAAACTGATAATGACCATAGCAGGTCCTAAAAGCGGTCTTCTACACATCATCATCTATGACCCGCATCTGGTGATATCCAGACCATAAATCAATCTTGGAGAACCAAGATGCTCCCTGAAGTTGATCGAACAAATCGTCTATCCTCGGGAGTGGATAACGGTTCTTCACCGTTACCTTATTTAGCTCCCGGTAATCTATGCACATACGGTGCGGCCCGTCCTTCTTCTTTACAAATAGGACCAGGGCTCCTCATGGCGAACTGCTCGGCCTGATAAAACCCTTGCTAGCAGCTCCTACAGCTACGTAGACAACTCCTGCATCTCAGGAGGAGCCAACCGATAGGGTGCCTTGGCTATCGGATCCGCACCCGGGACCAGATCAATCTGGAACTCAATTTGTTTCTCTGGAACAAGGGTATCCTAGGTAAATCCTCCGGGAATACGTCCGGATACTCCCACACTACTGGTACATCATCAACTATCGCCTTACCCTTATCCCAATTATCCATGACATAGGCGACGTATCCTACGCAACCCTATTGGAAGTAGCGCCTCACTCTCGCTGCTGAACAAAGAATCGGCTCGCGTTGTGGTCTCTCCCCCTGAATCACTATCTCCCCCCACCCACTAGGAGTGCGGACCTTCACTAGCTGCGGCTCACAATCGATCACTACCCCGTTGGGGTTCAACCAATCCATATCCACGATAACCTTATTCTCCGCAGGGGAATAGGGACCAAGTCCACTGAAAACTACTCATCAAATAACCGTAGTGTACATCCTCTATGAACTCTCGTGACCCTGATGGTCCTATCATCTGCTATCTCAACGTCGAATGGGCAATCCATCTCCCTCGGAGCCCCGCTAAATCGTTTTCTCAGAGCAAGCGACACAAATGATCAGGTAGCCCCCGAATCAAACAATATTATAATTGACATGCCATTTACTAGGAACGACTTTTCACGAATCAAACAATATTATAACTACTTAACTGTAGAGACTATCTATATTTGGGTCACTCTTTGACTCAAACACCTTTTCATGAATCATATACACATATCAAACACTTGACCTAGTAGTAGAAATTAGGTCAAAGTCTCATAAAAACTTAAGTCAAAATTGAAAACAAGGACTAGTATACTTGATTCCTCAATTTCGCTTGAATCTCATAATCACTACATAGAATGCCAATAAACCGATAAAATAAGTTGCAAACATTATATATAACTATAAAGGAGTTATAATACCATAAGGTAATCTAAAGTCTCAATAATTCAATTTATTTTGATATCCAAAGATATATTAAACTCAAAAACCCTAAAAGCCATAAAAACTCATATTTACAAACTTTAACCTTAAAAATTCTATAAAAATAATTGTGAACCTTATAATATTATCTTATAATAATTAAATTCAGGAAAATATAATCAAGGAAAATAAAATTTTAACTCATTAACATTTACCCTTAATTAATAAGTCAAGGATCAAGGATTCATGAATAAAAATTTGGTTAGGGTGTATATTTTATAAAAAGTTTAATATTTTTATAAAAGTAAACGAGAAGGAGAGCATTACACCCCCAAAATTTCGGACCTCTCCTCTCTGTCTCTCTCTCTCTCTTGAAAACCCTAATACACCATTTCCCCATATCAAGAATCATTTTCACTTTTTCACTCTACCTCTCATTCTCTCTCACACTCTTCATCACCACCACCATTCACTCCCACCCTCACCCTAAGTCACAAAATTTTCCATAAAAATACGTCCAAGAACACACCTCAAACTCTAAATATTCATCATCTTGTGGTGTTATTGAAGGTAAAATCAATTTCTACTTCACTATTCCTTCAAGTTTTACTATTTCTTCTTCTCCATAAACACTTTTCTTTGAGATTATACACATACATGTTCATAAACATGATTTTTATGATTATGGTGATATTATTTCACCAAAAAATCAACATGCATGTGATGATCTTCATGCTTAGAGGCTTGATCATCAAAGTCTGTTGTTAAAAAGCATTCAAATAGGTTCATAAAGGACTTATTCCCAAATAAATATCTAAAACTTCTTTTCTGATCAAATCCTATTTTTCCCAGAATTCCATCAACAAAATGAGATGTTCCACAAATTTTCAAAAAATAATTCATTTTTCTCGAGTTATTATAATTATTGCAAGAAAATAGGACAATAATTCATATAAAATACTTTCTAAGGTCTATAAATCCTATGTAAGTTCATGGATGACCCCTAAAGTGAATGATTGTCAGTGAGTTTGAGTTTCATCGATTTTTGTTACTATTTGATATGTTTTTGATTTTTTTTAACTCAAATAAATCACAAAACCACTTTAAGGAATTTGAAAAGACTATCTAATAATTTTCGCAGATCCTAACTAATGTGGAGTACTTAGAAAAATATTTTCAGAATTTTTCATAATGCATTCCTATTTTTCCCCGAGTTTTTGTATTTATAGTGGACTAATAATGGCAAAAATATTTCTACTCATCCAAATTTCATGAAAATTTACCAGAAGACCTTAAAATATATTAGAACTCTAAATAAAAATTTTGATGATTTTTGTATTGAGGATACTATTTTTCTTCTATTTTCTAAGATTAAATACACTTAAATCTATAAAATTGGATTACACTATATAAAAATCACCATTGGTATTTTTCCTGGATTATGCACATTGTAAATGAAGTACAATTTTTTTTGGTAATTTACTTTAACCATTTGATAATTATTCACCAATTAATGATTATTAAAGAAAATAAAACAAAGAAAAATAGCAAAACTAATTGAAAAATACCTTTTATATATTTCACAGATTCTATATGTGTAATAACAGTGTTAAGCAAAGTTTGGGTAATTTTGGAAATTTTTTTTCTATTTATCTCCATTTTCATTAGAATATTTGCACAAAATATCATAAAATTTGGTTAAATAGTTTAGAAATCTAGTTTTATATTTTTCCCAGCTTAAGTATATGTAATGACTGTATTATAAAAAGTTTGGGGAATTTTCTTAACTGGTTGCTATTTTTCATGAATTTTTATCTATTTAGAGAGTTAAATATAAGAAAAATGGTTATACACATCTATAATCCATGAAAAATTATCTAGAAGTCTTTTAATGCAGTTAGAACCAAAATCTGAAGTTTTGTAGTTTGTATTAACTGTTTAGTATTTTTCATAATTTTATGGTTAATCAAGAAATTAAAATGGTAAAAAATATCTACACATATTAAAAATGCAAGAAAAATTACCTCAATATCCTTGACTTCAGTTGAAACTAAAACTCAAAGTTTGGGAAATTTTAGAACTAAATTGATTTAGTTTTTTCAATATTTAATCATTAGAACACCTCTTAAAATGTTAAATATTAACATTTCAATAATGAGAATTTTTCCACTTAAATTATTATATAACAATTGATTCATTGAAATTTAATTTTCACAGAATTTTTTTTGTAACTTATCAATATTAAATTTTGACATAATATTGGCATAATTCTATTGTAGTAATTAGTATACTAGTGTTAGATTTCGATTAGAGACTCACTAGTGAATACCATTATTGTAGGAAAACGATAGTGGTACGAGTGGAGCGTAGTTCAAGGCACCATTTTCATCATCTCAATGTATTGTGAGTATTCACGTACTCCCCTATTTTCGGTTTTTATGTTTTAGGGTGGAAAAGCATGTCTGAAAAACTATTTATTGTTCGTTGTATTCAAATTGATTTGTATCAAAATTGATTGCTATATTTTGCTACGTATGTTTATGCAACTTGAAACATGAGGCCTTATCATCTTAAGTCCCTTCCGTTACACTTTAATCCAACCATTAAGTCTTTGAGCCAATGGTCATTATGGATAGCGCTATTAGGAATTGGCAATTCCTCACTCGTCTGATTGCTGGAGTGCATGATACCTTATAATCTATGGAACGATAGGCATAGATCTTGATAGGGCATCAATCATAGGCTTGGTTGTGAACACATTGTTTGCTCATATAAATACAAAAAAAATGTTATTTATTATGGCAATAAACTTGTTTATTAATTATAGCAATGAACTTTGTTTCTCATTATAGCAATAAACTCGTTTATTAATTATAGCAATGAAATTTGTTTCTCATTATAGCAATGAACTTTGTTTCTCATTACAACAACGAACTTTTATTACTGGAAACTTATATACATGTTTTAGCAATGAGATTGTTGCTCCTTGTAGTGGTGAACTTGATTGCTCTTTTTAGCAAATGAAACTTGTTTACTCATTTGAGTAACAAACTTTATTTCCCATGAGAATATGAACGTTGCATCTCATTTGGGCAACATACTTCACCTCTTATGATGACAAAGAACTTTGTTTATACAAACTTATTTACTCATTTTAACAATATACTTTTATTTATGGAAACTTTTATCAAAACATTGATTTTGATTTATGGAACCAATATTATTATTTTTAATCTGTGAGTACTCACCAACTATTTTTATAGTTGACGTTCGTTTTACATGCTTTTTCAGGAATCATCGAGTAAGTGGCACTTAGGGACACATCACTTTTAGGAGCATTCGTATGTGTTGTATTTCAATTTACATTGTAATTTCTTTTAAAATTTTTTCAAACCATTGTAAATTTGTAATGATTTTTAATACTATGGTTGGTGTTGTCTTTTAACTTTTGTTACGAAACCCTTTATACTGCCACGCCTCGTGTTTCCGCTTTATCGGGGTGTGACAATCATAAAGACTACAAGTTCTTTGGTTTTATCTCATCCTTTCTTGACCCGAGTACGGATCCTCTGCTTTTAGTAGTACGGGTCCATACTACCTTCCACATCTATCCATACTTTCCTCAAGGACTGCCTTGACTCCACCATGTCTCTTGTACTACTACTACTGATCTTATACTGAACTCTTCCTAGGCTTTCCCTTGGGGAAATCACTAGCCCACTCTCTGCTATTAGCTGCATAAGAAGTCCTTGTTGCCTCCCCTAGCTAGCTCGTGAATACTACTACATATCACTAAGACTAGATAATTCTTCGAATGAGAGGTCCTACCCTACAACAATTGGACTCAAACAAGAGCTGCGTAATAGAGCTAGACCTAACCTTCTAGAATTATTTACTCATCGCAATATGTAATGTGACATATTAATTTACTAGTTAGTGAAAGGCAACTAAGACTCCTAAAAGCACAAAGCAAGTATCATTCGAGCATCAAGTACACATAATCAAACATATACTACTCTGGCTATCATACTGACTGACCTGTACTAGCATGTGATTCTCATAAAGCTGAACACATATAACAGGCACATAAGGCACCCTTCCTAGATCTTTAGTCCTAATCTAGCATGTTGTATCTAACTAAGCTCATAATCATATCATAGCATAAACTCGTATGGGTAAATTTGGAGTACATACTTGAGCTCGGCTGATTGCATGCACCACACCCTTTTCTCTTTTTCAAAGTTTGTTTCTACTGTAAAAATGGTTTTCTTTTGAAAAATTTCATACTACTTCCTTAGTTTGAGTTCAGACACACCCGAAAGTGTGCCCAAATCCCTCAAACCAAGGCTCTGATACCAACTTGAAACATCCTAAAAACACGACCCAAAAGTTTTGTTTGAAAATTATTATAAAAACCATAATCATCCATGATCAATAAGAAACCAAGTGTGATGTGTAACAAAATATCATATAAAATATTGCATCAAAACAAATGATAAAACATCAGAGTCTCAAACAATCCCAGGATGAATATTGTGGTGTGTGCCATGTGATCACCCCAAGCTCTTCCCCTTGCTACCGGAAGTACCTGAAACCAAACTACATACCGTAAGCACGAATTTTGGCGATGTCCCTGAATATACCACATACCATACAAAACACATATGCATATAATGGGCCTTGCCCACTACATCGGGCCTCGCCCGACATCGGACCAAAGTCTGGAATAGCTTGGGCCCCACCCACTACATCGGGCCCCGCCCGGCATCGGACTGGAGTCCGGAATAAACTAAACATAACATAAACATAATCACATATAATACATCGGGCTTGACCGACATCGGACCGAAGCCCGAAACATATAACACATAACATAAACATGCATGAATCACAAAGACATCAAGCATACATAACTACTTCTCGGGACTGCCCCGGCATCGGACCGAAGTCCGGAAACATATAAACTGCATCGGGCTAACCCCGACATACTGTTACTACATAAATGGGCCGGAATTGGTGCCTTAGACCCGTTCGTACTGCAGGAAAACTCACCTCGTGTGACTGACTGCTAAAACTCGAGTGAGGAACTTCCTGACTGCTACTCCGGTGACTTCCTGACTATCAATTCATAACAACACTTAATCAAAAATATGATAATCCTTCTTATGGTAGAATGACCATTTTACCCCTGGTCAAAGTCAATGTCCTGGTCAAAGTCAACCTTCCAGGTTGACCCTACTCACCGAGTTAGCCTATCAACTCGCCGAGTTCTAGAACTCAGAAACCATACAACTCACGACTCAACTCGCCGAGTCACCCTATGAGTCGTTGAGTTCTTCAACCTCCGAGTCCTAGTCCTGTCCAACCCACTAAGTTACCTTCCCAACTCGACGGTTCAACTCACAACCAGGAAAAATTAAGGTTCGCTGCCCGACTCGCCGAGTCCATGAACGACTCGTCGAGCCCTCCTTGTGACATATCCAATCAGTAGATTATAATCCATTTCAATGCTTCTAATTCATACATCTAGACTCCTTGTACTATCATTACACGTAAAGTTGCTAACTTTACGTTCATACATGGTGTTATGAGGCTTAAACACCAAAAATTAGTTAATAATGAAGGCTTAATGCATAGAATGGGGACATGACCGAATAAAGGTGGTTACTTTGAGCTTCTAGAGCTCATGGGTGCCTATATTTGAGATATGAACCACTTGGAACGTTCCAACACCAAGGACCAAGGTTTTTGAGTCAAAACCTTCATAATATGGGGATAAATAGATCTAAGAGAAAGAAGATCAAGTTGGAAGCTTGATTACCAGAAAAGATGGCAAATGGGGTGTAGATTCTAGATCTACTCTTTCTCCCTTGAGTCTTCTATCTTCTACTTCTTCCACTAGCTTCAAGATACACCAAATAACACTTAAAATATCAAAGAAAGCTCAATTTCACTTATGGAGGATTAGGGTTTCGGGGGTTAATGCTCTGGAGGTGATGGAGGTTGTAAAGGAGCTCATAATGTTGCTTAAATAGGGTGCAAACCCTAAAGATTAAGGTTTCATCGAGCCTGTCCTACTCACCGAGTCTAGGATTTGACTCATCAAGTATCCTCATTAAAACCCGCACTTTGTCTAGAATTTACTCATTGAGTTAGGGCTACCGACTTGTCGAGTAGCTCTCACAAATAAAATATTAATAGCTGGAAATGCGTACCAGGAACGATGCGTTACACCTATCAATCCTTTATACAAGGTTTCATTCACATAAGCTCCAGTTGGATCAACAAATATAGATACTGATGAGGAAATTAGAGTCTTCGTTGGTTTTCTATTAGAGAAACCAAATCTCTTTAGTATATTTGCAATGTATTTTGCCTGCCAATAGAGAAATCCATCAGTGAGTTGGTTAACCTGCATACCTAAAAAGAAAGTTAGTTCACCCATCGTGTTCATTTCAAATTTCTTCTCCATTACTTAAGAGAACTCAGAATTTAACTTCTCATCAGTGGATCTGGAAATAATATCATCAACATACACTTCAGCAAGGATAATGTTTAAGGTAGGGACAACCCATAGGGATTTTGGGTTTGCTTCAATTGCAACCATACAGGTCATTTGAGGTTCGAGTGTCCTCATCTTGCATCTAGGGTGGTTCAAACTCCAGCCCCCGCAACCTTGCGTATTATTGATGGTCAACAGAGGAAGGACAAGACACCAAGTGCTAGAGGGATAGCATTTCAGTTAAAAGCAGAGGAGGCCTAAACAACTCCAGACGTCATGGATGGTATGTGTTCCTTATTATTCTGCTGATTTATTTATGTTTCTTATGTTATTGATTGTGTAGGTACTTTTCTTGTGAATTATGTACCTGCGTTTGTGCTCTTTGACTCAGGTGTGAGTCAGTCTTTTGTGTCATCATCTTTCTGCCTTGGTTTTAGTATATCGTGAGAGGCCTTGATCAGGACAATGATGGTCTCTATAATCGATGAGCGTCTGGTCTCCGCTACCGATATCTACCGGGGTTGCATGTTAGATATTTTTGGTGTTGGATATTCGGCAGATCTTATCCCTATTGCAATAGGAGATGTTTGTGTGATCATGATTATGGATTGGTTGATCCAGTCTGGGGCTCTGATTGACTATGAGCAAAAGATGGTGACAATTTGAGATCCTAGTGGGGGAGTGCTGACCATCTATGGTGAGGGTACTAGGTCGGGATCAGCCTTATGTTCTGCCTCCAGGGTGAGATAGAATTTACAGCACGGGTGTATGGTTTATCTGGAATATGTAGTGGATAATCTAGTGGAGGAGAAGGGATCTATTTCTATTTCTGATGTTTTAATTGTACGTGATGTCCCCGATGTTTTTCCCAAGATGCTACCTGGTGTGCTTACTGCGAGGCAAGTAGAGCTTCAGATCGATTTGATCCCTGGTGTGGCACTGATTGCCAAGGCACCGTACCATCTTGCACCTCCTAAGAAGCATGAGTTATCTTCTCAGCTTCAAGAGTTATTAGAAAAAGGGTTTATTCGGTTGAGTAGTTCTCCTTGGGGAGCACCAATCCGTTTTGTCAAGAAGAAGAGTGGTTCACACCAGATGTGCATTAATTACTGGGTGTTGACCAAGTTAACTATGAAGAACCGTTATCCATTACCGATGATTGATGATCTTTATGATTAGTTGCAGGGGGCATCTTGGTTTTCCAAGATTGATTTGAGGTCCGACTACTATCAGATGAGGGTACGAGAGGAGGATATTCAGAAGACGACCTTCCAAACTCTCTATGGATATTACGAGTTCGTGGTGATGCCTTTTAGGCTCACTAACACACCGACCGCGTTCGTGGATCTCATGAACCAAGTATGCAGGCCCATGTTGGATCGATCGGTGATCATCTTCATCGATGACATTTTGGTCTATTCGAAGACCAAAGAGCAGCACGAGGAGCATTTACGTGAGATTCTTGGAGTTTTGATGACGGAGAGGCTCTATGCCAAGTTATCCAAGTTTGATTTCTGGTTGCATGAGGTTCAGTTTCTAGGACACTTCATCAACCATAATAATATCTTGGTTGGTCCAGCCAAGATTGAGGCTGTAATGCAGTGGAAAGTGCCTAAATCTTCATCTGAGATTTAGATCTTCCTTGGTTTGGCGGGATATTACTGGAGATTCATTCGAGACTTCTCTAAGATTTTTGTTCCTCTCATTAAGTTGATGGGGAAGGATGTTGTGTTCAGTTGGGGGCTGAGCAACATGCATCATTCGAGACCCTCCGCCAGAGATTGTGTGAGGCACCGATACTTACCCTCCGTAAGGGAGTTGAGGATCTCGTGGTCTACTATTATGCATCCATTGTTGGGTTGGGTGTCATATTGATGCAAAGGGGACATGTGATTGTATACGCTTCGAGGAAGCTAAAGCCTCATGAAGAAAAGTATCCCACTCATGATATGGAATTACGGGTGGTGGTTTTTGCTTTTAATATTTAGTGCCACTATCTTTATGGTGTTCAGTGTACCTTATGATGGGTTTTGAGCATTCTAACACTTCCTAAGTGTACATGCAACCCTAATAACCTTGGATCTATGTTTGTCTATTTGTCATGCAAAGTTGAATTCCAAGGTTATACTCCTATCTAGCATACATGGGGAACAATTTTAACATAAAGTATAGATAGAATAACTTACCTTGTTGTTGCTTGTGTTCCTTGAAACCTTGTGAGCCTAGCACCCCAAGTGTGATGCCTCAAATGCTTCACACAACACCAAATGCTCTTGGAAGAACTTATGAGAGAATATTCACTTCTTCAAAATCGGCCAAGCCCTCTTGATTCTTAGTGTAACCAATTTTGGGTGGAGGATATGTTACTTATATAGTGTTGACACATCTAGGGTTAAACCCTAATGTGTCATGACTCTTCATTTCCATGATCCATGGGTTTGTAACTCCCATGGAGCATCCATGGAGCATCCATGGAGCATCATATGGGTGGAACCCAACTTGATGGTCCATGGAGCCTTTTAGCCCACTATACAAGATATGGATGATTTACTTAATCAACCCATATTTTTAATTAGTTATCTTTTGATCACTTAATTAATTCTAAATTAATTCTTGATCAAACTAATCAAATAATATTATTAATATATTAGAACTTATAATATATTAATAATCTCCAAGTGTTATTTCTCTCATTTAGTCTATCCAATTGCATGGTGCCATGCAACCCAAATGGACCATGCCGGGTCGGGTCAAGTACATACTAGAAATAGTTATGGATTTAGACACCTTATCCAACAGTCTCCCACTTGGATAAGTCTAGTAACTATTACTGCAAGTATGACTTCAGGAACCGACCGGCAATCGTAGCTCTTTACAAGGTTTCTCGAAACTTGAGAAGATGATGGTACGCCATTTAAGATAAGTGATCATATAATCCTCTGTTCTAGATATCAGTCGGACAAATACATGGAACAATGTCTTACTTATTGTCCAACATTTGTTTCCCGATTTTCGATTTGTTTGACAAAGAACTTTATTGAACACATCAATTTAGTTCTGACCGGGCCCGGTACATAGGTCAAAACAAAATCATCGAGGGGCCCAGATATCAGCTTCTAATCCAAGAAGGAACAGATAAACTTCGACTCATATGTTTGTTCTACTACTCATTGAATTACACACAAGAGCACGATTTTATAACATCGAGTTACCAATGCGTTTTTCGTACAATCAATGCATAACCAACTTGTAAGTAACAAATCATATCTCTAGGTTTAAAGACTTATATGATATTACCGTCTCACGATCACTCGAGATAGAATTCCATGAAGTGATTCCAGTGAGCGTGGGTTGAGTCCAATGCTCAGAACTTATGAGCACTCATGATTGTTGTAGCCTTGTCCCAGACCTCTACAACCAAACATGACAGTCTTGATTCATACCTACTTCCGACATATGACCGACTGTGGAGGTTTGAATAATATGTTATACCAAACAAAATTATTCTGGAAGTCAAAACATGCAAAAGAAATATAGTAAACGATCGACAAGAGATAGCAACACTTTACTCATAAATAAAACACTTTTATTCATCATCAAATGTCAATTACACTTTACAAATTTCGAAGTTATCTAACTACTAAATCTAATATCATCCTTCAGCCCTATGCTCCGAGCATGCTGGAGATGCTTAACCCGAGTCAGTCCCTTCGTGAGGGGATCTGCCGGATTCTCATCTGATGATACCCTCTTTGCCACGAGGAGTCCTTCTTCGATCCGATGTCTGATGAAATGGTATTTTCTGTCGATGTGTCTGGATCTCCCGTGATCCCTTGGTTCCTTGGCTAAGGCAACAGCACTTTCACTATCACAGAAAATTTCCATCAACTCTTTAATAGCTGGTACAACTCCAAGGTCTCCAATGAAGTTCCTCAGCCATAACGCCTCCTTTGCCGCTTCGCTAGCTGCAATATACTCTGATTCACAAGTAGAATCTGCCACTGTCTCTTGCTTGGAACTCTTCCAAGAAATTGCTCCTCCATTTAGGGTAAAGACCCAGCCCGACTGAGAGCGGAAGTTATCCCTATCAGTCTGGAAGCTAGCATCACTATACCCTACAACTCTCAAGTCATCACTCCCACCGAGGGTAAGGACCCAGTCCTTAGTCCTTCGTAGGTACTTGAGAATATTCTTTACCGCAATCCAGTGTGCCTTGCCAGGGTTCCCCTGAAACCTGCTAACCATGCTCAAGGCAAAGGCTACATCAGGTCGAGTACACGTCATAGCATACATGATCGAACCTACAGCCGAAGCATAAGGTATTCGACTCATTTCTGCTATCTCAGCCTCAGTGCTAGGGCTTTGTGTCTTACTCAGTTTGGCGTTACTCTGGATGGGCAACTCTCCTTTCTTGGAGTCTTGCATTCTGAATCTCTTCAGAACCTTCTCTAAGTAGGTACTTTGACTAAGTCCAATTAGTCTTTTACTCCGATCTCTCAAGATCCTTATCCCCAAAATATAGGCAGCTTCACCAAGGTCCTTCATAGCGAAACACTTTCCAAGCCAGGACTTTACTTCCTGCAGGGTTGGAATGTCGTTTCCTATGAGTAGTATGTCATCCACATACAATACCAAAAAGCTAACTATACTCCCACTAGCCTTGACATATACACAAGATTCATCTTCACTCCTAGAAAAGCCAAATTCCTTGACCTTTTCATCAAAGCAAAGATTCCATCTGCGAGGTGCTTGCTTTAATCCATAAATGGATTTCTCAAGCTTACACACTCTATTAGGGTACTCGTTACTGACAAAACCCTCTGACTGACTCATGTAAACATCTTCAGCCAACTTCCCATTAAGGAAAGCGGTTTTGACATCCATTTGCCAAATTTCATAGTCATGAAATGCGGCTATGGCTAACAGAACCCGAATAGACTTAATCTTGGCTACCGGAGAAAAGGTCTCATCATAATCCACTCCAGGAATTTGAGAGAAGCCCTTTGCAACCAGTCTAGCCTTATAAGTGTGTACTTTACCATCCATGTCGGTCTTCTTCTTGAAGACCCATTTGCACCCTACAGTCTTTCGACCTGGTACATTCTCAACCAAGTTCCAAACTTGATTGTCATACATGGATTGTATCTCGCTATCCATAGCCTCTTTCCATTTGGCAGACTCGGGGCCCGCCATGGCTTCCTCGTAGCTGTTAGGGTCATCTTGACTTACTAGTGTCTCATCACTAATAAGTGTCTCACCTTCTGCAGTAATATGGAATCCATAGTAATGCTCAGGTGCACTCCTAACTCTCGTGGAACGCCTCAGAGGTACAGATTCGTCAATTGGCTCAACAGGAGTTTCCTCCTCAAGTTGAGGGCTAGAGTTTGAAGTTCCTTCACCACTTGACTCTTGAATTTCTTCAAGATCAACTTGCCTCCCACTGTCTCCTTGGCTTATAAACTTTCTTTCTCGAAAGACTCCTCTTCTTGCTACAAAGACCACATTGTCACTAGGTCTGTAGAAGAGGTAACCAAAGGATTGTTGTGGGTAGCCGATGAAAATACACCTCTCACTTCGGGGTTCGAGCTTATCATGAGTCTCGCGTCTCACGAAAGCCTCGTAGCCCCAAATCTTGATGTGGTCTAGTTTAGGTACTTTACCAGTCCACATCTCGTGAGGAGTTTTTGGCAACTTTCTTTGTAGGGACTAGATTAAGGATATGGGCGGCAGTCCATAAGGCATACCCCCAGAATGAGATTGGTAGCGAAGCTAGACTCATCATGGAACGAACCATGTCCAACAAGGTTCGATTACACCTCTCAGCCACACCATTCAACTGCGGTGTCCTGGGAGGTGTCAATTGTGAGACAATCCCACATTCCTTTAGATAGTCGAGGAACTCTGAACTAAGATACTCACCACCTCGATCGGATCGAAGCATCTTAATGTTCCTGCCCAATTGATTCTCGACTTCCTGTTTAAATTCCTTAAACTTCTCGAAAGTCTCTGACTTATGCTTGATTAAGTAGACATATCCATATCTACTGTAATCATCAGTAAAAGTCAAATTATAACGATTAGCGTCCCTTGTGGCATGTTTGAATGGTCCACACACATCCGTGTGTATAAGGTCCAACAAACCTTCACCCCTTTCACACGAGCCTGTGAAGGGTGACTTTGTCATTTTTCCAAGTAAGCATGATTCGCAACTATCATTTGACTTTAGGTCAAACGACTCCAAGACTCCATCCTTTCGGAGTTGGCCTATGCATTTCTTGCTTATATGTCCAAGATGACAATGCCATAATGATGCTTTATCCAAGTTATTATTATTAGTAGAATCAATACACAAAACATTATTTCCTAAGTTATCTACAATAGATACAGCTTCATACACACCATCACAAGGTAATGCTTTAAAATAAAGTACATTATCAAAGAAAGCATTAATCGAACCAACTTCATTATCAAACGAAAAGGTGAAACCTTGTTTGTACAATGCATGAAAGGAAATAATATTTCTTGCCATTTCTGGTGAATAACAACATTTATTCAAATCTATATTTAACCCACTACTTAGCAATAAAGTATAAACTCCAATCTTGGTGACAGGTGTAACTTTCCTATTCCCTATGATTAAGTTTATTCTTCCTTGCTCCACATTCTCACTTCTTCCTAGTCCCTGCAAGTCACAACAAATATGAATACCGCAACCTGTATCAAGGACCCAAGATTTCGAATGGGGTGAGTTATAGGAAATGATAGTGTAAATACCTGCATGGTTGGGTTTGACTTTCCCATCCTTCACATCCTGCTGGTACTTTGGGCAGTTCCGCTTCCAATGAGCTTTTTCATGGCAATAGAAGCATTCAGCCTCTTTTGGGTCAGAAGAAGGAGTAATGAAACCTTTCTTGGTTCCACTTGAAGAAGAGCCATCAAGGGTCCGAGCCTTGGTATCCTTTGAAGATCTCTTTCTCTTCCTCCCTCGACTTTGCCCGATTGCCAAGACCGGAGTTGAGTCTGGAGTAGGAGTGATAGCAACCGACTTCCCCTTAAGACCTGTTTCTGCGGTCTTGAGAAGTCCCTGAAGTTTGCTGAGGGTGACCTCTTCCTTGTTCATGTGATATGTCATGCGGAATTGATCATAGCACGATGGTAAGGAGTGCAAAATGATATCTATTGCAAGCTCCTCAGGGAAGTTCACATTAAGCTTCAGCAAACGATCCACATACCTTTGCATTTTCTGCATGTGGCTCGTGACGGACTCTCCGTCCTTCATCATGGTTGTTATCATGGAGCAAATGACTTCGTACCTCTCTTGTCGTGCACTTTGATGGTATCTTTCCATCAAATCTTGGTGCATTTCATAAGGGTAGAAATCTTCATAAGACTTTTGGAGTTCAGCTGTCATGGTGGCCAACATGATGCAAGCCACCTTGGTTGCATCTCTTTCATGAGTATGAAAGTCAGCGATCTCCTGGGGAGTTGCAGTGGACTCGTCAATTTCCTTAAGCTCCTTGTCAAGGACATATTCTTTGTCCTCGTAGCGGGTAATCATCCTGATGTTTCTGATCCATTTATTGAAGTTGGATCCATCAAAGGTGACTTTTCCGCATAGACTCATAAGAGTAAAGGAGCCATTAGGATTCGAGCCAGAAGCATTATTTGAAGACATCTGAAAAAGAAGAACAAGTTTAGTTTAGATTTAAGAGAGTCCTTAATAAAACACCCAAATGTAATATTAAGGCTAGGATCCAATCACAATATAATATAACTTAGAAGAGGTATGCCGTAATCTAAGCTATACCATATTTGAAAGGTAGGTGAATGACGATTCACCAATTTCCACCACGAAAACCGAAATATTAAATATTTAGTTTTTATTGGTTTTTAGAAATTCCTAGATTCTTTGAGATCCAATGAACTTTTCAAAGGCATGTTTCAATCTCGGGAGTGCCCTCCAGGTTTTGTGACTGGGATGCCGAGGATCACAAAACGAGGTGTGAAGTAACCATGCAAATCACTTGGTACCCTTAAAGTTTATCACTCAATCGATGTGCCGGTAAACCACACACGCTCCACCGATACTACAATAAACCTTAAGTCACCCTTTACCTACCTTGTTAAGTCCAAGTTAGTGTGCCGGTTAACCACACACGCTCCACCAACGACTTAGACAAAGTGTAAAGTGTAATTTCATGGATTAGCACCTTATTCACATTTTCCTAAAGTAACTAAGATTGGGAATTTAATAAACATTTAGTTACTTTATTATATTCATCATACTTTGAATGAGAATTTATAAGTCCTTTTCTTACCCGTTCGGCTAACGACCCTCCACCAGTCAAGCAAGCGGTGGGTGAGAATATTCACCCATTAAGTCACCATTTTATAGGCAACAACCTTATACCCACCTTATAGACCGGCTTCGTGAATGAGGCGTAGTAGCGGTAAGACGACTTTATTCTTATACATATATATATATATAATTATTAAATTATCATAATATAAGTATAAGGGTTGAATTTTAACTTTTAAAATTCTAGGGGTTGGAACTAAAGTTTTAACTTAACTTTACTTGTTCCAAAACTTGAGGGCAAGTTTTGTAACTTTCAAAACTTTTCATTTCTTGTAACTTATGAGTTTAATAGAGTAATAAAATGAAGACTCTTCATTTTTATAACTCTTGTGTTTTCTTAATGGTTTTAACTCAAGTGTGACTCTTGGTTTTCCATAACTTAAGGATAAGTTATGGACTCCATTAAAACACATTATGATCAAGAATTAAACTACCAAATAGGTTACAAATAATTCCTATGATCATCTAAAACATCATAAGAACAAGAACATGAATATGAACACAATCAAAAAATTACATAAAACTTTGTAATTTTGATAACTAGTTGTTGTAAATGAATTAGCAAAGACATTACACCACCAAAAACAAGTTTTTTCAATTACCAAAACAGTTTAGGGTAATGTTTCTAATTCATTTTCCAGCAACTGAATCGAAATTCTACACTCATTCGACCCTACTCGTCGAGTGCATGAACATGACTCGCCGAGTTGGTTGAAGATACTCATGGACTCGACGAGTCCCCCCTATAGACTCGACGAGTCCATTCGCAGACAACAAATTTCCGATTCTGTTTTCAACTTTTAAGCACAAATAAGAACAAACAAGCCTAGGCTCTGATACCACTGATGGGTTTTGAGTATTCTAACACTTCCTAAGTGTACATGCAACCCTAATAACCTTGGATCTATGTTTGTCTATTTGTCATGCAAAGTTGAATTCCAAGGTTATACTCCTATCTAGCATACATGGGGAACAATTTTAACATAAAGTATAGATAGAATAACTTACCTTGTTGTTGCTTGTGTTCCTTGAAACCTTGTGAGCCTAGCACCCCAAGTGTGATGCCTCAAATGCTTCACACAACACCAAATGCTCTTGCAAGAACTTATGAGAGAATATTCACTTCTTCAAAATCGGCCAAGCCCTCTTGATTCTTAGTGTAACCAATTTTGGGTGGAGGATATGTTACTTATATAGTGTTGACACATCTAGGGTTAAACCCTAATGTGTCATGACTCTTCATTTCCATGATCCATGGGTTTGTAACTCCCATGGAGCATCCATGGAGCATCCTATGGGTGGAACCCAACTTGATGGTCCATGGAGCCTTTTAGCCCACTATACAAGATATGGATGATTTACTTAATCAACCCATATATTTAATTAGTTATCTTTTGATCACTTAATTAATTCTAAATTAATTCTTGATCAAACTAATCAAATAATATTATTAATATATTAGAACTTATAATATATTAATAATCTCTAAGTGTTATTTCTCTCATTTAGTCTATCCAATTGCATGGTGCCATGCAACCCAAATGGACCATGCCGGGTCGGGTCAAGTACATACCAGAAATAGTTATGGACTTAGACACCTTATCCAACACCTTCTACATAGACCATAAGAGCCCAATATATCTTATGGATCAGCCTAACCTGGACATGAGGTAGAGGAGGTGGTTGGTTGTGGTGAAATATTACGATTGTGAAATTATGTATCATCCAGGGAAGGCCAATGTGGTCAATGACGCTTTGAGCTGGAGGGTGGTTAGTGCCCCGATTCGAGATGTATGTATGAGGATGAATGTGATGACCCCAGTTTTGGAAATTATCAAAGAAGCGCAGTCAGAATCCATAAAGGAAGAGTATCGAAAGAGTGAGCGGGTGATTCGGAAGATTTCAACTTTTGATATTGACAGAAGGGGGATTTTGACTCTTCACCAGCGGGTTTGGGTACCATATGGTGGTGGCGCTCGACGGATACTAATGGAGGAAGCCCACAATTCAAGATTTTCTATTCCTCTAGGGGCTACCAAGATGTATCTTACCTGAAGCATAGTTACGGGCGGTCATGTATGAAGAGAGATGTGGCCTGGTTTGTAGAACAATGTTTGACCTTCAAGAATGTTAAGGCCGAGCACTAACACCCTCATGGAAAGTTGCAACCCTTAGAGGTTCAACTTTGGAATTGGGAGCAGATCACCATGGACTTTATTACAAAATTACCAAAGACTACGAAAGAGGTTTTGATGCAATCTGGGTGATAATGAACCATTTGACGAAGAGTGCTCATTTTTTGGGTATAAAAGAGAGTTCTTCTATAGAGAAGCTTGTTGAGGTTTATGTTCGAGAGATGGTGGCTCGACATGGGGTGCTGACTTCCATTGTGTCATAAAGGGGTATGCGTTTCACTTCCAGGTTTTGGAAAAAGTTTCATGAGGATTTGGGTATCCGATTACATTTCAGTACTGCATATCATCTGCATATAGACAGGCATAGCGAGCAAACTATTCAGACGCTCGAGGATATGTTACGTACCTACATCATCGACTTTGCTGGGAGCTAAGACTCCTATCTCCCAGAGTCCTATTGGCCGAGTTTTCTTACAACAACAACCATCATGCTAGTATTGGCATGCCTCCCTTTGAGCTTCTATATAGAAGGAGCTTTTGGACTCCTGTTTGTTTGGGTGAGGTCAGACCGAGAGTGATGGAGAGCACGAAGATAGTGCTCAAGATGACCGAGCTTATCCAACAAGTTAATAATGTTGGGTTTTAAGCATTCTAACACTCCTATGGTCTGCATGCAACCCTAGATACCTTGGATCTATGTTTTCTCTATTATACATGCAAACTTTTTTTTTTCAAGGTATCATCCTAACTAGCATACTATGGAGTACATACATTACAAAAAACTAGTTAAATGACTTACCTTTGTTGTAGCTTTGATTCCTCAAGACTTTGTGAGCCTAGCACCCCAAGTATGATGCCTCAAATGCTTAACACAACACCACCAACAACTGGAAGACTTGAGAAGTTTATCTTGCACCAAAATTGGCTAGCCCTCTTGTGAATATCTTAATTGCTGATTTTTCTAGCCATGGGGTCCTTTATATAGTGTGACATAATTGGGGCTACACCATGCGAACCCTAATGTGCATGACTTTCCACATTCGTTATGCTCCATGGGTTTGAACCTCTATGGCGTATCCATGGGTCACCCCATGGGTTTAGCCCAACATAAAGAACTATGGATCATAAGCCCACTTTATAAGAATAAGTGATTTACACAATCAATCCCCATATATTTAATTAGTCTCTTTTGATCACAAAATTAATTCCAAATTAATTCATTATCAATACTAATTAAATAATATGATTTCATATTAATATATTAGAACTTATAATATATTAATAAACCATAAACATCCTCTTCTCAAAAGTCCATCCTTTCAAATTGTTCTGGTGCCATGCAATCCAAATAGACCATGCTAAACCGGGTCAAATACATACCAAATATAGTTATGGACTTAGACACCTTATCCAACAAGAAAGAGATCACTGATGACACAGAGCCTCCAGAAGAGTTATGAGGATTGTCGACGCTCTGAGTTAGAGTTCCAGGTGGGGGATTTAGTGCTTTTGAAGGTATCACCCTGGAAGGGTGTTATTTGCTTCAGGAAGCGGGGAAACTTAGGCCCCCGATTTATTAGACCTTTACGATTTTAGGCCCGTGTGGGAAAGGTGGCATAGCGGTTGGAGCTTCCGGAGGAGTTAAGGCAGATTCATGATACCTTCCATGTTTCCCAGTTAATGAAGTCTACAGTTGACGAGACAACTGTGGTCCCTTTGGAGGAAATTCAAGTCGATGATCACCTGAATTACATCGAGAATCCTGTGGAGATTCTGGATCGAAGAGTGAAGACCTTGAGTAACAAGGTAGTAAAGTTGGTCAAAGTTCAATGGTAACATCGAAAAGGCTCGGAATGGACGTGGTTGCCCGAGTTTGAGATGCGAGAGCACTATTTTGATCTGTTTCCCGAGGATGACTTCGAGGGTGAAGTCTGATTCTTGTGGGGGAGATTTGCAACATACAATTTTTAGGTATTTTCATTTTAGCCCTTAGTCTATTTAACATTTACACATTTGGTCCCTCATTGTTTAAAGAATCGCAATTTAGACCATACGTTGGGTGTACGAGAGGTACTTGCAATGTACTTATATGAGACTTGGATCATGGAAACCTTGTTAGTACGTTGGGCGTACATATGGTATGCAGGGCGTACTAGCTCAGTCTGCAAACCCTAATTTTTATGGTTTGCTCCCCTATTTAATCCACCTTATTCCTCCCTTGGACATTTCGTATCAGCCACCCTTCCTTCATAAACCTTAATCTTTAGTTTAAGCTTTGTGAGTGAGATTTTGGAGCTTATTAATGATTTTGGTGCTCATTTGTTGAAGAAGAAGGCTAGTGAAGGAGGAGGTGTTGCTTGCAAGCTTGTGGATCCAACAACTACTTCATTTTGTGCATTTTTTAAAAGTATAAAGTTTATACCTTGACGTGTTTCCTTCTAGATCTCCATAGATGGGTTTTTTCATGAACATTTGTCCCAAAGCTTGGACCTTTGTGAGTATGGAGTACTCCATAGCATATTAGGTGTCCTTTCATGCATGTTAGGTCTTTTAGATTCATAAAAATGGTTGCTTGATGGTCCCTTTCCATCCATGCAAGATTTTAGTGGTGTTGAGTGTGGATTAAGTTAGAGTTTTTAGATTCAAGCTCTTTTCAGCCATGGAAAGGCTTAAAGCTTTAGACTTTATGGATTAAAGCATTTTTAGCAGGTCTAATATGTGTTTGGGTGCATGTCATAATGATTAAGACCTTTTTGGTGTGATTTTTGTGTTAGAAAACATACGCTCCGCGTACTACTGGTGCGCAGTGTAGCCAAGTGAGATCCCGCCTGATTCTCAAGTACGCCCTACGTAGGAAGAGAGTACGCCCAACGTATGCGCTGGGCAGTTTAGTTTTGCTGACTTTTGACCACTGGTTAAGATTTAGGGTTTTGCACCATAGGAGGGGCAAAATGGTGTTTTTTCCCCTAAGGGGCTTATTGGTGGGATTTGGACTCATGAGTTGAGTAGTTGACCTTAATTATTAATTAGGTTTAATTATTGTTTTATTACGCAGAGTCTAGTTCCGACAGTTCGGGTGTGAGATTTATCTGTCATCAGTATCAGGTGAGTCTCCTCACTTATTTTTACCTATGTGGTAGACTAGCTGTATTTGTGATGACCAGCTGGGTCTAAATGTTATTATTGTATATGTTGTTATTTGAAACTGAGACTGCGGATAATGTCCAGGGTTGCTGATAACCCACATGGTATGCTGTTTGCCCTTTGGGACTTTTGATAGTCCCCAAGGTTGCTAATAACCCATAGTTGTTTATTTATGATGTGTTATATGTGGTATATTTGGGAACTCACTAATCTCTGTGCTTACGATTGTTGATTATAAGTGTTTCAAGTACTTCTGAGGATCGCGGGAAGCCGAATGTCTAATTGTACACACTCGTTGGGCGATTTGCTACTGGGATAGTCTGAGAGACTCAGATATTTGTGATGATGATTTGTATTTTACACCTATGTTTTTGTTGGCTTGACTTATGAACAATGTTTTGGTAATTTAAAAATGAAAAATTTGGATAAAAATTTGGGGTGTTACAACTCCAAACCAGATGAAGCACTTTACTACTCCCGACAAAGATTGTTGTATCCAAAGTTCCTTCCCTTGGTACAATTTCACATCCTATTACAATCCCAACAGATGACAAGGAACCCAAAAGATACACAATTTTGAAACAAATAGATACTTACTTCATTTCTCTACTTACTACCGAATCAAAACCATGTATGCTATAGACAATAATTCCATAATCCAATAATTTAGGTCAAATGTACCTAGAAACCATGATATACCATAAACAAAACATGAAGATAGATTGTCACGTCTATTGACCTCCAACTTATGCAGATCGAAACCTTCGAAGCATCCCAACTATTGACAATGAAAGAGAACAACCAATGATCGAGAATACACTGACAACAACCTAGTAATCCAAAGTTTTTCCACTAAACTAAACCCATACGGAACTACATATACCCAACCCTAAAGTTGATTGACAAATCAACCACTGGTTATCTTAGACTATAGGTAGCAGTTTATACATTGAGCTGAAAATCCTTCAACAACTGATGTTCGACCCTAGCGACCTAACCACCTCTTGATTAGTTCATCATCCTTCTCGAAAAAGACCACTGTCTACAATGAGCTCCTTGACCAACAACTTTCTGTCGCGAAGACAACTCATGTATTTCTGAGTACATACATCCAATGGAAACTTTATCTGCACCCTCATCTCAAACCAAAGTCTTGCATACCCAAACCACCTATCCCTGACCTTCACTCCAGCATGAGACCCAATCATAAAAACAAAAGAAATGATACTCATAGTCGAGATACAAGATAGAAAACAAAATTTGTCATTCTGATTCACTTCTCCTGATCATCTGGAACAACCTTCCAGAACACGCTCTAGCTGAACTCAAGGAAGACATACCCCTGGTCCTCGTCTTGTACAATCTCTACGAAAATGAATCTCTTTCCACATAATGAAATATCTCTTGGCGATCAAACCACAAGAATCCTCTTGTGCATTTCCACCCTTGTCGCAGATACCACAACCATCTAGTTTCCCCAACTAGGCCGTCCTCTAATTTTGAAATCATATGCTCACTCTCTCTTTCTCCCAACACATAAAACTAGAAGAATAGAATCATCGTCATAGAAAATGACATCATAAGCCATCAGACGATCACTCAAACTTAAGGCTACAATTCTCAAGCCTCTCTTTCCAATTGCTCCCTTCTTGAGGCCTGTGACTCAGACTAGCACTAACTCAAGAAGGGCCCCAAGACCTCAAAGTCAAATACACATATAGATCTACACCATTCAATCCCAAACTGACATGGACACTAAGGCCCAAACAATCACCAGACTCGTCTTCATCCCGAACATCCATAACCAAAAGGATGATACATACTAAAATACTAATGGGATTTAAGCATTCTAACACTCTATGGTGTTCATGCAAACCTATATGCTTTGGATCTATGTTTTCTCTAATATACATGAAAACTTTTTTTTTCCAAAGCATCATCCTAACTAGCATACAATGGAGTATCTTTACTACAAAATTCTAGTTAGATGACATACATTTTGTTGTAGTTTGAAGCCTTGGACCTTTAAGAACATAGTGACCCAAGTGTTACACCTCAAATGGAATCACAACACCACCAAAAATGGAGGAACTTGAGAGGAGGTTACTTGCACTCAGAAAATCGGCTAGTACTCTACTAAGCTTCCTTAGGACCGATTTCATGAGCTAGAGAGGTTCTTATATAGTGTGGCTTAATTAGGGTTACACCATGCAAACCCTAATGTGCATGACCTTCCATATTCCTCATGATCCATGGGTTTAAACCTCCATGGATCATACATGGGTCACCATATGGGTTTAGCCTAACATAAAGAAATATGGATCACAAGCCCACATTATAAGAATGAATGATTCACATAATCAATCCCCATATATTTAATTATTCTCTTTTGATCACAAAATTAATTCTAAATTAAATTTTGATCAATACAAATTAAATAATATGGTTTCATATTAATATAATAGAACTTATAATATATTAGTAAACCATAAACAACCTTTTCTCAATTTTCCATCCGCCAGATTGTTCCGGTGCCACGCAACCCAAATGGACCATGCTACTCTCGGGTCAAGTACATACCAATTATAGTTATGGGCTTAGACACCTAATCCAATAGTCTCCCACTTGGATAATTCTAATAACTATTATTGCAAGTACGACTCCAAAATCCCGACTAGCAATCGTAGCTCTTAAAATCCGTTGTCGAACTCAGAACAAATCAATGACACGTCCATTAGATAAGGGACAATATATTTCTCCATTCTAGATATCATATGGAATGAGACATGGATTATAATCATTCTATCTTTCCATCTGTTGTTTCCCGATTTCCAATTTATAAGGACCGACTATTTGAACAAATCAAATCAATCCAGGCTTGGCCAAGCACTTAGTGTTGGATATAGTGTCTAAGTCCATAATTATATTTGGTATGTACTTGAGCCGACCCGGCATGGTCCATTTGGGTTGCATGGCATCATGTACTTGGATAGACTAAATGAGAGAAATACGACACTTATGGCTTATTAATATATTATAAGTTCTAATATATTAATAATAAGAATAATAATATTTAACTAGTATTGATCAGGAATTAATTTAGAATTAATTATGTGATCAAAAGAAGACTAATTAAATATATGGGTTGATTGTGTAAATCATCCATAACTTATATAATGGGGCAATGCTCAATGGATTATCAAGTTGGGTTAAAACCCATAGGATGCTCCATGGTGGTTACATAACCCATGGGTGATGGAAATGAAAGGTCATGACAATTAGGGTTTACATGGTGTAACTCTAATTGTAACACACTATATAAGGATCATCTTGTTCACCAAAATCCGCCACTAATCATAAGACTAAGGGCATAGCCGATTTCAAGAAGTGTTCATTTCTCTCTAAGTCTTTCTAAGTGTATTTGGTGTTGTGTGAGACATTTGTGGCATCACACTTGAGGTGATTGGCTCAAAAGGTTATCAAGGAATCCAAGCAACAAAAGGTAAGTACTTCTACTAGTTTTATGATTCATATGCTCCATAGTATGCTAGTTAGGAAGTAAACCTTGGAAAAAGATTATTTGCATGTGTATTAGACAAAACATAGATCCAAGGTTTCTAGGGTTGCATGTACACTTTAGGAGTGTTAGAATGCTCAAAGCCAATTAGTGGTATTAGAGCATAGGCTTGCTTTGATACTACTTGATGCAAATTTGATTTTCCATAACTGAAATCTGCCCAGACTGGAAAACTCGACGAGTTCTAGCCATAACTCGCAGAGTTCTTGAGTTTATATATAAAATCAACAAGTTCCATATTGAACTCGACGAGTTGTGCCTCCAGGGTACAGTTTTTCAAAGGTTCCTGCTGGAAATGGACTAGAAACATTACCCTAAACTGTTTTGGTCTTATAAAACTTGTTTTAGATGGTGTAATGGCTATGCTAATCCATTTTCAATGGCTATTAACAACATTTCAAGTATTGTATAGTTTATTTATGATTCTTGAATTTGTATGATATGCATATTCATGAATTTATGAGTTTAGCTGATCGTAGGAATTAGTTGCTCTTGCTTGGTAGTTTAATTCATGATCATTAATGTGTTTTAATGGAGTCCATAACTTGTCCTCAAGTTATGAATAACCACAAGTCATACTTTAATAGATCCATTAAAAGAACACATGAGTTACAAAAATGAAGAGTCTTCATTTTTAATACTCAATTAACTCATAAGTTATGAAAGATGAAAAGTTTTGAAAGTTTACAAAACTTTCCCTCAAGTTTTGGAACATGTAAATTCATATTAAAACTTTAGTTCCAACCCTTAGAATTTTAAAAGTTAAAATTCAACCCTTATACATTACAATATTATAAGTTAATAATATGTATATATGTATAAATCAAGTCGTCTTACCATTAGTAGGCCTCATTCACGAAGCCGGTCTATAATGGGGGTATAAGGTTGTTGCCCATAAAATGGCAGCTTAATGGGTGTCTATTCTCACCTACCGATTGCTTGATCGGTGAAGGGCTGTTAGCCGAAAAAGTAGGACAAGGACTATAATTCTCATTTAAGTATGATGAATATTTTAAAGTAACTAAACCTTTTATTAATTCCCAATCTTAGATACTCTAGGAAAATGTGAAAAAGCTGCTATCCCATCAAATAACACTTTGCACTTTGATTAAGTGGTTTGTGGAGCATGTGTGGTTAACCGACACACTAACCTGGACTTAACAAATGTTGGGGTACAAAGTTAGTAATGATTGACTTTGTAAATGTTTAACTGTTGTAAAACCCACTTGAATGTGGAGTATTAGCCTTATGACACATGAGAGATAGAGAGTGAGAGAGAGACATGTAAACACTTCTATATAAGGTGGGTTTGTCCACTTGTAGAGGTGTGCTTGAGAGATGTAAAAGTTGAGTGTGTAAGTGTGTGTTATTTATGTAGTCTAGATCTAGATCCTTTTTGTAACACCATATACAATCAATACATCTCTTGAACACCCAAATCACCATGTTCAGTTGTGCAAGCTTTAATTCCGCATGCCAAAACATGTTCTTTGTCACTACAATTGGTATCGGATCGGGTCTTCAAGATCAGGGCAATCTTTGAAGAATGATTCTTGGTTTGACAACATTTATAGCAATTTGAGCAATTTTGGTGAGTCTCTCTCTATGACCTCTCATAATATTTGAATTCGTGCATTACGTTTTTGATTTTTGATCGTTTTTTCTCGGTTGGATCGTATTTGTTTCAAGCCCAATTATAGATCCAATCTAATTTTCTTTCTTTGACCAAGCCCAAGCAAAATATAAAATCATTTTAAAATCATTACTGTTCATCTCCTTGTTTTGAAGCCCAAAAGTTTTAATTTGTCACTGATCATCGATATTTGTAGTTCAAAGCCCAATCAAGATCATTTCATGATTACTATTCACGTATGATTCATTTTGAGCCCAAATGCTTAATATCTTATTCGATGCTCCATATGCTTATATGACTTGTACGTTTAGATCGTACAAGTAACGCATCTTATTGCACACTTGTTCTTGAGTTTTCACTCTTTAGTCTCGTTATCTCATTTTTTTTCCTTGTTAATCGGTTGAATGTGATTCACTAATTTGATTGATCAAAATCGTTCTAGATTATTTTTTGATTATGAATGTGAATCGTATTTGGATTGGAAAGCATTAGAGAAAATTTGGTTTGAGTTGACTTTTGAGAGTCAAAGTTAGTGTTCTTTAGGAACTTTGATCTGAAATTGATGAAATTGATTTTGATTTCCAAATCAGTTTGATGTTCTTGATTGATAACGAATGAGAAGCTATGGTTGAAAACGATATTTGCTTGATTTTGGAATTAATCAATTTTTGTTATCAAGATTTTTAGATCGATTGTGGTTGTTTGATAACAAACTGTTGAAGAGTTTGGAATGAAGGTGTTGATCTAGGTCAAGGATCGGATAGCTGTACAAGAACTGGGAGTACAATTTTGGAGTCGAAATCGACTTAAAATTTTTGTGAATGGTTGATATCGTTTTTTTTGCTGAGATAGATCGATCGAGGTGAATGCTTTGATGTTGAAATTCGATTGTTGCTAATCTTGGAGTAAACAATGACGTATTGTTTGTTGACAAAGAAGGGTGTGTTATGAAGATTTTAATGAATCAGTCAAAGGATCGACTGTGTTACAATGAACGAAGAGGTGTTTTGGTTTTATACGAAGAGGATAAAAATGGGGTTTACTGTACAAAGCGTTGCTGTGATTTAGAATGTACGAAGTGAAGAACTGTAATTAAGAGGATAAATGGCTAAGAGGTTACTATTCATAAGTGAGGCTTCGTATGCTTCGCGTTCGATAGATTGAAAAAAAATTCGTTGGTATGGTAAAGAAGTTTCGTACGAAGGGAACGAATTGTCTGTGTAACAAATTGGGGAAGAAAAACCAAAGTTTCGTATATAGCCCTTGAAATTTCGACTATTTGACATGTTTATCCAAACCCTTCGTATGATTGAACAAAATTTCGTATGATTTTACAACATTTCGTATAAATTGAAGGAAAATGGAAATTTTTTGAATACGAACCCTGAACATTCGAATATGTGACATTTCGAAAATTATCCTAAGTTTCAAGTGTTTGACACTTTTCACCCAAATTCGAAATTTTTTTGGAGCTTCGTATATTTAGGGGATTCTTCGTATGAATTGAGAACAAAGGGCAAAATTTTCGAAAATAGTCCCTGAGGTTTTGAATTTTTTGCAGTTTGCACCCAAATTTGAAAAAGCACTATTTTTGCTGAAAATTGAAGAAAGTGCATTTCTAGCCCCTGCAGTTTGTGCAAATTGATGCTTTTTACCCAAATTTGGAAAAGGGGGAGAGTTTTGCATATTTTGGTTTTTTGGGCGCAACACGTCACTGCAAAATTTTGAAATTGACAATTTCTACCCATTTTTTAGAAATTTTGTCAAAGGGAATCTGTGAACGAAGATAAAAATTTATTATTTTTTGGATTTTCTGGATTGAAGCACAAAGTTTATTTTTTGACATGTGGCAGAAACTTTGTGCTTTAATCCAGAAAATCCAAAAAATAATCAAATTTTATCTTTGTTCACGGATTGCCTTTGACAAAATTTCTCAAAAATGGGTAGAAATTGTCAATTTCAAAATTCTGCAGTGATCCATTGCGCCCACAACAGCAAAATATGCAAAACTCTCCCCATTTTCCAAATCTGGGTAAAAGCATCAATTTGCACAAACTACAGGGGCCTGAAATGCACTTTCTTCAATTTTCAGCAAAAATAGTCCTTTTTGAATTTGGGTGCAAACTGCCAAAAATTCAAAGCCTCATGGACTATTTTCGAAAATTCTGCCCTTTGTTCTCAATTCATACGAAGAATCCCCTAAATATAAGAAGCTTCAAGAAAATTTCGAATTTCGGTGAAAAGTGTCAAACATTTGAAACTTGGGATAATTTTCGAAATGTCACATATTCGAAGGTTTAGGGGTCGTATTCAAAAATTTGCCATTTGCCTTCAATTTATACGAAATGTTGTAAAATCATAAATTTTGTTCAATCATACGAAGGGTTTGGATAAACATGTCAAATAGTCGAAATTTCAAGGGCCATATACGAAACTTTGGTTTTTCTTCCCCAATTTGTTACACAGACAATTCGTTCCCTTCGTACGAAACTTCTTTACCATACGAACATTTTTTATGTTTTAATCTATCGAACGCGAAGCATACGAAGCCTCACTTATGAATAGTAACCTCTTAGCCATTCATCCTCTTAATTATAGTTCTTCACTTCGTACATTCTAAATCACAACAACCCTTCGTACTGTAAACCCCATTTTTATCCTCTTCGTATAAAACCAAAACACCTCTTCGTTCATTGTAACACAGTTGATCCTTTGACTGATTCATTAAAATCTTCGTAACACACCCTTCTTTGTCAACAAACAATACGTCATTGTTTACTCCAAGATTAGCAACAATCGAATTTCAACATCAAAGCATTCACCTCGATCGATCTATCTCAGCAAAAAAAACGATATCAACCATTCACAAAAATTTTAAGTCGATTTCGACTCCAAAATTGTACTACCAGTTCTTGTACAACTATCCGATCCTTGACCTAGATCAACACCTTCATTCCAAACTCTTCAACAGTTTGTTATCAAACAACCACAATCGATCTAAAAATCTTGATAACAAAAATTGATTAATTCCAAAATCAAGCAAATATCGTTTTCAACCATAGCTTCTCATTCGTTATCAATCAAGAACATCAAACTGATTTGGAAATCAAAATCAATTTCATCAATTTCAGATCAAAGTTCCTAAAGAACACTAACTTTTACTTTCAAAAGTTAACTCAAACCAAATTTGCTCTAATGCTTTCCAATCCAAATATGATTCACATTCAGAATCAAACAATAATCCAGAACGATTGTGATCAATCAAATTAGCAAATCACATTCAACCGATTAACAAGGAAAAAATGAGATAACGAGACTAAAGAGTGAAAACTCAAGAACAATCGTGCAATCAGATGCGTTACTTGTACGATCTAAACGTACAACTCATATACGCATATGGATCATCGAATAAGATATTAAGCGTTTGTGCTCAAAATGAATCATACGTGAATAGTAATCATGAAATGATTTTGATTGGGCTTCGAACTTCAAATACCGATGATCAGTGACAAATTAAAACTTTTGGGCTTCAAAACATGGACATGAACAGTAATGATTTTGGATTTTTTTTGGGCTTGAACTTGATCAAAGAAAGAAAGTTAGATTGGATCTACAATTGGGCTTGAAACAAATATGATCCAACCAAGACAAAACGATCAAGAATAAAAAACGTAATGCATGAATTCAAATATTACGAGAGATCATAGAGAGAGACTCACCAAAATTGCTCAAATTGCGACAAAAGTTGCCAAACCGAGAATCGTTCTTCAAAAATCACCTTGATCTTGAAGACCCGCTCTGATACCAATTGTAGTGACAAAGAACATGGTTTGGCATGCGGAATTAAAGCTTGCACAACTAAACATGGTGATTTGGGTGTTCATGAGATGTATTGATTGTATATGGTATTACAAAAAGGATCTAGATCTAGACTACATAAATAACACACACTTACACACTCAACTTTTACATCTCTCAAGCACACCTCTACAAGTGGAAAAACCCACCTTATATAGAGGTGTTTACATGTCTCTCTCTCACTCTTTATCTCTCATGTGTCATAAGGCTAATACTCCACATGCAAGTGGGTTTTACAAAAGTCAAACATTTACAAAGTCAATCATAACTAACTTTGTACCCCAACAACAAGTTAGGAAAAGGGTAACTTAATGTTTATCATAGTATCGATGGAGCGTGTGTGGTTAACCGACACATCGATTGAGGGGTAATACATTAAGGGTACCAAGTAATTTGCATGGTTACTGCACACCTTGTTTTGTGATCCTCGGAATCCCAATCACAAAACTTGAAGGGCACACTCGAGATTAAAACATGCCATCGAACAATTCAATGAATCTAGGAGTTTCTAAACCAATTAAAACCTAATAACGTTTATTTTGTTTTCATGGTGGAAATTGGTGAATCGTCATTCACCTATCTTCAAATATCTTATAGCTTAGATTACGACATCCCTCTTCTAAGTTATAGAATATTGTGTTGGGTCCAAGCCTTAATATTACATTTGGGTGTTTTGTAAGGACTATCTTTATATCTAATCTAAAGTAGTCTTTCTGCTTTTCAGATTTCTTCAAGCAGTGCTGCTTCTGGCTCAAACCCTATCGACTCCTTCTCTCTCATGAATCTTTGTGGGAGAGTCATCTTTGATGGTTCCAACTTTATGAATTGGATCCAAAACATCAGGATGGTCACTCGTTACGACGACAAGGAATATGTCCTTGATAAGGAGCTAACGGAAATTGATGAGTCTAATGCTACTCCAGAGGAGATCGCTGAATTTAGGACACATGAAGGAGATGCTACCAAGGTAGCATGCATGATGATGGCCATAATGACAGTCGAGCTCCAAAACTCCTATGAGGACTACTACCCTTTTGAGATGTACATGGATTTGATGGACCGCTACCATCAATGTGCTCGTCAAGAAAGGTATAAAATTATCTCTTCCATGATAACTACCCGAATGAAGGATGGTGAGACCATCACGGCCCACATACAGAAAATGCAAAGGTTTGTGGACCGTTTGAAGAAACTAAATGTTGACTTTCCTGAGGAGATGGAAATAGATATCATTTTGCACTCCTTACCTTCATGTTTTGATCAATTTATAATGACATACCACATGAACAAGGAAGAAGTTACACATAGTAAACTTCAAGGGATTTTAAAGACTGCAGAAAGTAGTCTTAAAAGCAAGTCGGTTGTTACTACTCCTACTCCAATTGTGGCTCATGTCTTGGCAATCGAGCAAGGCAAAGGAGAGAAGAAGAATAAACCTTCTACCAAGGGTAAGACCCTTGAAGGCTCCTCTTCAAGCAAAACCAAGAAAGTTTTTGTCACTCCTTCTGCTAACCCTAATGATGCTGAATGGTTCTATTGCCATGAAAAGTCGCACTGGAAGCAAAACTGCCCAAAGTTCCAGCAAGATGTTAAGGATGGGAAAGTAAAACCCAACCATGCAGGTATATATAGCATATTGTCTAAAAACTCACCTCATTCTAAGTCATGGGTCCTTGATACAGGTTGTGGTATTCACATATGTTCTAATTTGCAGGGACTAAGAAGAAGTGAGAATGTGGAGCATGGAAAGATAAACTTGATCATGTGTAACAGGAAAGCTTCACCTGTCACCAAGATCGGAGTTTACTTTTTGTTACTAAGTAGTGGGTTTACATTAGATTTGAATAAATGTTGTTATTTGCTAGAAATGGAAAGAAATGTTATTTCCTTTCATGCATTGTACAAACAAGGTTTTACCTTTTATTTTTATAATAAAAATGGTGGTATTGATGATTTATTTAATAATGTTCTTTATTTTAAAGCATTACCTTGTGATGGTGTGTATGAAACTGTATCTGTTGTAGATAACCTAGGAAATAATGTATTTTGTATTGATTCTTCCACTAGCTTAGATAAAGCATCTTTATGGCATTATCGTCTTGTACATGTAAGCAAGAAATGCATAGACCGACTCCAAAAGGATGTAGTCTTGGAATCATTTGACCTAAAGTCAGATGATAGTTGTGAATCTTGTTTTCTTGGAAAAATGACAAAGACATCTTTTGCTGGCACTTGTGCTCGAGGTGAAGGTTTGTTGGACCACATACACACTAATGTGTATGGACCCTTTAGAACCGCCACAAGAGATGCTAATCGCTTCTATGTGACTTTTACTGATGATTTTAGTAGATATGGATATGTCTACTTAATCAAGCATAAGTCAGAAACCTTTGAAAAGTTCAAAGAGTTTAAGCGGGAAGTGGAGAATCAGTTGGGCAGGAACATTAAGATGCTTCGATCCGATCGAGGTGGTGAGTAACTTAGTACTGAGTTCCTTTACTATCTTAAGGAATGTGGGATTGTCTCACAATTGACACCTCCCAGGACACCTCAGTTGAAGGGTGTAGCTGAGAGGTGCAATCGGACATTATTGGACATGGTTCGTTCCATGATGAGTCGAGATTTGCTACCAATCTCATTTTGGGGGTATGCCTTAGAGACTTTCGCCCATATCCTTAATCTAGTTCCTACAAAGAAAGTTGCCAAAACACTTCACGAGATGTGAACTGGAACAGTTCTCAAGCTAGATCACATCAAGATTTGGGGTTGCAAGGCTTTCGTGAGACGCGAGACTCACGATAAGCTCGAACCTCGAAGTGAGAGGTGTATTTTCATCGGCTACCCACATAAATCCTTTGGTTACATCTTCTACATGCCCAGTGATAATGTGGTCTTTGTAGCAAGAAGAGGAATCTTTGTGAGAGAGAATTCATAAGCCAAGGAGACAGTGGGAGGCAAATTGACCTTGAAGAAATTCAAGAGTCAAGTGGTGAAGGAACCTGAACCCCTAGCCCTCAACCCGAGGAGGAAACTCTTGTTGTGCCGACTGAAGTGTCTGTACCTCTGAGGCATTCCACCAGAGTTAGGAATGCACCTGAGCATTACTATGGTTTCCATATTACTGCAGAAGGTGATACTCTTATCAGTGATAATACACTGATAAATTTGGATGAGCCTAATAGCTACATGGAAGCCATGGTAGGCCCTGAGGCTGCTAAATGGAAAGAGGCTATGGACAGTGAGATACAGTCCATGTATAACAATCAAGTTTGGAACTTGGTTGACAATGCACCAGACCGTAAGACAGTCGGGTGCAAATGGATCTTCAAGAAGAAGACCGACATGGATGGTAATGTACACACTTATAAGTCCCGACTGGTTGCTAAGGGTTATTCTCAAACACCGGGAGTTTATTATGATGAGAAATTTTCTCCAGTAGCCACGATTAAGTCTATCAGGGTTATGTTAGCCATTGCTACATTTCAGGATTATGAAATATGGAAAATGAATGTCAAAACCGCTTTCCTTAATGGAAAGTTGGCTAAGGATGTTTACATTGTTTAGCTAGAGGGTTTTTGTCAGTACAGAGTACCCTAATAGAGTGTGTAAGCTTGAGAAATCCATCTATGGATTAAAACAACCACCTTGCAGATGGAATCTTTGTGTCGATGAGAAAGTCAAAGAGTTTTGATTTTCGAGATGAAAAGATGAATCTTGTGTATATGTCAAGGCTAGTGGGAGTATAGTTAGCTTTTTAATGTTGTATGTAGATGACATACTACTCATCCGAAATGACATCCCAACCTCACAGGAAGTAAAATCCTAGCTTGGGAAGTGTTTTGCTATGAAGGACCTTGAAGAAGCTGCCTATATCCTAGGGATAAGGATTCTGAGAAACAGGAGTAAAAGACTAATTGGAGTTAGTCAGAGTACCTACTTGGACAAGAGGCTAAAGAGGTTCAGCATGGAGAATTTCAAGACGGGAGATCTACCTATCCAGTGTAATGCCAGACTAAGTAAAACTCAAAGTCCGAGTATAGAGGCTGAGATAGTTGAAATGAGTCGAGTACCATATGCTTCCGCTGTAGGCTCGATCATGTATCCTTTGACTTGTACTCGTCATAATGTTGCTTTGATTTAAGCATGGTCAGCAGATATCAGGGGAATCCTAGAAAGGCTCACTGGACTGCGGTAAAGAATATTCTCAAGTACCTGCGAAGGAATAAGGACTGTGTCCTTACCCTTGGTAGGAGTGATGACTTGAAAGTAGAAGGGTATAGTGATACTAGCTTTAAGACTGACTTGGATAACTTCTGCTCTCAGTCGGACTAGGTCTTTACCCTAAATGGAGGAGAAATTACTTGGAAAAGTTCCAAGCAAGATATAGTGGGTGATTCAACTTGCGAATCAGAGTATATAGCAGCGAGCGAGGCAGCAAAGGAGGCTATATGGCTAAAGAACTTCATTGGAGACCTTGGAGTTGTACCAGCTATTAAGGAGCCAATGGAAATTTTATGTGATAGGGAAAGTACAGTTGCCTTAGCAAAGGAACCAAGGGATCACGGGAGATCCAAACACATCAATAGAAAATATCATTTCAATAGAAGAAGGGATCCTCATGTCAAAGAGGGTATCATCGGATGAGAACCCAGTAGATCCCCTCACGAAGGGACTGAGTAGGGTTAAGCATCTTCAGCATGCAAAGTGCATAGGGCTAAAGGATGATATTAGTTTTTAGAAGTTAGATAACTTTGAAATTTGTAAAGTGTAATTGACATTTGATGATAAATAAAAGTTGTTATTTATGAGTAAAGTGTTGCTATCTCTTGTCAAGCGTTTACTATTATTTCTTTTTTTCATGTTTTGACTTCCAAAATAATTATGTTATGGTATATATATATATATATATATATATATATATATATATATATATATATATATATATATCATATTATTCAAACTCTCCACAGTTAGTCATATGTTGGAAGTAGATATGAATCAAAACTGTCATGGGTTGGTTTGTAGAGGTCTAAGATGCTGGACAAAGTGGTGCTACAACACTCATGAGTACTCATAAGTTTTGAGTATTAGATTCAACCCACACTCACTTGTATCACTTCATGAAATTTATCTCAAGTGATCATGAGACGGTAATATCATATAAGTCTTCAAACCTAGAGATATGATTTGTTTTCTATGAGTTGTTTATGCATTGACTGTACGAAAACGCATTGGAAACTCAATGTTATAAAACGTGCCTTTGTGTGTAATTCAACAAGTAGTAGAGCAAACATATGAGTCGAAGTTTATTTGTTCTTTCTTGGATTATAAGCAATATCTGGGCCCCTCAATGATTTTGTTTTGAACTATGTACCGAGCCCGTTCAGAAATAAATTTATGTGTTCAGTTAAGGTCTATGTCAAACAAATCGGAAATCAGGAAACAAATGCTGGACAATAAGCAAGACCATGTTCCATGTATTTGTCCGGCTGATATCTAGAACAGAGGAGTATATGATCACTTATCTAAAATGGCATATCATCATCATCTTAGTTCCGAGAGACCTTGAAAGAGCTACGATTGCTGATCGGTTCCTGAAGTCATACTTGCAACTATAGTTATTAGACTTATCCAAGTGGGAGAGTGTTGGATATAGTGTCTAAGTCCATAACTATATTTGGTATGTATTTGACCCGACCCGACATGGTCCATTTGGGTTGCATGGCATCATGCACTTGGATAGACTAAATGAGAGAAATAAGACACTTATGGCTTATTAATATATTATAAGTTCTAATATGTTAATAATAAGAATAATAATATTTAATTAGGATTGATCAAGAATTAATTTAGAATTAATTATGTGATCAAAATAAGACTAATTAAATATATGGGTCGGCTGTGTAAATCATACATAACTTATATAGTGGGCCAATACTCCATGGATTATCAAGTTGGGTTAAAACCCATAGGATGGTCCATGGTGGTTACATAACCCATGGGTCATGGAAATGAAAGGTCCTGACAAGTAAGGTTTACATGGTGTAACTCCAATTTTAACACACTATATAAGGATCATCTTGATCACCAAAATGGGTCACTAAGCATAAGAGTGAGGGCATAGCCGATTTCAAGAAGTGTTCATTTCTCTCTAAGTCTTTCTAAGTGTATTTGGTGTTGTGTGAGACATTTGAGGCATTACACTTGAGGTGCTAGGCTCACAAGGTTATCAAGGAATCCAAGCAACAAAAAGGTAAGTACTTCTACTAGTTTTATGATTCATAAGCTCCATAGTATGCTAGTTAGGAAGTAAACCTCGAAAAAATATTATTTGCATGTGTATTAGACAAAACATAGATCCAAGATTTCTAGGGTTGCATGTACACTTTAGGAGTGTTATAATGCTCAAAACCCATCACTTAGGGGTGTCATCACTAAATCATCGAGGGGCCCACAAATTTCTCTTTTATCCCTCTAATGGTAAAAGGAATGGATAAACTTCGACTCATATGCTTGCTCTATTTACTTATCAAATCACACACAGTGATGCGTTTTATAACACCAAGTTACTGGTGCATTTTCACATCATCAATGTGCAACCGAATTGTAAACTGCAACTCATATCTCTCCGTTTGAAGAATATAAGATATTACCGTCTCATGATCCCTCGAGATAAAATTCATGAAGTGATACAAATGAGTGTGGGTTGAATCCAATACTCAAATCTTATTCCATGAGCACTCATGAATACTACAACTATTTCTAAAACACCTAGACAAACTTCAGACCCATTCATGATAGTCTTGCCTCAATACCTACTTCCAAAGTATGATCGACTATGGATGGTTTGAATAACCTAGTTATTCGGGAAGTCAAAACATGCAAAGTGAAACACAAGAATATTAATAATCCTATATGGCCCTAAAACTTTTGATCGCCATGTTGATTACTCATTATTCATTGTATAACGTTTCGAATAATCAAGTTAATACTTGAATTAAAACAATAGTTATGCCATACTCCAAGCATGCACAATATTTTTACCTATGGTCCTTTCTTTGTGAAATAGATCAATTGACAACATTTCAATGATGCTCATTTCACAATTCCAAATCCTTACTGTAAATGTAAGAATACCAAATTCTTGCCATTTACTATAATCTGTTAGATTCTAAACTTATATGCAATGATCGTCTTGTAATGACTATGCACAATAGTGACATAGACTCGCCAACAAAAATTACAAACTATTGCAATGGAGAACAATTCCATGGAAACGAAGTCTCACATTCAAAGTACATTCCTTTGAACATCCTTCATGCATTAAGTTTTCTAATCTTACACAGATTTAAAGAATGACTTATACTCATGGAAACATTTCAATATTCCCATTTTGACTATCACTTCTGAACAAGAGTTGTCTCTTTTCAAAATATGTCAATGTGCTCCTTCCAAAATTTAGATTATGCTTCCAACTATGCATGAGCAACCAATCTTTGGTAACCCTCAGATTGTCCTCAACAATTGCTTAACCACTTTAGTCATATCTTATTCTAGTCCCTTTTCCCTCTTAATGGCCTAGGCATTTGGAAAACTTTAGAACAAATGAATATTATAGCATATGCAATCGATCCTATACCCGAAGCATATGGGATATGATACATAATGTCTCGCATAAAGACATGATACTAGACCGGTCTTTTGCTATAATGTTGCTATTTGCCATGTTCTCACAATTTGAACAATAAAAAGGGATGCCATAATAATAATCGAATTTGAGAACGCAATAAACACTTCCATATATAGAATTTCCTTATGTTGAACCATTCCAACATAACATTAATATATATATATATATATATATATATATATATATATATATATATATATATACTTGACTAAATTTGATCAAAATCTCAATCTAAGCTTATAGAATTGAAATGAAGTATAATTTTCTCTCCCTTAATTATAACAAAACAACTTTTCAAATCCTGCAACTTTGCGAATTGAAACTTTTGGTTTCTATAATTAACATTGATAACTTGCAACACTTACCATAATAATTATGCTCCCACTAGCATAAAAATTATTATCTTATCATCATAACACTTATGCTCCCACTAGCTTTGACATGTACCTAGAAATCAGTTGGACTTCTAGAAAGCAATACTTATTGACGTTCTTTCCAAAGTTCAGATTTCTGATACGAGATGCTTTGATAAGACTTTATCTAATCTTCTTAAACTCATACACCTTTTCCTTAGACAACTTACATGTGTGTCTAAACAATTTTAGAACTATGAAGAGGGATACCGTAATCATAGTCTCAAATGTTTAGATCTTTGACATTGCTGACAATTCGAATTATGAAAAAGGATGTCGTAATCATAATTGAATTTGTGAAATTAAAATATCACAATTTCTAACTCCTTAAAATCTTCTTAGTGAAAGCGTTTCCTCACAATCATTTTCATGAAGCGGAAAGAAACCTTATGATACATAGATTTTTACGGTGTATGTGTTCCTATCCATGTGAATTTATCAAAACCATAATCACAAAACAAGGTTAGTGACGAATCCAAACTCATACAGGCTGAACTTGTTCAATATTAATTTCTTGCCACCCAACAGCACAAGGGCCTACCAGTGCTTTCAGGTTGTTATTCAAGCAATTGAGAACTCATAGAACTCACATACATAGTCAACTTCAACTGGAATAGGCATACAAACAAGAATAGGTCAACACGATAGGTTACAAACCTCAGGTCGCGTGCTAGTAATAAATAATAGGTTTTATTCTTGATTAGTTCTTGAAAGTTTCTCAAGATCTTTAAGACTCCCACAGACTTCTTGACATATAAGATTCTCTATGTCAAGAACAATTACTTGACAACAAATATTCAAGAGTGAGTGCGATTTTTTATCAAGGAAGAACACTTCACACAATTGGTCTTAGTTGGTCTTTGTTTTATCCAAAACATCACAACTTACCAATTTCAAATGTGCAAGAGTAGAAAACATTTCACACTATATTTGACAAGTTCTATAAACCTTCTTAAGATTTTGTCACTCAAGTTACAATCTTGGAGTATGACTCTAAGATTCAATTTTGGAACGAAGTATGACTCATCTTCTTGATTCAATCATTTCAACAATTCACGTTTCCTCTTCTTAGCCATAAAATGCACTAAGATATCCTTAGAGGATAAATTGTGATATGATTTATATAATCATTAAGATGATCATAAAACACGATACTCAAGTACTCTCCCATCTTTTCAGATTGGAGAAACTTTTATCTTTCTACCTAATTTGATTCTTCTCATCTGTTCTGCCATACATTGAAACTTTTCCAATGTTTCATAATTACACTTAAACTTGTAAGCATAACCTTATTTACTAAAATTTAGTAAATCATAGCGAATCATTCTTTGTGGTGGACCTGATTAGCGCACAACCAAGTGTACTTGATCCCTTAGTCCTTCACTTAACTCACATATGCATGTTTAGACCTTTTGCCATTTCTCACAATTCGAACTATGAAGAGGGATGCCATAATCATAAACGAATTTGAGAATGCAAATATCACAAATGATATTTCTTTAAAATCTAATTAGTGAAAGCGTTTCCTCACAATCATTTTCATGAATTGGATAGAAAATTTATGCCACTTGGATTTTTTTTGGTGTATGTGTTCCTATCCATGTGAATTTGTCATAACCATAATCACAAGACAAGGTTAGTGACAAATCCAAACTCATATGGACTGAAATTTTTCAATCTTAATTTCTTTCCACTTGGCGGCATAAGAGCCGACCATGTCTTCCAAGTTGTTATGCAAACAATTGAGAACTCATAGAACTCACATGCATAGTCAACTTTAACTAGAATGGGCACAGAAACAAGAATATGTCAACATGATAGGTTACAAACCTCAAGTTGTGTGCTAGTGATTAACAACAGGTTTATTCTTAATTAGTTCTTGAAACTTTTCAAGATCTTTAAGAGTCGGACTAACCTTTTGACATATAAGATTCTCTTTATCAAGAAACATTACTTGACAAACAAATATTCAAGAGTTAGTGCGATTTCTTATCAAGAGAAACACTTCATATAATCGGTCCTAGTTGGTCTTTGTCTAATTCAAGACATCACAACTTACCAATTTCAAATGTGTTATAAACCTTTCTTAAGATTATGTCACTCAAGGCTCGATCTTGGAGTATTACTCTAAGACTCGATTTTGGAACAAAGTATGATTCACTTTTTGATTTAACCATTTCAACAATTCATGATTTCTCTTATTAGCCATACAAATGCACTAAGATGTCCTTAGAGGATCAATTGTGATATGGTTTTTCATAATCATTAAGATGATCATAAAACATGATACTAAAGTACTCTCCCATCCTTTCAGATCAGAGAAACTTTTATCTTTCTGCCTAATTTGATTCTTCTTCTTTGTTCTTCCATACATTGAAACTTTTTCCAATGATTAAGAATTATACTTAATCTTGTACGTATAACCATATTTACTAGACTTTAGTAAATCATAACGAATAGTCTTATCGTTCTTTGTGTTGGACCTGTACAGCGCACAACCAAGTGTACCCGATCCCCTAGTCCTTCACTTAACTCACATATACATGTGAATAAGGAATTAGTCTTTATTTCCCAAAGATGAAGTTCTCATTCATCATGCAATACAAGTTGCATGATTCCAAGTTTCTATCCAATTGAAACTTGGGTGATGAGAATCTTTCCTTATTTGGTAAATTATGACACTACCACAAATGAAAGAATCAAATCCATATTGCTAACAACAGAAACATACAAACATCAATTTTTCACAACTACCATTGCAAGGAGATATAAAAAAAACAAATTTTTATTTATTTATAAGGTGCGGTAAAACTTTTCCTAACAATGCAATTACAAATGAAAACTATGTCAACACATATTTCCAAGCAATCTATCACAACTCCTAAGTAGCAGCTAAAAAATCCGATCTTCAAACCATGCAATCGAAATCCATCTCTTCGCGATTAGATTCAGCATGCTCTTACTTTTAAGATTCCTTCCTTTTGCTTGATCCTTCAAAACATCAAAATGCAAACTTGTCACATCATGTATTAAGAATCAACAATTAGGAACTTAATAGAGTTTAGATAGTGGACTTACCTGAAGCAGAATCATACAATTAGACTAAAATTCTCAGGTAGTCAGGGAATCTTCGATTCCAATGTTCCTTTCCTTGGCAATAGAAACACACATGATCATTTGGAACAATCTCATAAATGGCCTTTCTCTTATGTTCAAAACTTTTGACCATGGCCGATTCCTTTCCTTTAGGAGAAGGAATAATTTGTGGGATGTCCATGTTAGCTTGAGAGGTAGACCTCTCAATCCAATTTGCTTGACCATTGCACCAAATCATTGCTGATTCAGCAGCAACTAAAAAATAGGTAAGATCAATTAGGGTCATGTCGTGATCTGTCACATAGTAGTCTTTTACGAACTCACTATATGACTCAGGAAGTGACCGAAGAACCCAGTCAACAACCAACTTCCTTGAAAAAATGACACCCAACATTCTCAGCATGTCAATATGTTGCTTCATGTCATGAGCACATATAAACTTTCCATCTTTGTGTTTACTTGCCAATAAGGCTTGAGTGATGTTGAACTTTTTAAGTATTCTAGCTTGTAGGTCAGGGAGAATAATTAGAGGAGGTGGAGGAAGTGAAGTATAATTTCCAGTCCCATTAATGCACGAAAAAAGGATTAATCTTTCACCTTGATCGCCATGTGGGATATTATCTTCATTAGGAAACCTTGTTCCTAAAGATTTGGGAAGACCATAGTTGTCTGAACTAGAGATCTACAAGGGAGAAATTCAATTAGTTTATTTAAATCCTTAATATAACACCCAAATGAAATATTAAGGCTAGGACCCAACAAAATATTTTATAACTTGGAAGATGGATGTGATGGGTTTTACACACAAGAACTTTCCTATGTGCTCATGCAAACCCTAAAGCTTGGATCTAGGTCTCTCTATTGTACATGAAATTCATCTAAGTCTTACAAACCGTAGATCTAGCATATATAATTTGAAATTAACGTACTAATTCAGATCTAGATGATTACCTCTTCACAATGGCTATGATCTTCTTATCTTAGAGCTTAGAGTCACAATTGTCACTCCTCTAATGGCTTACAAACACCAACAAGAAAGAGGATGATAATGGAGAGAGGTTTGGAAGGCTAAAATCGGCTCCTAGGGTTTCCTTAGGAAGAGTGGCCGATTTCCCTTAGCAATGGGTCTTTATATATTGTGAGCTGCTAGGGTTTCAGTCAAAAACCCTAATGGACAGCTTAATCTCCAAGCAACCCATAGAACCTTCTGGAATAAGGCCTATGGACGAAAATATGATGGATCTCCATCATAATTTCGTTCACCCCCTATTCCTTTAGGTTTCCCAGCCCAAAACCTAATTATCTTATAATTGCAGTCCAATCCCTTATATTTAGTTAATCTCTTTTAGTCACCAAATTAATTCCTAATTAATTCATGACTAATTTTAATTAAATGATATGATTTCTCTTTTAATTTATTATTCTTATAATAAATTAATAAACCATAATATCCTTTATCTTTATAAATCACCCTATCAAGTTACTTTGGTGAAGGCAACCCAAAAGGAACATGCACAAACGGGTCAAGTACTTACCAAATATAATTACGAGCTTAGACACTAATCCAACAATCTCCCACTTGGATAAGTCTATTAACTATAAATACAAGTACGATTCAATTAGCAATCGTAGTTCTCAAAGACGCTATCGCACTCTGATCTTATCAATAACCCTGTCCTTTAGATAAGGGATCGTATAGCCCTCTGTTCTAGATATCATGCAGACAATCACATGGAACTAAGTCATACTTATTGTCCAACAGTTTGTTTCTCGATCTCTAATTTTTTCGACATAAAACTTGGTTGAACATATAAACTTTGTACGGATCGTGCCCGGCACATAAGTCAAACCAAATCATCGAGGGGCCCAAATATCGCTTTTACCCTCTTGGTATAAAAGGAACAAATAAACTTCGACTTATATGCATTTACTATTCACTAGTCAAATCATACACAACAATGTGTTTTATAACATCAAATTACTGATGCGTTTACGCATTATCTGTGACAACCCGAAATTTATTCCGTCATTTTTAACCCATTCTTCCGTTAATAAGCCTCATTTTATTTAACTGCCCGTTAACTTTTGGACTGGTTAATTAATTTGGGACTTTTTAAATGACTCTATGAAGGTTGACATAAATTAGAAACACCCCAAAATTTTCCTTTGAAAAGTTTTAGTTTCAACCAAGTCAAAATACGACCACTAAATTGGGTGCGACCAAAAGCCCCGTTTAACAGCAGTATCGGGTAGAGTTCCACTGAGCCCCAACTCAAACCCATATATAAGGGTGAGTGGAGTCCATTTGAGACTTTTTCACTCTCTCTCCACTCTCTCTATCTCTCTCTCTACAACTTACTTTCGAGCCAAAAACGTCCATTTCGAGCCCCAAATGAGTAAGCAAGCTACCCTAACTTGTTGTATACCTTAACTAACATGAAAATTCGTGTTTAAGACATCAAATAGGGGCCAAGTTATGTGTTTACGGCCCAAGAACACTCTTGGACCATGAACACCATTAAATGGGGTTTTTAAGCCCCAAAACCCCTCTAAACTACCCCTAAGGCTTAGATATGGCTAAATGACTTATGCAAACGGACTTAGAACACCTTCAATTTAACTTTTGGGGAGTAAACTTGAGTTTACTGCCTAAGAACATGCTTGGGCCATAAACTCCTCTTCATGGGGAGTAAACTCAAGTTCAAGTGTTAGAAATGCTCTCAAACACCTCCTATGGCCTTGGAAAATGTCTAGAAGCAATCCCCAAAGAAGTAAAGGCATTAAACATCAATTAAAACAAGGAAATAGGAGTTTACAGCCATAAACCCCCTAGGATTGGTCCATGGGCCGTAAACTCCTAAAAAGTGCCCAAATGATGCCCTAACTTCTCCATTTGGCTTGGAAAAATGCATAAAACTTTATTCTCTACCATTTAAGACCTCAATACACAAAATGAGAGGGTTAGTAGGAGTTTACAGCCGTAAACTCCCAAAAATGGTCCATGTGAGGCCTTAAACCCTTCATAAGCCCTAGATTTGAGCCTAGCATAATTCCACGAGTGATATAATACCTTGAAGCATCCTAGAACACAACGCACATGAGTTTACAGATGTAAACTCATGGGGAGTTGGTCTTAGGGCTGTGAACTCTATAAAGAGTTTACTCTTGAAGAGTAAACTCTCTAACTAGGCCATATATACCCATAGATGTTACCTGGGACACCCCTAGCACTAAATTAAAGTGTTTTCCGCACTTTAGGATGCATATACGTGTTAATTAGTATTATATTTACTAATTGTATGTAAACATATGTCATCATATGTTAATAGGTCACTAAGTGTGTTCAAGTCTTTACTTGACACCGAGCACCCAACCGGCACCTTCGTTCGATCCACTTACAACAGATGAGTTCATACCCCTGAATTAACCTTTTAAATGTTTTTACATGATTTTATGGGGGGGATACAAGTTAAACATGCAAGTTATCATATCAATCACATGTGATTGATAACCCGCATGCACAAGGATTTATTACACTGTCAACTGTTTTACCAAGTATGATATTGTAAGTGGTTTTCCAAAACGTCTTTATTTGTTCAAAGCTTTTCTTAAATTGTCTCTAGTGCTGTATGTTTTATTTCAAATTCAATTACAACAGTATTCGAAACAAAGGTTTTCTTCACTTATATTGTTTTATCAGAAATTACATTCAAAACGTGTTAATGAAAGGTTTTGAAGGGATTTCTAAAGGTTTTTCAAACTTATTTTACAAAAGAATACCAAGTCGTGATTTTCTCAAGCATAAAGGTTTCCAAAGTTTTCATCAAAGTTTTCTTCCATGTTTTATACTCCTACTTCATTAGATTCTACTGCCTTGTTATACTTCTACTTAGTTAATGCTCCTACTTAGTTAAATGCTACTACTTTGTTAACACTTTTACTTCGTGATACACTTATACTTCACGATACACTTCTACTTCACGATACGCTTGTACTTCACGATGCACTTATACTTCACGATATGCTTATACTTCATGATACGCTTATACTTCATGATACGCTTATACTTCACGATACGCTTCTACTTCATGATACGCCCCTACTAGTTCTCACTTATACTTTGTGAAACACTTCTACTTCGTTAAACACTTAATCTTCGTTAAATGTATGCCTATGCTTGTATAAGTTATATAAATAATGTTAAAAGGACTTAGGAAGGCTAGTTCGTCCTATTTCCTTTTCTTCGTTGAGATGTGGTCTGGTGGGATCGGATGTCCGTCCGAAGGTCGTTTGATCATTAGTTATACATTATGTATACAAGCATAGACATATAGGTTTACATCGGTCATTTTAGTTGTGAGTCTCTATCACTTGTCTAGTATTTTACACTAGATCTCACTATTCGAGATGCATCTTCAGGACACGGCCTTCTCCGTTGTCTAGTTGGCAACCAGAGTCTCATCTAGGGAGAGCGGGCATTATGTGTATAGATCTATACGGGATTGACACCCCTGCACCCAGACTGCTAGCTACAGTCCACGACCTACCAAGCTAAAGGGTGACAGATGTCACATTATTTCCGATGCTTGCAGGGCGTCAAGTTCTCTAGTGTTATCAGTATGGTTACGAGTATCTCGGGGTTACCTTATAATTCATGGCCTTAAGCTAATGGGAATTAACACTGTATTCACTGTTTTTAGACCTTGCTAGATGTATCATTCATTTGATACTTTCTGGCTTCTGTGTCTCCTCCCGTTAGACTGATTCAGGCGTGTCGTTCATTCGATACTCTCCTGGAGTCTATGATTTCTTTTGCCTTAGTTAGCAGTCTTCACTGCTGAGGCATATGTTCTTTTCCCCGATATTCTCCTACTTTCTTTAAAATCAATACCATATTTTGATAATGATAGTGTTAAGGGAAAAAGTACTTTTTACAACATAATTTCGTCGAGTCTTGGTAGAAGACTGCTTTTAAATTAGAAAATATAGGATTTTCTGGAAACGACTCTAATTCACTGTATACTCTAAAACTACTACTTATATAAAGTTATTTGGATAAAATGACACTAAATACTTATGAACTTACCAGCATTTGTCTGATACTCGCATTCAAATAACTTGTATTCTCAGGTCAGCGATAGACAGGTACATCTTAGGCACTTTTTGTGAAGACCGTTTAGTACCAAGCTGCATCTACATTATTACTTGTATTACTTTGAAGTTTCTATGTAATGTAAACCATGTAAAACTATTACTATTAATGCAATGGTTGTTGTACTTTGATTACTATACTGCATATGTTGTGATACTTGACATGACGTCATCCACCCCAGAACGTTTCCGCCGTTCCGGTTTTGGGGTGTGATAGATTGGTATCATAACATTGTTTATAGTGAGCTAAGTATATCAAATCATAAAAGATATACAACCTATAAATACATGGGGATAAAACACTCTGACCAAGAATTATACTTTAAAATATAACCATATTTTACCAAAGTATAAGAACATCCAGAATCTAAACACTTGAACACAAGTATCACAAGAAGAACAAGAATAAAAGTCTTCGGATGTTGAGCACTACAGTCAAACCTGTGCTGTTATGTAATCGTAAGCTAGAATAAATGTAACCAGATCAACTACATTTATTCGAGATGCGATGAACGTGTTCCTGGGAGTGATAGTGGTGTTGCAACAGGTCTGAAACTTACCAACTAGGAATGCTAGAGCCAAACATAAAGTTTAAAATACTATAGGAGTATTTTGGAATACTAAAAGACTCACACTAATCCCAGAATCATATTCAGAAGATAAGAAACAAACAAGAAATTTAAAATACCATAGGGGTATTTTAGGATCTATAGATAACCTTGTATGAAGAACTAAAAAGATGCTTATTGATATACCTACAATTACATAGGGTATACTTCCAGGATTTTATATAATAAGGATCCCATAGGCTAAGAATGTGTGGTTTCGCTCTACTTCCTTTTCCTCGTTGGGATGTGGATATAGAGTAGTATCACATATTCTAAGGCCTATCGGATCTAAGCTATATATGATTTGTTTACCCTATGTAATCGTAGCAGGACTTGATATGGATCACCCAGTGAAATGTTAATAATCTCTTAGGATTCTTTAGACATTTCCATTCTCACACGAACCCTGCAGAAAACCCTATCCACTTCAGTACTCGGCATAAGAGGTGATGCAAACCCAGAAGAGGTTCATTGAGAGGATTTCCAGTTAGGAAATAAATGAACCAAGGCGAGACTATTGAAATCACCAAGTGCCTAAATATTTTTAGGGACACGGTGGGAAATTCGCCTAAACTTCCGAGATTTCCATTCATCCATCCTGAAGCGATGACACTCAGAGTCGGAATAAGAAGGAAGGCGGAGTAGAGATTCAATATGTCCATACGAGGAGATAACCCTAGGTAACTACCCGAAGGAAACCAACACCGGTCCCAATAAAAAATACGAGGTAGACAGAGGGAGCCAGTACATGGAACTCGAGAAGTGTCTTTTCCTCGTGTTCGTCACGCTAATACACCCATAAAATAATAAAATTTAGTGAGTTAGTGGTTACACTACTCACACTATGTGTTAGGTAAATCGCCATTTCTCGATGCCAGTAACACGATTAGAGTGGATCCCAACACCTCTATTAAGGAAATTTAGCCATAAGTCTTCACGAGCTTTTCTTCCTGCGGAATTCGTTCCGAACTGTTCTCAAATCTTTCCAAGCCGGAGAGTGAAACCTTTCCCAGTATAAAGGTAACTTAGTAGGAACGACTTCCATCTTATGGATTTTTCCGATACTCACACTCCTACCTTGAATACCAGGACTACATCATAGGGATGTAGGTCGACACTCAGACAACCAGTATCCGAAGCACGTGAAAATTTTATGCCTAATATAGTAAGGATAGATACGTCTAGGGTTAACCATCGTCTCACATCAACTTGTTTTCTTTTCCGTGTAGGAAAACCATGCCTCCGAGGAAGCATAACCCATCCGCCGGCAAGAAACCGACTCTCTTATTCGATGAAGCTATGTTCCAAGCTGCAGTCTCGGCAGTCGTAGCAGCTGTCATGGCTCAACTCAATGCTAACAACGCTAATGTTAGCAAGAGCCCTATCGGAAATTCCGATCCAAGTAATGGACAGCAACAACCAACCTCTGTGTACCTAGCCACCCAAGAACCTCCACCAAATCCAATGAAGAGAAATTTCAAGAACGAGGAGGGAAGTACCTCGGCTCAAGGACCTTACGAAGGGCAACGAGCTGAGACAGTCAATACCCCTGCCAACTTTTCTATCCTGACACCTACAAGACCATACCTAGGAAACCTTCCCCACTGCAGCAATTGCAGCTACCATCATCATGGTATATGCCAAAACTCTTCTGTGCTAGGTGCAACAGGAAGGGGCACACCTCTCTTACCTGCAGAGCCCTGGTTGAGTTCATTACATCAACCACCAATGTGGCGACCAATGCAGTTTGCCACCTATGTGGTGAGATTGGACACTTCAAGAAGGATTGCCCAACTGAAAGAAAAGACAAGGACACAGGCGGAGTCTGACTCTAATGCTTGGGGAGAAGCATCAAGGAACCTGGTAGATTTTGGTACGTCTCTCAATCTCAGATAACTAACCGAAAATAGTAAAAGGCTAACTCTAAATATAATTACTTCCCCATTAAGGCGAAGGTCGTAACACTGTTATAAAAGTTAAAATTTCATAAGGTAAAACTATAATGGCTAGATATATATGTTACGACCATGAATAATTGAGATTGATAGACCTAGAGTGAGTGAATGTCACCTCATTTCCTGTTCCTCGTTTGGTTGTGGATTTAAGGCGGAGTCGCTCAGTCAACAGTCCTCCCACCTTAATTATACATGACTAGTATATGTTAGGCGATTATAGAAATGTCTCATGAGAATCCATTCATGAAAAGTTACTCTACTCAGAAACACTCAGGACCCTCTATAGTTCCACGTCGACTCTATCGGTCCAAGTATCCACGACAGTGCTACACGGGACGAAACCCGAGATGCCTAGAACTTGTGTGCCCATTCAGCACATGACCCTATCAACTCTCATTCTATATCATGTCGAAGTATTCCAACTTCGATGCCTCTATCAATCATGGTTCAACGTCGTGAAACCATGTGTAAATCCTTAGTGCTGTGTAAAAAGAACTTTCACCATAGCCATTTCGGCAGATAAAGGTTATTTCGAACCTAAACAAATAAAAATAATAAAGACTAATACGATCCGCCAGTCATCACCCTTATTTCAAAACCTTCCGAAGTACCCAGGAGAAGAGTACCGCGCACTGTTAATCAACCCTTCTTAGACAGATAGAAACCGAAGCGAAAGACATTGTAGGTATTCCAGAAGACGATAACCACCCGAAGCATACCTTGTAGATCCCTCAGAAAGACCCTTCATCCTATTCCATAGAATAGGAGCTAAACTCAAGAGAACCCTTGCGGGTTGAGCTACTATAATGACCACAGATCCGAAGTTTGTTGTCATCCCGGATAAGCCAACATAGTAGCTAACACCCTCAGTTGATAAAGAAATATGAGTCGTAAGAGTCAAGGACATTGACTATGACCATCCACGCACGCTTAATCCCATGAATTAAGCATCTCAGCGGATATCCCAGAAATCCAGAAGTTGCGATAAGTTAGACTCTGAGAAGAGTGGATGAAGAGATTAAAGTTCCGAGTGACGGAACCCTATACTCACTAGATTTGACCTAGACTGAGAAAACTCAGAACCTTCGGAAGAGTAGTTTCTAAAGGTGTTCGCACTACTCAGGCACTTCGTCCACCCCGTTACAGACGAGTAGTGCCTAGGATCCTCCGCCCCCTCGCATGGAGGAAGTCACCGCCGCCTTGTAGGCGATAGACTGCATTCTCCGAAGCGAACACTAGAATACCGAGAACCACAGGAGAACTTTCTCAGCCAAGAATACTTGATCAAAGTGAGAAAGTAGTTGCATTAAGCCTCATAACCCAGATCTCGAAGAGATTATAGACTTGACACTAGTCTAGGTGTTAGTCGATGGGTTATACAAGAGCAACCGTTTTCCGCATTGAAATAAACCAACGTCTTAGAGATTCATTGGACTATTAGGTGTTCCACGAATACTATCACGCGCAGAAATAGTAGAACCACCTCCTGAAATAGTCCAACACTCGTCTGGTGAAACCCTAACTCCCAAAAATGGTCCATGTGAGGCCTTAAACCCTTCATAAGCCCTAAATTTGAGCCTAGCATAATTCCACGAGTGATATAAGACCTTGAAGCATCCTAGAACACAACACCCATGAGTTTACGGCCGTAAACTCATGGAGAGTTGGTCTTAGGGCCGTGAACTCTATAAAGAGTTTACTCTTGAAGAGTAAACTCCCTATCTAGGCCATACATACCCATAGATGTTACCCGGGACACCCCTAGCACTAAATCAAAGTGTTTTCCGCACTTTAGGATGCATATACGTGTTTAATTAGTATTATATTTACTAATTGTATGTAAACATATGTCATCATATGTTAATAGGTCACTAAGTGTATTCAATTCTTTACTTGACACCGAGCACCCAACCGGCACCTTCGTTCGATCCACTTACAACAGGTGAGTTCATACCCCTGAATTAACCTTTTAAATGTTTATACATGCTTTTATGGGGGGGGGGAATACAAGTTAAACATGCCAGTTATCATATCAATCACATGTGATTGATAACCCGCATGCACAAGGATTTATTGCACTGTCAACTGTTTTACCAAGTATGATATTGGAAGTGGTTTTCCAAAACATCTTTATTTGTTCAAAGCTTTTCTCAAATTGTCTCTAGCGTTGTATGTTTTACTTCAAATTCAGTTACAACAGTATTCGAAACAAAGGTTTTCTTCACTTATATTGTTTTATCAGAAATTACATTCAAAACATGTTAATGAAAGGTTTTCAAGGGATTTCTAAGGGTTTTTCAAACTTATTTTACAAAAGAATACCAAGTCGTGATTTTCTCAAGAATAAAGGTTTCCAAAGTTTTCATCAAAGTTTTCTTCCATGTTTTATACTCCTACTTCATTAGATTCTACTGCCTTGTTATACTTCTACTTAGTTAATGCTCCTACTTAGTTAAATGCTACTACTTTGTTAACACTTTTACTTCGTGATACGCATTTACTTCACGATACACTTCTACTTCACGATACACTTATACTTCACGATACGCTTATACTTCACGATACGCTTATACTTCACGATACGCTTAATACTTCACGATACGCTTCTACTTCACGATACGCCCCTACTCGTTAACACTTATACTTTGTGAAACACTTCTACTTTGTTAAACACTTAAACTTCGTTAAATGCTTCTACTTAGTTAAATGTATGTCTGTGCTTGTATAAGTTATATAAATAATGTTTAAAGGTCTTAGGAAGGCTAGTTCGCCCTATTTCCTTTTCTTCGTTGAGATGTGGTCTGGTGGGATCGGATGTCCGTCCGAAGGTCGTTTGATCATTAGTTATACATTATGTATACAAGCATAGACATATAGGTTTACATCGGTCAGTTCAATTGTGAGTCTCTATCACTTGTCCAATATTTTACACTAGATCTCACTATTTGAAATGCATCTTTAGGACACGGCCTTCTCCGTTGTCTAGTTGGTAACCAGAGTCTCATGTAGGGAGAGCGGGCATTATGTGTATAGATCTATATGGGATTGACACCCCTGCACCCAGACTGCTAGCTATAGTCCACGACCTACCAAGCTAAAGGGTGACAATTGTCACGTTATTTCCGATGCTTGCAGGGCGTCAAGTTCTCTAGTGTTATCAGTATGGTTACGAGTATCTTGGGGTTACCTTATAATTCATGGCCTTAAGCTAATGGGAATTAACACGGTATTCACTATTTTTAGACCTTGCTAGACGTATCATTCATTTGATACTTTATGGGTTCTGTGTCTCCTCCCGTTAGACTGATTCAGGTGTGTCGTTCATTCGATACTCTCCTGGAGTCTATGATTTCTTTTGCCTTAGTCAGCAGTCTTCACTGCTGAGGCATATGTTATTTTCCCCGATATTCTCCTACTTTCTTTAAAATCAATACCATATTTTGATAATGATAGTGTTAAGGGAAAAACTACTTTTTACAACATAATTTCGTCCAGTCTTGGTAGAAGACTGCTTTTAAATTAGAAAATATAGGATTTTCTGGAAAGGACTCTAATTCACTGTATACTCTAAAACTACTACTTATATAAAGTTATTTGGATAAAATGACACTAAATACTTATGAACTTACCACCATTTGTCTGATACTCACTTTCAAATAACTTGTATTCTCAGGTCAGCGATAGACAGGTACATCTTAGGCGCTTTTTGTGAAGACCGTTTAGTACCAAGCTGCATCTACATTATTACTTGTATTACTTTGAAGTTTCTATGTAATGTAAACCATGTAAAACTATTACTATTAATGCAATGGTTGTTGTACTTTGATTACTATACTGCATATGTTGTGATACTTGACATGACGTCATCCACCCCAAAACGTTTCCGCCGTTCTGGTTTTAGGGTGTGACATTATCAATGCACTGTCAACTAGCAAATAAACCATATATCGAGGTTTAAAGACTATAAGATATTATCGTCTTGTGATCACTCGTGATTAAATTCAATGAAATGATACCAGCAAGCGTGGGTTTATTCGAATGCTCAAATCCAAATTCATAAGCACTCATGAAGTTTGTAGCAACATTTGCTATGTCCAACACATTCCAGACAATCTATAGACTATTCATGACAGTCTGATTTCATGTCTACTTCCAAAATATGAACAATTGTGGGCTGTTCGAATAATCTTATTATTCAGGAATTCAAAACATGCAAAATGAAATAATAGATAAATGATTAAAAAAAGACAGTAATTTTACTCATAAATAATATCTTTTATTTAATCATCAAATGTTAATTACAATTCATCTGTTACACATTTCTTAACTATCTAATCTAAACTTATATTGTCCTTCAGCCCAATGCTCCCAGCGTATTGCAAGTGCTTAACCCTACTCAGTCCCTTCGTAAGGGGGCATCTGGGTTTTCCTCTGATGATACCCTTTTTACTACGAGGAGTCTCTCTTCTACTCGATGTCTAATAAATTGGTATTTTCTATCAATATACCTGGATCTTCCATGATCCCTTGGTACCTTGGTCAAGGAAACCACACCTTCGTTATCGTAGAAAATTTCCATCGGCTCCTTTATGTATGGCACAAATCCAAGGTCTTTAATGAAGTTCTTCAACCATATTACCTCCTTTGACGCTTCACTCGCCGCAATGTATTCCGATTCTCATGTTGTATCGGCTACCGTCTCCTGCTTGGAACTTTTCCAAGTCACTGCTCCTCTATTTAGAGGAAAGACCCAGCCCGACTGCAGTCAGTAACTATCCCGATCCGTCTGGAAACTAGCGTCACTATACCCTTGCACCCTTAATTCATCACTCCCACTAAGAATAAGAAACCATTCCTTAGTCCTCTAAAGGTACTTAAGAATATTCTTGACTGTTATCAAATGAGCTCTACCAGGGTTCCCTTGATATCTACTGACCATGCTCAAGGTAAAGGCCACATCAAGGCGATTATAAGTTATAGCATACATGATCGAGCCAACTGTGGAATCGTAAGGTACTCGGTTCATCTCTGCTATCTCGATCTCTATATTCGGGCTTTGAGTCTTACTCAGCTTGGTATTACTTTGGATCGGTAACTTCCCTTTCTTGGAATTCTCCATACTAAAATGTTTCAATACCTTATCCAAGTATGTATGCTAACTGAGTCCTATCAGTCTCTTACTCCTATTTCTCACTATCCTTATTCCCAAAATATAGGCAGCCTCTCCAAGATCCATCATAGCGAAACTCTTCCCAAGCCAGGACTTAACTTCCTGTAGGGTTGGGATGTCGTTTCCTATGAGCAGTTTGTCATCAACATACAACACGAGGAAGCTTACTATACTCCCACTGGCTTTGACATACATACATGACTCATCTTCATTTCGCAGAAAACCAAACTCTTTGACTTTTTCATCAAAACAAAGATTCCACCTGTGAGACGCTTTTTTTAATCCACAAATGGATTTCCCAAGCTTGCACACTTTATTGGGGTACTTTGCATCGACAAAACCCTCTGGATGATTCATGTAAACATCTTCAGCCAACTTTCCATTAAGGAAAGCGGTTTTGACATCTATTTGCTATATCTCATAGTCATGAAATGCAGCAATGGCTAGCATCACCCTAATAGACTTTATCTTGGCCATTGGTGAGAAAGTCTCATCATATCAACTCTGCGAGTTTGAGTGAAACCCTTCGCAACCAATCGTGCCATATAAGTGTGCACATTCCCATCCATGTCAGTCTTCTTCTTGAAGATCCACTTGCACCTGATCGTCTTACAACCTAAAACGTTGTCAACCAAATTCCAAACTTGGTTGTCATACATGGACTGAATCTCACTGTCCATTGCCTCTTTCCACTTTGCAAAGCCTGCCATGGCTTCCTTATAGCTATTAGGCTCGTCTAAATTTACCTGTATGTTATCACTAATGAACGTGTCCCTTTAAGTAGTAATATGGAAACCATAAAACTGGGGTGGAGCACTAACTCTACTGGAACGTCTAAGAGGTAATGATTCGTCAATCGGTTCAACAAGAGTCTCATCCTCTTGTTGAATGCCAGTGTTAGAGGTTCCTTCATCACTTGATTCTTGATGCTCTTCAAGATCAATCTGGCTCCCACTGTCCTCTTGGCTTATGAGTTCTCGGTCTCGAAAAACTCCTCTCCTCGCGACGAAGACAACATTGTCTTTTGGTCTATAGAAGAGATAGCCAAAGGACTTCTGTGGATACCCGATGCAAATACACTTCTCACTATGAGGTTCGAGCTTGTCGTAAGTCTCTCGTTTTAAGAAAGCCTCGCAACCCCAAACCTTGATATGTGCTAACGAGGGAGCTTTCCCTATCCACATCTTGTGAGGTGTTTTGGCAACCTTCTTTGTTGGGACTAAGTTAAGGATATGGGCAATAGTCTATAAGGAATACCCCCCCCCCCCCCCGACAGAAAGAGATAGGTAACGCAGCCCAACTCATCATGGAACGAACCATGTCTAACAAGGTTCAATTACGTCTCTCAGCTACACCATTCAACTGCAGTGTCCTAGGAGGCATAAATTGTGAAACTATTATGCATTCCTTTAGATATTCATGGAATTCAAGACTAAGGTACTCACCACCTCGATCAGATCGGAGCATCTTAATTTTCCTGCCCAGCTGATTCTCCACTTCATGTTGAAACTCTTTGAACTTTTCAAAGGTATCTGACTTCTACTTGATTAAGTAAATATATCCATATCTACTATAATCATCGGTGAAGGTTACATAAAAGTGGCAGGCATCTATTGTGGTGGATCTAAAGGGCCCACATACATTGGTATGTATGAGATCCAATAAACCCTCACCCCTCTTACAAGTACCAATGAAGTGCGACTTGGTCATCTTTCCAAGCAAACAAGACTTGCACACATCATCGTCCCTAAGGTCGAATGACTCCAAGACTCCATCCTTTTGGAGTTAGGCTATGCGTTTCTTGTTGACATGTCTAAGACGCAATGCCACAAGCATGTTTTGTCCAAACTATTGGAAGAATCGATATGCAACACATCATTTCCTAAGTTGTCTACAACCATCACAGTTTCATATATTCCATTACAAGGCAATGCTTCGAAATAGAAAACACCATTAAGAAAAACATTAATAGAACCTTTTTATTATCAAATGAAAATCTAGGTCCTTGTCTATTGAAACAATGAAAAGAAATGATGTTTCTAGCCATTTCTGGCGAATAGCAACAATTATTCAAATCTAACCGTAACCCATTACTAAGCACTAAATAATAAACTCTGATCTTGGTGACAGGCGATGATCTTCTGTTTCCCATGATCAAGCTTATCCTCCCATGCTCCACATCCCTACTTCTTCTAAGGCCCTCCAAGTGAGAACATATGTGAAAACCACAACCTGTGTCAAGAACCCATGAAATAGCATGTGAGGAGTCATTAGATTGAATAGAATACATACCTGTGAAGGTGGGTTTCACTTTCCAATCCTTGATATCCTGCAGATATTTCGGGCAACTTCATTTCTAGTGCCCCTTATCATGGCAATAAAAGAAATTTGTATTCTTGGGGTTGGAAGAGTGCATAATGGTACCAGCCTTGGTCCCACTAGAAGAGGAACCATCATGGAACTTTCCCTTTTGGTGGCTCTTAGACGGAGCCTTCCTCTTCTTTCCTCTGCCTTTCCCAATGACCAAGACAGGGGTAGCAGTAGTAGGAGTTGATGCAATAGATTTGTCTTTGAGGTTGCTCTCAATAGTCCTCAACAACCCATGAAGGTTGCTCAAGGTGACCTCCTCTTTATTCATGTGGTAGGTCATGCGGAACTGGCTGTAGCAGGGAGGCAAGGAATCAAGGATGATGTCAATTGTCAGCTCTTCATCAAAGTTAACATTTAACTTTAGCAGGCGATCGACATATCTCTGCATCTTTTGTAGATGAGAGGTAAGGGACTCTCCATTGCCAATTTTGGCAGTGATCATCGAAGTGATGATCTCATACCTATATTTCCTTGCACTTTGGTGGTACCGGTCCAACAAATCTTGATGCATCTCATATGGATACATGTCCTCATAAGAATTTTGGAGTTCGGAAGTCATGATCGCCAGCATGATGCAATGGACTTTCTTAGCATAACGCTCATGAGCCTCGAAGGCAGTGATCTCTTCAAAAGTAGCTGTGTTTGGGTTGATTTCTTTGATCTTCTCGTCGAGGACATATTCTTTTTCCTCGTATTGGGTGACCATTTGAATGTTTCAGATCCATTTATTGAAATTTTGTCCATAGAATATCACCCTCCTACACAAGTTCATGAGTGAGAACGAGCCAGAAGCACTATAAGCGTTGTTGTTTGCGTTCGACATCTGAGATAGCAAAGAGACAAAGTTTGATTAGAAAATGAATCCCAAGTTAAACACCCAAAATGAGAAATTAGGACTAGGATCCAACAACATTATTCACAAATTAGAAGAAGGATGTCGTAATCTAACATGCAAGTAATTTGAAGGTAAGTGAATGACGATTCACTAATTTTCACCATGAAAAACGAAAATGAAATTAGGTTTTAAATGTATTGAAAACTCCTCGATCTTTTGATATTCATTGAACTTTTCAATGGCATGTTTAAATCTCGATATGCCCTTCTATTTATGACTGGGATACCAAGGATCACAAACAAGGTGTGAATAACCTTGCGAATGTACTCGGTGCACCCAATGTCTTTATCACCTAATAAATGTGTCGGTTAACCACATATGCTCCATTGATCTATCACAAAAATCAAGTCACCCTTTGCTACTAATTACAATCCCTAACTAGTGTGCCGGTTAACTATACGCACTCCACTAACGTCTCGGCAAGGATACAAAGTGTAATTCCATGGAATAAAATATTTTCACATTTTTCCTAAAGTAACTAAGATTGAGACTTTTTTAAAAACATTCAGTTACGTCAATATTTCTTATTATACTTATAAATGAGGAATTAGTTTGCCCTATCCACCAATCAAGGAAGCGGTGGGTGAGAATGAACACCCATTAAACCACCATTTTATAGGCACTAACCTTATACCCCCATATAGATCGCTTCGTGAATGAGGTCTACTAACGGTAAGACTAGATTTATCTTATACATATATATATATATATATATATATATATATATATATATATTATTCTTATAATAAATAATAGTATAAGATTGAATTTTAAACTTGTAAAATTCTAGGGTTTGAAATTTAAATAATTCAAAATTAAACTTTTAAACAAAAATTTAAATTTCAAAACTTGAGGGTGAGTTTTGAACTTTGCGAAACACATAGGGTCAAATAAAAAAATTTAATTAACTTTTAATTCAATGATTATCTAAATTTGACCTATTCCATTTTATTTACAAGATAATTTACCCAATAATTCAAATAACCAAACTTTATCATATAAGAAATTTATTATCTAAACAATTGGCAATTATTTTTTGTTTTGGTAAGGATAATCTCACAATAACAATAAAATTCATACTTTATCAGTTAAAAACATATTCGGCAATTATCCTTCAACAAAACAGCAAGAAATCCCGAAAATCCCTCTGTTTGACGCTTTGACTTGCCGAGTCACTCTCTGGACTAGTCAAGTCGGATTGACTCGTCGAGTTCAGCAAGTGATTCGCCGAGTCAGATCGAACAGAGGGCTAAAAAATGATTTTCAGCAAGATGAACATGTTAAGCATCAATACAATAGAAACCAACAATGGCTCTGATACCTAGATCTAGCATATATAATTCAAAATTAACATACAAATTCAGATCTAGATGATTACCTCTTCACAATGGCTATGATCTTCTTGTCTTGGAGCTTAGAGTCACAATTGTCACTCCTCTAATGGCTTACAAGCACCAACAAGCAAGAGGATGATAATGGAGAGAGGTTTGGAAGGCTAAAATCGGCTCCTAGGGTTTCCTTTGGAAGAGTGACCGATTTCCCATAGCAATGGCTCATTATATATTGTGAGCTGCTAGGGTTTCAGTAAAAAACCCTAATGGACAACTTAATCTCCAAGCAGCCCATAGAACCTTTTGGAATAAGGCCTATGGACAAAAATATGATGGATCCCCATCATAATTTCGTTCACCCCCTGTGCCTTTAGGTTTCCCAGCCCAAAACCCAATTATCTTATAATTACAGTCCCATCCCTTATATTTAGTTAATCTCTTTTAGTCACCAAATTAATTCCTAATTAACTCATGACTAATATTAATTAAATGATATGATTTCTATTTTAGTTTATTATTCTTACAATAAATTAATAAACCATAATATCCTCTCTCTTTATAAATCACCCTATCAAGTTGCTTTGGTGAAGGCAACCCAAAAGGACCATACACAACTAGGTCAAGTACTTACCAAATATAATTATGGGCTTAGACACTAATCCAACATGATGTCGTAATCCAAGCTACAAAATATTTGAAGGTAGGTAAATGACAATTTACCAATTTCCACAATGAAAAATGAAATTAAACATTACGTTTTAATTGGATTGAAACTCCTAGATCCTTTGAGATTCATTGAACTATTCAATGGTATGTTTAAATCTCAATTGTGCCCTTCAAGCTTGTGATTGGGATGCCGAGGATCACAAACAAGGTGTGAATAACCATGAAAACTAGCTTGGTACACTTAATATTACAACCACCTAATCAATGTGTCGGTTAACCACACACGCTCCATTGATTTGTGATTAACATCAAGCCACCCTTTGCCATGCACTGTCAGTCCCAAATTAGTGTGTCGGTTAACCACACACGCTCCACTAACAACTTAACAAGGTGCAAAGTACAATTTCATGGGTTAGCACCATATTCATATTTTCCTAAAGTAACTAAGATTGGGAATTTTAAAAAAAAAATATTTACTTTATATTGATCAACATACTTTTAATGAAGGGATAATTAGAGTCCTATCCTACCCGTTTGGCTAACGACCCTCCACCAGTCAAGGAGGTGGTGAGTAAGAGTGGACACCCATTAAACTATCATTTTATAAGCAGTAACCTTATACCCCCCCCCCCCTTATAGACTGGCTTTATGAATGAGGCCTACTAATGGTAAGATTAACTTTACTCTTATACATATATATAAATATTAAATCTATAATATTATAAGAGTATAAGGGTTGTTTTTAACTATTAAAATTCTATGGTTTGGAACTAAATGTTTCAAAGTGAGACTGTGCATTTACAAATTCCGAAACTTGAGGGAAGGTTTTGAACTATTCAAAAACTTTTGGTTTCCATAACTTATGAGTTTAATATAGGTTTTAATGAAAAAACTCTTGAAAATCCATAATTTGAGGACAAGTTATGGAGTTAATAAAACATTTATGATAAAGACTCTTCATGTTCCATAACTTGAGGACAAGTTATGGTTGACATAAAACCATTTAAGATGACATTTAAAATGAGACTCTTCACATTCCATAACTTGAGGACAAGTTATGGAATTCATCAAAAACATTTAGATCAACTATTGTAACTTACAAAATCAAAAAGTTTGTCTATAATCTAAATTAAACTCATAAGAACAATATAATTCATATCAAACAAATTTCATGTAATTAGCCTAACCATTAAACTAATACAGAACATGAAAATTTGACAATTATATTTTGAATTGGATAATCATGATCATTACCACATCAAAAACAATCTTATAAGTTCAAAAACAGTTTAAGGTAATGATCATAGTCCAATTCCAACCTTAAAACTCAAAAATATACATTCTTGAGCACCAACTCGTCAAGTGCATGAACAAAATCGGCAAGTTGGTCAGTTTTGTGAGGGGACTCGGCGAGTCACCCAGTGGACTCGGCGAGTCCACCGTCGAGACAACACAAAATCAATTTTTTAATCTTTTAAAGCAAGTAGCATCAAGTATAATGGAAAACAACCTTAGGCTTTGATACCACTGATGAGTTTTAAGCATTCTAACACTCCTATGGTGTACATGAAACCCTAGATGTTTTGGATCTATTTTTTCTCTAATATACATGCAAAATTTGTTTTTCCAAAGCATCATCCTAACTAGCATACAATGGAGTATCTTTACTACAAAATTCTAGTTAGATGACATACCTTTTGTTGTAGTTTGAAGCCTTGGACCTTTAAGAAGTTAGTACCCCAAGTGTTGCACATCAAATGGAATCACACAGCATCACCAACAATGGAGGAACTTGAGAGGAGGTTACTTGCACTCACAAAATCGACTATTACTCTACTAAGCTTCCTTAGGACCGATTTCATGAGCTAGAGAGGTTCTTATATAGTGTGGCTTAATTAGGGTTACACCATGCAAAACCTAATATGCATGACATTCCATATTCCTCATGTTCCATGGGTTTAAACCTCCATGTGTCATCTATGGGTCACCATATGGGTTTAGCCCAACATAAAGAACTATGGATCATAAGCCCACATTATAAGAATGAATGGTTTACATAATCAATCCCCATATATTTAATTAGTCTCTTTTGATCACCAAATTAATTCCAAATTAATTCTTGATCAATACTATTTAAATAATATGGTTTCATATTAGTATATTAGAACTTATAATATATTAATAGACCATAAACAACCTCTTCTTAATTATCCATCCTTCAGATTATTCTAGTGTCATGCAACCCAAATGGACCATGCTACTCTCAAGTCAAGTACATACCAATTATATTTATGGGCTTAGACACCTAATCCAACAAATACTACAATGGATTCATGGTGCCAAACCATGTTCCTACTCTCAACCAGCTCCTTAGAATTTTTGGGACTTTCCTTGATTTGAGTATGGATCCTGTGCGTTGAATAGTATGGGCCCAATACTACCTTCCAAACATATATGTACTTTCTCATAATCATCTCAAATCCTCTAAGTCACTTCCACATAGTGATACCCTCCAAATCTTCTAAACAGCGCACAACTCGCACTAAAGCACTTCCTAGGCTCTCCTAGGATTCCCACCCTACCCTGCCATCAGCTGCTGAAGGACTGTCACAACTACTATTTTAGGGCTAGGAAATTCTGTCCATGTGTAATTAACTCCTGTGTATCTTGTAACCTAATTTTGATGTTATACAAGTTGTTGATTCAAAAATGACAGTTCGAGTCAAAACTTCCTCGTGAAAGCTCTAAACCTAATTTATTACGCTGCCTTCACTCAACTTTAGCCTATAAGACCGTTCATGGGACTTATTGGGCCAAAAACCACTCACTTTGTGTATATGGGTCGAAAACCCAGTTATTCAATTGCATTGGGCCGAAAACCCATTTCTTTTACTCTTTTGGGTCGTAAACTTGTATGTGGGCCCAATAAGCTGAAAGATTTCTTATTGGGATATATGATCTCAGTTTCTATTCAATTCAAGCCCAATATTTTTTTTCTCTCTTCCGCTCTCCTAATTCCAGACCCTATATATGTTAAAAAATGTTGTATTAATTATAATGGTGACACATAATTTTTGCATGAAGGACATCCATGCAATATGTCCATCAAATATCTAGATGAATAAGTAATTAACCATTAAGCAAGGACCTTAACTGCTCTTCTCTCTTTTCTCCTTAAACTCGGCTGAGAGCCCGTACCATCACCCTCATTTTTTCACTTTAAACACACTAAAAATCCTCTCATATCTCTCTCAAGAACATAAAGAAATCCTTCCTTTTTTCCATCTAAAAATCGTGAGTGTGAGTAAGAATTCAAGAATTCTTCATCAAAGATCACCCATTAGGTAAGTTATATCACTCTCAAATGATTTGTTTCCATTTTATGCTAAGAACACTCCCATACATGACTTCATTTCATGTTCTAGCTCCTTAGAACCATCAAGCTTCGAAAACCTCTTCAAGAGGTTGGCTAAGGTTAAAAACACCTCTTTTCTTCTCTTCAAAACCGATCTAACACAAGGTGAGCTTCATACCCCGTTGTTTTCGAGTTTTACTATCTTTTGGGGGAGAATACAATCTAGTTTTGTGGTTAATCTTAGTATTATGCCTGTATGTGTGTATTTTCATGTTATATTGTGTGAAATTGTCATGAAAATGTGTTAAACATTCACAAACTTGAAATATCTTCTAAAATTTGGTGATGTTAGTAAATAAACTACTTAAAGTAACTATTATGTATGTTTGGAAAGATTAAACATGCAAAAGTTACTAGAAAACCAAAGAATGCATATTAAAGGACTATTCTTGTCAATAAAGATAAACAATATGAGCTTTTGGAGTCATTTTCGGTTTTATGGACCAAAAGAGTAAACTTTCATAAAAATGGGCCTTACTTTACAACCTATGATTTTATGGTCCAAAAGTGCCATTTTTCATAAAAATGGACTTTATTTGGAAATTCACTGTTTCATGAGCTAAAATGACATTTTTGATAAAAATAGGCCTTATATGACAATTCACGGTTTCATTGGGCCTAAAATGTCATTTTTAACTAAAATGGGCCCTATTTACAAACTTTCAGCTTTAATGGGTCTAAAATGTCATTTTTACAAAGAATGGGCCTTGGTTGTAATTTTTGGCTTAAATGGGCCTAAAATGTCAATTTTAATAAAAATAGAACTTTATGGTAATTCTCGGCTTTAATGGGCCAAAAATGTCATTTTTAACAAAAATGTCATTTTTAACAAAAATGAGCCTTGATTGTAAACACTCAACTTTAATGGGCCTAAAATGTCATTTGCAATAAAAATGGGCTTTATTGTAAATTTTCGGCTTTGACGGGCCAAAATATTAAATTTTTACAAAAGTGGGCCTTTATTGCAAAATTTCAGTTTATTGGGCCAAAACGGTCATTACTAACAAAATTGGGCTTTTTATGTCATTTTAGCACTAATTGGACTAAAACGATCATTTTGATAACAAATGGGCGCTTTACGACATTTTACTCAAATTAGGCATGTTATACCTATTTACATGCTTATTAGGCCTTGTATACTCATTTACATGTTTATTGGGCTTTATATGCTCATTACATGCTTATTAGGCCTATTATACTCAATTACATGTTTATTGAGCCTCATATACCTATTTACATGTTTATTGGACATTGTATTTTCATTACATGTTTATTGGGCCTTATATGCCCATTTACTCTCTAATTGGGCCTTACAACACATTTTATGTTAATCGGGTCGATAACATTAAATACTTGACATTTATGATAAAAACAAATATATTTTTATCACCAATGCTTTGTAGTCATCATATGTACTCGAAACACTATTTAAAGCGTTAAATAGTGTGATACAATATTCGCGTAAACTTAGTTAAGGTTCTTGTGAGACACACTTTCATTCGTACCTACCTAATGTATACCATAAGTCTTGTAGTTATAACCAGAGTCTCCTGGAGGGAGAGCGAGAATTTGTGTATAGATCTAAACGGGGTTGACACCCCACACCTGAGTTGTTCGCTACAGCTAGACGGGGTCAGTCTAGGGTGACAAATATATTACCTTATCAATGCTTGAAGAACGTCATGACAAGAATATCAATCATATCAAATATGGTTATAACGACTCACATAAAGATTAACAAACACAATAAATTTATGGAATACATATACTATACTCTTGATACATTGTACGAATTATACATTTACTACATTACTCGGGTCTTAGGGTTTTAAGACCACAACACTTTTACAAACAGAAAATATCGAATTTTCCGGGGAACATACATTATACATTACATTTTTTTCATTATACAAAAAATATCGGATTTTTTGGGAAACACTCTTTATGCACTACCTAACAAGAACACACATGCTTTAATAGAAGATTTGAAACATAAATTTCAAACCATTTTTACGGAAATATCGAATATTTGGTGTTTACGAATGATACAAAACTTTTCATACAAGCATACTTATGAACTCACCAACATTATAAATGTTGACATTTTCAAAATAACTTGTATTCTCAGGTACTCGCTAACCAGGTCGGTCGTCAAGGAAATGTGGACTTTGTTGTATTTTGTTATCATCATACATTTAACATTTTAGGATGTAATTTGTGAATCAACACATTTATGTAAACTATGATGGTTGTTTTATGTCATGTACGATGATGATGTTGTCTTTGATTCATTTATATATACTGTGATGATATTTAATGATGAAATCACCCGCCCCCGGATGTTTCCACCGTCTGGTTCGGGGTGTGACAAGGACTCCCATCAAGCGACTGATATTCTTGTCATGACGTTCGGGGTTGGATATTCTTGTCATGACTACTTCATGAATACAATTACATGCAAAAAAACCTAAATAATCATTCGACTAAAATACCCAACCGTACAACGGTTAGACTCAGACAAGAGTTGCACATTAGGGCCAAATCAATCATTATGAGATTATTTAACCTTTACAACATGTAACTTAACATATTCATACAATAATCAACTTACATCAATATGAGTCCTATAAAGCACAAAGCAAGCATCATTTGAGCATCTAGAACTAAAAGCATTGCATAATCAGGCAGTCCTGTCTCAGAAGCTCCTGAAGATCTCTAGAACTAAAAGCGTTGCATAATCATGCATCCTACCATGCAACACTGGGCATATCCTTAACCCTAATCTAGCATGAAATTCTCATATACTCATATCAAACGTCAATCATAAAACACGTATGAGTATTTTGGGAAATACTTACTTGAGCTCAGCTGATTACATGCATCACACTCCTTTTTTTTTTTTTTTTTAAAAAAACTTTTTGAAAAATCATTTTCTTTTAGAAATATTTATCAATTCCTTAGAATGAATTCATGTACACCCGAAACCCTCAAACCAAGGCTCTGATACCAACTTGTAACGCCCCAAATTTCAACCAAAAATTTTCAATTAATAATTTAAGTGTTTTATCAAATCACAACTACAAAAATCTTAAATTAGACTATTTAATCTCAAAACATTTATCAGAGTATCGTCAAAAATTATCATGTGCACAAATCTCCCATTGATGTGATGCAGTAGACCCATACCCCTCCTTTAATATAAGGACACCTGAAAACATTTAAATCACAAATTGTAAGGACAAAACTTAGCGAGTTCCCCAAAATACCTCATACAACACAACACAAATAAACAACTGTGGGTTATCAGCAACCCTAGAGAGTACCCGAAGTCTCAATGGGCAAACAACACGCCCTGTGGGTTATCAACAACACTAGAGACTATCTGAAGTCTCGACACTCATAGTAACACATATCACAATAACAAAAAATAAGACCCAGCTGGTCGGCACATATATATATATACTACCACACAAGCAAGTACAACCCAGTGGGCCAACATTAGTGCCTTCGACCCACGAGTATAGTAAGATCATTCACCTTAATCCAATACTAATCAAATTAAAACATTTAATTCATTCAAAAACCGTTAAGTTCATACATTCATTTTCAAAATAGTTTAAACATCAAAGTATTCCCCAGAACCATATCACATAAATCATAAAACATGAGGAGCGGTACGATCACGCCTTCTCCTTGCCACGATCTCCTGAAGTACCGTAAACAAAACACTGAACTGTAAGCCCGAAAACTTAGTGAGTTACCCCTAAAATACCAACCACACATAAACATACTCATAACATATAGCAAATAGAATAGCCATTCACATCGGGTCTACTGTGGGACTAGTCAGCCGCACTGGGCCTTCAGTCCACCTGGTCCACCCTTCAAGTCTAGCAATGTATATTGAGTCTATAGTGTGATTGGTCTGCCTGCACCGGGCCTTCAATCCACCTGGTCCACTCTCCGAGTCTACAATATGACTGGTCCGCCCGCACCGGGCCTTCATTTGGCCTGGTCCACTCTCCGAGCCTCGGCACGTCTGGTCCACCCTCTTGGGACCTTCAGCTTATCCGGACCGCTCGCTGGGCCTTCGAAATATCCAGTCCGCCCTACCGCACAAAGCAGGACCCGCCTCAACCCAAACCCCTGTTAAACAACCATGAGCACATAAAACAATTAATCACATAACAAATCCTTAACCAGACAACAGTCTATCAGATCATATAGCATATTAACATCCAAACCAGGATTCCGACCTAACCGGTCACTAGCATAACATTACCCTATATACCAGGTACCGACCTTAACCAAGTCACTAACATAACACCATCCCAAATATCAAGATACAGATCTAGCAGAGCAATAACATAACAAACAATACCCGGACTTCCATCCGATAAAGGGTCGACCTTGGTGTCGTAGACACTGTCGATATAGTGAGGATAACTCACCTTGAAACTGCTGAACCGAATCACAAGAGCACAATCCTGAAGCACCGCCTCAAACTCTAACACCTATATCCATCAATAACCATTAACATAAATATCCAATTTACCATAATACCCCTGAAGGTCAAATTCAAAGTCCCCAATCAAAGTCAACCTTCCTGATTGACTCTACTCACCGAGTCAACCAGTCGACTCGCCGAGTTCTCATATTCAGGAAACTCTCATAGCACGACTTAGCTCGCCGAGTTGCCCCAAGACTCGTCGAGTCCAACAATCTCTGAGTTCCATCCTGACCAACTCACTGAGTCTCTAACTGAATCACTAATCCAAGGCTTTAACTGAAAGAGGTTAGGTTCTACGAGCAAACTCGCCGAGTCCAAGAACAAACTTGCCGAGTTCACGACAATCTTCAATAGACTTGCCGAGTTGTTCTTCCAACTCTTCGAGTCCAAGCTCATCATCATAAGACTCGAGGAGTCACCCATGTGACTCGCCGAGTTACTACATGACTCAATGTCTGATCTCTAGCCCGACTCACCGAGTCATCTCCTAGACTCGCCGAGTCCATACGTGCATTCCCATAATCTCGAGTCACAGAGCTACTCCTTTGCTCCAAACAATAGATCTGGGTCTCCAAGGTCCATTAGCAACATAAAGTTGCTACCTTTACGTGCTTCTTGCCCCATAATAACAAAAACCAAGCTATAAAGGGACTTAACTCTTGCGGAAAGGCTTTTGCATAACAACTAAAAAGGCTTTTTGCATCAATGATCCATATAGAACTCCGATCTGGAGTTTTAACACCAGATCTAACTCATGCTTCAATATCTCATCAATATTTCTCCAACCAAACACTAAAACTCCATGAAAATGGAACTAGAAAGGAGAAGGCCAAGGATAACGATTCCTTACCTCCAAAATGACCTCCCACTGAAGTATAATCCGGATCTCTTCAAGTCTCCTTGATCCAAGCTGCTTGATCTTCAAGATCCCTTCACAAATCACACCAATTTGCTTCCAAGTCTTCTCACAAACGAAATTAGGGCTTCTAGATCTTAAAATGGTAGCAAAGAGGCCGAGGGTGGGTTATAATGTACTTTATATAGGGTAAAACCCATGGGATTAGGGTTTTCTCCCTTCAGCACCAACTCGTCGAGTACAAGCCACCGAATCAGCGAGTTGGCCACTTAAACCCACAATAAATCCCGTTGTGACTTGGTGAGTAAGCATGCCTACTCGTCGAGTCCCTTTCCTTAATTTACAATTTAAGCCCTTCAATAGCACCTCTGGAATTTGGGGTGTTACAACTCTCCCCCACTTAAATTAGGCTTCGTCCTCGAAGCCTACTGCAGTATACGCGTCAGAACAAACCCCTTGCACTGTAGACTCCGATTTCTCAATCAACTCATGCTCTTACAAACCCTACTACTGTATCTCTCTTAAAATGGCTTATTCACACGTGGCATCCTTGCCACTACTTGAAGACAACCATCGGTCTTTCAACTCCATAGCACCACATATTAGTCACATATCACCCAATGATACCATCCCTTCAAATCAGGAACACACCTTCACTCCCTATGAACGCTAGATACCACAAACACCCACTGAGCTCTGTTAAGACACTAATCCATCTTCCTTCGCCCAAGATTGGCAATAACGCTAATAACTTGAAACCTGAAACGAACCCTGTTTTCCCTTCTGATTCTATACCTCACGCGCTGACAGGATACCACATCCTTCAGCCCCCATAACCCACCAACCAAACATACCACGTAACCACTTGTACTGGGCCCAAACAGCCTCGGGCTGGAATACCAGGCATGCCTATAATGGGTCGAGACTACTCCCGCGTCTGTTAACCTGCTGTCTCACCTTCCTTTATCTAGATCTCCAATCTGGAACCACTATCCTCCTCCTCTTCTAATGAGATTAAAAACATGTCTGTGCATCATCCAACATTGCCACAACCTCAACGGCATCCTACCCGTAAGTGCTTACATATATTTGGTACAACCCCAGTGCTTACTATCAATAACTGAAGTACTTTCGATCATCTATTTACACTAATGCTTTCCTATCAGAGGACCCACACTCCTTCCGGAGCTATATACCTTTCCTTTCCAGGAAATATACTTAACAACCCTTGCCACACCTTCAAGTGCCATTGTGCTAACTCCACTCTACACTATCCATGTAGAGCAACTGCTATTCTCGAACAACCATATACTCTGAATCCGGTCACATACTAACTAGGCCCATGCACGGCCTCCATCCAACTCCATCTTCATGATCAATACTTGGGGCGAGACCATATCGATTACCATTGCAAGGCGACATATTCACTCATTCTCCTCATACTGATCCACTAGCACATACAGAGTCTTCAGCATGACTGGACCGCCTTTCCAAGCCTTCAGCCTATCTGGACCACTCTCAGAACCTTCAGCATGTCTGGACCTCCCTTTTGGGCCTTCAACCTGTCTAGACCGTTCCCTGAGCCTTCGGTCTGACTGGTACGCCTTCCGGCCTTCAGTCTATCCGGACTGCTCAAAACTGTCATACTCCACCGTGAACCATCCTTCCCAGGAATCTCTCCCATGTAATCTGTTCTAGCCCTCTTGGGGTTCCGAACTCCAATTCTGTTCCCGGAATCCTTTCCGTGGCCCAAACCTAGGCCTCACATCGACCAACTACCTTCCATAAAACCATGGTCTGTTCCCTGCTCCACTTGTCTATCACTTGATCCAACCAACCTTGAATACTTGCTACTTTACCGGAGAATTTTCCAATTCTCCCCACTTAGTGTCCCAACTACTAACTTCAGCTGACGAACTTGACATACCTCGATTGACCTTACTTGATAGAGTTTCCCCCTCTTCTCCCGGACTAAATCCCTCCGGACAATATTCATAGAATACTCCTCCGATATCGCACATCCCGAACTTCAAGGAAGTTCGAACCTCAACTGAGCACTCTTCACATCGTAGTTTCTGTTCCTAGCAACAAGGTCATATACCTTACCTTTCGACCAAGAATCCTTCTGAACGCTAACCAATTACAACTCCTAACTACTAATATCCCCAAACATACTATGAATCATGTGCAAAAGGCGAACAGATTTACAATACGACATAATTAACAAGATAACAAGACATCGAAATGGAAGCATACCTGTAGCTGCATTCGACTTTTCCCTGACCTCCTCTGATATAAGATGGAAAGCGCGTCCCTGAGCCCTCGAAGGCTCTGCTCCACCCTGACCTCCACCCATAATCCTTAAAGTGGCCGGTGTTGGAGCCTGCACCGGTCTTGCAACAAGCTGTGGACAGTTGACCCTCAAGTGTCCAACCTGATGACAATGATAACAAATCCTCATATCCTGAGCCGGGACCGACTGACGACACTCCCTCGCATAATGCCCCTTTTTCCCACACTTGCGACACGCACCACCGGACCTACAAACCCCAGCATGACCCTTCCTACACTTCTCACAAGTGCAACTGCTCTGACCTCCAGCCTTAGAGTCGAAGATCTGGGACCGTTTCAGCATCGGCTGCGACTACACCAGGGCCTGCCTCTGCTCTCGCAACTGTAACTCCATCTCTAACTCCCACCGCCTAGTGGCCTCCTGCAGCTTTAACAAAGTATCACACCTCTGCGTGGACACAAACTGTCTGATGTCCCTATTGAGCATACTCAGATATCGGGACATCTGAGCCTACTTCGAAGCAAACTCTAGGCAAAACATTTCCCTCTCAGTGAACATCCTGGTGATCTCCATCACCAACTCTGAATCATGCTTCAGCTCCAGGAACTCCTGAGCCAGCCTCTCTCTCTCTCTCTCTCTCTCTCTCTCTCTCTCTCTCAACCCGTGGAACATAACGAGTGTTGAACATCTCCTGCAACTGATCCCAAGTAACCGTAGCCCGCTACACATCTGAATAAGATCCCATAGTCAACCTCCACCAATCCTTCACCCGGAGCCTCAAAAGGTTTAGAGCACATCTCACCCTCTTATCTACGGGGCTTGAACACGTGAAGAAACATCCCTCCACGTCTATCAACCATCTCATAGCAACAATCAGATCCTGAACTCCATCGAAAGTAGGGGGCTTTGTATTATCGAAGTCCCGATACTGAAAACCTTGGTCGGCTACTCTTCCTATCGTTGTTGCAACTGTCGTAGCTGCCGCGGCAGGTGCCTCTGAGAGAGCTGCATAGTGCTCATCAAAGTACTCAACCATGACGATCTTGATCGACCCAAACATCTCCGGCAACTCAGCTCGGAACATAGCAGCAACCTCATCATGTAGGATCTCACGAATCCTGGAATCCAACTCGTCCGTACTCATTTGACCAATGACCTCAGGTGGTACCGATCCACCCTGATCACCCTCTCCTAGTCCCGATCCTGAACCGAATTCTGCCCTGAGACGTCTCATAATCTCCATATTGCAAATGCACCACAAGATATTAGGCATTCCTCATAATAACCCCGAGAACAAGCTCCCAACAAAACCCTAGGGGTTGTAACTTCCTTTATATGCGTACGGGTCCTGTGCTTTTAGTAGTACGGGCCCATACTACCTTCTACACCGACCCATATTTGTATCAAGTATCACCACAACACCCTAACAAAAGCATATACATAACAAACACTTGATCCCCGCTCCTAGAGGAGCACCACTAACCCATAACCGACCTACCGGTCTCACGCAACCCTTCCATCCATGAAGCTTCCACCAACCCTGCAGCACTAGTGTATGCTAGCCATACATAACGCTGGACCCCATAGACTTTCGAATATCCAATCCTACCCTAAGATCCCACTCAAACAAGAACATAACATAAGGCCAAATCAAACATTCGCAGGCTATAAGATCTTAGTTACGTATAACCATGATGTATACACTAAATAACTACAGTAATGATGTCAATTTCATACAAGGAAACCCTAGTCTAGGAGACATCATATAATCATGCAATTCTATCATGAAATTCCTGAAGATCCCTAGCCTAGTACTAACATGATGTTCTAACATATCACATTATTAAATAACTTATATGGTATTTTGGGGTCTACTTACTGGCTCTGGCTGATCGTACCCACTGCATCCTCCTTTACTTATTTCGAAAAACCTTTTGAAAATCCCTCCTTGATTTAAGACTGGATTCACACGAATGTTCCTACAATTCACTCAAACCAAGGCTCTGATACCAACTTGTAACGACCATAAAATTTGAGCCAAATTAAAACATTTTAACTAATTCAAAAACCGTTAAGTTCATACATTCGTTTTCAAAATAGTTTAAACATCAGAGTATTCCCCAGAACCATATCACATAAATCATAAAACATGAGGAGCAGTATGATCATGCCTTCGCCTCGCCACGATCTCCTGAAGTACCTGAAACAAAACACTAAACTGTAAGCCCGAAAGCTTAGTGAGTTACCCCCAACATACCAACCACACATAAACATACTTATAACATATAGCAAATAGAACAACCATGCACATCAGGTCTACTGTGGGACTAGTTCGCCGCACCAGGCCTTCAGTCCACCTGGTCCACCCTCCGAGTCTAGCCATGTATATCGAGTCTACAGTATGATTGGTCCGCCCTCACCGGGTCTTCAATCCACCTTGTCCACTCTCTGAGTCTACAATATGACTAGTCCAGCCACACCGGGCCTTCAGTCGGCCTGGTCCACTCTCCGAGCCTCGGCACGTCTGGTCCGCCCTCTTGCGTATCCGGACCATTCGTTGGGCCTTCGGAATATCCGGTCTGCCATGGGTATGCTGGCCTACCGCACACAGTAGGACCCGCCTCAACCCAAACCCCCGTTAAACAACCATGTGCACATAAAACAATTAATCACATAACAAATCCTTAACCAGACAACAGTCTATCAGATCACATATCATATCAACATCCTAACCAGGATTCCGACCTAACCGGTCACTAGCATAACATTACCCTATATACCGGGTACCGACCTTAACAAAGTCACTAACATAACACCATCCTAAATGCCCGGATACAGATCTAGCAAAGCAATAGCATAACAAACAATACCCTAACTTCCATCCAATAAAGGGCCAACCTTGGTGCCGTAGACCGTATCGATATAGTGAGGATAACTCACCTTGTAACTGTCAAACCGAATCACAAGAGCACAATCCCGAAGCACCGCCTCAAACTCCAACACCTATATCCATCAACAACAATTGACATAAATATCCAATTTACCATAATACCCATGAAGGTCAAAGTCAAAGTCCCCAATCAAAGTCAACCTTCCTGTTTAACTCTACTCTCCGAGTCAGCCCATCGACTCGCCGAGTTATCATATTTAGAAAACTCTCATAGTACGACTTAACTTGCTGAGTCGCCGCAAGACTCGTCGAGTCCAAAGATCTCTGAGTTCCATCCTAACCAACTCACGGAGACCCCAACCGAATCACTAATCCAAGGCTTTAACTGAAAGAGGTTAGGTTCTGCGAGCAGACTCGTCGAGTCCAAGAACAGACTCGCCGAGTTCACGGAAATCTTCAATAGACTCGCCGAGTTGTTCTTCCAACTCATCGAGTCCAAGCTCATCATCATAAGACTCGCCGAGTCACCCATGCGACTCGCCGAGTTACTACGCGACTCAATGTCTGATCTCTAGCCCGACTCGCCGAGTTATCTCCCAGACTCGCCGAGTCCATATGTGCATTCCTATAATCTCGAGTCTCAGAGCTACTCCTTTACCCCAAATAATAGATCTGGGTCTCTAAGGTCCATTAGCAACATAAAGTTGCTACCTTTACGTGCTTCTTGCCCCATAATACCAAAAACCAAGCTAGAAAGGGACTTAACTCTTGGGGAAAGGCTTTTGCATAACAACTAGAAAGGGTAGCAAAGAGGCTGAGGGTGGTTTATAATGTGCTTTATATAGGGCATAACCCCCAGGATTAGGGTTTTTACCCTTCAGCACCAAATCGTCGAGTACAAGCCGCCGACTCGGCAAGTTGGCCACTTAAACCTGCGAAAAATCCCGCTCCGACTCGGTGAGTAAGCATGCCTAATCGTCGAGTCCATTTCCTTAATTTACAATGTAAGCCCTTCAACAACACCTCTGGAATTTGGGGTGTTATAGGTTATCAACAACCCTGGAGAGTACCTGAAGTCTCAGTGGGCAAACAACACGCCCTGTGGGTTATCAACAACCTTGGAGACTATCCGAAGTCTCGAAACACATAGTAACACATATCACAATAACAAAAAATAAGACCCAACTGGTCGGCACACACACACACACACATATATATGTGGTAGTGTATATATATATATATATATATATATATATATATATATATATACACTACCACACAAGCAAGTACAACCCAGTGGGCCGACATTGGTGCCCTCGACCCACGAGTATAGTAAGATAATTCACCTTAATCCAATACTAATCAATCACACACACATAAGCTGCCTATACGAATGCTCCCACACTAATCATTACAAAATGACCTTGATTAAAAATTAAGGTGATTATCCATAAACAAGGGTCCTATTAAATTCTATCATGCCAAGGGTAAAAGACCATTTTACCCTTCCCTGACATGACCCTTTTAACCATGACCCAAACCCAAAATGAACCAAGGCCCAAAAATGGCCCAAATGTCTTTTTGGTGAGTACGCCCCGTGTACCAACCCAATATGCCCGACGTACTGCTCGATCGAAGAAAAGGAATTGGGTAGAAACCCGTTACACGCAACATACCAAGATGGTATCCCCGATGTAACTTGTTGATGTCCAAATCTCTACTTTGAGTGCTTAATCCTTTATGACAACTCATCCAATACTAAGATCTAACTCCAAAAAAGGTCTTAACTGATAAAGTCGACAACTTTTAGCTTTTGCATGGCTTAATTGTCACACCCCAAAACCATGAATGGCGGAAACATTCTGAGGTGGAGGACGTCGTGTACAGTATAACAACAATCAATAATAGTAAACAAGCAACAACATCATCCATTGCATTAACATTATCATTTCATACATGTGTGTTCTGTCAAAGTTATAGACACCAAAAATATATATATCAAAATAAAAGATGAGTCTTGAACGAACTCCATCTTCTCAAAAGCCTAGCACCTGTACCTGTCTGGTCGTGACCTGAGAATACAAGTTATTTTGAAAGCGAGTATCAGCTTAAAGCTGGTGTGATCGTATATTAATGTCTTAGTTTGTATGAAAACGTTTGAAAGTTGTTTCTGTAGAATGTTTTGTATAATGTTTTGTAAAATGTTTGAACCCTCCTAGAAAACCCTATGTTTCCTACTAACTGTAGCCTTCTACCAAGGCATCTCGTGTTCATGTATATGTCTCTTGTTAGAGTGCGTGTTTCACAAATTCTGACTATCATTAACCAAAAATATAGTTACTACATTACTATGCATCGTGTGAATATTCACGAAGTGAATGTAAATGGGAAAATATTATCGTACCGTAGTATTTGTAATAAGTGACTACCGTGGTACTAACTACCTTAATACAAAAAGCTGTTTTCAAATAACATGTGATCGACCTGTATCCTGCTACCGACTCCAGTAAAACAACGATGTAAGACGCCGTAAGAAATGACATTTCGCACCCGTAGACTTGCAAGTCCCACTGTAGCGAGCAGCAAGGTGTAGGATAGTCAATCCAGTATAGATCTATACGCAAACTCATACACTCTCCAATTAAGGAGATTCGGGATACAAGAACGGTCGTGGCAGCAAGTGCCATGACGCGCTCAATGGTTCACATAACTGCATAAATGTATATGTAATAATTGTGATAACTGAAAGCGTAATCTTTCTCTGTCTAGCATGTGTGTACTAAAATATTCTGCGTGTGCTAGCTGTAATGTATGTTCTCTCTATCTAGCATGTATAGTAATGTACTGTGTGTACTACTCGAACTGACTCATTGTATGTTTCTCTGTTCTAGTTATAGTATTAGTATTCTCCTATGTTACCCCTATGGTAACTTACTAATGATGTAACGGGTACGTATGAACTTGGAAGTATGCCCTTGCTACCCAAGGGTACTGAATGAACTGGAAGGACATTTATGACTACATATGTACACATGATATATAATTAATATTTAAATGACCTTCGGACGGATACCCGATATCTCACCAGACCACATCTCAAGCGTGAAAAGGAAATAGGGCGAGCAGGCCTTCCTAAGCCTGTTAAACATTTATTATATAAGTATACTTACATAGACATACAATTGATAATAAGTATTAAAGAGTTTAAATGAAAGTATTTGATAAGTAAATGAGTTTGTAAAATAGTTTGAAACAATATGGTTTGATAAACAGTTTGAACAATAAGAAATCACTGGTTTTGTAGCTATTAATGACATGTGATTGATGTAATAACTATAAGTATTTAACTTTTATCCCCCCCCATAAAGCATTTAAAAACATTTAAATCATTGGTTAAGGGGTATGAACTCACTTGTGGTGAGTGAATTGGATTTAAGTGTCGGTTACGGTGCTAGGTGACAAATGAAGACTTGTACCCATGCACGAGCCTAGGTATCATATAATGAATCTATAAATAACTAATTAGCCTCATTATAACTAATAAAATGAGTTGGGACACTTTAGAACATGAAAACACTTTGTTTCAAGTGTTAAAGATCACAAGGATTGCATCTAAGTGCTAGTAGGGCAAAACTAGGGTGTTTGGGGTCCAAGGGTAAACTCCTTGGGAGTTTACGGTCTAAATGACCTTTACCCTAAGAGTTTACACTTAGTGTGTGTTCTTGGTGTTTTGGAAAATCTAAACAAAATACATAAATGAATGGATGAATAGATGCACAAACACTAGATTAAGTGTTTTACTAACTTGAAATGGTTAGAACACTTACAAGACCGAAGATTTGGAATTAAATGTTGGATGATAGTTGAGAGAGTTTTTGGATTTTACTCTTTTGACTATTGGGGAGTAAACACAAATGACTAGTTTTTGGGGAGTAAACTCATACATATGTATGAGTTCACGGTTTTTGGGTGAATTCTAAACCCAAAACATAAAAGTTTGGTCGGGTGTTTCTAATACGTGAAGTGTTTGCGGTTTTCAAAAATCAAAACCCGAGACGACACTTTCTTTCACCCGTTTGTTTAAAAATAATATTAAAATAATCAAACGAACTTTATATTTCTTTAAAATAAGAAATAATGATATTAATTTATGATACGAAGTGGTTGACTTTTAGGGTTTGACCAAATGAAAATTTCGGGTTGTCACATCATCCCCCTATTAAGGGAATTTCGTCCCGAAATTTAAGTCTAAACAAATAAAGTAGTTACAAATAACTAATCAAAGAGATGAGGGTATTTCAGTTTCATCTGATCCTCACGCTCCCAAGTGAATTCCGGCCCTCGCTTGGCGTTCCAGCGAACCTTCACAATCGGGATACAGCTTTGCTTTCTCTGCTTGACTTCTCAGTCCATGACTTCTACTGGTTCTTTCACGAAATTGAGGCTCTCGTTGATATCGATCTCGTCAAGTGGGACTACAAGAGTCTCGTCGGACAGACACTTTTTCAAGTTAGATACGTGGAAGGTAGAATGTACGTTACGAAGTTCATCGGGTAGATTGAGTTTGTATGCTACAGGGTCGATTCTTGCGAGAATCTCGAAGGGCCCTATGTATCTTGGATTAAGCTTTCCATGCTTACCGAAGCGTATCAAGCCCTTCCAAGGTGAGACTTTGAGAAGGACTCGGTCTCCCACCTGGAATTCGAAAGGTTTCCTTCGCTTATCAGCATAGTGCTTCTGTCGGTCTCTAGAGGCTTTCAATCGTTCACGGATCTGAACGATCTTCTCTGTCGTTTCCCGAATGATTTCTGGGCCGGTGAGAGTACTGTCATAAGTTTTCCCCCTAGCTAATTGGGTATCCCCCACTTCACCCCAGCACAGAGGGGATCTGCACTTTCGGCCGTAGAGGGCTTCGTATGGAGCAGCCTTGATGCTCGTGTGATAGTTGTTATTGTAGGAAATCTCGACAAGGGGTAAATGAGTATCCCATGCCTTTCCAAAGTCAATCACACAGGCTCTCAACATATCATCCAGTATTTGAATGGTTCTCTCACTTTGCCCGTCAGTTTGTGGATGGTAGGCCGTACTCATATCCAGCCTAGTTCCTAGGGAACTTTGTAACGACTGCTAAAAACTTGAAGTGAATCTACTATCTCTGTCTGAGATAATAGATAAGGGAACACCGTGCAGTCTTACAATCTCCCTAATGTAAGTTCTTGTAAGTTTCTCCATCTTGTCAGTTTCTTTGATAGGCAGGAAGTGTGCAGACTTGGTCAATCTATCGACGATGACCCATATGGTATCAAGTTCACCCGTTGTCTTGGGCAACTTGGTTATGAAATCCATAGTGATCCATTCCCACTTCCATTCTGGAATTTTTGGTTGTTGTAGTAAACCGGAGGGCTTCTGGTATTCGACCTTAACCTTTGCGCAAGTAAGGCATTTACTTACGAAGCTAGCAATCTCTGCTTTCATATTAGGCCATCAATATAGCTTTTTAAGATCCAGATACATCTTATCTGAACCTGGGTGGATGGAATACCGAGTGTTGTGCGCCTCAATCATGACCAAGTCTCGGAAACCACCGTGTTTCAGTGTCCAGATCCAGTCCATGAAATGGTAAGCTCCGCCACCCTTAACTTCTAAGTTCTTATCCATTCCTCTCAAGGATTCACCTGCCACGTTTTCAGGCTTCAAAGCGTCGAGTTGTGCAGCCTTAATTTGTGGGGAAAATGTGAATGGATAATTATAGTCAAAGATTTGACCCTTCAATCAGAATATTCTTTCCGACTTAGGGCGTCAGCTACTACATTGGCTTTACCCGCATGATAACGAATTTCGAATTCGTAGTCACTGAGTAGCTCGACCCACCGTCGTTGTCTCATTTTGAGCTCTTTCTGGTCGAAGATGTGTTGTAAACTCTTGTGGTCTGTAAAGATAGTGCTCTTCGTTGCGTACAAGTAATGTCTCCATATTTTCAGAGCAAACACGACTCCTCCTAGTTCAAGATCGTGGGTTGTGTAGTTGACTTCATGTGTCTTTAGTTGTCTCGAGGCATAGGCGATGACCTTTCCCCGCTGCATCAGAACACATCCGAGCCCCTGATTCGATGCATCGCAATAGACTATGAAGTCTTCTATTCCTTCAGGAAGGGATAGTATTGGTGCGGTGAACAAGGCTCGTTTGAGCGTTTGGAACGCTCTTTCCTGTTTCTCTTCCCAGTCAAATGCCACGTCCTTCTGGATCAGTGTTGTAAGAGGTTTCGCTATGTGGGAGAAGTTGTGAATGAACCTGCGATAATAGCCAGCGAGGCCTAGATATTGAAGAATTTTCGTAGGCGTCTTTGGTGCTGACCAGTTCTCAATGGCCTTGATTTTGGAAGGGTCCACGTGCATTCCCTCTTCGCTAACCACGTGCCCTAAGAATTCGACTCGTCGAATCCAAAATCCGCATTTCGAGAACTTCGCGTAGAGCTTCTCCAACCGTAAGGTTTCGACGACTTGTCGCAGATGTTAACTATGCTCCTCCTTACTACGAGAGTAGATAAGTATGTCATCAATGAAAACGATGACGAACTGATCTAAGTAAGGACCACACACCCAATTCATTAAGTCCATCAATACCGCGGGCGCATTTGTTAATCCGAATGGCATCACTACGAATTCGTAGTGTCCATAACGAGTTCGGAAGGCTGTCTTCGGAACATCCTCTCCTAGTACTCGTAATTGGTGATATCCGGATCTTAAGTCAATTTTTGAAAAGAAGCTCGCCCCTTGCAATTGGTCAAACAAATCGTCGATCCTAGGTAATGGATAACGACTTTTTGACTGTCAGCTTGTTGAGCTCCATGTAGTCGATGCACATGCGAAACGATCCGTCTTTCTTCTTGACGAACAAGACTGGAGCTCCCCAGGGTGAGAAGCTTGGTCTTATAAAGCCCTTGCTGAGCAGTTCGTTAAGTTGACCGGACAGTTCTTGCATCTCTACAGGTGCTAGACGATAGGGCGATTTGCCTACTGAGGTAGCCCCTGGAATTAAGTCGATTCGGAACTCGACTTGATGTTGTGGAGGTAATCATAGGAGTTCTTCTGGAAAGATGTCTGGATAGTCGCGTACTACTGGAATGTTCTGGGTGTCTTTCGTTTCTTGGCTCACATCGACCACGTGAGCAAGGAATGTTGTACATTCCTTTCGTATGAATTTTTAAGCTTGGCTACTCGAGATGATACGAAGGTTCGTGTCGGGTTTGTCTCCATAAACTACTAAGGTTTCGCCAAACAGTAGATTAAGGCGAACAACCTTTTCGTAACACATGATATCGGCACGATGAAGACTCAGCCAATCCATGCCGATAATGACGTCGAAACTTTTAATAGAAAATGAATGGTTATCTAAAGTTAGGGTACAACCTATGAATATACTGCTAGTGCTCTCTGTCTTTCCATTAGCCATTTCCACAGTGAACGGTTCATTAAGTGTTCGTGATTTTTGCCAAAGTAAGTGAGCAAAATTTTGGTTCACGAAAATCCTCTCCGCTCCACTATCAAATAGAATGCATGCATAAGAGTTATCGAGGAGGAACGTACCAGTGACCACTGTGGGGTCGGTAACCGCTTCCTCATGGCCTATGGCCAGAACACTTGCCGCTCCACCGGCAAAACCTGCCTTTGGGCAGTTCCTCTTGAAGTGGCCTACCTCACCACATCCGTAGCAAGTTTGGCCCACTCCAGCACCGGGGGCTTGGTTGATTGGTTTCGCCGGAGCTTTACAAAAACGTGTTGTGTGCCCCTTCTCGTTGCAGTTCAGACACTGCATCACCAGGAAGGCGCCATCGTGATGGAAGTTGCACTTGTTGCACTTGGGCAAGCTTCCAGCATACTGCTTTATCGGAGCAGCAGCGACAAGTGTTATCGCAACATGTACTACCATGACCTGCCTCTTCTTAGCAGCCTTTGCCTTCTTATTATCCCAAAACTTCCGCTTGGAATCAGCGGTTCCTGCACGTTCTGAGATGGACAGGGTAGTTGTTGTGGCCGGGGTACGAACCCCATGATCTATGAGCCGCTGTGCCAATCGCTTGGCACTATCAAATGTAGTGGGGTGTGATGCCAAAACATTTCCCTGGTATGGGGACACCAGTCCCCATATGTATCTTTCAATCTTCTTTCCCTCTGAAGTAATCATGTTGCGACAGAGGGCCACCAGTTCACAGAATCTGACGATGTAGGCGACTACGTTGGAGCCCTTCATGGTTAGGGTCCACAGTTCTTCCTCCATTTTTTGGATCTCACCCCTCGGGCAAATATTCCTCAATCATGAGGTCTTTCAAGGTTTCCCAGCCCATCGCATTAGCCACTATAAGAGTTAGTGACTTAACATGACTGTTCCACCATGTTAGGGCTTTTGTTTCAAAGGTGCAAGCAGCATACTTCACCTTGCTCTCCTCGGGACAAGAGTAGATTTCGAAAACCGATTCGGTTTTCTCAAACCATTGCGAGAGGGCAATGACTCCGCCAGTCCCTTTGAAGGACAATGGCTTGCAGTTTGTGAAGTCCTTATAGGAGCACTCTCTCGAGCGCACAGGAGCTTCAACCTGAACCGACTGAACAAGGGTTCCTCCTCCAGTGGAACCAGATGAATGATATTGGGCCATGGCGGAAGCCACAGCCGCAACTACGGCAGAATTTAGAGCTGTCGTGTCAAACTGAGGAGTAGGTGGTTATGGAGGTGGAGGAGGTGGTGTTTCGTTATTTGGGTTTCTCCTTGGATTTCTGCGAGGCGGCATCTTTGATCTATAAGTTTATGAATATAAAAGCATTGATAAGAATTCAATGGAAGAATTGATGAGAATGACTTATGGATTAACTCCCCATAGCCCAACAATACGATTGAATGAAGATCTAAACTAATAGATGATTATATTTGGATAATAATTCCCATATGATTAGGTACCTGTCAATATTACTGGTATTACTAATGTAAAAAGTTCGGGAAAAACGGTCTACTGTAATAAGCCTTACATCAACCAAAATGGGAAAATTTTGACAGAATTACAACCCAACAAAGACCTAACAGGCCTATGATTTACTAGGAAAATAGACCAAAGTTTTACATAACTAGGTTATATCCAAAAAGAGAAGTTGATAAGGATCTATCGGCGATGAGAATTACCAGAATGAGTCCTTGATCCTGACAGAAGGTGTTCTAGGTCCCTCATACGCCTATCAGCCCTTGCTTGCTGAGCTCGAAGTTCTCTGACTTCAGCTCGCGTTTTAGTGAGTTCCCTCTGAAGAGCTGCATTATGGACCAGAGTCCTTTCATGAGCAGACTCTAGTTGGCGAATGCGGACAGTGTTAACACCAGTGTTGGCATCAATCTCCAAGATTTGATTGACAAATGATTGACCCAATATCGTGTTCCGAGAAATCCTACGAACCATGATGGGTAAGACTCTATCAGCAGAACCTCCATTAGTGAGGTTATAGAAACTTTTGTCCCCATTGTAGGGAATGGGTTGAACCTGTTCATGGCTCCATGTATTCAAGTTTGTTGCCCATAGAGGAGTGGGTCCTTGAAATACTGGTCGGGGGTTGTTATTCGGGGCTTGGCCTACTTGAGGTAGGTTATTGACTTCAGGCTCAGAGTCAGATCCATCCGAGAAGCCTTCTGCTTGATGATCATCCAAAGGGGTTTGATGCTCATCATCAGACTCTACCTTAAGCCATCCAGCATTTCCATTGGGTGGAAAGTACGGGTCCCCGGGAATGTGGAATCCAGCCATTAAATCTACGCGAGAAGGGAGGTATAAGAATCTAGCACATAAGTAACTAATAGAAATGTAAAATACTCCTATAGTATTTTAAGTTTAATGTTCTGTTCCAGTGTTCTCATTGTAGAGTTTTTGGTAAGATTTTAGACTTGTTGCAACCACACAACTACACTTAGGCACATGCTAGTCAACTCTCGGATAATATAGTTGATCAGGCTATATCTTCCCAGTTTTGACTATATGTCTCTCTGTCCACCTGCGTTGTTCAACAATCGTAATTCTTTTGTACTGTCCTAGTGAAACTGATTTTAGTATGAATGAAGACTTGTATAATTAATTAACTATTTTATTATTTATAAGTATAAACTCTTGGTCAGAGTATTTTAATCCCAATGTATTTATAGTTAGTATATATTTTATGGGTTGATATACTCAATTCACTATAAACAGTGCTCTGATACCAAACTGTCACACCCCAAAACCATGAATGGCGGAAACATTCTGGGGCGGAGGACGTCATGTACAGGATCACAATGATGAATAATAGTAAACAAGTAACAACATCATCCATTGCATTAATATTATAATTTCATACATGTGTGTTCTATCAAAGTTATAGACACCAAAAATATACATATGAAAATAAAAGATGAGTCTTGAACGAACTCCATCTTCTCAAAAGCATGGCACCTGTACCTATCTAGTAGTGACCTGAGAATACAAGTTATTTTGAAAGCGAGTATCATCTTAAAGCTGGTGAGATCATAAGTATATTAATGTCTTAGTTTGTATGAAAACATTTGAAAGTTTTTTCTGTAGAATGTTTTGTACAATGTTTTGTAAAATGTTTGAACCCTCCTAGAAAACCCTATGTTTCCTACTAACTGTAGCCTTCTACCAAGGCATCTCGTGTTCGTGTATATGTCTCTTGTTAGAGTGTGTGTTTCCCAAATTCTGACTATCATTAACCAAAAATATAGTTACTACATTACCGTGCATCATGTGAATATTCACGAAGTGAATGTAAATGGGAAAATATTATCGTGCCGTAGTATTTGTAATAAGTGACTACCGTGGTACTAACTACCTTAAAACAAAAAGGTGTTTTCAAATAACATGTGATCGACCTGTATCCTGCTACCGACTCTAGTAAAATGACGATATAAGACGCCGTAAGAAATGACATTTGGCACGCTTAGACTTGCAAGTCCCACTGTAGCGAGCAACAAGGTGTAGGATAGTCAATCCAGTATAGATCTATACGCAAACTCATATACTCTCCAATTAAGGAGATTCGAGATACAAGAACGGTCGTGGCAGGAAGTGCCATGACCCGCTCAATGGTTCACATAACTGCATAAACGTATATGTAATAATTGTGCTAACTGAAAGTGTAATCTTTCTCTGTCTAGCATGTGTGTACTAAAATGTTCTACGTGTGCTAGTTGTAATGTACGTTCTCTTTATATAGCATGTATAGTAATGTACTGTGTGTACTACTCGAACTGACTCATGAATGAACTGACTCATTGTATGTTTCTCTGTTCTAGTTATAGTATTAGTATTCTCCTGTGCTACCCCTATGGTAACTTACTAATGATGTAACTGGTACGTATGAACCTGGAAGTATACCCTTGCTACCCAAGGGTACTGAAGGAACTGGAAGGACCTTTATGACTACATATGTACACATGATATATAATTAATATTTAAATGACCTTCGCACGGATACCTGATATCCCACCAGACCACATCTCAAGTGTGAAAAGGAAATAGGGTGAGCAGGCCTTCCCAAGCCTTTTAAACATTTATTATATAAGTATACTTACATAGACATTAAATTGATAATAAGTGTTAAAGAGTTTAAATGAAAGTATTTGATAAGTAAATGAGTTTGTAAAATAGTTTGAAACAATATGGTTTGATAAACAGTTTGAACGGTAAGAAATCACTGGTTTTGTAGCTATTAATCACATGTGATTGATGTAATAACTATAAGTATTTAACTTGTATCCCCCCCATAAAGCATTTAAAAACATTTAAATCATTGGTTAAGGGTTATGAACTCACTTGTGGTGAGTGGATTGGATTGAATTGTCGGTTACGGTGCTAGGTGACAAATGAAGACTTGTACCCACGCACGAGCCTAGTTATCATATAATGAATATATAAATAACTAATTAGCCTCATTATAACTAATAAAATGAGTTGGGACACTTTAGAACATGAAAACACTTTGTTTCAAGTGTTAAAGATCACAAGGATTGCATCCAAGTGCTAGTAGGGCAAAACTAGGGTGTTTGGGGTCCAAGGGTAAACTCCTTAGGAGTTTATGGTCTAAATGAACTTTACCCTAAGAGTTTACGGAAGTAAACTCAAGGGTTTACGATCTAAACTCCATTTCTTGCAACCATGAGTTGTTTGGAGGTTTAACAATTCATTTGAAGCAATCTTGCTAAGTGGTTTAACCTTTGGAATGGACTAGGGCCACAAAACACCCTCCTTGAGGTGTTTACGGCCTAAGGGTATTTTCCCTTGGGTTTACTACCGTAAACCCTTATGGGAAAGGATATTGCCTTTATTTCAAGTGCTTATCACAACTAGGTAAATGTCTAAGTTAGCTTTTAGGGCTAAGAAAGGAATATGACTCATTTAAACACCTTTTTGGGTGTTTACGGTTTTGGGATATCCTTAGACCGTAAACACCTATAAATGGTGATATTTGGTGGTTTTCAAAGCTTAAACATATCAATGGAAAGGTTTAAATATGTTAAGGTGAGTCTTAAACTTCAAACTAGGGCTAAACATGGGACTTAAGTAAAATTTTGGGGGACTTTATGGTGTTTACGGCCCAAGCATCATCTTGGACCGTGAACACCTCAAACATGGTGTTCTTGACCGATTTTCTTGGTGATTAATTGATATACTAGCTTACAAGCACTCAAGGATGGAAGTACTTACTATAATGATGCTTGATTTGAGCTAAAAGGCCAAGAACACTTAGTGTGTGTTCTTGGTGTTCTTGGTGTTTTGGAAAATCTAAACAAAATACATAAATGAATGGATGAATAGATGCACAAACACTACATTAAGTGTTTTACTAACTTGAAATGGTTAGAACACTTACAAGATCGAAGATTTGGAATCAAATGTTGGATGATAGTTGAGAGAGTTTTTGGAGTTTACTCTTTTGACTATTGGGGAGTAAACACAAATGACTAGTTTTTGGGGAGTAAACTCATACATATGTATGAGTTCACGGTTTTTGGGTGAATTCTAAACTCAAAACATAAAATTTTGGTTGGGTGTTTCTAATACGTGAAGTGTTTGCGGTTTTCAAAAATCAAAACCCGAGATGACACTTTCTTTCACCCGTTCGTTTAAAAATAATATTAAAATAATCAAACGAACTTTATATTCCTTAAAAATAAGAAATAATGATATTAATTTATGATACGGAGTGGTTGACTTTTAGGGTTTGACCAAATGAAAATTTCGGGTTGTCACATTAATGGAGCCCAACACCAAGCCCTAGGTCCATAACTTCATAAGAAGGTTAACAACTCATGGACGGTGAACTACAACCCCTAAGATCCGATTTTTATGACTTAAAAGATTCAAAATGACCGAAAGTGATGCTCAAAGGTTATGGAGTAACTTTTACTCACAAGATCCAAGCCATGGAACCAAGAAATAGCCAAAACATGAGCCAATTCTAGATCTAGTGAAATGAGCTATACAGATTCAAGTTTTATACCTTATGAGGTTAAGGAATGACAAATGAGTTTAAGATCTAAGAGCTTGAGCTTCACCAAGCTTCAATGGTGGACTTCTACTTCAAGATGTAGCAAAAAATACTCATAAACACTCAAGAGGCTTAAAATCTTCACAAATGGGGGTATGGTTTCAAGATGAAGATTTGGAGAGGATGGAGGCTGAATATGGAGAGAGTTTCTAGAAGTTAAGTTGCTTAAATAAGACTTAAACTTGAAAAATTGGGGTTTTCACCCTGTACAATTACGCCCATATTAATTAGGTACGCCCATTGTACTGGATAAAGTCCCGCTTCTAATTTAAACGTCAAACGACCATAACTTATTCGTTCAACTCCAATTTCGACGTTCTTTATACCCATGGAAAGGTATCGAAAATCTATACAACCCTCTCTAATTAAATTTGGCTTAACACAAGTGGAACTCAAAACTATAGTCCTTGCAATCAGTCTGACACCTATCTTTCCCCCGTTCATCCTTGGTTCCCGCTCACGATTCAAAGACTTAGATCTTACAACCAAACTTGTTAACCTTCAATAAGGCCTAAACTTTACTTTCTCAAAGCCCTAAAGTCTTCACATAATCGATTTTCGGCCCACGAGCTCTGAATCATAGAATGATCCAAACAGAGTGTTACAATATATATATATATATATATATATATATATATATATATATATATATATATATATATATATATTGTAAAAACACCATTAAAATGCAAATACACTTTCAAATAAACAGAGTTAGGGTTTTCGTTAGCCACTTCACCTCTATAAAAAACCAAACTTCAAAAGAACCCAAGATGAGAAGAAACTTACTCGAGTCGAGGGAGAAAATTATCTTTTACTCCTCAACGATCGAAGAAAACGACTATGTAGAAATGCGAGTGTAAATGAAACCTTTCTCAAACACTTTATTTAAACCAAAATCTACATGGTATTGCTTACATGTCATTTAAGTGATGAAATCGAAGGTCAAAGTCCACGTCACTTAATTACCGGGTGACGGCTTCATCTCTTTCAAAACGATGTAAATGATATATAATTTTTCACTTTAATGGGTGAGAGATAAAAAAGTTATTTTAAGAACCCTTAAAACCAAACAAAAACTTTATTGTGTTTTCATGTTAATAACCTTTCATTAATTATAAAACCATTATAACTTGACGTTGAAAAGAAGAAGAAGGACAACGAATTTAAAGAAAGGAACTGTTATATTTTGTCGTCTCAAATATCCGCACTGATTGCGAGTAGGTGTGAGCATCGGAACAAGGTACCTGTTTTCGGAATCAAAACCGTCACGGAACTGTCGGTTCCGGTTCCGATTCCTAAAATCTAAGGACCACCTTAAGCGGTTCCGGTTCCAGTTCTCATTATCTTGGGACCGGTATCCGTTGGGTAATCGGTGGTTTCCGTTTTTATACTGGGTATCCGGAACTGGTGGATACCCGGTCTTTTAATAGTTTTTTAATAGTATTATTTAATATATTTTTTCCAAAAATAAAAATAATATGCAAAAGATAAATTACTAAAAGACACCCGGACTATGACTTTGGTCTTTACTCTTTAGTGGTCGCTGTATGTCTTGGCCGCTAACATTCACAAAACACAATTCACAACCACACACAAGATTTGAGCGTCTCGTTCTCGCATTCTCGCTGTAGCCTACTTCAATCGCATATCCTTCTCGCATCATCGCTCCAGCTTAACTCGTTCTTACTTCAATCGACGACGTGTTCAACTCAGTGTCCATGGTGCACGCCGACGACTCGTTTCTTTGAATCCGACATACCTGGGAGGCTGCGACGACTTCTCCGGCTCCACATCAACGACTTCTCCGGCTCCACAGGTGAAATTCCTTTCGCTATGATTCTCTATGCTGATTAAGGATTCCTTTCGCTATGAGATCCTTTCATTTACTCACTGATGACACGCATTACGGTATTAGGAGCAAGGTTACGTACCCACTTAAGGGTGTGAACTAGGCTGTCCCCTCTCTAGATTCTTAATAAAAATTGATTGTTGTTAAAAAATTATAGAATAGCCAACTAAATCTCTGGGTTATTCAAGAACTCATCTTCAATGTGAACTTCTCTAAGAACTCATCAGCAATATCTCTGTTCTTAGATATGAACTTCTCCAAGAACTCATCTTCAGGCAACCACATCACATTAAGAAACTTTGGTGTCTTCTTCAAAACCTTTTTTTTGATGTCAAAATATTTAAAATTTTATACCTGGGAATCACTCGTTCTTCCAAACTAAGCATCAAACAAGTAGGTCGACGAATTAACACAGCCTTATCAAACTTAACTGTATTTAAGAAGAATTCAATCCCAAGATTTAACTTTGAATCAGATACTCTAAATTTTATACATGAGTATCCAAGACATGCATTTCAATCATCTTGTTGTTGACTTATGTTACAGATTGTGGGTGCATCAGTTTGTAGTTTTGTTTGACTCATGGCATGAGTTTATATATATACTGTAAATAATAGTTACTATCACATTATCTAGGCCATAATTTGGTCTGTTGATGAGCTAGTTATGAAGCTGATAATGACAATCTAACATTCAGTGATTAAAGCACTTACCATATGGTGGTTCTTACAAATCCATCTGGATTTATTGTTTTACATCGGGAAATGACAGAAACTAACTGATTTTATATGTTTACAGACATGTATCGATTTTTATAATAGGGTTAAATGCTTATTTATTTAATAATCAATTGGTTTTTAGACGAAATATGCGCAACCCTGTTTCATTCTAGGACCAAAATATGCAACATTATAACCGGGACCCGTTAACTCATGAGTTAAAATGCATCTTTAGAATACAATAATGTTTCAAATTTACCAATTTTATGCAACAATGTTTCACCTTTTTGATGATTCTTGTGCTAAAGGTAATTACATAAAATTGAAACAGGGAATGACATCTTTCCTCTCATTGAAGATCCGATTCCCTTATATATTCAATTCAATCAATAAAATCACACCAGAAAACGAAAGTAAGCGCTACTTTACATTTTAATTACAAGTACTACACAAATAAATAAAAGTAAATTCCTACTTTTTGCATTTAACTTGTTTTTTTTTTTTTTTTTTTTTTTTTTTTTTTTTTTTTTTTTTTTTTTTACTTATCAGATAAACATAAACCGCAGTCCACCTGTCACATTGTTTGTAAAGACACATGGTGTAACAACAGGCGGCATGTCATAGCAAGTGGCGGTGTTTCAATCTTAGCATTCAACTATGGATTGCCACTAGCTTGGGCTGAAAATGAGCAAGAGGAGAAAGATGAAAGTTTAGTAGGGGCATTTAAGTCATTATTTGACCCTAATGAGAAGACAAAATCCGGGAAAGTGTTGCCAAAGGCGTACTTGAATTCAGCACGAGAAGTAGTGAAGACTTTAAGGGAATCATTAAATGAAGATCCGAATGACATGGCAAAATTTAGACGCACTGCAGATGCAGCTAAGGCATCCATACGTGAGTATCTAGGCAGTTGGAGGGGAGAGAAAACAGTAATAAACGAGGTAAATTTCTTTGGGGTAAATTGTAAATATAACAAAGAGTAAAATTACACGAATGGTCCCTATGATTTTGGTTAATTTGCATGTTTGGTCTCTAACTTATTTTTTTAACTCAGAAGGTTCCTAGTTTTTGTTTTTGTTACGTCAAATATGTTTTTGTTACACGCTTGTCCCTTTCTTACTTAAAAAAACTATTATGTAAATAGAAAAAAATGATGGAGTAGGTAAGGTAAGGGAGGGGTGAAGTTGGGGTGTGTTTATTTAAAAAAATTAAAAAATCAAAGGTAAAATATTCTTTTTAGATAAAAAAGGACCAAACGCGTAACAAAAACAAACAGTAGAGATATTCCAAGTTAAAAAAATAAGTTGGGGACCAAACGTACAAATCACTCTAAACCATAGGGACCATTTGCGTAATTTAGTGTATAAGAAATAGCAATGCAATGTAAATTTCTTTGGGGTAAATTGTGGTGCAGGAATCATATGTTGTGATTGTGAAAGCAATTAGAGCACTGGCAAGTTTCTACTCAAAGGCGGGCCCATCTGCTCCACTTCCAGAATCAGTGAAGTCAGAAATCATGAGCAATCTTGATACCGCAGACAAGTTTTTGTGAGCCTTCATTTTGGGTATTACAAGTACAACAATTTAACAATTTAGCACGACGTACTTTTCTCATTTTATCAATTTAGTCATGTTATGTATATTTTTTTAGTGATAAAAAATTCGGTGTTGAACATTATATACAATTCAATATTTTTTCTTGTGATCAAATGATTACTTTTTATTTGTCATATTTAAATGTTACAAGCATGTCTTTACCTATAAGTTAGATGTTTTTAATCGGACATTAAAAAAAAATCATGGTTTCATCGAATGTATAACATTGTTAAATAACTTAATTAAAATCAAGGTTGTAAAAAACGTTTGATTTTAGCTAGTTGATGGACTGGGTTTAAATGATTAATCGGTTAGACGATGATTCAGGGACTTTAAATTGCTAATATTTGAATTTTAAAAAATTAAATATAACTATTATCATAAGAAAGTTTGTAAATATCACTAATATCATAATGAAATATGTTAATATAATTAATACAATATTAATTAATCTTCAATCTTTAAATAGTTTGTATTGAGATATAACTTCTTCAAAGTGTTCAAATTTTATCGTTTGACACTTAGGGATTAAATAGAGATTAATCGAAACCTAGTCAGGATTTTTACAATTTAAACACCGAATAAAACTATAAACAAGAAGGATAGGTTCGTGGATGAGGTGGCAATGTCGCCACGATTGTGCACAACATCCCAGGTGCCATGATCGTGGTGGTTTGTGACGTTGAGGACGGAGTACAACAACGAATCAACGATGCATGCTTTTGTTTCTAGCTGTTGGGTATCGTTATTTTTTTTAAAAAAATTATTAAAATTTACTCTATAAATTAACCAATTCACATCAAAAAATTTACATTAATCTTTTCTTCTTTTAACATATACCCAAAGATTGTGCCATCTTACCGACTATGGAACAAAATCCTAACACCCTCCGAAATCGCGATGGTGCATTTATGCTAGACACAACTCCTAGACAATTCTCCTACCATGACCACAAGGTGGTTTCAAGAATTTGCTCCAAAGCTCTCATATTCCACAATAACAAATGTTTCATGACTCTCCTATCCCACAACAACTCTTCCAACAGCATTACCCACCACAAATTATTTCCATCACTCCGCTTTCGTTTGCCATCTTTTGTGCAACCACCACTATCACAACCACCATCTTCTTAACCAGAAGCTACCCTTCTTCTCCCAATGAATAACAAGAAACACAATTCGAGAAACCTAAAAAGCCAAGCGAAAAGGCAAAAAACATAAACCTGAGAAATTGGATAGAAAAAGTAGAAACCAATTTGGCTAAGGCTGATCAAAGGGAATGTGCAAACGGGATATAGTTTTTGGAAAACCGTTATAATCATTTCCATGAAGAACCGGCACATAAGGAGAGTATCGAATGATCGGCCAACTAACTTCCAAATGGTGTGATATGAGGCTAAAAATTACCAAATTCAACGGATTCTCAACAACTTGAAGAATATGCACAAAAGTGGGACGAATGATTTTAATGTATTTGCGGTGACGCTTAAGCGGTACCAAGAGTCGCAACCAACACGAAGACCTTTTCCATATGTGAATGCTTGCTATGAGCTAAAAAATATTGCAAATGGCTTCTCAATTAAGAATCGGTTTCATCCAACTTAAAGCGTTGAAGGAAATCTCAATCACAACAATCAGACGGATGAACATTTATGGACATAAATGATGAACCGGATGACTTAAAAGTAGAAGAACCTCTGTGTCAACCCATTAGAAGTAAGCGAAAAAAGCAGCTTCCGGTTCTTCTTCAAAAATTCAGAGAGTAGCGGTATCAATCATTTTAAATAGAAATTTCATCGATATGTAAATCTCAAAGAACGGAAGATTGATATCATGGAAGAAGCAAAAGAAGATTACAAACAAACACAACTTATGATGAAAAAAATAGAATGATTTGGAAATTTTGAGGATGAAAGATGAAGATTAAAAGGGTGATAGATCTTCACATATTTCCTGCGGTCAAAGAAATAATCAAAAATAAATATAGGAATATGTAAATTTTTTCAATGTTTGTTATTTTTTCTGGTTTTTTTTTCGGAATTTTTTATTTTAATCTATATAATGTTTTTATTTTAATGAAAATGTAGTAGTTATATTTAATTTCGTTTGTTAAAGTATAACAGTGATGATGACTAGGAGTTTAAATGATAATCTTTGGGTATATCCGGTGGCCTTAATATCTTATAAATGTTATAAAATATGATCAAATAACAAGATAAATTATAAAGTAAAGAAAGACATGAGAATAGAGAGAACTTTTATTCCAATACTTGTGATGAAATCATCAAACTTTACAATACATAATATTCACTATTTATACTAGACAGAGAGGATGAAAGGTGATGTATGATATGAATGCTCATTATAGTGGTGCATAACTACACTCATAAAACTCATAATAATGTTTGCTATAATGTTCACTAATTATGGAGAGTAATGGGGGAATATGGAGAATCCAATAGTCATTCACTAAATAATAATTCATAACACTCCCCCTTGAATGCCGATTGTATCATGCCTTGTTAAAACCTTAATCGGTAAAACCTCTTGGGAAAAATCCTTTATTAAGGAAAAAAAGTACATGATTAATAATAGATATTGGAAACAATTGCCTCATTAAAAACCTTGCTAAAAAAACCCAGTAGGAAAAACATAGCTAAGGAAAAGAGTACAATATGTTTCCAACTCCCCCTGATTAGCACATCACTTGATTTTCTTGAAGCACCGCATAGCAATGTTTCGTACCATCTTTTCAAATTTCGATGTAGGAAGTGCTTTAGTAAACAAATCAGGAAAGTTGTTACTGGATTGAATTTTCTAGATGTTGATGTCACACTCTTTTTGAAGATCACGAGTGAAAAAACTTTGGTGATATATGTTTGGTTCTGTCTCCTTTGATAAATCCTTCCTTGAATGGAGCTATACAAGTTGTATTATCTTCATATAGTATGGTTAGAACATCCATGTTAGAAGTTAGACCAGAATTCTTGCAAATGTATTGAGTTAAATTTCTTAACCAAATACATTCATGACTTGCCTTATAAATTGCTATAATCTCTTCATGGTTAGAATAAGTAGCAACTAAAGTTTGTTTAACAAAATGACAAGAAACTACGTTACCTCCACAAGTGAATAAATAACCTGTTTGGGATCGAGATTTGTGTGGATCAGATAAATATCCAGCATCTGCATAACTAATTAACTTCGCATTTTATGAATTTGATTAGTATAAATTCGTATCCGTTGTACCTTGAAGATATCAAAAAATGTGTTTGACTCTATTCTAGTATCTTCTTGTTGGACAAGAACTATATCTTGCTAATAAGTTTAAGACAAAAGATTTATCAAGTCTTGTATTAATAGTAAGATATATTAGTGCACCAATAGCACTAAGATATAGTTCTTCGGGAACAAGAAGATTTTCATGCTTTTTATGATGCTGAAATTGGTCCTTTTTAGCATCTAAGTGTCTTACCACCTTCGGGTTACTCATGGATGTGAGTTATTCATATAAAACCTTTTTATCACCTTTTCTAGATATTAATGTACAAAAACTCCATTCTTTGTGCTTAATTTGAAGACCCAAATAGAATTTCATCTTACCAAGATCATTCATTTCAAAAAGGAAGTGACCTTTTCCAATTCTCTTGGAGTTCCAATTATGTTCAAATCATCTACAATAACATCAATTATGATAAACTCTTATCTGCATCTTTTTATGAATACACATGAGCTTAATGGATCATTTTTATAGCATTCTTTCAACCGAAATGTACTAAAACAATTGAAGCAAATACGACCAGATTATTTCAATCTATACAAAGATTTATTTAATTTTACCAAATATACTTCACGAGAATTAGAAGTTTGTGCTTCTGGCACCTTAAACCTTTTTGGGATTTTCATATGAATATCATTTCAAGTGAACCATATAAACAGGCGGTAAATACATCCATTAGACACATCTCCAGTTTTGCATATGTTGTTAAACTTATAAAATAACTGAATGTAATTGCATCAACTACCAGAGAATACGTTTCTTCATAATCAATTTTGGGTCTTTGGGTAAAACCTTGTGCAACAAGTATTGCTTTATATCTCACAACTTCATTTTTCTCGTTACTGTTGCGCATAAATACCCATTCGTGTCCCACTGTTCTTACTTTGTTTAGTATACGGACTACAGGTCCAAAAACTTTTCACTGAGTAATAGAATTAAGCTCTTTATTTATTTCATCTTTCCATTTTGGCCAATATTTTCTATTCATACATTTCTCAATAGATTTAGGTTCAAGATCCTCATTTTCTTTATAATCGCGCGCGGAACATGATATGAAAAATTATCGTCGACGTCTATCTTATTTAGGTTCCATATTATTCCTATCATGACATAATTTATTGAGATCTCATCATTTTCATTTTTCAGGTACCTTATTTTCTTTTGTTATGTCATTGGGCCCTATTAGAGCTTCATTAATCTTTTCAAGAGATTTCGTTTTCTCTTTTGGACCATCAATTGTATTTGCTTCATTTCATTTTGATGAATTTTATCTTTGGAACCTACTGATCTTCCACGCTTCAGGCGTGCCTAAGATTCATTTGCAGTTGTATTTTTTTTTTCCTTCTGGGATATCAATTCTAACTTGAGTAAGTATAGCTGGTACATGAGACTTTCTTACCCACTTAGGGTTAGTAAATGCTTCTGGAAATTGATTTGCTACATTTTATAAATGAATTATCTTTTTTATTTCATGTTCACATTGACTTGAACGAAGATCTAAAACTGAAAGTGACAATTCCTTTCAAGAGATTTTATTTTCCAGCTTCTTTATTTCTCCCCCTAATGTTGGAAAATATGATTCATCAAAATAATAATCATCAAATATAGCTGTAAATAAATCTCCAATTGATGATTTTAAATATTTTACTATAGATGGAGATTCATATCTAACATAAATTCTCATTCTTCTTGATGACCCATTTTATGAAGTAAGGTGGAGAAATAGGTACATAAGTTATACATCCAAACATCCTTGGATGGTAAATAATTGGTTACTGATTGCAAACCAGTTGAATAGGGAAGAACTTATGATAACTAGTTGTCATTATGCATATAAGTGATGTTGCATGTAAAATTGCATGCCCCGTGTCAATATAGGAAGTTTAGAATGCATTAGTAATGGTCTTGCAATTAATTAAAAGTGTTTGATTAACGACTCAACTAAACCATTTTGTGTATGAACATATGCAACATGATGTTCAATAGTTGTCCTAATCGACATGGAATAATCATTAAAAGCTTATGATGTAAATTCTACAACATTGTCAAGTCAAATTTTCATAATTGGGTAATCGGGAAAATGTACCCTTAGGCAAATTATTTATGCAAGTAATCTTGCAAAAACCAAATTATGACTAGACAACAAGCACACATGTGACCATCTAGTTAACACATCAATTAAAACCATAAAATATCTAAATGGTGCACATGGTGTTGGATGAATTAGTCCATATATATCATCTTGAATTCTTTGTAAGAAACTAAGACTTTCATACCCAACTTTGTTCAATGATGGACTGAATATTAATTTTCCTTGAGAGCATGCAACACAATTCATTATCTTGAAAAATCTTCTGGTTTTTCAAGGAATGACCACTGGAAGTTTCATTCATTATACTTACCATAATTGATCTGCGATGGCCCAACCGGTCATGCCAAACTATGAAGGTAATATCATACCTTTTTTTATTTTCAATAGCATGAATCATTGTAATATTTTCAATAGCATGAATCATTGTAATATTTGTATAGTACAATCCGGAGGACAATACAAGTAATTTTACAAAAAAAACTTTTCTTATCCGATATCATTTTTGTAATGTTGAGATAATTTTTATTACCATCATTAGTTGTTTCAATAAGATATCCGTTAGACCGAATATCCTTAAAACTTAATAAATTTCTTGGTGATTTTAATAAAAATAATGCATCACCAATTGTAATTATTGCCACTTGTGGTAAAACTATATTCGGTCTTTCGGAGCCTTCAATCTTGGTGATTAGACGAAAATAATGCATCACTAATTTGTAATTAGTGTCCCTTGTTGTAATATTATATTCGCTCTTCCGGAGCCTTCAATCATTTTTGCATTACCTGTTATTATATTAACATTTGCTTCTCTAATTGATAAGTAAGCAAAATACTTTTCATTATTAAAAATGCTATGTGTTATTGCATTGTCTGCAAGAAATACATCTTTATTATTTCTTTTGCGAATATCCATGTTTCTTTTCAATAAATAAATAAAACATAAGAAGCATTCGACTTAGAGAAATAAATTCATATTTTATTAATTTGGGAAGATTGTGACGACATCATTTCTCATGAAACGAATATGACATAAAAACATAATAAATGTCATGAAACAAAACTACACAGTTATTCTGATCAATCACTATCCATATCACCACTTGTCCCTTTGGGGTAGACAAGAACATTGACAACATCCAAATGTGTCATTTCTGGTTGATCTTCATGGATATCACTTTGAATAAAACTTGTTTCGATATTTTTCTTTATATTTTAGAGAATCTTGATAAAGATCAACAAAATGCTTTGTTAAGCGGCATGTACAAGATTAATGATCGGTCATTCCACATTAGTGATAAACATTTTCATTTTTTTTTTGCCTTGACCACTTTTATCATTAGGATGTGGATTTTTGTTGTTTTCCAACTTCTGGTGGTTACTTGTAATCTTGTTATTTTTATGATAATTATGATAACCTCCACAAGCTCGGTTAGACTCATGACTATTATGATTATATGAGTTGCATTCACTTCAGGGAATGTACTAGAACCGGTCAGGGTTGATTGATAATTTTTCATCAATAACTCATTGTTTTGTTTAGGCACAAGAAGACATGAGATTAATTCATATTTATTTTAAACATTTCTCACGATATGGCTACTGTAGGAGCATGTTAGTAGTATGAAAACTATGAGAAAGTTTTCTCTAGTATTGTTTTCCATAATGAAAATAGAAATCAAAATAAAGACTTGTAATGTAAGAAATTGTTAGTTAAGAAATTCCATAAAATAAGTTGTAAGCATTGTACATGTAAAATTATAAAAAATACATACCTGAAAATGACAAGACCAATAAGGAGTTAGAGTTATATGGTAGAGTCGTGCTGATAACGTGTTATAAAATATGATCCAATAACAAGATAAATTATAAAGTAAAGAAAGACATGAGAATAGAGAGAACTTTTATTCCAATACTTGTGATGAAATCATCAAAAGTTTACAATACATAATATTCACTATTTATACTAGACAAAGAAGATGAAAGGTGATGTATGATATGAATGCTCATTATAGTGGTGCATAACTACACTCATAAAACTCATAATAATGTTTGTTATAATATTCACTAATTATGGAGAGTAATTGGGGAATATGGAGAATCCAATAGTCATTCACTAAATAATAATTCATAACAATAAATATAATATTGTCTGAATTATTATTTTTTTTAAAACAAAATTTGTAAATTGGAGTGTAATATTATAGAAAAAACATGCTATTATTTGGCGTATTACTGTATAAATCGAAAGGCATAGTTGCAAACATGATAATGTTTGGTTGTTTTATAAAATAAAAAGCAAAAGAGTGAATAAATAGTAAAGTTATTTACACTAGGACTTTTACAACAAACTTTTTGTTTATATGATTTTGGTCATAAGAGTTTTGTATTCAGACAGGTTTAATCCCTATATGGAAATAAAATTACAATCGCTGTCTCTATAATTTAAAGAGGTCCTATGTAGTTTTTTATTTTTTATTATTTTTATTATTTTTTTTTATTTTTATAGAAATTGTCCACTTGTTTAAAATTTACAAAGATAGTCAATATATAATAGAAAATTTTAAAATGACAAGATGGCCTATAGGTTTAAAAAAATTACAAAAATTGTCCATGTAATACAAAAAATATAAATTACATCCCCATAAAACACGGTAATTTAATATATATTAAAAAGCAATATTCGTGGATGTTTCTACCGACACTTTGCACCATTCTAAAATGACATCTTCTACTCTTATATTTTTTTTTCTATGGTTTGTAAAATGATAATCTACTTTTTAAAAATATCATTTTTAACCTTCAATTTTAAACTTTATAAAATATCTTTTCACCGTCTTTATTTTCTAAACTTTTGTATTTATCCCCATAATATATATAAGTTCGAGTTTGTCTACGTTTCAATGTATTATTTTTAAATTTCCGTGCTTTTATTTATATACGATTCCTACGTATGAGTCAGGTCATGTATAATGCGTTTTCGATTATTTGAGCTTTTGTTCATTAACTTAAACTTTTGATTATTTAAACTTTCGTTTATTAACTTATAAAAACTTAATTATTTTTATGTATGTTGTAAATTCGAGCTTTACGTTTTGATGTAAATTTGTATACATTTTTGTATTTATTTTAATGTACATTTTCTACGTATAACTTTAAAGGAAAATAACACTGTAGCAAAATAAACTTTTGCTATTTGCATGATTTAGTTATTAAAGTTGTGTTTTTTTTTTTTTTTTTTTTTTTTTTTTTTTTTTTTTTTGCAATAGGTCTTTACAGTATTATTTTACATGATAAATAGAGAAATCTTGTAAATTACTTCTAGTTTCATCGGTTACCTCAACTCATGTGGATTTTTTTTTTAAATATTTTAAAAATTAAAAAAATCAAATTTTCCGATATATCATTAAATGAGGTGGTGGTTTGGAGTAAGGCTTATGGAAATCCAATAATGATGTTCAAGGTGGATTTTCAGAAGGCTTATGATTCTCTTTCTGGAGAGTATCTTCTTGAGATTATGCAGATTATGGGATTCGGTTCTTGATGGTGTGGCTGGATTTTAGAGATGTTGAGATCTGCTATAGCATCGATTTTAGTTAATGGTTCTCCTACCAAAGAGTTTCAGATTCACCGAGGTTTGAGGTAGGGAGATCCGCTCTCTCCATTTTTATTTATTCTGGCCATGGAGTGTCTTCATGTGGCTTTATCTAGAACTTGGGAGGCTAATATCTTTACTAGGATTTTAATTTCTGGGACTGAGTTGTCACACCTTCTTTATGTTGATGATGTCATGATTTTAACTGATTAGATCCTGAGAATGTAAACCGTATTATATGTATCATCAAATGTTTTTATATGGCTTCGGGTCTTAGGATCAATTTACATAAAAGTAAATTGATCGGAGTTGGAGTTCCATATAATGAGGTCGTTGAGATGGCAGATATGATTGGTTGTAATCCAGTTGTGCCTTCTTTCATTCATCTAGGTATCCCGATTGGTCAGAATGTCCCGGATCACTGCTTGGTATCCTTTGCTAGATCGGTTTCAGAGTAGATTATCGGGGTGTAAGGCTAAGAATATCTCCATTGGTGGTCGTCTTACTTTCTTCCAATCTGTTTTGGGTTCTCGCAGAAGTTATTTTATGTCGATGTTCGTGACTCCTCTTTCTGTTATTTCCACTTTGGAGGCTTTGAGGGCAATTTTTTTCTCTAGGGTGCAGAATTAGATGAGAGACATATGCATTGGGTTCGATGGCATAGAGTCCTTGTGTCTAGAGGAGAGGGTGGGTTAGGTGTTGGCAGTTTGTTCTCTTATAATAGAGTTATGGTTTTCCGGTGATGGTGGCGATTTTATCATTCCCCCAATTTATTATGGGTTCATTGATCAAATCTATTTATGGTACAGATAGTGGTTTTAGATCTTTGATACCTAAAAGATCTTATTTTGGTCCTTGGAATGGTATTATTCGTATGATGGGTCAGCTTCAGGATAAAGGTCTTGATCTTCAGCCTATATGTCCTTTTAGAGTCGGAGATGGGTGATTCACTTCGTTTTGGCATGATGTGTGGATGGAAGATTCACCCCTATCACTTATTTGATGGGTTTTGAGCATTATAACACTTCCTAAGTGTACATGCAACCCTAATAAACCTTGGATCTATGTTTGTCTAAGATACATGCAAATAATTATTTTCCAAGGTTCATATCCTAATTAGCATGGCATGGGGAACATGAATCAAATAAAGCTAATAGAAATACTTACCTTGTAGTAGTAGTTGATTGCTTGGAGTTTTAGAGCCTAGCACCAATAGTGTGAATGCCTCAAATTGAAATCACAAATCACCACAAACTTGGACCTTTGAGAGATTAGTCACTACTATCTTGAAATCAGCCCTCACCTCAACAAGTGTCAACTAGTGTGATTTCAAGAACCAAAGCCTCCTTTATATAGTGTGGTGGATTAGGGTTACATCCATGTAAACCCCAATACCCATGCCTCTTCATTCCATGAGATCCATGGGTTAAAGCTCCTTGTAGTATCCATGGACTTTTCCATGCAAGCCTAGCCCATTCCAAATAAGCATTAGCCCACACTATATAAATATAGAAGCCTATATTTAATTAGTAATATCTTTGATCTCTAAAATTAATCCTAGATTAATTATAGATCAATACTAATTAAATAATATGATCTTATATTAATTTATTAGAACTTATAATATATTAATAAATCATAACTTGTAGTATTCTCAAAATATTATCCATAAATTGTTCGGGTGAAGTGCAACCCAAATGGACCATGTCGGGTCGGGTCGGGTCAAGTACATACCAAATATAGTTATGGACTTAGACACTATATCCAACAGTCTCCCACTTGGATAAGTCTAATAACTATAGTTGCAAGTATGACTTCAGGAACCGATTAGCAATCGTAGCTCTTTAAACTCTGTTGAACTAGAACGCGCCATTTTAGATAAGTGATCATATAATCCTCTGTTCTAGATATCAGCCGGACAAATACATGGAACATGGTCTTACTTATTGTCCATCATTTGTTTCCCGATTTCCGATTTGTTTGACATAGAACTTAACTGAACAAATCAATTTAGTTCTGACCAGGCCCAGTACATAGGTCAAAACACAATCATCGAGGGGCCCAGATATTAGTTTCTAATCCTAGAAGGAACAGATAAACTTCGACTCATATGTTTTTTCTACCACTCATTGAATTATACACAAAGGCACGTTTTATAACATCGAGTTACCAATGCGTTTTCGTACAATCAATGCATAATCAACTCGTAAGTAACAAATCATAGCTCTAGGTTTAAAGACTTATATGATATTACCGTCTCACGATCACTCGAGATAAAATTCCATGAAGTGATTCCAGTGAGCGTGGGTTGAGTCCAATGCTCAAAACTTATGAGCACTCATGATTGTTTTAGCCATGTCCAATACCTTAGACCTCTACAACTAATCATGACAGTCTTGATTCATACCTACTTCCGACATATGACTGACTGTGGAGGTTTGAATAATATGATATACCAAACATAATTATTCTGGAAGTCAAAACATGCAAAAGAAATATAGTAAACGATTGACGAGATAGCAACACTTTACTCATAAATAAAACACCTTTTATTCATCATCTAATGTAAATTACACTTTATAAATTTCACAATTTATCTAACTACTAAAACTTATATCATCCTTCAGCCCTATGCTCCGAGCATGCTGGAGATGCTTAACCCTACTCCGTCCCTTCGTGAGGGGATCTGCTGGGTTCTCATCTGATGATAACCTCTTTGCCACGAGGATTCATTCTTCTATTCGATGTCTGATGAAGTAATATTTTCTGTCAATGTGTCTGGATCTCCCATGATCTCTTGGTTCCTTGGCTAAGGCAACCGCACTATTGCTATCACAGAAAATCCCCATTGGCTCCTTTATAGTTGGTACAACTCCAAGGTCTCTGATGAAGTTCTTTAGCCATATAGCCTCCTTTGCTGCCTCGCTTGCTTCTATATACTCTGATTCACAAGTGGAATCAGCCACTGTCTGCTGCTTGGAACACTTGCAAGTGATTGCTCCTCCGTTTAAGGTAAAGACCCAGCCCGACTGAGAGCGGAAATTATCCCTATCAGTCTGGAAGCTAGCATCACTATACCCTACAACTCTCAAGTCATCACTCCCACCGAAGGTAAGAACCCAGTCCTTAGTCCTTCGTAGGTACTTGAGGATATTCTTTACTGCAGCCCAGTGTTCCTTGCCAGGGTTCCCCTGATACCTGCTAACCATGCTCAAAGCAAAGGCTACATCAGGTCGAGTACACGTCATAGCATACATGATCGATCCTACAACTGAAGCATAATGTAGTCGACTCATTTATGCTATCTCAGTGTCGCACCCCCAAACCAAGGATGGCGGAAACGTCCGGGGGTGGAGGACTTCATGTAGAGTATCACAACAATGAGTATAATAGTGCTCAAAGTAAATACAACCAACACAAATATAATTGAAAATGTTACATCGAAGCACATGTTTACATGATTCACATCAGTTACATTATAATACGAAATGAACTGTTTGACGATTTATCGTCCCATCCTCAAAACGTTGTTGATTTCCTGTTTTCACTGAATTCCTGAGAATACAAGTAGTTTTGAAAAGTGTCAACACAAAGGTTGGTGAGTTCATAAGAGATTTCGTTAGAAAAGTAAATCGTTTTCCTCGAAAAAGCGTTAGAGTATGTATCCAGAAAATCCGATATTTTCTTTAAAACCTGTGTAATGTCGTCTTATGACTGAAGACCAAAATGTATAAGTAACCCTTCTTATTAGTAGAAAATGTTATGTATTTAAATGGACATGGACGCTTTTGAATTAAACGAAATTTCTGTACGTTCTCATGTTTGTTAATACATTATATATATGTAGTCCTAAATTAGAGGACCGAGTAATAACAAGTATTGACCATACTTAAAAGTATAAATGCGGTTTCAAATGATGTGTAGTCGTAACTACCAAAACCAAAAGTGTACAGTAATATCTGTACTCATAGAGATAAAAAGGTGATTTTAAATCGACATAAAACTCATTTAGGTTTTAAAAATAAAATCCCGCAAACTTATGGATTGTTATATCCCTATGTGAGTCGCTATAATCATACTATGACTATGTGAACCTGCCACGACGTTCTCAGTGTCGCGAAAAATAAAATGACATTTGTCACCCGTAGACCTGCAGGTCCAACTGTAGCTAGCAGCAAGGTGTGGGGTGTCAATCCCAATATAGATCTATATACAAGTATCACGTTCTCCCTCAAGGAGATTTTGATTATAACTACCAGGAATTATATCCCGCACTCGGACGTACGGGGAGAGAGAGAGAGAGAAAGAAAAATAGAGAAACTCACAATATAGGATAACAAGTTTACGTGAAATGTGTGTGAATATAAATATTTCTTGTATGAATGTACCCTTCTTGTACGAGTGCGTAGAGTGATGTATCATAAACTATACCTATTATAGTTTATCTAAAATGTATGTAATATGTATGAATTCTTTTATGGAAATGTATTAGTGTTGTGAATTTATCAAACTATACTTTTTATAGTTTAATAATGCGTGTTCCAAAATGAATGAATAATATTTAATATGAATGTCTTAGTTTCAGTTCATAATGATAAACTAACAAGGAAACACATACAAATACTAAAACTTATGATTATACACTTTGCTTAACATAATACAAAGTGTTATGATATTTACATGCTGTTGGCAAAATTTAGCAATTCTGCCCTGTTTTGGAAAAATCATAGAAAAATCATACGAAGTCGAAAACTAGATCCGTAAATTCTGAGAGTTCACAAAATGTGTCTAGTTTGCTCATAAATTTTATCTCAATTTATAATGACCTCTAACTTGGGTGAAAAAGTCCAAAATCACAGACTGGTCCGGATTGTTGTTTGAAATGATAGGCAGTTTTGTAAAAATCGCCATAAATTGTAGAAAAATCGTATGGAGATGCGCAAGTAGCCATTTTAAAGCTAAAAACTTGAACTATTTGCACCTTGTACAGTTTTGAAAACAAAAATGTGTAAGATGCCCAAAACAGTCCGTGAATGGAGTTGAACTTTTCTGATGAAGGCTGTTAGAAAACTTTTGATAGGTTCTTAGTGTTTTAACTTGTATTCACCCCCTGAAAACTTGAGAAATCATGAAAATGTAGGGGTATGAACTCACCTTGAGTGATTTCAGTAGATGATTGTTGAAGAATGGAAGTGTTTAATTCAAGAACACTTGGAGATGCCTTGAAGGTTTTCGAGAATCTAACATCATAGTTAGGGAGTTTGTGTAAGCAACCAAAGATTTGAGTAGAATGAAGTGAAATAATAATAGGGAGGATGAATTTTTACTTACTAAGTGTGGAAGAACACTTGAATCCAGCCTTGGATCTCGAAAATTTGTGTAGAAGAGTTTGAGAGAAAAAGTGATGTTTGTTACTTAGTGGAATGAGAGAAATGAGAGAAAATGAGGAGTGTGGTTGATTGTTCCAGCTCAAAAACGTGGGAGTGAGTGAAATTTGAGTGTAAGGGAACATTGAAGTGACATAGGTAAGGTGGGGAGGTATGGCTGGTCATAGAGTGGGTGTGGGGTGGTTGCTTGTGACTTTGATTTTTTTTTTTTTTTTTTTTTTTTTTTTTTTTTTTTTTTTTAACTTGCAAGGCACAATGGAATATATTACTCCTATAAAGGAAATTGACTCAATCAAGGACGATTTCACAATTAAAGTTCGGATCATACGTCTTTGGACTCAAAAGTCAAGAACAATGTCTTATAATTGTCTATATCCCATTTTTAGTAATTTATTCTCAAAGAACAATGCTATAATCTGTAATTTATCATCTTTTAGTTTAATTTTCTAAATATATGTGTGGTTGTCTATGTGTGTGTATCTCTTTAAAAATTCTGCAATTTCATCATTTTATGACCCCCATTTGCGAAGTTGAGTATTTATTTCCAAAAATGCGAAACTCCAGGGACAATATTTGAAATCTTCTGTTTTCTTCCCCAATTCGCATTCTACTGTGAAATACTTCGCATCTTCATTCTTACACCCTTCGCATCCCTTCGCATTAATCACCTTCGCATTTTAACCTAATTAATCAAATGTGGTTCACAAAATTTTTTCATTCCAGATGCGAACACAGTTTAGTTCTTGAACTCTAAACTTGCGAAATCAAAAATTCATATGTTGAACCCATATGCGAATATTAACCCAATTGACTTCAAATTGATTCATAGATGCGAACACTCGATTGTTTTACTTTCGCAAAATGAGCATCAACAACTCCACAATCGAGTTTTTAAATTCTTGCAAACAACAATTTCATAGTCCTTGACTTCGCGTTTTTCTTCACGAATCATCCCTCAATCATCAATCCAATTGCGAATCAAAAACTCATATGTTCTTGCTTTATCGATTCATCGACTACACTCATACAAATGCGAACAATACTCAATTTCAAAATCGATTGAAACTTATAGCAAAGCTAAATCCAACTTCGCATTAATCACCTTCGCATTTTAACCTAATTAATCAAATGCGATTCACAAAATTTTTCATTCCAGATGCGAACACAGTTTAGTTCTTGAACTCTAAACTTGCGAAATCAAAAATTCATATGTTGAACCCATATGCGAATATTAACCCAATTGACTTCAAATTGATTCATAGATGCGAACACTCGATTGTTTTACTTTCGCAAAATGAGCATCAACAACTCCACAATCGAGTTTTTAAATTCTTGCAAACAACAATTTCATAGTCCTTGACTTCGCGTTTTTCTTCACGAATCATCCCTCAATCATCAATCCAATTGCGAATCAAAAACTCATATGTTCTTGCTTTATCGATTCATCGACTACACTCATACAAATGCGAACAATACTCAATTTCAAAATCGATTGAAACTTATAGCAAAGCTAAATCCAACTTCGCATTAATCACCTTCGCATTTTAACCTAATTAATCAAATGCGATTCACAAAATTTTTCATTCCAAATGCGAACACAGTTTAGTTCTTGATTAGTACGAAGGCTTAGGAAATTTTTAACACAAACTTTTCTCCTGTGATGTTTTCCCATTAACATAGCAAGTTATACAATACGAACATAACACTAACCCTAATACACAAGGTTAGTTGAGCTGACCGGTTTGACTCGTTGACTTTATTTGACTTTGAATTGACCAGAATTTGACGGTTGTCACATCATCCCCCCGTTAAAGGGAATTTCGTCCCGAAATTTGAAGTTAGGCAAGGGGGTAGGCATGAATAATCAAGCCGAGAAGTGAGGATACTTCCTAATCGACTGACTCATGCGCTCCCATGTGACTCTAGGTCCGTGGTTAATATTCCAGCGAACTTTCACTAATGGGAAGTGGCGTTGTTTCATCCGCTTGAACTCGATCCATGGTCACCATGGTTCTTCTAAGAAGGTGAGGCTCTTGTGGAACTCGATCTCGTCGAGGGGAATTGCAAGAGTCTCGTCGGATAGGTACTTCTTGTAAATTTGGGACGTGTTGGGTAGAGTGTACTTTACCAAACTCGCGGGAGTAGATTGAAGGAGCGAGTTACAGGGCTGATTCTGACAAGAATCTCGAAAGACACAATTATTCGGGGTGTTGGCTTTCCATGCTTTCCGAAGCGTACTAAGCCTTCCCAGAGTGAGTGTCTCTAGAGGAATTTGATCAGTTATACCGGCGTTCTAAAGGTTTCTTCCTCTTGCTTCTCTTCCTGTCAAGGGTTGCTCCCTTTTGGGTCAAAGTTGGGAGGGGTTTCGTATTTTTCGAGAAGTTCCAAAGGAACTAAGACAGTAGGTCAGCAAGACCCAGAATCTTGGCGTATTTCTGCTAACACCTTCGGTGCTGACTGTTTCTCAATGGTTTTGATCAATTGAAAGGTTCCTTATGAATTTCCACCCTGGGTAACGATGTGTCTTGAGAATTGAACTCCTCAATTCCTAAACTCGTATCTGGAGAACTTCGGGTAATACTTCTCTTATCGTATTTCTTCCGTGGTTTGTTGTAGCTGCTCTCCTTGGTTTCCTTCTTACTACGAGGGTAGATAAGTAAGTCATTTGTAATGACGATGATGAACTGATCCTAGCAAGAAGGGTATATCCTATTTATTACGTTCATGAATCCAACGAGTGGGTCTGGTCCTATCCGAGGGTTATCACAACGAACCTTCGACATCTTTATCGAAATTGGAGGATTATTCTTGGATATCCTTCTTCCATACTCGTGACTGGTGATATTCAGATCTCAGGCCCAATTCCTGAAGGGTACCTCGTTTCTTGAGGTTGGTCGGCCTATTCGTCAATGCGAGGCAGATAGTAAAGGTTTCTATTAGAGATGTTGTCGGGGCCTCTGAAATCGATGGGATTGTGAGCAATTTGTCTTTCTAATTGTAGAATAAGACGAGAGCTTTTCATGGTGAGAAACTTGGTTCTTCAATTTCACTGTTGAGTAGTTCGACAGGTTTGACCTGACAGCTCTTGTAGCTCGGTAGGAAGTATGTGGGTTTGGTTTACACGACTAGGCCTTTTTGAATGGTAGGACATTTACTCGTCCTTCTGGGCAACCTTGGCCTGAAGTTCATGGCAAGATTCGTACCTGGTTGTATCCATCCCAAGCTTCCTTGCTTGAACTTTGTCTGTTGTATGCATGACCTTCCCGAAAGGTCTCCTGTAAATACTTGTGATAGGGCTTTATGAAGTATAACACTCCTCTGGTGCGTGTTTTGGAGTTCCACAGCGAGAGATGACCCAAGGGTCCGTGCTGGATATTTATGAGAGACGATGGTTTCGATATTCAGGGGGTTAGGCGAAAGGCCCTTTTGTAGTCGTTAAATCGGGAAGACGAGGGCTATATCAATCAAAATTGAATAACGACAACACTATCTTTTTAGATAACATGAGATAAGTTGTATACAAAGGAAGAGATCAATAGAGTGATAGAGTGTCCTGTATTTCTTTTCTGTGTGTTCCGTTTTGTTTGATGTTATGATTATCGTAGATGATTCCTACTACAGTGTCTAGCACTGGTAGTGGGTGTGTTTTCGATAGCCAGTAATGATACTTGATATCATGACTCCTGAAAGGTCTCCTTACGATCGAGCGGTATATGATTGTCGTATGTAAATTGACATTGTGAAATTTGTCGAGTGGGTGACCCCACTCAACCCCTAATACTAGACATGGAAATCGGAGTCAGGATGGAATTATCTATTTCAAGACTTAAGTATTTTGATTTTAAATTATCCCCGATGTATGGACAAAGTCATTACAACTTACAGGTAATGCTCCTAAGGTCACATATGAATGTCTTTGGTTTGATTTGTATGAGAGAGAAAATATTTTAGCTACTTTTTAGAAAGAAGGTTACTTTAGTAAGTGTACCAAATTCATTACAAACATATAGTACTTAAACGTTTTATCGTTGGGAACATTACAAAAGTCCTAACATGGTTCCCTTGCTGCTCCTGTTGGTGTGTCCATCACATTCCTACTGTTCCTTCGTCGTTCTTCTCAGTTGGACATTCTCTCTTGAAGTGTCCCGTTTCACCGCATAGGTAGCATAATGGGCCTACCTTGGTGCAGTTGATTGAAGGGAGGTGATGGGCCGAGGCCCTACAGAAACGAACGGTATGCCCTTTCCTGTTGCAGTTTTTACAGTGCATCTCCCGGCAAGCCCCATGGTGATGAAAACCACATTTGTTGCACTTTGGGAGTGATCCCTTATATGGTCTGGCAGGCATTTGGGTGGCAGACCCCGAGGCTAGTGTCGAGGCATTTGTCATGACTGTTGTTGTAATGGTAGAGGCGGCCTTAGGCTGTTGTCTTTTAGTGTATCCCTTTGATTGGTGGCGCTTTTTCATGTCCCAAAACTTTCTCTTCTTGTTCGAAGGTTCGTGGCCTGATGAATTTTTGATGGTAGGTACCCATTGGTGTCCCTGATTGTTACCACAATTTGTATTGTAAGTATCGCTTCCACCCTTGTTGATGTTGTTAGTATTGAAATGCACCATGACGGCTGCCACGGCTGCCGTGACTGCAGCTTGAAATGTAGCAGCGTCTATCTGAAGTGTTGGTGTCTTGCTAGTTGGTTTGTTGCCTCTTGGTGGAGACATAGCTCTGTTTCATGACGAAAAACGACTTCGTTAGTGGAAATGATTGTCTTAAGTGCATCTTTACAATTTATATTTACGCATATAAATTTTTGCACATTACTGTACTATCCTTAGTGTCTCTGCTAACGCTCCCGAGATAGAGTTATGGCAGTAGGTAGGAGTAGGTTTCATACGGACGTTAAGCTTTACTCCTCTTAGAATCATGTTCGTCCGAACACCTTGGGTGAGGAATTTCGATGGGATTCCGGTGCATTAGTGCTGGTATGATAGCACCCATAGGTCTATGAAGAAGAAACTTCTCAACTAATGTTTAAAGGGTGAGACAATAATGAGTTTATAGAATGGCTATATGTCGCGAGTTTTCTAACTAAGTTTATCTCATATCGATTTGTATCAAAGTTCGGTTGTTTAGGGTGTTCTGAAAACAATTATAATGAGATTCTTTGTATAATAAACTCATGTATTTTAGTAGTTCGGTATTCAAGTGAAACCTTATACTTGACCCAAGCTAAGTCCTTATCACGACCTATTGATGTGTGCTTAGTTATATAATTAAGGCTAGTTAGTCCTTCGAGTCTGATAGGTACATCCTAAGCCCATCTTGTTAATATGACTCTAGAAATCATGGTTTCAGTGAAAATTTTTGACCTCAATGCAGGTCTACTTCACATTCGTGCATGGGCGGGTTTTGATAGAGGATAGATTTCTCGATTAGAATGACCACTTAATTTGTTGTGTCGCGATTTCATTTACAATAGAGTAGCACCAGCACATACTTATGAAGTTAATTTACCAGGTCTGGTGAGCGGTACGAACTCTACGTACGATGATCCATCCCTTGTGATGCCTGAGGCAAGGTCGATGTAGTTTTGTAGCTTTGCCAATCAGCGCTTGGCTACAATCATCCTTTCTTTGAATGCTGTGTGTCCTACCCTTTTTCTCTCTTTCCTCTTCACGAGTGGTGATAAGGTTCTGGAAAGAGAGTTGGTCTCGGGAATAGTAGTATAATTCTGAGTCACCGGTACATGAGATGATGGGGTTTATAGTGGCGCGCAGTTTTCTGAACTCAGATTGTAGTCTTCCTGTTTTGATCCCCGATGATCGTGATCTGCCGGGTCTTTGCCGGGAGGGCTCTGTCCGTCAGTCCCCCGTGGTTGAGGTCATAGCACCCTCGTTGGTCTCCACATGGTGGTTGTTGTCATTGTTGTCGACATTCAACTCTCAATCACGATTTCCCAACGGGTCACAGGTTCATTATAGTCGAAACGGTTCACGGAACCCTTGCTATGCATGGAGGATTGATTACCTCCGGTCCCGCTTATGATTCTTCTCATAATCGTTCACCATTCCTCGAGTTCGGATTAGAAAAGTAAGGGTCGTCCGGTAAGTAGGATTTTGCTATGCCGTATTTGCGAGAATAGGAGGGGAGGAGATAAGTACTATGCGTCTAACTCTATTATCAATTACTTATAGGGGTGATCCTTATTAGTTACTTCTATAATGACGTAGTGCATACTAATTACATATAACAAGATACGATAGACCTTTGAATAAGTGATCCCACTCTAAGTCCACATCCAAACAAGGAAAAGGAAGTAAAGTAATGACCACAAATTCTATGTCTATAATTTCTAAGTTATATAACCTTAAAGTATCCACTTAGGGACTATAGACCTATTATTAAGGATCTATTTAGTTTTCATATAAGTTATGATATTACAAAATACTCCTATAGTATTTTAAACTCATGTTCTGTTCTACTGTTCTTATTGTGGTAGTGTTGGTAAGTTTTTAGACTTGTCGACATATCACAACTATTCTTGGGCATGTGCTAATCACTCCTCGGACCAGCATAGTTGATCAGGCTATGCCACTCCCAAGACTGACCATACATCCCCGAGCTTACCTGTGATATTCGACAATCATTACTTTTGTTTTGTTCTAGAGTGGTGCTGACCTTAGTATGTATGTATGCATGTATACCTTTAATAAGAAACTTTTTGTTTCTAAAAGTATAGTTGTTTTGAAACTTTAAATCAGAGACTTAGTCCCAATGCATTTATAGTTTGTATATCTTATGTGGTTTGATATACTGAGTTCACTATAAACAATGCTCTGATACCAATCTGTCGCACCCCCAAACCAAGGATGGCGGAAACGTCCGGGGGTGGAGGACTTCATGTAGAGTATCACAACAATGAGTATAATAGTGCTCAAAGTAAATACAACCAACACAAATATAATTGAAAATGTTACATCGAAGCACATGTTTACATGATTCACATCAGTTACATTATAATACGAAATGAACTGTTTGACGATTTATCGTCCCATCCTCAAAACGTTGTTGATTTCCTGTTTTCACTGAATTCCTGAGAATACAAGTAGTTTTGAAAAGTGTCAACACAAAGGTTGGTGAGTTCATAAGAGATTTCGTTAGAAATGTAAATCGTTTTCCTCGAAAAAGCGTTAGAGTATGTATCCAGAAAATCCGATATTTTCTTTAAAACCTGTGTAATGTCGTCTTATGACTGAAGACCAAAATGTATAAGTAACCCTTCTTATTAGTAGAAAATGTTATGTATTTAAATGGACATGGACGCTTTTGAATTAAACGAAATTTCTGTACGTTCTCATGTTTGTTAATACATTATATATATGTAGTCCTAAATTAGAGGACCGAGTAATAACAAGTATTGACCATACTTAAAAGTATAAATGCGGTTTCAAATGATGTGTAGTCGTAACTACCAAAACCAAAAGTGTACAGTAATATCTGTACTCATAGAGATAAAAAGGTGATTTTAAATCGACATAAAACTCATTTAGGTTTTAAAAATAAAATCCCGCAAACTTATGGATTGTTATATCCCTATGTGAGTCGCTATAATCATACTATGACTATGTGAACCTGCCACGACGTTCTCAGTGTCGCGAAAAATAAAATGACATTTGTCACCCGTAGACCTGCAGGTCCAACTGTAGCTAGCAGCAAGGTGTGGGGTGTCAATCCCAATATAGATCTATATACAAGTATCACGTTCTCCCTCAAGGAGATTTTGATTATAACTACCAGGAATTATATCCCGCACTCGGACGTACGGGGAGAGAGAGAGAGAGAAAGAAAAATAGAGAAACTCACAATATAGGATAACAAGTTTACGTGAAATGTGTGTGAATATAAATATTTCTTGTATGAATGTACCCTTCTTGTACGAGTGCGTAGAGTGATGTATCATAAACTATACCTATTATAGTTTATCTAAAATGTATGTAATATGTATGAATTCTTTTATGGAAATGTATTAGTGTTGTGAATTTATCAAACTATACTTTTTATAGTTTAATAATGCGTGTTCCAAAATGAATGAATAATATTTAATATGAATGTCTTAGTTTCAGTTCATAATGATAAACTAACAAGGAAACACATACAAATACTAAAACTTATGATTATACACTTTGCTTAACATAATACAAAGTGTTATGATATTTACATGCTCTTGGCAAAATTTAGCAATTCTGCCCTGTTTTGGAAAAATCATAGAAAAATCATACGAAGTCAAAAACTAGATCCGTAAATTCTGAGAGTTCACAAAATGTGTCTAGTTTGCTCATAAATTTTATCTCAATTTATAATGACCTCTAACTTGGGTGAAAAAGTCCAAAATCACAGACTGGTCCGGATTGTTGTTTGAAATGATAGGCAGTTTTGTAAAAATCGCCATAAATTGTAGAAAAATCGTATGGAGATGCGCAAGTAGCCATTTTAAAGCTAAAAACTTGAACTATTCGCACCTTGTACAGTTTTGAAAACAAAAATGTGTAAGATGCCCAAAACAGTCCGTGAATGGAGTTGAACTTTTCTGATGAAGGCTGTTAGAAAACTTTTGATAGGTTCTTAGTGTTTTAACTTGTATTCACCCCCTGAAAACTTGAGAAATCATGAAAATGTAGGGGTATGAACTCACCTTGAGTGATTTCAGTAGATGATTGTTGAAGAATGGAAGTGTTTAATTCAAGAACACTTGGAGATGCCTTGAAGGTTTTCGAGAATCTAACATCATAGTTAGGGAGTTTGTGTAAGCAACCAAAGATTTGAGTAGAATGAAGTGAAATAATAATAGGGAGGATGAATTTTTACTTACTAAGTGTGGAAGAACACTTGAATCCAGCCTTGGATCTCGAAAATTTGTGTAGAAGAGTTTGAGAGAAAAAGTGATGTTTGTTACTTAGTGGAATGAGAGAAATGAGAGAAAATGAGGAGTGTGGTTGATTGTTCCAGCTCAAAAACGTGGGAGTGAGTGAAATTTGAGTGTAAGGGAACATTGAAGTGACATAGGTAAGGTGGGGAGGTATGGCTGGTCATAGAGTGGGTGTGGGGTGGTTGCTTGTGACTTTGATTTTTTTTTTTTTTTTTTTTTTTTTTTTTTTTTTTTAACTTGCAAGGCACAATGGAATATATTACTCCTATAAAGGAAATTGACTCAATCAAGGACGATTTCACAATTAAAGTTCGGATCATACGTCTTTGGACTCAAAAGTCAAGAACAATGTCTTATAATTGTCTATATCCCATTTTTAGTAATTTATTCTCAAAGAACAATGCTATAATCTGTAATTTATCATCTTTTAGTTTAATTTTCTAAATATATGTGTGGTTGTCTATGTGTGTGTATCTCTTTAAAAATTCTGCAATTTCATCATTTTATGACCCCCATTTGCGAAGTTGAGTATTTATTTCCAAAAATGCGAAACTCCAGGGACAATATTTGAAATCTTCTGTTTTCTTCCCCAATTCGCATTCTACTGTGAAATACTTCGCATCTTCATTCTTACACCCTTCGCATCCCTTCGCATTAATCACCTTCGCATTTTAACCTAATTAATCAAATGTGGTTCACAAAATTTTTTCATTCCAGATGCGAACACAGTTTAGTTCTTGAACTCTAAACTTGCGAAATCAAAAATTCATATGTTGAACCCATATGCGAATATTAACCCAATTGACTTCAAATTGATTCATAGATGCGAACACTCGATTGTTTTACTTTCGCAAAATGAGCATCAACAACTCCACAATCGAGTTTTTAAATTCTTGCAAACAACAATTTCATAGTCCTTGACTTCGCGTTTTTCTTCACGAATCATCCCTCAATCATCAATCCAATTGCGAATCAAAAACTCATATGTTCTTGCTTTATCGATTCATCGACTACACTCATACAAATGCGAACAATACTCAATTTCAAAATCGATTGAAACTTATAGCAAAGCTAAATCCAACTTCGCATTAATCACCTTCGCATTTTAACCTAATTAATCAAATGCGATTCACAAAATTTTTCATTCCAGATGCGAACACAGTTTAGTTCTTGAACTCTAAACTTGCGAAATCAAAAATTCATATGTTGAACCCATATGCGAATATTAACCCAATTGACTTCAAATTGATTCATAGATGCGAACACTCGATTGTTTTACTTTCGCAAAATGAGCATCAACAACTCCACAATCGAGTTTTTAAATTCTTGCAAACAACAATTTCATAGTCCTTGACTTCGCGTTTTTCTTCACGAATCATCCCTCAATCATCAATCCAATTGCGAATCAAAAACTCATATGTTCTTGCTTTATCGATTCATCGACTACACTCATACAAATGCGAACAATACTCAATTTCAAAATCGATTGAAACTTATAGCAAAGCTAAATCCAACTTCGCATTAATCACCTTCGCATTTTAACCTAATTAATCAAATGCGATTCACAAAATTTTTCATTCCAAATGCGAACACAGTTTAGTTCTTGATTAGTACGAAGGCTTAGGAAATTTTTAACACAAACTTTTCTCCTGTGATGTTTTCCCATTAACATAGCAAGTTATACAATACGAACATAACACTAACCCTAATACACAAGGTTAGTTGAGCTGACCGGTTTGACTCGTTGACTTTATTTGACTTTGAATTGACCAGAATTTGACGGTTGTCACACTCAGCCTCAGTACTAGGGCTTTGTGTCTTACTCAATCTGGCGTTACTCTGAATGGGTAACTCACCTTTCTTGGAGTTATGCATGTTGAATCTTTTCAACACCTTATCCACATAGGTTCTTTGACTAAGTCCAATTAGTCTTTTACTCCTGTTTCTCAAAATCCGTATCCCTAGGATATAGGCAGCTTCACCAAGGTCCTTCATAGCGAAACAATTCCCAAGCTATGACTTTACTTCCTGCAGGGTTGGGATGTCATTTCTTATGAGTAGTATGTCATCCACATACAGTACCAAAAAGCTAACTATACTCCCACTAGCCTTGACATAAACACAAGATTCATCTTCACTCCTAGAAAAACCAAATTCCTTAACCTTTTCATCAAAGCAAAGATTCCATCTGCGAGGTGCTTACTTTAATCCATAAATGGATTTCTCAAGCTTACACACTCTATTAGGGTACTCGTTGCTGACAAAACCTTCTGGCTGACTCATGTAAACATCTTCAATCAACTTTCCATTAAGGAAAACGGTTTTGACATCCATTTGCCAAATTTCGTAGTCATGAAATGCAGCTATGGCTAACATAACCCTAATAGACTTAATCTTGGCTACTGGAGAAAAGGTCTCATCATAATCCACTCCAGGAATTTGAGAGAAGCCCTTTGCAACCAGTCGAGCCTTATAAGTGTGTACATTACCATCCATGTCGGTCTTCTTCTTGAAGATCCATTTTCACCCTACAGTCTTACGACCTGGTACATTCTCAACCAAGTTCCAAACTTGATTGTTATACATGGATTGTATCTCGCTATCCATAGCCTTTTTCCATTTAGCAAACTCGGGGCCTGCTATGGCTTCCTCGTAGCTGTTAGGGTCATCTAGAACTACTAGTGTCCCATCACTAATAAGTGTCTCACCTTCTGTAGTAATATGGAAACCATAATAATGCTCAGGTGCATTCCTAACTCTCGTGGAACGCCTCAGAGGTACAGACTCGTCAATTGGCTCAACAGGAGTTTCCTCCTCAAGTTGAGGGCTAGGGTTTGAAGTTCCTTCATTGCTTGACTCTTGAAGTTCTTCATGGTCAATTTGCCTCCCACTGTCTCATTGGCTTATAAATTCTCTCTCTCGAAAGACTCCTCTTCTTGCTACAAAGACCACATTATCACTAGGTCTGTAGAAAAGGTAACCAAAGGATCTCTGTGGGTAGCCGATGAAAATACACCTCTCGCTTTGAGGTTCTAGCTTATCATGAGACTCGCGCCTCACAAAGGCCTCGTAATCCCAAATCTTGATGTGGTCTAGTTTAGCTACTTTACCAGTCTACATCTCGTGAGGAGTTTTGGCAACATTCTTTGTAGGGACTAGATTAAGGATGTGGGCGGCAGTCTCTAAGGCATACCCCCAAAATGATATTGGTAGCGAAGCTCGACTCATTATGGAACGAACCATGTCCAACAAGGTTCGATTACGCCTCTTAGCTACACCATTCAACTGTGGTGTCCTGGGAGGTGTCAATTGTGAGACAATCCCACATTCCCTAAGATAGTCGAGGAACTCTGAACTAAGATACTCACCACCTCGATCGGATTGAAGCATCTTAATGTTCTTGCCCAATTGATTCTCGACTTCCTATTTAAATTCATTAAACCTTTCGAAAGTCTCTGACTTATGCTTGATCAAGTAGACATATCCATATCTACTGTAATCATCAGTAAAAGTCAAATAATAACGATTAGCATCCCTTGTGGCATGTTTGAATGGTCCACACACATCCGTGTATACAAGGTCCAACAAACCTTCACCCCTCTCACAAGAACCTGTGAAGGGTGACTTTGTTATTTTTCCAAGTAAGCATGATTCACAACTATCATCTGACTTTAGGTCAAACGACTCTAAGACTCCATCTTTTGGGAGTTGGCCTATCCGTTTCTTGCTTATATGTCCAAGACGACAATGCCATAATGATGCTTTATCCAAGTTATTATTAACAAAATCAATACACAATACATTATTTCCTAAGTAATCAACCACAGATACTGTTTCATACACGCCATCATAAGGTAATGCTTTAAAATAATTAACATTATTAAAGAAAGCATCAATAGTACCAACTTCATTATTAAATGAAAAGGTAAACCCTTGTTTATACAATGCATGAAAGGAAATAATATTTCTTGCCATTTCTGGCGAATAACAACATTTATTCAAATCTAAATTTAACCCACTACTTAGCGACAAAGTATAAACTCCAATCTTGGTGACAGGTGTAACTTTCCTATTCCCCATGATTAAGTTTATCCTTGCTTGCTCCACATTCTCACTTCTTCTTAGTCCCTACAAGTCATAACAAATATGAATACCACAACCGGTATCAAGGACCCAAGATTTAGAATGGGGTGAGTTATTAGAAATGATAGTGTAAATACCTGCATGGTTGGGTTTAACTTTCCCATCCTTTACATCTTGCTGGTACTTTGGGCAGTTCCGCTTCCAATGTGCCTTTTCATGGCAATAGAAGCATTCAGCCTCTTTTGGGTCAGAAGAAAGAGTGACGGAACCTTTCTTGGTTCCACTTGAAGAAGAGCCATCAAGGGTCCTAGCCTTGGTACCCTTCGAAGAACTCTTTCTCTTCTTCCCTCGTCCTTTCCTGATTGCCAAGACAGGGGCAGAGTTGGTAGGACTAGGAGTAACAATCGCCCTACCCTTAAGACCACTTTCCGCAGTCTTTAAGAGTCCTTGAAGTTTGTTGAGTGTGACCTCTTCCTTGTTCATGTGGTATGTCATGCGGAATTGATCATAACATGAAGGTAAGGATTGCAAAATTATATCTATTGCAAGCTCCTCAGGGAAGTTCACATTTAGCTTCAGCAAACGGTCCACAAATCTTTGCGTTTTCTGCATGTGGCCCGTGATGGGTTCACCATCCTTGATGCGAGTTGTTATCATGGAGGAGATGATTTCATACCTCTCTTGACGAGCACTTTGATGGTATCTTTCCATCAAGTCTTGGTGCATCTCATAGGGGTAGAAATCTTCATAGGATTTTCGGAGATCAGCGGTCATAGTGGCCATCATGATGCATGCCACTTTCGTGGCATCCCATTCATGTGCCCTAAACTCAGTGATCTCTTGAGGAGTTGCAACTGTCTCATCAATCTCCTTAAGCTCCTTATCAAGGACATATTCCTTGTCCTCGTAGCGAGTAATCATTCTGATGTTTATGATCCATTCATTAAAGTTAGATCCATCAAAAGTGACTTTCCCACACAAGTTCATGAGAGAAAAGGAGCCATTAGGATTAGAGCCAGAAGCAGCAGTGTTTGCAGACATCTGAGATGAAGAAACGTTTAGTTTAGAAATAGGAGTAGTCCTTAATAAAACACGCAAATGTAGTATTAAGGCTAGGACCCAATCACAATATATTATACTTAGAAGAGTATGCCGTAATCTAAGTAATAACATGTTTGAAAGGTAGGTGAATGACGATTCACCAATTTCCACCAAATTCGAAATATTAAAATATTTAATTTGGTTCTTAGAAACTCCTAGATTCTTTTGAGATTTAATGAACTTTTCAAAGGCATGTTTCAATCTCGAGTGTGCCCTCCAAGTTTTGTGACTGGGATGCCGAGGATCACAAAACGAGGTGTGAAGTAACCATGCAAATTACTTGGTACCCTTAATAAATTACCCCTCAATCGATGTGCCGGTTAACCACACACGCTCCATCGATACTATGATAAATATTAAGTCACCCTTTACCTACCTTGTTAAGTCCAAGTTAGTGTGCCGGTTAACCACACACGCTCCACTAACGACTTAGACAAAGTGCAAAGTGTAATTTCATGGATTAACACCTTATTCACATTTTTCCTAAAGTAACTAAGATTGGGAATTTAATAAAACATTTAGTTACTTTATAATATTCATCATACTTTTAATGAGAATTTATAAGTCCTTGTCTTACCCGTTCGGCTAACGACCCTCCACTAGTCAAGCAAGCGGTGGGTGAGAGTGGACACCCATTAATTTTCCATTTTATAGGCAACAACCTTATAGGCTAGCTTCGTGAATGAGGCGTACTAGCGGTAAGACGACTTTGATCTTATACATACATACATACATACATATATATATATATATATATATATATATATATATATATATATATTATTAACTTATAATATTATAAGTATAAGGGTTGAATTTTAACTTTTAAAATTCTAAGGGTTGGAACTAAAGTTTTAATATGACTTTACTTGTTCCAAAACTTGACGTCAAGTTTTGTAAACTTTCAAAACTTTTCATTTCTTGTAACTTATGAGTTAAATAGAGTAATAAAATGAAGACTCTTCATTTTTCTAACTCTTGTGTTCTTTTAATGGTTTTTAATTCAGGTGTGACTCTTGGTTTTCCATAACTTGAGGACAAGTTATGAACTCCATTAAAACACATTATGATCAAGAATTAAACTACCACATAGGTTACAAATAATTCCTATGATCATCTAAACATCATAAGATCAAGAACATGAATATGAACACTTTCATGAATCAAAAATTACACATAAAACTTTGTAATTTTGATAACAAGTTGTTTTAAATGGATTAGCAAAGACATTACACCATCTAAAACAAGTTTTCAAGTACCAAAACAGTTTAGGGTAATGTTTCTAGTCCATTTCCAGCAACTAAAGTCGAAAATCTGCACTCTGTCGCTTCTACTCGTCAAGTGCATAAACCTACTCGCCGAGTAGGTTGATGATACACATGAACTCGGCGAGTCCCCCCATGGACTCGGCGAGTTCAACTGGCAGACAACAAGTTTTTCGACTTTTTCAACTATATTGCATCAAATATCAAACAAACGAGCCTAGGCTCTGATACCACTGATGGGTTTTGAACATTCTAACACTTCCTAAGTGTACATGCAACCCTAATAAACGTTGGATCTATGTTTGTCTAAGATACATGCAAATAATTATTTTTCCAAGGTTCATATCTTAACTAGCATGGCATGGGGAACGTGAATCAAATAAAGCTAGTAGAAATACTTACCTTGTAGTAGTAGTTGATTGCTTGGAGTTTTAGAGCCTAGCACCAATAGTGTGAATACCTCAAATGGAAATCACAAATCACCACAAACTTGGACCTTTGAGAGAATAGTCACTACTATCTTGAAATCGGCCCTCACCTCAACAAGTGTCAACTAGTGTGATTTCAAGAACTAAAGCCTCCATTATATAGTGTGGTGGATTAGGGTTACATCCATGTAAACCCTAATACCCATGTCTCTTCATTTCCATGAGATCCATGGGTTAAAGCTCCATGGAGTATCCATAGACTTTTCCATTCAAGCCTAGCCCATTCCAAATAAGCATTAGCCCACACTATATAAATATAGAAGCCCGTATTTAATTAGTAATATCTTTGATCTCTAAAATTAATCCTAGATTAATTATAGATCAATACTAATTAAATAATATGATCTTATATTAATATATTAGAACTTATAATATATTAATAAATCATAACTTGTAGTATTCTCAAAATATTATCCATAAATTGTTCGGGTGAAGTGCAACCCAAATGGACCATGCCGGGTCGGGTCAGGTACATACCAAATATAGTTATGGACTTAGACACTATATCCAACATTATTTTCCATAGAATTTATGCCCTTGATAACCATCGTTATTGTACAGTTAGAGACCGAGTTGACATTGGTTGGGAGTTAGATAATTTTAGATGTGCTCCTAGAGGTGGTGTCGAGCAGACGCAATGGACTAATTTTATTTGCATAATGCAGGATCTTCACTTGGAGCCACGTCTAGATCTATGCAGTCAATAGCAGTGAGATAGCGGTTATCGGTAGCTGGTAAAATATCGGTACTAAATAGCGGTACCACAAATAACAACAATAGTGACCGATATTTGACCGCTATTTGACTGATATTTGACAAATATCGGTGGGATAGCAGTGAAATAGCATTTATAGCTAAATTTTTTTTATTAAGTCACTTCATTTATTATTAAAATATAGATATATGGTGGGGGTTTTATGAGATTGATAAACATTTGCTTCAAACATTTTCTAATTTACTATATGTTTTACTTAATGACTATGTATTCATCCAATAAAACACAAGGTTACAAAGGCCCTACATAACATAAAAATACCGATATCCCATTGATATCCCACCGCGATAACCTTTATATTGAATATTGGTCCTTGACCGATATTTGATTTTGAACCGCTATAACTGCATAGGTCCAGATAGATTGGGGTGGGTCCTTGATGTCTCAGATATTTTTTCGGTTTCGTCTGCTAGATCCTTTCTAGATGGCGGTATGTTGTTTTCGGGAGGGGCAGAGACTCGATGGAATAATTTGATTCCCATCAAAATTAATATTGTTATTTGGAGAATTCGGTTACATAGTATCCCAACTCGAGAGACACTTTCTCAAAGAGGAATCATGGTGGAATCCATCTTGTGTCCTATGTGTAATTATCATGTTGAGACAGTTAACCATCTTTTTTCTAGATGTAGTGAGTTGATTAACATATGGTCACATATTGCTATTTGGTGGGGTGTTTAGACTCCAGCTCAGATAACCGTGCAATCTCTTTTTTCTTGATCAGATTCAATTTCTTTGAGGGATGGTCAACGAAAGGTCTTTTAAGCGGTGATTTTTACTACTTTTTGGTATTTGTGGAACTTCCGTAATAATTTGGTTTTCGGCAAGATTCTTCCTGTAACATTCGGTTTTCAAGGTATAATATTTTATTATTTTAATTTGAGAATTTTGGAAGGACTAGGTGAGTTGGTGCCTCAACTCGTCGTGTAGTGTCGAGACTTGGTGATGCAAATTAATGAGCCGACTCGATAAGTTAGCGCTGTGGACATAAACCCAAATTTTCTCGGGGTGGGCCTATTTAAAGGCCCTTATAGCCTCCTTGACACCTCCTATCTGTGCCATTCGTCCCTTGAGAGAAACCCTAGAGTCCTTTGTGAGCTAGAGAGGGAAAGAGGCTAATAGGAGGTCATTTCTTTGTGAAGAAGATCAAGAGTGTTGCATGGATCAAGGAGGAGAGTGGGTGGATCGATTTCATCTTCATTTCAGGCTTCAGATCTGGTATAAACTCATGTCTTCCTTTGTGATTGAATAGATTTCCCTTTTATTGAGAAGTTAGGGCTTGTATCATCTTTTGGTTGGGGTTTTGGGTGCATCCAAACCCTTTTTCGAGTCATCTCTTAGATCTAGACCTTATGAGGTCCAGAGAATCAGAAAGTAGGATGCCATGATTGAGTAAACTTGGAGCTTTGAAGCTATGAAGCTTTAATGGAGTCATAATGGTTTATAGAGCAATATACACCATGCATGAACCCCAAGATAAGACCTTTACGCGAATTTCGGATGCTAGGAGGCTAGATTTGTGGTTTAGAGTTGTAGATCTAACCTCAGTCGATCAGAGTTGAGAGTTGTTGAGACGAATCGCCGAGTCTATGAAACGACTGGACGAGTCGGATCGGGTTTGAACCAGTACCACTGACGCAGTGACAACTCGTCGAGTTGGGAGTCAACTCGACGAGCTGAGTGAATCCCGGTGAGATCAGTGAAGAAATGCGATTGGACTCGGCGAGTCACATGGGTGAACTTAGCGAGTCGGGTCAACCTTGTCTGTTAACTTCGTGTGTGGGTCAGTTACGGACTTTTGGATATCCATAGGCGTATAAGGGTGTTTTTACCTATCCTGAGGGTTAGAGGGTGAACAAAGAGGACTTTAGATATAAAGGGGCAAAATAGTGTTCTTAATTGAGTTGCTCATTTATATTGTTAGGTGGAGGCTAGTCCGGATTACCACGTGTGTATATATTACCTACTAGTCACGAGGTGAGTCTTCTCATTATACTTACCTTGAGTGGTAACCTATGTGTGACTGGAGGGTCTTATGTGCATACTTTGTGTTGAGATATCATGTTATTTGTGTATTGAGATATTCTGTTTATTGCTTGTGATATGTATGCCATGTTTATTGTGTACCAAGTAGAGGGATTATGTCACACCCCGCTAAAGCGGAAACGCAAGGTATGACAGCGATAACGGTTTCAATGCAAAAGATAAAGATACATCACCATAGCAGTATTTAAAAGTTTACAACCCATAGCTTCAAAAGAAACAAAATACAAGTTTTTCAAAATAACATTGTTCAAAATATAGCTTCATAATAGCTTCAACACGATGCAGCATGCTCTATGATGATGAATCTTTACATCCACTTACTAATTACTTCCTGAAAAAGCATGTAAAACGAGCGTCAACTATGAAAATAGTTGGTGAGTATCACAAGTTTATAAAAATCGAGCGTACAATAAGGCTTTTCGTAAGTACAAGTACATTGCTTTAATGATAAAACAAAGTTGATTGCTATAACAAGAAATGAGTTTGTATGTGTATGAGCAAACAATGAGTCTCAACCAAACCTATGACTGAAGCCCTATCGAGATCTATGCTTATCGTTCCATAGATGAATATGGTATCATGCACTCCAGCGATTCGGGCGAGTGAGGAGTTGTCAATTCCTAATAGCGCTATCCATAATGACCATTGGCTCAAAGAGTTAATGGTTAGAGATAAGGGAAGGGCCTTAGTACGATAAGTTACCATGTTCCGTGTTGCATAAACATACATAAAGATACATAGCAATACAATAGCAATCAAGTTTGATAATAAACAATTTAAATACATCATGCAAACAATAGTTTTTCTGGACATGCTTTTCCACCCCAAAACATAAAAACCGAAAATAAGGGAGTGCGTGAATACTCACGATGTTTTGTGTAGACACAAGCGGTACTTCGGGATGCACCAACGTCTTACTACCGGGATCCTACGACATCAAACACACGCACTAGTGAGTTTCCATGTCGATATCTAATGCTAATATACTAAGCTCTACATATAGGGAAATGCCAATTTATGTTTTAGTATTGGATTTTATATCAATTAGTTACACTTTTTCTGAAGTAATGAAATTCTATATATCGGGCGATTAATTACAACCTTGGAATATAAACTTTCCAAATTTTTAAGTCCTTATTACAACATAAATTCACGAAAATAGCATTTGAGGGATAAAAATTCTCAAACTTTTTATTTAACTGTTATTACACAATACTAAGCTGGGAAAATTATAAAAATGGATTTCCAAGTTGTTTAATTATATTTTATGATTTTTGAGCATTTATTTCAATAAAAATTGAAATAAATAGAAAACAGTTTCCAAAATTACCCAAACTTTTTATTTAATTGTTATTATACATAAATAGGCTGGGAAAAATATAAAAGATATTTTTCAGTGGGTATTTCTATTTTTCCTTGCTTTATTCCTTTCAATAGTCATTAATTAAAGAAATAATATTAAACAGTTAAAATAAATCACCATAAATTTTTGTAACATCATTTACAGTATAAATATCCTGGGAAAAATATCAAAAGTGGTTTTCATAATGTATAAACTGGTTTTGGGTATTTATGTATATTTAAGTGTATTTTAGTGCAATTAACTTTAGAAAATAAGAGAAAAATAGTTTACAGTAGAGAAAAATATTCAAAATTTTTATGTAACCTCCTACTCTATAATATTATATCCTGGTAAATTTTCATGAATTTTGGATAATCAGAACTATTTCTCCCATTTTTAGACCATTATAATTACCAAAAATTGGGAAAAATAGTAAAACATGATGGAAAATCTTGAAATTATTTTCTGGAGTCACCCATCACAGGTAAGGTATGCGAAAATTGTTAGATACAATTTTCACATCCTATAAAGTGGTTTTGTAATTTATGATGTTCTAAATAAAAGAAAATTAGAAATCATATGAAACGGTAACAAAAATTGCTGAAATTTGGTGAGGGGTCATTATTCCCCATAAGGATCATCCATGAATTTATTTAGGATTTATTGACCTCTGGAAGTATTTTATATGATTTATGCCCTTGGTTTTAGCAATAATTCTAATAAATCAAAGAAATAACAAAAGCTCTTGAAATTTTCCAGATTATCTCATGCATGAAGGGCTTTCAAAAGGAAAAATGTAAAAAAATATATTCAGAAGAGAAATAAGGGTAATGATTTCAAACAATTTAAGAAAAGTTGCATGCAATAATGCATGAAGTGTAAATGTGGCTGAAGTTCATGAATTTGTGTAGCCCATTCAGTGAGGTTTTAAGCCACGAAATTTCAACCATAATTCACTAGATATGTTAAGTTTATAAGGTATTTTTACTCAGATTTATGGTTGGGTTTAAGGCCATTTTTTAAGCAAGATAAAAATAGTGATCACAGAAAAAGAGCTGTATGCGCAACCTTTTTGTAAAATCTGCTAAAGATCGGATATTTAATATTTTACAGTGAGACCAGTTGGGTTTGAAAGTTAACTCGTGGAACTAACCAATACAAAAAGAATATCATGATTTGGTTAATAAATGACTGAGTTATGACTGTTCAAAGTCGAACAAAGTAATCTGGCAGATTGCATGTTTGCTTGTGTGCATTATTAGGGTATTTCAACAAGAACATCATGCATGTCTTTGGTAAAGCCCGATTTCTAACACATGCATGGAATGAATGAGCATCCAAGATGTACTAGAAATGGTTTAAATGCTTTTGTTCATGCATGAACACAAAAGAAATGGAGGAGAACATGAAATATTAGGTTTTGATGTCACATGATCATATGTGCATCTTTTCCACTCCTTGCATGGGTTTGATCCTGGATTTTCACCATCTCTAACACATGCATTGTGTTATGGTGAGAATCTACAAACCACAAGGGGATAATAAAGATTTCTAGCCATGGAAAGGCATAGAATCCGAAAAGTAGAGAAGACTAAGAAGAAAAAGAGGTTTAAGCATGAAACTATGGAAGAAGATGTTGTTGTTTACCTTGGTTTTGACCTTGAGAGAAGTAAGAACACTTCAAGGGCTTCACAATCTCGAAATTTTGCAGAGAAATGAGAGGATTTTCGTGAGTTTAGAGAGAGGGAAGAAGAGAGTGAAGTGTGTGAAGAGAGTGAAGTGAGAGAGTGAAGAGGGAAGAGGTGGAGTAAGGGTTTAAGCTTAATGATTGTGTTTTGGGGAAGAGAGAGGGCATGGGGAGAGGTGATGGCCGGTTTTTGCATGCATTTTGGCCTCCTCTCTCCTAAATTTTGATCTTTATAAACTTCCCTCCTATATTTTATATAAAAACATTCATTTTTATAAAATGTTTATTAAGCAATTTGATTTATTTAAAAATCTTGTTTTCAACAAATAATTTATGATTAATACTTGTAATTTATATTTCTAGTTCATTGGTATAATCCATAATTTGATTAATAAAATTTGATATTAGGAAGTTTATAGCCAAATTTTATAAAGTTTTTAAGCTTTATAATTTATAACTTTGGATTTTTGGCTCTTTAGGGTTTTTGGAATATTGTTTGATATTCAACAACATGTTGAAGTATAATTAGAATGTTTTAATTTATTTTTAGAGTTTTATATCCTATTTCAATTATAACAAAGCTTGAAGCTTTATTCTAATTATAGTATTGGCATTTCCTATTGTAGCTAAGCAACTTACTAGAATTGTAAGTATCAAGTATATTAGTCCTAGACCTTAGTTGGATCCTAGTTTATGCAAGATTTTTGACCTAATTTATACTACTAGGTCATGGCATGTTGTGCATGAATGGTTATTATAAAGATGCATGAGTCCAAGAATGACCTGAATTGGCAGTTGTCACAGATTAGAGGATCCAAACTGAGTTATGGGACTGGAGGGTCCCACTGAGACACATTGACCAAAGGGTCTTAATGAGTTACAACCTCGAGTGACTAATGAGCTGTGTGTGGTATTTTGGGGAACTCACTAAGCATTTATGCTTACCGTGTTATGTGTTTCAGGTACTTCCGAGGACCGCGGGAAAGCTCCGACATGATTGTACACCTGAATCAAGAAGAGTGATGATCCTGGATTTCTAATAATTGTTTTTGAGAATTTCTGAATAATTATACTTGAGATTTTTGGGAATGATATGAGATATGTTTTACATTAAATTTAAATGAAATATTTGGTTGGAAAATTTACGTTGTTACACTTCCTATGAAATCGAACATTTTTGATGATATTGTTTATAGGGCATTTTTTCGATTTCTAATAGGTGTAAGAAAGTAAAGTTTGGATGGTCTTCTTGGTTACATAATCCAATTTGCTGCTTTACTTATGTAATTGTTCTTTTCTAGCTTCTTGCTAGTTTTAAAATAAAATTTACACTGTTAAAAAAATTATTAGTTTTTAATTTCTATTTTTTGGGAACTATGTTGTTAATCAACATTGGTTTGTTTTTATTCTTTTGGAACCGCAACCACCACTATTCATCTTCCTCTAACTCACCTCCCACCACCACCATCACCGTTCAACATTACCAACAAAATTTGGAGATTGATGTTGCAGGACATGAAAACGGAGAACAATCATTAGTAGAGAAAGTAATCAGATGGAGATTGACATGACTGGTTCACCAAATGGACTTCATGGAATCCATTGTGTTCATCTCTCTACAACCCACACCACCTAACCTCACTCGTACCTTTAGTCATAACCTTGTCTAGCACTTCTCCAAAATCGGAAATCGTAGCCGGAAACTAGAAATAAACACCCACCCAAAAATTTGTCTCCAGGTAAGATGAAATAGACCTACAACATAAGTCTTTAGTCATTAGTTCCAAAAACCGCAAATCATAAATCAATCATTCATATGGGTTCCTGAATGAGAACACAAATCGAATACCATTTCTTTACTTAACTGCAAAATAAAAATAAAAGCATTCAACGATTCATTTATGAAATGAAGCTTGATTTTTTTCCCTTTAGAGGTCAAAGAACATAGATAAAAAAAATACTATCAAAATCAAAGAAACCTAGATGAAAAAAACAAAGTATGTGGAACAAATATGGAAGAAAATGAATTTGCAGATGCAGATATCAGAATCAAAATCGGAACAAAACGAATTCCTAAATGCAAAAATCAGAATCAGAATCAAAACAAAACCCAAAATTTGAAATCGGGAAATCGTGAAAAGTCCAAATCGAGAACAAAATCCATTATCTAATCTACAATAATAATAAAAACGGAGATATACCTCTATGTGAGGCTGAATAACTTGAAGTATGGAAGGAGCTCACATAGACGGACGTGCAGAACAACTGAAACACATTTTCAGCAAAAATTTTACACAATTTGAAGCTTCAATCAATGACATCCCATGTGGGAGCTCGATTAGTGGCTGACGTAGAAGCTCAAAATCTCGGAGATGATGTTGGAGGCTAGGGTTGGTTCTGGGACCGGAGAAGAAGTAACAACGATGATGGTTCTTCAAACTCACGAGGAGGAAAGATATGAGGAATGGGTTTTAAACTTAGGGAAAAAGAAAAGCCACATACATAATAATATTTGGTTTTTAAAATTTTAAAATATCCAAAAATGCCACCTAAGCTAAGGAAACTGATGAAATGAGAAGTAATTTACATGATTCTCCTATTTTATAGGTAAAATGACACTTTAAAGACCTACTGCGTAAGAAAACGTTAATGACCAAATCGGGAAAATAGCAAAAGTTTATTGTGCTACATGGTCATTTTCCAGAACTTTAATCAATATAATACGTTTTCACACGATGATATAAATTGAAGTTGGTCATGTAAACTCAAAACAATAAAACAGTGAACCAAAAAGTCTCCGAAACCAAACCTCAATTGACAATGTACGAATACCCATGCGTCTCCCGTGAAGCGGAGAGCGGCCAATTTCTACTTAGAAAATAAAATGTTTTCCGACTTTAGAGACATTAAAAACTAAATATTTAAAACATGTTTCAATAATATTTAATTGGTTATATTCTTATTGATGAGAGTTTCGTAACAATATATTAGATGGACGTATAAATCTAAATAAGATATCAACTATTGAAATAAAATTACTGGAATTAAAAAATTAATCCTAGAAAGCCAAGTCAAGGTGACCACATAATTAGGACTACTATTGTACATTTATAAATAGTTCATGGTTGATATTTTATCTTTCTATATTTGTTGTTAGAGTTTGTTACTCTTTGTATAGTTGTATAGGGATGAAAATTTCACCCGACCTGGTGGGGAACCCTGATGACCAGCCCCAATCGGGGATGGGTATTCCCTGCCAAAATGGGTACCGGGTATGGGGCCGTGGATTCCCATTATGCTAAAACCGGGGATGGGGCCGGGTATAACAATCCCCAACCCGCCCCGCCCCCGCTTTGATGACTATATATATATATATATATATATATATATATATATATATATATATATATACACACACATATATATATATATATATATATATAGTATATTGTATATGGATCATTTATTGAATTTGAATTAAGTCCACTAAAATGAATTGATCTATATTAGACTATCATAGATAGAGTTTTTATATCAAATTGTGTTCCCAATTCCAAGAGTTCGTCAATCGTCACTTCGATTGACGATCTGTATACCAAATCGTCACTTTTCGTTTTCATGCTTGTTAAACTTTATGATTGATGTAAACAAAATCTGAATATGGCATCTGGTTTTGATCACTTTTTTTTGTAAGTTGAGTTTATTATGTTGATAGATTGTGGATGGGTTGGGGATGGGTCGGGGAAGGACTGCGGTAAGGCCAAAATACAAAGGGGAGGGGATTTAATTCCCCTCATCCGTCGGGGATGGGGATGGGGGAAAGTTTAGACACTTGGAGATGGGGACAGTGATTGTCAACCCCGCTCCAAACCCGCCCTATTTCCATCCCTATAGTTCTATATGTATTGTAAGAGATTTTCTCATTGTTTGTTAATTCAATACACAATTTCTCTCTCATTGATTCGGGTCAACCCCACCCCAAACCCACCCTATTTCCATCCATATAGTTTTATATGTATTGTAAGAGATTTGCTCATTGTTTGTTAATCCAACACACAATTTCTCTCTCATTGATTTGTGTATAAGAGAGTATCAATAAATGTTTTCCTTTTTGTTAGTTCTTCGATCGTTTCTCTGATTATCTTCTCCGATCTTTTTTTCGGATCATCTTCTTCGATTTTTTTGATTCCAATTAGTCATTCTATTGTTGTTTTCATTAATTGTGTTCTTTCGAAATGTCGACATCTAATTCTACCAATTCTGATTCCATTGTTTCACCTATGGAGGATCATATGCATCCGTATTATCTTCATCATGCTGATAGCCCTGGTTTTGTCCTTGTATCATAGTTGCTTACTGGTGAAAACTATAATTCTTGGAGTCAAACAACGTAAATTCCTCTTTCTGTTAATAATAAGACTGGATTCATTAGCGATTCTCTCCTTAAGCTAATGATTCTGAAGCGATTAATTGCAATGTTTCGACGAGGAATAACAAACTGAAAATATCTTGGATTTTAAATTCGGTCTCTTTAATCTCTGCTAGTGTTATGTGTCACACCCCAAAACCGGAATGACGGAAATGTTCGGGGGTGGAGGATGTCATGTTTAGTATCACAAGACATGCATCATAGTAAGTAAAGTAATGAACAACCATTTCATTAGAAAGAAGTGTTTTCAATGTGTGTGTTCACAAAACATAGAGTACATAAGCAAATAACAAAACAAGACTTGGAGCTATACTGCTCCATCTTCTGAATTCCCAGCGTGAATACATGTCTACTAGTTTCCTGAGAACACAAGTTATTTGAAAGAGTTTATCAACAATTAATCTGGTGAGTTCATAAGAGTTTAGTGATGTATAAAAGTTGTAAAATGTTGTTGAAAAATGTAGTAAGTTGTAAGTTTTGTTTAGAAAAGTTCGCCTGTTCCTCCATAAAATCCTATATTTCCTGCATTGATGAAAGATAAGTAAAAATAACTCTACAATCCCTTCTATGAGTACTAAATGGATACAAGTTATATAAAACTCAGAGTAAACAAGCAATCAATTGTGTGTATCTGCTCTAAGACCACAACCAAACAAGGAACAGGGAATAAGGCGGATGACACACATCCCATTGGTTGTTAGATCCTTGTTGTATATAACCCTGGAGTATTCCCTTAGTACTCACGAAGTTAACTGTAATAGTTCCTTTATAGTTTATGAAAAGATTCTTTAAGAAAACCCTTATTTCTTATAATAATATAGTAACCACAGTGGTTCCTTCTATAATCACTTAGTTTATTCTAGCTATATATAATCTAATATCGAATAGGTAGTTAATTGTGTAAATCTGCCCTAAGCCCACAACCAAACAAGGATCAGGAAATGAGGCGGAAGGCACACATCCAACTACTTATTGGACATTAATTATATTTAACCTTTGATGTATAAACTAAGGTATTATAGAGTTAACTACCTAAGGTCCTTTAAAATGATGGTTTAATAAAATGGATTAAACCCTTTACTATTAAGTTTCTAGTTTTGTATATCCAAAGTTCTGATTTGAAAAGTATGTTTTGTACTAGAAAACTGTGCATTGAATTAGTGTCCTATAACCTGACCCATACCTGGTACCCCTTATGATGACTTAATGTATATGAAACATATATATAACTAATATCGAATGGATAATAGGCTGGGTGAATCCACTCTAAGCCCACAACCAAACAAGGAACAAGAAATGAAGCAGAAAGCATACATCTTACTACCTATCAGATATTATTAATATATATCTCTTGATGTATACATTAAGGAATCATAATGTTAGCATTATGGTCCCTTTCTACATAATGTACTAGATCCGAGTGTTCTGTTTGTCGTTTGAAAAGATGTAAGTTTTTCCCTAATTTATAACTATCTTGACTCGAAAATAATTTGCATTAACTTTCAAGTGGAACTGTCACTTTATGAATGTAATGGGAAAATATAAGTACTCAGTTGTCTTATGAATTGAAATTATGACGTACTAATTACCTTAAACATATTTGTTTTATTAAGGTGGTAATGTGAAGGCTAGTTCCCATACTAAACGCTCTCCTTGTCAAAAGATTTTGGAACCAAACTCGACTTCAGCAAACGAGTTGCTAGGTCGTGTAACTTCACACTAAGGTTATATGATCATGTATACCCAATATAACTATCACCTTTTGTTTAGAACAATGCGTTAGTGATTCATTGATATAATTAGATCCTATAGTTGTCCCATGCTATAGCACCTTATTATGTTTGTTCTGTTATAGTATCTTAGTATGTTCTTTTGGTTATCGTGTATTGTATTTTCCTCCCTGTTTCTCTTTATAGTGTGTTCTCTTATGTTATCATGTATTGTATCTAGTACGAATTGAACCTCTAAACTTGTGACATCCCCATTTTCACGGCTAGAAAAGATCGATTTTGTTTATGCTTTGTTTGAAAATCAGAGTAATATTTTAAATAAAAGTGTTGCGGAATTTGTACCAAAACAAAATATGATAAAGATTTATCAAAAGCATTTCCAAAGAAATATATTTCATTAAAAGACTTAGGATGTCATGTTCGTTACAGATCAAAAGCATAAACAATACAATATAAGCCATACTACATTAGTTCATATCACTATATTCGTAATCCCTCATACAAAAACATCACATCTATGCTCATGCGCCACTACCTGTAATACAAGAAACTGAGTGGGTCAGGCTTGGGAGCCTGGTGAGCACATAGGGTTTTCAACCCACAATAAATAAGTTATTTATTTTCAACAATAACCCGATTACCCGTTCCCATTATCCTCACTTCACGTCCCTATACACCTATCATAAGGGACCTAGCCTAAGGATCATCATCGGGATGGACGCTATTGCTAAGGGGATTCCTCAAAAATAAATGTCCTTAAGGCAACCATGTGGGGGATGGAGTACATCGGTGAACACATCGTTCACAAACACCTACAGGTTGTGAGCCTGCTAGCGTTCCACTGGACTGTCTAGAAGAGTTTGTGGTCGTCATCCACACTCTGCTAGATAACAGAATCAACAACATCAACATCGAGGGCTCTCATCCTTTTATCACACATCACCTATTACATCTACCCATGTTTTACCCCAACATTTTCGTAGATATAAAGTACATATACAGTTTAAATCATTGAAAACATGTATAAAAACGTTCATCCAACATAGATAGCAAGTATTCAGATAATATGCACACATAACATGTAATTTATATAAAATACTCAATATCTATGTGTAAGCTGAAAGTAACTATGTACTCACCTAAAAAAGGTGGTGATTCTGCCTTTGAGCAGTGCTTCATTATCTCAAAACAATTATCCCTCGATAAAACCTAGTATCAATACCACTAGGGTTTAGTCTAACGTTAACCGCAACAAATTAATAGTCTGACTATTATTACTATTATATAAGCGTTAAATAATACTCAATATAAATCATAATAATATCCCAAATAATTATTTAAGGACCTAATAACATTACTATAATTATTTGAAAGCTATATTAAAAATTATGTAAGCGTAGCTCACTTACAGCGGATTTTAAAGAAAACCGGGCTTTACTCGGAGCAGCGTTTCCGAACCGAAAGACCCTTTTTTCTCGGGACTCCGGGATCCTCGGGGCTTCTTCGGGTGCCAGGGGGTTTACCTAGGCTTTTAGGGGGGTTTGGGGGGTTAGAGAGAGAAAGAAGTAGGGAAAGGTGTGAAAAATGAGGGTGCCCCGACTCCCTTTTTATAGTCTAGAAAAGCCAAAAACTCATTGAGTTGGACTCAAACTCATCGAGTTCCAGGCCAGGTGTCACCATTTAGTGGCTAGCCTTGGGGAGGAAGCAACGACCAGGATTGTGCCACGTCACCCGATTTCACACAGCAGCCTCCCGACTTAGAAAAATCGTAACTCTTGCATACGAGCTCCATTTTTGACGTTATTTTTTGCACACGTAGGTAAAAACAATATCTACAACTTTCATTTAGACTCCGTCGGCTAATTCTCTACCGATCTTAAAATTAACAGTAGGAGGAGATTAAACTGCTAAATGACCGCGAAGAATTCGTAACTCCTTCATACGGACTCCGTTTTCGTCTGTATTTTTACCGTTGAGTTCCTATTAATGAGATCTTCAACTCTCATTTAGGTCGCGTAAGCCAAAAACTGCTCGAACTAAAATTCGACGTTCGGGCTGTACACTTCTAAGTCGAAACTTCGAAAAATCATAATTTTCTCATACGAAGTCAGATTTGGGCGTTCTTTTTATGGATTTTCTCGGTTTAACATAATCTACAACTTTGGTTTAGATCAATTAGGCTAAAAAGCCTTCTATCATAAATTCAATTTTTACGTCTCCCGGTGTCGTGCCGGTTTTACCGTAAAACTTCGATGGGCCATAACTTCTTCGTTATAACTCAGATTTCGGCGTTCTTTATATGTACGGAACCCTTGTTTCGACCACTACAATTTTGTGTAAAGATATCGGACTTATTTAACACTTTAATTTTGACGCTTATTTTTATCCTTTATTAATTATATCTTTATAATTAAGTGATAAGCACACAAATACACATAATTCATATAGAATTCAAATATTTCATCTTTATTACTTCAAAAAGATTTACAATAGTTTACCTAGACTATTACAATGTCTAAAAATGCTTAGCCCTGAAACCCGGACGTTACAAAACTATACCCATTAAAGTTTACTAATGTTTTACTTGAACTTTTATTGAAAAGACTCATTTTACTAATAAGTTATGCGTTTACTTTATAAATGGAGTTTTGTTAAACTAAAAAGTAACATAAATTTAAGAGAGTTTTTGAAATGTTTTAATCACTTATTAAAGACATAAGCAACCTTTGAAAGATGTTTTAACAAACACTTACATAATTATCAATTATGTTCAACTTGTATTCCCCCCTTAAAGGCATTTAAAACAGTTTAAACGATTGATTACGGGGTATGAACTCACCTGATATGGGTGCATCAAGCGAATACGTGTGTAAGGATGAGAAGCTCCACGAACGAACTCCCAAGACTTAACAACTCCTAAATGATATATATTGACATAATTATAGTGTTTAGAAGCAAACAAATGCAAGGAAACACCTCACGGGACTAGGAAACATTTTGACCAAGTTTTGGAATCACATGTGATGGAACTAAGGGGAATGTATGACCACTTTGTGGAGTGTGTGGCCATGGGTGTGTGGCTAGGGAGTGTTCGGCCGCACACTCATGGTAAAGAGTGCACAAGGTCGTTTTCCAATGGTAGGGAGGCTTGTAGGACTAGTGTTCATCAAGTGTTGAAGCTGGAAAGGCTCTTTGGAGACCCTTAAGAACAAAACAAAGGGGTGTGCGGCCACATGGGGTATGTGCGGCCGCACACTCCTTGATGAACTTGGTTTGGACGTTTTCTAAGGCTCTTATCTAGTAAGTAACAACCTTAGAGGATGGTACTCACGATATGGAAGCTTTTAGGGGTGTTTTGAGGGGTGTACGGCCACACGTGTGTGTGCGGCCGCACACACCATATGATTATGAGTTCTGGGCCTTTTTTAAGATTAATCAAGTGTTCTAAACAAGATTCAAGTAAAAGGGAAAAGTACTTACGTTCTTGAAGCTCTAGGCTGACAATTGGATGCTAGTTGAGAGAGAAATCGAGTTCTAGACTTGGGAGGGTGAGAAGGATTGAAAGAAGGCTGAGATCTATACTTATACACGTGAGTGTGCTGCCAGGAGAGGGGTGTGCAGCCGTACACTCCTTATGTTGGAGTGTAAGGCTCAATTTTGGTGCTTTACATGTACGCGATCCAATCCTTTACTAAATTCTTGAATGTATTGAGCTTTGAACCTTTGGACGAACTCTAAACAAGGCTAAATGATAGCAAGAATGAGTTTGACACTCATTTGAGTTGACTGACTGAGCTTTGAAAGAAAAAAATTTCAGGTTGTCACATAATCCCCCAATTAGATGAAATTTCGTCCTGAAATTAGCTTTCTTAGAGTACTACTAGTGTTGTGCTCCTCTGATTTGCAGAATACCCACTCGTAGACCTGGCAATTCTGCCCTAGTGTTCATGATTGGACTCATACTCGGTCCATCTATCATTACCTCATGTATACAAGTCGTATATAATTAGGATTAGTAAGACAGTCGGATGTGTGACTCTACCCCAAGTCCACAACCAAACAAGGAACAGGAGATAGGGTAGAAACACACATAATAGATCTGCGTAATCATAATCATATACCACCCTCGCGTATACACTGAATAGTGATAGGTGGGCTGTATCCGTCCTTATTCTCTGTGCTCGAAATTGGTCTGATGGATAAATGGTATTTCGTGACGGTCTGCGGACATCTGACGATAAGGCTTCGGAGGACAAAGTATCCTTCGCATGAGTACTTCGGGGTTTAGAATACGAAAGATAAAACCGAGGTTTAGGTCAGATTGTCGATACGAATGACGAAGATTTCGAGAACTTGACAATCGAGGCGATAGAAACATATGAACTTAGTATGGTGAGGACCACACCAACTCATGACGAATGATAGTAACAGACTCTTTACTGAACAAAGTTTTGGCCGATTTGAAAGAAACATCTGTTATACGATGATGTAACGCTAGTGTGTCCGACAATGTATTCTTTGTAAATGTTCTAGTGCTTTCTATTTTCCCCCTGATGTTAACACTTCTAAGTATCGTACCGATATGTGTGAGTACATACAATGAAAATGTTTTGCTAACACTTCTACTTTATACTACGATCCTACTTGGTACCACTATGATTGCCTGTTACATACAAGTTATGAACAATTACGATAAATATGATAGTCGACTGAGTAAATCTACCTTAAATCCACAACCACACAAGGAACAGGAATTAAGGCGAACTCACTCACTCTTAGTCTACAACATCTTAGCTAGGCACAACCCTGATGTATATGCTATGCCATCATAGCTTCTCTGAACGGATCTTTTAGTTCTCTTGAATACTATGATCTATTTCAATACGAGAGTTATTATAATTACTTTTTAAGTGGTTTTCCCCAAGTTTTAATCTTATATAAATATAAATTAATTTATTTTTAAAATAATTACTATTTCAAAAACGTACCGCTGCTTGCTGGCGACTCCGGGGTTGATTCACCTGTGGTGATTATCAGAATGTGTCCATCTGCGCCTGAGTTCTTTACTATCGGGCAGTCCCTCTGGCAGTATCCAGTCTCGCCACAGCCATAGTATGCTTGGTTTTCTTTAACTCCGGGGATTTATGACATCGGTTGAGCCGGTGCCCTGCAGAAACGGACTGTGTGTCCCTTTTTGTGGAAGTTCAGACACTGCATTTCCCGGCATACCCCGGTGTGGTGATAGTTGCACTTTCCACACTTCAGAAGGGTTCCAGCATATCGACTGGCAGGTGCTGGAGGAGCAAGCATTGTAGTGGCGTACATAGTACTCATTTGTTGCTCTTGCAGGGGTGCCTGTGTTGTTTGCTTCTTCTTCCTCTTGTTCCCCGACTTCATATTATAGTCCTTTCCCTTTGATGGCTTGGGAACTGGGACTTCCACGCCATGGCGGACTCCATGGTGGATGAGGCGTTGGGTGTGACAACTGTAAATTCAGGTCATTCTCGGACTCATGCATCTTTATAAAAACCATTCATGCATAGCATGTCATGGCCTAGTAGTATAGATTAGGTCAGAATCTTGCATAAACTAGGATCCAACTAAGATCTAGGACTAATATACTTGACACTTACGATTCTAGTAAGTTGCTTAACTACAATAGGAAACGCCAATACTATAATTAGAATGAAACTTCAAACTTTGTTACAATTGAAAAAGGGTATAAAACCCTAAAAATAAATTAAAATATTCTAATTACATTTCAATATGATGGTGAATATTAAACAATGTTCCAAAAACCCTAAAGAGCCAAAAATCCAAATTTATAAATCTTAAAGCTTAAAAACTTTATAAAATTTGGCTATAAACTTCCTAATATCAAATTTATAGTAATCAAATTATGGATTATATCAATGAAATAAAAATTTAAATTATCAAACATTAAACATAATTTATTAGTTAAAAACAAGATTTTTAAATAAATCAAAAATTGCTTAAAGAATCACTTTTATAAAGATGAGGGTTTTATAAAAATTAAGGAGGGAGTTTTATAAAATTTGAATTGAGGAGAGAGAAGGCCTTTATGGCACTCAAAAATCCGGCCACCCTCTCCCCATGCCTTTTCTCCTCCCAACACTTCAATCATTAAAACACAAAACCCTCACTCTTCTACTTCTCTCTTCACTCTCTCTCACACTCCACCTTTCTAAAACTCAAACTATCTTCCTCTCTCTCTAACTCATGAAAATATTCAGTCAAAAACACCTCTCCACACTCAAATCTTCATCTTCTAAGACTATTCTTCAAGGTAAACACGAAAATCACTCATATTTCCTTACTTTCCTTCTTGTTTTTTTTTTTAGGTTTTTCTTGTATTTCTCTTTCTTCTACACCATTCTTTATGAACATTCATGAACATGTTCATAAATGTAGAGTTTGATGATGATGGTGGTAGGGTTTCACCCAAAAACAACATGCATGTTGTTTAATGGTGAAATCCAAGGACCAAAACTTATGTCAAACACTAAAAATTCGGATCTTTGCAAGTTTTAAAGGTTCAAACACCTTATGAATTCAAGTATTTCTTTTAAAAAACATCACTATAACAAACATATGTCCATGCATGGTCTTCAAACCGTGATGCATGTGATGAACACCAAGCTAATGAGCTTGATGATCAAAGTACATTGTTAATAATGCATGTAAACGATTTTGTCTATAAAAATATCTAAAGTTCTTTTCTGTTCAAACAAAATTTTTTCCAGATTCCCATTATGGTAATATGAACATCTGGAAAATTTCAAGAGCTTTTATCATTTCTTTGATTTATTAAAATTATTGCAAGAAAACAAGGGCATAAATCACATAAAATACTTCTAGAGGTCTATAAATCCGGAATAAATTCATGGATGATCCCTATGTTGAATAATGACCCCTCACTAAATTTCATCGATTTTTGTTGCTGTTTGGTATGATTTCCGATTTTCTTTTTGTTTGGGTATAATAAATCACAAAACCACTTTAGAGAGTGTGAAAATTTTATCTAACAATTTTCGCAGCCCGTACCTATGGTGGGTGACTCAAAAATAATTTCAGAATTTTTCATCATGACTTACTATTTTTTCCGATTTTTGGTAATTATAATGGCCTAAAAATAGGAAAAATAGTTCTGATTATCCAAGATTCATGAAAATTTACCAGAACATCATGTTGTACAGTAGGAGGTTACATAAAAACTTTGATGATTTTTATCTACTGTAAAATATTTTTCTCCTATTTTCTAAGGTTAAATACACTTAAATACACTTAAATACACATAAATACCCAAAACCGGATTATACAATATGAAAACCATTTTTGGTATTTTACCCAGATTACTTATATTGTAAATGATGTTTCAAAAATTATTGGTAATTTATTTTAACTGTTTAATATTTATTCTTCAATTAATGATTATTTAAAGGAATAAAACAAGAAAAAATAGAAATACCCACTGAAAAATATCTTTTATATTTTTTCCAGCCTAGGTATGTATAATAACAGTTAAATAAGAAGTTTGGGTAATATTGGAAACTGTTTTCTATTTATTTCAATTTTTATTGGGATAAATGCTCAAAAATCATAAAATATAAATAAACAGCTTGGAAATCCATTTTTCTATTTTTCCCAGCTTAGTATTGTGTAATAACAGTAAAATAAAAAGTTTGAGAATTTTTATCCTTTGAATGCTATTTTTCGTGAATTTATGTTGTTAAGAAGACTTAAAAATTTGAAAAATAGTTAACCATATCAAAAATTTCAAGGAAAATTTTCTGGAAAACCTCTATTGTATTTACAATGAAAATACAAGGTTTGACAATTTTTGGAAACTGTTAGGTAATATTTTACATTTTTAGGAATATAAAACACCTTTAAATGTGTAGAAATACCTTTAATTTATATTACTAAATCTGGAAAAATTAATATCCCAAAGTTGTACTAATCGCATAACTTCTAGAATTTCATCATTTCAGAAAAAGTGTAACCAATTAATATAAAATCCAATATTATAACATAAATTGGCATTTCGCTATATGTAGAGTTTAGTATATTAGCATTAGATTTCGACATGGAAACTCACTAGTGTGTGTTTGATGTCGTAGGATCTCGGTAGTAAGACGTTGGTGGATTCTGAGGCATTACTTGTATCTTCTCGAAACATTGTGAGTATTCACGCATTCTCTTATTTTTAGTTTTTATGTTTTGGGGTGGAAAAGCATGTCCAGAATAACTAGTATTTGCATGTTGTATTTAAATTGATTTGTATCAAACATGATTGCTATTGTATTACTATGTCTCTCTATGTATGTCTATGGAACACGGAACATGAGAACTTATCATACTAAGGCCCTTTCCTTATCTCTAACCATTAACTCTTTGAGCCAATGGTCATTATGGATAGCGCTATTAGGAATTGACAACTCCTCACTCGCCCTATTGCTGGAGTGCATGATACCATATTCATCTATGGAACGATAAGCATAGATCTCGATAGGGCTTAGTCATAGGTTTGGTTGAGACTCATTGTTTGCTCATACACATACAAACTCGTTTCTCGTTATAGCAATAAACTTGTATTCATTAATAGCAATCAACTTTGTTTCTCATTAAAGCAATGTACTTGTATTTATGAAAAGCCTTATTTCAAGCTCGATTTATAAACTTGTGAACTCACCAACTATTTTCATAGTTGACACTCGTTTTACATGCTTTTTCAGGAAATAATTAGTAAGCGGATATAAAGATTCATCATCATAGAGCATGCTGCATCGTGTTGAAGCTATTATGAAGTTATATTTTGAACAATGTTGTTTTGGAAAACTTGTACTTTGTTTCTTTTTAAGCTATGGGTTGTAAACTTTTAAATACTGCTATGGTGATGTATCTTTATCTTTTGCAATGAAATTGTTATCGCTGTCATATCTTGTGTTTCCGCTTTAGCAGGGCGTTTAGCACTATCGAATGTGGCCGGGTTAGAAGACAACACATCTCCTTGGGTAGGGGCAGTTAAACCTCAGATGTACCTTTATATCTTCTTACTCTCTGGAGTAACCATCTCAGGGCATAGTGCTGCCAGGTCGCAAAACCTGTCAGTATAGGTCACTATGTCTGAGCCAATCATGGTATGCTCCCATAGTTTTTGTTCCAGCTTTTGAACTCGGCGAGTCGGCCAAGGGGACTCGGCGAGTCTAGTCTGTGCGAGGAAAACCCTAAATTCGAGACTTGGAGCCTATTTAAATGTCTCATTCTCTCCGCTAGGGTTCCTTTACTGCCTCTTTCACCCAGAGCATCGAACCCTAAGCCCCATTGTTGCTCATTCAAGCTCTCAAGCCATTTTTGGGGTGAAATGAAGGAAGAAGAAGAAGGGGAATCATTGAAGCTTCAAGGATTGGTCTTAGATCTAAAGATTTGTGGAAGCTTTTTGAGTTATTGAAGGTATTAAGTCGTTCTCTCCTTTAGATCTAGTATGGCTGTGAGTTTGGGGGGGGGGGGGGGGTTTCTAGCCATGATTAGTTACCTCTTTTGAGTTAGAAGCCAGATCTGAAGTTGCTACTTCAGATCTAAGCATTTTATGGTCTTGAGAAGCATAAAGTATCAGCCCTTGAGTTGATTATGGAGCGTCTTTGCCTTAAACCCTAGTTTATGGTGTATTTTGCCTAGATCTCCTTCTCTACATGTAAAGTTTGCAAATTTATGTAAGGAATAGGCTTGGGAAGGGTAGATCTACAGCTTGGAGTCCATGCATGACTCAAAATTCCTCTGCATGTAAGGAGATCTGAATGGACTCAGCGAGTCCTTTGAGTGGACTCGGCGAGTAGCATGAAGAGTAGGAGCAACTCGACGAGTAGGATAAACAGCTCGCCGAATCAGATGAAGACTGCCTTGTACCCGATGAGTCTGTTCTTGGACTCGGTGAGTCAGGTTGTGAAACACCAAACCCTTCGAGTTGAGACTCGAATCAGTGAGTCGGGTGGAGACTCGGTGAGTTGGACAGGTCAGGACTCAGAAATCGGTAGACTCGACGAGTCATGGACTGACTCGGCGAGTCAAGACGCGAAAGAAAGGACTTTGAATTTATGAACTCGGCGAGTCAGTAGGTTGACTCGGCGAGTAGGGTTGTCCTGGGAGGTTGACCTTGACCAGGACTTTGACTTTGACTAGGGTTGACCTGGGAGGTTGACCTTGACCAGGACTTTGACTTTGACCAGGGTTGACTTGGTTGTCTTTTGGGGGTCAGTTAGACTCAGTGGTGAATTGATATTGGTAGTTCGGGGAGCAGGAGTTCAGTGAGTTTCCGGGCAGCAGCTAGTGAGATCATCAACAAGTTCAGCCAGTGCAAGTGAGTTTCCCTTTGTGTGAATGGGTCTAAGGCCACAATGCCGGCCCATGTAGTTATGAGTAGAAGACCCGGGGGCTTGCCCTAGGCACAGTATGCTAGTATGATATTCAGGACGAGGTCCATTAATAGCGGGCGGGCGCCCAAGGATTTGTTTATATGATAGTTTATACTTGTTGTCTGTGTGATACATGTATGTGCCTGGTAGGGAAGTGAGTGTGGGTGAGGTCCCGTATCTTAGCAATAGCAGAGTGTGGATGGGGTTCCATATCTCATTAGTAGCAGAACATGGGCGAGGCCGAAGTTAGGGAAAGAGTGAGAGTGGGCTGGGCCCGTACCTCACTACGAGTAGGAGCGTGGACAGGGTTCCATGGCTCATCAGTAGCAGGACAGGGGTGAGGCCCAGGATAGGCGAGGCCTTAGGAGAAGATCAGTCGTACGAGTTTAGCTTATGTGTTGTGATATGTTTATGTGTTATTATTTGTTGGCGGGCGAGGCCCTGTGACTGGCGAGGCCTAAGTGAAATAGATCTGTATCCGAGCGGGGCTCGAAGCCAGGCGGGGCCGTTATAGCGGGCGAGGCCCGAGGCAGGGGGCGAGGCCCAGGATAGCGGGCGTGGCCTAGTATGTGCAGTATGTGTTTATGCATGGTATGTGGTAGGGTGAGGAACTCACTAAGTTTCGTGCTTACGGTTTTCAGTTTTGGTTTTAGGTACTTCCAGTAGCGGAGGGAAGAGCTCGGGGTGATCGCATGGAACACACTATAGATTAGACAGCCTGGGAATGTTTACTCTGATAATGAACATGTGTTTTGAAAATTAATACTCTGATTATGTTTTGGAATGATGAATTTGCTTAAAGTAATGTTTTATTAAAAGGAATTTTTGGTCTTAAATTTTGGGTCGTTACAGATACCATTTGCTTGAATTTGGGTTAGGGCGGCTACCGTTGCTGCTATTACCGCTGCCTAGAAAGCAGCTAGGTTGAACTGTGGTGGCTGATTCTCCGTCGTGCTGTTGACTATGCGTTTCACTGGTCTACTGCGAGGCATCTTTTGCTAAGAATACAAAGATGAGATGAGATAAGTCTATAGCAGTGGAGATAAGCCGAAACCTAAAAGACAAGGTTATCCTAGTTCTGAATGTATTGGGTCCTAATTTCCATAGGGTTCTGGAAACGATTCATAAAAGAGTTTATATCGAATAAACTTTATGAATGAGAAAGGATATCCTCGAATGAATATCTGTTACCTAAATAACTATTACCAGTTGTATGTAAAGCAAATAACCCTAACACATAGGGTGAATAGTGTTTCCACTAACTCATTAAGTTAACCAAGATTATTAGTTATTAGTGTGACGTATATGATGTTATGGTTACTTCCTGATCCTTCCTTGAGAACTTCTTTTGAACTTACTCTTGTTCCTTCTTGACTCTTTTGCCGATTACTATGAGGACGTGGTTACATCTATCGAGGTTTGTCGTGCGAGAATGGGAGTGTATAAAGAATCTACGAGATTAAAGCTAACTTTATGGGGTGATCCTTACAGAGTCCTTCTATAATCGTACAATGCATACAAGTTGTATATAATTTAAGATTAAATAGACCTTCGAATAAGTGATCCTACTCCAAAACCACAAGCACACAAGGAACAGGTAGTGAATCATAGATCATATATTCTAAGTCTATAAAATCTCAATTATATAAAACCTTGGAAATATACATTGAAAGATTATAGACCTATCCATAAGGGTCTTTTAAGTTATCACATCAGTTATTTTTATAAAGCCTAAAATACTCCTATAGTATTTTAATGTAATGTACTTAGAATGTTTCAAACTTGTTATCGTGTTATAGTATCATAGAATACTCCTATAGTATTCTAACTTTCATGTTCTGATCTAGAGATCCTTTGTAAAGAGTTAGGTAAGTTTTAACACCGATGCAACACTACATCACTCCCAAGCACATGTCATTCGCATCTCAAATGAATATAGTTGATCAGGCTATATTGATCCCAGATACGATTTACTTAACTGCCCAAGTTTGACCTCAGTATTCAACCTTTAAATACTTATGTTCTGTTCTTATGATACTTGTTCTAGTAAGTACATGTATAATCAAGTAGGTATATTTTTATAACTTATTGTTATTTTCTAAAATTATATTATTATCCAGAGCATTTAAGCTCCATTGTATTTATAGTTGTATATCTTGTATCGGTTGATATACTTAGTTCACTATAAACAATGCTCTAATACCAATCTGTCACACCCCAAAACCGGAACGGCGGAAACGTTCGGGGGTGGAGGACGTCATGTTTAGTATCTCAAGACATGCATCATAGTAAGAAAAGTAATGAACAACCATTTCATTAGAAAGAAGTGTTTAAAATGTGAGTGTTCACAAAACATAGAGTACATAAGCAAATAACAAAACAAGACTTGGAGCTATACGGCTCCATCTTCTGAATTCCCAGCGCGAGTACATGTCTACTAGTTTCCTGAGAACACAAGTTATTTGAAAGAGTTTATCAGCTATTAAGCTGGTGAGTTCATAAGATTTTAGTGATGTATATAAGTTGTAAAATGTTGTTGAAAAATGTAGTAAGTTGTAAATTATGTTTAGAAAAGTTTGCCTGTTCCTCCAGAAAATCATTATATTTCCTGCCTTGATGAAAGATAAGTAAAAATGACTCTACAATCCTTTCTATGAGTACTAAATGGATACAAGTTATATAAAACTCAGAGTAAATAAGCAATCAATTGTGTGTATCTTCCCTAAGCCCACAACCAAACAAGGAACAGGGAATGAGGCGGATGACACACAACCCATTGGTTGTTACATCCTTATTGTATATAAACCTGGAGTATTCCCTTGGTACTCACGGAGCTAACTGTAATAGTTCCTTTATAGTTTATGAAAAGATTCTTTAAGAAAACCCTTATTTCTTATAATAATATAGTAACCACAATGGTTCCTTCTATAATCACTTAGATTATTCTAGCTATATATAATCTAATATCGAACAGGTAGTTAATTATATGAATCTGCCCTAAGCCCACAACCAAACAAGGAACAGGGAATGAGGCGGAAGGCACACATCCAACTACCTATTGGATATCAATTATATATAACCTTCAATGTATAAAACAAGGTATTATATAGTTAACTACCTAAAGTCCATTAAAATGACGGTTTAATAAAATGGATTAAACCCTTTACTGGTAAGTTTCTAGTTTTGTATATCCAAAGTTCTGATTTGAAAAGTATGTTTTGTACTAGAAAACTATGCATTGAATTAGTGTCTTATGACATGACCCATACCTGGTACCCCTTATGATGACTTAATGTATACGGAACATATATATAACTAATATCGAATGGATAATAGGTTGGGTGAATCCGCTCTAAGCCCACAACTAAACAAGGAACAAGAAACGAAGCAGAAAGCATACATCCTATTACCTATCAGATATTATTAATATATATCTCTTGATGTATACATTAAAAGGAATCATAAGGTTAGCATTATGGTCCCTTTCTACTGAATGTACTAGATCCGAGTGTTCTGTTTGTCGTTTGAAAAGATGTAAGTTTTTCCCTAGTTTATAACTATCTTGACTAGAAAATAGTTTGCATTAACTTTCAGGTGGAACTATCACTTTATGAAAGTAATGGCAAAATATGAGTACTCAGTTGTCTTATGAATTGGCATTCTAACATACTAATTACCTTAAACATATTTGTTTTATTAAGTTGATAATGTGAAGGCTAGTTCCCATACTAAATGCTCTCCCTGTCAAAAGATTCTGGGAACCAAACTCGACTTCAGCTAACGAGTTGCTAGGTCATGTAACTTCACACTAAGGTTATATGATCATGTATACCCAATATAACTATCATATTTTTTTTAGAACAATGCATTAGTGATTCGTTGGTATAATTAGATCATGTAGTTGTCCCATGCTATAACACCTTATTATGTTTTTTCTGTTATAGTATGTTAGTATGTTCTTTCGGTTATCGTGTATTGTATTTTCCTCCCTGTTTCTCTTTATTGTGTGTTCTCTTATGTTATCGTGTATTGTATTTAGTACGAACTGAACATCTAAACTATACCCATTATAGTTTACTAATGTTTTACTTGAACTATTATTGAAAAGACTCATTTTACTACTAAGTTATGCTTGTACTTTATAAATGGAATTTTGTTAAACTAAAAAGTAACATAGCTTTAAAAGAGTTTTTGAAATGTTTTAATCACTTATTAAAGATATAAGCAACCTTTGAAATATATTTTAACAAACAATTACACAATTATCAATTCTGTTCAACTTGTATTCCCCGATTAAAAGCATTTAAAACAGTTTAAACGATTGATTACGGGGTATGAACTCACCTGATATGGGTGAATCAAACAAATACGTGTATAAGGATGAGAAGCTCCACGAATGAACTCCCGAGACTTAACAACTCCTAAATGGCATATACTGCTATAAATATAGTGTTTAGAGGCAAAAAAATGCAAGGAAACACCTCACGGGACTAGGAAACACTTTGACCAAGTGTTGGAATCACATGTGATTGAACTAAGGGGAGTGTATGGCCACTTTGAGGAGTGTGTGGCCAGGGAGTGTGCAGCCGCACACTCATGGTAAAGAGTGCACAAGGTCGTTTTCCAATGGTAGAGAGGCTTGTAGGACTAGTGTTCATCAAGTGTTGAAGCTGGAAAACCACTTTGGAGACCCTTAAGCACAAAACAAAGGGGTGTACGGCCACATGGGGTGTGTGCGGCTGCACACTCCTTGATGAACTTGGTTTGGACGTTTTCTAAGGCTCTTATCTAGTAAGTAACAAGCTTAGAGGATGGTACTCAGATATGGAAGCTTTTAGGTGTGTTTTGACGGTTTTTTGAAGGGTGTACGGCCACACATGTGTGTGCGGCCGCACACACCATATGATTATGAGTTTTGGGACTTTTTTAAGATTAATCAAGTGTTCTAAACAATATTTAAGCAAAAGGGAAAGAGTACTTACGTTCTTGAAGCTTTAGGTTGACAATCGGATGCTAATTGAGAGAGAAATTGAGTTCTAGACTTGGGAAAGTGAGAAGGAATGGAAGAAGGCTGAGATCTATACTTATATATGTGAGTGTGCTGCCAGGAGAGGGGTGTGCGGCCGCACACCCATGTGTGTAGCCGTACACTCCTTATGTTGGAGTGTAAGGCTCAATTTTTTTGCTTTACATGTACGCGATCCAATCCTTTACTCAATGCTTAAATGTAATGAGCTTTGAACCTTTGAACGAACTCTAAGCAAGGCTAAATGATAGTAAGAACGAGTTTAACACTCAGTTGATTTGACTGACTGAGCTTTCAAAGCAAAAAAAATTGAGGTTGTCACATTATGTTTAATGATATTGCATTTGAGAGCTGGAATGATTTGAAAGAGCGATTTCAACAAGTTAATGCTCCACACATCTTTCAAATTCAAAGCGAGCTTTCAAATATCAATAAAAATCACGATGTCATTGGTGTTTGCTTTACTATACTCAAAAGTCTCATTGTTAAACTCATCAATTTTAGGCCACATTGTACATGCAATAAGTGTAATTGTTGTGTTGTTGAGAAAATCAACAGATATTTTCGTAATGAGCATATTATGATATTTCTAATGGATTTAAATGATTCTTTCTCTAAAACAAGAGGAAAAATCCTTCTCATGGATCCTCTTCCCTTGATCAACTATGTTTTCTCATTGATTGTTCAAGAAGAGAAGCAAAAATCTCTTAGTCATGCCACAAATGTTCGGCAGTCAATGACGTTTGTTGCTAAAGCATCACATTGTTCTTCTCAAGCTCGCAAGCCTTTAACAAATGCTAGATCCAATAACAGAGATAGACCATATTATAATCACTTCAAATTGCAGGGACAAGTTGTGGATAAGTGTTACAAACTTCATAGATACCCACCTGGATATAAATCCAAAAACAGAGTTGTTGCTGTTAAAGCTCATGATGATCCTTCAGATCAAATTTCTTCTATTAATAATGATCTTTCCAACATGTTAAATGGATTTTATCAAGAACAGTGCAAACAAGTGATATCAAATTTATCCAATCACATGATTACCATTAATCCTCGTGAGTAAACTACTACAGGTAAATGCTATTCATTATTTATTAATTCTGGACAAAAATTGCACAAATGGATATTGGATTTTGGTGCTACTCAGCATGTTTTCTTGAAATTGAAATTTTTCTAAACACTAGAAGAGTTTATCATCACATAGTTACCTTAACTAACAAAATTACTGTTCTAGTTAATTTTGTTGGAGATATTAACATATATCATCTCATTGTTCTTAAAGATGTTCTCTATGTTCCTTCTTTTGATTAGAATCTCATCTCTATAAGTTCTTTAAATAATAATCAGAGCTTAATGGTTCATTTTACATGTGATTATGCTCTAAGGCAGGATACGAGGGAAATGAAGCTGACTGGCAATGTTGATTTGTGTTTAGAATTATATGTGTTGGATGATAGCAAATTCAAGAAGCATGATCTCTAGTTAGCAATGTGAAAAATGTGTCTTTGGATGTATGACATAGTAGGTTAGGGCATCCTTCTATATAGTCTTTGTTTCAATAAGATTTCACTTATCTGTTAAGAAAATTAAGCAAGATTTGTTTTCTCATTATGTTTGTCCTCTTTCTAAATAGAAACAATACCCTTTGTATCCATGAATCTCCTTCAAAAAGACTGTTCTTCCCTTATACATTGTGATATTTGGGGACCATATCACATTCCTTCTTGTCAAGGTTTTAGATATTTTGCTATCATTATGGATGATTATAACAGATACAGATGGGTATATATGCTTAAAAACAAGTCTGATATAATTCAAATCATTCCTTCATTTTATCAAATGGTTGTCACTCTGTTTGAAAACAAAATCAAGATTTCTAGATCTGACAATGCTAAGGAACTTGAATTTAAAGATTTCTTTGAAACTAATGGAATAATTCATCAGAGATCTTCTGTTGCTAGACATCAATAAAACTCTGTTATTGAGAGGAAACATCATTGTTTTCTTAATGTTTCAAGAGCATTGTGTTTTCAGTCAAATCTGCCCATTGGTCTTTGGAGTGAGTGTATTTTGACTGTATACCTTATTAATCATTTGCCATCCAAAATTCTTCAAAATGAAACTCTATTTTATAGATTATATGGAAAACATTATTTACATTCACATATGAGAAGTTTTGGTTGTTTAGACAATGCATCCACTTTACAAGCTGGAAGAACCAAGTTCAATTCAAGAGATAAATCGTGCATATTTGTTTGCTATCCTCTCAATATGAAAGCTTACAAATTTTATGATTGATCTACTAAAGAGTTCCTTTTTTCAAGAGATGTTTTCTTTCATGAAACTATATCTCCTTTCAAAAATGGCTCTGTATCTTCAACTGATATAGGTCTTTTTAACCAAATTGTTATGCCATTTCCAATGACTGATGAGTTCCTTTTGAAGCTACTTCCAATGATACTCAACCTGATCATGTCCCAATTCCATCACAGGAAATTCAGATTCCTACACATGTTCCTACACAAAGTTCTTGGCTAGTTCGAAATAGAAATCCTGCTACATACTTAAAGTATTTTCATTGTAATTCTTTGAAACATTCCAAAACCACTTCTTCTTTGTACCCTTTGGAGGATGTCATAAGTTATGAAAAATTGTTTTTTTCTCATAAGGCCATGGTGATGAGCATTTCTACTAATTTTGAGCCTCAAAATTATAATCATGCTGCTAAATACTCTGAGTGGTTCAATGCAATGGATGCTAAGTTAAAAGCAATGCATTCTACAACACTTGGACCATAGTACTCCTAACTTCAAAAAAACATATTATACGTTGTAGATGGGTATACAAGCTTAAATTTGGAAGCAATGGTCATATTAAAATTCACAAAGCAAGGCTTGTTGCTATAGGTTCAGTCAACAGGATGGTGTTAACTTCTTTGACACTTATACGTCTGTATCTAAATTGGTTACAATCAAACTTCTTCTTTCTATAGCTGCTGCAAAATCATGGAGTTTGGTCCAACTAGATGTAAATAATGCTTTCCTCAACGGTGATCTAATAGAAAAAATTTATATAGACATCCCACCTAGTTTAAATGTTCAAGGACACAAGTGTTCAAATGGTACAAAATTGGCATGTCGTCTGAATAAATGTATTTATGGATTAAGACAAGCTTCTCGTCATTGGTTTGAGAAGTTGTCCAATTTTATGATAAAAAATTGGTTTCGAACAATCCAAATCCGATTATTCTTTGTTTTTTTAAAGGAACAAGGACCAATTATTTTTGTCTTTTGGTTTATGTAGACGACATTTTGATCACATGATCATCAGTTAAAGAAATAAATTCTTTGAAAAGTAAATGGATTGATCAACTTAAACTTAAAGATTTGGGATCTTTGGTTATTTTTTGGGTTTGGAAGTTTCATGTTCTAAAGAAGGAAATTTTGTATCTCGGTGAAATTACACTCTTCAACTAATTGAATATTTGTGGCTCTTAGGTGCTAAACCTGTTTTCACTCCAATGGATCCCATAAACAATTTACAATGTAATGTGGGTGATGTATATGATGATAGAGCTCGTTATCGAAGGTTAGTTCCATTGTTCAATTACTGGTTTTTGTATATTCCTAGGAGCAGAATATAGAGCCATGGTTTCTACTACTACTGAAATTATTTGACTGAGACAACTTTTAGGAGATCTTGTTTGTCCTCCGAAAGAAGCCACGTTGCTTTTTTGTGATAATGATGTTGCAGTTAAGATTGCATCCAATCCGATTTCCCATGAGCGTACTAAACATATTGAAATCAATTTTCATTTTGGTCGTGACAAATTCATTAATAAGATAATTCGATTAATGCCCCTTCGATCTGATTTCCAGTTAGCAGATATGTTTACTAAACCTCTTCAATCTACAAAGTTGCAACCTTTCATGAGTAAGATGGCATTGAAGAACTTATATTCCCCTCTGCCATCTTCACTGGGAGAGGGGGGGGGGATATTAGGACTACTATTATTTTTATGTTAGAGTTCATGACTCTCTCCATAATTGTATATGTATTGTAAGAGATTTGCTCATTGTTTTTTTATTCAATACACAATTTCTCTCTCTTTTATTCATGTGATAGATGGTGAGCTTTCATCGAGTCTATATAATGAGTTCCATCTAATGTAGTTAAATGGAGAAAGTTCTAGTGGGAGGCCAAATACAACCTTTTCCGTGGTTACGAACGAAAGAAATGTCATTTTGAAAAAATCGGGCATCAAAGATAATTTGGTTAATAGTTTTACTTAACCACTCAACAAAGAAGCCTTTTGGAGACAATAATGCCCAATTTAGTCTTCCGTTATAGGTCTAGTATCACCAGCACAAATATGATAAAATGTCATGTCATTGCCGGTTTTATCACCATACAAAACCATAACCATATTATAATAGAATGTCATGTCATTGCCTATTTTATCACAATACAAATGTGATAGGCTTTATTTTTTTTATTCATAAAAATTCAAACTTATTCTAACCAAAGAAAGAATTATAAAAAAAAATTGATTTATTTTGAAAAATATAAATAAGAAAACTTAGAAATAAAATTAAAAAGAAAGTCAGAAAAACTATGGAAAGAAGATAAAAAAAAATAGACAAAAACAAAAAAGAAAATTAGAATTAAAAAGGGAAAATATTTTGATTTAATAAAATAAGAAAAATTAATAATTATAACCAATTTACATTAAAAAGACAATTAAAAAAACATGATTGCTTAACCCTTGTAGACGCTATGTTTCATTTTCAAAAGCTCCAAATTAGCGTTCTTGTGCATGTATACTGTTTGATAGTGGTGCGGAAAGGAGTTTCGTGAGCCACAAGTTTAAACATCTACTCAAACAAACACCATAATTACTAAACGAAACATCCACCATCGAAATGGCAAATGGAAAGACAGAAAGTGCTAACGACATATACATAGGTTGTACCCTCACACTAAACAACTATTCTTTTCAAATCAACCTTATCCTAGTCTCAATAAAAAGCTTCGACGTTATCATCGACATGGATTGATTGCGTCCTCACCGTGATATTCTATGCTACGAAAAGGTCGTTCGCCTTAATCTGCCAAATGGCGAAACCCTCGCCATTTACGGCGATAAACCCAGTACAAGCCTTCGCATCATCTCTTGCGTTAAAGCTCAAAAATATCTACGCAAGGAATACCATGTATTCTTGGCACACGCCGTGGATGAAAAGCAAAAAGCAAAAGACATCAGGAGCATTCCTGAAGTATGTACTTTTCCTGACATATTTCCTAAAGATCTTCCAGGAGTACCACCAGAACACTAAGTCGAGTTTAGAATCGACTAGATTCCTAGAGCTACCCTCGTAGCCAAATCACCGTACCATCTCGCACCGGTAGAGATGTAGGAATTATCCAACCAACTAAATGAACTACTCAGCAAAGGATTCATCAGACTGAGCTTCTCAACTTAGGGAGCATCGGTCTTGTTCGTGAAGAAGAATAATAGGTCATTCCGCGTGTCCATCGACTACAACGAACTGAATAAACTTACCATCAAGAACATATATCCTCTACCACGAATAGACGACTTGTTCGATCAACTTCAAGGAGAAAACTACTTTCCAAAGATCGACCTAAGATCCGGGTACCATCAACTACGATTCTAGGAGAATGATGTTCCCAAAATGACATTCCAAACTCGATATGGTCACTATGAGTTCGTAGTGATGCCCTTCAGACTAGCAAATGCACCCGTAGTGTTCATGGACTTAATGAACCGGGTATGTCATTCTTTCCTAGACAAATTCATGATAATAATCATAGATGACATACTCGTCTACTCACATAGTAAGGAAGAACATAGTCAGCACCTACGACAAGTACTAGAAACATTAAGGGGGGAGAAGTTATATGCGAAGTTCTCAAAGTGTGAGTTTTGGATTTTGAAAGTAGATTTCATAGGTCATGTGGTCAGTGAAGAAGGAATACACATGGAACCCTCCAAAATTAAAGCGATCAAGAATTGGTCTGCACCAATAACGCCAACAGAAATCCTCAAGTTCTTAGGTCTTGGTGGCTGTTACTGCAGATTCATACAAAACTTTTCCAAAATTGCTAAACCACTTACCATCCTGACTCAGAAGGGTGTAACTTTCATATGGGGAGAGAAACTAGACACTGCATTCCAAACACTTAAGCAAACCCTGTGCAGTGCACCTATTTTGTCTCTTCCAGAAGGGACATAAGATTTTGTAGTATACTGCGATGCATCCATTCAAGGGCTAGGTTGTGTGCTTATGCAATGAGGAAAGGTCATTGCATATGCCTCGAGAAAACTAAAGATGCACGAGGTCAACTACACTACTCATGACCTTCAGCAAGGTGTAGTAGTGTTTACTCGGAAGATATGGAGGTACTACCTTTATGGTACAAAGTGCACCATCTTCATAGAGCCCAAAAGTCTTCAGCACATATTCGATCAAAAGGAGCTTAACATGAGACAAGAATGATGGGTGGAGCTACTCAACGACTATGAATGAAAAATTCATTATCGTCATGGCAAAGCCAATGTAGTAGCATATGCCCTCAGTTGAAAGAAGTACTCAGGTCGCAGAGTGAAAGCACTGACCATGACTATTCATTCGCACATATCAACACAGATCAAAGAGGCTCAATTGGAATCCTTAAAGCCCGAAAATGCAGTAGGTGAAGCCATGATAGGGATGGATAAAAATTTAGAAATCAAGGGTAATGGAGTTCGTTATCTCATGAATTGGATATGGACACCGGAGTTTGGTGGATACAGAGAAGTTGTTAGGAACGAAGCATCCAAAACTCGATACTCTGTTCATCCACTCTTAGACAAGATGTATCTGGACCTCAAGAAATTGTATTGGTAGCCGAACATGAAACCAGAAATTGCTACATACGTGGGCAAGTGTCTGACTTGTGCCAAGGTCAAAGTAGAATACCAAAAGCCCTTAAATTTACTACAACAACCAGAGATACTTGAGTGGAAGTGGGAGTGGATTACAATGAATTTCATAACCAAGTTACCAAAGACAAAGGGTTCTCTTGACCTAATCGAATTGGCGGAAACATTCAAGGGGTGGAGGATGTCATATACAGTATCATAACAATACACAATAGTAAATCAAGCAACAACATCCATTGCATTAATAATATAGTTAATACAAGTGTGTTCTTTGTAATGTTTGAATGACACCAAAAATGTATAATCAAAATAAAGACAAGTCTTGAATCCACTCCATCTTGTCAAAAGCTGAACGAGTGTACCTGTCTACCGGTTCCTGAGAATACAAGTTATTTTGAAAGAGAGTTTCAACATATAAATGTTGTTGAGTTCAAAAGTATTTAGTGTCGTTTGTTTGTACTTCATATCTATATAAAAGTATGTTTTCCATATAGTAGCTATCTTTTACTAGAAAAATAGTATGCATTTATCCTGTGATAAAATCACAGTATAATGTAATGAAAAAATGAAGATGAGTAGACGTGTTAAATGTAAAATACTCTACTGATAGTTTTACCGCCTTGTAACCGAGTTGGTTAATTAAGGTTAAAATGTGATTGAGGTTGTAACCATACTTGATCGACGAATTATAAAACACAACACTCTTCTGGCATCCAAAAGGTATGCCATTTGTTCACTTCTAGACTTGCAAGTCCCACTGTAGCTAGCAGTGAGGTGGGGGATGGTCTATCCCGTATAGATCTATACACAAATTCACACTCTCCCTCCAGGAGACTCTGGCTACAAAACATAACACAACAAATGTATTGTTGTGCCATGAAGTAGTATCTCACATTTTAGTTGACATGTACATGTTTTAGTATGTATGCTCCTTATTTTTCTTGTAAATGTATGTGTATGTTTCTTTTTGTATGTTCCTTTCGCAAATGTATGATCCTTTTGTAAATCTATATGTTCTGTTTGTGTGTGTATATGTATAGTGTTCCTTCTTGTTCTTGTATATGTATATGTATGTATGTTCTCTAAACTATACCAATTATACTTTACATAGTATGTCTGTTTTGTAACTGACTTGTAGAAAGTATAACTTTGAAAATAATATTTAATATTAATATATGTATTAATTTAGCATGTATAGTTATAAGTTAATCGACAATCGGACTAGTGAATCCTACCCTAAGCCCACAACGAAACAAGGAACAGGACTCAAGGTCATTAACAATAGTTCAAAGTCCATTAAAGCATACTTATACACAAATATGTCACACCCCAAAACCGGAACGGCGGAAACGTTCTGGGGTGGATGACGTCATGTCAAGTATCACAACACATGCATTATAGTAATCAAAGTACAACAAAACATTGCATTAATAGTAATAGTTTTTACAAGGTTATATTACAACACTTTAAAGTAATACAAGTAATAGTATAAATACAGCGTGGTACAAAGCTATCTTCATCAACAGCTCCGGGGATGTACCTGTCTAATGCTAACCTGAGAATACAAGTTATTTGAAAAGCGAGTATCAGCATTTTTACAAATGCTGGTGAGTTCATAAGCATTTAGTGACATTTCATTCAAATAACTTAAGAAAGTAGTAGTTTAAAAGATTTCAGTGTACTAGAGTCCTTTCAAGAAAATCCTATATTTTCTTTAATAAAAGCAGCCTTCTACCAAGACTGGTCAGTGATGTAGAGTAAAAAGTAGTATCCCTAAATTGCTATCATTATCAAAATACTGAATTTGATTATTGAGGAAAGCAACGACATCAGGGAATATCATATGCCTCAGCAGTAAGGACTGCTGACTAAGGCAAAGAACCATAGACTCCAGGAAAGTATCAAACATACGACACGCCTGGTTCAGTCTAACAAGTGGAGACACAGACCCCATAAGGTACCAAATGAAAAGTACATCTCGCAAGGTCAAAACAGTGAAGACAGACTGTAGACGATACCAAATGAAGGGTACATCTCGCAAGGTCAAAACAGTGAAGACAGACCGCAAACGATACCAAATGAAGGGTACATCTCGCAAGGTCAAAACAGTGAAGACAGACCGCAGACGATACCAAATGAAGGGTACATCTCGCAAGGTCAAAACAGTGACTACAGACCGCAGACAGTATCACATGAAAGACACGTCTAGCAAGGTCAAACAGTGTGACTCTGAAAAAGGTGACATCAGCATACAGTGTAAATTGCTGACGAAATACCGTTACCTTAAAGCCATGAATTGTAAGGCAACCCAGGATACTCGTAACCATACTAACTAGAGTACTAGACGCCCTACAAGCATCTATATATTGTGACATTTGTCACCCCTTGGCTTGGTAGGCCGTGGACTGTAGCTAGCAGTCAGGGTGCGGGGTTGTCAATCCCGTATAGGCCTATACACACAATGTCCGCTCTCCCTACAGGAGACTCTGGTTAACAACTAGACGACGGAGAAGGCCGCGTCCCGAAGATGCATCCCAAATAGAGGATAGTGTGTTACTAAGAGGGAGTGGGTTTCTAATGTAAGTGTAGACTAGAGGTAGAGACTCTTAACAGACTGAAGAAAACTCGTATGTCTATGCTCGTATACATAATATATAACTAATGAATCGAACGACCTTCAGACGGACATCCGATCCCACCAGACCAAATCTCAACGAAGAAAAGGAAATAGGGCGGACAAGCCTTCCTAAGTCCTTCAATCATTATTTATATGCATCTATACAAGCATAAACATACATCTAACTACGCTTGAGTGTGTATCATACAGTGAAGTATAAGTGTACAGTGGAACATCTGAGTCGTGAAGTATAAGTGTATAGTGGAACATCTGAGTCGTGAAGTATAAGAGTACAGTGGAACATCTGAGTCGTGAAGTATAAGTGTACAGTGGAACATCTGAGTCATGAAGTATAAGTGTACAGTGGAACATCTGAGTCGTGAAGTATAAGAGTATAGTGGAACATCCGAGTCGTGAAGTATACGTGTACAGTGTGGGATAATCGAACCATGAAGTATAAGCGTACCAAGTATAAGTGTATCACGAAGCAGAGACGACAATAAGTGATATAAGAACGTCTATCAAGTATAAGTGGAGTAAAGTCGTTATCCAGTATAAGTGAAGGAGAAATCGTATCACTAAGTAAAAGCCTGAATAAGTATAAGCGTCATCAAGTATAAGCGACTATAGGTATAAGTGAAAGTGTTACCGAGTCAGAGTACAAAATAAGTATAAGTGAAGCAGCAGTGTTTAACAAGTAAAAGTATACGTCAAAAACGGAAATGTTTAATGAAAAGCCTTTATGTACAGAGAAAATCACAAATTGTATTCCTTTGTAAAATACGTTTAAAACCTTAGAGGATCTTTCATAAACCAATTTAGGATGAATTTGAATAAATCAGTATAAGTAAAAGTTATGAAATAAGTAAAAATCATTATAGTGTCCCACTCGGTAAAACAGTGTAAAGTGGTTAAATCTTGTGCATGCGGGTTATCAATCACATGTGATTGACATGATAACTGGCATGTTTAACTTGTATTCCCCCCCTATAAAACATTTAAAAGCATTTAAAAGGTTCATTCAGGGGTATGAACTCACCTGGTGTAAGTAGGTCCGACGAAAGTGCCGATTGGGCGTTCGGGGTCACGCAAGGACTTGAACACACACAAGGACCTATTTTAACATATGATAACATATGTTCACATACAATTAGCATATAATATACTAATTAAACAATTATACACACTCAAAGGAGTGGAAAACACTTTTGGTTGAGTGTTTGGGGTCCCGGGTAACGTTTACGGGTGCTAAGGGTCTCTTATCAGTTGTGGGACTTTGCTATACTCACATATCAAGTGTGTAAATGGATTTAAAACACCAACATGGACCAAACAAGGAGTTTACGGCCCAACCTAAGGGAGTTTACAGCCGTAAACTCCCAAGGTTCTATTCTTGGGTGTTTGATGCTTCTAGCTTGTTCATTGAATTATTCTAAGCATTTTTCCTAAAGGGCATGAGTGGATTTGAGGCCTCTAAGGGTACTAAACAAGTGTTTACGGCCTAGGAACTCTCCTAAGGGATTTTGCGGCCGTAAACTCTCAACCTTTGAGTTTAGTGAAGTTTTAAGCCCCTATTGCCTTCCTAGAATTTTCTTATGAAGTTTGATGCTATTTTGGGTGATTAAAACCAACATTTGAGGGGGTTTTGGGGAGTTTACGGCCTAGGCACTTGCTTGGGCCGTAAACTCCAAATCAAGCCTCATTTCATTGTGTTTAAGTCCTTAAATCCTTCCTAGCATTTTATAGAAATAGTCTAAGGCCATTTGGGGGACAAAAACCAACATTTTGGGCATGTTTGGGGAGTTTACGGCCTAAGCATGTGCTTGGGCCGTAAAATCATTTTTATCCTTCATTTTGATGTGTTTTAGTGATCCAAAACCCAAAATACCAAGTCCCTAAATTATGTATGAAGCCTAAGGGTGGTTTGGGAGTGTTTTTGGGGCCTTTTAACATGATTTTGAGGTGTTTACGGCCTAAGCTTGTGCTTGGGCCGTAAACTCTCTTTTGTCCCCTAAATCATTGTGTTTTGATGTTTAAACACTCCTAGGAAATCCCCTTAATTTATTTCCAAGCCTATATGGACAAGTTTGGGTCATTTTGGCCTCATTTTGGGTGTTTACGGCTTAAGGAGGTTCTTAGGCCGTAAACTCCTTTTTTTCATTGCTTCTAAGTCCGATTTTTGGGCTATAAACTCAATTCAATATGTTTAGAATAAGCTAGGGTAAGCGGACTTACTATTTGGAAGCGTTTGGTTGCGGTTTCGGGGCGAAAACGGGTCTAGAGAGAGAGTATAGAGAGAGAGTGTAAAACGTATCCAATAGACTCCACTCACCCTTATATAGGATTTTGAGTTGGGACACAGTGGAAGTCTACCCGATACTGCCATTAAACGGGGCTTTTGGTCGCACCCGATTTAGTGGTCGTAATAATAAACTAATATTTTCCAAGTAAATGGAAATATGTGCTATGTATTTTATTTCCTTTTATCACGACTTAACGACATATAAACATACACAATTGAAATGTTTATTAAACTTGAAGACTTCTCGTTAACGGAACTTTTGAACAGTGGAATATTCCGTTAACGGTAACGGAGAAATGTAACGGGACAACTTGGGTTGTCACATCATCCCCCCGTTAGAGGGAATTTCGTCCCGAAATTCAGATCTAGGCAAGGAAGTAGGTATGAATGGCCAAGTAGAGGTAAGAGAGTACTTCGTATGTGGTTGTCCTTGCATCCCCAAGTGATCTCTGGTCTGTGTTTGTCATTTCAACAGACCCTCGCGTACAGGATGCGGATTCCGTCTTGTGTAGCTAGTGGGTTCCAACTAGTGTATCTACAAGGTTAGGGTTCTTGATGGATTCTATCAAGATGAGTGAGGTACGAAGAGTTTTGTCGGGAATTCACGTATCAATTCTAAGAAGTGAATCGATCGAATGTGAACCTTGTGGTATATCCGAAAGTAGTAGCGGCCTGAAAAGGGTCGGACCATGTCTCCATGAGGATTCTCGGATGGTCCTAAGCTCTCGGAAAGGAGTAGAGCTTTTCAGTACTAAGAACATAGTGTACTTCTATGGCAAGATCAACACTGGCGTGATCGCCATTACGAAGTTCCTAACGTTCTCGCTTGTACTGGATGTGTAGTCCTTCAGGTTAGTCCTTAGGAAGCTCAGGTGGTCTTCGGTTTCGTGTTTTCTTTCAACTGGCTGATAGAGGCTTTCTAGATCGTCGAGTGGGTTGCGTGACTATGGTTATCAGTTTTCTATAGAGTGTCTATCTTACGCTTGTGCAAAATGGACCTGCACTAACGAAGATTGAGATACGGAAACCCTGAGGGTCGAGGAGATAAGGTTTCACCTAACGAGCATTGGACTATCTCGGGAGGTAGTTCTTATTATCTCTGCGTGAGATAGTATTCGTGGAACACCTAATAATCCAATGAATCTCTAAGACTGTTGTTTATCCTAGCATGGAAGGTGTATGTTCCTGCATAACCCTTCTACTAACACCAAGGCTGGTGTCAAGCCTATGATCTCTTCGGAATCCAGGTCATGAGATTTAACGCAGCTACTTTCACACTTGACCAAATATTCTTGGCTGCGAAGGTTATCCTGTGGTTCTCGGTATCCTAGTGTTCACTTCGGAGAATGTATTCCATCGTCTACAGGGTGACGACGATTTCCTCCATGCAATAAGGTGGAGGATGATAGGCACCACTTGTCTATAACGAGGTGGACGAAGTGCCTGAGTAGTGCAGGCATATACTGCAACTACTCATCCGAAGATTCTGGGTTTTCTCGGTCTAGGTTAAATCTAGTGAGTATAGAGTCTTCTCACTCGGAACTTTTAAGAGTTCAACCCGTAGTGATTTTCTTGACTTCGGCTCCTATGTTATGGAATATGGTGAAGATGTTTTGCTAAGAGGTCCGTGGTAGAGCTCATACTAAGCCTAACCGCAAATACCGCGTGTATGCGAGCAGTATACAGTTGAGGTCGGCGGGACGTTCAGCTGTGCGACTCCACCCCAAACCCACAACCCAACGAGGAACAGGGAATAGGGAGGAAACACACACCTTTAATCTTTTTGATCTCAATTATATGCCGCCCTTATGCATATACCTGATTATAGCGGTCAGTCTCATGAGTTCTATTCTCTAGGTTCACGAACCTGATGTGCGAGGTGCGAAGGGTCTCTCGGGGAAATTATACGGAGTATGCTTCGGTCGGATGTCGTCTTCTAGAGTATCTTGTAGTGTGTTTCACTTCGGTGTTCATCTGACTACGAGGGGTCGGTCAACAGTGTATGGTATCTTCCCTTGGGTGCTTCGGAAGGTTTGAGATAAGAGGGACGATTGACAGATCGTATTAAGTTGGTTTATTTGTGTTAGGTTCAGGTTCGGAAGAACCTTTATTTGTCGATATGGCTATGGAGAAAGTTCTTTTTACACAGCACTTAAGGATTTACACACGGTTGCACGAAATCAAACCATGATCAATAGAGTCGTCGAAATTGGCACACTTCAACATGATATAAAGTGAAGATCGATAGAGTCATGTGCCGAACAGGCACACAAGTTCGAGGCGTCTCGGGTTTCGTCCTACGTATCACTACCACGGATACTTGGACCGATAGATTCGACGCGGAACTATAGAGAGTTCTAAGTGTTTCCGAATAGAGTATCTTTTCATGAATGGGTTCTCACGAGGCGTTTCTATAATCGCCTCACATATACTAGTCATGTACATTTAAGGTGAGGAGGACTGTTGACTGAGCGACCCCGCCCTAAATCCACAACCAAACGAGGAACAGGAGATGAGGCGGCATTTGCTCACTCTAGGTCTGCCATCTTAAATATACATGGCCGTAACGTATATGTTTAGCCACTATACTTTTACCTAATAAATTTTAAATTTTATAACAGTGCTGCGACTTTCGCCTTGCTGGAAAGAATTTACATTGTATTAGTCTTTTAATGTATTTAGCTTTGTTATCTGAGATCGAGAGTCGTACCAAAAATCTACCGAGTTCCTTGACGTTTCTCCCTAAGCAGTAGTGTCAGGCTCCTTCTGTGTCTTTGTCTTTTCCTTCGGTTGGGCAATCCTTCTTGAAGTGTCCGAACTCGCCATATAGGCGGCAAACCTGTGTGGCCGCCGCATTGGCGATTGATGCAATACGTTCCACCGGAGTTCTGCATACACGAGCAGTATGCCCCTTCATGTGGCACCTAGCACAATAGAGTTCTCGGCAGGCACCATGATGATGGTAGCTGCACCTGCTGCAGTGGGGAAGGTCTCCTAGATACGGTCTTCTTGGAGTCGGGAGGGAAGGATTGACAGGGGTACAGACTGCCTCAGCTCGTTGCCCTTCGGAAGGTCCTTGAGCCGAGGTACTTCCCTCCTCTATCTTGAGTTTTCTCTTTAGTGGGTTCAGTTGAGGTTCTTGGGTGGCTGAGTATGGAAGTGTGGGTTGATGCTGTCCATTGTCAGGATTGGAAATTCCAACGGGCACCTTGATAACATTGGCGTTGTTAGCATTCAGGTGAGCCATGACAGCTGCTACGTCTGCTGAAACTGCAGCTTGGAATGTAGCTTCATCAAATAGGAGAGTAGGCTTCTTGCTTGTGGATTGGTTACGCTTCTTCGGTGGCATGGTTTTTCCTACACGGAAAGGAATACAAGGTAATGAGAGACGATGGTTAACCCTGGACGTTTCTGTCCTGAACGTATTAGGCATAATATTTTTCCCGTGCCTCGGGTATTGGTTGTCTGAGTGTCGACCTACATCCCTATGATGTAGTCCTGGTAATCGAAGTGAGTGTATGAATATCGGAAAAATGCCATAAGATACGAGTCGTTCCTACTAAGTTACCTTTATACTGAGAAAGGTTTCACTCTCCGGTCTGGAGAGATTTGAGAACAGTTCGGAACGAAGCTGCGGGAAGAGAGGCTCATGAGGGCTTATGGCTAAATAACCTCACAGAGGTGTGAGGATCCGCTCTAAGCGCATTACTGGCAACGGGAACAAGGCGATTTACCTAACACATAGCGTGAGCAGTGTAATCACTAACTCACTAAATTGTATTATTGTATGAGTGTATTAGCGTGAAGAACACGAGGAAAAAGACTCTTCTCGGGGTTCCACGTACTGGCTCCCTCGGTCTGCCTCGTATCCTTGACTGGAATCGACGTTGGTTTCCTTCGGGTAGTTTCCTAGGGTTCTCTTCTCGTATGGACATATTGAATTTCTACTCCGCCTTCCTTCTGACTCCGATTATGGGTGTCATCACTTCATGATGGATGACCGGGAATCTCCGAAGTTTAGGCGAATTCCCCACCGATGTCCCTAAAAGAATATGGGCACTTGGTGCATTCAATAGTCTCGACCCAGTTCATTAATTTCCGATCAGGAAGTCTTCTAAATGAACCTCTTCGGGGTCGGGATCAACTCTTCTGTTATGCACTGAAGTGGGTAGGGTTTTCTACAGGGTTCGTGCGAGAATGGAAATGTCTAAAGAATCCTAACAGATTATTAACATTTTGCTGGATGATCCACATCGAGTCCTGCTACGATTACACAAGGTATACAAATCATATATAGTTTAGATCCGATAGGCTCCAATACGTGATACTACTCTAGGAACACATCCCAACGAGGAAAAGGAAGTAGAGCGAAACCACACATTCTTAGCCTATGGGGTCCTTATTATGTATAACCTTGGAAGTATACCCTCTGTAGTTGTAGGTATGTCAATAAGGATCTTTTAGTTCTCACACCAAGTTATCTATGTATCCTAAATACCCCTATGGTATTTTTAATTCTTGTTTGGTTCTCGTCTTTGAATTATAATTATGGGTTTAGTGTGAATCTTTTAGCGTTCTAAAATACTCCTATAGTATTTTAACTTTATGTTTGGCTCTAGCAACTCCTAGTTGGTAAGTTTCAGACCTGTTGCACACCACAATCACTCCTGAGCACACGTTCATCGCATCTCGAATAAAGGTAGTTGATCAGGTTACATTTATTCCAGCGTACGATTACATAACTGCCTAGATTTGTCTGTAGTGCTCAACATCCGAAGACTTTTATTCTTGTTCTTCTTGTGATACTTGTGTTCGAGTGCTTAGATTCCGGATGTTATTATACTTTGGTAAAATATGGTTATATTTTAAATTATAATTTATTGTTCATAGTGGTTTATCCCATTGCATTTATAGGCTGTATATCTTTTATGAATTGATATACTTAGCTCACTATAAACAATGCTCTGATACCAATCTGTCACACCCCAAAACCGGAACGGCGGAAACGTTCTGGGGTGGATGACGTCATGTCAAGTATCACAACACATGCATTATAGTAATCAAAGTACAACAAAACATTGCATTAATAGTAATAGTTTTTACAAGGTTACATTACAACACTTTAAAGTAATACAAGTAATAGTATAAATACAGCGTGGTACAAAGCTATCTTCATCAACAGCTCTGGGGATGTACCTGTCTAATGCTAACCTGAGAATACAAGTTATTTGAAAAGCGAGTATCAGCATTTTTACAAATGCTGGTGAGTTCATAAGCATTTAGTGACATTTCATTCAAATAACTTAAGAAAGTAGTAGTTTAAAAGATTTCAGTGTACTAGAGTCCTTTCAAGAAAATCCTATATTTTCTTTAATAAAAGTAGCCTTCTACCAACACTGGTCAGTGATGTAGAGTAAAAAGTAGTTTTCCCTAAATTGCTATCATTATCAAAATACTGAATTTGATTATTGAGGAAAGCAACGACATCAGGGAATATCATATGCCTCAGCAGTGAGGACTGCTGACTAAGGCAAAGAACCATAGACTCCAGGAAAGTATCAAACATACGACACGCCTGGTTCAGTCTAACAAGTGGAGACACAGAACCCAGAAGGTACCAAATGAAAAGTACATCTCGCAAGGTCAAAATAGTGAAGACAGACCGCAGACGATACCAAATGAAGGGTACATCTCGCAAGGTCAAAACCGTGAAGACAGACCGCAGACGATACCAAATGAAGGGTACATCTCGCAAGGTCAAAACAATGAAGACAGACCGCAGACGATACCAAATGAAGGGTACATCTCGCAAGGTCAAAACAGTGAAGACAGACCGCAGACGATACCAAATGAAGGGTACATCTTGCAAGGTCAAAACAGTGACTACAGACCGCAGATAGTATCACATGAAAGACACGTCTAGCAAGGTCAAACAGTGTGACTCTGAAAAAGGTGACATCAGCATACATTGTAAATTGCTGATGAAATACCGTTACCTTAAAGCCATGAATTATAAGGCAACCCAGGATACTCGTAACCATACTGACTAGAGTACTAGACGCCCTACAAGCATCTATATATTGTGACATTTGTCACCCCTTGGCTTGGTAGGCCGTGGACTATAGCTAGCAGTCAGGGTGTGGGGTTGTCAATCCCGTATAGGCCTATACACACAATGTCCGCTCTCCCTACAGGAGACTCTGGTTACCAACTAGACGACGGAGAAGGACGCGTCCCGAAGATGCATCCCAAATAGAGGATAGTGTGTTACTAAGAGGGAGTGGGTTTCTAATGTAAGTGTAGACTAGAGGTAGAGACTCTTAACAGACTGAAGAAAACTCATATGTCTATGCTCGTATACATAATATATAACTAATGAATCGAACGACCTTCAGATGGACATCCGATCCCACCAGACCACATCTCAACGAAGAAAAGAAAATAGGGCGGACAAGCCTTCCTAAGTCCTTCAATCATTATTTATATGCATCTATACAAGAATAAACATACATCTAACTACGCTTGAGTGTGTATCATACAGTGAAGTATAAGTGTACAGTGGAACATCTGAGTCGTGAAGTATAAGTGTACAGTGGAACATCTGAGTCGTGAAGTATAAGAGTACAGTGGAACATCTGAGTCGTGAAGTATAAGTGTACAGTGGAACATCTGAGTCGTGAAGTATAAGTGTACAGTGGAACATCTGAGTCGTGAAGTATAAGAGTACAGTGGAACATCCGAGTCGTGAAGTATACGTGTACAGTGTGGGATAATCGAACCATGAAGTATAAGCGTACCAAGTATAAGTCTATCACGAAGCAGAGACGACAATAAGTGATATAAGAACGTCTATAAAGTATAAGTGGAGTAAAGTCGTTATCCAGTATAAGTGAAGGAGAAATCGTATCACTAAGTAAAAGCGTGAATAAGTATAAGCGTCATCAAGTGTAAGCGACTATAGGTATAAGTGAAAGTGTTACCGAGTCAGAGTACAAAATAAGTATAAGTGAAGCAGCAGTGTTTAACAAGTAAAAGTATACGTCAAAAAGGGAAATCTTTAATGAAAAGCCTTTATGTACAGAGAAAATCACAAATTGTATTCCTTTGTAAAATACGTTTAAACCCTTGGAGGATCTTTCATAAACCAATTTAGGATGAATTTGAATAAATCAGTATAAGTAAAAGTTATGAAATAAGTAAAAATCATTATAGTGTCCCACTCGGTAAAACAGTGTAAAGTGGTTAAATCTTGTGCATGCGGGTTATCAATCACATGTGATTGACATGATAACTGGCATGTTTAACTTGTATTCCCCCCCCCCCCTATAAAACATTTAAAAGCATTTAAAAGGTTCATTCAGGGGTATGAACTCACCTGGTGTAAGTAGGTCCGACGAAAGTGCGGATTGGGCGTTCGGGGTCACGCAAGGACTTGAACACACACAAGGACCTATTTTAACATATGATAACATATGTTCACATACAATTAGCATATAATATACTAATTAAACAATTATACACACTCAAAGGAGTGGAAAACACTTTTGGTTGAGTGTTTGGGGTCCCGGGTAACGTTTACGGGTGCTAAGGGTCTCTTATCAGTTGTGGGACTTTGCTATACTCACATATCAAGTGTGTAAATGGATTTAAAACACCAACATGGACCAAACAAGGAGTTTACAGCCCAACCTAAGGGAGTTTACAGCCGTAAACTCCCAAGGTTCTATTCTTGGGTGTTTGATGCTTCTAGCTTGTTCATTGAATTATTCTAAGCATTTTTCCTAAAGGGCATGAGTGGATTTGAGGCCTCTAAGGGTACTAAACAAGAGTTTACGGCCTAGGAACTCTCCCAAGGGAGTTTACGGCCGTAAACTCTCAACCTTTGAGTTTAGTGAAGTTTTAAGCCCCTATTGCCTTCCTAGAATTTTCTTATGAAGTTTGATGCTATTTTGGGTGAGTAAAACCAACATTTGAGGGGGTTTTGGGGAGTTTACGGCCTAGACACTTGCTTGGGCCGTAAACTCCAAATCAAGCCTCATTTCATTGTGTTTAAGTCCTTAAATCCTTCCTAGCATTTTATAGAAATAGTCTAAGGCCATTTGGGGGACAAAAACCAACATTTTGGGCATGTTTGGGGAGTTTACGGCCTAAGCATGTGCTTGGGTCGTAAACTCATTTTTATCCTTCATTTTGATGTGTTTTAGTGATCTAAACCCAAAATACCAAGTCCCTAAATTATGTATGAAGCCTAAGGGTGGTTTGGGAGTGTTTTTGGGGCCTTTTAACATGATTTTGAGGTGTTTACGGCCTAAGCTTGTGCTTGGGCCGTAAACTCTCTTTTGTCCCCTAAATCATTGTGTTTTGATGTTTAAACACTCCTAGGCAATCCCCTTAATTTATTTCCAAGCCTATAGGGACAAGTTTGGGTCATTTTGGCCTCATTTTGGGTGTTTACGACCTAAGGAGGTTCTTAGGCCGTAAACTCCTTTTTTTCATTGCTTCTAAGTCCGATTTTTGGGCTATAAACTCAATTCAATATGTTTAGAATAAGCTAGGGTAAGCGGACTTACTATTTGGAAGCGTTTGGTTGCGGTTTCGGGGCGAAAACGGGTCTAGAGAGAGAGTATAGAGAGAGAGTGTAAAACGTCTCCAATAGACTCCACTCACCCTTATATAGGGTTTTGAGTTGGGACACAGTGGAAATCTACCCGATACTGCCGTTAAATGGGGCTTTTGGTCGCACCCGATTTAGTGGTCGTAATAATAAACTAATATTTTCCAAGTAAATGGAAATATGTGCTATGTATTTTATTTCCTTTTATCACGACTTAACGGCATATAAACATACACAATTGAAATGTTTATTAAACTTGAAGACTTCTCATTAACGGAACTTTTGAACAGTGGAATATTCCGTTAACGGTAACGGAGAAATGTAACGGGACAACTTGGGTTGTCACAAAATAGATAAATGAATATGGTTTTGAACGTAAAAGAGTTTGAAAGTAGTTTGAAATTGGTTTTGAAAATGATGTTTAGAAGGTTGATTGTAGGGGTATGAACTCACCTGCAGTGAGTGACTTGAATGAAAGATCGATATAGGATGCTTGGTATGCCAAGTGAAGTCCCGAGCACAAATGGATCGTATTTAGTATATATTAACATATATATATATATATATATATATATATATATATATATATATATATATATATATATATATGGATTCAATTAGAGTATGTAACAACTAACATGTATACGAAACAACCTTAGGAAGTAGGGAACACTTACAATGAAGTTTTAGAACTGCAAATAGAAGGCTGAAGGATGATCACTGCCCAAGAAGAAGGGTTCAAGACCCTTGAGGTGATCACGACCCAAGAACACTTGATGTGTTCACGACCCTAGCTTGAATGTTTAAAGGGTTCATGGCCAAAGATGAAGGGTTCACGGCCAGAACTCTTGAAGATCTTGAAGATGGTGAATAACAGTGATTAATCAATGATGGAATCAAAGGGATTCACATGAATAGCAAGAAAAGGGATGAGATACTTACGTCTTTGAGGAGATAGAAGACCCTTTTGTGGAAGATACTTGAGAGAAAACTTGGATGTTCATAGCTAGAGGATGAGAAATGATGAGAAAATGAGCAAAACTCATATATATGGCATGAGTTTTAAGAAACCCTTATTTCAAACCTATGTAATAGTGTAGTTAAACTTTTACTTCTTTTTTAAATTAATAAAGAGAAATTTTGGCATACTGTGTATAGTTACATAATTAACCCTTAAAAATAAATTCTTAAATAATCTCAATTGGGATGAACCAAGTGATAGAGATTGTAACAAGGTTTCCAAAAATACAAACAACCCCTAAAGCCCCGATATCAAGACTCGAGCCTGAAGCAAGACTCAAAGCCTCGAGATTCCCGAGAAGTAACATCTCTCCTGTCAAACCTTTGCCCGATTTGAGCAGGTTTCTCGACAAATAAACTCCTTTTCGTGAAATGAAACTCTGTCCGATTCACCATCTATCAAGTGAGTTCATATCCCCGTATTTTCATAATTTCTACTGTTTTAAGATGGGAAATACAAGTATAACACAATAAGTTTGTGTTATAAATAAATGATTTCAAATCATGATAAAATGATTTTAAAGCATCAAAAATACTCCAAATATTGAACTCTTTTATAAACTTATATTTTTCCCAAACATTCATATTTGTGTGTGTGTGTGTGTATATATATATATATATATATATATATATATATATATATATATATATAAGATTTAATAGGCTTAGGACTAATAACTCATTCTAGGTCCTTTTCCTTATTTGGATGTGGACTTATAATACCGGTTATTTGTCCGAGGTTGTGTAAATTTTACTTATATATAAAATTGTATATGTATATAAATATAAAAGTTATTTCATCAGTTTAATTACCCTTTGTAACATGTTGAGCAAAGGATTACATGCAAAAATAGTTATTTACCAATTCATAAAGTACATATAAATTATAATTGGTATAATTTATGATACATAGAACATTAACTCATGATTCAAGTATACAAGAATACACTGTTTTACATAAAACAAGGGTTTTGATTTAGAAAAAAACAAGGGTTTACACTTGTCAAATACATGTTCGGAATACTAATTCAAGAACATACTATCAATCATTTATTTCAGAATGATTGGGTTTTCATATCTAATATACATGTAACGTTTATATGCTTTTTATGAGACATTCAATTCAGGTTGTTTAGTTCATTTTAGACAACCAAGGTAAAGTCCTGACATTATAACCAAAATCTCCTGCCCGAGGATCGAAACAAGTTGTGTGTAGATCTATATCGGGATTGACAACACCGCACTCAGGCTGCTAGCTATAGTCAGGCATACACGCCAATGAGTGGCAATTGTTATCAACAGTTTAAACGCCCACAAGGCATTTGTTTCAGGCGTTCATGTCTTAGTATGGTTATAATAACTCATTAAAAAGATATTAATAACACGTTAGTGTATAAACAACTAAACGTAAGTACATCTTCAAAGTACCAGTTTACAAAATACAAAGTACAATGGTATACTAAAGTTTTCAATAACGGTCGGTGAAGCCAGGCACACTTTCAGTTACAAGTTTTACAAATACAGAACATTGTTTTACAAAATAGAACAGTTTTATGGGAATAAAACTATTTTTCATATACAACATAAAATATGGGATTTTCTGGAACAGTTTTCATAATCAAGATACAAAGACACTCTTTCAAACATAAAGACTTATGGACTCACTCAAATTATTGTTGATACTCTCTTTTCAAAATACTTGTATTTTCAGGGAAATAATAACAGGTACTCCCTGAGCTTTTTGAAAAGATGGAGCTATTAGGAGTCATATCTTCTTCTTATGTATAACTATTTTGGTTTCAATATACAATGATTGAACGCATGTAAATACTTATACTTTTAAATACAATGGTTTTCTGTACTTTGATTACTATGATGCATGTGTTGTGATACTACAAATGAAGTCCTCTACCCCCAGACATTTCCGTCGTTTGGTTTAGGGGTGTGACATGAGTTCACAGCCCAAGGATGGGTTCACGGCCGTGAACCTAGTTTGTGGCCGTGAACCTCTTTTGAAGTTGTTCCGGGCTCGAATACGATGCACTGATCTCAAGCTAACACTTCCTAACATACAACCTTTAAGTGTACTAGGCTTAGAAACTCCCTAACTGACCCTTAACACAGTCAAAAGATAACAGAAACTAGTCTGAACTTTTGATTGATTTAATTGACTTACATGATAGAGATTTCGGATTGTCACATTAACCAAGTCCGTACACTTCCTACAAATAAAAGAAACAGAAAAGATGGAAAAATTGAACAGAACGTACATCAGAGAGATAGTACGACTGCATGGTGTACTAGTATCCATTATCTCCAACATATATAGTCGATTCACCTCACGGTTTGGGAAGTCACTTCAAAAATCCCTGGGAATTAGGCTGGACATGAGTACAAGCTACCACCCACAAACAGATGGGCAGAGTGAGAGAATTATTTAAACATTGGAAGACATGTTGAGAGCATAGGTAATAAACTTTGGTGAGGCAGGATATACCCATTTACTGCTAGTTGAGTTCTCATACAATAACAACTACTACACCGGTATCAATGTTGCTCCATTTGAAGGCCTTTATGGCTGCAAGTACATATGACCCATATGTTGGGTTGAAGTGGGTGATACACAACTAGCAAAAGGGCAATTTCCAGACAACACTCTTACTGGCTCGAAAATCATTAGGGAAACGACCTAGAAGATAGTTCAAATCCGAGAATGACTGAAAGCCTCTAGAGATAGAAGAAGAGCTACGTAGACAAGAGACAAAAACCCTTGTAATTCCAGCGAGACCTAGAAATTGACGAATTTCGGTAGGTGTCTTCGGTGCTGACCAGTTCTCGATGGCCTTAATTTTGGAAGGGTCCACGTGTATTCCCTCGTTGCTAACAACATGGCCCAAAATTTCGACTCATCGAATCCAAAATTCGCACTTGGAGAACTTCGCATAGAGCTTCTCCGCTTGCAATGTTTCTAAGATTTTACGGAGATGTTGACTATGTTCCTCCTTACTTCGAGAGTAGATGAGTATGTCATCAATGAAGACTATGACGAACTGATCCAAGTATGGACAACACACTCTATTCATCAGATCCATGAATACTGCGGGCGCGTTAGTTAATCCGAATGGCATCACTAATAACTCGTAGTGCCCATAACGAGTTCGGAAGGCTGTTTTGGGAACATCCTCCTCTAACACTCATAGTTGGTGATATCCGGATCGCAGATCTATCTTCGAGAAGTAGTTGGATCCTTGAAGTTGATCAAACAAATCGTCAATGCGAGGCAAGGGATAACGATTTTTAGTGGTAAGTTTGTTGAGTTCTCTATAGTCGATGCACATGCGAAATGATCCAACTTTCTTCTTGACGAATAAGACCAGTGCTCCCCATGGTGAGAAGCTTGGTCGAATGAATCCCTTCTTGAGAAGTTCGTTAAGTTGACTGGAAAGTTCCTGCATCTCGGCCGGTGCCAAACGATAAGGAGATTTGACTACTGGGGTAGCTCCTGGCACTAAGTCGATTCTGAACTCGACTTGGTGTTGCGGTGGTAAACCGGGAAGTTCTTCTGGGAATATATCCGGAAAGTCGCGTACTTCTGGGATTTTCTGGATGTCCTTCAGTTCTTGACTGGTATCGACGACGTGTGCTAGGAATGCATGATATTCCTTTCGCAAGCACTTCTGGGCTTGAATGCACGAAATGATACGAAGGCTCGTACTAGGTTTGTCGCCGTAGATAATTAAGGTTTCGTTGTTAGGAAGGTTAAGACGAACTGCTTTTTCAAAGCACAAGATGTCGGCGCGAAGAAGACTCAACCAATCCATACCGATGATAACATCGAAACATTTAATTGTGACTGGCATGAGATCTATCTTGAAAGTATGGCCATCTAAAGCTAAGGTACAACCTACGTATATGCAGTTTGTACTCTCCGTTTTCCCGTTAGCCATTTCTACTGTGAATGAGTTATCTAATGCACATGATTTTTGTTTAAGCAGGTGTGCAAATTTGTGACTTACAAAACTTTTCTCGGCTCCACTATCGAAAAGTATGCAAGCATATGAGTTATCGAGGAGGAACGTACCAGTAACTATCATAGGATCAGGTACTGCTTCCTCGTGGCTTAGGGCCATAACTCTTCCTACTCCACCAGCCATCCCTGCTTTAGGGCAGTTCCTCTTGTAATGGCCCACTTCGCCACAACCGTAGCAGGCTTGGCCCATACCGGCATTAGGGACCTAGGTGGCTTGAGCTGTTGGAGCCTTGCAGTAACGGGCGGTGTACCCCTTCCTGTTGCAGTTAGAGCAGAACATCTCCTTGCAAGGTTCGTGGTGGTGGAAGTTGCACTTGGTGCACTTCGGGAGAGTCCCAGCATATGTTTTTTCTGGTAAGAGGTTCGCAGGGGCAACAAGAGTCACTGTGGCAGCATTGATCGCCACAAGTTGTTGCTTATTGGAGGATCCTTGCGGAGCCCCTCTTTTCCTTTTATTCCACCCCTTCTTGTGGTAGTCGGGGTTGGGCTTTTGTGGTACAGGAGTAGGGATTGTTGTGTTCTGAGGTTTCCGGTGATCGATGAGGGATTGTGCTAGTTCCTTGGCACTATCAAAAGTAATAGGCCTGGAAGCTATAACACTTGCCTGGATCTGGGGTGATAGCCCCCAGATATATCTTTCTATATTTTTGCTCTGGGGAGCAACCATGTCAGGGCATAAGTTTGCCAGATCACAGAACCTATTCGTGTAGGTTCCTATGTTAGATCCAACCATTTGCAGGCTCCAGAGTTCCTGCTCGATTTTTTGTATTTCTCCCCGAGGATAGTACTCTCTCATCAGCATGTCCTTCAAGTGTTCCCAGTTGATGGAATACGCCACCACCAGAGTCAGGTACTTAACATGGCCGTTCCACCATGTTAGTGCCCTATCAGAGAAGGTACAAGCTGCGAACTTGACCTTGTTGCTTTCTTGGCAAGCGCAGATGTAACAGCCCGGAATTTCAGGTATTGTTTTAAAACTATTTTTGGGGACATTTTAGGAAGGGACTCGGCGAGTTGGTGCCTAACTCGCCGAGTAGGACCACAGACTTGGTCGCAAATTCGCGACTGGACTCAACGAGTCCATTAGGGACTCGGCAAGTCGATGCTGTTCAGCAGAAACCCTAGCCGTTTGGTTTTGGATCGTTTATAACGCCTCTTAGGCCGTCATTGTTCGTTTTTGCTTACTGAGAAGAACCCTAGAACGATTGTGTGCATCTGGAATAAGGATTGAAGACCATTGTTGGGTTTGGAAGAGTTGTGTGCAAGGAAGAGGAAGGTTTAGCTAAAGGAACAGCAAGAGAATCACGTTCTGAGGATTGTGGACACAGAAAGTGCATCAATCAGGTAATATCTCGGATTTCGTTCTTCTGTGATTGATGTGTATATGAAGTTAGGGTTTATAGAACCCATTTGATGATTAGAGGGATTATTATGTTGTTACCCAAGTGTTTATACCCCAGTAATAGGATGTTTAGAGGTCCAGATAGTCCCATGAGTGTGTATTTCAGGACCATACGTGTTTCAGGAAGCAGTTGATCGACTGCATGGCATGGACTCGCCGAGTCGGATGAGCAGACTCGGCGAGTAGCTTGAAGATTCACTGGGACTCGCCGAGTTGTTCTTCAAACTCGGCGAGTGGAGTCGGGGTGGCCCCGTGATTCTTCCACGAGGACCTCGTCGAGTCAAGAGGGATACTCAACGAGTAGAAGGGGAACAACAGGGAAATTTGGGGAGGATGTCTAGACTCGCCGAGTCGCCTTTGCACTCGACGAGTCCGGTCAAGTTGACCGTTGACCAGAGTTGACCTGCATGTAAATTCTTAGGGTCAGTTGTCTTGAATGATAAGAGTATTAATAAGGGTATATGGTATTATAGGGAGTCTGCAGATCGGCGGATCGAGTGCGAGTAGTTTCAAGAGTTGATAGCTTACATTACCACGAGGTGAGTCTTCTCACTATACTGTACCCGGAAGGGTTTGACTGTGTGACCGGAAGGTCGGATATGTTATGTGTTTATATATGCTATAATTGAAAGGAATAGTTGCTATGCATGCTATGTATGTTTCTATGGGCCGGAAGGCAATGTATTATGTGACAGGAAGGTCAGGTATGATATATGATATATGTGATATATGTGTTAGAGTAAATGTATTATGTGTTATATATGTTTATGGGCCGGAAGGCAATCATGTTATGGGCCGGAAGGCAATTATCTTATGGGCCGGAAGGCAATTATCTTATGGGCCGGAAGGCAATTATCTTATGGGCCGGAAGGCGATTATCATATGGGTCGGAAGGCATTGTACTGTGGACCGGAAGCTTCGGGCCTGGAAAGGCGTATATGCGTAAGTGGTATACTGGGGAATTCACTAAGCATTTATGCTTACAAGTTGTTATGTATGTGTTTCAGGTACTAGCGAGAACCGTGGGAAGGCGCCGGCATGATGCATACACACTGCTGCTATTTGAGATCTTGGGGATTTTATATTTGTATTTGATATGAACATGAAATAAATATGATTGGTTGAATGAAACCACTTTATTTTAAATGAAAAATTTATTTGAAAATTTGCGTTGTTACAATTGGTATCAGAGCCTTGGTTTGAGGGATTCGGGTGTACCTTCGGGTGTAACTGAACTCAAACCGAGGATTTGAGGAAAAATCTTTTAAAAATAATAAATACATAAACTTTTATAAATGGTAAAGTGGTAAACAAGAAAGACGCATTGTGTACGATCAGCCAGCGCCCAAACGGTAATGATCCCCAGAATACCTTACAATGTTATGTTATGCACTGAATTATGAATTGTTATGCATGCTAGAAGACTAAGTATACATGATAGGACTAGAATGGCCTGTTTTGTGATGCCTTAGTCTAGGGAGGTTGCTTGTATGAGATATTCGGTAGCGTGCAGGTAGATAGTGCATACGAGAAGTAGAGTACTCACTATTCGGGGTTTGGGGAGGAAGATTTGGGACGAATACTGAAACAGTGTGGTCGGTGGTATTGGGCCCGTACTACCGAAGACACCGGGTCGGTGGAAGACCCAAGTAAGAATCCCTGGATATCGGAGACTGAGTAGGGTTGCGTTATCGAGTACAATTTTACTTGAAGGAGTCTCTGATAATTTTATGTTGTATTTCAGAGACATCATGGTTACTACACGCCACGGAGCGAGTTCGAGCAGTATGAGTGACGAGGAGATTCGTCAGATGATTCAGGAGGAGGTAGCTGCGGCGGTTCGGGCTGAGATCCCGGAGATGTTTGGGACCATTAAGACCACCCTGATGGAGGAGTTTGAGGAGCGGTACACCGCACTGACTGAAGCTGCAGTCGCTGCCGCTACCGCAGCTGTGGCCGCTGCTAGGCCGCAAGGGGGTGATTCGTTGCTATTCTGGGAACTCAGCAACATGAAACCCCCTGAGTTCGATGGGACATAGGATCCGATTGCTGCGATGAGGTGGATCGCCGATATTGAGGGGTGCTTCTACACTTGTTCATGCCCGGAGCACCTGAGGGTACGGTTCGCCTTGAACCAACTCCGTCTGGGAGCGAAGAATTGGTGGAAGTTCGTGACGACGAACTTCACTCAGGCGGAGATTTCAGCGGTGACATGGGAGAGGTTTACTGAGATATTCAGGGATGAGTACGTTCCCCCAGTGGAGAGGGAACGATTGATCCAGGAGTTCTTGACCCTTAAGCAGGGTACTGATTCCATTGCGGTGGTTACACGGAAGTTTCATGAGATGGCGATGTTCTGCCCCGAGTTGGTGTCTACAGAGCAGTCACGGATGAGCCGGTACTTGGGCGTGTTGAGGAGGGATATCCGGGAGTTTGTGTCAAACTCCACCTATCGTACTTTCACTGAGCTTCAGGCGAATGCCAGGAAGCGCGAGATCGAGTTAGAGACCCAGGCCAGGGAGGAGGCCGAGTCTCGGCAGGTGGACCGGCGACCAGCTTAGTCTCAGCCGGCAGCCAAGCGGTTCAAGTCCGCTGATTCGAGGATGGGAGGTTCGAAGGGCCGCACTTGCGGAAAGTGCGGCAAGAGTCATGAGGGGGCGTGTAGAGCGGGTGGTTGCTACAAGTATGGCAAGGAAGGACACATTGCCAGGGATTGTCCTAAGGGGTTTATGGTTTGCTTTCATTGCAACCAGACAGGCCATCGGAAGGCCGAGTGCCCGCAGCTTCGTCAGGGATCTACACCTACTACCAGGACTACCGAGACACGACCGGCGAAGGTCGAGGCCCTGAGGGCTCGCGGGAGAGCCTTTCAGCTGACTGCGGAGGAGGTCCGCGCTGCACCCGATGTTGTGGCAGGTACTTTTATTGTGAACTCTATGCCTGCTCTTGTGTTATTTGATTCGGGTGCGAGTAGATCCTTTGTATCTTTAGCTTTTAGTCAGCATATCAGCATTAGTCGTGAGCCGTTAAGTCGGCCTCTGAGCGTTTCTATAGCGGCCGAGAGGGTGGTTTGTGCTACGGAGGTTCTTCGGGGATGCGTGCTAGAGATTTTTGGGGTTGCGTTCCCGATTGACCTAATTCCTATTGCGATGGGTGATGTCTGTGTCATCATGGGCATGGACTGGTTGAGCCGATTCAGCGTCGTCATCGACTGTGAGCACCAGCTGGTGACTATACGAGACCCTAGTGGGGGAGTTCTTACGGTGTACGGCGAGGGTACCCGTTCGGGATCAGCTTTTTGTTCGGCCGCTAGGGCGAGGCAATGTCTACAGCAGGGATGTAAAGGTTTTGTGGCGAATGTGATGGATACGCGGGAGGCTTCCGAGAGACCGAGGACAGTGGAGGAGGTTCCAGTGGTGTGCGAGTTTCCATATGTTTTTCCTGAGGATTTGCCGGGAGTACCTCCTGCGAGGCAAGTAGAGTTTGGTATCGATTTGGTTCCGGGGGCTGCGCCTATTGCGAAGGTGCCTTATCGTCTTGCACCTCCAGAGATGCAAGAGTTGTCCTCGCAACTCCAGGAGTTGCTGGGGAAGGGATTTATTCGGCCGAGTAGCTCGCCGTGGGGAGCACCGATTCTATTCGTCAAGAAGAAGGATGGTTCACACCGGATGTGTATTGATTACCGGGAGTTGAACAAGGTGACGGTCAAGAACCGCTATCCGTTACCGAGGATCGATGATCTATTCGATCTGTTGCAAGGGGCATCTTGGTTTTCCAAGATCGATCTGAGATCAGGGTACCATCAGGTAAGAGTGCGGGATGAGGACGTCCAGAAGACAGCATTCAGGACGCAGTATGGGCATTACGAGTTCGTGGTGATGCCTTTCGGGCTCACCAATGCCCCGGTAGTGTTCATGGACCTCATGAACAGGGTATGCAGGCCGATGCTGGATCGGTCTGTGATTGTATTTATCAACGACATCCTAGTATATTCGCGAACTAGAGAGCAGCATGAGAGACATCTGAGGGAGGTCCTTGAGGTACTGAGGTCGGAGAAGCTATATGCAAAATTCTCCAAATGTGACTTCTGGTTGCGGGAGGTCCAATTTCTTGGACATGTTGTTAATCAGGCAGGGATATTGGTCGATCCGGCCAAGGTGGAAGCAGTGATGAGTTGGGAGGCACCGAAGTCACCTTCCGAGATCAGGAGTTTTCTTGGGTTGGTGGGGTACTATCGGAGGTTTATTAGGGACTTCTCCAAGATCGCAGTACCGCTCACCAGGTTGACCCGGAAGGGTGTTACATTCTCATGGGGACCCGAGCAGCAGATTTCCTTCGAGACACTTCGTCAGAGATTGTGCGAAGCCCCGATGTTAGCTCTCCCGGAAGGGATGGAGGATTTTGTCGTATATTGCAACGCATCGATTTCGGGACTGGGTGCGGTGTTGATGCAGAGAGGTCATGTGATAGCTTATGCATCGAGGCAGCTGAAGCCTCATGAGGTGAGATATCCCACACATGATTTAGAGTTGGGGGCAGTGGTGTTCGCTCTCAAGATATGGCGTCACTACCTGTACGGGGTTCGTTGTACTATATACACGGACCATAAGAGTTTGAAGTATTTGATGGATCAACCCAACCTAAATATGCGTAAGAGGAGATGGTTGGACGTGGTTAAGGATTATGACTGTGAGATCCTATACCACCCAGGCAAGGCTAATGTGGTAGCCGATGCATTGAGTCGTAGAGCGGAAAGCACTCCATTGCGAGACGTATGTTTGAGACTGACAGTGATGACCCCGATATTGGATGCTATTCGTGGGGCGCAGGCCGAGGCTGTGAGATCCGAGATGCAGAAGAAAGAGAGAGTCGTTGGGTTAATTTCAGAGTTCGTTAAGGATGGACGAGGACTTTTGACGTTTCAGGGTCGGATTTGGGTACCATTCGTGGGCGGTACGCGTGCTATTTTGATGGAGGAGGCTCATAGATCGAAATTCTCGATCCATCCCGGTGCTACGAAGATGTATTTGGACTTGAGGAAGGAATATTGGTGGCCTTGTATGAAGAGAGACGTCGCATGGTTCGTTGAGAGGTGTTTGACTTGCCGTAGGGTTAAAGCCGAGCACCAGAAACCGCATGGTAAGTTGCAGCCCTTGGAGATTCCTGAGTGGAAGTGGGAGCAGATTACTATGGATTTCATCACCAAATTGCCAAGAACTGCTAGGGGAGTCGATGCAATTTGGGTGATTGTGGATAGATTGACGAAGAGTGCACACTTCCTTGCCATTAGCGAGAGTTCATCAGCGGAGAAGTTGGCGGAGTTATATGTGAGAGAGGTAGTATCTCGGCATGGAGTGCCAATCTCGATTGTTTCAGACCGTGATGTACGTTTCACTTCCAGGTTCTGGAAGAAATTTCATGAGGAGCTGGGTATTAAACTGCATTTTAGTACCGCATACCATCCCCAGACCGACGGGCAGAGCGAGCGGACGATTCAGACATTGGAGGACATGCTTTGAGCGTGTGTGTTAGACTTCGGGGGTAGCTGGGATGCGTATTTACCCTTGGCAGAGTTTTCCTACAACAACAGCCATCATTTGAGCATTGGTATGCCACCTTTTGAGTTGTTGTATGGTAGGAGGTGTCGGACCCCCATTTGCTGGGGAGAGGTGGGTCAGAGAGTGATGGGCAGTATAGAGATCGTACTCCAGACGACAGAGCAGATTCAGCAGGTTAGGCAGAGATTATTGACCGCCCAAAGCCGACAGAAGAGTTATGCGGACAGACGCCGGTCCGAGCTGGAATTCCAGGTCGGCGACTTCGTTCTCCTGAAGGTTTCTCCTTGGAAGGGAGTGATCCGGTTCAGAAAGAGGGGCAAGTTGGGGCCCCGGTTCATAGGTCCATTTCGGGTAATTGCAAGGGTAGGTCGGGTAGCGTATCGGTTGGAGTTGCCAGCAGAGTTGGGACAGATTCACAATACCTTTCACGTATCACAGTTGAGGAAGTGTATAGCCGATGAATCGGCGGTGGTTCCGTTAGAGGATATTCAGGTGGATACGAGCCTGAATTACGCCGAGAGACCAGTAGCTATTAGGGATCGGAAGATCAAGGTTCTGCGGAACAAGGAAGTACCTCTGGTGTTGGTTCAGTGGCAACACCGGAAGGGATCGGAGATGACTTGGGAGCCGGAGCGTGAAATGCGGGAGCAACATCCGGAGTTATTCGCAGAGTGAGACTTCGAGGGCGAAGTCTAGTTCTAGTGGGGGAGAGTTGTAACAGCCCGGAATTTCAGGTATTGTTTGAAAACTATTTTTGGGGACATTTTAGGAAGGGACTCGGCGAGTTGGTGCCTGACTCGCCGAGTAGGACCACAGACTTGGTCGTAGATTCGCGACTGGACTCGACGAGTCCATTAGGGACTCGGCAAGTCGACGCTGTTCAGCAGAAACCCTAGCCGTTTGGTTTTGGATCGTTTATAACGCCTCTTAGGCCGTCATTGTTCGTTTTTGCTTACTGAGAAGAACCCTAGAACGATTGTGTGCATCTGGAACAAGGATTGAAGACCATTGTTGGGTTTGGAAGAGTTGTGTGCAAGGAAGAGGAAGGTTTAGCTAAAGGAACAGCAAGAGAATCACGTTCTGAGGATTGGGGACACAGAAAGTGCATCAATCAGGTAATATCTCGGATTTCGTTCTTCTGTGATTGATGTGTATATGAAGTTAGGGTTTATAGAACCCATTTGATGATTAGAGGGATTATTATGTTGTTACCCAAGTGTTTATACCCCAGTAATAGGATGTTTAGAGGTCCAGATAGTCCCATGAGTGTGTATTTCGGGACCATACGTGTTTCAGGAAGCAGTTGATCGACTGCATGGCATGGACTCGCCGAGTCGGATGAGCAGACTCGGCGAGTAGCTTGAAGATTCACTGGGACTCGCCGAGTGGTTCTTCAGACTCGGCGAGTGGAGTCGGGGTGGCCCCGCGATTCTTCCACGAGGACCTCGTCGAGTCAAGAAGGATACTCGACGAGTAGAAGGGGAACAACAGGGAAATTTGGGGAGGATGTCTAGACTCGCCGAGTCGCCTTTGCACTCGACGAGTCCGGTCAAGTTGACCGTTGACCAGAGTTGACCTGCATGTAAATTCTTAGGGTCAGTTGTCTTGAATGATAAGAGTATTAATAAGGGTATATGGTATTATAGGGAGTCTGCAGATCGGCAGATCGAGTGCGAGTAGTTTCAAGAGTTGATAGCTTACATTACCACGAGGTGAGTTTTCTCACTATACTATACCCGGAAGGGTTTGACTGTGTAACCGGAAGGTCGGATATGTTATGTGTTTATATATGCTATAATTGAAAGGAATAGTTGCTATGCATGCTATGTATGTTTCTATGGGCCGGAAGGCAATGTATTATGTGACAGGAAGGTCAGGTATGATATATGATATATGTGATATATGTGTTAGAGTAAATGTATTATGTGTTATATATGTTTATGGGCTGGAAGGCAATCATGTTATGGGCCGGAAGGAAATTATCTTATGGGCCGGAAGGCAATTATCTTATGGGCCGGAAGGCAATTATCTTATGGGCCAGAAGGCGATTATCATTTGGGCCGGAAGGCATTGTACTGTGGACCGGAAGGTCCGGGCCTGGAAAGGCGTATATGCGTAAGTGGTATACTGGGGAACTCACTAAGCATTTATGCTTACAAGTTGTTATGTATGTGTTTCAGGTACTAGCGAGGACCGTGGGAAGGCGCCGGCATGATGCATACACACTGCTGCTATTTGAGATCTTGGGGATTTTATATTTGTATTTGATATGAACATGAAATAAATATGATTGGTTGAATGAAACCACTTTATTTTAAATGAAAATTTTATTTGAAAATTTGCGTTGTTACAGCAGATTTGAAAGACAGATTCCATCTTTTCGATCCACTGCCTTAACACCATAACCCCACCAGTACCATTGAAGCTGCGGGGTTTGGCGTTTGTGAAGTCCTTGTAGGTGCATTCCCGAGGGTGTCCATGGCTTTCACCGTGGTTCGAGGGAGGTGCACCTGTTCCCGATCCACTAGGGACAGGAGTGTTGATTGCTGACACAGCAGCTGCAACTGCTGCTGTGAAAGCTGCCTGGAATATGTTGCCATCAAAGGGGTTAGGTGGTAGAGGAGGTTGAGGTTGTGGTGGTGGAGGAGGCGGTGGTATCAGTGTTTCGTTGATTGGATTACGCCTTGTACTTCTGCGTGGCGGCATCTTTAACTATACGTTTAAAAGATGACGACATGGATAAGAATAAATGATTTATGAATGTGTCCCATGGACTAACTCCCAATAGTCCAACAACAGAATGAATAAAATAACTAACTGAAAGTGACAACATTTGGATAATAATTTCCATATGATTAGATATCTGTCAATAATACTGGAATTACAGATGTAACAAGTTCGGGAAAAATGGCCTAAAAGTAGGCCTTACATCAACCAAGATGGAAAATTTTGACAGGAATAAGACTAGATCAAGACCTAACAGGTCTAAGATTTATACAGATAGGAAATTAGCCCAAAGTTTTAAATAAACTAGGTTATATCCAAAAGATGAGATGACGATATTCTATCGACGACGAGAACTGCTAGCATGAGTCCTCGATCCCGACAGTAGACATTCAATGTCCCTTATACGCCTGTCCGATCTTGCTTGTTGACCTCGAAGTTCTCTAACTTCAGCTCGGGTTCCAGCAAGTTCCCTTTGCAGATTTGCATTGCGGACCAGAGTCCTTTCATGAGCAGACTCTAGTTGGCGAATGTGGACAGTGTTAACACCAGAGTTGGCTTCAACTTCCAAAACTTGATTGATAGTCACCTGAGCCATTATCGTGTTCCGAGAAATCCTACGCACCATGACTGGTAGGACTCTATCAGCAGAACCTCCTTCAGTGAGGTTGTAGAAACTTCGGTCGCCATTGTAGGGAATGGGCTGACCTTGTTCCTGACTCCATTCAGTCAAGTTAATGGCCCACAAGGGTGTGGGTCCTTGGAACACAAGGCGAGGGTTCAGGTTTGGGTTTTGAGCAGCTGGGGGTAGGTTGTTGACTTCTGACTCCGAGTCCGAACTATCGGAAAAGCCCTCAGCATGGTGATCATCCAAAGGAATTGGGTGATCATCTTCTGGTTAGCCTCTAGCCAACCAGCATTGCCTTGGTTTGGGAAGTACGGATCGCCATGGTGAAATCCAGCCATTTTAATCTACGCGAGAAAAGGGATATAAGAAATAGTTTAAATAGACGAACTAACTAAGATAATTACAGTAAGATCAAATACCCATATGGTATTTCTTTATGGTTGTGTTGGTAAGTTTTTAGACTTGTTGCCACATCACAACCATTCTTGGGCATATGCTAATCACTCCTCGGACCAGCATAGTTGATCAAGCTATGCCATTCCCAAGATTGATCATATATCCCCAGACTTACTTGTGATATTCAACAATCATAATACTTTTGTTCTTGTCATTGTGACACTGATTTTAGTATGAATGCAGGCACGTATACTTACTTAAATATTTTATTATTTATAAGCATAACTCTTAGACAGAGTGATTTAATCCCATGTATTTATAGTTAGTATATCTTTTATGGGTTGATATACTTAATTCACTATAAACAATGCTCTGATACCAATCTGTCACACCCTAAAACCACGAACGGCAGAAACGTTCAGGGGTGGAGGACGTCATGTACAGTATCACAACAGTGTAATATAATAAACAAGCAACAACATCATCCATTGCATTATAAGTAAATTTTTAATACATGTGTGTTTCTTTCATTGTAGTAAGACACCAAAAATATACAATCAAAATAAAAGACGAGACTTGTCTGCTCCATCTTCTCAAAACCTGGCCTCCGTACCTGTCTACTGATGACCTGAGAATACAAGTTATTTTGAAAGCGAGTATCAGCTTTAAAGCTGGTGAATTCATAAGTATATAAGTGTCATTGCCTTGTTTCTGAAAATCTGTTATAAAGGCCATGTAAATCGTTAAATGAAAATGTTGATGTACGTATGAAAAACCCTAGAAAATCCCTTATTTCCTATCAGTTTGAGATGTAGTCTTCTACCAAGACCCGAATGTTTTGTAAGTAAAATGATAGTTTTCCTTTAATTGTTTAGTACTAAAGTACTTAGTCTAACTCATCGTTTATGTGAAAGAATCACAAAATAAAGTAAACAGGAAAATGTACTACTGTAAGTGTTGTCACTAGGTACTAGGACTAACACATCATATGTAACTGTTATCCCAAGGTACTAGGGTTAACATGACCTATATAACCTAATGAGCATCTGAAGATTGTCCAATTGTCCTCTGTAGCAGCAGCAGGGGGAAGGAAGGGTTAGTCCCTTTAAAGGTACTCCTAGTATAAGTAATAACCACAGGCATCCGTAGATGTTCATCACCCACTGTTGCTAACAGATGGGTTCCGGAATGGTTAGTCCCGTACGTATATCCCGAGGTACTAGGGATAGGGGCCCATCTAGGTATCCCGAGGTACTAGGGATAGGGTCCTGTCTAGATATCCCGAGGTACTAGGGATATGCAGGAAGATTTAAACAGTAGGTACTAATAAATCATCCTCGCTATTCGAGATACAAGTATTCATGTTAACGTTCAAAATTAAGTGTATCTACGTAAAGGTACTCATGTAATGCGTACATGTAAGCGTGTTCATGTATCATGTAAGTATATGTAAACGTACTCATGTATCATGTATTCAAATGTAAAGGTACTCATGTATCAGGTAATGTACTGGTATAGACTCATGAATGTACTGACTCTTGTGTGATTCCTTGTAATAGGAATTATGTTTGATATCTCCGAATTATCCCTATGATAATTTACTGGAAGGTAATTGGATGTTCAAGTAGGTTTATACACTCTTACTACTCAAGGGTGTGAGAAACTAAATGAAAACTGTAAACTATAACATCAATACATATATAAGAATATAAGTGTACATGCATAGTTTAGTTCAATAATGTAAAATTGTTTTATAAGACATCTTATGGGTTTTGAACAATAATTAACAATGACTTGATGTCATTTTTAATACACATTTCAAAGGTAAAACAATTGATAACAATGCATTTTTAAGATTTAAAACCATTTCATGCATCACATTTTGTAGTATGTGAAATCTGTTAAATGACAAACACAGTTATAAAATACATAACCATGATTTAATAACATGTTTGTTTCTACTTGTATTCCCCCCCCCCCTTTAAAGCATTCAAAATCATTTAAAACATTGATTAGGGGTATGAACTCACCTGTAGTTGGTGATTGGAATGAACTGAACGGTATAGGATGGCTAGGTGTCAAGCGACGACTTGTGCACACACTATGATCCTAATGAACATATAATCACACATATATGCACTCAATTAGACTCAAATGACTAATTGATAATGTTTAAGACATCCTAGACATAATAAACACTTTATATAGGTGTTTTAAGCCTTAAGGATTGCATCTAAGCTATTGTGGGACAGGGTATTTGTGTTTAGGATTTCCAAAGGACTCTATATGCGAGTTTACTCTCCATAAACCATCCACATGGAGTTTACGGTTGTAAACTCTTGATTTTACGGCCGTAAACTCCCAAACATGTGTGTTTGGTGTGTTTTGAAGTCCCAAATGATTTCTAGAATTATTCTAACTTAGTGGCTAAGTCCTTGGAAGGGTTTGAGGTCTAGAAATACTCCAATTAGGCGTTTTCAAGCCTCTTGCACTTGTGGTATATGTTCTAGACTTTTACTCCTAGCATAAGAAGGAATTAGGCACACCTTGGTGTCCTTTTTAGGAGTTTATGGCCCAAGAACCATGCCTTGGCCATAAACTCACTTTGTTAAGTGATTTTGATGTGGTTTGGTCCTTCCATTAAGTGGGTACAATTTCTTGTAAAGGTCTAGGGCTTTAGGTGTCATGAAAACACCCCTTTTGTCCATTTCAATGGAGTTTACGGCCTAAGATTCACTTGGGCCGTAAACTCACTTTTGCTTGTGTCTTTTGATGTGTTTAAGGCCTTACACTTCATGGGAAAATAGTCTAGATAAAAGCCTTAAAGTCTTAGAGTCCTTAAATCACCATTTTGAGCTTGAAAAGGGAGTTTACGGCCTAAGCAACTCTTGGGCCGTGAACTCCCCAAACTTGGGTGATTTGTGGTTGTTTTCTTGTCTCTAACATGTATACATAAGCATCTAAGGCCTTATCATAACACAAGTGTCGGTTTTGGCTTCGTTTCGGGAGTTTACCGCCCAAGAACACCTTGGGGTGTAAACTCCTAGATCTCATGTTTTAGCCTTCTAAATCATGTTATAAACACATATAAAGCTTTCTAACATTACTATAAAGAGTTACTCACGTTTTGGTATAAAAACCCAAAGATCCGTCAGAGAGAAAATGGCTTTTCTCTAGTCGGAAATGTGAATAATTAATGAATTTAGTTCAGAAATCTATTTATAGTCCTGAGATATTTTGGCAGAAAATATTTTTATTCCTGAAATGATCCCTAATAAAATAGAGTGTTGGAATAACAGTGTTGCACAAAACCCTAGTGCACCCACTCTCCTGATATTTCCTGAAGTATAAACGCTGAATTACTCAAACTTACGCAAAAGTCTGAAAATTAACTGTGACTACTATAACTTCTATTGAAGTGATATAGTTTGTACAGAATGGAAATTTCAGGTTGCCATAGTAAAGGTTCACTGGAACGCGAAGCGGGGACCTGAATTCACATGGGAATGAGAAGACCAGATGAAACAAAAGTACCCACATCTTTTCCCCAACACTTGAAGTCCCACTTAAAGTTCAAATTTGGAGATGAAATTCCCTCTAACGGGGGGATGATGTGACGACCAGAAAAGTTCTAGAGCAAATTAGGTCTAAACTTCAACCATGTACTAGTAGATTCATAAAGTAACTTGATGCAATAAAGTTATGATTTTCATGATGCATGTTTATATGTTACATACAACTATATGTATTCAAAACCCATGCTAAATAGAGTTATATTAAGTAAATAAAATTCAATGAAATAAATTAAAAGAATGGGATATATCCTTACCATTCAGATTTCATTTTTGGAATCTAGAACTTTAGGTTTCCGATTTTGAGCATCTTGGATCACTTTGTGTTTTCGGTTTTGGTAAAGGCCGAAAACACTTTGTTCCTCACACTAGGACCGAATCACTTCTTTAGGTGTGATGCCAAACTGAAATCTAGAGGATTTCGGTCTTGGTTAGACCCCAAACACCATGAAAGTGGCCAAGTGGTGCCACTTGATAAGATATTTAACTTCCCAATGTGATAGTATTATTTATGAACGTAAACATCACCTCAACCTCTTATATTTACTTTCCTATCTAAGATACTAAATTGAGGTAATTCTCCATTTACACTTCCAATGAACAAAATCCTCCACAATTTCCCTCAATATATCAAACCTCTTTTCTCTCAACTCAAGTTCAAAGCATCCCCAACAAATCTCCTTCTTCAAAGATAAATCCTTAAGATTTAGGTAAGCTACTCATAAAACTATTGTTATACAATACTTATGTTACTATTATCATTTTAATCACACATTATTATGTATTTAAAACCATTATGATTACGACATGCTTCTCGTCTTCTAGGTCAAAGTCACCATTTCTATCCCGTTATATTAATCGCTCTCACACTCGAGGTGAGTTCATACCCCTACATTTTCATGTATTTTCTATGTTTTAGGGGTGGGGGGATACATGTAAAACACAAGGAAACTTGTGTTAAAATACAAACCATTGTTTATGTTTTCTTAAATTTTATGTAGCTATTACGTGAAAACATGAAATATGAGAAATAACGTTACTGTCAAATTTGCAAACATTTACATGCAAAATGTATTAAAACGCAACGGTTTTCATTTCAACGAAACATATATTTTAAATTATAATAGGCATAGTTTGGGGAACATTCACATTATTTAACCCTTTCGGGGCAAAGAAACAATTATATAAGAATAAAGATTATTTTTATATTTATAAACATAACGAAAGGGGTAACAATTACATATACGAACATTTTTATTATAACAACACGTAATCTTGTTGAATAAATTTGCGAGTCATTGCCTTCGTCGTACCTACCAAGGTATACACGGAAGTCATGTTGTATAACCAAAGTCTCCTACCAGAGAGTGTGATACTTGTGTATAGATCTACACAGGATTGATGCTCCCGCACCCTGGCTAATAGCTACATTCAGACCGGCAGGTTATGGGTGACAAATGTCATAACATTTCGACGTCTGAAGAAAGTCAAGGCAGGAAATTCATTAATAGCATGTATATGAAAACTCACATGGGAAAATGATAATATGTTTATTTTACATGAAATGACAATGCATTTATTTTACGTAAATCACATCTCTTCAAACGATTTTGTATGCGAATAAAACTACATATTACTAAATTAAGTATGGAAAATATACTTGTACATATTGATCTTGGAAAATTTAAGTCTACAATTCATTTTACTAAGGAAAATATAGGATTTTCCGGAACAAACACCATTATTTTACAAGCAAACGACTTACAACTCATTTTATGGAAAATATCGGATTTTCTGGAAACAAACATAATTTCTTTACAGTGAATGCGATACAATTATTCATACAATTACTTATGAACTCACCAACATAATTGTTGACGCTTTTTCAAACAACTTGTATTCTCAAGGAATCAGTAAAACAAGTGATCATCAACTTTTGAGGACGGGACGCTAAGGCTTTAGTTGAAAACATCATTTTGTCATCATATTGTAAGTTATTTGGAAACATGTAACTCGAAAAAAAATGTGACCTTTTAAATTATATCTATGATGTGATGATACTGTACATGATGTCATCTGCCCCCAAACATTTTCTCCATCTTGGTTTAGGGCTGTGACAGGAACCGGAGAAACACCCTTCAGTCTAACATACGACATCAGGCAGCACTGTTGCGAAAACAGCCTACAAAGCCCGCACGGAAAATTTCTACGATAAATGGTTGCGGATAAAAAATTCAAAGTTGGAGAATAGGTGCTGAGAAAGAACGAGGCCAGCCACTCGGAGGCACAAGGCAAGCTAAGCGTGACCTGGGAAGGCCCGTACAAAATAGTGAAGACGCACCGAGACGGAGCGTACACACTGAAAGCACAAGACGAGAGACCAATACCCTGAACATTGAACACACGCAACCTATGCCACTTTTACTTATAAAACAACTCGCGAATAGCATAGCAAAAACAAAAAATCGGGGGGAGGTGGGGGATAGTGTCACCCGAACTTTTAGCCTCAGGGCTACACCCAAGTCAGGCAACACGTAAACCTTTGAGATTTTCTCCAAGCACTTGCTAAAATAGTAAAGTCTTGAAAGAAAATAGAACCAATTTTACTTATCAACATATATGCATAAGCAAGAAAATGCAAATATAACAACCAAAAATGCAAAAAAAAAAAAAAAAAAATGGTTGCTCGATTTCACCAATTGAGACCACGAGCTGATCACCCATACCATTTAGGCGGACCAAATTGCCAAACTGAAACCACAAATCTCGAAAATAGATGATTCCTCAGGGAACACGTCGGTACGGCCAAAAAAAACAAGGCCTCTAAGATCTCGAACCATACGAATACAAAGGGTATGAAGGATTATAACATTTCCCTAAAAATAAAAATTTTAACAGACACGGGTCAAGGGGGGCTCGAGCTGACGACCTCGGTTCAACTTAAGTGACCAAAAAAGGAAGGTAGTAGATCACTCTACTCAGGGCTGGTTTCCAGGCCTACAAAATACCCTCATGGGAGACATTTCCCCAAAACAAAGGAAAACATGATGACATTTAAAAAACATTAAACATTGAAAGCATTTTGTGGTGTTGAACAAACAACAAATAACAACAAAAAGTGTACAAAAAACATTTAGCAAAACATCGATGCTAACAAGACTATGTTCACACGGCACCCTCAATGTCGTCGTATGGAACGACATCCTTCTCCTCGGAGCATAATTGGAAGTGATTAGCGAGACCAAGCTCGCCTAGTCTGAGATAAGATGCAAAGTCCGTCTCAGCAAAATCTCTAATGGTAGCATGCATGACATCAGTGGACCGAGCAACGACGTCTAGTTTGGATGGGTCGAAGCCGCTACCAGACGACAATGTCAGTGCCGCCTTCTTTCCTTTCTCCACACCAGCAGCCACACATGTGGCCTTCATGAGGTGAATTCCGAATGCAAAATCACCGCTCTCTACAATGAGGTCCACTATGCGGACCACCCCCTTCTGAAGAACCCAGGCCAGATCAGCCTCCATGATTTCCACTTCGAAACCTTAGCTGTGAGCTCACATCCTCGGCGCTCCAAACATTCCACTAATGCCTCCTTCTCTTTAGCCAAATCTTGAAACTGCTGGGATTGGCGGTCAATCTCCCCGTCCAAAGTCTCCACCTGAGCCTCAGCAGTGGTCTTCTCCCCAGATAGCACAAGTAAGTGTTCATCCAACTTGCACAGCTCCTCCTCGAGGAGCTAGATCCTCTCCGTGAGCTCTTCGTGCTCCAATTTAACGAGAGACAACTCCGCTCGGTCAGCCCCAATGTAACGGAGACGATCGGCAACCACCACCAAATAAGGAGCCACTTGAGTAGTGGTGTACTGAAGATCGTCCGCTACATGAGAATAGGAAAGGGAATCAAGGGCCTCCATTGTAGCAGAAGTAAATTCATGGTGGCACCATTCGCGAGCAAGACCCTGATTTTATATAAGAGAACTGAGTGTAAGGTTCCACCCTGGGAGATACATACCAGGGGTACCCATAGAGGAAGTCCCCACCTTTGATGAGATGTCATCCAAAGCCGAAGGTGAGTTGGGGAAACCTCCTGCACTATTGTTTTCCCATGACGGTGTGAACAAAACACCTTTTCCCCTGACAACTCATCACCCTCAGCAATCTCGATAACATCAAGTGACATAGTGAGAAAAGGTTCGATGTTGCATTTCTAATGTAAGGGTCAGGTAATAGTATCACCATCAACATCCTCACTAAGGGTAGAATCTACAACAGCGGACCGACAATGGGAGATAACCTAGAAGCTAGGCACACTCGACCCCTTAGACGAAGAGGAAACCTCAGCTCTCACCATGGTAAGAGAGGACTCACATTTGGGAGCAGGCCTAATAATAGTCGAGGCAAGTAGCGCCTCCACCAGGGGAACCTCGTGATACTGAACATCACCCCCAAAATTCCCCCGTAATACTTTTTCGAGAGACAAAAGCTTCTTGCCACCTACAACAACCACAATGCAGGACCCGCTTTAAAATAAAAATGAAGAAAAAAAGAAGGAGAAACATGACGACAAGTAAAGAGAGTGGGGGGGGGGGGGGAAGTAATACTTACCACCATTACTCACAAAAAACTGAGGCATCTTCCCACGCGAACGCCAAACAACGCTCGTCCCAGTTGCCGCCAATATGCAATCCGACAAGTCCTCGTCGTCAAAACAAATTCACCAAAGTGCTCGGGCCACAGATAAACGGACACTCGACAGTTGGGGCGCCCGGTCCAAAGCCATGATCACACAAGGATAAAATACACCAACCAAATCACTATTAACCAAAAACCCTCGATCCTGCCAGTTTTTCCGTAGTGCTTTTGGGTTAACTATAAAGGAATGTGTGTTGCGGCGCTGAGAAAAACTGTGAAGACCTGAATGAGTCGACGAACTAAAGAAAAACTTGAATACTTGAAAATGAGGAATTACACCCAATGCACGACATCCCAACTCGAATCCAATTATCTTGTTCACGATGTTCGGGGTCAGATTGTGGACTGGAAAAATCATACTCCCACATAACTTCATTGAAGAAGTTGGAAACAGGAAGACGAAATCCGGCCTTAAAAATTGCCACCAAATTACCTACTAGCCAACGATTGATAAATAGTAGATCCATCTCATGGAAACTAGACCCCATGTTCAAGAATAAATGCAAATCAGAGCTAAAAAGAATCGAACTCCTTAGGTGTAGGGATAATTCTGGATCTGATGGAAGCCATTGAATACCAAAAAGGGAAAATGTAGGAGAAAAGAGAAATAACGAAGAAGGCTGAGACGGAAGATTATGGAAAGAAGAAGCACTTAACTATTGTATTAGGGGTCTAAGCCCATAACTATAAGTGGTATGTACTTGATTTGATAGTAGCATGGTCCTTTTGGGTTGCCTTCAATCATGCAACTTGATAGGATGACTGGTGGAGAGAGACTAGGATTCATTTTTTGAAAGAATAAATTAGTACTCAAAATGATTTTATTAATATATTACAAGATTAATATATTATTTGGAAAACATATTATTAATTAGTAATTAATCTGAAATGAATTTGATATTAATTTTGGGATTAAAGGAACTGATTAATAATGGTGGGGATGTTTTGCAAATCATTGATAGTTGTAAAACTGCGTTGATGGACTCCTTAATTAGGAGTGGAAGAAATCATATTGGTAGGCCCTATAGATTTCATACAAGGCCTACTTGTAAGAGGTCCATGGGATACTTAAGCCTTAAGCAGGAAATTAGGGTTTCCTCTAGAAACCCTAGCAGCCCTCAGCTATTGTCACACCCCAAAACCGGAACGACGGAAACGTTCTGGGGTGGATGACATCATGTCAAGTATCACAACACATGCATTATAGTAATCAAAGTACAACAAAACATTGCATTAATAGTAATAGTTATATATGGTTCACATTACAATATATCGGAGTAATACAAGTAAATGTAATAAGAACAACATGGTACTAAGCTATCTTCATCAACAGCTCTGGGATGTACCTGTCTAATGCTGACCTGAGAATACAGGTTATTTGAAATGCGAGTATCAGCATTTTTACAAATGCTGGTGAGTTGATAAGTAATTAGTGACAGTTTATTCAAATAACTTTATAATGTAGTAGTTTAAGAGTTTACAGTGTATTAGAGTTCATTCCAGAAAATCCTATATTTTCTTTAATAAAAGCAGCCTTCTACCAAGACTGTACGAAGTTATGTGGTAAAAAGTAGTTTTCCCTTAATCGCTATCATTATCGAAATACTAAATTTGATTATTAAAGGAAGCAAGAGAAGTCGGGGAAATAACATATGCCTCAGCAGTGAGGACTGCTGACTAAGGCAAAGGACTCGTAGACTCTAGGAGTGTATCGAACGAATGACATGCCTGGTTCCGTCTAAAAAATGGAGACACATACCCTAGAGGGTACCAAATGAAAGGTACGACTGGTTAGGTCTAAAATAGTGAATACCGACTGCAGATAGTATCAAATGAAATATACATCTTGCAAGGTCAAAACAGAGAATACAGACCGCAGACACTACCAAATGAAAGATACATCTTGCAAGGTCAAAACATAGAATATACACCGCAGACAGTATCAAATGAAAGATACATCTTGCAAGGTCAAAACAGAGAATACAGACCGCAGACAGTATCAAAAGAAAGATACATCTTGCAAGGTCAAAACAGAGAATACATACCGCAGACAGTATCAAATGAAAGATACATCTTGCAAGGTCAAAACAGTGGGACTCTGAAATGAGTTACTAGCATACAGTGTAAATTGCCCGTGAAATACCGTTACCTTAAGACCATGAATTATAAGGCAACCTGGGATACTCGTAACCATACTGACTAGAGTTCCATACGCCCTACAAGCATCTATAAATATGACATTTGTCACCCCTTGGCCTGGTAGGCTGTGGACTGTAGCTCAGGTTTGACTGTAGTGCTCAACATCCGAAGACTTTTATTATTGTTCCTCTTGTGATACTTGTGTTCAAGTGTTTAGATTCTGGATGTTATTATACTTTGGTAAAATATGGTTGTATTTTTAAAGTATAATTCTTGGTCAGAGTGTTTTATCCCTTTTGTATTTATAGGCGGTATATCTTTTATGAATTGATATACTTAGCTCACTATAAACATTGCTCTGATACCAATCTATCACACCCCAAAATCGGAACGGTGGAAACGTTATGGGGTCGATGACGTCATGTCAAGTATCACAACACATGCATTATAGTAATCAAAGTACAACAAAACATTGCATTAATAGTAATAGTTATACATGGTTCACATTACAATATATTGAAGTAATACCAGTAAATGTAATAAGAACAACATGGTACTAAGCTATCTTCATCAACAGCTCCGGGGATGTACCTGTCTAATGCTGACCAGAGAATACAAGTTATTTGAAAAGCGAGTATCAACATTTTTACAAATGATGTTGAGTTCATAAGTAATTAGTGACAGTTTATTCAAATAACTTTATGATTTAGTAGTTTAAGAGTTTACAGTGTATTAGAGTTCTTTCCAGAAAATCCTATATTTTCTTTAATAAAAGCAGCCTTCTACCAAGACTGTACGGAGTTATGTGGTAAAAAGTAGTTTTCCCTGAATCTCTATCATTATCAAAATACTGAATTTGATTATTAAAGGAAGCAAGAGAAGTCGGGGAAATAACATATGCCTCAGCAGTGAGGACTGCTGACTAAGGCAAAGGAATCGTAGACTCCAGGAGATTATCGAACAAACGACACGCCTAGTTCCATCTAACAAATGGAGACACATACCCCAGAGGGTACCAAATGAAAGGTATTGCTGGTAAGGTCTAAAACAGTGAATACCGACTGCAGACTGTATTAAATAAAATATACATCTTGCAAGGTCAAAACAGAGAATACAGGCCGCAGACAGTACCAAATGAAAGATACATCTTGCAAGGTCAAAACATAGAATACAGACCGCAGACAGTATCAAATGAAAGATACATCTTGCAAGGTCAAAACAGAGAATACAGACCGCAGACAGTATCAAAAGAAAGATACATCTTGCAAGGTCAAAACAGAGAATACATACCGCAGACAGTATCAAATGAAAGATACATCTTGCAAGGTCAAAACAGTGGGACTCTGAAATGAGTTACTAGCATACAGTGTAAATTGCCCGTGAAATACCGTTACCTTAAGACCATGAATTATAAGGCAACCTGGGATACTCGTAACCATACTGACTAGAGTTCCATACGCCCTACAAGCATCTATAAATATGACATTTGTCACCCCTTGGCCTGGTAGGCTGTGGACTGTAGCTCAGGTTTGACTGTAGTGCTCAACATCCGAAGACTTTTATTATTGTTCCTCTTGTGATACTTGTGTTCAAGTGTTTAGATTCTGGATGTTATTATACTTTGGTAAAATATGGTTGTATTTTTAAAGTATAATTCTTGGTCAGAGTGTTTTATCCCTTTTGTATTTATAGGCGGTATATCTTTTATGAATTGATATACTTAGCTCACTATAAACATTGCTCTGATACCAATCTATCACACCCCAAAATCGGAACGGTGGAAACGTTATGGGGTCGATGACGTCATGTCAAGTATCACAACACATGCATTATAGTAATCAAAGTACAACAAAACATTGCATTAATAGTAATAGTTATACATGGTTCACATTACAATATATCGAAGTAATACCAGTAAATGTAATAAGAACAACATGGTACTAAGCTATCTTCATCAACAGCTCCGGGGATGTACCTGTCTAATGCTGACCAGAGAATACAAGTTATTTGAAAAGCGAGTATCAACATTTTTACAAATGATGTTGAGTTCATAAGTAATTAGTGACAGTTTATTCAAATAACTTTATGATTTAGTAGTTTAAGAGTTTACAGTGTATTAGAGTTCTTTCCAGAAAATCCTATATTTTCTTTAATAAAAGCAGCCTTCTACCAAGACTGTACGGAGTTATGTGGTAAAAAGTAGTTTTCCCTGAATCGCTATCATTATCAAAATACTGAATTTGATTATTAAAGGAAGCAAGAGAAATCGGGGAAATAACATATGCCTCAGCAGTGAGGACTGCTGACTAAGGCAAAGGAATCGTAGACTCCAGGAGATTATCGAACAAACGACACGCCTAGTTCCGTCTAACAAATGGAGACACATACCCCAGAGGGTACCAAATGAAAGGTATTGCTGGTAAGGTCTAAAACAGTGAATACCGACCGCAGACTGTATTAAATAAAATATACATCTTGCAAGGTCAAAACAGAGAATACAGGCCGCAGACAGTACCAAATGAAAGATACATCTTGCAAGGTCAAAACATAGAATACAGACCGCAGACAGTATCAAATGAAAGATACCTCTTGCAAGGTCAAAACAGAGAATACAGACCGCAGACAGTATCAAAAGAAAGATACATCTTGCAAGGTCAAAACAGAGAATACATACCGCAGACAGTATCAAATGAAAGATACATCTTGCAAGGTCAAAACAGTGGGACTCTGAAATGAGTTACTAGCATACAGTGTAAATTGCCCGTGAAATACCGTTACCTTAAGACCATGAATTATAAGGCAACCTGGGATACTCGTAACCATACTGACTAGAGTTCCAGACACCCTACAAGCATCTATAAATATGACATTTGTCACCCCTTGGCCTGGTAGGTTGTGGACTGTAGCTTAGGTTTCACTGTAGTGCTCACCATCCGAAGACTTTTATTATTGTTCCTCTTGTGATACTTGTGTTCAAGTGTTTAGATTCTGGATGTTATTATACTTTGGTAAAATATGGTTGTATTTTTAAAGTATAATTCTTGGTCAGAGTGTTTTATCCCTTTTGTATTTATAGGCGGTATATCTTTTATGAATTGATATACTTAGCTCACTATAAACATTGCTCTGATACCAATCTATCACACCCCAAAATCGGAACGGTGGAAACGTTATGGGGTCGATGACGTCATGTCAAGTATCACAACACATGCATTATAGTAATCAAAGTACAACAAAACATTGCATTAATAGTAATAGTTATACATGGTTCACATTACAATATATCGAAGTAATACAAGTAAATGTAATAAGAAAAACATGGTACTAAGCTATCTTCATCAACAGCTCCGGGGATGTACCTGTCTAATGCTGACCAGAGAATACAAGTTATTTGAAAAGCGAGTATCAACATTTTTACAAATGATGTTGAGTTCATAAGTAATTAGTGACAGTTTGTTCAAATAACTTTATAATTTAGTAGTTTAAGAGTTTACAGTGTATTAGAGTTCTTTCCAGAAAATCCTATATTTTCTTTAATAAAAGCAGCCTTCTACCAAGATTGTACGGAGTTATGTGGTAAAAAGTAGTTTTCCCTTAATCGCTATCATTATCAAAATACTGAATTTGATTATTAAAGGAAGCAAGAGAAGTCGGGGAAATAACATATGCCTCAGCAGTGAGGACTGCTGACTAAGGCAAAGGAATCGTAGACTCCAGGAGATTGTCGAACAAACGACACGCCTAGTTCCGTCTAACAAATGGAGACACATACCCAAGAGGGTACCAAATGAAAGGTATTGCTGGTAAGGTCTAAAACAGTGAATACCGACCGCAGACTGTATTAAATAAAATATACATCTTGCAAGGTCAAAACAGAGAATACAGGCCGCAGACAGTACCAAATGAAAGATACATCTTGCAAGGTCAAAACATAGAATACAGACCGCAGACAGTATCAAATGAAAGATACCTCTTGCAAGGTCAAAACAGAGAATACAGACCGCAGACAGTATCAAAAGAAAGATACATCTTGCAAGGTCAAAACAGAGAATACATACCGCAGACAGTATCAAATGAAAGATACATCTTGCAAGGTCAAAACAGTGGGACTCTGAAATGAGTTACTAGCATACAGTGTAAATTGCCCGTGAAATACCGTTACCTTAAGACCATGAATTATAAGGCAACCTGGGATACTCGTAACCATACTGACTAGAGTTCCAGACACCCTACAAGCATCTATAAATATGACATTTGTCACCCCTTGGCCAGGTAGGCTGTGGACTGTAGCTTAGGTTTCACTGTAGTGCTCACCATCCGAAGACTTTTATTATTGTTCCTCTTGTGATACTTGTGTTCAAGTGTTTAGATTCTGGATGTTATTATACTTTGGTAAAATATGGTTGTATTTTTAAAGTATAATTCTTGGTCAGAGTGTTTTATCCCTTTTGTATTTATAGGCGGTATATCTTTTATGAATTGATATACTTAGCTCACTATAAACATTGCTCTGATACCAATCTATCACACCCCAAAATCGGAACGGTGGAAACGTTATGGGGTCGATGACGTCATGTCAAGTATCACAACACATGCATTATAGTAATCAAAGTACAATAAAACATTGCATTAATAGTAATAGTTATACATGGTTCACATTACAATATATCGAAGTAATACAAGTAAATGTAATAAGAACAACATGGTACTAAGCTATCTTCATCAACAGCTCCGGGGATGTACCTGTCTAATGCTGATCAGAGAATACAAGTTATTTGAAAAGCGAGTATCAACATTTTTACAAATGATGTTGAGTTCATAAGTAATTAGTGACAGTTTGTTCAAATAACTTTATAATTTAGTAGTTTAAGAGTTTACAGTGTATTAGAGTTCTTTCTAGAAAATCCTATATTTTCTTTAATAAAAGCAGCCTTCTACCAAGATTGTACGGAGTTATGTGGTAAAAAGTAGTTTTCCCTTAATCGCTATCATTATCAAAATACTGAATTTGATTATTAAAGGAAGCAAGAGAAGTCGGGGAAATAACATATGCCTCAGCAGTGAGGACTGCTGACTAAGGCAAAGGAATCGTAGACTCCAGGAGATTATCGAACAAACGACACGCCTAGTTCCGTCTAACAAATGGAGACACATACCCAAGAGGGTACCAAATGAAAGGTATTGCTGGTAAGGTCTAAAACAGTGAATACCGACCGCAGACTGTATTAAATAAAATATACATCTTGCAAGGTCAAAACAGAGAATACAGGCCGCAGACAGTACCAAATGAAAGATACATCTTGCAAGGTCAAAACATAAAATACAGACCGCAGACAGTATCAAATGAAAGATACATCTTGCAAGGTCAAAACAGAGAATACAGACCGCAGACAGTATCAAAAGAAAGATACATCTTGCAAGGTCAAAACAGAGAATACATACTGCAGACAGTATCAAATGAAAGATACATCTTGCAAGGTCAAAACAGTGGGACTCTGAAATGAGTTACTAGCATACAGTGTAAATTGCCCGTGAAATACCGTTACCTTAAGACCATGAATTATAAGGCAACCTGGGATACTCGCAACCATACTGACTAGAGTTCCAGACGCCCTACAAGCATCTATAAATATGACATTTGTCACCCCTTGGCCTGGTAGGTTGTGGACTGTAGCTCAGGTTTGACTGTAGTGCTCAACATCCGAAGACTTTTATTATTGTTCCTCTTGTGATACTTGTGTTCAAGTGTTTAGATTCTGGATGTTATTATACTTTGGTAAAATATGGTTGTATTTTTAAAGTATAATTCTTGGTCAGAGTGTTTTATCCCTTTTGTATTTATAGGCGGTATATCTTTTATGAATTGATATACTTAGCTCACTATAAACATTGCTCTGATACCAATCTATCACACCCCAAAATCGGAACGGTGGAAACGTTATGGGGTCGATGACGTCATGTCAAGTATCACAACACATGCATTATAGTAATCAAAGTACAACAAAACATTGCATTAATAGTAATAGTTATACATGGTTCACATTACAATATATCGAAGTAATACAAGTAAATGTAATAAGAACAACATGGTACTAAGCTATCTTCATCAACAGCTCCGGGGATGTACCTGTCTAATGCTGACCAGAGAATACAAGTTATTTGAAAAGCGAGTATCAACATTTTTACAAATGATGTTGAGTTCATAAGTAATTAGTGACAGTTTGTTCAAATAACTTTATAATTTAGTAGTTTAAGAGTTTACAGTGTATTAGAGTTCTTTCTAGAAAATCCTATATTTTCTTTAATAAAAGCAGCCTTCTACCAAGATTGTACGGAGTTATGTGGTAAAAAGTAGTTTTCCCTTAATCGCTATCATTATCAAAATACTGAATTTGATTATTAAAGGAAGCAAGAGAAGTCGGGGAAATAACATATGCCTCAGCAGTGAGGACTGCTGACTAAGGCAAAGGAATCGTAGACTCCAGGAGATTATCGAACAAACGACACGCCTAGTTCCGTCTAAAAAATGGAGACACATACCCAAGAGGGTACCAAATGAAAGGTATTGCTGGTAAGGTCTAAAACAGTGAATACCGACCGCAGACTGTATTAAATAAAATATACATCTTGCAAGGTCAAAACAGAGAATACAGGCCGCAGACAGTACCAAATGAAAGATACATCTTGCAAGGTCAAAACATAAAATACAGACCGCAGACAGTATCAAATGAAAGATACATCTTGCAAGGTCAAAACAGAGAATACAGACCGCAGACAGTATCAAAAGAAAGATACATCTTGCAAGGTCAAAACAGAGAATACATACCGCAGACAGTATCAAATGAAAGATACATCTTGCAAGGTCAAAACAGTGGGACTCTGAAATGAGTTACTAGCATACAGTGTAAATTGCTCGTGAAATACCGTTACCTTAAGACCATGAATTATAAGGCAACCTGGGATACTCGTAACCATACTGACTAGAGTTCCAGACGCCCTACAAGCATCTATAAATATGACATTTGTCACCCCTTGGCCTGGTAGGCTGTGGACTGTAGCTCAGGTTTGACTGTAGTGCTCAACATCCGAAGACTTTTATTATTGTTCCTCTTGTGATACTTGTGTTCAAGTGTTTAGATTCTGGATGTTATTATACTTTGGTAAAATATGGTTGTATTTTTAAAGTATAATTCTTGGTCAGAGTGTTTTATCCCTTTTGTATTTATAGGCGGTATATCTTTTATGAATTGATATACTTAGCTCACTATAAACATTGCTCTGATACCAATCTATCACACCCCAAAATCGGAACGGTGGAAACGTTATGGGGTCGATGACGTCATGTCAAGTATCACAACACATGCATTATAGTAATCAAAGTACAACAAAACATTGCATTAATAGTAATAGTTATACATGGTTCACATTACAATATATCGAAGTAATACAAGTAAATGTAATAAGAACAACATGGTACTAAGCTATCTTCATCAACAGCTCCGGGGATGTACCTGTCTAATGCTGACCAGAGAATACAAGTTATTTGAAAAGCGAGTATCAACATTTTTACAAATGATGTTGAGTTCATAAGTAATTAGTGACAGTTTGTTCAAATAACTTTATAATTTAGTAGTTTAAGAGTTTACAGTGTATTAGACTTCTTTCTAGAAAATCCTATATTTTCTTTAATAAAAGCAGCCTTCTACCAAGATTGTACGGAGTTATGTGGTAAAAAGTAGTTTTCCCTTAATCGCTATCATTATCAAAATACTGAATTTGATTATTAAAGGAAGCAAGAGAAGTCGGGGAAATAACATATGCCTCAGCAGTGAGGACTGCTGACTAAGGCAAAGGAATCGTAGACTCCAGGAGATTATCGAACAAACGACACGCCTAGTTCCGTCTAACAAATGGAGACACATACCCCAGAGGGTACCAAATGAAAGGTATTGCTGGTAAGGTCTAAAACAGTGAATACCGACCGCAGACTGTATTAAATAAAATATACATCTTGCAAGGTCAAAACAGAGAATACAGACCGCAGACAGTACCAAATGAAAGATACATCTTGCAAGGTCAAAACATAAAATACAGACCGCAGACAGTATCAAATGAAAGATACATCTTGCAAGGTCAAAACAGAGAATACAGACCGCAGACAGTATCAAAAGAAAGATACATCTTGCAAGGTCAAAACAGAGAATACATACCGCAGACAGTATCAAATGAAAGATACATCTTGCAAGGTCAAAACAGTGGGACTCTGAAATGAGTTACTAGCATACAGTGTAAATTGCCCGTGAAATACCGTTACCTTAAGACCATGAATTATAAGGCAACCTGGGATACTCGTAACCATACTGACTAGAGTTCCAGACGCCCTACAAGCATCTATAAATATGACATTTGTCACCCCTTGGCCTGGTAGGCTGTGGACTGTAGCTCAGGTTTGACTGTAGTGCTCAACATCCGAAGACTTTTATTATTGTTCCTCTTGTGATACTTGTGTTCAAGTGTTTAGATTCTGGATGTTATTATACTTTGGTAAAATATGTTTGTATTTTTAAAGTATAATTCTTGGTCAGAGTGTTTTATCCCTTTTGTATTTATAGGCGGTATATCTTTTATGAATTGATATACTTAGCTCACTATAAACATTGCTCTGATACCAATCTATCACACCCCAAAATCGGAACGGTGGAAACGTTATGGGGTCGATGACGTCATGTCAAGTATCACAACACATGCATTATAGTAATCAAAGTACAACAAAACATTGCATTAATAGTAATAGTTATACATGGTTCACATTACAATATATCGAAGTAATACAAGTAAATGTAATAAGAACAACATGGTACTAAGCTATCTTCATCAACAGCTCCGGGGATGTACCTGTCTAATGCTGACCAGAGAATACAAGTTATTTGAAAAGTGAGTATCAACATTTTTACAAATGATGTTGAGTTCATAAGTAATTAGTGACAGTTTGTTCAAATAACTTTATAATTTAGTAGTTTAAGAGTTTACAATGTATTAGAGTTCTTTCTAGAAAATCCTATATTTTCTTTAATAAAAGCAGCCTTCTACCAAGATTGTACGGAGTTATGTGGTAAAAAGTAGTTTTCCCTTAATCGCTATCATTATCAAAATACTGAATTTGATTATTAAAGGAAGCAAGAGAAGTCGGGGAAATAACATATGCCTCAGCAGTGAGGACTGCTGACTAAGGCAAAGGAATCGTAGACTCCAGGAAATTATCGAACAAACGACACGCCTAGTTCCGTCTAACAAATGGAGACACATACCCCAGAGGGTACCAAATGAAAGGTACAGCTGGTAAGGTCTAAAACAGTGAATACCGACCGCAGACTGTATTAAATAAAATATACATCTTGCAAGGTCAAAACAGAGAATACAGACCGCAGACAGTACCAAATGAAAGATACATCTTGCAAGGTCAAAACTTAGAATACAGACCGCAGACAGTATCAAATGAAAGATACATCTTTCAAGGTCAAAACAGAGAATACAGACCGCAGACAGTATCAAAAGAAAGATACATCTTGCAAGGTCAAAACAGAGAATACATACCGCAGACAGTATCAAATGAAAGATACATCTTGCAAGGTCAAAACAGTGGGACTCTGAAATGAGTTACTAGCATACAGTGTAAATTGCCCGTGAAATACCGTTACCTTAAGACCATGAATTATAAGGCAACCTGGGATACTCGTAACCATACTGACTAGAGTTCCAGACGCCCTACAAGCATCTATAAATATGACATTTGTCACCCCTTGGCCTGGTAGGCTGTGGACTGTAGCTCAGGTTTGACTGTAGTGCTCAACATCCGAAGACTTTTATTATTGTTCCTCTTGTGATACTTGTGTTCAAGTGTTTAGATTCTGGATGTTATTATACTTTGGTAAAATATGGTTGTATTTTTAAAGTATAATTCTTGGTCAGAGTGTTTTATCCCTTTTGTATTTATAGGCGGTATATCTTTTATGAATTGATATACTTAGCTCACTATAAACATTGCTCTGATACCAATCTATCACACCCCAAAATCGGAACGGTGGAAACGTTATGGGGTCGATGACGTCATGTCAAGTATCACAACACATGCATTATAGTAATCAAAGTACAACAAAACATTGCATTAATAGTAATAGTTATACATGGTTCACATTACAATATATCGAAGTAATACAAGTAAATGTAATAAGAACAACATGGTACTAAGCTATCTTCATCAACAGCTCCGGGGATGTACCTGTCTAATGCTGACCAGAGAATACAAGTTATTTGAAAAGCGAGTATCAACATTTTTACAAATGATGTTGAGTTCATAAGTAATTAGTGACAGTTTGTTCAAATAACTTTATAATTTAGTAGTTTAAGAGTTTACAGTGTATTAGAGTTCTTTCTAGAAAATCCTTTATTTTCTTTAATAAAAGCAGCCTTCTACCAATATTGTACGGAGTTATGTGGTAAAAAGTAGTTTTCCCTTAATCGCTATCATTATCAAAATACAGAATTTGATTATTAAAGGAAGCAAGAGAAGTCGGGGAAATAACATATGCCTCAGCAGTGAGGACTGCTGACTAAGGCAAAGGAATCGTAGACTCCAGGAGATTATCGAACAAACGACACGCCTAGTTCCGTCTAACAAATGGAGACACATACCCCAGAGGGTACCAACTGAAAGGTACAGCTGGTAAGGTCTAAAACAGTGAATACCGACCGCAGACTGTATTAAATAAAATATACATCTTGCAAGGTCAAAACAGAGAATACAGACCGCAGACAGTACCAAATGAAAGATACATCTTGCAAGGTCAAAACGTAGAATACAGACCGCAGACAGTATCAAATGAAAGATACATCTTGCAAGGTCAAAATAGAGAATACAGACCGCAGACAGTATCAAAAGAAAGATACATCTTGCAAGGTCAAAACAGAGAATACATACCGCAGACAGTATCAAATGAAAGATACATCTTGCAAGGTCAAAACAGTGGGACTCTGAAATGAGTTACTAGCATACAGTGTAAATTGCCCGTGAAATACCGTTACCTTAAGACCATGAATTATAAGGAAACCTGGGATACTCGTAACCATACTAACTAGAGTTCCAGACGCCCTACAAGCACCTATAAATATGACATTTGTCACCCCTTGGCCTGGTAGGCTGTGGACTGTAGCTTAGGTTTGACTGTAGTGCTCAACATCCGAAGACTTTTATTATTGTTCCTCTTGTGATACTTGTGTTCAAGTGTTTAGATTCTGGATGTTATTATACTTTGGTAAAATATGGTTGTATTTTTAAAGTATAATTCTTGGTCAGAGTGTTTTATCCCTTTTGTATTTATAGGCGGTATATCTTTTATGAATTGATATACTTAGCTCACTATAAACATTGCTCTGATACCAATCTATCACACCCCAAAATCGGAACGGTGGAAACGTTATGGGGTCGATGACGTCATGTCAAGTATCACAACACATGCATTATAGTAATCAAAGTACAACAAAACATTGCATTAATAGTAATAGTTATACATGGTTCACATTACAATATATCGAAGTAATACAAGTAAATGTAATAAGAACAACATGGTACTAAGCTATCTTCATCAACAGCTCCGGGGATGTACCTGTCTAATGCTGACCAGAGAATACAAGTTATTTGAAAAGCGAGTATCAACATTTTTACAAATGATGTTGAGTTCATAAGTAATTAGTGACAGTTTGTTCAAATAACTTTATAATTTAGTAGTTTAAGAGTTTACAGTGTATTAGAGTTCTTTCTAGAAAATCCTTTATTTTCTTTAATAAAAGCAGCCTTCTACCAATATTGTACGGAGTTATGTGGTAAAAAGTAGTTTTCCCTTAATCGCTATCATTATCAAAATACAGAATTTGATTATTAAAGGAAGCAAGAGAAGTCGGGGAAATAACATATGCCTCAGCAGTGAGGACTGCTGACTAAGGCAAAGGAATCGTAGATTCCAGGAGATTATCGAACAAACGACACGCCTAGTTCCGTCTAACAAATGGAGACACATACCCCAGAGGGTACCAAATGAAAGGTACAGCTGGTAAGGTCTAAAACAGTGAATACCGACCGCAGACTGTATTAAATAAAATATACATCTTGCAAGGTCAAAACAGAGAATACAGACCGCAGACAGTACCAAATGAAAGATACATCTTGCAAGGTCAAAACGTAGAATACAGACCGCAGACAGTATCAAATGAAAGATACATCTTGCAAGGTCAAAATAGAGAATACAGACCGCAGACAGTATCAAAAGAAAGATACATCTTGCAAGGTCAAAACAGAGAATACATACCGCAGACAGTATCAAATGAAAGATACATCTTGCACGGTCAAAACAGTGGGACTCTGAAATGAGTTACTAGCATACAGTGTAAATTGCCCGTGAAATACCGTTACCTTAAGACCATGAATTATAAGGAAACCTGGGATACTCGTAACCATACTAACTAGAGTTCCAGACGCCCTACAAGCATCTATAAATATGACATTTGTCAACCCTTGGCCTGGTAGGCTGTGGACTGTAGCTAGCAGTCAGGGTGCGGGGGTGTCAATCCCGTATAGATCTATACACACAATGTCCGTTCTCTCTACGAAGACTCTGGTTACCAACTAGACAACGGAGAAGGCCATGTTCTGAAGATTCATCCCAAATAGTGGGTAGTGTGTTTCATATGTAAGTGTTGAACTAGAGGTAGAGACTCCTAACTGGACTGACTAATGTAAACCTATATGTCTATACTCATATACATAACATACAACGAATGAACCAAACGACCATCGGACGGCCATCCGATCCCACCAGACCACATCTCAACGAAGAAAAGGAAATAGGGCGGACAAACCTTCCTAAGTCCTTCAATCATTATTTATATGCACCTATACAAGTACAGACATACATCTAACTACAATTGAGTGTGTAACAAGTGGAAACGCATCGTCATGTATAAATGGGTCGTGGTGTGTACACGTACAGTGTGGAATAACCGAAACGTGATGTATAACATACAGTGTGAGCGAATAGTGTGGAATAACTAATCATACAGTGTGAGCGAATAGTGTGGAATAACTAATCATATAGTGTGAGCGAATAGTGTGGAATAACTAATCATACAGTGTGAGCGAATAGTGTGGAATAATCGAATCGTGAAGTATAAGTGCACCAAGTATAAGTGTATCGCGAAGTGGAAACGACAATTGATGAAGTAGAAGCGTCTAACAAGTATAAGTGACTACAAGTATAAGCGAAATGGAGGCAATAACAGGTATAAGCGTATCAAGAAGTGAAAGTGTTATCAAGTAGGATTTTACAATAAGTGAAAGCGAAGCAGCGGTAACTAACAAGTATAAGTATATGACGTGAAAGAGAAATTTGACGTAAACCTTGGAAAACCTTTATACTTAGGAAAATCACGTTTTGGTATTCTTTGGTAAAATAAGTTTGAAAACCTGCAGAAGTCTTTGAAACCTTTATAAACCAGTTTGAAATGATTTTAGATACAACAATACAAGTAAGAGTTTTGAAACAATTGAAAACCTTTTTGAGAACCATTATAGTATCCTACTAGGTAAAATAGTGTACAGTGTGGTACAAACTCGTGCATGCGGGTTATCAATCACATGTGACTGATATGATAACTGGCATGTTTAACTTGTATTCCCCCCCCCCCCTATAAAACATGTAAAAAAAATTTAAAAGGTTCATTCAGGGGTATGAACTCACCTGGTGTAAGTGGATCCGACGGAGGTGCCGGTTGGGTGTTCGGTGTCACGTAAGGACTCGAACACACTCAATGACCTATTTAACATATGATAACATATGTTCACATACAATTAGTATATTTAATACTAATTAAACACGTATACGCACTCAAAGGAGCGGAAAATTGCAAGGTCAAAACAGAGAATACAGACGGCAGACAGTATCAAATGAAAGATACATCTTGCAAGGTTAAAACAGAGAATACAGACCGCAGACAGTATCAAATGAAAGATACATCTTGCAAGGTCAAAACACAGAATACATACCGCAGACACTATCAAAAGAAAGATACATCTTGCAAGGTCAAAACAGAGAATACAGACCGCAGACACTATCAAATGAAAGATATATCTTGCATGGTCAAAACAGTGTGACTCTGAAATGAGTTACCCACATACAATGTAAATTGCCCGTGAAATACCGTTACCTTAAGACCATGAATTATAAGGCAACCTGGGATACTCGTAACCATACTGACTTGAGTTCCAGACACCCTACAAGCGTCTATAAATATGACACTTATCACCCCTTGGCTTGGTAGGCCGTGGACCGTAGCTAGCAGTCAGGGTGTGGGGGTGTCAATCCCGTATAGATCTATACACACAATGTCCGCTCTCCCTACGGAGACTCTGGTTACCAACTAGACAATGGAGAAGGCCGTGTCCCGAAGATGCATCCCAAATAGTGGGTAGTGGGTTTCATATGTAAGTGCTGAACTAGAGGTAGAGACTCCTAACTGGACTGACTAATGTAAACCTATATGTCTATACTCCTATACATAACATACAACAAATGAACCAAACGACCTTCGGACGGCCATCCGATCCCACCAGACCACATATCAATGAAGAAAAGGAAATAGGGCGGACAAACCTTCCTAAGTCCTTTAATCATTATTTATATGCACCTATACAAGTACAGACATACATCTAACTACGATTGAGTGTGTAACAAGTGTAAACGCATTGTGATGTATAACTGGGTCGCAGTGTGTACACGTACAGTGTGGAATAACCGAATCGTGATGTATAACGTACAGTGTGAGCGAATAGTGTGGAATAACTAATCATACAGTGTGAGCGAATAGTGTGGAATAACTAATCATACAGTGTGAGTGAATAGTGTGGAATAACTAATCATACAATGTGAGCGAATAGTGTGGAATAATCGAATCGTCAAGTATAAGTGCACCAAGTATAAGTGTATCGCGAAGTGGAAACGACAACTTATGAAGTAGAAGCGCCTAACAAGTATAAGTGACTACAAGTATAAGCGAAATAGATGCAATAACATGTATAAGCGTATCAAGAAGTGAAACCCTTATCAAGTAGGAGTTTACAATAAGTGAAAGCAAAGCAGCGGTAACTAACAAGTATAAGTATACGATGTGAAAGAAAATTTGACGAAAACCTTGGAAAACCTTTATACTTAGGAAAATCACGTTTTGGTATTCTTTGGTAAAATAAGTTTGAAAATCTGCAGAAGTCTTTGGAACCTTTATAAACCAGTTTGAAATGATTTTAGATACAACAGTACAAGTAAGGGTTTTGAAACAATTGAAAACCTTTTTGAGAACCATTATAGTATCCTACTAGGTAAAACAGTGTACAGTGTGGTAAAATCTCGTGCATGCGGGTTATCAATCACATGTAACTGATATGATAACTGGCATGTTTAACTTGTATTCCCTGTATAAAACATGTAAAAACATTTAAAAGGTTCATTCATGGGTATGAACTCACCTGGTGTAAGTGGATCCGACGGAGGTGCTGGTTGGGTGTTCGGTGTCACGTAAGGACTCAAAGACACTCAATGACCTATTGAACATATGATAACATATGTTCACATACAATTAGTATATTTAATACTAATTAAACACGTATACGCACTCAAAGGAGCGAAAAACACTTTGGTTAAGTGTTTGGGGTGTCCCGGGTAGCGTCTAAAGGTGTGTATGGCTTAGGAATGGAGTTTACTATCCGAGAGTAAACTCTCAATGCTATGTTTACGGCCCAGGGAGTACTCACCATTAGTTTACGGCTGTAAACTTGTGGTGAGGGGGTTCTAGTGTGTTTTAAGGCTCTATCTTGTTAGTGGGATTTTTCTAGGTCCAATTCCAAAAGGCATGAGTGGGTTTAAGGCTTCTAAGGGCTCCATCATGGAGTTTACGGCCCATGAACCATCCCTAAGGGAGTTCACGGCCGTGAACTCTCATTCTTTGAGTTTATTGAAGTTTCAAGCCCCTAATATCCTTCTAGTAATTTATAATGAAGTGTGAGGCCATTTTGAGTAATTAAAACTATCATTTGGGCATGTTTGGGGGTGTTTACGGCCTTGTCACATGCCTGGGCTGTAAACTCCGTTTACCCCTTCATTTCATTGTGTTTAATTGATCTAAACCCGAAATAGCAAGCCCCTAATTCATGTATTAAGCCTAAGGGTGGTTTGTGAGTGTTTTGGGGGCATTTTAATAAGGTTTAGAGGTGTTTACGGCCTAAGCATGTGCTTGGGCCGTAAACTCTCTTTTATGCGTCAATTTGATTGTTTTAAATGATCAAACACTCCTAGTCTAAATCCTCAATTTATTTCCAAGCCTTTATGGACATTTTGGGGGTCATTTTGGCTTTGATTTAGGGGTTTACGGCCTAAGTAGGAGCTTAGGCCGTAAACTCCATTCTAACAGCTTCTAAGTCCAATTTTTAAGCTATAATCACGAGTCATAATGTTTAGAACAAGCTAGGGTAAGGGGACTTACGATTTGGAAGCGTTTGGTTGCGAATTCGGGTCAAAACGAGTCTAGAGAGAGAGTATAGAGAGAGAGGGTCGAAAAGGCTCAAATGGAGTTTACTCCCCCTTATATACGGGTGGGAGTTGGAGCTCAGTGATATTCTACCCGATACTGTCGTTTGACGGGGCTTTTGGTCACACCCGATTTAGTGGTCGTAATATTAAAAACTAACTTTTCCAACTAAATGGAAATGTGTATTATGAGCTTTTATTTCTCTTATCACGACTTAATGACATAAATAAATGAAATATTTATTTAATTGGCGACCTCTAATTAACGGAAATTTTATAAAGTGGAATATTCCGTTAACGGTAACTGGGTAATGTAACGGAATAACTTTGGGTTGTCACATCATCCCCCCGTTAGAGGGAATTTCGTCCTGAAATTCAGGTTTAGGCAAGGAAGTAGGTTTGAATGGCCAAGTAGAGGTAAGAGAGTACTCCCTATACGGTTTGTCCTCGCATTCCCAAGTGAACTCTGGTCCGTGTTTGTCATTCCAACAGACCTTCACGTATGGGATGCAGATTCCGTCTCGTGTAGCTAGTGGGTTCCAACTGGGGTATCTACGAGGTTAGAGTTCTCAATGGTTTCTATCAAGATGAGTGGGGTATGAAGAGTGACATCGACTAATCGCATATCAAGTCTAAGAAGTGTATTGATCAGGTGTGAAACTTGTGGAATATCCGAAAGTAGTAGTGGTCTGAAGAGGGTTGGACCAATCTCCGTAAAGGATCTCGGGTGCTCCTATGCTCTCGGAAGGGTAGAGCTTTTCAGTACTTAGAACATAGTATACTTCTATGGTAAGATCAGAATTGGCGTGATCGCCATTCCGAAGTTCCTAACGTTCTCACTCGTACTGAATGTGTAGTCCTTCAGGTCGGTTCTTAGGAAGCTCGGGTGGTATTTGGTCTCGCGGTTCTTGTCAACTGGCTGATAGTGACTTTCTAGGTCATTGTATGGGTTGCGTATCTATGGTTATCTGTCTGCTGTAGAGTGTCTATCTCAAGCTCATGCAAAATGAACTTGCACCAACGATTCTTGAGATACAGAAACCCTTAGGGTCGGGGAGATAGGGTTTCACCGGACAAGTGTTGGACTATCTCGGGTGGTGGTTCTACTATTTCTGGGGGAGATAGTATTCGTGGAACACCTAATAGTCCAATTAATCTCTAAGACTTTGGTTTATTATAGTTTGGAAAGCGCATGTTCCTGCATAACCTCTCGACTAACACCAAGGCTGGTGTCAAGTCTATAATTCCTTTGGGATCTGGGTCATGAGGCTTAACACAACTACTTTCGCACTTTGATCAAGTATTCTTGGCTGCGAAGGTTATCTTGTGGTTCTCGGTATTCTAATGTTCACTTCGGAGAATGTATTTCATCGTCTACAGGGTGACGACGATTTCCTCCATGAGAGAGGGTGGAGGATGATAGGCACTACTTGTCTATAACAGGATGGACGGAGTGCCTGAGTAGTGCGAGCTTCTACTGTGACTACTCTTCCCAAGGTAATGAGTTTTCTCGGTCTAGGTTGGATCTACTTAGTATAGGATTTCATTTCTCGGAACTTTAATCTCCTCATCCATTCTTCTCAGAGTTTAACTCATCGCGGCTTTCGGATTTCTGGGATATCCGCTGCGATACTCAAATCGGGGATTTGAGTGTGAATGGATGGTCGCAGTCAATGGTCTTGACTCTTACGACTCAGGGTTCTTTATCAACCGAGGATGTTAGTCACTAGGTTGTCCTAAGCGGAATGACAGCAACTTCGGACTTGTGGTCATTATTGTTGGGTTATGAGCATTCTAACACTCCTAAGTGTACATGCAACCCTAAATACCTTGGATCTATGTTTTCTCTATTATACTTGCAAATATGAACATCCAAGGTATTATCCTAATCTAGCATACAAAATAATGGATATAACAAGATAGAATACATACCTCTTTGATAGTGCTTGTCTTCATGAAGCTTGAGTGCTTAGTGCCTCAAGTGTGACACCTCAAATGGTTCACACAACACCAAATACACTTGGAATAACTTGAGAGAAACTAGAACACTTCATGAAATCGGTTAGCCCTCTCTAGAATAATCTAGTGACCGATTTTGGGAAGAATAATATCTTTATATAGTGTTACAATTAGGGTAAACCCTAATTGTCATGACTTTCCATTTCCTTGGATCCATGGGTTCAAATACACCATGGAGCATCCATGGAGCATCATATGGGTTTTGGCCCAACTAGATAATCCATGGAGCATTAGCCCACTATATAAGTATGGATGATTTACACAATCAACCCATATATTTAATTAGTCTTCTTTTGATCACTTAATTAATCCTAGATTAATTCTTGATCAATACTAATTAAATAATCTTATTATTCTTATTATTAATATACTAGAACTTATAATATATTAATAACCATAAGTGTCTTATTTCTCTCATTATAGTCTATCCAAGTGCATGATGCCATGCAACCCAAATGGACCATGCCGGGTCGGGTCAAGTCTTACCAATTATAGTTATGGACTTAGACATTAATCCAACAGTCTCCCACTTGGATAAGTCTAAAACTATTATTGCGTATGACTTCAAGAACCAACTAGCAATCGTAGCTCTCAAAAGCTTCTGTCGAACTCTGACCTTGTAGATGAACTCTGATTTTTGTCAACGACTTGTCCATTAGATAAGGGATCATATATTCCTCCATTCTAGATATCATATAGACTGAGACATGGATTATAATCATTCTCTCTGTCCATTTGTTGTTTCCTGATTTCCGATTTATGACGACTGACTAATTGAACAAATCAAATCAGTCCTGGCCCGGCCGAGCACTTCCATTTGTCATCATCAAATCATCGAGGGGCCCACAGATATCGCTTTCATCCCGAAGGTAAAAGGAATGGATAAACTTCGACTCATATGGCTTGTTCTACTACTTGTTGAATCATACACAAAGACACGTTTTATAGCACCGAGTTACCAAATGCGGTTTCGTGCAATCAATGTACAACCAACTCATAGTAACAACTCATATCTCTAGGTTTGAAGAATATAAGATATTATCGTCTCATGATCACTCGTGATAAAATCCATGAAGTGATTCCAATGAGCGCGGGTTGAATCCAATACTCAGAACTTATGAGCACTCATGAGTGTTGTAGCCCTTTGTCCAACATCTTAGACCTCTACAAGCCAACCCATGACAGTCTTAATTCATATCTACTTCCAACATATGACCGACTGTGGATGGTTTGAATAACTTAGTCATTCCGGAAGAATAACCTAGTTTATTCGGGAAGTCAAAACATGCAAAGTGAAACACAATAATAATTGAATCCAATATGGTCTCAGAACTTATGAATATAAATAAAACACCTTTTATTTATCACCATATGATTACACATTATTCATTGTATATTGTTTCAGCTATCAACATTATTCTTGAATTTAAAACAATAGTTGTCCCATGCTCCAAGCATGCACATTATGTTTTTCTAAACAATAGTCATGCCATACACCAAGTATGCATAATATGTTTGACTATGATCTTTATTTTGTGAACTAGATCAAATGAACATAACTTCAAAGATTCTCTTTTCACACTCCCAAATCCTTACTGAAAATGCAAGAATTCCAAATTCATGCCATTTACTGAAATCTGTTAGATTCTAAACTTATATGCATCGATCCTCTTGTAATGATTATGCACAAAGTCAGAAAGACTTAACGACAATCATTACAGAGCATTCCAAAGGAGATCAAGTCCTTGGAACCATCCTTCTTGCATTAAGTTTCCTTAATCTTACACAGATTGAAAATTCTAACTTTGAAACATTTCCAGATTCCATTTCGACTATCACTTCTGAACAAGAGTTGCCTCCTTACAGATTATGTCAATATGGTCCTTTCAGAATTATCACTATACTTCCAATTGTCCTTGAGAAACCAATCTTTGATAAACCTTAGATTGTCCTCGACAATTGTTTAATCCTTTTAGTCATATCCAGTTCTAAACCTTTTTCCATTCTTAACGCCCTAGGCATTTGGAAAATTTTAGAAAGGATGAATATAGCACATGTAATCGATCCTATATCCGAAGCATATGGGACACGATTCATGATGTCTCACATAAAGACTAAACCAGTCTTTTGCTATAACATTTCCATTTCAATTTGCCAAGTTCTCATAATTCAGATTATGAAAAGGGATGCCGTAATCATAATCGAATTTAAGAACGCAAATAATGGACCCATATACAGAATTTATGTGCTGTAATCATAATCGAATTTAAGAACGCAAATAATGGACCCATATACAGAATTTCCTTATGTTGAGCCATTCCAACATGAAATTCATATATATCCTTGACTAAATGATTAAAACCTCACGATCTAAGCTTATAGATTTGAGATGAAGTATAATTTCCTCTCCCTTAATTATAGCAAAACAACTTTTTCCCAATTGAAACCTTTTGTTTTCTATAATTAACATTGCTAGCTTGCAATACTTATCGTAATTATCATGCTCCCACTAACATGATGATTATTAGCATAACACTTATGCTCCCACTAGCTTTGACATATACTCAGAAATCACTGGACTTCTAGAAATCAATACTTTATTGACTTTCTTACCAAAGTTCAGATTTCTGATACTAGATTGTTTTGATAAAACTTTATCAAAAACATACACCTTCCTTAGATAGCTTGTGGGTGTGTCAAAACAATTTTAAGAACTATGAAAAGGGATGCCGTAATCATAGTCTTGATCGTTTTGACCTTTGCCATTTCTCACAAGTCCAAGTTAGTGTGCCGGTAAACCACACACGCTCCACTAACGACTTTGAGATCACGATTGCTATCTAGCTAAAATCTACTTAGTGGAAGTGTTTCCTCACCATCATTTTCATGAATCGGAGAGAAACCTTATGACACTTAGATTTAATGGTGTATGAGTTCTTATCCATGTGAATTTGTCAAAACCATAATCACAAGACAAGGATAATGACAAATCCAAAACCATATGGATTGAACTCAATCTTAATTTCTTGCCACCAGGCAGCTCAAGGGCCTACCATTGCTTCCAAGTTGTTGTGCAACCAATTGAGAACTCTAAGAACTCATATGCAAAGCCAACTTTAATTGGAATGGGCACAGAATATGTCAACACGATAGGTTATAAACCTCAAGTCGTGTGCTAGTGAAGAACTTTAGGTTTTATTCTTGATTAGTTCTTGAGAATTTCAAGACCTTTAAGACTCCCACTGTCCTCTTGACCTATAAGACTCCCTTGTCAAACATCCAAGAGATAGTGTGGATTCTAATCAAGACAAACACTTCACACAATTGGCCTTAGTTGGTCTTTGTTTTATCCAAAACATCACAACTTACCAATTTCAAATGTACAAGAGTAGAAAACTTTTACTCTTACATTTGTCAAGTGTTTTAAACCTTCTTTAAGACATGTCACTCAAATTACAATCTTGGAGTATGACTCTAAGACTTGTATTGAAACGAAGTATGACTCATCTTCTTGATTTAACCATTTCAACAATTCAAGATCCCTTCTTCTTAGTCATAAGAATGCACTAAGACTTCCTTAGAGAACTAATTTTGATATGGTTTCTTAATCATTAAGATGATCACAAAACTGATACTAAAGTACTCTCCCATCTTTTCAGATTTGAGAAACTTTTATCCTTCTGCCTAATTTGATTCTTCTTATTCGCTCTGCCTTACATTGGAACCTTTTTCCAATGTCTCAGAGTTACACTTACGCTTGTAAGTATAATCATATTTACTGAGCTTTAGTAAACTATGACGAATAGCCTTATATCTTTTGTGGTGGACTTAATCAGTGCACATGACAATGTACTCGATCCCTTAGTCCATTACTTGACTCACACATCCATGTGAATAAGTAATTAGTCTTAATTTTTCCAATACTTGAAAGTTCTCATTCATCATGCTATACAACTTGCATGATTCCAAGTCCTGGACCAATTGAGACTTTGGATGATGAGAATCTTTCCTTGTTTGGTAAATTTAGACATTACCACAAATGAAAGAATCAATTTCATATTTCCACTCTTGCTATTAATGGAATCATATAAGCAACAATTTTTCCTCAAATGCCATTGTAAGGATATTTTAAAATAAATAAAATCAAAATTTTTTTTTCTTTTATTTTAAAACTATGCGGAAAAACTTATCCTTACAATCCATATGAAAACTTGTTGTTATCAATTCCTAAGCAATATCTCATAACTCCTAAGAAGTAGCTCAAGAATCCGATTTTTCAAACTACGCGATAGAAATCCATCTATGTGATCAGATTCAGCATATTCTTTCTTTAAGTTCCTTTACTTTTCTTTGATTCTTAAAACATCACCATGTGACCCAGTCACATCATGTATAAGGAATCTCAGAATAGAAACTTAACAGAGTTAGAGTAGTGGACTTTTACCTGAAGTAGAGTCAATCTTATTGACTTTAACATCCTTAGGTAAATTAGGCAGCTTCGCAACTAATGACCCTTACTTTGGCAATATAAACATATGGACCCTTTGATAATGGTACACAGGACTATTACAGACTTAGCTTTTCTCTTTACCATTTGTTCAACCGAGTTGACTATGGCCGATCCCTTTCCATTGGGAAGAGAATGCTTTTTTTTTTCTGTATTTCCAGTGTCACCATTGTCAATGTCCATAAAGTTTCAGGAAGTTGATCTTAACAATAGATGAGATCATTAAGGGTCTTGTCATAGTCTATTTCATAGGTGTCCCAAAGGAACTCACTATGTAACTTAGAAAGTGATTGAACCACCAACTTTCTCAAGACATTGACACCCAACTCTCCCGGCTTTTCAATATGTGACTACATCTCCAAGATGTGATCACACCTAGACCTTGTCTTGCCAATAGGGTTCGAGTGACCTTAAATTTTTCAAGAACTTGTGGGTTAGGGAGAATAATTGGAAGAGGAGAGAGAAGTATGATATCCATGGGACATCATCTTCATTTAGGAAAGCTTGTTTCAAGAGATTTGGGAAGATCATAAATGTCTAATCCAGACATGTTATGGGAGATATTCAAGATAGTTGATCTTTGAGTCCTTAATATGACACCCAATATGAAAATATTAAGGCTAGGACCCAACAAACTATTTTATAACTTAGAAGAGGTATGCCGTAATCCAAGCTATAAAACAATTTGAAGGTAGGTGAATGACGATTCACCAATTTCCACCAAGATAAACGAAATGTATTATTAGGTTTTAATTGGATTTGAAACTCCTAGATCTTTTGAGATTCATTGAACTGTTCAATGGCATGTTTCAATCTCGAGTGTGCCCTTCAGGTTTTGTGACTGGGATGCCGAGGATCACAAAACAAGGTGTGAAGTAACCATGCAAATTACTGGGTACCCTTAAGTGTTTATCCCTCAATCGATGTGTCGGTTAACCACACACGCTCCATCGATACTATGATAAACATTAAGTTACCCTTTGCCTACCTTGTTAAATATGAGTTAGTGTGCCGGTTAACCACACGCGCTCCACTAACCGACTCAAACAAAGTGCAAAGTGTAATTTCGTGGATTAGCACCTTATTCACATTTTTCTAAGTAACTAAGATTGGGTATTATTAAAAGTTTAGTTACTTAGTATTTATCATTAATACTTTTAATGAAGGGAGAATTATAGTCATGTCAAACCCGTTCGGCTAACGACCCTCCACCAGTCAAGCGAGCGGTGGGTGAGAGTGAACACCCATTAAGTTGCCATTTTATAGGCAACAACCTTATACCCACCTTATAGACCGGCTTCGTGAATGAGGCGTACTAGCGGTAAGACCGACTTTACTCTTATACATATAAATATTATTAACTTATAATATTATAAAGTATAAGCGTTGAATTTTAACTTTTAAAATTCTAAGGGCTAACTTGGAAATAAAGTATTCATAAGAGAAAACTTTACAAATTCCAAAACTTGAGGGCAAGTTTTGAAACTATTCAAAACTAATTAATTCCATAACTTATGTATTTAAAGTAGTTTTAATCCAAAAACTCTTCAAGTTCCATAACTTGTGGACAAATTATGGAAGACTTTAAATTAATAAAGAATTAATCTTTTCTTTATTTTATAACTTATGGAATTAATTAAGGTTACATATTTTATTTATTTATTTATTAATGAAGTGACTCTTGAACCTCCATAACTTAAGAACAAGACTCTTCATCTTTTTTTGTAACCTTTGCCAACTTTATGAGTTTTATGAGTCTTTAATGTGACTCTTCATGTAACTTAAGGATAAGTTACACAAACACATTTTATACTCAACTCTTAGATTAATTTGGATTGAAAACAACTTTTTCACTCAACTTTTCTATTAATCTAAGCAACTCATAAGAACAAGATAATTCAAATCAAACTTTTTCATGTAATTAGTCTAACCTTTAAACTAATACAAAACATGAATCTATTGACAATTATCTTAAAAATGGATTAGCATGAACATTACCACATTTAAAAACAAGTTTATAAGTTCAAAACAACTTAGGGTAATGTTCCTAGTCCATTTCTAGCCAAAAACCTCGAAGATATGCTGTCTGGGGTCCAACTCGTCGAGTGCATGAACACAACTCGGCGAGTTGGATGCATTTTGCCTTGGACTCGTCGAGTCCCTTTATGGACTCGGCGAGTCAGCTGGGCTGACAGCATCAAAACTTGATTTTTCAGCTTCTATTGCAGGTATAACAAGAAAACAAGCCTAGGCTCTGATACCACTGTTGGGTTATGAGCATTCTAACACTCCTAAGTGTACATGCAACCCTAAATACCTTGGATCTATGTTTTCTCTATTATAAATGCAAATATGAACATCCAAGGTATTATCCTAATCTAGCATACAAAATAATGGATATAACAAGATAGAATACATACCTCTTTGATAGTGCTTGTCTTCATGAAGCTTGAGTGCTTAGTGCCTCAAGTGTGACACCTCAAATGGTTCACACAACACCAAATACACTTGGAATAACTTGAGAGAAACTAGAACACTTCATGAAATCGGTTAGCCCTCTCTAGAATAATCTAGTGACCGATTTTGGGAAGAATAATATCTTTATATAGTGTTACAATTAGGGTAAACCCTAATTGTCATGACTTTCCATTTCCTTGGATCCATGGGTTCAAATACACCATGGAGCATCCATGGAGCATCATATGGGTTTTGGCCCAACTAGATAATCCATGGAGCATTAGCCCACTATATAAGTATGGATGATTTACACAATCAACCCATATATTTAATTAGTCTTCTTTTGATCACTTAATTAATCCTAGATTAATTCTTGATCAATACTAATTAAATAATCTTATTATTCTTATTATTAATATACTAGAACTTATAATATATTGATAACCATAAGTGTCTTATTTCTCTCATTATAGTCTATCCAAGTGCATGATGCCATGCAACCCAAATGGACCATGCCGGGTCGGGTCAAGTCTTACCAATTATAGTTATGGACTTAGACATTAATCCAACAATTATAGTAGCTCAACCCACAGTGGTTCTCTTGACTCCAGTTCCTATTTTATGGAATAGGATGAAGGGTCTTTCTAGGGAATCTACTAGGTATGCTTCGGGTGGTTATCGTCTTCCAGAATGCATATAGTGTCTTTCGCTTTGGTTTCTATCTGTCTAAGGAGGGTTGGTTACCAGCGCATGGTACCCTTCTCCTAGGGACTTCGGAAGGTTTGAAATAGAAGGACGACTGACGGATCGCATTAGGTTTTTTAGTTGTATTGTGTTTAGGTTCGGAAGAACCTTTATTTTCCGAAAATGGCTATGGAGAAAGTTGTTTTTACACAGCACTAGGGATGAACACATGGTGGAACGAAGTCAAACCATGATCGATAGAGTCGTCGAAGTTGGCATACCTCGACATGATATAAAATGGAGATCGATAGAGTCATATGCCGAACAGGCACACAAGTTTCTAGGTGTTTCAGGTTTTGTCCTGTGTACCAATGTTGCGGATACTTTGACCGATAGAGTCGACACGGAACTATAGAGTGTTCTAAGAGTTTCTGAGTGGAGTACCTTTTCATGAATGGATTCTCACGAGGCATTTCTATAATCGCCTAACACATACTAGTCATGTATAATTAAGGTGGGGAGGACTATTGACTGAGTGACTCCGCCCTAAATCCGCAACCCAACGAGGAACAGGAAATGAGGTGGAATTCGCTCACTCTAGGTCTATCCATCTTAACTATACATGGCCGGAACGTATATGTTTTGCCATTATAGTTTTACCTGATGAATTTTTATATTTTATAACAGTGATGCGACTTTTGCCTTAATGGGGAAGAAAATTACATTTGAATTAGCCTTTTATTGTTTTCAGTTTAGTTATCCAAGATCGAGAGACATACCAAAAATCTATCGGGTTCCTTGATGCTTCTCCTTAAGTTGTAGAGTTAGGCTCCTCCTGTGCCTTTGTTGTTTCCTTCTGTTGGGCAGTCCTTCTTGAAGTGTCCAATCTTACCACATAGACGACAAACTCGATTGGCCGCCAATTTGGTGGTTGATGTAATGAACTCAACCGGGGTTCTGCAGATGCGGGCAGTGTGCCCCAACATGTGGCACCTAGCAGAATAGAGTTCCCGGCAGACGCCATGATGATGGTAGCTGCACTTGCTGCAACGGGGAAGGTTTCCTAAGTATGGTCTCCTAGGTGTAAGGATGGAAGGGTTGGTAGGGAATTTGACCATCTCAGCTCGTTGCCCTTCGGAAGGTCCTTGAGCCGAGGTACTTTCGTCTTCGATCTTGATCTTTCTCTTCAGTGGATTTGAGTGTGGTTCTTGGGTGGCTGGCTATGCAGAGGTTGGTTGTTGCTGTTCATTACTAGGATCGGAAATCCCGATAGGCACCTTTCTAACGTTGGCGTTGTTAGCATTCAGGTGAGCCATGACAGCTGCTACGGCTGCTGAGACTGTAGCTTCGAACGTAGCTTCATCGAATAAGAGAGTAGGTTTCTTGCTTGTGGACTGGTTACGCTTCTTCGGAGGCATGATTTTTCCTACACGGAAAGGAATACAAGATAATGATAGACGATGGCTAACCCTGAACATTTCTGTCCTGAATGTATTAGGCATAAATTTTTCCCGTGCCTCGGGTACTGGTTGTCTGAGTGTCGACCTACATCCCTATGATGTAGTCCTAGTAATCAAGGTAGGAGTGTGAGTATCGGAAAAAGTCCATAAGATGCGAGTCATTCCTACTACGTTACCTTTATACTGGGAAGGTTTCACTCTCCGGTCTGGAAAGATTTGAAAACAGTTTGGAACGAAACTGCGGAAAGAGAGGCTTATGAAGGCTTATGGCTAAATATTCTCAATAGAGGTGCGGCGATCCACTCTAATCGTGTAACTGGCAACAGGAAACGACGATTTACCAAACACATAGTGTGAGTAGTGTAACCACTAACTCACTAATTTGTATTATTTTATGGGTGTATTAGCGTAATGAACACGAGGAAAAGACACCTCTCGTGTTCCATACACTGGCTCCCTCTGTCTGCCTCGTATCTTTGACTGGGACCATCGTTGGTTTCCTTCGGGTAGTTACCTAGGGTTCTCTTCTCGTATGGACATATTGAATTTCTACTCCGCCTTACTTCCGAATCTGACTCTGGGTGTCATCACTTCATGATGGATGACTGAAAATCTCGGAATTTTAGGCGAATCTCTTACCGATGTCCCTAAAAGATATAGGAACTTGGTGAATTCAATAGTCTCAACCCAGTTTATTTATTTCTGAACAGGAAATCTTCTCAGTGAACCTCTTCTGGGTCTGAATCACTCGTTTGTTAGGCAATGAAGTGGATAGGGTTTTCTACAGGGTTCGTGCGAGAATGGAAATGTCTAAGGAATCCTAAGAGATTATTAACATTTCGCTGGGTTATCCATATCGAGTCCTGCTATGATTACAAAGGATATACAAATCATATATAGCTTAGATCCGATAGGCCTTCAAATATGTGATACTACTTTAGATCCACATCCCAACGAGGAAAAGGAAATAGGACGAAACCACACATTCTTAGCCTATGGGATCCTTATTATATATAACCTTGGGAGTATACTCTCTGTAGTTGTAGGTATATCAATAAGGATCTTTTTAGTTCTTCACACAGGGTTATCTATGTATCCTAAAATACCCCTATGGTATTTTAATTTCTTGTTTGTTTTCTTATCTTCTGAATAGGATTCTAGGATTTATGCGAGTCTTTTAGTGTTCCAAAATACTCCTATAGTATTTTAACTTTATATTTGGCTCTAGCATTCCTAGTTGGTAAGTTTCAGACCTGTTGCAACACCACTATCACTCCCAAGCACACGTTCATCGCATTTCGAATAAATGTAGTTGATCAAGTTACATTTATTCCAGGGTACGATTACATAACTGCCCAGGTTTGACTGTAGTGCTCAACATCCGAAGACTTTTATTATTGTTCCTCTTGTGATACTTGTGTTCAAGTGTTTAGATTCTGGATGTTATTATACTTTGGTAAAATATGGTTGTATTTTTAAAGTATAATTCTTGGTCAGAGTGTTTTATCCCTTTTGTATTTATAGGCGGTATATCTTTTATGAATTGATATACTTAGTTCACTATAAACAATGCTCTGATACCAATCTATCACACCCCAAAACCGGAACGGTGGAAACGTTCTGGGGTCGACGACATCATGTCAAGTATCACAACACATGCATTATAGTAATCAAAGTACAACAAAACATTGCATTAATAGTAATAGTTATACATGGTTCACATTACAATATATCGAAGTAATACAAGTAAATGTAATAAGAACAACATGGTACTAAGCTATCTTCATCAACAGCTCCGGGGATGTACCTGTCTAATGCTGACCAGAGAATACAAGTTATTTGAAAAGCGAGTATCAACATTTTTACAAATGATGTTGAGTTCATAAGTAATTAGTGACAGTTTATTCAAAAAACTTTATAATTTAGTAGTTTAAGAGTTTACAGTGTATTAGAGTTCTTTCCAGAAAATCCTATATTTTCTTTAATAAAAGCAGCCTTCTACCAAGAATGTACGGAGTTATGTGGTAAAAAGTAGTTTTCCCTTAATCGCTATCATTATCAAAATACTGAATTTGATTATTAAAGGAAGCAAGAGAAGTCGGGGAAATAACATATGCCTCAGCAGTGAGGACTGCTGACTAAGGCAAAGGAATCGTAGACTCCACGAGATTATCGAACAAACGACACGCCTAGTTCCGTCTAACAAATGGAGACACATACCCCAGAGGGTACCAAATGAAAGGTACAGCTGGTAAAGTCTAAAACAGTGAATACCGACCGCAGACTGTATTAAATAAAATATACATCTTGCAAGGTCAAAACAGAGAATACAGACCGCAGACACTACCAAATGAAAGATACATCTTGCAAGGTCAAAACATAGAATACAGACCGCAGACAGTATCAAATGAAAGATACATCTTGCAAGGTCCAAACAGAGAATACAGACCGCAGACAGTATCAAAAGAAAGATACATCTTGCAAGGTCAAAACAGAGAATACATACCGCAGACAGTATCAAATGAAAGATACATCTTGCAAGGTCAAAACAGTGGGACTCTGAAATGAGTTACTAGCATACAGTGTAAATTGCCCGTGAAATACCGTTACCTTAAGACCATGAATTATAAGGCAACTTGGGATACTCGTAACCATACTGACTAGAGTTCCAGACGCCCTACAAGCATCTATAAATATGACATTTGTCACCCCTTGGCCTGGTAGGTTGTGGACTGTAGCTTAGGTTTGACTGTAGTGCTCACCATCCGAAGACTTTTATTATTGTTCCTCTTGTGATACTTGTGTTCAAGTGTTTAGATTCTGGATGTTATTATACTTTGGTAAAATATGGTTGTATTTTTAAAGTATAATTCTTGGTCAGAGTGTTTTATCCCTTTTGTATTTATAGGCGGTATATCTTTTATGAATTGATATACTTAGCTCACTATAAACAATGCTCTGATACCAATCTATCACACCCCAAAATCGGAACGGTGGAAACGTTCTGGGGTCGATGACATCATGTCAAGTATCACAACACATGCATTATAGTAATCAAAGTACAACAAAACATTGCATTAATAGTAATAGTTATACATGGTTCACATTACAATATATCGAAGTAATACAAGTAAATGTAATAAGAACAACATGGTACTAAGCTATCTTCATCAACAGCTCCGGGGATGTACCTGTCTAATGCTGACCAGAGAATACAAGTTATTTGAAAAGCGAGTATCAACATTTTTACAAATGATGTTGAGTTCATAAGTAATTAGTGACAGTTTATTCAAATAACTTTATAATTTAGTAGTTTAAGAGTTTACAGTGTATTAGAGTTCTTTCCAGAAAATCCTATATTTTCTTTAATAAAAGCAGCCTTCTAGCAAGAATGTACGGAGTTATGTGGTAAAAAGTAGTTTTCCCTTAATCGCTATCATTATCAAAATATTGAATTTGATTATTAAAGGAAGCAAGAGAAGTCGAGGAAATAACATATGCCTCAGCAGTGAGGACTGCTGACTAAGGCAAAGGAATCGTAGACTCCAGGAGATTATCGAACAAACGACACGCCTAGTTCCGTCTAACAAATGGAGACACATACCCCAGAGGGTACCAAATGAAAGGTACAGCTGGTAAGGTCTAAAACAGTGAATACCGACCGCAGACTGTATTAAATAAAATATACATCTTGCAAGGTCAAAACAGAGAATACAGACCGCAGACACTACCAAATGAAAGATACATCTTGCAAGGTCAAAACATAGAATACAGACCGCAGACAGTATCAAATGAAAGATACATCTTGCAAGGTCAAAACAGAGAATACAGACCGCAGACAGTATCGAAAGAAAGATACATCTTGCAAGGTCAAAACAGAGAATACATACCGCAGACAGTATCAAATGAAAGATACATCTTGCAAGGTCAAAACAGTGGGACTCTGAAATGAGTTACTAGCATACAGTGTAAATTGCCCGTGAAATACCGTTACCTTAAGACCATGAATTATAAGGCAACCTGGGATACTCGTAACCATACTGACTAGAGTTCCAGACGCCCTACAAGCATCTATAAATATGACATTTGTCACCCCTTGGCCTGGTAGGCTGTGGACTGTAGCTCAGGTTTGACTGTAGTGCTCAACATCCGAAGACTTTTATTATTGTTCCTCTTGTGATACTTGTGTTCAAGTGTTTAGATTCTGGATGTTATTATACTTTGGTAAAATATGGTTGTATTTTTAAAGTATAATTCTTGGTCAGAGTTTTTTATCCCTTTTGTATTTATAGGTGGTATATCTTTTATGAATTGATATACTTAGCTCACTACAAACAATGCTCTGATACCAATCTATCACACCCCAAAATCGGAACGGTGGAAACGTTCTGGGGTCGATGACGTCATGTCAAGTATCACAACACATGCATTATAGTAATCAAAGTACAACAAAACATTGCATTAATAGTAATAGTTATACATGGTTCACATTACAATATATCGAAGTTATACAAGTAAATGTAATAAGAACAACATGGTACTAAGCTATCTTCATCAACAGCTCCGGCGATGTACCTGTCTAATGCTGACCAGAGAATACAAGTTATTTGAAAAGCGAGTATCAACTTTTTTACGAATGATGTTGAGTTGACAAGTAATTAGTGACAGTTTATTCAAATAACTTTATAATTTAGTAGTTTAAGAGTTTACAGTGTATTAGAGTTCTTTCCAGAAAATCCTATATTTTCTTTAATAAAAGCAGCCTTCTACCAAGACTGTACGGAGTTATGTGGTAAAAAGTAGTTTTCCCTTAATCACTATCATTATCAAAATATTCAATTTGAATATTAAAGGAAGCAAGAGAAGTCGGGGAAATAACATATGCCTCAGCAGTGAGGACTGCTGACTAAGGCAAAGGAATTGTAGACTCCAGGAGATTATCGAACAAATGACATGGCTAGTTCCGTCTAACAAATGGAGACACATACCCCAGAGGGTACCAAATGAATGGTACAGCTGGTAAGTCTAAAACAGTGAATACCGACCGCAGACTGTATTAAATAAAATATACATCTTGCAAGGTCAAAACAGAGAATACAGACCGCAGACAGTACCAAATGAAAGATACATCTTGCAAGGTCAAAACATAGAATACAGACCGCAGACAGTATCAAATGAAAGATACATCTTGCATGGTCAAAACAGAGAATACAGACCGCAGACAGTATCAAAAGAAAGATACATCTTGCAAGGTCAAAACAGAGAATACATACCGCAGACAGTATCAAATGAAAGATACATCTTGCAAGGTCAAAACAGTGGGACTCTGAAATGAGTTACTAGCATACAGTGTAAATTGCCCGTGAAATACCGTTACCTTAAGACCATGAATTATAAGGCAACTTGGGATACTCGTAACCATACTGACTAGAGTTCCAGACGCCCTACAAGCATCTATAAATATGACATTTGTCACCCCTTGGCCTGGTAGGTTGTGGACTGTAGCTCAGGTTTGACTGTAGTGCTCAACATCCGAAGACTTTTATTATTGTCCTCTTGTGATACTTGTGTTCAAGTGTTTAGATTCTGGATGTTATTATACTTTGGTAAAATATGGTTGTATTTTTAAAGTATAATTCTTGGTCAGAGTGTTTTATCCCTTTTGTATTTATAGGCGGTATATCTTTTATGAATTGATATACTTAGCTCACTATAAACAATGCTCTGATACCAATCTATCACACCCCAAAATCGGAATGGTGGAAACGTTCTGGGGTCGATGACATCATGTCAAGTATCACAACACATGCATTATAGTAATCAAAGTACAACAAAACATTGCATTAATAGTAATAGTTATACATGGTTCACATTACAATATATCGAAGTAATACAAGTAAATGTAATAAGAACAACATGGTACTAAGCTATCTTCATCAACAGCTCCGGGGATGTACCTGTCTAATGCTGACCAGAGAATACAAGTTATTTTAAAAGCGAGTATCAACATTTTTACAAATGATGTTGAGTTCATAAGTAATTAGTGACAGTTTATTCAAATAACTTTATAATTTAGTAGTTTAAGAGTTTACAGTGTATTAGAGTTCTTTCCAGAAAATCCTATATTTTCTTTAATAAAAGCAGCCTTCTAGCAAGAATGTACGGAGTTATGTGGTAAAAAGTAGTTTTCCCTTAATCGCTATCATTATCAAAATATTGAATTTGATTATTAAAGGAAGCAAGAGAAGTCGAGGAAATAACATATGCCTCAACAGTGAGGACTGCTGACTAAGGCAAAGGAATCGTAGACTCCAGGAGATTATCGAACAAACGACACGCCTAGTTCCGTCTAACAAATGGAGACACATACCCCAGAGGGTACCAAATGAAAGGTACAGCTGGTAAGGTCTAAAACAGTGAATACCGACCGCAGACTGTATTAAATAAAATATACATCTTGCAAGGTCAAAACAGAGAATACAGACCGCAGACACTACCAAATGAAAGATACATCTTGCAAGGTCAAAACATAGAATACAGACCGCAGACAGTATCAAATGAAAGATACATCTTGCAAGGTCAAAACAGAGAATACAGACCGCAGACAGTATCAAAAGAAAGATACATCTTGCAAGGTCAAAACAGAGAATACATACCGCAGATAGTATCAAATGAAAGATACATCTTGCAAGGTCAAAACAGTGGGACTCTGAAATGAGTTACTAGCATACAGTGTAAATTGCCCGTGAAATACCGTTACCTTAAGACCATGAATTATAAGGCAACCTGGGATACTCGTAACCATACTGACTAGAGTTCCAGACGCCCTACAAGCATCTATAAATATGACATTTGTCACCCCTTGGCCTGGTAGGCTGTGGACTGTAGCTCAGGTTTGACTGTAGTGCTCAACATCCGAAGACTTTTATTATTGTTCCTCTTGTGATACTTGTGTTCAAGTGTTTAGATTCTGGATGTTATTATACTTTGGTAAAATATGGTTGTATTTTTAAAGTATAATTCTTGGTCAGAGTTTTTTTATCCCTTTTGTATTTATAGGCGGTATATCTTTTATGAATTGATATACTTAGCTCACTACAAACAATGCTCTGATACCAATCTATCACACCCCAAAATTGGAACGGTGGAAACGTTCTGGGGTCGATGACGTCATGTCAAGTATCACAACACATGCATTATAGTAATCAAAGTACAACAAAACATTGCATTAATAGTAATAGTTATACATGGTTCACATTACAATATATCGAAGTTATACAAGTAAATGTAATAAGAACAACATGGTACTAAGCTATCTTCATCAACAGCTCCGGCGATGTACCTGTCTAATGCTGACCAGAGAATACAAGTTATTTGAAAAGCGAGTATCAACTTTTTTACGAATGATGTTGAGTTCATAAGTAATTAGTGACAGTTTATTCAAATAACTTTATAATTTAGTAGTTTAAGAGTTTACAGTGTATTAGAGTTCTTTCCAGAAAATGCTATATTTTCTTTAATAAAAGCAGCCTTCTACCAAGACTGTACGGAGTTATGTGGTAAAAAGTAGTTTTCCCTTAATCACTATCATTATCAAAATATTGAATTTGATTATTAAAGGAAGCAAGAGAAGTCGGGGAAATAACATATGCCTCAGCAGTGAGGACTGCTGACTAAGGCAAAGGAATCGTAGACTCCAGGAGATTATCGAACAAATGACATGCCTAGTTCCGTCTAACAAATGGAGACACATACCCCAGAGGGTACCAAATGAAAGGTACAGCTGGTAAGTCTAAAACAGTCAATACCGACCGCAGACTGTATTAAATAAAATATACATCTTGCAAGGTCAAAACAGAGAATACAGACCGCAGACAGTACCAAATGAAAGATACATCTTGCAAGGTCAAAACATAGAATACAGACCGCAGACAGTATCAAATGAAAGATACATCTTGCAAGGTCAAAACAGAGAATACAGACCGCAGACAGTATCAAAAGAAAGATACATCTTGCAAGGTCAAAACAGAGAATACATACCGCACACAGTATCAAATGAAAGATACATCTTGCAAGGTCAAAACAGTGGGACTCTGAAATGAGTTACTAGCATACAGTGTAAATTGCCCGTGAAATACCGTTACCTTAAGACCATGAATTATAAGGCAACCTGGGATACTCGTAACCATACTGACTAGAGTTCCAGACGCCCTACAAGCATCTATAAATATGACATTTGTCACCCCTTGGCCTGGTAGGTTGTGGACTGTAGCTCAGGTTTGACTGTAGTGCTCAACATCCGAAGACTTTTATTATTGTCCTCTTGTGATACTTGTGTTCAAGTGTTTAGATTCTGGATGTTATTATACTTTGGTAAAATATGGTTGTATTTTTAAAGTATAATTCTTGGTCAGAGTGTTTTATCCCTTTTGTATTTATAGGCGGTATATCTTTTATGAATTGATATACTTAGCTCACTATAAACAATGCTCTGATACCAATCTATCACACCCCAAAATCGGAACGGTGGAAACGTTCTGGGGTCAATGACGTCATGTCAAGTATCACAACACATGCATTATAGTAATCAAAGTACAACAAAACATTGCATTAATAGTAATAGTTATACATGGTTCACATTACAATCTATCGAAGTAATACCAGTAAATGTAATAAGAACAACATGGTACTAAGCTATCTTCATCAACAGCTCCGGGGATGTACCTGTCTAATGATGACCAGAGAATACAAGTTATTTGAAAAGCGAGTATCAACATTTTTACAAATGATGTTGAGTTCATAAGTAATTAGTGACAGTTTATTCAAATAACTTTATAATTTAGTAGTTTAAGAGTTTACAGTGTATTAGAGTTCTTTCCAGAAAATCCTATATTTTCTTTAATAAAAGCAACCTTCTAGCAAGAATGTACGGAGTTATGTGGTAAAAAGTAGTTTTCCCTTAATCGCTATCATTATCAAAATACTGAATTTGATTATTAAAGGAAGCAAGAGAAGTCGAGGAAATAACATATGCCTCAGCAGTGAGGACTGCTGACTAAGGCAAAGGAATCGTAGACTCCAGGAGATTATCGAACAAACGACACGCCTAGTTCCGTCTAACAAATGGAGACACATACCCCAGAGGGTACCAAATGAAAGGTACAGCTGGTAAGGTCTAAAACAGTGAATACCGACCGCAGACTGTATTAAATAAAATATACATCTTGCAAGGTCAAAACAGAGAATACAGACCGCAGACACTACCAAATGAAAGATACATCTTGCAAGGTCAAAACATAGAATACAGACCGCAGACAGTATCAAATGAAAGATACATCTTGCAAGGTCAAAACAGAGAATACAGACCGCAGACAGTATCAAAAGAAAGATACATCTTGCAAGGTCAAAACAGAGAATACATACCGCAGACAGTATCAAATGAAAGATACATCTTGCAAGGTCAAAACAGTGGGACTCTGAAATGAGTTACTAGCATACAGTGTAAATTGCCCGTGAAATACCGTTACCTTAAGACCATAAATTATAAGGCAACCTGGGATACTCGTAACCATACTGACTAGAGTTCCAGACGCCCTACAAGCATCTATAAATATGACATTTGTCACCCCTTGGCCTGGTAGGCTGTGGACTGTAGCTCAGGTTTGACTGTAGTGCTCAACATCCGAAGACTTTTATTATTGTTCCTCTTGTGATACTTGTGTTCAAGTGTTTAGATTCTGGATGTTATTATACTTTGGTAAAATATGGTTGTATTTTTAAAGTATAATTCTTGGTCAGAGTTTTTTATCCCTTTTGTATTTATAGGCGGTATATCTTTTATGAATTGATATACTTAGCTCACTACAAACAATGCTCTGATACCAATCTATCACACCCCAAAATTGGAACGGTGGAAACGTTCTGGGGTCGATGACGTCATGTCAAGTATCACAACACATGCATTATAGTAATCAAAGTACAACAAAACATTGCATTAATAGTAATAGTTATACATGGTTCACATTACAATATATCGAAGTTATACAAGTAAATGTAATAAGAACAACATGGTACTAAGCTATCTTCATCAACAGCTCCGGCGATGTACCTGTGTAATGCTGACCAGAGAATACAAGTTATTTGAAAAGCGAGTATCAACTTTTTTACGAATGATGTTGAGTTCATAAGTAATTAGTGACAGTTTATTCAAATAACTTTATAATTTAGTTGTTTAAGAGTTTACAGTGTATTAGAGTTCTTTCCAGAAAATCCTATATTTTCTTTAATAAAAGCAGCCTTCTACCAAGACTGTACGGAGTTATGTGGTAAAAAGTAGTTTTCCCTTAATCACTATCATTATCAAAATATTGAATTTGATTATTAAAGGAAGCAAGAGAAGTTGGGGAAATAACATATGCCTCAGCAGTGAGGACTGCTGACTAAGGCAAAGGAATCGTAGACTCCAGGAGATTATCGAACAAACGACATGCCTAGTTCCGTCTAACAAATGGAGACACATACCCCAGAGGGTACCAAATGAAAGGTACAGCTGGTAAGTCTAAAACAGTGAATACCGACCGCAGACTGTATTAAATAAAATATACATCTTGCAAGGTCAAAACAGAGAATACAGACCGCAGACAGTACCAAATGAAAGATACATCTTGCAAGGTCAAAACATAGAATACAGACCGCATACAGTATCAAATGAAAGATACATCTTGCAAGGTCAAAACAGAGAATACAGACCGCAGACAGTATCAAAAGAAAGATACATCTTGCAAGGTCAAAACAGAGAATACATACCGCAGACAGTATCAAATGAAAGATACATCTTGCAAGGTCAAAACAGTGGGACTCTGAAATGAGTTACTAGCATACAGTGTAAATTGCCCGTGAAATACCGTTACCTTAAGACCATGAATTATAAGGCAACCTGGGATACTCGTAACCATACTGACTAGAGTTCCAGACGCCCTACAAGCATCTATAAATATGACATTTGTCACCCCTTGGCCTGGTAGGTTGTGGACTGTAGCTCAGGTTTGACTGTAGTGCTCAACATCCGAAGACTTTTATTATTGTCCTCTTGTGATACTTGTGTTCAAGTGTTTAGATTCTGGATGTTATTATACTTTGGTAAAATATGGTTGTATTTTTAAAGTATAATTCTTGGTCAGAGTGTTTTATCCCTTTTGTATTTATAGGCGGTATATCTTTTATGAATTGATATACTTAGCTCACTATAAACAATGCTCTGATACCAATCTATCACACCCCAAAATCGGAATGGTGGAAACGTTCTGGGGTCAATGACGTCATGTCAAGTATCACAACACATGCATTATAGTAATCAAAGTACAACAAAACATTGCATTAATAGTAATAGTTATACATGGTTCACATTACAATATATCGAAGTAATACAAGTAAATGTAATAAGAACAACATGGTACTAAGCTATCTTCATCAACAGCTCCGGGGATGTACCTGTCTAATGCTGACCAGAGAATACAAGTTATTTGAAAAGCGAGTATCAACATTTTTACAAATGATGTTGAGTTCATAAGTAATTAGTGACAGTTTATTCAAATAACTTTATAATTTAGTAGTTTAAGAGTTTACAGTGTATTAGAGTTCTTTCCAGAAAATCCTATATTTTCTTTAATAAAAGCAGCCTTCTACCAAGACTGTACGGAGTTATGTGGTAAAAAGTAGTTTTCCCTTAATCGCTATCATTATCAAAATACTGAATTTGATTATTAAAGGAAGCAAGAGAAGTCGGGGAAATAACATATGCCTCAGCAGTGAGGACTGCTGACTAAGGCAAAGGAATCGTAGACTCCAGGAGATTATCGAACAAACGACACGCCTAGTTCCGTCTAACAAATGGAGACACATACCCCAGAGGGTACCAAATGAAAGGTACAGCTGGTAAGGTCTAAAACAGTGAATACCGACCGCAGACTGTATTAAATAAAATATACATCTTGCAAGGTCAAAACAGAGAATACAGACCGCAGACAGTACCAAATGAAAGATACATCTTGCAAGGTCAAAACATAGAATACAGACCGCATACAGTATCAAATGAAAGATACATCTTGCAAGGTCAAAACAGAGAATACAGACCGCAGACAGTATCAAAAGAAAGATACATCTTGCAAGGTCAAAACAGAGAATACATACCGCAGACAGTATCAAATGAAAGATACATCTTGCAAGGTCAAAACAGTGGGACTCTGAAATGAGTTACTAGCATACAGTGTAAATTGCCCGTGAAATACCGTTACCTTAAGACCATGAATTATAAGGCAACCTGGGATACTCGTAACCATACTGACTAGAGTTCCAGACGCCCTACAAGCATCTATAAATATGACATTTGTCACCCCTTGGCCTGGTAGGTTGTGGACTGTAGCTCAGGTTTGACTGTAGTGCTCAACATCCGAAGACTTTTATTATTGTCCTCTTGTGATACTTGTGTTCAAGTGTTTAGATTCTGGATGTTATTATACTTTGGTAAAATATGGTTGTATTTTTAAAGTATAATTCTTGGTCAGAGTGTTTTATCCCTTTTGTATTTATAGGCGGTATATCTTTTATGAATTGATATACTTAGCTCACTATAAACAATGCTCTGATACCAATCTATCACACCCCAAAATCGGAATGGTGGAAACGTTCTGGGGTCAATGACGTCATGTCAAGTATCACAACACATGCATTATAGTAATCAAAGTACAACAAAACATTGCATTAATAGTAATAGTTATACATGGTTCACATTACAATATATCGAAGTAATACAAGTAAATGTAATAAGAACAACATGGTACTAAGCTATCTTCATCAACAGCTCCGGGGATGTACCTGTCTAATGCTGACCAGAGAATACAAGTTATTTGAAAAGCGAGTATCAACATTTTTACAAATGATGTTGAGTTCATAAGTAATTAGTGACAGTTTATTCAAATAACTTTATAATTTAGTAGTTTAAGAGTTTACAGTGTATTAGAGTTCTTTCCAGAAAATCCTATATTTTCTTTAATAAAAGCAGCCTTCTACCAAGACTGTACGGAGTTATGTGGTAAAAAGTAGTTTTCCCTTAATCGCTATCATTATCAAAATACTGAATTTGATTATTAAAGGAAGCAAGAGAAGTCGGGGAAATAACATATGCCTCAGCAGTGAGGACTGCTGACTAAGGCAAAGGAATCGTAGACTCCAGGAGATTATCGAACAAACGACACGCCTAGTTCCGTCTAACAAATGGAGACACATACCCCAGAGGGTACCAAATGAAAGGTACAGCTGGTAAGGTCTAAAACAATGAATACCGACCGCAGACTGTATTAAATAAAATATACATCTTGCAAGGTCAAAACAGAGAATACAGACCGCAGACAGTACCAAATGAAAGATACATCTTGCAAGGTCAAAACATAGAATACAGACCGCAGACAGTATCAAATGAAAGATACATCTTGCAAGGTCAAAACAGAGAATACAGACCGCAGACAGTATCAAAAGAAAGATACATCTTGCAACGTCAAAACAGAGAATACATACCCCAGACAGTATCAAATGAAAGATACATCTTGCAAGCTCAAAACAGTGGGACTCTGAAATGAGTTACTAGCATACAGGGTAAATTGCCCGTGAAATACCGTTACCTTAAGACCATGAATTATAAGGCAACCTGGGATACTCGTAACCATACTGACTAGAGTTCCAGACGCCCTACAAGCATCTATAAATATGACATTTGTCACCCCTTGGCCTGGTAGGCTGTGGACTGTAGCTCAGGTTTGACTGTAGTGCTCAACATCCGAAGACTTTTATTATTGTTCCTCTTGTGATACTTGTGTTCAAGTGTTTAGATTCTTGATGTTATTATACTTTGGTAAAATATGGTTGTATTTTTAAAGTATAATTCTTGGTCAGAGTGTTTTATCCCTTTTGTATTTATAGGCGGTATATCTTTTATGAATTGATATACTTAGCTCACTATAAACAATGCTCTGATACCAATCTATCACACCCCAAAATCGGAACGTTTGGGGGTGTTTACGGCCTTGTCACATGCTTGGGCTGTAAACTCCTTTTACCCCTTCATTTCTTTGTGTTTAATTGATCTAAACCCGAAATAGCAAGCCCCTAATTCATGTATTAAGCCTAAGGGTGGTTTGGGAGTGATTTTGGGGCATTTTAACAAGGTTTAGAGGTGTTTACGGCCTAAGCATGTGCTTGGGCCATAAACTCTCTTTATGCCTCAATTTGATTGTTTTAAATGATCAAACACTCCTAGGCTAAATCCTCAATTTATTTCCATGCCTTTAGGGACATTTTGGGGTCATTTTGGCCTTGATTTAGGGGTTTACGGCCTAAGGAGGAGCTTAGGCCGTAAACTCCATTCTAACAGCTTCTAAGTCCAATTTTTAGGCTATAATCACGAGTCATAATGTTTAGAACAAGCTAGCATAAGTGGACTTACGATTTGGAAGCGTTTGGTTGCGGATTCGGGTCAAAAACGAGTCTAGAGAGAGAGGGTGGAAAAGGCTCAAATGGAGTTTACTCCCCCTTATATATGAGTGGGAGTTGGAGCTCAGTGATATTCTACCCGATACTGTCGTTTAACGGGGCTTTTGGTCGCACCCGATTTAGTCATCGTAATATTAAAAACTAACTTTTCCAAGTAAATGGAAATGTGTATTATGAGTTTTTATTTCTCTTATCACGACTTAACGACATGAATAAATGAAATATTTATTTAATTGGCGACCTCTAATTAATGGAACTTTTATACAGTGGAATATTCTGTTAACGGTAACGGGGTAATGTAACAGAATAACTTTGGGTTGTCACAGCTATATATATATATATATATATATATATATATATATATATATATATATATATGTATGTATATATATATATATACATATATATATATATATATATATATATATATATATATATATATATATATATATATATAACCTATGACTTAATATTTTTGGCTTATGCTTGAAAGAGAGAACCCTAGCCAAAATTCTAAGTGGCTTCCCTCCTCTGTCTCCTCTCATCCACATGCATGGTTGTTTCTGAACCATTAAAGGTGCAACATTTGGGGCACTAAGCTTTCAAGAGTCAAGGATCTTCAAGGTTGTTCTTGTTATTGCTACATAACAAGTAAGGTAATCTTATAACCGTAATTATGTTTATTTTAAAAAATAATATAGCCTTCTAGGGTTCCTCCTTTTGTGTTCAATACTTGCATATCCAATACAGAAAACATAGATCCTAATTTTAGGGTTGCATGCACACAAGTTTTTATCTGTTATGTTCAAAACCCGTCAATGGTATCAGAACCTAGGAATATTTTTTTTTCTATTGTATTTGATGCGGTTGGTTGAATTTGACGAATTAGGGTTTATGGCAACTAAACCCTTGGCCTTGCAATTTTTGCATATTAGGGCTTTATAACCCTAGTTTTTTGATTTTTTGTTTAGGGTTTTTACCCTTTCCTTTGGCCTCAAGTTTTGAAATTTAAGGGTTTTCCAAACGTTATAATTTTCAAATATAAGGCATAGGATGAAACCCTTGTCTTCCTCCCCAAGTCTAGTGATTTTCAAATATTTAGAGATAAGGGTAGGGTTCATAATTTTAGGAATTATCTTGTTAATTGTTTAACTAGGATAATTTTTTTTATCCCTCTCATTTTCAAAAATAATGGGATTGGGATTAGGTTAAATTATCTTGATTAATTTAATGGACAATCCTCAACTGATTTAATTAAATATGATTATTCAATCAATTATTTTGTTTTTTTAAAATTGAAATTAAATAGTTTAATAAATCCTCATGGATTTTATTAATAACTTAATTAAGTATTTAATTAAAAGACAATTAATAAATCCATAAGATGGTTTAAGTTTAACTAAATTAAAAGTTTAATTTATTAAAATATTAAACTGTAGTATTTTAAATGTTTAAAATACATCCTTAAACTATATAGAATTAAAAGTGTAATATTATATATGTATAAAAATAGTTAGTATTATCGTTAGTAGGCCTCATTCACGAAGCTGGTCTATAAGGGGTGTTTAAGGAAGTGGTCTGTAAAATGACCGTCATTGGGTATCCATTCTTACCCGTTGCACTCTTGACTAGTGGAGGGTCGTTAGCCGAATGGGTTTGATATGACACTAAGCTCTCACTAAAAAGTATAATAAATTATAAAGTAACTAAATGATTTTATAAAATTATCAATCTTATTTACTTTAGGAAAATGTGAATTAGATGATAACCCATGAAATTGCACATTGCACCTTATTGGTCATTAGTGGAGAGTGTGTGGTTAACCGTCACATTAATATGGGACTAATATTGTTGGCAATGGGTTTCTCGTAAATTATCATTGATCATTGGAGCGTGTGTGACTAACCAGCACATTGATTAGGTAGTAAATGACATCGAGAGTACCAAGCTAATTTGCATGGTTATTCACATCTCGGTTGTGATCCTCGGCATCCCAGTCACAAAGTGAGAGCATAATCGAGATTAAACATGTCATTGAAAAGTTTAATGAATCTCAAAGGATCTAGGAGTTTTATCTAAAACCTAATTCATTAAAATTTTGTTTTCGTGGTGGAATTGGTAAATCGTCATTTACATACCTTCAAATAATTTACAATTGGATTACGGCATTCCACTTCTGAATTGTGAATTATTGTGATGGGTCATAGCCTTAATATTTCATTTGGGTGTTATATTAAGGATCTAAATCAAATTACTTGAATTTTCTCCTTTTTATAGATGTCGAGTTCAAACGACTATGGTCTTCCTCATCCTTTTGGAAAAAGTTTCCCTTCTGAAGATGATCATCCACGTGTCGATCAAGGTGAAAGATCATTCCCTTTTCATGCATTGGTGGTACTGGAAATCATACTTCTTTTCCTCCACTTCCTCCAGTGATTCTCCCTAACCCATATATATATTCGTCGACGTGAAAAGTTCAAGGTCACTTAGGCCCTATTGGAATGCAAACATCAAGATGGAAAGTTTGTGTGTGCACATATCCTAAAGATAAAGTCACACATTGACAGACTAGGAATGTTGGGTTTCATTTTCCCAAGGAAGCTAGATGTTGATTTGGTTCTTTAATCACTTCCTGAGTCATATAGTTAGTTCGTTAAGGACTACTATATGACAGACCACGACGTGACCCTTATTGATCTGAAATATTTGTTGATTGCTGCTGAAGCAGCAATGCTTTGGTGCACTAGTCAATCAAAGTTTTTTGGAAGGTCACCTCCCAAACTTCCATGGACGTAGTCTATAACAACGATGATAGTCCAACAATGATTTCTTCTCCTAAGGGAAGGAAATCTGGCAAGGTCAAAAAGTTTTATGGTAAGAGAAAGGCCAATTATGAGATAGTTTCACGTGTCACTCCTAAAGAGTTCATTTGTTTATACTTTCAATTGAAGGGACATTGGAAGCGAAGCTGCTCAGATTACCTGAGAGATCTTAGAGATAGTGAAGTCAAATTGTATGACTCTACTTCAGGTATGCCGACTATCTAACTCTATATAGTTCCTATTTATAGATTCTTATTACATGATGTGTTAATCGTATTTTGATGTTTTGTAGGATCAAAGAGAAAGAAGGAAGATTAAAAGAGGATTGGGCTAATTCTGATCTAAAGAAATAGATTTCAGTCACTCGCATCAATGATCAGGATTTGGAGTTGCTACTTAGAAGTTATGATAGATTGCTTAGGAGTATTTAGAAACATATTTTTCATGTGTATTTGCATTGTAAGGACAAGTTTTATGCACATTATCAATAAAGTAATTTTTGTGGTTTATCTTATTTTCTTTATGATTAATTGCAATGGCATTTATGAAAATTGGTGTTTATATTTCTATTATTAGAAATGTTGAAAATGGATTTGATTCTTAGTTATATACGTTGTATTAGTGTCATAATTTACCAAATAAGGAAGGATTCTCATCACCCAAGGTTCAATTGGATAGAAACTTGGAATTATACGATTTGAATTGTGTGATGACGAGAGTCTTGATCTTTGGAAAATTAATACTAAATTCCTTACTCACATGTATATGCGAGTAAAGTGAAGGACTAAAGGATCTAGTACACATCGATCTGAACTGGTAAGATCCACCACAAAAGAAAAATAAGTCTATTTGTCATGATTTACTGATAATCAGCAAATGTGGTTATTCTTATATGATTAAGTGTAATTCTAATACCATGAAAAGTCTCAGAGTATAGCAGAACGAATAAGAAGAACAATTGGGCCGAAAGATAAAAGTTTCTCCAATCTGAAAGGAAAGGAGATTACTTTAGTATCATGTTGTATGATCATCCTAATCATTATGGAACCTTGTCATAATTTATCCTCTAAGAGCATCTTAGTGCATTTGTATGACTAAGAGGAGGAATCAGGAATTGTTGAAATGGTTAAATCAAGAAAATGAGTCATACTTCGTTTCAAAATCAAGTTTTAGAGTGATACTCTAGTTACCCCCAAGTTGTACGTTGAGTAACATGTTCTAAGTAGGTTTGTAACACCTCATGAAATGTGGAGTAGAAATGTTTTCTTGCTCTAGCACATTTGAAATTGATAGTTGTGATGTTTTTGGTTAAAACAAAGACCCACTAAGACCAATTATATGAAGTATCTTCTTAATAAGAACCTACACTAACTCTTGAATATTTGTTTGGAGAGGAATGTTCCATGACAGAGAATCTTATATGTCGATAGGTTAGTGGGAGTCTTAATTTCTTGAACAGTTTCAGGAACTAATCAAGAATAAACATGTTAGTTATCACTAACACACGACCTGAGGTTGATAACCTATCATGTTGACACATTCTTCTTTTTGTGCCTATTCCAATTAAGTTGACTATGCATGTGAGTTCTATAAGTTCTCATTTGACTACATAAGGCGAATCACCTTGATCAATGAAAGTAAATTGATCTGTATGGGTGAGCTGCTCAATAAACTTAGAAGCACTGGTAGGCCCTTGTGCTACCGAATAGCAAGAAATTAAGATTAAGCAAGTTCAGCCCATATGATTTTGAATTTATGATAAACCTTGTCTTATGATTGGAAGTGAAAAATTCACATGGATAGGAACACATACACCATGAAATCTAAGTGGAAAGAGGTTTCTCTCAACTTTATGAAAATGATTGTGAGAAAACATTTTCACTAGTAGATTTTAAAGGATTGATTAATATCATTAGTGTTAGCAGTTGTGATAATTGCGTTCTCAAATTCGAGTAGGATTACAGCATCCCTTTTCAAAGTTCAAATTATGAGAAATGGCAAATAGTTTGAAAATTCGGGACTTATTGCTATAAGTTCTGAAAGGGTTTAGACACACACATAAGCTATCTAATGAAAGGGTGTATGAGCTTGAGAAGTATAGATAAACACTTATCAAAGTACCACATATTAGAAATCTAAACTTTGGTAATGAAAGGGTGGGAGCAAAATTGTTTTGCTAGTAAGAACATAATTGTTGTGCTACTGGGAGCATAATCATTGTAATGAGTGTTGCGAGTTAGTAATGTCATTTATGGGAAACAAAGTTTTCAATTTGCAAAGTTGCAGAGTTTGGAAATTGTTTCACTATAGTAAGGCTTACAGTTGAGGGTACTAATACTTCATTTCAAATCTAGGAGTTTAGATTGAAGTTTTGAAGTTTTAACAGAACTTAGTCATGAACGTATATGAATATTATGTTAAAATGACTCAACATACGAAATTCAATATTCACTCGTTCTGATTTTTCTAAATGCCTAGGGCATTAAGAGGGAAAAGGGACTAGAAATGGATATAACTAAAGTTGTTAAACAACCGACAAGGACAATCTGAGTTTTAACAACTAACTAGAAATGAATATTCAGTTGTGGACAGTTAGAAGTATAGTATAAATTTGGAGGGACCATATTGATATATGATGAGCGGAGGTAACTCTTGTTCAGAATCGATAGTCATATGGGAATATGGAAATGTTTCCATAATGGATGTTAGTTATAAATATATGTGTGTAAGATTAGTAACTTTAATGCAAGAAGGATGTTCAAAGAATGCTCTTTGAATGTGAGACTTCATTTCTATGGAATTGCTTATGTAACAAATCTCCAATGGAATGCTTTGTAATGTCATTGGCAAAATCTTTGTGACTTTGGTTCCTTGACATTACAAAAGGATCATCTCCTGTAAGTTTAGACTCTAATGGATTCTAGTAGTGGCAAGGATTAGGTATTCTTACACTTGTAATAAAGACTGAGAATTGTGAAATGAGCATCATTGGAAATGTGTTCAATTGATCTGTTTCGCAAAGGAGGTACCATAGATAAACATAGTGTACGTGCTTGGAGCATGGCATGATTGTTGCTTTAATTCAAGTATTAATGTGATTATTTGAAACATTATACAATGAATAAATTCTGATTAATATGGTGATTAAATAATAAGTGTTTTGTTTATATTCAATTGTTTAAGACGATATTTAAATAGGTTATTATTGTGTTTCACTTTGCATGTTTTACTTCCTGAATAACTAGGTTATTCAAACATCCATAGTTGATCATAATTTTGGAAGTAAGAAGTAAATTAAGATAGTCATGAATCCAAATGTAGATTATTTAAGTGCTTATATGTGACAACCCAAGTTGCCCCGTTACATTTCCCCGTTACCGTTAATGGAATATTCCACTGTTCAAAAGTTCCGTTAATAAGAAGCCGTCAAATTTAATAAACATTTCAATTGTGTATGTTTATATGTCGTTAAGTCGTGATAAAAGGAAATAAAAATACATAACACATATTTCCATTTAATTGGAAATGTTAAGTTTTATTATTACGACCACTAAATCGGGTGCGACCAAAAGCCCCGTTTAACGGCAGTATCGGGTAGAATTCCACTGTGTCCCGACTCAAAACCCTATGTAAGGGTGAGTGGAGTCCATTGGAGACTTTTTACACTCTCTCTCTATACTCTCTCTCTAGACTCATTTTAACCCCGAATCCGCAACCAAACGCTTCCAAATTGTAAGTACGCTTACCCTAGCTTATTCTAAACATATTAATGTGTGTTTATAACCCAAAAATCGGACTTAGAAGCTATGGAAAAGAGGTTTACGGCCTAAGAACCTCCTTAGGCCGTAAACACCCAAAACAAGGTCAAAATGACCCAAACTTGTCCCAAATGGCTTGGAAATAAATAGAAGAATTAGCCTAGGAGTGTTTGCACATTTAAAACAATCATTTTGTGGCATAAAAGAGAGTTTACGGCCCAAGCTCATGCTTAGGCCGTAAACACCTCTAAACCTTGTTTAAATGTCCCAAAAACACTCCCAAACCACACTAGGGCTTAACACATAAATTAAGGGCTTATTCCTTTGGGTTTGGATCACTTAAACATATCAAAATGAAGGATGAAAATGAGTTTATGGCCCAAGCACATGCTTAGGCCGTAAACTCCCCAAACATGCCCAAAATGTTGGTTTTTGTCCCCCAAATGACCTTAGTCTATTTCTATAAAATGCTAGGAAGGATTTAAGGACTTAAACACAATGAAATGAGGCTTGACTTGGAGTTTATGGCCCAAGCATATATCTAGGATGTAAACTCCCCAAAACCCACTCAAATGATGGTTTTAATCCTCCAAAATAGCATCATACTTCATTAGAAATCACTAGAAAGGCATTAGGGGCATTAAACTTCCCAAAACTCTAAGGATTAGAGTTTACGGCTGTAAACTCCTTTGGGAGTGGTTCCTTGGCCATAAACTCATAGATCAAGCCCTTAGAGGCCTCAAACCCACTCATGCCTTTTGGGAAAAGTGCTTAGAATAAATCAATGAATAAGCTAGAAGCATCAAACACCCAAGAATATGACCTTGGGAGTTTACAGCCGTAAACTCCCTTGGGTTAGGCCATAAACTCCAAAATGGTCCATGTTAATGCTTTAAACCTATTCACACACTTGATATTTGAGTTTAACAAAGTTCCACAACTGATAGGAGACCCGTAGCACCCTTAAACGCTACCCGGGACCCCAAACACTTAACCAAAAGTGTTTTCCGCTCCTTTGAACATGTATATTTGTGTAATTAGCATTAGATATACTAATTGTATGTGAACATATGTTATCATATGTTAAATAGGTCATTGAGTGTGTTCGAGTCCCTACGTGGTACCGAACGCCCAAACAGCACTCTCGTCGGACCTACTTACACCAGGTGAGTTCATACCCCTGAATGAACCTTTTAACGTTTTTAAATGTTTTATAGGGGGTAAAATACAAGTTAAACATGCCAGTTATCATGTCAATCACATGTGATTGATAACCCGCATGCACAAGATTTTACCACTTTACACTATTTTACCAAGTGAGACACTATAATGACTTTTACTTATTTCATAACTTTTACTTATACTGCTTATCCAAATTCATTTTAAATTGATTTATGAATGATCCTCTAAGCTTTCAAACATATTTTTACAAAAGAATACAATTTGGGATTTTCTTTATACATAAAGGCTTTGCATTAAAGATTTCCTTTTTAGACGTATACTTTTACTTGTTAAATACTGTTGCTTCGCTTATACTTATTTATACTCCTACTCGGTAATTTGTAGTTGCGTATACCTAATGACGCTTATACTTATTCACACTCTTACTTAGTGATACGATTTCTTCTTCACTTATACTTGATAACGACTCTACTTCACTTATACTTGATACGCTTTTGCTTCACTTATTATCGCCTCTACTTCGTGATACGCTTATACTTGTTCGACACTTCTACTTCACTTGTGACCGCTCCTACTTCACTCGTTAGACACTCCTACTTCACAAGAATCACTTATACTTGATACACTCATACTTTACGATTCCGTTATTCCACACTGTATGAATTCACACCACGATGATATGGCTTCAATTATTACACACTCAGTCGTAGTTAGATGTACGTCTGTGCTTATATAGATACATATAAGTAACGATGGAAAGATTTAGGAAGGCTCATCCGCCCTATTTCCTTTTCTTCGTTGAGATGTGGTCTGGTGGGATCGGGTGGCCGTCCGAAAGTCGTTTGCTTCATTAGTTATATACTATGTATATGAGTATGGACATACAGTAAATTCTCCAGTCAGTTCTGTTAAGAGTCTCTACCTCTAGTCTACACTTACATTAGAAACCCACTCCCTCCTAGTAACACACTATCCTCTATTTGGGATGCATCTTCGGGATGCGGCCTTCTCCTTCGTCTAGTTGGTAACCAGGGTCTCCTTTAGGGAGAGCGGACATTGTGTGTATAGGCCTATACGGGATTGACAACCCCGCACCCTGACTGCTAGCTACAGTCCACGGCCTACCAAGCCAAGGGGTGACAAATGTCACATTATATAGATGCTTGTAGGGCGTCTAGAACTCTAGTCGGTATGGTTATGAGTATCCTGGGTTACCTTATAATTCATGGCTTTAAGGTAACGGTATTTCGTCAGCGATTTACACTGTATGCTGATGTCACCTTTTTCAGAGTCACACTGTTTGACCTTGCTAGATGTGTCTTTCATGTGATACTGTCTACGGTCTGTAGTCTCTGTTTTGACCTTGCGAGATGTACCTTTCATTTGGTATCGTCTGTGGTCTGTCATCACTGTTTTGACCTTGCGAGATGTACCTTTCATTTGGTATCGTCTATGGTCTGTCTTCATTGTTTTGACCTTGCGAGATGTACCTTTCATTTGGTATCATATGTGGTCTGTCTTCACTGTTTTGACCTTGCGAGATGTACCTTTCATTTGGTATCGTCCGTGGTCTGTCTTCATTGTTTTGACCTTGCAGGATGTACCTTTCATTTGGTATCGTCTGCGGCCTGTCTTCACTGTTTTGACCTTGCAAGATGTACCTTTCATTTAGTATCGTCTTCGGTCTGCGTTCACTGTTTTAGACCTTACCAGTTGTACCTTTCATTTGGTACCTTATGGGGTCTGTGTCTCCATTTGTTAGAGTGAACCAGGCATGACGTTAATTCGATACTCTCCTGGAGTCTATGATTCTTTTGCCTTAGCCAGTAGTCCTCACTGTTGAGGCATATGTTATTCCCTAATGTCTCTTGCTTTCTTTAATAATCAAATTCAGTATTTTGATAATAATAGCAATTAAGGGAAACTTATTTTTACCACATTACACTGACCAGTCTTGGTAGAAGGCTGCTTTTGTTAAAGAAAATATAGGATTTTCTGGAAAAAACTCTAATACACTGAAATCTCTTAAACTATCACTTTATTAAGTTATTTGAATGAAATGTCAATAAATGCTTATGAAATCAACAGCATTTGTAAAAAATGCTGATACTCGCTTTTCAAATAACTTGTATTCTCAGGTTAGCATTAGACAGGTACATCCCCGGAGCTGTTGATGAAGATAGCTTAGTACCACGCTGTATTTATTCTATTACTTGTATTACTTTAAATTGTTGTAATGTAACCTTGTAAAACTATTACTATTAATGCAATGTTTTGTTGTACTTTGATTACTATAATGCATGTGTTGTGATACTTGACATGACGTCATCCACCCCAGAACGTTTCCACCGTTCCGGTTTGGGGTGTGACAGATTGGTATCAGAGCATTGTTTATAGTGAGCTAAGTATATCAATTCATAAAAGATATACAGCCTATAATTGCAATGGGATAAAACACTCTGAACAATAAATTATACTTTAAAATATAACCATATTTTACCAAAGTATAATAACATCCAGAATCTAAACATTTGAACACAAGTATCACAAGAAGAACAAGAATAAAAGTCTTCGGATGTTGAGCACTACAGACAAATCTGGGCAGTTATGTAATCATATGCTGGAATAAATGTAACCTGATCAACTACCTTTACTCGAGATGCGATGAACGTGTGCTCGGGAGTGATTGTGGTGTGCAACAGGTCTGAAACTTACCAACTAGGATTGTTAGAGCCAAACATAAAGTTAAAATACTATAGGAGTATTTTAGAACGCTAAAAGATTCACACTAAACCCAGAATCATAATTCACAGACGAGAACCAAACAAGAATTTAAAATACCATAAGGGTATTTAAGATACAAAGATAACCTGGTGTGAGAACTAAAAAGATCCTTATTGATATACCTACAACTACATAGGGTGTACTTCTAAGGTTATATATAATAAGGACCCCATAGGCTAAGAATGTGTGGTTTCGCTCTACTTCCTTTTCCTCGTTGGGATGTGGTTCTAGAGTAGTATCACATATTCGAAGGCCTATCGGATCTAAGCTATATATGATTTTTATACCCTGTGTAATCGTAGCAGGACTCGATATGGATCATCCAGTGAAGTGTTAATAATTTGTTATGATTCTTTAGACATTTCCATTCTCGCACGAGCCCTGTAGAAATCCCTACCCACTTCAGTGCACAACAGAAGAGTTGATTCCGACCCCGAAGAAGTTCATTTAGAAGATTTCCTGTTCGGAAATAAATGAACTGAGTCGAGACTATTGAATACACCATGTGCCCATATTCTTTTATGGACATCGGTGAGGAATTCGCCTAAACTTCCAAGATTCCAGGCATCCATCATGAGGTTATGACATCCAATGTTGAATTCGAGAGTAAGGCGGAGTAGAGATTCAATATGTCCATACGAGAAGAGAACCCTAGGAAACTACCCGAAGGAAACCAACGCCGATTCCAGTCAAAGATACGAGGCAGACCGAGGGAGCCAGTACGTGGAACCCTGAGAAGTGTCTTTTCCTCGTGTTCGTCACGCTAATACACCCATAAAATAATACAATTTAGTGAGTTAGTGGTTACACTGCTCACGCTACGTGTTAGGTAAATCGCCTTGTTCCCATTGCCAGTAATGCGCTTAGAGCAGACCCCCACACCTCTATGAGGTTATTTACCCATAAGCCCTCATGAGCCTCCCTTTCCGCAGCTTCGTTCCGAACTGTTCTCAAATCTCTCAGAGTGAAACCTTTCTCAGTATAAAGGTAACTTAGTAGGAACGACTCGCATCTTATGGCCTTTTTCTGATATTCATACACCCACTTCGATTACCAGGACTACATCATAGGGATGTAGGTCGACACTCAGACAACCAATACCCGAGGCACGGGAAAAATTTATGCCTTATGCGATTGGGACAGAAATGTCCAGGGTTAACCATCGTCTCTCATCACCTTATATTCCTTTCCGTGTAGGAAAAACCATGCCACCGAAGAAGCATAACCAATCTACAAACAAGAAACCTACTCTCCTATTCGATGAAGCTACATTCCAAGTTGCAGTCTCAGCAGCCGTAGCAGCTGTCATGCCTCACCTGAATGCTAATAACACAAATATTAGCAAGGTGCCTGTCGGGATTTCCAATCCTGGCAATGGATAGCAACAACCAACACTTTCATACCCAGTCACCCAAGAACCTTCACCGAACCCACTAAAGAGAAAACTCAAGATAGAGGAGGGAAGTACCTCGGCTCAAGGACCTTCCGAAGGGCAACGAGCTGAGGAAGTCTGTATCCCTATCAACCCTTCCCTCCCGACTCCAAGAAGACCGTATCTAGGAGACTTTCCCCACTGCAGCAAGTGCAACTACCATCATCATGGTGTCTGCTGGGAACTCTATTGTGCTGGGTACCACATGTTGGGACATACTGCTCGCGTCTGCAGAACCCCGGTTGAGTTCATTGCATCAATCACCAATGTGGCGACCCGTACAGTTTGCTACCTATGTGGTAAAGTGGGACACTTCAAGAAGGACTGCCCAACCGAAGAGAAAGACAAAGACACAGAAGAAGCTTGACACTACAGCTTAGGGAGAAGCGGCAAGGAACTCGGTAGATTTTGGTACGTCTCTCGATCTCGGATAACTAAGCTAAGAACAATAAAAGACTAATTCAAATTCAAATTCTTTCCAGTAAGGCGAAAGTCGCAGCACTGTATAAAATTTAAAATTCATTAGGTAAAACAATAGTGGCTAAACATATACGTTACGGCCATGTATATTTAAGATGGACAGACCTAGAGTGAGTGAATGCCGCCTCATCTCCTGTTCCTCGTTTGGTTGTGGATTTAGGGTGGGGTCGCTCAGTCGATAGTCCTCCCCACCTTAAATGTACATGACTAGTATATGGGAGGCAATTATAGAAATGCCTTGTGAGAACCCGTTCATGAAAGGATAATCTATTCGGAAACACTTAGAACTCTCTATAGTTCCGCATCGACTCTATCGGTCCAAGTATCCGCGGTAGTGATACGTAGGACGAAACCCGAGATGCCTCGAACTGGTGTGCCTGTTCGGCACATGACTCTATCGATCTTCACTTTATATCATGTCGGAGTGTGCCAACTTCGACGACTCTATTGATCATGGTTTGATTTCGTGCAACCGTGTGTAAATCCTTAAGTGTTGTGTAAAAAGAACTTTCTCCATAGCCATATCGGCAAATAAAGGTTCTTTCGAACCTGAACCTAACACAAATAAACCAACCTAATACTATCCGTCAATCGTCCCTCTTATCTCAAACCTTTCGAAGTACCCAAGGGAGGGTACCATACACTGTTGACCGACCCCTTATAGTCAGATGAACACCGAAGCGAAACACACTACAAGATACTCCAGAAGACAACAACCAACCGAAGCATACTCCGTAGATTCCCTCGGAAAACCCCTCGAACCTCACACATCAGGTTCATGAACCCAGAAGATAGAACTCATGAGACTGACCGCTATAATCAGGTATATGTATAATGGCGGCATATAATTGAGATCAAAAAGATTAAAGGTGTGTGTTTCCTCCCTATTCCCTATTCCTCGTTGAGTTGTGGGTTTGGGGTGGAGTCGCACAGCTGAACTTCCCGTCGACCTCAACTGTATACTGCTCGCATACACACGGTATTTGCGGTTAGGCTTGGTATGAGCTCTACCACGGACCTCTTAGCAAAACACCTTCACCATATTCCATAACATAGGAGCCGAAGTCAAGAAAATCACTACGGGTTGAGCTCTTAAGAGTTTCGAGTGAGAAGATTCTATACTCACTAGATTCGACCTAGACCATGAAAACCCAGAACCTTCGGATGAGTAGTTGCAGTATATGCCCGCACTACTCAGGCACTTCGTCCACCTCGTTATAGACAAGTGGTGCCTATCATCCTCCACCCTATTGCATGGAGGAAATCGTCGTCGCCCTGTAGACGATGAAATACATTCTCCGAAGTGAACACTAGGATACCGAGAACCACAGGATAACCTTCGTGGCCAAGAATATTTGGTCAAGTGTGAAAGTAGCTGCGTTAAATCTCATGACCCAGATCCCGAAGAGATCATAGGCTTGACACCAGCCTTGGTGTTAGTCGAAGGGTTATGCAGGAACCTACACCTTCCATGCTAGGATAAACCACGGTTTTAGAGATTCATTGGACTATTAGGTGTTCCACGAATACTATCTCATGCAGAGATAGTAAGAACTACCTCCTGAGATAGTCCAGCTCTCATCTGGTGGAACCCTATCTCCCCAACCCTCAGGGTTTCCGTAAGCTTCGTTAGTGTAGGTTCATTTTGCACGAGCGCGAGATAGATACTCTATAGAAAACGAATAACCATAGTCACGCAACCCACTCGACGATCTAGAAAGTCTCTATCAGCCAGTTGACAGAAAACATGAAACCAACAACCCCTCGAGATTTCTAAGAACCAACCTGAAGGACTACACTACCAGTACGAGAGAGAACGTTAGGAACGTCGGAATGGCGATCACGCCAATGTTGATCATGCCATAGAAGTACACTATGTTCTAAGTACTGAAAAGCTCTACCCTTCCGAGAGCGTAAGACCATCCGAAAATCCTCATGGAGACATGGTCCAACCCTTTTCAGGCCGCTACTACCTTCGAATATACCACAAGGTTCACATTCGATCGATCCACTTCTTAGACTTGATACGTGAATTCCCGACAACACTCTTTGTACCTCACTCATCTTGATAGAATCTATCGAGAACCCTAACCTTGTAGATACACCAGTTGGAACCCACTAGCTACACGAGACAGAATCTGCATCCCGTACGCGAGGTCTGTTGAAATGATAAACACAGACCAGAGATCACTTGGGAACGCAAGGACAACCACATAGGAAGTACTCTCTTACCTCTACTTGGCCATTCATACCTACTTCCCTACCTAGACCTGAATTTCGGGACGAAATCCCCTCTAACAGGGGGATGATGTGACAACCCAAGTTGCCCCGTTACATTTCCCCGTTACCGTTAACAGAATATTCCACTGTTCAAAAGTTCCGTTAATAAGAAGCCGTCAAATTTAATAAACATTTCAATTGTGTATGTTTATATGCCATTAATTCGTGATAAAAGGAAATAAAAATACATAACACATATTTCCATTTAATTGGAAATGTTAAGTTTTATTATTACGACCACTAAATCGGGTGCGACCAAAAGCCCTGTTTAACGGCAGTATCGGGTAGAATTCCACTGTGTCCTGACTCAAAACCCTATGTAAGGGTGAGTGGAGTCCATTGGAGACTTTTTACACTCTCTCTCTATACTCTCTCTCTCTAGACTCGTTTTAGCCCCGAATCCGCAACCAAACGCTTCCAAATTGTAAGTTCACTTACCCTAGCTTATTCTAAACATATTAATGTGTGTTTATAACCCAAAAATCAAACTTAGAAGCTATGGAAAAGGAGTTTACGGCCTAAGAACCTCCTTAGGCCGTAAACACCCAAAACAAGGTCAAAATGACCCAAACTTGTCCCAAATGGCTTGGAAATAAATAGAAGAATTAGCCTAGGAGTGTTTGCACATTTAAAACAATCATTTTGTGGCATAAAAGAGAGTTTATGGCCCAAGCACATGCTTAGGCCGTAAACACCTCTAAACCTTGTTTAAATGTCCCAAAAACACTCCCAAACCACACTAGGGCTTAACACATAAATTAAGGGCTTATTCCTTTGGGTTTGGATCACTTAAACATATCAAAATGAAGGATGAAAATGAGTTTACGGCCCAAGCACATGCTTAGGCCGTAAACTCCCCAAACATGCCCAAAATGTTGGTTTTTGTCCCCCAAATGACCTTAGTCTATTTCTATAAAATGCTAGGAAGGATTTAAGGACTTAAACACAATGAAATGAGGCTTGACTTGGAGTTTATGGCCCAAGCATATATCTAGGATGTAAACTCCCCAAAACCCACTCAAATGATGGTTTTAATCCTCCAAAATAGCATCATACTTCATTAGAAATCACTAGAAAGGCATTAGGGGCATTAAACTTCCCAAAACTCTAAGGATTAGAGTTTACGGCTGTAAACTCCTTTAGGAGTGGTTCCTTGGCCATAAACTCATAGATCAAGCCCTTAGAGGCCTCAAACCCACTCATGCCTTTTGGGAAAAGTGCTTAGAATAAATCAATGAATAAGCTAGAAGCATCAAACACCCAAGAATATGACCTTGGGAGTTTACGGCCGTAAACTCCCTTGGGTTAGGCCATAAACTCCAAAATGGTCCATGTTAATGCTTTAAACCTATTCACACACTTGATATTTGAGTTTAACAAAGTTCCACAACTGATAGGAGACCCGTAGCACCCTTAAACGCTACCCGGGACCCCAAACACTTAACCAAAAGTGTTTTCTGCTCCTTTGAGCGCGTATATTTGTGTAATTAGCATTAAATATACTAATTGTATGTGAACATATGTTATCATATGTTAAATAGGTCATTAAGTGTGTTCGAGTCCTTACGTGGCACCGAACGCCCAAACAACACTCTCGTCGGACCTACTTACACCAGGTGAGTTCATACCCCTAAATGAACCTTTTAACGTTTTTAAATGTTTTATAGGGGGGAAATACAAGATAAACATGCCAGTTATCATGTCAATCACATGTGATAGATAACCCGCATGCACAAGATTTTACCACTTTACACTATTTTACCAAGTGAGACACTATAATGACTTTTACTTATTTCATAACTTTTACTTATACTGCTTATCCAAATTCATTTTAAATTGATTTATGAAAGATCCTATAAGGTTTTAAACATATTTTGACAAAAGAATACAATTTGGGATTTTCTCTGTACATAAAGGCTTTGCATTAAAGATTTCCTTTTTAGACGTATACTTTTACTTGTTAAATATTGTTGCTTCGCTTATACTTATTTTATACTCTTACTCGGTAACACTTCACTTATATTTGTAGTTGCGTATACCTGATGACGCTTATACTTATTCACGCTCTTACTTAGTGATAAGATTTCTTCTTCTCTTATACTTGATAACGACTCTACTTCACTTATACTTGATACGCTTTTGCTTCACTTATTATCTCCTCTACTTCGTGTTACACTTATACTTGTTTGACACTTCAACTTCACTTGCGACCGCTCCTACTTCACTCGTTAGACACTCCTACTTCATAAGAATCACTTATACTTGATACACTCATACTTTACGATTCCGTTATTCCACGCTGTATGAATTCACACCATGATGATATGGCTTCAATTATTACACACTCAGTCGTAGTTAGATGTACGTCTGTGCTTATATAGATACATATAAGTGATGATGGAAAGATTTAGGAAGGCTCATCCGCCCTATTTCCTTTTCTTCATTGAGATGTGGTCTGGTGGGATCGGGTGGCCGTCTGAAATTCGTTTGCTTCATTAGTTATATACTATGTATATGAGTATGGACATACAGGAAATTCTCCAGTCAGTTCTGTTAAGAGTCTCTACCTCTAGTCTACACTTGCATTAGAAACTCACTCCCTCCTAGTAACACACTATCCTCTATTTGGGATGCATCTTCGGGATGCGGCCTTCTCCGTCATCTAGTTGGTAACCAGCGTCTCCTGTAGGGAGAGCGTACATTGTGTGTATAGGCCTATACGGGATTGACAACCCCGCACCCTGACTGCTAGCTACAGTCCACGGCCTACCAAGCCAAGGGGTGACAAATGTCACATTATATAGATGCTTGTAGGGCGTCCAGAACTCTAGTCAGTATGGTTACGAGTATCCTGGGTTGCCTTATAATTCATGGCTTTAAGGTAACGGTATTTCGTCAGCGATTTACACTGTATGCTGATGTCACCTTTTTCAGAGTCACACTGTTTGACCTTGCTAGATGTGTCTTTCATGTGATACTGTCTACGGTCTGTAGTCTCTGTTTTGACCTTGCGAGATGTACCTTTCATTTGGTATCGTCTGTGGTCCGTCATCACTGTTTTAACCTTGCGAGATGTACCTTTCATTTGGTATCATCTGTGGTCTGTCTTCACTGTTTTGACCTCGCGAGATGTACCTTTCATTTGGTATCGTCTGTGGTCTGTCTTCACTGTTTTGACCTTGCAAGATGTACCTTTCATTTGGTATCGTCTGTGGTCTGTCTTCACTGTTTTGACCTTGCAGGATGTACCTTTCATTTGGTATCGTCTGCAGTCTGTCTTCACTGTTTTGACCTTGCAAGATGTACCTTTCATTTGGTATCGTCTTCGGTCTGCGTTCACTGTTTTAGACCTTACCAGCTGTACCTTTCATTTGGTACCTTATGGGGTCTGTGTCTCCATTTGTTAGATTGAACCAGGCGTGACGTTAATTCGATACTCTCCTAGAGTCTATGATTCTTTTGCCTTAGCCAGCAGTCCTCACTGTTGAGGCATATGTTATTCCCTAATGTCTCTTGCTTTCTTTAATAATCAATTTCAGTATTTTGATAATAATAGCAATTAAGGGAAACTTCTTTTGACCACATTACACTGACCATTCTTGGTAGAAGGCTGCTTTTGTTAAAGAAAATATAGGATTTTCTGGAAAGAACTCTAATACACTGAAATCTCTTAAACTATCACTTTATTAAGTTATTTGAATGAAATGTCACTAAATGCTTATGAACTCACCAGCATTTGTAAAAAATGCTGATACTCGCTTTTCAAATAACTTGTATTCTCAGGTTAGCATTAGACAGGTACATCCCCGGAGCTGTTGATGAAGATAGCTTAGTACCACACTGTATTTATTCTATTACTTGTATTACATTAAATTGTTGTAATGTAACCTTGTAAAACTATTACTATTAATGCAATGTTTTGTTGTACTTTGATTACTATAATGCATGTGTTGTGATACTTGACATGACGTCATCCACCCCAGAACGTTTCCGCCGTTCCGGTTTTGGGGTGTGACATTATACGTAGAAAATGTTTGCTGTAGTGTTCATGAGTACTCCTAAAATAAGAATTTAAGTATTGGATGAACCCACACTCAGCGAATTACTTCATGGATTTTATCATGAGTAATTATGAGACAATAATATCTTATATTCTTGAAATGGAGACATTTGAGTTGTTGTTTACGAGTCAGGTATGCATTGATAATACGTAAATGCATTAGTAATGTGATGTTATAAAACGTATTGTTGTGTGTAATTTGATGAGTAAATTGTGCAAGCATATGAGTCAAATTTTATCCATTCCTTGTACCCTAAATGGGTTAAAATCGATATCTGTGGGTCCCTCGATAATTTAGTGATGACACCCTAAGTCCTTGGCCAATCCTGGACTGAATTGATGTCTTCAATTGTAGTCAGTCGTCATAAATCAGAAATTAGGAAACAGACTTTGGAAAGAGATTGATTATAATTCGTGCCTCATGTCCATATGATATCTTGTAGAATGGAGGAATATTTGAGCACTTATCTAAAGTACACGTAACTGACTAGGTCAGAGTTCGACAGCAGCTTTTGAGAGCAACGATTACTAGTCAAATTTTGAAGTCATACTTGCAATAATAGTTATTAGACTTATCCGGGTGGGAGACTATTAGATTAGATGTCTAAGCCCATAACAATAATTGGTATGTACTTGATTTGATAGTAGCATGGTCCTTTTGGGTTTCCTTCACTCATGCAACTTAACAGGATGACAGGTGGAGAGAGAGTTGGATTTATTATTTGAAATAATAAATTGGTACTCAAAAATGATTTTATTAATATATTACAAGATTAATATATTATTTGGAAATCATATTATTAATTAGTAATTAATCAAAATTTAATTTGATATTAATTTTGGGATTAAAGGAACTGATTAATAACGGGTGGACTATTTTGAAAATTATTAATAGTTGTAAAATTGGGCTGATGGTCTCCTTAATTATGAATAGACTAAATCATATAGGTAGGCCCTATAGATTTAATCCAAGGTCTACTGGTAAGAGGTCCATGAACTACTTAAGCCTTAAGCAGGAAATTCGGGTTTCCTCTAGAAACCCTAGCAGCCCTCAACTATATATATAGAACCTATGACTTAGTATTTTTGGCTTAAGCTTGAAAGAGAGAACTCTAGCCGAAATTCTAAGTTCCTTCCCTACTCTCTCTCCTCTTATCCTCTTGCATTGGGTGTTTGTGAACCATTAAAGGTGCAACATTTGGGGCACTAAGCTTTCAAGAGTCAAGGATCTTCAAGGTTGTTCTTGTTATTTCTACATAACAAGTAAAGTAATCTTATAATCGTAATTATGTTTATTTCAAAAAAATTAATATAGCCTTCTAGGGTTCCTTCTTTTGTGTTCAATACTTGCATTTCCAATAGAGAAAACATAGATCCTAATTTTAGGGTTGCATGCACACATAGGTTTTCGTTTATTATGCTCAAAAGTCATCAGTAACTTCTCCGAGAAACAGGGGACCTTTATAAACATTTCAATAATAAGAAAAGAGAGAAAAAATTTAAAAAAAAAAAACTATTTCGACTAACAACTCTATGGTGATGGAAACACCTCATGTATTGCTCCTATCTAACGCGTGTCCATACCTAATCTTGCTTTACTAACCTACCCTAAGCAAACGTTGATGTCTACTATCCTAGGGGACTTGTTGACATATCCCACCAGGAATCCGTTAGATACAACGGAGCCATCACAACCGAAAAATGAATCAGAATGACGAACAAATAACGTCGGGTCTGTTGGATTAATGTCTTAGCCCATAACTATAATTGGCATGTACTTGACCCGACTCTGTATGGTCCATTTGAGTTGCACTTCACTGGAACAATTTATATGGATAATCTTTTGAGAATAGTATGTTTATGATTTATATTAATATATTATAAGTTCTAATATATTAATATGAAATCGTATTATTTAATTAGTATTGATCAATAATTAATTAACGGATTAAAAAGGATCTAATTAAATATGGACTCTTATATATATATATATATATATATATATATATATATATATATATATATATATATATATATATATATATATATATATATATGGAATAGGCCAAGTTCATTTAGGTTGGGATAAGCTTTGATGGATATTCCATGGAGTGTTTAACACATGGATCCTATGGAAATGAAAGGTCATGGGTATTAGGGTTTACATGAAAGTAACCCTAATCCTCCATACTATATAAAGAGGTCTTTGGCACATGAAATGACACCAGTGTGGAAAATACAAGAGTGGGATGATTTCTAGTGTGCATGATATTCTCTCAAGGTTTTCCAAGATGTTTTGGTGATTTGTGATTCCACTTAAGGCTTCCACACTATTGGGTCCAAGATCTTAAAGTTCAAGACTTCAAGCTTCATTAAAAGGTATGTCTACTAACTTGTTTTATTATGCAAGTATCAAAGAATGTATGCTAGTTAGGATAATAACTTGGAAAGTTCATATTTTCATGTATAATAGAGAAAACATAGATTCAAGGTATTTAGGGTTGCATGTACACCATAGGAGTGTTAGAATTCTCAAAACCTATCAGTAGTATCAGAGCTTAGGCTTGTTTTCACTTATACTTGATGAAAATGGCTAAAAATCGAAGTTTCTTGATGTTCGGGAAACTGACTCGGCGAGTCCATCAAGTGACTCGACGAGTCCATGCCTAAAAAGTGCTTAAATTCATCAAATTTGTCGAGTTGGTTCATGCACTCGACGAGTTGGACCCCCTGACAACATATGTTCGAGTTTTTTGGCTGGAATTGGACTAGAAACATTACCCTAAGCTATTTTTGAACTTGTAAACCTGTTTTTGATGTGGTAATGTTTATGCTAATCCAATTTCAAAGATAATTATCAATAGATTCATGTTTTGAATTATTTTAATGGTTAGGCTAATTACATGAAAATTGTTTGATTTAAATTATCTTGTTCACATGAGTTTAAATCAAGATTATGAATATTGCTAGATATGTTTGTGATAGTCGTTTTAATCCAAATTGATCTAAAAGTTATTCATAAGTTGTGTTTGTGTAACTTGTCCTCAAGTTATATGAAATGTCACATTTATGATTTATAAAACCTCATAAAATTTCCATAAGTTATAAAAAGATGAAGAGTCTCATTTTTAAATGCTTTAAAGTCTTCCATAACTTGTCCTCAATTTATGGAACTTGAAGAGTTTTTCATTAAAACTACTTTAAACTCATAAGTTATGGAATTGAAAAGTTTTTGAATTGTTCAAACCTTGCCCTCAAGTTTTGGAATTTAAAAAGGTTTCCTCTCATGAATACTTTAATTCCAAGTTAAATCCTTAGAATTTTAAATGTTAAAATTCAACCCTTATACTACTATAATATTATAAGTTAATAATATGTATATGTATAAGAACAAGTCGTTTTACCATTAGTAGGCCTCATTCATGAAGTCGGTCTAGAATGGGGGGGTATAAGGTTATTGCCTATAAAAGGGCAGTTTAATGGGTGTCCACTCTCACCCACCGCTTCCTTGACCGGTGGAGGGTCGTTAGCCGAACAGGTAGGATAAGGACTATAATTCTCCCTTCATTATAAGTATAATGATCAATATAAAGTAACTAAACCTTTTATAAATTCTCAATCTTAGTTACTTTAGGAAAATGTAAATTTGGTGCTAATCCATGAAATTACACTTTGCACTTTGCTTAAGTCATTAGTGGAGCGTGTGTAGTTAACCGGCACACTAACTTGTATTTAACAAGGTAGGCAAAGGTTAACTTAATGTTTATCACAGGAGCGATGGAGCGTGTGTGGTTAACCGACACATCGATTAAGTGGTAAATATTAAGGGTACCAAGTATATTTGCATGGTTATTCACACCTTGTTTTTGATCCTCGACATCCCAGTCCCAAACTTGAGAGGACACAATCAAGATTTAAACATACTACTGAAAAGTTCAATGAATCTCAAAAGAATCTAGGAGTTTCCAAGACCAATTAAAACCTAATAATACATTTTGTTTTTCATGGTGGAAATTGGTGAATCGTCATTCGCCTACCTTCAAATATTTTATAGCTTGGATTACGACATCCCGCTTCCAAGTTATAAAATAGTTTGTTGTGTCCTAACCTTAATATTTCATGTTGGGTGATCTATTAAGGACTTAAATCAACTAACTTGAATTTCTCCCATTATCGATGTCTGGTGATCTTCCCGAATCTCATGGAACAAGCTTTCCTAATGAAGATGATTTCTCAAGTTTGGCTCATGGAAATCATAATTCACTTCCTCCCCCTCCTCCAATTATTTTCCCTGACCCACAAGCTCAAAGAATTGAAAAGTTCAAGATCACTCAAGCCCTGATCACAATGAAACATGAAGGTAGAAGACATGTGTGCACTCATGTTTTAGGAATGAAGTCATAGATTGAAAAGTTGAGAATGTCGAGTGTCATTATCCCAAGGAAGTTGGCTATTGATTGGGTTCTTCAATCACTTTTTGAGTCATATAGTAAGTTTATTAAAGACTATTGTGTGACAGATCACGACATGACCCTAATAGATCTTTCTTATTTGCTTATTGTTGTTGAATCAACAATGATTTGGCGCAATATTCAAGTAAATATGGGTGAAATGTCTATTTCTCAAACTTCCATGGACATTGACAATGTTAACATTGGAAGTCCAGAAAAGCTTTCTCATCCCAATGCAAAGGGATCGACCATGGTCAACCCGGTTGACCGGAAGGTATAGAGAAAGGCTAAGTCTGTGATAATCCCGTGTACCATTCCCAAATAGTCTATATGTTTTCATTGTCGAGAAAAGGGGCATTGGTTGCAAAACTGCCCTAAATACCTGAAAGATCTAAGAGAAAAGGAAAAATCAAAAAGGTTTGACTATGTTTCAGGTAAGTCCACTATTTGACTCTGTTAAGTTCCTAGTTGATGATTCTTAATACAAAATGTGACTCAGTTGCATTTTGATGTTTGGCAGGATCAAGCACAGAGAAGGAAACTTAAAGAAAGAGTATGCTAAATCTGATCGCGAAGATATATTTATATCGCATGGTTGAAGATTGGATTCTTGAGCTACTACCTAGGAGTTATGATAGATTGCTAGGAAACATGTAATAGCATAGTTTTCATTTCAAGTTGCATTATAAGGAAAAGTTTTCCACATTTTATAAATAAAATTTTGTTTTACTTTATTTTATATCTCGTTGCAAAAGCACTTATGAAAAATTGATGTTTGTATGTTTCTAGTGATATTGGAAATATGAATTTGATTCCTTCGTTTGTGGTAGTGTCTAAATTTACCAAATAAGGAAAGATTCTCATCACCCAAGTTTCAATTGGATTGAAACTTGGAATCATAGAAGTTGTATAGTATGATGAATGAGAATTTTCATCTTTGGAAAATTAAGACTAATTCCTTGTTCATATTTATATGTGAGTCAGGTGAAGGACTAAGGGATCAAGTACACATTCTTGTGCACTGGTCAGAGTCCACCACAAAAGATCGATGAGAGTATTCGTCATGATTTACTAAATTTTAGTAAATATGGTTATACTTACAAGCTTAAGTGTAATTCTGAGACATTGGAAAAGTTTCAATGTATGGCAGAGTGAATGAGAAGAATCAAATTAGGCAGAAGGAAAAAAGTTTCTCAAATATGAAAAGATGGGAGAGTACTTTAGTATCATGTTTTATGATCATCTTAAAGATTATGATCATCTAAGTGCATTCTGATAGCTAAGAAGAAGAGTCATGAATTGTTGAAGTGGTCAAATCAAGAAGATGAGTCATACTTCATTCCAAAACAAATCTTAGAGTCATACTCCAAGATTGCAACTTCAGTGACACATTCTGATAGCTAAGAAGAAGAGTCATGAATTGTTGAAGGGGTCAAATCAAGAAGATGAGTCACACTTCATTCCAAAACAAATCTTAGAGTCATACTCCAAGATTGTAACTTTAGTGACACATCTTAAAGAAGGTTTATTAACACTTGTTAAATGTAAGAGTAAAAGTTTTCTATTCTTGTACATTTGAAGTTGGTAAGTTGTGATGTTTTTGATAAAACAAAGGCCAACTAAGGCTAACTGTGTAACGCCCGTAGATCCGGGCTAGTCAAATTAGAGACAATAGCAGTCAAAAAGGACTTTCGACAAAAGATTATTTAGAATAAATAATCTTAACCAAGTTGTAGTATATGTCACGAGGTTTCCGTACATATAAAGAACGCCGAAATCCGAGTTATAACGAAGAAGTTATGACCCGTTGAAGTTTCGCAACGGAACCGGTACGATACCGAAAAGTGTAAATAGTGAATTTACGATAGAGCGAGATTTAGCCTTAGCGATCTAAATGAAAGTCGTAGAATATGTTAAACTAAGAACATCGATAAAAAGAACGCCCAAATTTGACTTCGTATGAAGAAGTTATGATTTTTCGAAGTTTCGAACTAGCAGTGTACAACCCAAAATTCGAATATTAGATCGAGCGGGTTTTAGCCGACACGACCTGAACGAGAATCGAAGATCTCGTTGAGAGTAGCGTAACGAGAAAAAGATGGGCAAAACGGATGTCGGATGAAGAAGTTATGAGGATTTAACAGATCAATCGTGTCCCGGCCCATTAATAATATAAAATTTAAAATCGAGCCAAAATTAGCCGACGAAGTCTAAACAAAAGTTGTAGAGTACGTTCCCACCTTCGCGTGGATATAAAGAACATCAAAAATGGAGCTCGTATGTGAAAGTTACGAATTTTTGAAGTTTGAACTCGAAAATGCGAAGTCTGATGCGAAAAGGGGTGACGTGGCGCGATCAGAGCCGTCGCTTGCGGCCCACGGTCTCGCTCCGGATGAAGGACGCGACACCTCGCCTTACGCCGCGCGTACGAAGCGAACGCCCCGCGTCCGAGTACGCCTCGCGTCGGAAGTCGCTACGCCTCGCGTCTCCGGTGATGCGAGCCAGCTGGTGCGAGCTGGCACCCTTATCTGAGCAGTACGCCCAGCGTACCCTCGGTACGCCCCGTGTAGAGGCAGCCTTCGGCCCTATAAATACATGCGAGAAGCTCCGGATTTTTCACACCATTTCTCACTCTCTCTCTAAAATCTTTCTCTCTCTAAGGTTCCAAACCCTCCCTAAGGTCTAGGTGAACCCCTAGCACCCTAAGGAAGCCCCGAGGCTCCCGGAGTCCCGAGAAAAAGGAGTTTTTCGATTTCGAAACACTGCTCCAATTAAGTCCCGGTTTTCGATAAAATTCGCTGTAAGTATGCTACGCTTACGCAATTTTTAATATAGCTTTCAAATAATTATAGGAATGTTATTAGGTCCTTAAAATAATTATTTGGGCTATTATTATGAGTTATATTGAGCATTATTAACGCTTAATAATAGTCAGACTAATTAATTTATCGCGGTTATCATTAAACTAAACCCTAGTGATATCGATACTAGGTTTTATCGAAGGAATATCATTTTAAGAGTATCGAAGCGCTGTCCGAGTGCTGAGTCACCACCTAATCAGGTGAGTGCATGGTCCCTTTCATCTTACACATAGATATGAAGTATTTTAATATAAATTACGTGCTATGTGTACATATTGTCTGAACACTTGTTGTCTATGCTGGATGAATGATTTATACATGTTTTAAATGATTTAAACTGTATATTTATTTTATATCTACAAATATGTTGGGATAAAACATGGGTAGATGAAATAGTTGGTGAGTGATGAAATAAAATAATGAGAGATAGGTGATGATAGGAAGGTGATGATAGATAGGTGATTATGAATCGGTGATGTAGGATACTAAAACCTTGTCCGAAAATTTGGAGATGTAGTCATCTACCAGAGTATAGATGGCGACCGCAGACTATTAGTAACCCGTAGGTGATGAATTACGAGTCCAGGCGATGTTGTGGCTACGTATTCATGCGATGATAGTCTAACCCTTATTATGAATTACGAGTCCAGGCGATGTTGTGGCTACGTATTCATAAGATGATAGTCTAACCCATATTATGAATTACGAGTCCAGGCGATGTTGTGGCTACGTATTCATGCGATGATAGTCTAACCCATATTATGAATTACGAGTCCAGGTGATGTTGTGGCTACGTATTCATGAGATGATAGACTAACCCTTATCATGATTTACAAGTCCAGGTGATGTTTTGGCTGTGTAATCATGCGATGATACCCTAAATCTTGCTAGACACATATAGAGGGAGTAATCCCCGGAATAGTATTGTCTATGCAATGTAGGCGATGATCCTTAGGTAAAGTTCGTAGGAACAATCATATAAGGAAATACGATGTAAGGAGATGAGAAGTAAATATGATATAGGAGATGACCCTTGAGATAATATCTTTAGGGAAGACTAAAAGAAGATAATGGGGATGGGTAATTGGGTTGATTGTTTGATTGTTTAAACATAATAACTATATTATTGTGGGTTGAAAACCCTATGTACTCACCAGGTTTCCCAACCTGACCCACTCAGTTTATGTATATTACAGGTGACGAAATGAAGTGACTTTACACTGAGAGATTTAAAGAGATATAGATCACTAGTGTAAATCATTGTAAGTTCTGTTTATGCTTATGTTTCGGTATTAACGATGACATCCCAAACGTTTAAAAATGAAATAAATACGTTTCCTCGAAAATGTTTTAATAACGTATTTACCATGTTTTTCTGGGAACAAATTCCGCAACCTTTTTATAAAATGAAGTACTCTGATTTTCATAAAGCATAAACAAAATCGGTCTTTTCTGGCCGTGATTTTGGGGATGTCACAGTTGGTATCAGCGCATTAGTTTAAGCGAACTAGGAATATGGATTTATTTCTAGACTTAAACTTAGTATGCTAAGCGATGATTGTGAGGTGTGAGCACTAGCTTATTTTAGGAATGATGCCTAAATTGCTTTTATGTGCTAAATGATTAGTTATGCTATAGTTTGATCGGATTTATGGTCTATTGCCGACCGGATCTGGAAACCTTATGTGTTTAGAATTCTAAACGTACAACTACGATATTAGAACTAGCATATAAACGTTTCGGAGTGATAAGGATGATTTAACCGTCGATCCTAAGTAAAGATCTAGATTCACCTTATTCGGTGTATAGATCAAGATGGAAAGAACCCGCAGCGGGAACGCGAATGCAAATAGGAATAGAAACCGACCCCCAGTGATCGAGCAGATACCAGTTATGGTAGCCGCTGCTGAGCCAATAACGATGGCCGGAGTGCAAGCGATGATCCAGGTAATGTTGGATCGTCAAATGGAGGAAACAAGGCGTTTACTTCAACAAGCTCGAGAGGAACTTACGATGCCTATTGAGCAGCCCGAGCTGAATGACGGACAGTCTGAGGAAGGGAATGACAGCAGGACCGTTGGTCAAGCTGATCCGCCAGTGATTAGAAGGAACAATCAAGATGACGAGGTCGAGAGGAATGGATGCAAGTACAAGGATTTTCTGACTTGCAAGCCATCGACTTTCACTGGAAAGGAGGATCCGATTGGGGTCATGGATTGGATCTCGGAGATGGAGTTAGCCTTCATGACATGCGGTTGCAGAGGGAAGCTACAGACCATATTTGCAGTACGTCAGTTTCGAGGAGGCGTTGTACGCTGGTGGAATACCTTGGGGAAGACTCGGAGCCCTAATGAGCCCCTGCAACTGACATGGGCAGAATTTCTGGTGCAATTCAAATGAAAATACTGCTCAGCTCAAAACCTGCTTGAGCTAGAGAACCAGTTTTTAACCCTGAAGAAGGGAAGCATGTCAATCGATGAATACACGAACAACTTCACGGAAAAGATGGAGTTTGCCTTGCGACTTGTTCCGGATGAGCTGACGAAAATCGACAAGTACGCAAAGGGACTTCCATGGGAGTATGCGGTGCCAGTGCGTCAGGCACCTACTCTGGAGGCAGCTATCTGGGCTGCCAAGTCGGTCGAAGATATGATCAAGGGAAGAGCCTCCAGCAAGATAGAGGTTGGCGAGAAGAGAAAGTTTGAAGGATCTTCAAGGTCCAGCGAGAAGAGAAAATTCTCGAAGTTTGAAGAAGGAACGCAATGGTGTGACAAGTGTAGAAAGAAGCACATTGGGAAATGCTCTAATTATACGACATGCTTTAAATGCGGGAAGACTGGTCATTACGCCAGCGAATGCACAAACAAGAGAGAAGTCTGCTTTAAGTGTGGAGAAGAAGGACACTTCAAACAAGACTGCCCAAAGAGAGAAGGGGATACAAAGCCAAATGTGCCACCAAAGCCAAAGGCGAGAGCATTTCAAATGATCCTTGACGAAGCAAATGACAATGCAAGGGTTCAAGAGTGAAGGCTTGACATCCGAGGATCGAGTTATGGAATGATCGTGTAGATAGTACCTCACGATGTAGCCCGTTAGAAGCATAGTCTAGGGTGAACTTGAACACCTATGTAACAGTTTCAAGAAATAATATAAAACCTTTGTTTTGTTATCTGATGTGTTAATTTGTTGTATGGTTTTCTTGTATGGTGACTTGGAGAAACTGCGGGACAATACTTGGGACGAGTATGAGTAGGTGTGAATGGTAGTAGAGGCCTATACTACCGGAAGCACAGGACTCACGCTTGGATCAGGGAAAGTCACAAGGTTACCAAGAAACTAGTAATTGATTTCGATTTATTCAAGTGTGTTGTTACCATTGTTTCGGTAATGACTAAGACGATTGTTGATATTCCAACCCTAGCGGTCATATCAAATTGAGTCCGACTACGATAAGTAGGTTACGTGGTTCAGAGAACCAAGTTTGATGAAGCATCCGACTTAAACCAAACAATGAAAATCAAAAGCGGTCAATAGAAGTATCGCGCTCGATGTTAAAGAAGTTGGTAGCTAGAAATGCCTAATGTTAAAAGTGTGATTATATCACATTAGAACAGGAAGGAAGGCATAGACTGTTTTAGAATTTAACACTAAGAGATCTAAGTCTAAGTGTTGCAACATACGATGAGAGGTCATTAGAATATGACACATCGGTCCCTTGTATTAATAAAAGAACTTATCTTAAGTTCGTATCCAGTGAGGATCGAGATTGTGACTTGAAGTTCATAATTTGGAGTCTAACGTGAGATAGAGAGCGTATGCAAGATCGAGCACCGCCTGTAGCCAAGAAATCTAAGGGTTAGATACACGTTCGAAGAAACATCGAAGTTATGACTTAGGATGAATAGATAACAAATGGAGTCATCATGTGAGCCCTTTTTCGTTGATGATTCCGGGACGTAATCATCCTAAGGGGGAGATAATTGTAACGCCCGTAGATCCGGGCTAGTCAAATTAGAGACAATAGGACTCAAAAAGGACTTTTCGACAAAAGATTATTTAGAATAAATAATCTTAACCAAGTTGTAGTATATGTCACGAGGTTTCCGTGCATATAAAGAACGCCGAAATCCGAGTTATAACGAAGAAGTTATGACCCGTTGAAGTTTCGCAACGGAACCGGTACGATACCGAAAAGTGTAAATAGTGAATTTATGATAGAGCGAGATTTAGCCTTAGCGATCTAAATGAAAGTCGTAGAATATGTTAAACTAAGAACATCGATAAAAAGAACGCCCAAATTTGACTTCGTATGAAGAAGTTATGATTTTTCGAAGTTTCGAACTAGCAGTGTACAACCCGAAATTCGAATATTAGATCGAGCGGGTTTTAGCCAACACGACCTGAACGAGAATCGAAGATCTCGTTGAGAGTAGCGTAACGAGAAAAAGATGGGCAAAAACGGATGTCGGATGAAGAAGTTATGAGGATTTAACAGATCAATCGTGTCCCGGCCCATTAATAATATAAAATTTAAAATCGAGCCAAAATTAGCCGACGAAGTCTAAACAAAAGTTGTAGAGTACGTTCCCACCTTCGCGTGGATATAAAGAACATCAAAAACGGAGCTCGTATGTGAAAGTTACGAATTTTTGAAGTTTGAACTCGAAAATGCGAAGTCTGATGCGAAAAGGGGTGACGTGGCGCGATCAGAGCCGTCGCTTGTGGCCCACGGTCTCGCTCCGGATGAAGGACGCGACACCTCACCTTACGCCGCGCGTACGAAGCGAACGCCCCGCGTCCGAGTACGCCTCGCGTCGGAAGTCGCTACGCCTCGCGTCTCCGGTGATGCGAGCCAGCTGGTGCGAGCTGGCACCCTTATCCGAGCAGTACGCCCAGCGTACCCTCGGTACGCCCCGCGTAGAGGCAGCCTTCGGCCCTATAAATACATGCGAGAAGCTCCGGATTTTTCACACCATTTCTCACTCTCTCTCTAAAATCTTTCTCTCTCTAAGGTTCCAAACCCTCCCTAAGGTCTAGGTGAACCCCTAGCACCCTAAGGAAGCCCCGAGGCTCCCGGAGTCCCGAGAAAAAGGAGTTTTTCGGTTTCGAAACGCTGCTCCAATTAAGTCCCGGTTTTCGATAAAATTCGCTGTAAGTATGCTACGCTTACGCAATTTTTAATATAGCTTTCAAATAATTATAGGAATGTTATTAGGTCCTTAAAATAATTATTTGGGCTATTATTATGAGTTATATTGAGCATTATTAACGCTTAATAATAGTCAGACTAATTAATTTATCGCGGTTATCATTAAACTAAACCCTAGTGATATCGATACTAGGTTTTATCGAAGGAATATCATTTTAAGAGTATCGAAGCGCTGTCCGAGTGCTGAGTCACCACCTAATCAGGTGAGTGCATGGTCCCTTTCATCTTACACATAGATATGAAGTATTTTAATATAAATTAGGTGTTATGTGTACATATTGTCTGAACACTTGTTGTCTATGCTGGATGAATGATTTATACATGTTTTAAATGATTTAAACTGTATATTTATTTTATATCTACAAATATGTTGGGATAAAACATGGGTAGATGAAATAGTTGGTGAGTGATGAAATAAAATAATGAGAGATAGGTGATGATAGGAAGGTGATGATAGATAGGTGATTATGAATCGGTGATGTAGGATACTAAAACCTTGTCCGACAATTTGGAGATGTAGTCATCTACCAGAGTATAGATGGCGACCGCAGACTATTAGTAACCCGTAGGTGATGAATTACGAGTCCAGGCGATGTTGTGGCTACGTATTCATGCAATGATAGTCTAACCCTTATTATGAATTACGAGTCCAGGTGATGTTGTGGCTACGTATTCATAAGATGATAGTCTAACCCATATTATGAATTACGAGTCCAGGCGATGTTGTGGCTACGTATTCATGCGATGATAGTCTAACCCATATTATGAATTACGAGTCCAGGCGATGTTGTGGCTACGTATTCATGAGATGATAGACTAGCCCTTATCATGATTTACAAGTCCAGGTGATGTTTTGGCTGTGTAATCATGCGATGATACCCTAAATCTTGCTAGACACATATAGAGGGAGTAATCCCCGGAATAGTATTGTCTATGCAATGTAGGCGATGATCCTTAGGTAAAGTTCGTAGGAACAATCATATAAGGAAATACGATGTAAGGAGATGAGAAGTAAATATGATATAGGAGATGACCCTTGAGATAATATCTTTAGGGAAGACTAAAAGAAGATAATGGGGATGGGTAATTGGGTTGATTGTTTGATTGTTTAAACATAATAACTATATTATTGTGGGTTGAAAACCCTATGTACTCACCAGGTTTCCCAACCTAACCCACTCAGTTTATGTATATTACAGGTGACGAAATGAAGTGACTTTACACTGAGAGATTTAAAGAGATATAGATCACTAGTGTAAATCATTGTAAGTTCTGTTTATGCTTATGTTTCGGTATTAACGATGACATCTCAAACATTTAAAAATGAAATAAATACGTTTCCTCGAAAATGTTTTAATAACGTATTTACCATGTTTTTCTGGGAACAAATTCCGCAACCTTTTTATAAAATGAAGTACTCTGATTTTCATAAAGCATAAACAAAATCGGTCTTTTCTGGCCGTGATTTTGGGGATGTCACAAACTGTGTGAAGTATTTGTCTTGATTAGAATCCACACTATCTGTTAAATATTTTGCAAGAGCGTCTTATATGTCAAGAGGACAGTGGGAGTCTAAAAGATCCTCAAATAGTTTCAAGAACTAATCAAGAAGAAAACCTGTATTTTATCACTAACACACGACTAGAGGTTTATAACCTATCATGTTGACATATTCTTATTTTTGTGCTCATTCTAGTTAAAATTGGCTATGCATTTGAGTTCTACATGTTCTCATTTGTTTGCATAACTACTTGGAAGCAATGGTAGGCCTTGTGCTGCCAAGTGGCAAGAAGTTAAGATTTCACAAGTTCAATCCATATGAGTTAGGATTTGTCACTAACCTAGTCTTGTGGTTATGGTTTTGACAAATTCACGTGGATAAGCACATATACACCATAAAATCTAAGTTTCATAAGGTTTCTCTTCGATTCATGAAAATGATGGTGATGAAACACTTTCACTAAGTCGATTTTAAGTAGATAGCATGGTCTAAACAATTGAGACTATGATTACAACATCCCTTTTCATAGGTCTGAAATTGTTTAGACACACATGTGAGCTATCTAATATAAGGTGTATGATTTTGATAAAGTCTTATGGAAGCAATCTCGTATCAGAAATCTAAACTTTGGTAATAAAGTATTGATATCTAGAAGTCAAGTTGTTTTCTGGATACATGTCAAAGCTAGTGGGAGCATAAGTGCTTTGCTAATAATCATCATGTTAGTGGGAGCATAATAATTATGATATGTATTGCAAGTTAGAAATGTTAATATAGAAAACAAAAGTTTCAATTCGTTTAGTTGCAGGGGTTGAAAAAGTTATTTTGCTATAATTAAGGGAGATAAGATTATACTTCATTTCAATTCTAAAAGCTTAGGTTGAGAATTTAATCATCTTTAGTTAGGGATATATATATATATATATATATATATATATATATATATATATATATATATGAATTTCATGTTGGATTGGTTCAACTTAAGGAAATTCTATATATTGTTTTCTCAAAATTCGATTATGATTACGACATCCCTCTTCATAGTCAAATTTCGAAAACATGGCAAATAAAAATATTGTAGCAAAAGACTGGTGCAGAATCGTGTCTTTATGTAATACATCATGAATCGTGTCCCATTTGCTTGGGTACAGGATCGATTGCATGTGCTATAATATTTATCCTTTTTAAATTTTCCAAATGCATGGGGCATTAAGAAGGGAAAAGGTCTAGAATTGGATATGACTAAAATGATTAAGCAATTGTCGAGGACAATCTAAGGTTGACCAAAGATTGGTTGCTCAGAGACAGTTGGAAGTATAGTGTTAACTTTGGAAGAACATATTGACATATTCTAAAAAGAGGCAACTCTTGTTGAGAAGTGATAGTCGAAATGGGAATATGGAGTTGTTTCCATGGGTGGAAGCAAGTTGTGTAAGATTAGAAAACTTAATGCAAGAAGCATGTTCAAAGAAATGTACTTTAAATATGAGACTTCGTTTCCATGGAGTTGATCTCCATTGGAATACTCTATAATGACTGTTGACAAGTGTTTGTGACTTTGGGCATTACAAGAGGGTAGTGCATATAAGTTTAAAATCTAAACAGATCTTGGTAAATGATAGGAATTTGGAATTCTTACATTTACGATAAGGATTTGGGAGTGTGAAATTAGAATCATTGAAATTATGTTCAATTTGTCTATTTCACAAAGTAAGGATCATAGACAAACATAGAGTTCATACTTGGTGTATGGCAAAGCTGTTGTTTAGAAAAAGATAGTGTGTATGCTTGGAGCATGGGACAACTAGTGTTTTTAATTCAAGTATAAAGTTGATAAAATCGAAACAATGAATAATGAGTAATCAGTATGGTGATAAATATAAAGTGTTATGTTTATATTCGTAGGTTTTGATACCATATTGGATTCAATTATTCTTGTGTTTCATTTTGCATGTTTTGAATTCCAGAATAAACTAGGTCATTCTTCCCGAATGACTAAGTTATTCAAACTATCAACAGTCGGTCATATGTTGGAAGTAGATATGAATCAAGACTGTCATGAGTTGGCTTGTAGATTTCTAAGATGTTGGACATATCAAGAGTTGCTACAACACTCATGAGTGCTCGTAAGTTCTGAGCAAGTTCTGAGTGATGACACATGTGAGTGCTTGGCCAAGCCAGGACTAATTTGATTTATTCAATTAGTCAGTCGTCATAAATCAAAAATTAGGAAACAAAAAATGGACAGAGAGAATGATTAATAATCCATGTCTCAGTCCATATGATATCTAGAATGGAGGAATAAATGATCCCTTATCTGATGGACAAGTCATTGACAAATGTCAGAGTTCATTGACAAGGTAAGAGTTTGACAACGTCTTTAAGAGCTACGATTTCCAGTTAGGTTTTGGAGTCATACACAATAATAGTTTTAGACTTATCCAAGTGGGAGACTATTGGATTAATTTCTAAGCCCATAACTATAATTAGTGTGTACTTGACCCGACTCGGCATGGTGCATTTGGGTTGCACTTCACTGGAACAATTTATATGGATAATCTTTTGAGAATAGTATGTTGATGATTTGTATTAATATATTATAATTTCTAATATATTAATATGAAATCATATTATTTAATTAGTATTGATCAAGAATTAATTTAGAACTAATTAAGTGATAAAAAAGGAACTAATTAAATATGGATTCTTATATATATATATATATATATATATATATATATATATATATATATATATATATATATATATATATATATATATATATATATGGAATGGGAAAAGTTCATTTAGGTTGGGATAAGGTTTCATGGATAGTCCATGGAGCTTTTAACCCATGGATCCTATGGAAATGAAAGGTCATGGGTATTAGGGTTTATATAAAGTAACCCTAATCCTCCATACTATATAAAGAGGTCTTTGGCACATGAAATGGCACTAGTGTGGGAAATCCAAGAGTGGACCGATTTCTAGTGTGCATGATATTCTCTCAAGGTTTTCCAAGGTGTTTTGGTGATTTGTGATTCCACTTGAGGCTTCCACACTATTGGGGCTAAGCTCTTAAAGTTCAAGACTTCAAGCTTCATCAAAAGGTAAGTCTACTAACTTGTTTTATTACCCAAGTATCAAAGATTGTATGCTAGTTAGGGTAATACCTTGGAAAGTTCATATTTGCATGTATAATAGAGAAAACATAGATCCAAGGTATTTAGGGTTGCATGTACACCATAGGAGTGTTAGAATTCTGAAAACCTATCAGGGTCCTTGCAATCTCTTCTGCCCTTGCGTCCCCATGCTTATTCCTTAGCGCCCAAGCATCAAGGCCAAATTCGAGAAAAAATAGTACCAACCCACTCACAGGGTGACATGTGTGGTCCCTAGAATATCACACCTGGAGAACCCACATCATTGGCAGGAAACCACTTGTGGAACACGATTCACTAATTAGAGTTCACCTAGCTCTGGCGGAACCTGAAAAAGCAGAAACTACTGTCGGGGATCTGTTCCCCCTATCCATAGGTATAAAAGGCACCTTTCTTCCCCAAGAGAAGGGGTTGGGATCTCTAACCCATCAACACTTCCTTCACACTTTTAATCCCCTCTCACACTCTTTCTCTTACAGACCTTCACTAACTTGATCGTCAGAGCCTCATTCCGGAATCACCTCCCAGAGGCGAATGATAGTCTCCTTTTCTTTGTTGTGATCCACAGACTATTCATTGCCACCCTCAGAAAGACGTAGCTAAGCCGGTGACATATCAGAATAAGAACTTACCAAAAACCTGGGACTTACAACTCCATTAACAAGTTATAAAGAGAATGTTCAACTTTTATGGATAATATTATTTTCAATTTAAATATATTATGAAATAACCATGAAAAATTACATGGTCCCTTGCTCAAGTACGCTTGATATTCGCGAGTTCCATATCATTCTCAAGTATACTCTAGATTGATGTGTTGGTTAACCACACGAGCTTCATCAACATAATATAAAGATATGTGCAATTTTCATGGATAATATATGATTCACATTCTATTAATAAAACATGATTTTATTTTATACTTAAATTTAGAATAGTTTTAGATTGACCACTATCACTATCAAACCCTTTTGGTAACTCCATTCTATTAAATAAGAGACCTCCTTAAACCCCTACATCATAATGATTGAGCCTAGTCATGGTAAGACTGCTAATGTTAATATTTAAACATGTGATGACACATGTTGTAACCTTCTTATACATATAATAGAAACAATTCTAATATATATATATATATATATATATATATATATATATATATATATATATATGTGTGTGTGTGTGTGTGTGATGTAAATTTAAAACTCTTCAAATTTGTATATTATTATTTCTAATTAATTGTGAGGACGCAATATATTAGTTAATAAATGATGAGGGTTAATATTCAAATTTATAAATCTCTATTATAAATAATATTAACTATTTAAATAATAAATAAATATTAAAATTCAAATAATCATATTTAAATAATATTTATTGTTTTCCAGATTTAACACATTTTAAATTTTGTAAGTATCCATATTAAAAGGTCTTTAAGTTTTAAAAAGGGAAAACCCTAATCCGAGTCGGTCACATCGTGACACAATGCTATCACATCATGACTTCGAAAAAGGGTTTCCTAGTTTCGAATTTTTCTTTTTATTTTCAATTCAGATAAGCATTTACATAAAATTTAGATTAAGGGTGCATGTAATTATAAACCAATGTTGGGTTTTCTATGCATAAAATACACTTAAACTAGGTAGCATAAAAATAAATAGTTGATATACCTAAGTGTATATGAAACCTAAGGATCTATGACTTCATACTAATTACAGCTACCCTATGAAACATAAAATCATTAGGAAGAAAAACATACCTCTTATGTAGCCCTTGATCTCCATACTTGAGATCTTGTCATCCACGAAGTTACTTGGATGAGAGGACCAAAACCAGAATCCCTCTGATGTTATCATACCCAATGACACCAGAGAGTGGACTAAAAATAAATAAGATAAGGGTTAGTTTCACAAACCCTAAAAGGCTTAGAAATTGTCCCTATTGGGGGGGGGGGGGGGGTGAAGAAGGATTAACGAAAATTCAAGCCAATGTGCAAGAAAGAATGAAATTCCTAAGGCCCTAATTATAGCATTGTATTTCTTCCTAAGTTTATTACTCTTTCCCATGTGGGATAGGAGGCCTAGAACAAAATTCACTCCTTTTCCCATGTGAGATGGAGTGATTTTCGTCGAACCCTAATTCTATAAGAGTTTTGGAATGTTCCTGATTAACCAACTAAGGATTAATGAATATCAACCCTTTAATTAATTAAATTGTTAGTTAATTCCCAAATTGTTTTCCAATTAGTTTCTAATTAATTATTAACCATAATAATTAATAAACCGATTTCTCCTTTATTTATTCTACTTAGTTTGTCTTTTAAGGGCAACCTAAAAGGACCCTGTTATTATTAGAAATCTTACCAATAGTTAATGACCTTGGACACCATTTTAAACACATATTACCATGGACTTCATCATGAAATTACCTTAGACTCCTAGAGGATTTGATGCGATTTGGGTGATTGTTGACCGATTGACCAAGAGTGCATATTTGTTTGCTATTCGAGAGAGTTCCTCTACTGAGAAATTGGCCGATATCTATCTTCAAGTGGTGGTTTCCTGTCATGGTGTACCTACCTCTATTGCTTCAGATCGAGATGTACGATTTACTTCCAGGTTCTGGAAGAGGTTCCTTGAGGATTTGCGTACCAAACTACACTTCAAGACAACCTATCATCCACAAATAGATAGATAGAGTAAGTGAATTATTCAAACTTTTTAGGATATGTTGAGGGCTAGTATCATTGATTTTGGTGGGAGATGGGATACCTACCTTCCTTTGGTATAGTTTTTGTACAATAACAGTTACCATTCTAGAGTTAGTGCACCTCTATTCAAGCTTCTCTATGGAAGGAAGTGTCGTACCCCGATATGTTAGGGTGAGGTCGAGTAGCGGATCATGAGGAGATCTAAGGTAGTACTCCAAACCACAAAGCTTATACAATAGATCAGACAGAGATTGCAGACAACACCAAGCTAGCAGAAGAGTTATGTGGATAGGCGACAATCTAATTTGGAGATTCAGGTCGGGATATGGTTTTACTGAAAGTATCACCCTGGAAGTGTGTTATATGCTCTAGGAAGGGGAGGAAGTTAGGCCCCCAATTCATAGGTCCTTTTCGAGTAGTGTCCATGGTGGGAAAGATAGCCTAACGATTGGAGTTGCATGAGGAGCTTAGCAAGATTCATAGCACTTTCTATGTGTCGCAGCTCCTAAAGTGTTTGGTTAATGATACATCGTGTGGTCCTATTGGATGAAATTCAGGTCAATGAATGCCTAAATGATGTTGAGAGATTGGTGGGAATTTTAGATAGGAAGATGAAGGCCTTATACAATAAGATGCTACCCTTGGTCAAGGTGAAGTGACAGCAAGAAGGAGATGCATCAACACTACCTAGATCTATTCGTAGCTAAGGATTTTGAGGAATAAATCTAGTTAAAGTGTGTGATAATTGTAACACCAAGTTCCAAGCAAATAAATCTTTCGTTTTTGGCAATTCAAGTCTTAAATAATGAATTTTGTGGTGACCACGATGTGGAAAAGGACGTACCTTGATGTAGTCAAAACTATATGAAACGTGACTTTATTTGGGTCCTCATGATGTGTCATTATGTTAGCCATGATGTCACGATGTCCAGGTCGTAGAACCCTATGTTTTTGGGCCTTAAGCCTTATTTAACGGATGTGATGGCTAGGGTTTGCACACCCTCGGCTTCCATCACCTCCCTTTCGACCTAGAAGTACCCATAGCCACCATTGTTGAGTTTTTAAAGTTTTATGGTGATTTTTTGTGAGAATAAGAAGGAATCCATTATGTGAAGATTCATCAAACAAGCCCCTTCTGCTAGCACATCTTCTGGACCATTATGAGTGTTGAGGTTCCAACTTTTATGTTTCATGCTTCTAGATCTAGGTTTCTTTGTGTTGTTCTTCAAGAATGGTATAGTTTGAATGGTTTGGCTCCATAAAGTTGGAAAAATTTAGGATCCTTGGGATTCCCTTGTGAGCATATGCTCCGGATCTGAAGTTTAATAGAGTCTTGATTATATGCATGGAGCTGTGGGTCTATTTCTTCCACTTTTTTACCTAAATTGAGTTCAATGCATGTATTGGATATACCTAAAAAGCAATGATTTTTATGATGTTTGGAGTGTATTATGGCCTTCTAGAGAGTATGAGTATGTTGCTTGAAGGATTAAGAGCTCAATGCATTAAGTTTGTCAGAATAGGTCCCACGACGTAACAGTTTGGTCTCCGCGACTTGGCAATAGGCAGGCTTCATGATTGTTTTGTCGTGAGGTCAACATGACGTGGCAGATGGTTAGCCCCGACGTGGTGACCATCTGAGGAATTTTGGACCGCTGACATTGACCATTGACTTTTTGACCAAGTTGACTTTCAACCAACTTGAGGATTTTGAGCTATAGATTAAGGATTGGCCCATGTTTATTATATAAGTGACTCATAGTACCATTTTATGGATTCATTAGAGTTGTTGTTTTATCTGCTCGACCGCGAAGTGAGTTTTCTCACTATACTTTGTACTATAGTATGTATCCATGTGTGTAGAATGTTGTTATGCTATAGTGATCTGTTTGACTGGTAGATCTACTTTGGTTACCTATGTTTTCTTGTTATTGTTTTGTGCATATGTCGATATAATGTGGTTGCGTTGAGGTGCTACTTTTTTGTGATGTAGACCAACATACTGGGGAGCTGTCCAACTACATGTTTTAGGCTTTGGAGCGGTCCAACTATATGTTGTAGGCTCAATAGGTGGTCCAACCCTATGGTGTATGCATGGTGTGCATGCATTGTATGTGTATTGTTGTATGTGGTATTTTGAGGAACATACTAAGTTTTGGATTACAATTGTAGATTTAAATGTTTCAGGTACTTCAAATGTTCGGGGAATGCAAAGGCGTGATCGAAACATCATCCTATGGATATATGTTGAGAAATGTTATTTGATACTCTGATTTTTATGATTATGTTTTCGAAACAATGTTTTGTATGACTTATGGTTTTTATGAAAATAGCTTTGAAAAATCAAAAAATTTCCTATGGTTTTTGGGACATTATAGTTAATGTGTCATAATGTGTGGCGCGGTCAGTTTATGCGAGATTATCAAAAGTAGCCGACATTAATTTTAGAAGCACTAACGTCTAGTGATCTTTGGATATGACATGCATTTTTTGGTCCATAGGGTGCCAACAACGACATAAATGTTCTAGCTAGACCAATCATCGATATTCAACAACATCTACTTTGGGAAATCGTATGATTTGTTGTTTCAAGCAAATGGGATGTCATACAAGTGCGAGTATTACCTTATTTTTGGAATATATCATGAGTTAACAATATTTGTGAAATCATTCACATGTCCAAATAATGACAAACAATCAAAGTTTAAGGCGGCACAAGAATCTGCTAGGAAGGATATCGAAGCCACATTTGGTGTCCTAAAGTGATGTTGGCAGATACTCGCAGTACCGACATGATATATGGAACACAAACGAGTAAGTAGCCTGATGTACGCATGTATCATATTGCATGATATGATTTTAAAAGATGAGGGGAAAACAATTTGCCGCTACAATCAGAATGGATATTTACCAAATGACAAAGGAGTTGGTATTGATTTGGAGACATACACGGCGAACGAATGGGAAATATATGACCAGGTTATACACCACAACCTCAATGTTGATTTGGTGGAATACATCTTCAATACTCAAACGAATTCAGTTGTCGACGGTTTTGTTGAAGACGACTTGTTTGAAGATACAGATGACGAATCAAACATGTTTGAAGGAAATTCGGACGAGGATTTTGAAGATATGCCGAGCAACGATAATTAGACGTCACATATTATTTAACTACGTTTCGAATATATATTTAAATATATATATATATATATATATATATATATATATATATATATATATATATATATATATATATATATATATATATATATATATATATATATATATATATATATATATAGTACGTATTTTGTTTAAGTAATGAAGTAACTTTTTTTTGTTATTTTTAGTTAATTATGTTTTATTCAATTCCAAAAAATGATACGACACCTATTAGTTTTTGTGGGTTAGAAAAAAATGATGTAACAATAAAAAAAATATGATATGATATATGTGATACGAAACTTCCTAGCAAAGTATAATCGGTACCTGATTTAATAAGCTTAATTACTAGGAATCTCGAGGAACAATACAACGTGTAAGGGAAATTGCTTGAGATGCGTCTCGTATGGTGCCGTTTTGCGTGCCACAATATTCAAGTTAGGAATTCCAATCGAGGTGCATTAAAATTTTGTGTATTCAATAATATATACATAGAATACGTAAATTCCTTATAATCCATCAATGTTACTCTGACATGCATGCAGGCCAAACATAACTAGTTTATGAGAAATATGTATAATATTTAATTTTCATTTAATAATATTTTAATATATTAATATTTAATGATATAACACTGACATCATTTAAATGGGTAAAAAAAAAAAAAAAAAGAAAGGATTGATTTGGGTTCATAAGTTTAATTTTTATGCCTAAAATTATGAGTTGTTGAATGTTTAAATAAATACACATACATAAATAAATATCACATGCATACGTTATTCCACTAACGAGCCGCTAAATAATTCCTTCACTCTAGTATGTATGAAACAATCAAACGCCCAAATCTACATTCTAATCAACATTTACGCTTTTAGTTGAGACACAAACTCATGGATATCTTTATCCGAGCTCCCTCCTTCACTCACGGCCTGTATAGCCAACTCCCTCCATTTGCTCACATTCTTTCGTGCTACCTCGCCTCTCTCACCCTCCATAATCTCCTTTACACACGAAACTAAATTTCCTCGTGTCACTATCCCCTTTTCGTTGGCCTTAACTCGTACTCCAACACCCCATATCTCCTCTAAACATTTTCCATTTGTTGGTTGATCTGTCCATTGAGGCATTGCCACAACAGGTACTCCTAAACTGATTGTTTCAAGAGTCGAGTTAAACCCACAATGTGTAACAAAACATCCTACAGCCTCATGCGCTAATACCTCAAGTTGCCTACACCATGACACAACCAACCCATTTGCCACAAAACCTTTTGGGAGCTTTTCCTTTTCGGTTTCCCTCACAACCCACAAGAAATCCACACCGCTTTCGTTCAAACCCAATGCAACTTCTTCCATTTGTTCGGGTCCAAGTTCTCCATAGCTCCCAAATGACACATAAACAACGGATCCTTTTGGTTTGTTGTTTAGCCACTCCATACATTCGATATGATTTGGTTTTAGTAGACTCATGTCGTAATCTTGATCGTCTTCTAATCGTTTGTCAAGATACATTGATGGAACCGTTGGTCCCACTACCATCAATGGCCACATCTTTCTCATCCACTCTATCACCTAAATCAAATAAACAATAATGAAGATAAAAAAAATCACAACACATGTACAAGAGAGATAATAAAAAAACATAAAGAAGAAATTAAATTATTTTGTTGAGAAACAACCAATACCAACTCCACGCCATGCTTAAAAAAAGAATAGAAAAACGAACCTCTTCCTCGAGCTTGTAGAATGTATTGGAGAAAACCCAACGAGCTTGATGAATATTGGAAAACTGATTGAACACAATATGAGCCCAACTAGGGTATGGTCCAGGAGTGTGTACAAAAGACGGTGTCTCCCATGGTTGAAGCGGCGGCAATTCAGGGACGGAAACAGTCGCCGCCGGTGGGACATCAACAATCCCCTTATAGGCATGATAATAAATGTTATTTACAGCACAAGCTTGAGTAAAGAAACAACCACCATTAATTCCAAACTCCATGGCCACATCCAAAGCCCAAGTAACGAAGGAATCATAGACGATAGCATCAACCGGATTTCCATCACTATCAAGCTTCCTGATAAGATCAGCTAGCGATTTCGATCCCACTTGTTGGAACTTCTCCAGGTAGGCTTCATCACTGCCGGCGCTCATGTAGCCACCGTCATCAAATCCATCGGAAATGGGTTCCACTGTTATGGAGGTGTTTGATGAGGGGGATGTCTTTGAGATGTAGATGGTGGTTATGAGCGTTGTTTTGACACCTTTGGAGATTAATCGTTTGGCAAATTGGATAAGGGGGTTTATGTGGCCTTGTGAAGGGAAGGGGAAGAGAAGAACATGTGGTGACTTGGTAGCTTTATGTTGTTCCGCCATTGTGATGCTTGAAAGTGGAGTGAGGTTAAATTGTGAGCTATATATTGCCGGTGAATGACGTCATTGCTATCGTCGGCCTCATCTAGTATATGAATATATCTTATTATCATCACAAATCCAAATATGATACGTCTTAATAAAATATTACTAGGGGATTTGTCTTTCGTGCAGATCATTGCACTTTCAGATTTCGATTGTCATGTGGAACAAACTGCCAAAGCCTTCCCGCTGGCATTTGTTTAATTTATTATCTTGGCTGTTCCAAAAATAACATGTGCCAAGGACTTTTTGACGAATTTCTTTCATCAATTCACTTCCACTTGTTGAACTCAAACCAAATACTAAAACCTATAATAGGAATAAATTTTGGTGTGAATTTTTCCAATCCAAAAGTATCCATAATAGTACAATTTATTTGTTAATTTTCTTCATGATAAATAAGCGCGATTGGTCATTTTGAAAGGCTCAAAACTCTCTACAAGAAAGCGTTTAATTTCAACCTAAGACTCCTAAACTTTACCTATATTACTTATTTTTATAATAGCACCATCTATATATTTTGTGAATTTTTTTTATCTTTTGTTTCTATCTATTCTTTTACTTATATTAAATAACGAAAAGTATCATCTTCAATAAAATTGATAATATTTTAAGATATTTTTCACTATTTAATATGAGTAACATTTAACATGAGTAAAAAATGATATTTGAAAAAGGTATTGGTGAAAATTTTATTTCTTCTCTTTTTCATGAATATCAAGCACCAAAGGAATAATCTTCAATTAGTACCAGTAGCAAAATCACCTTAGCATCTAATATGATGAGGGTAATTTTGCAAAAATGGAATCACGAATTCCAATTCTATTATAATAAAATCTAATATGTTGGTTTGATAAAATATTCACCTCAAATTATTCTACTTATTCTAATGTATGTTGTATAAATTCATTCTCATGTTTATCTCCTTTTTGCAGCTCCTTGTATAAAATAACTAGGTTATCACCCATGAACATCACAGATGAGAAAGCTAAAAATAATTTTATTTAAATTATAACTTAGTTATTGAGAAATGATGATAAAAAATTTAATAAGTATTTTTATTATAAAAATGAGAAAAAAACATTATTTTAATCACTGTTTTAAGTGTTATATATATATATATATATATATATATATATATATATATATATATATATATATATATATATATATATATTAAAGATTACTAAATTTATTTTAGCAAAAAAACAACCGACCACTTTTTAATGATCCCAACCCTTCCCTCTCCGCCTCCCTTGGTTGTAATACAAACACAAACACAGACCAACAATCAGCCTTATATAGATATTTCCGCCACATGGAACTATTAAACCGTATCAATTTCTAAAAGGGTATACAAGTATGTCAATTTCTATCGATGAAGGAAGTGACGAATACACTAACATGGAAGATATGTCAATAGAGAAACTTACATCAATTAATAGTCGATGTCGAACTCAAAGACCGAAGAAACGAAAAATTGAGGGTTGAAGACAGCAAGATTTATGGTAAGAGATGGTCAAGTGTTTGTTAATCTTAAGTTTTATTAACAGAACATACATTAGTTACAAGAAATTTACCTGATTTTTTTTTTTTTTTTTTGCAGAAATCTTGTATATGAAGATATTTGCGAAAACTAATCGATTAAAAATGGAAACACAATCAGGTATCTTTCAATTTGCTAAAATTTTTGAATTTCACATTGTGTGAGTATTGTTTTAAAATTTTGAAATTCGAATTTTCTAAATATTAAGTTTAATTTTGTGCAAAATTATTCACTGGTTTATATTAATATAAGTAAATAAAAGAATACCTTGAAGTTTCATTTTGTGCAATATTTGTTAATATTATTCAATTTAGATTGTATTTAAAATTTTATTTGATCAAACATAATTTCATATTTAAAAAAAAAGTAAAAAAAAAAAATCACCTTGTGTTAGTAATGTTGAGAAATTAGTTAATGTATAAGTTATTTTTCTACTTTTCAAAAATTTGTTAAAAACAATATATATATATATATACATATATATATAGTATTATGCATAATTCCTGTATTTGGAAACTAAAGCTTATTAATTTGTTTATTGTACCTTACATTTTTCTTATTTACTCAAAACAAAAAGAACCTTACAAACTAATTATTATGTTATCATATCTGATTCAAAAGTAGATACATATATCTCAAAAGTAATTATATGCTCAATAAATTAATTGTTTTAATCATGAATGGGAAAATTATAATCAGATACCAGAAAGGGATATCCAAAACTTTTAGTTTTTACTTTCAAATATAATAATCTTATAAAGCACAATGAACAAACATTATCAACCATCTTTTGTTTAACCTATTAAACCCTATTGATGTGTTGATTGAAAAAGATTACAAACCATTGACTTGGTGTTTCTCTTAGATGGATTGTTTTGCCCTTTTCGTTTTGCTATAAGTTGGACTGTTTTGCCCTTTGGTGTTGGGTGGCTTCATTTATGTTGTTTTATACTTGATTTTGTTGTCTTTTTATTGCTAGACGTTGGTATATTTGGTTTCAGATGTCTGCTGATTTTTACTTCCTTCATATGAGGTTTGTTGCCCTTGTTGCCCTTGTTGATGCTCCTGGTATGTTTTATGTCGCGTTATAGTTGATTGCCTTTTGTTGGTTCATTCCTATTAGTCCATTGTCCTTTATGTCGCTTTATATGAAAAGTAGGCCGCCCTATTATGAAATAAGTTATTTGGTAAAACAGTCCATATAAAAGGGTAGAATTGTCCTTTTCTATTAATAACAAAATAATGGCAGTTTTTTTAGTATACGACATAAACAGAAAAACAAACAATGATAGGAACAGGGCAAGATTAATAGTAAAGGGCATAATTGTACTTTTCTATTAAATAGAAAGAATAACAGATTTTTATTTTTATTTTTATCTTTTACACAACTTTGAACTTTTTGCCATTTCGTTAAAAAACTGCGATAATGAAAAGTAAATTGCTATGGAATGTATATGAATCCATGGAAAGTCACCTATGTTAGGAAAATAATGAAAAAAGGTTGTTGTAAAGAATTGTTGCATAAATAGTGAATATGGTTGGCTGTTTTAACACAAACGGTCATTTTGGTGATAAAATGTGTAAGAATGTTACATGTGGAATGACCATGAAAGAAAACAAACAATGATAGCAAAGGGCAATATTAATAAGAAAAGGGTATAATTGTACCTTTGTATAAAAAAAATAATAATAACAATTTTATCTTTCCTTTTATAGAGTTTTGTCCTTTTTGCCCTTTGGCTAAAAAATGTGATTAACGAAAATTTAATTGCCATGGAATGTATATGAATCCATTGAATGTCAAGTGTGTTAGGAAATTATTGAAAAAAAGGTTTGTGACATCCTCATTTTCACGGACAGAAAAGACCGATTTTGTTTATGCTTTATAAAAATAGAGTACTTCTTTTCATAAAAGTATTGCGGAATTTGTTCCCAGAAAAATACGATAAATACGTTATCAAAACATTATCGAAGAAACGTATTTTATTCATTTTAAAACATTTAGGATGTCATCGTCAATACAAAAACACAAGCATAAACAGAACCTACATTTATTTACACTAGTGATTTACATCTCAGTAATCTCTGAGTGTAATGTGACTTCATATCAACACCTGTGATATAAATAAACTGAGTGGGTCAGGTTGGGAAACCTGGTGAGTACATTGTGTTTTCAACCCACAATAATATAATTATTATGTTTAAACAATCAAACAATCAACCCAATTACCCATCCCCATTATAGTCTTTAATCTTAAGGATCTACCCTAAGAATCAGCTATTCCTCGTTCATTCATTCCTAAGGATCATCCTAAGGAATCGGCACAAAGTCCATCGTTGCCACGGTTTACACAACGGGCACTAAGTCTACATAGTCGCCAGGGTTTAGGTATCAAGTTTGCATGATCATTAAGGTTTAGGCATCAAGTCTGCATGATCACCAGGGTTTAGGCATCAAGTCTACATGATCACCAAGGTTTAGGCATCAAGTCTGCATGATCACCATGGTTTAGAGTACACCGGGTGAACACATCGTTCACAACACCTACAGGTTGTGAGTCTGCTAGTGTTCCACTGGACTGTCTAGAATAGTCCATGGTTGTCATCCATACTCTACTGAATGACGGGACCATCATTTGGGAAAAAGACTTCTCACATCGTCCACCTCTCACCCTCACCTCGTGGTCTATAACACCTCTCAACTCATCATTCAACTCATATTCCATCTATTATATCTACCCATGTTTACCACAACATTATCGTAGATATAAAATACATATATAGTTTAAATCATTTAAAACATGTATAAAATCGTTCATTTAGCATAGACAACAAGTACTCAGATAATATGCACACAAAGCACGTAATTTTTATAAAATACTTCATATCTATATGTAAGATGAAAGTAACTATGCACTCACTTGAAAAGGTGATGATTCCGAACTCAGACAGTGCTTCACTTCTTGAAAAAAAAAAAAAAATTCCTTCGACGAAACCTAATATTATTACCACTAGAGTTTAGTCTATTATTCATCGAGACTAATAAATAGTCTAGCTATTATTACTATTATATAACCGCTAAATAATACTTATATAACCCATAATAATAGCCCAATTACTTATTATATGTTCTTAATAACATTAATACAATTAAATAAAAACTATATTAAAAATAGCGTAGTCGTAACTCAATTACAGCGGGTTTTATAGAAAACCAGGCTTTGTTTGGAGCAGCATTCCCGTGTGGAAAATCTCTTCTTCTCGGAGCCGTCGAGCACTCAGTGGCTTCCGCCTCGTGCTAGGGAGGTTCCCTAGGCTTTTCGTGGGGTTTCGGGGCTAGAGAGAGGTTCTAGAGAGAAAGAGTAAAGAGAAGAAAGAATGAGAAAGGTGTGAAGAAAATGAGGGTGTGAGAGGTTCTATTTATAGGGTGAAAATGGCTGAACTTGGTGCCACATGTCACCATCTAGTGGCAAGACTTGGGGAGAAAGCAATGGCCAAGATTGTGCCACATCACCCATTTTCGCACAATACACTTCCGACTTCTAAAATCCGTAGCTTTCACATACGACCTCCGTTTTTGACATTTTTTAAATCTATGCGTAGGTAAAAATAATATCTACAACTTTCATTTTGACTCCGTTGGCTATTAATGAGATATTCAACTCTCATTTAATTCATGTAAGCCAAAAACTGCTCGAACTAAATTTCGAGTTTCGGGCCGTGCACTGCTAAGCCGAATCTTAGAAAAATCATAACTTCTTCATACGAAGTAAGATTTAGGCATTATTTTTATGAATTTTCTCGGATTAACATATTCTACGACTTTCATTCAGATCACTAAGGCTAAAAAGTACTCCATCATAAAATTACTATTTACGCTTCCCGGTGTCGTGCCGGTTCCGTCGCGAAACTTCGACGAGTCATAACTTCTTCGTTATAACTCGGATTTTTACGTTCTTTATATTTACGGAAACCTTGTGACATATTATACAACTTGGTTAAGATTATTTATTCTAAATAATCTTTTGTCAAAAAGTCATTTTCGACCCCTATTACCTCGAAATTGACTAGTCTGGATCTACGAGCGTTACAATTATCTCCCCCTTAGGATGATTACGTCCTGGAATCATCAATGAAACAGGGCTCGTATAATGACTCCATACGTCATCTCTTCATCCTAGGTAATAATTATAACTTCTATATTCCTTCAAGTTTATCTCTTAGACTCATTGACTGTAAGCAGTACTCGATCGTGTACCTGCTCTCTACCTCAGGCTAGACTCCAAATTATGACCTTCAAGTCACAATCTCGATCCTTACTGGATACGAACTTGAGATAAGTTCTTTTATTACTACTATGGATCTATCTGTCATATTCTAATGACCTATCATAGTATGTTGCAATGCTTTAGACTTAGGTCTCTTAGAGTCAAACTCCAAAACAGAGTATATCTTCCTTCATGTTCTAATGTGATACAATCACATTTCAATATGTAGCATTTCTAGCTACCAACTTCTTTAACAATCATCGCGATACTTCTACTGATCGCCCTGGGTTAGCTTTCATTTCAATCTTTTGATTTAAGTTAGATGCTACATCGAACTTGGTTCTCTCAACCATGTAACATACTCATCGTATTCGAACTCAATTTGATATGACCACTAGGGTCAGAATAACAACAATCTTCTTAGACATTACCGAAACGATGGTAATGACATGCTTGAATAAAACAAACTCAATTATTGGCTTCTTGGTAACCTTGTGACTTTCCCTGATCCAAGCGTGAGTCATGTGCTTCCGGTAGTATACACATCTACTACCTTTCACACCTACTCATACTCGTCCCAAGTATTGTCTCACAGTTTTCCAAGTCACCATACAGGAAAAATCACATAACAGTTTAACACATCAGATAACAAAACGAGGGCTTTATAATTTCTTGAAACTATTACATGGGTGTTCAAGTTCACCCTAGACTATGCCTCTAATAGGCTACATCATACGATACTATGGCTACTGCATAACTTGATCTTCAGATATGAAGTCCTCATCCTTGATTCCTCGCATGGTTTTCTACTTCGTCGAAGATCACGTGAAATGCCCTTGGCCTTGGGGGCGTTTTTCTGGTCTTGCTGCTTTATTTTTCATCGGGTAGTCCCTAGAAATATGCCTTTCTTTGTTACATCAATAACACACCTTCTTGTTGGATGCACACTTGCTGGCGTAATGCCCTGTCTTTCCATGTTTGTAGCAAGTCACATCCTCGCCACATTTCCCGAAGTGCTTCTTTTTACACTTCTTGCACCACTTGGTTTCACCTCCTCCTCCTTCTTCAATCTTTGAGAATTTCCCTTCTTTGTTGGATTTTGAAGATCCTTCATGCTTCCTTTTTTCACCAACTTCAGCTCTCTCCAGACCTTTTTCCATAATCTGGGTCTCAACATTCCTGGCTACCCAGACGGCAACTTTCAAAGTGGTTGTTTGCTTAACCATTGGACCAAAGTCTGCTAGTAATCCATGGGTGTCACACTCCCAAACCAAGGATGGTGGAAATGTCCGGGGGTGGAGGACTTCATGTAGTATCATAACCATAATTGCAATAGTAATTTAAGCAACCACAACCAAAATATATATAATTGAAAGAGTTACATCACTATATGAATTACATGTTTCAAAATCAATTACAATATGTTGACAAAATATGAAAAGTTTGACGCCTTAACGTCCCATCCTCAAAAGCACTTGGTTACCTGTTTTGTGATTCCCTGAGAATACAAGTTGTTTGAAAAAGTGTCAACACGAAGGTTGGTGAGTTCATAAGAGATTTATTTAGAGAAGTAAACCGTTTGCCTTGTAAAAGCTATAGAATATGTATTCAGAAAAACCAATATTTTCTTTAATATGTGTATGTAGTTCTAAATCCCGAGTGATGTGTAGTCCTAAATACCAAGACCGAAAGTGTACAGTAATATTCGTACTTATTGATATATATATATATATATATATATATATATATATATATATATATATATATACATATATAAGTGATTTTAAATCGACATAAACCCCTTTTTGTTTTATAAAAATCCCGTAAACTTTATTTATTGTTAACTCTCTATATGAATCACTATAACCATACTATGACTAGAGGTAACCTGCACAACATCTTTCAGACGCCCTGATCCTATGACTCTTGTCACCGGCAGACCTGCCGGTCCGGCTGTAGCTAGCAGCAAGGTGTGGGATGTCAACCCCAATATAGATCTATACACAATTATCATGCTCTCCCTACGAGATATTTTGGTTATAACTCACAGGAATTTGGGTTCCGTACTCGGACGTACGGGGAGTGAATGTTTCACCACTTAAGTTAACAAGTTTACGTGTAGTGTGCGTGAGTGTAGAACATTTTTGTATGAATGTACCCTTTTTGTACGAGTGTGTTATGTGATGACTCATAAACAATACCTATTATAGTTTATCAAAACAAGGGTAGTAATGGTAACGTACGTAATCTATATTCAATGTAGTTCGTTCAATTGTTTGAGTAAAATGGATGTACTTTGATTATAACAATCGTGTTATCCTTTATATTTCATATGTATATCTTTATCAAAATCCATTTATTAACTGATGCATGTTCATATACCAAGATAAAATATCATTCTTTTGTAATAACATACATTCACATAAGGATATACACCTTGCTCAACATGATACAAGGTGATAATAATATGTTAGCATTTTTCTATTTATAACAGCTTCAATCACTGTTATTAGGAAATTTATAAAAACTAAATAAAAGATCCAAATCAGAATCTGTAAATTCTGGGAGTTTGGTTAATGAGTATAGTTAGTTCATAAATGTTTCCATGATTTTTAGTGACCTCCAACTTACGTGAAAATGTCCATAAACACAGACTAGTCCGGTTTGGTTCTTGAAGTGATAGGCAATTTTGCAAAAATCACCATAAATTGTAGAAAAATCGTATGGAGATGTGCAAGTAGTCATTGTAAAGCTAAGAACTTGAAATACTTGCACGTTGTACATTTTTGAAAAAAAAATGTTTTAGTTGACCTAAACAGTTCGTGACTGGAGCCCAACTTTTCTGATGTAAACTGTTAGAAATATTTAGTTGTGTTCTTGATGATTTGACTTGTATTCTCCCCCTTAGAACATAAGAAAATATGAAAATGTAGGGGGTATGAACTCACCTTATGTGATTTCAGTAGATGGTCATTGAAAGATGGAAGTGATCAACCCAAGAACACTTGAAGATTCCTTGAAGATCTTCGATAATCTAACATCGAAGTGATGGAGTTTGTGTAAGCAATCAATGATTTGAGTAGAATGAAGTGCAATAATCACAAGGAGGATGAATTATACTTACCAAGAGTGTGAGAAAGGTTGATAATCAGCCTTAAATCTCGAATTTGAGGGAAGAAGTTTGAGAGGAAGAGTGGAGTTGGATCCTTGGTGAAATGAGAGAAAATGAGAGAAGTGATGAGAGAGGATGGGTTGTTCCACCTCTAAGAATTTGGGAGAGGCTGAAAATTGAGTGGGAAAGGACATTGAAGTGACCTAGGTAAGGTGGGGAGGTGTGGCTAGTCATAGAGTGGGTATGAGGGTGGTTGCTTGTGTCATAAGTAAAGCAAAGTCAGCACTCCACCTCAAGTATTCACCCACTAGATTTTATTATTTAAATAAGGATTTTCATGAAAATACGATTAAATTATGAATATTTAGGGTTTATTATGTTAAAATACGAGTTTGAGTGAAAATCCCGCGTTAAAATCATGAAAAACGAAGCTAAAATGAAGTCGTAGTCGAAAACCGGAAAAAACATTGGTCTTCCAGCGAGGCTTCTCGTAAGGGGTCGTAGGTTCAGTCCCTTCTGATGCTGGGCCGAAGCGATATGAAGCGAACAACAATAAGCAAAATAGGCCGAAAGGTGAGTAGGAAGGAAATGGGCCGAGGCTCAGGTTCGGGCCTTGAGCGAGGTTCGGGCCTTGTGCGAGGTTTGGTCCCGAGTGTGAGGTTTCGGTTCCGGAAGTAAGAAGCGAAGTAGACCAAATGAACAGTAGCTTCAGGTTCGGCTCAGGAGGGTTCGCTTCAGGAGGGTTCGGCTCTTGCTGTTTTTTGGTCCAAGGAGTTCGGCCTTAAGAGGCTTCGGCCCTATAAAGGGTTTTCGGTTCTTTTAGGGTATTTTACTCGTTCTAACCCCGTTTTAAGCGGTTTTTGACCCTGTTAAAGGCCGGAATGACCCGAATGACTTCAAAAAGTTACAATAACCATTGAGAGAGATTTGGGAGAGATTTCAAATAGAAAGAGATAGAGTGAAAACGATTGAGAGAGGTTTCGTTTGTGCCCTTTTTGAGTGTCCGGCTTCGCAACGCAAGGTCCGTAAACCTCATTAAGCCATGTTTTAATGTCTTACACACTCCCGATGAGTGTGCATTTGTGTTTTATCGCTTTGGTTCATTATTTACCGCATTTAAGGCTTAGGAAGAATTAAATCACATGGATTTTTCAAATGATGCTTTCTCATTAAAATAGCGGATTGTTTAGTAAATACACCACGTAAACCCTAATACGCAAGAGCTAATTGAGTCGTCCGGTTTAACTTATTGACTTTGTTTGACTTTGATTTGACCCGAATTTGACTATTGTCACATCATCGCCCCGTTAGAGGGAATTTCGTCCCGAAATTTACGTTTGGATTGGGACTTCAAGAGTTAGGAAAAAGATGCTGGTATTTTTGTTTCATTTGATCTTCGCATTCCCAGAGTGAACTCAGGTCCCCATTTAGCGTTCCAGCGGACCTTTACAATGGGAATACGACTCTGTTTTGTTCGCTTGATCTCTCGGTCCATGACTTCAACTGGTTCTTCCATGAAGTGGAGATTTTCGTTAACTTCGATTTCGTCGAGAGGTATTACAAGTCTCTCATCCAATAGGTACTTTTTCAAGTTTGATACGTGGAAGGTAGGGTGTACGTTACTAAGTTCTTGTGGTAATCGGAGTTTGTACGCCACAGGACCAATCTTGGCAAGGATTTCAAATGGTCCGATGTACCTTGGGTTTAGTTTCCCACTCTTACCGAAGCGTATCATTCCTTTCCAAGGGGAAACTTTTATTAGTACCCGATCTCCGACTTGGAATTCCAATGGTTTGCGTCGCTTGTCTGCATAACTCTTTTGTCGATCACAAGACGCCTTAAGTCTTTCCCGAATTTGAACAATCTTTTCTGTGGTCTCCCTTATGATTTCAGGCCCGATAAGGGTGCTGTCAAGGACTTGCTCCCTAGCTAGCTGAGTATCCCCCACTTCGGCCCAATACAGGGGTGATCTACACTTGCGACCGTAGAGAGCTTCGAATGGAGCGACTCCAATGCTAGTGTGATAGCTGTTATTATAGGAAAATTTGATAAGCGGTAAATGAGTATCCCACGCCTTACCAAAGTCTATCACACAGGCCCTCAACATGTCTTCTAACATCTGTATGGTGCGCTCGCTCTGCCCGTTGGTTTGCAGATGATAGGTCGTACTCATATCTAGCCTAGTTCCCAGAGATTTCTGTAAGGACTGCCAAAATCGCGAGGTGAATCTACTATCTTGGTCAGAGATAATGGATATTGGTACACCATACAGTCGTACAATCTCCTTGATGTATGTCCTGGTTAACTTTTCCATCTTGTCGGTTTCCTTTATTGGTAGGAAGTGCGCAAACTTGGTCAATCTATCTACGATTACCCATATGGTGTCAAGCCCACCCGATGTCTTAGGTAGCTTGGTTATGAAATCCCTGGTTATCCGCTCCCACTTCCACTCGGGTATATCCGACTGTTGTAGTAGTCCTGATGGCTTCTGGTATTCTACCTTGACCTTGGTGCAAGTCAGACACTTACCCACATAGGTAGCAATCTCAGCTTTCATGTTTGGCCACCAGTACAACTTCTTGAGGTCTAGATACATCTTATCCGAACCTGGATGGATAGAATATCATGTCTTGTGTGCTTAGTTCATGAAAACGTCTCGGAACCCACCGAACTTCAGTGTCCAGATCCTGTTCATGAGGTAGCAAGCTCCATCCTCCTTGACTTCTAGGTTTTTATCCATCCCTCTCGATGCCTCACCTATCACGTTTTCGGGTTTCAAGGCTTGACGTTGAGCTTCCTTGATTTGTGTGAACAGGTGCGAATGGATTGTCATCGTTAGTGACTTCACCGGCGACCCGAGTATTCTTTTCTACTTAGGGCATCGGCTACAACATTAGCCTTGCCCGGATGATAACGAATTTCGCACTCATAATTGTTTACTAGCTCTACCCATCTTCTTTGTCGCATGTTGAGCTCTTTTTGATTGAGGATATGTTGAAGACTTTTGTGATCGGTGAAGATGGTAAACTTTGTGCCGTAGAGGTAGTGTCTCCAAATCATCAAGGCGAACACTACCGCTCCCAATTCGAGGTCGTGGGTGGTATAGTTAACTTTGTGGGTCTTAAGTTGCCTTGATGCGTAAGCGATAACCTTTCCCCTTTGCATGAGCACACAATCGAGACCTTGATTTGAAGCATCGCAATACACCACAAAATCATCAGTTCCTTATGGAAGAGACAAGATTGGTGCACTGCATAGGGCTTGATTTAGTGTCTAGAAGGCGGCTTCTTGTTTATCTTCCCATTTAAACACCACACCTTTCTGAGTCAGGGAGGTGAGGGGCTTAGCAATCTTGGAGAAGTTCTGTATGAATCTTCGGTAGTAGCCTGCGAGTCCTAAAAATTGTCGGATTTCTGTTGGCGTTGTAGGTGCAGACAAATTTTCAATCGCCTTGATCTTCGAGGGATCCACATGTATTCCTTCCTTGCTTACCACGTGGCCAAGGAATCCCACTTCTCAGAGCCAAAATTCGCACTTTGAAAACTTAGCGTAAAGCTTCTCAGCTCTTATAGTCTCCAGAACTAGTCGTAGGTGTTGCATGTGCTCTTCTTCACTTCTCGACCAAGATATCGTCGATGAACACGATCACGAATTTATCTAGGAAGGGTCGGCACACTCGGTTCATCAAATCCATGAACACCGCAGGTGCGTTGGTTAATCCAAATGGCATCACTACGAACTCGTAGTGCCCATAGCGAGTTCTGAATGCTGTCTTGGGGACATCTTCTTCTTGAACTCGCAGCTGATGATAGCCCGACCTCAAGTCAATTTTTGAAAAATAACTTGCTCCTTGTAGTTGATCGAAAAGGTCGTCGATTCGGAGCAGGGGATATCGGTTCTTGATGGTAAGTTTGTTTAATTCCCGGTAGTCGATGCACATGCGAAATGATCCATCCTTCTTTTTCACAAAAAGGACTGGTGTACCCTAGGGTGAAAAGCTCGGTCTAATGAACCCTTTGCTCAACAGTTCATTCAACTGGCTGGATAGTTCTTGCATCTTTGCCGGTGCTAGGCGGTAAGGAGCTTTGGCAACGGGGGTAGCTCCAGGAATTAAGTCGATTCGGAATTCGACTTGTCGTGCGAGTGGTACACCTGGTAGGTCATCGGGGAATACGTTCACGAAGTTGCATGCTTCTAGAATTTCTTTGATGTCTTTCACCTCTTGTTTCTTGTCTACTAGGTGGACTAAGAATGTGTGGTATTCCTTTCGGAGGTACTTTTGGGCTTTGACGCAAGAGATGATTTGCAAATTTGCACTAGGTTTATCTCCATAGATGAGAAGGGTTTCGCCATTTGGCAGATTCAGGCGAACGGCCCTTTCGTAATAAAGGATGTCGGCACGATGAGAGCTTAAACAATCCATACCAATGATTATGTCAAAACTTTTTATGTTGACTGGCATTAGATCAATTTTTAACGAATGGTTGTCTAGAGTGAGAGTACACCCTATGTAAATATCGTTAGTGCGCTCAACCTTTCCGTTTGCCATTCCTACGACGTAAGAATCTTTTAATAACTGGGAATTTTGTTTAAGTATATGTTTGAATTGGTGACTTACGAAACTTCTTTCTGCCCCACTATTGAAAAGTATGCATGCATAAGAGTTATTAAGGAGAAACGTATCGGTAACCACGGTGGGGTCCCTAACTGCTTCCCCGTGTCCTAAAGTTAGGACTCTCCCTGCATTCCCGGTATTTGTGTTTCGTGTTTTTAGGTAGTTTCTTTTGTAGTGCCCTGTCTCTCCGCAACCATAACAGGTTTGGCTTGCTCTGGTGCTGGCGGCCGTGGCGGCTTGAGTGGCGGGTTGGGTCGTCGCTCTACAGAATCGTGCAGTGTGTCCCTTCTTGTTGCAGTTATTGCAGTGTAACTGTCGACAAACACCGTTATGGTGGTAGCTACACTTGTTGCACTTGAGAAGAGTTCTCATGTACTGTTTTGACGGCCCTGGAGTGGTGGCAGTAGTTGGGGCACGGACAGCAACAGTATGTTGCTTCTTTGCAGGGTCCTGCGTCGGTCGTTTCTTTTTATTGTCCTAGAACTTCCTCTTGTTGTTCCCTCCTTTTGTTGGGTCGGTGGTGGCTATCACGGTACCACGGCTAGCCCTGTGATTGATAAGTTTTTGTGCCAATTCCTTGGCACTCTCAAAGGTAGTAGGTTTCGAGGCCAGTACACTATCTTGAATCTAGGATGACAGCCCCCCAGAGGTATCGTTCCACCTTCTTCTCCTCTGGAGTGACCATTGTTGGACAGAGGAGTGCTAGGTTATTGACGCAGGCAGTATAAGTTTCAAGATCTGTGCCCAACATCCTGAGGTTCGAAATTTATTCTTCAAGTTTTTGTATTTCGCCCCTCGGGCAATACTCCTTTAACATCAAATCTTTTAAATCCTCCCATCTTATAGAGTTAGTCACTGCAGGAGTAAGTGATTTAACTCGGCCATTCCACCAAGTAATAGCTTTTCCGGTGAAAGTGAATGCAACATACTTAACCTTGCTCACTTCAGGACAAGCACAAATTTCCAAGACTGCCTCGGTCCTTTCGAACCATTGCACCAGTGTGATGACGCCTCCACTTCCATTGAAAGGGTCAGGTTTGCCATTCGAGAATTCTTTGTAAGAGCACTCCTTCGCACGCCCTATGTTGTCCCCTTGAATTGAATTGGTAGCTCCGGATCCAGAACCGCCAGAACCATTTGTACCCATTTACGACATTGCTGCCGCCACGGCTACTGTCACTGCAGCCTGAAACATCGCAGGATCAAACTGCGAAGGTGGTGGCAGAGGGGGCGACGCTGTGTTGCCGGAAGGTCTTGGTCTTTTCCTTGGTGGCATGGTTCTGTCATAATTAAAAAAAATGACCAGTTGGTAAGACTTCAATAGTAATAACGAGTCGAGTGTTACTTGTTTCATCTCATTTGTATTTTTTTATCACGACTTTATTATTTGTAAACTATTTGTGTGATCAGGTTATGAAGTCCAGTGCCAATCATTCACTAAAATAAAATGCATGCCAAAATTCATTGATAAACTTTTAGTACATAACGCTTTGGGGGAAAATTTGACCTCATAAGGGTCTACATTACATAAATGCAAAAGATAGTTTCGACAGCACAAAAGCCCTTTGAATAGTGTAATCACTTAGTCGCAGGGTCAACATATATACAAAAGAGTAGCACCAATGCATACTCATAAACTTTTACTACAAAGATGTGAGAATAGTAATGAGTTCTAATCACGACGATCCTTCCCTGATGGAGCCTGGGATGATGTCGATGCACCCTGTAGTTCTGCCAATCTCCGTTCGGCTGCGACCATTCTCTCTTCGAGTTCCATGTATCTTTCCCGATACTCCCTTGCTTCTGCTTGAGCAACGAGAAGGTCCTGAATGAGTTGGTCTCTGTAGTGGGAGTCTCATTCCAGATCTCTGGTGCGAGCAGTAGTAGACTCTATGATGACACTCAGCTCCCTGACCTGATCAGTCGTCGTCCTACCACAATCATCCATACTTGCTATTCGCTGAGTCATGACGGGGAGGGCTCTCTCATCCGGTCCACCATGGATGAGGTCATAATAACCTCGTTGGTCGCCATATGGTGACCGCTGGCATTGTTGTCGGCTCCACCTTTCGATCGTCGTTACCCAATGGGGCTCAGGTCCGTTGTATCCAAAGCGGTGTGCGGGTACCCCCGCGATGTAAGGAGGGTTGAATACTTCCGGTTCTTCCTTAATTTCGTCCCCAACCATGACTATATCATCGTCTTCCTCTTCTTCTTCTTCCTCTTGCTCCTCCTCGGGATCCTCTTCGGGATCCTCCTTAGGATCCTCTTCGGGATCCTCCTCGGGATCCTCTCTGATTTGTTTCTCGGGCTCTTCCCCGATCCATCCAGCATTTCCCTGACTGGGAAAGTACAGGTCCCCGGTTATATGAAATCCTGCCATGTCGTCTGCACGAGAAATGGGGGGTAAGAAGCACATATCGGATAATAATAATAATAACATTGCACTATAGCAATACACAAATACTCCTATAGTATTTTAAATATTTATATTTGGTTCTTAGAGTATTCTTTATAGAGTGAAGTTAGGTTAGTATATTTGTCGCCCATTACGACTATCCCCCAGTATGCATAAGTCACTTCTCGGACGGATATAGTTGATTAGGCTATATCCTTCCCAGAATTGATTACACATGCTAAGGCATACTTGTAGTGTTCAACTCCTCCTCTTTTACTTTATGTTCTCCTTAGTTATGACACTACGCGAACATGTAATGTATGTTATGTATACTTTTACAAGAAAACTATTTAATTTCTAAAAGTATATTCAATTGAGAGATGTTTAAAATCAGAGACTTTTAGTCCCAAATGTGTTTATAGTTTGTATATCATATGTGGTTTGATATACTTAATTCACTATAAACCGTGCTCTGATACCAATCTGTCACACCCCCAAACCAAGGATGGCGGAAACGTCCGGGGGTGGAGGACTTCATGTTGTATCATAACCACAATTGCAATAGTAATTTAAGCAAACACAATTAACATATATTTTATTGAAAGAGTTACATCACTGTATGAATTACATGTTTCAAAATCAATTACAATATGTTGACAAAATATGAAAAGTTTGACGCCTTAACGTCCCATCCTCAAAAGCACTTGGTTACCTGTTTAGTGATTCCCTGAGAATACAAGTTGTTTAAAAAAGTGTCAACACGAAGGTTGATGAGTTCATAAGAGATTTCTTTAGAGAAGTAAACCATTTTCCTTGTAAAAGCTATAGAATATGTATTCAGAAAATCCAATATTTTCTTTAATATGTGTATGTAGTTCTAAATCCCGAGTGATGTGTAGTCCTAAATACCAAGATCGAAAGTGTACAGTAATATTCGTACTTATTGATATATATATATATATATATATATATATATATATATATATATATATATATATATATATATATAAGTGATTTTAAATTGAAATAAACCCCTTTTTCTTTTATAAAAATCCCGTAAACTTTATTTATTGTTAACTCTCTATATGAATCACTATAACCATACTATGACTAGAGGTAACCTGCACAACGTCTTTCAGACGCCCTGATCCTATGACTCTTGTCACCCGCAGACCTGTCGGTCTGGCTGTAGCTAGCAGCGAGGTGTGGGATGTCAACCCCAATATAGATCTATACACAATTATCACGCTCTCCCTACAATAGATTCTGGTTATAACTCACAGGAATTTGGGTTCCGTACTCGGACGTACGGGGAGTGAATGTTTCACCACTTAAGTTAACAAGTTTACGTGTAGTGTGCGTGAGTGTAGAACCTTTTTGTATGAATGTACCCTTTTTGTACGAGTGTGTTATGTGATGAATCATAAACAATACCTATTATAGTTTATCAAAACAAGGGTAGTAATGGTAACGTACGTAATCTATATTCAACGTAGTTCGTTCAATTGTTTGAGTAAAATGGATGTACTTTGATTATAACAATCGTGTTATTGATAGTTCCAAAGATCAAACAAATTATCAAACAATGACTATAAACAAGAACAACGAGGATTCACAAAGATAAACTTTCACTAAGAATGATAATCTCACAAAGAGATTATCGAATGCACAAAGCGGCTATTAGGGTTTTTGAAAGATGCTCTTTTTCAAACTTGTACAAAAGACTATATAGAACTAATCTAGGAAATCCCTACAAATCAAGGATATACCAACTAACTAATAGACGAAAACTATGGAAACTAGATAAGTACCAAATCTGTTACAAAAATTCTGAATATGAAACTATACACTGAGTAATTAATACGTTGATGTTGAAGCTGAGTCATACGCTGACGCTGAGTGATCAGTCTAAAACATCATCATATTATAAGGTTTGACCTTACAATCTCCCCCAATATGATGATGTTCAAAACCAGCTAGATTAGAACACCCCTGGACAAAAATTCTTCATACTCAGCTTCAGCTTCTACTTTCACTGGCCAGTAAGGACTATCTAGTAGCTCCTGTCTTCAATTCTATAACTCCATGGCAATCAGTATATGAAACTCTCCAGAGAGATCTTGATGACTCATGCACATTTGTCTTAAACCAAAAAGATGTTCTGTTGGAGCCCTTGGAATTTATGTAGTACGCTGAAAACACATTTTCCTGTTCTTATCAAGATAAAACATTCCATGTTCAGGAACAGAGATGAACTTATGTTGAACCGGATCAACACCAATAGGAAGAGAGTTGTTTATTTCTTCAACACCAAAATTTAGAACCAATACATCTTCACCATCAACTTGAAATCTAGTTCTTCTGATTCTTGGAACTGAGGAACTTGGGCCTTGCTACTGAGGACGCTCTGTAGGAACAAGATCAAGACGCTGAACTTTCTTGATCAGTAAGTGAAGAGCACAGGTCAGTTCTGAAGAAAGAGCTGAAGTTTGCTTGGATGCCAACTCGAGCAGTTCCATCCATTCAGAGTATCCGTATCTAATCATGTTGTCTCTCTTTATAACTTCAGTGTACGGATGTTGAGGACCTTGACGAGTGATCAGCAAAGTAAGGATTTTCTCGTCACGAGGTTTTGAGGTTTTAACTTTGATGATCTTGTCATTGCTTATTCTTCGTTTGAAAACATCTTGAAACCTTTTGAGATCGATTATGTCAAGAACACTATCAGTCCTTGACTTACTGCTACTGGAAGGAGGTTGTGAAGATTTATTTTTGGAATGATATTCTAGAAACCTTTGCATTTGACCTTCAAAGGATCCCATTGCCTGAAGTTTGTGCTGAATGAGAGATTCATCAGCTTGAGCAATATTCTTTAGAAGCTGAGCTTTATTGGTTACATCAAGGATTTGCTTAATTTGATCAGGGGTCATATTCCATTCAGATGCCAGATTTGATATGCTAACAATGGACTTATGTTTCTTGCTAAGAGGAGAAGTATCAGCATTCGAATCAGATGATTCAGTATCTGCTGCCTTTCGCTTTCGAGATAAAGGAACAAGATCCTCACTAACTACATCTGAGTTTTCACCTTGAACTGGCATAGTGGGATCTATGAAGTTCATGTCCAGCATCTGACACTCATCATCATGTTCATCTTCATCATCATGTTCACATTCTTCAGTAGGCTTTTCAGTTTCTGCTAGTCTATCAGACTCGTACTCAGGCTGTGGTGGCTCGGTTCTAGCAACAGACGCAGTTTCTCCCCCTTTTTTACCATCATCATCATTTGGGCCAGGGGAAGGATTTGACAAAATAACTCCCTTCAATTGGTTGACATCAGCCTCAATACGTAGAAGACGCTGACTCATATATCGAGTCACTGTAAGAAGCTCATTAAACGCTGAGGCCGGAATTTGAATGAGCTGAGTACTTGGAATTTCTTGTGATCGATGCTGCTCCGCCTGAGAAGGTTGCTCCCCCTGATATGGTTGCTCCCCCTAAGCAGATGACTCCCCATGAGCTCAATGAACCCTTTCAGTGACAGAAATAGTATGATGAGAAAGTTGAGGGGAGATATGACCATCGTCTTGTATTTCAGCATGAATTTCATCGTTATCAGCAGCTCCTTCATCAGTGTCAGCGTTTAGTGAAGGAACGGTATATGGATTCGCGATCCATTCTCGCATCCGATCAGAGATGCTGATATCATTGGCCAGTGGATCATCCTGATACATTCTTACTGACATGCATGGGCATTGGATGGGGTTTCCAGCGTGTGAGTAATAGGCTTCAGCATGAAATTTATCCAGGACAAGAGCAATCCAGCGTGGAAACGGAACCTGATCAGCTCTTACATTGGCCCGAAGAAGTTGGACAAGCTGATCGAAAAAGAAAGCCCCATAATCAACACGTTTGCTGAGGAGAAGTGAACATACCACTTGTTGCTCAAAGGCACTCAGTTGATCATCACTGCGACACTTACAAAGTGCCTCGGTGAAGAACTTCCATCCAGGAGTCATACATTGACGTAGAATGAGAGCCGGTCGAGCACCAGCCTTGGAGTGATCCTAGCCCAGTTGGTCAAAGAGGCATCGATAGCGTTCAATAGTTGGAAGCTCAGAGAATGGTTCAAAAATTGGTAACCTGAGTGCAGTATGGAGGAGATCAGTGTTGATGAAAACTGAGCGACAGCCACACCCAATAATGCCGGAGATGATGCTGTTTTCATTATTGACTATTGCGGTGTAGTAGAACTCACATACTTGTTCGGGAAAGAACTCTGATGGAACCTCACTGATAGCATATCGAAGTCTGCAAGATACTAGAAAATTGACAAAATCATCAATTCCAAGACCACGATGAACATCTGGTATATCAGGGTTGAAGACGACATTTGTGGCTTTGATGTATATGAGAAGAGGAGGAGAGTTTGGAGCTGGGATGACTCTTCTTGAGGTGGAGGAGAAAGTAAACAGTGATGCCGCCATTGTAGAGAGTTTGGATTCTAGGGTTTTGAAGAAAAGAGAAGGAAAATTGAATTGTGGGAGGAAAGTTTGGGGGAGAGGTGGTGAATGAGGTTTAAATATGGGATTAAACGATTTTTTAAAAAGGTAATGATTATCTTTTTCAAAAATAACTATGTATCTTAACAAACTGTCAAATCTGAAAAATAGTCGTTGTAATGAAGAGGAACCGACAATCAATGTCTGCGTAAGCGTTGAGATCAGTAACACTAAAAGTTACATGCTGAAAGAGAGTCTGTCGTCAATTCAAGGTACAACTTGCTTGTTTAGGGTTAGCAAGGTGGTTGGTGCGTGTGATAGATAATGGTTTAATTATTTAACCATCAGCACAGAGTGTTGAGTCTTTATCAGTGAGTGGTGGTTCTTACTGAATCATTAGACACTGAGTGAGAAGAAGGTGAAGAGAGGATTGTTGCGTGTGATAGTCCTTGGTGTTTTGGTCCAACCATCGGCAAAGACTGTTAGACTCTCATCAGCATGTGTTTTGTCACACTGAATCACAGAATCAGTGTGAGATTGGTAAGAAGGGATAGTTGCGTGTGATAGATCTTGGTGTTTTGTCTAACCATCGACAAAGAGTTTCAAGTTGTTATCAGTGTATGGTTTAATACAGTGAATCATTCAACTTTAGTTTAGAAGATTTGTAGAAGAGATAGAGATAAGAGATCATACAAGGTACTCAGCATGGAAAACATCATCAGCAAAAAAAAATACATCAGTTTATAAGACAATAGCAAACATTAGTAAAACAATTTTTATTTTTAATATAGAGTGATCATTCCAAGTTCTCCAATAATGTGAGCAGTAGTTTGAGTATCCAGGGCCTTGGTGAAAATATCAGCTAGTTGATCTGAAGTCTTAACATGTTCTAGAACAACCTTGCCCTTCTCAACATTGTCTCTGATGAAGTGATGTCTTATCTTGATATGCTTTGTCTTTAAGTGCTGAACAGGATTATGTGTGATCTGAATGGCACTAGTTTTATCACAGTATATAGGAGTCTTTGTGAATTTAAGCCCATGGTCTAAAAGCTGATTTTGAATCCATAAGAGCTGAGCACAACATCTCTCAGCTGCAAGATACTCAGCTTCTGCAGTGGAGATAGCTACTGAGGTTTGCTTCTTGCTAGACCAGCTGATTAGTCGATTTCTAAGGAAATGACATCCACCTGACATGCTCTTCTTGTCTAAGTTGCAACATGCATAGTCGGAATCAGTGTATCAAAAGAGTTTAAGTGCTGAGTCACGAGGGTACCACAATGCCAAGTTCTGAGTGCCCTTTAAGTATCGAAAAATGCGTTTAACTGCAATGAGATGAGACTCCTTGTTATTAGCTTGAAATCTAGCATAGAGAATGGTTCCAAACATGATATCAGGGCGACTTGCAGTGAGGTAGAGAAGAGATCCAATCATTCCTCGATAAAGAGAGTGATCAACATCAGTATCGGTGGGATTAGCGTGTAGCTTATCAGTCTTGGACACCGGAGTAGAGATCGGTTTGCAGTCGTTGAGAGAGTACTTAACAAGAATGTCAACAATATATTTACTTTGACAAATTGAGATACCTGATTTTTTTTGCTGAACCTCAACACCTAAGAAAAAGGTCATCTTCCCCGTCATGCTCATCTCGAACCTTTGAGACATGATCTCAGTGAATTCCTTGCTCAGCTTCTCATTTGGAGAGCCAAAGATGATATCATCGACATAGATTTGAACAAGAATCATGTCTGAGCCTTTGTTTTTGATGAAGAGTGTATTATCAATTGCTCCTCTTCTATAGCCATTTTCAAGAAGATATGATGTCAGTGTCTCATACCAAGCCCTGGGAGCTTGCTTCAGTCCATATACAGCTTTATCCAGTCTGTACAGATAGTCAGGGTGCTCTTTGTCTTCAAAACCTGGGGGATGTTTGAGAAATACTTCTTCTTCTAACACACCATGAAGAAATGCTGTTTTAACATCCATCTGGTAGACAATGAAGTTCATGTATGAAGCATATGCAAGGAACAGTCTGATTGCTTCAATGCGGGCAACTGGAGCAAAAGTCTCCCCGTAATCAATAGATTCAATTTGACTGAACCCCTGAGAAAAAAGTCTTGCTTTGTTGCGATTAATAACACCATGTTTATCAACCTTGTTTCGATAGACCCAGTGTGTTCATGTGATGGTCTTTCCTGATGGTCTAGGAACAAGAGTCCAAACCTTGTGCCTTTTGAACTCATTCAGCTCGTCTTGCATGGCTTTAATCCAGGCAGCGTGTTGAAGTGCTGAGTGTATCTTGTTAGGTAAGATCATTGAAACAAATTTAACATACATGCAAAAATTATTAGATACACGAGAGCTGGTTTGGACACCATCATGAAGATTTCCAATAATTTGATCAACAGGCTAATCTCGATGTTCTGGAGCTGATTCAAATGAGTTTGACGCTGAAGAGTTATCAATGAAACGAACATCAGTTACAGGAGAGTCTTCAAATTCAAGGGTTTCATCAGCATCTGACAAAAAAGTTGTCGTGCTGACTGCAGTGCCTTGATTGATAGGACTTGGGTCTGGAACGATAGGATCAGGAATGACAACTTCTTCTTCAGTATGTGAGACTTCATCAGATCGACATGAGAGAAGCTCTTGAAAAATAGAAGGGGAATGAGCTACTTTTTCATCAGTGTAAGATTCTTCATCAAACTTTACATGAATGGATTCCTCAATGCATTGCCTGTTCACATGAAAAACACGAAAAGCCTTTGAAATAGATGAATATCCAACAAAAATACCTTTGTCAGCCTTAGGCTCAAATTTTGATCTGGGATCGCGCTGATTAAGAATATAACAAATGCATCCAAACACATGAAAGAAGGATACGTCCAGCTTTCGACCTTTCAGCATCTCATATGGTGTCTTCTTGTGAACCCTGTGAATTAGAGAGCGATTCTGAGTATAACGTGTTGTATTAACAGCTTCAGCCCAAAACGACATAGGAAGACCAACATGAATCATTAAGGTCCTTCCTGCCTCAATCAGTGTTCAATTTCTTCGTTCAGCAACTCCATTTTGTTGAGGCGTGTGAGGAGCTGAAAAGTTCTACCCAATACCTTTAAAATCACAAAAGTCTTCAAGAGTTGAATTCCAGAACTCAGTGCCATGATCACTCCTTAGCTGCTTAACTTTGAGACCAGTCAGCATCTCGTTTTGTCGAATCAGTGAGATAATTTCCTATGCAGCTCGACCTTTCTTCTTCAAGAAAGCCACCCACGTAAATCGGGTAAACTCATCCACAACCACCAGCGTATACTTGTTTCCTCCTTGGGAACGAACAGGAATAGGTCCAAACAAGTCCATGTGTAGTAAATAAAGAGGAACAGATATGCTAGAACATGACTTGGGTTTGAATGATGACTTGGTTTGCTTTCCTTGTTCACACGCTGAGCATATCTTGTCTTTAACAAAGCTGAATTTTAGGAGACCTCTAACTAGATCTTGATTGGATATTTTAGATAGATTCTTAAAGTTCAAGTGAGAGAACCTTTTGTGCCAAATCCAGCTGAGATTGGTTTGAGATTTGGTAAAGAAACATTGCATCAGTGCCTTGTCACTTGAGAACATGTCAAGAACATATATATCATCTTTTCTACTTGCTGATAGTACAACGTTCTTGTCAGTGTTGATGACTCTTCCTTCCTTCTTTGTAAAATGAACTTCATAATCAGCATCACATAATTGGCTGATTGAGATAAGATTGTGTTTGAGACCCTTTACATGTGAAACATTCTGAAACACCACATTATTGCACTTGATGTTCCCATATCCTTTAGTAAACCCCTTTCCATTGTCTCCGTATGTTACTGCATGACCAGTTTTCTTGACATAATCATCCAGGAGAGACTTGGATCCTGTCATATGTCTTGAGCAACCGCTGTCTAAGTACCAAAGATGCTCTTGACCCTGCAGTGCTGAGAAACTAGTTAGAACACACTAACCCATTGTAAGATGGGTCATTCACAAAGTTATTTGACAATATATTATAGCACTCTTTAGGAAGATAGCTCAAAGAATTTGATTTAAGAGTCCATCTTTCATTTCTAACTTTGATGTTGTCAGCTCTTAACGATGTTTTATCAAACTTGCATTCACTGATCTTGTGAGAGTTGTCACCACATCTGTAACAAACTCTAGTAACAAAGTTTTTCTTAGTGAGCAGATTTCTAGATTTAACACATTTGGATTTGAAAGATTCACCAAGTGAACTTTGAGTCCTTTTGTTAGACAATGAATTACAACTGAATTTAGTGTCAGAAGAACTATGATCAGTGATGGATAAGGAGCTGACATCAGTATCAGATTTAGACTTATGCACTGAAACACTACAATCAGGATAATGTTTAAGTTGTTCATGAACAGCATGAAACACTCCATTTGAGATAGGAAGTGCGATAATATTTTCAGTGAGAGGAGTTGTTCTGTCAAGATGTGCAGGGTAAGAAGTAGGATCAATTCCGGTAATTTCAATATTACACTCAGTAACACCATTAGAATCAGTAACACAGTATTCATCAATGAGACTCTGATTAACAAAAGTGTTGCTGATAAATTTGTTTTTGAAACTATCTTTCAATTCATTCATGGAATAAATTTCATATTTTTTTTCTTGAGATTTAAAAACTTTTTCAGCTTCAGCAAAATTTCCCCCAAGGATTTTCTCACATGAATGAGGTATTTGAGCAGAAATTTAACTTCATCATCTGATGACTCCTCATCAGTATGTTCTATCTTAGCCATCAGACATTTAACTTCAACATCTGATGACTCCTCATCAGTCTTCCATTTTTCTTCTTCAGCAACAAGAACTTTATGTTCCAAGTTCTCTGCTTTCATCTTCTTAACCAACTTGTTGTACTTCTGCTTCCAGTATTCCTCCGAGCTTTGGGTTCTTCTTTTCTTGCATTCTTTTGCAAAATGATCAGTGCTACCACAGTTAAAGCACTGAGCTTTGCCTTTCTTTTCGGCAACATGTTTTTTGATGGCATCTAACCTTTTAGAAGATTTCCCATCCATCCTCTTCTAAAACTTTGAGAAATTACGGCCTGATTTCTCAAAAGTCTTCACAATGAAAGCAACACTAGCAACTACCTTTTCCATATCATCAGTCTCACTTTTAGAAGAATCAGTGTCTGAATGGTTTTCAGTGTCTGACTCTGACACTTGATTTTTGTTTGAAAATAATGCCACTGACGACTCATGTTGAGCATCCTTCATCAGCTCCTTTCTCTGGAGCTTGGATTCCTTATAGTATCAAAGATTTACATAGAGACTTTGTAAATCCATTGTGTTGATCTTCTCACTATTTTTCAGCACATCAACATGATTCTCCCAACCTGCACCCAGAGAATCCAAAAACTTCTGCACTAGAACAATTCGATGCTTCAACTGATCTAGTCTCCGCAGATCATTAACAAGAGTATTAAACCTGTTGAAGGTTTGAGTCAGGGTTTCAGCTTTCTTTGCAAAGAAATGTTCATACCTTCTGTTTAGATCATTTATCTGAGTGGCCTTGACTTCCTTAGTGCCTTCAAAAGACACAGTCAGCGTGTCCATCATTTCTTTTGCTGAGATGCAGTTCTGAACCAGCCCAAAGACATTATATGGCAAAACATAGCTGATTGCAGCCCGAGCACGTACATCTAGACCATTCTTTCTTTTATCATCTGTTGTCCATTTCTCCCTAGGTGTCTTCTTCATGTCACCCTCAGGAGCATTGTTTTTCAAGGGATGATACATCGGAACATATGGACCATCATTGACGATATCCAACATGTCTTCATCTATAGATTCCAATGCATAGAGAGCTTTGATTTTCCACATAGCAAAATTGATTTCATCAAATGGAGGAATTTTAGCAGAAGAATGATTTGATGAATTTAAAGAAGAAGACGATGAAGCCATTTGTTTGATAAGAGAACCTTGCTCTGATACCAATTGATAGTTCCAAAGATCAAACAAATTATCAAACAATGACTATAAACAAGAACAACGAGGATTCACAAAGATAAACTTTCACTAAGAAAGATAATCTCACAAAGAGATTATCGAATGAAAAAAGCGGCTATTAGGGTTTTTGAAAGATGCCCTTTTACAAACTTGTACAAAAGACTATATAGAACTAATCTAGGCAATCCCTACAAATCAGGGATATACCAACTAATTAATAGACGAAAACTATAGAAACTAGATAAGTACCAAATCTGTTAGAAAAATTATGAATATGAAACTATACACTGAGTAATTAATACATTGACGCTGACGTTGAGTCAGACGCTGACGCTGAGTGATCAGTCTCAAACATCATCATATTATAAGGTTCGACCTTACAGTTATCCTTTATATTTCATATGTATATCTTTATCAAAATCCATTTATTAACTGATGCATGTTCATATACCAAGATAAAATATCATTCTTTTGTAATAACATACATTCACATAAGGATATACACCTTGCTCAACATGATACAAGGTGATAATAATATGTTAGCATTTTTCTGTTTATAACAGCTTCAATCACTGTTATTAGGAAATTTATAAAAACTAAATAAAAGATCCAAATCAGAATCTGTAAATTCTGGGAGTTTGGTTAATGAGTATAGTTAGTTCATAAATGTTTCCATGATTTTTAGTGACCTCCAACTTACGTGAAAACGTCCATAAACACAGACTAGTCCGGTTTGGTTCTTGAAGTGATAGGCAATTTTGTAAAAATCACCATAAATTGTATAAAAATCGTATGGAGATGTGGAAGTAGTCATTGTAAAGCTAAGAACTTGAAATACTTTCACGTTGTACATTTTTGAAAAAAAAAATGTTTTAGTTGACCTAAACAGTCCGTGACTGGAGTCCAACTTTTCTGATGTAAACTGTTAGAAATATTTAGTTGTGTTCTTGATGATTTGACTTGTATTCTCCCCCTTAGAACATAAGAAAATATGAAAATGTAGGGGTATGAACTCACCTTATGTGATTTCAGTAGATGGTCATTGAAAGATGGAAGTCATCAACCCAAGAACACTTGAAGATGCCTTGAAGATCTTCGAGAATCTAATATCGAAGTGATGGAGTTTGTGTAAGCAATCAATGATTTGAGTAGAATGAAGTGCAATAATCACAAGGAGGATGAATTATACTTACCAAGAGTGTGAGAAAGCTTGATAATCAACCTTAAATCTCGAATTTGAGGGAGGAAGTTTGAGAGGAAGAGTGGAGTTGGATCCTTGGTGAAATGAGAGAAAATGAGAGAAGTGATGAGAGAGGATGGGTTGTTCCACCTCTAAGAATTTGGGAGAGGCTGAAAATTGAGTGGGAAAGGACATTGAAGTGACCTAGGTAAGGTCGGGAGGTGTGGCTGGTCATAGAGTGGGTATGGGGGTGGTTGCTTGTGTCATAAGTAAAGCAAAGTCAACACTCCACCTCAATTATTAACCCACTAGAGTTTATTATTTAAATAAGGATTTTCATGAAAATATGAGTAAATTATGAATATTTAGGGTTTATTATGTTAAAATACGAGTTTGAGTGAAAATCCCGCGTTAAAATCATGAAAAACAAAGCTAAAATGAAGTCGTAGTCGAAAACCGGAAAAAAAAATTGGTCTTCCAGCGAGGCTTCTCGTAAGGGGCCGTAGGTTCAGTCCCTTCTGATGTTGGGCCGAAGCGAGATGAAGCGAACATCAATAAGCGAAATAGGCCGAAGGGCGAGTAGGAAGGAAATGGGCCGAGGCTCAGGTTCGGGCCTTGAGCGAGGTTCGGGCCTTGTGCGAGGTTTGGTCCCAAGTGTGAGGTTTCGGTTCCGGAAGTAAGAAGCGAAGTAGACCGAATGAACAGTAGCTTCGGGTTCGGCTCAGGAGGGTTCGGCTCTTGCTGTTTTTGGTCCAAGGAGTTCGGCCCTAAGAGGCTGCGACCCTATAAAGGGTTTTCGGTTCTTTTAGGGTATTTTACTCGTTCTAACCCCGTTTTAAGCGGTTTTTGACCCGGTTAAAGGTCGGAATGACCCGAATGACTTCAAAAAGTTACGAGAACCATTGAGAGAGATTTGGGAGAGATTTCAAATAGAAAGATACAGAGTGAAAACGATTGAGAGTTGTTTCGTTTGTGCCCTTTTTGAGTGTCCGGCTTCGCAACGCAAGGTCCGTAAACCTCATTAAGCTATGTTTTTATGTCTTACACACTGCCGATGAGTGTGCATTTGTGTTTTATCGCTTTGGTTCATTGTTTACTGCATTTAAGGCTTAGGAAGAATTAAATCACATGGATTTTTCAAATGATGCTTTCTCATTAAAATAACGGATTGTTTAGTAAATACACCACGTAAACCCTAATACGCAAGAGCTAATTGGGTCGTCCGGTTTAACTTATTGACTTTGTTTGACTTTGATTTGACCCGAATTTGACTATTGTCACATTATCCCCCCGTTAGAGGGAATTTCGTCCCGAAATTTACGTTTGGAATGGGACTTCAAGAGTTAGGAAAAAGATGCTGGTATTTTTGTTTCATTTGATCTTCGCATTCCCAGGTGAACTCAGGTCCCCGTTTAGCGTTCTAGCGGACCTTTACAATGGGAATATGACTCTGTTTTGTTCCCTTGATCTCTCGGTCCATGACTTCGACTGGTTCTTCCACGAAGTGGAGATTTTCGTTAACTTCGACTTCGTCGAGAGGTATTACAAGTGTCTCATCCGATAGGCACTTTTTCAAGTTTGATACGTGGAAGGTAGGGTGTATGTTACTAAGTTCTTGTGGTAATCGGAGTTTGTACGCCACAGGACCAATCCTGGCAAGGATTTCAAATGGTCCGATGTACCTTGGGTTTAGTTTCCCACGCTTACCGAAGCGTATCATTCCTTTCCAAGGGGAAACTTTTATTAGTAGCCAATCTCCGACTTGGAATTCCAAGGCTTTGCGTCGCTTGTCTGCGAAACTCTTTTGTCGATCACAAGACGCCTTCAGTCTTTCACGAATTTGAACAATCTTTTCTGTGGTCTCCCTTATGATTTCAGGCCCGGTAAGGGTGCTGTCAGGGACTTGCCCCCTAGCTAGCTGAGTATCCCCCACTTTGGCCCAATACAGGGGTGATCTACACTTGGGACCGTAGAGAGCTTCGAATGGAACGACTCCAATGCTAGTGTGATAGCTGTCATTATAGGAAAATTCGATAAGTGGTAAATGAGTATCCCACGCCTTACCAAATTCTATCACACAGGCCCTCAACATGTCTTCTAACGTCTGTATGGTGTGCTCGCTCTGCCCGTCGGTTTGCGGATGATAGGCTGTACTCATATCTAGCCTAGTTCCCAGATATTTCTATAAGGAATGCCAAAATCGCGAGGTGAATCTACTATCTCGGTCAGAGATAATGGATATTGGTACACCATGCATTCGTACAATCTCCTTGATGTATGTCCTGGTTAACTTTTCCATCTTGTCGGTTTCCTTTATTGGTAGGAAGTGCGCACACTTGCTCAATCTATCTACGATTACCCATATGGTGTCAAGCCTACCCGATGTCTTAGGTAGCTTGGTTATGAAATCCATGGTTATCCGGTCCTACTTCCACTCGGGTATATCCGGCTGTTGTAGTAGTCCTGATGGCCTCTGGTATTCTACCTTGACCTTGGTGCAAGTCAGACACTTGCCCACATAGGTAGCAATCTCAGCTTTCATGTTCGGCCACCAGTACAACTTCTTGAGGTCTAGATACATCTTATCTGAACCTGGATGGATGGAATATCGTGTCTTGTGTGCTTCATTCATGAAAACGTTTCGGAACCCACCGAACTTCGGTGTCCAGATCCGGTTCATGAGGTAGCGAGCTCCGTACTCCTTGACTTCTAGGTTTTTATCCATCCCTCTCAATGCCTCACCTATCATGTTTTCGGTTTTCAAGGCTTCACGTTGAGATTTCTTGATTTGTGTGAACAGATGCGAATGGATTCTCATCGTTAGTGACTTCACCCGGTGACCCAAGTATTCTTTTCTACTTAGGGCATCGGCTACAACATCAGCCTTGCCCGGATGATAACGGATTTCGCACTCATAATCGTTTAGTAGCTCTACCCATCTTCTTTGTCGCATGTTGTGCTCTTTTTGATTGAGGATATGCTGAAGACTTTTGTGATCGGTAAAGATGGTGCACTTTGTGCTGTAGAGGTAGTGTCTCCAGATCTTCAAGGCGAACACTACCGCTCCCAATTCGAGGTTGTGGGTGGTATAGTTAACTTCGTGGGTCTTAAATTGCCTTGATGCGTAAGAGATAACCTTTCCCCTTTGCATGAGCACACAACTGAGACCTTGATTCGAAGCATCGCAATACACCACAAAATCATCAGTTCCTTCTGGAAGAGACAAGATTGGTGCGCTGCATACGGCTTGCTTTAGTGTCTTGAAGGCGGCTTCTTGTTTATCTTCCCATCTGAACACCACACCTTTCTGATTCAGGGTGGTGAGGGGCTTAACAATCTTGGAGAAGTTCTGTATGAATCTTCGGTAGTAGCCTGCGAGTCCCAAAAATTGTCGGATTTCTGTTGGTATTGTAGGTGCTGACCAATTTTCAATCGCCTTGATCTTCGAGGGATCCACATGTATTCCTTCCTTGCTTACCACGTGGCCAAGGAATCCCACTTCTCAGAGCCAAAATTCGCACTTTGAAAACTTAGCGTAAAGCTTCTCAGCTCTTAGAGTCTCCAGAACTAGTCATACGTGCTGCTTGTGCTCTTCTTCGCTTCCCGAATAGACCAAGATATCATCGATGAACACGATCACGAATTTATCTAGGAAGGGTCGACACACTTGGTTCATCAAATCCATGAACACCACAGGTGCGTTGGTTAATCCGAATGGCATCACTACGAACTCGTAGTGCCCATAGCGAGTTCTGAATGCTGTCTTGGGACATCTTCTTCTTGAACTCGCAGCTGATGATAGCCCGACCTCAAGTCGATTTTTGAAAAATAACTTGCTCCTTGAAGTTGATCGAAAAGGTCGCCGATTCGGGGCAGGGGATATCAGTTCTTGATGGTAAGTTTGTTTAATTCCCTGTAGTCGATGCACATGCGAAATGATCCATCCTTCTTTTTCACAAAAAGGACTGGTGCACCCCATGATGAAAAGCTCGATCTAATGAACCCTTTGCTCAATAGTTCATTCAACTGGCTGGACAGTTCTTGCATCTCTGCCGGTGCTAGGTGTTATGGAGCTTTGGAAACGGGGGTAGCTCCAGGAACTAAGTCGATTCGGAATTCGACTTGTCGTGCAAGTGGTACACCTGGCAGGTCGTCGGGGAATACGTCCGGGAAGTTGCATACTTCTGGAATTTCTTTGATGTCTTTCACCTCTTGTTTCTTGTCTACGATGTGGGCTAAGAATGCGTGGTATTCCTTTCGGAGGTACTTTTGGGCTTTGACGCAAGAGATGATTTGGAAATTTGCACTGGGTTTATCTCCATAGATGAGGAGGGTTTCGCCGTTTGGCAGATTAAGGTGAACAACCCTTTTGTAACATAGGATGTCGACACAATGAGAGCTTAACCAATCCATACCAATGATTATGTCGAAACTTTTTATGTTGACTGGCATTAGATCAATTTTTAACGAATGGTTGTCTAGAGTGAGAGTACACCCTATGTAAATATCGTTAGTGCGCTCAACTTTTCCGTTTGCCATTGCTACGACGTAAGAATCTTTTAATGACTTGGAATTTTGTTTAAGTATATGTTTGAATTGGTGACTTACGAAACTTCTTTCTTCCCCACTATCGAAAAGTACGCATGCATAAGAGTTATTGAGGAGAAACGTACCGGTAACCACGGTGGGGTCCCTGACTACTTCCCCGTGTCCTAAAGTTAGGACTCTCCCTGCATTCCCGGTATTTGTGTTTCGTGTTTTTGGCCAGTTTCTTTTGTAGTGCCCTGTCTCTCCACAACCATAACAGGTTTGGCTTGCTCCAGTGCTGGCGGCCATGGCGGCTTGAGTGGCGGGTTGGCTCGTCGCTCTACAGAATCGTATAGTGTGTCCCTTCTTGTTGCAGTTATCGCAGTGTAACTCTCGACAAGCACCGTTGTGGTGGTAGCTACACTTGTTGCACTTGGGAAGAGTTCCCGTGTACTGTTCCGGCGGCGCTGGAGTGGTGGCAGTATTAGGAGCTACATTTGTTGAACTTGGGAAGAGGAACCACGAGAGCGGTCTTTTGGCTATTTCTACACTCGCAACTCTCAAGCATCGTCTCCATCTCGGAGATCCAGTTCATGACTTCCACCGGCATCAGGCGTCCAGGTAGACTCGGTGGTTTGGATGCCATGAAATCCTTCCATGTCCGTCATTTCCTCCATCCTGGTGGTTTTGCCTAAGTATCGGTGGGTTGGCTTGACCAACGATCCCACTGTAGTTTCCCTCCCCAGTCTGCCCTTCATTCAACTCGGACTGTTCGATCTGTATGGTCGCTTCCTCTCGATTATACTGGAGCAAATGTCTGGTTTCCTCCATTTGACGATCCAACATCGCCTGGATCATCGCTTGCGCTCCGACCATCGTTATTGGCTCAGTAGTGGCTACCACAACCGATATTTGTTCAATCACTGGGGGTTGGTTTCGGTTCCCATTTGTATTCACGTTTCCGCTACGGGTCCTTTCCATCTTGATCTATACACCGAATATGGTGAATCTAGATCTTTATTTAGGATTGAAGTTTAAATCATCTTTATCACTCCAAAACGTTTGTATGCTAGTTCTAATATCATATTCGTACGTTTAGAATCCTAAACACATAAGGTTTCTAGATCCGGTCGGCAACATACCATAGATCTGATCAAACTGTAGCATAACAAATCATTTAGCACGTAAAAGCAATTTAGGCATCATCCCTAAAATAAGCTAGTGCTCACACCTCACAATCATCGCTTAGCATTCTAAGTTTAAGTCTAGAAATTTCCTACAAATTCCTAGTGCGCTTAAAGTAATGCTCTGATACCAACTGTGACATCCCAATTTTTACGGCCAGAAAAGACCGATTTTGTTTATGCTTTATAAAAATAGAGTACTTTTTTTCATAAAAATATTGCGGAATTTGTTCCCAGAAAAATACGATAAATATGTTATCAAAACATTTTCGAAGAAACGTATTTTATTCATTTTAAAACATTTGGGATGTCGTCGTCAATACAGAAACATAAGCATAAACAGAACTTACATTTATTTACACTAGTGATCTATATCTCTGTAATCTCTCAGTGTAATGTGAGTTCATATCAACACCTATGATATAAATAAACTGAGTGGGTCAGGTTGGAAAACCTGGTGAGTACATAGGGTTTTCAACCCACAATAATATAATTATTATGTTTAAACGATCAAACAATCAACCCAATTACCCATCCCCATTATCTTCTTTAATCTTAAGGATCTACCCTAAGAATCAGCTATTCCTTGTTCATTCATTCCTAAGGATCATCCTAAGGAATCGGCACAAAGTCCATCGTTGCCACGGTTTACACAACGGGTAGTAAGTCTGCATAGTCGCCAGGGTTTAGGTATCAAGTTTGCATGATCATTAAGGTTTAGGCATCAAGTCTGCATGATCACCAGGGTTTATGCATCAAGTCTACATGATCACCAGGGTTTAGGCATCAAGTCTACATGATCACCATGGTTTAGGCATTAAGTCTGCATGATCACCATGGTTTAGAGTACACCGGGTGAACACATCGTTCACAACACCTACAGGTTGCAAGCCTGCTAGTGTTCCACTGGACTGTCTAGAATAGTCTGTGGTTGTCATCCATACTCTGCTGAATGACGGGACCATCATTTGGGAAAAAGGCTTCTCACATCGTCCACCTCTCACCCTCACCTCGTGGTCTATAACACCTCTCAACTCATCATTCAACTCATATTCCATCTATTATATCTACCCATGTTTACCACAACATTATCGTAGATATAAAATACATATATAGTTTAAATCATCTAAAACATGTATAAAATCGTTCATTTAGCATAATATGCACACATAGAACGTAATTTATATAAAATACTTCATATCTATGTGTAAGATGAAAGTAACTATGCATTCACTTGAAAAGGTGGTGATTCCGAACTCAGACAGCGCTTCACTTCTTGAAAAAAAAAAATCTTCGACGAAACCTAGTATTATTACTACTAGAGTTTAGTCTATTATTCACCGAGACTAATTAACAGTCTAGCTATTATTACTATTATATAACCGTTAAATAATACATATATAACCCATAATAATAGCCCAATTACTTATTATATGTTCTTAATAACGTTAATACAATTAAACAAAAACTATATTAAAAATAGCGTAGGCGTAACTCACTTACAATGGGTTTTATAGAAAACCAGGCTTTGTTTGGAGCAGCATTCCCGTGTGGAAAATCTCTTCTTCTCGGAGCCGTCGAGCACTCAGTGGCTTCCGCCTCGTGCTAGGGAGGTTCCCTAGGCTTTTCGGGGGGTTTCGGGGCTAGAGAGAGGTTCTAGAGAGAAAGAGTAAAGAGAAGAAAGAATGAGAAAGGTATGAAGAAAATGAGGGTGGGAGAGGTTCTATTTATAGGGTGAAAATGGTTGAACTTGGTGCCACATGTCACCATCTAGTGGCAAGACTTGGGGAGAAAGCAATGGCCAAGATTGTGCCACATCACCCATTTTCGCACAACACACTTCCGACTTCTAAAATCCGTTAATTTCACATACGACCTCCGTTTTTGACATTTTTTAAATCTATGCGTAGGTAAAAATAATATCTACAACTTTCATTTTGACTCCGTCGGCTAATTCTTGACCGATCTTAAATTTAACAGTATGAGGCGTTTAGACTGTTAAATGACCGCGAAGAATTTGTAAATCCTTCATACGGACTCTCTTTTCGTCTCTCTTTTTACTGTTAAGTTCCTATTAATGAGATCTTCAACTCTCATTTAAGTCATGTAAGCCAAAAACCGCTCGAACTAAAATTCGAGTTTCGGGTCGTGCACTGCTAAGCCGAATCTTAGAGAAATCATAACTTCTTCATACGAAGTCAGATTTGGGCGTTCTTTTTATGGATTTTCTCGGTTTAACATATTCTAAGACTTTCTTGTAGATCACTAAGGCTAAAAATTCCTCCATCGTAAAATCACTATTTACGCATCCCGGTGCCATTCTGGTTCCGTCGCGAAACTTCGACGAGTCATAACTTCTTCGTTATAACTCAGATTTCGACATTCTTTATATTTATGGAAACCTTGTGACATATTATACAACTTGGTTAAGATTATTTATTCTAAATAATATTTTTGTCGAAAAGTCATTTTCGACCCCTATTACCTCTCAATTGACTAGCCCGGATCTACGGGCGTTACAAGGTTCGTGTAAGGAAATGTTACAAAAGTAGTCTATATGAAAATTGTTTTTATAGAAATGGTCCTTTTGGTGATAAACTGTGTAAGACTGGTCCCTGTGGAATGAACTCTATGATGAATTATAGAACACAAATAGAATAAACAGGAAAAATTCCACCGTTTAGATGATTATACACTAACATGATGGTTTAAAAGATCAATATACAGTAATGTACTTTAATAAAAAAAATAAAAGGGCTAAAAAAAGAACAAAAAAATTATGAAATTAAAGTAAACAAAATAAAAAGCAGCAATATAAAAGACGTCAATCACATTTAATACATTTTCGGAACATTAGTTTGGATCTTACAGTAAATACATGAAAAAAGAACATAAGAGAAATAGAATAACAGAAAAGAAACACAATGAAAAAGAAAGAAAAGAAAAGTGCATTTGTCAAAATTGTTACATGTTTATCAAAATACACATTAGAAACAAAACAAAAAAACATAAAAACACCTTCATAATCAACAGATAAATCATGAATTTCAAAATGATTATACACTAACCTGATGATCTGAAATTATGTGAATGAAAGGTTGTTGGATTTGGGGGTTCTCTACAGAATTCAGGAATCAAAAGACAAGCACGCAACAGGTATTTGAAAATGAAAACGTAATAAATTGTTACTGTGGAAAGGCTTTTATAACTGCAAATAAGAAATAAGGAAATAACAAAATAACAAAATCACAAGTTGATGATTTGAAACGTATGATATTTAGCCTATAAATCCGGAATAGTAATCAGATTTGAATATTATCAATCTCAATCCATTTCAAATTTTTACTGATTATATGCAGAGAAGTAATTTGAATTTAAATGTATACTGATTTTATGGAATTATATGGGTTTTATTAGCATTAATTTGGCAGATTGTGAACTCCTTTTTTGCAGGGATTTGAATGGATTACTAATTTTATGGTATTGACTTTCGATTGCAGATAATTTAGGAAATAAGATAATGATAGATAATTTTCGGATATTTAGGAAGTGAATTCGATGGATGCAGCGAGCTAGTGGGCGGGAAAAGTAGAGAATAGATAGATGGTATAATGACACGTGGCATGAGACATTGCTTATAAGAGGACATGTGGTTGGTTTAGGAGTGTTTTATTAAGCATGGAGATTCTCATGCAATACAATTCTCACAGAATGTCAATCTCACAAAATGTCAATCTCATAGAATGCTAACATATTTTGAAGTGGCTTAGAGATCAAACATACACAAGACATATAGAAACGAAACAAGAAAGTGAAAGAGGATTCTTTCAAGAATGCCAATATTTTTTTTGTAAGAGATTTCAAGAATGAATGTAATTTATGTTCATAGTTGTATTCTTTAATAATGAATGTAATTATTTATTCTAAACTATTAACCTTCGTCTTATATAAAATTTATATTCATTAAAAATTATTGGTCTTGATAATTTGTGTTTATAATATTATGTTCATAGTTGTATACCATTCTGAAAGAATTACAGAATATCATTCTAACAAAATAAAATTCTAATAGAATAAAATCGATTTATGCTTACAAATTACGTTTCAAATTGAATTAAGTTGAAAAAAAAAATCAGATTTTTTAAATCAAAATCATTAATTATCCCATAAATCTCGACTTTTCCTTTTTAAATTCGTCTCAATTGACTAAAATGCCCTGATTCTTAATTTTATGTGATTATATGGTACATGTTACCTTATTGTACCATCATAGACCGTCAGATCATGATCTTTGATTATATTCCATCCGATGGTCCAGATATGTGCATTCTAGCACACAATAGTTAGTAGAAACAAAATAACCCGACCCTATATATATATATATATATATATATATATATATATATATATATATATATATATATATATATATCTTTAGCAAGAGATATAAACACCAATAACCCACTACACATGACTGAAAAAGACCAAAAACAGAAAATCCCGTTAAACCTCGTTTTCCGGCGGTTTAAGGATCGTCGGAGGTAACTCCTGTTGGATAATCTTGATGATGGGTTAAGTCCATTTTGGTTCATGGGTTTAGATAGGTCAATTATGAATGTTTTTCTTAATAATAAAAGTTTGGTAAAAGTTGTTACCGGGTCTTAGGGAGGTAGTTTGAAGGGTAGAAGAAATCAGTTAGTTTTTAGGTGAGATAAATATTATTCTATTGTTTTGCATGTTCTCACGTGAGTAAGGCTATATATAAGCCTTCTTCACTTTTCACTTTCGCTTCAAAAGAGAGTATGGCATCAAATCTTTTTCTCCTGCAACTTTGAATTACCTTTTTGGTTACTTAGTAGAAATTCATTTATATTCTCCTGTAAAGTCACTTTTACTGTGAGTTTTGAGAGTCCATTTCCAAAATTTGGTATCTGACCTAGGTTCAGACCTTGTTCTTAGCAAGAAAGATAAATTAATGATTGCAACCTTATTTAATCAGGTCAAGAGTACGGTACCAAGCAGCAAGGTTGATCGAGTTTGGTGATCAGAAGAAAGAAGCAATAGAATTTTTTCTCTGTATGTTAGCAAGCAAGAAACAGAACGCAAGCAGCAAGAATTAGTAAGCAAGAAAGCAAGTGCCAAAATATTTTTTCTGTATGTTAGCAAGCAAGAAACAGAACGCAAGCAACAAGAATTAGTAAGCAAGAAACCAAGTGACAAGAAGAAAGAAGAAAAGAAAGTAGTAGCAAGAAAAGAAAACAGTTAGAAAGAAGCAAGAAGCAAGAACAAGATCAAAACCATTTTGGAACTCGAAAGTTTAGCAAGATATTGGTTGAAATGGACTACACTTCGTGGTTGATTATGGTTGAAACGGTGCTAAGGGCATACGGTTTATGGGATTCGGTGGATCCCAGGGGAAATTTGGAAGCAAAGAAGAACCACACCACCAAAGCCATTATCTTTCAAACCTTACCAGAAGATATTCTATTGCAAGTCTCTAGACATGAAGATGTAAAGGATGTTTGGGAAGCAATTCGGGTTCAATACTTAAGAGCCGATCGAGTCCAAAAGGCATGTTTACAAACTCTTAGGAGTAAGTTGGAGATGCTAAAGATGAAGGAAAACGAGACTATTAATGATTTTCCGGGCAAGATTACTGGCATAATGGCAAATTTTAAAAGTCTCGGTTCAAGCCATAAAAAAGAAGTGATAGTGAGAAAGCTTCTCAATTCAGCTCCAAAGAAATATTTACCAATCATTGCCTCCATCGAGTAATACTTGGATATTGAAACCATGTCTTTTGAAGAAGCAGTGGGAAGACTCAAAGCATATGAAGAAAGACTCAAAAGCCATGATGAAAAAGATGAAGAGTAAGGACAATAAGAACAAGTTTTACTAACTAATGGTGAGCATGATGATAAGCAATATGGACGAGGAAGAGGTCGAGGAAGAGGATTCGATAGAGGTGAAAGAGGTCGTGGAAGAGGCTCGGGTCGAGGTGATAAGAGTGGGATTAGATGCTATGATTGTGGAGCATTTGGACACTTTACAAATGAGTGTACCAAATGGAATGACAAAGAGAACGAAGCCAATTTGATAGAAGAAGAAGAATCGGCTTTATTGTGATGAAGAAATATGTCAAAATCATCAAGATTAGGGGGTGGATGTTGGATAATCTTGATGATGGGTTAAGTCCATTTTGGTTCATGGGTTTAGATAGGTCTATTATGCACGTTTTTCTTAATAATAAAAGCTTGGTAAAAGTTGTTACCAAGTATTCGGGAGGTAGTTTGAAAGGTAGAAGAAACCAACAAATTTTTAGGTGAGATAAGTATTATTCTATTGTTTTGCATGTTCCCATGTAAGTAAGGCTATATAGCCTTCTTCACTTTTCACTTTAGCTTTAACAAGAGAATATGACATCAAGTCTTTTTCTCCTCCAATTTTGAATTACCTTTTTGGTTACTTAGTAGAAAGTCATTTATTTTCTCCTATAAGGTCACTTTTACTCAGTGACGTAGCTAAGATTTACTTAGTGGGGTGTATGGCCCCACCTGAAAATGGACCCCAACTGTTAATTCTTTTTTTAAAGGAATGGTCCCTCATTGAGATTTGGTATGGCCCCTCTTGACTTTGGTTAAAATTTTCAGAAACCTTTTGTTTTACTCTGCACGCTTCCACTATCTTCTAAAATCCCCCAATCCCCAACATATCAAGAACCTCCATTTTCATTTATTTTCTCTGTGATTGTAACCTAGCTAGCCGCTGGTTCCTTAAGATGAAGTTGTCGGAAACTCGGAGGGTCAAAGACAACCGGCAAGCTCGCTCCAACAACCGGAAGTTTGTGAGTCCATCGTCCTTGGTATGATTTGTTTGGTTAAATATGTTGGTTCTTTGAAATTGATTCTGTATTTCTGTTAGATTGTTTTTACATATGTTCGATTCTTTGGTATTTTGGGAAAGGTTGAAGCTTGTTAGTTTTTTTTGGGTTTTCATATATTGAGAGAAAAAAAAAAGTTATGAGAGGTTCGTTGGATTGTATTATATTGTAATAATAGTTCTTTGGGATTGTTAAAAATGTTAATTCTTTGATTATTTATAAAAATATCTTAGTTATAAAAAATTAGGATACACGATTATAAATATCAAATATATTAACTATAAGGAAAAATTGACTCATATTAGTATATATGGAACAGGAAGCAGGTGAAGTAATATCAAATATTATATATAAATGATTGTAATTGAGATTATCTGTTTAAACATATTAACGCATATATGGCAAAAAATGGTTATTTACCTTCTGTTCAAAACATTTTGAACTAGAATTCTAATAATTTATATTTTAAATTTGCTATCTATAGTTCAATGATTATTTAACAAAGAAAATGTTAAGATATTTGAAAAGAAAACCATCAACAAATGAAGCATCTTCATCCGGAAATGTTTCTAACGAAATTCCCCAACCTATCTCAATTCCATCTGTCCCGATTGAAGATGATATGATTGACATTCCTTGGGATCCGACTGATAGAAAAACGTTTTCACATTTTCACCCTAATCAAAGAGATGAAATAAGAAGAATATATTTAATTAGATGACCTTCTCAACCACGTGTTCATAAGTTTCCACCAAGGGTGATAGGAAAGAGGACAAGATATTTTAATCCCACTTGGTTTAATGATTACAGAAATTGGTTGGAATATAGTGTGAAAAAAGATGAAGCATTTTGTTTGTGTTGTTATTTATTTAAAGATGAATCAAGTAAAAAGGGTAGGGTGATGCTTTTGTGACGGAAGGCTTTACTAGTTCGAATAAACCGTAATAATTTAAAACACACGAAGGAGATAATGTTAATAGTTCTCATTACATTGCCCTTAAAAAATGTGAAGACTTAATGAGACAAAATCAATCAATTGCTATTCCTCTTCACAAGAAAAATGAGGTTGTTAAGATTGAACGTCGAATTCGATTAACTACTTCCATTGATGCTTGTAGACATTTGTTGAAATGAGCATTGCCTTTTCGTGGTCACGATAAGTCTAAAATGTCTCTTTTTAGAGGAAATTTCTTGGAAACATTGAATTTGATGCGACAACAAAATGAGAGTGTATGTAAAGTGACATTACGAAATGCTCCGGGGAATAATCAAATGGTGGCTCCATGCATTCAAAAAGATATTTCTCATTGTTTCACACAAGAAGTACTTAAATCAATTTTTGAAGAAATTGGTGATGATATTTTTGCTTTATTAGTTGACGAGACCAGCGATATATCTAAAAAAGAACAAATGGTGGTAGTTTTGCGATATGTTACATGTAGGATTGTTAAAGAAAGGTTTATTGGACTTGTTCATGTGAAAGAGACATCGGCGTTGTCGTTAAAATCTACTATTGACTCTTTACTCTCTGAATATGGATTGAGTTTGTCGAAGATCAGGGGTTAAGGTTATTGATGTGCTTGAATATGTTGAAGATGAAGGCCTTAATAGTTTTAGTCAACATCAAGCAAGTGGTCTTCGAATATATTTTCGATCATTTGATTTTGTGTTCCATTTACAGTTGATGTTGAAAATTTTAGGGAACACAAACATATTGTCACAATCTCTACAAAGAAAGGATCAAGATATCGTGAATGCCATAAGTTTGGTGAAATCAAATGCTGCAACGTTAAAAATGATGGGTTTGATTCACTTATGTTGGACATCACCTCTTTTTGTGAGAATAATGAAATTCAAATGATGAACAAGGAGGATATTTATGTTAAGCCAACAAATCGAAGATAACATACCAATATCTTAAATCGCCATTATTATGAGTTTTTTTTTTTAACATGGTTTTGGATATGCAAATTCAAGAGTTCGGTGATCGTTTTAGTGAAGTAACTTCCGAATTGCTTATTTGTATGACGAATTTGAATCCACATGATTCATTTTGTGACTTTGACCCATCAAAGTTACGGAAGTTGATCGATTTCTATCCCCATGATTTCATCTATAAAGATAGGATGAATATTCTACATGAACTTTAGGTTTACCCTTCTCATATGCAACAAGATAGAAGATTTGCTACTTTGAAGAGTATATCCGACCTTGCTAAAGTGATGGTGGAAACTGATACACATCTTTCCTTTCCATTGATTTATCGGTTAGTGATATTGTCACTGGTCTTGCCGGTTGCTACCGCAACGGTCGAGAGATGCTTTTCCGCGATCAAGTCGGATTTGCGGAATCGAATTTTGGACGAATTTTTAAATGATTGTGTAATTTGTATGGTTGAAAGAGAAGGATTTTCCAAGGTTACAACTGAAAATATTATCAAACATTTCTTAGTTATGTGTCCCCGTAGATTTCAATTGTAAAATGACATTTAGTTGTAAAATTTAATGTTATTCTACTTTTTATTACTTTGTTTTATTAATTTCCATGGTCAATGGTTGTGCACCCTGCTTGACTTTCGGGCTAGATTTTACTGTGAGTTTTGAGAGTCCATTTCCAACAACTCCGGCATCAACGGTGGTAGAAAAGAGAGTGATAGAGAAGAAAGGAGAAACATGATAGGGGTGAGGGAAGGCTAGTACGTACCTTAAAGCTCTCTTTTTTTCCTAAAAACCCTAACCGTCGGCACCTTCTTTTTCTCACGTTTCTCTCGGGATTTAGAGCTGAAATGGATAGAGATTTGCTTCATATGATCGAGACTGAGTGTAATAAGATATGAGAATCGAATAGCTTTTAAAGATTCTCGATTTGCAGGTCTAAAATAGGGAAGGAACAACATGTGTACGCTTGTGTTGTTGTGACTAAACAGTAGACAAAAACAAAAGATTTTATGAAAATGACGGTTTTCGTCCTTAACATTTAATATGTTGGCAGCAACTAGCCCAAATTGACATGTCTTAAAAAAATAAAAAGAGTTTCCAAAAATTAAATTTTGAACCCTGGACTTCTATATTGAAATTGTTGTTGTTGTTGTTATTATTATTATTATTATTATTTAAAAATATCATTTTTTATTTAAATCATTTTTTATCATTTTACTCCTTTTAAATTGTTACTTCACATAAACTAATACTTTTAACATTTATCTATTTTTTTAATTAATTATTTTTTCACTTATCTTTCTACTTGTATAATCACCACTTTTATTTATTAACTCCATTAAAAATAATAAAACAAAAACAATGCATTATATTTGGAAATGTTCCTTCAATTTGTATCATTGTAAAACATGTAATAAAATCATCTAGCACATAAATAGTTCACTCATTTGGTTTGTTCAGACGTAATGTAATGTTTCCTTCCCGTTTAATTATTTCTTAATTACAAGTGAAGCATTTTGTTGATCTCTAATATAGTTATTGACCTCTTGCCCTTGGAGAATATAGAGCTCCAATCCCTTACATTCTTTAGCATCACATAGAGTCCCGCCCTTACATTTTTTAGCATCCCCAGTGGTCCTCTGAACTTTGGTTCTTGCCTCTTGATCAATATGATGGATTCGATTAGATAAAAATTGGCTTTAGATTTTCTCTTTTATACATAATTTAATCCCAAACAAGTTATCTTTTTTGAAAAAGTGTTCAAATATTGATGGTTCAACAAATACAAAAATTATATCGCTTGATTGAACAACTATTTTGCTTAACTTCATATGCACAAGCGACTGTTGTGTGCAAATGTAAGCCCCCATTGATAGATATCAACAAAAGTTTCAAGTAATAACATATTTCAACTATGGAATCAAGAAAAAGAAATCTAGGATTATATTGCATATTTACATACAACAACATCAACAACATATATGACTATTATATATTACATAAATATATATAAGATTATATTACATGAACATTATATATGGATTATGGAACATGTTGTTGGCCTCACACTAGTGGAGAATAATAAATATAATTCAATTATATTTGATGATATAATATAGATGTTGAAGACGCCTTCTTTGGGGGTATATTAGATTGCACCTTGCAATACAATACAGTTGAATAACCGTACTATGTCACTTACAATATCACCACTAATACAACTTATAATACAGTTAAGAAAACCATACTCTATTACACACACAACCATACTCTACTACATCCACATGTACTATATTACATTACTCACAAGTGTACTATATTACATTCCACCTATATATATATACATATATATATATATATATATATATATATATATATATATATATATATATATTGTATTACATCACATCCCCTAATAATCTATTATACTCCATTAACCATACTACATATGCCCATATTATTATTATTATGTTTCATAAAAACCAATATCCCACAACCATATATCATCCAACAAAAAGTATATATTAAAAGACATTAATAAATCTAAAATAAATACATTGTTATAATTTGTTGAACATTGACAAATCCACTAAATTATATGTAAATCACCTATAATTTACTAATTTAGAAACACATAATTGTTAATGTATCCCTCTAGGAATACATCAAAGATAACATAGTAGTTATCTAAAGGATGACATAGCTAATGGTCGCTACCCAACATAACTGCTAGGCTCGGGCGCTCACACTTAGACCTTGACGCTCTAATGCTAAGGTCCAATCCAGAATGAGAGGCTCTGACTCACAACAAGCCAAAACAGTACCAACCACTCCCCAAAGCAACAAGTGCATCATTTAGAGCGTTGCTCTTCGGTGGTTCCGCACAATAGTAGATAACTGCTAGTGGAGCACGATCCTCCAATGGAGCGCCTCCACGTCCTGGCGGTATAGACATGACAAAAAGTGTTATTGGGTGTTAACATATCCCTCTAGGAATACGTCAAAGATAATGGGATAGTTATCTAAAGGAAGACCTAGTTAATGGTAGCTACTTAGCGTAAGTGCTAGGCCTAGGCCCACGCCCTTTTGGCCTCGTACTTAGCCCTAACATTTTAACGCTAAGGTCCAATTCAAAAATAAGAACCTCCAGTCTAGAAAAGCCAAAAAAAAGTACCAACCACTCCCCAGAGTGACAAGTGTAGCGCTCAGAGTGTTGCTCTCTGGTGGGTCTACACCAATAGCAGATAACTGCTAGTGGTGCATGATCCGCCAATATGAAGCCTCCACATCCTGGCGGTCTGAATAAGACAAAAGGTATTGTCGGGGACATGATCCTATGGCGATAGGAATAAAATAGATCCTTTGAATCTAGATGAGGGGATTGCCTCTTTCTCTATCCCAAGCTAAACACTAATTCTTGATGGGTTTTGAGCATTCTAACACTTCCTAAGTGTACATGCAACCCTAATAACCTTGAATCTATGTTTTCTCTATATACATGCAAATTTCTATTTCAAGGTTATTTCCTAACTAGCATGGAAAGGGGAATACATAATACATAAAAACTAGTAGAAATACATACCTTGTTGTTGCTTGGATTCCTTCAAGACTTTGTGAGCCTAACACCCCAAATGTTGTTCCTCAAATGCTTCACACAACACTACAAACTTGGTGTAACTTGAGAGATTGTCACTTAGCCTCAAAAATCGGTTATGCCCTCTTATGAATACACTAGTGCCAATTTTGCATGCTATAGGGTTTCTTTTATAGTGTGTCATAATTAGGAGTTACAAATGTAAACCCTAATTGTCATGACTCTTCATTTCTCATGACCCATGGGTTTGTAACTGTCACACCCCAAAACCGAAGGCGGAAACGTCTCAGGGCGGAGGTGACTTCATGTGAATATCATAACCAATGTACATAGTAAGCAAAGTACAACACGAAACATTACATTGCATAGATTTCATTACATCATTTGGAAAGTAAAGTAGTACAAGTTTCATATATACATAGTTTAAACAAAAGAAAGACGTGACTTCCATTCGCTCCGTTTTCTGCAAAAGGATGCGGGTGTCACACCCCGAAAACCAAAGGCGGAATACATTTCCGGGGTTGACTACCATGTTGAGTATCAAATCCAATGTACATAGTAAATAAAGTAAAACAAGCATTACATTACATAGTAACAGTTTTATAGTTGTTTCAAAAGTAAAGCTTGTACAGTTATGATACATAGTATATATAGACAAAATGAAACAGGTCTTCATGTACACCGTCTTCAAGCAAAAGGATCTTCGGGTACCTGTTCTAACGCTGACCTGAGAACACAAGCGGTTTGAAAATCAGCATAAAGCTGGTGAGTTCATAAGCGGTTTTTGTTTGTGAAAATGTTTCGGTTTCTGAAATGTTATGTATACCAAGAAAAATCCCGTATTTTCTTAAAAGTTGGTTATTATTTCACAAATGTAAAGTATACTAAGTTTGTACGCTGAAAATATGTTTATTCCTGTGAAAATGTATAGTTGGTTATCTGACTGGTTGAACTGTTATGTTTACATATCATGTGTTACCAGGAAAGTCCCATACTTTCCTTATTGTATGTTACAAATTGTAAAAGATGTAATGTTATCCAGTTTGTTAATCTTTCTAGTTATGTAAATGTTACCAAGGAAAGCCCCATACTTTCCTGCATGTAGGTATCTAATGTAAACGATGTTAAAGATGTAGTCGTGATTAGGTTCTATGTTTTTCCCCAGGAAAGTCCCGTACCTTCCTGAATGTTTGTTTACAGTAAGTAAAAGATGTAAAAGATGTCAAAGAAGTAAACGATGTATAAAGTAATCCATTATTACTGTAAGTAAATCTCTGTTATCCTAATTGCGAGTTCCATAACCATACAATAGACTAAAACGTGTGGCAATAAGTAGTCCACATGTGGCAATAAGTCGTCCACATACTTATGACTTTCGTCACCCTTGAACCATTTCGGTTCGGCTGTAGCTAGCATCCAGGTGTGGGGTAGTCAGCCCCGTATAGATCTATACACTCAAGTCACGCTCTCTAAATACCAGAGATTCTGGTTATGGGTGTAGTCCTCCACTCGCGTAATCTGGGTGGAGTGTTCTCCGAGGACGTGTCTCCAATCATATAGGAATAACAAATTTACTAGTAATAATATGATAGTCCTCCACTCGTATATGTGTGGGGAGTGTTACCGAGGACAAAACAGTATACAGGTATTATGTTCAAATGTTTTAATGTCGTGCTTTTAACTGATATAATGTGGAAAACCATTTGTGAAATTCATGTAAAACATACTAGTTTAAAGACTTATTTCACAAATATATGTTACATGATCTGTATGTTCGACCTGTTATCAGTTGTAATATCAGTTATAAAAGCATAAGAATATGAAACACACATTTGAAAACATGTTTTGAGTACAAGAATTCCCTTGTACTTTGCTTGTGTTCCCCCCCCCCCCCCTAAAAACAGTGGAAAACAGTGAAAAAGGGTAGGGGTATGAACTCACCGGACTCGAAAACGTGTCGGTTTTGAATGCTAGGCGTCGGTTCGGGGTTTGATTACTCGTGATGACCCTATGTAAAATGATATAATGTCCATATATATACAATTAGAGATACATTCACTAATCATATGGAACATTACACTCCAATGAGGTTAAACACCTCAAAACGAGCGTTCGGAGTGACCCGGGTGACATCTTTGGATTTGTAATGACACTAGGGACTTGGGACTTGAGTTTACTCCCCATAAGTAAACATTTTAAGGAGTTTACAACAATGGAACACCCACATACATGAGTTTACGGCCGTAAACTCATGTGGGTGAGGTTTTGGTGTTTTAAGGGCTCAAATGGACTTAGGGATTGCTAGGAATGATTATCTAGACACCTTGGGACACTTGGAATGGATTTAAAACATTTAAAGCATGAGTTTACGACCACACTCATAGAGTTTACGGCCATAAACTCACCAAGGCTAAGAAAAACTGATTTGAGCTATTTAGGGCAATCACATGTGATTCAAACTAATTTTCTAAGCATTGTTATGAATTTAGAACATCAATTAAGACATTTATTGGAGTTTACGGCCTAGAGGTATGTTCTAAGGCCGTAAACTCTCCTTTACTATTGAAAAAGGTAGTTTTTGGTGCTTAAAACAATCACATGTGATTCTAGAAATTTATACAAGCCATTTGAGTGTGTTTGATGCCTCTTAAACATTGTTTTATGAGTTTACGGCCAAGGGTATGTTCCTAGGCCGTAAACTCCCATACATCATACTTTTATTGTGTTTTAATCCTTTAAACCATTTTTAGATGCATCTAGATTTTACCACAAAACCATAGATTGAGTTTTGGAGCATTTGAACATGTTTAACGGCCTTAAATCACCCTTTTAGAGGAGTTTACGGCCCAAGAGAGTGTCTTGGCCGTAAACTCTTCTTTGTTACACAAAAATCAAGTTTAAAGTGTTCCAAGTCTAGATTAGCAAGTCCAAGGTTCATGTCTAAGTCTCAACTAGGTTTTGGAAGGGTTAATTGGCTTAAATACCCCTTGTATATGAGTTTACGGCCCAAGAATGATCCTTGGCCGTAAACTCACTTTTGTCCCTCTAAATCCATGTTCTACATGTTATAAGTTCTTCCCTTTAAGCCCTTAAGTCATATCTAGTGTCCAACTATGCAAAGGAAGGGTTTTAGGGCTTAAAAACCCTTGAAATATGAGTTTACGGCCCATGAATGTTCTATGGCCGTAAACTCATGAATTTTTGGCCTAATTCATGTCTTAAGCTCGAAATTGGATGTCAAATATGTTATAGATTAAGGCTAGGAAGGTACCTTAGAGATTAGAAGCCTTAATTTTGAGTTTTGATCCCTTAAACTTGGATTAGGAGAGAGGTGGGAAATGTTTAGTGATAATTTGGCCAAAGGCTTCAAATGAAGTCCTAAACACGTTTATATAGTGTTAAAATTTTCGACACTGTGGAATTCTACCCGATACCGGCGTTAGACGGGGTTTTTGGTCGTACCCGATTGAGTTACCGTAACCCGATACGGTAAATTCTAGAATTATTCCGATCACTAAAGTAGGGTGTTAAAATGATTTTCAAATGTATTAAGACACCCATTAAGTTATTTTAAATGCGTACTATATAATGACTCAATTAAACGGAAGATCGGAAATCGGAAATCGGAACGACGATCAGTTGCGCGAAAGAGTTACATTAAAATGATGCGGAAATTTCGTGTTGTTACATTATCCCCCCGTTAGAGGGAATTTCGTCCCGAAATTCAAGTTTAGAACATAAGACAAGATACAAATCATGGATAAGAAAAGAGTTGTGGATACTTCTGTTTCATTGAGTCTTCTCGTTCCCAAGTGAATTCCGGTCCCCGCTTGGCATTCCAGCGAACCTTCACTAACGGGATGCGACTTTGTTTTGTACGTTTGACTTCTCGATCCATGATTTCGATCGGTTCCTCCACAAAGTTGAGGTTTTCATTGATCTTGATCTCGTCTAAAGGAATGGTTAGGGTTTCATCGGATAGGCACTTTTTGAGATTTGAAACATGGAAGACAGGATGAATGTTACTGAGTTTGTGAGGTAAATGAAGTTTATAGGCAACCGGACCGATCCTGGAGAGGATCTTAAAGGGTCCAATGTACCTCGAATTAAGTTTCCCACGCTTACCAAAGCATACAGTGCCTTTCCAGGGCGAGACTTTTAACAGGACACGGTCTCCAACCTGGAATTCTAGTGGCTTCCGACGATTATCAGCGTAACTCTTTTGACAATCACGTGAAGCTTTCAGTCGGTTACGGATTTGAATGATCTTTTCGGTGGTTTCGCGGATGATTTCAGGACCAGTGAGAGCACTGTCGGGGACTCGACTCCTGGCTAATTGTGTATCTCCGACCTCGGCCCAGCACAGCCCAACACAGAGGGGATCTGCACTTACGACCGTATAGGGCTTCGAACGGAGCAGCCCTAATGCTGGTGTGGTAACTGTTGTTGTATGAGAACTCGATCAAGGATAGATGTGTATCCCACGACTTTCCAAAGTCAATGACACATGCCCGAAGCATGTCCTCCAGGGTTTGGATTGTTCTCTCACTCTGTCCATCGGTCTGAGGATGATACGCCGTGCTCATATCTAGTTTGGTTCCAAGGGCTTTCTGAAGAGATTGCCAGAATCTGGAGGTAAATCTACTATCTCGATCAGAAATAATGGATACAGGTACACCGTGTAGACGCACTACCTCCTGGATGTAGATTCGCGCGAGTTTCTCCATCTTGTATGATTCTTTAATTGGGATGAAGTGAGCGGATTTTGACAAACGATCGACAATTACCCAAATGGTATCGTACCCACTAGAACACTTGGGTAGTTTGGTGATGAAGTCCATGGTAATCATCTCCCATTTCCACTCGGGGATTTCGGGTTGTTGGAGTAGACCTGAAGGTTTCTGATGTTCGACTTTGACATTGGCGCAAGTCAGACACTTGCCCACGAATGTAGCTATCTCAGCTTTCATGTTTGGCCACCAGTATTGTTTCTTGAGATCCAGGTACATCTTGTCCGAACCCGGGTGAACAGAGTATTTGGTTCTGTGTGCTTCCTCCATCACTATTTCCCCGAATCCTCCGGATTTGGGAATCCAGATTCGATTCATGAAACAGTGAACTCCGTCACTTCTGATCTCAAGTTTCTTTTCCATCCCTCTCAAGGTTTCATCTGACACGTTCTCGGGTTTGAGGGCTGTATCCTGAGCTTCTCGGATTTGCATTGGTAAGTTGGAATGGATGGTCATCGTCTGGTTCCTCACTTTGTGGCCTGCACTATACTTTCGGCTAAGGGCATCTGCTACCACATTGGCCTTGCCGGGGTGGTAACGGATTTCACACTCATAATCACTGAGTAATTCTACCCATCGCCGTTGCCTCATGTTTAAGTCTTTCTGATTAAAGATGTGCTGCAAACTCTTGTGATCAGTGAAGATTGTGCACTTGGTTCCGTAGAGATAATGTCTCCAAATCTTCAATGCGAAGATTACTGCTCCTAGTTCCAAATCATGTGTGGTATAGTTGACCTCGTGTGCTTTTAGCTGTCTAGAGGCATAGGCAATCACCTTTCCTCTTTGCATAAGCACACAGCCTAAACCTTGATTAGACGCATCGCAGTAGACAACGAAATCCTCTGTCCCTTCAGGCAGAGACAGAACAGGCGCACTGCATAAGGATCTCTTCAACGTTTGGAATGCAGTTTCTTGTTTATCACTCCAACAAAAGGGTACACCTTTCTGCGTCAGAGTGGTTAAAGGTTTGGCGATTTTGGAAAAGTTCTGAATGAATCGTCGATAGTAGCCGGCGAGACCCAAGAATTGACGAATTTCTGTGGGTGTTTTCGATGCCGACCAACTCTCTATCGCTTTAATCTTGGAAGGATCTACATGAATACCCTCCTCGCTTACCACGTGACCGAGGAAAGTTACCTTCCGTATCCAGAATTCACATTTGGAAAATTTCGCGTATAGCTTTTCGGATCTAAGGGTTTCCAACACTAGCCTCAAGTGTTGCTTGTGGTCTTCCTCGTTTCGGGAGTAAACGAGAATGTCATCAATGAACACGATGACGAATTTGTCTAAGAAGGGGCGGCACACCCTGTTCATCAGGTCCATGAACATAGCCGGTGCATTGGTTAGACCGAAGGGCATCACTACGAATTTGTAGTGTCCATACCGAGTCCTAAAAGCTGTCTTGGGAACATCATTCTCCTGGACTCGTAACTGGTGGTACCCTGACCGAAGGTCTATCTTAGAAAAGTAGCTGGCTCCCTGGAGTTGATCGAAGAGGTCGTCTATTCTTGGAAGAGGATATCGGTTCTTGACGGTTAACTTGTTTAGTTCACGATAGTCGATACACATCCGAAAGGATCCATCTTTCTTTTTGACAAATAGAATCGGAGCTCCCCAGGGTGAGGAACTCGGTCTAATGAATCCTTTACTGAGCAACTCTTTGAGTTGACTGGATAACTCCTTCATTTCTGCCGGAGCTAAGCGATACGGAGATTTTGCTACGTGAGTAGCTCCAGGAATCAGGTCAATACGGAACTCGACCTGACGTTCGGGAGGAATTCCTGGGAGTTCTTCGGGAAACACATCGGGAAAGTTACAGACTTCGGGGATGCTCGCGAGGTCTCTAACTCCTTGTTTCTCGTTGATCACATGAGCTAAGAATGCAACACACTCCTTTCGAAGGAGCTTTCGAGCTTTGATGCAAGAAATGATATGAAGGTTGGAACTGGGTTTATCGCCATAGATTACGAGAGTTTGACCTGAAGGAAGATTGAGACGGATAGCTTTTTCGTAACAAAGAATGTCAGCATGATTGGGACTCAACCAATCCATGCCAATGATAACATCAAAGCTCTTAATGGAAACGGGCATGAGATCTATAGGAAATGAGTGATCATTTAGGGTAAGCGTACAACCTATGAATACATCGTTAGCGCTTTCTTTCTCACCGTTAGCCATCTCGACGGTAAACGTTTCAGTTAGTGGTTGAGGATTTGGTTTTAGATTATGTTTGAATGCATGACTAACAAAACTCCTTTCAGCACCCGAATCGAAAAGAATACTAGCATATGAGTTGTCGAGAAGGAACGTACCCGAAACAACAGTAGGATCAGTAACTGCTTCCTCCCGTCCCATGGTTAGAATTCTTCCAGTGTTACCAGCAGTTGACTTCTTGGGACAATCCCTTTTAAAGTGCCCAACTTCACCACAGTTGTAGCAGGCTTGACTAACACCTGCTCCAGATGATTGGTTGGTTGATTGGGTAGGAGTTCTGCAGTATCGAACTGTGTGCCCTTTCTTACCACAGTTGGTGCAAGACAATTCTCGACAGGGACCAGGATGATGATGGTAACACTTGTCACACTGAGGAAGGTTACCAGCATATTTACTGGTAGGAGTTGAGGCTGTGGATCCCATGGCAGAAACAGCAACAACAGGAGTAGTAGTAGCAGCATGAACTGCCACCGTCTGTTGTTTCTTGGAGGATCCTTGAGAAGATTGACCCTTCTTCTTCTTCCAAAATTTCCTCTTTTCACCACTCCTTTGAGTCGGCTCGGAAGTGGTAGTGATTTCCTTGACATCGTCGCTGTGATCAATCAGAATTTGTGCTAAGGTCTTGGCACTATCATAGGTATCCGGACGAGCAGCCAAAACGTGACTCTTTATTGGTTGAGATAATCCCCAAACGAACCTTTCAATCTTTTTGTTTTCAGGAGTGACTAACCCCGGGCAGAGAAGTGCGAGATCATCAAATCGGGAAGTATATGCAGCAATGTCGGAACCTTTCATCTTCAGGTTCCAGAGCTCGTGCTCTAATTTCTGCATTTCACCACGGGGGCAATACTCAGCAATGAGAAGTTCTTTCATGGCTTCCCAGCCCATGGCATTGGCTACGGGTAAGGTCAAAGATTTGACTCGGCCATTCCACCAAGTCAAGGCCTTATCAACGAAGGTACAGGCTGCAAATTTGACTTTATCGGACTCTGCACAAGCACAGATTTCAAAGATGGACTCGATTTTCTCGAACCATCGAGATAAAGAAATGACACCTCCAGCGCCATTAAAGGATGTTGGTTTCGCATTCATGAAATCCTTATAGGAACCCCCTCTTTGGTGTCCCTGGCTACCCTTAGCGTTTTGAGATTGAGTACCACCACCTGAACCACTAGGGTTCATTTGTGACATAGCTGCTACCATCGCAGCGGTCATCATCGTCTGGAGTGATGTTAGATCGAACTGGGGAGGAGGTGGCGGCGAGGAAGGATTGTTGTCATTCTTTGAGCTAGGTCTCTTTCGGGGAGGCATCTTGATCTAATAAGATCAAGGAAAAAAGGATGGTAAGTCCTCTACATTGAATCGATAGACATGACAGTTATATGATTCGAGTAAGCGATAAAGCAGGAAAGAGTTATCGAATAGATAATTTATCGCTAAGAGTAATCACAGAAAACTACTCGAATGAGGATTACTACAGAGGATCGGAATCGAGAAATACTCCCATAGTATTTCATGAATTGTTTGCGACAATGATTCGATGTTGGGATATTAGGGTAACTTTTAGGCATGCCACATACCACAGTCACTCCCAAGCACATGTTGGCCGTGTCTCGAATGAATATAGTTGGCCAGGCTATATTGACCCTAGACACGACTACATAACTGCCCAGGTTTAACCGTAGTATACAACACCCATTTACTTATGTTCTGTTCTACTTGTGGTTACAGATGACGACGGTTCGGTATACTTGTATACTTTCAAAAATACTTGTAGTTTGAAGATACTTTTAATTCAGAGCACTTAGGCCATTTAGTGTTTATAGTTTTATACCATGTAAGGTTTGGTATACTTCATTCACTATAAACAAGGGCTCTGATACCAATCAGTCACACCCCGAAAACCAAAGGCGGAATACATTTCCGGGGTTGACTACCATGTTGAGTATCAAATCCAATGTACATAGTAAGTAAAGTAAAACAAGCATTACATTACATAGTAACAGTTTTACAGTTGTTTCAAAAGTAAAGCTTGTACAGTTATGATACATAGTATATATAGACAAAATGAAACAGGTCTTCATGTACACCGTCTTCAAGCAAAAGGATCTTCGGGTACCTGTTCTAACGCTGACCTGAGAACACAAGCGGTTTGAAAATCAGCATAAATCTGGTGAGTTCATAAGCGGTTTTTGTTTGTGAAAATGCTTCGGTTTCCTTTCGGTTTCTGAAATGTTATGTATACCAAGAAAAATCCCGTATTTTCTTAAAAGTTGGTTATTATTTCACAAATGTAAAGTATACTAAGTTTGTACGCTGAAAATATGTTTATTCCTGTGAAAATGTATAGTTGGTTATCTGACTGGTTGAACTGTTATGTTTACTTATCATGTGTTACCAGGAAAGTCCCATACTTTCCTTATTGTATGTTACAAATTGTAAAAGATGTAATGTTATCCAGTTTGTTAATCTTTCTAGTTATGTAAATGTTACCAAGGAAAGCCCCATACTTTCCTGCATGTAGGTATCTAATGTAAACGATGTTAAAGATGTAAAAGATGTAATTGTGATTAGGTTCTATGTTTTTCCCCAGGAAAGTCCCGTGCCTTCCTGAATGTTTGTTTACAGTAAGTAAAAGATGTAAAAGATGTCAAAGAAGTAAACGATGTATAAAGTAATCCATTATTACTGTAAGTAAATCTCTGTTATCCTAATTGCGAGTTCCATAACCATACAATAGACTAAAATGTGTGGCAATAAGTAGTCCACATGTGGCAATAAGTCGTCCACATACTTATGACTTTCGTCACCCTTGAACCATTTCGGTTCGGCTGTAGCTAGCAGCCAGGTGTGGGGTAGTCAGCCCCGTATAGATCTATACACTCAAGTCACGCTCTCTAAATACCAGAGATTCTGGTTATGGGTGTAGTCCTCCACTCGCGTAATCTGGGTGGAGTGTTCTCCGAGGACGTGTCTCCAATCATATAGGAATAACAAATTTACTAGTAATAATATGATAGTCCTCCACTCGTATATGTGTGGGGAGTGTTACCGAGGACAAAACAGTATACAGGTATTATGTTCAAATGTTTTAATGTCGTGCTTTTAACTGATATAATGTGGAAAACCATTTGTGAAATTCATGTAAAACATACTAGTTTAAAGACTTATTTCACAAATATATGTTACATGATCTGTATGTTCGACCTGTTATCAGTTGTAATATCAGTTATAAAAGCATAAGAATATGAAACACACATTTGAAAACATGTTTTGAGTACAAGAATTCCCTTGTACTTTGCTTGTGTTCCCCCCCCCCCCCCTAAAAACAGTGGAAAACAGTGAAAAAGGGTAGGGGTATGAACTCACCGGACTCGAAAACGTGTCGGTTTTGAATGCTAGGCGTCGGTTCGGGGTTTGATTACTCGTGATGACCCTATGTAAAATGATATAATGTCCATATATATACAATTAGAGATACATTCACTAATCATATGGAACATTACACTCCAATGAGGTTAAACACCTCAAAACGAGCGTTCGGAGTGACCCGGGTGACATCTTTGGATTTGTAATGACACTAGGGACTTGGGACTTGAGTTTACTCCCCATAAGTAAACATTTTAAGGAGTTTACAACAATGGAACACCCACATACATGAGTTTACGGCCGTAAACTCATGTGGGTGAGGTTTTGGTGTTTTAAGGGCTCAAATGGACTTAGGGATTGCTAGGAATGATTATCTAGACACCTTGGGACACTTGGAATGGATTTAAAACATTTAAAGCATGAGTTTACGGCCACACTCATAGAGTTTATGGCCGTAAACTCACCAAGGCTAAGAAAAATTGATTTGAGCTATTTAGGGCAATCACATGTGATTCAAACTAATTTTCTAAGCATTGTTATGAATTTAGAACATCAATTAAGACATTTATTGGAGTTTACGACCTAGAGGTATGTTCTAAGGCCGTAAACTCTCCTTTACTATTGAAAAAGGTAGTTTTTGGTGCTTAAAACAATCACATGTGATTCTAGAAATTTATACAAGCCATTTGAGTGTGTTTGATGCCTCTTAAACATTGTTTTATGAGTTTACGGCCAAGGGTATGTTCCTAGGCCGTAAACTCCCATACATCATACTTTTATTGTGTTTTAATCCTTTAAACCATTTTTAGATGCATCTAGATTTTACCACAAAGCCATAGATTGAGTTTGGGAGCATTTGAACATGTTTAAAGGCCTTAAATCACCCTTTTAGAGGAGTTTACGACCCAAGAGAGTGTCTTGGCCATAAACTCTTCTTTGTTACACAAAAATCAAGTTTAAAGTGTTCCAGGTGTAGATTAGCAAGTCCAAGGTTCATGTCTAAGTCTCAACTAGGTTTTGGAAGGGTTAATTGGCTTAAATACCCCTTGTATATGAGTTTACGGCCCAAGAATGATCCTTGGCCGTAAACTCACTTTTGTCCCTCTAAATCCATGTTCTACATGTTATAAGTTCTTCGCTTTAAGCCCTTAAGTCATATCTAGTGTCCAACTATGCAAAGGAAGGGTTTTAGGGCTTAAAAACCCTTGAAATATGAGTTTACGGCCCATGAATGTTCTATGGCCGTAAACTCATGAATGTTTGGCCTAATTCATGTCTTAAACTCGAAATTGGATGTCAAATATGTTATAGATTAAGGCTAGGAAGGTACCTTAGAGATTAGAAGCCTTAATTTTGAGTTTTGATCCCTTAAATTTGGATTAGGAGAGAGGTGGGAAATGTTTAGTGATAATTTGGCCAAAGGCTTCAAATGAAGTCCTAAACACGTTTATATAGTGTTAAAATTTTGGACATTGTGGAATTCTACCCGATACCGGCATTAGACGGGGTTTTTGGTCGTACCCGATTGAGTTACTGTAACCCGATACGGTAAATTCTAGAATTATTCCGATCACTAAAGTAGGGTGTTAAAATGATTTTCAAATGTATTAAGACACCCATTAAGTTATTTTAAATGTGTACTATATAATGACTCAATTAAACGGATGATCGGAAATCGGAAATCGGAACGACGATCGGTTGCGCGAAAGAGTTACATTAAAATGATGCGGAAATTTCGGGTTGTTACAGCGGGGTACCTGTCTAAGTAGAACCTGAGAATACAAGCATTTTAAAAATCAGCATAAAGTTGGTGAGTTCATAAGCAGTTTGTTTTTATGAAATTGAACAAGATTCCTTTTGGTTTCTGAAAATGTTACGACCCAAGAAAATCCCATATTTTCTTAAAAGTAAGTTTATTTGTTCTTTTATGTTACACTGTTCTGGTTATGAATTGTGATTACCCCAGGAAAATCCTATATTTTCCTAATGTGAAAGATGTGTACTGAAAACCTGATTAACCTTGTGAAGTGTGTGTTAGTTTACCAACCCAAAATGTAATGTAAAAGATGTATACTGAAAACTTGATTATCATAGTAAACTAATTCTTATGGTTATTAATTTACTATATCCATTATTACTAAAAATGTAAATTTTTGTTATCCAAATTGCGAGTTCCATAACCATACTATAGACTAATTATGGAAATAAGTAGTCCATCTTACTTTATGACTTTCGTCACCCTTGAAACTTTCGGTTCAGCTGTAGCTAGCAGCCAGGTGCGGGGTAGTCAGCCCCGTATAGATCTATACACTCAAGTCACGCTCACTATCTAAGAGATTCTGATTACGGGGGAGGTCCTCCACTCGCGTATCTCTGTGGAGTGTTCTCCGAGGATGTGTCTCCAATTTATAGGAATAACAAATCTACAAGTAATAATGAGGAAGGTCCTGTTTAAGTTCTATCTAAAAAGACTATCCTCCACTCGCGTATCTCTGTGGAGTGTTACCGAGGACAAAACGATATACTAAGTTTCTTGTTCAAAGTTCAAAGATTATGTTTTTAACTATTTATAATATGGAAACCATTTGTGAAAATATAAAGTATAACAATTTATAACATTTCACAAATACTATGGTAATGAAATCTGCAAGTTCAAACGGTTAACTGATATGATTAACAGTGTTAAAAACATATGTAGTATGAAATACAACACATATAAAATAGGCTTTGAGTACAATTATTACTTGTACTTTTCTTGTATTCCCCCCTGAAAACAGTGAAAACATTGAAAATGGGTAGGGGTATGAACTCACCAGACGAGAAATGTGTCAACGAGGATGCTAAACGTTGGATTGAGGCTTGAAAATGTGTGAGGTACCTATGTAATGTTAAATGATACACAAATGTATCTAATTAGACTTTAAAACACAATCAGATACGATTATACACTCCAAGACGCGAAAACACTTCAAATTAAGTGTTTGGAGTGACCCGGGTGACGTTTCTGGACATGAATGGCTAGGATATGGAGTTTACTCTTTAAGAGTAAACTCTAGGGAGTGTTCACGGACCTAAACACCTCATCCCCATGATTTTACGGCCATAAAATCATGGTGGGGTGTTTTATGTGCTAAATGGCCTTAAATCAAATGAGGGATGTTGCTAGGTTTGGTTCTAGGGCATTGTCAAGGCATTAATTCAACCATATGGACCAATTTATGAGTTTACGGCAGTAAACTAAGTGTTTACGGTCGTAAACTCTCACCCACATCATTCTTTAAGTGTTTTGAAGGTCAATGATTTATCATTAGTGATTCTACTCAATTTTACAAGCCAAGGGGTGAGTTTAGGGCATCAAACAACCCATTTATAGGAGTTTACGGCCCAGGAACCCATTCTTGGGGGGTTTACGGCCGTAAACTCTGAAATGAAGAGTTTTTATTATGTTTAAGGTCCCCAAATTGATTTATGTTGGTTCTAGGATTTATTCCAAGGATAATGGTGTGTTTAAATGGCTTTTAAACACTTGGTTTTGAGTTTACTCTCCATGAATGATGAGTTTACGGCCCAAGCTTGTTCTTGGGCAGTAAACTCATGTTTTCTCCTCAAAAACCATGTTTAAGGTGTTCTAAGTCCGAATTGGTAAGCCATTAAGTCATATCTAAGTCCCAAAGTTGGTTTGGAAGGGTTTAAAGGCTCAAAAACCCTCTTCACATGTGTTTAAGGCCCAAGCATGTTCCAGGACCATAAACTCATGAATATGTTCCTTTTCCAAAGATAAATCACAAAATTGAAGGCTACTGGTGCTATACTATGAGTTAGGGAAGTTACCTTGAAGATTTGAAGCCTAAATTTGATGTTTTTGGACCCTAGATTTGGTTTGAGGAGAGAGGTTAGAGAGAGAGAGAGTAAAAGCTTCAAATGGAATCTTAAACCACCTTAAATATGTTCTAAGTTATGGACACGGTGGAATTCTACCCGATACCGACGTTAACCGAGGCTTTTTCGTCGCACCCGATTAAGTTGTCATCACCCGATATGGTCGAAACAAAAATTTTTCTAATCACTACTTTGGGATGTTTTAACATGTTTCCAACATGTTTGGATACTTATAAGGTCAAAATAAAAGCCTTCACTTAATTGACCTAATCCAAAAACGAAATTGGAACAATTCACTTAAGACGAGTTTTACGGACGAACGGGTTGCGGCGATGGAAAAACGTCGGGTTGTCACAGTAACTCCCATGGACTATCCATGGAGCTCCATATGGTTATAACCAAACCCCTAAACCATGGATCATTAATCCACCATAAACGAATTGATGATTTTCATAATCAGCCCTATATATTTAATTAGTCTCACTTTGATCACCAAATTAATACTAGATTAATACTTGATCAATACTAATTAAATAACACTATTATTAATATATTAGAACTTATAATATATTAATAATCATAAGTTCCATATTCTCTCATTTAGTCTATCCAGGTATTCCAATGCCATGCAACCCAAATGGACCATGTCGGGTCGGGTCAAGTACATACCAAATAAAGTTATGGACTTAGACACTATATCCAACACTCTCCCACTTAGATAAGTCTAATAACTATATTTGCAAATATGACTTCAAAATCCGACTAGCAATCGTAGCTCTTTCAAAGTCTCTCGGAACTGAGATGATGATGATACACCATTTAAGATAAGTGATCATATAATCCTCTGTTCTCATGATATCAGCCGGACAAACACATGGAACATGGTCTTACTTATTGTCCAGTATTTGTTTCTCGATCTCTGATTTGTTTCGACATAGAACTAAATTGAACAAATCAATTAGGTTCTGACCGGGCCCGGTACATAGGTCAAAACAAAATCATCGAGGGGCCCAGATATCGCTTCTATTTCTAGAGGGAACAGATAAACTTCGACTGATATGCTTGTACTAACTACTTGTTGAATTATTCACAAAGGCATGTTTTATAACATCGAGTTACCAATGCGTTTCCGTACAATCAATGAACAACAAACTCATAGTTAACAACTCATATCTCTAGGTTTGAAGATTTATATGATATTACCGTCTCACGATCACTCGAGATAAATTCTATGAAGTGATGCAAGTGAGCGTGGGTTGAATCCAATACTCAACCCTTATGAGTACTCATGAATGTTGTAGCAACCATTGCATTGTCTAAAGCACTTTAGACAAATCATACAAGCCAAATTCATGATAGTCTTGATTCATATCTACTTCCAGCATATGACTGACTGTGGATGGTTTGAATAATATGATATATACCATAACATAATTATTCTGGAAGTAAAAACATGCAAAGTGAAACAAAAAAATAATACTAATCCTATATGGCCCCAAACTCTTAAGAGTAAATAAAACACCTTTTATTTATGCACCGTATTGATTACTCATTATTTACGTTCGAATAATCAACTTAATGCTTGAATTAAAACATTAGTTGTCCTATGCTCCAAGCATGTACACTATGGTTTTCCAAACAATTACGCCATACTCCAAGTATGCATACTATGTTTACATATGGTCCTCTCTTTATGAAATAGATCAATAGACAATATTCCAATGATGCTCATTTCACAATTCCAATCCTTGTTGTAAATGCAAGAATACCAAACTCTTGCCATTTACTGTAATCTGTTAGATTCTAAACTTATATGCAATAATCCCCTTGTAACGACTATGCACAGAAGTCACAAAGACTTGGCAACAAACATTACAAAGTATTCCAATGGAAAACAATTCCATGGAAATGAAGTCTCAAATTCAAAGTACATGCCTTTGAACATCCTTCTTAGCATTAAGTTCTTTAATCTTACACAGATTCAAAGAATAACTTCCATCTATGGAGACAATTCCATATTACCATTTTGACCATCACTTCTGATCAATAGTTGCCTCTTTTTTAAAATATGTCAAAGTGGTCATTACTCTATACTTCTAATTGTCCATGAGCAACCAATCTTTGGTAAACCTCAGATTGTCCTCGATAATTTGCTTAATCATTTTAGTCATTTCCAGTTCTATTCCTTTTTAATGCCCTAAGCATTAGGAAAATTTAGAATGGATGAATATTATAGTACATGCAATCGATCTTATATACGAAGCATATGGGACACGAGTCATGCTATAAAATTTTTATTTGCCATGTTCTCAAAATTCGAACTATAAAGAGGTATGCCATAATCACAATCGAATTTTGAGAACGCAACATATATAGAAATTCCTTATGTTAAACAATTCAACAAAACATTCATATATATCCTTGACTAAAGTTGATAAAACTCAATCTAAGCTGGTAGAATTGGAACGAAGTATAAAATACTCTCCCTTAATTATAGCAAAACAGTTTTTTCATGGAAAATTGAAACTTTTGTTTTCTATAATTAATATTGCTAACTTGCAATACTTAACATAATCATCATGCTCCCACTAGCCTAATGATTACCAGCATAAAACTTTATGCTCCAACTAGCATAATGATTTCCAGCATAACACTTTATGTTCCCACTAGCTTTGACATGTACTTCGAAATCAACTAGACTTCTAGAAATCAATACTTTATTGACTTTCTTACCAAAGTTCATATTTCTGATACTAGAATGCTTTGATAAGACTTTATCAAAAACATACACCTTTCCTTAGATAGCTCACATGTTTGTCTAGACCTTTTGCAATTCTCACTAGTTAGTGTGCCGGTTGACCACACACGCTCCACTAACTATATGAGAATGCAAATATCACAACAACTATCTATTTAAAATCTTCTTAGTGGAAGCTTTTCCTTACCATCATTCTCATGAATCGAAGAGAAACCTTATAACACTTAGATTTTATGGTGTACGTTTTCCTTTACCATGTGAATTGTCGTCAAAACCAGAATCATAGAACTAGGTTAGTGACACTTCCAAATTCATATGGACTGAACTTGTGAAAGTAACTTTAGAGAATATCACTTAGCCTCAAAAATCGGTTATGCCCTCTTATGAATACACTAGTGCCGATTTTGCATGGTATAGGGTTTCTTTTATAGTGTGTCATAATTATGAGTCACAAATGTAAACCTTAATTTTCATGACTCTTCATTTCTCATGACCCATGGGTTTGTAATTCCCATGGACTATCCATGGAGCTCCATATGGTTATAACCAAACCCATAAACCACGGATCATTAATCCACCATAATAGAATTGATGATTGTCATAATCAACCCTATATATTTTATTAGTCTCACTTTGATCACCAAATTAATACTAGATTAATACTTGATCATTACTAATTAAGTAACACTATTATTAATATATTAGAACTTATAATATATTACCAATCATAAGTCCCTTATTCTCTCATTTAGTCTATCCAAGTATTGCAATGCCATGCAACCCAAATGGACCATGTCGGGTCAGGTCAAATACATACCAAATAAAGTTATGGATTTAGACACTATATCCAACAGTCTCCCACTTGGATAAGTCTAATAACTATATTTGCAAATATGACTTCAAAATCCGACTAGCAATCGTAGCTCTTTCAAAGTCTCTCGGAACTGAGATGATGATGATACACCATTTAAGATAAGTGATCGTATAATCCTCTGTTCTCATGATATCCGCCGGACAAACACATGGAACATGGTCTTACTTATTGTCTAGTATTTGTTTCTCGATCTATGATTTGTTTCGATATAGAACTAAATTGAACACATCAATTAGGTTCTGACTGGGCCCGGTACATAGGTCAAAACCAAATCATCGAGGGGCCCAGATATCGCTTCTATTTCTAGAGGGAACAGATAAACTTCGACTGATATGCTTGTACTAACTACTTGTTCAATTATTCACAAAGGCATGTTTTATAACATCGAGTTACCAATGCGTTTCCGTACAATCAATGAACAACAAACTCATAGTTAACAACTCATATCTCTAGGTTTGAAGATTTATATGATATTACCGTCTCACGATCACTCGAGATAAATTCTATGAAGTGATGCAAGTGAGCGTGGGTTGAATCCAATACTCAACCCTTATGAGTACTCATGAATGTTGTAGCAACCATTGCATTGTCTAAAGCACTTTAGACAAATCATACAAGCCAAATTCATGATAGTCTTGATTCATATCTACTTCCAGCATATGACTGACTGGGGATGGTTTGAATAATATGATATATACCATAACATAATTATTCTGGAAGTAAAAACATGCAAAGTGAAACAAAAAAATAATACTAATCCTATATGGCCCCAAACTCTTGAGTGTAAATAAAACATCTTTTATTTATGCACCATATTGATTACTCATTATTTATGTTTCGATTAATCAACTTAATGCTTGAATTAAAACATTAGTTGTCCCATGCTCCAAGCATGTACACTATGGTTTTCCAAACAATTACGCCATACTCCAAGTATGCATACTATGTTTACATATGGTCCTCTCTTTATGAAATAGATCAATTGACAATATTCCAATGATGCTCATTTCACAATTCCAATCCTTGTTGTAAATGCAAGAATACCAAACTCTTGCCATTTACTGTATCTGTTACATTCTAAACTTATATGCAATGATCCCTTTGTAACGACTATGCACAGAAGTCACAAAGACTTGGAAACAAACATTACAAAGTATTCCAATGGAAAACAGTTCCATGGAAATGAAGTCTCAAATTCAAAGTACATGCCTTTGAACATCCTTCTTAGCATTAAGTTCTTTAATCTTACACAGATTCAAAGAATAACTTCCATCTATGCAGACAATTCCATATTACCATTTTGACCATCACTTCTGATCAATAGTTGCCTCTTTTTTAAAATATGTCAAAGTGGTCATTACTCTATACTTCTAATTGTCCATGAGCAACCAATCTTTGGTAAACCTCAGATTGTCCTCGATAATTTGCTTAATCATTTTAGTCATTTCCAGTTCTATTCCTTTTTAATGCCCTAAGCATTAGGAAAATTTAGAATGGATGAATATTATAGTACATGCAATCGATCTTATATACGAAGCATATGGGACACGAGTCATGCTATAAAATTTTTATTTTCCATGTTCTCAAAATTCGAACTATAAAGAGGTATGCCATAATCACAATCGAATTTTGAGAACGCAACATATATAGAAATTCCTTATGTTAAACAATTCAACAAAACATTCATATATATCCTTGACTAAAGTTGATAAAACTCAATCTAAGCTGGTAGAATTGGAACGAAGTATAAAATACTCTCCCTTAATTATAGCAAAACAGTTTTTTCATGGAAAATTGAAACTTTTGTTTTCTATAATTAATATTGCTAACTTGCAATACTTAACATAATCATCATGCTCCCACTAGCCTAATGATTACCAGCATAACACTTTATGCTCCCACTAGCATAATGATTTCCAGCATAACACTTTATGTTCCCACTAGCTTTGACATGTACTCCGAAATCAACTGGACTTCTAGAAATCAATACTTTATTGACTTTCTTACCAAAGTTCATATTTCTAATACTAGAATGCTTTGATAAGACTTTATCAAAAACATACACCTTTCCTTAGATATCTCACATGTTTGTCTAGACCTTTTGCAATCCTCACTAGTTAGTGTGTCGGTTGACCACACACGCTCCACTAACTATATGAGAATGAAAATATCACAACAACTATCTATTCTTCTTAGTGGAAGCGTTTCCTTACCATCATTCTTTTGTATCGAAGAGAAACCTTATAACACTTAGATTTTATGGTGTACGTTTTCCTTTTCCATGTGAATTTTTGTCAAAACCAGAATCATAGAACTAGGTTAGTGACACTTCCAAATTCATATGGACTGAACTTGTGAAAGTAACTTGAGAGAATATCACTTAGCCTCAAAAATCGGTTATGCCCTCTTATGAATACACTAGTGCTGATTTTGCATGGTATAGGGTTTCTTTTATAGTGTGTCATAATTAGGAGTCACAAATGTAAACCCTAATTGTCATGACTCTTCATTTCGCATGACCCATGGGTTTGTAATTCCCATGGACTATCCATGGAGCTCCATATGGTTATAACCAAACCCATAAACCACGGATCATTAATCCACCATAATAGAATTGATGATTGTCATAATCAACCCTATATATTTAATTAGTCTCACTATGATCACCAAATTAATACTAGATTAATACTTGATCAATACTAATTAGGTAACACTATTATTAATATATTAGAACTTATAATATATTAACAATCATAAGTCCCTTATTCTCTCATTTAGTCTATCCAAGTATTGCAATACCATGCAACCCAAATAGACCATGCCGGGTCGGGTCAAGTACATACCAAATAAAGTTATGGACTTAGACACTATATCCAACAGTCTCCCAGTTGGATAAGTCGAATAACTATATTTGCAAATATGACTTCAAAATCCTACTAGCAATTGTAGCTCTTTCAAAGTCTCTCAGAACTGAGATGATGATGATACACCATTTAAGATAAGTGATCATTTAATCCTCTGTTCTCATGATATCAGCCGGACAAACACATGGAACATGGTCTTACTTATTGTCCAGTATTTTTTTCTCGATCTCTGATTCGTTTCGACATAGTACTAAATTGAATACATCAATTAGGTTCTGACCGGGCTTGGTACATAGGTCAAAACCAAATCATCGAGGGGCCCAGATATCGCTTCTATTTCTAGAGGGAACAGATAAACTTCGACTGATATGCTTGTACTAACTGCTTGTTGAATTATTCACAAAGGCATGTTTTATAACATCGAGTTACCAATACGTTTTCGTACAATCAATGAATAACCAACTCATAGTTAACAACTCATATCTCTAGGTTTGAAGATTTATATGATATTACCGTCTCATGATCACTCGAGATAAATTCTATGAAGTGTTGCAAGTGAGCGTGGGTTGAATCCAATACTCAACCCTTATGAGTACTCATGAATGTTGTAGCAACCATTGCATTGTCTAAAGCACTTTAGACAAATCATACAAGCCAAATTCATGATAGTCTTGATTCATATCTACTTCCAGCATATGACTGACTGGGGATGGTTTGAATAATATGATATATACCATAACATAATTATTCTGGAAGTAAAAACATGCAAAGTGAAACAAAAAAATAATACTAATCCTATATGGCCCCAATCTCTTGAGTGTAAATAAAACACCTTTTATTTATGCACCATATTGATTACTCATTATTTATGTTTCGATTAATCAACTTAATTCTTGAATTAAAACATTAGTTGTCCCATGCTCCAAGCATGTACACTATGGTTTTCTAAACAACTATGCCATACTCCAAGTATGCATACTATGTTTACATATGGTCCTCTCTTTATGAAATAGATCAATTGACAATATTCCAATGATGCTTATTTCACAATTCCAATCCTTGTTGTAAATGCAAGAATACCAAACTCTTGCCATTTACTGTATCTGTTAGATTCTAAACTTATATGCAATGATCCCTTTGTAACGACTATGCATAGAAGTCACAAAGACTTGGAAACAAACATTACAAAGTATTCCAATGGAAAACAATTCCATGGAAATGAAGTCTCAAATTCAAAGTACATGCCTTTGAACATCCTTCTTAGCATTAAGTTCTTTAATCTTACACAGATTCAAAGAATAACTTCCATCTATGGAGACAATTCCATATTACCATTATGACCATCACTTCTGAACAAGAGTTGCCTCTTTTCAAAATATGTCAATGTGGTCATTACTCTATACTTCTAATTGTCCATGAGCAACCAATCTTTGGTAAACCTCAGATTTTCCTCGATAATTTGCTTAATCATTTTAGTCATTTCCAGTTCTATTCCGTTTTTCCCTTTTAATGCCCTAAGCATTAGGAAAATTTAGAATGGATGAATATTATAGTAGATGCAATCGATCTTATATCCAAAGCATATGGGTCACGATTCATGCTATAAAATTTTTATTTGCCATGTTCTCAAAATTTGAACTATAAAGAGGTATGCCATAATCACAATCGAATTTTGTGAACGCAACATATATAGAAATTCCTTATGTTAAACAATTCAACAAAACATTCATATATATCCTTGACTAAAGTTGATAAAACTCAATCTAAGCTGGTAGAATTGGAACGAAGTATAAAATGCTCTCCCTTAATTATAGCAAAACAGTTCTTTCATGGAAAATTGAAACTTTTGTTTTCTATAATTAATATTGCTAACTTGCAACAGTTAACATAATCATCATGCTCCCACTAGCCTAATGATTACCAGCATAACACTTTATACTCCCACTAGCATAATGATTTCCAGCATAACACTTTATGTTCCCACTAGCTTTGACATGTACTCCGAAATCAACTGGACTTCTAGAAATCAATACTTTATTGACTTTCTTACCAAAGTTCATATTTCTAATACTAGAATGCTTTGATAAGACTTTATCAAAAACATACACCTTTCCTTAGATAGCTCACATGTTTGTCTAGACCTTTTGCAATCCTCACTAGTTAGTGTGCCGGTTGACTACACACGCTCCACTAACTATATGAGAATGCAAATATCACAACAACTATCTATTCTTCTTAGTGGAAGCGTTTCCTTACCATCATTCTCATGTATCGAAGAGAAACCTTATAACACTTAGATTTTATGGTGTACGTTTTCCTTTTCCATGTGAATTTTTGTCAAAACCAGAATCATAGAACTAGGTTAGTGACACTTCCAAATTCATATGGACTGAACTTGTACAATCTTAATTTCTTGCCACCTGGTAGCACAATGCCCACCATTGCTTCCGGGTTGTTATGCAAACAATTGAGAACTCATAGAACTCACAAGCATAATCAACTTTCAACTGGAATAGATGCAGAAATAAGAATATGTCAACACGATAGGTTACAAACCTCAAGTCGTGGACTAGTGATTAAGAAAACTCTTGATTAGTTCTCGAAACTATTTCAGAATCTTTTAGACTCCCACTATCCTCTTGACATATAACACTTCTCTTTGTCAAGAACCATTCCTTGACAATACAAATATTCAAGAGCTAGTGAGGATTCTTATCAAGTTAAACACTTCCCATAATTGGACTTAGTTGGTCTTTGTTTTATCCAAAACATCACAACTAACCAACCTCAAATGTACAAGAGTAGGACACATCTTACTCTACATTTGATAAGTGTTATAAACTTTCTAAAGATTATGTCACTCAATGGCTCAATCTTGGAGTATGACTCTAAGATTTGATTTTGAAGTATGATTTATCTTATGATTTAACCATTTCAACAACTCATGATTCCTCTCCTTAGCCAAACAAATGAACTAAGGTGTCCTTAGAGGATCAATTGTGATCTGGTTTCACAATCACTAAGATAATCATAAAACAAAATACACAAGTACTCTCCCATCTCTTCAGATTGGAGAAAAAGCCAAAAAAAAGTACCAACCACTCCCCAGAGTGACAAGTGTAGCGCTCAGAGTGTTGCTCTCTGGTGGGTCTGCACCAATAGCAGATAACTGCTAGTGGTGCATGATCCGCCAATATGAAGCCTCCACATCCTGGCGGTCTGAATAAGACAAAAGGTATTGTCGGGGACATGATCCTATGGCGATAGGAATAAAATAGATCCTTTGAATCTAGATGAGGGGATTGCCTCTTTCTCTATCCCAAGCTAAACACTAATTCTTGATGGGTTTTGAGCATTCTAACACTTCCTAAGTGTACATGCAACCCTAATAACCTTGAATCTATGTTTTCTCTATATACATGCAAATTTCTATTTCAAGGTTATTTCCTAACTAGCATGGAAAGGGGAATACATAATACATAAAAACTAGTAGAAATACATACCTTGTTGTTGCTTGGATTCCTTCAAGACTTTGTGAGCCTAACACCCCAAATGTTGTTCCTCAAATGATTCACACAACACTACAAACTTGGTGTAACTTGAGAGATTGTCACTTAGCCTCAAAAATCGGTTATGCCCTCTTATGAATACACTAGTGCCAATTTCGCATGCTATAGGGTTTCTTTTATAGTGTGTCATAATTAGGAGTTACAAATGTAAACCCTAATTATCATGACTCTTCATTTCTCATGACCCATGGGTTTGTAACTGTCACACCCCAAAACCGAAGGCGGAAACGTCTCAGGGCGGAGGTGACTTCATGTGAATATCATAACCAATGTACATAGTAAGCAAAGTACAACACGAAACATTACATTGCATAGATTTCATTACATCATTTGGAAAGTAAAGTAGTACAAGTTTCATATATACATAGTTTAAACAAAAGAAAGACGTGACTTCCATTCGCTCCGTTTTCTGCAAAAGGATACGGGTGTCACACCCCGAAAACCAAAGGCGGAATACATTTCCGGGGTTGACTACCATGTTGAGTATCAAATCCAATGTACATAGTAAATAAAGTAAAACAAGCATTACATTACATAGTAACAATTTTATAGTTGTTTCAAAAGTAAAGCTTGTACAGTTATGATACATAGTATATATAGACAAAATGAAACAGGTCTTCATGTACACCGTCTTCAAGCAAAAGGATCTTCGGGTACCTGTTCTAACGCTGACCTGAGAACACAAGCGGTTTGAAAATCAGCATAAAGCTGGTGAGTTCATAAGCGGTTTTTGTTTGTGAAAATGTTTCGGTTTCCTTTCGGTTTCTGAAATGTTATGTATACCAAGAAAAATCCCGTATTTTCTTAAAAGTTGGTTATTATTTCACAAATGTAAAGTATACTAAGTTTGTACGCTGAAAATATGTTTATTCCTGTGAAAATGTATAGTTGGTTATCTGACTGGTTGAACTGTTATGTTTACTTATCATGTGTTACCAGGAAAGTCCCATACTTTCCTTATTGTATGTTACAAATTGTAAAAGATGTAATGTTATCCAGTTTGTTAATCTTTCTAGTTATGTAAATGTTACCAAGGAAAGCCCCATACTTTCCTGCATGTAGGTATCTAATGTAAACGATGTTAAAGATGTAAAAGATGTAATCGTGATTAGGTTCTATGTTTTTCCCCAGGAAAGTCCCGTACCTTCCTGAATGTTTGTTTACAGTAAGTAAAAGATGTAAAAGATGTCAAAGAAGTAAACGATGTATAAAGTAATCCATTATTACTGTAAGTAAATCTCTGTTATCCTAATTGTGAGTTCCATAACCATACAATAGACTGAAACCTGTGGCAATAAGTAGTCCACATGTGGCAATAAGTCGTCCACATACTTATGACTTTCGTCACCCTTGAACCATTTCGGTTCGGCTGTAGCTAGCAGCCAGGTGTGGGGTAGTCAGCCCCGTATAGATCTATACACTCAAGTCACGCTCTCTAAATACCAGAGATTCTGGTTATGGGTGTAGTCCTCCACTCGCGTAATCTGGGTGGAGTGTTCTCCGAGGACGTGTCTCCAATCATACAAGAATAACAAATTTACTAGTAATAATATGATAGTCCTCCACTCGTATATGTGTGGGGAGTGTTACCGAGGACAAAACAGTGTACAGGTATTATGTTCAAATGTTTTAATGTCGTGCTTTTAACTGATATAATGTGGAAAACCATTTGTGAAATTCATGTAAAACATACTAGTTTAAGGACTTATTTCACAAATATATGTTACGTGATCTGTATGTTCGACCTGTTATCAGTTGTAATATCAGTTATAAAAGCATAAGAATATGAAACACACATTTGAAAACATGTTTTGAGTACAAGAATTCCCTTGTACTTTGCTTGTGTTCCCCTCCCCCCTAAAAACAGTGGAAAACAGTGAAAAATGGTAGGGGTATGAACTCACCGGACTCGAAAACGTGTCGGTTTTGAATGCTAGGCGTCGGTTCGGGGTTTGATTACTCGTGATGACCCTATGTAAAATGATATAATTTCCATATATATACAATTAGAGATACATTCACTAATCATATGGAACATTACACTCCAATGAGGTTAAACACCTCAAAACGAGCGTTCGGAGTGACCCGGGTGACATCTTTGGATTTGTAATGACACTAGGGACTTGGGACTTGAGTTTACTCCCCATAAGTAAACATTTTAAGGAGTTTACAACAATGGAACACCCACATACATGAGTTTACGGCCGTAAACTCATGTGGGTGAGGTTTTGGTGTTTTAAGGGCTCAAATGGACTTAGGGATTGCTAGGAATGATTATCTAGACACCTTGGGACACTTGGAATGGATTTAAAACATTTAAAGCATGAGTTTACAACCACACTTATAGAGTTTACGGCCATAAACTCACCAAGGCTAAGAAAAACTGATTTGAGCTATTTAGGGCAATCACATGTGATTCAAACTAATTTTCTAAGCATTGTTATGAATTTAGAACATCAATTAAGACATTTATTGGAGTTTACGGCCTAGAGGTATGTTCTAAGGCCGTAAACTCTCCTTTACTATTGAAAAAGGTAGTTTTTGGTGCTTAAAACAATCACATGTGATTCTAGAAATTTATACAAGCCATTTGAGTGTGTTTGATGCCTCTTAAACATTGTTTTATAAGTTTACGGCCAAGGGTATGTTCCTAGGCCGTAAACTCCCATACATCATACTTTTATTGTGTTTTAATCCTTTAAACCATTTTTAGATGCATCTAGATTTTACCACAAAACCATAGATTGAGTTTGGGAGCATTTGAACATGTTTAAAGGCCTTAAATCACCCTTTTAGAGGAGTTTACGGCCCAAGAGAGTGTCTTGGCCGTAAACTCTTCTTTGTTACACAAAAATCAAGTTTAAAGTGTTCCAAGTCTAGATTAGCAAGTCCAAGGTTCATGTCTAAGTCTCAACTAGGTTTTGGAAGGGTTAATTGGCTTAAATACCCCTTGTATATGAGTTTACGGCCCAAGAATGATCCTTTGCCGTAAACTCACTTTTATCCCTCTAAATCCATGTTCTACATGTTATAAGTTCTTCCCTTTAAGCCCTTAAGTCATATCTAGTGTCCAACTATGCAAAGGAAGGGTTTTAGGGCTTTAAAACCCTTGAAATATGAGTTTACGGCCCATGAATGTTCTATGGCCGTAAACTCATGAATTTTTGGCCTAATTCATGTCTTAAACTCGAAATTGGATGTCAAATATGTTATAGATTAAGGCTAGGAAGGTACCTTAGAGATTAGAAGCCTTAATTTTGAGTTTTGATCCCTTAAACTTGGATTAGGAGAGAGGTGGGAAATGTTTAGTGATAATTTGGCCAAAGGCTTCAAATGAAGTCCTAAACACGTTTATATAGTGTTAAAATTTTCGACACTGTGGAATTCTACCCGATACCGGCGTTAGACGGGGTTTTTGGTCGTACCCGATTGAGTTACCGTAACCCGATACGGTAAATTCTAGAATTATTCCGATCACTAAAGTAGGGTGTTAAAATGATTTTCAAATGTATTAAGACACCCATTAAGTTATTTTAAATGCGTACTATATAATGACTCAATTAAACGGAAGATCGGAAATCGGAAATCGGAACGACGATTAGTTGCGCGAAAGAGTTACATTAAAATGATGCGGAAATTTCGTGTTGTTACATTATCCCCCCGTTAGAGGGAATTTCGTCCCGAAATTCAAGTTTAGAACATAAGACAAGATACAAATCATGGATAAGAAAAGAGTTGTGGATACTTCTGTTTCATTGAGTCTTCTCGTTCCCAAGTGAATTCCGGTCCCCGCTTGGCATTCCAGCGAACCTTCACTAACGGGATGCGACTTTGTTTTGTACGTTTGACTTCTCGATCCATGATTTCGATCGGTTCCTCCACAAAGTTGAGGTTTTCATTGATCTTGATCTCGTCTAAAGGAATGGTTAGGGTTTCATCGGATAGGCACTTTTTGAGATTTGAAACATGGAAGACAGGATGAATGTTACTGAGTTTGTGAGGTAAATGAAGTTTATAGGCAACCGGACCGATCCTGGAGAGGATCTTAAAGGGTCCAATGTACCTCGAATTAAGTTTCCCACGCTTACCAAAGCATACAGTGCCTTTCCAGGGCAAGACTTTTAACAGGACACGGTCTCCAACCTGGAATTCTAGTGGCTTCCGACGATTATCAGCGTAACTCTTTTGACGATCACGTGAAGCTTTCAGTCGGTTACGGATTTGAATGATCTTTTCAGTGGTTTCGCGGATGATTTCAGGACCAGTGAGAGCACTGTCGGGGACTCGACTCCTGGCTAATTGTGTATCTCCGACCTCGGCCCAGCACAGCCCAACACAGAGGGGATCTGCACTTACGACCGTATAGGGCTTCGAACGGAGCAGCCCTAATGCTGGTGTGGTAACTGTTGTTGTACGAGAACTCGATCAAGGATAGATGTGTATCCCACGACTTTCCAAAGTCAATGACACATGCCCGAAGCATGTCCTCCAGGGTTTGGATTGTTCTCTCACTCTGTCCATCGGTCTGAGGATGATACGCCGTGCTCATATCTAGTTTGGTTCCAAGGGCTTTCTGAAGAGATTGCCAGAATCTGGAGGTAAATCTACTATCTCGATCAGAAATAATGGATACAGGTACACCGTGTAGACGCACTACCTCCTGGATGTAGATTCGCGCGAGTTTCTCCATCTTGTATGATTCTTTAATTGGGATGAAGTGAGCGGATTTTGACAAACGATCGACAATTACCCAAATGGTATCGTACCCACTAGAACACTTGGGTAGTTTGGTGATGAAGTCCATGGTAATCATCTCCCATTTCCACTCGGGGATTTCGGGTTGTTGGAGTAGACCTGAAGGTTTCTGATGTTCGACTTTGACATTGGCGCAAGTCAGACACTTGCCCACGAATGTAGCTATCTCAGCTTTCATGTTTGGCCACCAGTATTGTTTCTTGAGATCCAGGTACATCTTGTCCGAACCCGGGTGAACAGAGTATTTGGTTCTGTGTGCTTCCTCCATGACTATTTCCCTGAATCCTCCGGATTTGGGAATCCAGATTCGATTCATGAAACAGTGAACTCCGTCACTTCTGATCTCAAGTTTCTTTTCCATCCCTCTCAAGGTTTCATCTGACACGTTCTCGGGTTTGAGGGCTGTATCCTGAGCTTCTCGGATTTGCATTGGTAAGTTGGAATGGATGGTCATCGTCTGGTTCCTCACTTTGTGGCCTGCACTATCCTTTCGGCTAAGGGCATCTGCTACCACATTGGCCTTGCCGGGGTGGTAACGGATTTCACACTCATAATCACTGAGTAATTCTACCCATCGCCGTTGCCTCATGTTTAAGTCTTTCTGATTAAAGATGTGCTGCAAACTCTTGTGATCAGTGAAGATTGTGCACTTGGTTCCGTAGAGATAATGTCTCCAAATCTTCAATGCGAAGATTACTGCTCCTAGTTCCAAGTCATGTGTGGTATAGTTGACCTCGTGTGCTTTTAGCTGTCTAGAGGCATAGGCAATCACCTTTCCTCTTTGCATAAGCACACAACCTAAACCTTGATTAGACGCATCGCAGTAGACAACGAAATCCTCTGTCCCTTCAGGCAGAGACAGAACAGGCGCACTGCATAAGGATCTCTTCAACGTTTGGAATGCAGTTTCTTGTTTATCACTCCAACAAAAGGGTATACCTTTCTGCGTCAGAGTGGTTAAAGGTTTGGCGATTTTGGAAAAGTTCTGAATGAATCGTCGATAGTAGCCGGCGAGACCCAAGAATTGACGAATTTCTGTGGGTGTTTTCGGTGCCGACCAACTCTCTATCGCTTTAATCTTGGATGGATCTACATGAATACCCTCCTCGCTTACCACGTGACCGAGGAAAGTTACCTTCCGTATCCAGAATTCACATTTGGAAAATTTCGCGTATAGCTTTTCGGATCTAAGGGTTTCCAACACTAGCCTCAAGTGTTGCTTGTGGTCTTCCTCGCTTCGGGAGTAAACGAGAATGTCATCAATGAACACGATGACGAATTTATCTAAGAAGGGGCGGCACACCCTGTTCATCAGGTCCATGAACATAGCCGGTGCATTGGTTAGACCGAAGGGCATCACTACGAATTCGTAGTGTCCATACCGAGTCCTAAAAGCTGTCTTGGGAACATCATTCTCCTGGACTCGTAACTGGTGGTACCCTGACCAAAGGTCTATCTTAGAAAAGTAGCTGGCTCCCTGGAGTTGATCGAAGAGGTCGTCTATTCTTGGAAGAGGATATCGGTTCTTGACGGTTAACTTGTTTAGTTCACGATAGTCGATACACATCCGAAAGGATCCATCTTTCTTTTTGACAAATAGAATCGGAGCTCCCCAGGGTGAGGAACTCGGTCTAATGAATCCTTTACTGAGCAACTCTTTGAGTTGACTGGATAACTCCTTCATTTCTGCCGGAGCTAAGCGATACGTAGATTTTGCTACGTGAGTTGCTCCAGGAATCAGGTCAATACGGAACTCGACCTGACGTTCGGGAGGAATTCCTGGGAGTTCTTCGGGAAACACATCGGTAAAGTTACAGACTTCGGGGATGCCCGCGAGGTCTCTAACTCCTTGTTTCTCGTTGATCACATGAGCTAAGAATGCAACACACTCCTTTCGAAGGAGCTTTCGAGCTTTGATGCAAGAAATGATATGAAGGTTGGAACTGGGTTTATCGCCATAGATTACGAGAGTTTGACCTGAAGGAAGATTGAGACGGATAGCTTTTTCGTAACAAAGAATGTCAGCATGATTGGGACTCAACCAATCCATGCCAATGATAACATCAAAGCTCTTAATGGAAACGGGCATGAGATCTATAGGAAATGAGTGATCATTTAGGGTAAGCGTACAACCTATGAATACATCGTTAGCGCTTTCTTTCTCACCGTTAGCCATCTCGACGGTAAACGTTTCAGTTAGTGGTTGAGGATTTGGTTTTAGATTATGTTTGAATGCATGACTAACAAAACTCCTTTCAGCACCCGAATCGAAAAGAATACTAGCATATGAGTTGTCGAGAAGGAACGTACCCGAAACAACAGTGGGATCAGTAACTGCTTCCTCCCGTCCCATGGTTAGAATTCTTCCAGTGTTACCAGCAGTTGACTTCTTGGGACAATCCCTTTTAAAGTGCCCAACTTCACCACAGTTGTAGCAGGCTTGACTAACACCTGCTCCAGATGATTGGTTGGTTGATTAGGTAGGAGTTCTGCAGTATCGAACTGTGTGCCCTTTCTTACCACAGTTGGTGCAAGACAATTCTCGACAGGGACCAGGATGATGATGGTATTTACACTTGTCACACTGAGGAAGGTTACCAGCATATTTACTGGTAGGAGTTGAGGCTGTGGATCCCATGGCAGAAACAGCAACAACAGGAGTAGTAGTAGCAGCATGAACTGCCACCGTCTGTTGTTTCTTGGAGGATCCTTGAGAAGATTGACCCTTCTTCTTCTTCCAAAATTTCCTCTTTTCACCACTCCTTTGAGTTGGCTCGGAAGTGGTAGTGATTTCCTTGACATCGTCGCTGTGATCAATCAGAATTTGTGCTAAGGTCTTGGCACTATCATAGGTATCCAGACGAGCAGCCAAAACGTGACTCTTTATTGGTTGAGATAATCCCCAAACGAACCTTTCAATCTTTTTGTTTTCAGGAGTGACTAACCCTGGGCAGAGAAGTGCGAGATCATCAAATCGGGAAGTATATGCAGCAATGTCGGAACCTTTCATCTTCAGGTTCCAGAGCTCGTGCTCTAATTTCTGCATTTCACCACGGGGGCAATACTCAGCAATGAGAAGTTCTTTCATGGCTTCCCAGCCCATGGCATTGGCTACGGGTAAGGTCAAAGATTTGACTCGGCCATTCCACCAAGTCAAGGCCTTATCAACGAAGGTACAGGCTGCAAATTTGACTTTATCGGACTCTGCACAAGCACAGATTTCAAAGATGGACTCGATTTTCTCGAACCATCGAGATAAAGAAATGACACCTCCAGCGCCATTAAAGGATGTTGGTTTCGCATTCATGAAATCCTTATAGGAACCCCCTCTTTGGTGTCCCTGGCTACCCTCAGGGTTTTGAGACTGAGTACCACCACCTGAACCACTAGGGTTCATTTGTGACATAGCTGCTACCATCGCAGCGGTCATCATCGTCTGGAGCAATGTTAGATCGAACTGGGGAGGAGGTGGCGGAGAGGAAGGATTGTTGTCGTTCTTTGAGCTAGGTCTCTTTTGGGGAGGCATCTTGATCTAATAAGATCAAGGAAAAGAGGATGGTAAGTCCTCTACATTGAATCGATAGACATGACAGTTATATGATTCGAGTAAGCGATAAAGCAGGAAAGAGTTATCGAATAGATAATTTATCGCTAAGAGTAATCACAGAGAACTACTCGAATGAGGATTACTACAGAGGATCGGAATCGAGAAATACTCCCATAGTATTTCATGAATTGTTTGCGACAATGATTCGATGTTGGGATATTAGGGTAACTTTTAGGCATGCCACATACCACAGTCACTCCCAAGCACATGTTGGCCGTGTCTCGAATGAATATAGTTGGCCAGGCTATATTGAACCTAGACACGACTACATAACTGCCCAGGTTTAACCGTAGTATACAACACCCATTTACTTATGTTCTGTTCTACTTGTGGTTACAGATTACGACGGTTCGGTATACTTGTATACTTTCAAAAATACTTGTAGTTCGAAGATACTTTTACTTCAGAGCACTTAGGCCATTTAGTGTTTATAGTTTTATACCATGTAAGGTTTGGTATACTTCATTCACTATAAACAAGGGCTCTGATACCAATCTGTCACACCCCGAAAACCAAAGGCAGAATACATTTCCGGGGTTGACTACCATGTTGAGTATCAAATCCAATGTACATAGTAAGTAAAGTAAAACAAGCATTACATTACATAGTAACAGTTTTACAGTTGTTTCAAAAGTAAAGCTTGTACAGTTATGATACATAGTATATATAGACAAAATGAAACAGGTCTTCATGTACACCGTCTTCAAGCAAAAGGATCTTCGGGTACCTGTTCTAACGCTGACCTGAGAACACAAGCGGTTTGAAAATCAGCATAAAGCTGGTGAGTTCATAAGCGGTTTTTGTTTGTGAAAATGTTTCGGTTTCCTTTCGGTTTCTGAAATGTTATGTATACCAAGAAAAATCCCGTATTTTCTTAAAAGTTGGTTATTATTTCACAAATGTAAAGTATACTAAGTTTGTACGCTGAAAATATGTTTATTCCTGTGAAAATGTATAGTTGGTTATCTGACTGGTTGAACTGTTATGTTTACTTATCATGTGTTACTAGGAAAGTCCCATACTTTCCTTATTGTATGTTACAAATTGTAAAAGATGTAATGTTATCCAGTTTGTTATTCTTTCTAGTTATGTAAATGTTACCCAGGAAAGCCCCATACTTTCCTGCATGTAGGTATCTAATGTAAACGATGTTAAAGATGTAAAAGATGTAATCGTGATTAGGTTCTATGTTTTTCCCCAGGAAAGTCCTGTACCTTCCTGAATGTTTGTTTACAGTAAGTAAAAGATGTAAAAGATGTCAAAGAAGTAAACGATGTATAAAGTAATCCATTATTACTGTAAGTAAATCTCTGTTATCCTAATTGCGAGTTCCATAACCATACAATAGACTGAAACCTGTGGCAATAAGTAGTCCACATGTGGCAATAAGTCGTCCACATACTTATGACTTTCGTCACCCTTGAACCATTTCGGTTCGGGTGTAGCTAAAAACCAGGTGTGGGGTAGTCAGCCCCGTATAGATCTATACACTCAAGTCACGCTCTCTAAATACCAGAGATTCTGGTTATCGGTGTAGTCCTCCACTCGCGTAATCTGGGTGGAGTGTTCTCCGAGGACGTGTCTCCAATCATACAGGAATAACAAATTTACTAGTAATAATATGATAGTCCTCCACTCGTATATGTGTGGGGAGTGTTACCGAGGACAAAACAGTGTACAGGTATTATGTTCAAATGTTTTAATGTCGTGCTTTTAACTGATATAATGTGGAAAACCATTTGTGAAATTCATGTAAAACATACTAGTTTAAAGACTTATTTCACAAATATATGTTACGTGATGTGTATGTTCGACCTGTTATCAGTTGTAATATCAGTTATAAAAGCATAAGAATATGAAACACACATTTGAAAACATGTTTTGAGTACAAGAATTCCCTTGTACTTTGCTTGTGTTCCCCCCCTAAAAACAGTGGAAAACAGTGAAAAAGGGTAGGGGTATGAACTCACCGGACTCGAAAACGTGTCGGTTTTGAATGCTAGGCGTCGGTTCGGGGTTTGATTACTCGTGATGACCCTATGTAAAATGATATAATGTCCATATATATACAATTAGAGATACATTCACTAATCATATGGAACATTACACTCCAATGAGGTTAAACACCTCAAAACGAGCGTTCGGAGTGACCCGGGTGACATCTTTGGATTTGTAATGACACTAGGGACTTGGGACTTGAGTTTACTCCCCATAAGTAAACATTTTAAGGATTTTACAACAATGGAACACCCACATACATGATTTTACGGCCGTAAACTCATGTGGGTGTGGTTTTGGTGTTTTAAGGGCTCAAATGGACTTAGGGATTGCTAGGAATGATTATCTAGACACCTTGGGACACTTGGAATGGATTTAAAACATTTAAAGCATGAGTTTACGGCCACACTCATAGAGTTTACGGCCGTAAACTCACCAAGGCTAAGAAAAATTGATTTGAGCTATTTAGGGCAATCACATGTGATTCAAACTAATTTTCTAAGCATTGTTATGAATTTAGAACATCAATTAAGACATTTATTGGATTTACGGCCTAGAGGTATGTTCTAAGGCCGTAAACTCTCCTTTACTATTGAAAAAGGTAGTTTTTGGTGCTCAAAACAATCACATGTGTTTCTAGAAATTTATACAAGCCATTTGAGTGTGTTTGATGCCTCTTAAACATTGTTTTATGAGTTTACGGCCAAGGGTATGTTCCTAGGCCGTAAACTCCCATACATCATACTGTTGGATAAGGTGTCTAAGTCCATAACTTATTTGGTATATACTTGACCCGACCGGCATGGTCCATTTAGGTTGCATCTCATCCAAACTATTATGGATAATTTTATGAGAGTTATACACATATGTTTATTAATATATTATGAGTTATAATATATTAATATGAAGTTACGTTATTTAATTAGTTTTAGTCTTAAATTAATTATGAATTAATTTAGAGATTAAAAGGAATACTAATTAAATTATGGGCTATTTGTTTTATATAGTGTGGGCTAATACTCATTTGTTAATAGGCTAGGCTTATGTGGAAGTCCATGGATGATCCATGGAGCTTTTAACCCATGGATCCTTGGAAAAGGAAAAGACATGGGTTATTAGGGTTTCACCCTAACCATGCACACTATATAAGCATGCTTATGGAGCATGAAATGAAGCCTAAGAGAAAACTAGTGAACTAGTGTGTGTGTGCATGTGTGTGGCCGAAAATACAAGAGTGTGTATACTCTCTCAAAGTTTTCCAAGAGTTTGTGGTGTTTGTGATTCCATTTGAGGCATTCACACTATTGGTGCTTGGCCCTCAAACTCCTAAGAACCCAACTCACCAAAAGGTATGTAATCTCTTCTAACTCTTTTATGTTGAAATGTTCCCCATGTCATGTTAGATAGGTTATAAACCTTGGAAAATTATTATTTTGCATGTATTTAGACAAACATAGATCCAAGGTTTATTAGGGTTGCATGCACACTTAGGAAGTGTTAGATTGCTCAAAAACCCAACAGTGGTATCAGAGCCTAGGCTTGCTTGTTTGATACTTGATGCAAAATAGTGAAAAAAGTCGAAATCGTTGTTGTCTGCATGGTGGACTCGCCGAGTCCATTGGGGGGACTCGACGAGTCCAAGGCAAAATTCAACCTACTCGACGATTCAGTTCATGCACTCGACGAGTAGGATCGAAAGAGTGCAGATTCTAGACTTTTGCTGCTGGAAATGGACTAGAAACATTACCCTAAACTGTTTTGGTGTTATAAAACTTATTTTAGTTGGTGTAATGGTTGTTCTAATCCATTTACAATAGCATATATCAAAATTCCATGATTTTATGTTTTCATATAATTTTTGAATTTTGATGATCATGTTCATGTTCTTATGAATTTAGAAAATGATAGGAATTATTTGCTGAATTGTTTAGGATTAATTCTTTATCATTTATGTGTTTTAATGGAGTCCATAATTTGTCCTCAAGTTATGGATTACCAAAGGTCACTTTCATTTAACACACACTTAAAACACATAAGTTACATGAAAATGAAGAGTCTTCATTTTTATGAACCTTTAATTCATAAGTTATGAAATGAAGAGTTTTGCAAAGTTACAAAACTTGCCCTCAAGTTTTGGAATTTGTAAAGTTTCACACACTTTAATAAACTTTAATTCCAAACCTTAGAGTTTTAATAGTTAAAATTCAACCCTTATACTATTTATAACATTAATGGTTAATTATTATATATATGTATAAGAATAAGTCGTTTTACCGTTAGTAGGCCTCATTCACGAAGCCGGTCTATAAGGTGGGTATAAGGTTGTTGCCTATAAAATGGCGACTTAATGGGTGTATACTCTCACCCACCGCTTGCTTGATCGGTGGAGGGTCGTTAGCCGAACGGGTAGAACAATGACTTTAAATCCTCATTAAAAGTATAATGAATATTATAAAATAACTAAACTCTTTTAATTCCCAATCTTAGTTATTTTAGGAAAATGTGAACATGGTGCTAGTCCATGGAATTTACACTTTGTACCTTACCAAGTCGTTGGTGGAGCGTGTGTGGTTAACCGGCACACTAACTAGGACTAGTAAGGATCACGAAGGGTGACTTAATGTTTGTCATAGATCAATGGAGCGTGTGTGGTTAACCGGCACATTGATTAGGTGATAATATTAAGAGTACCAAGTGAATTAGCATGGTTATTCACACCTTGTTTTGTGATCCTCGGCATCCCAGTCACAAAACTTGAAGGGCACAATCGAGATTGAAACATGCCATTGAAAAGTTCAATGAATCTCAAAAGAATCTAGGAATTTCAAATCCAATTAAACCTAATAAATCATTTTGTTTTCATGGTGGAAATTGGTGAATCGTCATTCACCTACCTTTCAAATATATTATTACTTAGATTACGGCATCCCTCTTCTAAGTGTAATATATTGTGATGGGATCCTAGCCTTAATATTACATTTGGGTGTCTTATTAAGGATCCTAAATATCTAATCTAAACTTACTTTCTTCTTTCAGATGTCTTCCAACACTAATGCTTCAGGCTCGAACCCAACTGGTTCTTTCTCTCTCATGAATCTTTGTGGGAGGGTCATCTTTGATGGTTCCAACTTCATGGATTGGATTAGGAACATCAGGATGGTTACTCGTTACGAGGACAAGGAATATGTCCTCGATAAGGAGTTAAAAGAACTTGATGAGTCTACTGCTACTCCTGAGGAGATCGCTGAATTCAGGACTCATGAGAGAGATGCTACTAAGGTGGCATGTATCATGATGGCCACGATGACAGCCGAGCTCCAAAAGTCGTATGAAGATTTCTACCCTTTTGAGATGCACCAAGACCTGATGGAAAGGTACCATCAGAGTGCTCGTCAGGAGAGGTATGAAATAATCTCCTCCATAATAACTACCCGCATGAAGGACGGTGAATCCATCACGGGCCACATGCAAAAGATGCAAAGGTATGTGGACCGTTTGCTGAAGCTGAATGTTAACATCCCCGAGGAGTTGGCAATTGACATCATTTTGCACTCCTTGCCTTCTTGCTATGATCATTTTCGAATGACATATCATATGAACAAGGAGGAAGTTACCCTCAGCAAGCTTCAAGGACTCTTGAAGACCGCTAAAACCGGTCTTAAGGGTAAAGCGGTTGTTACCTCTACTACTCCTACTCCAACTTCTACCCCTGTTTTAGCTATTGGGCAAGGCAAAGGGAAAAAGAGGAAGCACCCTTCGAAGGGTACCAAGGGAAAGTCTCTTGAAGGCTCCTCATCAAAGACTAAGAACGGTTCTGTCACTCCTTCTGCCATTCCCAAGGATGCTGAATGCTTTTATTGCCATGAAAAGGCACACTGGAAGCGAAACTGCCCTAAGTACTTGCAGGATCTAAAGGATGGGAAAGTGAAACCCACCTATGCAGGTATTTACACTATATTGTCTAATTACTCAACATATTCTAACTCTTGGGTGCTTGATACAGGATGTGGTATTCACATATGTTCTGATTTGCAGGGCCTAAGAAGAAGTGAGGATGTGGAGCACGGGAAGATAAACTTAATCATGGGGAATAGGAAGGCTTCACCTGTTTCCAAGATTGGAGTTTATACTTTGTTGCTTAATAATGGGTTAAAATTAGATTTGAATAAATGTGTGTACTCGTCTGAAATGGCGAGGAATATTATTTCTTTTCATGCTTTGTACAAACAAGGTTTTACCTTTTCGTTTGATAATGAATGTGGTGGTATTAATGCTTTCTTTAATAATGTGTTTTATTTTAAAGCATTACCTTGTGATGGCGTGTATGAAACTGTGTCGATTGTAGACAACTTAGGAAATAATGTGTTGTATATTGATTCTTCTACTAGCCTAGATAAAGCATCATTGTGGCATTGTCGTCTTGGACATGTAAACAAGAAACGCATAGGCCAACTCCAAAAGAGTGGAGTCTTGGAATCATTTGACCTCAAATCAGATGATGGTTGTGAATCTTGTCTACTTGGAAAAATGACAAAATTACCCTTCACTGGAACTTGTGAGAGGGGTGAGGGTTTGTTGGACATAATACATACTGATGTATGTGGGCCATTCAAAACCACCACAAGGGACGCTAATCGGTATTATGTGACTTTTATTGATGATTTTAGTAGATATGGGTATGTCTACTTAATCAAACATAAGTCCGAAACCTTTGAAAGGTTTAAGGAATTCAAGCAGGAAGTAGAAAATCAATTGGGCAGGAACATTAAGATGCTTCAATCCGATCGAGGTGGTGAGTATCTTAGTACCGAGTTCCTTGACTATCTTAAGGAGTGTGGGATTGTCTCACAATTGACTCCTCCCAGGACACCACAACTGAATGGTGTAGCTGAGAGGCGTAATCGAACCTTGTTGGACATGGTTCGCTCTATGATGAGTCGAGTTTCGTTACCAATCTCTTTTTGGGGGTATGCCTTAGAGACTGCCGCCCATATCCTTAATCTAGTCCCTACAAAGAAGGTTACCAAAACACCTCATGAGATGTGGACTGGGAAGGTTCCCAATTTGGACCACATCAAAATTTGGGGTTGCGAAGCCTTCGTGAGGCGTGAAACTCATGATAAGCTTGAACCCCGAAGTGAAAGGTGTACTTTCATCGGCTACCCACAGAAATCCTTCGGTTACCTTTTCTACAGACCCAGTGAGAATGTGGTCTTTGTAGCACGAAGAGGGATCTTTCGCGAGAAAGAATTTATAAGCCAAGGAGACAGTGGGAGGCAGATTGATCTTGAAGAAATTCAAGAATCAATTGGTGAAGGAACCTTAGACACTAGCAATCAACCTGAGGAGGAAACTCCTGTTGATCCAGCTGACGAGTCTGTACCTCCAAGGCGTTCCACACGGGTTAGGAACACACCTTCGTTTTATTATGGTTTTCATATTACTACAGAAGGTGATACGTTTATTAGTGATAGTACACTAGTAAATTTGGATGAACCTAGCAGTGTTAAGGAAACCATGGCAGGCCCGGAGTCTGCTAAATGGAAGGAGGCTATGGATAGCGAGATACAGTCCATGTATGACAATCAAGTTTGGAACTTGGTTGACAATGTACCAGGCCGTAAAACAGTCGGGTGCAAATGGATCTTCAAGAAGAAGACAGACATGGAAGGAAAAGTGCATACTTATAAGGCTCGACTGGTTGCGAAGGGTTTTACTCAAACTCAAGGTGTTGATTATGATGAAACCTTTTCGCCGGTAGCAAAGATTAAGTCTATTAGGGTTATGTTAGCCATTGCAGCATTTCATGATTATGAAATATGGCAAATGGATGTCAAAACCGCTTTCCTTAATGGAAAGTTGGCTGAGGATGTGTACATGAATCAGCCAGAGGGTTTTGTCAATGCAGAGTACCCTAATAGAGTATGCAAGCTTGAGAAATCCATTTATGGATTAAAACAAGCATCTCGTAGTTGGAATCTTTGTTTTGATGAGAAGGTAAAAGAGTTTGGCTTCTTGAGAAGCGAAGATGAGTCTTGCGTGTATGTCAGAGCTAGTGGTAGTATAGTTAGCTTCTTGGTACTGTATGTGGATGACATACTACTCATAGGAAATGACATCCCAACCTTGCAGGAGGTTAAGTCCTGGCTTGGGAAGTGCTTTGCTATGAAGGACCTAGGGGAGGCTACCTATATCCTAGGGATAAGGATATTAAGAGAAAGGAGTAGAAGACTAATTGGACTTAGTCAGAGTATCTACTTGGATAAGGTGTTGAAAAGGTTCAACATGGAGAATTCCAAGAAACGAGATTTACCGATCCAAAGCAATACCAAACTGAGTAAGACTCAGAGTCCGAGTACAGAGGCAGAGATAGCTGAGATGAGCCAATTACCATATGCTTTCGCAGTTGGCTCGATCATGTATGCTATGACTTGTACCCATCCTGATGTGGCATTTGCTTTGAGCATGGTCAGCAGGTTTCAGGGGAACCCTGGCAAGGCTCATTGGACCGCGGTAAAGAACATTCTCAAGTACCTGTGGAGGACTAAGGATTGGATCCTTACCCTTGGTGGCAGTGATTACTTGAGAATATTAGGGTATAGTGATGCTGGTTTTCAGACTGATAGGGATAATTTCCGCTCTCAGTCAGGCTGGATCTTTACCTTAAATGGAGGGGCAATTTCTTGGAAGAGTTCCAAGCCGGAGACGGTGGCTGATTCGACTTGTGAATCAGAGTATATAGCAGCGAGTGAAGCAGCGAAGGAGGCGATATGGCTAAAGAACTTCATCGGAGACCTTGGAGTTGTACCAGCTATTAAGGAACCTATAGAGATTTTCTGTGACAACAATAGTGCGGTTACCTTAGCCAAGGAACCAAGAGATCATGGCAGATCCCAACACATTGACAGAAAATATCACTTCATAAGACACAAGATTGAAGAAGGACTCCTTGTGACAAGGAGGATATCGTCGGATGAGAATCCTGCAGATCCCCTTACGAAGGGACTGACGAGGGTTAAGCATTTTCAGCATGCGAGACGCATCGGTCTGATGGACGATATTAGTTTTACAGATTAGATAGTTTTCCTGAAACTTGTAAAATGTAATCGACGTTTGATGATGAATAAAATTTGTGATTTATTTATGAGTAAAGTGTTACTATCATTGTCAATTATTTACTATTGTTTAAGTTTTGCATGTTTTGACTTCCAGAATAATTAATTTATTCAAACCTCCACAATCGATCATACGTCGGAAGTAGGTATGAATCAAGATTGTCATGAATTGGGTTTGTAGATGCCTTAAAGGTGTTTAGACATGGCAATGGTTGCTGCAACATTCATGAGTACTCATAAGTTATGAGTATTGGTATAAACCCACACTCACTTGTATCACTTCATGGAATTTATCTCGAGTGATCGTGAGACGATAACATCATATAAATCTTTAAACCTAGAGATATGAGTTGTTACCTATGAGTTGGTTGTGCATTGATTGCACGTAAACGCATCAGTAACTTGATGTTATAAAACGTGCCTTTGTGTACAATTCAATAAGTAGTAGAACAAGCATATCAGTCGAAGTTTATCTGTTCCTTCTAGAAATAGAAGCGATATCTGGGCCCCTCGATGATTTTGTGTTCACCCATGTACCAGGCCTGGTCAGAACTAAACCGATGTGTTCAGTGAAGTTCTTCGTCAAACAAATCGGAAAATCGAGAAACAACTGCTAGACAATAAGCAAGACATAGTTCCATGTGTTTGTCCGGCTGATATCATGAGAACAGAGGATTATGTGATCACTTATCTAAAATGGCGCTTCATAGTTCGACAGAGTCTTCATTGTTCGAGGGAGTTTTCGAGAGCTACGATTGTTGGTTGGTTCCTGAAGTTATAGGCAAATATAGTTATTAGACTTATCCAAGTGGGAGTCTGTTGGATAAGGTGTCTAAGTCCATAACTTATTTGGTATATACTTGACCCGACCGGCATGGTCCATTTGGGTTGCATCTCATCCAAACTATTATGGATAATTTTATGAGAGTTATACACATATGTTTATTAATATATTATGAGTTATAATATATTAATATGAAGTTACGTTATTTAATTAGTTTTAGTCTTAAATTAATTATGAATTAATTTAGAGATTAAAAGGAATACTAATTAAATTATGGGCTATTTGTTTTATATAGTGTGGGCTAATACTCATTTGTTAATGGGCTAGGCTTATGTGGAAGTCCATGGATGATCCATGGAGCTTTTAACCCATGGATCCTTAGAAAAGGAAAAGACATGGGTTATTAGGGTTTCACCCTAACCATGCACATTATATAAGCATGCTTATGGAGCATGAAATGAAGCCTAAGAGAAAACTAGTGAACTAGTGTGTGTGTGTGTGCATGTGTGTGGCCGAAAATACAAGAGTGTGTATACTCTCTCAAAGTTTTCCAAGAGTTTGTGGTGTTTGTGATTCCATTTGAGGCATTCACACTATTGGTGCTTGGCCCTCAAACTCCTAAGAACCCAACTCACCAAAAGCTATGTAATCTCTTCTAACTCTTTTATGTTGAAATGTTCCCCATGTCATGTTAGATAGGTTATAAACCTTGGAAAATTATTATTTTGCATGTATTTAGACAAACATAGATCCAAGGTTTATTAGGGTTGCATGCACACTTAGGAAGTGTTAGATTGCTCAAAAACCCAACACATACTTTTATTATGTTTTAATCCTTTAAACCATTTTTAGATGCATCTAGATTTTACCACAAAGCCATAGATTGAGTTTGGGAGCATTTGAACATGTTTAAAGGCCTTAAATCACCCTTTTAGAGGAGTTTACGACCCAAGAGAGTGTCTTGGCCGTAAACTCTTCTTTGTTACACAAAAATCAAGTTTAAAGTGTTCCAAGTCTAGATTAGCAAGTCCAAGGTTCATGTCTAAGTCTCAACTAGGTTTTGGAAGGGTTAATTGGCTTAAATACCCCTTGTATATGAGTTTACGGCCCAAGAATGATCCTTGGCCGTAAACTCACTTTTGTCCCTCTAAATCCATGTTCTACATGTTATAAGTTCTTCCCTTTAAGCCCTTAAGTCATATCTAGTGTCCAACTATGCAAAGGAAGGGTTTTAGGGCTTTAAAACCCTTGAAATATGAGTTTACGGACCATGAATGTTCTATGGCCGTAAACTCATGAATTTTTGGCCTAATTCATGTCTTAAACTCGAAATTGGATGTCAAATATGTTATAGATTAAGGCTAGGAAGGTACCTTAGAGATTAGAAGCCTTAATTTTGAGTTTTGATCCCTTAAACTTGGATTAGGAGAGAGGTGGGAAATGTTTAGTGATAATTTGGCCAAAGGCTTCAAATGAAGTCCTAAACACGTTTATATAGTGTTAAAATTTTCGACACTGTGGAATTCTACCCGATACCGGCGTTAGACGGGGTTTTTGGTCGTACCCGATTGAGTTACCGTAACCCGATACGGTAAATTCTAGAATTATTCCGATCACTAAAGTAGGGTGTTAAAATGATTTTCAAATGTATTAAGACACCCATTAAGTTATTTTAAATGCGTACTATATAATGAATCAATTAAACGGAAGATCGGAAATCGGAAATCGGAACGACGATCGGTTGCGCGAAAGAGTTACATTAAAATGATGCGGAAATTTCGGGTTGTTACAGCAGGGTACCTGTCTAAGTAGAACCTGAGAATACAAGCATTTTAAAAATCAGCATAAAGTTGGTGAGTTCATAAGCAGTTTGTTTTTATGAAATTGAACAAGATTCCTTTTGGTTTCTGAAAATGTTATGACCCAAGAAAATCCCATATTTTCTTAAAAGTAAGTTTATTTGTTCTTTTATGTTACACTGTTCTGGTTATGAATTGTGATTACCCCAGGAAAATCCTATATTTTCCTAATGTGAAAGATGTGTACTGAAAACCTGATTAACCTTGTGAAGTGTGTGTTAGTTTACCAACCCAAAATGTAATGTAAAAGATGTATACTGAAAACTTGATTATCATAGTAAACTAATTCTTATGGTTATTAATTTACTATATCCATTATTACTAAAAATGTAAATTTTTGTTATCCAAATTGCGAGTTCCATAACCATACTATAGACTAATTATGGAAATAAGTAGTCCATCTTACTTTATGACTTTCGTCACCCTTGAAACTTTCGGTTCAGCTGTAGCTAGCAGCCAGGTGCGGGGTAGTCAGCCCCGTATAGATATATACACTCAAGTCACGCTAACTATCTAAGAGATTCTGATTACGGGGGAGGTCCTCCACTCGCGTATCTCTGTGGAGTGTTCTCCGAGGATGTGTCTCCAATTTATAGGAATAACAAATCTACAAGTAATAATGAGGAAGGTCCTGTTTAAGTTCTATCTAAAAAGACTATCCTCCACTCGCGTATCTCTGTGGAGTGTTACCGAGGACAAAACGATATACTAAGTTTCTTGTTCAAAGTTCAAAGATTATGTTTTTAACTATTTATAATATGGAAACCATTTGTGAAAATATAAAGTATAACAATTTATAACATTTCACAAATACTATGGTAATGAAATCTGCAAGTTCAAACGGTTAACTGATATGATTAACAGTGTTAAAAACATATGTAGTATGAAATACAACACATATAAAATAGGTTTTGAGTACAAGTATTACTTGTACTTTTCTTGTATTCCCCCCTGAAAACAGTGAAAACATTGAAAATGGGTAGGGGTATGAACTCACCAGACGAGAAATGTGTCAACGAGGATGCTAAACGTTGGATTGAGGCTTGAAAATGTGTGAGGTACCTATGTAATGTTAAATGATACACAAATGTATCTAATTAGACTTTAAAACACAATCAGATACGATTATACACTCCAAGACGCGAAAACACTTCAAATTAAGTGTTTGGAGTGACCCGGGTGACGTTTCTGGACATTAATGACTAGGATATGGAGTTTACTCTTTAAGAGTAAACTCTAGGGAGTGTTCACGGACCTAAACACCTCATCCCCATGAGTTTACGGCCATAAAATCATGGTGGGGTGTTTTATGTGCTAAATGGCCTTAAATCAAATGAGGGGTGTTGCTAGGTTTGGTTCTAGGGCATTATCAAGGCATTAATTCAACCATATGGACCAATTTATGAGTTTACAGCAGTAAACTAAGTGTTTACGGCTGTAAACTCTCACCCACATCATTCTTTAAGTGTTTTGAAGGTCAATGATTTATCATTAGTGATTCTACTCAATTTTACAAGCCAAGGGGTGAGTTTAGGGCATCAAACAACCCATTTATAGGAGTTTACGGCCCAGGAACCCATTCTTGGGGGGTTTACGGCCGTAAACTCTGAAATGAAGATTTTTTATTATGTTTAAGGTCCCCAATTGATGTTGGTTGGTTCTATGATTTATTCCAAGGCTAATGGTGTGTTTAAATGGCTTTTAAACACTTGGTTTTGAGTTTACTCTCCATGAATGATGAGTTTACGGCCCAAGCTTGTTCTTGGGCAGTAAACTCATGTTTTCTCCTCAAAAACCATGTTTAAGGTGTTCTAAGTCCGAATTGGTAAGCCATTAAGTCATATCTAAGTCCCAAAGTTGGTTTGGAAGGGTTTAAAGGCTCAAAAACCCTCTTCACATGTGTTTAAGGCCCAAGCATGTTCCAGGACCATAAACTCATGAATATTTTCCTTTTCCAAAGATAAATCACGAAATTGAAGGCTACTGGTGCTATACTATGAGTTAGGGAAGTTACCTTGAAGATTTGAAGCCTAAATTTGATGTTTTTGGACCCTAGATTTGGTTTGAGGAGAGAGGTTAGAGAGAGAGAGTAAAAGCATCAAATGGAATCTTAAACCACCTTAAATATGTTCTAAGTTATGGACACGGTGGAATTCTACCCGATACCGACGTTAACCGAGGCTTTTTCGTCGCACCCTATTAAGTTGTCATCACCCGATATGGTCGAAACTAAAATTTTTCTAATCACTACTTTGGGACGTTTTAACATGTTTCCAACATGTTTGGATACTTATAAGGTCAAAATAAAAGCCTTCACTTAATTGACCTAATCCAAAAACAAAATTGGAACAATTCACTTAAGACGAGTTTTACGGACGAACGGGTTGCGGCGATGGAAAAACGTAGGGTTGTCACACTAACTCCCATGGACTATCCATGGAGCTCCATATGGTTATAACTAAACCCATAAACCATGGATCATTAATCCACCATAAACGAATTGATGATTTTCATAATCAGCCCTATATATTTAATTAGTCTCGCTTTGATCACCAAATTAATACTAGATTAATACTTGATCAATACTAATTAAATAACACTATTATTAATATATTAGAACTTATAATATATTAATAATCATAAGTTCCATATTCTCTCATTTAGTCTATCCAGGTATTCCAATGCCATGCAACCCAAATGGACCATGTCGGGTCGGGTCAAGTACATACCAAATAAAGTTATGGACTTAGACACTATATCCAACACTCTCCCACTTAGATAAGTCTAATAACTATATTTGCAAATATGACTTCAAAATCCGACTAGCAATCGTAGCTCTTTCAAAGTCTCTTGGAACTGAGATGATGATGATACACCATTTAAGATAAGTGATCATATAATCCTCTGTTCTCATGATATCAGCCGGACAAACACATGGAACATGGTCTTACTTATTGTCCAGTATTTTTTTCTCGATCTCTGATTTGTTTCGACATAGAACTAAATTGAACACATCAATTAGGTTCTGACCGGGCCCGGTACATAGGTCAAAACCAAATCATCGAGGGGCCCAGATATCGCTTCTATTTCTAGAGGGAACAGATAAACTTCGACTGATATGCTTGTACTAACTACTTGTTGAATTATTCATAAAGGCATGTTTTATAACATCGAGTTACCAATGCGTTTCCGTACAATCAATGAACAACAAACTCATAATTAACAACTCATATCTCTAGGTTTGAAGATTTATATGATATTACCGTCTCACGATCACTCGAGATAAATTCTATGAAGTGATGCAAGTGAGCGTGGGTTGAATCCAATACTCAACCCTTATGAGTACTCATGAATGTTGTAGCAACCATTGCATTGTCTAAAGCACTTTAGACAAATCATACAAGCCAAATTCATTATAGTCTTGATTCATATCTACTTCCAGCATATGACTGACTGTGGATGGTTTGAATAATATGATATATACCATAACATAATTATTCTGGAAGTAAAAACATGCAAAGTGAAACAAAAAAATAATACTAATCCTATATGGCCCCAAACTCTTGAGTGTAAATAAAACATCTTTTATTTATGCACCATATTGATTACTCATTATTTATGTTTCGATTAATCAACTTAGTGCTTGAATTAAAACATTAGTTGTCCCATGCTCCAAGCATGTACACTATGGTTTTCCAAACAATTACGCCATACTCCAAGTATGCATACTATGTTTACATATGGTCCTCTCTTTATGAAATAGATCAATTGACAATATTCCAATGATGCTCATTTCACAATTCCAATCCTTGTTGTAAATGCAAGAATACCAAACTCTTGCCATTTACTGTATCTGTTACATTCTAAACTTATATGCAATGATCCCTTTGTAACGACTATGCACAGAAGTCACAAAGACTTGGAAACAAACATTACAAAGTATTCCAATGGAAAACAGTTCCATGGAAATGAAGTCTCAAATTCAAAGTACATGCCTTTGAACATCCTTCTTAGCATTAAGTTCTTTAATCTTACACAGATTCAAAGAATAACTTCCATCTATGCAGACAATTCCATATTACCATTTTGACCATCACTTCTGATCAATAGTTGCCTCTTTTTTAAAATATGTCAAAGTGGTCATTACTCTATACTTCTAATTGTCCATGAGCAACCAATCTTTGGTAAACCTCAGATTGTCCTCGATAATTTGCTTAATCATTTTAGTCATTTCCAGTTCTATTCCTTTTTAATGCCCTAAGCATTAGGAAAATTTAGAATGGATGAATATTATAGTACATGCAATCGATCTTATATACGAAGCATATGGGACACGAGTCATGCTATAAAATTTTTATTTTCCATGTTCTCAAAATTCGAACTATAAAGAGGTATGCCATAATCACAATCGAATTTTGAGAACGCAACATATATAGAAATTCCTTATGTTAAACAATTCAACAAAACATTCATATATATCCTTGACTAAAGTTGATAAAACTCAATCTAAGCTGGTAGAATTGGAACGAAGTATAAAATACTCTCCCTTAATTATAGCAAAACAGTTTTTTCATGGAAAATTGAAACTTTTGTTTTCTATAATTAATATTGCTAACTTGCAATACTTAACATAATCATCATGCTCCCACTAGCCTAATGATTACCAGCATAAAACTTTATGCTCCCACTAGCTTAATGATTTCCAGCATAACACTTTATGTTCCAACTAGCTTTGACATGTACTCCGAAATCAACTGGACTTCTAGAAATCAATATTTTATTGACTTTCTTACCAAAGTTCATATTTCTGATACTAGAATGCTTTGATAAGACTTTATCAAAAACATTCACCTTTCCTTAGATAGCTCACATGTTTGTCTAGACCTTTTGCAATTCTCACTAGTTAGTGTGCCGGTTGACCACACACGCTCCACTAACTATATGAGAATGCAAATATCACAACAACTATCTATTTAAAATCTTCTTAGTGGAAGCGTTTCCTTACCATCATTCTCATGAATCGAAGAGAAACCTTATAACACTTAGATTTTATGGTGTACGTTTTCCTTTACCATGTGAATTTTCGTCAAAAACAGAATCATAGAACTAGGTTAGTGACACTTCCAAATTCATATGGACTGAACTTGTGAAAGTAACTTGAGAGAATATCACTTAGCCTCAAAAATCGGTTATGCCCTCTTATGAATACACTAGTGCCGATTTTGCATGGTATAGGGTTTCTTTTATAGTGTGTCATAATTAGGAGTCACAAATGTAAACCTTAATTTTCATGACTCTTCATTTCTCATGACCCATGGGTTTGTAATTCCCATGGACTATCCATGGAGCTCCATATGGTTATAACCAAACCCATAAACCACGGATCATTAATCCACCATAATAGAATTGATGATTGTCATAATCAACCCTATATATTTTATTAGTCTCACTTTGATCACCAAATTAATACTAGATTAATACTTGATCATTACTAATTAAGTAACACTATTATTAATATATTAGAACTTATAATATATTAACAATCATAAGTCCCTTATTCTCTCATTTAGTCTATCCAAGTATTACAATGCCATGCAACCCAAATGGACCATGTCGGGTCGGGTCAAATACATACCAAATAAAGTTATGGACTTAGACACTATATCCAACAGTCTCCCACTTGGATAAGTCTAATAACTATATTTGCAAATATGACTTCAAAATCCGACTAGCAATCGTAGCTCTTTCAAAGTCTCTCGGAACTGAGATGATGATGATACACCATTTAAGATAAGTGATCGTATAATCCTCTGTTCTCATGATATCAGTCGGACAAACACATGGAACATGGTCTTACTTATTGTCCAGTATTTGTTTCTCGATCTCTGATTTGTTTCGATATAGAACTAAATTGAACACATCAATTAGGTTCTGACCGGGCTTGGTACATAGGTCAAAACCAAATCATCGAGGGGCCCAGATATCGCTTCTATTTCTAGAGGGAACAGATAAACTTCGACTGATATGCTTGTACTAACTACTTGTTGAATTATTCACAAAGGCATGTTTTATAACATCGAGTTACCAATGCGTTTCCGTACAATCAATGAACAACAAACTCATAGTTAACAACTCATATCTCTAGGTTTGAAGATTTATATGATATTACCGTCTCACGATCACTCGAGATAAATTCTATGAAGTGATGCAAGTGAGCGTGGGTTGAATCCAATACTCAACCCTTATGAGTACTCATGAATGTTGTAGCAACCATTGCATTGTCTAAAGCACTTTAGACAAATCATACAAGCCAAATTCATGATAGTCTTGATTCATATCTACTTCCAGCATATGACTGACTGTGGATGGTTTGAATAATATGATATATACCATAACATAATTATTCTGGAAGTAAAAACATGCAAAGTGAAACAAAAAAATAATACTAAACCTATATGGCCCCAAACTCTTGAGTGTAAATAAAACATCTTTTATTTATGCACCATATTGATTACTCATTATTTATGTTTCGATTAATCAACTTAGTGCTTGAATTAAAACATTAGTTGTCCCATGCTCCAAGCATGTACACTATGGTTTTCCAAACAATTACGCCATACTCCAAGTATGCATACTATGTTTACATATGGTCCTCTCTTTATGAAATAGATCAATTGACAATATTCCAATGATGCTCATTTCACAATTCCAATCCTTGTTGTAAATGCAAGAATACCAAACTCTTGCCATTTACTGTATCTGTTAGATTCTAAACTTATATGCAATGATCCCTTTGTAACGACTATGCACAGAAGTCACAAAGACTTGGAAACAAACATTACAAAGTATTCCAATGGAAAACAGTTCCATGGAAATGAAGTCTCAAATTCAAAGTACATGCCTTTGAACATCCTTCTTAGCATTAAGTTCTTTAATCTTACACAGATTCAAAGAATAACTTCCATCTATGGAGACAATTCCATATTACCGTTTTGACCATCACTTCTGATCAATAGTTGCCTCTTTTTTAAAATATGTCAAAGTGGTCATTACTCTATACTTCTAATTGTCCATGAGCAACCAATCTTTGGTAAACCTCAGATTGTCCTAGATAATTTGCTTAATCATTTTAGTCATTTCCAGTTCTATTCCTTTTTAATGCCCTAAGCATTAGGAAAATTTAGAATGGATGAATATTATAGTACATGCAATCGATCTTATATACGAAGCATATGGGACACGAGTCATGCTATAAAAATTTTATTTTCCATGTTCTCAAAATTCGAACTATAAAGAGGTATGCCATAATCACAATCGAATTTTGAGAACGCAACATATATAGAAATTCCTTATGTTAAACAATTCAACAAAACATTCATATATATCCTTGACTAAAGTTGATAAAACTCAATCTAAGCTGGTAGAATTGGAACGAAGTATAAAATACTCTCCCTTAGTTATAGCAAAACAGTTTTTTCATGGAAAATTGAAACTTTTGTTTTCTATAATTAATATTGCTAACTTGCAATACTTAACATAATCATCATGCTCCCACTAGCCTAATGATTACCAGCATAAAACTTTATGCTCCCACTAGCTTAATGATTTCCAGCATAACACTTTATGTTCCCACTAGCTTTGACATGTACTCCGAAATCAACTGGACTTCTAGAAATCAATATTTTATTGACTTTCTTACCAAAGTTCATATTTCTGATACTAGAATGCTTTGATAAGACTTTATCAAAAACATTCACCTTTCCTTAGATAGCTCACATGTTTGTCTAGACCTTTTGCAATTCTCACTAGTTAGTGTGCCGGTTGACCACACACGCTCCACTAACTATATGAGAATGCAAATATCACAACAACTATCTATTTAAAATCTTCTTAGTGGAAGCGTTTCCTTACCATCATTCTCATGAATCGAAGAGAAACCTTATAACACTTAGATTTTATGGTGTACGTTTTCCTTTACCATGTGAATTTTCGTCAAAAACAGAATCATAGAACTAGGTTAGTGACACTTCCAAATTCATATGGACTGAACTTGTGAAAGTAACTTGAGAGAATATCACTTAGCCTCAAAAATCGGTTATGCCCTCTTATGAATACACTAGTGCCGATTTTGCATGGTATAGGGTTTCTTTTATAGTGTGTCATAATTAGGAGTCACAAATGTAAACCTTAATTTTCATGACTCTTCATTTCTCATGACCCATGGGTTTGTAATTCCCATGGACTATCCATGGAGCTCCATATGGTTATAACCAAACCCATAAACCACGGATCATTAATCCACCATAATAGAATTGATGATTGTCATAATCAACCCTATATATTTTATTAGTCTCACTTTGATCACCAAATTAATACTAGATTAATACTTGATCATTACTAATTAAGTAACACTATTATTAATATATTAGAACTTATAATATATTAACAATCATAAGTCCCTTATTCTCTCATTTAGTCTATCCAAGTATTACAATGCCATGCAACCCAAATGGACCATGTCGGGTCGGGTCAAATACATACCAAATAAAGTTATGGACTTAGACACTATATCCAACAGTCTCCCACTTGGATAAGTCTAATAACTATATTTGCAAATATGACTTCAAAATCCGACTAGCAATCGTAGCTCTTTCAAAGTCTCTCGGAACTGAGATGATGATGATACACCATTTAAGATAAGTGATCGTATAATCCTCTGTTCTCATGATATCAGTCGGACAAACACATGGAACATGGTCTTACTTATTGTCCAGTATTTGTTTCTCGATCTCTGATTTGTTTCGATATAGAACTAAATTGAACACATCAATTAGGTTCTGACCGGGCTTGGTACATAGGTCAAAACCAAATCATCGAGGGGCCCAGATATCGCTTCTATTTCTAGAGGGAACAGATAAACTTCGACTGATATGCTTGTACTAACTACTTGTTGAATTATTCACAAAGGCATGTTTTATAACATCGAGTTACCAATGCGTTTCCGTACAATCAATGAACAACAAACTCATAGTTAACAACTCATATCTCTAGGTTTGAAGATTTATATGATATTACCGTCTCACGATCACTCGAGATAAATTCTATGAAGTGATGCAAGTGAGCGTGGGTTGAATCCAATACTCAACCCTTATGAGTACTCATGAATGTTGTAGCAACCATTGCATTGTCTAAAGCACTTTAGACAAATCATACAAGCCAAATTCATGATAGTCTTGATTCATATCTACTTCCAGCATATGACTGACTGTGGATGGTTTGAATAATATGATATATACCATAACATAATTATTCTGGAAGTAAAAACATGCAAAGTGAAACAAAAAAATAATACTAAACCTATATGGCCCCAAACTCTTGAGTGTAAATAAAACATCTTTTATTTATGCACCATATTGATTACTCATTATTTATGTTTCGATTAATCAACTTAGTGCTTGAATTAAAACATTAGTTGTCCCATGCTCCAAGCATGTACACTATGGTTTTCCAAACAATTACGCCATACTCCAAGTATGCATACTATGTTTACATATGGTCCTCTCTTTATGAAATAGATCAATTGACAATATTCCAATGATGCTCATTTCACAATTCCAATCCTTGTTGTAAATGCAAGAATACCAAACTCTTGCCATTTACTGTATCTGTTAGATTCTAAACTTATATGCAATGATCCCTTTGTAACGACTATGCACAGAAGTCACAAAGACTTGGAAACAAACATTACAAAGTATTCCAATGGAAAACAGTTCCATGGAAATGAAGTCTCAAATTCAAAGTACATGCCTTTGAACATCCTTCTTAGCATTAAGTTCTTTAATCTTACACAGATTCAAAGAATAACTTCCATCTATGGAGACAATTCCATATTACCGTTTTGACCATCACTTCTGATCAATAGTTGCCTCTTTTTTAAAATATGTCAAAGTGGTCATTACTCTATACTTCTAATTGTCCATGAGCAACCAATCTTTGGTAAACCTCAGATTGTCCTAGATAATTTGCTTAATCATTTTAGTCATTTCCAGTTCTATTCCTTTTTAATGCCCTAAGCATTAGGAAAATTTAGAATGGATGAATATTATAGTACATGCAATCGATCTTATATACGAAGCATATGGGACACGAGTCATGCTATAAAAATTTTATTTTCCATGTTCTCAAAATTCGAACTATAAAGAGGTATGCCATAATCACAATCGAATTTTGAGAACGCAACATATATAGAAATTCCTTATGTTAAACAATTCAACAAAACATTCATATATATCCTTGACTAAAGTTGATAAAACTCAATCTAAGCTGGTAGAATTGGAACGAAGTATAAAATACTCTCCCTTAGTTATAGCAAAACAGTTTTTTCATGGAAAATTGAAACTTTTGTTTTCTATAATTAATATTGCTAACTTGCAATACTTAACATAATCATCATGCTCCCACTAGCCTAATGATTACCAGCATAAAACTTTATGCTCCCACTAGCTTAATGATTTCCAGCATAACACTTTATGTTCCCACTAGCTTTGACATGTACTCCGAAATCAACTGGACTTCTAGAAATCAATATTTTATTGACTTTCTTACCAAAGTTCATATTTCTGATACTAGAATGCTTTGATAAGACTTTATCAAAAACATTCACCTTTCCTTAGATAGCTCACATGTTTGTCTAGACCTTTTGCAATTCTCACTAGTTAGTGTGCCGGTTGACCACACACGCTCCACTAACTATATGAGAATGCAAATATCACAACAACTATCTATTTAAAATCTTCTTAGTGGAAGCGTTTCCTTACCATCATTCTCATGAATCGAAGAGAAACCTTATAACACTTAGATTTTATGGTGTACGTTTTCCTTTACCATGTGAATTTTCGTCAAAAACAGAATCATAGAACTAGGTTAGTGACACTTCCAAATTCATATGGACTGAACTTGTGAAAGTAACTTGAGAGAATATCACTTAGCCTCAAAAATCGGTTATGCCCTCTTATGAATACACTAGTGCCGATTTTGCATGGTATAGGGTTTCTTTTATAGTGTGTCATAATTAGGAGTCACAAATGTAAACCTTAATTTTCATGACTCTTCATTTCTCATGACCCATGGGTTTGTAATTCCCATGGACTATCCATGGAGCTCCATATGGTTATAACCAAACCCATAAACCACGGATCATTAATCCACCATAATAGAATTGATGATTGTCATAATCAACCCTATATATTTTATTAGTCTCACTTTGATCACCAAATTAATACTAGATTAATACTTGATCATTACTAATTAAGTAACACTATTATTAATATATTAGAACTTATAATATATTAACAATCATAAGTCCCTTATTCTCTCATTTAGTCTATCCAAGTATTACAATGCCATGCAACCCAAATGGACCATGTCGGGTCGGGTCAAATACATACCAAATAAAGTTATGGACTTAGACACTATATCCAACAGTCTCCCACTTGGATAAGTCTAATAACTATATTTGCAAATATGACTTCAAAATCCGACTAGCAATCGTAGCTCTTTCAAAGTCTCTCGGAACTGAGATGATGATGATACACCATTTAAGATAAGTGATCGTATAATCCTCTGTTCTCATGATATCAGTCGGACAAACACATGGAACATGGTCTTACTTATTGTCCAGTATTTGTTTCTCGATCTCTGATTTGTTTCGATATAGAACTAAATTGAACACATCAATTAGGTTCTGACCGGGCTTGGTACATAGGTCAAAACCAAATCATCGAGGGGCCCAGATATCGCTTCTATTTCTAGAGGGAACAGATAAACTTCGACCGATATGCTTGTACTAACTACTTGTTGAATTATTCACAAAGGCATGTTTTATAACATCGAGTTACCAATGCGTTTCCGTACAATCAATGAACAACAAACTCATAGTTAACAACTCATATCTCTAGGTTTGAAGATTTATATGATATTACCGTCTCACGATCACTCGAGATAAATTCTATGAAGTGATGCAAGTGAGCGTGGGTTGAATCCAATACTCAACCCTTATGAGTACTCATGAATGTTGTAGCAACCATTGCATTGTCTAAAGCACTTTAGACAAATCATACAAGCCAAATTCATGATAGTCTTGATTCATATCTACTTCCAGCATATGACTGACTGTGGATGGTTTGAATAATATGATATATACCATAACATAATTATTCTGGAAGTAAAAACATGCAAAGTGAAACAAAAAAATAATACTAATCCTATATGGCCCCAAACTCTTGAGTGTAAATAAAACATCTTTTATTTATGCACCATATTGATTACTCATTATTTATGTTTCGATTAATCAACTTAGTGCTTGAATTAAAACATTAGTTGTCCCATGCTCCAAGCATGTACACTATGGTTTTCCAAACAATTACGCCATACTCCAAGTATGCATACTATGTTTACATATGGTCCTCTCTTTATGAAAAAGATCAATTGACAATATTCCAATGATGCTCATTTCACAATTCCAATCCTTGTTGTAAATGCAAGAATACCAAACTCTTGCCATTTACTGTATCTGTTAGATTCTAAACTTATATGCAATGATCCCTTTGTAACGACTATGCACAGAAGTCACAAAGACTTGGAAACAAACATTACAAAGTATTCCAATGGAAAACAATTCCATGGAAATGAAGTCTCAAATTCAAAGTACATGCCTTTGAACATCCTTCTTAGCATTAAGTACTTTAATCTTACACAGATTCAAAGAATAACTTCCATCTATGGAGACAATTCCATATTACCATTATGAAAATCACTTCTGAACAAGAGTTGCCACTTTTCAAAATATGTCAATGTGGTCATTACTCTATACTTCTAATTGTCCATGAGCAACCAATCTTTGGTAAACCTCAGATTGTCCTCGATAATTTGCTTAATCATTTTAGTCATTTCCAGTTCTATTCCGTTTTTCCCTTTTAATGCCCTAAGCATTAGGAAAATTTACAATGGATGAATATTATAGTAGATGCAATCGATCTTATATCCGAAGCATATGGGACACGATTCATGCTATAAAATTTTTATTTGCCATGTTCTCAAAATTTGAACTATAAAGAGGTATGCCATAATCACAATCGAATTTTGAGAACACAACATATATAGAAATTCCTTATGTTAAACAATTCAACAAAACATTCATATATATCCTTGACTAAAGTTGATAAAAATCAATCTAAGCTGGTAGAATTGGAACGAAGTATAAAATCCTCTCCCTTAATTATAGCAAAACAGTTCTTTCATGGAAAATTGAAACTTTTGTTTTCTATAATTAATATTGCTAACTTGCAATACTTAACATAATCATCATGCTCCCACTAGCCTAATGATTACCAGCATAACACTTTATGCTCCCACTAGCATAATGATTTCCAGCATAACACTTTATGTTCCCACTAGCTTTGACATGTACTCCGAAATCAACTGGACTTCTAGAAATCAATACTTTATTGACTTTCTTACCAAAGTTCATATTTCTAATACTAGAATGCTTTGATAAGACTTTATCAAAAACATACACCTTTCCTTAGATAGCTCACATGTTTGTCTAGACCTTTTGCAATCCTCACTAGTTAGTGTGTCGGTTGACCACACACGCTCCACTAACTATATGAGAATGCAAATATCACAACAACTATCTATTCTTCTTAGTGGAAGCGTTTCCTTACCATCATTCTTATGTATCGAAGAGAAACCTTATAACACTTAGATTTTATGGTGTACGTTTTCCTTTTCCATGTGAATTTTTGTCAAAACCAGAATCATAGAACTAGGTTAGTGACACTTCCAAATTCATATGGACTGAACTTGTGAAAGTAACTTGAGAGAATATCACTTAGCCTCAAAAATCGGTTATGCCCTCTTATGAATACACTAGTGCCGATTTTGCATGGTATAGGGTTTCTTTTATAGTGTGTCATAATTAGGAGTCACAAATGTAAACCCTAATTGTCATGACTCTTCATTTCGCATGACCCATGGGTTTGTAATTCCCATGGACTATCCATGGAGCTCCATATGGTTATAACCAAACCCATAAACCACGGATCATTAATCCATCATAATAGAATTGATGATTGTCATAATCAACCCTATATATTTAATTAGTCTCACTTTGATCACCAAATTAATACTAGATTAATACTTGATCAATACTAATTAAGTAACACTATTATTAATATATTAGAACTTATAATATATTAACAATCATAAGTCCCTTATTCTCTCATTTAGTCTATCCAAGTATTGCAATACCATGCAACCCAAATGGACCATGCCGGGTCGGATCAAGTACATACCAAATAAAGTTATGGACTTAGACACTATATCCAACAGTCTCCCACTTGGATAAGTCGAATAACTATATTTGCAAATATGACTTCAAAATCCGACTAGCAATTGTAGCTCTTTCAAAGTCTCTCAGAACTGAGATGATGATGATACACCATTTAAGATAAGTGATCATTTAATCCTCTATTCTCATGATATCAACCGGACAAACACATGGAACATGGTCTTACTTATTGTCCAGTATTTTTTTCTCGATCTCTGATTCGTTTCGACATAGAACTAAATTGAATACATCAATTAGGTTCTGACCGGGCTTGGTACATAGGTCAAAACCAAATCATCGAGGGGCCCAGATATCGCTTATATTTCTAGAGGGAACAGATAAACTTCGACTAATATGCTTGTACTAACTACTTGTTGAATTATTCACAAAGGCATGTTTTATAACATCGAGTTACCAATGCGTTTTCGTACAATCAATGAATAACCAACTCATAGTTAACAACTCATATATCTAGGTTTGAAGATTTATATGATATTACCGTCTCATGATCACTCGAGATAAATTCTATGAAGTGTTGCAAGTGAGCGTGGGTTGAATCCAATACTCAACCCTTATGAGTACTCATGAATGTTGTAGCAACCATTGCATTGACTAAAGCACTTTAGACAAATCATACAAGCGAAATTCATGATAGTCTTGATTCATATCTACTTCCAGCATATGACTGACTGTGGATGGTTTGAATAATATGATATATACCATAACATAATTATTCTGGAAGTAAAAACATGCAAAGTGAAACAAAAAAATAATACTAATCCTATATGGCCCCAAACTCTTGAGTGTATATAAAACATCTTTTATTTATGCACCATATTGATTACTCATTATTTATGTTTCGATTAATCAACTTAGTGCTTGAATTAAAACATTAGTTGTCCCATGCTCCAAGCATGTACACTATGGTTTTCCAAACAATTACGCCATACTCCAAGTATGCATACTATGTTTACATATGGTCCTCTCTTTATGAAATAGATCAATTGACAATATTCCAATGATGCTCATTTCACAATTCCAATCCTTGTTGTAAATGCAAGAATACCAAACTCTTGCCATTTACTGTATCTGTTAGATTCTAAACTTATATGCAATGATCCCTTTGTAACGACTATGCACAGAAGTCACAAAGACTTGGAAACAAACATTACAAAGTATTCCAATGGAAAACAATTCCATGGAAATGAAGTCTCAAATTCAAAGTACATGCCTTTGAACATCCTTCTTAGCATTAAGTACTTTAATCTTACACAGATTCAAAGAATAACTTCCATCTATGGAGACAATTCCATATTACCATTATGAAAATCACTTCTGAACAAGAGTTGCCACTTTTCAAAATATGTCAATGTGGTCATTACTCTATACTTCTAATTGTCCATGAGCAACCAATCTTTGGTAAACCTCAGATTGTCCTCGATAATTTGCTTAATCATTTTAGTCATTTCCAGTTCTATTCCTTTTTAATGCCCTAAGCATTGGGAAAATTTAGAATGGATGAATATTATAGTACATGCAATCGATCTTATATACGAAGCATATGGGACACGAGTCATGCTATAAAAATTTTATTTTCCATGTTCTCAAAATTCGAACTATAAAGAGGTATGCCATAATCACAATCGAATTTTGAGAACGCAACATATATAGAAATTCCTTATGTTAAACAATTCAACAAAACATTCATATATATCCTTGACTAAAGTTGATAAAACTCAATCTAAGCTGGTAGAATTGGAACGAAGTATAAAATACTCTCCCTTAATTATAGCAAAACAGTTTTTTCATGGAAAATTGAAACTTTTGTTTTCTATAATTAATATTGCTAACTTGCAATACTTAACATAATCATCATGCTCCCACTAGCCTAATGATTACCAGCATAAAACTTTATGCTCCCACTAGCTTAATGATTTCCAGCATAACACTTTATGTTCCCACTAGCTTTAACATGTACTCCGAAATCAATTGGACTTCTAGAAATCAATATTTTATTGACTTTCTTACCAAAGTTCATATTTCTGATACTAGAATGCTTTGATAAGACTTTATCAAAAACATTCACCTTTCCTTAGATATCTCACATGTTTGTCTAGACCTTTTGCAATTCTCACTAGTTAGTGTGCCGGTTGACCACACACGCTCCACTAACTATATGAGAATGCAAATATCACAACAACTATCTATTTAAAATCTTCTTAGTGGAAGCGTTTCCTTACCATCATTCTCATGAATCGAAGAGAAACCTTATAACACTTAGATTTTATGGTGTACGTTTTCCTTTACCATGTGAATTTTCGTCAAAAACAGAATCATAGAACTAGGTTAGTGACACTTCCAAATTCATATGGACTGAACTTGTGAAAGTAACTTGAGAGAATATCACTTAGCCTCAAAAATCGGTTATGCCCTCTTATGAATACACTAGTGCCGATTTTGCATGGTATAGGGTTTCTTTTATAGTGTGTCATAATTAGGAGTCACAAATGTAAACCTTAATTTTCATGACTCTTCATTTCTCATGACCCATGGGTTTGTAATTCCCATGGACTATCCATGGAGCTCCATATGGTTATAACCAAACCCATAAACCACGGATCATTAATCCACCATAATAGAATTGATGATTGTCATAATCAACCCTATATATTTTATTAGTCTCACTTTGATCACCAAATTAATACTAGATTAATACTTGATCATTACTAATTAAGTAACACTATTATTAATATATTAGAACTTATAATATATTAACAATCATAAGTCCCTTATTCTCTCATTTAGTCTATCCAAGTATTACAATGCCATGCAACCCAAATGGACCATGTCGGGTCGGGTCAAATACATACCAAATAAAGTTATGGACTTAGACACTATATCCAACAGTCTCCCACTTGGATAAGTCTAATAACTATATTTGCAAATATGACTTCAAAATCCGACTAGCAATCGTAGCTCTTTCAAAGTCTCTCGGAACTGAGATGATGATGATACACCATTTAAGATAAGTGATCGTATAATCCTCTGTTCTCATGATATCAGTCGGACAAACACATGGAACATGGTCTTACTTATTGTCCAGTATTTGTTTCTCGATCTCTGATTTGTTTCGATATAGAACTAAATTGAACACATCAATTAGGTTCTGACCGGGCTTGGTACATAGGTCAAAACCAAATCATCGAGGGGCCCAGATATCGCTTCTATTTCTAGAGGGAACAGATAAACTTCGACTGATATGCTTGTACTAACTACTTGTTGAATTATTCACAAAGGCATGTTTTATAACATCGAGTTACCAATGCGTTTCCGTACAATCAATGAACAACAAACTCATAGTTAACAACTCATATCTCTAGGTTTGAAGATTTATATGATATTACCGACTCACGATCACTCGAGATAAATTCTATGAAGTGATGCAAGTGAGCGTGGGTTGAATCCAATACTCAACCCTTATGAGTACTCATGAATGTTGTAGCAACCATTGCATTGTCTAAAGCACTTTAGACAAATCATACAAGCCAAATTCATGATAGTCTTGATTCATATCTACTTCCAGCATATGACTGACTGTGGATGGTTTGAATAATATGATATATACCATAACATAATTATTCTGGAAGTAAAAACATGCAAAGTGAAACAAAAAAATAATACTAATCCTATATGGCCCCAAACTCTTGAGTGTAAATAAAACATCTTTTATTTATGCACCATATTGATTACTCATTATTTATGTTTCGATTAATCAACTTAGTGCTTGAATTAAAACATTAGTTGTCCCATGCTCCAAGCATGTACACTATGGTTTTCCAAACAATTACGCCATACTCCAAGTATGCATACTATGTTTACATATGGTCCTCTCTTTATGAAATAGATCAATTGACAATATTCCAATGATGCTCATTTCACAATTCCAATCCTTGTTGTAAATGCAAGAATACCAAACTCTTGCCATTTACTGTATCTGTTAGATTCTAAACTTATATGCAATGATCCCTTTGTAACGACTATGCACAGAAGTCACAAAGACTTGGAAACAAACATTACAAAGTATTCCAATGGAAAACAATTCCATGGAAATGAAGTCTCAAATTCAAAGTACATGCCTTTGAACATCCTTCTTAGCATTAAGTTCTTTAATCTTACACAGATTCAAAGAATAACTTCCATCTATGGAGACAATTCCATATTACCATTATGAAAATCACTTCTGAACAAGAGTTGCCACTTTTCAAAATATGTCAATGTGGTCATTACTCTATACTTCTAATTGTCCATGAGCAACCAATCTTTGGTAAACCTCAGATTGTCCTCGATAATTTGCTTAATCATTTTAGTCATTTCCAGTTCTATTCCTTTTTAATGCCCTAAGCATTGGGAAAATTTAGAATGGATGAATATTATAGTACATGCAATCGATCTTATATACGAAGCATATGGGACACGAGTCATGCTATAAAAATTTTATTTTCCATGTTCTCAAAATTCGAACTATAAAGAGGTATGCCATAATCACAATCGAATTTTGAGAACGCAACATATATAGAAATTCCTTATGTTAAACAATTCAACAAAACATTCATATATATCCTTGACTAAAGTTGATAAAACTCAATCTAAGCTGGTAGAATTGGAACGAAGTATAAAATACTCTCCCTTAATTATAGCAAAACAGTTTTTTCATGGAAAATTGAAACTTTTGTTTTCTATAATTAATATTGCTAACTTGCAATACTTAACATAATCATCATGCTCCCACTAGCCTAATGATTACCAGCATAAAACTTTATGCTCCCACTAGCTTAATGATTTCCAGCATAACACTTTATGTTCCCACTAGCTTTGACATGTACTCCGAAATCAACTGGACTTCTAGAAATCAATATTTTATTGACTTTCTTACCAAAGTTCATATTTCTGATACTAGAATGCTTTGATAAGACTTTATCAAAAACATTCACCTTTCCTTAGATAGCTCACATGTTTGTCTAGACCTTTTGCAATTCTCACTAGTTAGTGTGCCGGTTGACCACACACGCTCCACTAACTATATGAGAATGCAAATATCACAACAACTATCTATTTAAAATCTTCTTAGTGGAAGCGTTTCCTTACCATCATTCTCATGAATCGAAGAGAAACCTTATAACACTTAGATTTTATGGTGTACGTTTTCCTTTACCATGTGAATTTTCGTCAAAAACAGAATCATAGAACTAGGTTAGTGACACTTCCAAATTCATATGGACTGAACTTGTGAAAGTAACTTGAGAGAATATCACTTAGCCTCAAAAATCGGTTATGCCCTCTTATGAATACACTAGTGCCGATTTTGCATGGTATAGGGTTTCTTTTATAGTGTGTCATAATTAGGAGTCACAAATGTAAACCTTAATTTTCATGACTCTTCATTTCTCATGACCCATGGGTTTGTAATTCCCATGGACTATCCATGGAGCTCCATATGGTTATAACCAAACCCATAAACCACGGATCATTAATCCACCATAATAGAATTGATGATTGTCATAATCAACCCTATATATTTTATTAGTCTCACTTTGATCACCAAATTAATACTAGATTAATACTTGATCATTACTAATTAAGTAACACTATTATTAATATATTAGAACTTATAATATATTAACAATCATAAGTCCCTTATTCTCTCATTTAGTCTATCCAAGTATTACAATGCCATGCAACCCAAATGGACCATGTCGGGTCGGGTCAAATACATACCAAATAAGTTATGGACTTAGACACTATATCCAACAGTCTCCCACTTGGATAAGTCTAATAACTATATTTGCAAATATGACTTCAAAATCCGACTAGCAATCGTAGCTCTTTCAAAGTCTCTCGGAACTGAGATGATGATGATACACCATTTAAGATAAGTGATCGTATAATCCTCTGTTCTCATGATATCAGTCGGACAAACACATGGAACATGGTCTTACTTATTGTCCAGTATTTGTTTCTCGATCTCTGATTTGTTTCGATATAGAACTAAATTGAACACATCAATTAGGTTCTGACCGGGCTTGGTACATAGGTCAAAACCAAATCATCGAGGGGCCCAGATATCGCTTCTATTTCTAGAGGGAACAGATAAACTTCGACTGATATGCTTGTACTAACTACTTGTTGAATTATTCACAAAGGCATGTTTTATAACATCGAGTTACCAATGCGTTTCCGTACAATCAATGAACAACAAACTCATAGTTAACAACTCATATCTCTAGGTTTGAAGATTTATATGATATTACCGACTCACGATCACTCGAGATAAATTCTATGAAGTGATGCAAGTGAGCGTGGGTTGAATCCAATACTCAACCCTTATGAGTACTCATGAATGTTGTAGCAACCATTGCATTGTCTAAAGCACTTTAGACAAATCATACAAGCCAAATTCATGATAGTCTTGATTCATATCTACTTCCAGCATATGACTGACTGTGGATGGTTTGAATAATATGATATATACCATAACATAATTATTCTGGAAGTAAAAACATGCAAAGTGAAACAAAAAAATAATACTAATCCTATATGGCCCCAAACTCTTGAGTGTAAATAAAACATCTTTTATTTATGCACCATATTGATTACTCATTATTTATGTTTCGATTAATCAACTTAGTGCTTGAATTAAAACATTAGTTGTCCCATGCTCCAAGCATGTACACTATGGTTTTCCAAACAATTACGCCATACTCCAAGTATGCATACTATGTTTACATATGGTCCTCTCTTTATGAAATAGATCAATTGACAATATTCCAATGATGCTCATTTCACAATTCCAATCCTTGTTGTAAATGCAAGAATACCAAACTCTTGCCATTTACTGTATCTGTTAGATTCTAAACTTATATGCAATGATCCCTTTGTAACGACTATGCACAGAAGTCACAAAGACTTGGAAACAAACATTACAAAGTATTCCAATGGAAAACAATTCCATGGAAATGAAGTCTCAAATTCAAAGTACATGCCTTTGAACATCCTTCTTAGCATTAAGTTCTTTAATCTTACACAGATTCAAAGAATAACTTCCATCTATGGAGACAATTCCATATTACCATTATGAAAATCACTTCTGAACAAGAGTTGCCACTTTTCAAAATATGTCAATGTGGTCATTACTCTATACTTCTAATTGTCCATGAGCAACCAATCTTTGGTAAACCTCAGATTGTCCTCGATAATTTGCTTAATCATTTTAGTCATTTCCAGTTCTATTCCGTTTTTCCCTTTTAATGCCCTAAGCATTAGGAAAATTTACAATGGATGAATATTATAGTAGATGCAATCGATCTTATATCCGAAGCATATGGGACACGATTCATGCTATAAAATTTTTATTTGCCATGTTCTCAAAATTTGAACTATAAAGAGGTATGCCATAATCACAATCGAATTTTGAGAACACAACATATATAGAAATTCCTTATGTTAAACAATTCAACAAAACATTCATATATATCCTTGACTAAAGTTGATAAAAATCAATCTAAGCTGGTAGAATTGGAACGAAGTATAAAATCCTCTCCCTTAATTATAGCAAAACAGTTCTTTCATGGAAAATTGAAACTTTTGTTTTCTATAATTAATATTGCTAACTTGCAATACTTAACATAATCATCATGCTCCCACTAGCCTAATGATTACCAGCATAACACTTTATGCTCCCACTAGCATAATGATTTCCAGCATAACACTTTATGTTCCCACTAGCTTTGACATGTACTCCGAAATCAACTGGACTTCTAGAAATCAATACTTTATTGACTTTCTTACCAAAGTTCATATTTCTAATACTAGAATGCTTTGATAAGACTTTATCAAAAAGATACACCTTTCCTTAGATAGCTCACATGTTTGTCTAGACCTTTTGCAATCCTCACTAGTTAGTGTGTCGGTTGACCACACACGCTCCACTAACTATATGAGAATGCAAATATCACAACAACTATCTATTCTTCTTAGTGGAAGCTTTTCCTTACCATCATTCTTATGTATCGAAGAGAAACCTTATAACACTTAGATTTTATGGTGTACGTTTTCCTTTTCCATGTGAATTTTTGTCAAAACCAGAATCATAGAACTAGGTTAGTGACACTTCCAAATTCATATGGACTGAACTTGTGAAAGTAACTTGAGAGAATATCACTTAGCCTCAAAAATCGGTTATGCCCTCTTATGAATACACTAGTGCCGATTTTGCATGGTATAGGGTTTCTTTTATAGTGTGTCATAATTAGGAGTCACAAATGTAAACCCTAATTGTCATGACTCTTCATTTCGCATGACCCATGGGTTTGTAATTCCCATGGACTATCCATGGAGCTCCATATGGTTATAACCAAACCCATAAACCACGGATCATTAATCCACCATAATAGAATTGATGATTGTCATAATCAACCCTATATATTTAATTAGTCTCACTTTGATCACCAAATTAATACTAGATTAATACTTGATCAATACTAATTAAGTAACACTATTATTAATATATTAGAACTTATAATATATTAACAATCATAAGTCCCTTATTCTCTCATTTAGTCTATCCAAGTATTGCAATACCATGCAACCCAAATGGACCATGCCGGGTCGGGTCAAGTACATACCAAATAAAGTTATGGACTTAGACACTATATCCAACAGTCTCCCACTTGGATAAGTCGAATAACTATATTTGCAAATATGACTTCAAAATCCGACTAGCAATTGTAGCTCTTTCAAAGTCTCTCAGAACTGAGATGATGATGATACACCATTTAAGATAAGTGATCATTTAATCCTCTATTCTCATGATATCAACCGGACAAACACATGGAACATGGTCTTACTTATTGTCCAGTATTTTTTTCTCGATCTCTGATTCGTTTCGACATAGAACTAAATTGAATACATCAATTAGGTTCTGACCGGGCTTGGTACATAGGTCAAAACCAAATCATCGAGGGGCCCAGATATCGCTTATATTTCTAGAGGGAACAGATAAACTTCGACTAATATGCTTGTACTAACTACTTGTTGAATTATTCACAAAGGCATGTTTTATAACATCGAGTTACCAATGCGTTTTTGTACCATCAATGAATAACCAACTCATAGTTAACAACTCATATATCTAGGTTTGAAGATTTATATGATATTACCGTCTCATGATCACTCGAGATAAATTCTATGAAGTGTTGCAAGTGAGCGTGGGTTGAATCCAATACTCAACCCTTATGAGTACTCATGAATGTTGTAGCAACCATTGCATTGACTAAAGCACTTTAGACAAATCATACAAGCGAAATTCATGATAGTCTTGATTCATATCTACTTCCAGCATATGACTGACTGTGGATGGTTTGAATAATATGATATATACCATAACATAATTATTCTGGAAGTAAAAACATGCAAAGTGAAACAAAAAAATAATACTAATCCTATATGGCCCTAATCTCTTGAGTGTAAATAAAACACCTTTTATTTATGCACCATATTGATTACTCATTATTTATGTTTCGATTAATCAACTTAATTCTTGAATTAAAACATTAGTTGTCCCATGTCCAAGCATGTACACTATGGTTTTCTAAACAACTATGCCATACTCCAAGTATGCATACTATGTTTACATATGGTCCTCTCTTTATGAAATAGATCAATTGACAATATTCCAATGATGCTCATTTCACAATTCCAATCCTTATTATAAATGCAAGAATACCAAACTCTTGCCATTTACAGTATCTGTTAGATTCTAAACTTATATGCAATGATCCCTTTGTAACGACTATGCATAGAAGTCACAAAGACTTGGAAACAAACATTACAAAGTATTCCAATGGAAAACAATTCCATGGAAATGAAGTCTCAAATTCAAAGTACATGCCTTTGAACATCCTTCTTAGCATTAAGTTCTTTAATCTTACACAGATTCAAAGAATAACTTCCATCTATGGAGACAATTCCATATTACCATTATGAAAATCACTTCTGAACAAGAGTTGCCACTTTTCAAAATATGTCAATGTGGTCATTACTCTATACTTCTAATTGTCCATGAGCAACCAATCTTTGGTAAACCTCAGATTGTCCTCGATAATTTGCTTAATCATTTTAGTCATTTCCAGTTCTATTCCATTTTTCCCTTTTAATGCCCTTAGCATTAGGAAAATTTAGAATGGATGAATATTATAGTAGATGCAATCGATCTTATATCCGAAGCATATGGGTCACGATTCATGCTATAAAATTTTTATTTGCCATGTTCTCAAAATTTGAACTATAAAGAGGTATGCCATAATCACAATCGAATTTTGTGAACGCAACATATTTAGAAATTCCTTATGTTAAACAATTCAACAAAACATTCATATATATCCTTGACTAAAGTTGATAAAACTCAATCTAAGCTGGTAGAATTGGAACGAAGTATAAAATCCTCTCCCTTAATTATAGCAAAACAGTTCTTTCATGGAAAATTGAAACTTTTGTTTTCTATAATTAATATTGCTAACTTGCAATACTTAACATAATCATCATGCTCCCACTAGCCTAATGATTACCAGCATAACACTTTATGCTCCCACTAGCATAATGATTTCCAGCATAACACTTTATGTTCCCACTAGTTTTGACGTGTACTCCGAAATCAACTGGACTTCTAGAAATCAATACTTTATTGACTTTCTTACCAAAGTTCATATTTCTAATACTAGAATGCTTTGATAAGACTTTATCAAAAACATACACCTTTCCTTAGATAGCTCACATGTTTGTCTAGACCTTTTGCAATCCTCACTAGTTAGTGTGCCGGTTGACCACACACGCTCCACTAACTATATGAGAATGCAAATATCACAACAACTATCTATTCTTCTTAGTGGAAGCGTTTCCTTACCATCATTCTCATGTATCGAAGAGAAACCTTATAACACTTAGATTTTATGGTGTACGTTTTCCTTTTCCATGTGAATTTTTGTCAAAACCAGAATCATAGAACTAGGTTAGTGACACTTCCAAATTCATATGGACTGAACTTGTGCAATCTTAATTTCTTGCCACCTGGTAGCACAATGCCCACCATTGCTTCCGGGTTGTTGTGCAAACAATTGAGAACTCATAGAACTCACAAGCATAATTAACTTTCAACTGGAATAGATGCAGAAATAAGAATATGTCAACACGATAGGTTACAAACCTCAAGTCGTGGACTAGTGATTAAGAAAACTCTTGATTAGTTCTCGAAACTATTTCAGAATCTTTTAGACTCCCACTATCCTCTTGACATATAACACTTCTCTTTGTCAAGAACCATTCCTTGACAATACAAATATTCAAGAGCTAGTGTGGATTCTTATCAAGTTAAACACTTCCCATAATTGGACTTAGTTGGTCTTTGTTTTATCCAAAACATCACAACTAACCAACCTCAAATGTACAAGAGTAGGACACATCTTACTCTACATTTGATAAGTGTTATAAACTTTCTAAAGATTATGTCACTCAATGGCTCAATCTTGGAGTATGACTCTAAGATTTGATTTTGATGTGTGATTTATCTTATGATTGAACCATTTCAACAACTCATGATTCCTCTCCTTAGCCAAACAAATGAACTAAGGTGTCCTTAGAGGATCAATTGTGATCTGGTTTCATAATCACTAAGATAATCATAAAACAAAATACACAAGTACTCTCCCATCTCTTCAGATTGGAGAAACTTTTATCTTTCTGCCTTATTTGATTCTTCTTATTCATTCTGCCATAGGTTGAAACTTTTCCAATGTTTCAGAATTACACTTAAACTCGTAAGCATAACCATATTTACTAAACTTTAGTAAATCATAATGAATAATCTTATCAACCTTTGTGGTGGACCTGACCAGCACAGAACCAAGTGTACCTAATCTCTTAGTCCTTCACTTGACTCACATGCGAATGTGAACAAGGAATTAGTCTTAATTTACCAAAGATGAAAATTCTCATTCATCACACAATATAACTTGCATGATTCCAAGTTTCTATCCAACTGCAACTTGGGTGATGAGAATCTTTCCTTATTTGGTAGATTATGATACTACCACTAATGAAAGAATCAAATCTATTTACCCATATTGCTTATCAATGGAAACATATAAGCAACAACCTTTTTCACAAATACCATTGTAAGGATACTTAAAATAAACAAAATCAAAACCATTTTCTATTATTTTAAAACTTTACGGAAAACTTATCCTTACAATGCATATGGAAAACTTATTGTTATCCTTTCCTAAGCAATATATCTAACTCTTAAGTAACAACTCAAAATTCTGATCACCGAACCATGCGATCGAAATCCATCTTCACGATCAGAATCAGCATATACTGGGATTTACGCTCGGCGTACTCCTAGTCTCAGCACTTAACTCTTTTAGGTCTTAAACGGTTAAGACCCACATCCAACTTTTAGATCTGACCATTTCTAATCCTCTAAACCATAAAGTCGGTGACCTTAAGCCTTTGCGTGGCTGAATAAGTCACTAGCACCCAAAACATTTCATTCTCTAACCCTAGGAAGCATAGAACTCAAGCATGAACTCCTAACAACGACCAAGATGGAAACTTTATGGATCTAGACCTCAAATACCACTGAAAAGGGACAGATCTCGGACCATGAAGCACTCTACACTTATAAAGTCTCCATCTTTAGGGTTTTTAACCCTAAAAATGGCACATGCAACATCAAACCAAAATGAAGAGGAAATTTTTGAACTTTATACCTCTAAATGCAGCTCCTTTCTCTGTAGATCTCAGATCCAACCTTGCACTTCAAGCTTCTAGCCTCCACAAGCTCCTTTCTTCCTCCTTCACTAACACACCAAGGCACTATTAGCTCCAAGAACACACACACTCACTAAGGACGGTGGAAGGCTCTTTCTTAGGGTTTTACTCACTGATATGGAGTCTGAGAAATGAGCCTTAGCATCCTTTAAATAGTGCTCAACACAAAATTAGGGTTTTGCACCTGGGCCTGGTACGCCCGGCGTAACCCTTGGTACACCCAGCGTACCTAGGCGAAGACACGTCATTTTTAAGCGCTTGAGGACGCGCAGCGTACCCCTATGGTACGCCCAGCGTACTTAGTAGCTTCACAAAATTCACTCAAGGGCCAAACATGACCAAACACAAAGAACAAGGGTAAAGAATAATACCTGGAACTCTGGGTGTTACAATTCTCGCCCACTCGAATCATACTTTGCCCCCGAAGTCTCATTCCTCGAAAAACTTTGGATGTTGCCCCCGCATCTCCGCCTCTGACTCCCAAGTCATCTTAGACCCCTTCCGATGCTGCAACTGAACCAAAACCAGAGACACTTCCTTGTTCCTCAAAACCTTGATCTTCCAATCCCTGATCGCCACCGGTCTCTCAGCATAATTCAGGCTCGCATCCACCTGAACATCCTCCAAAGCCACCACTGCCGACTCATCTGCTATACACTTTCGCAACTGCGACACGTGGAAAGTGTCATGAATCTAACCCAACTCTGCAGGTAGCTCTAAGCGATACACTACCCTGCCCACCCTCGCGATCACTTTAAACGGCCCAATATACCGGGGTCCCAGCTTGCCCGTCTTTCTGAATCGAATCACTCCTTTCCATGGAGATACCTTCAGAAGCACCAAATCACCGACCTGAAATTCGAGCTCGGATCGTCGCCTATCAGCATAACTCTTCTGGAGACTCTCAGCGGTCAACAACCTCTGCCTGACCTGCTGGATCTGCTCAGATGTCTGAAGCACAATCTCTGTACTAACCATTACCCGATGCCCCACCTCTCCCCAGCAGATGGGGGTCCGACACCTCCTCCCATACAACAGCTCAAAGGGTGGCATACCAATGCTCGAATGATGGTTGTTGTTGTACGAAAACTCTGCCAAGGGTAGATCTGTGTCCCAACTCCCTCCAAAATCCAAAACACATGCTCGGAGCATATCCTCGAGTGTCTGAATCGTCCGCTCTGCCCGTCTGCCTGTGGATGGTATGCGGTACTGAAATGCAATCTCCTTCCCAACTCCTCGTGAAACTTCTTCCAAAATCTGGAAGTAAATCGTACGTCCCAATCTGAAACAATCGACATCGGGACCCCATGCCGCGATACCATCTCCCTCACATACAACTCTGCCAACCTCTCAGCAGAAGAGCTCTCACTGATAAAAAGGAAATGAGCGCTCTTCATCAACCTATCCACAATCACCCAAATTGCATCGACTCCTCTGGCAGTCCTTTGCAATTTGGTGATAAAATCCATGGCAATCTGTTCCCACTTCCACTCAGGAATCTCTAACGGCTACAATTTGCCGTGCGGTCTCTAATGCTCGGCCTTAACCCTGCGACAGGTTAGGCACCTCTCCACGAACCATGCAACGTCCCTCTTCATACAAGGCCACCAATACTCCCTTTTCAGGTCCAAATACATCTTAGTGGCCGTGGGATGGATCGAGAACTTCGATCGATGAGCCTCTTCCATCAAAATGGTACGCGTTCCGCCCACACGCAGCACCCAAATCCGACCCTGAAACGTCATAAGCCCCCGACCATCAGTAACAAACTTCGACACTTGCCCGATAACCCGCTCTCTCTTCTGGTTTTCTAGTCTAACGACCTCGATCTAAGCTCCTCGAATGGTGTCCAACACCGGAGTCATCACCGTCAATCACATACAAATGTCACGCATCGGAACACTCTCCGCCCTACGGCTCAAGGCATCGTCCACCACGTTGGCTTTCCTCGGGTGGTACAGGATCTCGCAATCATAATCCTTTACCACATCCAGCCATCTCCTTTGTTGCATATTCAGGTTGGGCTGATCCATCAAGTACTTCAGGCTCTTGTGATCCGTGTATACGGTACACCGGACCCCATATAAATAGTGACGCCAGATCTTAAAGGCGAACACTACCGCCCCAACTCTAAATCATGGGTAGGATACCTCGCCTCATGAGGCTTCAGCTACCTCGATGCATACGCTATCACATGACCTCTCTGCCTAAGTACTGCTCCCAACCCTGATATCAACGCGTCGTAATATACCACAAAATTCTACATTCCCTCCGGAAGGGCTAACACCGGGGCTTCGCATAATCTTTGGCGAAGTGTCTCGAAGGAGGCCTGCTACTCTGGGCCCCAAGCAAAAACTACACCCTTCCGGGTCAACTTAGTGAGTGGCACAACTATCTTGGAGAAATCCCTTATGAATCTCCGATAATAGCCTGCCAAACCTAGAAAACTTCTAATCTCTGTGGGTGACATCGGCACCTCCCAACTCATCACTGCCGCAATTTTAGCCGGGTCGACCAAAATCCCTTTCTAGTTAACGAGATGTCCCAGGAACTGGACCTCTCGTAACCAGAAATCACACTTGGAGAACTTGGCATAAAGCCTCTTTGATCTCAAAACCCCTAGGATCTCCCTCAGATGCTCCTTATGCTACTCTCTAGATCTCGAATACACCAAAATGTCGTCGATGAATACGATCACCGAGCGATCCAACATCGGTCTGCACACCTTGTTCATGAGGTCCATGAACACCGCTAGTGCGTTGGTGAGCCCAAAAGGCATCACCATGAACTCGTAATGCCTGTAACGAGTCCTAAATGTTGTCTTCTGAATATCCTCATCCCGCACCCTCACCTAAAGATATCCAGACCTCAAGTCGATCTTGGAAAACCAAGATGCTCACTGCAACTGATCGAACAAATCGTCAATCCTCGGCAACGGGTAACGGTTCTTGACCGTTAATTTGTTCAACTCCCGGTAGTCAATGCACATCCGGTGTGAACCATCCTTTTTCTTGACAAAAAGGATAGGAGCTCCCCACGGTGAACTACTCGGCCGAATAAATCCCTTTCCTAGCAGCTCCTGCAGCTGTGAGGATAACTCCTGCATCTCTGGAGGCGCAAGGCGATAGGGCGCCTTGGCGATAAGCGCGGCCCCCGGAACCAAATCGATGTTGAACTGCACCTGCCTCATAGGAGGTACGCCCGGTAACTCCTCCGGAAATATATCCGGGAACTCACGCACTATCGGAACCTCTCCCACAGACCTCGGTCTCTCCGACTCAACCCTCGCATCCATAACATATGTTATGAATCCCTTACATCCCTGCTGAAGGCTATGCCTCGCCCTGGCGAATGAGCAAAATGTTGAACCAGAACGTGTACCCTTGCCGTACACCGTAAGAACTCCCCCACTAGGGTCTCGCATGGTCACCAGCTATCGCTCGCAGTCGATGATCGCTCCAAATCTGCTCAACCAGTCCATGCCCACGATGACACAGACATCCCCATCGCAATAAGGACCAAATCTATCGGAAACTCAACCCCGAAAATCTCGAGTACACATCCACAAATCACCACGGTGGCATACACCACTCTCTCATCCGCTATGGAAACTCTCAGAGGTCGACTCATCGCCTCTCTACTAATACTGATGTGTCGGCTAAAGGCCAACGATACAAAAGATCGACTCGCACCCGAGTCAAATAACACTAGAGCAGGTACAGAATTCACAAGGAAGGTACCGGCCACGACATCGGGTGCTGTGCGGACCTCCTCCGCAGTCAACTAGAAGGCTCTCCCACGTGCCTTCGGTGCCTCAACCTTCGCAGGCTGAACATTCGCAACTCTCATCACAGCAGGGGCTGATCCCGGAAATGCTCCTTGCGCTGCCCCTCGCAACTGTGGACACTCTGCCTTCCGGTGTCCAGTCTGGTTGCAATGAAAACAGACTAAAAAACCCTTGGGGCAATCCTTGGCCATGTACCCCTCCTTGCCACACTTGTAGCAAGACCCTGCTCTGCATATCCTATCGTGACTCTTGCCACACTTGCCACAAGTGCGGGCCTTCTGGTTCCCATATCTCAAATCAGCGAGTTTGGCCCGCTTGGCTGTCTGCTGAGACTGAGCAGGCCGCTGATCCCTCCCCTGAGACTCAGCCTCCTCCCAGGCTTGGGTCTCTAGCTCTATCTCCCTCTTTCGGGCATTTTCCTGAAGCTTGGCAAATGTCCGGTATGTCGAGTTCGCCACGAACTCCCGTATATCCCTTTTCAGAATGCTCAAATACCAGCTCATACGTGCCTGCTCGTAGGACACGTGCTCTAGGCAGAACATCGCCCGCTCATGGAACATCCTCGTAATCACCGTAACAGACTCAGTACCCTGCTTGAGGGTCAGAAACTCCTGGGCCAAACGCTCCCTCTCCACCTGGGGAACGTACTCATCTCGAAACATAGCGGTGAACCTTTCCCAGGTCACCGCAGCAAGCTCAGCAGACGTAAAGTGCGCAGTCACAAACTTCCACCAGTCCTTCGCTCCCAAGCGAAGCTAGTTCAGCGCGAACCGGACTCTCAAATGCTCTAGAGATGAGCAAGTAAAGAAACACCCCTCTATATCCGAAATCCATCTCATCGCCGCGATCGGGTCCTGGGTCCCATCAAACTTCGGTGGTTTTGTGTTGCTGAACTCTCGGAACAACAATGCATCACCACCCTGCGGCCTAGTCGCAACTATAGTTGCAGTGGCCGCAGTAACAGCAGCCTCAGAAAGAGCAGCGTATCTCTCGTCAAATGTCTCCATCAGAGTGGTCTTGATAGACCCGAACATCTCTGGTATCTCTGCCCTGATGGCCGTAGCCACCTCCTCCTGGATGATCCTATGGATCTCCTCATCACTCAAACTACCGATCACTGGTGTGTGGCGCATCCCAACCATGGTCTCCTTCTAAAATACAACATAAAAATATTAGAGATCCTTTTCGAGTATATTCATACTCGATAACTCCACCCTACTCGTTCCTTGGTGCCCAAAGGATTCTTACTTGGACTGCGTACCAACCCAGTATCTTCAGTAGTACGGGCCCAATACTACCGTCCATACTGCATTGGCATTCATCCCAAGTCCTCCTCCTTGAGCCTCAAATCCCAAGTACTCTACTCTCTCTATCATGTGCTACTCACTAACAAAAACTCTCATAAGCACCTCGCTGCTATCTAAATCACTCTTAAGCATCCCTAGCAGCAAAATTCTTAGACTAAGGCATCATATATCATGCCACTCTAGTCCTAATAAGAATACCTAGTCGACTCTAGCATGCATATCGTAACTCATCATATAGCATACATGACATATCCGATAATCACTTATTATGAGGGTATTTTAGGAAATCACCGTTCGGGAGCTGGCTGATTGTACACATGGATCTGCTCTGTTTGTATCAAGACTCTTTTTAATCTTTTTCAAAAATATTATTTTTATTATCAAGAAAAAATTCCTCAAATCCCCAGCTTGAGTTCAGATACGCCCGAAGATATATCCGAATCCCTCAAACCAAGGCTCTAATACCAACTTGTAACACCGTAAAAATTTGAACAATTTTTCACTTTTGTAACCCATAAAATATCATTTGAAATCATAAATAAAAACATTGTATCAACATTGTATTAGTACAAAACCCAAGATCAAAGTACATATAAAAACTCCGATGTGCGTGTGTACGAATCATGTCGGCGCCTTCCCGCGATCATCACTGGTACCTGAAACACATAACACATAACACTGTAAGCATAAATGCTTAGTAAGTTCCCCAAAATACCACTCTATCACATAATAGCCACTCGAGGTTGTAACTCTATTGACCCTCAGGTCTATGTGTCTCAGTGGGGCCTTCCAGCCCCAACTCTCTATGGGCCCTTTGGCCCTAACTCTATGGACCCGAAAGTCCTAACTCTATGGACCCGAAGGTCCTAACTCTGTAACTCTGAATCATGCATAGCACATATCACAATAAATCATAGCACATAAATAACATGAAATTACACTGGCATATAACTCTAAAATACTCTATCACATAACTCTGTTACCACACTAGGTAAAGTATAGTGAGAAGACTCACCTCGGGTATCTCGGCAATCTCTGATTCGGTAACGCTGGTCTAACCTCCGCCTAATCAAAATATATACCCTAATTATTATAACTCTCAAAGGCTAGACTATGTCCTTTTTTTATACTCTCAGAATGGTAAAAGACCATTTTACCCCTCTCACATCTCAAAGGCCCCACAATAGACCATACCCTAAAAGTCAACTTTCCGGGTTATGCTGCGCCTACCAGATGTGTACGCGGGGCATTCCCGCCTGCCTCTCAAAAACGGGGAACGCTACCCAGTACGCGTACGCGGCGCGTACTGGGATTTACGCCCTACGTACTCCCAGTCTTAGCACTTAACTCTTTTAGGTCTTAAACGGTTAAGACCCACGTCCAACTTTTAGATCTGACCATTTCTAATCCTCTTAAACCATAAAGTCGATGACTTTAAGCCTTTGCATGGCTGAATAAGTCACTATAACCCAAAACATTTCATTCTCTAACCCTAGGAAGCGTAGAACTGAAGCATGACCTCCTAACAACGACCAAGATGGGAACTTTATGGATCTAGACCTCAAATACCACTGAAAAGGGACAGATGTCGGACCATGAAGCACTCTACACTCATAAAGTCTCCACCTTTAGGGTTTTTAACCCTAAAAATGGCACATGCAACATCAAACCAAAATGAAGAGGAAGGTTTTGAACTTTATACCTCTAAATGCAGCTCCTTTCTCTGTAGATCTCAGATCCAACCTTGCACTTCAAGATTCTAGCCTCCACAAGCTCCTTTCTTCCTCCTTCACTAACACACCAAGGCACTATTAGCTCCAAGAACACACACACTCACTAAGGACGGTGGAAGGCTCTTTCTTAGGGTTTTACTCACTGATATGGAGGCTGAGAAATGAGCCTTAGCATCCTTTAAATAGTGCTCAACACAAAATTAGGGTTTTGCACCTGGGCCTGGTACGCCCGGCGTAACCCTTGGTACACCCAGCGTACCTAGGCGAAGACACGTCATTTTTAAGCGCTTGAGGACGCGCAGCGTACCCCTATGGTACGCCCAGCGTACTTAGTAGCTTCACAAAATTCACTCAAGGGCCAAATATGGCCAAACACAAAGAACAAGGGTAAAGAATAATACCTGGAACTCGGGGTGTTACAGATTTATTGGAGTAGGTGAAGGAAGCGAAGTATGATTTTCAGTCCCACTAATGCTCAACAAAGGGATTGATCTTTCACCTTGATTGCCATTCGGGATATCATCTTCATTAGGAAGCTTCTTCCTAAAGATTTGGGAAGACCATAGCTATCGAAACTAGACATCTATAATGGGAGAAATTCAAGTTAGTTGATTTAAAGTCCTTAATATAACACCCAATATGAAATATTGAGGCTAGGACCCAATAACCTATTTATAAATGGAAGAGGGATGACGTAATCCAAATTATAAAATAGTTAAAGGTAGGTAAATGACGATTTACCAATTTCCGCCATGAAAAACGAAATATAATTAAGTTTTAATTGGATTTGAAACTCCTAGATCTTTTGAGATACATTGAACTTTTCAATGGCATGTTTGAATCTTGATTGTGCCCTCTCAAGTTTGTGACTGGGATGCCGAGGATCACAAACAAGGTGTGAATAACCATACAAATTAACTTGGTACCCTCAACAATATTACCTAATCGATGTGCCGGTTAACTACACATGCTCCACCGATCTATAATAAAGTCAAGTTACCCTTTGCCACTCTTAATAGTCCAAGTTAGTGTGTCGGTTAACGACACACGCTCCACTAACGACTTAGTAAGGTGCAAAGTGTAATTTTATGGGCTAGCACCAATTTCACATTTTCCTAAAGTAACTAAGATTGGGAATTTATAATGTACAGTTACTTTATAAATCATTATACTTTTAATGAGTATTTAAAGTCGTATCCTACCCGTTCGGCTAACGACCCTCCTCATAGACCGACTTCGTGAATGAGGCCTACTAACGGTAAGAATGACATATTCTTATACACACACACACACACATATATATATATATATATATATATATATATATATATATATAATTAAAATTATAATAATAGTATAAGGGTGTATTTTAAACATTTTAAAATACTTGGTGGTTTAATCTATTAATTAAACTATACTCTTAACTTAATTAAACTTAAACCATGTCTTTATGGAATTATTAACTCTTTTAATTAAACACTTTAATTAATTAATGAAGTCCATAAAGTTTGAATTTTTTTTTAACCTTTAAAAAAAATTTGGAATTAAAGTGTAAGACTTTACAAATTCCAAAACTTGAGGGAAAGAATTGAAACTATTCCAAGTCTCTTTAATTTGTAACTTATAAGTTTTAACGGTTCATAAAAATGAAGACTCTTCATTTTATGAAACCTCTTTAGTTATTTAATCACAATTTAAAGAAGTTACTTTTGGTTATCCATAACTTGAGGACAAGTTATGGACACCATCATTCCCATTAAGATCATGAATTAAACACACATGGAGGTTACACATAATTCCTATGATCTTTTAAAAACTCATAAGAACACAAATTCATATCAAGCAATTTCAAGAAATCATATAAACATATATAATACTTGAAAATTGATAAAAGACATGCAAAATGGGTTAACATAATCATTATCACTTTGAAAAACAGATTTTACAAGTCCAAAACAGATTGGGATAATGATTTTAATCCATTTCCAGCAACATAACTCGAAAAACTGCCCAGCACACTCCTACTCAACGAGTGCATGATTCTACTCGGCGAGTAGGATGAATTTGTTCATGGACTCGGTGAGTCCTCCCCATGAACTCGGCGAGTCCAGTCGTCAGAGTGCAGAATTTTTGATTTTTAAGCAGTTTTGCATCAAGTATACAGAAAACAACCCTAGGCTCTGATACCACTGATAGGTTTTTAGCATTCTAACACTTCCTAAGTGTACATGCAACCCTAATAAACTTGAATCTATGTTTTGTCTATACACATGCAAATTTCTATTTCCAGGTTATTTCCTAACTAGCATGGCATGGGGAATACATAATACATAAAAACTAGTAGAAATACATACCTTGTGGTTGCTTGGATTCCTTCAAGACTTTGTGAGCCTAGCACCCCAAATGTTGTGCCTCAAATGCTTCACACAAGACTACAAACTTGGTGTAACTTAAGAGAATGTCACTTAGCCTCAAAAATCGGTTATGCCCTCTTATGAATACACTAATGCCGATTTTGCATGCTATAGGGTTTCTTTTATAGTGTGTCATAATTAGGAGTTACAAATGTGAACCCTAATTGTCATGACTCTTCATTTCTCATGACCCATGGATTTGTAACTCACATGGACTATCCATGGAGCTCTATATGGTTATAACCAAACCCATAAACCATGGATCATTAATCCACCATAAAAGAATTGATGATTGTAATAATCAACCCTATATATTTAATTAGTCTCACTTTGATCACCAAATTAATACTAGATTAATACTTGATCAATACTAATTAAATAACATTATTATTAATATATTAGAACTTATAATATATTAATAATCATAAGTGTAATATTCTCTCATTTAGTCTATCCAAGTATTGCAATGCCATGCAACCCAAATGGACCATGCCGGGTCGGGTCAAGTACATACCAAATAAAGTTATGGACTTAGACACTATATCCAACAATTCTCTCACCACATTACTAACTAGACCGTTGGAGTCTCGTTTTGGGACCCGCTCCCCAACGACGAATAATGTTGAATCTTTCATCGTTGTGATTCTAAGGCTTAACCAAGATGAAAACCACCACAAACAGCATGAAGCCTAATCAGATCTCACGACAACGGGGACATGATCCTCCGACGACATGTATAAAGGATGCCCTTCTTCTCAAGAAGAAGGGGTTGCCACATCCTCTCCCTTGAGTTAAACCCTAATTTTCTCATCCAATTTTTGACTAGACCATCAAAGCCTCGTTCTGGGATCCCTTCCCGAACAACGACTTACACCGGTTCTTTCTTTGTTGTGGTCCTTAGGCTTAACCCAGAGGAAACCACAACACATAACGTTAATCTCGAAGCAGATATCATAACATTTGGTGCCATCCAGGTGTGTGCTTAGAGTTACACAGCCTCAAAACGACCCTAGAAGGCAACAGTGATGGGAAAGGAACCTGCGGGCCCCGGTGGAGGATAAACGAGCCCGCTCGGACCAATGTCGTTGCTCGACAACACACAACCATTTGCGTCAGACAGATAATCCTCCACACCCACAACAATATCACAAACACCAGGTTTGAATTGTGTGATGTAAGAGAATCTTGATCATTGGAAGATTATGATTGATTTATTGACCACATGTTTATGTCAGTCAAGTGAAGGACTAAAGGATCTAGTAAATGTTGATGTGAACTATTCAGATCTGCAACAAAGGATGATAAATTTATACATCATGATTTACTGATGCCTTCAGTAAATATGGTTGTTTTTATAAGATTAAGCACAATTCTGATACTTTGAAAAGTTCAAAGAGTAGCAGTGAATATGAAGAATCTATTAGGCAGAAAAGATAAAATTTTCTCCTATCTGAAAGGAAAGAAGAGTACTTTAGTATCACTTTTTATGATCATCTTAATGATTGAGGAACTATATCACAAATTGATCCTCGAAGAACATCTTAGTGCAATTGTTTGACTAAGAAGAGGAATCAGATATTGTTGAAATAGTTCAATCAATAGATGAGTCATACTTCGTATCCAATTAAATTTTAGAGTCGTACACTGATAAGAACAAATCGTATCTCGAAGATTGTTTCATACTAATTAGGTTTATAACACCTCATGAAATGTGTAGTAATAATGTTTTCATACTCTGACACATTGGAATTGGAAGTTGTGATGTTTTGGTTAAAAACAAAGGAAGAACTAAGACCAATTCATGAAGTGTTTCTTGTCGGGAATCCACACTAACTTTTGAATATGTGTTTTCGCTCGTCAAGGATTGTTCCTTGAAAGAAAAAATTATATGTAAAGAATTTACTGGGAGTCTTATTGATCTTGAGGAATTTTAGGAGTCAATAAAGAATAAACATTTTAGTTATCACTAGCGCACGACCTGAGGTTGATAACCTATCGTGTTAAGTTGACATATTCTTGTTTTTGTGCACCTTCCAATTAGGTTGGCCATGCTTATGAGTTCTATGGTTCTCATTTGAGTGCAAAAGGCAGAGCACGTTGGTCAGTGATAGTATATTGGTCAATTGAGGTGAGCTGCTCTAATAACATGGAAATGCGGGTAGACCCTTATGCTACCAAAGGGCAAGAAATTAAGAACAAGTGAAGTTCAGTCCATGAAAGATAAATTTGAATTTGTCATAAACCTTGTCTAATGATTGTAGGTTGGAAATGATATATTCATGTGGATGGGAACACATACACCATAAATCCTAGGTGGAAAAAGGTTTCACTCTAATTCATGAAAATGACTATGAGGAAACACTTTTGCTAGTAGATTTTAAAAGATTTTGATAATTGTCATTATGGTTAGTAATTGTAATAATTTCATTCTCAAATTCGCAATATGATTATGGCATTCCTTTTCATAGTTCGAATTGTGAGAAATGGAAATAAAATATTTGAATGCTCAGACTTATAACTATAAGTTATAAAAGGTTTTAAGCACACACACACATATGCTATCTAATGAAGGTGTATAAGCTTGAGAAGTCTAGATGAAGACTCATCAAAGCATCACGTATCAGAAATATGCACTATAGTAAGAAAGTAAAAAAGTATTGATTTCTAAAAGTCCAACTGATTTATTGGTACATGTCAAGGCTAGTGGGAGCATAATTGGTATGCTAAGTGTTTCATGTTAGCAATACTAATTATAAGAAACAAAGATTTCAAGTTTGCAAATTGAAAAGTTAGGGAATTTTTTCGCTATAAAAAGATTTAGGGGAGAGGGCATTCATACTTCATTTCAAATCTAAAATTTTAGATTGAAGTTTTAATAAAACTTAGTCTTGGACATATATGAATATCATGTTGAAAAGGTTCAACATAAGAAATTCGATATATGGAAATATTATAGCAAGCGACTGATCAGATATCATGCGCTTATGTAAGACATTATGTATCAAGTCCATATGCTTCGGATATAGGATCATGTACATATGCTATAATATTCACTTGTTCTGATTTTTTCCATGACTCATGGGTTATGTAACCTCCATGGAGCATCCTATAGGTTTAACCCAACTTGATTATCCATGGAGCTTTGGCCTACTATATAAGTTATGGATGATTTACACAATAAACCCATACATACTGAGATGGAAAAAGGACTAGAACTTCATGTGATTAAAGTTGTTAAACAACTGTCAATAACACTCTGAAGTTTACTAAATATTGGTTGCTTGTAGATAGTTAGAAGTATAATATCAATTTGGATAGACCATATTGACATAATTCTTAATGGAGGTTACTATTGTTCATAATTGATAGTTATATGGGAATATGGAAATGTTTTCATAATGAGAGTTGATGATTAGAATCTACATGTGACTTAGGAACTTTAATGCAAGAAAGATGTTCAAGGAGTGTATCTTGAATTTGAGACTTCGTTACCAAGGATTTCTTTTAAGTAGCAAAGTTTCAATGGAACATCTTGTAATATCGTTGGCAAAGTCACTATGACTTTGAAGCCTCGACATCACAAAAGGATATTTCATGTAAGGTTTGAACTCTCTCACATTTAGTACTAACAAATTATGAAATAAGAATCATTGGAATAGTGTTCGATCGATCTATTCATAAAGGAAGGACCATAGAGAGAGACATCACCCGATTTAAACAAATAAATTTATCACTATTAGTTGCACTAAATATATAGCACAGGGAAGCAGGGTCGAATCCTCAGGGATACATCCTGAAATTCAATGTATTTTTGCATCAGGCACATCTAGTCAAGAAACAAAATATAAAATGGGGATTTTAAATTTAGCTAAAAACCAAAATTGCAGTGATATTAAATAGAACGACAATCAATATTAAAAACGGTTTTAGTTTTGATTCGACTTTCCTAATCATGCAACTAACCCAAATCTGATTATTGAGATGTGTTCTATCTAAGATGGTACTGAGGAAAACTAACAAGCTCTAGTAATTTCTCTTTGAACGTTTATAACGATGAAACAAACTCTTATACTATATGAACTTGGTATATGAATGACTTACTCTGTAAAGGTTTATAACGATGAAACGAACTCTTATACTATATGACATGGTGATGATGACCTTATTTATGGAAAGTTTTTAAGAAAACTAAATGTGTGTAAAAACAGAAGACACAAATGCAATTATTCCTTTTTCCCAAGTGTTTTTTTGTAAATTCAATAAAGGAAAGTTAAGGAAATTTTTGATAGAAAGAAAGGGAGGGGAAGGAAAATAATTCATTATTACATGTTCTCGAGTTCGAAGGAAATGAAAGATAAAATTTTAAGTTTTGTGTTCCCAAGTTAGGAGGAAAAAGAAAATAAAACTTCAAATTTTCCTTCCCGTCACTTTCTTCCCAAATCCGCCCAATTTTGGAGGAATATATGGCTCAAAAATCGTTTCCCTCCCTTCACTTTCTTTCCATTAATGAAACTCGGAAACACGATTTTCCTTCGACATACCTCACTTTCCCTCCATATCCTTCCATATCCCTCCATAAGTAGCACTTGGTAACAACTTATTAGGGCGTAGTGAAAATTTGGTCGGAATATTGTAGTATTCCAAATATGATTAGAAAGGCATGATGAAACGAGTTTTCGCTCTCTCTCTCTCTCTCTCTCTCTCTATATATATATATATATATATATATATATATATATATATATATATATATAGTTATCGCGGTCAAAATTTCAATAACGATTACATGCCGCTATTTGAGATCTCGGTTATCATGGTCGTATAGCGGTTGTATAGCGGCTTTTTAATATTACGTATAATTTATAATTTCATATTATAGTTATATAAAATTTATATATTTGAGTATTAATACTATAAGTCTAGATAGAATTAATATCACCAAACCTAAAAATTCATATAAAAACATAACATAATATTCTATTATACTAATATGGAAAATAGGTGGTGTCAGATAGAGTTTAATCGCAATACATGGGTTCAATAAAGTATAAGTAGGTCATGGTTGATTTAAGGAGTTAAGTCTCAAGTCATAGCCCCATAGGTGTAGGTCGATTTACAAAACACATTAATGAAGTCCGACCATAGCAGCTAAAGTTGTCGTGAGTACAGAAAGAGATTAATAAGATAGTTGTCGGTAGATGTAGTTGCTTTGAATGCTTTAAATTATGTTAGTTGTTCGGGCTTTTTAAAATGAAAGTGTAGTGAGATCATTAAAAACAGTTTCTCATTGACAAAGTAACCAAATGACCCAAAATGTGAACGAAAATGGAATAGCATCATAGCGCCACTATAGCTGTTATTGAAATAGCGGTACCACAAAACGAAAACGCTAAACAGGAAATAGCGGTTCTTAACCACCGCAAAATGCTATAGTGCCGCTATAGCAACGTTATATCGCGCGATTGATAGCTTATGGGAGAAAGTGAGAAAGAGAGAGAGAGAGAGAGAGAGAGAGAGAGTTAGGATCGGTTGAGGACTCAAAAAATGATGAGGATTGCATTGACAAATCTTTGTCGTTAATTCGTTAAAATGGATGGTATTGATTAACTGTGAAAAAATGATTATGTTTTAAAAATAGGGGATTGAATGTATAAATGTTAGAAAGTTAGGGGTGAGAGATGGAGGGTAAAGATGGTAAACTATAGAAATCATATGTTGCCTAATACATCAGACGCACCCACCTCCTTCCCCCCTAGACAGGTGTCAAGCTCATGGCAAGTGAGTTTATTATTATTATTATTACTAGACGAATCTTTGCATGTAGCGCAGAAACACCTATATAGTTAAAATCTTTATAAATATATGTTTTTTAAATAACAATAGCATTGTTGTTAAATTTGATATAATAATTTGTATGCTAAATTGATATAATCTTGAAACATCCCAAAAATACTATCCAAAAATTTCATTTTAAATCATTAATAAAAAAAACATAAGTACCATTCCTCATATAAAAGTCATAAATCACGTATCTCAAAAACATCTTAACATATGTTAATATATCAAAATCATATGTCAAAACATCAAAGAGAATCCTCCCATGCTAAAAGTTGTGGGGTGTGCAATGCAGTTATCCCGAGCTCTTCCCCTTACTAGCAGAAGTATCTTAAACCAAAACTGAAAACTTTAAGCACAAATCTTATTGAGTCTCCCCAAACTACCACATACCACACACATAATCACATAATCGCATATAACATACATTAGGCCCCGCCCTGCTACATCGGGCGTTGCCCAGCATCGGCCTTGTCCGGCATCGGGCCCCGCCCGACATCGAGCAAAACTCGTCATACATATGAGCAAATTTACTAATACTCATAACATGAGCATAACCACCTAATCCTAGACATATAAACATTCCTTGGGGCCCGCCCGACATCGGACTGAAATCCGGAAGCATACAAGCATTCCTCGGGAACCACTCCGGCATCAGACTGAAATCCGGAAACATAAAAATACAAACACATGAAAGAATCAAAAAGACATCAAGCTTACTAACATTCTTCGGGTATTGCCCCGACATTGGATCGAAATCCGGAAAAAACATATAAAACTACATCGAGCCCCGCTCGGCATCGAACCTTAATCCAAAACATACTAACATACATAAACGGGCCAGCCTTGGTGCCTTCGACCCGTTCCTACTAGAGGAAAACTCACCTCAAATGTTGAGTGAAGTAGATGAACGTCTCTGATCCTTCAACAGGCTCTACTCACGTCCTATACAAAACAACCCCTTAGATACCATTCCTTACTTCAAGACCCCTTCTTGGGTCAAGCTTGGTCAAAGTCAAAGTCAGCGCTCAGTCAAAGTCAAAGTCAACAATTCGAGTTGACTCAAGTCGTCGAGTCATCCCCCTAATTCTCTAAGTTCTCTTGCTACTCATAGCCTTGATAACATGAGCCAACTTGTCAAGTCCCTTCACAAACTCGTCGAGTTATACCTTGTACAGAATCGGGACAAATCGACTCAACTCGTTAAGTCCCTCTCTGGACTCGACGAGTTCCTCAGTCTATTTGGGCCATCTTAATAGATTAAGCCCCAACTCTTCATATCTAAGCTTCATACTCCTCATATACCCTAAAAATTTCCTTTTAAGGGTAAAGTTTCCAACTTTACCCACTAATACCCCTATTTGAAGAGTTTAGCTCAAACCCTAAATCTTTGGGACTTAGATCTTGGTACACAAGTAATCCCAACTCCAAACTAAAGCATACAAACAGAGATCTAGGCCTTAGAAATCATTTGAACACGTAAAGCTTCTGCCTTTTCCTCCATGCATGGCCTTTTAGGGCTTAAAAAGCCAAGATGACATCTTAGAGCTTGCATGGGGAATCTAATGGCATAAAGTTTGCACCTTTATGACCTAACAACCCTTAATGATTCTAGATTTGATGGTTCACTCACTTGGGACATCCATATCCCAAGGTTCAAGCTTCTTGGACTAAAAACCTAATAAAGAGAAAATAAGGAGATCTAAGAAACTACTAATCAAGTTAAAGACTTGATTACCAAAAAATGATAAGGATGAAAGGAAGTCTCCGAATCTTCTATCTTGTCCTTCAATCCTCTAGCTTCTTCTTCTTCCACAAGCTTCAAGACACACAAACATCACTCAAAAATGGTTCACAAGCTCACAATGCATTAGGGATTCTAAAACTAGGGTTTGGGACTTGGAGGCTGGAAATAAGGCCAACAATTGAGGAATAGGATGCTTAAATAGGGTGCAAAACCCTGAAATTAGGTTTTCATCGTGGGAGCCCTACTCATCGAGTCGAGGCTCTCAACTCTTTGATTAGGTGATTGAAAGTCCAGCGTCCATTCTTGTTTCTACTCGACAAGTTTGGGGCTCCCAACTCGTCGAGTAGCTCTACAAAAGTGAATAAATTATAATTAATGCGTACCAAGAACCAGGCGTTACAAATATATTGATTACTTTGAATTATATGATAATGTATACATCGATTATTACTGCACAATCTCAATCGATTGAATGAATTCTACCCGCGAGTTACTCATGAATAAAATTAAATATAATATATGGTTTAATGTTATTTGTAGTTGTTGCTATTGTAAATTAACTTTTTAAAACTTATTTGCTGAACGTTTTAATTTCTATCAATATAATTATTTAAAACATCAAACATTGTTTTTTGATCATCCTCAAGAGTCTGTATTGTCCTCTCGCTCTGTCCATCCGTCTGAGGGTGGAAAGCGGTGCTGAAGTTGAAACGAGTACCCATCTCGTCGTGAAACCGTCTCCAAAATCTGGAAGTGAAAGGGACATCTTGGTTTGACACCACCGAGACAGATACTCCATGTCGTGCCATGATCTCACACACATAGATCTCGGCCATCTTCTCAACCAATATAATCTCCTGGATCTAGATAAAATGAGCACTCTTGGTCAACAGATCCATGGTGACCGATATCGAATCTACTCCACGTGCGGTCCTGGGAAGCATGGAGATGAAATCCATGGTGATATCCTCCCATTTCCACACAAGAATATCAAACAGCTACATCTTGTTTTAGGGTCACTGGTGCTCAGCCTTGACCTTCTTGCAAGATAAGCACCACTCCATATACCATGCTACGTCTCGTTTCATGCAGGGCCACTAGTAATTAGGACGAAGATCCCGATACATCTTCGTCGCCCCAGGATGGATAGAGAACCTCAACTTGTGGGCGTTATCCATCAAAACCTGTCGTACTCCGCCCCAGTACGGAACCCAGACCCTACCATGCAGGTTCAACAACTCACGATTTTCATAATTAAAGGAGGACACCTGGCCTATGATCCGCTCGCACTTCCGATACGCATCCTTCAGGACCTCAACCTACACATCTCGGATCTACTCTAGCAATGGAGTGATCACCATCATCCTCAGACATATTTCTCGAATCGGGGTTACCATTGCCTTGTGGCTCAGGGCATTGGCCACCATGTTGGCCTTGCCCGGGTGGTAGAGGATCTCACAGTCGTAGTCCTTCACCACATCTAACCACCGATGCGGACTCATGTTCAAATTCGGCTGATCCATGAGGTACCTCAAACTCTTGTGGTCTGTGTAAATGATACAACGGATCCCATAGAGGTAATTCCACCAAATCTTGAAGGCAAAAGCCACAGCCCCCAACTCTAAATCATGTGTCGGATAGTTCGCCTCATGAAGCTTCAACTGCCTCGAAGTGTAAGCTATCACGTAACCCCGTTGCATCAATATCGCGCCCATGCCTGTGATCGAAGTGTCATAGTAAATCACGATTTCATCGACTTCCTCCAGCAAAGTCAAAACTGGTGCCTCGCATAACCGCTGTCTGAGAGTCTCGAAGGCTACCTGCTGCTCAGACCCCTAGTGGAATGTCATCGACTTCTTGGTCAGTCGGGTCAAAGGAGCAACGATCATGGAGAAATCCTAGATGGATCTTTGGTAATAACCCACTAGACCAAAAACACTATGAATATCTGTTGGAGACCTCAGAACCTCCCACTGCATCACAGCCTCTATCTTGGCCGGATCGACCAGAATACCCTTTTGGTTGACAAGGCGCCCCATAAACTGCACCTCGTGCAACCAGAACTCACACTTGGAGAACTTTGCAAAAGGTCTCTCCCTCATCCGTGTCTCTAGCACCTCCCTTAGGTGCTCCTGATGCTGCTCCCGAGTCTTGGAGTAAAACAATATGTCGTCAATGAAGACTATGACATATCGGCCCAACATCGGTCTGTGCATGCGGTTCATGAGGTCCATGAATGCGGGTGGAGCATTAATGGGCCCAAACAGCATCACCATAAAGTCATAGTGACCATAGCAAGTCCTGAAAGTTGTCTTCTGCAAATCCTCATCTCTGAATCGCATGTGGTGATAATCTGATCGCAGATCAATCTTGGAGAACCAAGATGTTCCCTTTAGCTAGTCAAACAAATCACTAATCATCGGGAGAGGATAACGGTTCTTCACTTTTACCTTATTTATCTCCCAGTAGTCTATGCACATTCGATGTGATGTGTAGCAATAGTCCCAGAAACCCAAATCCTCATAAAGGATGCTCTAGTGAGGATTTGGAAGCGAGTGGGAGATCTGCTCGTATGGACTCCGTCAGTTGTTCTTGGACTCGGCAAGTCGGAGCGCGAGCCGGTTCTATCGTCCCAAATAGTGAGTTAAGGGTGACTCAGTAAGTGGGAAGAGGGACTTGTAGAGTAAGACCGAGTGAAGGACTCGGTGAGTCAGTGTCATGACTCGGCGAGTCCAGTCAACTGGAAGTTGACTTTGACCAAAGAGTTGACCTTGGACCAGGGGTGGGTCAGTCATCTGACCTAAGGATGTTTATGAGTGGCTAATCTATGTTTATGATTTATAGCCGGAGGATTACCAATTCAGCAGTTAGGCGCTTAGCAAGCAGACTTTCAGTAGCTACTTTTTGAGGTGAGTTACCTTCCAGTAGCGGTGGGTCTAAGGCCACAATGCCGGCCCACCAGTAGGAGACATATGATAAATGATTGTCTTTGTGATATCATCTAGGTTTGTTACTACCTGATATGTTATATGCTAGCATGATATGTTGTATGTGATAGTAGTAGAGTTTGGTTGTTAGGACCGAAGGGTAGTCAGACACCCCAGGTACGTCTGACAGTATGTGATGATATGTTGGCATGCTGGCTTGTTATGTTATATGCAATAGAGGTAGTAGGAGGGGACTAGTCCCCGAGTTCGGTTGCTAGGACCGAAGGGTAGTTCAGGCACCCCAGATATTTTTGATAATATGCTTATGTTATGTTATATGTGATAGTAGTAGTAGGGGTGAAATATTCCCTGAGGTTCGGTTGTTAGGACCGAAGGGTAGTTAGCACCCCAGAATGGCTTGACATGGGTAGGTCGGCACCCCAGAATGGCCGTACGGGTAAGTCAGCACCCTAGAATGGCCGTACCGGGTAAGTCGGGCACCCCAGAAACGCCGGGCAGTATGTATGTGATATGATTGTATGGTATGTGGTACGATGGGGGGACTCACTAAGCTTCGTGCTTACAGCTTTCAGTTTTGGTTTCAGGTACCTCTTCAGCGGAGGGGAAGGAGCTGGCGCGGTAGCGGCATATCATACACACACACATTGGATTTCCGCATTTTAAGATGTTTTGGGATTGTACTCTGATATTATTATTATTTTCATGTTTTGGGTTTTCAGACACGAAATATGTTTTATGAAATGATATGATCAGATGATGTTTTACTATAAATATTTTACAAACCACTTATTTTAAATGAAAAATTTGGGCGTGAAAATTGGGTCGTTACAAGTTGGTATTAGAGCCCTGGTTTGAGGCATTTGGACACACCTTCGGGAGTGTCTAAACTCAAATCAAGGGATTAAAGGATTTCGAAAAAAGAAAAAGTTTTCTAAAAGATTAAGTAAAGAGTTTTACGAAAGAACGAAGTGTATAATGTGCGCGACCGGCCGAGCTCAAGTAAGTATTCCCCAAAGTACCCATACAAGGTTATACTATGTTTATCAGTTTCAGTAGAACAGTATGCTAGAATAGGAAAAAGGATCTAGGAAGATGCCTTACGTGCCTTCTTTATGTGTTCCAACCATATGTGATTTGCATTCTAGAAATTGAGTAGACAGCAGTAGAATAGCCTATTTAGGTTATGCCAGATAGTATGAGTTCAGCAATGTATGCTAGTGCAGTTTCTTGATTATGAGAGTAGTTTGCATGAGTATGCTTCCTTTATCCAAATGTTGCTTGCTCTGTGCTTAGTGGGACTCTGGGTGATGGGAGTTAGCCATTAGGAGAATACGCCACACCACATGTGATCAGGGTTGAATAATCTCAGAGTGTTGGATTTGGCCTTACTGCGCAGCTCTCATCTGAGTCCAACCGTTGTGGGGACGAGTCTTTTACTCGAAAGATTATCCGAGCCTCGTCACATGTGATGGTATTCAGGTGATGGCTAACTGGCATTACAAGGAGGCCTTCAACAGCTGAGGATTGGTTTAAGTGGAGTAAGAGATTTTCCTAGGGTAAGCCTAAGATAAATATAGCAATGGTTAGCAGTGGTAAAAAGGGATCTGGTGGAGTCAAGGCAGTCCTTGAAGAAGGTACGGATAGATGTGGAACGTAGTATGGGCCCGTACTACTGAAAGCAGAGGATCCATACCGAATTAACGAAGGCTAAGGCAAGACTAGGGAACTTGTAATAAATGTGGTCCCTTCAAGAGGTATCAGTATCGCTAACAGTCATTGTTTATATATTGTAGAATTGTGGTACTAAGATCGAGGCTAATAGTTGGTAGTTCAGGAGAGGGATCGGGTTTCGAGCTAGGGGTGAGAGGCTACGCGAGTTCATCGTGTCAGAGATCACCAGGGGCATCCTTGAGTCGACTCTCATTATCTACGGGTCGATCAAGGAATGGATAGTTGAGTTGATGGAGGATCACCTCAGGGAATTCAGGAACGACATGGCATCTTACCAGTCGGGATCTCGCACGCTGTCCTTTAAGGATTTCAAGGGCAGTGCTGCGTCGGATTTTCACGGGGCGAAGGACCCCATAGCTGACAGGCGGTGGATTGCAGACATCGAGTCTGCATAGTTGACTAGCTTCTGCCCCGAGGGGTCGAAGGTGAGATACACAGTAGGGTGTTTGAGAGACAGAGCTAGACTGGTGGGAGTCTATTGGTGATTCAATTGGAGCCTCGGCTATCGAGGCTATGACCTGGTCGGACTTTGTGACCAGATTCAGGGCAGAGTTTGCACCGGCTGTCGAGCTTCAGCAGCTGGCCATGGAGTTCTTAGATATGAAGCAGACGATGGAGACTGTGGCGGAGATCACCGCCAAGTTCCGGGAGAGGGCGTTGTTAGTGCCCCAATATACGGGTGATGAGGATATGAGGCGGACCCGCTACCATGAAATGCTACGAGCTGACATCCGGGAGCATGTTAGTTTTTCAACTTGCCCTAACATGGATTCCATGATTTCCAGGGCTAGGGAAAGGGAGATTGATTTGGATCATATCCAGAAGAGGAAGGCAGAGGAGGGACAGGTTACAGAGGCAACAGGGAAGAAGCCCAAGGGATCAGATGCTGGGCCAAAGGGCCAACAGGGGCGAGGTCGCTGCAGGAAATGCGGCAGACCACATGAGGGGGTATGTAGACTGGGATCACCGGGATGCTACAAGTGCGGAAATACGAAACATTTTAGTAGGGATTGTACTTCCCCTGCACCGGTTATTCAGATGTATGGGTTGTTGTGCTTCCACTACAACCAGAGGGGCCACAAGAAGGCCAATTGCCCCCAGTTGACAGCAGCATCAGCGCTAGTGAAGGCACCAGCTCCAGCGACCCTACGGATCAATGATGGCTGGCAAGGCATGGCAGAGGCTCCAGTGGTGTGGAACTGGTTCCATTTGACTACCGAGGAGGCACGCGCCGCACCCGATGTGATGACTGGTATGATTCTTTAGTTATGCTTTTATGTTATGTTGCTGTAATGTTGATATGTTATATGTATGTGCTCTGCTTAGGATCGTTCCATGTGAATGGTATCCTAGTTCAGGTGTTGTTCGGTTCGGGGGCTACCCGATCCTTTGTTTCTCTTGTGCTTAGCAAGAAGTTTCCTTAGTCTTCGGCCAGGTTGGATTGCCCTTTAGAGGTGGAGATTGTCGACGATCGACCGGTGCGAGCACTAGAGGTTTTACAGGATTGTGTATTGAGATTGTTTGAGGAGCATTATCTGGTGGATCTGGTTCCCATACCTTTGCAGGGGAACAAGGTTATTATAGGTATGGATTGGTTAAGCCCCAATGGGGTAGTGATAGACTGCGCGAAGTAGCTAGTGCGAGTTAGAGCCTAAAGTGGGGGAGAGTTGGTGATTCAGGGTGAGAGACCACAGCGAGGGCCAGCCAAATGTTCGACAGCGAGGGAAAGGCGCTACCTCTAGCAGGGTTACGCAGGTTATGTCACGTATGTTATGGATACCCAGGAGGCGGGTAGAGCGATGGTGGACGAGGTGCCCGTAGTACGAGAGTTCGCATATGTATTCCCCGAGGAGCTGCCTGGGATACCTCCGGAGCGCCAGGTGGAGTTCAAGATCGACCTAATCACTGGTGCAGCTCCAATCGCCAAGGCACCCTATCGGTTGGCTCCTCCCGAGATGTAGGAGTTGTCTACGCAACTACAGGAGCTGCTAAACAAGGGATTTATCAAGCCAAGCAGTTCACCCTGGGGAGCCCCGATTCTGTTTGTGAAGAAGAAGGATGGGTCGCATCGGATGTGTATAGACTATCAGGAGCTGAATAAGGTAACAGTGAAGAACCGTTACCCACTCCCGAGGATTGATGATCTCTTTGATCAGTTGCAGGGAGCATCTTGGTTCTCCAAGATCGATTTGCATTCAGGTTATCATCAGATGACGGTCGGAGAGGAGGATGTACAGAAGACCGCGTTTCGGACGCGCTATGGCCATTACGAGTTCGTGGTGATGCGTTTGGGCTCACCAATGCTCCTGCCACATTCATGGACCTCATGAATCGCGTGTGAAGACCGATGTTGGATCGGTATGTGATAGTTTTCATTGATGACATCTTGGTCTATTCCAAGACGCAGGAGGAGCACAAGGGGCATCTCCGAGAGGTGTTGGAGACCCTAAGGAGAGAGAGCTTATATGCTAAGTTCTCCAAGTGTGAGTTCTGGTTGTGCGAGCTGCAGTTTATTAGGCACCTTGTCAATCAGGATGGGATTTCAGTAGACCCGGCCAAGGTAGAGGCCGTGATGAGATGGGAGGTTCCGAAGTCTCCATCCGAGATTCGGAGTTTCCTGGGTTTAGCGGGATATTATCGGATATTCATCCAATACTTCTCCAAGATAGCCATACCATTGACCAAGCTAAAAAGGAAGGTCGTGGTCTTTCGTTGGGGGCCTGAGCAGCAGGCAGCGTTCGAGACACTGAGACAGAGATTGTGCGAGGCGCCAATCTTAGCCCTGCCTAAGGACATAGAGGATTTTGTTGTGTACTGCGATGCGTCCATCTCAGGTTTGGGCGCGGTATTGATGCAGAGAGGGCATGTCATCGCCTACGCATCGAGGCAGTTGAAGCCTCATGAGGCGAATTACCCAACGCATGACTTGGAGTTGGGGGCTGTTGTGTTCGCCCTCAAGATTTGGTGTCATTACCTCTATGGGGTTCGTTGTACCATTTACATGGACCATAAGAGTTTGAGGTACCTCATGGATCAGCATAATCTAAAAATGAGGCAGCGTTGGTGGTTGGATGTGGTAAAGGATTACGATTGTGATATCCTTTATCACCCAAGGAATGCCAATGTGGTGGCCGACGCGCTTAGCCTTAAGGTAGCGCCTATCCAAGATATCTGCCTACGGATGACAGTAGTGACTCCACGGTTGGAGCGGATTCGGGAGGCTCAGCAGGAGGCTATGAAGGAGGAACATCAGAAGAGTGAGCGGATTGTGGGATAGGTTTCCTCCTTCGACTATGATAGCCGAGGGTTATTGACTCTTCACCGCAGGGTGTAGGTCCCTTATCATGGTGGCGTGCATCGGGTTCTGATGGAGGAGGCACACAAATCCCGATTCTCTATTCATCCCAGGGCGACGAAGATGTATAGGGATCTTCGTCTAGACTATTGGTGGCCCTGCATGAAGCGGGATGTGGCTTGGTACGTTGAGCGGTGTTTGACCTGCAAGAAGGTCAAGGCCGAGCATTAGAGACCGCACGACAAGATGCAGCCGTTGGACATCCCGTTGTGGAAATGAGAAAATATTACGATGGATTTTATCACAAAGCTTCCCAAGACCGCGTGAGGAGTGGATTCGATATGGGTCATCGTGGATCGATTGACCAAGAGCGCCCATTTTATTCCAATTCAGGAGAGCATATCGGCCGAAAAGTTGGTCGACATCTATATCAGGAGATAGTGGCGCGGCACGGGGTGCCAATATCCGTGATTTTAGATAGGGATGTGCGTTTTACTTCTAGGTTCTGGAAGAAATTTCATGACGAGTTGGGCACTCGTCTGAATTTTAGCACCGCCTTTCACCCGCAGACAGATGGTCAGAGTGAGCGGACAATCCAGACTCTTGAGGATATGTTGCGGGCATGCGTGCTAGACTTCGGTGGTAGCTGGGATACCTATCTTCCTCTAGCTGAGTTCTCGTACAACAACAGCTACCACATGAGTATTTATCGACCTCCCTTCGAAATATTGTACGGGAGGAGGTGTCGGACCCCGATACGTTGGGGTGAGGTTGGTCAGAGCGTTATGGGGAGCACCGAAGTGGTGATCAAGATGACCGAGAAGATTCAGCAAGTTTGGAGTAGGCTTCAGACTGCACAGAGTCGGCAGAAAAGTTATGCCGACAAGCGCCGTTCAGACTTGGAATTCCAAGTCGGGGATATGGTTCTTCTGAAGGTGTCGCCATGGAAAGGCGTCATCCGATTCAAAAAATGAGGCAAGTTGGGCCCAAGGTACATCGAGCCATTCAGGGTTATAGCCCGGGTGGGTAAGGTGGCATATAGGTTGGATCTGCCAGCCGAACTCAGCAGATCCACAGCACTTTCCACGTCTCTTAGTTGCGGAAGTGTTTAGTGGACGACTCGGCAGTAGTGCCTTTGGAGGATATTCAGGTCGATGACAGCCTGAATTACATCGAGCAACCTGTGGCAATCCTCGATAGGAAGTCGAAGGATCTGAGGAACAAGAGGGTGGAACTCGTAAAGGTGCAATGGCAGCACGGGAAAGGATCGGAGTGGACTTGGAAGCTGGCGGAAGAGATGATGGAGCACTACCCTGAGTTGTTTCAGGATCGAGCAGCAGACTTCGAGGACGAAGTCTAAAATAAGTGGGGGAGATTTGTAGCACCTGGTTCCCGGTACGTATTTCGTGTAATTAATAATTATTAATTCATGCATTTTTGCCTTGGACTTGGCGAGTTGAAGGGCCAACTCGCCGAGTAGGAGCGGGATGAGACGCGGGGTCTGAGCCTCGGACTCGGCGAGTCGGTTCCCCGACTCAGCGAGTAGGCCCTGTTTGGGAAAAAACCCCTAAACTGAGTGTTTGCACCCTATTTAAGCACTCTAACTTGGCCTCCCTTGTCCCTAACACTTCCAGAGAGCTGTAGAGCGAAACCCTAGCCCCCATATTGTTCTTGTGAGTGATTTTTTCTTGGTGAAGGAAGTTTGGATCTTAGAAGAAGAGGGAGGAGGTTGAAGAGTGCAAGGAAGGGAGTAGATACGAAATCTACACTATGAGAAGCTTCTATTCAGGTATAAAAGTTCCTACCTTGATCACTAGTTCATTAGATACCATTTTTGTCCCTAATTGGTGGTTTTCAAGCCCTAAAACACCAAACTCCATGTGTTTGTGCTTAATGATCCGAAAGGACTTCAGATCTAGACCTTGTGGACATATTAGAAGCATAAAGTTTCTGTGGTTGAAGTGATTGAGGTCCCCATTGACTGTATGACCTCATAAAGAGCTTGGATTTACCTTTTGGAGCTTGTAGGGCCATGCATGCCCATAAACTTTGCAACTTTATGTGATAAGCATTCCCTAGGAACATAGATCTATGGTTTTGAAGTGTTGCATGTCTCAGATTTGGTCTATATGGGAAATGGGTCAAGGGACTCGGCAATTCCCAAAGTGGAATTCGGCGAGTTCTTTGAAGATGGCCTTAGACTCGGCGAGTTGGATGAACAACTCGACGAGTCCGATGAAGATCGCCTGGTACTCGACGAGTTGTACTTCAAACTCAGTGAGTCAGATGAACAGTTACTGAGTAAAAGGGGTTTAGGTGTTGAAGGTCTAACCCTTCGTATCTGCACGCGGAATTAGCAATCTAACGTGTAGCAATAGTCCCAGAAACCCAAATCCTCATAAAGGATGCTCTGGTGAGGATTTATAAGCGAGTGGGAGATCTGCTCGTATGGACTCGGTCAGTTGTTCTTGGACTCGGAAAGTCAGAGCGTGAGTCGGTTCTATCGTCCCAAGTAGTGAGTTAAGGGTGACTCAGCGAGTGGGAAGAGGGACTTGTAGAGTAGGACCGAGTTATGTGGGAGAAGGACTCGGTGAGTCAGTGCCATGACTCGATGAGTCCAGTCAACTGGAAGTTGACTTTGACCAAGGAGTTGACCTTGGCCCAGGGGTCGGTCAGTCATCTAACCTAAGGACGTTTATGAGTGGCTAATCTATGTTTATGATTTATAGCCGGAGGATTACCAATTCAGCAGTCAGGCGCTTAGCAATCAGACTTTCAGCAGCTACTTTTTGAGGTGAGTTACCTTCCAGTAGCGGTGGGTCTAAGGCCACAATGCCGGCCCACCAGTAGGAGACATATGATAAATGATTGTCTTTGTGATATCATCTAGGTTTGTTACTACCTGATATGTTATATGCTAGCATGATATGTTGTATGTGATAGTAGTAGAGTTTGGTTGTTAGGACTGAAGGGTAGTCAGACACCCCAGGTACGTCTGACAGTATGTTATGATATGTTGGCATGCTGGCTTGTTATGTTATATGCAATAGAGGCAGTAGGAGGGGACTAGTCCCCGAGTTCGGTTGTTAGGACTGAAGGGTAGTTCAGGCACCCCAGATATGTCTGATAATATGCTTATGTTATGTTATATGTGATAGTAATAGTAGGGGGTGAAATAGTCCCCGAGGTTTGGTTGTTAGGACCGAAGGGTAGTCAGCATCCCAGAATGGCTTGACATGGGTAGGTCGGCACCCCAGAATGGTCGTACGGGTAGGTCGGCACCCCAGAATGGCCGTACCGGGTAGGTCGGGCACCCCAGAAATGCCTGGCAATAAGTATGTGATATGATTGTATGGTATATGGTACGATGGGGGGCTCACTAAGCTTTGTGCTTACAGTTTTCAGTTTTGGTTTCAGGTACCTCTTCAGCGAAAGGGAAAGGAGCTGGTGCGGTAGTGGCACATCATACATACACATTGGATTTCCGCATTATGAGATGTTTTGGGATTGTACTCTAACATTATTATTATTTTCATGTTTTGGGTTTTTAGACACAAAATATGTTTTATGAAATGATATGATCGGATGATGTTTTACTATAAATATTTTACAAACCACTTATTTTAAATGAAATTTTTGGGCATGAAAATTGGTTCATTACACAAATCCTCTGGGAACACGTCCGGGTACTCCCAGATGATCGATACATGATCCATTGTCATCTTACCCTTGTCCCGGGTATCCATAATATAGGCAATATAATCTACGCAACCCTGCTGAAGGTAGCATCTCGCCCTCGCTGTCGAACATAAAGTCGGTCTACACTGCGGCCTTTTGCCCTGAATCACTAACCCTCCCCCACTAGGAGTCCGAACTCTCACTAGTTGCTGCTCGTAGTCGATCACTGCCCCCATTGGGGCTCAACCAGTCCATACCCACTATAACCTTATTCCCTCTCAGGGGCATAGGGACCAAATCCACAGAAAACTACTCGTCGAACAACTGTAGGGTACATCCCTGATGCACCCTCGTAACCTGAACGGTCCTATCATCCACTATCTCTACATCCAGTGGACTTTCTAGCTCCCCCAGAGCTCCAACAAATCACTTGCTAAGTGCGAGCGACACAAAATATCGGGTAGCCCCCAAATTGAAAAATACCAGAGCTAATATATCGTTCACTAAGAACGATCCTATAACAAAACAAGTAAACATAAAGTGATAATAAATACAAATAAAGAGAGGATACATAACCATCACAACACCGGGAGCTGCACGTGCCTCCTCTACAGTAAGCTGAAAATCCCTCCTCCTAGCCGTAGACACCTCAATCCGGCCCTGATGACCATCTGTAATCCTCAACATAGCAGGAGCGGGCATCGTCACCTGTCCTGCCGCTGCTAAACCCGAACACTAGGCCCTTTTTGGCCCCTCTGATTACACTGAAAGAAAATCAGATATGAAACTGATGTGGTGGTGGTGGTAGCAGTACAATCCATGCTCATATGAACAGTTTGGCCACACTTGAAGCATCCCAAACTCCCCGCCCTGCACTCCCCCTCGTGCATCTTGTCGCACTTGCCACACTGGTTGTGGCCCTGCTAGCTCCTTGATCTGCAATCTAATACCTTGGGCTTCTTGCTTGAACTACCTGTTTGAACCCCATCTGGTTTCTTCTTCCTTTCCATTTCCAAATCCAACTCCCTCTCCCGAGCCCTAGTTATCATATCCTCTATCTTATTGCAGATGGATCTACTCATAAATTGGTGGATATCACTATGTAGCATCTCATGATTTCGGGTCTTTTTCATCTCCTCGTCCGCCACGTACTGCAGAACGAGAAGGGGCATCTCCCTGAACATAGCGGTGATCTCGACCACCATCTCCGTAGTCTGCTGGAAGTCCTAGAACTCCCTTGCTAGTTGTTGCACCTCAACCACATGTGCAAACTCGACTATGAACCTGGCCGAGAAATCACTCCAAGTCATCGCATCAATAGCAGCATCATCACCAATATCTCTCCCAACCTCCTCCCACCAATCTTGTGCCCTATCCTTCAGGAGGAAGGAAGCAAGTCGAACCTTTTCCTGCTCGGGATATATGCTGGTGCGAAAGGCGTTGGTGTTGGATTAGGTGTGTAAGCCCATAACTATAACTAGTATATCCTTGACCCCAAGAGTAGCATGGTCCATTTCAGGTTGCATATCAACAGGACAATTTGACTGGATGGATACTTGAGTAAGAGGTTACTTATGATTTATTAATATCTTATAAGTTCTAATATATTAATATGAAATCATATTATTTAATTAGTATTGATAAAAAAATGAATTTGTAATTAATTATGTGATCAAAAGAGATTAATTAAATATATGGGGATTGATTTGGTAAATCAATGGTTCTTATAGTGTGGGCTAATTGTTATTTAGGATGGGCTAAACCAATATGGTAGTCCATGGATAGTCTATGGGGGTTTAACCCATGGAGCCTAAGTAATATGAAAGGTCATGGGCATTAGGGTTTACATGGATGTAATCCAAGACTTGCCACACTGTAAAAGGACTCCCTTAGCACCCAAAATTGGGGACTAGAGTTATTGGAGTTCATTAGAGATGATTTTGGAGCTAGCAACATCTCTCTCAAGTTCTCCTTTGTCCTAGGTGTGTTGTGAACCGTTTGAGGCATCACACTTGGGGTGCTAAGTTCTTAAATGTCAAATACAACAAGTTCTACAAGCTACATAAATAGGTAAACTCCTAACTAGTATTTTATGTTGTTTATATCAATTGTATGCTAGTTGTAGGCTTAATGCTTTGGAAAAAATATTACATGTATAATTAGAGAAAACATAGATCCAAAGCATATACGATTGTATGTGCACCATAGAATGTTGTAGTATACTACAACCCAACAGTTGGCGACATCTGCCAACCATCTGCCGCTAGCAATGGGGTCTCGAGCCCCATGATAGCCGGGAGCTCCACATGCACTGAACTCCCTGAATGTCAGCGTGCATGAACCCATCATGGCCGCCACCTTAGTACGGAATGCACTCAACCCCTTATCCAAAAGCTCCAAGATACCCTCCTTGATCGTAGCGAAGAACACATGAGGCTGGTCTAATAATGTTGCGTGTGACCTCAGATGAGATGAACTCTCTCGTCTTCTTGTCTAACTGCCCGACTCCAGAGCCCGAGCCTGATCCCTCACTAGTGCCTAAAGTGCCAACTGGTCTAGCGTGTAGCGTCACCATACTGAAAATACTCCATAACAAATATCAGTATGCATATCATTACTCGAAGGATCTCACACACTACAAGTTTCCTATGTTCATCGTAACCTTCCTTGATTCGAGTATGGATCCTCTGCTTTCAATAGTACGGGCCCATACTATCTTCCACATCAATCCATACTTTCCTCACGAACTGCCTCTCCACCAAGTCCCTTCTACTGCTATTGCTTCACACGCCAACATCATCCTAGGCTTGCCCTAGGGTAATCACTAATCCACTCTCCACCATCAGCTGCATAAGAAGTCCCTGCTATCTCCCCCTAACTAGCTCGTGAATACTATTACATATCACTAAGACTAGATAATTCTTCGAATGACAGGTCCTACCCTACAACGGTTGGACTCAAACAAGAGCTGCGAAATAGAGCTAAACCTAACCTTCTTAAACTATTTAGTCCTCGCAATACGTAACTTAACGTATTCGTTTACTAGTTAGTTAAAGATATCTAGAAATCCTAAAATCACAAAGCAAGCAACATTCGAGCATTGAGTACACATAATCAAACATGTCCTAATCAGGCCATCAATATCACTGACTAATCATTACTAGTATGCAGTTTATAAAGTTGATACACATACAACATGCACATAAGGCATCCTTCCTAGATCCTTATCCCTAATCTAGCATGGAGTTCTCATAAGCATATCATAACATAAACTTGTATGGATAATTTGGGAACACTTACTTGAGCTCGACTAATTGCATGCACCACACCCTTTTTCTCTTTTCAAAATTATTTTTCTCTTTTCAAATTGTTTTTATAAACATGATTTTCTTTTGAAAAAATTTCATACCAAGTCCTCAGTTTAAGTTCAGAAACACCAGAGAGTGTGCCCGAATCCCTCAAACCAAGACTTTGATACCAACTTGAGACATCCCAAAAATACGGTCCAAAAGTTTCATTTTAAATCATTAATAAAAAAAACATAAATCTCATTCATCATATAAAAGTCATAAATCATGTATCTCAAAAATATCATAACATCTATCAATTATCAAAATCATATGTCAAAACATCAAAGTGAATCCTCCCAGGCCAATAGTTGTGGTGTGTGCATTGCAGTCATCCTGAGCTCTTCCCCTTACTAGCGAAAGTACTTGAAACCAAAACTGAAAACTATAAGCACGAAGCTTAGTGAGTCTCCCCAAACTACCACATACCATACACATAATCACATAACCTCATATAACATACATTGGGCCCCACCCTTCTACATCGGGAATTGCCAGGAATCGGCCTTGTTCGGCATCGGGCCTCACCCGGCATCGAGCAAAACTCAATATACATATAAGCATAACTATTAATACTCATAACATGAGCATAACCACCTAATCATAGACATATAAACATTCCTCGGGCCCTGCCCGTCATCAGACTGAAATTCGGAAGCATACAAGCATTCCTCGGGAACCACCCTAACATCAGACTGAAATCCGGAAACATACAAGCATTCCTTGGGAACCGCCCCGACATCGGACCGTAGTCTTGAAACATACAAATACAAACACATGCAAGAATCACAAAGACATCAAGCTTACTAACATTCTTCGGATACCCCCTGGCATCAGATTGAAATCTCGAAAAAACATATAAACCTACATTTGGCCCTGCCTGGCATCGGACCTTAATCCGGAACATACTAACATACATAAATGGGTCGGACTTGGTACCTTCGACCCATTCCTACTAGAGCAAAACTCACCTCAAATGTCGAGTGAAGTAGTTGAACATCTCTGCTCCCGCAACCGGCTGTACTCACGCCCTATACAAAACAACCCCATAGATACAATTCCTTACTTCAAGACCCCTTCACGGGTCAACCTTGGTTAAAGTCATGTCCAAGTTAAATTCAAAACTGAGTCAAAGTCAAAGTCAACAATTCGAGTTGACTCAACTCGTCGAGTCATCCCCTTAACTCGTCAAGTTCTCTTGCTACTCATAGTCATGATAACACGAGCTAACTCTTCGAGTCCCTTCACAGACTTGTCGAGTTCTACCTTGTACATAACCCAGACAAATCGACTCAACTCGTCGATTCCCTCTTTGGACTCGTCGAGTTGCTCAGCCTGTTTGGGTCATCTTCAGATCTAAGCTTCAAACTCCTCATATACCCTAAAATGTCATTTTAAGGGTATAGTTTCCAACTTTACCCACTAATACCCCCATTTGACGAGTTTAGCTCAAACCCTAAATCTTTGGGACTTAGATCTTGGTACACATGCCTAACTCCAAACTAAAGCACACAAGTCATCCAAACTCCAAACTAAAGCATACTCCATGCATGACCTTTTGGGGCTTAAAAGGCCAATATGACATCTTAGAACTTGCATGGGGGCTCCAACGGTATAAATTTTGTGCCTTTATTCCCTAACATCCCTTAATGATTCCAGATCTGATGGCTCACTCACTTGGGACGTCCATATCCCAAGGTTCAAGCTTCTTGGACCAAAAACCAAATAAAGAGAACATAAGGAGATCTAAGAAATTACTAAGTAAGTTAGAGACTTGATTACCAAAAAAATGATGATGATGATGAAAGGAAGTTTCTGGATCTTACTAGCTTCTCTTTGAATCCTCTAGCTTCTTCTTCTTCTACAAGATTCAAGACACACAAAGATCACTCAAAAATGGCTCACAAGCTCACAATGCATTAGGGATTCTGAAACTATGGTTTGGGACTTGGAGGCTGGAAATGAGGCCAACAATTGAGGATTAGGATGCTTAAATAGGGTGCAAAACCCTGAAATTAAAGTTTCATCGTGGGAGCCCTACTCGTCGAGTCGAGGCTCTCAACTCGTCGAGTAGGTGACTTAAAATTCCGCGTCCATTCTAGTTTCTGCTCAACGAGTTTGGGGCTACCAACTCATCGAGTAGCTCTACAAAAGTGAATAAATTATAATTAATGTGTACCAGGAACCAGACGTTACAAATATATTGATTACTTTGAATTATATGATAATATATACATCGATTATAACTGTATAATCTCAATCGTTTGAATGAATTCTACATGCGAGTTATTCATGAATAAAATTAAATATAATATATTGTTTAATGTTATTTATAATTGTTGTTATTGTTAATTAATTTTTTAAAATTTATTTGTTGAACGTTTAATTTCTATCATTATAATTATTTAAAACATCAAACATTGTTTTTTTTTTTATTTTAAAGGTAACAATATAATCATTTATATATAGTTATTTTTAACTGATGTTATTACAAGTTATATTAAGCTACTTATTTGAAAACTTTTAACGGTTATAAAAATATCTTTAGGAAATATTTTAGTTAAATTGAGATTACAATTTAGTTTTGCATTTAGCACTACAAAATTTATCATTTTTAACCATTCATAAAATATTCTTTGGGTTTTGTAAGTGGAATGAAATTTATATTTAAGTTGATACTGTAACGTTATATTTAAATTAAAAGTTTAAATATTTAGTCCAAATTGTTCAAAAGTTGCAGCTTTAAACTGATAATAGTTTACATACAACAACATATTAAATCTAATAAATTAAGTATAATATATTAAAAGTTAAAGACATAACTTTATAAATGGAAGTAAATATATTATTTAAATATTGAATTTAGTTTATTTATGATTACATTTTAGGTTTGATATTTATTTAACCTTATTAACCAACTTATAACTATTACTAGAAAGACTCTATAATTTATCACTTTTAACTATTTACAAGATATTCTTTGGGTTGTTTAAGTTCAACTAAAATTTATATTTAAGTTAAGCTTGTAATGTTATATTTAAATTAATAATTTTAAGTATTTTATACAAACTGTTCAAAAGTTGTAGCTTTAAAATGATAATGATGTACATCCAACAATATATTAAAACTAATAATTTAAGTATAATATGTTAAAAGTTAAAAAAAAATAACTTTATAAGTAGAAGTAAAATTATTCTTTTAATATATATTGAAATTTAGTTTATATACAATTACAATTTAGGGTTGATATTTATTTAACCATATTAGCCAACTTATAATCATTGTTAGAAAGAAATTGAAAATCATCGGAGTTTCAAATGAATACGATGAAAAAAAAATATATGAGAGTTTCAAATGAATGTGGTGAAAGGAAAAATACTTCCTTTATAAGTATACTAGGTGAATGTTTGCGCGTTGCGCAGAAACACCTATATAGCTGAAGTCTTTACAAATATATGTTTTTATAATATAACAATAACATTGTTGTTAAATTTGATATAATAATTCGTATACTAAATTAATATAATATATTTATTATTTTTAATTATATGATAATATATATCTATTATAACTGCATAATCTTAATCATTTGAATCCCTTCTACCCGCAAGTTAGATATGAATAAAATTAAATATAATATATGGTTTAATTTTATTTGTAGTTGTTATTGTTAACTAATTTTTTAAAATCTATTAATTTTTTAATTTCTATCATTATAATACATCAAACATTGTTTTTTTATTTTAAAGGTAACAATATAATCATTTATATAAAGTTATTTTTAATTATTGTTATTGTAAGTTATTTTAAGCTACTTATTTGAAAACTTTTAACGATTATACAAATATGAAAAAACATCATAAATGGTCCCCGTGGTTTTCCCAAATCTGAAATTTAGTCCCCATGGTTTAAAAACATCATAAATTCTACCTATGCTTTCAAAACTTTTGATGATTGGTCCTTATTGCTAACTCTGTGAAGTTTTGTAGGTTAATCGAAGGTTATTTTCGTCATTTCACAACCATAGGGACTATTTATGATGTTTTGTCTTATTTAAAAAACTATATAATTATTTAATATATAATGGTCTCTCTCTCTCTCTCTCTCTCTCTCTCATTAGCCATCAAATCCCCAATCCTTGTTTATAAATCTGAATATCGTTCTCTTCTTCAAACGATTGATTTTAAAGCTCAACTGTGTTCCATTGCTAAAACCTAGAAGAAGATTAAATACCCAGAAGCAAATCAAAAACCCAACACCAGATGAAGATCAAGGTACCCAAATCAACATTTACATTCTTACTTCTAGGCTTTCCAACCCTTTATGTGTTTGTAAGGTCAAACTTCAGTTTCGATTTCAATAGACAAGAATTAAATTTGTGGGGTTAACTTTAGTTCCGATTTCAATAGGTAATTTCAAACCAGAGCTTCTTTCTTTCTTTATATTAATGATTTTGAATCTTCAAATCCTTAGCGGTTGTAGAGAGAAGAGGGAGATAGTCTGGAAGGAGACTGTCAGATACTCTGTCCCTAAGACGTCGATTGAGATGGGTTCGACTCGTCTTCGACTCAGGCAACATGTTCTTGTACCTCCGGGAACCCACCCCTGAAAACGTCGATGAATAGATGCAGGGTTACAATAATGTTGTTGAAACAATGAAGGAGGTTTGAACCAAAGTTTCAATTGTTTTTCAAAAAAAAATCATCAGAACACAGAAACCTTCAATTGTATGTGTATGTGTGAAATTAGAATAAAAATGAAAAGATATTCTTTTCTTACTGTTTATTAGCACTTTTTCCTGATCATCATCTGATAGAATTTGATCAAAAAGAGTTTTTAAAAGGAAGTTCATCTGGTTTTTTGATTTCATTGAAGATTTTAATGGGTTTATTTGATTTTCGTTGATCTCAATGGGGTTGTTCACATATGTTTGGGGAAAGTAGCCATGGTGAAGAAATGAAAGAGGAAATGGGCAACGGTGGAGAGAGAGAGAGAGAAAGAGAGAGAGATAGAAAGAGAGAGAGGGAAGGAGGGAGAGGAAGGAGATAGGGAGAGGATGGGACCCTTTATTAATAAGACAAAACATCATAAATAGTCCTTATGGTAATGAAATGACGAAAATACCCTTTAGTAAACGGACAAAACTTAACAGAGTTAGCAATAAGGATCAATCGTCAAAAGTTTTGAAAGCACATGGACCATCTATGATGTTTTTAAACCACAGGGACTAAATTTTAGATTTTGGAAAACCACAGGGGCCATTTATGATGTTTTTTCTAAAAATATATTTACGAAATATTTTAGTTAAATTGAGATTACAATTTAATTTTTGCATTTATCACTACAACTTATCACTTTTAACTATTTTTAAAATATTTTTTAGTTTTTTATGTAGAACTGAAACTTATATTTAAGTTGACACTGTAATGTTATATTTAAGTTGACCCGACCCGACATGGTCCATTTGGGTTGCATGGCATCATGCATTTGGATAGACTATAATGAGAGAAATAACACTTAAGGTTTGTTAATATATTATAAGTTATAATATATTAATAAGATTATTTAATTAGTATTGATCAATAATTAATCTAGAATTAATCAAGTGATCAAAAGAAGACTAATTAAATATATGGGTTGATTGTGTAAATCATCCATACTTGTATAGATGTCAACGGGACCAAATGGGAGCGGGAATAGCTGCCCCCGCTCCCGCCCCCGAAATCCATTGTTTCCCCCGCTCCCGGTCCCGCCCCTGACTCCCCCATTTACATAGCCCCCGGTCCCACCCCTGGTTATCTCCATCACCCCCGGTCCCGCCCCCGTTCCCCCGGTTCCCCCGCTTAAAATTCGTTTTTTTACTAAACAACTACTTTGTGTTAGGCTAAAAAGCTTATTTTTAGTAACTTTAAAAGTTTAAAACATAATCTTTAGAAACTAAAAAATTAAAAATTCAACATTACGAATTCAACATTACAAAACAACAATTCCATCAATCTTAAAAATAAAAAATATGACAAATCCAATATTACAAATATAAAACACTTACATATCCAAAAATATATGATCAATTCACTACCTCTTCAATATCTATTAATTGGAAACGGGAAAGTGAAACCTAACCTACACTTCAAATTAGAAAATCTATTTTGTATATGTATTTTATATTAAATATATATTTTTTACATAAATGTATAACCGGGGCCCCGCGGGAGTACGGGACGGAAATACCAACTCCCGACCCCGGTCCCGAAAATAAGCGGGGTTTAATTTTGCCCCCGCTCCCAGTTTTTTTAAAAATTTAGTCCTGTACGGGATTGCGGTCTCACGGGAGCGGGGTCCAACGAGGGTTTTTGACATCCCTAAGTGGGCTAATGCTCCATGGATTATCAAGTTGGGCTAAAACCCATATGATGCTCCATGGATGCTCCATGGTGTATTTGAACCCATGGATACAAGGAAATGGAAAGCCATGACAATTAGGATTTACCCTAATTGCAACAACTATATAATATCATATTCGTTGGGAAAAATCGGCACTATGAAGGAAGAAATGGCTAGCCGATTTTAGAAGTGTGGTGTTTCTCTCTAAGTCTTCCAAGTGCATATGGTGTTGTGTGAACCATTTGAGGTGTCACACTTGGGGCACTAGGCACTCAAGCTTCTTGAGAACATTCTACATCAAAGAGGTATGTATTCTATCTATTTATATTCATTGTTTTTGTATGCTAGATTAGGATAATACCTTGGATGTTCATATTTGCATGTATAATAGAGAAAACATAGATCCAAGGTATTTAGGGTTGCATGTATACTTAGGAGTGTTAGAATGCTCAAAACCCAACAGTGGTATCAGAGCCTAGGCTTGTTTTCTTGTTATACTTGCAAAAGTAGCTGAAAAAATCGAGTTTTGATGTTGTCTGCCCAGCAGACTCGCCGAGTCCAAGACAAAATGCATCCAACTCGCCGAGTTGGTTCGTGCACTCGACGAGTTGGACCCCCTGATAGCATATATTTGATTGTTTTGGCTGGAATTGGACTAGGAACATTACCCTAAGATGTTTTTGAACTTATAAACTTGTTTTTGATGTGGTAATGTTCATGCTAATCCAATTTCTAAGATAATTGTCATAATTTCAGAATTTGTATTAGTTTGTATGTTTATGCTAATTTCTTGAAGATTGATGATTTGAATTATCTTGTTCTTAGATTAATAGAAAAGTTGTGTGAAATAGTTGATTTCAATCCATTTTAATCTAAGAGTTGATTCCAAAGTGTGCTTTTGTAACTTGTCCTCAAGTTATATGAAAAGTCACATTTGAGAATCATAAAACTCATAAAACTTGGCAAAGGTTACAAAATGAAGAGTCTAGATCTAATTAAATGGTTTTATGACTCCATAACTTGTCCTCAAGTTATGGAGGTTCAAGAGTCTCTTCATTAAGTAATAAATAAATAAATAAAAAGTGTAACTTTAATTAGTTCCATAAGTTACAATAATTTTTTTTAATTAGTTTAAAGTCTTCCATAACTTGTCCTCAAGTTATGGAACTTGAAGAGTTTTTAATTAAAACTACTTAAACTCATAAGTTATGGAATTAATTAGTTTTGAATAGTTTCAAAACTTGCCCTCAAGTTTTGGAATTTGAAAAAGTTTTCTCTTATGAATACTTTAATTCCAATTTAAGCCCTTAGGATTTTAAAAATTAAAATTCAATCCTTGTACTTTATAATATTATAAGTCAATAATATTTATATATATATATATATATATATATATATATATATATATATATATATATATATATATATATATATATATATGTATAAGAGTAAAAGTCAGTCTTACCGTTAGTAGGCCTCATTCACAAAGCCGGTCTATAAGGGGGGTACAAGGTTACTGCCTATAAAATGGCAGTTTAATGGGTGTCCACTCTCACCCACCGCTTCCTTGACTGGTGGAGGGTCGTTAGCCGAACGGGTAGGATGAAGACTATAAGTTCTCCCTTCATTAAAAGTATTAATGATAAATACTAAGTAACTAAACACTTATAATTCCGAATCTTAGTTACTTAGGAAAATGTGAATAAGGTGCTAACTCATGAAATTACACTTTGCACTTTGCTTAAGTCGGTTGGTGGAGCGTGTGTGGTTTACCGGCACATCGGTTGGGTGATAAACATTTAAGAGTACCAAGCAATTTGCATGGTTACTTCACACCCTGTTTTGTGATCCTCGGCATCCCAGTCACAAAACCTGAAGGGCACACTCGAGATTGAAACATGCCATTGAAAAGTTCAATGAATCTCAAAAGATCTAGGAGTTTCAAATCCAATTAAAACTTAATTATATTTCATTTTTTTTATGGTGGAAATTGGTAAATCGTCATTTACCTACCTTTAACTATTTTATAACTTGGATTACGGCATCCCTCTTCCAGTTATAAATAGGTTGTTGGGTCCTAGCCTTAATATTTCATATTGGGTGTTATATTAAGGACTTAAATCAACTAAACTTGAATATCTCCTAAAAGATGTCTAAGTTCAGACATCTATGATCTTCCTAAATCTCTTGGAACTTTACTTCTTCACCTCCTCCAATTATTCTCCCTAACCCACAAGTTCTTGAAAAGTTTAAGGTCACTCAAGCCCTATTGGCAAGGCAAAGTCTAGGTGTGATCACATCTTGGAGATGAAGTCACATATTGACCAGCCGGGAGAGTTGGGTGTTAAAGTCTTAAGAAAGTTGGTGGTACAATCACTTTCTAAGTCACATAGTGAGTTCCTTTGGGACTCCTATGAAATAGACTGTGACAAGACCCTTAATGATCTTATCTATTTGCTAAGATCAACTTCCTAGAACTTTTTGGACACTAACAATCAAGACACAGAAAATCCAGAAAAGCATTCTCTTCCCAATGGAAAGGGATTGGCCATGGTCAACTCGGTTGACCAAATGGTAAAGAGAAGTGCTAAGTCTGTGATAGTCCCATGTACCATTATCAAAGAGCCCATATGTTAAATTGCTAAAGGAAGAGGCTTTGGTTACGAAGCTACCAAACTTACCTAAGGATGGTAAAGTCAATGGGTTTAACTTTATTTCAGGTAAAGTCCATTTGTCTAACTTTGTTAAGTTTCTACTCTGAGATTCTTATTACATGATGTGACTGGGTCATATAGTGATGTTTTAAGAATCAAAGAAAAAGTGAAGAAGGAAGTATATGTTGATTCTGATCGCGAAGATGGATTTCGATCGCATGGTTACTGATCAGAATTTTGAGCAGGTGCTTAAGAGTTATGATAAATTGCTTAGGAATAGAGAACAATAAGTTTCATATACATTTGCATTTTAAAGATAAGTCTTTCCGTAAAGTTTTAAGCTAAAAGAAAAGTTTTTTTTTAATTTTATTTATTTTAAGTATCCTTACAATGGCATTTGTGAAAGAAATTGTTCTTTATATGATTCCATTGATGGCAATAATGAAGAATGGTTTTGATTCTTTCATTTGTGGTAGTGTCTAAATTTACCAAATAAAGAAAATTTATCATCACCCAAGTTTTAATTGGACTGAAACTTGGAATCATGCAAGTTGTATAGTATGATGAATGAGAACTTTCAAGCATTGGAAAAATTAAGACTAATTACTTGTTCACATGGATGTGTGGATCAAGTGAAGGGCTAAGGGATCAAGTACATAGTTATGTGCACTGATCAAGCCCACCACAAATAATCGATAAGACTAATCGTCATGATTTACTAAAGTTTAGTAAATATGGTTATACTTAAAAGCTTAAGTGTAATTTTGATACATTGGAAAATTTTCGATGTATGGCATAACGAATAAGAAGAATCAAATTAGGCAGAAGGATAAAAGTTTCTCAAATCTGAAAAGATGGGAGAGTACTTCAGTATCATGTTATATGATCATCTTAATGATTAAGAGACCTTATCACAATTCATCCTCTAAGTGCATTCTGATAGCTAAGAAGAGGAGTTGGGAATTGTTGAAGTGGTCAAATCAAGAAGATGAGTCATACTTCGTTCCCAAACAATTCTTAGAGTCATACTCCAAGATTGTAACGTGAGTGACATATCTTAAAGAAGGTTTATTAACACTAGTCAAATGTAAGAGTAAAAGGTTATCAACTCTTGTACATTTGAAATTGGTAAGTTGTGATGTTTTGGATAAAACAGAGACCAACTTAGACCAATTGTGTGAAGTGTTTGTCTTGATTAGAATCTACACTATCTCTTGGATGTTTGACAAGGGAGTCTTATATGTCAAGAGGACAGTAGGAGTCTTAAAGGTCTTGAAAGTCTCAAGAAATAATCAAGAATAAAACATGAGGTTCTTCACTAGCACACGACTTGAGGTTTACAACCTATCATGTTGACATATTTTGTGCCCATCCCAGTTAAAATTGGCTTTGCATATAAGTTCTTAGAGTTCTCAATTGGTTGCACAACAACTTGGAAGCAATGGTAAGCCCTTGAGCTACCAGATGACAAGAAATTAAGATTGAGTTCTATCCATATGAGTTTGGATTTGTCATTATCCTTGTCTTGTGACTATGGTTTTGACAATTCACATGGATAAGAGCACATACACCATTAAATCTAAGTGTCATAAGGTTTCTCTCCGATTCATGAAAATGATGGTGAGGAAACACTTCCACTATGTAGATTTGTAAGTAGATAGTAATCTTTGCATTCTCAAAGTTGTTAGTAGGCACACTAACATGGACTTATGAGAAATAGCAAAGGTCTAAACAATTAAGACTATGATTACGAAATCCATTTTCATAGTTCTAAAATTGTTTAGACACACTTGTGAACTATCTAAGATAAGGTGTATGATTTTTATAAAGTCTTATTAAAGCAATCTAGTATCAGAAATCTGAACTTTGGTAAAAAAAGTCAATAGTTGATTTCTGAGTACATGTCAAAGCTAGTGGGAGCATAAGTGTTATGCTAATAATCATCATTTTAGTGGAAGCATGGTAATTATGATAAGTATTTCAAGTTAGCAATGTTAATTATAGAAAACAAAAGTTTCAATTTGTGAAGTTACAGGGGTTGAAAAAGTTGTTTTTGCTATAATTAAGGGAGAGGAAATATACTTCATTTCAATTATGAAAAGCTTAGATTGAGTTTATAATCATTCTAAAGAGCTTATATTGAGATTTTAATCATGTTTAGTCAAGAATATATATATATATATATATATATATATATATATATATATATGTATATATATATATATATATATATATATATATATATATATATATATATATGAATTTCATGTTGGATTGGTTCAACTTAAGAAAATTCTATATATTGCGTTCTCAAAATTCGATTATGATTACGACATCCCTTTTCATAGTAAAATTTTGAGAATATGGCAAATAAAAAATTATTATGGCAAAATACTGATCTAGAACCTTGTCTTTATGTGAAACATCATGAATCGTGTCCCATTTACTTTGGGTACAAGATCGATTACTTGTGCTATGATATTTATTCTTCCTGAATTTTCCAAATGCCTTGGGACATTAAGGAGGAAAATGTCTAGAATTGGATATAACTAAAGTGATTAAGCAATTGTCGAGGACAATCTAAGGTTTACCAAAGATTGGTTGCTCAAGGACAGTTGGAAGTATAGTGTGAATTTTGGAAGGGCCATATTGACATAATCTGAAAAGAGGCAAGTTTTGTTCAGAAGTAGTAGTCAAAATGGGAAATAGAGTTGTCTCTATAGATAGAAGCAATCTATGTAAGATTAGAAAGAGCTTAGTGCAAGAAGCATGTTCAAAGCAATTCATACTTTGAACATAAGGCTTTGTGTCCATGGAGTAGGTCTTCATTAGAATACCCTGTAATGGTTGTTGACAAGTCTTTGTAACTTTGTACACATTCATTTCAAGAGGGTAGGGTTTAAGTTCGAATCCTAACAAGATTTCAATTTGGGAGTGTGAAATTAGAATCATTGAAAGTTTGGTCAATTGGTTTATTTCACAAAGTAAGGATCATAGATAAACATAGAGTGCATACTTGGTGTATAGCAAAGCTATTGTTTAGAAAAACATAGTGTACATGCTTGGAGCATGGGACAACTAGTGTTTTTAATTCAAGTATAAAGTTGATATAACCGAAATAATGAAAAATGAGTAATCATATGGTGATAAATAAAAGGTGTTTTATTTATATTCATAGGTTTGATACCCTATTAGATTCAACTATTCTTGTGTTTCATTTTGCATGTTTTGACTTCCAAAATAACTAGGTCGTTCTTCCTGATTGATTAAGTTATTCAAACCATCCATAATCGGTCATATGTTGGAAGTAGATATGAATCAAGACTGTCATGGGTTGGCTTGTAGAGGTCTAATTTGTTGGACAAAGTGGTGCTACAACACTCATGAGTGCTCATAAGTTCTGAGTATTGGATTCAACCCGTGCTCATTTGAAGCACTTCATGGATTTTATCATGAGTGATAATGAGACGATAATATCTTATATTCTTCAAACCTAGAGATATGAGTTGTTACTATGAGTTGGTTGTACATTGATTGCACGAAACCGCATTGGTAACTCGATGTTATAAAACGTGTCTTTGTGTATGATTCAACAAGTAGTAGAACAATCCATATGAGTTGAAGTTTATCCATTCCTTAACCTTCGAGATAAAAGCGATATCTGTGGGCCCTCGATGATTTAATGATGATACATGTGAGTGCTTGGCCAAGCCAGGACTGATTTGATTTGTTCAATCAGTCAGTCATCATAAATCGGAAATCGAGAAACAACAAATGGACAGAGAGAATGATTAATAATCCATGTCTCAGTCCATATGATATCTAGAATGGAGGAATATATGATCCCTTATCTAATGGACAAGTCATTGACAAAGGTCAGAGATCATCGGCAAGGTCAGAGTTCGACGGAAGCTTTTGAGAGGTACGATTGCCAGTTGGTTCTTGAAGTCATACGCAATAATAGTTTTAGACTTATCCAAGTAGGAGACTGTTGGATTAATGTCTAAGTCCATAACTATAATTGGTAAGACTTGACCCGACCCGACATTGTCCATTTGGGTTGCATGGTATCATGCATTTGGATAGACTATAATGAGAGAAATAACACATAAGATTTGTTAATATATTATAAGTTATAATATATTAATAAGATTATTTAATTAGTATTGATCAATAATTAATCTAGAATTAATTAAGTGATCAAAAGAAGACTAATTAAATATATGGGTTGATTGTGTAAATCATCCATACTTGTATAGTGGGCTAATGCTCCATGGATTATCAAGTTGGGCTAAAACCCATATGATGCTCCATGGTGTATTTGAACCCATGGATACAAGGAAATGAAAATCCATGACAATTAGGGTTTACCCTAATTGTAGCAACTATATAAGATCATATTCTTTGGAAAAAATCGGCATTATGAAGGAAGAAATGGCTAGCCGATTTTAGAAGTGTGGTGTTTCTCTCTAAGTCTTCCAAGTGCATATGGTGTTGTGTGAACCATTTGAGGTGTCACACTTGGGGCACTAGGCACTCAAGCTTCTTGAGAACATTCTACATCAAAGAGGTATGTATTCTATCTATTTATATTCATTGTTTTTCTATGCTAGATTAGGATAATACCTTAGATGTTCATATTTGCATGTATAATAGAGAAAACATAAATCCAAGGTATTTAGGGTTACATATACACTTAGGAGTGTTAGAATGCTCAAAACCCAACATAATATATATTATAAGTTTTTATATAACATTAATATAATCTACTTTTCTTATGTCCGATAATATTTTTTTGGATAAAATAAGAAATAATTTGTTTTGAATGAATTATTAATAAACAATATTGAACTAATAAACTTTGTGTTATACTATTTATATTACACCAAAACATCCAAGATTTAATATATGAACGTTCAAATATTAAACATTGAAATTAAGAATGAAGTCATACAAAATATATCATTATACATAAATGTCATCAAGAGTTTTAAAATAAGTCGATTAGTAAATATGATATTTAATTTTAATTACATATTTTGCAAGGCGTACGTTTGACTTGATGTTGGTGCGTTGAGAATCCTCTTCCTTAATTAGTACCTAAAAAATTAAGGTGAATAGGAATATAAAATAGATATTACTAAGCATTAATATAAATAATTAAAAAGGGTATGTGGATCTCATACTAGCGGTTAAAGACGACATACATCTCTTGTGATATCGATTCCTATGTGAAATTGAAGTAGTCATTCTATGTACACCTTGTTTTCTAATTACATAAACAAATATGAGTAACCAAACATAAAAATGTTATCTTTATATAGGAAAAATATTTTAATTAACTAACAAATTAAATAATATAAGTTTAAGAGTTAGGAGTTTCGAAATATTAATATTGTTATTAATCAATCAATATGTGGTATGGACTCGGATTGTCTATGTGCTATGACTCGTCTCCGTGATACGATTCCGGGATTTGACTATAGCGGTTTCACTAATAAGGACACCGCCCCCCCCCCCCCCCTAAATCCCATAAAGCTTTGGCGTGTGCCCTTTTTAGCAAAATCGTCCAAGATATGGAAATCAACTTCGATATGACTGTCAGACAGAAAACAGTCTTTGAGTGTCTACGGGTGCCTCATGCTCAGAATTTTCTGCTAACTATCCCTATTGATGGTCTTGGCCAACATATGTCTCCTGTGGAGTACCGAACTATCCTTCGTTACCGCCTCATGATTCCCATATTCCCAATTGACGAGATATGTCCAGTTTGTCGCAAGGCATGTTTGGATACCATTGGGGAACACGCGGTTCATTGTAGAGAGATCCCTGGTTTCAAGTATAGACATGATGTGGTTCGGGATGTTCTCTTTGATGCTTGTCAGCATACTGGTATATCTGTGAAGAAAGAAGCGCCAGTGAACTTTTTGACGGACCCGTAGGATGGCAGGTCCATACTTAGACTGGCTGACATTTTGGTCTTTGGATGGATAGGAGGGAAGCATGTGTGCGTGGATCTTATTGGTGTCTCTCCTCTCGTTGATTTGGGGAGCGGAGGTTTCGCAGCTAGGCATGTCGCTTTGAAAGTCGCTGCTTGCAAAGTGGTAAAGCACGAGAATGCATGTAGAGAAAATCAACATGTGTTTGTTCCTTTTGCATTCGATACATTTGGTTTTCTCGAACCAGAGGCAGTGGAGCTCCTTAATAGAGTCCAACGGGTCATGCATTCTAATGTCATATCTCCTAGATCCACAAATGTTGTTTTCAAAAGAATTGGTTTTGCCATCCAGATTCCAGAAAGGGCTAGCGGCGCAGCTTGTTACCCGTTTGCCTTCAATCGATATGTATTGAACTGACAATTACTGAAATTGTCATTGTGGATAGATAAGTTTTCAATATTGAACTTTTAAGTAAAAAAAAAAAATTTAAGTAACATATGTTGAAATTTTTATAATCATTATTAAAAGGCATTATAAATATTAGATTTTAAATGAATTTTGGTTGACGTGTTTTGACCTCTATTTTATATATATATATATATATATATATATATATATATATATATATATATATATATAGAGAGAGAGAGAGAGAGTGAGAGAGATGGAAAATATAACATATGTATGAGTTTTAATTAATTATCCTTTTGAAACGATACAATTACAAAAAAAAAAAACATATTTAAATTATTTAATTTAATATCCAAAAGTGGTCATAAGATCTCAATTAAACACAAAAACGTTTAAGTTTGTTTTCTTTCTGAAATTTGTATATGATTTGTATGTATGTCCTCCCAAAAGATTGATATTTTTATAGTAAACTTATCACTAAATGCTAATTAAACATGATATAAGTTATAGAACTTTTGAGTGTTAAATCATAATTAAGAAAACTTTTGAGTTGCATTAGTTAAAAAAAGGATTTCAAATGAATGTGGTTTGAAGAAGTTAAAAAAAGAGGTTTCAAATGCATGAGATTCAAGAAAAAATGCTAGCTTTATAAGTATGTATGTATGATGATGATATGATATGATATGATATAGATATAGATATAGATTATTATTATTATTATTATTATTATTATTATTATTATTATTATTATTATTATTATTATTATTATTATTATTATTATTGTTATTATTATTATTACTATTATTATTATTATTATTATTATTATTCTATTAATTGTTTTTATTATATTTTTTTGTTTGAAAAATAAAATTATAAAAAAAAAAAACCAAAGTTCTTAAAATTTAATTCTCCAGAACATGAGTACAATTATGAAAATTTGCAATTTTCATAAAAAAATCCAGAAAAAAATTCTTCAAAAATTATGAAAATTTTAGGGATGCTTCTACTCATTATACTAGTGAATTTCTAAAAGAATTTTTTAAAAAATAAGTTTTTGAGTTGTTTATTTTTTAATTTTAGGTAATATTGTTTTTATAATGAATTTTTTTATCCAAATTCGAAATGCAAATGATAGAGTTCTTCGTAGGACTATTTTAGTGAGTTTATAAAAGAAAAACTTTTAAAAAATCATATTGTTAAAGATACAAACGTTTTGTTTAAATGATTTTAAATTTATATAAAAATTAGGATGTCAAAATTTTCGTTCTTCAAATCAAAAATCCATTTAAAGGTTTATCATATATCATTTTGAAAATAAATTTTCATTAATAAGGTTGTTTAGATACCAAACTTTATTTTAAAAGATTATATTTTTTTTAATTGAACATAATATGATCCAAAATGAGATGATTCAAAATATTTATGATTAAACATGTTTATGATCTAAAAATATTTTGATTCAAATATTTTATGATCATAATTATATCTTTTATGATTCAAAATTAAATGATTTAGAATATATATTGATCTAAAATTTGTTTTCTGAACAAATATTTTATTTAATTGAATATATTATTTATCTAAAATCATATGATTGAAAAATGATATGATCAAAAATAATTTGATCCAAAATAATATGATTAAAAAATATCATCCTCATTAGGACCATTCTTGCAAAGATTTTCAAACTTAGGTACCGTCTTTGTAAGAAATTCCTCATAAAGACCAAATTTGGTACATTTTACTAAACATAAAGACCATTTGTGTAATTTTGTCTTTAAAATCATTTTTATTTATTTTTACCCGTAATATTAATATCGTTATGTTATCTTAAAGACATAAAGCTCAAACCTAATTCTGAGCTTCTAGCCGTCTTCTTCTCCCAAATCAAAAACCCTAAACTTTCTCTGCTTCTTTCTTTCATTCGAATCACATCTACAGTTGAACCAATAGAGATGAGGCCATTAGACGAAGCCGAGACGACTCAAGTATTCGAGAAGCTATTCAAATTCACAGGCAACAATCTCAAGAACCTCGTCGATTCTCCATCACACGAAGGCCCCGATCAAAACCCAGGTCGCTATTGCTTCCGTCTCCACAAGAACAGAGTCTATTACGTCTCGGAATCACTAGTCAAACGCGCCACCAACGTGAAGCGAGAAAACCTCGTCGCCATGGGGACCAACATCGGCAAATTCACAAAAAGCGGCAAGTTCCATCTAACGATTCAGGCCTTGAATCTGTTGGCTGCTAATGCGAAGCATAAAGTGTGGCTAAAACCCACTTCGGAGATGTCGTTCTTGTACGGGAACGATGTCGTGAAAGGTGGGTTAGGCAGGATTACTGATAACATCAATGCGTATGACGGGGTGGTAGTGTTTTCTATGTCGGATTTGCCTTTGGGATTTGGGATTGCTGCGAAATCGACTCAGGATTGTAGGAAGATGGACCCTAATGGGCTTGTGGTTATTCGCCAGGCTGATACTGGGGAGTATTTGAGGAATCAAGACGACCTTTGAAGAAGAATTAAGAGCCCAATGTTTGGTAAGTGCGAGTTATTGGGCATTGTTTGTATGTGCTACCTCATGATTATGATATGAACTTGATAAAAAGTTATTATCTTGATTTAGTTTTGCAAGTTAGTCACTTGTTCTTTTTGGGTATCAAATGAGTTTTGTAGTTGAGTATCTAATTAACAATTATGGATTATGATATTGTTGATGATTAATGGTATGATCGTATAAGTCAAGATTCGTTTCAATTCTATACAAAATTATGGGATTTTCTTGCTTCAGTTACATTGCAAGATGAGATAGAACATATGATTTCTTGAATCATTTGTGTAGTACTGTAGTCCACGCTAGCTGTTTTAGGCAGTTTGACTTGCTAGTTCTGACTTGTATGTGTTTTTCGGATGATTGTGTATGAGTTTGCTTATTAGGTTAGAACTTAAAACCATGATCTTATTGTTTATTACCTGAGTTTGTATTCATATGGTTTGATTAATGAGCTGTTGGGAGAAGGGTTCTCAATTGTGAATGTTTTGCTTCTATTCACAATCATTTATGTGTTGTGCTCCTTTATTTACACTTATTCTCCAATAAGTAATAGAAGTTTTTAAATGAGTGTTTTTTAAGTACCCCTTTTTTATGTTATGACATGACAAAACAACTTTAGTAAACATATGATAAGAGAGGACAGGAGTGATTAGAAGGGTTTGTAACACACGTGCATTGGATTAACACTATTTTGAATTTTTTATGTCATTTAAGGTGTTGAATAAGTCATTATTTATTGCATATGCATTGTTCTTGCATGTAAGGTGTTGAATAAGTCGTTATTTATTGCATATGCATTGTTCCAGATTATGGGTTCAGGAGTCTCTAGTTATATGTTAATGGGTATAATGAGAATGTGACTATCTCTAGTTATAAATAAGTCATTATTTATAGACTGATTCCATGTTGACAAATAGATATAATAAAATGTGTATTTGTTGGAAAATATGTTTTGGGTTGTTAAAAGTTGGGAAATAATTTATAAGCAGCTTCTAGCGTTTGACAAAAAGCTCAGTTGCTTTTTATTATTCGGTTTGGTTTGGGTTTTGGTTGCTATTTCCACTATTTTGTTGAACCAAACAATAGTAAAATAAAATATAATTTTCATTTATATCATTTTATAAAATATGTTTCAATTTTTCTTAATAAAGTTTATAACTTTATATCATATTCTTTGTGATGGTTTTAATTAGTTTGTTAATTTTGTCTTAATCACTTCTTCAAACGTATATTCTTTTCAATTCATATCTTTTTTTAATTTGTTTGTTAATTTTGTCTTTTATCACTCCTTCAAACGTATATTCTTTTCAATTCATATATTTTTTTAATCGTAACTTGTCACTCTAGACATTCCATTTAACAAAATTGTGTAACGATCAAACAATATAAGAACAAAATTTTGTTTAATGACCAAACAATATAAAGAATGATAAGTTTCACAAATTTTCTTTTAATAATTTGGATGTTAAAAAATTGATTAAATTGAACCGAACAAATTGATAATCGATTAAACTGACCAAATAGAAATCAAAAATGGATCGTTGGAGATATATTAAATAACCAACTAGATTTTGAAGGTTCCTAAAATATTAATGACTATCTTGAATTAATCGATAATCGATTAAACTGACCAACTAGAAATAAATCAAAAGGGGATTATTGGAGAAACATTAAAGTTAGCCAACTAGATTTTGAAGGTTTCTAAAATGTTGATGACAATCTTGAATTAATCGACCAAATAGAAATAAATCAAAAGGGGATTACCGGAGAAACATTAAAGTTAACCAACTAGATTTTGAAGGTTCCTAAAATGTTGATGACTATCTTGAATTACTCGATAATCGATTAAACTGACCAAATAGAAATAAATCGAAAGGGGATTATTGGAGAAACATTAAAGTTAACTAGACAGATTTTGAAGGTTCCTAAAATGTTAATGACTATCTTGAATTAGTTCAAACCATGCATAGAACCATTGAAGTTAAAGATGAAACTTGAAAGACAGCCAAAGGTAAGAAAAAAATCAAGACTTGGTACAAGCCAAAAAGGTTTCTTACAAGCCATTATCAAGCCAACATTTCCTATGTAGAGTACTACGTAAAGAAGATAAAAACTGCAAAAATGCTCTATGTAGTATGTATTTTTTTTTTTTTTTCGGGTTTTGGTCCAAACCCTAAATTTTTTTGGATTGGTGGTCATTTAGAACTAGTTTCGTTGCATATTTGATTCCTCCGAATATTAAAATAACTGTAATACCCTTGGGGTATTTCCTTTCAAATTTTCTTTCACTTTTTTTAAGTCTAATACTTATTTAATTATTAAAATAATTAAAAAATAAGAAGGGCTCACCACCACCCCCTCCTCCTCCTCCCCCCCCCCCTCTCTCTCTCTCTCTCTCTCTCTCTCTCTCTCTCTCCCCCCACACACACACACACACAAGACGAGTATTATCCTAAAGCCACGACTACTGTCGTCGTAAAGCCACCACCACCGCTGCCTAAATCTTGCTTATTAAGGAGGTTTACCTATTAACTGCAATCATTAAATTCAACTGGAATAACTTCTGAGCTTGGGACTAAGCATATGGATCTTTCGTTTACCTTGAATTAGCCACTGGAATGTCGTTTATTTTCTTGTATTTTGTAAGCGTGTGAGAAAACGATGCCCAAAACATTTTGGGGTTTATTTTTTATCAAAAAATTCACACCATTAAAAAATTTAGGGCTTGTTCTCAAACAAACCAAATGTAAAATCAAACCTGAGATAGAATAACAATGGTTGGATACTTCCCCACAAATTGAAATCAATCACATGTGTTGAGATTCTCTTAAAGGTGAACAGGGGCTCCCCTCTCAAACATTGTTTTTTATGATTTTTGAAGAACAGTGGAAAATAAAGGCTCTCTCTCTCTCTCTCTCTCTCTCTCTCTCTCTCTCTGTCACACCCCAAAACCGGAACGGCGGAAAAGTTCTGGGGTGGATGATGTCATGTCAAGTATCACAACATACGCAGTATAGTAATCAAAGTACAACAACCATTGCATTAATAGTAATAGTTTTACATGGTTTACATTACATTACAACATCAAAGTAATACAAGTAATAATATAGATGCAGCTTGGTACTAAACTGTCCTCATCTAAAAGCTCCCGGAATGTACCTGTCTAAAGTTGACCTGAGAATAGAAGTTATTTGAAAAGCGAGTATCAGCATTTTTTACAAATGCTGGTGAGTTCATAAGTATTTAGTGTCATTTCATCCAAATAACTTTATATAAGTAGTAGTTTTAAAGTATACAGTGAATTAGAGTCCTTTCCAGAAAATTCTATATTTTCTAATTAAAAGCAGTCTCCTACCAAGACTGGACAGAGTTATGTGGTAAAAATTAATTTTTCCTTAACACTATCATTTTGAACAAGTGGTATCGATTTTGAAAGAAAGTAGGAGAATATCAGGGAAAATAACATATGCCTCAGCAGTGAAGACTGTTGACTAAGGCAAAAGAAATCATAGACTCCAGGGGAGTATCGAATGAACGATACGCCTGGCTCAGTCTAACAAAAAGGGAGACGCAGACCCCAGACAGTATCAAATGAAAGATACATCTAGCAAGGTCTAAAAACAGTGAACACAGACCCCAGACAGTATCAAATGAATGATACGTCTAGCAAGATCTAAAAACAGTGAACACAGACCCCAGACAGTATCAAATGAATGATACGTCTAACAAGGTCTAAATACAGTGAATACGGTGTTAAAACCCGTTACCTTAAGGCCATGAATTATAAGGTAACCCCGAGATACTTGCAACCATACTAATAGACACTAGAGAACTTGACGCCCTGTAAGCATCGGTAATAATGTGACATATGTCACCCTTTGGGCTTGGTAGGCTGGGGACTGTAGCTAGCAGTCAGGGTGCGGGGGTGTCAATCCCATATAGATCTATACACATAATCCCCGCTCTCCCTACAAGAGACTCTGGTTACTATCCTGACAACGGAGAATGCCGTGTACTGAAGATGTATCTCGTGTAGTGAGATATGATGTGAAATACTGGACTAATGATAGAGACTCACAACTGAACCGACTAATGTAAACCTATATGTCTATGCTTGTATACATAATGTATAACTAATGATCAAACGACCTTCGGACGGGCATTCGATCCCACCAGACCACATCTCAACGAAGAAAAGGAAATAGGGCGAACTAGCCTTCCTAAATCCTTTAAACATTATTTATATAACTATACAATGCATAGGCATACATTTAACTAAGTTTAAGTTTTTAACAAAGTAGGAGTGTTTCACAAGGTATAAGAGTTAACGAATAGGGGCGTATCGTGAAGTAGAAGCACATCGTGAAGTATAAGCGTATTGTGAAGTATAAGTGAATCGTGAAGTATAAGCGTATCGTGAAGTATAAGCGTATTATGAAGTATAAGTGAATCGTGAAGTATAAGTGTATCGTGAAGTATAAGTGAATCGTGAAGTATAAGTGAATCGTGAAGTAGAAGCGTATAATGAAGTATAAGTGTATCGTGAAGTAAAAGTGTATCATGAAGTAAAAGCGTATCGTGAAGCAGAAGTGTATCACTAAGTAAAAGTGTTAACAAAGTAGTAGCATTAACTACGAGGAAGCATAACGAAGCGGTAGTATCTAACAAAGTGGGAGTATAAAACATGGAAGAGAACTTTGATGAAATCTTTGAAAAACCTTTATACTTTGAGAAAATCATTCATAAACAAGTTTTGATTATAACCTTGATAAAGTAGAGAAAACCTTTATTTAAAATGTTGTTGTAACACAGTTTGGAATAAAACATACAGCACGAGAGGCAATTTGAGAAAAGCTTTGAACACATAAAGACGTTTTAGAAAACCATTTACAGTATCATACTTGGTAAAACAGTTGACAGTGTAATGAATCCTTGTGCATGCGGGTTATCAATCACATGTGATTGATATGATAACTGGCATGTTTAACTTGTATTCCCCTCCCCCCCATAAAAGCATGTAAAAAAATTTAAAAGGTTAATTCAGGGGTATGAACTTACCTGTTGTAAGTGGATCCGACGAAGATGTCGGTTGGGTGCTCGGTGTCAAGTAAAAACTTGAACACACTTAGTGACCTATTAACATATGATAACATATGTTTGCATACAATTAGTAAAGTGCGGAAAACACTTTGATTAAGTGCTAGGGGTGTCCCGGGTAACATTTTAAGGGTGTGTGTGGCTTAGATAGGGAGTTTACTCTTTAAGAGTAAACTCTTTATAGAGTTCACGGCCCTGGGACTAACTCCCCATGAGTTTACAGCTGTAAACTCATGGTGAGGGTGTTCTAGGATGCCAAAATGTCTTATATCACTCAAGGAATTAGGCTAGACTCAAATCTAGGGCTTATGAAGGGTTTAAGCCTCACATGGACCATTTTTTGGGAGTTTATGGCAGTAAACTCCTACTCACCCTTTCTTTTTGTGTTTTGAGGTCTTAAATGGTAGATAATAAAGTTCTATGCATTTTTCCAAGACAAATGGGGAGTTTAGGGCATCGTCTGGGCACCTTTTAGGAGTTTAGGGCCCATGGACCTTTCCTAGGGGGGATTTACGACCGTAAACTCCTATTTCCTTGGTTTCTTTAATGTTTAAAGCATTTACATTCGTGGAATTGCTTCTAGACATTTTTCCAAGGCCATAGGAGGTGTTTAGGGGCATTTCTAACACTTAAACTTGAGTTTACGCCCCATGAAGAGGAGTTTACGGCCCAAGCATTTCTTGGGTAGTAAACTCAAGTTTACTCCCCAAAATTATAGTTCAAGGTGTTTTAAGTCCGAATGTGTAAGTCCACAAATCATATCTAAGCCTTAGGGGCAAATTGGAGGGGTTTTGGGGCTTAAAAACCCCATTTAGGGGTGTTCACGGTCCAAGAGTGTTCTTGGGCTGTAAACACATCATTTTGCCCCTATTTGATGTCTTAAACATGAATTCGCATGTTAACTAAGCTATACAACAAGTTAGGGTAGATTGCTTACTCGTTTGGGGCTCGAAACGGACGATTTTGGCTCGGAAATAAGTTGTAGAGAGAGAGAGAGAGAGAGAGTGGAGAGAGAGTGAAAAAGTCTCTAATGGACTCCACTCACCCTTATATAGGGGTTTGAGTTGGGTCTTAGTGGGAATCTATCCGATACTGCTGTTAAACGGGGCTTTTTGGTCGCACCTGATTAAACGGTCGTATTTTGACTTGGTTGAAACTAAACATTTTTAAGGGCATTTTGTGGGTGTTTCTAATTTATTTCAACATTCATGAAGTCATTCAAAAAGTCCCAAATTAATTAACCAGTCCAAAAGTTAACAGACAGTTAAATATACGAGGCTTATTAACGGAAGAAGGGGTTAAAATGACAGCATAAATTTCGGGTTGTCTCTGTCTCTGTGTGTGTGTGTGTGTGTGTGTGTCTCTCTCTCTCTCTCTCTCTCTCTCCTTTTCTTTCTTTCTCGATTTGCTTCATTTCTTATGATATGTACATATTCAAATCATATCCTGTTTTTTCTTATTTCCTCGAATTGCATATTGAAAATGATGATGGTGGTGTTAATGGTGGTTTATATGGCAGTGGTGCTTGTTGGTTGTGTCTTTTATGAAGAAAGTTAACCGGGTATGGTGTTTTGAAAGTGATGTTGGACAAGGTTATTCTATTGGATCTTATACATGATGACCAAGCTTGTGAAATGGAATCAAAGACAACGTGGATCTGTAAACATGTGTATGTGTGTGTGTGTGTTTGTGTGTTTGAAGAAAAACCCAAATCAATGTGTAAACATGAAACTTCCATCAGATTTAACCATCTTGAACCTTCATAAAAAAGATGATGAACAATGAATCTATAAAATGTGTGTGTGTGTGTGTGATGTTTGTGTTTTTTCATACATGAGAGAGAGGTAGACCCATATCTAAATGAAACCTTAAAATAAACATAAAAAAATATTAGGAGGTGTAACGTCTTTGTTTCTTGGCTAGGCATTAATGATGATGTAATAGTTAAGGTTAACCTTTGTAAATCGTTTTGAAATAATAAAAATGTATTATTTGAGTATTATGTGTATTATGTTTAATTGTGTGACTTAAATGAATTAAGAATAAATATGAGTGTTAAAATAAAATATTAGATAAGCCCAATATCTATACATAAAGAGCTAGTGGTCGTGACAAGGATTCCGAATATATAAAGAATGCCGAAATCCGAGTTATAACGAAGAAGTTATGACCCTTCGAAGTTTCGCGACAGAACTGGTACGATACTGCGTGACGTAAATAGTGAATTTATGATAGAACGATTTTTTAGCGATCTAAACAAAAGTTGTAGAATACGTTAAACTGAGAGCGTGCATGAAAAGAATGTCTAAATCTAACTTCGTATGAGGAAGTTATGATTTTTCGAGGTTTCGACTTAACCGTATACAACCCAAAGTTTGAATATGATATCGAGTGATTTCTAACCGAGACAATCTAAACGAGAATCGAAAATCTCGTTAATAGTTGTGACATCCTCAAAATCACGGCCAGAAAAGACCGATTTAATTTATGATTTTAAAATAATTTCAGAATAATCATTTGACTAAAAGAGTTGCGGAATTTTTCCCCAAAACAAAACATGATAAAATAAGGTTTATCAAAACGTTTCATAAAGAAATGTATTTTCACTATTTAACAAAACTCGGGATGTCATGTTCCGATACAGACACAAAAGCATAAACAATAAAACATAGACCTTACACGGTTACATACAACTACTGGTCTATAAACAAAAACATCTTCACAAGTTCTCCAACTTATGCTCTCGCACCACTACCTGTAATACAAAGAAACTGAGTGGGTCAGACTTGGGAGTCTGGTGAGCATATAGGGTTTTCAACCCACAATAAATAATTATATTTAATTTCACCAACCAATAATAACCCGATTACCCATTCCCGTTATCCTCACTTTACGTCCCTAAAACAACAACTATCACAAGGGACCTAGTCTAAGAATTTTCATCGGGACGGACATTACTACAAAAGGGGCTTCCTCAACAATAATGTCCTAAAGACAACCATGAGGGGATATAATACAACAAATGAACACCCAAGTTCACTACACCTACATGTTATAAGCCTGCCAGCGTTCCACTGAACTGTCTAGAAAAGTCTGTGGTCGTCATCCATATTCTGTTGGACAACTTGATCATAATCACATCGAGGCCTCTCATAAGTTTATCACACATAAACTATCTACCCAAGTTTTACCCAACATTTTTGTAGATAACAACATACATATACATTCATATGCAACTTAAAAACTGATAAGATACTCATTCAATACTCATTCCAAATAAACAGATAACATATATATATATATATATATATATATATATATACACACACACACACACACATGTATATTTATACACACGTAACATGTATTCTAAAGTAGATACTTCATATCTATGTGTTAGAAGAAAGGGAATATACACTCACTTGATCAGAAGATGATTGGGTAGCATTACGGCTTGTAGAAGTAGTATTCTTCGGTGAAACTGGAAGATCTTCACACTTTGGGCTTCTCGCAAGTAGAGCTTCGGCTCATAAACTATTTTCTTCTCGGGATCTTCGGGCTTCGGGACTTGCTTCGGGTCTCGAGATGATATCGGGGCTTCGGGGGTACTTTGGGATAACTTATAGAGGGTATCGGGAGTGAAATATATGAGATTTGGCAACCACAAACGGCTGCCCCTCGAATTCTATTTATAGGGATGTTTTCTCGATTTTTACATCGTGAACAGTGTTTTCACGTCGTAGGCTTGAACGTCATTGCATGCGTCATCATCCACTTGCTCTGTCAGGCTCCCGAAGGCGTCAGAAGTTAGTTCATGTCGTGAACACTGTTTTCACGTCGTGGTCTCTGACAGTTTTGGGGTTTCGCGCCCCGAATTTCAAAAATTCATAACTTTCGCATACGAACTCCGTTTTCGACGTTCTTTATATCGACGCGTAGGTGAGATTATGCTCTACAACTCTTGTTTAGACTTTATTGGCTAATTTTGACTTTATTTTTATTATATTTTATTATATTATTTTTAGTAGGCCGAGACAGGAAAACTCCGTTAGAAAATCATAATTCCTTCATCTGACGTCCGTTTTCGACTGTATCTTCACCATTGCACTACTATCAACGAGATCTTCGATTCTCGTTTAGAGTGTTTTGGCTAGAACTCACTCGATCTCAAAATCGAACTTTGGGCTGCATACTGCTAAACTGAAACTTAGAAAAATCATAACTTCCTCATACGAAGTCATATTTGGACATTCTTTTTATGCACGCTCTCGGTTTAACATATTCTATGAATTTTGTTTAGATCTCTAAGGCTAGATATCTCTCTATCTTAAATTCACTATTTACGCCGCGTCGTGCCGTACCGGTTCTGTCGCGAAACTTCCACATGTCATAACTTCTTCGCTATAACTCAGATTTTGACATTCTTTATATATTCGGAAACCTCGTCACGACCGCTACGTCTTCATGTATCGATTTCGGGCTTATCTAACATTTTATTTTAACTCATATTTTTATTCTTAATTCATTTAAGCCACACAATTAAGCAATTAAGCATAAAACGCATAATACTCAAATAATACATTCTTATTATTTCAAAATGGGTTACAAAGGTTAACCTAGACTATTACATTGATATTAATGACAAGCCCAGAAACACGGGCGTTACAATTCTCTCCACCTTAGGATGATTCCGTCCCCGGAATCACACATCAACAAAAAAAATGTGGATAGTGACTCATCATGTCACTCTCCATCTCCCAGGTGAGATTTGGCCCATTCGTATGTTTCCAACGGACAATCACTAACTCGACCATCTTGCGTCGTAACTTCTTAGTCTTTAGGTCAATGATTGCCTCTGGTTCTTCAATCAACCTCTTGTTTTCATCAATTCTTAATTCCAAAAGTGGAATCATGTCGGGAACTTCCCCCGTGAACTTCCTCAGATAACACATGTGGAAAGTGTTATGAATTCCATTCAGGTCTTCGGGTAATTCGAGCTTGTAAGTTTGGTTCCCAACCCTATGAAGAACTTTAAACGATCCAATAAACCTTGGACTTAACTTTCCCCTTTTTCCAAACCTTATAAGTCCCTTCCACGGAGAGACTTTAAGCAAAACCGAATCCCCAACTTCAAAAGTCATCGGTCTTCTTTTTTTGTTAGCATAGCTCTTTTGATGATCTCGAGCTGCTAACATTCTCTCCCTGATTATTTTTTAGCTTTTCAGCAGTTTGATGGACTATCTCCAGTCCCATAAACTGCTTTTCCCTAGCCTCAAGCCAACAATACGACGTACGGAATTTTTGTCCGTACATAGATTGATAATGTGCCATCTTTATACTCGAGTGGAAACTATTATTGTAGGAGAATTCTACCAAAGGTAAATGTTCTCCAGGGTACTCGCTCTTATCATATCTTCAAGCGTTTGTATCATTCATTCGCTCTGACCATCAGTCTGTGGATGATAAGTTGTACTCAAACACAACTTGGTACCCAATTCCTATTGTAGACTTTTCCAAAATCGCGAGGTGAAACGACTGTCACGATCTGTCACAATCGTTAATGGAACACCGTGAAGCCTCACAATTTCTTTCATGTAAGAATTCGCAAGCTTATCCATAGACCATTTCTCATTGGCTGCTATGAAATGAACACTCTTAGTGAATCGATCAACGACCACCCAAATCATGTCGTGACCATTCTTTGTTCTAGGCAGTTTAGTGATAAAATCCATAGCAATGTCTTCCCATTTACCCATAGGTACATGTAAAGGCTCTAAACTCCCGTATGGTTTCTGATGATGTGCCTTAACCCTAGCACATGTCACACACTCCGCCACGCACTTTGCAATATCAAGCTTCATCGTCGGCCACCAATAATAGGGTTTTAGGTCCCTATACATTTTAGTGCTGCCAGGATGAATTGAGTACATGGTTTTATAGGCTTCTTCCTGTTAGGTTATGAGCATTCTAACACTCCTAAGTGTACATGCAACCCTAAATACCTTGGATCTATGTTTTCTCTATTATACATGCAAATATGAACATCCAAGGTATTATCCTAATCTAGCATACAAAACTATCAATATAACAAGATAGAATACATACCTCTTTGATGTAGAATGTCTTCATGAAGCTTGAGTGCCTAGTGCACCAAGTGTGACACCTCAAATGGTTCACACAACACCAAATACACTTGGAATAACTTAGAGAAAAATTAGAACACTTCATGAAATCGTCTAGCCCTCATACATACACATAGTCACGATTTCTTGAGCCATGGGTTTCTTTTATATGGTGGCTATTAGGGTTACACCATGTAACTCATGACTTTACCCATTCCTTATGCTCCATGGATTTTAACCTCCATGGAGTATCCATGGGTCACCCCATGGACTTAGTCCAACATAAGGAATCTTTGATCACAAGCCCACATATATAAGAATGAATGATTTACACAATCAACCCGTATATTTAATTAGTCTCCTTTTGATCACTTAATTAATTCCAAATTAATTCTTGATCAATACTAATTAAATAACCTTATTAATATATTAGAACTTATAATATATTAACAAACCTTAAGTGTTATTTCTCTCATTTTAGTCTATCCAAGTGCATGATGCCATGCAACCCAAATGGACCATGCCGGGTCGGGTCAAGTCTTACCAATTATAGTTATGGACTTAGACATTAATCCAACAGTCTCCCACTTGGATAAGTCTAAAACTATTATTGCGTATGACTTCAGGAACCAACTGGCAATCGTAGCTCTCAAAAGCTTCTGTCGAACTCTGACCTTGTAGATGAACTCTGATCTTGTCAAAGACTTGTCCATTAGATAAGGGATCATATATTCCTCCATTCTAGATATCATATGGACTGAGACATGGATTATAATCATTCTCTTTGTCCATTAGTTGTTTCCCGATTTCCGATTTATGACGACTGACTAATTGAACAAATCAAATCAGTCCTGGCCCGGCCGAGCACTTCCATTTGTCATCATCAAATCATCGAGGGGCCCACAGATATCGCTTTCATCCCGAAGGTAAAAGGAATGGATAAACTTCGACTCATATGGCTTGTTCTACTACTTGTTGAATCATACACAAAGACACGTTTTATAGCACCGAGTTACCAAATGCGGTTTCATGCAATCAATGTACAACCAACTCATAGTAACAACTCATATCTCTAGGTTTGAAGAATATAAGATATTATCGTCTCATGATCACTCGTGATAAAATCCATGAAGTGATTCTAATGAGCGCGGGTTGAATCCAATACTCAGAACTTATGAGCACTCATGAGTGTTGTAGCCATTTGTCCAACACCTTAGACCTCTACAAGCCAACCCATGACAGTCTTAATTCATATCTGCTTCCAACATATGACCGACTGTGGATGGTTTGAATAACTTAGTCATTCCGGAAGAATAACCTAGTTTATTCGGGAAGTCAAAACATGCAAAATGAAACACAACAATAATTGAATCCAATATGGTCTCAGAACTTATGAATATAAATAAAACACTTTTTATTTATCACCATATGATTACACATTATTCATTGTATACTGTTTTAGCTATCAACATTATTCTTGAATTTAAAACAATAGATGTTCCATGCTCCAAGCATGTACACTATGTTTTCTAAACACTAGTCATGTCATACACCAAGTATGCATACTATTTTTGTCTATGATCTTTACTTTGTGAACTAGATCAATTGAACATAACTTCAATGATTCTCTTTTCACACTCCCAAATCCTTACTGCAAATGCAAGAATTCCAAATTCATTCCATTTACTGAAAGCTGTTAGATTCCAAACTTATATGCATTGATCCTCTTGTAACGATTATGCACAAATTCACAAAGACTTGGCAACAATCATTACATAGTATTCCAAAGGAGATCAATTCCTTGGAAACATCCTTCTTGCATTAAGTTTCCTTAATCTTACACAGATTGAAAATTCTAACTTTGAAACATTTCCAGATTCCATTTTGACTATCACTTCTAAACAAGAGTTGCCTCCTTACAGATTATGTCAATATGGTCCTTCCAGAATTATCACTATACTTCCAATTGTCCTTGAGAAACCAATCTTTGGTAAACCTTAGATTGTCCTTGATAATTGTTTAATCCTTTTAGTCATATCCAGTTCTAAACCTTTTCCCTTCTTAATGCCCTAGGCATTTGGAAATTTTTTAGAAAGGATGAATATAGCACATGTAATCGATCCTATATCCGAAGCATATGGGACACGATTCATGATGTCTCACATAAAGACTAAACCAGTCTTTTGCTATAACATTTCCATTTCTATTTGCCAAGTTCTCATAATTCAGATTATGAAAAGGGATGCCGTAATCATAATCGAATTTAAGAACGCAAATAATGGACCCATATACAGAATTTCCTTATGTTGAGCCATTCCAACATGAAATTCATATATATCCTTGACTAAATGATTAAAACCTCACGATCTAAGCTTATAGATTTGAGATGAAGTATAATTTCCTCTCCCTTAATTATAGCAAAACAACTTTTCCCAATTGAAACCTTTTGTTTTCTATAATTAACATTGTTAGCTTGCAATACTTATCGTAATTATCATGCTCCCACTAACATGATGATTTATGCTCCCACTAGCTTTGACATGTACTCAAAAACAGCTGGACTTCTAGAAATCAATACTTTATTGACTTTCTTACCAAAGTTCAGATTTCTGATACTAGATTGTTTTGATAAGACTTTATCAAAAAAAAAAACATACACCTTCCCTTAGATAGCTCATGGGTGTGTCAAAACAATTTTAAGAACTATGAAAAGGGATGCCGTAATCATAGTCTTGATCGTTTTGACCTTTGCCATTTCTCACAAGTCCAAGTTAGTGTGCCGGTAAACCACACACGCTCCACTAACGACTTTGAGAATGCAAATATCACAATTGCTATCTAACTAAAATCTACTTAGTGAAAGTGTTTCCTCACCATCATTTTCATGAATCGGAGAGAAACTTTATGACACTTAGATTTAATGGTGTATGTGTTCTTATCCATGTGAATTGTCAAAACCATAGTCACAAGACAAGGATAATGACAAATCCAAACTCATATGGACTGAACTCAATCTTAATTTCTTGCCACCTGGTAGCTCAAGGGCCTACCATTGCTTCCAAGTTGTTGTGCAACACATTGAGAACTCTAAGAACTCATATGCAAAGCCAACTTTAACTGGAATGGGCACAGAATATGTCAACACGATAGGTTATAAACCTTAAGTCGTGTGCTAGTGAAGAACTATAGGTTTTATTCTTGATTAGTTCTTGAGACTTTCAAGACCTTTAAGACTCCCACTGTCCTCTTGACCTATAAGACTCCCTTGTCAAACATCCAAGAGATAGTGTGGATTCTAATCAAGACAAACACTTCACACAATTGGCCTTAGTTGGTCTTTGTTTTATCCAAAACATCACAACTTACGAATTTCAAATGTACAAGAGTAGAAAACTTTTACTCTTACATTTGACACGTGTTTTTAAACCTTCTTAAAGACATGTCACTCAAGTTACAATCTTGGAGTATGACTCTAAGACTTGTATTGGAACGAAGTATGACTCATCTTCTTGATTTAACCATTTCAACAATTCAAGATCCCTTCTTCTTAGTCATAAGAATGAACTAAGACTTCCTTAGAGAACTAATTTTGATATGGTTTCTTAATCATTAAGATGATCACAAAACTGATACTAAAGTACTCTCCCATCTTTTCAGATTTGAGAAACTTTTATCCTTCTGCCTAATTTGATTCTTCTTATTCGCTCTGCCTTACATTGGAACCTTTTCCAATGTCTCAGAGTTACACTTAAGCTTGTAAGTATAATCATATTTACTGAGCTTTAGTAAACTATGACGAATAGCCTTATATCTTTTGTGGTGGACTTAATCAGTGCACATGACTATGTACTCGATCCCTTAGTCCATTACTTGACTCACACATCCATGTGAACAAGTAATTAGTCTTAATTTTTCCAATACTTGAAAGTTCTTATTCATCATGCTATACAACTTGCATGATTCCAAGTTCCGGTCCACTTGAGACTTGGGTGATGAGAATCTTTCCTTATTTGGTAAATTTAGACATTACCACAAATGAAAGAATCAATTTCATATTTCCACTCTTGCTATTAATGGAATCATACAAGCAACAATTTTTCCTCAAATGCCATTGTAAGGATACTTTAAAATAACTAAAATCAAAAATTTTCTTTTATTTTAAAATTATGCGGAAAAACTTATCCTTACAATCCATATGAAAACTTGTTGTTATCTATTCCTAAGCAATATCTCATAACTCCTAAGAAGTAGCTCAAGAATCCGATTTTCAAACTACGCGATAGAAATCCATCTATGCGATCAGATTCAGCATATTCTTTCTTTAAGTTCCTTTACTTTTCTTTGATTCTTAAAACATCACCATGTGACCCAGTCACATCATGTATCAAAAATCTCAGAATAGAAACTTAGCAGAGTTAGATAGTGGACTTTACCTGAAGTAGAGTCAACCTTATTGACTTTAACATCCTTAGGTAAATTTGACAGCTTCGCAAATAATGACCCTTTTTTGGCAATATAAACATATGGACCCTTTGATAATGGTACACGGGACTATCACAGACTTAGCTTTTCTCTTTACCATTTGTTCAACCGAGTTGACTATGGCCGATCCCTTTCCATTGGGAGGAGAATACTTTTTCTGTATTTCCAGTGTCACCATTGTCAATGTCCATAAAGTTTTAGGAAGTTGATCTTAACAATAGATAAGATCATTAAGGGTCTTGTCATAGTCTATTTCATAGGTGTCCCAAAGGAACTCACTATATGACTTAGAAAGTGATTGAACCACCAACTTTCTCAAGACATTGACACCCAACTCTCCCGGCTTGTCAATATGTGACTACATCTCCAAGATGTGATCACACCTAGACCTTGTCGTGCCAATAGGGTTCGAGTGACCTTAAATTTTTCAAGAACTTGTGGGTTAGGGAGAATAATTGGAGGAGGAGAGAGAAGTATGATATCCATGGGACATCATCTTCATTTAGGAAAGCTTGTTTCAAGAGATTTGGGAAGATCATAAATGTCTAAACCAGACATGTTTTGGGAGATATTCAAGATAGTTGATTTAAAGTCCTTAATATGACACCCAATATGAAATATTAAGGCTAGGACCCAACAGACTATTTTATAACTTAGAAGAGGTATGCCGTAATCCAAGCTATAAAACAATTTGAAGGTAGGTGAATGACGATTCACCAATTTCCACCAAGATAAACAAAATGTATTATTAGGTTTTAATTGGTTTTGAAACTCCTAGATCTTTTGAGATTCATTGAACTGTTCAATGGCATGTTTCAATCTCGAGTGTGCCCTTCAGGTTTTGTGACTGGGATGCCAAGGATCACAAAACAAGGTGTGAAGTAACCATGCAAATTACTGGGTACCCTTAAGTGTTTACCCCTCAATCGATGTGCCGGTTAACCACACACGCTCCATCGATACTATGATAAACATTAAGTTACCCTTTGCCTACCTTGTTAAATACGAGTTAGTGTGCCGGTTAACCACACACGCTACACTAACCGACTTAAACAAAGTGCAAAGTGTAATTTCATGGATTAGCACCTTCTTCACATTTTCCTAAGTAACTAAGATTGGGAATTATTAAGAGTTTAGTTACTTAGTATTTATCATTAATACTTTTAATGAAGGGAGAATTATAGTCCTGTCAAACCCGTTCGGCTAACGACCCTCCACCAGTCAAGCAAGCAGTGGGTGAGAGTGGACACCCATTAAGTTGCCATTTTATAGGCAACAACCTTATACCCACCTTATAGACCGGCTTCATGAATGAGGCGTACTAGCGGTAAGACCGACTTTACTCTTATACATATATATATTATTGACTTATAATATTATAAAGTATAAGGGTTGAATTTTAACTTTTAAAATTCTAAGGGCTAACTTGGAATTAAAGTATTCATAAGAGAAAACTTTACAAATTCCAAAACTTGAGGGCAAGTTTTGAAACTATTCAAAACTAATTAATTCCATAACTTATATGTTTAAAGTAGTTTTAATCCAAAAACTCTTCAAGTTCCATAACTTGAGGACAAATTATGGAAGACTTTAAACTAATAAAGAATTAACTTTTTCTTTATTTTATAACTTATGAAATTAATTAAGGTTACATATTTTATTTATTTATTTATTAATAAAGTGACTCTTGAACCTCCATAACTTAAGGACAAGACTCTTCATCTTTTGTAACCATTGCCAACTTTTATGAGTTTTTATGAAACTTAAATGTGACTTTTCACATAACTTGAGGACAAGTTACAAAAACACATTTTAGAATCAACGCTTAGATTAATTTGGATTGAAAACAACTTTTTCACTCAACTTTTCTATTAATCTAAGCAACTCATAAGAACAAGATAATTCAAATCAAACTTTTTCATGTAATTAGTCTAACCTTTAAACTAATACAAAACATGAATCTATTGACAATTATCTTTGAAAATGGATTAGCATGAACATTACCACATTAAAAAACAAGTTTATAAGTTCAAAACAACTTAGGGTAATGTTCCTAGTCCATTTCTAGCCAAAAACCTCGAAGATATGCTGTCTGGGGTCCAACTCGTCGAGTGCATGAACACAACTCGGCGAGTTGGATGCATTTTGCCTTGGACTCGGCGAGTCAGCTGGGCTGACAGCATCAAAACTCGATTTTTTCAGCTTCTATTGCAGGTATAACAAGAAAACAAGCCTAGGCTCTGATACCACTGTTGGTTTATGAGCATTCTAACACTCCTAAGTGTACATGTAACCCTAAATACCTTGGATCTATGTTTTCTCTATTATACATGCAAATATGAACATCCAAGGTATTATCCTAATCTAGCATACAAAACTATCAATATAACAAGATAGAATACATACCTCTTTGATGTAGAATGTCTTCATGAAGCTTGAGTGCCTAGTGCCCCAAGTGTGACACCTCAAATGGTTCACACAACACCAAATACACTTGGAATAACTTAGAGAGAAATTAGAACACTTCATGAAATCGTCTAGCCCTCATACATACACATAGTCACGATTTCTTGAGCCATGGGTTTCTTTTATATGGTGGCTATTAGGGTTACACCATGTAACTCATGACTTTACCCATTCCTTATGCTCCATGGATTTTAACCTCCATGGAGTATCCATGGGTCACCCCATGGACTTAGTCCAACATAAGGAATCTTGGATCACAAGCCCACATATATAAGAATGAATGATTTACACAATCAACCCATATATTTAATTAGTCTCCTTTTGATCACTTAATTAATTCCAAATTAATTCTTGATCAATACTAATTAAATAACCTTATTAATATATTAGAACTTATAATATATTAACAAACCTTAAGTGTTATTTCTCTCATTTTAGTCTATCCAAGTGCATGATGCCATGCAACCCAAATGGACCATGCCGGGTCGGGTCAAGTCTTACCAATTATAGTTATGGACTTAGACATTAATCCAACACTTCCATCAGAAGATCTCTTATTCCTCTGGACTTAGGTACCCAAATCCGATCTTGGAATACCTTCAGTCCATGACCGTTTGTACCGAACACCAACATTTTTCCCAAACGTTCCTCATTCTGATCATTCTTTTCAGAAGCTTCCTCTTGAGATTTATTTATACTCTCCACAATTGTCGAGATAACTTTTATCATCAACGCTCTTGGCATTTTTCTCTCAAGATTGACTTTCCGACTGAGAGCATCAGCGACAACATTTACTTTACCAGGGTGGTAAAGTATCTCACAGTCGTAGTCCTTAAGTAGTTTTAGCCAGCGTTGCTGCCTCATACTCAATTATTTCTGACTAAAGAGATATTAGAGACTCTTATGATCAGTAAAAAGGTTGCACTTCATGCCATAGAGGTAATGCCTCCATATCTTCAGAGTGAAAACTACTGCTGCCAGCTCCAAATCGTGAGTGGGGTAGTTCTTTTCATGCTCCTTCAGCTGTCGAGACGCATATGCGATCACCTTATCTATTTGGGTCAAAACACAACCCAAACCAACCCCAGACGCATCGCTATAAACATCGAAGTCTTCAACTCTGTCGGGTAGAGATAAAATCGGTGCCTCACATAGCTTCTTCTTTAGCAACTCGAACGCTTCTTTGTGCTTATCACTCCATGCATAAGCGACTCCTTTGTGGGTCAAATCTGTTAGTGGAATAGCAATAGAAATGCTTTGATAAATTTTTATCATATTTTGTTTTGGGAACAAATTATGCAACTCTTTTAATCAAAGGATTACTCTGGATTATTTTAAAAGCATAAATTAAATCGGTCTTTTCTGACCGTAAATTTGGGGATGTCATAGGAGACCAATTTAGTCTTTTCAATTTTTGAAGGACCAAATATGCAACAAAACTAGCTCACAAGAACCATCAATCCAAAAAAGTCAGGTTTTGGTCAAAACCTGAAAAAAAATGCATACCGTAGGGACCATTTTTGCAGTTTTGTATAAAGAAAATGAATATGCCCCAAAGCCTTTTAAAGATAAAGAGAAAATGGAAGAAGGGTCTGCAAAACCTAAGGGAAAGACATGTTTCAAATGTCACGATTCGGATATTTTTAAGCTCAATGTCTTAACTTAATATCTCTTATATTGAAGAAGGTTGAAGACTTACAAAAAAATGTTGAGATCGAAAAAGAACCTACTTATAACAATTCTAATGAAAAGGAAGTTGTAGATGCTAACTTTAATGAAATTTTGGTGGCGAGGAAATTCATGCACACAATTGAAGCTCTTAATGACAAGGCCTACAAGGATTATTTATTCCACTCAAAATGCATCATCAAATGCAAGATGTGTCACTTGATGGTAGATGGATGAAGTTGTGTAAATACAATCTCAACTTATATGGTGGATAAAATTGGACAATCTACATTAACACCCACACCCCTACAAATTTCAATGTCTTAGCCAATGATATTCCCAAAAAATTATTCCTTCTTCTTATTGGTGTTGTTTATAATAAGAGTAAATTACACGAATCGTCCCTCATGCAGGTGTCAAAATGCACGTTTAGTCCCTATTTTCAAAAATTAACTCGGACCATCCCTCATTTGGTTTAAACTTGCACGCTTCATTCCTACTTAGTTTAAATATACATAATTAATCCTTTACCATACATAAAAAGACTATATTACCCTTACTAGTTCATTTTGAATTTATAAAAAAAGGGAAAATAAATTCTAACCCTTACTTTCATATTTATTTATAACTTTTAAACAATTAAAGATATAAACTCTACCTAACCCCACCTATTTACCAGGAACTCGTAGAACTACCCTAACTCCTCTCTTCTCGTTTCTCCATCTTCTCACCTCTCCCTTGATGCCAAAATATGGCCACCGAAAGTCTTTGCCTCCAATCCACCACCATCCTCCCTGCAAGCCATTGACTTCTTCTACAGGTTTCAGGGGAGGGTTTCTATCTCATAATGATGGTTATTTGCACTGCTGAACTTCGCCATCACCACATTTGAACCTGATGTCGATGGCTACTCCTTCTGGCGAACCTTCGCTCTTCATCCATCACCGTCTCCAGCCCACTCTCTCACATTCTCACTCACAAATCTGCTCAATTTATACATAATCGTTGCTCGATTTGTGGTTCGATTTTTAGATTTATGGTTTTTCAGGTTTCAAGTTTCTTCTTTTCAGATTTGATTTGGTTTAGTGTTGATTATAGGCAGTTTTCGGAATTAGAGCATGGTTGTTTTCATGGAGGGCAGAAGGAAAAAGGGAAAAGGAATGGGGAGAGGTGGGTAGGGTGTGATGAGTGAGGGTTTGATGGCGTCGTCGGAGTTGTGTTAGAGTGGCCGGAGTTGTATTGGTGTCATCGGAGTATTGGGGTCGGCCGATGTGGGTGGTAACGGTAGGTCAGAGATGTACTGAAGAAGAAAGAGGAGGGGGGGGGGATGGTAAAGACGAGCTATTGCTTAGGGTTTGGGCCCATTTATTTTTTATAAAGAAATAATAATTAATTTTCATAATACATAAATCAATAATTAACAAATAAATAGAAAATAAATCAAAAAAAGAAATAATTAAGGGTAAAATGGTCATTTTATGTCCAAAGGGATGAAGCGTGTAAATTTTAAATTAATGAGGGACGGTCCGAGTTAATTTTTGAAAATAGGAACTAAACGTGCATTTTGACACTTGCACTAGGGACGATTCGTGTAATTTACTCTTATAATAATGAGATTACATGTGAATTTTTCTTTTCAAAAAAAAAAAAAGAGATTACATGTGAATTTGTTCTTATTGATGTTGTTATTTGCTAGCCCATGGTTTTCCTTCAATTCGAAGAATTGCACACCAAATTTACTTGGTTCTTTGTTCAGTTCTTCCTTACAAGGTACCATATAAATACTCCCCTAATTAGACCAAAGAATTAGAAAGAAAAGTTGACGATCTAATTGTTCAAAGTTATTTGAGGCCTAATATGAACCCATGTTCTATTCTAGCCCTTCTGATCCTTAAAAACGACAATACTATACATATGTGTGTTAATATTAAGGCCATTAACAAACTTAAAATAAAATATAGGTACCCCATTCCTATATTGTATGATATGTTGGATGAATTACATGGTTCTTGTGTGTTTTCTAAGGTTGATTTATGTTGTTATCGTTAAATTAGAATAAAAGAAGAGAATGAATGAAAAAACAACCTTTAAAATCAAGGGTGGTGGATAAATGGCTTATTATTCCATTTGGTTTGTCCAATATTTTTAGTATGTTCAAGATACTAATGAATGAATTCATAAGACCACTTATTGGGCAATTTGTTTGAGATGCTTGATTTATTGAGGAAATATAAACTCTATGGAAAGATGAAAAAAATATGATTTCATCGTGTGTGACGTGTTTCTTGATTATTTGGCTTCCAAAAAAATAAAGCTTCTATTTTTACGAAGAGTGTTAGAAGATTTCAGAACCAAGAGCGTTTGAAGGTTTGAAGATTATTTTGAGCATCCATTCTACTCTCGCTTCGAATGAGGGAGTGCATTTGATAATATTAAGCTAGTATTCAAAATCATCTAAGTTTTTCATATTTATGTTTGATATAGTTTCCGTAGTTATGTATGATATTGTTCGTATTTTAGAATTAATATTAGTATAAAAGTCTACATTTAATCTATAATTACCTTTGAGATTAATGAAAAAGTATCACATCCCTATTCTAATAAAAGAATAATTTTATTTTTCTTTTGATACGCGCAATCTTATTAGACTTCCTAATTAATACATATTTTATTTTTCTTTTGTCATGTGTTACCCTATTATGTTTCCTAATTAATGCATACCACTTGTTAACCTATTGATTCTCCATTTAAAATTTAAAATTTAAAATTTCTCACTCTAATTACATTAAATTAATAATATTAGAATAAAAATTAAAATAAAATTAATACAAATTAAAAATGATATAATTTCACATATTTATTTAAATCAATGATTATAATTTTATATAACTAAAAAAATCTCTTAATTAATAATTTATTTCAAATAATTGATTAATAATTTTGAGTTTTTATTATAAAAGTTTAATTAATTTTCTAACTGTGGTTCCCACTAGTTATAAACTAGTAATATTATAAATACCTCTCTATTTAACAATTATGACAAATTTTCAGTAAGGTTGCAAACAAATGTTCAATAATGTTTATCCCAAACGCAAAAAAGGTTGAATCCCATCAACCGTAACCTGCCAAGTTCGAAGAACCCCAAGTCCACTATGTGAGAAGCAAATCATGTATTCATAAGTTTTCTAGGATTGGGGAAGTGACTGTTAGCAACAACCTGAGTTTTAATGTGCGTATCAATCAAAACAAGTGAACTACATTATGCAAATATGGCTAGTTGAAGGTTTCCACCATGGGAACTATAAATCAAGTTGTGAATGGTACTTCAAGGCAACAAGACAATCCAAAGAGAACAAGTGACAACCCAAAGAGAACAAGTGACATTGTTGCTTACATTTAACCTAATTTAATGTACCAAATTGAGCTTTTCCAACTTCACAAACATAAATTCTATATCACTACAGTGACGAAGTTAGAAATTTTATATAGAGTATAAACATTATCAATAAATATTTTATGTAAAAACATTGATATAATCTCTTTAGATGGGGGTACAGTAACATAGAATGTCTACAAATGAATTTTTTTATATACATAAAACATTTTTTTTGGGATGCTGTAGTACCCTAACGTTCCATCTGGCTTCGCCATTGACTACATGTGTATGATCAAAAACAAAAAAGAGAAATAGAAACTCGAAATCATAAGTCATAAAAAAGAAGGTATGAAACAAAAGCATATACTTTTAAGCATAAAAAATATTATGATTACAACTTTATTTATCACTAGTTTATAAGTAATTTAATATATAAATTTGAATACAATCTTATTTTCTAAAAAAAAAACCCACAAAAAGGTAACAATACTGAAACTGGTTTTGGTTCCAAAATTTAAGAATCAGAAATTTGTTCCCTTTCCAATATGTTCCACCAAACTCTTAAAACAAGAATTGGTCCCAATCTAGTTGGTTTGGATGCTCACGTTTTATAGGCATAATATTGAATGAGGTAAAGAGTAAGGACCACAATGCAATTTTAACAAAAGGACCTGATTGTAAATATAGAAAATAAGAGAGTAGCGATAAAGCTGATCAACAATCCGAAGAAAACATGAAATGATGTTCTTCTTGTTAAGATTATTCTAATAGCTTTTTGATTCCAGATTGTTTCCTTGCTTTGAAAATTTCTTATGTATTTTTTCATCTAAAAATAATTTCTATGTTCAAGTTAAATTATTAGTTTTTTATAGCATATATAAAGACCTTCAAAACCATATGGATCTTGGATGGGGTTTACTTTTGATGGACGGATCTATCCTCACTATTTTAGCTTTATATTTCTAATTTTCCATTATGTACATATGATTTCCCTTTTTATAAAAGAAAAGTTCTAAATTGCTTAAAATGAGTTTAGTTTTAGATTGTAATATAATATAATTATCCAAAGTTGAGTCGCTAAATGATGATTACGTGTTTCTTATGTTTATACACATGCAAAAAAGTTGTGAAATCGTATCACTAAACATAGCTTTTAAAGACATGTTGTGAAATTGACTTCCAACTGAAAATTAAAGGGAAGATAGCAACGTTATTTACTTTTATCATCAAATCAAAATTGGCTGTACTTTTTTTTTTTTTTTTTTACCATAATAAGTTAATAATTTATAATTATATGTTTATTATTTTTGACTCATAAAAGTCGTGCAATATTTAATTTTTTTTATTCTTCTTAAGAAAATATTTCCAATATATTTGACGAACGCATGCATTGCATCAAGGCTTTTAAAGTTTGAACTTCTCACTTCGGTTGTTTATATTTCCCTCCCAGAATTTGAAAATCATAACAGAGTTTCCCTCTTTCTCTCTCAAACACGCTCTCTGAGCCTACAGTTTGCATCTCGATTCGAAAATGCAAGCGTTCAAGTAAATCTCGAGCTCTCTAAGTTGAAATAATGATTGAATCTGAAATCACGTTTATGATGCTGCATTGTAGTGATCTTTTGATGATTTTGCTCTCGTTTTGTGTTCCAGATCCGAAGAAATCAGTCAATTGCAGATCATGGAACGTGAAGAGCTCGAGGATGAAGAAGATCTATTTGAAGCCATTGATAAGCGTAAGTATATACTTAAACGACTTCTTCTTCAGTTTTATGTAATTCTGTTCGTTTTCGAGAGTTGCACTATGATTCTAGCTATAATTCATATTTCCGGTTTGTTACCTGAAGTAACGAGTTCATCCGCACGTATTCTAATGCTCTATTAAACATAGAATTCGTTCTAAATATGATTAAATTTATCAAATCAAACTCGTACTAATTCCATTTGCTTGTTGTAAGCCGATGAAAACCAGTGCGTCTGTAAATGATGTATGCTTACGACATTTTTGGAAATATTTAAATTTCTATTCGATTTTGACTTCAATGATTGGATTCCTTAGTTAATACTTTCTACACTGACTTCTGATTCCGATCCTTCACTAACAACAGCTAGAAATTACTGCGCACTGTGAACTGATCTCGTGTTTATGTTTATCCAGTGACTTCTCATGGAATTAATGCGGGAGATGTTAAGAAGCTGCAAGACGCTGGAATATATACATGCAATGGCTTGATGATGCACACAAAGAAGGTGATTAGAACCTGCACTTTTTTGAATCATTATCGACTACTTGGTAACAACTTCTGTCTCAAATCTATTTGTATTACAGAACTTGACTGGTATAAAAGGTCTATCGGAGGCTAAAGTTGATAAAATATGTGAAGCTGCCGAGAAGATAGTGGTTAGTACTCTGTTATCTACAATAATTTCATTTTCAAATGATCTTCTTATATTTATAGTTCATAATTGCTTTTGGCTCCATTTCTGATTCAGAATTTTGGCTATATCACTGGAAGTGATGCTCTGCTCAGAGTAAGCACCTTTGCTTAATTTCTAGTTGCAAAATGCTTCTATTGCTTTGTCTTAACTTGCTAACTAAATATCCTAGTTTTAGCTCCTAATTCTGGTATTATGTCATCATTCGTTAAACAGAGGAAGGCTGTTGTACGTATCACTACTGGAAGTCAAGCTCTTGATGAACTGTTAGGAGGTGGAAACTTGAATCCTAATGTTCTCTATATTAATAACTTGATATTATCCACATAATCATAAAATTTCCAAATACATTAACTCATTTTTATTACTTTGTGTAGGTGGCATTGAAACTCTACAAATTACCGAAGCTTTTGGGGAGTTTAGGTGAGAGACCAAACATATCTTATGCTATAATATGTACAAATCTTCATTAACCTTGTCTTATAATTCCCTCATCAATGTTGCTATCCAGGTCTGGAAAAACACAGCTAGCTCATACTCTCTGTGTTTCAACACAGGTTCATTTAATTTCATCATCATTTGTAGAGTTATCTGTATCGTTGATTTTCTTATTGCTTTACTAAACCTCACCTTATCTATCCAGCTTCCAACCAATATGAAAGGAGGGAATGGGAAGGTTGCTTATATAGATACTGAGGGAACTTTGTATCCTTTTTAACCTCTGTTACTTTCACTTCTTTTATAAAAACCCCTCAAGAAAAATATGTTGTCACTCCTTAATAAAATGTGGTTGCAGCCGACCTGATCGTATAGTTCCAATTGCTGAAAGGTTTGGCATGGATGCTGGAGCTGTACTTGATAATGTAACAATACTTGTTTCACTTTCTCAATCTATATTCTTATATTTCTTCTAACTGATAACTGATTGCTTCTTCTTCTACTTCATATAAAGATAATATATGCACGTGCCTACACATATGAGCATCAGTACAACCTACTCCTTGGTTTGGCAGCAAAGATGTCAGAAGAACCTTTCAGACTTCTGGTATGCCATTCTTAACCCAAATATTCTCAATAATTCAAACGTATACACCTTTTCCTGATAAATTCATTCACATTCTTAATCAAATTATTTCACAGATTGTTGATTCAGTCATTGCTCTGTTCAGAGTAGACTTCACTGGAAGAGGAGAACTTGCAGAACGCCAGGTTTATTATTTCCTACTTCTGATTTTGTATATGCTTTGACAAAACAAGATTCTTATGTGTATGCATGTACTCATGTTTTTATTACAGCAAAAGTTGGCTCAGATGCTCTCCCGATTAACAAAGATTGCTGAAGAGTTTAATGTAGCAGTGTATATGACAAACCAAGGTTCTACTTCTACTTTTCACTGATAAATTTGGAAACATTTATCCTTTTTTTTTTCATATTAAAAAAATGAAATATATTTAGATGGTGATTTGTGAAACTTTGTTGCAGTGATAGCTGATCCAGGTGGTGGGGTGTTCATATCTGATCCAAAAAAACCAGCAGGGGGACATGTTCTTGCTCATGCAGCCACTGTGAGATTGATGTTTAGGAAGGGAAAAGGTGAACAGCGTGTTTGCAAGGTGTTTGATGCACCAAATCTCCCAGAGTCTGAAGCAATATCCTTTTGTTATAATTATTATACTATTTTATCAAAACATAGTAATCATAAAAAGTATTTAATTGTATTGTTTATTGTAGTATCTTACTTTCATTACTTCTTTTTACCATGAAAATCTACCAATTTACCACAATGTCATTTAAGATGCGAAACAACTTTTTCTTTCACAATTGGGTAGAAATTTCAAATTATTTCGAAAACTTGCCTATAATAAAAGCAACAAACTATAAATATATTTTTATAGAATTTAAATCTCATATTCAATATGGCACCTCTTTAAGATTTTTTTAATTGACTTTGGGTAAACTTGTTTCAATTGTTATGTTAAGTATTCAATAATTTTTATATGTAAAATCAAGTTGGGAATTATGGTTTTCTTGACAAAAAATACATATTTCAGATAACAGCAGGAGGAATTGCAGATGCGAAGGATTGAAACTCCCTGCAATAACAGTAATACATTCCTTGTGGCTAAACATTATTATATTTTTCTTTTAGCTATCTACTTAATACATATTATAGTCTGAATTTTCTGTTTTCTTATTACAATGCTGATTAAAATAAGTATAGGTTCTAAAAACAACAAAAAACTTACTATTGTAATTTCAAGAAACCCCAATATTGTTCCTGCAAATTAATATGATATATTCTCATTTCATTTTATTCCCAACTTTTGCTAGTTCTCTGCTTTCTCACAAGAACGTACATAATATCCTTTTTAAGTGACAGAATACAAGCCACTAACAGCAGAGTAAACACAAGTTGCATACACATAGAGTAGTCTCTCAGAACCCTAGGAAGGGTGTCTCAAATTAAAAAGAAAAACCAATACAACATGATTTTACATAAATGCCCTTGCTCAGTAGTGTTGGGACCAGTTAGCAGCACTCCCAACTCTGGGCATTCCAGTCTCTTTCTTGGAATTAGAGTCAACCTTAAAATTAGCACCACACATCTCTCCAGAACTGTCTACTCTTGGCACTGCCTTCAGCTCATTGAAAGGATGCTCAAAGCTCCTCAACCCTCCAGATGATGTAAAGAAACATCCTGTATAATTAAAAAAGAACCTTAAGAACATACTTACGTGACTTAATTCATCAAATTTAAATGGGTTAAATGCACAAAATAACAGCATGCTTTCATTGTTAAAGTAGACCAATCACATCAAATAAAATGTTAGAAACACAAAATACAAACCTTTCGGGAAAGGTGCAAAGGATTTGCCACATCCTTTCTTTACAGTTTCAACATCATCAGAGAGCACAACATTTCCTTCTGAATCAGTCCCCCAAAAAAACGGCACACTGCCATCAGCATCCTGAATGGAAAATATGGTAATTGTAAGCCAATAATATACTAGTAGGATGTTATGATAAAGGAATAAATGAAAGTACAAAACTATTACTTACAGCAGCTATGAAAGTAGACTTTGAAGTGCTATCGTAGAGAATAAAGGCGAATTTTCCTTGGAGGTCTCTCACAACTTGGTCTGCAGGATAAGGACCTCTGTCCCTTAATGTTCTGTATGCCTCAATAACGATTGTAACTTCATTTGCTGTTTTGTTTAATCCGTATTGTTGCTTTAGGGGCGCAACATTCTCTACGTGACCTTGGAATAAGCAGAATATGTCGTCCACAACCGCAAACAATCTAGCAGAAATCACACAACAAAATATATAATCACGAAGATTGAAAGTTAAGAAATAGCAATGTGATTTCATTGATATGTTGATTATGGAAAACTACTTTTAAATGTATAATCTCTTAATAAGAAGAATATTGAAAGTCGAATGGCAATGAAAAACGACAGTTGATGCCTTAATTATTTTTTTTAAGTATTCACAGAAGGCAATGTAAACATGATGTTAAGATACACAAAGAAATGAAAGTTCATTACTAGTACCTAGTGTGCTGGTTAAGATAGGGTTGAGGTTCTAGTTTTGCAAAAAAAAAAAGTATTTTGGGTTTAAATTCAAGAAATAGCATCGTACTTTCATTAATTTGTTTCTTTAGCACTTTGTTCCTACTTCGAAAAATTTCAAAAAGACAACAATGTCATCCAAATACAAATCAATTTTAAGTTAAACAATCAAGTAAAATTATTAAAGTATAATGAAATGGTATAACTTAGTAAAATGTATAATCTGAAAAAATAGAAGTGTTATGTTATAATAAACAAACAAATGAAAGAATGTTGCTATTTCTTGCATTGATCACCAAAAAAAAAAGATATAATTTCTTAAGTATATTACTTCCTTGGACCTTGAACCCAACTTCAACATCAAGATCCAAGTAATGAAGTCAAACCGATAAGATTCCACACACCGAAACTTATTTAGATACAAAGTGAGGGACGTATCAGAAGGTTATTTAGGGATTATTCTTAATAATCAGATCCACGATCTGTATAACTATAAGCAAATTAAAAATCAAAAAACAAACTTGTTCAAAAGATCAAAAAGAAAATGAAAAAACAAATGTAATAATAATACCTGGGAAGCAGAGGGTTTTGTTTATCAACGGAGTAAGAGATAAGACCAGAATCAGCGAGATTTATGGTGACGGCCGACGGATGCACGGCGGAGAAGCTGCGGGACAAGAGGCCATCTTTGAGTGCATTCACCGGTGGTTCTTGTTGTGGGGTCTGTAATCCCTCTGGGCTTTTAGCTACTGTCTTCTGGAACACTGCTAACATCTTTCAAGTTTGATGATTTGATCAATCGAAATCGAAATGAAAACGAAAGAAACGCGTGATTAGTGATTTGATATTTTGATCGGATGAGAAGAGAGTAGAAGAGCTTTATAATGAAAAGGGAAAGCGTACGGGATTCTGTGCAGAGGCGGGATTGGATAATGAGTAACACGTCGTGCTGACAGGGTTTTATCAGATAATATTAAATAGCTAAAAAACAAAAACTTAAAATGAATATCTCGGTTTGACCAAGTATTTTTTGGGGTTGGCGCTTTAGTAAACGTCCAGGTTCGTTTCATTGACGGTGGATGTAGATTTTATTTGTGTATGGTTGAGTAAATTAATGGTCTCACTCTCGGGTCCTTTGATCAGATTGTAATTTTGGTCGATAAGTTTAAAAATTCATAAATTTCATAAGTTTAAAAAGGGAAAATGACTCTTGAGGGTAATTAACTTTTGCGTTTGTATTCATTTGGTCCTTTTTTTTTTGTATTCAATATACCATCGAATTTGTTGTTGGTGTTTACCATAGCCTTTTTGACCGGCTTTTGACCTGTGATAGCCGGTCAAAGGGTTATGGTGAACACAAACAACAAGTTCGATGGTATATTTATGGTGAACACAAACAACAAGTTCGATGGTATATTGAGTACAAAAAAAAGAAAAGGGACCAAATGAGAACAAACGCAACAGTTGGTTACCCTCCTGATTCATTTTCCCTTTACTCATTTACAACAAATCCCACATCATCTCCTACTGATATTAATGACTTTTTGAGATTTATTCTTGCTTCTCTTCAAAACATAACCTACGAAAGAACATTATTCATGCATGTACAACTTTGTAATGCACTTGAATATTTATTAGGGGAATCTTGATTAAGTAGGTGCATTTCATGACTACATTTACATTTTGTAACACTCAAAAATTTAAGCCAAATTTAAACTTTCAAAAACACGTCGAATTCGTCAAAACATTACAACTTTGTTTTCAAAATACATTTATATCATAGTTTTCCCAGAAACATAACACAATAGGAGGAGCTGTACGATCATGCTTTTGCCTTGCTGCGATGCCCTGAGGTAACTGAAACAAAAAACTGAAACTGTAAGCCCGAGAGCTTAGTGAGTTACCCCCAAAATACCGATACACATACAGTCCACATAACCGTGTCACACGTTAACATATCTGTAACGACCCGTTCCCGGTATGTTGATTTATTGGTAATTATAGTGAGTTTTTCAAGAGGGACTCGACGAGTTCTAGCCTGACTCGCCGAGTAGGGTCGCGCCTGAGGGCACGCGTGAGCCGGGGACTCGGCGAGTCCATATCCCTGACTCGGCGAGTCCATCTGTCTGGGTGAAACCCTAAAATCCCCGGGTTGCCCACTATTTATACCACCTTATAGCCCCCATCCTCGCCTCCCTCACCCTGAGAACACAGTGAGAGAACCCTAATCCTCCCTTGAAGAGCTTATATGTGTGTTGGTGCCATTTTGTGAAGGTGTGAAGAAGGAGAAGAAGGAAGAAGCAAGGAGAAGCGTTGTAGTGCAAAGATCCAAGGCCAAATCAGAGTTAATTGAGGTATTTTCGGAGTTCCATCTTGTTATATGCTTTAAACTCCCATTAGAGCTCTCCTAAGAGCTAGTTGATGCTTGTTCCAAGCCTTACACTTGCATGAACGTCTTATTGAGTCGAAATATCTATGGATCTGAATGTTGGGGTGTTGTAGAGTCCAGATCTACTGTCTTTTTGGAGTTATATTGCATGATAACCATAGACCTACCCATTTTGTGCATCTTTTAGCCTTATTTCCCTTATTCATGAGGTTGTACACGTAAAGTTGGAAACTTTACGTGGTAAATCAGCTTATTGGACCCAGATCTATCAATTGTATGTGTTGGATTAAAAAAAAATCAAGTAAAAATCAGTTGCATGGCGGCAACTCGGCGAGTCGGAAGAACGACTCGACGAGTTGGGTCGCGAGTCCCGAGTTCTTCAGTTTTATCAGTGTCGAGTGGACGAGGTGAGTTAGAGAGTGGACTCAGCGAGTTGAGGGTGAACTCAGTGATGGAGGGACTCGGCGAGTCCAAGGCAATCTTCTTGGGATCAAGAACAACTCGTCGAGTCTGTTCATACGACTCGGCGAGTCGGATGAAGATTGTCTGAGTTCTTGGATCAAGAGGGTACTCGTCGAGTCGATGCCAGACTCGACGAGTAGCAGTGAGTAAGAGTGAAAAGTGAGAGTGGGACTCGGCGAGTTGGGTGGCCAACTCGGCGAGTCAGCCCAAAAGATAATTGACTTTGACCGAGGGTAAAAGAATCATTTTACCCCAAGCACAGTGTTTAGTATTTGATTGAGTGTGTTTATGGATTTGTAGCCGAGGAGATTCAGGAGCAGCCGCCGTTAGCTTTCCGAGCCACACACTCAGCAGCCAGCTTACGAGGTGAGTTTCCTTCCAGTAGGAACGGGTCTAAGGCTGAGTCTGTTTCCCTTGTCCGAATGCTGCTTGCTTCGTGCTTGGTGGGGTTCTGAGTAGTGGGAGTTAGCCATTAGGTGAACACGTCACACCACATGTGATCAGGTTTGAATAATCCCAGAGTGCTGGAACTGGCCCTATTGTGCAGCTCTTGTTTGAGTCCAACCGTTGTAGGGACGGATCTTTTACTTGAAGGATTATCTGATCCTCATCACATGTGATGGTGTTTAGGTGGTGGCTAACTGGCATTATGAGGAGACCTACAGCAGCTGAGGACCAGTCGCGTTGAGCTTGAAGTTTCCCTAGGGCAAGCCTAGGGTGAGAGTAGTAGAGAATAGCAGCGGTAGAAGTGACTTGGGGGAGTCAAGGCAGTTCTTGAGGAAAGTATGGATAGATGTGGAAGGTAGTAGGGGCCCATACTACTGAAAGCAGAGGATCCGTACTCGAATCAAGGAAGGCCAAGGCAAGACCAGGAAGCTAGTAGTAGTATCATGATCCCTTGAGATATTTCAGTGTTCTGATGTTGTTATGATATGTTTCAGAATGATAGTTTTGCGTCCGAGGCCAGCAGCCGGCAGTTCAGATGCCGGAGGGGGATCAGGATCGGGATCAGGCCCGGAGGCCGGGCAGATGGATGAGCAGACTAGGGAGTTCCTTTCTTCTGAGGTTACCCGCATCATACTAGAGCAGACTCCTGTGATCTTCGGTACGATCAAGGAGGGTATTTTAGAGCTGATGGATGAGAGATTGAGTACTTTCCGTGCTGAGATGGCGGCCGTGATGGGGTCGCGCACACTTACGTTCAGGTAGTTCAGGGCATGCGGGGATCCAGACTATCATGGGGTGCGGGACCCCATAGCGAGTACTAGATGGTTGGCGGATGTGGCCAACGCTTTCCGCACTAGCAGGTGTCCCGAGGGGGACAAGGTCAGATTGGCGTCCTGTCTTCTGAAGGACAGGGCACGGGATTGGTGGGAGGAGGTCGGACATGCCATCGGGGATGATGCGGCATTGGATGCCATGACCTGGGCCGATTTCTCTACCAGGTTCAGGGCGGAGTTTGCACCAGTCATTGAGGTGCAGCAGTTAGCTAGGGAGTTTCAGGACCTTACCCAGACTACAGAGACAGTGGTGGAGATCACCGCCAAGTTCAGGGAGAGGGCCCTTCTTGTTCCTCAGTATGCAGCCGATGAGGAGATGAAGAAGGCCCGTTATCATGAGATGCTGCGGAGTGACATTCGCATGTTTGTGAGCCGGTCCAGTTGTAAAATGCTGGACGACATGATTGCCAGAGCTAGAGAGAGGGAGATTGATCTCGAGATGGAGAAGAAGAGGAAACCGGAGGCGGTTTCGGGTTCAGACAGTGTGGGCAAAAAGCCCAAGGTTTCAGATCACAGGTCTAGGAGTCAGCAGAGCCACGGTCGGTGTGGCAAGTGTGGGAGATTGCACGAGGGGGCGTGCAAGGCAGGGAGTTCCGGCTGCTACAAGTGCGGCCGGACTGGGCATTTGAGTAGGGATTGTACGGCCCCTGCTACTACGGTTACAACATCAGATCTGATTTGCTTTCAATGCAATCAGAAGGGACATAAAAGGTCCCAGTGTCCCAGTTTAGCTGCAGCAGGGAAGGTGGTTGCACCTGCCCCTGCCACCTTGAGGATTACGGATGGCCGGCAGGGCCGAGCTGATGTGCCAGTGGCGAAGAGCAGGGCATTTCAGATGACAGCAGAGGAGGCGCGAGCGACTCCTGATGTGGTGATGGGTATGAATCTTTCCTTCATCTCTTAATTGTTATAATATCGTTTGAATATTACTTGATGATATGTTTTATTTAGGGTCGTTCTCGGTGAACGGCATCCCTGCTTTGGTATTGTTCGATTCGGGGGCTACCCGATCATTTGTATCGCTTGCGCTTAGCAAGAGATTTAGCAGAGCTCCAGGGGAGCTGGATTGTCCATTAGAGGTTGAGATAGCAGATGATAGGACCGTGAGGGTCGGCAGAGTACATAGAGGGTGTTCCCTTCAGATATTTGATGAGCAGTTTTCAGTGGACCTGGTTCCTATTCCCCTGCGTGGGAATAATGTTATTGTGGGCATGGATTGGCTGAGCCCCAATGGGGCGGTGATTGATTGTGAGCTTCAGCTAGTGAGGGTTCGCACTCCCAGTGGGGGAGAGATAGTGATTCAGGGCGAGAGGCCCCAGCGAGGACCGATCTTTTGTTCCGCCGCAAGGGCGAGGCGCTATGTTCAGCAGGGTTGCGCCGGTTTTGTAGCTTACGTCTTGGATGCCCGGGAGAAGGGCAAGGCGACGATTGATGATGTTCCTATTGTTCGTGACTACCCGGATGTGTTTCCCGAGGATTTGCCGGGGATACCTCCAGAGAGGCAGGTTGAGTTCAGGATCGACCTAGTTCCTGGTGCGGCTCCGATAGCCAAAGCACCGTATCGACTTGCTCCCCCTGAGATGCAGGAATTGTCTACACAGCTTCAGGAGCTGTTAGACAAGGGTTTCATTCGGCCGAGCAGTTCGCCTTGGGGAGCGCCGATCTTATTTGTGAGGAAGAAGGATGGGTCGCATCGTATGTGCATTGATTATCGGGAGTTGAACAAAGTAACGGTGAAGAACCGTTACCCACTTCCGAGGATAGATGACTTGTTTGATCAGCTTCAGGGAGCGTCTTGGTTCTCCAAGATCAATCTACGCTCCGGTTATCATCAGATGAGGGTTAGAGATGAGGATGTACAGAAGACTGCTTTCAGGACCCGGTATGGTCATTATGAGTTCGTGGTGATGCCATTTGGGCTCACTAATGCCCCAGCCGCATTCATGGATCTCATGAACCGCGCGTGCAGACCGATGCTGGATCGGTCGGTGATAGTGTTTATAGATGACATCTTGGTGTATTCCAAGACACAGGGGCAGCACGAGGAGCACCTGCGGGAGGTGTTGGAGACTTTGAGGAGGGAGAGACTTTTCGCAAAGTTCTCCAAGTGTGAGTTCTGGTTGCGCGAGGTGCAGTTTCTTGGTCATCTTGTCAACCAGAAGGGTATTTTGGTAGATCCGGCCAAGATTGAGGCCGTGATGCAGTGGGAGGTCCCGAGGTCTCCATCTGAGATTCGGAGCTTCCTGGGGTTGGCAGGGTATTATCGGAGATTTATTCAGGACTTCTCCAAGATAGCAGTGCCGCTCACCCGACTAACCAAGAAGTCGGTGGTTTTTCGTTGGGGGCCTGAGCAGCAGGCGGCGTTCGAGACTCTCAGGCAGAGATTGTGCGAGGCTCCGATCCTTACCTTGCCAGAAGGAGTAGAGGATTTCGTAGTCTATTGTGATGCATCGATCACAGGTATGGGAGCAGTATTGATGCAGCGAGGCCATGTAGTAGCTTATGCCTCGAGACAGTTGAAGCCTCACGAGGCTAATTATCCTACCCACGATTTGGAGCTGGGGGCAGTTGTGTTTGCCCTCAAGATTTGGAGACATTACCTTTATGGGGTCCGCTGTACTATATACACGGATCACAAGTGTTTGAGATATCTTATGGATCAGCCGAGTTTGAACATGAGGCAGAGGAGATGGTTAGACGTGCTGAAGGACTATGACTGTGAGATCCTTTATCATCCAGGGAAGGCCAATGTGGTGGCCGACGCCCTGAGCCGCAAGGTGTCGACGGCCCCTATCAGAGATCTGTGTATGAGGATGATAGTGATCACTCCATTGTTGGAGCGGATCAAGGAGGCTCAGATGGAGGGCCTCAAGGAGGAGAGGCAGAAGTGCGAGAGGATAGTGGGCCGAGTAGCTTCGTTTGATTACGACAGTCGGGGTTTGTTGACGCTTCATGGTAGGATATGGGTACCGTACTGGGGTGGGGTACGGCAAGTATTGATGGACGAGGCTCATAAGTCTCGATTTTCTATCCACCCAGGAGCGACGAAGATGTATCGAGATCTTCGATCTGATTATTGGTGGCCCTACATGAAGCGAGACGTCGCTTGGTATGTGGAGAGATGTTTGACCTGCCGGAAGGTCAAGGCGGAGCACCAGAGACCTCACGGCAAGATGCAGCCGTTAGACATTCCCGTGTGGAAATGGGAGGATATCACCATGGATTTTGTCACCAAGCTCCCCAGGACCGCACGTGGAGTGGACTCGATATGGGTAGTAGTGGATCGATTGACGAAGAGTGCCCATTTTATTCCGATTCAGGAGAGTATATCGGCGGAAAAGTTAGCCGATATCTATGTGCGAGAGATTGTGGCACGTCATGGAGTGCCGGTATCGGTGGTGTCGGACCGAGATGTTCGTTTCACGTCCAGATTCTGGAAGCGATTCCACGACGAGATGGGTACTCGTCTCCATTTCAGCACCACTTTTCATCCTCAGACTGACGGGCAGAGCGAGAGGACGATTCAGACTCTCGAGGACATGCTTAGGGCATGTGTTTTAGATTTTGGGGGCAGTTGGGATACGTATCTTCCGTTAGCGGAATTCTCGTATAACAACAGTTATCATGCGAGTATTGATCGACCTCCTTTTGAGATGTTATATGGCAGGAAGTGCAGGACCCCGATTTGTTGGGGCGAGGTCGGCCATCGAGTTATAGGGAGCACCGAAGTGGTGCTCAAGACGACAGAATTGATCCAGCAGGTCCGTAGTAGGCTGCAGACTGCGCAGAGTCGGCAGAAGAGCTACGCCGACAGGAGGCGTTCGGACTTGGAGTTCCAGGTGGGAGATATGGTTCTTCTGAAAGTCTCACCTTGGAAAGGTGTCATTAGGTTCCGGAAGAGGGGCAAATTGGGCCCCAGATTTATTGGTCCTTTCAGGGTTTTGGCCCGGGTGGGTCGGGTTGCTTATCGATTAGATCTCCCTGAGGAGCTTAGTCAGATACACAACATCTTCCACGTGTCGCAGTTAAGGAAGTGTTTGGTGGATGAGACGACAGTCATTCCCTTAGAGGATATCCAGGTTGATAGCGGCCTGAATTATATCGAGAAGCCGGTCGCGATTCTGGAACGGAAGACCAAGACCTTGAGGAACAAGGTAATTCAGCTAGTAAAGGTGCAGTGGCAGCACCGGAAGGGGTCTGAATGGACGTGGGAGGCTGAAGAGGAAATGAGATCGCACGACCCGGAGTTATTTGCAGATCCAGCCGTAGCAGACTTCGAGGACGAAGTCTGAGATAAGTGGGGGAGAATTGTAACGACCCGTTCCCGGTATGTTGATTTATTGGTAATTATAGTGAGTTTTTCAAGAGGGACTCGGCGAGTTCTAGCCTGACTCGCCGAGTAGGGTCGCGCCTGAGGGCACGCGTGAGCCGGGGACTTGGCGAGTCCATATCCCTGACTCGGCGAGTCCATCTGTCTGGGTGAAACCCTAAAATCCCCGGGTTGCCCACTATTTATACCACCTTATAGCCCCATCCTCGCCTCCCTCACCCTGAGAACACAGTGAGAGAACCCTAATCCTCCCTTGAAGAGCTTATATGTGTGTTGGTGCCATTTTGTGAAGGTGTGAAGAAGGAGAAGAAGGAAGAAGCAAGGAGAAGCGTTGTAGTGCAAAGATCCAAGGCCAAATCAGAGTTAATTGAGGTATTTTCGGAGTTCCATCTTGTTATATGCTTTAAACTCCCATTAGAGCTCTCCTAAGAGCTAGTTGATGCTTGTTCCAAGCCTTACACTTGCATGAACGTCTTATTGAGTCGAATTATCTATGGATCTGAATGTTGGGGTGTTGTAGAGCCCAGATCTACTGTCTTTTTGGAGTTATATTGCATGATAACCATAGAACTACCCATTTTGTGCATCTTTTAGCCTTATTTCCCTTATTCATGAGGTTGTACACGTAAAGTTGGAAACTTTACGTGGTAAATCAGCTTATTGGACCCAGATCTATCAATTGTATGTGTTGGATTCAAACAAAATCAAGTAAAAATCAGTTGCATGGTGGCAACTCGGCGAGTCGGAAGAACGACTCGACGAGTTGGGTCGCGAGTCCCGAGTTCTTCAGTTTTATCAGTGTCGAGTGGACGAGGTGAGTTAGAGAGTGGACTCAACGAGTTGAGGGTGAACTCAGTGATGGAGGGACTCGGCGAGTTGTTCATCAACTCGGCGAGTCCAAGGCAATCTTCTTGGGATCAAGAACAACTCGTCGAGTCTGTTCATACGACTCGGCGAGTCGGATGAAGATTGTCTGAGTTCTTGGATCAAGAGGGTACTCGTCGAGTCGATGCCAGACTCGACGAGTAGCAGTGAGTAAGAGTGAAAAGTGAGAGTGGGACTCGGCGAGTTGGTTGGCCAACTCGGCGAGTCAGCCCAAAAGATAATTGACTTTGACCGAGGGTAAAAGAGTCATTTTACCCCAAGCGCAGTGTTTAGTATTTGATTGAGTGTGTTTATGGATTTGTAGCTGAGGAGATTTAGGAGCAGCCGTCGTTAGCTTTCCGAGCCACACACTCAGCAGCCAGCTTACGAGGTGAGTTTCCTTCCAGTAGGAACGGGTCTAAGGCCACAATGCCGGCCCGTTCAGTTAGCAGTAATTTCCGGATTTAGGTCCGATGCAGTAGCTAGCATGTTCGATGCCTTCGTGGCTCGAACAGGATTTATGTGCTATGTTTTATGTGTTAAGTATTATGTGTTCCGGGCCACGGCCCGATGTAGCATGTCGTATATGTGTTATGCTAGTTGATGTGTTATGCTATGCCATGTTCAGTCAGTCAGTTCCGGACTTCGGTCCGATGCAGTCAGTTCCGGACTTCGGTCCGATGCAGGGGACAAGGTCCCAATCAGTTCCGGACTTCGGTCCGATGCAGTTAGTTCCGGACTTCGGTCCGATGCAGGGGACAAGGTCCCAGTCAGTTCCAGACTTCGGTCCGATGCAGTTAGTTCCAGACTTCGGTCCGATGCAGGGGACAAGGTCCCAGTCAGTTCCGGACTTCGGTCCGATGCAGTTTCCGGGCTTCGGCCGGATGCAGTGGGCAAGGCCCAGTATGTGTTTATATGTTATTGTATGGTATGTGGTATTTTGGGGGAGCTCACTAAGCTTCGTGCTTACAGTTTCAGTTTGGTTTCAGGTACTTCCGCAAGCAAAGGGAAGAGCTCAGGGTGACAGCATCGCACACACCACAGCATAGCTTTTATCCTGGGGATGTCTCTTGATGTTTTGGGTTGATGTAGTATGATACAGTTTTCCACACAATATTTTATTATGTTTTGGGGATACATCACGTATGTTTATTGTTATGTTACTTATATTATGGTTTTGATTATATTGAAAAACGAAAATTTTTGGGTCGTGTTTTTGGGTCGTTTCAATATCGTAACAAACTGAGCAAAAAAGCACATAACGGGTCCACAGCTTTATAGATTGGAATACCCCTGGGCCCACAGTGTGAGTATGGAATACCTACCGGGACCTCAGCTCACATCTGGATTGCTACCGAGCCCTCAGTACGCGTCTGGAATGCCTACCGGGCCCTCAGCTCATATCTGGAATGCCCCCTAGTCCTCAGTATGAGTCTGGAATGCTTACCGGGCCCTCAGATCATATCTGGAATACTCTAGGGTTTGTTGGCTACCGCACGGAGTAGTATAGCCTGAACCCATCCCACATAACATATCACATGTAACAGATAATGCACATACCGGAAATCAATCAGTATCACAGGTAGTCCTACAGTCCTACCCTCAAGCGTATCAAACTAGCATGCATAACTAACTTCGAATCAACATAATACAACTACTAGGATATCATCTCCAATGGGCCAACCTTGGTGCCTTAGACCCCCTTGGGAGATTTATGAAAAAGGTTGTGTGGTACTTTTAGGTGGTGGGGTTCGTGTTGGACCCGAGAGTTGAGCTATCTTATTTCCGACGACTGTTGCGAGGTGAGTTATCCTCACTATACTAAGGGGGTCTAAGGCACCAAGGCCGGCCCATTGGAGATGATATCCTAGTAGTTGTATTATGTTGATTCAAAGTTAGTTATGCATGCTAGTTTTATACGCTTGAGGGTAGGACTGTAGGACTACCTGTGATACTGATTGATTTCCGGTATGTGCATTATCTGTTACATGTGATATGTTATGTGGGATGGGTTCAGGCTGTACTGCTCCGTGCGGTAGCCAACAAACCCTAGAGTATTCCAGATATGATCTGAGGGCCCGGTAAGCATTCCAGACTCATACTGAGGACTACGGGGCATTCCAGATACGAGCTGAGGGCCCGGTAGGCATTCCAGATGCGTACTGAGGGCTCAGTAGCAATCCAGATGTGAGCTGAGGGCCCGGTAGGTATTCCATACTCACACTGTGGGCCCAGGGGTATTCCAATCTGTAAAGTTGTGGACCCGTTATGTGCTTTTTTGCTCAGTTTGTTACGATATGTTAACGTGTGACACGGTTATGTGGACTGTATATGTATCGGTATTTTGGGGGTAACTCACTAATCTCTCGGGCTTACAATTTCAGTTTATTATTTCAGGTACCTCAGGGGATCGCAGCAAGGCAAAAGCATGATCGTACAGCTCCTCCTATTGTGTTATGTTTCTGGGAAAACTATGATATAAATGTATTTTGAAAACAAAGTTGTAATGTTTTGACGAATTCGACGTGTTTTTGAAAGTTTAAATTTGGCTTAAATTTTTTAGTGTTAGAAAATGTAAATGTAGTCATGAAATGCGCCTACTTAATCAAGATTCCCCTAATAAATATTCAAGTGCATTACAAAGTTGTACATGCATGAATAATGTTCTTTCGTAGGTTATGTTTTAAAGAGAAGCAAGAATGAATCTCAAAAAGTCATTAATATCAGTAGGAGATAATGTGGGATTTTTTGTAAATGAGTAAAGGGAAAATGAATCAGGAGGGTAACCAACTGTTGCGTTTGTTCTCATTTGGTCCCTTTCCTTTTTTTTTGTACTCAATATTGATGGGTTTTAGCCATAAGAACTTTCCTATGTGCGCATGCAAAACCCTAATGCTTGGATCTAGGCTTTCTAATAAACATGCTTTTGAATCCAAGACTTCTAATGGCTAATTAGGTTAAACAACAATATTAAAACAGATCTAGAATCATACCTTTGAATCCCTTGTTGATCTTGTTTGTCTTGGAGCTTCTAGAGTCACAAATGTCACTCCTCTAATGGCTTACAAACACCAATAGCAAGCAAGATGATTTAGGAGAGAGGAGAGGGGAGGAAATCGACCAGAGGTTCCTTGCTTAAGGTTGTGTGTCGAATTCCCTCACCCATAGGGGCTATTTATACTATTAGACTCCTTAAGGGTTTCACCCTAAACCCTAATTGGATAATCTTCTCTTAAGGCTATCCAAATCCATTCCATAGATAACCCTATGGACGATTTGAGCTATCCTAAAGCTCTTAGAATCCGTCCAAGGTATATCCTAATGGATTTACAGTCTAAAGTCTAACTATCAAACAATTGACAGTTTATACCCTCTTATTTAATTAATCTCTTTAAGTCACCAAATTAATACCAATCAATTTATGACTTATATTAATCAAATAGCCAAATATTATTTCTTATAATATTTACACTCTCTTAACAAATCATCCTTCAAGTTGCTATGGTGAAGGCAACCCAAAAGGACCATGCACAACCAAATATAGTTATAGCCTTAGATACTATTCCAACAGTCTCCCACTTGGATAAGTCTAGTAACTATACAAGTACAATTCGGTTTGCAATCGTAGCTCTCAAAGACGCTGTCAACTCTGATCTAATCAATCTTGTCCTTTAGATAAGGGATCGTACAGCCCTCTGTTGGATATCATGCTGACAATCCTATGGAATGGTTAGTCTAGCATTTAGATTTCTCGATCTTGGATTTATTTGACATAGAACTTAATCGAACACATCAATTCAGTTCTGACCGGGCCCGACACATAAGTCAAATCAAATCATCGAGTGGCCAAGATATCTCTTCTATCCTCTTAGGATAAAATTTACAGATAAACTTTGACTTATATGCATTTACTTATTCATTAACCAACTATACACAACAATGCGTTTTATAACATCAAGTTACTGATGCGTTTTCGCATTATCAATGCACAATCAATTAACAAATAATAAACCATATATCTAGGTTTTAAGACCATATGATATTATCGTCTTGCGATCACCTTTTATATCGTATTCCATAAAGTGATTCCAGCAAGCGCGGGTTTATTCCAATGCTCAAAACCAGTTCATAAGCACTCATGAACGTTGCAGCAACCCTTGCTATGTCTAACACCATTTAGACATTCTACACACCAATTCATGACAATCTTCATTCATATCTACTCCCGACATATGAACGATTGTGGACCATTTGAATAATTCGATTATTCCTAATAAACTCAATTATTCTGGAAGTCAAAACATGCAAAGTGAAACAATAGTTAAACAACTAACATGTGACAGTAACTTTACTCATAAATAAAACTCCTTTATTTAATCATCAAATGTTAATTACATTTATCTATTATACGTTTCTAATACTATCTAATCTACACTAATATCATCCTTCAGCCCAATACTCCTAGCATGCTGCAGGTGCTTAACCCTACTTAGTCCCTTCGTAAGCGGATCTGCTGGGTTATTGTGACAACCCGAAATTTTCATTTGTACGAACATCATCTATTCAATAGAAGCTAGTCCAATTTCTGTAAATTTCAGACTTGTCCGAACAAGTTTGTGTACATTAGGGTTTACGTTTCTGGACATATCTGGAGAATGAATGCTCCTATGATCGTGAAACTTGAACACTGTAAGTTTCACAATATTATAGTCCGACTCCCGGAATAAAAATATTTTCTGTCAAAATATTCCAGGACTATAAATAGTTTTCAGAACTAAATTAGTTCATTATTTACAATTCCAACTAGAGAAAAGCCAATTCTCTCTGACGGATCTTCGGGTTTTCATCCCGGATTGTGAGTCTGCTTTCCTAAACATGTTTTAATGCTTCCTATATGCCTTATAACATCATTTATATGTCCAAAACACAAGATCCGTGAGTTTACCGCCCAAGAACGTTCTTGGGGAGTAAACTCCAAAACGAAGCCAAATGGCTTCCTAGTCCCGATTCCGTCTTAGACAACGAGTAAAGGACCTTGTGTATGATCTTTATGGACCAAAAAGCAACCAAAATCAACAAAGTTAGAGGAGTTTACGGCCAAAGAACTCTTGGGCCGTAAACCCCTTTTTAATGGACAAACATGCCCTAACTTGCCTCCTTGAGCCTAAGGACTTTAACCACTAGTACTTGTGCTTGTTTTGGACATAAAAACACTTCCAAATGAAAGAGTTTTAGGAGTTTACGGCCAAGGAAAGGATCTTGGGCCGTAAACCCCCTTTTCTTGTGTAAAAATCATTCCAAGCACATCTAAGGCCTTAAGACAAATTACCTTGCATACTTGGGACTAGAATGGAGAGTAGAACACATCAAAACTACTCCTTGAAAGGAGTTTACGGCCAATGAACATATCTTGGGCTGTAAACTCCAAGTGATGCCCTAAATGTGTGCATCTTGTCCCCATAAGCCTTAGATAAATTCATGGAAGCCATCCTTGATGTTTAAGAGCCTCAAATCAATTTAAATCCAAGAGTTTACGGCCGTAAACTCTAGGGTGAATTCCTTTAGGCCGTAAACTCCCATATGGAGTGTTCTAGAGCCTTAAACTACTTCATGTGTTATTCCAACAAAGCTAGGAGTGAGCTAGGACCAAGATAGCACCATAAAACACCCAAAACCAACCTTTGAGGAGTTCACGGCCATAAACCCATGAGTTTACGGCCGTAAACTCCAAGATGTGGGGTTTGTTGGGTGGTAAACTCCTATACAAGGCCATTTGATGTTTCAAACCCTTTTGCCTTGTCCCGTAACAACTTAGATGCAACCATTTGAACCTTAAACACTCATAAGAGTGATTACATGTTCCTAATTGTATTAACTTACTTTGTTAAGTTATTATGTGACTAATTAGTTATATATATATGCTTATTATATGATAACTAGGCTTGTACGTGTGAACAAGTCTCCGATTGACACTTAGCACGGTACCCGATACCTCAATTCAAGCGACTCACCACATGTGAGTTCATACCCCTTGAATCAACCTTTGAAATGATTTTAAATGTTTTAAACACTTTATGGGGGGGGGATACAAGTCAAATACTTATAGTTATTGCTTCAATCACATGTGATTGCCTTTAATCACATGTGATTAATAACTAGGAAAACAACGATTTTTACCAATGTTCAAACTGTTTATCAAACTGTTTCACTTCAAACGTTTTACAAACTCTTTTTACTTATCAAATGCTTTTATTAAACTTTGTTCTACTTCTTATAAATTGCATGCCCATATACGTATAGATGTATAAATAATGTTTAAAAGGCTTAGGAAAGCCACCTATCCTATTTCCTTTTCCTCGATTTGGATGTGGTCTGGTGGAGCTTCGAGTGACCATCCGAAAGTCGTTTCAACATTAGCTATATATAATATATACATGTATAGACATAAAAGTACTTCCATACTCATATTTATCAGACATCAATAGTTAGTTACCATCGGGGTAACACAGTACAATACATATACATATACTAGAAACAATACATATACAATGATACTAGAAACAATACATATGCAATGATACTAGAAACAATACATATACAATGATACTAGAAACAATACATATACAATGATACTAGAAACAATACATATACAATGATACTAGAAACAATACATATACAATGATACTAGAAACAATACATATACATATACTAGAAACAATACATATACAATGATGCTAGAAACAATACATATACATATACTAGAACGAGAAACAGTACATATACATGAATACTTTATTATGGTGATTTAAATCGGAGCATGACTTAACTGTCATGGCTCGAGTTGTAGCCAGAATTCTCTTGAAGGGAGAGCGTTGAGTTTGCGTATAGATCTATACTGGATTGACAATCCTACACCTTGCTGCTAGCTACAGCCGGACCTGCAGGTCTGCGGGTGCCAAACGTCATTCCGTTATTACGACCATTCATTTGTCGTTGTTACTAGTCAATAGTATGGTGCAATTTATCACGTAATGCCTTAATATAAATCCGGTTTAAGGTAGTTAGTACCACAGTAGTTCTTAAAACACAAAGGCTACAGTACTACATTAATTTACCCATTACATATTTTAGTGATAACCTCACTTACACGTTTACGTACAAACTATATTTTGATAAATGATAGTTACATTTGGGAAATTACACACTTTTACATCAAGCGAACATACAAAACAGTTAAGCCTTGGTAGAAGGCTTCTTTAATAGAAAATATAGGTTTTTCTGAGAGATTGAAACTTTTACAATCGATTGCAAACTTTTACATACATTTTACAAACTTATACTTGATACAGATTCAAACATTTTTGAAGAACAACTTCTGACACTAAAATACTTATGAACTCACCAGCTTAATGCTGATAAACTCTTTCAAAATAACTTGTATTCTCAGGTCGTCAGTAGACAGGTACCGAGACCAGCTTTTGAGAAGATGGAGCGCATTCAAGACTCATCTTATTATTTTGATATACGTTATTTTTGGTGTCTATAATGTACAGAACACGCTTGTATTAAAATTATATATATTTAATGCAATGGATGATGTTGTTTGCTTATTTACATTTACTGTGTTGTGATACTTACATGACGTCCTCCGCCCCAGAACGTTTCCGCCGTTCTTGGTTTTGGGGTGTGACAGATTGGTATCAGAGCATTGTTTATAGTGAATCAAGTATATCAACCCATAAAAGATATACTAAACTATAAACCCATTTGGGATTAAAACACTCTGACCAAGAGTCTATACTTAAAATACTAAAATATTTAATTAAGTATACTAGTCTACATTCATACTAAAACCAGTGTCACAACGACAAGAACAAAAGTATTACGATTGTTAAATATCACAGGTAAGCTCGGGGATATATGGTCAGCCCTGGGAATGGCATAGCCTGATCAACTATGCTGGTCCGAGGAGTGATTAGCATATGCCCTAGAATGGTTGTGATGTGTTAACAAGTCTAAAAACTTACCAACAATACCACAAGAAGATTCAATAGAACTTAAACTTAAAATACTATAGGTGTATTTTGTACTACCAACTACTTGTATACTATATCTTTGTACCTCTCTTCTCGCGTAGATTTAGATGGCTGGATTCCATCACGGCGACCCGTACTTTCCAAATGAAGGTAACGCAGGATGGCTCGAAGCAGAGTCTGACGATGAACACCCAATTCCATTGGATGATCATCAAGCTGAAGGCTTCTCAGATGGATCAGACTCTGAGCCGGAAGTCAACAACCTACCTCTAGTAGGTCAAGCCCCGAACAACAACCCTCCACCAGCTTTTCTAGGTCCCACTCCCTTGTGGGTAGATAACTTGAATCGTTGGAGTGACGAACAGGGTCAACCCTTACCATACTTTGGGGACCGAACCTTTTACAACGTTAGCGATGGTGGCTCTGCTGACCGAGCTCTACCTGTCCTTATCCGTAGGATATCTCGTAAGGTCGAGCAAGGTTGAGCAGCCATCGACCGAGTCGTAGAGATTGATGCCAACTCTGGTGTCAACACAGTCCGCATTCGCCGTCTCGAAGAAGATATGGAACGGACCCGGAGAACCAATGAAACTCTGCAGCAACGTCTGGTTGCCTCTCAAGCTGAGGTCATGGAACTTCGAGCTCATCAAAGAGCTCATGAACGACACCTTCAAGAGGTGGTACGTCAAATGAGAGACCTCAGGGTTCTCCCGATGAATACTCATCGCCGTTAGATGATGTCTAGTACATCATTATCTTTTGGGTTAAGGATTAGTCTTTTAACATCTGTGCTCTAAGTAGCACTTATCTGTAAAATATTCCTAACTTTCAGTACTCTAACTAGGAATCTAGGAACTGTCAAACTTTCTGTATGGTATGATGTAAGACCTACTGTTAGGTCAATTTTCATTGAACTCGTTACATCAGTAATACCAGTATTATTTGACAACTACCTACTCTGTGGGATAAATCTTTGCATTTGGGTTTTCTTACACATCATTCTGGTTATGAACACAAACACTCATTCAATTGTTGGGCTATGGTTAGTTAGTCCATGTGTCATTCGCACATTTCTTACAAATTGATTCTTACCACTTTTCTCATTTTTATAAACTTATAGTTGAAAGATGCCTCCTCGTAAATCTCCCAGGGCTAGGAATAATCCTGTGCCTCCACCGCCTCCTTCACCTGCAGTCATCGATACTGCCGCTCTGAACGCTGCCGTAGCTGCAGCAGTGGCAACTGCCATGGCTCAGTATCACTCATCGGATGCTAGCAGAGGTGGAACCCCGGTTAACTCCATTCCGGTGGAAACTCCTGTGCGCTCGAGAGAGTGCTCTTACAAGGATTTCACCAACTGTAAGCCGAAACCCTTCCATGGGACCGGCGGAGTCATTGCCCTTTCGCAATAGTTCGAGAAGACTGAATCAGTCTTCGAAATCTGTTCTTGCCCTGCTGCGTGGAAAATCAAATATGCCGCATGCACCTTCGAAGGGAAGGCACTGACGTGGTGGAACAGCCACGTTAAATCTCTAACTCTCGTTGTGGCCAACGACATAGGCTGGGATAGGATGAAAGACCTCATGATTGAGGAATACTGCCCGAGGGGCGAGATCCAAAAACTGGAACAGGAGCTTTGGAGCCTGACCATGAAGGGCACCAACATTATCGCTTACACTGCCCGATTTAGCGAACTGGTGGCCCTCTGCCCGAATATGGTTCCCACTGAAGGGAAGAAGATTGAAAGGTACATATGGGGGCTAGTTCCTCCGTATCAGGGGAATGTCTTAGCATCCAACCCCGCTACCTTCGATAGTGCCAAGCAACTGGCACAGCGAATCATTGACCATGGTTTCAAAACCCCTACAACCACAACAACCCTAGCCATCTCAGAACCATCCAAACCCGCTGACACCAAGCGGAAGTTCTGGGATGACAAGAAGAGGCAGCGAGCTGCCAAGAAGCAGCAAACTGTGGCTGTACATGCCGCAGTAACCCCTGCTGCTACTGCACCGACGAAGCAGTATGCTAGAAGTTTGCCGAAGTGCAACAAATGCAACTTCCACCACAACGGCCCCTGCCGTGAAATGCAGTGCTCTAACTGCAACAGGAAAGGACACACCGTCCGTTTCTGTAAATTTCCGGCGCAACCAATCACGCAAGTCCCTGGCTCTGGCGCGAGCCCAACTTGTTATGGATGTGGCGAAACAGGCCACTATAAGAGGGACTGCCCTAAAGCGAGGAATACTGGAGGAGCAGGGAGGGTACTAGCTATAGGCCACGGGGAAGCAGTCGCTGACCCGACAGTGGTGACTGGTACGTTCCTCCTCGATAACTCCTATGCATGCATTCTGTTCGATAGTGGAGCGGAGCGAAGCTTCGTAAACCACAAATTTGCTCGCATGCTTAAACCACAACCACACACACTTAAAGAACAATTCACAGTAGAAATGGCTAACGGCAAAACAGAAAACACCAGTAGCATATACTTAGGGTGTATCCTAACCCTAGATAACCATTCATTCCCAATCGACCTCATGCCGGTCTCAATAAAAAGTTTCGACATCATCATCGGCATGGATTGGTTGAGTCTACATCGCGCCGACATCATGTGCTTCGAGAAAGCAATCCGACTAAACCTTCCGTCTAACGAAACTCTTATAGTCTACGACGACAAACCTGGTGCGAGTCTTCGCATTATATCTAGTATTCAAGCACAGAAATATCTGCGCAAAGAATACCACGCATTCCTTGCTCACGTCGTCGACACGAACCTCGAAACGAAAGAACTCAAGAACATTCCAGTAGTGAGCGACTTTCCCGACATTTTCCCAGAAGAACTACCTGGATTACCTCCGCAACGACAGGTCGAATTCCGTATCAACTTAGTCCCAGGAGCTACCCCAGTAGCCAAGTCTCCCTACCGATTAGCACCAGCAGAGATGCAGGAATTATCTGGTCAACTTAACGAACTACTCAGAAAGGGCTTCATAAGACCAAGCTTCTCACCTTGGGGAGCACCGGTCTTGTTTGTTAAGAAGAAATACGGATCATTCCGTATGTGTATCGACTACAGGGAACTCAACAAACTGACGGTCAAAAATCGTTACCCTCTACCTCGCATAGACGATTTATTTGACCAACTGCAAGGGGCGAACTATTTTTCTAAAATTGATCTAAGATCCGGATATCACCAGTTACGAGTGCTAGAGGAGGATGTTCCAAAGACAGCCTTCCGAACTCGTTACGGACACTACGAGTTCGTGGTGATGCCATTCGGATTGACCAATGCGCCAGCAGTTTTCATGGACCTGATGAACAGAGTATGCCGACCTTACTTGGATCAGTTCGTCATCGTTTTCATTGACGACATCCTGATCTACTCCCGGAGTGAGGAAGAGCATGGCGATCACCTCCGACTAGTATTAGGAACTTTACGAACGGAGAAACTTTATGCGAAGTTCTCGAAATGTGAATTTTGGATCCGAAGAGTCGAATTCTTAGGACACGTGGTAAGCGAAGAGGGAATCCACGTGGACCCCTCCAAAATTAAAGCCATTGAGAACTGGTCAGCACCGAAAACGCCGACAGAAATTCGTCAATTTCTAGGTCTTGCTGGCTACTACCGCAGATTCATTCAGAATTTCTCCCGAATAGCGAAACCTCTTACAACCCTGACCCAGAAAGGCATGGCCTTTGACTGGGAAGAGAAACAAGAGAGAGCGTTCCAAACGCTCAAACGATCCTTGTGCACCGCGCCAATACTATCTCTCCCCAAAGGGATAGAATACTTCGTAGTCTATTGCGATGCATCGAACCAAGGGCTCGGGTGTGTTCTGATGCAACGAGGTAAGGTCATCGCCTACGCCTCCCGACAGTTGAAGACACACGAAGTTAACTATACGACACACGATCTTGAACTGGGAGCAGTAGTGTTTGCTCTGAAGATCTGGAGACATTACTTGTATGGAACGAAGAGCACTATCTTTACCGACCACAAGAGTCTACAACACATATTCGATCAGAAGGAGCTCAACATGAGGCAACGACGGTGGGTCGAGCTACTCAGTGATTACGAATGCGATATTCGTTATCATCCGGGTAAAGCCAACGTAGTAGCAGACTCCCTGAGTCGGAAAGAATATTCTGGTCGCAAGGTCAAGTCACTATCAATAACCATCCATTCACACTTGTCTAACCAAATTCAGGCGGCCCAACTTGAAGCCATGAAACCTGAAAATGTGACGGGTGAATCCCTTAGAGGAATGGACAAGAACTTAGAATCCAAGGGTGACGGAGCCTTATACTTCATGAATCGGATTTGGACACCGAAACACGGTGGTTTCCGAGACCTAGTCATGACCGAGGCGCACAACACTCGGTATTCCGTCCACCCAGGTTCAGATAAGATGTATCTGGATCTTAAAAAGCTATATTGGTGGCCTAATATGAAAGCAGAGATTGCTACCTTCGTAAGTAAATGCCTTACTTGCGCAAAGGTAAAGGTCGAATACCAGAAGCCCTCTGGTTTACTGCAACAACCAGAAATTCCAGAATGGAAGTGGGAGCGGATCACTATGGATTTCATAACCAAGTTGCCCAAGACAACGGGTGGACTTGATACCATATGGGTCATCGTTGATAGATTGACCAAGTCTGCACACTTCCTACCTATCAAAGAAACCGACAAAATGGAGAAACTTACGAGAACATACATTAGGGAAGTCGTACGATTACATGGTGTACCTATATCCATTATCTCCGATCGAGATAGTAGGTTCACCTCAAGATTTTGGCAATCACTACAACATTCCCTAGGAACAAGGCTGGACATGAGCACAGCCTACCATCCACAGACTGACGGACAGATTGAGAGAACAATCCAGACTTTAGAAGATATGCTGCGTGCTTGTGTAATTGACTTTGGAAAAGCATGGGATACTCATTTACCCCTCGTCGAATTTTCCTACAACAACAGTTATCACACAAGCATAAAAGCAGCACCATTTGAAGCTCTCTACGGCCGAAAGTGCAGATCCCCTCTGTGCTGGGCTGAGGTGGGTGATACCCAATTAGCGAGAGGGCAAGCTTCCAACAGTACTCTCACTGGTCCGGAAATCATTCGGGAAACGACAGAGAAGATCGTTCAGATTCGTGAACGATTGAAAGCCTCTAGGGACCGACAAAAGAGCTACGCTGATAAACGCAAAAAACCTTTGGAATTTCAGGTGGGAGACCGAGTCCTTCTCAAAGTCTCACCCTGGAAGGGCTTGATACGCTTCGGTAAGCGTGGGAAGCTTAATCCTAGGTACATAGGGCCTTTCGAGATTCTCGCAAGAGTCGGCCCCGTAGCTTACAAACTTGATCTACCCGACACACTTCGTAACATACATTCTACATTCCACATATCTAACTTGAAAAAGTGTCTGTCCGACGAGACTCTCGTAATCCCACTCGACGAAATCGAGATCAACGAGAGCCTCAACTTCGTGGAAGAACTTGTAGAGATCATGGACCGTGAGGTCAAGCAAACGAAGCAAAGTCGTATCCCTATCGTGAAGGTTCGCTGGAACGCCAAGCGAGGACCAGAATTCACTTGGGAACGCGAGGATCAGATGAAACTGAAACATCCTCATCTCTTCGCTTAGTTATTTGTAACTTCTTATTTGCTTAAATTCTAATTTCGGGACGAAATTCCTTCTAACGGGGGGATGATGTGACAACCCGAAATTTTCATTTGTACGAACATCATCTATTCAATAGAAGCTAGTCCAATTTCTGTAAATTTCAGACTTGTCCGAACAAGTTTGTGTACATTAGGGTTTACGTTTCTGGACATATCTGGAGAATGAATGCTCCTATGATCGTGAAACTTGAACACTGTAAGTTTCACAATATTATAGTCCGACTCCCGGAATAAAAATATTTTCTGTCAAAATATTCCAGGACTATAAATAGTTTTCAGAACTAAATTAGTTCATTATTTACAATTCCAACTAGAGAAAAGCCAATTCTCTCTGACGGATCTTCGGGTTTTCATCCTGGATTGTGAGTCTGCTTTCCTAAACATGTTTTAATGCTTCCTATATGCCTTATAACATCATTTATATGTCCAAAACACAAGATCCGTGAGTTTACCGCCCAAGAACGTTCTTGGGGAGTAAACTCCAAAACGAAGCCAAATGGCTTCCTAGTCCCGATTCCGTCTTAGACAACGAGTAAAGGACCTTGTGTATGATCTTTATGGACCAAAAAGCAACCAAAATCAACAAAGTTAGAGGAGTTTACGGCCAAAGAACTCTTGGGCCGTAAACCCCTTTTTAATGGACAAACATGCCCTAACTTGCCTCCTTGAGCCTAAGGACTTTAACCACTAGTACTTGTGCTTGTTTTGGACATAAAAACACTTCCAAATGAAAGAGTTTTAGGAGTTTACGGCCAAGGAAAGGATCTTGGGCCGTAAACCCCCTTTTCTTGTGTAAAAATCATTCCAAGCACACCTAAGGCCTTAAGACAAATTACCTTGCATACTTGGGACTAGAATGGAGAGTAGAACACATCAAAACTACTCCTTGAAAGGAGTTTACGGCCAATGAACATATCTTGGGCTGTAAACTCCAAGTGATGCCCTAAATGTGTGCATCTTGTCCCCATAAGCCTTAGATAAATTCATGGAAGCCATCCTTGATGTTTAAGAGCCTCAAATCAATTTAAATCCAAGAGTTTACGGCCGTAAACTCTAGGGTGAATTCCTTTAGGCCGTAAACTCCCATATGGAGTGTTCTAGAGCCTTAAACTACTTCATGTGTTATTCCAACAAAGCTAGGAGTGAGCTAGGACCAAGATAGCACCATAAAACACCCAAAACCAACCTTTGAGGAGTTCACGGCCATAAACCCATGAGTTTACGGCCGTAAACTCCAAGATGTGGGGTTTGTTGGGTGGTAAACTCCTATACAAGGCCATTTGATGTTTCAAACCCTTTTGCCTTGTCCCGTAACAACTTAGATGCAACCATTTGAACCTTAAACACTCATAAGAGTGATTACATGTTCCTAATTGTATTAACTTACTTTGTTAAGTTATTATGTGACTAATTAGTTATATATATATGCTTATTATATGATAACTAGGCTTGTACGTGTGAACAAGTCTCCGATTGACACTTAGCACGGTACCCGATACCTCAATTCAAGCGACTCACCACATGTGAGTTCATACCCCTTGAATCAACCTTTGAAATGATTTTAAATGTTTTAAACACTTTATGGGGGGGGGATACAAGTCAAATACTTATAGTTATTGCTTCAATCACATGTGATTGCCTTTAATCACATGTGATTAATAACTAGGAAAACAACGATTTTTACCAATGTTCAAACTGTTTATCAAACTGTTTCACTTCAAACGTTTTACAAACTCTTTTTACTTATCAAATGCTTTTATTAAACTTTGTTCTACTTCTTATAAATTGCATGCCCATATACGTATAGATGTATAAATAATGTTTAAAAGGCTTAGGAAAGCCACCTATCCTATTTCCTTTTCCTCGATTTGGATGTGGTCTGGTGGAGCTTCGAGTGACCATCCGAAAGTCGTTTCAACATTAGCTATATATAATATATACATGTATAGACATAAAAGTACTTCCATACTCATATTTATCAGACATCAATAGTTAGTTACCATCGGGGTAACACAGTACAATACATATACATATACTAGAAACAATACATATACAATGATACTAGAAACAATACATATGCAATGATACTAGAAACAATACATATACAATGATACTAGAAACAATACATATACAATGATACTAGAAACAATACATATACAATGATACTAGAAACAATACATATACAATGATACTAGAAACAATACATATACATATACTAGAAACAATACATATACAATGATGCTAGAAACAATACATATACATATACTAGAACGAGAAACAGTACATATACATGAATACTTTATTATGGTGATTTAAATCGGAGCATGACTTAACTGTCATGGCTCGAGTTGTAGCCAGAATTCTCTTGAAGGGAGAGCGTTGAGTTTGCGTATAGATCTATACTAGATTGACAATCCTACACCTTGCTGCTAGCTACAGCCGGACCTGCAGGTCTGCGGGTGCCAAACGTCATTCCGTTATTACGACCATTCATTTGTCGTTGTTACTAGTCAATAGTATGGTGCAATTTATCACGTAATGCCTTAATATAAATCCGGTTTAAGGTAGTTAGTACCACAGTAGTTCTTAAAACACAAAGGCTACAGTACTACATTAATTTACCCATTACATATTTTAGTGATAACCTCACTTACACGTTTACGTACAAACTATATTTTGATAAATGATAGTTACATTTGGGAAATTACACACTTTTACATCAAGCGAACATACAAAACAGTTAAGCCTTGGTAGAAGGCTTCTTTAATAGAAAATATAGGTTTTTCTGAGAGATTCAAACTTTTACAAACGATTGCAAACTTTTACATACATTTTACAAACTTATACTTGATACAGATTCAAACATTTTTGAAGAACAACTTCTGACACTAAAATACTTATGAACTCACCAGCTTAATGCTGATAAACTCTTTCAAAATAACTTGTATTCTCAGGTCGTCAGTAGACAGGTACCGAGACCAGCTTTTGAGAAGATGGAGCGCATTCAAGACTCATCTTATTATTTTGATATACGTTATTTTTGGTGTCTATAATGTACAGAACACGCTTGTATTAAAATTATATATATTTAATGCAATGGATGATGTTGTTTGCTTATTTACATTTACTGTGTTGTGATACTTACATGACGTCCTCCGCCCCAGAACGTTTCCGCCGTTCTTGGTTTTGGGGTGTGACAGATTGGTATCAGAGCATTGTTTATAGTGAATCAAGTATATCAACCCATAAAAGATATACTAAACTATAAACCCATTTGGGATTAAAACACTCTGACCAAGAGTCTATACTTAAAATACTAAAATATTTAATTAAGTATACTAGTCTACATTCATACTAAAACCAGTGTCACAACGACAAGAACAAAAGTATTACGATTGTTAAATATCACAGGTAAGCTCGGGGATATATGGTCAGCCCTGGGAATGGCATAGCCTGATCAACTATGCTGGTCCGAGGAGTGATTAGCATATGCCCTAGAATGGTTGTGATGTGTTAACAAGTCTAAAAACTTACCAACAATACCACAAGAAGATTCAATAGAACTTAAACTTAAAATACTATAGGTGTATTTTGTACTACCAACTACTTGTATACTATATCTTTGTACCTCTCTTCTCGCGTAGATTTAGATGTCTGGATTCCATCACGGCGACCCGTACTTTCCAAATGAAGGTAACGCAGGATGGCTCGAAGCAGAGTCTGACGATGAACACCCAATTCCATTGGATGATCATCAAGCTGAAGGCTTCTCAGATGGATCAGACTCTGAGCCGGAAGTCAACAACCTACCTCTAGTAGGTCAAGCCCCGAACAACAACCCTCGACCAGCTTTTCTAGGTCCCACTCCCTTGTGGGTAGATAACTTGAATCGCTGGAGTGACGAACAGGGTCAACCCTTACCATACTTTGGGGACCGAACCTTTTACAACGTTAGCGATGGTGGCTCTGCTGACCGAGCTCTACCTGTCCTTATCCGTAGGATATCTTGTAATGTCGAGCAAGGTCGAGCAGCCATCGACCGAGTCGTAGAGATTGATGCCAACTCTGGTGTCAACACAGTCCGCATTCGCCGTCTCGAAGAAGATATGGAACGGACCCGGAGAACCAATGAAACTCTGTAGCAACGTCTGGTTGCCTCTCAAGCTGAGGTCATGGAACTTCGAGCTCATCAAAGAGCTCATGAACGACACCTTCAAGAGGTGGTACGTCAAATGAGAGACCTCAGGATTCTCCCGAGGAATACTCATCGCTGTTAGATGATGTCTAGTACATCATTATCTTTTGGGTTAAGGATTAGTCTTTTAACATCTGTGCTCTAAGTAGCACTTATCTGTAAAATATTCCTAACTTTCAGTACTCTAACTAGGAATCTAGGAACTGTCAAACTTTCTGTATGGTATGATGTAAGACCTACTGTTAGGTCAATTTTCATTGAACTCGTTACATCAGTAATACCAGCGGTAGAGGTTCCTTCATCTATCGATTCTTGAATCTCTTCAAGTTCGATTTGCCTCCCACTGTCTCCTTGGCTTATGAGTTCTCGCTCTCGGAAAACTCCTCTCCTCGCAACAAAGATAACATTATCTTTCGGTCTATAGAAGAGATATCCAAAGGAAGTTTGCGGGTAGCCGATGAAAATACATCGCTCACTTCGAGGTTCAAGCTTGTCGTGAGTATCTCGTCTTACGAAAGCCTCGCAACCCCAAACCTTGATATGTGCCAACGAGGGAGCTTTCCCCGTCCACATCGCGTGAGGTGTTTTGGGAACCTTCTTAGTAGGGACTCGGTTAAGGATATGGGCGGCAGTCTCTAAGGCATACCCCCAAAAGAAGATAGGTAGTGAAGCACGACTCATCATAGAGCGAACCATATCCAATAAGGTTCGATTGCGCCTTTCTGCCACACCATTTAACTGCGGTGTCCTAGGAGGCATCAACTGCGAAACTATTCCACACTCCTTGAGATAATCGTGGAATTCAAGACTTAGGTACTCCCCTCCTCGATCGGATCGAAGCATCTTGATTTTTCTGCCCAATTGATTCTCTACTTCATACTTGAACTCTTTGAACTTTTCAAAGGTTTCTGACTTTTGCTTGATTAAATAGATATACCCATATCTACTATAATCATCGGTAAAAGTCACATAGAAGCGGTTCCCATCCTTCGTGGTTGATCTAAAGGGTCCACATACATCGGTATGTATTAGGTCCAATAGTCCCTCACCCCTTTCACAAGTACTCGTGAAGGGTGACTTAGTCATCTTTCCAAGTAAACAAGACTCGCATGTGTCATCTTCCCTAAGGTCGAATGACTCCAACACTCCATCCTTTTGGAGTTGGGCTATGCGTTTCTTATTGACATGTCCAAGACGACAATGCCACAAGGATGCTTTATCCATACTAGTGGAAGAATCAATATTCAAAACATCATTTCCTAAGTTATCAACAATCATAACAGTTTCATATATTCCATTACATGGTATAGCTTCAAAGTAAAAGACACCATTTAGATAAGCCAAAATAGAACCATTCTCATTATTAAAAGAAAATCTAAATCCTTGTCTATATAAACCATGAAATGAAATGATGTTTCTAGCCATTTCTGGCGAATAGCAACAATTGTTCAAATCCAAAACTAAACTATTCTTAAGCACTAAAGAATACACTCCAATCTTGGTCACAGGCGACGATCTTCTGTTCCCCATGATTAGATTGATCCTTCCTTGCTCCACATCCCTACTTCTTCTTAGTCCCTGCACATTAGAACAAATGTGATAACCACAACCGGTGTCAAGAACCCAAGAAATAGCATGATTAGAATCGTTAGATTTGATTGCATATATACCTGCGAAAGATGGCTTGATCTTTTCTTCCTTGATGGCTTGCAGGTAATCCGGGCAGCTTCTCTTCCAATGTCCTATCTTGTGACAGTGGTGGCACTCTGCCTCCTTCGGGTTAGAGCAGGGCTTAGAGGGATCAACTTTGGTCCCACTAGAAGAGGAACCATCTCGGGCTTTCACCTTGCGATAGTGGTTCGAAGAAGCTTTCCTCTTCTTTCCCTTCCCTTGACCAATAGCCAAGACAGGAGCAGCGGATGGATTGGGAGTTGGTGCAACAGACTTGTCCTTGAAATTGCTCTCAGCAACCCTCAAGAGACCTTGGAGTTTACTTAGAGTGACCTCCTCTTTGTTCATGTGGTAGGTCATCCTAAATTGATTGTACATCGGAGGCAAGGAGTGAAGCACCATGTCGATCACCAAGTCTTCGCCGAAGTCAACATTTAACTTGCGAAGGCGGTCGACATACCTTTGCATCTTTTGCAAGTGCACGGTAAGAGATTCTCCATGACCCATCTTGGTGGAAATCATGTTAGTGAAGATCTCGTAACACTCTTGTCTCGCGTTTTTGTGGTACCTCTCCAACAAGTCTTGGTGCATCTCGTATGGATACATGTCCTCGTAGGACTTTTGGAACTCGGAGCTCATGGTGGCGATCATGATGCAATGTACCTGCGTTGCATCTCGTTCATGAGTTTCAAAGGCGGTGATTTCTTCGGGAGTAGCAACTTCGGGGTTGATTTTTCTCGAGCTTCTCGTCGAGGACATACTCTTTATCCTCATAGCGAGCAATGGTGCGAATGTATCTTATCCATTCGCTAAAGTTTATTCCATCGAAGGTGACCTTTTGGCAAAGGCTCATCAACGTGAAAGAACTAGCAGCAGCGTTGTTTGCGTTTGACATCTATAGAAAGGACAAAGATAGATTAGCACAAGAATCCCTAATTATCACCCAATAAGAAAAATTAGGGCTAGGATCCAACAATAACATTTACATACTAGAAAAGGGATGCCGTAATTCAATATGCAAATAAATTGAAGGTAAGTGAATGACGATTCACTAATTCTCCATTACAAAACTTAAACTTTTAGTCCTAAGTGTTTTTGAGAATTCCTAGATCCGGATGAGATTCATTGAACTATTCAATGGCATGTTTAAATCTCGATATACCCCTCTTGTTTGTGACTGGGATGCCGAGGATCACAAAGCGGGTGTGAATTACCATGCAAATTCACATGGTGCCTTCATTGTAACGATCACCTATTCGATGTGCCGGTAAACCACACACGCTCCATCGAACTATGATGAACAATGAATCACCCTTTGCCACCTTTGCTTAGAACCAATTAGTGTGCCGGTAAACCACACACGCTCCACTAACATCTTAGCAAGGTGCAAAGTGTAATTTCATGGGATTGCATCAATTCACTTTTCCTAAAGTAACTAAGATTGGGAAATTTAAAAAAAAAATTAGTTACTTCGTATTTCTTATTATACTTTTAATGCGAGGATGAGGTTGCCCTATCCTACCCGTTCGACTAACGACCCTCCACCAATCAAGCAAGCGGTGGGTGTGAGTGTACACCCATTAAGCGCCATTTTATAGGCCGCAACCTTATACCCACCTTATAGATCGGCTTCGTGAATGAGGCCTACTAGCGGTAAGACTAGCATTTAGTTATATATATATATATATATATATATATATATATATATATATATATTAATCTAGTAATATCATATAAGTATAGGGTTGCATTTTAAACTTTTCAAAATCTAGGGTTTGAAATTTAAGTTGTCTAAATTAAAACTTTTAATCACAAATATAAATTTCAAAACTTTAGGGTAGGTTTTAAACATTTAAAAAACATAGAGGATCAAATAACAAATAATTCCAATTAACAATTAATATTCTAATTATCTTTATTTGATTTATCTTGATTTCTTTGAAGATAATTACCAAAATAATTAATTATTATCATATAAGGAAATTAAATATTTTATTAGATGATAAATATCTTTAATTAGATCAAGATAACAGTTATATTTATCAAAAAATCGGATTTACATTGATCTAATATGATTAAGGTAAGTTTCCATAAGATAATTATGAAAAAATCCCGAATCTGGCCATTCCTGACGCCTGGACTCGCCGAGTCACAAGGGAACTCGACGAGTCAGGCCTACTCGACGAGTCCACCTTGGAACTCGACGAGTCAGTGACTCAAAACCCAAAAAATCGAATTTTGCAAGTTTGTTTCAGTTAATCAAGCAACAATTTAAAGAAAACCAAGCTAGGCTCTGATACCACTGATGGGTTTTAGCCATAAGAACTTTCCTATGTGCGCATGCAAAACCCTAATGCTTGGATCTAGGCTTTCTAATAAACATGCTTTTGAATCCAAGACTTCTAATGGCTAATTAGGTTAAACAACAATATTAAAACAGATCTAGAATCATACCTTTGAATCCCTTGTTGATCTTGTTTGTCTTGGAGCTTCTAGAGTCACAAATGTCACTCCTCTAATGGCTTACAAACACCAATAGCAAGCAAGATGATTTAGGAGAGAGGAGAGGGGAGGAAATCGACCAGAGGTTCCTTGCTTAAGGTTGTGTGTCGAATTCCCTCACCCATAGGGGCTATTTATACTATTAGACTCCTTAAGGGTTTCACCCTAAACCCTAATTGGATAATCTTCTCTTAAGGCTATCCAAATCCATTCCATAGATAACCCTATGGACGATTTGAGCTATCCTAAAGCTCTTAGAATCCGTCCAAGGTATATCCTAATGGATTTACAGTCTAAAGTCTAACTATCAAACAATTGACAGTTTATACCCTCTTATTTAATTAATCTCTTTAAGTCACCAAATTAATACCAATCAATTTATGACTTATATTAATCAAATAGCCAAATATTATTTTATAATATTTACTCTCTCTTAACAAATCATCCTTCAAGTTGCTATGGTGAAGGCAACCCAAAAGGACCATGCACAACCAAATATAGTTATAGCCTTAGACACTATTCCAACAAATATACCATCGAACTTGTTGTTTGTGTTCACCATAACCCTTTGACCGGCTATCACAGGTCAAAAGCCGGTCAAAAGGGCTATGGTAAACACCAACAACAAGTTCGATGGTATATTGAATACAAAAAAAAGAAAATTGACCAAATGAGTACAAACGCAAAAGTTAATTATCCTCAAGAGTCATTTTCCCGTTTAAAAATTCATAAGTTTCATCCATCTATATGGTTTTATGAATATTAGAGTTTTGGTCTCCTTCATATAAAAATACTAACTTATTTTTATTTTTTCTTTTAAAAATTTATTATTTTATTTTATTTTTCTTTATTTTAATAACATTTATATAAATTTATTTTTATTTTTCAAATTATATATATATATATATATATATATATATATATATATATATATATATATATTCAAATAAAAATATTTTTAAATTGTAAACAATTAAGAATAAATTTGAACAACTAATTTCTTACAGTGATACTTTCTCATCTTTTCACTCTCTCTCTCTCTCTCTCTTTATATATATATATATATATATATATATATATATATATATATATATATATATATATATATATATATATATATCATTTAGAAGGTAAACCTAGACCACCATCATGCTTAACAGACCATTGTTGGAATCACCGTAACACCACTAAAACCACCGTAATGTCGTCAGAATTACTCGACGGTTGCCCCTCTATTTCCTTGGGATTTGGTTGTTCCCTACCTCCATCCACCTCCGGCCATATGTGACCATATCCTCTACCTCTCGTTTCCCGAACCATCAACAAATCTCGTTTCACCCCGCCACAAGATCTGGTTCACTAGATTTGAAGTAGAATGCATGAAACATCTTAAAAATACAGTCTAAATTTTTCATTTTTAACCATTACTAAAAACCATATGTATCATTCATCATATAAAAATCATAAGTTGTGTATCTCAAAAATATCATAACATCTATCAATATAGCAAAATCATATGTCAAATTATTAGAGTAAGTCATCCCATGATGAATGTTGTGGTGTGTTGTAACATCCCATTATTTTCTTGTAAAAAGTCAAAAAAAGTCAAACTTGGTCAAACTAAAGTCAACACAAATTTTATTCTATCTTTAATAAGGTAAGAGTAATGTATTTATGGGTTTAATTATAATATTCAAAGTATTGTTATGTTAAGAAGCGTATGGCTTGAAATCCGAGAAGTCTCGTATGCATTTTCTTCTTTTCCTTCGGACCGTACACCAACCTTGGAGCGGGAACACTTTGGTCTGCAAAAGGTTCACGACCGTAAACTCCTTGGACCGTGAACCCTCGCAGTCGTGATTAACTTTGGACCGCAATCTCACAAACCGCCATAGGGCTGCAAACAAGGTTCACGGTCGTAAACCTCTCAGACCGTGAACCCTCGCATATATATTCATTTCAGCCGATTTTTCCTTACTTTTTACACATTCAAACACAATTCCAAACTATTTTCTCTCAAGTATCATCAGTCAAGAACACGAAGAACAACCTCTCTCCTCAAGAACATGTTATAATCATCCCTTCTCATCATATTCAAGCAATAATTACTAGTTCTTCACAAGATCTAATAGGTATCATTTCTTGATCTTGTTAACACTTCAAGAACATCTTTCAATCTTCTTATATTAGATTGAAACCCGTTAATTTCATCTATTTTTCACGAATAACACGAAGAAAAAGCACCTGAAAACCTTTGAATCTTCTTAGATGAGAAAGTTATACTTACATGAACACCATATCAACTTCTTTTTTAGCTCAAGAACTTCTGGCCGTAAACACCTTCAGGGCCGTTATACTTACCTGAAAACCTTTGAATTTTCTTTCTTACAGTGATACTTTCTCATCAAAGTTATACTTACCTGAAAACCTTTGGAGTGTTAGAAGCTCAAGAACTTCTGGCCGTAAACACCTTCAGGGCCGTGAACCCTTCATATGCTTAGGCCATGAACACCATATCAACTTCTTTTTTAGCTTCTAACACTCCAATTTGTAAGTTATACTTACAAATTACCCCGATTTTCAATCATTCCTATGATTATATTTGCTAATTAGTTGCATATATACTATACAAATTGCTATATAGGGCTTGTTTTGCTACAAGATTTCACTCGTGTGTCTAGACATCCTATATCAATTCATCATTTAAATTACCCTCCAAAGGTAAGTTCATACCCTCATAATTTCATAGTTTTTAACTTTCAAAATTGGTTTAAGAGCCTAAGTGGTTGTCTTTTGAATCTATTTGACCAGACTATCATTGTTCACGAACAACTTAGTGTTCATCTACATTTCTGAGTCTACCAGATAATTTTTTTTTTCATATATACCACTATCGTCCTCTTAAATTTTAAAACTTAACAATGACCAATAAGAATCACTTCTTAAATTTTAAAAGTTGTTCATATGTATTTATGGGTTAGCCTACACAAGCCCTATTACTAGTGATTAATGAATATGATCACTAGAAGATAAGAAAGGAACTTTTTTTTTTTAAATTTCTTGGTCAGGAAGAACTCATCAATGCTCCCGTTTGAACAGTGACAAGAGATGTAGCGGCTCAACTTCTTGGTCAGGAAGAACTCATCAATGCTCCACTTATAGTTCTTGATATTGAGAAGATGCATGTATATGATCTTTCCTTCTCAGATATTACTTTGCCATCCTTCGTCATATGTTCCAACACATAAAGTTATGCGAAAAATGCCAAGAAGATATGGGATACCCTCAAAGATTTATTCGAAGGATTTGAAAATATCAAGGAGAAGAGATTAACATTTGTTGCCAATGACTATGAAACCTTCACAACTCTTCCAGGAGAGTTTGTTCTTGTTGCATCCAACAAATTTTCCTTTTTCATGCACAATCATACTACTCATGGAGTTTCTAGAACTCCCATAGAGCATAACCTTAAGTTCATTAATAGTCTGGACAAAGGTTGGGATAACGTCAAATCATGTTTACAAAGAAATGTTATTGAAAAGGTTCTCTTTTTCAACTTTTTTATGAACTTCAAGGTCATGAATCAAATGTTGAACTAACTCTGAGAGAAATCTTAGGTGGTCCACTTGGACTTATCAATTCGAGAAGTTATGTCCTACCAAACTCTTTTCCTATGGAACCACATCCGTAGGAGTCCTATGTTATGACTCCAGATGAATCCTTCAATCATGATGTTTTTGATGAACAAGCATTTCACCATGAGTTTGCCATGCTAACCATGAAGTACAACCAATGCGCCCACCCATGATTGAATAACCAAAATCCAAAACCGTATCAGAGCAACAACCAAAAACCGACGTACCAAGCTCCTCACCAATCTAACCACCAATAATATCCTAAACCATCCAACACTTATCAAAACCCTACTCCTTATCAACCAAAACTTCTGACAAACCAATCTTTGGATTCCCAAACCCACCTAACTCTCCAACAGCCAAACTAGAAATCACCTGCCATAAATATGGTCTTGGAAATCACTTTGCTAAGTATTGTTAATCCGACAGACCTATGAAACTAAAGATAAAAGACTCATCTTACTATGTAAGAAGGACTACAAAACTATATGAAAGTGAGAACGGTTTTGTGGTCACTATGTCAAGGCATATTGAAGGATACATGTCTTTTGGGGATGAGAAAAAAGTGGTGGTGAAAGGAATACGTGCCTTATACCAAGGGCGAGTATTGAGTGTGACTTCAAATACTGCTCATTTGGATTGGATGATGATGATGATGATAGTGATGCTAGAAACCTTATCGAGTGTAAATACCGCTCCATGGCTTCCAATGACCCATATGGTCGCCACATTATCCAACAGGTACGTCACATAATCTCTTTACATAATTTCTATTTAAAATTTTGTAAGCCATACTTAACTAAAATTGACTCGGATTTAGAATAAGCCCTTAAAGCCTATCAATCCGTAGTAGATGGCTGGCATGAGATCTACAATGATTAACCCGACTTAGATTACATCACAAAGACATGAAGTGTAAGATTGATTCCTTAGAGAGAGATGTAACGACCAAAAATTTGAGCCAATTTAAAACATTTTATTTCATTCAAAAACCATTAATTTCATACATCTTAATTTCAAAATAGTTTAAACATCAGAGTATCCCCCAGAATCATATCACATGAATCATAAAACATGAGAAGCGGTACGATCACGCCTTCGCCTTGCCACAATCTCCTGAAGTACCTGAAACAATACACTGAACTGTAAGCCCGAAAGCTTAGTGAGGTTCTGTTTGATAGTTGCTGACTGAGAAAGACCTGAGTGAGAAATGTCTGTCTGAGTAAGAAATCCTGACTGGGTAAAAAACCATATTGTTTGATTGTATATCTGACTGAATATGCTAACTGATAAAAAATGACCATTTTACCCTTCTACTATATACAATGATAGATGAAGTTGCTGAAGAATTATAAAAAGATACAATATGTGAATTATACACAAATTCTTTTAAAAATCTAAATATAAAATATAAAAGGCATCATTGTTTTTATAAAGTTATATGGTATGTAATTTCAAATAGAAAAATGGAATTTTAAGTACAACAAAAGGAATAAAAATTTACATGGTATGTAGAAATACAATTGGTTTTCGTTGAGCATTTAATCAAACACATGGTATGCATTTCAACAAACAATACATTGAGATGATTAAAGATAAAAGATAAAAGAAATTAATGTATAATAAATCAACTAATGTGAACCTTTACGTGCATATTGAAATAAAGTCAAACAATAGTTTTTGATTGAAATTTATGAGGAATAATCAAAGCACATAGGACCTCTTATCACTTCGTCATTTACCATGTCCTATAAAAAGCACATGAATTGATTTCATAATCACATAATCCAATTCGGCATGTCAATTTTGACTTTTTATTTGACTTTTGGATTTCAAGATCAGAACTTCAAGGCTTTCAATCAGGCGATGCAATAGCAAAATAAACATTCAAGAGCAAACAAACAACAAAAATTGGAACTTAACCATTCAGATTTTGAAAAATCAAGAGCATAAATCGGACCATTCAACAGCAAATTTAAACAGCAAAAATGGGAACATTCAAGCGTACTTGATGAGACGAGGAAGGAGCTTCGATTGGTGGGTGGAAGAGGAAGAATGGAGTTGACGATGCTTGCTGGTTGGGGAGAAGAATGGAGCCGCTGAAATAGGATTCATCAGGAGGCGCTAGAAGAGATACGTTAGGGAAGGGTATTATTGGAACCTTTCTCAGTCAGCTTGTTTTTCACTTCTTTCCCATTCAGATATTCCTTTGCGAGACAGATGCACAAAACGTGATTATCAAACACTTATAGTTGACCGAGTCAGCCAAAAAGGTCTGACTCGACTCGGTCAGACGACGGTCAGACGATTCTCAAACACGACCTGAGTTACCCCCAACATGCTAACCACATACAACCATAATCATAACATATTGTTTCACAATACAGAACAACCATGCCTCTCAAGTCTGCAGCGTGACTGGTCTACCCTCAACATGCCTTCAGTTCACCTGGTCCACTCTCTGAGTCTATAGTATGACTGGACCACCCGCACCGGGCCTTCAGTCTATCTGGATCTATCTGAGCCTTCGATATGACTGGACCACCATACGGGCCTATAATCTATCCGGGCCGATCGTAAGGTATGTTGGCCTTCAACACAAAGTAGGACCGCCTCAACCCAACATCAAGCAAATAACCATGTGTACATATAACAGGAAATCACATAACAATCCATAGGCAAACAAATCGATCTAATAGATCATAAAGCATAGCATCATCCTTACCAGGATATCGACCGAACCGGTCACTAACATAGCATCATCCTATATACCAGGATACTGACCTAAACCAGGTTACTGACATAATACTATCCCAATTACCAGGATGCCGACCTAACAGATCAATAAGCACATCAACAATACAAGTACAAATATCAGATATAACTATCTCACAGATCATCGATCATAGCAATCTCTCATGACCAAGGCATCGACCTAACCAGGTCACTAACATACCAATCCTAACGGATCACATGAGCATAACAACATACTGTCTATTCTTAATCCAATCTAACAGAACATAACCACATGTAGCATACTGTAACCAAGATAACAACTAAAAGGGTCGGCCTTGGTGCCTTAGACCCTATTAATATAGTGAGGATAACTCACCTGCAACTACTGACTGAAAAGATAAGACCAAGCTGCTCCGATCACCAACATGATCGCCGCCACTGGACACTACCAAAGAACCAATTCCATAAATACCAATATTACCAAAGTACCCTTGGAAGTCAAACTGGTCAACTCTTGGTCAAAGTCAAAGTCCTTAGCCAAAGTCAACCTTCTTGGGTGACTCAACTCTCCGAGTCACCCCAGTGACTCGTCGAGTTCCCATACCCAGAAAACTCTCATAACGCAACCTAACTCGCTGATTCGCCCCAAGACTCGCCGAGTCCAACGACCTCTGAGTCCCATCTTTTTTGGCTCACTGAGTCGCCAACCGACTCACTTAATCCAAGGCTTTAACCAAAAGAGTTTGGGGTTCTACGACCTAACTCGCCGAGTCCAAAAACAGACTCGCCGAGTTGTTCTTCCAACTCGCCGAGTCCAAGCTCATCATCATACTCCTCGCCGAGTCACCCATGCGACTCGCCAAGTTACTACGCGACTCAAAGTCTGATCCTTAGCCTGATTCGCCGAGTCATCTCCCAGACTCGCCGAGTCCATTCGAGTGTTCCCATAATCTCGAGTCACAGAGCTACTCCTTTGCTCCAAACAATAGATCTGGGTTTCCAGAGTCCAGTAGCAACATAAAGTTGCTACCTTTACGTGCTTCTTGTCCCATAATACCAAAAACCAAGCTAAAATGGAACTTAACTCATGGGGAATGGCTTTTGCATAGCAACCAAAAGGGCTTTCTGCATTTTTGATCCAAGTAGAGCTCAGATCTGGAGTTTCAACTCCAGATCTAACTTATGCACCAAGATCTTAACATATCATCTCCAAACAAACCCTAAACTTCCATGAAAAGTGGATCTAGAAAGGAGAAAGCCAAGGATAACGATTCATTACCTCCAAAACAACCTCCTACTGGAAAGTAAACTGAATCTCCACAAATCTCCTTGACCCAAGCTTCTTGATCTTCAAGATCTCTTCACAAAACACTTAACAATGCTCCAATTTGCTTCCAATGGCTTTCACTCACGATTATAGTGCTTTCGGATCTCACAGGGGGCTAAGGGAGTTGAGGGGAGGAAATTAAGTCCTTTAAATAGGGTGCAACCTCGAATATTAGGGTTTTTCCTCGTCCAACACTGACTCGTCGAGTCTAGCTACCGACTCGGCGAGTCAGACCACATAACCACGTGTCCGGCACCCGCTTTGACTCGACGAGTCCAGAGACCTACTCGACGAGACCCTTCTTTATTTTCACCTAGCACCCTTCAACTTCTTGCTTTCAAACCTGGGATGTTACAAGAGAAATTGTAATATCTAAGGATGAATGTATCATTTCTAATTACAAATGTAAAATTTCAATTAAAGAACAAATTATGTTAGTAGCCATCATATTAGATTAAATGTTGTTATTGACAATTTGCACAACACTATAGATACGATTGAGTTGAATGGCCATTTAATTCATAACTTTTGATATCCTTGGTCTATAATTTCTGGTCTTGGATCTAAGATCCATAATTCTAATAAGGATCTTTAGAATCTTTCTCATATGAGTGATATTCCACTTCACACATACCCCGAGTCTACGATTTCTTTTATTTCGACTATTGTAAAAGGAACTGAGACCATTAAGTCCCTAGGCCCTGTGTGGAATGTTGGGTTTTAAGGATCCTTAGACAACATTAATGGATAGAGGAAGCAACAATTCTTAATCCTCATAATTCCCAAAAATTGGATCTATGAACAACCTATCTATTGCAACTTAATTATGCAAGAATACATACCTTTTATAGTCATCGAAACCTTCATAGATCCTTGATTGATTGATGAGTGCTAAGAGTCCAACATAGAACTCCTCTTTTGTAGTCACACCCAAGGCATTAAGAACAACAACATTTGACAGTAACCGATGCATCGAACACATTGAACGAGGACACCAAAAACCAGAGCTTATAGAGTCATGGTAATACATATGGATGACATATGGGTCATGGGTGTCATGCTAACACCCATGGATGACATATGGGTCATGGATCATGTGGTATGGTAATACCCATGTATGACGACATATGGGTCATGGTTCATCTGGTAGTTGCTTTTAGTGTCATGGTAACACCCATGGATGATATATGGGTCATGGATCATGCATTAGTTGCTTATAGTGTCATGGTAATACCCACAAATGACATATGGGTCATGAGTGTCATGGTAACACCCATGGATAACATATTGGTCATGTGTGTCATGCTAACACCCATGGATGACATATGTATCATTGGTCATGTTTTTAAAAAGGCACAAATTTAATGGACCGATTTTGTTTTCAAAGAAATTTCAGTTTTTTAGTTAATAGTATTGACAAAAATACCCTTACCATATACATATGAAGCTTTGTATGTATAAGGGAAATTAGGTCAATTCACATTCTAAACACTTAGGCACCATAATTTGGAGTCAGAGTCGTCCCGTCGTTTCAGTTTTTCGGTGATAGATCAACTAAAATCCATTCCCAAGCATCAAAATTCTGACATGGTGATCAATAAACCCTAAAATCATTGTGCTTGCATTATCTGTATTACACTCGAAGCACTTCAACATCATGGCAACGAGTTCTTCATCAGCAAGAATGCGAACAGGACAACAAGGAACAACGATTATTGCTCTTCCATCGCAAATGATCGAAAAAATAGTAACTATGGTTGGGGGAAAATCACCAATCGATACTTTTAAGTGCCAGTTAGTGTAAGTTTCGTGAACAATACTTCTATTATATGTCACACCTCTGTCCAAGGCAGAACATGTCGGGAGTGCGACTAAGTTCATGTATTACAGATAAACTGAATATATAACACAAGTACAACGATGAACAAAACAACATTTGTATTCCATCATTAAGTTTGACTACAATGTTATTACAGATAATAATAGTACAGTAGTTGCCTTAAACAAGTAAGCAGATAACAAAAACTAGATTGCTAGGTCGTCTGTAATCCATGGCTAGTCTTTTTTCTGAATGCTTGTCTAATGATCTCCTGAGAATACATTTAATATAATCCAAAAGTATCGCCTTTGTTGTAAGTAAAAATGTGTTTTAAAATATTTGTTAAAGATAGAAATATCAACTGTTGTTTCTAGATAATGACATTTAGCTAAAGTTTATAGTGACAAAGTTGTGTGCGTAATGGATAAACAGACATACTAATATATGGATAAAGTTATCCGCCAAGGTTGTACTTAACAACCGCATGATACGGATAAACGGATGAATAGCAAGTATATTTCATACGTGTAAACGTAAAAGTGTATGATACTTGTTTAAATAGTTGATAAAACTTAGGGTAGTGTACACAAGCACATATAAGGCCCTAAGATATAAGTTCTATAATTTATATAAATATATAAACTTATATATTTTTTTGTGTATGTATGAGGTATATTGAAACTACCAAGTTGATAACCATCTATACAGTCATAACACATTTGTAGTCGAAATGTATATGTTAGATCAAACTACAATCCATTCCCATGCAAGCATCAAACTTCTGACATGGTGATCAATAAACCCTAAAATCGTTGTTCTTGCATTATATGTATTACACTCGAAGCAGTTGAACATCATGGCAACTAGTTCTTCATCAGCAATAATGCAAACAAGACAACAAGGAACAACGATTACTGCCCTGTCATCGCAAATGATCGAAAAAATAGTAACTATGGTTGGGGGAAAATCACCAATTGATGCTTTTAAGTGCCAGTTAGTGTAAGTTTCGTGTACAATACTTCTATTATATGTCACACCCTTGGACAAGGCGGAACATGCCGGAAGTGCAACTAAGTTTAACGATCACAGATAAACTGAATATATAACACAAGCACAACGATTAAAAAAAGGGAATTTGTATTCCATCGTTAAGTTTGAATACAATTTTATTACAGATAATAATAGTACAGTAGTTACCTTAAATAGGTAAGAAAATAAAAAAAAAAAACTAGATAGCTAGGTCGTCTATAATCCATGACCAGTCTTCTGTCTGAACGTTTGTCTAATGATCTCTTGAGAATACATGAAAGTGTGAGGGTCAACACAAAGGTTGGTGAGTGTCTCAGGTTTTCTAAAATAGTGATACTTTTAATATAATCCAAAAAGTATTGCCTTTGTTGTAAGTAAAACTGTGTTTGGAAATATTTGATAAAGATAGAAATATAAATTGTTGTTTCTAGATAATGAAATATGGTTAAAGTTTATAGTGACAAAGTTGTGCAGATAACGGATAAACAGACATACATATATATATATATATATATATATATATATATATATATATATATATATATATATAAAGTTATTTGCCTAGGTTGTACTTAACAAACACAGATACGGATAAACGGATGAATAACAAGTATATTTGATAAGCGTAAACGCAAAAATGTATGATACTTGTTTAAACAGTTGATAAAACTTAGGGTAGTGTACACCAGCACATATAAGAGCCTAAGATACAACTTCTATAACCTGTATAAATATATAAACTTATATATTTTTGTGTATGTATGAGGTATATTGAAATTACCAAGTTGATAACAGTCTATGCATTCATAGCACATTTGTAGTCGAAATGTATATGTTATTTTTATTAGTTGTATAATTTTAACAACATAACATATGTAAATATTGATGTTTAAAATGATTTTGTTTACTTATAACGTATAAGTATTTAAAAAAAAAAAACCAGTGACCTCCTTGACGTTCTTCAGGCATCGTACGATTACAAAATTTGTCACCCCAGGCGTGCCCGCCTAACTGTAGCTAACAGTTCAGGTGTGGGATTGTCGTTCCCGAATAGATCTATCCACAAATTTCACGCTCTCCCTCCAGGAGACTCTGATTATACTACCGGAGAGGATTTATTGGTACCCGAGGGGCATAACGAAGATAAGTCTCACAAGCTTGTATTAACTAGTTTACGTGTTGTTCGGTCGTTCTCGAGTTCGAAATCGTTTGTAACGGTGCAAAGTATGAATAATTATACACAAAATAATTATTAAGTAAAATACTCAAATTTCGTATTCGTAGTAATGGATAAACTAAATCTGTCATAGTTTATATGTTTGACTTTGCATGGAGTTTGAATATGTAAGACTGGTAATGAAAATCCCAAACTATACCTATTATAGTTTGAATGGTTTGTTACGTTCGTGTAAGGTTTTGAAACTATGAAATTATGATTTGAAAATATTCCTTATGCTCAACATAATATAAAAGGGATAATTGTATCTAAACGTTCGATAGAAAACTGTTGTAATTGCATCAGTTTTTATGAAAACCTTTATGTTTAGCTTGTATTCCCCTCCCCTGAAAACATGAAAAATTCGGAAAAGTGTAGGGGTATGAACTCACAGTTGGTTGGATGCAGAGGACTGAACGGGACGATTCTTGGGTTGCTGAATGTTGCACTTAACGGAAATCCTAGTATTAAATGAATACATATGCATATTTAAATTAGCGATTTCGTTAGACAAGTGTTAGATAAACACTTGGTTTTGGTTAAGGAATGTCATCGGGAATTGGTTGGATCAAGGAAAAGACTTTTTCCCATGAATGAGTTGTTTACGGCCGTAAAGGGAGTTTACGACCGTGAACTGGGTTTGCGGTCCATGGGTTTACGGCCCATGGATTTGCGGTCTAAGAGTTTATGGCCCAAGGGTTTACGGTCGTAAACACTGGACGAGATGTGTGATTTTAAGTGTTTCAAGGTCCTTTCGAGCCTCTTGGAATTATTCTAAGTCTTGTACAAAGCTCAAAGTAGGGTTTAAAGGCCAATATTCAACCTAAAATGGAGTTTACGACCTTTGATGGGTGTACGGCCGTAAACTCATTCTGAGTTCATGATTTGGGTCGATTCTAGGTCAAAAATCAGTGGTTTCCAATAAACATCAAGGATGGAGGATAGTTACTTACTAAAAGAGGCTTGGAATGAGGTTTTTAGCCTCCACACACTAGTGTGTGTTCTTGGTGTGAGAGAATATCTAGCAAAGATGAGATTTCATGGAATGAAAACATGGATTCATCACTTAGAAGGGATTAAAACACAAGGAAGGGGATGAATCACTTACCTTCTTGATGGTTCTGGATCAAAACCCGGAATTGTAGAGAGAGATTAGAGAGAGAAAGCTTCTTAGAGGGTGAAAATGGCTGAAATGGAGGCCACTCAACCCTTATATAGGGTGAGTTTACGGCCAGGGGTGGGGGGTCCGCCAGGCACCAACCGCAAACAGAGTTTACGGTCGTACACGAGTTTACGGTCGTAAACTCGCCTTCGCCGTGAACTCGTGGATTTTCGAGGGAATCGAGGGTTTTTCGCGTGATTTTTCCTTTTCCGACACGTATGAAATTATGACAATAACCCTAATTGATTTACTTAACCCAAGAAGCTGACGGAAAATTTAATAAAAATTAAATTTTATTAATAGAAGTGGGTTACAGTAACGGAATAAATTTCGGGATGTCAAACCAAATTCCCCGTACCATGAGTAGAAGAGTGATAAATAATATTTTTGTGTGATTTATATTGCATAAAGATGATGATGTTGTTTGTATGAACAAAGTGTGTCAATATCACTCACCTTAATGTACGATTGGCGATTGGTTTTCAAGAATGGATGCAAGAAAATAGAGATGTATTGTCGTGAACGCGATATTCCGTGATAATTTAGTTTCATAATGAAATAATATCATAAATTAATATGTGGAAATGATTGGGTATTTTAGACTAAGTATAATGACTTATCAATTTTCCAAGTTTTATTATTTTAAAATTTATTTAAATAATTATTTAGATAAATTTTATCTAAAAACTTATTTTAATAAATTCCAAAATTTGTAAATAAATCCAAAATTAATTTATTTTCAAATATAATAAATATTTTGAAAAAAATTTAATAATCCGATGTTTTATTTAGTGTAAAATAGATAATTAACGACATGATTTTTCAAACCAAAATTTTCATTTTTAATATTAATAAAACACATGTCTCAACATTAATTCTCAAAAATCAACACAAGTTTTCAAAATAATTGTTCAAATCCAGTATCCACAAAGATAATTCCAAATCCTGAGTGTGTGTACGATCACGCTGGTGCCATCCTGCGATCCTCCGGGGTACTTGAAACACATAACACGGTAAGCACGAGTGCTTAGCGAGTTCCCCAAAATACCACATACAACAATTTACCACTCGAGGCTATACTATGTACGACCCTCTAATCAATGTGTCTCAGCGGGATCCTCCAGTCGTGTAGCTCGTTGGACACTCTGGTCCAGTTTAGCTCGTTGGACCCTCCGGTCCGGTCTGGTTGAGGACCCTCTGGTCTCGTAAATCGTTGGACCCTCCGGTACCATCAGAATAACACATAGCATACATAATCACAAAACACATAATCTCAAGCAAACACGTATGACCTTCCGGTCCACACATAGATACCACCCTAGGTAATGTATAGTGAGAAGACTCACCTCGGTAAACTTGAATGATCTTGAACTCAAACCACTAATCTAGCCTCCGCCTAATCATATATAGAAATTATCTCTAATTAATAATGGCTCTCAAAGGCTAGACTAATCCCTTCCTATGCTTTCTTAGAAGGGTAAAAGACCATTTTACCCCTACAATTGTCCAAAAGTCCACTTGTTGACTTAACCCTAAAAGTCAACGAAAGTCAACCTTAAGGAGTACGCATTGCGTACCAGATCCCTACGCTAGGCGTATTAGACCACTATGCTGATAACAAGCTGATTGCACCCTACGCCTCGCGTACTGGGGTTTACGCTCAACGTACGTCCTAGTTTCACTATTATCTCATTTATGTTCTTAATTAGTTAAAACCTCGACTCAAAATACAGATCTGGACCCCTACAGCCTCCTAATCCATAAAGTCGAGGACTTTATGCCTTTGCATGGCTGTAAAGATCACCATCAACCAAAACACACCACTTTCTTCACTCAAGAGCACATATCTCATGTATGGCTCACTCCTAAAATCCAAGGTCGAATTTTTATGGATCTATAAGGATAGATCAAGGTCTATGGAGCTCCCTTTGCTCATAAAGTCTGCACCTTTGGGACATAAACCCTAGAAATGGCCCATAATCCACAAATCAAAAAGGCTGAGAAAGCTTTAAGCTTTTTACCTCCAACTGATGCTCTAACCTCTACAAAGATCAGATCCAAGGATTATACTCCACTCTAGCTTGTTTTATGTCACCTTCTTCTCTTCAAAGGCACACAAGAACACTATCAAGCTCAAACACACACACACACAAAAGATCTAGAACGAGGGTTTGGCACACTTAGGGTTTTGCTTTCTGGAAATGGTGGCTAAAAGTGAGGCCAAACCATTCCTTATATAAGGCTCACCCCCACAATTAGGGTTTCCATCTGGACCTAGTACGCCCAACTGACACTATGGTACGCGCATCGTACTGGGTAGACTCCACGTCAAGAACACGCTCATGAGTACACGCAACGTACTCTCCCTTACACCTAGTGTACTCAAAAGCCAAACCCTTCCTTTAAGGACTAATTGTGATAACTTGGGGAAATAAAAAGGATCAAAGGAATATACCTGAATTTCGGGATGTTACAATTCTCCCCCACTAGAATCTGAGTTCTCCCTTGAAGTGTTGCTCCACAAATAACTTGGGGTACTGCTCCCGTATCTCCGGCTCTGGTTCCCAAGTCAAATCAGACCCCCTTCCGGTGCTGCCACTGGACCTAAACCAGAGGCACTTCCTTGTTCCTCAGAAACTTCACCTCCGATCTAGGATCGCGATCGGTCTCTAGATGTAATTCAGGCTCGCATCCATCTGAATGTCCTCTAATGGTACTACCGCCATCTCATCAACCACACACTTCCGCAACTGGGACACGTGGAAGATGCTACGGATCTGGCTCAACTCCTCAGGTAGCTCCAGCTGGTGTGCAACCGTGTCAACCCTGGAAATCACCCTGAAAGGTCCAATATATTGAGGCCCCAACTTGCCCTGTTTCCTAAACCAGATCACTCCTTTCCATGGGGAAACTTTCAGAAGCACAAAGTCTCCAACCTGGAACTCAAGCTCGGATCGTTGCCTATCCGTGTAGCTCTTCTGACGACTCTGAGCCGTTTGCAACCTCTGTCTGACCTGCTAAATCTGCTCGGTCGTCTTCGACACAATCTCAGTGCTACCCATAACTCTCTTCCCTACCTCTCCCTAGGAGATGGGAGTGCAACACCTCCTCCCATAAAGAAGATCAAAAGGAGGCATACCGATGCTTGAGTGGTGGCTGTTGTTATAGGAAAACTCAGCCAAAGGTAGGTATGAGTCCCAACTCCCACCGAAATCCATAACGCATGCCTGAAGCATGACCTCGAGTGTCTGGATCGTCCGTTCACTCTGTTCGTCTGTCTGCGAGTGGTAGGCGGTACTAAAATGCAATCGCGCTCCCAACTCCTCATGGAACATCTTCCAGAATCTGGAAGTAAAAAGCACATCCGGATCCGAAACTATGGATGTCGGCACTCCATGCCGGGCTACCACCTCTCGCACATAAATCTCTTCCAGCCTCTCAGCAGAAGAGCTCTCAGTGATAGCAAGGAAGTGAGAAATCTTTGTTAATCGATCTACAATCACCCAGATCGTGTCAACCCTACGCACCGTCCTCGAAAATTTGGTGATAAAGTCCATCATGATTTGCTCCTAATTCCACTGGGGAATCTACAAAGGCTGCAATGGACCATGAGGATGCTGGTGCTCTGGCTTGACCCGGTGGCAGGTTAGACACCTCTCTACTACCCACACTACATCATTCTTCATACAGGGCCGCCAATAGTCTCTCTTTAGATCCAAATACATCTTAGTGGCCCTGGGATGGACTGAAAATCTCGATCTATGCGCCTCCTCCATCAAAGTACTATGAGCTTCGCCCATATAAGGCACCCAAATCTAACCTCAAAAGGTCATAAGCCCCCAACTATCCACCACAAACTCGGATACCTGGCCGATCACCCGCTCCTTTTTGCGGTTCTCTGGTCTCACGGCCTCTGCCTGGGCCTTTCGTATGATATCCAACACTGGAGTCATCACTCTCATCCTCATGCATATATCCCGAATCGGGGCACTCTTCGACTTGCGGGTCAGGGCATCAACTACCACGTTAGCCTTGCTCGGGTGATACAAAATCTCATAATTGTAATCTTTTACCACGTCCAACCATTTCCTCTGCCGCATATTTAGGTTAGGCTGATCCATCAGATACCTAAAGCTCTTGTGGTCCGTGTAGATGGTTCACTGAACCCCATACAAGTAATAGCGCCAGATCTTGAGAGGGAGCACCACTATCCCCAACTTTAAATCGTGGGTAGGATACCTCATCTCATTAGGCTTCAGCTACCTCGATGCATATGCTATCACATGCCCCCTCTGGATAAGCAATACACCTAACCCTGATATATATATGCATCACAATAGACCACAAAGTCCTCCATTCCCTCAGGAATAGCTAACACTGGAGCTTCGCACAACCTCTGGTGAAGAGTCTCAAATGAGGTCTGCTGATTGGGACCCCAAACAAAATTAACACCCTTCCGGGTTAACTTGGTGAGAGGAACAAAAATCTTGGAAAAATCTCTGATAAAACTCCGATGGTAGCCAGCTAACCCCAGAAAACTCCTGATCTTAGTGGGGGATCTCACACCTCCCAACTCATAACCGCCTCAATCTTGTCCGGTTCGATCAAAATCCTATTCTGATTAACGAGGTGTCCCAAAAATTGGACCTCTCGTAACCAGAAATCACACTTGGAGAATTTGGCATAAAGCCTCTCCGATCTCAATACTTCAAGAACCTCTCTCAAATGCTCCTCATGCTGCTCTCTAGACTTGAATACACCAAAATATCGTCAATGAACACGATCACTGAACATAGGTCTGCATACTCGGTTCATGAGATCCATGAATGCTGCCAGTGCATTGGTGAGCCCGAAAGGCATCACCACGAACTCGTAATCCTCATAATGAGTTCTAAATGCTCACTTCTGAATATCCTCCTCACGAACCCTCATCTGATGATACCCAGACCTCAAATCAATCTTGGAAAACCAAGATGCACCCTGCAACTGATCGAATAGGTCGTCGATCCTTGGGAGTGGATAACGGTTATTGACCGTTAGCTTGTTCAACTCCCGGTAATCAATACACATCCGATGCCTACCATCCTTTTTCTTGACAAAAAGGATTGGTGCTCCCCACGGCGAGCTACTCAGCCGAATAAATCCCTTTCCCAACAACTCTTGAAGCTGTGAGAATAACTCCTGCGTTTCTGGAGGCGCAAGGCGATAGGGTGTCTTGGCGATAGGTGCCGCCCCTGGAAGCAAATCAATGTGAAACTCTACCTGCCTCTCGGGAGGCACACCCGGTAACCCCTCGGGGAAAACATACGAAAACTCGCTAACCACCGGAATGTCAGTGACAATACTCGATCCCTCCATAACATCCTCCGACACATACGCTAGAAAACCCATGCAACCCTGCTGCATGCTCTGCCTCGCCCGTGCAGCCGAACAAAATGCTGACCCATATCGGGTACCCTCGCCGAATACCATAAGTACTCCCCCACTAGGGTTTCAGATGGTCACCAGTTGATGCTCATAGTCGATCATGGCTTCGAATCGGCTCAACCAGTCCATGCCCACGATGACACAGAGATCCCCCATCGCGATAGGCACCAAATCTATCGGAAACTCGACTCCAAAAATCTAAAGCACACATCCCCGAATCACATCAGTCGCAAAGACAACATGCTCAGCAGCTATGGAGACTGTCAGAGTTCAAATCAAGGCCTCACGTCGGCTACTGATGTGACGACTAAATGCTAGCGATATGAAAGATCGACTTGCACCCGAGTCAAACAACACTAAAGCAGGTACAAAACTCACAATAAAGGTACCTAAGCATACCACATATAAGCATTATATATATATATATATATATATATATATATATATATATAAGAATAAGTAAAAGATCACATACCAGCCACAACATCAGGTGTTGCGCGGACCTCCTCCGCTGTCAACTGGAAGGATCTGTCGCGAGCCTTCGGTGCCTCAGCCTTCACTGGCCGCCCCTATGAAGCTCGAGTAGTAGAAGTCGTAAATCCTTGCACTGATCCCTGAAGTAACTGCGGGCACTCGGCCTTCGATGGCTAGTCTGGTTGCAATTAAAGCAAACTGAAAATCCCTTGGGGAAATCCCTCGTGATATGCCCTTCCTTCCTGCATTTGTAACACACCCCTGATCTGTAAGATCCATCATGGATCTTGCTGCACTTCCCACAAGTGGGACCCTTCTGACCTCCCGATCTCGCATCAATGGGTTTTGCCCGCTTGGCTGCCGATTGAGATTGTGTCGACCGCCTGTCCCTCCTCTGAGACTCTGCCTCCTCCCTGGTCTGAGTCTCCAGCTCAATCTCCCTCTTCCGAGCATTTTCCTGGAGCTCAGAAAATGTTCGGTATGTTGAGTTCTCCACGAACTCATGAATGTCTCTCCTCAAAATACTCATATATTGGCTCATACGTGCCTACTCTGTAGACACGTGCTCAGGGAAAAACAACATCCTCTCATGAAACATTCGGGTGATCGTAGTCACAGACTCAGTCCCCTGCTTGAGGGATAAGAACTCCTGGGCCATCAGTTCCCTCTCCACTGGGGGATCGTACTCAACTCGAAACATGGTGGTGAACCTCTCCCAAGTCACCACGGTAAGCTCTGTAGTAGAAAAGTCAGCTGTCACAAACTTCCACCAATCCTTCGCTCCCAAGCGAAGCTGGTTCAGCGTGAACTGTACTCTCAGATGCTTCGGACAAGAACACGTGTAGAAGCATCCCTCAATATCATAAATCTATCTCATCGCTGCTATCGGATCCTGAGTCCCATCAAAATCTAGTGGCTTCATGTTGCTGAACTCCCGGTATAGCAACGAGTCACCCCCTTGTGGCCTAGCAGCAGCAACGGTTGCGGTGGCCGCAGCAACAACAACATCGGTAAGAGCAGCGTACCGCTCATCAAATGTCTCAATCAACGAGGTCTTAATAGACTCAAACATCTCTGTTATCTCAGCTCAAATGGCTGCAGCCACCTCATCGTGAATCATTCTACGAATCTCATCATCGCTAACACTAATGCTCCCTGGAGTGTGGTGCGTACCCACCATGATGCCTATAAAACACAACACAAAAGAAATTAGAAACTCGCTCGAGTATCCTCGCACTCGACCACTCAACCCTAGTTGTTCCTTAGCACCCTAAGGATTCTTACTTGGGCTGCTTACTGACCCGGTGTTTCCAGTAGTACGGGCCCTATACTACCCTCCACACCACATCAACATTCACCCCAAGTCCTCCTCCTAGGATCCCAGATCGCAAGTACTCTATATCTTGCTGAATGCAGGCTACCCTTCAGTAGACCTCTCATAAGCTCCTCTCTGCTACCTACTCACACTCGAAGTACTTCACAATAGCAGTAATTCCTAGGCTAAGGCATCACAAATCAGGCCACTCTAGTCCTAAATATGAATACTATCCTACTCTAGCTTGCATAACACATCTCATAATATCTCATTGCACATAATGTAAGGGTATTTTGGGAAATCACCGTTCAGGCACTAGCTGATTGTACACACTGCTCTTTTCAGCGCTTTTGAATCTTTTACTCTTTTTAGAAAAATCATTTATTTTGAAAACTTTTCTCAAATCCTCAGTTTGAGTTCAGATATGCCCGAAGGTGTATCCGAATCCCTCAAACCAAGGCTCTGATACCAACTTGTAACGACATTATTTTTCAAACCAAAATTTTCATTATTAATAGTAATAAAACACATGTCTCAACATTAATTCTCAAAAATCAATACAAGTTTTCAAAATATTTGTTCAAATCCAGGATCCACAAACATAACTCCAAATCCCGAGTGTGTATACAATCACACCGGTGCCTTTCCACGATCCTCCGGGGCTACCTGAAACACATAACACATAACACGGTAAGCACGAATGCTTAGTGAGTTCCCCAAAATACCACATACAACAATTTGCCACTCGAGGCTATACTCTGTACGATCCTTTGGTCAATGTGTCTCGGCAGGACCCTCTAGTCCCATAGCTTGTTGGACCCTCTGGTCCGGTCTAGCTCGTAGGACCCTCCGATCCAATCTGATTGAGGACCTTCTGGCCTCGTAAATCATTGGACCCTCCGGTCCCGTCAGAATAGCACATAGCATATATAATCACAAAACACATAATCTCAAGCAAACACGTATGACCTTCCGATCCACACATAGATACCACCCTAGGTAATGTATAGTGAGAAGACTCACCTCGGTAAATTTGAATGGCCTCGAACTCAAAACACTTATCTAGCCTCCGAATAATCATATATAAATATCATCTCTAATTAATAATGGCTCTCAAAGGCTAGACTAATCCCTTCCTATGCTTTCTCAGAAGGGTAAAAGACCATTTTACCCCCTCCAATGGTCCATAAGTCCACTTGTTGACTTAACCCTAAAAGTCAACCTTACGGAGTACGTGGCGCGTACCAGATCCTTACGCTAGGCGTACTTGACCACTACTATGATAACGGGCTGATTGCACCCTACGCCACACGTACTGGGATAACGGGCTGATTGCACCCTACACCCTGTGTACTCAACCTAATACACTGATAACGGGGTGATTGCACCCTACCCCCCACGTACTCGGCCTAGTACGCCCAGCATACTGGGTAGACTCCACGTCAAGAACACGCTCATGAGTACGTGCAACGTACTCTCCCTTATGCCCAGCGTACTCAAAAGCCAAACCCTTCCTTCAAGGACTATTTATGACAACTTGGGGAAAGAAAAGGGATCAAAGGAATATACCTGAATTCCGGGATGTTACAATAAATAAAATATATAAATTTTTTTTATAAATAAATTTATATTAAAATCTGGTTAACTTGGAAGTTTTTTTCCAAATTTGGGGGGGGGGGGGGGGGGGGAGGGGGGGGGTTGCATATTGAACATTTTAATTGAAGTTTCATTGGTTTAGGACTAGATTTGAAGACAATTTTTGAGAGGGAGGGACTAATGATGGACAAATTCAAAGTTGAGGGGTCATATCTATCTAAATTACATTATAGTTTGATCAAAAACATGAATCAGGAGGAGGTTATCCTCCTGATCCCGTTTCCAGTTGACGACGAAGACAAAAAAAGAAACAAAAAAATCTTTTCGATGGTCCCTGTGATTCTCGGCGATACACAACGATTCAAGAGAGGCAGAATGGACTTACAAGGGATGCAGTAGCAATTTAGGGGAGGTGGTGGCCAGCGCTGCAACAGAGGAGTGACGGAGGTGGCAGGAGGCCACACCGGTGGTCTTCTGCCATCTGTTTCTTGCTCGTAATGGTGGGTTTCAATGAATGGGAAGTGGAGAGACTCTTGGGGACTGAATTCAGGAGCAAACACAGGTTGGAGTTGGGGTTTCCTGGTGGTGGCAGTGGGTTATGAAATGGTGGCAGTGGGGTAGTCGTAGGTGGTTGCTGCCCTATTTTCTCCTTTCTTTTTGCATAAAACTCGATGGGTGAGAGGCTGAGAAGGTGTAAGGGAGGTGTTTGATGGTTTTGGTGGTGGTTTTTGGTGGTTTAGGGTGATATAAGCAGGAAAATTTTCAAAAAATTTTCCACTGCGGCCGGAAAAATTAGGGGTTGTCGGTGCCACCGTGGACCACGCCTAAGTCCGCCCCTGGATATAAGGTGATGGTAGTGGGTGTTCTTGGTGGTAAACTAGGAAAGAGATGGAGGGTGGTTTTAGAGAGAGATAGTGATCTTTAGAGATAGAGAAGAGAAGCTGAAGGTGGACGTGTGATTTTAGAGGTGATATGAGCTTCCTTTTATAGCCAAGAATGCACACATACAAGCTTTGAAGTGCCATGCTTCTGTTAGATATGAAAGCCAAAGGAAATAGAATGTGTTTGTTTAATACTCAGTTATCACGACAGAAAAAAGAGAGATAAGAAAAATGACTTTTCTAACTATGCATTGGAAGAAAACACAGAAAAAGAAAACTGTGATTACTTTATTCATTAACTCTAAAGGTTTTAAATAGCCTGCCTACAACGTGCAACACAAAAGTAGGAATAAAAAACTCCTATTTTTACTACATCTAAAGATCAACTCTCTAACGTATACCTTCTTGCAAATCAGTCAAAGGAGCATACCAATTCTAAACTAATAAAATCAATAACTAAAGACATAAAACTTCAACTAAATATTCTTTATTCCAATACCCAAGTGCATGTCACATGAATATGGTAAATGAGCAAATTAATTCCAACAATCACCCACTTAATTGGCTATTTACCAATTCTATTCACAATAATGCCGGTTCGTTTTCGATCAAATTAGCTTCTTCTTTCTCCCACATAGGACATTCATTATTGAAGTGACCAAGTTCACCACACTTGTAACATTTCACGTGGCTTTTATCCCGGTAACACTCATTGCCATCTCAACCATTCACGGACCCACGACCTCTTCCCCGGCCACATCCAAAGCCATTCCGACTTGAGCCTCCGTTACCACAATGCTTACATACGTGCGTTTTTTCTTCACTAGCCAAAAGTAAACCGCCTTGAATGCCTTCAGTTTTCTCCGTCCCTTTTAAACGCTCCTCGTAAGCCTTTAGTCTTCCAACAGCTTCATCAAAAAGCATTGACTCCAAATCAAAACATTGCTCGATTGAAGCCACAATTTGGAGAAATGACTTAGGCATTGAATCAAGAAATCTTTTCACCAAATCAACTTCTTCAAGCTCGTAACCTAGAGATCTTGCTTTTGAGGCTAGACCGGTCAATTTTGACACAAACTCATCCACTGTTTCGCCATCATTCATACGCAAGCTTTCAAGCTCCCTCTTCAATGCTGCAAGCAAGCAACTCTCACCCGATTCACACCCAAATAGCGAGTCTTCAATCCATCCTACACCTGTTTTGGATCGGTGTAATCAGCCATTTGCAAGACCATGTCTTCTGATATAGCTTAAAACAAGAAAGCAAGAGCTTGTTTCTTCTTCTTTGGATCCGAATCTCCATGCAATTGTCTCGGTTCCACTGTTTCCCATATACCATGAGCATCCATAATTGATTTGATTCTGACTGCCCACACAGGATAATTCGTCGAGGTCGAGACCGGAACTTGGTATGACATCGAACTTCCTTCTCTAGGTACCAAGGCCATTTTTTTACTGTGAGTTGTAACAGCACCAACCTTTTCCGATCAAATACGTCTTAAGACTCCTCTTCCACCGGTCAAGAAAACCAAACGACTGTTTCTTCTGTTTTCTTTACCCGCAAACAAGCCACACCAAAAACCCCACCCGTTCTGATTTTTTCTGCTTGTCTTTCTGCTTCTGGTTAGGCTTCTAGAACAGATTTGATCAAGGAAGGATGTTGCACCTTCTTTTTTTCTTTTTTTTTTTTTTGCAATCAAGAACCACTCAAACCCTCAACCGAGCCTGGGGCTCTGATACCAAATGTTAGATATGAAAGCCAAAGGAAATAGAATGTGTTTGTTTAATACTCAGGTATCACGACAGAAAGAAGAGGGAGATAAGAAAAAAGACTGTTCTAACTATGCATTGGAAGAAAACTGAGAAAAAGAAAACTGTGATTACTTTATTCATTAACTCTAAAGGCTTTAAATAGCCTACTGACTACAACATGCAACAATAAAAGACTCCTATTTTTACTACACCTAAAGACCCACTCTCTAACGTATACCTCCTTGCAAATCGGTCAAAGGAGTATACCAATTCTAAACTAATAAAATCAATAACTAAAGACATAAAACTTAAACTAAATATTCTTTATTCCAATACCCAAGTGCATGTCACGTGAATATGGTAAATGAGCCAATTAATTCCAACAGCTTCCAACTTATTTTTGTACCTTTTGGAGAAGCTTGTACATAAAAAAGAAGAGGGGATGAAGAAAACATGGGGAAGAAGCACAAGGCAAAGAAAATCTGATTATTTTTTAGCTTCTAGAACCATATGTGGATTCCACATGGGGTTATACCGCCATTAAATACCCAAAAACACACAAAACCGGGTGCGTCGGAATCCGAAAGTCAAGATTTTTTTTTGAAAATACCGTTAGATAGAGTTTAATTCAAGGATTTCGGAACATCAAAAAGATTAATTTTTGGCGTTATGTAACCCCGGGAAATTACGTTTGAGGTTTCGCGTCTAAACGGCTCGCGGTGTCCGTTTGCATGACTTTTGTAAATAATTTTGTTAAAAATATTTCGAGTGTGAAATTAAATAACATACTATAGTTTGATTCCAAAAAAGTTCTCAAAAATTCCACCGGCAATGCGTAGGTGTCTCATCGAATTAATTCGGTTTTACGTGATTAAAGAAAAATAATGTTTTACTATTTGTTTTCTTAAAACCGTCGTATCTTTTGAATACAAACTTCGTTTTGGACGTTCTTTATATTTTTTAAAATAGGGGAATATGTAATATAATATTTTAACGTTTGTTTTGCTCAAAACTGCTTAATGCAAAATTTCAGTTTTTCAAACGCATTAATTAGCATTGCGGTTTAAGCGGTTTGATTGGGTTTACAGTTTAAACATTTGGAAGTAAGGTATCATCTGACATCATATAATAATTGAAATAAATTTATTTATTTTATTTTAGATGCACTAAAACTCAATAAGTCATATTATCACGAGATTCACAGTAAAACGGATGGTTATAATTTTTGCCCTAAAGTCTTGGATGTCACATTATATTTGTATATGTAGTTTATTTTGTGTTTAATAGATGAATTTTGTTAATTTGTAAATTATACTTGCAAAATCTTTAGTGATTTTGCAACATCAAAAGCAATATATAAAACCATGGACACATATCAATTAAGGTTTTGTTCATTTAGTGTTGATATGGATGAAGTCATGTGTAGATGTAGAAACTTGAACAACCCACTTATACTCATCAAAAATGGAATTATACTCTTTTTTATGCATTCTATTAATTACACATGCAATTTGTTTTCTGTATTTGTATTTGTTTATATTAAAATTGTATGATTACTTAATGTATTTTTTCAGGCGAAGTATTTTTTCTTAGGAGAAGATGAAGCAGGGAAACAGTTGCTTCAAGATGCAGCCGATAAGGGGAAGTTGGATGCAATATTCATTTTGGGAATGCTGCTGATAGCCTGTGACAACCCGATATTTCGAGACTATATAATGTAAAACCAATCAAATTTAGGTCAAAATATAACTTTCCTAAAATCTTATTTCGGTTAAATAAAGTAGTAGGAATCGTATCAAGGTTTTCGTACATATAAAGAACCCTAAAATCCGAGTTATAACGAAGAAGTTATGACCAACCGAAGATTCTCGGCAAAACCGGCAACACCGATTAAACGAAAATCGCGAAGTTTCAATACAATAGTTTTTAGCCTTAATTATCTAAATTAAAGTTATAGATAACCTCAAACCGTGAGCGTACATAAAAAGAACGTCCAAATCTGACTTCGTATGAGAAAGTTATGATTTTTCCAAGATTCGGGTATAGCAGTAGACAGCTAAAAACTCGAAATAGAGCTCAAGATACTTTTGACCAAAACAACCTAAATGAGAATCTAAGGTCTCAACATTAGTAGCGCAACGATGAAAAGTCTGACGAAAACGGACATCGGATGAAGAAGTTATGGATTTCTAACGGAATTATCGCGTCCCGGCCCGTTAAAAATAAATAATTAAAAATAAAGTCAGAATTTGCCAATGAAGTCTAAACGAGAGTTGTAGATCATGTTTTTAGCTACGCGTGCATATAAAGAACGTCAAAAACGGAGCTCGTACGCGAAAGTTATGGATTTTACAAGTTCGAGGTCTGAAATCCGAGGCTGTCAGGCTTGCCACGACGTGGCACAAGCTTGCCGCGACCCGGCAAGTGACTGAGGGCGTCCAATCAATGGAAGAGGATAAGCTTGACTCCCCACGACGTGGCCATCACTTTCCACGACGTGGCACACCCCAGAAACACCCCTATAAGTAGATTTCAAGGGTTCCGAGCTCCATTGCTCAATTCCTTTTCTTTCTCGCGCCGAAACTCTGCGTTTAAGCCCCCGAGACCCTCCCGAAGCCCCGGTTTTCACCTTCAAGTCCCGAAGGAAGGTTTTGTGTTCCTGAGATTCCCGAGATTCCCAAGAATCTCGAGATATTCCGCGTTTTCAACTCTTCCTGTCGAAGTTCTGCTCGATTCTTCTCTCGACTACTTCAAATCAACCACTTCAATCAAGTGAGTTCATACCCCTTTCAAACACACTTTAAATACATTTTAAATGCTTTTATACTCTTTTAGGGGGGGAATACGAGTAAACATACGGTTATTATCGTGTATTTTATAAAGTTTCACTTCACTTGTTTTATCGAATAAATCACTTGGAACTCATTACTATTATGGAAAACTCTTGTCATACTTTGTGTGCATTAGACATTATACAAAGTATATAATGATTTCAAAGTAACTTTCATTGTTAAGTCGTTTTATACATTCTAAAAACTTATGATTTTGCTTTGTCAAACATTGTGAAAAAGGATAAGCTTTGCATAGAAAACTATCACTTTAATACGGGCTTAGTTGAGAATCCATGAGACGTGTATATCTTCAAATGTTACTTTTCTTTATTAGAAAGTAATGCTGCAAGTCCTGTCTATAACCAGAGTCTCCCGTTCGGAGAACGTGTCAAATGTGTATAGATCTATACGGGAAGTCATGATACCGCGCCCTGACTGTTAGCTACAGTCCGTCTTTTGGGGTGACAGTTGTCATAACGCTGCGACGCCTGAAGAACGTTGTTACAGGCATATTATGTTTAGTATGGTTATAAAACTCATCGGATATACAATTATTATGGTATTATGCTTTTATGAACGAGTAGCTATTAAAACTATTCTTCCTCTAACAAATGCGATCTTCGTATAGTTTTATTATATAAAACTATGACACAACTTTTGAGAACGTCGGTTTCTTGCGATTTTCGGTCTTAGAGACTGCCATTTATGTTAGGAAAACAAGGGTTTCTCCTGCATACAAACCAAACAACTAATAGGAAAATAAGGGATTTTCCTGGTGCATTTATTTACAACTTATAGTACGAACATTCATATGCATTTCATACTTTTATAAGAAAATAAGGGTTTTTCTTGGAAAACACAACAACTCGTATCTCAACCATTAGGGAAAATATGGGATTTTCTGGATCTAATACATTCACTTTCAACACAACAAATCACAACTCTTTACATTTGAAATGCTGCGTTTTCTGGAAAACATACACCCATTTTGGAATGGCATCTAATTTTTCTAAACTACTTATGAACTCACCAACTTAATTGTTGACACTTTTTCTTTGAAATAACTTGTATTCTCAGGGAACCGCTAAGCAGGTTTGGGAATCAACTTTTGGGATTAACGCGCTGGCGTTAATTACTTCTTTTGAATGATGTTTATGTATTTATCTTTTGAACATGTAATGAATACAACTATGTAAACATCTTGGAAACTTTAATATATATGGTGGTGTGTACTTTCCTTTCTATGAACTGTTATGATACTGAATATGACGTCATTCGCCCCCGAACGTTTCCGCCGTTCTGGTTTGGGGGTGTGACATAGCCGAAGGTAGTGAAAGGAAGCAAGAAGCTCTGATCATGTTGAATAATGCTTACATTAGTCTATGAAGAAGTTGGAATCTGAGACAAACCTGTTACAAGGTTCGAAGCTACTTGGTTAGGGAAGGGAGATCAAAGCAGATACAATTCCATGGCTTGCATAAAAGTTATGAAAACCATCCTTCTGTGAACAAATATGGAAAATCTTTTATGCATGAATATAGTTGGTTGTTAAACATTCTGACTAACTGTGGGGATTCAAATATAATTAAATTGGGGCATTCCAGTCTGATGATTGATTGTGCCAAGGCATTCCAGTCCAGTGATTGATTAGGCTAGGATATTCTAGTCCGATGATTGATTGAACTCGTTACATGTTGGCATTCTAGTCCAATGAATTATTAGGCCGAGGCATGTTTTATTTATCTTAATACGTGTGGTGCTTTGGGGGAACTCACTAAACTTTGGCTTACAGTTTTAGGTACTTCGGAGGACAGGTGCAAGGTGAAGGCGTGATCATGCACATCATCCTGTATTTTTATATGATTTATGATTTTGGGATACTCTGATATATGATTGTGACTTTTGGAAACTTTGTTTGTGTAGAACTTATGGATTTGAAATGGTTTTGAAAAAAAAAATTAACTTGATTTTGGGATGTTAAATATTAAAGAGCTTTTCCAGTGCAAATAATTTGTATCAATTCAAATACTATGTTTCTTTTTGCATGTTTTGAACCTACTTCCTAAATGTGTAATTATATTCGAATCTTCACAGTCGGTCACACTCTAGGCAGTAAGTGAGTGATTTAAGATTGTTATGAGTATTGGTTGATTGGACAAGTTGTTTAGACATTGCAATAGAGATTGTGTTGAGACTTATGAGTACTTGAAAATAGAGATTTTAAGTATTGGAACAACTCGCACTTAGAGATTACTTCATTGATCTAGTCACGAGTAATTTGAAAATGACAATATATTTTATTCTTCAAACCGAGATACACATTGGGTTATGTTTGTGAAATTTGTTGTGCATTGGTATGCTCTAATGACATACGTAATTGGTAGTCATAAAAGGTATGTCCATGTGTGATTAGAAGAGTAGGCAAAAACTATGTAGTCAAATTTTATTTGTTCCTTCTCGTAACTGGGAAGCGATATGTATGGTCCCCTCGATGATTTCATTATGACATCTAAAGTGCTTGGTCGAGTCCTAACTAAATTAATGTGTTCGATTTAGAACTTTGACGTGTAGTCAGAAATCGTTAATTGGGAAATAGAATGTTGAACATTGAGATTGACCTTATCCATGTCTCATGTTTATATAAATATCTAGAATAAATGAATAATTGACATGGTTGCAGAAATCAGGATTAATCGACGATTAATCATGGATTAATTGTTTTGCGTTCTCCAACCGTCGATGATTAGGGTATTAATTGGAAATTTAGGATTAATCAGGTTTGGAGGGATTAATCGGTCAACAAAAGTCAACAAAATTCAAAAATTTCGACAAAAGTCAAAAAATGTCAAAATAAATTTTAAAAAGATTAAAAAAATCAACTCTTTTTTTTTTTACTCCAAAAGTTTCAACTTTTCAAAATTTCAAATATTATACCAAACTGTTCATATTTTCATATTTTCAAAATTTCAAATTACAAATTTTCTTATTTTCTAATTTTGAAGTACTTATTTTTCTTAAGATATATTAATATTTGATTAATTTTAATATTTTATTAATAATCTATGGTTCCCGATTAATCTCCGTCAAGACCGATTAATCCCTTAACACCAATCGACCATCGAGTGATTTTTACAACCTTGATAATTGGTCACTTGTCTTAAGGAATAAAATTTTGATCTAATCAAAGTTTGACATATTCATTGGATGACTACTCTGTTGATTGCTAGTGAAATATTAAGACCGCGAGAAGTTAACAACTTGTCTAAGTGGGAGAATGTTACAAATGATGTCCAAGGTCATTAACAATTTTGATATTCTTTCTAATAATATCAGGATCTTTTTGGGTTGGCCTCAAGATCTAAATAACATTAAGGAAATGAAGAAAATAAGTTATTAATTTATTAAAGAATTAATAAATTAATTAGAAATTTTTTTGGTAATCAATTAATATTTTTAATTAATTAAAGGAATTGAATATAATAAATCCAAGAGGTTAGCTGGAATATTCCAGAAGCTCCTGGAGAGCTAGATGGACGGTTTTGACTACATTTCTGATAGAGATAAGGCAACTTTCAGATAAGATAAAGATAAAGCCTAAGAGTTTGTATCCTATAGGGTTTCATTAGTTGCTTGTAAATAGACTACTAGGGGTCAAATTCTAGTACCGATTCCCTCATATTTTTTTCCATACACACACACACACTCTGTCTCTGTCTCTATCTCTCTCTCTCTCTCTATATATATATATATATATATATATATATATATATATATATATATATATATATATATCTCCCATATATACAAAATTCATAATTCCTCACCTAGGGTTAGTAAATTTCGCATAAACCTATTCTAGGGTTCTTCTTTTTCGCTTTTGGAGTTTGTAGGTTTGACTTCATTAGAGGGGTTCTTATTTGGATTCTTCATCCTTTGCAACAACCGGCAATCACAATATCTCAAGCAAGAACTAAGAGTTTAGTATGTTCTTCCTTATTGTTTTTCAAAGTATGTTGCTATAACTAGTAAAACCTAGATCTATGGTGCATGCCCACTTAGGTTAATCTTTATATTATTCTATTAACTTCTTGATGTGTATTAATGCTAATAAAACCCAACACCTTATTCTTTCATGTCCTAAGAAAGGCTACAAAAAGTAGTATCATTGGAACATACCTTAGCTTATCTGAAAATGGAGAGGTCCCTACCTTATAGATTCTGAAGTCGATAAAGGGGCATATTGGATGTCTACTTTGGATGGCTAAATATTACCAATATATTGGAATCCATATAGTTTAAAAATTACTCCATGTAGGTTCAAGATCTTAACATAAAATACATGGGCACTTATTTTCTCTCCAATTTCAATTATCTTTATCTTCGATATTGATATTGACTTAATCAGAGGGTGTTAGCCAAGCTAACACCGACCATCTTCCAAAGATCTCATATAGTGTAGAAATTGAAGATCTTAACTAAGAATTATGGATTGATAATTCCCTAATGATCTAAGGTACCAAGATACATTCTAAGGTTTAAAGACTAACACCTTTATGAGAGATTAGGTTTAAACATCGTGATTAAATTTTTAGTATTGTCCTTGGAGAAGGCGATCATCTTACGGTTTAGTAAATGGTAACCCTCTTATTGCTATCTATCTGTTAGACCATAACTTAACATCAGTTGCCACGTCACCCCAACAGTCCACTTGGTGTACCACGTCAATAGGTAACGTGTTGAAAATGTAAAATATTAAAGTGATTGTAGCAGTTGATTCTTTGTCTTTTTTTGTTAATGAAATTTAATTTATGACTATTTGTAATAAAGAGATGATTTTCTATTGCTTTCCCATTATAGTAAATGTCCCCATTTGTTGATTTTGATGTCTTTATATTACTATTTGTAATAAAGAGATGATTTTCTATATCACATACATAAAATAGTTAAATAATTCATGAATACATGCTAAATTTTAAAAGAATATAAAATTTCATTGATAAGTAGAGGGTTTACCTCTATTTATATTTGTGCGTCGCATCCATTCACCCCATCCTTGCGGTCTTCACCAACATTACAAATAAAATCAAATCATTTATTTCAAGTAGACTTATGATTATAGAAAAATAAAAAAAATTAAAGTAAATCAAATTGAAAGCAAGATTCTAATTTTGAAACAATGAAACTACATTGATATTTCTTTTTGATAGCAACGTACTTTCATTTTTATTTCTATTTTTAGTTTTATTTTATTTGAACTTTCTTATTTTATTTCAACTTTTTTATTTAAGGTGTACCGAAAAAAAAAAAAAGAAATTACATGACTACTATAGTTCTTTCATATAACAAAAATGTTTAATTATTAAAAGAGCAAGAAAAGAACATTAGTTTTTTGTATAAGTGAGAGGCAAAAGTAATAAATCTAGCATTCCCTGTTAACCAAGATCCTCATATTTGGCTGATGCTTAAAAATAATTTTGGACACCTTGGAACCAATCGATTAAATGTCAATAGCACGTTGCAAAATCTCTCCATCACTCACCACTAATTATTTAAAAAAAATATGAAAAAAGATTAGTTATTTTCACATATATACTTCGTTGAATGGACATTGCAGGAAAGATAAACCATGAAACTGGCAGCCTGGAGAAGCCTGGAGAAACATGAAGATTCCCATACACTCTCCAACTTCACAAACACAAACAAAAATCAAGGTTAAATCAGAAAGATTAAAAAAAAAAAAAAAAAAACTCCAAATAAATGAACATCAAGATTCCAACTCATGACGCTGTTAATAATAAAACATTGTAAGAAAAAAACTCCAACAAATTAAGATACAAATATAAAATATGTAGAAGTCACTTAATCCATAATATCTCAACCCCATCGCTTCTAAAAAGTCGGGATATTTGAGAAATTGCAGTAATTTGGATATAGTCAAGCAACAAGGGTTTGTAGTCATAAAAAATAGAAAGATGATCTCAATATTGGAAACTCGAGTGCACATGTTGTTTTATTAACATAGAAACACAAACTAAAAAAAAAAATGGGCACAAGTAATATTAATCAAAACTTGTTAACCTACTGATGAGGAATATCAAAACCAACTAAGTATACTGCTATTTCATAGATATGGAAATATGCATGAATTAGGAACATACTTGTCGATTCCTTTCTAGTCCATATCCGGATTGATTTCCTTGGAGAAGATGATAAAGGAAGCTTCACCCATATCAAAACGGGTTTTCTCTTTTAATTTCCCTCCACGTACTCGATTTTTTGCTGATATTAGTGAAAAACATTATTCCAGTACTATAAAAAAGAAGTGTGAGAAGAAACAATTTTGAGGAGGGAAAAGCAACACATGATACCTGCCATTTGTTTGCCAAACTACTTTTTTATGTTGTCTTGCATAACTTCTAGTTATTGATGGTCTTCCAAACCTTATCCTACATGAAGAAAAAAAATTAATAAAATCGATTACATTACTAAAAAATGATCTAGAAAGCACTAGATCTAACAAGGAAAATGAGATATAAATATCTAGGTTTGTTGCAAGGGTAAGCATCAAAAGAAAATTTGTAAAATTATAAGAATCCACGAAGAATCAAATCGAATTGAAATAACGAACTGAAGATTACCATGTTCCTTAACTAGGCATGACAACAGTTGACACTCCCAAATGATGCCCTGGAGAGTTTTAATTCAAAATGGTAATCAAGATTGAAGAATAAAAAAGAAAGTGATAGAAGGCAATAAAGGCATCTACTTACCTTAAAAGTAAAGAAGAGTTAGGATTCATCCTCGGACGAAATCTAAACAACTCCAAATTCAGTATAAAGAATCTTTTATAATGAAACAAATATATTTATTGGAAATCCTAAACACATAGAATATTTTTTATTAAAATAAATTATTCAATATCACTAAACACAATTTTAAAATATTATAATTTTTTAGATAGAAACTTCAAACTTAACAAGAAAATTTTGAACAATGCCCAAACGACAACCCAACACCTTTGATTCTCCGCCTCTTCCCAAACAACACCTCTTGTAATTCTCCGCCTCTCCTGAGAGCGGAGATGTTGATTTCGATGCCTTTATATTCCCCATTGTTTAACAACCTCTCATCTTACTAATTTCAATGGCGTCTAATTCATCTTCGGCTTCTCTTCTAAATCATACCAGCTGCTATGACGTTTTTCTAAGCTTTAGAGGTCAAGATACGCGTAATTCTTTTACAGATCATCTGTATACAGCTTTAGTGCGAGCAGGACTTTGCACTTTTAGGGACAATGATGAAATCGACAGAGGTCAACAACTTATGCCAGAAATTGAGAGAGCTATCAAAGAATCCAAAGCTTCCATAGTTGTCTTGTCTGCGAAATATGCAACTTCCAGATGCTGCCTTGACGAGCTGTTGTTGATCCTTGAGCAAAGGCGGAGCTTTAATCATTTTGTTTTACCCGTTTTTTACCATGTTGATCCCTCAGATGTCAGGAACCAAAGACAAAGTTTTGCAATAAATGTAGAAGGAGTAGAAGGTTCAAAATGGACGGAGTATAATGTCAATCGATGGAAAGAAGCCCTTACAGAGGTTGCTGATTTGACTGGCGTGGTTGTTTCTGGGTATGCTTATAGTTTAATCCTTTGGAAACTCTTTTTGATTAATGCAACTGATAGTGTAAATATGATAATGAATCGTAATTCAGGTATGCTTCTTGAAAAGATAATTCACGGAATTTAGTTTTGTTCATATTGCTTTAAAATTTATGCAAAGAGCATAACCAGATGATTAGAGGCTTACCTGTGTGTGTATTCCATGGTGTTTTCTGTAGTATTCTGTGGTCTTTTCGATAAGGGTTTAGTTCACCTTTGCACATACTTCATTTGCTTTGAACTGTGTTTATAGTGACGATTGCAATTTGACTTGATTGGACAAATACTTATGTAATTCTCTTTCTTATGTATGAATGGTTTACTACAAATCTACAATATTATGCATATATTCACGTATGAATATATGATGTGAAATTGTGAGTGAGAAATGAAACTAAAACTAAACACCCATAACGTAGGGTTTGGCTTTTTCCTACACGTATTTTTGCCAATCAATGGAATGACTTTCTGAACAATCTGTCCTTTTCGGCATGTTGTCCAACCTGAGTCATTCAATTTGGGTGTATCTAGTTGGCCTTCGCATTATTGAAAACTTACTTCAATCAGTTTGCATATACACTTACTATGTACACCTCAGTTCTTCATATTTAATGGGTTAATATGCATGGTTGCAGGAAGTATGTTACATTTGTTAGAGCATTTAAAATGCATGCATTATTACTGACACTGACAGACTGAAGCAGTTAAAGTGTTAAGAAGATTAAATTCCATGCTCTGAATGTGCTTCTTTCCTTTATCTATTGTTGCAGGTCTGAAACAGACTTTATCGCAGAAATTGTTGGCACAATCGAGTCTAAACTAGATTTGAAACTAGTTAATACTCCAGCTCATCTAACTGGAATGGACTCTCTTTTGAAGACTGATTCAAAGTCAGTGAAATAAAGTGAAATAACTGCTCTTGTGTCTGCCTTCATAACAGTTGAAGTCTTTTATATTTCCTGCTTTTACTTGAGTCTTTTCATGTTTCCTGCATTTACTTTTTCAGTTGTAAGTTTTGCTATATATTCAGCCTTTTGTTCTATGTTTATCACTGAATAATACACGAGAGTTTTTCTGCATTTTGCATTTTTCATTTGTTTTGAACCAACATTGTGGTATCAGAGTTTAGGTTGCATTCCTAAGTCTCACTGGTTTGTTTAGATGGCACAGAACCTCAACTCTATGAGCATGTCTCACCCTCAAATTCCAATCTTTAAGGGAGACTCCTATGAGTTTTGGAGTACCAAAATGAAGACTCTATTCAAGTCACAAGATTTGTGGGATCTTGTTGAAAATGGGTATGCAGAAGCAAATGAGACACATCAGAAAGAAAATCAAAAGAAAAATGCAAAAGCCTTGTTTTTCATCCAACAAGCTGTTGATGAAACAATCTTTCCCAGAATTGCTGCAGTTGTCACATCACGAGATGCGTGGAACATTCTCAAAACTGAATATCAGGGATCGACAAAGGTGATCACAGTTAAGCTTCAGTCCCTAAGAAGGCAATTCGAGACCTTGAACATGAAAGCAAGTGAAACCGTTCACGAGTTCCTGGGAAAAGCATCTTCGATTGTGATTCAAATGTGTGCTTATGGAGATAAAATCTCTGATGAATTTGTTGCAAAGTTATTGAGGAGTCTACCTTCTAAATTCGACCATGTTGTGGTGACTATTGAAGAGTTAAAGGATCTTTCAACATTCTTCTTTGATGAACTGATGGGCTCACTACAAGCACATGAAGCAAGAATCAACAGATCTCATACTCACGACGGAGAACATGCATTTCATATCCAAGGAGAACAAGGTAGATATTCCTTTGGTCGAGGAAGAGGTAGAGCATCATCTCGTAATCGTGGACGAGGGAGATCACAAGGGTCACTTGTTCAATGTGATAATTGTAAGAAGTTTGGTCATAAAGAAGAAGATTGTTGGACAAAGCAAAAGCAAGCAAAGTACACTGAAGAGGAATCTGAAAAGAAGGAGGATTACTTGTTTATGACCCACATTTATCTGGTTGATGTCACAAAGGAGATATGGTATATAGATAGTGCATGCTCTAATCATATAACCGGTGTGTGTGACAAGTTCAAAAGCCTGAACAAGACCGAAAAATCACATGTTCATCTCCGCAATGATCAACCAGTAGAGATAGAAGGAATAGGAGTTGTGACGGTTTGCATCAAAGGAAAGGATAAGCTCATCAATGATGTTCATTTTGCACCTGGTCTGGCCCACAATCTGATAAGTGTAGGCCCATTAATTGAAAATGGATTGAAGGTAGAATTTGAAACTGATGCTTGTGTGGTAAAGAAGCAAAAAGGTGAAGTTCTTTTATACTAAAAAATGACTAGAAACAAAATGTTTCCAGTAGATTTTTCATGAAAAGAAGGATATATGATGATAAGTAGCAAGGATGATAAGTCAAGATTATGGCACTATCAATATGGTCATTTGTATGTAAAAGGTCTACAACTGTTAACAAGCAAACAGATGGTGAACGAGCTGTAAACCATAAAAAATTCCATCCATGTGTGTGAAGGGTGTGTCTTAGGTAAGCAAACATGAAGATCCTTTCCGAAGGGGCAAGCAAGACGAGCAACAGAATGACTTGAGATAGTATGTTCGTATATTTGTCGACCAATGAGGACAGAATCACACTCATGGAGTAAGTACTTCTTGCTTTTTATTGATGATTTCACTTGTATGTGCTGGGTCTACTTCTTCAAAGCAAAATCAAAAGCTTTCGAGCACTTCAAAAAGTTCAAAACCCTTGTTGAAAAACAAGGAAATGTTGTAATCAAGATTTTAAGAACTGATAGAGGCGGTGAATTCATGTCAAAGGAATTCACTACATTATGTGAAGAAGAAGGACTAAGAAGAGAATTGAAAACTCCCTACACACCTGAGCAAAATGGAATCACAAAGAGGAAGAATAGGACTATTGTGGAGATGGCTCGATCAATGCTAAAAACAAGAAAGTTATCTGACTCCTTTTAGGCAGAATCCATAGCCACAGTTGTGTGTCTCCTCAATCTATCACCCACCAAAGCAGTATGGAATAAAACACCTTTCGAAGCTTGATATGAGTTCAAGCCCACTGTTGATCATTTGCATGTTTTTGGCTGTTTATGCTATGCGTTGGTCACCACAAATAAGCACAAGTTAAAAGAAGGCACACAAAAGAATAAGAAATGAACTTTATTTTTTATTTCAAATGGAAAATGAAATTTGGAGTTCTATAATATAAGGTCTTTATGTTCTAGTTCGAACATTGATAAGAGATGTAGCTGCACAACTGATTGGTCAGGAAGAACTCATAAATGCTCCACTTATTGTTCTTGGTATTGAGAAGACGCATGTTTACGATCTTTCCTTCTCATATATTACTTTTCCATCCCGACTCATATGTTCCACCACATAAAGTTATGTGAAAAGTGCCAATAAAATATGGGATACCCCTAAAGATTTATTTGAAGGGTTTGAAAATGTCACGGAGAAGATATTAACATTTGTTGCCAATGACTATGAAACCTTCACAACTATTCCAAGACAATTTTTTCTTGCTGTATCCAACAAATTTCGTATTTTTGTGAACGATCATACTACCCATGGAGTTTCTAGAACTCCCATAGAACATAACCATAAGTTCATTAACAGTCTGGGTAAAGGTTGGGATAACGTCAAATCATGTTTACAAAGAAATTGTATTGAAAAGGTTCTATTTTTTTTTTAATTTTTTATGAACTTCAAGTTCATGAATAAAATGTTGTATTAACTTTGAGGGAAATCTCAGGTGGTCCACTTGAACTTGTCAATTCGACAAGTTATATCGTACCAAACTCTTTTCCGATGGAACCGCATCTGTAAGAGTCCTATGTTCTGACTCTAGATGAATCCTTCAATCATTAGTTTCCGACGAACAAGCATTTCACCATGAGTTTGCCATGCTAACCATGAAGTACAACCAACATGCCCACCCATGATTGAATAACCAAAATCCAAACTGTATCAGAGCAACAACCAAAAACGAACATACCAAGCTCCTCACTAATCTAACCATCAATAATATCCTAAACCATCCAACACTTATCACAACCCTACTCCTTATCCACCAAAACCTCCGACAAATCAATCTTTGGATTCCCAAACCCACCCGACACTCCCAACAGCCAAACTAGAAATCATTTGCCATAAATATGGTCTTGGAAATCACTTTGCTAAGGAATTTTAATCTGACAGACCTATGACACTGAAGATAAAAGACTCATCTTACTATGTAAGAAGGACAAGGAACTACATGAAAGTGAGAACGGTTTTGTGGCCAATATATCAAGGGATGTTGAAGGATACATGTCATTTTGGGATGAGAAAAAAGTGGTATTGAAAAGAATACATTCCTTATACCAAGGGCAAGTGTTGAGTGTGACTTCAGATACTAGTCTTCTGGATTGGATGATGATGATGCTGCTGATGCTAGAAACCTTGTTGAGCGTAACTACCGCTACATGGCTTCTGATGACCCTTATGGTCGCAACATTATCCAATTGGTACGTCACATAATCTCTTTACATAATTTGTATTTAAAATTTTGTAAGCCATACTTAACTAAAATTTTCTAAGATTTAGAATGAGCCCTTAAAGCCTATCCATCCACAGTAGATGGCCGACATGAGATTCACAATGATTAACCCAACTTAGATTACATCACAAAGAAATAACGCTTAAGATTGATTCCTCAGAGAGAGAGAATTGTAATATCTAAGGATGAATGTATCATTTCTAATTACAAATGTAAAATTTCAATTGAAGAATAAAGTATTTTAGTAGCCATCATATTAAATTAAATGTTGCTATTGACAATTTGCACAACACTATGGATACGATTGAGTTAAATGGTCATTTGATTCATAACTGTCAATATCCTTGGTCTATAATTGTTGGGCTTGGATCTAAGATCCATAATCCCGATAAAGATCTTTAGAGTCGTACTCATATGAGTGATATTCCACTTCACACATACCATGAGTCTACGATTTCTTTTATTTCGACTATTGTAAAAGAAACCGAGACCATTAAGTCCTTAGGCCCTGTGTGCACTGTTGGGTTTTGAGGATCCTTAGACAACATTAAGGGATAGCGGAAGCAAGAATTCTTAATCCTCATTAGTCCCAAAATCTGGATCTATGAACAACCTATCTATTGCAACTTAATTGTGCAAGAATACATACCTTTTGTAGTCGTCGAAACCTTCATAGATCCTTGATTGATTGATGAGTGCTAAGAGTTGAACATAGAACTCCTCTTTTGTAGTCACACCCAAGGCATTCAGAACAACAACATTTGATAACAACTGATCCATCGAACACATTAAACGAGGACACCAAAAACCGGAGTTGCTAGAAACAACGATGTCGCTTTGTGGTAGCGTGTAGCCACCACACCGTGGTGTCAGGATTTTTGTGGTTACGGGAGAAGGAGGCGGCCTAATTTTGCTTAGGGTTTTGTGAAAACTCATAATCAAATTTCTGCCAGTGACCCCTCTATGTATAGGGGTGGATATAAACCCTTAAAAAATAATTATCTAGTCACCTAATAATTATCCATATAATCGGTAATTACCTGACTACTTAATTCTCTTGTTTAATCCTCTAGAAGATTCTAGAACTTCTAGATCTCATTTAATTAATTAAAGAGTGTTAATTAATTAACAAATCAAGTCTTTATAATTTTCTCATGTCTTTTATTGATTTTTTTTCCTTGCGTGTAACCCAAACGGACCCTATTATTAATACTAATATTACCAATTATTGTGCTTGTGGGTACCATTCTCCAATACCCCCATTTTCACAAATTACCAACATTATATTGTCTAATATTCACTAGTAGTGAGTAGAGAGTATATAATTAAATGTATTTTCCATACACACAACATAGAGTTGTGATATAGCCCTTAGACAAGTGAAAAATATTCCTTTATTATTCAAGATATATATATATATATATATATATATATATATATATATATATATATTGTAACAACGTGAATTTTCAAAACAATTTTTTTTCATTTCTCAAACAATATAAACCATCATATAATATTCTTAAGTCTCATGTTTGGCAAATGTCATCATAATAAAATACATCCCAAGATCATAAAATAAATCTTTCGTCAGTGTGTACAGATCATGCCGGCGCCTTCCCACGGTCCTCGCTCATACCTGAAACACATAACACAACAACTGTAAGCATAAATGCTTAGTGAGTTCCCCAAAATACCACCTACACATGTACGCCCTTCCAGGCCATGACCTTCCGGTCCATGTGTCTCAGGGGACTTCCGTCCCAACCCGGTAAACCTTCCGGTCCTACCCGCATCGACCTTCCGGTCCACATCACAATGCCTTCCGGCCCATAAGATAATGCCTTCCGGCCCATATCAAGCATATAATACATAACACATACCAAACGGGTAACTATTCACACACAATGCATATATCATATAGCATATCCGACCTTCCGATCACACATAGGTACCCTTCCAGGTACAGTATAGTGAGAAGACTCACCTCTGATATCTTGGTAAATCACTGACTCGGTAGAAATACGATCTACCCTCCGCCTAAACACATAAAACAAATACTCCCATAAATATAACTACACTCCTACCTTTTCTCAGAAGGGTAAAAGACCATTTTACCCCTCTTTTGGCTCAAAAGGCCTTACTGCTAACCAAACCCTAAAAGTCAACCAAAGTCAACGGTAAAACTTTAACTCGACTCGGCGAGTGCACTTGGGCAACTCGGTGAGTCCACCTGTGTCCACTTAACTCCTTACTCCCATTTGACACGTCGAGTCCCTCCCTTTACTCGATGAGTCCCCGGGCAAGAATCATGGGGATACCCTGACTCAACTCGCCGAGTCCCAAGAACAACTCGTCGAGTACATGCCATGCACAGGTTCTATTGACCTCCTGAGGTCAGATCCGTTCCTTAAATCCATAGATCTTACCTTCCCAAGCAATATAATCACGTAAAGCTCGAATCTTGATGCTTATAAATATACATAATGGCATCAAATGGTGATTTAGACCCAAAAATGGCAACCTAAGTCCAATAACCCCACAAGGACTCATAAAGCTTAATGGATTGAAGTCTCTGGACCTCTTTGAGTCCAGATCCAAAGCATAGACTCGATAAGGGACCAATTGCTCCACATAAACATCCTCACAAGAGGTTAGAAAACCCTAATCTCTAAGTTCAATACCAAAACTGAAGAAGGTCCGAATGAATACCTCAAGTTGAAGTCTTTGAACTTTGAAACCACTTGAAACACACCTCCTTCAGCCTCCTCTTGCTCTTGATCACCTTCTTTTTGCCAAACTAAGGATAGAAAGATCAATTATGGCTTCTCTTTCCTTCTCTCAAACGATATAGATCACTAAGGGTGGTCTCAAGGGACTGGTAGCCGCAATGGAAGGCTAAGAGTGCCCTTAAATAGGCTCCAACCCCGGAGGATTAGGGTTTTATTAAACAACGTAGACTCGCCGAGTCCACCCATGGACTCGCCGAGTCCAATGCCCCAGATGATCAACCACGACCCTACTCGGTAAGTCTACGCATCAACCCGCCGAGTTCCTTCACATAATCAAAAAATAAATATTTAAATAATATACCTGGGATTCCGGATGTTACAATTCTCCCCCACTAGAATCAGACTTCATCCTTGAAGTCTCATTCTACAAACAACTTAGGATGCTGCTCACACATCTCGCACTCCGACTCCCAATTCAGCTCTGACCCCTTCCTGTGCTGCCACTGCACTTGCACCAAAGGCACTTCCTTGTTCCTCAGAACCTTGATCTTCCGATCCTTAATTGCCACCATTCTCTCCACATAGTTCAGGCCTGCATCCACCTGAATATCCTCTAATGGTACCACTGCCGACTCGTCAGCTATACACTTCCTCAACTGCGACACATGAAAAGTGTCGTGAATCTGACCCAACTCCGCAGGTAGATCCAAATGGTAAGCTACCCTGCCTACCCTCGCGATTACCCTGAAAGGTCCAATATATTGAGGCCCCAATTTGCCCCTCTGCCTGACCTACTGTATCTGCTCAGTCGTCTGAAGCATGATCTCAGTACTACCCATTACACGTTGCCCCACTTCTCCCCAGCAAATGGGTATCCGACACCTCCTCCCATACAACAGCTCAAAGGGTGGCATACCAATGCTCGAATGATGGCTGTTGTTGTACGAAAACTATGCCAAGGGTAGATATATGTCCCAACTCCCGCCAAAATCCAAAACACATGCCCGAAGCATATCCTCAAGTGTCTGAATCGTCCGCTCACACTACCCGTCCTTCTGTGGGTGGTATGTGTTGGATAAGGTGTCTAAGTCCATAACTATTTCCGGTAAATACTTGACCCGACCCGGCATGGTCCATTTGGGTTGCATGGCACCATGAAATTGGATAAACTAAATGAGAGAAATAACACATATGGTTTATTAATATATTATAAGTTCTAATATATTAATAATATTATTTAAATAGTTTGATCAAGAATTAATTAAGTGATCAAAAGACAACTAATTAAATGTATGGATTGATTATGTAAATCATCCATAACTTATATAGTGGGCTAAGAGGCTCCATGAATATTCAAGATGGGTTATACCCATTGGATGGTCCATGGAGGCTCCATGGGAGTTACAAACCCATGGGTCATGGAAAGGAAGAGTCATGACACATTAGGGTGTAACCCTAGATGTGTCGACACTATATAAAGCTCATGTGTCTTCCCCAAAACCGGTTAGACAAAAAACTAGAGGGCTAGAGCCGATTTTGAGTGTTATACATTATCTCCAAAGTTTACTCCATAGCATTTGGTGTTGTGTGAAGCATTTGAGGCATCACACTTGGGGTGCTAGGCTCACAAGGTTTCAAGGAACACCCACAACAACAAGGTATGTAATTCTATCTATTATTTAAGTTAAAATTGTTCCCCATGTATGCTAGATAGGATCATAGCCTTGGAAATCAACTTTGCATGATAATTAGACAAACATAGATCCAAGGTTATTAGGGTTGCATGTACACTTAGGAAGTGTTAGAATGCTCAAAACCCATCAGTGGTATCAAAGCCTAAGCTTGCTTGTTTGATATTTATGCAAACTACTTGAAAAATCGAGTTTTCTGCTTTCTGCCCATATGAACTCGACGAGTCCATGACCAAATGCAAGCTACTCGCCGAGTCAGTTCATGCACTTGACGAGTAAAAGCTGCAGTTTCAGAATTTCAATTTTAGTTGCTGGAAATGGACTAGAAACATTACCCTAAATTGTTTTGGTTTGTATAAACATGTTTTAGATGGTGTAATGTTTATGCTAATCCATTTACAACAAAAAGTTATCAAATTACAAGTTTTTAAGTGTAATTTTTGATTCATGGAAGTATTCATATTCATGTTCTTGATCTTATGATGTTTAGATGATCAGAGGAATTATTTGTAACCTATGTTGTAGATTAATTCATGATCTTTATGTGTTTTAATGGAGTCCATAACTTGTCCTCAAGTTATGGAAAACCAAAAGTCACTTTGCTTTAAAACCATTAAAAGAACTCATGGGTTATAAAATGAAGAGTCTTCATTTTTAAATACCCTAATAAACTCATAAGTTACGAGAAACGAAAAGTTTTGAAAGTTTACACAACTTTCCCTCAAGTTTTGGAACAAGTAAAGTCTTGATTAATACTTTAGTTCCAACCCTTAGAATTTAAAAAAATTAAAATTCAACCCTTATACTTATAGTATTATGATTTAATAATTATATATATATATATATAAGAACAAAGTCGTCTTATCGCTAGTACGCCTCATTCACGAAGCCGGTCTATAAGATGGGTATAAGGTTGTTGCCTATAAAATGGCAACTTAATGGGTGTCTACTCTCACCAACCGCTTGCTTGACTGGTGGAGGGTCGTTAGCCGAACGGGTAAGACAAGGACTTATAAATTATCATTAAAAGTATAATGATTATTATAAAGTAACTAAATGTTTTATAAATTCCCAATCTTAGTTACTTTAGGAAAAAAGTGAATAAGGTGCTAATCCATGAAATTACACTTTGCACCTTGTTTAAGTCGTTGGTGGAGCGTGTTTGGTTTACCGGCACACTAACTTGGACTTAACAAGGAAGGAAAAGGGTGACTTAATGTTTTTCATGAGGTCGGAAGGAGCGCGTGCGGTTCACCGGCACAACGATTAAGTGAAAAACATTAAGGGTACCAAGTAATTTGCATGGTTACTTCACACCTTGTTTTGTGATCCTGGGTATCCCAGTCACAAAACATGAAGGGCACACTCAAGATTGAAACATGCCATTGAAAAGTTCAATGAATCTCAAAGAATCTAGGAATTTCTAAAAGCCAAATAAAACCTAATAATTTATATTTCGTTTTCAGGGTGGAAATTGGTGAATCGTCATTCACCTACCTTTCAAATATGTTATAACTTGGATTACGGCATCCCTCTTCTAGGTTATAATATATTGTGATTGGATCCTATCCTTAATACTACATTTGGGTGTTTTATTAAGGACTATCCCTATATCTAAACTAAACTTACTTTCTTCCTTTCAGATGTATTTCAACAATATTACTCTTGGCTCAAACCCTACTGTCTCCTTCTCTCTCATGAACCTTTGTAGGAGAGTCATCTTTGACGGATCCAACTTTACTGACTGGATCAGAAACATTAGGATGATCACTCGTTACAAGAACAAGGAATATGTTCTTGATAAGGAGCTCAAGGTGCCTGAGCCAACCGCTACTCCTGAGGAGTTTACTGAATATGAGGCACATGAAAGAGATGCTACCAAAGTGGCATGCATCATGATGGCCACCATGACAGTAGAGCTCCAAAAGTCCTATGAGGACTATATCCTTTTGATATGCACCAAGATTTGATGGACCGCTACCATCAGAGTGCTCGTCAAGATCGATATGAAATCATCTCCTCTATGATCACAACCTGTATGAAAGATGGTGAACCCATCACGAACCATATGCAGAAAATGCAAAGGTATGTGGATAGATTGATGAAGTTGAATGTGAACTTCCCTAAGGAGTTAGCAATAGATATTATTTTGCACTCCTTACCTTCGTGTTATGATCAATTTCGCATGACATACCACATGAATAAGGAGGAAGTTACACTTAGCAAACTTCAGGGACTCCTAAAGACCGCATAATCAGGTCTTAAAGGAAATTCGGTTGTGACCACTCCTGCTACTACTCCAAACTCAGCACCTGTCCTAGAAATCGGGAAAGCTAGATAGAAGAAGAGAAAGAACCCTTAGAAGGGTACCAAGGGTAAGAACCTTGATGGATCCTCTTCTAGCGGAATCAAGAAAGGTTTCGTTATACCTTCTTCTGATCCCAAAGAGGTTGAATGCTTCTACTGCCACGAAAAGGGACACTGGAAGCGTAACTGCCCAAAGTACTAGCAAGACGTGAAGAATGGGAAGGTTAAACCCAACCATGCAGGTACTTACACTATCTCATCTAATAATTCACTCTATTCTAACTCTTGGGTCCTTGATACCGGTTGCGGTATTCATATTTGTTCTGAATTGCAGGGACTAAGAAGAAGTGAGAATGTGGAGCATGGAAAGATAAATTTGATCATGGCGAATAGGAAAGTTTCACCTGTCACCAAGATTGGAGTTTATACTTTATTACTTAGTAGTGGATGTACTTTAGATTTGAATAAATGTTGTTATTCGCCAGAAATGGCAAGAAATGTTATTTCCTTTCATGCTTTGTATAAACAAGGTTTTACCTTTTCTTTTGATAATGAAACTGGTGGAATAAATTATTTCTTTAATAATGTGTTTTATTTTAAAGCAATACCTTGTGATGGTGTGTATGAAGTTGTGTCTGTTGTAGAATACTTAGGAAATAATGTATTGTGTATTGATTCTACTAATAATAATAATTTGGATAAAGCATGATTATGGCATTGTCATCTTGGACATGTAAGCAAGAAACACATAGGCCAACTCCAAAAGGGTGGAGTCTTGGAGTCATTTGACCTAAAGTCAAATGATAGTTGCGAATCATGCTTACTTGGGAAAATAACAAACTCACCCTTCACTGGTTCTTGTGAGAGGGGTGAAGGTTTGTTGGACCTTATACACACGGATGTGTGTGGACCCTTCAAATATGCCACAAGGGATACTAATCGTTATTATGTGACTTTTACAGATGATTATAGTAGATATGGATATGTCTACTTAATTAAGCATAAGTCAGAGACTTTTGAAAGGTTTAAAGAGTTTAAACAAGAAGTCGAGAATCAATTGGGCAGGAACATTAAGATGCTTCAATCCGATCGTGGTGGTGAGTATCTTAGTATTGAGTTCCTCGACTATCTAAGGGAATGTGGGATTGTCTCAAAATTGACACCTCCCAGGACACCACAGTTGAATGGTGTAGCTGAGAGGTGTAATCGAACCTTGTTAGACATGGTTCGTTCCATGATGAGTCGAGCTATGCTACCAATCTCATTTTGAGGGTATGCCTTAGAGACTGCCACCCATATCCTTAATCTGATCCCTACAAAGACGGTTGCCAAAACACCTCACGAGATGTGGACTAGAAAAATTCCTAATCTAGCCCACATCAAGGTTTGGGGTTGCGAGGTTTTCGTGAGACGCGAGACTCATGAAAAGCTTGAACCTCGAAGCGAGAAGTGTATTTTCATCGGTTACCCACTAAAATCCTTTGGTTACCTCTTCTACAGACCTAGTGAGAATGTAGTCTTTGTAGCAAGGAGCACTGTCTTTCGAGAGAGAGAGTTCATAAGCCAAGGAGACAGTGGGAGGCTAATTGACCTTGAAGAACTTCAAGAGTCAAGTGGTGAAGGAACCTCAAACCCCTAGCAGTCAACTAGAGGAGAAATCTCCTGTTGACCCAACTATACCTCCAGTTGTACCTCTGAGGCGTTCTTCAAGGGTTAGGAATGTACCTGAGCATTACTATGGTTTCCATATTACTGCGGAAGGTGAGACACTTATTGTAATGCCTGTGCTTCTGGGCTTGCTATTTTTAGCAATGTAATGGTCTAGGTTAACCTTTGTAACCCGTTTTGAAATAATAGAAGTGTATTATTTGAGTATTATGTGTTATTTGCTTAATTGCTTAATTATGTGGTTTGATTAATTAAGAATAAAAATAAGAGTCAAAATTTAAGTGTAAAATAAACTCGATATCTTTAGATAATGTTGTAGTAGTTGAAACAAGGTTTCCGAAGATATAAAGAATGTCGAAATCTGAGTTATAACGAAGAAGTTATGACCTGTTGAAGATTCGCGACAGAACTGGCACGACCCAGCGCGACCCAGCACGATGTAAATAGTGAATTTAAGGTAGATAGATATCTATCCTTAGTGATCTAAATGAGAATTGAAGATCTCATCGATAGTAGTGCAACGACGGAAAGACGGACGGAATCGGAGTTCAGATGAAGGAGTTATGAATTTCGAACGGAATTTTCCTGTCCCGGCCTACTAAAAATAATATATAAGTAATATACTTATAATATATTAAAAATAAAGTCAAAATTAGCCAATGGAGTCTAAACGAGAGTTGTAGATCATGATCTCACCTTCGCGGCGATATAAAGAACGTCGAAAACGGAGTTCGTATGCGAAAGTTATGAATTTCTGAAGTTCGGGGCGCCAAACCCCAAAACTGTCAGAGACCACGACGTGGCAAGTGTCCTGACACCTCCGGGAGGCCCCCAGATGCAACTTGGGATGACGCATGCAGTGACAACCAAGCCCACAACGTGGGAAAAGGTTGCCACGACGTGGCAAGGGCCAAATTTGCCCTATAAATAGATTTGAAGGGCCAACCGTTTAGGGTTGCTATTTTCTCTCTTCTCTCTCCCATTTTACCTCGATTTGCATGCTAGAAGTACCTCGAAGCCCCGGTAATATTCCCGAGTCCCAAAGCAAGTCCCGAGATCCCGAAGATCCCGAGAAGTGCGGTTTTCGAGCCGAAGCTCTGCCCGCGAGAAGTTCGATTTTTGTAGAGATCTTCCAGATCTGCTGCGGATTACTACTTTTGCAAGTCGTAGTGCTGTCTGATCATCTTCTGATCAAGTGAGTGTATACTACCTTTCATAAACGCAATAATAATACAAGTATGGTTTGAGTGTATTAAGTATATTGTTGTTTATACGTGTGAGTGCGTTGTTATTTTCTCCTAACGTATAATTATGAAGTATTTTATACGAGATACGTGTTATGTGTATATTTTGTTGTTATGTGTGTGAATGTATATTCACTTTCTTCTATCATATAGATCTGATTATTTCTATATGAAATACGTGTTATGTGTGTGTGCCTCATCTGTTATATGGAAAATGTATTAATCAAGCATGCTATACAGGTTTTGAAAATATGTATAAAAATGTATGTTTTTATCTACTAATATGTTGGGTAGAACATGGGTAGATAGTTGGTGTGTAATAAACAGATGAGAGGCCTCGTTTTTGTTTTGATCCAGTCATCTAGCAGAATTTAGATGACGACCACGGACTTTTCTAGACAGTCCAGTGGAACGCTAGCAGGCTCATAACCTGTAGGTGTTAATGAACTTGGGTGTTCATTCGCTGTATTCCATCCCCCTCATGGTTGCCTTATTCGACTTATATTGCTGAGGAACCCCCGCAGCATGTGTTGTCACCCCGATGAAAATATTCTTAGATCAGGTCCCTTGTGTTAGTTATTTTAGGGACATAAAGTGAGAATAACGGGAATGGGTAACTGGGTTATTGTTGGTTGATAATAATTAATTTAATTACTTATTGTGGGTTGAAAACCCTATATGCTCACCAGGCTCCCAAGCCTGACCCACTCAGTTTTATTTGTATTACAGGAAGTGGCATAAGGGCGTAAGATGGATGAACCATCAAGTTGTTTTGTTTACAAGTCTGTATATGTATATATTTGTTGAATGACTTGTAATGTTATCGTTTATGCTTATTGGTCTATATCGGAACATGACACCCCGAATTTTTATTATATAATGAAAAATACATTTCTTTTATGAAATGCTTTGGTAAACATTGTTTTATCATGTTTTGTTTTTGGGAACAAATTCCACAACTCTTTCAAATCAAAAGGATTTACTCTGAATTTATTTTAAAAGCATAAATGAAAATCGGTCTTTTCTGGCCGAGATTTTGGGGATGTCACACTTATTAGTGATGAAACACTAGTAGGTTTGGATGAACCTAAAAGCTATGCGGAAGCCATGGTAGGCCCTGAGTCTGCTAAATGGAAAGAGGCAATGGATAGTGAGATACAATCCATGTATGACAATCAAGTTTGGAACTTGGTTGACAATGTGCTAGGTCGTAAGACTATAGGGTGCAAATGGATCTTCACGAAGAAGATCGACATGGATGGTAATGTACACACTTATAAGGCACGACTGGTTGCAAAGGGCTTCTCTTAAACTCCTGGAGTGGATTATGATGAGTCCGTTTATCCAGTAGCCAAGATTAAGTCTATTAGGGTATTGTTAGCCATAGTTGCATTTCATGATTATGAAATATGGCAAATGGATGTCAAAACCGCTTTCCTTAATGGAAAGTTGGCTAAGGATGTTTACATGAATCAACCGGAGGGTTTTGTCAGCACAAAGTACCCTAATATAGTGTGTAAGCTTGAGAAATCCATCTATGGATTAAAGCAAGCACCTCGCAGATGGAATCTTTGCTTTGATGAGAAGGTCAAAGAGTTTGGCTTCTCTAGGAGTGAAAATGAATCATGTGTATATGTCAAGGCTAGTGGGAGTATAGTTAGCTTTTTGGTACTGTATGTGGATGACATACTACTCATAGAAAATGACATCCCAACTCTGCAGGAAGTTAAGTCATGGCTTGGGAAGAGTTTTGCTATGAAGAACCTAGGAGAAATTGCTTATATTCTAGGGATAAGGATCTTGAGAAACCGGAGTAAAATACTAATTGGACTTAGTCAAAGTACCTACTTGGACAAGGTGTTGAAGATATTCAGTATGCAAGATTCCAAGAAAGGAGAGTTACCGATCTAGAGTAACACTAGACTGAGTAAGACTCAGAGCCCGAGTACTGAGGATGAGATAGCAGAAATCAGTCGGATACCCTATGCTTCAGTAGTAGGCTCGATCATGTATGCTATGACTTGTACTCTCCCTGATGTATCCTTTGCTTTAAGCATGGTTAGCAGGTATTAGGGGAATCCTGGTAAGGCTCACTGGACAGCGGTAAAGAACATTCTCAAGTACCTGCGGAGGACTAAGGACAGGGTCCTTACCCTTGGTGGGAGTGATGACTTGAGAGTTGTAGGGTATAGTGATGCTAGCTTCCAGATTGATAGGGATAATTTCCGCTCTCAGTCAGGCTGGGTCTTTACCTTAAATGGAGGAGCAATCTCTTGGAAAAGTTCCAAGCAGGAGATAGTGGCTTATTCAACTTGCGAATCAGAGTATATAGCGGCAAGCGAGGCGGCAAAAGAGGCTATGTGGCTAAAGAACTTCATTGGAGACCTTGGAGTTGTACTAGCTATATCGTAGCCTATAAATATTTTCTGTGATAGTGAAAGTGCAGTTGCCTTAGCAAAGGAACCAAGGGATCATGGGAGATCCAGACACATCGACAGAAAATATCATTTCATCAAACATCGTATAGAAGAAGGACTTCTCGTGGCAAAGAGAGTATCATTGGATGAGAACCCGACAGATCCCCTCACGAAGGGACTGGGTAGGGTTAAGCATCTGCAGCATGCTAGGAGCATAGGGCTGAAGGATGATATTAGTTTTAGTAGTTAGATAATTTTGAAATTTGTTAAATGTAATTGACATTTGATGATGAATAAAAGTTGTGTTTATTTACGAGTAAAGTGTTGCTATCACTTGTCAATCGTTTACTATTATTTCTTTTGCATGTTTTGACTTCCAGAATATTTATGTTGTTTTACATATTATTCAAATTATCCACAGTCGGTCATATGTTGGAAGTAGATATCAAATAAGACTGTCATGAGTTGGTTGTAGAGGTCTAAGATGTTGGACATAGCCTCAACATTCATGACTGCTCATAAGTTCTGAGTAATGGATTCAACCCACGCTCGTTGGCGTCACTTCATGGAATTTATCTCGAGTGATCGCGAGACGGTAATATCATATAAGTCTTCAAACCTAGAGATATGACTTGTTAACTATGAGTTAGTTACGCATTGAACGTGCGAAACCGCATTGGTAACTCGATGTTATAAAACGTGCGTTTGTGTGTAATTTAACAAGTAGTAGAACAAGAATATGAGTCGAAGTTTATCTGTTCCCTCTTGGATTAGAGGCTGATATTTGGGCCCCTCGATGATTTTGTTTTGACCTATGTATCGGGCCCGGTCAGAACTAAGTTGATGTGTTCAATTAAGTTCTTTGTCAGACAAATCAGAAATCGGGAAACAAACTACTGGACAATAAGCAAGACCATGTTCCATGTGTTTGTCCGGCTGATATCTAGAATAGAGGATTATATGATCTCTTATTTGAAATGGCGTACCATCATCTTCTCAGTTCCGAGAGACCTTGAAAGAGCTACGATTGCCGATCGGTTCCTGAAGTATTGCATTTAGTTATTAGACTTATCCAAGTGGGAGACTGTTGGATAAGGTGTCTAAGTCCATAACTATTTTTGGTAAATACTTGACCCGACCCAGCATGGTCCATTTGGGTTGCATGGCACCATGCAATTGGATAAACTAAATGAGAGAAATAACACATATGGTTTATTAATATATTATAAGTTCTAATATATTAATAATATTATTTAATTAGTTTGATCAAGAATTAATTAAGTGATCAAAAGACAACTAATTAAATGTATGGATTGATTATGTAAATCATCCATAACTTATATAGTGGGCTAAGAGGCTCCATGAATATTCAAGATGGGTTATACCCATTGGATGGTCCATGGAGGCTCCATGGGAGTTACAAACCCATGGGTCATGGAAAGGAAGAGTCATGACACATTAGGGTGTAAACCTAGATGTGTCAACACTATATAAAGCTCATGTGTTTTCCCCAAAACCGGTTAGACAAAAAACTAGAGGGCTAGAGCCGATTTTGAGTGTTATACATTATCTCCAAAGTTTACTCCATAGCATTTGGTGTTGTGTGAAGCATTTGAGGCATCACACTTGGGGTGCTAGGCTCACAAGGTTTCAAGGAACACCCACAACAACAAGGTATGTAATTCTATCTATTATTTAAGTTAAAATTGTTCCCCATGTATGCTAGATAGGATCATAGCCTTGGAAATCAACTTTGCATGATAATTAGACAAACATAGATCCAAGGTTATTATGGTTGCGTGTACACTTAGGAAGTGTTAGAATACTCAAAACCCATCAGTATGCGGTACTGAAATGCAGCCGCGTGCCCAAATCCTCATGAAACTTCTTCCAAAATTGGGAAGTAAATCGCACGTCTCGGTCTGAAACAATTGATATCCGAACCCCATGCCACGATACCACCTCCCTCACATACAACTCTGCCAGCCTCTCAGCAGAAGAGCTCTCACTGAAAGCAAGAAAATGAGCACTCTTCGTCATCCTATCCATAATCACCCAAATTGCATCGACTCCCCTTGCAGTCCTTGTCAATTTAGTGATAAAATCCATGGTAATCTGTTCTCACTTCCACTCAGGGATCTCCAGCGGCTGCAGCTTACCATGTGGACGCTGGTGCTCGGCCTTAACCTGGCGACAAGTTAGGCACCTCTTCCATCAAAATGGTACGTGTCCCGCCCATAAACGGTACCCAAATCCGACCTTGAAATGTCATAAGTCCCCGGCTATCGGTAACGAACTCCGATACCTACCTGACAACTCTCTCCCTCTTTCGGTTTTCTGGTCTCACAACCTCAGTCTAGGCCCCTCGGATGGTGTCCAATACCGGAGTCATCACTGTCAACCTCATACAAACGTCTCAAATCGGGGCGCTCTCTGTCTTACGGCTCAAAGCATCGGCTACGACATTAGCCTTGCTCGGGTGGTACAGGATCTCACAATCATAATCCTTCACTATATCCAACCATCTCCTTTGGCGCATATTCAGGTTGGGCTGATCCATCCAGTACTTCAGACTCTTGTGGTCCGTGTATATGGTACACCGAACCCCATACAGATAGTGACGCCAGATCTTGAGGGCAAAGACCACATCCCCCAGCTCCAAATCGTATGTGGGATATCTCGACTCATGAGGCTTCAGCTACCTCGATGCATATGCTATCACGTGTCCCTTTTGCATAAGCACAGCCCCTAACCCAGATGTTGATGCATCACAGTATACCACAAAATCTTCCATCCCTTCCGGGAGTGCACGCACTGGGGCTTCGCACAACTTCTGGCAAAGTGTCTCAAATGAGGACTGCTATTCCGGACCCCATGAAAATACAACACCCTTGCAGGTCATCTTAGTAAGTGGCATGACGATCTTGGAGAAATCCCTAATAAACCTCCAATAATAGCCGGTCAATCCCAGAAAGCTCCTGATCTCAGTGGGTGATCTTGGCACCTCCCATCTCATCACCGCCTCGATCTTGGCCGGATCGACCAATATCCCTTTCTGGTTAACAAGATGCCCTAGAAACTAGAGATCTCGTAACAAGAAATCACACTTGGAGAATTTGGCATACAACCTCTTCGATCTCAGAACTCCAATAATCTCCCTCAAATGCTCCTCGTGCTGCTCTCTAGACGTAGAATATACCAAAATATCATCAATGAATACGATCATCGACCAATCCAGCATCAGCATGCACACCCTGTTCATGAGATCCATGAACACGGATGGGGTATTGGTGAGCCCAAAAGGCATCACCACAAACTCGTAATGTCTATAACGAGTTTTGAATGAAGTCTTCTGGATATCTTCATCTCGAACCCTCATCTGATGATAACCCGACCTCAAGTCTATCTTGGAGAACCAAGATGCCCCCTGCAACTGATCGAACAGATCATCGATCCTAGGTAACGGATACTGGTTCTTGACCGTAAACTTGTTCAACTCCCGGTAATTAATACACATCCGGTGTGAACCATCCTTCTTCTTGAAAAAAAGGATCGGTGCTCCCCAAGGTGAACTACTTGGTCGAATAAACCCCTTCCCCAACAGCTCATGAAGCTGTGATGATAACTCCTGCATCTCTGGCGGCGCGACGCGATAAGGCGCCTTGGTGATAGGTGCTGCTCCCGGAACCAAATCGATACGGAACTCCACTTGTCTTTCCGAAGGCACGCCCGACAGTTCCTCGGGGAAAACATTGTGACAACCCGATATTTCGAGACAATGAGATATAACATAAGTCAAATATAGGTAAAAATTAAACATTCCTAAAACCTTATATGGGTTAAATAAAGTAGTAGGAATCGTGTCAAGGTTTTCATACATATAAATAACCCTAAAATCCGAGTTATAATGAAGAAGTTATGACCAACCGAAGATTCTCGGCAAAACCGGCAATACTGATAAACGTAAAACACGAAGTTTCAATACAATAGTTTTTGGCCTTAGGTATCTAAATGAAAGTTTTAGATATCATCAAACCGTAAACGTACATAAAAAGAACATCCAAATCCCGACTTCGTATATTGAAATTTAGATTTTTCCAATTTCGGCTTAGCATCAGACAACTAAAAACTCGAATCGGAGATCGATCGACTTTTGCCGGAATGACCTAAACGAGAATCGAAGGTCTCAACAATGGTAATTCAGCGGTAAAAGGTCTGGCAAAAACCGATGTCAGATAAAGAAGTTATGAATTTTTAAAGAAATTCCTTAATCACGTCATTTTAATAAATAAATAATAAAAATGATTTCGGAATTTTCCGACGAAATATAAACGAAAGTTGTAGATCGTAGTCTCACCTTCGCAGGGATATAAAGAACGTCGAAAACGGAGTTCGTATGAAGGAGATATGAATTTTAGAAGTTTATTTAAAATAAATATAAATTTAAATAAAAACTCTTGGTAATATCCAAAGAGGAGTCAGCGGATAGGACCGGAGTACGCCCTGCATACCCTCGTACGCCCCGCGTACTCAAATCAAGGGCCTCGGTTCGTCCACATCGTCCCTAGTCCTCTACGCCCTCCCATCCGAAGTACGTAAGCGATGACGCCCCAGTACGCGCTGCGTACCCTCGTACGCCTAGCGTACCGAGGCGGTTCAGCACCCCTATAAAAAGGATGTGAGGCTTTCCGGAAATTTTGCTCATTCTCTCTTTATTTTCTTGCGTTTTGCCTCGTTTTCCGTGCCCGTTCAGATCCGAAGCCCTGGTCATTTTGCTCAAGTTCCGAGGGTCGATTTTACTCCCGAGATTCCCGAGAATCCCGAGAAAATCCGTTTCCCGAGACGAAACTCTGCCCGGTTTCCCATCTCGCTATCTTCAAACTTCCAAGTATGTTCATACCCCTAATCAATGTTTTAAATGATTTTAAATGCTTTAATGGAGGGGGGGGGGAATACAAGTAGAAACAAACATGTTATTAAATCATTGATATGTATTTTATAACTGTGTTTGTCATTTAACAGATTTCAAATGCAACAAAATGTGATGCATGAAATGGTTTTACATCTTAAAAGCGCATTATTACCAAATGTTTTATCTTTGAAAGGTTTATTAAAAATGACATCAAGTCATTGTTAATTATAGTTCAAAACCCATAAAATATCTTACAAAAACCATTTTTCATTCTTGAACTAAACTATGCATATACACTTATATTCTTATATATGTATTGATGTTATAGTTTGCATCTTTCATTTAGTTTCCCACACCCTTGAGTAGTAAGAGTGTGTAAACTTACATGATCAACTAGTTAAATTACAGTAAATTATCATAGGGATAATTTGAAGATAACAAAACATTATTCCTATTACAAGGAATCACACAAGAGTCAGTTCATTCATGAGTCTATACCAATACGTTACCTGATACATGAGTACATTTACATTTGATTACATGATACATGAGTACGTTTACATATACTTACATGATACATGAACACGCTTACATGAACGCATTACATAAGTACCTTTAAGTAGATACACTTAACTGTGTACATTAACATGAATACTTGTATCATGAATTGCAAGGATGACTTATTAGTACCTTCTGTGTAAATCTTCTTGCATATCCCCAGTACCTCGGATATCTAGACAGGACCCTATCCCCAGTACCTCGGGATACCTAGATGGGCCTCTATCCCCGCAGTACCTTGGGATATACGTAGGGGACTAACCATTCCGGAACTCATCTGTTAGCAACAGTGGGTAATGAACATCTGCGGATGCGTACGGTTATTACTTATACTAGGAGTACCTTTACAGGGACTAACCCTTCCTCCCCCTGCTGCTGCTACAGAGGACAATTGGACAATCTTCGGATGTTCATTAGGTTATATAGGTAGTGTTAACCCTAGTACCTCGGGATAACAGTTACATATGCTGTGTTAGTCCTAGTACCCAGTGACAACACTTACAGTAGTACATTTTCCTGTTTACTTTATTTTGTGATACTTTCACATAAACGATGAGTTAGACTAAGTACTTTAGTACTAAACAATTAAAGGAAAACTATCATTTTACAAACAAAACATTCGGGTCTTGGTAGAAGACTACATCTCAAACTGATAGGAAATAAGGGATTTTCTAGGGTTTTTCATACTTACATCAACATTTTCAATTAACGATCCACAAGGCCTTCATAACAGCTTTTCACAAACAAGGCAATGACACTGATATACTTATGAATTCACCAGCTTTAAAGCTGATACTCCCTTTTAAAATAACTTGTATTCTCAGGTCATGAGTAGACAAGTATGGAGGCCAGGTTTTGAGAAGACGGAGCAGACAAATCTCGTCTTTTATTTTGATTGTATATTTTTGGTGTCTTACTACAATGAAGGAACACACATGTATTAAAACTTTACTTATAATGTAATGGATGATGTTGTTTCTTGTTTATTATATTACATTTGTTGTGATACATTACATGACGTCCTCCGCCCCAAAACGTTTCCGCCGTTCTCGGTTATGGGGTGTGACAGATTGGTATCAGAGCATTGTTTATAGTGAATTGAGTATATCAACCCATAAAAGATATACTAACTATAAATACAATGGGATTAAAAATACTCTAATTTAGAGTTTATTCTTTTAATAATAAAATATTTAGGTAAGTATACGTGCATGCATTCATACTAAAATCAGTGTCACTAGGACAGTACAAAAGAATTACGATTGTTGGGCAACACAAGTGGACTTAGAGACATATGGTCAAAACTAGGAAGATATAGCCTGATCACCTATATTATCTGAGGGTTGACTAGCATGTGCCTAAGTTTAATTGGGTGCTTGCAACAATGCTATAATCTTACCAACCCTACCACAATGAGAGCAATAGAACATAACATTAAAATTAAAATACTATAGGAGTATTTGGTGTTACTATAAGTACTTTATACTTGAGAACTAAAACGGGATCTTCATCACTAAGTTGATAGTTGCTAAGTGGATACACTAAGGCTATATGTAATTAGGATGTTATAGACTTAGAATCTGTGAAAATTTTACTTCACCCCTATTATGTATGAATACGGAGTTAAGGTCACTTATTCGAAGGTCTATCCTATTTAGATTACACATAGCTGGTATGCACTTCACAAATAGCGATGTAACTAATGAAGGCTTTCTAAATAATTATCTAGATTGTTCGTCTAATAATTATTCTCTTACCCTTAAATTCTCGCATAGAAAACATAGCTGGACTCCATCCCCACGGCAACTAGTATCTTCCGAACGAAGTCATAGTTGGTTGGTTTGGAGAAGAACCAAAGAATGATCATCCACTCCCTTTTGAATGATCACCATGCTGAAGACCTTTCGGATTTTGATAACTCCAAACCCGAGGATGAGAACCTACCCCTAGTAGCTCCCAATTCAAACCCTAACCCTCGTCCAGCTCTTCATGACCCGACGCATCCTTAGGGTAGAATGCTTGGAAACATGGAGTGAAGAGCAAGATCAACCTATGCCGTTTAATGGATACCGAAACTTCTACCACTCAAGTGAAGGAATCTCAGCAGATAGAGTTCTACAGATCATAATCCGTAGAGTTTCCCGAAACGAAATTCAGAGCAGGACGACTTTTCAACGTATCAAAGAGGTTAACGCCAATGCAAGAATGCATACCATTCGGACCAATCACCTTGATCACTAGTGAAAGATCTGAGAGAAACCATGAGAACCTTCTACAAGCTCTAGCTGAAAACCCGAGCGAAAGTCATAGAGCTCCAAGTACACAAGAGGGTTTACGAGAGTTACCTACTTGATATGAAACACCAACTAACCAAACTAAGGGTTCACCATAGGGATGACCGTCGCCAGTAGGAGATACCTTATTTCCTTCTTTGTTTTAAAGAACTGTGTTCCTATCTATGTTCTGTGTAGTACTTTTTATGTGACTACCTTGTACTATAAGTACTTTTAGTTAAGTCTTTATGCTGTCAAATACTTTTCTACTCCGAATATGATGTATGACCTACAACAAGGTCAATTTCCCCAAACCTATTAAATCTTAAACATCAATGATATCGAAAGTCGACTAACTTCCGTGTTACTCTTTGTTCAAATACCTTCATTTTACTACCGTTGGAGTCTATCTGAAACCCCATCTAGTCAAGTTATTAGACTATGGTAATTTAACTCCAAAATCATTTTCAAATCTCTTTTAAAGGTTGGATCATTTTATCCACCAACCTATAATACCTCGGCTTGAACGATAAACGTTTAAAGACCATTCTACAAACATACTTCTACTCTGAACTAGGACTGCATCATAGGGATGTAGGTCAAACTATCACAAACATACTTCTACTCTGAACTAGGACTGCATCATAGGGATGTAGGTCAAACTGTCATAAACATACTTCTACTCTGAACTAGGACTGCATCATAGGGATGTAGGTCAAACTGTCATAAACATACTTCTACTCTGAACTAGGACTGCATCATAGGGATGTAGGTCAAACTATCATGAACATACTTTTAATCTGTACTAGGACTGCATCATAGAGATAATCATGTCGCCAAAGAAAAATGATCAACCCATCAACCAAACACCAACTCTTCAGATTGATGCAGCTACCTTTCAAGCTGCCGTCTCGGCTGCCGTGTCAGCTGTTCTGACCCACCTTAACGCTAACGCGAATGTTAGCGGCATTGTTAACAATAACTCCAATCCAAGTAACAATCAAATACCTCAACGGGCAACAAACTACCACGAAACCCCGAATCCCAAGCCCAATAATAACAAACGAAAGTTCTGGGCTAAAGCTAAAGGAAAATCACCCCAAGGGGCGACCAAAAGACAACAACAAGTGGCAACCTTCGCAGCCATGACATCTGTACATCCTACTACCATCCCTTATGGTATCCCAATTGTCCCTACACCAGCTAGGCAGTATGCCGGAAACCTACCGAAATGCCAGAAGTGCGGCTTCCATCATCGAGGTAGTTGTCGTCCGTTACACTGCTTTAAATGCAACAAGAACGGACATACTATCAATTGATGCCAGACTCGGACCCAACACATTACTTCAAACACCAATGTCGAAATCTCTCGAATATGCCATCTATGTGGCGTAATGGGACACTTCAAGAGGGACTGTCCAACAGAGAAGGACGACAGCGAATCCGGAGGAGTTTGACCTCAGAATGGAAAGAACCAACGAAAGAACCTACTATAGTATACGTTCACTTCCAATCGTCAGTATTATAAAAATTCAACAAACTGCCCCGAAGTACCACTCGTGTAGTACATCAAGTTCAATCCAAAGACCCACAGTTTCAAGCCTATTTATATATGGCTCATATACCCAAGACTATGATTGATGAACCTGGTATGGGTTCTACTATGAACTCTAGGACGGAGACTTCACAAGACTACGAGTGATCGTGCTACCATGCAAATAAACTTAGAAGCCCAACGCATGCCCTTTCTGTCGATTGGGACAAGAAAGACCGATAGAACAAAAGTACCTATCCTTTTTCCTTAATTCATGAGTAACCATACTTTATTTTAGATCTTCATGACATCTAATCGACCACAAGGTTCTGACTTCATAATCAGTATGAATTGGTTTGTTCTTATACAAGAGGAACGGTCACTGCCTATACCTCAAGACAGCTTAAGACACAGGACGTTAACTATACAACACATGATCTTGAGTCAGGAGCAGTGATAATCGCTCTGAAGATCTGGAGACACTACTTGTAGGGTGCAAGGTGTACTAACTTCACAGTCCACAAAACATCCAACATACATTCGACCAAGAAGAGTTATCACACCGGTAAGGCAAACGAAAGAAACAAAGTCGTTCCCTGATTGTGAAAGGTTCACTGGAAGGCCATGCGAGGATTTGAATTCACTTAGGAACACAAAGATCAAATTAAACTTCTATCCGTAGCGTAGTATCAATTCTACTTAAACTCTAATTTCGGGACGAAATTCCCTCTAACGGGGGGACGACGTGACAACCCGATATTTCGAGACAATGAGATATAACATCAGTCAAATATAGGTAAAAATTAAACTTTCCTAAAACCTTATATGTGTTAAATAAAGTAGTAGGAATCGTGTCAAGGTTTTCATACATATAAAGAACCCTAAAATCCGAGTTATAACGAAGAAGTTATGACCAACCAAAGATTCTCGGCAAAACCGACAATACTGATAAACGTAAAATGCGAAGTTTCAATACAATAGTTTTTGGCCTTAGGTATCTAAATGAAAGTTTTAGATATCATTAAACCGTAAACGTACATAAAAAGAACGTCCAAATCCCGACTTCATATATTGAAATTTACATTTTTCCAATTTCGGCTTAGCATCAGACAACTAAAAACTCGAATCGGAGATCGAGCGATTTTTGCCGGAATGACCTAAACGAGAATCGAAGGTCTCAACAATGGTAATTCAGCGGTAAAAAGTCTGGCAAAAATCGACGTCAGATAAAGAAGTTATAAATTTTTAAAGAAATTCCTTAATCACATCATTTTAATAAATAAATAATAAAAATGATTTCGGAATTTTCCGACGAAATCTAAACGAAAGTTGTAGATCGTAGTCTTACCTTCGTAGGGATATAAAGAACGTCGAAAACGGAGTTCGTATGAAGGAGATATGAATTTTAGAAGTTTATTTAAAATAAATATAAATTTAAATAAAAACTCTTGGTAATATCCAAAGAGGAGTCAGCGGATAGGACCGGAGTACGCCCTGCATACCCTCGTACGCCCCGCGTACTCAAATCAAGGGCCTCGGTTCGTCCACGTCATCCCTAGTCCTCTACGCCCTCCCATCCGAAGTACGTAAGCGATGACGCCCCAGTACGCGCTGCGTACCCTCGTACGCCCAGCGTACCGAGGCGGTTCAGCACCCCTATAAAAGGGATGCGAGGCTTTATAGAAATTTTGCTCATTCTCTCTCTATTTTCTTGCATTTTGCCTCGTTTTCCGTGCCCGTTCAGACCCGAAGCCCTGGTCATTTTGCTCAAGTTCCGAGGGTCGATTTTACTCCCGAGATTCCCGAGAATCCCGAGAAAAATCTGTTTCCCGAGACGAAACTCTGCCCGGTTTCCCATCTCGCTATCTTCAAACTTCCAAGTGAGTTCATACCCCTAATCAATGTTTTAAATGATTTTAAATGCTTTAATTGGGGGGGGGGGGGGAATACAAGTAGAAACAAACATGTTATTAAATCATTGATATGTATTTTATAACTGTGTTTGTCATTTAACAGATTTCAAATGCTACAAAATGTGATGCATGAAATGGTTTTACATCTTAAAAGCGCATTGTTACCAAATGTTTTATCTTTGAAATGTTCATTAAAAATGACATCAAGTCATTGATAATTATTGTTCAAAACCTATAAAATATCTTACAAAAACCATTTTTCATTCTTGAACTAAACTATGCATATACACTTATATTCTTATATATGTATTGATGTTATAGTTTGCATCTTTCATTTAGTTTCCCACACCCTTGAGTAGTAAGAGTGTGTAAAATTACATGATCAACTAGTTAGATTACAGTAAATTATCATAGGGATAATTTGAAGATAACAAAACATTATTCCTATTACAAGGAATCATACAAGAGTCAGTTCATTCATGAGTCTATACCAGTACATTACCTGATACATGAGTACATTTACATATGATTACATGATACATGAGTACGTTTACATATACTTACATGATACATGAACACGCTTACATGAACGCATTACATGAGTACCTTTAAGTAGATACACTTAACTGTGTACATTAACATGAATACTTGTATCACGAATTGCAAGGATGACTTATTAGTACCTTCTGTGTAAATCTTCTTGCATATCCCCAGTACCTCGGATATCTAGAAAGGACCCTATCCCCAGTACCTTGGGATACCTAGATGGGCCTCTATCCCCCCAGTACCTCGGGATATATGTACGGGACTAACCATTCCGGAACTCATCTGTTAGCAACAGTGGGTAATGAACATCTACAGATGCCTACGGTTATTACTTATACTAGGAGTACCTTTACAGGGACTAACCCTTCCTCCCCCCTGCTGCTGCTACAGAGGACAATTGGACAATCTTCGGATGTTCATTAGGTTATATAGGTAGTGTTAACCCTAGTACCTCGGGATAACAGTTACATATGTTGTGTTAGTCCTAGTACCCAGTGACAACACTTACAGTAGTACATTTTCCTGTTTACTTTATTTTGTGATACTTTCACATAAACGATGAGTTAGACTAAGTACTTTAGTACTAAAAAATTAAAGGAAAACTATCATTTTACAAACAAAACATCCGGGTCTTGGTAGAAGACTACATCTCAAATTGATAGGAAATAAGGGATTTTCTAGGGTTTTTCATACTTACATCAACATTTTCAATTAACGATCCACAAGGCCTTCATAACAGCTTTTCACAAACAAGGCAATGACACTGATATACTTATGAATTCACCAGCTTTAAAGCTGATACTCGCTTTCAAAATAACTTGTATTCTCAGGTCATGAGTAGACAAGTATGGAGGCCAGGTTTTGAGAAGACGGAGTAGACAAATCTCGTCTTTTATTTTGATTGTATATTTTTGGTGTCTTACTACAATGAAGGAACACACATGTATTAAAACTTTACTTATAATGTAATGGATGATGTTGTTTCTTGTTTATTATATTACATTTGTTGTGATACATTACATGACGTCCTCCGCCCCAGAACGTTTCCGCCGTTCTCGGTTATGGGGTGTGACAAACATCCGGAAACTCGCACACTATTGGGACCTCGTCAATCGAACTTGGCCTCCCTACGGCCATTCGTGTATCCATCACATAAGCTATGAATCAACTACAGCCTTGCTCCAAACTCTGCCTCGCCCTGGCAGCCGAACAAAACGCTGACCCACACCGGGTCCCTTCGCCATACACAGTAAGCACTCCCCCACTAAGGTCTCGTATGGTCACCAGTTGTCTCTCGAAGTTAATAACCGCTCCAACCTTACTCAACCAGTCCATGCCCATGATGACACAGACATCTCCCATCGTGATAGGAACTAGATCAATTGGGAACTTGACGCCAAAAATCTCGAGCACACATCCTCGAATCACTTCGGTAGCATACACCACTTTCTCATCAGCTATGGAAACCCTCAGGGTCAACTCATCATCTCCCGAGTAATACTGATGTGTTGACTAAAAGCCAAAGATACAAAAGACCGACTCGCACCCGAGTCAAATAATACCAAGGCAGGTACAGAATTCACAAGAAAAGTACCTACGCATATCATAATATAAGCACAATATCTCAACATGAAAGTAAATACACGAAAGAATACATACCAGCCACGACATCGGGCGCTGCGCGGACCTCCTCCGCAGTCAACTGAAAAGCTCTTCCTCGAGCCTTCGGAGCCTCGGTCTTCGTCGGTCGAATCTCGGTAACCCTAGCAGCAGGCGAAGATCCCTGTGTTGATCCTTGGTGTAGCTGAGGACACTTGGCCTTCCGATGGCCGGTCTGGTTGAAATGGAAGTAACCATAAATCCCTTGGGGCAATCCTGGGCGATATGCCCCTCCTTGCTACATTTGTATCAAGCGCCCGATCGACATGCCCCCTCATGTCCCTTGCCGCACTTCCCTCAAGTGTGGCCCTTCTGACCTCCCGTCCTCGAATCGGCAGACTTAATCCGCTTGGCTGCCGACTGAGACTGAGCTGGCCGCCGATCCATCCTCTGAGACTCGGCCTCCTCCCTGGCCTAAGTCTACAACTCAATCTCCTTATTCCGGGCATTTTCCTGGAGCTTAGCAAATGTCCGGTACGTCGAGTTCGACACGAACTCCCGAATGTCCCTCCTCAGAATACCCAAATACCGGCTCATCCGTGCCTGCTCAGGGCAAAACATCGCCCTCTCATGAAACTTCTGGGTGACCACAGTAATAGAATCATTACCCTGCTTGAGGGTCCAGAACTCCTGAATCAGCCGTTCCCTCTCCACCGAGGGAACATACTCGCCTCTGAACATGGTGGTGAACCTCTCCCAGGTCACTACTGAAATCTCTGCAAGAGTGAAGTTCGTTGTCATGAACTTCCATCAATCCTTCGCTCCTAGGCGAAGTTGGTTCAAAGCGAACCGTACCCTCAAATGCTCCGGACATGAACACGTATAGAAGCATCCCTCAATGTCAGTAATCCATCTCATTGCAGTGATTGGATCATGCGTTCCATCAAACTTGGGTGGCTTCGTGTTGCTGAACTCCCGGAACAACAACGAGTCACCTCCCTGAGGTCTGGCAGCAGCCACAACTGCTGTAGCTGCAGCAGCTGCGGCCTCAGTCACCGTGGCGTACCGCTCCTCAAAAGTCTCCAACAGTGTGGTCTTAATAGACCCAAACATCTCCGGAATCTCGGCCCTGATTGCCGCATCCACCTCATCGTGGATCGTCTAATGAAGCTCCTCATCACTCACACCGCTCGTCCCAGGTCTGTGGCGTGTCCCAACCATGATGCCTCTGAAATACAACATAAAAATATCAGAGACTCGATCGAGCATACTCGTACTCGATAACGCAACCCTACTCGGCCTCCAATACCCAAAGGATTCTTACTTGGGCTGCCCACTGATCTGGTGTCTTCAGTAGTACGGGCCCTATACTATTGGTTACACCACATCAACATTCACCCCAAGTCCTCCTCATTGGATCCCGAAATGCAAGTACTCTATTCTCGCTATGCATTGGCTACCTACTCGCTCTCAAGGCATCGCATAGCAGTAGGATTCTCCTAGACTAAGGCATCACAAATCAGGTTACTCTAGTCCCAATATGAATACCTAGTCTACTCTAGCATGCATAACATATCATAGCATATCTCATAACACATATTGTAAGGGTATCTTGGGGATTTTACCGTTCGAGCGCCGGCTAACTGTACACACTGCTCCTTCTTGGATTATCTTAAAACCACTTGTAAAATTTAATGCTTTTATTATTGGAAATTTTTTCTCAAATCCTTGGTTTGAGTTCAGTTACGCCCGAAGGTGCACCCGAATCCCTCAAACCAAGGCTCTGATACCAACTTGTAACAACGTGAATTTTCAAAAGAATTTTTTTCATTTCTCAAACAATATAAACCATCATATAATATTCTTAAGTCTCATGTTTAGCAAATGTCATCATAATAAAATACATCCTAAGATCATAAAATAAATCTTCCGTCAGTGTGTACAGATCATGTCGGCGCCTTCCCACGGTCCTCGCTCCTACCTGAAACACATAACACAACAACTGTAAGCATAAATGCTTAGTGAGTTCCCCAAAATACCACCTACACACGTACACCCTTCCAGGCCATGACTTTCCGGTCCATGTGTCTCAGGGGACTTCCGTCCAAACCCGGTAAACCTTCCGGTCCTACCCGCGTCGACCTTCCGGTCCACATCACAATGCCTTCCGGCCCATAATATAATGCCTTCCGGCCCATAACATAATGCCTTCCGACCCATATCAAGCATAGCATACATAGCACATACCAAACGGGTAACTATTGACACACAATGCATATATCATATAGCATATCCGACCTTCCGATCACACATAGGTACCCTTCCAGGTACAGTATAGTGAGAAAACTCACCTCTGATATCTCGGTAAATCACTGACTCGGTAGAAATACGATCAAGCCTCCGCCTAAACACATAAAACAAATACTCCCATAAATATAACTATACTCCCACCTTTCCTAAGAAGGGTAAAAGACCATTTTACCCATTTTCTGGCTCAAAAGGCCTTACTGCTAACCAAACACTAAAAGTCAACCAAAGTCAACGATCAAACTTTGACCCGACTCGGCGAGTGCACTTGGGCAACTCGGCGAGTCCACCTGTGTCCACTTAACTCCTTATTCCATTTAACACGTCGAGTCCCTCCCTTTACTCGACGAGTCCCCAGGCAAGAATCACGGGGCTACCCTGACTCAACTCGCCGAGTCCCAAGAACAACTCGGCGAGTACATGCCATGCACAGGTTGACATCCTGAGGTCAGATCTGTTCCTCAAATCCATAGATCTTACCTTCCCAAGCAATATAATCACGTAAAGCTCGAATCTTGATGCTCATAAATATACATAATGGCATCAAATGGTGATTTCGACCCAAAAATGGCAACCTAAGTCCAATCACCCCACAAGGACTCATAAAGCTTAATGGATTGAAGTCTCTGGACCTCTTTGAGTTCAGATCCAAAGCATAGACTCGATAAGGGACCAATTGCTCCACATAAACATCCTCACAAGAGGTTAGAAAACCCTAATCTCTAAGTTCAATACCAAAACTGAAGAAGGTCCGAATGAATACCTCAAGTTGAAGTCTTTGAACTTTGAAACCACTTGAAACACACCTCCTTCAGCCTCCTCTTGCTCTTCATCACCTTCTTTTTGCCAAACTAAGGATAGAAAGATCAATTATGGCTTCTCCTTCCTCTCAAACGATATAGATCACTAAGGGTGGTCTCAAGGGACTGGTAGCCGCAATGGAAGGCTAAGAGTGCCCTTAAATAGGCTCCAACCCCAGAGGATTAGGGTTTTATTAAACAACGTGGACTCGTCGAGTCCAATGTGAACCCGGATGATCAACCACGACCCTACTCGGCGAGTCTACGCATCAACTCGCCGAGTTCCTTCACATGCGTAGACTCGCCGAGTTCCTTCACATAATCCAAAAATTAATATTTAAATAATATACCTGGGATTCCGGATGTTATATACACACACACACACACACACACTAGTAGGGAACCCGCGCGATGCGACGGCGCCAATTAGTTTTCATGTGGCGATTAGTGTTCTCGTTTGAGGTAGTTCATTTCAGTCTTTTGGCGGATTGTTTTGTGTAAGATACTTCCTTTTTGAGAATAATTTCTAGCTAGGTATATAAAAGCGGAGGCAGAATAATTCCATATCCGGTGTCATCTATTGTTCTGGTTGTTACTTACGACGATTAGTTTCTAGGGAGTTACTTACAGTTTTCATACGGCGATTTGTTTATTTTAGGTTTGTGATAGTTCCTTTTAGCCTTTTGACAAATTATTTTTTGCCAGATAGTTCTTTACGATAGATAGGTTCTACGGAGTTACTTATGATAGATATTTTCTATGGAATTACTCAAACGTGCAACATGGTTGATGGTAAATAATTTTTTTTTTAGATGTCATCTATTGCTCAAGCTGTTAGTATAATAATTTACCACTAAGTTTTATCTAGTAAGGAATTCGCACAATGTATCAACAAGAAATATTTTCATTTGAGTGTTAATTTATAAACAATGTGTAGTTTGTGTTATGTAGTTTTCAAATAGTTTATTCATTCTTTAAATTCTAAAACTTTTAATTATTTTATTTTAACTTTTTATACAAATAAATAACATCTATCCGAAAAGTAATACATTGAAATTAGGGATAAGCATATGGACCGGGGAACCGGCCGGAACAGGTACTGGAACCGAAACCCGATGGAACCGGTCGAGCCGGGACCAGGGACGTTATTTTTGTGGAATTTTTGAACCGGAAATCGGTAGGAGCCGGAACCGATACAACCGGAACCGGTAGAACCGGCAAAAACCGAAACCGTATGATACTATTTTTCGAGGACCGATTCCAACATTTGAAAACACGACAAGAACCGATAGAACCGTCGGGCCGATTCAGTTCTTGATTTTGGCCGAAGCCGATTCCCGGATCGGGTCCGGCTCGGACCGGTTCCGGCCGGTTCGGTTCTTTTGCTCATCCTTAACTGAAATTATTTAATTAGTATGAGGTAGAAAAAAGTATGCCTACGTTTATATCTCAAAAAAAAAAAAAAAAAAAAAAAAAAAAAGTAAACTACAAAAAAATTAAGTTTTTATATGATAAATAATATACATTTTAGTATACATTAATACACTAACATATGTATTCACAAAAAGATCAAAGTTGTAAAAAATGCAAAAAAAGCTATGGTACTTGCTTTGTATTTTTTATCATAAAATACTATTATATATACTATTAATCCTTAAAGGATGGTGAACAGGAAAGTTTCGGACTTTAGAGATTGGCCACATGACTTCTTGGATTCAAAATTTAAGCACCTGCCATAATAATTTTTAAATTTTACACTTATCTTCCACGGCCTTGCCTCACCTTTACGTTTCCACCGCCATGGCTCACCAATCAGATGCAAGAAACCCCTTCTCCGACCTTCTTCAACGTTCCTTTTAATTTATTTATCCGTCTTTGTTTTCTTCATTTCGACCTCCCGCTTCCCAGTCATACATCGACCGACTTGCTTCACCCGCTCAGCCATGCTTGGTTTCAAGTGAAGCTTATCAGCAGCTCCTGTATCTCTATTATCCTCTCCCTAATTCGTGAACCCTAATTGAAGTTGTCCATGTGTTTAAGCATTTCATGCCCTAAATCTTCCCAATGCCATCAGTGGGACATGAGGGGATGAACATTCTCCATCTTCAGAAAAAATCATCCTCAGATTCGTGAAAAAAGGCAGCGTAGGAGTAGTCTTCGTTTGCAGTTTTCTTAATTGTTCTTTCTTTCTTCTTTACTTCCCTTTTCCTGTTCTCCTCCTTCCAAACCAGCTTCCAGTTCCTTTCCTTTCACCGCTCTTGGACCCGCCCATGGCTTTCTCCACCACTCCGTTTTACGAACCCTTTTTGTAGATTACTTTCTGTTGGAGACGATGGTCTGGCGAGTTGACTCCTGCTTCGATCGTCTCGTGTTTCTCATTAGTTTTGTGTATAAAACCACAATTTCAGGTTATTTTTTTATCCTCTTTCATTCTTTCTATGTTCTATAGCTGGTGCTTCGACGCCCTGAATCCTTCTTCTCTCTCTCTTATCTCCAGAAAATCAAATCAATGACTTTACCTGCCGCAAGAACAAAGGGGAAGCAGAAAACACCGACTCCACCACACCGGTTGATTTCGAGTGCTGAGGTGAATGGCCCCGTAATACCCACATCTGCTCAAAAATCGAAATTATCATCTTTATATTTAACTTAAAACTTTTTACTTATTTAAGGGAGGACATCATAACAGAGAGCCTGAGCCCCATATAATTATCCCTTCAGCTGCTTTTGCTGGATCCATTATCAGCTTCATATTATGTCCAGGTAAAAAATTCAGAAGCTTTTAAACTCATTCTCTATCATCTTTCTTTCTATATTCTTTTGACACAATGTCTCCAATGTAGGATGCAAAATCAAGGTACTGATTCTCTGGTTCCAACCTCACGCAAATACAGTGGTCCACTTAATTGTGCGATTCAAACTATAAAACCCGAAGGGGTAAGAATGCTTGAGGAGGGCGTTTTCGTCTTTTTTACAAATGAGAGATTTTGGGAATACTGAAGTAATAATGTGTGATTGTTGTTTTTCAGGTCAATGGGCTTTTTAGAGGAGGTGTGACGACTTTGATGCGAGAAGCTATTGGAAATGTTATGTTTTTTTAGTACTTATGAGTATTTGAGGCATTCTATGCATTTAAGACTTAAAGATTCTTTGATTGATCACACAAATTTGATGGATGTAGGAATTGGGATCATTAGTGGTGGTCTTAGTGGTATCGTGGTATGTAACATCATCAAAATGCAATCATTAAAAAACATAAATTAAAAGATAAAAGGGCAAAAAAGTCATTTACACTCCATTTGTTACACAGGACAGGAAATTGTTGATCGCTATGATGCTGAGTGCGCACCAACGAGCTCAAGAAGTGATACAGTCCGCTGCAGACAAAACCTGTAATAGAACCCTCTCTGTAAGACACAATAATTATGCAAATGAGCTTTAGAATCTGTGACTTGTGAGTCATAATTTGATTTGAATCCTCCTTTTTGTGTATGATTTAGGTACCAAAGCATATGAAGCGACCTATATATGTCTATTATCAGCTTGACAACTTTTATCAGAATCACCGAAGGTACATTATTACTTACTGTCTATACTTTAGTTACATACATAAAATAAAACAAAACCTACACTCCTCATTTCATTGGCTCTCCTTTTTTTTAGTCGATTTTTGTTTCTAGACCTGATTTTCTTGGATCCGCACACAGATCTGTTGATGTGTTCTTGAACCAGACAAACTCGGTGTTCAGGTAACTTAACATGGCATTATGGCATCCTAATGAAAAAAATACTATCATTGACTTTTCCTTTTAATTAAGAAACATATCTGAGATTTCCTTTTGTCACTTCTGTTGCTTACACAAATGACTTAATTTTCCATTTTTTTTAATTTGGTTTTTACAGTGAGGTGTTAATGTTATGATGGTGGATTGATAGGCCAATGCAGCATCAGGGATGGCTGTGCATGATGACTGCAACCTAAAGTTTATGGACTTGAAGGCAAAAAGGACCTTCTGTTTCATCATTTATAAGATCGAGGAGAAACAAAAGCAGGTGATGGTTGAAAAGCTTGGAGAACCAGCAGAAACGTATGGTGATTTTGCAGCATGTCTCCCTGCTGATGAATGTCGATATGCTGTCTTTGATTTTGATTTCATGATAGCAGAAAATGTCCCAAAAAGCAGGATCTTCTTCATCGCATGGTACCAATTACGCCCTTCAATTGTTTCTTTATCATTGTTTGAAACTTAACATAGGGTCAATTGCAGAAAAACCATTATAATTGCATAATTTTTGTGAGTTAACCACTTATACTTTTTCTTTTCCCAATCAAACCAAAAAAAATTCAAACATTTTTCCAGTTTAACTATTTTGACCAAATCAGTATGAATTATTTGGAAAACATCAATGAAACCTATTATTAAAATGCTTATATTTTGGAAAATGTCCAAAGCTTTTATTGTTTGCTCGGAAAAAATATATATTATTAGTAGCAAAAAGGCAAAATTGCACAAAATATAATCTCTCTGTGTGTGTGGTTTTTTTTGTAATTTTCTATTTAATAAATTATAATGGTACCAATAACGTTTTAGTGGTGTCTTTATTTTTGTTTGAAATTAAACATAGAGTAAGTTACAAAAAAGAACATTATTATATCTCTGTAGTTTACTTTGGCCACATATGCTTATTTTTTTCCAGTCAAACCATAAAATTGTTGGATATTTTTACAATATAACCATTTTGACGAGATTTAACTGGTCACTATGTTTGATTAGGAAAATTACCGTCAAATCTATTATACTAGGTCAGAATGGTTAAATTGGAAACTTCCATGGTTTGATTTGAAAAAATAAAATATTGTTGATTTGTAAGAAAAAACAATGCGAGTCAAATCTAATATAATATGTTAAAATGGTTAAAATTGGAAAATGTTAGAAACTTTTATGGTTTGATTTGAAAAAATAAAATATTGTTGATTTGTAAGAAAAAACAACGCGAGTCAGATGTAATATAATATGTTAAAATGGTTAAAATTAGAAAATGTTAGAAACTTTTATGGTTTGATTTGAAAAAATAAAATAATAGTTGTTATTGCCCCATCATTTTTTTTATTATAATGGTAATAATAACTCTCCAATCAGTTATTTATTATTTTCTGAAGTTTAATATAAGGGCAAGTTACAAAATAATCTATTATATTTTGGCGCAATTTTGCAGTTTACAGACTAATAGATTATCTTTTTCCAAGATCAAATGGTTATTTATCAGAGTTGGCAGCTGCAACCTTTGTTTGTAGAGTCAGTTATTAAAATAATTATTAATTTTGTATAAATTAACTTAATGAACATTACTAATTGTGTTTTTTTTAATTTATATTAGGGAGGTGTCCAGACAGTTGATTTGCTAGATGGGAGTATATCTGGAGTGCTATTGGAGGAGCTCTTTCAAAGAGATGGAGTAGGGATTATGGTGGCTAGGTATGTTATATGTGTCTATAAACCTAATATATCTACACATATAAAACATAAGATTTAAGGTTGATATATTTATTATTGTATTTTTTAGTGATCTTTATGAAGGTACCAGAATGGGAAAGGTAGATGATCTTCCTGGAAATTTTGTTCGTATTATGTTGCTTTTTTATAAAATGATTGACAAAGTAGAGAATCCTTTCTCTGCTCTATCCCTCGACCTCTTCCGTTTTTTTTATCTGTTTGAAGGCCAATATAATTTTATGTAATATATTTTTATGACTAGGTATTTGGAAAAAGGCGAGGGTCACTCCTAAGCTAAACCATTTTTCCTATTAAAGATATTCAAATGGAAAACATATAAGTTGCAAAGAACAGACTATTGAATTTTTGATGGTGTTGATTTACCCATTTTGAAATTATTTGCAGCTGTTGTACCTGAATGTGATTTCAAAAGAAGAACCCCACAAGAAAATAGGTGTGCCATAAGGTCTCTTTCTATAAAACCCTTTCTCTCTCTTTTCTGTTTTATTTGTGTTAGATTTGTGACAGGTTTTAGATTCTACTCTGATTACTGATATGGATGTTCCAGACTTCCAAGTTGAAGGCTTATGCAACATATATTAAAGAGAACTAAAAGAATCCTTCAAAATATAAGCAAGATGGATTCATGATGAAATTGAACAATAGGCGCGGTTCTAATATATGGTGAGCTATGAATCTAGTGACCTGTTTGTATGCTATCTGATTTTTTTTGTTTCCTTTTGAATAAAAATACAGGCCACGAGGAAGAAGTAAATCAAATTGTATGTGATTTTTTATGTGCTCTGTTATTTGACACAAGAAATTTTAGTGAGGCATTCACTAGATTTTAATGTTTCGAAGGGACGATGCAGCATAAGTAGAAGAACAATGGTTAGTTCTAATTTCTATGTCCGGACTACTTCAACTTGCAATGTTTTTTCTGTATTTTAACTTTATTTTTTTAAGAAAAAAGACATTTCGGAAAACTGGTTTTTACATCTATATAATTCAGTTTACAAACTGATAAAATGGTGAAAATGCTATCAACCGAAACAACATTTTTAATATTTTTACCCGACAAACTTTAAGTTTTCCAGTTGATACAACAAGGTAATTTAGGATCTGATTATCTTTCTGATTTAGGGTCATTGTATTTCATTTCAGCTTACCAATGAAGATGGTTGCAGTTCCGTTTTAACAACTGAGGCATCTATAGAAAATCATGAAACCGGTTCTACACAGGTATCAATTTAAATAAATTTCAGAAAAATAACAATCTACTTTTTGTTCTTTTTATCAATGAGTAATGTAGGTTGCTATAATGGATGAAAGTTAAATTACTTTGTTAAAATTAGAAAGTATGTTGATTTTGGACAACGGTTAGCTACAACAAATTCCAAAAACTTCTTAAACAAGAAAAGGAAACATGCACAGTTTCATTTGGATTTTGGTGAATCTGATTTTCTGTTGTGTGTTTAGTATGCTCTGTTGTATGTGATTCATGAAAGGGATTTGTTGAAATTAACTTGACTTCTTAGATTATAATAAACATTATTTTTATTGGCACCCCTAATTCCTAATTCATATGTACGTTTTCATATGCAGGATTTCCCTCCAAAGATTTCCCTTTTAACATTATTGGTCATCCTGCTTTGGCTGATAATGGAAGAAGTTCTTTGAGACATTTACTCATTGCTTATGCTAGACATGTTCTACTACAAGATAGTAGACATAGCGCCAACGGCGCAAATGATTCCCCTCTAGTTAGGATCGTTTTAATACACACTAAATATTATATCAAATGTAAATAATTAATTGTTGTTTCATTCATTTTCTATTTTTTTTAATAATCTATCTGACCTAAAATATTGTTAGTTACTTTCACCTATAATACATATAACCACTTTGTCATCCAATCATTATCAACAATACTCTTTCAAATTAAAATTTCATATATAAATATAAATAATCAAACATATAATTTATATTTCAACAACCCTCAAACAATACACAATTAAAATTTATTTGGGATATCTTCAAAAAAGTGATATTTTGGATAAATTTTTAATAAAATCATAAAATTTATTTTTTGAGTAATAAAGTCTTGATTTTTTCACCTTTTAAAAAGAAAAGCCCAAGAAACCGGTTATTTTATTCATTTTAGCCCTTTTTGACCTGTTCAGCAGGTCATGGAACTAAATTGTTAATTTTTTAAAAATAACGGGTCTTTTTTACAGATTTCGTCAAAAATTTTTATATAATGTATAGATATATTTTTTTACATATCTATATCGAATTTTAGGTATTTGTGTATTTATTATGTTTTTATATGTATATATTTACGTATTTTTTTGAACTTTAAATGTATAAACGTATTTTTTTTGTTACTTATTTATATGTATTTTAATAAATTTTACATATTTTTTCTATGTATTTTTATGTGTAATTTTTTATGTATTATGTATTTATATGTATTATGTATTTTTTTTTCAGCTTTTTATATAGATGTTTATGTATTTTAAATGTATAAACGTATTTTTTACGTATTTACATCTATTTTTTTAGTATTTTACATATTTTTTATGTATTACGTATTTATGTATGCTTTTAAGTGTTTTATATAGATGTTTTTGTATATTTATGTATTTTAAATGTATAGACGTGTTGTTTTACGTATTTATATGTAATTTTTAAACTATTTTTACATATTTTTTGTGTTTTTTATGGGGATATATCCAGAAAAGTCCCGATATTTTAGGCAATTTTTTTAATAAAGTCCTAAATTTTATTTTTTGAATAAAAAAGTTCTGACTTTCTGATATTTTGAATAGAAAAACCCAAGAAACCGACTAATTTATTCACTTTCGTCCTTTTTGACATGTTCAGCAGTTCATGGGACCAAATTGTTAATTTTTCGAAAATAAATGGACTTTTTTGCAGATTTCGTCAAAATTTTTATAGAATGTATAAACATATTTTTTACATATTTATATCTATTTTTACGTATTTTTGTATTTTTTATATTTTTATAAGTATATATTTATGTATTTTTATGTTTTTTAAATGTATAAACTTTTTTTTTTACTTATTTATATGTAATTTTAACCATTTTACATATTTTTTATGTATTTTTATGTGTTATTTTTTATATATTATGTATTTATATGTATTTTTATATATTTTATATATTTATGTATTTTTTAAAGCTTTTTATATAGATGTTTATGTATTTTAAGTGTATAAACGTATTTTTACTTATTTATATCTATTTTAAGTATTTTACATATCTTTTATGTATTATGTATTATGTATTTATATATATTTTTTAAAATTTTATATAGATGTTTTTATATATTTATGTATTTTAAATGTATAAACGTATTGTTTTACGTATTTATATGTATTTTTAAGTACTATATATATATATATATATATATATATATATATATATATATATATATATATATATATATATATATATATATATATATATATATAGTTTGCTTTTATGTATTATGTATTTATATATAATTTTGCGTATTTATGTATTGTTTTAGTTTTCTTATATAGATGTTTATGTATTTTTATGTACATTAAATGTTAAAGTGTATTATTTTTACGTAAAAAATATATGAACACGTAAAAATAATACAATTAAACACTTAATATACATAAAAATACATAAAAATCTATATAAGAAAACTAAAAGAATACATAAATATGCAAAAATACATATAAATAAATAATACATAAAAGGTGAAAAAATCAGGAATTTTTTATTCAAAAGGTGAAAAAGTCAGGACTTTTTTATTCAAAAATTACACGAATGGTCCCTATGGTTTAGGGTAATTTAAATGTTTGGTCCCTAACTTATTTTTTTAACTTGGAAGGTCCCTATTGTTTGTTTTTGTTACGCGTTTGGTCTCTATCTCACCTAAAAAGACTATTTTATCATTGATTTTTTAACTTATTTAAATAAACACAACCCTAACCCCAACCCCCTTACATTACTCTACCTATCATATCATTTTTCCCTATTTAAATAATAGTTTTTTTTAGATAAGATAGGGATCAAGAGTGAAACAAAAATAAAAATTAGGGACCGAGACAAAAACAAAGATTAGGGACCTTCCGAGTTAAAAAAAATAAGCTAGGGATCAAATGCGTAAATTAGCCCAAACCATAGGGACTATTCATGTAATTTACTCTAACATTTAATGTACATAAAAATACATAAACATCTATATAAGAAAACTAAAAAAATACATAAATACGCAAAATTATATACAAATACATAATACATAAAAAAACACATAAAAACACACAAAAAAATATATGTAAACTACTTAAAAAATACATATAAATACGTAAAACAATACGTTTATACATTTAAAATACATAAATATACAAAAACATCTAGATAAAAAACTTTTAAAAAATATATAAATGCATAATACATAAAAGATATGTAAAATACTTAAAAATAGATATAAATACATAAAAATACGTTTATACACTTAAAATACATAAACATCTATATAAAAAGCTTTAAAAAATACATAAATATGTAAAAATATATAAAAATACATATAAATACATAATATATAAAAAATAACACATAAAAATACATAAAAAAAATATATGTAAAATGGTTAGAATTACATATAAATAAGTAAAAAAAAAATATGTTTATACATTTAAAATACATAAAAATATGTAAATATATACTTATAAAAATATAAAAAATACAAAAATACGTAAAAATAGATATAGATATATAAAAAATATGTTTATATATTATATAAAAATTTTGACAAAATCTGCAAAAAAATCCATTTATTTTCGAAAAATTAACAATTTGATCTCATGATCTGCTGAACAGGTCAGAAAGAACTAAAGTGAATAAATTAACCGGTTTCTTGAACTTTTCTATTCAAAATGTGAAAAAGTCATGACTTTTTTATTCAAAAAATAAAATTTAAGACTTTATTAAAAATTTAACCAAAATATCGGGACTTTTTTGAAGATATCCCAATTTATTTTAATCAACATCGACGCACATACAACAATTATTTGAAACCTTCTACTAAACATCAATATAAATAGTTAAATACAAACAATAAATAACACATGTCTAAAAATATTTATAAAAAAAATAGAAAGCATTTGACTAAAAAGCAATAAATTTACAAACCATTAACAGTAAGCCACTATAAATGTATACAAATATGAATGTGAAACCTCGAGGAAAATCATTAAACCTGAAAATGAAATTTCAAGAAATAAACACACAATTAAACCAACATAATGAAGTTTCCTTTCTAGTGAGATACATTTCATGTATTCTTCGACGACCAATGTTTGAGGGTGGTGGGGCAATAACCTTGATGCTGAGGGATTGGAGTAGAAAAGGCACCAAACACAATGTGGAAAATAACCAGCAAACCAAATAATGACTAAATTAACCCTTAAAATAATATATCATTTGAGTGTATATTTACTCAACCCAATTCTTTGACTGTTTTATCTTTATGCAGGGTATTGTAACATCAGCCAAATTAGTTATTTTTCCTATAAATAAGACAAACATGAAAGAATGGTTAGGACGTCATATACATTATTATCAGATACGAAACAAAAAATTATATAACTTACCATACAAATTTATATATCTTTTCAACAAAATATTCAATCAAGCATCCCACAATGTGAAAACATTACCAACTTCATCAAATGAGTAGCAACATAATATATAAAAGTTCATTTATATATATATATATATATATATATATATATATATATATATATATATATATATATATATATATATATATATATATATATATATATACACACACACACACACACAAGTCATACATAAATCTGAAAGTAAGCAAGTATTTACCAGTCAATACATATCTTAATGCATAGATCTACATTTTTTGAGAAAATAGCCCATATATTAGAGTATAGAGAAACCTGTGAAGTCTTCTTATTACTCCATTTTCCCAAATCGCACCTAATATCCTGAACAATAAACAAAAAACAATGTCAACTTAGTCCCAAGAGGTTTCAAATTAACTCATCATCCATGTACAAATCAAGCAAATACGGGTAGAAATCTGAAATAGAACCAAACCAGGATGAAAACCAGTTATAGGGAAATCACTTATCTATTCAGGTCCTAAAAACAAACGCACACAGTTAGACACATACGAAGACACACAAAGCTAGAGAGATGGAAAAGGTTAGTGGTGGTTATGGTGGTGAATTTTATAGAGATACAGAGAATAAACTTACCTGTGGCGGTGGGGAGGATGTTTTTAGCAAGAAACAGAGAAGGAGAGGGTAAGCGGTGTCAGAAAACGATGGTAACAGCTTTGTTAGAGTTTTTGTGGTGGTGTCAGTGGTGAAAGGTGTAGGCGGAGGTTGCCGATAAAGGTGACTAAAGTGAAGGTTGAAGATCGAGATCAGGCGGAGGCGGTGGATGTAGTGACAGTGGTTGATTATGATGATTGATGAGGTATGGTGGTAACCGCACACGTGGTCTTGACTCATGAAGCATGTGATGTGATGTAGCCGAAGGGGTCGTAGACGGAAAGATGTCAAGAGAGAGAGGAAGGGTGTAGTGATTAGGGTTTGTGTCGTGGAGTGTGTTTCTATGTTATCATTCATCTGATCTAGAACCAAATCAATGGCCGAAAGTTAAACACGCTGGCAATCCATGTGAGGATCCGTGTGATATTTCCATGTAAGCATCCGTGTGAGTCCAATTATGCATAAACTATTTGTACTAACTGCTGTGAAATTTGCACCTCTTAGTTTTAAGATATTAGGCTTTATATTATGGTACATCAAGCTTAATAGGTTGTATTTAAGACATTGGATATGTATTATATATATATATATATATATATATATATATATATATATGAACACGGATATAGTTAATCTCAAATTTTTAAGATTCTGTTTCCCAATACCGACTTGTGTCAACTGATAGAAAATTGCATAATTTATCCATTACTTCAGTTTCAGTTTGAGCACAACTATGCATTTTAACATCAACACCAAATCATGTAGGGGAACAAATATATCGACTCTAACTATTTAAAGAAGAAGTTAATAAATAAAGTTTTACTACATATATTCAGCCTATTCATCATGTCATATCTAGTTAAACCCTACATGATTGTCATTTACGAACAACGTTGCGGAGAAACAAAGAAAACAACCGATTATAAGAGAAACTACCATATATCTCCATTTGAAGAATATATTATATTACCAACTTAGAATTACTTGTGACAGAATCCATGAAGTAATCTCTAAGTGCATCTAACTCCTATACCTTAAAATCTCCATTTAAAGTGCTCACGAGTAATAGCGACAAACATTGCTATGTTCATCCCCATGGACTATCCACCATCGCTCCATGACAATCTTAAATTACTACTTTCTTTCAGGAGTAGGACCAATTGTGGGAGTTCGGATAAATTAATATTTTGGAAGTGGTTCTAAACATGTAAAAGTGGAACACATTGATAATCTAGATTAGATGACTAATTTCCATCAAATATTAAGTTCTCCGATTAATAACCGTCAAATCAAATAGTGACTTAAACAACTTTAGTTCCATAATTTAGAACAAACTAAAATAAATGTCCTCAAGCTATTACAAATGTAAATATATTGTCATTAGATCTTTATATGAGTATTAACCTTGGTTAGTTTAAAGGAATGGATCGACAAGTTTCTATTCCAATATGATTGTAACATCCTGATTTTCATGTATTATTATATTTGTTGTATCTTTATTATAAATGGCACCTTTGGTCCCTTCGCAGAAGAGTCTTATGATTCTAGTCGTACGTTGGGAATGCGTAAGGGTACGTGCATCGTACCCATGCAGAGTGTGGATCGCGGGTGCCCAGGTAGTGTTGGATTAGTTTTCTAAGCCCATAACTATAATTAGTATATACTTGAATTGATAGTAGCACAATCATTTTGGGTTTCCCTTAAGAGTAGCAACTGGGAAGGATGATTAAAATTAGAATTAATTTTGGGATTAAAAGAATTAATTAGAAGTATTGAAAATGAATTGTAATTGTTCAATGGTTGAGCAAGAGGCAATCTAGAACCCTCCATAGGCTATGGACGGTTTCTAGAGCCTTAGGGTTTCTAGAATAATCGCTTATGGATAATTAGGAAAGTGGATAATTACTCAGTTTAAGATTATCTTGGACTTGGACTTATCTAAGGTTTCCTATTTGCACTATAAGTATGGATATAACCCTAGCATTTTCGGCCACTTCTTCCTAGGGAACTCCAGCCAAAAATTTGCCTCCTCTCTCCTTCTCCGTAATCTTCTTCAATTGCTAGTGTTAGGTGTGATCCATTAGAGGTGTGACAATTGTGATGCTTGTTCTCAAAGTCTCAACAACACTAAACGATTTAGATTGTTATTACAATATAACAATTAAAGGTATGTTTTGTGACCCTAATTATGTAATTTTGGTTATATACGAGTGTTCTAGGATTTCTACATTGTTGTTCACATGGTATGTTCAACTAGAGACAACATAGATCAATTTTAGGGTTACATGCACACATAAGATTGTTATGCTTAAAACCCATCAGTGGTATCAGAGCATAGATTTAGTTTTCTAATTGATATTAACGTTGAAACATCCCAAAATACAGTCCAAAAATTTCGTTTTAAAGTCATTAATAAAACCATAAGTATGATTCATCATATGAAAATCATAAGACGTGTATCATAACATCTGTCAAATATATCATAGTATAAACATCCCAAGCTGAATAAACGGTGTGTGTACTGCAATCATCCCGATCTCCTCTTTTGAAAACCGAAGTACCTGAAACCAAAACTGAACACTGTAAGAACGAAGCTTAGTGAGTCTCCCCAAACCACCACATATCATAAACATAACATGCAACTAGGAGATACGGGCCCCACCCACTCTCATGGAGATTTGGGCCCCGCCCACACTCTACTATCTAGGAGATTCGGGCTCCACCCACACTCCGTTATCTAGGATATTAGGGCCCGAACCACACTCCACTACCTAGGAGATTTGGGCCCCGCCCACACTCCGCTATTAACATGCATAAAAGTATCACATAAACAACAAGTATATCTATTCCTAACAAGTGGTCACATATCTATACTCAAATAATACTAGAGATTTTGGCCCCGCCCACACTCGGATATTATAGGATTCGGGCCCCACCCACACTCAACTACTAACATGCATACAAGTATCACACATACAACAAGTATATCTATCAAACATTCACATAACTATACTCTAATAATACTACGAGATTCGGCACCGCCCACACTCGACTACTATGAAATTCGGGCCCCATCCACACTCAACTACTAACATATCACATATACGGGCTGAACTTGGTGCTTTAGACTTGTTCCTATTGAAGGAAAAATCACCTCACACTGTTGAAGTCCCACAAAGAAAACCCTAGCTGCTGGATAACAGATTCCCGAATCTATCAACATCAAAATAACATCCATTTAATAATTAGGTGCCAACACATAACCATAAGTCTATTCTTGAGGTAAAAGACTACATTACCCTAACTTAGCTTGACTCAATCCCAAGGCCCAATCCAAAGGCCTAAAAGTCTAATAATGAACCAAGGCCCAACTATGGCCTAATTTTCCAAATTAGGCCCAACCTCTACATGGTCTTGCCATCAGGCCCAACCATTTCTTCTCGGTCTAACACTTGACATTCTGATGGTCCAATATCTCATAATCATCAAGGTCCATTTTTGGCCCTTATATGGCCTAATTTTCCTAATTGGGCCCAAGCCTATCCAATGGGCCTTATCCTAAAACCCAATCCAATATTCTAGTCCATATGCTTGTTCTTGGATGGCCCATCAGTAGCCTAATCACCAAAGCCCAAAGAAAGGCCCAACTCACGACCCAAGTGAAATTAGGGTTTTCACATAAAATGACGATTAAGACTAAGTGTTTCTTACTTAACCCTTTAAGGACTTAATCCATTAAGTCCATCAATCTGTCGGGTCAATCATGTAGTGTGGTCGGCTTAATCCATAATCCCAATCCGGTCATCTAAAAGTGCGGCTCCTGACAACCCATAATCTATATATCCGAAATTAGGGTTTTCTAAACCCTAATTAGGGTTTCTAACCCCTCACGACCCATTTAGGCCTAATAGCTAAGTCCTTAGGCACATTATGTGACAACCGTCAAATTCTAGTCAATTCAAAGTCAAATAAAGTCAACAAGTCAAACCGGTCAGCTCAACTAACCCTCGTGTACTTGGACTTACGTTCAGTATTTACTAAACAACTCGCTATTCTAATAAGAGAACATAAATCGAAAAGTACGTACAACTAGATCTCTTTAACCTAAAAGCTACGGTAAGTGGCAAGCCAAACCGATAAAACAATGATGCTTACTCATCGGGAGTGTGTAAGATCCTTAAACAAGGCTTAACAGGGTTTACGAACCATGCATTGCGGTGCCGGACACTCATAATTGTCCCACATGGAACCTCTCTCAATCGTTTTCACTCTATCTCTCTCTATGTCAAATCTCTCCCTAATCTCTCCAAGTATGTGAAACCGCTCTCCAATATCTCCTTGTATGAGAAATCTCTCCAAGAATGTCAAATCTCTCCCAAATCTCTCCAAGTGTAAAAAAATCTCTCCAAGAATGTCGAATCTCTCCCAAATCTCTCCAAGTATGTGAAATCTCTCTCAAATATCTCTCTGTATGAGAAATCTCTCCAAGAATGTCAAATCTCTCCCAAATCCCTCCAAGCATGTGAAATCTCTCTCAAATATCTCTTTGTATGAGAAATCTCTCCAAGAATGTCAAATCTCTCCCAAATCTCTCCAAGTGTGAGAAATCTCTCCCAAATCTCTCTCAAAAGTTTCCAGTAACTTTTTAGAATCATTCGGGTCATTCCGACCCTTAACCGGGTCAAAAACGGCTTAAAACGGGATAAAAACGAGAAAAATGGACCTTAGGAACCAAAACCCTCTTATAAGAGGCGAAGTTCCTTAGGACCCGAAGGTCCTCTTAGGGACCGAAAGTAAGAGGACCGAACCCGAGCTCAGGAGGAACCAAACCCAAGAAAAGGAGGAACCGAAGGTACTGTTCACCCGAACCGAAGGTACTGTTCACCCGACCGAAAGTACTGTTCACCACTAACCGAAACCGAACCCTGCTCAAGAGGAACCGAACCGAAGGTACTGTTCACTAAGCGAACCGAAGGTACTGTTCACTACTGTTCACTACAGTCCGTTCGGTTCGCACATTCTCGCCTCTTATTCCCGAACCGAACCCTCGCCTTCTCTCGCTTCTCGCTCTGTCTCTTCGCGCCCTCTGTTCTCTCCTCCCCCTCTCGGTTCCTTCCCTTCTCTCTTCTTCTTCTCTCGGTTTCTGCCTCCCTCTCTCTCGGTTCAGCACCAGAAGGCCGAACCTCGGGCAGAATTCGCATATTTGTCACTTTTAGCCCATTTTTGATATTTTTAACATTTTAAGCCCGTTTTTCGTGATTTTAAAGCGGGATTTTCTCCAGAAATTATATTTTAACATAATAAACTCTAAATATTCTTAATTTAAACATATTTTCATGAAAATCATTACTAAATAATAAAAATCAAATGGGTGAATTATTAAAGGTGGAGTGTTGACTTTGCCTTATCCAAAGTCACAAGCAACCACCCCACACCCACTCTTTGACTAACCACACCTCCCCACCTTACCTAGGTCACATCAATGTCCCTCACACTCAATTTACCCTCATTCCCAAATTTTAGAGCTGGAACAAACATCCTCTCTCCTCATTTCTCTCATTTGCCCTCATTTCACTAAGAATCAAACACCACTTTTCTCTCAAACTTTTCCCACTCCAATCTCGAGATTCAAGGCTGATTTTCAAGTGTTCTTCCACTCTTAGTAAGTATAATTCATCCTCCTTATGATTATTTCACTTCATTCTACTCAAATCATGAATATCTTACGCAAATTCCATCATATTAACGTTAGAGCTTCGAATCTTCAAGTGATTCTTCAAGTGTTCTTGGGTTGAACACTTCTCTTCTTCAACACTTATCTACTGAAATCACTCAAGGTGAGTTCATACCCCTACATTTTCATGTTTTCTCAAGTTTTCAGGGGGGGAATACAAGTTAAAACACTAAGAACATAACTAGATTTTTCTAACAGCCTTCATCAGAAAAGTTCAACTCCATTTACGGACTGTTTTGGGCATCTTAAACATTTTTGTTTTCAAAACTGTAAAAGGTGCAAATAGTTCAAGTTTTTAGCTTTAAAATGACTACTTGCACATCTCCATACGATTTTTCTACAATTTATGGTGATTTTTACAAAACTGCCTATCATTTTAAACGACAATCCGGACCAGTCTGTGATTATGGACCTTTTCACCCAAGTTAGAGGTCATTATAAATTGTGATAAAAATTATGAGCAAACTAGACACATTTTTTGAACTCTCAGAATTTACGGATCTAGTTTTTGACTTCGTATGATTTTTCTATGATTTTTCCAAAACAGGGCAGAATTGCTAAATTTTGCCAACAGCATGTAAATATCATAACACTTTGTATTATGTTGAGCAAAGTGTATAATCATAAGTTTTAATATTTGAATGTGTTTCCTAGTTAGTTTATCATTATGAACTGAAACTAAGACATTCATATTAAATATTATTCATTCATTTTGGAACACGTATTATTTAACTATAAAAAGTATAGTTTGAATATATTTATAACACTAATACATTTCCATAAAAGGGTTCATACATATTATATACATTTTAGATAAACTATAATAGGTATAGTTTATGATACATCACTCTACGCACTCGTACAAGAAGGGTACATTCATACAAGAAAGATTTCTATTCACACACATTTCACGTAAATTTGTTAATCTATGGTTTGATAAATTCACAACACTAATACATTTCCATAAAAGAGTTCATACATATTACATACATTTTAGATAAACTATAATAGGTATAGTTTATGATACATCACTCTATGCACTCGTACAAGAAGGGTACATTCATACAAGAAATATTTATATTCACACACATTTCACGTAAACTTGTTACCCTATATTGTGAGACTCTCTCTCTCTCTCTCCCCGTACGTCCGAGTGCGGGATATAATTCCTGGTAGTTATAATCAGAATCTCCTTGAGGGAGAACGTGATACTTGTATATAGATCTATATTGGGATTGACACCCCACACCTTGCTGCTAGCTACAGTTGGACCTGCAGGTCTACGGGTGACAAATGTCATTTCATTTTTCGCAACACTGAGAACGTCGTGGCAGGTTCACATAGTCATAGTATGATTATAACGACTCACATAGGGATATAACAATCCATAAGTTTACGGGATTTTATTTTTAAAACCTAAACGAGTTTTACGTCGGTTTAAAATCACCTTTTTATCTCTATGGGTACAAATACAAAGTGCCGGGTCTCTATACAAAGTTATTATGATATTAAAACGGTACTTCCTCTAAAATTGTTAGACTTCAACTATAGTCGCTGAGCGTATATGTTTGAGTCATATAAGAATTTAGTCTTGATTGGCCTAGAATTGGTGGTGCCCGCCTCATCTCCTGTTCCTCGTTGGGTTGTGGATCTAGGGCAGACCCACTATATTCAACGTTTTATCTAATTTAAATCTTATATAACTTATATACACTGGACGATTATAGAGGAACTCTACGGGTCATTCTAGGGTTCATTAATGCATCATATAGGAATATTTCTATTCATACTTAACTAAGAAAATATTGGATTTTCTGGAAATCAAACTATATCGATTTTACAAGGAAAAGCGGTTTCTACTTCAAATAAAACTCTTATGAACTCACCAACCTTTGTGTTGACACTTTTTAAAACTACTTGTATTCTCAGGAAATCAGTGAAACAGGAAAACTTCATCGCTTTGAGGATGGGACGTTAAACCGTCAACAATTTATTTTGTCATCATAATGTAATTGCTTTTGAAACATATAAACATATACTTTGGTGTAACTTTTGCAATTATATATATGGTGGTTGTTTTTACTTTGAACACTATTATACACGTTGTTGTGATACTGTACATGAAGTCCTCCACCCCCAGACGTTTCCGCCATCCTTGGTTTGGGGGTGTGACACATTAGGGTTTCATTAGGACAATTAGGGTTTTATAAGTCGAGCACCACCCATTACCATCTCGGATAGTGGTGGTCAACAGCGGCCACCATCCCACGGTTGTAGTTATGGTTCTAGTCCATTTGTCCAAGCACCCTAATCGAAATCCAAACGCAAACAAGCACACCGCCACCAAACACAGCGGCTGGTGGCGGTAGCCACCACCTCACGGCGGTGGTTATGAGTTTCTTTTCATTATTATAATCTCTAATTATATTTTATAATGCTTTAACCCAAAAAAATAAACACACACACTATGATAAACATACACACAACCACCCTTGTGGTGGCCAACGGTGGCACATGGTGGCAGCCACCACCTCACGGTGGTGGTGGTGGGTTCTTTTCCTTGATTATTCCATACAAAGCCATACATATACTTTTTACTTCATAAAATACAGTCACACACAAAACACACACACACCCATCATGGTGGCTGGTGGCGGCAGAAAGTTGTGGCAGGGGGTGCTAGTAAGGTAATGGCCACCATGGTGGTTCCCACGCTTTTTCGGGCGACAAAAAACACGTGCACACACACACACGTACACCAGCTGGTCACTAGAAGCACACCCAATCAAATCTACCCTCGCGGTGGCGCATGGCAGTTGGAGGGAAGGCTTCGACGGCAACCGCTGCTCGGAGTGGCGGCGCTGAACGGCCCTAGCAACTCCAATAACCATGGCTGAAGGCGGAACAAGAGAAGAAGAAGAGAGGAATTGTCCAAGAGCAACATCAAAACTGCCCCGATGTTGGACTTCAACAAACTTGTTGTTGTTGGCAGGCACTGCGGTGGTTTGCAACCTCGATTGGCGAACGACAGCAGCAATAAATCACATTCTTCCAATTGCCCACTACCCCGACATCCAAAAGCAGCCTTTATCTTCAACGGAGTGAACGCAACGATGGTTCTCAACTTCGACGTCGGCGGTATCTGGGGGTTAACGACCTCAACAGAGGTTGTAGTGCGGTGCCGACCATAGAGGAAGGAAAGTGGCAGTTGCTCAAATAGTTAGGGTTAGGGTTTGTGTGGGTTATATACCCGATCCCTACAAAATTATTGCCATAATGGCAAAAATGGTCCCTCCCTATAGAAATAACTTCGAAACAACTCCTATATTTACCCTTTAAACCCCACCTTCTGAAATCCCTTACAAATCATGTCCTTATGTTACCAAATAGCCCCTCCTCTACAAAAACCTTTTCAGCTTAGGTCCAAAATTTACTCTTTATCGCCTGCTTCCATAAATTCTTTTCAAATTAAGCCCCAATAATTTACCAAGTACTCACTACCTTCATAATTAATTACGAAACCAATCCGAAACTTACAGTTTTAACCCCTGACTTCTAAAATTGTGAAAGTAAGCTCCTCGATACCAACACCTTGCTATATAATTATTGATTTTAGGGCTACTATTCATTCATTAATTTGTTTATTTATTTATTTTAATAAACGGGGTGTTACAACTCACCTCCAATTAAATTAGATTTTGTCCTCAAAATCATTCCTTATAATTTCTTACATGCGCTTTAACTTGATCGACATGGCCACAATCCCGTGCGTAACCCAACCTTCCACAGTCAATCAAAATCATCCCTCCTAGCGTTCTAAAACCCAAGACTGAACGAATTCCTTGCAAAAAGATCCCACTACTCAATCTGAAATTCAAAGTCTCGATATGGTCTGACTCCCTGATAGATTTCCCATATAGAATCGTTATAGATGGATCCCGCTGTGAGTGACTTATCACTTCCCAATTAATCAGTTTCTTCGTCCGCACCTGCAAAACTAAAACACTAATACTTCCTGAAACACTGAACTACCTCATGGCTACTTTCCAAGATCCATTGAGACCTCCTCGGTCTCAATTTGTTTGCCAGTCACCTGGGATACCGGGTTCCGACCATGTTGCGGAGCCAAAGGACTCCTACGTAGTCATCCCACACGATTTCCGAATGAAATTATTATCTATCAATAGTTGTCACTATGGCTCTAATGACCTCCTGATTTAACCAATCGGGTCCATACGTCGATTCCTAACAGTACCAAATCCAAGGCTAAAAGTGATTACTACACAACCAAGGGTAGCCTTTTATCATAAACGACCTTAAGTAGTCCATTGCTTCCTTGATCTCATAACTGCAGTGGCGTTCCCACGGTCTCATCACTGGCTCAAACAAGTCTAATTCATTTGAGGAAATCTGTAAACCAATATGTGGATTTGCCACAACCTCACTGTTGCACTAGAACTGGTAGGTACCACTATTCCTTCTGCGATCTAACAACACTCTCATGCTATCTACCAACCTAGTGAATGCTACGGCTACACCCACAGTCTCAGAACACTATAGCACTATCTGCCAGCCTTGTGAATGCTACATCTACACCTACAAAGTTACAACACTCTAGCACTATCTAGCTGCTTGTGAATGTTACGGCTACACCCGCAGACTTACAATACTCTAACACTATCTGGTTTCTAGTGAATGTTGCGGCTACACCCCCAAACTTACAACACCTTCTCACACTATCTGACTGCTAGTGAATGCTATGGCTACACGCACAAACTTACAACACTTTATCACACTATTTGGTTGCTATTGAATGCTACGGCTACACTCGTAGACTTACAACACTTTCTGACACTATATGGCTGCTAGTGAATGCTACGACTACACTCACAAACTTACAACACTCTAACACTATCTAGCTACTAGTGAATGCTACGGATACACCCTCAGACTTACAAAACTTTCTGACACTATCTAGCTGCAAGTGGATTCTACAGCTACGCCTACATACTTACAACACTCTAACACTAGCTAGCTACTAGTGAATGTTACGGCTACACCAACAGACTTACAACACTTTCTCACACTATCTCAGTTGTTGATTACTAATCCGAACCCATTAAACATTGAGCATACACACGTCCTATCATCCTAAACTGAACTCATGTCCTGGCTGGAATCCCCAACCTGATTCGCTAAGGCCTGCTATCACGTGACCTCGCTGCATCAGTACTGCACCCATGCACGTAATCGTAGCGTCACAGTAACCCATGAAATCATCTACACCCTCTGGCAGGGTGGGAATTGGTGCCTCGCATAACCGTTGTCTAAGAGTCTTGAAGGTTGATTGCTGCTTAGGGTCTCAGTGACAGGCCACCGACTTCTTGGTTAGTGGGGTCAAAGGAACTGCAATCTTGGAGAAGCCCCGAATAAATCTCCGGTAATAACCAGCTAGACCCAAGAAACTCTGAATCTTAGTTGGAGACCTCGAAATCTCCTGCTGCATCACGGCCTCTATCTTGGACAGATCGACCAGTATACCCTTTTGGTTGACAAGGTGCCGAAGAAATTGCACCTCGCGCAACCAAAACTCACATTTGGAGAACATGGAAAAAGTCCCCCCCCCCCTCAGAGTCTCCTGCACCTCCCTCAAGTTCTCCTCAGTCATGGAATAAACCAAGATGTTGTTGTACTTACCTAATCCTGCAAGTAGGGAAGTGATCTTTCGCTATTCGCTAATAATTCTAGGTATGCAAATTGTATATGGCATCTCTTGAAAATATAATTCAAACACAAATAGAGGATAATCCAAAGTTACACTTAGTCAAACCCTTGGAACGAAAGGCTCCATCGTGCAGTTTCCCGCAAGCGTTGCATTGAATCTGGCCATACTGGCCTCTCAAAAGTCGATCTAAAATATTGGGTCTCCTCCTGAGACCCTTCAATATAAGTAACGGATCTGGATCCCTCTTCCCAATGTGCTCTAAGTCAATGTCCCTTTCTCGGGCTCTAGAAATCATATCATTCATGGTCTCACACCCCTAGATACTCACAATCTCCCTGATATCATTCTAAGTATGTCCTGATACCTTACCTTTTTTGTTTCCTCATATGTTGCATAATGCGGTACCAAGTAAGCTCTCTCTCGAGACATGGTAGTGATCCCTGCCACAGTCTCAATCGTTTGATGGAGATCCAACAACTCTTGCGCCAACTGTTGCGCCTCACTTGCTGGGGCAACTCCGCCCAGAATCTAGTCGAAAAGTCATCCCATGACCTAGCATCAACCACTTCATCACTCAACTCACTACCAACCTCTTCCTATCAATCGCGTGCTCTGTCCTTCAGGAGATAGGAAGTAAGTCGGATCTTGTCTCCTTTCGAGATAACGGCTGGTACGAAAAACATTAGCAACATCTGCCAACCATCTGCTGCTCGAAATGGGGTCCCTAACCCCCATGATAATCTAGAGTTTCCTAAGCTTAGAATTCCCAAAACATCAACATATGCACCCCTATCTCAGTGCAAAATGCACTCAGCCTCTCATTACAAATCTCTCAAACGCCCTCCTTGATCATATCGAAGATAATAGGAATATAATAAGTGATACTGTGCATACTCTCAGAGGAGACGAACTCCCTAATCTAATCGTCTAGCTGCCTGGCTCCTGAGCCTGAGCCTGATCCCTCATCGACAGCAGAACTGCCATCTGGTCTACCACGTAGCATCATCGTACTCTAGAATATACCATAACAATCATCAGAATACTCATCATAACTCGAGGGATCTCACACGCCACAAGTTGCCTAGATTCATCTCAGCCTTCCTTGATTCGAGTACATATCCTCTGCTTTTAGTAGTACGGGCCCATACTACCTTTCACATCTAACCATACTTTCCTCAAGATCTGCCTTGACTTCACCAAGTCCCTTCTACTACTAATGCTTCACACACTACTCTCATCCTAGGCTTGCCCTAGGGTAATCACCATCCCACTCTCCGCCATCAGCTGTATAAGAAGTCCTTTCTATCTTCCTCTAACTAGCTTGTGAATACTATTGCATATCACTAAGACTAGATAATTATTCGAATGAGAGGTTCTACCCTACAACGTTTAGACTCAAATGAGAGCTACAAAATAAGGCTAAACCTAACCTGTTGAAATTATTTAGTCCTCGCAATATATAACTTAACATATTCGTTTACTAGTTAGAAAAAGATAACTAGAACTCTTAAAAGCAAAAAGCAAGCAACATTCGTGCATTGAGTACACATAATCAAGCATGTTCTAATTAGGCCATCATACTGTCAAATCTATACTAGCATGCAATTCATAAAGCTGATACACATATAACAGGAACATAAGGCATCCTCCCTAGATCCTTAGTCCTAATCTAGTATGAAGTTCTCATAAAACTGAAAAGCATATCATAAACATAAACTCGTATAGGTAATTGAGGAGTACTTACTTGAGCTCTGCTGAATACACACATCACACACATTGTTCATTTCAAAGTTCCTTTCTCTTTTCAAATTCTTTTCAAACTCCTTTTTAAAAAATTATTTTAGTTTTGAAAATTTTCATACCAAGTCCTTAGTTTGAGTTCAGACACACCCAAGAGTGTTCCAGAATCCGTGAAACCAAGGATCTGATACCAACTTGAAACATCCCAAAATAAAAACCAAAAATATCGTTTTAAAGTAATTAATAAAACCATAAGTATCATTCATCATACAAAAATCATAAGTCGTGTATCATAACATCTGTCAAATATATCAGAGTATAAACATCCTAGGCTGAACAAATGGTGTGTGCACTGCAATCATCCCGAGCTCCTATTTTGAAAACCGATGTACTTGAAACCAAAACTGAAAACTGTAAGCACGAAGTTTAGTGAGTCTCCCCAAACTACCACATATCATAAACATAACATGCAAAAATGAGATATGGGCCCCACCCACTCTCATGGAGATTCGGGCCCCGCCCACACTCTATATCTAGGAGATTCGGGCCTCGCCCACACTCTGCTGTCTAGGAGATTCGGTCCCCGCCCATACTCTGTTGTCTAGGAGATTCAGCCCCCGCCCATACTCAGCTACTAACATTCATACAATTATCACACAAAATACAAGTATATCTATTCCTAACAAGTGGTCACATATCTATACTCAAATAATACTACGAGATTCGGGCCCTGCCCATACTCGGCTACTATGAGATTCGGGCCCCGCCCACAATCAGTTGATAACATGCATACAAGTATCACACAGACAACAAGTATATCTACTAAACAATCACATAAGTATACTCTAATAATACTACGAGATTCGGGCACCACCCACACTCGACTGTTATGAGATTCGGGCCCTGTCCACACTCAACTAATAACATATCACATATACGGGCCAACCTTGTTGCCTTATACCCGTTCCTACTGAAGGAAAACTCACCTCACACTGCTGAAGTTCCATGGACAAAACCCTAGTTGCTAGATGACTGATTCCCGAATCAGTCAACACCAAAATAACACCCAATTAATAATTGGGTTCCAACACATAACCATAAGTCCATGCTTGTGGTAAACGAGTATTTTACCCCTTACTTAGCTTGACTCAAACCCAAGGCCCAATCAAAAGTCCCAAAAGTCTAATAATGAACCAAGGCCCAACTATGGCCCAAATTTCCATGTTGTGCCCAACCTCTACATGGTCTTGCTTAAGGCCCAAACATTTCTTCTCGATCCAACACTTAACATTCTGATGGTTCAATATCTCATAATCATCAAGGCCTAGTTATGGCCCATATATGGCCTAATTTTCCTAATTGGGATCAAGCATTTCCAATGGGCCTTATCCTAAAACCCAATCCAATATTCTAGTCTAGATGCTTATTCTTGGATGGCCTATCAGTAGCCCAATCACCAATGCCCAATAGAAAGGCCCAACTCAAGGCCCAAGTGAAATTAGGGTTTTCACGTAAAATAACGATTGGGGTTAGGTGTTTCTTACTTAACCCTTTAAGGACTTAATCCATTAAGTTCATCAATCCATCAGGTCAATCATGTAGTGTGGTCGGCTTAATCCACAATCCCAATCCGGTCATCTAAAAGTGTAGGTCCCGACAACCCATAATACATATATCCAAAACTAGGGTTTCATTAGGACAATTAGGGTTTTTTAACCCCTCACAACCATTTAGGCCCAATAGCTAAGTCCTTAGGCCTATTAGGGTTTCATTAGGACAATTAGGGTTTTTTAAGTCGGGCACCACCCACTACCACCTCAGATAGTGGTGGTCAATGGCGGCTCACACCAGCGACCACCACCCTACGGTGGTAGTTATGGTTCTAGTCCATTTGTCCAAGCATCCCCAATGAAATCCAAACACAAACAAGCACACCACCACTCAACTCGGCGATTGGTTGTTATAAGTTTCTTTTCATTATTCTACAATTGTCAGTCTCTAATTACATTTTACAATTCTTTAACCTAAAAAAATAAACACACACACACTATGATAAACACAAACACAATCACCCTTGTGGTGGCCGATGGTGGCACATGGTGTTAGCCACCACCTCACGGTGGTGGTGGTGGGTTCTTTTCCTACCAAAAATGCAAAGGTATATGGACTGGTTACTAAATCTAAATGTGAAGTTCCCCGAGGAGTTGGCAATTGACATCATTTTACAGTACTTACCTTCTTGTTTTGATCAATTCCGAATGACATACCACATGAACAAGGAGGAAGTTACACACAACAAACATCAAGGACTCTTAAAGGTGGTTGAAAGTGGTCTTAAGGGTAAGTCAGTTGATACCACTCCTACTCCTACCGCGACCCCAGTCTTGGGAATCAGGCAAGGAAAAGGGTACCAAGCGAAAGTCCCTTGATGGCTCCTCTTCTAGTGGAACCAAGAAAGGTTCCATCACTCCTTTTACTAACCTTAAAGATGCTGAATGCTTCTATTCCCACGAAAAGTCGCACTGGAAGAGAAACTGCCCAAAGTATCTGCAAGATGTGAAGGATGGGAATGTGAAACCCAACCATGCAGGTATTTACACTATATTATCTAATAACTCACCCCATTCTAATTCTTGGGTCCTTGATACCGGTTGTGGTATTCATATTTGTTCTGACTTGCAGGGACTAAGAAGAAGTGAGGATGTGGAGCATGGGAAGATAAGCTTAATCATGGGGAATATGAAAGCATCACTTGTCACCAAGATTGGAGTTTATACTTTGTTTCTAAGTAGTGGGTTAACATTAGATTTGAATAAATGTTGTTACTCGTCTGAAATGGCGAGGAATATTATTTCTTTTCATGCTTTGTATAAACAAGGGTTTACCTTTTCTTTTGATAATGAATATGGTAGTATTAATGTTTTCTTTAATAATGTTCTTTATATTAAAGCATTACCTTTTGATGGTGTGTATGACGCTGTGTCAGTTGTAGATAACCTAGAAAATAATGTATTGTGTATTGATTCTTCCACTAACTTGGATAAAACATCATTGTGGTATTGTCATCTTGGACACGTAAGCAATAAACGCATAGGCCAACTCCAAAAGGATGGAGTCTTGCAATCATTTGACCTTAAGTTGGATGATAGTTGTGAATCTTGTATACTTGGAAAAATGACAAAATCACCCTTCACTGGTTCTTGTGCTAGGGGTGTGTGACATCCCCAAAATCACGGTCAGAAAAGATCGATTTTGTTTATGCTTTTCTTAAAAATCAGAGTAACATTTTAAATAAAAGTGTTGCGGAATTTGTCCCAAAACAAAATATGATAAAGATTTATTAAAAGCATTTCCAAGGAAATGTATTTCAAAAAAAGACTTGGGATGTCATGTTCGATACAGATCAAAAGCATAAACAATACAATATAAGCCTTACTGCATTATTTCGTATCTACAGGCCTATATCCGTAATTCCTCATCCAAAACATCACATCTATGCTCATGCGCCACTACCTGTAATGCAAGAAACTGAGTGGGTCAGGCTTGGGAGCCTGGTGAGCACATAGGGTTTTCAACCCACAATAAATAAGTTTATTCATTTCATCAATCAACAATAACCCGATTACCCGTTCCCGTTATCCCCACTTTACGTCCCTAAACACCTATCATAAGGGAACTAGCCTAAGGATCATCATCGGGATGGAAACCACTACTAAGGGGGTTCCTTAGCAATAAATGTCCTAAAGGCAACCATGTGGGAGATGGAGTACACCGGTGAACACATCGTTCACAACACCTACAGGTTGCGGGGCTGCTAGCGTTCTACTGGACTGTCTAGAAGAGTCCGTGGTCGTCATCTATACTCCGCTAGATGACTGGATCAACAACAACAACATCGAGGCCTCTCATCGTTTTATCACACATCATCTTATTACATCTACCCATGTTTTACCCCAACATTTTTGTAGATATAAAATACATATACAGTTTAAATCATTTAAAACTTGTATGAAAACATTCATTCAGCATAGATAGCAAGTATACAGATAATATGCACACATAGCACGTAATATATAAAATACTTCATATCTATGTGTAAGATGAAAGTAACTATGCACTCACCTGAAAAGGTGGTGATTCCGAACTCAGACAACGCTTCGCTTCTTAAAAAGAATTTCCTTCGACGAAACCTAATATTATTACCACTAGAGTTTAGTCTAGTATTCGCCGGGACTAATTCATAGTCTAGCTATTATTACTATTATATAAGCGTTAAAAAATACTTATATAACCCATAATAATAGCCAAAGTATTTATTATAAGTTCCTAATAACGTTACTATAATTAAATAAAAACTATATTAAAAATAGCGTATGCATAGCTCACTTACAGCGGGTTTTATAGAAAACCAGGATTTGCTTGGAGCAACGTTTCCGAGCTGAAAAGCTCTTCTTCTCGGAGTCGTCGAGCACTCTGGGGCTTTTGCCTCGTGCTAGGGAGGTTCCCTAGGCTTTTCGGGGGGGGGGGGGGGGTTTCGGGGCTAGAGAGAGGTTCTAGAGAGAGAGAGAGAGAGAGAGAGAGAGAGTAAAGAGAAGAAAGAATGAGAAAGGTGTGAAAAAAATGAGGGTAAGAGAGGTGGTATTTATAGGGTGAAATGTGGCTGAACTTAGTGCCACATGTCACCATCTGGTGGCAATCCTTGGGGAGAAAGCAATGACCTAGATTGTGCCACATCACCCATTTTCACACAACACACTTCCGACTTCTAAAATCCGTAACTTTCACATACGACCTCCGTTTTGATGTTCTTTATACCCACGCGTAGGTAATAATAAGATCTACAAATTTCATTCTGACTCCGTTGGCTAATTCTTCACCGATCATAAATTTAATAGTACAAGGAGATTATACTGTTAAACGTCCGCGTAAAATTCATAGCTTCTACATACGGACTATGTTCTCGTCTGTATTTTTACGGTTGATTTCCTATTAATGAGATATTCAAATCTCATTTAGGTTGCATAAGCCAAAAACCACTCGAACTAAAATTCGAGTTTCGGGTCGTGTACTACTAAGCCGAATCTTAGAAAAATCATAACTTCCTCATACGAAGTCAGATTTGGGCGTTCTTTTTATGGATGATCTCGTTTTAACATATACTACAACTTTGGTTTAGATCACTAAGGCTAAAAAGTCCTTCATCATAAATTCACTATTTATGTCTCCCGGTGCCCTGCCGGTTTTGCCGTAAAACTTGGGCGAGCCATGACTTCTTCGTTATAACTTGGATTTTGGCGTTCTCTATATCCCCGGAATCCTTGTTTCAACCACTACAACTTTATATAAAGATATCGGGCTTATCTCATACTTTAATTTTGACGCTTATTTTTATTCTTTAATAATTATATATTTATAATTAAATAATAAGCACATAAATACACATAATTCACATAATACTCAAATATTTCATCTTTATTACTTCAAAAAGAGTTACAATAGTTGACCAAGACTATTACATTGTCAAAATTGCTTAGCCCTGAAACCCGGGCGTTACAGGGTGAAGGTTTGTTGGATCTAGTACACACTGATATGTGTGGACCCTTCAGAACCGCCATAAGGGATTCTAACTGCTTCTATGTGACTTTTACTGATGATTATAATAGATATGGATATGTCTACTGAATCAAGCATAAGTTAGAAACCTTAGAAAAGTTCAAAGAGTTTAAGTAGGAAGTGGAAAATCAATTGGGCAGGAACATTAAGATGCTTTGATCCGATCAAGGTGGTGAGTATCTTAGTATAAAGTTCCTTGAATATCTTAAGGAATGAAGGATTGTCTCACAATAAACACCTCCCATGACACCACAACTTAATGGTGTGGCTAAGAGGTGTAATCGAACCTTCTTGGACATGTTTCGTTACATGATGAGTCAAGCTTCACTACCAATCTCATTTTGGGAATATGCCTTAGAGACTGCTGCCCATATTCTTAATCTAGTCCTTACCAAAAAGGTTGCCAAAACACCTCATGAGATGTAGACTGAAAAAGTTCCAAATCTGGACCACATCAAGATTTGGGGTTGCAAGGCTTTCTTGAGGCGTGAGACTCTCGATAGGCTCGAAACCCTAAGTGAGAGGTGTATTTTCATCGGCTACCTACAAAAATCCTTTGGATACCTCTTCTACAGACCCAGCTATAATGTGGTCTTTGTAGCAAGGAGGGGAGTCTTTCGAGAAAGAGAGTTTATAAGCCAAGGAAACAGTGGGAGGCAAATTAACCTTGAAGAAATTCAAGAGTCAAGTGGTGAAGGAACCTCAAACCCTAGCAATCAACGTGAGGGGGAAACTCCTGTTGATCCGAATGACAAGTCTGTACCTCTAAGGCATTCCACAAGAGTTAGGAATGCACTTGAGCATTACTATGGTTTCCATATTACTGCGGAAGGTGATACACTTATCAGTGATAACACACTGGTGATTTTGGATGAACCTAACAGCTACTCGAAAGCCATGGCAGGCCCTAAGGCTGCTAAATGGAAAGAGGCTATAGACAACGAGATACAGTCCATGTATGACAATCAAGTTTGGAAATTGGTTGACAATGTACCAGGTCGTAAGACAGTTGGGTGCAAATGGATCTTCAAGAAGAAGACCGGCATGGATGGTAATGTACACACTTATAAGTTGCGACTGGTGTCAAAGGGCTTTTCTCAAACTCCGGGAGTTAATTATGATGAGACCTTTTCACCAGTAGCAAAGATTAAGTCTACTAGGGTTATGTTAGCTATTGATGCATTTCATGATAATGAAATATGGAAATAGATGTCAAAACCTCTTTCCTTAATGGAAATTTGGCTGAGGATGTTTACATGAGTCAGCCTGAGGGTTTTGTCAGCACCGAGTACCCTAATAGAGTATGTAAGCTTGAGAAACCCATTTATGGATTGAAACAAGCACCTCGCAGATGGAATCTGTGTTTCGATGAGAAAGTCAAAGAGTTTGGCTTTTTGAGGAGTGAAGATGAATCTTGTGTATATGTCAAGGCTAGTGGGAGTATAGTTAGATTTTTTGTATTGTATGTGGATGGCATACTACTCTTAGGAAATGACATCCCAACTTTGCACGAGGTTAAGTCCTAGCTTGGGAAGTGTTTCATTATGAAGGACCTTGGAGAAGCTGCCTATATCCTAGGGATAAGGATTTTGAGAGACATGAGTAAAAGACTAATTGAACTTAGTTAGAGTACCTACTTGGAGAAGGTGCTCAATAGATTCAACATGCAGAATTCCAAGAAAAGAGAGTTACCGATCAAGCGTAATGCCAGACTGAGCAAGACTCAGAGTCCGAGTACACAGGCTGAGATAGCATAAATGAGTCGAGTACCGTATGCTTCTATTGTATGCTCGATCATGTATGCTATTACTTGTACTCGTCCTGATGTGGCCTTCGCATTGAGCATGATCAACATATATCAGGGGAACCCTGGTAAGGCTCACTGGACTATGGTAAAGAACATTCTCAAGTATCTTCGGAGGACTAAGGATTGGATCCTTACCCTCGGTGGGAGTGATGACTTGAGAGTAGTAGGGTATAGTGATGCTAGCTTCCAGACTGACAGCGATAATTTCTGCTCTCAGTCAGGCTGGATCTTTACCTTAAATGGAGGAGAAATTACTGAGAAAAGTTCCAAGCAGGAGACAGTGCCTGATTCAACCTGTAAATCAGAGTATATAGAGGCAAGCGAGGCAGTAAAGGAGGCTATATGGCTAAAGAACTTCATTGGAGACCTTGGAGTTGTACCAACTATATAGGAGCCTTTGGAAATTTTCTGTGTTAGTGAAAGTGTTGTTGCCTTAGTCAAGGAACCAAGGGATCACGGGAGATCCAGACACATCAACATAAAATATCATTTCATCAAACATCGAATAGAAGAAGGATTCCTCATGGAAAAGAGGGTATCATCGAATGAGAACTCAACAGATTCCCTCACGAAGGGACTGGGTAGGGTTAAGCATCTCCAACATGCGAGGCGCATAGGGATAAAGGATGATATTAGTTTTAAAAGTTAGACAGCTTTGAAATTTGTAAAGTGTAATTGACATTTGATGATAAATAAAATTTGTTGTTTATTTATAAGTATAAGTGTTGCTATCTTTTGTCAACCGTTTACTATTATTTCATTTTTCATGTTTTGACTTCCAGAATAATCATGTTACAGTGTATCATATTATTCAAATTCTCCACAGTCAGTCATATGTTGGAAGTAGATATGAATCAAGATTGTCATGATTTGGCTTGTAGATGTCTAAGATGTTGGACATAGCAAGTGGTGCTACAACACTTATGAGTGCTCATAAGTTCTAAGTATTGGATTCAACCCACTGTCACTTGTATCACTTCATGGAATTTATCTCGAGTGATCGTGAGATGGTAATGCATTATAAGTCTTCAAACCTAGAGATATGGCTTGTTGCCTATGAGTTGGTTATACATTGATTGTATGAAAACGCATTGGTAACTCGATGTTATAACACTTGCCTTTGTGTATGATACAACAAATAGTAGAACAAGCATATGAGTCGAAGTTTATCTATTCCTTCTTGGATTAGAAGCGATATATGGGCCCCTCGATGATTTTGTATTGACCAATGTACCGGGCCCGGTCAGAACTAAGTTGATGTGTTCAATTAAGTTCTATGTGAAACAAATCGGAAATCAGGAAACAAACTGCTGGAAAACAAGTTAGACATTGTTCCATGTATTTATCTGGCTGATATCTAGAATAGATGATTATATGATCACTTATCTTAAATGGCGTATCATCATCATCTCAGTTCCGAGAGACCTTGAAAGAGCAACGATTGCTGATTGGTTCCTGAAGTCATTCTTACAGTTATAGTTATTAGACTTATCCAAGTGGGAGACTGTAGGATTAGGTGTCTAAGTTCATAACTATTTTTGGAATGTACTTTACCCGATTATCATGATCCATTTGGGTTGCATGACATTATCCAATTGGATAGACTAAATGAGAGAAATAACACTTAAGGTTTATTAATATATAATAAGTTATAATATATTAATAATGTTATTTAATTAGTATTGATCAAGAATTAATTAAGTGATCAAAAAGAGACTAATTAAATATATGGGGTTGATTGTGTAAATCATCTATTCTTGTATAGTGATTTAATGATCCATGGTTTGTATGGATTGGGTTAAAACCCATAAGGTGCTCCATGGATAATCCATGGAGGTTACAAAACCAAGGATCATGGAATATGAAAATCCTTGACAATTAGGGTTTACATGGTGTAACCCTACTTGTGCCACAACTATATAAGAAGCTCCAAGTAGACCAGAATCTACCATTAAGTGAGAACAAGAGGGCATAGTCGATTTTAGAAGTGTTCTATTTCTCTCAAGGTTATTCCAAGTGTATTTGGTTTTTTGTGAGACATTTGAGGCATCACACTTGAGGTGCTAGACTCACAAGGTTCTCAAGGAATCCAAGCAACAAAGAAAGGTATGTTTTTCTTACTAGCTTAATGATTCAAGTATCAATACTATGTTAGATAGTTGAAGAATCTTGGAAAATAAAATTTGCATGTATCTTAGCCAAACATATACCCAACGTTACTAGGGTTGCATGTACACCTTAGGAGTGTTAGAATGCTAAAAACCCTTCAGTATTAACGAGTAAGACCATTTTCGATTAATTTTATGGTCAGACACCATACACCGCAGGTACTACTAGCTATATGTGACCCCGATCCTGTATGATTTTCAAGTACACCCCGCGTAGAAGTAGTATACGCCCAACGTACACACCGGGTAGCTGACTTTTCTTGACTATTGACCTTTGGTTAAGATTTAAGGTTTTGCACCATGGGAGGGGCAAAATGGTTTTTTTCCCTTAAGGGGCTTAGTTGTGGGATTTGGACTCACGAGTTGAATTGTGGACTTTGTTTATTAACTAGGGTTAATTATTGTGTTATTCGGTGGAGTCTAGTTCCGGCAATTCGGGTATGAGATTTATCTGCCATCAGTATTAGCTGAGTCTCCTCACTTATTCTTACATATGTGGTATAATAGTTGTTGTGATGACCACTTGCATGTAACTGTTATTTGTGTATTATGTTGTTTATGTGTAACATAAACTACGGATAGTCTCTAGGGTTGCTAATAACATATAGGGTGTGTTGTTGCCTATTGGGACTATTGGTAGTCCCCAGGGTTGCTAATAACCCATAGTTGTTTATTTATGCTGTGATGTATGTGGTATGTTGGGGAAATAACTAAGCTTCATGCTTATAATTGTTGATTATATGTGTTTCAAGTAATTCCAAGGGTCATGGGAAGGCAAAGGTCTGATTGTACACACTCGATGAGAAATTGGTGACTGAGCATTTGTGGCACTCTGATATTTTTGTGAAGATTTGTATTTGAGACTTATGTTTTTCGATGACTTGGCTTATGATCAATATTTTTGGGTAATTCAAAAACGAAAAAATTGGTTTAAAATTTGAGGTGTTACATAACTATAAATTACTTATAGTCACTTGATATTTCCATTAACATTAGTAATGTTTGTATTAGCATGATCGTTTTTTACTATTCGACGCACAATAACTTAAAACTGTCACAAAAAATTACTAATAGTTATAAGTTTTTTTTTTTATTATTAAACAATGACCTTTAATTACTTATAGTTATATGTTATTTTGTTTAATATTACTATTGTTTACTTTTTATTTCGACACACATAAACAATTAAATGTGACTATAAACTACTAATAGTCATACAGATTTTTGTTTTAGCATGATTATTGTTTACTATTAGGCATACATAATAACTTAAATTACTCATAGTTGTACTTATTATTATTATTATTATTATTATTATTATTATTATTAAACAATGACTAACATGTTGTTTTCTTTAACATTAGTAATGTTTATTTTTAATAAGATACATAAGCAATTCCAGTGTGACCATAAACTACTAATAATCATAAATATTTTATTTTACCATGACTATTTTTGTTATTAGGCGGACATAATAATTTATACTGTCACCATAAATTAATTATAATCACATGTTTCCTTTAGCATTATTATTGTTTACTTTTAGTTACAACATACATGAACAATTAAAGTGTGACTATAAACTACTAATAGTCACACATATTTTGTTTTACCATGGCCATTATTTACTATTAGATGCACATGATAACTTAAATTGTTGCCATAAATGACATATTGTCACATTGATTCCTTTACAATTAGTATTTTTTGTACTTTTAGTTTCAACACAGTAAAAAATTAATATGTGACCATAAGATACTAACAGACATACATATTTTGTTTTAGCATGATTATTGTTTACTATTAGACACACATAATAACTTAAACTATCAACATTTATTACTTATAGTCATACCTTTTTATTATTGGTAAACAATGGTCATAATTTACTTATTGTCACATGTTGTTTCCTTTAGAATTAGTATTGTTAATTGTCGACATACATAATCAATTAAAGTTTGACTATAAACTAGTTACATTCATATGTTTTTTTTTTGTTTCACCGTGACCATTGTAAACTTTTAGACACACATAAAAACATAAGTTGGCACCGTATATTACTTATAGTCATTACTTTATCTTCTTTTACTAAGTGGCTAATACATACCACTCATTCGTCACACAAATATGTTTTGTGGCTATATGTATAAACTTTTAGCCACATCATGTTCATATGGGTAATTCAATTCTTTGATTTAGACATACACACAATTGTTTTATGTGACGATATGCTTACCTATTGCCTCATATAAAAATAGTAAAAACTGATTCCAAAAATCAAAATTACCATGTGGAATGGCCATATTTGGGCACACGCATTTAGCGTGGCTGGTAATTGTCAAATTTTTAATATAAAAAAGTGGCTATTTTTTTGAAAATATTTACAATCGTCACATGTATCGCAAATAAAGTGTGGCTAGCACTAGGTGTGAATTTAAAATTTGAGCTATATCCACATGAAAATCAAAAGTGTGGACCGACGATGTGTGGCTATATGACATTTTTGTACTAGTGTTATAAGGTTCGACCTTACATGATCTTTCTGAGGATTTTTTATGACATTGCCTTAGGGATACCATTCTAAAGGAGACACAGGAGTATATAAGATGTTAAAAATCGTTACATAGGCTCAAACAGGCCCCTCAGAATTGGAATGAGAAGCTTTGTTCTTCTTTATTTTGTTTTGGTTTACGACAAAGTATAATTGCTATTTGTGTGAAACCGACATGATTCCATTGTTATCTTACTTATATATGTTGATGATATAATACTTATTGGTAATAATAACAATAAAATTGATAAAGTCAAAGTTTTTTTTAAATCTTAGTTTCTTATTAAGGATTTAGGAAACTTAAAATATTTTCTTGGAATTGAAGTCATTGATATTAATAATGGTGTTTTTCTAAATAAAATAAAGTACTACTTATAGTTGTTACATAAGTTTTGTATGCTTGCATGTAAACCTAGCAAAACTCCACAAAAGCTAATTTTGTTGTTAGCTGTGATGAAACTGATAAAAATGGTAGTTATCTGGTTAACATAACTGAGTTTTAGAAGTTAATTGGAAAGCTTATTCATGAGACTGTTACTAGACCAAATATTTCTTTAGTTGTTCAAATTCTTAGTAAATATATGCATAAAACCAGGAAATCACATTTGGATATTGCTTTTAGATTACTGTGTTTTTAAATGGTAGTGTAGGAAAAGGCGTTTGTACTACTAAAAGTGATAATTTAAGTTTGGTTGGTTTATGGATGCTGACTAGGCTAAATGTTTGTCAACTTGCAGATCTATTACAAGTTATTTGATGTGTTTTGTAAATTCTCTTATTTACTGGAAGAGTAAAAAAGCAAAGCCTTATATCTCGATAATCACTTGAATTTGAATACAAAGCTTTGAGTAATATAACATGTGAAATAATCTGTATATTAAAATTATTGAAATATGTTCAGTTTTAATGCCATGTCCTATATAGCTTCCTATTTGGGTGTGGGTCTCGTAATTTGGATGATCCAGGTGCTCCATTTTTGTTTTGGAGCCAAGGGGAAATTCGGTAAAGTGTCAGTTCAGGACTTTATGAGAAATAAGATCTTTGTTCGGGAAGCTTGAAGGCATGTATGATTTGATAGAAGTGTAGATCTTTTCGTTACCTCTTCATATATATACGGATCGTTGAGACAGACATAAAATAATGAAGTTATGGCCTCTAGAAGAAATTAGGGTTTAAGGAAAAACCCTAGTACACGGGCATACATAGGTAGTACTCGCGGCATAATAGTGTGAAATTCATTACGAGAGGTGTAAACTAGTATACGCTTAGTATATTGCGAATGTTGAATGAGAATGTGAGGCCTCGTACGCTGGAATATGAGGATTATGTGGGGCGTACGAAGGGATTTAAGAAACCCTAATTTGAGGGGTTGGACACTATATAATCTCACTTATGGGTTATGTTACCCTTATTTCTTAGCCTCTATTGACCTTATAACCTCATATTCGGAACCCTAGACCTCGTCATTGTGTTTTTAGCTTGTTGGGTTCATTTTGGTGTGCTTTGGTTCATAATCAAGAAGTAGGAGCGTGGTGCAAGGTTGATGATGAAGGAAGAGCTTGTGGATCCTAATTCTCTACTTTATTTCCAGCTTTTTTGAGGTAAAAAGATATGATCTTGTTCATTAGAATCTTAGATCCAGTTTAGGAGTGTTTTGGACCCTTTTTGGCCCATGATTGACATCTAGCGGTTTGACACCACTCCAGGAGCTATGAGTTGCCACTCTTAGTGATTCTGAGGTTCAAAATCCATAAAGTCGGAACCTTTAGGGTTTAGAATCACCCATCCATGGAATTATGTCAATTTTGTGAAAGTAAAGAGCTATATCTTGAAGTTGGGTCCTTTTAGGGAACACAAAGTCACCAAGTCAGTAACTTTATGGTTCTAGACACTTATTAGGGATTAGTTATGTGGTTTGGACTTCAGTTATTAAGCATTAAGTGCTCAATGAGGGTTTTGGCTTATTGGATGAGTATGTTGGGCATATAAGTCTGTACACTAGGTGTACAAGCCTTTTAGCATGTACGCTTAGCGTACAGCTGAGTATGCCCCACGTACTTAGTCTGTTGGGTTTTGTGATTTAGGCTTTAAGGTTGGGCCTTTCTTTTGGGATTAGGTGTTTAGGTTCTTGTTGGGCAATCTGAATGCAAGTGTTTTGGACCAGGAGAATGAGTGGGCTTTAGGGTAAAGCCCATGTAAGGGTTTGGGCCCAATTTGGAAAATTGTATAAGGTATGGGCCTCGAGTGGATAATTAGATTTTGGGCCTTTTGGATTATATGTTTGGGCCTAAGTCTTGGTCCTAAATAGGTCAGGGGTAAAAAGGTCGTTTTACCCTAATTATGGACTGATAGCTATGGATTTGAAATCTAATTATTAATTGATGTTATTTGGTATTCATAGCTCAGGGATTTGTCGGATAGCAGCCATAGATTTATTTGTGTGATTCAGCAGTCAAGATGAGTTTTGTCGTTGGGTTATCAAGCCTAAGGCAGCAATGCCAACCCTAGATATTTATGTTAGAATACTAGGAGTCTATGTGAACCTTGCATGTGTTATGTGCAGCTATGTATATCGAGCGAAACTCGATGTCGGGGGGAAAAAGCCAGATGACTGAATCGTATGCAGTTGTTTTATGATCATTGTATGCGTTAGCATGATTATTTGATATATATGTTATGTATCTAGTCGGCGGGGCCGATGTTAGGCGCGGCCTAAGAATAATAGATCTGTATATCGAGTGATATTTGTTGTCGGGCGAGGCTTGAAGCCGAGTGGGACTCAATACTGGGCGGGGGACCAGTATGTGATTTATTACGTATCGTATGGGGTAGTTTTGGGAACTCACTGCTTCGTACTTACTATTTTCAATTTATGTTTCAGGTACCTTTGGTTTCAATGGGAAGAGCTCGAGATGATTAAAGGGCATACAATGATAGGTTTTGAGCACTACAACATCTCTATGGTGTACATGCAACCCTAATGCTTCGGATGTATGTTTTGCTCAAGTTATACATGAAAATCAAGTTATCCAAAGCATGAACCCTAACTAGCATATAATTTTAAGAAATTATAACATAATATAAGTTTAGAAGAATACCTTTTGATTGTAATATGTAGATCTTGACCTTCAATAGCTTAGTGCCTGAATTGTTGCACCTCAAATGGATCACAAACACCAATGTGACAACTGTCAATTCAGGTCATTCTCGGACTCATGCATCTTTTTATAAAAACCATACATGCACAACATGCCATGGCCTAGTAGTATAAATTAGGTCAAAATATTGCATAAACTAGGATGCAACTAAAATCTAGGACTAATATACTTGACTCTTACAATTCTAGTAAGTTGTTTAACTACTGTAGGAAATGTCAATACCCGAATTAGAATAAAACTTCAAACTTCGTTATAATTGAAAAAGGGTATAAAACCCTAAAAATAAATTAAAATATTTTAATTTCATTCCTTTATGATGGCGAATATCAAACAATGTTCCAAAAACTCTAAAGAGCCCAAAAATCCAAATTTATAAACTTTAAAACCTAAAAACTCTATAAGATTTGCTATGAACTTCCTAATATCAAATTTTAATAATCAAATTATGGGATATAATAAAAGACATAAAAATTTAAATTATCAAACATTAATCATAATTTATTAGTTAAAAACAAAGATTTTTAAATAAATCAAGAATTACATAAAGAAGCTTTTTTATAAAATTAAGGTTTTATAAAATAATTGAAGAGGGAATTTATTTAATTTCAATTTTAAGAGAGAGGGAACCTCTCTCACTCATAAAATCGGCCACCTCCTCCAAGGCACCCCTTTTCCCTAAAAATCTTAATCATTTATCCTTCTCTTACACTTCAATTTCCCTTTCACTCACTCTCTCTCTCTCTCTCTCTCTCTCTCTCACTCCACTCTTTACAACACTCAAACTCTCTTTTCCTCTCTCCAAACCCACAAAAATCTAAAGCCAAGAACACCTCTCAACACTCAAATCTTCATCTTCTAAGGTTGTTCTTCATGGTATTCACGAAAATCCTTCATCTTCCCTCACTTTTCTTTCTTGTTTTAAACAGTTTTCTTGCACTTATCATTCTTCTACACCATTCTTTATGAACATTCATGAACATATCCATGAATGTCGAGTTTGATGATGATGGTGGTAGGTTTTCACCCTAGAACAACATACATGTTGTTTAATGGTGAAATGCAAGGACCAAAACCTATGTCAAACACTAAAATACGGATTTTTACAAGTTTTAAAGGTTCATATACCTCATGCATTCAAGTATTTCCTTTGAAAACATCACTATGACCAACATATGTCCATGCATGGTCTTCAAACCGTGATGCATGTGATGAACACCAAGCTAAAGAGCTTGATGATCAAAGTACATTGTTAATAGTGCCTGTAAATGATTTTATTTATAAAAAAATCTAAAAATTCTTTTCAGTTCGAAATAAAACTTCTCCAGATTCCCAGTAAGATGATATGAATATCTGGAAAATCCCAAGAGTATTTATCATTTCCTTCATTTATTAAAATTGTTACAAGAAAACAAGGGCATAAATCACATAATATACTTTCTGAGGTCTATAAATTATAGAAAAATATGGGGATGACCCCTAAAGTAAATGATAACACCTCATTAAGTTTCATCGATTTATATTTCTGTTTAGTATGACTTTTGATTTTCTTTTTGTTTGGTTCCAATAAATCCCAAAACGAATTTAGAGAGTGTGAAAATGGTATCTAACACTTTTCACAGCTCTTACCAGAGGTGGAAGACTCAGGAAAATAATTTTAGAAGTTTTCATAATGCATTTCTATTTTTCCCTGATTTTTGTATTTATAATGGCCTAAAAATAGAAAAACTAGTTCTTCTCATCCAAAATTCATGAAAATTTACCATAACACCTTGTAGTACATTAGGAGGCTACATAAAATGTTTTTATGATTTTTCTCTTCTGTATACTATTTTTCTCATATTTTCTAAGATTAAATACACTTAAATACACAAAATCGGATTACACGATTTGAAAACCACCTTTGGTATTTTTCCCTAATTATTTACACTGTAATAAAGTTTACAAAATTTTTGGTAATTTACTTTAATTGTTTATTATTTATTCTCCAATTAATGATTATTTAAGAGGATAAAGCAATGAAAAATAGAAAGACCAACTGAAAAATATCTTTTATATTTTTCACAGCTTCTATATGTATAATAACACTGTTACAAAAACTTTGGGTAATTTTGGAAACTGTATTCTATTTATTTTGATTTTTATTAGAATAAATGCTCAAAAATCATAAAATTTGGTTAAACAGTTTGGAAATCCATTTTTATATTTTTCCTAGCTTAATAGTGTTTAATAACAATAATATAAAAAGTTTGGGTGATTTTGGAAACTTTTTTCTATTTATTTCAATTTTTATTAGAAAAATTCTCAAAAATCTTAAAATTGGGTTAAACAGTTTAGAAATCCTTTTTTATATTTTTCCTACCTTAGCAATATTTAATAACAGTAATATAAAAAGTTTGGGTAATTTTGAAAACTTTTTTCTATTTATTTCAATTTTTATTAGAATAAATGCTCAAAAATCATAAAATTGGGTTAAAAAGTTTAGAAATCCAGTTTTATATTTTCCCAGCTTAAGTATGTCTAATGGCAGTATTATAAAAAGTTTGAGAATTTTTATCGTTTGGATGCTATTTTTCATGAATTTATATTGTTATGAAGGCTTAAAAATTTGGAAAAATAGCTAACCATATCAAAAATTCAAGGGAAATTTTCTGTAAAATCTCTACTATATTTAGAATGAAAATACAAGGTTTGACAATTTTTGGAAACTGTTTGATAATATTTTACATTTTTAGGAGTTTAAAACACCTTTAAATATGTTGAAATACCCTCAATTTATATTACTAAATCTGGAAAATTAATATCCAAAATTGTCTTAATCACATGACTTATAGAATTTCATCATTTCAGAAAAATTGTAACCAACTAATATAAAACCAATATTAGAGCATAAATTTGGCATTTCTCTATATGTAGAGTTTAGTATATTAGCATTAGATTTCGACATTGAAACTCACTAGTGTGTGTTTGATGTCGTAGGATCCCGGTAGTAAGGCGTTGGTGTATTCTGAGGCACCACTTGTACCTACTCGAAACATTGTGAGTATTCACACACTCCCCTATTTTCAGTTTTTATATTTTGGGGTAGAAAAGCATGTCTCGAAAAACTATTATTTGAATGTTGTATTTAAATTGATTTGTATCAAACATGATTGTTGTTTTATTGCTATACTTCTCTATGTATGTCTATGCAACACGGAACATGAGAACTTATCGTATTAAGGCCCTTCCCTTATCTCTAACCATTAACTCTTTGAGCCAATGGTCATTATGGATAGCGCTATTAGGAATTGACAACTCCTCACTCGCCCTATTGCTAGAGTGCATGATACCATATTAATCTATGGAACGATAAGCATAGATCTTGATAGGGCTTCAGTCATAGGTTTGGTTCAGAACTCATTGTTTGCTCATACACATACAAACTTGTTATTTATTATGGCAATAAACTCGTTTATCAATTATAGAAATCAACTTTGTTTCTCATTATAGTAATGAACTTTGTTTCTTATTAAAGTAATGTACTTATATTTATGAAAAGTCTTATACCATATCTTGATTTTATAAACTTGTGAACTCACCAACTATTTTCATAGTTGACGCTCATTTTACATGTTTTTTCAGGAAATAATTAGTAAGTGAAGATAAAGATTCATCATCATAGAGCATGTTGCATCGTGTGGAAGTTATTTTATGAAGTTATATATTGAACAATGTCATTTTGGAAAACTTGTACTTTGTTTGTCTAAGCTATGGGTTGTAAACTTTTAAATATTGCTATAGTGATGTATCTTTATCTTTTGCAATGAAACCTTTATCGCTGTCATACCTTGCGTTTCCGCTTTAGCGGGGTGTGACAACCACGTAATAAGTTGGAAGAATATGAGAGAGGTTTAGGAGGCTCAAAATCGGTTGGTATTCCTTCTAGGGTTCTAGTGGTCGATCTTAGGGATCCACGGGGTTCCTTATATAGTTGAGCTACTAGGGTTTTTGGTAAAACCCTAATCCAGTTGCTTAATCTTCAAGCAGCCCACAAGATCCTTCCAGAAGGCCCTATGGACGAACTCTATGTGGACTCCCTCATAAAATTTGTCCATCCCTTCCTTGGGGATCCATAAGCCCAACTTTACGATTATATTATAATTACAATATCAGTCCTTTTAATTCAATTAGTCTCTTTTGATCACCAAATTAACTCCAAATTAATTCCTAATCAATACTAATTAAATGATATGATTTCTTAATTAATATATTATTCTTATATTAATAAATCACAATTTAACTCTTTTCTATTATTCATCTAATCAAGTTGTTATGGCGAAGGCAACCCAAATGGATCATGCTACTATTGGGTCAAGTACATGCCAATTATAGTTATTGGCTTAGACACCTAATCTAACCGTCTCCCATTTGGATAAGTCGAATAAATATAACCACAAGTACGACTTCAAAATCAGATTAGCAATCGTAGCTCTTAAAAACCATTGTCGAACTCTGACCTAGTCAATAAAGTTTCCTTTAGATAAGGGATCATGTAGTCCTCCATTCTCAAGATATTATGTGGACAAAGACATGGAATAAATTCATACTCATTGTCCAATTGTTTGTTTCTAGATTTCTAATTTGTCTGACATATAAGTTAATCGAATACATTAATTTAGTTCTGACAAGGCCCGACATATAAGTCAAAACAAAATCATCGAGGGGCCCAAGATATCGCTTTTAATCCTCTTAGGATAAAAGGAAAAGATAAACTTTGACTTATATCCTTGTACTATTTACTTATTAAATCGTACACAACAATACATTTTATAACATCAAGTTACCGATGTGTTTACGCATTATCAATGCACAACCAACATGGAAAACAACAACTTATATATCTCAGTTTAAAGACTAAAAGTGAGGAAATGACTAAGTATTCAGGTGGATATATATATATATATATATCGAGGGGTGCTTTCAGTCGGAAAGAGAGAGTTCTCATCCGAAATCATATTTTCGGTCCGAGGGTTTGCTGTCTGAGGGTTCTCAGGTTAAAAAGGGAGTTTTCGGTCCGAGGCTTCTTGGTTCCGAAGTGGGAAAAATGGTCATTTTTTAGCATGTTTTGTTCTGAAAACTTATATAAACATTATTTATATAATTTAAATTTCATCTAACCCTTAATATCTTAATAGAATAAATAAAATTCAAAATTTTATTTAACAAATTTGACTTTTATTGACTTTGAAAACTATTGGGTTGTCACACATGTGAGTTGTAATTTACAAGTCGGTTGCACATTGACATATGTAAAGGCACCGGTAACTTGGTTTTATAAAATATATTATTGTGTGTGATTTGATGAGTAAGTACAAGAAAGCTTATGAGTCAAATTTTATCCATTCCTTTTACCCTTAGAGGGATAAAAGCGATATATGTGGGCCCCTCAATGATTTAGTGATGACAACCCTAAGTTCTTGGCCAAGCCTGGACTGATTTGAGTTGTTCAATTAGTCGGTCGTCATAAACCGGAAATTGGGAAACAACATATGGACAAAGAGAATGATTATAATCCATGTCTTAGTCCATATGATATCTTGTAGAATGGAGGAATATATGATCCCTTATCTAATGGACGCGTCATTGACTAAGCCAAAGTTCGACAATGGCTTTTAAGAGCTACGATTGCTAGTTGGGATTTTGGAGTCATACTTGCAGTAATAGTTATTAGACTTATCCAAGTGGGAGACTGTTGGATTAGGTGTCTAAGTCCATAACTATAGTCGATATGTACTTGACCCGAGAGTAGCATGGTCTATTTCGGGTTGCATATGACCACGACAATTTGATAGGATGAACTTTTGAGAAGAGGTTATTTATGATTTATTAATATATTATAAATTCTAATATATTAATAGGAAATCATATGATTTAATTAGTATTGATAAAGAATTAATTTGGTGATCAAAAGAGACTAATTAAATATAGGGTGAATGACACAAAAAAACACTCTTTTTACACAGAAATTCGATTTTGACACCGTGTTTTTTTTTGTGTCAATTTTGACACCGTGTTTTCCAATTTGTTACAATTTTGACCACTTGACCGGTTAACCAGGTTACATGCTGTCGTGACATGATGACGTGTCAGTTTTGATGACGTGGCATACTGACATGATATGCTGACGTGTCAAAATTGATTTTTTTCCACAAAAAGTACAAAGTTTTCACTTTTTTTTCGATTTTGACACTAAGTTTAATTTTTTATTTCAATTTTGACACTATGTTTTTTTTTGTTCCAATAGAACATCATTTATCAATTTTTTTCAATTTAGTCTATTTTCCATTTGACACCGTATAAATATTTTTTTTCTATTACATTTTAAACCGTATAAACATATTTTATCTTTTAAAAACCACATTTTTATTTAGATACAAGGTGTTTTTTTTTTCTTACATTCAAAGCATTAGTTATATCATGAGAATCAAACTAACCATAAGCTTCTAATAAGATGTAAAAATTTGATGGGTTGCAAACTTGATATATGAGTTTTGATTGACTGCACGCCTCCAAACCTCCAAACACATTTTAAAGTTGCATATTTAATATAAAATACAATTTTTATATAACGAATACATATTTATACATAAAAATATGGTTTGAGTGTAAAAAAATGTGTTTATACAAAACTATGGTTTTTAAATGAAAAAAAAAAAACATATTTATACGGTTTAAATGTATTAAAAAAATATTTATACGGTTTCAAATAGAAAATTGTCAACATTGAACAAAATTGGAAAAAATGATGTTCGATTTGGAACAAAAAAACATAGTGTCCAAGTTGAAAGAAAAAATTAAACTTAGTGTCAAAATCGAAAAAATGAAAACTTAGTGTTTTTTGTGAGAAAAAAATAATTCAATTTTGACACATCAGCATATCATGTCAGCATGCCACATCATCAAAACTGACACATCATCATGCCACGTCAACATGCAACCTGGTTAACCGATCAAGTGGTCAGAATTGTAACAAATTGGAAAACATAGTGTCAAAATTGACACAAAAAAAACACGGTGTCAAAATTGAATTTCTGTGTAAAAAGAGTGTTTTTTGTGCCATTTACCCTTAAATATATGGGGACTAATTAAGTAAATCAATGATTTTGATAGTGTGGGCCAATGGTTATTTAGGATGGGCTAAACCAATATGATAGTCCATGGATAGCCCATGGAGGTTTAACCCATGGATCCTAAGTAATATGAAAGGTCATGGAGCATTAGAGTTTGCATGGTTGTAACCCTAGTTTTGCCACACTATAAATCGAACCCCTAAATCACCAAATCGGCACCCTAATGTTCTGTGACTTCATATAAGACGATTTGTGTGCAAGACATTCTCTATAAAGTCATCATTTTTCTAAGGTGTGTTGAGAACCATTTGAGGCATCACACTTGGGGTGCTAAGTTCTTAAAGGCCAAATGGAACAAGTTCTACAAGCTACATAAAGAGGTAAACCCATAACTAGTATTTTATGTTGTTTATGTCAATTGTATGCTAGTTGTAGGCTTAATGCTTTGGAAACAATATTGCATATATAATTAGAGAAAACATAGATCCAAAGCATTTAGGGTTATATGTACACCATAGGATGTTGTAGTATACTAAAACCGAACAGTCAAAACATGCAAAAGTGAAACAATAGTAAATAATCAACATAAGATAGTAACTTTACTTATAAATGAAACCCCTTTACTTAATCATCAAATTTTAATTACAATTTATCTATTATAACTTTCTAAACAACTATCTAATCACTAAAACTAGTATCGTCTTTCAGACTAATGATCCTCGCATGATGTAAGTGCTTAACCCTTCTCCGACCCTTTGCGAGGGGATCTGCTGGGTTCTCTTCTGATGATACCCTATTTACTACGAGGAGTCCCTCTTCTACCCGATGTCTGATAAAGTGGTATTTTCTGTCGATGTGTCTGGATCTCTCATGATCCCTCGGTTCGTTGGTCAACGCAACCGCCCCTTTATTATCGCAAAAAAATCTCCATAAGCTCCTTTATGGCTGATACAACACTAAGGTCTCCGATGAAGTTCTTCAACCATATCACCTCCTTCGATGCTTCACTCGATACTACGTACTCTGATTCGCATGTTGAATCAGCTACAGTCTCTTGCTTGGAACTATTCCAAGTCACATCTCCTCCATTCAGGGTAAATACCCAGCCCGAGTGAGAGTGGAAGCTATCTCTATCGGTCTGAAAACTAGCATCAGTATACCCTGTCACTCTCAAGATTTCACTTCCACCAAGTACAAGGACCCAGTCCTTCGTCCTTTGTAGATACTTAAGAATGTTCTTTTTAGCTATCCAGTGAGATCTACCAGGGTTCCCCTGATATCGGTTGAACATGCTCAAAGTAAAGGCCACATGAGGGTGAGTACATGTCATAGCGTACATGATTAAGCTACCAGTAGAAGCATATGTTACTTGGCTCATCTCGGATATCTCAGCATCGGTACTCGGACTTTGAGTTTACTCAACTTGGTATTGCTTTGGATTGGTAACTCCCCTTTCTTTGGATTCTCTATGCTAAAACATTTCAACACCTTATCCAAGTAAGTACTTTGACTATGTCCTATTGGTCTCTTACTCCTATTTCATAATATCCTTATCCATAGAATATAAGCAACATCTCCGAGGTCCGTCACAGCGAAACACTTCCCAAGCCAGGACTTCACCACCTGCAAGGTTGGGATGTCGTTTCCTATGAGCAGTATGTCGTCCACATACAATACCAAGAAGCTAACTATACTCCCACTAGCTTTGAGATATACGCAAGAATCGTCCTCGCTTCTCGAAAATCCAAACTCTTTGACTTTCTCATCGAAACTATGATTCCATCTGTGAGATGCTTGTTTCAATCCGTAGATGGATTTCTCAAGCTTGCATACTCTATTCGGGTACTTAGCATCCACAAAACCCTCTGACTGATTCATGTTAACATCCTCAGCCAACTTTCCATTAAGGAAAGTGGTTTTGACGTCCATCTTCCATATTTCATAATCATGAAATGCAGCTATCGCTAGCATAACCCATATAGACTTGATCTTCGCCACTAGTGAGAAGATCTCATCATAGTCAACCCCAAGGGTTTAAGTAAAGCCCTTCACAACCAATCATGCCTTGAATGTATGCACCATCCCATCCATGTCAGTCTTCTTCTTGAAGATCCATTTTCACCTGACCTTCTTGCGACTTGGTAAATTGTCAACCAAGTTCCAAATTTGACTGTCATACATAGACTGAATCTCGCTATCCATTGCCTCTTTCCACTTTGCAGACTCCGATCCTTTGATGGCTTCCTTGTAGTTGCTAGGTTCATTCATATTTATTAGTGTATTATCACTAATAAACGTATCACCCTTAGCAGTTATATGGAAGCCATATAATACCAGTAGAACACTGACTCTACTAGAATGTCTAAGAGGTAAGGACTCGTTAATTGGTTCAATGGGAGTATCCTCCTCGGGTTAAGCGCTAGTGTTTGAGGTTCCTTCATCACTTGATTCTTGAAGCTCTTCAAGGTCAATTTGCCTCCCACTGTCCTCTTGGCATATGCGTTCTTTCTTTCTTTCTTTCTTTCATTCTTTCTCTCTCTCTCTCTCTCACTCTCTCTTTCTCTCTCTCTCTCTCTCTCTCTCTCTCTCTCTCGTAGAAAACCCCTCTCCTTGCAATGATGACAACATTGTCACTCGGTCTATAGAAGAGATAGCCAAAGGACTTCTATGGGTCGCCGATGAAAATACATCACTCACTATGAAGCTCAAGCTTGTTGTAAGTCTCTCATCTTATGAAAGCCTCGCAACCCCAAACCTTGATATGTGCCAATGAGGGAACCTTCCTTTTCCACATCTCGTGAGGTGTTTTGGCAACCTTTTTAGTTGGGACTAGATTAAGGATATGGGTGATAGTCTCTGTAACGTCCAAAAATTTCAACAAAATTTAAACTTTTCAAAAACAACCCATTTTAATAATGTTATTACAAAAAGGTTTTCAATACATTTATTATCAGAGTATTCCCAGAACCATGCCATAAACATAAACACGAGGAGCGGTACGATCACGCCTTTGCCTTGCCACGGCCTCCTGAAGAACCTGAAAAACATTTAAACCACAACTGTAAGCCCGAAAGCTTAGTGAGATACCCCCAAAATACCAACCACATATACGCGCTTCCAGGCTACGACCTTCCAGTTCAAAACATATTGCCTTCCGGCCCCTTAACATAGTGCCTTCCGACCCATACCATAAATAGCATACATAACATAACAGAACATAGAACAGCCACGCATATCGGGTCTACTATGTGACTGGTCCGCCGTATCGGGCCTTCAGTCCACTGGGTCCATCCTCTGAGTCTAGTCCAATCGTTCGAGTCTGCAGTGTGGTTGGTCCGTCCGCACCGGGCCTTCAACCCACCTGGTCCACTCTCTGAGTCTAAAGTATGACTGGTCCGCCCGCATCGGGCCTTCACTCAGCCTGGTCCACTCTCCGAGCCTCGGCACGCCTAGTCCGCCCTCGTGGGGCCTACAGCCTATCCGGACCGCTCGTTGGGCCTTCGGAACAACCGGTCCGCCCTGGGTATCTTGGCCTACAATACAAAGCAGGACCGCCTCAACCCAACTCCTATCCAAACAACCATGTGCACATAACATACAATCATATAACAATTCATAGTCAGCAAGCCGATCAAGCAGATCATGTAACATATCATCATCCTAACAAGGATACTGACCTAACCGGTCACTAGCATAACATCACTCTACATATCAGGAAACCGACCTTATCCAGGTCTCTAACATATATCATTCTAGCTACCAGGATGCAGTTATATCAAAGCAATAGCATAACAACAAATATCCGAATCTCAATCCGATAAAGGGTCGGCCTTGGTGCCTTAGACCCTGTTAATATAGTGAGGATAACTCACCTCGCGAATGCCGATACTCTGAACAGAAGAAGCAGACTCTCAAATCACCAACTCACCACAAATCCCGAACTAGCCATCATAACAAAATAATCATTAAGCCAAGCATACATCCACTTCTCGGGCCAAGACCAAAGTCCAAATCTTATACAAGGTCCAATATTGGCCCAATTTACCAAATTGGGCCCACCTCACCAAATGGGCCTAGATCCAATGTCCATAACAATAATTGAGCCCAAAATACTCTATCGATTAATTCCCAGAATTTGCCTAATAACCAACTACCCACCAACGGCCCAAACTAAAAGGCCCAAAATTAAGATCCAATCAGGGGGAGTATGTTGGGCGTACTCTCTCTGGTACGCTGGGCGTACTGCAATGATTCGAAAAAGGGGATCGGGGCTCTGGCCCGCTACGCGGGGCGTACTCAAGGGTTACATGGGGTGTAACTGCGCTACATATTAAGTCCTTCTAACCTCTTAATGGCTTAAGCTCTTAAGCCCAAACTTCAGATCCTTAGGCCAAATATGATTAGAATACATAAAGTCTCAAACTTTATCACTTGGGACATCCATAAGCTCTTAATCCAAGGTTTTAATCCATTAAGACCTATATATCTCACACATGGAACAACTACAGCCCTTGGGACCTCATTTTTCTCACTCAAGACCTCTCCAAAGGTCTGAAAGGATAGATAATCTTGACCAACTCGAAACATGCAACAAGGTGAGGACTTTTGGGACAAGAATGGTGTCAAAGCTTCACAATACATAGATCTACACAATATGAATGTCAAGCAAGAAGCTTTATACCTCAAACAAGCTCCAAAGGATGGTATCTCTTCAGATCTACAAGCTCCAATCGTTCTTCTTCTTCTTTGACAGCTTCTCTTTTCTCCTTCAAGCCTTTCTTTTGCTAAAATGAGCTTTCTAAGGTCAAACACACCCACCAATGGAGGAATGCGGGTTTCTAGGGTTTTCTGAGGTTAAGGATGAGCTTAAGGAGGCTAGGGTATGAACCAACATGTTCCTTATATAGTGGCTGACCCTAAATTAGGGTTTGGAGTTTCTGAGAGTACGCTGGGCGTACTCACCCGGCCACTCCGCCATCTTTCCTCCCTTTACGTTGGGCGTACGTTCAGCTTACGCTGGGCGTACCCAGCCAAACTTCAAAATGCATGCATGCATGCCATGCATGCATGAGACCTTTCCCACTTATTTCACAAAGAGCTATAACACTGATCATCTTCAATACGCCGCAACTCCTCTACTCTAAACCCGCTCCTAAATAACTTTACATTCATACGAGGGTGATAAGAAGCCCAATGCTTCTAACAACATACACCCGCCCGAAACCTCCTCGGATGAAACCCATTTCCCGAAAAAGGACCAGAATTACCCTTCCTCTTAAATCTCAAGGCCTCATAATTAAACACTTTAAGAATGGGATGTTACAATTCTCCCCCACTTAAGTTAGGCTTCATCCTCGAAGCCTGCGACAACTCTACTCTGAAACTACCCCTGCAATGCACCGCCTGGCATTCACCGGACCAGGCTACTCAAGACTTGACCATCGAAATCTGAAACCCAACTTTAGCTTTCTTGCTGACTGGATGACACATGGTTCAGCCTCAGAGCAACTTCCATGAGTTCTCCACCACAATCTCATAACCACACCGAACTGGCTCTAGTGTCCTCGGGTTAGGAAAACCCCGATACACTGATGACACTTCCAAACATCCTTCCGGATGAATTTTCCCCACTTAAAACAAAATCTATCTGGAAATCCGAGATTCCATCCATGCATTCCTGCCGAGCGTCAGCAACCATCCAACCCGGATGTGATCCCATACCACTGCCGCAGTCATTCTGCTCAATGACCATAATTTGACCACTCCAATCATAACCCTGCGCTGCTACTTCCACTTCCGTGAATTTACATTCCCTTATAGCATAACCGCTATCCATGCAACACACATGTCCTGAACCTGCTCACAAGGACTCTCGAGTCCATGTACCATCTCCACTAATCACAATCAATACCCGGGGCCAGACCTTCTAATGCTAACACATCACAACATACCCAACCCATTTCCTTGAACCGATCCAATAATACCTGCAGAGTCTTCAACATGACTGGACCACCTTACCAGGTCTTCAGCCAATCTGGACCACTCTTAAAACCTTCAGCCAATCTGGACCGCCCTCCAGGGCCTTCAGTCTGGCTGGACCGTCCCCCGAGCCTTCGGCCTGACTGGTATGCCTACCGGCCTTCAGTCTATCTGGACCGCTCGACTAGCATCCATCATTCCGAGTTATCTCCCCGGGAAATCCTCCCATGCATACTGTTCTAGCCCTCTACTCTATCTCCATCATACATACTCGATCCCAGCCTGATCCCAGGCCCTCCACAATCAATGCCATAGGTTTGTATCCCGCCCTGCACGCCTGCTACTCACCCATACCAGCCTGCTCTCGGCTGATAGAAATACCGCTGAATCCCAAGCAGCTAAACAATCTCTCAAGCCTATCGACCATCCGGAGAATTTCCAATTCTGCCCCACTTAGGGCACTGACTATCAACCACCGGTCGCTATCACCGCCCTCCCAAAACAACCTTGCACAAAACCCAACACTTACACGCGGACGGATTCCCACTAGCACTAGCAACCTTCACAAAAACACATTTCCACACTGATCATCCCGCTCGAAAGAAACTCGATCTTCAACTATCCACTCCTCAGACTGCAGATGCTACCCGACATTCAAACCAATGTCGTATTTCCACTAATGACCCTCATTAATGATAACCAACGAAAACCCAAAACTCTAACCCATAACCATACCAAACCCTCAAGGAACAACGGATACCATAACGAAAAACCACACAAAGAGACTAGCAGATAATAATACTCTACAATAATCACAAGATAACAAGATATCAAGAAAGGAACGTACCCGCAGCTGCATCCGACACTGCTCTGACCTCCTCTGCTGAAAGCTGAAAAGCACGACCCTGAGCCCTTGGGGGCTCTGCTCCACCCTGACCTCCACCTGTGATCCTCAAAGTGGCCGGTGTTGGAGCCTGCACCAGCCCTGCAGCAAGCTGTGGGTAGTTGACCTTCAAGTGCCTAACCTGATGACAATGATAACAAATCCTCAAATTGTGACAACCGTCAAATTTCGGTCAAGTCAAAGTCAACCGAAGTCAACAAGTCAAACCGTTTGACTCAATTTGCTTGTGGGTACTAGAATTTACATTATGAAACTTCTACATAACTCTCTATTCTAATGAGAAATCATAAAGCAAAAAGTGCGAACACCTAGATCTCCTTAACCTAAAACTGTGGTACGTGGCGAGCCCAAACCGATAAAACAATGTTGCATACTCATCGGGAGTGTGTAAGATCCTTAAACAAGGCTTAACAGGGTTTACGAACCATGCATTGCGATGCCGGACACTCACAATTGTCACACATGGAACCTCTCTTAATCGTTTTCACTCTATCTCTCTCTATGTCAAATCTCTCCCAAATCTCTCCAAGTATGTGAAATCTCTCTCAAATATCTCTTTGTATGAGAAATCTATCCAAGAATGTCAAACCTCTCCCAAATCCCTCCAAGTATGTGAAATCTCTCTCAAATATCTCTCTGTATGAGAAATCTCTCCAAGAATGTCAAATCTCTCCCAATCTCTCCAAGTATGTGAAATCTCTCTCAAATATCTCTCTGTATGAGAAATCTCTTCAAGAATGTCAAATCTCTCCCAAATCTCTCCAAGTATGTGAAACCTCTCTCAAATATCTCTTTGTATGAGAAATCTCTCCAAGAATGTCAAATCTCTCCCAAATCTCTCCAAGTATGAGAAATCTCTCCCAAATCTCCCTCAAATACTTCCCGTAACTTTTTAGAATCATTTGGGTCATTCTGGCCCTTAACCGGGTCAAAAACGGCTTAAAACGGGGTAAAAACGAGAAAACGGGACCTTAGGAACCGAATCCCTTCTTAAGGAGGCGAAGCTCCTTAAGGCCGAGAGTACCCTGGACGAACCGAGCCTCTGTTGGCTGAACCCGGAGGACCGATCCCCTGTAGCTGAGACCGAGTCTCGGCCTCTGTCGCCGCCTATGTTCGCTTCTCGCACTCTCTGTTCGCCTTCCGCCTCTCTGTTCTCCTTCCCTCCTCTCGGTCTCTGCTCCTTCCCTCCTCTCGGTCTCTGCTCCTTCTCTCCTCTCTGTCTCTACCCGCCTCTCGGTCTCTGCTCTCTCTTCCCTCCTCTCGGTCTCTGCTCCTTCTCTCCTCTCTGTATCTACCCGCCTCTCGGTCTCTGCTCTCTCTTCCCTCCTCTCGGTCTCTGCTCCTTCTCTCCTCTCTGCCTCTACCCGCCTCTCTGTTCTCTTCTTCCCTCTCGGTTCCTCTCCTCTCTCTTCTCCACTCTCGGTTCCTGCTCTCTCCCTTCTCCCCTCTCGGTTTCTACCCTCCCTCCACTCGGTTTCAGCATCAGAAGGCCGAACCTCGGCCAGATTTCGGAAATTTGTCACTTTTAGCCCCTTTTTGATATTTTTAACATTTTAAGCCCGTTTTTCGTGATTTTAAAGCGGGATTTTCTCCAGAAATTATATTTTAACATAATAAACCCTAAATATTCATAATTTAAACATATTTTGATGAAAATCATTATCTAAATAATAAAAATCAAATGGGTGAATTATTAAAGGTGGAGTGTTGACTTTGCCTTATCCAATGTCACAAGCAACCACCCCACACCCACTCTTTGACTAACCACACCTCCCCACCTTACCTAAGTCACTTCAATGTCCCTTACACTCAATTTACACTCATTCCCACGTTTTTAGAGCTAGAACAAACATCCTCTCTCCTCATTTCTCTCATTTTCTCTCATTTCACTAAGTATCAAACACCACTTTTCTCTCAAACTTTTTCTCTAGCAAACTCGAGATTCAAGGCTGATTATCAAGTGTTCTTCCACATTTGGTAAGCATAATCCATTCTCCTTATGATTATCTCACTTATTTCCACTCAAATCATGGATATCTTACACAAACTCCATCATATTTGTGTTAGAGCTTCGAATCTTCAAGTGATTCTTCAAGTGTTCTTGGCTTGAACACTTCTCTTCTTCAACACTTATCTACTGAAATCACTCAAGGTGAGTTCATACCCCTACATTTTTATGTTTTCTCAAGTTTTCAGGGCGGGAATACAAGTTAAAACACTAAGAACATAACTAAAATTTTCTAACAGCCTTCATCAGAAAAGTTCAACTCCATTCACGGACTGTTTTGGGCATCTTAAACATTTTTGCTTTCAAAACTGTACAAGGTACAAATAGTTCAAGTTCTTAGCTTTAAAATGACTACTTTCACATCTCCATACGATTTTTCTACAATTTATGGTGATTTTTACAAAACTGCCTATCATTTCAAACAACAATCCGGACCAGTCTGTGATTTTGGACTTATTCACCCAAGTTGGAGGTCGTTAAAAATCGTGATAAAAAAATTATGAGTAAACTAGACACATTTTGTGAACTCTCAGAATTTACGGATCTAGTTTTCGACTTCGTATGAATTTTCTATGATTTTTCCAAAACAGTACAGAATGGCTAAAGTTAGCCAACAGCATGTAAATATCATAACACTTTGTATTATGTTTAGCAAAGTGTATAATCATAAGTTCTAATCATTGAATGTGTTTCCTTGTTAGTTTATCATCATGAACTGAAACTAAGTCATTCATAATAAATATTATTCATTCATTTTAGAACACGTATATTAAACTATAAAAAGTATAGTTTAGTAAATTCATAACACTAATACATTTTCATAAAAGAGTTTATACATATTACATACATTTTAGATAAACTATAATAGGTATATTTTATGATACATCACTCAACACACACGTACAAAAAGGGTACATTCATACAAGAAAGATTTATATTCACACACATTTCACGTAAACTTGTTAACGTATATTGTGAGACTCTCTCTCTCTCTTTCCCCGTAGGTCCAAGTGCGGGATATAATTCCTGGTAGTTATAATAAGAATCTCCTTGAGGGAGAACGTGATACTTGTATATAGATCTATATTGGGTTTGACACCCCACACCTTGCTGCTAGCTACAGTGGGACCTGCAGGTCTACGGGTGACAAATGTCATTTTAATTTTCGCGACGCCTGAGAACGTCGTGGCAGTTTCACATAGTCATAGTATGATTATAGCAACTCACATAGGGATATAACAATCCATAAGTTTACGGGATTTTATTTTTAAAACCTAAATGAGTTTTATGTCGATTTAAAATCACTTTTTATCTCTATGAGAACAGATATTACTGTACACTTTTGGTTTTGGTAGTTACGACTACACATCATTTGAAACCACATTTATACTTTTAAGTATGGTCAATACTTGTTATTTCTCGGTCCTCTAATTTAGGACTACATATATATAAAGTATTAACAAAAATGAGAACATACAGAAATTTCATTTAATTCAAACGCGTCCATGTCCATTTAAGCACATAACATTTTCTATTAATAAGAAAGGTTAATTATACATTTTAGTCTTCAGTCATAAGACTACATTACACAAATTTTAAAGAAAATATCGGATTTTTTTGGATACATATTCTAACGCTTTTACAAGGAAAACGATTTACTTTTCTAAAGAAATCTCTTATGAACTCACCAACCTTTGTGTTGACACTTTTCAAAACTACTTGTATTCTCAGGAATTCAGTGAAAACAGGAAATCAACAACATTTTGAGGATGGGACGATAAATCGTCAAACAGTTCATTTTGTATCATAATGTAATTGATGTGAATCATGTAAACATGTGCTTTGATGTAACGTTTTCAATTATATTTGTGTTGGTTGTATTTACTTTGAGGACTATTATACTCATTGTTGTGATACTCTACATGAAGTCATCCACCCCCGGACGTTTCTGCCATCCTTGGTTTGGGGGTGTGACACAAATCCCGAACCGGCGCTGACTGCCGACAATCCCTCGCATAGTGCCCCTCCTTTACGCAATTGCGGCATGCACCACCGAACCTACAAACTCCGGTGTGACCCCTCCCAAATTTCCCACAAACATGGCTGTCCTGATCTCTCACCCTGGAATCAACGGTCTTGGACCGTTTCGACGCTAGCTGCAACTGCACCGGAGCTTGCCTCAGCTCACGCACCTACAACTCAATCTCTAACTCACGCCGCCTGGCGGCCTCCTGCAACTCCAACAAAGTCTCGCACCTCTACGCGGACACAAACTATCTGATATCTCTCTTCAGCATACTCAGATATCGGGACATATGAGCCTGCTCCGAAGCGAACTCAGGGCAAAACATCGCCCTCTCAGTAAACATCCTGGTGATCTCCGTCACCGACTCCGAATCCTGCTTCAGCTGAAGGAACTCCTGAGCCAACCTCTCCCTCTCGACCTGCAGAACATAACGAGTGCTGAACATCTCTCTGAACTGATCCCATGAAACCGCAACCCTCTGCGCATCCGAGTATGACCCCGTGGTCAATCTCCACCAATCCTTTGCCCCGAGCCTTAACAGGTTAAGAGTACACCTCACCCTCTGATCAGCAGGGCATGAACACGTGAAGAAACACCCCTCCACGTCCGATAACCATCTCATAGCAAAGATCGGGTCCTGAACTCCATCAAAGGTGGGAGGCTTCGTATTATCTAAGTGCCGATACTGAAAACCTCTACTAGCTCCTCCCCCTGCCGCTGCTACAGCCGCTGTAGCCGCCGCGGAAGCCATCTCAGTGAGAGCTGCATAACGCTCATCAAAATACTCCACCATGGCGGTCTTGATCAACCCAAACAGTTCCGGCAGCTCGGCCCGGAACAACGCAACAACCTCATCATGCAGGATCTCACGAGTCCTCGCATCCAACTCGCACGTGCTCATCTGTCCGATAACCTCGGGCAGTACTAACCCGCCTAGAACTCCCTCTCCTGCTCCCGATCCTAAGCCGGATCCACTCCCAGCATGCCTCGAAATCTCCATACTGAAAATAAACCACAAAATCTCATACACTTCCCACTATCCCGGGAACCAACTCTCAACCCAACCCTAGAGGTCATGGTTTCCCTGATATGCATATGGGTCCTGTGCTTTCAGTATTATGGGCCCATACTACCTTCCACACCTACCCATATTTGTATGAAGTACTACCACAACACCCTAGTGACAAATATACATAGCAAGCGCTCAATCCTCACTCCTAGAGGAACACTGGAAATCTCATACAGAGGAAAACCCTAGGCTAGCAGGCATCATAAAACAGGCAACATTATTATGAAATCCTGAAGATCCCTAGCCTAGTACTAGCATGCTGTTCTATCAAAGCTCGATAACAATTATCATGTATGGTATTTTGGGGTTACTTACTGGCTCCGGCTGATCGTACCTCCGCGTCCTCTTTTTACTTAGTTTGAAAACCATTTTAATTTCTCTTTTAAAAACTCTCCTTGATTTGAGACAGGATTCACACGAATGTTCCCCCAATTCACTCAAACCAAGGCTCTGATACCAACTTGTAACGTCCAAAAATTTCAACAAAATTTAAACTTTTCAAAAACAACCCATTTTAATAATGTTATTACAAAAAGGTTTTCAATACATTTATTATCAGAGTATTCCCAGAACCATGTCATAAACATAAACACGAGGAGCGGTACGATCACGACTTCGCCTTGCCACGGTCTCCTAAAGAACCTGAAAAAAATTTAAACCACAACTGTAAGCCCGAAAGCTTACTGAGATACCCCCAAAATACCAACCACATATACGCCCTTCCAGGCTACAACCTTCCGGTTCAAAACATATTTCCTTCCGGCCCATAACATAAATAGCATACATAACATAACAGAACATAGAACAACCATGCATATTGGGTCTACTATGTGACTGGTCCGCCGTATCGGGCCTTCAGTCCACCGAGTCCATCCTCCGAGTCTAGTCATGTCCTTCGAGTTTGCAGTGTGGTTGGTCCGTCCGCACCGGGCCTTTAATCCACCTGGTCCACTCTCTGAGTCTATAGTATGACTGGTCCGCCCGCATCGGGCCTTCAGTCGGCCTAGTCCACTCTCCAAGCCTCGGCACGTCTGGTCCACCCTCGTGGAGCCTACAACCTATCCGGACCACTCGCTGGGCCTTCGGAACAACTGGTCCGCCCTGGGTATCATGGCCTACAGCACAAAGCAGGACCGCATCAACCCAACTCATGTCCAAACAACCATGTGCACATAACATACAATCATATAACAATTCATAGTCAGCAAGCCGATCAAGCAGATCACGTAACATATCATCATCCTAACCAGGATACCGACCTAACCGGTCACTAGCATAGCATCACCCTACATATCAGGAAATCAACCTTAACCAGGTCTGTAACATATACCATTCTAGCTACCAGGATGCAGACATATCAAAGCAATAACATAACAACAAATATCAGAATCTCAATCCGATAAAGGGTCGGCCTTGGTGCCTTAGACCCTGTCGATATAGTGAGGATAACTCACCTCGCGAACGCCGATACTCTGAACAGAAGAAGCAGACTCTCGAATCACCAACTCACCGCAAATCCCGAACTAGCCATCATAACAAAATAATCAATAGGCCTAGCATACATCCACTTATCGGGCCAAGACCAAAGTCCAAATCTTATACAAGGTCCAATATTGGCCCAATTTACCAAATTGGGCCCAACTCACAAAATGGGCCTAGATCCAATGTCCATAACAATAATTGGGCCCAAAATACTCTATCAATAAATTCCCAGACTTGGCCAAATAACCAACTATCCACAAACGGCCCAAAGTCAAAGGCCCAAAATTAAGATCCAATCAGGGGGAGTACGCTGGGCGTACTGCAATGATTCGAAAAAGGGGATCGGGGCTCTGGCCAGCTACGCGGGGTGTACTCAGGGGTTACACGGGGCATAACTGCGCTACACATTAAGTCCTTCTAACCTCTTAATGGCTTAAGCTCTTAAGCCCAAACTTCAGATCCCTAGGCCAAATATGATTAGAATTCATAAAGTCTCAAACTTTATCACTTGGGACATCCATAAGCTCTTAATCCAAGGTCTTACTCCATTAAGACCTATATATCTCACACATGGAACAACTACAGCCCTTGGGACCTCATTTTTCTCACTCAAGACCTCTCCAAAGGTCTGAAGGGACAGATAATCTTGACCAACTCGAAACATGCAACAAGGTGAGGACTTTTGGGACAAGAATGGTGTCAAAGCTTCACAATACATAGATCTACAGAATATGAATGTCAAGCAAGAAGCTTTATACCTCAAACAAGCTCCAAAGGATGGTATCTCTTCAGATCTACAAGCTCCAATCGTTCCTCTTCTTCTTTGACAACTTCTCTTTTCTCCTTCAAGCCTTTCTTTTGCCAAAATGAGCTTTCCAAGGTCAAACACACCCAACAATGGAGGAATACGGGTTTTCTAGGGTTTTCTGAGATTAAGGATGAGCTTAAGGAGGCTAGGGTATGAACCAACATGTTCCTTATATAGTGGCTGACCCTAAATTAGGGTTTGGGGTTTCTGAGAGTACGCTGGGCGTACCTCTAGTACGCTGGGCGTACTCACCCGGCCACCCCGCCATCTTTCCTCCCTTTACGCTAGGCGTACATCCAGCTTACGCTTGGCGTACCCAGCCAAACTTCAAAATGCATGCATGCATGCCATGTATGCATGAGATCTTTCCCACTTATTTCACAAAGAGCTATAACACTGATCATCTTCAAAACACCGCAACTCCTCTACTCTAAACCCGCTCCCAAATAACTTTACATTCATACGAGGGTGACGAGAAGCCTAATGCTTCTAACAACATACACCAGCCCGAAACCTCCTCGGATGAAACCCATTTCCCAAAAAAGGACCAGAATTACCCTTCCTCTTAAATCTCAAGGAGTCATAATTAAACACTTTAAGAACGGGGTGTTACAGTCTCTAAGGCATACCGCTAAAATAAGATAGGTAACGAATCTCGACTCATATAATGGAACGAACCATGTCCAACAAGGTTTTATTGCACCTCTTAGCCACACCATTCAGCTGTGGTCTCCTAGGCGGTGTCAATTGTGAAACAATTCCGCATTCCTTAAGATAGTCGTGGAACTCGATACTAAGATACTCATATCCTCGATCGGATTAGAGCATCTTTATCTTCCTGCCCAATTGATTCTCCACTTTTTGCTTAAACTCTTTGAACTTTTCAAAGGTTTCTGACTTATGTTTGATTAAGTAGATATACTCATAGCTGCTATAATCGTCGGTAAAACTCACATGGAAGCGGTTTGCATCCCTTGTGGTGGATCCAAAGGGTCCATACACATTGGTGTGTATTAGATCCAACAATCCCTCACCCCTTTCAAAAGTACCGGTGAAGGGTGACTTAGTCATTTTTCCAAGTAAACAAGACTCGCACGTGTCATCAGACCTAAGGTCAAATGACTCCAACACTCCATCCTTTTGGAGTTGGGCTATGCGCTTCTTGTTGACATGTCAAAGATGACAATGCCACAAGCATGCCTTGCCCAAACTATTGGACAGATCAATATTCAATACATTATTTCCTATGTTATCTACAACCATGATAGTTTCATATATACCATTAAAGGGAAATGCTTCAAAATAGAAAATACCATTCAAGAAAGCATTAATAGAACCAATTTCATTATTAAATGGAAATCTAAAACATTGTTTATATAAACCATGAAATGAAATAATATTCCTTGTTATTTCTGACGAGCAGCAACAATTATTCAACTCTAAACCTATCCCACTACTAAGAAATAAAGAATAAACTCCAATCCTGGTGACATGCGACACTTTCATATTCCCCATGATCAAGCTCATCTTCCCATGCTCCACATCCCTACTTCTTCTTAGATCCTACAAATCAGAACAAATGTGAAAACAACATCCTGTGTCAAGGAACCAAGAACTAGCATGTGATGAGTTATTAGATTGAATAGTATAAATACCTGCGAAGGTGGGCTTTATCTTCTCATCCTTGATTTCTTGCAGATACTTCAGGCAACTTAGTTTCCAATGCCCCTTTTCATGACAGTGGAAGCACTCTGCATCTTTCGGATTAAACGATGGAGTAACAGAAACACCTTTTGTTCTACTTGAATAAGAACCATCATGGGACTTTCCCTTGTGGCTCTTAGAAGGAGCTTTCCTTTTCTTCCCTTTCCCTTGTCCAATAGCCAAGACAGGGGCAGCAACAGTAGGAGTTGATGCGATAGCTTTACCTTTCAAGCCAGTTTTAGTAGTTCTTAACAAGCATTGAAGATTGCTCAAGGTCACTTCGTCCCTATTCACATGATAAGTGTTTGATTAGGTGTCTAAGGCCATAACTATAATTGGTATATACTTGACCCAAGAGTAGCATGGTACATTTAGGTTGCATATCACCAGGACAATTTAAAAGAATGGACTTTTAAGAAAAGTTTATTTATGATTTTTTTATATATTATAAGTTCTAATATATTAATATAAAATCATACTATTTAATTGGTATTCATGAAGAATTAATTTGGAATTAATTTTTTGATAAAAAGAGACTAATTAAATATATGGGGATTGATTTGGTAAATCATTCATTCTTATGGTGTGGGCCAATGATCCATGATTCCTTAGGTTGGGCTAAACCAATGTGACAACCCATGGATGATCCATGGAGGTTTAAAACCATGGAGCCTATGAAATATGGAAGGCCGCTCACATTAGGGTTTACATGGTGTAACCATAATCTAGCCACTCTATATAAGAAGCCCCTTAGCATCCAAAATTGGTGACTACATACACTAGTGTTCTTGGAGATCATTGAGCCAATTTTGGTGTTATGATACTCTCTCAAAAGTCTCATTTTTTTTAGGTGTGTTGTGATTCCATTTGAGGTGCAACATTTGGGGTACTAAGTTCTTAAAGGCCAAACTTAAGAGCTTCTACAAGCTACAAGGTAATTCTATAACTCATTCTTATGTTGTTTATGTCAATTGCATGCTAGTTGTAGGCTTAATGCATTGGGAACAAATACTGCATATATAATTAGAGAAAACATAGATCCAAAGCATTTAGGGTTGTATGTGCACCATAGGATGTTGTAGCATACCAATACCTATCAGTGGTATTAGAGCATAGGATTTTTTTTCTATTATACTTGATGCTACTTGCTTTCAAAGCATGAAAAAAACAATTTTCTGCTTTCTGGATGGTGAACTATTCGAGTCCACTGGGGAACTCGACGAGTCCGCCCTATAATCTGACCAACTCGCCAAGTTAGTTCATGCACTCGACGAGTTGGTGCTCCAGAATGCAGAATTTCAAGTTTTAAAGTTGGAATTGGACTAGGATCATTACTCTAAACTATTTTTGAACTTATAAACCTATTTTTGATGTGGCAATGATCATGCTTATCCAATTTAAAAGATAATTTTCAAATTTTCATGTTTTGTATTAGTTTATATGATTAGGCAATTTACATGAAATTTGTTTGATATGAATTGTCTTGTTCTTATGAGTTTAATTTAGATCATAGACAAATTGTTTGATTTTGTATGTTATAATAGTTGATCTAAATGTTTTTGATGAATTCCATAAATTTTCCTCAAGTTATGGAATGTGAAGAGTCTCATTTTTAAATGTCATCTTAAATGGTTTTATACCATCCATAATGTTGGGTTTTGGTCATAAGACATCCTATGTGCTCATACAAACCCTAATGCTTGGATCTAGGTTTCTCTATTGTACATGCTTTGAATCCAAGACTATAAACCCTAATTCTATCATACATATAATCATATTAACATGAGAATAAGTTTATAGTGTTACCTTGATTGTTATGTAGCAATAACAATCCCAAATCTCCTTGTATCGACTTTGGAATGCTTAGAGTCACAAGTGTCACTCCTCTAATGGCTCACAAACACCATAAGCAAGAGGATGAAGAGGAGAGAGGATGGAGGCTGCCAAAAACGTGTAGAAACCCTTACAAGAAGCTTAGCCACGTTTTTGAGCCTTAAGGGGTCTTTATATAGTTGGGCTATTAGGGTTATCTAATAAGGAAACCCTAATTTGGATGCTTAAGCCCTAAGCAACCCATAGACTCCTTTTATTAAGCCCATGGACGATTTCCTTATGGGTTTCCCATTAGAATTCGTCCATCCCTTAATACAAGGCAATCCATGGCCCAAATTGCAATTATCTTATAATTACAATTCCAATCCCTTAAGTTTAATTAATCTCTTTTAGTCACAAAACTAATTACCAATTAATTATTGACTAATATTAATTAAACAATATGATTTCTCCTTTAATATATTATTCCCATAATATATTAATAAATCATATTTAATCCTTACTCTCCATAATTCATCCTATCAAGCTGCTTTGGTGAAGGCAACCCAAAAGGACCATGCACCATCGGGTCAAGTACATACCAAAATAGTTATGGACTTAGACACTAATCCAACAGTCTCCCACTTGGATAAGTCTAACAACTATTCTGCGTATGACTTCAGATCCCGATCTGCAATCGTAGCTTTCCAAAGCCGCTGTCAACTCTGATCATATCAGATACGCGTGTCCTTAGATAAGGGATCATATATTCCTCCATTCTTGATATCGTCTGAGATATGATTTCTAATCATTCTCTTTGTACTACTTCTCGATTTCTGATTTATGACGACAGACTAATTGAACAAATCAAATTAGTCCTAGCCCGGCCGAGCATTTACGTATGTCATCACTAAACCATCGAGGGGCCCAAAGATATCGCTTTTATCCTACTTTGGATAAAAGGAACGGATAAACTTTGATACAATGCTTGCTTGCACTCATTAACCAAATCACACACAACAATATGTTTTATAACACCAAGTTACTGGTGCGTTTACATATTATCAATGTGCAACCGATTCGCAAGATATAACTCACACACCTCGGTTTCAAGAATATAAGATGTTATCGTCTCACTAATCACTCGAGATAGTGATCCAAGTGAGCATGGGTTTAATCCAATGCTCAAATCACATTCATAAGCACTCATGAACGTTGCAGCAAACATTTGCTTATGTCTAATACTTTTCTAGACAATCCACACACCAATTCATGACAGTCTTCATTCATATCTACTTCCAACATATGAATGACTGTGGCCCATTTGAATAATTCGATTATTCTTAATAAACTCAATTATTCTGGAAGTCAAAACATGCAAGGTGAAACATAAGAATAATACTAATCCCATATGGCCTCAAACCTTTGAGTATAAACAAAACACGTTTTATTTATCACCATATCGATTACTCATTATTTGTCGTTTCGGGTAATCAACTTCTTACTTGAATTATTACACTTGTCCCATGCTCCTAGCATGCAGACAATGTTTACCTATGGTTCTTACTTTTGTGAAATAGACAAATTGAACACATTTCCAATCATTCTCATTTTACAACTCCAAATCCATTTTCTTAAGTGCAAGAATATCAAATTCTCGCTACTTATAGAATATGCTAGATTCTAACACTTTATGCAACGATCCTTTCGTAATGTCACTGCACCAAAGTCACAAAGACTATTGCCAATGATATTACAAAGTCCTCTATCGGAGATTGTTACAAGACAATTCCTTAGATATGATGTCTCTCTCTCAAAGTACATTCCTTTGAACATCCTTTTGCATAAAAGTTTCTAATCTAGACATAGATTTTCAATATTTACTTCCCAATATGGACACGCTTCCATATTTTCCATATGAAAACTAATTTCTTAATAGAATCTTATCTATTCGTAATGATGTCGATATTGTCCATCCAATATGGAAACATTTCCATAATTTCCAATGCTATACTTCCAACTACTCACAAGCAACCAATCCTCGTCGAACTTTGGATTGTCCTTTGATAGTTGTTTAATTATTTTAGTCAACACCAATTCTAGTCCCTTTTCCCTCTAAATGCACTAGACATTTGGAAAATCATAGAATGGTCAACCATTAAATCATTTGCAATCGATCCTATACTCGAAGCGTATGGGACACGACGCATAATGTTTTATTTGCTATGTTCTCAAAATTCGAATTGTGAAGAGGAATGCCGTAATCATTTTAAGAACACACTATGTACCTTTGACTAAATTTATTAACATTCCAAAACCTAATCCTTTAGATTTGAAATGAAGCATAATAATCTAATCCTTTAGATTTGAAATGAAGCATAATAATCTCTCCCTTAATTATAGCAAAACAACTATACAACCCTTACGACTTTGCAAGGTATAACTCTTGTTTTTCTATAATTAATATTGCCAACTATGCAATACGTGCCTTAATAATCATAACATTTATGCTCCCACTATCATGATGATTATTATAAAACATAACACTTATGCTCCCACTAGCTTCGACATGTATTAATAAACATCTTAACTTTCAGAAAAACAATACTTATTGAACTTAGTGCTTTGATAGTCTTTTATCAAGGCTTCTTGAACTTATACACTTTTGCGTTAGATAGTTCATATGTGTGTCTTAACAATTAAGACTAATTGCCAAACCTCACAATTCAAATTATGGAGAGGGATGCCGTAACCATGATTGAATTCGAGAATGCAATTTTACAATCACTATCTTTTAAAATCTTTCTTAGTGAAAGCATTTCCTCACAGTCATTTTCATGAAGGAGGAAATCTTATGACACTTAGATTTAAACGGTGTATGTGTTCCTATCCATGTGAATTTGTTAAAACTAAAGTTTACGACAAATTCAAATTCATATGGATCGAACTTCCTTAATCTTGATTTCTTGCCTTATGGTAGCACAGCTGCCCACCACGTCTTCCAATTAGTTAAGCAGCTCACCTTTTCCTATTAATGTACTTTCCATTGATCAAGGTCCTTGCCTTTTATGCATTCAAATGAGAACTCATAGGACTCACATGCATAATTAACTCGATTGGATTGGCACAAAAACAAAATAATGCCTTCACGATAGGTTGTAAACCTCAACTCGTGTGCTAGTGATGATTGATAAGGTTTATTTGATTTGTTCTTGAAACCTTTCAAGACCATTAAGACTCCCACTGACTCCTTGACATATAAGATCCTCTTGTCAATAAACATTTGTTGACAACCAAATATTCAAGAGTTAGTGTAGCTTTTATCAAAACATTTCATAAATTTGTCTTAGTTGGTCTCTGTCTTATCCATGACATCACAACTTTCCACAATTGATGAATGTTATAAACCTTCTTAATACTATTCACTCAATGTCACAATCTTGACTTTAAGACTTGTTTTGGAACGAAGTATGATTGACTTCTTGATTTGACCATTTCTTCAATCTTTGATTCCTCTTCTTGGACATACAATTGTACCAAGACTCACTTAGAGGATCATTTGAGATATGGTTCTTAATCATTAAGACCTATCATAAAGCATAAAAGTTACTCTCCCTTCTTCTTAGAATGGAGAAACTCTTATCTTTCTGCCTACTTGATTCTTCTTATTCGTTTTTCTATTGATCTAAACCCTTTAATCAATTCAAAATTACACTTAATCTTGTAAGTGTAATCATATTTACTAAGCCTTTAGTAAATCATGACGAATATCTTTGTTACTCTTATGGTGAACTTGATCAACACACAACTTTGTGTACTCGATCTCCTAGTCCTTCACTTGACACTTTGTCAATGAATTAGTCCAATTTCCAAATACGAAATTTCTCATTCATCGTGCATCCACGTTGCATGATTCCAAGTTTCTGTCCAATTGAAACTTGGGCGATGAGAAACTCTCCCTATTTGGTAAATTCTTGACATTTCCATAAATAACATAACTAAAAATCACATCCATTCGTTGTAGAAATATTCAAACATCAATTTTCATAACGATTTCATTGCAAGTAAATAAACAAATAAATAAGTCAAACAAAATTTATTTTATTTATAAAAGCAGCGGAAAAACATTTGTCCTTACAATGCAAAATCTATTGAAAACTATGTAAAAAGAAAATTTCTAACAACTCTATCATAACTATCTAAGCTCAAAATCCAATCTTCAAGTCCATGAGATCGAGATCCATCACTTGTGATTAGATTCATCTTGCTCTCTTATCAAGCTTCCTTTCTTTTCACCGATCCTTCAAAACATTGAAATGCAATCTTATCACATCATGTATTAAGAATCAATGAATAGGAACTTAATGGAGTTAGATAGTGGATTCTTACCTAAAGCGTAGTCATACTTTTGACTCTCCCATCTCTTAGATCTCTTAGGTAAATAGGGCAACTTCGTCTCCAATGCCCCTTCTCTTGGCAATAAAAGCAAATTGACTCCTTTGGAACAACACATGGAACTACTTCAGACATCGCCTTTCTCAAACTTTTCGATCATTGCATGTCTTTCATTGCCATTGTCTATATCCATAGAGGTCTTGAAGGCAGATTCACCAATCAACTTTGCTTTTCTATTGCGCCAAACCATTGCTGATTCAGCAGCAATAAGCATATAGGTGAGATCTATAAGGGTCACGTCGTAGCTCATCATATAGTACTCTCTTACGAACTCACTATACGAGTTAGGAAGTGACTGAAGAACCCAATCAACAGCCATCGCTTCACTGACAACGGATCCCATCATTCTTAATCTATTAATGTGTGACTTCATCCCTAAGACATGTGCATACACCAACTTTCCTTCTTTATGTTCACTTGCCAAAAGGGCTTGAGTGATCTTGAACTTTTCAAGCCTTTGAACTTGTGGGTTAGGGAGAATAATTGGAGGAGGAGGAGGAAGTGAAGCATAATTTCTTGTTCCTCGATCTAATCGTGGAATATCATCTTCATGTGGAATGCTTTTTCCACGGGATTGAGAAGACCATAGTTGTCGAACTTTGACATCGGGAGAAAAACGAATTCAAGTTAGTTGATTGATTGAGTCCTTGGTAAATCACCCAAATGAAATTCCAAGGCTAGGACCCAACACAATATCCTACAACTCGGGAGAGGGATGCCGTAACCCAAATGCAGAACATTTGAAGGTAAGTGAATGACGATTCACTAATTTCCACCATGAAAAACGAAAAAGAATTTTAAGTTTTAAATCTATGAAAACTCCTAGATCCATTGAGATTCATTGAACATTTCAATGGCATGTTTAAATCTCGATATGCCCCTCTAGTTTGTGACTGGAATGCCGAGGATCATAAAGCGGGTGTGAATAACCATGCAAACTACATGGTGCCCTCACATGTTACAATCACCTATTCGATGTGCCGGTAAACCACACACGCTCCACCGAACTATGACAAACATTGAGTCACCCTTTGCTACCTTTGCTTAGAACCATTTAGTGTGCCGGTAAACCACACACGCTCCACTAACGTCTTCGCAAGGGCACAAAGTGTAATTTCATGGAATTGCATCAATTCACTTTTGCCTAAGTAACTAAGATTGGGAATTTGAAAAACATTTAGTTACTTTGTATTTCATTATACTTATAATGGAAGGTTTCATCCTATCCTACCCGTTCGGCTAACGACCCTCCACTAGTCAAGAGTGCGGTGGGTAAGAGTGGATACCCATTCAATCGCCATTTTATAGGCAATTTCCTTAAACACCCCTTATAGACCAGCTTCGTGAATGAGGCCTACTAATGGTAAGACTGACTTTTAGTTATACATATATATAATGTTAGACTTTTAATGTTATATATAGTATAGGGTGTATTTTATAACTTTTAAAATACTGTGTGGTTAACTTTAACAATTACACCTTTAATTCTATTAAATAGTTAACCTAAACTTTTATGGATTTATTAAACCTCTTTTAATTATACTCCTTAATTAATTAATAAAACCATAAGGGTGTGATTTGAACTTTTCAAAACATTACTAGAGTTTTAGAATTTAACATTTCTAATTAAACCTTTTGATCAACTTTTAAATTCCAAAACTTGAGGGCAAGTTTTGAAACCTTTTTCAAAACATTAGGGTTTTAACTATTTAAATTTCTAAACAACAAAACTTTTGGGGTTCAAATTTAAACTATAAAACCTAAAGGGATTAATTTGAAACTATTCCAAACTTTGTCAAGAATATTCTAGATCACATAATTCAAATAAGGCAATTAACTATAATTGGTGGTTATCTAATTTGATCTAGTTCAAATTCTTGCAAGATAATGATCAAATAATTTCCATAACTTCACATATATCAAATAAGGTAACAATTATCTAATTAGATGACCAAAATCTTTTATTTTGACAAGGATAATCATAAGGGATTAATAAAATTCGAATTTTATTAAGTTTAAACAATTATGGTAATTATCCTAAGTCATAACAGGTAAAAATCCCGAAAATCCGCCTGTCTGACGAGTTGACTCGTCGAGTCAGCCTTGGACTCGTCGAGTCTGCATGGACTCGGCGAGTTCAGCCATGGACTCGGCGAGTCCAGCCTCCAGAATCCAAAAAATCGAATTTTCCAGTTATATCAAGCATCAATACAATAGAAACCAATCTAGTCTCTGATACCACTGTTGGGTTTTGGTCATAAGACATCCTATGTGCTCATACAAACCCTAATGCTTGGATCTAGGTTTCTCTATTGTACATGCTTTGAATCCAAGACTATAAACCCTAATTCTATCATACATATAATCATATTAACATGAGAATAAGTTTATAGTGTTACCTTGATTGTTATGTAGCAATAACAATCCCAAATCTCCTTGTATTGACTTTGGAATGCTTAGAGTCACAAGTGTCACTCCTCTAATGGCTCACAAACACCATAAGCAAGAGGATGAAGAGGAGAGAGGATGGAGGCTGCCAAAAACGTGTAGAAACCCTTACAAGAAGCTTAGCCACGTTTTTGAGCCTTAAGGGGTCTTTATATAGTTGGGCTATTAGGGTTATCTAATAAGGAAACCCTAATTTGGATGCTTAAGCCCTAAGCAACCTATAGACTCCTTTTATTAAGCCCATGGACGATTTCCTTATGGGTTTCCCATTAGAATTCGTTCATCCCTTAATACAAGGCAATCCATGGCCCAAATTGCAATTATCTTATAATTACAATTCCAGTCCCTTAAGTTTAATTAATATCTTTTAGTCACAAAACTAATTACCAATTAATTATTGACTAATATTAATTAAACAATATGATTTCTCCTTTAATATATTATTCCCATAATATATTAATAAATCATATTTAATCCTTACTCTCCATAATTCATCCTATCAAGTTGCTTTGGTGAAGGCAACCCAAAAGGACCATGCACCATCGGGTCAAGTACATACCAAAATAGTTATGGAATAGTGTCTAAGGCTATAACTATATTCGGTGGTGCATGGTCCTTTTGGGTTGCCTTCACCATAGCAACTTGAAGGATGATTTATTAAGAGAGAGTAAATATTATAATGAATAATATTTAGCTATTTGATTAATATAAGTCATAAATTAATTGGTATTAATTTGGTGACTTAAAGAGATTAATTAAATAAGAGGGTGTAAACTGTCAATTGTTTGATAGTTAGACTTTAGACTGTAAATCCATTAGGATGGACCTTGGACGGATTCTAAGAGCTTTAGGATAGCTCAAATCGTCCATATGGTTATCTATGGAATGGATTTGGATAGCGTTAAGTGAAGATTATCCAATTAGGGTTTAGGGTGAAACCCTTAAGGAGTCTACAAGTATAAATAGACCCTATGGGTTAGGGAATTCGACACACAACCTTAAGCAAGGATACTCTGGCCGAATTCATCCCCTCTCCTCTCTCCTAAATCATCTTGCTTGCTATTGGTGTTTGTAAGCCATTAGAGGAGTGACAATTGTGACTCTAGAAGCTCCAAGACAAACAAGATCAACAAGGGATTCAAAGGTATGATTCTAGATCTGTTTTAATATTTTTGTTTAACCTAATTAGCCATTAGAAGTCTTGGATTCAAAAGCATGTTTATTAGAAAGCCTAGATCCAAGCAATAGGGTTTTGCATGCGCACATAGGAAAGTTCTTATGGCTAAAACCCAACAGTGGTATCAGAGCCTAGATTGGTTTTCTTTAAATTGTTGCTTGAATAACTGAAACAAACCTGCAAAATTTGATTTTTTGGGTTTTGAGTCACTGACTCGTCGAGTTCCAAGGTGGACTCGTCGAGTAGGCCTGACTCGGCGAGTCCCCTTGTGCACTCGGCGAGTCCAGGCGTCAGGAATGGCCAGATTCGGGATTTTTTTCATAATTATATTATGGAAACTTACCTTAATCATATTAGATCAATGTAAATCCGATTTTTTGATAAATATGACTATTATCTTGATCTAATTAAAGATATTTATCATCTAATAAAATATTTAATTTCCTTATATGATAATAATTAATTATTTTGGTAATTATCTTCAAAGAAATCAAGATAAATCAAATAAAGATAATTAGAATACTAATTGTTAATTGGAATTATTTGTTATTTGATCCTTCATGTTTTAAATGTTTAAAACCTACCCTTAAGTTTTGAAATTTATATTTGTGATTAAAGTTTTAATTTAGACAACTTAAATTTCAAACCCTAGATTTTGAAAAGTTTAAAATGCAACCCTATACTTATATAATATTACTAGAATAATATATATATGTATAACTAAATGCTAGTCTTACCGCTAGTAGACCTCATTCACGAAGCCGATCTAAAAGGTGGGTATAAGGTTGCGGCCTATAAAATGGCGCTTAATGGGTGTACACTCACACCCACCGCTTGCTTGATTGGTGGAGGGTCGTTAGCCGAACGGGTAGGATAGGGCAACCTCATCCTCTCATTAAAAGTATAATATGAAATACGAAGTAACTAAACTTTATTTTTAAAATTTCCCAATCTTAGTTACTTTAGGAAAAGTGAATTGATGCAATCCCATGAAATTACACTTTTCACCTTGCTAAGATGTTAGTGGAGCGTGTGTGGTTTACCGGCACACTAATTGGTTCTAAGCGAAGGTGGCAAAGGGTGATTCATTGTTTATCATAGTTCGATGGAGCGTGTGTGGTTTACCGGCACATCGAATAGGTGATCGTTACAATGAAGGCACCATGTGAATTTGCATGGTAATTCACACCCGCTTTGTGATCCTCGGCATCCCAGTCACAAACAAGAGGGGCATATCGAGATTTAAACATGCCATTGAATAGTTCAATGAATCTCATCCGAATCTAGGAATTCTCAAAAACACTTAGGACTAAAAGTTTAAGTTTTGTGATGGAGAATTAGTGAATCGTCATTCACTTACCTTCAATTTATTTGCATGTTAGATTACGGCATCCCTTTTCTAGTATGTAAATGTTATTGTTGGATCCTAGCCCTAATTTTTCATATTGGGTGATAATTAGGGATTCTTGTTCTAATCTATCTTTGTCCTTTCTATAGATGTCAAACGCAAACAATGCTGCTGCTAGTTCTTTCACGTTGATGAGCCTTTGCCAAAAGGTCACCTTCGATGGAACGAACTTTGGCGAATGGATAAGATACATTCGCACCATTGCTCGCTATGAGGATAAAGAGTATGTCCTCGATGAGAAGCTCGAGAAAATCAACCCCGAAGTTGCTACTCCCGCCGAAATCACCGCCTTTGAAACTCATGAGCGAGATGCAACGAAAGTACATTGCATCATGATCGCCACCATGAACTCCGAATTCCAAAAGTCCTACGAGGACATGTATCCATACGAGATGCATCAAGACCTGTTGGAGAGGTACCACCAAAACGCGAGACAAGAGCGTTACGAGATCTTCACTAACATGATTTCCGCCAAGATGGGTCATGGAGAATCTCTTACCGTGCACTTGCAAAAGATGCAAAGGTATGTCGACCGCCTTCGCAAGTTAAATGTTGACTTCGGCGAAGACTTGGCGATCGACATGGTGCTTCACTCTTTGCCTCCGATGTATAATCAATTTAGGATGACCTACCACATGAACAAAGAGGAGGTCACTCTAAGTAAACTCCAAGGTCTCTTGAGGGTTGCTGAGAGCAATTTCAAGGACAAGTCTGTTGCACCAACTCCCAATCCGCCCGCTGCTCCTGTCTTGGCTATTGGTCAAGGGAAGGGAAAGAAGAGGAAAGCTTCTTCAAATAACTATCGAAAGGTGAAAGCCCGAGATGGTTCCTCTTCTAGTGGGACCAAAGTTGATCCCTCTAAGCCCTGCTCTAACCCGAAGGAGGCAGAGTGCCACCACTTCCACAAGATAGGACATTGGAAGAGAAGCTGCCCGGATTACCTGCAAGCCATCAAGGAAGGAAAGATCAAGCCATCTTTCGCAGGTATATATACAATCAAATCTAACGATTCTAATCATGCTACTTCTTGGGTTCTTGACACCGGTTGTGGTTATCACATTTGTTCTAATGTGCAGGGACTAAGAAGAAGTAGGGATGTGGAGCAAGGAAGGATCAATCTAATCATGGGGAACAGAAGATCGTCGCCTGTGACCAAGATTGGAGTGTATTCTTTAGTGCTTAAGAATAGTTTAGTTTTAGATTTAAACAATTGTTGCTATTCGCCAGAAATGGCTAGAAACATCATTTCATTTCATGGTTTATATAGACAAGGATTTAGATTTTCTTTTAATAATAAGAATGGTTCTATTTTGGCTTATCTAAATGGTGTCTTTTACTTTGAAGCTATACCATGTAATGGAATATATGAAACCGTTATGATTGTTGATAACTTAGGAAATGATGTTTTGAATATTGATTCTTCCACTAGTATGGATAAAGCATCCTTGTGGCATTGTCGTCTTGGACATGTCAACAAGAAACGCATAGCCCAACTCCAAAAGGATGGAGTGTTGGAGTCATTCGACCTTAGGGAAGATGACACATGCGAGTCTTGTTTACTTGGAAAGATGACTAAGTCACCCTTCACGAGTACTTGTGAAAGGGGTGAGGGAATATTAGACCTAATACATACCGATGTATGTGGACCTTTTAGATCAACCACGAAGGATGGGAACCGCTTCTATGTGACTTTTACCGACGATTATAGTAGATATGGGTATATCTATTTAATCAAGAAAAAGTCAGAAACCTTTGAAAAGTTCAAAGAGTTCAAGAATGAAGTGGAGAATCAATTGGGCAGGAAAATCAAGATGCTTCGATCCGATCGAGGAGGAGAGTACCTAAGTCTTGAATTCCACGATTATCTCAAGGAGTGTGGAATAGTTTCGCAATTGACGCCTCCTAGGACACCGCAGTTGAATGGTGTGGCAGAAAGGCGTAATCGAACCTTATTGGATATGGTTCGCTCTATGATGAGTCGTGCTTCACTACCTATCTTCTTTTGGGGGTATGCCTTAGAGACTGCCGCCCATATCCTTAACCGAGTCCCTACTAAGAAGGTTGCCAAAACACCTCACGAGATGTGGACAGGGAAAGTTCCCTCGTTGGCACATATCAAGGTTTGGGGTTGCGAGGCTTTCGTAAGACGAGATAATCACGACAAGCTTGAACCTCGAAGTGAGCGATGTAATTTCATCGGCTACCCGCAAACTTCCTTTGGATATCTCTTCTATAGACCGAAAGATAATGTTATCTTTGTTGCGAGGAGAGGAGTTTTCCGAGAGCGAGAACTCATAAGCCAATGAGACAGTGGGAGGCAAATCGAACTTGAAGAGATTCAAGAATCGATAGATGAAGGAACCTCTACCGCTGGCATTCAACCCGAGGAGGAAACTCCGGTTGAACCGATTGACGAATCCTTACCTCTTAGACGTTCCGATAGAGTTAGAGTTCATCCCCAGTTTTATGGTTTTCATATCACTACCAAAGGGGGCACGTATATTATTGATGGTACACTAGTAAATCTTGATGAACCTAATAGCTATAAGGAAGCCATGGCAGGCCCGGAGTCTGCGAAATGGAAAGAGGCGATGGATAGCGAGATCCAATCCATGTACGATAACCAAGTTTGGAATTTGGTTGATTACGTGCCCGAACGTAAGACCGTAGGGTGCAAGTGGATCTTCAAGAAGAAGACCGACGTGGATGGGAACGTACACACATATAAGGCGCGATTGGTTGCGAAGGGCTTTACTCAAACTCCCGGAGTTGACTATGATGAGACCTTCTCACCAGTTGCGAAGATTAAATCTATTAGAGTGATGCTAGCAATTGCCGCATTTCATGATTATGAGATTTGGCAAATGGATGTCAAGACCGCTTTCCTTAACGGAAAGTTGGCTGAGGATGTTTACATGGCTCAGCCAGAGGGGTTTGTGGATCCGAAGCATCCGAATAAAGTGTGTAAGCTTGAGAAGTCCATTTATGGACTTAAGCAAGCATCTCGCAGATGGAATCTTTGCTTCGATGAGAAAGTCAAAGAGTTTGGATTTGTACGAAGCGAAGACGAATCTTGTGTATATGTCAAAGCCAGTGGGAGTGTAGTGAGCTTCCTCGTTCTATATGTCGATGACATATTACTCATAGGAAACGACATCCCGACTCTGCAGGAGGTTAAGTCCTGGCTCGGGAAGTGCTTCGCTATGAAGGACCTCAGAGAGGCTTCTTACATTTTGGGAATAAGGATAGTAAGAGAAAGAAGTAAGAGACTAATTGGACTTAGTCAGAATACTTACTTGGAGAAGGTACTAAAACGTTTTAGTATGGAAAACTCAAAGAAGGGAGAACTACCGATACAAGGAAATGCCAAGTTGAGTAAGACTCAAAGTCCGAGTACTGAAGCTGAGATAGCAGAAATGAGCCGAGTACCATACGCTTCCGCAGTTGGCTCAATCATGTACGCTATGACTTGTACTCGCCCTGATGTAGCCTTCGCTTTGAGCATGGTTAGCAGATATCAAGGGAACCCTGGCAAAGCACATTGGATTACGGTGAAGAACATCCTTAAGTACCTTCGGAGGACGAAAGAATGGTTCTTATTCCTTGGAGGGAGTGATGACTTGAAGGTGCGAGGGTATAGTGACGCCAGCTTTCAGACCGACAGGGACAACTACCGTTCGCATTCGGGCTGGGTCTTTACCCTAAATGGAGGAGCAGTGACATGGAAAAGTTCCAAGCAAGAAACCGTAGCTGATTCAACGTGCGAATCAGAGTACATCGCAGCGAGCGAAGCGTCGAAGGAGGCTATATGGCTGAAGAACTTCATCGGTGATCTTGGAGTTGTGCCGGCCATAAAGGAGCCCATGGAGATTTTCTGTGATAACGAAGGTGCGGTTGCCTTGACCAAGGAACCGAGGGATCATGGTAGATCTCGACATATCGACAGAAAATATCACTTCATTAGACATCGTGTAGAAGAAGGACAACTCGTAGTGAAGAGGATATCATCAGAAGATAACCCAGCAGATCTGCTTACGAAAGGACTGAGTAGGGTTAAGCACTTGCAGCATGCTACGAGTATTGGGCTGAAGGATGATATTAGCATAGATTAGATAGTATTAGAAATGTATAATAGATAAATGTAATTGACATTTGATGATTAAATAAAGAAGTTTTATTTATGAGTAAAGTTACTATCACATGTTAATTGTTTAACTATTGTTTCACTTTGCATGTTTTGACTTCCAGAATAATTGAGTTTATTAGGAATAATTGAATTATTCAAATGGTCCACAATCGTTCATATGTTGGGAGTAGATATGAATGAAGATTGTCATGAATTGGTGTGTAGAGTGTCTAAATGGTGTTAGACATAGCAAGGGTTGCTGTAACGTTCATGAGTGCTTATGAACTGGTTTTGAGCATTGGAATAAACCCGCGCTTGCTGGAATCACCTTATGGAATACGATATAAAAGGTGATCGCAAGACGATAATATCATATGGTCTTAAAACCTAGATATATGGTTTATTATTTGTTAATTGATTGTGCATTGATAATGCGAAAACGCATCAGTAACTTGATGTTATAAAACGCATTGTTGTGTATAGTTGGTTAATGAATAAGTAAATGCATATAAGTTGAAGTTTATCTGTAAATTTTATCCTAAGAGGATAGAAGAGATATCTTGGCCACTCGATGATTTGATTTGACTTATGTGCCGGGCCTGGTCAGAACTGAATTGATGTGTTCGATTAAGTTCTATGTCAAATAAATCGAAGATCGAGAAATCTAAATGCTAGACTAACCATTCCATAGGATTGTCAGCATGATATCTAACAGAGGACTGTACGATCCCTTATCTAAAGGACAAGATTGATTAGATCAGAGTTGACAGCGTCTTTGAGAGCTACGATTGCAAACCGTATTGTACTTGTATAGTTATTAGACTTATCCAAGTGGGAGACTGTTGGAATAGTGTCTAAGGCTATAACTATATTCGGTGGTGCATGGTCCTTTTGGGTTGCCTTCACCATAGCAACTTGAAGGATGATTTATTAAGAGAGAGTAAATATTATAATGAATAATATTTAGCTATTTGATTAATATAAGTCATAAATTAATTGGTATTAATTTGGTGACTTAAAGAGATTAATTAAATAAGAGGGTGTAAACTGTCAATTGTTTGATAGTTAGACTTTAGACTGTAAATCCATTAGGATGGACCTTGGACGGATTCTAAGAGCTTTAGGATAGCTCAAATCGTCCATATGGTTATCTATGGAATGGATTTGGATAGCCTTAAGTGAAGATTATCCAATTAGGGTTTAGGGTGAAACCCTTAAGGAGTCTACAAGTATAAATAGACCCTATGGGTTAGGGAATTCGACACACAACCTTAAGCAAGGATACTCTGGCCGAATTCATCCCCTCTCCTCTCTCCTAAATCATCTTGCTTGCTATTGGTGTTTGTAAGCCATTAGAGGAGTGACAATTGTGACTCTAGAAGCTCCAAGACAAACAAGATCAACAAGGGATTCAAAGGTATGATTCTAGATCTGTTTTAATATTGTTGTTTAACCTAATTAGCCATTAGAAGTCTTGGATTCAAAAGCATGTTTATTAGAAAGCCTAGATCCAAGCAATAGGGTTTTGCATGCGCACATAGGAAAGTTCTTATGGCTAAAACCCAACAGTGGTATCAGAGCCTAGATTGGTTTTCTTTAAATTGTTGCTTGAATAACTGAAACAAACCTGCAAAATTCGATTTTTTGGGTTTTGAGTCACTGACTCGTCGAGTTCCAAGGTGGACTCGTCGAGTAGGCCTGACTCGGCGAGTCCCCTTGTGCACTCGGCGAGTCCAGGCGTCAGGAATGGCAAGATTCGGGATTTTTTCATAACTATCTTATGGAAACTTACCTTAATCATATTAGATCAATGTAAATCCGATTTTTTGATAAATATGACTATTATCTTGATCTAATTAAAGATATTTATCATCTAATAAAATATTTAATTTCCTTATATGATAATAATTAATTATTTTGGTAATTATCTTCAAAGAAATCAAGATAAATCAAATAAAGATAATTAGAATACTAATTGTTAATTGGAATTATTTGTTATTTGATCCTTCATGTTTTAAATGTTTAAAACCTACCCTTAAGTTTTGAAATTTATATTTGTGATTAAAGTTTTAATTTAGACAACTTAAATTTCAAACCCTAGATTTTGAAAAGTTTAAAATGCAACCCTATACTTATATAATATTACTAGAATAATATATATATGTATAACTAAATGCTAGTCTTACCGCTAGTAGACCTCATTCACGAAGCCGATCTAAAAGGTGGGTATAAGGTTGCGGCCTATAAAATGGCGCTTAATGGGTGTACACTCACACCCACCGCTTGCTTGATTGGTGGAGGGTCGTTAGCCGAACGGGTAGGATAGGGCAACCTCATCCTCTCATTAAAAGTATAATATGAAATACGAAGTAACTAAACTTTATTTTTAAAATTTCCCAATCTTAGTTACTTTAGGAAAAGTGAATTGATGCAATCCCATGAAATTACACTTTTCACCTTGCTAAGATGTTAGTGGAGCGTGTGTGGTTTACCGGCACACTAATTGGTTCTAAGCGAAGGTGGCAAAGGGTGATTCATTGTTTATCATAGTTCGATGGAGCGTGTGTGGTTTACCGGCACATCGAATAGGTGATCGTTACAATGAAGGCACCATGTGAATTTGCATGGTAATTCACACCCGCTTTGTGATCCTCGGCATCCCAGTCACAAACAAGAGGGGCATATCGAGATTTAAACATGCCATTGAATAGTTCAATGAATCTCATCCGAATCTAGGAATTCTCAAAAACACTTAGGACTAAAAGTTTAAGTTTTGTGATGGAGAATTAGTGAATCGTCATTCACTTACCTTCAATTTATTTGCATGTTAGATTACGGCATCCCTTTTCTAGTATGTAAATGTTATTGTTGGATCCTAGCCCTAATTTTTCATATTGGGTGATAATTAGGGATTCTTGTTCTAATCTATCTTTGTCCTTTCTATAGATGTCAAACGCAAACAATGCTGCTGCTAGTTCTTTCACGTTGATGAGCCTTTGCCAAAAGGTCACCTTCGATGGAACGAACTTTGGCGAATGGATAAGATACATTCGCACCATTGCTCGCTATGAGGATAAAGAGTATGTCCTCGATGAGAAGCTCGAGAAAATCAACCCCGAAGTTGCTACTCCCGCCGAAATCACCGCCTTTGAAACTCATGAGCGAGATGCAACGAAAGTACATTGCATCATGATCGCCACCATGAACTCCGAATTCCAAAAGTCCTACGAGGACATGTATCCATACGAGATGCATCAAGACCTGTTGGAGAGGTACCACCAAAACGCGAGACAAGAGCGTTACGAGATCTTCACTAACATGATTTCCGCCAAGATGGGTCATGGAGAATCTCTTACCGTGCACTTGCAAAAGATGCAAAGGTATGTCGACCGCCTTCGCAAGTTAAATGTTGACTTCGGCGAAGACTTGGCGATCGACATGGTGCTTCACTCTTTGCCTCCGATGTATAATCAATTTAGGATGACCTACCACATGAACAAAGAGGAGGTCACTCTAAGTAAACTCCAAGGTCTCTTGAGGGTTGCTGAGAGCAATTTCAAGGACAAGTCTGTTGCACCAACTCCCAATCCGCCCGCTGCTCCTGTCTTGGCTATTGGTCAAGGGAAGGGAAAGAAGAGGAAAGCTTCTTCAAATAACTATCGAAAGGTGAAAGCCCGAGATGGTTCCTCTTCTAGTGGGACCAAAGTTGATCCCTCTAAGCCCTGCTCTAACCCGAAGGAGGCAGAGTGCCACCACTTCCACAAGATAGGACATTGGAAGAGAAGCTGCCCGGATTACCTGCAAGCCATCAAGGAAGGAAAGATCAAGCCATCTTTCGCAGGTATATATACAATCAAATCTAACGATTCTAATCATGCTACTTCTTGGGTTCTTGACACCGGTTGTGGTTATCACATTTGTTCTAATGTGCAGGGACTAAGAAGAAGTAGGGATGTGGAGCAAGGAAGGATCAATCTAATCATGGGGAACAGAAGATCGTCGCCTGTGACCAAGATTGGAGTGTATTCTTTAGTGCTTAAGAATAGTTTAGTTTTAGATTTAAACAATTGTTGCTATTCGCCAGAAATGGCTAGAAACATCATTTCATTTCATGGTTTATATAGACAAGGATTTAGATTTTCTTTTAATAATAAGAATGGTTCTATTTTGGCTTATCTAAATGGTGTCTTTTACTTTGAAGCTATACCATGTAATGGAATATATGAAACCGTTATGATTGTTGATAACTTAGGAAATGATGTTTTGAATATTGATTCTTCCACTAGTATGGATAAAGCATCCTTGTGGCATTATCGTCTTGGACATGTCAACAAGAAACGCATAGCCCAACTCCAAAAGGATGGAGTGTTGGAGTCATTCGACCTTAGGGAAGATGACACATGCGAGTCTTGTTTACTTGGAAAGATGACTAAGTCACCCTTCACGAGTACTTGTGAAAGGGGTGAGGGAATATTAGACCTAATACATACCGATGTATGTGGACCTTTTAGATCAACCACGAAGGATGGGAACCGCTTCTATGTGACTTTTACCGACGATTATAGTAGATATGGGTATATCTATTTAATCAAGAAAAAGTCAGAAACCTTTGAAAAGTTCAAAGAGTTCAAGAATGAAGTGGAGAATCAATTGGGCAGGAAAATCAAGATGCTTCGATCCGATCGAGGAGGAGAGTACCTAAGTCTTGAATTCCACGATTATCTCAAGGAGTGTGGAATAGTTTCGCAATTGACGCCTCCTAGGACACCGCAGTTGAATGGTGTGGCAGAAAGGCGTAATCGAACCTTATTGGATATGGTTCGCTCTATGATGAGTCGTGCTTCACTACCTATCTTCTTTTGGGGGTATGCCTTAGAGACTGCCGCCCATATCCTTAACCGAGTCCCTACTAAGAAGGTTGCCAAAACACCTCACGAGATGTGGACAGGGAAAGTTCCCTCGTTGGCACATATCAAGGTTTGGGGTTGCGAGGCTTTCGTAAGACGAGATAATCACGACAAGCTTGAACCTCGAAGTGAGCGATGTAATTTCATCGGCTACCCGCAAACTTCCTTTGGATATCTCTTCTATAGACCGAAAGATAATGTTATCTTTGTTGCGAGGAGAGGAGTTTTCCGAGAGCGAGAACTCATAAGCCAATGAGACAGTGGGAGGCAAATCGAACTTGAAGAGATTCAAGAATCGATAGATGAAGGAACCTCTACCGCTGGCATTCAACCCGAGGAGGAAACTCCGGTTGAACCGATTGACGAATCCTTACCTCTTAGACGTTCCGATAGAGTTAGAGTTCATCCCCAGTTTTATGGTTTTCATATCACTACCAAAGGGGGCACGTATATTATTGATGGTACACTAGTAAATCTTGATGAACCTAATAGCTATAAGGAAGCCATGGCAGGCCCGGAGTCTGCGAAATGGAAAGAGGCGATGGATAGCGAGATCCAATCCATGTACGATAACCAAGTTTGGAATTTGGTTGATTACGTGCCCGAACGTAAGACCGTAGGGTGCAAGTGGATCTTCAAGAAGAAGACCGACGTGGATGGGAACGTACACACATATAAGGCGCGATTGGTTGCGAAGGGCTTTACTCAAACTCCCGGAGTTGACTATGATGAGACCTTCTCACCAGTTGCGAAGATTAAATCTATTAGAGTGATGCTAGCAATTGCCGCATTTCATGATTATGAGATTTGGAAAATGGATGTCAAGACCGCTTTCCTTAACGGAAAGTTGGCTGAGGATGTTTACATGGCTCAGCCAGAGGGGTTTGTGGATCCGAAGCATCCGAATAAAGTGTGTAAGCTTGAGAAGTCCATTTATGGACTTAAGCAAGCATCTCGCAGATGGAATCTTTGCTTCGATGAGAAAGTCAAAGAGTTTGGATTTGTACGAAGCGAAGACGAATCTTGTGTATATGTCAAAGCCAGTGGGAGTGTAGTGAGCTTCCTCGTTCTATATGTCGATGACATATTACTCATAGGAAACGACATCCCGACTCTGCAGGAGGTTAAGTCCTGGCTCGGGAAGTGCTTCGCTATGAAGGACCTCAGAGAGGCTTCTTACATTTTGGGAATAAGGATAGTAAGAGAAAGAAGTAAGAGACTAATTGGACTTAGTCAGAATACTTACTTGGAGAAGGTACTAAAACGTTTTAGTATGGAAAACTCAAAGAAGGGAGAACTACCGATACAAGGAAATGCCAAGTTGAGTAAGACTCAAAGTCCGAGTACTGAAGCTGAGATAGCAGAAATGAGCCGAGTACCATACGCTTCCGCAGTTGGCTCAATCATGTACGCTATGACTTGTACTCGCCCTGATGTAGCCTTCGCTTTGAGCATGGTTAGCAGATATCAAGGGAACCCTGGCAAAGCACATTGGATTACGGTGAAGAACATCCTTAAGTACCTTCGGAGGACGAAAGAATGGTTCTTATTCCTTGGAGGGAGTGATGACTTGAAGGTGCGAGGGTATAGTGACGCCAGCTTTCAGACCGACAGGGACAACTACCGTTCGCATTCGGGCTGGGTCTTTACCCTAAATGGAGGAGCAGTGACATGGAAAAGTTCCAAGCAAGAAACCGTAGCTGATTCAACGTGCGAATCAGAGTACATCGCAGCGAGCGAAGCGTCGAAGGAGGCTATATGGCTGAAGAACTTCATCGGTGATCTTGGAGTTGTGCCGGCCATAAAGGAGCCCATGGAGATTTTCTGTGATAACGAAGGTGCGGTTGCCTTGACCAAGGAACCGAGGGATCATGGTAGATCTCGACATATCGACAGAAAATATCACTTCATTAGACATCGTGTAGAAGAAGGACAACTCGTAGTGAAGAGGATATCATCAGAAGATAACCCAGCAGATCTGCTTACGAAAGGACTGAGTAGGGTTAAGCACTTGCAGCATGCTACGAGTATTGGGCTGAAGGATGATATTAGCATAGATTAGATAGTATTAGAAATGTATAATAGATAAATGTAATTGACATTTGATGATTAAATAAAGAAGTTTTATTTATGAGTAAAGTTACTATCACATGTTAATTGTTTAACTATTGTTTCACTTTGCATGTTTTGACTTCCAGAATAATTGAGTTTATTAGGAATAATTGAATTATTCAAATGGTCCACAATCGTTCATATGTTGGGAGTAGATATGAATGAAGATTGTCATGAATTGGTGTGTAGAGTGTCTAAATGGTGTTAGACATAGCAAGGGTTGCTGTAACGTTCATGAGTGCTTATGAACTGGTTTTGAGCATTGGAATAAACCCGCGCTTGCTGGAATCACCTTATGGAATACGATATAAAAGGTGATCGCAAGACGATAATATCATATGGTCTTAAAACCTAGATATATGGTTTATTATTTGTTAATTGATTGTGCATTGATAATGCGAAAACGCATCAGTAACTTGATGTTATAAAACGCATTGTTGTGTATAGTTGGTTAATGAATAAGTAAATGCATATAAGTCGAAGTTTATCTGTAAATTTTATCCTAAGAGGATAGAAGAGATATCTTGGCCACTCGATGATTTGATTTGACTTATGTGCCGGGCCTGGTCAGAACTGAATTGATGTGTTCGATTAAGTTCTATGTCAAATAAATCGAAGATCGAGAAATCTAAATGCTAGACTAACCATTCCATAGGATTGTCAGCATGATATCTAACAGAGGACTGTACGATCCCTTATCTAAAGGACAAGATTGATTAGATCAGAGTTGACAGCGTCTTTGAGAGCTACGATTGCAAACCGTATTGTACTTGTATAGTTATTAGACTTATCCAAGTGGGAGACTGTTGGAATAGTGTCTAAGGCTATAACTATATTCGGTGGTGCATGGTCCTTTTGGGTTGCCTTCACCATAGCAACTTGAAGGATGATTTATTAAGAGAGAGTAAATATTATAATGAATAATATTTAGCTATTTGATTAATATAAGTCATAAATTAATTGGTATTAATTTGGTGACTTAAAGAGATTAATTAAATAAGAGGGTGTAAACTGTCAATTGTTTGATAGTTAGACTTTAGACTGTAAATCCATTAGGATGGACCTTGGACGGATTCTAAGAGCTTTAGGATAGCTCAAATCGTCCATATGGTTATCTATGGAATGGATTTGGATAGCCTTAAGTGAAGATTATCCAATTAGGGTTTAGGGTGAAACCCTTAAGGAGTCTACAAGTATAAATAGACCCTATGGGTTAGGGAATTCGACACACAACCTTAAGCAAGGATACTCTGGCCGAATTCATCCCCTCTCCTCTCTCCTAAATCATCTTGCTTGCTATTGGTGTTTGTAAGCCATTAGAGGAGTGACAATTGTGACTCTAGAAGCTCCAAGACAAACAAGATCAACAAGGGATTCAAAGGTATGATTCTAGATCTGTTTTAATATTGTTGTTTAACCTAATTAGCCATTAGAAGTCTTGGATTCAAAAGCATGTTTATTAGAAAGCCTAGATCCAAGCAATAGGGTTTTGCATGCGCACATAGGAAAGTTCTTATGGCTAAAACCCAACAGTGGTATCAGAGCCTAGATTGGTTTTCTTTAAATTGTTGCTTGAATAACTGAAACAAACCTGCAAAATTCGATTTTTTGGGTTTTGAGTCACTGACTCGTCGAGTTCCAAGGTGGACTCGTCGAGTAGGCCTGACTCGGCGAGTCCCCTTGTGCACTCGGCGAGTCCAGGCGTCAGGAATGGCAAGATTCGGGATTTTTTCATAACTATCTTATGGAAACTTACCTTAATCATATTAGATCAATGTAAATCCGATTTTTTGATAAATATGACTATTATCTTGATCTAATTAAAGATATTTATCATCTAATAAAATATTTAATTTCCTTATATGATAATAATTAATTATTTTGGTAATTATCTTCAAAGAAATCAAGATAAATCAAATAAAGATAATTAGAATACTAATTGTTAATTGGAATTATTTGTTATTTGATCCTTCATGTTTTAAATGTTTAAAACCTACCCTTAAGTTTTGAAATTTATATTTGTGATTAAAGTTTTAATTTAGACAACTTAAATTTCAAACCCTAGATTTTGAAAAGTTTAAAATGCAACCCTATACTTATATAATATTACTAGAATAATATATATATGTATAACTAAATGCTAGTCTTACCGCTAGTAGGCCTCATTCACGAAGCCGATCTATAAGGTGGGTATAAGGTTGCGGCCGATAAAATGGCGCTTAATGGGTGTACACTCACACCCACCGCTTGCTTGATTGGTGGAGGGTCGTTAGCCGAATGGGTAGGATAGGGCAACCTCATCCTCTCATTAAAAGTATAATAAGAAATACGAAGTAACTAAACTTGCTTTTTAAAATTTCCCAATCTTAGTTACTTTAGGAAAAGTGAATTGATGCAATCCCATGAAATTACACTTTGCACCTTGCTAAGATGTTAGTGGAGCGTGTGTGGTTTACCGGCACACTAATTGGTTCTAAGCGAAGGTGGCAAAGGGTGATTCATTGTTTATCATAGTTCGATGGAGCGTGTGTGGTTTACCGGCACATCGAATAGGTGATCGTTACAATGAAGGCACCATGTGAATTTGCATGGTAATTCACACCCGCTTTGTGATCCTCGGCATCCCAGTCACAAACAAGAGGGGCATATCGAGATTTAAACATGCCATTGAATAGTTCAATGAATCTCATCCGAATCTAGGAATTCTCAAAAACACTTAGGACTAAAAGTTTAAGTTTTGTGATGGAGAATTAGTGAATCGTCATTCACTTACCTTCAATTTATTTGCATGTTAGATTACGGCATCCCTTTTCTAGTATGTAAATGTTAATGTTGGATCCTAGTGTTCTTGGAGATCATTGAGCCAATTTTGGTGTTATGATACTCTCTCAAAAGTCTCATTTTTTTTAGGTGTGTTGTGATTCCATTTGAGGTGCAACATTTGGGGTACTAAGTTCTTAAAGGCCAAACTTAAGAGCTTCTACAAGCTACAAGGTAATTCTATAACTCATTCTTATGTTGTTTATGTCAATTGCATGCTAGTTGTAGGCTTAATGCATTGGGAACAAATACTGCATATATAATTAGGGAAAACATAGATCCAAAGCATTTAGGGTTGTATGTGCACCATAGGATGTTGTAGCATACCAATACCTATCAGTGGTATTAGAGCATAGGATTTTTTTTCTATTATACTTGATGCTACTTGCTTTCAAAGCATGAAAAAAACAATTTTCTGCTTTCTGGATGGTGAACTAGTCGAGTCCACTGGGGAACTCGACGAGTCCGCCCTATAATCTGACCAACTCGCCAAGTTAGTTCATGCACTCGACGAGTTGGTGCTCCAGAATGCAAAATTTCAAGTTTTAAAGTTGGAATTGGACTAGGATCATTACTCTAAACTATTTTTGAACTTATAAACCTATTTTTGATGTGGCAATGATCATGCTTATCCAATTTAAAAGATAATTTTCAAATTTTCATGTTTTGTATTAGTTTATAGGATTAGGCAATTTACATGAAATTTGTTTGATATGAATTGTCTTGTTCTTATGAGTTTAATTTAGATCACAGACAAATTGTTTGATTTTGTATGTTATAATAGTTGATCTAAATGTTTTTGATGAATTCCATAAATTTTCCTCAAGTTATGGAATGTGAAGAGTCTCATTTTTAAATGTCATCTTAAATGGTTTTATACCATCCATAACTTGTCCTAAAGTTATGGAACATGAAGACTCTCTTTCATAAATGTTTTATGAACACCATAACTTGTCCTCGAGTTATGGATTTTGAAGAGTCTTTTCATTAAAACATATATTAAACTCATAAGTTATGGATTCCAAAAGTTTTTGAATAGTTCAAAAATTGCCCTAAAGTTTTGGAATTTGTAAATGCAAAGTCTCACTTTGAAACATTTAGTTCCAAACCCTAGAATTTTAAAAGTTTAAAACTCAAACTTTATACTATTATAGTATTATAGGTTTAATATATATATATATATATATATATATATATATATATATATATATATATATATATGTATGTATGTATGTATGTATAAGAGTAAAGTCAGTCTTACCGTTAGTAGGCCTCATTCACGAAGCCAGTCTATAAGGGGGTATAAGGTTACTGCTTATAAAATGTCAGTTTAATGGGTGTCCACTCTCACCCATTGCTTCCTTGATTGGTGAAGGGTCGTTTGCTGAACGGGCACGATAGGACAATAATTCTCATTATAAGTATAATGATAATTATAAAGTAACCAAACTTTATTAAATTCCCAATCTTATTTACTTATGAAAAAATGTGAATATGGTGCTATCCCATGAAATTGCACTTTGCACCATGTTAAGTCGTTAGTGGAGTGTGTGTGGTTAACCGACACACTAATCTAGGACTGACAGTGTGTGGAAAAGGGTAGCTTGATGTTAATCGTAGATCAATGGAGCACGTGAGGTTAACCGAAACATTGATTAGGTGGTTGTAACATTAAGTGTACCGAGCTAATTTGCATGGTTATTCACACCTTGTTTGTCCTCGGCATCCCAGTCACAAACTTGAAGGGCATAATCGAGATGTAGACATGCCATTGAAAAGTTCAATGAATCTCAAAGGATCTAAGAATTTCAATCCATTTAGAACTTAATTATCAATTTCATTTTTCATGGTGGAAATTGGTAAATCGTCATTTACCTACCTTCAAATATTTTGCAATAGGATTACGACATCCCTCTTCCGTATTGTAAAATATTGTGTGGGTCGTATCTTTAATATTTCATTTCGGTGTTATATTAAGGACTTAAATTAACTAACTGAATTTTTCCCATTGTAGATATCTAGTTCTGACAACTATGGTCTTCCCAAATCTTTTGCAACAAGCTTTCCTCTTGAAGATGATATCCTATGTAGCGATCAAAGTTATAATCCCTTTGTCGTGCATTAGTGGAAATGGAAATCATACTTCACTTCCTCCACCTCCTCCAGTTATTCTCCCTAACCCACAAGTTCAAATACTTGAAAATTTCAAGATCACTCAAGCCCTTTTGGATAGCAAACATAAGGATGGAAAGTCTGTGTGTGCACATATCTTGGATATGAAGTCACACATTGACAGGCTCAAAATGTTGGGTGTCGTGTTCCCAAGGAAGTTACCTATTGAATGGGTTCTTCAGTCACTTCCCAAGTCATATATTGAGTTTGTTAAATACTACTATGTGACTGATCACGACATGACCCTTATTGATCTTACTTATTTGCTGATTGCTGCTGAATCAACAATGATTTGGTATAATGGTCAAGCAAATTTGACTGGAAGATCTACCTCTCAAGTTGACATAGGTAAAGGAATTGGCCATGATCAAAAGTTTTGATCATAAGAGAAAGGCCAAATTTGAGATTTTTCCATGTGCCATTCCCAATGAGTCTGTTTGTTTCTATTGCCAAAGAAATGGATATTAGAATCGAAGCTTCCATGACTACCTGAGCACTTTAGTCAGGTTGTATGGTTCTGCTTCAGGTAAGTCCACTATCTAACTCTATTAAGTTCCTAATTTTTGATTATTAATACATGATGTGACAAGGTTACATTTTGATGTTTTGTAGGATCATGCAAAAGGAAGGAAGCTTAAAGGAAGAGTATGTTGAATCTAGTCGCGAAGATGGATTTCAATCGCATGGTTCGAAGATCGGATTTTTGAGCTACTACTTAAGAGTTATGATAGATTGCTTAGAAATATGTAGTAACATAGTTTTCATTTGTAATTACATTGTAAGGAAAAAGTTTTTTTTGCATTTTATAAATAAATAAAATTTTGTTTTATTTTATTATATCTCCTTGGAATGGTATTTGTGAAAATTGATGTTTTTATGTTTCTATGTTAACAATATGAAATTGATTCTTTTGTTTGTGGTAGTGTCGAGAATTTGCCAAATAAGAAAAGATTCACATAAGTCAAGTTTCAGTTGATTAGAAACTTGGAATCATGCAACCAGTATTGTGTGATGAATGAGAACTTCATCATCGGGAAATTAAGACTAATTCCTTATTCACATGAATATGTGAGTCAAGTGAAGGACCAGGGGATCGGGTACACTGGGTGTGCACTGGTCAGGTCCACCACAAAGAACGATAAGACTATTCATCATGATTTACTAAAGTTTAGTAAATATGGTTATGCTTACAAATTTAAGTATAATTCTAAAAATTGGAAAAATTTCAATGTATGACAGAACGAATGAGAAGAATCAAATTAGGCAGAAAGATAAAAGTTTATGTAATCTTAAAAGATAGGAGACTACTTTAGTATCGTGTTTTATGATCATATTAATGATTATGAAAACTGTGTTACAATTGATCCTCTAAGGTCATCTTAGTGCATTTTTATGGCTAAGAAGAGGAATCGTAAATTCTTGAAATGGTTAAATCTAAAAGATGAGTCATACTTCGTTCCGAAATCAAGTCTTAGAGTTACAGTCCATGATTGAGCCTTGAGTGACATAATCTTAAGAAAGGTTTATAACACTTGTCAAATGTAGAGTAGAATGTTTTCTACTCTTGTACATTTGAAATTAGTAAGTTGTGATGTCTTGGATAAGACAAAGACCAACTAAGGCCAATTGTGTGAAGTGTTAGTCTTGATTAGAATCCACATTAACTCTTGAATATTTGTTTGTCAAGTAAAGTTCCTTGACAAAGTGAATCTTATATGTCAAGAGGTTAGTTGGAGTCTTAAAGATCTTGAAAGTTTCAAGAACTAATCAAGGGTGAACCTATTGTTAATCACTAGCACACGACTTGAGGTTTGTAACGTATCGTGTTGACATATTTTTGTTTTTGTGCCCATTCCAGTTGGTTAACTATGTATATGAGTTATATGAGTTCTCAGTTGTTTTCATAACAACTTGGAAGTGATGGCAAGCCCTTGTGCTGCCAGGTGGCAAGAAATTAAGATTGAATAAGTTAAGTCCATATGAGTTTGGATTTGTCACTAACCTTGTCTTGTGATTATGGTTATGACAAATTCACATGGATAGGAACACATACACCATAAAATCTAAGTGTCATAAAGTTTGTCTCCGCTTCATTAAAATGATTATGAGGAAACGCTTTCACAAAGTAGATTTGAAGGAAATAGAATTGTGATATTTGCATTCTCCAATTCAATTATGATTACGACATCTCTCTTCAAAATTTGAATTGTGAGAAATGGTAAAAAAAAAGTCTAAACGTTTTAGACTTATTGTTGTAAGTTCTAAAATTGTTTAGACACACATGCGAGCTATCTAAGGAAAGGTGTATGATTTTGAGAAGCCTAGATAAAGTCTTTTCGAAGCATCTCGTATCGGAAATCTGAACTTTTGTAAGAAAGTCAATAAGTATTGATTTCTAGAAGTCCAACTGATTTCTGAATAAATGTCAACGCTAGTGGGAGAATAACTGTTATGCTAGTAAGGTTAATAATTATTATGCTAGTGGGAGCATAATTATTATGGTAAGTGTTGCGAGTTAGCAATGTTAATTATAGAAAACAAAAGTTTCAACTCGCAAAGTTGCAGTACTTGAAAATGTTGTTTTGCTATAATTAAGGCAGAGAAATTTCTACTTCATTTCAAATCTAAAAGCTTAGATTGAGATTTAATCAAATTTAGTCATATATATATATATATATATATATATATATATATATATATATATATATATATATATATATATATATGTTTTGTTAGAATGGTTCAACATAAGGAAGTTCTATATATGGAAATGTTAATTGCTTTCTCAAAATTTGATTATGATTATGACATTCCTCTTCATAATTTGAATTTTGAGAACATGACAAATAGAAATATTGTAGCAAAGACTGGTAAAGTATCATGTCTTTATGAATCGTGTCCAATATTCTTCGGGTATAGGATCAATTACATGTGCTATAATATTTATCCGTTCAAAATTTTCCAAATGCCTAGGGCATTAAGAGTGAAAAATGACTAGAATCGATTATGACTAAAGTGGTTAAGCAACTATTAAGGACAATCTAAGGATTGGTCGCTTAAGGATAGTAATGGGTGTACCATATTGACATTATTATGAATAGACATGAGTCTTTTAATGATAAGTTTTCATATGGAAAATTTGGAATGTTTCCATACCGGGAGTTGAAGAATGGATGAGAAAGTTAGGAACTTAATGCAAAAAGGATGTTTAAAGGAATGTACTTTGAATTTGAGACTTCATTTCAATGGAATTGAACTCCGTTGGAATGCTTTGTAATGTATGTTGCCAAGTCTCTGTGACTTTTGTGCATAGTCCTTACAAAAGGATTATTTTATATAAGTTAGAATCTAACAGATTACAGTAAATGTCAAGAAATTGATATTCTTACATTTACGGTAAGGATTTGGAATTGTGAAATGAGCATCATTGAAATGTTTTCAATTGAACTATTTCACAAAGTCAGGACCATAGATAAACATAGTATGCATGCTTGGAGCATGGTATAGCTATTGGTTTAATTCAAGTATTAAGTTGATTATTCAAAACATTATACAATGAATAATGAGTAATCAATATGGCATTCAAAAGTTTTAGGGCCATATAGGATTAGTATTATTCTTGTGTTTCACTTTGCATGTTTTGACTTCCCGAATAACTAGGTTATTCAAACCATCCACAGTCGTTCATACTTTGGTAGTAAGTATTGAGGCAAGACTATCATGAATGGGTCTGTAGAAGTGTTTTAGTCAAAGCACAAGTTTGCTACAATGTTCATGAGTGCTCCTGGAATAAGATTCGAGTATTGGATTCAACCCACGCTCATCTGAATTACTTCATGGATTTTATCATAAGTGATTGTGAGACGATAATGTCTTATATTCTTGAAACCAAGATGTGTGAGTAGCAGTTGCAAGTTGGTTGAACATTGAAATATCTAAACGCATTAGTAATTTGGTGTTATAAAACATATCGTTGTGTGTGATTTGATGAGTAAGTACAAGCAATCATTTGAGTCAAAGTTTATATGTTCCTTTTATCCCATGTGGATAAAAGCGATATATGTGGGTCCCTCGATGATTTAGTGATGACAAACCTAAGTGCCTGGCCAAACCTGGACTGACATGATTTGTTAAATTAGTAAGTCGTCATAAATGGGAAATCGGGAAACAGTATATGGACAGAGAGAATGATTATAATCCATGTCTCAGACCATATGGTATCTAGAATGCAGGAATATATGATCCATTATCTAATTGACGCGTCATTGACTAGGTCAGAGTTCGATAGCGACTTTTAAGAGCTACTATTGCTAGTCGGGTTGTGGACTCGTACTTGCAATAATAGTTATTAGACTTATTCAAGTAGGAGACTGTTGGATTAGGTGGCTAAGCCCATAACTATAATTGGTATGTACTTGACCCGAGAGTAGCATGGTCCATTTGGGTTGGATACCACCAAGACAATTTGATAGTATGGACTTTTGAGAAAAGGTTATTTATGATTTTTTAATATATTATATGTTCTAATATATTAATTGAAATCATATTACTTAATTAGTATTGATCAAGAATTAATTTGGAATTAATTTTTTGATCGAAAGAGACTAATTAAATATATGGGGATTGATTTGGTAAATCATTCAGTCTTATGGTGTGGGCCAGTGATCCATCATTCCTTTGGTTGGGCTAAACCCATGTGACAACCCATGGATGATCCATGGAGGTTTAATCTCATGGAACCTATGGAATATGGAAGGTCATGCACATTAGGGTTTACATGGTGTAACCCTAATCTTGCCACACTATATAAGAAGCCCCTTAGCATCCAAAATTGGTGACTACATACACTAGTGTTCTTGGAGATCATTGAGCTGATTTTGGTGTTATGATACTCTCTCCAATGTCTCATTTGTTCTAGGTGTATTGTGATTCCTTTTGAGGTGCAATACTTGGGGTACTAAGTTCTTAAAGGCCAAACTCAAGAAGTTCTTCAAGCTAAAACAAAGAGGTAATTATATAACTCATTTTTATGTTGTCTATGTCAATTGCATGCTAGTTGTAGGCTTAATGCTTTGGAAACAATATTGCATATATAATTAGAGAAAAATAGATCCAAATCATTTAGGGTTTTATGTGCACCATAGGATGTTGTATCATACCAAAACCCACCAATAAGTCATCTTGAACTGCTGATAACAAGGAGGTAAAGAGTGGAGGATAATATCAATGGCCAACTCTTCATCGAAGTTGACATTTAACTTAAGCAAATGATCCATGTATCTTTGCATTCTTTGCAAGTGGGTCGTGATGGACTCTCCATCCTTCATTTTGGTCGTGATTAATGAAGCACATATCTCGTACCTCTCTTGACGTGAAATTTGATGACACTTTTCCATCAAATCTTGGTGCTACCATAATGCATGACACCTTTGTCGCTTCTTTGCATCGAGCCTTATGCTCTTCCATTTCTTTGGGAGTAGCAGTGTTTTCATTTATCTCGAAGAGTTCCTTGTTGAGAATGTCTTCCTTTTCCTTGTATATTAAGGTTATGCGAATGTTGCGAATCCAATCGTTGAAAATGGATCCATCAAATGTTACCCTCCCACAAATGCCCAAAAGAGAAAGTGGGTTCAAGGAGTTGGTGTTGGAGGAGTTCGAGCCTGATATCTGAAAAAGAAAAGATATAAAGTTTAGATTAGATAAGAATCCTTAATCTAACACCCAAATGAAATATTAATGCAATGACCTAACACAATATTCTAGAATTCGGAAGAGGGATGCCGTAATCCAATTGCAAAATATTTGAAGGTAGGTAAATGACGATTACCAATTTCCACCATGAAAAACAAAAATGAACATTAGGTTTTAAATGAATTGAAATTCCTAGATTTTTTGAGATTTATTAAACTTTTCAATGACATGTTTAAATCTCGATTATGCCCTTCAAGTTTGTGATTGGGATACTGAGGATCACAAACAAGGTGTGAATAACCATGCAAATGTGCTCGGTACTCTCGATGTCATTTATCAACTAATTAATGTGCCGATTAACCACATGCGCTCTATTGATCTATGATCAACATTGAGCTACCATTTGTTACCCTTGTTAATCCAAGTCAGTGTGTCGGTTAACCACACACGCTTCATTAACGACTTGGCAAGGTGCAAAGTACAATTTCATGGAATAATATCATTTTCACATCTTGCCTAAAGTAACTAAGATTGAGAATTTATGAAAAACATTTAGTTACTTTATAATAATCATTATAATTTTTAATGAGGAATTAATTTTCCTATCCTACCAGTTCGGCTAACGACCCTCCACCAATAAAGGAAGTGGTGGGTGAGAGTGGACACCCATTTAACCACCATTTTATACACAGTTTCCTTATATCCTCCTTATAGATCAGCTTTGTGAATGAGGCCTGCTAATGGTAAGACCGACTTATCTTATAATTATATATAATAATTAAGTTTGTAATATTATAATAGTATAAGGGTTGCATTTTAATCTTTTAAAACACTAAGAGTTTTTAGAATTTAATATTTCAAAATTGAAACTTTTAATCAAATTTTAAATTCCAAAACTTGATGGCAAGTTTTGAAAATTTTCTAGATCAAATTTAAAATAACTAAAATAATCACATAATTTTACCATTATCTAAATTTGACCTAATCCAATTTTATTTTGCAAGATAATTACAATTCAAAATTTACAAATAATTAGTTTATCATATAATCTAGTGATTATCTTAAATTTTGACCATTATCTTCCAATTAGATTAGGATATTCATTACCATAATATAAAAATCAGATTTTGACAAAAAAAATGGTTTATGGTAATTATCCAAATCTAATTTAGGCTAAAATTCCAAAAATCCTGCAATCAGGCGAGTCAACTCGTTGAATCAGGCTTTGGACTTATCAAGTTGCCTCAACTCGTCGAGTCCCAATATGGACTCTTCAAGTTCACCTGTCAGGGGCTAGAAAACGATTTCATTTAACTCTGAACAATTGAACATAACATCAAATACAACAGTAAAACAACCTAAGCTCTGATACCACTGATGAGTTTTGAGTACTAAAACATCCCTATGGTGTACATGCAACCCTAATACTTCGGATCTATGTTTTAAAAAAGTTATACATGCAAATCAAGTTATCCAAAGCATGAAACCTAACTACCATACAATTTTCAAAAATTATAACATAATACAAGTTTAGAAGGATACCTTTTGATTGTAACTTGTAGATCTTGACCTTCAAGAGCTTAGTGTCTCAATTGTTGCACCTCAAATGGATCACAAACACTAAGTAACAAGTTGGAAGAATATGAGAGAGAGGTTCCTTTAGGGATCTCAATTGTTGCACCTCAAATGGATCTCAATTGTTGCACCTCAATTGTTGACCCGATAATAGCATGGTCCTTTAGGGATCCAAGGGGTTCCTTATATGGCTAAGCTAGTAGGGTTTCACGTAAAACCCTAATGCGGTTGTTTATTCTTTAAGCAGCCCATAAGATCCTTCCAGAAGGCCTTATGGAAGAAATCTATGTGGAATTCCTCATAGAATTCTTCCATCCCTTCTTTAGGGATCCATAAGCCCAACTTTACAGTTATCTTATAATTACAATATTAGTCCCCTTAATTCAATTAATCTCTTTTGATCACCAAATTAACTCCAAATTAATTCCTGATCAATACTAATTAAATGATATGATTTCTCAATTAATATATTATTGTTATATTAATAAATCACAATTCACCTCTTTTCTATTATTCTTCTAGTCAAGTTGTTATGGTGAAGATAACCCAAAAGGACCATGCTACTATTGGATCAAATACGTACCAATTATAGTTATTAGCTTAGACACCTAATCCAACACACACCGCTCGGTTCCGCATTTTGTGATTTACTTTGATAATGATGATGTATTGATGAGACTTTGATTACCCTGTTTTTTATAATAATGATATGATTTAACGGTTTATTAATCTAAAAATAAAATTTTTATGGTACTATTATTGGGACGTTACATCAGGTTGATAACTTGACTCGGGTAAATGTATTTTATGATAACGACTATACAATAAAATTGGTTTTAAACTCTGTATTTCATGAAAAAACAAAACACTTTGATGTTGATTTACACATTGTTAGAGGAAAAGTTTTACATGGTGTTTTAGATATTTTAAAAATTGATTCAGCTTTCCAAAATGTAGATATTTTAACAAAGTCTTTGATTAGTTCTCAACAAAATTTCTTAGTTCATCGACTTGGTTTATTAGATCATTTTTTCAAAAAACTAAAGATAATATGTTAAGTTTGATAGGGGTGTTGGAAAATGAGAACTAATGATATTCAAACTTAACATTTATCTTTATATATATATATATATATATATATATATATATATATATATATATATATATATATATATATTCTTGGTTATTTTTGGTCTTTTGCCGGTATTAATAAGTAACGGCTGATAATGTAACTTTCTTGTTACATTTGGATTCAAGTGTAAACTCAGATACTACTGTGTGATACTATATAAAGAGGCGTATACACGGAGAAGCAGATCATATACACTATTCATTCTCTCGGTCCTTAATACCTCTTTTAGGTTTTTCATTATGGTTTTATTGTTCTTGTACAAAGGTTCAAAATTGTGCGAGTATTGTTGAGAGATTTCTGTATATTTTCCTTATAGTGAGGTTATATATTGTTGTTTGATGAATCAAACTGGTTCTTAATACAATATAATTGGGAATCTCTTTGTTTTGGTGTTCATATTTTTTAGAGAATGCTTGGACGCAAATTTGTTAAAACTCCTTAGATCATAATGTTGTAATTAGTGGCGATGAAGTTGATAAAAATGATGTGTTTTTAAAAGAAAACTGATCTTCAAAAGCAGACCGGTGAACTTATTTATTTGACTATCACAAGGCCTAATATTCCATATGATAAATCAAATATTCTCCTACATTTTGTTCTTATTCATCTTTCTACCCACTAAATCAAGGCATGTGTCCAAATTAAAAGAATGGATTTAGAGAGAGAATTAATTATTTCCACATATTATTACTTTATAGAGTAGAAAGATAAGTAGTAACAAAAGGTAGGAAGATATTTAATTTTTCATTATAGAGTGCAAACATAGAACACTCCACGAAAATCACATCTAAATGTTGCATTTCGTGTGTTCAGGCATTTAAAACAAAATCCAGCTGGTATGGGTGTCACTATTTCTAAAATTGAAGGATTATGCCATAGTGCTTATGTTGATGCAGATTGCACTAAATGTTTAACCATAGAGGTCAATAGAGGTCAATAACTGGGTACTGTATTTTTTTTTTGTTTGGTAATTCAATGGTTTCATGGAAAAGCAAAAAAAGCAAGACACCTTCCGAATAGTACTAGTTTCAATGACTTGTGGGATCATGTGGGTATTAAAATTGTTTTTTAATCTTTCTATTAAGGATTTAGTCCCTGTAAAAGTATTTTGTGATAATGAATCTTCAGTTAAACTAGCATTAAATCCAGTTTTCCATGAAAAATGGAACATTTTGAAGTGGGTGGACATTTTGTTCGTGACACTATCTAAAGGTGTTTTAAAAGTTGTTAATTTTTTTTTTTTGAAAAACAGATTGCTATATTTTTACATAATATTTAACTTCAAGTCAACATTGCTTCTTAACCTCTGAAATGGTACTTGTAGACCAGGTTAAAAAGTAAAGTGGTTACCAAGGTACTGAATAGTTAATATTGTGATAACTTCGACTGTTTTAGTGAAGGTTTCTCTTTTGAGGGACCTACTGGTAAAGTTTGATGACTTGAAGGACTATGATGTAAAGGATGCTGATGACTAACTCGTTGACCGGAAGAGATGCAGAGATTGAAGGTGTACAAAACTGATTTCTCGTGGACTAAAGAAAGCGCAGTTCTAAAGGTTCCGGGTTCGACCCGGTATCACAGTTAACTTATATAACTTTGATTTTTAGTTCATTTGTAAATAACTTGTATCTAAGTTTCTCTGTAAATTCTCTCTAACATTGCTCATCTTCTCTACTAGACACTCGCCTTACAAGTTACAAGAGAAACCCAATTCAGCAAAACAATATTTGGAAGAGTGGTTGATATGTCCACGTCCGACTCCAACCAAGAAAACTCTGGTATTTCAACATCCTGTTGACTTGAATGTATAGATTCATAAAATTTGTGTATATTAGCAGAATATCAATGAAAATATAGATTAAATGGCTCATCGGTTCAGATTGTGATCTATCAGCTAATGGGTTAGATGAGATCATGATCCATTTCATTTTACTTATTACAATGCTTCTCTACTTTCGTTTGGTTATTTATTATTACGAGATGCTTGAGAAAAAAATTTGGTGGTTAAGAACTCCACATAATAATTATTAATTATAATCTGGTTTTGTTAACCAATTTCAGAAAATGATGATTCAAAGTCATCAAGTAATGGCAAAGGCAACGTTACTGGAAACATAAATCAAAGGATTCTATTTGGTGGGGAAGGTTCCGAAAGGGAATTTTTGGGTCAGGTCGATGACAACACTCCTATCCCTTCAGTCCCTGATTGTGGAACTGTTGTTTCTGTTCAGAAGCACAAAGAAGAAATCTTGAAAGAGCATGCTGAATGGCTGGTAAGCATCGAAAAGTATACATGAATTCTATTAATAAAGAAAGACAAAATTTAAAATTTCATGGGAAAGCTTTTGACTCTAACTTAGTGTAGTAATAATGTCAAAAATCATTACTAACATCACAAAATGGATTGGGATCGATGCTTGCGTATGGTACAATAATGGACCATAACTGTAACTTAATTGGTATTCATGTCATTTTTACAGTATTTCAACAATTGTCTTAAAGAATTAAGAAAAGAAAGAAACGATGCCTATCACAAAGGGTTGGTGAACTTTTAAATTTCTGCTTTGGCATTATTTGCTCTTAATCATTTTCTAGTTAAATAAATTTATTCATAAAATTAATATCCCTAATTGTAAATTGCCATGTTGCAAGATACTAATATATTAAAAAAACAAACCAATTAAGGGTGGGTAGAACACCGAAGTCGGTGGGTTTTGAAGAAATTATATTACTTTTTATATATTATATATTATTTTAATTGCCCCAACCGACTAAAGAAATGATCCGGGATATTGGCAAATGGCCATAGTCTAATAACATATGGTAGCTAACTAGGTGTGCGATCCATGTATTACATGGATTTAATTAAAAAAAAATATGAAATTTTAACAATTTGAAAATTTTGAATTTATTAGAAAAATAAAAAAAAAAATTGAATTATTAAAATTATTGAAATTTTAATATATTGAATACATTACATATATAAATTCTTTCTAATAAATACTTTACATATATATTACATTATACATTAAATGTGGAATTTTAATTTAATAAAATGAAAAATACAATAAAATGATAAGTGGAAAATAGAAAATTTAAAAATTTAAAAATTTTAGAAAATGCCAAGTATCCAAATGAAGGAGAATAGAACACGTGGCAAATAAATCCTTCATTTATTATAGTAGATGAATTTAAGGTGACAAGAAAGAGCCATAAACGTATATAAACTATAGAAGCTAATCACAAATACATTTTTAATGATCAGGAATCTTCAAGCATGAGAATTCAAGGATCAAAAGAATTAAATTTTTTCACCGAATATGGTGAACTGAGTAGGTACAAGGTAAAGGAAATCATTGGTGAAGGAAACTCTAGTATTGTCTGCTCTGCATATGATACTCATACCGGGGAGATGGTAGCGATAAAAAAAATAAATAATATATTCAAAAATCTTTCTGTTGCTATCAGTGTCACTCGTGAGATTAAGCTACTTAGGCGCCTTTATCATCCAGACATTGTCAAAATTAAAAACATCCTGTTGCCTCCATCCAGAAAAGAATTTAATGATATATACGTGGTGTTTGAGCATATGGATTGTGACCTACACCAAATCATTAAAGCAAACGACGACTTAACACCAGAACATCATCAATTCTTTCTTTATCAAATTCTTCGAGGACTGAAATATATACACACAGGTACGTATATACAGTGTTATCACGCCTTGTTATATATATATATATATATATATATATATATATATATATATATATATATATATATATATATATATATATATATATATATATATATATATATATATATATATATTCTGATTGTGAAATACTGCTTTCGTTTAATTTGCAGCGAATGTCTTTCACAGAGATCTAAGACCCAAAAATATTTTAGCTACTTCTGAATGCAAACTCAAGATCTGCGACTTTGGTATTTCAAGGGTTGCATTCAGTGATCAACCTAGTGCAAAATTCTGGACAATATATCCCTTCACCCATTGTAGTAATTAATCTAGTTTTTTATGAAGTTATTATACGATTGAACTAATTTGCAACTGGTTGCATTTTATGTGTTCACAGGATTACATTGCAGCAAGATGGTATAGGGCTCCTGAACTGTGTGGATCTTTTTTTAGTAAGGTGAATACAGATAGTCAGATACTAGTAAAGTTAAATGCTTTAAATTCATTGCCAATATAATCTCTGAACATATGAGATTTTAATGATAATAAGGGTTTATAATTTACTATACTAAATAGCTTTTTCTATGCAGTATACACCAGCAATAGATATATGGAGTGTTGGTTGCATGTTTGCAGAAATTTTAACAGGGAAGCCGCTTTTCCCTGGGAAAAATGTTGTGCATCAGTTGGATTTAATGACTGATCTTCTAGGAACCCCATCACCTGAAACTATCTCCACGGTTGGTTTACATCACAATTAATGATTATGTAAACTTTGATTGCTTTTCTTTTTCTTGCATGTGACTGTTGATATGACACATGCAGATAAGAAATGAGAAAGCAAGGAAATACTTAAACGGTATGAGGAAGAAAGCTCCTTTTTCTCTCGTTGAAAAGTTCCCGAATACAGACCCCCTCGCTCTTGGTTTATTACAAAGATTGATTGCATTTGATCCAAGGGATAGACCTACTGTTGAGGAGGTAATGTCTTATTTATCTATTAATTCAAAATTCCTGCTATGAAAGCTCTCATGCACGTATTAAGAAAAACATGTTTTGTGACTTGTTTTAGGCTCTTTCTGATCCATATTTTAAGAATTTGGCTGACGTTGAAAGGGAGCCTTCTGCTCAGCCCATTACAAAGTTGGAATTTGAGTTTGAAACAAGAGAAATTACGAAAGAAGAGTTACGTGAAGTGATCTATAGGGAGATTCTGGAATACCATCCAGTAGGATTTTATCTCACTATTAAATCATGAGAATTAGCAATGCATTAGCTTAATCTTTTGATGTATGGAAATACTGATTTTTGGTTAAGGGATGCATCACATCTGTGAAATGCAATAGGAAAAATGGCTAAGGCAGTGACAAGAAGCTTCTCCACTATATGACACCAAAGGCCAGGTGAGCTCTGATGAAGATGTTTTTAGATTCTAGACTTGAACATGTTTTTGTATTTTGTATCTTTTGTTTGTTAAATAAACTCTGCTGTCAAATGTCAATCACATGTGATGTTTAATGCTAGTGTACGTATAATTCCATAACGAAGGTAACACTCTAGCTAGTAGGCGCTAGACCACTTTATCTAGCCTATAAATTGGTAGCTCAAGATCAGTTTGTACGTAATCTTTTGGATTTTCATATTGTAATCACTCTAGAAACATCCGGTTAGTGAAATAATCAAGTCCAGTTCTTCTTCGTGTGATTTACTCCTTTATGCATTTTGTTTTGTGAATGATATATTGGGTTTTATAAAGTGGTATTAGAGCTAAATTTGACCGATATGATTTTTTATTTTTCTAGATCCTATCAAAAGTAAGCTAGACATGGTAGCTAAGTTAGATATTCTATCTGACTGTTATGTTAGTTATTAATGCTGGTTAGCAACAATTATGTTATAACCGTTGGAAGGAATAAACACAAGGGTTGATCACGTGGTGTATATAAGGATGCTAGGAGTATAATCCTCTCAACCCATTCAAGATAATTTTATCATCTTTTCCACCCCGGAAATATCATCTTTTTCAACTCACTTGTCACATCATTATTTTTAACTTCATTAAACTAAAAAAATGCAAAATTAAATAAAACATAATATTTTTTAAAACACCAGTACAAATAGAAAAAGAAGAGGTGATAATTAGAAGGAAAAAACTGAATAAGAAAAGACAACGTTAAAAAAAAGATAAAACTTCAAAAATAGTTCATGTGGTTTTCGAAAATATCAAGTTTAGTCCCTATGTTCAAAAAACCTCACAGATAGTCCATGTGGTTTCAAAACTTTTAACAAATGGTCATTTTCGCTAACACAGTTAGCTTTTGGCCGTTCAGTGATGGGTATTTCTGTCTTTTTACTACCACAGGGACCATTTATGAAGTTTTGACTTATTTTTTTTTTAAAAAAAAAAGAAAAATATATATAATTATTTAATATAAAGGGGGCCCACCCACCCATCCCTCTCTCTCTCTAAACAACCAAGAAACCACCATAAACCACCACCCAAAACCACCCTCTTCTGACAAAAAACGTCACCCCAAACACCACCTCACATCTCCCTCTCATCTGTTTCTGCCCAGAAAAAGGAAGAAAGAGGTGGCATCCACCTTGCTGCCACCAAATTGCTACCACCCCACCCTTCACTGCTACCACCTGAGAGCACATCCCCAACCCTTTGTTGTTGCTATTTCGATCACAACTCTCTCCCTCATCCCATTTGTTTTCTCTGGAAATTTTAAACAAGAAAGAAGAAGCAGAAGGCCACCGAAGCAGCTTCCTACTGCCCAACGCCACCTGGTGCTGCTGCTTTAAAAATCACCTGCCACCTCACTTTCTCGCCGAAAAAACCACCCCTAAGCTACTTAGTGACCTTCTCCACACTCCCTTCATTGAATATAGTCGAAGGAAGCAAGAACATGGCATCAGAAGACCACCGAAGTGGCCTCTTGCCATCCTCGTCGCTGTTCCAAACCGCCATCAGCAAAGATGTGTTCGTAGGCTAACTATGAAGAGGAAAATCATTTGTGCATTGATTTTGTTATCATTTGCTCGATCGATCCAAATCCTCACTATACTAATTAAATCAATCAGAAGCCCCATCGTCGATGAACTCATATCAAACGGTGAAATCCCCAAATCATAGCTTTCTTAACCTCCGTCCCATTTCTTATTTCATTCCTTCACCATGGTTCTTTAATGGCTTATTCGACACCAACAACCCATTTGAAAACAACAAAACTCGAATCAAACCTATGAAGGGGAAGGGGTTATCATCGGATATTACAGTAGCAACCATTTTTGATCAAACTCAATAGCCCCACCCCACCCCAAATCACATTCTTTACATAGTTGATGCCAAAAAAACCGAAAGGGAATTTCTTGGGAAAATCTTAAAGTGGATCCATTCATAGATTTAGATGAAGAAGAAGATGTGTTGCTGAAGAGGATTTCAAGACCCGGAATTGCATCACAAATGTAAATCATACCCTAAATCTTTCTTCTAAAGGAATGAAGGCACATAACCCATCAAATTTCAATCAAAATTACATCCTTATCCCTCGTTTTCTTCATAGATTTCCAGATAACAACCATCTATCTCCAAGAGACCAATCAGGATAAAGGTCAAAAAACCATAAGTGATTGTGAGGCGACCACCAGAAAACGCCCCATAGAAATCTGTTTCAGATCAAATAAAAGAATGGAATCCGACAACGATTTAAAGAAAGGGGTGGAAGAATGGCCATGGCAGTAGGAAGTAGGAACGGTGGAGAAAGAGGGAGAGAGAGAGAGAGAGAGAGAGAGAGAGAGAGAGAGAGAGAGAGGTGGGACCCTTTAATATTAATTAATTATATTTTTTTTTCATTTTTTTTAAATAAGACAAATCTTCATAAATGGTCCCTATGGCAGTGAAAAGGACCATTTGTTAAAAGTTTTGAAACCACAAGGACCATCTATGAGGTTTTTTGAACTTAGGGACTAAACTTGATATTTTCGAAAACCACAGGGACCATTTTTGAAGTTTTGTCTATAAAAAATCACAATTAAAGTTAACTAGTGAGTACATATCCAGAAATCGAATGTAGGCATGCTCGATAAAATCACAATGATTGGATCAAAGTTGGTGTTGAGTTTCTGAATTTCGCAATTCGTGTAGTGCTTCTACATCCACAACTCCGACATTTGGGGGGATTGGGTTGATGAACAAGTGATATTACAACAGTGTCCTCTTATCATATTGTGTAGTATAATACAAATATACATAACATTTCTTGTTCTATTCTCCAACATAGAATGTGCTGACAATTTTAATATGTCCCAATGTGCTTTAGGACCCAAAAAGTGTGTTCTACATCCTTTCTTACCTATTCTTGTGCAGCCTTGAACCATATCTTTTTGCTAGATATTGGATGTGGATATTACTTCATGAATACAACCCATCGTAGTTACACTACTAGAAAAATGGCCTTTTATGATGTGCAATCCACAACACTCATTAATTTATGTTACGCAAAAGGGAGTGACCTTAAAATGGTGTCCTCTCTTCAAAAAATTTAAGAATTTTGGTTACGCATTATTGCGTGCCCTTAGATTAGTGTCTAAATGAAAAAAAAAAAAAACTGAGGGCGCTTTAATTAAACGGGCGTCCTCTATAACCATCGCCTTTTAATTTTAATGAGACGCGCTCTTGTTTCAAAGTATCTGCTAAAATATCTAGGGCTTTTCAACAAAGATCAAAACACTCAGTACAGATCATCACTCAATACACTCTACAATCAATCGTCGACTCGCCTTGCAGACAACGTCCCCTCCAACGATGTTAGGTTCCTTCTTTTCCGACTGACTTCACATCGCCGACAAGATTGGGCTCTCTTGCCATAGTTGGAGACTATTCAATCTTACGTGCCCTAGGTCTGATTAAGGTATTGGAGAAGTCAAGTGTTCCTATTGAAAAATCCCCTGTTGGCCAGAGAACTAACTTTCATCTCTATTTGCTAGAACCAAGTGACAGAAGAGCAAGAGTAGAATGAGGGGAAGAAGCAACTGGTATCCTTGAAATCGATGATAAATTGAACACATTCAAGGGTTTCTCACCTTCTGAAGCTTCTCAAGTTGAAAACAAGGTAACATTTCAAGAAAACCGATGCTCTTACTTGGGTTTTCTCCTCATGTATATGCTTGCACTTAGATGGGTTTTTTCCTCCGATTATCGATTATAGTTATTCTTTTCATGGTTTGTGTAAACTTCCATTTTGCAAGAAAAATAAAAAATAAAACCATTTAGTGTTTCTCTACCAAAAATAGCTGCTAAAAAAAGCCATCAGGTTTCAATGCCAACTTACTTTGTCACATCCAATTCAAGAAACATAAAAAAAATATGGCATAATTTTTTCAGCATGCTTCCATCGTAAAAGAAAGTATTTTTTTTTTTTTTTTTTATAAACCATGAACATTTTTTACAGTAACAATACAATACACTAAACAAACCTATGAGATTTACATGGGGTTGATAAGGGCTCACTCAATCTGAAAGAAGCTTTCCATTTGAATCCATTTGACTGACTATAAGTTTAGTACAGTTGGCTATGCTAGTTTCTCTTAAGCTGTCTAAGGTATGCTTCCATTAAAAGATAAAGACATCAAAAGACACATTGCATTTCAGCCAATATTCAACATAGAGTCATAGACGAAGCCAACTAACCTATCCATAAGCTAAAATCATTGTGGATAAAATAACAAGAAGCTTCATGAGTATTATGATGTACACATAGAGAAACAGAAAAGATGCAATGATCAAAACAAGAAAGTGTGGTATGAAGTAAAGTAGCAAATTGTAAAAAAAAAAAAACAGCACCACACTATAAGGGTTATTGACATATCAAAAGATAGAAAAGAAATCAACTAGAGATAGGTGGCAACTTTGGGAGCAAATCAAAGCTTTAAATTTTAAAAAACAAAACCACACTATAAGTGTTTTATAAATAAGGTCTATTTCTTTTCTATACTTAATAAACAATCTGAATGAGTTGCTAACTCTTGAAGCTACAAAACAGAAAGAAAAACATGTCTAATATGATTTTAGGAGAGACATAAGGAGTTGTAAAATGCCATACCTTCTTTAACCTCTGCTTCTTATCTTCTTTTAAACCCATAACCGTTTTAGCAAGCCTAGCTAGGGTTTCATTGCTTATTACAATAGGGACTCCACTGGACAAATGACTTAGTATCATTACTTATCACTGAATCAACATAACTTTAACACCACAAATAACAATCTAAGTAAGTAATAGTTGTAAAACTAAAACTTATGATATATATATATATATATATATATATATATATATATATATATATATATATATATATATATATATATATATATATATATATATAGACTTTTCTTTACCACTTTTACCCTTCCCTTGAGACATACTGTTTTAATAACATTAATACCCATTAAAACATGTTAAATTTTTAATCTTTATTATGTAAAAAGATTCAGTTACCTTGATGATGATGCACCACTAGCATTACCTTGAAAACCAAAGTTTAACTCAAATTAAATGTTAATTAAGATCTCATTATTATTATTATTATTATTATTATTATTATTATTATTATTTCAAAATTTAAAACTAACAAGCTCATTCGGCATCGTTTGTTTTCAATTGTATCTCTGCACTACGAATACGAGTACTTTCAGGTCTAGAGCTCTCAGAGCCAGCTATATCTATGAGGTTATGCAAAACGAGTCAAAATGATGATAATACCCCTGTAAATATGTCTAAAATGAGGTTCAAGGGCATACCAGTTGCGACAAGTTGACAGTCTCACCTGGAAATATGTCTAAAATATATCTAAAATGAGGTTCAGGGGCATAACAGTCAAAATGGCGATATTACCCTTTTCTGGAAGATATGTAAGCTGCTCATTTATCATATCATTCAAGGTCCTAGTGCAACTCCTGAAAACAAAAAAAAAACATATTTATAATGAGTTGAATATTTACAAAAAATAGTCAAAATGATGATAATACCCTTTCTTTTTGTTTAGTGATTTTAAAATAAGAGTTTAGTTTCCTTCTCATATTGACTTTGAGATGAGTTGAATATCTTCATGTATTTATATCAAGAATGTTATAAAAATTTAGGATTTTTGGTTGTCATTTGGTGATTTACGTTGTTTAAAATAAATGGTGAAAAAAAATCATTTCCAAACACACTCAACAAGGGGTGTTTGATAGTCACGCTAACTATCACTTTAATAATAATAATAATAATAATAATAATAATAATAATAATAATAATAACTAGTAAAAGCAAATCTATAACTAGTAAAAGCAAATCTATGATGGAGAAAGATGATATGTCATTAATTTTGGCCCATGCAGTTTAAAAATTATGCCTTGAGGAAACTTACCTGATGATCAGAGCACATCAATGATAACATTAGAAAAGATACTAACTTTGCTTTTGTTCCAAGACAACAAACCTAAATCTATGAAATCCCCGACAATGGGTTTCTCATATCTTGCCCTAATCGAATGAGTATTTTTCCCATGATCAAACAAACAAGGATAATATGAGTGCAGAGAAGAGACAAATTACCTAAGGATAAAGTCGTGATGATTATAGAACAAGTAGAAGAATGAAACAATGCAGTGGGTTTATAATATTTATTTCAAGTAGAAATCTCTATCATTAAAAAATTGAAACTTCCTATGATAATCAATGTATAAGATTGATCCTGGAAAAATGGGCCACGTCACATCAGCATGATCTATTTTCCAAATGTTGGTAATCTCCAATCACATAGGATCTTGAATTGAAGATCTTTGGGAAAAATTGGTATGGGTAGCATTTCAACTTATTATTCTTATATCTTGATCTTGATAAATATCCCGGGTAAGCCCAAGATCCTGGAATTACTCAGTATCTTGGATTGCCATAATTTCTCTTGTGAAATCTTATGTAGAGACATAATACATAATGAAAAAGAACAAGACCAAGTCAATATCACATGTTTAATACTAAAAGAATGTTGAAGACCCTCGAGAAAGCTGGGTCAAACTAAGATCAAGGATAATTCCAAGATTCTCAGAATTTTAGTAATTATCGTTATTTATGAAATTCTAGCTGATCGCATGCACACGAACACATTTACTACTCATTTCTCTCTGATTCTCTCGACACTTGAGACCAAACACTTTCTTTCTAAGATCAACTATCAATTGTAGCCATTTTTATTGATTTAATATAAGTTCTAAGGCATGTGAGCTTATCACCTCCCAATGTTTTATGTCGGAGATCCAAAAAGATTAAGGGCTTTCCTCATATATCACAGTGTTCCTATCTTAATTTTATAGGTTTATGATTGTTTAATCGATCACAACACTTTTTGCACACTTATTTAATTATTAGCATATTTACACATTAAATTTTCATGATATCCTGTGGTATCTTGATATCTTTTTGAGTACTTAATAACTTTCTTATGAATAAATCATTTGGCAATCGTCTTAGCACTATTTTTGTCCAAATTACCTAGAATGCACATGTTTTCACTTTAGAACGAACAAATTCGATTCGACATTTTTTCTAAACATCATTACCTTTTCCTAGGATCTTGGGCACTACTAAGATCTTTAACGTATTTTAAGATCTTTAGCACTCTAATTCTTAACATCATAAAATTAATATCACACTACACTTACTAATTTGCTTACGGAATTAGGTTGTTTATTTGTGACCAAAACACTAACTTCCTTAAAAACCCGAGATCTTCCCTTATTCTTCATTGACCAGACATTTTGGGGACACTCTGCGTTTTTTCTTATTGCCCACATTCTTTGTTGACTTAGTCCATGCCTTGTGAGATAAACCTTTATTCCTGCATAAGAAATATGATATCAATCCCAAGATATTCGCTTCTTCAAGATCGTGGGTGGTTCAAAATGTTAGATGTAATAAAATAAGGTTATGAAACTATCTCTCATAACAGGTACTTAAGCTTATATAAGGTTCTAAGGTATATTCACTTTCCATATAATAATAATAATAATAATAATAATAATAATAATAATAATAATAATAATAACAATAATAATAATAATAATAATAATAATAATAATAACAATAATAATAATAATAACAATAATAATAATAATAATAATAATAACAACAACAACAACAACAACAACAACAACAACAATAATAATAATAATAATAATAATAAGAAGAAGAAGAATAAGAATAATAATAATAAGAATAATAATAATAAGAATAATAATAATCATAATAATAATAAGAATAATAATAATAATAAGAATAAGAATAAGAATAATAATAAAAATAATAATAATAATAGTAATAATAATAATAATAATAATAGTAATAATAATAATAATAATAATAATAATAATAATAATAATAATAATAATAATAATAATAATAATAATAATGAATTATTTGTCGTTTTGGGTAATCAACTTCTTACTTGAATTATTACACTTGTCCCATGCTCTTTCGCATGCACACAATGTTTACCTATGGTTCTTACTTTGTGAAATAGATCAATATTGAACACATTTCCAATCATTCTCATTTTAAAGCTCCAAATCTTTTTTCCATAAGTGAAAGAATATCAAATTCTTGCTACTTATAGAATATGCTAGATTCTAACATTTTATGCAATGATCCGTTCGTAATATCACTGCACCAAAGTCACAAAGACTATTGCCCATGAAATTACAAAGTCCTCTAACGGAGATTGTTACAAGACAATTCCTTAGGTATGATGTCTCTCACTCAAAGTACATTCCTTTGAACATCCTTTTGCATAAATGTTTCTAATCTAGACATAGATTTTCAATATTCAATTCCCAATATGGACACATTTCCATATTTTCCATATGACAACTTATTCTTAACAGAATCTTATCTATTCATAATAATGTCGATATGGTCCATCCAGTATGGAAACATTTACATATTTTCCATATGACAACTCATTCTTAATAGAATCTTTTCTATTCATAATAATGTCGATATGGTCCATCCAATACCATGCTTCCAACTACTCACAAGCAACCAATCCTCGTCGAACTTTGGATTGTCCTTTGATAGTTGTTTAATTATTTTAGTCAAAACCGATTCTAGTCCTTGTTTCCCTCTAAATGCGCTAGACATTTGGAAAATTTTAGAATGGTCAAATATTAAAGCATTTGCAATCGACACTATACCCGAAGCGTATGGGACACAATGCATAATGTTTTATTTGCTATGTTCTCAAAATTCGAATTGTGAAAAGGAATGCCGTAATCATAATCGAAATTTTAAGAACACACTATGTTTCTTTGACTAAGTTATTAACATTCCACAACCTAAGCCTTTAGATTTGAAATGAAGCATAATATTCTCTCCTTTAATTATAGCAAAACAACTATTCCATCCTTACAACTTTGCAAAGAATGACTCTTGTTTTCTATAATTAATATTGCCAACTTGCAATACTTGCCTTGATAATCATACAATCATAACATTTATGCTCCCACTATCATGATGATTATTATAAACATAACACTTATGCTCCCTCTAGCTTTGACATGTATTCATAAACATATTAACTTTCAGAAAAACAATACCTATTGAATTTTTTAAGTCCATGTTTCTAATACTTAATGCTTTGATAATCTTTTATCAAGGCTTCTTGAACTTATAAACTTAAGACTAATTGCCAAACCTCACAATTCAAATTATGGAAAGGGATACCATAGCCATAATCGAATTCGAGAATGCAATTTTACAATCACTATCTTCTTAAAATCTTTCTTAGTGAAAGCATTTCCTCACAATCATTTTCATGAGGGAGGAAATCTTATGACACTTAGATTTAAACGGTGTATGTGTTCCTATCCATGTGAATTGTTAAAACCAAAGTTTACGACAAATTGTAACTCATATGGACCGAACTTTCTTAATCTTGCTTTCTTGCCTTATGGTAGCACAGCTACCCACCATATCTTCCAAGTAGTTAAGCAGCTCACCCTTTCCTAATGTGACAACCTGAAATTTCCATTCTATACAAACAGTATCACTTCAATAGAAGTTATAACAGTCATAGTCGATTTTCAAACTTTTCGTATAAGTTGGAGTAATTTAGGGTTTACACTTCAGTAAACATCAGGAGAGTGGATGCGCTACGGTTTTGTGCAACACTGTTATTCCAACACTCAGATATATTAGAAATCATTTTCGGGATAAAAATATTTTCTGTCAAAATATTTCAGGACTATAAATAGATTTCTGAACTAAATTCATTCATTATTCACATTTCCAACTAGAGAAAAGCCATTTTCTCTCTCACGGATCTTCGGGTTTTCATCCTAGATTGTGAGTCTACTTTCCTAGATGTGTTTTATTACTTGTTTTATGCTTTATAACATATATTACATGTCTAAAGTACAAGATCCGGGAGCTTACGGCCCAAGAACGTTCTTGGGGTGTAAACTCCAAAACAAGGCCTAAAAGCTACCTAGTCTCATTTCCATGTGAGGTATCTAATTAAGGACAATATGTATGAACATTAGAGGCAATAAATCAATTAAGAACCACAAGTTATAGGAGTTTACGGCCAAGGATATGCTCTTGGGCTGTAAACCCCTTTTTCAAGGGCTAAGAGTGCCCTAAACACCCCTAAGGCTTTAAGACAATTACCCTTTGATACTTGTAACTTGAATGGGAAGAAAATGACATCAAAAGCATCCCTTAAAGGGAGTTTACGACCAAGGAACATCTCTTGGGCCGTAAACTCCAAGTGAAAGCACAATTGTGTGCCTAAAGTCCCCTTTAGCCTTAAACAAAAACATAGAAGCTATCCTACATGTGCAAGTGACTTAAAGAATTAAAACCAACACCCCATAGGAGTTTACGGCCGTAAAATCTAGGGGATATGGTCTTTAGGCCGTAAACTCCTCTATGGAGCATTCTAGGGCCTTAAACTACTTCAAGAATTATTCCACAAGTACTAGGCTTATTCTAGGATTTAGATAGCACCTTAAAACACCCAAAACCACCAAGTGTGGAGTTCACGGCCGTAAACTCAAGTGTTTACGACCGTAAACTCCAAGGGTGGGGTTTGTTGGGTGGTAAACTCATAATCTAGGTTCTTGGAAGCTTTAAACCCCTTTAGCTTGTCCCATAACAACTTAGATGCAATCATTAGGACCTATAACACTCATACAAAGTGTTTAAATGTTCCTAAGTGTCTCAACTTATTTTGTTAAGTTATTATTTGGCTAATTAGTTAGATATATGCTCATTATATGATAAATAGGCTCGTGCATGTGAACAAGTCTCCGTTTGCCACTTAGCACGGTATCCGACACATCAATCCAATCCACTCACCACAAGTGAGTTCATACCCCTTTAATTAACCTTTGAAATGCTGTTAAATATTTTAAATACTTTATGGGGGGATACAAGTTAAATACTTATAGTTATTACATCAATCACATGTGATTACATTAATCACATGCGATTAATAACTAGAAAACCAATGATTTTATCACTGTTCAAACTGTTTATCAAACTGTTTTACTTCAAAATGTTTTACAAACTCTTTTACTTATCAAATGCTTTTATTAAACTTTGTTTTACTTCTTATAAATTGCATGCCCATATGTGTATAGATATATAAGAAATGTTTAAAGGGCTTAGGAAGGCTATCCACCCTATTTCCTTTTCACGCATTGAGATGTGGTCTGGTGGGATTTCGGGTAACCGTCCGAAGGTCGTTTCAATATTAATTATGTATCAAATATACATGTATAGACATAAAAGTACTTTCATATTCATACTTATCAGTACATCATCAGTAAGTTACCATCGGGGTAACATAGGATCATACTACTACAATTTCTAGATAAATGAGTCAGTTCATTCATGAGTTAATACTTATTACTACGAGTACTTATACAACTATACTAGAAAGAGAACATACACAACTATACTAGAAAGAGAACATATACAACTATACTAGACAGAGAGCATATACAACTATACTAGAGGAAGAACATATACAACTATGCTAGAACAGTTCATTTCATTACATATACATGAATACGTTAACAATTGTGATCCATTGTATCGGAGCATGTCTTAATTGTCATGGCCCGAGTTGTAGCCAGAATTCTCTTGGAGGGAGAGCGTGAGTTTGCGTATAGATCTATACTGGATTGACTATCCTACACCTTGCTGCTAGCTACAGCCGGACCTGCAGGTCTGCGGGTGCCAAACGTCATTCCGTTATTACGACCATTCATTATGTCGTTGTTACCAGTCGATAGCATGGTGCAATTTATCACATGATACCTTAATATAAATCCGGTTTAAGGTAGTTAGTACAGCAGTAGTTCTTATAATACAAAACTACAATACTACAATGATTTACGCATTACATATTTTAGTGATAACCTCACTTAAACGTTAATGTACAAATTATATTTTGTTAAATGATAGTTGCACTTGGGAAATTACACACTTTTACATCAAACGAGCATACAAAACAGTTAAGCCTTGGTAGAAGGCTACTTTAATAGAAAATATAGGTTTTTCTGAGAGATTCAAACTTTTACAAACAATTACAAACATTTACATACATTTTACAAACTTATACTTGATACTTGTTCAAACATTTTTGGACGACAAATACCGACACTAAAATACTTATGAACTCACCAGCTTAATGCTGATAAACTCTTTCAAAATAACTTGTATTCTCAGGTCATCAATAGACAGGTACCGAGGCCAGCTTTTGAGAAGATGGAGCGCATCCAAGATTCATCTTATTATTTTTATATACATTATTTTTGGTGTCTATACTGTACAGAACACGCTTGTATTAAAATTATATATTTAATGCAATGGATGATGTTGTTTGCTTATTTACATTTACTGTGTTGTGATACTTTACATGACGTCCTCCGCCCCAGAACTTTTCCGCCGTTCTTGGTTTTGGGGTGTGACAGATTGGTATCAGAGCATTGTTTATTGTGAATGAAGTATATCAACCCATAAAAGATATACTAAACTATAAACCCATTCGGGATTAAAACACTCTGACCAAGAGTCTATACTTTAAATACTAAAATATTTAATTAAGTATACTAGTCTGCATTCATACTAAAACCAGTGTGAGAACGACAAGAACAAAAGTATTACGATTGTTAAATATCACAGGTAAGCTCGGGGATGTATGGTCAGTCCTGGGAATAGCATAGCCTGATCAACTATGCTGGTCCAAGGAGTGATTAGCATATGCCCTAGAATGGTTGTGATGTGTTAACAAGTCTAAAAACTTACCAACAATACCACAAGAAGATCAATAGAACCTAAACTTAAAATACTATAGGTGTATTTTGTACTTCTAGCTACATATATACTATAGCTTTATACCTCTCTTCTCGCATAGATTGAAATGGCTGGATTCCATCACGGCGACCCGTACTTTCCAAATGAAGGAAACGCAGGATGGCTAGAAGCAGAGTCTGATGATGAGCACCAAATTCCGTTGGATGATCATCAAGCTGAAGGCTTCTCGGATGGATCGGACTCTGAGCCCGAAGTCAACAACCTACCTCCAGTAGGTCAAGCCTCGAACAACAACCCTCGACCAGCTTTTCCAGGTCCCACTCCCTTGTGGGTAGATAACTTGAATCGCTGGAGTGAATAATAGGGTCAACCCTTACCCTAAATTGGGGACCGAAGCTTTTACAACGTCAGCGAAGGTGGTTCTGCTGACCGAGCTCTGCCCATCATAATCCGCAGAATAGATCGTAATGTTGAGCAAGGTCGAGCAGCCATCGACCGGGTCGTGGAGATTGATGCCAACTCTGGTGTCAACACAGTTCGCATTCGCCGTCTCGAAGAAGACATGGAACGGACCCGGAGAACCAATGAAACCCTACAACAACATCTGGTTGCCTCTCAAGCAGAAGTCATGGAACTTCGAGCTCATCAAAGGGCTCATGAGCGACAGCTTCAAGAGGTGGTCCGTCAAATGAGAGACCTCAGGGTTCTCCTGAGGAATACTCATCACCGTTAGATGATGTCTAGTACATCATTATCTTTTGGGTTAAGGATTAGCCTTTAACATCTGTGCTCTAAGTAGCACTTATCTGTAAAATATTCCTAACTTTCAGTACTCTAATTAGGAATCTAAGAACCGTCAAATTTTCTGTATGGTATGATGTAAGACCTACTGTTAGGTCAATTTTCATTGAGCTCGTTACATCAGTAATACCAGTATTATTAACAACTACCTACTCTATGGGAAGAATCTTTACACTTGTGTTTTCCTACAAATCTTCATTATTATGATCTCAAACACTCATTCAATTGTTGGGCTATGGTTAGTTAGTCCATGTGTCACTCTCACCTTACTTACAAATTGATTCTTACCACTTTTCTCATCTTTATGAACTTATAGCTGAAAGATGCCTCCTCGCAAATCTCCCCGGAATAACCCTACACCTACACCACCTCCTCCACCTCCGGTCATCGATACAGCAGCCCTAAATGCTGCCGTAGCTGCAGCAGTGGCAACTGCCATGGCACAGTATCACTCTACTGATGCCAGCAGAGGTGGAACCCCTGTTAACTCCATTCCGGTTGAAACTCCTATGCGCTCGAGAGAGTGCTCTTACAAGGATTTCACCAACTGTAAGCCGAAGTCCTTTCATGGGATCGGCAGAGTCATTGCTCTCTCGCAATGGTTCGAGAAGACTGAATCAGTCTTCGAAATTTGTTCATGCCCTGCTGCGAGCAAAGTCAAATATGCCACATGCACCTTTGAAGGAAAGGCCCTGACGTGGTGGAACGGCCATGTTAAAGCTCTAACTCTCGTCGTGGCCAACGACATAGGCTGGGAAACGATGAAAGACCTCATGGTTGAGGAATACTGTCCGAGGGGCGAGATCCAGAAACTAGAGCAGGAGCTTTGGAGCCTGACCATGAAGGGCACCAACATTGTTGCTTATACCGCCAGATTCAGCGAACTGGTGGCCCTCTGCCCTAATATGGTTCCCACTGAAGGGAAAAAGATCGAAAGGTACATATGGGGGCTAGTGCCTCCGTATCAGGGGAATGTCCTATCATCATACCCCGCTACCTTCGATAGTGCCACGCGACTGGCACAACGACTTATTGACCATGGTGTCAAAACCCCTGCAACCACAACAACCCTAGCCATCCCGGAACCCTCCAAACCCGCTGACACCAAGCGGAAGTTCTGGGATGACAAGAAGAAGCAGCGAGCTGCCAAAAAGCAGCAAATTGTGGCAGTGCATGCCGCGGTAACCCCTGCTGCTGCTACTGCTCCGATGAAGCAGTATGCTGGAAGTTTGCCAAAGTGCAACAAATGCAACTTCCACCACAACGGCCCCTACCGTGAAATGCAGTGCTCTAACTGCAATAGGAAAGGACACACCGTCCATTTCTGTAAGTTCCCAGTACAACCGATCACACAAGTCCCTGGCTCTGGCGCGAGCCCGACTTGCTATGGATGTGGCGAAGCAGGCCACTTTAAAAGGGACTGCCCCAAGGTGAAGAATGTTGGGGGAGCAGGGAGGGTACTAGCTATAGGCCACGGGGAAGCAGTTGTTGACCCGACAGTGGTGACTGGTACGTTCCTCCTCGATAACTCCTATGCATGCATTCTGTTCGATAGTGGAGCGGAGCGAAGCTTCGTGAACCATAAATTTTCTCGCATGCTTAAACAACAACCACACGCACTTAAAGAACAACTCACAGTAGAAATGGCTAATGGAAAAACTGAAAGTACGAATAGCATATACTTAGGTTGTATCCTAACCCTAGATAACCATTCATTCCCAAACGACCTCATGCCTGTCTCAATAAAAAGCTTCGACGTTATCATAGGCATGGATTGGTTGAGTCTTCATCGCGCCGACATCATGTGCTTCGAGAAAGCAGTCCGTTTAAACCTCCCGTCTAGCGAAACTATTATCATCTACGGTGACAAACCTGGTGCGAGTCTTCGCATTATATCAAGTATTCAAGCACAACAATATCTGCACAAAGAATACCACACATTCCTTGCTCACGTCGTCGACACGAGCCTCGAAACGAAAGAACTAAAGAACATTCCAGTAGTGAGCGACTTCCCCGACATTTTCCCAGAAGAGCTACCTGGATTACCTCCGCAACGACAGGTCGAGTTCAGAATCGACTTAGTCCCAGGAGCTACCCCAGTAGCCAAGTCGCCCTACCGCTTAGCACCAGCAGAGATGCAGGAATTATCTGGTCAACTTAACGAACTGCTCAGCAAGGGCTTCATAAGACCAAGCTTCTCACCTTGGGGAGCACCGGTCTTGTTCGTTAAGAAGAAAGATGGATCATTCCGTATGTGTATCGACTACAGAGAACTCAACAAACTGACGGTCAAAAATCGTTACCCTCTGCCTCGCATAGACGATCTATTTGACCAACTGCAAGGGGCGAATTACTTCTCCAAAATTGATCTAAGATCCGGATATCACCAGTTACGGGTGCTAGAGGAGGATGTTCCAAAGACAGCCTTCCAAACTCGTTACAGACACTACGAGTTCGTGGTGATGCCATTCGGATTGACCAATGCACCCACAGTTTTCATGGACCTGATGAACAGAGTATGTCGACCTTACTTGGATCAGTTCGTCATCGTTTTCATTGACGACATCCTGATCTACTCCCGAAGTAAGGAAGAGCATGGCGATCACCTGCGACAAGTTTTAGGAACTTTACGAACAGAGAAACTCTATGCGAAGTTCTCGAAGTGTGAATTTTGGATCCGAAGAGTCGAATTCTTAGGACACGTGGTAAGCGAAGAGGGAATCCACGTGGACCCATCCAAAATTAAAGCCATTAAGAACTGGTCAGCACCGAAGACGCCTACTGAAATTCGTCAATTTGTAGGCCTCGCTGGCTAATACCGCAGATTCATTCAGAACTTCTCCCGAATAGTGAAACCTCTTACAACCCTGGCCCAGAAAGGCGTGGCCTTTGACCGGGAAGAGAAACAAGAGAGAACGTTCCAAACGCTCAAGCGAGCCTTGTGCACCGCGCCAATACTATCTCTCCCTGAAGGGATAGAAGACTTCGTAGTCTATTGCGATGCATCGAACCAAGGGCTCGGGTGTGTTCTGATGCAGCGAGGTAAGGTCATCGCCTACGCCTCCAGACAGTTGAAGACACACGAAGTTAACTACACGACCCACGATCTTGAACTGGGAGCAGTGGTGTTTGCTCTGAAGATCTGGAGACATTACTTGTATGGAACGAAAAACACTATCTTTAGCGACCACAAGAGTTTACAACACATATTCGATCAGAAGGAGCTCAACATGAGACAATGACGGTGGGTCGAGCTACTCAGTGATTACGAATGCGATATTCGTTATCATCCGGGTAAAGCCAACGTAGTAGCAGATGCCCTAAGTCGGAAGGAATATTCTGGTCGCAGGGTCAAGTCATTGTCAATAACCATCCATTCACACTTGTCTAATCAAATTCAGGCGGCCCAACTTGAAGCCATGAAACCTGAAAAGGTGACGAGTGAATCCCTCAGAGGAATGGACAAGAATTTAGAAGCCAAGGGTGACGGAGCCTTATATTTCATGGACCGGATCTGGACACTGAAACACGGTGGTTTCTGAGACTTGGTCATGACCGAGGTGCACAACACTCGGTATTCCGTCCACCCAGGTTCAGATAAGATGTATCTGGATCTTAAAAAGCTATACTGGTGGCCTAATATGAAAGCAGAGATTGCTACCTTCGTAAGTAAATGCCTTACTTGCGCAAAGGTAAAGGTCGAGTACCAGAAGCCCTCTGGTTTACTGCAACAACTAGAGATTCCAGAATGGAAGTGGGAGCGGATCACTATGGATTTCATAACCAAGTTTCCCAAGACAACGGGTGGACTTGATACCATATGGGCCATCGTCGATAGATTGACCAAGTCTGCACACTTCCTGCCTATCAAAGAAACCGACAAGATGGAGAAACTTACGAGAACATACATTAGGGAAATCGTACGGCTACATAGTGTACCTATATCCATTATCTCCGATAGAGATAGTAGGTTCACCTCAAGATTCTGGCAATCACTACAGCATTCCCTGGGAACAAGGCTAGACATGAGCACAGCCTACCATCCACAAACCGACAGACAGAGTGAGAGGACAATCCAGACTTTAGAAGATATGTTGTGTGCTTGTGTAATTGACTTTGGAAAAGCGTGGGATACCCATTTACCCCTCGTCGAATTTTCCTACAACAACAGTTATCACCCGAGCATAAAGGCAACACCATTTGAAGCCCTCTACGGCCGAAAGTGCAGATCCCCTCTGTGTTGGGCTGAGGTGGGTGATACCCAATTAGCCAGGGGGAATGATTCTGACAGTACTCTCACCAGTCCAGAGATCATTCGGGAAACGACAGTGAAAATCGTTCAGATCCGTGAACGATTGAAAGCCTCTAGAGACCGACATAAGAGCTACGCTGATAAGCGAAGAAAACCTTTGGAATTTCAGGTGGGAGACCGAGTCCTTCTCAAAGTCTCACCCTGGAAGGGCTTGATACGCTTCGGTAAGCGTGGGAAGCTTAATCTGAGGTACATAGGGCCTTTCGAGATTCTCGCAAGAGTCGGGCCCGTAGCTTAAAAACTCGATCTACCTGACACACTTTGTAACGTACATTCTACATTCCACGTATCTAACTTGAAAAAGTGTCTGTCCGACGAGACTCTCGTAATCCCACTCGACGAGATCGAGATCAACGAGAGCCTCAACTTCGTGGAAGAACCTGTAGAGATCATGGACCGTGAGGTCAAGCAGACGAAACAAAGTCGTATTCCTATCGTGAAGGCTCACTGGAACGCCAAGCGAGGACCAGAATTCACTTGGGAACGCGAGGATCAGATGAAACTGAAATACCCTCATCTTTTCGCTTAGTTATTTGTAACTTCTTATTTGCTTAAATTCTAATTTCAGGACAGAATTCCTTCTAACGGGGGGATGATGTGACAACCCAAAATTTCCATTCTATACAAACAGTATCACTTCAATAGAAGTTATAACAGTCATAGTCGATTTTCAGACTTTTCGTATAAGTTGGAGTAATTTAGGGTTTACACTTCAGTAAACATCAGGAGAGTGGATGCGCTACGGTTTTGTGCAACACTGTTATTCCAACACTCGGATATATTAGAATCATTTCCAGGATAAAAATATTTTCTGTCAAAATATTTCAGGACTATAAATAGATTTCTGAACTAAATTCATTCATTATTCACATTTCCAACTAGAGAAAAACCATTTTCTCTCTCACGGATCTTCGGGTTTTCATCCTAGATTGTGAGTCTACTTTCCTAGATGTGTTTTATTACTTGTTTTATGCTTTATAACATAGATTACATGTCTAAAGTACAAGATCCGGGAGCTTACGGCCCAAGAACGTTCTTGGGGTGTAAACTCCAAAACAAGGCCTAAAAGCTACCTAGTCTCATTTCCATGTTAGGTATCTAATTAAGGACAATATGTATGAACATTAGAGGCTAGAAATCAATTAAGAACCACAAGTTATAGGAGTTTACGGCCAAGGATATGCTCTTGGGCCGTAAACCCCTTTTTCAAGGGCTAAGAGTGCCCTAAACACCCCTAAGGCTTTAAGACAATTACCCTTTGATACTTGTAACTTGAATGGGGAGAAAATGACATCAAAAGCATCCCTTAAAGGGAGTTTACGACCAAGGAACATCTCTTGGGCCGTAAACTCCAAGTGAAAGCACAATTGTGTGCCTAAAGTCCCCTTTAGCCTTAAACAAAAACATAGAAGCTATCCTACATGTGCAAGTGACTTAAAAGAATTAAAACCAACACCCCATAGGATTTTACGGCCGTAAAATCTAGGGGATATGGTCTTTAGGCCGTAAACTCCTCTATGGAGCATTCTAGGGCCTTAAACTACTTCAAGAATTATTCCACAAGTACTAGGCTTATTCTAGGATTTAGATAGCACCTTAAAACACCCAAAACCACCAAGTGTGGAGTTCACGGCCGTAAAATCAAGTGTTTACGACCGTAAACTCCAAGGGTGGGGTTTGTTGGGTGGTAAACTCATAATCTAGGTTCTTGGAAGCTTTAAACCCCTTTAGCTTGTCCCATAACAACTTAGATGCAATCATTAGGACCTATAACACTCATACAAAGTGTTTAAATGTTCCTAAGTGTCTCAACTTATTTTGTTAAGTTATTATTTGGCTAATTAGTTATATATATGCTCATTATATGATAAATAGGCTCGTGCATGTGAACAAGTCTCCGTTTGCCACTTAGCATGGTATCCGACACATCAATCCAATCCACTCACCACAAGTGAGTTCATACCCCTTTAATTAACCTTTGAAATGCTGTTAAATGTTTTAAATACTTTATGGGGGGGGGGGATACAAGTTAAATACTTATAGTTATTACATCAATCACATGTGATTACATTAATCACATGCGATTAATAACTAGAAAACCAATGATTTTATCACTGTTCAAACTGTTTATCAAACTGTTTTACTTCAAAATGTTTTACAAACTCTTTTACTTATCAAATGCTTTTATTAAACTTTGTTTTACTTCTTATAAATTGCATGCCCATATGTGTATAGATATATAAGAAATGTTTAAAGGGCTTAGGAAGGCTATCCACCCTATTTCCTTTTCACGCATTGAGATGTGGTCTGGTGGGATTTCGGGTAACCGTCCGAAGGTCGTTTCAATATTAATTATATATCAAATATACATGTATAGACATAAAAGTACTTTCATATTCATACTTATCAGTACATCATCAGTAAGTTACCATCGGGGTAACATAGGATCATACTATTACAATTTCTAGATAAATGAGTCAGTTCATTCATGAGTTAATACTTATTACTACGAGTACTTATACAACTATACTAGAAAGAGAACATATACAACTATACTAGAAAGAGAACATATACAACTATACTAGACAGAGAGCATATACAACTATACTAGAAGAAGAACATATACAACTATACTAGAGGAAGAACATATACAACTATGCTAGAACAGTTCATTTCATTACATTTACATGAATACATTAACAATTGTGATCCACTGTATCGGAGCATGTCTTAATTGTCATGGCCCGAGTTGTAGCCAGAATTCTCTTGGAATGAGAGCGTGAGTTTGCGTATAGATCTATACTGGATTGACTATCCTACACCTTGCTGCTAGCTACAGCCATACCTGCAGGTCTGCGGGTGCCAAACGTCATTCCGTTATTACGACCATTCATTATGTCGTTGTTACCAGTCGATAGCATGGTGCAATTTATCACATGATACCTTAATATAAATCCGGTTTAAGGTAGTTAGTATAGCAGTAGTTCTTATAATACAAAACTACAGTACTACAATGATTTACCCATTACATATTTTAGTGATAACCTCACTTAAACGTTAATGTACAAACTATATTTTGTTAAATGATAGTTGCACTTGGGAAATTACACACTTTTACATCAAACGAGCATACAAAACAGTTAAGCCTTGGTAGAAGGCTACTTTAATAGAAAATATAGGCTTTTCTGAGAGATTCAAACTTTTACAAACAATTACAAACCTTTACATACATTTTACAAACTTATACTTGATACATGTTCAAACATTTTTGGACGACAAATACCGACAGTAAAATACTTATGAACTCACCAGCTTAATGTTGATAAACTCTTTCAAAATAACTTGTATTCTCAGGTCATCAGTAGACAGGTACCGAGGCCAGCTTTTGAGAAGATGGAGCGCATCCAAGATTCATCTTATTATTTTGATATACATTATTTTTGGTGTCTATATTGTACAGAACACGCTTGTATTAAAATTATATATTTAATGCAATGGATGATGTTGTTTGCTTATTTACATTTACTGTGTTGTGATACTTTACATGACATCCTCCGCCACAGAACGTTTCCGCCGTTCTTGGTTTTGGGGTGTGACAATTAAGGTGCCTTGCCTTTTATGCGTTAAAAATGAGAACTCATAGGACTCACATGCATAATTAACTCAATTGGAACAGCAAAGAAACAAAATAATGTCACCACGATAGGTTGTAAACCTCAACTCGTGTGCTAGTGATGATCGATAAGGTTTATTTGATTTGTTCTTGATACTTTTCAAGACCATTAAGACTCCCACCGACTGCTTGACATATAATATTCTCTTGTCAATAAACATTTCTTGACAAACAAATATTCAAGAGTTAGTATAGTTTTTATCAAAACACTTCATAAATTGGTCCTAGTTGGTCTTTGTCTTATCCAAGACATCACAACTTTCCACATTTAATGAATGTCATAAACCTTCTTAATACTTGTCACTTATTGCCACAATCTTAACTTTAAGATTTGTTATTGGAACGTAGTATGATTGACTTTTTGATTTAACCATTTTTTCAATTCTTGATTCCTCTTCTTAGACATTCAATTGTACTAAGATTTACTTAGAGGATCATTTGAGATATGGTTCTTAATCATTAAGACCTATTATAAAACATAAAAGGTACTCTCCCTTCTTCTTAGAATGGAGAAACTTTTATCTTTCTGCCTACTTGATTCTTCTTATTCGTTTTGCTATTGATTTAAACCTTTTTAATCAATTCAGAGTTACACTTAATCTTATAGGTATAATCATATTTACTAAACCTTTAGTAAATCATGACGAATATCTTTGTTACACTTATGGTGACCTTGATCAACACACAACTTTGTGTACTCGATCTCCTAGTCCTTCAGTTGACACTTTGTCAATGAATTAGTCTAATTTCCAAATATGAAATTTCTCACTCTTCGTGCAACCAAGTTGCATGATTCCAAATTTCTGTCCAATTGAAACTTGGGCGATGAGAAACTCTCCCTATTTGGTAAATTCTAGACTTTTCATAAACACCATAAATAAGAATCATATCCATTTTTTGTAGAAATATGCAAACACCAATTTTCATAACGATTTCATTGCAAGGAAGTAAACGAATAAATAAATAAGTCAAACCAAAATTTATTTTATTTATAAAAGCAGCGGAAAACATTTGTCCTTACAATTCAAAATCCATTGAAAACTATGTATTTCAAAAAGAAAATTTCTAACAACTCTATCATAACTATCTAAGCTCAAAATCTAATCTTCAAGTCCATGCGATCAAGATCCATTTCTTATGATTAGATTCATCTTGCTCTTTCACCAAGCTTCCTTTCTTTTCATCGATCCTACAAAAACATTCCAATGCAACCTTATCACATCATGTATTTTGAATCAATGAATAAGAACTTAACAAAGTTAGATAGTGGATTTTACCTGAAGCGCAGTCATACTCTTTGACTCTCCCATCTTTGGAATTTTCAGGCTCTTGGGGCAGACTTCTATCCAACGCCCTTTCTCTTGGCAGCAAACGCAGGTCGCTTCTCTTAGAACATCCTCGAAAGCATGGTCGGTTGACTTTCCTAACAAATACGTTCCATTGCGTCGCCAATTCATTTCTGATTCAGCAGCAATGAGCATGTAAGTTAGGTCAATGAGGTTGTTGTCATGATCCATCATACAATACTTTCTTTTGAACTCATTATATGATTCAGGAAGTGACTGCAAAACCCAATTTACAGCCAACTCATTCGGGAATGACACACCCAACATTATCAACCTATCAATGTGTGATTTCATTCCTAGAACGTGGGCACACACGGGTTTACCATCTTCATGTTTCACTTCCAATAGGGCTTTAGTGATGTTGAACCTTTCAATTCTTCGATCTTGTGGGTTAGGGAGAACAATTGGAGGAGGTGGAGGAAGTGAAGGATGATTTCTTGTTCCTCAATCGAATCGTGGAATACCATCTTCATGTGGAATGCTTGTTCCATAGGTTTTGGGAAGACCATAGTTATCGAACTTTGACATCTACAAAACGGGAGAAAACAAATTCAAGTTAGTTGATTGATTGAGTCCTTAGTAAATCACCCAAATGAGGTACTAAGGCTAGGACCCAACACAATACGCTACAACCTAGAAAAGGGATGCCGTAATCTAGTTGCAGAATATTTGAAGGTAAGTGAATGATGATTCACTAATTTCCACCATGAAAAACGAAAAAGAAATTTAAGTTTTAAATTTATGAAAACTCCTAAATCCTTTGAGATTCATTGAACATTTCAATGGCATGTTTAAATCTCGATATGCCCCTCTAGTTTGTGACTGGGATGCCGAGGATCACAAAGCGGGTGTGAATAACCATGCAAACTTACATGGTGCCCTCACATGTTACAGTCACCTATTCGATGTGCCGGTAAACCACACACGCTCCACCGTACTATGACAAACATTGAGTCACCATTTGCTACCTTTGCTTAGAACCATTTAGTGTGCCGGTAAACCACACATGCTCCACTAACATCTTCGCAAGGGCACAAAGTGTAATTTCATGGAATTGTATTAATTCACTTTGCCTAAGTAACTAAGATTGGAAATTTGAAAAACATTTAGTTACTTTTGTACTTCATCATACTTATAATGGAAGGTTTCGTTCTATCCTACCCATTCGGCTAATGATCATCCACTAGTCAAGAGTGCGGTGGGTAAGAGTGGATACCTATTCAATCGCCATATTATAGGCAATTTCCTTAAACACCCCTTATAGACCAGCTTCGTGAATGAGGCCTACTAACGGTAAGATTGACTTTTATTGATACACACACACACACACACACACACACACATATATATATATATATATATATATATATATATATATATAGTGTTAGACTTTTAATGTTATATATATAGTATAGGGTGTATTTTACACTTTGAAAATACTAGGTGGTCAAATTTAATAATTATACTTTTAATTCAATTAAATTGCAAACCAAAATTTTTATGGATTTATTAAATCTCTTTTAATTATACACCTTAATTAATTAATAAAACCATAAGGGTGTGAATTGAACTTTTCAAAACATTACTAGGGTTTTAGAATTTAACATTCCTAATTAAACTTTTAATCAAGTTTTAAATTCCAAAACTTGAGGGCAAGTTTTGAAACATTTCAAAACATTAGGGTTTAGAATTTAAATATACATCAAAATTAAACTTTTTAATCAAAATTTAAATTCCAAAACTTGAGGGCAAGTTTTGAAACATTTCAAAGCATTAGTGTTTTAACTATTTAAATTTCAAAACAACAAAACCTTTGGGTTCAAATTTAAACTATAAAACCTAAAGGGGAAAATATGAAACTTTTCATAACAACAAGGATCAAATAACAAATAATCTAAATTAGCATTTAATCACATAATTATCCATATTTGATTTATTTAATGATTTCTTGCAAAACAATTTACCAATTTAATCAAAATAATTAATCAATTATCACATAAGGAAATAAATATTTTATTAATTGATAAATATCTTTAATTAGATCAAGAATATACTCATATATATCATAAAATCAGATTTATATTGATCTAATATGATAAAGGCAAGTATTTCAAAAATAAACAGCAAGAAATCCCGAAAATAGCTCCATCTGACGCTCGAACTCGTCGAGTACCCCCATAGACTCGCCGAGTCCATCATGCAGAACCACAAAAAACGAATTTTTTTTAACATACAAGGCATAAATACAATAGAAACCAATCTAGGATCTGATACCACTGATGGGTTTTAGTCATAAGAACATCCTATGTGCTCATACAAACCCTAATGCTTGGATCTAGGTTTTTCTATTGTACATGCAAGTTATCCAAGACTATAAACCCTAATTCTAACATATGGAAATCGATATTAACATATAATTAGGTTTAAGATATTACCTTGATTGTTATGTAGCAATAACAATCCCAATTCCTCCTTGTATTGACTTTAGAAAGCTTAGAGTCACAAATGTCACTCCTCTAATGGTTCACAAACACCATAAGCAAGAGGATGAAGAGGAGAGAGGATGGAGGCTGCCCAAAACGTGTTCTAACCCTAGAAGAGAAGTTCCCCACGTTTTTGAGCCTTAAGGGTTCCATATATAGTGAGACTATTAGGGTTATCTAACAAGGAAACCCTAATTTGGATGCTTAAGCCCTAAGCAACCCATGAATTCCTTTCCTTAAGGCCTTGGACGATTTCCCCATGGGTTTCCCCATAGAATTCGTCCACTCATCAATATAAGACAATCCATGGCCCAAATTGCAATTATCTTATAATTACAATTCCAGTCCCTTATGTTTAATTAATCCCTTTCAATCACAAAACTAATTACCAATTAATTATTGACTAATATTAATTAAACAATATGATTTCTCTTTTAATATATTATTCTCATAATATATTAATAAATCATATTTAACCCTTTCTCTCCATAATTCATCATATCAAGTTGCTTTGGTGAAGGCAACCCAAAAGGACCATGCATCATCGGGTCAAGTACATACCAAAATAGTTATGGACTTAGACACTAATCCAACACTATCATCATTGTTAAACTGGGCTCAATTTTTTAATTTTCCTTTACTTAATATATCTTTCTATAAAAGACTAAACTACCCCTAATAACATGCTAAAATTTTTTTAATAGTATAAACAAAAGACTAAACTGAACCAAATAACATGCTGAAAAACTAATATGAACAACATGCAATCCTGAAATACAATAAAAAGAAAACAATGATTTATACTAATAACATGCTGAAAAGTAATTTACTAAATAAATAAATAAATAAAAATATCTAGATGCTGAAAAAGTACTTTTTTTTTTTGTAAAGGATTGGCCCCTGAACATGCATTTGACATCTGATTGGCCCCTTAACATTTTTTTTTATCAAGATTAGCCCACGTACAGTTTTTTTGTCCCTTTAAAGTTTTGGCACCTTGTACAGTTTTTTGTCCCTATACAATTTTGGCCACTGTACAGTTTTTTTTTTTTTTTTTTTTTTTTTGCACAATTTTTGTCCCTAAACATGTGTAATCATTGTTGCTTTAAATGGTAAATAATTATGTAGGTTGGAAACAAATGTTTAATGGATAAATCATGGATTTCCTCTAGTAGAATATCAAATGTATATGACTAAGGTGTGAATGCTTTTCTAGAGTTTGTACAAAGTAATAATCCAAAGGTAGATGTTATTCCTTGCCCTTGTGTAAATTGCATCAATTTGTGTTACCACTCAATTGAAAATCTACCTTATCATTTGTTTGCCCATGGCTTCGATGAGAATTATAAGATTTGGTCTCTCCATGGAGAAAAACAACCCAAGAGTGATTCTAGATGCCCTAACAATTCCATTGCTCCTGATGCTATTTATATAAAGGATATTTTACATGATGCTTTCAAATATGTAGACGAAGAACCTGATTCGTTGAAATCACTTCTTGAAGAATGTGATAAACCACTTTTTGTAGGGTCTAACTATAATGCACTTAGTGGATTATTGAAATTCCAACATTTGAAGGGTCGGTTTGGATGGTCTGATGCTAGTTTTGATGCTTTGTTGTTTGTCCTAAAAGATATCTTACCATCAAACAATACCATCCCTAGCTCGATATATAAGTCCAAGAAGTTTCTAAAAGGAGTAGGTCTATAATACGAGAAGATTCATGCATGTGAAAATGATTATGTTCTATTCTGGAAAGAACATAAAGATGCTTCTTAATGTCTAACTTGTGGTACTTCTCGTTGGAAGAAGAATACCAAAAACGTACATTCAAAAGTTTTGTGGTATTTTCCTATCATCCCTAGATTTAGAAGAATGTTTTCAATACCACAAATTGCACATGAGTTAAGTTGGCATGCAGAAGGTCGGGTCAGTAATGGGAAGTTTACTCATCCTCGCGATACCCCTTCTTGGAAGCTTGTTGATAACACGTGGAAAGAATTCGCACAAGAAAAACGAAATCTTAGATTAGCCTTGTCTGCTGATGGTATCAATCCTCAAAAGTCATTAAGTTCCAAGCATAGTTATTGGCCGGTTATCCTAGTAACATATAAGCTACCCCCTTAATTGTGTATGTTAAGAAACTTCATGATGTTGACTTTGTTGATATCCATGCCAAACCTACCTGGTAACAATATTGATGTCTACTTGGCACCATTGATTGAAGATCTAAAGATTTTGTGGGAAACTGGTGTTTATACTTTTGATTCTTATAAGAAAGAATACTTCAATCTAAGAGCAATATTGCTTTGGGCTATAAGTGACTTTCCCGCATATGGTAATCTTTCGGGGTGTGTTACCAAAGGTTATTATGCTTGTCCAATATGTTCAAAGAATACTTGTTCACAATGGTGGCAAAAGTCCAAAAAAGTATGCTTCCTTGGGCATAAAAGATTCCTACCACTTGAACATCCTTTTCGTAAAGGAAAAACACATTTCAACAATCAACATGAGCATGATTTTATGCCACAACCATCATCAGGTGAAGATATTTATGACTATCTGGTGGGATTTGAGACTACATGGGGTAAGAAGATAAAGTCAAAGAAGATAAAGTTAAAGAAGATAAAGTCAAAGAAGGGAGCGTCAAAGAAGGAAAAGTCAAAAACGAAAAAAGAAAGTATCGACAAGAGATCTAAATTTTGTCATAAAAAGTCAATTTTTTTTTAACTTGAATATTGGAAGAAGTTTCCTATTCGCCATCAGTTAGATCTCATGCACATAGAAAAAAAAATGTGACTGAGATTCTTTATGGGACAACGTTGAATTTGCCTCACAATACGAAGGATGGATTAAAAGCACAGCAAGATCTTGAAGCGTTGGGCATTAAGATTGAATTACGACCTCAACCAAAAGGGGATCGACATTGGCTTCCGCCTGCCAAGTACAAATTGAATTCCGCAGAGAAACATCTATTTTATGATACCCTGTCTAACATAAAAGTTCCTCATGGGTATTGCTCTAATTTCAAGAATCTCGTGCCAAATGATGTTTCAAAGATGAATGGTTTGAAGTCTAATGATTGTCATGTACTAATGCAACAACTTCTCCCTTTTGCAATCAAAGGGGTTTTAGATGTGAAGGTGCGGAGAACAATCCTAAGCCTGTGTCATTTTTTCAACGAGTTGTGTAGTAAAGTTGTTGATGTTAGTAAGCTAAGAAAGTTGCAAAGTGACATCGTATTAACATTATGTTTGTTTGAGAAGTACTTTCCTACTTCATTTTTCGATGTCATGACTCACTTAATGGTGAATTTAGTTAGAGAGGTGAGGTTGTGTGGCCCGGTTCATTTTAGGTGGATATATCCATTTGAGAGATACATGAAAACACTTAAAGGGTATGTAACAAATCATCATCGACCTGAGGGATGCATTGCAGAGTGTTATGTGGCGGAGGAGGCCTTAGAATTTTGTTAAGACTACTTAAAAGACATGAAATTAATTGGAAATCCTCATGAACACATTGATGAAAGAATCCGCAGCGGCAACCCTTTATCAAAGGCTACAATCGATGTTGTGATGCTCAGTTACTTGATCAAGCTCATCTTTATGTATTACGAAACATTGTTGTTGTGGAGCCGTATATAGAGTAGGAATTACATGAAACTATATACTCTTATACCATTATCTATCATATAAAACATTATTCTAACTTGTAATACACTTCAGGCAACATATGTTGGAATTGAAGGATCTCAACCCCCGTCACGCTCATAAGAGTACATGGTTGCAGAGCAAACATAGTCGGACATTTATTAGTTGGTTTAAGAAAGAGGTTTATTTTTACATAAAATTGTTAGAATTACAATATTTTTAATTATTTTGTTTGAATTAAATTAATTAGATATTTTTATAATAGGTTGGAAAATGTTTGGCTAATGGGGAAGATATTTGTGATGATGTTCGTTGGTTGGCCAAAGGGCCTAATTTTGTTGTTAGTAAATATACCGGGTTTTCCATAAATGAGTATCATTTTCATACAACATCTCGAGATGATTCTAGAACAACTCAATGCAGTGGGGTATGTTTAGTTGCACATACAATGCAGATTGCTAGTGTAAAAGACTCTAATCCTATGTATGGTGTTGTCACTTACTTCGGTTGTATAAATGAGATATGGGATCTTGATTATCGCATGTTTACTATTCCTGTATTCATGTGTGATTGGGTTGATAGTCGTAGAGTAAAAAAGGATGATTTAGGATTCGCGGTAGTTAACTTTGATAGGTTTGGTCAGAAGTCTGAACCATTCGTATTAGCTAGTCAAGTCAAACAAGTTTTTTTATGTTCAAGATCAAGAAGATGAGAATTTACATGTTGTTGGATTCACACCACATAGGATGTATGATATGTTGGAATTTGATGCTACTTTTGATTTAACACAAGACTCCACTTTATTAAATCTTGATGACGATTTTTTGTGTACGTGCCCGGATGGCGAGGGCATATTAGTTTAAATATTTTTTTGTAGAACAATAAAGTTTTTTGGTATGTTTTTATTTCAGATATTGAATGTGATTAATTTTTTTCCAACTACAACAAATAACAATGTACTTACGTTTATTTAAATCTTGTTGAAACAGGTTGTGTTTTTGTGACATGGAATCGGATTCAGTTTTTGATCACGATGAGGACTAAAAAAAAAGAGGTCCAACAACAAAGACAAAAGCTAATAAAGTGAAACTTGTAGTAACTTCTTATTCTGGTTATTGTTTCCGCTGCAATCATAATGGCCCTTAGTAGATCATCTGTAATAGAGAATAATCGAGTTGAATATTGAAGAACGTTGGTTCAATTTTTGTTGAATTATTGCATATAATTTGGATTGTTATCATCGTTTGGGATGTGTTCTTCATTCATGACTCGATTTCAAGTCAGTAGGTCTTGGCTTGTAATCAAATATCATTTGACGGATGTTTTCCTGATTTTGATAGAATTCAAGTTAATAGGTCTTAACTAGTTTTCACCTGATTTTCAATCTATAGGTTTAGATTGTCTATCAAATATATCATTTTTTATTTTCTTGTTCTAGTTATTTTTTCCGCAGCAGTCATAAAAATCCAAAAACAAATCACCCCCACCCCCTTATTCGCATTATAAATATTAAATTTCAAACAAAAAAGAAAAAAGTTAATTTATTTCTAGATCAACAACAACAACAGTGTTAAACGTAAAACACCATTTTATAAAATAAAAAACATGCATGATATACTTATGGATTATATAAATTTATTACCTCGAAGATGTTAAGGAAGGTAATTAAGGTGATGGTCATCATTCCATTGACTTTCATTATAATAAGATACAATTTTCTGTTTGTTTTTAGAAAAGTAACTTTCCTAAGGAGGATTTTGAGTCATTTTTCCTATATTGATTAATCTTCGTATCTCTCATGTCTTCGAAACTAGGGGTGAGCAAAAACCGAACTGATTAAAAAAAAACCGATGAAACCGCAATAAACCGTAACCAACAAACCGAAACCAATGTAAAAACCAATGGTGCGGATTTCATTATGCAAAAACCGAAGGTCAACGGTGCGGTGCGGTTTTTATCCAAAAACCGATCCACCAAAACCAAACCGCATATATATATATATATATATATATATATATATATATATATATATATATAAACTAAATGTTGAATTTCATTCTTTGAGTTTTACAAATTGAACATTTGGTATAAATTTAATCCATATTCCACAATGCACATATTGAAAAGGAATTCAATTTACTTCGAGCAACTACCGACTAGCTCCAATCCCACATATTAAAAAGGAATTCAATTTACCTCCAGCGACTACCGACTAGCTCCAGTCCCACCGTTTTTTTTTTTTTTTAACCTTCCCTCCTACCTTTTTTTGTTACCTTCCCTCCTACCTTTTGGCTTCTGTTACTCGCGAAATTATAATATAGTTTATGAGCATCTTGTCTTGCGAGTTACGACATCACTCCCAGCAACCATTCTCCATCACAGTCTACTTGTTTAAAACCGAAACCGCACCGATACAAACCGAAACCGTATTTAAAAACCGCAAAACGAACCATTGAAAAACCGCACCATGCGGTTTGCGGTTCGGTTTTCCCTTAAAACCGCATCATGCTCACCCCTATTGGAAACCTTTATGGCATAAGGGCTGCTGGTGCTATATGATTTGAACATAGATAGATGTTATTTAAAACCTACCACATTCATTTGCACCTCTATTATAAGATTTATAAAAATAAAAATTCTCAAACATTAGAACAATAGATTTTCCAAATGGACTTTTCGTGAATGCCAATATGCAAATGTTATTTAACACATGTTAGTGATTGTTAGTGAGAAGGTAGAATAAACGAAGTATATTGTATACACAATACATGAACATAACACCCGACCGACTGGGGATATCTATAATTGTTCTTACACGATTACTAACCTTTTTGTATTGAATTCTCATTCTTATGGAACATAAAATGGAGGAATCAAATCGAAAATGTTATCAAACAAGCTGCTATAATGCACAAGAAATAGCTACTATCATAAGAAAAACACCGCCAATATGGCAGATACATTATTAGATGTCTTCCACATAGGTAACGAACTCGTTATCGTTTTGAAGAATGGTCATTTCTTCTTCTGGCAGATGCACAAAAGCAGTAATACCATCTCCTAACGGAGTATCCATCAGAACCAGACCATTAGCCTCCACATTTGGAACTCGTATTATAACTTCTACTGGCTTACCCCACCCGAAATCCACATTATAAAATGGAAACCTACACAGGCTTGAAATATTATAAGCTCGGCTAACATCACCTTGTAGGGTTGAAAACATGTCTGCCACCTTTTCACCTCCTTCTTGCACATCTCTTAGATCGTTAAGCTCCATTTTTCCTTTCCTTAGTTCAACAATCAACTCATTCAACCTGATTTCACCTGAATCCGCCATCTTTACTATCACCATCCCAAGTATGTTGCCTGCTGTTGTTTGAGGATAGTTTTCTACAAATTTGTTCCTCATGTTCACTGTTAGAAACAAGTTTGATGGCTCTAAAGAACCTGACCTTGTTGACGCTGCACTTACTGCGTGTTTAAACAGGAGAGATGCCAACAATTCAACCCGAGTGGGGTTGGTCGGAGCTGTGCACATTGCCATAACCGTGTTCTTGAGCTCATTTAGTTTTGCATTAGGAAATACAAATCTCCTCGACGAATATTTAACCTTATCTATCTCTTTAATCATGAACTCTGGCATAATTTTGTTACTTGTGGAGGATGAAATGAAATATGGGGCTATTGGGGACTGACAACGCGTCGTAATGGCCCAATTGTTGATGAAGGTGGCCATTGTCAATGCGTCAGCAACCTTGTGCGACATTGACACAGCCACTGCGGCTCCACCACAAGCAAAATGGTTCAGCTGGACCTCGACCAAGCCAGGTCTAGTATTGTGAGCAATACAACTCAGACCATAAGGAAAGAGTTGGTCTAGCGCTTCGTCTTGCTCATTTTTTTGAATGAACTCATCGAGTGGACTATCACTAATAGCTTCCAAGAACTCAGCCCCACCGTCGTTGCAGTTAATGTATGGTGCAGGAGGTGTCGGAAACCTACCTGCCAAGGGGTAGTACTGCGTCAAACACTTAGCTAACGATTGCTTTAGGAGGTTGGAGTCACCACTTTTGTAGTTTGGGTAGAAGAAAACTATTCGCATACGCATGTTGGGGGCAAACTGATCCAGCAACGAGAGGTTATAAGTGTTTAAGTGTGGAGGTGTTGGTGAAGAGGGTCTAATGGTTTCTTGAGATATTATTGTGTGAAGTTGCCTAATGCTTCTAAACCGTTGGACCTTTGCCATGATATTGTTCATTATTGTTGATTGTTGATAAATTGGAAGTAATATGGAGATATTACCATGAATTTATCGATCTTTATATATACGACACTGTGTGCTTGGATTTTGAATATTTAACTGGGACAGGTAACAGAGAAATTAAAAAATATATATATAATTCAAGTGGCCATCTTTAATAATTGATATATTAACCAATGCATGCCCTATAAATAATATTATTACGTTCTATAACCAAGTGGCAACATTAGTCAACGTAGTTGGTTCTACAAATATCTCTTCATTCCCGATTCACCTCTTGCTTTTTTTATTCCCATCACATGCATGCAATCGATAAGGCTTTATAAGTCAACTACTAACTGCACGTTATTTTTTATAAAACAAAGGGTTTGATCGTTTACTTATAAGAAACAACCAGTAGCCTGCACGTCGTTATATATATATATATATATATATATATATATATATATATATATATATATATATATATATATATATATATATATATATATATATATATATATATACACACACTATGTGAGACACGTGTACTATAAATATTATTTATGTACGTACATTGCTGTTTTTTGGTATAAGAAACTTATTCTCTTCATATATATATATATATATATATATATATATATATATATATATATATATATATATATATATATATATATATATATATATATATATATATATATATACAATACCACTTATTTGATATAAGTCGCTTTTAGTTTTCTCCAATTAGAATTAGCATGGACGATAATCCATGGAGATAAAATATGATATTCAATTGTTCGGTTAACCCATAATTTGAAGATATCCGACAGTAATAAATAAAATCGCACGTTTCTCACTGATTGGAAGGATAGAATCTACATATTTACCGTGTATTTGTTTCATATGTTATGTTTGAAAATTTTTAAAATAGTATGCAGCAAGTGTTAGTAGAAATAAGATTGTTAATTTTTTTTATAACCTTTTAGTTTTAAGAAAAATGAATATTATTTGGCTTGTAATGATGATGTTGATGCCCGTATGATCATTGAATATAGCATAAACGGAATCAATTACATATAAATGATGGATGTTGTTTTAGTTGCAGACCATTCATACACATAACAGAAGACAAAGAGAAATACATACGACATACACAACTATACACTAACACATAGTTAGAACACAAGTATAAAAAGTTTGGATCTGAGGTGAGGGTAGAAGCCTAATCCAAACTTGTGTAGAAGCTAGAAACAATTTTCAGTCTGTAGACAGCAGATATTTCACGTTAATAAAAAAGGAAACCGAATAAAAATAGTCATGATGAGCTGAGCTATGTAAACAGATGGGTATTTTGAATTGAACTCAAAAATAGAATGGTAATTGCAAATTTGAATTAAAGTAGGAAATAACAACCAAGTTTGATCACACATATCTAATATAACAATGTACTTTATAAGTACATTGATTTTTTATAGTTGTATTGCAAAATAAAATATTTTTTTCAAAGAATTTCAAACCTGAATGGAAGAAATAACTAAATTAACGGAAACAACTGGAAATACGATGTTTTAAAAAGCAAATCTATGAAAGTACAAAACACCCACCTGTATAATCGAAGAAAGGGCTAAAAATAGGTCAACCTTGTGTAGAAGCTGCAAACAATTAAACATTTTGTGGACATTTAACATTAATAAAAAAAGAAAATGAATAAAAATAACATGAATATAACATCATAGACTTATAATATATTTGATAAAATCAAAATTTTATTAACGGCCAGATCAATCAAACATCAATCAGTAAACTTTCTCATGGAATAATTGTTAAAAATCAAAAAATTATTAACTTAAATGCTATATTCTTCATATTACTCAATGAGCAGGTAAATTAAAGGAAACAAATGGAAATATGATGGTTTAAAAAACAAATCAGTGGTAGTACAATATACCCACCTCTCTATGAAAGTTTTTTCAAAATGGCCTCTAGAAAAATTATGTTTCAAAATAAGAACATAACGTCTATAAGCATTTAGTATATTTATGGCCTAAAGTCATTTAGAGTATATAACTATTTTGCCAGCAACCTAAAACTATATTTAATTTAACAAAAGTTTTAATTTTTAAACAAAATAGCTTTTTGATCAGGTGTGGATAAACAGTGCTAAGGAGAGGCTTATGTAGCATTTTGTTCGACATCTTTTTAAGGTTTAAAAGAAGGTGGGACTTGAAGGGCTATTTGCATGTTTTAAGAAATTATGCAGTTTTCAGTAACATGGTGCTCTTATTTGTTTTTAGGAATATGAACCCGAGGGTATCAACTTGAAAAAGTTAAGAGTTTGTGCAGTATTCAAGTCTTCATTGTTACATAATTAGGTTTTTAAATGCAAATTCTTTTCAAAAAAAAGTTAAATATGAATGTCTAAAATTCAAAAGTTAAACATGAAAACATATATATTAGTATTGATAAGGGAAAACATGCATAAGAAAGTCCTATCTCTCTCAGGCATTTAATCAAACAGCTTGTCTGCAAACATATTCCATTTAAAAAAAAACACAATACACATCAGATTTCATACATCTGAACATCAAACACAATTACCAAATGAATAGCAAATCAATTATCAATGAAAGTAAGAAATCACCTAACAGAATTCTAGGGAAGAACTTGAACTTGACGATTGATACTAAAAAAACATACTACAGAAATATCGTATGTGAAGAAGGAAATCATAGGAAAAGAAAACCATTTCGATAAAAAAGTCTATCAACAGTAGCAATCGGTGATTTCAAAGAAATCAGAAAATAAGGAAGAAAAATGGAACATGTTTGGGTGCGACGGAGATGTAGCTATCGAATGTCTCTGACTGGTATCTTGTCTTTACAGGGGAGTGACGACGAGTAGGAGAGAGTCGACGTGAGAAGAAAGGCCATGTTGTCAACAAAGATATGTATCTGATTGAATGATTCCAGTATAATATTGTGCATTGTATGATTTCACAGACAGAATGATAATTGAATGGATAGGCGTGATATCAGGAAAAACGTATAAAAAAGGTCTACATATTATAATAGTAAGCGTTTTATAAGGAAAGGGTATCAAATAATAATAGAATGAATCGTTCAATACTTTTTAATGCATTAATTATAATTATAATTTTTTTATATAAATCAAAACAACCAGAAAATTACACATGGAATTAATTTAATTGAAAAATACAAAAAAATTACATGTGGCAAGAGGCCTAAGAATATGACATGTGGCAAAAGTTATTTTCTTTTATTAGGGTATATATATATATATATATATATATATATATATATATATATATATATATATATATATATATATATATATATATATAGCGAGGTTGAAAAGAGACTATAAGGAACCAATGAACCAATCGTGAACGTCGGAAATCATAACGAACAACGGCCAAGAAAATAAATGTACACTTTTTACATTGGAGGCACACACACCGGGTTATATAAAAAAATCCACCCTTTACAAAAAAACTCACCATTTTTTTTTCGTTAAAATTTTTTTTAAGCCATGTTTTTTTATCGAAAATAAACCGAATATACCATTGTTCATGATTTTTCATTATCTTTCCATAGAGATTCATAATGATATATAAAAAACAACGATATATTCGGTTTTTTTCGATAAAAAACTTGACCTAAAAAAAATTAAATGAAAAAAAGGAAGTGAGTTTTGTTATAATCCGGTATATTTGTGTCCATTATAAAAGTTTACAACCCTTCATTATGACGTTCGTCACTTTAAATTCCGACGCTTTGGATTGGTTCCTTGGTTCCTTGAATAATAATAGTTCTCTATTGAATTTCTCTCTCTCTCTCTCTCTCTCTCTATATATATATATATATATATATATATATATATATATATATATAATGTGGACGATATATATTGTGTGTATGTATGGATAAATATGAATAAATACTTTAAGCTATATTTAAGGAAGTCGTTTGTATTTTAAATTAAAATAATAAATAGGAAAATACAATTCTCTATAAACAAATAGTTGGATTAGGTGTCTAAGTTCATAACTATAATTGGTATGTACATGAATTGATAGCAACACAGTCCTTTTGGGTTGCCCTCAAACTTAGCAACCGGACAAGGAAATTATGAAATGAGAGATATTAATTTATTATGAGATTAATGAATTAATATAAATGATTTATTAATATGTTAAAAGATTAATATATTGTTTAGAAATCATAATGCTTAATTAATAGTTAGCTAGAAATTAATCAGAATTAATTTTGGTGTTAAAAGTATTAATTATAAAGTGCAGGGACTAGTTTGCAGTTATCAGATAGTTGAGTGGAAGGCTCCAGAGTCTCCTTGGAAGGAGGTGGACGAAACCTATAGGGGAAACCCTAAGGATTTCGTCCAAGGGGGCTTGGATAAGGCCTTTGGATTAGCTTAGGCCCCAAACAAAGGAGTACTAGGGTTTTCCCTAAACCCTAGATTCCTAGGCTATATAAGGAGCCTCCCAGCTCCTAAATTCGGCCACTCCTTCCTTAGTGAAACCTTAGGGCCGAAAATTGCATACCTTACTCTCTCTCTCTCTCTCTCTCTCTCTCTCTCTCTTTCTCTATGATAAGTTTAAAATAAACTTGAAGATCAATTAGATCTATGAAACATGTAGAGAAATAACCAGATAAACAATAAGAACAAGCAAATGGATCAAAAGATGTCGAATGATTAATAAACAATCCTCAGAAGAGCTCGATAAAGAACATCAACTGTAGAGGATTTAGGGCTTACAATAATCAACGAGAATGACAAAAAACACTCCCTTATATGCATACATGCATGCATATATTTATATTAAAACCCTAACGGTTTATCTAAGAAAAAGGAAGCTAATCTAGATAAACATGGATTGACAAGCCCAATCCGGTTGTAAAACAAAAGGGCCCAAGACGCAACACATTAATCTTCAACAATCTCCCCCTTTGCGTCTTTGGCACAGAGGCTTCATTCCCTTTTAACAGCAGATGGTTTCTTCACCATTTCAAATATCCTCGGTATAATGGCTAGAATGTGATGCCTGAAAGTGATATACCACCGAAGCATATCTGTAAAATTCTTCTTGTCTGCTGTAGAGTTCTGCTTGCATCGGTGAACGATGTTTATGATATGCTCCAGGCAATCTGTTGAAAACAGATGCTTGTCTACCAAAGCAAACAAAAACTTGTGTTTATCGCCCTTTGTGAACATGACCGTCAGATTTGTAGAGTCAATTTGCCCTAACTTCATTTTATGAACATCTCATATCTTGGAAGTAGGCTTGACGGTCGGTTTCTTGTTCATTATCTTTGCTATTTCCTGATCCATAATGGTAAGCTCATGGATATAGGAAGCCAACATTCTTTTGAGATGTTTCAGAATCGGTTCATACTCCCTTTGATTTGAGAGAAGAATGTTGTATAGCAGAATCCAATCATGAGGATTCAGACTGGGAAGATCTGCCAGAGAAATAAAATGTTCTGTGTTGGCCGTTCCTCTGTTGACTTTGAAATTAACATTCACAAATTTCCCAGCCAGTGTTGATTTCAGTACCTTGACCTTTACAATCTTCTGTGCACTCCATGTCAAGTACTGTGGTTGACCATACTTCAAATAAAAATCTATCAATTCTTTGTCAACCTTTAAGTTTGGATGAGGGACATCAGCAGTGACATCAAATCAATGAAATGTAAAAGCCTTTCGTGTGATCGGCATGTCAAACTGCGAGTCTTTGGTATTCTCACACTCAAAAGATGCAATCGGTTCCAACCAATACATGGAGGGAAACTCAATCGCTTGATTAATGAGTGTGTCTCTGTCCCATTCTGGAAACAGAGTCTTCTTAGCCTTTAAGGCATCCTCATCCTCCTTAATTCTTCTTTCTTTGGCCTCTGCCTCTTGAGCGATTTTCAGAGTTTCATCCAACTCTTTATCTCTTTTCTTTCATTGAAGAGCTTCAGCAATAGTTTCATCGGTGTCTGACTCGCTCTCAACAAATATTTGCTTTCCAGAACCCGAAGCTAAATTATCCTTCGGGTATGTATTTGTTACACTCTCCTCTCCCCCTTGTCTCGGAAGAACAGGCTTCTCCGAGGCACCCTTCATCTCGCTCAGAATAGTGATTGCAGGAAGGAGTTTGGCCTAGAGATGCTGTCGGATGGTAAGGGTAAGAAAGGGATCATGAGTTTCAAGGACATTAGTCAACTTGTTCTTGACATCACCAGCACAACTTTGAAGAACAGCCCGCTGAGTTTTCAATAAAGAGATTTCTTGTTGTGCCTGGGCCAGTTGTATCTTCTGAAGTTCAATAGTTGCCTGATGCTTTACGAGATCCTCTTTTAAGGTACTCTCGGCTGTTAGAGAAGCAAAACGTGAATCCAAAGATTGAAGAAAAGAGGTGGATTCAGTTTTGAGGTCAGCACGCAGAGCCTCGAACTTGGAAGTTTCACTCTGAAGGGTAGCCGAAAATGAGTCCACAGATGTTTGATACTTGGCCGCATTAGCATCAGCATGTGCTTTGAGAGAATCGAGAAAAATCTGAGTTGTGTGTACAACCTCAGAGACTTCCTTTGTGGCTTTGGAGCACGAAGCGGCTGACTTGTCAATAGCATCAGTGGAGCGATCCAGAGCATCAGTATACGTCTGGATTGCAGATTCGATAAAGGCTTTCAACACCACACCCCCATAGGCTTTATTATCAGCCAACAGACTATCGAGTTTATCATGAATTTCTTGAAGCTGCTGACTGGTAATGGGGGTATCTACATCAGTATCAGTGGGAATTCGGTATAGGCTATAATAAAGAGAATCATACTCTTCATTGTCACCACCCAAAGTAGCACCAGAGGTTGAGGATAGAGAAGGTGATGGTGGTATGGGAATTATAGGTGTTTCAACCACAGTAGTAGCCCCTGTATCAGATACATTGACTGTTACTGGTGGTTGGAAAGGGGTGGTAGTAACGAATTCGGTGATGATTGGAGTGGGGATCAAAGATGTAGGGATAGGGACAGAGGAAGTAATGGTTGAGGTGGGTAAAGAGGTTGGTTCTGTTGTAGTGGGAGTGATGATGATAGGAACAGAAAGTGAAACCTTCTGTTTCGGTGATGGGGGTGGGGTAGGAATTTTAGGAGAAGGTGGAGGAGTGGGTAGTTTTGTGACTTTGGGAGAGACTGGTGGAGAGGGAATAGTAGTATCTGTAGGAGAGGATGGTTTTTGAGGAGACGGAGCAGGAGTTGGCTCTTTTGGTGAAGCGTGAGGAGCGGCAGCCTCTGCTTCTGGTGTATCATTTTGAGCAGATCCAGGAGAAGAGGATCCTTTGGCCCGTTTAGCCATCTTCTTAATCTTCTTAGATTTTGATTGAGAGGGTTCTTCTGCACCATGTTTTCTCTTAGAGGATCTTGGCTTTCTCTCCTTTTGCGTTTCTGTTTCCTTCTTCTCTTCTTTTTCCTTTTTACCAGCCCGCTTGCCACGGTTTGCAGGTTGATCTAGGGCTTCCAAGGCAGCCTTCTGTTCATCAGTCAGAACCCTTGGAGGCAGAGGAGTTCTGGTGCTGTAATCGGCCATGACCCGGCTATGAGGCGTGACACACCTGTACATGGATTCAGGAATTAATCCATAATGTCGAAACTTACTCGGGTCGGAGACAATAATCTTCTTAGTGTGGAAAAAAGCTATTGAAGCCAGAAGAGAATCCTTCATCACGGGGATTTCTAGAGAATCCATGGCTTTCTTCGTGATGAGCGTCCAGAAACGTCCGCAGGAGATCTCAGAATACCGGGTTGTGGTGTTAAGACTCTGAACGATTTGAGACCAGATTATGGAGCCATAATCTAAGTTGATGCCATTGTAAAGACCATAGAGAATGGTGAGAAATCCTTTGCTCGTGGTATCAGAACCGCCACAGCGTTCCACTAAACCCTTGATTAACAGGGTAAGCAAGCCATTCCACTGCGAAGGGAGACAAGACTTCTTGACCTTTGCGATCGTCGTAAGTACATCGGTATAACCCATCTCGTACATCATCGAGAAAAGCTGTGCAGTCGAGACAAAATCAGGTGAGATGACGGATGAATCGACAGCAAGCCTTAAAAGAGAACAAAACTTGGTTTTGGAGATGGAGGTTTTCTTGTCATGGATGGTGAAGAAGATACGATCTTTGTGTTTATCATAACTCGCTGATGTATAAACTTGAGAAAGCAGGGACATCGGAACCGCTTCCACCCGCGTGAGAGCCAACAGCAATGGAGAATATTTCAGACATTCCACCACATGGAGCATGTATGCATCATACAGAACAGGAGTCATCTCGATAATCATATTCTGATTAGGCTTGATGGAAAGCAAAGATGAAGTTGCAGTTTGATCGTGCGCAGAAGAAGAAGTCGCCATTGTTGAATCGAAGAAGAAGATGAACAGTGGAAACTTTTTCAGAGAGAGAAGATACGTGTTTGGTAAATGACAAAGAACACGATCACCCCTATTTATACCGTTCCCTGGAGAGAGAAAATCGTGATGATTATGGAACGAAAACGTCGCCTGAAAAAGCGCGATTGGATGTTATGGTGTATCCCAGGAAAACGTCAGCACACGTGGGTGTGAAACGAATCAACTTCACGCGCCCAAATCATATCTTCGTAACGTTTGAAATTCCTTGTGCCCTTGTTTGGTTACAACTGAAACTTAAAACCACATACCAAACAGCAATAAGAATGTTGGAAAAATTAATTTTCGTGCATAAGAGTGTGAAAGATAAAGAAATAAATCAAAGGTGTTTGAGATGTGAGTGATGTCTATGAAGAAGACATAAGGCGGAGGATTCCGAGCAAGAATCACTTCCTTCAAAGCCAAGAGAGACTTGAAGTGCTTGTGTGGTTTCCCGAGAAATACGATCAATTGTCTGTCAATAAACAATGGAAGGCATCTTTTGATCATAGGCTGTTGGGTGGCTGTCCTCTAACCAAACATCAAGTCTCAACATAAAACTGAGTATTGGCAGAGGTACCTATGAGACCGAGATGATCTGTTGAACAGGTAGGTGGGAATTATCTTGTGACAAGCATGGGATAAACAGAAATCTCAAAAAAATAAAAATAAACTGGACCTCTTTGGGAAGAAATGTCTGAGGTATAGACGATTTCATAAAAGATCACGCAAAAGCAAAATGAGATTTCCAAGTTACAACTTGAGTATATCACTCACCGTCAATTCATTTTAGGGATTGGATTATGGGTTTCACTTAGAACGTGGTAATCGAATCCAAGATCATAAACACAGATGTTGTGTAACCATAAGCTTCAGTGGTAAAGACCGAAAGCATTAAGGGTTACTTTAGGGAATCGAAGGTAAATGTAGAATTTTAGGAGGTGGTTAAGAAACCGAATGTACCTTCTGCTATAGAAGTGTGATAAAGCAGAGCAACTCATGTCTCAAATGAGAAGAGTAAGGTAGCTCTAGACCGAGTGTTGGAAAATAGCCTGATTGGGAAGAAACGACAGGTATTGATCGAATCATTAAGGCTAACTCAAGATCATAGAGGCTTGTGACAACATACAGCAGCATGCTTCTAGGGACTTCTAACTATTTTGAGAGAAAATTGAAACATACCTGCTTGAACACTATCGAAGGTGATACTTGTATTTACCTGTGTAAAGCTTACACCAACCAGAACTAACGAGTAGTGGAAATAAGTAAGAAACTGAATAAAAACAAAAATGAAAATATTTTTGTATTTTAAGATTTTTCTAAAAGAGAAAGATAAAATGTTTTTGTGATTTTGAATTTTTTCTGAAAAAGAAATAAAAACAGAAAGATAAAATGTTTTTGTGATTTTGAAATTTTTCTGAAAAAGAAATAAAAACAAAAAGATAAAATGTACAACAGAATTTAATAAAAAAAAGATGAAGCAGAGATACACCGAGCGGTCTGGGTGTTTCGGTGTCATTAAAATTTCAGAACAGAGAGGGACCGAGCGGTCTGTCTATTTCGGTGTCATTAAAATTCCAGAACAGAGAGGGACCGAGCGGTCTGTCTATTTCGGTTCCATTAAATCTCCAGAGCAGAGAGAGACCGAGCGGTCTGCCTGCTTCGGTTCCTAATTCTTAGATAGAGATTTGAGGATTCGGGACCGACTCTCCTACCATCATACCTAAGCCTTGTAGAATTTTGTTGAAGGTCGCTTCAGGAAGAGCTTTGGTAAAGACATCGGCCAACTGATCAGTGGTTCGAACAAAGTGTACTTCAACGTTTCCATCTTCCACGTGATCTTTGATGAAGTGATACCTTAGTGCTATGTGCTTGGTCTTGGAGTGTTGCACTGGGTTATGACAAATCCTAATTTCACTTTCAGAGTCACAATATAGTGGGATCTTTTTCATATTGAGTCCATAGTCTCGGAGTTGACTCTGGATCCAAATCACTTGAGAGGTACATGAAGCAGCGGCAATGTATTCTGCTTCAGCTGTAGACAAAGACACGCACGTTTGTTTCTTTGACTGCCTGCTAACCAACTTCCCATTGAGGAATTGGCAGCCGCCAGTGGTGCTTTTCCTGTCGAGGCCACATCCACCAAGGTCTGCATCTGAGTAGGCTTGAACGAAGAAGCCTGAGTTAGAAGGGTACCACAGACCTAAAGAGGTAGTTATCTTGAGATAACGTAATATGTTCTTCACTGCAAGCATGTGAGGCTCCCGTGGATTTGCCTGAAACCTAGCACAGTAACAAACAGAAAACATTATGTCAGGCCTGCTAGATGTAAGATACATTAGAGAGCCTATCATTTGACGATAAAGCATAAGATCAACAGCCGGTTTATCCAGGGATGGTGTGAGCTTAGTGCCGAACGCCATTGAAACTTTGACCTTTGAATCTCCCTTCATGCCAAATTTTGCTAAGAGAGTCTTCGTGTAAGCTTCCTGGTTAATAAAGATGCCTTCAGGTCCCTGTCTAATATTTAAACCAAGGAAAAAGTTAATAGGACCCATCGAGCTCATTTCAAATTTATTCTCTATCAGCTTTCTGAATTCAGCTGTTAGGCTAGGATTCGTTGAGCCAAAGATGATATCATCGACATAAATTTGAACGATCATAAGGTGGTTACCTTCCTTTTTGCGAAAGAAGGTTGGGTCAACCGAACCTTGTTTGAATTTGGACATCTTTAAAAATTTAGTCAGCGTTTCATACCAGGCTCTCGGTGCTTGTTTCAGACCATACACGGCTTTATCCAAAATGTAACAATGATCGGGATAGTTTTCATTCACGAATCCAGGAGGTTGCTCCACATACACAGTTTCTTCGAGTTCGCCATTGAAAATGCACACTTGACGTCCATTTGAAAGATATCAAAGTTTTTGTGAGCAGCATAGGCAAGAAATATTCTCACTGATTCCAGCCTAGCTACAGGAGCGAAAGTCTCTTCATAGTCAATGCCTTCCTCCTGACAGTATCCTTTTACGACCAGACGTGCTTTGTTTCTTATAACGTTCCCTTCCTTGTCAAGTTTGTTCCTAAAGACCCATTTGAGACCAACAACCGAGGCATCTGGAGGAGTTGGAATAAGACGCAAAACTTTGTTCCTTTCAAATTCATTCAGTTCATCTTGCATAGCTTGAACCTAATCGGAGTGATCAAGAGCAGTGTTAACTGTCTTTGGTACAACTTTTGATATGAATGAGTTAAACATGCAGAATTCGACTTTTGAGAACAAGGAAGTTTGTTTTGCTTTGAGTTGTGATCGAGTCAGAACTGTATCTGATAAATTACCAACAACTTGAGAGACAGGATGATCTCTGGTCCATTTGGTGAGAGGAGGGTAGTTTGGATCAAAAGATGGATCTAATTCAACATTTATCATTTCTTCTGGTTCGAACAGACTGTCCAAGTCGTATGACATATCAGCATGCTCCCTCTCGACAAATAATCTTACATGAATTTCTTGAGAATCTTGAGCTACAGTGGTTTCTTGTGGTGCTGAGATTTCGGGCGTTGATGCACCTTCGGTTGGTGAGGCACTTTCGGTTGGCGAAGTGTTGTCGGTTAGCAATGTGTTTTCGGTTGAAGTTTGAGACCTTAGCTCCCCCTCAACTTGTGAGCTCGGCTGGGATGATGATGGTGGATCCTCCCCCTCGACTAATGGTGGATACTCCCCCTCGACTGACGCATTGTGTTGGGAGGGTCTTTTGAACCAGATTCTTCTTCATTCATTCTTCTTGCAGCATCGTCAACAAGTTGCTTCAAGTGATCTACCCTGTTGTCTGCTGCACTGGCTTCAGAAATAGTGGCCTTCTCTGGTTCATCAAAAAGCTCCATGAAGTTCTCGAATAGATTAGCGATCGGGGTTGTGACTTGGCCAGTTTGAGGAAAGATTTCTCCAGCTGTGTCTTCGTTGGCCTTTAGCTTTTTGACATAGCTATCATCAAAAGTCACGTAGTAAGTTTCTTCTATTTTCCTTGAACGCTTGTTTAACACCCTGTATGCTTTGGAAGTAAGAGAATAGCCCAGAAATATCCCTTCGTCAGCTTTGACATCAAACTTGTTGCGGTGTTCTTTAGAATTGAAAATGAAACACCTGGAACCAAACACATGGAAAAACTTCACATTTGGCTTCCTGTTGTTGATGATCTCATAAGGAGTGAGAGTGAAGCGCTTGTTAAGATACGACCTGTTTTGTGTAAAACAAGCAGCAGAATTAGCATCAGCCCAAAAATATAAAGGTAAGGAAGCAAAACTAAGCATGGTTCGGGCAGCTTCACATAAGGATCGGTTTTGTCTTTCGACAATTCCGTTCTGTTGAGGTGTGTAGGGAGCAGAGAAGTTGTGACTGATTCCCTTTTCTTCCAGGAATTCTTCAAATTCTTTATTTTTGAACTCCAACCCATTGTCGCTTCTGATGTTGCGAACGACCTTCTTCAGTTGTACTTCAATCTGCTTGATGAACACTTTTAGCTTGTGAGTCGCTTCAGATTTAAGCTTCAGAAAGAACACCCATGTAAAATATGAAAAGTCATCCACAATAACAAGAATATACTTGCTACCACCAATGCTTTCGATAGAAGATGGACCACATAAATCAATATGAAGTAATTCTAGTGGTTCAACAACTTTAGTGTTTATTATGGATGGATGACTTTGACGACTCTGCTTCCCCATTTCACATGCAGCACACAGATGATCTCTATCATACTTGAGCAATGGAAGACCTCTAACGTGACCTCCAGTAACAAGTTTGTTGATATCTTTGAAGTTGAGATGATAGAGTCTTCGGTGCCATAGCCAGCTTTCGTCAGATTGTGCTTTGGATAACAAGCAGATGGCTGGGTTTCCTTTGATGGGTTTGAGATTTAAAGGAAACATTTCGCCTTTACGCTCCGACTTGAGAATAACTCTTTTCGTCTTCTTCTCAATTATCTCAGAACCCTCATCGTCGAATGAGACTTGAAGACTGGTACCTCCAACAAGTTGAGATACACTGATGAGGTTATGTTGTAATCCTTCCACATATGCAACCTTCCTTATTGTGAAATCACCATTTGTAATCATTCCATAGCCTTTTATGGTGCCGAAGGAGTTGTTCCCGAATTTGACATTTCCACCATTTGAAAGAGATCTGAATTCTCTTAGCTCTTCCTTCCTTCCTCTCATGTGACGCGAGCAGCCACTATCAATATACCATTCTTCGTCAAACTGCTTGTCACTGATAACCTGCAAAAATTAAGCAGATTTAGGAACCCAGAGCTTCTTGGGTCCACGTGAGCCTTTTACAGGAACAGGAATAGTAAGAGATATGTCAACTAAATATGTTCTTTTTATTAGTGTTGTTTCATCTTTCTTTTTGATGGTGAAAACTTTGATTTTATTTGGATTTGACGCTTTTGGTATTGATTCTGGTTCAACATCTGAAACCTTCTGTTTTCCTTTTTGTTTAGCTGATGACTGAGATTTTTGAGAAGGAACAGAGTGGAATTTAGGACAAGGTGGAGAAGAGATAGAAGATTTTGAAGAGTTAGAAGAGTTAGAATGAGATAGCTCAGATTGGTATGACTTTTTCGTTGAAGATTCTAGGTGACTCTTTTGCTTTTGATCAACAGTAGGACCAACCCTAGAGTTTTGATCTCTTTTGATTTCCGAACCAAACCTGTGCTTTCGGTTGAAATCATTTTCTGAACCGAACCTATGCTTTCGGTTGTTGTTATGCTCTGAACCGAATCTCTGCTTTCGGTTGTCATTTTGCTCTAAACTGAACCTCTGATTTCGGTTGTTATTTTGCTCTGAACCGAACCTCTGCTTTCGGTTGTTATTTTGCTCTGAACCGAACCTCTGCTTTCGGTTGTTGTTTTGCTCAGAACCGAGCCTCTGCTTTCGGTTGTAATTGCTCTCTGTCGATCCAACAGGATTTTTCTATGTTTTTAAATTCCTGTCTTGATGTGAGAAATAGGCATTTTGCGATTGCCAAAATTGTTTTCTTTCTGAGAGATTCTTCCTGTATCTCTGATTCCTTTCTCGTTTTTGATTTCTCATCTGCTTTGGTTGATGATGGATGTTAGCTTTATGTTTTTGGTTTTCGTTGACTGATCCACTCTGAACTGATGAAGTTTCACTTGGGGATGTGACTTCTTTTGCAGGAATTTCTTTCTCTTGAGGGACATCTTTTGTACCACTGGTACTTGCCACGTTGAAGCTATCAGGTTTATTCAAAGGTTCTGGTACTTATCTGCCTTTGCTTTTCCATGAAGTCCTTTCAGACAGACCTATCGTTTCATCAGCATTGTCAATGGGAGCTGACCAGAAGAACTCGTCACAGCCATCAACATTGTCTCCGTTCACAATAACTGTGAGTTCAGCAGTCTGATGTTCGGTTACACCTGTGACCTTGTACACCTGATTTGGAGTGGTTCTAACTTTTTGGTATACGACTGCCTTCTCTACAAGGATCGGGGACTTTTGTTGGGACATCCGAGCGAACTCCACAGAATTTTCTGAAATGAGATTTTTGTGGTTCTCGGGTTCGTTCTTGACAAATTCTGAACAATCAACCGTGTCCTCTACAGAAATTTCACTCATATTATCGTCCTCATTAAGCTCAGATGCATTTTCAACATCAATTTTATTTTCTGAGCTTAAGTTGACATTCAATGAGTCAAATTTTTGTATGGTTTCGGTTCTTAGCTTCATTTTATCATTTTCATCCAAAAGGTTTTTGAGCATGTTCTTGTGGTCCTTGGATTGAATGAAAGATTCTATTTTGTCCAGTCCATACATATATGTTGGATTAACATCCTCAGACGAAATAACACTCTCACAATTATATGCTTCAGCATCAATTTCATCTTCCTTAAACTCAAGAAAGGGTAAAATCATGCGATGAATCTTTTGCCCTATTTCACAATTCATATGAAGCTGAGTAATATTTGTATAAAGACGTTTGGCAATCAAACAAAAAACATTTCGTTGTTTCAAAAGCTTTAAATTGTCTCTTTGCAAATAAATGTTTTCATCTTTTATTTTGATTAATTCCGACTCCTTCAGTTCGATCCACATCCGCCGTTCCTCACTCTTCGAAGACACCCTGCTTAATTGGTCAGTTAGGTTAGAATTAGTGACCCGAGTTTGAGTTAAACTACTATCTAGATGAGAGATTCTTGAATTAACAATTTTTAATTCTTTTTCATATGAGCATTGTGGGACTTTAAATGAGACAAAAACTGATTGTACCTTCTTGAATCAGTTCATCAAGTTCGTTGAACTGCACGCTGAGTGGTTTGGCAGTAAAGCACAGATTCTGTTGTTCCTTTATGTCACCATTCCCACCATCAGTGTTGTATCCCCTCATCTGAGATACGTCGGACACCATTAAGCATCTTCCTCCACTGCTCTCTTCTTTCACTACATAAGCCTTTCCATGTGAAGGCTTCCTCACTTCATCATCTTCGGAATCGGTTGACCAGACCTCCACGCCACCGAACTCATCATAAGCTACCGAACCCTGCACAATTAAAGCATTCATAGGAGGGTTAACAGTAGATTTCTTCATCCTTAATTCATCAAGCTTTTTCAGCAACACAACTTCTTCATCATTTTCTTCATCATTTTCCTCATCCTTTTCTGCCATCTTTTTGAGGACGCAATCTTTTGCATAGTGGTTCTTTCCTCCACAATAATAGAAGCTCACTCCCGAATCTCCTTCACCCTTCAGTTCCTTCTTTGACTCTTCAGTCTTCAGTTCATCTTTGACTTTTTCAGAGCTATAACTCCCTTGCCAGTTTCGGTTCCTGTTAGTGGGGAATCTCTTCTTGATGAATCTCTTGGGGTTTGACACCATCATAGCATAGTCCTCAGACGTGAGATCATAATCATCCAAGTTGAGATCTTCGTCCTCTATCACCGTTTTGCTTTTCGACAGGAGGGCCAATGAACCTAGACTTGAAACCACGTTTTTCTCCTGTAATACGATCTTTTCTTGAGATTTTAGGATGCCCACCAGTTTTGCCAAAGAATAGGATTTGAATTGCTCGTGCGCTTTAACTGTGGACACAACTGCTCTCCACTCATATCTGAGTCCATTAAAAAACGTAACCTTATGTTCAATAAGCTTCCTTTCGATGTCATGTTTGATCATCTTGCTAAGAAGATGATTGAAGCGATCGAACGTTTGAGTCACCGTTTCTTCTGCTCCTTGCTTGAACTCACCAAACTCAGACAAGAGTAAGGTTTGAATGGAGTGTTCATGATCTTCGTCTGTAGAGTACAGTTCACGTAGCCTTTCCCATATCTCTTTTGCAGTCGTGCATGAACTTACCAGCCTAAAGGTATCGGATTGAAGAGCAAATCTGATCAATCTTAACGCTTTGATATTGCACTGAAATTTATCTTTTTCGTCTTGCGCTATATCTTTAACATCTTTCAGAAGATCGTTATACTCTTTTTGATTTTTAATAATCCTTGAAGTTGCTGAATGAGAAAAAGGTCCAGAGATGATTGCTTCCCAGATGAGGTATCCATTATCCTCAGATCCTATGACATAATCTTCAAAGTGATTCGCCCAGACTTCATAATCATGAGTGTACATGATGGGAATCTTCGTTGTTGATCCAATGTTATTTGAAATATTGATGGGATTGGATTGCGACTCGTCCATAATTGATCGAATAACCTGTTCAAAGATCAGACTTGTAATATATCAAATTAGGGCAAAAACAATAAATATCGAGATACGTCAATTATGAGATGACGGCTCAATAAATATCAATGATTGCGGAATAACCCTAATCGAAGCTTTTTCACAGAAAAGAAGTGTATCGATTACACAGCCTACTGCTCTGATACCAATTGATAAGTTTAAAATAAACTTGAAGATCGATTAGATCTATGAAACAGGTAGAGAAATAACCAGATAAACAATAAGAACAAGAAAATGGATCAAAAGATGCCGAATGATTAATAAACAATCCTCAGAAGAGCTCGATAAAGAACATCAACTGTAGAGGATTTAGGGTTTACAATAATCAACGAGAATGACAAAAAACACTCCCTTATACGCATACATGCATGCATATATTTATATTAAAACCCTAACGGTTTATCTAAGAAAAAGGAAGCTAATCTAGATAAACATGGATTGACAAGCCCAATCCGGTTGTAAAACAAAAGGGCCCAAGACGCAACACATTAATCTTCAACACTCTCTCTCTCTCTCTCTCTCTCTCTCTCTCTCTCTCTCTTTCCTTCTAGTTTCCTTCTTGCTAGTTCTTGGGTGTGATTCCATTAGAGGTATTACATTTGTAGTGCTAAGCTTCCAAGAAGATCAAGATCAAGATCAAGAGGATTGGTAATTGTTTACTATAATAATTGAAAGGTATGTAGCTCTTAAACCCTAGTTAGTTATTTTCGAAAATAGCCTCTCTCCTCTAGGGTTCTTGTTTTGCAATTCAAAGTTATATGTTCAATAGTTAAAACATAGATCCAAAGTAGGTTGCATGTGAACTTAGGAATTGTTTTCTAGTTTATTTGTTTTACCTAAAACCCATCAGTGGTATCAGAGCCATTGTTTGTTTTAAATTGAATTGCTATAATAGTTGAATTGCAAATTAGGGTTTATAGCCATTAAACCCTAAATGCCAAAATTTTAGATTTTAGGGTTTTGGATCAAAGGGTTTTCGAAAAACCCTAGCCTCCATGAACCTTAATCGAAATTAGGGTTAGGATTTTGGAAACCCTTGACTCTTCCCTTAAAATTTCAAAATATGCTAGCCTTTTTAAGGTTTTTTGGTTTTGGAGAATAGTTGCCTGATTGGATAATTGAGAAAAATAACGAAATTATCCTATCCCCATATTTTCGAAATCTAGAAAGGATATGAATTAGGATTAAATTAATTGTTTAATTTAATTAGATAATCCTTACAAGATTTAATTAATTAATTAAAAGTTAATTAATAGATAAATATTAAATCTAGTTAGTTGGTTTATTTTAAATTTAAAATTAATGTCTTAATTTTTGAAATTTATATATAAACCCTAAAGTTTTAAAAGACTAAAACACACCTTATATATATTATAGTTAAAAGTTAAATATTATATATGTATAAGACTATGGTCAGTCAAATCGCTAGTATGCCTCATTTACGAAGTTAATCTGTAAGGGTGGTATAAGGAAACTGCCTATAAATTGGTAGTTGAATAGGTGTCCACTCTCACCTACCACTTCCTTGATTAGTGGAGAGTAGTTAGTAAAATGGATTTGATGGGACAACTACATCTCATTAAAAGTATAATGTTATTAAAGAAAGTACTAGAACATTTTTTTCAAAAATCCCAACTCTAGTTACTACAGGAAAAATGTGAAAAGTATGTTAGTCCATAAAATTGCACATTATGATCTATTGGTGGTTAGTGGAGCGTGTGTGGTTTACCAGCACACTAGTAGGCACTAATAAAGAGTAGTAATGGGTATCTCATAATTATCATTTTGATGGAGCGTGTGTGGTTTACCGACACATCAATAGTTAATGATAAAGACAATGAGGTTACCAAGCACATTTGCATGGTCATTCACATCTTCTTTGTGATCCTCGGTATCCCAGTCACAAATAGAAGAGCATAATCCGATATTTAAACATGATATTGAAAAGTTCAATGAATCTCAAAAGACCTAGGAGTTTCCAATACATTTAAAACTTAACTTTCTTTTTCGTTTTTCATGGTGGAAATTGGTAAATCGTCATTTACCTACCTTCAAATATTCCGCAAATTGGATTACATAATCCCTCTTCCAATTTGTTGAATGTTCTGTTGGATCCTAGCCTTAATATCTCTTTTGGGTGTTTTATTAAGGATTCAATCGACTAACTTAATTTCTCCCGTTTTGTAGATATATGAATCTAACCATGGTCTTCCAGAATCCAAAGGAAAAGGTATTCCTGCTCAAAGTGAAAGTATGTTCTACAATGAAGGTGAAAGATCAATCCCTGCCATGTGGAGTAGCTTGACTTCACTTCCTCCACCTCATCCCGTTGTTCTCCCAAACCCACAAGACCGAAGGATTGAAAAGTTCAATATCACTAAAACCATATTGACAATGAAACATGAAGATGGTAAACCCGTGTGTGCTCACGTCCTAGGGATGAAATCACACATCGATAGGTTGATAATGTTGGATGCGACCTTTCCCAAGGAGTTGGTTGTGGACTGGGTTCTTCAGTCACTCTATAACACCGAAATTTTTTCAAAACTAAAATTTTCATTGTAAAATCGCTTAATCATAAACACTTTTCACAAAATCCCATTTTATGTAAATTACAAAACAAAACTCCTAATAATCCAGGACCCTCAAAACGTAATTCTTTCTCCGGTGTGTACAATCAAGCCGGTGTTGTCCCGTGACCCTGAGAGAAACCTGAAACACACAACACAAAACACGGTAAGCACGAAGCTTAGTGAGTTCCCCAAAATACCACATACAACACATACGCCACTCAAGGCTACTGTACTACCCTCCGGTCGATGTGTCTCAGCGGGACCCTCCAGTCCCATAGCTCGTTGGGCCCTCTAGCCCGGTCTAAATCATTGAACCCTCCGGTCCGGTCTGTATCGTTGGACCCTCCAGTTCGGTCTATATCGTTGGACCATACGATCCGGTCTATACCATCATATAACATACATATATCACATAGCACATAATCTCATACATGGCACACAATCTCATACACAATCTCATACATAGCATATAAGACCTTCCGATCAACTCATAATACCACTCTAGGTAACGTATAATGAGAAGACTCACCTCATGTAACTCGGTGCACGAAATCTCGGACTCCGTGAAATAGGATCTAGCCTCCACCTAATGATACGAAAATAAACACTCGACATCAACACATTTCCCAAGACTAGACCATTCCCTCTCTTAGCACTCTCGGGAGGGTAAAAGACCATTTTACCCGTCTCAAGGCTCAAATACTCTAAAGTTGACCAAACCCTAAAAGTCAACAAAAGTCAACGGTCAACCCTTTAACCAGACTTGCCAAGTGCACTATTGTGACTCGGTGAGTTCAGTCATGAACTCACGTGCTCAAAATCCCAAATGACTCATTGAGTCACCTCCCTAACTCAGCGAGTTACCATCTGTGTGGTTTATGGGGAAAACCCATCCTACTCGCTGAGTCTGTTCTTGGACTCGGCGAGTTCAAGCCATGCCCAAACTCAAATGGCCTTCTGAGGTCAGATCTGCTACTCTAATCCATAGATCTAACCTCCCCAAGCTCAATAAACACGTTACAGTTTGAACTTGATACACATGCAACATCCAAATGACACTACTTGATGATTTAGTCCCAAATACAATACTCTAAGTTCATTTCTTCCATAACCCAACATAAAGCAAGATGGATAACCTCCTCTGGACCACTATGAGTCCAGATCTGAAGTCTAAACATGATAAGGGACTTTATTCTCAACAAATACTCTCAATAAAGGGCATAGGAAACCCTAGATCCATGGATGTTTAGCAAAATAGAAAGAGGGTCGATATGCTACCTCAAAGATGATGCCCTCTGCTTGAAATCCAGAAATGTGCAACCTCCTTGGCCTCCTCTAAGCTGTAATCAACTTCTTCTTGAAAAACAACCCCACAAGGTCCAATAATGGCTTCTTCTCTCTCACTAATGCTCAAGCACAATAAGGGTTTCTCTCAAGGGTCTGGTAGCCGCAAATGGTGGCTATAAGCCCATTTAAATAGGTCTCAAACCTCGGGGATTAGGGTTTCATTAAACAACGTGGACTCGCCGAGTCCGCCATTAAATTAGTTCGACCGTCCGCACTCCTACTCGGCGAGCCTGAGCGCCTACTCGCCGAGTTTCTCTCCAAAATCTCAAAATAATTGCATAAAATAAGATACCTGGGAATCTGAATGTTACAATTCTCCCCCACTTGAATTAGATTTCGCCCTCGACATCATTCATTAACCACACATAGATTGAAATCATTAACCCGAAAGGCACCACTGAAAGGATCTCATAGTACACTGATATCTTTCTCCATGGACACCTGAAACCACACAGAAATTCCATAATGAACGAAATTTAAACCAACTTTTTCACCGCTAAATACTCCTTCCCAATAACCAAAAACTCTAGGGGCCTGACCCTCCGCCAGACCGCCTACTCTAGCGATCACCATGATATTCGATCCTCAAATATCAACCCTGATTACTCATTGGCTCTCTTATTATTATAAGACCAAACCCACAACCGACTATCACTCACCCAAAACCGTACATTCAAGTTATCTGAATCATGCCCCAATAACGAAAGGGTTCACACCCCCACCGAGGCACATACACTAAACTGATATCAGAACCTACTCGAACAAAGAATCCTCAACACTCTGCCCCCGAACACAAAAGAAATAACCACGTTCGCTCGGGAGTGTCCACATACATCACCATAATAAGCTCTAGCTCATTTCTCATATCTCTCTCTAATACTGAGCACCAGGTCAACTTTTGACTCCATAGTTGAACCTCAAAGATCACCCATAATAGGATCCAAAATGTCTCACTAACTCCCTTCTCGCGTCAACTATCTCGGCCCAGTGACACCCACGTCATGAAATTCTCTTTACCTCATACGGAAACTACAATACAACTGAAGATTGACCCGACCCCAACCTCTGATGTCTACTGTGCATATCTCCTGCATATCCCGCGGTATCTCCCACACTCGAGTACTGACCTATACAGGGTTTAGACATCCGATGGCAACAATACCCCCCATCCAAGAACTCAACTTAGAATTCTATAATCTCAGCTCGTTTACCCACACACCATCAATGCCAAACTCAACTCAAGAGTTTGGTCCGACCCCAAAGTTGGAACCTCGTGTCCCGATGAAACATTCACCTTATGACTCAGCTTGCACCCCATGCGAATAACACTTTTCCAATCCCCTGATGTTGCGATAATCACAACTCAAATCAAAATATAATGATTCCCAACATGGAACGAGACCCCAACCTCGCCCCTGGTTCAACCACCAGGTCCCTAAAACTCAATACTAGGGCTACTCAAGCCCAAAAATATTCTGTATCATACCCTGATCGGAGAGTACTTCATCATCACAATCTCTTGCCGACTAGCGAGTACTATGGCTCCCCGCAGCATCACGAGGACCTCTCAATGACTAGTGAGTACGACAGCTCCTCGTAGCATCACAACCGTCTCTAACTAGTGAGTACTACGGCTCCCCGTAGCATCACAACACCCTCTGACTAGCGAATACTATGGCTCCCCGTAGTATCGCAACTCCTTCTCTCTGACTCGTGAGTACTACGGCTCCCCGTAGCATCACAACACCCTCTGACTAATGAATACTATGGCTCCCCGTAGTATCACAACTTCTTCTCCCTGACTTGTGAGTACTACGACTCCCCGTATCATCATAACACCCTCTGCCTAATGAATACTACATCTTCCCGTAGTATCACGACTCCCTCTCTCATCACCCATAATCTCATTCTCACTACAGCACCACACTACATCCACTAACTCATGCTCCACAGACTATCATAGATAGCTACACACACTTGTCCCGAATATGCATCACAAATTATGACGGCAATCGACATAGCAAAATATCTTTCCATGCTGAAATCCACATTCTTAAATAATCCCTTCTGACGACAATACCCGAAGGCTCCCACTGGAACCATAGGTACTTGATACACCACTAGTCGTCTCGAACTCAAAATTCTGAAATAACTCTGAAATCGTGACATATACTAGGATACCTCGGATCACCATTACAGAACATCACGATGTCCTGCCTCAACCACTGATCTCTCACTCATGGCATCATACAGAATTATCTCAATGAATTTCCTCATAAATTCATATCCATCTTTTATTTCACACCACACGCAACTTCAGAGTATCCCAACACCCATTTGGAACACGGGGAGATCGCTTGCACTTCAGAGCATGTTGATAACCATTTAAAACTCTTTCCTCTATTTCTCAAAATCCATGCAAGAATACACATACAAACCTGGGAATTGGCTGCCCGATCATCTTCTACCTACCCCAAGGGCATATACAATCCATAATTCGACTCAGAAGTTTTCAACTGCCAATATTATCCTTACGAGCCTTCCACTTGGAACGGCCCTGACCACCACCAGGTTCCTGACCATTGACCACCTGCCGTGGAGACACTCATCCTTTCTCAGACACATACCACATGCATCATCTCGCTCTGCACCTTGCCCCGACCACCCATAATCCTGGTCTCATGAATTCATACCGCAGCTATCTAAATCCCCCTCCTAACCGCTCTTGAAAAAATCTCTGTTTCCTTTAATATGATACCCGGTTCTCCCCCACTTAGGGTTCGAACCATCACCAATTCGCGCACAAACCATTCCACAGACTGTTTCCACTAGCAACATCGCACCTGCCCAAGGAATGTGCTACGTAACGTCCAATAATCTCCTTTAAAGGGATCAAGCAACCTCAAATACTCTGAATCTCAGATGAAATCCTCAGGAACTTCTCATCACGATTGCCTTTAGTCGTTCAAAGCCTCATACCATCCCAATACCGAACATCTCAACTGTCCAGTATTATCTCTAACACTTATATTGAAGCACTAAATCATCATACTCCTCAACCTCGACTTCTCCACCAACGTTGCAAAACATGAATCATCACAAGAACAGAGACCCACTACCATAATCAATACCTGTCAGAGACAGAAGACCCACCACCCTGATATAATCGTCTAGATTACCCGCTAATACCGCTACCACATGCCCCACTATACTTAATTAGGGTGTAACGTGGTCCTTGACCATCTCGGTCCCAACTGACTACCTTCTCATGGTAACTCATTTCCTCGCGGCAGACATGCTGCATGATACACTGGTGGAAAAATCATCCTCAATATCAACCCATAGGGTTTACTCTTAAACCCATAACTTCAAATCTCACGCCTCTCAGGTTTCCCACAAGAAACATAAATACCGCCATTCAGGTCACAGAAGGTGACATCTCCTTTATCGGCTGATTGCTCAACCCAGGCCGCAATCCCCCATACGCTCCATCTCTACTTATCCTTAAGTATCATGACTACATCTGACATCTTACACAAAATACTCTGGAATGCTCTCGACCTCCCTCTCAAGGGATACGTCTTCAGACTCACCCTTGGCCCTCACGCCTAAAACTCCATCGCGTCTAATTTTCGCCTAATCAATCATGACCGGATAACCGGAGAACCACAAACGTCACTCGCTACGAACCACGGTACCTAGCCCAAGACATCTCTTCTCAATCTGCTAAAGTGCATGGTACCTGAACCATGACATCACTCCTCAATTTGCTCCGATGTATGGTACTCGAACCATAACATCACTCCTCAATCTACCCTGATGTATGGTACTCGATGATGGGTTTTGAGCATTCTAACACTTCCTAAGTGTACATGCAACCCTAATAACCTTGGATCTATGTTTGTCTAATTTGTCATGCAAAGTTGAATTCCAAGGTTATATTCCTATCTAGCATACATGGGGAACAATTTTAACATAAAGTATAGATAGAATAACTTACCTTGTTGTTGCTTGTGTTCCTTGAAACCTTGTGAGCCTAGCACCTCAAGTGGTGATGCCTCAAATGCTTCACACAACACCAAATGCTCTTGGAAGAACTTATGAGAGAATACACACTCTTCAAAATCGGCCAAGCCCCCTTATTACTTAGTGTCACCAATTTGGGAGGAGATCATATTCCTTATATAGTGTTGACACATCTAGGGTTAAACCCTAATGTGTCATGACTCTTCATTTCCATGACCCATGGGTTTGTAACTCCCATGGAGCATCCTATGGGTGGAACCCAACTTGATGATCCATGGAGCCTTTTAGCCCACTATACAAGATATGGATGATTTACTTAATCAACCCATATATTTAATTAGTTATCTTTTGATCACTTAATTAATTCTAAATTAATTCTTGATCAAACTAATCAAATAATATTATTAATATATTAGAACTTATAATATATTAATAATCTCCAAGCGTTATTTCTCTCATTTAGTTTATCCAATTGCATGGTGCCATGCAACCCAAATGGACCATGCCGGGTCGGGTCAAGTACATACCAGAAATAGTTATGGACTTAGACACCTTATCCAACAGTCTCCCACTTGGATAAGTCTAGTAACTATTACTGCAAGTATGACTTCAGGAACCGATCGGCAACCGTAGCTCTTTACAAGGTTTCTCGAAACTTGAGAAGATGATGGTACGCCATTTAAGATAAGTGATCATATAATCCTCTGTTCTAGATATCAGTCGGACAAATACATGGAACAACGTCTTACTTATTGTCCAACATTTGTTTCCCGATTTCCGATTTGTTTGACAAAGAACTTTATTGAACACATCAATCTAGTTCTGACCGGGCCCGGTACATAGGTCAAAACAAAATCATCGAGGGGCCCAGATATCAGCTTCTAATCCAAGAAGGAACAGATAAACTTCGACTCATATGTTTGTTCTACTACTCATTGAATTACACATAAGAGCACGATTTTATAACATCGAGTTACCAATGCGTTTTTCGTACAATCAATGCATAACCAAATCGTAAGTAACAAATCATATCTCTAGGTTTAAAGACTTATATGATATTACCGTCTCACGATCACTCGAGATAGAATTCCATGAAGTGATTCCAGTGAGCGTGGGTTGTGTCCAATGCTCAGAACTTATGAGCACTCATGATTGTTGTAGCCTTGTCCCAGACCTCTACAACCAATCATGACAGTCTTGATTCATACCTACTTCCGACATATGACCGACTGTGGAGGTTTGAATAATATGTTAAACCAAACAAAATTATTCTGGAAGTCAAAACATGCAAAAGAAATATAGTAAACGATCGACAAGAGATAGCAACACTTTACTCATAAATAAAACACTTTTATTCATCATCAAATGTCAATTACACTTTACAAATTTCAAGATTATCTAACTACTAAATCTAATATCATCCTTCAGCCCTATGCTCCGAGCATGCTGGAGATGCTTAACCCGAGTCAGTCCCTTCGTGAGGGGATCTGCCGGATTCTCATCTGATGATACCCTCTTTGCCACGAGGAGTCCTTCTTCGATCCGATGTCTGATGAAATGGTATTTTCTGTCGATGTGTCTGGATCTCCCGTGATCCCTTGGTTCCTTGGCTAAGGCAACAGCACTTTCACTATCACAGAAAATTTCCATCGGCTCTTTAATAGCTGGTACAACTCCAAGGTCTCCAATGAAGTTCCTTAGCCATAACGCCTCCTTTGCCGCTTCGCTAGCTGCAATATACTCTGATTCACAAGTAGAATCTGCCACTGTCTCTTGCTTGGAACTCTTCCAAGAAATTGCTCCTCCATTTAGGGTAAAGACCCAGCCCGACTGAGAGCAGAAGTTATCCCTATCAGTCTGGAAGCTAGCATCACTATACCCTACAACTCTCAAGTCATCACTCCCACCGAGGGTAAGAACCCAGTCCTTAGTCCTTCGTAGGTACTTGAGAATATTCTTTACCGCAATCCAGTGTGCCTTGCCAGGGTTCCCCTGAAACCTGCTAACCATGCTCAAGGCAAAGGCTACATCAGGTCGAGTACACGTCATAGCATACATGATCGAACCTACAGCCGAAGCATAAGGTAATCGACTCATTTCTGCTATCTCAGCCTCAGTGCTAGGGCTTTGTGTCTTACTCAGCTTGGCGCTACTCTGGATGGGCAACTCTCCTTTCTTGGAGTTTTGAATTCTGAATCTCTTCAGAATCTTCTCCAAGTAGGTACTTTGACTAAGTCCAATTAGTCTTTTACTCCGATCTCTAAAGATTCTTATCCCCAAAATATAGGCAGCTTCACCAAGGTCCTTCATAGCGAAACACTTTCCAAGCCAGGACTTTACTTCCTGCAAGGTTGGAATGTCGTTTCCTATGAGTAGTATGTCATCCACATACAATACCAAAAAGCTAACTATACTCCCACTAGCCTTGACATATACACAAGATTCATCTTCACTCCTAGAAAAGCCAAATTCCTTGACCTTTTCATCAAAGCAAAGATTCCATCTGCGAGGTACTTGCTTTAATCCATAAATGGATTTCTCAAGCTTACACACTCTATTAGGGTACTCGTTACTGACAAAACCCTCTGGCTGACTCATGTAAACATCTTCAGCCAACTTCCCATTAAGGAAAGCGGTTTTGACATCCATTTGCCAAATTTCATAGTCATGAAATGCGGCTATGGCTAACAGAACCCGAATAGACTTAATCTTGGCTACCGGAGAAAAGGTCTCATCATAATCCACTCCAGGAATTTGAGAGAAGCCCTTTGCAACCAGTCTAGCCTTATAAGTGTGTACTTTACCATCCATGTCGGTCTTCTTCTTGAAGACCCATTTGCACCCTATAGTCTTTCGACCTGGTACATTCTCAACCAAGTTCCAAACTTGATTGTCATACATGGATTGTATCTCGCTATCCATAGCCTCTTTCCATTTAGCAGACTCGGGGCCCGCCATGGCTTCCTCGTAGCTGTTAGGGTCATCATGACTTACTAGTGTCTCATCACTAATAAGTGTCTCACCTTCTGCAGTAATATGGAATCCATAGTAATGCTCAGGTGCACTCCTAACTCTCGTGGAACGCCTCAGAGGTACAGATTCGTCAATTGGCTCAACAGGAGTTTCCTCCTCAAGTTGAGGGCTAGAGTTTGAAGTTCCTTCACCACTTGACTCTTGAATTTCTTCAAGATCAACTTGCCTCCCACTGTCTCCTTGGCTTATAAACTCTCTTTCTCGAAAGACTCCTCTTCTTGCTACAAAGACCACATTGTCACTAGGTCTGTAGAAGAGGTAACCAAAGGATTGCTGTGGGTAGCCGATGAAAATACACCTCTCGCTTCGGGGTTCGAGCTTATCATGAGTCTCGCGTCTCACGAAAGCCTCGCAGCCCCAAATCTTGATGTGGTCTAGTTTAGGTACTTTACCAGTCCACATCTCGTGAGGAGTTTTGGCAACTTTCTTTGTAGGGACTAGATTAAGGATATGGGCGGCAGTCTCTAAGGCATACCCCCAGAATGAGATTGGTAGCGAAGCACGACTCATCATGGAACGGACCATGTCCAACAAGGTTCGATTACGCCTCTCAGCCACACCATTTAACTGCGGTGTCCTGGGAGGTGTCAATTGTGAGACAATCCCACATTCCTTTAGATAGTCGAGGAACTCTGAACTAAGATACTCACCACCTCGATCGGATCGAAGCATCTTAATGTTCCTGCCCAATTGATTCTCGACTTCCTGTTTAAATTCCTTAAACTTCTCGAAAGTCTCTGACTTATGCTTGATTAAGTAGACATATCCATATCTACTGTAATCATCGGTAAAAGTCAAATAATAACGATTAGCATCTCTTGTGGCATGTTTGAATGGTCCACACATATCCGTGTGTATAAGGTCCAACAAACCTTCACCCCTTTCACATGAGCCTGTGAAGGGTGACTTTGTCATTTTTCCAAGTAAGCATGATTCGCAACTATCATTTGACTTTAGGTCAAACGACTCCAAGACTCCATCTTTTTGGAGTTGGCCTATGCGTTTCTTGCTTATATGTCCAAGACGACAATGCCATAATGATGCTTTATCCAAGTTATTATTATTAGTAGAATCAATACACAAAACATTATTTCCTAAGTTATCTACAATAGATACAGCTTCATACACACCATCACAAGGTAATGCTTTAAAATAAAGTACATTATTAAAGAAAGCATTAATCGAACCAACTTCATTATCAAACGAAAAGGTGAAACCTTGTTTGTACAATGCATGAAAGGAAATAATATTTCTTGCCATTTCTGGCGAATAACAACATTTATTCAAATCTAAATTTAACCCACTACTTAGCGATAAAGTATAAACTCCAATCTTGGTGACAGGTGTAACTTTCCTATTCCCCATGATTAAGTTTATTCTTCCTTGCTCCACATTCTCACTTCTTCCTAGTCCCTGCAAGTCACAGCAAATATGAATTCCGCAACCTGTATCAAGGACCCAAGATTTCGAATGGGGTGAGTTATTAGAAATGATAGTGTAAATACCTGCATGGTTGGGTTTGACTTTCCCATCCTTTACATCTTGCTGGTACTTTGGGCAGTTCCGCTTCCAATGAGCTTTTTCGTGGCAATAGAAGCATTCCGCCTCTTTTGGGTCAGAAGAAGGAGTAATGAAACCTTTCTTGGTTCCACTTGAAGAAGAGCCATCAAGGGTCCGAGCCTTGGTACCCTTTTAAGATCTCTTTCTCTTCCTCTCTCGACTCTGCCCGATTGCCAAGACCGGAGTTGTTTCTGGAGTAGGAGTGATAGCAACCGACTTCCCCTTAAGACCTGTTTCTGCGGTCTTGAGAAGTCCCTGAAGTTTGCTGAGGGTGACCTCTTCCTTGTTCATGTGATATGTCATGCGGAATTGATCATAGCACGATGGTAAGGAGTGCAAAATGATATCTATTGCAAGCTCCTCAGGGAAGTTCACATTGAGCTTCAGCAACCGATCCACATACCTTTGCATTTTCTGCATGTGGCTCGTGACGGACTCTCCGTCCTTCATCATGGTCGTTATCATGGAGCAGATGACTTCGTACCTCTCTTGTCGTGCACTTTGATGGTATCTTTCCATCAAATCTTGGTGCATTTCATAAGGGTAGAAGTCTTCATAAGACTTTTGGAGTTCAGCTGTCATGGTGGCTAACATGATGCAAGCCACCTTGGTTGCATCTCTTTCATGAGTATGAAAGTCAGCGATCTCCTGGGGAGTTGCAGTGGACTCGTCAATTTCCTTAAGCTCCTTGTCAAGGACATATTCTTTGTCCTCGTAGCGGGTAATCATCCTGATGTTTCTGATCCACTTATTGAAGTTGGATCCATCAAAGGTGACTTTCCCACACAGACTCATAAGAGTAAAGGAGCCATTAGGATTCGAGCCAGAAGCATTAGTTGAAGACATCTGAAAAAGAAGAACAAGTTTAGTTTAGATTTAAGAGAGTCCTTAATAAAACACCCAAATGTAATATTAAGGCTAAGATCCAATCACAATATAGTATAACTTAGAAGAGGTATGCCGTAATCTAAGCTATACCATATTTGAAAGGTAGGTGAATGACGATTCACCAATTTCCACCACGAAAACCGAAATAATAAATATTTAGTTTTTATTGGTTTTAGAAATTCCTAGATTCTTTGAGATCCAATGAACTTTTCAAAGGCATGTTTCGATCTCGGGAGTGCCCTCCAGGTTTTGTGACTGGGATGCCGAGGATCACAAAACGAGGTGTGAAGTAACCATGCAAATCACTTGGTACCCTTAAAGTTTATCACTCAATCGATGTGCCGGTAAACCACACACGCTCCACCGATACTATAATAAACCTTAAGTCACCCTTTACCTACCTTGTTAAGTCCAAGTTAGTGTGCCGGTTAACCACACACGCTCCACCAACGACTCAGACAAAGTGTAATGTGTAATTTCATGGATTAGCACCTTATTCACATTTTTCCTAAAGTAACTAAGATTGGGAATTTAATAAAACATTTAGTTACTTTATATATTCATCATACTTTGAATGAGAATTTATAAGTCCTTGTCTTACCCGTTCGGCTAACGACCCTCCACCAGTCAAGCAAGCGGTGGGTGAGAATATACACCCATTAAGTCACCATTTTATAGGCAACAACCTTATACCCACCTTATAGACCGGCTTCGTGAATGAGGCGTACTAGCGGTAAGACGACTTGTTCTTATACATATATATATAATTATTAAATTATCATAATATAAGTATAAGGGTTGAATTTTAACTTTTAAAATTCTAGGGGTTGGAACTAAAGTTTTAACTTAACTTTACTTGTTCCAAAACTTGAGGGCAAGTTTTGTAACTTTCAAAACTTTTCATTTCTTGTAACTTATGAGTTTAATAGAGTCATAAAATGAAGACTCTTCATTTTTATAACTCTTGTGTTTTTCTTAATGGTTTTAACTCAAGTGTGACTCTTGGTTTTCCATAACTTAAGGATAAGTTATGGACTCCATTAAAACACATTATGATCAAGAATTAAACTACCAAATAGGTTACAAATAATTCCTATGATCATCTAAAACATCATAAGAACAAGAACATGAATATGAACATAATCAAAAATTACATAAAACTTTGTAATTTTGATAACTAGTTGTTGTAAATGAATTAGCAAAACATTACACCACCAAAAACAAGTTTACAATTACCAAAACAGTTTAGGGTAATGTTTCTAATTCATTTTCCAGCAACTGAATCGAAATTCTGCACTCATTCGACCCTACTCGCCAAGTGCATGAACATGACTCGCCGAGTTGGTTGAAGATACACATGGACTCGACGAGTCCCCCCTATGGACTCGGCGAGTCCGATCGCAGACAGCAAATTTTCGATTCTGTTTTCAACTTTTAAGAACAAATAAGAACAAACAAGCCTAGTCTCTGATACCACTGATGGGTTTTGAGCATTCTAACACTTCCTAAGTGTACATGCAACCCTAATAACCTTGGATCTATGTTTGTCTAATTTGTCATGCAAAGTTGAATTCCAAGGTTATATTCCTATCTAGCATACATGGGGAACAATTTTAACATAAAGTATAGATAGAATAACTTACCTTGTTGTTGCTTGTGTTCCTTGAAACCTTGTGAGCCTAGCACCTCAAGTGGTGATGCCTCAAATGCTTCACACAACACCAAATGCTCTTGGAAGAACTTATGAGAGAATACACACTCTTCAAAATCGGCCAAGCCCCCTTATTACTTAGTGTCACCAATTTGGGAGGAGATCATATTCCTTATATAGTGTTGACACATCTAGGGTTAAACCCTAATGTGTCATGACTCTTCATTTCCATGACCCATGGGTTTGTAACTCCCATGGAGCATCCATGGAGCATCCTATGGGTGGAACCCAACTTGATGATCCATGGAGCCTTTTAGCCCACTATACAAGATATGGATGATTTACTTAATCAACCCATATATTTAATTAGTTATCTTTTGATCACTTAATTAATTCTAAATTAATTCTTGATCAAACTAATCAAATAATATTATTAATATATTAGAACTTATAATATATTAATAATCTCCAAGCGTTATTTCTCTCATTTAGTTTATCCAATTGCATGGTGCCATGCAACCCAAATGGACCATGCCGGGTCGGGTCAAGTACATACCAGAAATAGTTATGGACTTAGACACCTTATCCAATACTCGAACCATAACATCACTCCTCAATCTGCTCCGATGTATGGTACCCGAACCATAACATCACTTCTTCAATCTACTACTTAGAACCTTCAGAATACTCCATGTATCGAGTATGGGTCCTCTGTTTTCGGTAGTACGTGCCCATACTACCTGCCACATCTACCCATACTTTCCACATGGACAATCCTAGAGCTCCTAAGTAGCTACTCAACCTTCTCGTTCACCAATTCCTTCACACGCGCTCGCTCCTCAGTGAAATACTTTACCCTATCTGCGTACTCATTTAAATAAGATTTCTCTCTAGGCTCTTCCTAGATTCCCACACTTCTTCGCCATCAGCTGCGGAAGAACTCCTAATGATGCCAACCATCTACCTCCTAGATATCGTCATATTCACTCAGTAGCTGACTCCCATCATCGAGGGTCCCACAAAGCACAAAGCAAGCATCATTCGGGCATCGAATAATACATAGAACTCACTTTGGGTGGTAACTCCACTTGCTCTCCTCATTCTCAAAGATACCACTGAACTCTGCAACTCTACCCCTCGCAGGTTCTAACTATTCTATCGGTAGGCATCACAATACTCATCTAGGCATCTCTCCTAGATTACTTCCCTACTCTAATCCCTCTCTACAAGAACTCTTGATGAACACTCACCCTCAACACCTATTCGAAAAGTGCAACACAGATAACAGCAACTCCTAGGCTAAGGCATTACAAATCATGCCACTCTAGCCCTAGAATATGAAATACCTAGTGTAACGCCCGCGTTTCCAGGCTAAGCATTATCCTTGATGTAATAGTCTAGGTTAGCCCATGTAACTCTTTTAAACTATTAATGATGAAATATTTGAGTATTATGTGAATTATGTGAATCATGTGTTTATTTTCTTAATTATTATAATTTAATGAATTAAGAATAAAATAAGCATCAAAATTAAAGTATGAGATAAGCCCGATATCTTTGCATAAAGATGTAGTGGTTGAAACAAGGATTCCGAAGATATAAACAATGCCGAAATCCGAGTTATAACAAAGAAGTTATGACCTGTCGAAAATGCGCGGCAGAACCGACAACACTGAATGACGTAAAAAGTGAAATTTACGTTAGAACAATATTTAGCCTTAGTTATCTAAACGAAAGTTGTAGAGTTCATTAAAGCAAGAGCGTGCATAAAAAGAACGCCCAAATCTAACTTCGTATGAGGAAGTTATCATTTTCTAAAGTTTCGACATACAACCCGAATCCTCGATTTGAGATCGAGCGGTTTATAGCCGAAACAATCTAAATGAGAATCGAAGATCTTGTTGTTAGTAGCGAAATGATGAAAAGTTAGGTGAGAACGGACGTCGGACGAAGAAGTTATGAATTTATAACGAATTTCCTGTCCGGGCCTACTAAAATGAAATAATAAAAAATAATGTCAAAATTAGCCGACATAGTCTAAAATAAAGTTGTAGAGCATAGTCTCACCTACGCGTGAATATAAAAAACGTCGAAAACGGAGCTCGTATGAGAAAGTTACGCAATTTAGAAGTTTGACGAGTCAAATTACGCCGAGCGTAATTTGAGTACTCCCAGCGTACTCAGAAGGGTGTAAGTTGTCTGACCAATACTCGAGTGACACCAATTGACGCATGCAGTGACGTCAAAGTACACCCAGCGTAACCAAGTTACGCCCAGCGTAAACTGAGATTACGCCCAGCATAATCCCAGACCCCAGCTTATAAATGGAAACCGAGATCAACCATTTTCTCTTGTTCAAACTCTATCTTCTCTCTAGTCTTTACCTCGATTTGCATACCAATCATATCCCGAAGCCCCGGTATCATTCCCGAGCCCCGAAGCAAGATCCGAAGTCCCAAGGATCCCGAAGAGCGTCATTCTCGAGCCGAAGCCCAGCCCGCGAGGAGTCCGGTTTTTTTTTGTGAAAATCTTCTAGATCTACGGAGAAACACTACTTATGCAAGTCGTAGTGCTGTCCGATCATCTTTAGATCAAGTGAGTGTTTAGTTACTTTCTTCCAACACAATATTATGAAGTATTTAACATAAAATACGTGTTATGTGTATATATTTGGCTGTTATATGTGTGAATGTATATTCACTCTCTTCTATCTCATAGATCTGATTTATTCTCTATGAAATACGTGTTATGTGTGTGTGCCTCATCTGTTATGTGGAATATGTATTGATTAAAGCATGCTATGCAGGTTTTTAAATTATGTATAAAAATTTATATTTTTATCTACTAATATGTTGGGTAGAACATGGGTAGATAGTTGGTGTGTAATAAACAGATGAGAGGCCTCGAGGTTGTTTTGGTTCAGTCATCTCGCGGAGTTTAGATGACGACCACGAACCTTTCTAGATAGTCTTGTGGAACAAGCAGGCTCGCCACCTGTAGGTGTTAATGAACTTGAGTGTTCATTCACTATACTCCATCCCCCCGCCCCCATGGTTGCCTTATTTGACATATATTGTCAGGAAACCCCCGAATGCATGTGTTGTCGCCCTGATGAAATATTCTTAGACTAGGTCCCTTGTGTTAGTTATTTTAGGGACATAAAGTGAGAATAACGGGAATGGGTAATTGGGTTATTGTTGGTTGATGAAAATTAATTTAATTATTATTTGTGGGTTGAAAACCCTATATGCTCACCAGGCTCCCAAGCCTGACCCACTCAGTTTCTTTGTATTACAGGAAGTGGCGCAAGGGCATAAGATGGATGAATCATCAAGTTGTTTTGTTTACAAGTCTGTATATGTATATATTTGTTGAATGACTTGTAATGTTATCATTTATGCTTTATGGTCTGTATCAGAACATGACATCCCCAGTTTTGATTATATAATGAAAATACATTTCTTTTATCAAATGCTTTGGTAAATATTATTTTATCACGTTTTGTTTTTGGGAACAAATTCTGCAACTCTTTCAAATCAAAAGGATTTACTCTGAAATTATTTTAAAAGCATAAATGAAAATCAGTTTTTTCTGGCCGAGATTTTGGGGATGTCACAGTTGGTATCAGAGCATTAGTTTAAGCGAACTAGGAATTTGTAGGATTTCTAAACTTAAACTTAAAATGCTAAGTGAAATCTTGAGATGTGTGTCTGTGATATTTTAGACATGACCACTAGTTTATTTTAGGAAATTTTCCTAAAATGCTTTATGTGCTAAATGTTATATGTTGCCATATATTATATTATTTGTTCGGATCTATGGCCTGTTGCCGACCGGATCTGGAAACCTTATGTGTGTAGGATTCTAAGCGTACGTCTATGATATTAGAACTAACATGTAAACGTTTCAGAGTAATAAGGATGATTTGAATATCTATCGTAAATGAGGATCTAATTTCACCTTATTTGGTGTGTAGATCAAAAATGGTGAGAACAATAAGTGGAGTTGGAAATGCTGATGAAAACAAGAATCAACCACCAGTGACTGAGCAAATACCTGTCGCAGCAGCAGGATCTGAGCCGATAACAATGGCTAGTGTATAAATGATGATTCAAACAATGTTGGATCGTCAAATGGAGGAGACTAGGCGGTTGCTTCAACAGAATCGTGAAGAACTGTCAATTCAAATGGAAGATCCCGAATTAAATGAAGGGCAATCGGAAGGTGGAAACTTCAATGGGTCTGTTGGTCAAGCCAACCCACTGATAGCTAGGCAAAACAACGATGATGGAAGGAATGATGGAATGGGATGAAAGTACAAGGACTTTCTAACTTGCAAACCATCGACCTTCAATGGAAAGGAGGATCCGATTGGAGTTATGGATTGGATCTCAGAAATGGAGTTGGCCTTCATGACTTGTGGCTGCAGAGGCAAGTTGCAGACTATCTATGCGGTGTGTCAGTTCCAAGGTGGAGCCATTCGTTGGTGGAACACTCTAGGGAAGACTTTAAGCCCTAATGAGCCACTGCAATTGACGTGGGCATAATTCTTGGTGCAGTTCAAGCGCAATAACTTTTCGGCCAAAAATCTGTTGGATTTAGAGAACAAGTTTCTGACATTGATGAAAGGCAGCATGTCAGTTGATGAATATACAAACGCTTTCACCGATAAGATGGATTTTGCTTTGCGCATCATACCAGATGAGCTGACAAAAGTTGACCTATATGCAAAAGGAATTCCATGGGACTATGCAGTGCCAGTGCATCAGGCACCTACTCTAGAGGCGGCTATTTGGGCTACCAAGTCTGTTGAAGACATGATCAAGGGAAGGACCGCCGACAAGGTTGAAGTTGGCGAAAAGAGAAAATTTGAAGGAACCTCAGGTTCCAACAAGAAAAGAAAATTTTCGAAGTATGATTCGAAAAAGTTTGGAGGAAAAGGAGGTGAAGCAAAATGGTGTGAGAAGTGCAAGAAAAAGCATTTTGGAAAATGTAGTGAGGATGTAACCTGCTACAAGTGCGGAACAATTGGGCATTTTGCCAATGAGTGTCCGAACAACAAAAGGATGTGTTTTGGTTGTAATGAAGAGGGGCACATTTTGAAAGACTGTCCGAAAAAGAAGGAGGCAAGAAAGCCCAACATTCCACCGAAGCCGAAGGCGAGAGCCTTCCAGATGACACTTGAGGCTACGAAAGATGAAGCTGATGTCGCTTCAGGTACCTTTCTTGTTAAAAAACTACCTGCTCAAATTTTTTTTAATTCTGGAGCCAACTACTCCTTTATTTCGCATGAGTTTGGTAGAAATCTAACGTTGCCTGTTGATAGACTCGATAATGCTTTATTAGTCGAAGTTGATAGTGGCAAGTTCGTACCTGTTAGCCATCGTATGAAAAACATCTTAATCGACCTTAATGGGAATAAGTTTCACGAGGAGTTATTGCCTATCGAACTTAATGGTTTTGACGTCGTTCTGGGAATGGATTGGCTTAGCGCCAATGACACCGAGATATTATGCAAGAAGAAGATAGTTAAAGTAAACCCACCTGGGAAGGAATCGTTTATGGTGTATGGAGATAAACGCAGAGTAAATTCTGGAATCATTTCTCTAATGAAATCCAGAAAGTGTTTGACCAAGGGATGTACATCATATTTAGCATTTGTGATTGATGCTAAGAAGGAAAAGAAGGTGATGCAAAGTATTCCAGTGATGTGTGATTATCCGGAAGTATTTACCGAAGATCTTCTTGGATTACCACCTGATAGACAAGTGGAGTTCAGAATAGACTTGTTACCAGGGACCACGCCAATAGTAAAAGCACCTTATCGATTAGCACCGACGGAGATGAAGGAGCTGATAATGAAACTTCAGGAGTTATTGGACAAAGGTTTCATTAGACCTAGTTCATCACCCTGGGGAGCTCTGATGTTATTCGTGAAGAAGAAAGATGGAAGTATGCGAATGTGCATCGATTACAGAGAGTTGAACAAGGCAACAATAAAGAATAGATACCCGTTGCCAAGGATTGATGACTTGTTTGATCAATTGCAAGGTTCGAGCTATTTTTTGAAGATCGATCTAAGATCAGGATATCATCAGCTAAAAGTAAGGGAGCAAGATATCGAGAAGACAGCATTCAGAACACGATATGGACACTATGAGTTCTTGGTTAGGTCGTTTGGACTAACCAATGCTCTAGCAGCATTCATGGATTTAATGAATAGGGTTTGTAATCCGTTCCTTGATAAATCTATGATAGTATTCATAGATGACATTCTGATTTACTCGAAAAGCCAAGAGGAGCATGGCAAACACTTGCTAGAAGTGTTAGATGTCTTGAAGAAGGAGAATTTGTATGCGAAGTTCTCCAAATGTGATTTTTGGATTCGAGAAGTCCAATTCTTAGGTCACGTGGTCAACCAAGAAGGGATAATGGTTGATCCAGCAAAGATCAAAGTTGTGATGAAGTGGGAACAACCGAAAAGTCCCACAAAGATCCGAAGCTTTTTAGGATTAGTCGGATATTACCGAAGGTTTATCCAAGGATTTTCTTCGATCGCTAGTCCATTAACAGCTTTGACCCACAAAGGAGCTACTTATGCTTGGAGTGATAAGCATAAAGAACCATTCGAGAAGCTAAAGAAGAGGCTATGTGAGGCACCAATTCTATCTCTACCCGATGGAGTTGAAGACTTTGTTGTTTATAGCGATGCGTCTGGGGTTGGATTGGGTTGTGTTTTTACCCAAAGAGATAAGGGGATCGCATATGCATCCCGGCAGCTGAAGGAGCATGAAAAGAGTTACCCAACTCATGATTTAGAGTCGGCAGCAGTAGTTTTTGCTCTAAAAATATGGAGGCATTACCTTTATGGCACGAAGTGAAAACTTTTCACTGATCATAAGAGTCTCCAATATCTCTTTAGTTAGAAAGAATTGAATATGAGGAAACGATGCTGGCTAGAATTACTTAAGGACTATGACTGTGAGATACTTTACCACCCCGGTAAAACAAATGTTGTTGCTGATGCTCTCAATCGGAAAGTTAATCTTGAAGGAAAAAGACCAAGAGCATTGAGAATAGAAGTTTTCTCGACAATTGTGGAACGTATAAAGAAAGCTCAAGAGGAAGCTTCTGAGAAGAATGACCGAAAGGAAGAACATTTGGGAACAACATTGGTATTCGGTATAAACAATCACGGACTGAAGGTGTTCCAAGATCGGATTTGGGTACCTAAGTCTAGAGGAATTAGAGATCTTCTGATGGAAGAAGCTAACAAAACCATCTACTCAATTCATCCTGGTAGCACTAAAATGTATAGGGACCTGAAACCCTACTACTGGTGGCCAACAATGAAGCTTGATGTTGCAAAGTATGTGGTTGAGTGTATGACTTGTGCGAGAGTCGAGACACAACATCAGAAACCATATGGGAGTTTAGAGCCTTTACCTGTGCCTATGGGTAAATGGGAAGACATTGCTATGGATTTTGTCACTAAACTACCCCGAACAAAAAGTGGTCACGACATGATTTGGGTGGTCGTTGATCGATTCACTAAGAGTGCTCATTTCATAGCAGCCAAAGAGAAATGGTCTATGGATAAGCTTGCAAATTCTTATGTGAAGGAAATTGTGAGGCTTCACGGTGTCTCGTTAACGATTGTGTCAGATCGTGACAGCCGTTTCACCTCAAGGTTTTGGAAAAGTCTACAAGAGGAAATGGGTACCAAGTTGTGTTTAAGTACAGCTTACCATCCATAGACTGATGGTCAGAGTGAAAGAACGATACAAACACTTGAAGATATGCTGAGAGCATGTAACCTAGAATTCCTAGGTAACTGGGATGAACACTTACCTTTAGTAGAGTTTTCGTACAATAACAGTTTCCACTCGAGCATAAAGATGGCACCTTATCAAGCTTTGTACGGATAAAAGTGTCGTACGCCGTCTTGTTGGCTTGAGGCTGGAGAAAAGTAGTTTATGGGACCCGAGATGGTCCATCAAACCGCTGAAAAGTTGAAAATAATTAGAGAAAGAATGTTAGCAGCTCAGGATCGTCAAAAGAGCTATGCTGACAAGAAGCGAAGGCCGATGACTTTTGAAGTTGGAGATTTGGTTTTGCTTAAAGTCTCGCCGTGGAAGGGACTTATAAGATTTGGTAAAAGGGGAAAGTTAAGTCCAAGGTTTATTGGACCGTTTAAAGTTCTTTAGAGGATTGGGAACCAAGCTTACAAGCTAGAACTACCAGAAGAACTGAGTGGTATTCATAACACTTTCCATGTGTGTTATTTGAGGAAGTTCACGGTAGAAGTTCCTGATATAATTCCAATTTCTTAATTGAGGATTGATGAAAACAAGAGGTTAATTGAAGAACTAGAGGCAATTATTGACCGAAAGACTAAGAAGCTTCGACGCAAGATGGTCGAATTAGTGCATGTTCGTTGGAAACATTCGAATGGGCCAAATCTCACCTGGGAAACGGAGAATGACATGTTGAGTCGCTATCCAAATTTGTTTGTCGATGTGTGATTCCGGGGACGGAATCATCCTAAGGGGGAGAGAATTGTAATGCCCGCATTTCCAGGCTAGGCATTATCCTTGATGTAATAGTCTAGGTTAACCCATGTAACCTTTTAAAGTATTAATGATGAAATATTTGAGTATTATGTGAATTATGTGAATCATGTGTTTATTTTCTTAATTATTATAATTTAATGAATTACGAATAAAATAAGCGTCAAAATTAAAGTATGAGATAAGCCCGATAACTTTGCATAAAGATGTAGTGGTCGAAACAAGGATTCCGAAGATATAAAGAATGCCGAAATCCGAGTTATAATGAAGAAGTTATGACCTGTCCAAATTTCGTGGCAGAACCGGCAACGCTGAATGATGTAAAAAGTGAAATTTACGTTAGAGCAATATTTAGCCTTAGTTATCTAAAGTAAAGTCATAGATTTCGTTAAAGCAAGAGCGTGCATAAAAAGAACGCCCAAATCTGACTTCGTATGAGGAAGTTATCATTTTCTGAAGTTTCGACTTGGTGGTATGCAGCCCGAATCCTCGATTTGAGATCGACCCGTTTATAGCCGAAACAATCTAAACAAGAATCGAATATCTCGTTGTTAGTAGTGAAACGATGAAAAGTTAGGTGACAACGGACGTCGGACGAAAAAGTTATGAATTTATAACGAAGTTTTCCTGTTTGGGCCTACTAAAATTAAATAATAAAAAATAAATCAAAATTAGCCGGCGGAGTCTAAACAAAAGTTGTAGAGCGTAGTCTCACCTACGCGTGGATATAAAGAACATCAAAAACGGAGCTCGTATGCAAAAGTTACGTAATTTAGAAGTTTGACGAGTCAAATTACGCCGAGCGTAATTTGAGTATGCCCAGCGTACTCAGAAGGGTTCAAGTTGCCTGACCAATACTTGAGTGCCACCAATTGACGCATGCAGTGATGTCAAATTACGCCCAGCGTAATCCCAGACCTCCAGCTTATAAATAGAAACCGAGATCAGCCATTTTCTCTTGTTCAAACTCTTTCTTCTCTCTAGTCTTTGCCTCAATTTGCGTGCCAATCATATCCCTAAGCCCCGGTATCATTCCTGAGCCCCGGAGCAAGATCCGAAGTCCCGAGGATCCCGAAGTGTGTTATTCCCGACCCGAAGCCCAGCCCGCGAGGAGTCCGGCTTTTTTGTGAAAATCTTCCAGATCTACGGAGAAACACTACTTCTACAAGCTGTAGTGCTGTCCGATCATCTTTTAATCAAGTGAGTGTGTAGTTACGTTCTTCCAACACAATATTATGAAGTATTTTATATAAAATACGTGCTATGTGTATATATTTGGCTGTTATATGTGTGAATGTATATTCACTCTATTCTATCTCATAGATCTGATTTATTTTCTATGAAATACGTGTTAGGTGTGTGTGCCTCATCTGTTATGTGGAATATGTATTGATTAAAACATGCTAAGCAGGTTTTTAAACTATGTATAAAAATGTATATTTTTATATGCTAATATGTTGGGTAGAACACGGGTAGATAGTTGGTGTGTAATAAACAGATGAGAGGCCTCGATGTTGTTTTGATTCAGTCATCTAGCGGAGTTTAGATGACGACCACGGACCTTTCTAGACAGTCTTGTAGAACACTAGCAGGCTCGCCACCTGTAGGTGTTAATGAACTTGGATGTTCATTCGTTGTACTCCATCCCCCCATGGTTGCCTTATTTGAGATATATTGCCGGGAAACCCCCGAATGCAGGTGTTGTCGCCCCGATGAAATATTCTTAGACTATGTCCCTTGTGTTAGTTATTTTAGAGACATAAAGTGAGAATAACGGGAATGGGTAATTGGGTTATTGTTTGTTGATGAAAATTAATTTAATTATTATTTGTGGGTTGAAAACCCTATATGCTCACCAGGCTCCCAAGCCTGACCCACTCAGTTTCTTTGTATTACAGGAAGTGGCGCAAGGGCATAAGATGGATGAATCATCAAGTTGTTTTGTTTACAAGTCTATATATGTATATATTTGTTGAATGACTTGTAATGTTATCATTTATGCTTTATGGTATGTATCGGAACATGACATCCCGAGTTTTGATTATATAATGAAAATACATTTCTTTTATGAAATGCTTTGGTAAATATTATTTTATCACGTTTTGTTTTTGGGAACGAATTTCGCAATTCTTTCAAATCAAAAGGATTTACTCTGAAATTATTTTAAAAGCATAAATGAAAATCGGTCTTTTCTGGCCGAGATTTTGAGATGTCACACCTAGTCTATCTCTAGCATGCATAATATCTCATAACATACCTCATATGCATAAAGTAAGGGTATTTTGGGAAATCACCGTTCAGGCTCTAGCTGATTGTACACACTGCTCTTTCTCGTTTTCCCTTTGAACTCTTATTCACTTTAGAAAATCATTTCTTTGAAAACTTTTCACAATTCCTCAATTCGAGTCCAGATTTACCCGAAGGTCCATCCGAATCCCTCATACCAAGGCTCTGATACCAACTTGTAACACTGAAATTTTTTCAAAACTAAAATTTTCATTGTAAAATCGTTTAATCTTAAACACTTTTCACAAAATCCCATTTTATGTAAATTACAAAACAAAACTCCTTCTAATAATCCAGGATGTTCAAAACGTAATTCTTTCTACGGTGTGTACAATCGAGACGGTGCCGTCCCGTGATCCTGAGAGAAACCTGAAACACACAACACATAACACGGTAAGCATGAAGCTTAGTGAGTTCCCCAAAATACCACATACAAAACATACGCCACTCGAGGCTACTGTACGACCCTCCGATCGATGTGTCTCAGCGGGACCCTCTTGTCCTATAGCTTGTTGGGCCCTCTGGCCCGGTCTAAATCGTTGGACCCTCCGGTCCGGTCAGTATCGTTGGACCCTCCGGTCCGATATATATCGTTGGACCCTCCGGTCTGGTCTATACCATCATATAACATACATATATTACATAGCACATAATCTCATACATGGCACACAATCTCATGCATGGCACACAATCTCATACATAGCATATAAGACCTTCCGGTCAACTCATAATACCACTCTAGGTAACGTATAGTGAGTAAACTCACCTCGTGTAACTCGGTGACTCGAAAATTTCAGACTCCGTGAAATAGGATCTAGCCTCCACCTAATCATACGAAAATAAACACTTGGCATCAACACATTTCCCAATGCTAGACCATTCCCTCTCTTAGCACTCTCGAGATGGTAAAAGACCATTTTACCCCTCTCAAGGCTCAAATACTCTAAAGTTGGCCAAACCCTAAAAGTCAACAAAAGTCAACGGTCAACCCTTTGACCAGACTCGCCGAGTGCACTATTGTGACTCGGCGAGTTCAGTCATGAACTCACATGCTCAAAATCCCAAATAACTCACTGAGTCACCCCCTAACTCAGCGAGTTACCATCTGTGTGGTTTATGGGGAAAACCCATCCTACTCATCGATTCTGTTCTTGGACTCGGTGAGTTCAAGCCATGTCCAAACTCAAATGGCCTTCTAAGGTCAGATCTGATCCTCTAATCCATAGATCTAACCTCCCCAAGCTCAATAAACATGTAAAGGTTCGAACTTGATACACATGCAACGTCCAAATGACACTACTTGATGATTTAGTCCCAAATACAACACTCTAAGTTCATTTCTTCCATAACCCAACATAAAGCAAGATGGATAACCTTCTCTGGACCACTATGGGTCCAGATCTGAAGTCTAAACATGATAAGGGACCTTATTCTCAAAAAAGCAACTCAATAAAGGGCATAGGAAACCCTAGATCCATGGATGTTTAGCAAAACAGAAAGAGGGTCGATATGCTACCTCAAAGATGATGCCCTCTGCTTGAAATCCACAAATGTGCAACCTCCTTGGCCTCCTCCAAGTGGTAATCAACTTCTTCTTGCAAAACAACCCCACAAGGTCCAATAATGGCTTCTTCTCTCTCACTAACGCTCAAGCACAATAAGGGTTTTTCTCAAGGGTTTGGTAGCCGCAAATGGTGGCTATAAGCCCCTTTAAATAGGTCTCAAACCCCGGGGATTAGGGTTTCATTAAATAGCGTGGACTCGTCGAGTCCGCCGTTAAATCAGTTCGACCGTCCACGCTCCTACTCGGCGAGTCTGAGCGCCTACTCGCCGAGTCTCTCTCCAAAATCTCAAAATAATTGCATAAAATAAGATACCTGGGAATCTGGATGTTATACAGTCCCTGAATCGTATAATAAGTTCAAAAGAGAGTATTATATAATGGATCTTGACGCAACCCTAATTGACCTAACTTACATGCTTATTGTTGCTGAATCAGAAATAATTTGGCAAAGTAATGGAGCATACTTGTTGGGTGAATCAACCAACCATCCTTTCAAGGACATTCCAGGAGGACCCACATGTTTCTGGTGCCAAGAGAAGGGGAGCTAGATACAAATCTGCCCTGAGAACCTGAAGAGTCCAAGAGATGGGAGCGTCAAGGAGTATGGCTCTGCTTCAGGTAAAATCCACTATCTAACTTCATTAAGTTCCTATTCGTTGATTCTTAATACATAATGTGATAAGATTACATTTGAATGTTTTGCAGGATCAGAGAAAAAGAGAGGAAGCTTGATGGAAAAGCAAGATGAGTCTGATCACGAAGAAATGGATCATGATCGCGTGGATTCGAAGATCAGATTTTGAGCTTAGAAAGTTATGATAGATTTGTTAGGAATATTTCATTACATAGTTTTTTAGTTAATTTTGCATTGTAAGGACATGTTTTCTGCTGCTTTTATGAATAAAATAAATTTTTTGGTTTGAATAATTTTATTTATACTTGCAATGAAATCATTATGAAAAATTGATGTTTGTGTATTGTTATCAATAATGGATTTGATTCTTAATTATGTTATTTATGGAAATGTCGAGAATTTGCCAAATAAGGAAGATTCTCATCGCCCAAGTTTCAGTTGGACAGAAACTTGAAGTCATGCAACTTGGTTGCGTGATGATGAGAAACTTCATATTTGTAAATTAGACTAATTCTTTGACAAAGTGTCAAGAAAAGGACTAGGAGATCGAGTGCACTAGGTTGTGCATTGATCAAGTCCACCACAAGAGTGATAAAGATATTCATCATGATTTACTAAAGTTTAGTGAATATGGTTATACTTATAACATTAAGTATAATTCTGAGTTGATTGAAAGAGTTTCAATCAATAGCAGAATGAATAAGAAGAATTAAGTAGGCAGAAAGATAAAAGTTTCTCTATTCTAAGAAGAAGGGGGAGTACCTTTTATTGTGTTTTATGATAAGTCTTGATGATTAAAAACCATGTCTCAATTGATCCTCCAAGTGAGTCTTAGTGCATTTGTATGACCACGAAGAGGAATCGAGAATTGTAGAAATGGTTAAAATCAAGAAGTCAATCATACTTCGTTCCAATATCAAGTCTTAGAGTTATATTCCAAGATTGTGAATTGAGTGACAAGTCTTAAGTAGGTTTATAACACTCATCAAATGTGGAGTTTGGAAAAAGGCTTTCTTATTCTTGCACATTTGAAATTGGTAAGTTGTGATGTCTTGGATAAGACAAATACCAACTAGGACCAATTATGTGAAGTGTTTTGTCTTGATAAGGACTACACTAACTCTTGAAAATTTGTTTTGTCTAGGAGAGGTTCCTGACAAGAGAATAATATATGTCAAGAGGTCAGTGGGAGTCCCAATTGTCTTGAAAAGTTTCAAGAACAAATCAAGAATAAACCGATAGTTAATCACTAGCACACGACTTGAGGTTTCTAACCTATCATGTTCGCATATTATTGTTTTTGTGCCATTCCAGTTAGGTCAACTATGCATGAGAGTTCGATGAGATCTCAATGGGTTACATAGGGGCAAGACACCTTGATCAATGGAAAGTATATTGAAATGTAGGGGTGTGCTGTTAAATAACTTGGAAACAATGGTGGGACCCTTGATGGCAAGAAATTAAGATTGCACAAGTTCGATCCATAAGAGTTTGGATTTGTCACAATTATTGTCTTATGATTATGGTTATGAAAAATTCACATGGACACGAACACATACATCACAAAATCTGAGTGTTATAAGGTTTCTCTCATTCATGAAAATGATTGTGAGGAAACGCTTTCAATAAGAGAGAATTTGAAGATAGCATTATGTAATTTGTATTTCTCAAATTCGATTATGATTATGGCATCCCTCTTCATAGTTCGAATTGTGGGAAATGACAAATGGGTCTGAACATTTTAGACTTATTCTAGAAATGTTTAAACACACATATGGGTTATCTAAGGAAAAGTGTATGAGTTCAAGAAGCTTATATAAAGGCTTATCGAAGCGTCTCGGTTTCAGAAATCTGAACTTTTTAAAAGAAAGTCAATAAGTAATTGGTTTTTAGAAGTGTAACTAATTTCTGAATATGTGTCAAGCTAGTGGGAGCATAAATGTTATGATAGGATAGATATAATCATCGTGTTAGTGGGAGCATGATTATTATTTTAAGTATTGCAAGTTGGCAATATTAATTATAGAAAAACAAAAGTTTCAATTTGCAAAGTTGCATGAGTTGAAAAGTTATTTTTTCTATAACTAAGGGAGAGAATATTATACTTCGTTTCAAAATCTGAAGCTTAGATTGAGAAATTTTAATAAATTTAGTCAAAAGGATACATAGTGTGTTCTTAAATTTCAATTATGATTACGGCATCCCTCTTCATAGTTCGAATTGTGAGAACGTGACACATAAAATATTATGGCAGAAGATTGATAAATTATCATATCTTTATGTAACAACATTATGCATCGTGTCCCATATGCTTCGGGTATAGGATCGATTGCAAATGCTATAATATTTAACCATTCTTAAATTTTCCAAATGTCTAGCACATTAAGAGAGAAAAAGGACTAGAATCGGTTTTGACTAAAATAATTAAACAACTATCAAAGAACGATCCAAAGTTCGCTGAGGATTGGTCGCTTGTGAGTTGTTGGAAGTATGGTATTGGATGGACCATATCAACATTATTATGAATAGATAAGATTCTATTAAGAATGAGTTGTCATATGGAAAATATGGAAATGTTTCCATATTGGGAGTTGGATGTTCAGAGTCTATGTCTAGATTAGAAACTTTTATGCAAGAAGGATGTTCAAAGGAATGTACCTTGAATGTGAGACTTCGCGTCTATGGAACTATCTTGTAACATTTTTTATAAGAGTACTTTGTAATTTCATTGGCTAAGTCTTGGTGACTTTTGTACTATGACTTTGCGAAAGGATTGTAGCATAAAATGTTAGAATCTAGCATATTCTAGTAGTAGCAAGAACCTTGTGTTCTAAAACTAATAATAAGGATTGAGAATTGTGAAATGAGCATCATTGGAAAGGTTTTTCAATTGATTTATTTCACAAAGTAAGGACCATAGGAAACAAAGTGTGCATGCATGGAGCATCGGACAATTGTTTTTATAAGTTGATTACTCGAAACATTATACAATGAATAATGTGTAATTAATATGGTGACTAAATAAAAGAAGTTTTATTTATACTCAAAAGTTTGGGGCCATATTGGATTCGATTATTATTGTGTTTCAGTTTTCATGTTTTGACTTCCAGGATAACTGGGTTATTCGAACCTCCACAGTCGGTCGTACTTTTGGAAGTAAGTAGTGAATTAAGACTGTCATGAATTAGATTGTAGATTGTCTAAGGATAGACATAGCAATAGAATTGCTACAATGTTCATGAGTACTCAAAGAGTGATATTTGAATATTGGATAAACCCAAGCTCAGAATATTACTTCATGGAATTCAGCACGAGTAATGTTGAGATGATAATATTTATGATCTCGAAACAGAGATATATGAGTTGTAATTTGCAAGTTGGCTATACATTGGTGATACGAAAATGCATCAGTAACTTGGTGTTATGAAACGTATTGTCATGTATAGTTTAATGAGTAAAAGATACAAGCATATGAGTTAATGTTTATTCGTTCCTTTTTCTCTAATGGGAAAACTGATATCTGTGGGCCCCTCAGTCAGGACTAAATTGATGTGTTCGATTAGAAGTCCTATATCATCACAAATAAGAAATCGGGAAACATAGAATTTAGACAAAGAGATTGATTGTATTCCATGTCTTATGTCTAGGGATATCTAGTAGAACGAAGGGTCATGTGATCACTTATCTTAGGGTTAGGTTATAATATATATATATATATATATATATATATATATATATATATATATATATATATATATATATATATATATATATAGGGTTAGGTTATAATGTGGACGATATATATTGTGCGTATGTATGGATAAATATGAATAAATACTTTAAGCTATATTTAAGGAAGTCGTTTGTATTTTAAATTAAAATAATAAATAGGAAAATACAATTCTCTATAAACAAATAGTTGGATTAGGTGTCTAAGCCCATAATTATAATTGGTATGTACTTGAATTGATAGCAACACAGTCCTTTTGGGTTGCCCTCAAACCAAGCAATCGGACAAGGAAATTATGAAAGGAGAGATATTAATTTATTATGATATTAATAAATTAATATAAATGATTTATTAATATTGTAAAAGATTAATATATTGATTAGAAATCATAATGCTTAATTAATAGTTAGCTAGAAATTAATCAGAATTAATTTTGGGGTTAAAAGTATTAGTTATAAAGTGCAGGGACTAGTTTGCAATTATCAGATAGTTAAGTGGAAGGCTCTAGAACCTCCTTGGAAGGAGGTGGACAAAATCTATAGGGGAAACCCTAAGGATTTAATCCAAGGGGGCTTGGATAAGGCCTTTGGATTAGCTTAGGCCCCAAGCAAAGGAGTATTAGGGTTTTCCCAAGACCCTATATCCCTCAGCTATATAAGGAGCCTCCCAACTCCTAAATTCGACCACTCCTTCCTTGGTGAAAACCTAGGGCCGAAAATTGCATACCCTACTCTCTCTCTCTCTCTCTCTCTCTCCCTTCTAGTTTCCTTCTTGCTAGTTCTTGGGTGTGATTCCATTAGAGGCATTACATTTGTGGTGCTAAGCTTCCAAGAAGACCAAGAGGATTGTCAATTGTTTACTATAACAATTGAAAGGTATGTAACAACCCTAGTTAGTTATTTTCGAAAATAGCCTCTCTCCTATAGGGTTCTTGTTTTGCAATTCAAAGTTATATGTTCAATAGTTAAAACATAGATCCAAAGTAGGTTGCATGTGAACATAGGAATTGTTTTCTAGTTATTTGTTTTACCTAAAACCCATCACAAATATGGTTAGTAACGGTAGGAATGTAAAATACTATTCTAATTAAATGTTTTCTAAAAATAAAAAGGAAACTACAATCTTAATTAGTTGTACGTGAGTAAAAGCACATATTTCATTTATGTTTCATTCATATCCGTACAAGGAATGTGGCTTATTCTTGCCAAAACAATGAGATTTCCCCTAATTATCGCATACGATCAAGTCTTCCAAATCAGAATTTTAAAATGCTTCTGATCTTCAACAATCAAAGATAATACAGAAAGCACAAGAAGGCTTTAATGAAGGGTAATGTATGAAGAACATAGTATTCTTAAAACAATAGAATAAGGGCATTTAAGTTCATCCGATGTTCACATTTTTTATTATTCTTAAAGAATATAGTTAATGTGAAATGTGGATTTAGAATTCTATAAAGATCAAACCCAATTTTTTGTTGGCCCAATAGAGACTTTCGGCCCATAGAGACTAAGTGAAGAAGTTATCGGCCCATTAGAACCCAATAAAGAAATCTTGGCCCAACAAAGGTTTTGGGTTGAGGATTTTCGGGCTAAGGCCCAAAGATGATTGGAGTTGGCTTATTGGATCGAGTTTTTGGGCTTATGGAAGGAGATTATATTGTATAGGAATTCACACCTTAACCTAATTTTGCGAGTTGTGACAGTTCTATGAGTTCTCAGATGTTTGCATAAAGCAAAGCACTTGATCAATATGGGTGAGGTACTTAAAAACTTGGAAGAAATGGTAGGCCGTTGTGCTACCAGGCGGCAAGAAATTAAGATTGAACAAGTTCAGTCCATATGAGTTTCGATTTATCACTAACCTTGTCTTATGATTATGGTTTGACAAATTCACATGAATAGGAACACATACACCATAAAATCTAAATGGCAAAAGGTTTCTCTCCAATTCATGAAAATGATTATGAGGAAACGCTTTCACCAAGTAGATTTTAAATAGTTATCAATTGTGACATGTGCATTCTCAAATTCTGTAACAACCATAAAAGATTAGAACCAATTTAAACTTTTTAAAAACAACCCATATCCATTAAGTTATTACAAAAAGGTTTTTAGTTCATTTATTATCAAAGTATCCCAGAAACATCAACATAAAATTGAGGAGCGGTACTATCACGCCTTCGCCTTGTCACGGTCTCCTGAAGTACCTGAAACAATACACTGAAACTATAAGCCTGAAAGCTTAGTGAGTTACCCCCAACCTTCCAACCAAAATACCATACACATATCATATCATAACATAAACAGAACAGCCATGCATATCAAGTCTACAGTGTGACTCGTCCGCCCGCACCGGGCCTTCAGTCTGTCTGGTCCACTCTCCGATCCTCAGCACGTCTGGTCCGCCATCTTGGGGCCTTCAGCCTATCTAGACCGCTCACCGGGCCTTCGGTCTAACCAGTCCGCCCTGGGTATGTTGGCCTACAGCACGAAGCAGGACCCGCCTCAACCCAACCCCAATCCAACAACCATGTGCACATAAACATATAATCATATAGCAATTCACAACTAATCAACCGATTTAGCAGATCACATAACATAGCAACATCCTAACCAGGATACCGACCTAACCGGTCACTAGCATATCATAATCCTATATACCAGGATACCGACCTTAACCAGGTCTCTAACATATACCATCCTAACTACCCAGATGCATACATAGCCAAGCAATAACATAACAAACAACTACCCGGATTCCTATTCGATAAAGGGTCGGCCTTGGTTCCTTAGACCATGTCGATATAGTGAGGATAACTCACCTACAACTACCGACTTGAAGAAATAAGGCCACGCTGCTCCGACCACCAGCACAAACTCCATCACTAATGATTACCAAATAACCAAAACCAATAAACATCAATAATTACCAAAATACCCTTGAAGTCAAACTGGTCAACCCTTGGTCCAAGTCAAAGTCCTCAGTAAACATCAACCTTCCTGATTGACTCTACTCGCCGAGTTAGCCCACCGACTCGCCGAGTTATTATATTCAGAAAACTCTCATAGCACGACTTAACTCGCCGAGTCGCCCCAAGACTCCTCGAGTCCAACGATCTCTGAGTTTCATCCTGACCAAATCATTGGGTCCCTAACTGAATCACTAATCCAAGGATTTAACTGACAAAAAGGGTTAGGTTCTGCGAGCAGACTCGTCGAGTCCAAGAACAGACTCACCGACTTCACAACAATCTTCAATAGACTCGCCGAGTTGTTCTTCCAACTCATCGAGTCCAAGCTCATCATCATAACACTCACTGAGTCACCTATGCGAATCACCGAGTTACTACACGAATTAATGTCTGATCGCTAGCCTGACTCGTCGAGTCATCTCCTAGACTCGCTGAGTCCATACATGCATTCCTATAATCTCGAGTCACAGAGCTACTCCTTTGCTCCAAACAATAGATCTGGGTCTCTAAGGTCCATTAGCAACATAAAGTTGCTACCTTTACGTGCTTCTTGCCCCATAATACCAAATACCAAGCTAGAAAGGGACTTAACACTTGGGGAAAGGCTTTTTCATAATAACTAGAGAGACTTTCTGCATCAATGATCCATATAGAACTCAGATCTGGAGTTTCAACTTCAGATCTAACTTATGCACCAATATCTTAACATATCATCTCCAAACAAACCCTAAACTTCTATGAAAAATGTATCTAGAAAGGAGAAAGCTAAGGATAACGATTCATTACCTCCAAAACGACCTCCTACTGGAAAGTAAACTGAGTCTCCACAAATCTCCTTGACCCAAGCTTCTTGATCTTCAATATCTCTTCACAAAACACTTAACAATGCTCCAATTTGCTTCCAATGGATTTCACTCACGATTATAGGGCTTCTAAATCTCACAGGGGGCTAAGGGAGCTGAGGGGAGGACATTAAGTCCTTTAAATAGGGTTCAGCCTCGAAGATTAGGGTTTTTCCTCATCCATCACTGACTCATCGAGTCTAGCTGCCGACTCGGTGAGTCAGATCACATGACCACGTGCCCGGCACCTGCTTTGACTCGATGAGTCCAGAGGCCTACTCGTTGAGTCCCTTGTTTATTTTCACCTAGCACCCTTCAACTTCTTGCTTTCAAACCTGGGATGCTACAATTCTCCCCCACTTAAATTACGCTTCGTCCTCAAAGCCTGCGGCAACACAAAATTCCGGATGATACTCTCACAATGCATCCACTGATCTCAACCGACCCAAGTTTCTTCAAACACTGCTATCGAACCCTAAAAATTAATTTCCTCCCTTACAGGGTCCTGATAATTGCTTCAAGTCGACCACCGACTTCTCTTTCCTGATAACAACACTCATCAAGCAAATGCCACCAGAAGACATTACCTTACTTCCGACCTACGCATTCATTCGCCACCTGCAAAAACTGGATACCATTTTACACCACCGGGCCTTGACCCGGCATCAGCTCACTATCTATCGCCCAACTGGCGCCTCCTTTATCAATTTGTACCGATGGAAACTCATCTTGTTTCCTCCCTAGATCAAATCCCTTACCATGCTGACATGATGAAAGGATTCACAGCTTCCGAGCAACCCTCCTGAACACCCAGCTATAATGTACATACACCTCGTACCTACCCCAAACAACCTCGGGCTGAAAAACCAAGCACGCCTACAATGGTCTAGCCACCCCGAGGATGGAACACCACTACGTCCATAGCTCATGACCACAACCATAATCGGAACCAAGGATCTTAACCTTGCGTCACCCTCGAACCCTTCGGTTCTACTCAACGGAGTGCAACCCACTCACACCTCCCTATCACAACCTCTAGGTCATTGACCTTTGACTGTAATATCCTCATACAGTCCTCAACACTGGTCCAGACTACTCCCGAGTCTGTTAACATGCTGTCTCACCTTCCTTTGTCCAAACCTCCAATCTGGAACCATTATCCTCCTCCTCTCCCAAGGAGACTGAAAACATGTCTGTGTATTATCCAACATTGCTACAACCTCAATGGGCATCCAACCCGTAAGTGCTCCCATATATTTGGTACAACCACAGTGCTTACTATCAATAACTAAACTACTTTCGATCATCCATTCATAGTACTGTTTTCCTTTTAGAGAACCCACACTCCTTCTGGAGCTATATACCTTCCCCTTCTATGGAATCTACTCACAATCCTTGCCACACTTGCAAGTGCCACTATACTAAACTCCACTCTACATTATCCATGTAGAGTAACTACTATTCTCGAACTCCCATATACTCTGAATCCGATCACATACTTACTAGGCCCACGCATGGCCTCCAGCCAACTCCATCATCATGATCAATACTTGGGGCCAGACCATATCGATTACCATCTCATGGAGACATATTCACTTATACTACTGATACCGATCCAATAACACATACAGAGTCTTTAGCATGACTGGACCGCATTTCCAGACCTTCATTCTATCTGGACCATTCTCATAACCTTCAGCATGTCTAGACCGCCCTCCTGGGCCTTCATCCTGTCTGGACCGTTCCCCGAGCCTTCGGCCTGACTGTTATGCCTTCCGGCCTTCAGTATATCCGGACCGCTCAAAATTGTCGTACGCCACCCTGAACCATTCTTCCCAGGAAGCTCTCCCATGCAGTCTGTTCTAGCCCTCTAGGGGTTCCGAACTCCGAATATGTCCCTTGAATTTTCCCCGGCCTAAACCCAGGCCTCACATCGATCAACTACCTCATCTGAACCCATGGTATGTTCCCTGCCCTATGCGTCTATCACATACACTAAATAACTCGCATACCCGTGCTGTAATGCTATCGAGCCCTGAAAGCTAACAAACCCTTCAATCTGTCAATCCAAAACCCTCAGAGTTCAGCACACCCTCGAGCGAATACTCGAACTTAACTCAATCATGACTAGACTTCCAACCTAAATCCCTAAATTCTGTTGTCAATTACCGAGAAGACATGATACACATAATGAGGAGTTTTACCAAACCCCCGACTCACACAACCCTGAACCAAGAAGCCACTAGGGCCTCCATTCTCCCTATCGGGTTATGAAACTTATCCCCGTTTCAAAACCCTTCCCACTTCTGCATCGCGGGGTAACACTCCCCCACTTAGATTCAACTAAGCCTTCATAATACATGAAAGCTGGAGGATTCTCAATCCGTCTCACTTCCCGATGACCGATCCGAGGCCGACCAAATCTTTCCCATTAGTGTTCCATTACTAGCCCATCCCGAATGATCACACACCTCCAAGAACCAAATGAGAACTTGTTGAACTCTAGAGAACCCGTCACCTACTAATGCTTGAGCGACCCCACACTCATTCCCTAAAGGCCAAGAGATAAATGCTCCAACTAATACCTCAGCAACAAACCCCTTTCCGTTGGTGCTTTCGTCCATCAATCACAAATAGTTGCTAATACCACTGAGTCCTGACAATGCTGAATAACCATCCTGAGAAACCCTACCCGCGGACTCCCCACATAATACCCCTTTTTCCAAAGGTGTTCCAATAAACTTCCCGCTCCTAAGCTCTAGAATCAGTCCCTTCGGGGTTCGCACCCTGACCCAAATATCAGCTCAAACGTCCAAAGATGAACTGCAGTAGCTGAAACAACCTCTACCCTAAATCGGGATACAATTACTCTAAAGACATAATCTACACTACTAATGTGCAATAGATTGTACAATCAATCCTTACCGTCCGATGCAAGATATTCGAGGCAAACCGGACTCCGTATTTACTTATGCCAAATCGATCCACCTGCACTTATCGGCACTGGAATATTGTTGCCAACCTCTACAACCAACTGACCCCCAGCTGGAGAGCAACCTGCCCCTGGTTACAAGTCTGCTCGCTCCTTCGAGCTCGAGAAACTGAGAGGGCACGGTCCTTTCCCTACCAAACATCAATCCAATTCATCAATTAGCCATCTCACTTCCAGCTACAAAACCCCAGCTGAACGTAATCATCACTCCTTTCTAGTGTCCCTGAGCCCTTGGAGATTCTGCTCCACCCTGACCTTCTCCCGTGGTCCTCAAAGTGGTTGGTGCTAGAGCCTGCACTGGTCTCGCAACAAGCTGTGGACAGTTGACCCTTAAGTGTCCAACCTGATGACAATGATAACAAATCCTCATATCCTGAGCTGGGACCGACTAACGGAAATCCCTCGCATAGCGCCCTTCATTCCTGCACTTGCGACACGCACCACCGGACATATAAACTCCGGCATGACCCTTCCCGCACTTCTCACAGGTGCGGCTGCTCTGACCTCCAACCCTAGAGTCAACGGTTTTGGACAGTTTTGGCGCTGACTGCAACTGCAGCAGGGCCTGCCTCTGCTCTCGTAACTGCAACTCCATCTTTAACTCCTGCCGCCTGGCGGCCTCTTGCAGTTGTATCAAGGTATCACACCTCTTCGTGGACACAACTACCTAATGTCCCTCTTGAGCATACTCAGATATCGGAACATCTAAACCTGATCCGAAGCAAACTCCGGGCAAAACATCACCCTCTTAGTGAACATCTTGGTGATCTCCGTTACCAAATCTAAATCCTGCTTCAGCTCTGGGAACTCCTGAGCCAACCTCTCTCTCTCAACCCGTGGAACATAACGAGTGCTGAACATCTCCCGGAACTGATACTAAGTAACCATAGCCCGCTGCGCATTAGAATAAGATCCAATTGTCAACCTCCACCAATCCTTCACCCCGAGCCTCAAAAGGTTCAGAGCACACCTCACTCTCTGATCCGTAGGGCATGAACACATGAGGAAACAACCCTCTACGTCTGACAACCACCTCATAGCAACGATCGGATCCTGAACTCCATAGAAAATAGGGGGCTTCGTATTATCAAAGTCCCGATACTGAAAACCTCAATCAGATCCTCTTCCTGCCGCTGTTACAGCCGCGACAGCCGCCTCTGCAAGAGCTGCATAGCGATCATCAAGTTACTCAACCATGGCGGTCTTGATAGACCCTAACAACTCTGGTAACTCATCTTGAAACATAGCAGCAATTTCATCATGCAGGATCTCATGAATCCTGGCATCCAACTCGTCCATACTCATCTGACCAATGACCCCAGGTGGTACCGATCCACCTTGATCACCCTCTCCTGATCTCGATCCCGAACCGGATCCTACCCCGAGACGTCTCGTAATCACCAAACAGAAAATACACCACAAGATATTAGGCATTCCTCATAATAACCCCAAGAACTAGCTCCCAACAATACCTAGGGGTTGTGACTTCCTTGATACGCGTATGGGTCCTGTTCTTTCAGTAGTACGGGCCCATACTACCTTCCACACCTACCCATATTTTTATCAAGTATCACCACAACACCCTAACAAAAGCATACACATAACAAACACTCGATCCCCACTGCTAAAGGAGCACCATTATCCCATAACCGACCTACCGGTCTCACGCAACTCTCCCAACCATGAAACTTCCACTAACCATGAAGCACTAGTGTATGCTAGTCATACATAACGCTGGACCCTATAGACTTTCGAATATCCAATCCTACCCTAATCTCCCAAACATACAAGAACAGAACATAAGGCCAAATCAAACATTCTCAGGCTATAAGATCTTAATTATGTATAACCATGATGCATACACTAAATAACTACAGTAATGATGTCAATTTCATACAAAGGAAACCCTAGGCTTGCAGGCATCATATAATCAGGCAATTCTATCATGCAATTCCTGAAGATCCTTAGCCTAGTAGTAGCATGTTGTTCTAACATATCACATAATCAAATAACTCGTATGATATTTTGGGGTCTACTTACTGGCTCTAGTTGATCATACCCTCTATATCCTCCTTCACTTATTTCGAAAAAAAACCTTTTAAAAACCATTTTGAAAATTCCTCCTTAATTTGAGACTGGATTTACACGAATGTGCCTCCAATTCACTCAAACCAAGGCTCTGATACCAACTTGTAACGACCATAAAAATTTACAAACAATTTAAAATTTTCAAAAACAACCCATATCCATTAAGTTATTACAAAAAGGTTTTCAATTAATTTATTATCCGAGTATCCCAAAAACATCAACATAAAACTGAGGAGCGGTACAATCACGCCTTCGCCTTGCCACGGTCTCCTGAAGTACCTGAACAATACACTGAAACTGTAAGCCCAAAAACTTAGTGAGTTACCCCCAAAATACCAACCACAATACCAAACACATATCATATCATAACATAAATAGAACAGCCATGCATATTAAGTCTACAGTGTGACTGGTCTGCCCGCACCGGGCCTTCAGTCTGTCTGGTCCACTCTCTGAGCCTCAGCACATCTGGTCCACCCTCTTGGGGCCTTCAGCTTATCCAGACCTATCGTTGGGCCTTCGATCTAACCGGTCCTCCCTGATATGTTGGCCTACAGCACAAAGCAGGACCCGCCTCAACCCAACCCCAATCCAACAACCATGTGCACATAAACATATAATCATATAGCAATTCACAACTAATTAACCGATCAAGCAGATCACATAACATAGCAACATCCTAACAGGGATACCGACATAACCGGTCACTAGCATATCATCATCCTATACACCAGGATATCAACCTTAACCAGGTCTCTAAAATATACCATCCTACCTACCCGGATGCAGACATAGCCAAGCAATAACATAATAAACAACTACCCGGATTCCCTGTAACAGCCCGAAATCCAGGTATTCTTCTATTTTGCTTATGATTGTCATTTTAGGGTTTTCATGATAAGCGAGTACGTTGGGCGTACAAGGTGTACGTTGCGCGTACTCGTGCGCCTCATTTGGACGCGTTCACCCTCAGGTACGCTGGGCGTACCCAAGGTTACGCATGGCGTAACTTGCCCATATCTAAAAACCCTAATTCCTTTGGAGGGCTATAAAAGGAATGTGTGGCTGGACTTCTCAGCCACCATCCCTCAGAGTGAAACCCTAAATAGAGTGTGCCTTCATTCTTAAGCCATTTGGTGTATATTCTAAGCTTGGTGGTGCCACTCCAAGGTTGCAAAGGAGAAGAAGAGCTCATTGGAGAGGCTAGAAGTGGTGTTCAAGTGTAGCTCTGAGCTTTGCAAGGGTTAAAGCTTTGCAAGAGCTCAATGGAGACTTTTGATGAGTGATACGCCGTAGTGACTGAGGCTGCAGCCGCTGCAGCTACCACAGCTGTGGCCGCTGCCAGACCACAGGAAGGTGACTCGTTGCTGTTTCGGGAGTTCAGCAACACGAAGCCACCCGAGTTTGACGGGACGCAGGATCTGATCGCTGCGATAAGATGGATTGCTGATATCGAGGGATGCTTCTACACTTGTTCATGTCCGGAGCATCTTAGGGTACGATTCGCTTTGAACCAGCTCTGCCTGGGAGCAAAGGATTGGTGGAAGTTCGTGACGGCAAACTTGACTCTTGCGGAGGTTTCATCCGTGACTTGGGAGAGATTTATTGCTATGTTCAGAGACGAGTATGTTCCCCCGGTGGAGAGGGAACGGTTGGTTCAGGAGTTCTTGACCCTCAAGCAGGGTAATGATTCTGTTACGGTTATCACTCGAAAGTTTCATGAGAGGGCGATGTTTTGCCATGAGCAGGTGTCCACGAAGCAGGCTCGGATGAGCCGATATTTGGGTGTGCTGAGGAGGGATATCCGGGAGTTCGTATCGAACTCGTCATACCAGACTTTTGCTGAGCTCCAGGCGAATGCTAGGAAGCAAGAGATCGAGTTGGAGACCCAGGCCAGGGAGGAGGCCGAGTCTCAACGGGTCGATCGGCGGCCAGCTCAATCCCAGCCGGCAGCCAAGCGGACCAAGTCCGCCGATTCGAGGACGGGAGGACAGAAGGGCCGCACTTACAGAAAGTGCGGCAAGGTTCATGAGGGGGTGTGTCGATCGGGTGCTTGCTACAAGTGTGGCAAGGAGGGGCACATCGCTAAGGATTTCCCCAAGGGATTCATGGTTTGTTTCATTGCAACCAGACCAGCCATCGGAAGGCCGAGTGCCCCCAGCTTCGCCAGGGATCTGTGCCTGCTGCCAGGGTTACCGAGACTCGGCCGGTGAAAGCCGAGGCTCCGAAGGCTCGTGGGAGAGCTTTTCAGTTGACTGCGGAGGAGGTCCGCACGGCGCCTGATGTCGTAGCTGGTATGTATTATTTCGTGTATTTACTTTTATGCTAAGATATTGTGCTTATATTATGATATGCGTAGGTACTTTTCTTGTGAATTCTGTACCTGCTTTGGTATTATTTGACTCGGGTGCGAGTCGGTCTTTTGTATCGTTGGCTTTTAGCCAGCACATCGATATTGATCGGGAGGTGATTAGTCGACCCCTGCGAGTTTCTATAGCGGATGAGAAAGCGGTATACGCCACTGACGTGATTCGAGGATGTGTACTTGAGATTTTCAGGGTCAAGTTCTCTATAGACTTGGTTCCTATAGCGATGGGGGATGTCTGCATCATCATGGGCATGGACTGGTTGAGTAAGTTTGGGGCAGTCATTGACTACAAGAGACAGCTGGTGACTATACGAGACCCTAGTGGGGGAGTGCTTACTGTGTATAGCGAGGGGACCTAGTGTAGGTCAGCGTTTTGTTTGGCTGCCAGGGCGAGGCAGAGTTTGCAGCAGGGCTGCAGTGGATTCATAGCATATGTGATGGACACTCGAGTGGCCACTGGGAGGCCCAATTCGGTTGACGATGTTCCTATAGTATGCGAGTTTTCGGATGTGTTCCCCGAAGAGTTACCAGGTGTGCCTTCGGAAAGGCAAGTGGCGTTCCATATCGATCTGGTTCCGGGAGCAGCGACCATCGCCAAGGCGCCTTATCGCCTCGCTCCACCGAAAATGCAGGAGTTATCCTCGCAGCTTCAGGAGCTGTTGGGAAAGGGTTTACTCGACCGAGTAGCTCACCTTGGGGACTGCCGATTTTATTTGTCAAGAAAAAGGATGGTTCACACCGGATGTGTATCGATTACCGGGAGTTGAACAACTTGACGATTAAGAACCAGTATTCGTTACCTAGGATCGATGATTTGTTCGATCAGTTGCAGGGGGCATCTTGGTTCTCCAAGATAGACTTGAGATCGGGATATCATCAGATGAGGGTTCGGGATGAAGATATTCAGAAGACTGCATTTAGAACTCGTTATGGACATTATGAGTTTGTGGTGATGCCTTTTGGCCTCACCAATGCCCCGACTGCGTTCATGGATCTTATAAACAGGGTGTGCAAGCCGATGCTGGATCGGTCGGTGATCGTATTTATTGATGATATTTTGGTATATTCGAGGTCTAGGGAGCAGCATGAGGAGCATTTGAGGGAAATTCTGGGGGTATTGAGATCGGAGAGGCTGTATGCCAAATTCTCCAAGTGTGATTTATGGATGCGAGAGGTCCAGTTCCTTCGACACCTTGTTAACCAGAAAGGGATATTGGTCGATCCGGCCAAGATTGAGGCGGTGTTGAGATGGGAGGTGCCGAGATCGCCCACTGAGATCAGGAGTTTTCTGGGATTGGTCGGCTATTATCGAAGGTTTATCAAGGATTTCTCCAAGATAGTCATGCCACTTACTAAGATGACCCGGAAGGGTGTTGCATTTTCGTGGGGACCGGAGCAGTAGTCCTCATTCGAGACCCTTCGTCAGAAATTGTGCGAGGCCCCGGTGCTTGCACTCCCGGAAGGGATGGAGGATTTTTTGGTATAGTGTGATGCATCTATATCGGGTTTAGGGGTGGTGCTTATGCAGAGGGGACACGTTATAGCATATGCTTCGAGGCAGTTGAAGCCTCATGAGTCGAGATATCCCACCCATGACCTGGAATTGGGGGCTATGGTGTTTGCCCTCCAGATCTGGTGGCACTATCTTTATGGGGTTCGATGTACCATCCACACGGACCACAAGAGTCTGAAGTACTTGATGGATCAGCCAAATCTGAATATGCGACAGAGGAGATGGTTGGACGTGCAAAAGGATTATGATTGTGAGATCATGTACCACCCGGGCAAGGCTAATGTGGTGGCCGATGCGTTGAGCCGTAGGGCGGAAAGCGCCCCGATCCGAGATATTTGTATGAGATTGACAATGGTGACCCCGATTTTGGATACCATTCGAGGAGCTCAGGCTGAGGCTGCGAGACCAGAAAACCAGAAGTGGGAGTGAGTTGTCGGTCAGGTATCAGGATTCGTTACGGATGGTCGAGGGCTTATGACTTTTCAGGGTCGGATTTGGGTACCGTTTGTGGGCGGTACGCGTACTATTTTGATGGAGGAAGCGCATCGATCGAAATTATCGATTCATCCCGGGGCTACAAAGATGTATTTGGACCTAAGGAAGGAGTATTGGTGGCCCTGTATGAAAATGGACGTTGCATGGTTTGTTGAGAGGTGCCTGACTTGTCGACAGGTTAAGGCCGAGCACCAGCATCCGCACGGTAAATTGCAGCCGCTAGAGATTCCCGAATGGAAGTGGGAACAGATTACCATGGATTTTATCACTAAATTGTCGAGGACTGTGAGAGGAGTCGATGCGATTTGGGTGATCGTGGATAGATTGACGAAGAGCGCTCATTTTCTAGCCATCAGCGAGAGCTCTTCTGCGGAGAAGTTAGCGGAATTATACGTGAGGGAGGTGGTATTGCGGCATGGGGTTCCGATGTCGATCGTTTCAGATCGGGATGTGTGTTTTACTTCCAGGTTTTGGAAGAATTTTCATGAGGAGTTGGGTACGAGACTGCATTTCAGTACCGCATACCACCCGCAGACGGACGGACAGAGCGAGCGGACGATTCAGACGCTTGAGGATATGCTTCGAGCATGTGTTTTGGATTTTGGAGGGAGCTGGGACACCTATCTACCTTTAACAGAGTTTTCGTACAACAATAGCCATCATTCGAGCATTGGTATTCCACCCTTTGAGTTGTTGTATGGGCGGAGGTGTTGCACCCCCATCTGTTGGGGAGAGGTGGGGCAGCGGGTGATGGGAAGCACGGAGATTGTACTCCAGACGACCGAGCAGATTCAGTTGGTCAGGCAAAGGTTGTTGACCGCGCATAGTCGCCAGAAGAGTTATGCGTACAGGCGTTGGTCTGAACTCGAGTTTCAGGTTGGTGACTTTGTGCTCCTAAAGGTCTCTCCTTGGAAAGGAGTGATTCGATTCAGGAAGAAGGGCAAGTTGGGACCCCGGTATATTGGACCCTTCAGGGTAATTGCTAGGGTAGGCAGGGTATCCTACCGGTTGGATCTATCTGCTGAGTTGGGACAGATCCATGATACCTTTCATGTCTCGCAGTTGAGGAAATGTATTGCCGACAAGTCGGCGGTGATGCCATTAGATGATATTCAGGTGGATGCAGGCCTGAACTATGTGGAGAGACCAGTAGCGATCAGAGATCAGAAGGTTAAGGTTCTGAGGAACAAGGAAGTACCCCTGGTACAAGTGCAGTGGCAACATCAGAAGGGGTCCGAGCTGACATGGGAGCCCGAGTCTGAGATTCGGGATCAGTATCCAGAGTTGTTTTCAGTATGAGGCTTCGAGGGTGAAGTCTGGTTCTAGTGGGGGAGAATTGTAACAGCCCGAAATCTAGGTATTCTTGTATTTTGGTTATGATTGTCATTTTAGGGTTTTCATGATAAGCGAGTATGCTGGGCGTACAAGGTGTACGATGCGGGTACTCGCACGCCTCATTTGGACACATTCACCCTCAGGTACGCTGGGCGTACCCAAGGTTACGCATGGCGTAACTTGCCCAGATCTAAAAACCCTAATTCCTTTGGAGCGCTATAAAAGGAATGTGTGGCTGGACTTCTCAGCCACCATCCCTCAAAGTGAAACCCTAAATAGAGTGTGCCTTCGTTCTTAAGCCATTTAGTGTATGTTCTAAGCTTGGTGGTGCCATTCCAAGGTTGCAAAGGAGAAGAAGAGCTCATTGGAGAGGCTAGAAGTGGTGTTCAAGTGTAGATCTGAGCTTTGCAAGGGTTAAAGCTTCATTATCAGGTAAAAAGTTCGGATCTTGTCATTTGGTTCATGATATATGCTTCAAGTACCATTTTCTAGGGTTTTAGCCCCAGAGGTGGAGACTTTTTGTGCAAATGGCCTCCATAAGCTTAGATCTTTTATATTTCTGGTCTATTGGAGTTGTAGACTCATAAAAATGACATCTTGGACGTGAATATTGCTCCATGCATGAGATCTAGGTCCTTGAGTTGGAATAGAATGTTGTTAAGGGGTGTTGGAGCCTTTACAGCCATGGCAAGGCTTAACGGTCTCGACTTTACAGGTTTAGACACATTAACAGAGTCGGATCTAGAAGTTGGAGTAATGGCTTAACCGATTAAGACCAGAAATGAAGAGTGCTAGAATCTGATGGTTACGCTGAGTGTAACTTCCAGTATGCGCAGCGTACTGGGTGGAGACCCCGATCCATGGGTTGGCGACGTACGCCCCACGTACATCTAGCAGTACGCCCCGCGTACTCTCAGGGTTGACTTTTGTTGACTTTTAGGGCTTTGGTCAACATGAGGACTTTAGGTCAAGGAAGGGTAAAATGGTCTTTTACCCTCTGAGGAATGATGATAAGGGGTAAAGTTTTAGTGGTGGAAGTCTTTGAGTATTAAATGATATTTTTATGTTTAGGCGAGGTAGAGTCGTCTTTGGGATTTGGAAATAGCGAGGACGCGAGATCTTAGACTTTCCACGAGGTGAGTTTTCTCACTATACTGTACCCGGAAGGGTTTGACTGTGTAACCGGAAGGTCGGATATGTTGTGAGATATATGTATTGTGTGTGATAAGTTAATCGTTTATATGTGTCATGTATGATATGCTTGATATAGGCCGGAAGGCATTATGTTATGGACCGAAAGGCAAATATTTTATGGGCCAGAAGGCGTTGTGATGTGGACCATAAGGTTGACGTGGGTAGGACCGGAAGGTATACCTAGTCGGGACGGAAGTCCCCTGAGACCCTTTGACTGGAAGGTTAGGGCCTGGAAAGGCGTATGTGCGTAAGTTGTATTTTGGGAAACTCACTAAGCATTTATGCTTACAGTTGTTGTGTTATGTGTTTCAGGTACTAGCGAGGACCGTGAGAAGGCGCTGGTGTGATCGTACACATTGTCGGAGAAAAACTATTTTATGATCATTAGGATGTATTATATTATGATAACATTGTTCACGTTTGAATATGGAACATTAATCGATGGTTTTGATGCTTTCAAAAATGAAAATTTTCTTTTAAATTTACGTTGTTACATTCCAATTCAATAAAGGGCCGGCCTTGGTGCCTTAGAATCTGTCGATATAGTGAGGATAACTCACCTGCAACTGCTGACTTGAAGAAATAAGGCCACGCTGCTCCGACCACCAGCACGAACTCCATCACTGATCATTACCAAATAACCAAAACCAATAAACACCAATAATTACCAAAATACCCTTGGAAGTCAAACTGGTCAACCCTTGGTCCAAGTCAAAGTCCTCAACTAATGTCAATCTTCCTGATTTACTCTACTCGCCGAGTCAGCCTGCCGACTCGCCGAGTTATTATATTCAGAAAACTCTCATAGCATGACTTAACTCGTCGAGTTTCCCCAAGACTCGTCGAGTCCAACAATCTCTGAGTTCATCCTGACCAAATCACTGGGTCCCCAACTGAGTCACTAATCCAGGGCTTTAACAGAAAAAAAAAGGGTTAGGTTCTGCAAGCAGACTCGCTGAGTCCAAGAACAGACTCACCGAGTTCACAACAATCTTCAATAGACTCGTCGAGTTGTTCTTCCAACTCGTCGAGTCCAAGCTCATCATCATAAGACTCGCCGAGTCACCCATGCAACTCGCCGAGTTACTACACGACTCAATGTCTGATCTCTAGCCCAACTCGCCAATTCATCTCCCAAACTCGTCGAGTCCATACATGCATTCCTATAATCTCGAGTCACGGAGCTACTCCTTTGCTCTAAACAATAGATCTAGGTCTCTAAGGTCCATTAGCAACATAAAGTTGCTACCTTTACGTTCTTCTTGCCCCATAATACTAAAAACCAAGCTAGAAAGGGACTTAACTCTTGGGGAAAGGCTTTTTCATAACAACTAGAAAGACTTTATGCTTCAATGATCCATATAGAACTCAGATCTGGAGTTTCAACTCCAGATCTAACTTATGCACCAAGATTTTAACATATCATCTCCAAACAAACCCTAAACTTACTTGAAAAATGGATCTAGAAAGGAGAAAGCCAAGGATAACGATTCATTACCTCCAAAATGACCTCATATTGGAAAGTAAACTGAGTCTCCACAAATCTCCTTGACCCAAGCTTCTTGATCTTCAAGATCTCTTCACAAAACACTTAACAATGCTCCAATTTGCTTCCAATGGCTTTCACTCACGATTATAGGTCTTCTGGATCTCACAGGGAGCTAAGGGAGCTGAGGGGAGGACATTAAGTCCTTTAAATAGTGTGCAGCCCTGAAGATTAGGGTTTTTCCTCATCCAGCACTGACTCGTCAAGTCCAGCCGCCGACTCGGCGAGTCAGATAACATGACCACGTGCCCTGCAACTGCTTTGACTCGACAAGTCCAGAGGCCTACTCGCCGAGTCCCTTCTTTATTTTCACCTAGCACCCTTCAACTTCTTGCTTTCGAACCTGGGATGTTACAAATTCGATTATGATTAGGGAATCCTTCTTCATAGTTTGAATTGTGAGAAAATACAAAGGTCTAAACATTTGGGACTTATTGATGTAAGTTCTAAAATTGGTTAGACACACATGTGAGTTATCTAAGGAAAGGTGTATAAGTTTGAAAAGCCTACATAAAGTCTTATCGAAGTATCTCGTATCAAAAATCTGAACTTTGGAAGGAAGTCAATAAGTATTGATTTCTAGAAGTTCAGCTGATTTTTTAATACATGTTAAAGCTAGTGGATGCATAAGTGTTATGCTAGTAAGATAATTATTATTATACTAGTGGGAGCATAATTATTATGGAAAGTGTTGCAAGCTAGTAAGGTTAATTATAAAAAAAAAAAAAAAAAAAAAAAAAAAAAAAAAAAGTTTCAAGTCGCAAAGTTGCAGGGTTTGAAAAGTTGTTTTGCCATAATTAAGGGAGAGGAAATTATACTTCATTTCAAAATCTAAAAGCTTAGATTGAGCTTTTAATCAGATTTAATCAAATATATATGAATGTTATGTTGGAATGGTTCAACATAAGGAAATTCTATATATGGAAATGTTAATTACGTTCTCAAAATTTGATTATGATTACGACATCCCTCTTCATAATCAAATTTATGAGAGCATGGAAAATAGAAATATTGTAGCAAAAGACTGGTCAAGTATCATGTCTTTATGAATCATGTCCAATATGCTTCGGTTATAGGATCAATTACATGTTCTATAATATTCATCTATTCTAAATTTTCCAAATGCCTAGGGCATTAAGAGGGAAAAAGGACTAGAACCGAATATGACTAAAGTGGTTAACAACTGTTAAAGACAGTCTAAGGTTCACCAAGGATTTGTCGCTTGTAATTAGAAGTATAAAAATAGATGGACCATATTGACACACTCTGAGAAGAGGTAAGTCTTGTTTAGAAGTGATAGTCAAAATGGGAACATGGAAATGTTTCCATAACTGGAAGTTATTCTTTAAATATGTGTGAGATTAGGAAACTCAATGCAAGAAGGATGTTCAAAGGAATGCACTTTGAATTTGAGACTTCGTTTCCATGGAATTTCTCTCTATTGAAATACTTTGTAATGTTCATTGCCAAGTCTCTATGACTTTTGTGCATATCATTACAAGAGGATCATTGGATATAAGTTTAGAATCTAACAGACTACAGTAAATCGCAAGAATTTGATATTCTTACATTTACAGTAAGGATTTGGAATTGTGAAATGAGCATCATTGAAATTTTGTCAATTGATCTGTTTCACAAAGTAAGGATCATAGATAAACATAGTTTGCATGCTTGGAGCATGGGACAACTATTGTTTGAATTCAAGTATTAAGTTGATTACACGAAACATTATACAATGAATAATGAGTAATCAATATGGCACTCAAAAGTTTTAAGGCTATATAGGATTAGTATTATTCTTGTGTTTCACTTTGCATGTTTTGACTTCCCGAATAACTAGGTTATTCAAACCATCCACATTCGATCATACTTTAGAAGTAGGTGTTGAGGCAAGACTGTCATGAATGGGTCTATAGTTTGTCTAGGTGTTTTAGTCATAGCATAAGTTTGCTGCAGTGTTGATGAGTACTCCTGGAATAAGATTCGAGTAATGGATTCAACCCACGCTCATCTGAATCACATCATGGATTTTATCACGAGTGATTATGAGACAATAATATCTTATATTCTTGAAACGAAGACATGTGAGTTGTAGTTTACAAGTCGATTGCACATTAAATGCACCAGTAACTTTGTGTTATAAAACATATTGTTGTGTGTGATTTGATGAGTAAGTAGAAGGAAGAATTTAAGTCGAAGTTTATCCATTCCTTTTACCCTTAGAGGGATCAAAGCGATATCTGTGACTCCCTCAATGATTTAGTGATGACAAACCTAAGAGCTTGGCCAAGCCTGGACTGATTTGATTTGTTCAATTAGTCAGTCGTCATAAATCGGAAATCAGGAAACAACAGATGGACAGAGAGAATGATTATAATCCATGCCCCATGTCCATATGATATCTAGAATGGAGGAATATATGATCCCTTATCTAATGGATGCGTCATTGACTAGGTTAGAGCTCGACAGCGACTTTTAAGAGCTATGATTGCTAGTTGGGATTTTGGAGTCGTACTTGCAATAATAGTTCTTAGACTTATCCAAGTGGGAGACTGTTGGATTAGGTGTCTAAGAACATAACTATAATTGGTATGTACTTGACCCGAGAGTAGCATAGTCCATTCGGGTTGCATATCACTAGGACAACTTGATAGGATGGATACTTGAGTAAGAGGTTATTCATGATTTATTCATATATTATAAGTTCTAATATATTAATATGAAATCATATGATTTAATTAGTATTGATCAAGAATTAATTTGGAATTAACTCGGGGATCAAAAGAGACTAATTAAATGTACATGGGTTGATTGTGTAAATCAATGATACATATAAGTTGGGCTAATAATCCATGGTGGATTATTAGTGGTAGGCTAAGCTTATGTAATTTCCATAAGGTGTTAATCCATTACAAGACCAAGTGTAGGAATTAGGGTTACACATGACTCCTAGATTCCTACACTATAAATATGTAACCCCTTACCCTAAAATGGTTGGAGAAAATTGCACAAGTTTTGCACAAGTGATATTGGAGATCATAGAGCCGAGTTTGGGTGCTAGTATTTCCTCTCTCAAGTTCTCCTTTGTCCTAGGTGTGTTGTGAACTTTTTGAGGTGCAACATTTGGTGCACTAAGTTCTTAAAGGCCAAACAAGTTCTACAAGCTACATAAAGAGGTAAACTCCTAACTAGTATTTTATGTTGTTTATGTCAACTGCATGCTAATTGTAGGCTTAATGCTTTGGAAACAATATTTCATGTATAATTAGAGAAAAGATAGATCCAAAGCATTTAGGGTTGTATGTGCACCATAGGATGTTGTAGTATATTAAAACACTTCAATAGTTACACTTCAATTGACATTGCCAAAAACGGGATTTTTCTCTTGAATTTGTTATATTACAAATTGATTCATAGAAATATAAATTTTTGTAACATATCAATATCAAAATATTGACATAATTTTAATTTTAGTAGTGAGTATACTAGTGTTGTATTTTCGACTAGAGACTAACTAGCGTCTAACATTATCGTAGGGAATCACTAATAGGACGTGAGGGAAATTAACTTAAACCATAACAAATACCTTCATGCATCATTGTGAGTATTCACACCTCCACCTATTTTCATTTTTCAATGTTTTAGGGTGGAAAAGCATGTCGTTTACTCAATTATGTAAGTTGTACTTATTTTCGATTGTATAAAAATTGATTTTCTATGTATGTGTATGTTATTGTTAATTCATGAGGCCTTATCACGGTTAAGTTTGTGGAATCGGTTCACACAACTCATTAACTCATTTGAGCCCACGATCATTATGGATAACACTATTACGAGGTAAACAACTCCTCACTCGCCCGTTTCGTGGAGTGCATTTTACCATTTCTATCTATGTGAGTGATACATATATATATATATATCTCAAAAGGTCACTCCTCGGTCATTAGGCTTGAGTTGTGAACTCATGATTTGATCATTATGCTGATACGAACCTTGTATCTCATTTTAGCAACGAACTTTATTTCCCATGAGAATATAAAGTTTGCATCTCATTTTGGCAATGTAGTATATTTCTCATGATGACAACGAACTTTGTTTATGCAAACTTATTTACTCATTTTAGCAATATACTTTTATTTATGGAAACTTCTATAAAAACTTTCATTATGATTCATGAAACAAATATTTTTGTAAACCTATGAACTTACCAACTATTTTATAGTTGACGCTTCTTTTTACATGCTTTTTCAGGGATCATCTAGTAAAAGGCACATAGAGACACAACACCTGTAGAAGCATGACATTTAGAGTTTTTCAAACTCATTGTAAACTGTAAAGCTTTTAATATTATGGTTGGTGTTGTCTTTATCTTTTTCTATGAAACCCTTTGTACTGTTGTGCCCCGTGTTTCTGCTTTAGTGGGGTGTGACAATCTCGATCCAATGGTTGAATATGACTTTTGGAAAAAATGAAAGGACTCTGACATTTTGCATCTTTCCAAAAGAATCATGGAAAAATCACTCTGATATACCATCTATTCAAAACTCTCAAACCAAGTCTAAGGCCCTAGCTAAAGTCTCTAAATCTAACTTGGAGCCAAAAAAACTCCAAAAATCACTTATTTTGTAGGCTTTTGGTGCTTCAGAAGAAGATACAATATGGTATATTGATAGTGCTTGTTCCATGCACATGAATGGGTAGAAAGATTTTCTACATGATCTCAAACTTTCTCCAAATGCTGGTGACGTCTTAAGAAAATAATTCAAACTCTGAAATTCGAGGTTATGGCATCCTACCAATGACAATTGTTCTGTCTCTAATGTAACTTATGTGTCTAATCTCAAGCATAATATGATCATTGTGGCTCAACTTACTGATGCAAATCAGAGAGCTGAATTTTGTAAGAAGCATAGCTATGTTATGATAGAAGATCAAAAAGAATGTCTCATCAAGTCTGATCGCATTCAAACCATGTATCCTTTGGAAATCAACATGATCATTAGAAAACCTCAACTCTGTCTTCTAGCACAAGTTGTTCCTGGTGTTAGTTGAATATGATATCTGAAGCTTGCTGATCTTAATTTCCAATAAATTAATGATTTGGTGTCTGGTGAAATGGTCTAAGGATTGCCTCTCCTCAAATTTGAAAATTATCATCTTTGCACTACCTGTGAATGTGGGAAGCAATCAAAGAAAGGTCATCATTTTCTAATTGAAAATTATGTTTTGGAACCACTTGAACTACTTCATATTGATCTTTGTGGGTCGTCTGCCGTAGAAAGATTACATCACAAAAAGTACATTCTTGTGATTGTTGATGACTACACAAGGTTCACATGGGTCTTCTTTATAAGGCAAAAATCAAAGACCGCCTCCGAACTTATAAATTTCATCAAAGGCATTGAATTTCTAGTTGAACTTATCATTCAAATAATCCGAAGTGATAATGGCTCAGAATTCATAAATGCCACAATTGAGAAGTTCATTACCGACAAAGGCATTGAACACAATTTCTCTACCCCCTACACTCCTCAGCAAAATAGTGTTGTTTAAAGAAGAAATTAAACGCTTGTTGAAGCTGCTCGTTCGATGTTAAATTTTGCAAATCTTCCTCTCTATCTTTGGGCCAAAGCCATCTCTACATCCTACTTTACTCAAAAGAGAAGCTTCATGAATCGTCGTCTCAACATGACACCATATGAAGCAATGATGGTCGAAAGCTGAGTATCTCGTTTCTACATAGTTTTGGTTGTAGATGCTTTATTAAAAACAACTGTGATCAACTCACCAAGTTTCAACCAAAATCCGATTAGGCCATCTTTTTGGGATACTCAACTAAATCTAAAGCCTATAGAGTTATGAATCATCAGACTCGTGTAATTGAAGAAAGCTTCGATGTTACTTTTGATCATAATTATATTAAGAACTGAGAGTATACTCATGTACACATATCATGGAGTCTGATGTTGCACCTCCAGGGTCTTCGAATCATAAATTATCTATCAAGTTAACTTTGAAAGATTTTTTAGACCAATAGAAATTGTTCTTTATTTGGAATCTCGATCAAGACCATCCTTATCTGACACTCCTGATTCTCAAAACTGTTTCTGGTCTGGCCCCAACCTTTCCTCCATTAGATTCCAATACATTTCAACCATCTCAGGTTGAGGGGGGAATAGCAACCCAACCCTTGAATCAAATGTAAATGGATTCCAAGATGAAATAGATCAATTCATCAATCCATGTCCAAACGAAAATGAAGACGACGTCAATTTCTTTGACTTTGCAAACTCTCACAATGTTGGGGGGAGTAACACAATTCTATTGTTTTCATCGGATCATCTGCCACTCAAGAACTCCTGAGATTGCATATTTGGACAAACAATCATCCTTTGAATCAAGTCATCAGAAATCACAATGCTGGAGTTCTAAGTCGCTTTGCTACTAAAATTCAAAATGAGTGCACTTCTCGACATTCATTTCAATGGTTGAACCAAAATCCATCAAAGAAGCCTTGGAACATTATGAATGGATTACATCCATGCAAGAAGAGCTAGCAGAATTTGATAGAAATCAAGTGTGGACTCTTGTCCCTCCTCATCAGGATCACCCTATTTTAGGTACGAGATGGGTCTTCTGAAACAAACTCGGTGATGCTGGAGTATTTTATCCAAAACAAAGAAAGATTTGTGGCTAAAGGATTCACACATATCGAAGGACTTGACTACAACGAGACCTTTGCTCCTGTTGCTCGTCTTAAAGCTATACGGATCTTTCTTGCTTATGGTGCTCACAAAGGCTTTAAAGTTACCAGATGGATGTCAAAAGTGATTTTCTCAATGCTGAACTTTATAGTGAAGTATATCTTCAACAGCTTCCTAGGTTTGTAAATATTTCATATTCGAACTACTACTACAAACTCCAAAAAAAATGTTTATGGCCTCAAGTAAGCTACACGCGCCTGGTATGAGACTCTCACTGATTTTCTGAAGCGTTCTGATTTTCAAAAAAGAGTTTTTGATCCCACATTCCAAAGAACAAATGGGAAACATCTCATGCTAGTACAAATCTATGTCGACGATATCATTTTTGGGTCAACTGATTCAACGATGGTTGTTCACTTTCAAAACTGATGTTAGTCGATTATAAATGAGTATTAATCGTGAATTAAGCTTCTTCCTCATACTGCATGTCAAACAGAACAGAGGAATCTTTATTCATCAAGAGAAATATATTTTCAAACTTCTAAAGAAGTATTATATGAAGACATGTGCCTCAGAAAAAGTTCTAATGGGTTTTGGATATAAAGTCTTCTCAGACCCATCTGATGTTGTTGTAGATGAGAAGAGGTATAGGGAAATGATTAGATCGCTAATTTACCTCACTACAAGTCATCGCGAAATCATGTTCTCAACATGTCTATCTGCTAGATTCTAAGTTAATCGGAAGATATCTCATCTTTCGGCGGTTAAGTAAATCTTCTGATATCTCAAAGGAACAAAGAACTTCGGAATTTGGTAACCTGCAAATGAAATTTTCCTTCTTCAAGCCTGTTCCAACTCAGGCTATGGAGGATTTCAAATTTATAGAAAAAGTACATCTTGTGGTTGTCAATTTTTGGGTGGAAGATTTTGTTAGTTTGTCATCCAAGAAACAGAACTACATTGCTTTTTCCTCCGTCGAAGCAGAATACACTGCTTTTAGAAATTGCACCTTGCAAGTTCTATGGATGCATGAAATCTTAGCTTTTAGACTATGGTTATCGATTTAAACAAATTCCTACCTATTGTGATTCTTCAAGTGCAATTTGATCTCTTAGAATCGAATTTAGCACTCCATGACCAACCACATTGATATTTGGTACCATTTTATCAAATATCATGTTCTAAATGGTAACATTGAGCTCATTTTTGTTCCATCTGAAGATGAAATTATTGATGTATTTACAAAGGCATTAGATGAAACCAAAGTCAAAGGGTTTCTAAACAGGATGGGAATGATCATGCTTGATCCTCAATTCTTCTAAGAAGTTTGTACTCTCTAGTGGAAACATTTGAGAGTCAAAAAGTTCTGAATTAAAACTTTTCTTCCTCAGAATTGTTTCTTCTCAAAAAATAAAGGATCATTATATGTATTTTTGTCTAACCTTTTCTTATAGTCTTAAGATTTTCAGCATAATACCTTACTTGAAGTCTCGTCCGATACACTCACATTGGACACCTCGAACGCCGCCTGCTGCTCAGGCCCCCAACGAAATACCACCGACTTCTTGGTTAGTCGGGTGAGCGGCACTACTATCTTGGAGAAGTCCTGAATAAATCTCCGATAATACCCTGCCAACCCTAGGAAGCTCCGAATCTCAGATGGAGACTTCGGGACCTCCTACTGCATCACGGCCTCTATCTTGGCCGGATCTACCAAAATACCCTTCTGGTTGACGAGATGACCAAGAAACTGCACCTCGTGCAACCAGAACTCACACTTGGAGAACTTTGCGAAAAGTCTCTCCCTCCTCAAAGCCTCCAGTACCTCCCGCAGGTGCTCTTCGTGCTGCTCCTGCGTCTTGGAATATACCAAGATATCATCTATGAATACTATCACTGACCGGTCCAGCATCGGTCTGCACACGCGGTTCATGAGGTCCATGAATGCGGCTGGGGCATTGGTGAGCCCAAATGGCATCACCACGAACTCATAATGACCATACCGGGTCCTGAAAGTTGTCTTCTGCACATCCTCATCTCTAACTCGCATCTGATGATAACCGAAGCGTAGATCGATCTTGGAGAACCAAGATGCTCCCTGAAGCTGATCAAACAAATCATCTATCCTCGGAAGTGGGTAACGGTTCTTCACCGTTACCTTATTCAACTCCCGATAATCAATGCACATACGATGTGACCCATCCTTCTTCCTCACAAATAGGATCGGCGCTCCCCAAGGCGAACTGCTCGGCCGAATGAAAACCTTGTCTAACAGCTCTTGCAGCTGTGTAGACAACTCCTGCATCTCAGGGGGAGCTAGTCGGTACGGCGCTTTGGCTATCGGAGCCACACCAGGAATTAGGTCGATCCTGAACTCAACCTGCCTCTCGGGAGGTATCCCCGACAATTCCTCGGGAAACACATCCGGGTAGTCTCGAACAATAGGAACATCATCAACCGTCGTCTTGCCCTTCTCCCGGGCATCCAAGACGTAAGCTACAAAACCGGCGCAACCCTGCTGAACATAGCGCCTCGCCCTAGCGGCGGAACAAAAGATCGGTCCACGCTGTGGCCTCTCGCCCTGAATCACTAGCTCTCCCCCACTGGGAGTGCGAACCCTTACTAGCTGAAGCTCACAATCAATCACCGCCCCATTGGGGCTCAGCCAATCCATGCCCACAATAACTTTATTCCCTCGCAGGGGAATAGGTACCAGGTCCACTGAAAACTGCTCATCAAATATCTGAAGAGTACACCCCCTATGTACTCTGCCGACCCTCACGGTCCTATCATCTGCTATCTCAACCTCTAATGGACAATCCAGCTCCCCTGGAGCTCTGCTAAATCTCTTGCTAAGCGCAAGCGATACGAATGATCGGGTAGCTCCCGAATCGAACAATACCAAAGCAGAAATGCCGTTCACCGAGAACGACCCTAAATAAAGCATATCATCAAGTAATATTCAAACGATAATAATAATTAAAAGATGAAGGAAAGATACATACCCGTCACCACATCAGGAGTCGCTCGCGCCTCCTCTGCTGTCATCTGAAACTCCCTACTCTTCACCACTGGCGCATCAGATCGGCCCTGCCGGCCATCTGTAATCCTCAAGGTGGCAGGGGCAAGTGCAACCACCTTCCCTGCTGCAGCTAAACTGGGACACTGGGACTTTTTATGTCCCCTCTGATTGCACTGAAAGCAAATCAGATCTGATGCTGTAACCGTAGTAGCAGGGGCCGTACAATCCCTACTCAAATGCCCAATCCGACCGCACTTGTAGCAGCCGGAACTCCCTGCCTTGCACGCCCCCTCGTGCAATCTCCCACACTTGCCACACCGACCATGGCTCTGCTGACTCCTGGACCTGTGATCTGAAACCTTGGGCTTTTTGCCCAAACTGCCTGAACCCGAAACCGCCTCCGGTTTCCTCTTCTTCTCCATCTCGAGATCAATCTCCCTTTCCCGAGCTCTAGCAATCATGTCGTCCAGCGTTTTACAACTGGACCGGCTCACAAACATGCAGATATCACTCCGCAACATCTCATGATAACGGGCCTTCTTCATCTCCTCATCGGCTGCATACTGAGGAACAAGAAGAGCCCTCTCCCTAAACTTGGCGGTGATCTCCACCACTGTCTCTGTAGTCTGGGTAAGGTCCTGAAACTCCCTAGCTAACTGCTGCACCTCAATGACCGGTGCAAACTCCGCCCTGAACCTGGTAGAGAAATCAGCCCAGGTCATGGCATCCAATGCCGCATCATCCCCGATGGCATGTCCGACCTCCTCCCACCAATCATGTGCCCTGTCCTTCAGAAGACAGGACACCAATCTGACCTTGTCCCCCTCGGGACACCTGCTAGTGCGGAAAGCGTTGGCCACATCCGCCAACCATCTGGTACTCGCTATGGGGTCCCGCGCCCCATGATAGTCTGGAGCTCCGCATGCCCTGAACTCCCTGAACGTAAGTGTGCGCGACCCCATCATGGCCGCCATCTCAGCACGGAAAATACCCAATCTCTCATCCATCAGCTCTAAAATACCCTCCTTGATCGAACCGAAGATCACAGGAGTCTGCTCCAGTATGATGCGGGTAACCTCAGAAGAAAGGAACTCTCTGGTCTGCTCATCCATCTGCCCGACCTCCAGGCCTGATCCTGATCCTGATCCCCCTCCGGCATCTGAGCTGCCGGCATCTGAGCTGCCGACTGCTGGTCTCGGACGCAAAACTACCATTCTGAAACATATCATAACAACATCAGAACACTGAAATATCTCAAGGGATCGTGATACTACTACTAGCTTCCTGGTCTTGTCTTGGCCTTCCTTGATTCGAGTACGGATCCTCTGCTTTCAGTAGTACGGGCCCATACTACCTTCCACATCTATCCGTACTTTCCTCAAGAACTGCCTTGACTCCACCAAGTCACTTCTACTACTGCTATTCTCTGCAACTCTCATCCTAGGCTTGCCCTAGGGAAACCTCAGGCTCAACACAACTGGTCCTCAACTGCTGAAGGTTTCCTCATAATGCCAATTAGCCACCACCTAAACACCATCACATGTGATGAGGATCGGATAATCTTTCAAGTAAAAGACCCGTCCCTATAACGGTTGGACTCAAACAAGAGCTGCGCAATAGGGCCAGTTCCAGCACTCTGGGATTATTCAAACCTGATCACATGTGGTGTGACGTGTTCACCTAATGGCTAACTCCCATTACTCAAAATCCCACAAAGCACGAAGCAAGCAGCAGTCGGATAAGGGAAACAGACTCAGGCAAAACTATTCTCATAACAAGAAACCGTACTAACAAAGAATGCTAAGCTCATACTATCAGGCATAACCTAAACAGGCTATCCTACTGCTGTCTACTCAATACTAGCATGCAATACTCATAAAGCTGTAACACATAAGCAGGCACATAAGGCATTCTCCTAGATCCTTAGTCCTATACTAGCATGTTGTTCTACTGAAACTGAAACTGAACAAATAACTTGTATGGGTAATTTGGGAGTACTTACTTGAGCTCGGCTGACCGCATGCACACACCTCTATCTTGTTAAAAACAATTTCTTTCTTTCTAAGTGCTTTCAAAATTCTTTTTGTAAAACGTTTTTATTTTTAAAAATAAAATCTTTTATTTACCTTAGTTTGAGTTCAGATACACCCGGAAGTGTATCCGAATCCCTCAAACCAGGGCTCTGATACCAACTTGAAACAACCCAAAAATACGACCCAAAAATTTTGTTTTTCGATATAATCAAAACCATAATCAGAGTGTCATATAATAAAACCATACGTGATGTATTCCAACATAATAGAAACACTGTGCGGAAAACTGTATCATACTACGTCAAATCAAAACAACTAAATCAATCCCGAGGATAAAAGCTAAAGCTATGGTGTGTGCGATGCCGTCACCCCGAGCTCTTCCCTTTTCTTGCGGAAGTACCTGAAACCAAAACTGAAACTGTAAGCACGAAGCTTAGTGAGTTCCCCCAAACTACCACATATCATACAATATATAAATAAGCACATACTGGGCCTTGCCCACTGCATCAGACCGAAGTCCGGAACTAACTGCATCGGACCAAAGTCCGGAACTAACTAGGACCTTGTCCCCTGCATCGGACCAAAGTCCGGAACTAACTGCATCGGACTGAAGTCCGGAACTGACTGGAACCTTGTCCCCTGCATCGGACCAAAGTCCGGAACTAACTGCATCGGACCGAAGTCCCGGAACTGACTGGCATAGCATAGCAGATCAAAACATATTTCAAATAGCATAGCACACATAATCATAAACTCATACACTGCATACTACGTCAGGCCGTAGCCCATAACACTTAACACATAAATCCTGTCTGAGCCACGAAGGCATCAAACAAACTATCGATTGCATCGGACCAAAGTCCGGAAACTACTGCTACTAAACAGGCCGGCATTGTGGCCTTAGACCCGTTCCTACTGGAAGGAAACTCACCTCGTAAACTGGCTGCTGAGTGTGTGGCTCTGGAAGCTAACTGCTGCTGCTCCTGTATCTCCCCGGCTACAAGTCCATAAACACACTCAATCAAATACTAAACACTGCACTTGGGTAAAATAACTCTTTTACCCTTGGTCAAAGTCACTATCATTTGGACTAACTCGCCGAGTTGGGCCGCCCAACTCGCCGAGTCCTACTCTCACTTTTCAATCCTACTCGCTGCTACTCGTCGAGTATGGCATCGACTCGACGAGTACCCTCTTGATCCAAGAACTCAGACAATCTTCATCCGACTCGCCGAGTTGTATGAACAACTCGACGAGTTGTTCTTAAGCTTAAGAAGATTGCCTTGGACTCGCCGAGTTGTATGAACAACTCGCCGAGTCCCTCCATCACTGAGTCTACCCTCAACTCGCTGAGTCCACTCTCTAACTCACTGGTTCCACTCGACACTGCTAAAAATGAAGGAATCGGGGACTCGCGACTCGACTCGCCGAGTCGTTCTTCCCGACTCGCCGAGTTGCCGCCATGCAACTGTTTTTCACTCGATTTTTCTTGAATCCAGAACATACAAATGATAGATCTGAGTCCAATAAGCTGATTTACCACGTAAAGTTTCCAACTTTACGTGTACAAACACATGAACAAGGGAAATAAGGCTAAAAGATGCATAAAAGGGATAGATCTAGGGTTAATATGCAAAGTATCCTCATAAAGGCGGTAGATCTGGACTATGGGACTTCTCAATGACTAGATCTAAGGATATCTCGGCTTATTAGGGCATTCATGAAATCATAAGGCTTGGAAAAAGCATCAACTAAATCTAGAAGAGCTCTAATGGAGGTTTAAAGCATAAAACAAGAGGGGTTATCCGAAAATACCTCTAATAACTCAGATTTGCCCTTGGATCTTTGCACTACTCCTCTTCTCCTTGCTCCTTTCTTCTTCTCCTTCTTCAAGCCTTCACAAAATCATACAAAATCACTTACAAACTCTCAAGGATGAACTAGGGTTTTTCTCACAGCTTTAGAGGGTGAAGGAGGCAAGAATGGGGGCTATAAGGTGACTTAAATAGTGGGCAACCCGGGGATTTAGGGTTTCACCCAGACGGACGGACTCGCCGAGTCCGGGATATGGACTCGCCGAGTCTCCAGCTAACACGTGCTCGAAGTCGCGACCCTACTCGGCGAGTCAGGCTATGAACTCGCCGAGTCCCTCTTGCAAAACTTTAAAAAAATAATTACTAATGAATTAACATACCGGGAACGGGTCGTTACATATGAAGTACACCTCGGAATTCAAACCCGACATGGTAATGTGGTTTCGTCACTTATCTCTCTCCGAGCTCTGTTCCTTTAGCTCTCAAAATTTCGAATTAACAAAAAAACGGAAAAAAAAAAAAAAAAAAAAAAAAAAAAAAAAAACTTCTCCTCTAAGGTCTTCATGCATTTCTAGCTCTGATTTTTATTTAGAGATTGTGCCATCTCGAAATCTATAATATGTACCAATGATGAGTTTCACTTCTTTTTGAAACATCTTATGACATACCATCTAGAAATCTGTTTGTTCTGAAACGTTTTCTCATGATAATCTGAACGGTAATTTCTTTTATGATTATCATCTTAATTCTCATAGCCATGTCTTTGGGACACGTTCCAATAAAGTATTGGTTTTTCTGAACTGAATCGATGGTTTTCCCAAATTGAACAAACAAATGTCTAATCCTTTGGGTATTAACGGTCAAATAAGAAGCCTTTTTGGGTTGTGAATTACATGCAACCTGTTTTGGTTTTGGGTTTCATCATTCTACTCTCCAAACTTACTCGGAACTTTCAACATATATTCTTGCCTACAATTCTTTTACCATTTTGCTTTAAAGTTTTTTTGTTTAAATCTGTTGAAACAACTATTTATTCTTAATCTATCCTTTTAGCATGGTGTTGCTTTCTAAAAATTACCACTTTACCCTTGGACCTAAATAGAAAAAAAAAAATGTTGTTTTGGTTGAAACATTGAGGTATTAATATTTTGCTAATGGATGTTTGAAAGTTGATGATCGTACTAATTTTTCTCGGTTTTGGCCTAAGGGTAAGGTGGTAAACTTAAAAATTACACCTGCAAATTGTTTTATTTGTTGCTTAACGCCTTTTCTTCATCTAGTTTCAGGTCCTTCATGGTACAACTTATCGTTTTCAACATCCATTGGTGGGAATTGTCAATAGATCTCAAGGTGAGGGAGCAAAAGTATTTTGCTAAAAGTTTTGATTATGGTCATTTGGGCAAAAAAAAATGGTTAACATTTGTAACTCATAAAATCTTTCTGTTATTTCCAATTCTTTCGCATTTCCAACCCCGCAAAGTGGGGTTCTTCCCTAATTATCTTGGAAAGAAATATAAAAATATTTTCATACATAAAAAACAAAGTTGTTGTAATTTAGTTAGTAGTAATCTTTTGTTTCTTACTAATGGAGAAAAACATAGTTTTTCTAAATTAAAAGAATAAAATAACAAGGATAGAGAACTTTTTTTATATAAGAAATGAAAGTTTCTTCGAGCTTAGTACAAGTACTTGCTTCTTAATCTACAAACTTAGTAGATTTAAATATATTTTTTTCATGTCTAACTCAAATAAGAAAGATATATATTAGCTTTTATAACAATGGTGACCAAAATACCAATACCCTACCCTATACTTTGGTTCATTATTCTGTACTTTTGGTTCGGTACCGGTTCTAGTATGTTTTTTTTCACTTCTAAGTTCAAACTAAACTTACTTTCCTGAACTGAATTAGTATAGTGTTTCTCATTTCTCTATTCGGTTTGGTATCGGTTTCAATATTTATCATTCTTCTAAGTTCAAACTAAATCTACTGTTCTGAACAAAACCTGTATCGTATCTTATACCCGAGTTCTTACTTTTTGTCTTTTTGTTTTGGCACTTTTTTATATAAGAAATGAAAGTTTCTTCATGCTTAGTACAAGTACTTGCTTCTTAATCTACAAACATGAGTCTTAGTAGATTTAAAGATTTTTTTTTCAAGTTTCACTTAAATAAGAAAGCTATATATTAGCTTTTATAACTACGGGTGACCAAAAATACCAATACCCTATCCTATACTTTTATTCATTATTCGGTACCGGTTCTAGTATTTTTTCACTTTTAAGTTAAAACTAAACTTACTTTCCCGAACCGAATTAATGTAGTGTTTCTCGTTTCGCTATTCGGTTCGGTACCGGTTTCAATATTTTTTTCACTTATACTTAGGTTCTTACTTTTTTTTCATTTTGTTTTGGTACATTTCTTAAATAAGATATGAAAGTTTCTTTGTGCTTAGTACAAGTACTTGCTTCTTAATCTACAAACATGAGTCTTAGTAGATTTAAAGATTTTTTTTTCAAGTTTCACTTAAATAAGAAAGCTATATATTAGCTTTTATAACTACGGGTGACCAAAAATACCAATACCCCTATCCTATACTTTTGTTCATTATTCGGTAAATTTGGTTCAGTATGGGTTGGTATTTTTTGTTCATTTCTACTTCAAACTAAACTTACTTTCTCAAACCGAATTATTATAGTGTTTCTCATTTCGCTATTCGGATTGGTACCGATTTCAATATTTTCCTTCTTCTAAGTTCAAACTAAACCTACTTTTCCGAATCGAACATGTACTGTCGGGTGCTTACTTTTTTGTCATTTTGTTTTTGTACTTACTTTATATAAGAAATGAAAGTTTTTTTAGCTTAGTACAACTACTTGCTTCTTAATCTACAGACATGAGTCTTAGTAGATTTAAAGATTTTTTTGCAAGTTAAACTCAAATAAGAAAGCTATATAATAGCTTTTATAACTAGGGGTGACCAAAAATACCAATACCCTACCCTATACTTTGGTTCATTATTCGGTACTTTTGGTTCGGTAGGGGTTCTGGTATTTTTTTTTTCACTTCTAAGTTCAAACTAAACGTACTTTCCAGAACCGAATTAGTATAGTGCTTCTCGTTTCGCTATTTGGTTCGGTACCGGTTTCAATATTTTTCCTTTAACCGAAGTGTATGGGATACGATGCATAATGTCTTACATGCTATGTATCCTTGACTAAATTTATTAACATTCCACAACCTAATCCTTTAGATTTGAAATGAAGCATAATATTCTCTCCCTTAATTATAGTAAAACAACTATTCAATCCTTACAACTTTGCAAAGTATAACTCTTGTTTTCTATAATTAATATTGCTAACTTGCAATACTTGCCTTAATAATCATACAAGCACAACATTTATGCTCCCACTATCATGATGACTATTATCATATAAGCATAACACTTATGCTCCCACTAGCTTTGATATATTTTAAAAAACAACTAAACTTCCAGAAAACAATACTTATTGAATTTATGAAGTTCATATTTCTAATACCTAATGCTTTGATAATCCTTTATCTAAGCTTCTGAAACTTATACACCTTTTCCTTAAATAGATCATATGCGTGTCTTAAACAATTCAGACTAATTGCCAAATCTCACAATTCGAATTATGGAAAGGGATACCGTTACCATTATCGAATTTGAGAATACAATTTCACAGTCACTATCTTCTTAAAATCTCTCTTAGTGAAAGCATTTCCTCACAGTCATCTTCATGAAGGAGGGAATCTTATGACACTTAGATTTTAATGGTGTATGTGTTCCTATCCATGCGAATTTGTCAAAACCAAAGTTTGCGACAAATCCAAACTCATATGGACCGAACCTTTTCAATCTTGATCTCTTGCCTTATGGTAACACGGCTGCCCACCATGTCTTCCAAGTAGTTAAGAAGCTCACCCTTTCCTATCAATGTACTTTTCATTGATCAAAGTGCTTGCCTTTATGCGTTCAAATGAGAACTCATAGAACTCACATGCATAATTAACTCAATTGGAACCACACAGAAACAAGATAGTGTCAATACGATATGTTGTAAACCTCAAGTTGTGTGCTAGTGATGATCGATAAGGTTTATTCTTGATTAGTTCTTGAAACTTTTCAAGACCATTAAGACTCCCACTGACTCCTTGACATATAAGATTCTTTTGTCAATAAACATGTCTCGACAAACAAATATTCAAGAGTTAGTGCAACTTTTATCAAGACAAAACACTTCACAAAATTGGTCCTAGTTGGTCTTTGTCAAGACATCACAACTTTCCAATTTCAAATGTGCAAGAATAAGAAAACCTTTTTCAAATTCCACATTTGATGAATGTCATAAACCTTCTTAAGACTTGTCACTCAATTCACAATCTTAACTCTAAGACTTAATATTGGAACGAAGTATGATTGACTTCTTGATTTAACCATTTCTGAAATTCTTGATTCCTCTTCTCAGACATACAATTGCACTAAGACTCACTTAGAGGATCAATTGAGATATGGTTCTTAATCATTAAGACCTAACATAAAACATAATAAAAGGTACTCTCCCTTCTTCTTAGAATAGAGAAACTTTTATCTTTCTGCCTACTTGATTCTTCTTATTCGTTCTGCTATTGATTTAAACTCTTTCAATCAACTCGGAATTACACTTAATCTTATAAGTATAATCATATTTACTAAAACTTTAGTAAATCATGACGAATATCTTTGTCACTCTTGTGGTGGACTTGATCAATACACAACCTTGTGTACTCGATCTTCTAGTCCTTCACTTGACACTTCGTCAATGAATTAGTCTAATTTACAAATATGAAATTTCTCATTCATCATGCAACCAAGTTGTATGATTCAAAGTTTCTGTCCAATTGAAACTTAGGTGATGAGAAACTTTCCCTATTTGGTAAATTATTGACTTTTCCACAAATAACATAATTAAGAATCAAATCCATTAGTGCTAATAATAGAAACTTACAAACATCAATTTTTCATACACACCATTGCAAGGATAAATAAATAATATAAAGTCAAAATTTATTTTATTAAGGAAAAATTTTGTCCTTACAATGCAATTCAATTGAAAAACTATGTTGTTACATATTCCTAAGCAATCTATTCTAACTCCAAGTAGTGGCTTAAGAATCTAATGTTCAAGTAATGCGATCGAAATCCATTTCTTCACGGTTAGATTCAGCTCACTTCTTCCTTAAGCTTCCTTTCTTTTCTTCGATCCTACAAAACATTAAAATGTAATCTTATCACATCATGTATTAAGAATCTAGAATAGGAACTTAAAAGAGTTAGTTAATGGATGTTACCTAAAGTAGAGCCATACATTTTGACTCTCCCATCTCTTAGATCTCATAGGTAAATAGGGCAGCTTCGTCTCCAATGCCCCTTCTCTTGGTAATAAAAGCAAATTAACTCTTTTGGAACAGCACACGGAACTACTTCTGACTTTGCCTTTCTCTTATGATCAAACATTTCGATCATGGCATGCCTTTCGTTGCCATTGCCTATATCCATAGAGGTCTGGAAGGCATATCCACCAATCAACTTTGTTTTTCCAGTGCGCCAAATCATTGTTGATTCAGCAGCAATAAGCATGTAGGTGAGATCGATGAGGGTTACGTCGTGGTTCATCTCTAGGACGTGTGCACACACTGACTTTCCTTCTTCATGTTTACTTGCCAAAAGGGCTTCAGTGAGTTTTATCTTTTCAATCTTTTGAACTTGTGGGTTACGGAGAACAATTGGAGGAGGTGGAGGATGTGAAGCATGATCTCTTGTTCCTCGATCGAATCGTGGTATATCATCTTCATGTGAAAAGCTTGTTCCACGGGATTTGGGAAGAACATAGTTGTCATACTTTGACATCTACAAAATGGGAGAAAAATTCAAGTTAGTTGATTGATTGAGTCCTTAATACATCACCTAAATGAGATATTAAGGCTAGGACCCAACACAATACTCTACAACTTGGGAGAGGGATGTCGTAACCTAATTGCAGAACATTTGAAGGTAAGTGAATGACGATTAACTAATTTCCACCATGAAAAACGAAACAAAATTAAGTTTTAAATCTTTTGAAAATTCCTAGATCTTTTGAGATTCATTGAACTTTTCAATTGTAACACCCAAAGTCTGGAAGGCCAAGAAAGGAAAGAAAACCCTAATTTTAAAGGGCGACTCAGCGAGTCCAAGGAGGAACTCGGCGAGTCCGAGCGAGATCCGGGTCGAGGAGTAAGTGACTGACTCGGCGAGTCGGCCAAGGGGACTCCGTGAGTTTGGTCTGTGCGAGGAAACCCTAAATTCGGGACTTGGAGCCTATTTAAACATCTCATTATCTCCCCTAGGGTTCCTTTACTACCTCTTTCACCCAAAAAATCGAACCCTAAGCCCCATTGTTGCTCATTCAAGCTTCCAAGCCATTTTTGGGTGATTTGAAGGAAGAAGAAGAAGGGGAATCATTGAAGCTTCAAGGATTGGCCTTAGATCTAAAGATTTGGGGAAGCTTTCTGAGTTATTGAAGGTATTACGTCGTTCTCTCATTTAGATCTAGTATGGTTGTGAGTTTTGGGGGTTTTCTAGCCATGATTAGTTACCTCTTTTGAGTTAGAAGCCAGATCTGAAGTTGCTACTTCAGATCTAAGCATATTATGGTCGTGAGAAGCATAAAGTATCAGTCCTTGAGTTGATTATGGAGCCTATTTGCCTTAAACCCTAGTTTATGGTGTATTTTGCCTAGATCTCCTTCTCTACACGTAAAGTTTGCAAATTTACGTGAGGAATAGGCTTGGGAAGGGTAGATCTACAGTTTGGAATCCATGCATGACTCAAAATTCCTCTGCATGTAAGGAGATCTGAATGCACTCGGTGAGTCCTTTGAGTGGACTCGACGAGTAGCATGAAGAGTAAGAGAAACTCGACGAGTGGGATGAATAGCTCGTCGAGTCAGATGAAGATTGCCTTGTACTCGGCGAGTCTGTTCTTGGACTCGGCGAGTCAGGTTGCGAAACCCCAAACCCTTCAAGTTGAGACTCGAATCAGTGAGTCGAGTGGAGACTCACTGAGTTGGACAGGTCAGGACTCAGAAATCGGTAGACTCGGCGAGTCATGGACTGACTCGGCGAGTCGAGAAGCGAATGGAAGGACTCTGAACATATGAACTCGGCGAGTCAGTAGGGTGACTCGGCGAGTAGTGTTGACCTGGAAGGTTAACTTTGACCAGGACTTTGACTTTGACCAGAGTTGACTTGGTTGTCTTTCGGGGGTCAGTTAGGCTCAGTGTTGCTTTGATATTGGTAGTTCGGGGAGCAAGGGGAGCAGGAGTTCAGTGAGTTTTCGGGAAACAGATATGTATCCGAGCGAGGCTCGAAGCCAGGCGGGGCCTGGAGCGGCGGGGTCGTTGTAGCGGGCGAGGCCCGAGGCAAGGGGCAAGGCCCAAGATAGCGGGAGTGGCCCAGTACGTGCAGTATGTGGTTATGCATGGTATGTGGTAGGGTGGGGAACTCACTAAGCTTCGTGCTTACAGTTTTCAGTTTTGGTTTCAGGTACTTCTGGTAGCGGAGGGAAGAGCTCGGGGTGATCGCATGGCACACACCATAGATTAGACAGCTTGGGAATGTTTACTCTGATAACGAACATGTGTTTTGGAAATTAATACTCTGATTATGTTTTGGAATGATGACTTGCTTAAAGTAATGTTTTATTAAAAGAAATTTTTGGTCTTGAATTTTGGGTCGTTACAAGTTGGTATCAGAGCCTTGGTTTGAGGGATTCGGACATGTTCTCGGGTGTGTCTGAACTCAAACTGAGGAATTGGTATAGAAGTTTTCAAAAAAAAAAGATAGTTTTTTAAAAAAGAGCTTTGAGAAGGAAAACAGTTTTAGAAAAGCAAAAAGAATTCAGAAAGAAAAAAAAAAGAAGCTTGAAAAAAGAAAAGAGGTGTGGTGCATGCAATCAACCGAGCTCAAGTAAGTACCCCAAAATACCCATACAAGTCTATGTTTTGATTATCAGTTAATAGAATAGCATGCTAGACTAGGACTAAGGATCTAGGTAGGATGCCTTATGTGCCTGTTATATGTGCTTTTGAGCTGCATGATAGTACTCGTTAGACAGTAGTAGGATAGCCTGTTTAGGTTATGCCTGAGTTTATGAGTTTGTGTTGCATGCCAGTTCAGATTCTTGGTATGATATTATGATTGCTTGAGTATGTTATGGTTATATTTTTCCCTTTGTTTGAATGTTGCTTGCCTTGTGCATTGTGGGATTCTGAGTGATGGGAGTTAGCCATTAGGTGGATACGACACGTCACATGTGATCAGGGTTGAATAATCTTAGAGTGTTGGATTTGATCCTATTACACAGCTCTTGTTTGAGTCCAACCGTTGTAGGGATGAGTCTTTTACTTGAAGGATTATATGAGCCTCGTCACATGTGATGGTATCCATGTGGTGGCTAATTGGCATCACAAGGAGACCTTCAGCAGCTGAGGACATGCTTGAGTTGAGTCAGAGGTTTCCCTAGGGTAAGCCTAGGATGAGGTAATGCTGGGAGCGGTAGTAGTAGAAAGGGAACCTGGTGGAGTCAAAGCAGTTCTTGGGGAAAGTACGGATAGATGTGGAAGGTAGTATGGGCCCGTACTACTGGAGCAGAGGATCCGTGCTCGATTCAGCAAAGGCCAAGACAAGACCAGGAACCTGGTAGTGCGTATGTTTGGTCTCGCAGCAGTGAGGAGTATTCTGATAGTGGTTATGTTATATGTTTCAGTATGGTGACGTTGCGAGAGAGACCAGCGGGCGGATCAGGCGCCGGAGAGGGATCGGGCTCGGGTTCAGGGTTCGAGCAACTCGAGGAGCGGATGAGAGAGTTGATATCAGTTGAGGTTACGCGTAGTATTCTAGCTCAGACTCCTGTGATCTTTGTCACGGTCAAGGAGGGTATATTGGAGATTTTGGATGAGAGGCTAGGAGCCTTCCGTACTGAGATGATGGCACTAATGGGAGCGCGTACCTTGACATTTCGGGAGTTCAGGGCTTGTAGAGCAACAGATTATCATGGGGCTAGGGACCCCATCGCTAGCAGCATATGGTTGGCTGATGTTGCCAACGCGTTCCGTACGAGCCAGTGTCCTGAGGAGGACAAGGTCAAACTCGCTTCCTGTCTCCTAGAGGACAGAGCGAGGGATTGGTGGGAAGAGATTGGTCATGCTTTGGGTGATGATGCTGCGTTGGACGCGATGACTTGGAGCGATTCCTCAGCTAGCTGCAGGGCGGAGTTTTCGCCAACTATTGAGGTGCAACAGTTGGCCCGGGAGTTTCAGGATTTGACGTAGACCACTGAGACTGTGGTGGAGATCACCGCCAAGTTCAGGGAGAGGGCCCTTCTTTTTCTGCAGTATGTTGTGGATGAGGAAATAAAGAAGGCCCGATATCACGAGATGCTGAGGGCTGACATCAGGGAGTTCGTGAGCAGGTCCGGTTGTAAGATGCTGGAAGATATGATTTCTTAGGCCAGGGAGAGGGAAATTGATTTGGAGCAGATCCGAAAGAGGAAGTCGGATGAGGTTCAGGTAGCCACGAGTTCGGGCAAAAGGCCCAAGGGATCCGATTCGAGATCGAGGGATTACCAGGACCGCAGCCGGTGCAGGAAGTGTGGCAGGGCGTACGGGGGTGCGTGCAGGAGTGGTAGCGGTGGTGAGTCTGGCTGCTTCAAGTGCGGTCGGAATGGTCATTTTAGCAGGGATTGTACTGTTACCACCACTCAGGGATCAGACTTGATATGTTTTCACTGCAATCAGCAGGGCCAAAATAAGGCCCAGTGCCCCAGTTTGTTTTCAGCAGGACGGGTGATGGCACCTGCCCCTGCAACCTTGAGGATCACAGACGACCATCAAGGTCGTGCAGAGGCGCCTGCGCTAGGAGGCAGGGCTTTTCAGATGGCTACCTTGGAGACGCGAGCAGCACCGGACGTTGCAGGTATGCGACTTCCATTTTCAGTTCTTTTATTTATGCATGATTATATCGTTATGGTTCTGCATCATTATCTGTATAAGTATTTTATTTTTGAGCTGTTTGATTGTAATTGAGTTATATGCCATCTGCATACCTTGGATATTTGGATAGTAGTTAAGGGATGGGTTCTGTTGGAAAAGGTTACTTAGGGTGCAGTAACTGTAGTATGACTTGGAGGGACTTGGTATGTCTCGCTAGTTCAGAGTCGTATAAGTTTTAGAAATAGACAGGTTAGATCCCTAGCTATGGTAAGCTTGGGATTCCTCAGCAGATTGATTATGGAATGGTAGCAAGGATTGGCATTTCTATTCATTGAGCAGCAAGGTGTAAGCAGGATCGAAGTGGGGGAGAATCCCCCGAGTGTACAAGGGTGAGAGCACGCAAATCTAGAATGAGTATGCAATTTCTGAGAAGGAAAAGAGGTAGTTCAGCGTTTGATGGATTGAGTTGTTCAGGGTTGGGAGTTTGAGAAACTCCCCATTAGTTCGTGCGTGTAAGGGTGATGGTGAGTATGTGGTTCGGAATTCAGGTTGAAGATCGCCTGTAGGACTCGTGTGAATCAAAATGAAGATCTTGAGAACAGATAGCATGGGATGCTTTCGTGTTAGTAGACAGTGGCAGAGGCAGCAGGTAGAGCATGGAAGAGCGGCGGGAGAGCCTTAGCCTTCTTCAGCAGCGATCAGTGGTAGAAGGTGTTGTAAGACTACGGGGCAGTCGTAGCATTCACTAGCAGTTAGTGGTGGAAGGTGTTGTAAGACTACGGGGCAGCCATAGCATTCACTAGTAGTCAGTGGTGGAAAGTGTTGTCAGACTACGGGGTAGCCGTAGCATTCACTAGCAGACGGCTATAGAGGGTGATGTAAGACTGCGGGTAAGCCGTAGCATTCCGTAGTAGCTTCGTTGGCGGAGTCGTGGTGAGGCCCTTATCTCCTAGCATTTAGATAGGTATCAGGAATGGGTAATGGATGAGAATGATGAGAAGTTTGTCTATATAGCCCTTGAGAGGTGAGACCTTGGGAGAGGCCGCTCTAGGATATAGTTGGGTGAGACCCACGGGCGAGGCCCGTATGAGAGTAGCAGTGTAGATAATACCTGAGAGCAAGATTGCTAAGTAGTATGGTTGGGTGAGACCCGTGGGCGAGGCCCGTGCGAGAGTAGCTATGCAAGTGAGACTATAAGGATAGGGGCGGTTGAGACCCGTAAGTTTTAGCAGCACAGGTAGGACCTGTTAGGGATCTTAGAGTCAAGGTAGGGGATCGAGGATCCCAGGATATTATAGTGCCAGCATGGTAGAATAGATTGAGCAGTTATATGTGGTCGAAGTTTCATCGAAATTTGCTGGGAGCGACTAGTAGTTGTGTTGGGTCAGCGATCGGTGGGAGCCGGTAATCCAGATATTGATAGGTTGGTAGGGACCAGGGTGGTCTCAGTTCATCCGGAAGCCAGATAAGGAATAGCAGAATTTCCAGTCGGTAGCAGTGCAAGTACGCAGCGTATGGTGGACTTCAGTTAGTTGATCGTGGGGTGCTCGACACCAAATGATAGTAGAAAGAATGCGAAGTGGATACTGGCGATGATGACCCGTACTGGGAGTAGCAGGAGTGATCGATTTGGTAAACACAGGGTCTTCGCAGTGGCAGAGGAATAGATGGTTATGGAGCATTGCCTTGGGAAGGAAAGGAAATCGCGCGAGGAAAGAAGGGGTGAACCCTGTGGGTTCAGTTGTTGTACTAGGAGAGTACAATAAGGATTGACGTTAGTCTGAATGACTGAATGGAAGGCGAGCGAAGGTAGGCAGCTGGTGTTAGAATAATTGGTGGGGTATTCGAGGCAGATCGCAGGCGGTGGATCATAGCAAACATCGAGGACGAAGTTTAGTTAAGTGGGGGAGAGTTGTAACACCCAAAGTTTGGAAGGCCAAGAAAGGAAATCAAATCCTAATTTTAAAGGGCGACTAGGCGAGTCCAAGGAGGAACTCGGCGAGTTCGAGCGGGATATGGGTCGAGGAGTAAGTGACCGACTCGGCGAGTCGGCCAAGGGGACTCAGCGAGTCTGGTCTGAGCGAGGAAAACCCTAAATTCGGGACTTGGAGCCTATTTAAACGTCTCATTATCTCCCCTGGGGTTCCTTTACTGCCTCTTTCACCCAGAACATCGAACCCTAAGCCCTATTGTTGCTCATTCAAGCTTCCAAGCCATTTTTGGGTGATTTGAAGGAAGAAGAAGAAGGGGAATCATTGAAGCTTCAAGGATTGGCCTTAGATCTAAAGATTTGGGGAAGCTTTCTGAGTTATTGAAGGTATTAAGTCGTTCTCTCCTTTATATCTAATATGGTTGTGAGTTTTGGGGGTTTTCTAGCCATGATTAGTTACCTCTTTTGAGTTAGAAGCCAGATTTGAAGTTGCTACTTCAGATCTAAGCATATTATGGTCGTTAGAAGCATAAAGTATCATCCCTTGAGTTGATTATGGAGCCTGTTTGACTTAAACCCTAGTTTATGGTGTATTTTGCCTAGATCTCCTTCTCTACACGTAAAGTTTGCAAATTTACGTGAGGAATAGCCTTGGGAAGGGTAGATCTACAGTTTGGTGTCCATGCATGACTCAAAAGTCCTCTACATGTAAGGAGATCTGAATGGACTCGGCGAGTCCTTTGAGTGGACTCGGCGAGTAGCATGAAGAGCAGGAGCAACTCGACGAGTGGGATGAACAGGTCGTCGAGTCAGATGAAGATTGCCTTGTACCCGGCGAGTCTGTTCTTGGACTCGGCGAGTTAGGTTGCGAAACCCCAAACCCTTCGAGTTGAGACTCGAATCAGTGAGTCGAGTGGAGACTCGGTGAGTTGGACAGGTCAGGACTCAGAAATCGGTAGACTCGGTGAGTCGAGAAGCGAATGGAAGGACTCTAAACATATGAACTCGGTGAGTCAGTAGGGTGACTCGGTGAGTAGGGTTAACCTGGAAGGTTAACTTTGACCAGGACTTTGACTTTAACCAGAGTTAACTTGGTTGTCTTTCGGGGGTCAGTTAGGCTTAGTGTTGCTTTGATATTGGTAGTTCGGGGAGCAAGGGGAGCAGGAGTTCAGTGAGTTGTCGGGCAGCAACTAGTGAGATCATCAGCAAGTTCAGCCAGCGCAGGTGAGTTTCCATTTGTGTGAATGGGTCTATGGCCACAATGCCGGCCCATGTAGTTATGAGTAGAAGGCCCGGGGGGTTAGCCCTAGGCACAGTATGCTAGTGTGATATTCAGGACGAGGTCTATTAATAGCGGGCGGGTGCCCAAGGAATTGTTTATATGATAGTTTATACTTGTTGTCTGTGTGATACATGTATGTGCCTGGTAGGGAGGTGAGTGTGGGTGAGGTCCCGTGTCTCACCAACAGCAAAGTGTGGATGGGGTTCCATATCTCATTAGTAGCAGAACAGGGTTAAAGCCCAAGTTAGGGAAGGAGTGAGAGTGGGTTGGGCATGTATCTCACTACCAGTAGGAGTGTGGACTGGCTTCCATGACTCATCAGTAGCAGGACAAGGGCGAGGCCCAGGATAGGCGAGGCCTTAGGACAGGATCAGTCGTGTGATTTTAGCTTACGTGTTGTGATATGTTTATGTGTTATTATTTGTTAGCGGGCGAGGCCCTGTGACAGGCGAGGCCTAAGTGAAACAGATATGTATCCGAGCAGGGCTCGAAGCCAGGCGGGGCCGTTGTAGCAGGCGAGGCCCGAGGCAAGGGGCAAGGCCCAAGATAGCGGGCGTGGCCCAGTACGTGTAGTATGTGGTTATTCATGGTATGTGGTAAGGTGGGGAACTCACTAAGCTTCGTGCTTACGGTTTTCAGTTTTGGTTTCAGGTACTTCCGGTAGCGGAGGGAAGAGCTCGGGGTGATCGCATGGCACACACCATAGATTAGACAGCCTGGGAATGTTTACTCTGATAACGAACATGTGTTTTGGAAATTAATACTCTGATTATGTTTTGGAATGATGACTTGCTTAAAGTAATGTTTTATTAAAAGAAATTTTTGATCTTGATTTTTGGTTCGTTTCATCAATGGCATGTTTAAATCTCGATATGCCCCTCGATTTGTGACTGGGATGCCGAGGATCACAAACAGGGTGTGAATAACCATGCAAACTTACATGGTGCCCCCAATTTTATAGTCACCTATTCGATGTGCCAGTAAACCACACACGCTCCACCAAATTATGACAAACAATGATTCACCCTTTGCTACCTTTGCTTAGAACCATTTAGTGTGCCGGTTAACCACATACGCTCCACTAACGTCTTCGCAAGGGTACAAAGTGTAATTTCATGAAATTGCATCTATTCACTTTTTCCTAAAGTAACTAAGATTGGGAGTTTTGTAAAAGCATTTAGTTACTTTTGTATTTCATTATACTTATAATGGAAGGTTTCTGTCATATCCTACCCGTTCGGCTAACGACCCTCTACTAGTTAAGAGTGCGGTAGGTAAGAGTGGATACCCATTCAATCGCCATTTTATAGGCAATTTCCTTAAACATCCCTTATAGACCAGCTTCGTGAATGAGGCCTACTAACGGTAAGACTGATTGTTTACTCATACATATATAATACTAGAATTTTAATGTTATATATAGTATATGGTGTATTTTACACTTTTAAAATACTAGGTGGTCTAATTTAATAAATTATACTTTTAATTTAACTAAATATGAACCAAAACTTTATGGATTTATTAGATCTCTTTTAATTATACACCTTAATTAATTAATTAAACCATAAGGGTGTGATTTGAATTTTTTTTTTCAAAACTATACTAGGGTTTTAGAATTTAACATTTCTAAATTAAACTTTTAATCGACTTTTAAATTCCAAAATTTGAGGGCAAGTTTTGAAACATTTCAAAACATTAGGGTTTAACTTATTTAAATTTCAAAAACCAAACTTTTAAGTTCAAATTTAAACTATAAAACCTAAAGGGATTAATTTGAAACTTTTCCAAACTTTGTCAAGAATATTCTAGATCACAAAATTCAAATAAGGCAATTAACAATTAATTGGTGGTTATCTAATTTGACCTAGTCCAAATTCTTGCAAGATAATTCACCAAAAAATTCAAATAATTAAATCTAATCATATAAGGAAATAGTTATATAACTAATATGAAGTTATCTTTAATTTTGGCAAAGATAATCACCCAATATCATAAAAATCTGATTTATAATAATATAAAACATCTTGGTAACTATCCCACAGCCAAATAAGCACAAAATCCCGATTTTCCCTCTTTCTGACCAGCTGACTCGTAGAGTCAGGCATCGACTCGGCGAGTTCATCTATGGACTCGACGAGTTCAGCCCCCAGAAACACTAAATTTCGATCTTTAAGCAAGGATAATTCACAATAGCATCAAATACATCAAACAAACAGCCATGGCTCTGATACCACTGATGGGTTTTGAGCAAAACATCATTCCTATGGTGTACATGTAAACCCTAATAGCTTTTAGATCTAGTTTATCTAATGAACATGCAATTGAATATCCAAAGCTATAAACCCTAGATCTAGCATACAATTAATCATATTAACATAAGAATGGGGTTTAGATCTTACCTTGATTTTTATGTAGCAATAACAATCTCAAATCCTCCTTTGAATCGGCTTTAGAAAGCTTAGAGTCACAAGTATCACTCCTTTAATGGCTCACAAACACCAAGAGCAAGAAGATGAAGAATAAGGAGAGAGGAGGTTGCCCAAAACATCCAGAGACCCTAGTGGAACTCTTAGCCACGTTTTTGGGGCTTAAGGGTAGTTTATATACATGTAGGCTATTAGGGTTTTCAACTAGGAAAACCTAATTTAACTGCTTAAGCCCTAAGCAGCCCATGGACCCTTTTAGAATATTCCTTGGACGATTTCTAATGGGTCTCCCCCATAGAATTCGTCCAACCTATTATTCCAAGGTGATCCATAGCCCAAATGCAATTATCTTATAATTACAGTTCCAGTCCCTTAAGTTTAATTAATCTCTTTTAGCCACAAAATTAATTATCAATTAATTCTTGACTAATATTAATTAAACAATATGATTTCTCCTTTAATATATTATACTCATAATATATTAATAAATCGTAATTAATCATTTCTCTTCATAATTCATCCTATCAAGTTGCTTTGGTGAAAGCAACCCAAAAGGACCATGCACCATCGGGTCAATTACATACCAAAATAGTTATAAACTTAGACACTAATCCAACATGTTGTTCCAAAAGTCTTGATTTTGTTTAAATCAACATAACAACAAAATTCATGATTTGGTTCTTCTACATTCGATTCGTCACCAAATCAAGAATTGATAACAATGGAGACAGTAGTGATGGAAGGAAGGGATTTAAGTTGTTGGAAATGGGTTTCAAGGTGGGGAAGGGAGGTTATCTGAGTTAGAGAAAAAATAAATTGATACCATTGTTAAAGTTGATGAACCTCAAAGCTTGACAATTGTGTTAGATCTTCAAAAGCATTAAGAAAGTGAAGCTTTTTTACTCAAAATATTATTGTTCAATATTTCTATCAAACTTTTCATAAAATAATCGTGAATCTCACTTTCATAAATCACATCAGCCTTTGTATTATGTTTTTAATTCAGATTTGATTGGATTACATAATATGTTGTGATTTAATATTTTATTAGATCGATTCTTTGATTTCCGATTATCCTTCTTGTTGATTTCTGATTTCACTAGTATACCCACTATGCTCTCATTCTTCTTTGATTTTAAATATCCATCATTCAAGTTCACTTTTTAATTTAGAATCTGACTTAAATAATGATAGATTGTTCTTGATTTTCTATTTGTTCTTGATACTTGATTGTTCTAAATTTGTCTTTGATGAAAAGGGTTAAGCTGGCATTCTATCAGAATTTACATGAAAAGGGTTAAGTTGGGGATTTTTTTCATATTAGAATGCAAACACATGTTCATTCTATGAGAATATAAATATTACATAAAACATGTGTTGCTGGTAATTCTGACATAATACATTTATACATGCTTTAGAATGTTTATGCATATAGAAGAAAAAACTATGATTTCAGTGCATTCTGTAATGTATTCTTTTAGAATTTATTTATATAAATGCATTATGTTAGAATGTCTTTTGAGAATGTTTGTTAACAACAAGTATATTTGTTTAATTGATAATACTAACAAATAATGTATCTTATTCTTTCGGAATTGCATGGAGAAGGAATTTAATATTGATCATACAAGAGAAATATTTGGAATCGAGTTCAACAACAAGTATATATGTGAAGATCAAGTGGATCATATGGACAACTAAAGAAGATCAAGTGTATTTGTTCATGAATTATATATTCAAGAATGCTATTTTTCAAGAATTTTATTCATTTTTTATGATATTCTATTAGAATATGTATAACTATATTAGAATGCATAAGAATATTAGTCTATAAGAATATGTATGAACTTATATTTTTTTTGGGATGTGTATTAAAAATTAAAATCATAGACCCAACTTGGATGTATATGAATAATATCTAGAATTATTAAATCATGTTAATTATCAAAAATATATGCATTGGAAATATATTCTACAAGAATAAAATCAAAAATGTATTTAATAGTTTATTGTTGGCATTCTGTCATTTTGATAGAATAAAATCGGATTTTTAAATTTGAGTTAATTTAAAATATTCATATTTTTAAACATAAAGGAATTAGTTACCCCTAAAAATCCGAAAATTTCATTTTTTTTTTAATATAGGTTAGTTGACTAAAATGCTTATGCTGAAATTTGTGTGATTATGTGGAACATGTTACCCAATTGTAATGTTATAGACCATCAGATCATGACCATTGAGTTTATTCCATGTGCATTCTGGTGCACAATAATTAGTAAAAACAAAATAACCTAAGCATATATATATATATATATATATATATATATATATATATATATATATATATATATATATATATATATATATATATACTAGTCGTTTACCCGCGCCAAGCGACGAGTACAATTTTTTTTTTCCAGAAGTTAGTTCCTAGATTCGATTAGTTCTTTTCCGTAAACAATTCACTAATGTAAACAATTATCAATAAGATTTATGCTAGCAAATACGAAATAAATAAGAATAAAAAATGAAGAGTTAACATTCTAAAAATGTGTGCGAACACATGTTGATTGTATATTATTAATCGCGCAACATTTGTTTATACATCATATTTGATGTATAGATTTTATTGACTTTAAATTATTCGTCAAACTTTACTGATACATTTGTATCGGCACATGATATCCTTTTGACAATATCAATAAAATTGATCTAGTGAGAAAACCGATTTTGGAAGATAAATACATACATGTTGAATTGTTTGTCCATGAGCTTTATTAATTATTATCATAAAATATAATCAAATTAGAAATTATCTCTTTATATTGAATGAGAACTTGCCATCTTCAAACAGACATATCAATCAATTATCATTACACAATAATATAATATGGGTCAAGATTTTGTAATAGTTTTATAAGCAAATATCAATTGCTCTTGATGATGTAGTTTTTTTTTTCCTTAGGCCTTAATGTAGAATAGTTAATGGAATATAGTACATAGATAAAAGTTATATATATGAAATATGTTTAAATTTTTAGTTGATTGAATATGAACAAATCATTAAATTACTCTTTGTTTGTTTGATGTAGATATCAACATATACCAACAAATGAAAAAGTATAATCTACAACAAATGGTACTTGAGACATTGAAATATATTTTACTGTGACAAATTAAATATTTTTATATTTAAAAATTCATTTATTAAAAAATAGTGGTTTATATATATATATTTATACTATACAACTCAAATACAAATTATTGTGCTAAAAATTATTATGTATGGATCACCACACACTCTATAAATATCATTGTCTTTTTTAATTCATTTTATATTTAAATATTTTTAATGTAAGTTTGATCATTTTCAAAAAAGTTTATCCATTAATATATAAATACTTTTCGAGAATAATAAAATATTATATTCTTTCAAATTGATAATACAAATTAACTTATATTTATAATGTTTTATAATTATATTGAAAATTATTTTATTTAACTTAACTGATAACGTTAGTTTAGTGTTTAAATTAATAAACTATATCACACTTTTGGAAAAAAAAAATTCAAATGTACAAATGAAAAATCCACAACATTACAGCACATTATTTTTTCATGATAAAAAATGGTTGTGCAAATGTACTTTTATAGGTAGAGTGACAAAAAAGAAACGTCAATTTATCTCTTTATTATATAACTATTTCTTATCATTGTTACGGTATAAGTTTACTTTTTCCTTTTATTTATTTACTTACAATTATGTCGTATATTTAAAAAAAATCCGATCTAACCATTAAATGTCATTTAGTTTTTTATGTAATTAGTATAACTTTTATAGAATATGATATGAACCGTAGCAGTATAATATGTTAGATAATACAAATTATATTATACCAAACCAATATAAACGATTAAAACGTTTAGAAAGTTTGAAATGAGTTTTATTAAAAAAAAAAATCGATTTTTGCTTATGCCCATTTAACAAAACAAAATATAAACGATCCAACATTAAATGTTGTTTTTAACTTGGAGAAATAACTAAAAGATTAAGTAACATAATCATATATACAATCCCAAAACATTCTTAGATTAAAATATAGATAACTTTACTGAGCTTAATAAAATTTACAATAATACAAAGTTTAAAGCATGTAGGATGGGAGTTAGTGAGCCAAAGTTGTTGATGATTTTTTGAAATTTATTTGAATGACATCATTTGTAATCAAACCCTACATCACTTCCAGTGAAATCGTGGTACCTTGACTCAATATCAACCATTAGTCAACTAAAGAACTCAAGGGACTTGAGATAACTGTAATCCTACATAACAAAGAAATATTTAGAATACTAAAGTTCCTAATACCGGTATTTAGGACCGAACACAATGAGGTGCACAAAGGCTATTATAAGTAATAGATTATATGAAAATGAAACCCATGTTAATTAATGCCAACCTGTTCATCTTCTAGTCAACTTTTAGTTATTAATTTTTTCGTAACCTATCATTCAGAATTTATTGGGATACAATAAAATGATCACAAAATATGAAAATACAAACAATCTGATGGACAACATAAAATGAGAATCTGTGTAATTTGGTAAGTAACTACAAAGAAACACATAGAGGGTGGATGTCCGGATTACATCCCTATGAATGAAACCCAAAATACAAAGAACACCTAATCCTCATCTTCAAAGGCCAACGTGATGCTTGTGGTAGAAGACAAAACTAAAGGAAAAGAAGGGAATGGTTGGAGGCAGAAAAAGAGAGCCCTAAACCAATACTGTGAAAAGGGCCAAATCAATAAAGACTAATGGGCATCAACCAGTACGATTAAAAACAGTCATGCTGATTAAAAAATGGCTATTGTAATACACAAAATAAAAAAGTCTTTATTTTACCATTAAATACTTCTATCAAATGGTTTCTTACCAAATACATGATTGAGACACAGTAATTCCTTGAAGTTCTATCTAATCTATCTCCTTCTCCCACCTTTCCACATTGCACCAATCAGAGAAATCTGTTGTTATAAAATGAAGTCATTATTTAACATATGAAAACAATCATGTATCGTATTTTAACAGTAAACCTTTCAAAGTAATGACAGAAGATACATATCAAAGTTTAAGTGCAGCATAACACACACAAGGAACCAAGTTGTGTTATCTGAAACAAAACAAAAAGCAAAGAACCAGTTATGTTTAGTCTACCTTTTTTGTTGCCTAGTAATTCGAGAACCAAACAGAAAAGGAAAAGACAAATCCTCCATTCTTCCTCTTTTCTCCAAATTTGTACAAGGGAACTTCCTTTTCACTTATGTGTGTATCCATTCTTCAAAAAGGTAATCTAGAACTCCTCCTCAATCATCTACTATGCTTTTTACAGTTTTAACCTTGGTTGCAGACTAAAAATATCAAGTGCATACCTTCCTTTGATCGATAGTTAAGCAAGATTAAGAAAGAAATGTTCAAAATGTTTTGCAATCTTTTCTAAACCAGGAGCCAGATCAGACATTCCAGCAGATCTGCAGTACAATGCTATTCCTTTCATTTAGCCCTAAACAGGTAAATGAAATGAATGTCATATGCATAAGAAACAAACAGATGAAAATCCCAATTTTATATATTTGCAAATACAATACTATATGTATAACATGGCCAACTGTTCTAGATACTTATGAGTTATAATATTGGCAAAGAACTATATATGAAACTTCAACAATGCAAAGAAAGTGAACGTCTAGACATAATCATCAAGATACTTTCAACCATATCAAAATGAATCACATACCAGTAGAGCTCACCTCAACTACTCTATTTCTTCAATAGCTTGAGAAACCGAAGCTTCAAATCTGTAAAAAAATCCAATCTGATAAAAAATTGTTTATAAAAAATCTTCAATTTCATTCTATAATAGAAGGGTTTAAGCAGCAAAATGACATCTGGAACAAACCTATAAATCAAAATCTTGTATCAAAATTTCAACATGAAAACACATAATTAATTAATAAAAAAAGGTTAAGTTATGATAGTAGAAGGTTTTGGTACGTATTACCTTAAAGCACTGTAAACTAATTTTATTTACTCAAAATATTGACAAATCGATGGCTTAAAATTATGAGGTACATGCAGACAGATGATAAATACAAAACGAACATGTAAAATAAAGAATAATGTAGAAAAAGAAAAGACCAGTGTGAAAAACTAACCTCCAGCTACCCGATTTTCATCTGAGTTTGTCTTTTTGTTTCCTCCATGTGGGGTTTCAGGAAAGGTGAGTTGGCCCATATGCTTGGTCGATTAGGGTTTTTTGATGCACACCCAAATCCATACACGAATTCGATCCGGTTTCAGCAATGAAGAACTTGTTGAGGTGATTGAAATGGCTTGAAATGTCTTCTAGTTGACGGGTTGTAGATGATTATGTCACGTGTACCATCGATTAAACATACTAATCTATTACAAGAACCCAGAATCTTGATCGAAGTTTTAGGGTCCATCTCAGGTGGCTTTGATTTGTTGAGTAGTGTTGTGTGTAGGAAGGAGACGGAAAGAATAGGGTTTCGATTTTGTGATGGCGGCTATTGTTCGTGTGTAGAGAGAAGCTTAATATTATTAATATTATGGTACATGAGGAAATAGGTACCTCTTAATTTTCAAGAATTGGGCAATATCCTTAATAATATATATATATATATATATATATATATATATATATATATATATATATATATATATATATATAACCAATTAATTCGCATATATACCTAAATACTAAATGTAATCATATTTAATATAATTAAAACATAAAAACACTACCTAATAATTGATTTTTTTATTATTAAAAAAATAAATAACTTGTAACATTACTATATTATCTTTCTCTCACATTGTTATTCTTGGCCTATTTATATCATGAATCCTTACAAAATATTAATACTCACATTGAAATTAATTTTCTGTGATTTTACTTGTAACTGTAACTAAAAAAGCATAGGAAAAACAAAATTGTTTAGAAGAGAATAATTATATATCTCCTAAATCGTTTGTAGGGGATAAATATATTGTTTAACAATTAATTAGGAATACACAATCACCTTGTTTTGATAATCGATTATGCGAAATATGAAGAGGAAAAGAATCAGACCATGAGATTAATTATATAAGGGACTGTAAATTGGTATTTTAATAATTTAATTATAGTATAGTTTATAGATAATTTTTAAAGTTTTAAATATATTAATTATGATTAAATTAAGTATTTAAGTATACACGTGAATTTATAATTTTTTATATTGATACTAAGTTAAAACTCATATGCTACACTGATGATAAATTTAAATAACATTTTTAAATAACGTTAATAGAAAAAATATAATGATTGATCACTCATTTATAAGCCTAAATATTAATTTATAAAGAATTTAAGATATGTGGGACAATAGAGTCTATGAAAACTTTACACTTTGCTTTTCTTTCCTTTAGAAATCTACCACAACTACTTGTTTTCTTTTTACTTAGAGTTATAGGCAACAAAATACATATTACAAATACACCTTAAGCCGCCTAAACACTCATAATAGCTGGTTATTTCCAAATTTACACTAAAAAATTAATCTTTTTCTAGTTAGATACAACTGAAATGAGATATAAATAGGTATAAAACTTATATTAAAAACTTCAAGTCATTTGAAGCAAGTCCGCAAAAATAATAATAATAATAAATAATAATCATTGCTTGGGGAAAAAATACTTCAAGCCATTTCGTTATTATTTGGTAAAATTGGCAGCTTTGGTCCAACCTTTGAAAAAGGGAGATGTTACATCCTGTTGTTTCTAAAAAAATATATTGTTGATCTCTCCACTGTTAAATCTAACTTTAAAGCTATTATATTTTAGTATGACGATCATTTCTATAAAATATTGATGGAATAGATGTAGAAAGCTAGGTCTCTCGTTTCTAAAATATACATTGTTTCCGCATTAACTTTTCAAAACAGTTTGTAATATTGTTGTAATAGCAATGATATTTGCTCTCCATATATGGACATGGATTTCAAAACCATTTAAGACATTGATGTTACAAATTATCTTAGAAAGAAATATATAAATATTTTCATACATAATAAACAAAGTTGTTGTAATTTAGTTAATAGTAATCTTTTGTTTCTAACTAATAGAGAAAAACATAGTTTTTCTAAATTAAAAGAATAAATTAACGAAGATAGAGAACTTTTTTTTATATAATAAATGATTAGTACAAGTACTTACTTCTTAATCTACAAACATGAGTCTTAATAGATTTAAAGATTTTATTTTCAAAGTTTAACTCAAAAAAGAAAACTATATATTAGCTTTTATAACTAGGGGTGACCAAAAATACCAATACCTTGCCATATACTTTGGTTCATTATTCAGTACTTTTGGTTTGATATCGATTCTAGTATTTTTTTTTTTTATCATTTCTAAGTTCAAACTAAACTTACTTTCCCGAACCGAATTAGTATAGTGTTTCTTGTTTTGCTATTCAGTTTGGTACTGATTTCAATATTTTTCCTTTTTCTAAGTTCAAACTAAACCTACTTTTCCGAACCGAACATGTACCATACCTTATACATAGGCTCTTACTTTTTTGTCATTTTGTTTTGGTACTTTTTGATAAATGAAAGTTTCTTCATACTTGGTACAAGTACTTTCTTAATCTACAAAAATAAGTGTTAGTAGATTTAAAGATTTTTTTTTCAAGTTTAATTCAAATAAAAAAGCTATATATTAGTTTTTATAACTAGGGGTGACCAAAAATACCAATACCATACCTTATATTTTGGTTATATTTTGGTTAGTTATTCTGTACTTTTGGTTCGTTACCGGTATATTTTTTTCACTTCTCAGTTCAAACACATGTTCAGAGCTTTGGTCCAACCTTTATTCTACATATTAATTGTGATGGATGTGGAAAGCTTAGGTCAGTAGCATGTGATTCTAAATTCCGTAGCATGTGATTCTAAATTCCGCTATATTTTTATTCCATCAAAAAATTTCGCAATGGAGTTAAAAATCTAAGAGGTGTAAATTTTATATATAAATAACAGACATAAATGAAAATCAATAAGTAGTCGAGCACCATGGAAATCAATAGTCCTGGTATTTGAAACAAATTTTAAGATTTTGTTCATGTTTCATTTAACACTTTTCTAGGCAATTGAACTTGATTCAATTAACATGGTTCGAAATAAGAGTCATAAAAAGGGACATGTAAACATGCTGTAAAGGAGGGACATAAAAGTTGGATGTTGTAAGTTTTACATCGCGATTGTTATTCACTCTTGACCTCATCTGATGGGTTATTTAACTCATTCTTTTTCACTTTTTGGACAACCACCTCTAGTTCATCATATTTCATGATACTTTTAGGATGTAATAACAAATAAAAAATGGAAGACAAGACGTTATAATAAACAAATTTTGAAAGTATATTTCTATTTCTTGCATTTAGCCAAAATTTAAAAAGGTTAAATCCAAGAAATAGCAAAAAAATACCTTAAGAGTGATTTGGATTGGACTACTCATACAAAAAGCCGCCAAAGAAAAAAAAAACAATCAAATTAGTACGACGTAATTAAGCCATGAAAAAACACTTTTCATTAACTCTAATTCATTAACAATGTAGATGAGGGTAGATAAAGCCTGCTAGACTCATAATGCATTTTTGAGAGACTAGTATTGTCCTTGATCTGTTGCAGATGTAAGTTAGATGGCTACATGTACGAAGTTTAAGTTTGAAACGGGAAAACTATAAAATATTGTTGTAAGATTGTTTTTGAAGAAAATATAAGACTATGGTAGGATGAATAAAACAATATCATAACACAATCGTTTATCTAGAAATTTGAAGTTATGGAAATTCCAAAATAAGACCGTTGTTTAGGGAAACAAATAATACCATAACACAGTGGCATATGTATCTATGGACATAAAACCATGTAAAGTAAGAAAAATGTTATTTCATATTTTAGGGTTCACAAATGCACCTTTCACACACAACCCAAGTCTAGAAATAGCACTCATGGATGCTACTGGCCCCCTTTCTCGGACACATTTACTATCTGCAGTAGATATAATATATATTGTTAATAGTAGTAAACAAATAGAAGTAAACCAATAACCAACTGCTACCAAGTGATGTTATTGTACCTTGACTTGGATTTATCACTTATCAGCAAAGCCACTAAGAGAGAAATAATGTACGTGGACACACAAACTTCTGCCTTTGGTGTAATCCTCATCACCAACAAGACACACCTCGGGATTTTGATATTTTTGTGGCCACATGTCCTAAATCATTAACTTCAAGTTTGGCTACTGCCACCAATTTGATAGATCGTATAATTTCAGAAAAACTAATAAAACCTTCATAACCAAACTCTTGCAATGTGAATCTATGTGATTGGAAAACTTATTTTCTCCAATGACTTACAGTAGTAGATATACAATTCTGCAAGTTTACTTGGGAGTTATAGAAGCCATTTAAGTCTTGAGCATAAGCTCAAGCAAGGACCCGAAGATATATAAGATGATCATAACAAGGCAGAAACTCAAATAGCCTATTGCCTAAATTCAAGTACTGTAATGATTATAGGAATTGAAAATTGAGAACCTAATGGATAAGAGACAAAAAGTGGATATCAAATTTTCTACCATAAGTGGTTCAAATACTTCCACTTTTTTATAGCTCATATCTATAGCCACCAGAAGGTATGGTTCTTAAATGGAACCAAGTCATCTTAAATCTTCTGAAAAGTTCTCGTAGGACCCAATAAACTGAACAAACTTTTAGCATGAATAAACGATTTTAGTCTATCCATCTTTTGAACTGCATCAGTCTTGAGGTTTGATGACTGGAAATTTATCCAGAAATAAAATTCACCAAAGATTCCGTATGTATAGAGATTCTATGCCTCGAGTACCAACTGAGAATTCTAATGTAGTATATGGTTGTGTAGTAATTGGCTTTATATACTATTATTGAACTGACAATACATTGTGGTCCTTGTGCCTGACATATGACCTTTTTCACTAACATCTTTCCGGTTGTATTCTTCCTTTGAAACCTCAAGTGATTCATCATCATTCAATAATTTCATTTTGTATTTTCGACATCTCCAAAATCTTAACTCGAACTATTCGTCTGTATTTAGTACCCTTGTTATTATAATCTTACTTTGTGCATTAATCTTCCCAGTTCGAAGTAAAGCAACCAGCTGATTATGTTTCGCGAATGCCATCAAGAAGAATAAGTGCCCTTTTTGTTTGTAAGGCCGCCTCAATCTTAAATGAGATTTTTTACGTCTGCAAGACTGCAACTAATGTCTTCAACAAAAATCATGTTTTCAAAAAAAAACTCCCATTTGAGCCGTAAATATATTTCACCAATATAGTCTTTTGCCACTTCCACCCATGCTGCAAATTGCTAAAATTTCAACATTGGATCCATTTAACTAGAAGTGATCTCCTCGCATCAAGTGGTTGTCCCCGTTAGACGATTAGATTCATTGGAACATGAACTTTTTTTGGATCCGATTGGAACATGAACTTCTTTTGGATCAAGCTGCATAAAAGTGATGTTAACAAATTCCTTCAGAACTCTATTTCAAACCTGGGACAACACAAAAAAGTTGAACAAGTTCATAAGATGACATTTAGAGATTCTTTGATACAATTGAATGGAAATATTGAATAATTAACTTTCCAACTGTAATGTGCTACTAAGATATGTTTAAATTTGATTGCCATTAAAGTTTCTAGTAAAAGATCAAGATTTTAACTAAAACATGATCAAAAGTATTTACAATGGTATAGAGTTTTTCTTTAATTTAATAACAAATGAAATTTTAAATGCATAGAACAAATGGTGATAGATTAATGAGACTTATTTAAATCAAATTCCTTACAGTCGAGTAGTAAAGGCTCTCTAAAATAAAGGCCTAAAGTTATGTTGAAGGGAAAAAACTGCTATTTTCTTAATTACATTAATTGACTTGACATAGATATCCGCGGGTAATTTTATCCAAAAGAAAGAAAAAATAAAATAAAATAAACTCCCTTAGCCCTAGTCAAGACTCATGAGTCAACTTGTGTAGAGTGTATTAAGAAGCATTCAAATGTAGATTTGTTGACATAGTAAAAGGAAATCATCACAGTAACTTTTTTTACTTTTTTCCTATAACTATATGAAGTAAAAAAAATCACATATTTATTCTCTAATAATCATGTGAATTACATCAATTTCATTTGTTTCCATCAAATTACTTTTTCACATACTTTCCAAACGCATCTGTCAAAGATAGATCTTTTACTGATTCATATGTTATGATTTATTGATACATTTATCAACAAAAGTTTCACCCTAACTAGATACAAAAAATTTCAATTTATTGATTAGTGGAACTGTATTGTGGTAATAATTAGATTAAAAATAAAACAAAGAAGCATACCCATGCAAAACCATGTCGGCCAAGTCAGCAACCTCTTCAAAGTTTCTTCCACATGCTCATGTTGTGATCTATTATCTTGAAAAAACTTTGACTTCGATTGCAAAGGTTTTATTTTGTTTCCTCACATCAAAGATCAACATGACACAAAATTGAAGCACCAAATGGAAGTTGCATAGTGTTGTAAACAATACAACTATTGAAACCCTAGATTCTTTGATTGCTCTCTCTATCTCCACCTGGTGTTCCTCACCTCTCTTGATTTCTTTGTTATCCCTAAAGTAGCAATTCATGATCACTTTAATGTGTCATAAAGATGATCCGTAAAAGAATCACGAGTCTCTTCGCCTCTAAAACTTAAGAAAATGCCATTGTTGTAAGCATTAGAATGATGAGAAGCCAGGACATACTACACGAATAATTGGAAGCCATTGAAATTCAATCTGCAAGGATGGAAAATGAAGTTAACAGAAAAACTTTCAATTATGCAAAAGGATACCCCCACCAGGCCATTGACCAACATTTAAAACAACAAGGATAAAATCAAACAAGTATGCAAATACTAAAGGGATTTTAAGCAGTTTTGTGGTTTAAACAATTGCTCATACTTTTTCCAATAAAAACACGCGTGGTTTATAATATTTTACAAATTGACCACTTTTAGAGTTATTAGAGGTTTCACTGGTGAATCGTTTATGTGCATGGCAATTATATTAAAAAGAAAAACCAGAATGTCAAGGCAATTATGTGGCAATCATATGTTCATACAATCATACATCATAGTATGTAGTGAAGCCACTTGAATTTGAAAATCAAGATTTACCTCAAACTTCCACACAAGTCATTTCTCCCCCTTTAATTTGTGAAGTAGTATTGTCGGAATCAAAAGTCCCAAGAAACTCTCTGGTTAACCACTCTTGAAATTCTCCACATTCTATAGCACCTTCAACTCCAATTGTACCTAGTAAATTACACAACGGAAATACGAATCAAAATAGCGACTAAAACTGTATTGATTAGTCAATCACTCATGCAAAAGCAGTTGAATCAAAAAATAGGAAACAAATGATACCTTCGTTGATAAAAACGTCAAAATCCTCTCCTGTTTTAGAATGACCTTTTCTTTAAAGATTTCATCCTTTTAGAGCTGCATCTCACTTCCACATTCCCTGGTTCTTTCTTCTACGGTGACATACTTAAACACCACCCCAGATTAACAACATCAAATGACCCTTCTCCCAACTTATTCCCGATCAAGAAATCGGAACGCTTCAAGCTCCTTCTGCAACACAAATCATGAAACACCTTTTGTTCAGGAGGTAGAATATATGCATCAGTAGCCCAAACAAAACAACAGTCATACCATTTGAATAAATCTAAACCAAGCCAGCAAAACCGAAACACCCCATTTTTCAGTTTCTGTTAAGTCCTCGATAACTTTCTGGAACTGAGCATAGAGGAAGGGGGCTGATGGTGGTGGTGGATGTTGTTCGTATGGTGAAGTGGAAGGTGAAGGTGTGGGGTCTTTGTCGGTAAGTGGGTTTCACGGTGGCTGAGGAGTGTGTTTCAGGCATTCAGGATGAAAGAGAAGCGGAGGAATCGAGGCAAACAATTATATAGTCGGTTGGTGCAAGCATTATATTATAAACAATAAACAATTAATAAAATCCTCAAAATCAACCCAGTGACCCACAGGTTTGCCGCTTAGTTGTGACTTATTAAGCGGAGGGTATGGAGCCCGAAACACGTGTGGGAGGGTTTCTTTCTTACCGGAACAACGCACGGTCGGTGAGGGAGCATCCCAAGGTGGGAGGGGTGCCCTACTATTTCTTCTGATTCGTTTTCTATTTTTTTTTTTTTTTTTTTATTCTTTTTAATATTTATAAAATTATATAAATACTAAAAAAATATTAAAATATATTAAAATTTATCGTTTTTAATTCCCTACAAAATAAGTATAAAATATGTATGAAATATATTTAAAAAAAAATAAATTAGTGAGGGGGTTTCCCACACACTCATTAGGTTTTAGTGAAGGAAAGGAAAGTGAGAAAAAATACGCTATGTGTAACAGCCCGGATTTCCAGATATCTTTTATTCATATATTTTTGGTATTTTGTGAGGGGACTCGGCGAGTTGGAGGTCGAACTCGCCGAGTCGGGTCGCGGTTTTGGACGGAGGTTCGCGTCCGGACTCGGCGAGTCCAAGGGATGGACTCAGCGAGTCCGCGCTGTTTAATGAAACCCTAATTTCCCGGTCCTAATCCCTATTTAAAGGACCTTATGGCTTTCATTTGCGGCCACCTTGAGCCCTGAGTGCACCCAAACGGCTGAGAGACTTTGTGAGTGAGATAAGAGGCTATTTGTTCATCATTTTGTGTGTTATTGCAAGAAAGGAAGGAAAAGATCAAGCTTGAAGAGTTGGGGAGCTTGGATCTGCTTCTATTTCATAAAGGGAACCTTCTTGAGGTAACTTTCAGAGCTAAACTTCGTATTTTGGTTGATGTGTCAAATCTAGGGTTTCTTCTTGCCTTATTTGGCTTGAATTGGAAGTATGAAAGGTCACATGGAGATATGGAACCTAGATCTGGACCTTAGCAGGTCCAGAAGGCCCCAAATAACAAGCTTTATGTCCATTCTTTTGAGTTGGAAGCTAGGGTTGCAATATTAGAGGTTATTTCTCCAAAATGAGCCTTGTATGCGTTGCATGGCGACCAAGACTGAGACTTTACGTGATAAATGAGCTTGGGAAGGCCAGATCTATTTGTGTTTGGAACGGATCTGACCGCAAAAGCCAGTTTTAGCTGATGCATGGCATGGACTCGCCGAGTCTGAAGAAGAAACTCGACGAGTCGCTTGAAGATTGTCCTTAAGACCACCCAGTGGGTAGTCCTGCCAAGTTGTGGGTGACTCAGTGAGTCACAGAGAGTTAGAAAGGTTTTTAACAGGTGGACCGAGTCGAGTTGGGACTCGCCGAGTTGTCCTTGCGACTCGGCGAGTTGAGTCGCGGTGGCCCCGTGATTCATGCCCAGGTGGAACTCGTCGAGTCAGGGGAGTACTCGACGAGTCAAAGGGAAAATCCTTGCGAGTTGGAGAAAACGCGTAGACTCGCCGAGTCACTATAGTGCGCTCGCCGAGTCCGGTCAATTTGACCAAAGACTGTTGACCAGTGTTGACTTGATAAGGATGGTCAACCTTAGTGGTACAAGTAATAATTATAGATATATGATGTCATAGGAGGATTACAGCTCGTGGGTTCGAGCACGAGTGATTTCCAGGGTTCACAAGTTATCGAGACATACAGGGTGAGTCTTCTCACTATACTGTACCCGGAAGGGTTTGACTGTGTGACCGGAAGGTCGAATATGATATGAGATATATGCTTTATGTGTAACAAGTTATTCGTTATATGTGTCATGTATGACATGCTTGATATGGGCCGGAAGGCAATATGTTATGGGCTGGAAGGCGTGGTAATATGGACCATAAGGTTGACGTGGGTAGGACCGGAAGGTTTACCCAGGCGGGACGGAAGTCCCCTGAGACACATGGACCGGAAGGTCAGGGCCTGGAAAGGCGTATGTGCGTAGGTTGTATTTTGGGGAACTCACTAAGCATTTATGCTTACAGTTGTTGTGTTATGTGTTTCAGGTACTAGCGAGAACCGTGGGAAGGCGCCGGCGTGATCGTACACACACTCGGGGAAACCATTTTGTGATCTTTGTTATGTAAACGATCGTGACAAAACTGTTACATTGGAACCTAAATTTATTACTCGATGTTTTGATGATTGTAAAAATGAAAGAAAAAATGGTTTTGAAATTTATGTCCTTGCAAGTTGGTATCAGAGCCTTGGTTTGAGGGATTCGGGTACACCTTCAGGCGTAACTGAACTCAAACCAGGGATTTGAGAAAATTTTAATTAATAAATCAGTAAAATTTGATAAGTGATTTTGAGACAACCAAAGGAGAATGAGTGTGTACGGTCAGCCAGCGCCCGAACGGTAAAATCCCCAAAATACTCTTACAATATGTGTTATGAGATATGATATGATATGATACACATGCTAGTAGACTAGGTATACATATTAGGACTAGAGTGGCCTGATTTTGTGATGCCTTAGTCTAGGGAAACCTGCTTCTATGAGGTGGTTGAGAGCGAGTGGGTAACTAGTGTATGACAATAATAGAGTACTCAGGATTCGGGGTTTGGGGAGGACGACTTGGGGTGAATACTGACGCGATGTAATTGGTAGTATTGGACCCGTACTACTAAGGACACCGGGTCAGTGGGCAGCCCAAGTAAGAGTCCCTGGGTATCGGAGACTGAGTAGGACTGCGTTATCGAGTGCGATTATGCCTGATAGAGTCTCTGATATTTTTATATTGTATTTCAGTGACATCATGGTTGGACCACGACACAGACCTGGTACGAGTAGTGTGACTGACGAGGAGCTTCGTCAGATGATTCACGAGGAGGTAGCTGCAGCGATCCGGGCCGAGATTCCGGAGATATTTGGGTCTATTAAGACCACGCTGATGGAGACATTTGATGAGCGGTACGCCGCGTTGATTGAGGCCGCCGCCGCTGCAGCTGTGGCCGCTGCCAAACCACATGGAGGTGACTCGTTGCTGTTCCGAGAGTTCAGCAACACGAAGCCACCGGAGTTTGACGGGACGCAGGATCCGATCGCTGCGGTGAGATGGATTGCTGATATCGAGGGATGCTTCTACACTTGTTCATGTCTGGAGCATCTGAGGGTACGGTTCGCCTTGAACCAGCTCCGCCTGGGAGCAAAGGATTGGTGGAAGTTCGTGACGGCAAACTTCACTCTGGCAGAGGTCTCAGTTGTGACTTGGGAGAGGTTTACTGCTATGTTCAGAGACGAGTATGTTCCCCCGGTGGAGAGGGAACGGTTGGTTCAGGAGTTCTTGATCCTCAAGCAGGGTAATGATTATGTTACAGTGATCACGCGGAAGTTTCATGAGAGGGCGATGTTCTGCCCCGAGTAGGTGTCCACGGAACAGGCTCGGATGAGTCGGTATTTGGGAGTGCTGAGGAGGGATATCCGGGAGTTCGTATCGAACTCATCATATCAGACTTTTGCTGAGCTTCAGGCGAATGCCAGGAAGCGTGAGATCGAGTTGGAGACCCAGGCCAGGGAGGAGGCCGAGTCTCAACAGGTGGATCGGCGGCCGGCTCAGTCTCAGCCGGCAGCCAAGCGGACCAAGTCCGCCGATTCGAGATCCGGAGGTCAGAAGGGCCGCACTTGCGGAAAGTGCGGCAAGGGTCACGAGGGGGCATGTCGATCGGGTGCTTGCTACAAGTGTGGCAAGGAGGGGCACATTAATAGGGATTTCCCCAAGGGATTCATGGTTTGCTTTCATTGCAACCAGACCGGCCATCGGAAGGCCGAGTGCCCCCAGCTTCGCCAGGGATCTACGCCTGCTGCCAGGGTTCCCGAGGTTCGGCCAGTGAAGGCCGAGGCTCCGAAGGCTCGTGGGAGAGCTTTCTAGTTGACTGCAGAGGAGGTCCGCACGGCGCCTGATGTCGTAGCCGGTATGTATTCTTTCATGTATTTACATTTATACTGAGATATTGTGCTTATATTATAATATGCGTAGGTACTTTTCTTGTGAATTATGTGACTACTTTGGTATTATTTGACTCGGGTGCGAGTCGGTCTTTTGTTTCGTTGGCTTTTAGCCATCACATCGGTATTGATCAGGAGGTGATGAGTCGACCCCTGCGAGTTGCTATAGCAAATGAGAAAGCGGAATACTCCACCGAGGTGATTCAAGGATGCGTGCTCGAGATTTTTGGGGTCGAGTTCCCTATAGACTTGGTTCCTATAGCTATGGGAGATGTTTGCGTTATTGTGGGCATGGACTGGTTGAGTAAGTTTGGAGCAGTCATTGACTGCGAGAGACAGCTGGTGATGATTCGAGACCCTAGTGGGGGAGTGCTCACGGTTTATGGGCGAGGGGACCCGGTGTGGATTGGCGTTTTGTTCGGCTGCCAGGGCAAGGCAGAGTTTGCAGCAGGGCTGTAATGGATTCATAGCCTATGTGATGGATACTCGAGTGGCCGCGGGGAGGCCCAATTCGATTGATGACGTTCCGGTTGTATGCGAGTTTTCGGATGTGTTCCCTGAAGAGTTACCGGGTGTGCCTCCGGAGAGGCAAGTGGAGTTTCGTATCGATTTGGTTCCGGGAGCGGCGCCCATCGCCAAGGCGCCTTATCGTCTCGCTCCGCCGGAAATGCAGGAGTTATCCTCGCAGCTTCAGGAGCTGTTGGGAAAGGGATTCATTCGACTGAGTAGCTCACCTTGGGGAGCGCCGATTTTGTTCGTCAAGAAAAAGGATGGTTCACACCGGATGTGTATCGATTATTGGGAGTTGAACAAGTTGACGGTTAAGAACCGGTATCCGTTACCTAGGATCGACTATCTGTTCGATCAGTTGCAGGGGGCATCTTGGTTTTCCAAGATTGACTTGAGGTCGGGGTATCATCAGATGAGGGTTCGAGAGGAAGATATCCATAAGACTGCTTTCAGGACTCGTTATGGGCATTATGAGTTTGTGGTGATGCCTTTTGGGCTCACCAATGCCCCGACCGCGTTCATGGATCTTATAAACCGGGTGTGCCGGCCGATGCTGGATCGGTCGGTGATCGTATTCATCGATGATATTCTGGTGTATTCGAGGACTAGGGATCAGCATGAGGAACATTAGAGGGAGATTCTTGGGGTTTTGAGATCGGAGAGACTGTATGCCAAGTTCTCCAAGTGTGATTTCTGGTTACGAGAGGTCCAGTTCCTCGGGCATCTTGTTAACCAGAAAGTGATATTGGTCGACCCGGCCAAGATTGAGGCGGTGTTGAGGTGGGAGGTGCCGAGATCGCCCACTGAGATCAGGAGTTTTCTGGGTTTGGCTAGATATTATCGCAGGTTTATCAAGGATTTCTCCAAGATCGCTGTGCCACTTACTAGGATGACCCGGAAGGGTGTTACGTTTTCATGGGGACCGGAGCAGCAGTCCTCATTCGAGACGCTTCGTCAGAAATTGTGCGAGGCTTCGGTGCTTGCACTCCTGGAAGGGATGGAGGATTTTGTGGTGTACTGTGATGCCTCTATATCGGGTTTGGGGCGGTGCTTATGCAGAGGGGTCATGTGATAGCGTACGCTTCGAGGCAGTTGAAGCCTCATGAGTCGAGATATCCCACCCACGACCTGGAATTGGGGGCTATGGTGTTTGCCCTCAAGATCTGGTGACACTATTTGTATGGGGTTCGGTGTATGCTATACACGGACCATAAGAGCTTGAAGTACTTGATGGATCAGCCAAATCTGAATATGCGACAGAGGAGGTGGTTCAATGTGGTGAAGGATTACGATTGTGAGATCCTGTACCACCCGGGCAAGGCTAATGTGGTAGCCGACGCGTTGAGCCGTAGGGCGGAAAGCGCCCCGATCCGAGATATTTGTATGAGATTGATGGTATTGACCCCGATTTTGGATATTATTCGAGGAGCTCAGGCAGAGGCTGCGAAGCCAGAACATCAGAAGAAGGAGCGGGTTGTAGGTCAGGTATCAGAATTCGTCACGGATGGTCGAGGGCTTATGACTTTTCAGGGTCGTATTTGGGTACCGTTTGTGGCCCTGTATGAAAAGGGATGTCGCTTGGTTTGTCGAGAGGTGCTTGAATTGTCGGCAAGTCAAGGCCGAGCACCAGCGACCGCACGGTAAGCTGCAACCGCTAGAGATTCCCGAATGGAAGTGGGAACAAATCACTATGGATTTCATCACCAAGTTACTGCGGACTGCGAGGGGAGTCGATGCGATTTGGGTGATCGTGGATAAGCTGACGAAGAACACTCATTTTCTAGCCATCAGCAAGAGCTCTTCTGCGGAGAAGTTGGCCGAGTTATATGTGAGGGAGGTAGTATCACGGCATGGAGTACCGATCTCGATTATTTCGGACCGTGACGTGCGTTTCACTTCCAGGTTCTGGAAGAAGTTTCATGAGGAGTTGGGTACTAGGTTACATTTCAGTACTGCATATCATACCCAGACAGACGGTCAAAGTGAGCGGACGATTCAGACGCTCGAGGACATGCTTCGGGCATATGTGTTGGATTTCGGAGGAAGCTGGGACACCTATCTACCTTTAGCAGAGTTCTCGTATAACAACAGTCATCATTCGAGCATTGGTATGCCACCCTTTGAGCTGTTGTATGGGTGGAGGTGTCGCACCCCCATCTGTTGGGGTGAGGTAGGACAGCAGGTTATGGGTAGCACGGAGATCGTACTTCAGACGACCAAGCAGATTCAGCTGGTCAGGCAGAGGTTGTTGACTGCTCAGAGCCGACAGAAGAGTTATACAGACAGACGCCGGTCCGAGCTTGAGTTTCAAGTTGGTGATCTTGTACTCCTGAAGGTCTCTCCTTGGAAAGGAGTGATTCGATTCAAGAAGAGGGGCAAGTTGGGGCCCCGATATATTGGTCCTTTCCGTGTGATCGCGAGGGTGGGCCGGGTAGCCTACCGTTTAGATTTGCCAGCAGTGTTGGGGCAGATCCACGACACTTTCCATGTGTCGCAGTTGAGAAAGTGTATAGCCGACGAATCAGCAGTGGTTTCTTTAGGGGATATTCAGGTGGATGCGAGCCTGAATTATGCTGAGAGACCAGTAGCCATCAGAGATAAAAAGATCAAGGTTTTGAGGAACAAGGAGGTACCCCTGGTATTGGTTCAGTGGCAGCATCGGAAGGGATCAGAGATGACCTGGGAGCCGGAACGTGATGTGCGTGAGCAGCATCCGGAGCTATTTGCCTAGCGGGACTTCGAGGGCGAAGTCTTGTTCTAGTGGGGGAGAATTGTAACAGCCCGGATTTCCAGGTATCTTTTATTCATATATTATTGGTATTTTGTGAGGGACTCGGCGAGTTGGAGGTCGAACTCGCTGAGTTGGGTCGTGGTTTTGGACGGAGGTTCGCGTCCGGACTCGGTGAGTCCAAAGGATGGACTCGGCGAGTCCGCGCTGTTTAATGAAACCCTAATTTCTTGGTCCTAAGCCCTATTTAAAGGACCTTATGGCCTTCATTTGCGGCCACCTTGAGCCCTGAGTGCACCCAAACGGCTGAGAGACTTTGTGAGTGAGATAAGAGGCTATTTGTTCATCATTTTGTGTGTTATTGCAAGAAAGGAAGGAGAAGATCAAGCTTGAAGAGTTGGGGAGCTTGGATCTGCTTCTATTTCATCAAGGGAACCTTCTTGAGGTAACTTTCAGAGCTAAACTTCGTATTTTGGTTGATGTGTCAAATCTAGGGTTTCTTCTTGCCTTATTTGGCTTGAATTGGAAGTATGAAAGGTCCCATAGAGATATGGAACCTAGATCTGGACCTTAGCAGGTCCAGAAGGCCCCAAATAACAAGCTTTATGTCCATTCTTTTGAGTTGGAAGCTAGGGTTGCCATATTAGAGGTTATTTCTCCAAAATGAGCCTTGTATGCGTTGCGTGGCGACCAAGACTGAGACTTTACGTGATAAATGAGCTTAGGAAGGCCAGATCTATGTGTGTTTGGAACGGATCTGACCGCAAAAGCCAGTTTTAGCTGATGCATGGCATGGACTCGCCGAGTCTGAAGAACAGACTCGACGAGTCGCTTGAACATTGTCCTTAAGACCACCCAGTGGGTAGTCCTGCCGAGTTGTGGGTGACTCAGTGAGTCACAGAGTGTTAGAAAGGTTTTTGACAGGTGGACCGAGTCGAGTTGGGACTCGCCGAGTTGTCCTTGCGACTCGGCAAGTTGAGTCGCGGTGGCCCCATGATTCATGCCCAGGTGGAACTCGTCGAGTCAGGGGAGTACTCGATGAGTCAAAGGGAAAATCCTTGCGAGTTGGAGAAAACGCGTAGACTCGCCGAGTCACTATAGTGCGCTCGTCGAGTCCGGTCAATTTGACCAAAGACTGTTGACCAAGTTGACCAGTGTTGACTTGATAAGGATGGTCAACCTTAGTGGTACAAGTAATAATTATAGATATATGATGTCATAGGAGGATTACAGCTCGGGGGTTCAAGCACGAGTGATTTCCAGGGTTCACGAGTTATCGAGACATACGAGGTGAGTCTTCTCACTATACTATACCCGGAAGGGTTTGACTGTGTGACCGGAAGGTCGAATATGATATGAGATATATGCTTTATGTGTAATAAGTTATTCGTTATATGTGCCATGTATGACATGCTTGATATGGGCCGGAAGGCAATATGTTATGGGCCGAAAGGCGTGGTAATATGGACCGTAAGGTTGACGTGGGTAGGACCGGAAGGTTTACCCAGGCGGGACGGAAGTCCCCTGAGACACATGGACCGAAAGGTCAGGGCCTGGAAAGGCGTATGTGCGTAGGTTGTATTTTGGGGAACTCACTAAGCATTTATGCTTACAGTTGTTGTGTTATGTGTTTCAGGTACTAGCGAGGACCGTGGGAAGGCGCCGGCGTGATCGTACACACACTCGGGGAAACCATTTTGTGATCTTTGTTATGTAAATGGTCGTGACTAAATTGTTACATTGGAACCTAAATTTATTACTCGATGTTTTGATGATTGTAAAAATGAAAAAAAATTGGTTTTGAAATTTATGTCGTTACACTATGACCTACAAAAAGTGAGGGAAACTCCCCATCCATACCCTCCGGTCTAAGACTAGTGGAAGTGGGTGTGGCTGAGACCGCACGTTATGTGCCATGTGGAACACTGCCCCTAGAATGCGGTTTCAGGCGGCTAGGGCCGCACTATGGCCGTACTTCGGAGTGCTTGGAGGTCGAATCTGATAGGTTGTCTTCTTTACTGTCGCGAAAGGTCAAATTTTTAATTTTTTTTACTAACACTATAAATACACAATCATTTTCACCAAAAAACTCACAAAACTTCATATTTTACCATCTTTTTTCTTTCAAAGACCTCATCTTTCAAAAAGCCTACCAACTAAAAAACACTAACTAGAAACACCACAACCCTACCACCTTCATTTGATTAACCGATTTACTCACCACCTTTTTACCATTACGGTGGAATGCTTCCGTATTATCCACAACGTATCTCACAACCACAATGACCTATACAACCACTTCTACAAACACAAACACAACCTGACCCAAATTTTAATCCTTTTGATTTTGTTTCTCAACCGGAATGTGTTCCACAAACACCTATTTCCAATTTTGAACCCGAATTTGTTCAAGAAACTCAACCTGCTCGACCACAGAATAAAAGAAAAGAGAAGGCGGATGCTAAACCATGTGAATCCCATGAGGTGTTATCGTTGGCACAACTATGGATTGATGTTTCAGAGCATCTGATGATGGTAGCGGATAAAAACATTGATCGGTTTTGGATGCACGTTATAGATAGGTTCCACAAAGGAATGAACGTAGAACCATATCATACTAAGCATCAAGTCTACTCAAAATGGGGAAAGATGAACAAAGAAATCATGTTGATTAACAATTTATATAACAACATCAAACGGCAACGGCGAACGTGACGATGTGATTTTGGAGAAAACTTTTAACATTTACCACAAATTGAAAATGAAGCCTTTCAAGTTTTTTGGAGTTTGGAATCTACTCAAAGACAACAAAAAAATGGAAAAAAAAAACAACCGAGGAGCACATCGATAGTGGCTCAAAACTGTAACAACGTGAATTTTCAAAACAATTTTCATTTTTGCAAACATCCAAAAACCCACATTTAATATTCTGAAATCATATGTGTAACAAATGTCATTGTAACAAAATACATCCCACGATCATAAAACAGTTCCTTCGTCAGTGTGTACAATCACGCCGGCGCCTTCCCACGGTCCTCACTAGTACCTGAAACACATAACACAACAACTGTAAGCATAAATGCTTAGTGAGTTCCCCAAAATACTACTTACACACATACTCCTTTCCAGGCCCTGACCTTCTGGTCCATGTGTCTCAGGGGACTTCCGTCCTGACTCGGTAAACCTTCCGATCCAACCTGCGTCAACCTTACAATCCACATCACAACGCCATCCGGCCCATATCATATATGCCTTCCGACCCATATCAAACATAACATAAATAGCACATACAAACGATTAACTTATCATATACCGCACATACAACTCATAACGTATCCGACCTTCCGGTCACACAAAAAACCCTTCCGGGTACAGTATAGTGAGAAAACTCACCTCGTGGAAAGTCTAGAATCTCGCGTACTCACTATCACCAAATCCCAATGAAGACTCAACCTCGCCTAATCATAACGAATACTATTTTAATTAATATAGACCTCCACAACTAGACTTTACCCCTTATCATCATTCCTTAGAGGGTAAAAGACCATTTTACCCTTCCTTGACTCAAAGTCCACATGTTGACCAAAACCCTAAAAGTCAACATTCCAGTACGCGGGGCGTACAGCTTGATGTACACGGGGTGTACATCGCTAACCCAGAAATCGGGGTCTCCACCCAGTACACTGCACGTACTGGGAGTTACGCCCAGCGTAACCTTCAGTTCTAAATACTCTTTATATTTGGTCTTAATCGGTTAAGCCATTACTTCAACTTCTAGATCCGGCTTTATATAAGCATCTTTACCCATAAAGTCGAAACCTTTAAGCCTTGGCATGGCTGGAAAGGCTCCTTCACTCCTTAACATCTTTTTATTCCAACTCAAGGATCTAGATCTCATGCATGGTTAAACATTCACATCCAAGATTACATTTTTATGAGTCTACAACTCAAATAGACTAGAAATATGATGGATATAAGCTAATGGAGACCATTTGCTCATAAAGTCTCCACCTTTGGGACCAAAACCCTAGAAAATGGTACTTAAAGCATATCACAAGAACTATATGTCATGATCCGAACTTTTTACCTTAGAATGAAGCTCCAACCTCTGCAAAGCCCGGATCTACCCTTGAACACCAACTTCTAGCCTTCCCAATGAACTCTTCTTCTTCTTTGCTACCTTGAAATGGCACCACCAAGCTTAGAACACTCACAAATGGACTTGGAACGAATAAGCACTCTCTTAGGGTTTCTTTCTGAGGGATGGTGGCTGGGGAATCAAGCCATCACATTCCTTTTATAGCCAACCATCACAATTAGGGTTTTTGTGTCTGGACCGGTTACGCCCAGCGTAACCTTGGGTACGCCCAGCGTACCCGAGGGTGAACGTGTTTAAATGAAGCGCGTGAGTACGCGCAACGTACTCCTTGTACGCCCAGCGTACTCGCCCAACATGCAAAACCCTAAATGGAAACAATTCAAAGATGAAGGGCTAAAAAGAAGGGTACCTGGATTTCGGGATGTTACAATTCTCCCCCACTAGAACCAGACTTCATCCCCGAAGTCTCACACTTAAAACAATTACGGATACTGATCCCGCATCTTAGACTCGGACTCCCATGTCAGCTCGGACCCCTTCCGATGTTGCCACTGCACTTGTACCAAGGGTACTTCCTTGTTCCTCAGAACTTTAACCTTTCGATCCCTGATCGCCACTGGTCTCTCAACATAGTTCAGGCCTGCATCCACTTGAATATCATCTAATGGCACCACTGCCGACTCGTTGGCAATACATTTCCTCAACTACGAGACATGAAAGGTGTCGTGGATTTGTCCCAACTCAGCAAGTGGATCCAACTAGTAGGCTACCCTGCCTACCCTAGCGATTACCCTGAAAGGTCCAATATATCGGGGTCCCAACTTTCCCCTCTTCCTGAATCGTATCACTCCTTTCCAAGGAGAGACCTTTAGGAGCACAAGGTCACCAACCTGAAACTTGAGCTCGGACCGACGCCTGTCCGCATAACTCTTCCGAGGACTCTGCGCGGTCAACAATCTCTGCCTGACCTGTTGTATATGTTCAGTCGTCTGAAGTACAATCTTCGTGCTACCCATTACTCGTTACCCCACCTCTTCCCAGCAGATGGGGGTGCGCCACCTCCTCCCATACAACAGCTCAAAGGGTGGCATACCAATGCTCGAATGATGGCTGTTGTGGTACGAAAACTCTGCTAAGGGTAAATAGGTGTCCCAAATCCCTCCAAAATCCAAAACACATGCTCGGAGCATATCCTCAAGCGTCTGAATCGTCCGCTCACTCTGTCCGTCCGTCTACGGGTGGTATGCGGTATTGAAATGCAGCCTCGTACCCAACTCCTCATGAAACTTCTTCTAAAACCTGGAAGTAAATCGTACATCCCGATTTGAAATGATCGACATCGGAACCCTATGCCGCGATACCACCTCCCTCACATATAACTCTGCCAACTTCTCCGCAGAAGAGCTCTCACTGATGGCTAGAAAATGAGCGCTCTTCATCAATCTATCCACAATCACCCAAATTGCATCGACCCCCTCGCAGTCCTTGGCAATTTGGTGATAAAATCCATGGTAATCTGTTCCCACTTCCATTCGGGAATCTCCAGCGGCTGCAATTTACCATGCGGATGCTGGTGCTCGGCCTTAACCTGACGATAAGTCAGGTACCTCTCGACGACCCATGCAACATCCCTCTTCATACAGGGCCACCAATACTCCTTCTTTAGGTCCAAATACATCTTAGTAGCCCCGGGATGGATCGAGAATTTTGATCGATGCGCCTCCTCCATCAAAATAGTACGCGTACCGCCCACAAACGGTACCCAAATCCGACCCTGAAATGTCATAAGTCCCCGACCATCCCTAACGAATTCCGACACCTGACCGACAACCCGCTCCCTCTTCTGTTTTTCTGGTCTCGCAGCCTCAGCCTGGGCTCCTCGGATGGTGTCCAAAATCGGAGTCATCACCATCAACCTCATACAAACGTCTCAGATCCGGGCGCTTTCCGCCCTACGACTCAACGCATCGGCCACTACATTAGCCTTGCTTGGGTGGTACAAGATCTCACAATCATAATCCTTCACCACATCCAACCATCTCCTCTGATGCATATTCAGATTTGGCTGATCCATCAAGTACTTCAGACTCTTGTGGTCCGTGTATATGGTACACCAAACCCCATAAAGATAGTGCCGACAGATCTTGAGGGCAAACACCACGGCCCCCAATTCCAGGTCGTTGGTGGGATATCTCGACTCATGAGGCTTCAGCTGCCTCGAAGCATACGCTATAACGTGTCCCCTCTGCATAAGCACTGCCCCTAATCCAGATATGGATGCATTACAGTATACCACAAAATCCTCCATCCCTTTCGTGAGTGAAAGCACCAGGGCCTTGCACAATTTCTGACGAAGGGTCTCAAATGAGGACTGCTGCTCCGGACCCCATGAAAATGCAACACCCTTCTGGGTCATCTTTGTAAGTGGCACGACGATCTTGGAGAAATCCCTGATAAACCTTCGATAATAGCTGACCAATCCCAGAAAGCTCCTAATCTCAGTGGGCGATCTCGGCACTTCCCATCTCATCACCGCCTCGATCTTGGCCGGATCGACCAATATCCCCTTCTGGTTAACAAGGTGTCCTAGGAACTGGTCCTCTCGTAACCAGAAATCACACTTGGAGAATTTGGCGTACAGCCTCTCCGATCTCAATACTCCAAGAATCTCCCTCAAGTGATCCTCATGCTGCTCCCTAGACCTCAAATATACCAAAATATCATCAATGAATACGATCACCGACCGATCTAGCATCAGCCTGCACACCCTGTTCATCAGATCCATGAACGCATCCGGGGCATTGGCGAGCCTAAAAGGCATCACCACAAATTCGTAATGCCCGTAACGAGTTCTGAATGCAGTCTTCTGGATATCTTCATCCCGAACCCTCATCTGATGATGACCTGACCTCAAGTCTATCTTAGAGAACCAAGATGCCCCCTGCAACTGATCGAACAGATCATCGATCCTAGGTAACGGATACCGGTTTTTAACCGTCAACTTGTTCAACTCCCGGTAATCGATACACATCCGGTGTGAACCATCCTTTTTCTTGACAAATAGAATCGGCGCTCCCCAAGGTGAGCTACTCGGTCGAATAAACCCTTTTCCCAACAGCTCCTGAAGCTGCGAGGATAACTCCTGCATTTCTGGTGGAGCGAGGCGATAAGGCGCCTTGGCGATGGATGCCACTCCCGGAACCAGATCGATACGAAACTCCACTTGCCTTTCCGGAGGCACACCTGGTAGTTCTTCGGGGAACACATCCGAAAACTCACACACTACTGGAACCTCGTCAACCGAATTTGGCCTCCCCGCGGCCACTCGAGTGTCCATCACATAGGCTATGAATCCACTGCAGCCCTGCTGCAAACTCTGTCTCGCCCTGGCAGCCGAACAAAATGCTGACCCACACCGGTTCCCCTCGCCATACAAGTAAGCACTCCCCCAATAGGGTCTCGTATAGTCACCAGTTGTCTCTCGTAGTTAATGACTGCTCCAAACTTACTCAACCAGTCCATGCCCACGATGACGCAAACATCTCCCATCGTTATAGGAACCAAGTCTATAGGGAACTTGACACCAAAAATCTCGAGCACACATCCTCGAATCACGTCAGTGGCGTATACCGCTTTCTCATCAGCTATTGAAACCCGCAGGGGTCGACTCATCACCTCCCGATCAATACCGATATGCTGGCTAAAAGCCAAAGATACAAAAGACAGACTCGCACCCGAGTCAAATAATACCAAGGCAGGTACAGAATTCACAAGAAAAGTACCTACGCATATCATAATATAAGCACAATATCTTAGCATAAAAGTAAATACATGAAAGAATACATACCAGTCACAACATCGGGCGCCGCGCGGACCTCCTCCGCAGTCAACTGAAAAGCTCTCCCACGAGCCTTCGGAGCCTCGGCTTTCACCGGCCGAGTCTCAGTAACCCTAGCAGTAGGCGCAGATCCCTCGGCCTTCCGATGGTCGATCTGGTTGCAATGAAAGCAAACCATAAATCCCTTGGGGAAATCCCTAGCAATGTGCCCATCCTTGCCACACTTGTAGCAAGCACCTGATCGACACGCCCCCTCATGACCCTTGCCGTACTTTCTGACCTCCCGTCCTCGAATCGGCGGACTTGGTTCGCTTGGCTGCCGGCTGGGACTGAGCCGGCCGTCGATCCACCCGCTGAGACTCGGCCTCCTCCCTGGCCTGAGTCTCCAACTCGATCTCTCTCTTCCTGGCATTTGCCTGGAGCTCAGCAAAGGTCTGGTATGACAAGTTCGATACGAACTCCCGAATATCCCTCCTCAGTACACCCAAATATCGGCTCATTTGAGCTTGCTTAGTGGACACCTGCTTAAGGCAGAATATCGCCCTCTCATGGAACTTCCGAGTGATCACAGTAACAGAATCATTACCCTGCTTGAGGGTCAAGAACTCCTAAACCAACCGTTCCATCTCCACCGTGGGAACATACTCGTCTCTGAACATAGAAGTAAATCTCTCCCAAGTCACGGCTGAAATCTCCGCAAGAGTGAAGTTCGCCGTCACGAACTTCCACCAATCCTTTTCTCCAAGGCGGAGCTGGTTCAAAGCGAACCGTACCCTCAGATGCTCCAGACATGAACATGTGTAGAAGCATCCCTCAGTATCAGCAATCCATCTCATCGCAGCGATTAAGTCCTACGTCCCGTCAAACTCGGGTGGCTTCGTGTTGCTGAACTCCCGGAATAGCAACGAGTCACCTCCCTGTGGTCTGGCAGCAGCCACAACTGCGGTAGCTGCAGCGGCTGCGGCCTCAGTCACTGCGGCGTACCGCTCATCAAAAGTCTCCATCAGTGTGGAATTGATAGACCCAAACATCTCCGGAATCTCGGCCCGGATCGCCGCAACCACCTCCTCGTGAATCATCTGACGAAGCTCCTCGTCACTCACACCGCTCATACCAGGTCTGTGGCGTGGTCCAACCATAATGCTGTTGGATTAATGTCTAAGTCCATAACTATAATTGGTAAGACTTGACCCGACCCGGCGTGGTCCATTTGGGTTGCATACCATCATGCACTTGGATAGACTATAATGAGAGAAATAAGACACTTATGGTTATTAATATATTATAAGTTCTAGTATATTAATAATAAGAATAATAAGATTATTTAATTAGTATTGATCAAGAATTAATCTAGGATTAATTAAGTGATCAAAAGAAGACTAATTAAATATATGGGTTGATTGTGTAAATCATCCATACTTATATAGTGGGCTAATGCTCCATGGATAATCAAGTTGGGCTAAAACCCATAGGATGGTCCATGGATGCTCCATGGTGTATTTGAACCCATGGATCCAAGGAAATGGAAAGCCATGTGTCACAACTAGAAATTTTATGTCTTGTAATCACTATACTCAAGTAAATGTTGAATTCAAAAACTCAAGAGCATGTATGATGCTTACTCAATGGAAAACTAAACCCCAATTCACTACATCAAGCAATTGGAAAACCCTAGAAGTTCTTGATTAGGTCCATTTTGGGACTAGGACTTCCTTATTCGACCTAAATGGACCAATAAGCTTCCAATTTAACTATTATGGGCTTAGAACCCTTAAATGGGCTCTAATTGGACCCACATCTAATTATTTCAACATTTTGGGCCATATTGGGCCTAGAATGAAATAAATTCAAAGCTTTGATCCATGATTAACCTAATCTAGCTTGATAAAGCATAAAAATCACAATTTTATCTTATAAGGCCAATGATCACCCAAACTAACTCTAATATTGGGCTTAGGGGCAAAAATCCCAAAAATCCTTTCTCCCCTCTCCATTCTCAGCCCAAGCCCAAGGAAAAGGAAGAGTTGACTTTGGATTGCCACCTCACTTTTATTTGTTGGGTCTCCATGCATGCAACTCATACTTCCAAGCATCTATCTTGTCAAAGTCACTCTCTTCTTTCCTCTCTCCCCCTCTCGGCCGAATCCCAAACACACACACAAACATTTCACTCATCTTTTCTCTCAAGGAACTCTCTCCATTTCTCTCCAAATTTTCGAGAATCTAAGAGGTATTCAAGGGAGTTCTTCCACAAAGATCATCATCTAGGTAAGTTGAAACTTGGATCCACACTTTAGACTTCTTCTTATGCCCAAAAATCTCTTCTTAACTCATATGAAATCATAATCTTGTGTCTTAGAACCTCTCATACTCGAGATCATCAAGAAAAGGTTGCTTAGGCCGAAAATCATCCTATTTCCTTTCCATTTCTCCTCCAAAACCGAAACCACATCCAAAGGTGAGTTTCATACCCCCTTATTTTCGGTTTTTATAAGTTTTTGTGGGGGAGAATACAAGCAAAGGTGTAGATCCATCATTATGTGTATGTTTTGGTTGATTTCTATGCTTATATGTATGTTTTGTATGATTTTGATGCTAGATCTAGTTATGAATTGCTAAAAACCGAGATATATCTTATACTAGCATGAAATATACTACTACATACAAAGTATGCCAAGAAAAATAGCTAAGTGACTTAACAATACATACTTTGGGCTAAAAACTCATTTTTTTGACATAAATGTTAAAAATACAAAGTTAAAGGGCCCAAAAGGAAATATTTCGAAATCTGATGGGTGAGATGAGTCAAAACAGATTCCATAATGTATTTTCTGAAAATATACCCTTTTGGAAGATTAAAAACATAAATTTCAAGCTTAATGGGCTAAAAATGACAATTTCGGCCCAATAGGGCCCATTATGCGAAATTTTCTGTTTTGGAGGGCCAAAACTGTGTTTTTCTGTAAAATAGTGGACTATTAGTGTTACATGTACTTTTCAAAGGTTTAAAATGCTTTTAAATTTTAAAAAGGACCAAAGTTGCAAAAATTTTCCAAATTGGGCCAAAAATGTAAAAATTGCGAAAAAGAGGGGTTATAACCGAGAAAACTGCAATTTCAAGGACTTAAACTGTTTTAAATGAAAAATATGCTGAAAAACATTAATTTCAATAATTTTTGGTGTTAAAATGTCAAGAAAAATGGTTTAAGGGCTAAACCGGAAATTATTTTACCTAAAGGGGTGAAAAAGTAAATTTACAAAATTAAGAGGGGTTGTAAACAGAAAATTTTCAATGATAATTCAATACACTCGTTGTGAACAAAGATTGACACTACGACTCTCGATAAATTACAATACACAATATCACCAACAATCGTTATCCAACGAATTGATTCGGTCTCGAATCGATAACAAATCCAAAACTACTAACACTACAACGCTCAATACACATATGGAACTCTCGGAACTCTTTACTCTCGTGGAATTACTCAATACGTCGACGTACACTCCTTAGGCCCAAAAGTTTCAAATCATGCTTGTCGAGCCTAGCTAGCCCGATGACATGATCTTTAGGCCCAAAGGACACTTGCTTACATGTAGTTGGGTCTAATACGACTTGACCGCGTGTAAAAGGACTTTCAATGGCAAACATGCTGCTGGTCCCCAAGGGTCCTTCAGTGCTGCTAGTAAAGTCGGGAACTCACGATTGCGGGTTGGGCTTCGGGCCCTTCGCAATTGCAATGGTCTTGAACGACGCGGGGAAATACCGAGGGTTTCGCACCTTCTCTTCTTCCCTCCGGTCGTGGGACTACACAAGTCCGGGAGGATTGAGTTGTGTGAATAACTGCGAGTGACGCCTAAGGGATCGCTTGTAAGGTTGTCGACTGGACGTTTTCATTAACGGACGTCACAACAATTCACCACCCACTGTATACTCAATGCCTCCGGAGCTCAACGAATACCTCTAACGCAACGAAATAACAGTTCACAAACTAAGTAAAGCAAAGTGATAGGAAAACGTCGGGTTTTCCTAGGGTTTTCAACTAATACACTTACGAATTACATGCCGAATTTTACAACTCGTACGCTTACATCTATAGAAAACAAACAAGCATACTTACGGATCTTCGCATTTTTTTTTATCATACTATTTTCAGAAAATATCGGATTTTCTGGTGGTTTTCGAAACAATACAAACATCGGATTTCAAACATTACTTATGAACTCACCAACATTTCATATGTTGACGTTTTTTTTAAATACTTGTATTCTCAGGTAACAGATAAAGTGGAGGATGAATTGTACTCTAAGACGTTTTGCTGTGGTCTAATTTAGTATCAAACAGTTATTTTTGAGAATGTAATGTTTTGAAACAATGAAATGAATGTAAACGCTACCAGTTGTATCATTCCAAATGTTGGTGATGTATAATGTTATGTTTCATGTATATGCATTGTGATGGTATTCAATGAGTCACGATAGCCCTCGGACGTTTCCGCCGTCTGGTTCGGGGGTGTGACACCATGACAATTAAGGATTTACCCTAATTGTAACACTATATAAAGATCTTATTCTTGACAAAATCGGCCACTAGATAGAGTAACAAAAGGCTAGCCGATTTCATGAAGTGTAGAACTCTCTCAAGTTATTCTAAGTGTTTTGATGATTGTGATTCCATTTGAGGCTTCCACACTATTGGGGCTAGGCACTCAAGCTTCATGAAGACTTTCTACATCAAAGAGGTATGTATTCTATCTTGTTACACTCATTGTTTTGTATGCTAGATTAGGATAATACCTTGGATGTTCTTATTTGCATGTATAATAGAGAAAACATAGATCCAAGGTATTTATGGTTGCATGTACACTTAGGAGTGTTAGAATGCTCAAAACCCCACAGTGGTATCAGAGCCTAGGCTTGTTTTCTTGTTATACCTGCAATAAATCCTTAAAAAATCGAAAGTGTTGCTGTTTGATCACCAGACTCGGCGAGTCCATGCCTAAAAATTGATCAAAACGATCCAACTCACCGAGTTGGTTCATGCACTCGACGAGTTGGACCCCAGACAGCATATTTTCGAGGTTTTTGGCTAGAAATGGACTAGGAACATTACCCTAGTTGCTTTTGAACTTATAAACTTGTTTTTAATGTGGTAATGTTCATGCTAATCCATTTTCAAAGATAATTGTCAATAGATTCATGTTTTGTATTAGTTTAAGGTTTAGACTAATTACATGAAGAAGTTTGATATGAATTATCTTGTTCTTATGAGTTGCTTAGATTAATAGAAAAGTTAATTGAAATAGTTGCTTTCAATCCATTTAAATCTAAGAGTTGAGTATAAAATGTGTTTGTGTAACTTGTCCTCAAGTTACATGAAGAGTCACATTAAAGACTCATAAAACTCATAAAAGTTGGTAATGGTTACAAAATGAAGAGTCTTGTGTCATTGAATTTTTTTTATGACTCCATAACTTGTCCTCAAGTTATGGAAGTTCAAGAGTCACTTCATTAAAGAGTAAAAGTGTAACCTTAATTAATTCCATAAGTTATAAAAATAAAGAAAAGTTAATTCTCTTATTAGTTTAAAGTCTTCCATAAGTTATGGAACTTGAAGAGTTTTTTTGGATTAAAACTACTTTAAACACATAAGTTATGGAATTAATTAGTTTTGAAAAGTTTTCACTTATGAATGCTTTAATTCCAAGTTAGCCCTTAGAATTCTAAAGAGTTAAAATTCAACACTTATACTATTTATAACATTAATGGTTAATTATTATATATATGTATAAGAACAAGTCGTTTTACTGTTAGTAGGCCTCATTCACGAAGCCGGTCTATAAGGTGGGTATAAGGTTGTTGCCTATAAAATGGCGACTTAATGGGTGTATACTCTCACCCACCGCTTGCTTGACTGGTGGAGGGTCGTTAGCCGAACGGGTAGGACAATGACTTTAAATTCTCCCTTCATTAAAAGTATTGATGATAAATACTAAGTAACTAAAATCTTAATAATTCCCAATCTTAGTTACTTTAGGAAAAATGTGAATTTGGTGCTAGCCCATGGAATTCACACTTTGTACCTTACCAAGTCGTTGGTGGAGCGTGTGTGGTTAACCGGCACACTAACTTGGACTAGTAAGGACCACGAAGGGTGACTTAATGTTTGTCATAGATCAATGGAGTGTGTGTGGTTAACCGACACATTTAGTAGGTGATAATATTAAGGGTACCAAGTGAATTGGTATGGTTATTCACACCTTGTTTTGTGATCCTCGACATCCCAGTCACAAAATTTGAGAGGGCACACTCGAGATTGAAACATGCCATTGAAAAGTTCAATGAATCTCAAAAGATCTAGGAATTTCAAATCCAATTAAAACCTAATAAATCATTTCGTTTATCTTGGTGGATATTGGTGAATCGTCATTCACCTACCTTCAAATATTTTATAGCTTGGATTACGGCATCCCTCTTCCAGGTTATAAAATATTGTGTTGGGTCCTAGCCTTAATATTTCATATTGGGTGTCATATTAAGGACTTTAAATCAACTATCTTGAATATCTCCCAAAACATGTCTGGTTTAGACATTTATGATCTTCCCAAATCTCTTGAAGATGATGTTCCTCAACATCATGCTTCACTTCCTCTATCTCCTCCAATTATTCTCCCTCACCCACAAGTTCTTGAAAAGTTTAAATTCACTCAATCCCTATTGGCAAGCATAGTCTATGTGTGCTCACATCTTGGAGATAAAGTCATATATTGACAAGCCGGGAGAGTTGGGTGTCAAAGTCTTGAGAAAGTTGGTGGTTCAATCACTTTCTAAGTCACATAGTGAGTTCTTTTGGAACACCTATGAAAAAGACTATGACAAGACCCTTAATGATTTTATCTATTTGTTAAGATCAACTTCCTCAAAACTTGATGGACATTGACAATAGTGACACAGGAAATCTAGAAAAGCATTCTCTTCCCAATGGAAAGGGACCGGCCATAGTCAACTCGGTTGACCAAATGGTAAAGAGAAAAGCTAAGTCTGTGATAGTCCCGTGTACCATTATCAAAGGGTCCATATGTTTATATTGCCAAAGGAAGGGGCATTGGTTACGAAGCTGCCATAATTTACCTAAGGATGTTAAAGTCGATAAGTTTGGCTCTACTTCAGGTAAAGTCCACTATCGAACTCTACTAAGTTTCTATTCTGAGATTCTTGATACATGATGTGACTGGGTCACATGGTGATGTTTTAAGAATCAAGGAAAAGGTAAAGAAACTTAAAGAAAGAATATGCTGAATCCTATCGCGTAGTTTGAAGATCGGATTCTTGAGCTACTTCTTAGGAGTTATAATATATTGTTTGTGAATAGATAACAACAAGGTTTTCATGTGGATTGTAAGGATAAGTTTTTCCGCAAAGTTTAAAAAAAAAAAAAGAAAAAAAGGGGTTTTAATTTTATTTATTTTAAAAAATATCCTTACAATGGCATCTGTGGAAAATTGTTGCTTATATGTTTCCAGTAATAGCAATATTGGAAAGTGGATTTGATTCTTTCATTTGTGGTAGTGTCTGAATTTACCAAATGAAGAAAAGTTTTTCATCACCCAAGTTTCAATTGTACAGAAACTTGGAATCATACAAGTTGTATTGTATGATGAATGAGAATTTTCATCTTTGAAAAATTAAGACTAATTCTTTGATCACATGTATATGTGAGTCAATTGAAGGACTAAGGAATTAGGTACACTGGGTGTGCACTGGTCAAGGTCCACCACAAAGATTGATTTGTCATGATTTACTAAAGATTAGTAAATATGATTATACTTATAAGGTTATGTATAATTCTGTAACATTGGAAAGGTTCCAATGTATGGCAGAGCAAATAAGAAGAATCAAATTAGGCAGAAGGATACAAGTTTCTCAAATCTGAAAAGATGGGAGAGTACTTTAGTATCAGTTTTATGTTCATCTTAATGATTTAGAAACCTAATCACAATTCATCCTTTAAGTGCATTCTGATAGCAAAGAAGAGGAGCTATGAATATTTGAAGTGGTTAAAATCAAGAAGATGAGTCATTCTTCGTTCCAAAACAATTCTTAGAGTCATACTCCAAGATTTTAACATTGAGTAACATAAAGTAAGGTTTAAAACACTTATCAAATGTAGTGTAAAATGTTTTCTACTCTTGTACATTTGAGAGTGGTAAGTTGTGATGTCTTGGATGAGACAAAGACCAACTAAGACCAATTGTGTGAAGTGTTAGTCTTGATAAGAATCCACACTATCCCTTGAATATTTGTTTTGTCAAGGAATGGTTCTTGACTAGGAAAACTTATATGTCAAGGGGACAGTGGGAGCCTTAAAGATCCTGAAAGAGTTTCAAGATTTAATCAAGAGTGAAACCTGTAATTTATCACTAGCACACGACTTAAGGTTTGCAACCTATCGTGTTGACATAATTCTTATTTCTGTACCTACTTCAAATAAGTTGAATTTGCATGTGACTTATCAGAGTTTAACTTGGAAGCATTGGTGGGCCTTGTGCTACCAAGGTGACAAGAAACTAAGATTGAACAAGTTTAATCCATGTAAGGATGAATTTGTCACTAACCTTATCTTGTGATTATGGTTTTGACAAATTCGCATGGATATGAAATCATACATTATAAAATCTAAGTGTCATAAGGTTTCTCTCCGATTCATGAAAATGATGGTGAGGAAACACTTTCACTAAGTAGATTTTACGTAGATAGCAATTGTGTTATTTGCATTTTCAAAAGTCGTTAGTGGAGCACGTGTGGTTAACCGGCACGCTAACATGGACTTGTGAGAAATGGAAAATGCCTAAGAAATTGAGACTATGATTGCAGCATCCCTTTTCATAGTTCTGAAAATTGTTTAGACACACGTGTGAGCTATCTAAGAAAGGATGTATGAATCTAAATTTAGAAGTCCAACCGATTTCTGAATATATGTCAAAGCTAGTGGGAGCATAAGTGTTATGCTAATAATCATCATGTTAGTGGGAGCATGATAATTATGATTAGTATTGCAAGCTGGCAATGTTAATTATAGAAAACAAAAGTTTCAATTCGTGAAGTTGCAGGGGTTGAAAAAGTCGTTTCGCTATAATTAAGGGAGAGGAAATTATACTTCATTTCAATTATAAAGCATAGATTGAGATTTTAATAATCTTTAGTCAAGAATATATATAAGAATTTTATGTCTGAATGATTCGACTTAAGAAAATTCTATATATATTGTGTTCTCAAAATTCAATTATTACTACGGCATCCCTCTTCATAGTTAAAATTTGAAAACATGGCAAATAAAAAATATTGTAGCAAAAGACTGGTCTAGTATCATGTCTTTATGTGAGACATCATGAATCGTGTCCCATATGCTTCGGATATAGGATCGATTTCACGTGCTATAATATTGATCCTTTCTAAATTTTCCAAATGCTTAAGGCATTTAGAAGGGAAAAGTCTAGAACTGGATATGACTAAAGTGATTAAGCAATTGTCGAGGACAATCTGAGGTTTGCCAAAGATTGGTTGCTCAGGGACATTTGGAAGTATAGTGTTAATTTTGGCAGGACCGTATTGACATATTCTGAAAAAAAAGTAACTCTTATTCAGAAGTGATAGTCAAAATGGGACTATGGAAATGTCTCCATAGGTGGAAGTTATTCAATCTATGTAAGATTAGAAAACCTTAATGCAAGAAGGATGTTCAAAGCAATGTACTTTGAATATGAAACTTCCGTTCCATAGAAGTTGAGCTTCTTTGGAATACTCTGTAATGACTAGTGACAAGGTTTTGATGACTTTGTGAATAATCATTACAAGAGGAACAATGCATATAAGTTTAAAGTCTAATAGATTTTTGGTAAATGGTAGAAATTAGAAATTCTCACATTTACAATAAGGATTTGGGATTGTGAAATGAGTATCATTGGAATCATGTTCAATTGATCTACATCACAATGTAAGGATCATAGACAAACATAGTGTGATACTTGGGGTATGGCATAACTATTGTTTAGAAAAACAAAGTGTACATGCTAGGAGCATGGGACGACTGTTGTTTTATTCAAGTCTTAAGTTGATTATTTGAAACATTGAATAATGTGTAATCAATATGGTGATAAATAAAAAGTGGTTTTATTTATATTCAAAAGGGTTCTGAGACCATATTAGATTCGATTATTATTGTGTTTCACTTTGCATGTTTTGACTTCCAAAATAGCTAGGTTATTCTTTCTGAATGGCTAAGTTATTTAAACACTCCACAGTCGTTCATATGTTGGAAGTAGGTATGAATCAAGACTGTCATGAATCGGGTTTGTAGATGGCTAAATGGGTTTAGTCATGGCAATGGTTGCTACAACATTCATGAGTGCTCATAAGTTATGAGTATTGGAATAAACCCACGCTCACTTGTATCACTTCATGGAATTTATCTCGAGTGATCGTGAGACGGTAATATCATATAAATCTTCAAACCTAGAGATATGAGTTGTTACCTATGAGTTGGTTGTGCATTGATTGCACGTAAACGCATCAGTAACTTGATGTTATAAAACGTGCCTTTGTGTACAATTCAACAAGTAGTAGAACAAGCATATGAGTCGAAGTTTATCTGTTCCTTCTAGAAATAGAAGCGATATCTGGGCCCCTCGATGATTTTGTTGTGACCTATGTACCGGCCGGTCAGAACTGAATTGATGTGTTCGATTAAGTTCTTTGTCAAACAAATCAAAAATCGGGAAACAAACTGTTGGACAATAAGTACGACGTTGTTCCATGTATTTTTCTGGCTGATATCATGAGAACAGAGGATTATATGATCCCTTATCTAATGGACAAGTCATTGACAAGGTCAGAGTTCATCTACAAGGTCAGAGTTCGACAGAAGCTTTTGAGAGCTACGATTGCCAGTTGGTTCCTAAAGTCATACGCAATAATAGTTTTAGACTTATCCAAGTGGGAGACTGTTGGATTAATGTCTAATTCCATAATTATAATTGGTAAGACTTGACCCGACCCGGTATGGTCCATTTGGGTTGCATACCATCATGCACTTGGATAGACTATAATGAGAGAAATAAGACACTTATGGTTATTAATATATTATAAGTTCTAGTATATTAATAATAAGAATAATAAGATTATTTAATTAGTATTGATCAAGAATTAATCTAGGATTAATTAAGTGATCAAAAGAAGACTAATTAAATATATGGGTTAATTGTGTAAATCATCCATACTTATATAGTGGGCTAATGCTCCATGGATAATCAAGTTGGGCTAAAACCCATAGGATGGTCCATGGATGCTCCATGGTGTATTTGAACCCATGGATCCAAGGAAATGGAAAGCCATGACAATTAAGGATTTACCCTAATTGTAACACTATATAAAGATCTTATTCTTGACAAAATCGGCCACTAGATAGAGTAACAAAGGGCTAGCCGATTTCATGAAGTGTAGAACTCTCTCAAGTTATTCTAAGTGTTTTGATGATTGTGATTCCATTTGAGGCTTCCACACTATTGGGGCTAGGCACTCAAGCTTCATGAAGACTTTCTACATCAAAGAGGTATGTATTCTATCTTGTTACACTCATTGTTTTGTATGCTAGATTAGGATAATACCTTGGATGTTCTTATTTGCATGTATAATAGAGAAAACATAGATCCAAGGTATTTAGGGTTGCATGTACACTTAGGAGTGTTAGAATGCTCAAAACCCAACAAATGCCTCTGAAATACAACATAAAAATATTAGAGACTCCATCGAGCATAATCGCACTCGATAACGCAACCCTACTCGGCCTCCGATACCGAAGGATTCTTACTTGCGTTGCCCACTGACCTGGTGTCTTCAGTAGTACAGGCCCAGTACTACCGACTACACCGCATCAGCATTCACCCCAAGTCCTCCTCCCTGAACCCCGGATCATGGGTACTCTATTCTTGATATGCACTGGCTACCTACTCGCTCTCAAAGCATCTCATAGTAGCAGGTTCCCCTAGACCAAGGCATCACAAATCAGGCCACTCTAGTCCTAATATGAATACCTAGTCTACTAGCATGCGTATCATATCATAACATATCTCATAACACATATTGTAAGGGTATTTTGGGGATTTTACTGTTCGGGCGCTGGCTGACCGTACACACTGCTTCTCCTTTGGTTATTATGAAATCTCTTATAATTTTTTTTATGCTTTTATAAATTTAAAATTTTACCTCAAATCCCCGGTTTAAGTTCAGTTACGCCCGAAGGTGCATCCGAATCCCTCAAACCAAGGCTCTGATACCAACTTATAACAACGTGAATTTTCAAAACTATTTTTCATTTTTGCAAACATCCAAAAACCAACATTTAATATTCTGAAATCATATGTGTAACAAATGTCATTGTAACAAAATACATCCCATGATCATAAAACAGTTCCTTCGTCAGTGTGTATATGTTGGGTTTTGAGCATTCTAACACTTCCTAAGTGTACATGCAACCCTAATAACCTTGAATCTATGTTTTCTCTGTATACATGCAAATTTCTTTTTCAAGGTTATTTCCTAACTAGCATGGCATGGGGAATATATGAAACATAAAAACTAGTAGAAAAACATACCTTGTTGTTGCTTGGATTCCTTTGAGACTTTGTGAGCCTAGCACCCCAAATGTTGTGCCTCAAATGCTTCACACAACACCACAAAACGTGGAATAAGTTGAGAGAATACTTCTAGCACTCAAAATCGGTTATGCCCTCTCTAGTAACCTTCTAGGTCCGATTTTACTAGCCAAAGGGTTCCTTTTATAGTGGTGTCACAATTAGGGTTTCATTAAGAAGACCCATAATTGTCATGACTCTTCATTTCTCATGACCCATGGGTTTGTAACTCCCATGGACTATCCATGGAGCTCCAAATGGTTACATCCATAACCCATAAACCATGGATCATTAATCCACCATAAAAGAATTGATGATTGTCATAATCAACCCTTATATATTTAATTAGTCTCACTTTGATCACCAAATTAATACTAGATTAATACTTGATCAAATACTAATTAAATAATACTATTATTAATATATTAGAACTTATAATATATTAATAATCATAAGTGCCTTATTCTCTCATTTAGTCTATCCAACTATTGCAATGCCATGCAACCCAAATGGACCATGCCGGGTCGGATCAACTACATACCAAATAAAGATATGGACTTAGACACTATATCCAACAGTCTCTCACTTGGATAAGTCTAATAACTATATTTGCAAATATGACTTCAAAATCCGACTAGCAATCGTAGCTCTTTCAAAGTCTCTCGGAACTGAGATGATGATGATACGCCATTTAAGATAAGTGATCATATAATCCTCTGTTCTCATGATATCAGCCGGACAAACACATGGAACATGGTCTTACTTATTGTCCAACATTTGTTTCTCGATCTCCGATTTGTTTCGACATAGAACTAAATTGAACACATCAATTAGGTTCTGATCGGGCCCGGTACATAGGTCAAAACCAAATCATCGAGGGGCCCAGATATCGCTTCTATTTCTAGAAGGAACAGATAAACTTCGACTGATATGCTTGTACTAACTACTTGTTGAATTACTCACAAAGGCACGTTTTATAACATCGAGTTACCAATGCGTTTTCGTACAATCAATGAATAACCAACTCATAGTCAACAACTCATATCTCTAGGTTTGAAGATTTATATGATATTACCGTCTCACGATCACTCGAGATAATTTCCATGAAGTGATGCAAGTGAGCGTGGGTTGAATCCAATACTCAGACCTTATGAGTACTCATGAATGTTGTAGCAACCATTGCATTGTCTAAATCACTTTAGACAAATGATACAAGCCAAATTCATGACAGTCTTGATTCATATCTACTTCCAACATATGACTGACTGTGGATGGTTTGAATAACTTAGTCATTCAGGAAGAACGACCTAGTTATTCTGGAAGTCAAAACATGCAAAGTGAAACACAAGAATAATACTAATCTTATATGGCCCCAACACTTTGAATGTAAATAAAACACATTTTATTTAAGCACCATATTGATCACTCATTATTTATGTTTCGATTAATCAACTTTATGCTTGAATTAAAACATTAGTTGTCCCATGCTCCAAGCATGTACACTATGTTTTTCCGAACAACAATTATGCCATACTCTAAGTATGCATACTATGTTTACATATGGTCCTCTCTTTGTGAAATAGATCAATTGACAATATTCCAATGATGCTCATTTCACAATTCCAATCCTTGTTGTAAATGCAAGAATACCACACTCTTGCCATTTACTGTAATCTGTTAGATTCTAAACTTATATGTAATGATCCCCTTGTAACGACTATGCACAGAAGTCACAAATACTTGGCAACAGACATTAAAGAGCATTCCAATGGAAAACAATTCCATGGAAATGAAGTCTCAAATTCAAAGTACATTCCTTTGAACATCCTTCTTAGCATTAAGTTCTTTAATCTTACACAAATTTAAAGAATAACTTCCACCTATGGAGACAGTTCCATATTACCATTTTGACCATCACTTCTGAACAAGAGTTACCATTTTTCAAAATACGTCAATATGGTCCTTACTCTATACTTCTAATTGTCCATTAGCAACCAATCTTTGGTAAACCTCAGATTGTCCTCGACAATTTTGCTTAATCATTTTAGTCATTTCCAGTTCTATTCCTTTTTTCCATCTTAATGCCCTAGGCATTTGGAAAATTTAGAATGGATGAATATTATAGCATATTCAATCGATCCTATATCCGAAGCATATGGGATACGATTCATGCTATAAAATTTTTATTTGCCATGTTCTCACAATTCGAACTATGAAGAGGTATGCCGTAATCATAATCGAATTTGAGATCGCAACATATATAGAATTTCCTTATGTTGAACAATTCCAGCATAACATTCATATATATTCTTGACTAAAGTAGATTAAAATATCAATCTAAGCTTGTAGAATTGGAGTGAAGTATAAAATCCTCTCCCTTAATTATAGCAAAACAACTTTTCAAAGAAAATTGAAACTTTTGTTTTCTATAATTAATATTACTAACTTGCAACACTTAACATAATCACCATGCTCCCACTAGCATAATGATTACCAGCATAACACTTTATTCTCCCACTAGCTTTGACATGTACTCAGAAATCAGCTGGACTTCTAGAAATCAATACTTTATTGACTTTCTTACCAAAGTTCATATTTCTGATACTAGATTGATTTGATAAGACTTTATCAAAAATATACACATTTCCATAGATAGCTCACATGTTTGTCTAGACCTTTTGCAATTCTCACTAGTTAGTGTGTCGGTTAACCACACACGCTCCACTAACTATATGAGAATGCAAATATCACAACCGCTATCTACTTAAAATCTTCTTAGTGGAAGCGTTTCCTTACCATCATTTTCATGAATCGAAGAGAAACCTTATGACACTTAGATTTTATGGTGTATGTGTACTTTTCCATGTGAATTTTGTCAAAACCATAATCACAGGACTAGGTTAGTGATACTTCCAAATTCATATGGACTAAACTTGTGCAATCTTAATTTCTTGCCACTCGGCAGCACAAGGGCCTACCATTGCTTCCCGGTTGTTATGCAAACAGTCGAGAACTCTCAGAACTCCAATGCAAAGCCAACCTTAACTGGGATGAGCACAGAATATGTCAACACGATAGGTTACAAACCTCAAGTCGTGGGCTAGTGATTAACAAAACTCTTGATTAGTTCTTGAAACTATTTCAGAATCTTTTAGACTCCCACTGTCCTCTTGACATATAAGACTTATCTTTGTCAAGAACCATTCCTTGACAATACAAATATTCAAGAGCTAGTGTGGATTCTTATCAAGTTAAACACTTCCCATAATTGGACTTAGTTGGTCTTTGTTTTATCCAAAACATCACAACTAACCAACCTCAAATGTACAAGAGTCTGATACATCTTACTCTACATTTGATAAGTGTTATAAACTTTCTAAATATTATGTCACTCAATGGCTCAATCTTGGAGTATGACTCTAAGATTTGATGTATGATTTATCTTTTGATTTAACCATTTCAACAACTCATGATTCCTCTCCTTAGCCAAACAAATGAACTAAGGTGTCCTTAGAGGATCAATTGTGATTTGGTTTCATAATCACTAAGATAATCAGAAAACAAAATACACAAGTACTCTCCCATCTCTTCAGATTGGAGAAACTTTTATCTTTCTGCCTTATTTGATTCTTCTTATTCATTCTGCCATACATTGAAACTTTTCCAATGTTTCAGAATTACACTTAAACTCGTAAGCATAACCATATTTACTAAATTTTAGTAAATCATAATGAATAATCTTATCTACCTTTGTGGTGGACCTAACTAGTGCACAACTTAATGTACCCGATCCTTTAGTCTTAATTTACCAAAGATGAAAATTCCCATTCATCACACAATACAACTAACATGATTCCAAGTTTCTATCCAACTGAAACTTGGGTGATGAGAATCTTTCCTTATTAGGTAAAGTATGATACTACCACTAATGAAAGAATCAAATCCATTTACCCATATTGCTTATCAATGGAAACATATAAGCAACAACCTTTTTCACAAATGCCATTGTAAGGATACTTAAAATAAATAAAATCAAAACCATTTTCTTTTATTTTAAAACTTTGCGGAAAACTTATCCTTACGATCCATATGGAAAACTTGTTGTTATCCTTTCCTAAGCAATATATCTAACTCTTAAGTAACAACTCAAAATTCTGATCACCGAACCATGCAATCGAAATCCATCTTCACGATCAAAATCAGCATATACTTCCTTTAAGTTTCTTCACTCTTCTTTGATTCTTAAACACCAATATGTGACCCAGTCACAACATGCAATAAGAATCTCAGAATAGAAACTTAATAGAGTCAGACAATGGACTTTACCTGTAGTAGAGTCAAACATTTGACTTTACTATCCTTATGGACTTTTAGGTAAATTTGGCAGCTTTGCAACCAATGCCCTTCCTTTAGAAACAGAAACATATGTACTCTTTGGAAACGGTATACAGGACTATCACAGACTTAGCCTTTCTCTTTATCATTTAGTCAACCGAGTTGACTATGGCCAATCCCTTTCAATTGGGAAGAGAAAGGTTTTCTGGACTTCCAATATTACCATTGTCAATGTCCATGGAAGTTTGGGAAGTTGATCTTCCAATCAAATTTTGCTTTACCAATGCTCCAAACCATTGCTGATTCAGCATCATCAAGCAAATAGGTAAGATCATTAAGGGTCATGTCGTGATCTGTCATCAGGGAGTGACCAAGTCAATAGCCAGCTACCTTGAGACTTCGACGCCCGACTCTCCCGGCTTGTCAATATGTGACTTAATCTCCAAGACATAAGCACATGTAGACTTTGTTTACCAATAGGGATTGAGTGACTTAGAACTTATCAGGTCTTGAAACTTGTGGGATAGGGAGATTTATTGAAGGAGGTGGAGGAAATGAAGTATGATTTCTAGTCCCACTAATACACAACAAAGGGATTGATCTTTCACCTTGGTTGCCATTCGGGATATCATCTTCATTAGGAAGCTTCTTCCTAAAGATTTGGGAAGACCATAACTATCTAAACTAGACATCTATATTGGGAGAAATTCAAGTTAGTTGATTTAAAGTCCTTAATATAACACCCAATATGAAATATTAAGGCTAGGACCCAATAACCTATTTATAAATGGAAGAGGGATGCCGTAATCCAAATTATAAAATAGTTAAAGGTAGGTAAATGAGAATTTACCAATTTCCACCATGAAAACGAAATATAATTAAGTTTTAATTTGATTTGAAACTCCTAGATCTTTTGAGGTACATTGAACTTTCAATGGCATGTTTGAATCTCGATTGTGCCCTCTCAAGTTTGTGACTGGGATGCCGAGGATCACAAACAAGGTGAGAATAACCATACAAATTGACTTGGTACCCTCAACAATATTACCTAATCGATGTGTCGGTTAACCACACACGCTCCACCGATCTATAATGAAGTCAAGTTACCCTTTGCCACTCTTACTAGTCCATGTTAGTGTGCCGGATAACCACGCACGCTCCACTAACGACTTGGTAAGGTACAAAGTGTAATTTTATGGACTAGCACCAATTTCACATTTTCCTAAAGTAACTAAGATTGGGAAATTATAATGTATAGTTACTTTATAATTCATTATACTTTTAATGAGTATTTAAAGTTGCATCCTACCCGTTCGGCTAACGACCCTCCACCATCAAGGAAGCGGTGGGTGAGAATGGACACCCATAAAGTCACCATTTTATAGGCAACTGTAACAACCCGAAATTTCCGCATCATTGTAATGTAACTTTTTCATAATTCAATTCGCGCAACCGATCGTCGTTCCGATTCCGATTTCCGATCTTCCATTTAATTAAGTCATTAATTAGTAAACATTTAAAAATGACTTAATGGGTGTCTTAATACATTTAGAAATCATTTTAACACCCAACTTTAGTGATCGGAATATTTCTAAAAATTACCGTATCGGGTTACGGTAACTCAATCGGGTACGACCAAAAACCCCGTCTAACGCCGGTATTGGGTAGAATTCCACCGTGTCCAAAACTTAAACACTATATAAACATGTTTAAGACTTCATTTGAAGCCTTTGGTCAATTTATCACTAAAACATTACCCACCTCTCTCCTAATCCAAGTTTAAGGGATCAGAACTCAAAATTAAGGCTTCTAATATCTAAGGTACCTTCCTAGCCTTAATCTATAACATATTTGGCATTCAATTTCGAGTTTAAGGCATGAATTAGGACAACATTCATGAGTTTACGGCCATGGAACCTTCATGGGTCGTAAACTCATATTTCAAGGGTTTTTAAGCCCTAAAACCCTTCCTTTGCATAGTTGGACACTAGATATGACATAAGGGCTTAAAGGAAAGAACTTATAACATGTAGAACATGGATTTAGAGGGACAAAAGTGAGTTTACAGCCAAGGAACATTCTTGGGCCGTAAACTCATATACAAGGGGTATTTGAGCCAATTAACCCTTCCAAAACCTAGTTGGGACTTAGATATGAACCTTGGACTTGCTAATCTAGACTTGGAACACTTTAAACTTGATTTTTGAGTAATAAAGAAGAGTTTACGGCCAAGACACACTCTTGGGCCGTAAACTCCTCTAAAAAGGGTGATTTAATGCCTTTAAACATGTTCAAATGCTTCCAAACTCAACCAATGGCTTTGTGGTAAAATCTAGATGCATCTAAAAATGGTTTAAAGATTTGAAACATATCAAAAGTATGATTTATGGGAGTTTATGGCCTAGGAACATACCCTTGGCCGTAAACTCATAAAACAATGTTAAAGATGCATCAAATACACCCAAATGGCTTGTATGAATTTCTAGAATCACATGTGATTGTTTTAAACATCAAAAACTATCTTTTTCAATGGTAAAGGAGAGTTTACGGCCTTAGAACATACCTCTAGGCCGTAAACTCCAATAAATGTCTTAATTGATGTTCTAAATTCATAACAATGCTTAGAAAATTAGTTTGAATCACCTGTGATTGCTCTAAATAGCTCAAATCAACTATTCTTAGCCATGGTGAGTTTACGGCCGTAAACTCTATGAGTGTGGCCGTAAACTCATGTTTTAAATGGTTTTAATCCATTCCAAGTGTTCCAATGTGTTTAGATAATCCTTTCTAGCAATCCCTAAGTCCAATTGAGCCCTTAAACCACCAAAACCTCACCCACATGAGTTTACGGCCGTAAACTCATGTATGTGAGTGTTCCATAGTTGTAAAATCTTTAAAATGTGTACTTATGGGGAGTAAACTCAAGTCCCAAGTCCCTAGTGTCATTACAAATCCGAAGATGTCACCCGGGTCACTCCAAACGCTTGTTTTGAAGTGTTTAACCTCATTGGAGTGTAATGTTCCATATGATTAGTGAATGTATCTCTAATTGTTTATATATGGACATTATATCATTTTACATAGGGTCATCGCGAGTAATCAAACCTCGAACCGACGTCTAGCATTCAAAACCGACACGTTTCCGAGTCCGGTGAGTTCATACCCCTACCTTTTTCCACTGTTTTCACTGTTTTCAGGGGGGAACACAAGCAAAGTACAAGGGAATTCTTGTACTCAAAACGTGTTTTCAAATGTGTATTTCGTACTTATATGCTTTTATTACTGATTACCATATCCGACAACTACTTGAACATACAGATTAAGTAACATATATTTGTGAAATAGGTCTTTAAACTAGTGTGTTTTACATATATTTCACAAATGGTTTTCCACAGTTTATCAGTTAAAAGCATGACATCAAAACATTTGAACATAATACCTGTACACTGTTTTGTCCTCGGTAACACTCCACACACATACGCGAGTGGAGGACTAACATATTATTACTAGTAAATTTGTTATTCCTGTATGATTGGAGACACGTCCTCGGAGAACACTCCACCCATGTTACGCGAGTGGAGGACTACACCCATAACCAGAATCTCTAGTATTTAGAGAGTGTGACTTGAGTGTATAGATCTATACGGGGCTGACTACCCTACACCTGGCTGCTAGCTACAGCCGAACCGAAATGGTTCAAGGGTGATGAAAGTCATAAGTATGTGGACGACTTATTGCCACATGTGGACTACTTATTGCCACAGGTTTCAGTCTATTGTATGGTTATGGAACTCGCAATTAGGATAACAGAGATTTACTTACAGTAATAATGGATTACTTTATACATCGTTTACATCTTTTACATCTTTTACATCTTTCACGTACTGTAACTAACGTTCAGGAAAGTACGGGACTTTTCTGGGGAAAAACAGGGAACCTAACCACGATTACATCTTTTACATCTTTAACATCGTTTACATTAGAAATCTACATGCAGGAAAGCATGGGGCTTCCCTAGGTAACACTTACATAACTAGAAAGAGTAACAAACTAGTTAACATTACATCTTTTACAATTTGTAACATACAATAAGGAAAGTATAGGACTTTCCTGGTAACACATGATAAGTAAACAGAACAGTTTAACCGGTCAGCACTACTAGAAAAAAGGCCTTTTACGACGCGCAAAATACGACGCTCATTGATCTATGTTACGCAAAGGAGAGTGACATTAGAAAAATGTCATCTCTTCAAAAAATTTAAGGATAGAAGACACGCATTATTGCGCGCCCTTAAATTAGTGTCTAAAAAAAAACACGGAGGGCACCTATAATAAATTGCGCGTCATCTAAGGATGTCGCTTTATAATTTTTAATGGAACGCGCGTTCCATCCTTTAACAGTAGGGGGAAATGAAATTCTGAAAAAATTAAAAATCCCGCCTTCCTTTTTTTTCTCCTTTCCCTTTTGCCCAAATTATGGACGCTCCTTGCTTCCCCCTCCCGACATTGACTGCTGCCTACTTCTTCCCTCACTTCTACCTACTGGAACCACCATATCTCCCACTCGATGTTGAAATTGTTAGAAAAAGCCCTAATTATACTCTCAAGTCTAAATACAGAAAAAATAGAAGATGGTGAAGAAGTAGCAGTAGAGGAAGTGGAGGATGAACAGTCGAAAATGGAAGGAATGGCATCAATAGCGTTGTTACTAGATGGCAGCCATACGGAGGTCAACATTCTTTTCTCCACAAATTTCTGCCCTCGAATCATATAACTGTCATATCTATCGATTCAATGTAGAGGACTTACCATCCTCTCTTTCTTGACCTTATTAGATCAAGATGCCTCCCCGAAAAAGACCTAGCTCAAAGAACAACGATAATCCTTCCTCGCCGCCACCTCCTCCCCAGTTTGACCTAGCATCAGTCCAGACAATGATGACAGCTGCAATAGTAGCAACTATGTCACAAATGAACCCTAGTGGTTCAAGTGGTGGTCCTCAATCTCAAAACCCTGAAGGTAGCCAGGGACACCAAAGAGGGGGTTCCTACAAGGATTTCATGAACGCAAAACCAACATCCTTTAATGGCGCTGGAGGTGTCATTTCCTTATCTTGATGGTTTGAGAAAATTGAGTCCATCTTTGAAATCTGTGTTTGTGCGGAATCCGATAAAGTCAAGTTCGCTGCATGTACCTTCATTGACAAAGCTTTGACTTGGTGGAATGGCCGAGTCAAATCTCTGACCTTACCCGTAGCCAATGCCATGGGCTGGGAGGCCATGAAAAAACTTCTCATTGCCGAGTACTGCCCCCGTGGTGAAATGCAGAAATTAGAGCACGAGCTCTGGAACCTGAAGATGAAAGGTTCCGAAATTGCTGCATATACTTCCCGATTTGATGATCTCGCACTTCTCTGCCCGGGGTTAGTCACTCCTGAAAACAAAAAGATAGAAAGGTTCGTTTGGGGGTTATCTCAACCAATAAAGAGTCACGTTTTGGCTGCTCGTCCGGATACCTACGATAGTGCCAAGACCTTAGCAGAAATTCTGATTGATCACAATGACGATGTTAAGGAAATCACTACCACCTCTGAGCCGACTCAAAGGAGTGGTGAAAAGAGGAAATTCTGGAAAAAGAAGAAGGGTCAATCTTCTCAAGGATCATCCAAGAAACAACAGATGGTAGCAGTTCATGCTGCTACTACTACTCTTGTTGTTGCTGTTTCTGCCATGGGATCCACAGCCTCAACTCCTACCAGTAAATATGCTGGTAACCTCCCTCTGTGTGATAAGTGCAAATACCATCATCATCCTGGTCCCTGTCGAGAATTGTCTTGCACCAACTGTGGTAAGAAAGGGCACACAGTTCGGTACTGCAGAACTCCTACCCAATCAGCCAACCAATCATCTGGAGCAGGTGTTAGTCAAACCTGCTACAACTGTGGTGAAGTTGGGCACTTTAAAAGGGATTGTCCCAAGAAGTCAACTGCTGGTAACACTGGAAGGGTTCTAACCATGGGACGGGAGGAAGCAGTTGCTGATCCCACTGTTGTTTCGGGTACGTTCCTTCTCGACAACTCATATGCTAGTATTCTTTTCGATTCGGGTGCTGAAAGAAGTTTTGTTAGTCATTCATTCAAACATAATCTAAAACCAAATCCTCAACCACTAATCGAAACATTTACCGTCGAGATGGCTAACAGTGAGAAAGAAAGCGCTAACGATGTATTCATAGGGTGTACGCTTACCTTAAATGATCACTCATTTCCTATAGATCTCATGCCCGTTTCCATTAAGAGCTTTGATGTTATCATTGGCATGGATTGGTTGAGTCCCAATCATGCTGATATCCTTTGTTATGAAAAAGCTATCCGCCTCAATCTTCCTTCGAATCAAACTCTTGTAATCTATGGCGATAAACACAGTTCCAACCTTCATATCATTTCTTGCATCAAAGCTCGAAAACTCCTTCGAAAGGAGTGTGTTGCATTCTTAGCTCATGTGATCAACGAGAAACAAGAAGTTAGAGACCTCACGAGCATCCCCAAAGTCTGTAACTTTCCCGATGTGTTTCCCGAAGAACTCCCAGGAATTCCTCCCGAACGTCAGGTCGAGTTCCGTATTGACCTAATTCCTGGAGCTACTCCCGTAGCAAAATCTCCGTATCGCTTAGCTCCGGCAGAAATGCAGGAGTTATCTAGTCAACTCAACGAATTACTTAGTAAAGGATTCATTAGACCAAGTTCCTCACCCTGGGGAGCTCCGATTCTGTTTGTCAAAAAGAAGGATGGATCCTTTCGGATGCGTATCGACTATCGTGAACTGAACAAGTTGACCGTTAAGAACCGATATCCTCTTCCGAGAATAGATGACCTCTTCGATCAACTCCATGGAGCCAGCTACTTTTCTAAGATAGACCTTCGGTCAGGGTACCATCAGTTACGAGTCCAGGAGAATGATGTTTCCAAGACAACTTTTAGGACTCGGTATGGACACTACGAGTTTGTAGTGATGCCCTTCGGTCTAACCAATGCACCGGCTGTGTTCATGGATTTGATGAACCGGGTGTGCCGTCCTTTCTTAGACAAATTCGTTATCGTATTCATTGACGACATCCTCGTATACTCCAAAAGCGAAGAAGACCACAAACAACACTTGAAGCGAGTGTTGGAAACCCTTAGATCCGAAAAGCTATACGCAAAATTTTCCAAATGTGAATTCTGGTTACAGAAGGTAACTTTCCTCGGTCACGTGGTAAGCGAGGAGGGTATTCATGTAGATCCTTCCAAGATTAAAGCGATAGAGAATTGGTCGGCACCGAAAACACCCACAGAAATTCGTCAATTCTTGGGTCTAGCCGGCTACTATCGTTGATTCATTAAGAACTTTTCAAAAATCGCCAAACCCTTAACCACTCTAACACAGAAAGGTGTACCCTTTAGTTGGAGTGATAAACAAGAAACTGCATTCCAAACGTTGAAGATAGCCTTATGCAGCGCGCCTGTTCTGTCACTGCCAGAAGGGACAGAGGACTTCGTTGTCTACTGCGATGCGTCCAATCAAGGTTTAGGCTGTGTGCTTATGCAAAGAGGAAAGGTGATTGCCTATGCCTCTAGACAGCTGAAAACACACGAAGTCAACTATACCACACATGACTTGGAACTAGGAGCTGTAGTCTTTGCATTGAAGATTTGGAGACATTATCTCTACGGAACCAAGTGCACAATCTTCACTGATCACAAGAGTTTGCAGCACATCTTTAATCAAAAAGACTTAAACATGAGGCAACGGCGATGGGTAGAATTACTCAGTGACTATGAGTGTGAAATCCGTTACCACCCCGGCAAGGCCAATGTGGTAGCAGATGCCCTTAGCCGAAAGGATAGTGCAGGCCACAAAGTGAGGAACCAGACGATGACCATCCATTCCAACTTACCCATGCAAATCCGAGAAGCTCAGTATACAGCCCTCAAACCCGAGAACGTGTCAGATGAAACCTTGAGAGGAATGGAAAAGAAAATTGAGATCAGAGGTGACGGAGTTCACTGTTTCATGAATCGAATCTGGATTCCCAAATCCGGTGGATTCAGGGAAATAGTCATGGAGGAAGCACACAAAACTAAATACTCTGTTCACCCAGGTTCGGACAAGATGTATCTGGATCTCAAGAAACAATACTGGTGGCCAAACATGAAAGCTGAGATAGCTACATTTGTGGGCAAGTGTCTGACTTGCGCCAAAGTCAAAGTCGAACATCAGAAACCTTCAGGTCTGCTCCAACAACCCGAACTTCTCGAGTGGAAATGGGAGATGATTACCATGGACTTCATCACCAAACTACCCAAGTGTTCTAGTGGGTACGATACCATTTGGGTAATTGTCGATCGTTTGACAAAATCCGCTCACTTCATTCCGATCAAAGAATCATACAAGATGGAGAGACTCGCGCGAACCTACATCCAGGAGGTAGTACGTCTTCACGGTGTACCTGTATCCATTATCTCTGATCGAGATAGTAGGTTTACCTCCAGATTCTGGCAATCTCTTCAGAAAGCCCTTGGAACCAAACTAGATATGAGCACGGCATATCATCCTCAGATCGATGGACAGAGTGAGAGAACAATCCAAACCCTGGAGGACATGCTTCGAGCATGTGTCATTGACTTTGGAAAGTCGTGGGATACACATCTATCCTTGATCGAGTTCTCGTACAACAACAGTTACCACACCAGCATTAGGGCTGCTCCATTCGAGGCCCTATACGGTCGTAAGTGCAGATCCCCTCTGTGCTGGGCCGAGGTGGGGGATACACAGTTAGCCAGGAGTCGAGTCCCCGACGGTGCTCTCACTGGTCCTGAAATCATCCGCGAAACCACCGAAAAGATCATTAAAATTCGTAACCGACTGAAAGCCTCACGTGATCGTCAAAAGAGTTACGCTGATAATCGTCGGAAACCATTAGAATTCCAGGTTGGAGACCGTGTCTTGTTAAAAGTCTCACCCTGGAAAGGCACTGCACGCTTTGGTAAGCGTGGGAAACTTAATTCGAGGTACATTGGACCCTTTGAAATCCTCTCCAGGATTGGTCCAGTTGCCTATAAACTCCACTTACCTCACGAACTTAGTAACATTCATCCTGTCTTCCATGTTTCAAATCTCAAAAAGTGCCTATCCGATGAAACCCTAACAATTCCCTTAGACGAGATCGAGATCAATGAAAACCTCAACTTTGTGGAGGAACCGATCGAAATCATGGATCGAGAAGTCAAACGTACAAAACAAAGTCGCATCCCATTAGTGAAGGTTCGCTGGAATGCCAAGCGGGGACCGGAATTCACTTGGGAACGGAAATTAAGGCTTCATTTGAAGCCTTTGGTCAAAACTTAAACACTATATAAACGTGTTTAAGACTTCATTTGAAGCCTTTGGTCAATTTATCACTAAAACATTACCCACCTCTCTCCTAATCCAAGTTTAAGGGATCAAAACTCAAAATTAAGGCTTCTAATCTCTAAGGTACCTTCCTAGCCTTAATCTATAACATATTTGGCATTCAATTTCGAGTTTAAGGCATGAATTAGGACAACATTCATGAGTTTACGGCCATGGAACCTTCATGGGCCGTAAACTCATATTTCAAGGGTTTTTAAGCCCTAAAACCCTTCCTTTGCATAGTTGGACACTAGATATGACATAAGGGCTTAAAGGAAAGAACTTATAACATGTAGAACATGGATTTAGAGGGACAAAAGTGAGTTTACAGCCAAGGAACATTCTTGGGCCGTAAACTCATATACAAGGGGTATTTGAGCCAATTAACCCTTCCAAAACCTAGTTGGGACTTAGATACGAACCTTGGACTTGCTAATCTAGACTTGGAACACTTTAAACTTGATTTTTGAGTAATAAAGAAGAGTTTACAGCCAAGACACACTCTTGGGCCATAAACTCCTCTAAAAAGGGTGATTTAATGCCTTTAAACATGTTCAAATGCTTCCAAACTCAACCAATGGCTTTGTGGTAAAATCTAGATGCATCTAAAAATGGTTTAAAGAGTTGAAACATATCAAAAGTATGATTTATGGGAGTTTACGGCCTAGGAACATACCCTTGGCCGTAAACTCATAAAACAATGTTAAAGATGCATCAAATACACCCAAATGGCTTGTATGAATTTCTAGAATCACATGTGATTGTTTTAAACATCAAAAACTATCTTTTTCAATGGCAAAGGAGAGTTTACGGCCTTAGAACATATCTCTAGGCCGTAAACTCCAATAAATGTCTTAATTGATGTTCTAAATTCATAACAATGCTTAGAAAATTAGTTTGAATCACCTGTGATTGCCCTAAATAGCTCAAATCAACTATTCTTAGCCATGGTGAGTTTACGGCCGTAAACTCTATGAGTGTGGCTGTAAACTCATGTTTTAAATGGTTTTAATCCATTCCAATTGTTCCAATGTGTTTAGATAATCCTTTCTAGCAATCCCTAAGTCCAATTGAGCCCTTAAACCACCAAAACCTCACCCACATGAGTTTACGGCCGTAAACTCATGTATGTGAGTGTTCCATAGTTGTAAACTCTTTAAAATGTTTACTTATGGGGAGTAAACTCAAGTCCCAAGTCCCTAGTGTCATTACAAATCCGAAGATGTCACCCGGGTCACTCCAAACGCTCGTTTTGAAGTGTTTAACCTCATTGGAGTGTAATGTTCCATATGATTAGTGAATGTATCTCTAATTGTTTATATATGGACATTATATCATTTTACATAGGGTCATCGCGAGTAATCAAACCTCGAACCGACTTCTAGCATTCAAAACCGACACGTTTCCGAGTCCGGTGAGTTCATACCCCTACCTTTTTCCACTGTTTTCACTGTTTTCAGGGGGAACACAAGCAAAGTACAAGGGAATTCTTGTACTCAAAACGTGTTTTCAAATGTGTATTTCGTACTTATATGCTTTTATTACTGATTACCATATCCGACAACTACTTGAACATACAGATCAAGTAACATATATTTGTGAAATAGGTCTTTAAACTAGTGTGTTTTACATATATTTCACAAATGGTTTTCCACAGTTTATCAGTTAAAAGCATGACATCAAAACATTTGAACATAATACATGTACACTGTTTTGTCCTCGGTAACACTCCACACACATACGCGAGTGGAGGACTAACATATTATTACTAGTAAATTTGTTATTCCTGTATGATTGGAGACACGTCCTCGGAGAACACTCCACCCAGGTTACGCGAGTGGAGGATTACACCCATAACCAGAATCTCTGGTATTTAGAGAGCGTGACTTGAGTGTATAGATCTATACGGGGCTGACTACCCTACACCTGGCTGCTAGCTACAGCTGAACCGAAATGGTTCAAGGGTGACGAAAGTCATAAGTATGTGGACGACTTATTGCCACATGTGGACTACTTATTACCACAGGTTTCAGTCTATTGTATGGTTATGGAACTCGCAATTAGGATAACAGAGATTTACTTACAGTAATAATGGATTACTTTATACATCGTTTACATCTTTTACATCTTTTACATCTTTCACGTACTGTAACTAACGTTCAGGAAAGTACGGGACTTTTCTGGGGAAAAACAGGGAACCTAACCACGATTACATCTTTTACATCTTTAACATCGTTTACATTAGAAATCTACATGCAGGAAAGCATGGGGCTTCCCTAGGTAACACTTACATAACTAGAAAGAGTAACAAACTAGTTAACATTACATCTTTTACAATTTGTAACATACAATAAGGAAAGTATAGGACTTTCCTGGTAACACATGATAAGTAAACAGAACAGTTTAACCGGTCAGCACTACTAGAAAAAAGGCCTTTTACGACGCGCAAAATACGACGCTCATTGATCTATGTTACGCAAAGGAGAGTGACATTAGAAAAATGTCATCTCTTCAAAAAATTTAAGGATAGAAGACACGCATTATTGCGCGCCCTTAAATTAGTGTCTAAAAAAAACACGGAGGGCACCTATAATAAATTGCGCGTCGTCTAAGGATGTCGCTTTATAATTTTTAATGGAACGCGCGTTCCATCCTTTAACAGTAGGGGGAAATGAAATTCTGAAAAAATTAAAAATCCCGCCTTCCTTTTTTTTCTCCTTTCCCTCTTGCCCAAATTATGGACACTCCTTCCTTCCCCCTCCCGACATTGACTGCTGCCTACTTCTTCCCTCACTTCTACCTACTGGAACCACCATATCTCCCACTCGATGTTGAACTTGTTAGAAAAAGCCCTAATTATACTCTCAAGTCTAAATACAGAAAAAATAGAAGATGGTGAAGAAGTAGCAGTAGAGGAAGTGGAGGATGAGCAGTCGAAAATGGAAGGAATGGCATCAATAGCGTTGTTACTAGATGGCAGCCATACGGAGGTCAACATTCTTTTCTCCACAAATTTCTGCCCTTGGGTCATCTTTATTTCCCTAATAGCGTGCCCTAAGAATTATAACTATTACTATGGTTTTCAGCCATTCGATGCTTCGTCTCTCCCCCATTCTCCTACACTCCTCCATCTTCTCCGAAGGTTCGCCTTCATGATTCTCTCACCCCACATTCAAGCGATTCTCTCCAAAAAATACTAGGTAAAACTTAATTTCATGATCTTGTGAACAAGAAAGTCAAGTCGTCGCCGTCTTCTTCTTCTTCTATACCATAGATATCGTTCATAGTCTCTCTCCTAAAACTGATCGACAGCCTCAAATACCTTAGTCTAAGCTAGCTATTCATCCAAATCGATAGCAAGTGGGTCTTCTCTTTCTCTCTCAAATTATCAGTCAATCGATTTATTGTCATCACCTCTGTATACGCGCTGGCTTCCCTTTGTTCCTAATAATCTCTCCAGTCAAATCAGGTACCTATCTCTCCGCTTTCTAAATTCTCCTATATTGGAAATTCATTGATACTTCGATAGCTTTTAAACAAAAAAAACTCAGTTTTTCTCTCAATAATCCCTTGGATTTTTCATTGGTGTTCCCCTTACTGGCTTCGATAACCTCTCTAATTTGTGAGATTTGTTTTTACTTTCTCTCCCCCCTCCCTCTAAGAAGCAAACGCAGCCTCGTCGCCTTCAATCACCCAACGATTGGATTCATATATGACAACGATTTTATGTGTATGAGTTGTAGCAGCGAGCTATATGGCAACTGTAGAGTCTCTCTTGCTTGGATCTGGAACAAGTCACCCTCCATCCTCTGCCTTCAACCCAAAGGCAAAGGCAGCTGCTGCCTTCCCTGAAACTGCTCCTGGCTTAAACCCAAGGGCAATCATGTCTTTTGCACAAGATCCGGAACAAGTCACCCTCTTCATCCTCATCATTGAAGTTGAATTGATGAAGTATTTTATGAATCAGATGAAACTTAAATCATTTCATGCTACCACTTTTTAACTAATTGCTTCAAATCCTTTTATTTTTTCAGATATTGTGAGGGTTTCAAGTATGCTGCCAAATCAAGGGTTTAATGAGCTTGATAGATTGCGCCATGAAGTCCAAGTCCCATGGCATCTTCAAATGTTATGTCAAAAATGTTCTTGGGAGTAGGATTAGTGGCTAGAATGGTCTTCCACCAAAGGTACTTGTGTATCTTAATTTACTCTTTTTCTTATTATGTATTATTAATCAATAATACTTTGTTTTAAGAGATAAATACAAGTTCATGGTATATGTGTATGATCATGTAAGCCTTAATTGCATCTATTGCTGATGTGGCTCTTTCTTTTGTTTAATTCATGGTTCAGTAGGTTCCTATCATTTCATTTCACTGTTTGTAATCACATCCTTTGTTGATGTGGCTCCTTCTTTGTGCTTAGTTGCTGTTATCAGAAGTTGCCACCTCATTCTTAACTACTATGTTACCTTGTTATTCATGGTTGTTGTCTCTGCATGTTGTCCATTGATGTTGAGTTGTTGACATAAAAATCTCACAATGTCATTCTGACCTAACACTTATTGTATCTAAATTCAAGTTAAGTGCTATTATCAGAAGCCGTCATCCATGAATCCACTCCTCAAGTTTCTTCTTCCAAATGTTTGTGACCTTTTGGCTGTGGCTGCTTTTGTTATTCATCGTTGTTGATTCCTCATGTTGGCCATTTGATCTTAACAACTGAATCTCATATTATCTCATCTAAGAAATATGGTTCAGGGATAAAATTTGGAATTTAGACACATACGACCTAACCCTTTTTAACAGATTGTAGCTATTTGTCAGTTGTTGAATCATATATGACCTTTCATTTGTGATGTGAAGGAAAAGATTCAGAAGAAAGAGGGGATTCCATGGCATCAACAGATTTTGATCATTGATGGAAAGATCCTCGAGGATGGTAAGACTTTAGCAGATCATCACATCCGAATTGGATCTAGATTGGAGTTGGTTGTGAGTTTGGGAGGACCATAAAGTTGTTGTGTACGATCACCCTATCATGTCCCAAGCCGATGTCTCCTACAGGTATCTACATCGATCATGATTCGAATCTTATTCGATCACTTCTCATTTCAATTGTTCTACACAAATACCTGTGTCGATTGACTTGATTTTCATTTGATCACACATAATTGACTGATCTTTGTGTGTCCGTATTAGTTTACACCAGAGTTTCTTAGGTTTTGTTCATTCATTTCTGTATCTGATTTGGCCAAGTTTATTTTAGGTAAAATCGTGTTATTCAAAAGTGTATTCTTGTCATTTTGTTATTCTCTTCCAGCTTTTACTAATCTGGAACACACAACTAGGATGATTCAAAATCAATCAGTAACTTCAAATTACTTTCATTTATATTACACACTATTAACTTAAGCTCTGTATGACTTCAAATAATTAATAAGCTTACCCACTGCCCACCAATCAATAGCACTGGAGTGGCCAGCTCCTGTTATGACTTCCTGAAATATCATCATAATTTCAAAGGGTAAAATAAAGAGACCATAAATAAGTGAAATTACGTAAATGCCCTTTGAGTACTTTTCATACCAGAGGTGGTGGTGAGCCCTCCTTTTGTGTTTCTTACCTCTGTTAAAAGTGAATTGAGGCCTGAAATCCAAGTTGCAGCTCAAAATTGTTGGGTTAAGAAGGGTGGTGCATTCACCGGTGAGGTTCATTTAATTTTTCAAAGAACTTAACAAGTATTATCTACTATTGTGTAGCATCTGCTTGATGGAATAAGCCGGTTATTGTATTTGACAGTTGAACTTTGCTAAATGCAAGAAATAGGTATCTACTTTCCAATTCTTTTTCATATCTAGGATTCTACTTTCATTTTTTATCATTACATAACATCATTCTACTTCCAAATTACATCTTATTAGCGTATTGTACTTGAAAACCAGCTATGATCAGCAAATTTTCTTGATACATATCTATCTGTATGGGTCAAAGTCAACTTTGAATTTTCCCTGACTTATAAAACAGCCCCTTGATTATAATATATATATATATATATATATATATATATATATATATATATATATATATATATATATATATATATATAGTTTCAAGCCGCTTTATTTAAGGTTATACTTGAGGTGTCATAGATGGTCTGAGTGTGTTAAAAGTGTAAGATATGGAGTTGGGTCTCATAGAGAGTTGGATATCATAAATCAATAAGAATCAGTTAGAGACATTCAGTCAGTAACGAATTATGGATGTAGAAACAGGCAACACACTTTTTATATGTTTGTTTCTTATGGCATTCTACTTTCATTTCTTTGTATTAAAGCACCCTAATTTTAAAATCTACACAATCGTATCGTAGCAATGTCATCTAAAACAAAGCAATTATCGGATATATCTTCTAAGTACAATGTTTTAATAAGAAAAAACCTAACATTACAATGCTATTGGATAGATTTTCAAAGTACAATGCCTTAATAAGAAAAAAATGGAAGCACAATGTTGTAATAGAAATAAATGAAAGTAGGATGCTATAATACATATATAAATGAAAATACATTGCTATTTCTTGTCAGTGAATATGGGTAACCAGTAACCCATGATGCCAAAACCACCTTTGATCTCTTTTCTGACCTCACATAGGAGATACTTAAAATCAGGGTAGTGGAGTAGTTTAGGTCTTTTTTTTTGATATGTTTGTGCTTTAAGTAATACAATATTTAACTACTTATTTTCAGCTCTATTGCTAGTATGAATTTATTATTTCCATGCTCCCCCTTTCTATTCCCCATTGTGGGTGCGCCTTTCATATGTAGTTTCTTTACACCCTCCAGTGGTGGTGAAGGTACACCTGTCTACATCTAAGTCTAACCTCCCTCCTTGGGTGTGCAAATGTTGATGTTATTTACAACAATAAAAAAAATGGAGAAAAAAAATGATTGGGTCATTTCAAAACTCCTCCCTTTGCACTCAGCTTTTTTTAAAGTCAACTTTGATTTGCTATTAAAGACAACTCATATGCTGAATTTTATTAAATATCAATTTTTTATATATATATTTTTCTGAATGGTTATGGTTGCATTGAACAAATTTCTCAACACAGTGAACATAAGATAGAAAAGAGGCAACACCCACCCCTACACAGGATTCACTTTATATATATATATATATATATATATATATATATATATATATATTAAACAATACACACAAGTTTGTTTATGAATGTAATTGTTAAATGAAACTGCCCAGCACTACCCATGAGTTGAGAGTTAATTCATAAAGAATATTGTCAGATCTACAACCACATGATATAGTATACTATCCACTTTGTTTTGAAAAGCCTTAGACTTGTATTACCATCCTTTTTTTTTTCTAAAACTTTTCAATTTCCTATGTCTGATTTCTTCTTCTTGATTCTTACTAAATACTGAAGTTGGTTTTCTATATTTACAGTGCTGAGATGCTTGCCAATTTGGGTGTCCCTTGGGTCATCCTAGGTCACTCTGAAAGGAGAGCCCTATTGAATGAAACTAATGAGGTACCCTTTTCCTTGTGTAGATTTTACTCAGCCTATTCAAATCAATTCACACTTTTCCTTGTGAACATCTTAATCAGTGTTGTATGCAAGTTACTGAAAAAGTTTTTTTTTTCTTTTTCTTGTTTCATTCAGTTTGTTGGAGACAAGGTTGCATACGCACTATCTCAAGGTTTGAAGGTTATTGCTTGTGTTGGGGAGACTCTTGAGCAACGAGAAGCTGGAACCACCATGGAAGTTGTTGCTGCACAAACCAAAGCAATTGCTGGTAATTATTTTAAAACTAAACTTGCTTCTACTGTATGTCAAAAATCAAAAATCTTGTTTTATCTTTGATATAATAAGTAACTTGCACACAAAAGTTATGATTTTGGTGTTTAATGCAAGAAATCACAATATGCCTTTTCTATGTGATTCTGATTTTGGTAATTTTTTGTTGCAAGAGGAAAAGAGGAAAAGAAAGCTCAAGCCGAAAAAGATAAGATGCTGCAAATGCAAGTGTTGCATTCTTCATTTCAATTGTTAGTATGAAACACAGAGTAGATGGGCCAATGTAAACTTCTTATCCATATAACATCTGTTTGGAGCATTAGTCTTAAAGAATTATGAAAGGCAAGATGCAACTTTACTTAGTTGGAATTTGATGTAGAGAGTAGATTAGATGCAAATTTAGATATTGTAAAAAATAGAATTGTATGACATTAAATTTTATGCAATGGATTGTATTTTTTGTATATGATATTTTATTTCTATTATGAGACATTAAATGCAAATTTAATTTAAAAATTAAACATTTAAAATTATGATACGCAAAAATGTGTGTCATCTTCATTTATGACATGGCCTTTCTTGACAGGGGCTTCCTTGATACGCATTGCGTGTCATAAACACGCGCGTCGTAAGGTTACGACACGCAAATGCATGTCGTCTTCCTTTATGACAGGGCCTTCCATGATACGCATTGCGTGTCATAACCGCGCGTCGTAAATGCGCGTCGTAAATGCGCGTCATAAATGCGCGTCGTCTCTCTTTATGACAGGGCCTTCCTTGACACGCATTTGCGCGTCGTTTGAGCGTTTTACGACGCGCAATGAGCGTCGTAAAAGGCCTTTTTTCTAGTAGTGCAGATAACCAACTATACATTTTCACATGAGTAAACATGTTTTCAGTGTACAAACTTACGATACTTTACATTTGTGAAACAATAACCAACTTTTAAGAAAATACGGGATTTTTTTGGTGTACATAACATTTCAAAAACAGAAAGGAAACCGATACATTTTCGTAAAATAAAACCGCTTATGAACTCACCAGCTTTATGCTGATTTTCAAATCGCTTGTGTTCTCAGGTCGACGTTAGAACAGGTACCCGAAGATCCTTTTGCTCGAAGACGGTGTACATGAAGACCCGTTACATTTTGTCTATATATACTATGTATCACAACTGTACAAACTTTACTTTTGAAACAACTGTAAAACTTTTATTATGTAATGTAATGGTTGTTTTACTCTACTTACTATGTACATTGGATTTGATACTCAACGTGGTAGTCAACCCCGGAAATGTATTCCGCCTTCGGTTTTCGGGGTGTGACAGCAACAACCTTATACCCCCCTTATAGACCGGCTTCGTGAATGAGGCCTACTAACGATAAGATTGACATATTCTTATACATATCTATATAATTAAAATTATAATAATAGTATAAGGGTGTATTTTAAACATTTAAAATACTTGGTGGTTTAATCTATTAATTAAACTATACTCTTAATTTAATTAGACTTAAACCATGTATTTATGGAATTATTAACTCTTTTAATTAAACACTTTATTTAACTTAATGAAGTCCATAAAGTTTGAATTTTTTTTTAACTTTTAAAAAAAATTAATTTGGAATTAAAGTGTAAGACTTTACAAATTCCAAAACTTGAGGGAAAGTATTGAAACTATTTCAAGACTCTTCAAATTTGTAACTTATGAGTTTTAATGGTTCATAATGTTGAAGACTCTTCATTTTATGAAACCTACTATTCTTTAATGATAACTTTTAAAGAAGTGACTTTTGGTTATCCATAACTTGAGGACAAGTTATGGACACCATTATTGTCATTAAGATCATGAATTAAACACACATGGAGGTTACACATAATTCCTATGATCTAAAAACTCATAAGAACACAAATTCATGTCAAGCAATTTCAAGAAATCATATAAACATATACAATACTTGAAAATTGATAAATATCATGTAAAATGGGTTAACATAATCATTATCAATTTTGAAAAATAGATTTTACAAGTCCAAAACAGATTGGGATGATGATTTTAATCCATTTTTAGCAACAAAACACGAAAAACTGCCCAACACGCTCCTACTCGTCGAGTTCATGATCCTACTCGACGAGTAAGATGAATTTGTTCATGGACTCGGCTAGTCCGCCCCATGAACTCGGCGAGTCCAGTCGTCAGAGTGCAGAATTTTTGATTTTTTAAGCAGTTTTGCATTAAGTATACAGAAAACAATCCTAGGCTTTGATACTACTGTTGGGTTTTGAGCATTCTAACACTTCCTAAGTGTTCGTGCAACCCTAATAACCTTGAATCTATGTTTTCTCTATATACATGCAAATTTCTTTTTCAAGGTTATTTCCTATCTAGCATGGCATGGGGAATATATGAAACATAAAAACTAGTAGAAAAACATACCTTGTTGTTGCTTGGATTCCTTTGAGACTTTGTGAGCCTAGCACCCCAAATGTTGTGCCTCAAATGCTTCACACAACACCACAAAACTTGGAATAAGTTGAGAGAATACTTCTAGCACTCAAAATCGGTTATGCCCTCTCTAGTAACCTTCTAGGTCCGATTTTACTAGCCAAAGGGTTCATTTTATAGTGGTGTCACAATTAGGGTTTCATTAAGAAGACCCATAATTGTCATGACTCTTCATTTCTCATGACCCATGGGTTTGTAACTCCCATGGACTATCCATGGAGCTCCAAATGGTTACATCCATAACCCATAAACCATGGATCATTAATCCACCATAAAAGAATTGATGATTGTCATAATCAACCCTTATATATTTAATTAGTCTCACTTTGATCACCAAATTAATACTAGATTAATACTTGATCAAATACTAATTAAATAATACTATTATTAATATATTAGAACTTATAATATATTAATAATCATAAGTGCCTTATTCTCTCATTTAGTCTATCCAAGTATTGCAATGCCATGCAACCCAAATGGACCATGCCGGGTCGGATCAACTACATACCAAATAAAGTTATGGACTTAGACACTATATCCAACAGTATAATCACGCCGGTGCCTTCCCACGGTCCTCGCTAGTACCTGAAACACATAACACTGAAGAGTTTTGAGCATTCTAACACTTCCTAAGTGTACATGCAACCCTAATAAACCTTGGATCTATGTTTGTCTAAGATACATGCAAACAATTATTTACCAAGGTTCATATCCTAACTAGCATGGCATGGGGAACATGAATCAAATAAAGCTAGTAGAAATACTTACCTTGTAGTAGTAGTTGATTGCTTGGAGTTTTAGAGCCTAGCACCAATATTGTGAATGCCTCAAATGGAAATCACAAATCACCACAAACTTGGAACTTTGAGAGGATAGTCACTACTATCTTGAAATCGGCCCTCACCTCTACAAGTGTCAACTAGTGTGATTTCAAGAACCAAAGCCTCCTTTATATAGTGTGGTGGATTAGGGTTACATCCATGTAAACCCTAATACCCATGTCTCTTCATTTCCATGAGATCCATGGGTTAAAGCTCCATGGAGTATCCATGGACTTTTCCATGCAAGCCTAGCCCATTCCAAATAAGCATTAGCCCACACTATATAAATATAGAAGCCCATATTTAATTAGTAATATGTTTGATCTCTAAATTAATCCTAGATTAATTATAGATCAATACTAATCAAATAATATGATCTTATATTAATATATTAGAACTTATAATATATTAATAAATCATAAGTTGTACTATTCTCAAATATTATCCATAAATTGTTCGGGTGAAGTGCAACCCAAATGGAGCATGCCGGGTCGGGTCAAGTACATACCAAATATAGTTATGGACTTAGACACTATATCCAACAGTCTCCCACTTGGATAAGTCTAATAACTATAGTTGCAAGTATGACTTCAGGAACCGTCCAGCAATCGTAGCTCTTTAAACTCTGTTGAACTAGAACGCGCTATTTTAGATAAGTGATCATATAATCCTCTGCTCAAGATATCATCCGGACAAATACATGGAACATGGTCTTACTTATTGTCCAGCATTTGTTTCCCGATTTTCGATTTGTTTGACATAGAACTTAACTGAACACATCAATTTAGTTCTAACCGGGCCCGATACATAGGTCAAAACACAATCATCGAGGGGCCCAGATATCAGCTTCTAATCCTAGAAGGAACAGATAAACTTCAACTCATATGTTTGTTCTACCACTCATTGAATTATACACAAAGGCACGTTTTATAACATCGAGTTACCAATGCGTTTTCGTACAATCAATGCATAATCAACTCATAAGTAACAAATCATATCTCTAGGTTTGAAGACTTATATTATATTACCGTCTCACGATCACTCGAGATAAAATTCCATGAAGCGATTCCAGTGAGCATGGGTTGAGTCCAATGCTCAGAACTTATGAGCACTCATGATTGTTGTAGCCATGTCCAACACCTTAGACCTCTGCAACCAATCATGACAGTCTTGATTCATACCTACTTATGACATATGACCGACTGTGGAGGTTTGAATAATATGATATACCAAACATAATTATTCTGGAAGTCAAAACATGCAAAAGAAATATAGTAAACGATCGATAAGAGATAGTAACACTTTACTCATAAATAAAACACATTTTATTCATCATCTAATGTCAATTACACTTTACGCATTTCATAATTTATCTAACTACTAAAACTTATATCATCCTCCAGCCCTATGCTCCGAGCATGTTGGAGATGCTTAACCCTACTCAGTGCCTTCGTGAGGGGATCTGTTGGGTTCTCATCCGATGATACCCTCTTTGCCACGAGGATTCCTTCTTCTACTCGATGTCTGATGAAGTGATATTTTCTGTCAATGTGTCTGGATCTCCCATGATCTCTTGGTTCCATGGCTAAGGCAACCGCACTATTGCTGTCACAGAAAATCTCCATTGGCTCTTTTATAGCTGGTACTACTCCAAGGTCTCCGATGAAGTTCTTTAGCCATATAGCCTCCTTTGCTGCCTCACTTGCTGCTATATACTCTGATTCACAAGTGGAATCAGCCACTGTCTCCTGCTTGGAACTCTTCCAAGTGATTTCTCCTCCGTTTAAGGTAAAGACACAACCCGACTAAGAGCGGAAATTATCCCTATCAGTCTGGAAGCTAGCATCACTATACCCCACAACTCTCAAGTCATCACTCCCATCGAAGGTAAGGACCCAGTCCTTAGTTCTTCGCAGGTACTTGAGGATATTCTTTACCGCAGTCCAGTGTTCCTTGACAGGGTTCCCCTGATACCTGCTAACCATGCTCAAAGCAAAGGCTACATCAGGTCGAGTACACATCATAGCATACATGATCGATCCTACAGCTGAAGCGTAAGGTAGTCGACTCATTTCTGCTATCTCAGCCTCAGTACTAGGGCTTTGTGTCTTACTCAATCTGGCGTTACTCTGAATGGGTAACTCACCTTTCTTGGAGTTATGCATGTTTAATCTTTTCAACACCTTATCCACATAGGTGCTTTGAATAAGTCCAATTAGTCTTTTACTCCTGTTTCTCAAAATCCTTATCCCTAGGATATAGGCAACTTCACCAAGGTCCTTCATAGCGAAACACTTCCCAAGCCAGGACTTTACTTCTTGCAGGGTTGGGATGTCGTTTCCTATGAGTAGTATGTCATCCACATACAATACCAAAAAGCTAACTATACTCCCACTAGCCTTGACATAAACACAAGATTCATCTTCACTCCTAGAAAAGCCAAATTCCTTGACCTTTTCATCAAAGCAAAGATTCCATCTGCGAGGTGCTTGCTTTAATCCTTAAATGGATTTCTCAAGCTTACACACTCATTTAGGGTACTCGTTGCTGACAAAACCTTCAAGCTGACTCATGTAAACATCTTCAGTCAACTTTCCATTAAGGAAAGCAGTTTTGACATCCATTTGCCAAATTTCATAGTCATGAAATGCAGCTATGGCTAACATAGCCCTAATAGACTTAATCTTGGCTACTGGAGAAAAGGTCTCATCATAATCCAGTCCAGGAATTTGAGAGAAGCCCTTTGCAACCAGTCGAGCCTTATAAGTGTGTACATTACCATGCATGTCGGTCTTCTTCTTGAAGATCCATTTGCACCCTACAGTCTTACGACCTGGTACATTCTCAACCAAGTTCCAAACTTGATTGTCATACATGGATTGTATCTCGCTATCCATAGCCTCTTTCCATTTAGCAGACTCAAGGCTTGCCATGGCTTCCTCGTAGCTATTAGGGTCATCCAGACCTACTAGTGTCCCATCACTAATAAGTGTCTCACCTTCTGCAGTAATATGGAAACCATAGTAGTGCTCAGGTGCACTCCTAACTCTCGTGGAACGCCTCAGAGGTACAGATTCGTCAATTGGCTCAACAGGAGTTTCCTCCTCAAGTTGAGGGCTAGTGTTTGAAGTTCCTTCACCACTTGACTCTTGAATTTCTTCAAGATCAATTTTCCTCCCACTGTCTCCTTGGCTTATAAACTCTCTCTCTCGAAAGACTCCTCTTCTTGCTACAAAGACCACATTATCACTAGGTCTGTAGAAGAGGTAACCAAAGGATCTTTGTGGGTAGCCGATAAGGTAATCAACCACAGATATTGTTTCATACACGCCATCACAAGGTAATGCTTTAAAATAAAGAATATTATTAAAGAAAGCATCAATATAACCAACTTCATTATTAAATGAAAAGGTAAACCCTTGTTTAAAAGGAAATAATATTACTTTCCATTTCTGGCGAATAACAACATTTATTCAAATCTAAATTTAACCCACTACTTAGCGACAAAGTATAAACTCCAATCTTGGTGACAGGTGTAACTTTCCTATTCCCCATGATTAAGTTTATCCTTCCTTGCTCCACATTCTCACTTCTTCTTAGTCCCTGCAAGTCACAACAAATATGAATACCACAACCGGTATCAAGGACCCAAGACTTAGAATGGGGTGAGTTATTAGAAATGATAGTGTAAATACCTGCATGGTTGGGTTTAACTTTCCCATCCTTCACATCTTGCTGGTACTTTGGGCAGTTCCGCTTCCAATGAGCCTTTTCATGGCAATAGAAGCATTCAGCCTCTTTTGGGTAAGAAGAAGGAGTGATGAAACCTTTCTTGGTTCCACTTGAAGAAGAGCCATCAAGGGTCCTAACCTTGGTACCCTTCAAAGAACTCTTTCTCTTCTTCCCTCGTCCTTTCCCGATTGCCAAGACAGGGGCGGAGTTGATAGGAGTAGGAGTAGTAACAACTGTCTTACCCTTAAGACCACTTTCCGCGGTCTTTAAGATTCCTTGAAGTTTGCTGAGTGTGACCTCTTCCTTGTTCATGTGGTATGTCATGCGAAATTGATCATAACATGAAGGTCAGGAGTGCAAAATTATATCTATTGCAAGCTCCTCAGGGAAGTTCACATTTAGCTTCAGAAAACGGTCCACAAATCTTTGCATATTCTGCATGTGGCCCCTGACGGGTTCACCATCCTTCATGCAAGTTATTATCATGGAGGAGATGATTTCATACCTCTCTTGACGAGCACTTTGATGGTATCTTTCCATCAAGTCTTGGTGCATCTCATAGGGGTAGAAATCTTCATAGGATTTTTGGAGATCAGCGGTCATGGTGGCCATCATGATGCATGCCACTTTCGTGGCATCCCTTTCATGTGCCCTAAACTCAGTGATCTCTTGAGGAGTTGCGACTGTCTCATCAATCTCCTTAAGCTCCTTATCGAGGACATATTCCTTGTCCTCGTAGTGAGTAATCATTATGATGTTTCTGATCCATTCATTAAAGTTGGATCCATCAAAAGTGACTTTCCCACACAAGTTCATAAGAGAAAAGGAGCCATTAGGATTAGAGCCAGAAGCAGCAGTGTTTGCAGACATCTTGTAAGAAGAAATGTTTAGTTTAGAAATAGGATTAGTCCTTAATAAAACACCCAAATGTAGTATTAAGGCTAGGACCCAATCACAATATATTATACTTAGAAGAGGTATGCCGTAATCTAAGTAATAACATATTTGAAAGGTAGGTGAATGACGATTCACCAATTTCCACCAAAGTCGAAATATTAAAATATTTAATTTGGTTCTTAGAAACTCCTAGATTCTTTTGAGATTCAATGAAATTTTCAAAGGCATGTTTCAATCTCGAGTGTGCCCTCCACGTTTTGTGACTGGGATGCAGAGGATCACAAAACGAGGTGTGAAGTAACCATGCAAATTACTTGGTACCCTTAATAAATTACCCCTCAATCGATGTGCCGGTTAACCACACACGCTCCATCGACACTATGATAAATATTAAGTCACCCTTTACCTACCTTGTTAAGTCCAAGTTAGTGTGCCGGTTAACCACACACGCTCCACTAACGACTTAGACAAAGTGTAAAGTGTAATTTCATGGATTAGCACCTTATTCACATTTTTCCTAAAGTAACTAAGATTGGGAATTTAATAAAACATTTAGTTACTTTATAATATTCATCATACTTTTAATGAGAAATTTATAAGTCCTTGTCTTACCGTTCGGCTAACGACCCTCCACTAGTCAAGCAAGCGGTGGGTGAGAGTGGACACCCATTAAGTTGCCATTTTATAGGCAACAACCTTATACCCACCTTATAGACTAGCTTCGTGAATGAGGCGTACTAGTGGTAAGACGACTTTGATCTTATACATACATATATATATATATATATATATATATATATATATATATATATATATATATATATATATATATATATTATTAACTTATAATATGATAAGTATAAGGGTTGAATTTTAACTTTTAAAATTCTAAGGGTTGGAACTGAAGTTTAATATGACTTTACTTGTTCCAAAACTTGAGGGCAAGTTTTGTAAACTTTCAAAACTTTTCATTTCTTGTAACTTATGAGTTAAATAGAGTAATAAAAATGAAGACTCTTCATTTTTCTAACTCTTGTGTTCTTTTAATGGTTTTAATTCAAGTATGACTCTTGGTTTTCCATAACTTGAGGACAAGTTATGGACTCCATTAAAACACATTATGATCAAGAATTACACTACCACATAGGTTACAAATAATTCCTATGATCAACTAACATCATAAGATCAAGAACATGAATATGAACAGTTTCATGAATCAAAAATTACACATATAACTTTGTAATTTTGATAACAGGTTGTTGTAAATGGATTAGCAAAGACATTACACCTTCTAAAACAAGTTTTCAAGTACCAAAACACTTTAGGGTAATGTTTCTAGTCCATTTCCAGCAACTAAAGTCGAAAATCTGCACCCTGTCGCTCCTACTCGTTGAGTGCATAAACCTACTCGTCGAGTAGGTTGAAGATACAGATGAACTCGGCGAGTCCGCCCATGGACTCGGCAAGTTCAACTGGCAGACAACAAGTTTTTCAACTTTTTCAACTATATTGCATCAAGTATCAAACAAACAAGCCTAAGCTCTGATACCACTGATGGGTTTTGAGCATTCTAACACTTCCTAAGTGTACATGCAACCCTAATAAACCTTGGATCTATGTTTGTCTAAGATACATTCAAATAATTATTTTCCAAGGTTCATATCCTAATTAGCTTGGCATGGGGAACATGAATCAAATAAAGCTAGTAGAAATAATTACCTTATAGTAGTAGTTGATTGCTTGGAGTTTTAGAGCCTAGCACCAATATTGTGAATGCCTCAAATGGAAATCACAAATCACCACAAACTTGGAACTTTGAGAGAATAGTCACTACTATCTTGAAATCGGCCCTCACCTCTACAAGTGTCAACTAGTGTGATTTCAAGAACCAAATCCTCCTTTATATAGTGTGGTGGATTAGGGTTACATCCATGTAAACCCTAATACCCATGTCTCTTCATTTCCATGAGATCCATGGGTTAAAGCTCCATGGAGTATCCATTGAATTTTCCATGCAAGCCTAGCCCATTCCAAATAAGCATTAGCCCACACTATATAAATATAGAAGCCCATATTTAATTAGTAATATCCTTGATCTCTAAATTAATCCTAGATTAATTATAGATCAATACTAATCAAATAATATGATCTTATATTAATATATTAGAACTTATAATATATTAACAAATCATAACTTGTACTATTCTCAAATATTATCCATAAATTGTTCGGGTGAAGTGCAACCCAAATGGACCATGCCGGGTCGGGTCAAGTACATACCAAATATAGTTATGGACTTAGACACTATATCCAACAAACACAACAACTGTAAGCATAAATGCTTAGTGAGTTCCCCAAAATACTACTTACGCAAATACGCCTTTCCAAGCTCTGACCTTCAGGTCCATGTGTCTCAGGGGACTTCCGTCCCGACTCGGTAAACCTTCCGGTCCTACCTGCGTTAACCTTACGGTCCATATCACAACGCCTTCTGGCCCATATCATATATGCCTTCCGGCCCATAACATAATGCCTTCCGGCCCGTATCAAACATAGCATACATAGCACATACAAACGATTAACTTATCATATACCGCACATACAACTCATAACATATCCGACCTTCCGGTCACACAATAAAACCCTTCCGGGTACAGTATAGTGAGAAAACTCACCTCGTGGAAAGTCTAGAATCTCGCGTACTCGCTATCACCAAATCCCAACGAAGACTCAACCTCGCCTAATCATAACGAATATTATTTTAATTAATATAGACCTCCACAACTAGACTTTACCCCTTATCATCATTCCTTAGAGGATAAAAGACCATTTTACCCTTCCTTGACTCAAAGTCCACATGTTGACCAAAACCCTAAAAGTCAACAAAAGTCAACATTCCAATACGCGGGGCATACAGCTTGATGTACGTGGGGCGTACATCGCCAACCCAGAAATTGGGATCTCTACCTAGTATGCTGCGCCTACTGGGAGTTACGCCCAACGTAACCTTCAGTTCTAAATACTCTTTATTTTTGGTCTTAATTGGTTAAGCCATTACTTCAACTTCTAGATCCGGCTTTATATAAGCATCTTTACCCATAAAGTCGAAACCTTTAAGCTTTGGCATGGCTGTAAAGGCTCCTTCACTCCTTAACATCTTTCTATTCCAACTCAAGGATCTAGATCTCATGCATGGTTAAACATTCACGTCCAAGATTACATTTTTATGAGTCTACAACTCAAATAGACCAGAAATATGATGGATCTAAGCTAATGGAGACCATTTGCTCATAAAGTCTCCACCTTGGGACCAAAACCTTAGAAAATGGTACTTAAAGCATATCACAAGAACTATATGTCAAGATCCGAACTTTTTACCTTAGAATGAAGCTCCAACCTCTACAAAGCCCGGATCTACCCTTGAACACCAACTTCTAGCCTTCCCAATGAACTCTTCTTCTTCTTTGCTACCTTGAAATGGCACCACCAAGTTTAGAACACTCACAAATGGACCTGGAATGAATAAGCACCCTCATAGGGTTTCTTTTTGAGGGATGGTGGCTGGGGAATCAAGCCATCACATTCCTTTTATAGCCAACCATCACAATTAGGGTTTTTGTGTCTGGACCGGTTACGCCCAGCGTAACCTTGGGTACGCCTAGCGTACCCGAGGGTGAACGTGTTTAAATGAAGCGCGCGAGTATGCGCAACGTACTCCTTGTACGCCCAGCGTACTCGCCCAACATGCAAAACCCTAAATGGCAACAATTCAAAGATGAAGGGCTAAAAAGAAGGGTACCTGGATTTCAGGCTGTTACAAAAACGATCAAAAACTTTCGAATCCAATCAAACTACATCGGATGCTCGTGTTCATTTCGACCTCAACGATGATGAGCCTATTAAAGTTTCACCACCCTCCCAACGAATGAGAAGGGACAATTCCAAAAGGAAAGGCAAGGGCAAAGCGTCAGAGTGGATGACTTGAAAGAAATGGGTGAAAATGTGCAAGGCATAAAAAATAGAATGGATAAGTTTTTACAACTTGCTTTAGATAGAGAGGCTCGGAAACAAGGGACGACGACATGAGAGTGATAGCGATGGACACATCGAATATGATCGGGGATGAGCTTCAAGTTGTTTTGACGATGAAAGTGGACGTCAAAAAAAGTTATGCTGCTCGTTTTTAATTTATAGTTTTTTCCAAGTTTTTAATCGTTTGATGTGTGTGTTTTTTTAAATATTTCTAGTTTTGTTTTCTAAATTTTTGTGTTTTTTTAAGTTATGCAATGTAATGGTAATTTTATTTTTAATTAATGAAATATTATCTTTTTTAAAACGAATAAAGTTTTTTATTTATTAAAAATAAAAAAATAAAAAACCAAGTGTGACATCACTCCTTAGGTGTGGTATGAAACCACACTTTTATGGTAAAAGATGAGGTGACGCCTACGTGACACCACTGTTTCATAAGAAAGTGTGACACCTCTCCCCTTCAGCCTTATATATCTTCATTAATTATGTAATTATCTAATTTAAAATTATATAAAAGTTATCAACATTTATAATTTACTTTTATTTATACGTAGTGATATTTTTACATCTAATTTTATTTTGAATTTAATGTATTTTGAATTTGTTTTTTCTTCAACCAGTGATTTTTTTTGAAATCCTATTTAAATCTATAGAGGATTACTCGTTTTTTGTTATAAATCATTTGCTTCTAAACTAAAATATTTAATTCTTTAAAAATATATAATAAAAAAATTATAAATGATATTTATTTTATAAAAATTTGATTTGAGTTGGATTGTAAAAGGAAATGAAAGTTTAGAACAATTTACTTTTTTAATAAATAAATATGAAAGAATCACCGCTTTACGAGGTTGGATTCATCATAGAGATAGATAAAACAGAAAGATTTTATTGAGTTACATTACATTAACCTAATTTCAACTTGCATAATATCTACCAATTGATAGTCATACCGGAAAAAAAAACAAAGATACCCATAAAAAATCTAGTACATCCAGTATTTCAGATGATGATGAAAAGATTATTTAATGAACATGTAGGATTGGCTATGGCAAATGTCAGCATGTATGTTTTTATCATTTTAGAACTCTTTTATTGAGTATCGACAAATGTTAGATAGTTATAGTCATACACTAAGTTGTGGCCCTAAACCCAAAATATATTGATGGGCTTTCTTGTTTTAATACAAATATATGTATATAATTTCATTCACCAATTTAAAGGTGTCAAAGCCCTAAAAATCAAAGGCGTCAAATAAAATCAGTTAAGATAAATATAGTTAAACAAATTACTTTTGCTCATGGATAATTGTTGGTTTATATTTTTATACATTGTATAGTATAGGGTCCTTATTGTATTTTCTACATTTTTACTTGTACTATTTATACAGATGTAATATGCATAGAAACCTTAACGGGTATTTTCACTATCAAACATGGTATCGAGCCCTATATGTATTCTCTCCTGCTCATACATATGAATTTTCTTCGGCATCACTTTCACTGTTTCATCATTGAGCATCTGCCATCTATACTCTGTTACTCACTTGTGCTTCAAGTTTCCTGGTTTTTTTTTTTCCAAATTGTTATCAACACCATCATAGTCCGCTACTGCTACTTGGTTCTTGATTCAACAACGAAACAGTCACCGTTTTTTTTCTTTCTACTTTATCGAACCCCTTCTGTCGCCGCTTTCTACCGATTCAGAATCTTCAAGATCCTACTTAATCACATCTTCCAGGATTAGCACTTCGTGCGACTATAATTCTTCTCCTCTAGGTAAGCAAGCTGCTGTTCTTTCGTTCTTTTTATTTCACTGTTTTTAAAATTTTCAGAATAATGTTTGTCCCTGGATCATCCTCATCTACTGTCACAACCGCTCAAACTCTTGTCTATGCGGTCACTAACGTATACAATCACTTCAGTTTCAAACTAACTGTGGATGGGTCCAAATACAAACTTTGGAGACGAATCTTTAGTGATATTTGCAAAGGTGCCAAAGTCATGGGACAAATTACTAGAAAATCAAAACCAACAAGAAATGAAGATGAAGACTGGGAATCCATTGATTCTCGTGTTAAGTCCTGGTTCTACTCCACAGTTATGCAAATCTGCTTCAAATCATATCACAAGACAATTGTACAGCTAAAGATCTTTGGGATGAGCTCGACAAACTTTTTCTTAACAACAAAATGTCTTGCATGCTTCAGTTGCCAGATCAATTCAGAAATTCGAAGAACGGTACCTCCTCAATAACTAAATTCTGCCACACGTTGAAGAATCTGGCTGATGCATTATTGGATGTCGACTCCAAGATCACAGATATTGAGCTTGTCATGCAAATACTATGCCAATTGCCACCCTCATATCACAACATTTTTTATGTTATTACCAACACAAATCCATTCCCATCTTTTTAGAGGCTAAAAACATGTTGTTATTACATGAAGCTCGTGAAGAAACTCTTGATGTCACACTAGATAGCTCAACTACCTCCAATGCGGTTGTTTACTCGACATAGATAAATTCTGGAAAATCTAAAAATAAATGGAATAAAAATCGAAATAACAATCGGGTTGCTTCTATGGGGGTAATTCTAGCTCGTATGTTAGTACTAACCAAATTGCAGGAAGTAGTTCAGGTCAACAATCTCATTTTGCAGGTATACTTGGTTCACAGCAAACAAATTAGAATTTTGCTCCAGCACTTCAACCGACTACAGGGATCAATCCTCAACAGTTTTAGCAACACTCTTCTATTGGCCCAAATCCGTCTCTTCCAGCAGCCTTTGGAGCACCTTCAGCCCATACTCTGATGATGCACACTGCTCCTATTTAACAGCCATCGTCAGCCCAGTTCCAACATCCGGTCCACTCTTCTTTCTCGGTCCAGCAACAGCCGTATGGCCAGTCATACCTTGCACAAAATAGGCCTGCTGCCTTCGGCTACACCCCACAATAGTCAACAAATTTCTTTAGCGGTCAAGGTTCGGCTCCAAATCAACAAATTACTGACCTTAGCTCCATCTTCCAAGCGATTTCAGTACAACCACCACCGGATAACAATTACTACATGGATACTGGCGCGAGCTGTAACGCCCGTAGATCCGGGCTAGTCAATTTAGAGATAATAGGGGTTGAAAACGACTTTTCGACAAAAGATTATTTAGAATAAATAATCTTAACCAAGTTGTATAATCTGTCTTAAGGGTTCCGTACATATAAAAAGCGCCAAAATCCGAGTTATCACGAAGAAGTTATGACCCGTCGAAGTTTCGCGACGGAATCGGCACGACACCAGGAAGACGTAAATAGTGAATTTATGATAGAGCGACTTTTAGCCTTAGTAATCTAAATGAAAGTCATAGAATACATTAACCTAAGAGCGTCCATAAAAAGAACGCCCAAATCTGACTTCGTATGAGGAAGTTATGATTTTTCGAAGTTTCGGCTTAGCGGTGTACAGCTCGAAGTTCGAGTATTAGATCGATCGGTTTTAGCCAACACAACCTAAACAAGAATCAAAGATCTTGTTATTAGTAGCGTATGGATAAAAGGACAGACAAAAATGGATATCGGATGAAGAAGTTATGATATTTTAATGGACCAACCCTGTCCCAACCTATTAAAAATATAACTTTAAAAATAAAGTCAAAATTAGCCGACGAAGTCTAAACAAAAATTGTAGATTACGTCTCCACCTACGCGTGGATATAAATAACGTCAAAAACAGATTTCGTATGAACGAGTTACAAATTATAATAGCATATTTACGTATTAAAATAAAGTATAAATCACATATACGTACACATACATATACATATGTATATATCATTAGAAAGGTATCGATGATGCGGTCATTATAAGACTAATGTTGAGTTCTTTCGACATTAGTTTAATACAAATATCGTTAAATCTATTTAAAATAGTATTATAAAGGGGTGTTTAGTTGTTTATATAACTAAAAGGTCATTAAGTAATTATGGATGGTAGTTTTTGAAAATTCTATTACTATAAATAAGAGCTTTGGGCTCTCATATTTCTTGCATCATTCTCTTGATTCAAGAGCTTTTCTCTCCTTATCCCCCGAGCATTTCGCTCCCACGTGATTCGACTTCTCTTTCTGTAGTTTTTAGTATAGTAAGGTGAGCGCTGAAGCGCTGCACGAATCTTTCTTAGAAAGATTCAGTGACGAAGTTCTGCCCCTACAGAGCCCGACTCCTAGCTAAAATCCCCTTGTAAGTAAGTTATGCTTACCCTATTTTAATATAGCTTATATTTAAAATTATTATTATTATTATGAAATTATAATAAATATTTGAGTTATTATTATGACTTATATAAGTGTTGTTATAATATATTTTTAACTACTCACGGTACGGAGAATCTGGTTTAAAGGGCCGCATATGGTTGTTGGATTTCAGAAGTGTTATACGCCAAAATGGTCCTGCCCTCCGGTGTTTTATGTCTGGCCCCTGTTTGTACATAGTGGTTGGAAAGTATTGTTTAAACGCTTATATAATAATAATAATAATAATAATAATAATAATAATAATAATAATAATAATAATTAGTCACGGTAAATATTAGACTAAAATCTAGTGGTAATAATACTAGGTTTCGTCGAAGGAAATTATTTTAAAGTAAACGAAGCGTTGTCCGAGTATCGAGTCACCACCTTCATAGGTGAGTGCATAGTTACTTTCATCTTACACATAGATATGAAGTATTTTATATAAACTACGTGCTATGTATGCATATTATCTGAATAGTTGCTGTCTATGCTAGATGAACGTTTTTTTATACATGTTTTAAATGATTTGAATTGTATACGTATTTTAAATATACAAGCATGTTGGGTATGAGATGGGTAGATGAATGATGAGAGATAAAAGATGATGTGAGTAAACATTGGCAACTATAGACTTAGTGCCTAACTAATAACATCAGCAACTATGGACTTGGTGCCTATTGGACAAACACTTGTAGCTATGGACTTAGTACCTGTTAGGAATTGGTGGCTATGGACTTAGTACCTATTATAAACACTGGTAACTATGGATTTAGTACCCAGGTGCTATGGAATTAGTGCTTTACGAACGAGCATTGGCAGCTATAGATTAGTGCCAATCCTATAACTCTGGAAACCAAGGACTTCAGAATGAACGAATGTGGGATAGATGACTCTTAATATAGATCCTTAAGAGTAAAGAAGATAATGGGGATGGGTAATTGGGTCGATTGTTTGATTGTTTAAACATAATAATTATATTATTGTGGGTTGAAAACCCTATGTACTCACCAGGTTTCCCAACCTGACCCACTCAGTTTATTTATATTACAGGTGTTGAGATGAAGTCACATTACACTGAGAGATTAAAGAGATGTAGATCACTAGTGTAAATAAATGTAAGTTCTATTTATGCTTATGTTTCTGTATTGACGATGACATCCCAAATGTTTTAAAACGAATTAAAAATACTTTTCTTCGGAAATGCTTTGATAACGTATTTATCATGTTTTACTGGGAACAAATTCCGCAATATTTTTATTAAAATAGGTACTCTGATTTTTATAAAGCATAAACAAAATCGGTCTTTTCTGGCCGTGAAAATGGGATGTCACATTTCACATATGTCATTTAATCAAGGTAATTTGTTATCCTTTATACCATGTAATTCTAAGTCTATCATGGTAGGTAATGGTGCTCTTCTTCCAGTTAGTCACACAGGTCACTCTTTTCCCCCTTTTTCTCATAACAAATTTATACTCAAAGATATTCTTTTGTCTTATAAAATTGTTAAAAATCTTGTATTTGTGCGTAAATTTACCACTAACAACTCTGTTTCTATTACTTTTGACCCTTTTGGTTTTTCTGTTAAGGATCTTGATTCAGGTACTTTGCTCCAGCGCTGTGACAGTACTGGAGATCTCTATCCTATCACTCCATCCTCTTCACCACACTCTGCTACTAGCCTTGTTGTCGTGTCTCTCCCAGTCTGGCATTGTCGTTTAGGGCATCCCGACCCCTCCATTTTAAAGTTTTTACAATCTCTCAAGTTTATAAAATCTTATCCTAATAAGTTTTCCATTTGTCTTGCATGTCAACTTGGAAAACATTGTCGTCTTCTGTTTCATTCTTCTTCAACAAAGACTTCTAAGTTGTTTGAGTTAATACATTCTGATTTATGGACTTCTCCAGTTTTGAGTATTAGCGGTTTTAAATATTACATTTTATTTTTAGATGATTACTCTCATTTTTTGTGGGTTTTTCCCTTACGTGCTAAATCTGATGTTGATTCTGTGCTTTGCAATTTTCAAGCTTATGTTAAAACTCAATTTAATTCTGAAATTCAATGTGATAATGGTCGTGAATACAATAATCAACATCTTTTAAATCACTTTCAATCTCGTGGCATACGTGTTCGTTTCTCTTGCCCTTATACGTCTCAACAAAATGGAAGGGCAGAGCGTGCCATACGTACCATCAACAACATTCTTCGCACATATCTATTCCAAGCTTCATTGCCCACTAATTTCTGGGCTGAAGCCCTTGTCACAACCGTTCACACCCTTAACATTCTTCGCACGACCACCCTATCCTTCCGAACGCCATTTGAGGTTCTCTTTGGAATCTTTCCTTCATAGGACCATCTCCTTGTGTTTGGGTGTCTCTGCTATCCCAATCTCGCATCTACTTCTCCTCACAAACTCTCACCACGATCCACAACTTGCATCTATCTTGGCCCTTCTCCAGATCACAAAGGTCATCGGTACCTTGACCTCACATCATCTCTCGTCACGTCATCTTTGATGAGGATCAATTTCCTTATAAAGACTTTTATTCTTCTCCACTTAATTCTAACTATGATCATCTGATTTCCAAAGATGTTCCCCCTATCATCCATACTTCTATTCCATCTTATAGTAGTACTCCTCTGGCCATATCTTCCTCTTCAGCGGACACATCAACTCCTTCTTCTTACCTATCTCCAGTAGTGCCACCACTCATTCCTAAGGCTTGGACTTGAACCTAGAACACTTCCTAATGACTTGTAAGACTTTAACACACAATTTGGTACAAAGTACCATGAGTTTACGGCCGTAAACTCTTAGGGTCGTGAACCCCTTTGGTCGTAAACTCATGTGAGACTTCCATGTTGGCCGTAAACTCCTATGTGAGGCTATACTTTCCTTATATGCAATCCTATGTGGTTTAACAATTCATGACAAGTGTTACCTATTCCCTAAGGTTGTTCCATTTCATGATTAGATGTTATAATCACTAACTAGATACATATATGTGTCATTATATGCTATTTAGGATATATTGTGCTCAAGTCTTCACTTGGCACTTAGCAATCCTGCAAAACGATCTTTCATTCACATCACTCACTACAAGTGAGTTCATACCCCTTAACTTATCTTTTAAATGATTTTAAATGCTTTTATGGGGGGCGGGGGATACAAGTAGAAAACATGTTAGTTATATAATCAATCACATGAGATTTATAACTGTGTTTCAAACAAAGGCTTTCAATTACTTTAAACTGTGTATCAAACAAACTACTTTTAAATCGTTTTATAAACTGACATCAAGTCATTATTATTTATTGTTCAAAACTCTTTAAATGTATTACAAAACATCTTTTAAACTTATATATTGTCAAAAGCATGTCTATATATGTATAGTTATATAAATAATGTTTAAAGGACTTAGGCCTGCTAACACACTTTATTTCCTTTTCCTTGTTTGGATGTGGACTTAGGGTATCGGTTATTTGTCCAAAGGTCATCTAAATATTGGATATATATTATGTATACATATGTAGATATAAAAGTACTATCAATCAGTTCCGTACCTTTTGGTAGCAAAGGTATACATTCAGTCATTTATTCAATTACATAAATCACTAGTAAACTGTAATAGGTACAGTTTAGGAGAATACTATCATATACAAATACTATAAAAGAGAATACTATAATAGAGAATACTATAATAGAGAATAGTATAACAGAGAATACTATAACAGAGAATACTATACAGAGAATAATATTACTATAACAAGTACACTATAACAAAGTTCAGAAATAACATATTGTGAGATACTACTTCATGACACAGTGACCATTTCATTGTGCCACGTTTTGTAACCAGAATCTCCTAGAGGGAGAGCGTGAGTTTGCGTATAGATCTATACTGGATTGACTATCCTACACCTTTGTTGTTCGCTACAGTGGGATTTGCAAGTCTACGGGTGCCAAATGTCATTTCTTCCGACATCTTTCATCGTCGTGTTATAGTCAGTTTAGTATGGTAACAATTTTATCATATTTTGCCTTAATTAAACCATTGGTTTTAAGTTAGTTATTACTTCAGTAGTTAATACAAATAATATTGCAGTACACATACATTTTCCCACTATATTCAAATTGTGATCTTCTCACATAAAGGGTAATATAAAACTATATTTTGGTAATGATAGTCATATTTGGGCAAAGCATTCAATTTTACAAAGAAACAAACATACAAAACAGTCGGGTCTTGGTAGAAGACTACTTTTATACTAGTAGAAAATATAGGATTTTCTAGGAGTTTTCAAACATATACAAACATTTACATTGAGCATTCACAAACATTTTCAGTAAACTGATACAAACATTGACACTAAATACTTATAAACTCACCATCTTAAATGTTGATCTGTGCTTTCAAAATAACTTGTATGCTCAGGTCATCAGTAGACAGGTACCGATGGCAGGTTTTAAGAAGACGGAGAACAGTCAAGACTCGTCTTTTATTTTGATTATTTATTTTTGGTGTCTTATTACTATGAAAAGAAGACACATGTATTAAACTATAATATTAATGCAATGGATGATGTTGTTGCTTGTTTACTACTTCGCATTGTTATGATACTGTACATGACGTCCTCCGCCACAAAACGTTTCCGCCGTTCAGGTTTTGGGGTGTGAAAAATTGGTATCAGAGCATTGTTTATAGTGAATCGAGTATATCAACCCATAAAAGATATACAAACTATAAACACAACGGGATTAAAATACTCTGACCAAGAGTTTGTACTTTTAAATAATAAAATATTTAACTAAGTATACATACCTGTATGCATACTAAAATCAATGTCACTAGGACAGAACAAAAGTATTATGATTGTTGAACATCACAAGTAGACTCGGGGATGTATGGTTAGTTTTGGGAATGACATAGTCTGATCAACTATGTTGATCTGAGAAGTGATTAGCATATTCCCAAAGATGGTTGTGATGTGGCAACAAGTCTATAAACTTACCAACACTACTACAATGAGAACATTAGAACAAAACATAAACCTAAAATACTATAGGAGTATTTTGTGTTACTATAATTACTTATTTGAGAACTAAAAAGGTCTTTACTAGTAGGTCAATAGTTGTTAAGTGAGTACGCTAAGGTTATATGTGATTAAGGTGTCATAGACTTAGAATATGTGATCTTTGCTTTACTTCCTGTTCCTTGTTTGGTTGTGGATTTGGAGTTAGGGTTACTTATTCGAAGGTCTATCCTGTTTTCATTTCATATAATTGGTATGCACTACATAAGTATTGAAGTAACTGGTAAGGATCACCTTATAATTATCTTAAGTAGTACGTCTATTTATATTAGATTCTTATACCCCTTTTCTCATGTAGATATCATGGCTGGATTTCATCGTCATGGTGACCCGTATTTCCCAAACGAAGGCAATGCTAGATGGTGTGAAGCAGAGCTAGAAGAGGATCATCCAATCCTTTTGGATGATCACCACGCTGAAGTCTTTTTGGATGGTTCTGACTCCAAACCTGAAGTCAACAACCTACCTCAAGAGGTTCAAGTCCCAAATCTCAACCCTCGACCAACATTTCAAGGTCCAGCACCCTTGTGGGCAACAAACTTGAACCAATGGAGCCATGAATAGGGTTAACCCTTACCCTTCAATGGAGATCGAAGCTTCTACAATGTTAGCGAGGGAGGCTCAGCTGACCGAGTCCTGCCCATCATGGTTCGCAGGATTTCTCGGAATGGTGAGCAAGGTCGAGCAACTATCGACCGAGTCATGGAAATTGATACCAATTTGGGAATTAACACGGTTCGTATTATCCATCTTGAAGAAGCTATGGAAAGGACGAGGAAAGTCAATGAGACTCTGCAGCAGGAACTAGCTGCATCCCGAGCTAAAGTTTTAGAATTTCATGTGCTTCAAAGGGCTCATGAGCGACATCTTCAGGACATAGTTCATCAACTGGCAGATCTGAGGGTTCGCTCGAGGAGTACTCGTTGCCAGTAGAAGATGTATGCCTCATCTTTTCTTTTGGTTTAAGAAATAACCTTTCTAACCTATGCTCTAAGTAGCACTGTTCTGTAAAATATTCTTATCATACAAGCAGTATAACTAGACTACTAAGCTGTCAACATTTTCCCTTATGGTTTGATGTAAGACCTAATGTTAGGTTATTTTTTCCGAACTTGTTACATTAATAATACTAGTAATTTTGACAGTTATCTAATCTGTTGGAAAATATTTGTTCTTGTGTTTCCCTAGTCTACTATTGTGTCTCTATTTCAAACATACTTTCATTCTTATAATTCTAGAACTCTATGGAACTCACACTCTTATCTAGTTGTTGAACCAGGGAGATTTAGTTCATGGGGCTCATTCATTAATTTCACTATTGGATTCTTATCTTTGTGCTCATCTTTTTAACTTATAGTTGAAAGATGCCTCCTTGTAAGTCACAAGGCGTGATCCTACGATAACTTCAACTCAACCACCTCCTCCACAATTCGACACGGTAGCTCTTAATGTTGCGGTAGCTGCGGCTGTTGCGACAACCATGACACAATACCACAACAGCCAGGGTACTAGTGGAGGTGGGACAGTTGTTCATTCCATGCTAGGTGACGTCATCGTGTGCTCGCGAGAGTGCTCTTATAAAGACTTCACCAACTGTAAACCCAGAATCTTCAATGGAATCGGTGGAATCATTTCTTTGTCGCAATGTTTCATGAAGATGGAATCGATCTTTGAGATCTGTTCCTGTACTGAAGGAAGCAAAGTCAAATTTGTTGCATGCACCTTCAGCGATAGAGCCCTGACGTGGTGGAATAGCCATGTCAAGTCACTAACTCTAATAGTGGCTAATGCTATGGGTTGGGAAGCTCTTAAAGGGATGAACATTGAAGAATATTTCCCAAGGGGTGAGGTTCAAAAACTGGAACAAGAACTCTGGAGCCTGACCATGAAGGGCTCCAACATAGTGGCTTACACTACCAGATTCAGCGATATGGTGGTGCTATGTCCCAATATGGTTCCCACTGAGGGAAAGAAGATTGAGAGGTAAATTTGGGGGCTAATGCCTCCATTTCAGGGGAATGTCTTAGCTTCAAACCCCACTACTTTTGACAGTGCCAAGCGATTTGCACAATGAATCATTGATCACGGAGTCCCTACCCCGACAACGAAAACAAACCTAGCTATCTCAGAACCCTGCAAAGCCGCTGACAACAAGCGAAAGTTTTGGGATAACAAGATGGGCAAATCGGCGTAGAACTCTGCCAAGAAGTAGTAAGTTGTGGCCGTTCATGCTACAATTGCACCTGCTGCTACTGCACCGAGGAAGCAGTTTACTGGGAATTTTCCCAAGTGCAATAAATGCACTTTCCATCATAATGGTGCCTGCCGGGAAATGTAGTGCGCTAACTGCAACAAGAAAGAGCATACTGCCCGATTCTGCAAGGCTCCAATGAGGCCAATTAACCAAGTCCCCAACATTGTTGTGGGCCACGCTTGCTACGGTTGTGGCGAGGTTGGTCATTTAAAGAGAGACTGCCCGAAAGCAGGAAATGCTGGTTGAGTGAGAAGGAGATGCGAGATGATATCAGAAAGAGTGTATACCTTACTCCGACTTGAGTGATTGGCCTGGGTAGCGATGAAGTGCTAACCTTTTTGAAGCGTAGCGGACTGCGATTTCTAAGCCTAATTAAGGGTGTTCACCAATTTTTGGGAAACCTAAAACCGAGAGGGGAGAAAATCGGGGGGGGGGGGGGGGGAGGAGGGGAGGGGAGTTCAAAAAAATTTGAGAGTACTTCAATTTTTGTTTGAACGGGTTGAAAATAATTGAAATATTTAAAAAGTTATATTTGAGATATAATATCTTTATAAAAAAATTGTATAAATTTTTATTAATGTTAGGTATATCAGATTTTCGTATTTATACAATTTTATTTAGAATCAATTTAAAAAAAATAAAGATAAAAGTTTTTATAATAATTTTATATATATATATATATATATATATATATATATATATATATATATATATATATATATATCTACAGATGTTATTATGTAGCCAACTGTGTAGCTGGATAACTACAGAATTTGATTTTGTAGTAAATTTCGTATCTAGATAATTAAAGAATTTGATTATCTAGTCAATTTCATAGTTGTATAGCAATGGAATTCGATCATGTAGCCAATTCCATAGTTTTAGTCTTCTAAGACAACTCTTTATTTCTTTGAAATTAAAGTTAATCTAAAGTAATAAATTTCTAAAAATCAATCATAATACTTAACTCATACCAAAAGTTACATAGACAAATGTATCACACACAAATGAAACATAAAATAATTATACACAAATGACTCAAAAAAATAATTACAAAATATTCACCATTATCGCCACATCGCCAATTACCAGCTCGAAAATATTCAACGAACCGGATACTACCATACTCATCCCTACTTCGGGTACTAGATCTTTGCCCCATCCCTGATCCATTACCCGCTAAGCTAGGGATCCCCAATCTGTTCCGGTCAGGTCCTCATAGTAGTGGGGAATACTATATCCATTTGCATCCCTAGTGCTCAGTTCATAATAAGTTCTCCATAAATAAAAATACAAAACAAGTCTATCAGGGACAAAAAGTTCATAATAAGTTCTCCATAAATGAAAATACAAAACAAGTCTATCAGGGACAAAAAGTCAGTTCCAACTCATCTTGCCATACGCACAAAATTAGTGTTATTCTATTTGAGGTTGAAATTTTGTCTATGAAATGTTTTATCGAAATAGTATTTGTGACTGATACATCCGATGATATATGGTATATATGACTAAATAATATGCCTCAAAGACTAAAATCCAACCCTTAATGATTTCCATCCAAAGTTAAAAATGGCTAGTCTATCCAAGATTGAATTTTAGATCTTAATAAGTTTCCTTCGTAATAGTATTCCTAACTAAATTTACCAGTCTCTGATATATGGTATTTATGACTAAATAATCAGTCTTATATACTAAAATTCAATCAGTTATAAGTGTTAATTCTAATGGCAAATAATGCATGTCTATTAGGGACTAAAATTAAGTCTTTAGAAAGTTTCTCATCCAAATAATAGATTATTGTAGTTGTATTAGTAACTGAAATTCAGACCCTAATAAGTCACACACAATCAAAACTGACACAAATCTATTAGGGGTTGAAATTCAGTCCCACATAGGTTTCCCTTCAAAGTCAAAGTTGGCTTTAGACTATTATAAATGATAGAGGTGACAGTGGTGAGGCCAACTGATGTTAAAGGTGTTTGTAGTGGTGGTGCTGGTAGCAGTTATGGTGATGGGGATGGTGGTGGAGGAGAAAGGAACAGGCGGCGCTATATAATCATTTATGATTATATATATATATATATATATATATATATATATATATATATATATATATAAGGTGAGGTTTAATAGAGAACCTTAATTAACCAAGGAACCAATCTTTTTTTCAACATTTAGAACTTATTTTTTATAAAAAAAAAACTAAAAATACAAAAATTCATAACTTTTTATCATTTTTCCAATGATATCAAATTCAATTTTTTTTTTCAATTCACATTGTGAATCTTGAAAATTCACAATATGAATCTAAATTCACTCGGTGAATCTGAAAAATATTTTTCACATTCACAGTGTTAAGTTATGAATTTAGATATTTTTAGATTTTTTTCGATAAAGAATAAGCTCTAGAACTTGAAAAAAAGATTTGGTTCCTTTGAGAACCAATAATTATGGTTCTCTATTAAACTTTTCCATATATATATATATATATATATACACACACACACACACACATTAATTAGTTTAATGATAGATCTAACATAAAAATATGTTTAACAACTAAATATATGTAAAAGCTAAAATTAATTACCTTTTTGAAGTCACAAAGATATAAAACCTAATGTAAAATTAAAGTTTCTCCTTAATAAATAATATTTTTTTTGCTACATATCACATTCTCATTTATTTTGCCACGTGTAATTTTTTGGTTATTTTAAATTAATTGTTATTCCACATGTCATTTTATGGTTTCTTCATTTTATTAAATTCTAGATATCGCCACATCGCCAATTACCAGCTCGAAAATGTTCAACGAACCGGATACTATCATACTCATCCCTACTTCGGGTACTAGATCTTTGCTCCATCCCTGATCCATTACCCGCTAAGCTAGGGATCCCTAATATGTTCCGGTCGGGTCCTCATAGTAGTGGGGAATACTATATCCATTTGCATCCCTAGTGCTCAGTTCATAATAAGTTCTCCATAAATAAAAATACAAAACAAGTCTATCAGGGACAAAAAGTCAGTTCCTACTCATCTTGCCATACGTACAAAATTAGTGTTATTCTATTTGAGATTAAAATTTTGTCTATGAAATGTTTTATCGAAATAGTATTTGTGACTGATACATCCGATGATATATGGTATATATGACTAAATAATATGCCTGAAAGACTAAAATCCAACCCTTAATGATTTCCATCCAAAGTTAAAAATGGCTAGTCTATCCAAGATTGAATTTTAGACCTTAATAAGTTTCCTTCGTAATAGTATTCCTAACTAAATTTACCAGTCTCTGATATATGGTATTTATGACTAAATAATCAGTCTTATATACTAAAATTCAATCAGTTATAAGTGTTAATTCTAATGGCAAATAATGCATGTCTATTAGGGACTAAAATTCAGTCTTTAGAAAGTTTCTCATCCAAATAATAGATTATTGTAGTTCTATTAGTAATTGAAATTTAGACCCTAATAAGTCTCACACACAATCAAAACTGACACAAATCTATTAGGGGTTGAAATTCAGTCCCACATAGGTTTCCCTTCAAAGTCAAAGTTGGCTTTAGACTATTATAAATGATAGAGGTGACAGTGGTGAGGTCAACTGATGTTAAAGGTGTTTGTAGTGGTGGTTTCGGTGGCAGTTATGGTGATGGGGATGGTGGTGGAGGAGAAAGGATCAGGCGGCGCTATATAATCATTTATGATTATATATATATATATATATATATATATATATATATATATATATATATATATATATATATATATATATATATATATATATAAGGTGAGGTTTAATAGAGAACCTTAATTAACCAAGGAACCAATCTTTTTTTCAACATTTAGAACTTATTTTTCATAAAAAAAAAACTAAAAATACAAAAATTCATAACGTTTTATCATTTTTCCAATGATATCAAATTCAATTTTTTTTTTCAATTCACATTGTGAATCTTGAAAATTCACAATGTGAATCTAAATTTACTCGGTGAATCTGAAAAATATTTTTACATTCACAGTGTTAAGTTATGAATTTAGATATTTTTAGATTTTTTTTCGATAAAGAATAAGCTCTAGAACTTGAAAAAAAGATTTGGTTCCTTTGAGAACCAATAATTATAGTTCTCTATTAAACTTTTCCATATATATATATATATATACACACACACACACACACACATAAATTAGTTTAATGATAGATCTAACATAAAAATATGTTTAACAACTAAATATATATAAAAGCTAAAATTAATTACCTTTTTGAAGTCACAAAGATATAAAACCTAATGTAAAGTTAAAGTTTCTCCTTAATAAATAATATTTTTTTTGCTGCATATCACATTCTCATTTGTTTTGCCACGTGTAATTTTTTGGTTATTTTAAATTAATTGTTATTCCACATGTCATTTTATGGTTTCTTCATTTTATTAAATTCTAGATATCGCCACATCGCCAATTACCAGCTCGAAAATGTTCAACGAACCGGATACTATCATACTCATCCCTACTTCGGGTACTAGATCTTTGCCCCATCCCTGATCCATTACCCGCTAAGCTAGGGATCCCCAATATGTTCCGGTCGGGTCCTCATAGTAGTGGGGAATACTATATCCATTTGCATCCCTAGTGCTCAGGTCATAATAAGTTCTCCATAAATAAAAATACAAAACAAGTCTATCAGGGACAAAAAGTCAGTTCCTACTCATCTTGCCATACGTACAAAATTAGTGTTATTCTATTTGAGATTGAAATTTTGCCTATGAAATGTTTTATCGAAATAGTATTTGTGACTGATACATCCGATGATATATGGTATATATGACTAAATAATATACCTCAAAGACTAAAATCCAACCCTTAATGATTTCCATCCAAAGTTAAAAATGGCTAGTCTATCCAAGATTGAATTTTAGACCTTAATAAGTTTCCTTCGTAATAGTATTCCTAACTAAATTTACCAGTCTCTGATATATGGTATTTATGACTAAATAATCAGTCTTATATACTAAAATTCAATCAGTTATAAGTGTTAATTCTAATGGCAAATAATGCATGTCTATTAGGGACTAAAATTCAGTCTTTAGAAAGTTTCTCATCCAAATAATAGATTATTTTAGTTGTATTAGTAACTGAAATTCAGACCCTAATAAGTCTCACACACAATCAAAACTGACACAAATCTATTAGGGGTTGAAATTCAGTCCCACATAGGTTTCCCTTCAAAGTCAAAGTTGGCTTTAGACTATTATAAATGATAGAGGTGACAGTGGTGAGGTCAACTGATGTTAAAGGTGTTTGTAGTGGTGGTGCTGGTAGCAGTTATGGTGATGGGGATGGTGGTGGAGGAGAAAGGAACAGGCGGCGCTATATAATCATTTATGATTATATATATATATATATATATATATATATATATATATATATATATAAGGTGAGGTTTAATAGAGAACCTTAATTAACCAAGGAACCAATCTTTTTTTCAACATTTAGAACTTATTTTTTATAAAAAAAAAACTAAAAATACAAAAATTCATAACTTTTTATCATTTTTCCAATGATATCAAATTCAATTTTTTTTTTCAATTCACATTGTGAATCTTGAAAATTCACAATGTGAATCTAAATTCACTCGGTGAATCTGAAAAATATTTTTCACATTCACAGTGTTAAGTTATGAATTTAGATATTTTTAGATTTTTTTCGATAAAGAATAAGCTTTAGAACTTGAAAAAAAGATTTGGTTCCTTTGAGAACCAATAATTATGGTTCTCTATTAAACTTTTCCATATAGTATATATATATATACACACACACACACACACAAATTAGTTTAATGATAGATCTAACATAAAAATAAGTTTAACAACTAAATATATGTAAAAGCTAAAATTAATTACCTTTTTGAAGTCACAAAGATATAAAACCTAATGTAAAATTAAAGTTTCTCCTTAATAAATAATTTTTTTTTTTTGCTACATATCTCATTCTCATTTATTTTGCCACGTGTAATTTTTTGATTATTTTAAATTAATTATTATTCCACATGTCATTTTATGGTTTCTTCATTTTATTAAATTTTAGATAATATTTAAACGAAATAATAAATGCATATTAATTTTATTAATGAACTTTCCTTCTAATTTCATATTTACTAAATTAAAGATTCATCAATTTTATTAATTTATTTATCTAAATTATTTGTTTAAATATAAAGGAGAAAAAAAAGACTTTAATTTTTATGATTCAATATTTTCTTACTTTTAATATAAATTCATAGTTATCAAATGTTTAAAATTGTATATTTCGGTTTTTCTTTTAAATAAATCCATATAATACACGAGTCTCACTAAATTGAATATGAGTGGAATTAAACGTGACGGTGAATAGACTTAAGCACCATACCCTATCCGTGGTTACAAAATTAATTGAACTTTTATAATAAAAACTCAAAATTATTAATTAATTATTTTAAATAAATTATTAATTAAGAGATTTTTTTAGTTATATAAAATTATAATAATTGATTTAATAAAATATGTGAAATTATATCACTTTATAATTTGTATTAATTTTATTTTAATTTTTATTCTAATGTTATTAATTTAATATAATTAGAGTGAGAAATTTAAATTTTGAAATTTGAAATGAAGAATCAATAAGTTGACAAATAACATATATTAATTAGAAGACACAGTATGACATATAACAAAAAGAGAATACCATATATATTAATTAGTACACGCAATAGAATGATATATGTCACTTTTTTTTTTTTTTTAATTAGAATACAGAGATAGAGATTTGCAAAAGAATGTGTGCTTAAAACTTTAAACGATTAATGAACCTAACTTGCCAAGAGTTCGTTATAGGGACCAATGCGTACCAAAATCAACTTTAATGGATTAAACGTGCGAATTCGTGAAAATCCATTAACAGCCTTGAAAATGATGTCCCGCCTGAACGACGACGTTTTACCTAAGTGTTGCCACTTTACACCATACCACATAACCTGCTCCATATATCATTCCTATCTGCTGTCGTCTCTCTCACCGACCAAGCAAAGAATCAAAGATATTCATGGAGTATTTTCAAAGACTCGCTATTCTCGCTCTCATCCTCCTTTCAATCTTCTGCATCAACCACACAGTCAAGTGCGATGGTATGCTCACTTTCTTGCTTTTAATTTCATTTCTTGATTTACTCGAATTCGAAAAGAACCAGCATTAATATATCAAATCTACTTAATACCTTATGTTTGTAGATCATGATTCACGAACTTCTGATTTTTTTTCATGAACTATCTGCACATTTGAACTTGCTATTTTTTTCTCAAGCTGAACTACTTTTCGTATTTTACTTTTCCCTGTTTGATTCAAGTAAAATTTCTATCGCGAGCTTGAAATTAAGCGTGGGGAAAAACGGATTCGAATAAACGATAAGTGAGACTTGGATCTGGTTGATTTCTTTATGATTTATGTCGGTGACATTTTTTGCTTTATGGAGATCTAAACTTGTCGACATAGCCTTGAATGTTCTTTTTATATTTTTGAACATTTCGGTGGGTGGTTAATCGAGTATATCATTGTTCTTGCTGATTCTTGAACGCAATGAATCATCTCTTACTCTTTCAATCAGTTAACGTCTCCTATTACAACCGAATCCAGCATTTCAAAAACTTAATTGGGGAATAATCCAATTTTCTCAACTCGTGTTTCTCCTTCCTTTCCTCTTGAAGCTATATTCATTCAACAAATCAGTTCCATGAAATAAAATGATATAACTTTTCATAATCTTATACAGATGAAGAAGACAATCTATTTTCCGCCATTAACAGCTACCGTGCAACCCTAAACCTAACAACCCTAACACAAAACGACCGAGCAAAATGCCTTGCTGAAAAAATGGCCGACCAATTCAAAAACCAACCATGCACAAACACTACAGGTTCCAACACAGTTCCAGGCACAGAACCAGAGTTCTCAAGTTACCCTGATTTTCTAAACAAATGTCATTTAAATGTCAGCACCACAAGAGATGGATCTGTTCTTCCTGCTTGTGTTCCTAATCTTGATGCAGGCCTTGTAATCTCTAATTACACTCAATCCCAATATTCTGGGTTTTTGAATGACACCAAGTATTCAGGGATTGGGATTGGTTCTGAAGATAATTGGATTGTTGTGGTGTTGACTACAAACACACCTGAAGGTGGTTTTTCCCCTGGTAGTAATGCGGTAAATTTTGTTTCCAAGATTGGTCCTATGCATTCCTCGGTGTTTCTGGTTGTGGGGTTTCTTTTGTTTTTGTGGGTTTGAATGGTGTATGGTTGTTTGTGTTTTGTTTTGAAGTTGTATTAACACGTAGTTGTAGAGGGATTACTTATTGCAATATACTTTTGACCTTTTGAATTTTGCATGGAAGTTTCGGTTGTTTTTTGTTGGTTATATCTTGTGTTCGATTTGTAAAATTTTTAAATTGGAGTTGGATAGCGAGTTTGTAGAGTCCCTATGCTATTCTGGCTGTGTTTGTGTAGTTTGTTATACTGGAAACTCACACACGAGTTTCACACTGTTTTACCTAGGACATAAATTAGAATTTTATTTTTGTGATGTGGGGTCTCAATTCTCAAATATATTTAGAGGTGGATCATACCCAATGATCCGATATGTCCTAATGTGGGTAGACCCAATGATCCAATATGTCTTAACATGGGGGTTTGAACCCTGTTGGCTTTGATATTATGATATATACGGTGAGTTCTTGATATTTTGTCCAAAAGAGTCATAATAGAGACTCCCAATATATGTGGTGGTCGATTAGATTATTTTTAACTGATGTAGGTCTCCAACAACCTTATTGATATTATTCCTATTCAAACTATAGTTTTGATTAGTGCTTAATATTTTGTGCAAAAGAGCCCTAACAGAAACTCATAACATATATAGAGGTCGATTAGATTGTGTGCAGCTGATGAGGGTCTTCAACAACCTTATTGATATCAGTCTCGGTCTAATTGTTAAAATGAGTATTTGATATTTTGTCTAAAGAGACATAACAAAGAGGTTTATTTAGCTTTTACATTTCTTTCAAGATCCATTGCTTATATTGGTATTTTTGGTGTTTGTTTTAATAATAGATTATAATGCATTTTATAGCAATATGAAGACAAATTCTAATAAAGGGGAAAGTATGCAAGTATTGTAAACAATGCATGGTTAAAAGCAAGGTTGCAAAAAACGCTCGACGTTAGCTAGTCGGTGGACTGGGGTCAAGGGATTAATCGGTTTGGCGGAGATTAATCGGGTACCATTAATTGCTAATTTGTTGAATTTTAAAAAATTTAATATGACTAATATCATATCAAAGTTTATAAATACCACTAATATGATAACAAAATAAGTTAATCTTCTCTACTAATAAAACAGTACTGAAAACGCCACTTGGCAGTCCCTTAGCCTCTCCACCTTACGTTTTCCCGCTCATATATTATAAGTGAAGTTCCCACTTTGCCCTTCTGTTCGAAAACATTTTCTACATCAGCAAACATGAATTATGAATAAGTAAATAATAAGTAAATAAGTAAATATGTAAATCAGGAAGTAAATCAGGAAATTTAAAATTGATTTCTGTCGAATATGCAATATCCATCCCAAAAAATCAGCTAATCAATTTAAATTCCATTATCAGCTAATCAATTTAAATTCCATATAGTGTCAATCCCTAAAAATCAGGCAATCAGTTTACGCATAGATGATATATTTCAATACAACTTGAGAAGTCAATACGATTCCTGTTAACGTGATTTATTCAATACGATTTCAGAGATCACATATTCATCGTTAGGTTACATTTCAGAGGTGACATATTCATCATCAGGTCAGCAAAACTACACTGTTCTTTACCTTTTCTGTTTCATCAGTTTTATATTTTGTTTTTTTCCCTGTTATGTATAAGAGAAAAGTTTTTGATACATATGTTTACAAGTAAAAAAACATCGATTCTTTAGTGTAAAAGATAAAAATCGCATAATCATGTTCACAAGTACAAAAAGCATTGATTCTTTAGTGTAAAAAAAGGGAAACACGTGTTATATTTTATAAAAAAAAATGATCTTAATGTTATGTTAACATCATGTGAAAAGTAGATGTCAGTAGTTTTCTATTCAAGTTTTAAAATCATCAGTTTTCTCACAAATACTTTAATAATAATAAAAATCAGTTTTCTCACAAATACTTTAAGAATACAGACAGGTAGGTAATTAGAACAAATATATGTTTTCTTTATACATTATTAGTAAAATGGCAATTTACTTTCTTTTTAGCGAATTTTTTTATAATCTAAACAATAAATTTTAGAGTTCAAATAACTGTTTCCCCTTACTTACCCTAATTAACTTAAACACATGATAAGAATGGATTTTTGTATCCATCAAAATCAAATAAATGGCAACGTACTACCTTTTTGGTTGATGTATGTATTTTTACTGTTTCCACTTAATTGCTGTTTCTTTTTGACTGTTTGGTTTTTTAATATAACTTTTTTTTTTTTATTTTCATTGCATATTATAAGTGTCAATTAAATAGCAATGTACTTTCTTCTTGGCTGTTTGATTGTTTTTTCCCTGTTATGTATAAGAGAAAAGTTTTTGACACATATGTTAACAAGTAAAAAAAACATTAATTAGAACAAATATATGTTTTATTTTTGGGATATCAGTTAAATAGCAATGTGCTTTCTTTTTGGTTGTTTGATTTTTTTTATTTTTTTTAATTTTTTATTGGTTGGTGATTATAAATTTCAAATTCAATGTAAACAATAAATTTAAAACGTCCATAGTATATGTTTTCTTTTTATATGCTAGAAATGCCTAAAATGTCCCTCCCACTCAGTTAAATGGCAATGTACTTTCTTTTTGGCTATTTCAATTTTTTTTAATCTAAACAATAAATTTTAAAAGAGGTATTTAAATTCAAGCGCTATTTAAAAGAGGATAGTTCAATTTACGTCAAGAAACCTAACGTCGCACAAAATACTTCAAAATTTAAGTTTGCTCATCCGGAATCAAAACTAAATTTTTATCACGATACAATTGTAAAAGATTGTGAAAACTTTTCTGGATCTGCACATGGCTTTCATTTTGTTGACTTCAATACTATCGTTTCTAACAACATCCTGGAGTCAAACTCTTTTGGTTGGTTTATTTAATATTAACTTTTGCTATATAACATCCTAAATTCTTTCTTCGTATTACAATTTGATATTTTATATTAAATTATATTTCCTTGCTTTTGTAGATATTATTGGACACATTTTTGAGTATGGGCATATGGATACCTCAGAACAAGATAAATCAAAACACAAGATGCTCTTGCATCTTCAAGATATAGAGTATTCACCATTATTACAAACAAGTAATATAGCTTCATTTATATTATTTACAATATTTGTTTATTATTTCAGGGATACTAAGCTTAAGATAACTTTGTGGGGTCATAATGCATACTACATGCATGATTTTCTTGCTAACAATAACAGTCTTGTTTCAGTTGTTGTTATTGTTCAATTTGCCAGGGTGAAGTTTATTAATGGTTTGTAACTATTTTTAACAAGCATAATCTAATATATATATATATATATATATATATATATATATATATATATATATATATATATATATATATATATTATTGAATAATCAAATTTATTTTGGCAGGTCGTCCTTTTTCATCCACCTACTTTGATGTTAGTAGGGTTTTCATAAACAATGATATCGATGAAATTACAATCTACAAAAACAAGTATTTTCATTTAGAATTTCCTATGTATTATAAGATTTATTTATTTCATACTATAATAAATTTAAACAAGTATTTTCTTAGCTTTCTTCCCCAATTCGCATTTTACTGTAAAATTCACATTCTTCATTCACCCTCTTTCTTCGCATGTTCCAGTCATTTTCTTTTTAGTTCATTCGCATTTGAGTTGTTTGTCTCACCAAATACGAAATGAATATTAACCATAATCACCTTCGTATCTTTAACCCCAATCCATACAACCTCATATGCGAAACCCAATTTTGATTTGTATTACCAAATGCGAACATTTTTGCTTTTACACGTGAACTGCATTTGACTCCAATATTGAACAAATCACATTTCACAGTCCTTCTTGACTTCGCATTTTTCTTCACGAATCGTCCCTCAATCAATAACCCAATTAACCCAATTGCTAATCGAAAATCAAAACTTATCTGTTTTCATATGCAAACCCAACTGATTGGCTTTTCAAAATCAAATTCGCAACTCCAAATCGTTCGATTATTCGCCCCAATTCCAAAATCAAATAACAGATCCTTCGTATGATTCATTTAATAACCAAGGCTTATTTTACTTCAAAATGACGATATTGCCCCTAAATTGATAAGTATTTCATATATCGCAATTAACAATTAAGACAAATCAATCAATCAATCAATTTGTATAAGAAAAATTTGAAATTCTTAGCTTTCTTCCCCAATTCGCATTTTACTGTAAAATTCACATTCTTCATTCACCCTCTTTCTTCGCATGTTCCAGTCATTTTCTTTTTAGTTCATTCGCATTTGAGTTGTTTGTCTCACCAAATACGAAATGAATATTAACCATAATCACCTTCGTATCTTTAACCCCAATCCATACAACCTCATATGCGAAACCCAATTTTGATTTGTATTACCAAATGCGAACATTTTTGCTTTTACACGTGAACTGCATTTGACTCCAATATTGAACAAATCACATTTCACAGTCCTTCTTGACTTCGCATTTTTCTTCACGAATCGTCCCTCAATCAATAACCCAATTAACCCAATTGCTAATCGAAAATCAAAACTTATCTGTTTTCATATGCGAACCCAACTGATTGGCTTTTCAAAATGAAATTCGCAACTCCAAATCATTCGATTATTCGCCCCAATTCCAAAATCAAATAACAGATCCTTCGTATGATTCATTTAATAACCAAGGCTTCTTTTACTTCAAAATGACCATATTGCCCCTAACTTGATAAGTATTTCATATATCGCAATTAACAATTAAGACAAATCAATCAATCAATCAATTTGTATAAGAAAAATGCGAAATTCTTAGCTTTCTTCCCCAATTCGCATTCTACTGTAAAATTCACATTCTTCATTCACCCTCTTTCTTCGCATGTTCCAGTCATTTTTTTTTAGTTCATTCGCATTTGAGTTGTTTGTCTCACCAAATACGAAATGAATATTAACCATAATCACCTTCGTATCTTTAACCCCAATCCATACAACCTCATATGCGAAACCCAATTTTGATTTGTATTACCAAATGCGAACATTTTTGCTTTTACACGTGAACTGCATTTGACTCCAATATTGAACAAATCACATTTCACAGTCCTTCTTGACTTCGCATTTTTCTTCACGAATCGTCCCTCAATCAATAACCCAATTAACCCAATTGCTAATCGAAAATCAAAACTTATCTGTTTTCATATGCGAACCCAACTGATTGGCTTTTCAAAATCAAATTCGCAACTCCAAATCGTTCGATTATTCACCCCAATTCCAAAATCAAATAACAGATCCTTCGTATGATTCATTTAATAACCAAGGCTTATTTTACTTCAAAATGACGATATTGCCCCTAACTTGATAAGTATTTCATATATCGCAATTAACAATTAAGACAAATCAATCAATCAATCAATTTGTATAAGAAAAATGCGAAATTCTTAGCTTTCTTCCCCAATTCGCATTCTACTGTAAAATTCACATTCTTCATTCACCCTCTTTCTTCGCATGTTCCAGTCATTTTTTTTAGTTCATTCGCATTTGAGTTGTTTGTCTCACCAAATACGAAATGAATATTAACCATAATCACCTTCGTATCTTTAACCCCAATCCATACAACCTCATATGCGAAACCCAATTTTGATTTGTATTACCAAATGCGAACATTTTTGCTTTTACACGTGAACTGCATTTGACTCCAATATTGAACAAATCACATTTCACATTCCTTCTTGACTTCGCATTTTTCTTCACGAATCGTCCATCAATCAATAAACCAATTAACCCAATTGCTAATCCAAAATCAAAACTTCTGTTTTATATGCGAACCCAACTGATTGGCTTTTCAAAATGAAATTCGCAACTCCAAATGGTTCGATTATTCGCCCCAATTCCAAAATCAAATAACAGATCCTTCGTATGATTCATTTAATAACCAAGGCTTATTTTACTTCAAAATGACGATATTGCCCCTAAATTGATAAGTATTTCATATATCGCAATTAACAATTAAGAAAAATCAATCAATCAATCAATTTGTATAATAAAAATGCGAAATTCTTAGCTTTCTTCCGCAATTCGCATTCTACTGTAAAATTCACATTCGTCATTCACCCTCTTTCTTCGCATGTTCCAGTCATTTTTTTTTTAGTTCATTCGCATTTGAGTTGTTTGTCTCACCAAATACGAAATGAATATTAACCATAATCACCTTCGCATCTTTAACCCCAATCCATACAACCTCATATGCGAAACCCAATTTTGACTTGTATTACCAAATGCGAACATTTTTGCTTTTACACGTGAACTGCATTTGACTCCAATAATGAATATTAACCATAATCACCTTCACATCTTTATGTTGATTATTTTAAACATGGAACATTTATGTCTATTATTTATAATAACTATTATTTTTGTCACGATAAATATGCTATTTTTAATAAATAATCAATAACCAATTGTAAACAAAATTTATATCTTTGATTCTCTAAAATTAATTCATACATTTTTGTAATGGTTGCAGCATATTTACTTATCTTCTGTAAATAACCTATATTCAACCAACTATTTCCTAATATTCTATACTCCTTTTTAGATGAAATTTGAATATTAAACTAATTTTTAGTTGTAATCTTTTAAATTCCAAAAAATCAGGAAGAAAATTATATCTAATAAAGATCCAACAACAATAAAATCATATAATCGTAATCACATGGCCAATTGTATGTTGCTTTATCTAGAGTCCAAAGTAGGGACGGATTAAAATTGTTAATTTTAGATAAGGATGGTAGTCTCACAAATAAAACTTCCAATGTCGTTTATAAGGAAGTTTTTGGGAATTTATAAACAATGCTTTTCTACCATCTTTTATTTACTTTTCTACCATCTTTTATTTACTTTTCTTGTATCGTACTTCATCTATCATATTAATTAATTAATTTTTACAACTTTATTGTATTTGACTTATTCATATTAATGCTAATATCACTATTCTTCATTTTTTCTAAACTTTCATATCTTTTTTTTGTTACAAATTAAAAACTATAATTATATTTCAATTTATCACCCGTGGATTCCACGGGTTTAAACCTAGTATGATTAATACAACACTAATTATGCCTCAAATAGTTTCCATTGAGATAAACTTCTTCAAAATGTTAAAATTTCATCGTTTTATAATATTTCATTCATTATGTATGCAGAGGTTAATCGCTAGGCGCCCTCTAATCAGTCGAGTAGTGCCTATGGATTAATCGGAGATTAATTGGAACCTAGTCGAGATTTTTACAACAGTAGTTAAAAGAAACGATTTAAGAACAAAAATATTAAAAGAATGGGTGAAATTGGGCATCGTCGGTTGTGGTACTGGGTCTTAACATGTGTTGGGCATGCTAACTAGGCCTAGACCATTGTATACTTTTGGGCTTTTAAGTGGGCCTGAACCCTCTTGAATTAGGCTTGTGGTTTCAGCATGTCCGTCATACGAACCAGGCTAGACGTTGATGGTAAGCTAGAGTTACACAAAAAGATTAGTCTCCGACTTGACTTGATGTGAAAAGACCAAGATTTTATGTGTTTCAAACGAGAGCGAACCGAAAAAAGATTGGTACTAAAAAAGACCGGTCCGATATTGTCCATGGTAAAAAATAAAAAATACAGACTGTTCCAAGACCGGCCATAACATTGTGAGAGCTACCGAAGACCGGTCTTAAAAAACACCGGTAACCACAATTTATAAACATATAATTTTTATGTTCATTACACAATTTTTAATCACACATTATCTAACTTTTCTTTCCTTTTTTTATTATTATATTAAACTTAAGTGTATCATTTTTAATAAATCATAATCTATCATTATGGTGTTGATCACATATTTGTTAGGAGAAAAAAGTGAAACTGAAAACAAAAAAATCAAAAAATACTGAAATCCAACCAAAAAAACACACGGAAAGAGCGTGAGATTGGACCAAAAAGACCGAGACCAGACCAAAGAAAAGACCGGTGACGAGAAAAACGCTACCAAAAAAAGACCAACCCAAAATCGTCTGGACTAGTTCGAAAAATATCGGATCATTGCAAGACCAATCCCAAATGACCAGACTGTTTCGAGACCAACCCAAGACCGGTGTGGGACTGCCAATGTGCAACTGTAGTTAGCGGTCCTATGGTCCCGATGTTCATGCCCATAAAAGGTTGGAGAGGGCCTACAAAAACTCAATCTTTTAATTGTTTCTGAAAAAATTGAAGTAAATGTTTTAAAATCTTTTTGAACCGATTAAAAGTATATTTTTTTGGAATTAGTAGGAAAAAAGACTAAAAGTATCACATTTAAAAGTTATCTTGATGTTTTTCATTTGATCTTCGTAGTTTTCAACTCTTCATCATCGATGTGGCTTCAAACTTAATTGGTGAGATTCTAACATTTGTGATTTCATTTTGAAGTGTTTCATATCAAGTGATACCAGTGACCATTTTTGGACCTTGTATATCAGAAGATTATCTAGAAATATGATGATAACTTATGATGATGAGAAATTTGATCCAACATTTCTCAAGCATACAGTAAAATGACAAGTCTCCAAATGTAATAGCCATGTTTTCCTACTAGGTACACCCCAAATAAAATCATTTTATTTACAATTTAATAAATGTTTTTGTTGTATACTAGAATACTGGAATACAAGAAGTTATCACCAAGAATCATACTGACATCAAGTACATGATCCGAGTCGAGCGCTACATTAGCCTAACCTGCAATACAACAATAACATAACACCAAAATTTATAAGGCTTAGTAAATAACAACTACAACAACATAACAACACATAGCATTCTTTACGATCTAACTTATCACCCTCAATATATCTTATATGTTTGGTGCATTTTGTGCACCTTTTTGCACACCTTTTGGTTATTTTTATGCATCTATTTAGTTTAGTTTATTTCATTTTACATGCATTTCATTAAAATTCATGTTAGTTTCTAGAACAAACTTATTTTTACATTTTTACTGTCTTTTCAGGTGATCCGGTGATTGAAGCGCACTTCAGGAGGTGCTGGGAAGCACGGTTGAAGGTTTCAGGACGATTGGATGAGAAACAAAAAAAAGTTGGAAAATCAAGTTTTTGCATGGAAATAGAGTCCAACACAGGTCATGTTGGAATTGCACTCAAAATGAAGCACATGTCGTGTTTGACCAAGAAGGGAGTTGTTGACCATGTTGAGCGTGGGTCGTGTAAATTTAGCCTATATCAACACGGGTGATGTTGGTCCACTCATGTAAATTTAAGCATTATACTTTAGAAGGAATCTCGAAGAAAGAATGGATTTTTCCACTCAACAAGGGCTGTGTTCGGCCCAATAACTGCTTTTTGGCAGTTTTTCTTTTTACTCTATCACGGGATTTTGGTTAATGGGACACACATCATTTCTAGAGCACTGGAGAAGGGAAATTTTGAAGGTTTTTGCAAGGTTTCAATTGTAATCGTTTGGAAACATTTGTTGTTGGACTTTGAAAGTCTTGTTTGCAGATTATTTCATCTTTTCTAGACTTGTTGATTGTTCTAACTATGTGTGGCTACAACACTAATTTTCCACTTTCATGTTTTGACTTATTGGTTGTGAATTCAATCATGTGTCTTGATGTTGCTTCTATATTCTATCTAGTGAATGTGATTTTGTTTTAATTGAATGTTTGATTCTAGCTTATTTCTAATTGGCTATCTGAATTAGGGTCAGATGAATCAGGTTATCTAAATCACAAAATCGGAAATTGCTTTGTGAATTAGAATAAGTAACAAATACTAAACTGATTTCTTTGAATGAATCAAGTTTGAATCATATTCACACACTTTACACTCTCGAGCTTGTAAGGAGTATCGAGTGTTGTTGGGAATATTCACTTCAAGCTTAATGCAACCTTTTGATTTCCATTTAAGAGCTTGTTTAGATTCAAATTAAAAGGTTAGGTTATTCTCAAAGAGCTTATTTTGAATTTGACAAATTGATGAATTATAATTGTTAGATAAAATTGAGTAATTATCATGTCATCTTTGAATCACGTTTCTAAATTGTCATACATGAAGTTGGAGCCATTTATAAAATCATTTACTTTTGGTGATGTTTATAAAATCATTTATAAAATATGAATCTATTTCAATTAGTTAATATTTATTTGTTTCTTTTATCATTTACTTGAATTATTGCATACAAAACCCCCTTTTTTACTTTTGGTAACGAAAATACATTACGCAAAAAGGTATAAACCTGTGCCTTTGTTGATAGACCCTATGTATCCTATACTATCTTTTAATGTAATACAAAAGTGTTCTTTTGGAGTGTATTGTAACCCTAATATTTGTTTAGTTTGACACACCTAACAAAATATGTCACATACAATATCCTAATTAATTTTTTACTAATTAGTTATTGTTTTCTGCCACCTCAGGAAAACTACTAATATCGTTTTACCATAAATTATCACCTAGCAAATCTGTAAAGACTAAACAATATTTCACCACTACCATAAACACCAATTTGGGAATCCTCCGTCAAAGGTTACATCATGTCCATTTTCCATTCCATATATAAACTATCACATGAACTTATTTCATCATATTATAGTATACTATCACCTTAATGATACATAATATAACAATATCATAATATATTAAATTCTCATATTATGTAACAACACTCAGCAATAAATATCTAGTGTTAGAGTAGAGTTAGTCATCTGGTTAATTAGCGGACTAATTCTAGCTTTGTTCTTTGACCATTACTGTATTTCAGTTTCCCACATACCAACACCTAATCAATGATTTAACAAGTTCCTTAGAACCTATAACCACGTACTACAAGCTAAAATCTATGACCATTTGTCACCAAACTGATTAAACTTCATAATATAAATCATACACATCCTATAATTCTTGTAATCTGGGGTTTATAACCCTCACTATGTAGGCTATGTATTTAACCATAAAATCTATCTATTAACTTACCATAAGCTTTATAATAGCACCATATAACGACTTCCCATAACACATACTCAGGTCTAACAACCCTCTATAGAATATTACATAAACGTAATTATTTAATAACGAGATACAATATACCTTAGCTATTCCCGTAACTCGACCCTCTTGTCTTCGTACACTCATAAAATTCTCTGGTCATAAACCTCCAGGAATACCTCTAGAGCTCCTCTCGACCAGTTGTGCAAAAAATCCTAAACGACACACAAAAGAGCTATTTATACTCATAAGTCTACTAAGGATTCACGCTGATACATGCTTAAGGTCGGGCCACGAAGTAAGCCATGTGTCCTCTTTAATCGCCATGTGTCTCGACCATTTAATGCATGTGCAAGACCTCACACCTCACATATGTCACATTGTGAATGATCTTTGCAAACAATCATAAAGTCTTCATACAAACTTCATTCTCGACAAACTTTGTTGACAATATCTTAAAAAAGATCAAGCTAGAAGATATCTTTGGAAGACTCTTAACATTGCCACATGACAACATTTTAAGCTAGTCTCAAAAGGACCTATCACATAAGTTTGAGCTAGATAAGATGATTTATATTCTTTTTTTAAGTTAGTCTCAAAATTCTTATGTATGTCTTTTGTCGATTGAATTCCTCTATGAATAATTAAAGGTAAATTATTCATATTTATATGTATGTATGTATATATATATATATATATATATATATATATATACATATATATATATATATATATATATATATATATATATATATATATATATATATATATATATATATATATATATATATATATATATATATGGGAAAAGTGAATATACCCTTAAGGGTATATAAGCTTAGGTACCCAAACTCATCATACTTCGTCGTTTTGTATCATATAATACATTCTAATTGTCCAATGTTCTTCTAATTTAACTTCTAACTTGATTTTCTTCCAAGATTTTAATAAACTACACGATTATCTTCCTCTTACATAATTTTTATTTTCAACTACAACATATATAGCCTAGTAGGTGTTCGGAAAAAAGATGTGATATAAAACAAAGGTAATAGTGAAATTTCAAAAATCTTGAAAGTAAATCAAGTTAGTAGTTGAAGTTTAAGAACATTAAGATGGATATATCAAACAAAACGACGTATTGTGGTATGTTTGGGTACCTAAGCTTATATACCCTTAAGAGTATATTCACTTTTCCCTATATATATATATATATATATATATATATATATATATATATATATATATATATGTGTGTGTGTGTGTGTGTGTGTGTGTGTGTGTTTATGTGAATTTATTAGATATTAGGTGTATATGATATCTATGTAAAAACTTACTTGGGAACATAATGAATATAACTAAAATAGATATTAAAAGCAAAAGATTATTTAGGATAAATAGTCTAAACAAAATTTCTAGTAATAGAAAAAGAGAACTCGTACATATAAACAACGCCTAAATCTGACTTCGTGAGAAGAAATTGTGATTTTTTTAAGTTTCAGCATAGTGGTGTGCGATTCAAAAACCGAAATTAAAAATCGGCTTATTTTTAGGAAAACAATCTAGATAAGAGTTGAAGATCTCATTGATGGTATTCCGTCGATATAAAGACATTCAAGAACGGAGATTGTACGAGAAAGATATGATTTTTATACAAACTTTAACACTCTAAGACTGTTAAAAATATAACTTTAAAAATAAATTGATAATTAGCCAACAAAGTCTAAACAAAAATTGTAGTACTCATCGATAGATACACATGGATATAAAGAACATCTAAAACGAAGCTCGTATGAAGATGATATGAATTTCTAAAAAACTGATAAAATTGCACGTAGGGATGTCAAAAACCCCCGTGGAACCCCGCTCCCGTGGGATCCCGATCCCGTATGGGACTAAATTTTTAAAAAATCCGGGAGCGGGAGCGGGGGCAAAATTAAACCCCGCTTATTTTCGGGACCGGGAGCGGGAGTTGATATTCCCGTCCCGTACTCCCGCGGGGCCCCGGTTGTACATTTATGTAAAAAATATATATTTAATATAAAATACATGTACAAAATAGATTTTCTAATTTAAATGTAGGTTAGGTTTCACTTTCCCGTTTTCAATTAATAGATATTGAAGAGGTAGTGAATTGATCATATATTTTTGGATATGTAAGTATTTTATATTTGTAATATTGGATTTGTCATATTTTATATTTTTAAAATTGATGGAATTGTCGTTTTGTAATATTGAATTCGTAATGTTGAATTTTTAATTTTTTAGTTTCTAAAAGATTATGTTTTAAACTTTTAAAGTTATTAAAAACAAGCTTTTTGGCCTAACACAAAGTAGTCGTTTAGCAAAAAAAACGAATTTTAAGCGGGGGAACCGGGGCGGGACCGGGGGTGATGGAGGTAACCGGGAGCGGGACCGGGGGCAGCTATTCCCGCTCCCGTTTGGTCCCGTTGACATCCCTAATTGCACACGCTTGGGCGCGCACTAACAAGGTGCGCGACATGCACCGACAACCGACCAGATTTTTCCATGTGTCACCTTTCGACCGTAGTCACACCAACGCTCCCGAAAAGAGGCACAACGTTCCCAGAAATATGCATGGCATGCTCTTCAATTTTCCAACTATAAATAAAAAGTTATTTGCAACCATTCTCCTCACACATTTCCATCCATTCCCTTTGGGACTCTGTTGTACACTTAACCCCTTTACTCTCTAGTTCTCGACAGCTTTAGCGCGACCCTTCAGCATCAGAGAGCCGATGGAATAGATGTTCCGTAGTTAGAGTTTTTCCCGCATAATTACTAGTTCTCGTTAGAAAAGTCTGTAAGTTAAGCTACACTTATTTTAATTCAAGTGTAAGTTATATTTATAATCATAATTGTTATTATGAACCTATAAATAAAAATTTTCAGTGATTCCAAATCAAAATACTGATTGATCTACTTATAGGAGTGATGTCTAGGTTGGATTTAGTAAGGTGTTTAAAGTGGGATTTTTCTAATAGTATACTGTGAATACCAAGTGGGATTTTACTTATAGGAGTGATGTCTAGGAGTGATGTCTACGTTGTAACCTATGTTTGGAAGTCAATGGTGACATTGATTGTATTTTAATATAATGAAATAACTTATGTTATCTCAAATTGTTTTAATCAATCTAGGATTTTCCGCAACACAAGAACTTAAAGCGTCAAGAAAAAGTTTTAAATCAGTTATGAAAATATGGGACTGTCACAGTTGATATCAGAACATTAGTTTAAGAGAACTAGGAATTTAGATATTCTCTAGACTTGTAATTAGAAGCTAAGGATGAAAGGTGAGTTGTGTGATAAATGTTTTAGGATAGATGCCTAAATTACCATACAGACAAGCACTAGCAGGCTATAGGAAGACGACTTAATTTCTAAAATGCCTTAACTGCTTTTATGTGCTAAATATATAGTAAGTAAAATAATACTATACTAAATTACTCGTATTCTTTGGGTATAGAACGAAATGATGATTACTAGGAGCGGTAGAGTCGTCAAAACTTGTAACATCTCAAAATTTCAAACAAAAATTTTCATTTTTAAATTTCACAAAAACATAGTTCATAGCATCAACCCATGCCAAAATGTAATTGTCAAATATGAAATATCATTAAACAAAGTCAAGTATCCCAGAATCCAGATAAACCCTAATCATCAAGCTGGCATGTACAATCATGTCGGTGCCTTCCAACAATCTCGTGATGTACCTGAAATACATTTAATCAAAATTGTAAGCACAAAGATTTGTGAGTTCTCCAAAATACCATATACACAAATAATTAGCCTCTTGTGATTAAACCTGATAAGGACCATCCGGTCATGTGTCTCAGTGAAGAGTCTCCGGTCTCATGTCTTGGTATGGACCCTTTGATCATAGCTCAACGGATACACAAAATAATATAACAACATAAGTCACAAAGACCGAATGCATAATAACACATAAACAGATAAGAACCTTCGGTCCATAACATGAATAAGATCCTCCGGTCACACAAAAGTAACCACACGAGTAAGTATAGTGAGAAGACTCGCCTTTCGCTGGAAAGCAAACAATCTTGCACCTAAATTGTTGGTCTAGACTCCGCCTAATGATGTTACATTCAGCTCTAATTAATAATTCATACTAATAACCTATGAATGCTAGACCGAGTCTCTCTACAACATCTCAGAAGGGTGAAAATACCATTTTGACCTTCCTTGATCAAAGGTCCACAAATTGACCAAAAGCTGAAAAGTCAACGAAAGCCAACACCCAGCAAGTATGCTAGGTGTACAACCAACCATGCATGCATGGGGGGGGGGGTCTCAGCGCTATGTTGCGCATAGCTGGGAATACGAATGACGTACTCCTCAGACTTTGACTCCTCAATTCATTTGGTCTTAATCCGTTAAGACAAATGCTACAAAAACAGATCTGAGCTTAATAAGGCCTATTACTTCATAAAGTCGTGGACTTTAAGCCTTAGCATGGTTGAACAAGTCCCAAACTCACAAACTCTAACCTTCTCAACATAAAAGTCCACCTAATGCATGCATGGAGAGGATTATAAAACAAGCTCCCATTTCTATGAATCTAGACAACCAAATACACTTAAAAGGACAGGAGTTATGCTTTGGAGTTCACCAAACTGACAAAATCTCCAAACTTAGGACATAGAACCCTAAAAATGGACCCAAAACATTAACTAACACAACAGTGAGCAAGTTTCGAACTTCATACCTCTGGAAGATGCACCAACAAGACTAGAGTTCAGATCTAAGAGCTAGAAGCACAAGCTCAAAGCTCCTTATTCACCAAAAGCTTCACAAGAACACTTAAATGAGCCACAAAGACTCACACAAGTTAGGAGCACGAATTCAGGGTTTGAGGCAGGTTAGATGCTGGAAATGAGGCCATCATGTTCCTTAAATAGGGTCATATGAGGTAATTAGGGTTTTACTCTGAGCCTAGTATGCCCAGTGTACCCTCTAGTATGCCAACATACTAGGTGGCCTCCACGATCATGCAAAGTGCATGAGTACGGTGTGCGTACACATGCGCACACCCCGCGTACTCAATTGCCACCTTTTATCAATAAGGACTACCCTTGACAACTACATAAAAGATTAAGGCTAGAGAACTATACCTTTTTTTTCGGGATGTTACAAATCTCTCCCACTTGGATCAAACTTCTCCCTCGATGTCATCCTCCGGAAACAACTCTGGATATTGCTCACACATCTCGGAATCCGGCTCCCAAGTCAACTCCGGGCCTCTACGATGCTGTGACTAAACTTTGACCAAGTGTACTACCTTGTTCCTCAATGTCTTTACTTTCCTATCCAAGATCGCCACTGGCTTCTCAATTTAATTCAGATGATCATCAACCTGAATATTCTCTAACGGAACCACTACCCTCTCATCGGCTACACACTTCCTAAACTGGGATACATTGAAGGTGTCATGAATATGAATTAGCTCCTTAGGCAGATCTAACGGATAAGCTACCTTACCCACTCGAGAAACCACCCTGAAAAGATCAATGAATCTAGGGCCCAACTTGCCCCGCTTCCTGAATGGGATCACACCCTTCCATGGTGATACCTTCAGGAGAACAAAGTTGCCGACCTAAAATTCTAGCTCGGAACATTGCCAGTCTGCGTAACTTTTCTGAAGACTCTGGGCATTCAGTAACCTCTATCCGACCTTATGAATAAGCTCTGTCGTCTTAAGCACTATGTCAGTGCTCCCCATCACTCTCTGTCTGATCTGTCCCATACAAAAGATCAAAGGGGGGCATATCGATGTTGTACTGATGTTTGTTGTTGTAAGAAAACTCAGCCAAGGGAAGGTACGAGTTCTAATTGTGACATCCCCAATTGCACGACCAGAAAAGACTAATTTGTTTATCCTTTGTTTTAAAATCAGAGTAATCTTTTAAAGAAAACAGTGGCAGAATTTGTTCCCAAAACAAAATAAGATCAGAATTTATCAAAGAATTTCTTTAAAGAAATGTATTTTCATTAAATAACAAAATCTCAGGATGTCATGTTCCGATACAGACCAAAGCATAAAAAGTATAGAATAGACCTTACAACAATTATTTATAACTACTGATCTATAATCCAAAATCTCTCGTCAAGTCCACCAACTTGTACTCTTGTGCCATTATCTGTTATGCAAAGAAATCTGAGTAAGTCAGGCTTGGGGGTCTGGTGAGCATATAAGGTTTTCATCCCATAATGTTATATCATATATTTATATAAATAGAACATTCAAACTTGTATAATTTCATCATATAAAGGCAAATCTTATCCCACCCCATCCATCCTCACAACTACACTATCTAAACTCTCGTATCTAAAATTTTCCTCTTTACCTGATCCCTACTCACGGATCTAAAACTATCCTCTTCACCCGATCCATACTCACGAATCTAAAGCTAACCTTTTCACCTGATCCATACTCACGAATCTAAAACTAACCTTTTCCCCTAATCCATACTCACGGATCTAAAACTACCTGATCCATACTCATGGATCTAAAACTAACCTCCTGATCTAATCTATACTCCTGGATCAATAATTGTACCCAATCCATACTTCCGGAATAGGGACAATTAACTATACCTTAATCCTGATCTGATCCAAACTCTCAGATCAATAATTGTGCCCAATCCATACTCCTAGACTAGGGACAATTAACTTAGTCTAAATCCATACTTCCGGAATAATAACAATTTTTATCTCTTTACCTGATCCATACTCCTGGATCTAAAACTAACCTCTTAGTCTAATCCATACTCACGAATCTAAAACTAACCTCTTGATCTGATCCATACTCACGGATCTCATATACCTATGTCTACCCAACATATTTGTAGATATAAAATACATATACAATTTGACTCATTTAAAACAATATAAAACATCCATTCCACACTCATCTCAAATAAACAACAATATATAAACACATAGCATGTATTTCATGGCAAATACTTCATATTTATGTGTTACAAGAGAGTGACTACACACTCACTTAAACATATACTTAATACATTCAAACAATAATTATATAAATATCGTGTTTATAAAAGGGACTAGACACTCACCTGATCATAAGATGATCGGGCAGCACTACGGCTTGTAGAAGTAGTATTCTTCAGTGAAACTGTGATCTCTTCACACACCGGGCCTCTCGCGAGCAGAGCTTCGGCTCGTAAACTCTTTTATTCTCGGGATCTTCAAAACTTCGGGACTTTCTTTGTGTCTCGAGATGATACCGGGGCTTCGGGCGATTAAAATAGGGCTTAGAGAGAGTATCAGGATTTGGGGAGAAGAGATTGAGCAACCAAACTCGGCTGCCCCTTGAATTCTATTTATAGGGCTGATTTTATGGATTCATGTCGTGAATATCAAATATTCACGTCGTGAGTTCAGTCGTCACTGCATTCATCATCACAAGTTGCATCTGTCAGGCTCCAGAAGTCATAAATACTGAGTTCGCATCGTGAACACTGTATTCACATCGTGAACTCGAACAGTTTTGGGCTTTCGCACCCCGAACTTCAGAAATTCATAACTGTCGCATACAAACTCCGATTTGGACGTTCTTTATATCTACGCATAGGTAAACACAAGATCTAAAACTTTCATTTAGACTTCGTCGACTAATTTTGACTTTATTTTTATTATATTATTTATATATTATTTTTAGTAGGCCAGGACTGAAAAACTCCATTGGAAACTCATAACTTCTTTGTCTGACGTTCGTTTTTGTCTGTATTTTTATTGTTGGACTACTATCGATGAGATATTCGATTCTTATTTAGATCATTTCGGCTAGAAATCACTCGATCTCATATTCGAACTTCGGGCTGCATACTGCTAATGCTGAAACTTCGAAAAATCATAACTTCCTCATACGAAGTCAGATTTAGACGTTCTTTTTATGCATGCTCTTAGTTTAATGTATTCTACGACTTTCATTTAGATTTCTAAGGCCAAACATCACTCTAACATAAATTCACTATTTACATTGTGTTGTGTCGTGCCGGTTCTGTCACGAAACTTCGACAGGTCATAACTTCTTCGTTATAACTCGGATTTTGGCATTCTTTATATGTACGGAATCCTTGTAACATATACTATAAATTAGTTAAAATTAATCCTTCTAAATAATCCTCCATCAAAAAGTCATTTTTGGTGCTTATCATTTCTAAATTGACTAGCCTAGATTTACGGGCGTTACAATTATCTCCTGCTTAGGATGATTACGTCCCGGAATCATCAACGGAAATAGGGTTTGGATAATGATTACATATGTTATCTCTTCATCCTAGGTAATAACTATAAGTTCTATGTTTCCTCGAAAGAGTATTTAAATCTTGGAATTCTTGAGAGCAGATAGTGCTCAATCCTGCATCTGCTCTTCGTACTATGTTGGACTTTTAATCGTAACCTTCGAGTTACAAAATAAATCCTTATTGAGGACTCCTTATTCTTCTTAGAACAAGTAGTTTCATTTATCTGTTTGTAACAGACCGATGGGTCGTGTTCTAACAACCTCTCATCGTATGATGCAACGTTTAGACTCAAGTCTCTTAGAGTCAAATTCCAAAATGGAATATACCTTCCTTCATAGTATAATGTGATATAATCACATTTTTACATGTATCATTTCTAGCTACAAGCTTCCTTAACAATGAGCATGATGCTATCGATCACATTGATTTCAATCTTCTGACTTGAGTCAGATGCTACCTCGAACTTGGTTCTATAAACCACGTAATTACCTCATCGTAGTCGGACTCAATTTGATATGACCGCTAGGGTCAGAATATCAATCATCTTCTTAGTCACTACCGAAACAATGGTAACAACATACTTGAATAAAAAACAAACTCAATTACAAGCTTCTTGGTAACCTTGTGACTTTCCCTGATCCAAGCGCGAGTCCTGTGCTTCTGGTAGTATATGCATCTAATACCTCTCACACCTACTCATACCCGTCCCAAGTATTGTCCCGCACTCGACCAAGTCACCATACAAGAAAATCACACAACAATTTCACACATATGAAAGTGTCCAAATTATCATAGAAATTTCCATAGACTTTACTAGGATTTCTTCATTGCTCAATCTACAATCATCAATGCTACTTCAACTCGATTGGTGATGGAAATTAAAGACGATGGGACAACTTCAAGAATTACACCAACCGTTCCATCATCCTGCCAATCGAAGGTGTACTTCAGACGCACCGTACTCTTCTAAACGTTCTGTTAGTTTATCAGACATATTCTAAAGGAAAGATACCACTTACAACATCTTCCGATAGGTCTCATTCACTATCATAAGCCTTTTCCTTTCCTCCATTTACTCAATTCTCTACGAGTCTTCACCATGAAGTTTTGTACATCCATGCAGAGTTCGGTGTACCGACGAGAATTTAAGATAAGAAAGCTTCATTTACAATAAATGTATAAATCTCCTTATCGCTCTGAAACGTTTACATGCTAGTTCTAATATCGTAGTCATACGCTTAGAATCCTAAATACATAAGGTTTCCAGATCCGGTCGGCAACATACCATAGATCCGAACAAATAATAGCATCAATATAGCTATCACACAAGACATTTAGCACATAAAAGCATTTTAGGCATCATTCCTAAAATAAACTAGTGCTTGTGTCAATTTATGTGTACTACCTAACATATTTTAGACACACTCCTCACAATAATTATTTAGCATTCTAAGTTTAAGTCTAGAAATCCTACAAATTCCTAGTTCGCTTAAACTAATGCTCTGATACCAACTGTGACATCCCCAATTTCACGGCCAGAAAAGACCAATTTGTTTCTACTTTGTCTTAAAATCAGAGTAATCTTTTAAAGAAAACAGTTGCGAAATTTGTTCCCAAAACAAAATAAGATAAGAATTTATCAAAGCATTTCTTTAAATAAATGTATTTTCATTAAATAACAAAATCTCGGGATGTCATGTTCCGATACAGACCCTAAGAATAAAAAGTATAGAATAGACCTTACAACAATTATTTATAACTACTAATCTATAATCCAAAATCTCTCATCAAGTCCACCAACTTATACTCTTGTGCCATTACCTGTAATGCAAAGAAAACTGAGTGGGTCAGGCTTGGGGGCCTGGTGAGCATATAGGGTTTTCATCCCACAATGTTATATCATATATTTATATAAATAGAACATTCAAACTTATATAATTTCACCATATAAAGGAAACTCTTATCGCACCCCATCGATCCTCACATCTACACGATCTAAACTCTCGTATCCAAAATTTTCCTCTTTACCTGATCCCTACTCACGGATCTAAAACTATCCTCTTCACTCGATCCATACTCACGGATCTAAAGCTAACCTTTTCACCTGATCCATATTCACGGATCTAAAACTAACCCTTTCCCCTGATCCATACTCACGAATCTAAAACTACTTGATCCATACTCACGGATCTAAAACTAACCTCCTGATCTGATCCATACTCCCAGATCAATAATTTTACCCAATCCATACTCTTGGAATAAGGACAATTAAGTATACCTTAATCCTGATATGAGCCAAACTCTCAGATCAATAATTGTGCCCAATCCATACTCCCGGACTAGGGACAATTAACTTACTCTAAATCCATACTCCCGGAATAATAAAAAGTTTTATCTCTTTACCTGATCCATACTCTTGGATCTAAAACTAACCTCTTAGTCTAATCCATATTCACGGATCTAAAACTAACCTCTTGATATGATACATACTCACGGATATCATCTACCTATGTCTACCCAACATATTTGTAGATATAAAATACATATACAATTTGACTCATTTAAAACTATATAAAACATCCATTCCACACTCATCTCAAATAAACAACAATATATAAACACATAACATGTATTTCATGGCAAATACTTCATATTTATGTGTTAAAAGAGAGTGACTACACACTCACCCAAACATATACTTAATACATTCAAACAAGACTTGTATAAATATCGTGTTTATAAAAGGGACTATACACTCACCTGATCAAAAGATGATCGGGCAGCACTACGGCTTGCAAAAGTAGTATTCTTCGGTGAAACTGTGATCTCTTCACACATTGGGCCTCTCGCGGGCAGAGCTTCAGCTCATAAACTCTTTTCTTCTCGGGATCTTCGGAACATCGGGACTTGCTTCGTGTCTCGGGATGATATCAAGGCTTCGAGGGATTAAAATAAGGCTTAGAGAGAGTATCGGGAGTGGGAGAGAAGAGATTGAGCAACCAAACTCGGTTGTCCCTTGAATTCTATTTATAGGGCTGATTTTATGGATTCACGTCGTGAATCTCAAATATTCACGTCGTGAGTTCAGTCGTCAGTGCATGCGTCATTGCAAGTTGCATCTGTCGGGCTCCAGAAGTCATAAATACTGAGTTCACATCATGAACACTGTATTCACGTCGTGAACTCTGACAGTTTTGGGGTTTAGCGTCCTGAACTTTAGAAATTCATAACTTTAGCATACAAACTCCGTTTTCTCCAGTCTTTATATCGACACCTAGGTAAAGCAAGGTCTATAAATTTCATTTAGACTTCGTCGGCTAATTTTGACTTTATTTTTATTATATTATTTATATATTATTTTTAGTAGGCCGGGACAGGAAAACTCTGTTAGAAATCCATTGCTTCTTCGTCTGACGTCCGTTTTTGTGTGTCTTTTTACCGTTGGACTACTATCAATGAGATCTTCGATTCTTGTTTAGATCGTTTCAGCTAGAAATCACTCGATCTCATATTCGAACTTCGGGCTACATACTGCTAATGCCGAAACTTCGAAAAATCATAACTTTCTCATACGAAGTCAGATTTAGACGTTCTTTTTATGCACGCTCTCGGTTTAACGTATTATACAACTTTCATTTACATCGCTAAGGCCAAATATCGCTCTAAAATAAATTCACTATTTACGTTGCATTGTGTCGTGCCGGTTCTGTCGCGAAACTTCGACAGGTCATAACTTATTCGTTATAACTCAGATTTTGGCGTTCTTTATATGTACGGAATCCTTGTAATATATACTATAACTTATTTAAGATTTATCCTTCTAAATAATCTTCCATCCAAAAGTCATTTTTGATGCTTATCGTCTCTAAATTGACTAGCCCGGATTTATCGGCGTTACACTAACTCCCCCAAAAATCCATAACTCAAGCGTGAACCATATCCTTGAGCATCTTAATTGTCCACTCTCTCTTGCCATCAGTTAGTGGATGTTACACGATGCTAAAATATAGCTGGGTAACCAACTCTTCATGAAATTTTTTCTAGAATCTGGAAGTAAAATACACATCATGGTCATGCACTATAGATGTCGCACTCCGTGCCGAGCCACCACCTCTCGAACATAAACCTCAGTCATCTTCTCCGTGAAAGAGTTCTCACTTATAGCTAAGAAGTGAGCACTCTTTGTCAACCGGTTCACTATCACTCAGATAGTGTCCGCACCCCTCGTAGTCCTTAGTAAATTGGTAATGAAATCCATAAAAATCTATTCCCATTTCCATAGGGGAACCACCGGAGGATGCAACTTGCCATGAGGGCGTTGATTCAATGCCTTGACCTTTCGGCAGGTCAGACCTCTCTACAAACCATGCCACCTATCTCTTCATACACGGCCACTAGTAATTATGCTTCAGATCAAGATACATCTTTGTGGCCCCTGGGTGGATAGAAAACCTCGACTTATGGGCCTCCTACATCAAAATTTGTCGGGTTCCACCCACATATGGCACCTATAATCGCCCATGAAGAGTTAAAATCCCTCTACCGTCAATATTAAAATGTGAAATTTACCCAATCAGCAACTCACTCTTACGGTTTTCCTCCTTTATGGCCTCCTCTTGTGCCTCCTTGATGACATCTAAAATCGGAGTCATCACTGTCATCCTCAAACATAAGTCTCGTATCGGGATACACATTGCGTGGCGGCTCAGAGCATTAGCCATTATATTAGCCTTTCCTGGTTGATATAGAATCTCACAATCATAGTCCTTCACTACATCCAACCACCTCCTTTGCCTCATATTGAAGTTGGGATGATTCATAAGGTACCTCAGGCTCTTATGGTCCGTGTATATGGTACACCGGACTCCATAGAGATAATTGATGGGTTTTAAGCATAACTACAAATGCTATGTGTTTATACAACCCTATTGCTATGGATATAGGTTTTTCACTAGCTGAACATGCAAACTTGAATACCAAAGGAAAACCCTATAACTAGTACATAATTTAAAATTTGCACAAAAATAGGGTTTAGATGTTTACCTTACTTGCTATGTAGTAATAACAAGAACACCTTGAAGATCTTTGACTCTTGAAAGAAAGTGTCTCAAGTGTGACACCTCTAGTGGTTTACAAATACTATGTAAGAGGATGAGTGGAGAGAAGAGGAGGCACACTAGAATTTTTGGCTCTATTAGGGTTCTTAGAAGGTGGGCCGAAAATCCTAAGGGTAACCCTACTTATATACTTGTGGTTGCTTAGTCCCAAAGCTAGGGTTTGTAGGTGGAAACCCTAATTCACGGCTTAAGGGCAAAGCAGCCCATGGACTCCCTAATTAGAAGCCTTGGACAAAAACTTATAGGGCCTTCCTATAATTTTCATCCACCCTTATCTAAGGGGTCTAGGAGCCCAGTTTCACAACTATCAATGATTTGCAAGACAGCCCCTGCATTATTAATCAATTTCTTTAATCCCAAAATTAATTCCAAATTATTTTCTAATTAAATACTAATTAATAATATGAATTCTAATTAACATATTATTCTTATAATACATTAATAAATCATTTTAATCATCATTTTATTATTCCAAATAATAAATTCAACTCATTCTCCAATAATCATACTGTCAAGTTGCATGAGTGAAGGCAACCCAAAAGGACTTATGCTACTATCAATTCAAGTATATACCAATTATAGTTATGGGCTTAGACACCTATTCCAACAGTCTCCCACTTGGATAAGTCTAATAACTATGATTGCAAATATAACTTCAAAAATTGATCAACACATTCTAGCTCTCAAAAGCTACTAGTAAACTCTGACCTAGTCAGTTGTATGTCCTTAGATAAGGGAGCATATGATCCTTTATTCTGTAAGATATCATGTCGACAAATGACAGGGAATATAATCATTCTCATTATCCAATAGTTTGTTTCCCGATTTCTTATTTGTATGACAAGGATTCTAATTGAATATATCAATTCAGTCCTCACCGTGCCGGACACATAAGTCAACACTAAATCATTGAGGGGCCCAAAATATCGCTTTTCCCCTTAGGGAAAAAGGAACATATAAACTTTGACTTTATCGTTGTACTATTTACTCATCAAAATATACACAACAATACGTTTTATAATAGCAAGTTACTGATGCATTTACGCATTATCGATGCACAACCAACTTGTAAACAACAACTTATATATATCTCAGTTTAATGATTATACAATATTATCATCTCATACATGATAAATTCCATGAAGTAATTCAATGAGTGTGGGTTTTATCCAATACTCAAGTCCTTATTTCAGGAGTACTCATGAACGTTGCAACAAACTATTGCTATATCTTAACATTTAGACAATCTACAAGCCAATTCATGACAATCTTAATTCACCACTTACTTCCAAATTATTATCGACTGTGGATATTTGAATAATCCAATTATTAGGGAAGTAAAACATGCAAAGGTGAAACACACTGATAAACAATTGACAAAATATAGTAAACAACACTTATAAATAAATCTCCATTATCAAATCATCAAATGTCAATTACATTTATATTGTTACATCTTTTTGAATATCTATCTAATCACTAAAACTAATATCATCCTTTAGACCAATGTTCCTTTCATGATGAACGTGCTTGATCCTACTCAGACCCTTTGTGAGGGGATCTACAGGATTCGCTTCTGATGATACCCTCTTAACGATGAATAGTCCTTCTTTTACCTAATGTTTAATGAAATGGAATTTTCTATCGATATGTCTAGATCTGCGATGATCCCTTGTTTCCTTAGTTAAGGTAACCACTCCTTCATTATCGTAGAAAAACTCCATAGGTTCCTTTATGGATGACACTACTCCAAGATCTACGATATAGCCTCCTTTGACTCTTTGCTCGTGGCTATATACTCTGATTCATAGGTTGAATCAACCACTGTCTCTTGCTTGGAAATTTCCCAAGTCACAACTCCTCCATTAAGGGTAAATACCCAACCTAACTAAGAACGGAAGTTGTCTCTATAAGTTTGAAATCTGGTGTCACTATACCCTGTAACTCTTAAGTCATAATTACCGCCAAGTACAAGAACCAGTCCTTTGTCCTTTGTAGATATTTAAGAATGTTCTTAACCACTACCTAGTGAGCCTTACCTGGGTTTCCTTGATATGGACTAACCATGCTCAAAGCAAAAGCCACATCAGGGTGAGTACATGTCATAGCATACATGATCGATCCAACGCTGAAAGCATATAGAACTCGACTCATTTTTGCTATCTCAGCGTCGTTACTCGGATTCTGAGTCTTACTTAGTTTGGAATTACTCTGGATAGGTAACTCTCCTCTCTTGGAATTCTCCATGTTAAAATGCTTTAGCACCTTATCCAAGTATGTACTTTGACTAAGTCCAAGTAGTTTTCTACTCCTATTTCTCAAAATTCTTATTCCTAGAATATAAGCAGCTTCTCGTAGATCCTTCATAGCGAAACACTTTCCAAGCCAATACTTAACTTCCTGCAAGGTTTGAATGTTGTTTCCTATGAGTAGTATGTCATTAACATATAATACTAGAAAGCTAACTATACTCCCACTAGCTTTGACACATACACATGACTCATCCTCACTCCTAGAGAGACCAAACTCTTTGACTTTCTCATCGAAGCAAAGATTCCATCTGGAAAAAGCTTGCTTTAATCCATAGATTAATTTCTCAAGCTTACACACTCTATTGGGGTACTTAGTATCCACAAATCCTTCTAGCTCATTCATGTAAACATCCTTAACCAATTTTCCATTAAGGAAATAGGTTTTAACATCCATCTGCTTCTTTTCATTTTTTCATACTTGGACTGGATCTCGTTGTCCACTGCCTCTTTTCATTTTGCTGACTCAGGGCCTTCCATGGCTACATGGTAGTTTGAAGGCCCAACCAAATATACCAGTGTACTATCACTGATAAAAGTATCACTATCGATAGTACTATGGAATCCATAAAACTTTGTTGGAATTCTAACTTGATTGGAATGTCTAGGAGGTAACGAATCTTCAATCGGTTCAAAAGGAATTTCTTCCTCAGGTTGAGTGTTAGTGTTAGAGGTTCCTGTTGGATTAGTATCTAAGTCCATAACTATATATGGTATGTACTTGACCCGATTGGCATGGTCCATTTGGTTTGCATGCCATCATGCGTTTAGATAGACTAAAATGAGAGAAATAACACTTAAGGTTTATTAATATGCTATAAGTTCTAATATATTAACTAGATTATATAATTAGTATCGATCAATAATTTATTTGGAATGAATTAAGTGATCAAAAGGAGACTAATTAAATATATGGGTTGATTGTGTAAATCATCCATACTTGTATAGTGGGCTAATACTCCATGGATTATCAAGTTGGGCTAAAACCCATAGGATGCTCCATGGTGTTTTTGTACCCATGGATCATGGAAATGAAAGGCCATGGAAATTAGGGTTTACATGGTGTAACCCTAGTTGGGCTAGCCGATTTCACGAAGTGTCTCATTTCTCTAAAGTTATTCTAAGTGTATTTGGTGTTGTGTGAACCATTTGAGGTGTCAGACATGGGGCACTAGGCTCTTAAGCTCCATGGAATCAAGATACATCAAAAGGTATGTCTTCTAACTTATATTATTCCATATGAATCAATGTTTTGTATGCTAGTTAGGATAATACCTTGGAATATTTATATTTGAATATATAATAGAGAAAACATAGATCCAAGGTATTTAGGGTTGCATGTACACTTATGAGTGTTAGAATGCTCAAAACCCAACAGTGGTATCAGAGCCTAGGCTTGTTTTCTTTTTATACTTGCTTAAATTGTTGAAAAATCGAAGTTTGTTACTGTCTGAATAGCAGACTCGCCGAGTCCAAGAGTAAAATCATCTAACTCGCCGAGTTGGTTCATGCACTCGACGGGTTGGTCCCCCAGACAACATATCTTCGACTGTTTTGGCTGGAATTTGACTAGGAACATTACCCTAAGCTGTTTTTTGTAACACCCATCAAAATTAGGTCAATAACAATCACATGTGATTATACCAATCATGTAATGTGATTTTGTTAAACTAGTAATGTAGTAAACTCACTATGTATTTCATGACAATGCCAATATAAATATGAACTTTCATACATACTTTATAGTATAAATCAAAGTATACATCCATACAATTCCAAAACTATGGAAAACATCTAAATCTGACTTCGCGTGAAGAAGTTATGATAAACTGAACACTATAAAATCTATATAATAAGAGGAATTTAAAATAGGATTAGAAATAGCTATTTGAACCTAATATAGAGTTGTAGTACTCGGATTTAGCTACGCGTGCATATAAAGAACGTCAAAAACGGAGTTCGTATGCAAAAGCTATGACCTTCCAAAGATGCAGCTGTCTTAATGCATGACACGTGGCAAGAAACCCTAGCCGCCTTAAGCCACGACGTGGCAATTAAGGCCACGACGTGAAACATATCTGGGACACTAATCGGGGCTAGAAAACACGTGTTGAAGCTATGGGGTGACTCATGGATGGCAACGACGTGACCCTAGGTATGCCACGATGTGAAATGGACCAGAAGAGCCTATAAATAGCGATCAAGACCATTTCATTCCTTACACCTTCTACTTTCTTTCTTTCTCATTTCCGAAGGCCGTTTTCCTTCCCGAGCCTGACTACGATGAGCTTCTGTCCGTTTAGATTCTATAGATCACGATATTAAGGTGAGTTTCACGGCCCCACTTTCTAATATTTTTGAGGGAAAACTCATGCTAAATATTATATACACAATAATATTATATCTATATGATAGTGTATTAATATCAACATAGGGAGTTATATTAACCAGGATATAGTTGTTCTAAATATAATATTTTGAATATACACAACTATTATCAACTTATTAGCATGTTATTATAAAAATGTAGATCTTGAGTTATACTTAAGATTCTATATATATGTTGTGTGCAATATAGTTTCGAAGTTATATTCAGAAGTTCTATATGTTAATTTATAAAGTATGTTGTTGTTATTGGTTTTATGTCAAGATAAAACCTGGTTTTACTTCAAGTTATAACTGTTATACTGCCTAAATGTTATGAAGTTAGGAGTACTGTTTAAAAGCATAGTCTAGTAACTTAGGGTTTTAGATATGAAAATGCTTTTGTTGTTAGGACTATAGAACGCCGTAAAAGTCTACATGAGCTACCTCATTCATCATATAAGATTGGGGATCTTAGTGGAAGTCCTCTGACCTATAACCGTTAATCCCGTGTGAGCGAGGAAGTCGTGTATGAATAAGATACGGGTTGATGACCCCACTCGTGTTATTAATTACAACCCAAGACAAGCGAGTGACGATCTGTTCCTTTTATTTGTTATTGTTCCGGCATCGATGAAGCGTATGGTATTGTTTCTCATGGTAAATCATAAGTGTATTCTTTCTCATGGTAAATCATGAGTGTATTGTTTCTCATGGTAAATCATGAGTGTGTTTTGTCAGAGGTTTTGTTGTCAAGCAGCGGTTACAGACTCATGTTAGCAACTTGTTAGAAACATTATACTTCGTCATTATACAGGTATTAATGGTAAGTATAAGTTTCCCCTACTTATACCCTAGGTACTACTTGTATATTAAGTAGATAATTATACCTAACACACATACTCATATAGAATTGAAATAGAATTATACGTAGTGTTTTTAATTGTATAGAATTGAAATAGATTTATACGTAGTGGTTTTACTCGTATAGAATTGAAATAAGATTTATACGTAGCAACTTTCATTTGTATGGAATTACAAACACTTATATTCCTAGTATATGAGACTTATAGGTATATACTTATTTGGTAAGTAAACTTTTATACATAGGATATATATAGTAAATGTTGGAAAGTCAAAATTATACTTTCAAAACTATACTTTTGAACTTGAGAAAAAGTGTTATTTTTATATGGAGTCAAAACCTGTGAACTCACCAACTTTATGTTGATGTATTTTAAATTGCATGTGTTTTCAGGAAGTTGATAACTATGATACGAGAAATGACGTTATACTACCCGGTGTTTCCATCGACGACCGAGGTGTGACATTTTTGGACTTGTAAACCTATTTTTGATGTGGTAATGTTCATCCTAATCCAATTTCAAAGATAGTTGTCAATAGATTCATGTTTTGTACTTGTTTAATGGTTAGACTAATTTCATGGAAAAGTTTGATTTGAATTATCTTGTTCTTATGAGTTGCTTAGATTAATAGAAAAGTTATGTAATAATGTGTTTTCAATCCAAATTAATCTAAGAGTTGATTCTAAAATGTGATTTTGTAACTTGTCCTCAAGTTATATGAAAATTCACATATAAGATTCATAAAACTCATAAATATTTCCATAAGTTATGAATAAGGAAGAGTCATATTCTTTTAATGGTTTAAAGTCTTCCATAACTTGTCCTCAAGTTATGGAACTTGAAGAGCTTTTTTTTAATTAAAACTACTTTAAACTCATAACTTATGGAATTGAATAGTTTTTGAATTGTTCAAAAATTTTCCTCAAGTTTTGGAATTTATAAAGTTTCCCTCATCAATACTTTAATTCCAAGTTAAGCCCTTAGAATTTTAAAAGTTAAAATTCTACCCTTATACTATTATAATATTATAAGTTAATATATATATATATATATATATATATATATATATATATATATATATATATATATTTATGTATGTATGTATGTATAAGCCGGTCTATAAGGGGGGGGGGTATAAGGTTACTGCGTATAAAATGGTAGTTTAATGGGTGTCCGCTCTCACCCACCGCTTCCTTGACTGGTGGAGGGTTGTTAGCCGAACGGGTAGGACAACGATTATAATTCTCCTTTCATTAAAATTATTAATGATAAATACTAAGTAACTAAAATCTTATTAATACCCAATCTTAGTTACTTAGGAAAATGTGAATTTGGTGCGAACCCTTGAAATTACACTTTACACTTTGCTTAAGTCGGTTAGTGGGGCGTTTGTTGGTAACCGGCACACTTGCTTGATTGACATGGTAGGCAAAGGGTAACTTAATATTTATCATAGTATCGGTGCAGCGCGTATGGTTAACCGACACATCGATTGAGGGGTAAATATTAAGGGTACCAAGTATATTTGTGTAACACTCGTTAATTAAAAAAATAAATAAATAAATAAATAAATAAATGAAGGACTCATAGCCCTATAATAAATAATTATTTATGCATGGTGTTGGGTTCGAGGAGTTAATTGCCACATTTTTAGAAGTCGGGGGTTAAAAGCATGAGTTTTGGACTCATTTTATAAATATTTATGAAGACAGGGGCTCTGTAGTAATTACCAAGAATTATATTTTTAAAAGAAATGAGGTGGAGGGGCTGAATATGTTATAATTAGGATAATGGCGGACTGTTTGGTAAATTGCGTACCTAAATTGTAAAGGATTTACATGGATGAGGTTAAAAGGTAAAATATGTATATATTTCGAAATTAATTAGAGTGGGAGGGACCAATTTGGTGATTATGGAAAACTCTTATAATGGGATCGGGTATATAAGGATTTGTAACCCTAACCCTAGCAAACCCTTCCAGCCGTCATCTCCTTATGCCTTCCCACCGATGTTGCCGCTGTGTTGTTTCCGATCTACATCCGACGACGCACCACCGGACAACCAACCTCATTCTCATCTCCGATCATGAAAGAAAAACAGATGCCATCGTTATAGGCAATGCCTTTGCTGAGGTTGGATGTCATTCAACGCCGATATTTATTCTGCTACCGGCTGCGACAAGGTTGGAGAACAAGCATCTTTCTGCTGCCGTTGCTGCCGTTTCCAACAGATGAAGAAGCCAGGATTTGAAGCTAGACGCTAGACCATCGCTGTTGCTTCCAATGATGGTTGACCACCACCATCCAATTGTGTTTTTCTCTTCCCTTCCTCGTTATCCTGTTGCCGATAGGCCACCGCTGCTAGCCATGACTGTTGTCACTCCCGTTGACGTGCTTCAGGATCTCAGGCAGCGTTTTTGTGTGTGTGTGTTACCTTGTTGTCACCGAAAATGGACTTGTGAGGACCGCCCTTCGTTGGATGTTGCTGCCTGCCGCCACCATTGGCATCTTCGTTGCCGTGAGCCACCAGGTGGGTGGCTGGAGTGTTGTATGTAGTCTAGAGTTTATTTGTGCGTATTTTGGTGCGTGTGAGTGTGTGTTTTGCTGCTGCAAGAAGGTGTTGTGTGGTTTGGCTTGGCCGAAAAAATCGAGGAAAGGCTACTACCACCATCTACCACCACCGGCCACCATAGGGTGGCTGTGTATGTTTATTTTTTTTAGTGTGTGTTCATTTTAAGATAAGCATTGTAAAATTGTAATAATGGCTAGAATAATGAATTGGAACTCAAAACCACCACCTTCGGGTGGTGGCTGCCGCCTCCTGCCGCCACCGACCGCTGTGTCGGGTGGTGGTATGTCTCGTTGATGTTGTGTTTTGGTTTGGATGTTTGGACAATGGACTAAAACCCTAATGGGACCAAAGAAGCCTTAATGGGCTTAGTGAATCCCTATTGGGCCTAATGAAGCCCTGATTGACATTAAAGCCCAAACATGTATTTAATGGACCCTAATTGACATTAGGAAACCCCAATGGGATTAAGGACCTAGCTATCCGGCCAATTGGGCTAAGATGGGTTGGAAACCCTAATTAGGGTTTAGAAAACCCTAATGCCATGACACCCTAATTTGGGACTTAGCAGGACCGCATCGGAATATCTTATTGAACTATAATTATTAATTATTAATCATTGCAAATTAACCTAAGGCCACGTGGGACTTAATATATTAAGTCCTTAATGGGTTAAGTAGGAAACTTAACCCTAATCATCATTTTATGAGAAACCCTAATTTCATTTGGGTTTATTGTTAGGCCTTTCTATTGGGTCTCGGTGATTGGATTATTAAGGGGTCATCCAAGAATAATCAAATGGACTAGAGTAATTAGTTGGGCTTTAGGGTAAGGCCCATATGAGGAGTTGGGCCCAATTTAGAAAATTGGGCCATAGTTTGGGCATTAATGATTATATGAAGTTGGGCCTTAGAATAAGACCATGTGTAGGCCTAGGCCCAATTTGGAAAATTGGGCCATGTGTTGGGTTTGATTCTTAATGGACTTTGGGCCTATAGATTGGGCCTTGGGCTTAAATAAGTCAAGCTAGGGGTAATGTAGTAATTACCCAAAGCATGTACTTATGGTTATGTAGTGGAACCCAATTATTAATTGGGTGATGTTTTGATATTGACAGATCGAGAATCTGTCGTCCAGTAGCTGGGGTTGAGTCTGCGGGACTTCAACAGTGTGGGTTGAGTCTTAAGACTTCAACGGTGCGAGGTGAGTTACCTTCCAGTAGGGGTGGGTCTAAGGAACCAATGCCAAACCACCAGTAGGTGATTATGTTTGAGATGATTGTCTTTGTAATAATTATCTGGTTTCCATTAATTGATATGCTTATTGTGCTAGGATGCTATGAGATATATGTTAGTAGTAGTAGGGGTGCAATAGTCCCCAGTTACCGATTGAAAGATACTGAAGACGGGTACTGGTTGAAAGATACTGAAAGGGTGGATAGAACCCATGCATGCCTAGCAGTATGTTTATGATATGTTATTATGTGACCTGTATGGTTATGATATGCCATTATTTGAGCAATATGTTTATGATATGATATTATGTGACTAGTATTGTTATGATATGCCATTATGTGAGCAGTATGTTTATGATATGATATTATGTGACCGGTATGTTTATGATATGGCATTATGTGATTCAGAATGCTTATGTTATGTTATCATGGAACCAATATGTATATGACCTGTTATTATGTGATAGTGATAGGGGTGAAATAGTCCCTGGATACTGGTTGAAAGATACCGAAGGGGAGGTTAGCTCCCGGTTATTGATTGAAAGATACCGAAGGGGAGGTTAGTTCCCGGAGACCGGTTAAAAGATACCGGAGGGAAGGTTAGTTCCCGGTTACCAGTTGAAAGGTACTGAAGGGGAGGTTAGTTCCCAAGTACCGGTTGAAAGATACCGAAGGGGAGTCCAGCTCCCAATTATGCTAGACAGATACCGGTTGAAAGATACCGAGGGATAGGCATTATGTGGTATGTGGTACGATGGGGGAACTCACTACGCTTTATGCTTATGGTTTTTATTTTTTTGTTTTAGGTACTTCGTGTTTAAAGGAAAGGTGTTGACTTGATTGCAACGCATCACACTATGGTTTTCCGTACATGAGATCTTTGGGATTACACTCTGATATTGTTTTATGATAACATGTTTTGACTATTTCTACTTTGGTTTTGACATGACATGATATTATGGATGTTTTCTTAAATTGTTGGTTTTATAATAATATATTTAAAAGTGAAAATTTTAGCATGTATTTTTTGGATGTTACAAGTCGGTATCAGAGCGTTGGTTTGAGGGATTCGGACACACTCTCGGGTGTGTCTGAACTCAAACTAAGGACTTGGTATGAAAATTGTCAAAAGAAAATCATTTTTATAAAAAGAGTTTGAAAAGAATTTGGAAGGATAAAAGAACTTTGAAAAGAACAAGGTGTGTGATGCGCGCAATCAGCCGAGCTCAAGTAAGTTTTCTCCAAGATACCCGTACATGTTGTGTTATGATATGATATGATTATGAGAATTACATGCTAGATTAGGGTTGAGGAGATAGGAAGGATGCCTTATATGCCTATTGTATGTGCTTGTAGACTTGTATGCTAGTACTGATCAGTCAGTAATAGGATAGCCTGTTTAGGTTATGACTGAGTGTATGAGCCTTTGAATTGCATGTATAGATCCCTGAGTATAGAATAGAATGGTTTGATTGGAATATGATGGCTAGATTTTCCATTGTCTGAATGTTGCTTGCTTTGTGCTTTGTGGGACTCTTAGTAATGTAAGCTAGCTATATTCATGAGATAGCTGGTTGACATTATTGGGAATCTTTCTGCAGCTGAGGATTGGGTGAGTACGGGAACCTAGGAAAGCCTAGGATATGTTTCAGGGGGTTAGTAGCGAGACTCAGTTAGATTTGGGTTTACCAGTTTGAGGAAGTGACTTGGAGGATTTAGGAGGATTGTTGAGGAAAGTATGGATAGGTGTGGAAGGTAGTATTGGGCCCATACTACTGAAAGCATAGGATCCATACTCGAATCGGTGAGAGTCTTGGAGAATCTGAGAAGATTCGGGGAAGGGTGTGTGACCTGGTTGGGGACAGAGGATGTTCCAGTTGTTGCAGCTTAGCCATTGGCAAGTGTGCTAGTGAGCGTGACAGGGTGTCAGATCCTGAAGGATATGATTTCCAAGAGTTGCAGGTGAGAGATCAATTTGGAGCACCCTGGGTAGAGAGGTTCGTGCCAGGTGAATATAATAGAGGGTCCCAAGAAGAGATCCATGACTTCTGATCATCGGGTGAAAGGCCAGCAAGGCCGGAGTTAGTGTAGCACGTATGGGAAACTGTATAAGGGAGTTTGTTGCTCCAAGGTTTTAGGCTGCTACAAGGTAGTAGGGTTGATCATGTCAGCTGAAGGTGATCTGTATCCCTCCAGATGTTACGGGTATGTCATCTTCTACTGTTGCTAGATGAATGTTGGGAATACGTATCGCTTTGGAATTATGAGTGAGTTTGGATAAGTCAGACCTCGGGTCGGTTTTCTGCTAGTGTCTGGGTTATCAAGGATCATATATGCCATCTTGTATGCCGAAAGGTCCTCGATGAACCCAGAGAGGGACGTACCTTGCAGAACGAGATTCTGCGTGTATCGTTATCATTCCGAATCCTTGTCGAGATCTATACAGGAGTATTGTTTGGAAGATCCTCGGTCAGGGTTAGAGTGTTAGTTCTCCAGTGAAGTCAGTGTTCAGGGGTTCTATCATTGTTCCGATGTGGTCGAAAATTTTCTATGGATGAACCTTGGAGTTCAACGCACTACCGATGCTAGGACAGTACTGGTAACATGAAGAGGGTAGACGTATAAGTGGTTGGTCATCGAATGTTCAAAAGAATGGTATTTTCTCATGGGAGATGGATTGAGATGTCAGACTAGACCAAATTTCAAGAGTACTCATCAAGATTTTTAAGGATGGGCGACCTTAAGGTTTAACCGGTGACTAATCGCTAGCATTGGTAAGCACTGGTTGTCATCAGTGGGATGCTAGAAAGTGAGAAGGATCAGGAATCCTTTAATTCTCGCGTGCCGTGAAGACTTAGTTGAATCTAAGTGGGGGAGAGAATTTTTATAAAGTCCTCCAAATGTGAGTTCTGGTTGAGCGGGGTGCAATCTCTTGGGCACCTTGTCAACCGGAAGGATATTCTAGTCGATCCGGCCAAGATAGAGACTGTGATGTGGTGGGAGATCCGAGGTCTCCACCTAAGATTCGGAGTTTCCTGGGTCTAGCGGGTTATTACCGGAGATTTATATGAGACTTATTGCGGTTCCTTTGACCCGAATGACTAAGAAATCGGTGGCCTTTCGATGGGGGCCTGAGTAGTAGGCAACCTTCGAGACTCTTAGACAAGGGTTGTGCGAGGCATCGACTCTCACCCTGCCAGAGGGTGTGGATGGTTTCATGGTTTACTGTGATGCTTTGATCATGGGCATGGGTATGGTACTGATACAGTGGGATCATGTGATAGCAGGTTTCGAGAACCAGGTTAGAGTTTCGGTTAGGACTCAAGTGCAGTGGTGTGTTAGGTCGAGTGCGTGTTCGACCCGGTTTGGAAAGTGTTGTAAGACTACGGGGGTGGACGTAACATTCACTAGCAGTTCGATAGTATGCAAAAGTGTTGTAAGACTACGGGGGTAGCCATAGCATTCACTAGCAGTTCGATAGTATGGAAAAGTGTTGTAAGAATACGGGGGTAGCCGTAGAATTCACTAGCTGTCAGTTAGCATGGAAAGTGTTGTAAGACTGCGGGGGTAGCCGTAGCATTCACTAGTGATCAGATAGCATTAGCGTGTTGTAAGTCTGCAGGTGTAGCCGTAACATTCACAAGGTTAGAAGATAGTTCTTGAGTGATGTAAGTTTGGGAGTGTATCCGCATCCTTCACTTGGTTGGCAAATAGCATGAATGCGTTGCTAGGATGCGAAGTGAACAGTAGTATGCACCAGTTCAGGTACACCAGTGAGGATGTAGAAATCCACGGATTGGATTTTGGGATTACCCAACAGGATTAGATCAGGTTGAGCCATTGATAAGATTGTAGGAGTGCCACTACAATTATGAGATCAGAGAAGCAATGGGCTGCTTAAGGACGTGTGAGATAAGGCTACCATTGGTCTGGTAGCAATCACTTTCAGCCTTGGATTTGATGATGACATGATTTGATGTATGGACCCTATCAGTTAGATCAGGAGGTTACTAGAACCACAGTGGCATGATAACTAGTCGCAACTAGTTCCAGAGAAGGATTTTGTTCAGAAGCCGTGTGAGGCGACTAAGTGGGGGTCCTTTGGCTCTGCAGCCTGGCCGGAACCTGATATTTTAGATGATTGGCGAGCGAATTGAGACCTAGGAGGTCTCATAAGCTTGTGGGAAGCAGCCATATGGCAGCGAATTGAGATCCAGAAGGTCTCAGGCAGTTCAGTGTTCGGATAGTTTCAACGTCTGGGTATTATTAGTATTTGTGTTTAGGGTTGCAAGTTTGGACAGAATGACAGATTGTTTAGCGTATGCCAAGTCACTCGCAGCGGAATTAGTTGAGCTTTGGCTGAGTCTAAGTGTTACTTAAGGATAATTGGGTCCGCTCCCCTGTTTTATAGTGGGAACCGCGAGTGATCAGAAGTTGAGTAGTCGGTTGTGAGATAAACAGATTGGATTCAATGATAATGATTTTGTATGAGTGGTCTGTTACAGACTATCTCAAGGCAGCAAATTTCAGATGAAGTGGATGCGATCTTGTGGTGAGGAATTTGTTTGTCACACCCCCAAACCTGAACGGCGGAAACGTTCGGGGGCGGCTGACTTCATGTGGTAACGTAACAATTGAATACATAGTAAAGAAAGCAATACAACCATCATATATATATATATATATATATATATATATATATATATATATATATATATATATATATATATATATATAATTGAAAGTTTACATTTGTCAAAAGTTACATATTCAAAACTCAATTACAATATGATGTCAAAATACGAGATTTAACTGGCGCCGCAACATCCCTTCATCAAAAGCGAAATGCATACCTGAAATTACTGATTTCCTGGGACATACAAGTAATTTTGAAAGAGTAGATTAGCATTTAAGCTGGTGAATTTCATAAGTATTTAAGTGACAATGTTCGAATGAAATGAAATGTTTTATCTTTGTTTGTTTGTGTTTAGAAAATCCTATATTTTCTACTAGTATAAAAGTAGCCTTCACTCAAGACCAATGTTTGTTTCCAAAATGTATGTAAATGTAAAATAATAAATGAGTTTGAAAACCTTGTAAATCAATGCATTTTTAATACCCCTTGTGAGTTTTATAACCATACTATTGACTCGAAATGCCTATACACAACGTTCTTCAGGCGTTGGAATGTTATGACGTTTGTCACCCCAAACGGTGGACTGCAGCTAACAGTCCGGGCGCGGGTTGTCAAGCCCGTATAGATCTATACACAAACACCATGCTCCCCCTCCAAGGGATTCTGGTATATAATACAGGACTTGAAATGTGTACTCGAACGTACATGAAGTTAGTGTCTCACAAATCCGTGGTATAAAAACAAATCTACTTGTTAAAATGTTACGTTTGTCTTGTATACGAAAGTAAACTTCTTGAAATATATGTTTTTAGTACATAAGAGTTAGAAATCTGTTCGTAAAACTATACCTATTATAGTTTTCAAAAAGTGTGCCTTGTTTGTTTTAGAAATACTTAGGAAAAGAATCATTTGTTTATGAAAGCATAGATTTTTGGTGTAGAGTCTAAGATAGAAAAGAATAATTTAAGAACAGTTTAGTTTTATACATGCATTACAACAACTTTATATTTTAAAAGATCGAATGCTATTGTAACATATGATATATATTTATATATAAAAGTTCCTTTAAAGGTTTATAAATCGCATGTGATTTGAATATTTAACAGTATATAAAAGAGTTTCTTTATGTAACACACGATAATACTCGTGTGTTTTACTTGTAATCCCCCCCTTTGAAAGCATATAAAAGTATTTAGAATAATTAAAACGGTAGATTAAGGGGTATGAAACTCACTTGAAAGTTTTGGAGATAGCGAGATGGAAAACCGGGCAAAGTTTCGTCTCGGGAAACGGATTTTCCTCGGGATTCTCGGGAATCTCGGGAGTAAAATCGACCTTCGAGACTTGAGCCAAAAAGACCAGAGCTTCGGGTTTGAACGGACACGGAAAACGAGGCAAAGTTGAGAGAGAGAGAAGATAAATGAGCCCTTTCTTTGGAAACCCTCGCAGCCTATTTATAGTGAGGCTGGTCTGCCTCGGTACGCGGGGCGTACGCTCGTACGCAACGCGTACGCGTACGTCATGCCTGACCGAGGCCTCGAATGCCTCGGCGTCGGATGGGACGGGTTGCTGGGTACGCGGGTCGGATGGGACGGCGGGTCGGACGGGTCGGACGGGTCGGTTCCTTCGGATAGCGCGACGTGGACGATCAGAGGCGAATCCTCTCGGTTACGCGGGGCGTACAGGAGTACGCAGCGCGTACCTCGGATGAGGGCGCTGACTCCCCTTCGAATAATATCCGAATTTTGATTAAAATAAATAATTAATTTATTTAATAAACTTCAAAAATTCATATCTTCTTTATACGAACTCCGTTTTCGATGGTCTTTATATCCTCGCGTAGGTGAGACTACGCTCTACAACTTTCGTTTAGACTCCGTCGGCAAATTCCAAATTTTTTTTTATTATTTAATAAAAACCCATCGTTTTTAAGGAATTTCTTTGAAAATTCATAACTTCGCTATATGAAGTCGGATTTTGGGCGTTCTTTTTACGTACGATCATGGTTTAAAGACATTTAATCACAGAAAGAAATTAAGTAGAACTTATTTATACATTTTATTACTCGTAAGTGGTTACAATACTTGACCCATTTTGGTCGTTACAAAGAGTTGAAGTATCGGGTTGTCACGTCATCCCCCCGTTAGAGAGAATTTCGTCCCGAAATTTAAAGTAGTAAAGATACTAGTGAACATGAAAGAGATGAGGGTACTTTTGTTTCATCTGATCTTCGCGTTCTCACGTGCATTCGGGTCCCCGCTTGGCGTTCCAGCGAACCTTCACGATGGGTATGCGACTTTGTTTTGTTTGTTTGACCTCTCGGTCCATGATTTCTACTGGTTCTTCCGCAAAGTTGAGGCTCTCGTTGATCTCGATCTCGTCGAGTGGAATAACAAGAGTCTCGTCGGACAGACACTTTTTCAAGTTTGAGACGTGGAAGGTTGGATGGATGTTACTAAGTTCGCGCGGTAGGTTAAGCTTGTAAGCCACAGGGCCGATTCTGGCAAGAATCTCGAAAGGCCCTATGTATCTTGGATTTAGTTTCCCACGCTTTCCAAATCGTATTAAACCCTTCCACGGTGAGACCTTTAACAAGACGTGGTCTCCTACCTGGAATTCCAAAGGTTTCCTCCTTTGGTCAGCGTAGCTTTTCTGTCGGTCTCTTGAGGCTTTCAATTGTTCACAAATCTAAACGATCTTCTCTGTTGTTTCACGTATGATCTCCGGACCGGTGAGAGTGCTTTCAGGAACTCTTCTTCTAGCTAACTGGGTATCGCCAACTTCAGTCCAGCACAAAGGGGATCTGCACTTTCGACCATAGAGGGCTTCAAACGGAGCAGCCTTTATGCTTGTATGATAACTATTGTTGTATGAAAATTCAACAAGGGGTAAATGAATATCCCATGCCTTTCCAAAGTCAATCACGCAGGCTCTCAGCATGTCTTCTAAAGTTTGTATTGTTCTCTCACTTTGTCCGTCTGTTTGTGGGTGGTAGGCTGTACTCATGCCAGCCTAGTTCCCAGGGAACTTTGTAGTGACTGCCAGAACCTTGAAGTGAATCTACTATCTCGATCGGAGATAATGGATATCGGAACACCATGCAGTCGCACTACTTCCCTTAAGTAAGTTCTTGTAAGCTTCTCCATTTTGTCAGTCTCCATGATGGGTAGGAAATGCGCGGATTTGGTCAGTCTGTCGACAATGACCCATATGGTATCGAGTCCACTTGTCGTCTTGGGTAACTTGGTTACGAAGTCCATAGTAATCCGCTCCCATTTCCATTCCGGTATCTCTGGCTGTTGTAGTAGTCCTGACGGTTTCTGATACTCGACCTTAACCTTAGCGCAAGTAAGACATTTACTCACGAAGGTAGCAATTTCTGATTTCATGTTAGGCCACCAGTACAGTTTCTTAAGATCCAGATGCATTTTATCTGAACCCGGGTGAACGGAATATCTTGAGTTGTGAGCTTCAGTCATGACTACGTTTCTGAAACCACCATGTTTTGGGGTCCAGATTCGGTCCAAGAGATAGTAGGCTCCGCCACCCTTGACTTCTAAATTCTTCTCCATTCCTCGCAGGGATTCACCCGCCACATTTTCAGGTTGCAAAGCTTCCATTTGTGCTTCCTTAATTTGTGTGGATAAGTGGGAATGGATAGTCATGGTCAGAGATTTACCCTCCGACCAGTGTATTCCTTTCGACTGAGGGCGTCGGCTACTACGTTGGCCTTTCCAGGATGATAACGAATTTCTCATTCGTAGTCATTCAGTAACTCGACCCATCGTTGTTGTCGCATGTTGAGTTCCTTCTGATCGAAAATGTGTTGAAGGCTCTTGTGATCGGTGAAAATAGTACTCTTTGTTCCGTATAAGTAGTGCCTCCAGATCTTCAGAGCAAATACCACAGCTCCTAACTCGAGATCGTGTGTCGTATAGTTCACTTCGTGTGTCTTAAGCTGTCAGGAGGCATAAGCGATAACCTTCCCTCTCTGCATAAGAACACAACCAAGTCCTTGATTTGAAGCATCGCAATACACTACGAAGTCTTCTATCCCTCCGGGGAGGGATAGTATCGGTGCGGTGCACAAGGCCTGCTTTAGTGTCTGGAATGCCTTCTCTTGTTTCGCTTCCCAGTCAAAGGCCACACCTTTCTGGGTTAATGAAGTAAGAGGTTTCACAATGCTCGAAAAGTTCTTTTTGAATCTGCGATAGTAGCCAGCTAGACCTAGAAATTGACGAATTTCTGTAGGTGTCTTTGGTGCCGACCAGTTCTCAATAGCCTTAATTTTGGAGGGGTCCATGTGTATACCTTTTTCGCTAACAACGTGACCTAAAAATTCGACTCTTCGAATCCAAAATTCGCATTTAGAGAACTTCGCATAGAGTTTCTCCGTTCGCAGTGTTTCTAGGACTTTTCGTAGGTGTTGACTATGCTCTTCCTCACTTCGAGAGTAGATAAGTATATCATCGATAAAGACGATGACGAACTGATCCAAGTAAGGGCGGCATACCCTATTCATTAGGTCCATAAATACTGCCGGTGCATTGGTTAATCCGAACGGCATCACCACGAATTCATAGTGTCCATAACGAGTTCGGAAAGCTGTCTTTGGAATGTCCCCCTCTAGAACTCGTAATTGGTGATATCCGGATCGCAGGTCTATTTTGGAGAAGTAGTTCGCCCCTTGAAGTTGATCGAATAGGTCGTCAATACGGGGTAGAGGATAGCGGTTCTTGACAGTAAGTATGTTCAGCTCTCTGTAGTCGATGCACATACGGAACGATCCATCTTTCTTCTTTACAAACAAGACCGGTGCTCCCCAAGGTGAGAAACTTGGTCTTATGAATCCTTTGCGAAGGAGTTCATTAAGTTGACTGGAAAGTTCCTGCATCTCTGCTGGTGCAAGACGATAAGGCGACTTCGCTACTGGGGTAGCTCCTGGAATTAAGTCGATTCTGAACTCGACTTGGCGTTGCGGTGGTAATCCTGGTAGTTCTTCTGGAAAGATATCGGGAAAGTCGCGTACTACCGAGATGCTCTTGATGTCCTTCAGTTCTTGACTTGTATCGACGATGTGCGCTGAATGCCCGACAATCCTTCCGCAAGCACTTTCGAGCTTGGATGCACGAAATGATGCGAAGGTTTGTACTAGATTTGTCGTCGTAGATAACTAATGTTTCGTTGTTAGGGAGGTTAAGACGGACTGCTTTCTCAAAGCACATGATGTCAGCGCGAAGGAGACTCAACAAATCCATGCCGACTATGACGTCGAAACTTTTAATTTGTACCGGCATGAGGTTGATTGGGAAAGAATGGCCGTCCAATGTTAACGTACATCCCATGTATATGTAATTTGTGTTTTCGGTTTTTCCATTGGCCATCTCTACAGTGAATGATTTTTCTAACTTGCTAGGTTTAGGTTTAAGTAAATGGATAAATTTTTGACTCACGAAGCTTCTCTCCGCTCCACTATCGAATAATATGCATGCGTATGAATTATCGAGAAGGAACGTACCAGCAACTATAGTTGGGTCAGCTACAGCTTCGTCGTGGCCTATTGCCAAAACTCGTCCTACACCTCCGGTGCCTGCTGCCTTAGGACAGTTTCTCTTGTAGTGGCCCACCTCGCCACAACCGTAGCAAGCCTGCCCTACACCTGCACCGGGAATTTGAGTGATCGGCTTTGCGGGTTCTTTGCAGAAACGGGCTGTGTGTCCTTTCCTGCTGCAGTTGGCGCACTGCATATCTCGACAAGGTCCATGGTGGTGGAAATTGCATTTGGTGCATTTTGGGAGGTTGCCTATATAAGGCTTTGTTGGGTAGGTATTTGTAGGGGCTGTAGCAGGTACAATGGCAGCATTTACTGACACCAGTTGTTTCTTTGCGGATTCTTGGGAAGACCCACCCTTCCCTTTAATCCACGCTCTCTTCCTGCCATTGTTGTTGTTGTTGTTGTTGTTGTAGTTGTTGTTTCCTTTCTGTGGTGTTGGTGCAGAAGTGGTTGAGTTCTGATGACCTCCGTAGTCGATCAGAGATTGTGCCAGTTCCTTAGCACTTTCAAAGGTGTCAAGTTTAGAAGCTAACACGCTTGACCGCATTTGGGGCGTCAGTCCCCAGATGTACCTTTCTATCTTCTTGCTCTCGGGAGCAATCATATCTGGACAAAGGATTGCCAGTTCGCAGAATCTGTTGGTATAAGTAGCGATGTCGGTACTCACCATTCCGAGAGTCCATAGCTCGTGTTCAAGCTTTTGAATTTCTCCCCGTGGGCAGTATTCTCTCATCATCATGGCCTTCAAGCTCTCCCAGCTTATGGAGTTCGCCACGATTAGGGTAAGTACTTTAACGTGGCCATTCCACCAAGTTAAAGCTTTATCGAGAAGGGTGAAGGTTGCAAATTTGACGTTGCTGTGCTCGGGACAGGAGCAGATTTCAAAGACTGCCTCCGTTCTTTCAATCCACTGTCTCAGGGCCATCACACCACCAGTACCATAAAACATCCGGGGCTTGGCATTAGTGAAGTCCTTATAGGTGCATTCTCGAGGTGGTCCATGACTCTCGCCATGGTTGGATGGGTGTGTGCCAGATCCCGAGCCATTAGCACTCGAGTTATTGATCTGTGACATGGCAGCTGCCACCGCTGCGGTGACTGCTGCTTGAAACATTACAGCATCAAATTGGGGTGGTGGAGGTGGTGGTGGTATAGGTGCTTCCTCGCTGTTGTTTCGCCTTGGATTCCTACGCGGAGGCATCCTTCAACTATAGATGGAAAAAAAACAAGGATAAGAATTTCATAGAATGGAAAATGTATGTGTCTCATGAACCAAATCGCTATAATTCAACAACAGATGATAGTATGAGTCTTAAAATAGAAGAATGAAAGTTATTTGTAAGACTGAAGGTATGAAACAAGTATTTGGGTTCACAAGGACCATTCAAGGTTCGAACGAAATACTCAACATAGTAGTAACAGTGCCACTTATATTAATATAAAAGTTGTTACAACTATCAAGGAAATTTGTTCCCTATAAGGGTCTCCGATTACCAAGTTCGAGAAATTTAAAGACTTTTAGCCGAGGTCCTAAGCTATAACAAAATTTGAGTCCTTGACAAGCACTACTTGCGTCGAAAGTTGCGCTTGGAGCTTGACTCCGTATCTGATTGCTTTGACTCTATTAGATGCCTATCGAAAGCGGCTTGTTGTTCCCTTAGTTCGGCGAGGGCTGCAATCATTTGCGCTTGAAACGCTTCGGTTTGGAATTGAGCATTATCTTGCATCTTGTCCAGCCTACGGATGTCAGAAGTGTGAACCTGCACTTCCACGTTGATATCCCAGAGTCGACTAGCTTGTACTCCAGACTGATAGGACTGATTGGCTAACTTACCCACCATTACCGGGAGTGCTCGATCAGCCGAACCTCCGCCGCGGACATCATAGAAGTCCCGACACATGCCGTAGGGAGGGCGTAGGTTTTGCTGTTGGCTCCAATGGTGGAGGTGACTTCCCCAGACGGGAGTCGGTCCTTGAAAGTTCCTTACGAAGACGGGAGGTTGAATGGGTGGTGGGTCGATAACTTCCGGCTCTGAGTCGGTACCGGAGTCATCACCCACTTCTATGGGTTCCTCGTCCTCTTCGGGATCATCTTCGATCCATCCTCCGTTGCCTTGGTTGGGAAAGTAGGGGTCGCCAGGGTGGTGAAATCCAGCCATTTGACTGTACGAGAATTAGGGTTATAAGAATTGAATAAAGTCGGAACATGTAAAACATGTAAGTTAAACTAGTTTAGATAGCAAATACTCCTATAGCATTTAAATTCTTGTGTTTGATTCTTGTAATGGTTTGGTAAGGTTTGACTTGTTTCTTACTACGATCATTCCTCGATATACGTTGGTCCAATCTTGGGCAAATATAGTTGATCACGCTATATTTGTCCAAAATCTGATTACGTATATCGAGTCTCAATCGTAGTGTCAACTTGCCTAAATACTTGTATAATTGTATAACATGAAAATAGTTTGTGGTATGCATGTAATTGTACTTAAATGAACTGTCAATTTAAGTTGAACGAAATGCTGCTTAAGTGTAAAAAGAAAATTTGTTTTGTCAGAGAGTATTAGTCCCTTAAGCATTTATAGTTTGTATATCTTATGTGGTTCGATATACTTAGTTCACTATAAACATTGCTCTGATACCAATCTGTCACACCCCCAAACGTGAACGGCGGAAACGTTCGGGGGCGGATGACTTCATGTGGTAACGTAACAATTGAATACATAGTAAAGAAAGCAATACAACCATCATATATATATATATATATATATATATATATATATATATATATATATATATATATATATATATATATATATAATTGAAAGTTTACATTTGTCAAAAGTTACATATTCAAAACTCAATTACAATATGATGTCAAAATACGAGATTTAACTGGTGCCGCAGCATCCCTTCATCAAAAGCGAAATGCATACCTGAAATTACTGATTTCCTGGGACATACAAGTAATTTTGAAAGAGTAGATCAGCATTTAAGCTGGTGAATTTCATAAGTATTTAAGTGACAATGTTTGAATGAAATGAAATGTTTTATCTTTGTTTGTTTGTGTTTAGAAAATCCTATATTTTCTACTAGTATAAAAGTAGCCTTCACTCAAGACCAATGTTTGTTTCCAAAATGTATGTAAATGTAAAATAATAAATGAGTTTGAAAACCTTGTAAATCAATGCATTTTTAATACCCCTTGTGAGTTTTATAACCATACTATTGACTCGAAATGCCTATACACAACGTTCTTCAGGCGTTGGAATGTTATGACGTTTGTCACCCCAAACGGTGGACTGCAGCTAACAGTCAGGGCGCGGGTTGTCAAGCCCGTATAGATCTATACACAAACACCATGCTCCCCCTCCAAGGGATTCTGGTATATAATACAGGACTTGAAATGTGTACTCGAACGTACATGAAGTTAGTGTCTCACAAATCCGTGGTATAAAAACAGATCTACTTGTTAAAATGTTACGTTTGTCTTGTATACGAAAGTAAACTTCTTGAAATATATGTTTCTAGTACATAAGAGTTAGAAATCTGTTCGTAAAACTATACCTATTATAGTTTTCAAAAAGTGTGCCTTGTTTGTTTTGGAAATACTTAGGAAAAGAATCATTTGTTTATGAAAGCATAGATTTTTGGTGTAGAGTCTAAGATAGAAAAGAATAATTTAAGAACAGTTTAGTTTTATACATGCATTACAACAACTTTATATTTTAAAAGATCGAATGCTATTGTAACATATGATATATATTTATATATAAAAGTTCCTTTAAAGGTTTATAAATCGCATGTGATTTGAATATTTAACAGTATATAAAAGAGTTTATTTATGTAACACACGATAATACTCGTGTGTTTTACTTGTAATCCCCCCCTTTGAAAGCATATAAAAGTATTTAGAATAATTAAAACGGTAGATTAAGGGGTATGAAACTCACTTGAAAGTTTTGGAGATAGCGAGATGGAAAACCGGGCAAAGTTTCGTCTCGGGAAATGGATTTTCCTCGGGATTCTCGGGAATCTCGGGAGTAAAATCGACCTTCGGGACTTGAGCCAAAAAGACCAGAGCTTCGGGTTTGAACGGACACGGAAAACGAGGCAAAGTTGAGAGAGAGAGAAGATAAATGAGCCCTTTCTTTGGAAACCCTCGCAGCCTATTTATAGTGAGGCTGGTCTGCCTCGGTACGCGGGGCGTACGCTCGTACGCAGCGCGTACGCGTACGTCATGCATGACCGAGGCCTCGACTGCCTCGGCGTCGGATGGGACGGGTTGCTGGGTACGCGGGTCGGATGGGACGGCGGGTCGGGCGGGTGGGGGCTTCGGACGGGTCGGACGGGTCTGTTCCTTCGGATAGCGCGACGTGGACGATCAGAGGCCAATCCTCTCGGTTACGCGGGGTGTACAGGAGTACGCAGCGCGTACCTCGGATGAGGGCGCTGACTCCCCTTCGGATAATATCCGAATTTTGATTAAAATAAATAATTAATTTATTTAATAAACTTCAAAAATTCATATCTTCTTTATACGAACTCCGTTTTCGATGGTCTTTATATCCTCGCATAGGTGAGACTACGCTCTACAACTTTTGTTTAGACTCCGTCGGCAAATTCCAAAATTATTTTTTTTATTATTTAATAAAAACCCATCGTTTTTAAGGAATTTCTTTGAAAATTCATAACTTCGCTATATGAAGTCGGATTTTGGGCGTTCTTTTTACGTACGATCATGGTTTAAAGACATTTAATCACAGAAAGAAATTAAGTAGAACTTATTTATACATTTTATTACTCGTAAGTGGTTACAATACTTGACCCATTTTGGTCGTTACAAAGAGTTGAAGTATCGGGTTGTCACATTGTTCACCTGCGGATTTTAGGGCTTTATGAGGATAGGTCATGGCTACCCTAGGAAGGATAGGGCGTGCCCAGGTTGGTGACCATGCTACTAGTGGTTGGGCGAGTAAGGACTCATGGCCCTATAATAAATAAATAAATAAATAAATAAATGAAGGACTCATGGCCCTATAATTTAAGTGGGGGAGAGTTGTAACACTCGTTTATTTATTAAATAAATAAATAAATAAATAAATGAAGGACTCATGGCCCTATAATAAATAGTTATTTATGCATGGTGTTGGGTTCGAGGAGTTAATTGCCACTTTTTTAGAAGTCGGGGGAAACAACATGAGCTTGGGACTCATTTTATAAATATTTATGAAAACAGGGGCTCTGTTGTAATTATCAAGAATTATTTTTTTAAAAGAAATGAGGTGGAGGGGCTGAATATCTTATAATTAGGACATTGAGGGACTGTTTGGTAAATTGCGTACCTAAATTGTAAAGGATTTACATGGATGAGGTTAAAAGGAAAAATAAGGATCTATTTCAAAATTAATTAGAGCTGGAGGGACCATTTTGGTCATTATGGAAAACTCTTATAATGGGATCGGGGTATATAAGGATTTGTAACCCTAACCCTAGAAAACCCTTCCAGCCGTCATCTCCTTATGCCTTCCCACCGATGTCACGGCTGTGTTGTTTCCGGCCTACATCCGATGACAACACCACAGGACACCCACCCTCCTTCTCGTCTCCGATCGTGTAAGACAACCAGACGCCATCGTTCTAGGCAATGCCTTTTTGAGGTTGGATGTCATTCAGTGCCGCTATTTATTCTGATACCGAAGGCGACGAGGTTGGCGAACAAGCATCTTTCTGCTACCGTTGCTGCCATTTCCGATGGATGAAGAAGCCAGGAGTTGAAGCTGGACGCTAGACCGTCGCTCTTGCTTTCAATGATGGTTAACCGCCACCATCCCGTTGTGTTTTTCTCTTCCCTTCCTCGTTCTCCTGTTGCCGATTGGCCGCCGCTGCTAGCCATGACTGTTGTCACTCCCGTTGACGTGCTTCAGGATCTCAGGCAACGTTTGTGTGTGTGTGTTACCTTGTTGTCACCGAAAATGGACTTGTGAGGACTGCCCTTCGTTGGATGTTGCTGCCTGCCGCCACCATTGACATCTTCGCCGCCTTGAGCCACCAGGTGGGTGGATGGAGTGTTGTGTGCTGTCTAGAGTTTATTTGTGCATATTTTGGTGTGTGTGAGTGTGTGTTTTGCTGCTGCAAGAAGGTGTTGTGTGGTTTGGCTTGGCCGAAAAAATCGAGGAAAATCTACTGCCATCACCGTGAGGTGGTGGCTGCCACCATCTACCACCACCGGCCACCATAGGGTGGCTGTGTATGTTTATTTTTTTTAGTATGTGTTCATTTTAAGATAAGCATTGTAAAATTGTAATAATGGCTAGAATAATGAAATGGAACTCAAAACCACCACCTTAGGGTGGTGGCTGCCGCCTCCTGCTGCCACTGGCTGCCGTGTCGGGTGGTGGTATGCCTCGTTGATGTTGTGTTTTGGTTTGGATGTTTGGACAATGGACTAAAACCCTAATGGGACCAAAGAAGCTTTAATGGGACCAAAGAAGCTTTAATGGGCTTAGTGAAGCTCTATTGGGCCTAATGAAGCCCTGATTGACATTAAAGCCCAAACATGTATCTAATGGACCCTAATTGACCTTAGGAAACCCTAATGGGCTTAAGGACCTAACTATCCGTCCTATTGGGCTAAGATGGGTTGGAAATCCTAATTAGGGTTTGGAAAACCGTAATGCCATGACACCCTAATTTGGGACTTAGCGGGACCGCACCGGAATAATTTAATGAACTTAAATTATTAATTATTAATCATTGCAAATTAACCTAAGGCCATGTGGGACTTAATGGATTAAGTGCTTAATGGGTTAAGTAGGAAACTTAACCCTAATCATCATTTTATGAGAAACCCTAATTTCATTTGGGTTTATTGTTAGTCCTTTCTATTGGGTCTAGATGATTGGATTATTAATGGGCCATCAAAGAATAATCAAATAGACTAGAAAAATTAATTGGGCTTTGGGGTAAGGCCCATATGTGTAGTGACAAAAGAACATGGTTTGGCATGCGGAATTAAAGCTTGCACACTTGAACATGGTGATTTGGGTGTTTAATAGATATATTGAATGTATATGGTGTTTACAAAAAAGATCTAGATCTAGTCTACATAATTAACACACACTTACACACTCACTTCTACATCTCTCAAAGCACACCTCTACAAGTGGACAAACCCACCTTATATAGAGGTGTTTACATGTCTCTCTCTCACTCTAACTAACAAATGGGTCTAAAGGCTAAAGCACCACATGCAAGTGGGTTTTACAAAAGTCAAACATTTACAAAGTCATGAATGAATAACTTTGCACTCTAACATTCCCCCCTCAAAGTTCGGAATGAATGACCCACTTCAAATCTTCCAAAATCAAGCACTACGCGGTTCGAGCCTCAAAGGTGACACATGTCGAAACGAACTTCAATCTTTAATTCTTCCATGATTCTTCAATTTGGGCTCCAGGATGTGAGACCATACAATCCGAGCAGCAACGAATGATCAAGAGTATTCCAAACTCCAAATAATCACCCCAAAGTTGTGCATAAAAACACACCCCAAAAATCTTCAATAATTCCAAACCCATTTCGAATACATCACTTCCGAACTTCCAATTGCATCATCTCGTAGACTTCAAAACTCCAAGATCATTTCGGTCTTCAAATCCGTGTAATATGAAAAATTCAAGTTCGAATTTCCATATCAAACTTCTCCCCCTTTTTATAATCGAAATTTGATTATAAAACTCCAAGGAAAAAGAACGTGCTTTATTCGGAATTTTTCATGTTAAAACTCCCCCTTGACATGTGGCATAAACTTTGTGCTTCAATCCGGAAAATCCAAAAAATATTCAATTTTTATTGCCGTTCACGGATCGCCTTTGACAAAATTTCTCAAAAATGGGTAGAAATTGTCAATTTCAAAATTCTGCAGTGACCTGTTACGCCAAAAATAGCCAAATATGCGAAACTCTAGCCCATTTGCGAAACCAGCATAAAGTGAAAATTCGCACAAACTGCAAGGGCCAGAACTGAAAATGTTGCAATTTCTCAGCTTTTATTGCTATTTGCGAAGTTGAGTATTTATTTCCAAAAATGCGAAACTCCAGGGACTTTTTTTCGAATCTTCTTCCCTTTTGTTCTCAAATCATGCGAAGTTGGTCTACTTGTGGCGTTTCGTGAAAAGAGCAGGGGTGAAAACTGAAACTTTTTGTGTTCCGCCTCAAATCACCATATGCAGTTAAAACTTCGCATATTCCAGTCAATTCCTTCGCATTTTTATTTGCACAATTCTCGCATCTTTATCTCACCAAATGTGAACCCAGTTTTTCATTCCAGATGCGAACACATGTCATAGATGCAAACCAAATATTTCATCGTTCCCAAATATCAAACTCGCAAAAATTAGACTTGTGAACACTGATTACAATTGACTTCCAATCACAAACCAATTTTCTTCCCAGTTGACTTTGCTTTTACAGACCCATCGACTATCGATCCCAAATCAACCCATATGCGAACTGAAATATAGTAGTAATCAACTTCGCATTCTCCTTCAATTTCCATAATCAAAGTTTCATTCTTTTGTAAACACTGATTTCCCAGTTCGCACATTTAAATCAATTTTCATCTTGTTCCATATTCCCATACCCTTTGCACATTAAATTCAATTTTGTTCATGTCGATGAACTTGGAAAGCGACGAGTTCTGTTACCGAATCATCCAAACCTATCGACATCACAACTTCCTTCATCAAGAACAAGAACATCGACCTCAATAATTAAGCTTTTCTTTCTAAGTCAGGTATGCGAACTCGATTCTTGCATGCAATCATCGACTTAAATCTGACTCATCAATTCCCAACATTCATAATCGATTCACTCAACCTGATTTTGACTATTATCAAATCAATTTTGACTTTTGAAGGTTTGATCTTTCATTCGCGATTGTCGACAAACATTAAAACTGATTATCTCAATTCGATTTTTGGATCAAAATGAGATTACTTCACTGTTTGTCATATATTCTTCACAAACATTTGACTTTTCTTGATTAATTTCATCATGATCAATGAATCATTTATCGGTTTTTGAGTCAAAAACGGATATCATCATACAACAAATTAACTGAAATTAATTTCAAAATTCAGATTAACAATCAACAACAAATGATGATTAGAGATGAAGGAATGAAATCGAGAATCAAGAACAACCGATTAATGAACAATCGATGAATGAGCAACCGATGAAGAACATAAATAAACTTGGAACAAATGTACAACTCTTTAATGCGTATGATAGAAATAGACTCAATCAGTGAATATTAATCTTGAATCGAATGAGTGTATGGAACAAACAGATCAATTACACTTGAGAAATATGAACAAAAAGAGAAATCGGAGCAAATTAACCTATATCATGAATTAGACTTCAGATGAACAGTACTCAAAACTTTTATGGGCTCAAATGATCATGAACAATAATGGATTTAATGTGATTATTTGGGCTTGAATCAATGAACAGTAATCACAAATCAGATTGGGCTTGAATTTTGGATTGATGAACAATAATGAAAATTTGATTTTAGACTTGATCAAATTTTTTTTTTATTGGATCAACAATGAGATTTGAAACTAATTAGATCCAATGAATCAAAACGATCAAAAAAACAAGAACGCAATGCACGAATCCAAATATTACGAGAGATCATAGAGAGAGACTCACTAAAATTGCTCAAATTCCGACAATAGTTGCCAAACCGAGAATCGTTCTTCAAAAGTCATGTTGATCGTGAAAACCAAGCTCTGATACCAATTGTAGTGACAAAAGAACATGGTTTTGCATGCGAAATTAAAGCTTGCACACTTGAACATGGTATTTTGGGTGTTTAAGAGATATATTGAATGTATATGGTGTTTACAAAAAGGATCTAGATCTAGACTACATAATTAACACACACTTACACACTCACTTCTACATCTCTCAAAGCACACCTCTACAAGTGGACAAACCCACCTTATATAGAGGTGTTTACATGTCTCTCTCTCTCACTCTAACTAACAAATGGGTCTAAAGGCTAAAGCACCACATGCAAGTGGGTTTTACAAAAGTCAAACATTTACAAAGTCATGAATGAATAACTTTGCACCCCAACAATATGACGAGTTGGGCCCAATTTAGAAAATTAGGCCATAAATGGGCCATAGTTTGGGACTTAATGAATATATGAGGTTGGGCATTAAAATAAGACCATGTGTAGGCCTAGGCCTAATTGTGAAAATTGGGCCATGTGTTGGGTTTGATTCTTAATGGACTTTGGGCCTTGGGCTTGAATAAGCCAAGCTAGGGGTAATATAGTAATTACCTAAAGTATGTACTTATGGTTATGTAGTGGAACCCAATTATTAATTGGGTGATGTTTTGATATTGACAGATCGAGAATCTGTCGTCCAGCAGCTGGGGTTGAGTCTACGAGACTTCAACAGTGTGGGGTTGAGTCTACAAGACTTCAGCGGTGCGAGGTGAGTTATCTTCCAGTAGGGGTGTGTCTAAGGCACCAATAATGGCCCACCAGTAGGTGATTATGTTTGAGATGATTGTCTTTGTGATAATTATCTGGTTGCGAGTAATTGATATGTTTATTGTGCTAGGATGCTATGAGATATATGTTAGTAGTAGTAGGGGTGCAATAGTCCCCAGTTACCGGTTGAAAGATACCAAAGACGGTTACTGGTTGAAAGATACTGAAGGGGTGGACAGAACCCAAGCATGCCTAGCAGTATGTTTATGATATGTTATTATGTGACCTGTATGGTAATGATATGCCATTATGTAAGCAGTATGTTTATGATATGATATTATGTGACCAGTATGGTTATGATATGCCATTATGTGAGCAGTATGTTTATGATATGATATTATGTAACCAGTTTTGTTATGATATGTCATTATGTGATTCAGTATGTTTATGTTATGTTATCATGGAACCAATATGTATATGACCTGTTATTATGTGATAGTGATAAGAGGTGAAATAGTCCCCGGATACTGGTTGAAAGATATCGAAGGGGAGGTTAGTTCCCAGTTACCGGTTGAAAGATACCGAAGGGGATGTTAGTTCGCGGATACCGGTTGAAAGATACCGGAGGGGAGGTTACGTCCCGATTACCGGTTGAAAGGTATTGAAGGGGAGGTTAGTTCCCGAGTACCGGTTGAAAGATACCGAAGGGGAGTCCAGCTCCCAGTTATGCTAGACAAATACTGATTGAAAGATATTGAGGGATAGGCATTATGTGGTATGTGGTATGATGGGGGAACTCACTAACCTTTGTGCTTAAGGTTTTTAATTTTGGTTTCAGGTACTTCGTGTTTAAAGGAAAGGAGCCGACTTGATCGCAACACATCACACTATGGTTTTCCGCACACAAGATCTTTGGGATTACACTCTGATATTGTTTTATGATAACATGTTTTTGACTATTTCTACTTTGGTTTTGACATGATAGGATATTATGGATGTTTTCTTAAACTGTTGGTTTGATAATAATATATTTAAAAATGAAAATTGTGGCCTGTATTTTTTCGGATGTTATAATTTGCATGGTTGTTCACACCTTGTTTTGTGATCCTTGGCATCCCAGTCACAAAACTTGAGAGGGCACAATCGAGATTGAAAGATGCCATTGAAAAGTTCAATGAATCTCAAAAGATCTAGGAGTTTCAAATCCAATTAAAACCTAATAAATTATTTCATTTTTCATGGTGGAAATTGGTGAATCGTTATTCGTCTACCTTCAAATATTCTATAACTTGGATTACGGCATCCCTCTTCCAAGTTATAAAATATTGTGTTGGGTCCTAGACTTAATATTTCATATTGGGTATTATATTGAGGACTTTAAATCAACTAACTTGAATATCTCCCATATTATGATCATCCCAAATTCCTTGAAACAAGCTTTCCTAATGAAGATGATGTTCCATGGTTGGATCATGGAAATCATACTTCTCTTCCTCCTCCAATTATTCTCCCTAACCAACAAGTTCTTGAATAGTTCAAGGTCACTCAAGCCCTATTGGCAAGAAAGGTCTATGTGTGATCACATCTTGGAGATAAAGTCACATATTGACAAGCTGGGAGAGTTTGGTGTCAAAGTCTTGAGAAAGTTGGACGTTCAATCACTTTCTAAGTCACACAGTGAGTTCGTTTGGGACTACTATGGAATAGACTATGACATGACCCTTAATGATCTTATCTATTTGCTTGGTGCTTCTGAATCAGTAATGATTTGGAGGACTAGTAAGGAAAATTTGATTAGAAGATCAACTTCCCAAACCTCCATGGACTAATTGACAATGGTAACATTGGAAATCCAGAAAAGCTTTCTCTTCCCAATGGAAAGGGATTGGCCATTGTTAACTCGGTTGACCAAATGATAAAGAAGAAGGCTAAGTCAGAGATTGCCCCACGTACCATTACCAAAGAGTCCATTTGTTTCTATTGCCAAAAGGAAGGGGAATTGGTTGCGAAGCTGCCAAATTTACCTAAAAGATCATAAGGCTGGTAAAGTCAATAAGTTTGACTCTACTTCACATAAAGTCTATTGTCTAAATCTATTAAGTTCCTATTTGCAGATCCTTATTACATGATGTGAATGGGTCATAACCAGGAGGTAAAGAGTGCAAGACTATGTCAATAGCCATCTCCTCATCGAAGTTCACATTAAGTTTCGACAAATGATCCACATAGCACTGCATGCATTGCAGGTGGGTCATGATGGACTCTACGTCCTTCATCTTGGTGGTTATGAGTGACCTGACTATCTAATACCTTTCTTGACGTGCTTTTTTATGTTACTTCTCCATCATATCCTTGCACATCTCATAAGGCGAATAGTCCTCATAACACTACTATAGCTTAGGAGTCATAGTGGCCACCATAATGCACAACAATTTGGTAGCATCTCTTTAGTGAGCCCTATACTCAACTATTTCATCAGGAGTAGCTTTTGATTCATCTATCTCATTCATCTCTTTTTTGAGGATGTATTCCTTATCCTCAATTTGCAAGGACATTCTAATGTTACAGATCCAATCATTAAAATTGGAACCATCGAATGTCACCTTGGCACAAATGCTCAAGAGCAAGAAAGTGTTCCAGGATTTGTTGTTGTTGGAGCCAGAAGCATTGTTTGAGGTAGACATCTAAAAATGAAGAAAGACAAGTTTTGATTTGATAAGGAATCCTTAATATACCACCTAAAATGGCATATTAAGTCTAGGACCTAACACAATAATTCACGTTTTTCAGAAAAGGAATGCCGTAACCCAATGGTAAATTATTTGAAGGTAGGTAAATGACGATTTACCAATTCCACCATGAAAATGAAATTTAAAATGAATTAGGTTTTAAATGAAATTCCGAGATTTTTTGAGATTCATTGAACTATTCAATGGCATGTCTAATCTTGATTATGCCCTTTCCATTTGTGACTCGGATATTGAGGATCACAAACATGGTGTGAATAACCGTGCAAATTAGCTTGGTACTCTCGATATCATTTACCACCTAATCAATGTCTTGGTTAACCACACATGCTGCATTGATCTATGATAATTTATGAGCTACCCATTGCAACCCTTTATAAGTCCATATTAGTGTGCCGGTTAATCACACACGCTCTACTAACGACTTTTATAAAGTGCAATGTGCAATTTCATGGATTAGCATCAAATTAACATTTTCCTAAAGTAACTAAGATTGGGAATTTTTTATAAAAGCATTTAGTTACTTTATATTTTCCTTATACTTATTAATGAGAATTTAATGTTCTATCTTACCCATTCGGCTAACGACCCTCCACTTGTCAAAAGTGCGGTAGGTAAGAATGGATACTCAATTGCGGTCATTTTATAAGCCATTTCCTTAAACACCCCTTATAGACCAGTTTTGTGAATAAGGCATACTAACATTAAGACTGAGTTTTCTTATACACACACAGACACACACACACACACACACACACACACACATATATATATATATATATAATGGTGTATTTTAAACTTTTAATATACTAGGGTTATAAAATTTAAAATTTAAAAATTAAAATATACTAGGGTTCTAAAATTTAAAATATATAATTAAATTTCAAAATTAAACACCCCTTCTGTTGCATCCGGTCTTCTTGCACCCAAGTGAATTTAGGTCCCCGCTTGGCATTTAACTGAACCTTCACTATCGGTATGCGACTTTTTTTTGTTCTTTTGACTTTCCTATCCATGATTTTGACTGTTTTTCTACGAAGTTAAGACTCTCGTTGATCTCGATTTCATCGAGTGGAATCACAAGAGTCTCGTTGGATAGACACTTTTTAAGATTTGAAATATGGAAGACGGGATATATGTTGCTAAATTCTTGAGGTAACCAGAGTTTGTAAGCTACGGGGTCGATCCTTGTGAGGATCTCGAATGGACCAATGTATCTTGGATTAAGCTTTCAAAGGTTTCCGAAGAGTATCATGCCCTTCTAGGGTGAGACCTTCAACAGAACGCTGCCACCAACCTGGAATTCCAAGGGATTTTGTCTCTGGTCGGCATAGCTCTTTTGTCGATCCCTCGAGGATTTTAGTTTTTCTCAGATTTGTGTGACATTTTATGTGGTTTCTCGAATTATTTTCGGGCCAGTGAGAGTGTGATGAGGGACTTATCCCTTAGCTAACTGTGTATTGCCTACTTCAGCCCAGCATAGAGGGGATCTGCACTTATGCCCATAGAGGGCTTCGAATGGAGCAACCTTGATGCTGGTGTGATAGTTTTTGTTATATGAAGACTCAACCAGGGGAAAATGGGTATCCCATCACTTGCCAAAGTCGATGAAAAATGCTCTCAGCATGTCTTCCAGCATTTGAATGGTTCTCTCACTCAGCTCGTCGGTTTGTGGATGATAAGTTGTACTCAAGTCCAACTTAGTTCCAAGAACCTTCTGAATTGACTGCCAGAATCTCGAGGTGAATCTACTATCTCTATATGAGATAATAGACATGGGAACACCATTCAGTGGTACAATCTCCTGGATGTAGGTTCTAGTTAGTTTCTCTATTTTATATGTTTCTTTGATTGATAGGAAGTGGGCGGACTTGGTCAGTCTATCAACAATTACCCAAATAGTGTCGTGACCACTCGGGGTCATGGGTAATTTGGTGATGAAGTCCATTGTGATTCGTTCCCACTTCTACTCATGTATTTTTGGCTGTTGGAGTAAACCTGAGGGCTTCTGATATTCTACCTTGACCTTGGTGCAAGTTAGGCAGTTGCCCACGTAGGTAGCAATCTGAGCTTTCATGTTTGACTAATAATAGAGTTTCTTGAGATCAAGATACATCTTGTCTAAATCTGGGTGAACAGAGTATCGAGTTTTGTGGGCTTCATTCATGACAACCTCCCTATAACCACTGAACTTTGGTGTCCAGATCCGGTCCACAAAATAACGAACTCCATCAACCTTGATCTCAAAGTTCTTTTCCATTCCTCATAGAGTTTCACTTACCACATTTTCGGGTTTTAAGGCTTCCAACTGAGCCTCTCTGCTCTGGGTGGACAGGTGGGAATGGATCGTCATGGTTAGTGCCTTCACTCTACAGCATAAGTACTTTTTTGGATAAGGGCATCTGCTACTACATTGGCTTTGCCGGGATGATAGCGTATCTCACACTCGTAATCATTGAGTAGCTCTACCCATCGTCGTTATCTCATTTTAATCTCCTTCTAATCAAATATTTGCTGAAGGATTTTATGGTCGGGGAAGATAGTGCACTTTGTACCATATAGGTAATGTCTCTAGATTTTTAAGGCAAATACCACTGCTCCCAAATCCAGATCGTGAGTTGTATAGTTGACTTCGTGTGCTTTAGGTTGTCTCTAGCCATAAGCAATAACTTTTCCCCACTTCATAAGCACACAGCCTAGCCCCTGATTGGATGTGTCGCAATATACCACAAATTCTTATGTCCCTTATGGAAGAGCCAGTATGGGCGCGCTGCACATGACCTGTTTTAGTGTACGAAATGCAGTGTCTTGGCTTTCTCCCTAACAAAAAGTCATACCCTTTTAACTCAGGGTGGTAAGCGATTTAGAAATTCTGGAGAAGTTCTGTATAAATTTGAGATAGTATCCAACAAGACCCATGAATTGATGAATTTATGTGGGTGTTCTCGGTGTTGACCAATTCTCAATTGCCTTTATATTTCAAGGTTCCATGTGTATGACTTCTTTGCTGACCATGTGACCTAGGAAAGTCACCTCCCTGATCTAAAACTCGCGTTTAGAGAATTTCGTGTATAGTTTCTTCCTCCTCAATGTTCCTAGCACTTGTTTCAAGTGCTATCTATGTTCTTCCTCACTTCGTGAATAGACGACTATATAATCTATGAACATTATCAAAAATTTGTCTAGGAAGGGACAACACACCCGATTCATTATGTCTATGAATATGGTGGGTGCGTTGGTTAGACCAAATGTCATTACTACAAACTCGTAGTAACCATACCAAGTCTAAAATGTTGTCTTAGGAACATCACTCTCCTAGACTCATAGTTGATGGTACCCTAATCTCAAGTCTAACTTTGAAAAGTAGTTGGCTCATTGAAGTTGATCAAAGAAGTCATCGATTCTGGGTAGAGGGTAGCGATTCTTTGTTACACCCTAAAATCGGAACGACGGAAACGTTCAGGGGTGCAAGATGTTATGTTTAGTATCACAAGACATGCATCATAGTAATCAAAGAAATAAACAACCATTTCATTAGAAAGAAAGTGTTTACAAAGTATGTGGTTCACATAACATAGATAAAAAGTAAATAACAAAACAAGACATGAAGCTATACTGCTCCATATTCTAAATTCCCAGTGAGCGTACCTGTCTACTGGTTACTGAGAAAACAAGTTACTTTGAAAGAGTTGATCAACATTTAAGATGGTGAGTTCATAAGATTTTAGTGATGTAATGTAAGTTGTAATAAGTTGTAAGTTCTGTTTTGTTTAGAAAAGTTCGCCTGTTCCTCCAGAAAATCGTATATTTCCTGCTTTCATGAAAGATAAGTAAAAATGACTCTACAATCCTTTGTATGAGTACTAAGTGTATACAAGTTATATAAAAACCCAGAGTAAACAAACAATCGATTATGTGTATCTTCACTAAACCCACAACCAAACAAGGAACATGGAATGAGGCGGAAGACACACCTCCCATTGTTTGTTAGATCATCATTGTATATAACCTTGGCTTATTCACTTGGTACTAATGGGGTTAATTGCAGTAGTTCCTTTATATTTGATGAAAAAATTCTTTAAGAAAAACCTTATTTATTTTAGTAAAAATGGTAACCACGATGGTCCCTTCTCTAATCACTTGGTTTATACTCGCTATATATAATCTACTATCGAATAGATAGTTAGTTGTGTAAATCTGCATAATTCCACAACCAAACAAGGAACAGGAAGTAAGGCAAAAAGCACACATCCAACTACCTATCAATTATTAATTATATATAACCCCATTGTATAAACCAAGGTATTATAAAGTTAACCACTTAAGGTCCTTTAAGTTATACTAGTTTAATAAAATGGATTAAACCCTTTACTGGTAAGTTTCTAGTTTAGGCTACTTTGTATTCTTTCTGAAAAGTGTGTCCTTGTAGTAGAAAATGATGTATTTGAATTAGTTTACTATTTTAACATCCGGATTCCTAGGTATCTCATTTTAAGTATTTTATTGAATATTAGAAAGGTACTCGGTGAGTAGCTGCTCAGACTCGCCGAGTGGGATCGCGCATGTGTTGGTCTGATTTAATGGAGGACTCGGCGAGTCCATACGTGGACTCGGCGAGTCCATACGTGGACTCGGTGAGTCCATGCTGTTTAATGAAACCCTAATTTCTCGGGTTTGGGGCCTATTTAAGGACCCTTATAGCCACCATTTGCGGCTACCAGAGCATTGAGAGAAACCTTATAGTGCTTGAGCTTTTATGAGAGAGAAGAAGCCATTATTCGACCTTTGTGGGTTTGTTTTGCAAGAAGAAGTTGATTCTAGCTTATAGGAGGCAAAGGAGGTTGGTTATTTGTGGATTTCAAGCAAAGGACATCATCCTTGAGGTAGCATATCGATCCTTTTTCTGTTTTGTTAAAGAATCCATGGATCTAGGGTTTTCTATACCCTATATTGGGTTGATTTTTTGGGAATATGGTCGCTTATCATGTTTAGACATCAGATCTGGATCCATAGTGGTCCAAAGAACCTATTCGATCTTGCTTTATGAGGATTTATTGAAGAAATGGAGTTAGGATGTTGTATTTGGAGCTAAATCATCAAGTAGTGTCATTTGGACGTTGCATAAGCATCAAGTTCGAACCTTTAAGTGATTATTGAGCTTGGGAAGATTAGATCTATGGATTAGAGGAACAAATCTGACCTCAGAAGGTCATTTGAGTGTGAGCATGGAACAAACTCGCCGAGTCCATGAGTGGACTCGACGAGTCGAGTCGGGGTTGCCCCTCGATTCGTGACAGGTGTAACTTGTCGAGTGGAAGAAAGAGTCGATGAGCCAAGAGAGTCTGAAAGGATTCAGAGGACCTGTGTGGACTCGCCGAGTCACCTTTGTGCACTCGATAAGTCGGGTCAAAGTTGACCGTTGACTTTCATTGACTTTAGGGTTCTGGTCAAGACTGATACAGGAGAAATCAGGGAAGGGTAGAATGGCCTTCTACCCAGTCTGTAGAGATGAGATCATGGGAGAGTATTGATTGGGAATGTTATTTGAATAATAGGAGGAGGCTAGGTCAGTACGTTGAGCACGAGAGTTTATCCGACTTCAATGTGGTGAGTCTTCTCACTATGCCTTACCCGATGGGGTGATTATGTATGACCGGAAGGTCTTACGTGTATGATGAAAATGTGATGTATGTTGTATATGTTATATGTTATGATATGAGTATGATGATATGGACCGAAAGGTCAACAGAGTCATGGGATGCAAATCCCCTGAGACACCTGGATCAGAAGATCCCATAGAGTTATGGCTTGGAAAGGCGTATGTGCTGCACGTGGTATTTTGGGGTACTCACTAAGCATTATTACTTACCGTTTGCGTGTTATGTGTTTCAGGTACCAGTGATGATCGCGGGAAGGCGCCGATATGATCAGTACACACTTATGATGGAGATGTTTGGAGATTCTAGGGTTTTTGATTTATACTTGTGTTATGTAAAAACAATTGATACACGTTTTTTTTTTAAATTGTGATTGGAGTATTCTTATTAAATTAAAATGAAAAAAGTTTCTTTAAAATTTCAGGGTGTAACAATTATGACCTGACTTATACCTGATACACCTAATGATTGCTTGGTGTAGACGAAATATATATATATATATATATATATATATATATATATATATATATATATATATATATATATATATATATATATATAAGATCGGATAGATAGTAGACTGGGTGCATCTACCCTAAGCACACAACCAAACAAGGAACAGGAAGTAAGGCGGAAAGCACACGTCCTACTATCTCCTAGACTCGATTAATATATATCCTTGATGTATACACTAAATAATCACAAAGTTAGCATTATAGGTCCCTTTCTACTTAATGTTCATGTTACGAATAATTTATGTATTTTATTTATTACTGTCAGGTACTTTACTAAGATACTCTGTATAAATAATTTCGATTCCATGCATTACAATCACCTCGTGCCTGCTAACCCTTGGTACGTGCAATCGTACTAATGTTAACGCAAGATGGAAAGATATATTATTATGTTTTATCTACTCATGCCTGCTAACCCAGGTACATGTAATCGTACTAGTCTTATCGCAAACTTGGAAATATATATTTGTATGTTTTATCACCTCGTGCCTGCTAACCCTAGTACATGAAATCGTACTGGTGTCAATGCAAACCTGAAAAGATATATTAACATCTTAATTCATTAAAATTAATGAATTAAGGATACGATGTCTTCCTAGAGTACTAAGAACATCGTATAAGTTTGTAATTCTAGAATTGTTCGTCTGTTAGTGTTATAGTGTGTTCCTCCCTGTACTTGTTATAGTATGCTCTTCTCTGTGCTTGTTATAGTATGAAATGAACCCCTAAACTATACCTATTATAGCTTACTAGTATGTTTACTTGAATTGATACTGATGTGAGGAAAAGACTCATTTTATCTACTATGTTATGATTGTACTTCAAAAACGGAGTTTTGTACTATGAAGTAACATAACTTTTAAAGAGTTTTATAAACATATTGATCACTTAATAGTACATAAGCAATCATTTAAAAGATGTTTATAACAATACATTTATGTCACACCCCAAAACCGGAACGGCGGAAACGTTCGGGGGTGGAGGACGTGATGTTTAGTATCACAAGACATGCATCATAGTAATCAAAGTAAATAAACAACCATTTCATTAGAAAGAAAATATTTACAAAGTGTGTGTTCAGAAAACATAGAATACATAAGCAAATAAGACAACAAGACTTCAAGTTATACTGCTCCATTTTCTAAATTCCCAGTGCGAGTACCTGTCTACTAGTTTCCTAAGAATACAAGTTATTTGAAAGAGTTTATCAGCAATTAAGCTGGTGAGTTCATAAGATTTTAGTGACGTAAGTATGTTGTAGAAAGCTTAGTAAGTTTTAAGTTATGTTTTAGAAAAGTTTGCATGTTCCTCCAGAAAATCCTATATTTCCTTCTTTGATGAAAGATAAGTAAAAATGACTCTACAATCCTTTCTATGAGTATTAAATGGATACAAGTTATATAAAACTCAGAGTAAACAAGTAATCAATTGTGTGTATCTGCCCTAAGCCCACAACCAAACAAGGAACATGAAATGAGGCGGATGACACACATCCCATAGGTTGTTAGATCATTGTTGTATATAACCCTAGTGCATTGACTTGGTACTCATGGAGTTAACTATAATAGTTCCTTTATATTTGATGAAAAGATCCTTTAAGAAAACCCTTATGTCTTATAATAAAATAGTAACCATAGTGGTTCCTTGTATAGTCACTTAGTTTATACGAGTTATATATAATCTAATATCGAATAGATAGTTACTTGTGTGAATCTGCCTTAAGCCCACAACCAAACAAGGAACAAGAAATGAGGCGGAAGGCACACATCTAACTATCTATCGGGTATTAATTATATATAACCCTGATGTATAAACTAAGGTATTATAGAATTAATCACCTAAGGTCCTTTATGTTATACTAGTTTAATAAAAATGGATTATACCCTTTACTGGTAAGTTTCTAGTTTTGTATACCTAAAGTTCTGATTTGTAAAGTATGTTTTGTACAAGAAAACTATGCATTGAATTTGTGTCCTATGACCTGACCCATACCTGGTACCGCTTATGATGACTTAATGTATACGGAACATATATATAACTAAGATCTAATGGATAATAGGCTGGGTGAATCCGCTCTAAGCCTACAACCAAACAAGGAACATGAATTAAAGCGGAAAGCACACATTCTATTACCTGTCGGATCCTATTAGTATATATACCTTGATGTATACATTAAGGAATCATAAGGTTGGAATTATGGTTCCTTTCTACTGAGTGTACTAGACTCGACTGTTCTGATTGTCGTTTGTAAAATGTAAGTTTTCCCTAGTTTATAACTATCTTGACTCGAAAATAGTTTGCATTAACTTTCAAGTGGAACTGTCACTTTATGAAAGTAAAGGGTAAATGATAGTACTCATTTGTCTTTTAAATTGACAACATGACGTATTGATTTCCTTAAAACATGTTTGTTTTATAAAGGTCATAATGTGAAGGCTAGCACCCATACTATCCGCTCTACCTGTCAAGAGATTCTGGGAACCAAACACTACTTCCGCAAACCAGTTGCTAGATCGTGTAATCCACATTAAAAATATGTGATCATGCATACCAAATATAACTACCACCTTTTTTTTAAACAGTGAGTTAGTGATTCACTGGTATAATTAGATCATGTAGTAGTTCCATGCTATAACAACTTAGTATGTTCATTTTGTTATAGTTTCTTAGTTTGTTCTTCCTGTTATTATGTATTGCATCTAGTATGAACTAAACCTCTAAATTATACCCATTATAGTTTACTAGTATGTTTACTTGAATAGTTATTGAAAAAACTCATTTATCTACTAAGTTATGTTTGTGCTTTAAATACGGAGTTTTGTTAAACTATAAAGCAACATAACTTTAAAAGAGTTTTTAAATATTTTGATCACTTATATAAGACATAAGAAATCTTTAGAAAGATGTTTATAATAAACATTTAAACAATTATCATTATGTTCAATTTGTACCCCCCCTCCCTTAAAAGCATTTAAAATAGTTTGAAAGATTCATTATGGGGTATGAACTCACCTGATGTGGGTGATTCAAACAAATATGTGTGTAAGGATGAGAAGCTCTACAAATGAACTCTTGAGACACAAACGGGTCCTAAATGAAATATATTGACATGTATTGGCATGAATATAGTGTTTATAAGCAACTAAATGCAAGGAAACACCTCACGGGACTAGGAAACACTTTGACCAAGTGTTGGAATCACATGTGATTCAACGGAGGGATGTTTAAGGCCAAGAAAAGGTGTTTACAGCCAGGGTGTAAAATCATTGCCGTAAACTCATGGTAATGCGCATAAGAGGGTATTTGAATGATAGGGAAACTTGAGGGACCATTTCTCTTCACAAGGATGAGCAAAAACCAATGTTTTGGAGGGTGTTGAAGTGTTTACGACCACACCATAAACCCTATGGCCGTAAACTCTCTAGATGGTCTCAATTTGGGTCATAAAGGCAAGGAGTTTCAAAGGTTCAAGTGTTCTAAGGGTTGGCAAGGGTCTAGAAGTGTTTAAGGCTCAAAATATCACACTTTCAAGTGTTTATGGCCAGGGTGTAAACTCATGGCCGTAAACTCTCTTTGATGATGAGTTTGATGAAGTTTTAAGGCTATGATCTAGTGCTTCAACTATATAACAAGCTAAGGAGAGAGTACTTACGATATAGAGGATTGAAATGGTGACTAAGGTCCAAGAACACTAGTGTGTGTTCTTGGTGTTTCTTGAAGATCTAAGAAAAGATGATTTCCATGGATGAAATCATGAGATGATACTAGATTAAGAGATGTATCAGTAAATCATAGGAAGAACACTTACATTTTGGAAGATCTAGGATGAAAAGTTGGATGATACTTGAGAGAAAACTCGAGTTCTTGGGGTTGGAATCTAAGAAATGGCTAGAAATGAACAAAAGCCATAAATATGGACTTGAGTTTACGGCCACATGAGTTTACGACCGTAAAATCATTGTCATTGTGGCTGTGAACTCCTTAGGATGAGGTTAAGGATTGAATTATCTTACAGTGGCTATAGTAGGTACTTCCTAACACTTATTCCTTAAGTGTACTAGGCTAAAACTCCTTAGAATGACCTTTAACAAGGCTAGAACTCATTAGAAGTGAGTCTGACACGCAGTTGAGTTGACTGAATGAGCATTCAAAGCAGAAATTTTCAGGTTATCACAATTTACACAATTAACATTGTGTTCAAATTGTATTCCACCCTTAAAAGCATTTAAAATAGTTTAAAAGATTTCTAATAGGGGTATGAACTCACCTTATATAGGTGATTCAAATGAATAAGCATGTATGGATGAGAAGCTTAACTAGTGAAGTCCTGAGACACATACGAGTCCTAAATGACATATAATGGCTTATATTGGCATGAATAAAGTGTTTAAAAGAAACAAAAGGTGCAAGGAAATACTTTTAGGGACTAGGAAACACTTGGAACAAGTGTTAGAATCACATGTAATTCATCTAAGGGCAGTGTACGACCCAAATGAGGAGTGTGCGGCCATGGGTGTATGGCCAGGGAGTGTACGACCATACACTCATGGTAACAAGTGCAAAAATGTGTGTTTGAATTGTAGGGAAGATTGTGGGACTATTGCTCATCAAGTCTTGAAGCTAGATTTGCATGTTGAAGGCTCTTTAGGGGTGTTTTGAGGGGTATACGACCAAAAGGGTTCACAATCACCAAGAACAAGTGTGTGTTCTTGGTGAAATGGATGAAGATTTGAATATCTATCATAAAAGAGATGTTTTCATGGATGAATCATGAGATGATTACAAGACTAGGAAGGATATCAAGAAAGATGGAAGATTCACTTACCACTTTTTAAGATCAAGACGGGAAATGTGATGATAGTTGAGAGAAAACTTAATGTTCTTGACCTGGAAACTAAGGGAATGGCTTGGAAATGAAGGGATATCACACTTATGGAGGGGGTGTACGACCAACATGGGTGTACAGCCGCATACACATGTGTACGACCACACACACATGTGTACAGCCGTACACTCCCTCACATGGAGTGTATGGCTTGATTTTCAAGGTGACGAACTTACGTAGCTCGATCCTATACCCAATGCTTGAATGTACTGAGCTTTGAACCCTTAAATAGACTCTAAACAAGGCTAAAAGATAGCAGAAATGAGTCTCCCTCACCGTTGGATTGAATGGCTGAACATACAAGGAAAAAAATTTCAGTTTGTCATATCATCCCCCTATTAGATGAAATTTCATCCCGAAATTAGCTTTTGTAGTAGTACAACTAGGGTTGTACTCCTCTGCTTGGCAGAATACCCACTTGTAGACCAGGTAACTTTGCCATAATGTCCATGATAGGACTCATACTTGGTCCATTTATCATTACCTCGTGTATACAAGTCGTATATAATTTAAGATTAGTTAGACAGTCAGATGTGCGACACTGCCCCAGGTCTACAACCGAACAAGGAATATGAGAAAGGGCAGAAGCATACATACTAAATCTGCATAATCATAATCATATACTACTCTTGTATATACACTGAATAGTGATAGGTGGACTGTATTCGTCCTTAGCCTCTGTGCTCAAACTCGGTCTGCTGGACGAGTGGTATTTCGTGGTGGTGTGCAGAACATACAGAGGCAATGATTCGGGGACAAAGTACTCTTTGCATGAGTACTTAGGGGTTTAGAGTACAAGATACAAAACTGAGGTCTAGGTCGGACTGTCGTTACGAATGATGAAGGTTTCACGAATTGGATGGTCAAAGTGATAGAAACATATGAACTTAGTATGGTGAGGACCACGCCAACTCATGACGAATGATAGAGGCAGACTCTTTACTGAACAAAAGTTTGGCCGATTGAAAGAAATCTCTGTTATATGATGATGTACTCCTAGTGTGTTCAACAATGTACTCTTTGTAAGTATTCTAGTTCTTTCTATTTTTCCCTTGGTGTTAACACTTCTACATATCGTACCGCGATGAGCGAGTACGTACAATGAAAGTGCTTTGATAACTAGTATCGATACTTTATACTACGATCCTCCTTGGTATCACTATGATCGCCTGTCATATACAAGTTATGAATAATTAAGATGAATAAGACAGTCGATTGGTTAACTCTGCCTCAAATCCACAACCAAACAAGGAACAGGAATTAAGGCGGAATCACTCACTCTAAGTCTACAATATCTTAGTTATGCACAACCCTGATGTATATGCTAAGTCATCATAGCTTCTCTGAATGGATATTTTTTATTATCTTGAATACTCTGACTTGTTTCAATAAGTGAGTTATTATAGTTACTTTTAAGTGTTTTCCCCAAGTTTTAATCTTATATAAATATAAATTAATTTTTAAAGTAATTACTATTTCAAAAACGTACTAATGCTCATTGGCGGCTCCGGGGTTGATTCTCCTGCGGTGCTCATCAGAATTCGTCCATCTACTCCTGAGTTCTTTGTTATCGGGCAGTCACTATGGTGGTGTCCAGTCTCATCACAACCATACCAGGCTTGGTTTTATTCAACTTCAGGGACTTGGGAGATCGGTTGAGCTGGTGCCCTATAGAAACGGACTGTGTGTCCCTTTTTGTGGCAGTTCAAACATTGTATTTCCCGGCATACTCCAGTGTGGTGATAGTTTCACTCTCCACACTTTGGGAGGGTTCCAACATACGGACTGGAAGGTGTTGGAGCAGCAGGCGTTGTAGCAGCGTACATATTACTTGTCTGTTGTTCTTGCGGGGGTTCCTGTGTTGTTTGCTTCTTCTTCCTCTTGTTCCCCGACTTCCTTTCATAGTCCTCTCCCTTTGATGGCTCGAGAACGGGGACTTACATACCATGGCGGATTCCATGGCTGATGAGTCGCTGAGCCAGGCGTTTGGCACTATCAAATGTAGACGGTTTAGAAGATAGTACATTTCCTTGAATCGGGGTAGGTAGTCCCTTAATGTACCTTTCAATCTTCTTACTCTCCCGGGTAACCATCTCAGGGCATAGTGCTGCCAGGTCCCTAAACCTGTCAGTGTAGGCCACTATGTCCGAGCTGATCATGGAAAGGTTCCACAACTCATGCTCCAACTTTTATACTTCGCCACTTGGGCAGTACGCTCCCATCATCATTTCCTTCAAGTTTTCCCAACCCATAGAGTTTGCCACTGTCACACCCCCGAACCAGACGACGGAACCGTCCGAGGGCTGTTGTGACTCAATTGAATACCATCACAGTGAATATACATGAAACATAACATCATTCATTACCATACATTGAAATAGTACAACTGGTAGTGTTTACATTTAGTACATTGTTTCAAAACATTACATTCCCAAAAGTAGACTGTTCGATACTAGTTAAACAAACAACAAGTCATCACTGAGTACATTTTTCCCTTCGATTTACCTGGTACCTGAGAATACAAGTATTTTGAAAAACGTCAACATATGAAATGTTGGTGAGTTCATAAGTAATGTTTGAAATATAATGTTTTGTATTGTTTTGAAAACCACCAGAAAATCCGATATTTTCTGAAAAGAGTATCGTATCAAAAGTGTGAAGATCCGTAAGTATGATTGTTGGTTTCTATAAATGTAAAAAAAATTGTTAGACTTGGTATGCATCTTGTAGGTGTATGAATTGAAAACCCTGGTAAAACCCGATGTTTTCCTAATACTTTGAATTACGCGTTTTAGATTTTGTTATACCGTTGCGACGTGTGTATTCGATAATTCTAGGTGACATTGGATTAATTATGGATTGTGAATTGTTATAAACACGCATTAATGAAAACGACTAGTTTACAACTATACAAATGATCCCTTAGGCGTCATCCGTATTATTCACTTAATCCAACCACCCAGACTTCTCATAGCCCCACAATCGAGGTGAAAAGAGGGTGCGAAGCCCCCGATATTTTCATAGGTTGTTCAAGGCTATCGTAAATGCGAAGGGCCCTTGGCCTGAATCGCATTTGTGAATTCTCGACTTTGCTAGTAGTACCAAAGGACCCTTGGGGCCCAACAGCAATAAATCCATTGAAAGTCCTTTTACACGGAATTAGGTCATATAAGGCCCAACGACATGTAAGCAAGTTTCCTTTGGGCCTAAAGATCATTTCATTGGACTAGCTAGGCCCAACAAGCACGATTTGAAACTTTTGGGCCCAAAGATGGTGTATCGACGTCTGGTGAATTCTCACGTGTGTATTGACTTCTGGTGAATTTCCGCGTGTGTATTGAAGTATCGCCGTGTATTAATTTTTGATTCGTTGTTGATTCGAGACCGAATCAATTCGTTTGATAACGATTTTGGTGTTGAAGGTGTATTATATTCCGCCGGTAGTCGTGGTACTAGTATTTCATCATAACGGATTTATTGTTTAAAACATTAGAAATTTTCTTTTTGCAGCCCCTTTCTTTTGGATAAATTTACAATTTTGACCCTTTGTATAAAAGAATTTCTATTTTAGTCCTTAAACCATTTTTCTTGACACTTTAGTATCAAAACTTGTTGAAAAGGTATTTTTCAGCTCAAATTTATTTGAAAAACAGTTTTAGTCCCTCAAAATGAAGTTTTCTCGGCTGAAACCTCTATTTTTGCAATTTTTACACTTTTGGCCCAAAATAGAAATCTTTTGCATCTTTTGTCCCTTTTAAATATGAAAAGTATTTTTAATCCTTGAAATGGAATTGGAGCACTAGTAGTCCGCTATTTTACAAAAAAGTACAGTTTCAGCCCCTCTAATTTGAAAATCTCGCAAATTGAGCTTTATTGGGCCGAAATATTCATTTTTGGCCCATTATGCTTAAAATTTCACATTTTAATCCTTCAAAATAGTATATTTCCAGAAAATACATTGTTGAATCTGTTTTGACTCATCTCAACCATCAAAATTCGTATTTTGTCATTTTGGGCCCTTTAATTTTATATTTTTAACATTTTGAGTCCAAAAATGGGTTTTTAGCCCAAAGATGTTCATATTAACCAACTTGGTTATTTTTCTAGAAATGATTTGTATGTAATAATATAATTTATACTAGTTTCATACAACCTAATGTAATTCTCAGTTTTAAGGAGTTTTTGACTAGATCCAACACCACAATCACATAAGAACATATACATAAACATAGAAATCACACAAAGCATACATATACTCATAGATCTACACATTTGCTTGTATTCCCCCCCAAAAAACTTGTAAATCCGAAAAATAGGGGGTATGAAGCTCACCTTGAGTTGTAGTTTCGGTTTTGAAGAGAGAAAAGAAGAAAATTTCGATGCTAGCAAGTCTTCTTGGTAGATCTCGAGTTTAGTGACTTCTAAGGTGCATGATCGCAAGTTAGAATAGATTTAGTTGAGATTTTGATGAAATGAAGTAGCTAGATCATGGATTAGTCATCAACTTACCTTAGATGATGAATTACTTGATGAAAACCTCTTGAAACACAAGCAAATTTTGAGATTTTTGGATGAAGAAGAAGATGATCTTGAGAGTGGTTTAGAGAGAGTTTTTGGTGAGGTATGTGTGTTGTGTTCAGCTGAGAGAAGAAAAGAGAGAGGAGGAGAGAGTGGTGATGGGATTGTTGCATGGAGATATGGGGCCTTAGCATGGGAATCCAAGAGATAATGGTGAGGTGGCTACCAAAAGTCAACCCTTCTTTCCTTGGACTTGTAGTTTGGGTCGAGAGAGAGAGAGGAGAAAAGAGAAGTAAATTTTGGGCTTTTTGCCCTTAAGCTCACATTATAGATAATTTAGATGATGTTTGGCTCAATTAAATCAAAGTATAATTTTTATGACCTATTAGGTCTAAATTAGGTTAATTATGGCCCAAAATGGTTCATATAATTAATTTATTTCATTCTAGGCCCAATATGGCCCAAAACATTGAAATAATTGGAAGTGGGTCCAATTAGAGCCCATTTAAGGGTTCTAAGCCCAAGATAGTCAAATTGGAAGTTTATTGGTCCATTAGGCCCAATAAGGAAGTCCTAGTCCAAAATGGACCTAAACAAGAACTTCTAGGGTTTCCAATTGCTTGTTGATTATTTGTAATGCATGTATGGTGTATTTGCTTGAAATTTTGCTGTCATAAGGTAAGAATCATGCATGCTCTTAAGTTTTTGATTCAAAATTATTACTTAAGTGTTTTAGTTACAAGGCACAAAATTTCAAGTTGTGACAGCGACTGATAGAGTTAGTGACTTAACGTGGCCATTCCACCATGTTAGGGCTCTGCCAGAGAAGGTGCAGGCAGCAAACTTGACTTTGCTCCCTTCTGGGCATGAACATATTTCGAATACCGAATCTGTTTTCTCGAACCATCACATTTGAGCAATGAATCCTCCATCTTCATTGAAGGATTTGGGTTTGCAGTTCATGAAGTCCATATATGAACATACCCATGGGTATTCGTGGGTATCTCCGTGGTTGGTTGGGTGAGCATCGCTACCAGATCCATTGGTACCAGTTGCGCAAATTTGGGTTAGGGTGGCTGTCGTTGATGCTATTACCGCTGCCTGAAAAGCAGCTAGTTCAAACTATGGTGGCGGGTTGTAAGGTCCTAAAACGGATCTTTACCAATGATCAAGCAATCGAAAAATCAAATATAATAAGAATCGGAGTAGAAACAGAATTGAAACAAGCTTGTACATGCTTTTATTGCTGAAAAACATCTGGTACAACCTGTTTACAATAGCAAGGAACTCTCTGGTATTAACTGATGGGTTTTGAGCATTCTAACACTTCCTAAGTGTACATGCAACCCTAATAACCTTGGATCTATGTTTGTCTAATTATCATGCAAAGTTGAATTCCAAGGCTATATTCCTATCTAGCATATATGGGGAGTAATTTTTTTTGAAACTTGAATGATAGATAGAATTGTTGGGCTAGAAATTATTTTTGAAGATTGCATCTTTTGGGCTCGTTAAGCATAAGCCTTTTAGTATTCCGGTTGGGGCCTGTCCAGCCGTGAACCTTTTATGTTTTGTATATAAGTTTACACTTGCATGCATATTAGGTCAAGGTTTTTAAAGATCTGAAAATAGCGATACATCTAGACGATAACAGGTTTCTTTGATCGTTCCTGTAACCTTCTAATCCTCTACAGTTGATGTTCATAATCGAGCTCTTCTGAGGATTTTGTTTAATCATTCGACACATTTGATTCCATCTTGACTTATTCTTTTTATTGCATTCATATTGTTTATGTTTATATACTTGTTCAAGATCTAATTGATCTTTATAGATTAAAGGTAAGTTTAATCTCATCAATTGGTATCAGAGCAGGAGGCTGTGTAATCGATACACATCTTTTCTGTGAAAAAGATTTCCATTAGGGTTTTTCCGCAATTATCAATATTTATTGAGCCGTCATCTCTCTATTGACGTATCTTGATATTTATTGTTTTGCCCTAATCTGCTTTATTACAAGTCTGATCTTTGAACAGGTTGTTACAATCATAATGGACGCGACGCAATCAAATCCTATTAATATTTCCAACAACATCGGTTCGACGACAAAGATTCCAATCTTATACACCCATGACTATGAAGTATGGGCACATCACTTTGAAGACTACGTGATTGGATCAGAGGATAATGGGTACCTCATATGGGAAGCTATCATCAATGGACCATTCTCTCATTCTGCATCGTCCAGAATCATTAAGACACAAAAGGAGTACAATGATCTGCTAAAGGACGTGAAGGATATTGCACAAGATGAAAAGGACAAATTCCAGTGCAATATTAAGGCGTTAAGGTTGATCAGATTCGCCCTTCAGTCCGACATATTCAGATTGGTCAACTCATGCACAACGGCAAAGGAAGTTTGGGATAGACTTTGTGAACTGTATTCTACAGACGAGGATCTTGAACATTCTATTCAAACATTGCTTTTATCTGAGTTTGGAGAATTCAGGCAAGGGGTTGAAGAAACCGTGACCCAGATGTTTGATCGCTTTAATCATCTACTCAGCAAGATGATCAAACACGATATTGAAAGGAAGCTTATCGAACAGAAGGTTACTTTCTTGAATGGTCTGAGGTATGAATGGAGAGCAGTGGTTTCCACAGTCAAAGCCCATGAGCAGTTTAAATCATACTCTTTGGCGAAATTGGTGGGTATTCTCAAGTCCCAAGAGAAGATTGTGCTGCAAGAAAAGAACGTCGTCTCTAGTCTTGGTTCGATGGCCCTCCTATCTAAAAGTAAAGTTGTGATGGAAGATGAAGATCTCAACTTGGAGGAATATGATCTCACGTCTAAGGATTATGCCATGATGGTGTCCAATCCCAAGAGGTTCATAAAGAAGAGATTCCCCAGCAACAAAAACCGAAACTGGCAGGGGAGTTACAGCTCTAAAAAGGTGAACAATGAACCGAAGGCTGAGGAGCACAAGAAGGAACCGAAGGTGGATGGCGATTCCGGAGTAAGCTGTTTCTACTGTGGTGGGAAAAACCACTATGCTAAGGACTGTGTTCTTAAGAAGATGGCTGAAAAGGATGATGGAAATGATGAGGAAGCTGTGTTGCAGAAAAGATTGGACGAGTTGAGAAAGAAGAAGTCTACCGCTAACCCTTCTATTAATGCTCTCATTGTGCAGGGTTCTGTTAATGATGACGAGTTCGGTAGCACGGAAGTTTGGTCTACCGACTCAGAAGACGAGGAAGTGAGGAAGCCTACCCATGGAAAGGCTTATGTGGCTAAGGAGGAAAGAAGTGAAGGAAGATGCTTCATGGTAACTGATGTATCTCAAATGCGGGGATACAACACCGATGGAAGAAGCGATGGACCGAAGGTAAACGAGGACATGTGCTTTACGGCCAAACCTCTCAGCCAGCAATTCAATAAGCTCGATGAACTGATAAAGAAGGTACAATCTGTTTTTATTTCATGCAAAGTACCATCATCCTCATATGAGAAAGAACTAAAAAACGTTAATACAAGAATTTCTCATCTAGATAGTAGCTTAACTCAAACTCGAGTCACCAATTCTAACCTAACCGATCAATTGAGCAGGGTGGCGTCGAAAAGTGAGGAGCGGAGAATGTGGATCGAGTTAAAGGAGTCTGAATTAGTTAAAGTTAAAGACGAAAACATTTATTTGCAAAGAGACAATTTAAAATTGTTAAAACAGCGGAATGTTTTTTGTTTAATTGCTAAACGTTTGTACTCTAATATTACTCAGCTTCACTTGGATTGTGAAATAGGCCAAAAGATCCATCGCATGATTTTGCCCTTCCTAGAGTTTAAGGAGGATGAAATCGATGCTGAAGCCTACAATTGTGAGAGTGTGATATCGTCTGATGATGTCAATCCGACCTACATGTATGGACTGGACAAAATTGAGTCCTTCATTAAATCCAAAGACCACAAGGACATGCTTAAAAATCTTTTTGATGAAAATGACAGACTTAAACTGAGAACCGAAACCATGCAAAAATTTGACTCTTTAAACGCCAACGTAAGCTCAGAAAACAAAATTGATGTTGAAAATGCATCTGAGCTTAACGAGGACGAAAACATGAGTGAAATTTCTGTAGAGGACACAGTTGACTGCTTAGAATTTATTAAAACCGAACCTGAAAACCACAAGAATCTTATTTCTGAAAATTCAGTGGAGTTCGCTCGGTTGTCCCATCAAAAGTCCCCATTATTAGTTGAGAAAGCGATTGTGTATCAAAAGGTCAGGACCACTCCGAATCAAGTATACAAGGTGACAGGAGTTACCGAACAGCAAACAGCTGAACTCACAGCTATTGTAAACGAAGACAATGCTGATGGCTGCGATGAGTACTTCTGGGAAGCTCCAATAGATAATGCAAATGAAACTATTGGTTTATCTGAAAGAACCTTCTGGAAGAGCAAAGGAAGATACATACCTGAACCCTTGAATAATCTGGACAATTTCGATGAGCCAAATACCAGTGGTACAAAGGATATTCCTCGGAAGGATGATCGTTCGGCAAAGGAAGACATTCCCTCTGCTCCTTCGGCTCAAAATAAAACTCCTACAGTTCAAAAGAAACCAGCCAAGGAGACACCGAAAACGAAAGCGAATGTTCATCATCAACCTAAGCAGATAAGGAATAGGAAGAGAGAAAGGAACCAAAGATACAGGAAGAACCTTTCTGAAAGGAAACAATTCTGGCATTCCCAGAATGCATATTTCTCACACCAAGACAAGAATCTGAAGTATGAAAACAATCCTGTAGGAAAGCCTGAAAGTCACAACAACCGAAAGCCAAGGTTCGGGTCACGAGAAAATATCAACCGAAGGCAAAGGTTCGGTTTCGAAAAAGACTTCAACCGAAACCAAAGGTTCGGTTCCAAAGACAGCTCCAACCGAACACAAAGGTTCGGTTCTGAAGTCAAAAGAGAACAAAACTCTAAGGTCAGTCCCTCCAACGATCAAAAGCAAAAAGGTCACCTAGAGTCTCCATCCAGGAAATCCTCTCAATCCAAACCCTCTCATTCTAATTCTTCTCGTTCTTCTAATTCTTCTACTTCCATCGATTTATCTCCATCTTATTCTAAAACTGATTCCTCTTGTTCTCAAAAATCTCATTCATCAGCTGAACAAAAGGGAAAGCAGAAGGTCAATGAATCCAAACCAGAGTCTAAACCAAACACACCCAATCCTAACAAAATAAAAGTTTTTACCATTAAAAGGAAAGATGAAACAACTCTTATAAAACGAACATATCTAGTTGACATCTCACTTACTATTCCCGTTCCCATGCAAAGCTCACGTGGACCCAAGAAACTTTGGGTTCCTAAATCTGCCTAATTTTTGCAGGTTATAAGTGACGAGCAGTTCGACGAAGAATGGTACATCGATAGTGGCTGCTCACGTCACATGACAGGGAGGAAAGAGGAGCTTAGGGAATACAGATCTCTTGCAAATGGTGGCAACATCAAGTTTGGAAATAATTCTTTCGGAACCATAAAGGGATACGGGATGATAACAAATGGGGATTTTACTATAAGGAAGGTGGCTTATGTGGAAGGACTCCAACACAACCTCATTAGTGTATCTCAGCTTGTTGGAGGTACATGTCTCAAAGTCTCGTTCGATGATGAAGGTTCTGAAATCATAGAGAAAAGGACAAAGAAAGTGATTCTCAAGTCAGAGCGAAAGGGTGAAATGTTTCCCTTAAACCTTAAACCCATCAAAGGAAACCCAGCTATATGCTTGTTGTCAAAAGCTCAATCCGACGAAAGCTGGTTGTGGCACCGAAGATTATCTCATCTCAATTTTAAAGATATCAACCGACTTGTCACTGGAGGTCATGTTAGGGGCCTTCCATTGCTCAAGTACGACAGAGATCATTTGTGTGCTGCATGCGAAATGGGGAAGCAGAGTCGTCAAAGTCGCCCATCTATAATCAACACAAAAGTTGTTGAATCACTCGAATTACTTCATATCGATTTGTGTGGTCCTTCATCTATCGAAAGCATCGGTGGTAGCAAGTATATTCTTGTTATTGTTGATGACTTTTCACGATTTACATGGGTATTCTTTCTAAAGCTCAAATCTGAAGCGACTCAAAAGCTGAAAGTATTTATCAAGAAAATTGAAGTACAGCTCAAGAAGGTTGTTCGCAACATCAGAAGCGACAATGGTCTCAAATTCAAGAAGAGGGAGTTTGAAGAGTTTCTTGCAGAAAAGGGAATAAGTCACAATTTCTCAGCTCCCTACACACCGCAACAGAATGGAATAGTCGAAAGACGAAACCGATCTTTGTGTGAAGCTGCCCGAACCATGCTAAGTTTCGCTTCCTTACCTCTTTATTTTTGGGCTGACGCTATTTCGGCTGCTTGTTTTACACATAACAGGTCCTATCTCAACAAGAGGTTGAAGCTCACTCCATATGAGATACTGAACAACAGAAAGCCCAATGTGAAATTTTTCCATGTGTTCGGCTCGAGGTGTTTCATCTTTAATTCTAAAGAACACCACAACAAGTTTGATGTCAAAGCCGACGAGGGAATTTTTCTGGGTTACTCTCTCACATCCAAGGCGTACAGGGTCCTAAACAAGCGTTCGAGAAAGATTGAAGAAACATACTATGTGACCTTTGACGATACCTATGTCAAGAAGTTATAGGCCAAAGAAGACACTGCAGGCGAAATCTTTCCTCTAACTAACAAGGTCACAGTTTCGGTCGCCAATTTATACGAGACATTTCTGGAGCTCTTTGACGAACCAGAGAAAGCTTCACTTTCCGACGCAGGTGCAGCAGACAACAAAGTTGATCCTATGAAGCAGATTGTCGAAGATGTTGCAAGAAGAATGCATGAAGAAGGATCAACCACTAATGACTCGCCTTCCAACAACGCTCAAGTCGAGGGGGAGCCAAGCTCTCAAGTCGAGGGGGAGCCAAGCTCTCAAGTCGAGGGGGAGCCAAGCTCACAAGTCGAGGGGGAGCCAAGCTCACAAGTCCAGGGGAAACTAAATTCTACCACTCCAACCGAAGGTCTTTCACCAACCGAAGATGATTCTCCAACAGAAGATACCTCTCCAACCAAAGATGCCTCAATGCTTGGAAGCTCAGTACCACAAGAAACACCTGAACCTCATGCCTCTCAAAGCTCATTAATTGAGGACGAACATGATGATCTGAAACTCGATTACGATAGCCAATCTGAGCCAGAAGAAATGATCAATGCTGAACTAGATCCAACCTTTAATCCGAATTACCCTCCTCTTATCAAATGGACCAGAGATCATCCTGTCTCTCAAGTAGTTGGCGATGTTTCTGAAAAGGTTCTGACCCGATCACAACTGAAGGCAAAACATACATCCTTATTTTCAAAGGTTGAGTTTTGTATGTTTAACTCATTCGTATCTAAGGTTGAACCAAAGACAGTTAATACTGCCCTAGATCACTCTGATTGGGTTCAAGCAATGCAAGACGAACTGAACGAATTTGAAAGGAACAAAGTCTGGCGCCTCATTCCAACTCCTCCAAATGCTTCGGTTGTTGGTCTCAAATGGGTTTTTAGGAACAAAATGGACAAGGAAGGTAATGTTATAAGGAACAAGGCTCGTCTGGTGGTAAAGGGATACTGTCAGGAGGAAGGGATAGACTATGAAGAGACTTTCGCTCCAGTAGCTAGGCTAGAATCTGTTAGAATATTTCTGGCTTATGCTGCTCACAAGAACTTTGAGGTTTTCCAAATGGACGTCAAGTGTGCATTTCTCATTGGAGAACTCGAAGAAACTGTGTACGTGGAGCAACCTCCTGGGTTCGTGAACGAAAAGCATCCAAATCATTGCTATATTCTGGATAAAGCTGTGTACGGCCTCAAGCAAGCTCCGAGGGCCTGGTATGAAACGCTTACAAAATTTTTAAAGATGTCTAAATTTAAACAAGGTTCGGTTGACCCAACCTTCTTTTGCAAAAAGGAAGGTAACCACCTTATGATAGTTCAAATTTATGTTGATGACATCATCTTTGGCTCCATGAATCCCAGCTTAACAGCTGAATTCAGAAAGCTGATGGAGACTAAATTTGAAATGAGCTCAATGGGTCCTATTAACTTTTTCCTTGGTTTAAACATAAGACAGGGACCCGAAGGCATCTTTATTAATCAGGAAGCTTACACGAAGACTCTCCTAACAAAGTTTGGTATGATGGGAGACACAAAAGTCAAAGTCCCAATGGCATTCGGCACCAAGCTTACCCCATCCCTAGACAAACCGGCTGTCGATATCACGCTCTATCGTCAAATGATTGGCTCACTGATGTATCTAACTGCTAGCAGACCTGATATCATGTTTTCTGTGTGTTATTGTGCTCGATTTCAGGCAAACCCACGCGAACCTCACATGCTTGCAGTGAAGAACATCTTACGCTATATCAAGCGAACCACCTCCTTAGGTCTATGGTATCCATCCAACTCAGGCTTCTTTGTTCAAGCCTATTCTGATGCTGACCTTGGAGGATGTGGACTCGACCGTAAAAGCACAACTGGTGGTTGTCAATTTCTTGACGGGAAGTTAGTCAGCTGGAAATCCAAGAAACAAATGTGCGTGTCGTTGTCTACTGCCGAAGCGGAATACGTTGCAGCTGCATCCTGCACATCACAAGTGATTTGGATCCAAAGTCAACTTCGAGACTATGGACTCAATATGAAGAAGATCCCACTATATTGTGACTCTGAAAGTGCAATTAGGATCTGTCATAACCCAGTGCAACACTCCAAAACCAAACACATAGCACTGAGGTATCACTTCATCAAAGATCACGTGGAAGATGGAAACGTCGAAGTTCACTTCGTAAGAATCACTGATCAACTGGCTGACGTCTTTACAAAAGCTCTTCCTGAAGCATCATTCTATAAAATATTGCAAGGACTAGGTATGATGGAATCAGAGTCAGTACCTCACACTACCTCTCAAACTCAAACGTAAGAACCGAAACCAACCGAACGTTCGGGTTCGGTTCAACTATCTGACTCACTCATTACTTCAAAGGTAGTTTTTCTATGTTGTATATTTCTTGTACAATTTTTGTTTTTCCTCGTGTTCAAATTACTTTTTCTTGTTTGCCTAAATTTCTTGGTTCCTCAAAATTTTATTGAACCGAAACCAACCGAAGGTTCGGGTTCGGTTTTTCAAAATTTTCAACAACCGAAACCAACTGAATGTTCGGGTTCGGTTTTCCTTTTGTCTAATTTTAAAGTTTTTTTTTTCTGTCTAATTTTTTTTAAGTCTTACTCTTTTTCTTTTCCTCTTTCAAATTTTTTTTTAATCTCAAAAACTCCAAAAATATTTTTTTATTTTATTTTTTGTGTGTTCGTGTTCGTTTATGGGGATAAATTTGATGAAATACCTAAGTGTCCCTAGAAGCATGCTGCTGTATGTGTCTCAAGCCTCATAAGATTTTGAATAATGGCCTTCATGACCTGGTATACACAAACCTTGTCTTCCCAATAAGGCCAACTCATTTATTCTAATCGTGAGCTACCTCACTCTTTTCTCACATGAGTTAAGAGTTTCCTGCTTGGTCCTTCTTTTCGCAGCAGAGTTACTTCGTTCTCTTACACCATCTCCACATTACTTCTCCACTACACTCATTCCATCATAGTAACCCTTGAGACTCTCAAAAATTACCACTGAGGTTTATGGTTACACAACATCTGTGTTTATGATCTTAGTATTGTGTCACTACGAGCTAAGTGAAACCCAAAATTCCACACCTAATGAATTGACAGTGAACAATTAAGTTGCTCAAGTTTTCACTAAAGGATTGACGAAAGTACCTTGTTAAAATCTCCAATTTTATGTGATTCCTGTGAAATTGTTAAAACCCATAACATTTCTTCCCTTGGGATCTAGTTCTTATTTTTCTTTCTGAGATTTTATTTTCAAGCCACCCTTCTTTAGCCTAATTAAAAGAAGCCTTTCAACATTTCTTAATAAATGGTTGATCGTAATTTAACGGGAATCCTTTTAAACCTTAAGTTCTCTCTTGTCCTGTGGCATTAAATGCGCATGTGGAAATAGTAACAGCTTGTCCCTATGAAACGGCGCTTGTTGGGCGGCGTGATCCTAGGAACCTAACACTCTCTCTCCTACGTGATCATCGCACGCCCCAACTGTCATCCATCTGTCACTCAACAACTCGGTTCAAATTTCCATAAGATATTTGAAACGATTTTTCTCTCTCCTATCACCCACTATAAATAGCCCACTACACCACCTTTTACCTCTTTACCACCTTCAAAATTTCCAGAGCGCAAATACTCCCAAACAGTTTCCTGTTCATCATCTTCTTCATACCTGCAAAACAAATGGCTGATTCCTCTTCTGTTCATGCTACCTCACAGATCCTTCCCATTCGCCCACAACAATGTCTGGTCATTGATCTTAACCCACTGGCGTACGACTCCTATATGTCTCCGATCATAGAGTGTTTGAAGTATTCCCAACTTGTTCCGGCTCTCCAGAATCGAATCTGTGCCGATGGTGGCCCTATCGCAGGTCTACGCGACTGCATTCTACGACAAGGCCGTCGACCGGGTCTTTTTCGAGATTGGAGAACACAAAACCTCAGTCTCTCGCCAACGTTTCTGCACCTTGCTAGGGTTTGCTGTTGACCCTTCAAGAGTTCATCCGGAGTTGATTCAGATTGGTCATCTGTATAACATGTTTTACAACATGGGATACACAGAAGTTCTTACCTCTGTCGCAAGGTTCAAAAAGTCATGCTTGGCGCCACAGTGGAACGGTCTATTTACAGTCCTTTTCAAGGGCTTGTCAGAAAGAAGCTCAGGATCAGATGGTGCAAGTCGTCTCTTCCTCACCATCATGTACGGGGTTTACAATGGGATTAACCTGGACTATGGGTTTGTCCTATGGCAACAACTTATTCAAAGCCTCTCCTCTTCATCCCGACACTCTGAGGTATCATTGGCCCGATTCTGGATCCTGATTACAAAATGGGCCATGGATAGATTTGATGTTTCTACTGCTGTTGGTGCATCGATGTCTTCTGTTGGTACTTTCCATACCAAGAAGATCATCGTCTCAGATGCATCAAAATTCTCCTTCATTGGCTCTATCCCGGAGTCAATGTATGGCGACGTGCCCTCTGACAGCAGGTTGATTCAGAAGCTCAAGGAGCTAAGGCCATCTGGTCCAAGGGAACTTACCCCGGATATGCTCAGGTCAATTCACGATGCAGACAAACCGGTAAGCAGGGGAAAAAAGGCAGAAAAAGGGAAGCAAACGTCCAAATCTCCAAAGGGACCTTCTCCTAAAAAGCGGAAACAACCGAAAGCTGCACACTCCCCACCGCCGAAGAGGAGGAAGACCCAACCGAAGCGAAAGCTTGTAATTCCCTCTTCTTCGAGTGACTCTGAGGGTGAGAGTTCGGGTTCTGACGACTCTCAAGGAGACGCATCTCCTCAACGAGGCAACACACCACCTCGGTCCCCTACCCTAGAGATGGAACTTCCAATTTCCCCAATTCCTTCCCCTCCACCAATCTTTACAACTACAACCGAATCACCACACGTAACCGAACCACCTCAAACCAAAACCCAAACAACCGAAACTACCCATACTCAACCACCAACCAAAATTCTACCATCACCCACGCAACCTGATCCTTCCAAACCCACAACACCCCCTTCATCTCCTGAAAATGCCTCTGAAAATGCCTTTGATTCGGTCTACTATAGTCCGTTTCAAGTTCAAAGTGACGAGGAGGATGATGCTCCAGTAACAAAGAAGCATCTCAAAGAGCTCAACGAGAAGATTGACCTACTTCTCGCCTCCTCTTCCAACCAGCAGTCCTCTCTTTCTGAAGCTGCCCTTCAGAAAATTGTTGATGCCTTCTCCAGGGCTCAACATGACTCGGTGGCCTCAGCAACTGCTGCGATTGAAGCCTCTACCAGAGCCTGTGAGGCTGCGACCGCAAAAGTCGATAAACTATTTTCTGACGCTTCTACCCTGCTGCAGTCCCTGCAGGAAAGTGCCAATGCCACCAAGACATCTTTGGAACCAATTGTTCAACAATTGGCCAACTTTGTCTCATCGGAGTTGCCTTCGTTCGCTACTCTCCACCAAAACATATGCGACGACAACTCGACCCTTCGTGCCTCCATTGATGCTCGCCTCGCCAAGCTACAAGAGGATCTTGCAACCGAGCGTTCGTTAATGGATGATCTGGCAACCAAAACAACCGCCCTTGAGGTCAAGACAACTCAACTCTCCCAATCCCAACAACAACTGGAAGATCTTCGATCCGAAAGGGAGGTGATCAAGACGTGTGTTTCGGATGTCCACGCTGCTATATCCAACATTCTGGAAGCACACGATCCCATCTTAAACTTTTCGGTGAGGCATTCCCTTGCTGAAAAACTCTCTCCAGCCATCGATCTTCTTAACAAAGTAGAAGGGCTCCCAAGTTTCGTGTCCATTCTGAAACAAGGGGGAGATGAGAAGACAGGATCAAAACCACCTCCTTCCTCCAAAGCTACTCACACGACCGAACCATCTCCGACAGATCAAGCTTTAGGCTCGGGTGTGAAGGACAAAGGTAAAAACATAGCTGAGGAAGAAGATGAAGAAGGCGACAAGGAAGCCATTGCTGACATTTTAAAACGAAAGAACAATCGCAAGGTTGATGAAAATGCCAGTCGTGTGGCACGAGAGGCTGAAGAAGCCGAACGCAAACAAAAAGAAGCCCACGATCTCCTTGAGAGCCAAAAGACTCTCTTCCCTGCCTGGACCAGGGAACGTTTGATTAAAGAGGCCATTGAAACTCCTAGCATTTTATGGCTCGAGCCGGTTATCTCGTTCGACTGCAACAACACTGTCGATTCGCAGTTCGATATGCCGCTGACTCGAAAGGCGTTCATCTTCCACGTCTTCTCAATCATCTTTGAAGTCCCTCACCCGAACGCTGAGCTTGATAGGGAGCTCATTGACTTCTATCTGGCGGCTGCTCGTCCACAACTCCTTACTTGGAGCACCCAGAAGATTGTAAACATTCGGTTGCTGAAACCTTATACTGAAGGTCGTTTTATAAATGTTCGGTTCAAGTTGATTCGGGGATCTGCAAGAACTGCTCATCTTATCTCCCTGGCAGATCTACCGAATATAAATCCTCATGATTGGATTGTCCTGTATAATATCCTTTTGACTAATGAAGCTGAATATGGTCCCATTCTAGACCATGTCAAAAGGATGTTAGCCTGCTACATCATGGAGGTTGCCCTAATGGATCAGGAGGTCGCCATAGTCTTCAAGAAGAAACCAAAGATTGCTCCTGTGGGATCGGCCAGTGATCTCAACCAAATGCTATTGGGCAGGATCGACCCGAGATGCAACTCGGTTATGTTCACTAGAGCAGAAGGACAGAAATGTCTCTTCGCTTTAGCTGACAAGCATCTTTACACCACAACTTGTTTGGAGCATGTGCTGTTCATTATCAAACGGTGTAAAGAGAACTCGGCTGATGACATCAAGTACTTTGAAGATATGATTAATTGGTACATCCGGTTTAGACAGACCATTCTCTCCATCACCAAATGTCTGTTTAGTACCGTGAAGAAGAAGGTGCCTGCTTCAGCTGCTGGCCCAAGTAACTAATGAAGGTCTCGCTCCAAATTGACGCAAAGGGGGAGATTGTTGGGCTAGAAATTATTTTTGAAGATTGCGTCTTTTGGGCTCGTTAAGCATAAGCCTTTTAGTATTCCGGTTGGGGCCTGTCCAGCCGTGAACCTTTTATGTTTTGTATATAAGTTTATGCTTGCATGCATATTAGGTCAAGGTTTTTAGAGATCTGAAAATAGCGATACATCTAGACGATAACAGGTTTCTTTGATCGTTCCTGTAACCTTCTAATCCTTTACAGTTGATGTTCATAATCGAGCTCTTCTGAGGATTTTGTTTAATCATTCGACACGTTTGATTCCATCTTGACTTATTCTTTTTATTGCATTCATATTGTTTATGTTTATATACTTGTTCAAGATCTAATCGATCTTTATAGATTAAAGGTAAGTTTAATCTCATCAAGAATAACTTACCTTGTTGTTGCTTATGTTCCTTGAAACCTTGTGAGCCTAGCACCCCAAGTGTGATGCCTCAAATGCTTCACACAACACCAAATGCTCTTGAAACACTTTTGAGAGAATACACACTTCTAGAAATCGGCCTAGCCCTCTTGTTTCATATGTGTAGCCGATTTTGGTATAGTGTTGACACATCTAGGGTTACACAATGTAAACCCTAATGTGTCATGACTCTTCATTTACATGACCCATGGGTTTGTAACTCCCATGGAGCATCCTATGGGTGGAACCCAACTTGATAATCTATGGAGCCTCTTAGCCCACTATACAAGATATGGATGATTTGCATAATCAACCCATATATTTAATTAGTTATCTTTTGATCATTTTATTAATTCTAAATTAATTCTTGATCAAACTAATCAAATAATATTATTAATATATTAGAACTTAAAATATATTAATAATATCCAAATGTTATTTCTCTCATTTAGTCTATCCAATTGCATGGTGCCATGCAACCCAAATGGTCCATGTCGGGTCGGGTCAAATGCATACCAGAAATAGTTATGGACTTAGACACCTTATACAACAGTCTCCCACTTGGATAAGTCTAATAACTATTACTGCTAGTATGACTTCAGGAACCGATCGGCAATCGTAGCTCTTTTCAAGGTTTCTCGGAACTGAGAAGATGATGGTACACCATTTAAGATAAGGGATCATATAATCCTCTGTTCTAGATATCAGCCGGACAAATACATGGAACAATGTCTTACTTATTGTCCCGCAGTTTGTTTCCCGATTTCCGATTTGTTTGACAAAGAACTTAATTGAACACATCAACTTAGTTATGACCGGGCCCGGTACATAGGTCAAAACAAAATCATCGAGGGGCCTAGATATCAACTTCTACTCCAAGAAGGAACAGATAAACTTCGACTCATATGTTTGTTCTACTACTCATTAAATTATACACAAAAGCACGTTTTATAACATCGAGTTACCAATGCGTTTTCATACAATTAATGCATAACCAACTTGTAAGTAACAAATCATATCTCTAGGTTTGAAGAGTTATATGATATTACCGTCTCACGATACCTCGAGATAGAATTCCAGGAAGTGATTCCAGTGAGCGTGGGTTGTGTCCAATGCTCAGAACTTATGAGCACTCATGATTGTTGTAGCCTTGTCCAACACCTTAGACCTTTGCAACCAATCATGATAGCCTTGATTCATACCTACTTCCGACATATGACCGACTATGGAGGTTTGAATAATATGTTATACCAAACAAAATTTTTCTGGAAGTCAAAACATGCAAAAGAAATATAGTAAACGATCGACAAGAGATAGCAACACTTTAATCATAAATAAAACACCTTTTATTCATCATCTCATGTCAATTACACTTTACAAATTTCGAGGTTATCTAACTACTAAATCTAATATCATCCTTCCGCCCTATGCTCCGAGAATGCTGGAGATGCTTAACCTGAGTCAGTCCCTTCGTGAGGGGATATGCTGGGTTCTCATCCGATGATACCCTCTTTGCCACGAGGAGTCCTTCTTCTATTCGATGTCTAATAAAATGGTATTTTCTGTTGATGTGTCTGGATCTCCCGTGATCCCTTGGTTCCTTGGCTAAGGCAACAGCACTTTCACTATCACAGAAAATTTCCATTGGCTCTTTAATAGCTGGTACAAATCCAAGGTCTCCGATGAAGTTCTTTAGCCATATAGCGTCCTTTGCCACCTCGCTCGCTGCAATATACTCTGATTCACAAGTTGAATCAGCCACTGTCTCTTGCTTGGAACTTTTCCAAGAAATTGCTCCTCCGTTTAGGGTAAAGACCCAACCCGACTGAGAGCGGAAATTATCCCTATCAGTCTGGAAGCTAGCATCACTATACCCTACAACTCTCAAGTCATCACTCCCACCGAGGTTAAGGACCCAGTCCTTAGTCCTTCATAGGTACTTGAGGATATTCTTTACCGCAGTCTAGTGTGCCTTGCCAGGGTTCCCCTGATTACCTTCTAACCATGCTCAGGGCAAAGGCTACATCAGGTCGAGTACATGTCATAGCATACATAATCGATCCTACATCTGAAGCATAAGGTATTCGACTCATTTCTGCTAGCTCAGCCTCAGTGCTAGGGCTTTGTGTCTTACTGAATGTGGCGTTACTCTGGATGGGTAACTCTCCTTTCTTGGAGTCCTGCATGCTGAATCTCTTCAGCACCTTATCCAAGTAAGAACTCTGACTAATTCCAATTAGTCTTTTACTCCGATCTCTCAAGATCCTTATCCCTAGAATATAGGCAGCTTCACCAAGGTCCTTCATAGCGAAACACTTCCCAAGCCAGGACCTTACTGTTGGGTTATGAGCATTCTAACACTCCTAAGTGTACATGCAACCCTAAATACCTTGGATCTATGTTTTCTCTATTATACATGCAAATATGAACATCCAAGGTATTATCCTAATCTAGCATACAAAACTATCAATATAACAAGATAGAATACATACCTCTTTGATGGTGCTTGTCTTCATGAAGCTTGAGTGCCTAGTGCCCCAAGTGTGACACCTCAAATGGTTCACAATCATCAAAACACTTAGAATAACTTAGAGAGAATTCTACACTTCATGAAATCGGCTAGCCCTCTCTAGAATAATACTAGTCTCTCTAGCGACCGATTTTCCTCAAGAATAAGATGCTTATATAGTTATACAATTAGGGTAAACTCTAATTGTCACGACTTTCCATTTCCTTGGATCCATGGGTTCGAATATACCATGGAGCATCCATGGAGCATCATATGGGTTTTGGCCCAACTAGATAATCCATGGAGCATTAGCCCACTATACAAGTATGGATGATTTACACAATCAACCCATATATTTAATTAGTCTTCTTTTGATCACTTAATTAATCCTAGATTAATTCTTGATCAATACTAATTAGAAAATCTCATTATTCTTATTATTAATATACTAGAACTTATAATATATTAATAACCATAAGTGTCTTATTTCTCTCATTATAGTATATCCAAGTGCATGATGGTATGCAACCCAAATGGACCATGCCGGGTCGGGTCAAGTCTTACCAATTATAGTTATGGACTTAGACATTAATCCAACAGTCTCCCACTTGGATAAGTCTAAAACTATTATTGCGTATGACTTGAGGAACCAACTGGCAATCGTAGCTCTCAAAAGCTTCTGTCGAACTCTGACCTTGTAGATGAACTCTGATCTTGTCAATGACTTGTCCATAAGATAAGGGATCATATATTCTTCCATTCTAGATATCATATGGACTGAGACATGGATTATAATCATTCTCTCTGTCCATTAGTTGTTTCTCGATTTCCGATTTATGACGACTGACTAATTGAACAAATCAAATTAGTCCTAGCCCGGCCGAGCACTTCCATTTGTCATCATCAAATCATCGAGGGGCCCACAGATATCGCTTTTATCCCGAAGGTAAAAGGAATGGATAAACTTCGACTCATATGGCTTGTTCTACTACTTGTTGAATCATACACAAAGGCACGTTTTATAGCACCGAGTTACCAAATGCAGTTTCGTGCAATCAATGTACAACCAACTCATAGTAACAACTCATATCTCTAGGTTTGAAGAATATAAGATATTATCGTCTCATGATCACTTGTGATAAAATCCATGAAGTGATTCCAATGAGCGCGGGTTGAATCCAATACTCAGAACTTATGAGCACTCATGAGTGTTGTAGCCATTTGTCCAACACCTTAGACCTCTACAAGCCAACCCATCACAGTCTTAATTCATATCTAATTCCAACATATGACCGACTGTGGATGGTTTGAATAACTTAGTCATTCCGGAAGAAAAACCTAGTTTATTCGGGAAGTCAAAACATGCAAAGTGCAACACAATAATAATTGAATCCAATATGGTCTCAGAACTTATGAAGATAAATAAAACACCTTTTATTTATCACCATATGATTACACATTATTCATTGTATACTGTTTCAGCTATCAACATTATTCTTGAATTTAAAACAATAGTTGTCCCATGCTCCAAGCATGTACACTATGTTTTTCTAAACACTAGTCATGCCATACACCAAGTATGCATACTATGTTTGTCTATGATCTTTACTTTGTGAACTAGATCAATTGAACATAACTTCAATGATTCTCTTTTCACACTCCCAAATCCTTACTGTAAATGCAAGAATTCCAAATTCATGTCATTTACTGAAATCTGTTAGATTCTAAACTTATATGCATTGATCCTCTTGTAATGATTATGCACAAAGTTAGAAAGACTTGGCAACAATCATTACAGAGTATTCCAAAGGAGATCAGCTCCTTAGAAACATCCTTCTTGCTTTAAGTTTCCTAATCTTAAACAGATTGGAAAAATTCTAACTTTGAAAGATTTCCAGATTCCATTTTGACTATCACTTCTGAACAAGAGTTGCCTCCTTACAGATTATGTCAATATGGTCCTTCCAGAATTATCACTACACTTCCAACTATCCTTGAGCAACCAATCTTTGGTAAACCTTAGATTGTCCTCAACAATTGTTTAATCCTTTTAGTCATATCCAGTTCTAAACCTTTTCCCTTCTTAATTCCCTAGGCATTTGGAAAATTTTAGAAAGGATGAATATAGCACATGTAATCGATCCTATATCCGAAGCATATGGGACACGATTCATGATGTCTCACATAAAGACTAAACCAGTCTTTTGCTATAACATTTCCATTTCTATTTGCCAAGTTCTCATAATTCAGATTATAAAAAGGGATGCCGTAATCATAATCGAATTTTAGAACGCAAATAATGGACCCATATATAGAATTTCCTTATGTTGAGCCATTCCAACATGAATTCATATATATCCTTGACTAAATGATTAAAACCTCACGATCTAAGCTTATAGATTTGAGATGAAGTATAATTTCCTCTCCCTTAATTATAGCAAAACAACTTTTTCCCAATTGAAACCTTTTGTTTTCTATAATTAACATTGCCAACTTGCAATCTTTATCATAATTATGATGCTCCCACTAACATGATGATTATTAGCATAACACTTATGCTCCCACTAGCTTTGACATTTACTCAGAAATCAGCTGGACTTCTAGAAATCAATACTTTATTGACTTTCTTACCAAAGTTCAGATTTCTGATACTGGATTGTTTTGATAGAACTTTATCAAAATCATACACCTTCCCTTAGATAGCACACTTGTGTGTCTAAAAAATTATGAAGAGGGATTTCGTAATCATAATGGTTAGACCTTTTTGCCACTTCTCACAAGTCCAGGTTAGTGTGCCGGTAAACCACACACGCTCCACTAACGACTTTGAGAATGCAAATATCACAATTGCTATCTAGCTGAAATCTACTTAGTGAAAGTGTTTCCTCACCATCATTTTCATGAATCGGAGAGAAACCTTATGACACTTAGATTTAATGGTGTATGAGTTCTTATCCATGTGAATTGTCAAAACCATAGTCACAAGACAAGGATAATGACAAATCCAAACCATATGGATTGAACTCAATCTTAATTTCTTGCCACCTGGCAGCTCAAGGGCCTGCCATTGCTTCCAAGTTGTTGTGCAACCAATTGAGAATTCTAAGAACTCATATTCTAAGCCAACTTTGATTGGAATGGGCACAAAATGTGTCAACATGATAGGTTATAAACCTCAAGTCGTGTGCTAGTGAAGAACTTCAGGTTTTCTTCTTGATTAGTTCTTGAGACTTTCAAGACCTTTAAGACTCCCATTATCCTCTTGACCTATAAGACTCCCTTGTCAAACATCCAAGAGATAGTGTGGATTCTAACCAAGACAAACACTTCACACAATTAGCCTAAGTTGGTCTTTGTTTTATCCAAAACATCACAACTTACCAATTTCAAATGTACAAGAGTAGAAAACTTTTACTCTTACATTTGATAAGTGTTCTTAAACCTTCTTTAAGACATGTCACTCATATTACAATCTTGGAGTATGACTCTAAGACTTGTATTGGAACGAAGTATGACTCATCTTCTTGATTTAACCATTTCAACAATTTCAAGATCCCTTCTTCTTAGTCATAAGAATGCACTAAGACTTCCTTAGAGAACAAATTTTGATATGCTTTCTTAATCATTAAGATGATCACAAAGCAGATACTAAAGTACTCTCCCATCTTTTCAGATTTGAGAAACTTTTATCCTTCTGCCTAATTTGATTCTTCTTATCCGCTCTGCTATGCATTGAAACCTTTTCCAATGTCTCAGAGTTACACTTAAGCTTGTAAGTATAATCATATTTACTCAACTTTAGTAAACTATGACGAATAGCCTTACATCTTTTGTGGTGGACTTAATCAGTGCACATGACTATGTACTCGATCCCTTAGTCCATTACTTGACTCACACATCCATGTGAACAAGTAATTGTTGGATAAGGTGTCTAAGTCCATAACTTATTTGGTATATACTTGACCCGACCGGCATGGTCCATGTGGGTTGCATCTCATCCAAACTATTATGGATAATTTTATGAGAGTTATACACATATGTTTATTAATATATTATGAGTTATAATATATTAATATGAAGTTACGTTATTTAATTAGTTTTAGTCTTAAATTAATTATGAATTAATTTAGAGATTAAAAGGAATACTAATTAAATTATGGGCTATTTGTTTTATATAGTGTAGGCTAATACTCATTTGTTAATGGGCTAGGCTTATGTGGAAGTCCATGGATGATCCATGGAGCTTTTAACCCATGGATCCTTGGAAAAGGAAAAGACATGGGTTATTAGGGTTTCACCCTAACAATGCACACTATATAAGCATGCTTATGGAGCATGAAATGGAGCCTAAGAGAAAACTAGTGAACTAGTGTGTGTGTGCATGTGTGTGGCCGATTTTATACAAGGTGTATACTCTCTCAAAGTTTTTCCAAGAGTTTTTGGTGTTTGTGATTCCATTTGAGGCATTCACACTATTGGTGCTTGGCCCTCAAACTCCTTAGAACCAAACTCACCAAAAGGTATGTAATCTCTTCTAACTCTTTTATGTTGAAATGTTCCCCATGCCATGTTAGATAGGTTATAAACCTTGGAAAATTATTATTTTGCATGTATTTAGACAAACATAGATCCAAGGTTTATTAGGGTTGCATGCACACTTAGGAAGTGTTAGATTGCTCAAAACCCAACAGTGGTATCAGAGCCTAGGCTTGCTTGTTTGATACTTGATGCAAAATAGTGAAAAAAGTCGAAATCGTTGCTGTCAGCATGGTGGACTCGCCGAGTCCATTGGGGGGCTCGACGAGTCCAAGGCAAACTTCAACCTACTCGGCGAGTAAGTTCATGCACTCGACGAGTAGGATCGAAAGAGTGCAGATTCTCGACTTTTGCTGCTGGAAATGGACTAGAAACATTACCCTAAACTGTTTTGGTGTTATAAAACTTATTTTAGTTGGTGTAATGGTTGTTCTAATCCATTTTCAATAGCATATATCAAAATTCCATGATTTTATGTGTTCATATAATTCTTGAATTTTTTTGATCATGTTCATGTTCTTATGAATTTAGAAAATGATAGGAATTATTTGCTGAATTGTTTAGGATTAATTCTTTATCATTTATGTGTTTTTAATGGAGTCCATAATTTGTCCTCAAGTTATGGATTACCAAAGGTCACTTTCATTTAACACACACTTAAAACACATAAGTTACATGAAAATGAAGAGTCTTCATTTTTTATGAACCTTTAATTCATAAGTTATGAAATGAAGAGTTTTGCAAAGTTACAAAACTTGCCCTCAAGTTTTGGAATTTGTAAAGTTTCACACACTTTAATAAACTTTAATTCCAAACCTTAGAGTTTTAATAGTTAAAATTCAACCCTTATACTATTTATAACATTAATGGTTAATTATTATATATATGTATAAGAATAAGTCGTTTTACCGTTAGTAGGCCTCATTCACGAAGTCGGTCTATAAGGTGGGTATAAGGTTGTTGCCTATAAAATGGCGACTTAATGGGTGTATACTCTCACCCACCGCTTGCTTGATCGGTGGAAGGTCGTTAGCCGAACGGGTAGAACAATGACTTTAAATCCTCATTAAAAGTATAATGAATATTATAAAATAACTAAACTCTTTTAATTCCCAATCTTAGTTATTTTAGGAAAAATGTGAACATGGTGCTAGTCCATGGAATTCACACTTTGTACCTTACCAAGTCGTTGGTGGAGCATGTGTGGTTAACCGGCACACTAACTAGGACTAGTAAGGATCACGAAGGGTGACTTAATGTTTGTCATAGATCAATGGAGCGTGTGTGGTTAACCGGCACATTGATTAGGTGATAATATTAAGAGTACCAAGTGAATTAGCATGGTTATTCACACCTTGTTTTGTGATCCTCGGCATCCCAGTCACAAAACTTGAAGGGCACAATCGAGATTGAAACATGCCATTGAAAAGTTCAATGAATCTCAAAAGAATCTAGGAATTTCAAATCCAATTAAACCTAATAAATCATTTCGTTTTCATGGTGGAAATTGGTGAATCGTCATTCACCTACCTTTCAAATATATTATTACTTAGATTACGGCATCCCTCTTCTAAGTGTAATATATTGTGATTGGATCCTAGCCTTAATATTACATTTGGGTGTCTTATTAAGGATTCTAAATATCTAATCTAAACTTACTTTCTTCTTTCAGATGTCTTCCAACACTAATGCTTCAGGCTCTAACCCAACTGGTTCTTTTTCTCTCATGAATCTTTGTGGGAGGGTCATCTTTGATGGTTCCAACTTCATGGAATGGATTAGGAACATCAGGATGGTTACTCGTTACGAGGACAAGGAATATGTCCTCGATAAGGAGTTAAAAGAACTTGATGAGTCTACTGCTACTCCTGAGGAGATTGCTGAATTCAGGACTCATGAGAGAGATGCTACTAAGGTGGCATGTATCATGATGGCCACGATGACAGCCGAGCTCCAAAAGTCGTATGAAGATTTCTACCCTTTTGAGATGCACCAAGACCTGATGGAAAGGTACCATCAGAGTGCTTGTCAGGAGCGGTATGAAATAATCTCCTCCATAATAACTACCCGCATGAAGGATGGTGAATCCGTCATGGGCCACATGCAAAAGATGCAAAGGTATGTGGACCGTTTGCTGAAGCTGAATGTTAACATCCCCGAGGAGTTGGCAATTGACATCATTTTGCACTCCTTGCCTTCTTGTTATGATCATTTTCGAATGACATATCATATGAACAAGGAGGAAGTTACCCTTAGCAAGCTTCAAGGACTCTTGAAGACCGCTGAAACCGGTCTTAAGGGAAAAGCGGTTGTTACCTCTACTACTCGTACTCCAACTTCTACCCCTGTTTTAGCAATTGGGCAAGGCAAAGGGAAAAAGAGGAAGCACCCTTCGAAGGGTACCAAGGGAAAGTCTCTTGAAGGCTCCTCATCAAAGACTAAGAACGGTTCTGTCACTCCTTCTGCCATTCCCAAGGATGCTGAATGCTTTTATTGCCATGAAAAGGCACACTGGAAGCCAAAATGCCCTAAGTACTTGCAGGATCTAAAGGATGGGAAAGTGAAACCCACCTATGCAGGTATTTACACTATATTGTCTAATTACTCAACATATTCTAACTCTTGGGTGCTTGATACAGGATGTGGTATTCACATATGTTCTGATTTGCAGGGCCTAAGAAGAAGTGAGGATGTGGAGCACGGGAAGATAAACTTAATCATGGGGAATAGGAAGGCTTCACCTGTTTCCAAGATTGGAGTTTATACTTTGTTGCTTAATAATGGGTTAAAATTAGATTTGAATAAATGTGTGTACTCGTCTGAAATGGCGAGGAATATTATTTCTTTTCATGCTTTGTACAAACAAGGTTTTACCTTTTCGTTTGATAATGAATGTGGTGGTATTAATGCTTTCTTTAATAATGTGTTTTATTTTAAAGCATTACCTTGTGATGGTGTGTATGAAACTGTGTCGATTGTGGACAACTTAGGAAATAATGTGTTGTATATTGATTCTTCTACTAGCCTAGATAAAGCATCATTGTGGCATTATCGTCTTGGACATGTAAACAAGAAACGCATAGGCCAACTCCAAAAGAGTGGAGTCTTGGAATCATTTGACCTCAAATCAGATGATAGTTGTGAATCTTGTCTACTTGGAAAAATGACAAAATCACCCTTCACTGGAACTTGTGAGAGGGGTGAAGGTTTGTTGGACCTAATACATACTGATGTATGTGGGCCATTCAAAACCGCCACAAGGGATGCTAATCGGTATTATGTGACGTTTATTGATGATTTTAGTAGATATGGGTATGTCTACTTAATCAAAAATAAGTCTGAAACCTTTGAAAGGTTTAAGGAATTCAAGCAGGAAGTAGAAAATCAATTGGGCAGGAACATTAAGATGCTTCGATCCGATCGAGGTGGTAAGTATCTTAGTACCGAGTTCCTTGACTACCTTAAGGAGTGTGGGATTGTCTCACAATTGACTCCTCCCAGGACATCACGGCTGAATGGTGTAGTTGAGAGGCGTAATCGAACTTTGTTGGACATGGTTCGCTCTATGATGAGTCGAGTTTCGTTACCAATCTCTTTTTGGGGGTATGCCTTAGAGACTGCTGCCCATATCCTTAATCTAGTCCCTACAAAGAAGGTTACCAAAACACCTCATGAGATGTGGACTGGGAAGGTTCCCAATTTGGACCACATCAAAATTTGGGGTTGCGAAGTCTTCGTGAGGCGCGAAACTCATGATAAGCTTGAACCCCGAAGTGAAAGGTGTATTTTCATCGGCTACCCACAGAAATCCTTCGGTTACCTCTTCTACAGACCCAGTGAGAATGTGGTCTTCGTAGCACGAAGAGGGATCTTTCGCGAGAAAGAATTTATAAGCCAAGGAGACAGTGGGAGGCAGATTGATCTTGAAGAAATTCAATAATTAATTGGTGAAGGAACCTCAGACACTAGCAATCAACCTGAGGAGGAAACTCCTGTTGATCCAGCTGACGAGTCTGTACCTCCGAGGCGTTCCACATGGGTTAGGAACACACCTTCGTTTTATTATGATTTTCATATTACTACGAAAGGTGATACGTTTATTAGTGCTAGTACACTAGTAAATTTGGATGAACCTAGCAGTGTTAAGGAAGCCATGGCAGGCCCAGAGTTTGCTAAATGGAAGGAGGCTATGGACAGTGAGATACAGTCCATGTATGACAATCAAGTTTGGAACTTGGTTGACAATGTACCAGGCCGTAAAACAGTTGGGTGCAAATGGATCTTCAAGAAGAAGACAAACATGGAAGGAAAAGTGCATACTTATAAGGCTCGACTGGTTGTGAAGGGTTTTACTCAAACTCAAGGTGTTGATTATGATGAAACCTTTTCGCCGGTAGCAAAGATTAAGTCTATTAGGGTTATGTTAGCCATTGCAGCATTTCATGATTATGAAATATGGCAAATGGATGTCAAAACCGCTTTCCTTAATGGAAAGTTGGCTGAGGATGTGTACATGAATCAGCTTGAGGGTTTTGTCAATGCAAAGTACCCTAATAGAGTATGCAAGCTTGAGAAATTCAATTATGGATTAAAACAAGCATCTCGTAGCTGGAATCTTTGTTTTGATGAGAAGGTAAAAGAGTTTGGCTTCTTGAGAAGCGAAGATGAGTCTTGCGTGTATGTCAGAGCTAGTGGGAGTATAGTTAGCTTCTTGGTACTGTATATGGATGACATACTACTCATAGGAAATGACATCCCAACCTTGCAGGAGGTTAAGTCCTGGCTTGGGAAGTGCTTTGCTATGAAGGACCTAGGGGAGGCTACCTATATCCTAGGGATAAGGATATTAAGAGAAAGGAGTAGAAGACTAATTGGACTTAGTCAGAGTATCTACTTGGATAAGGTGTTGAAAAGGTTCAACATGGAGAATTCCAAGAAAGGAGATTTACCGATCCAAAGCAATACCAAACTGAGTAAGACTCAGAGTCCGAGTACAGAGGCAGAGATAGATGAGATGAGCCAATTACCATATGCTTCCGTAGTTGGCTCGATCATGTATGCTATGACTTGTACCCGTCCTGATGTGGCATTTGCTTTGAGCATGGTCAGCAGGTATCAGGGGAACCCTGGCAAGGCTTATTGGACCGCGGTAAAGAACATTCTCAAGTACCTGTGGAGGACTAAGGATTGGATCCTTACCCTTGGTGGCAGTGATGACTTGAGAATATTAGGGTATAGTGATGCTGGTTTTCAGACTGATAGGGATAATTTCCGCTCTCAGTCGGGCTGGATCTTTACCTTAAATGGAGGGGCAATTTCTTGGAAGAGTTCCAAGCAGGAGACGGTGCCTGATTCGACTTGTGAATCAGAGTATATAGCAGCGAGTGAAGCAGCGAAGGAGGCGATATGGCTAAAGAACTTCATCGGAGACCTTGGAGTTGTACCAGCTATTGAGGAACCTATAGAGATTTTCTGTGACAACAATAGTGCGGTTACCTTAGCCAAGGAACCAAGAGATCATGGCAGATCCCGACACATTGACAGAAAATATCACTTCATAAGACACAAGATTGAAGAAGGACTCCTTGTGACAAGGAGGATATCGTCGGATGAGAATCCTGCAGATCCCCTTACGAAGGGACTGACGAGGGTTAAGCATTTTCAGCATGCGAGACGCATCGGGCTGAGGGACGATATTAGTTTTACAGATTCGATAGTTTTCCTGAAACTTGTAAAATGTAATCGACGTTTGATGATGAATAAAATTTGTGATTTATTTGTGAGTAAAGTGTTACTATCATTGTTAATTATTTACTATTGTTTCAGTTTTGCATGTTTTGACTTCCAGAATAATTAATTTATTCAAACCTCCACAATCGATCATACGTCGGAAGTAGGTATGAATCAAGATTGTCATGAATTGGGTTTGTAGATGCCTTAAAGGTGTTTAGACATGGCAATGGTTGCTGCAACATTCATGAGTACTCATAAGTTATGAGTATTGGTATAAACCCACGCTCACTTGTATCACTTCATGGAATTTATCTCGAGTGATCGTGAGACGATAACATCATATAAATCTTTAAACCTAGAGATATGAGTTGTTACCTATGAGTTGGTTGTGCATTGATTGCACGTAAACACATCAGTAACTTGATGTTATAAAACGTGCCATTGTTTACAATTCAATAAGTAGTAGAACAAGCATATCAGTCGAAGTTTATCTGTTCCTTCTAGAAATAGAAGCAATATCTGGGCCCCTCGATGATTTTGTGTTGACCCATGTACCAGGCCTGGTCAGAACTAAACCGATGTGTTCAGTGAAGTTCTTCGTCAAACAAATCGGAAAATCAAGAAACAACTGCTAGATAATAAGCAAGACATAGTTCCATGTGTTTGTCCGGCTGATATCATGAGAACAGAGGATTATGTGATCACTTATCTAAAATGGCGCTTCATAGTTCGATAGAGTCTTCATTGTTCGAGGGAGTTTTCGAGAGCTACGATTGTTGGTTGGTTCCTGAAGTTATAGGCAAATATAGTTATTAGACTTATCCAAGTGGGAGTCTATTGGATAAGGTGTCTAAGTCCATAACTTATTTGGTATATACTTGACCCGACCGGCATGGTCCATGTGGGTTGCATCTCATCCAAACTATTATGGATAATTTTATGAGAGTTATACACATATGTTTATTAATATATTATGAGTTATAATATATTAATATGAAGTTACGTTATTTAATTAGTTTTAGTCTTAAATTAATTATGAATTAATTTAGAGATTAAAAGGAATACTAATTAAATTATGGGCTATTTGTTTTATATAGTGTAGGCTAATACTCATTTGTTAATGGGCTAGGCTTATGTGGAAGTCCATGGATGATCCATGGAGCTTTTAACCCATGGATCCTTGGAAAAGGAAAAGACATGGGTTATTAGGGTTTCACCCTAACCATGCACACTATATAAGCATGCTTATGGAGCATGAAATGGAGCCTAAGAGAAAACTAGTGAACTAGTGTGTGTGTGCATGTGTGTGGCCGATTTTATACAAGGTGTATACTCTCAAAGTTTTTCCAAGAGTTTGTGGTGTTTGTGATTCCATTTGAGGCATTCACACTATTGGTGCTTGGCCCTCAAACTCCTTAGAACCAAACTCACCAAAAGGTATGCAATCTCTTCTAACTCTTTTATGTTGAAATGTTCCCCATGCCATGTTAGATAGGTTATAAACCTTGGAAAATTATTATTTTGCATGTATTTAGACAAACATAGATCCAAGGTTTATTAGGGTTGCATGCACACTTAGGAAGTGTTAGATTGCTCAAAACCCAACAGTAATTAGTCTTAATTTTTCCAATACTTGAAAGTTCTCATTCATAATGCTATACAACTTGCATGATTCCAAGTTTCGGTCCAATTGAGACTTGGTGATGAGAATCTTTCCTTATTTGGTAAATTTAAATATTACCACAAATGAAGGAATCAATTTCATATTTCCACTCTTGCTATTCATGGAATCATATAAGCAACAATTTTTCCTCAAATGCCATTGTAAGGATATTTTAAAATAAATAAAATCAAAATTTTTTCTTTTATTTTAAAAACTATGCGGAAAAACTTATCCTTACAATCCATATGAAAACTTATTATTATCTATTCCTAAGCAATATCCCATAACTCCTAAGAAGTGGCTCAAGAATCCGATTTTCAAACTACGCGATAGAAATCCATCTATGCGATCAGATTCAGCATATTCTTTTCTTTTAGTTCCTTTACTTTTCTTTGATTCTTAAAACATTACCATGTGACCCAGTCACATCATGTATCAGGAATCTCAGAATAGAAACTTAACAAAGTTAGATTAGTGGACTGTACCTGAAGTAGAGTTAACCTTATTGACTTTAACATCCTTAGGTAAATATGACAGCTTCGCAACTAATGCCCCTTCCTTTGGCAATATAAACATATGGACCCTTTGATAATGGTACACGGGACTATCACAGACTTAGCTTTTCTCTTTACCATTTGTTCAACCGAGTTGACTATGGCCGATCCCTTTCCATTGGGAAGAGAATGCTTTACTAGATATCCAATGTCATCATTGTCAATGTCCATTAAGTTTTAAGGACGTTGATCTTAACAAATAGATAAGATCATTAAGGGTCTTGTCATAGTCTGTTTCATAGGTGTTCCAAAAGAATTCACTATGTGACTTAGAAGGTAGTTGAACCACCAACTTTCTCAAGACTTTGACACCCAACTCTCCCGGCTTGTCAATATGTGACTACATCTCCAAGATGTGACTACACCAAGACCTTTACTTGCCAATAGGGCTCGAGTGACCTTAAAATTTTTCAAGAACTTGTGGGGTAGGGAGAATAATTGGAGGAGGTGAAAGAAGTATGATTTCCAAGGGACATCATCTTCATTTAGGAAAGCTTGTTTCAAGAGATTTGGGAAGATCATAAATGTCTAAACTAGACATCTTTTGGGAGATATTCAAGATAGTTGATTTTAAAGTCCTTAATATGACACCCAATATGAAATATTAAGGCTAGGACCCAACAAACTATTTTATAACTTAGAAGAGGTATGCCGTAATCCAAGCTATAAAACAATTTGATGGTAGGTGAATGACGATTCACCAATTTCCACCAAGATAAACGAAATGTATTATTAGGTTTTAATTGGTTTTTGAAACTCCTAGATCTTTTGAGATTCATTGAACTGTTCAATGGCATGTTTCAATCTCGAGTGTGCCCTTCAGGTTTTGTGACTGGGATGCCGAGGATCACAAAACAAGGTGTGAAGTAACCATGCAAATTACTTGGTACCCTTAGGTGTTTACCCCTCAATCGATGTGCCGGTTAACCACACACGCTCCATCGATACTATGATAAACATTAAGTTACCCTTTGCCTAACTTGTTAAATACGAGTTAGTGTGCCGGTTAACCACACACGCTCCACTAACCGACTTAAACAAAGTGCAAAGTGTAATTTCATGGATTAGCACCTTATTCACATTTTCCTAAGTAACTAAGATTGGGTATTATTAAGAGTTTAGTTACTTAGTATTTATCATTAATACTTTTAATGAAAGGAGAATTATAGTCCTGTCAAACCCGTTCGGCTAACGACCCTCCACCGGTCAAGCAAGCGGTGGGTGAGAGTGGACACCCATTAAGTTGCCATTTTATAGGCAACAACCTTATACCCACCTTATAGACCGGCTTCGTGAATGAGGCGTACTAGCGGTAAGACTGACTTTACTCTTATACATATATATCATTATTAACTTATAATATTATAAAGTAGAAGGGTTGAATTTTAACTCTTAAAATTCTAAGGGCTAACTTGGAATTAAAGTATTCATAAGAGAAAACTTTACAAATTCCAAAACTTGAGGGCAAGTTTTGAAACTTTTCAAAACTAATTAATTCCATAACTTATGTGTTTAAAGTAGTTTTAATCCAAAAACTCTTCAAGTTTCATAACTTATGGAAGACTTTAAACTAATAAAAGAATTAACTTTTCTTTATTTTTATAACTTATGGAATTAATTAAGGTTACATTTTTTTTATTTTTTTTTATATATTTAATGAAGAGACTCTTGGTCCTCCATAACTTGAGGACAAATTGTGGAGTCATAACTCCAATTAATTAGAACTAGACTCTTCATTTTTTTTTTTTTTTTTGTAACCTTTGCCAATTTTATGAGTTTTATGAATCTTTAATGTGACTCTTCATGTAACTTGAGGACAAGTTACACAAACACATTTTATACTCAACTCTTAGATTAATTTGGATTGAAAACAACTTTTTCACTCAACTTTTCTATTAATCTAAGCAACTCATAAGAACAAGATAATTCAAATTAAACTTTTTCATGTAATTAGTCTAACCTTTAAACTAATACAAAACATGAATCTATTGACAATTATCTCTTTGAAAATGGATTAGCATGAACATTACCACATCAAAAACAAGTTTATAAGTTCAAAAACAACTTAGGGTAATGTTCCTAGTCCATTTCTAGCCAAAAACCTCGAAAATATGCTGTATGGGGTCCAACTCGTCGAGTGCATGAACACAACTCGGCGAGTTGGATGCATTTTGCCTTGGACTCGTCGAGTCCCTTCATGGACTTGGCGAGTCTGCTGGGCTGACAGCACCAATTTTGATTTTTTCAGCTTCTATTGCAGGTATAACAAGAAAACAAGCCTAGGCTCTGATACCACTGTTAGGTTATGAGCATTCTAACACTCCTAAGTGTACATGCAACCCTAAATACCTTGGATCTATGTTTTCTCTATTATACATGCAAATATGAACATCCAAGGTATTATCCTAATCTAGCATACAAAACTATCAATATAACAAGATAGAATACATACCTCTTTGATGGTGCTTGTCTTCATGAAGCTTGAGTGCCTAGTGCCCCAAGTGTGACACCTCAAATGGTTCACAATCATCAAAACACTTAGAATAACTTAGAGAGAATTCTACACTTCATGAAATCGGCTAGCCCTCTCTAGAATAATACTAGTCTCTCTAGCGACCGATTTTCCTCAAGAATAAGATGCTTATATAGTTATACAATTAGGGTAAACTCTAATTGTCATGACTTTCCATTTCCTTGGATCCATGGGTTCAAATATACCATGGAGCATCCATGGAGCATCATATGGGTTTTGGCCCAACTAGATAATCCATGGAGCATTAGCCCACTATACAAGTATGGATGATTTACACAATCAACCCATATAATTAGTCTTCTTTTGATCACTTAATTAATCCTAGATTAATTCTTGATCAATACTAATTAAATAATCTCATTATTCTTATTATTAATATACTAGAACTTATAATATATTAATAACCATAAGTGTCTTATTTCTCTCATTATAGTCTATCCAAGTGCATGATGGTATGCAACCCAAATGGACCATGCCGGGTCGGGTCAAGTCTTACCAATTATAGTTATGGACTTAGACATTAATCCAACACTTACTTCCTGCAGGGTTGGGATGTCGTTTCCTATGAGTAGTATGTTATCGACATACAATACCAAAAAGCTAACCATACTCCCACTAGCCTTGACATACACACAACATTCATCTTCACTCTTAGAAAAGCCAAATTCCTTGACCTTTTCATCAAAGCAAAGATTCCATCTGCGAGGTGCTTGATTTAATCCATAAATGGATTTCTCAAGCTTACACACTCTATTAGGATACTCGTCGCTGACAAAACCTTCAGGCTGACTTATGTAAACATCTTCAGCCAACTTTCCATTAAGGAAAGCGGTTTTGATATCCATTTGCCATATTTCATTGTCATGAAATGCAGCTATGGCTAACAAAACCCTAATAGACTTAATCTTGGCTACTAGAGAAAAGGTCTCATCATAGTCCACTCCAGGAATTTGAGAGAAGCCCTTTGCAACCAGTCGAGCCTTATAAGTGTGTACTTTACCATCCATGTCGGTCTTCTTCTTGAAGATCCATTTGCACCCTACTGTCTTACGACCTGGTACATTCTCAACCAAGTTCCAAACTTGATTGTCATACATGGACTGTATCTCGCTATCCATAGCCTCTTTCCATTTGGCAGACTCGGGGCCTGCCATGGCTTCCTCGTAGCTATTAGGGTCATCCAGACCTACTAGTGTGCCGTCACTAATAAGTGTCTCACCTTCTGCAGTAATATGAAAACCATAGTAATGCTCAGGTGCACTCCTAACTCTCGTGGAATGCCTCAGAGGTACAGATTCATCAATTGGCTCAACAGGAGTTTCCTCCTCAAGTTGAGAGCTAGTGTTTGAAGTTCCTTCACCACTTGACTCTTGAATTTCTTCAAGATCAATTTGCCTCCCACTATCTCCTTGGCTTATAAACTCTCTTTCTCGAAGGACTCCTCTTCTTGCTACAAAGACCACATTATCACTAGGTCTGTAGAAGAGGTAACCAAAGGATTGTTGTGGGTAGCCGATGAAAATACACCTCTTGCTTCGAGGTTCGAGCTTATCATGAGTCTTGTGTCTCACGAAAGCCTCGCAACCCCAAATCTTGATGTGGTCTAGTTTGGGTACTTTACTAGTCCACATCTCGTGAGGAGTTTTGGCAACTTTCTTTGTAGGGACTAGATTAAGGATATGGGCGGCAGTCTCTAAGGCATACCTCCAGAATGAGATTGGTAGTGCAGCTCGACTCATCATGGAACGAACCATGTCTAACAAGGTTCGATTACGCCTCTCAGCCACACCATTCAACTGCGGTGTCCTGGGAGGTGTCAATTGTGAGACAATCCCACATTCCCTTAGATAATCGAGGAACTCTGAACTAAGATACTCACCACCTCGATCGGATCGAAGCATCTTAATGTTGCTGCCCAATTGATTCTCGATTTCCTGTTTAAATTCCTTAAACCTTTCGAAAGTCTCTGACTTATGCTTGATTAAGTAGACATATCCATATCTACTGTAATCATCAGTAAAAGTCAAATAATAACGATTAGTATCCCTTGTGGCATGTTTGAATGGTCCACACACATCCATGTGTACAAGGTCCAACAAACCTTCACCCCTCTCACACGAGCCTGTGAAGGGTGACTTTGTTATTTTTCCAAGTAAGCATGATTCGCAACTATCATCTGACTTTAGGTCAAACGACTCCAAGACTCCATCCTTTTGGAGTTAGCCTATGCGTTTCTTGCTTATATGTCCAAGACGACAATGCCACAATGATGCTTTATCCAAGTTATTATTATTAGGAGAATCAATACACAAAACATTATTTCCTAAGTTATCTACAACTGATACAACTTCATACACACCATCACAAGGTAATGCTTTAAAATAAAAAACATTATTAAAGAAAGCATTAATCGAACCAACTTCATTATCAAATGAAAAGGTGAAACCTTGTTTGTACAATTCATGAAAGGAAATAATATTTCTTGCCATTTCTGGTGAATAACAACATTTATTCAAATCTAAATTTAACCCACTACTTAGCGACAAAGTATAAACTCCAATCTTGGTGACAGGTGTAACTTTCATATTCCCCATGATTAAGTTTATTCTTCCTTGCTCCACATTCTCACTTCTTCTTAGTCCCTGCAAGTCACAACAAATGTGAATACCACAACCGGTATCAAGGACCCAATATTTAGAATGGGGTGAGTCATTAGAAATGATAGTGTAAATACCTGCATGGTTGGATTTAACTTTCCCATCCTTCACATCTTGCTAGTATTTTGGGCAGTTCCGGTTCCGATGTGATTTTTCATGGCAATAGAAGCATTCAGCCTCTTTTGGGTCAGAAGAAGGAGTGACGAAACCTTTCTTGGTTCCACTTGAAGAAGAGCCATCAAGGGTCCGAGCCTTGGTACCCTTTGAAGAGCTCTTTCTCTTCTTCCCTCGAATTTTCCCGATTGCCAAAACCGGAGTGGAGTTTGGAGTAGGAGTGTTAACAACCGACTTCCCCTTAAGACCTGATTAAATGGTCTTGAGAAGTCCTTGAAGTTTGCTGAGCGTGACCTTTTCCTTATTCATAATTGATCATAGCACGATGGTAAGGAGCGCAAAATTATATCTATTGCAAGCTCCTCAGGGAAGTTCATATTAAGCTTCAGCAATCGATCCACATACCTTTGCATTTTCTGCATGTGGCTCATGACGGAATCCCCGTCCTTCATCATGGTTGTTATCATGGAACAGATGATTTCATACCTATTTTGTCGTGCACTTTGATGGTATCTTTCCATCAAATTTTGGTGCATTTCATAAGGGTAGAAATCCTCATAGGACTTTTGGAGTTCCACTGTCATTGTGGCCATCATGATGCATGCCACTTTCATAGCATCCCTTTCATGTGCCTGAAAGTCAGCGATCTCCTGGGGAGTTGCAGTGGTCTCATCAATCTCCTTAAGCTCCTTGTCAAGGACATTCTTTATCCTCGTAGCGGGTAATCATCCTGATGTTTCTGATCCACTCATTGAAGTTGGATCCATCAAAAGTGACTTTCCCACACAGGTTCATAAGGGTAAAGGAGCCATTTGGATTAGAGCCAGAAGCAGCATTGTTTGAAGACATCTGAAGGAAGAGGACAAGATTAGTTTAGATATTAAGAGAGTCCTAATAATACACCCAAATGTAATATTAAGGCTAGTATCCAATCACAATATATTATAACTTAGAAGAGGTATGCCGTAATCCAAGCTATAACATATTTGAAAGGTAGGTGAATGACGATTCACCAATTTCCACCACGAAAACTGAAATATTAGATATTAGGTTTTTGATTGGTTCTTAGAAATTCCTAGATTCTTTGAGATTCAATGAACTTTTCAAAGGCATGTTTCAATCTCGAGTGTGCCCTCCAAGTTTTGTGACTGGGATACCGAGGATCACAAAATGAGGTGTGAAGTAACCATGCAAATCACTTGGTACCCTTAAAGTTTATCACTCAATCCATGTGCCGGTAAACCACACACGCTCCACCGATACTATAATAAAGCTTAAGTCACCATTTACCTACCTTGTTAAGTCCAAGTTAGTGTGTCGGTTAACCACACACGCTCCACCAACAACTTAAACAAAGTGTAAAGTGTAATTTCATGGATTAGCACCTTATTCACATTTTCCTAATGTAACTAAGATTTGGGAATTTAATAAAACATTTAGTTACTTTATAATATTCATCATACTTTTAATGAGAATTTATAAGTCCTTGTCATACCCGTTCGGCTAACGACCCTCCACCAGTCAAGCAAGCGGTGAGTGAGAGTGGAAACCCATTAAGTTTCCATTTTATAGGCAACAACCTTATACCCACCTTATATACCGGCTTCGTGAATGAGGCGTACTAGTGGTAAGACGACTTTGTTCTTATATATATATATATATATATATATATATATATATATATATATATATATATATATATATATATATATATATATATATATATATATAAAATTCTAAGGGTTGGAACTAAAGTTTTATCAAGACTTTACTTGTTCCAAAACTTGAGGGCAAGCTTTGTAAACTTTCAAAACTTTTCATTTCTTGTAACTTATGAGTTTAATAGAGTAATAAAATGAAGACTCTTCATTTTTCTAACTCTTGTGTTCTTTTAATGGTTTTAATTCAAGTGTGACTCTTGGTTTTCCATAATTTGAGGAAAAGTTATGGACTCCATTAAAACACATTATGATCATGAATTAAACTACCACATAGGTGACAAATAATTCCTATAATCATCTAAACATCATAAGAACAAGAAAATGAATATGAACACTTTCATAAATCAAAATTACACTTAAAACTTTGTAATTTTGATAACTAGTTGTTGTAAATGAATTAGTAAGGACCTTACACCATCTAAAACAAGTTTTCAAGTACCAAAACAGTTTGGGGTAATGTTTCTAATCCATTTCCAGCAACTAAAGTCGAAAATCTGCACCCTGTCGACCCTACTCGCCGAGTGCATAAACCTACTCGACGAGTAGGTTGAAGATACAAGTGAAATCGACGAGTCCCCCCATGGACTCGACGAGTCCAACAGTCAGACAACAAGTTTTTCGACTTTTTTCAACTTTTTAGCACACATAACAAACAAACAAGCCTAGTCTCTGATACCACTGATGGGTTTTGAGCATTCTAACACTTCCTAAGTGTACATGCAACCCTAATAACCTTGGATCTATGTTAGTCTAATTATCATGCAAAGTTGAATTCCAAGGCTATATTCCTATCCAGCATACATGGGGAACAATTTTTTTAAAACTTGAATGATAGATAGAATAACTTACCTTGTTGTTGCTTATGTTCCTTGAAACCTTGTGAGCCTAGCACCCCAAGTGTGATGCCTCAAATGCTTCACACAACACCAAATGCTCTTGAAAGACTTTTGAGAGAATACACACTTCTAGAAATCGGCCTAGCCCTCTTGTTTCATATGTGTAGCCGATTTTGGTGGAGAAAGGGATCCTTATATAGTGTTGACACATCTAGGGTTACACCATGTAAACCCTAATGTGTCATGACTCTTCATTTCCATGACCCATGGGTTTGTAACTCCCATGGAGCATCCATGGAGCATCCTATGGGTGGAACCCAGCTTGATAATCCATGGAGCCTCTTAGCCCACTATACAAGATATGGATGATTTGCATAATCAACCATATATTTAATTAGTTATCTTTTGATCACTTAATTAATTCTAAATTAATTCTTGATCAAACTAATCAAATAATATTATTAATATATTAGAACTTATAATATATTAATAATCTCCAAATGTTATTTCTCTCATTTAGTCTATCCAATTGCATGGTGCCATGCAATCCAAATGGACCATGCCGGGTCGGGTCAAGTATATACCAGAAATAGTTATGGACTTAGACACCTTATCCAACATTAACAACCAATAATGACCTAGACAACCTTTATTTATAGGGGACAAAGACCGAAAATAGGGTTTACGGTCGTAACTAGTTTACAACTGTAAACTCACCACAAAACCGCAAACTCCAATTTAACCTACTATCACACCAAAAATACTCAATAGAACTATTACAACTGAAATCCTAGACTAAACCACTAATTGAGCCCTTCAATCTCCCCCTTGGTTTGGGGCTAGCTTGGATTCAATCTTTGTCGACCACTAGCACATCTGATTTCCCCATCGCCCCATTCCACTTTCGTTTGTTGATAACATCTGCAACCATAGATGTATACTCTTTGGCAGCTTGCTCAAAAATTTCCTCGGTAACTTTCATTTGCTGAAGACTCAGTTGATGGGTATCCTATTTCCCAAACTGGAGCAGATCTCTCCAGTCATATAGACGAATGCATCCATCTTTAAGCTTGATGACAGCGGAGGCTGTAGTTTCGTCAAACACCCAGTATATCATGGAGCTTAAAGATCCATATGGATAGTTTTGAAGCATTGGGATTTGCTTAACCTGACTGGTAGCAGGCCACATCACAACTTGAAGTGAATGACCAGTCTTGGGATCAATCACATCAGGATATTGCTTGATAACCGACTTTACAATCTTCATTGCCGGAAAGCCTTTCTTCACTTGATCTTCCAAGAAGAGCTTGAATTGAGTTGCCTTTGGATCTTGAGAAGGATTTGCAAAAGGAGATTGAGATAACTTTGAAAGATCAACACTGGTCCAGGAATGGAAGTCATGAAAATATTTGTGAATTTCTGTGTTGCCACTCTTCCTTCTCATAATCCACATATTTAACGTGTCGTGAAATCCCCAAGAGTCAATTCCGAAACTATCACCATATGTATCTCTAAAACGTTTTCTTCGAGATCTGTAATAGTGATTTTCGGTTGATTCCTAGGAGCGTTTAGATCCGAGCTCTTCTTAAACAAAAGTTGTCCCTTCTCAGCAAATTCAACTAGTCTAGCATGTTTAAGAGTGACGCTATTAGGAGCTTGAACAGGCTCCACCTCAAAACGATCCACAACGGGGGATGATCGAGTAGATGGTGGTAAGACCGAAGGAGCTTGAGATGGCAGAAACATACTCGATTCATCAACAAAGGACTTAAACTTGTCACCAATTTCTTCTTCCAGTTTCTTTTCAAGTCAAAATAACAAGCTATAAGGAGACCAAAGTGGGTCTGAAGATCAGAGATCTGTTTAGTCTTTAAAGTCTTATCCTCTTCAAGATCAAAAACTTGAATCTTGAGCTTGATATTTTCACTCATAACATCAGCCACCTTAATGCCAAGCTCAATGTTCTTTTGATCAAGCACACTTATTTCCTTTTAAAGCTCAATAATAGAAGGATTGTCTTCTCCTATGATACCTTCTTAAAAAGAAATTCCTTTAGCTCTGGGAGAAGGCACTGAACCTTGTTCCTAAGCCAAATGCAGGGAAAGCCTCATGGAGGCAACATCAAAATCTGGTTGGGAAGAGAGAGTCCTATAGGAATTGAAGATCCGCTAGCTTCATACGTGGTGCTAGGATCATCACTGATAGGTTCTGATGAGACAATAACAGGAGTGGTAGTTGGAGGATTTTGGAGGCCTTGAAGTATATCAGAATCAACAATTCCCTATCTGGGATCACATCTTCTTCTTTTTAGAAGAGGTTGAGAGGTTTGGGTTGTTGTATGATCACTCTGAAGTGGTTTTGTAGTAGGAAAAACAATATCAAGGGGTGGAATCCCTAACACTATCACCATAGGAGTTGTTGTTTCAATCACTTGTTTGGTAGTAAGAGGCGTTGATTCAAGAATATCATCGGAGTCCCGTATCTCCGTTGCTAGATGAGCAACATCATCGATATTGTCAAGTAGCAAGTTGAGATTTTCAGTTGACAAGAAATATTCATATCTTCCAAAATTCACCAGAATTTCATCCTTATCGAAGCGAGAAAGATCAAGATCTTCATACAAGTCAGTTTCATTCACACTCTTTGAAGACCCTTCATTGTAATCACTTTGTACTGGAACTGATGTTAGATCATGTTCCTCAGCCACAGCTGCATTGGGAACTCCTGTATCTTCTCTTTCTTCTTCATGTTCTGACACCATGATGAAGAAGCAAGCTCAGAGGATACTTTATTAGACAATCCATGAGACTCAGAACTTTCGTTTAATTTAGCAAATTTTCCAAACTTTACAAGCAGATACAATCCTTGGAAAATGAATATACCCTTGCAATTTTGGTTGATAAGCCCAACAGTGTGAGGACCTATGGACTTCATATCTAGGGTTTCTCCCTCCTTGACCATCTCAGGAAATTCAACGTTAATAAACATTTGGATGAACCTCGGACACATCAAGAAAGTATCCCGGGTTATTGCGTTGATGTTCACCACAAACTCGTCCGGGATAAACCTCGAGAAGTTGAAGTCTATCCTTGCAGCAAGAGATGCAATGGCTCCAGTGTTCCTTAAAGTGATCTCATCATCACCAGACCTCCTGCCAGTAATGCAGCTCACAAAGACATGAGCTAGAAATCTCCAATACGGTGGCAAAAGCTTCTTCACTATAGGAGGAAAAGTGCCTTCGTAACCCATCTTCTTAAGTACCTTCTGGGCGTCTTCAATCCGAATCTCAGTAGGAAAATTAGGTTGATCATCAATCAGCAATGCTTGTCTGATAAATTGTTCAGTAATCACAATCTTGCATCCTTTCACAGCTGCATCAACAGTAACTGCTCCATCATTTTCTCTTTTCATTTTAGCAGTCTGCCAGAATTCCCGGATGATATTCTGATAAACCACGAGATTCACAGTGATAGCAGAAGCCAAGAAGCAGTCTCTCAGCCTGTGAATCATTGACTTGAATTCTCCATGTGCTACAAGAGGGTCAGCCAGCACGATATCCAAGTTGTGCATGTCCGCAAATTTCAAGTTAGCCATTTGATATGCACTAAAACGAGCCAAGTAAGAAAACAAAGACATTTGAGCAATTAATGTTTTAAGTTTTCTTATTTAATCGATTTAAATTTGGCCCTAAAAATTATTTTGACCAAACTGGAGTTTACTTTCAACCTAAGGTTTACGGCCGTAAGCTCCTTCGCTGTAAGCTTCAGCCGTAAGCTTCGACAAACGGTTTTTCTTCGATTGAAGCCCCAAAACCCGTCGATTTCATGAAGTAAACACATATTCGTAGTCGTTTTTGACATACCTTCAAGATTCACCGAGCAATTTCACAAAAACAAGATTTTTTTTTCGAGATGTGAGAGAGTGGGAGAGAGTTTGCAGCCGGAAAGAAAGAAATGAGGAGTGGAAGGGTTTCCAGCTGTAAACCCACCTTTTATACCCTGTGCGATTTTACTTATCTTCAACACAGTATAATACACAGTCCAAATGCTAAATATTTAAAAAATGAAACATTTCGAGGATTTAAAAATTAAAATAAAAATTAACATAAACTAAAATAAAAATAAAAATAAAACAAAATAATTTCTAAAAATTAAAATTTAAAATTTTGACAATTATAAAAATAAAATAAATAAAAAAAATTAAAAATTAAAAATTAAAATACAAGAAGACTAAACTTATCTCAACACACACTGAATATAATTTTGTCACACAGGGATTAAAGTTGTTAGACAACCTTAATCCAGTTGTCGGTACCTTCACCTTCATGTCTATTTCTGGTCGATCGCCGGTATTGTGATCCACTTAAACACGAAAAATTGTGATAAATTTGGACAAGCTAATAAAGACAAGACATTTTTGATCCTATATTCTTTGATAAATTTCCTAGAGACCATTTAGCTGACGACGACCAGGGATATTGTTGTCCACCTAAATTTAGCAGCGAGATCTACAGACAATCTGCAAGTGTTCAATTTTAATTGTACTAGAACATGTTTCCCACTTCCTGATATGCTCCAGTAATCAAGGACTTCTAGAATACTCCTTACATCAGGTGAGTAGACAATTATTGAGAAAGAAGATAGATTTAGAATGCATATGCTACACACCCAGATCGGATCTCTTCCAATCACGCAGAGGGTGAAACATATGACTAACTGAAGTTTTAGAGGGATTGAGAAAAAAATGATGCATATACAGTGTACCAGGTCGGATTGTAAGTCATGCAAAGGAGACAATATGTGGCTAACATATAGAAAGAGTTGCATAGATAGAGGATGCAAAAGGATAGAGTTGCATATGTTACAGTCCAGGTCAGATCTCTCGATCACGTAGAGGAGGCAACATATGACTAACAAACAAAAAGAAAGAAAATAACCTTCTACAGACCTAATTAATCGGAATTCCCCAGTCACCCTATCAATACCGGAATTAAGGACAACGTCCGTAGATCGAGGAAAAGTTAATCCACAATTCTAGATACGGGTTCTTTTAATGTAACCATTAGATTCCCATACATACATATATATATATATATACATATATATATATATATATATATATATATATATATATATATATATATATATATATATATCCCTTCTCAACCTATCCGAGCATTACCTACAAACCGTAATTTGTCACAGTAAATGGGGGTTTCTAGATAATTCAAACCGTAATCCAATAGCTGATTTTGGATCCAGATAACTACCATGACACTAGCCGGTCTGCAAGGAATTGACACCCTCCTGAAGTAGATTTCCTGTCAAGCTCACAACCTCCATAATTACTGTTAGCAAATGTATATAAATCAAATTAAAAATTTTTCGGGTACCAAAGACCTAATTTTGGGCTTTCTTTGATATACTGAAAGATTCTTTTGACAACAATAATGTGTGAAAGTTTAGGATTAGCCTGATAACATGCGCATTGACAAACTGCAAACATGATGTCTGGATGGCTTGCAGTAAGATACATGAACGATATGATCATCGATCTGTAGTGAGTCTGATCTACGGATTCGCCATCAGTATCTGGAGTCAGCATGGGTCTTTTGGCCATCGGCATTGATGCAGGTTTTGCGTCTTGAAACCCGAACTTATCAAGAATATCCTCAACATACTTATCTTGATTGAGCAGGATTCCAGTTGAATTTTGTTTGACCTGAAGCCCCAGAAACATGGTCATCTTACCCAATGAACTCATCTCAAACCTCTTTTTCATAACTCCTTCAAATTCTTTGCATAGTTGTGGGCTGGTAGACCTAAATATAATGTCGTCAACGTAGATCTGGACTAGAATCTGATCATTATCCACATGCTATATGAACAAAGTTTGATCAATAGTGCCACACGAGTATCCATGCTTGAGCAAATGCTTTGTGAGAGTCGCATACCACGCTCGAGGAGCTTGATGCAACCCATAAAAGCCTTGTCCAACTTGTAGACATGATTAGGAAACTTCGAGTTAACGAACCCACGGGGCTGATCAACATAGATTTCTTCCTTCACCTTGCCATACAAGAAGGCTATCTTGATATCCATTTGGTAAACTGTGAAGCTCATGTAGGAAGCATATGCAAGGAAGATACGAATAGCCTCCAAGCGAGCTACTAGAGCATAAACCTCAGTGTAGTCAAGACCTTCGATCTGTCTAAACCCGTGAACCACCAATCTTGCCTTATTGCGCACAATGACACTAGAATTTGCTTGTTTTGATAGACCCAGTGTGTGTCAAGAGACGTTTTTCCCTTTGATAACTCAACCAATTTCCAAACCCCGAGCTTCTCAAATTGATTCAGCTCCCCATGCATAACATCAAACCAACTAGGCTCATTCAAATCCATTTCAATGTTCTTAGGCTCTATTTGAGAGATAAAGAAAGAATAGAGACATGTATTAACATCTCCATTCTGACTTCTAGTTTTAACTCTATCGCCCAGCTGACCAATGACGTTTTCGATCGGATGATCACGTTGAATTGTTGAGGGTATCTCCTGGCTGATATCATTGAGTGAAACGGGAAGATTGTGAATATTGAAAAATCCATCATTTGCTGATTGTTCAACATTAGATGAATCTACTACAAACTCATTAGCAATTTCTTCAGGAAAAGAGTAGTTCCATAAAAGTTGGAATAACAGCGGAAGCTTCTGTAGACATGAAATCTCTTACAAAAGGGTAAGAGGTGTAGCATCAGCATCAGGGGTATCATTTTGAACTGGAGACTTTTAACTATCAAGTGGAACATCCCCCTCAGGTGTAGTAGATGACTCCCCCTCAGGTGGTGAAGAAGATACCATTGGAGGTATGTAAACAGCTTCTTCATCTTCGTCTTTAGAAACAATCTTTGAACCAGAGGAATACCCAGATGAACCATATGAAGATAAATTTATGGATTTGAAAAGCGATGTGTAATATAATAACCAATCAGAGCCCACTCGTGCATCCATTTCATTCTCCGCCAGCCAACGTACATCGAAGGATTCTACAATCTGCTTCGTCTTCGTATTGTAAACTTTATACGCAGTGCGTGCAACATATCCTACGAAATAACAATCAACAGCTTTAGCATTGAACTTTGGGTTGGACTCCAGGTGAAGAAGGGTGCAAGGGCAGCCAAATATGTGGAAATGATTGACAGAAGGCTTATGGCCATATAGAATTTCATACGATGTCTTCATATGAGCTTTATTGATTAAAACACGATTTTGAACGTAGCAAGCAGTGTTAATCGCCTCAGCCCAAAAGAAAACAGGTAACTTGGAGTCACATAGCATCACCCTCACAGCGTCTTTCAATGTTATATTTCTTCTCTCAGCAACACCATTTTGTTGAGGTGTGTGAGCATAGCTGTATTGACACATAATTCCCTTTTCTGCGCAAAAATGCTCAAGAACAACATTCTTGAATTCTGTTCCATTATCAGTATGAAGCGCCTTCACCCGGTTGTTATTTTGGTTCTCAATCAACATTTTGAACTTCTTTACCAGATCAGCAACCCCAACTTTGTTGGATAAGAAGAAAACTCACGTAAAACGAGAGAAGTCATCAATCACAACAAAAAAAAATGAATTTATGTTGATGCTGAGGACGTTGACTGGACCAAATAAATCCGTATGTAATAACTGGAGCACCTGACTGATTGAGTTAACCTGTTTTGGCAGGTTTGATTTTCTATGATGTTTAGCCTGGGCGCATGACACACACTTCTCAAAAGTTATGAAATCTCTGACAGGTAAGCCACAGACCATCTCATTTTCACGAGACGATTTAGGTTCTTAGCATTAGCATGACTGAGTCTTCGGTGCCACAACATTGCATTCTGTTCTAAGACCTTCGAAAAGAGGCAATTGAATTGCTCAGGAATGTTGTTGTTTATGTCAAAAATATATGCATTTCCGCTTTGATTTGACAAGAATCCACTCTTCTGGGATGACAATGCCTGGCTTGAGAATCATGCACTCTTTGTCAGTGAAATGAGTAGAATATCCTTTGTCACAAATTTGGGAAACACTCAACAAGCGATGTTTTAACTTGGGAGCAAAGTTGACATTCTCAAAGCTTAGCAATCCATTTGTAACGGTTCCTCTATATGACAACCCGATACTTCGAATCAATGTAATGACCTAAAAAGTCAAAAATTTGTAATCTCTTTTGATATAATGAAATTAGCATAAAAAATAAAATGTTCAAAAGTCTCTTTTGGGTTGCCTAAAATGATAGTTATCATGTCAAGATTTTCAGAAATATAAAGAACACTGAAAACCGTGCCATAATGAAGAAGTTATGACCAACCAAAGATTCACAACAAAAACCGTCAATACGGTTAAACGTAAATCGAGAAATTTCAATAATATACTTATTAGCCTTAGGTATTTAAATAAAAGTCGTAGTTATCATTAAGCCATGAACATACAAAAAAAGAACGCCCAAATCTAACCTCGTATGAGGATGTTATAAATTTTCGAAGTTCGGTATAGCGGTAGACAGTTAAAAACTCGAAACAGAGATCAAGCGACTTTTGGCCGGAAGGACCTAAATGAGAATCGAAGGTCTCGACAATCGTATTTCAACGGTAAAAATCTGGCAAAAACAGGCATCGGATAAAGAAGTTATGGATTTTAAATGAATTTTCCTGCCCCGACCTTTTAAAAATAAATAATAAAAATAATTTCAAAATTTGCCAACGGAGTCTAAACGAAAGTTGTAGAGTGTAGTCACACCTACGCGTGGATATAAAGAAAGTCGAAAATGGAGTTCGTATGAAAATGATATGAATTTTTGAAATTTATTAAATAATTAAAATATAAAATTTAATTCAAATCCCGGTATTATCCGAAGGAGGAGTCACCAGACTGATTCGAGTTACACCCAACGTACCCTCATACGCCCAGCATACTCAGGTTCTAGGCCTCGGAACATCCACATCGCCCATCTACGCCTCTACGTCTCATCCCATCCGAAGTCTGACAGACGAGGATAAGGTAAGCCATGACGTACGCGTACGCCCCGTGTAACCTCGTACGCCCAGCGTACCGAGGGTCTTCAGCCCCCTATAAAAGGGATGCGAGGGTTCCGGGTAAAATCGCTCCATTCCTCTCTTTCTCTTGCGTTTTTACTCCGTTTTATGTGCAAGAAATACCCGAAGCCCTAGTTTTCATACCCGAGCCCCGAAGGAAGTTTACGCTCCCGAGATTCCCGATAATCCCGAGAAAATCCGCTTTCTCAAGTCAAAGTTCTGCTCGGTTTTCATCTCACCTTCTTCAATCTATCAGGTGAGTTCATACCCCTATAAACTACACTTTCAAATGTTTTATCAACGCTTTTTATACACTTTTAAAAGGGGGGGGGGGGGGGGGTTGGTGGAAATACAAGTAAACACACAGTTATTATCGTGTGTAACATAAAGTTTCACTATATACTATTTTTATCATATAAATCATATATTATTCATAACTACTACATGGGAACTTTTGTATGCAATATATATATATATATATATATATATATATATATATATATATATATATATATATATATATTCTCGATAACGTCTTGTCTTTTTGAATTAAAACATGTTTATATATTTACACGAATCAAACACTTTATTTATACTTTAAGTATATGTGATCACTTATGTCACTATAACTATTATACTTTACATACCAAGTGAGCATTACACTAGGGTTTACTATACGAATGAAACACACTTTGAAAAACTATAATAGGTATAGTTTACGAGAAAATCATGAACATTTACATACTAGAAACACTATATCAAAGAGATATTTTCATACACAAGAACAAATGGACATTTTCGTACGTAAATCTGTTTTATACTAGGTTTTGTGAGACATTTCACGTACTTTCGAGTATGCATTTTAAGTCCTGTATTATATACCAAAATACATTGTAGGGGGAGCGTGATACTTGTATATAGATCTATGCGGGATTGACAATTCCACACCTAAGCTGTTAGCTACAGCTAGGCCGGCAGGCCTGGGGTGACAAACGTCATAACTTTCCAATGCTCGAAGAACGTTTTTATAGGTATCCTGGTCAAATAGCATGGTTATAAGACTCACATGGAGTATTAAAAACACATGGATTTATAGGGTTCTTCGAATGTCTTGGTGAATTATACATAAACCTACTATATTAGGCATGAAAAGCTCTATTGCATTACAAGTTTTGGAACAATTAAACTACCATCTACTATAGTATAAAATATGGGATTTTCTCGGAACATTCAAACATGTACAAACCATTTCATTCTATTTCATACAAACATTGTTACTAAATACTTATGAACTCACCAGCTTAAATGCTGATATACTCTTTCAAAGCTACTTGTATTTCTCAGGAATTCAGTAAAACAGGTAAACAAACAGCTTTTGAAGAAGGGGGATTGTGGCGTCAGTTTAGTTTCATTTGACATCATATTGTAATTTGTTTTGAAACAAGTACCATTCAACAATGTAAACTTTTAAATTATATCTCTGATGGTTGTATTACCTTCTTTACTATGTATTCAATAGTTACAATACTACATGAAGTCATCCGCCCTCGAACGATTCCGCCGTTTTGGTTTGGGGGTGTGGCAGATTGGTATCAAAGCATTGTTTATAGTGAACTAAGTATATCGAACCACATAAGATATACAAACTATAAATGTATAAGGACTCAAAGTCTCTAACAAAACGTTTTTACACCTGAACCACGTTACATTTTAACTTAAAATATTTGAGTCGTAAAAGCACAAATACATGCATACAACGATTTATTTTCATACTTAGAGCAATATATAAGTATTATAAATAAATTGTGCAGTACAGGTGTGCGTTGGGATATGTAATCGAAATTGGGATGAATATAGCCTGACCAACTATATTTATCCGAGAGCCGACTAACGTATGCCAGGGAGTGTCTGCGGTGGACAACAAATTTAAAACTTACTAAGATCATATCGTTAAGAATACTATGGGAGTATTTGGATATCTTCAACCATAAAACTTAAGGTTAAAACTTTACGTGCTTTAGCTTATAGTCAATTCTTATAACTATTCTCGTATAGACTCAATGGTTGGATTTCATCACCCCGACGAACCTTACTACCCCAACAAAGGTAATGAAGGATGCATTGTAGACGACAACAAGGAGGAACCCATGGAAGACGAGGAAGAGGAAGATTCATATAGCTCAGCTACAGAGCCTGAGGTAATCAATCTGTCAGCCATCCGACCTCTATCTGTTCGACCTCCTTTCAGGATGGGATTTCAAGGACCAACTCCCGTCTGGGGAAGCCACATCCACCATTGGAGCCAGTAGCAAGGACTACGTCCTCCTTACGGTATGTGTCGGGACTTCTACGATGTTAGTGGGGGAAGTTCAGCTGATCGAGCCCTCCCAGTTGTGGTAGGCAAACATGCCAATCAGGCTTATCAATCCGGAGTCCAAGCAAAATGGATTCGCAAGGTTGGCATAAGGATGGAAGAGAATGCAGCTGATATCCATCGCCTAGACATCCTAGAAGGGAATGCTCAACTCCACACCAACTCCCTCCAGGAACAAATAACTACAACTCTCTCCGAAATGAGAGATTTGAGGGAGCAACAAGCTGCCTTTGACATGCATCTCATGGGAGTCATGAAATCAGATGCGGAGTGAAGCTCCAAGCGTAATCTGCAAAACAAGTAGTGCTCGCCTAACTCCCAAATTTTGATATAGAATAGGACCATCAGCTAAAAGTCTTACCTTCTTTAACTTTCTGTAATCAGAGTCATTTAGAAAGGTCAAAATCTTCTATGTTCGGGTGTAACGCAACCATATTTTTAATATATATAGGGCATACCTCTTTCGTGTGTTAATTCTGTGCATTTCATTCGAGTTCATGAGTTTGTTTATTGTTATTCAAACTCCATTGGTGAATCAAACTCAAAGCCCTGTGTTGGTCAAATAGAATTCTTGAACTATTAAAGATAGTTAACTCGTTATCATTCAACTCTCAACCACCAAAACTTATAATCTTTTATTTTTATTTCTTCGCAGCGCGATGCCTCCTCGTCCAAACCTAAGACCCAGGCCGGGCACGATACCTCCATCGACGGAAAATGCCGCATTGATAGCTGCTATAACAGCGACAATGGCACATATGAGTAATAATGGGTCGGGAGGAGGAGTGAATAGCTCTACGGATGGCCAACATCCAGGTCGTTCAGTGGATTGTACCTTCAAGGACTTCACCAATAGCAAGCCCATAACTTTTAATGGACCTGGAGGGATAAGGGCTCTATCATAATGGATAGAGAAAACAGAAGTGGTTTTCGAGATCTGTGCATGTCTGGAAGTGAGCAAGGTAAAATTTGCTACCGGTACAATCCCCGAGAGAGCCCTAACGTGATGGAATGGACACATCAAGTCACTAACCGTGGTAGTGGAAAATTCTATGGAGTGGTAGAATCTAAAACAATTGTTAATGCAAGAGTATTATCCAAGGGGTGAAGTAGAAAAGCTAGAGCAGGAACTTTGGGGCCTTACTATGGTAGGCTCGCACATCATGACCTATACCAATAGGTTTAGTGACTTGGCAATCCTTTTATAAGGGATGGTTGCTCTTGAAAGCAAGAAGATCGAAAGATACCTCTGGGGACTGTCACCGCAGATTCGAGGAAGTGTAGTACCTTCCAAACCAGTCACTTTCGATAGCGCCAAACAGTTGGCACAAGATCTCATTGACCATGGAATCTGTCAAGGCTTCGCAACTGCTGTCCCAGAGCAAACCCTAGGAAACAACAACAACAACATCAGTACCAAAAACAACAGCAAGAAGAAGTTCTGGAACAAGAGGAAGGGCCAGTCTTCACAGGAACCTCCCAAGAGGCAACAAATAGTGGCATTCCATGCCGCTACTACCCCCACTGCTGCTCTAGTTATCCCTGCACCAACGAAGCAATACGCTGGGAACCTACCGAAATGCAGCAAATGCAACTTCCATAGCAACAGAAATTGTCAGGAGATGCACTGCAACAGTTGCAACAAGAAAGGGCACACTGCCCGTTTCTGTAACGCACCGGCACGACCAATCACCCAAGTCACTGGAGTCGGGGTGGGCCAGGCATGTTATGGATGCAGTGAGGCTGGACACTACAAGAGAGACTGCCCTAAGGCAAGGATTGCTGGTGGCATAGGAAGAGTGTTGGCAATAGGGAAGAACGAAGAAATAGCTGATCCCACGGTGGTTACGGGTACGTTTCTCCTCAATAATGCTTATGCATGCATACTCTTTGATTGTGGTGCGGAAAGGAGTTTCATGAGTTATAAATACAAACACATACTAAAACAGAACCCTAAATCACTCAATAAGATATTTAAAGTAGAAATGGGAAACAATATAATAGAAAGCACAAATGATATGTACATAGGCTGCACACTAACTCTAAATGAACATTCATTTCAAATCGATCTAATTCCGATCACTATAAAGAGCTTTGATATCATCATCGATATGGATTGGTTAAGCCTACACCGTGCTGATATTTTTTGTCGCGAAAGGGCCTTTCGCTTAAACCTGCCAACCGGCGAAACTCTTGTCATTTATGGTGACAAACCCGATACCAATTTACAAATCATCTCTTGCGTCAAAGCCCAAAAATACCTGCGTAAGGAGTACTATGCCTTCTTAGCCCACGTAGTAGATAAGGAAAAAGAAGGGAAAGACCTCAAATACATTCCAAAAGTCTGTAAATTTCCTGATGTCTTCCCTGAAGATCTTCCTGGTGTCCCACCAGAACGACAAGTCGAGTTCTAGATCAATTTAATTCTCGGAGCTACCCTAGTAGCTAAGTCGCTGTATCGTCTGGCACCAGCTGAGATTCAAGAATTATCCAGCCAATTAAACGAATTGCTCAACAAAGGATTCATCAGGCCAAGCTTCTCACCTTGGGGAGCACCAGTCCTGTTCGTAAAGAAGAAGGATGGATCTTTCCGTATGTGCATCGATTAATGGGAACTCAACAAGCTCACTATCAAGAACCGAGATCCCTTACCTTGCATTGACGACTTGTTCGACCAACTTCAAGGATCGAGTTATTTCTCGAAGATCAATTTGAGATCTGGGTATCATCAGTTGCGAGTCTCGGAAGGAGATGTTCCCAAAATAGCCTTTCAAACTCGTTATGGTCATTACGAGTTTGTAGTGATGCCCTTTGGATTAAAAAATGCACCGGTAGTGTTCATGGACTTAATGAATCGAGTGTGTCGTTGATTCCTGGACAAATTTGTGATCGTGTTCATAGACGATATACTCATCTATTCAAAGAGTAAAAAGGAACATGGTCAGCACCTCCGATAAATCTTGGAAACTCTACGAAACGAAAAGCTATACGCAAAATTCTCAAAGTGTGAATTTTGGATTCGGAAAGTAGATTTCCTAGGTCACGTGGTTAGCAAAGACGGGATACACGTGGACCCCTCAAAAATCAAGGCCATCGAGAACTGGTCAGCTCACAAAACCCCAACGGAAATCCGACAATTCTTGGGCCTTGCTGGCTATTATCAAAGGTTTATACAGAACTTCTCGAAGATTGAGAAACCACTTACCACCCTGACCCAAAAGGGTGTTACTTTCAATTGGGAAGAAAGACAAGATGCTGAATTCCAAACACTGAAGCAAGCTCTACGCAGTGCACCTATATTGTCCTTACCAGAAGGAACGGAAGACTTCGTGGTCTACTGTGATGCATCTATCAAGGTCTTGGATGTGTTCTAATGCAACAAGGAAAGGTTATTACCTACGCCTCAAGACAACTCAAGACGCATGAGGTCAACTACACTACACACGATCTTGAACTAGGAGCAGTCGTTTTCGCGTTAAAGATCTGGATACACTATCTCTATGGCACGGAATGCTTGATTTTCACCGATCACAACAGCTTTCAGCACATTCTCAATCAAAAAGAACTCAACATGAGGCAAAGACGATGGGTTGAACTTCTGAATGAATACGAATGCGAGATTTGCTATCACCCAGGAAAAGCGAATGTAGTAGCTGACATTCTTGGTCGAAAGGAATACTCGGGCTGCCGAGTGAAATCATTAACCATGATGATCCATTCACACATGTCCACACAAATCAAGGAAGTTCAAAGGGAAGCCTTGAGAGAAAAGAATGTGGCAGGTGAAGCCTTAAGGGGAATGGATAAGAAACTTGAAATCAAGGGTGACAGAGTACGTTACTTCATGGATCGGATCTAGACACTGAATTTTGGGGGATTCAGAGACGTGGTCATGAATGAGGCTCATAAGACTCGATACTCCGTGCACCCAGGTTTAGACAAGATGTATCTAGACCTCAAGAAACTGTATTGGTCGCTGTCACACCCCCAAACCAAAACGGCGGAAATGTTCGGGGGCGGATGACTTCATGTGGTAGTGTAACAAGTGAATACATAGTAAAGAAAGAAATACAACCATCATATATATATATATATATATATATATATATATATATATATATATATGATTGAAAGTTTACATTTGTCAAAAGTTACATGTTCAGAACCAATTACAAATATGATGTAAAAAATATGAGATTTAAACTTGCGCCGCAGCATCTCTTCATCAAAAGCATAATGATACCTGTAGTTACTGAATCCCTGGGACATACAAGTAATTTTGAAAGAGTAGATCAGCATTTATGCTGGTGAGTTTCATAAGTATTTAATGACAATGTTTGTATGAAATGAAATATCTTGTCCTTGTTTGTTTGTGTTTAGAAAATCCTGTATTTTCTACTAGTATAAAAGTAGTCTTCCTTCTAGACCAAAGTTTGTTTCCAACATGTATGTAAGTGTAAAAGTAAACAATATGTTTGAAAATCTCATAAATCAATGTATTTTTAATACTCCCTGTGAGCTTTATAACCATACTATTGACTTGCGATGCCTATACACAATGTTCTTGAGGCGTTGGAATGTTATGATGTTTGTCATCCCAAACGGTGGACTGTAGCTAACAGTCAGGGCACGGGTTGTCAAGCCCGTATAGATCTATACACAAACACCATGCTCCCCCTCCAAGGGATTCTGGTATATAATACAGGACTTGAAATGTGTACTCGAACGTACGTGAAGTAAATGTTTCACAGAACCGTAGTATAAAAACATATTTACGTGTTGAAATGTTCGTTTGTTATTGTTCATGAATGTAATTTCTTGAAAATCGTGTTTCTAGTATGTAACAGTTAGCAATATCCTCATAAAACTATACCTATTATAGTTTTGTAAAAGTGTGCCTCGTTTGTTTTAGAATATCTAGAAAAGGAATCACTTGTTATGAAAGCATATATTTTTGTAGAGTCTAAGATAGACACAATATACTTTAAGTTTAAGAAAATGTTTAGTTTACAAACGCATTACAACCATTTATAGTTTTAAAGATAGAATGCTATTGTAATATATTTTGTATACGGGAGTTCCCTATAAAGTTTATAAATCACACATGATTCCACTTTATAAAAGTGTATAAAAATCTTTATATATAACACCCGATAGTAGTCGTGTGTTTTACTTGTATTCCCCCCCCCCCCCATAGAAAGCATATAAAAGCGTTTAGAATATTTAAAAGGGTTAATTAAGGGGTATGAACTCACTTGAAAGTTTGAAGATAGCGAGATGGAAAACCGGGCAGAGTTTCGTCTTGGGAAACGGATTATTCTCGGGATTCTCGGGAGTAAAATCGACCTTCGGGACTTGGAGCAAAATGATCAGGGCTTCGGGGTAGTGCGGGCATGGAAAATGAGGTAAAGCGCAAGAAAAGTGAGAGAGAATGAGCAAAATTTCCGGGAACCCTCGCATCCTATTTTTAAGAGGCTGGAACCGCCTCGGTATGCGGGGCGTACGCGTACGTCACGCATGACCGAGTCCTCGACTGCCTCGCACTTTGGATGGGACGGGGGGGTAGGCTCGCATAGGGGCGACGTGGACGATCCGAGACCGTGGCCTCGAGTACGCTGGGCATACTCGTGTACGCGGGGCGTACGTGCGTGACTCAGACTTCGGATAATACCGAAGTTTTCAATAAAAAACATATATAAATTATTTATCAAACTTCAAAAATTCATATCTCTTTCATACGAACTCCGTTTTCGACGTTCTTTATATCCCCGCGAAGGTGCGACTACGATCTACAACTTTCGTTTAGATTCCATCGGCAAATTCCGAAAATATTTTTATTATTTATTTATTAAAATGACGTGATTAAGGAATTTCTTTAAAAATTCATAACTTCTTTATCTGACGTCGGTTTTTGACAGACTTTTTACCGCTGAATAATCATTGTCGACACCTTCGGTTCACATTTAGGTCATTCCGGCCAAAAGTCGCTCGATCTCCGATTCAAGTTTTCAGTTGTCTGATGCTAAGCCGAATTTGGAAAAATCTTAACTTCAGTATACGAAGCCGGGTTTTGGGCATTCTTTTTACGTACGATCCTGGTTAATTGATATAAAACATATTAGGTAGTTAAATAGAAACTTTTTGGACATTTTATTATCAACGTTAATTTTTATTAACTCCAAAATGGTTACAATACTTGACCTATTAGGCCATTACAAAGAGTTGAAATATCGGGTTGTCAAATCATCCCCCTGTTAGAGGGAATTTCGTCCCGAAATTCAAAGTAGTAAAGACACTAGTGAACATGCAATAGATGAGGGTATTTTTGTTTCATCTGATCTTCGCGTTCCCATGTGAATTCAGTTCCTCGCTTGGCGTTCTAGTGAACCTTCATGATGGGTATGCAACTTTGTTTTGTTTGTTTGACCTCTCGGTCCATGATTTCTACTGGTTCTTCCACAAAGTTGAGGCTCTCGTTGATCTCGATTTTGTCGAGTGGAATAACAAGAGTCTCATCAGACATACACTTTTTCAAATTTGAGACGTGGAAGGTTGGATGTATGTTACTAAGTTCATGCGGTAGGTTAAGTTTGTAAGCCACAGGGCCGATTCTAGCAAGAATCTCGAAAGGCCATATGTATCCTGGATTTAGTTTCCCCCGATTTCCAAAGCGTATTAAACCCTTCCACGTTGAGACATTTAATAAAACGTGGTCTCGTACTTGGAATTCCAAAGGTTTCCTCCTTTGGTCAGCGTAGCTTTTCTGTCGGTCTCTAGAGGCTTTCAATAGTTCACGAATCTGAACGATCTTCTCTGTTGTTTCTCGTATGATTTCCGGACTGGTAAGAGTGCATTCAGGAACTCTTCTTCTAGCTAACTGGGTATCGCCAACTTCAGTCCAGCACAGAGGGGATCTGCACTTTCGACCATAGAGGGCTTCAAACGGAGCAGCCTTTATGCTTGTATGATAACTATTGTTGTATGAAAATTCAACAAGGGGTAAATGAATATCCCATGCCTTTCCAAAGTCAATCACGCAGGCTCTCAGCATGTCTTCTAAAGTTTGTATTGTTCTCTCACTTTGTCCGTCTGTTTGTGGGTGGTAGGCTGTACTCATGTCCATCCTAGTTCCCAGGGAACTTTGTAGTGACTGCCAGAACCTTGAAGTGAATCTACTATCTCGATCGGAGATAATGGATATCGGAACACCATGCAGTCGCACTACTTCCCTTAAGTAAGTTCTTGTAAGCTTCTCCATTTTGTCAGTCTCCTTGATGGGTAGGAAATGCGCGGATTTGGTCAGTCTGTCGACAATGACCCATATGGTATCAAGTCCACCCGTCGTCTTGGGCAACTTGGTTATGAAGTCCATAGTAATCCGTTCCCATTTCCATTCTAGTATCTTTAGTTTTTGTAGTAATCCTGAAGGTTTTTGATACTCGACCTTAACCTTAGCGCAAGTAAGGCATTTACTTACGAAGGTAGCAATTTCTGCTTTCATGTTAGGCCACCAGTACAAGTTCTTAAGATCTAGATACATCTTATCTGAACCAGGGTGAACGAAATACCTCGTGTTGTGTGCTTCAGTCATTACCACGTCTCTGAACCCGCCATGTTTCGGCGTCCAGATTCGGTTCATAAGGTAATATGCTCCGCCACCCTTGACTTCTAGATTCTTTTCTATTCCCCGCAGGGATTCACCCGCCACATTTTCAAGTCGCAAAGCTTCCATTTGTGCCTCTTTAATTTGTGTGGATAAGTGGGAATGGATAGTCATAGTCAGAGATCTGACCCTCCGACCAGTGTATTCCTTTCGTCTGAGGGCGTCAGCTACCATGTTGGCCTTGCCAGGATGATAACGAATTTCACATTCGTAGTCATTGAGTAACTCAACCCATCGTCGTTGTCGCATGTTGAGTTCCTTCTGATTAAAAATGTGTCGAAGGCTCTTGTGATCGGTGAAAATAGTGCTCTTTGTTCCGTATAAGTAGTGTCTCCAGATCTTCAGAGCAAATACTACTGCTCCTAACTCAAGACCGTGTTTCGTATTGTTCACTTCGTGTGTCTTAAGCTGTCGGGAGGCATAAGCAATAACTTTACCTCTCTGCGTAAGAACACAACCAAGTCCTTGATTTGACGCATCGCAATACACTACGAAGTCTTCTATCCCTTCAGGGAGGGATAGTATCGGTGCAGTGCACAAGGCCTGTTTCAGTGTCTGGAATGCCTTCTCTTGTTTTGCTTCCTAGTCGAAGGCCACGCCTTTCTGGGTTAATGTAGTAAGAGGTTTCGCAATGCTAGAGAAGTTCTTTATAAATCTGCGATAGTAGCCAGCAAGACCTAGAAATTGATGAATTTTTGTAGGTGTCTTTGGTGCCGACCAGTTCTCGATGGCCTTGATTTTGGAGGGGTCCACGTGTATCCCTTTCTCGCTAACCACATGGCCAAAAAATTCGACTCTTCGAATCCAAAATTTGCATTTAGAGAACTTCGCATAGAATTTCTCCGATCGCAATGTTTCTAGGACTTTTCGTAGGTGCTGACTATGCTCTTCCTTACTTCGGGAGTAGATAAGTATATCATCGATAAAGACAATGACGAACTGATCCAAGTAGGGACCGCATACCCTATTCATTAGGTCCATAAATACTGCTGGTGCATTGGTTAATCCAAATGGCATTACGACAAATTCGTAGTGTCCATAACGAGTTCGGAAAGCTGTCTTGGGAATATCCCCTTCAAGTACCCGTAGTTGATGATATCCGGATCGTAGATCTATCTTCGAGAAGTAGTTTGCTCCTTGAAGTTGATCAAACAAATCGTCAATGCGGGGTAGAGGATAACGGTTCTTGACAGTAAGTTTTTTAAGCTCTCTGTAGTCGATGCACATACGGAATGATCCGTCCTTCTTCTTTACGAACAAGACCGGTGCTCCCCAAGGTGAGAAACTTGGTCTTATGAATCCTTTTTGCAGGAGTTCATTAAGTTGACTGGATAGTTCTTGCATCTCTGCTGGTGCTAGACGATAAGGTGATTTCGCTACTCAGATAGCCCCTGGAGCTAAGTCGATTCTGAATTCGACTTGGCGTTGTGGTGGTAATCCTGGTAGTTCTTCTGGAAAGATATCGGGAAAGTCGCGTACTTCTGGAATGTTCTTGATGTCCTTCAGTTCCTGGCTTGTATCGACTATGTGCGCTAGGAATGCTCGACAATCCTTCCGTAAACACTTTCGAGCTTGGATGCACGAAATGATACGAAGGTTCGTACTTGATTTGTCGCCGTAAATCACTAATGTTTCGTTGTTCGGGAGATTAAGGCGAATTGATTTTTCAAAACACATAATGTCGGCGCGAAGAAGACTTAACCAATCCATACCAACTATGACGTCAAAACTTTTAATAGGAACCGGCATGAGATTGATTGGGAAAGAATGACCGTCTAAAGTTAACATACAGTCCTTGTATATGTAGTTAGTGTTTTCGGTTTTTCCGTTGGCCATCTCTACAGTGAATGATTTTTCTAGTTTGCTAGGTTTAGGTTTAAGTAAGTGAATAAAGTTTTGACTCACGAAGCTTCTCTCCGCTTCACTATCGAATAATATGCATGCATATGAATTATCGAGGAGGAAAGTACCAGCAACTATAGTTGGGTCAGCTATGGCTTCGTCGTGGCCTATAGTCAAAACTCGTCCCACACCGCCGGTGCTTGCTGCCTTAGGGCAGTTTCTCCTGTAGTGGCCCACCTCACCACAACCGTAGCAAGTCTGACCTATACCTGCACTGGGAACTTGAGTGATCGGCCTTGCGGGCTCCTTGCAGAAACGGGCTGTGTGCCCCTTTCTGTTGCAGTTGGTGCACTGCATTTCCCGACAAGGTCCATGGTGGTGGTAAGTGCATTTGGTGCACTTTGGACGGTTACCTTCATAAGGCTTTGTTGGGCAGGTATTTGTGGGAGTTGTAATAGGTACCGTGGCAGCATTTACCGAAACCAGTTGTTTCTTTGCGGGTTCTTGGGAAGACCCACCCTTCCCTTTATTCCATACTCTCTTCCTGTTGTTGTTGTTGTTGTTGTTGTTGTTGTTGTTTCCTCTATGTGGTTCTGGTGTAGAAATGGTTGAGTTCCGATGGCCTCCGTAGTCAATCAAAGATTGTGCCAGTTCCTTAGCACTTTCAAAGGTGTCAGGTTTGGAGGCTAACACGCTTGACCGTAATTGGGTCGTCAGTCCCCATATGTACCTCTCTATTTTCTTTCTCTCAGGAGCAATCATATCTGGGCAAAGGATTGCCAGCTTGCAGAATTTGTTGGTATATGTTGCGATGTCGGTACCAACCATTCCGAGAGTCCAGAGTTCATGTTCGAGCCTTTGAATCTCTCCCCTTGGGCAGTATTCTCTCATCATCATGGCTTTGAGGCTCTCCCAGCTTATGGAGTTTGCCACTATTAGAGTAAGTACTTTAACGTGGCCGTTCCACCATGTTAATGCTCTATCAAAGAGTGTGAAGGATGCAAATTTGACCTTGTTGTGCTCGAGGCAGGAGTAGATTTCAAAGATTGATTTTATCCTTTCAATCCACTGTCTCAGAGCCATCACACCGCCAGTTCCATAAAACATACGGGGTTTGGCATTAGTAAAGTCCTTATAAGTGCATTCTCGGGGTTGCCCATGACTCTCGCCATGGTTGGATAGATGTGTGCCAGTTCTCGAGTCATTTGTACTCGAGTTATTGAGCTTTGACATGGCAGCTGATACTGCTGCGGTGACTGCTGCTTGGAACATGACATCATCAAATTGAGGAGGTGAAGGTGGTGGTGGTATCGGTGTTTCATTGATAGGGTTACGTCTGGTATTCCTGCGTGGCGACATCTTTAACTATACGTTTAAAAGATGATGATATGGATAAGAATAAGTGACAAATGAATGTGTCTCATGAACCAAATTGCCATGGTTCAACAACAGATGATAGCATAGAAAAATGAAAGTTGTTTGTAAGACTGAAAGTATGAAACAAGTATTTGGTTTCTCGATGACCTTTCAAGGTTTGAACGAAATACTCAACGTAGTAATAATAGTGTCACTTATATTAATATAGAAGTTGATACAACGATCATGAAAATTTGATTCTTATAAGGGTCTCCGATTACAAAGTTCGAGAAATTTAAAGACTTTTAGCCGAGGTCCTAAGTTATAACAAAATTTGAGGTTTTCACAAGTACTACTTGCGACGTGTGTTGCGCTTGGAGCTCAATTCTGCATCTGAGTGCTTTGACTCCATAAGACGCCTATCAACGGCGGCTTGTTGTTCCCTCAATTTTGCGAAGGCTGCATTCGCTTGTGCTTGGAATGCTTCGGCGCGAACGTGGATGTCGTTCTGCAATATCTCTAGGCGGTTGATATCGGCCGTGTGGATTTGTACTTCCACGTTAACCTCTCGGATTCGGTTTGCTTGAACCCCCGATTGGTAGGACTGATTGGCGAGTTTGCCCACCATGACCGGGAGTGCTCGATCGACTGAACCTCCACCTTGGACATCGTAGAAATCTCGGCACATGTTGTAGGGAGAGCGTATACTTTGTTGTTGGCTCCAATGGACGAGGCGACTTCCCCAGATGGGAGTCGGTCCTTGAAAGTTCCTCCTAATGGGTGGAGGGTTGACTATTTCCGATTCTGAGTCTGTCCCGGAGTCGTCCCCGCCATCCAACTCAATGGGCTCTTTGTCCTCCTTCGGATCCTCCTCCGGATCCTCTTCAATCCATCCTTCGATGCCCTGTTGTGGGTAGTAGGGGTCTCCATGCGGGTGAAATCCAGCCATTTGACTATACGAGAATAGGGTTATAAGATTTGAATAAAACTTGAGACACGTAATACTAATTTATCTAACGTATATACCAAATACTCCTATAGTATTTAAATTCTTGTGTTTGATCTTTGTGATGTTTTGGTAAGTTTTGACTTGTTGCTCACTACGAGCGTTCCTCGATACACATTGGTCCGATTTTAGGTAAATATAGTTGATCACGCTATATTTGTCCCAAATCTGATTACATATATCGAGTCTCAATCGTAGTGTCCAACTTGTCTAAATACTTGTTGTATAGTTAATAAACATGAAAATAATGTGTTGTATGCATGTGTTTGTACTTGCGTGAACTAACATTTTTAAGTTACACGAAACGTGGCTTAGGCATAAATAAAAATCGTTTTGTCAGAGAGTATTAGTCTCTTAAGCATTTATAGTTTGTATATCTTATGTGGTTCGATATACTTAGTTCACTATACACATTGCTCTGATACCAATCTGGCACACCCCCAAACCTGAACGGCGGAAACGTTCGGGGGCGGATGACTTCATGTGGTAGCGTAACAAGTGAATACATAGTAAAGAAAGCAATACAACCATCATATATATATAATTGAAAGTTTACATTTGTCAAAAGTTACATGTTCAAAACCAATTACAAATATGATGTAAAAAATATGAGATTTAAACTGGCGCCGCAGCATCTCTTCATCAAAAGCATAATGATACCTGTAGTTACTGAATCCCTGGGACATACAAGTAATTTTGAAAGAGTAGATCAGCATTTAAGCTGGTGAGTTTCATAACTATTTAATGACAATGTTTGTATGAAATGAAATATCTTGTCCTTGTTTGTTTGTGTTTAGAAAATCCTGTATTTTCTACTAGTATAAAGGTAGTCTTCCTTCCAGACCAAAGTTTGTTTCCAAAATGTATGTAAGTGTAAAAGTAACCAATATGTTTGAAAATCTCATAAATCAATGTATTTTTAATACTCCCTGTGAGCTTTATAACCATACTATTGACTTGCGATGCCTATACACAACGTTCTCCAGGCGTTGGAATGTTATGACGTTTGTCATCCCAAATGGTGGATTGTAGCTAACAGTCAGGGCACGGGTTGTCAAGCCCGTATAGATATATACACAAACACCATGCTCCCCCTCCAAGGGATTCTGGTATATAATATAGGATTTGAAATGTGTACTCGAACGTACGTGAAGTAAATGTCTCACAGAACCGTAGTATAAAAACAAATTTACGTGTTGAAATGTTCGTTTGTTATTGTTCATGAAAGTAATTTCTTGAAAATCGTGTTTCTAGTACGTAAAAGTTAGCAATATCCTCATAAAACTATACCTATTATAGTTTTCTAAAAGTGTGCCTCGCTGTTTTAGAATATCTAGAAAAGGAATCACATGTTATGAAAGCATACATTTTTGTAGAGTCTAAGATAGACACAATATACTTTAAGTTTAAGAAAATGTTTAGTTTACACACGCATTACAACCATTTATAGTTTTAAAGATAGAATGCTATTGTAATATATTTTGTATACGGGAGTTCCTTATAAAGTTTATAAATCACACATGATTCCACTTTCTAAAAGTGTATAAAAATCTTTATATATAACACCCGATAGTAGTCGTGTGTTTTACCTGTATTCCCCCCCCCCCCCATAGAAAGCATATAAAAGCATTTAGAATATTTAAAAGGGTTAATTAAGGGGTATGAACTCACTTGAAAGTTTGAAGATAGTGAGATGGAAAACCGGGCAGAGTTTCGTCTTGGGAAACGGATTATTCTCGGGATTCTCGGGAATCTCGGGAGTAAAATCGACCTTCGGGACTTGGAGCAAAATGATCAGGGCTTCGGGGTAGTGCGGGCACGGAAAACAAGGTAAAGCGCAAGAAAAGTGAGAGAGAATGAGCAAAATTTCCGGGAACCCTCGCATCCTATTTATAAGAGGCTGGAACCGCCTCGGTACGCGGGGCGTACGCGTACGTCACGCATGACCGAGTCCTCGATTGCCTCGCACTTCGGATGGGACGGGGGGGTAGGCTCGCATAAGGGCGACGTGGACGATCCAAGACCGTGGCCTCGAGTACGCTGGGCATACTCGTGTACGCGGGGCGTACGTGCGTGACTCAGACTTCGGATAATACCGAAGTTTTCAATAAAAAATATATATAAATTATTTATCAAACTTCAGAAATTCATATGTCCTTCATACGAACTCCGTTTTCGACGTTCTTTATATCCCCGCGAAGGTGAGACTACGATCTACAACTTTCGTTTAGATTCCGTCGGCAAATTCCGAAATTATTTTTATTATTTATTTATTAAAATGACGTGATTAAGGAATTTCTTTAAAAATTCATAACTTCTTTATCTGACGTCGGTTTTGGCTAGACTTTTTACCGCTGAATAATCATTGTCGAGACCTTCGATTCTCGTTTAGGTCATTCTGGCCAAAAGTCGCTCGATCTCCGATTCGAGTTTTCAGTTGTCTGATGCTAAGCCGAATTTGGAAAAATCTTAACTTCAGTATACGAAGCCGGGTTTTGGGCATTCTTTTTACGTACGATCCCGGTTTAATGATATAAAACATAGTAGGTAGTTAAATAGAAACTTTTTGGACATTTTATTATTAATGTTAATTTTTATTAACTCCGAAATGCTTACAATACTTGACCTATTAGGCATTACAAAGAGTTGAAATATCGGGTTGTCACAGTGGTCGAACATGAAAGCAGAGATCGCTACCTATGTGGGTAAGTGTCTGACTTGCGCCAAAGTCAAGGTAGAGTACCAAAAGCCATCGGGATTGCTACAACAACCTAAAATACCTGAGTGGAACTGAGAACAGATAACCATGGACTTCATAACCAAATTACCCAAGACAGCAGGTGGGCTATACACCATCTGGGTAATCATAGATAGATTAACAAAATCCACACACTTCCTACCCATAAAGGAAACCGACAAGATGGAGAAGCTAGCTCGAACATACATCCGACAGATTGTACGACTACATGGTGTGCCAATATCCATTATCTATGATAGAGATAGTAGGTTTACCTTGTGATTTTGGCAGTCGCTACAAAATCTCTTGGAATGAAACTAGACATGAGTACCGCTTACCACCCACAAACCGACAGTCAAAGTGAGAGGACCATACAAACCTTGGAAGATATGCTGAGAGCTTGTGTAATCAACTTTGGTAAAGCATGGGATACCCATTTACCACTTGTTGAATTCTCATACAACAATAGCTATCACTCCAACATTAAAGTTGCTCCATTCGAAGCCCTATATGGCTGCAAGTGCAGATCACCACTATGTTGGGCTGAAGTAGGTGACACCCAGCTAGCCAAGGGACAAGTACCCAACAGTACTCTCACATGCCCGAAAATCATAAGAGAAACAACCGAGAAGATTGTACAAATTAGGGAACGAATAAAGGCTTCAAGAGACATACAAAAGAGTTATGAAGACAAAAGATGGAAACCCTTGGAGTTTCAGGTAGGGGACCAAGTGCTATTGAAGGTCTCGCCCTATAAAGGACTAATACATTTTGGAAAACGTGGGAACCTAAACCCAAGGTATATCAGACCATTCAAGATCCTTGCAAGGATCGGTCCGGTAGCATACAAACTTCGACTACTGGAGAAACTCAATAATGTACATCTTACTTTTCATGTGTCAAACTTGAAGAAATGTTTGTCCGATGAGACCCTCATCGTCCCTTTAGACGAAATTGAAATCAACGAGAGTCTCCACTTTATAGAGGAACCGGTTGAGGTTGTAACAACGCAAATTTTCAAATAAATTTTTCATTTTAAATAAAGTGAGTTCATTCAACCAATAATATTTATTTCATGTTTCAAAACAAATACATATGTAAAATCCCCAAGATCTCAAATAGCAGCAGTGTGTATGCATCATGCTGGCGCCTTCCCACGGTCCTCGCTAGTACCTGAAACACATACATAACAACTTGTAAGCATAAATGCTTAGTGAGTTCCCCAGTATACCACTTACACATATACGCCTTTCCAGGCCCGGACCTTCCGGTCCACAGTACAATGCCTTCCGGCCCATATGATAATCGCCTTCCGGCCCATAAGATAATTGCCTTCCGGCCCATAAAATAATTGCCTTCCAGCCCATAAGATAATTGCCTTCCGGCCCATATGATAATTGCCTTCCGGCCCATAACATGATTGCCTTCCGGCCCATAAACATATATAACACATAATACATTTACTCTAACACATATATCACATATATCATATATCATACCTGACCTTCCTGTCACATAATACATTGCCTTCCGGCCCATAGAAACATACATAGCATGCATAGCAACTATTCCTTTCAATTATAGCATATATAAAACACATAACATATCCGACCTTCCGGTCACACATAGACACCCTTCCGGGTACAGTATAGAGAGAAGACTCACCTCGTAGTATGTAAACTATAAACTCTTGAAACCACTCGCACTCGGTCCGCCGATCTGCAGTCTCCCTATAATACCATATACCCTTATTAATAATCTTATCAAACAAGACAACTGACCCTACGAAATTACATGCAGGTCAACTCTGGTCAACAGTCAACTTGACCGGACTCGTCGAGTGCAAAGGCGACTCGGCGAGTCTAGACGCCCACCCCAATTTTCCCTGTTGTTCTCCTTTCTACTCGTCGAGTATCCCTCTTGACTCGACGAGGTCCACGTGGAAGAATCGCGGGGCCACCCCGACTCCACTCGCCGAGTCTGAAGAACAACTCGGCGAGTCCCAGTGAATCTTCAAGCTACTCGCCGAGTCTGCTCATCAGACTCGGCGAGTCCATGCCATGCAGTCGATCAACTGCTTCCTGAAACACGTATGATCCCGAAATACACACTCGTGGGACTATCTGGACCTCTAAACATCCTATTACTAGGGTAACAACATAATCATCCATCTAATCATCAAATGGGTTCTATAAACCCTAACTCCATTTACACATCAATCACAGAAGAACAAAATCCGAGATATTACCTGATTGATGCACTTTATGTGTCCCCAATCCTCAGAACGTGATTTTCTTGCTGTTCCTTTAGCTAAACCCTTCCTCTTCTTGTCTAACAAATCCTTCAAGTTTCCACTAGCCTTCACTCTTGCTCCAGATGCCCACAGACGTTTAGGTTATCCTCAATCGGCCAAAAGACGAGCAATGACGGCCCTAAAGACGTTATATACGATCCATAATCAAACGGCTAGGGTTTCTGCTGAACAACGTCGACTCGCCGAGTCCCTAATGGACTCGTCGAGTCCAGTCGCGAATCTGCGACCATGTCCGTGGTCCTACTCGGCGAGTCAGGCACCAACTCGCCGAGTCCCCTCCTAAAAATGCCCCAGAAATAGTTTTAAAGCAATACCTGAAATTTCGGGCTGTTACAACTCTCCCCCACTAGAACTAGACTTCTCCCTCGAAGTCTCACTCTGCGAATAACTCTGGATGTTGCTCCCGCATTTCACGCTCCGGCTCCCAAGTCATCTCCGATCCCTTCCGGTGTTGCCACTGAACCAACACCAGAGGTACCTCCTTGTTCCGCAGAACCTTGATCTTCCGATCCCTGATAGCTACTGGTCTCTCAGCGTAATTCAGGCTCGCATCCACCTGAATATCCTCTAACGGAACCACCGTCGATTCATCGGCTATACACTTCCTCAACTGTGATACGTGAAAGGTATTGTGAATCTGTCCCAACTCTGCTGGCAACTCCAACCGATAAGCTACCCGACCTACCCTTGCAATTACACGAAATGGACCTATGAACCGGGGCCCCAACTTGCCCCTCTTTCTGAACCGGATCACTCCCTTCCAAGGAGAAACCTTCAGAAGAACGAAGTCGCCAACCTGAAATTCCAGCTCGGACCGGCGTCTGTCCGCATTAGTCTTCTGTCGGCTTTGGGCGGTCAACAATCTCTGCCTAACCTGCTGAATCTGCTCTGTCGTCTGGAGTACGATCTCTGTGCTGCCCATCACTCTCTGACCCACCTCTCCCCAACAAATAGGGGTCCGACACCTCCTACCATACAACAACTCAAAAGGTGGCATACCAATGCTCGAATGGTGGCTGTTGTTGTAGGAAAACTCTGCCAAGGGTAAATACGCATCCCAGCTACCCCCAAAGTCTAACACACACGCTCGAAACATGTCCTCCAATGTCTGAATCATCCGCTCGCTCTGCCCGTCGGTCTGGGGATGGTATGCGGTACTAAAATGCAGTTTAGTACCCAGCTCCTCATGAAATTTCTTCCAGAACCTGGAAGTGAAACGTACATCACGGTCTGAAACAATCGAGATCGGCACTCCATGCCGAGATACTACCTCTCTCACGTATAATTCCGCCAACTTCTCCGCCGATGAACTCTCGCTAATGGCAAGGAAGTGTGCACTCTTCGTCAATCTATCCACAATCACCAAAATTGCATCGACTCCCCTAGCAGTTCTTGGCAATTTGGTGATGAAATCCATAGTAATCTGCTCCCACTTCCACTCAGGAATATCCAAGGGCTGCAACTTATCATGCGGTCTCTGGTGCTCGGCTTTAACCCTACGGCAAGTCAAACACCTCTCAACGAACCATGCGACGTCCCTCTTCATACAAGGCCACCAATATTACTTCCTCAAGTCCAAATATATCTTCGTAGCACCGGGATGGATCGAGAATTTCGATATATGAGCCTCCTCCATCAAAATAGTATGCGTACCGCCCACGAATGGTACCCAAATCCGACCCTGAAACGTCAAAAGTCCTCGTCCATCCTTAACGAACTCTGAAATTAACCCACAACTCTCTCTTTCTTCTGCATCTCGGATCTCACAGCCTCGGCCTGCGCCCCACGAATAGCATCCAATATCGGGGTTATCACTGTCAGTCTCAAACATACGTCTCGCAATGGAGTGCTCTCCGCTCTACGACTCAATGCATCGGCTACCACATTAGCCTTGCCTGGGTGGTATAGGATCTCACAGTCATAATCCTTAACTACGTCCAACCATCTCCTCTGACGCATATTTAGGTTGGGTTGATCCATCAAATACTTCAAACTCTTACGGTCCGTGTATATAGTACAACGAACCCCGTATAGGTAGTGACGCCATATCTTGAGAGCGAACACCACTGCCCCCAACTCTAAATCATGTGTGGGATATCTCGACTCGTGAGGCTTTAGTTGCCTCGATGCATAAGCTATCACATGGCCTCTCTGCATCAACACTGCACCCAGTCCCGAAATCGATGCGTCGCAATATACGACAAAATCCACCATCCCCTCCGGAAGAGCTAATACCGGGGCTTCGCACAGTCTCTGACGAAGTGTCTCGAAGGAAGTCTGCTGCTCGGGTCCCCATGAGAATGTAACACCCTTCCGGGTCAACCTGGTGAGCGGTACCGCGATCTTGGAGAAGTCCCTAATAAACCTCCGATAGTACCCCGCCAACCCAAGGAAACTCCTGATCTCGGAAGGTGACTTCGGTGCCTCCCAACTCATCACTGCTTCCACCTTGGCCGGATCGACCAATATCCCTGCCTGATTAACAACATGTCCAAGAAATTGGACCTCCCGCAACCAGAAGTCACATTGGGAGAATTTTGCATATAGCTTCTCCAACCTCAGTACCTCAAGGACCTCCCTCAAATGTCCCTCATGCTGCTCTCTAGTTCGCGAATACACTAGGATGTCGTCGATAAATACGATCATAGACCGATCCAGCATCGGCCTGCATACCCTGTTCATGAGGTCCATGAACACTGTCGGGGCATTGGTGAGCCCGAAAGGCATCACCACGAACTTGTAATGCCCATACCGCATCCTGAATGCTGTCTTCTGGACGTCCTCATCCCGCACTCTTACCTGATGGTACCCTGATCTCAGATCGATCTTGGAAAACCAAGATGCCCCTTGCAACTGATCGAATAGATCATCGATCCTTGGTAACGGATAGCGGTTCTTGATCGTCACCTTGTTCAACTCCCGGTAATCAATACACATCCGGTATGAACTGTCCTTCTTCTTGATGAATAGAATCGGTGCTCCCCACGGCGAGCTACTCGGCCGAATAAATCCCTTCCCCAGCAACTCTTGGAGTTGTGAGGACAACTCTTGCATCTCTGGAGGTGCAAGACGATAAGGCACCTTCGCAATAGGCGCAGCCCCGGGAACCAGATCGATACCAAACTCTACTTGCCTCGCAGGAGGTACTCCCGGCAAATCCTCTGGAAAAGCATCTGGAAACTCGCGCACCACTGGAACCTCCTCCACTGTCCTCGGTCTCTCGGTAGTCACCCGTGTATCCATTACATACGCCACAAAACCTCTACATCCCTGCTGTAGGCATTGCCTCGCCCTAACGACCGAACAAAAAGCTGATCCCGAACGGGTACCCTCGCCGTATACCGTAAGAACTCCCCCACTGGGGTCTCGTATAGTCACCAGCTGACGCTCGCAGTCGATGACGGTGCTAGATCGGCTCAACCAGTCCATGCCCACGATGACACAGACATCCCCCATCGCAATAGGAGTTAGGTCAATCGGAAACGCAACCCCGAAAATCTCTAGCACGCATCCCCGAAGAACCTCCGTGGCACAAACCACCCTCTCGGCCGCAATAGAAACGCTCAGAGGCCGGCTTAACGGCTCACGACTAATGCCGATATGCTGACTAAAAGCTAATGATACAAAGGATTTACTCGCACCCGAATCAAATAACACTAGAGCAGGCATAGAATTCACAAGAAAAGTACCTACACATACATCAACATAAGCATAACATTTCGACTTTAAAGTAAATACGTGAATGATAGCATACCTGCTACAACATCGGGCGCAGCGCGGACCTCCTCCGCGGTCAGCTGAAAAGCTCTCCCGCGAGCCTTCGGAGCCTCGACCTTCGCCGGTCGTGTCTCAGTAGTCCTGGTAGTAGATCCCTGACGAAGCTGCGGGCACTCGGCCTTCCGATGGCCTGTCTGGTTGCAATGAAAGCAAACCATAAACCCTTTAGGACAATCCCTGGCAATGTGTCCTTCCTTGCCACACTTGTAGCAACCACCCGCTCGACACGCCCCCTCATGACTCTTGCCGCACTTTCCGCAAGTGCGGCCCTTCGAACCTCCCGTCCTCGAATCAGCGGACTTGAACCGCTTGGCTGCCGGCTGAGACTGAGCCGGTCGCCGGTCCACCTGCCGAGACTCGGCCTCCTCCCTGGCCTGGGCCTCCAACTCGATCTCGCGCTTCCTGGCATTCGCCTGAAGCTCAGTGAAAGTACGATAGGTGGAGTTTGACACACACTCCCGGATATCCCTCCTCAACACGCCCAATTACCGGCTCATCCATGACTGCTCTGTAGACACCAACTCGGGGCAGAACATCGCCCTCTCATGAAACTTCCGTGTAACCACCGCAACGGAATCAGTACCCTGCTTAAGGGTCAAGAACTCCTGGATCAATCGTTCCCTCTCCACTGGGGGAACGTACTCGTCCCTGAACATCTCAGTAAACCTCTCCCATGTCACCGCTGAAATCTCCGCCTGAGTGAAGTTCGCCGTCACGAACTTCCACCAATCCTTCGCTCCCAGACGGAGCTGGTTCAAGGCGAACCGTACCCTCAGGTGCTCCGGGCATGAACAAGTGTAGAAGCACCCCTCAATATCGGCGATCCACCTCATTGCAGCAATCGGATCTTGTGTCCCATCGAACTCAGGGGGTTTCGTGTTGCTGAATTCCCGGAATAGCAACGAATCACCCCCTTGCGGCCTAGCAGCCGCCACAGCTGCGGTAGCGGCAGCGACTGCAGCTTCAGTCAGTGCGGCGTACCGCTGATCAAACTCCTCCATCAGGGTGGTCTTAATGGACCCAAACATCTCCGGGATCTCAGCCCGAACCGCCGCAGCTACCTCCTCCTGAATCATCTGACGAATCTCCTCATCACTCATACTGCTCGAACTCGCTCCGTGGCGTGTCGTAACCATGATGTCTCTGAAATACAACATAAAATTATCAGAGACTCCATCAAGTACATTTGTACTCAATAACGCAACCCTACTCAATCTCCGATATCCAGGGATTCTTACTTGGGTCTTCCACCGACCCAGTGTCTTCGGTAGTACGGGCCTAATACTACCGACCACACCGTGTCAGTATTCGTCCCAAATCTTCCTCCCCAAACCCCGAATAGTGAGTACTCTACTTCTCGTATGCACTATCTACCTGCACGCTACCGAATATCTCATACAAGCAACTTCCCTAGACTAAGGCATCACAAAACATGCCATTCTAGTCCTATCATGTATACCTAGTCTTCTAGCATGCATAACAATTCATAATTCAGTGCATAATATAACATTGTAAGGTATTCTGGGGATCTTTACCGTTCGGGCGCTGGCTGATCGTACACACTGCGTCTTTCTTGTTTACCACTTTACCATTTATAAAAGGTTATGTATTTATTATTTTTAAAAGATTTTTCCTCAAATCCTCGGTTTGAGTTCAGTTACACTCGAAGGTACACCCGAATCCCTCAAACCAAGGCTCTGATACCAATTGTAACAACGCAAATTTTCAAATAAAATTTTCATTTTAAATAAAGTGAGTTCATTCAACCAATAATATTTATTTCATGTTTCAAAACAAATACATATGTAAAATCCCCAAGATCTCAAATAGCAGCAGTGTGTATGCATCATGCCGGCGCCTTCGCACGGTCCTCACTAGTACCTGAAACACATACATAACAACTTGTAAGCATAAATGCTTAGTGAGTTCCCCAGTATACCACTTACACATATACGCCTTTCCAGGCCCGGACCTTCCGGTCCACAGTACAATGCCTTCCGGCCCATATGATAATCGCCTTCCGGCCCATAAGATAATTGCCTTCCGGCCCATAAAATAATTGCCTTCCGGCCCATAAGATAATTTCCTTCCGGCCCATAAGATAATTGCCTTCCGGCCCATAACATGATTGCCTTCCGGCCCATAAACATATATAACACATAATACATTTACTCTAACACATATATCACATATATCATATATCATACCTGACCTTCCTGTCACATAATACATTGCGTTCCGGCCCATAGAAAAATACATAGCATGCATAGCAACTATTCCTTTCAATTATAGCATATATAAAACACATAACATATCCGACCTTCCGGTCACACATAGACACCCTTCCGGGTACAGTATAGAGAGAAGACTCACCTCGTAGTATGTAAACTATAAACTCTTGAAACCACTCGCACTCGGTCCGCCGATCTGCAGTCTCCCTATAATACCATATACCCTTATTAATAATCTTATCAAACAAGACAACTGACCCTACGAAATTACATGCAGGTCAACTCTGGTCAACAGTCAACTTGACCGGACTCGTCGAGTGCAAAGGAGATTCGGCGAGTCTAGACGTCCACCCTAATTTTCCCTGTTGTTCTCCTTTCTACTCGTCGAGTATCCCTCTTGACTCGACGAGGTCCACGTGGAAGAATCGCGGGGCCACCCCGACTCCACTCACCGAGTCTGAAGAACAACTCGGCGAGTCCCAGTGAATCTTCAAGCTACTCGCCGAGTCTGCTCATCAGACTCGGCGAGTCCATGCCATGCCGTCGATCAACTGCTTCCTGAAACACGTATGATCCCGAAATACACACTCGTGGGACTATCTGGACCTCTAAACATCCTATTACTGGGGTGTAAATACTTGGGTAACAACATAATCATCCATCTAATCATCAAATGGGTTCTATAAACCCTAACTCCATTTACACATCAATCACAGAAGAACAAAATCCGAGATATTACCTGATTGATGCACTTTCTATGTCCCCAATCCTCAGAACGTGATTCTCTTGCTGTTCTTTAGCTAAACCCTTCCTCTTCTTGTCTAACAAATCCTTCAAGTTTCCACTAGCCTTCACTCCTGCTCCAGATGCCCACAGACGTTTAGGTTATCCTCAACAGGCCAAAAGACGAGCAATGACGGCCCTAAAGACGTTATATACGATCCAGAATCAAACGGCTAGGGTTTCTACTAAACAGCGTCGACTCGCCGAGTCCCTAATGGACTCGTCGAGTCCAGTCGCGAATCTGCGACCAAGTCCGTGGTCCTACTCGGCGAGTCAGGCACCAACTCGCCGAGTCCCCTCCTAAAAATGCCCCAGAAATAGTTTTAAAGCAATACCTGAAATTTCGGGCTGTTACAGAGGTCATGGATAGGGAAATTAAAAGAACAAAGAAAAATCGCATACCCATTGTCAAGGTCCGCTGGAATGCAAAGCGAGGACCTGAATATACTTGGGAACGCGAAGATCAGATGAAACAAAAATACCCGTACCTTTTTCCCTAACCAAAAATGTTAGCTTTATAATAAATTTCGGGATGAAATTCCCTCTAATGGGGGGATGATGTGACAACCCGATAGTTCGGATCAATGTAATAACCTAAAAAGTCAAAAATTTGTAATCTCTTTTGATATAATGAAATTAGCATAGAAAATAAAATGTTCAAAAGTCTCTATTGGGTTGCCTAAAATGATAGTTATCATGTCAAGATTTCTAGGAATATAAAGAACATTGAAAACCGAGTCATAACGAAGAAGTTATGACCAACCAAAGATTCACAACAAAAACCGTCATTACGGTTAAACGTAAAGCGAGAAATTTCAATAAAATACTTATTAGCCTTAGGTATTTAAATAAAAGTTGTAGTTATCATTAAGCCATGAACATACATAAAAAGAACGCCCAAATCTGACATTGTATGAGGAAGTTATACATTTTCGAAGTTCGGTATAACGGTAGACAGCGAAAAACTCGAAACAGAGACCTAAATGAGAATCAAAGGTCTCGAAAATGGTATTTCAACGGTAAAAAGTTTGGTGAAAATAGACATCGGATAAAGAAGTTATGGATTTTAACAGAGTTTTCCTTCCCCGACCTTTTAAAAATAAATAATAAAAATAATTTCAAAATTTGCCGACGGAGTCTAAACGAAAGTTGTAGAGCATAGTCTCACCTACTCATGGATATAAAGAACATCGAAAATGGAGTTCGTATGAAAAAGATATGAAATTTTGAAATTTATTAAATAATTAAAATATAAAATTTAATTCAAAACCCGGTATTATCCGAAGGAGGAGTCACCTGACCGATCCGAGTTTCACCCAGCATACCCTCATACGCCCATCATACTCAGTTGCTAGGCCTAGGAACGTCCACGCCGCCCCTCTACGCCTCTACGTCTTGTCCCATCCGAAGTCCAGCAGATGAGGATGAGGTACGCCATGACGTACGCGTACGCCCCTGGTAAGCTTGTACGCCCAATGTACCGAGGGTCTTCAGCCCCCTATAAAAAGGATGCGAGGGTTCCGGGTAAAAGTGCTTAGTTCCTCTCTTTCTCTTGCATTTTTACTTCGTTTTATGTGCAAGAAATATCCCGAAGCCCCGGTTTTCATACTCGAGCCCCGAAGGCAGTTTACGCTCCCGAGATTCCCAAGAATCACGAGAAAAAACACTTTCTCGAGTCAAAGTTCTGCTCGTTTTTCGTCTCACCTTCTTCAATCAATCAGGTGAGTTCATACCCCAATAAACTACAATTTCAAATGTTTTATCAATGCTTTTTATACACTTTTAAGGGGGGGGGGAATACAAGTAAACACATGGTTATTATCGTGTGTAACATAAAGTTTCACTATATACTCTTTTTATCAAATAAATCATATGTGATTCATAACTACTACATGGGAACTTTCGTATGCAATATATATTCTCAATAACGTCTTGTCTTTTGGAAACAAAACACGTTTATATATCTATATATATATATATATATATATATATATATATATATACACACACACACACGAATCAAACACTTTATTTATACTTTAAGTATATGTGATCACTTATGTCACTATAACTGTTATACTTTACATAAAAAGTGAGCATTACACTAGGGTTTACTATACGAATGAAACACACACTTTAAAAAATATAATAGGTATAGTTTATGAGAAAATCATGAACATTTACATACTAGAAACACTATATCAAAGAGATATTTTCATACACAAGAGCAAATGGACATTTTTGTACATAAATCTGTTGTATACTAGGTTTTGTGAGACATTTCACGTAATTTCGAGTATGCATTTTAAGTCTTGTATTATAGACCAAAATCCCCTGGAGGGGGGGCGTGATACTTGTGTATAGGTCTATGCGGGATTGACAATCCCACACCAAAGCTGTTAGCTACAGCTAGGCTAGCAGGCCTGGGGTGAAAAACATCATAAGTTTCCAACGCTTGAAGAACGTTGTTATAGGCATCCTGGTCAAATAGCATGGTTAAAAACACATTGATTTACGGGGTTCTTTAAACGCCTTAGCGAATCATACATAAATCTACTATATTAGGCATGAAAAGCACTATTGCATTACAAGTTTTTGAACAACTAAAGTACCATTTACTCTAGTAGAAAAATTGGGATTTTCTAGGAACATTCAAACATGTACAAACTATTTCATTCTATTTCAAACAAACATTGTTACTAAATACTTATGAACTCACCAGCTTAAATGCTGATCTACTCTTTCAAAACTACTTGTATTTCTCAGGAATTTAGTAAAACAAGTTAACAAACAGCTTTTGAAGAAGGGGCGTTGTTGCATCAGTTTAGTTTCATTTTCACATCATATTGTAATTTGTTTTGAAACAAGTGCCTTTCAACAATGTAAACTTTTAAATTATATATCTGATGGTTGTATTACCTTCTTTACTATGTATTTAATTGTTACGATACTACATGAAGTCATCCGCCCTTGAACGATTCCGCCGTTCTGGTTTGCGGGTGTGACAGATTGGTATCAGAACATTGTTGATAGTGAACTACGTATATCGAACCACAAACTATATATTTGAGTTGTAAAAGCACAAATACATGCATAAAATGATTTATTTTCATACTTAGAGCAATATAGAAGTATTATAAGTAAATTATGCAGTACAGGTGTTCTTTGAGATATGTAATTGGAACTGGGATGAATATAGTCTGATCAACTATATTTGTCCGAGAGTCGATTAACGTATGCTAGGGAGTGTCTGCGGTGGACAATAAATTTAAAACTTACTAAGAGCATATCGTTATGAATACTATGGGTGTATTTGGATATTTTCAACAGTAAAACTTAAGGGTAAAACTTTACGTGCTTTAGCTTATAGTCAATTCTTAAAACTATTCTCATATAGACTCAGTGGTTGGATTTCATCACCCTGGCGACCCCTACTACCCCAACCAAGGTAATGAAGGATGGATTGTAGACGACCCCGAGGAGGAACCCATGGAGGACGAGGAAGAGGAAGATTCAAATGACTCAACTTCAGAGCCCAAGGTAATCTATTCGTTGGCCGTCCGACCTCCATTTGTTCAACCTCATTTCAGGATGGGATTTCAAGGAACAACTCCCTTCTGGGGAAGCTACATCCACCATTGGAGCCAGCAGCAAGGTCTGCGTCCTCCTTATGGTATGTGTCGGGACTTCTACGATGTTAGCAGGGGAAGTTCAGCTGATCGAACGCTCCTAATTGTGGTAGGAAAACTTGCCAATCAGGCTTATCAATCCGGAGTCCAAGCAAACCGGATTCGCGAGGTTGACATAAGGATCGAAGAGAACGCAATTGATATCCATTGCCTAGACACGCTACAAGGGAATGCTCAACTCCATACCAACTCCCTCCACGAACAAATGACTGCAGCTCTCTCTAAAATGAGAGATTTGAGGGAGCAACAAGCAGCCTTTGACTGGCGTCTCATGGGAGCCAAGCAATCGGATGCGAAGTTAAGCTCCAAGCGTAATCCGTGCAACAAGTAGTGCTTGCCTAACTCCCAAATTTTGATATAGAATAGGACCATCGACTAAAAGTCTTACCTTCTTTAGCTTTCTGTAATCAGATACCTTTAGAAAGGTCAAAATCTTCTAACTTCGGATGTAACGCAACGATATGTTTAATATATACATGGCATACCTCTTTTGTGTGTTAATTTTGTGCATTTCATTCGAGTTCATGAGTTTTTTTTATTGTTATTCAAACTCCATTGGTGAATCAAACTCAAAAACCTGTATTTGTCAAATCAAATTCTTGAACTATTAAAGATAGTTAACTTGTTATCATTCAACTCTCAACAACCAAAACTTATAATATTTTATTTTTATTTCTTGGCAGCGTGATGCCTCCTCGTCCAAACCTAAGACCCATACCGGACACGATACCTCCACCACCACCACCTCCATCGACGGAAAATGCTGCATTGATAGTTGCTGTAACAGCTGCAGTAACAGTAGCAATGGCACATATGAGTAATAATGGGTTGGTAGGAGGAGTGAATAGCTCTACAAATGGCCAACATCCAGGTCGTTCAGGGGATTGTACCTTCAAGGACTTCACCAATAGCAAGCCCATGACTTTTAATGGACCCGAAGGGATAATGGCTCTATCACAATGGATAGGTAAAAGATAGAAGCGGTTTTCGAGATCTGTGCATGTCTAGAAGTGAGCAAGGTAAAATTTTCCGCCTTTACATTATCCGAGAGAGCCCTGACGTGGTGGAATGGACACGTCAAGTCACTAACCATGGTAGTGGCAAATTCTATGGGTTGAGAGAATCTAAAACAACTGTTAATGCAAGAGTATTGTCCAAGGAGCGAAGTATAAAAGCTAGAGTAGGAACTTTGGGGCCTTACTATGGTAGGCTCGGACATCACGACCTATACCAATAGGTTTAGTGACTTGGTAATCCTTTTCCCAAGGATGGTTACTCTTGAAAGCAAGAAGATCGAAAGATACATCTAGGGACTGTCACCCCAGATTCGAGGAAGTGTACTAGCTTCCAAACCAGCCACTTTCGAAAGCGCCAAACAGTTGGCACAAGCTCTCCTTGACCATGGAATCTGTCAAGGCTTCACAACTTCTGTCCCGGAGCAAACCATAGGAAACAACAACAGCAACATCAATACCAACAACAACAGCAAAAAGAAGTTCTGGAACAAGAGGAAGTGCAATCTTCACAGGAACCTTCCAAGAGGCAACAAATAGTGGCAATACATGCTGCTACTACCCCAACTGCTGCTCCAGTTATCCCTGCACCAACGAAGCAATACCCCAGTAACCTACCGAAATGCAGCAAATGCAACTTTCATCACAACTAAAATTGGCGGGAGATGCAATGCAACAATTTCAACAAGAAAGGGCACACTGCCCGTTTTTGTGAGGCACCGACACGACCAATCACCCAAGCCCCTGGAGTCGGGGTGGGCTAGGCATGTGATGGATGCAGTGAGGCTAGACACTACAAGAGAGATTGCCCTAAGGCAAGGAATGCTAGCGGCATAGGAAGAGTGTTGGCCATAGGGCAGAACGAAGCAATAGCTGATCCCACGGTGCTTATGGGTACGTTTCTCCTCAATAACGCTTATGCATTCATACTCTTTGATTGTGGTGCGGAAAGGAGTTTCGTGAGTCATAAATACAAACACATACTAAAACAGAACCCTAAATCACTCAATAAGATATTTACAGTAGAAATGGCAAACAGTATAACAGAAAGCACAAATGATATGTACATAGGCTGCACACTAACTCTAAACGAACATTCATTTCAAATCGATCTAATTCCATTCACTATAAAGAGCTTTGATATCATCATCGATATGGATTGGTTAAGCCTACACCATGCTGATATTTTTTGTCGCGAAAGGGCCGTTCGCCTAAACCTGCCAACCGGCGAAACTCTTGTCATTTATGGTGACAAACCCGATACCAATTTACAAATCATCTCTTGCGTCAAAGCCCAAAAATACCTGCGTAAGGAGTACTATGCCTTCTTAGCCCACGTAGTAGATAAGGAAAAAGAAGGGAAAGACCTCAAATACATTCCAAAATCAACAACTTTCCTGATGTCTTCCCTGAAGATCTTCCTGGTGTCCCACCAGAACAACAAGTCGAGTTCCAGATCGATTTAATTCCCATAGCTACCCTAGTAGCTAAGTCGTTGTATCGTCTGGCACCAGCTGAGATGCAAGAATTATCCAACCAATTAAACGAACTGCTCAACAAAGGATTCATCAGTCCAAGCTTCTCACCTTGGGGAGGACTAGTCCTGTTCATAAAGAAGAAGGATGGATCTTTCCTTATGTGCATCGATTACTGGGAACTCAACAAGCTCACTATCAAGAACCGATATCCCTTACCATGCATTGACGACTTTTTCGACCAACTTCAAAGATCGAGTTATTTCTCGAAGAACGATTTGAGATCCGGGTATCATCAGTTGCGAGTCTCGGAAGGAGATGTTCCCAAAACAACCTTTCAAACTCGTTATGGTCACTACGAGTTTGTAGTGATGCCCTTTAGATTAACAAATGCACCGGTAGTGTTCATGGACTTAATGAATCGAGTGTTTCGTTCATTCTTGGACAAATTTGTGATCATGTTCATAGACGATATAGTCATCTATTCAAAGAGTAAAAAGGAACATGGTCAACACCTCCGATAAATGTTGGAAACTATAAGAAACGAAAAGCTATATGCAGAATTCTCAAAGTGCGAATTTTGGATTCAGAAAGTAGATTTCCTAGGTCACGTGGTTAGCAAAGATGGGATACACGTGGACCCCTCCAAAATCAAGACCATCGAGAACTGGTCAGCTCCCAAAACCCCAACGGAAATCCGACAATTCTTGGGCATTGCTGGCTACTAACGAAGGTTTATACAGAACTTCTCGAAGATTGCGAAACCACTTACCACCCTGACCCAAAAGGGTGTTACTTTCAATTGGGAAGAAAGACAAGACGCTACATTCCAAACACTGAAGCAAGCTCTATGCAGCACACCTATATTGTCCTTACCAGAAAGAACAAAAGACTTGGTGGTCTACTGTGATGCATCTAATCAAGGTCTTGGATGTTTTCTAACGCAATGAGGAAAGTTCATCGCCTACGCCTCAAGACAACTCAAGACGCACGAGGTCAACTACCCTACACACAATCTTGAACTAGGAGCAGTCGTTTTTGCGTTAAAGATCTGGAGACACTATCTCTTTGACACGAAATGCATAATTTTTACTAATCACAAGAGCCTTCAGCACATTCTCAATCAAAAGGAACTCAACATGAGGCAAAGACGATGGGTTGATCTGCTGAATGACTACGAATGCAAGATTCGCTATCATCCAGGAAAAACGAATGTAGTAGCTGACGCTCTTAGTAGAAAGGAATACTTGGGCCACCGAGTGAAATCAATAACCATGACGATCCATTCACAGTTATCTGCACAAATCAAGGAAGCTCAGAGGGAAGCCTTGAGAGCAAAGAATGTGGTAGGTGAAGCCTTAAGGAAGCTCAGAGGGAAGCCTTGAGAGCAGAGAACTAGTACTGCTTTTCTCAGATTTATTTTCTTTCCTGACATCCTTACTTTTCCTGCAAGAACATATACAAGAAGAAGGTTGTGAGATATGTGAGGATGCATCAGATGGTGTAACTTGAGGAATTGGTGTGTTTTCATCAGAAGCATTAAAAACATCAGAATTATCAAACAATTCAAAAAAATTTAATTTAGTATCAGCAGATGCAGAAGTATCACGAAAAACATTGTCATTTTTAACATCAGAAACAATAAATTCTTTATTTGAAACTAAAACTTCTGGTTTAGACTCAATTTTATTATCAGACACAGATCCTTCAATTTCTTGCTTTGAATGGAAGTAGAAACGTTAGAACTTTCAACATTAATAACTCCTCCTGAAACAAAACTAGTTGGCTTTCCATAAACCATGAAAGATTCATTGGCAATCTCCTTATCAGTGACATGGTGGTAATGATAATTGTGATTGAAAGGAGAAGGCACTTTATCGTATCCCAAACCCTTTTTCTGGTTTTGTTTGAATTGCAGGAAATGGTCAATCATGTTGGCAACTACCTCGCTTGATACATCATACTTTGTAAAATCAAAATTTGTAGTTTCAAATTTGTCTTTTAATGTATCAAGCTCAGTAAGTAACTCAACATTCCGTCTCTTGATATAGACATACTTTTCACATTTGTTACTGTAGTTTTCCTGAAGTCTCCTAAAGTCCTTTATTTTTGTTTCTAACTGGGCCTTTAGGGATTTTTGTCCTTTTCTAAGTTCATAGCCCTCATATCTAAGGTCCTCTACTTCTCTACGTAATGGTGCTATTTCTTTACGAAGAAGTTTAACATAATCAACACATGCCTGAGAACAAGAAGGTAAACTTACCTCACTTTTCTTGGGTTCGAAAGTAGAAGATACCTTTAGTGCAAACTGCAGCTCCATCATCTTTTCTTTAGGATCTGCCGTCTTATTGTTGACCTGAGCACATCCCCGATTCTTTCCCACCGCAACTATTGTCTTGTCACTTTTCAATCTTCTATCCGTCTTCAGGCACTTAAGAGCAAAATGTCCTAGCTCTTAACATTTGATACAACACAACTTCCCTTTGTTGAAGTCCACCTTTTTATCAGCATTCATACCCCAGTTGTTCTTCCCAGTCTTCTTGGCAAACTGCTTAGCCCTGAATACTGCCATAGCTATCTGCCATGCGAGTCCATCTCTTCCACATCTTCTGGATGAATCTGATCCAGATCAGCAAATGACAATTAAGGTGGAAGCTCTCCAGCAACAAGAGCATTATAGGAGTTCACTAGTCCTGTGGCAAAGGCAAGATTGTAATCACATTCCTTTGTGTTTGAGGAAGAGGCCATAACTGGTACATTGGAGGAGGGAGTAGCTTGAGGATTGACATGCAACTGGATTTACGAGTGAGGCATGGACGATGCAACAGTAATGGTTTGGATCTGCGGTTGTTGAACAGCAAATGATTGAACTAAGGAAGGAATGATTGATGAAAGAGCATTGTTAGAGGAAATCCCGAGGTTTGTAGTCGAATATGAATTCACATGATTAATCTCCCGCTGTTTATCATCAATATCATAGGCTTTGATGATTGCCATTGTTTCTGCAACAATGAGACGATTCAAATCCTTGGTTTTCTTAATAACAACTACATTCATGTCCCATGACTTTGGAAGGGCATTCAATAGCTTTTTGTTTATCTCGGACGTGTTCACAAAGATCCCCGAAATGTTCATCTCAATAGTGAGAGTGGTGAATCGCTACAGCTATGTCTCCAGGGTTTCTCCAGGAATGTAGTTGAACATGTTAAACTTTTGATGCAACTTATCCTGGCGGCTTTCCTTCATATCTTCATTACCTTCATATATCTCAATCAAAGCTTCCAACAAAGCCTTAGCTGAAGTATATTATCTGAAACCTTGAGCTATATCAGGAGATAGAGCCATGGTCAGAATGGCCAATGCCCTTTCCTGTTCCTCAACTTTCTCAAAGTCTTCATCTGTATAGTTCTCAACTGCTTTGTCAGTTAGTTGTCCTGCAACAGTTGTGGTAATTTGGACAGGACCCTTGATGATGCTTCTCCAAACCTTGAAGTATTTCATTTTAATGTACTTCTCAATCATGTATTTCCACTATGGAAAACCATCTGTAGACAGAAGTCTTGGAATGCGTGTAGTTGTGCCCATAACAGAATCCAACTCATGATGATGTGTTTGGCTTTGAAAATCCATTGATTATTAAGTATTAAGGCAAAGATTTAAAACAAAATTATCAAAATTCTATTTCCGCTCAAAGCTTGAGTTTACGGTCAAAGTTGGGTTTGCGGCTGTAAACTCAATTTATGGTCGGGAGTTTATGGTCTGAGTGTTTACGGTTAACAAAGTTGCATTGATTACAGTCATTGAATCTTAGTTTATGGTTAATGCAGATACACAGTTTATGGTCTTTCAATTGTTCTTGAGTTTACGACTATAAACTGGGTTTACAGCCGTAAGCTTTTGGCAGTAAATTCCCAGAAGTTCACGAAAAAAACGATTTTTAAGATGATTTGATCCCTTTTAGCAACGAAAATGCCAAACCCAATCTCGAATAGTGAAGAACACGAGTTTAAACAACCAAAAAACTCGATTGTAAGATGCTTTGACACCGGTCTTGCTCTGATACCAATTGTAAGGTCATAAAATGGATCTTTACCAATGATCAAGAAAATGAATAATGAAATAGAATAAAAATTGGAGTAGAAACGGAATTGAAACAAGCTTGCACACGCTTTTATTGCTGAAAAACGTCTGCTACAACCTGTTTACAATAGTCGTGAACTCTCTGGTAACAACAACCAATAATGACCTAGACAACCTCTATTTAAAGGGGACAAAGACCGGAAAAAGGGTTTACGGCCGTAAACTCACCACAAAACCGCAAACTCCAATTTAACCTACTATTACACCAAAAATACTCAGAAGAACTACTAGAACTGAAAGCCTAGACCAAACCACTAATTGATCCCTTCATGGGTTCTCTATCGTGCTGTTGACTACGCGCCTTATTAGTCTACCACGATGCATCTTTTGCTAAGAATACAAAGATGAGACGGAATAAGTCTATAGCAGAGGTTATAAACCGAGAGCTGAAAGACTATGGTATTCAAGTTCTGAGTGTATCGTGTCCTGACTTCACAGGATTCTGGAAATGATTCATAAAGGAAGTCTATATAAAATAAAATTTATGAATTAGGAGTGGCTATCCTCGAATGAATATCTGTAACCTGAATAATTGTTACGATTTTAATGCAAAGAAAATAATCCTAACACATATGGTGAGCAGTGTCTCCACTAACTCATTAAGTTAACCAAGATTATTATTTATTAGTGTGACACATATGACGTTTTGGTTACTTCCGTTGATACTTATTTTAAAACTTCTTATGAACTTGCCCTTGTTCCTCCTTGACTCTTCTTTTCACTGCTACAAGGAAGTGGTTACATCTTTCTAGGTTTGTTGTGAGAGAATGGAAGTGTCTAAAGAATGTATGAGTTTTTAAGTGAAACATTGTGGGGTGATCCTTACAGAGTCCTATAATTGCACAATGTATACAAGTGGTATATAATCTAAGATTAAGTAGACCTTCAAATAAGTGATCTTACTCCAAAACCACAACCAAACAAGGAACATGTAGTGAAGCGTAGATCACAAATTCTAGGTCTATAAAATCTCAATCATATAAAACCTTTGGAGTATACATTGCAAGATTGTAGACCTATCCGTAAGGGTCTTTTAAGTTATCACATAAGTTATTTATATAGTGCCTAAAATACTCCTATAGTATTTTAATGTCAGGTACTTGGTATGTTTTAAGCTTTTTATCATGTTATAGTGTCATAAAATACTCCCATAATATTCTTACATTCATGTTCTGATCTAGAAACCCCTTGTATAGTGTTAGGTATGTTTTAAGACGGTTGCAACAATACATCACTCCCAAACACATGTTGGTCGCATCTCGAATGAATATAGTTGATCAGGAAATATTGATCCTGATATGATTACATAATTGTCTAGGTTTGACCGTAGTGTTCAACCTTTAAATACTTCTTCTTCGTTCTTCTTGTGATACTTGTTCTCGTATGTATAAATGTATAAGCAAGTAGGTGTATTTTTATAACTTATTGTTATATTCTTAAAATATTTTATTATCCAGAGCACTTAAGCCCCATTGTGTTTATAGTTGTATATCTTTTATAGGTTGATATATTCTGTTCACTATAAACTATGCTCTAATACCAATCTGTCACACCCCAAAACTGGAACGGCAGAAACGTTCGGGTGTGGAGGATGTCATGTTTAGTATCACAAGACATGCGTCATAGTAATCAAAGAAATAAACAACCATTTCATTAGAAAGAAAGTGTTTACAAAGTATGTGGTTCACATAACATAGACAAAAATTAAATAACAAAACAAGACATGAAGCTATAATTCTCCATCTTCTGAATTCCTTGTGCGCGAACATGTCTACTGGTTTCCTGAGAATACAAGTTATTTTGAAAGAGTTGATCAACATTTAAGCTGGTGAGTTCATAAGATTTTAGTGACGTAATGTAAGTTGTAAGAAAGTTGTAATTTCTATTCTGTTTAGAAAAGTTCCCCTGTTCCTCTAGAAAATCTTATATTTCCTGCTTTGATGAAAGACAAGTAAAAATGACTCTACAATCTTTTCTATGAGTACTAAGTGGATACAAGTTATATAAAAACCCAGAGTAAACAAACAATCGATTGTGTGTATCTGCCATAATCCTACAACCAAACAAGGAACATGGAATGAGGCAGAAGACACACCTCCCATTGTTTGTTAGATCATCGTTGTACATAACCCTGGCGTATTCACTTGGTACTCACGGAGTAATTTCAATAGTTCCTTTATATTTTATGAAAACATTCTTTAAGAAAATCCTTATTTCTTTTAGTAAAAATGGTAACGACGATGATCCTTCTATAATCAAGGAACAGGAAGTAAGGCGGAAAGCACATGTCCTACTATTTTCTAGACTCGATTAATGTATATCCTTGATGTATACATTAAAGAATCACAAATTTAGCATTATAGGTCCCTTTCTACTTAATGTTCATGTTACGAATAAGTTGTGTATTTTATTTATTACTGTCAGGTACTTTACTAAGATACTCAGTATAAAGAATTTCGATTCCATGTATTACTATCACCTTATGCCTGCTAACCCTTGGTACGTGCAATCGTACTAGTGTTAACGTAAGCCTAGAAAGATATATTGTTATATTTTATCACCTCGTGCCTACTAACCCAGGTACGTGTAATAGTACTAGTGTTATTGCAAACTCGAAAATATATATTAGTATGTTTTATCACCTCGTGCCTGCTAACCCTAGTACGTGAAATCTTATTGGTGTCAATGCAAACTCGGAAAGATATATTAACATCTTAATTCGTTACAATTAATGAATTAAGGATACGATGTCTTCCTAGAGTACTAGGAACATCGTATAAGTGTGTAATTCTAGAATTGTTCGTCTGTGAGTGTTATATTGTGTTCCTCCCTGTACTTGTTACAATATGCTCTTCTCTATACTTGTTACAATATGAACTGAACCCCTAAACTATACCTATTATAGCTTACTAGTATTTGTACTTGAACTGATACTGATTTGAGGAAAATACTCATTTTATCTACTAAGCTATGATTATACTTCAAAAATAGAGTTTTGTACTATGAAGTAACATAACTTTTAAAGTGTTTTAGAAATGTTTTGATTACTTAATAGTACATAAGAAATCATTTAAAAGATGTTTATAACAAAACATTTACACAATTAAAATTGTCTTCAACTTGTATCCCCCCTTAAAATCATTTAAAACACTTTAAAAGATTGATTATTGGGGTATGAACAAACCTTATGTGGGTGACTCAAACGAATAAGCGCGTAAGGATGAGAAGCTCCACTAGTGAAGTACCGAGACAAATACAAGTCCTAAATGACATATAATGGCATATATTGGCATGAATAAAGTGTTTAAAAGCAACCACATGCAAGGAAACACCTTTAGGGACTAGGAAACACTTGGACCAAGTATTAGAATCACATGTGATTCATCTAAGGGGAGTGTACGACCCAAGTGTGCGACCATGGGTGTACGGATAGGGAGTGTACGGCCATACACTCATGGTAAAAAGTGCAAAAAAATGTGTGTTTTAATGGTAGGTAAGCTTGTGGGACTATTGCTCATCAAGTCTTGAAGCTAGATTTGCATTTTGAAGGCCCTTTAGGGGTGTTTTGAGGGGTGTACGGCCACACATGGGTGTATGGCCGTACACTCCTTATGATATTGAGTTTGGTCGATTTTAAGGTGTTAATCAGGTGCTCCTAACATGTACTAAGCATAAGGAAAGATTACTTACAATTTGGAAGCCCAAAAGGTTCACAATCTCTAAGAAGAAGTGTGTGTTCTTGGTGAAATGGATGAAGATTTGAAGATCTATCATAAAAGAGATGTTTTCATGGATGACTCATGAGATGATTACAGGACTAGGAAGGATATCAACAATGATGGAAGAATCACTTACCAATTTTGAAGATCAAGATGAGAAATGTGATGATAGTTCAGAGAAAACATGATGTTCTTGACCTGGTAACTGGGGGAATGGATTGGAAATGAAGGGATATCACACTTATGGAGGGGGTGTACGACCAACATGGATGTACGGTTGTACACACATGTGAACGACGGCAAACTCATGTGTACAACCATACACTCCTTCACATGGAGTGTACGGATTGATTTTCAACGTGAAGAACTTACGCAACTCGATCCTATACCCAATTCTTGAATGTACTGAGCTTTAAACCCTTAAATAGACTCTAAAGAAGGCTAAAAGATAGCAAAAACGAGTCTGACACACTATTGGATTGAATGGCTGAACTTACAAGGAAAAAAATTTCGGGTTCTCACATTCTTAATGGTGAGTTTGTTGAGCTTGTGATATTCTATGGACATTCGGAATGATCCATCCTTCTTCTTTATGAATAAGACTGGTGCTCCCCAGGGTGAGAATCTTGGTCTAATGAATCCCTTGTTGAGCAGTTCCTTCTGCTAGATGATAATTCCTGCATTTCTGCCGATGCTAGACAATAAGGGGATTTAGCTACAGGGGTAGCTCCGGCAATTAAGTCGATTCGGAACTGAACTTGGCATTTGGGAGGAACTCCTAGAATGTCTTCGGGGAATATATTAGGAATATTGCAGACTTCGGGGATGTTCTCGAGGTTTTTAACTTTTTGTTTTTCATTGACTACATGTGTCAGGAATGCATGAGACTCGTTTCATAAGTATTTTTGAGCTTTGATGCATGAAATAGGCGTTAGCTGGCAAAAGCCATCGGTGCGAGGTCAAAGGCAGGGATAGGCGAGGAAATAGGAAACTTCATCCTTTACAAAGACTTGATGTGAAGGTTCGTGTTGAGTTTATCGCCATAGATAATGAGGGCTTTTTCGTTTGGCAGATTGAGGAAAATGGTTTTTTCATAACAAAAAAATATTAGCACGATTGGGGCTTAACTAATCCATGTTGATGAGTACATCAAAGCTTTTTATGGAGATTTGCATAAGGTATTGGAAAGGAATAATTATTTAGAGTGAGAGTGCATCCTTTGAATAAGTCATTAGTGCTCTCTTTCTTTCCATTAGCCATCTCGACGATGAATGTTATGGTTAGAGGTTGGGATTTGTGTTTGAGTAGATGTTTAAATGCATGACTGACAAAACTCCTCTCTACACCACTATCAAAGAGAATGCATGCATAAGAGTTGTGGAAGAGGAATGTACCCGTAACTACGGTGGGATCAGAAACTGCCTCCTCCTGGCCCAATGCTAGTACTTTCCATGTGTTGCCCGTAGATGTTGCTTTAGGTAAACTCCTCTTGTAGTTCACGGTTTCACCATACCCATAATAGGCTTGGCCTATTCTAGCTCCAGGAGCTTGATTGGCTGGTTGGACTTGTGCTTTGCAGAAACATGCTGTGTGCCCCTTTCTGGCAAAGTTGGTGCATTGCATGTCACGGAAAGGTCCGTGATGATGGAAGTCACATTCATCGCAACTTGGGAGGGTTCCAACATATCTTTTGGGTGGTGCTTGAGTAGCGGGAGCAGCAACAGGAATGGTAGCAGCATGGACTTCCACTGTTTGCTGTTTCTTAGGGAGCTTGTGTAAAGATTGACCCTTATGTTTGTTCCAAAACTTTTTCTTCCCACTACCTTCTTTCTGTGGTTTAGGAGCGGCTGCTACAGGGTTGTAGCTATCCTTGTGATCCACTAAGGCCTGTGTCAGGCGCCTGGTACTGTCAAATGTGATTGGTTTAGCAGCCAAGACATTCCCTTGATTTGGGGGTGTCAATCCACATATGTATCTTTCAACTTTCTTGCTTTCCGAGGTGACCAACCCGGGACACAGAAGAGCCAGGTCACTGAACCTAGCAGTATAAGCAGCAATATCGGAACTCTTCATCTTCATATTCCAAAGCACTTGCTCCAGTTTTTGCATCTCACCACATGTACAATATTTAGCCAGTGTCAACTCTTTCAAATCGTCCCAACTCATGGCATTGGCTACCGGAAGAGTTAGGGATTTGAATTGGCTATTCCACCAAGTTAGTGCTCTATTAGTGAAGGTACATGCTGCAAACTTCATTTTGCTGGTTTCAGGCCGTGCATAGAACTCGAATATTGATTTGGTTTTCTTGAACCAACGGGTTAGTGCAATAAATCCTAATGTGCCATTGAAGGATCGAGGTGTTGTGTTAGTGAAGTCCTTGTAGGAATACTCTCTTGGGTGTCCTTAAATGTCTCCCTGGTTGGAAGCATTGGCACTGCTGCCCCCCCCCCCTTGTGCCACTTACGTTAATCTGTGACATTGTGGCAGCCATGGTAACTGTAACTGCTCCCTGGAACACAACAAGATCGTACTGAGGAGGTGGTGGCAACAGTGGATTGTTGTTCTTTCAGATAGACTTCTTCAGAGGCATGTCTCTCTAAAATTATTTAAGAGAAAAATGAAGATAAGTCCTTTATAGCTATCAGGAGTCTGGTGATATTGAACACTGTATATCTCATACTAACAGTTACGGTGTTCGAAATCAAGCGATTTACAATGGAAGTCCACTTAATACAAGTAAACAATCGCCATCAAATTTATAGCAACACTTGGAATGAAATCTTTATTATGTGATTTGTGCATGATCTCCCTATGATCACATCGTGTACATAGAATATATATATATATATATATATATATATATATATATATATATATATATATATAAGTCCACAACCAAAAAAGGAACATGAAGTAAAGTTAAATTACCTATTCTAGGGCTATTAGAATTTTACTTATATATATAACTTATATGTATACACTTAGCAATCATAGGTTTGTCAGTAACAGTTATTTGTTTTCACATTTTTTGCTCTAGTATTGTTTGTATAGAGTTTGGTAAGTTTAAACTCGTTGTAACACCACTCTCACTCCCAAACACATGTTGTCGTATCTCAAACAAATATAGTTGATCAAGCTATATGTATCCATGCTATGATTACATAACTATCCGGGTTTAACCGTAGTGTCAAACATCTAAATACCTTTTTTTTGTTCTTCTTGTGATACTGCTTTTGGTATGTATGCAGTGTTAGTATACTTCTTATAGAATACTTAGATTTTAGAAGTATACTTTTAGTTCAGAGAACTTTGTCCCCTTAGTGTTTATAGTTGTATACCATGTAAGGTTTGATATACATAATTCACTATAAACAATGCTTTGATACCAATCTGCCACACCCCCAAAACCGAACGGCGGGAACATTCGGGGGTGGAGGATATCATGTACAGTATCACAACAACTGCATCATAGTAATCAAAGTTAACACAACCATTCCACTAAATAATTAAAGTATTTACATATATTCGATACATAGTTTTTATGATAACAAAATGTATAAAAAAGTATAAAGACGCGACTCTATAAGCTCCGTCTTCTCACAACATGCGGGTGTAGCTGCCTACAATTCCTTGAGAATACAAGTGGTTTTAAAAGTGTATCAACATTTAAGTTGGTGAGTTCATAAGAATACTTTTGTAATGAAAACCTGTCATTAAATCGGTTAAAATGTTTGTACGTTTCTCAAGAAAATTCAATATTTTCTTTAGTAATGGAAAGTAGTCTTAAACCCTAAGACCCAAAATGTATGTTAGTTACTATATTATGTAGTTGTGTATGAAAGTATTGGTATGTATGCATGGTAATCACCATCTGTATTATATTGTATAGTATTGTTTTGTATGAAAACTCTTATATGAAATTCCTGGATAACACTAGTAGTTTGGTATAGTAATGTACTGTATGAAACCCTAGCTACCACTAGTAATGGATAGTATGTTCTATATGAAAACCCTGGCTATCACCACTATGTATAGTACTGTATTGTATGAAAACCTTGGCTATCACCAGTAATGTATAGTATGTTCTGTAAGAAAACCCTGGCTACCACCAGTATGTATAGTATTGTTTTGTATGAAAACTATGGCTACCACTAGTATGTATATTATTGTTCTGTATGAAAACCCTGGCTACCACTAGTATGTATCGTATTATTCTATATGAAAAATCGTGGTTGCCACCAGTAAGGTATAGCAGTTTTATTACATAAAATAAAACCATGTGTTTGTATTCTTGGAATCCTCCAGTTGTAGTATATGGTAGTTCTATTAATTAAAATAAAACTATTTGAAGAATTGAAATCCCGTAAACCTAGGTTAGTTTATACTATTGTGAGTTAGGTATAACCATGCTTGATATGACCTGGTGACCTAAATGACATTCTTTAGGCATCGGAACAGTATGATATTTGTCACCACATGCATGACTGCCTAATTGTAGCTAGTAGTTTAGGTGTAGGATTGCCAGTCCCGTATAGATCTATACACAAATCTCACACTCTCCCTCCAGGAGACTCTGATTATATTGTGGTAGGATTTAGTTCCACACCTCGGAGGGTACAATTGAAGTAGTGCCTCACAACCCTGTATTGACCAGTTTATGTGTAGTGTTGTAGTTTTCTTTTGTACTTTAAATCGTATGTATAATTCGAAAAGTAAAAATAATTATTTAGTAATGTACTCTTGTATTCAGAAATAGTATTTTTTTTTACCATAAACTATATATACTATAGTTTATATGATTGTTTATGTATAGTGCTCTTGTATTAGTAAAACAATGTAATGTATCCAAAACTATACCTATTATAGTTTGCATGTATGTTCTTGTCTCTTGTATTTAGTTCTGTAAAAGTTCTATAATGTTCCCAAACTATATAGCCTATAGTTTGATTGTATGTTATGTGTTGTACTGAAAACTTTGCAATTATAGTTGTATGTTGAAAATTGCCCTTATGCTTAACATGTTACAAAAGGGATAAAAATATATGGATATTTTCATAAAATGTAGTGCTTTCTCGATATGTATCGATTGAAAAAGTTTTTAATTTGTTGAAATCATTTGCATGAAAACACAAGAATCCTTGTGTTTTACTTGTATCCCCCCCATGAAAACATTAAAAAAAGTGAAAATGTAGGAGTATGAACTCACAGTTGTTTGTGCACGTGTTGGACAATGAAACCGGAAAGATGACCCTCGAATTGATGTACACGGGATTTAACGGTATCCTAATGACAATTAAACACACAATTTTATTTAAAATTAGCGGAACCATTAATTTAAAGTGTTAGAAACACTTGTTTTTTTATGTTAGGAAATGTTATCGAGAGTTGTTTGAAGTGGAAGGAAGGGTTTTCGGTCAAAGCTCAATCAGAAAATCGGGTTCTCGGTCTGGTGAGTTTTCGGAGGGAAACCGGTTTTTGGCCGAACACTTGTTTTCAGCTAGAATCAGGTTTTCGGTTCTGCTGGTGTTTTCGGCCCTTTGAAGATATGAAGGTTGTTCTTGGTGTTCTTGAGGAAAAACATGAAGATTTGATGGTTCCTTCTTGAAGATAAGAGTGTTCTTGGATGATCCTTAGGAGTAAAATGGAAGCGTTTTCAAAATGAAAAGGGTGAGAAATGAAGGTTTTTCGAATAAAAAACCTTTATACCGGTTGGGTATTCGGCCGAAGATGGGTTTTCCGCCGAGATCTGTTTTCTGCCGAAAATGCATAGCTGAACGAGTTTTGCTGTTTTTCAAGGGAAAATCTTGATTTTTCGAGTGTTTTTGGTTCCGAAACTTATATAAATATTATTTATATAATTTAAATGGTTTTCTAACTCTTACGAACTTAACGGAATAAATAAAATTCAAAATTGTACTTAAGATAATTGACTTTTGTTGAATGGAAAAGTATCGGGTTGTCACATAGGATTTTGAACATAACTGAGAAGTCGACACTTAGTTGTCAACAATATTTTGCTGATATCGAAGATAATTCTAACAATATCAGTGAAATTGAGGAAAAGGAACGTGTGGATTGCTCACGATTGTTTGTTATTAATGTCGCTTCAATGGCTAAAGGCAAAGATAATGATGATCCAATGACAAAATTAAAAAACGATCAATCTTTGACAACCAAAAACTATGATTATCAAGATTTTTTTATTGTCAAGGATTATGTGAGTGATGATGATGATGTTTTGAATAAGAAACCAATTCCACGTGTTGTGGAAGATCAAGTTTTTGAAGACTCAAAGGAGTACACGAAAGTGTTGAAAGACAAAGAAACACATTATCTCAAACCAAATGCAGTGGTTTATCCAAGGTTCAAGAATTCTAAAGATATTGTTTATCTAAATCAAATCTTTTTCACCAAAGGAAATGGTGATAAGGTAGCTCCTAAACTAAACAAGTTGGTAAACAAAGACAATGCGAATGTGATGGATGAAGGATTTTTTTTTAAATCAAAGTGTCGTCAAAATTGGTTTAAACAAACATTCAAATGTTTTTCAAAGTAAAACTAAAACAAAACATGTTTGAATAGTAAAAACAAAAAAGTATGTTGTACAAAATGAAAATAAAGAAAAATGTGTCAAATCTTTGGCTAATGATCTAAAACATCAAAAAGCAAAAACATAACCTTTGAAAAGAGAAGTGGAAAAATTTGGTTCTGAAAAAGAATTTCGAAATCAAAAGCGCAAAATAAAGCGTACTTGAAAAATAAAAAACATTTTCACAAACAAAAGGATTTTAAACAAAAATCTCATGGATCTGAAATGAAGGTAAAAATGATATCAAGAATATCAACCATTGGCTTGAAGGAAAGGGAAAACAATACCAACCGTGAAAGTTTTCTCAAGAGTAAATTCAAAATGCTTATGAAAAGTATTTGAATGAGTAAATGAGTGGAAGTACTTCGTCTTAAGAGGCCACACCAAAAGTGGGAAAATAGAAAGAAGTTCAAAAGAAGAAAATTGATGTTTCTCAAAAAAAGTGTGATAAGGAGAAATTCAAAGATGAAACTACATCATTGCATAATTATATATCGATGCCTATAGTTGGTGAAGTTGACTTAATTGAAAACTTAAAATCAAAAGTTTGTAATTGGGTTTTAAGTTCTTCTTGCACAATATGTTTCAAACTAATGTCTAAGGAGCCAAAAGGGATTGGGGACCTAAAATTTTCTAACAGATTGTAAGTAGTATGTGACAAGCAATATGAAGAAAATTTATATACCTATAGTGGAGGCTCGCGTGACATGACTGGAGGGATACAAAATTTGAGGGATTTTCTTAAGTTAGAAAATTGTGGAGTGGTCAAGTTTGGAAATAAAAAAAATGTAAAGTCAATGGATAAAAGTGACAAATGCAAAATTAACGGTGAATCGACTCACTTATGGTGAAGGATTGAAGCGTAATAGGAAATCAGGTTCTTTTTGTTGGAATAGGAAATCAGGTTCTTTTTGTTGGAATAGGAAATCAGGTTCTTTTTGATGAGGAAGGTAGTACAATCACAAACAAAGAAACAAAGGAGATTTTATTGAAGTCATAACAAAAGGGAGACATATTCACTCCAAATATGAAACCAATAATAGGTATACCCTCTGTGTACTTACTATCGAAAGCATCTTCAGATCTTAGTTGGTTATGGCATCGATGCCTTTCTCATTGTTTGCTTGTTTTAAAAATTGATAATGATTCATTGTGTGCAACATGTGAATAGGAAAAACAACATCATCAAAGTGATCCAATCCTAATTGATTCAAAAATCATTGAACCATTGGAACTTCTTCACATTGAGTTATGTGGACCAGTTTTCGGGGGGGGGGGGGGGGGGGAGTTATTGTCTATCATTGGCCTCTATGGTAGAATCAGTAACGGGACCTGAGAGGTGGGGGTTTACCCTGCGGCGGATGTCAACGGTTCAAGTCTGCTTATCTCCAACTCGTGAACTTAGCCAATACAAAGCTATATGACAACACCCAATTTTTCTTATTTGGCAGTTTGATCTATGATTTATCATTCATGGATGTTGATAAGATCCATCCATTTAGCAGCACCTTAGGATGGCATAGCCTTAAAATTAAGGGCGAGGTTTAAACGAGGAAAGGCTTACGGTGGATACCTAGGTACCCAGAGACGAGGAAGGGCGTAGTAAGCGACAAAATTCTTCTGGGAGTTGAAATAGTGAATGACCAGATTCCAATTTAAATGGAATCTTTCAACTAAAGCAATGAGATGTTTAAATGGAATTATTTTAGTTCAAATAAATCAGGAGGAATTTAATGACAAGACATGAATTCAAGTCCTGGATTTAGAATTGAGAGAGATATTGAGAAAGATCAAGAGTTCTCACTATTTCTTAGATTCCTAGACCCAATTCAATTTAGTGGGATCTTTCATTCACATTTTTTTCCACCAAGAACATTTATAAAACTTTTTGGCTCTCAAATTTGGAGTATCCTACTTTCACATAATTCACAGGGTTCAACAAGCAATCGATATTTCACGATCAAGGGTGTAATACTCTTTGGAGAAGCGGTCCTTATATATCGTATTAACAATCGAAATATGGTCAAAAGAAATAGTCAACACAAAATCTTTGAGGGGCCCAAGATATTGCTTTTATCCTCTTAGGATAAAAGGAATAGATAAACTTTGACTTATATGATATTACTATTTACTCGTCAAATCATACACAACAACACGCTTTATAACATCAAGTTATTGATGTGTTTACGTATTATCAACGCACAGTCAACTCGTAAACAACAAATCATATATCTCAGTTTCAATGTTACACGATATTATCATCTCACAATCAGTCATGATACAGGTCATGAAGTGATTCACATGAGTGTGGATTTAATCTAATACTCAAATCTTATTTCAAGAGCACTCAAGAACATGTTAGCACACCTTTTCTATGTCTAAACACTTAGACAGTATACAAACCATCTCATAATAGTCTAATTGTTGGGTTTTATGTACTCTAACATTCCTATGGTGCACATACAACCCTAATGCTCTGGATATAAGTTTTCTCTAATTATACATGCAATATTCATTTTCCAAAGCATGAAACCTAACTACCATGCAAAGGTGAATTTAGAATCACAAAACTATTTAGAAGATTACCATGTGTAGTAGCTTGCAAAACATAGCCTTAAGAGAGCTTAGCACCTCAGTGTGATGCCTCAAACAATTCGAAAACACCAATAAACAACTAGATGAATATGAGGGAGGTTTAGGAGACACAAATTGGCCATACTTTTCTTTAAATGCTAGGTCCAACAGATTTTTAGGGCTTAGGGTACATATTTATGGTGTAGAATTCCAAGAGTCATGTGTTAACCCTAATTCTTACACTTAAGCTTATGATCCAACAATATGATTTGGATTATCACTCAATCAACTTTCATATAAACTTAGTCCAACATAAACCAATCATGGATCATTAGCCGAAATCATATGTTTGACTGATTGACATAAATAGTCTCTGTTTAATCAATTAGTCTCTTTTGATCACTAAATTATTTCCAAATTAATTCATTATCAATACTAATTAAAAAAATATGATTTCTCAATTAATATATTAATAAGTCACAAATAACCTCTTTCTCAAATATCCATTTATAAAATTGTTCTGGTGAAGGCAACCCGAAATGGACCATGCTACTATCGGGTCAAGTACACACAAATTATAGTTATGAGCTTAGACACCTAATACAATAGTCTCCCGCTCGGATAAGTGTAATAACTATAACTGCCAATGTAACTTCAAAATCTGATTAACAATCATAGCTCTCAAAATTCATTGTCGAACTATGATGCATCCATTAGATAAAGATCATATAATCCTCTGTTCTTCAAGATATCGTGCAGACAAATACAGGAACATGGTCATACTTATTGTCCTATAGTTTGTTTCCCGATTTTTGATTTATTTGACATAAAACGTAATTGAACACATCAATAGAGTTCTGACTAGGCCCGACACATAAGTAAAAACAAAATCATCGAGGGGCCCAAGCTATCGCTTTCAATCCTCCAAGGACTAAAAGGAATAGATAAAATTTGAATTATATGTTTGTATTAACTAATCGTTAAATCATACACAACAAAATATTTTATAACATCAAGTTACTGATGTGTTTTCTTACTATCAATGCACAACAAAATTTTATTCAAGAGCTCATATATCTTGTTTTGAAGACTATACGATATTATCATCTCACAATCACTCGTGATAAATTCCATGAAGTGATTCATGTGAGGGTGGGTTTAGTCCAATACTCAAATCTTATTTCAAGAGCACTCATGCATGAATGTTAGTAGAAAACTTTTGCAATGTCTAATTCCTTAGACAATCTTAAAAAAACCAATTCATGATAGTCTACTTACATAACCTACTTCCAAAGTATGATCGACTATGGATAGTTCGAATAATCTCACTATTCTGGAAGTCAAAACATGCAAAATGAAATAATAGTAAATAATTAACACAAGATAGTAACTTTACTTATAAATAAAACTTTTTTTATTTAATCATCAAACATCAATTACATTTTTTCTATTACAAATTTCTAAATGTCTATCTAAATATTAAAACTAAAATCATCCTTCAGCCTGATACTCCTAGCGTGGTACAAGTGCTTAACCTTACTCAGTCCCTTTGTAAGCATATCTGTTGGGTTATCTTCTAACGATACCTTGGTTCCTTGGCTATGTCGACCACACCCTCATTGTCACAGAAAACCTCAATAGGCTCCTTTCCGTTGTGTGACAACATGTAATTTATTCCGTCACTAAAACCGTTCCCGTCGAATAAAACCACCGTATTAAATTCGTTACGTTAACCTTTGCGTTAAATTAATTTTATCGTGACATTTATTTTGATTTCGTAAATGTCGGAATGTGTTATAATCATTAAAATATTTTCCATATTAGTTTGGAAAATTATTATTTACATGTAAATCGTAATTACGGCAAATTTATCGGGTTCGACCAAAAGCACCGTCTAACGACAATATCGGGTAGAATTCCTCCTGGCCACAAACTCAACCCCTATATAAGGGATTGAGTGACATCATTTTAAGGCTTTTACTCTCTCTCTAAAAACTTTCTCTCTTTACACTCTCTCTAGAACTCGAAAGTGATCCAAAAACCTCATTTCAAGCATCATTTGGTAAGAAATCCATCCTAAACTTGTTGTTTAACTTGAATAGCATGCAAATCCTTGTTAGAATCACCCAAAACACATATGAATATGTGTTTACGGTTTGGGGACCCTCCCAAAACCGTGAACACCACATATGAGGGTTTTGAAGCCTCAAAACCCCTCCAAAACACTTGTAGGGCTTAGATTTGACTTAGAAACTTGCATGCATGGACTAAGAACCCCAAAATCATGACATTTGATGTATGAACATGAGCTTAAGGACCGTGAGGTCAAACAGACAAAGCAAAAGTGTCTGTCCAACGAGACTCTCGTAATCCCACTCGATGAGATCGAGATCAACGAGAGCCTCAACTTCGTGGAAGAACCTATAGAGATCATGGACCGTGAGGTCAAACAGACGAAGCAAAGTCGTATCCCGATTGTGAAGGTTCGCTGGAATGCCAAGCGAGGACCGGAATTCACTTGGGAATGCGAGGATCAAATGAAATTAAAATACCCTCATCTTTTCACTTAGTTATTTGTAACTTCTTATTTTCTTAAATTCTAATTTCGGGATGAAATTCCTTCTAACGGGGGGTAATGTGACAACCCGAAATTTCCATTCTATACAAACAGTATCACTTCAATAGAAGTTATAACAATCATAGTCAATTTTCAGACTTTTCGTATAAGTTGGAGTAATTTAGGGTTTACACTTCAGTAAACATCAGGAGAGTGGACGCACTACGGTTTTGTGCAACACTGTTATTCCAACACTCGGATATATTAAAAATCATTTCTGGAATAAAAATATTTTCTTTCAAAATATTTCGGGACTATAAATAGATTTCTGAACTAAATTAATTCATTATTCACATTTCCAACTAGAGAAAAGCCATTTTCTCTCTCACGGATCTTCGAGTTTTCATCCCAAATCATGAGTTTACTTTCCTAGATGTGTTTTAATGCTTGTTATATGCTTTATAACATTGTATATATGACAAATTTGTAGGATCTGGGAGTTTACCGCCCAAGAACGTTCTTGGGGAGTAAACTCCAAAACAAAGCCTAAAGGCTATCTAGTCCCGTTTCCCTATTAGGTAACTAGTTAACGACATTATGTATGATCATTTGAGGCTAGAACACAATCAAGAACTCATAGTTTAAGGAGTTCACGGCCCAAGAAAGTCTTAGGCCGTAAACTCCAAATTCAAGGGCCAAAGTGAGCCCTAAACACCCGTAAGGCTTTAAGACAATTACCCTCTAATGCTTGTAGCTAATTTGGGGACCAAAACACATCAAAATCATCCCTTAAAGGGATTTTACGGCCAAGGAATATCTCTTCGGCCGTAAACTCCAAGTGAAGGCACAAAAGTGTGCCTAAAGTCCCCTTTAGCCTTAAACAAAAACCTAGAAGCTATCCTACTAGTGCAAGAGGCCTAAATGAATTAAAACAAACACCCCATGGGATTTTACGGCCGTAAAATCTAGGGGTTAAGGTATTTAAGCCGTAAACTCCTCAAAGGACCATTCTAGGGCCTTAAACTACTTCAAGGATTAATCCACAAATGCTAGGCTTATTCTAGAAGTCATTTAGCACACTTAAACACCCAAAACCACCAAGACAAGAGTTCATGGCCGTAAATTCAAGGGTTTATGACCGTAAACTCCTTGTGTGGAGTTTATTGGATGGTAAACTCTTATACAAGGTCCTTAGAAGCTTTTCAATCCTTTTGCCTTGTCCCATATCGACTTAAATGCAACCCGTAGGACCTATAAAACTTATACAAAGTGTTTACATGTTCCTAAGTGTCCCAACTTATTTCATTAATTTATTAATTGGCTAATTAGTTATATATATGCTCATTATATGATAACTAGGCTCGTGCGTGTGAACAAGTCTCCGTTTGCCACCTAGAACGGTATCCGATACTTCAATCCAATCCACTCACCACAAGTGAGTTCATACCCCTTTATTTAACCTTTGAAATGCTTTTAAATGTTTTAAATACCTTATGGGGGGATACAAGTTAAATACTTATAGTTATTACATCAATCACATGTGATTACATTAATCACATGCAATTAATAACTAGAAAACCAATGATTTTATCACTGTGCAAACTGTTTATCAAACTGTTTCACTTCAAAATGTTTTACAAACTATTCTACTTATCAAATGATTTTATTAAAATTTGTTTTACTTCTTATAAATTGTATGCCCATGTATGTATAGATATATAAGAAATGTTTAAAGGGCTTAGGAAGGCTATCCACCCTATTTCCTTTTCGTGCATTGAGATGTGGTCTGGTGGAATTTCGGGTAGCCGTCCGAAGGTCGTTTCAATATTGATTATATATCAAATATATATATATATATATATATATATATATATATATATATATATATATATATATATATATATATATAGACATAAAAGTACTTCCATATTCATGCTTATCAGTATACCATCAGTAAGTTACCATCGGGGTAACATAGGATCATACTACTACAATTTCTAGATAAATGAGTCAGTTCATTCATGAGTTAATACTTATTACTACGAGTACTTATACAACTATACTAGAAAGAGAACATATACAACTATACTAGACAGAGAACATATACAACTATACTAGAGGAAGAACATATACAACTATACTAGAGGAAGAACATATACAACTATACTAGAGGAAGAACATATACAACTTTACTAGAGGAAGAACATATACAACTATACTAGAGGAAGAACATATACAACTATACTAGATTAGGAACATATACAACTATACTAGAGGAAGAAAATATACAACTATACTAGAGGAAGAACATATACAACTATACAAGAATAGTTCATTTCATTGCATATACAAGAATACGTTAACAATTGTGATCCATTGTATCGGAGCATGCCTTAATTGTCATGGCCCGAGTTGTAGCCATAATTCTCTTGTAGGGAGAGCGTGAGTTTGCGTATAGATCTATACTGGATTGACTATCCTACACCTTGCTGCTAGCTACAGACAGACCTGCAGGTCTGCGGGTGCCAAACGTCATTCCGTTATTACGACCATTCGTATGTCGTTGTTACCAGTCGATAGTATGGTGCAATTTATCACAGGATACCTTAACATAAATCCGATTTAAGGTAGTTAGTACATCAGTAGTTCTTATAATACAAAACTACAGTACTACAATGATTTACCCATTACATATTTTAGTGATAACCTCGCTTAAACATTAATGTACAAACTATACTTTGTTAAATGATAGTTACACTTGGGAAATTACACACTTTTACATCAAACGAGCATACAAAACAGCTAAGCCTTGGTAGAAGGTTACTTTAATATAAAATATAGGTTTTTCTGAGAGATTCAAACTTTTACAAACACTTACAAACCTTTACATACATTTTACAAACTTATACTTGATACATGTTCAAACATTTTTGGATGACAAATACCGACACCAAAATACTTATGAACTCACCAGCTTAATGCTGATAAACTCTTTCAAAATAACTTGTATTCTCAGGTCATCAGTAGATAGGTACCGAGGCCAACGTTTGAGAAGATGGAGCGCATCCAAGACTCATCTTATTATTTTGATATACATTATTTTTGGTGTCTATACTGTACAGAACACGCTTGTATTAAAATTATATATTTAATGCAGTGGATGATGTTGTTTGCTTATTTACATATATTGTGTTGTGATACTATACATGACGTCCTCTGTCACACCCCCAAACCAGAACGGCGGAAACGTTCGGTGGCGGAGGACGTCATATTCAGTATCATAACAGTTCATAGAAAGGAAAGTACACACCACCATATATATTAAAGTTTCCAAGATGTTTACATAATTGTATTCATTACATGTTCAAAAGATAAATACATAAACATCATCCAAAAGAAGTAATTAACGCCAGCGCGTTAATCCCAAAAGTTGATTCCCAAACCTGCTTAGCGGTTCCCTGAGAATACAAGTTATTTCAAAGAAAAAGTGTCAACAATTAAGTTGGTGAGTTCATAAGTAGTTTAGAAAAATTGGATGCCATTCCAAAATGGGTGTATATTTTCCAGAAAACGCAGCATTTCAAATGTAAAGAGTTGTGATTTGTTGTGTTGAAAGTGAATGTATTAGATCCAGAAAATCTCATATTTTCCCTAATGGTTGAGATACGATTTGTTGTGTTTTCCAAGAAAACCCTTATTTTCTTATAAAAGTATGAAATCCATATAAATGTTCGTGTTATAAGTTGTAAATAATTGCACCAGGAAAATCCCTTATTTTCCTATTAGTTGTTTGGTTTGTATGCAGGAGAAACCCTTATTTTCCTAATATAATTGGCAGTCTCTAAGACCGAAAATCGCAAGAAACCGACGTTCTCAAAAGTTGCGTCATAGTTTTATATAGTAAAACTATACGAAGATCGCATTTATTAGATGAAGAATAGTTTTAATAGCTACTCATTCATAAAAGCATAATACCATAATAATTGTATATCCGATGAGTTTTATAACCATACTAAACATGATATGCCTGTAACGACGTTCTTCAGACGTCGCAGCGTTATGACAACTGTCACCCCAAAAGACGGACTGTAGCTAACAGTCAGGGCGCGGGATCATGACTTCCCGTATAGATCTATACACATTTGACACGTTCTCCGAACGGGAGACTCTGGTTATAGACAGGACTTGCAGCATTACTTTCTAATAAAGAAAAGTAACGTTTGAAGATATACACGTCTCATGGATTCTCAATTAAGCCCGTATTAAAGTGATAGTTTTCTATGCAAAGTTTATCCCTTTTTCTCAATGTTTGACAAAGCAAAATCATAAGTTTTTAGAATGTATAAAATGACTTAACAACGAAAGTTACTTTGAAATCATTATATACTTTGTATAATGTCTGATGCACGCAAAGTATGACAAGAGTTTTCCATAATAGTAATGAGTTCCAAGTGATTTATTCGATAAAAGAAGTGAAGTGAAACTTTATAAAATACACGATAATAACCGTATGTTTACTTGTATTCCCCCCCTAAAAGAGTATATAAGCATTTAAAATGTATTTAAAGTGTGTTTAAAAGGGGTATGAACTCACTTGAAAGTTTGAAGATAGCAAGATGGAAAACCGGGCAGAGTTTCGTCTCGGGAAATGGATTTTCCTCGGAAATCTCGGGATTCCTCGGGAGAAAAATCGACCTTCGGGACTTGCACAAAATGACCAGGGCTTCGGGGTAGTGCGAGCACGGAAAACGAGGTAAAACGCAAGAAAAAGGAGAGAGAATGGGTCATTTTCCTGGGAACCCTCGCATGCTATTTATAGGGGGGCCTGAGAGGCCACGTACGCGGGGCGTACGCTCGTACGCAGCGCGTACGCGTACGTCATGCATGACCGAAGCCTCGACTGCCTCGGCCTCGGATGGGACGGCCCAGGCAGTCGGGTCGGATGGGACGGGTTGGGTCAGGTGCCTCGCATAGGGCGACGTGGACGGTTTGAGGCCAAGTTCCTCGGGTACGCGGGGCGTACAGGAGTACGCAGCACGTACCTCGGATGAGGACGCTGACTCCCCTTCGGATAATACCGAAGTTTTATAAAAAAAATATATAAATTAATTATCAAACTTCGAAAATTCATATCTCCTTCATACGAACTCCGTTTTTGACGTTCTTTATATCCCCGCGAAGGTGAGACTACGATCTACAACTTTCATTTAGATTTCGTTGGCAAATTCCGGAATTATTTTTATTATTTATTTATTAAAATGATGTGATTAAGGAATTTCTTTAAAAATTCATAACTTATTCATACGATGTCCGATTTGAGCGTTCTTTTTATGCATGTTTGTAGTTTAACGATATCTACGACTTTCATTTAGACACCTAAGGTCGGAAAGTGTTTTATTGAAACTTTGCGTTTTTACGCAACTTCGCATTGGTGGTTTTTGTCGGAAAACTTAGAATGAGCATATCATTTGATCTTCTCGTTCCCACGTGAACTCAGGTCCCCTCTTAGCATTCCATCGGACCTTTACTATTGGAATGCGACTCTGTTTAGTTCGTTTAACTTCCCTATCCATGATATCGACGGGTTCTTCCACAAAGTTAAGATTTTCATTTAATTCGATCTCATCGAGTGGAATTACAAGTGTTTCGTCGGACAGACACTTCTTCAGGTTTGATACGTGGAATACTGGATGTACTTTGTTAAGCTCAATTGGAAGTCGGAGTTTGTAGGCTACTGGACCAATCCTTGAAATGATTTCGAAGGGTCCAATGTACCTAGGATTTAGCTTCCCACGCTTTCCAAAGCGTATCATTCCCTTCCAAGGTGAGACCTTCAGTAGTACCCGATCGCCAATCTGAAATTCCAAGGGTTTACGTCTTTTGTCGGCATAGCTCTTTTTCCTGTCCCTCGAGGATTTCAGTCGTTCTCGTATTTTCATGATCTTTTCAGTAGTTTCCCTGATGATCTCTGGACCAGTGAGGGTGCTATCAGGGACTAGACCTTTTGCTAGTTGTGTGTCGCCCACTTCCGTCTAGCATAGAGGTGATCTGCACTTACGGACGTAAAGGGCTTCAAATGGAGCAGTATTGATACTAGTATGATAACTATTGTTGTCACACCCCGCTAAAGCGGAAACGCAAGGTATGACAGCGATAACGGTTTCATTGCAAAAGATAAAGATATATCACCATAGCAGTATTTAAAAGTTTACAACCCATAGCTTCAAAAGAACAAAATACAAGTTTTTCAAAATAACATTGTTCAAAATATAGCTTCATAATAGCTTCAACACGATGCAGCATGCTCTATGATGATGAATCTTTACATCCACTTACTAATTATTTCCTGAAAAAGCATGTAAAACGAGCGTCAACTATGAAAATAGTTGGTGAGTATCACAAGTTTATAAAATCGAGCGTACAATAAGGCTTTTCGTAAATACAAGTACATTGCTTCAATGATAAACAAGTTGATTGCTATTAATGAATACAAGTTTATTGCTATAACGAGAAACGCGTTTGTATGTGTATGAGCAAACAATGAGTCTCAACCAAACCTATGACTGAAGCCCTATCGAGATCTATGCTTATCGTTCCATAGATGAATATGGTATCATGCACTCCAGCGATTCGGGCGAGTGAGGAGTTGTCAATTCCTAATAGCGCTATCCATAACGACCATTGGCTCAAAGAGTTAATGGTTAGAGATAAGGGAAGGGCCTTAGTACGATAAGTTCTCATGTTCTGTGTTGCATAGACATACATAAAGAAACATAGCAATACAATAGCAATCATGTTTGATACAATTCAATTTAAATACAACATGCAAACAGTAGTTTTTCTGGACATGCTTTTCCACCCCAAAACATAAAAAAACGAAAATAGGGGAGTGCGTGAATACTCACGATGTTTTGTGTAGACACAAGCGGTACTTCGGGATGCACCAACGTTTTACTACCGGGATCCTACGACACCAAACACACGCACTAGTGAGTTTCCATGTCGATATCTAATGCTAATATACTAAACTCTACATATAGGGAAATGCCAATGTATGTTTTAGTATTGGATTTATATCATTTTGTTACACTTTTTCTGATGTATTGAAATTTTACAAGTCGTGCGATTAATTACAACCTTGGAAGGTTAATTTTCCAAATTTTAAGTCTCAATAACAACATAAATTCACGAAAAATAGTATTCGAGGGATAAAAATTCTCAAACTTTTTATTTAACTGTTAATACACAATACTAAGCTGGGAAAATTATAAAAATGGATTTCCAAGCTGTTTAATTATATTTTATAATTTTTGAGCATTTATTTCAATAAAAATTGAAATAAATAGTAAACAGTTTCCAAAATTACCCAAACTTTTTATTTAATTGTTATTATACATAAATAGGCTGGGAAAAATATAAAATATATTTTTCAGTGGTTATTTGTATTTTTCCTTGTTTTATTCCTTTAAATAGTCATTAATTAAAGAAATATTATTAAACAGTTAAAATAAATTACCATAAATTTTTGTAACATCATTTACAGTATAAATATCTTGGGAAAAATATCAAAAGTGGTTTTCATAATGTATAAACTGGTTTTGGGTATTTATGTATATTTAAGTGAATTTTAGTGCAATTAACTTTAGAAAATAAGGGAAAAATAGTTTACAGTGGAGAAAAATATTCAAAATTTTTATGTAACCTGCTACTATATAATATGATATCCTGGCAAATTTTCATGAATTTTGGATAATCAGAACTATTTTTCCCATTTTTAAGCCATTATAATTACCAAAAATTGGGAAAAATAGCTAGACATGATGAAAAATCTTGAAATTATTTTCTTGAGTCACCCATCACAAGTAAGGTATGCGAAAATTGTTAGATACAATTTTCACATCCTAAAAAGTGGTTTTGTAATTTATCATGTCCTAAATAAAAGAAAATTAGAAATCATATGAAACAGTAACAAAAATTGCTGAAATTTGGTGAGGGGTCATTATTCCCCATAAGTATCATCCATGAATTTATTTAGGATTTATTGACCTCTGGAAGTATTTTATATGATTTATGCCCTTGGTTTTAGCAATAATTCTAATAAATCAAATAAATAACAAAAGCTCTTGAAATTTTCCAGATTATCTCATGCATGCAAGGGCTTTCAAAAGTAAAAATGTTAAGAATGTATTCAGAAGAGAAATGAGGGTAATGATTCCAAACAATTTAAGAAAAGTTGCATGCAATAATGCATGAAGTGTAGATGTGGCTGAGGTTCATGAATTTTTGTAGCCCATTCAGTGAGGTTTTAAGCCACGAAATTTCAACCATAACTCACTAGATATGTTAAGTTTCTAAGGTATTTTTCCTAAGATTTATGGTTGGGTTTAAGACCATTGTTTAAGCAAGATAAAAATAGTGATCACAGAAAAAGAGCTGTATGCGCAACCTTTTTGTAAAATCTGCCAAAAATCGGATATTTAATATTTTACAGTAAGACCAGTTGGGTTAGAAAGTTAACTCGTGGAACTAACCAATACAAAAAGAATATCATGATTTGGTTAAGAAATGACTGAGTTATGACTGTTCAAAGTCGAACAAAGTAATCTGGCAGATTGCATGTTTGCTTGTGTGCATTATTAGGGTATTTCAACAAGAACATCATGCATGTCTTTGGTAAGATCCGATTTCTAACACATGCATGGAATGAATGAGGATTCAATATGTACTAGAAATGGTTTAAATGCTTTTGGTCATGCATGAACATAAAAGAGATGGAGAAGAACATGAAATATTAGATTTTGATGTCACATGATCATATGTGCATCTTTTTCACTCCTTGCATGGGTTTGATCCCGGATTTTCACCATTTCAAACACATGCATTGTGTTATGGTGAGAATCTACAAACCACAAGGGGAGAATAAAGATTTCTAGCCATGGAAAGGCATAGAATCCGAAAAGTAGAGAAGACTAAGAAGAAAAAGAGGTTTAACCATGAAACTATGGAAGAAGATGTTGTTGTTTACCTTGGTTATGATCTTGAGAGAAGTAAGAACACTTCAAGGTCTTCAAAGTCTTGAAATTTGGCAGAGAAATGAGAGAAATTTCGTGAGTTTAGAGAGAGAGAGGAAGAGGGTGAAGTGTGTGAAGAGAGTGAAGTGAGAAGAGTGAAGAGAGAAGAGGTGGAGTGTGGGTTTGAGTTTAATCATGAGTTTTGGGAAGAGAGTGCATGGGGAGAGGGGAGATGGCCAGATTTTTGAGGCATTAAAGCCTCCTCTCTCCTAAATTCAAATTTTTATAAAAAATCCCTCCTTAATTTTTATAAAAATCTAATTTTTATAAAAATCTAATTTTTATAAAAGTGATTCTTTAAGCAATTTTTGATTTATTTAAAAATCTTGTTTTTAACTAATAAATTATGATTAATACTTGTAATTTATATTTCTATTTCATTGGTATAATCCATAATTTGATTAATAAAATTTGATATTAGAAAGTTTATAGCCAAATTTTATAAAGTTTTTAAGCTTTAAGATTTATAAATTTGGATTTTTGGCTGTTTAGAGTTTTTGGAACATTGATTGATATTCAACAACATGTTGAAGTATAATTAGAGTGTTTTAATTTATTTTTAGAGTTTTATACCCTATTTCAATTATAACAAAGTTTGAAGCTTATTCTAATTATAGTATTGGCATTTCCTATTGTAGCTAAGCAACTTACTAGAATTGTAAGTATCAAGTATATTAGTCCTAGACCTTAGTTGGATCCTAGTTTATGCAAGATTTTTGACCTAATTTATACTACTAGGTCATGGCATGTTGTGCATGAATGGTTATTATAAAGATGCATGAGTCCAAGAATGACCTGAATTGACAGTTGTCACAGTATCCCCCACTTAAAAAGAATTTCGCCCCGAAATTCATTCTATATCATCGCTTGTCATCGCATGGGAATAGTTGTGGATACTTTTCCTTTATGTAATCCTCGCGCTCCCAGGTGTACTCCGGCCCGCGTTTTGAGTTCCATCGAACTTTCACAATCGGGATCTTACTCCGCTTAAGTTGTTTTACCTCCCTGTCAAGGATTTCTATCGGTTCCTCAACGAAGCTCAGCTTATCATTGATCTTAATTTCCTCCAGGGGTACTATTAATGTTTCGTCGGCTAGACATTTCTTAAGGTTGGAGACGTGGAATGTGTCGTGAATGGCGCTTAACTCTTGGGGCAATTGGAGTTTATACGCTACCGGACCAATCCTTTCAAGGATTTCAAAGGGTCCAACATATCTCGGGCTTAGTTTTCCTTTCTTACCAAAACGCACAAGCCCTTTCCAAGGCGACACTTTTAAAAGTACCTTGTCTCCTACTTGGAATTCTAATGGTTTTCGACGATTATCCGCATAACTTTTCTGACGATCTCTAGCAGCTTTAAGCTTATCTTTGATGATAGTAATCTTGTCAGATGTTTCCTGGATAAGTTCGACTCTAGTCAACTGTCTGTCACCGATTTCTGTCCAGCATAAGGGCGAACGACACTTGCGTCCATACAATGCTTCATATGGAGCACATTGGATACTCGTGTGGTAACTGTTATTGTAGGAAAACTCAATTAGGGGCAAATGAGTATCCCAATTTCCTTTGAACTCAATGACACACGCTCGTAGCATGTCTTCCAATGTTTGTATTGTTCTCTCTGTTTGCCCATCTGTCTGAGGGTGGTAAGCTGTGCTCAAATCTATCTTGGTTCCTAGTGCCCTCTGTAACATCCACCAAAATCGAGATGTAAAACGACTATCTCTATCAGAAATGATAGATAGGGGTACACCATGCAGAGAAACAATTTTGTCGATGTAGATTTGGGCCAATTTTTCCATCTTGAAATCTTCTCGAATAGGGAGAAAGTGAGCGGATTTCGTCAGTCGATCCACTATGACCCAAATTGAGTCGTGACCTCTAGCAGTTCTAGGGAGTTTGGTAACGAAATCCATAGATATTTGCTCCCATTTCCATTGGGGAATTTCAGGTTGTTGCAACAACCCGGAAGGTTTCTGATGTTCAGCTTTGACTATTGAGCATGTCAAACACTTCCCGACGTACAAGGCAATATCCTTTTTCATTCCAGGCCACCAATAGTACTCTTTAAGATCCTTGTACATCTTATCTGCTCCAGGGTGGATGGAGTATTTAGATCGATGAGACTCTTCTAATACCATGTCTCTCAGGTTGTTAACCCTTGGAATCCAGACCCTGTCTTTAAAATAACGAACTCCATCAGGTTTGGTTTCAAATCTTTCTTCCAAACCATGTAAAGTTTCGCCTGGAAGATTTTCCTTGCATAACGCTTTCTCCTGGGCATTAATGATTTGAGATTTCAAGCTTGTCTGAATTACCATTCCCAAAGCTCTCACACGGGAAGGTTTCACTCTTACTTTCCTACTAAGAGCGTCGGCTACTACGTTAGCCTTTCCTGGGTGGTATCGTATCTCACAATCATAATCACTAAACAACTCTACCCATCTTCTCTGCCGCATGTTTAACATTTTCTGATCCACAATATGCTGAAGGCTTTTGTGATCGGTATAAATGGTGCATTTGGTTCCGTACAAATAATGCCTCCATATCTTAAGGGCGAAAACTATTGCTCCTAGTTCTAGATCATGGGTGGTATAATTCTTCTCGTGCGGTTTGAGTTGTCTGGAAGCATATGCAATGACCCTATCTTTTTGCATTAGCACACATCCTAATCCTTGATGAGACGCATCACAATACACCACAAAGTTCTCTGATCCTTCTGGTAAAGCCAGAATTGGTGCATTGCACAGCTTGTTTTTTTCAGGATTTGAAACGCCTCTCCGTGTTTCTCTTCCCAGAGAAATTTTCTATCCTTTTGGGTCAAAGATGTTAATGGTTGAGCAATCCTAGAGAAATTCTCAATGAAGCGTCTGTAGTACCCAGCTAATCCTAGGAATTGTCGTATTTCTGTCGGGGTTTTGGGGGCCTCCCATTTCTTGATTGCCTCTATCTTAGCTGGATCTACATGGATTCCTCTTTCACCGATCACATGACCAAGAAAATGTACTTCCCGAATCCAAAATTCACACTTAGTGAACTTGGCATACAATTTTTGTTCCTTCAACAGCTCCAACACTAGCTTTAGATGTCTATTGTGATCTTCTTTGGTCCGCGAGTAAACAAGTATGTCATCGATAAAGACAATTATAAACCTGTCTAGGTATGGTCTACAGACCCTATTCATCAAATCCATGAATACAGCGGGTGCGTTCGTTAGTCCAAAAGGCATGACTAAGAATTCATAATGTCCATAACGGGTTCTAAACGCTGTCTTGTGAATGTCCTCTTCGTGAATTCTTAGCTGATGATACCCTGACCGAAGGTCGATTTTTGAGAAGTAGGAAGCGCCCTGCAACTGATCGAACAAGTCATCTATTCTAGGGAGGGGATATCGATTCTTGATTGTCAACTTGTTCAATTCTCTGTAATCAATGCACATTCGGAACGAACCATCTTTCTTTTTGACGAATAACACTGGGGCTCCCCAAGGTGAAGAACTTGGTCGAATAAACCCTTTGTCTAGAAGTTCTTGAAGTTGTCCGGATAGTTCTTGCATCTCGGATGGTGCAAGGCGATATGGTGCTTTTGCTACCGGTGCCGCTCCGGGAACTAAGTCTATCCGAAATTCGACCTGTCTATAAGGGGGTAGACCGGGCAATTCCTCCGGAAATACTTCGGGATAGTTTTGAACCACTGGAATCTCCTTGAGTTGCTTAGCTTCTAGTTCTCTTTCTAGCACGTGGGCCATGAATGCAATACAATTCTTCTTCAGGTACTTGTGAACCTTCACGCTTGATACTATGTTTAAACTTCTTCCTGGCTTCTCACCGTGTATGATAAGGGTTTCTCCATTAGGGAGAGGCACTCTGATGACTTTCTCATAACAACCAATGTCTGCTCTATTTTTGGATAACCAATCCATCCCTACTATCACATCAAAACTACCTAGCTCTATAGGAATTAGGTCAATGCTAAAGAGTTTATCAGCTAAATTCAGAGTACAACCAGGAATTATATCACTAGCCCTAATTTCATACCCATCAGCAAGTTCAATAGCATATGCAATCCTCATCTTTACCGATTTCAAGCCAATTAACGGTCTAAATGCTAAAGAAACAAAACTCCTATCTGCTCCCGCATCGAATATTACTGATGCAAAGTGGTTGTTCAGGAGGAACGTACCTGTTATCACTTCAGGGTTCTGACGAGCTTCTTCTGCACCAATCACAAAGGCTACACCTCTTGGTTGTCTAACTTGATTTCCTTGAAAGTTTTGCCTGGCTTGGCCTTGTCCATGGTTACCAGGTCCATTGTTCAGTTTAGGACATGCTCTACGGAGATGATCAATACTCCCGCACTCGTAACATGTCCTTTTTCCCTCCTTATTCACCTTACAATACTTCGAGTAATGGCCTGTTTGCTTACAGTTTTGGCACACCGGGCAAGCTCCCTTGTGATGGAAGTTACACTTATTGCACTTCGGAAGCGACCCTGAGTACTGCTTTCGCTCCTGCACTTCTTGTCCTTGAGTTTTCACTGGTTCTTGCTCCTGGGCTCTTACCATAAAGTTTCTTGAGACTTTCTGCTTCCTCCCTGACTTGCATCCATACTTCTTCTCTCCCTGATCTGCTGGCTTCCTCTTGCTACTAGAGCTTTCCATTGTCGATGCTCCCATCCTTATCACATCACAATCAATAATAGCCAACCAAACATATAATATGCTGTCATCGCATGACCTGCCTCTCGTCTAGCAGCACTAGCAGTGTCAGCAGTCTCCATCGAATGCTGATACAGGATTTCCATTCCTGCCAAGACTTCATCCAAAACTTCTCGATGCCCAGCTATCGCAGCGAGACTGTGACGTAGGCCTGCTGCTATCGACTGCAATCTCCGGGACTCCTCCGGGGTCATACCTGGCTGTCGGACAGGTATCCCTATGACTTGCTGAGGTGAGGATGCTCTTGGTCCTGCATCGCTGGGTCCTACCCCGCTAGGTCCTGCCGTGCCATGTCCTGCTGTGCTGGCGGGTATCCTTCCTGGAATGGGGACACTCTTCCTCGCTGTCCTCCGAATGCGAAGTCCATAGAGCGGTGGCTGTGGCAACACCGATGTCGGTGATGCCTCGCGTCGTTGACTCGGGGCGTTGTCATTGCTGATCTCCACCGAGTTCCCAGTATCTTCCGTATCCTCTGATGGGTCTTCTTCTATCGAGGCGGGGGGATTACGTCGAGGGATAACAGTGACGTAGCCGGATTCATCGGCTGAGGCGGTAGCGCGGGAAGATGACGATGTTGACATAGTGGATTGTGACATAGTTTCAATGAGATATGAAATAAATGACAATGCATGCCTATAATATGCAATGCTTACACACACCAAAATTAACCTTTTGAAATTTTGAAATAAAGTTTTCTCAAATATTTTTGTTGAACATATTCCCATTATAATTAGCTCAAGCTTTGTATAAATCTTTTCTTAATTAAACATAGGTGATCAGGCTATGTTTAATCAAGGTCCAATAATACAACTCCCAACCTAATTATACTTGTAATATGTTTGATGTAAAAGGAATTTCTTTGTAAGTTTTAGTTATAGGTTGTGTTTTCTTAAAGAAAAACCGATGTTCTCTATAACTTTAGCTCTGATACCACTTCTGTCACACCCCGCTAAAGCGGAAACGCAAGGTATGACAGCGATAACGGTTTCATTGCAAAAGATAAAGATATATCACCATAGCAGTATTTAAAAGTTTACAACCCATAGCTTCAAAAGAACAAAATACAAGTTTTTCAAAATAACATTGTTCAAAATATAGCTTCATAATAGCTTCAACACGATGCAGCATGCTCTATGATGATGAATCTTTACATCCACTTACTAATTATTTCCTGAAAAAGCATGTAAAACGAGCGTCAACTATGAAAATAGTTGGTGAGTATCACAAGTTTATAAAATCGAGCGTACAATAAGGCTTTTCGTAAATACAAGTACATTGCTTCAATGATAAACAAGTTGATTGCTATTAATGAATACAAGTTTATTGCTATAACGAGAAACGCGTTTGTATGTGTATGAGCAAACAATGAGTCTCAACCAAACCTATGACTGAAGCCCTATCGAGATCTATGCTTATCGTTCCATAGATGAATATGGTATCATGCACTCCAGCGATTCGGGCGAGTGAGGAGTTGTCAATTCCTAATAGCGCTATCCATAACGACCATTGGCTCAAAGAGTTAATGGTTAGAGATAAGGGAAGGGCCTTAGTACGATAAGTTCTCATGTTCTGTGTTGCATAGACATACATAAAGAAACATAGCAATACAATAGCAATCATGTTTGATACAATTCAATTTAAATACAACATGCAAACAGTAGTTTTTCTGGACATGCTTTTCCACCCCAAAACATAAAAAAACGAAAATAGGGGAGTGCGTGAATACTCACGATGTTTTGTGTAGACACAAGCGGTACTTCGGGATGCACCAACGTTTTACTACCGGGATCCTACGACACCAAACACACGCACTAGTGAGTTTCCATGTCGATATCTAATGCTAATATACTAAACTCTACATATAGGGAAATGCCAATGTATGTTTTAGTATTGGATTTATATCATTTTGTTACACTTTTTCTGATGTATTGAAATTTTACAAGTCGTGCGATTAATTACAACCTTGGAAGGTTAATTTTCCAAATTTTAAGTCTCAATAACAACATAAATTCACGAAAAATAGTATTCGAGGGATAAAAATTCTCAAACTTTTTATTTAACTGTTAATACACAATACTAAGCTGGGAAAATTATAAAAATGGATTTCCAAGCTGTTTAATTATATTTTATAATTTTTGAGCATTTATTTCAATAAAAATTGAAATAAATAGTAAACAGTTTCCAAAATTACCCAAACTTTTTATTTAATTGTTATTATACATAAATAGGCTGGGAAAAATATAAAATATATTTTTCAGTGGTTATTTGTATTTTTCCTTGTTTTATTCCTTTAAATAGTCATTAATTAAAGAAATATTATTAAACAGTTAAAATAAATTACCATAAATTTTTGTAACATCATTTACAGTATAAATATCTTGGGAAAAATATCAAAAGTGGTTTTCATAATGTATAAACTGGTTTTGGGTATTTATGTATATTTAAGTGAATTTTAGTGCAATTAACTTTAGAAAATAAGGGAAAAATAGTTTACAGTGGAGAAAAATATTCAAAATTTTTATGTAACCTCCTACTATATAATATGATATCCTGGCAAATTTGCATGAATTTTGGATAATAAGAACTATTTTTCCCATTTTTAAGCCATTATAATTACCAAAAATTGGGAAAAATAGCTAGACATGATGAAAAATCTTGAAATTATTTTCTTGAGTCACCCATCACAAGTAAGGTATGCGAAAATTGTTAGATACAATTTTCACATCCTAAAAAGTGGTTTTGTAATTTATCATGTCCTAAATAAAAGAAAATTAGAAATCATATGAAACAGTAACAAAAATTGCTGAAATTTGGTGAGGGGTCATTATTCCTCATAAGTATCATCCATGAATTTATTTAGGATTTATTGACCTCTGGAAGTATTTTATATGATTTATGCCCTTGGTTTTAGCAATAATTCTAATAAATCAAATAAATAACAAAAGCTCTTGAAATTTTCCAGATTATCTCATGCATGCAAGGGCTTTCAAAAGTAAAAATGTTAAGAATGTATTCAGAAGAGAAATGAGGGTAATGATTCCAAACAATTTAAGAAAAGTTGCATGCAATAATGCATGAAGTGTAGATGTGGCTGAGGTTCATGAATTTTTGTAGCCCATTCAGTGAGGTTTTAAGCCACGAAATTTCAACCATAACTCACTAGATATGTTAAGTTTCTAAGGTATTTTTCCTAAGATTTATGGTTGGGTTTAAGACCATTGTTTAAGCAAGATAAAAATAGTGATCACAGAAAAAGAGCTGTATGCGCAACCTTTTTGTAAAATCTGCCAAAAATCGGATATTTAATATTTTACAGTAAGACCAGTTGGGTTAGAAAGTTAACTCGTGGAACTAACCAATACAAAAAGAATATCATGATTTGGTTAAGAAATGACTGAGTTATGACTGTTCAAAGTCGAACAAAGTAATCTGGCAGATTGCATGTTTGCTTGTGTGCATTATTAGGGTATTTCAACAAGAACATCATGCATGTCTTTGGTAAGATCCGATTTCTAACACATGCATGGAATGAATGAGGATTCAATATGTACTAGAAATGGTTTAAATGCTTTTGGTCATGCATGAACATAAAAGAGATGGAGAAGAACATGAAATATTAGATTTTGATGTCACATGATCATATGTGCATCTTTTTCACTCCTTGCATGGGTTTGATCCCGGATTTTCACCATTTCAAACACATGCATTGTGTTATGGTGAGAATCTACAAACCACAAGGGGAGAATAAAGATTTCTAGCCATGGAAAGGCATAGAATCCGAAAAGTAGAGAAGACTAAGAAGAAAAAGAGGTTTAACCATGAAACTATGGAAGAAGATGTTGTTGTTTACCTTGGTTATGATCTTGAGAGAAGTAAGAACACTTCAAGGTCTTCAAAGTCTTGAAATTTGGCAGAGAAATGAGAGAAATTTCGTGAGTTTAGAGAGAGAGAGGAAGAGGGTGAAGTGTGTGAAGAGAGTGAAGTGAGAAGAGTGAAGAGAGAAGAGGTGGAGTGTGGGTTTGAGTTTAATCATGAGTTTTGGGAAGAGAGTGCATGGGGAGAGGGGAGATGGCCAGATTTTTGAGGCATTAAAGCCTCCTCTCTCCTAAATTCAAATTTTTATAAAAAATCCCTCCTTAATTTTTATAAAAATCTAATTTTTATAAAAATCTAATTTTTATAAAAGTGATTCTTTAAGCAATTTTTGATTTATTTAAAAATCTTGTTTTTAACTAATAAATTATGATTAATACTTGTAATTTATATTTCTATTTCATTGGTATAATCCATAATTTGATTAATAAAATTTGATATTAGAAAGTTTATAGCCAAATTTTATAAAGTTTTTAAGCTTTAAGATTTATAAATTTGGATTTTTGGCTGTTTAGAGTTTTTGGAACATTGATTGATATTCAACAACATGTTGAAGTATAATTAGAGTGTTTTAATTTATTTTTAGAGTTTTATACCCTATTTCAATTATAACAAAGTTTGAAGCTTATTCTAATTATAGTATTGGCATTTCCTATTGTAGCTAAGCAACTTACTAGAATTGTAAGTATCAAGTATATTAGTCCTAGACCTTAGTTGGATCCTAGTTTATGCAAGATTTTTGACCTAATTTATACTACTAGGTCATGGCATGTTGTGCATGAATGGTTATTATAAAGATGCATGAGTCCAAGAATGACCTGAATTGACAGTTGTCACAGTATCCCCCACTTAAAAAGAATTTCGCCCCGAAATTCATTCTATATCATCGCTTGTCATCGCATGGGAATAGTTGTGGATACTTTTCCTTTATGTAATCCTCGCGCTCCCAGGTGTACTCCGGCCCGCGTTTTGAGTTCCATCGAACTTTCACAATCGGGATCTTACTCCGCTTAAGTTGTTTTACCTCCCTGTCAAGGATTTCTATCGGTTCCTCAACGAAGCTCAGCTTATCATTGATCTTAATTTCCTCCAGGGGTACTATTAATGTTTCGTCGGCTAGACATTTCTTAAGGTTGGAGACGTGGAATGTGTCGTGAATGGCGCTTAACTCTTGGGGCAATTGGAGTTTATACGCTACCGGACCAATCCTTTCAAGGATTTCAAAGGGTCCAACATATCTCGGGCTTAGTTTTCCTTTCTTACCAAAACGCACAAGCCCTTTCCAAGGCGACACTTTTAAAAGTACCTTGTCTCCTACTTGGAATTCTAATGGTTTTCGACGATTATCCGCATAACTTTTCTGACGATCTCTAGCAGCTTTAACCTTATCTTTGATGATAGTAATCTTGTCAGATGTTTCCTGGATAAGTTCGACTCTAGTCAACTGTCTGTCACCGATTTCTGTCCAGCATAAGGGCGAACGACACTTGCGTCCATACAATGCTTCATATGGAGCACATTGGATACTCGTGTGGTAACTGTTATTGTAGGAAAACTCAATTAGGGGCAAATGAGTATCCCAATTTCCTTTGAACTCAATGACACACGCTCGTAGCATGTCTTCCAATGTTTGTATTGTTCTCTCTGTTTGCCCATCTGTCTGAGGGTGGTAAGCTGTGCTCAAATCTATCTTGGTTCCTAGTGCCCTCTGTAACATCCACCAAAATCGAGATGTAAAACGACTATCTCTATCAGAAATGATAGATAGGGGTACACCATGCAGAGAAACAATTTTGTCGATGTAGATTTGGGCCAATTTTTCCATCTTGAAATCTTCTCGAATAGGGAGAAAGTGAGCGGATTTCGTCAGTCGATCCACTATGACCCAAATTGAGTCGTGACCTCTAGCAGTTCTAGGGAGTTTGGTAACGAAATCCATAGATATTTGCTCCCATTTCCATTGGGGAATTTCAGGTTGTTGCAACAACCCGGAAGGTTTCTGATGTTCAGCTTTGACTATTGAGCATGTCAAACACTTCCCGACGTACAAGGCAATATCCTTTTTCATTCCAGGCCACCAATAGTACTCTTTAAGATCCTTGTACATCTTATCTGCTCCAGGGTGGATGGAGTATTTAGATCGATGAGACTCTTCTAATACCATGTCTCTCAGGTTGTTAACCCTTGGAATCCAGACCCTGTCTTTAAAATAACGAACTCCATCAGGTTTGGTTTCAAATCTTTCTTCCAAACCATGTAAAGTTTCGCCTGGAAGATTTTCCTTGCATAACGCTTTCTCCTGGGCATTAATGATTTGAGATTTCAAGCTTGTCTGAATTACCATTCCCAAAGCTCTCACACGGGAAGGTTTCACTCTTACTTTCCTACTAAGAGCGTCGGCTACTACGTTAGCCTTTCCTGGGTGGTATCGTATCTCACAATCATAATCACTAAACAACTCTACCCATCTTCTCTGCCGCATGTTTAACATTTTCTGATCCACAATATGCTGAAGGCTTTTGTGATCGGTATAAATGGTGCATTTGGTTCCGTACAAATAATGCCTCCATATCTTAAGGGCGAAAACTATTGCTCCTAGTTCTAGATCATGGGTGGTATAATTCTTCTCGTGCGGTTTGAGTTGTCTGGAAGCATATGCAATGACCCTATCTTTTTGCATTAGCACACATCCTAATCCTTGATGAGACGCATCACAATACACCACAAAGTTCTCTGATCCTTCTGGTAAAGCCAGAATTGGTGCATTGCACAGCTTGTTTTTTTCAGGATTTGAAACGCCTCTCCGTGTTTCTCTTCCCAGAGAAATTTTCTATCCTTTTGGGTCAAAGATGTTAATGGTTGAGCAATCCTAGAGAAATTCTCAATGAAGCGTCTGTAGTACCCAGCTAATCCTAGGAATTGTCGTATTTCTGTCGGGGTTTTGGGGGCCTCCCATTTCTTGATTGCCTCTATCTTAGCTGGATCTACATGGATTCCTCTTTCACCGATCACATGACCAAGAAAATGTACTTCCCGAATCCAAAATTCACACTTAGTGAACTTGGCATACAATTTTTGTTCCTTCAACAGCTCCAACACTAGCTTTAGATGTCTATTGTGATCTTCTTTGGTCCGCGAGTAAACAAGTATGTCATCGATAAAGACAATTATAAACCTGTCTAGGTATGGTCTACAGACCCTATTCATCAAATCCATGAATACAGCGGGTGCGTTCGTTAGTCCAAAAGGCATGACTAAGAATTCATAATGTCCATAACGGGTTCTAAACGCTGTCTTGTGAATGTCCTCTTCGTGAATTCTTAGCTGATGATACCCTGACCGAAGGTCGATTTTTGAGAAGTAGGAAGCGCCCTGCAACTGATCGAACAAGTCATCTATTCTAGGGAGGGGATATCGATTCTTGATTGTCAACTTGTTCAATTCTCTGTAATCAATGCACATTCGGAACGAACCATCTTTCTTTTTGACGAATAACACTGGGGCTCCCCAAGGTGAAGAACTTGGTCGAATAAACCCTTTGTCTAGAAGTTCTTGAAGTTGTCCGGATAGTTCTTGCATCTCGGATGGTGCAAGGCGATATGGTGCTTTTGCTACCGGTGCCGCTCCGGGAACTAAGTCTATCCGAAATTCGACCTGTCTATAAGGGGGTAGACCGGGCAATTCCTCCGGAAATACTTCGGGATAGTTTTGAACCACTGGAATCTCCTTGAGTTGCTTAGCTTCAGGTTCTCTTTCTAGCACATGGGCCATGAATGCAATACAATTCTTCTTCAGGTACTTGTGAACCTTCACGCTTGATACTATGTTTAAACTTCTTCCTGGCTTCTCACCGTGTATGATAAGGGTTTCTCCATTAGGGAGAGGCACTCTGATGACTTTCTCATAACAACCAATGTCTGCTCTATTTTTGGATAACCAATCCATCCCTACTATCACATCAAAACTACCTAGCTCTATAGGAATTAGGTCAATGCTAAAGAGTTTATCAGCTAAATTCAGAGTACAACCAGGAATTATATCACAGGTACAATCATAGCGTGGGTCACTATTACTTGTTGTTTCTTGGGGTTTTCCTGGAGGGTTTGTCCCCTCCTTTTGTTCCAAGGCCTACTCTGGCCCTGAGCCTCCCTAGGTGGATTTGCGGTTGTTGAAATGATATTGGGTTTTACTCCGTGATCGATGAGTCGCTGAGCCAGGCGTTCAGCGCTGTTGTAGGTAATAGGGCCGGAAGCTAGGACATGCCCTTGAATCTGGGGTGACAACCCCCAAATGTACCTTTCAACCTTCTTTGATTCTGGGTTGACCATGGTAGGGCACAGTGCAGCGAGGTCATTGAACCTAGCTGTGTAGGTGACTAGGTCAGACCCAATCATTTTCAGATTCTAGAGCTCCTGCTCCAGCTTTTGCACTTCGCCCCTTGGGCAGTATTCTTCCAGTAGTAGAACCTTTAGATCGTCCCAACTCATGGCATTGGCGACAGTGAGCGTCACTGAATTCACATGGCTTTTCCACCAAGTGAGGGCTCGATCCACGAAAGTGCAAGCAACGAACTTGACTTTGCTTGCTTCTAGGCATGAGCAGATCTCGAAGACCATTTCGGTCTTCTCGAACCATTGCATTAGTGCAATGACTCCCCCAGTTCCATTAAAAGTTTTTGGCTTAGCGTTAGAGAACTCCTTGTAAGTACATTCTCTTCCTTGACCATGACTAGTGCCATGATTTGGATGATTCGTGCTGCTTCCCGCCCCTCCATTTCCGTGAGAGTTTATTTGCGAGAGGGCTGCAGTTACTGCTGCTGTGATAGTAGCCTGGACCATGGCTGGATCATAAGCTGGTGGTGGAGGTGGTGGTGGTACCGTGCCCGGCCTGGGCCTTAGGTTTGGACGGGGAGGCATCGTGCTGCCAAAAGAAAAAATATGGAAAAATTTATAAGTTTTGGCAGTTCAGGGTTGAATGATATTGAGTTAACTTCTAATAGTTCTAAGAAGTTGGGTTTGACTGACACAATGTTTTGAGCTTGAAAGTAAAGTTTGAATAGTTGTACCAATGAATCGAACGATTTGCGCATGATTAACAACAACAAGAAAAGGGGTATACCCTTATATATATTAAACATATAGTTGTGTTACAGCGGGGTCTAGACAAAATTTCTTGGCCTTTCTAAAGGCCTCCGATTACAGAACAATTTAAAGAAAATAATACTTTTATCCGAAGTCCTAATTTATAACAAAATTTGAGAGTTGGGCAAGTACTACTTGCGGTGCGCTTTGCGTTTGGAGCTCGACTCCATGTCGGACTGCTTCGACTCCATGAGGCGTCTATCAAACGCAACTTGTTGTTCTCTTAATTCTGCAAAGGCCGCATTTTCTTGTGCTTGAAACACTTCGACGCGAATGTGGATGTCGTTATGCAACAACTCTAGGCGGTTGATATCGGCCGTGTGGATTTGTACTTCCACATTGACCTCTCGGATTCGGTTGGCTTGCACTCCGGATTGATAGCACTGGTTGGCGAGTTTGCCAACCATGACCGGAAGTGCGCGGTCGGCTGATCCCCCGCCTCTCACATCATAGAAGTCTCGGCACATGCCGTAAGGAGGGCTAAGCTTTGTTGTTGGCTCCAATTATGGAGGTGACTTCCCCACACTGGAGTGGGTCCTTGGAAATTCCTCACGTGGACGGGAGATTGTGGGATTGGTGGATTAATAATTTCTGGCTCCGAATCCGTGCCAGAGTCATCCCCTCCCTCTAACTCTATAGGCTCTTCGTCTTCTTCAGGATCTTCTTCAATCCACCCTCCATTACCTTGGTTGGGGTAGTAGGGGTCATTGGGGTGATGGAATCCCGCCATTTAGACTGTACGAGAATAGAGTTAAAAGTTTACTATAAGCTAGAGCACATGAAACTTACCCTTAAGTTTAATGGTTGACGGCACTTGAATACTCCCTCAATATTCTTTAGCGATTTGCTTTTGGTAAGTTTTAAATTTGTTGTCCATTACAGACACTCCTTGGCATACGTTAGTCGGCTCTTGGACAAATATAGTTGATCAGGCTATATTCTTCCCAGTTCCGATTAGATGTCCCAAGGCGTACCTGTGCTGCACAACTTATTTATAATACTTCTAAAGTTATTTACTATGAAACTGTTATTAGTATAAAAATGAGTGCATGCTTACCTTAAAACTAATTAGGTTTACTTTCAAAAGTATGAATTTTTCTCAGAGTGTTTTTGCCCAGTTGAGTTTATAGTTGTATATCAAAAAGGAATGGTTTTGATATACTTAATTCCCTATAAACAAAGCTCTGATACCAATCTGTCACACCCCCAAACCAGAATGGCGGAAACATTCGGGGGCGGAGGACGTCATATTTAGTATCATAACAGTTCATAGAAAGGAAAGTACACACCACCATATATATTAAAGTTTCCAAGATGTTTACATAATTGTATTCATTACATGTTCAAAAGATAAATACATAAACATCATCCAAAAGAAGTAATTAACGCCAGCGCGTTAATCCCAAAAGTTGATTCCCAAACCTGCTTAGCGGTTCCCTGAGAATAAAATTTATTTCAAAGAAAAAGTGTCAACAATTAAGTTGGTGAGTTCATAAGTAGTTTAGAAAAATTGGATGCCATTCCAAAATGGGTGTATATTTTCCAGAAAACGCAGCATTTCAAATGTAAAGAGTTGTGATTTGTTGTGTCGAAAGTGAATGTATTAGATCCAGAAAATCCCATATTTTCCCTAATGGTTGAGATACGATTTGTTGTGTTTTCCAAGAAAACCCTTATTTTCTTATAAAAGTATGAAATGCATATAAATGTTCGTGTTATAAGTTGTAAATAATTGCACCAGGAAAATCCCTTATTTTCCTATTAGTTGTTTGGTTTGTATGCAGGAGAAACCCTTATTTTCCTAATATAATTGGCAGTCTCTAAGACCGAAAATCGCAAGGATCGCATTTATTAGATGAAGAATAGTGTTAATAGCTACTCGTTCATAAAAGCATAATACCATAATAATTGTATATCCGATGAGTTTTATAACCATACTAAACATAATATGCCTGTAACGACGTTCTTCAGGCGTCGCAGCGTTATGACAACTGTCACCCCAAAAGACGGACTGTAGCTAACAGTCAGGGCGCAGGATCATGACTTCCCGTATAGATCTATACACATTAGACACGTTCTCCGAACAGGAGACTCTGGTTATAGACAGGACTTGCAGCATTATTTTCTAATAAAGAAAAGTAACGTTTGAAGATATACACGTCTCATGGATTCTCAATTAAGCCTGTATTAAAGTGATAGTTTTCTATGAAAAGTTTATCCCTTTTTCACAATGTTTGACAAAGCAAAATCATAAGTTTTTAGAATGTATAAAACGACTTAACAACGAAAGTTACTTTGAAATCATTATATACTTTGTATAATGTCTGATGCACGCAAAGTATGACAAGAGTTTTCCATAATAGTAATGAGTTCCAAGTGATTTATTCGATAAAACAAGTGAAGTGAAACTTTATAAAATACACGATAATAACCGTATGTTTACTTGTATTCCCCCCCTAAAAGAGTATAAAAGCATTTAAAATGTATTTAAAGTGTGTTTGAAAGGGGTATGAACTCACTTGAAAGTTTGAAGATAGCAAGATGGAAAACCGGGCAGAGTTTCGTCTCGGGAAATGGATTTTCCTCGGAAATCTCGGGATTCCTCGGGAGAAAAATCGACCTTCGGGACTTGCAGAAAATGACCAGGGCTTCGGGGTAGTGCGAGCACGGAAAACGAGGTAAAACGCAAGAAAAAGGAGAGAAAATGGGCCATTTTCCCGGGAACCCTCGCATGCTATTTATAGAGGGGCCTGAGAGGCCACGTACGCGGGGCGTACGCTCGTACGCAGCGCGTACGCGTACGTCATGCGTGACCAAAGCCTCGACTGCCTCGACCTCGGATGGGACGGCTCAGGCAGTCGGGTCGGATGGGACGGGTCGGGTCGGGTGCCTCGCATAGGGCGATGTGGACGGTTTGAGGCCAAGTTCCTCGGGTACGCGGGGCGTACAGGAGTACATACCGCGTACCTTGGATGAGGACGCTGACTCCCCTTCGGATAATACCGAAGTTTTATAAAAAAATATATATAAATTAATTATCAAACTTCGAAAATTCATATCTCCTTCATACGAACTCTGTTTTTGTCGTTCTTTATATCCCCGCGAAGGTGAGACTACGATCTACAACTTTCATTTAGATTTCGTTGGTAAATTCCGGAATGATTTTTATTATTTATTTGTTAAAATGACGTGATTAAGGAATTTCTTTAAAAATTCATAACTTATTCATACGATGTCCGATTTGAGCGTTCTTTTTGTGCATGTTTGTAGTTTAACGATATCTACGACTTTCATTTAGACACCTAAGGTCGGAAAGTGTTTTATTGAAACTTTGCGTTTTTACGCAACTTCGCATTGGTGGTTTTTGTCGGAAAACTTAGAATGAGCATAACTTTTTCGTTATAACTCGGATTTTTGTGTTATTTATATGTTTGGAAACCTTAAGACGATAACTACCACATAGTGTACTCCAAATAGAGTTTTTGAATACTTCATTTTTCGATGATATTCTATTTCCTTTCTCAAAGAGGTTACAGGACTCGATTTTTACTGATTTGAAATAACGGGTTATTACATCCTCCGCCCCAGAACGTTTCCGCCGTTCTTGGTTTTGGGGTGTGACAAAAGCCATCCGTCTCAACCTTCCTTCGGGTCAAAGTCTCATAATCTATGGCGATAAACTCAGCTCCAACCTTCGTATCATTTCCTGCATCAAAGCTCAGAAGCTCTTGCGAAAGGAGTACCAAACATTCCTAGCCCATGTAATCAACGAGAAAAAGGAAATTAAAGACCTTGCGAGCATCCCCGAACTCTATAACTTTCCTGATGTCTTTCCAGAAGAGCTTCCAGGAATCCCTCCCGAACGTCAGGTCGAATTCCGCATTGACCTAATTCCTGGAGCTACCCCCGTAGCCAAGTCTCCATATCGCCTAGCTCCAGCAGAAATGCAGGAGTTATCCAGCCAACTCAATGAGTTACTTAGTAAAGGGTTCATCACCCTGGGGAGCTCCAGTTTTATTTGTAAAGAAGAAAGATGGATCCTTTCGGATGTGTATCGACTACCGTGAGCTGAACAAGTTGACCGTCAAGAACCGATATCCTATTCCGCGAATAGATGACCTCTTCGATCAACTTCAGGGAGCCAGCTACTTCTCAAAGATAGACCTTCGGTCAGGGTACCATCAGTTACAAGTTCTTGAGAGTGATGTTTCCAAAACAGTTTTCAGGACTCGGTATGGACACTACGAGTTCGTAGTGATGCCCTTCAATCTAACCAATGCATCGACTGTGTTCATGGACCTGATGAGCTGGGTGTGTCGTCCCTTCTTAGACAAGTTCATCATCGTGTTCATAGACGACATACTTGTGTACTCCAGAAGTGAAGAAGACCAGAAGCAACACTTGAGGTTGGTGTTGGAAACCCTTAGATCTGAAGCTGTACACGAAATTTTCCAAGTGTGAATTCTGGATACGGATGGTAACTTTCCTCAGTCACGTGGTAAGCGAGGAGAGTATTCATGTGGATCCTTCCAAGATTAAAGCAATAGAGAATTGGTTGGCACCAAAAACACCCACATAAATCCATAAATTCTTGGGTCTCGCCAGCTATTATCGGAGATTCATCCAGAATTTTTCCAAAATCACCAAACCCCTAACCACTCTAACACAGAAAGGTGTACCCTTTTGTTGGAGTGAAAAGCAAGAATCCGCGTTCCAGACGTTAAAGCGAGCCTTGTGTAGCGCACCTGTTCTGTCCCTACCCAAAGGGACAGAGGACTTCGTGGTCTATTGTGATGCGTCTAATCAGGCTTAGGCTGTGTGCTTATGCAAAGAGGAAAAGTAATTGCTTATGCCTCAAGACAGCTGAAGGCACATGGGGTTAACTATACCACGAACGACTTGGAGTTAGGAGTCATAGTCTTTGCACTGAAGATTTGGAGAGATTATTGTTCGATTAATGTCTAAGTCCATAACTATAATTGGTAAGACTTGACCCGACCCGGCATGGTCCATTTGGGTTGCATACCATCATGCACTTGGATAGACTAAATGAGAGAAATAAGACACTTATGGTTATTAATATATTATAAGTTCTAGTATATTAATAATAAGAATAATAAGATTATTTAATTAGTATTGATCAAGAATTAATCTAGGATTAATTAAGTGATCAAAAGAAGACTAATTAAATATATGGGTTGATTGTGTAAATCATCCATACTTGTATAGTGGGCTAATGCTCCATGGATTATCTAGTTGGGCCAAAACCCATATGATGCTCCATGGATGCTCCATGGTGTATTTGAACCCATGGATCCAAGGAAATGGAAAGCCATGACAATTAGGGTTTACCCTAATTGTATAACTATATAAGCATCTTATTCTTGAGGAAAAATCGGCCACTAGTGAGAGTAAGAAAGGGCTAGCCGATTTTCATGAAGTGTAGAATTCTCTCAAGTTATTCTAAGTGTTTTGATGATTGTGAACCATTTGAGGTGTCACACTTGGGGCACCAGGCACTCAAGGTTCATGAAGACATTCTACATCAAAGAGGTATGTATTCTATCTTGTTATATTGATAGTTTTGTATGCTAGATTAGGATAATACCTTGGATGTTCATATTTGCATGTATAATAGAGAAAACATAGATCCAAGGTATTTAGGGTTGCATGTACACTTAGGAGTGTTAGAATGCTCATAACCCAATAGTGGTATCAGAGCCTAGGCTTGTTTTCTTGTTATACCTGCAATAGAAGCTGAAAAATCGAAATTGGTGCTGTCAGCCCAGCAGACTCGCCGAGTCCATGAAGGGACTCGACGAGTCCAAGGCAAAATGCATCCAACTCGCCGAGTTGTGTTCATGCACTCGACGAGTTGGACCCCAGACAGCATATTTTCGAGTTTTTTGGCTATAAATGGACTAGGAACATTACCCTAAGTTGTTTTTAAACTTGTAAATTTGTTTTTTTAATGTGGTAATGTTCATGCTAATCCATTTTCAAAGATAATTGTCAATAGATTCATGTTTTGTATTAGTTTAAAGGTTAGACTAATTACATGAAAAGTTTGATTTGAATTATCTTGTTCTTATGAGTTGCTTAGATTAATAGAAAAGTTGAGTGAAAAAGTTGTTTTCAATCCAAATTAATCTAAGAGTTGATTCTAAAATGTGTTTTTGTAACTTGTCCTCAAGTTATATGAAAAGTCACATTTAAGTCTCATAAAACTCATAAAATTGGCAAAGGTTACAAATATGAAGAGTCTAGTTTTAATTAATTGGAGTTATGACTCCATAATTTGTCCTCAAGTTATGGAGGACCAAGAGTTTCTTCATTAAATAAAAAAAAAAAAAAATAATGTAACCTTAATTAATTCCATAAGTTATAAAAATAAAGAAAAGATAATTCTTTTATTAGTTTAAAGTCTTTTATAAGTTATGGAACTTGAAGAGTTTTTGGATTAAAACTACTTTAAACACATAAGTTATGGAATTAATTAGTTTTGAATAGTTTCAAAACTTGCCCTCAAGTTTTGGAATTTGTAAAGTTTTCTCTTATGAATACTTTAATTCCAAGTTAGCCCTTAGAATTTTAAAAGTTAAAATTCAACCCTTATACTTTATAATATTATAAGTTAATAATATATACATGTATAAGAGTAAAGTCGGTCTTACCGCTAGTACGCCTCATTCACGAAGCCGGTCTATAAGGTGGGTATAAGGTTGTTGCCTATAAAATGGCAACTTAATGGGTGTCCACTCTCACCCACCGCTTGCTTGACTGGTGGAGGGTCGTTAGCCGAACGGGTTTGACAGGACAATAATTCTCCCTTCATTAAAAGTATTAATGATAAATACTAAGTAACTAAACTCTTAATAATACCCAATCTTAGTTACTTAGGAAAATGTGAATAAGGTGCTAATCCATGAAATTACACTTTGCACTTTGTTTAAGTCGGTTAGTGGAGCGTGTGTGGTTAACCGGCACACTAACTTGGACTTAACAAGGTAGGTAAAGGGTAACTTAATATTTATCATAGTATCGATGGAGCGTGTGTGGTTAACCGACACATCGATTGAGGGGTAATTTATTAAGGGTACCAAGTAATTTGCATGGTTACTTCACACCTTGTTTTGTGATCCTCGGCATCCCAGTCACAAAACCTGAAGGGCACACTCGAGATTGAAACATGCCATTGAACAGTTCAATGAATCTCAAAGATCTAGGAGTTTCAAAAACCATTTAAAACCTAATAATACATTTCGTTTATCTTGGTGGAAATTGGTGAATCGTCATTCACCTACCTTCAAATTGTTTTATAGCTTGGATTACGGCATACCTCTTCTAAGTTGTAAAATAGTTTGTTGGGTCCTAGCCTTAATATTTCATATTGGGTGTCATATTAAGGACTTTAAAATCAACTATCTTGAATATCTCCCAAAAAGATGTCTGGTTTAGACATTTATGATCCTCCCAAATCTCTTGAAACAAGCTTTCCTAAATGAAGATGATGTCCAATGGAAATCATACTTCTTTCTCCTCCTCCAATTATTCTCCCTAACCCACAAGTACTTGAAAATTTTAAGGTCACTCGAGCCTTATTGGCAAGTAAAGGTCTTGGTGTGATCACATCTTGGAGATGTAGTCACATATTGACAAGCCGGGAGAGTTGGGTGTCAAAGTCTTGAGAAAGTTGGTGGTTCAATCACTTTCTAAGTCACATAGTGAGTTCTTTTGGAACACCTATGAAACAGACTATGACAAGACCCTTAATGATCTTATCTATTTGTTAAGATCAACTTCCTGAAACTTTATGGACATTGACAATGGTGACACTGGAAATACAGGAAAAAAAAACATTCTCTTCCCAAGGAAAGGGATTGACCATAGTCAACTAGGTTGACCAAATGGTAAAGAGAAAAAGGCTAAGTCTGTAATAGTCCTGTGTACCATTATCAAAGGGTCCATATGTTTATATTGCCAAAGTAAGGGTTATTAGTTGCGAAGCTGCCAAATTTACCTAAGGATGTTGAAGTCAATAAGTTTGACTCTAGTTCAGGTAAAGTCCACTATCTAACTCTGTTAAGTTTCTATTCTGAGATTCCTAATACATGATGTGACTGGGTCACATGGTAATGTTTTAAGAATCAAAGAAAAGTAAAGGAACTTAAAGAAAGAATATGCTGAATCTGATCGCGTAGATGGATTTCTATCGCGTAGTTTGAAGATCGGATTCTTGAGCTACTTCTTAGGAGTTATGAGATATTGCTTAGGAATAGATAACAACAAGTTTTCATATGGGTTGTAAGGATAAGTTTTTCCGCATAGTTTAAAATAAAAGAAATTTTTGATTTTATTTATTTTAAATATCCTTACAATGGCATTTGAGGAAAAATTGTTGCTTATATGATTCCATTAATAGCAAGAGTGGAAATATGAAATTGATTCTTTCATTTGTGGTAATGTCTAAATTTATCAAATAAAGGAAAGATTCTCATCACCCAAGTCTCAATTGGACCGGAACTTGGAATCATGCAAGGTGTATAGCATGATGAATGAGAACTTTCAAGTATTGGAAAATTAAGACTAATTACTTATTCACATGGATGTGTGAGTCAAGTAATGGACTAAGGGATCGAGTACATAGTCATGTGCACTGATTAAGTCCACCACAAAAGATTAATAAGACTATTCGTCATAGTTTACTAAAGCTCAGTAAATATGATTATACTTACAAGCATAAGTGTAACTCTGAGACATTGGAAAAGGTTCCAATGTAAGGCAGAGTGAATAAGAAGAATCAACTTAGGCAGAAAGATAAAAGTTTCTCAAATCTGAAAAGATGGGAGAATCCTTTAGTATCATTTTTGTGATCATCTTAATGATTAAGAAACCATATCAAAATTAATTCTCTAAGGAAGTCTTAGTGCATTCTTATGACTAAGAAGAAGGGATCTTGAATTGTTGAAATGGTTAAATCAAGAAGATGAGTCATACTTCGTTCCAATAAAAATCTTAGAGTCATACTCCAAGATTGTAATTTGAGTGACATATCTTAAAGAAAGGTTTAAAACACTTGTCAAATGTAAGAGTAAAAGTTTTCTACTCTTGTACATTTGAAATTGGTAAGTTGTGATGTTTTGGATAAAACAAAGACCAACTCAGGCCAATTGTGTGAAGTGTTTGTCTTGATTAGAATCCACACTATCTCTTGGATGTTTGACAAGGAAGTCTTATAGGTCAAGAGGACAGTGGGAGTCTTAAAGGTCTTGAAATTCTCAAGAACTAATCAAGAATGAAACCTATAGTTCTTCACTAGCACACGACTTGAGGTTTATAACCTATCGTGCTGACATAGTCTGTGCCCATTCCAGTTAAAGTTGAGTTCTTAGAGTTCTCAATTGGTTGCACAACAACTTGGAAGCAATGGCAGGCCCTTGAGCTGCCCGGTGGCAAGAAGTTAAGATAGAGTTCAGTCCATATGAGTTTGGATTTGTCATTATCCTTGTCTTGTGACTATGGTTTTGACAATTCACATGGATAAGAACACATACACCAATAAATCTAAGTGACATAAGGTTTCTCTCTGATTCATGAAAATGATGGTGAGGAAACACTTTCACTAAGTAGATTTTAGTTAGATAGCAATTGTGATATTTGTATTCTCAAAGTCGTTAGTGGAGCGTGTGTGGTTTACCGGCACACTAACCTGGACTTGTGAGAAGTGGCAAAAAGGTCTAACCATTATGATTACGACATCCCTCTTCATAATTGTTTAGACACACAAGTGTGCTATCTAAGGGAAGGTGTATGATTTTGATAAAGTTCTATCAAAACAATCCAGTATCAGAAATCTTAACTTTGGTAAGAAAGTCAATAAAGTATTGATTTCTAGAAGTCCAGCTGATTTCTGAGTACATGTCAAAGCTAGTGGGAGCATAAGTGTTATGCTAATAATCATCATGTTAGTGGGAGCATGATAATTATGATAAGTATTGCAAGTTAGCAATATTAATTATAGAAAACAAAAGGTTTCAATTGGGAAAAAGTTGTTTTGCTATAATTAAGGGAGAGGAAATTATACTTCATCTCAAATCTATAAGCTTAGATCGTGAGGTTTTAATCATTTAGTCAAGAATATATATGAATTTCATGTTGGAATGGCTCAACATAAGGAAATTCTGTATATGGGTCCATTATTTGAATTCTAAAACTCGATTATGATTACGGCATCCCTTTTCATAATTTGAATTATGAGAACTTGGCAAATAGAAATGGAAATTTTATAGCAAAAGACTGGTTTAGTCTTTATGTGAGACATCATGAATCGTGTCCCATATGCTTCGGATATAGGACCGATTACATGTGCTATATTCATCCTTTCTAAAATTTTCCAAATGCCTAGGGCATTAAGAAGGGAAAAAGGTTTAGAACTGGATATGACTAAAAGGATTAAACAATTGTCGAGGACAATCTAAGGTTTACCAAAGATTGGTTGCTCAAGGACAATTGGAAGTACAGTGATAATTCTGGAAGGACCATATTGACATAATCTGTAAGGAGGCAACTCTTGTTCAGAAGTAATAGTCACAATGAATTCGGAAATGTTTCAAAGTTAGAATTTTCAATCTGTGTAAGATTAAGGAAATTTAATGCAAGAAGGATGTTTCCAAGGAGTTGATCTCCTTTGGAATACTCTGTAATGATTGTTGCCAAGTCTTTGTGAATTTGTGCATAATCGTTACAAGAGGATCAATGCATATAAGTTTAGAATCTAACAGATTTCAGTAAATGGCATGAATTTGGAATTCTTGCATTTGCAGTAAGGATTTGGGAGTGTGAAAAGAGAATCATTGAAGCTATGTTCAATTGATCTAGTTCACAAAGTAAAGATCATAGACAAACATAGTATGCATACTTGGTGTATGGCATGACTAGTGTTTAGAAAAAACATAGTGTACATACTTGGAGCGTGGGACAACTATTGTTTTAAATTCAAGAATAAAGTTGATAGCTGAAACAGTACACAATGAATAAATGTGTAATCATATGGTGATAAATAAAAGGTGTTTTACTTATATTCATAAGTTCTGAGACCATATTGGATTCAATTATTATTGTGTTTCACTTTACATGTTTTGACTTCCCGAATAAAGTAGGTTATTCTTTCGGAATGACTACGTTATTCAAACCATCCACAGTCGGTCATATGTTGGAAGTAGATATGAATTAAGACTGTCATGGGTTGGCTTGTAGAGGTCTAAGTTATTGGACAAAGGGCTACAACACTCATGAGTGCTCATAAGTTCTGAGTATTGGATTCAACCCGCGCTCATTAGAATCACTTCATGGATTTTATCACGAGTGATCATGAGACGATAATATCTTATATTCTTCAAACCTAGAGATATGAGTTGTTACTATGAGTTGATAGTACATTGATTGCACGAAACGCATTGGTAACTCGATGTTATAAAACGTGTCTTTGTGTATGATTCAACAAGTAGTAGAACAAGCCATATGAGTCGAAGTTTAGCCATTCCTTTTACCTTCGGGATAAAAGCGATATCTGTGGGCTCCTCGATGATTTGATGATGACAAATGGAAGTGCTCGGCCGGGCCAGGACTGATTTGATTTGTTCAATTAGTCAGTCGTCATAAATCGGAAATCGGGAAACAACAAATGGACAGAGAGAATGATTATAATCCATGTCTCAGTCCATATGATATCTAGAATGGAGGAATATGTGATCACTTATCTAATGGACAAGTCATTGACAAAGGTCAGAGTTCATCTACAAGGTCAGAGTTCGACAGAAGCTTTTGAGAGCTACGATTTCTAGTTGGTTCCTGAAGTCATACGTAATAATAGTTTTAGACTTATCCAAGTGGGAGACTGTTGGATTAATGTCTAAGTCCATAACTATAATTGGTAAGACTTGACCTGACCCGGCATGGTCCATTTGGGTTGCATACCGTCATGCACTTGGATAGACTAAATGAGAGAAATAAGACACTTATGGTTATTAATATATTATAAGTTCTAGTATATTAATAATAAGAATAATAAGATTATTTAATTAGTATTGATCAAGAATTAATCTAGGATTAATTAAGTGATCAAAAGAAGACTAATTAAATATATGGGTTGATTGTGTAAATCATCCATACTTGTATAGTGGGCTAATGCTCCATGGATTATCTAGTTGGGCCAAAACCCATATGATGCTCCATGGATGCTCCATGGTGTATTTGAACCCATGGATCCAAGGAAATGGAAAGCCATGACAATTAGGGTTTACCCTAATTGTATAACTATATAAGCATCTTATTCTTGAGGAAAAATCGGCCACTAGTGAGAGTAAGAAAGGGCTAGCCGATTTTCATGAAGTGTAGAATTCTCTCAAGTTATTCTAAGTGTTTTGATGATTGTGAACCATTTGAGGTGTCACACTTGGGGCACCAGGCACTCAAGGTTCATGAAGACATTCTACATCAAAGAGGTATGTATTCTATCTTGTTATATTGATAGTTTTGTATGCTAGATTAGGATAATACCTTGGATGTTCATATTTGCATGTATAATAGAGAAAACATAGATCCAAGGTATTTAGGGTTGCATGTACACTTAGGAGTGTTAGAATGCTCATAACCCAATAGTGGTATCAGAGCCTAGGCTTGTTTTCTTGTTATACCTGCAATAGAAGCTGAAAAATCGAAATTGGTGCTGTCAGCCCAGCAGACTCACCGAGTCCATGAAGGGACTCGACGAGTCCAAGGCAAAATGCATCCAACTCGCCGAGTTGTGTTCATGCACTCGACGAGTTGGACCCCAGACAGCATATTTTCGAGTTTTTTGGCTATAAATGGACTAGGAACATTACCCTAAGTTGTTTTTAAACTTATAAATTTGTTTTTTTAATGTGGTAATGTTCATGCTAATCCATTTTCAAAGATAATTGTCAATAGATTCATGTTTTGTATTAGTTTAAAGGTTAGACTAATTACATGAAAAGTTTGATTTGAATTATCTTGTTCTTATGAGTTGCTTAGATTAATAGAAAAGTTGAGTGAAAAAGTTGTTTTCAATCCAAATTAATCTAAGAGTTGATTCTAAAATGTGTTTTTGTAACTTGTCCTCAAGTTATATGAAAAGTCACATTTAAGTCTCATAAAACTCATAAAATTGGCAAAGGTTACAAATATGAAGAGTCTAGTTTTAATTAATTGGAGTTATGACTCCATAATTTGTCCTCAAGTTATGGAGGACCAAGAGTTTCTTCATTAAATAAAAAAATAAAATAAAATAATGTAACCTTAATTAATTCCATAAGTTATAAAAATAAAGAAAAGATAATTCTTTTATTAGTTTAAAGTCTTTTATAAGTTATGGAACTTGAAGAGTTTTTGGATTAAAACTACTTTAAACACATAAGTTATGGAATTAATTAGTTTTGAATAGTTTCAAAACTTGCCCTCAAGTTTTGGAATTTGTAAAGTTTTCTCTTATGAATACTTTAATTCCAAGTTAGCCCTTATAATTTTAAAAGTTAAAATTCAACCCTTATACTTTATAATATTATAAGTTAATAATATATACATGTATAAGAGTAAAGTCGGTCTTACCGCTAGTACGCCTCATTCACGAAGCCGGTCTATAAGGTGGGTATAAGGTTGTTGCCTATAAAATGGCAACTTAATGGGTGTCCACTCTCACCCACCGCTTGCTTGACTGGTGGAGGGTCGTTAGCCGAACGGGTTTGACAGGACAATAATTCTCCCTTCATTAAAAGTATTAATGATAAATACTAAGTAACTAAACTCTTAATAATACCCAATCTTAGTTACTTAGGAAAATGTGAATAAGGTGCTAATCCATGAAATTACACTTTGCACTTTGTTTAAGTCGGTTAGTGGAGCGTGTGTGGTTAACCGGCACACTAACTTGGACTTAACAAGGTAGGTAAAGGGTGACTTAATATTTATCATAGTATCGATGGAGCGTGTGTGGTTAACCGACACATCGATTGAGGGGTAATTTATTAAGGGTACCAAGTAATTTGCATGGTTACTTCACACCTTGTTTTGTGATCCTCGGCATCCCAGTCACAAAACCTGAAGGGTACACTCGAGATTGAAACATGCCATTGAACAGTTCAATGAATCTCAAAGATCTAGGAGTTTCAAAATGTACCTAGATCTCAAGAAACAATACTGGTGGCCAAACATGAAAGCCGAGATCGATATGTTTGTGGGCAAGTGTCTTACTTGCACAAAAGTGAAAGTCGAGTACCAGAAACCCTCGGGTCTGCTCCAGCAACCCAAGATACCCGAGTGGAAATGGAAGATGATTACCATGGATTTCATCACCGAGTTACCCAAGTGTCCGAGTAGGTACGATACCATTTGGGTAATTGTCGATCGTTTGACCAAACCCGCTCAATTTATTCCTATCAAAGAATGCTCAAAATGGAAAGACTCACACGAATTTACATCCAGGAGGTAGTTTGACTGCATGGTGTACCTGTGTCCATTATCTCTAATCGAGATAGCAGGTTTACCTCTAGATTTTGGCAGTCTCTTCAGAAGTCTCTTGGAACTAAAGTAGACCTGAGCACGACTTATCACCCTCAAAATGACGGACAGAGTGAGAGAACTATCCAAACCCTAGAATGCATGCTTAGGGCATGTGTCATCGATTTCGGACAATCGTGGGACACACACTTTCCTTTGATCGATTTCTCATACAACAACAGTTACCACACCAATATCAAGGCTGCTTCGTTCGAAGCCCTCTACGGTCGCAAGTGCAGATCCCCTCTGTACTGGGCCGAGGTAGGAGACACGCAGCTAGCCAAGAGTCAATTCCCCGACAGTGCTCTCACTGGTCCTAAAATCATCCATGAAACCACCAAAAATATCATCCAAATCCGAGAAAGATTGAAAACTTCACGAGATCACCAAAAGAGTTACGCTGACATACGATGGAAACCTCTGGAGTTCCAGGTTGGAGATTGTGTCCTGTTAAAGGTCTCGCCCTGGAAAGGCATGGTACGCTTTGGAAAGCGTGGGAAACTTAATCCGAGGTACATTGGACCCTTCGAGATCCTCACCAGGATCGGTCCGGTAGCCTATAAACTTCGATTACCTCACGAGCTTAGTAACATCCATCCCGTCTTCCATGTCTCAAATCTTAAAAAGTGTCTATCCGATGAAACCCTCATGATTCCCCTTGACGAGATCAAAATCAATGAGAACTAAAACTTTGTGGAAGAAACCATCGAAATCATGGATCAAGAGATCAAACGTACGAAACAAAGTCGCATCCCGATAGTGAAGGTTCGCTGGAATGCCAAGCGGGGACCAGAATTCACTTGGGAGCGTGAAGACTCGATGAAACAGAAGTATCCGCATCTCTTTCCAAATCCATGATTTGTATCTGAATTCTGAATTTCGGGACGAAATTCTCTCTAATGGGGGGATAATGTGACAACCTGTAATTTATTCCGTCACTAAAACCGTTCCCATCGAATAAAACCGCCGTATTAAATTCGTTCCGTTAACCTTTGCGTTAAATTAATTTTATCGTGACATTTATTTTGATTTCCTAAATGTCGGATTGTGTTATAATCATTAAAATATTTTCCATATTAGTTTGGAAAATTATTATTTTCATGTAAATCGTAATTACGACAATTTTATCGGGTTCGACCAGAAGCACCGTCTAACGACAGTATCGGGTAGAATTCATCCAGGCCACAAAATCAACCCCTATATAAGGGATTGAGTGACATCATTTTAAGGCTTTTACTCTCTCTCTAAAAACTTTCTCTCTCTACACTTTCTCTAGAACTCAAAAGTGGTCCAAAAACCTCATTTCAAGCATCATTTGGTAAGAAATCCATCCAAAACTTGTTGTTTAACTTGAATAGCATGCAAATCCTTGTTGGAATCACCCAAAACACATATGAATATGTGTTTACGGTTTGGGGTCCCTCCCAAAACCGTGAACACCACATATGAGGGTTTTGAAGCCTCAAAACCCCTCCAAAACACTTCTAGGGCTTAGATTCGACATAGAAACTTGCATGCATGGACTAAGAACCCCAAAATCATGAAATTTGATGTATGAACATGAGCTTAAGGCCCAAGAACCTTCTTCGACTGTAAACCCCCATGCATGAACCGTAAACACATCTTAAGGTGTTAAAAATGCCCTTAAACACCACCATAAGCTTCCAAACGTGTCTAGGACCTTCTAATTCATCATTTGAAGCACCAAATCATTCACGAAGGGAACAAACATGAGTTTATGGCCCAATAACATTCTTGGACCATAAACCCACCTCCTTAGGCTGTAAACACCCCTCAAAGGGTGTTAAGGTGCCTTTAACCCCCTTGAATAGCTTGGTTTTGGACTAGAATCACATGTGATTAACCTACAAACACCAACACCCATGAATCATGAACAAACATGAGTTTACGGTTGTGAACTCATGAGTTTTAGGTGGTAAACTCCCCAAGAACATCTCCTTAGACCATAAACTCATTTCCCAAGGCCATTTCAAGTCCCGATCACTTCCTAAGCCATGAAATCGACCACAGAACCTTCCCGTGTGCATTGTATGACCATTTGGCATCCAAGAACCCACCATCCATGATTTTACGGCCATAAACTCATGGGGATATGGTCAATGTACCGTACACTCCTCAAAGAGTTTATTTTTGAATAGTAAACTCCATATTTAGGTCCTATACTCCTAACACTTGAATTGAAGTGTTTTCACGGCTTGGAGTGCATATTCATGTCTAATTAGTGATTCAAAGTCTAATTAGATACAATTTCATATCATTTCACATTACATAGGAACCTCGTGCGTAATCAAGCCCCGAATCGACACATAGCATCCAAACCGACACGTTTTCTCGTCAGGTGAGTTCATACCCCTACCCATTATCAATGTTTTCACTGTTTCCAGGGTGGGGGGAATACAAGCAAAGTACAAGTGATACTTGTACTCAAAACTTGTTTTATATATGTTGTGTTTCATATTACATATGATTTTAACACTGACAGTCGTAATAAACAACCGTTTGAACTTACAGGACACATTATCATGTTATTTGTGAATTACATTTTAAATTGTTGTATTTATATTTTCACAAATGTTTTCCCACATTATAATAGTTAAAAGCATAACATTTGAACATGGTTTTGTCCTCGGTAACACTCCACAGAAATACGTGAGTGGAGGATAGTCATTTGATCTTTCAATATTATTACTAGTAAATTTGTTAATCCTATAATTGGAGACACGTCCTCGGTGAACACTCCACAGAGATACGCGAGTGGAGGACCGCCCCCGTAACCAGAATCTCTTAGATAGGGAGCGTGAATTGAGTGTATAGATCTATACGGGGTTGAGTACCCCGCACCTGGCTGCTAGCCACAGCTGAATCGAAAGCTTCAAGGGTGACAAAGTCATATAGGGTGATGGACCATTTATTGGCTTACTTAGTCTATTGTATGGTTATCGAACTCGCAATTTGGATAACAGAGATTTACATAATAGTAATAATGGATTAAGCAACTAGCTTACTAGGTATTTATTAGTTTTATAAACGTGTTAAAACTAATACAATTTCAGCGTACATCTTTTACATTACATTTTGGGATTGGTGAACTAATATACACTTTACAAGGGTAACCAGGTTTTCAGTAAACATCTTTCACATTAGGAAAATATGGGATTTTCCTGGGATCTCAGTTGAACATAACCAGAACCGTGTAACCTAACAGTTAACAAAACATTACTTTTAAGAAAATATGGGATTTTCTTGGGTCGTAACTTTTTCAGAAACCAAAAGGAAACTCACACATTTTCACAAAACAAAAACGCTTATGAACTCACCAACTTTATGCTGATTTTTAAAATGCTTGTATTCTTAGGTCGGCATTAGACAGGTACCCGATGATCCTGTTGGCGAAGACGGAGTGCGTAGAAGACTCGTCTTGCTTTTGTTTATATATACATATGTATCACATTGTACAACTTTACTTTTGGAACAAATGTAAATTTCTATATGTAATGTAATGGTTGTTTACTTTACTTACTATTTGCATTAGATTTGATACTCAATGTGGAGTCTGCCCCGGAAATGATTCCACCTTAGTTTTCGAGGTGTGACATGTTGGTCGAAATCCAAGGTCTCCGATGAAGTTCTTTAGCCATATTGCCTCCTTCGACGCTTCACTTGTAGCTATGTACTCTTATTTGAATGTTGAATCAACTACAATCTCATGTTTGGAACTTTTCTAAGTTACTGCTCCTCCATTTATGGTAAATACCCTACTCGAATGAGAGTGGAAATTATCTCTTTCGGTCTGAATGTTGGCATCTCTATACTTTATTACTGTCAAGTCATCATTCCTACCGAGGGTAAGGTCCTAGTCCTTAGTCCTCCATAGGTACTTAAGAATGTTCCCTTGATATCTAGTAACCTTGGTCAAAGAAAAGGCTACATCAGGGCGAGTACATATCAGAGCATACATGATCGAGCTAAATGTAGAAGCATATTGTATTCGACTCATTTACACTTTCTCAGCATTGATACTCGAACTCTAAGTCCTACTCAGTTTGTTATTGCTCTAGATAGGTAAATTCTCCTTTCTTGGAGTTCTTCATGTTAAAACGTTTCAACACCTTATCCAAGTAGGTACTTTAACTAAGTCCTATTAGACTTTTACTCATATTTCTTAATATCCTTATTCCTAGAATGTAAGCAGGTTCTCTGAGGTCCTTCATAGCGAAACACTTCCCAAGTCAGGACTTAACTTCTTGCTAGGTTGGGATGTCGTTTCCTATGAGCAATATGTCATCTACATACAGTACAAGAAAGCTAACTATACCCCTACTATATTTGATATACACACATGACTCATCCTCGCTTATGGAAAAACCAAACTCTTTGACTTTCTCATTAAAACAAAGATTCCATGTATGAGATGCTTGCTTTAATCCATAAATGTATTTCTCAAGCTTACACACTCTATTAGGGTACTCTGCTTTGATAAAACCCTCTGGCTGATTCATGCAAACATCTTCAACCAAATTTCCAATAAGGAAAGTGGTTTTGATGTCCGTTTCCCATATTTCATAATCATGAAATACAGGTATGGTTAACAACACCCTAATCATGAAATCATAGTCAACTCCACGAGTTTGGGTAAAGCCCTTCACAACCAATCGTGCCTTATAAGTGTGTACTTTCCCATTCATGCCAGTCTTCTTATTGAAGATCCATTTGCACCCGACTGTCTTATGACCTGGTACATTGTGAACCAAGTTCCAAAATTGATTGTCATACATGGACTGAATCTCACTGTCCATTGCCTCTAGCAAACTCGGGGCCTGCCATGTGTTCCTTGTAGTTGTTAGGTTCATCCAAATTTATCAGTGTACTATCACTAATAAATGTATCACCTTCAGTAGTAATATGAAAACCATAAAACTCATGTGCCATTCTAACTTTACTGGAACATCATAGAGGTACAAACTCATCAATACGTTGAACAGGAGTTTCCTCCTCGGATCGAGGCATCTTTATCTTTCCGCCCAATTGATTCTCCACTTCTTGTTTAAACTCTTTGAACTTTTCAAAGATTTATGACTTATGCTTAATTAAGTAGACATACCCATATCTACTATAATCATCAGTAAAAGTTATATAGAAGTGGTTAGCATCCCTTGTGGCGGATGTGAAAGGTCCACACACATCGGTGTGTATGAGATCCAACAAACCGTCACCCAAGAACCAGTTAACGGTTACTTGGTCCTCTTTCCAAGTAAAAACGATTCACATGTTTTATTTTACTTTAAGTAAAATGACTCAACACTCCATCCTTTTCGAGTTGGGCTATGTGCTTCTTGTTGACATGTCCAAGACGATAATGTTGTAATCATGATTTATCCAAACCATTTGACGAATTGATATGTAACACACTATTTCCTAAGTTATCTACAACCATCACAATTTCATATATACCATTACAAGGTAATGATTCAAAATAAAATCTTCCATTTTAATAATCATTAATACTACCAATCTCATTATTTAATAAAAAAGTAAAACCTTGTTCATACAAACTATGAAAGGAAATAATATTTCTCGCCCTATCAGAAGAGTAGCAACAGTTATTCAATTCTAAATTTAACCCACTACTAAGTAATAAAGAATATACTCCAATCTTATGCATGATTAAGTAGAGCAAATTCTTGTTGGTAAAGGAGTTCAGAGTCAATTACATCTGAATCAGGATTACTATACGCAAGATAGTTAGTACTTGGAATTTGAACAGGTTGAACTGCGGATTTGAAATTGTACGAAGTGGATGGGTTAAGAATTGACGGTTCAAAGGAACTAACGAGAGCAAGAGGACCTCCAGAGCGTTCCCTTAGGGTCTGAGCAATGTTTGACTCATGACCTTGAAGTTCATCAAATAGTTGGTAAAGTTTCAGCTTCTTCAGAGATCAATTGCCTTGAAGACATTATTCCACGTTTCCCCATCCTTTACCAAGGTTATTTATAAACTTAAGATTGTACTCCAAATAAGTTCGGACAATCCCACGAGCAGTCATTTTATTGACTACGATTAGGGGGGTTTGTTCTTCGCGTTTTTCATAAAAACGGGTTTTTCATCAGGTAGAAATCGTTTTTTTGGTCATAACTAGCAAGGGGGTGGCAGCGTGCACGACCAGAAGCTAGGGTTTTCAAGGAGTTTACGGCTGGAAACGGTTTACGGTCCGAGGCCTTGGAGTTTACGGTCATTGGTGAGCTTACGGTGCGAGAGTTTGCAGTCAGCAGTGCGTTCGAGCCTTGTTTATCGAGTCCAAATTTCGCGGCCAGCAGGAGTCCTTGCAGGCACGCCTTTATTTAAAAAAAGGGAAGCGAAATTGAGGATGCCTGGGATCGAACCCGGGTCTCCCAATCTTTCCTCCATCGCGCCTTACCAGTTGGTCTAGGAAGTCTCTGTTGGGTTTTGAGCATTCTTGCAAATATGAACTTTCCAAGGTATTCATCCTAACTAGCATAATAACATTGATTCAAATGAACATATCAAGTTATAAATACATACCTCTTTGATGTAGATTATCTTCATGAAGCTTGATTTCCTAGTGCCCCAAGTGTGACACCTCAAATGGTTCACACAACACCAAATACACTTGGAATAGATTGAGAGAACATACACACTTCATGAAATCGGCTAGCCCTTCATTCTCACACATAGTGGCTGATTTCTTGAGCCATGGGATTCTTTTATATGGTGGCTATTAGGGTTACACCATGTAACTCATAACTTTACCCATTCCTTATGCTCCATGGATTTTAACCTCCATGGAGTATCCATGGGTCACCCCATGGACTTAGTCCAACATAATGAATCTTGGATCACAAGCCCACATACATAGGAATGAATGATTTACACAATCAACCAATATATTTAATTAGTCACCTTTTGATCACTTAATTAATTCCAAATTAATTCTTGATCAATACTAAATAAATAACCTTATTAATATATTAGAACTTATAATATATTAACAAACCTTAAGTGTTATTTCTCTCATTATAGTCTATCCAAAGGCATGATGTCATGCAACCCAAATGGACCATGCCGGGTCGGGTCATGTCTTACCAATTATAGTTATGGACTTAGACATTAATCCAGTATTATCCCACTTGGATAAGTCTAAAACTATTATTGCGTATGACTTCAAGAACCGACTGGCAATCGTAGCTCTCCAAAGCTTCTGTCGAACTATGACCTTGTAGATGAACTCTGACCTTTGTCAATGACTTTGCCATTAGATAAGGGATCATATATTCCTCCATTCTAGATATCATATGGACTAAGACATGGATTATAATCATTCTCTCTGTCCATTCGTTGTTTCCTGATTTCCTATTTATGACGACTGACTAATTGAACAAATCAAATCAGTCCAAGCCCGGTTGAGCACTTACATTTGTCATCACCAAATCATCGAGGGGCCCACAAATATCACTTTTATCTCAAAGGTAAAAGGAATGGATAAACTTCGACTCATATGGCTTGTTCTACTACTTGTTGAATCATACACAAAGGAACGTTTTATACCATCGAGTTACCGAATGCATCTTTATGCAATCAATGTACAACCAACTCATAGTAACAACTCATATCTCTAGGTTTGAAGAATATAAGATATTATCGTCTCATGATCACTCGTGATAAAATCCACAAAGTGATTCCAATGAGCGCGGGTTGAATCCAATACTCAGAACTTATGAGCACTCATGAGTGTGGTAGCCCTTTTTCCAACATCTTAGACCTCTACAAGCCAACCCATGCCAGTCTTAATTCATATCTACTTCCAACATATGACCGACTGTGGATCGTTTGAATAACTTAGTCATCCAGAACAAGGACCTAGTTATTCTGGAAGTTAAAACATACAAAGTGAAACACAATAATAATTGAATCCAATATGATATCAAAACCTATGAACATAAATAAAACATCTTTTATTTATCACCATATGATTAGACATTATTCATTGTAAACTGACACAGCTATCAACTTTATTCTTGAATTTAAAACAATACAATGTCCCATGCTCCAAGCATGTACACTATGTTTTCTAAACAATAGTCATGCCATACACCAAGTATGCATACTATGTTTGCCTATGATCTTTACATTGTGAAATACATCAATTGAACATAACTCCAATGATAATCTTTTCACAATCCCAAATCCTTACTGCAAATGCAAGAATTCCAAATTCATGCCATTTATTGAAATTTGTTAGATTCTAAACTTATATGAATTGATCCTCTTGTAATGGTTATGCACAAAGTCAAAAACACTTGACAACAACCATTACAGAGCATTCCAAAGGAGATCAGCTCCTTGGAAACATCTTTCTTGCATTAAGTTTTCTAATCTTACACAAATTAAATAATTTCTAACTTTGAAATATTTCTAGATTCCATTTTGACTATCACTTCTGAACAAGAGTTGCCTCCTTACAGATTATGTCAATATGGTCCTTACAGAATTATCACTATACTTTCAACTATCCTTGAGCAACCAATCTTTGGTAAACCATAGATTGTCTTTGACAATTGTTTAATCCTTTTAGTCATATCCAAATCTAGACCTTTTCCCTTCTTAATGCCCCATGCATTTGGAAAATTTTAGAAAGGATGAATATAGCACATGTAATCGATCCTATATCTGAAGCATATGGGACACGATTCATGATGTCTCACATAAAGACTAAACTAGTCTTTTTCTATAACATTTCCATTTCTATTTGTCAATCTCTCATAATTTAGATTATGAAAAGGGATTCCGTAATCATAATCGAGTTTTAGAACGCAAATAATGGACCCATATACAAAATTTCCTTATATTGAGCCATTCCAACATGAAATTCATATATATATATATATATATATATATATATATATATATACATATATATCCTTGACTAAATGTGATTAAAACCTCAATCTAAGCTTTTAGATTTGAGATGAAGTATAATTTCCTCTCCCTTAATTATAGCAAAACAACTATTGCCCAATTGAAACTTTTTGTATTCTATAATTAACATTGCTAACTTGTAATACTTATCATAATTAACATGCTCCCACTAACATGATGACTATTAGCATAACACTTATGCTCCGACTAGCTTTGAAATCTACTCAGAAATCAGATGGACTTCTAGAAATCAATACTTTATTGACTTTCTTACCAAAGTTCAGATTTCTGATACTAGATTGCTTTGATAAAACTTTATCATAATCATACACCTTATTTTAGATAGCTCACAGGTGTGTCTAAACAATTTTAAGAACTATGAAAAGGGATGCCGTAATCATAGTCTTGATTGTTTAGACCTTTGCCACTTCTCACAAGTCCATGTTAGTGTGCCAGTAAACCACACACGCTCACTAACGACTTTGAGAATGAAAATATCAAAATTGCTATCTAGCTAAAATCTACTTAGTGAAAGTGTTTCCTCACCATTATTTTCATGAATCGGAGAGAAACCTTATGACTCTTAGATTTAATGGTGTATGTGTTCTTATCCATGTGAATTGTCAAAACCATAGTCACAAGACAAGGATAATGACAAATCCAAACTCATATGGAATGAACTCAATCTTAATTTCTTGCCACCTAGTAGCTCAAGGACCTGCCATTGCTTCGATGTTGTTGTGCAACCAATTGAGAACTCCAAGAACTCCAAAGCCAACTTTAATTAGAATGGGCACAGAATATGTTAACATGATAGGTTATGAACCTCAAGTCGTGTGCTAGTGACGAACTTCGAGTTTTATTCTTGATTAGTTCTTGAGACTTTCAAGACCTTTAAGACTCCCATTATCCTCTTGACATATAATACTTTCTTGTTAGATATCCAAGAAATAGTGTGGATTCTAATCACGACAAACACTTCACACAATTAGCCTTAGTTGGTCTTTGTTTTATCCAAAACATCACAACTTACCAATTTTAAATACAAGAGTAGAAAACTTTTACTCTTACATTTGACAAGTGTTTTAAATCTTCTTTAAGACATGTCACTCAAGTTACATTCTTAGAGTATAACTCTAAGAATTGTTTTTGGAACGAAGTATGAATCATCTTCTTGATTTAACCACTTCAACAATTCATAGCTCCTCTTCTTAGCTATCAGAATGCACTTAGAGGATGAATTGTGATAAGGTATCTTAATCATTAAGATGATCAGATAACATGATACTAAAGTACTCTCCCATCTTTTCAAATTTGAGAAACTTTTATCTTTCTGCCTAATTTGACTATTCTTATTCATTTTGCCTTACATTGAAACTTTTCCAATGTTTCAGAATTATACTTAAACTTGTAAGTATAACCATATTTATTGAATTTAAGTAAATCATGATGAATAGTTTTATCGATCTTTTGTGGTGGACTTAATCAGTGCACAAGAATGTGTACTCGATCCCTTAGTCCGTTACTTGACTCACACATCCATGTGAACAAGTAGTTAGTCTTAAAATTTCCAATGCTTGAAATTTCTCATTCATCATGCTATACAACTTGCATGATTCCAAGTTCCGGTCCAATTGAAACTTGGGTGATGAGGATCTTCCCTTATTTGGTAAATTTAGACATTACCACAAATAAAAGAATCAATTTCATATTTCCACTCTTGCTATTAATGGAATCATATAAGCAACAAATTTTTCACAAACACCATTGTAAGGATACATAAAATAAATAAAATTAAAAACTTTGAGGAAATACTTATCCTTACAATCCATATGAAAACTTCTGTTTATCTATTCCTAAGCAATATCTCATAACTCTTAAGAACTAGCTCAAGAATCCAATCTTTAAACTATGCTATAGAAATTCATCTACGCGATCAGATTTAGCATATTCTTTCTTTAAGTTTCTTTACTTTTCTTTGATTCTTAAAACATCACCATGTGACCCAGTCACATCATGTATCAAGAATCTCAGAATAGAAACTTAGCAGAGCTAGATAATGGACTTTACGTGAAGTAGACTCAAACTTGTTGACTTTAACACCCATAGTGAAGAGGTCTTAAGATCAATCAATATATCAAACAATGATGGTGAATAAGATAAAGAGCAATTCACGAAGAAAAACTTTCACTAAGAAAGATAATCTCACAAAGAGATTATCGTGTGCACAAAGCAGCGATTAGGGTTTGTGAAAAGCGTTGTCTTTCACAAGCCGATACAAATGATTATATACTGCTATTCTAGACAATCCCTACAAATCAGTGATATGCCAGCTAACTAATTAAGATAACTAAGGAAACACGATAACTAAAAGATTTACTACAAGATTTGTTACAATGCACAGAACAAACTAAACTAATACAAACTAAGCAGTTGACACACTAGTGCTGATACTGAGATATGTGCTGACGCTGAGTCTGTTTTAAACATTATCATATTTCAAGGTTTGACCTTACAATCTCCCCCCATATGATGATGTTCAAAACAAACTAAATTGAGACACCTCTGGAAAGGAATTCTTCATACTCAGCTTCAACTTCAATTTTGACTGGCCAGTAAGGACTATCCAGCAACTCCTGTCTTCTGCTCAGCAGCTCCATGGCAATAAGAATGTGAAATTCTCTGGATAAATCTTGATGACTCATGCACATTTGCCTTAAGCCAACAAGGTGAGTGGTTGGAGCTTTTGGGATCTCAGTAGTTCGCTGAAAACACATCCTCCTATTTTTATCAAGATAGAACATCCCGTGTTCAGGAGCAGAGATAAATTGATGCTGAACCGGATCAACACTGAGAGGAAGAGAATTGTTAATTTCACCAGCATCAAAGTCTAGAACCAATACATCTTCACCATCAACTTGAAACTTGGTTCTTCGAGATCTAGGAACTGACGACCTTTGGCCTTGATGCTGAGGTCGTTCCTTAGGAACAAGATCCAAACGCAGAACTTTCTGGATCAGCAGATGAAGAGCACAAATCAGTTCCGAAGAGTGAGCTGAGGTTTGCTTGGATGCTAGATCGAGCAGTTCCATCCATTCCGAATATCCAAATCTGATCAGCTAATCCCTCTTGACAACTTCAGTATATGAATGCTGAGGACCTTGACGAGTGATCAGCAACGTAAGGATTTTCTCGTTTCGAGGTTTGGAAGCTTTGACTTTGATGATCTTATCACCACACATTCGCCGATTAAGAACATCTTCAAATCTCTTTCGATCAATCCGGTCAAGAACACTGTCAGTCTTAGGCTAACTAGGGCCAGGAGGAGGTTGAGAAGACTGAGCCTTGGACTGAAATTCCAGGAACTTCTGCATCTGAGCTTCAAAGGATCCCTTGGCCTGAAGTTTGTGCTGAATAATAGATTCATCAGCTTGAGCAATATTCTTTAGAAGCTGAGCTCGATTGGCTGCATCAAGAATTTGCTTGACTTGATCAGGGGACATGTTCCATTCAGCGGCAAGGTTTGAAATACTGACAATGGACTTGGGTTTCTTCAGAGTCAGAGAAGTATCAATTTGAGATTGATCTAAGTCAGTATTTGCTACCTTACGCTTTCGAGATGGCGAATGAGATTCTTCACTGGCAACATCCGAATCCTCTCCTTGAACCGGAAAGATGGGATCAGCAGTAAGATCAGCTGATATCAGATGAGATTTTTCAAGGTCATCTGAACTTTCTTGCTGAACTGGAACAAGAGGATTAATGAAGTTCATGTCAAGAATTTGACATTCATCATCAGGTTCATCATGCTCTTCATCATGTTCACTATCTTCAATCAGTTTTTCAGTAGCTGCTGGACTATTATGCCCCACAGAATCAGACTCAGGAATGGGCGTGGGTGAATTATGCTGAATGATTGTGTCTTTCTCATTTGGTTCACCATCAGCATGATCATCAGCATCAGCATCATCATCAGAATCTCCCCCTTTTTGAGCATCCTCAGATTTGGGACTAGAGGGAGAAGTAAGTAGGAAAACCTCCTTTATCTGTTGAACATCACCCTCAATACGAAGTAGACGCTGACTCATGTCCCGAGTCAGTGTCATGAGTTCAGAAAATGTAGAAGTGGGAATTTGAACAACTGAGGTGACTGGAGAAACTGGAGAGCTAGGTGGCATCCTCGGAGAAGAATGTTGAGCTGCTGGTGACGGATGCTCTCCCTGAGATGGTTGCTCCCCCTGATTCATGGAATCTTTTGGTGTTGAGGAAGCTTTGTCAGTATCCAAGATGATGTGATGAGAAAGTTGAGGAGAGAAATGACCACCATCATGGTGTTCAACCTCTTGATCAGCATGATCCACATGATTACCCTCAGCACCTCCTTCATCAGTGTCAGCGGTGAGAGAAGGCACAGTGTATGGATTTACAATCCATTCTCTCATCCTATCGGAGATTCCAATGTTAGTATCCAAAAGATCATCCTGATACATACGAACAGACATTCGAGGGCATTGGATGGGATTGCCGGAGTGAGAGAAGTAATATTCAGCGAAGAATTTGTCGAACACCAGAGCAATCCAACGTGGAAACGGAACATGATTAGCACGCACATTTGCACGAAGAAGCTGAACAAGCTGATCAAAGAATAGAGCCCCATAATCTAGTATTTTGTTGAGAAGAAGGGAGCAGACGCCTTGTTGCTCATAAGTACTTAACTGATCACCACTTCGAGACTTGTGACCCACACACTTGTATAGAGCACCAGTGAAAAATTTCCAACCTGGGGTCATACACTGACGCAAAATAAGAGCTGATCGAGTACCAGCCTTTGAGTGATCATAACCCAGTTGATCAAACATACGTTTACACCTTTCAATAGTGGGAGGTTCAGAGAAAGGTTCAAAAATAGGTAACCTTAAAGCAGCACTGAGAAGTTTTGTGGTGATGAAAACAGAGTGTCTTCCATGTCCAATGGTTCCGGTGATGGCATTATTGTCTTCATTGACAGTTGCAGTGTAGTAGAACTCACATACTTGTTCAGGGAAGAACTCAGACGGAACATCACTGAGTGCATATCGTAGGCAGCAAGAAGCTAAGAAATTGACAAAATCATCGAGTCCAAGACCTCGATGAATTTCTGGAATATCAGGGTTGAAGACGACATTTGTTGACTTGATGTGAATTGGAAGTGGAGGAGAGTTTGGAGCAGGAACGACCCTTCGAGAGGTTGAGGAGTAAGTGAACAGAGATGCCGCCATTGGAGAGTATTTTAGAGTTCTAGGGTTTTTTGAGGGAAGTTCAAAATTGTGGAAGGAAAAGTTAAGCCAAGGGTGAGAGAGGTTTAAAAAATGAATAATAAAAAAAAAGTTTTAAAAGGTAATGATTATCTTCATTAAAAAGGTGATGATTATCTTTATTAAGAATAACGGCGTATCGTACAACCTGTCAGAGCAGAAAATAGCCGTTGGATAAAAGAGCCATTGACTGAAGGTGAAACGTCAATCAGTGTTTGCGGAAGCGCTGAGATCAGTGAAACTGAAGTTACATGCTGAAACATATTTCTCCGTCAATTCAAGGTAGAACTTGCTTAATCGGGGCTAGCAAGTAGATTGGTGCGTGTGATAGACACTAGTTACATTATCTAACCATCGGCAAGAGTGTTGTGACTTTATCAGTGAGTGGTTTATCTTACTGAATCATTAGACACTGAATAAGAGGAGGGTAAAGAAGCGATTGTTGCGTGTGATAAACCTTGGTGTTTTGGTCTAACCATCAGCAAAGATTTTTAGACTATCATCAGCGTGTGTTTTGGCACACCGAATCACAGAGTCATTGTAAGATTGGTAAGAAGGTGTAGTTGCGTGTGATAGATCTTGGTGTTTTGATCTAACCATCGGCAAGGAGTTTCAAGTTGTTATCAGTGTATGGTTGAATATAGTGAATCATTCAACTTTTATTTAGAAGACTTGAAGAAGAGAAAAAGATAAGAAATCAAACCAAAGTTTTCAGTAGAAAATATCACCAGTATGTCATCATCAGCATAATGTACATCAGCTTATAAGACAATATCAAACATTAGCACAGTTGAATAGCAAAATTAATTACAAGGTAATCATTCCCAGTTCTCCGATAATGTAAGCAGTTGCTTGAGAATCCAGTTCCTTTGTGAAGATATCAGCAAGTTGCTCCGAAGTCTTGACATGTTCAAGAACAACCTTTCCCTTTTCAACAATATCTCTGATGAAATGACGTCTTATTTCGATATGCTTCATCTTCGAGTGTTGAACAGGGTTTTGTGTGATCTAAATGGCACTGGTGTTGTCACAATATATGGGAGTCTTTGAGAACTTGATCCCATAGTCGAGAAGCTGATTTTGAATCCATAAGAGTTGAGCACAACATCTCCCAGCGGCAACATACTCAGCTTCTGCAGTTGAGATGGCTACTGATGTTTGCTTCTTGCTAGACCAGCTGATGAGATGATTGCCAAGGAAGTGACATCCACCAGACGTACTCTTTTTGTCTAAATTGCATCCTGCATAATCTGAGTCAGTGTATCCATAAAGTTCAAATGCTGAGTCGCGAGGATACCACAGTGCAAGGTTTTGAGTCCCTTTCAAGTATCGAAAAATACGTTTGATAGCCATGAGATGAGATTCTTTGGGATTAGCTTGGAATCGAGCACAGAGAATGGTTCCAAACATGATATCAGGACGACTTGTTGTGAGATATAAGAGAGATCCAATCATTCCTTGATACAGAGAGTGATTGACATTAGTTCCAGTTGGATCAGCATGTATCTTATCAGTCTTAGACACTGGGGTAGAGGCTGGTTTGCAGTCATTGAGAGAATACTTAACAAGCAAGTCAGAAATATATTTACTTTGGCAAATGGAAATACCTAACTTTTGTTGCTGAACTTCAAGACCTAAGAAAAAGGTCATCTTCCCCATCATGCTCATTTCGAACCTTTGAGACATGATTTCTGCGAATTCCTTGCTCAGTGTCTCATTTGGAGAGCCAAAAATGATGTCATCGACATAAATTTGAACAAGAACCATATCTGAGCCTTTGTTTTTGATGAAGAGGGTATTGTCGATTGCTCCTCGTCTGTATCCGTTTTCAAGGAGATATGATGTCAGTGTCTCATACCAAGCCCTGGGTGCTTGCTTCAGTCCATAAACAACTTTTCTAATCGGTACACGTAATCAGGATGATCTTTGTCCACAAAACCTGGGGGCTGATTGAGGAATACTTCTTCTTCTAACACACCATGGAGGAATGCTGTTTTTACATCCATCTGATAGACAATGAAATTCATGTATGATGTGTATGCGAGAAACAGTCTGATAGATTCAATGTGAGCAACTGGAGCAAATGCTTCCCCGTAGTCGATGGATTCAATTTGAGTAAACCCTTGAGCTACAAGCATTGCCTTGTTGCAAGTGATGATTCCTACTTTATCAACCTTGTTACGATAGACCGAGCGAGTTCTAGTCATAGTCTTCACAGATGGTCTTGGGACAAGAGTCCAAACTTTGTGCCTTTCAAACTCATTTAGTTCTTCTTGCATGGCTTTGATCCAATCAGCATCTTGAAGAGCTGTGTGTACTTTGTCAGGTAAGATCATTGAAACAAAGTTAACGTACATGCAAAAGTTATTAAGTACACTAGATCTGCTTTGGACACCATCATGAATATTTCCTATAATTCGATCAACGGGATGATCTCGATGTTCAGTGACTGATGCTGATTCCGGAGAGTTTGACACTGACACATTATCAGTTTCAGGAGAGTCTTCAGCTTCAAGGGTTTCATCAGCACCTAATGAATTATCTGCTGATGTTGCTGTAGTATCTTGATTCAAAGAACATGGAACTGGAATGATAGAATCAGAGGAATCAGTCTTATCTCCAGCAGAAGGTTCTTCATCAAATGGACAAAAGAGAAGCTTTTGAAAAATAGAAGGAGAATGAGTGACTTTTTCATTAGTGTATGATTCCTCATCAAACTTCACATGAATGGATTCTTCAACACATTGCCTGTTAACATGAAAAACACAAAAAGCTTTTGAAATAGATGAGTACCCAACAAAAATACCTTTATCAGCCTTGGGTTCAAACTTGGATCTTAGGTTACGCTGATTTAGAATATAACAAATACATCCGAACACGTGAAAAAAGGATACGTCTGGCTTTCGATCTTTCAACATTTCATATGTGTGTTCTTGTGAGTCCTGTGAATTAGAGATCGATTCCGAGTAAAACACGCTGTATTGACAGCTTCAGCCGAAAATGACATAGGAAGACCAGCATGGATCATCAAGGTCCTTCCTCCCTCAATCAGCGTTCTATTTCTTCGTTCAGCGACTCCATTTTGCTGAGGAGTACTAGGAGCTGAGAAGTTTTGTCTATTCCTTCATGATCACATAATTCTTCAAGAGTTGAGTTTCAGAACTCAGTACCATGATCACTTCTTATTTGTTTAACTTTAAGACCTGTCAGTGTCTCATTTTTACAAATCAGTGAGACAATTTCCTGTTCAGCATGACTTTTCTTCTTCAAGAAGACTACCCATGTAAATCGAGTGAACTCATCAACAATGACTAGAGTATACTTATTTCCACCTAGTGAACGAATAGGAATAGGTCCAAACAAGTCCACGTGGAGTAGATGAAGAGGGACTGATATGCTGGAACATGACTTGGGTTTGAAAGAGGACTTGGTTTGTTTTACTTGTTCACAAGCTGAGCACATCTTGTCTTTCACAACGCTGAATTTTGGGAGCCCTCTAACTAGATCTTGATTGGATATCTTGGATAAATTCTTGAAGTTCAGATGAGAAAACCTTTTGTGCTAAATCCAACTAAGATTCGTCTGAGACTTAGTAAAGAAGCATTGCATCAGTGCCTTGTCACTTGAGAACATGTCAAGAACATATATATCATCTTTTCTACTTGCTGAAAGTACGATGTTCTTGTCAGTGTTTACAACTCTTCCTTCCTTCTTTGTATAGTGAACTTCATAGTCAACATCACACAATTGACTGATAGAAATGAGGTTGTGTTTGAGACCCTTTACATATGAAACGTTTTGAAAAACCACGTTATTGCATTTGATATTTCCATATCCCTTAGTAAACCTCTTTCCATTGTCTCCATAAGTAACTGAAGGACCAGTTTTCCTGACATAATCTTCCAGGTGAGACTTTGACCCTGTCATATGCCTTGAGCAGCCACTATGTAAGTACCAAAGGTGCTCCTGACCCTGCAGTGCTGAGAAACTAGTTAGAACACACTGACCCATTCGAAGATGGGTCATTCACAAAGTTATTTGATAATAGATTATAACACTCCTTAGGAAGACAGTTTAAAGAATTTGACTTAAGAGTCCATTTTTCATTTCTAGCTTTAATATTTTCAGCTCTTGAGGATGATTTATCAAAAGAACATTCACTGATCTTGTGAGAGGAATCACCACATCTGTAACAAACTCTAGTACCAAAGTTCTTCTTGGTGAGCGAATTTTTTGATTTAACACATTTTGACATGTAAGATTCACCAAGAGAGCTTTGAGTCCTTTTGTTTATCATTGAGTCACGACTGAATTCGGTGTCAGAAGGAGTTTGATTAGTGTTAGATGATGAGCTATCAGTGTCTAATTTTGACTCATTCATAGACGGATTGCAATCAGGGAAATGCTTAAGTTGTTCATGAACAACATGAAACACTCCATTTGAGATAGGAAAAGCAATGATATTCTCAGTTAGAGGAGTTGGTCTTACAAGATGTGCAGGATAAGAGGTGGGATGAATTCCGGTAATTTCAACATTACACTCAGTAATACCATCAGAATTAGTAATATAGTATTCATCAATTAAACTTTGATTAATAAAAGAGTTACTGACAAACTTATTTTTGAAATTGTTTTTCATCTCATTCATGGAATAAACCTCAAAATCCTTTTCTTGTGATTTAAAAACTTTTTCAGCTTCTGCAAAATTACCCCCAAGAATTTTCTCACATGAATGTGGGATTTGAGCTGAAATAATATAGTTAGCATTCTTATGAGATTTTGCCCAAGTGTGAAGCACAGTTTGTTCTTTGATCAAAAGATTTTTAACATTGTCAATTTCAGTAGACAAAGAAGAATTTGACAGACTAGTAATTCTAAGATTTTCCTGAGTGGACTCAATAATGCTATTTTTCATGGATATATCAGTTTCAAGAAGATCAATTTGATTTTGCAAGTTTCTTATAGTTTGATTCTTCTTAGAATTAATGACACCCAAATACTCAAACATTTTGATTTTTTCATTCATTGAATAGGAAACAAAGTTTTTAACCTGGTACATTGAAGAAGAGTCAGTGTTGTGCTTCCTGGAATTTTCAACAACATCAGACATGTCAGCATCAAAAGTACTTTTGTCTTTATCAGAGACAGTCGGGTCTTCTATTTTGACCATTAGACACTTGACTTCATCATCTGATGACTCTTCATCAGTTTTCCATTTTTCTTCTTCAGCCACAAGCAATTTATGTTCCAAGTTCTCAGCTTTCAGCTTCTAAATCAGCTTGTTGTACTTTTGCTTCCAGTATTCATCTGAGCCCTGTTTCTTTTGTTTACATTCCTTTGCAAAATGATCAGTGCTCCCACAGTTGAAGCACTGAGCCTTCTCTTTCTTATCAGCACCATGCCTTTTATCAGCTCCTGATCCTTTTGAGAAATTTCCACCCATCTTCTTTTGAAACTTTGAAAAGTTTCGACCTGATTTTTCAAAATTCTTCACAATCAATGCTGCACTAGCCACAACTTTTTCAAGATCATCAATGTCAATTTTAGATGAATCAGTACCTGAATTACTTTTAGTGTCTGAATCTGACACTAGCTTTTTGTTGGAGAACAAAGCTATAGAAGATTCACACTGAGAATCTTTCATCAGTTCCTTTCTTTGAATCTTGGAATCTTCATAGTATCGAAGATTTCCGTAGAGACTTTGTAAGTCCATAGAGTTGATCTTCTCACTGTTTTTCAGCACATCAACATGATTCTCCCAACCTACACCCAGAGAATCCAAAAACTTCTACACTAGAACAGTTCTATGCTTCAACTGATCTAGTCTTCGAAGATCATTAACAAGAGTATTGAATCTGTTAAAGGTTTGAGTCAAGGTTTCACCTTTCTTAGCAAAAAAATGTTCATACCTTCGGTTGAGATCATTTATTTGAGTAGCCTTGAATTCTTCAGTGCCTTCAAAAGATACAGTCAGAGTATCCATCATCTCTTTTGCTGAGATGCAATTTTGAAGTAGCCCAAAGATGTTGTATGGCAGAGAGTAGCTGATTGCGGCACGAGCACGAACATCTAGACCATGTTTTCTCTTGTCATCTGTCGTCTAGTTTTCTTTGGGAGTTTTCTTCATAATACCATCAGGAACATTATTTTTAAGGGGCTGATACATCGGAACATAAGGACCATTCTCAACGATGTCCAACATGTCTTCATCAACAGACTCCAAGGCATATAGAGCCTTTATTTTCCACATAGCAAAGTTTGTTTCATCAAAAGGAGGAATTTTAGCAGAAGGATGAGCTGATGATTTTGATGAAGAAGAAGATGAAGCCATTTGTTTGATAAGAGAAACCTGCTCTGATACCAATTGAAGAGGTCTTAAGATCAATCAATATATCAAACAATGACGGTGAATAAGAGAAAGAGCAATTCATGAAGAAAAACTTTCACTAAGAAAGATAATCTCACAAAGAGATTATCATGTGCACAAAGCAGCGATTAGGGTTTGTGAAAAGCGTTGTCTTTCACAAACCGATACAAATGATTATATACTGCTATTCTATACAATCCCTACAAATCAGTGATATGCCAGCTAACTAATTAGGATAACTAAGGAAACACGATAACTACAAGATTTACTACAAGATTTGTTACAATGCACGGAACAAACTAAACTAATACAAACTGAGCAGTTGACACACTGGTGCTGATACTGAGATATGTGCTGACGCTGAGTCTGTTTTAAACATTATCATATTTCAAGGTTTGACCTTACACAGAGGTAAATTGGCAGTTTCACAACCAATGCCCCTTCCTTTGGCAATTTAACATATGGACGCTTTGGTAATGGAACGTGGGACTATCACAGACTTAGCCTTTCTCTTTACCATTTGGTCAACCAAGTTGACTATGGCTGATCCTTTTCCATTGGGAAGAGAGCTTTACTGGATATCCAATGTCATTATTGTCAATAACCACAAGTTTTAGGAAGTTCATCTTAGCAAATAGATAAGATCATTAAGCGTCTTGTCATAATCTGTTTCATAGGAGTCCCAAAGGAGCTTAGTATGTGACTTAGAAAGTGATTGAGCCACCAAGTTTCTCAAGACTTTGACACATAACTCTCCTAGCTTGTCAATATGTGACTTCATCTCCAAGATGTGATCATACCTAGACCTTGCCTTGCCAATAGGGCTTGAGTGACCTTGAACTTGTGGGTTAGGGAGAATAGTTGGAGGAGGTTAAAGAAGTATGATTTCCATGGGACATCATCTTCATTTAGGAAAGCTTGTTTCAAGAGATTTTTGGAATATCATAAATGTCTAAACCATACATCTTTTTGGGAGATATTCAAGATAGTTGATTTAAAGTCCTTAATATAACACCCAATATGAAATATTAAGGCTAGGACCCAACACAATACTTTTATAACTTGGAAGAGGGATGCCGTAATCCAAGCTATAAAATATTTGAAGGTAGGTGAATGACGATTCACCAATTTCCACCAAGATAAACGAAATGTATTATTAGGTTTTAATTCGATTTGAAACTCGTAGATCTTTTGAGATTCATTGAACTTTTCAATGGAATGTTTCAATCTCGAGTGTGCCCTTCAGGTTTTATGACTGGGATGCCGAGGATCACAAAACAAGGTGTGAAGTAACCATGCAAATTACTTGGTACCCTTAAGTGTTTACCCCTAAATCGATGTGTCGGTTAACCACACACACTCCATCGATACTATGATAAACATTAAGTTACCCTTTACGTACCTTGTTAAATACGAGTTAGTGTGCCAGTTAACCACACACGCTCTACTAACCGACTTAAACAAAGTGCAAAGTGAAATTTCATGGATTAGCACCTTTTTCACTTTTTCCTAAGTAACTACGATTGGGTATTTATAAAAGGTCTAGTTACTTAGTATTTATCATTAATACTTTTAATGAAGGGAGAATTATATTCCTTGTCCTACCCGTTCGGCTAACGACCCTCCACCAGTCAAGGAAGCGGTGGGTGAATGTGGACACCCATTAAACTGCAATTTTATAGGCACTAACCTTATACCCCCCTTATAGACCGGCTTCGTGAATGAGGCTTACTAACAGTAAGACTGACTTGGTCTTATACATATATATAAATATTATTAACTTATAATATTATAAAGTATAAGTGTTGAATTTTGACTTTTAAAATTTTAAGGGCTAACTTGGAATTAAAGTATTCATAAGTGAAAACTTTTCAAATTCCAAAAATTGAGGGCAAGTTTTGAAACTATTCAAAACTAATTAATTCCATAACTTATGTGTTTAAAGTAGTTTTAATCCAAAAACTCTTCAAGTTCCATAACTTGAGGACAAGTTATGGAAAACTTTAAACTAATAAAAGAATTAACTTTTTATTATTTTATAACTTATGGATTTAATTATGGTTACATATTTTAATACTTAATGAAGTGACTCTTGAACCTCCATAACTTAAGGACAAGACTCTTCATCTTTTGTAACCATTGCCAACTTTTATGAGTTTTATGAAACTTAAATGTGACTTTTCAAATAACTTGAGGACAAGTTACAAAAACACATTTTAGAATCAACTCTTAGATTAATTTGGATTGAAAACACATAATCAATTAAATTTTCTATTAATCTAAGCAACTCATAAGAACAAGATAAATCAAATCAAACTTTTTCATGTAATTAGTCTAAAGCTTAAACTAATACAAAACATGAATCTATTGACAATTATCTTTGAAATTGGATTAGCATGAACATTACCACATCAAAAACAAGTTTATAAGTCCAAAAACAACGTAACGTAATGTTCCTAGTCCATTTCTAGCCAAAAAAACTCGAAAATATGTTGTATGTGGCTCCTACTCATCGAGTGTATCAACCTACTCGACGAGTAGGATGATTTTCTTCATGGACTTGGCGAGTTCATCAATGGACTCGGCGAGTCTAGTGCCCAGAAAGCCAGAAAATCGATGTTTTCAACATTTTTCAGCAATTTGCATCAAGTATAATTGAAAACAAGCCTAGGCTCTGATACCACTGTTGGGTTTTGAGCATTCTAACACTCCTAAGTGTACATGCAACCCTAAATACCTTGGATAGATGTTTTCTCTATTATACGTGAAAATATGAACTTTCCAAGGTATTCATCCTAACGAGCATAATAACATTGATTCAAATGAATATATCAAGTTAGAATTACATACCTCTTTGATGTAGATTATCTTCATGGAGCTTGACTGCCTAGGGCCCCAAGTGTGACACCTCAAACGGTTCACACAACACCAAATACACTTGGTATAGATTGAGAGAACATACACACTTCATGAAATCGGCTAGCTCTTCATTCTCACACATAGTGGTCGATTTCTTGAGCCATGGGATTCTTTTATATGGTGTCTATTAGGGTTACACCATGTAACTCATAACTTTACCCATTCCTTATGCTCCATGGATTTTAACCTCCATGGAGTATCCATGGATCACCCCCATGGACTTAGTCCAACATAAGGAATCTTGGATCACAAGCCCACATATATAGGAATGAATGATTTACACAATTAACCCACATATTTAATTAGTCTCCTTTTGATCGCTTAATTAATTCCAAATTAATTCTTGATCAATACTAATTAAATAACCTTATTAATATATTAGAACTTATAATATATTAACAAACCTTAAGTGTTATTTCTCTCTTTATAGTTTATCCAAATGCATGATGCCATGCAACCCAAATAGACCATGTCGGGTCGGGTCAAGTCAAGTCTTACCAATTATAGTTATTGACTTAGACATTAATCCAACAGTCTCTTGGTTCATTGCTTCGAAATTTAATTCAAAAGCACTCCTGTTCGGTTCCTTATTTTGCATTTTTACACTTTAAACCCCAAAATCAATTTCTTTTTACTTTTAAGTTCCATTTTCTACAAAAAATTTTAGTTTTTAAATTTTGACTTCTATTTTTGACTTTTTACTTAAAATTTTGACTCTAACTTTCAAGTTTGACCTTTGACTTTAAACCTTGACTTTCTCGTTTAACTTTTAAATTTTCAAAATTTGCTTTTCGGTTTGACTTTAAGTTTGACTTTTGAGTTTGACCTTTTAAATTTGAATTTTAAGGTTGAATTTTGTGGTTTACAGTCAAAGGGCATTTTTTTTTAAATTTAAGTTTGACTTTTAAGTTTAATTTTGGCTTCTAGTTGTGTTTTTAATGGCTTTTGAGGTAAACAAGGGAAATGAAGACATTAAAAAGAGTCATCAGGATATGTTAAGAAAAAACTTCAACATGTTCAAGTTTATCCTTAGAGAAGTCCTGGAAGCTTAGTTGCAGCAATTTACCACACTCAGTACTGAGATGAATATAGTTGGGATCTTCTTGACCAAATCTGAGATAAACAAAAAGCTATTGAATTCACTTCCGAAATCTGGGATATGAACGTAGCTGTTGTCAAGAATACAAAGGATCTCAGTCATCTTGGTCTTGCTGCTGTAATTGAAGAACTTGACGCTTTGAAGTGTGGAAAAACAATAAGTTCTGCAAACATCCCGGTCAATGAAGTTTCATGCTCTCACTCATGTGAAGCTACGATTAAACTTCTTCGTGAACATAATGATTTTCTAATAAGGGAAGTTGAGGACCTGAGATATGAAGGATATCAACTCAGGGAATAACAGAAACCCCTAAAGGCTGAATTAGAAGCAAAAACCAAAGAATTTAGGGGGCTTCAAGAAGATTATAGCAACAAATGTGAAAATTATGATTATGTTAAGAGACAACTTGCTGAGTTAACTGCTAATCTTGACACATTAAAAAGCAAATTTGAAACTACAGATTTTGATTTTAAAAAATTTGATGTGTCAAGCGAAGTAGTTGCGAAAATGATAGACCATTGTTTGCAATATAAAAAAACCAGCAAAAAGGTCTAGGGTATGATAGTGTTCCTACACCTTTCAATCATAACTACATATCCATCCCTATGACACAGGAAGAAATTGACAGGGGGCACATCTTTATTATGGAAAACCATCTGGGTTTGTGTTAGGAGGTATTCAGGTTGAAGATTCTAATGTTTCTATTTTATGTGAAGGTAAAGTAGCAGAAGATGAGAACAAGGAGAAAACCATTGAACAAACCAAAATCTCCTTGAGATCTTAATTTGTTGCTTTGAACTCAGCTACTTCTGATCAACCTACTGTTGAGAAATATAGGCCACCAATTCCAGTGAAACAGACTGCCTGTTGTAATTGTGCCTATGGGAACAATAAGAGACAAGGAAAAGATACGCCACCACGGGCAGGAAGAAACAAATTCACAATGAAGAAAAAGATATGTTTTCACTGTGGAACACCTGGTCACATTGCCCGAAACTGTCCAAATCGTGCATACGTTTCTTTACTACGCACAATGATGGCAAAAAGCGCCAAGAGGGAGATACTCCAAAAGGAACCCCTTAAGGTCACGTTTAGACAATCATGACTGGAACGCGCAGAAGGCCAAGAATCAAACCCACAAGGCCAAGAATCCGAATCCCAAAGGCAAGAAGGGAATACCGGCTAGGAAGCCAAATCCAAGAGATGCTCCCGTGAAGCCAAAATCAAAATCATCTCAACGGCTAACATCAATATCAAAAGCAAGTATTGAGCCACCCATCAGATCGAAAAAAAATGGGTTAAACCCAACTACAAATGGGTTCTAAAGGCTCACTCTCCCAAATATCCTAATGCTTATAATATTTCTACATATATGGTTGTGATAAGCAGGATATGTCGTGGGAGAGAGTTCCGTGCAAGGATGAAAAAGATCAACCCAGTTTCAAAATGGACTAGGTTCCAAAGACCATTTGATCCCGCTCTGTGTCGGAGTAGCTATGGAGGCATATCATCAGACTTCGGTTTGTTGGTAGTGGCTGTTCCAGGCACATGATAGGGGATATCTCTCAATTGTACAATATTCAGACCTTTGTTTCAGAGTATGTGTCCTTTTACGGGAAAGGAGGAAAGGAAGAGATCACAAATAGGGTTAGTACTTAATGACATGAAGAATTTTCAGATCTGTTATGAGATTATGTGTACTGTTCTCAGACCTTCTGGATGCAAATTCAATCGCTGAATTACAGTTTGCGTTTTCTGCTCTATACTCCTGAGTTTATCTTACTCTGGTTCATTTTAAAGACAATTTTTCATTTTCTTATGGTTTTTTTTAGTAATTATTGTTTGGGAAGTGATATCAAGAAAGTGATAATGGGCAGTCTAAAACATGTGTATAGGACTAAATCTGAATTGTCTAGACTTTGTGTTCAATGTGCTGGTAGGCACGAATCATTTGACAATGTGGATTTAGATAGAATTGTTTGGACTGACCATACGATGCTCGGGTAGATTGAGCAGTGAGATAAACATGGGAACCTACAGGATACACTAAATTAATACGCATCTAGAATAGTGGTTCGGATTTTTCTTGATGTACGAACTTATGTCCTTAATTCTGGTTCTAATAGGGCGACTGGGGGAGGGGGGGTTCTTATAAAGTAGGTCTGTAGGAAATTATTTTCTTTCTTTCTATGTGTCAGTCATATGTTGCTTCCTCTGCGTGATGGGTAGACCCAACCTGGATTGCAACATATGCAACTCTATTTTTATGTACCTCCTTATCTATAAAATTCTTCTTATCTGTTAGCCATATTGTTGTTGGATTAATGTCTAAGTCCATAACTATAATTGGTAAGACTTATCTGTTAGCCATATTGTTGTTGGATTATTGTTGTTGGATTAATGTCTAAGTCCATTTGGGTTGCATGGCATCATGCACTTGGATAGACTATAATGAGAGAAATAAAACACTTATGGTTATTAATATATTATAAGTTCTAGTATATTAATAATAAGAATAATAATATTACGCAATTAATATTGATGAAGAATTAATCTAGGATTAATTAAGTGATCAAAAGAAGACTAATTAAATATATGGGTTGATTGTGTAAATCATCCATACTTGTATAGTGGGCTAATGCTCCATGGATAATCAAGTTGGGCTAAAACCCATAGGATGGTCCATGGATGCTCCATGGTCTATTTGAACCCATGGATCCAAGGAAATGGAAAGTCATGACAATTAGGGCTTACCCTAATAGTATAACTATATAAGCATCTTATTCTTGACCAAAATCAGGACTAGAGAGAGTAAGAAAGGGCTAGCCGATTTCATGAAGTGTAGAATTCTCTCAAGTTATTCCAAGTGTATTTGGTGTTTTGTGAACCATTTGAGGTGTCACACTTGGGGCACTAGGCACTCAAGCTTCATGAAGACTTTCTACATCAAAGAGGTATGTATTCTATCTTGTTACATTCATTGTTTTGTATGCTAGATTAGGATAATACCTTGGAAGTTCTTATTTGCATGTATAATATAGAAAACATAGATCCAAGGTATTTAGGGTTGCATGTACACTTAGGAGTGTTAGAATGCTCAAAACCCAACAGTGGTATCAGAGCCTAGGCTTGTTTTCTTCTTATACTTGCAAAACTGCTTAAAAAATCGAAATTGTTGCTGTCTGATCATCAGACTCGGCGAGTCCATCAGGAGACTTAGCAAGTACATGCCTAAAAATAGATCAAATCGATCCAACTCGCCGAGTTGGTTCATGCACTCGACGAGTTGGAACCCCAGACAGCATATTTTCGAGGTTTTTGGCTAGAAATGGACTAAGAACATTACCCTAAGTTGTTTTGAACTTATAAACTTGTTTTTTGAAGTGGTAATGTTCATGCTAATCCAATTTCAAAGATAATTGTCAATAGATTCATGTTTTGTATTAGTTTAAGCTTTAGACTAATTACATGAAAAAGTTTGATTTGATTTATCTTGTTCTTATGAGTTGCTTAGATTAATAGAAAAGTTAATTGATTATGTGTTTTCAATCCAAATTAATCTAAGAGTTGATTCTAAAATGTGTTTTTGTAACTTGTCCTCAAGTTATTTGAAAAGTCACATTTAAGTTTCATAAAACTCATAAAAGTTGGCAATGGTTACAAAAGATGAAGAGTCTTGTCCTTAAGTTATGGAGGTTCAAGAGTCACTTCATTAAGTATTAAAATATGTAACCATAATTAAATCCATAAGTTATAAAATAAAGAAAAGTTAATTCTTTTATTAGTTTAAAGTCTTCCATAACTTGTCCTCAAGTTATGGAACTTGAAGAGTTTTTGGATTAAAACTACTTTAAACACATAAGTTATGGAATTAATTAGTTTTGAATAGTTTCAAAACTTGCCCACAAGTTTTTGAATTTGAAAAGTTTTCCTTATGAATACTTTAATTCCAAGTTAGCCCTTAGAGTTTTAAAGAGTTAAAATTCAACCCTTATACTTTATAATATTATAAGTTAATAATATATAAATGTATAAGAGTAAATTCGGTCTTACCGCTAGTACGCCTCATTCACGAAGCCGGTCTATAAGGTGGGTATAAGGTTGTTGCCTATAAAATGGCAACTTAATGGGTGTCCACTCTCACCCACCGCTTGCTTGACTGGTGGAGGGTCGTTAGCCGAACGGGTTTGATAGGACTATAATTCTCCCTTCATTAAAAGTATTAATGATAAATACTAAGTAACTAAACTCTTAATAATTCCCAATCTTAGTTACTTAGGAAAATGTGAATAAGGTGCTAATCCATGAAATTACACTTTACACTTTGTCTAAGTTGTTAGTGGAGCGTGTGTGGTTAACCGGCACACTAACCTTGACTTAACAAGGTAGGTAAAGGGTGACTTAATCTTTATCATAGTATCGATGGAGCGTGTGTGGTTAACCAGCACATCGATTAAGGGGTAAACAGTTAAGGGTACCAAGTAATTTGCATGGTTACTTCACACCTTGTTTTGTGATCCTCGGCATCCCAGTCACAAAACCTGAAGGGCATGCTCGAGATTGAAACATGCCATTGAATAGTTCAATGAATCTCAAAGATCTAGGAGTTTCAAATCCAATTAAAACCTAATAATACATTTCGTTTATCTTGGTGGAAATTGGTGAATCGTCATTCACCTACCTTTAAATATTTTATAGCTTGGATTACGGCATACCTCTTCTAAGTTATAAAATAGTTTGTTGGGTCCTAGCCTTAATATTTCATATTGGGTCTCATATTAAGGACTTTAGATCAACTATCTTAAATATCTCCCAAAACATGTGTGCTTTAGACATTTACGATCTTCCCAAATCTCTTGAAACAAGTTTTCCTAACGTAGATGATGTCCCATGGATATCCTACTTCTTTCTCCTCCTCCAATTATTCTCCCTAACCCACAAGTTCTTGAAAAAGTTTAAGGTCACTCAATCCTTATTGGCAAGGCAAGGTCTAGGTGTGGTCACATCTTGGAGATGTAGTCACATATTGACATGCCGGGAGAGTTGGGTGTCAAAGTCTTGAGAAAGTTGGTTCAACTACTTTCTAAGTCACATAGTGAGTTCTTTTGGAACACCTATGAAACAGACTATGACAAGACCCTTAATGATTTTATCTATTTGTTAAGATCAACTTCCTTAAAACTTGATGGACATTGACAATAGTGACACCGGAAATCCAGAAAAGCATTCTCTTCCCAATGGAAAGGGATCGGCCATAGTCAACTCGGTTGAGCAAATGGTAAAGAGAAAAGCTAAGTCTGTGATATTCCCTTGTACCATTATCAAAGGGTCCATATGTTTATATTGCCAAAGGAAGGGGCATTGGTTGCGAAGCTGCCAAATTTACCTAAGGAGGTTAAAGTCAATAAGTTTGACTCTACTTCAGGTAAGGTCCACTATCTAACTCTGTTAAGTTTCTATTCTGAGATTCCCGATACATGATGTGACTGGGTCACATGGTAATGTTTTAAAAATCAAAGAAAAGTGAAGAAACTTAAAGAAAGAATATGTTGAATCTGATTGCATAGATGGATTTCTATTGCGTAGTTTGAAGATCGGATTCTTGAGCTACTTCTTAGGAGTTATGAGATATTGCTTAGGAATAGATAACAACAAGATTTCATATGGATTGTAAGGATAAGTTTTTCCGCAAAGTTTTAAAATAAAAAGGAAATTTTTGATTTTATTTATTTTAAAATATCCTTACAATGGCATTTGAGGAAAAATTGTTGCTTATATGATTCCATTAAGAGCAAGAGTGGAAATACGAAATTGATTCTTTCATTTGTGGTAATGTCTAGATTTACCAAATAAGGAAAGATTCTCATCACCCAAGTTTCAATTGGACCAGAACTTGGAATCATTCAAGTTGTAAAGCATGATGAATGAGAACTTTCAAGTATTAGAAAATTAAGACTAATTACTTGGTCACATGAATGTGTGAGTAATGTGAAGGACTAAGGGATTGAGTACACATTCTTGTGCACTGGTCAAGTCCACCACAAAAGATTAATAAGACTATTCGTCATAGTTTACTAAAGCTCAGTAAATAAGATTATACTTACAAGATTAAGTGTAACTCTGAGACATTGAAAACAGGTTCCAATGTAAGGCAGAGCGAATAAGAAGAATCAAATTAGGCAGAAGGATAAAAGTTTCTCAAATTTGAAAAGATGGGAGAGTACTTTAGTATCAGTGATCATCTTAATGATTAAGAAACCATAGCACAATTAGTTCTCTAACGAAATCTTAGTGCATTCTTATGACTAACAAGAGGGATCTTGAATTGTTGAAATGGTTAAATCAAGAAGATGAGTCATACTTCATTCTAATACAAGTCTTAGAGTCATACTCCAAGATTTTCATTTGAGTGACATATATTAAAGAAGGTTTAAAACACTTGTCAAATGTAAGAGTAAAAGTTTTCTACTCTTGTACATTTGAAATTGGTAAGTTGTGATGTTTTGGATAAAACAAAGACCAACTTAGGCCAATTGTGTGAAGTGTTTGTGTTGATTAGAATCCACACTATCTCTTGGATATTTGACAAGGGAGTCTTATAGGTCAAGAGGAAAGTGGGAGTCGTAAAGGTCTTGAAAGTCTCAAGAACTAATCAAGAATAAAACCTGAAGTTCTTCTCTAGCACATGACTTGACGTTTATAACCTATCGTGTTGACATATCTGTGCCCATTCCAGTTAAAGTTGGCTTTGCATATGAGTTCTTAGAGTTCTCAATTTGTTGCACAACAACTTGGAAGCAATGGCAGGCCCTTAAGCTGCCAGGTGGCAAGAAATTAAGATTGAGTTCAGTCCATATGAGTTTGGATTTGACATTATCCTTGTCTTGTGACTATGGTTTTGATAATTCACATGGAAAAGAACACATACACCAGCAAATCTAAGTGTCAGAAGGTTTCTCTCCGATTCATGAAAATGATGGTGAGGAAACACTTTCACTAAGTAGATTTTAACCAGATAGCAATTGTGATATTTGCATTCCCAAAGTCGTTAGTGGAGCGTGTGTGGTTTACCGGCACACTAACCTGGACTTGTGAGAAGTGGCAAAAAGGTCTAACCATTATGATTACGGCATCCCTCTTCATAATTTTTTAGACATACAAGTGTGCTATCTAAGGGAAGGTGTATGATTTTAATAAAGTTTTATCAAAGCAATCTAGTATCAGAAATCTGAACTTTGGTAAGAAAGTCAATAAAGTATTGATTTCTAGAAGTCGAGCTTTCTGAGTACATGTCAAAGCTAGTGGGAGCATAAGTGTTATGCTAATAATCATCATGTTAGTGGGAGCATGATAATTATGCTAAGTATTGCAAGCTAGCATTGTTAATTATAGAAAACAAAAGGTTTCAATTGGGAAAGAGTTGTTTTGCTGTAATTAAGGGAGAGGAAATTATACTTCATCTCAAGTCTATAAGCTTAGATCGTGAGGTTTTAATCATTTAGTCAAGGATATATATATGAATTTCATGTTGGAATGGCTCAACATAAGGAAATTCTGTATATGGGTCCATTATTTGCGTTCTAAAATTCGGTTATGATTACGACATCCCTTTTCATAATCTGAATTATGAGAACTTGGCAAATTGAAATGGAAATGTTATAGCAAAAGACTGGTTTAGTCTTTATGTGAGACATCATGAATCGTGTCCCATATGCTTCGGATATAGGATCGATTACATGTGCTATATTCATCCTTTCTAAAATTTTCCAAATGCCTGGTGCATTAAGAAGGGAAAAGGTTTAGAACTGGATATGACTAAAAGGATTAAACAATTGGCGTGGAGAATCTAAGGTTTGCCAAAGATTGGTTGCTCAAGGATAGTTGGAAGTATAGTGATAATTTTGGAAGGACCATATTGACATAATCTATAAGGAGGCAACTCTTGTTAAGAAGTGATAGTCAAAATGGAATCTGGAAATGTTACAAAGTTAGAATTTTCAATCTGTGTAAGATTAAGGAAACTTAATGCAAGAAGGATGTTTCCAAGGAGTTGATCTCCTTTGGAATGCTCTGTAATGTTTGTTGTCAAGTCCTTATGACTTTGTGCATAATCATTACAAGAGGATCAATGCATATAAGTTTAGAATCTAACAGATTTCAGTAAATGCATGAATTTGGAATTCTTGCATTTGCAGTAAGGATTTGGGACTGTGAAAAGAGAATCATTGAAGTTATGTTCAATTGATCTAGTTCACAAAGTAAAGATCATAGACAAACATAGTATGCATACTTGGTGTATGGCATAACTAGTGTTTAGAAAACATAGTGTACATGCTTGGAGCATGGGACAACTATTGTTTTAAATTCAAGAATAAAGTTGATAGCTGAAACAATATACAATGAATAATGTGTAATCATATGGTGATAAATAAAAGGTGTTTTATTTATGTTCATTGGTTTTGATACCATATTGGATTCAACCCGCGATCATTGGAATCACTTCATGGATTTTATCACAAGTGATCATGAGACGATAATATCTTATATTCTTCAAACCTAGAGATATGAGTTGTTACTATGAGTTGATAGTACATTGATTGCACGAAAACGCATTTGGTAACTCGGTGCTATAAAACGTGTCTTTGTGTATGATTCAACAAGTAGTAGAACAAGCCATATGAATCGAAGTTTATCCATTCCTTTTACCTTCAGGATAAAAGCGATATGTGTGGGCCCCTCGATGATTTGATGATGACAAATGGAAGTGCTCGGACGGGCCAGGACTGATTTGATTTGTTCAATTAGTCAGTCGTCATAAATCAGAAAATCGGGAAGCAACAAATGGATAGAGAGAATGATTATAATCCATGTCTCAGTCCATATGATATATATAATGGAGGAATATATGATCCATTATCTAATGGACAAGTCATTGACAAAGGTCAGAGTTCATCGACCAGATCAAAGTTCGACAGAAGCTTTTGAGAGCTACGATTGCCAGTCGGTTCCTGAAGTCATACGCAATAATAGTTTTAGACTTATCCAAGTGGGAGACTGTTGGATTAATGTCTAAGTCCATAACTATAATTGGTAAGACTTGACCCGACCCGGCATGGTCCTTTTGGGTTGCATGGCATCATGCACTTGGATAGACTATAATGAGAGAAATAAGACACTTATGGGTATTAATATATTATAAGTTCTAGTATATTAATAATAAGAATAATAAGATTATTTAATTAGTATTGATCAAGAATTAATCTAGGATTAATTAAGTGATCAAAAGAAGACTAATTAAATATATGGGTTGATTGTGTAAATCATCCATACTTGTATAGTGGGCTAATGCTCCATGGATAATCAAGTTGGGCTAAAACCCATAGGATGGTCCATGGATGCTCCATGGTGTATTTGAACCCATGGATCCAAGGAAATGGAAAGTCATGATAATTAGGGCTTACCCTAATTGTATAACTATATAAGCATCTTATTCTTGACCAAAATCGGGACTAGAGAGAGTAAGAAAGGGCTAGCCGATTTCATGAAGTGTAGAATTCTCTCAAGTTATTCAAAGTGTATTTGGTGTTGTGTGAACCATTTGAGGTGTCACATTTGGGGCACTAGGCACTCAAGCTTCATGAAGACTTTCTACATCAAAGAGGTATGTATTCTATCTTGTTACATTCATTGTTTTGTATGCTAGATTAGGATAATACCTTGGAAGTTCTTATTTGCATGTATAATAGAGAAAACATAGAACCAAGGTATTTAGGGTTACATGTACACTTAGGAGTGTTAGAATGCTCAAAACCCAACAATTGTAACAACCCGAAATTTCCATACCACTTCTTGTAACTCTTCCGTAATTCAATTCAAGCAACCAATCGTCGTTTTCAAATTCAAATTCTGATTTAAATATTTAATTAAGTCATTTACTTGCATGTATCTAAAATGACTCAATGGGTATCTTAACACATTTAGAAATCATTTTAACACCCCATATTAGTGATCGGAATATTTTTAGAATCGACCATATCGGGTTACGGCAACCAAATCGGGTACGACCAAAAGCCTCGCCTAACGCCAGTATCGGGTAGAATTCCACCATTTCCAAAACTTAGACACTATATAAAGTGTACTAAGCCTTCATTTGAAGCTTTTGGCTTCATCTCTCTACTCTCTCTCTAACCTCTCTCCTCACTCAAAATCAAAGGTCCAAAAACAAAGATTTAAGGCTCCAAATCAAAGAGGTAACATCCCTAACTTGTTATCTAACCTCTTTAGCCTTCAAATTGATGTTTAAATTAGAATTTAGGACCTGGAACATGTGTTTACGGCCAAGGAGGAAGCTTGGGCCGTAAACACACAATAAAGGGGTTTTTGAGCCATTTAACCCTTCCAAATCATTGTTGGGACTTAGATACGACCTTAAGGCTTGCAAATCGGGACTTGAAACATTTAAAACATGAATTTTGTGGGACAAAAGAGAGTTTACGGCCAAGGCTCCTTCTTGGGCTGTAAACTCCTCTAAAATGGGGATTTAACACCCTTAAACATGTTAGAATGCCTTGAAACTTAACCAATAGCCTTGTGGTAAATCCTAGAACCATCTAAAAATAGTTTGGGGACCTTAAACACATCAAATACCCTACATATGAGAGTTTATGGCCTAGGCACATCTCTTTGGCCGTAAACTCATAAAAGTGTTTCAAATGATGCCCTTAAACCACCCCAAGGCTTGGAAAAATTACTAGAATCACATGTGATTGCTTTAAGTGCCTCAAATCAATTATTCTTGACCATAGTAGAGTTTATAGCCATAAACTCCATGTTTAGGGCCGTAAACTCCCTTTTAAATGGTATAAATCCAAAGCAAATTAATCCAAAGCATTTTAGAAATCCATCCCAACAATCCCCATGTCTAAACAAGCCATTAAGCAATCAAAATCACACCAACATGAGTTTACGGCCGTAAACTCATGTATGTGTGTGTTTTGCGGCTGAAAACTCACTTAAATGTTTACTCTTGGGGAGTAAACTCAAATCCCAAGTCCCTAGTGCCATTACACGTCCGAAGATGTCACCCGAGTCACTCCAAACGCTCGTTTTGAGGTGTTTAACCTCGTTGGAGTGTAATGTTCCAAATAATTAGTGAATGTATCCCTAATTGAATATATATGGACACTATTTCATTTTACATAGGGACATCGCGAGTAATCAAGCCCCAAACCCATGCTTAGTGTTCGAAACAGTCGAAATTCCGAGTCTGGTGAGTTCATACCCCTACCCTTTTTCACTGTGTTTCACTGTTTTCAGGGGGGGGGGGGGGGGGGGGAACACAAGCAAAGTACAAGGGAATTTCTTGTACTCAAAACATTTTTTTTAAAAAAATGTTTGTTTCACATTTTATATGCTTTTAACACTAATTACTAGAACTGATAACCGTTTGAACATGCAGATCACGTAATCATATATTTGTGAAATGGGTTTTAAAGTGTTATGTTTTACATATATTTCACAAATAGCTTTCCACATTTTATCAGTTAAAAGCATGACATTAGAACATTTGAATATAATACCTGTACACTGTTTTGTCCTCGGTAACACTCCACAAAGATACGCGAGTGGAGGACTATCATATTATTACTAGTAAATTTGTTAATCCTGTATGATTGGAGACACGTCCTCGGCGAACACTCCACAGAGATACGCGAGTGGAGGACTGCACCCATAACAAGAATCTCTGGTATTTAGAGAGCGTGACTTGAGTGTATAGATCTATACGGGGCTGACTACCCCACACCTGGCTGCTAGCTACAGCGGAACCGAAATGGTTCAAGGGTGACGAAAGTCATAAGTATGTGGACTACTTATTGCCACAGGTTTAGTCCATTGTATGGTTATGGAACTTGCAATTAGGATGACAGAGATTTACGCATAGTAATAATGAACCACTTTATACATTTTACCGATAATCAGGTTTGGTATACATCTTTTACATCTTTCACGTACAGTAACCAACATTCAGGAAAGTATGGGACTTTCCTGGGGAAAACATGGAACATAACCACGTCTACATCTTTTATATCTTTTACATCGCTCACATTGAAAAACCAACATGCAGGAAAGCATGGGGCTTTCCTGGGTAACACCTACATAACTAGTAAGAGTAACAAACTGGATAACATTACATCTTTTACAATTGGTAATATACAATAAGGAAAGTATGGGACTTTCCTGGGAATACATGATAGGTAAAAAAATAGTTTAACAAGCCGGATAACTAAACTATACATTTTCACATGAGTAAACATGTTTTCAGTGTACAAACTTTCTATACTTTACATTTGTGAAACAACAACCAACTATTAAGAAAATATGGGATTTTCTTGGTGTACGTATCATTTCAGAAACAAAAAGGAAACTTGAACATTTTCACAAACAAAAACCGCTTATGAACTCACCAGCGTTATGCTGATTTTTAAACCGCTTGTGTTCTCAGGTCAGCGTTAGAACAGGTACCCAAAGATACTTTTTGGTTAGAAGACGGAGTACTCAGAAGACCCGTTTCATTTTGTTCGTATATATACTATGTATCACAAGTGTACAAACTTTACTTTTGAAACAACTGTAAAACTTTTCTTATGTAATGTAATGGTTGTTTTACTTTACTTACTATGTGCATTGGATTTGATACTCAATGCGGAGTCAACCCCGGAAACATTTCCGCCTTCGGTTTTCGGGGTGTGACAGATATGCTGCCTCCTCTGCGTGATCGGAAGATCCGACCGGGAACAAAACATATGCACCCTACCATTTCTATAAACCTCTATCTCTGTTAGTCATATGTTGTCCCCTCTGCGTGATTGAAAGAGATCCGATCTGGGACACAACATATGCATTTATCTCTAAATCTGACTTCCTCCTTAATAATTGTTTACTCCCCTAAAGTAAGGAGTCCTTAGGAAGTTCTTGATAACCAAGGTATATCGGGAAGTGGGAAACACGTTCTAGTGAAACTAAAATTGAACCATTTAAGAAGTTGCCTGTAGATCTCGCTACTTAATTTAAGTGGACAACAATCCCCATGGTCGTTATCAACTAAATTGTATATTTGGAAAATTTTGTCAATATCCTTTGTGTTTAAGTGGACCACAATACCGAGAGTTAACTAGATCTATTCATGAAGGTGAAGGTACTAATAAACAAGTTCAGGTTGTCTCACAACTTTGATCCCAAATAGTTTTCTTTTAGTTAAATTTGTTCATAGTTTTCCTCTATGCACAAATTTAGGGGGAAAATTAAAAAAAAAAAAGAAATTCAAAAATCATACAAAAATTAGGAAAATTAAAAAAAAATCAAAAACTTCAAAATCAAAAAATAGTGTTATATTCTGTTTTATTTCTTGTTCAAGAAAATCAAAAATCCAAAAATATTTTTCTTTATGTTTTATTTTTTTCAGAAAATATGAAAAACCCAATAATATTGTGTGCTAAATTTTTCCTTTAGTTTTGTTTTGTCTTAAAAATGAATTCAGGTGTAGATGAAACTCATGGAGTCTGTATCGAAGATTTTTGACCCAAAGCTTCATCCGTGATCATCAAAGAATTTTCATTCGAAGGAGCAAGAAATGAAGAATATTCTTCCAACGTTCAATCTTTCAATCCAGAAGCAAGGTGAAGCTGAAACTGAAGATTTTGTGACAGATTGCATTGAAGTCTCCTTAATCAGTCTGCTGCTATCATTAACTAGCTGAAGTGATCTAGAATATTTGGTCTCTCTGATGTTCTCTCTGAAGATTCTAAAGTTGAAAGCACTATCTTTCAAGAATTAGTACATCAAGCCTTCTCACCCAATGTGCATTCCATGCCAAATTTTGAAGAAAAGCCCAACTGCTCAAGGTGAAGTCATTCATTGAAGATTCATCAAGTTCATCTTGAAGTTGTGAAGAATTTGAAGATTAATGCTGAAGCCAAGCTCCCAACAAAGATTGTCAAGAAAATCCAACTACTTTTTAGGGGGAGCTTGTTGGGTCAATTTAGAAAAGAAAGTTATAAACCAAGGGGAGATTGTTGGGTCTAAAATATGGTTTATACTTTACTTTTCTAGGAAAATGTATTTTTGTGTCTTGGACCGTAAACCGATTCACAGTCCATGTTCAACAAGCCCATGTTCTCTATAAATATAGGTTTAAGGGGTGAGGAGTGGATTGATGACAAAAAGAATAGAGGAGCTTAAGTGTGTTCATTTGAAGGTGTTCTAGAGAGAGATAGAGAGAGAGAGAGAGAGAGAGAGAGAGAAAATAAAGTGTGTGTTAGTGTGTGTGAATCTTGTATCCGAATCTTCATTCATATCAATACATACAAGATTCATCATCTTCTTCTTCTCCTTCTCTTCTATTTTGATCTGACATCATCCGTTTGATTGGATTTCCGCACCATCAAACGGATCTGATTGATACTCAAGCAGATTGGGCACTTACAGATGTTTTGAATCCAATCATTGAAAGTCGATCCATTAAAGATGACCCTCTCACATAAGTTCATGAGGGAGAAAGAATCAGAAGTAGTTGAGTTTAAAGTAGTGTTTAAAGTAGACATCTGAAAAGAAAGACTAAGTTTAGATTAGATAAGGATCCTTAATATAACACCCAAATGAAATATTAAGGCTAGGATCCAACACAATACTCTACAATTCAAAAGAGGGATGTCGTAATCCAATTGTAAAGTATTTGAAGGTAGGTAAATGACGATTTACCAATTTCCACCATGAAAAACGAAATTGAAGATTAGGTTTTAAATGAATTGAAATTCCTAGATTCTTTTGAGATTCATTGAACTTTTCAATGGCATGTTTAAATCTCGATTTTTGCCTTCAAGTTTGTGACTGGGATGCCGAGGATCATAAACAAGGTGTGAATAACCATGCAACTGTACTATCCTTAGTACTCTTGATGTTACAAATCACTTGATGAATGTGCTGGTTAACCACACACGCTCCATTGATCCATGATTAACATCAAGCTGCCCACTTACTCTTTCCAGTCCCAAATTAGTGTGTCGGTTAACACACACACTCCACTAATGACCCAACAAGGTGCAAAGTGCAATTTCCATGGAATAGCACCATTTTCACATTTTTCCTAAAGTAACTAAGATTGGGAATTTACAAAAGTTTAGTTACTTTGTAACATCATTATACTTATTAATGAGGATTAATGTCCTATCCTACCCGTTCAGCTAACGACTCTCCACCATTCAAGGAAGCGGTGAGTGAGAGTGGACACCCATTCAACCACCATTTTATAGGCAATTTCCTTATACCACCCTTATAGACCGGTTTCGTAAATGAGGCCTACTAACGATAAGATTAACTTGTCTTATACATATATAAGTATTAAACTTTAATACTATAATAGTATATGGTTGAATTTGAAACTTTTAAAATTATACGGTTTGGAATTGAAGTTTCATAAGTGAGACTTTTCAAATTCCAAAACTTGATGACATATTTGAAAACTCTTCAAAACCTAGTGAGTTTTAGAATTGATGTTACTTAGATGAGACTTTCCAAGTTGCATTACTTGAGGATAAGTTATGAAACTCTTCAAGACTTTTGGAATTCTATAACATAAAAAAATTTAATGTTTCGTGAATGAGAGTTTTCATATTTCATAACTTGAGGACATGATATGAAACTCTTCAAGAAACATTTAGATCAATTTAACAAATAACATTAGCATTTACCAATTAACCTAATACTTTTCATATGACAATAAATATGTTATTGGATGGGGATAATCAATATGTTATTGGATGGAGATAATCAATATCATATCAGTAAAAATGAATTTTATGAACCAAAACAATTTTTGGTAATGATCCTAATCAAAAACTGGACAAAAACTCAAAAATTATGCCAACAGATGATCCAACTCATTGAGCTAGGCATTGGACTCATTGAGTTCAACATCACATGATACAACTCATCGAGTTCCCTTGTGGGACTCAACGAGTCTAGCAGTCAGTGGCCAAAAATGTCATTTTTCAGCTTAGAAAATTCTACAATTGCATCAATATAATAGAAAACACCCTAGGATCTGATACCACATTTGGTGTTTATGTACTCTAACATTCATATGGTGCACATACATCCCTAATGCTTTGGATCTAAGTTTTCTCTAATTATACATGTAATATTCATTTTCAAAAGCATGAAACCTAATTAGCCTGCAAAGGTGACATCTGAATCATAAAACTAGTTAGTAGATTACCTTGTGTAGTAGTTTGCAAAACTTGGCCTTAAGAGAGCTTAATAACTCCAATGTGATGCCTCAAACAAGTTACAAACACCAATACACAACTAAATGAATAATTGAGAGGTTTTGTTGACACACATTGGCTATAGTGAGAGAACAAACTATCTGATGCGCAGGGACAAGTTTTGAAAACTCAAACCTTGAGTTAATGCTTAAGATCAATGTCTGCTTACTAAGTAATTTTCAAGTCAAGTCTGGAAAGACCATTCAATTCTAAGTTAATGCATTCAACATAATATTCAATTCATAAATGAAGAGTAATAAATACAATCAATGTAGAGATAATAAATGAAGAACAAAGAGAATGTTTTTGAAAATGATAAGAAGAGAATAAAAGATGAGGACAACTGATGTGATGCTATTGCATTTGAATAATTTGTTACTTGATTCAACTCTGAAAGCTACTATAAATAGGAGTACATGATACATCGTACTAGCTAATTACATACATCAGACTGGATAATAGAGTTACTTCTGACACTCTGATTATTCGTGTTTGACAAACGTGACTAAGCCCTATGACAAGTTAAATCATGCTAAGTGACAAAAAACAATTAATACAACTAGATAAAGTACTGATTCAGACAAGCTAACATTCTGGACAAAACATTCATTCCGGAATGCTTTCAACTTATCTTCTCATCCGGAACATGGCTTCAAGTCCGGACACAAAACTAATTCCGTAACATCTTCCATTTCGGAACTTTGTCTGGCTTCGAAACTCCATGAAAGGTTAGAGATTGCTAGAGGTTCATTTTGAGGTTCCAACAATCTCCCCTAAGTAAACTTTGTAATCAAGTCAGCTTTTCACTTCTTCCTTGATGAACGTGTAAGCTCTAGACTACCAATCCATGACATTGATATACCATCGAAACTTACTCACAAACTTTGCCTTGACATGTTCAGGAGCTTTGGACCAGGATACTGGATTGATACACTTATTGTGGGCTCTTGTAGGAACTAGGTGTTTGTCAAGGACTTGGAAGAAGTCCTTCTTGATTGTGTTTTTTTTTTTTTTTTTTTTTTTTTTTTTTTTTTTTTTTTTTTTTGTAAACAAACCCTAGAAACGGTTCATCAATAGGTCCTTCAGCTAGCAGTTCAGCTACTGGTAACAAATATTCGATCTTGGCAAGAAAGTCTTCAGTTTCGAACAACTGTGCTAGCTCATAGTTGCATCGACAAAATTTCGCAACGCAATCCTTGAGAAAGGCTAAGGCAGCATGATAAGCACCCATGTTGATGTCATCATTTTGAACACTCTGAAAGTGCACAACAATTGTCAGAATATTGTTTGGATTGAATACAAGGAAATCAACATCAACAATGGTGTGAGAAGTTTTCTTATTTTGGAAGACATGATACCATAATAGTACACATTTGAGTTCAAATTTTGTCAAGATCTTCCTTCCAAACCCTGAGATATTTGTTATCCTCTTCCTCATCTATACTTCCTTTTGAGTCATGGCATTCTTGGAGTAGAATGTTTTTAATCTTTCATGCTCTATCCGGATGATTATCTCCGGATTGTCATTTGGGTGTAGAGGAGAAAACTTGATGTAGAATTTGCTATATGGAGAGAGAGGCAGATCGAGTTGTTCCGAATGATTAGTTGGAGTGCCATAGTACATGAAAGGTACTACATCAACATCATGGATAGTACCTTCTCGGTAGAGATGAGAGATAGCACGCATCGGATCGGGATTATCTTTAAGCGTCTGGATATGGATTCTATCCTCTAGGGATTTATTGATTTCCTCCTGAGACCATCCAAATTTTTACTTTGGTGGAGGTCTAGAGTAGTGAGCTTGATGAATTTCCGTGATAGGCTTCTTACCATTATCTTTGTTGAGTGCTAAGATGATATGCTTCATGTTCTCATCAATGGAGAATTTCGGAGGAGAAGATTGAAGGGGTTTTTCCGAAATGTCGTCTGGAATCCGGAGAGGAGAACCCTCATCAATTGGATCAATTCTTGGAGCAGGAATTGGAGGCAACATGGATGAAGTGGCCCGGAAGGCGGCAGTCGTCAGTTTAGTTTTTGCCTTGGCCATTTGGATACTTCATGATAGAACATCTGACAGTGTAGATGGCTAATAAACTGCGAACCAGATTCTCTGTTCTTCTTCCGTAAGCTTCTTGGCTGGAATTTCTTTGGAGCTTGCAAAGCTAATACTCCATTCATAATAAGAGATTCTTCATCTTCATCATCATCTTCATCATCATTTCCTAGAAGTGCTGAAATAACTTGGACTTCATCATCGAAATTTCCATCTTCATCTCAGAGCTGATATTCCGAGGTAATTTTCCACGGTTAACTGGACCCTACTCCCCCTTTTGCAATGGTGGACCTGTCAACTAGAGCAAGCAAGAGAGGCCCTTTTAGATCTGATATTTTTTTGAACACCTTCTGAAACCTAGTGTTGAGTTGAAGGGTGAGGGTGTCATAAGCTTCGGTAGTTGGGGCCAGAGCTTTCAGATGATTAAAGAGGTCCTTAAAAATTGTGACAACCCGACATTTCGAGACAATATAATGTAACACCAGTCAAACTTAGGTCAAAATTAAACTTTCCTAAAATCTTATTTGAGTTAAATAAAGTTGTAGGAATCGTATCAAGGTTTTCGTACATATAAAGAACACTAAAATCCGAGTTATAACGACGAAGTTACAACAAATCTAAGATTCGCAGCAAAAACCGGCAACACTAATAAACGTAAAACGCGAAGTTTCATTACAATAATTTTTAGCCTTAGGTATCTAAATGAAAGTTTTAGATATCCTAAAACCTTAAGCATACATAAAAAGAATGCCCAAATCTTACTTCATACGAGGAAGTTATGATTTTTCGAAATTTCAGACATAGCAGTACACAACTAAAAACTCAAAATCAAGATCGAGCGGCCTTTTGCCAACATGACTTAAACGAGAATCGAATATCTCATCAATGGTATTACAACGGTAAAAATTCTGACGAAAACGAACATCGGATGAAGGAGTTATAGATTTTTAAACGGACTTTTCGTGTCCCAGCCTATTAAAAATATAATATTAAAAATAAAGTCAAATTTAGCCGACAACGAAAGTTGTAGAACGTAGTCTTACCTATGCGTGGATATAAAGAACGTCAAAATCGGAGCTCGTATGCGAAAGTTACAGATTTTACAAGTCTGTGGCACACACACCGAGACGATTTACGCCCAGCGTACTCGGATGCTAGGCTCTGGTTTGTCTACGTCGCTTTGATGCTTCATCCAAGGTTGCGGTAAGCGATGAAATTGCGTACGCCCAGCGTACCCTCGCTAGTACGCCCCGCGTACGCGAGGCTTTCAGCCCCTATAAAAGGGATGCGAGGGTGCCGACCATTTTTGCTCAATTCTTCCCTTTCTCACGCCGAAGCGCTGCGTTTAAACCCTCGGAGCCATCCCGAAGTCCCGGTTTTCATATCCAAGTTGGGAAGGAAGTTTTACGCTCCCGAGATTCCCGAGAATCTCAAGAAATCCGCTTTCTCGTGTAGAAGTTCTCCTCGGTTTTTGTCTCGCTTTCTTCAATCTATCAAGTGAGTTCATACCCCTACAACTATATTTTTCAAATACTTTATAAATGATTTTATAAGCTTTTAAGGGGGGGGGGGGATACAAGTAAACATACGATTATCCTCATGCGAAAAACATAAATCTTTTTCTATACTTGCTGTTAATAAATCAATCATATGAGATTTATAACTAGCATACAAATGGATTTACTACACGTTTAGCTGTTTTACCAAAAATATTACTTCAAATGACTTTCTCAAGCATTTATACATGTTTAAAACTCTTTATCAAACTGTCTTACATACCGTCTGTTTCCTTTCAAACCCCTGTTATAGTTGTGTTTCAAACAAAGGATTTCTTATACTTTAAACTGTTCTTATCAAACAAACTACTTTCAAATCGTTTTATAAATTAACATCAAGTCATCATTTCTTCGTTATTAATCTTTTCAAAGGTATTACAAAACTTCTTATATACTTTTATATTATAAAATGCATGCCCATATATGCATTGTTATATAAGTAATGTTTAAAGGACTTAGGACGGCTAGCTCGCTTTATTTCCTTTCCCTCGTTGGGATGTGGCCTTAGGGCATCGGTTATTCATCCGAATATCGTTTAAATATTAGTTATATATATCATGTATACATATATATATATATATACATAAAAGTTCCGTCAGTTGGTTCAGTACCTTCGGGCAGCAATGGCATACTTCAGTTATACACGTACAATACTAGTAACTATAATAGGTATAGTTAGGAGATACTACTTACTATTCCAAATACAAGGAATCACACAAGAGTCAGTTCATTCATGAGTCAATACTCATACATTACATACTATATGAAATACGAACAAATTACATACTATATAAAGAGATACGATTACATAAATAGTTTTCTAGCTATTCATGAAATTTTACATACTACAAGAACCATATAAAAGAGATATTTTCATATACAAGAACAAATGGACATTTTCATACATAAATATATTTTATATACCATAATCCCTTGTAGGGGGAGCGTGATATTTGTATATAGATCTATACGGGATTAACAATCCCACACCTAAGTTGTTAACTATAGCTAGGCCGGCAGGCCTGGGGTGACAAACGTCATAAATTTCCAATGCCTGAAGAACGTTGTTATCAATTTCCTTAATTATTTATTACATATACAAATCTACTATTTTAGACATGAAAAATACTATTGCATTTCAGTTTTGGGACTTTTAGACTACCACCCACTTATGGACAAATATTGGATTTCTAAAAGCAAACATTCAAAACAGTCGGGTCTTGGTAGAAGGCTACTTTTTATACTAGTAGGAAATTTGGGATTTTCTAAGGTTTTCAAACGTTTACAATTACTTACAAACATGTTCATTGATACAAACTTTCCTTCAAACATTTACAGGTCTTTCTTTACGGTTTTGTTTTCAAATCAAAGTTACATAAATACTTATGAATTCACCAGCTTTATTGCTGATACTTGCTTTCAAAATAACATGTATTCTCAGATCACAAATAAGACAGGTACGACGACCAGGTTTGTGAAGACGGAGCAGTCAAGACTTGTCTTTTATGTTGAATATTCATTATGTAGATTTATACTATGAAAGAACTCATATGTACTTAAAATTATACTATTAACGCAATGGATGATGTTGTTGCTTGTTTACTACTTTGCATTGTTGTGATACATTACATGACGTCCTTTGTCCCAGAACGTTTCCACCGTTCTCGGTTTTGGGGTGTGACAAAAATTGACAACATCTCATCAAAATTATTGTTTGGAACATCCACATTGTTTCAACAGGCTTGAAGAAGCTTTATAAGAACTTGCGGCATAATCAGGTTCATTTCATCCTTCTTCTGGATGTCTTTCTCTAGTCATTGAATTTGTTTCTCACGACAAACATGAGTTTTCTTGATCATATCATTTGTAGCAGCAACTAGGTCATCGTGAACCTTAAGCATCCATGTGATTGTATTCAGATAGTGATCGACAGAAGTATCTTATTTTTGTTCAACTTCTTCGAAGGTAAGTTTGAGCCAGAGAGAAATAAGTTGATCTAGTTGGGCTTCACGTTCAACATTGGTTGGTCCAAACGTGTTGATTGCAGACAAGGACTTCAGAAGGGCATCTAGATTTGAGTCCAATCTGGAGACTTTCTCATCAATCTCGGAGTTGATCCCAACTACGAAAGCTTCAAGGGAATCGACCTTCTTAATGGTGTCTGAAACATTGATTTAGATGTCAAGAAGAGAAAATGGATCAATGTAGGCTCCTGTGGAAGATCCGGTGTTTGGGTTGGAATGTCGAGGCTTGTGTTTGTGAAGTTCCGGGTTGACTAAAGGACCAGGCTTGTTGGTAGCACCATCATCTTGAAGTTTCTGAGTAGATTCAGTTTCATTGGCATGAGTGGATGAGGATGATCAGAATTCAAAAGCTGATTTTGATGAGGATGGCTTGGATTGAATCGCACAATCGGTAGAATGTGAGTGTCAACAACAATTGTACCATCTTCATGTTGGGTTTTGAGCAATCTAACACTTCCTAAGTGTGCATGCAACCCTAATAAACCTTGTATCTATGTTTGTCTAAATACATGCAAAATAATAATTTTCCAAGGTTCATAACCTATCTAACATGGCATGGGGTACTTTTAAACATAAAAGAATTAGATGAGATTACATACCTTTTGATGAGTTTGATTCCTTTGGAGTTTGAGAGCCAAGCACCAATAGTGTGAATGCCTCAAATGGAAATCACAAATCACCACAAACACTTGGAAAACTTTGATATAGTGTATACACACTTGAAATTCGGCCACACACAAACACACATACTAGTGGCTATTTCATGCAACATAAACATGCTTATATAGTGTGCATGGTTAGGGTGAAACCCTAATAACCCATGACCTTTCCTTTTCCAAGGATCCATGGGTTAAAAGCTCCATGGATCATCCATGGACGTCCATATAAGCCTAGCCCATTAACAAATAAATGTTAGCCCACACCATATAAAATACAATAGCCCACAATTTAATTAGTCTTCCTTTTAATCTCTAAATTAATTCATAATTAATTTAAGACTAAGACTAATTAAATAATATAACTTCATATTAATATATTATAACTTACAATATATTAATAAACATATGTGTGTAACTCTCATAAAATTATCCATAAATAGTTCGGGTGAAGTGCAAACCCAAATGGACCATGCCGGGTCGGTTTAAGTATATACCAAATAATTTATGGACTTAAACACCTTATCCAATAGACTCCCACTTGGATTAGTATAATAACTGTATTTGCCTATATTACTTCAGGAACCAACCGACAATTGTAGCTCTCAAAAACTCTGTTGAGCTATGAAGCGCCATTTTAGATAAGTGATTATATAGTCTGACAAATACATGGAACAATGTCTTACTTATTGTCAGGCAGTTGTTTCTTGATTTCCGATTTGTTTGACAAAGAACTTAATCGAACACATCAATTTAGTTCTGACCGGGCCCGATACATGGGTCAACACAAAATCATCGAGGGGCCCAGATATCGCTTCTATTTCTAGAAGGAACAGATAAACTTCGATTCATATGCTTGTTCTACTACCTGTTGAATTATACACAAAGGCACATTTTATAACATCAAGTTACTGATGCATTTACATGCAATCAATGCACAACCAACTCATAGGTAACAACTCATATCTCTAGGTTTGAAGACTTATATGATATTATCGTCTCACGATCACTCGAGATAAATTCCATGAAGTGATACAAGTGAGCGTGGGTTTAATCCAATACTCATAACTTATGAGCACTCATAAATGTTGTAGGAACCATTGCTATGTCTAAACACTTTTAGCCATCGACAAACCCAATTCATGACAATCTTGATTCATACCTACTTCCGACGTATGACCGATTGTGGAGGTTTGAATAAATTAATTACTTTGGAAGTCAAAACATGCAAAGCTGAAACAATTGTAAATAATTGACAATGATACCAACACCTTAATCATAAATAAATCACAATTTTATTCATCATTAAATGTCGATTACATTTTACAAGTTTTAGAAAAACTATCTAATCTATAAAACTAATATCGTCCCTCAGCCCGATGCGCCTCACATGCTGAAAATGCTTAGCCCTCGTCAGTCCCTTTGTAAGGGGATCCGCAGGGTTCTCATCTGACGATATCCTCTTTGCCACGAGGAATCCTTCTTCTATCTTGTGTCTTATGAAGTGATATTTTCTGTCAATGTGTCTAGATCTCCCATGATCTCTTGGTTCTTTCGCTAAAGCAACCGCACTATTGTTGTCACATAAAATTTACATAGGCTCTTTAACAATTGGTACAACTCCAAGGTCTCCGATGAAGTTCTTCAGCCATATTGCCTCCTTCGCTGCTTCACTTGTTGCTATGTACTTTGATTCACAAGTCGAATCAGCCACCGTCTCCTACTTGGAAGTCTTCCAAGATATTGCCCCTCCATTTAGGGTAAAGATCCAGCCTGACTGAGAGCGGAAGTTATCCCTATCAGTTTGAAAACTAGCATCACTATACCCCAATACTCTCAAGTCATCACTCCCACCAAGGGTAAGGATCCAATCCTTAGTCCTTCGCAGGTACTTGAGAATATTCTTTATTGTGGTAAGCCTTGTCAGGGTTCCCCTGATATCTGCTGACCTTGCTCAAAGCAAAGGCCACATCAGGTCGGGTACAAGTCATAGCATACATGATCGAGCCAACAATGGAAGCATACGGTAATTGGCTCATCTCAGCTATCTCTGCCTCTGTACTTAGACTCTAATTCTGCATGTTGAATCTTTTCAACACTTTATCCAAATAGGTACTCTGACTAAGTCGAATTAGTCGTTTACTCCTTTCTCTTAGTATCCTTATCCCATGGATATATGCAGCTTCCCCTAGGTCCTTCATAACAAAGCACTTCCCAGGTTAGGACTTAACCTCCTGCAAAGTTGGGATGTCATTTCCTATAAGGAGTATGTCATCCCCATACAGTACCAAAAAGCTAACTATACTCCCACTAGCTCTGACATACACGCAAAACTCATCTTCGCTTCTCAAGAACCCAAACTCTTGCAATAAAGACCAAATTCTAACTGGGTCTATAGAAGAGATAACCAAAGGATTTCTGTGGGTAGCCGATGAAAATACACCTTTCTCTTCGGGGTTCGAGCTTATCATGAGTCTCGCGCCTCACGAAAGCCTCACAACCCCAAATCTTGATGTGGTCTAATTTAGGAGCCTTCCCAGTCCACATCTCATGAGGTGTTTTGGTAACCTTCTTTGTAGGGACTAGATTAAGCATATGGGCGGCAGTCTCTAAGGCATACCCCCAAAAAGAGATTAGTAGTGAAACTTGACTCATCATAGAGCGAACCATGTCTAACAAGGTCCGATTACGCCTCTCAGCTACACCATTCAACTGTGGTGTCCTGGGAGGTGTCAATTGTGAGACAATCCCACACTCCTTAAGATAGTCAAGGAACTCGGTGCTAAGGTACTCACCACCTCGATCGGATCGAAGTACCTTAACGTTCCTGCCCAATTGATTTTCTACTTCCTGCTTAAATTCCTTAAACATTTCAAAGGTTTCTGACTTATGTTTGATTAAGTAGACATAACCATAGCTACTAAAATCATCAATAAAGTCACATAATACCGATTAGCATCCCTTGTGGCGGTTTTGAATGGTCCACATACATCAGTATGTATTAGGTCCAACAAACCTTCACCCCTTTCACAAGTACCAGTGAAGGGTGATTTTGTCATCTTTCCAACTAGACAAGATTCACAACTATCATCTGATTTTAGGTCGAAAGATTCTAGGACTCCATCCTTTTGGAGTTGGTCTATGCATTTCTTGTTTACATGTACAAGACGGCAATGACATAATGATGCTTTATCTAAGCTAGTAGAAGAATCAATATACAACACATTATTTCCTAAGTTATCTACAACCAAAACTATTTCATACACACCATCACAAGGTAATGCTTTAAAATAAAACACATTATTAAAGAAAGCATCAATACCACCACATTCATTATCAAATGAAAAGATAAAACCTTGTTTGTATAAACCATGAAAAGAAATAATATTTCTTGCCATTTCTGGTGAGTACACACATTTATTCAAATCTAATTTTAACCCATTATTCAACAACCAAGTATAAACCCCAATCTTGGAAACAGGAGAAGCCTTCCTATTCCCCATGATCAAGTTTATCTTCTCGTGCTCCACATTCTCACTTCTTCTTAGGCCCTGCAAATTTGAACATATGTGAATACCACATCCTGTATCAAGCACCCAAGAGTTCGAATATTGTGAGTTATCAGACAATATTGTGTAAATACTTAGGGCAGTTTCGCTTCCATTGCTCCTTGTCTTGGCAATAGTAGGAGAAGGTGTGACAGAATTATTCTTGGTTCTTGATGAGGAACCTTCAAGAGACTTTCCCTTGGTACGCTTCGAAGGGGACTTCCTCTTTTTCCCTTTGCCTTGCCTGATAGCCAAAACAGGGGTAGATGTTGGAGTAGGAATAGTAGAGGTAACAACCGACTTGCCCTTAAGACCGGTTTCAGCGGTCTTCAAGAGTCCTTGAAGTTTGCTTCCTCCTTGTTCATATGATATGTCATACGAAAATGGTCATAACAAGAAGGTAAGGAGTGCAAAATGATGTCAATATCCAACTCCTCAGGGAAGTTCACGTTTAGCTTGTGCAAACGGTCCACATACCTTTGCATCTCTTGCATGTGGCCCGTGATGGATTCACCGTCCTTCATGCGGGTTGTTATCATGGAGGAGATTATTTCATACCGCTCCTGATGAGCACTCTGATGGTACCTTTCCATCAGGTCTTGGTGCATCTCAATAGGGTAGAAGTCCTCATATGACTTTTGGAGTTCGCCTGTCATCGTGGCCGTCATGATGCATGCCACCTTAGTAGCATCTCTCTCATGTGTCCTGAATTCAATGATCTCCTCAGGAGTAGAAGTGGACTCATCAAGCTCTTTTAACTCCTTATCTAGGACATATTCCTTGTCCTCATAACGAGTCACCATCTTGATGTTCCTTATTCAATCCATGAAGTTGGAACCATCAAAGATGACTCTCCCACAAAGATTCATGAGAGAGAAAGAACCAGTTGGGTTTGAGGCCGAAGCATTATTGTTGGATGACATCTAAAAGAAGAGAACAAGTTTAGATTAGATATATTGAGTCCTTAATAAGACACCCAAATGTAATATTAAGGCTAGGATCCAATCACAATATATTATACTTAGAAGAGGTATGCCGTAATCTAAGTAATAATATATTTGAAAGGTAGGTGAATGATAATTCACCAATTTCCACCACGAAAATGAAATGATTTATTAGGTTTTAATTGGATTTGAAATTCCTAGATGCTTTTGAGATTCATTGAACTTTTCAATGGCATGTTTTAATCTCGATTGTGCCCTTCATGTTTTGTGACTGGTATACCGAGTATCACAAAACAAGGTGTGAATAACCATACCAATTCACATGGTACCCTTAATATTATCACCTAATCAATGTGCCGGTAAACCACAAGCACTCCACCGATCTATGATAAAATTAAGTCACCCTTCGTGATCCTTACTAGTCCAGGTTAATGTGCCGGTAAACCACACGTGCTCCACCAACGACTTGGTAAGGTACAAAGTGTGAATTCCATGGGCTAGCACCAAATTCACATTTTTCCTAAAGTAACTAAGATTGAGAATTTAAATAAAATATTTAGTTACTTTATAATATTCATCATACTTAATGATAATTTATAAGTCCTTGTCTTACCCGTTCGGCTAACGACCTTCCACCAGTCAAGCAAGCGGTGGGTGAGAGTGGACACCCATTAAGTTGCTAGTTTATAGGCAACAACCTTATACCCACCTTATAGACTGGCTTCGTTAATGAGGCCTACTAACGGTAAAAGGACTTGTTCTTATACATACATACATATATATATATATATATATATATATATATATATATATATATATATATATATATAATAATTAACCATTAATGTTATAAATAGTATAAGTGTTGAATTTTAACTTTTAAAACTCTAAGTGTTGGAATTAAAGTTTATTAAAGTGTGTGAAACTTTTCCAAATTCGAAAACTTAAGGGCAAGTTTTGTAAGTCTTCAAAACTTTTCATTTCATAACTTATGAATTAAAGGTTCATAAAAATGAAGACTCTTCATTTTATGTAACTTATGTGTTTTTAATGTGTGTTAAAGAAAAGTGACCTTTGGATATCCATAACTTGATGACAAATTATGGACTCCAGTAAAACACATAAATGATTGAGAATTAATTCTAAACAATTCAGCAAATAATTCCTATCATCTTCTAAATTCATAAGAACATGAACATAAAAATTTCAAGAAAACATGAATACATATAACATGAAATTTTGATATAAGCCATTGTAAATGGATTAAAACAACCATTACACCAACTAAAATAAGTTTTAAAACATCAAAACAGTTTAGGGTAAAGTTTCTATTCCATTTCCAGCAGCAAAAGTCGAAAATCTGCATTCTGAACCTTCTACTAGCCAAGTGCACGAACCTACTCGGCGAGTAGGATGAATTTTTCCTTGGACTCGGCGAGTCCCCCCCCCCCCCCTCATGGACTCGGTGAGTCCATCACACAAATAGCAAAAATTTTGACTTTTTTCACTATTTTGCATCAAGTATCAAACAAGCAAGCCTATGCTCTGATACCATTGTTGGATTTTGAGCAATCTAAAACTTCTTAAGTGTGCATGCAACGCTAATAAACCTTGGATCCATGTTTGTCTAAATACATGTAAAATAATAATTTTCCAAGGTTCATAACCTATCTAACATGGCATGGGGTACATTTAAACATAAAAGAATTAGATGAGGTTACATACCTTTTGATGAGTTTGATTCCTTTGGAGTTTGAGAGCCAAGCAACAATAGTGTGAATGCCTCAAATGGAAATCACAAATCACCACAAACACTTGGAAAACTTTGAGAGAGTGTATACACACTTGAAATTCGGCCACACACAAACACACACACTAGTGGCTATTTCATGCAACATAAACAAGCTTATATAGTGTGCATGGTTAGGGTGAAACCCTAATAACCCATGACCTTTCCTTTTCCAAGGATCCATGGGTTAAAAGATCCATGGATCATCCATAGACTTCCATATAAGCCTAGCCCATTAACAAATGAGTGTTAGCCCACACCATATAAAATACAATAGCCCGCAATTTAATTAGTCTTCCTTTTAATCTCTAAATTAATTCATAATTAATTTAAGACTAAGACTAATTAATTAATATAACTTCATATTAATATATTATAACTTACAATATATTAATAAACATATGTGTATAACTCTCATAAAATTATCCATAAATTGTTCGGGTGAAGTGCAACCCAAATGGACCATGTCGGGTCGGTTCAAGTATATACCAAATAAGTTATGGACTTAGACACCTTATCCAACGCTTCATTAAATATAACTTCTTCGGAAAGCTCTTTGCCTTGCTCTGTCTGAATAAAATTATATTGAGGAGTTGTTATAGATTCTCTAGAAGAAAAGTTGTGATCGATTTCACCATCGTAGTGGGCAACAAATGGTTGGTTGCTCTGAATTGCTCTATTCCACATCGAGATGAGTGTAGCTTCAAACTAGGACACGGTAAGTTCCAGATGCCATAAATGTGCCTAGCTGACAAAATCTTCCCAGAGGGGATCATTAGAACATGATCGTCCTGTACTCTTACTGGGCATCATACCAGTTGGGGTATCCTGAATAGGAGGGACATCTCTACCTCCAGAATGCTTTGGGTCCGAAACAGGGGTTCCTAACTGTGCATGTGTTGAAGAAGTTGGGAGATGAAATGTAGCAAGTGGGTGCATTCCAGGGGGAAAGGAAATGAGTTCAACACCAACATCACCTTGTTGGGAAGGTGTGGGTGGTTTAATAGTAGACTTCCCATGAGTCTGTGCGAGTGGTTTTGAAACATCGAGGGGTACCTCGGATGAGTGGATTGGTGGTGTGTGCGGATGGCTATATTCGGCCTGAATGGTATGAGCTCCTTCCTTTTGAGAGGAAGATCTGATTTTGGTTCTCATTTTAGGCATTGACTTAGAGGGATAAGTCTTCCTTTTGGCAGACTTTTTAACCATTCCATTGGACATAGTAGGAGTGGCCTCTTCTGGAATAGTCTCAATGAAGTCTCCAAGTATTGTAGCAAATAAAAGGATCCGGAAGGCAATATGGCCAACATGTGTTCCAGTAGGCGTCTGACAGGTCTAAAAGAAGATTGGTCCAGTATGTGATACTATTGAACTGTTTTGAAAGAGACATATACCTCATTTGGAATTGTGGACACATGAATTGGTCAGGAATTTACTTATATAGCTCTTTGATCGTTAGGGCCCAAAACCTAGTGCTTGAAATTTCATTCCTATTACATTTGATGGCAAACTTTCGAAACTCCTTCCATAACACTTCTGGAAGATCGATTGCGTTGTTGCATCCTGAATAGATGTTGTATACCACATGCAACCAATCCTTGCTTAAGGTGTTGGTACCACCATGATTTCCATACAACCCCTTGATGATGAAGTTCATTAGCACAATTAAGAAACGTGGATTTGTGGATCGGCACAATTCTGTCAGCTGTGATTTTAGTTTCGAGAATCCTTATACGAATCCTGATTCTTGTAAAAGTTGTGTGTAGAAGATTGAGTAGTAAAGGAGGTTCTGGGATTTTAGTCGGTGGAATGGAGATGAGATGATGAGAAATGAACTTGATCATCACTCTAATGGGTTAATAAAAATCCATGCTATTTATCAAGAAGATTTTAGTTGTGTCTGTGAGGAATGGTTCAAATGAGTGTGAGGATGACAATTCTTTAGAAGATTTCTTCTTGGTGAAAGATTTCTTGGGTGTAGAAGCAGTTTGATAATTTTTTTAAGAAGATGATTAAGACACCATTGTTGCAGAAGGATGATAGCTTGAAGAATATAATAACTCAGAATAAATTTGGGGTTTTTGAGAGTTTAAGCGTGTAAAGGGTATATGAGTGTTTTGAGAGGTTTATATAGGTGATGGAAATGGATCGGGTCGGAAAGCGTAATGATGAGGATCCAGATTTGGTAACGGGTCGCATTTAATATGTTTCCATTTTGGGGATTAATTGACTAATGATGACGAAGGTTTCTATGGAACGACGTGAGGAATAGAGACCGTTAACTGGCGATGGGATGTTTGCATTCTTGAACGTGAAAATGTGGTGCGGATTTCTCGGGTGACAAGATAAGCATCTTTTGAAAAGTTACTGTTTGAAAACATTGCACCTTAAAAACCTTTGGACTTTCGGATGATTGTGAAGTGAATTCCAGAACAAAGTGATTTTGAAATTCCGAAGCAATGTTTTCTTTGAAAAATTCCGGAGAAGAATATTTTTTTTTTGAAATTCTGGAGAGAATGATTCTGAAAGATTCTAGAGAGGGTTTTGAGAAAGAGCATTCGGGAATGAGAATTTGAGAAAAAGAGTTCTGGAGAAAATTTGGGAAACATTCTGGAGAAAAGAGTTGAAAAATCCGGAGTCAATTTTGAAAAGGGTCCGGAGTGCAATTTGAAAAATTCGAGTTAGATTTGAAATTCTTCTGGAGCCAAACTAAAAAAACTTTAATGTTCCGGAGCAAGATTCTTTAAAATTCCGAAGCAAAATTTTGAGAAAGCATTCCAAAAAAAAATTCCAGACAATTTCCAACGCAATGTTTAGAGAGTTCCGTAGCAAAAAAATAGAAAGAATTTACTGCCGTTCCGGAATTGAATTTCGGTAAGATTTTATGAAGCAGGTCCCTAGATAAGATTCCAACCAATGTGACTATATTGGTCTTTCAACTTCAAGACTTAGGAGTCGTACTACTTACAATGAGATAGAAGGTTACATAAAAAGACACATAATATGATCCTAATTGTTCTGAGAAGAGATAGTTCCGAAATGTAAAAACATTTTTTTTTGGAACCAACTATACTTTCTGATGTTGCCATTAGAGAGTCCACGCCTCCTGAAAGAATTGAGGATTAGGCGTCATCATACCCATATTGTTCAGAAAACCATTGAACTTGGTTTCATCTAATGCCTTAGTAAAGACATCAGCAATTTCATCTTTAGATGGAAAAAAAAGGAGTTCAATATTGCCATTTAAAGCATGATCTTTTATGAAATGGTACCATATATCAACATGCTTCATCATGGAGTGTTGAATTGCATTGTGTGAAATTGCAATTCCTCTTTGAGAATCACAATAGATTGGAATATGTTGAAAGTGGTAACCATAATCCAAGAGTTGAGATTTCATCAACAGAACTTGTGAAGTATATCGAGCAGCAGCAATGTATTATGCTTCAGTTGTTGACAGAGCAATGTAGTTTTGTTTCTTGGATGACCAACTAACCAGTCGACCTCCCAAAAATCAGTAGCCACCCGATGTGCTTTTCCTATCCAATTGATCACCTCATAGTTTGAATCTGAGTAAGCCTGAAGAAGAAAACTCTCGTTTGCTGGGTACCAGATTTTGAGACTCTTGGTTCCTTCGAGATATCGAAATATTTGTTTTACAGCCAAGAGATGTGACATTTTCTGATTAACTTGGAATCTGGCAGAGAGACAAGTAGCAAACATGATGTCCGGATGACTTTTTGTAAGATAGAGTAAGGATCCAATCACTCCTATATACTTCTTTTCATCAATTGCTACACCAGATGGGTCCAAGAAGATTTTGTGACTGAAGCCCATAGGTAGCTTTGCGGAGGCACAAATGTCCATTGAGTACCTTTTGAGGAGTTCAAAGATGTATTTCTATTGATGAATAAAGATTCCTCGATTGGTCTGTTTAACTTGGAGACCAAGAAAGAAGCCCAATGCACGATTTATACTCATTTGATATCTATTGACATCCAATTTAACAAAGTCAACAACCATTGATGAATTAGTGGATCCAAAAATGATTTTGTCAACATAAATTTGGACAAGCATGAGATTTTTCCCATTTGATCTTCTGAATAGGGTTGGATCTAGAGTTCCTCTTTGGAAGCTGGAGAGTTTGAGAAACTTAGTGAGTGTTTCATAACATGAACGAGGAGCTTGCTTGAGACCATATATGGCTTTTTAGTGCTTGTAGCAATAAATCGGAAATGACAGATTGAAAAAACCAGGAGATTGTTGAAGATATACTTCAATATCCAGTTCACTGTTAAGAAAAGCACTCTTAACATCTATTTGGTAAACCCTAAAGCCTTTGTGAGCAGTATAAGCAAGAAAGATTCTGATTGATTCAAGACGGGCAACAAGAGTAAAGGTCTCGTCGTAATCAAGTCCTTCGCTCAATGTGAATCCTTTGATAACCAGTCTTGCCTTATTTCGAATGATAACTCCAACGTCATATGGCTTGTTTCGGAATACCCATCTCGTACTGACAATTGGGTGATCCGAAAGAGGAGCGACAAGAATCCACACTTCATTTCTATCAAACTCTGCCAATTCTTCTTGCATGGTTGTGATCGAATCAGCATGTGCTAATTCTTCTTTAAAGGATTTGGTTTTAACCATACAAATAAATTACAAGAAATGACATTCATTTTGAACACTAGAGGGAGAACGAGTTTGAATGCCAGCATTTGGATTTCCAATTACCTGATTTGGAGGATGATCTCGAGTCTAGATGTGAAGTCTTGGTAGTTTTTCTGCAGCAGATGATCTATATGGACAATAGAGTTGTGTTACTCCCCCTAAATAGATTGAGTTTGAGGATGATGCTCCCCTTAAACTTCTGAACCGGAGATGTTGAAATCATCAACAGGTGGGAATTCAAAGAAATTTACGGCATCATCAAGTGAGAATTCAAAGAAATTTACGTCATCATCATTGTTAACGGGATCAAATTCAGCAGCTGCACCAAGGAAACCATCCACATTTGATTCTAGAGAATGTTGATCATTCTCCCTTGTATAGACAATAGAGGTGTGTTGCTCCTCCTGAATAGTTTGAGTTTTAGGATGATGCTCCCCCTAAAATTTTGAACCAGAGAGGTGTTGGATAAGGTGTCTAAGTCCATAACTTATTTGGTATATACTTGACCCGAATCGGCATGGTCCATTTGGGTTGCACTTCACCCGAATAGTTTATATGGATAAACTTATGAGAATAGTACGTTTATGATTTATTAATATTTTATAAGTTATAATATATTAATATAAAGTCATGTTATTTAATTAGTTTTAGTCTTAAATTAATTATGAATTAATTTAGTGATTAAAAGGAAGACTAATTAAGAATGGGCTAAGCATGCATGGGGGTCCATGGATGATCCATGGAGTCTTTAACCCATGGATCCTTGGAAAGGAAAAGACATGGGTTATTAGGGTTTACCCTAATCCTCTACACTATTTAAAGATGCACATATTGCAAGAAATGGGAACTAGTTGTGTGAGAACTAAGGGTGGCCGATTTCTACATAGCATATTATTCTCTAAAGGGTTTTCCAAGTATGTGGTGATTTGTGATTCCACTTGAGGCATTCACATTATTGATGCTAGGCTCTCAAACTCCACGCAATCAACCACCATCAAAAAGGTATGTATTTCTACTAGTAATTTTATGATTCATAATCTTATGCTATGCTAGTTAGGAAGAAACCTTGGAAATTATTATTTGCATGTATTTTAGAAGAAAACATAGATCCACGGTTTATAGGGTTGCATGCACACTATAGGAGTGTTAGAATGCTCAAACCCAACAATGGTATCATAGCCTAGGCTTGTTTTCTTTAATACTTGATGCAAATTGCTGAAAAATGTCGAAAAACTGCATTCTGCACAGCAGACTCGCCGAGTCCATGTATATATTCAACCAACTTGCCAATTCAGTTCATGCACTCGACGAGTTGGTAGACCTGGGTGCAGATTTTCGAGTTTTGGTGTTGGAATTGGTCTAGAATCATTACCTTAAAGTATTTTGATCATATAAAATTTGTTTTTGATGTGGTAATGACGATGGTGGACCAATTTCAAGGCTATTATCAAAATTCCAAGTTTTATATGTGCTCATATGATTCTTGAAATTGTTGATACGGATATTCATGTTCTTATGAGTTATGTTAGATCATAGTAATTCTTTGAAAATTGTTTGTTAGTTAATTCTTGATCTTGATGTGTTTTAATGCAATTCATAATTTGTCCTCAAGTTATGGAATTCCAAAAGTTTTTTCTTTTAATTGGTTTTTAAGAAGTCATAAGTTACACTTTTGAAGAGTTTTTCTAATAAATGCTTTTATGGACTTCATAACTTGTCCTCAAGTTATGGACTTACAAGACACTCTTCATTAAAAGTTTAAACACCTAATTAAGACTCATAAGTTATGAATATCCAAAAGTTTATGAATTGTTCAAAACTTGCCCTCAAGTTTTGGAATTTGTAAAGTCTCACACAAACCTTAAATTCCAACACTTAGAGTTTTAAAAGTAAAAATTCAACACTTATACTATTTATAACATTAATGGTTAATTTTATATATATATATATGTATGTATTAGAACAAGTCGTTTTACCGTTAGTAGGCCTCATTCACGAAGCCGGTCTATAAGGTGGGTACAAGGTGGTTGCTTATAAAATGGCAACTTAATGGGTGTCCACTCTCACCCACCGCTTGCTTGACTGGTGAAGGGTCGTTAGCCGAACGGGTAAGGCAAGGACTTATAAATTATCATTAAGTATGATGAATATTATAAAGTAACTAAATGTTTTATTTAATTCTCAATCTTAGTTACTTTAGGAAAAATGTGAATTTGGTGCTAGCCCATGGAATTCACACTTTCTACCTTACCAAGTCGTTCGTGGAGCGCGTGTGGTTTACCAGCACACTAACTTGGACTAGTAAGGATCACGAAGGGTGACTTAATTTTATCATAGATCGGTGGAGCGCGTGTGGTTTACCGGCACATTGATTAGGTGATAATATTAAGGGTGCCATGTGAATTGGTATGGTTATTCACACCTTTTTTTGTGATCCTCGGCATCCCAGTCACAAAATTTGAGAGGGCACACTCGAGATTGAGACATGCCATTGAAAAGTTCAATGAATCTCAAAAGATCTAGGAATTTCAAATCCAATTAAAACCTAATAAATTATTTCGTTTTTCATGGTGGAAATTGCTGAATCGTCATTTGCCTACCTCAAATATTTTATAGCTTGGATTACGGCATCCCTCTTCCAAATTCTAAAACATTGGGTTGGGTCCTAGCCTTAATATTTCATATTGGGTGTTATATTAAGGTCCTGAATCAACTAACTTGATTATCTCCCATTATAGATGTCTGGTTTAGACAACTATGATCTTCCCAAATCGCTTGGAACAAGCTTTCCTCTTAAAGATGATGTCCCTCAACATCATTCTTCACTTCCTCCACATCCTCTATTTATTCTCCCTAACCCACAAGTTTAAGGTCACTCAAGCCCTAATGGTAAGCAATATCTATGTGTGCTCACATCTTGGAGATAAAGTCACACATTGATAAGTCGGGAGACTTGGGTGTCAAAGTCTTGTGAAAGTTGGATGTTCAATCACTTTCTTGGTAACATAGTGAGACTACTATGAGACAGACTATGACATGACCCTTAGTAATCTTATCTATTTGCTTGGTGTTGCGTAATCAGAAATGATTTAGAACACTGGTATAGCAAATTTTGTTAGAAGATCAACTTCCAAACCTTAAATGGACATTGACAATGGTAGCATTGGATACCTCGAAAAGGATTTCTCTTCCCAATGGAAAGGGATCGGCCATAGTCAACTCGGTTGACCACATGGTAAAGAGAAAGGATAAGTCTGAGAAAGTCTCATGTGCCATTACCAAAGGGTCCATATGTTTTATTGCCAAAGGGAGGGACACTAATTGCGAAGCTACCATACTTACCTGAAAGATCATAAGATTGATCGAGTCAAGAAGTTTGACTCTACTTAAGTTAAATTCCACTGTCTAACTCTATTAAGTTCCTGTTTGGAGATTCTTATTAGTTAATGTGAATAGGTCGCATGTTGATGTTTTTCAAGAATCAAAGAAAATATTGGAAGCTTAAAAGAAGTATATGTTGATTCTGATTGTGAAGATGGGTTTCGATCGCATGGTTCGGTGATCAGAATTTTGAGTTGTTGCTTGAGAGTTATGATATATTACTTAGAAATAGATAAAAACAAGGTTTTCATATGGACTGTAAGGATAAGTTTTTCCGCAAAGTTTTTAAAATAAAAAAGGGTTTTTTTTTTAATTTTATTTATTTTAAAATATCCTTACAATGGCATTTGTGAAAAATTGTTGCTTATATGTTTCCAGTAATAGCAATATTGGAAAGTGGATTCGATTCTTTCATTTGTGGTAGTGTCTGAATTTAACAAATGAGGAAAGGTTCTCATCACCCAAGTTTCAATTGGACCGAAACGTGGAATCATACAAGCTGTATTGTATGATGGATGAGAATGTTCATCTTTGGAAAATTAAGACTAATTCCTTATGTGAACAAGGATACGACTAAAGGGATCGAGTACACATGCTTGTGCACTGGTCAAGTCCACCACAAAGATTGATAAGACTATTCGTCATGATTTGCTAAAGCTTAGTAAATATGGTTATACTTACAAGTTTAAGTATAATTCTAAAGCATTGAAAAGTTTTCAATGTGTAACAGAATGAATGGGAAAGAATCAAATTAGGCAGAAAGATAAAAGTTTCTCAAATCTGAAAAGATGGGAGAGTACTTTAGGGTTGTGTTTTATGATCATCTTAATGATTAAGATACCATATCACAAATTCATACTCTAAGGACATCTTAGTACATTGTTATGACTAAGAAGAGGGGTCATGAATTTTTGGAATGGTTAAAATCAAGAAGACGAATCATACTTCGTTCGAAATAACTCTTAGAGTCATACTCCAAGATTGTAACATTGAGTGACATAAAGTAAGGTTTAAAACACTTATCAAATGTAGTGTAAAATGTTTTCTACTCCTGTACATTTGAAATTGGTAAGTTGTGATGTATTGGATAAGACAAAGACCAACTAAGACCAATTGTGTGAAGTGTTTATCTTAATAAGAATCCGCACTATCCCTTGAATATTTATTTTGTCAAGGAATGGTTCTTGACTAGGGAAACTTATATGTCAAGAAGACAGTGGGAGCCTTAAAGATCCGGAAAGGATTTCAATATTTAATCAAGAGTAAAACCTATAGTTTATCACTAGCACGCGACTTAAGGTTTGCAACCTATCATGTTGACATAATTCTTATTTCTGTGCCTACTTCAAATAAGTTGAATATGCATGTGAGTTATCAGAGTTCAACTTGGAAGCAATAGTGGGCTTTTGTGCAACCAAGTGGCAAGAAATTAAGATTGAACAAGTTCAATCCATATGAGTTTGAATTTGTCACTAACCTTGTCTTTTGATTATGGTTTTGACAAATTCACATGGATAGGAACTCATGCACCATAAAATCTAAGTGTCATAAGGTTTCTCTCCGATTCATGAGAATGATGGTGAGGAGACGCTTTCACTAAGTAGATTTTAAGTAGATAGCAGTTGTGTTATTTGCATTTTCAAAAGTCGTTAGTGGAGCATGTGTGGTTAACCGGCACACTAACATGGACTAGTGAGAAACGGAAAATGCCTAAGCAATTGAGACTATGATTACGACATCCCTTTTCACAGTTCTGGAAATTGTTTAGACACGCAAGTGGGCTATCTACGAAAAGGCGTATGAATCTAAATTTTAGAAGTCCAACCGATTTCTGAATACATGTCAAAGCTAGTGGGAGCATAAGTGTTATGCTAATTATCATCATGTTAGTGGCAGCATGATAATTATGATTAGTATTGCAAGCTAACATTGATAATTATAGAAAAACAAAAGTTTCAATTCGTGAAGTTGCAGGGGTTGAAAAAGTCGTTTTGCTATAATTATGGGAGAGGAAATTATACTTCATTTCAATTCTAAAAACTTAGATTGAGATTTTAATCATCTTTAGTCAAGGACATATATATGAATTTTAAGTCTGAATGGTTCGACTTAAGGAAATTCTATATATATTGCGTTCTCAAAATTCAATTATGACTACGACATCCCTCTTAATAGCTAAATTGTGAAAACATGGCAAATAAAAAATATTGCAACAAACAACTGGTCTAGTATCATGTTTTTATGTGAGACATCATGAATCGTGTCTCATATGCTTCGGATATAGGATCGATTTCATGTGCTATAATATTCATCCTTTCTAAATTTTCCAAATGCTCAGGGCATTTAGAAGGGAAAAGTCTAGAACTGGATATGACTAAAGTGATTATGCAATTGTCGAGGACAATCTGAGGTTTGCTAAAGATTGGTTGCCCACGGACATTTGGAAGTATAGTGTTAATTTTGGCAGGACCATATTGACATTTTTTGAAAAGAGGCAATTCTTTTTTAGAAGTGATAGTCAAAATGGGACTATGGAAATGTCTCCATAGGTGGAAGTTATTCAATATGTGTAAGATTAGAAAACCTTTATGCAAGAAAGATGTCCAAAGCAACGTACTTTAAACATGAGACTTCGTTTCCATAGAGTTGATCTTCTTTGGAATACTCTGTAATGACTAGTGACAAGGTTTTGGTGACTTTATGCATAATCATTACAAGAGGAACATTGCATATAAGTTTAAAATCTAACTGATTTTAGTAAATGGTGAGAATTAGGAATTCTTATATTTACAATAAGGATTTGGGATTGTGAAATGAGCATCATTGGAATCATGTTCAATTGATATATTTCACAAAGTAAAGATCATAGACAAACATAGTGTGCATACTTGAAGTATGGCATAACTATTGTTTAGAAAAACAAAGTGTACATGCTAGGAGCATGGGATAACTATTGTTTTATTCAAGTATTAAGTTGATTATTTGAAACAATATACAATGAATAATGTGTAATCAATATGGTGATAAATAAAAGGTGGTTTTATTTATATTCAAAAGGGTTCTGAGACCATATTGGATTCGATTGTTATTGTGTTTCACTTTGCATGTTTTGACTTCCAGAATAGCTAGGTTATTATTTCGAATGACTAAGTTATTTAAACACTCCACAGTCATTCATATGTTTAGACATAGCAATGGTTGATACAGCATTCATGAGTGCTCATAATTATGAGTATTAGATTAAACCCACACTCACTTGTATCACTTCATGGAATTTATCTCGAGTGATCGTGAGACGGTAATATCATATAAGTCTTCAAACCTAGAGATATGAGTTGTTATCTATGAGTTGGTTGTGCATTGATTGCACGTAAACACATCAGTAACTTGATGTTATAAAACGTGCCTTTGTGTACAATTCAAAAAGTAGTATAACAAGCATATGAGTCTAATTTTATCTGTTCCTTCTAGAAATAGAATCTATATCTGGACCCCTCGATGATTTTGTGTTGACCCATGTACCGGGCCCGGTCAGAACCTAATTGATGTGTTCAATTTAGTTCTTTTTTAAACAAATCGGAAATCGGGAAAGAAACTGCTGGACAATAAGTACGATGTTGTTCCATGTATTTGTCCGGCTGATATCATGAGAATAGAGGATTATATGATCACTTATCTAAAATGGCGCTTCATAGTTCAACAGAGGTTTCGAGAGCTACGATTGCTGGTTGGTTCCTGAAGTAATACATGCAAATACAGTTATTAGACTTTTCCAAGTCGGAGACTGTTGGATAAGGTGTCTAAGTTCATAACTTATTTGGTATATACTTGACCCGACCCGGCATGGTCCATTTGGGTTGCACTTCACCTGAACAATTTATATGGATAAACTTATGAGAATAGTATGTTTATGATTTACTAATATATTATGAGTTATAATATATTAATATAAAGTCATGTTATTTAATTAGTTTTAGTCTTAAATTAATTATGAATTAATTTAGTGATTAAAAGGAAGACTAATTAAGAATGATCTAAGCATGCATGGGGGTCCATGGATGATCCATGGAGCCTTTAACCCATGGATCCTTGGAAAGGAAAAAACATGGGTTATTAGGGTTTACCCTAATCCTCCACACTATATAAAGATGCATATATTGCAAGAAATGGGAACTAGTTGTGTGAGAACTAAGGGTGGCCGATTTCTACATAGCATATTATTCTCTAAAGGTTTTTCCAAGTTTGTGGTGATTTGTGATTCCACTTGAGGCATTCACATTATTGGTGCTAGGCTCTCAAACTCCAAGAAATTAACCACCATAAAAAAGGTATATATTTCTACTAGTAATTTTATGATTCATAATCTTATGCTATGCTAGTTAGGAAGAAACCTCGGAAATTATTATTTGCATGTATTTTAGAAGAAAACATAGATCCAAGGTTTATAGGGTTGCATGCACACCATAGGAGTGTTAGAATGCTCAAAACCCAACAAGAGGTTGACATCATCATCAGGTGGGAATTCAAAGAAATTTACTTGATCATCATTGTTTACAAGATCAAATTCAGCAGTTGTATCAAGGAAACCATCCACATTTGATTGTAGAGATGGTTAATCATTCTCCCCCTCAACCTGAGAAGGTTGAAATGGTTCAGAATCAAATGGAGCAAAAGTGGGCATAGGACCGGAGACATTTTTTGAGACAGGAACATCAATAGTTGAAATTTGCCTTTTTCGAAAATCCAAATCAAGGGCTGTTACAAATGGCACAAAGAGAGTTTTAAGATCTACTTCATTAATAAATTAAATGTTTGAAGATTCAAGAGGAGAAGCATCGGACTCCATAATGTGAGTAGTTACATGAGTTGGAATAGAATTCCAAAAGAAATTGTGATCAAAGGTGAAATCAAAACATTCTTCTATAACACGAGTATGATGGTTGAGTACTCGATACGCCTTTGATGTTGGAGAGAAGGAAAAGTTAATATTTGCCAATGATAATGTTGATGTCAAGTGGATACATGTTCTTGTTGTGATTTGAGTTGATCAAACATTCTTTTCTGTCTTCGGTCATCGTGTAGCTATGTTTCTTGCAAAATTCGACCCGATGATTTGAGTCAGTGAGTTGAGCTACACTTATTATTTTGTGCTTCAAGTCAGATACGTAAGTCACATTCGAAATATAGAGATTCCCATATGTGAGGATGCCATAACCATGAATCTGAGAGTTAGAGTTGTTGCCATATGTCATGTAACCATCATTTGGAGAAAGTTTGAAATCTGGCAAAAAGTCCTTCTGCCCCGTCATGTGCATGGAGCAAGCACTATCAATATACCATACTGTTTCTTGCTACGAAGCACAACGTGCCTGCAAAATTAGTGAGTGATGGTGTTTTTAGGCTCTGAGATAGGATTGTGTACAGGATGAGGTGCTTCGGGTTTGGGTTGTGACTTGTGGACAATAGTGTGTTTCATGGAATTATTACGTAAACTTTTCAAAAAGAAGCAAAAGGTCATGGTTTTCCCATCTATCCAATAGTCATACTCAACGACATGGTGATTCAGAATGAATTTCTTTGGACATGTGACCTCTAAAGTAGTTGGATAGTCCGGAGTCAAGGAATTTTTCACTTTCCAAACAAGTTTTTGTTTTGAACACTTTTGAGAATTTGATTTCTTTAATGAACTTTCTTTGTTTGATGGTACGGTTGTATTTAAAAAGGATCAAGGTTTGAAAGTTGTACAATTTACTTTCGCTATAAAAATGGATTCAGTATTCCGAGAAGAGCCATATCAAATACGTTGAGTACTTGATACTTGCACATTATGAGTGTGTTTGACAATTTTCTTAGGTTTTGCCTGACTGGGAGGATTTGGTTCTCTTTTGAGAATCTTAACAAGTGAAAATGTGTTGTGATTTTGTGAAGAGGATTTGCTATGATTCTTAGACCCATTCCTTTTGGAATTTTCAAGAAACCTAGAGTTTTGTCTAGACGTAACCTCCTTCTTAAGTGCATTTTTTGCTTCATTCTTAGGACTAGTGACATCATTTCTAATTACAGAGGGTTTCTTTCTTTGGTCGAATGTTGACTTAGATAATTGACCATTGGAAGGGCTTTCAAACTTGGGTTTGATGGGTAACAAGGTTGCTATGGAAGTGCCTAAGGAATTTGATTCACAAGAATCAAAGGAGACATTGCTTGATGTTTCAATATTATCTTCCAAGGATGCCTATGAAAACTCATAAGTAACATTTTGAGTTGCACATGAATTATTACCTCAACAACATAGTTGTTGGGAGGATTGTGTTTCGTAAGATAATCTATTCAATTTGAAACACTATGGTCGAACTCCGTGGTCCGATTCAGGTCCAGGTTTTTCAGCGTCGGAAGCGATGTCTCCTAAAACCGTTAGTTGTCTCCTAAAGCGGTGACAAGGGAGAAAGAGGAGTATACGAATATCGATGGTTTGAAACATCTCCCATAAAAGTCAGGTTCTGTAACTCCTTCAAGGTACTAGATATTGGTTTCGGAAGCTCGCTTACGAGACCAGGAGCTTTTGACCAAGGATGACAAATGTTATGTTTCATCTTTTGATTTGTCTCAAGCAAGTCAATGGAATTATGAAAAGCATCAATTTTGGTATTTAGACGTTTGTTATCCGAAATCAAAACATTTATTTCAGAATAAGTGATTTCACATTTGTCTTTAAGAATGATACATTCATCTTGTGACATTACACGTTCTCGCTCAAATGACTCTATCTTTAATTTCTTATCCTCGAAACATAACCTAGGATGACTCAATTCACTGTCCTTCTTCTCACTGGCTTCTCTGGGAGACTCATAGGCTCCATAGATGGTGTTCATATATGTTTGGATCTAGGTCAAATATGATTCATAGAGAAACATATCAAAATTATTATCAATAATCATAGATTTTACTAGTTGAATGATGCTTCGACCAAGTAGATCGTTGGTGGCCATGTAGCAGTAGTTTGGTTCACCAACATCATCTTCATCTTCTGACCCGGATGACCAAAAACCGTCATCTCACTCAATTGTTTTTCTTTCCATCAAACACATGCTTCTTCCAGTAGTCACCTCATCATCATCTCCCGACGACCAATATCCTTCCACATCTCTAGACACGGTGGTAACAAATTCCTTTTCATTTTCAGCCATCTCTTGTGCTCTTATGGCATAGTAAGCATAATCCTTGATCTTCATTTTTTGTGGAACATCAGCCAATGAATCTTTTGCAAAATGGTTGGCATGACCTCACTTATGACACATAATCTTTAATTTGTCAGATTTTGGAGCCTATTGAGGTTCCAAGGTAGGATTGGGTTTGGTGCTGTTTGGTTTGTAGGTTGATGGATTTTCCGGAGTAGATTGAGGTTCCGAGGCAGAGTATGGTTGAAGATTTTTTTTGTGAGGATCATGAAAACGGTTGTGATATGGTTTGTTGGATGGATTAAAATGATGATTGTACTTCATGGAAAGTAGAGCAAATTCTTGTTGGAAATGGAGTTGAAATGGTACAAAGTGGATGGGTTAAGAATTGATGGTTCAAAGGAACTGACGACAGCAAGAGGACCTCTAGAGAGTTCCTTTAGGGTCTGAGCAACGTTTGACTCATGACCTTGAAGTTCATCAAATAGTTGGTAAAGTTTCAGCTTCTTCAGAGATCAATTGCTTTGAAGACATGATTTCACAGTTCCCCATCCTTTACCAAGGTTATTTATAAAATTAAGATTGTACTGCAAAGGAGTTCGGCCAATCCCATGAGCAGTCATGTTATTGACTACGATTCAGTATCGGTGGGAGGTTGAGGCAACTGATTTAGTAGGAGTTGTTGTAAAAGTGTCAAAACTCATTGACAGTTGAGGTAAGGCGCTTGTCTTTCATATTTTTAGAACGTTCGATCAGATCTTCAAGAGTATCCCAAATCTCTTTGGCAAATTTGTACAACTTAATGTGTTCAAAGAGATATGGTAGAATACCAAATACCATATCGAAAAAGGCTACTTGAATAGCATGTAGTTTCTCGATATCATCTGCAGTGAGATGTGATGGGCGGTTTTCATATTGACCCATGAGTTGAGTAGTAGCATCTCTAATAGTTTTTTTAACAGGAACATGAGGATCTTCTTTGTCGGATCTCCAGATAGCTTCACCTTTCTCTTTAGCTAGTAAAAACCTCTCTATTCTTACTTTCCAATGATCATATTCTTCAACAACTAGCAGTGGAGCACATGTAGGGCAACCAACGCTATTTGCTATTTCCATTGAATACATTTGTTGAGGATTAGAAGCAACCATTGAAGTTAAGATAACTTCAAGGAAAAGTGATATATAGAAGAACTTTTATCCTGAACACAGAAATGGTTAAAATACCAAGATAATTTCAAACCAACTATAATATGATCTTATTGATTCAAAGGACAACCACTCAAGCTCTGATACCAATTAAGAGAACAAACGAGCTGATGCGTATGGATAAGGTTTGAAAACTCAAACCTTGAGTTAATTCTTAAGATCAATGTCTGCTTACTAAGTAATTTTCCAGTCAAGTCTAGCAAGACCAGTCAAGTTTGAGTTAGTTCATTCAACAAAGTATTCAAGTCATAAATGAAGAGTAATAAATACAATCAATGTAAAGATAATAAATGAAGAATAAAGAGAATGTTTTTGAAAATGATTTGAAGAGAATAAAAGAGGAAGACAGCTGAAGTGATACTATTGAGTTTGAATAACTTGTCACATGATTCAACACTGAAAGTTCCTTTAAAAGTACATGATACGTCATACTAACTGATTACATACATAGGAATCGATAATAAAGTTACTTCTAACACTCTGATTATCCATGTTTGAAAAAAGTGACTAAGTCCTATGACAAGTTAAATCATACTAAGTGACAAAAAAACAATTAATACAACTAGATAAAGTATTGAATTAGACAAGCTAGAAATCCAGAATGCCTTCAACTGATCTTCTCATCCGGAGCAAGGCTTCAAGTTTGGACACAAAACTGATTTTATAACATCATCCATTTCGGAACTCTGACTGGCTTCAGAACTCCAAAAAGGTTATAAATTGGTAGAGGTTCACTTTCAGGTTCCAACATATACTCTTTTTTAAATGGAAGGTCTGACTAATTTTTAGGGCTTAGGGTACATATTTATAGTGTAGAATTCTAAAAGTCAGTGTGAACCCCAATTATTACAATTAAGCTTATGCTCCAACAATATGATTTGGATTATCACTTAATAGACTTTCATATAACCTAATTCCAACATAAACCAATCATGAATCATTAGCCCAAATCATATCTTTCACTGAGTGACATAATCAGTCCCTATTTATTCAATTAGTCTCCTTTGATCACTAAATTAATTCCAAATTAATTCTTGGTCAATACTAATTAAATAATATGATTTCTCAATTAATATATTGTACTTATAATATATTAACAAATCACAAATAACCTTTTTCTCAAATATCCATCTATCAAATTATTCTAGTGAAGGCAACCCGAAATAGACCATGATACTATCGGGTCAAATACATACCATTTATAGTTATGGGCTTAGACACATAATCCAACACTAACCTCATATCTTACTTCAAAACTATGACCGATTGTGGATAATTTGAATAATCCTATTATTCAGGAAGTCAAAACATGCAAAAGTGAAACAATAGTAAACAATTGGCACAAGATAGTAAACTTTAATCATAAATAAAACTTCTTTATTTAATCATCAAATGTCAATTCCATTTATCTATTACAAGTTTCTAAACATCTATCTAATGAATAAAACTAATATCATCCTTCAAACCAATGATCCCCGCATGTTGTAAGTGCTTAACCCTACTGAGACCCTTTGTGAGGGGGTCTGTTGGGTTCTCCTCTGAGGATACACTCTTGACTACAAGGTGTCCCTCTTCTACCCGATGTCTGATGAAGTGATATTTTATATCGCTCGTTGCTATGTACTTTGATCCGCACGTTGAGTCAGCTACCATCTCTTGCTTGGAACTTTTCCAAGTAATCGCTCCTCCATTCAGAATAAATACCCAGCCCAACTAAGAGCGGAATTTATCTCGGTCAGTCAGAAAGTTGGTGTTACTATACCCTATCACTCTCAAGTCGTCAGTCCCAGCAAGGGTAAGGACCCAGTCCTTAGTCTTTCGTAGGTACTTAAGAATGTTCTTTACTGGTGTCCAATGAGCTCTACCCGAATTCCCTTATTATCGGCTAACCATGCTCAATTCAAAAGCCACATCAGGGCCAGTACTTGTCATAGCGTACATGATCGAGCAAACTGCGGAAGCATATGGCATTCAATTGATTTTCGTGATCTCGACATCAATACATGGGCTCTATGTCTTACTCAACCTGGTATTGCTTTGAATCGGCAGTTACCCTTTCTTGGAATTCTCCATGCGAAAACGTTTCATCACCTTCTCAAAATAAGTTCTTTCACTAAGTCCTATTAGTCTCCTACTTCTTTTTCTCAATATCCTTTTCCCTAATATAAGCAGCCTCCCCTAGGTCCTTCATAGCGAAACACTTCCCAAGCCAGGACTTAACCTCCTATAATGTCAATATGTCGTTTCCTATGAAGAGTATGTGATCAACATACAAAACTAGAAAGCTATCTATACTCCCACTAGCCTTAACATACACACAGGACTCATCCTTTCTTTTTGAAAGTCCAAAATCTTTGACTTTCTCATCGAAAGAAATATTTCATCTGTGAGATGCTTGTTTTAATCCATAAAAGGGATTTCTCATGCTTGCAAAACCTATTAGGGTATTTAGCATCCACAAACCCTTCTGGCTGACACATGTAAACATCTTCAGCCATCTTCCCATTAAGAAAATAGGTGTTGACATCCATCTACCAAACTTCATAATCATGAAATGCAGCGATGACCAACATAACCCTAATAGACTTGATCTTGGCCACTAGTGAGAAGGTCTCATCATAGTCAACCTCTAAGGTTTGAGTAAAGCCCTTTGCAACTAATTGTGCCTTGAACGTATGCAATTTCCCAACCATTTCACTCTTCTTCTTGAAGATCCACTTGCAACCGACCATCTTATGACCCAGTACTTGTCAACCAAGCTCCAAACTTGATTGCCATACATGGACTGAATCTCCCTATCCATAGCCTCCTTCCACTTTGCAGACTTTGGGCCTGATGTGACATCCTTGTAGTTGTTAGGTTCATCATAATTTTTCATTATACTATCGTTTATAAACATATCACCTTCAGTTGTTATATGGAAACCATACAATACAGGTGGAACACTAACTCTACTACAACGTATTAGAGGTGAGGAATCGTCAACTGGTTCAATAAGAATATCTTCCTCTAGTTGAGTGCTAGTGTTAGAGGTTCCTTTATCGTGTGACTCATGAAGCTCTTCAAGATCAATTTGCCTCCTATTATCCTCTTGGCATATTAGTTCTCTCTCTTGGAAAACCCCTCTCCTCGCTACAAAGACCACATTGTCACTAGGTCTGTAGAAAAGATATCCAAAAGATTTTGGTGGCTAGCCAATGAAAATACACCGCTCACTACAACGTTCAAATTTTTCATGAGTCTCTCGTCTTACAAAAGCCTCGAAACCCCAAACATTGATATATGCCAACGAGGGAACCTTCCTTGTCAACATCTCGTTAGGTGTTTTGGCAACCTTCTTAGTTGGGACTAAATTAAGGATATGGGTGGCAGTCTCTACAGCATACCACCAAAATGAGATAGGTAGCGAAGATCGACTCATCATGGAACGAACCATGCCCAACAAGGTTCGATTGAGCCTCTCAGCCACACCATTGAGTTGCGGTGTCCTAGGCAGTGCCTGTTAAACAATTCACATTCCTTAATATTATCATGGAACTCGATACTAAGAGAGTCACCACCCCTATCAGATTCGAGCATCTTTATCTTCCTACCCAATTGATTCTCCACTTCTTGATTAAACTCTTTGAACTTTTCAAAAGTTTTCGTCTTGTTCTTGATTAAGTAGATATACCCATATATGCTATAATCATCGGTGAATGTAACATAGAAGCGATTAGCATCCCTTGTGTTGGATCTAAAGGGACCACACATATCGGTGTGTATGAGATCCAATAATCTCTCACCTCTTTCACAAGTACCAATGAAAGATGATTTAGTCATCTTTCCAAGAAAACAAGATTCACATGTGCCATCCGACATTTGGTCAAATGAATCCAACACTCTATCCATTTTGCATTGGGATATGCGCTTCTTGTTGACATGTCCAAGACGACAACACCACAAGTATGCCTTGTCCAAACTGTTGGACGAATCAATATGAAACACATTATTTCCTATGTTGTCTACAATTATCACCATTTCATATATACCATTACAAGGAAATGCTTCAAAATAAAAAATATCATTATAGAAAGCATTGTTAAAATCAACTTTGTTGTTAAATGAAAATCTAAAACCTTGTTTATACAAACCATGAAAATAAATAATATTCCTCGTCATTTCTAACAAGTAGTAACAATTGTTCAAATATAGACCTAACCCACTACTATGTACTAAAGAATAAACTCCAATCTTGGTGACAGGTGACACTCTCCTATTCCCCATGATTGAGTTCATCTTCCCATGCTCCACATCCTTACTTCTTCTTAGACCCTGCAAATCAGAATAAATGTGAAAACCATATCCTATATCAAGGACCCAAGAACTAGCATATGATGAGTTATTATATTGAATAGTCTAAATATCTACGAAGGTGGGCTTTATCTTCCCATCCTTGATATCTTGCAGATACTTCGAGCAACTTCGTTTCTAATGCCCTTTGTCATGACAATAGAAGCACAATGCATCTTTTGTATCGGATGAAAGAGAAACATAACCACCTTTTTCTTTTGGACCCATTTGACGAAGATACATCATGAGACTTTCCATTATGATTCTTAGAGGGAGCTTTCCTCTTCTTTCCCTTCCCTTGTCCAATAACCGAGACTAAGGAAGAAGCAGTAGGAGTGGTTGCGACAACTTTGCCTTTCAACCCACTTTCAGTTGTCCTAAACAACCCATGAAGCTTGTTCAATGTGACTTCCTCCTTGTTCATATGATGAGTCATCTTGAACTGATCATAACATGGAAGAAAAGAGTGGAGACTGATATTAATCGCCAAGTCTTCATGAAAGTTGATATTTAACTTGAGAAAGCGATCTACATACCTTTGCATTCTTTGCAACTGGCTCGTGATCGACTCTCCATCTTGCATCTTGGTTGTGATCAACGTGGGGACAATATCGTACATTTCTTGATGTGCACTTTGATGGTAATTTTCCATCAAATCTTGGCACATATCGTAAGGCTAGTGGTCCTCATAGAACCGCTGGAGCTCAGGAGTCATAGTGGCTACCATTATACATGACACCTTTGTCATCTCTTTTTTGTGAGACATATACTCAACTATTTATTTAGCAGAAGCATTAGTTTTGTCTATCTCTTTGAGATTTTCACTAGGACATATTCTTTTTCCTTGTGTCATAGGGCCATGTGGATGTTACAGATCCAATCATTGAAATTGGACCCATCAAAGGCTACCCTCCTACAAATGTTCATAAAAGAAAAGAAGCTTAAGGGGTTCAAGCTTTAAGCATTGTTAGAGCCAGACATCTAAAAAAGAAAAAGAACAAAGTTTAGATTAGATAAGCAATCCTTAATATAACACCCAAATGAAATATTAAGGCTAAGACCCAACACTATAATTCACATTTCGGAAAAGGGATGCCGTAATCCAATTGCAAATTATATGAAGGTAGGTAAATGACGATTTCCCAATTCCACAACGAAAAACAATACGAACAATTAGGTTTAAAATGAAATGAAATTCATAGATTCTTTTGAGATTCATTGATCTTTTCAAAGGCATGTATAATCACGATTATGCCATTCAAGTTTGTGACTGGGATACCGAGGATCACAAACAAGGTGTGAATAACCATGCAAATTATATTGGCACTCTCAGGTCATTTACCACCTAATCAATGTGATGATTAACAACCCATGCTCCATTGATTTATGATAATTCTCGAGATACTCTTTTCCACCCTTGTTAGTCCAAGTAAGTGTGCCGGTTAAGCGCACGCTCTCCACTAACGACTTTGAGAAGGTTAAAATTGCAATTTCATGGAATAGCCTCATTTTCACATTTTTCCTAAAGTAACTAAGATTGGGAATTTATAAAAAAAAAAAATTAGTTACTTTATAATATTCATTATACTTATTAATGAGGAATTAATGTCCTATCCTACCCGTTCGACTATTGACCCTCCACTAGTCAAGAGTGTGGTGGGTAAGAGTGGATACCCGATGGAGCTCATTTTATAGGCCACTTGCTTAAACACCCCTTATAGACCATCTTCGTGAATGAAACCTACTAACAGAAAGACTGACTCATCTTCTATGATTTTGATTAAACTTTTAAAAAACTAGAGTTTTAGAATTTAATATTTCAAAATTAAAACTTTTTAATCAAATTTTAAATTCCAAAACTTGAGGGTAGGTATTGACACTTTTCAAAACTTCGAGATAAAATTTTAAAATAATTTAAATTAATCATAAAATTATCTTTATCTAAATTTGACCTATTCCAATTTATTTCTTAGTATAAATACAAATCAAATTTTAAAAAATAATTAATTTATCACATAATCTTGTAATTATCTTAAAATTTGACAATTATCTTTCAATTAGATGAGAATATTCATTACCATATTAGAAAAATCGATTTTAATCAGTTAAAACAACTTATGGTAATTATCGTTATCCAATTTAGTAAGGTTGTGGACTCGTCGAGTTGCCTCAACAACTCAAGTCCCACATTGGACACGTTGAGTTCATCTGGAAGAGTCCATATTTTGACTGCTTTCAGCTTTGAACAATTAATCATGGCATAAAATATAATAGGAAAACACCCTAAGCTCTAATACCACTGATGGATTTTGAGAACTATAATATTCCTATGGTGCACATGCAACCCTAATGCTTTGTATCTAGGTTTTTCTCTACTTATACATGAAATTCTAATCATCCAAACCATAAACCCTATCTAGCATACAATTTTTGAGATTTATAACATAAACCAAAGTTAGCTGAATACTTTTTCCTTGTAGCTTGTAGATCTTGACCTTCAAGAGCTTAGTGCCTCAATTGTTTCACTTCTAATGGAGTCACAAACACCACTAGAAATTGGATGAAAATAAATTAGAAGATGGAAGCTTTGGATTTTCCACTAGGGTCCCCTTTAAGGGTCAAATGGCTGAAAACCCCATGCCAATGGGTCTTTAGATAGCTCTGCTGCTAGGGTTTTAGACTGGAACCCTAATTCTCTGCTTAGGCCTTAAAAATCCATTAGATCTTTCCATAAGGTCCACTTTAGAGGAAATCTACGTGGGCTACACATAGAATTTCATCCAACCCTTCCTAGGGATCCATAAGCCCAACTTTCAACTATCAGATAATTGCTACATTAGTCCCCGTAAATTAATTAGCCTCTTTTGATCACCAAATTAATTCGAAATTAATTTTTGTTCAACTCTGATTAAATAATATGATTTCTTAATTAAAATATTACTCTTATAATATATTAATAGAACACAATTAACCTCTTTCTCCATTATTCATCCTATTAAATTTCTCTAGAGAAGGCAACCCAAAAGGACCATGCTACTATCGGGTCAAGTACATACCGGTTATAGTTATGGGCTTAGACACCTAATACAACACCTTATTTCCTTTGCAATCTCATTAACTTCATTTTCATGTGACTTTAACACATTAGTAGTCGAAGCATTTTTTGAGTTTTTATCATTAAGCTGACATTTTTCCAGTCTTTGCGAAGTCCCATGATGAAAGTTAAATTAGCCTCCATTGTAGAGCTTGTAACACCACATCTGTTACATTTGTATATGAGTTCATTCAGACAGTCTTAATAGAGCCTAATGGATTATCCTTCCTTCTACTTAAACTCTCCCAACTCTAACATGCACTGCTTAGCAGAGCTTATCTTTGTTTTTGTCGCTTCTGTGGTACTTCTCCTTTAGTGTGTCCAAAATCTCCTTTGATGTCTTGCAACTACGCACGTAGTTGTAAACCAGTAGTAGAAGAGCTGCACAGAGTTCATAAAAGCATCTTTCTTGTTTTTCTTTAGTTTCTATGCTTGTTGTGAAACATCTTGACTGTTACCAGATGATACAAGATTTTTCAATCATGTCGAAGAGCGAACACCATCAACAATGCATTTACATAGATATTCATTGATTCCATTTAGATAGTCCTTCGTTCAATAAACCCATTGATCGTAGTACTCTGGAATTAACATATGAAACTTTGTAGATAAACCAAGAAGATGATAATATTAGGTCATGGTATTCATGTTAAAATTTCCCATCGATGTACGGAAGGTGTTAAAACATAGTTCAATCAGGATCATTAGATTCTATGCAAGCAAACAATTATGAACGTAAATATGAAAAAGAGTATGGCTTTAAATATGTCATATGATTAATGATTCAACACCTCAGAAGAGCTCGACTAAGAACTTCGACTATAGAGGCGTTTAGGTTTACACAGAATGAATGTAATTAAAAATCATCGTTTATAATGCGTACATGCATGCATATTTATAGTATAACCCTACTAGATTATCACGAATGGGCAAGCCAAATCCGGATACAAAATATAAAGCCCATGACGTAACACAATTGAGCTCTATAATCTCCCCCTTTGCTCACTTTGGTTGAGCAATTGAAGACTTCTTTACAGTTTTGAACAACTTCGGAATGATAGCCAAAAGATGATAACAGAATGTTATGTACCACTGAAGCATGTCTGTGAAGTTATTCTTGTCTGCTGTTGAGTTATGCTTGCACCGATGAATAATGTTGATGATGTGCTCCAAGCAGTCCGTTGAAAATAAATGTTTATCGACAAGGGCGAACAAAAATCTATAACCTTCACCTTTAGTAAACATCACAGTGAGATGTGTTGAATCAATTTGGCCTATCTTCATTTTATTTACATCTCCTGGTTTTGTTGTTGACTTGATAGTTAATTGCTTCTTCATCACTTTCGTTATCTCTTGATCCATGTCTGCAACCTCATAGACATAAGAAGCAAACATTCTCTTCAAGTGCTCCAGTATCGGCTCATATTCCCCCGAATTGGTGAAGAGAATGTTAAAGAAAGGAATCCAATCATGAGGATTTAGATTTCGAAGATCTGCTAGAGAAATCATTGACACGGAATTCGCAGACTATCGAGTGATTTTAAAATTAACATTCACAAATTTCCCAGCAGGTGTCGGTTTCAATACCTTGAAAATTATTATTTTATGTGCGATCCATGTCAGGTACTGAGTTTGCCCATATTTCAAATAGAAATCAATAAGCTCTTTGTCGACCTTTGGATGAGGTAAAGGAACCTCGATAGTCCAATCAAAACAATGAAACGTGAATGCCTTTCTTGTTATTGGCATATCGAACTGCGAGTCCTTAGAATTGTCATAATCAAAAGAAGCAATAGGTTCCAACCAATAAATGCTTGGAAACTCTATAGCTTGATTGATTAATGTCTCTTTCATCCATAAGGGAAACAAAGCCTTTTTACGTTTCAAGGCTTTTTCTTATTCCTTGTTTCTCCTATCCCTCTCCTCTACTTCCCTTGCAACCTTCAAATTTTCATCCAACGCTCTGTCTCTCTTCTTTCTTTTGAGAGCATCAACAATAGTTTCTTCAATGTCATCATCGCTATCATCTTTAATATCTTTTCGCTTGACTTGAGAACTAGAACCTAAAGCTACATTATCCTTCAGTTTGGTTGTAACATTATGAACACCCTCTCCCCCTTGTTTTGGAGCAAGAAACTTCTCCTAAACACCTTTCATCTCATGTAACAATGCAAGGGCAGGAAGAAGTTTGGTTGTGAGATGATTCCAAATGGTCAAGGTTAGGATGGGATCATGAGCACCAAGGATGTTGGTGAGCATATCCTTCACATCCCTTGCAAAACTACGAAACACTACTCTCTCCGTCTTTAACAAAGCAATATCATTTTCAGCTTGAGCGAGCTGAACCTTCTGAATTTCAATTGTGGAGGCTTGGCAAGCAAGTTCTTCTTTCAAGGAACTTTCTTTTGCAAGATCAGCACGAAGTGAGTCCAACCGAGAAGAAACTGAGCTAATAAGAGAAGTGTTCTCTGCTTGGATAGAGTAACGAACAACTTCAAATTTGGAGTGTTCTTCTTGAAGAGACTTGGAAAGCGAATCCACAAAGGCTTACACCTTGGCTGCATTTGTGTCGGCATGCCCTTTAAGAGAATCCAGAAAAATCTGAGTAGTATGAACAATGTCGGCAACATCAGCAGTGGCCTTTCGACAAGTAGAAGCAGATTCATTAACTGCCTTGGTTGATTTTTCAATGGATTCGGTTTATTGCACAATGGTAGTTTCCACAAAAGCTTTCAGCACAACACCACTATAAGCCTTGTTATCAGCAAGCAATTTATCCAACTTCTCATTAATACTCTCCATGTGTTAGCTAGTGATTGGAGCACCATCATCCTCATCAGTAGGAAGCCTATAAGGACCGAAGTACGTAGAGTCATACTCATCATTAGCACCACCGAGAGTGGCACCAGAACTGGTTGAATGTGTAGGTGAAAGAGTTTTAGTAATCACAAGAGGTTCGGCTTCAGTAGGTGCCCCCGTATCAAATACATTGACCCTTACTGTCGGTTCAGGAAGAGTAGTGGTGGTGGATTAGAAAATTATAGGAGGTGGTAAGGTAGTTGTAGAAATAGATGTGGAATAAACTGGTGGTGGTGGAAAAGAGTTCGTGGTTTGTGATGTGGTATATGGAGAAATTGGAACAACCGAAACTGGAACTATCTATTTCGGTGATGGAGGTGGGGTTGGAAGTTTATGATGAAGAGATTCGTTTGGAGTGGGAGATCATGGAGGAGTATTACCTCCCGGTGATTCTGGATGAATTTCCTCTTCTTCATCATCCTCTTGATTTTCAGAGCTAGGAGGAGTAGGATTCTTTGATATCTTTTCCATCTTTTTAATTTTCTTTGGCTTAGTAGAAGCCCCTTTCTTGTACTTCCGCTTCTTCGACTTAGAAGGCTTAGATTGATCCTCCTATGTTCTTTCCTTCTTGAGTGTAATCTTTTTCTCTCGGTTTCCATGCTTGTCTACTGCGTCCAGGGCAACCTGTTGTTCCGGAAATAGGACTCTCGGTTCCTTGGGAGCATGTTTACGATAATCAGCCATAACTTGACTCTCGACTGTGACACATTGATACATGGACTCAGGAATAAAGCGATAGTGAGGGAACTTTGTTGGATCAAAAAGGATGATCTTCTTGGTGTGAGACGTTGTAATGGACGTGACTAGGGAATCTTTCATCACTGGAATAGTGAAAGTGTCGATAGCCCTTCTTGTGACAATAGTCCAGAACCTTCCACAAGAAATTTCGGAATGTCGTGTAGAAGTATTGAGGCTCTGCACCACTTGAGACCAGATAATGGTCCCACAATCAAGATTGAGACCATTGTAAATACCATAGAGAAGGGTCAGAAAACCCTTGTTGGTGCCATCAGATCCAGCATTCCGCTCTGCCAAACTCCTTATAAGAAGAGTAAGTACTCCATTCCACTAAGACGATAGACACGACTTCTTGACCTTTGTAATGGTGGTTAGCACATCCGTATAACCTATCTCATAAAGCATCAAAAACAACTACGCAGTGGTGATGAAGTCGGGTGAGATGACTGAGGAATCCACAGCAATATGTAATAACGAACAAAACCTTCCTTTGGAAATAGAGGCCTTTTTGGAATGGATTTGAAAGTAGATGCATTCTTTGGTCTTGTCATATGAGGCAGTAGAGTAAACTTGGGACAAGAGTGACATTGGAACAACTTCAACCTGAGTTAGGGCTAGAACCAATGATGAATACTTCAAACACTCAACTACGTGCAACATATATGAATCATACAAGAACAAATTGAGTTCGATGATCATATTCTGATTTGGCTTAATAGAAAGAAAGGAGGTCGAAGCAGTCTGATCATGAGCGGATGAAGAAGTCGCCATTGTTGATCGAAGAAGGAAGATGAACAGTTTGAATTCGCCTTTTAAGTTGAGAAACTTAGTTGCTGGTAGAAGAAAAATAATTGTCAAAACCCTTTATATACCGTTGCCAGGAGAGAGAAAAGTCATGATGATAATGACGTGATCACTAAAACGTCCTCTGAAAAGGCGTGGTGTGACACGTTGGTTACTCTTAGGTATGCGTCAGCACGCATGCTTATAGAGACCATTCAAATTCACGCGCCCAAATGTTTATCCTCAATCAGTATTCAAAATTTATTTTGCCACAAGAACTAGAATTTCCCTTGTTTTGCTAAAGGACAAATAAAACTCGAACATACCATCACCAGAATGTTGGAAAATTAAAATTTTTGTGCAATAGAGTGACAAAAGATAAAGAAATAAAGCAAATGTATATGGGATGTGAGTTATGTCTTATTAACAGACAGAAAGCAGGTAATTCCAGGCAATAATCGATTCCTTCAAAGTCAAGATGGACTTGAAGTGCTTGTGTGGTTTCCCGAGAATATGATCAAGTGTTTGTAAAGAAACATTGAAAGGCTTCTTTTTAAGTCATAGGCTTAAGATGGCTTATCTTCAACCGAACATCGATTCTTAATGTAAGACCGAGCATTGGAAGAAGTACGTGTGAGACCGATGTGGTCTGTTGAACAAGTAGGTAGGATATATTTTATAATGACAAAAGAATTTATAGAAATCTCAAAAACAAAAATAAATTGGATCTTTATGGGAAGAAAAACCTTGGTGTTAGTCAAATTCATAAAAGATCTCGCAAAAAAAAAAAAAGATTTCAGTAGGTAACCAGTAAGATCTTGAATATAATAATTCACCATCAATTCATTATAGGTGTTGAATTTTGGGTTTCACTCAGCACGTGGTATACGTATCTATGATCATAAACAAAAATTTGATGTAAACATAAACCGCAGTGGTAATAACCGAGAGTCTCAAGGGTTACAGTGGTGAATCGAAAGTGGATGGAGAATGGAAGGAGGATGGTGAAAGAACCAAAAGTACCTTCTGCTATAATGATATGACTAAGTAGAAAAACTCTTAACTCATATGAGAAGAGTAAGGTAGCTCTAGACTAAGTGGATAAGATTAGCCTGATTGGGAAGCAGTGATAGGTATTGATCGAATCATTAAGGCCTTACTCTAAGTCTTATAGGCTTTGGTCAACACGCAGCAACATGCTTCTAGGGATCCTTAACTAGTTCATAAAAGAATAATCATACCTGCCCCAACTCCAAACTCTGTTGTAGTGGTATATTTGGAACCTATCGAAAAGAATGAACAAACACACACACCACACAAACAAAACAAAAAAAATATTTTTGAGTTTTGAAGTTTTCTGAAAAAAACTATTTTTAGATTTTTGAAGTTTTCTGAAAAACAAAAACAAAAAAATAATAAAAAAATAATAGAGGTATACAAAATATACAACCGAAACCTTAGTGTTATAGAATGAAGAGAAATAGACCAAGCGTTCGATTCATTTCGGTTCCTTAAAATTCCAGAACCGAAATAGACCGAGCGGTCGGTTCATTTTGGTTCCCGAAAATTATGGAGCCAAAATAGACTGAGCGGTCGCTCCATTTCACCTGTCTAATTTTAGTGCAAGATTTGAGGATTCGGTACCGATTCTACTTCCATCATTCACAGACCTTGTAAAATGTTATTAAAACATGCTTTAGGTAAGGCTTTAGTGAATATGTCAGCTAGTTGATCAGAGGATCGAACAAAATGCACTTCCACGTTCCCATCTTCTACATCATCCTTGATGAAATGATATCTAAGTGCAATATGCTTAGTTTTTGAATGTTGCACTGGATTGTGACAAATCCTTATTGCACTTTCTGAATCACAATAGAGAGGAATCATCTTCATATTCAGCCTATAATCTCTCAGTTGACTTTAAATACATATTACTTGAGAAGTACAAGATGTTGCAACTATGTACTCAACTTCTGCTGTTGAGAGTGACACACATGTTTTCTCTCTGGACTGCCAGCTAAAAAGTTTTATGTCAACAAATTGGCATCCACCTGTAGTGCTCTTTCGGTCTAGACCACATCCTCCAAGATCAGCATCAAAAAAAAACTTGAATAAAGAATCCTGATTTGGTAGGATACCAGAGACCGAGAGATGAGGTTCGCTTCAGGTAATGGAAGATATTTTTTACAGCCACCATGCGAGGTTCTCTTGGATTATCTTGAAACCTATCACGATAACAAACAGAAAACATAATGTCCGGTCTACTAGCTGTTAGATACATAAGGGACCCTATCATTTGACGATAAAGCATTATGTTAACAACAGGTTTTTCCAGAGATGGTGTTAACTGAGTGCCAAATGTCATAGGAACCTTCAATTTAGAGTCACCTTTAATGCCAAATTTGGTCAACATGTTCTTTGTGTACACCTCCTAGTTGATAAAGTTACCTTCTGGTCCCTGTCTAATATTTAAACCAAGGAAAAAAATAATTGGATCCATTGCACTCATTTCAAATTTAGTCTGCATCAACTTTCTGAATTCAGCTGTTAAGCTAGGATTCGTAGAGCCGAAGATGATATCATCAACATAAATTTGAACTATCATTAGATGTTCGACTTCTTTCTTTCGAAAGAAGGTAGGGTCAACCGAACCTTGCTTAAATTTTGACATTTTCAAAAAACGAGCTATGGTTTCATACCAGGCTCTCGGTGCTTGCTTTAAACCATAAACCGCTTTATACAGCACATAGCAATGATCAGGAAATTTCTTGTTCACAAACCCGGGAGGTTGCTTAACATACACTGTTTCTTCTAGTTCTCCATTCAAGAAAGCACATTTGACATCCATTTGGAAAACTTCAAAGTTTTTATGGGTAGCATATGCTAGGAAGATTCTAATTGATTCCAACCTTGCTACTGGAGCGAAGGTTTCCTCATAATCTATCCCTTCCTTTTGGCAATATCCTTTTACCGACAACCGATCCTTGTTTCGAATGACGTTCCCATTTTTGTCCAATTTATTTCTAAAGACCCATTTCAAGTCGACCACAGAAGCATCCTTTGGTGTGGGAATCAACCTCCAAACTCGGTTACGTTCGAACTCATTGAGCTGATCTTGCATTGCTTGAACCCAATCAGAATGCTTAAGTGCAGCATTAACTTTTTTCAGTTTGATTTTGGAGATAAACGAATTAAACATACATAATTCAACTTTAAAGAATAATGCAGTTTGTTTCACTTTTAATTGAGAACGAGTAAGAACTTTCTCAGAAGATTCACCAATAATTTGTGCTTTAGGATGATCCTTGGTCCATTTCACTAACGGGGGATAATTTGGGCCATAAGCCGGATCCAATTCAATATTCACTTCCTCTTCAAATTCTGATTGATCACCCTCACCTTCATCAGTTGCATTCTCTTTCTCCCCCTCGACTAGCGAAGTGTAACCCGTGGCAGCATCAGAGTTTGTATCCTCTGACGGAGTTGGATTCTCCCCCTCAATGTAACTTTATGAGTTAGGGATGGAATAAAATTCTCCCCCTCGAAAGAAACCCTGGTTGTCTTTGGTGCTGATAAACTCTCCCCCGTGAACATAGAGTCGTTGATTGGAGAGTCAGTTGAGGATTGAGCGCCTGTAGGTTTAGGAATTTCACTTTCCATTTCCTTTGCAGCATCATCGATGATCTTTTTGAGATTATCAATTTTGTTATTTGCTACTTTCACCTCTAAGTGTGCTGCTTTCTCCGGCTCATCAAATAACCGAATCTACTCCTCAAACAAGTTGGATATAGGAACCAAGACTTGTCCTGATGTAGGAAACATTTCCCCTAAGTCACTTTCGCTCCTTTAAACTTTCTTCATGTAATTGTCATCAAAGGTAACGTAATATGTTTCTTCAATCTGTATGGATCGTTTATTCAAAACTCTGTAAGCTTTTGAAGAGAGTGAATAACCAAGAAATATTCCCTCATCTGCTTTGACATCAAACTTGTTTCGGTTCTCCTTCGAGTTAAAGATGAAACATCTTGAACCGAACACATGGAAAAATTTAACATTGGACTTTTGATTATTTAAGACCTCATATGGAGTGATTGAGAATATTTTGTTAATAAAGGACCAGTTATGAGTGTAGCATGCGGTTGCAACTACATCAGCCCATAAGTATAACGGGAGAGAAGTGAAACTGAGCATCGTTCTGGCTGCCTCACATAAAGAACAGTTTTGCCTTTCAACAATCCCATTAATTTGTGGTGTATAAGGGGCTGAAAAGTTGTGAGTTATCCCGTTATCATCCAGAAAGTCCTCAAAGTCTTTATTCTTGAATTCCAGCCCATTGTCGCTCCTGATATTTCTCAACGTCTTTTTTAGTTGAACTTCCACTTGCTTAATAAATGTCTTCAACTTGGAAGTTGCTTCTGATTTCTGTTTAAGAAAGAAAACCTAGGTGAAATGTGAAAATCATCTCCAATGACAAGTATGTACTTACTACTACCGATTCTTTCGATAGCCAAAGGTCCACATAAGTCAATGTGCAAGAGTTTAAGAGCTTCAACAATCTTTGTATTGATTCTCATAGTTTGGCTCTTTCTTCTTTGTTTGCCCATCTCACACGCTGCACATAGATGTTCCTTGTCAAACTTGAGAAGAGGGAGGCCTCAAACATGGTCACCAAGCACCAACTTATTAATGTCTTTGAAGTTCAGATGCGATAAACGTCGATGCCACAACCAGCTTTTGTCTGTGTTTGCCTTTGATAGTAGACATATTGTTGGTTTTCCTCTTATTGGGTTGAGATTTAAAGGATACATCTCTCCCTTGCCTTCAGACTTTAGTAGAACCTTTTTTGAATGCTTTTCAATGATTTCAGAACCCTCATCATCAAATGATACTTTCAGACTTGTTCCTACAACTAATTGTGACACTCTGATGAGGTTATGCTGCAATCCTTCCACATACGCCACTTTTCGAATCGAGAAATCTCCATTGGTTATCATACCATATCCCTTGATTGTTCCATAGCAGTTATTTCCATACTTTAGACACCCACCATCTTTTTGGGACCGAAACTCCCTCAGCTCTTCCTTCCTTTCTGTCATGTGACGTGAGCAACCACTGTCTATATACCATTCATCATCGAATTTCTCATCACAAAACACCTGCAAATTCAAGCTGATTTAGGAACCCAAAGTTTCTTAGGTCCTAGTGAGTCTTTCACAGAAAAAGGAATTACACAGGAAATATTAACCAAAAATGTTCTTTTTACTAAAGTGGTTGGATCTTTTCATTTAATGGTATACACCTTGATTTTAGTTTTATCTTGTTTAAAGATTGGTGCGTTAGTTGGTGTGTTATTAGATGGTTTAGGAATTTTCTTTTGAATCCTAGGGTTCGTTGTCTTTTTCTTCTTATGAAATTCAGAATCTGATGCTAGCTTTCCCTTTCCTTTGATTTCCTTCATAGAATTTATTTTGGACTTTGAATTGGAAGAATCGAAACTAGTGTTTGGACTGAAACTCGACTTTCAGTTATGAGAGCCGATGCGGGGACCGAAACTTGACTTTTGGTTCTTGGAGTTGATGTGGGAATTGAAACTTGACTTTTGGTTTGGTATGCTAGTCTGGGAACCGAGAGCTGATGTTCGTTTCGGACATTTGGAATAGTAGGAATTCGGGCTGAAAATTTCTTTTCCTTTCAGTTTTTCTTTTCCCTTATCCGTTGACACTTTCTTTGGAGGTATGTAGTTTATTTTTTGAGATTCCCAGTGATGTTTTCGCTCATTCAAGTTTTTTGCATATCTTTGATTTTTTAAGCATTTTTGTTCTGCTAACTCCTTCTGTGATTTGTGGATATTGAAGCTAGCCTTTGGCTTCTGCTTTTGATTTCCGGTTGTATTTGTTTGAACATATGGTTCTATCATCGGTTCTTCAGGGATTTCTTTAGTTCCACTTGTGCTTGGTTTGTCGAAACTTGAGGGCTTGTTGATGGGTTCAATAGCATATCTTCCTTTAACCTTCCATGAAGTTTGCTGAGACAAGCCTATGGTTTCATCTGCGTTGTTAATAGGGGCAGACCAGAAGTAATCGTTGCACCCTTCAGCATCGTCTTTTTCCACCAGGACACTTAATTTTTCCGTTTGTCTTGTAGTGACCCCTGTAACTACATAGACCTGATTTGGCATAGTCTGAACCATTTAATAAACCATAGCTTTTTCCTTGAGTTTTTGTTGCTTGTCTTTTGACATGCGAACAAATTCTACCGAATTTTCTAAAATGAGGGGTTTCTCATTCTTGGTTTTGTTCTTGATAAACATAGAGCAATCAACAACGTCTTCTACCGAGATTTCACTCATCTCACTTTCCTCATCAAATTCAAACGTATTATCTAAGTTCATTTTATTTTCTGAAGTTAATTTCGCATTGGACAGGTCAAATGATTGAATAATATCTCACCTTATTTTCAACCTATCATTTTCATCTAAAATATTTTTTAGCATACATTTGTGTTCCTTAGAATCAATGAAGGTTTCTATTTTGTCCAGTCCAATTTTGTATGACACAGATGTCTCTTCTGATGACACTTCTGATTCACATTCTACTATGATCTCATGCTCCTTAAATTCAAGGAAGGGCAAAATCATCTTATGAATTTTCATTCCTATCTCACATCTTAAATGTAATTGAGCAATATTAGTGTATAAACGCTTAGCAATTAAACAAAAAACATTCCTTTGTTTTAAAAACTTCAAATTGTCTCTTTGCAAATAAATACTTTATCCCTAGCCCTAATTAACTCCGCCTCCTTCAACTCAATCCACATCCTTCTCTCCTCACTCTTTGAAGACACCCTGCTGAGTTGGTTAGTTAGGTTAGAATTCGCTAAGCGAGTTTGCATGAGACTACCACTTAAGTTAGAAAATATAAATTTTAATTCATTTAATTCTTCTTCATAATCTGTTAATGGAAATTTAATTGATTCAAGGATGGATTGTACCTTTTTGATCAACCGATCGCAGTCGTTGATCTTCTCACTAACAAGTTTCGCCGCAAAACACTTATTCTCAGTTAGGTTCAGTTCCTCGCCTGCACTTTCGGTTGATAAACCAGATATGACAATTAATCACTTTCCAGCCGAACTTAATTCCTTTGCCACACAAGCCTTTCCATGAGTGGGCCTTCTCACTTCTTCATCTTCGGAGTTGGTTGACCAAACTTCATTCCCACCGAGCTCATCTTCATCGGCATTCTCCTGCACAATCAAGGCATTCATAGAACTATTACTTGTCTTCTTTTTCTTGATCCTTTCCAACTTGTGCATATAATACGCCTCGTCATCTTCACCATCTCTTTTCTCATCCATTCTCCTCAGCATGTAATCTTTGGCGAAATGGTTCTTGCCATGACAGTAATTGTAATCGAACTCAGAGTCTCCTGCAAGCTTGCTCTCTTTCTTGTCTTCATCCTTTTGAGAAGAAATTTTTGCTTCATCCTTCACCTTCTCAGAACTATAACTTCCTTGCCAGTTTTTGTTTTTGTTGATAGGAAATTTTCTTCGCGCAAACTTCTTTGGATTAGTGACCATCATAGCATACTCTTCACTTGTAAGATCACATTCTGACCTATCAGACTCTTCTTCTTCTTCTGCAATGCTTTTTCCTTTTGAGACGAGGGCCAGTGATCCCATACTAGAAACTACCGTTGCTTCTTTGGTTACAACACTCTCATGGGACTTAAGTATTCCCACAAGTTTCTCTAGTGAGTAAGACTTAAACTATTCGTGGGCTTTTACGGTTGAAACTACAGCCATCCATTCCGGTATCAATCCATTAATAAAGGTTACCTTCTGCTCAATCAACTTTCTTTCATTTCCATGTTTGATCATCTTACTTAGGAGATGATTGAACCGATCGAAAGTTTGTATGAGTTTTTCCTCCGACTTCTGTTCAAAAGCTCCAAATTCTAACAACAGCAAGGTTTGAATAGAGTGTTCTAGATCTTCATCAGTCGAATAAATTTCCTTCAACCTATCCTAGATTTCTTTGGCAGTCGTGCATGAACCGACCAACCGAAAAGTATTAGATTGTAAGGCGAATTTGATCATTCTCATAGCCTTCACGTTACACAGCAATTTGTCTTTCTTGTCCCGTGGCATCTTATCTACATCCACCACCAGCTTGTTGTATTCTTCTTGAGACTTAACAGATGTGTTTTCTCCTGAGTGAACAAACAACCCAAGTGTGATAGCCTCCCAGATGAGTTAGCCATTATCTTCCGATCCAAACATGCAGTCTTCAAAATGATGTGCCCAAACTTCATAGTCTTGAGTGTAAAGAATGGGTATTCTGGTTGTAGATCCAATGATGTTTGAGATGCTGATGGGATTTGTTTGCGAATCTTCGTGAGAGATGGTGAGCTCTTAGAATCAATCCTGTAAACTTGAGATTAGGGTTTTATCTGAAACAGATTTTCCGTTAATATGAAGAAGATGGCTTCTATATATACGATAAAAGCGGAAACCCTAAAGAATTCTGAATACAGAAGGAATGTGTATTGATTACACAGTCTCCTCCTCTGATACCAATTGTTAAAACTTAGTTCAATCTGGATCGTTAGATTCAATGCAAGCAAACAATTATGAACATAAATATGAACATGAGTATCGCTTTGAATATGTCGTATGATTAATGCTTCAACACCTCAGAAGAGCTCGACTAAGAACTACGACTGCAGAGGCGTTTAGGGTTACAGAGAATGAACGTAATTAAAAATCATCGTTTATAATGCATACATGCATTCATATTTATAGTATAACCCTACTAGATAATCACGAATGGACATGCCCAATCTGGATAAAAACATAAAGCCCACGATGCAACACAATTAAACTCTACAGAAGGTTTTTGAAAAAAGCTTCAAAAATTTAAATCTAATCGATAAAAATTCCAGAAATCAAGTACCAGATACTCGATTTAACAAAAAAATATAGAATCGTATCAAAATAGATGATCAATGATAATTTTTAGAATCAAATGAGTGGAAAATTTTGAATCTAGAACATGACTCAAGACCTTCTGAAAACTTAAGAAAATCATATCAAATCAGAATGAATCCTACTATGATACCAAATGTAGTTGTTAATGATCGAGTATATGAAACAAAATCAGATTTTAGAATGAATTATGAACACATGATATAAATATGATAGGTATGGCTCGATTATTCTTTAACTAGTTACAGAGAAAAATAGAGAGTACAAGTCGAACACTCCAAGAACTACTCTAACTCTAGTACCCATACCATATTTATAGGGATAACATAAGCATACAAAAAATAAAAGGGACTAAGACCTTATAGCTTCGACACAAACTTTTCCATTATACAAAACATACAAACTAATTGTCGACACTAAGAGTGACCAAGACAGACTTTGACACCTCACAACTACATTCGATCTCAGTAGAACTAGAAGGGCAAGGCCCATGTCGGGTCATCTAGCAATGGCTAAAAGACCGAGCCTATTTTTGATGTTCATCACACCTCTAATCCTAAAGAGGCTAATTTCTTTTACTTCAATGATAAGGGGCATTGAAAATGAAACTACCTAAAGTATCTACAAGACATCAAGGATGGAAAAGTGAAGCCATCTTCTGCAGGTATGTAGACTTTTTCATCTAATAACTCTTCAACTTCTCGTTCAAGGGTCCTTGATACAGGATGTGGATTTCACATTTGTTTTAATTTCAAGGGAAAAGAGAAAGTGAGGAGGTCTTCTCCTATTACCAAGATTGGAGTTTATAGTATAGTGCTTAGTAGTGGTGTTTGTTTAGATTTAAAAAACTGTTGCTACTCGTCAGAAATGACACATAACATTATTTCTTTTCATGCTTTATTCATCCCAGGTTTTAGATATTCATTTAATGATTTGAATGGTTCTATTTCTTCTTATAAAATGGTGTTTTTATATTTGAAGCTTTACCTTGTGATAGTGTGTATGAAATTGTAATGTGTGTTGATAATTTAGGAATTAATTATTTTCATATAGATTCTCCTAATGGTATAGACAAAGCGTGCTTGTGGTATTATCGTCTTGGACACATTAACAAGAAACGCATCGCCCAACTCCAAAAGGATGGAGTGTTGGAATAATTTAACCTAAGGTCAGATGACACATGCAAATCTTCTCTTTTAGGAAAGATTGCAAAATCACCTTTCAGTAGATATTTTGAAAGAGGTGAAGATTTGTTGGATCTCATTCATAAGATGTGTGTGGACCATTTTGATCAACCAGAATGGATGCTAATCAATTCTATGTGACTTTTATAGGTGAATATGGCAGATATCGTTATATATTTTTAATCGAGAATAAATCACAGACCTTTGAAAAGTTTATAGAGTTTAAACATGAAGTCGAGAATCAGTTGGGCAGGAAGATAAAGATGTTTTTATCCGGTAGAGGCGGAGAGTATCTTAGTATCAAGTTCAACGACTATCTTAAGGAATGTGGAATAGTTTCACAATTGACTCCTCCGAGGACATCATAATTGAATGGTGTGACTAAGAGGTGTAATCAGACTTTATTATACATGCTTCATTCCATAATGAGTCATGCTTCTCTTCCTATTCACTTATGGGGGTATGCCTTTGAGGCAGTCACCCACATTCTTAATCTTGTCCCTATAAAGAAGGTTGCAAAAATATCTCACAAGATCTGGATAGGGAAAGTTCCCTCATTAGCACATATCAAATTTTGGGGCTGAGAGGATTTTGTGAGACGAGAGACTCATGACAAGCTAGCAGCTAAAATTGAGAAGTGTATTTTCATTGGTTACATAAAGTAGTTATTTAGATATTTTTGCTATAGACCTAGGGAAAATGTGGTATTTGTAGCATAGAGATGAGTCTTGAGAGAGAGAGAGAGAGAGAGAGAGAGAGAGAGAGAGATCTCATATTCAAATAGGAGAGTAGGAGTATCAATGACCTTGAAGAAATTCAAGAGTCAACGAGGGAAGGAACCTTAGATGATACTAGCACTCAACAAGAGGAGGAGGTTCATGTTGAACATATAACTAATGATTACCTCTTATGCTTTCTAGTAGAGTTGCCATGCCACCTAAGTTCTATAGTTTCCATAATACTACAGATCGTGATACGTTTGTCACTGATAGGATACTAATAAATTTGGATGAACCGACAAGCTATAAGGAAGCAATGGCAGGCCTTGAGGCTTTAAAATGGAAAGAGGCAATAGACGGTCAGATCACATCCATGTATGACAACCAAGTTTGGAATGTGGTTGATAATGTACCAGGTAGAAATATACTTGGATACAAATAGACCTTCAAGAAGAATACCGACATGGATGGAAAGGTACACACCTTAAAGGCTCGATTGGTTTTGAAGGGATTCACTCAAACCCCAGGGGTTGACTATGATGCAACCGTCTCACCAGTAGCCAATATAAAAATATATTAGGATAATGCTCGCCATAGATGCCTTTCATGACTATAAAGTTTGATAGATGGATGTCAAAACCACTTTCCATAAGGAGAAGTTGGTTGAATATGTTTACATGAGTCAGCCAAAGGGTTTTGTATATGCAAAGTTTTCAAATATAGTGTGAAAGCTAAAGAAATCCATCTATGGATGGAAAGAATGATCTCACAACTAGAATCTTTGCTTCCATGAGAAAGTCAAAGAGTTTGGTTTCTCTAGGAGTGAACATGTGTCTTGTATTGTCACACCCCGAAAACCGAAGGCGGAAACATTTCCGGGGCGGACTCCACGTTGAGTATCAAATCCAATGCACATAGTAACACAGTAAACACAAAACATTACATTACATAATATTGATTACATCTGTTTGAAAGAAAAGTTATACAAGTGTTATACATATATCATATGAACAAAAGTAAAGACTAGTCTTCGGGACGCTCCGTCTTCTCTAAAGGTAGTTGTGTACCTGTCTAACACTGAACTGAGAATATAAGCAGTTTGAAAATCAGCATAAAGCTGGTGAGTTCATAAGTGGTTTAACTTTGAAAAGAATGAGTTTCCTTTGTTTTCTGAAAAAGTTGTTGTTCAAGAAAATCCCTTATATTCTTATGTGTTGAAAACATTTTAGTTACCTATTGTTACAAATTCGAAAATGGTTCGTTATGTCATTCCAGGAAAATCCCATAATAGTTTAGTTATTCGTTTGTTACTTTATTCGTTTATGAGTTGTTATACTACCCCAGGAAAATCCCATATTTTCCTATGTGTTGAGGTTGAATCTGATGGGTTATGATCATTCTAACACTCCTAAGTGTACATGCAACCCTAAATACCTTGGGTCTATGTTTTCTCTATTATACATGCAAATATGAACATCCAAGGTATTATCCTTATCTAGCATACAAAACAATGGATATAACAAGATAGAAGACATACCTTATTTGTGTATAAAGTCTTCATGAAGCTTGAGTGCCTAGTGCCCCAAGTATGACACCTCAAATGGTTCACACAACACCAAATACACTTGGAATAACTTGAGAGAATTCTACACTTCATGAAATCGGCTAGCCCTCTCTAGAATGATACTAGTGGCCGATTTTGTCAAGAATAAGATCTTTATATAGTGTTACAATTAGGGTAAACCTGAATTATCATGACTTTCCATTTCCTTGGATCCATGGGTTCAAATACACCATGGAGCATCATATGGGTTTTCGCCCAACTAGATAATCCATTGATCATTAGCCCACTTATACAAGTATGGATGATTTACACAATCAACCCATATATTTAATTAGTCTTCTTTTGATCACTTAATTAATCCTAGATTAATTCTTGATCAATACTAATTAAATAATCTTATTATTCTTATTATTAATATACTAGAACTTATAATATATTAATAACCATAAGTGTCTTATTTCTCTCATTATAGTCTATCCAAATGCATGATGCCATGCAACCCAAATGGACCATGCCGGGTCAGGTCAAGTCTTACCAATTATAGTTATGGACTTAGACATTAATCCAACTGTCTCCCACTTGGATAAGTCTAAAACTATTATTGCGTATAACCTCAGGAACCGACTGGCAATCGTAGCTCTCAAAAGCTTCTGTCGAACTCTGACCTTGTAGATGAACTCTGACCTTTGTCAATGACTTGTTCATTAGATAAGGGATCATATATTCGTCCATTCTAGATATCATATGGACTGAGACATGGATTATAATCATTCTCTCTGTCCATTTGTTGTTTCCCGATTTCCGATTTATGACGACTGACTAATTGAACAAATCAAACCAGTCCTGGCCCGGCCGAGCACTTCCATTTGTCATCATCAAAACATCGAGGGGCCCACAGATATCGCTTTTATCCCGAAGGTAAAAGGAATGGATAAACTTCGACTCATATGTCTTGTTCTACTACTTGTTGAATCATACACAAAGGCACGTTTTATAACATCGAGTTACCAATGCGTTTTCATGCAATCAATGTACAATCAACTCATAGTAACAACTCATATCTCTAGGTTTGAAGAATATAGGATATTATCGTCTCATGATCACTCGTGATAAAATCCATGAAGTGATTCCAATGAGCGCGGGTTGAATCCAATACTCAGAACTTATGAGGACTCATGAGTGTTGTAGCCCTTTGTCCAACACCTTAGACATCTACAAGCCAACCCATGACATTCTTAATTCGTATCTACTTCCAACATATGACCGACTGTGGATGGTTTGAATAACTTAGTCATTCCGGAAGAATAACCTAGTTTATTCGGGAAGTCAAAATATTCTAAGTGAAAAACAATAATAATTGAATCCAATATCGTATCAAAACCTATGAACATAAATAAAAAAAACCTTTTATTTATCACCATATGATTACACATTATTCATTGTATATTGTTTCAGCTATCAACTTTATTCTTGAATTTAAAACAATAGTTGTCCCATGCTCCAAGCATGTACACTATGTTTTCTAAACACTAGTCATGCCATACACCAAGTATGCATACAATGTTTGTCTATGATCTTTACTTTGTGAACTAGATCAATTGAACATAACTTCAATGATTCTCTTTTCACAATCCCAAATCCTTACTGCAAATGCAAGAATCCCAAATTCATGCCATTTACTAAAATCTGTTAGATTCTAAACTTATATGCATTGATCCTCTTGTAATGATTATGCACAAAATCATAAAGACTTGACAACAAACATTATAGAGCATTCCAAAGGAGATAAACTCCTTGTAAACATCCTTCTTGTATTAAGATTCCTTAATCTTACACAGATTGAAAATTCTAACTTTGAAACATTTCCAGATGCCATCATGACTATCACTTCTGAACAAGAGTTGCCTCCTTACATAGTATGTCAATATGGTCCTTCCAGAATTATCACTATACTTCCAACTGTCCTTGAGCAACCAATCATTGGTAAACCTTAGATTGACCTCGACAATTGTTTAATCCTTTTAGTCATATCCAGTTCTAAACCTTTTCCCTTCTTAATGCCCCAGGCATTTGGAAAATTTTAGAAAGGATGAATATAGCACATGTAATCGATCCTATATCCGAAGCATATGGGACACGATTCATGATGTATCACATAAAGACTAAATCAGTCTTTTGCTGTAACATTTCCATTTCTATTTTCCAAGTTCAGATTATGAAAAGGGATTCCGTAATCATAATCGAATTTAAGAACGCAAATAATGGACCCATATACAGAATTTCCTTATCTTGAGCCATTCCAACATGAAATTCATATATTTTTCCTTAACTAAATGATTAAAACCTCACGATCTAAGATTATAGATTTGAGATGAAGTATAATTTCCTCTCCTTTAATTATAGCAAAACAACTTTTCCCAATTCAAACCTTTTGTTTTCTATAATTAACATTGCTAACTTGCAATACTTATCATAATTATCATGCTCCCACTAACATGATGATTATTAGCATAACACTTATGCTCCCACTAGCTTTGACATGTACTCAGAAATCAGCTGACTTTCTTACCAAAGTTCAGATTTCTAATACTAGATTGTTTTAATAAAACTTTATCAAAAAAACATACACCTTCCCTTAGATAGCACACTTGTATGTCTAAACAATTATGAAGAGGGATGCCGTAATAATAATGGTTAGACCTTTTTTCTACTTCTCACAAGTCCAGGTTAGTGTGCCGGTAAACCACACACGCTCCACTAACGACTTTGAGAATGCAAATATCACAATTGCTATCTAGCTAAAATCTACTTAGTGAAAGTGTTTCCTCACCATCATTTTCATGAATCGGAGAGAAACCTTATGACACTTAGATTTAATGGTGTATGAGTTCTTATCCATGTGAATTGTCAAAACCATAGTCACAAGACAAGGATAATGACACATCCAAACTCATATGGACTAAACTCAATCTTAACTTCTTGCCATCTGGCAGCTCAAGGGCCTGCCATTGCTTCCAAGTTGTTATGCAACCAATTGAGAACTCTAAGAACTCATATGAAAAGCCAACTTTAACTAGAATAGGCATAGAATATGTCAACACGATAGGTTATAAACCTCAATTCGTGTGCTAGTGAAGAACTTCAGGTTCTATTCTTGATTAGTTCTTGAGACTTTCAAGACCTTTAAGACTCCCACTGTCCTCTTGACCTTTAAGACTCCCTTGTCAAACATCCAAGAGCTAGTGTGGATTCTAACCAAGACAAACACTTCACACAATTGGCCTAAGTTGGCCTAAGTTGGTCTTTGTTTTAAACCTTCTTTGAAACATGTGACTCAAGTTACAATCTTGGAGTATGACTCTAAGAATTGTTTTTGGAACGAAGTATGAATCATCTTCTTGACTTAACCACTTCAACAATTCATAGTTCCTCTTCTTAGCTATAAGAAAGCACTTAGAGGATGAATTGTGATAAGGTCTCAAAATCATTAAGATGATCATAAAAACTTATACGAAAGTACTCTCCCATCTTTTCAAATTTTAGAAACTTCTATCCTTCTGCCTAATTTGATTCTTCTTATTCGCTCTACCTTGCATTGGAACCTTTTTCCAATGTCTCAGAATTATAGTTAAGCTTGTAAGTATAACCATATTTACTGAACTTTAGTAAATTATGATGAATAATCTTATTGATCTTTTGTGGTGGACGTGACCAGTGCACAAGAATGTGTACTCGATCCCTTAGTCCTTTACTTGACTCACACATCCATGTGAACAAGTAATTAGTCTTAATTTTCCAATACTTGAAAGTTCTCATTCATCATGCTATACCCCTTACATGATTCCAAGTCTCGGTCCAAATGAAACTTGGGTGATAAGAATCTTTCCTTATTTGGTAAATTTTGACATTACCACAAATTAAAGAATCAATTTCATATTTCCACTCTTGCTATTAATGGAATCATATAAGCAACAATTTTCCCTCAAATGCCATTGTAAGGATATTTTAAAATAAATAAAATCAAAAATTTTTATTTTATTTTAAAACTATGCAGAAAAATTTATCCTTACAATCCATATGAAAACTTGTTGTTATCTATTCCTAACCAATATCTCATAACTCCTAAGAAGTAGCTCAAGAATCCGATCTTCAAATTACGCGATAGAAATCCATCTATGCAATCAGATTCAACATATTCTTTCTTTAAGTTTCTTCACTTTTCTTTGATTCTTAAAACATTACCATGTAACCCAGTCACATCATGTATCAAGAATCTCATAATAGAAACTTAACAGAGTTAGATAGTGGACTTTACCTGAAGTAGATTCAAACTTATTGACTTTAACCTCCTTAGGTAAATTTGGCAGCTTCGCAACCAATGCCCCTTCCATTGGCAATATAAACATATGGACCCTTTGATAATGGTACACGGAACTATCACACAGTTAACTTTTCTCTTTACCATTTGGTCAACCAAGTTGACTATGGCCGATCCCTTTCCACTGGGAAGAGAGAGCTTTACTGGATATCGAATGTCATCATTGTCAATGTCCATAAAGTTTTAGGAAGTTGATCTTAGCAAATAGATAAGATCATTAAGGGTCTTGTCATAGTCTGTTTCATAGGTGCCCCAAAGGAACTCACTATGTGACTTAGAAAGTGATTGAACCACCAACTTTCTCAAGCCTTTGACACCCAACTCTCCCGGCTTGTCGATATGTGACTCCATCTCCAAGATGTGACCACACCTAGACCTTTCCTTGCCAATAGGGCTTGAGTGATCTTAAACTTTTCAAGAACTTGTGGGTTAAGGAGAAGGAGGAGGTGAAAGAAGTATGATTTCCATGGGACATCATCTTCATTAGGAAAGCTTGTTTAAGAGATTTGGGAAGATCATAAATGTCCAAACTAGACATCTTTTGGGAGATATTCAAGATAGTTGATTTAAAGTCCTTAATATAACACCTAATATGAAATATTAAGGCTAGGACCCAACAAACTATTTTATAACTTGGAAGAGGGATGCCATAATCCAAGCTATAGAATATTTGAAGGTAGGTGAATGACGATTCACCAATTTCCACCAAGATAAACGAAATGTATTATTAGGTTTTAATTGGATTTGAAACTCCTAGATATCTGAGATTCATTGAACTGTTCAATGGCATGTTTCACTCTCAAGTATGCCCTTCAGGTTTTGTGACTGGGATGCCGAGGATCACAAAAGAAGGTGTGAAGTAACCATGCAAATTACTTGGTACCCTTAACTGTTTACCCCTTAATCGATGTGCCGGTTAACCACACACGCTCCATCGATACTATGATAAAGATTAAGTCACCCTTTACCTACCTTGTTAAGTCAAGGTTAGTGTGTCGGTTAACCACACACGCTCCACTAACCGACTTAAACAAAGTGAAAAGTGTAATTTCATGGATTAGCAGCTTATTCACATTTTCCTAAGTAACTAAGATTGGGTATTATTAAAAGTTTAGTTACTTATTATTTATCATTAATACTTTTAATGAAGGGAGAATTATAGTCCTATCAAACCCGTTCGGCTAACGACCCTCCACCGGTCAAGCAAGCGGTGGCTGAGAGTGGAAACCCATTAAGTTGCCATTTTATAGGCAACAACCTTATACCCACCTTATAGACTGACTTCGTGAATGAGGCGTACTAGCGGTAAGACTGACTTTACTCTTATACATATATATTATTAACTTATAATATTATAAAGTATAAGGGTTGAATTTTAACTTTTAAGATTCTAAGGGCTAACTTAGAATTAAAGTATTCATAAGAGAAAACTTTACAAATTCAAAAACTTGAGGGCAAGTTTTTGAAACTATTCAAAACTATATAATTCCATAACTTATGTGTTTAAAGTAGTTTTAATCCAAAAACTCTTCAAGTTCCATAACTTGAGGACAAGTTATGGAAGACTTTAAACTAATAAAAGAATTAACTTTTCTTTATTTTATAACTTATAGAATTAATTAAGGTTACACTTTTTTCTTTTTTATTATTTAATGAAGAGACTCTTGGTCCTCCATAACTTGAGGACAAATTATGGAGTCATAACACCAATTAATTAGAACTAGACTCTTCATTTTGTAACCTTTGCCAACTTTTATGAGTTTTATGAAACTTAAATGTGACTTTTCATATAACTTGAGGACAAGTTACAAAAACACATTTTAGAATCAACTCTTAGATTAATTTGGATTGAAAACAACTATTTCACTCAACTTTTCTATTAATCTAAGAAACTCATAAGAACTATATAATTCAAATCAAACTTTTTCATGTAATTAGTCTAAACCTTAAACTAATACAAAACATGAATCTATTGACAATTATCTTTGAAATATGATTAGCATGAACATTACCACATCAAAAATAAGTTTATAAGTTCAAAACATCTTAGGGTAATGTTCCTAGTCCAATTCCAGCCAAAAAAGTCGAATTTATGATATCTGGGGGTCCAACTCATCGAGTGCACGAACCAACTCGGCGAGTTGGATGCATTTTGCCTTGGACTCAGCGAGTCTGCTGGGTAGACAGCATCAAAACTTGATTTTTCAGCTCCATTTGCAAGTGTAACAAGAAAACAAGCCTACGCTCTGATACCACTGATGGGTTATGAGCATTCTAACACTCCTAAGTGTACATGCAACCCTAAATACCTTGGATCTATGTTTTCTCTATTATACATGCAAATATGAACATCCAAGGTATTATCCTAATCTAGCATACAAAACAATGGATATAACAAGATAGAATACATACCTTATTTGTGTATAAAGTCTTCATGAAGCTTGAGTGCCTAGTGCCCCAAGTGTGACACCTCAAATGGTTCACACAACACGAAATACACTTGGAATAACTTGAGAGAATTCTACACTTCATGAAATCGGCTAGCCCTCTCTAGAATGATACTAGTGGCCGATTTTGTCAAGAATAAGATCTTTATATAGTGTTACAATTAGGGTAAACCCTAATTGTCATGACTTTCCATTTCCTTGGATCCATGGGTTCAGATACACCATGGAGCATCCATGGAGCATCATATGGGCTTTGGCCCAACTAGATAATCCATGGAGCATTAGCCCACTTATACAAGTATGGATGATTTACACAATCAACCCATATATTTAATTAGTCTCCTTTTGATCACTTAATTAATCCTAGATTAATTCTTGATCAAGACTAATTAAATAATCTTACTATTCTTATTATTGATATACTAGAACTTATAATATATTAATAAACATAAGTGTCTTATTTCTCTCATTATAGTCTATACAAATGCATGATGCCATGCAACCCAAATGGACCATGCTGGGTCGGGTCATGTCTTACCAATTATAGTTATGGACTTAGACATTAATCCAACAGGTTCTTAGGTTTGATTTTAAAGTACTAGTAATTACCATACTTGCAGTACTAATAATTATCTTAGTTGTCTTACATTCGATTGTTGATTATTTGCTATACTTAGAGGTATTTTCGAATATTTGGATTCACATAGAAGCGTACATTAACAGTATTTTTGAAGTTCTAGTGATTTCCAAAAGGGTACCTTAAACATATTTTCGAAGCTCTATCGACAGTCGATGTCCAGAGGCATACTATCAAATTAATTTCGAAGCTTTGGTGACACTCAAGGGGTACACTAGTTGTATATTCGAAGTCTTGGCGTCATCCAAAGGCATTATTTCGTGTTCGTATTCGTATTCCTAATCCTATTCCTAATCCTATTCTTATTCGTATTCGTATTTACATTCGTATTTGCATTCGTATTCGTATTCTCATTTGTATTCGTATTCGTATTCGTGTTCGTTCTATCCTATTAGTTATATTCGTATTCGTATTCATATTCTTATTCATATTTGTATTCCTATTCGTATTCATGTTTGTTCTATCCTATTAGTTATTTCGTATTCGTATTCGTATTTGTATTCGTATTCGTATTCGTATTCGTATTAGTATTCGTATTCGTATTCGTGTTCGTTCTATCCTATTAGTTATATCAGTATTCGTATTCGTATTATGCTATTGGTTACATTCATATTCGTTTAGTATTAATCTAAGTTATGATTAGTATCATTTCTTTTACAAAAAGTAATATAGATCAAAACACTTTTAAAGAAATCTGGTTTTAGTCTAACAGTTTAACCTGCAATTCGAACCATTCGTTATCACGATTTTTAATAATAGAAACATACATGAAGTAAAACATTTGAACTGAAAATACATTTAAGTACAAGATTTCCCTTTACGTTTGCTTGTATCCCCCCTGAAAACGTTTGAAAACCATTTGAAAAACACTTGAAAAAGGGTAGGGGTATGAACTCACCGGTTGGGGAAACGCATCGGTTTGGATCCCAAACGTCAGTTCTAGGTTTGCAAACGCACAGGATTCCTATGTATTATGACATGATACATATTTGTATCTAATTAGGACTTGAATTATTTATTTGTTAGGGACAAACACTTCTAGATGCGAAAACACTTCACTATAAGCGTTTGGAGGGACCCGGGTGGCATTTGAGGACACATAAGGCTTGGATATAGAGTTGGGACTTCGAGAGTAAAATACTTAGGGAGTTTAGGGCCCTAAACACCACACCTACAAGAGTTCACGGCCGTGAACTCATAGGTGGTGTTTTTGGATGCTAAATGGCTTCATAACTCATGGATAATTTAGCTAGGATTACATTTAAGGCATTGCAATGAATTTAAACTCACTTGAGGACCATTTATTGGAGTTTACGGTTGTAAAATTGGAGTTTATGGCCGTAAACTCCCCCTCACATGAAATCCTTAAAGTTTTGGTCATTAAACAATCAAATGTGATTCCTAACTAATTTTCTTAGCCTTGGTATGAAGTTAGGGCACCAAATGACTAATCTTTAGGAGTTTACAGCCCTGGAACATATTCTTGGGGTGTCATGGCCATAAACACCTAATTGGTGGGTGTTTCACATGTTTAAGGTCCCCAAGCTATTTTTAGATGATTCTAGGATTTATTTCAAGGCTATTGGTGAAGTTATATGGCTTTTTAACACTAGAAAATGAGTTTACTCCCCATGAATGAGGAGTTTACAGCCCAAGCTTTTTCTTGAGCAGTAAACTCATGTACTCTTCAAAAATTATGATTAGGGTGTTCTAAGTCCGAATTGGTAAGCCATATAGTCGAATCTAAGTCCCAAAATTGTTTAGGGGGGGTTTAAAGGCATAAAAACCCTCTTATCATGAGTTTATGGATCAAGCATGCTCCTTGGCCGTAAACTCATGTTTGAGGTCCAAAATCAAAGTTTAAGTTCGGATTTGAAGGCTAATGAGGTTGTACAACAAGTTAGAGAAGGTACCTTGGTGATTAGAAGCCTTAAATTTGAGATTTGGACCCTTAAACTTGAATTTAGGAGAGAGGTTAGAGAGAGAGAGTATAGAGAGAGAGTAGAGAGAGAGGGAAAAATCTTCAAATGGAAGCTTGAACACGTTTAAATAGTTCCCAAATCTTGGAGACGGTGGAATTCTACCCGATACCGACATTAAAAGGGGCTTTTGGTCGCACCCGATTAAGTTTCCGTAACTCGGCGGGGACATTTTTAAAATTTCTAAAATAAACATTTTGGGCTGATTTCATTAGTTCCTAAGGGGTTTGGACACTCATTAGTATCAAATAAACATATAAGTTTAAATAATTTAACCCAAAACAAAATCGGAACGAATTGATAAACGGCAAATTTTTACGGGTAGAACGGGTTTTTCGGCGATGGAAAATTTCGGGTTGTTACATGTATGTATATCAAGACTAGTGGGACTGTAGTAACTTTTCTGGTGTAGTATGTCGATGACATACTATGCATGGGAAAAGACATTGCAACCTTACAAGAATTTAATTCTTCGCATGGAAAGTGTTTTTCTTTGAAAGACCTTGGAGAGGAAGCCTATATTCTTGGGATAAGAATATTGAGAGACAGAAAAAGAGACTAATTGATCTTAGTAAGAATTAAATCCCTAGTACAGATCAAGAGATAGCTGATATGAGTAAGTTATCTTATGCTTCGGCTGTAGGGTTAATGATGTACACTATAACATGTACTCATCCTGATGTGTCCTTTTCCTTGAGCATAGCCAGTCTCTATTTGATAAATCCTTGTAAATCTCATTGGACAACGGTTAATAACATTATTAAGTATTTATAGAGGATGAAGGACATGCTTCTTGTCCTTGGTGGTGGTGATATGTTATGAGTGAGTGGATAAAGTGATGTAAGCTTTTAGATAGATAGAGAAAACTTTATTTCTTAGTCGGGCTTGGTGTTCACTCTAAATGGTGGAGCAATAACTTGAAGAGTTCTAAATAGGATACGGTGGTTGATTGGACCTACAAATCAGAGTAAAAAGTTGCAAGTGAAGCATCAAATGAAACAACTTGGTTGAAGAGCTTCATCGGATATCTTGGAGTTGACCCAACCATTCAGGAGCCAATGGAATTTTTATGCGATAATGAAAGAGCGCTTGCTTTGACTAAGGAACTGAGAGATCATGGAAAGTCTACACATATAGATAGAAAGTACCATTATATCAGACATAGGGTAGAAGAAGGTCACCTCATCGTGAAGTGTAACATCCAAATCTAGGTATTTCCTTAATAAGTCCTTAATATAAATCAAATTAGCAAAGAAGATCATCTGTATGTTAGGTGCACGTGTATGTATGCTTAGCATACATAGGCACATTAATCGGGCAGTTGAGCCTCGTTCGCGGTGCGTTTGAGCATGTACGTAGGACGTACGTGGACATAATGCTAAAACCCTAATTTTTAGACTTAATCCCTATTGAAGCTCACTTATGATCTTTGGACCTTACTCTTAATAGCCTCCATTTCCTTTAAACATCCCTAAAAACCGTATTTGCCTTTAGAGATGATTTTTGAGCTTGAAAGTGACTTTAGTAGCCCTTTTTAGTGTGTTTGCATGAATAAGAAGTTGGTGAGAAAGCCTTGGACGTGGTTGAGCTTCAAGATACTGAATGTACATCAACTTGTGAAGTTTTTGGAGGTAAAAAGTTCATACGTTGTTGATCCTTTTACTAGATTGGATTGGATTTGGCTATGACTTCATTTTTGGTCCATGGATCCTTTTCTGTGAGTTTGGGCAACTATAGAGGTTTGAAATGCTTGATCTTAGCCCCTTTGGTTGGTTAGAAGCATAAAATGTAATCTTTTTGATGGATATGAAGCAATACATGAGTCTAGGACCTTTAAGTGCAATTTTTTGGACTAAAATGGATGTTGGGCTTCTATAAGCCATGCTTTGGCGTTAAAGTTGCCAACATTATGCCCTAGGACCCTTTTTCCAATCGAGATCTAGTATTGGGTGTCAATGTTTGGATGGGTTAAACATTAAAGAGGTGTATGGGTTGAGCTAGGCATTACGCTGAGTGTACAAGGGTGTACAAAGCACTTATTCCAAGAAGGCTAGTACGCTATGTGTTAAAGGATTATGTCCCATGTACGTTCATAAAGAGCTTTTGGGCTTGTGTTTGTCTTTTGAGTCAGTTGGTCCCTAATTCGTTTTGGGCCTTAATCTATTTAGTATAGGTGGAAATTTGAGCTTCCTAATTATCCCTAAGTGGTGTTGTTTGGTTTGTTAGACCTTGGGGCCCATTATTGCTTTTGAGACCCGAGTTAGTGCCCTAATTCTAATTAGTGTAAATTGTGTATTCCGTTTAAGATTTTTGGAAAGGTGGCCGAGCAGTTGGTATTTATAAGTAGAGCGAGGTGAGTCTACTCACTATATCAATGGGCCAATGTCACCAATGCCGACCCATTACTTGAAATGTGCAATACTAGTTGACTATGTGTTTGCTTGTCTAAAAAACATTGAGGGTAGCCTGTGGCACTTATATGGAAGACCATGGGGGTAGCCCACGGTGTGGAAGACCATGGGATAGCCCATGACACTTGGATATCAGACCATGGGGGTAGCCCTTGGCATTCCAAGGAAAAGACCATGGGGACAACCCATGGCAATTATATGTATGTTGTGTGGTATTTTGCGATTGTATGTTATGTGGTATGTGATGGGTTTTGAGCAAAACATACAATCCTATGTGGGCATGCAACTATAGTTGAAGAGCTACGTTTTCTCTAATTGAACATACAATAATGAAAAACAAACTATAAACCCTAGACCTATGGAAAATAATAAAAAATCACATAACAAGGGTTATGGTTCATACCTTTAAGAGTGTTATTGTAAACAATCTTGAATCCTTGGTTAAAAGACCTTTGGTAGCAAGCGCCACAAGTGTCGCGCCTCTAATGGTTCACAAACAAACTCAAGCAACCAAGGAAAAATATATATATAGAGAGAGAGAGTAATGGAAGAGAAATATCGGCCCTTAGGTTCTTGGAGGATTCATTTTCGAAATTTAACCCTAAGGAGGGTTTATATGGGTGTTAGGAAGGTATTGGATAAGCCAAGTGTAACCAAGATAACCCTAATCCCTAAGCTTACTCCCTAAGGCATCCAAGGCACCCTTAGAGCACAAGAAAACCCTAGAGAGCATCTAGATGTCGTTCCTGCGTATTTAAGGAGGCTCTAGAATTTTCCAATTCTCAACTATTGAACATTGTCACCTTTAATCCCTATAGTTTTAATTAATTCATTTAATCCCAAAATTAATTCCAACTTAATACATTAAAAAATCATTTTTTTTCTTTCTAATGAATTTATTAACCAAGTATTAAAATAATAAATCATTCTTCTCTTTTCAAAAGTTGTCCTATTCAATTGCCATATTTGAAGGCAACCTAAAAGGACTGTGCTACTATTAATTCAAGATTATACCAATTATAGTTATGGTCTTAGACACCTAATCCAACGGTCTCCCATTTGGATAAGTATAATAATTATAAATGCCAGTATAACTACTAAATCGAGTAGCAAATTGTAGCTACCAAAAGCCGTTGTTGACCTCTGACCCAATCAGTAACGTGTCCTTAGATAAATGATCAAATACTCCTCTGTTCTACAAGATATCGTATGGACATGAGACATGGATTAAAACCAATCTCATTGTCCAAGATTTGTTTCTCGATTTCTTATTTATGATAAATGATATCAAACTACTAACTGAACACATCAATTCAGTCTAGGCTTGGCCAAGCTTTTATATGTCATCATCAAATCACCTGGTGGACCACAAATATCGCTTTTTCCAGTTGGGGAAAAAGTAAAGGATAAACTTTGACTTATATGCTTGCACTATTTACTCATGAAATCAAGCACAAATTAACTCAAATATCTCTGTTTCAAGAATATAATATATTAACGTCACAAAATTACTCGTGATAAAATCCATGAAGTAATTCTCTGAGCATGGGTTTATCCAATACTTAAATCCGCATTTCAAAAGTACTCATTAATACTGCAACAAAACATTACAATGTCTATCTCCCTTAGACAATCTACAGTCTGATTCATTACAATCTGAATTCACTAGTTACTTCCAAAATTATGATCGACTGTGGATGTTTGAATTATCCAATTACTCAGGAAGTAAAAGATGCGAAGTGAAACACAATAATAACCTAATTAACTATGGTCTCAAAACTACTGAATATAAATCAAACACTTACTAGGTAATCACCATAATAGTTAGACTTTATTAATTTTATAATGTTTCGACTATGTAAGTAAACACTTGAATTAAATATCATTCATGCCATGTTATGAACATGCATACTTTGGCTCTCTATGGTCCTTTCATTGTGAACAGATCAACTGGACACAATTTCAATGATGTTCATACCACAATTACAAATGCTTATTACAAGTGTAAGAATTCCAAAATGTTGTCACCATTAAATGTGTTAGAGTCTAACCTTGCATGCAATTTCCTTTTGTGATGAAGTGGCATCAAAGTCATCGATACTTAGCCAATGACGTGACAATGTTGTCCATTGAAACTTTGATACTAAAACAATTTCATGGTAATGAAGTATCAAATTCAAGGTAAATCCTTGAACACCTTCCTTGCGTTAAGGTTTCTAACTCACATGTAAATTTCAATAACCAACTACTATTATGGAAATATTTCCATATTCCCATATGACAATCAATTCCGAACAAGGTTCAGCTTCATTTAGAATTATGTCAATATGATCCATCCAAATTAATACTATACTTCAAACTATCCACAAGCAACCAATCCTTAGTAAACCTCAGAGTGTTCTTGACAGTTGTTTAACAACTTTAGTAAGACCTTGTTCTAGTCCTTTATCCCTGTCAATGACATAGGCATTTGGAATATAAGAGCAAGTGAATATTATATAATATGTAATCAATCTAATATCCAAGACATATAGGATTCGATACATAATGTCTCACATAAAGACATGATACTTGATCAGTCTCTTCCTATAATAGTTCCATATATATTGAATTTCCTATGTTGAATCTTTTCAACATGAGATTCATATATGCACATGCCCAAGTTCTTTCAAATCCTTTCAATCCAAACTTTTATATTTGAAATGATGTATTAGTCTCCTCTCCCTTACATCCTTTTGTAGCGAAACAATTCCCAAACTTTGCAATTTTGGAAATTTTACGATTTTGTTCCTACGAATAGTATTTCCTACTTGCAACACTTAGCATAAAAATTACGGTGCTACTAGCATAACAATTATGCTTCTATCTGCATAACATTATGATCCCAGTAGCTTTGACATGTACCCAAAAATCAATTGGACCTCCAAAAATCAATACTTTTTGACTTTCTTACTAAAGTGCAGATTTCTGATACGTAATGCTTCGATAAATATTCAACTAGACTTCTCGAGATCATACACCTTCATTAGATAGCAAATGTGTGTTTAAACCCCTTCAGAATTTATAGTTATAAGTCAGGAACATTCAAACTATTTTTTTCCATTTCTCACAATTCGAACTATGAAAAGGGATGTTGTAATAATATGTGAATTTGAGAACGCAATTATCACAACTGCTAATAACAATGATAGTTATCAAATCATCAAAATCTACTAGCTAAAGTGTTTCCTTATAATGATTTTCATGAATTAGAGTGAAACAGTTTTCCACCTAGACTTTATGGTGTGTGCCTTCCTATCCATGTGAATCAATTTTAGGTGAAGGAAAAAAACCAAAATAAATTTGAGGTTTTTCATTTCATGGACTACACTTTCTTTTTTTGAATTTATTGCCTTCTGGTAGCACAAGGGCCTACCAATGCTTCCAAGTTGTTAAGAAATTCACCCATACTAACAAACATGATCTGCCTTTTACAGTCAAATGAGAACCATAGAACTCATAAGCATTGCCAACTCAACTGGAAGATGCACAGATTCAAGAATGTGTCAACTTATCATGATAGGTTATCAACCTGAAGTCATGTGCTAGTGATAACTAAAAGGTTTATTCTTGATTGACTCCTGAAACTCTTTTAGAATCAATAAGACTCCCACTAACTTCTTGGCATATAAGTTTCTCTCTCAAGGAGCATTCTTTGACGATCAAAACAAATATTTAAAAGTTAATATGGATTTAGACAAGAAAAACACTTCACTTAATTGGTCTTAGTTTTTCCTTTGTTTTAACTAAAACATCATAACTACCAATTCCAAATGTGCTACAGTAAGAAAACATTTCTACTCCACATTTCACAATGTGTTATAAACCTACTTCGTTCAAAATAAGATTCAAGATACGATTTTAATTAACTAGATATGACTCTAGAACTTGAATCGAAACAAAGTATGACTCATCTCTTAATTAAACCATTTCAACAATATATGATTCCACTTATTAGCCAAACAATTTCACTAAGACGTTCTTCGAGGATCAATTGTGACATAGTTCCCTAATCATCAAGATGATCATAAAACATGATACTAAAGTAATCTCTTTTCCTCTCATATTGGAGAAACCTTTATCCTCTATCTAATAGATTCTTCTTATTCGTTCTATTACACTTTGAAAGCATTTCAAAGTGTTAGAATTTTACTTAATATTACAAACACAACCATGTTCACCGAAACATCGGTAAACCATGACGAATAGAGTTATCGTTCTTTATGGTGGATCTAAATACTCCACATCAATGTGTACTAGATCATTTTGTCCTTCACTTGACTCACATAAACACGTGATCAACAAATTAGCCATGATCTTCCAATGATCAAGACTCTCATACATCACACAATATGACTTGTATGACTCCAAGTTTCTATCTAATTGAAACTTGGGTGGTGAGAATTCCTTTTCACTTGGTTGATTATAACATTTCCATAAACGGCATAATCAAGAATCAAATCCATATTTATCATTGCTAATAATAGAAATATAACCACCAATTCTTATAAATGTCATTGCAAGGAAATAAAAAATAAATAAATCAAAAATTCACTATTATTGATTATACGCGGAAAAAATTCTCCTTACAATGCAAATATATAAAAACTATCTTTCTAGACATTTCCTAAGCAATCTATTAATCTATCATATCTCATATCATGCGATCAAAATCTATGACTTACGATCAGATTTAACATAGACTTCTCAAACTTCCTTCTTTCTCTTAGATCCTACAAAAACATTGAAATTTCACTATCAAATTATGTATTAAGAATATATGAATAGGAACTTAATGCAAAAGAGTTAAATAGCTAATGTAACTAAATTAGAGTCATATGACTTGGCTTTACCATTTCTGATATCTTTCAGGTAATTTGGGCAGCTTCATATCTAATGCTCCTACAATTGGCAATAAAAAACATATGGACCTTTTAGGATTAGCACAAGGGACTATCTCTGGATTAGTATTTCTCTTTACCATATGGTCAAATGGTTTGACCTTGGCTGATCCCTTTCCATTGGGATGAGAAACCTTTTGTGGACTACCAATATTGCGATTGTCACTGTCCATGGAAAATTTGGAGACAGATTCTTCACACATTTTTGCTTTAGTTGTGCTCTTAACCATTTCTGCTTCAGCAACAATCAACAAATCTGTTAGATGAATTAGGGTCACGTCGTGGTCCTTCATATAGTAGTCTTTAATGAACTGACTATATGATTCAAAAAGCAAAACTAGAACCAATTCAATAGCCATCTCGCTTGGGTAAACGACACCCAACATCCCAAATTTATCAATGTGCAATTTTATTCTCAGAACATGCACACATATAGACTTTCCATCTTGTTGCCTACATTCCATTACGGCTTAAGTAGTTTCTAACTTTTCAACAAGATGAAGACATGACTTAAGGATACTCACTGGAGGATGTGGAGGAAGAGTTAGAGAAGCATAATTTCCATTTCCACCATTGCTTGAAGAAGGGAACATTCTTTCCGTTTGATCAACATGTGGAAGATCATCTTCACAAAGAGAAAAACATTTCCAGAAGAATGAGGAGAACCATTGTTGTCTTGACTCGACATCTATAAATGGAGAATATAGAATTCAAGTTAGTTGATTTTAATCTTTAATTATTAACCCAAAATTTTAAATTAAGGCTAGGATACATATTTTCGATTCGAATTCTGAAGAGGGATGACGTAATCAAATTCAAATCTATTTTAGGTAGGTAAGGCATATACTAATTTCAATCTAATGACTCCTAGATCATTTTAGATTCATTAAACTATTCGATGGAATGTTTAATCTCAATTATGCTCTCACTTTGTGACTGGGATGTTGACGATCAAAAACGTGATGTGAACAACCATGCGAATTAGCTTGGTGCTCTCGATGTCCTTTATCATCAAATTAATTTGTCGGTTAACCAAACATGCTCCTTCAATAAATAATGAATTACAAGACACCCATTTCCAATCATATTAGACCCATATTATCGTTCCGGTTAACCACATACGCTCATTAACGACCAATAAGGTTGAATTTGCAATTTCATGGGTTAGCATTAAATTTTTCTTAAAGTAACTAACAGTGGGATGTTTAGAAAAATGATTTAGTTACTTTATAATTCATTATAATTACGAATGGGAATTATTTTGTCATATCAAAGCTATTCGGCTAATGACCCTCTACTAATCAAGAAAGCAGTGAGTGAGAGTGGATACCCATTCAATAGCCATTTTATAGGAAATTTGCTTATACCCCCTTATAGACCAACGTCGTGAGAAAGGCTTACTAATGGTAAGACTAACTTTTCTTATAAATATATAATATTAAACCTTTAATTTTATAATATATATATATATATATATATATATATATATATATATATATATATATATATATATATATATAAGGTGCATTTTAAAATATTTTTAAATAGCAAGGGTTTAATCTTTATTAAATTAAAATTTTTAATTTAATCAAATTTAAACCAATTATAGATTTATTAATTAACCTTTAGTTAATCAATTAATAAAATTAATAATAATATCTATAAGGATGTAATTTAGGTTTTACATTTTAAATTTCAAAAATTAAACTTTTAATTTAAATCTCAAACAACCCTAAAATTAACATTAATTATTAATTCCAATTCATAATCAAATTAATTATTTAGCAACCAATTATGGATATATTAATTATCTTTTATGTAAAGAATTAATTAAATTATTAATCATATCTATAAGGATATATATATATATATATATATATATATATATATATATATATATATATATATATATAAATCAATAGTATCCAGTTCATAATTATCTCCTAACATTTAAGTCTTATTTAATTATCTAATATTACCAAAAAACGGATTTTTGCAGATTTAATAAAAGGTGATTAGAAAATATTAACCAAATAAATCAAGCTAGGCAAGAAAATCCAAATCAGGATATGACACATAGACACATAGAGTTGGAGGACCAACACGTGTTGCAGTCCAACACGTCGAGTTCGAAGAACAACACGATGAGTTCGAAGAAAAGAATAACGATTTTGTTCTCCTTTCCTCGTTCAAGCTCATATTAGTATCAATTCAATAGAAAACTAATCCTAGGTGCTAGAACCTGAAAGTAAACCTATAGCAATCACATGTTATTGTAACACCATAAATTTCAAAACAATTTTTCATTTAAATATAATGGTTTAATTCTTAAAAACACTTTTCTTAAAATCTCATTCATGATCAAATTACAAAACATAACTCCATTTTCACTTAAATAATAAACCAGGATCCTCGAAATATAACTCTTTTGCTGGTGTGTACAATCAAGCCGGTGCCGTCTCGTGATCCTGTGAGAAACCTGAAACACATAACACAAAACACTATAAGCACGAAGCTTAGTGAGTTCCCCAAAATACCACATATAACACATATTAGCCACTCGAGGCTATAACTCTGTGGGTCCGTGCACCCAAACTCTGTGAACCCTCAGGTTCTAACTCTGGGAAGCTTCCGGTTCTAACTCTGTAAACATGCACAACATAAATCACATAGAAATAATGCAGTACAACACATAACATACATAGCATACAAATACTCTATCACATAACTTTGGTTACCGTTCTGAAGGTAAAGTATAGTGAGAAGACTCACCTGGCAAGCAGGAAGTAGATATCCTCACTCTTGCATCTCGAACTCGCCACCATCTATCACATAAGGCAAATGCTCTCATGAACATAACTCTCGAGACTAGACTCTATCCTCTCTTGGCATCCTCTCAAGGCTAAAAGACCATTCTACCCCCTTCTTGGCCCAAAGGCCACATTGTTGACCAACCCTAAAAGTCAACCAAAATCAACGGTCAAACTTTGACCCAACTCGCCGAGTGCACTCCGGTGACTCGGCGACTACACTCATGTCCGCTAACTCTTTGGGATCCTCTGTCGACACGTCGAGTGCTTCCCTAACTCAACGGGTTCCACCTGGTATGAATCGCGGGGCAACCACGACTCAACTCGCCGAGTCTTAAGAACAACTCGGTGAGTTCCGACTTGACTCAACCCCATATTAACTCTCCCTGACTCACTGGGTCATCCCCCAACTCGGCGAGTCTACTCACTGAACACTTTACGTGAAACCCCAACCCTACTCGCCGAGTCTCAAGAACAACTCGGCGAGTTCATGCCATGCATAAACTCTATTTACCTTCTGAGGTCAGATCTACTTTCACAAACCATATATTTGGCCTTCCTAAGCATGAATGTCACGTAAAGTTCGAAACGTGATGATTGTATAACCCCGCAAGGCAACAAAAGGAGATTTGGTCCCAAAAATAACCAGCTAGGTCCAGTGACTCCATAATACCCCCAAAAGCTCCAAGGGTTAAGATCTCTAGACCTCTTTGAGTCCAGATCCAAGGCACAAACTCAAAGGCGGACCATTTGCTTCACATAATCACTCTCCAAAGGGGTTATAAAACCCTAACTCTAAAGATCAACCCTAAAACTGAAGGAGATTCGAACCATTACCTCAAAATGAAGCCTCTGGACTCTGGATCTGCTGGAATCTCACCTCCTCCTTGCTCTTGCCACCTTCTTCTTGCTAAACAAGGAATACAAAGGCCCAAAAGTGACTTCCTCTTTCCCAAAACGAATTAGGTCTCTTAGGGTTCTCTCAAGGGACTGGTAGCCGCAATGAGAGGCTATAAGTGCCCTTATATAGGCTCCAAACTTGGGGATTTAGGGTTCCATTAAACAGTGTGGACTCACCGAGTCCACTCATGGACTCGCTGAGTCCAAAGCAAAGCTGGATGAGCAATCGCGACCCTACTCGGCGAGTCTACGCATCAACTCGCCGAGTTCCTTCCCATAATTCAAAATAATTAAATAAAATAATATACATGGGAAATCAGGATGTTACAATACTCTGGAAACAACTCTGGATGTTGCTCACACGTCTCGCACTCCGACTCCAAAGTAAGTTGTGACCCCCTTCCGGTGTTGCCACTGGACCCGCACTAGAGGCACCTCTTAGTTCCTCAAAACCTTGATCTTTCGATCCCGAATAGCCACCGGTCTCTTAACAAAGTTCAGTCCCACATCCACCTGAATATCCTCTAATAGCACTACTGCCGACTCATCGACTATACACTTTCACAGCTGCGACACATGGAAAGTGTCATGGATCTGACCTAGCTTTGCAGGTAACTCCAACCGGTAGGCTACCCTGCCTACCCTCGCGATCACCCAAAAAGGACCGATTTATCGGGGACCCAACTTGCCCCTCTTCCTGAATCGGATCACTGCTTTCCAAGGAGAGGCCTTTAGGAGTACAAAGTCACCGACCAAAATTTCGAGCTTAGACCGGCGTATGTCCGCATAACTCTTCTAGCGACTCTGAGCGGTCAACAACCTCTGCCTTACCTGTTGTATCTGCTCTGACATCTGAAGCACGATCTCTGTACTTCCCGTCACACGTTGCCCTATCTCTCCCCAGCAAATGGGGTCTGATACCTCCCTCCCTACAACAGCTCAAATGGTGGCATACGGATGCACTAATGATGGCTGTTAATGTAGGAAAACTCTGCCAAGTGCAAATACGGGCTACAATTTCCCCTCAAAATCTAATACACATGCCCAAAGAATATCCTCGAGCGTTTGAATCGTTCGCTCGCTCCAAAGTGTCCACAGACATCACCATGGCAAACTCTAGCTCATTTCTTGTATTCGTCTTCGATACCGAGCACCGGGTCAGCTTTTGGCCCCCAAAGGTCACACATAACATGATCCAAAATATCTCACCAACTTCCTCCCCGTGACCACTATCACGGCCCAGTGACACGCAAGTCACGAAATTCCCTTTCCCTCCTAAAATACAATCCAATCGAAGATCATCTCAGCTCTAACCTCTGGCGTCTGCTGCGCATATTCTCCTGCGTGCCTTGCTGACCCTCCCAACAGAGACGGAGACCCCAGTCTCACCCCGGTTTAACCACTAGGCTCCATAAGCTCAACACTAGGGCTACTCAAGCCTAAAACTCTTTTGCGTCATGCACTTATCGGAGAACACTCCATCATCATACTCTCTTTCCGTCTAGTGGGTACTATGGCCTCCTGCAACATTACAACAGCTTCTGACTAGTGATAACACGGCTCCCCGTAGTATCACAATGCCAATTAACTAGTGAGTACTACGGCTCCCCGTAGTACCACGACTCCCTCCCTCTGACTTGTGAGTACTACGGCTCCCCGTAGCATCAGGACTCTCTCTCTCTGACTTGTGAGTACTACGGCTCCCCGTAGCATCACAACACCCTCTGACTGGTGAATACTACGTCTCTCCGTAGCTTCACCCTATACTCTCATTCTCATTACAAAGCCACACTATATTCACTAACTCATGCAATGAAGACTATCATAGATAGTTACACATACACTTGCTCCGATATGTATTATAGACTTTGGCGGCAACCGCCATAACACAGAACCTACCTCTGCGAAGATCCACTTCCTTCAATAATCCCTCTTGATGACAATACACGAAGGGCTCCCACTGGAACCGTAGATTCAAGATACATTACTGGTCTTCTTAAACCCAAGACTCTAAATAACTCCGAAATCTGGACGCTATACGCGGAAACCACGGAACACCATAACAGAGCATCACAATGTCCTACCTCTACCACTGATTCCCTTACTCCCAGCACCATACACATACACCAATACATTTCCTCTGAATCCCATAATAATTTCCTATTTCACTCAATGCACAACTTCAGTGCATCCAAACACTCAATTGGAATACAAGGAAGGCGCTAACTCTTCAGAACACACTGATGATCCTCCAAAACCCTTTCCACTACTGCTAAAAATCCAAGCAAGAATACACATCCCAGCCCGAGAGTTGGCTAGTCAACAATCTTCTACCCATATTTCCACCCAGAAGTTCTGAACTGCCCATACCATCATTATGAGTCTTCCACTTGAAACGACACTGACCACCACCAGATTCCTAACCATTGACCACCCGCCGTGGAGACACCTATCCTTCTCTCAGACATATACCACATGTATTATCTTGCCTTGCACCTTTCCTTGATCACTAATGACCCTGATCTCATGAATTCAAGTCGCAAGTTTCTGTATCCAACCCCTAACCGCTCTTGCACAAATCTCTGGTTCTCTTAATAAACCACCCGGTTCTCCCCCACTTAGGGTTTGAACCATCACTATTTGACACATCAACAATCTCATAAACTATTTTCAACAGCAATAACGCACCTGCCCCTGGAAAGTGCTACGCAACGCCCGATAATCCCCTTTAAGGAAATCAATCGATCCCATATACTCTGAACCTCAGATGAAATCCTCAAGAACTTCTCTTCACGACTACCTCTAGTCGTTCCAAGTCTCGTACCAATCCAAAATCAAACAACTCAACTGTCCAATAATATCACTGACTCATAGACTGGAACACGAAATCATCATACTCCCCCACCTCGACTTATCAACCGACGTTCCATCACATGGATCTTCCCAAGAACAGAGACCACTCCCATATTCAATACACAACATAGATAGAAAAACCACTGCACTGATAAAATCGACTGGACTCCCTACTGATACCTCTACAATACGCCCTATTATACTCAAATAGGCGTAACGTGGTCCTCGACTATCTCAGTCCCAACTGACTATCTGCTCATGGTAAATCACTGCCTCGTGGCACACATGCTACCTGGTACTCTGATGGAAAATCATCCTTAATGACAACCTGCAGGGTTTACCCCTAAAACCAAAACATAAACATCATGACTCTCATGTTTCTCACACGAACATAAATAGCACCACCCAGGTCATAGAAGGTGACACATACTCTGATTGCTCAACTCTGGCAGAATTTCTCCCCTCCCTCTGACTCCTTACCAAAATACTCTAAAAGACTCTCGACCTCCCTCTCAAGGGATGCCTCTTCGAACTCAATCATGGCTCACTGGCCTAAAACCCATAGATTCAAATCTCTACCTCATCAATCATAGCCGAAGAACCACGAGCATCATTCACTACGAACCCTGGTACTCATCCCATGACATCTCTTCTCAATATGCTCTAGTGTATGGTACACGAATCATAACATCACTCCTCTATCTGCTCCGATGTATGGTACTCAAACCATAACATCACTCCTCACTTCACTCTGACGTATGGTACTCAAACCATAACATCACTCCTTAATCTGCTCCGATGCATGGTACTCGAACCATAACATCCCTCCTCAATCCCTCCGATGCATGGTACTCGAACCATAACATCACTCATCTATCTGCTCCGATGTATGGTTCTCGAACCATAACATCACTCCTCTATCTGCTACGATGTATGGTACTCGAACCATAAGATCACTCCTCTATCTGCTCCGATGTATGGTACTCAAACCATAACACATTACTCCCCAATCTGCTCTGATGTATGGTACTCGAACCATAACATCACTCCTCCATCTGCTCATTAGAACCTTCAGAATACTCCCTGTATCAAGTATGGCTCCTCTGCTTTCAGTAGTATGGGCCTATACTACCTGCCACATCTACCCATACTTTCCACATGGACTATTCCGGAGCTCCTAAGTAGTTGCTTGACCTTCTCGTTTACCAATTCCGTCGTGCGTGCTCGCTCCCCAGCGAAATTCTCTATTCTGCCAGTGCACTCATCTATCTAAGGTTACTCCCTAGGCTCTTTCTAGATTCCCACACTTCTCTACCATCAGTTGCTGAAGAGCTCCTAATGATGCCAACCATTTACCTCCTGAATATCATCATATTCGCTTGGTAGCTAACTCCCATCATCAAGTGTTCCACAAAGCACGAAGCAAGCAGCATTCGGGCATCGAAGAATACATAGGACTCACTCTGAGTGATAACTCCACTTGCTCTGCTCATCCTCGAAAGTACCACCGAACTCTGCAACTCTTCCCCACGCGGGTTCTAACTATTCTTTCGCTAAGTACCACGGTACTCATTGTCACACCCCGCTAAAGCGGAAACGCAAGGTATGACAGCGATAACGGTTTCATTGCAAAAGATAAAGATACATCACCATAGCAGTATTTAAAAGTTTACAACCCATAGCTTCAAAAGAACAAAATACAAGTTTTTCAAAATAACATTGTTCAAAATATAGCTTCATAATAGCTTCAACACGATGCAGCATGCTCTATGATGATGAATCTTTACATCCACTTACTAATTATTTCCTGAAAAAGCATGTAAAACGAGCGTCAACTATGAAAATAGTTGGTGAGTATCACAAGTTTATAAAATCGAGCGTACAATAAGGCTTTTCGTAAATACAAGTACATTGCTTCAATGATAAACAAGTTGATTGCTATTAATGAATACAAGTTTATTGCTATAACGAGAAACGCGTTTGTATGTGTATGAGCAAACAATGAGTCTCAACCAAACCTATGACTGAAGCCCTATCGAGATCTATGCTTATCGTTCCATAGATGAATATGGTATCATGCACTCCAGCGATTCGGGCGAGTGAGGAGTTGTCAATTCCTAATAGCGCTATCCATAACGACCATTGGCTCAAAGAGTTAATGGTTAGAGATAAGGGAAGGGCCTTTGTACGATAAGTTCTCATGTTCCGTGTTGCATAGACATACATAAAGAAACATAGCAATACAATAGCAATCATGTTTGATACAATTCAATTTAAGTACAACATGCAAACAATAGTTTTTCTGGACATGCTTTTCCACCCCAAAACATAAAACTGAAAATAGGGGAGTGCGTGAATACTCACGATGTTTTGTGTAGACACAAGCGGTACTTCGGGATGCACCAACGTCTTACTACCGGGATCCTACGACACCAAACACACGCACTAGTGAGTTTCCATGTCGATATCTAATGCTAATATACTAAACTCTACATATAGGGAAATGCCAATTTATGTTTTAGCATTGGATTTATATCATTTTGTTACACTTTTTCTGATGTATTGAAATTTTACAAGTCGTGCGATTAATTACAACCTTGGAAGGTTAATTTTCCAAATTTTAAGTCTCAATAACAACATAAATTCACGAAAAATAGCATTCGAGGGATAAAAATTCTCAAACTTTTTATTTAACTGTTAATACACAATACTAAGCTGGGAAAATTATAAAAATGGATTTCCAAGCTGTTTAATTATATTTTATAATTTTTGAGCATTTATTTCAATAAAAATTGAAATAAATAGTAAACAGTTTCCAAAATTACCCAAACTTTTTATTTAATTGTTATTATACATAAATAGGCTGGGAAAAATATAAAATATATTTTTCAGTGGTTATTTGTATTTTTCCTTGTTTTATTCCTTTAAATAGTCATTAATTAAAGAAATATTATTAAACAGTTAAAATAAATTACCATAAATTTTTGTAACATCATTTACAGTATAAATATCTTGGGAAAAATATCAAAAGTGGTTTTCATAATGTATAAACTGGTTTTGGGTATTTATGTATATTTAAGTGAATTTTAGTGCAATTAACTTTAGAAAATAAGGGAAAAATAGTTTACAGTGGAGAAAAATATTCAAAATTTTTATGTAACCTCCTACTATATAATATGATATCCTGGCAAATTTTCATGAATTTTGGATAATCAGAACTATTTTTCCCATTTTTAAGCCATTATAATTACCAAAAATTGGGAAAAATAGCTAGACATGATGAAAAATCTTGAAATTATTTTCTTGAGTCACCCATCACAAGTAAGGTATGCGAAAATTGTTAGATACAATTTTCACATCCTAAAAAGTGGTTTTGTAATTTATCATGTCCTAAATAAAAGAAAATTAGAAATCATATGAAACAGTAACAAAAATTGCTGAAATTTGGTGAGGGGTCATTATTCCCCATAAGTATCATCCATGAATTTATTTAGGATTTATTGACCTCTGGAAGTATTTTATATGATTTATGCCCTTGGTTTTAGCAATAATTCTAATAAATCAAATAAATAACAAAAGCTCTTGAAATTTTCCAGATTATCTCATGCATGCAAGGGCTTTCAAAAGTAAAAATGTTAAGAATGTATTCAGAAGAGAAATGAGGGTAATGATTCCAAACAATTTAAGAAAAGTTGCATGCAATAATGCATGAAGTGTAGATGTGGCTGAGGTTCATGAATTTTTGTAGCCCATTCAGTGAGGTTTTAAGCCACGAAATTTCAACCATAACTCACTAGATATGTTAAGTTTCTAAGGTATTTTTCCTAAGATTTATGGTTGGGTTTAAGACCATTGTTTAAGCAAGATAAAAATAGTGATCACAGAAAAAGAGCTGTATGCGCAACCTTTTTGTAAAATCTGCCAAAAATCGGATATTTAATATTTTACAGTAAGACCAGTTGGGTTTGAAAGTTAACTCGTGGAACTAACCAATACAAAAAGAATATCATGATTTGGTTAAAAAATGACTGAGTTATGACTGTTCAAAGTCGAACAAAATAATCTGGCAGATTGCATGTTTGCTTGTGTGCATTTTTAGGGTATTTCAATAAGAACATCATGCATGTCCTTGGTAAGGCCCGATTTCTAACACATGCATGGAATGAATGAGCATCCAAGATGTACTAGAAATGGTTTAATGCTTTCGTTCATGCATGAACACACAAGAAATGGAGAAGAACATGAAATATTATGTTTTGATGTCACATGATCATATGTGCATCTTTTTCACTCCTTGCATGGGTTTGATCCCGGATTTTCACCATTTCAAACACATGCATTGTGTTATGGTGAGAATCTACAAACCACAAGGGGAGAATAAAGATTTCTAGTCATGGAAAGGCATAGAATCCTAAAAGAAGAGAAAACTAAGAAGGAAAAGAAGTAGAATCATCAAACTATGGAAGAAGATGATGTTGTTTACCTTGGTTATGATCTTGAGAGAAGTAAGAACACTTCAAGGTCTTCAAAGTCTTGAAATTTGGCAGAGAAATGAGAGAAATTTCGTGAGTTTAGAGAGAGAGAGGAAGAGGGTGAAGTGTGTGAAGAGAGTGAAGTGAGAAGAGTGAAGAGAGAAGAGGTGGAGTGTGGGTTTGAGTTTAATCATGAGTTTTGGGAAGAGAGTGCATGGGGAGAGGGGAGATGGCCAGATTTTTTAGGCATTAAAGCCTCCTCTCTCCTAAATTCAAATTTTTATAAAAAATCTCTCCTTAATTTTTATAAAAATCTAATTTTTATAAAAATCTAATTTTTATAAAAGTGATTCTTTAAGCAATTTTTGATTTATTTAAAAATCTTGTTTTTAACTAATAAATTATGATTAATACTTGTAATTTATATTTCTATTTCATTGGTATAATCCATAATTTGATTAATAAAATTTGATATTAGAAAGTTTATAGCCAAATTTTATAAAGTTTTTAAGCTTTATATTTTATAACTTTGGATTTTTGGCTCTTTAGGGTTTTTGGAACATTGTTTGGTATTCAACAACATGTTGAAGTATAATTAGAGTGTTTTAATTTATTTTTAGAGTTTTATACCCTATTTCAATTATAACAAAGTTTGAAGTTTATTCTAATTATAGTATTGGCATTTCCTATTGTAGCTAAGCAACTTACTAGAATTGTAAGTATCAAGTATATTAGTCCTAGACCTTAGTTGGATCCTAGTTTATGCAAGATTTTTGACCTAATTTATACTACTAGGTCATGGCATGTTGTGCATGAATGGTTATTATAAATATGCATGAGTCCAAGAATGACCTGAATTGACAGTTGTCACAGTATCCCCCACTTAAAAAGAATTTCGTCCCGAAATTCATTCTATATCATCGCTTGTCATCGCATGGGAATAGTTGCGGATACTTTTCCTTTATGTAATCCTCGCGCTCCCAGGTGTACTCCGGCCCGCGTTTTGAGTTCCATCGAACTTTCACAATCGGGATCTTACTCCGCTTAAGTTGTTTTACCTCCCTGTCAAGGATTTCTATTGGTTCCTCAACGAAGCTCAGCTTATCATTGATCTTAATTTCCTCCAGGGGTACTATTAATGTTTCGTCGGCTAGACATTTCTTAAGGTTGGAGACGTGGAATGTGTCGTGAATGGCGCTTAACTCTTGGGGCAATTGGAGTTTATACGCTACCGGACCAATCCTTTCAAGGATTTCAAAGGGTCCAACATATCTCGGGCTTAGTTTTCCTTTCTTACCAAAACGCACAAGCCCTTTCCAAGGCGACACTTTTAAAAGTACCTTGTCTCCTACTTGGAATTCTAATGGTTTTCGACGATTATCCGCATAACTTTTCTGACGATCTCTAGCAGCTTTAAGCTTATCTTTGATGATAGTAATCTTGTCAGATGTTTCCTGGATAAGTTCGACTCTAGTCAACTGTCTGTCACCGATTTCTGTCCAGCATAAGGGCGAACGACACTTGCGTCCATACAATGCTTCATATGGAGCACATTGGATACTCGTGTGGTAACTGTTATTGTAGGAAAACTCAATTAGGGGCAAATGAGTATCCCAATTTCCTTTGAACTCAATGACACACGCTCGTAGCATGTCTTCCAATGTTTGTATTGTTCTCTCTGTTTGCCCATCTGTCTGAGGGTGGTAAGCTGTGCTCAAATCTATCTTGGTTCCTAGTGCCCTCTGTAACATCCACCAAAATCGAGATGTAAAACGACTATCTCTATCAGAAATGATAGATAGGGGTACACCATGCAGAGAAACAATTTTGTCGATGTAGATTTGGGCCAATTTTTCCATCTTGAAATCTTCTCGAATAGGGAGAAAGTGAGCGGATTTCGTCAGTCGATCCACTATGACCCAAATTGAGTCGTGACCTCTAGCAGTTCTAGGGAGTTTGGTAACGAAATCCATAGATATTTGCTCCCATTTCCATTGGGGAATTTCAGGTTGTTGCAACAACCCGGAAGGTTTCTGATGTTCAGCTTTGACTATTGAGCATGTCAAACACTTCCCGACGTACAAGGCAATATCCTTTTTCATTCCAGGCCACCAATAGTACTCTTTAAGATCCTTGTACATCTTATCTGCTCCAGGGTGGATGGAGTATTTAGATCGATGAGACTCTTCTAATACCATGTCTCTCAGGTTGTTAACCCTTGGAATCCAGACCCTGTCTTTAAAATAACGAACTCCATCAGGTTTGGTTTCAAATCTTTCTTCCAAACCATGTAAAGTTTCGCCTGGAAGATTTTCCTTGCATAACGCTTTCTCCTGGGCATTAATGATTTGAGATTTCAAGCTTGTCTGAATTACCATTCCCAAAGCTCTCACACGGGAAGGTTTCACTCTTACTTTCCTACTAAGAGCGTCGGCTACTACGTTAGCCTTTCCTGGGTGGTATCGTATCTCACAATCATAATCACTAAACAACTCTACCCATCTTCTCTGCCGCATGTTTAACATTTTCTGATCCAGGATATGCTGAAGGCTTTTGTGATCGGTATAAATGGTGCATTTGGTTCCGTACAAATAATGCCTCCATATCTTAAGGGCGAAAACTATTGCTCCTAGTTCTAGATCATGGGTGGTATAATTCTTCTCGTGCGGTTTGAGTTGTCTGGAAGCATATGCAATGACCCTATCTTTTTGCATTAGCACACATCCTAATCCTTGATGAGACGCATCACAATACACCACAAAGTTCTCTGATCCTTCTGGTAAAGCCAGAATTGGTGCATTGCACAGCTTGTTTTTCAGGATTTGAAACGCCTCTTCGTGTTTCTCTTCCCAGAGAAATTTTCTATCCTTTTGGGTCAAAGATGTTAATGGTTGAGCAATCCTAGAGAAATTCTCAATGAAGCGTCTGTAGTACCCAGCTAATCCTAGGAATTGTCGTATTTCTGTCGGGGTTTTGGGGGCCTCCCATTTCTTGATTGCCTCTATCTTAGCTGGATCTACATGGATTCCTCTTTCACCGATCACATGACCAAGAAAATGTACTTCCCGAATCCAAAATTCACACTTAGTGAACTTGGCATACAATTTTTGTTCCTTCAACAGCTCCAACACTAGCTTTAGATGTCTATTGTGATCTTCTTTGGTCCGCGAGTAAACAAGTATGTCATCGATAAAGACAATTATAAACCTGTCTAGGTATGGTCTACAGACCCTATTCATCAAATCCATGAATACAGCGGGTGCGTTCGTTAGTCCAAAAGGCATGACTAAGAATTCATAATGTCCATAACGGGTTCTAAACGCTGTCTTGTGAATGTCCTCTTCGTGAATTCTTAGCTGATGATACCCTGACCGAAGGTCGATTTTTGAGAAGTAGGAAGCGCCCTGCAACTGATCGAACAAGTCATCTATTCTAGGGAGGGGATATCGATTCTTGATTGTCAACTCGTTCAATTCTCTGTAATCAATGCACATTCGGAACGAACCATCTTTCTTTTTGACGAATAACACTGGGGCTCCCCAAGGTGAAGAACTTGGTCGAATAAACCCTTTGTCTAGAAGTTCTTGAAGTTGTCCGGATAGTTCTTGCATCTCGGATGGTGCAAGGCGATATGGTGCTTTTGCTACCGGTGCCGCTCCGGGAACTAAGTCTATCCGAAATTCGACCTGTCTATAAGGGGGTAGACCGGGCAATTCCTCCGGAAATACTTCGGGATAGTTTTGAACCACTGGAATCTCCTTGAGTTGCTTAGCTTCAGGTTCTCTTTCTAGCACATGGGCCATGAATGCAATACAATTCTTCTTCAGGTACTTGTGAACCTTCACGCTTGATACTATGTTTAAACTTCTTCCTGGCTTCTCACCGTGTATGATAAGGGTTTCTCCATTAGGGAGAGGCACTCTGATGACTTTCTCATAACAACCAATGTCTGCTCTATTTTTGGATAACCAATCCATCCCTACTATCACATCAAAACTACCTAGCTCTATAGGAATTAGGTCAATGCTAAAGAGTTTATCAGCTAAATTCAGAGTACAACCAGGAATTATATCACTAGCCCTAATTTCATACCCATCAGCAAGTTCAATAGCATATGCAATCCTCATCTTTACCGATTTCAAGCCAATTAACGGTCTAAATGCTAAAGAAACAAAACTCCTATCTGCTCCCGCATCGAATATTACTGATGCAAAGTGGTTGTTCAGGAGGAACGTACCTGTTATCACTTCAGGGTTCTGACGAGCTTCTTCTGCACCAATCACAAAGGCTACACCTCTTGGTTGTCTAACTTGATTTCCTTGAAAGTTTTGCCTGGCTTGGCCTTGTCCATGGTTACCAGGTCCATTGTTCAGTTTAGGACATGCTCTACGGAGATGATCAATACTCCCGCACTCGTAACATGTCCTTTTTCCCTCCTTATTCACCTTACAATACTTCGAGTAATGGCCTGTTTGCTTACAGTTTTGGCACACCGGGCAAGCTCCCTTGTGATGGAAGTTACACTTATTGCACTTCGGAAGCGGCCCTGAGTACTGCTTTTGCTCCTGCACTTCTTGTCCTTGAGTTTTCACTGGTTCTTGCTCCTGGGCTCTTAACATAAATTTTCTTGAGACTTTCTACTTCCTCCCTGACTTGCCTCCATACTTCTTCTCTCCCTGATCTGCTGGCTTCCTCTTGCTACTAGAGCTTTCCTTTGTCAATGCTCCCATCCTTATCACATCACAATCAGGAACAGCCCACCAAACACATAATATGCTGTCATTGCATGACCTGCCTCTCGTCTAGCAGCACTAGCAGTGTCAGCAGTCTCCATCGAATGCTGATACAGGATTTCCATTCCTGCCAAGACTTCATCCAAAACTTCTCGATGCCCAGCTATCACAGCGAGACTGTGACGTAGGCCTGCTGCTATCGACTGCAATCTCCGGGACTCCTCCGGGGTCATACCTGGCTGTCGGACAGGTATCCCTATGACTTGCTGAGGTGAGGATGCTCTTGGTCCTGCATCGCTGGGTCCTACCCCGCTAGGTCCTGCCGTGCCATGTCCTGCTGTGCTGGCGGGTATCCTTCCTGGAATGGGGACACTCTTCCTCGCTGTCCTCCGAATGCGAAGTCCATAGAGCGGTGGCTGTGGCAACACCGATGTCGGTGATGCCTCGCGTCGTTGACTCGGGGCGTTGTCATTGCTGATCTCCACCGAGTTCCCAGTATCTTCCGTATCCTCTGATGGGTCTTCTTCTATCGAGGCGGGGGGATTACGTCGAGGGATAACAGTGACGTAGCCGGATTCATCGGCTGAGGCGGTAGCGCGGGAAGATGACGATCTTGACATAGTGGACTGTGACATAGTTTCAATGAGATATGAAATAAATGACAATGCATGCCTATAATATGCAATGCTTACACACACCAAAATTAACCTTTTGAAATTTTTAAATAAGGTTTTCTCAAATATTTTTGTTGAACATATTCCCATTATAATTAGCTCAAGCTTTGTATAAATCTTTTCTTAATTAAACATAGGTGATCAGGCTATGTTTAATCAAGGTCCAATAATACAACTCCCAACCTAATTATACTTGTAATATGTTTGATGTAAAAGGAATTTCTTTGTAAGTTTTAGTTATAGGTTGTGTTTTCTTAAAGAAAAACCGATGTTCTCTATAACTTTAGCTCTGATACCACTTCTGTCACACCCCGCTAAAGCGGAAACGCAAGGTATGACAGCGATAACGGTTTCATTGCAAAAGATAAAGATACATCACCATAGCAGTATTTAAAAGTTTACAACCCATAGCTTCAAAAGAACAAAATACAAGTTTTTCAAAATAACATTGTTCAAAATATAGCTTCATAATAGCTTCAACACGATGCAGCATGCTCTATGATGATGAATCTTTACATCCACTTACTAATTATTTCCTGAAAAAGCATGTAAAACGAGCGTCAACTATGAAAATAGTTGGTGAGTATCACAAGTTTATAAAATCGAGCGTACAATAAGGCTTTTCGTAAATACAAGTACATTGCTTCAATGATAAACAAGTTGATTGCTATTAATGAATACAAGTTTATTGCTATAACGAGAAACGCGTTTGTATGTGTATGAGCAAACAATGAGTCTCAACCAAACCTATGACTGAAGCCCTATCGAGATCTATGCTTATCGTTCCATAGATGAATATGGTATCATGCACTCCAGCGATTCGGGCGAGTGAGGAGTTGTCAATTCCTAATAGCGCTATCCATAACGACCATTGGCTCAAAGAGTTAATGGTTAGAGATAAGGGAAGGGCCTTTGTACGATAAGTTCTCATGTTCCGTGTTGCATAGACATACATAAAGAAACATAGCAATACAATAGCAATCATGTTTGATACAATTCAATTTAAGTACAACATGCAAACAATAGTTTTTCTGGACATGCTTTTCCACCCCAAAACATAAAACTGAAAATAGGGGAGTGCGTGAATACTCACGATGTTTTGTGTAGACACAAGCGGTACTTCGGGATGCACCAACGTCTTACTACCGGGATCCTACGACACCAAACACACGCACTAGTGAGTTTCCATGTCGATATCTAATGCTAATATACTAAACTCTACATATAGGGAAATGCCAATTTATGTTTTAGCATTGGATTTATATCATTTTGTTACACTTTTTCTGATGTATTGAAATTTTACAAGTCGTGCGATTAATTACAACCTTGGAAGGTTAATTTTCCAAATTTTAAGTCTCAATAACAACATAAATTCACGAAAAATAGCATTCGAGGGATAAAAATTCTCAAACTTTTTATTTAACTGTTAATACACAATACTAAGCTGGGAAAATTATAAAAATGGATTTCCAAGCTGTTTAATTATATTTTATAATTTTTGAGCATTTATTTCAATAAAAATTGAAATAAATAGTAAACAGTTTCCAAAATTACCCAAACTTTTTATTTAATTGTTATTATACATAAATAGGCTGGGAAAAATATAAAATATATTTTTCAGTGGTTATTTGTATTTTTCCTTGTTTTATTCCTTTAAATAGTCATTAATTAAAGAAATATTATTAAACAGTTAAAATAAATTACCATAAATTTTTGTAACATCATTTACAGTATAAATATCTTGGGAAAAATATCAAAAGTGGTTTTCATAATGTATAAACTGGTTTTGGGTATTTATGTATATTTAAGTGAATTTTAGTGCAATTAACTTTAGAAAATAAGGGAAAAATAGTTTACAGTGGAGAAAAATATTCAAAATTTTTATGTAACCTCCTACTATATAATATGATATCCTGGCAAATTTTCATGAATTTTGGATAATCAGAACTATTTTTCCCATTTTTAAGCCATTATAATTACCAAAAATTGGGAAAAATAGCTAGACATGATGAAAAATCTTGAAATTATTTTCTTGAGTCACCCATCACAAGTAAGGTATGCGAAAATTGTTAGATACAATTTTCACATCCTAAAAAGTGGTTTTGTAATTTATCATGTCCTAAATAAAAGAAAATTAGAAATCATATGAAACAGTAACAAAAATTGCTGAAATTTGGTGAGGGGTCATTATTCCCCATAAGTATCATCCATGAATTTATTTAGGATTTATTGACCTCTGGAAGTATTTTATATGATTTATGCCCTTGGTTTTAGCAATAATTCTAATAAATCAAATAAATAACAAAAGCTCTTGAAATTTTCCAGATTATCTCATGCATGCAAGGGCTTTCAAAAGTAAAAATGTTAAGAATGTATTCAGAAGAGAAATGAGGGTAATGATTCCAAACAATTTAAGAAAAGTTGCATGCAATAATGCATGAAGTGTAGATGTGGCTGAGGTTCATGAATTTTTGTAGCCCATTCAGTGAGGTTTTAAGCCACGAAATTTCAACCATAACTCACTAGATATGTTAAGTTTCTAAGGTATTTTTCCTAAGATTTATGGTTGGGTTTAAGACCATTGTTTAAGCAAGATAAAAATAGTGATCACAGAAAAAGAGCTGTATGCGCAACCTTTTTGTAAAATCTGCCAAAAATCGGATATTTAATATTTTACAGTAAGACCAGTTGGGTTTGAAAGTTAACTCGTGGAACTAACCAATAAAAAAAGAATATCATGATTTGGTTAAAAAATGACTGAGTTATGACTGTTCAAAGTCGAACAAAATAATCTGGCAGATTGCATGTTTGCTTGTGTGCATTTTTAGGGTATTTCAATAAGAACATCATGCATGTCCTTGGTAAGGCCCGATTTCTAACACATGCATGGAATGAATGAGCATCCAAGATGTACTAGAAATGGTTTAATGCTTTCGTTCATGCATGAACACACAAGAAATGGAGAAGAACATGAAATATTATGTTTTGATGTCACATGATCATATGTGCATCTTTTTCACTCCTTGCATGGGTTTGATCCCGGATTTTCACCATTTCAAACACATGCATTGTGTTATGGTGAGAATCTACAAACCACAAGGGGAGAATAAAGATTTCTAGTCATGGAAAGGCATAGAATCCTAAAAGAAGAGAAAACTAAGAAGGAAAAGAAGTAGAATCATCAAACTATGGAAGAAGATGATGTTGTTTACCTTGGTTATGATCTTGAGAGAAGTAAGAACACTTCAAGGTCTTCAAAGTCTTGAAATTTGGCAGAGAAATGAGAGAAATTTCGTGAGTTTAGAGAGAGAGAGGAAGAGGGTGAAGTGTGTGAAGAGAGTGAAGTGAGAAGAGTGAAGAGAGAAGAGGTGGAGTGTGGGTTTGAGTTTAATCATGAGTTTTGGGAAGAGAGTGCATGGGGAGAGGGGAGATGGCCAGATTTTTTAGGCATTAAAGCCTCCTCTCTCCTAAATTCAAATTTTTATAAAAAATCTCTCCTTAATTTTTATAAAAATCTAATTTTTATAAAAATCTAATTTTTATAAAAGTGATTCTTTAAGCAATTTTTGATTTATTTAAAAATCTTGTTTTTAACTAATAAATTATGATTAATACTTGTAATTTATATTTCTATTTCATTGGTATAATCCATAATTTGATTAATAAAATTTGATATTAGAAAGTTTATAGCCAAATTTTATAAAGTTTTTAAGCTTTATATTTTATAACTTTGGATTTTTGGCTCTTTAGGGTTTTTGGAACATTGTTTGGTATTCAACAACATGTTGAAGTATAATTAGAGTGTTTTAATTTATTTTTAGAGTTTTATACCCTATTTCAATTATAACAAAGTTTGAAGTTTATTCTAATTATAGTATTGGCATTTCCTATTGTAGCTAAGCAACTTACTAGAATTGTAAGTATCAAGTATATTAGTCCTAGACCTTAGTTGGATCCTAGTTTATGCAAGATTTTTGACCTAATTTATACTACTAGGTCATGGCATGTTGTGCATGAATGGTTATTATAAATATGCATGAGTCCAAGAATGACCTGAATTGACAGTTGTCACACTCATCTAGGTATCTCCCCTAGATTACTCCTCTACTCAAATCCCCTAAAGGATTCCAACTAAATATTCTCACTCATCACATACTCAAAAGCACATTTCATATAACAACAATTCCTAGGCTAAGGCATCACAAATCAGGCCACTCTAGTCCTAACATATGAAATACCTAGCCTGTCTCTAGTATGCAATAATATCTCATAAATTGGATCATAAATATCTCATAACACAAAAGTAATGGTATTTTGGGAAATCACCATTCGGGCTCTGGCTGATTGTACACACTGCTCTTTCTCGCTTTCTCTTTGAACTCTTATTTCCTCAGTTTGAGTCCATATTTACCCGAAGGTGCATCCGAATCCATCAAACCAAGGCTCTGATACCAAATTGTAACACCGTAAAATTCAAAACAATTTTTCATTTAAATATAATGGTTTAATTCTTAGAAACACTTTTTTAAAATCTATTTCATGATCAAATTACAAAACATAACTCCATTCTCACTTGCATAATAAACCAGGATCCTCGAAATATAACTCTTTTGCTGGTGTGTACAATCAAGCCGGTGTCGTCCCGTGATCCTGTGAGAAACCTGAAACACATAACACAAAACACTGTAAGAACGAAGCTTAGTGAGTTCCCCAAAATACCACATATAACACATATTAGCCACTCGAGGCTATAACTTTGTGGGTCCGTGCACCCAAACTCTGTGAACCCTCAGGTTCTAACTCTGGGAACCTTCCAGTTCTAACTCTGTAAACATGCACAACATAAATCACATAGAAATAATGCAGTACAACACATAACATACACAACATACAAATACTCTAACACATAACTCTGGTTACCTTCTCAAGGTAAAGTATAGTGAGAAGACTCACCTGGCAAGCAGGAAGCATATATCCTCACGCTTGCATCTCGAACTCGCCACCATCTATCACATAAGGCAAATGCTCTCATGAACATAACTCTCGAGACTAGACTCTATCCTCTCTTGGCATCCTCTCAAGGCTAAAAGACCATTTTACCCCCTTCTTGGCCGAAAGGCTATATTGTTGACCAACCCTAAAAGTCAACAAAAGTCAACAGTAAAACTTTGACCCAACTCGCAGAGTGCACCCCGATGACTCAGCGAGTACACTCATGTCCACTAACTCTTTGGAATCCTCTCTCGACACGTCCAGTGCTTCCCTAACTCAATAGGTTCCCCCTGGCATGAATAGCGGGGCAACCACGACTCAACTCGCCGAGTCTGAAGAACAACTCGGTGAGTTCCAGCTTGACTCAGCCCCATATTCACTCTCCCTAACTCACTGGGTCATCCCCCAACCCGGCGAGTCTACTCACTAAACACTTTACGTGAAACCCCAACCCTAATCGCCGAGTCTCAAGAACAACTCGGCGAGTTCATGCCATGCACAAACTCTATTTACCTTCTGAGGTCAGATCTGCTTTCCCAAACCATATATTTGGCCTTCCCAAGCATGAATGTCACGTAAAGTTCGAAACTTGATGCTTATATAACCCCCACAAGGAAACAAAAGGATATTTGGTCCCAAAAATAACCACCTAGGTCCAATGACTCCATAATACCCCAAAAAGCTCCAAGGGTTAAGATCTCTGGACCTCTTCGAGTCCAGATCCAAGGCACAAACTCAAAGGCGGACCATTTGCTTCACATAGTCACTCTCCAAAGGGGTTATAAAAACCTAACTCTAAAGATCAACCCTAAAACTGAAGGAGATTCGAACCATTACCTCAAAATGAAGCCTCTGGACTCTGGATCTACTGGACTCTCACCTCCTCCTTGCTCTTGCCACCTTCTTCTTGCTAAACAAGGAATACAAAGGCCCAAAAGTGACTTCCTCTTTCCCAAAATGAATTAGCTCTCTTAGGGTTCTCTCAAGGGACTGGTAGCCACAATGAGAGGCTATAAGTGCCCTTATATAGGCTCCAAACCCGGGGATTTAGGGTTTCATTAAACAGCATGGACTCACCGAGTCCACACATGGACTCACCGAGTCCAAAGCAAAGCTGGATGAACAATCGCGACCCTACTCGGTGAGTCTATGCATCAACTCGCCGAGTTCCTTCCCATAATTCAAAATAATTTAATAAAATAACATACCTGGGAAATCAGGATGTTACAGTTATGAAGATTTGAGATTAGCTTATGTCTGAGGTAGAGATGATGTTTGAAGTTAATTTGAATTCGAGAAGCTGTGATAATCTAAGATCAAGTGTCTATTTTGGTATTGAATGTTTCTTGTCTTTTATTTTGATGTAAGGTTTCATAGGAGAAATACTTTTGTATATGTTGGATAATCAATTGTGAGAAGTTGTTTATTATCCGGTCCTTAGAAAGAATTCTATTTTGTACGATGTACCTCCTTTTGTTATATAAATAGTGTTCTAAATGACAAGAAATATATGGATTATTCCTCCAAAGATAGTTAATAATCCTCGAAACTCTCAGACTTTTCTCACAAGTCAAACTTCTTTACAAACATTCTTCTTGTTCATTTATTGTCTTTACTTTGATTATACTCATTAAGTCTCTTCAATTAATACTTGTTTACTTTGTTGAATCTTTACTTCAAGTCTCGACTGGTATTATCAGACTTAACTGGAACATCAAGTAAGAGTATACATGATCTTTATGATTAACTCAAGGTTTGAGTTTTCAAACCTTGTCCTTGCGCATTGATTCTAGTACTCACAATTGGTATCAAAGCTTAAGTGGTTGTTCTTTAAAGGCATAAGAACATATTATATATGATTCGAAATTACCTTGGCATTTCAATCATTTTTTTGTTCAGGATAAAAGTTCTTGAATATACTGCTTCTGCTCAAATATCGTAGATTCAATGGTTGCTCCTAGTTCTCAACAAATGTATTTAATGCAAATAGGAAACAGTGTAGGTTGCCCTTCTCGTGCCCTATTGCTAGTTGTTGAAGAGTATGATCACTGGAAACTCATAATGGAAAGGATTTTACTTAGAAAACAAAAAGGAGAAGATATCTAGAGATCCATTATAGAAGGTCCACATGTTCCTATGGATACGACTGTGAGAGATGCCACTGCAAGTCTTATGAGACAGGATGAACATAGTAAAGCACCCCTTATTGCTGATGACATAGAAAAATTGCATGCAGATCAAGTTGTATTTTCTGAAATGGTGTTTGGTGTTCCTCCTTCTCTCTTTGAGCATATTAAGTTATGCAAATCAGCTAAATAGATTTGGGTCACACTTCAAGATCTATTTGAGGGATCTGAAAATATGAAGGATAAGTAGTTGAATTTGGTCGTCAACGAGTTTGAGACTTTCACAACAACTCCTAGTGAATCGGTTGCCTCGGAAACCAACAGATACCGAATCATCGTCAACAGCATGACAACTCATGGGATTGTTCGAACTCCTCTAGAGTACAATTTCAAGTTCATCAAAAGTCTCGGAAAGGATAGGGAAATGTGAAATCTTGTCATTAGAGTAATGGATCTCTGAAGAAGCTGAAGCTCTACCAGCTGTTCGATGAGCTTCAAGGTTATGAATCAAATGTCGTACAAACCCTAAGAGAACTTTTAGGAGGACCTCGAGCTTTTGTCAGTTCTAATGATCCTCAAGTTCCAAACCTCATTGTCTCAAACCCTTTGAAAGCAATTATCTTATCTATTCCACCTACTTAACTCTCTTCACCAACTTTACATGCTCTTGCTACTTTAAACTATAAGCTAGATGGAGACCTCAACCCTGAGGCAATGGACTCGGAACTACATTTTCAACAAGCGTTTTCCTTACTCTCCATGAAATATAAGTCTCCTTTCATACTCACTCACAAACCATAACACAACCGTTTCCAAGCCCCTCGTCAAAGTAATCCTTAACCTTATCCTAAACCTTCCGAAAACCCACTTGCATACAAGCCAAATAATCCGACACAAAATCACTCCTCAGAGTCCCACGAGAGTCCGAAGTCTGAAAAACCAAATATTGTTTGTCACAAGTGTGGTCATGTGAACCACATTGCCAAAGACTACTTGGCTAAAGTTCCACAAAAACCAAAGATCAATGATTTTGCTTACTATGCACGTCGAGCCCAAGAGAGGGATGCTAGTGAGAAATCCTTCGGTATCACTGTGTCGAGAGATGTGGAAGGATATTAGTCATTTGTAGATGAAAATGATGTAAATGCTGGTAGAAACATGTGTCTTATGGCTAGAAAAACCATCAAATGTTTTGAAGGTTACTGATCATCTGGATCTGAGGAAAAAGATGATGATGCTAAACCAAACTACTGATACATGGCGTCCAATGACCCACTAGGTACAAGTATCATTTAACAGGTAAAATTTATGATTACTGATAAAATTTTGATTTGTCTCATTGTGAACCATATCCAATCCAGATCCAATCATATATGAACATCATTTACAAAGCCTATGAGTCTGCTATAGATGCCAACAAGAAGATGGAGAGTGAATTAAGTTGTCTTAGATTACGTTTTAAGGATAGGAAGCTTAATATAGAATCTTTAGAGTGTGGACTTGTAATGTCAAAAGATGAATGTATCATTCTTAAAGAAAAATGCGAAATCACTTATTCTGTAAGAAATGTTACGATTTCTTAGAACAAACATATAAATGCCAAAATAGATGCTTTGCATAATTCCATTGACATTTTTGAAGAAAGTGAAAGGGTGACTCGAAATTTTCGTCATCCTTGGTCCAAAGCACCTAGTCTCGGAAGTGAGTTTCTGAAACCAATTGCTCGTCCCTTGAAGAAGTTACAAAAACCAGCTTTTATGGGAGACATTATGTAGCGCCCGTGTTTTTGGGCTAAAAGCATTAATAAAGTTGTAATAGGATAGGTCAACCTTTGTAACTCATCTTGAAGTAATAAATAGGAATTATGTGTATATTATGTGAATTATATGCTTATTTGCTTAATTATTATGATTTAATTAATTAATAATGAAAATAAGCCTTTAAAATAAATATAATAAAAAGCCGATATCTTTTAACAAAGTTGTAGTGGCTGAAACAAGCATTCCGGAGATATAAAGAACGTCGAAATCCGAGTTATAACGAAGAAGTTATGACCTGTCGAAGTTTCGCGACGGCACCGGGAAGCGTAAAAAATGAAAATTGTGATAAAGTGATTTTTAGCCTTAACAATCTAAATGAAAGTCGTAGTATTCGTTAAACCGAGAAGTTCGATAAAAAGAACGCCCAAATCTGACTTCGTATGAGGAAGTTATGAATTTTCTAAGTTTTAGTTTAGCAGTAGACAGCTAAATACTCGAATTTAAGATCGAGCGAAATTTAGCCGACACAACCTAAATGAGAATCGAAGGTCTCGTCAATAGTAGTACAACGGCAAAAAGACTGACGAAAACGGACGTCAGAAGAAGAAGTTATGAATTTTTAACGGATTTTCCTGTCCCGGTCTGTTAAAAATAATTATATTAAAATTAAATTCAAAATTAGCCGATGTAGTCTAAAAAAAAGTTGTAGAGCGTAATTTTAGCTACGCATGCATATAAAGAATGTCAAAAACGGAGCTTGTATACGAAAATTATGGATTTTAGAAGATCGGGGCTCAAAATTCAAAAATTTTCGCATGAACAGTAACCGGACACGTCACCTCGCATGAAACTGCTGCGTCACCGAGGATGTGGCTGAATTCGGATCCGACGCGTGTTGCCATTCCCTCGAACCGAAGTCTTGGCCAATCAGAAGACGCCTCGTAGCCTCCGCGTGTGCGAGTCTCGCAGGGCCACGTCCGAGCCTCGTAGCCAGCCTCCGTGTCTCGCCTCGCTGCTACCACGCGCCTCGCCCCTTCGCTGCCACGCCTTCCTTCCATGTCCGAACCTCGCAAGTACTACGTGGTGCATCCTAAGCCACGAAGACCTCGACCTCGCACCCTATAAATAGGGGGGTTGCGAGATCTTCCGACTACTTTTGGAAATTTGACATTTTTCACCCCTAAACTTATCTTTTGACTATTTTGAGTTCCCCCGAAGCCCCGATGTCATTTTGAAAGCCCGGAATACGTCCCGAAGTGCCCGAAAACCCGGAAAATTTTATCTTTTCGGTTTTGAAGCTCCAACTCTCGCAGAGCCCGGTTTCTCAATATAACTCCCGGTTTTATTAGAAACGATCATTTTAAGGAACGAATTGTTGTCTGATTATCATCAAATCAAGTGAGTGTATAGAAGTATTTTCTATAAAATATGTGTTATGGGTAATTATATTGATTGTTTATTTGAGATGATTGTCGAATACAATGTTTTATACAAGTTATAAACTGTATATGTATTTTATCTACAAATATGTTGGTAGAACATGGGTAGACAAAATAGTTGATGTGTGTTAAAATGATGAGAGGCCGCAATGTCGTTGTTGTTCCTATCATCTAGCGGAGTATGGATGACGACCACAGACTCTTCTAGACAGTCCAGTGGAACGATAGCAGGCTCGCAACCTGTAGGTGTTGTGAACGATGTGTTCACTGATGTACTCCATCCCCCTCATGGTTTCCTTTAGGACTTTTATTGTTGAGGAACCCCTTAGCAGTAGTGTCCATCCTGATGATAAAATCCGTAGACTAGGTCCCTTGTATAGGTGTTTAGGGACGTAAAGTGAGGATAACGGGAATGGGTAATCAGGGTTATTGTTGGTTGATGAAATTAATAAATTTATTGTTGATCAATGAAGTTAATAAATTTATTATTATTTGTGTGTTGAAAACCCTATATGCTCACCAGACTCCCAAGCCTGACCCACTCAGCTTACTGTTTTACAGGTGGTGGACTCAGAGCATAATTATGATGATGATGAGGGACTTTTGGATTATAGGCCATTAGTTGTAAATAACTGTTGTAAGGCTTATAATGTACTGTTTATACTTATGTACTGTATTGAACATGACATCCCGAGTCTTTTAATGAAATACATTTCTAAGGAAATGCTTTTGATAAATATTTATCGTATTATTGTTTTGGGACAAATTCCGCAATTCTTTTATTAAAAGGTTACTCTGATTTTGAAATAAAGTATAAACAAAACCGGTCTTTTCTGGCCGTGAAATTGGGGATGTCACAGTTGGTATCAGTGCATTAGTTTAAGCGAACTAGGAGTTTGTAGGATTTCTAGACTTAAACTTAGAATGCTAAGCAATGATTGTGAGGTGTGAGCGCTAGTATGGATAAAATGCTTTTATGTGTGAAATGTTATGTGTTTGCTATACATGATATTATTGTTCGGATCTATGGTCTGTTGCTGACCGGATCTGGAAAAACCTTATGTGTGTAGGATTTTAAGCGTATGATTACGATATTAGAACTAGCATGTAAACGTTTCGGAGTCTATAGTGAATAAAGATCTAAATTCACCTTATTCGGTGTATAGATCAAGATGGCAAGGTCCCATAGCAGAAACGTAAACGCAAATGGGGATAGGAACCAACCCCTAGTGGTTCAGCAAATACCTGTTGTTGAAGAAGTTGCACCTGAGCCAGTCACCATGGCTGGAGTTCAAGCCATAATTCAGGCTATGCTAGCTAAACAAAGGGAAGAAATGAGACAGATTCTCCACGAGAATAGGGATGAATCTACCATACATGTTGAACCGATGGAGCCAATTCCTGAGCAATCTGAGGAAGGGAACTATAGCCGCCAAGTGAGTCAAATAGGGACTCAAGGTGACAAAAGGGATGGCCCAAAAGGGAGAAACAACAAGGATGGGCGGATGTACAAAAATTTATTGGGTGCGAAACCACCAAGTCTCTCAGGAAGTCCAAAGCCTGTTGAGATCATGGACTGGATCTCCGAGATGGAAATGGTGTTTGAAAGCTGCGACTGCAGCGAGAAGCAGAAGACTGTCTTCGTTGTGAGACATTTGAAAACTAGAGTCTTGAGCTGGTGGAAGCTGTTGGCAGATACAATGCCACGAGGAGAAGCTTTGAAAAAGTCTTGGGATGAGTTCTTGAAACAACTAAAGGCGCAATACTGTTCAGAGATAGATCTGATTGATCTGAACAATGAGTTCCAAAATTTGAAAAAGTGGAAAATGAGCATCGATGACTATGTTGTTGCATTCATGGAAAGGATGAAGTTGTTTCCATACCTAGTGCCAACCGAACTTTCCAAAGTTGAGAAGTTCGCAAACGGATTACCAGCTGACTCTGGCCCAACAGTCAAGATGGCAACCACTCTGAAATTAGCCGTTCGAGCAGCTAAGAATGTGGAGACCCAACAAAAGGAAAGAGGTCTAGAAAGGGCTGATGTTTGTGAGAAACGGAAGTTCGATGGATCCTCGAAGTCCAACAAGAAGAGTAGATTCTCGAAGCCTGGTTCGAGAGGAGGAGGATCAGAAGCGAAGTGGTGTGACAAGTGTAAGAAGAAGATCTTTGGGAAGTGTGATGGAGGGGTCACTTGTTTCAAATGTGGAAAGCCTGGGCACTATGCCAACGAATGCACATTCACTAAGAAGTTCTGTTATGAGTGTAACAAGGAGGGGCACATTTCAAAGGATTGCCCAAAGAAGAAGGAGGCAAGAAAACCCAACATACCACCAAAGCCGAAGGAGAGAGCCTTCCAGATGATGCTTGAGGCTGCAAAGGAGGCATCAGATGTTGCTTCAGGTACCTTTCTTGTAAATGGTTTTCCTGCAAATTTACTATTTGATTCAGGAGCCAACTACACCTTTGTGTCGCATAAATTTGGTGGGAAATTAGCATTACCTGTAGAAAAACTTGATAATGCCCGGATTATAGAAGTTGCCAGTGGCAAATTCGTACCTGTTAGTAATCGTATTAGGAACATCGTCATTAACCTAAACGGAAACGAATTCCACGAAGAGCTATTACTCATAGAGTTAAACGGTTTCGACATTGTTTTGGGTATGTATTAGCTTAGCGCCAACGATGCTAAGATTCTTTGCAAGAAGAAGATTATAAGGGTGAACCCACCTGGAAGAGAATCATTTATGGTGTACGTGGAAAAATGCAGAGTGAATTCTGGAATTATCTCCCTGATGAAAGCCAGTAAATGTTTGTCCAAAGGATGTACATCTTACTTGGCATTCGTAATTGATGCTAAGAAGGAGAAGAAAGAGGTGCAGAATATACCGGTTATATGTGATTATTCGGAAGTCTTTCCCGAAAATCTTCCCGGATTACCACCTGATAGGCAGGTGGAGTTTCGTATAGACTTGTTACCAGGAACAACACCGATAGCAAAGGCAATTTACCGATTAGCACCGACGGAGATGAAGGAGCTCATGACGCAACTTCAGGAGCTGTTGGACAGCGGTTTCATTCGACCTAGTTCATCACCCTGGGGATCTCCGGTGTTATTCGTAAAGAAGAAGGACGGAAGCATGATAATGTGTATTAATTACAGAGAGCTGAACAAAGCAATGATAAAGAACAAGTACCCATTGCCAATGATCGATGACTTGTTCGACCAGTTACAGGGTTCGAGCTATTTCTCGAATATCGATCTTAGGTCAGGATATCATCAGCTGAAAGTAAGAGATCAAGATATCGAGAATACTACATTCTGAACGAGATATGGACACTATGAATTTTTGGTTATGTTGTTTGGACTAACCAATGCCCCAACAGCTTTCATGGATTTGATGAATAGGGTTTGTAAACCATTCCTAGATAAATCCATGATAGTATTCATAGACGATATCTTGATTTATTCAAAAATCAAGCAGGAGCATGAAAAGCATCTACATGAAGTGCTAGAAGTCTTGAAAAAGGAGAAGTTGTATGCAAAGTTCTCCAAATGTGAATTTTGGATTCAAGAAGTCCAATTATTGGGTCATGTAATTAACCAAGAAGGAATAATGGTTGATCCAGCAAAGGTTGAAGCTGTAATGAAGTGGGAACAACCAAAAAGTCCCACGGAGATTCGAAGCTTTTTAGGATTAGCTGGATATTACCGAAGATTTATCCAAGGATTTTCTTCGATAGCTGCTCCATTGACAGCCTTGACCCACAAAGGATCTACTTATACTTGGAGTGAAAAGCATAAGGAAGCCTTTGAGAAGTTGAAGAAGAAATTATGTGAAGCACCAATTCTTTCTTTACCCAAAGGAGTTGAAGACTTTGCAGTCTATAGTGATGCATCTGGAGTTGGGTTAGGTTGTGTTCTGACCTAACGAGATAAAGTGATATAATATGCATCAAGACAACTGAAGGAGCATGAAAAGAACTACCCTACTCATGATTTGGAGTTGGCAACGTTAGTTTTCGCTCAAAAAATATGGAGACATTACCTCTATGGTACGAAGTGCAAACTTTTCACTGATCATAAGAGTCTCCAGTATCTCTTTAATCAGAAGGAATTGAATATGAGGCAACGATGCTGGCTGGAATTTCTCAAGGACTACGACTGTGAAATACTTTATGACCCTAGTAAAGCAAATGTTGTTGCTGATGCTCTCAGTCGGAAAGTCAACCTTGAAAAGAAAAGGCCAAGAGCGTTGAGAATTGAGGTTGTCTCAACAATTATGGAGAGTATAAAGAAAGCTCAGGAAGAAGCTTTAGAGAAGAATGACCGAAAAGAAGAACGTTTAGGCAACACATTAGTATTCGGTACAAAGAACCAAGGGTTGAAGGTATTCCAAGATAGAATTTGGATACCTAAGACGGGAGGAGTAAGAGATGTTCTGATGGAAGAAGCTCACAAGACCATGTACTCGATTCATCCCGGCAGTACGAAAATGTTTAGGGATTTAAAACCCTATTACTGGTGGCCAACGATGAAGCTCGATGTTGCTAAGTATGTGGCCGAGTGTGTGACATGTGAAAGAGTCAAGGCACAACATCAGAAACCGTATGGGAGTTTAGAACATTTACCTGTACTCATGGGTAAATGGGAAGACATCACCATGGATTTTGTGACTAAACTACCCAGAACAAAGACCAGTCACGACATGATTTGGATGGTCGTGGATCGTTTCACCAAGAGTGCACACTTCATAGCAGCCAATGAAAAATGGTCTATGGATAAGCTTGCGAATGCTTACATGAAGGAAATTGTGAGACTTCACGGTGTTCCTCTAACAATTGTATCAGATCGTGATAGTCGTTTCACATCACGATTTTGGAAAAGTCTACAAGAGGAAATGGGTACCAAGTTGTGTTTAAGTACAACTTACCATCCATAAACTGATGGTCAGAGCGAAAGAACAATACAAACACTTGAAGATATGCTGAGAGCATGTATCCTGGAAGCTGGAGAAAAGCAGTTTATGGGACCTGAGATAGTCCATCAGAATGCTGAAAAGTTGAAAGTGATTAGGGAAAGGATGTTAGCAGCTAAGGATCCTCAAAAGAGCTATGCTGACAAGAAACGAAAACCGATAACATTCGAAGTTGGTGATTCGGTTTTGCTTAAAGTCTCACCATGGAAGGGACTTATAAGATTTAGTAAAAGTGGAAAGTTGAGTCCAAGGTTTGTTGGACCATTTAAAGTTCTTCAGAGGATTGGGAATCAAGCTTACAAGCTAGATCTACCAGAAGAACTAGATGGTATTCATAACACTTTCCATGTGTGTTATTTAAGGAAGTTCATGGGAGATGTTCCTGACATAATTCCAATATCTGAGTTAAGACTGGATGAAAGCAAGAGGTTAATCGAAGAACCAGAGGCAATCATTGACCGTAAGACTAAAAAGTTGCGACGCAATATGGTCGATTTAGTTCTTGTGCAATGGAAACATACGAATGGGCCAAATCTCACCTGGGAAACGGAGAGTGACATGATGAGTCGCTACCCATATTTGTTTGTTGATGTGTGATTCCGGGGACGGAATCATCCTAAGGGGGAGAGAATTGTAACGCCCGTGTTTCCGGGCTAAAAGCATTAATAAAGGTGTAATAGTCTAGTTCAACCTTTGTAACTCATTTTGAAGTAATAAATAGAAATTATGTGAATATTATGTGAATTATATGCTGATTTGCTTAATTATTATGATTTAAATAATTAATAATGAAAATAAGCCTTTAAAATAAATATTAGAAAACCCCGATATCTTTTAAGAAAGTTGTAGTGGCCGAAACAAGGATTCCGGAGATATAAAGAACGCCGAAATCTGAGTTATAACGAAGAAGTTATGACCTGTCGAAGTTTCGCGACGAAACCGGGATGGCACTGGGAAGCGTAAAAAGTGAATATTGTGATAAAGTGATTTTTAGCCTTAACATTCTAAATGAAAGTCGTAGTATTCGTTAAACCGAGAAGTTCGATAAAAAGAACGCCCATATCTGACTTCGTATGAGGAAGTTATGAATTTTCTAAGTTTTAGTTTAGCAGTAGACAGCTAAATACTCGAATTTAAGATCGAGCGAAATTTAGCCGACACAACCTAAACGAGAATCGAAGGTCTCGTCAATACTAGTACAACGGTAAAAAGACTGACGAAAACGGACGTCGGATGAAGAAGTTATGATTTTTTAACGGATTTTCCTGTCCCAGTCTGTTAAAAATAATAATATTAAAATTAAAATCAAAATTAGCCGACGAAGTCTAAACGAAAGTTGTAGAGCGTAATTTTAGCTACACGTTCATATAAAGAACGTCAAAAACGGAGCTCGTATACGAAAGTTATGGATTTTAGAAGTTCGGGGCTCAAAATTCGAAAAATTTCGCATGAACAGTAACCGACACGTCACCTCGCACGAAGCTGCTGTGTCACCGAGGATGTGGCCAAATCCGGATCCGTCGCGTGTCGCCATTCCCTCGGACCGAAGTCTCGGCCAATCAGAAGATGCCTCGTAGCCGCCGCGTGTCCGAGTCTCGCAGGGCCACGTCCGAGCCTCGTAGCCAGCCTCCGTGTCTCGCCTCGCTGCTGCCACGCACCTCGCCCCTTCGCTGCCACGCCTTCCTTCTATGTCCGAACCTCGTAGGTACTATGTGTAGCATCCTCAGCCATGAAGACCTCGGCCTCGCACCCTATAAATAGGGGGGCTGTGAGATCTTCCGACTACTTTTGGAAATTTGACATTTTTCACCCCTAAACTTATCTTTTGACTATTTTGACTTCCCCCGAAGCCCCGATATCATTTTTAAAGCCCGGAATACGTCCCGAAGTGCCCGAAAACCCAGAAAATTTTATCTTTTCGGTTTTGAAGATCCAACTCTCGCAGAGCCCGGTTTCTCAATAAAACTCCCGGTTTTATCAGAAACGATCATTTTAAGGAACGAATTGCTGTCTGATTATCATCAAATCAAGTGAGTGTATAGTCACTTTCATCTTACACATAGATATGAAGTATTTTCTATAAAATACGTTTTATGTGTAATTATATTGATTTCTTTATTTGAGATGATTGTTGAATACAATGTTTTATACAAGTTATAAACTGTATATGTATTTTATCTACAAATATGTTGGGTAGAACATGGGTAGACAAAATAGTTGATGTGTGTTAAAATGATGAGAGGCCTCAATGTTGTTGTTGTTCCTGTCATCTAGTGGAGTATGGATGACGACCACAGACTCTTCTAGACAGTCCAGTGGAACGCTAGCAGACTTGAACCTGTAGGTGTTGTGAATGATGTGTTCACCGGTGTACTCCATCCCCCTCATGGTTTCCTTTAGGACATTTATTGTTGAGGAACCCCCTTAGCAGTAGTGTCCATCCCGATGATACAATCCTTAGACTAGGTCCCTTGTATAGGTGTTTAGGGATGTAAACTAAGGATAATGGGAATTGGTAATCAAGGTTATTGTTGGTTGATGAAATTAATAAATTTATTGTTGATCGATGAAATTAATAAATTTTTTATTATTTGTGGGTTGAAAACCCTATATACTCACCAGAATCCCAAGCCTGACCCACTCACCTTACTATTTTACAGGTAGTGGACTCAGAGCATACTTATGATGATGATGAGGGACTTTTGGATTATAGGCCATTAGTTGTAAATAACTGTTGTAAGGCTTATAATGTATTGTTTATACTTATGTACTGTATTGAACATGACATCCCGAGTCTTTTAATGAAATACATTTCTAAGGAAATGCTTTTGATAAATCTTTATCATATTATTGTTTTGGCACAAATTCCACAATTCTTTTATTAAAAGGTTACTCTGATTTTGAAATAAAGTATAAACAAAACCGGTCTTTTCTGGCCGTGAAATTGGGGATGTCACACATTACGAACCTCAAACATATGGATACTCCTGTCTCGCCATTGTCACCCCTTCCTGAGACCTCTGACCAATTCATGTCCTTGATTTTTTGAGTTTCAACCAATAGTTGTCAAGTTTCCTGATTCCACACCTCTTCCACCTAAGACAACCCTAGACCTGAATCAGACCTCAGAATTTTCTCTTAACATTCCTAACACTATAGTTCGCATTTTAAACCACAGTGCTCCTAACATTTTCCTTGTTGAGGAAAACATTCCGGAGATAACTGGACCTGACTCTAAAAAATCAAAATTTGTTTGGGCATCCTTAGATGATGACATTGATATAGAAACCATAAGTGATGATTCACCTGACTCATCTCTCTCGGATACAAAACTTATCTAAAAACAACCTTAGTGCCAATCAAATCCAAGTTCAACAATCCATAAGTTGGCCAAAGTTCCAAGTCAACATCTGAATCCATGAAGAAACCTTCATTGAATAATAAAGATGCCGTAGATCCCAAAGTAGAAGCCAAAAGTGCCTTCAAGAAGGAAAGTAGGTCAAGACAAAATTCCAGGTTCATTTAGAATCCGAAAAATAAAGCATCTTTGACTGTAAGCTTGACCACTAGGAACAATAAAACCTTTTCTCCTGTTAAGATCCTCAAAAGGCCATCCATCCATCCTAGTCATGTTGTTCAAAACAAAGCTGTCAGTCCCATTTCGAAAAAGACTGTTTATATAGATGTCCGACAAAAAATAACATTCCTCAGACTATTTCATATGTTTTCATTGGTAAATCACATGGTACAATTTTTAAACCTCAATCACATTCAAAACCATGTGTACCATCAAATACATTAAAAAAAGAATTCTTGGTCAAAACTTTGTTACTCAAAGATTTTCAAAAAATTCGAAACAAAAATTTGAGTGGATGGCTAAGAGTGTTAAAAAAGGTTTTCTAACTCGAACTAACACTAAGATTCCAAAAACAGCTGGTCCGAGAAAAGTGGTTTCAAAACAACTCATTATTGAATATGATTTCTAGATCAATGAAAAGACCTTAGCATTTTGTTTCTTTCCCAAAGAATCTCAGAACAAGCATTCTGAGACTTCTATTGCTCAAAAGTCACTACCAAATTCTAAAGCCCGTGCCCAAGTCCCAAAACCTAACTCGGAGCCTAAAAACTCCAAACTTTGCTAGTTTTGCAGACACTCTATGCTTCGGAATAAGATACAATATGGTATATTGATAGTGCTTATTCCATGCACAGGACGTGGCATAAACATTTTCTGCATCATCTTAAACTTTCACCTAATGTTGGTTATGTGACATATGGCAACAACTCCAACTCTTAAATCTAAGGTTATGGCATCCTCACCAATGAAACATTGTTTGTATGAAACGTTGCATATGTAGCTGACCTAAAGCAAAATCTAATAAGTGTAGAACAACTTATTGATGCAAATCGATGAGTTGAATTCTGTAAGAAACACAACTATGTCATGTTCGAAGATCGTAAAGAATGTCTGATCAAGTCAAATCGCAACAAAAACATGTATCCTCTTAACATCAACATGATCATTAGCAAGCCTTGACTATATCGTCTCTCAAAGGCACTTCCTGATACCAGTTGGCTATGGCATCAACGGCTTGCTCATCTCAAAGTTTAATATATGAACGATCTTGTTTTCGGAGAAATAGTCATAGGTTTGCCTCTCCTCAAGTTTGGAAACAATTATATATGTGCTCCCTATGAGTGTGGAAATCAATCGAACAAATTTCATCCTATCATCATCGAAAAATCAACCTCGGAAACGTTATAAATACTGCACATTGATCTTTGTGGACCCTCGACTGTAGAAAGTCTGCATCATAAGAAATACATTCTTGTGATTGTGAATGATTTTACAAGGTTCACCTGGGTTTTCTTCCTTTGGCTCAAGTCATAAACTACCTTGGAACTTCTTACCTTCATTAAGGGTATTCAAGTTCTTCTGATACTGCCTGTTCGTTGAATTCGAAATGATAATGGCTCAAATTTTACCAATGTCACCATTTAGAAATTCCTATCCGAGAAAGGAATCAACCATAATTTATCAACTCCTTATACCTTTCAAAAAATGGTGTAGTCGAAAGACGCAACAAAACCTTAGTAGAAGTTGCTCGATTGACGCTTAATTCTGCAAATCTTCCATTATCTCTGGGCTAAATTTATATCAACTGCATGCTTTACTCAGAATCGTAGCATCATTAATCAACTCCTCAATATGACACCGTACGAAGCCAAGAATGGTCGTAAGCGAAGTATCTCCTTTGTGCATGTCTTTCGCTATCGATGCTATATAAAAAACAACCGTGATCAGCTCATGACATTTTAGCCCAAAGTATATGAAGCAATCTTTCTTGGATACTCAGAAAAGTTAAAAGCATATTGGGTTCTGAATCAACGAACTCGTGTCCATGAAGAAAGCACTGATGTCACCTTTGATAACAATTATATTGGGAATTCTGGCCTAACCTATCTCACAACCCACATCATGGAGTCAGTTGCTCCATCACCAAGATGTCCAAATCCTCAAATAGTTCATGAAGTCGATTTTGAAACCTTGTTCAGACCCTCAGAAACTGCTCTTGACTCAGAATGTCAATCAACACAACCTTAATCTATTGTAGCTCCCATCTGATAAAAAAATTTCTAGTCCGACTACAACATTTCCTCCATATGATTCTGAACCATTTCAATCTTCTTGAGTGGAGGGGGGGAATGCTCAACCTTCTATTGAATCAAATGTTCAAGGATTCCAAGATGAAGCAAAAAATTTTTGCTAATTTCGATTATATTCAAGACAACAATGACAACGTCAACTTCTTTGAATTTTTGGATAAAAATGTTGTTGTTATTTCTGGTTTAGAAATTCTCACAGGGGGGGATCATCCTTCAATTCAAGTTGTTTAGGGGAAGCATCACAACCTCATCATTGATATTGGATTATCTGCTGTAGAAGAGATTCCAAGACTACACATTTTGACAAAGATCATCCTCTCCGGTGTTCAAACTCATTACACCACCAGTATTCAAAATGAATGTCACTTCTTGGATTTATCTCTATGGTTGAACCCAATTCAATCAAGGAATCATTAGAACATAATGACTGCATTACAACCATGCAGTAAGAATTGCTAGAATTTGACAGAAATAAAGTGTGCACTCCCTTTGTAGATACGAGATGGGTGTTCGGAAACAAGCTAGACGATGTAAGAGTTATCATTCGAAATAGAACTAGATTGGTGGCCAAAGGATCACACATGTAACACTCCAAATCAGGTATTGTTGTGTTGAACCTTTGAATTAATAAATAAAAGCAAAATGGACCCTTAAGTATGTTGGGCGTACTCCAGGAGTACGAGTAGCATACTAATCATGGATGAACACGGAGGCTCGGCACGTATGCTGCGCGTACAAAAGGGTACATGGAGCATACGTGTCGGACATGCAAACCCTAATTTTCGTACTTAAGACATATATAAGAATCCTTATCTCATTTGAGTGTCACCGTAACCAGCATCCTTCACCCTCAAATGTCCCTAAAAACCCTAGAATCAATAGAGTGAATGATGTTGAGTTTGTAAGTGTCTTAATACAATCTTCTTGGTGTCTGAGCTTCAAGGAGGAGGAGGAAACAAGCATGAACAAGGAAGGGCTTCAAGATCTTGCATTTAGATTATCTTAGAGAGCTTGAGGAGGTAATAAGCTTCCTCCTAGGTCATCATTTTCATTTCTAGAGATAGGGTTTTCTGTATAGTCCCTTATTGTGTTGTTAGACCATCTCTTGAGAGTTTGAGCAACTCCAGAGCTTAGTAGGAGTAGATCTAAGGTCCCTTGACTCATTCACACCATAAAAACAGAGTCTTGATGGGCATTTTGATCTCATGTGTGGATTAAGGCTCTAGAAGGGTCTTAATGGGTTTTTGGGAGAATTTGGGACATGTAAAGGCATAAAGTTGCCAACTTTATTCCTTCGGACGTCTTAATAGACTCAAATCTAAAAATGGACATTGCAGTCACAAGCATTAAGCACTTAATGGCCACTTTTGCATGCTAGACTAGTAAGCTATTCGTAGCAGCATGTACGCAATGTGTACTATTTCATACATGTAATAGACTCAGTGTACTGGAGTGGTACGTTGAGCATACGCATCCAAGTGGGTATTGGGCTTCGTTTGGGCTTGAAATCCCTTCAGGCCTTCTTCAGTTTTTGGCCTGGTCATATTTTGTGTTGGTGATCCACTTAATCTGTTTTGGGCCATGGGTTTTTGGTTATGCCTTATTGGGCCATATGGCTCATTCATTGTTTTGGACATGCACTTTGGGTACATTTACAAAAAGGGGGCTTTTGGGCCATTATGAAAGGAATTTGACTTAAGTAATTGGGTTTTATCATTTGATTGTATTTAACCTAATTTAAGGTTAATGGTATTATTGTTCAGTGTGGGTGGTTTCGGAGTATTAGACTAGTAGCTTTCGGGTTTAGTAGACTAAGGTGAGTCTCCTCACCATACCAATGGGTCGAAGCCACCAAGGCCAACCCATTCAATTAGTTACAGATGTGATATGTGGTATGCTAGTTGTTTGTGTGATCGAATATGTGATGTGCTAGTTATTTTTGTGATACTTTCATGGAAGACCCCAGGGGGAGCCTGTGACATTTGGATGTAAGACCATACAGGGGAGCCCATGGCTTTCCAGGGAAAGACTATGGGGGTATCCCATGGCACATAGGTATAAGACCCTGGCGGGAGGCCACGACATAATTATATGTTTATATGCATGGCTTATGTGATTGATATGGATTATATGGTCATGTAGATTATGTGGGGTATGTTCTGGGGAACCCAGTAAGCATTAACTTACACTTTGTTGTTGTTTCAGTTACTTCAAGATCTATGGACAAGGCCCCGACATGATGGCACAACGTGCACTCTCTGGCGTTTTGTTTGGGAACAATCTGATTTTATGAATAATGTATATGATTTTTTGATTTCAGAACAATTGTGTTTAGAGTTTTATAACGTATGGAAATGGATTTTGTTATTTAAAAATTAAATATTTTATTTAGATTTTGGGCTGTTACAACATAGATTGAAGGACTTGATAATCACGAGACCTTTACTCATGTTTCCCGTTTTGAAGCCATCAGAATCTTTCTTGCTTATGCAGCTCATAAAGTATTTAATTTTTACCAAATGGACGTCAGGGGTGCTTTTTTTAATGGTGAACTTGATACCGAAGTGTATCTCTAACAACCTCCCGATTTTGTCGATCTTTCACATCCGAGCTACAGCTACAAACTCTGAAACATTGTTTACTGTTTCAAGCAAGCTCCCCGCACCTGGTACAAGACTCTCATGAACTTATCCAAGTGTTCTGGTTTTCAAAGAGAAATTCTTGATTCTACCCTGTTCTGAGGATCAAGTGGAAAGCATTTCATGTTGGTTCAAATCTACATCAACGATATTATTTTTGGATCCACGCATTCATCAATGGTTGCAGAGTTTGCAAAGTTAATGGTTAGTCGATTCCAAATGAGCATGAATCACGAACTAAGTTTCTTCCTAGGTCTTCAAGTGAAACAATACAATAGAGGAATCTTTATTACCAAAAAAAAAGCATTTATGAGCTTCTCAAAATATATTTAATGGATACTTTTTCCTCTGCCAAGGTTCCTATGGGTTTCGAACACAAGATCTTCTCGGACCCATCATGTGTTTCTGTTGATGAAAAGAAGTACAAAAGAATAATTGGATCGCTACTCTACCTAACATCAAGTTGTCCAGACATCATCTTCTTAACATGTTTGTGTGCCATATTTCAATTCAATCCAAAGATGTCTCATCTTTTGGCAGTGAAGCTAATATTCTAATACCTCAAAGGTAAAAAGAGTCTTAGAATCTGGTACCCAGCACATGCGATCTTCCTCCTACAAGCATATCTTGATTCGAACTATGGTGGTCTTCAATTGGATAGAAAAAGCACCTCGGGTGGCTGTCAATTTTGGGTGGAAGACTTGTTAGCTGCTCATCTAAGAAGCAAAATGGCATTGTTCTATCAGTAGCCGAACTGGAATACATTGTCGCTGCTAGTTATACCTCTCAAGTTCTTTGGATGAAATCACAATGCATGGATTATGGTTACCGGTTCCAACTAATGCCCATCTATTGTGATTCACAAAGTGCCATTGCGATTTCTCATAATCCAATTCAATAGTCCATGACGATTCACATCGATATACGATACCGTTTCATTAAAGATCATGTTTTAAAAGGAAACATTGAACTTATTTTTGTTCCATTTGACGATGAGTTTGCTGATGTCTTTACTAAGGAAATAGATAAAACCAAATTCAATGGTTTTCTTAACATACTAGGTATGATGTTGCCTGATCCTCAATTATTTCAAGAGGTTTGCACACTTATGATGTTATCAATAGGAAGTGAAATCATTTTGATGTCAAATATTTTATCTTAGAATTTTTTTCCCCTCGGAATAAATAGGATCGTTTTACATGTGTTTTTATAACCTTTCTTCTAAGTCATAAGTTGTAAAGATCACTTAATCTTTAGAAGTTCATGACCAGTATAGTCACATTGGTACTATTGTTTGATCTCATTTTGGAATCTATATCATAAAGATTTTTATGGATTTCATCTCATAATTCCATTCAGAAATGGTATTGTATTCTCATCTCTTGTCTTGTTCGAGAACAGTTCCTTCTCGTCTCGGACCTTCAAAATATGTTTAAATGTGTCATCTGAGATCTTCCTTCCTTTTACCTCTAATATTCAGCCTAACTCTATGCAATCTCTAACTCTATATCATTCACAAGTATTTCTCTCTTTCATCTCGGAAGTATCTCATGACAATTCATCTTGGAACTCTCTCGCTCTGAGATGTCACTGCAAATTAATCTCGAATATTTCCTGGTGTGAGATCCATTGTCAAAACATCTCGAGACTCTCTGGCTTTGAGATCAGTTCTTTCAAAAGAAGTTCAAAAGGTTTTTATCATTTTTTGTCAAACCTTTTGTTTCTCAAGAACTCAAACTGTTATTTTTTAATGATGATTATCTTTAATCCATGGAAAATGCATCATTTTCGCCCACGTCTCTGTAAAAGCAAACATCATGTCAATCAAATGACGGTTTCCATTTTACACGTATTTTCAATTCTCTTATTAGTCCTTGCAGGTCAATTCATCATAAATATGGCAAGACATTAATGTGGTCCATTCACTCATTCGGGTTTCATCATTACTTTTTTTCTTACCCAACCCATATTTCACTAAACCTATAAATCCTCAATTAAACCCCTTTTATCCTTTACGCTCACTTCATCCTCCTTATTCTCTCTCTGCAAAAGAGACCGTTCTTCAAGCATTCATAACCTGCACAATGGCTTCTTCACAATCTATCCCCAAAATTTCCATCCCGACTCCTACAAAGAAATCATGCAAGGCTTCGACTTCATGTTCCTCGACGGAAGCTTTTCTCAAGGACACAACTCAACTTTTCTCTTTGGACCCAATGGACTATGGAGAGTTCAGTCGGCTTATGATTAAGTTCATATCACGTCATCCAATCTCCGTGCCACTCAAAAAAATCCTTGACCCAACCATTCATCTTCGTCTTCTTCACACCACATTTAATATAGTCAAGATTGACCAAGGAGTTCTGGAAATCAAGATTATTGGTGACCGGATTGTACCAGTTTCAAAGGAAACATTCCTTAGATCCATATGGTTTTTTGAAAACCCAAAAGACTTCAAAATTCAAGAAGCATCGTCTGAGGAGTTTCAGATGTTTCTCCGCCATATTGGTTATGAAGAGGAGTTCAAGTCCAAAAAATTTAAAATTTCTATAGTTCGTAGGATATGGATAATCCTGATGCACCGCATTCTAAGAGCATTGTATGGTAAACAAGGTGGAATAGACACAATGACCAAGGACTAGCCCAATTTCATGTACATCATCTTTTTAGGAAGGTCTAACGTCGTCGACCTAACGTATGTCTTGTGGCAAGACTTTCAAAAGTTCACCATCAAAAGAAAGCCTCTGGGATATTGAGCCTGAGATTTTGGGCTCTCACCATTCAACAGTTGTACCGAGAGTGGCAGAAACCATTTCCTTTCGACACCATTCCAAGAGAGATATTCCTAAACTTTAATGTTATTAAGACTTATCGCCTTTCGAACCAGGCATCTTTTGGACCTGTTTGAAGACTTCCTGCACATATTTTGTCCCTCATACCATCTGAGTCCTAGCATTTGAAACATATTTTGGAGACTTCGATTGTGTACAACCCAGCACAATCTACCTCGGTCCCTATTAAGCCTACTTCGGATGTGGCCAAACCAGCCTCGGCTGGTGGAAAAAAAAGAAGGTAGAAAAAAAAGACCTCTCCATCTAAAGCAAAGGCCTAAAAGAGAACCAAATTCATTACTTCCTATTTATAGGAAGTCACAAAGATATTCTGACTGACTCTGGTAATCCTCTTACCACACCTGCCCACTCGTCTGAAGTACCCTTCGATGTTTCAAAAGATACTACACACACTCACGGTGAGTCTCTAGAAAATCCACATTCACCTTCCCAACAAGGTGATCTCGGTGTTGAACATAGTTCCTTGCACCCCTAGGAACATATCCACGAGTCATCTTGAACATCCCTCCTTTCTCTTCTACACATGCACAATCCGAGACCCTCGTCTTGGATCCCAAGCATTCCAAAGCAAGATTTGTCCCTCCGGTCTCGGATGCCCCACTGGTCTGATACCCAATAAAGGTAAAGGATGACCAAGTACAATTGATCCAGATTGGCTAGACTTTGTTAGTAGAGCTTACATCAGACATCCAAAGCTCACTCGATCCCAAGTGGAAGCAACTCTTATCTCCATGAGAAACAAGGCTATCTACAACAATCTTCCATTCACTGCTCCATATGATGAAGTTGCATACCAAGAGTTTGCATCAGAAGAAACACAACACAATAATATCATCTTGGATGATCCTCCCATGTCAACTCAACACGATTCTCTCCACTCAGATCCAAATGAAGAACATTCATCGGAATTCATGTTCGATGACGATAGTGACTTAATTATTGTGCCTCCAATCATTTCATCCGCTCGTATTTATCAAAAGCCATATTTATCGAGGCCTATTCACGACTTCGGCCTTCCATCATCATCTTCCAAACCAGTTGATGAAGAAATTAAGATTAAAGACCATGTTCAACACAATCTTGAAAGAGAAACCGAAACCAAACCTCCCAAGGATGATCAAGCAACAACTGCCAACAAACCTGGCCCTTAACAACCACATGTAACTCCATAACATGATAAAGCCAAGGAAGTGAGTCCCTTTATAGACACGGGATCATCAACTGGAAATTTGGCTGATCCCTTTTCCATCTTGGAACTCCGAGACAATGTCTCCACTACAGTCTCAAAAATTGAATCCCTTGATAAATCAGTTGCTCGACTTGATTCTAAGCTCGATGAGAAAGTGTCTGGTCTTGAGACTAAACTAGATGCCAATCTTGAAGAACGCATTGATGTTACCTTTAATGATAATTACATTCGGAATTCTAGCCCAACCTATCTTACAACCCACATCATGGAGTCATATGATCCATCACCAAGATGTCTGAATCCTAAAATAATTCATGAAGTCGATTTTGAAACCTTGTTCGGACCCTTAGAAATTGCTCTTGATTCAAAATCTCAATAAAGACAACCCTCCTCTGTTATAGCTCCTATCTCACAAAAGTTTTTTGGTCCGACTCCTACATTTCCTCTATTTGATTCCGAACCATTTCAACTGTAGCACCTAGTTCCTGGTACGTAAAATTTATCTAAGTATTTTGCAAATTTAGCTTTGGACTCAGCAAGTTGTAGGCCCGACTCAGCGAGTAGAGATGGGATGTGACATCCCCAATTTCACGGCCAGAAAAGACAGGTTTTGTTTATACTTTATTTCAAAATAAGAGTAACCTTTTAATAAAAGAATTGTGGAATTTTTCCCAAAACAATAATATGATAAAGATTTATCAAAAGCATTTCCATAGAAATGTATTTCATTAAAAGACTTGGGATGTCATGTTCAATATAGTACATAAGTATAAACAGTACATTATAAGCCTTACAACAGTTATTTACAATAAATTCATCATCATAATTATGCTCTGAGTCCACTACCTGTAAAACACAAAGCTGAGTGGGTCAGGCTTAGGATCCTGGTGAGCATACAGGGTTTTCAACCCACAAATAATAATAAATTTATTAATTTCATCGATCAACAATAAATTTATTAATTTCATTAACCAACAATAACCCTGATTACCAATTCCCATTATCCTCACTTTACGTCCCTAAACACCTATACAAGGAACCTAGTCTAAGGATTTTATCATCGGGATGGACACTACTTCTAAGGGGGTTCCTCAACAATAAATGTCCTAAAGGAAACCATGAGGGGGATGGAGTACACCGGTGAACACATCGTTCACAACACCTACAGGTTGTGAGCCTGCTAGCGTTCCACTGGACTGTCTAGAAGAGTCTGTGGTCGTCATCCATACTCCGCTAGATGACAGGAACAACAACATCATCAAGGCCTCTCATCATTTTAACACACATCAACTATTTTGTCTACCCATGTTCTACCCAACATATTTTTAGATAAAATACATATAAAGTTTATAACTTGTATAAAACATTGTATTCAACAATCATCTCAAATAAACAATCAATATAATTACACATAACACGTATTTTATAGAAAATACTTCATATCTATGTGTAAGATAAAAGTGACTATACACTCACTTGATTTGATGATAATCGGACAACAATTCGTTCCTTAAAATGATCGTTTCTGATAAAACCGGGAGTTTTATTGAGAAACCGGGCTCTGCGAGAACTTGATCTTCAAAACCGAAAAGATAAAATTTTCCAGGTTTTCGGGTACTTCGGGACGTATTCCGGTCTTTAAAAATAAAACCGGGGCTTCGGGGGAAGTCAAAATAGTCAAAATATAAGTTTAGGGGTGAAAAATGTCAAATTTCCAAAAGTAGTCGGAAGATCTCGCAGCCCCCTATTTATAGGTTGCGAGGCCGAGGTCTTCGTGGCTGAGGATGCTCGACGTAGTACTTGCGAGGTTCGGACACGGAAGGAAGGCGTGGCAGCAAAGGTGCGAGGCGCGTGGCAGCAGCGAGGCGAGACACAGAGGCTGGCTACGAGGCTCGAACGTGGCCCTGCGAGACTCGGACACCCGGCGGCTACAAGGCGTCTTCTGATTGGCCGAGACTTCGGTTCGAGGGAATTGACACACATTTGGTCCGGATTCAGCCACATCTTCGGTGATGCAGTAGCTTCGACCTTGAGGCAGTTTCGCGAGACGGGTGACGTGGCCGACTACTGTTCATGCGAATTTTTCAAATTTTGAGCCCCGAACTTCTAAAATCCATAACTTTCGCATACGAGCACCGTTTTTTACATTCTTTATATCCACGCGTAGCTAAAATCATGCTCTACAAATTTTACTTAGACTTCATCGGCTAATTTTGAAATTAATTTTAATATTATTATTTTTAACAGACCGGGATAGGAAAATCCATTAAAAATTCATAACTTCTTCATCCGACGTCCGTTTTAATCAGTCTCTTTACCGTTGTACTAATATTGACAAGACCTTCGATTCTCGTTTAGGTTGTGTCGGCTAAATTTTGCTCGATCTTAAATTCGAGTATTTAGCTGTCTATTGCTAAGCTAAAACTTAGAAAAATTATAACTTCCTCATACGAAGTCAGATTTGGGCGTTCTTTTTATCGAACTTCTCGGTTTAACGAATAGTACGACTTTCGTTTAGATTGTTAAGATTATAAAGCACTTTATCACAATATTCACTTTTTACGCTTCCCGGTGCCGTGTCGGTTTTGTCGTGAAACTTCAAGAGGTCATAACTTCTTCGTTATAAGTCGGATTTTGGCGTTCTTTATATCTCCGGAATCCTTGTTTCGGCCACTACAACTTTCTTAAAAGATATTGGCTTTTTCTAATATTTATTTTAAATGCTTATTTTTTATTATTAATTAATTAAATCAAAATAATTAAGCAAATAAGCATATAATTCACATAATATTCACATAATTCTTATTTATTACTTCAAAATGAGTTACAAAGGTTGACCTAGACTATTACAACTTTATTAATGCTTTTAGCCTAGAAACACGGGCGTCACAATTCTCTCCCCCTTAGGATGATCCTCGACCACCCAAATCATGTCGTGACCGCTCTTTGTTCTGGGTAGTTTAGTCACAAAATCCATGGTGATGTCTTCCCATTTACCCATGGGTACAGGTAAAGGCTCTAAACTCCCATACGGTTTCTGATGTTGTGCCTTGACTCTTGCACATGTCACACACTCGGCCACATACTTAGCAACATCGAGTTTCATCGTTGGCCACTAGTAATAGTGTTTTAAATCCCTATACATTTTCGTACTGCCGGGATGAATCGAGTTCATGGTCTTGTGAGCTTCTTCCATCAGAACATCTCTTACTCCTCCCGTCTTAGGTACCCAAATCCTATCTTGGAATACCTTCAACCCTTGGTTGTTTGTACCGAATACTAACGTTTTTCCCAGATGTTCTTCTTTTCGTTCATTCTTCTCTAAATCTTCTTCATGAGCTTTCTTTATACTCTCCACAATTGTTGAGACAACCTCAATTCTCAACGCTCTTGGCCTTTCCTTTTCAAGGTTGACTTTTCGACTGAGAGCATCAGTAACAACATTTGCTTAACCAGGGTGATAAAGTATCTCACAGTCGTAGTCCTTGAGCAATTCCAGTCAGCATCGTTGCCTCATATTCAGTTCCTTCTGATTAAAGAGATACTAGAGACTCTTATGATCAGTGAAAAGTTTGCACTTCGTACCATAGAGGTAATGTCTCCATATTTTTAGAGCGAAAACTACCGCTGCCAACTCCAAATCATGAGTAGGGTAGTTCTTTTCATGCTCCTTCAATTGTCTTGATGCATATGCTATCACTTTATGTCGCTGGGTCAGAACACAACCTAACCCAACTCCAGATGCATCACTATAGACTGCAAAGTCTTCAACTCCTTCGGGTAAAGAAAGAATTGGTGCTTCACAAAATTTCTTCTTCAACTTCTCAAAGGCTTCCTTATGCTTTTCACTACAAGTATAAGTAGCTCCTTGGTGGGTCAAGGCTGTCAATGGAGCATCTATAGAAGAAAAGCTTTGGATAAATCTTCGGTACTATCCAGCTAATCCTAAAAAGCTTCGAATCTCCGAGGTACTTTTTGGTTGTTCCCACTTCATTACAGCTTCAATCTTTGCTGGATCAACCATTATTCCTTCTTGGTTAATCACACGACCCAAGAATTGGACTTCTTGAATCCGAAATTCACATTTGGAGAACTTTGCTTACAACTTCTCCTTTTTCAGGACTTCTAGCACTTCACGTAGATTCTTTTCATGCTCCTGCTTGCTTTTTGAATAAATCAAGATATCGTCTATGAATACTATCATGGATTTATCTAGGAATGGTTTACAAACCCTATTCATCAAATCCATGAAAGTTGTTGGGGCATTGGTTAGTCCAAACGACATACCCAAACATTCATAGTGTCCATATCTCGTTTTGAATGCAGTCTTCTCGATATCTTGATCTCTTACTTTCAGCTGATGATATCCTGACCTAAGATCGATCTTCGAGAAATAGCTCGAACCCTGTAACTGGTCGAACAGGTCATCGATCCTTGGCAACGGGTACTTGTTCTTTATCGTTGCTTTGTCCAGCTCTCTGTAATCAATACACATTCTCATGCTTCCATCCTTCTTCTTTACGAATAACACCAGAGCTCCCCAGGGTGATGAACTAGGTCGAATGAAACCGCTGTCCAACAGCTCCTGAAGTTGCATCATGAGCTCCTTCATCTCCGTCGATGCTAATCGGTAAGGTGCCTTTGCTATCGGTGATGTTCCTGGTAACAAGTCTATACGAAACTCCACTTTCCTATCAGGTGGTAATCCGGGAAGATCTTCGGGAAAGGCTTCCGGATAATCACACACAACCGGTATATACTACAGCTCTTTCTTCTCCTTTTTAGCATCAATTATGAATGCCAAGTACGATGCACATCCTTTAGACAAACATTTCCTGGCTTTCATCAGGGAGACGATTCCAGAATTCACTCTGCGTTTGTCCCCGTACACCATAAATGATTCCCTTCCAGGTGGGTTCACCCTTACAATCTTCTTCTTGCAAAGAATCTCAGCATCATTGGCGCTAAGCCAATCCATACCCAAAACGATGTCGAAACCGTTTAACTCTATGGGTAATAACTCTTCGTGGAATTCGTTTCCATTTAGGTTAATGATGATGTTCCTAATATGATTACTAACAGGTATGAATTTGCCACTGGCAACTTCTACAATCAGGGCATTATCAAGTTTTTCTACAGGTAATGCTAATTTCCCATCAAATTTATGCGACACAAAGGAGTAGTTGGCTCTCGAATCAAATAGTACATTTGCAGGCAAACCATCTACAAGAAAGGTACCTGAAGCAACGTCTTCTGACTCCTTTGCAGCCTCAAGCATCATCTGGAAGGCTCTCGCCTTCGGCTTTGGTGGTATGTTGGGTCTTCCCGCCTCCTTCTTCTTTGGGTAATCCTTTGAAATGTGCCCCTCCTCGTTACACTCATAACAGACCTTCTTAGTGAATGTGCATTCGTTGGCATAGTGCCCAGGCTTTCCACATTTGAAACAAGTGACCCCTCCATCACACTTCCCAAAGATCTTCTTCTTACACTTGTCACACCACTTCGCTTCTGATCCTCCTCCTCTCGAACCAGGCTTCGAGAATCTACTCTTCTTGTTAGACTTCGAGGATCCATCGAACATTCGTTTCTCACCAACCTCAGCCCTTTCTAGACCTCTTTCCTTTTGTTAGGTCTCCACATTCTTAGCTGCTCAAACGGCTAATTTCATAGTGGTTGCCATCTTGACTGTTGGGCCAAAGTCAGCCGGTAGTCCGTTTGCGAACTTCTCAACTTTGGAAAGTTCGGTTGGCACTAGGTATGGAAACAACTTCATCTTTTCCGTGAATAAACAGCATAGTCATCGATTCTCATTTTCCCCTTTTTCAAATTTTGGAACTCATTGTTCAAATCAATCAGATCTATCTCTGAACAGTACTGCGCCTTCAGTTGTTCCAAGAACTCATCCCACGACATTTTCAGAGCTTCTCCTCACGGAATTGTATCTGCCAATAGCTTCCACCAGCTCAAGACTCCAGTTTTCAATTATCTCACAGCAAAGACAGTCTTCTGCATCTCGCTGCAGTCGTAGCTTTCAAACACCATTTCCATCTCAGAGATCCAGTCCATGATCTCAACAGGCTTTGGGCTTCCTGAGAGACTTGGTGGTTTCGCACCCATGAAATTTTTGTACATCCACCCATCCTTGTTGTTTCTCCCTTCTTAGCCATCCCTTTTCTCACCTTGAGTCCCTATTTGACTCACTTGGCGGCTGTAGTTCCCCTCCTCAGATTGCTCGGGAACTGGCACCATCGGTTCAACATGTGTAGTAGATTCGTCCCTATTCTCGTGGAGAATTCATCTCACTTCTTCCCTTTGTTCTGCTAGCATAGCCTGAATTATGGCCTGAAATCCAGCCATGGTGACTGGCTCAGGTGCAACTTCTTCAACAACAGGTATTTGCTGAACCACTGGGGGTTGGTTTCTATCCCCATTTACGTTTATGTTTTTGCTACGGGTCCTTGCCATCTTGATCTATACACCAAATAAGGTGAATTTAGCTCTTTATTCACTATAGACTCCGAAACGTTTAGATGCTAGTTCTAATATCGTAATCATATGCTTAGAATCCTACACACATAAGGTTTTCAAGATCTGGTCAGCAACAGACCATAGATCCGAACAATAATATCATGTATAGCAAACACATAACATTTAGCACATAAAAGCATTTTAGGCATCTTTCCTAAAATATACTAGTGCTCACACCTCACAATCATCGCTTAGCATTCTAAGTTTAAGTCTAGAAATCCTAAAAATTCCTAGTTCGCTTACACTAATGCTCTGATACCAACTGTGATATCCCCAATTTCACGGCCCAAAAAGACCGGTTTTGTTTATACTTTATTTCAAAATCAGAGTAACCTTTTAATAAAAGAATTGCGGAATTTGTCCCAAAATAATAATATGATAAAGATTTATCAAAAGCATTTCCTTAGAAATGTATTTCATTAAAAGACTCGGGATGTCATGTTCGATACAGTACATAAGTATAAACACTACATTATAAGCCTTGCAACAATTATTTACAACTAATGGCCTATAATCCAAAAGTCCCTCATCATCATCATAATTATGCTCTGAGTCCACTACCTGTAAAACAGAAAGTTGAGTGGGTCAGGCTTGGGAGCCTGGTGAGCATATAGGGTTTACAACCCACAAATAATAATAAATTTATTAATTTCATCGATCAACTATAAATTTATTAATTTCATCAACCAACAATAACCCAGATTACTCATTCCCGTTATCCTCACTTTACATCCCTAAACACCTATACAAGGGACCTAGTCTAAGGATTTTATCATCGGGATGGACACTACTACTAAGGGGTTCCTCAAGAATAAATGTCCTAAAGTAAACCATGAGGGGGATGGAGTACACCGGTGAACACATCGTTCACAACACCTACAGGTTGCGAGCCTGCTAGCCTTCCACTGGACTATCTAGAAGAGTCTGTGGTCGTCATCCATACTCCGCTAGATGACAGGAACAACAACAACATCGAGGCCTCTCATCATTTTAACACACATCAACTATTTTGTCTACCCATGTTCTACCCAACATATTTGTAGATAAAATACATATACAGTTTATAACTTGTATAAAACATTATATTCAACAATCATCTGAAATAAACAATCAATATAATTACACATAACATGTATTTTATAGAAAATACTTCATATCTATGTGTAAGATGAAAGTGACTATACACTCACTTGATTTGAAGATAATCGGACAACAATTTGTTCCTTAAAATGATCGTTTCTGATAAAACCGGGAGTTTTATTGAGAAACCGGGCTCTGCGAGAGTTGGAGCTTCAAAAGATAAAATTTTCCGGGTTTTCGGGCACTTCGCGATATATACCGGGCATTAAAAATGATACCGGGGCTTCAGGGGAAGTCAAAATAGTCAAAATATAAGTTTAGGGGTGAAAAATGTCAAATTTCCAAAAGTAGTCGGAAGATCTCGCAGCCCCCCTATTTATAGGGTGCGAGGCCGAGGATACTCCATGTAGTACTTGCAAGGTTCAGACACGGAAGGAAGGCGTGGAAGCGAAGGGGAGAGGCGCGTGACAGCAGCGAAGTTGGCGACGAGGCTCGGACGTGGCCCTTCGAGACTCGGACACGCGGCGGCTACGAGGCGTCTTCTGATTGGCCGAGACTTCGGTCCGAGGGAATTGCAACACGCATCTGGTCCAGATTTGGCCACATCTTCGGTGATGCAACAACATCGGCCTTGAGGCGGTTTCGCGAGAGGGGTGACGTGGCCGACTACTGTTCATGCGAATTTTTCGAATTTTGAGCCCCGAACTTCTAAAATCCATAACTTTCGCATACGAGCCCTGTTTTTGACGTTCTTTATATTCACGCGTAGCTAAAATCATGCTCTAGAACTTTCGTTTAGACTTCGTTGGCTAATTTTGAATTTAATTTTAATATTATTATTTCCAAAAGTAGTCGGAAGATCTCGCAGCCCCCCTATTTATAGGGTGCGAGGCCGAGGATACTCCATGTAGTACTTGCAAGGTTCAGACACGGAAGGAAGGCGTGGAAGCGAAGGGGAGAGGCGCGTGATAGCAGCGAAGCTGGCGACGAGGCTCGGACGTGGCCCTTCGAGACTCGGACACGCGGCGGCTACGAGGCGTCTTCTGATTGGCCGAGACTTCGGTCCGAGGGAATTGCGACACGCATCTGGTCCAGATTTGGCCACATCTTCGGTGATGCAACAACATCGGCCTTGAGGCGGTTTCGCGAGAGTGGTGACGTGGCCGACTACTGTTCATGCGAATTTTTCGAATTTTGAGCCCCGAACTTCTAAAATCCATAACTTTCGCATACGAGCCCTGTTTTTGACGTTCTTTATATTCACGCGTAGCTAAAATCATGCTCTAGAACTTTTGTTTAGACTTCGTTGGCTAATTTTGAATTTAATTTTAATATTATTATTTTTAACAGACCGGGACAGGAAAATCCGTTAAAAATTCATAACTTCTTCATCTGACGTCCGTTTTCATCAGTCTTTTTACCGTTGTACTAATATTGATGAGACCTTCGATTCTCATTTAGGTTGTGTCGGCTAAATTTCGCTGGATCTTAAATTCGAGTATTTAGTTGTCTACTGCTAAGCTAAAACTCAGAAAAATCATAACTTCCTCATACGAAGTCAGATTTGGGCGTTCTTTTTATCGAACTTCTCGGTGTAATGAATAGTACGACTTTCATTTAGATTGTTAAGGCTAAAAAGTAGTTTATCACAATATTCACTTTTTACGCTTCCCGGTGCCATGCCGATTTTGTCGTGAAACTTCGACAGGTCATAACTTCTTCGTTATAACTCGGATTTCGGCGTTCTTTATATCTCCGGAATCCTTGTTTCGGCCACTAAAACTTTCTTAAAAGACATCAGATTTTTCTAATATTCATTTTAAATGCTTATTTTTTATTATTAATTAATTAAATCAAAATAATTAAGCAAATAAGCATATAATTCACATAATATTCACATAATTCTTATTTATTACTTCAAAATGAGTTAAAAAGGTTGACCTAGACTATTACAACTTTATTAATGCTTTTAACCCAGAAACACGAGCGTTACACGGGATATGGAACACGTTTAAGTTGGTGACTCGGCGAGTCCTCGCTGTCTGGTAAAACCCTAATTCCAAGGGTTTGCACCCTATTTAAACCAACCTTACGCACCCCAAGCTCGCCCCCTTCACCCTCAGAGCTCCCTATATCGTCCAACCCTTGTTCCTTGTGAGATTGAAGTGCTTTGGTGTGTTTTCTTGAAGATTTTGAGAGAAAAGGACAGTAGATCAAGAAGAGAAGAAGAAGGCCAAACATCTTGGTGTTATTCCAGTGATTTCCTTGAGGTATAACTCAGTTTCCCTATGTTTTCATGCTTATAGTCCCTTATAGCTCCATTAAAGTCCTTCTTGAGCCATTTCCAAACTTGATTACGAATTTGGGGTTTGTAATATGCTGATTTACCTTTAGATCTAGGCATGGTTGAGCTCCAGGAGCTCGGATCTACTGTCTTTATGGAGCCATATTATATGAAAGCCCTAGATCTACTCTTTTAGTGCATTTTGAACCCTAAAACCTTCATTGGTGTTTATTACACATAAAGTTGGAAAATTTACGTGTTAATCGAGCCCTAGGAACCCAGATCTATGTATGGCATGAGCTGGATTCAAGCAAAATCGAGTATATAGTATTTGCATGAGAAAGACTCGGCGAGTCCCAAAGTTTTGCATTTTTCGTGTTTCTGGTTGGAGTAGTGAGTCATGGGGTATGACTCAGTGGGTCGGAATCCAGACTCACTCATGAAGGAAATTGGTGAGTTAATGCCCTGACTCGGCGAGTTCAAGGAAATCTTCTTGCCTCAAGAACAGACTCGGTGAGTTGTTCATTCAACTCGGCGAGTCTCAGCATAGATTGTTCTTCGGATGAAGATGAACTCGACGAGTTGTTCATACAAATCGGCGAGTAGGATGAAGGACTATTGGACATTGGTTTAGAAGGAAAACTCGTTGAGTCAATGTCTAACTCGACGAGTAGAGATGGGATTATGGACAATCAAATGCATAGGGACTCGGCGAGTTGTGTCAACTGGAAGTTGACTTTGACTTTGACACTTGGTTTGGTTAGGGGTAAATGGTCATTTTACCCTTAGGTCGGTTAGCAGTATTTGACTGAGTGTTTGGTGGGAATTATAGCCGGAGGATTTCCGGAGCAGCAGCAGTAGACAGACTGTTCCGACACAGATTAGCAGCTACTACGAGGTGAGTTACCTTCCAGTAGCGGTGGATCTAAGGCCACAATGCCTACCCACCAGTAAGAGACATATGATAAATGATTGTCTTTGTGATATCATCTAGGTTTGCTATTACCTGATATGTTATATACTAGCAAGATATGTTGTATGTTATAGTAGCAGAGTTCGTTTGTTAGGACCGAAGGGTAGTCAGACACCCCAGATATGTCTGACAGTATGTGATGATATGTTTGCATGTTGTCTTGTTATGTTATATGCGATAGATGTAGTAGGAGGGGACCAGTCCCCAAGTTCGGTTGTTAGGACCGAAGGGTAGTTCAGGCACCCCAGATATGTCTGATAATATGTTATCTTATGATATATGCGATAGTAGCAGTAGGGGTGAAATAGTCCCCGAGGATCAGTCGTTAGGGCCGATGGGTAGTCAGCACCCCAGAATGGCTTGACATGGGTAGTTGTCACCCCAGAACGGCTTGACACGGGTAGGTCGGCACCCCAAAATGGTTGTACCGGGTAAGTCGAGCACCCCAGAATTGCTCGGTAGTATGTATGATATGTGATTATTGTTGGGTTATGAGCATTTTAACACTCCTAAGTATACATGCAACCCTAAATACCTTGGATCTATGTTTTCTCTATTATACATGCAAATATGAACATCCAAGGTATTATCCTAATCTAGCATACAAAATAATGGATATAGCAAGATAGAATACATACCTCTTTGATAGTGCTTGTCTTCATGAAGCTTGAGTGCCTAGTGCCCCAAGTGTGACACCTCAAATGGTTCACACAACACCAAATACACTTGGAATAACTTGCGAGAATTCTACACTTTATGAAATCGGCTAGCCCTCTCTAGAATAATCTAGTGGCCGATTTTGGGAAGAATAATATCTTTATATAGTGTTACAATTAGGGTAAACCCTAATTGTCATGACTTTCCATTTCCTTGGATCCATGGGTTCAAATACACCATGGAGCATCCATGGAGCATCATATGGGTTTTGGCCCAACTAGATAATCCATGGAGCATTAGCCCACTATATAAGTATGGATGATTTACACAATCAACCCATATATTTAATTAGTCTTCTTTTGATCACTTAATTAATCCTAGATTAATTCTTGATCAATACTAATTAAATAATCTTATTATTCTTATTATTAATATACTAGAACTTATAATATATTAATAACCATAAGTGTCTTATTTCTCTCATTATAGTCTATCCAAGTGCATGATGCCATGCAACCCAAATGGACCATGCCGGGTCGGGTCAAGTCTTACCAATTATAGTTATGGACTTAGACATTAATCCAACAGTCTCCCACTTGGATAAGTCTAAAACTATTATTGCGTATGACTTCAGGAACCAACTAGCAATCGTAGCTCTCAAAAGCTTCTGTCGAACTCTGACCTTGTAGATGAACTCTGATCTTGTCAATGACTTGTCCATTAGATAAGGGATCATATATTCCTCCATTCTAGATATCATATGGACTGAGACATGGATTATAATCATTCTCTCTGTCCATTAGTTGTTTCCCGATTTCCGATTTATGACGACTGACTAATTGAACAAATCAAATCAGTCCTGGCCCGGCCGAGCACTTCCATTTGTCATCATCAAATCATCGAGGGGCCCACAGATATCGCTTTCATCCCGAAGGTAAAAGGAATGGATAAACTTCGACTCATATGGCTTGTTCTACTACTTGTTGAATCATACACAAAGACACGTTTTATAACATCGAGTTACCAATGCGTTTCGTGTAATCAATGTACTATCAACTCATAGTAACAACTCATATCTCTAGGTTTGAAGAATATAAGATATTATCGTCTCATGATCACTCGTGATAAAATCCATGAAGTGATTCCAATGAGCGCGGGTTGAATCCAATACTCAGAACTTATGAGCACTCATGAGTGTTGTAGCCCTTTGTCCAACATCTTAGACCTCTACAAGCCAACCCATGACAGTCTTAATTCATATCTACTTCCAACATATGACCGACTGTGGATGGTTTGAATAACTTAGTCATTCCGGAAGAATAACCTAATTTATTCGGGAAGTCAAAACATGCAAAGTGAAACACAATAACAATTGAATCCAATATTGTCTCAGAACTTATGAATATGAATAAAACACCTTTTATTTATCACCATATGATTACACATTATTCATTGTATACTGTTTCAGCTATCAACATTATTCTTGAATTTAAAACAATAGTTGTCCCATGCTCCAAGCATGCACACTATGTTTTACTAAACACTAGTCATGCCATACACCAAGTATGCATAATATGTTTGTCTATGATCTTTATTTTGTGAACTAGATCAAATGAACATAACCTCAATGATTCTCTTTTCACACTCCTAAATCCTTACTGCAAATGCAAGAATTCCAAATTCATGTCATTTACTGAAATCTATTAGATTCTAAACTTATATGCATCGATCCTCTTGTAATGATTATGCACAAAGTCAGAAAGACTTAACAACAATCATTACAGAGCATTAAAAAGGAGATCAAGTCCTTGGAACCATCCTTCTTGCATTAAGTTTCCTTAATCTTACACAGATTGAAAATTCTAACTTTGAAACATTTCCAGATTCCATTTCGACTATCACTTCTGAACAAGAGTTGCCTCCTTACAGATTATGTCAATATGGTCCTTCCAGAATTATTACTATACTTCCAATTGTCCTTGAGAAACCAGTCTTTGGTAAACCTTAGATTGTCCTTGACAATTGTTTAATCCTTTTAGTCATATCCAGTTCTAAACCTTTTCCCTTCTTAATGCCCTAGGCATTTCGAAAATTTTAGAAAGGATGAATATAGCACATGTAATCGGTCCTATATCCGAAGCATATGGGACACGATTCATGATGTCTCACATAAAGACTAAACCAGTCTTTTGCTATAACATTTCCATTTCTATTTGCCAAGTTCTCATAATTCAGATTATGAAAAGGGATGCCGTAATCATAATCGAATTTAAGAACGCAAATAATGGACCCATATACAGAATTTCCTTATGTCAAGGCATTCCAACATGAAATTCATATATATCCTCGACTAAATGATTAAAACATCACGATCTAATCTTATAGATTTGAGACGAAGTATAATTTCCTCTCCCTTAATTATAGCAAAACAACTTTTTCCCAATTGAAACCTTTTGTTTTTCTATAATTAACATTGCTAGCTTGCAATACTTATCGTAATTATCATGCTCCCACTAACATGATGATTATTAGCATAACACTTATGCTCCCACTAGCTTTGACATGTACTCAGAAAGCTCGACTTCTAGAAATCAATACTTTATTGACTTTCTGACCAAAGTTCAGATTTCTGATACTAGATTGTTTTGATAAGACTTTATCAAAAACATACACCTTCCTTAGATAGCTTATGGGTGTGTCAAAACAATTTTAAGAACTATGAAAAGGGATGCCGTAATCATAGTCTTGATCGTTTTGACCTTTGCCATTTCTCACAAGTCCAAGTTAGTGTGCCGGTAAACCACACACGCTCCACTAACGACTTTGAGAATGCAAATATCCCAATTGCTATCTAGCTAAAATCTACTTAGTGGAAGTGTTTCCTCACCATCATTTTCATGAATCAGAGAGAAACCTTATGACACTTAGATTTATTGGTGTATGAGTTCCTATCCATGTGAATTGTCAAAACCATAGTCACAAGACAAGGATAATGACAAATCCAAACTCATATGGACTGAACTCAATCTTAATTTCTTGCCACCTGGTAGCTCAAGGGCCTACCATTGCTTCCAAGTTGTTGTGCAACACATTGAGAACTCTAAGAACTCATATGCAAAGCCAACTTTAACTAGAATGGGCACAGAATATGTCAACACGATAGGTTATAAACCTCAAGTCGTGTGCTAGTGAAGAATTTCAGGTTTCATTCTTGATTAGTTCTTGAGAATTTCAAGCCCTTTAAGACTCCCACTGTCCTCTTGACCTATAAGACTTCCTTGTCAAACATCCAAGAGATAGTGTGGATTCTAATCAAGACAAACACTTCACACAATTGGCCGAAGTTGGTCTTTGTTTTATCCAAAACATCACAACTTACCAATTTCAAATGTACAAAAGTAGAAAACTTTTACTCTTACATTTGTCAAGTGTTTTAAACCTTCTTTAAGACGTGTCACTCATATTACAATCTTGGAGTATGACTCTAAGACTTGTATTGGAACGAAGTATGACTCATCTTCTTGATTTAACCATTTCAACAATTTCAAGATCCCTTCTTCTTAGTCATAAGAATGCACTAAGACTTCCTTAGAGAACAAATTTTGATATGGTTTCTTAATCATTAAGATGATCACAAAACTGATACTAAAGTACTCTCCCATCTTTTCAGATTTGAGAAACTTTTATCCTTCTGCCTAATTTGATTCTTCTTATTCGCTCTGTCATACATTGGAACGTTTTCCAATGTCTCAGAGTTACACTTAAGCATGTAAGTATAATCATATTTACTGAGCTCTAGTAAAATATGACGAATAGCCTTATATCTTTTATGGTGGACTTAATCAGTGCACATGACTATGTGCTCGATCCCTTAGTCCATTACTTGACTCACACATCCATGTGAATAAGTAATTAGTCTTAATTTTTCCAATACTTGAAAGTTCTCATTCATCATGCTATACAACCCGCATGATTCCAAGTTCCGGTCCAATTGAGACTTGGGTGATGAGAATCTTTCCTTATTTGGTAAATTTAGACATTACCACAAATGAAGGAATCAATTTCATATTTCCACTCTTGCTATTAATGGAATCATATAAACAACAATTTTTTTTCAAATGCCATTGTAAGGATATTTAAAATAAATAAAATCAAAAATTTTCTTTTATTTTAAAACTATGCGGAAAAACTTATCCTTACAATCCATATGAAAACTTGTTGTTATCTATTCCTAAGCAATATCTCATAACTCCTAAGAAGTAGATCAAGAATCCGATCTTCAAACTACGCAATAGAAATCCATCTACGCGATCAGATTCAGCATATTCTTTCTTTAAGTTCCTTTACTTTTCTTTGATTCTTAAAACATTACCATGTGACCCAGTCACATCATGTATCAGGAATCTCAAAATAGAAACTTAACAAAGTTAGATTAGTGGACTTTTACCTGAAGTAGAGTCAAACTTATTGACTTTAACATCCTTAGGTAAATTTGGTAGCTTCGCAACTAATAACCCTTACTTTGGCAATATAAACATATGGACCCTTTGATAATGGTACACGAGACTATCACATACTTAGACTTTTCTCTTTACCATTTGGTCAACCGAGTTGACTATGGCCGATCCCTTTCCATTGGGAAGAGAATGTTTTTTCTGGATTTCCTGTGTCACTATTGTCAATGTCCATAAAGTTTCAGGAAGTTGATCTTAACAAATAGATAAGATCATTAAGGGTCTTGTCATAGTCTGTTTCATAGGTGTTCCAAAAGAACTCACTATGTGACTTAGAAAGTGATTGAACCACTAACTTTCTCAAGACTTTGACACCCAACTCTCCCGGCTTGTCAATATGTGACTACATCTCCAAGATGTGATCACACCTAGACCTTTCCTTGCCAATAGGGCTTGAGTGACCTTAAACTTTTAAAGAACTTGTGGGGTAGGGAAAATAATTGGAGGAGGAGAGAGAAGTATGATATCCATGGGACATCATCTTCATTTAGGAAAGCTTGTTTCAAGAGATTTGGGAAGATCATAAATGTCTAATCCAGACATGTTATGGGAGATATTCAAGATAGTTGATCTTCGAGTCCTTAATATGACACCCAATATGAAATATTAAGGCTAGGACCCAACAAACTATTTTATAACTTAGAAGAGGTATGCCGTAATCCAAGCTATAAAACAATTTGAAGGTAGGTGAATGACGATTCACCAATTTCCACCAAGATAAACGAAATGTATTATTAGGTTTTAATTGGATTTGAAACTCCTAGATCTTTTGAGATTCATTGAACTGTTCAATGGCATGTTTCAATCTCGAGTGTGCCCTTCAGGTTTTGTGACTGGGATGCCGAGGATCACAAAACAAGGTGTGAAGTAACCATGCAAATTACTTGGTACCCTTAAGTGTTTACCCCTCAATCGATGTGCCGGTTAACCACACACGCTCCATCGATACTATGATAAACATTAAGTTACCCTTTGCCTACCTTGTTAAATACGAGTTAGTGTGCCGGTTAACCACACGCGCTCCACTAACCGACTCAAACAAAGTGCAAAGTGTAATTTCGTGGATTAGCACCTTATTCACATTTTTCTAAGTAACTAAGATTAGGTATTATTAAAAGTTTAGTTACTTAGTATTTATGATTAATACTTTTAATGAAGGGAGAATTATAGTCATGTCAAACCCGTTCGGCTAACGACCCTCCACCAGTCAAACGAGCGGTGGGTGAGAGTGAACACCCATTAAGTTGCCATTTTATAGGCAACAACCTTATACCCACCTTATAGACCGGCTTCGTGAATGAGGCGTACTAGCGGTAAGACCGACTTTACTCTTATACATATAAATATTATTAACTTATAATATTATAAAGTATAAGGGTTGAATTTTAACTTTTAAAATTCTAAGGGCTAACTTGGAATTAAAGTATTCATAAGAGAAAACTTTACAAATTCCAAAACTTAAGGGCACATTTTGAAACTATTCAAAACTAATTAATTCCATAACTTATGTGTTTAAAGTAGTTTTAATCCAAAAACTCTTCAAGTTCCATAACTTGAGGACAAATTATGGAAGACTTTAAACTAATAAAGAATTAACTTTTTCTTTATTTTATAACTTATGAAATTAATTAAGGTTACATATATTTTTTTTTATATTTATTTAATGAAGAGACTCTTCATTTTTGTAACCTTTGCCAACTTTATGAGTTTTATGAGTCTTTAATGTGACTCTTCATGTAACTTGTGGATAAGTTACACAAACACATTTTATACTCAACTCTTAGATTAAAATGGATTGAAATCAACTATTTCATTCAACTTTTCTATTAATCTAAGAAACTCATAAGACCAAGATAATTCAAATCAAACATTTTCATGTAATTAGTCTAACCTTTAAACTAATACAAAACATGAATCTATTGACAATTATCTTTGAAAATGGATTAGCATGAACATTACCACATTAAAAACAAGTTTATAAGTTCAAAAACAACTTAGGGTAATGTTCCTATTCCATTTCTAGCCAAAAACCTCGAAAATATGCTGTCTGGGGTCCTACTCGTCGAGTGCATGAACATAACTCGGCGAGTTGGATGCATTTTGCCTTGGACTCGTCGAGTCCCTTCATGGACTCGGCGAGTCTGCTGGGCTGACAGCATCAAAACTCGATTTTTCAGCTTCTATTGCAGGTATAACAAGAAAACAAGCCTAGGCTTTGATACCACTGTTGGGTTATGAGCATTCTAACACTCCTAAGTGTACATGCAACCCTAAATACCTTGGATCTATGTTTTCTCTATTATACATGCAAATATGAACATCCAAGGTATTATCCTAATCTAGCATACAAAATAATGGATACAACAAGATAGAATACATACCTCTTTGATAGTGCTTGTCTTCATGAAGCTTGAGTGCCTAGTGCCCCAAGTGTGACACCTCAAATGGTTCACACAACACCAAATACACTTGGAATAACTTGGGAGAATTCTACACTTTATGAAATCGGCTAGCCCTCTCTAGAATAATCTAGTGGCCGATTTTGGGAAGAATAATATCTTTATATAGTGTTACAATTAGGGTAAACCCTAATTGTCATGACTTTCCATTTCCTTGGATCCATGGGTTCAAATACACCATGGAGCATCCATGGAGCATCATATGGGTTTTGGCCCAACTAGATAATCCATGGAGCATTAGCCCACTATATAAGTATGGATGATTTACACAATCAACCCATATATTTAATTAGTCTTCTTTTGATCACTTAATTAATCCTAGATTAATTCTTGATCAATACTAATTAAATAATCTTATTATTCTTATTATTAATATACTAGAACTTATAATATATTAATAACCATAAGTGTCTTATTTCTCTCATTATAGTCTATCCAAGTGCATGATGCCATGCAACCCAAATGGACCATGCCGGGTCGGGTCAAGTCTTACCAATTATAGTTATGGACTTAGACATTAATCCAACAATTATATGGTATGTGGTATGATGGGGGAACTCACTAAGCTTCGTGCTTACAGTGTTCAGTTTTGGTTTCAGGTATCTCTTCTTCGAAGGAGAAGGAGCTTGCGCGGTTACGGCACATCACATACACGCCTTGTATTCCACACTATGAGATCTTCCTGGGGATTTGTACTCTGACATTGTTATGTTTTTATAAACTGGTTTCCAGAAATGCACATCTTTTATGAAATGATATGACTGGTGAATGTTTTATTTCTACTTTTTGCTAAGTATGTGTTTTAAAAATGAAATTTTTTACTTGTATTTTTGGGATGTTACAAGTTGGTATCTGAGCCCTGGTTTGAGGGATTCGGATACACCTTTGGGGGTGTCTGAACTCAAATCAAGGGATTAAAAGATTTTAAAAAAAAAGAAGAATGTTTTCTAAAAGGTTAAGTAAAGAGTTTTAAGAAGGAACAAAGTGTGTAATGTGCGCGACCGGCCGAGCTCAAGTAAGTATTCCCTAATATACCCATACAAGTTTATATATGTTTAGCAGTTCTAGTAGAACAGCATGATAGAATAGGACTAAGGATCTAGGAGTGATGCCTTATGTACCTGCTTTATGTGCTTAAGTATATGAAAATTGCATGCTAGGATTGAGTAGATAGCAGTAGGATAGCTTGTTTAGGTTATGCTTGATAGAGTGAGCTTAGCATTGTATGCTAGTACAGTTTCCCGTTATGAGGATGGAATTGCTTGAGTAGTCTCCTACGTATGAATGTTGCTTGCTTTGTGCTTTGTGGGAATCTAAGTTATGGGAGTTAGCCATTAGGTGAATGTGTCACGTCACATGCGAACAGGGTTAAATAATCTCAGAGTGCTAGACTTGGCCCTATTGCGCAGCTCTTGTCTGAGTCTAACTGTTGTAGGGATGAGTCTTTTACTTGAAGGATTATCTGAGCCTCGCTGCATGTGATGGTATTTAGGTGATGGCTAATTGGCATCACAAGGAGGATTTCAGCAGCTGAGGACTGGATCCGGTATAGTCAGAGGATTCCCAGGGGCAAGCCTAGGATGAGAGTAGCAGAAATTATTAGCAGTAATAGCGACTTGGTGGAATCAAGGCAGTACTTGAGGAAAGTACGAATAGATGTGGAAGGTAGTATGGGCCCATACTACTGGAAGCAGAGGATCCGTACTCGAATCAAGGAAATCTGAGATGAGACCAGGAAACTTATGGTAGTAGTGATTCCTCGAGATATATCAGTGTTCCTGATGTTTATTATGTTGTGTTTCAGAATGGTGGTATTGCGCCCTAGACCAGCAGTTGGCAGTTCAAGAGAGGGATCGAGTTCGAGATCAGGTTCCGAGCCGGTGGATTAGGGGCTACACGATTTCATCGCGTCAGAGATCACCAGGGGTATCCTTGAGTCGACCCCCATTATCTTCGGGTCGATCAAGGAAGGGATAGTTGAGTTGATGGAGGATCGCCTCCGGGCATTCAGGAGCGACATGGAACCTGGCTAGTAGGGATCTCGTACACTATCCTCTAAGGACTTCAGGGGCAGTGGTGCGCTGGATTTTCATGGGGTGAAGGACCCCATAGTTTCCAGGCCTGCATAGATGATTAGCTTCTACCCTGAGGGGTCGAAGGTGAGGTTTACAGCAGGGTGTTTATGAGATCGAGCTAGGGATTGGTGGGAGTTCATGGGTGACTCGTTGGGAGCCTCGGCTGTGGAGGATATGACCTGGTCGGACTTCGCAACCAGGTTCAGGGCAGAGTTTGCACCGGCTATCGAGCTTCAGCAGCTGGCCAGGGAGTTCTTGGATATTAGGCAGATAACAGAGACTATAGCGGAGATCACTGCCATGTTCCGGGAGAGGGAATTGTTGGTGCCCCAGTATGCGGGTGATGAGGACATGAGGAGGACCCGCTACCATGACATGATCCGAGCTGATATTCGAGAGCATGTCAGTTTTTCAGCTTGCCCTACCTTGGACTCTATGATTGCCAGGGCAAGGGAGAGAGAGATACATCTGGGGCACATCCAGAAGAGGAAGATAGAGGAGGGACAGGCAGGAGGGGCTTCAGGGAAGAAGCCTAAGGGACTAGATGGTAGGCCGAAAGGCCAGTCAGGACCGAGCCGCTTTAAGAAATTCGGCAGGCCTCATGATGGGGCATGTAGGCAGGGATCATCAGGTTGCTATAAGAGCGGCAACACGGGGCATTTCAGCAAGGATTGTACCGCCCCTGCACCTGTGATGCAGACGTCTGAGTTGTTGTGTTTCCACTACAACCAGAGGGGCCACAAGAAGGCTAATTGCCCCCAGTTGACAGCATCAACACCGGTTAAGGCGCCAGATCCAGCTACCCTGCAGATTACAAATGGCCGATAGGGCAATGCCAATGCTCCAATGGTGAGGAGCCGGGCGTTTCAGCTGACTACCGAGGAGGCACACGCCGCACCCGATGTGGTGACGGGTATGATTCTTTCCCTTTATTTTATTTTTATGATGTTATGATATTGATATTTGCTCTGTGTATATGCGTTAGGATTGTTCCATGTGAACGGTATCCCTGCTTAGGTGTTATTTGACTCGGGTGCTACCCAATCCTTTGTTTCCCTTGCGCTTAGCAAGAGGTTTACTGAGTCTTCGGGCATGTTGGATTGCCCTTTAGAGGTAGAGATTGCCAATGATCGATCGGTGCGAGCATCAACAGTATTCATGGATTGTGTTCTAAGGTTATTTGAGGAGCGCTATTTGGTGGATTTGGTTCCCATCCCATTGCGGCGGAACAAGGTAATTCTAGGCATGGATTGGTTGAGCCCTAATTGGGTGGTGATAGATTGCGCACAGCAGCTAGTGCGGATCAGGACCCCAAGTGGGGGAGTGTTGGTGATCCACGGCGAGAGGGCACAGCGTGGACCCACATTGTGTTCAGCAGCAAGAGCTTGGCGCTACCTTCAGCAAGGTTGTGTGGGATATGTTGCGTACGTGATGGATACCAGGGAGATGGGTAAGACAACGGTGAGCGAGGTTCCAGTGGTGTGAGACAACACTGATGTGTTCCTGGAAGAGCTTCCTGGAATACCTCCGGAGCGTCAGATAGAGTTGTGGATCGACCTAGTTCCTGGTGCGCCTCCGATAGCTAGGGCACCCTATCGGTTGGCTCCTCCTGAGATGCAGGAGTTGTCTACGCAGCTACAGGAGCTGCTAGACAAGGGATTTATTCGACCGAGCAGTTCACCCTGGGGAGCCCCGATCCTGTTTGTGAAGAAGAAGGACGGGTCGTATCGGATGTGTATAGATTACCGGGAGCTGAATAAGGTAACGGTGAAGAACTGTTACCACCTCCCGACGATTGATGACCTCTCTGATCAATTACAGGGAGCATCTTGGTTCTCCAAGATCGATTTGCATTCAGGTTATCATCAGATGAGGGTCAGAGAGGAGGATGTACACAAGACCGCGTTTCGAACGCGATATGGCCATTATGAGTTTGTGGTGATGTCGTTTGGGCTCACCAACGCTCCTGCCGCGTTCATGGACCTCATGAACTGCGTGTGTAGACTGATGCTGGATCGGTATGTGATAGTTTTCATTGATGACATAATTCCAAGACGCAGGAGGAGCACGAGGAGCATCTGAGACAGGTTTTGGAGATGTTGAGGAGGGAGAGCTTGTTCGCCAAGTTCTCCAAATGTGAGTTTTGGTTGCACGAGGTTCATTTTCTTGGGCACCTCGTCAACCAAAATAGGATTTCAGTAGACCCGGCCAAGGTGGAGGTCGTGATGAGATGGGAGATTCCGAAGTCTCCATCCAAGATTCGGAGTTTCCTAGGATTAGGAGGCTACTATCGGAGATTCATTCAGGATTTCTCCAAGATAGTCATACCCCTGACACGGTTGATTAGGAAAGCCCTTGTCTTTCAATGGGGGCCTGAGCAGCAGCCAACGTTCAAGATTCTAAGGCGTAGATTGTGCGAGGTGCCAATATTAGCCCTGCCTGAGGGCGTAGAGGATTTTGTGGTTTACTGTGATGCGTCTACCTCAGGTTTAGGCACGGTATTGATGCAGAGAGGGCATGTCATTGCCTACGCTTCGAGGAAGCTGAAGCCTCATGAGGCGAACTACCCAACGCATGATTTAGAGTTGGGGGCGGTGGTCTTCTCCCTCAAGATTTGGCGACATTACCTCTATCGAGTTCGGTGTACCATTTACAAGGACCATAAGAGTTTCAGGTACCTCATGGATCATCCAAATCTGAACATGAGACAACGTCGGTGGTTGGACGTGGTGAAGGATTATGATTGCGAAATCCTTTATCACCCGGGGAAGGCCAATGTGGTGGCCGATGCGCTTAGCCGTAAGGTGGCACCGATCAGGGATGTGTGTATGAACATGATGGTGGGGACTCCACTGTTAGAGTAGATTCAGGAAGCTCATCAGGAGGCTATGAAGGAGGAGCATCGAAAGAGCGAGCGAATAGTGGGTCAAGTCGCCTCTTTCAATTATGATAGCCAAGGATTATTGACACTAAATCGTAGGGTGTGGGTGCTGTATCACCGAGGCGTGCGCCAGATCTTGATGGAGGAGGCACACAAGTACCAATTCTCAATTCATCCAGGGGCGACGAAGATGTATAGGGATCTTCATATAGACTATTGGTGGCCCTGCATGAAGCGGGATGTTGCTTGGTACGTCAAGCGATGCTTGACATGCAGGAAGGTCAAGGCCGAGCATCGGAGACCGCACGGCAAGATGCAGCCGTTGGATATCTTGTTGTGGAAATGGGAAGATATTACGATGGATTTTATCACAAAGCTTCCCAGGACTGCATGTGGAGTAGATTCGATTTGGGTCATCGTGGATCGATTGACCAAGAGCGCCCATTTTATTTCGATCCAGGAGAGCATCTCAGCCGAAAATTTTCCGCTATCTATATCCGAGAGATAGTGGCGCGACACGGGGTGTCGGTGTCAGTAATATCAGACAGAGATGTCCGTTTCACTTCCAGGTTTTGGAAGAAGTTTCATGATGAGTGGGCACTCGTCTACATTTTAGCACTGCCTTTCACCCGCAGATGGATGGTCAGAGCGAGCGGACCATCCAGACTTTGGAGGATATGTTGCGTGCGTGCTAGACTTTGGTGGTAGCTGGGATACCTATCTTCCCTTGGCTGAGTTCTCCTACAACAACAGCTACCACGCGAGTATCGACCTCCCTCCTTTCGAGATGTTGTACGGACGGAGGTGCAGGACCCCAATATGTTGGGGTGAAGTTGGCCAGAGGGTCATGGGGAGTACAGAGGTGGTGCTCAAGATGACCGAGAGAATCCAACAGGTTTGAAGTAGGCTTCAGACTGCGCAGAGTCGGCAGAAAAGTTACGCCGACAAGCACCGATCAGACCTGGAGTTCCAGGTCGGGGATATGGTACTCCTGAAAGTGTCGCCATGGAATGGCGTCATTCGATTCAGGAAGCGGGGAAAGTTAGGCCCGAAATACATTGGTCCGTTCAGGGTTGTATCCCGGGTGGGCAAGGTGGCATACCGGCTAGATCTGCCATCCGAACGCAGCTAGATCCACAGAACCTTCCATGTCTCCCAACTGTGGAAGTGCCTAGTGGTTGATTTTGCGGTGGTGCCGTTACATGATATACAGGTTGATGACAGTTTGAATTACATTGAGCGCCCAGTCGCAATCCTCGACCGGAAGTCAAAGGATCTGAGGAACAAGAGGGTGGGATTAGTGAAGGTGCAATGGCGGCACCGAAAGGGTTCAGAGTGGACTTGGGAGCCGGAGGAAGAAATGATGGAGCATTATCCCGAGTTGTTTTAGGATCGAGCAGCAGACTTCGAGGACGAAGTCTAAAATAAGTAGGGTAGATTTGTAGCACCTGGTTCCTGGTACGTAAAATTTATCTAAGTATTTTGTTAATTTAGCCTTGGACTTGGCGAGTTGTAGGCCCGAATCGCCGAGTAGAGATGGGATATGGAACACATTTAAGTTGGCGACACGGCAAGTCCAACCTTATGCGCCCCAAGCTCGCCCCGTTCACCCTCAGGGCTCCCTAAATCGTCCAACCCTTGTTCCTTATGAGATTGAAGTGCTTTGGTGTGTATTCTTAAAGATTTTGAGAGAAAAGGAGAGTAGATCAAGAAGAGAAGAAGAAGGCTAGACATCTTGGTGTTATTCCAGTGATTTCGTTGAGGTATAACTCAGTTTCCCTCTGTTTTCATGCTTATAGTCCCTTATAGCTCCATTAAAGTCCTTCTTGATCCATTTCTGTGACAATTGTCAATCTTGAGTCAAGTCAAGTCATCAAGTCAAACCGGTCAACTCGATTAAACCTTGTGTATTAGGGTTTGTGTTATGTACATACTGTATAACTTGCTATATTAATGGGAAAACATCACTTGGGAAAAGACTTGTGTTAAAATTTCCTGAGCCTCAGTGCTAACCAATGAACTAAAATGACAAAAATCATGTTGAATACTCATCGGGAGTGTGTAGGGTCCTTAATCATGACTTAACGGGGCTCAAAAACCTTGCATTGCGAGGCTAAACACTCACAATTGTCACACATGGAACCTCTCTCAATCGTTTTCACTCTATCTCTCTCTCTATGACAAATCTCTCCCAAATCTCTCTCAAATATCTTTCTGTATGAGAAATCTCTCCAAGAATGTCAAATCTCTCCCAAATCTCTCCAAGTATGTGAAATTTCTCCCAAATCTCTCTCAAATATCTCTCTGTATGAGAAATCTCTCCAAGAATGTCAAATCTCTCCCAAATCTCTCCAAGTATGTGAAACCTCTCTTAAATATCTCTTTGTATGAGAAATATCTCCAAGAATGTCAAATCTCTCCCAAATCTCTCCAAGTATGTGAATTTTCTCCCAAATCTCTCTCAAATATCTCTCTGTATGAGAAATCTCTCCAAGAATTTCAAATCTCTCCCAAATCTCTCCAAGTATGTGAAACCTCTCTCAAATATCTCTTTGTATGAGAAATCTCTCCAAGAATGTCAAATCTCTCCCAAACCTCTCCAAGTATGAAAAATCTCTCTCAAATAGTTCCCGTAACTTTTTAGAATCATTCGGGTCATTCCGACCCTTAACCAGGTCAAAAACGGCTTAAAACGGGGTAAAAACGAGAAAAATGGACCTTAGGAACCGAAACCCTTCTCAAGGAGCCGAAGCTCCTTAAGGCCGAGACCTAAGACCGAGAGTACTAGACCGGACCGAGCCTCTGTTGGCTGAACCCGGAGGACCAAAACCTGTAGCAGAGACTAAGTCTCGGTCTCTGTCGCCTCCTCTCTGTCGCTTCTCACGCTCTGTCGCTTCCTCTCCTCTCTGCTTATGTCGCCTCCCGCCTCTCTGCTCTCTCTTCTCTTCTCTCGGTCTCTATTCTCTCCCCTCCTCTCGGTCTCTGTCTCCTTCTATCCTCTCTGTCTATTCGTGCCTCTCTGTTCCCTCTTCTCCCCTCTTGGTTTTTTCCCTCTCTCTTCTCGGTTTCAGCATCAGAAGGCCGAACCTCGGCCAGAATTCCGAAAATTGTCACTTTTAGCCCCTTTTTGATATTTTTAACATTTTAAGCCCGTTTTTCGTGATTTTAAAGCGGGATTTTCTCCAGAAATTATATTTTAACATAATAAACCCTAAATATTCATAATTTAAACATATTTTGATGAAAATCATTATCTAATTAATAAAGATCTAGTGGGGGATTTATTTAAGGTGGAGTGTTGACTTTGCCTTAACTTATGTCACAAGCAACCACCCCAAACCCACTCTATGACCAGCCATACCTCCCCACCTTACCTATGTCACTTCAATGTCCCTTACACTCAAATTACACTCATTCCCACGTTTTTAGAGTTGGAACAAACATCCACCCTCCTCATTTTTCTCTCATTTGCTCTCATTTCAATAAGTATCAAACACTACTTTTCTCTCAAACTTTTTCTCCACCAAACTCGAGATTCAAGGCTGATTATCAAGTTTTCTTCCACATTTGGTAAGCATAATCCATTCTCCTTATGATTATCTCACTTATTTCCACTCAAATCATGGATATCTTACACAAACTCCATCTTATTTGTGTTAGAGCTTCGAATCTTCAAGTGATTCTTCAAGTGTTCTTGGGTTGAACACTTCTCTTCTTCAACACTTATCTATTGAAATCACTCAAGGTGAGTTCATACCCCTAGATTTTCATGTTTTCTCAAGTTTTTAGGGGGGGAATACAAGTTAAAGCACCAAAAACATAACTAAACTTTTCTAACAGTTTTCATCAGAAAAGTTCAACTCCTTTCATGGACTGTTTTTGACATCTTAAACATTTTTGTTTTCAAAACTGTGTAGGGTTCATATAGTTCAAGTTCTTAGCTTTAAAATGACTACTTTCACATCTCCATACGATTTTTCTACAATTTATGGTGATTTTTACAAAACTGTCTATCATTTCAAACAACAATCCGGACCAGTCTGTGATTATGGACTTATTCACCCAAGTTGGAGGTCATTAAAAATCGTGATAAAAAGTATGAGTAAACTACACACATTTTGTGAACTCTCAGAATTTACGGATCTTGTATTTGACTTCGTATGATTTTTTTATGATTTTTCCAAAATAGTGCAGAATGGCTTAAGTTAGCCAACAGCATGTAAATATCATAACACTTTGTATTATGTTGAGCAAAGTGTATATTCATAAGTTCTAATTATTGAATGTGTTTCTTTGTTAGTTTATCATCATGAACTGAAACTAAGTCATTCATAATAAATATTATTCATTCATTTTAGAACACATATATTAAACTATAAAAAGTATAGTTTAATAAATTCATAACACTAATACATTTCCATAAAAGAGTTCTTACATATTACAAACGTTTTAGATAAACTATAATAGGTATAGTTTATGATATATTGTATAACACACTCGTACTAAAAGAGTACATTCATACAGAAAAGGTTTACACTCACACACATTATACGTAAACTTGTTATCCTAAATTGTGAGACCTTCTCTCTTTCCGTACGTCCGAGTGCAGAATATAATTCCGGGTAGTTATAATCAGAGTCTCCTACAGGGAGAACGTGATACTTGTATATAGATATATATTGGGTTTGACACCCCACACCTTGCTGCTAGTTACAGTGGGACCTGCAGGTCTACGGGTGACAAATGTGATTTCATTTTCGTGATGCCTGAGAAACGTCGTGGCAAGTTCACATAGTCATAGTATGATTATAGCGACTCACATAGTGAGATAACAATTCATAAAGTTTATGAGATTTCATAAAACCTAAGTAGGTTTTAGGTTGATTTAAATTCACTTTTTATATCAATTCAAACTCATGACATTTCTACTAAGTAACAATGATTTCTTATACATTTTGGTCTTTGGTCATAAGGCTACATTATACGGATTTTAAGGAAAATATCGGATTTTTCTGAAACAAACGCGACATTTACATGAGAAAGACTTTTACTAAGTTTTATAACAAAAACTTATTAACTCACCAACCTTTGTGTTGACACTTTTCAAACAACTTGTATTCTCAGGAAATCACTAAACAGGAAATCAAGTGCTTTTGAGGATGGGACGTTAAGGCGTTAAGCTTTCCATATTTTGTCAACATATTGTAATTGATTTTGAAACATGTAATTCATACAAGTGATGTAACTTTTTCTATTATATATATGTTGGTTGTGTTTGCTTAAATTACTATTAAATTTGTGGTTATGATGCTATACATGAAGTCCTCCACCCCCGGACGTTTCCGCCATCTTTGGTTTGGGGGTGTGTGACAATTTCCAAACTTGAATATGAATTTGGGGTTTGTAATAAGCTGATTAAACTTTAGATCTAGGCATGTTTGAGCTCCAGGAGCTTGGATCTACTGTCTTTATGGAGCCATACTTCATGAAAGCCGTAGATCTACTCTTTTAGTGCATTTTGAACCCTAAAACCTTCATTGTTGTTTATTTACACGTAAAGTTGGAAACTTTACATGTTAATTGAGCCTAGGAACCCAGATCTATGTATGGCATGAGCTGGATTCATGCAAAATCGAGTATATAGTATTTGCATGAGAAAGACTCAACGAGTTGTTCATCGAACTTGGCGAGTTGAGTCGCAAGTCCCTGAGTTTTCCCCTTTTCGTGTTGCTGGGTGGAGTAGTGAGTCATGGGGTGTGACTCAGTGGGTCGGAAGCCAGACTCACTCATGAAGGAACTCTGCGAGTCAATGCCTCGACTCGGCGAGTTCAAGGCAATATTCTTGCCTCAAGAAAAGAATCGGTGAGTTGTTCATTCAACTCGGCGAGTCTCAGTATAGATTCTTCTTCGGATGAACATGAACTCGACGAGTTGTTCATACAACTCGGCGAGTAGGATGAAGGACTATTGGACATCGGTTTAGAAGGAAAACTCGTCGAGTCAATGCGTAACTCGACGCGTAGAGACGGGATTATGAACAATCAAATGGATAGGGACTTGACGAGTTGGCGAGCCAACTCGGCGAGTCGGGTCAACTGGAAGTTGACTTTGACTTTGACTCTTGGTTTGGTTAGGGGTAAATGGTTGTTTTACCCTGAGGTCGGTTAGGAGTATTTGACTGAGTATTTGGTGGGAATTGCAGCCAGAGGATTTTCGGAGCAGCAGCAGCAGACAGATCGTTCCCATGCATATCAGCAGCTACTACGAGGTGAGTTACCTTCCAGTAGCGGTGGGTCTAAGGCCACAATGCCAGCCCACCAGTAGGATATGTATGATAGATGATTGTCTTTGTGATATCATCTAGGTTTGCTACTACCTGATATGTTATATGCTAGCATGATATGTTGTATGAGATAGTATTAGAGTTTGGTTGTTAGGAAGGGTAGTCAGACACCCCAGATACGTCTCATAGTATGTGATGATATGTTTTCATGCTGGCTTGTTATGTTATATGCGATAGATGTAGTAGGAGGGGACCAATCCCTAAGTTCGGTTGTTAGGACCGAAGGGTAGTTCAGGCGCCCCAGATATATCTGATAATATGTTATGTTATGATATATGTGATAGTAGTAGTACGGGGTGAAATAGTCCCCGAGGATCAGTCGTTAGGCCGATGGGTAGTCAGCACCCCAGAATGGCTTTACATGGGAATTCAGCACCCCATAACGGCTTGACACGGGTAGGTCGGCACCCCAGAATGGCCATACCGGGTAAGTCGAGCACCCCAGAATTGCCCGGCTTACCCGGTATGGCCATTCTGGGGTGCCGACCTACCCGTGTCAAGCCGTTCTAGGGTGCTGAATTCCCATGTAAAGCCATTCTGGGGTGCTGACTACCTATCGGCCTAACGACTGATCCTCGGGGACTATTTCACCCCCTACTACTACTATCACATATATCATAACATAACATATTATCAGACATATCTGGGGTGCCTGAACTACCCTTCGATCCTAACAACCGAACTTAGGGATTGGTCCCCTCCTACTACATCTATCGCATATAACATAACAAGCCAGCATGAAAACATATCATCACATACTATCAGACGTATCTGGGGTGTCTGACTACCCTTCCTAACAACCAAACTCTACTACTATCTCATACAACATATCATGCTAGCATATAACGTATCATGTAGTAGCAAACCTAGATGATATCACAAAGACAATCATCTATCATACATATCCTACTGGTGGGCCGGCATCGTGGCCTTAGACCCACCGCTACTGGAAGGTAACTCACCTCGTAGTAGCTGCTGATATGCATGGGAACGATCTGTCTGCTGCTGCTGCTCCGAAAATCCTCCGGCTGCAATTCCCACCAAACACTCAGTCAAATACTCCTAACCGACCTCAGGGTAAAACAACCGTTTACCCCTAACCAAACCAAGAGTCAAAGTCAAAGTCAACTTCCAGTTGACCCGACTCGCCGAGTTGGCTCGCCAACTCGTCGAGTCCCTATCCATTTGATTGTTCATAATCCCGTCTCTACTTGTCGAGTTACGCATTGAATGGCCATACACTGGTAGGTCGGCACCCCAGAATGGCCATATGTGATTGTATGGTATGTGGTATGATTGAGAAACTCACTAAGCTTCGTGTATGATATGTGATTGTATGGTATGTGGTATGATTGGGAAACTCACTAAGCTTCGTTCTTACAATTTTCAGTTTTTGGTTTCAGGTACCTCTTCTTCGAAGGGGAAGGATCCGGCGCGGTAGCGGCACATCACATACACGCCTTGTATTCCGCACTATGAGATCTTCCTAGGGATTTGTACTCTGACATTGTTATGTTTTTATAAACTGGTTTCCAAACACGCACATCTTTTATGAAATGATTGATGGGTTTTGAGCATTCTAACACTTCCTAAGTGTACATGCAACCCTAATAACCTTGGATCTATGTTTGTCTAATTATCATGCAAAGTTGAATTCCAAGGTTATATTCCTTTCTAGCATACATGGGGAACAATTTTTAACTTGAATGAAAGATAGAATAACTTACCTTGTTGTTGCTTATGTTCCTTGAAACCTTGTGAGCCTAGCACCCCAAGTGTGATGCCTCAAATGCTTCACACAACACCAAATGCTCTTGGAAAGACTTTTGAGAGAATACACACTTCTTGAAATCGGCCTAGCCCTCTTGTTTCATATGTGTAGCCGATTTTGGTGGAGAATGGGTTTCTTATATAGTGTTGACACATCTAAGGTTACACCATGTAAAACCTAATGTGTCATGACTCTTCATTTCCATGACCAATGGGTTTGTAATTCCCATGGGGCATCCATGGAGCATCCTATGGGTGGAACCCAACTTGATAATCCATGGAGCCTCTTAGCCCACTATACAAGATATGGATGATTTACATAATTAACCCATATATTTAATTAGTTATCTTTTGACCACTTAATTAATTCTAAATTAATTCTTGATAAAACTAATCAAATAATATTATTAATATATTAGAACTTATAATATATTAATAATCTCCAAGTGTTATTTCTCTCATTTAGTCTATCCAATTGCATGGTGCCATTCAACCCAAATGGACCGTGCCGGGTCGGGTCAAGTACATACCAGAAATAGTTATGGACTTAGACACCTTATCCAACAGTCTCCCACTTGGATAAGTCTAATAACTATTACTGCAAGTATGACTTCAGGAACTGATCGGCAATCGTAGCTCTTTTCAAGGTTTCTCGGAATTGAGAAGATGATGGTATGCCATTTAAGATAAGGGATCATATAATCCTCTGTTCTAGATATCAGCCGGATAAATACATGGAACAATGTCTTACTTATTGTCCAGCAATTTGTTTCCCGATTTCCGATTTGTTTGACAAAGAACTTAATTGAACACATCAACTTAGTTTTGACCGGGCCTGGTACATAGGTCAAAACAAAATCATCGAGGGTCCTAGATATCAACTTCTAATCCAAGAAGGAATAGATAAACTTCGACTCATATGTTTGTTCTACCACTCATTGAATTATACACAAAAGCACGTTTTATAACATCGAGTTACCAATGCGTTTTCGTACAATCAATGCATAACCAACTTGTAAGTAACAAATCATATCTCTAGGTTTGAAGACTTATATGATATTACCGTCTCACGATCACTCAAGATAGAATTCCATGAAGTGATTCCAGTGAGCGTGGGTTGAGTCCAATGCTCAGAACTTATGAGTACTCATGATTGTTGTAGCCTTGTCCAGCACCGTAGACCTCTGCAACCAATCATGACAGTCTTGATTCATACCTACTTCCGACATATGACCGACTGTGGAAGTTTGAATAATATGTAAATGAAATATAGTAAACGATCGACAAGAGATAGCAACACTTTACTCATAAATAAAACACCTTTTATTCATCATCTAATTTCAATTACACTTTACAAATTTTGAGGTTATCTAACTACTAACTCTAATATCATCCTTCAGCCCTATGCTCTGAGCATGCTGGAGATGCTTAACCCAAGTCAGTCCCTTCATGAGGGGATCTGCTGGGTTCTCATCCGATGATACCCTCTTTGCCACGAGGAGTCCTTCTTTTACTCCGATCTCTCAAGATCCTTATCCATAAAGTATAGGCAGCTTCTCCTAGGTCCTTCATAGAGAAACACTTCCCACGCCAGGACTTAACATCATGCAGAGTTGGGATGTCATTTCCTATGAGTAGTATGTCATCCACATACAATACCAAAAAGCTAACTATACTCCCACTAGCCTTGACATACACACAAGATTCATCTTCACTCCTAGAAAAGCCAAATTCCTTGACCTTTTCATCAAAGTAAGGATTCCATCCGCGAGGTGCTTGCTTCAATCCATAAATGGATTTCTCAAGCTTACACACTCTATTAGGGTACTCGTTGCTGACGAAACCTTCTGGATGACTCATGTAAATATCTTCAGCCAACTTTCCATTACGGAAAGCGGTTTTGACATCCATTTGCCATATTTCATAGTCATGAAATGCAGCTATGGCTAACAAAACCCTAATAGACTTAATCTTACCTACTGGAGAAAAGGTCTCATCATAGTCCACTCCAGGAATTTGAGAGAAGCCCTTTGCGACCAGTTGAGCCTTATAAGTGTGTACTTTACCATCCATGTCGGTCTTCTTCTTGAAGATCCATTCGCACCCTACTGTCCTACGACCTGGTACATTCTCAACCAAGTTCCAAACTTGATTGTCATACATGGATTGTATCTCGCTATCCATAGCCTCTTTCCATTTAGCAGACTCGTGGCCTGCCATGGCTTCCTCGTAGCAGTTAGGGTCATCCAGACCTACTAGTGTCCCATCACTAATAAGTGTCTCACCTTTCGCAGTAATATGGAAACCATAGTAATGCTCATGTGCATTCCTAACTCTCGTGGAATGCCTCAAAGGTACAGAGACATCAATTGGCTCAACAGGAGTTTCCTCCTCAAGTTGAGTGCTAGGGTTTGAAGTTCCTTCGCCGCTTGACTCTTGAATTTCTTCAAGATCAATTTGCCTCCCACTGTTTCCTTGGCTTATGAACTCTCTCTCTCTCTCTCGAAAGAAGGCCCTCCTAGCTACAAAGACCATATTTTCACTAGGTCTGTAGAAGAGGTAACCAAAGGATTGCTTTGGGTAGCTGATGAAAATACACCTCTCGCTTTGAGGTTCGAGCTTATCATGAGTCCCGCGTCTCACGAAAGCCTCGCAACCCCAAATCTTGATGTGGTCTAGTTTGGGTACTTTACCAGTCCACATCTCGTGAGGAGTTTTGGCAACTTTCTTTGTAGGGACTAGATTAAGGATATGGGCGGCAGTCTCTAAGGCATACCCCCAAAATGAGATTAGTAGCGAAGCTCGACTCATCATGGAATGAACCATGTCCAACAAGGTTCGATTACGCCTCTCAGCCACACCATTCAACTGTGGTGTCCTGGGAGGTGTCAATTGTGAGACAATCCCAAATTCCCTCAAATAGTCAAGGAACTCTGAACTAAGATACTCACCACCTCGATCGGAGCGAAGCATCTTAATGTTCCTGCCCAATTGATTTTTCATGGAAATAGAAGCATTCAGCCTCTTTTGGATCAGAAGAATGAGTGACGAAACCTTTCTTGGTTCCACTTGAAGAAGAGCCATCAAGGGTCCGAGCCTTGGTACCCTTTGAAGAGCTCTTTCTCTTCTTCCCTCGACTTTTCCCGATTGCCAAAACCGGAGTGGAGTTTGAAGTAGGAGTGTTAACAACCGACATCCCCTTAAGACCTGTTTCAACGGTCTTGAGAAGTCCCTAAAGTTTGCTGAGTGTGACTTCTTCCTTATTCATGTGATATGTCATGCCGAATTGATCATAGCACGATGGTAAGGAGTGCAAAATGATATCTATTGCAAGTTCCACAGGGAAGTTCACATTAAGATTCAACAATCGATCCACATACCTTTGCATTTTCTACATGTGGCTCGTGACGGATTCTCCTTCCTTCATCATGGTTGTTATCATGTAGCAGATGATTTCATACCTCTCTTGTCGTGCACTTTGATGGTATCTTTCCATCAGATCTTGGTGCATTTCATAAGGGTAGAAATCCTCATAGGACGTTTGGAGTTCCGCTGTCATTGTCGCCATCATGATGCATGCCACTTTCGTAGCATCCCTTTCATGTTCCTGAAAGTTAGCGATCTCCTGGGGAGTTGCAGTGATCTCATCAATCTCCTTAAGCTCCTTGTCAAGGACATATACTTTGTCCTCATAGCGGGTAATCATCCTGATGTTTCTGATCCACTCATTGAAGTTGGATCCATCAAAAGTGACTTTCCCACACAGGTTCATAAGGGTAAAGGAGCCATTTGGAATAGAGCCAGAAGTAGCATTGTTTGAAGACATCTGAAGGAAGAGGACAAGATTAGTTTAGATATTAAGAGAGTCCTTAATAATACACCCAAAAGTAATATTAAGGCTAGGATCCAATCACAATATATTATAACTTAAAAGAGGTATGCCGTAATCCAAGCTATAACATATTTGAAAGGTAGATGCATGATGATTCACCAATTTCCACCACGAAAACCGAAATATTAGATATTAGGTTTTTGATTGGTTCTTAGAAATTCCTAATTCTTTGAGATTCAATGAACTTTTCAAAGGCATGTTTCAATCTCGAGTGTGCCCTCCAAGTTTTGTGACTGGGATACCGAGGATCACAAAACGAGGTGTGAAGTAACCATGCAAATTACTTGGTACCCTTAAAGTTTATCACTCAATCGATGTACCGGTAAACCACACACGCTCCACCGATACTATAATAAACCTTAAGTCACCCTTCACCTACGTTGTTAAGTCCAAATTAGTGTGCCGGTTAACCACACACGCTCCACCAACGACTTAAACAAAGTGTAAAGTTTAATTTCATGGATTAGCACCTTATTCACATTTTTCTTAAAGTAACTAAGATTGGGAATTTAATAAAACATTTAGTTACTTTATCATATTCATCATACTTTTAATGAGAATTTATAAGTCCTTGTCCTACCCGTTCGGCTAACGACCCTCAACCAGTCAAGCAAGCGGTGGGTGAGAGTGGACACCCATTAAGTTGCCATTTTATAGGCAACAAGCTTATACCCACCTTATAGACCGGCTTCGTGAATGAGGCGTACTAGCGGTAAGACGACTTTGTTCTAATACATATATATAATTATTAAATTATAATAATATAAGTATAAGGGTTGAATTTTAACTTTTAAAATTCTAAGGGTTGGAACTAAAGTTTTAACATGACTTTACTTGTTCCAAAACTTGAGGTTAAGTTTCGTAAACTTTCAAAACTTTTCATTTCTTGTAACTTATGAGTTTAATAGAGTAATAAAATGAAGAATCTTTATTTTTCTAACTCTTGTGTTATTTTAATGGTTTTAATTCAAGTGACTTTTGGTTTTCCATAACTTGAGGAAAAGTTATGGACTCCATTAAAACACATTCTGATCAAGAATTAATCTACCACATAGGTTACAAATAATTCCTATGATCATCTAAACATCATAAGATACAGAACATGAATATGAACGCTTTCATGAATCAAAATTACATTTAAAACTTTGTAATTTTGATAACTAGTTGTTGTAAATGAATTAGCAAAGACATTACACCATCTAAAACAAGTTTTCAAGTACCAAAACAGTTTAGGGTAATGTTTCTAGTCCATTTCCAGCAACTAAAGTTGAAAATCTGCACTCTGTGGCTCCTACTCGCCGAGTGCATGAACCTACTCGGCGATTTGGTTGAAGATATAAGTGAACTCGGCGAGTCCATCAGGTTGACAGCATGTTTTTCGACTTTTTCCAACTTTTTAGCACAAATAACAAACAAACAACCCTAGGCTCTGATACCAGTGATGGGTTTTGAGCATTCTAACACTTCCTAAGTGTACATGCAACCCTAATAACCTTGGATCTATGTTTGTCTAATTATCATGCAAAGTTGAATTCCAAGGTTATATTCCTATGTAGCATACATGGGGAACAATTTTTAACTTGAATGAAAGATAGAATAACTTACCTTGTTGTTGCTTATGTTCCTTGAAACCTTGTGAGCCTAGCACCCCAAGTGTGATGCCTCAAATGCTTCACACAACACCAAATGCTCTTGGAAAGACTTTTGAGAGAATACACACTTCTTGAAATCGGCCTAGCCCTCTTGTGTCATATGTGTAGCCAATTTTGGTGGAGAATGGGTTTCTTATATAGTGTTGACACATCTAAGGTTACACCATGTAAACCCTAATGTGTCATGACTCTTCATTTCCATGACCCATGGGTTTGTAACTCCCATGGATCATCCTATGGGTGGAACCCAACTTGATAATCCATGGAGCCTCTTAGCCCACTATACAAGATATGGATGATTTACATAATTAACCCATATATTTAATTAGTTATCTTTTGATGACTTAATTAATTCTAAATTAATTCTTGATCAAACTAATCAAATAATATTATTAATATATTAGAACTTATAATATATTAATAATCTCCAAGTGTTATTTCTCTCATTTAGTCTATCCAATTGCATGGTGCCATGCAACCCAAATGGACCATGCCTGGTCGGGTCAAGTACATACCAGAAATAGTTATGGACTTAGACACCTTATCCAACAATGATATGATTGGTGAATGTTTTATTTCTAATGTTTTGCTAAGTATGTGTTTTAAAAATGAAAATTTTGGCTCGTATTTTTGGGACATTATAAGTTTAGTGGAGATTTTTAGCACCTGGTTCCTGGTACGTAAAATTTTTCTAAGTATTTTGCAAATTTAGCCATGGACTCGGCGAGTTGTAGGCCCGACTCGACGTGTAGAGACGACATATGGAACACGTTTAAGTTGGCGACTCGGCGAGTCCATATCCTAGACTCGGCGAGTCCCCGCTGTCTGTTAAACCTTAATTCCAAGGGTTTTCACCCTATTTAAACCAACCTTATGCGCCCCAAGCTCGCCCCATTCACCCTCATAGCTCCCTATATCGTCCAACCCTTGTTCCTTGTGAGATTAAGTGCTTTGGTGTGTTTTCTTGAAGATTTTGAGAGAAAAGGAGAGTAAATCAAGAAGAGAAGAAGAAGGCTAGACATCTTGGTGTTATTCCAGTGATTTCCTTGAGGTATAACTCAGTTTCCCTCTGTTTTCATGCTTATAGTCCCTTATAGCTCCATTAAAGTCCTTCTTGAGCCATTTCCAAACTTAATTACAAATTTGGGGTTTGTAATAAGCTGATTAACCTTTAGATCTAGGCATGGTTGAGCTCCAGGAGCTCGGATCTACTGTCTTTATGGAGCCATACTTCATGAAAGCCCTAAATCTACTCTTTTAGTGCATTTTGAACCCTAAAACCTTCATTGGTGTTTATTTACACGTAAAGTTGGAAACTTTACGTGTTAATCAAGCCTAGGAACCCAGATCTATGTATGGAATGAGCTGGATTCATGCAAAATCGAGTATATAGTATTTGCATGAGAAAGACTCGACGAGTTGTTAATCGGACTTGGCGAGTCGAGTCGTGAGTCCCTGAGTTTTCCCCTTTTCATGTTTCTGGGTGGAGTAGTGAGTCATGTGGTGTGACTCAGTGGGTCGGAAGCTGTGACAACTGTCAATTCAGGTCATTCTCGGACTCATGCATCTTTATAAAAACCATTCATGCACAACATGCCATGACCTAGTAGTATAAATTAGGTCAAAAATCTTGCATAAACTAGGATCCAACTAAGGCCTAGGACTAATATACTTGATACTTACAACTCTAGTAAGTTGCTTAGCTACAATAGGAAATGCCAATACTATAATTAGAATAAAGCATCAAGCATTGTTATAATTGAAATAGGGTATAAAACTCTAAAAATAAATTAAAACATTCTAATTATACTTCAACATGTTGTTGAATATCAAACAATATTCCAAAAACCCTAAAGAGCCAAAAATCCAAATTTATAAATCTTAAAGCTTAAAAACTTTATAAAATTTGGCTATAAACTTCCTAATATCAAATGTTATTAATCAAATTATGAATTATAGTCAATGAAATAGAAATTAAATTACCAAGTATTAATCATAATTTATTTGTTGAAAACAAGATTTTTAAATAAATCAAATTTGCTTATTAAGCACTTTTATAAAAATTAATGTCTTTATATAAATAATAGAATTAAATTTTATAAAATTTGAATTAGGAGAGAGGAGGCCTAACCCACTCAAAAATCCAGCCATCCCCTCTCCCCATGCATTCTCTCTTCCCCAAAATTCAATCATTAACTCATTTCCTACACTCCACCTCTTCTCTCTTCACTCCCTTACACTCCACCCTTCACACACTTCACTCTCTTCTTCCCTCTCTCTAAACTCACGAAAATCCTCTCAATCCTCTGCAAAATTTCGAGATTTTGAAGCCCTTGAACTCTTCTTACTTCTCTCAAGGTCAAAACCAAGGTAAACAACAACATCTTCTTCCATAGTTTCATGGTTAAACTTCTTTTTCTTCTTAGTTTTCTCTACTTTTTGGATTCGATGCCTTTCCATGGCTAGAGATCTTTATTCTTCCCTTGTGGTTTGTATATTCTCACCATAACACAATTCATGTGTTTGAAATGGTGAAAATCCGGGATCAAACCCATGCAAGGAGTGAAAAAGATGCACATATGATCATGTGACATCAAAACCTAATATTTCATGTTCTTCTCCATTTCTTTTGTTTTTATGCATGACCAAAAGAATTTAAACCATTTCTAGTACATCTTGGATGCTCATTCTTTCCATGCATGTGTTAGAAATCAGACCTTACCAAAGGCATGCATGATGTTCTTGTTGAAATACCCTAATAATGCACACAAACAAACATGCAATCTACCAGATTACTTTGTTCGACTTTGAACGGCCATAAATCAGTCATTTCTTAACCAAATCATGATATTCTTTTTGTATTGGTTAGTTCCAATAGTTAACCTTCAAATCCAACTGGTCTCACTGTAAAATATTAAATATCCTATTCTTGCCAGAGTTTACAAAATGGTTGCGCATAAAGCTCTTTTTCTGTGATCACTATTTTTATCTTGCATAATCAATGGCCTTAAACCCAACCATAAATCTGAAAAAAATACTTTAGAAACTTAACATATCTAGTGAATTATGGTTGAAATTTCGTGGCTAAAAACCTCACTGAATGGGCTACACAAATTCATGAACATCAGCCACATCTACACTTCATGCATTATTGCATGCAACTTTTCTTAAATTGTTTGGAATCATTACCCTCAATTCTCTTCTGAATACATTTTTAACATTTTTCCTTTTGAAAGCCCTTGCATGCATAAGATAATCTGGAAAATTTCAATAGCTTTTGTTGTTTCTTTGATTTATTAGAATTATTGCTAAAACCAAGGGCATAAATCATATAAAATACTTCCAGAGGTCAATAAATCCTAAATAAATTCATAGATGATCCTTATGGGGAATAATTACCCCTCACCAAATGTTAGCAATTTTTGTTACTGTTTCATATGATTTCTAATTTTCTTTTGTTTAGGTCATGATAAATTACAAAACCACTTTAGAGGATGTGAAAATTGTATCTAACAATTTTCGCATACCTTAACTGTGATGGGTGACTCCAGAAAATAATTTCAAGATTTTTCATCATGTCTTACTGTTTTTCCCAATTTTTGGTAATTATAATGGTCTAAAAATGGGAAAAATAATTCTGATTATCCAAAATTCATGAAAAGTTACCAGGATATCATATTATACAGTAGGAGGTTACATAAAAATTTTGAGGATTTTTCTCTAGTGTAAACTATTTTTCTTTTATTTTCTAAAGTTAATTGCACTAAAATACACTTAAATACACATAAATACCCAAAACCAGTTTATACATTATGAAAACCACTTTCGATATTTTTCCCGAAGTACCGCTTGTGCCTACACGAAATACCGTGAGTATTCACGCAATCCCCTATTTTCAGTTTTTATGTTTTAGGGTGGAAAAGCATGTCCAAGAAACTACTGTTTGCTTGATGTATTTAAATTGTTTATTATCAAACATGATTGCTATTATATTGCTATGTTTCTTTATGTATGTTTATGCAACACGAAACATGAGAACTTATCGTACTAAGGCCCTTCCCTTATCTCTAACCATTAACTCTTTGAGCCAATGGTCATTATGGATAGCGCTATTAGGAATTGACAACTCCTCACTCGCCCGAATCGCTGGAGTGCATGATACCATATTCATCTATGGAACGATAAGCATAGATCTCGATAGGGCTTCAGTCATAGGTTTGGTTGAGACTCATTGTTTGCTCATACACATACAAACTCGTTTCTCGTTATAGCAATAAACTTGTATTCATTAATAGCAATCAACTTGTTTATCATTAAAGCAATGTACTTGTATTTACGAAAAGCCTTATTGTACGCTCGATTTTATAAACTTGTGAACTCACCAACTATTGTCATAGTTGACGCTCATTTTACATGCTTTTTTAGGAAATAATTAGTAAGTGGATGTAAAGATTCATCATCATAGAGCTTGCTGCATCGTGTTGAAGGTATTATGAAGTTATATTTTGAACAATGTTATTTTGAAAAACTTGTATTTTGTTTCTTTTGAAGCTATGGGTTGTAAACTTTAAATACTGCTATGGTGATGTATCTTTATCTTTTGCGATGAAACGGTTATCGCTGTCATACCTTGCGTTTCCGCTTTAGCGGGGTGTGACAGAAGTGGTATCAGAGCTAAAGTTATAGAGAACATCGGTTTTCTTCAAGAAAACAGAACCTATAACTAAAACTTTCAAAGAAATTCTTTTTACATCAAACATATTACTAGTATAATTAGTTCGGGAGTTGTATTATTGGACCTCAATTAAACATAGCCTGATCACCTATGTTTAATTAAGGAAAGATTTATACAAAGCCTGAGCTAATTATAATGGGAATGTGTTCAACAAAAATATTTGAGAAAACTCTATTTCAAAAATTCAAAAGGATAATTTTGGTGTGTGTAAGCATTGCATATTATAGGCATGCATTGTCATTTATTTCATATCTCATTGAAGCTATGTCACAGTACACTATGTCAATATCGTCATCTTCCCGCGCTACCGCCTCAGCCGATGAGTTCGGCTACGTCACTGTTATCCCTAGACGTAATCCCCCCGCCTCGGTAGAAGAAGACCCATCAGAGGATACAGAAGATACTGGGAACTCGGTGGAGATCAGCAACGACAACGCCCCGAGTCAATGACGCGAGGCATCGCCTTCACCGATGTTGCCACAGCCACCGGTTTATGGACTTCGCATTCGGAGGACGGCAAGGAAGAGTGTTCACATTCCAGGAAGGATAGCCACCAGTACAGCAGGACTTGGCACGGCAGGACCTAGCGAGGTAGGACCCAGCGTTGCAGGACTGAGAGCACCGCCACCACAGCGAGTCATAGGGATACCTGTCAGGCAGCCAGGTATAACCCCGGAGGAGTCCCGGATGATGCATTCGATGGCAGCGGATCTACGTCACAGGCTCGCTGTAATAGCCGGGCAACAGGAGGTGTTGAACGAAGTGATGACAGGGATGGAAATCATGTTTCAGCATTCGATGGAGGCTACTGATACTGCTAGTGCTGCTAGACGAGAGGCAGGTCATGCGATGACAGCATATTATATGTTTGGTGGGCTATTACTGAATGTGGTGTTGATGCTTCTTGTTGGGATAGCGATTGGCTTCTGGTTCTGATTTCAGTATTTTATTTTATATTGTCATGAAATGAAAACCCATGTTGGGTGTCTTTTGGGAAAAACATTTAAAACTTTATTTTGGGATTGATGTACTGGTTTGGTTTTAAAGTTATTTCCAATGGTAATGAAGAATTTTATTTTATGTTTGAAAACTTTTACTATGAGGTCAAACCCTAGAAATTATTTGATAAATGGTTGAATAAAAAGATTTTCTTTTCTTTTCTTTCAAAAATCTATATGCCTAGTATTAATGCAAATCAATGATTTAACAACACTTACGATTTTCAAAATAGTAGTGAACCACATATTATACATTATTTTATGTATTTATACGCATTTCTTCTCCTGTGTTACAGAACCATGGCAGGAAGGCCTAATCGCGGGTGCCCACAAAACGAAACACCTGATGTTGCTCAAGTTGTAGCACAACAACTCATGCAAGCAATCCCAAACATTGTTACTCAAGTGACTGTAGGACTTAATGCTAACCAAGGAAGTAGTGGAGGAAACCGGGGAAACAATGAAAGAGAATGCAACTACAAGTCCTTTATGGCTTGTAAACCTAAGGAGTTCCATGGAAAGGAAGGTGCGGTCGGGTTGCTGAAATGGATTGACAGCATGGAGTCGGTCCTTCACATTAGCAAATGCCTCGAGCGCAAGAAAGTTGAGAATGCAACCTGCCTACTCCAAGATAGGGCATTGACCTGGTGGAATACCCTAGTGCAAACCCGAGGTCGTACAGCGGCATACCAGCTAAATTGGGAAGACCTAAAGAAGGTGCTAATAGAGGAGTATTGTCCCAAGGATGAACTTCAGAAGCTTGAATCTGAATTCTGGAACCACTCTATGGTTGGAACGCAAATAGAGAAGTACACAGTGCGATTTCATGAACTAGCAAAACTGGTACCTCACATGGTTACTCCTGAGGAGAAACGGATAGATCGATACATCTAGGGTCTGGCACCAGAGATTCGGGGAATGGTTACCTCAGCAAACCCAACTACCATTCAGAGTGCAGTAAGTCTAGCAAATCGACTAACCAATGATGTGATAAGGACAGGAGCATCGACAAAGGAAAGCTCTAGTAGCAAGAGGAAGCCAGCAGATCAGGGAGAGAAGAAGTATGGAGGCAAGTCAGGGAGGAAGCAAAAAGTCTCAAGAAACTTCATGATAAGAGCCCAGGAGCAAGAACCAGTGAAAACTCAAGAACAGGAAGTGCAGGAGCGAAAGCATTACTCAGGGCTGTTTCCTAAGTGCAATAAGTGTAACTTCCATCACAAGGGAGCTTGCCCAGTGTGCCAAAACTATAAGCAAATAGGCCATTACTCGAAGTATTGTAAGTTGAATAAGGAGGGAAAAAGGGAATGTTACGAGTGCGGGAGTACGGATCATCTCCGTAGAGCATGTCCCAAACTGAACAATGGACCTGGTAACAATGGACAAGGCCAATCCAGGCAAAACTTTCAAGGAAATCAAGTTGGACGGCCAAGAGGTGTAGCCTTTGTGATTGGTGTAGAAGAAGCTCGTCAGAACCCTGAAGTGATAACAGGTACGTTTCTCCTGAACAACCATTTTGCATCAGTAATATTCGATGCAGGAGTAGATAGGAGTTTTGTTTCTTTAGCATTTAGACCATTAAATGGCTTGAAATCGGTAAAGATGAGGAATGCTTATGCTATTGAACTTGCTGATGGATATGAAATTAGGGCTAGTGATATAATTCCTGGTTGTACTCTGAATTTAGCTGATAAACTCTTTAGCATTGACCTAATTCCCATAGAGCTAGGTAGTTTTGATGTGATAGTAGGGATGGATTGGTTATCCAAAAATAGTGCGGACATTGATTGTTACGAGAAAGTCATTAGAATGCCTCTCCCTAATGGAGAAACCCTTATCATAGACGGTGAGAAGCCAGGAATAAGTTTAAACATAGTATCAAGCATGAAGATTCACAAATACGTGAAGAAGAATTGTATTGCATTCATGGCCCATGTGCTAGAGAGAGAACCTGAAGTTAAGCAACTCAAGGAGATTCCAGTGGTTCAAAACTATCCCGAGGTGTTTCCGGAGGAATTTCCCGGTCTACCCCCTTACAGACAGGTCGAATTTCGGATAGACTTAATTCCCGGAGCGGCACCGGTAGCAAGAGCACCCTATCGCCTTGCACCATCCGAGATGCAAGAACTATCCGGACAACTTCAAGAACTTCTAGACAAAGGGTTTATTCGACCAAGTTCATCACCGTGGGGAGCCCCAGTGTTATTCTTCAAAAAGAAAGATGGTTCGTTCCGAATGTGCATTGATTATAGAGAATTGAACAAGTTAACAATCAAGAATCGATATCCCCTCCCTAGAATAGATGACTTATTCGATCAGTTGCAGGGCGCTTCCTACTTCTCAAAAATCGACCTTCGGTCAGGGTACCATCAAATAAGGATTCACAAAGAGGACATTCACAAAACAGCATTTAGAACCTGTTATGGACATTATGAGTTCTTATTCATGCCTTTTGGACTAACGAACGCACCCGCTGTTTTCATGGATTTGATGAATAGGGTCTGTAGACCATACCTAGACAAATTTGTAATTGTATTTATCGATGACATACTTGTTTACTCGCAAACCAAAGAAGATCACAATAGACATCTAAGGCTAGTGTTGGAGCTGTTGAAGGAGCAGAAATTGTATGCCAAGTTCACTAAGTGTGAATTTTGGATTCGGGAAGTACATTTTCTTGGTCATGTGATCGGCGAAAGAGGAATTCATGTAGATCCAGCTAAGATTGAGGCAATCAAGAAATGGGAAGCCCCCAAAACCCCGACAGAAATACGACAGTTCCTAGGATTAGCTGGGTACTACAGACGCTTCATTGGGAAGATTTCAAGATGGAAAAATTGGCCCAAATCTACATCGACAAAATTGTTTCTCTGCATGGCGTACCCCTATCTATCATTTCTGATAAAGATAGTCGTTTTACATCACGATTTTCGTGGATGTTACAGAAGGCACAAGGAACCAAGATAGATTTGAGCACAGCTTACCACCCTCAGACAGATGGGCAGACGGAGAGAACAATACAAGCATTGGAAGACATGCTACGAGCGTGTGTCATTGAGTTCAAAGGAAATTAGGATACTCATTTGCCTCTAGTTGAGTTCTCCTACAATTATAGTTACCACACGAGTATCCAATGTGCTCCATACGAAGCATTGTATGGACGCAAGTGTCGTTCGCCCTTATGTTGGACAGAAATCGGAGACAAACAGTTGACTAGACTCGAACTTATCCAGGAAACATCTGACAAGATTGATATCATCAAGGATAGGCTTAAAACTGCTAGAGATCATCAGAAAAGTTATGCGGATAATCGTCGAAAACCATTAGAATTCCAAGTATGAGACAAGGTACTTTTAAAAGTGTCGCCTTGGAAAGGGCTTGTACGTTTTGGTAAGAAAGGAAAACTAAGCCCGAGATATCTTGGACCCTTCGAAATCATTGAAAGGATTGGTCCGGTGGCGTATAAACTTTAATTGCCCCAAGAGTTACGCGCCATTCACGACACATTCCACGTCTCCAACCTTAAGAAATGTCTAGCCGATGAAGCATTGATAGTACCCCTGGAGGAAATTAAGATCAATGATAAGCTAAACTTCGTTGAGGAACCGATATAAATCCTTGACAAGGAGGTTAAGCAACTTAAGTGGAGTAAGATCCTGATTGTGAAAGTTAGATGGAACTCAAAACGCAGGCCGGGGTACACCTGGGAGCGCGAGGACTTCATAAAGGAAAAATATCCACAACTTTTCCCTTGCGATGACAAACGATGACATAGAATGAATTTCGGGACGAAATTCTTTTTAAGTGGGGGATACTATGACAACTGTCAATTCAGGTCATTCTCGAACTCATGCATCTTTATAACAACCATTCGCGCATAACATGCCATGACCTAGTAGTATAAATTAGATCAAAAATCTTGCATAAACTAGGATCCAACTAAGGTCTAGGACTAATATACTTGATACTTACAATTCTAGTAAGTTTCTTAGCTACAATAGGAAATGTCAATACTATAATTAGAATAATACTTCAAGCTTTTTTATAATTTAAATAGGGTATAAAACTCTAAAAATAAATTAGAACATTCTAATTATACTTCAACATGTTGTTGAATATCAAACAATATTCCAAAAACCCTAAAGAGCCAAAAATCCAAATTTATAAATCTTAAAGCTTAAAAACTTTATAAAATTTGGCTATAAACTTCCTAATATCAAATGTTATAAATCAAATTATGAGTTATAGTCAATGAAATAGAAATTAAATTACCAAGTATTAATCATAATTTATTTGTTGAAAACAAGATTTTTAAATAAATCAAATTTGCTTATTAAGCACTTTTATAAAAATTAATGTCTTTATATAAATAATAGAATTAGGAGAGAGGAGGCCTAACTCACTCAAACATCCGGCCATCCCCTCTCCCCACGCATTCTCTCTTCCCCAAAATTCAATCATTAACTCATTTCCTACACTCCACCTCTTCTCTCTTCACTCCCTTACACTCCACCCTTCACACACTTCACTCTCTTCTTCCCTCTCTCTAAACTCACGAAAATCCTCTCAATCCTCTGCAAAATTTCGATATTTTGAAGCCCTTGAAGTGTTCTTACTTCTCTCAAGGTCAAAACCAAGGTAAACAACAACATCTTCTTCCATACTTTCATCGTTAAACTTCTTTTTCTTCTTAGTTTTCTCTACTTTTCGGATTCTATGGCTTTCCATGGCTAGAAATCTTTATTCTTCCGTTGTGGTTTGTATATTCTCACCATAACACAATTCATGTGTTTGAAAATGGTGAAAATCCGGGATCAAACCCATGCAAGGAGTGAAAAAGATGCACATATGATCATGTGACATCAAAACCTAATATTTCATGTTCTTCTCCATTTCTTTTGTGTTCATGCATGACCAAAAGCATTTCAACCATTTCTAGTACATCTTGGATGCTCATTCATTCCTTGCATGTGTTAGAAATCAGACCTTACCAAAGGCATGCATGATGTTCTTGTTGAAATACCCTAATAATGCACACAAACAAACATGCAATCTGCCAGATTACTTTGTTCGACTTTGAACGGTCATAAATCAGTAATTTCTTAACCAAATCATGATATTCTTTATGTATTGGTTAGTTCCACGAGTTAAATTTCAAACCCAACTGGTCTCACTGTAAAATATTAAATATCCGATTTTTGGCAGATTTTACAAAATAGTTGCGCATAAAGCTCTTTTTCTGTGATCACTATTTTTATCTTGCATAATCAATGGCCTTAAACCCAACCATAAATCTGAGGAAACATACCTTAGAAACTTAACATATCTAGTGAATGATGGTTGAAATTTCGTGGCTTAAAACCTCACTGAATGGGCTACACAAATTCATGAACATCAGCCATATCTACACTTCATGCATTATTGCATGCAACATTTCTTAAATTGTTTGGAATCATTACCCTCATTTCTCTTCTGAATATATTATTAACATTTTTCCTTTTCACAGCCCTTGCATGCATGAGATAATCTGGAAAATTTCAAGAGCTTTTGTTATTTCTTTGATTTATTAAAATTATTGCTAAAACCAAGGGTATAAATCTTATAAAATACTTCCAGAGGTCAATAAATCCTAAATAAATTCATATATGATCCTTATGTGGAATAATGACCCCTCACCAAAGTTCAGCAATTTTTATTAATGTTTTATATGGTTTCTAATTTTCTTTTGTTTAGGGCATGATAAATTACAAAACCACTTTAGAAGATGTGAAAATTGTATCTAACAATTTTCGCATACCTTAACTGTGATGGGTGACTCCAGAAAATAATTTCAAGATTTTTCATCATGTCTTACTGTTTTTCCCAATTTTTGGTAATTATAATGGTCTAAAAATGGGAAAAATAGTTCTGATTATCCAAAATTCATGAAAATTTACCAGGATATCATATTATACAGTAGGAGCTTACATAAAAACTTTGAGGATTTTTCTCTACTGTAAACTATTTTTCTCTTATTTTCTAAAGTTAATTGCACTAAAATACACTTAAATACACATAAATACCCAAAACCAGTTTATACATTATGAAAACCACTTTTGATATTTTTCCCAGGTTATTTATACTGTAAATGATGTTACAAAAATTTATGGTGATTTAGTTTAACTGTTTAATATTATTTCTTTAATTAATAACTATTTAAAGGAATAAAACAAGGAAAAATAGAAATACCTACTGTAAAATATCTTTTATATTTTTCCCAGCCTAGTTATGTATAATAACAAATAAATAAAAAGTTTGGGTAATTTTGGAAACTGTTTTCTATTTATTTCAATTTTATTGGAATAAATGCCCATAAATCATAAAATATAATTAAACAGCTTGAAAATCTATTTTTAGATTTTTCCCAGCTTAGTATTGTGTAAGAACAGTTAAATAAAACGCTTGAGAATTTTTGTCCCTCGAATGCTATTTTTCGTGAATTTATGTTTTTATAGAGACTTAAAATTTTGAAAATTAACCTTCCAAAGTTGTAATTAATCGCACGACTTGTAAAATTTCAATATTTCAGAAAAAGTGTAATCAATATATATAAAATCCAATATTAAACATAAATTGGCATTTCCCTATATGTAGAGTTTAGTATATTAGCATTAGATATCGACATAGAAACTCACTAGTGTGTGTGTTTGATGTCGTAGGATCCCGGTAGTAAGACGTTGGTGCATCCCGAAGTACCGCTTGTGCCTACACGAAATACTGTGAGTATTCACGCAATCCCCTATTTTCAGTTTTTATGTTTTAGGGTGGAAAAGCATGTCTAGAAAACTATTGTTTGCTTAATGTATTTAAATTGTTTATTATCAAACATGATTGCTATTGTATTGCTATGTTTCTTTATGTATGTTTATGCAACACGAAACATGAGAACTTATCGTACTAAGGCCCTTCCGTTATCTCTAACCATTAACTCTTTGAGCCAATGGTCATTATGGATAGCGCTATTAGGAATTGACAACTCCTCACTCGCCCGAATCGCTGGAGTGCATGATACCATATTCATCTATGGAACGATAAGCATAGATCTCGATAGGGCTTCAGTCATAGGTTTGGTTGAGACTCATTGTTTGCTCATACACATACAAACTCGTTTCTCGTTATAGCAATAAACTTGTATTCATTAATAGCAATCAACTTGTTTATCATTGAAGCAATGTACTTGTATTTACGAAAAGCCTTATTGTACGCTCGATTTTATAAACTTGTGAACTCACCTACTATTGTCATAGTTGTCGCTCGTTTCACATGCTTTTTCAGGAAATAATTAGTAAGTGGATGTAAAGATTCATCATCAAAGAGCATGCTGCATCGTGTTGAAGCTATTATGAAGTTGTATTTTGAATAATGTTATTTTGAAAAACTTGTATTTTGTTTCTTTTGAAGCTATGGGTTGTAAACTTTAAATACTGCTACGGTGATGTATCTTTATCTTTTGCAATGAAACTGTTATCGTTGTCATACCTTGCGTTTCCGCTTTAGCGGGGTGTGACAGAAGCCAGACTCACTCATGAAGGAACTTGACGAGTCAATGCCCTGACTCGGAGAGTTCAAGGCAATATTCTTTCCTTAAGAACAGAATCGGTGAGTTTTTCATTCAACTCGGCGAGTCTCAACATAGATCGTTCTTCGGATGATGGTGAACTCAACGAGTTGTTCATACAACTCGGCAAGTAGGATGAAGGACTATTGGACATCGGTGTAGAAGGAAAACTCGTCGATTCAATGCCTAACTCGACGAGTAGAGACGGGATTATGGACAATCAAATGGATAGGGACTCGACGAGTTGGGGAGCCAACTCGGTGATTCGGGTCAATTGGAAGTTGACTTTGACTTTGACTCTTGGTTTGGTTAGGGGTAAATGGTTGTTTTACCCTGAGGTCGGTTAGGAGTATTTGACAGAGTGTTTTGTGGGAATTGCAGCCGGAGGATTTCCGGAGCAGCAGCAGCAGACAGACCGTTCCCACGCATATCAGCAGCTACTACAAGGTGAGTTACCTTCCAGTAGCGGTGGGTCTAAGGCCACAATGCCGACCCACTAGTAGGAGACGTATGATAGATGATTGTCTTTGTGATATCATCTAGGTTTGCTACTACCTGATATGTTATATGCTAGCATGATATTTTGTATGTGATCGTAGTAGAGTTTGGTTGTTAGGACCAAAGGGTAGTCAGACACCCTAAATACGTCTGACAGTATGTGATGATATGTTTGCATGCTGGCTTGTTATGTTATATGCGATAGAGGTAGTAGGAGGGGACCAATCCCTAAGTTCGGTTGTTAGGACCGAACGGTAGTTCAGGCACCCCAGATATGTCTGATAATATGTTATGTTATGATATATGTGATAGTAGCAGTAGGGGGTGAAATAGTCCTCGAGGATCAGTCATTAGGTCGATGGGTAGTCAGCACCTCAGAATGGCTTTACATGGGAAGTCAGCACCCCAGAACGGCTTGACACGGATAGGTCAGCACCCCAGAATGGCCGTACCGGGTAAGTCGGGCACCCCAGAATTGCTCGGCAGTATGTATGATATGTGATTGTATGGTATGTGGTATGATGGGGGAACTCACTAAGCTTCGTGCTTACAGTTTTCAGTTTTGATTTCAGGTACCTCTTCTTCGAAGGGGAAGGAGTTGGCGCGATAACGGCACATCACATACACGCCTTGTATTCCGCACTATGAGCTGGCGTTTCAGGTACCTTTTAAAAATGAAATTTTTGGCTCGTATTTTTAGGACGTTACAAGTTTGGGGGAGATTTTTAGCACCTGGTTCCTGGTACGTAAAAATTTTCTAAGTATTTTGCAAATTTAGCCTTGGACTCGGCGAGTTATAGGCCCGACTCGCCGAGTAGAGACGGGATATGGAACACGTTTAAGTTGGCGACTCGGCGAGTCCATATCCTGGTCTCGGCAAGTCCCCGCTGTCTTTTAAACCCTAATTCCAAGGGTTTGCACCCTATTTAAACCAACCTTATGCGCCGCAAGCTCGCCCCCTTCACCCTCATAGCTCCCTATATCGTCCAACCCTTGTTCCTTGTGAGATTGATGTGCTTTGGTGTGTTTTCTTGAAGATTTTGAGAGAACAGGAGAGTAGATCAAGAAGAGAAGAAGTAGGCCATACATCTTGGTGTTATTCCAATGATTTCCTTGAGGTATAACTCAGTTTCCCTCTGTTTCCATGCTTATAGTCCCTTATAGCTCCATTAAAGTCCTTCTTGAGCCATTTCCAAACTCGATTACGAATTTGGGGTTTGTAATAAGCTGATTAACCTTTAGATCTAGGCATGGTTGAGCTCCAGGAGCTCGAATCTACTGTCTTTATGGAGCCATATTGCATGAAAGCCGTAGATCTACTCTTTTAGTGCATTTTGAATCCTAAAACCTTCATTTGTGTTTATTTACAGGTAAAGTTGGAAACTTTACGTGTTAATCGAGCCTTAGGAACCTATATCTATGTATGGCATGAGCTGGATTCAAGCAAAATCGAGTATATAGTATTTGCATGAGAAAGACTCGGCGAGTCGAGTCGCGAGTCCCCGAGTTTTCCCCTTTTCGTGTTGCTGGGTGGAGTAGTGAGTCATGGGGTGTGACTCAGTGGGTTGGAAGCCAGACTCACTCATGAAGGAACTCGGCGCGTCAATGCCCTGACTCGGCGAGTTCAAGGCAATCTTCTTGCCTCAAGAATAGACTCGGCGAGTTGTTCATTCAACTCGGCGAGTCTCAACATAGATTGTTCTTCGGATGAAGATGAACTCGACGAGTTGTTCATACAACTCGATGAGTAGGATGAAGGATTATTGGACATCGGTTTAGAAGGAAAACTCATCGATTCAATGCCTAACTCGACGAGTAGAGAAGGGATTATGGACAATCAAATGGATAGGGACTCGACGAGTTGGCGAGTTGTGTCAACTGGAAGTTGACTTTTACTTTGACTCTTTGTTTGGTTAGGGGTAAGTGTTCATTTTACCCTTAGGTAGGTTATCAGTATTTGACTGAGTGTTTGGTGGGAATTGTAGACAGAGGATTTCCAGAGCAGCAGCAGCAGACAGACCGTTCCCACGCAGATCAGCAGCTACTATGAGGTGAGTTACCTTCCAGTAGCGGTGGGTCTAAAGCCACAATGTCAGCCCATCAGTAGGAGACGTATGATAGATGACTGTCTTTGTGATATCATCTAGGTTTGCTACTACCTGATATGTTATATGCTAGCATGATATGTTGTATGTGATAGTAGATATGTTGTATGTGATAGTAGTCGAATTCGGTTGTTAGGACCTGTCACACCCCGAAAACCGAAGGCGGAAACATTTCCGGCGTTGACTCCACGTTGAGTTTCAAATCCAATGCACATAGTAAGTAAAGTAAAACAACCATTACATTACATAATAAAAGTTTTACAGTTGTTTCAAAAGTAAAGTTTGTACAGTTGTGATACATAATATATATAAACAAAATGAAACGGATCTTCATGTACTCCGTCTTCGAGCAAAAGGATCTTCGGGTACCTGTTCTAACATTGACCTGAGAACACAAGCGGTTTGAAAATCAGCATAAAGCTGGTGAGTTCATAAGCGGTTTTTGTTTGTGAAAATGTTTCGAGTTTCCTTTCTGTTTCTGAAATGTTATATGCACCAAGAAAATCCCATATTTTCTTAATAGTTGGTTATTGTTTCCCAATTGTAAAGTATAGTAACTTTGTACACTGAAAACATGTTTATTCATGTGAAAATGTATAGTTGGATATCTGACTGGTTAAACTGTTCTGTTTACTTATCATGTGTTACCAGGAAAGTCCCATATTGTATGTTACAAATTGTAAAAGATGTAATGTTATCCAGTTTGTTACTCTTTCTAGTTATGTAAGTGTTACCCAGGAAAGCCCCATGCTTTCCTGCATGTAGGTTCTTAATGTAAACGATGTTAAAGATGTAAAAGATGTAATCGTGATTAGGTTACATGTTTTTCCCCAGAAAAGTCCCGTACTTTCCTGATTGTTAGTTACAGAACGTGAAAGATGTAAAAGATGTAAAAGATGTATAAAGTGGTTCATTATTACTGTAAATAAATCTCTGTTATCCTAATTGCGAGTTCCATAACCATACAATAGACTAAAACCTGTGGCAATAAGTAGTCCACATGTGGCAATAAGTCGTCCACATACTTATGACTTTCGTCACCCTTGAACCATTTCGGTTCGGCTGTAGCTAGCAGCCAGGTGTGGGGTAGTCAGCCCCGTATAGATCTATACACTCAAGTCACGCTCTCTAAATACCAGAGATTCTGGTTATGGGTGTAGTCCTCTACTCGCGTAATCTGGGTGGAGTGTTCTCCGAGGACGTGTCTCCAATCATACAGGAATAACAAATTTACTAGTAATAATATGATAGTCCTCCACTCGTGTATGTGTGTGGAGTGTTACCGAGGACAAAACAGTGTACACGTATTACGTTCAAATGTTTTAATGTCATGCTTTTAACTGATAAAATGTGGAAAGCCATTAGTGAAATATATGTAAAACATACTAGTTTAAAGACCCATTTCACAAATATATGTTACGTGATCTGTATGTTCAATCTGTTATCAGTTGTAGTAATCAGTTATAAAAGCATAAGAATATGAAACACACATTTGAAAACATGTTTTGAGTACAAGAATTTCCTTGTACTTTGCTTGTGTTCCCCCCCTGAAAACAGTGAAAAACAGTGAAAAAGGGTAAGGGTATGAACTCACCAGACTCGGAAATGTGTCGGTTTTGAATGCTAGATGTTGGTTCGAGGTTTGACTACTCGCGATGTTCTTATGTAAAATGAAATAATGTCCATATATATACAATTAGGGATATATTCACTAATCATATGGAACATTACACTCCAATGAGGTTAAACACCTCAAAACGAACGTTTGGAGTGACCCGGGTGACATCTTCGGACGTGTAATGGCACTAGGGACTTGAGTTTACTCCCCAAGAGTAAAAATTTTAGAGAGTTTACAACTATGGAACACACACATACATGAGTTTACGGCCGTAAACTCATGTGGGTGTGGTTTTGATGGTTTAAGGGCTCAAATGGACATAGGGATTGCTAGAATGGATTATCTAAAATGCATTGGAACACTTTGAATGAATTTATACCATTTAAAACATGAGTTTACGGCCACACTCATAGAGTTTACGGCCGTAAACTCACCCTTGGCTAAGAATGGTTAATTTGAACTATTTAGGGCAATCACATGTGATTCAAACTAATTTTCTAATCATTGTTATGAATTTAGATTACCATTTTACAAACTTATAGGAGTTTACGGCCTAGGAGGAGTTCTTTGGCCGTAAACTCACTTATGTAGGGTATATGTTGTGTTTAAGGTCTCCAAACCATTTTTAGATGAATCTAGGATTTACCACAAAGCCATTGGTTGAGTTTGAAAGCATTTTGACATGTTTAAGGGCACTAAATCATCATTTAAGAGGAGTTTACGGCCCAAGAGTATGTCTTGACCATAAACTCATTTTTATTACTCAAAAATCAAGTTTAAATTGTTCCAAGTCTAGATTAGCAAGCCCAAAGGTCATATCTAAGTCCCAACTATGATTTGGAAGGGTTAATTGGCTCAAAAACCCTTTGAATATGAGTTTACGGCCCAAGAATGATCCTTGGCCATAAACTCCTTCGAACCTCATAAAATTCATGTTTTAATTGTTTAGAGTCCATATCTTGAAGTTCCTTGGCCATATCTAAAGTCCAAATGAGTTTAGGAAGGAGTTTAAGGGCTTAAAACCCATCAAATTGGTGTTTACGGCCTAGGCATGATCCTGGGCCATAAACTCACATATGTTGTCCTATTTTGTGATTAAATGTCGAATTTGGAAGCCAAACATGCTATAGATTAAGGCTAGGAAGGTACCTTAGAGATTTGAAGCCTTAAATTTGAGTTTTGATCTCTTAAACTTGGATGAGGAGAGAGGTGGGTAGTGTTTAGTGGTAAATTGACCAAAGGCTTCAAATGAAGTCTTAAACACGTTTATATAGTGTTTAAGTTTCGGACACGGTGGAATTCTACCCGATACCGGTGTTAGTCGAGGTTTTTGGTCGTACCCGATTGAGTTACCGTAACCCGATACGGTAATTTCTAGAAATATTCCGATCACTAAAGTTGGGTGTTAAAATGATTTCTAAATGTACTAAGACACCCATTAAGTCATTTTAAATGTGTACCAGAAAATGACTTAATTACATGGAAGATCGGAAATCGAAATTGGAAACGACGATTGGTTGCGCGAATTGTACTACGAAAGAGTTACAATAAAATGATACGGAAATTTCGGGTTGTTACATTATCCCCCCGTTAAAGGGAATTTCGTCCCGAAATTCAAGTTTAGAACATAAGACAAGATACAAATCATGGATAAGAAAAGAGTTGTGGATACTTCTGTTTCATTGAATCTTCCCGTTCCCAAGTGAATTCCGGTCCCCGTTTGGCATTCCAGCGAACCTTCACTAACGGGATGCGACTTTGTTTTGTACGTTTGACTTCTCGATCCATGATTTCGATCGGTTCCTCCACAAAGTTGAGGTTTTCATTGATATCGATCTTGTCTAAAGGAATTGTTAGGGTTTCATCGAATAGGCACTTTTTGAGATTTGAAACATGGAAGACAGGATGAATGTTACTCAGTTCGTGAGGTAAATGGAGTTTATAGGCAACTGGACCGATCCTGGAGAGGATCTCAAAGGGTCCAATGTACCTTGGATTAAGTTTCCCACGCTTACCAAAGCGTACAGTGCCTTTCCAGGGCGAGACTTTTAACAGAACACGGTCTCCAACCTGGAATTCTAGTGGTTTCCGACGATTGTCAGCGTAACTCTTTTGACGATCACGTGAGGCTTTCAGTCGGTTACGGATTTGGATGATCTTTTCGGTAGTTTCGCGGATGATTTCAGGACCAGTGAGAGCACTGTCGGGGACTCGACTCCTGTCTAACTGTGTATCCCCCACCTCGGCCCAGCACAGAGGGGATCTGCACTTACGACCGTATAGGGCTTCGAACGGAGCAGCCCTAATACTGGTGTGGTAACTGTTGTTGTACGAGAATTCAATCAAGGATAGATGTGTGTCCCACGACTTTCCAAAGTCAATGACACACGCCCTAAGCATGTCCTCCAGGGTTTGGATTGTTCTCTCACTCTGTCCATCGGTCTGAGGATGATATGTCGTGCTCATATCTAGTTTGGTTCCAAGGGATTTCTGAAGAGATTACCAGAATCTGGAGGTAAACCTACTATCTCGATCAGAGATAATGGATACAGGTACACCGTGTAGACGTACTACCTCCTGGATGTAGATTCGCGCGAGTCTTTCCATCTTGTATGTTTCTTTAATTGGAATGAAGTGAGCGGATTTTGTCAAACGATCGACAATTACCCAAATGGTATCGTACCCACTAGAACACTTGGGTAGTTTGGTGATGAAGTCCATGGTAATCATCTCCTATTTCCACTCGGGAATCTCGGGTTGTTGGAGCAGACCTGAAGGATTCTGATGTTCGACTTTGACTTTAGCGCAAGTCAGACACTTGCCCACGAATGTAGCTATCTCAGCTTTCATGTTTGGCCACCAATATTGTTTCTTGAGATCCAGGTACATCTTGTCCGACCCCAGGTGAACAGAGTATTTGGTTCTGTGTGCTTCCTCCAGGACTATTTCCCTGAATCCACCGGATTTGGGAATCCAGATTCGATTCATGAAACAGCGAACTCCATCACCTCTAATCTCAAGTTTCTTTTCCATCCCTCTCAAGGTTTCATCTGACACGTTCTCGGGTTTGAGGGCTGTTAACTGGGCTTCTCGGATTTGTATGGGTAAGTTGGAATGGATGGTCATCGTCTGGTTCCTCACTTTGTGGCTTGCACTATCCTTTCGGCTAAAGGCATCTGCTACCACATTGGCCTTGCCGGGGTGGTAATGGATTTCACACTCATAATCACTGAGTAATTCTACCCATCACCGTTGCCTCATGTTTAAGTCTTTCTGATTAAAGATGTGTTGCAGACTCTTGTGATCAGTGAAGATTGTGCATTTGGTTCCATAGAGATAATGTCTCCAAATCTTCAATGCGAAGACTACTGCTCCTAGTTCCAGGTCATGTGTGGTATAGTTGACCTCGTGTGCTTTCAGCTGTCTAGAGGCATAGGCAATCACCTTTCCTCTTTGCATAAGCACACAGCCTAAACCTTGATTAGACGCATCGCAGTAGACAACGAAGTCCTCTGTCCCTTCAGGCAGAGATAGAACAAGCGCGCTGCATAAGGCTTTCTTCAATGTTTGGAATGCGGTTTCTTGTTTATCACTCCAAAAAAAGGGTACACCTTTCTGTGTCAGAGTGGTTAAAGGTTTGGCAATTTTGGAAAAGTTCTGAATGAATCGTTGATAGTAGCCGGCGAGACCCAAGAATTGACGAATTTCTGTGGGTGTTTTCGGTGCCGACCAATTCTCTATCGCTTTAATCTTGGAAGGATCTACATGAATACCCTCCTCGCTTACCACGTGACCGAGGAAAGTTACCTTCCGTATCCAGAATTCACATTTGGAAAATTTCGCGTATAGCTTTTCGGATCTAAGGGTTTCCAACACTAGCCTTAAGTGTTGCTTGTGGTCTTCTTCGCTTTTGGAGTATACGAGGATTTCGTCAATGAACACGATAACGAATTTGTCTAAGAAGGGATGGCACACCCGGTTCATCAAGTCCATGAACACAGCCGATGCATTGGTTAGACCGAAGGGCATCACTACGAACTTGTAGTGTCCATACCGAGTCCTAAAAGCTGTCTTGGGAACATCATTCTCCTGGACTCGTAACTGATGGTACCCTGACCGAAGGTCTATCTTAGAAAAGTAGCTGGCTCCCTGGAGTTGATCGAAGAGGTCATCTATTCTTGGAAGAGGATATCGGTTCTTAACGGTTAACTTGTTCAGTTCACGATAATCGATACACATCCGAAAGGATCCATCTTTCTTTTTGACAAACAGAATCGGAGCTCCCCAGGGTGAGGAACTTGGTCTAATGAATCCTTTACTGAGCAACTCATTGAGTTGACTGGATAACTCCTGCATTTCTGTCGGAGCTAAGCGATACGGAGATTTTGCTACGGGGGTAGCTCCAGGAATTAGGTCAATACGGAACTCGACCTGACGTTCGGGAGGAATTCCTGGAAGTTCTTCGGGAAACACATCAAGAAAGTTACAGACTTCGGGGATGCTCGCGAGGTCTCTAACTTCTTGTTTCTCGTTGATCACATGAGCTAAGAATGCAACACACTCTTTTCGAAGGAGCTTTCGAGCTTTGATGCAAGAAATGATATGAAGGTTGGAACTGAGTGTATCGCCATAGATTACGAGAGTTTGATTCGAAGGAAGATTGAGACAGATAGCTTTTTCGTAACAAAGAATGTCAGCATGATTGGGGCTCAACCAATCCATGCCAATGATAACATCAAAGCTCTTAATGGAAATGGGCATGAGATCTATAGGAAATGAATGATCGTTTAAGGTAAGCGTACAACCTATGAATACATCGTTAGCGCTTTCTTTCTCACCGTTAGCCATCTCGATGGTAAACGTTTCAGTTAGTGGTTGAGGATTTGGTTTTAGATTATGTTTGAATGCATGAGCAACAAAACTCCTTTCAACACCCGAATCGAAAAGAATACTAGCATATGAGTTGTCGAGAAGGAACGTACCCGAAACAACAGTGGGATCAGCAACTGCTTCCTCCCGTCCCATGGTTAGAACCCTTCCAGTGTTATCGGCAGTTGACTTCTTGGGACAGTTCCTTTTAAAGTGTCCAACTTCTCCACAGTTGTAGCAGGCTTGACTAACACCTGCTCCCGATGATTGGTTGGCTGATTGAGTAGGAGTTCTGCAGTATCGAACTGTGTGCTCTTTCTTACCACAGTTGGTGCAAGACAATTCTCGACAGGGACCAGGATGATGATGGTATTTACACTTGTCACACAGAGGGAGGTTACCAACATATTTACTGGTAGGAGTTGAGGCTGTGGATCCCATGACAGAAACAGCAGCAACAGGAGTAGTAGTAGCAGCATGGATCGCTACCGTCTGTTGTTTCTTGGATGATCCTTGAGAAGATTGACCCTTCTTCTTCTTCTTCCAGAATTTCCTTTTTTCACCACTCCTTTGAGTCGGCTCAGAAGTGGTAGTGATTTCTTTAACATCGTCGCTGTGATCAATCAGAATTTGGGCTAAAGTCTTGGCACTATCATAGGTATCTGGACGAGCAGCCAAAACATGACTCTTTATTGGTTAAGATAACCCCCAAATGAACCTTTCGATCTTTTTGTTTTCAGGAGTGACTAATCCCGGGCAGAGAAGTGCGAGATCATCAAATCGGGAAGTATATGCAGCAATGTCGGAACCTTTCATCTTCAGGTTCCAGAGCTCGTGCTCTAATTTCTGCATTTCACCACGGGGGCAATACTCGACAATGTGAAGTTCTTTCATGGCCTCCCAGCCCATGGCATTGGCTACGGGTAAGGTCAGAGATTTGACTCGGCCATTCCACCAAGTCAAGGCTTTATCAACGAAGGTACAGGCTGCGAACTTGACTTTATCAGACTCCGCACAAGCACAGATTTCAAAGATGGACTCTATTTTCTCGAACCATCGACACCTCCAGCGCCATTAAGGGATGTTGGTTTTGCGTTCATGAAATCCTTGTAGGAACCCCCTCTTTGGTGTCCCTGGCTACCTTCAGGGTTTTGAGATTGAGTACCACCACCTGAACCACTAGGGTTCATTTGTGACATAGCTGCTACCATTGCAGCTGTCATCATTGTCTGGAGTGATGCTAGGTCAAACTGGGGAGGAGGTGGCGGCGAGGAAGGATTGTTGTTGTTCTTTGAGCTAGGTCTCTTTCGGGGAGGCATCTTGATCTAATAAGATCAAGAAAGAGAGGATGGTAAGTCCTCTATATCGAATCGATAGACATGACAGTTATATGATTCGAGTAAGCGATAAAGCAGGAAAGAGTTATCGAACAGATAATTTATCGCTAGGAGTAATCACAGAAAACCACTCGAATAAGGATTACTACAGAGTATCGGGATCGAGAAATACTCCTATAGTATTTCATGAATTGTTTACGACAGTGATTCGATGTTTGGGATATTAGGATAAGTTTTAGGCATGCCACATACCACAGTCACTCCCAAGCACATGTTGGCCGTGTCTCGAATGAATATAGTTGGCCAGGCCATATTGACCCTACACACGACTACATAACTACCCAGATTTAACCATAGTACACAACACCCAATTACTTATGTTCGGTTCTACTTGTGGTTACGGATGACAACGGTTCAGTATACTTGTACACTTTTGAAAATACTTGTAGTTTGAAGATACTTTTAATTCAGAGCACTTAGGACCTTTAGTGTTTATAGTTTTATACCATGTAAGGTTTGGTATACTTCATTCACTATAAACAAGGGCTCTGAAACCAATCTGTCACACCCCGAAAACCGAAGGCGGAAACATTTCCGGGGTTGACTCCACGTTGAGTATCAAATCCAATGCACATAGTAAGTAAAGTAAAACAACCATTACATTACATAATAAAAGTTTTACAGTTGTTTCAAAAGTAAAGTTTGTACAGTTGTGATACATAGTATATATAAACAAAATGAAACGGATCTTCATGTACTCCGTCTTCGAGCAAAAGGATCTTCGGGTACCTGTTCTAACGTTGACCTGAGAACACAAGCGGTTTGAAAATCAGCATAAAGCTGGTGAGTTCATAAGCGGTTTTTGTTTGTGAAAATGTTTCGAGTTTCCTTTCTGTTTCTGAAATGTTATATGCACCAAGAAAATCCCATATTTTCTTAATAGTTGGTTATTGTTTCCCAATTGTAAAGTATAGTAACTTTGTACACTGAAAACATGTTTATTCATGTGAAAATGTATAGTTGGATATCTGACTGATTAAACTGTTCTGTTTACTTATCATGTGTTACCAGGAAAGTCCCATACTTTCCTTATTGTATGTTACAAATTGTAAAAGATGTAATGTTATCCAGTTTGTTACTCTTTCTAGTTATGTAAGTGTTACCCAGGAAAGCCCCATGCTTTCCTGCATGTAGGTTCTTAATGTAAATGATGTTAAAGATGTAAAAGATGTAATCGTGATTAGGTTCCATGTTTTTCCCCAAAAAAGTCCCGTACTTTCCTGATTGTTAGTTACAGAACGTGAAAGATGTAAAAGATGTAAAAGATGTATAAAGTGGTTCATTATTACTGTAAATAAATCTCTGTTATCCTAATTGCGAGTTCCATAACCATACAATAGACTAAAACCTGTGGCAATAAGTAGTCCACATGTGGCAATAAGTTGTCCACATACTTATGACTTTCGTCACCCTTGAACCATTTCGGTTCGACTGTAGCTAGCAGCCAGGTGTGGGGTAGTCAGCCCCGTATAGATCTATACACTCAAGTCACGCTCTCTAAATAACAGAGATTCTGGTTATGGGTGTAGTCCTCCACTCGCATAATCTGGGTGGAGTGTTCTCCGAGGACGTGTCTCCAATCATACAGGAATAACAAATTTACTAGTAATAATATGATAGTCCTCCACTCGTGTATGTGTGTGGAGTGTTACCGAGGACAAAATAGTGTACACGTATTACGTTCAAATGTTTTAATGTCATGCTTTTAACTGATAAAATGTGGAAAGCCATTAGTGAAATATATGTAAAACATACTAGTTTAAAGACCCATTTCACAAATATATGTTACGTGATCTGTATGTTCAATCTGTTATCAGTTGTAGTAATCAGTTATAAAAGCATAAGAATATGAAACACACATTTGAAAACATGTTTTGAGTACAAGAATTTCCTTGTACTTTGCTTGTGTTCCCCCCACTGAAAACAGTGAAAAACAGTGAAAAAGGGTAGGGGTATGAACTCACCGGACTCGGAAACGTGTCGGTTTTGAATGCTAGATGTTGGTTCGAGGTTTGACTACTCGCGATGTTCCTATGTAAAATGAAATAATGTCCATATATATACAATTAGGGATATATTCACTAATCATATGGAACATTACACTCCAATGAGGTTAAACACCTCAAAACGAACGTTTGGAGTGACCCGGGTGACATCTTCGGACGTGTAATGGCACTAGGGACTTGGGACTTGAGTTTACTCCCCAAGAGTAAAAATTTTAGAGTGTTTACAACTATGGAACACACACATACATGAGTTTACGGCCGTAAACTCATGTGGGTGTGGTTTTGATGGTTGAAGGGCTCAAATGGACATAGGGATTGCTAGAATGGATTATCTAAAATGCATTGGAACACTTTGAATGAATTTATACCATTTAAAACATGAGTTTACGGCCACACTCATAGATTTTACGGCCGTAAACTCACCCTTGGCTAAGAATGGTTAATTTGAACTATTTAGGGCAATCACATGTGATTCAAACTAACTTTCTAAGCATTGTTATGAATTTAGATTACCATTTTACAAACTTATAGGAGTTTATGGCCTAGGAGGAGTTCTTTGGCCCTAAACTCACTTATGTAGGGTATATGTTGTGTTTAAGGTCTCCAAACCATTTTTAGATGAATCTAGGATTTACCACAAAGCCATTGGTTGAGTTTGAAAGCATTTTGACATGTTTAAGGGCACTAAATCATCATTTAAGAGGAGTTTACGGCCCAAGAGTATGTCTTGGCCATAAACTCATTTTTGTTACTCAAAAATCAAGTTTAAAGTGTTCCAAGTCTAGATTAGCAAGCCCAAAGGTCATATCTAAGTCCCAACTATGATTTGGAAGGGTTAATTGGCTCAAAAACCCTTTGAATATGAGTTTACAGCCCAAGAATGATCCTTGGTCGTAAACTCCTTCAAACCTCATAAAATTCATGTTTTAATTGTTTAGAGTCCATATCTTGAAGTTCCTTGGCCATATCTAAAGTCCAAATGAGTTTAGGAAGGAGTTTAAGGGCTTAAAACCCATCAAATTGGTGTTTACGGCCTAGGCATGATCCTGGGCTGTAAACTCACATATGTTGTCCTATTTTGTGATTAAATGTCGAATTTGGAAGCCAAACATGCTATAGATTAAGGCTAGGAAGGTACCTTAGAGATTTGAAGCCTTAAATTTGAGTTTTGATCTCTTAAACTTGGATGAGGAGAGAGGTGGGTAGTGTTTAGTGGTAAATTGACCAAAGGCTTCAAATGAAGTCTTAAACACGTTTATATAGTGTTTAAGTTTCGGACACGGTGGAATTCTACCCGATACCGGTGTTAGCCGAGGTTTTTGGTCGTACCCGATTGAGTTACCGTAACCCGATACGGTAATTTCTAGAAATATTCCGATCACTAAAGTTGGGTGTTAAAATGATTTCTAAATGTACTAAGACACCCATTAAGTCATTTTAAATGTGTACCAGATAATGACTTAATTACATGGAAGATCGGAAATCGAAATTGGAAACGACGATTGGTTGCGCGAATTGTACTACGAAAGAGTTACAATAAAATGATACGGAAATTTCGGGTTGTTATAGGACCGAAGGGTAGTTAGACACCCAAGATACGTCTGACAGTATGTGATGATATGTTTTCATGTTGGCTTTTTATGTTATATGCGATAGAGGTAGTATGAGGGGACCGGTCCCCAAGTTCGGTTGTTAGGACCGAAGAGTAGTTCAGGCAACCCAGATATGTCTGATAATATGTTATGTTATGATATATGTGATAGTAGCAGTAGGGGGTGAAATAGTCCCCGAGGATCGGTCGTTTGGGTCGATGGCTAGTCAACACCCTATAATGGCTTGACATGGGTAGTCAGCACCCCAGAACAGCTTGACACGGGTAGGTTAGCACCCCATAATGGCCGTACCGGGTAAGTCGGGCACCCCAGGATTGCCCGGCAGTATGTATGATATGTGATTGTATGGTATGTGGTATAATGGGGGAACTCACTAAGCTTTGTGTTTATAGTTTTCAATTTTGGTTTCAGGTACCTCTTCTTCGAAGGGGAATGAGCTGGAGCGGTAGCGGCACATCACATACATGCCTTGTATTTCGCACTATGAGATCTTCCTGGGGATTTGTACTCTAACATTGTTATGTTTTTATAAACTGGTTTCTAGACACGCACAAATTTTATGAAATGATATGATTGGTGAATCTTTTATTTCTAATGTTTTGCTAAGTATGTGTTTTAAAAATGTAGTTTTTGGCTCGCATTTTTGGGAAATTATATCAACCTTTTCAAGTTAAAAGGGAGAATGATCAACCTTCCCTTGAATCAAAAGTTGAAGGATTCCAAGATACAACAGAGAAATTTGTTGATTTCGATTCTATTCAGGATAACAATGACAACGCCTTCAGCAAACGAGAGAGAGGAAAGAAGGTTTGGTGTAAGGAATGAAAGGGTCAAACTTGCTATTTATAGGGTGTTTTAAGAAAGTTCACTTCATGGACATGACATGTTCATGTCGTGGCGCAAGGCTGAATCAATTCGTAGGCTTCCCATCTGCATTCTAGCTCTGAAAGGTGTCCAGATGACATTCCATGTTGTTGAATACCTAAGTTCACGTCGTAAACTTCCATGAGTCATATCGTAGCCTTACCACATGCTTTCTAGCCTTGATTAGTGTCCTTGATTAATTTCGTGTCGTGGACATAATTTTTACGTCGTGAACTTGAGGTGGCTAGGGTTTCTGCCACGTGTCATGCCCTTAGACAACTACATTATCAGAAGGTCATAACTTTTGCATACGAACTCCGTTTTTGACGTTCTTTATATCCACGCGTAGTTGGAGACATACTTTAAAACTTTCTTTTAGATCACTATGGCTAAAAATTACTTTAATGTAAACTCACATTTTACGATTCCCGCTGTCGTGCCGGTTTGTCGCGAAACTTCGACATATCATAACTTCTTCGTTATAACATGGATTTCAACAGTGTATATATATATAGAACCCTTGTGACATGCACTATAACTTTGTTAAGATTATTTATTCTACACAATCTTCTATCAAAAATTCATTTTTGACGCTTATTTTCTCTAAATTGACTAGCCTGAATCCGTGGGTGTTACATTTTCTACTCTATGTCTAATCAAATGGTATTTTTTGTTGATACGCCTCGATCTGCAATGATCTCTTGGTTCATTTTTCAAGGAAAATGATCCTTCATTATCACATAAAGTCTCCATTAGCTCCTTTATAGCTGGCACAACTTCATGGTCTGAGTTGAACTTCTTCAACCATATATCCTCCTTCGATGCTTCACTTGCTGCTATGTACTCTGATTTACAGGTATAATTATCCACCATCTTCTGTTTGGAACATTCCCATGTTACCATTCCTCCATTAAGGGTAAAAACCCAACCAGATTGCAAATAGAAGTTTTCTCTGTGTGTCTGAAAATTGGTGTCACAATACCCAGTTAATCTTAAGTAAACACTGCCACCAAGTACAATGACCCAGTCCTTGGTTCTTCATAGATACTTAAGAATATTCTTAACCTCCATCCAATGAGTCTAGCCGGATTTCTCTGAAAATAACTAATATTCTTAACCGCCATCCAATGAGTTCTACCCACATTTCCCTAATAACGACTAACCATGCTCAAAGGAAAAGTCACGTCAGGATGAGTACATGTTATAACATACATGATCATTCCAACAGTACAAGCATATGGAACTCAAATCATTTGTGCTATCTCTACATCGGTACTCAGAATCCAAGTCTTACTCAGTTTGCTATTACTTTGTATTGGCAGTTCTCCCTTCTTGGAATTCTCAATACTAAAACGTTTTAGTACCTTATCCAATTATGTACTTCGACTAAGTCCCATTAGCCTTTTACTCATATCTCTAAAAATCCTTATCCCTAGAATATAATCGGCCTCTCCTAGATCCTTCATAGTGAATCAATTTTCAAGCCAAGACTTAACTTCTTGCAAAGTTGGAATGTCTTTGCCTATAAAAAGTATTTCATCAACATACAAAACAAAGAAGATTACTATACTCCCACTAATTTTGAGATATACACAAGATTCATATTCAGTTCTAGAGAAGCCAAACTCTTTAAATTTCTCATCAAAGAAAAGATTCATCTGCAAGAAGCTTGTTTCACTCCATAGATTGATTTCTCAAGCTTACACACTCTATTTGGATACTTTATATCCATAAAACCCTCTGACTGACTCATGTACACATCCTTAACTAGCTTCCTATTAAGGAAGGTGGTTTTGACACCCATCTGCTAAAGTTCATAATCATGAAATGCATTTATCACTAACATCACCCTAATAGATTTAATCTTTATGACTACTGAGAAGGTCTCATCATATTCAACCCCTAACATTTAAGAAAAGCCCTTTGCAACCAGTCGAGCCTTAAAAGCATGTACCTTTCCATCCATGTAGCTCTTTTTCTTGAAAATCCATTTGCACCCAACTGTCTTACGATTTGATACATTGTCAACCAAATTCCAAACCTGGTATTCATTCATGGACTTGATCTCATTGTCCATTGCCTCTTTCCACTTGGCAGACTTAGGGCCCTTCATCTTTTCCTTGTAGCTTGAAGTTTCATCTGAATTGACCAATGTATTATCACTTATAAATGTATCACAGTCTGTAGAAATATGGAAACTATAAAACTCAGGTGGCATTCTAACTTAATTGGAATGCCTAAGAGGTAATGACTCATCCATTGGTTCATCCAGAATTTATTCCTTAGTTTGAGCGCTAGTATTTTCAAAGTTCCTTCATAGTTATAATCTTGAATTTCTTCCATATCAATGGTACTCCCACTATCCTATATGCATATGAGCTCTCTTTCGTGAAAGACACCCCTTCATGCTACAAAGACCACATTGTCACTAGGTCTATAGAACAAGTATCCAAAGGAATTTTATGGGTAACCGATGAAAATACATCTCTCACTTCGAGGTTCAATCTTTTCGTGAGTCTCTCGTATAGCGAAATCTTCACAATCCCAAACCTTGATATGTGCTAACGAGGGAGCTTTCCTTATCCACATTTCTTGAGATGTTTTAGGAACTTCCTTTTTCGGGACACGCTTAAGAATGCAGGTGCCAATCACGAAGGCATCCCCCCAGAAATATATTAGAAGAGAATCTCGACTCATCATGGAACGAACCATATCGAACAAGGTCTAATTACGTCTCTAAGCCACACCATTAAGTTGTGGTATTCTAGGAGGAGTCAATTGTGAAACTATTCCACATTTCTTGAAGTATTTGTGGAACTTGATATGAAGATACCCGTCGCCTCTATCAGGTCTAACCATCTTTATCTTCCTGCCCAATTTATTCTAGACTTCTTGTTAAAACTCTTTGAACTTTTCAAAGGTTTCTGACTTATTCTTGATTAAGTAGATATACCCATATCTACTATAATCATCAGTAAAAGTCACATAGAATCATTTTGCATCCCTTGTGGTGTATCTAGAAGGTCCACAAGCATCTATGTGTATCGGATCCAACAATCCTTCACCTCTTTCACAAGAACCAAAAGGTGGTTTTATCATCTTACCTAGGAAACAATACTCGTATGTATCATCTGAGATTTACTCAAATGATTCCAAAACTCCATCCTTTTGGAGTTGGGCCATGCGTTTCTTATTAACATGTCCAATATGACAATGCCACAAGCACGGTTTGTCTATACCATTAGACGAATCAATATGAAAAACACTATTCTCTAAATTGTTTATAATCATCATAGTTTCATACACACCATCACAAGGTAACGCTTCAAAATAAAACACACCATTTTTATAAGCAGAAATAGAACCATTCTTATCATCAAAAGAATATCAAAAACCTTGTTTAAATAAAGCATGAAATGAAATGATATTTCGTGTCATCTTTGACGAGTAGCAATAATTCAATAAATCTAAGCCTAACCCACCATTAAGCACTAAGCTATAAACTCCAATCTTGGTAACAGGTGAATATCGCATATTACCCATGATCAAGTTGATCCTTCCATGCTCCACAACCTTACTTCTTCTTATCCCCTGTAAATCAGAACAAATGTGAAACCCACATCCTGTATCATGGACCCAAGAGTGATAATATGATGAGTTATTAGATAAAATAGTGTAAATACCTGTTGAGGTTGGCTTCACTTTGCCATCCTTAATATCTTGCAAGTATTTTTGGCATCTTTGTTTCGAATGCCCCTTGTCATTGCAGTAAAAGCAATTGTCCCCCTTTTGGTCGGAAACAAGGGGAGCATCAGAACTGGACTTTCCTTTGGGTCCACTACTAGATGACCTAACTTGGGACTTCCCCTTCCAGTTCATCTTGGGAGGACACATTTTCCCTCAGCCGATGACCAAAACAAAAGTAGCAGTAGGAGTGGAGGCGTCACGTTTTCCCTTCATTCCTGCTTCATTTGTTCGTATGAGGTTGTGCAATTGTGACAACGTAGTTTTGATGTTGTTTAAATGATAGGTCAATATGAATTGATCATAACAACTTGAAACATGGTTGCTTACAGGCTCACCATCCTTCATCTTGCACGCCATGAGGGACTTTACCACCTTGTACTTTTCTAGACAAGCTCATTTATGGTACTTTTTCATAAGATCCTTGTTCATCTCGTACGACCAGTAATCCTCATAGTGTCTCTATAATTCTGGAGTCATGGTAGCCACCATGATGCAATCCACTTTTGTTACATCATTGTAGTGTTTCTCGTAAGTAGCTATTTCTTTAGGAGTGGCCTTCGTTTCATCAATCATATCGAGTGGTTTTTTGAGGACATACTCCTTATCCTCAAAATGAAGTGCCATTTTGATGTTGCGCATCCAATCATTGTAGTTGGTTCCATCAAATTTCACCTTTGCGCAGATATTCAACAGAGAGAAGTTGTTGTTAGAGGAGAAGGAGAAACTAGAAGCATCGGTAGCAATAGACATCTAAAAAAGTAGAAAGGAAACTTTTTGTTAGATAAGAATAATCCTCAACTTAACACCCAAATGAAATAGGCTAGGATCCAACTAAATAATTTAAAATATAGAAAAGGGATGACGTAATCTAATTGGAAAATATATAAAGGTAAGTAAACAACGATTTACCAATTTCACCACGAAAAACAAAATTTTAATGAATTTTGTTTTGAATGAAATTCCTACATCTTTGAGAATCATTGAAGTTTTCAATGACATATTTAATCTTGATTATGCTCTTCCAATTGTGACTGGGATACCGAAGATCACAAACAAGATGTGAATAACCATGCAAATTAGCATGGTACTATCGATGTCATTTATCATCTCATTTTAATGTGCCGGTTAGCCATATGCGCTCCATTAATCAATGATAATTTACAAGAAACTCATTGCCACTCTTTATTACTCCCTATTAGTGTGCTGGTGAACCACACACGCTCCACTAACGACCAACAAAGTGCAATGTGTAATTTCATGGGTTAACATACAATTTCACAATTTTTTTCTAAAGTAACCAAGATTGGGAATTTTTGTAAAAATAAGTTTTGTAATTCATTATACTTATTATTACGAATTAGTTTTCCTATCAAAACCCGTTCAGCTAACAACCCCCCACCAATAAAGGAAGTTATGGGTGAGAGTGGACACCTATTTAATCGCTATTTTATAGGCAATTTCCTTATACCACCCTTATAAATCGGCTTCATGAATGAGGTGTACTAGTAGTTCGACTGAATATATATATATATATATATATATATATATATATATATATATATATATATATATATATATATATATATATATATGCTAATATTTGTTGGGGGTCAGAAATGACATCAACCAAGTCCTCGCACGATGGCCTATAGTGCCGCAATTGAATGTCTGCTCCTGTACGGCTGAATGCACTATATGGGTAAGGTTGCACTCTTTCTAACACCAGTTGGTCTTAGATCAACTGGCATCGACCAAGTCCACGCACGATGTCCTCGGGTTCCGCAATCGAATGATTGGTTCTAGAGGGCTAAATACGTTATATGAGTAAGGTTGGGCCCTTTTTAGCAACAATTGGTTTTAGATCAACCGATAGCACTGATGCTCAACAATATTACACCTTTAATGTTACATATAATATAATGGTGTATTTTAAAACTTTTCAAAAATACTAGGTTTTATTTTAAAATTTCGAAATTAATATTCAATTAATTAAATTGGAAAAATAAAACCAATTATCATCTCTAAATAAAGATATTAAATTACATTTTAAAATATTCAGTTTTATACAATTAAAAAATAATATTAGTGATAATTTTCCTAAAATTCATAATATATCTTAAAACTGAAAATTTTGAATCTGACAAATGACCACGTAGTGGTAAACAATTACGATGTCATAATAGAGCCCAATCGTAAGACACCACGACATGGTGTTCGTACAAAATGACGATTATTTTTTGCTTCTCCTCGTTCAAGTTCACATATGTATCAAATCAATAGAAACTAAACCTACGCTTTGATACCATTGATAGGTTTTAAGCATAACAAACAATCCTACGTGTGCATGCCACAATAACTTTGATCTACGTTTTCTCTAATTAAACATACAATATGAACAATAAAGTGGAAACCCAAGAACACTAGTATATAACAAAAAAGTACATAATTAGGGCTATTGTAACATACATTGATTGTTATATAGCAATAACAATTTAAATCCTTAGTATTGTAGAAGCTCTGAAAACAAGCGTCACAATTGTCACACCTCTAATGGTTCACACCCAATACTAGCATTGGAAAAAGATTATGGAGATGGAGGGAGGCTTTAGATTTTTAACTGGGATTCTCTTAGACTTAGTGCCTGAAAATATTAGGGTTATATCCCTATTTATAATACCTATATGAAACCCTAGATAAGTCTAGTCGAAGATTATCATAAACCATGCAATTATCTACATTCCAAATTATCCATTAGAGACTATTCTAGAAATCCTAAAGCATAATAAAACCATCCGTAGCATATGGAGGGTTCTCGAATTGCCTCTTGCTCAACTATTGAACAATTACAATTCCTTCCCTACACTTTTCATTAATTCTTTTAATCTCAAAATTAATTCCAATTAATTTTTGATTAAATATTACTATTTCTAACTAATATATAATTCTCATAATATATTAATAAATTATTTATTTAAATTTATTAATCAAATCAATAAATCAACATCCTTCTCCAAAAACATCCTTATAGTTGCTAGTCTTGAGGGAAACACAAAAGAACTATGCTACTAGTAATTCAAATATCAACCAAATTATAGTTATGAACTTAAATACTTAATCCAATAATTTTCCATTAGGGACTTAGAGGGAACTTTGCAACACTTGGATGGTACAATCATGGTCTAATGTTGTTTTTAGCCACGTCTGGAAAAAAAACCATAGATTTAAGTTTCATAAATGCTCGGTTTTTCTTGGAATTAATCATAAGGTTTCTTTTTTTATTTATTTATTTATAATGTTTTCTAGTAAACACAGTTTTGTTAATGCTTAATTTTTATTTAATTCATGATGACCACTTGAATTAGGGTTTATTCATAGTAGTTAATCAGTTATTAAAATTCGTACCTATTTTAATTAACTACTAATAATTAAGAATAATCAGTTTGGTTCTGTAATGAGATTATATGAATTTATTTTACAAATTTTGACGTTTCGGTGCTTTTGAGAAGTATTTATGTTTGCTAGAAATCTTACACTAATTTTAATTCAATTTTTTAATTTTAGTTAAGTGGTTAATTACTTAAGTTAGTAAAACTTAAGTCTAATTCAAGGAGCTTATTTTTAGTAGACAATTTGGTAAAAGAAATATCTTAAAGCTTGTTAGTAGTTTTCAGTATAAGCTTCAACACAACTCATATAAATAATTTAGTTGAACAATTAATTGCATGATTAAAAGAGTGTTGCAGACCTGAACTCATGTTTTTATTATTTAACTTTCATTAAGTTTACTTTATAAAATTTTATTTTTAGTTTTTATCTATTAAAAATCACCTCTTTTAAATTTATGTTCGAACTAATGTCTGCCTTATGCAAAAACATGTGCCTATGGATTAACTATGATTACTTTTACTACTCTCTATTGCAACCAAACACTAATTTTATTACATCATCATTGTTCCTTAGGCTTGACGCAAACGTAATAACAACTAAACATGCAATTTGACATTTAATTAAAGATGAAACATGAAATTTTCTCAACTATAATTTATATTATTATTAACTGCATTTATTATTAAAAAGTTTTCAAATTAAAATTCATTTTTTATTATCAAAATAAAAAATTGAAAACTAAAAATCTAAAAATAACATGATAAAACAAATAAAAGGAAAATAAAATAAAATAAAAAAAGAAAACTAGATTAAAATGTAAAAGAAAAAAAAAACAAATCTACTATAATAAATGAAGGTTTTTTTACAACATATCCTCTTCCCATTCATTTGGACACATGACATTTCTAGATTTTTTAAATTTTCTATTTTTCACTTGTTATTTTATTGTATTTTTCATTTTATTAAATTAAAATTCCACATTTAATGTGTAAAGTAATATATGTAAGTATTTATTAGAAAGAGTTTATATATGTAATGTATTCGATATATTAAAGTTTTATTAATTTTAATAATTCAAATTTTTCTCATTTTTCTTATAAATTTAAACTTTTCAAATTATTAATTTGTTTTTTTAATTAAACCCATGTAATAGATGGGTCTCACACCTAATAGAAAAATATAATAAAGCTAAGCCTCAAAAGTTTGTTTAAACCTTTAGAAGTTATTTTTAGATATTCTTCAAGAAAAGAACGAACATACATTTTTATGTATTTCCTTTTCCAAAAAATAATATTCTCCACATTTAATTCTATGTCATGCCTAAACATAAATGGTGAAAATATGTTTTTAAAAAATCAAATGGCATCTTTTTGTTATCTACCTCCTTAAAAAATTTCAATCAAAACAAATATCTTTATTAGTAAAAAAAATAAATAAATAAATAAAAACATATCTTTAAGTTACATGAAAACTAATATTCTCAGTTGTACGTAATTAAAGTAGTTTTGCATTCCTTAAGTTAAGCTATTTTTCCCTTTAAAAGCTTACGGGTAATTAGATGAAATAGCGTGGTGACGAGGAAGTACTAATGACGAGTTCTAAGTTGTCCGACTTTAAATTGAGCTGAAGTGCGTTTTTGTATTAATTTAAAAGAGATTAGTATATGTTTGGAGAAAAAACAAAAAATAGGAGCAGCCAAACAAATGAATACCTTAGCAATGATGATAATTAATGGAAGATATGTGTCACCTTCTTTCTGTAAAGAACTTGATATCGACTTCTTCCAATTAAAACCTGATCTTTCAGATTATTATCACATACCTCACAAGTCACATATCCATTATCCTAAATTAACTGGGAAATCAGTCTTATATGCTGTTAATCCTTTTTCTCAAAAAGATAACATGATATATAGCTCATGTGGTAGTTTAAACTTTTCATACAACTCTTATGATTAGATTTTTATGAGTTATAGAGAGGAGTCCTAATCACCCACACATGACGTGTGTGCATTTATATATGTATATATATATATATATATATATATATATATATATATATATATATATATATATATATATATATATATATATATATATATATATATATATGTGGTTAGGGAATATACATTACAGCCCATCTAAGCTTAGATACTAAAGCTTTAAAATATGTCGTTTTAACATTCTAAATATGTCCGGTTTGGTTTCACTTGGTAAATATATCATCCTCCATAAAATTTCTTTCTTTCATTATTGTTTTACCATCTTTGTTTTCTTTCCTCAATTATCGTTTATTACTTCACCCAAGTGAACATTACTAAACCCTAAACCCTAAATTTAAACCCTAAACCCTAAACCCTAAATCTAATCCCTAAACCTAAACCTTAAACCCTAAACCCTAACCCTAAACCCTAAAACCTAAATGTAAACCCTAAACCTAAATCTAAACCCTAAACTCTATGTCCTAAACCCTAAACCCTAAACCCTAAACCTAAACCCTAAACCCTGACTCTATATTGTCGATCTTGAATTTACATCTTGAAGTATTAACCGTGAACCCATTAACCGTAATCTTTATATAGTAAAACAATGTATTTTCAAAGAGGTTTAGTACCTAAGCTTAAGTGGGGCTGTAATGTATATTCCCTTTTCCCTATGATTTCTATTAGTATAAAAAGTAGCCTTCTACCAAGGCCTGAATGTTTTGAAAGTAGTCTTCTACCAAGCCTTGTATGGAAAGTAGTCTTCTACCAAAACTTGTATGTTTTGAAAGTAGTCTTCTACCAAGACTCAAATGTATGGAAAGTAGTCTTCTACCAAGACTCAAATGTATGGAAAGTAGTCTTCTACCAAGACTCAAATGTATGGAAAAGTAGTCTTCTACCAAGACTCAAATGTTTTGCTATAACAAAGATGGTTTTCTCCTCTATAACTACTATTAACAATATAATGTCTACCTCGGCATTTATGTGAATGTATCACAAAATAAAAGTAATAGTAAAAAATATAGCCATGTAAGTGTTATCCTTTTATATTAGGATCAACTCGACATCACGACTGCCAAAATGTATAACCTTGAACATCCGTAGATTGTTCATTTTCCTCTATAGCTGGCAGCAGGTTTAAGGAATGGTTAGTCACGCAAAGGTACTCCTAATTGTATAACCGTAGGCATCCGTAGATGTTCATTACCACTGTTGCTAACAGGTGGGTTCCGGAATGGTTAGTCCCATCTAGATATCCTGTTGAACTAGAATAGGCAGAACAAATTTACACGTATAATATGTACTAGTAACTCATCATTTAGAATCTAGGTACAAGTATCCATGTAAGCGTATACAAGTAAATGTATTTATGTAAATGTATTCATGTAAGCGTATCTATGTAGAGGTATTCATGTAACATGTAATGTATAGTATAGACTCATGAATGAACTAACTCTGGTGTAATTCCTTGTAATAGAAATAGCAAATAGTATTTCCTAACTATACCTATAATAGTTACTAGAAATGTACAAGTATCAACGAAAGTATACCTATACATATATGAGCATGCATTTGATAACATAAAAGCATGAAAGAAGTTTTGTAAAACCTTTGAAAGTATTTTGATAAGACAGTTTAAGTATAAAGGAACCTTTGTTTGAAAACACATTTGTAACTAAGTTTAAAATGAAACTTACAGAATGTAAGACAGTTTGATAAAGAGTTTTATACATGTAAAAACGTTTAAGAAAGTCAATTGAAGAAATCTGTTTGGTATAACAACTAACGTATAGTGAATCCATTTGCATTATATATATATATATATATATATATATATATATATATATATATATATATATATATATATATATATATTATAAAAGAAATCTCAATATTTCCAAAAATATATTGAATATAATAATATTATTTTTTTAGACGTCCAAACCATTAAGCTAATAGTACAAGTAACCATCAATAAAATAATATATATATATATATATATATATATATATATATATATATATATATATATATATATATATATATATATATATATATATATATGTAATTGTTTAAATAGTGTAAATGATGAAGCAATATGTACAAGTATCTAATGGAGAATAAATGTTATTTCCAATAATCAAGCCTTATAATCATATAATTGACCCGACTTTTATTTTAACCAAATAGATTTCTTCAATTGACTTTCTTAAACGTTTTTACATGTATAAAACTCTTTATCAAACTATCTTAAATTATGTAAGTTTCATTTTAAACTCAGTTACAAATGTGTTTTCAAACAAAGGTTCCTTTATACTTAAACTGTCTTATCAAAATACTTTCAAAGGTTTTACAAAACTTCTTTCATGCTTGTATGTTATCAAATGCATACCCATATATGTATAGGTATAGTTTCGTTGATACTTGTACATTTCTATTAACTATTATAGGTATAGTTAGGAGATACTATTTCCTATTCCTATTACAAGGAATTATACCAGAGTCAGTTCATTCATGAGTCTATATTATACATTACATGTTACATGAATACATCTACATAGATACGCTTACATGAATACATTTACTTGTATACGTTTACATGGATACTTGTACCCAAATTCTAAATGATGAGTTACTAGTACATATTATACGTGTAAATTTGTTCTGCCTATCCTAGTTCAACAGGATATCTAGACGGGACTAATCATTCCGGAACCTACCTGTTAGCAACAACGGTAATGAACATCTACGGATTCCTACGGTTATACTTATATTAGGAGTACCTTTACGGGACTAACCATTCCTTAAACCTACTGCCAGCTATAGAGGAAAATGAACAATATACGGATGTTCAAGGTTATACATTTCGGTAGCCGTGATGTCGAGTTGATCCTAATACAAATGGATAACACTTACATGGCTATATTATTTTCCTATTACTTTTATTTTGTGATACATTCACATAAATGACGAGGTAGACTTTATATTGTTAATAGTAATTATAGAGGAGAAAACCATCTTTGTTATAGCAAAACATTTGAGTCTTGGTAGAAGACTACTTTTCCATACATTTGAGTCTTGGTAGAAGACTACTTTCCATACATTTTAGTCTTGGTAGAAGACTACTTTCAAAACATACAAGTCTTGGTAGAACACTACTTTCCATACAAGGCTTGGTAGAAGACTACTTTCAAAACATTCGGGCCTTGGTAGAAGGCTACTTTTTATACTAATAGAAATCATAGGGATTTGCTAGGGTATTCAAACGCTTTTAACTACTTTCAAACAGTTCATACTTATATGATCTTTTTCCAAAGGTTTACAAGTCATTACTTTACAGTTTTACAAATCAAAGACACATTAATACTTATGAATTCACCAGCTTTTTGGCTGATACGCGCTTTCAAAATAACTTGTATTCTCAGGTCACAAATAGACAGGTACAACGACCAGGTTTTATGAAGACGGAGAAATCAGGACTCCTATTTTATTTTGATTGTTCATTATGTTGTCTGATATTATTAAAGAACACTTGTAACCAACAAATATACTATTAATGAAATGGATGATATTGTTGCTTGTTTACTACTTTTCATTGTTATGATACATTACATGACGTCCTCCGCCCCAGAACGTTTCCGCCATTCTTGGTTTTGGGGGGTTATCACTAATTAAACATGTATAAACATCCTATTGCGAGGAAAACACTTTGGTCAAGTGCTAGGAGGCTATCGGGTTGCAACAAAGGAGTGTTACGCCTCATACGGGAGTTTATGGTCCAAATACCATGTGTGTTGGAGTTTACAGCCCAGGGGAGTAAACTCCTAGCCGTAAACTCTCAATTGGTCACCAAAAGTGGCTTAAAACCCTTAGGCTTAAGTGGTTAAGTGTTCCAAAGCTTTAACCAAGTGTTTGGGTGGGTTTAAGGTCCTAAAATGACCTAGTATGGTGTTCACGGCCCTGGTACCACTCCCCCATGAGTTTACGGCCGTAAACTCATGGTAAGGAGTACCATTTCGTGAATCTTGGTCCTTAGGTCCATGGGGGTAATGTTCTATGCTAAAATCCAAGGCTTTCTAAAGTGTTAGGGTAACATTTGCACCCTTAAAAGGGGTTTACGGCTCAAGAACATTTCTTGGTCGTAAACTCCATGAATCTCTTGATTTCTTATGTTTTCTAAGCTTTAAACATGGTAAACATGGTGTACAATGAGTTGGATCAAGTGTACTTCCAATCTACGAGCTCAAATGGTCTATATTAGCCAAGAACACAAGTGTGTGTTCTTGGTGGATCTTGAAAATCTACAAAATGGAATGACTTCATGGATGAAATCATGTAAGATTACTAGATCATCTAAGATATCAACTAGTTAGGGCAAGAAACTTATGAGTTTTGAAGATCGGGGACGAAAACTCCCATGTGAGTTTATCTTCATCATATAAGATGAGTTTATGGCCCACATGGAGTTTATGGCCGTAAACTCCCATGTGGTGGCCATGAACTCGTGGTTAATGTGTTTAAGGTTTGTCTTTGTGCTATAAATTCAGTAGATAAACCCCGACACTTCTTCCTTAAGTGTACAAGGCTCATAACTCTCAAACGGACTCTAAATTGTGCTGAATTATAGCAGGAATGAGTTTGACTTTCTATTTACTTGGTATGTTGTACATAATGGAAATTTCAGGTTGTCACATCATCCCCCCGTTTGAGGTAATTTCATCCCGAAATTAGAATTTAGGTAAAGGAGTAGGCATGAATAATCGAGCAAGGAGATGGGGGAAACTTCCTAATCGATTGGTTGTCGCGCTCATAAGAGAATTTGGGTCCTCGGTTGGTATCCCAACGAACCTTCACCAATGGGCGACGGCGTATCCCTCGTCCGTTTGACCACTCGGTCGAGGGTCACTATGGTTCTTCCACGAAGGCGAGGATTTCGTTGATCTCGAACTCGTCGAGTGGACTTACGAGATACCTAACAGAAAGATACGGTTTCAAGTTCGAGATGTGAAGGGTAAAATGTACGTCACTGCATTCATTGTGTAGGTTGGGCTTGTGAGTTATAGGACCGTTTCGGGCAAGAATCTTGGGGGTCCTAACTATTCTGGATTTGGCTTACCACGCTTTCCGAAGCGTATCAAGCCTTCCCAGTGTGAGATTTCCAAAAGGATTTGGTATCTCACTTGAAATTCCAAGGTTTTCTTCCTCTTTCTTGTCTTCCTAGTCAAGGGCCACTCCCTTCTAAGTCAAAGTCATAAGAGGTTCCGTAATTCGCGAGGAGTTCTGCATGAACTCTCGATAGTAGGTCAGCGAGACCTAGAATTTGGTGAATTTTTGTCGGCATCCTTGGTGTTGACAAATTCTCAGCGGTTTTGATTTTCGATAGGGTCCTCAAGAATTCCCACATTAGTGGTAATGTGTATTAGGAATTTAACTCTTCAAATCTAAAACTCGCATTTAGAGAACTTCGCGTAAAGCCTCTCTGATTGAAATGTTTCTAGGGTTTGTTGTAGATGCTCTTTATGATTTCCTGCTTACTACGAGGGTAGATAAGTAAGTCATTTCCAAAAAGACAATGACGAACTGATCCAAGTAAGAATGGCGTACCCTATTCATTAAGTTTATGAATACCATGGGCGTATTGGTCCTATTCGAGGGGTATCACTACGGACTCGTATTGTCCGCATCGAGTTTGGAAAATTGTCCTCGGGACACCCTTCACTAACACTCGTAACTGGTGATATTCGGATCTTAGGTTCATTTCCGAAAGGTACGTCGCTCTTTGTGGTGGGTCAACCAATTCATTTATGTGTGGCAGAAGGTAATGATTTCTAATGGAAGTCCTGTTGAGGTATGTACCATGAGGACTTCCCAGGGTATTACCCATCCTAGTATCACCTTCACCCAAGCATGCTTAACTGCGGAGTTCTGATGGGATCCGGTGCATTAGTGCTGGTATGATCGCACCCGTTGGATTCTGTCTTCTTAAAGAATAAGACTGGAGCTCTCAATGGTGAGGAGCTTGGTCTTATAATTATATTGTTGAGTAGTCGTTAAGCTGTTCGAACAGTTCTTGTATCTCCATTGGTGTGGACGGTAGGGTGATCGGTTTATAGGAGTCGTATTGGGTCCTATGTTTGTTCGCATGAAGATGCGTTCACTCGTAGTCTTGGGCAGTTCTCCGTCTGTATGAGTGGTACTTCGGTGTTCTGGACTGACAGCTTCGCTAGTAAGACGATTTCGGAGAAAAAGATGTGCGCATGAGACTGATATTGCGAGGGTCAAATTTACTCCAGTTGTATGATAATGTCGAAATCATACGGAAACTAAAGACATTATATTTGAACATAAGGCATTACAGACAAAACACAACAGTGCAACCTTTATAGAGTTACTGTACTTTAGATTTACTGCAAGACTATTGCTGCAAACAAGGTATACTACAAAATACAACTATACGCAACACGAGGATCCATTAACTGATGGGATCTCGCAAAAGATAAGACTCTAGTTGGACTAGTTTAAATAGTTTATAAGTCTGTTACAACGAAATGCCTTAATTACTTTAACGTGGGTCTAGAGTAGTCTCCCCTGCGGTGGTGGTCGGTAGCATACTTCCGTTTGTGCTAGCATTTGCTGCCTCTGGGCAGTTCCTTTTGTACTGACCGACCTTGCCACAACCGTAGCAAGTCTGGTTCACATCGGTGTTGGGCACTTGGTTGCTTAGCCTTGCTAGGATCTTGTAGTAATGTATAGCGTGTCCCTTTTTGTTGCAGTTTGAGCACTGCATCTCTCACCAGGTCCGTGGTGATGATAGTTGCATTTGCTGCACTTTGGGAGATTTCCAGCATATTGCCTGGCTGGGTTAGGGACAATTAGGATACCCAAAGGGATGGTAGTAGGAGGTACCGATGTCGTGGCTGTGAAGGTCGTTACCGGTGGTTGCTTCTTTTTCGCCCTTCGAAGTGATTTTTCCTTAGATTTAGCCCAAGACTTCCGTTTTTTACTCTTGGTCTTGGGGCTTGGGGTGTCGTGGTAGTTTATTGCTCATTGAGGTACTTGATTGTTACCTGGATTGGAATTGCTGTTAACAATTCTACAAACATTCACGTTGTTAGGATTAATGTGGTTTAGAATAGTTGACACGACAACCGAGACTGCAGCTTGAAAGGTAGTTGCATCAATCTATAGAGTTGGTGTTTGATTGATGGGTTGATCGTTTTTCTGTGGCGACATGATTCTGTTTCACGGAAAGAAAATGAATTTGTAAGCGAGTATGGTTGAACCTAGACGTAGTTCGATCGCTCATGTAAAGAATAGAAGTCTGTTCTCTAAGGTTTGACCTACATCCCTATGATGCAGTCCTAGCAAAGAGTGGAAGTAAGTTCGTACATTGGTCTCAAGACGTTCGTCGTTCGCACCGAGGTACTATAGGTTGGTGGATAATATGATCCAACCATTGAAAGAGACTTGGAAATGTCTCCGGAGTTAAATTACTATACTCCAATGACTTGACTAAAGAATGACTCAGATAGACTCCAATGAAAGTATGATGAGAGTATTTGAACAAATACGTGACACGGAAGTTAGCCGACTGTCAACATCAACGATGTTTAAGATGTAATTAGTTCATGGAAAATTGACCTTGAAGTAGGTCTTACATTATATCTGAAGTAGCAAAAGTTTTGGCCGCATAAAGGCCTAACTAAAAGTACTTACAGTACAAGGCAGTTTCATAGAATATGCCACATAGGATATAGACAGGAACACGGTTCTTTAAAACAAGAAGGAAAGTAAAGTATCTCCTACTGGTGACGATCATCCCTCGGGTGAACTCTTAGCTCAGCCAGTTGACGTTCCACATCAAGTAGGTGTCTTTCGTACACCCTCTGGCGTACTCGGAATTCTATGACTTCGGATCGGGTTTCAGCTAGTGCTTCCAGCAGGATTTCATGGTCTCTCTCAAATCTCTCACGAGCATGTTCAAGGTGGTTGGTGCGAAGGATATGCATTCCTCCATTGGTGTCAACTTTTGTGATACGATGTGGAGCTGTCCTGCCCTGAATTTCGTTTCGGGAAACTCTACGGATCAGGATTGGTAGAACTCTGTCTGCTGTGCTCCGTTCATTTACATTGTAGAAGCTTCAGTCTCCATTAAACGTCATAGGTTGATCTTGATCTTCGCTCCATGGTTCCAAACATTCTACCCAAGGAGGCGTCGAGCCATGAAAAGCCGGACGAGGGTTAGGATTTGGAATAGGAGCTACCGGGGGTAGGTTCTCAACTTCGGGTTTAGAGTTAGCACCATCTGAAAGATCTTCATCATGGTGATCATTCAAAAGGATTGGATGATCATTCTCTGGTTCTTCTCCAAACCATCCGGCAATGACTTCGTTCAGAAGGTACGGGTTGTCGTGGGGATGGAGTCTAGCCATGTTATCTATGCGAGAATTAGGGTAAGGAAATAATTATTAGACAAACTATCTAGATAATTATTAGAAAATCTTCATTATTTACATTGCTATTTGTAAAGTGCATACTAGTCATATGTAATTACTACAGGATAGGCCTTCGAATAAGTGACCTTAACTCCAAATTCACAAAGAATAGGGGTAAAGCAAAATTTTCACAGATTCTAAGTCTATAACATCCTAGTTAAATATATAGACATAGTGTATCCACTTAGCAACTATCAACTTAGAAATGAAGATCCTTTTTAGTTCTCAAGTATGAAGTACTTATAGTAACCCAAAATACCCCTATAGTATTTACTATTGTTCTCATTGTGGTATTGTTGGTAAGATTTTAGACTTGTTGCAAACACACAGCTACACTTAGGCACATGCTACTCAACCCTCGGATAATATAGTTGATCAGGCTATATCTCCCCAATTTTCACTATATGCCTCTAAGTCCAATTGTGTTGCCCAACAATCATAATTCTTTTGTACTGTCCTATTGACACTAATTTTAGTATGAATGCAAGAGCATATACTTAATCAAATATTGTATTATTTTAAAGTATAAACTCTTGGTTAGAGTATTTTAATCCCAATGTATTTATAGTTAATATATCTTTTATGGGTTGATATACTCAATTCACTATAAACAATGCTCTGATACCAATCTTTCACACCCCAAAATTGAGAACGGCGGAAACGTTCTAGGGCAGACGACATCATGTAATGTATCATAAGAATGCAAAGTATTAAACAAGCAACAACATCTTCCATTGAATTAATAGTATATTTGTTGGTTACAAGTGTTCTTTCATAATATAAGACAACATAATGAACAATCAAAATAAAATAGGAGTCTTGATTTCTCCTTCTTCACGAAACCTGGTCGTCGTACCTGTCTATTTGTGACATGAGAATACAAGTTATTTTGAAAGTGAGTATCAACCAAAAAGCTGGTGAATTCATAAGTATTAACGTGTCTTTGATTTGTAAAACTGTAAAGTAATGACTTGTAAACCTTTGGAAAAAGATCGTATAAGTACGAACTGTTTCAAAGTAGTTGAAAGTGTTTGAATACCCTAGCAAATCCCTATGATTTCTATTAGTATAAAAAGTAGCCTTCTACCAAGGCCTAAATGTTTTGAAAGTAGTCTTCTACCAAGACTTGTATGGAAAGTAGTCTTCTACCAAGACTTGTATGTTTTGAAAGTAGTCTTCTACCAAGACTCAAATGTATGGAAAGTAGTCTTCTACCAAGACTCAAATGTATGGAAAAGTAGTCTTCTACCAGGACTCAAATGTTTTGCTATAACAAAGACGGTTTTCTCCTCTATAACTAAGATTAACAATATAAAGTCTACCTCATGATTTATGTAAATGTATCAGAAAATAAAAGTAATAGGAAAAAAATATAGCCATGTAAGTGTTATCCTTTTGTATTAGGATCAACTCCACATCATGACTGCCGAAATGTATAACCTTGAACATCCGTAGATTCTTCATTTTCCTCTGTAGCTGGCAACAGGTTTAAGGAATGGTTAGTCCCATAAAGGTACTCCTAATATAAGTATTGTTGGGTTTTGAGCAATCTAACACTCCTAAGTGTACATGCAACCCTAAATACCTTGGATCTATGTTTTCTCTATTATACATGCAAATATCAACTTTCCAAGGTATTGTTCTATTCTAGCATACAAAACTTTGAATAACACAAGTTAGAATAACATACCTTTTGTTGGTGCTTGTGTTCATGAAGCTTGAGTGCCTAGTGCCCCAAGTGTGACACCTCAAATGGTTCACACAACACCAAGTACACTTGGAATAACTTGATAGAAACTTGAACACTCCATGAAATCGTTTAGCCCTCACACACACACACATGGTCACCGATTTCTTGAGCCATGGGATTCTTTTATATGGTGGCTATTAGGGTTACACTATGTAAATCATGACTTTACCCATTCCTTATGCTCCATGGATTTTAACCTCCATGGAGCATCCATGGGTCACCCCATGGACTTAGTCCAACAGAAGGAATCTTGGATCACAAGCCCACATATATAAGAATGAATGATTTACACAATCAACCCATATATTTAATTACTCTCCTTTTGATCACTTAATTAATTCCAAATTAATTCTTGATCAATACTAATTAAATAACCTTATTAATATATTAGAACTTATAATATATTAATAAACCTTAAGTGTTATTTCTCTCATTTTAATCTATCCAAGTGCATGATGCCATGCAACCCAAATGGACCATGCTGGGTCGGGTCAAGTCTTACCAATTATAGTTATGGACTTAGACATTAATCCAACAAGTATAACCGTAGGCATCCATAAATGTTCATTACCGCTATTGCTAACAGGTGGGTTTCGGAATGGTTAGTCCCGTCTAGATATCCTGTTAAAGTAGGATAGTCAGAACAAATTTACACGTAAATGTATTTATGTAAATGTATAGGTACAAGTATCCATGTAAACATATAGAAGTAAATGTATTTATGTGAGTGTATCTATGTAGACGTATTCATGTAACATGTAATGTATAGTATAAACTCATGAATGAACTGACTCTGGTGTAATTCCTTGTAATAGGAATAGCAAATAGTATCTCCTAACTATACCTATAATAGTTACTAGAAATGTACAAGTATCAACGAAAGTATACCTATACATATATGGACATGCATTTGATAACATAAAAGCATGAAAGTAGTTTTGTAAAACTTTTGAAAGTATTTTGATAAGACAGTTTAAGTATAAAGGAACCTTTGTTTGAAAACATATTTGTAACTGAGTTTAAAATGAAACTTATAGAATGTAAGACAGTTTGATAAAGATTTTTATACATGTAAAAACGTTTAAGAAAGTCACTTGAAGAAATCTGTTTGGTAAAACAGCTAACGTATAATGAATCCATTTGCATGTTAGTTATTAATCACATGTGATTGATATAATAACCAACATGTTTCAACTTGTATTACCCTCCCCACCCATAAAGCATTTAAAAACGTTTAGAAACATTTAAAAGGTTAATTCAAGGGGTATGAACTCACTTGCAATGAGCGGATCGGAAGGAAGTGTCGGACCAGTGCTTGGTGTCAAGTGAAGACTTAGACACACACAGTAATTCTAATTACATATGAAGACATATGTATATAACCAATTTGTGATTTTACCACTAATTAAACATGTATAAACATCCTATTGCAAGGAAAACACTTTGGTCAAGTGCTAGGAGGCTATCGGGTTGCAACAAAGGAGTGTCACGCCTCATACGGGAGTTTATGCTCCAAAGACCATGTGTGTTGGAGTTTATGGCCTAGGGGAGTAAAATCCTGGCTGTAAACTCTCAATTGGTTACCAAAAGTGGCTTAAAACCCTTAGGGCTTAACTGGTTAAGTGTTCCAATGCTTTAACCAAGTGTTTGGGTGGGTTTAAGGTCCTAAAATGACCTAGTATGGTGTTCACGGCCCTGGGACCACTCCCTCATGAGTTTACGGTCGTAAAATCATTGTAAGGAGTACCATTTCTTGAATCTTGGTCCTTAGGTCCATGGGGTAATGTTCTATGCTAAAATCCAAGGCTTTCTAAAGTGTTAGGGTGACATTTGCACCCTTAAAAGGGGTTTACGGCCCAAGAACATGTCTTGGATGTAAACTCCATGAATCTCTTGATTTCTTATGTTTTCTAAGCTCTAAACATGGTAAACATGGTGTACTATGAGTTAGATCAAGTGTACTTACAATCTACGAGCTTAAATGGTTGATATTGGCCAAGAACACGAGTGTGTGTTCTTGGTGTTCGTGGTGGATCTTGAAAATCTACAAAATGGAATGATTTCATTGATGAAATCATGTAAGATTACTAGATCATCTAAGATATCAACTAGTTAGGGCAAGAAACTTACGAGTTTTGAAGATCGGGGATGAAGATCGGGATGGTACTTCAGAGGATTTGGGACAAGGAAATGAAAGAAATGAACAAATGAATTTGATCTTCACCATATAAGGTGAGTTTACTGGCCACATGGGAGTTTACGGCCGTAAACTCACATGTGGTGGCCGTGAACTCATGGTTAATGTGTTTAAGTTTCAGTCTTTGTGCTATAAATTCAGAAGATAAACCCCGACACTTCTTCCTTAAGTGTACAAGGCTCAGAACTCTCAAACAGACTCTAAATTATGCTGAATGATAGCAGGAATGAGTTTGACTTTCTATTGACTTGGTATGTTGTATAGAATGGAAATTTCGGGTTGTCACAGAAATCGTCCTAGGAATTGTTCTGGAGGGTTCCATTGGACTGCTTAAGACCTAAGCTATCCAGTTAGGGTTTTGACTAAAACCCTAGCAGGACACTTATATACACGACCCCAGGGCTTCATATTTCGGCTACCCCATGAAACCCTAGAGTTCAACAGCTGAAATTAAGCCTCCATTCCCTCTCTACAAGATCATTATCTTGCCATGGTGTTAGTGAGCCATTAGCGGTATTACAATTGTGATAATAAGCTCTTGAAGTTGAAGATTCTTATTACTATCAAAAGGTAATCATCTAAAATTGTTTTAGTTGTAGATTTCGATTTTATAGTTTGCTAGATTTGGGTTTACAAGCTTTGGATTAATTTGCATGTACAATAGAGAAACCTAGATCCAAAGCTTTAAGGTTTTGCATGTGCACATAGGAATGTTCTTTAGCTCAAAACCCATCAGTGGTAACAGAGCCTTACTTGGTTTCTATTGTATTTGATGTATTGTGTGTTAATTCATTGCTTGAAATCGATTTTTCTGCCTTCTGCATGACAGAGTCGTCGAGTCCTAAGATAAACTTGGCGAGTCAGGGTGTCAGACAGATGGATTTTCGGGATTTTGGATTATTTTGACTTGGGACAATTACCAAAATTGTTTTTAATTAATAGAATTCAATTTTTTATTAATTCCATGTGACTATACTTGTGAATATAAAAGATATTGGTCAATTAATTAGATAATTATTGCCTTATTTGATAAACCTTAATTATTTGAATTATTTTGATCAATTATCTTGCATGGAAAAGGGATTAGGTCAAATTTAGATAATCACTAATTAATTGATTAATTATGTTATTTAAATTTTGATCTAGATAGTTTTGAAATGTTTCAAAACTTGCCATCAAGTTTTGGAATTTAAAATTTTAATTACAAGTTTAATTTTTGAAATATTTAAATTCTAAACCCTAGAATTTTACAAGTTTAAATTTAACCCTTATACTATTATAATATTATAAGAATAATGATGTTGCCTATAAAATGACAGTTTAATGGGTGTCCACTTTCACCCACCGCTTCCTTGATTGGTGGAGGGTCGTTCGCCGAACGGGTAGGATAAAGAAACTAGTTCCTCAATAAAAGTATAATGGTTGATAAAGTAACTAAATGTTTCAATAAAATTCCCAATCTTAGTTACTTTAGGAAAAATGTGAAAATGATGCTATTCTATGAAATTACACTTTGTACCCTTGCTAAGACGTTAGTAGAGCGTGTGTGGTTAACTGGCACACTAATTTGGATCTAGCAAAGGTGGCAAAGGGTGACTCGATGTTTGTTATATATCAATGGATCATGTGTGGCTAACCAGCACATTGATTAGGTGACTGTAACATTGGGGGCACAAAGTACATTTGCATTATTATTCACACCTTGTTTTTGATTCTCGGTATTCTAATCCTACAAACTTGTAGTATCCATAACTAGTTCGGAAGGTTTTCTTCGGAAAATCATCCTCTAGCACTCGTAACTCTCGTAACTGGTGATACCTGGATCTCATATAATGATTTTTTATGATGAGCTTGTTCAGTTCTCTATAGTCAATGCGCATATGGAACGATTCATTTTTCTTCATCACGAACAATACCATTGCTCCCCAAGGTGAGAAGCTGTCACACCCCCAAACCAAGGATGGTGGAAACGTCCGGAGTTGGAGGACTTCATGTATAGTATCATAACAACATGTGCAATAGTGATTAAAGTAAACACAACCAACATATATATAATTGAAAGAGTTACATCATTGTATGAGGTTACATGTTTCCAAATCAATTACATTATGTTGACAAAATGAAATGTTTGACGCCTTAACGTCCCATCCTTAAAAGCACTTGGTTACCTGTTTAGTGATTTCCTGAGAATACAAGTTTTTTGGAAAAGTGTCAACACAAAGGTTGGTGACTTCATAAACATCGGTATGTAGTTATGAAAACCTTTTCTTGTAAAAGTGGTGTTCGTTCCAGAAAATCCAATATTTCCCTTAATACAAAAAATCTAGTCTTAAAAACCCAAGACCAAAATGTATACGTAACATTTCTTGCTTATAGTAAATAATGCAAGTTTAAATCGACATAAACTCGTTTGATTTCGATGAAAACCCCGTAGATCCTATGTTTGTTAATACTTAATGTGAGTTATTATAACCATGCTATGACCTAGATGGTCTGAAACAACGTTTTTCAGGCATCGGAAATGTTATGACATTTGTCACCCTAGACCTGTCGGTCTAGATCTTGCATGCAGCTAAGGTGTGGGTTTGTCAGACCCAATATAGATCTATATACAACTATCACGCTCTCTCTCCAGGAGACTTTGGTTACAATACAAGATTTATTTGTAAAGTGAATAAAATGTCTCACAAAAGTCATTAACAAATTTACATGTAATGTAATAAAACCCCTTTTGTAAAAATGTACCCTTTAGTAATGAGTTCGTTATGTAAATGTATCATAAACTATACCTATTATAGTTTATCACAACAAGGGTAGTAGTAGTGTTCATAAACTATATTTGTCATGGTTTACAAAATGTTTGTGTATTATGGATGTAAACATTGTTTGTGATATTCTATCATTTAGCATGTCTAATGTAGTAAAAATCCATATGTCTACTGATGTATGTCTAATTACCAAGACAAAATGAAATATAATGTAATAATATATGATCGCATAATGAAATACACCTTGCTCAACAAGTTACAATGCGGAATGAAATTGATAACATTTTTCTGTTGTTAACTTTTTCTATTGCTATCTTAGAAGATATATAGAAAAATTATCGAAGGTCCAAATCAAAATCCGTAAATTCTAGAAGTTTTGAAAATGTGTCTAGTTTGTGCATAAATATTCTCATGATTTTTAGTAACATCCAACTTGTGTGAGAAGGGCCATAATCACAAACTGGTCCAAATGTGTTCTTGAAATGATAGACAGTTTTGTAAATATCACCAGAAATTGTAGAAAAATCTTATGGAGATGTGAAATTAGTCATTTTAAATCTAAGAACTTGAACTATTTTCCCCTAGTACAATTTTGAAAACTAAAAGGTTTAAGTCTTCCAAAACAGTCCGTGAATCGAGTAAAACTTTTCTGATGAAAGCTGTTGGAAGAGTTTAGTTGTGTTCTTGTTGGTTTAACTTGTATCCCCCCCCCCCCCCCCCCCTAAAACTTAAGAAAATGTGAAAAGATAGGGGTATGAACTCACCTTATGTGATTTCAGTGGATTAATGTTGAAGAAAAGATGTGTTCAACTCAAGAACACTTGGAGGATTGCTTGAAGATTCGAGAATGTAACACAATATGATGGAATTTGTGTAAGCAATCTATGATTGGAGTTGAAGGAAGTGTAATATTCACAAGAAAGTTGAATTATACTTACCAAAAGTGGAGGAAAGCTTGATGAAATTTGAGGCTTTAATTGTTAAAATAAAGTTTTGGGTGAAAATCCCGCTTTAAAATGATGAAAAACAGGGTTAATATGAAGTCATAGTCGAAAACCGGGATGATGAGCCGAACCTGCGAGGGTTCGGTTCGGTGCTGAAGGAGGCAAAGGCTAGGGAGCGAAGGAGAAGGCTTGGTTCGGTCTGAGAGAGCCTTCAACTCGGTTCGCATGCGAGGCTCTGTTCTTGATTGCGAGGTTCATGCCCGATAGGAGGTTTCGGGTTCGGGTCTTATGCACGGTTCAGTCCGAGAGAGGGGGGTTCGGTTCCTCAGCAGTCTCGGTCCCCAAGGGGTTCGCCTCTTCGGGTTTCGTCTCTAAGAGGGTTCGCCCCTATATAGTGGTTTTGGGTCCTAAAGGGTATTTTACTTGTTTTTACCCCGTTTTAAGCCGTTTTTGACCCGATTAAGGGTCGGGATGACCCGAATGATTTCAAAAAGTTAAGGGAACTTTTGAGAGAGATCCGAGAGAGATTTAGGAGAGATTTGGGACAAAGAGAGATAGAGTGAAAATGATTGAGAGAGGTTTCGTTTGTGAAATTTTTGAGTGTCCGGGTTCGCAACGTGACGTCCGAAAACCCCGTTAAGCCATGTTTAAGGGTCCTACACACTCTCGATGAGTGTGCAATAGTGTTTTATCGGTTTGGTTAATTACTTACGACAGTTTTAGGTTAAGGAAATCTAGATATACGAACTTTTCAACTGATGATTTCTCATTAGAATAGCGAGTTGTATATTAATTGCATAACGTCTACCCTAGTGTACAAGGGTTAAATGAGTTGACCTGTTTGACTTGTTGACTTTGTTTGACTTTGACTTGACCAGAATTTGACTGTTGTCACATCATCCCCCCATTAGAAGGAAATTCGTCCCAAAATTTGCATTTTGACTGGGACTTCAAGAGTTCGGGAAGAGATGTGGGTATTTTTGTTTCATTTGATCCTTGTGTTCCCGTTGAACTTGGGTCCTCGTTTAGCGTTCCAACGAATCTTTACTATTGAAATACGACTTTGTTTCGTTCTTTTGATCTCTCGATCCATGATCTCAACTGGTTCTTCGACGAAATGGAGACTCTCATTAACTTCAATTTTGTCAAGGGGTATCACGAGCGTCTCGCCGGACAAGCACTTCTTTAGGTTTGAGATGTGAAAGGTAGGATGTACGTTATTAAGTTCTTGTGGTAGTCGGAGTTTGTAGGCCATTAGGCCAATCCTGGCAAGGATTTCGAATGGTCCGATGTACCTTGGGTTTAGTTTTCCATGTGTATCGAAACGTATCATTCCTTTCCAAAGGGAAACTTTCAGTAGTACCCAATCACCAACCTAGAATTCCAAGGGTTTGCATCATTTGTCTGCATAACTCTTTTGTTGATCACGAGATGCTTTCAGTCTTTCTCGAATTTGGACTATCTTTTCCGTGGTCTCCCTTATGATTCCAGGACCAGTGAGGATGCTATTAGAGACTTGCCCCTTAGCTAGTTGTGTATCCCCCACTTCAGCCCAACACAGGGGTGATCTGCACTTGCGACCGTAGAGAGCTTCGAATGGAGCAACTTTAATGCTAGTGTGATAGTTGTTATTTTAGGAGAACTCGATAAGTGGTAAATGGGTATCCCATGCCTTACCAAAATCTATCACACAAGCTCTCAACATGTCTTCCAATGTTTGTATGGTCCGCTCGCTCTGTCCGTCGGTTTGTGGATGGTAGGCCGTACTCATGTCAAGTCTAGTTCCCAGAGATTTCTGCAAGGACTGCCAAAACCAAGAGGTGAATCTACTATCTCAGTCAGAGATAATGGACATTGGTACACCATGCAGTAGCACAATCTCCTTGATGTACGTCCTGGTCAACTTCTCCATCTTGTCAGTTTCTTTTATCGGAAGGAAATAGGTTGATTTAGTCAATCTGTCTACGATTACCCATATGGTATCAAGTCTGCCTGATGTCTTAGGTAGCTTGGTTATGAAGTCAATAGTTATTCATTCTCACTTCCATTCCGGTATATCAAGCTATTATAGTAGTCCTGAGGGTTTCTAGAATTCCACCTTAACCTTGGCACAAGTCAGACACTTGCTCACATAGGTAACAATCTCAACTTTCTTGTTCGGCCACCAGTACAACTTCTTGAGTTCTAGATACATCTTATCCGAACCTGGATGGATGGAATATCGCGTCTTGTGTGCTTCGTTCATGATAACCTCTCAGAACCCACCAAACTTCGGTGTCCAGATTCGGTTCACGAGGTAACGAGCTCCATCTTCCTTGACTTCTAGGTTTTTATCCATCCCTCTCAATGCCTCACCTGTCATGTTTTCTGGTTTTAAGGTTTCAAATTGAGCTTCCTTGATTTGTGTGAACAGGTGTGAATGGATCATCAACGTTAATGACTTCACATGGCGACCCGAATACTCCTTTCTGCTTAGGGCATCAGCTACAAGATTTTCCTTGCTCGGATGGAAACGAATTTCACAGTCGTAGTAGTTTAGCAACTCTACCCATCTTCTCTTCCGCATGATGAGTTCTCTTTTATTGAGGATATGCTGAAGACTTTTGTGATCGGTGAAGATAGTGCATTTTGTGCTGTAGAGGTAGTGCCTCCAGATCTTTAGGGCAAACACTACTGCTCCCAATTCAAGGTCGTGAGTTGTATAATTTACTTCGTGTGTCTTAAGTTGTCTTGACGCATAAGCGATGACCTTCCCTTTCTACATGAGCACACATCCGAGACCTTGATTCAAAGCATCGCAACATACCACGAAGTCATCGGTTCCTTCTGGAAGAGACAAGACCGACATGCTGCATAGGGCTTGTTTTAATGTTTGGAAGGCGGCTTCCTGTTTATCTCCCCACTTAAACATCAAACCTTTTTGAGTTAATGTGGTGAGGGGTTTAGCGATATTGGAGAAGTTCTGGGTGAATCTTCGGTAGTATCCAGCAACCTCTAAAAACTGTTGGATTTCTATTGGCATTGTCGGTACAGTCCAGTTTTCGATTGCTTTGATCTTTGAGGGATCCATATGTATCCCTTTCTCGCTAACCACATGGCCAAGAAATTCCACTTCTCGGAGCTAAAATTCACACTTAAAGAATTTAGCATAAAGCTTCTCGGCTCTAAGTGTTCTCAAAACTAGTCATAGATGTTGGCAATGTTCTTCCTCACTTCGTGAATAGACCAAGATGTCGTCGATGAATACAATCACGAACTTATCCCAGTAGGGTCAGCACACTCAGTTCATCAAGTCCATGGATACTGCAGGTGCGTTTGTTAATCTGAATGACATCACTACAAACTCATAATATCAATAGCGAGTTCTGAATGCCGTCTTGGGGATATCTTCTTCTTGAACTCGCAACTGATGATAACCCGACCTCAAGTTGAGTTTTGAAAAGTATCTTGCTCCTTGGAGTTGATCGAAGAGGTCATCGATTCGGGGTAAGGGATATCGGTTTTTGATGGTGAGTTTGTTTAGTTCCCTAGAGTCAATGCACATGCAAAACGATCCATCCTTCTTCTTTACAAATAGGACTGTTGCTCCCCAAGGTGAGAAACTTGGCCTGATGAACCCTTTGCTCAACAGTTCATTCAGCTGGCTGAAAAGTTCTTGCATTTCTATTGGTGCTAGGCGGTATGGAGCTTTGGCGATGGGGGTAGCTCCCGGAATTAAGTCGATTCGGAATTCGACTTGTCGCGCGAGTGGTACACCTGGAAGATCTTCTGGGAACACATCGGGGAAGTTGTACACCTCAGGAATGTCTTTGATGTCCTTCACCTCTTGTTTCTTATATACTACGTGGGCAAAGAAAGTGCGGTATTCCTTTCGGAGATACTTTTGGGCTTTAACGCAAGAGATGATTTATAAATTTGCACTAGGTTTATCACCATAGATGAGAATGGTTTAGCCATTTGGCAGATTAAGGCGAACGACCCTTTCGTAACATAGAATGTCGGCACGATGAGAACTTAACCAATCCACACCCACAATTATGTCGAAAATTTTTATTGTGACTGACATTAGGTAAATTTTGAACGAATGATTGTCTAGAGTGAGGGTACACCCTGAGTATATATCATCAATGCGCTCTACTTTTCCATTTGCCATTTCTACTATGTATGTATCTTCTGGTGATTGTGGGTTTTGTTCAAGTAATTGTTTGTATTGGTGGCTCACAAAAATCCTCTCCTCTCCACTGTCAAATAGTACGCATGCATAGGAGTTATTGAGGAGAAATGTATTGGTAACCACTGTAGGATCCTTGATTGCTTCCCCATGTCATATCGCCAGGAATCTCCCTACACCACTAGCATTAGGGACTTGTGCTTTGGAGCAGTTTCTTTTGAAGTGTCCTGCTTCACCACATCCATAGCAGGTTTGGCTTGCCCATGCATTGGCAACTTGGTTGATCGATCGTGCTGGTACTTTACATAAACGAGCGGTATGCCCCTTTCTGTCGTAGTTTTTGCAGTGCATTTCCTGACAAGCACCAGTGGGGTGGAAGTTTCACTTGTTGCACTTAGGGAGATTTCTAACATATTGTTTCGGTGGTGCTGGAGTGGTAGCAGTAGTGGCAACATGGACAACCACAGTCTGTTGCTTCTCGGCGGGGTCCTGTGCCGGTTGCTTCTTTTTATTGTTTCAGGACTTCCTCTTGTTGTTCCCTCTTTTTGCTTAATCAATGGTGGCGATCATAGTACTACGACTGGCCTTGTGATTGATAAGTTGTTGTGCCAATTCCTTGGCACTTTCAAAGGTAGCGGGTTTTGAGGCAAGTACACTATCTTGAATCTGGGATGATAGCCCCCAGAGGTATCGTTCCACCTTTTTCTCCTCTAGAGTGACCATTGCAGGATAGAGGAGTGCTAGGTCATTAAATCGAGCAGTGTAAGTTTCAAGATCTGTGCCCAACATTCTAAGGTTCCAGAGTTCTTCTTCAAGTTTTTGTATTTCACCCCTCAGGAAATACTCCTTTAGCATCAACGCTTTCAAGTCTTCCCAACTTATGGAGTTAGCCACTGTTGGAGTAAGTGACTTAACTCGGCCATTCAACCAAGTGAGTGCCCTACCGGTGAAAGTGAATGTCGCGTACTTGACCTTTCTCATTTTGGGACAAGCACAGATTTTGAAGACTGCTTCGATCCTTTCGAAGCATTGCATCAGTGTGATGATGCCCCCACTCCCATTAAAGGTATTGGGTTTTCCATTTATCAAGTCCTTGTAGGTGCATTCCTTTGTGCGCCCCAAACTGTCATCCTGGTTAGAGGTACCACAAGATATGAATCCACCATTGCTATTAGTGCCGATTTGCGACATAGCTGCCGCTACAGTTGCTGCTACTGTAGCCTCGAACATGGTTGGATCAAATTGTGGAGGCGGCGGCGGAGGAGGTGCTGTTGCACTGCTGGAAGGTCTTGGTCTTTTCCTTTGCGGCATAGTTCTGTCATAAGTTTTATAATGATAAGTCGGTAAGACTTCAATAGTAATAATGAGTCGAGTGTTGTTTTTATCTCATTTGTATTATATCCCGACTTTATTGCATTAGCAAGTAATTCATAGAAAATTTTATGCAATTAAACTCATGAATTAAATAGCGGTGACATAAACGGAGTCATGTGTTCGGTTCCGTGTCTGACCCACTCCTAAGATTCGCTCGGTTTATCCAGTTATGTGCAATTAATATTTTAATAAGCTGTTGATCCTAATGAGTCTGCCCTAAGTCCACAACCAAACAAGGAACAGGTCCTAAGGCGGACTCACCATTTCTAGGCCAGTCATTTCTTAATCACACATAACGGCGAGGCACACCTTATAAATCTTAGAGTTATCAGTTGAAATTTGTTTGTAATATCAAGTAGTGAGTTCCCATGCCACACATCCAATGAAATAAGATGGATGCCAATTTTATCGATAATTTTCAGTACATATTGTTTTGAGAAAATTTGACCTCACAAGGGTCTACATTACATCAATGTAAAAGATAGTTTTGACAGCACAAAATCCCCTTGAATAGTGTAATCACTTAGTTGCAGGGTCAACCTACATACAAAAGAGTAGCACCAACGCATGCTCATAAACCTATACTATGAAGATGTGTGAGTAGTAATGAGTCCTACTCACGACGATCCTTCCCTGATGGAGCTTGGGACAATGTCGATGCACCTTGCAGTTTTGCTAATCTCCATTCGGTTGCAACCATTCTCTCCTTAAGTGCCAGGTATCTTTCCCGATACTCCCTTTCTTCTGCTTGAGCAGCGAGAAACTCCTGAATGAGTTGATCTCTGTAGTAGGAGTCTCGCTCCAATTCTCTAATGCGATCAGTGGTAGACTCTATGATGGCACTCAGTTCCTAGACTCGATCAATCGTCATCCTACCGCGATCATCCGTGATTGCTATCTATTGAGTCATGACTGGGAGAGCTCTATCAGCTGGTCCTCTGTGGCTGAGGTCATAGAAACCTCGTTGACCTCCGTATGGTGATCGTTGTCGTTGACGGTGACCCCATCCTTCAATCATGGTCGCCCATCGAGGTACGGGTCCAAAGTAGTTGTATCGGTTGACAGTAAATCTGGCTTTATAGGGAGGATTGATGACCTTTGGTTCCTCTTCACTTTTGCCTTTATCCATGTCTACCTCGGCGTCTTCCTCCTCTTCTTCTTCTTCTTCCTCTGGTTCCTCTTCGGGATCCTCTTCAGGTTCTTCTTCAAGATCCTCTTCGGGATCCCATTCAATCAGTTCTTTAGGGTCATCTTCAATCCATCCATCATTTCCCTGATTGGGAAAGTATGGGTCTCCTGGTAGATGAAATCCCTCCATGCCGTCTGTACGAGAATGGGGTGTAAGAAGCATGTACGGATAATAATAATAATAATAATAATAATAATAATAATAATAATAATAATAATAATAATAATAATAATAATATGCTATAGAAACAAACAAGCACTCCTATAGTATTTTAAGTGTTTAGATTTGGTTCTTAGAGTGTTCTGTGTAGGGTGTAGTTAGATGGTTAGATTTGTTTCCCACTATGACTATCCCACGGTATCTGTAAGTCACTTCTCGAACATATATAGTTGATCAAGCTATATCCCTCCCAGACTTGATTCACATATACTAAGGCATACTTATAGTGTACAACTCCTCTTCTTTTACCTTATTTTCTCCTAGTTATGACATTATGCAAGTATGTAATGCATGTAAGTATACTTTAATCAGAAAACTATTTATTTTCTACAAGTATAACCAATTGAAAAATGTTTTAAATCAGAGACTTTTAGTCCCAAATGTGTTTATAGTTTGTATATCTTATGTGGTTTGATATACTTAATTCACTATAAACCGTGCTCTGATACCAATTTGTCACACCCCCAAACCGAGGATGGCGGAAACGTCCGGGGGTGGAGGACTTCATGTATAGTATCATAACAACATTTGCAATAGTGATTAAAGTAAACACAACCAACATAAATACAATTGAAAGAGTTACATCATTGTATGAGTTTACATGTTTCCAAATCAATTACATTATGTTGACAAAATGAAATCTTTGACGCCTTAATGTCCCATCCTCAAAAGCACTTAGTTACCTATTTAGTGATTTCCTGAGAATACAAGTTATTTGGAAAAGTGACAACACAAAGGTTAGTGACTTCATAAGCATTGGTATGTAGTTATGAAAACCTTTTCTTGTAAAAGTGGTGTTCGTTCCAGAAAATCCAATATTTCCCTTAATACGAAAAATATAGTCTTAAAAACCCAAGACCAAAATGTATACGTAAAATTTCTTGCTTATAGTAAATAATGCAAGTTTAAATCGACATAAACTCATTTGATTTCGATGAAAACCCCGTAGATCCTATGTTTGCTAATACTTAATGTGAGTTATTATAACCATGCTATGACCTAGATGGTCTGAAACGATGTTCTTCAGGCATCTAAAATGTTATGAAATTTGTCACCCCAGACCTATCGGTCTAGATGTCGCATGCAGCTAAGGTGTGGGTTTCTCAGACCCAATATAGATCTATATACAACTATCACGCTCTCCCTCCAGGAGACTTTGGTTACAATACATGACTTATTTGTAAAGTGAAACAAATGTCTCACAAAAGTCATTAATGAATTTACGTGTAATGTAATAAAACCCCTTTTGTAAAAATGTACCCTTTAGTAATGAGTTCGTTATGTAAATGTATCATAAACTATACCTATTACAGTTTATCACAACAAGGGTAGTGGTAGTGTTCATAAACTATATTTGTCATGGTTTACCAAATGTTTGTGTATTATGGATGTAAACATTGTTTGTGATAGTCTATCATTTAGCATGTCTAATGTAGTAAAAATCCATATGTCTGTTGATGTATGTCTAATTACCAAGACAAAATGAAATATAATGTAATAATATATGATTGCATGATGAAATACACCTTGCTCAACAAGTTACAAAGTGGAATGAAATTGATAACATTTTTCTGTTGTTAACATTTTCTATTGCTGTCTTAGAAGATATATAGAGAAATTCTCAAAGGTCCAAATCCAAATCCGTAAATTTTGGAAGTTTTGAAAATGTGTCTAGTTTGTTCATAAAATTTCTCATGATTTTTAGTAACTTCCAACTTGTATGAAAAGGGCCATAATCATAGACTAGTCCGAATGTGTTCTTGAAATGATAGACAGTTTTGTAAATATCACCATAAATTGTAGAAAAATCGTATTGAGATGTGAAAGTAGTCATTTTAAATCTAAGAAATTGAACTATTTTCATCTAGTACAGTTTTGAAAACTAAAATGTTTAAGTCTTCCAAAACAGTCCGTGAATGGAGTACAACTTTTCTGATGAAAGCTATTGGAAGAGTTTAGTTTTGTTCTTGTTGGTTTAAATTGTATTTCGCCCCCCCCCCCCCCTTAAAACTTAAGAAAACATGAAAAGATAGGGATATGAACTCACTTTATGTGATTTCAGTGGATTAATGTTGAAGAAAAGATGTGTTCAACTCAAGAACACTTGGAGGATTGGTTGAAGATTCGAGAATCTAACACAATGTGATGGAATTTGTGTAAGAAATCTATGATTGGAGTAGAAGGAAGTGTAATAATCACAAGAAAGATGAATTATACTTACCAAAAGTGGAGGAAAGCTTGATTATCAGCCTTGGGAGTTTCCAAATTGAGAGAGAATGGTGAGAGGATTTGGAGTGTGATCCTTGGAGGAAAATGTGAGAATGAAGGAAAAGTGAGGAGAGAGGGTGGGTTTTCAAGCCTCTAGAACGTGAGGAGGGCTGGAAATGAGTGGGAAAGGACATTGAAATGACTAGGGATGGTGGAGAGGGGTGTGGGTTGGTCATTGAGTGGGTATGGGTGGTTGCTTGTGTCATAAAACAAGGAAAGGTCAACACTCCACCCCTTGTACTTCAACCACTAATTATTGGATATGATTGGCACTAAAAACATGGGGATTAATGAAATTTGAGGCTTTAACTGTTAAAATAAAGTTTTAGGAGAAAATCCTGCTTTAAAATGATGAAAAACAGGCTTAATATGAAGTCATAGTCGAAAACCGGGACGATGAGCCGAACCTGCGAGGGTTCGGTTCGGTGCTGAAGGAGGCGAAGGCTAGGGAGCAAAGGCGAAGGCTTGGTTTGGTCTGAGAGAGCCTTCGAATCGGTTCGCATGCGAGGCTCTGTTCTTGATTGCGAGGTTCAAGCCCGATAGGAGGTTTCGGGTTCGGGTCTTATGCATTGTTCGGTCCGAGAGAGGGGGGGTTCGGTTCCTCAGCAATCTCGGTCCCCAAGGGATTTGCCTTTTAGGGTTTCGGCTCTAAGAGGGTTCACCCCTATATAGTGGTTTCGGGTCCTAAAGGGTATTTTACTCGATTTTACCCTGTTTTAAGCCGTTTTTGACCCGATTAAGGGTGTGGATGACCCGAATGATTTCAAAAAGTTAAGGGAACTTTTGAGAGAGATCCGGGAGAGATTTGGGAGAGATTTGGGATAAAGAGAGATAAAGTGAAAATGTTTGAGAGAGGTTTTGTTTGTGACATTTTTGAGTGTTCGGCTTCGCAACACGAGGTCCAAAAACCTCGTTAAGCCATGTTTAAGGGTCCTACATCTTTAAACCTAGATATATGGTTTATTGTTTGCAAGTTGGTTATGCACTGATAATGTGTAAACACATCAGTAACTTGATGTTATAAAATTCATTCTTGTGCATGATTTGATGGGTGAATAGTAAATGCATATAAGTCGAAGTTTATTTGTTACTTTTATCCTAAGAGAGTAAAAGCGACATTTGGGCCCCTCGATGATTTGGTTTGACTTATGTGTCAGGCCTGGTCAGGAATGAATTGATGTGTTCAATTAAGTTCGATATCAGACAAAATAGAGATCGAGAAACAAACTGATGGACAATAAGTATGTCTATGTTCCATGTAATTGTCCGCATGATATCTTGAGAATGGAGGACTATATGATCCCTTATCTAAAGGAAAACTTACTAATAAGATCAGAGTTCGACAATGGCTTATGAGAGCAATGATTGCTAATCGGATCCTGAAGTCGTACATAATAATATAGTTATTAGACTTATCCAAGTGGAAGACTATTGGATTAGTATCTAAGTCCATAACTATAATTGGTATGTAGTTAACCCGATTCTAGCATGGTCCTTTTGGGTTGCCTTCACAAATACAACTTGATAGGATGATTTGTGGAGAGAGAGGATATTATGGTTTATTAATATATTATATGAGTAATATATTAAAAGAGAAATCATATTAGTTAATTAATATTGATCAACAATTAATTGGAAAAAATTGATATTTTGATCAAAAGAGATTAAGTGAACCAATGGGACTGGAATTTCAATTATAAGATAATTGGATTTTGGGCTTTGGATCTCTTGTATTATAGGTTGGCGATTTTAAGGTGGAAGTCCACTTAGAAATCGTCCAAGGCCTTGTTCTGGAAGGTTTCATTGGTCTGCTTAAGGCCTAAGCTATCTAATTAGGGTTTTGACTGAAACCCTAGCAGCACACCTATATAAAGGACCCTAGGGCTTCATGTTTCGGCTATGCCAAGAAACCCTAGAGTTTAAGAGCTGAAATTAAGCCTTCATTCCCTCTCTACAAGATCATTCTCTTGTCTTGGTGTTTGGGAGCCATTAGAGGTATTACAATCGTGACACTAAGCTTGTGAAGTTGAAGATTCTTGATACTATCAAAAGGTAATCATCTAAACTTGTTTTAGTTGTATATTTTTTATTTGATAGTATGCTAGATTAGTGTTTACAAGCATTGGATTAATTTTCATGTACAATCGAGAAACCTAGATCCAAAGCTTTAGGGTTTTGCATGTGCACTAGGGATTTTATTTTGCTCAAAACCCATCAATATCCTCCCATTTCCACACGTGAATATCCAATTCCTACATCTTGTCGTGGGGCGCTGATGCTCGTTCTTGACTTTCCTGTAAGTGAAGCACCACTCTACATACCATGCTACATCCTGCTTCATGTAGGGCCTCCAGTAATCAGGGTGAAGATCTCGATACATCTTTTTTTCCCCAGGATGGATGGAGGACCTCGACTTGCGGGCCTCATCCATCAGGATCTGTCCTACTCTGCCCCAACATGAAACCCAGACTCTCCCATTCATGGTCAACAATTTGCAGTTGTCATAACCAAAAGAGGCCACCTGGCCTATGATTTTCTCACACTTCTGACACTCTTCCTTCAAGCCCTAGACATGCACCTCCCAGATCCGCTCTAGCAATGGGGTAACCACTTTCATCCTCAGACAGATTTATCGAATCAAGGCTGCTCCTCCCTTGTAGCTTAGGGCATCAGCTACCACATTGGCCTTAATCGAGCTGTAAAGGATCTCACAATCGTACTCCTTCACCACATCTAACCATCGACGCTACCTCATGTTTAGATTCAGCTAATCCATGAGGTACCTCAAGCTCTTGTGGTTCGTGTAAATGGTATAACGAACCCCAGAGAGGTAATGCGCTAAATCTTGAGGGCAAAAACCATGGCCCCCCGCTCTAGATCATGCGCCAGATAGTTTTCCTCTTGAGGCTCCAACTACCTCGATGCATAAGCTGTCATGTGACCCTACTGCATCAAAACTGCACCCATGCCCATGACTGAAGAGTCACAATAAACCACGAAGTCGTCGACTCCCTCTGGCAAGGACAGAATCAATGCCTTGCATAACCATTGTCTAAGAGCCTCGAAGGCTGCCTGCTGCTCAGGCCACCAACGGAATGTCATTGACTTCTTGGTCAGTCGGGTCAAAGGAAAAATGATCTTGGAGAAATCTTGAATGAATCTTCGATAGTAACCCGCTAAACAAGAAAACTCTGAATCTCAGATAGAGTCATCGGAACTGCCCACTGCATCATATCCTTTATCTTGGCTAGATTGCCAGAATACCCTTCTGGTTGACAAGGTTCCTTAGAAACTGCACCTCGTGCAACCAAAAATCACATTTGGAGCACTACGCAAAAAGTGTCTCCCTCCTCAGATTCTCCAGCACCTCCCTCAGGTGCTCCTCATGCTGCTCCTGAGTTTTAGAGTAAACCAAGATATCATCAATGAAGACTATAACAAACCAATCCAGCATCAGTCTGCACACATGGTTCATGAAGTCCATGAACGTGACAGGAGCATTGGTGAGCCCAAACGACATCACCGCAAAGTGACCATAGCGTGTCCTAAAAGTTGTCTTTTGAACATTTTTGTCTCTTACTCGCATATGGTGATAACCCAATCGTAGATCAATCTTGGAGAAACTAAGATGCTTCCTATAGTTGGTCAAACAAATCATCAATCCTCGGGAGAGGATAATGGTTCTTCATCGTTACCTTATTTAGCTCGCGGTAGTCTATACACATGCAATGTGACCCATCCTTCTTCTTCATAAATAGGATCGGGGCTCCCAATGGCGAACTACTAGGCCTGATAAATCCCTTGTCTAGCAGCTCCTACAACCGCGAAGACAATTCCTGCATCCCGAGAGGAGACAAACAATATGGTGGCTTGGTTATCAGAGCCACACCAGAGACTAGGTCAATCCTAAACTCAACATGTCTCTCCGGAGGTATCCTGGGTAAATACTCCAAGAATACGTCTGGGTACTCTCGCTCAACCAGTATGTCATTGACTATCGCCTTACCCTTATCTCGGGTATCCATGATATAGGCGACATAACATGCACTACCCTACTGAAGGTACCGTCTCGCTCTTGTTGATGAACATAAGGTCAATCTACCTTGCGGCCTCTCGTCATGAATCGCTATCCCTCCCCCACTTTGAGTACGAACTCGCACTAGCTGCTACTCGCAGTCAATCTCTGTCATATTAGGGCTCAACCAGCCCATACGAACTATAACCTTATTCCCTTGCAGGGAAATAGGGACTAGTCTACCTAAAACTGCTCATCGAACAACTGCAATGTACATCCCTAGTGAACCCTCTCAAACCGAACAAACCTATCATCTGCTATCTCTACGTCAAGTGGGCAATTCATGTCCCCAGGAGTCCCTAGGAATCGCTAGTTGAGTGGTAGCGACACAAATGACCGGGTAGCACCCGAATCAAATAGTACCAAGGCTGATCTACCATTCACTAAGAATGATCCTAAAACAAAACACATCAATATAAGTAATAATCAGTATAAATAAAGAGATAAGGAGAAGATACATACCCGTCACTATGTTGGGAGCTGCTCGTGCCTCCTCTTGTATCAACTGAAAGGCTCTGCTCTTTGCCACAAGCACCTCACCCCAGCCCTGATGGCCATCTATAATCCTCAATGTAGTAGGAGCAGGCGCTGCCACCTGCCCTGTTGCTGCTAAACTCAGGAAGTGGAACTGCTTGTGTCCCCTCTGATTGCACTGTAAGCAAATCAGGTATGATACTATTGTGGTGGTGGTAGTAGTTGTACAATCTCTGCTCAAATATCCAGTTCGGCCGCACTTAAAGTATACCGAGCTACCTGTCCTGCATACCCCATCATGTGTCGTGCCATACTTGCCATAGTGGCCTCATCCATATTAGCCCTTCCCTCAAGAATCTACCTTGGACTTATTGCACACACTCCTGACTGAACCCTCTCTAGTTTTCCTATTCTGCTCCATCTCTAAATACAACTCTCTCTCTCTCTCTCTCTCTCTCTCTCTCTCTCTCTCTTTCTCTCTCTCTCTCTCTATATATATATATCACCCTACCAATCATATCTTCTGACATCTTGCAGCTGGATCGGCTCACAAACTGGTGGATATTACTCCGCAACATCTCATGATATCTGGCCTTCTTCATCTGCTTGTCCCCTACATACTGTGAAACAAGAAGGACCATCTCCCTAAGCATAGCGGTGATCTCAGTCACCGTCTCGGTCGTCTGATGTAGATCCTAGAACTCCCTAGCAAGTTGTTGCACCTCTATCATAGGTGCAAACTCGGCTCTGAACCTAGCCGAGAAATCGCTCCAGGTGATAGTGTCAAGGGTAGCGTCACCCACACCATTTTTGGATAAGGTGTCTAAGTCAATAACTATATTTGGTATGTACTTGATCCGACCCGACATGGTCCATTTGGGTTGTACTTCACCGGAACAATTTGTATACATAGACTTTTGAGTGGAGTATATATATATATATATATATATATATATATATTCATGATTTATTAATATATTATAAGTTATAATATATTAGTATGAAATCATATTATTTAATTAGTATTGATCAAGAATTAATTTGGAATTAATTTAATGATCAAAAGAGACTAGTTAAATATGGACTCTAATAGTATGGGCGAATGGATTATTTATGATGGGCTAAGTTTGCATGGAAGTCCATGGTTAGTCCATGGAGTTTTTAACCCATGGATCCTAAGTAAATGAAAGGTCATGGGTATTAGGGTTTACATATATGTAACCCTAATCCTCCATATTATATAAAGGTGTCACTAACTCTATAATTTGGCACTAGTGTGTGAGACTTGAAGCATATGTGAGCTTAGTGTACTCTCTTAAAAACTTCCAAGTTGTTGTGGTGATTTGTGAATCCACTTGAGGCATTCACATTATTGGTGCTAGGCTCTTAAAGCTCCAAGCAGTCAACGACAAGTAAAGGTGTGTATTTCTATCTAGTTTTTATTGTACAAGAACCTACCATTGCATGCTAGATAGGACAATTCTTGGAAATCAATTTTGCATGTATAATAGAGTAAACTATCGTTCCAAAGCATTTAGGGTTGTATATGCACCTTAAGGTTGTTAGGATGCTCTAAACCTTTCAGTGATATCAGAGCCTAGGCTTGTTTATATTATATTGTCGCTTATTTGTGATTTCTTGAAGCTGAAATTGCTGTCTGACCACTCAATTCGCCGAGTCCATGAACAGATTCGACGAGTTAATGCTTTTAGTCATGGAGTCGATGAGTCAAGGCTTGCACTCAATGATTCTGATGATCAGACAATATATTGTTCGAGTTTTTTTTTGGCGTGAATTAGGTTAGGATCATTACCTATAATTGTTTTGAATCATTTAAACTGTTTTTATGATATGGTAATGATTATCCTAATCTAATTACAAGGTGATTCTCATAATTTCAAGAATTGTATTAATATGATTATGCTAATATCTTGAATATTGATGATATTCATTATCTTGTTCTATGATTTTGAATATGATCATGCATGGTTAGTTGATTAAATGATTCCATGATGTATGTGTTTTAATCGAGTCCATAATTTGTCCTCAAGTTATGGATTACCAAAAGTCTTTTTCTTTTAAAACAGTAATTAAGAACTCATAGGTTATAGAAATAAAGAGTCTTCATTTTAATAGGCCATTAAACACACAAGTTATGAAATTGAAAAGTTTTCAACAGTTTCAAAACATGCTCTCAAGTTTTGGAATTTGTAAAGTCTCAAACACTAATATGTGACATCCCCATTTTCACGGCCAGAAAAGACCGATTTTGTTTATGTTTTATAAAAATCAAAGTAACTCTTTTTAATAAAAATGTGCGGAATTTGTTCCCAGTGAAACATGATAAATACGTTATCAGGGCATTTCCAAAGAAAAGCATTTTTATTCTCTTTAAAACATTTGGGATGTCATCGTCAATACAGAAACATAAGCATAAACAAAACTTACATTCATTATCACTAGTGATTTATATCTCCTTAATCTCTCACTGTAATGTGACTTCATATCAACACCTGTGATATAAATAAACTGAGTGTGTCAGATTGGGAAACCTGGTGAGTACATAGGGTATTCAACCCAGAATAATATAATTATTATGTTTAATCATCAAACAGTTAACCCAATTACCCATCCCCATTATCTTCTTTACTCTTAAGGATCTACACTAAGAATTAGCTATTTCTCATTCATTCATTCCTAAGGATTATCCTAAGGAATAGGTACAGAGTCCATCATTGTCAATGACACAGCTGTCAAGCGCAGCTGCTAGTTCTATCACTTAGGTGCAGCTGCCAGAATTGTGACATTCTCTGTGAGGCGTAGCTGCCAGTATTGTACTTCGAGCACAGATGCTAGGGTTATCTCGTTTATTGATAGTATCATTTTTGAGAGTCCACTCTCAATACATGTCAATGGGTTTTTAGAGTACACTGGTGAACACATCATTCACAACACCTACAGGTTGCGAGCCTGCTTGTGTTCCACTTGACTATCTAGAATAGTCCGTGGTTTTCATTCATACTCTGCTAGATAACGGTGCTAACATTTAGGAATAAGGCTTCTCATATCGTCTACCTCTCACCCTTACCTCATGGTGTACATCACCATTCAACTCATCATCCACTCATATTTCAGCTACCCATGTTTTACCCAACATATTACGCAGATATAAATACATATACAGTTTAAATCATATAAAACTTGTATAAAATTGTTCATCGAGCATAGATAGATAGTATACAGATAATATGAACACATAACACATAGTTTATTTAAAATACTTCATATGTATGTGTAAGATGAAAGGGACCATGCACTTGCTTGAAAAGGTGGTGATTCCGAACTCAGACAGCGATTCGCTTCTTAAAAAATAATTTCCCTCGACGAAACCTAGTATTATTATCACTAGAGTTTAGTCTATTATTCGTTGAGACTAATTAATAGTCTAGCTATTATTACTATTATATAAGCGTTAAACAGTACTTATATAACCCATAATAATAGCCCAAGTACTTATTATAAGTTCCTAATAATGTTACTATAATTAAATAAAAGTTATATTAAAAATAGCATAGGCGTCTTACAACAAGTTTTATAGAAAACTAGGTTTTTCTTGGAGCAACATTCCCGAGCTGAAAATCTCTTTTTCTCGGAGCTGTCGAGCACTCTGGGGCTTCCGCCTCGTGCTAGGGAGGTTTCCTAGTCTTTTCCAGGGGGGGGGGGGTGTTTCGGGGATAGAGAGAGAGTAAAGAGAAGAAAGAATGGGAAAGGTGTCAAGAAAATGAGGGTGAGAGAGGTTCTATTTATAGGGTGAAAAATGGTTGAACTTGGTGCCACATTTCACCATCTAGTAGCAAGACTTTGGGAGAAAGGAATGGCCAAGATTGTGCCCATCACCCATTTTCGCACAACACACTTCAGACTTCTAAAATCCGTAACATTCACATACAACCTCCATTTTGACGTTCTTTATATCTACGCGTAGGTAAAAATAAGATCTAACTCTTTCATTTTGACTCCGTCGGCTAATTCTCGACCGATCTTAAATTTAACAGTACGAGGAGATTATAATGTTAAATGTCCGCGTAAAATTCATAACTTCAACATACGGACTCTGTTTTCATCTGTCATTTTACCGTTGAGTTCCTATTAATGAGATATTAAATTCTCATTTAGGTCGCGTAGGCCAAAATCCGCTTGATCTAAAATTCGAGTTTCGGGTTGTGCACTGCTAAGCCAAATCTTAGAAAATTCATAACTTCCTCATATTAAGTCAGATTTTGGCGTTCTATTTTTGTATGTTCTCGGTTTAACAGATACTACAAATTTTGTTTATATTTCTAAGGCTAAAAGGTCTTCCATTGTAAATTCACTATTTACGTCTCCCAGTGTCGTGTTGGTTTTGCCGTAACACTTCGACGGACCATAACTTCTTCGTTATAACTCAGATTTCAACGTTCTTTATATGTACGGAACCCTTGAGACGTATACTACAACTTAGTTAAGATTATTTATTCTAAATATTGCTTTGTCAAAAAGTCGTTATCGACCCCTATTATCTCTAAATTGACTAGCCCGGATCTGCAGGAGTTACATAATACTTTAATTCCAATCTCTAGATTTTTAAATGTTTAAAATTCAACCCTTATACTATTATAATATTAAAAGTTTAATAAACATATATATATATATATATATATATATATATATATACACATATATACATATATATATATATATATGTATATATATATATATGTATATATGTATATATGTATATATATATATATATATATATATATATATATATATATATATATATATATAAGATAAGTTAGTCTTACCTTTAGTAGGCCTCATTCACGAAGTTGGTCTATAATGGGAGTATAAGGTTGTTACCTATAAAATGGCAATTTAATGGGTGTCCACTATCATCCACCGCTTCCTTGACTGGTGGAGGGTCATTAGTCGAACGGGTAGGATAGGGACACTAATTATGATTAAGTATAATGATTAAAAGTAAGTAAATGTTTTATAAATTCCCAATCTTAGTTATTTTAGGAAAATGTGAATTTGGTGCTAACCCATGAAATTACACTTTCAACCTTCCCAAGTCGTTAGTGGAGCGTGTGTGGTTAACCGGCATAGTAACATGGACTAGTAAGAGTGGAAAATGGTAGCTTAATGTTTATCATAGATTGGTGGAGCGTGTGTGGTTAACCGACACATTGATTAGGTGATCAAATTAAGTGTACTAAGTTAATTTGCATGGTTATTCACACCTTGTTTTGTGATCCTCGGCATCCCAGTCACAAACTTGTAGGGCACAATCGAGATTTAAACATGCCATTGAAAAGTTCAATGAATCTCAAAAGAATCTAGGAATTTCAATTCACTTAAAACCTAATTTATATTTCATTTTTCATTGTGGAAACTGGTGAATCCTCATTCACCTACCTTTAAATATTTTTATAGCTTGGATTACGACATCCCTCTTCTAAGTTATAAGATATTGTGTTGGGTCCTAACCTTAATATTATATTTGGGTGTCTTATTAAGAACTCTTTATCTAATCTAAACTCTTCTTTCTTCCTTTTCAGAGGTCTTCTAGCAATGCTTCAGGCTCAACCCTACCGGATCCTTCTCTCTCATGAAGCTTTATGGGATGGTCATCTTTGATGGAACTAATTTCAATGACTGGTTTAGGAAAAACATAATGGTCACACTCTATGAGGACAAGAAATATGTCCTTGATAAGGTGCTTAAGCAACTTGATGAGTCATTTGCTACTCCACAGGAGGTTGCTGATTTTAGGGCACATGATAAAGATGACACCAAGGTAGCTTGTATCATGCTTGCCACTATGACACCTAAACTCCAAAAGTCCTATGAGGACTTATACCCTTTTGAGATGCACCAAGATCTGATGGAAAGGTGCCATCAGAGTGCCCATTAAGAAAGGTATGAAATAATCGCCTCCATGATAACAACTAAGATGAAGGATGGAGAGTCCATCACGGTCCACCTACGAAAAATGCAAAGATTTGTGAACTTTCTGCTCAAACTGAATATGATCTTTGTTGAAGAGCTGGCTATAGATATCATTCTACACTCCTTACCTTCATGTTATGATCAGTTCCGCATGACCTATCATATGAAAAAGGAAGAGGTCACCTTGAGCAAGCTTCATGGACTTTTGAGGGATGCTGAAAGCAACCTCAAAGGGAAAAATGTTGTTTCTACTCCTACCACCGCCCCAGTTCTGGCAATCGGGCAAGTTAAGGGGAAGAAGAGGGAGAACCCTTCGAAGGGTACCAAGGGAAAGTCTCTTTAAGGCTCCTATTCTAGTGGAACCAAAGGTAGTTCTGCTACTCCTTCTTCAATACCAAAAGATGCACAATGCTTCTATTGTCAGGAAAAGAGGTAGTGGAAGCGAAGTTTCCCCATGTACTTGCAGGATATAAAGGATAGGAAGATCAAATCCTTCTTTGCATGTATTTACACTATATTGTCTAATAACTCACCACATACAAATTCTTTGGTCCTTTATATAGGGTGTGGAATTCACATTTGTTTTGATCTGCAGGGACTAAGAAGAAGTGAGGAAGTGGAGCGTGGGAAGATAAACTTAATCATGGGGAATAGGAAAGCATCATATGTCACCAAGATTTGAGTTTACTCTTTATTTCTAAGTAGTGGGTTAACATTAGATTTGAATAAATGTTGTTACTCATTTGAAATGGCGAGAAATATTATTTCTTTTCATGTCTTGTACAAACAATGTTATAGTTTTTCATTTGATAATGAATGTGGTGCTTTTAATATTTTTTATAATGATGCGTTTTATTTTAAAGCATTACCTTGAAATGGTGTATATGAAGCTGTGAATGTTGTAGATAACTTAGGAAATAATGTATTGCATATTGATTCTTCCACTAGTTTGGATAGGGCATCCTTGTGGCATTGTTATCTTGGACATGTCATTAAGAAGTACATAGGCTAACTCCAAAAGTCTGCAGTCTTGGAATCATTTGACTTAAAGAAGATAGTGTCGAGTCTTGTTTACATGGAAAAATGACAAAGTCACCCTTCATTGGTAATTGTCCAAGGGTTGAGCGTTTGTTGGATCTCATACACAAAGATGTGTGAGGACCTTTCAAAACTGCCACAAGGGATGCTAACCACTTCTATATGACTTTTACTGATGATTATAGTAGATATGGCTATATCTACTTAATGAAGCATAAGTCAGAAACCTTTGAAATGTTCGAAAAGTTTAAATAGGAAATGGAGAATCAGCTTGGCAGGAACATTAAGATGCATCGATCCGATCGAGGTGGTCGGTATCTTAGCACATAGTTCCTTGACTATCTTAAGGAATGTGGAATTATTTCATAATTGACACCTCCCAAGACACCATACCTTAATAGTGTGGCCGAGAGGCGCAATCGAACCTTGTTAGACATTGTTTGTTCAATGATCAGTCGAGCTTCATTACCAATCTCATTTTGGGGGTATTCCTTAGAAACTGCTGCCCATATCCTTAATCTAGTCCCAACTAATAAGATTGCCAAAACACCTCACAAGATGTGGACTGGGAAATCTCCCACTTTAGACCACATAAATATTTGGGGCTCCGAGTCTTTCATTAGACGTGAGACTCACGATAAGCTCGAACCTCATAATGAGGGGTGTATTTTCATCGGCTACAAACATAAATACTTTAGTTACCTCTTCTACAGACCTAGTGAAAATGTGATCTTTGTGGCAAGGAGAGGAGTCTTTCGTGAGAGAGAATTCATAGGCTAAGGAAACAGTGGGAGGAAAATTGACCTTGAAGAGCTTCAAGAGTCAAGAGGTGAAGGAACTGTGGAATAAGGTGTCTAAGTCCATAACTATTTCTGGTATGTACTTGACCTGACCCGACATGGTCCATTTGGGTTGCATGGCACCATTAAATTGGATAGACTAAATGAGAGAATTAACACTTGTGGTTTATTAATATATTATATGTTCTAATATATTAATAGTATTATTTAATTAGTTTGATCAAGAATTAATTTAGAATTAATTAAGTGATCAAAAGATAACTAATTAAATATATGGGTTGATTATGTAAATCATCCAACACTTGTATAGTGGGCTAAAAAGCTCCATGGATTATCAAGTTGGGTTAAACCCATTGGATGCTCCATGGGAGTTATAAACCCATGGTTCATGGAAATGAAGAGTCATGACACATTAGGATTACATGGTGTAAACCTAGATGAGTCAACACTATATAAGGAACCCATTCTCCACCAAAATCGGCAACACAATTACAAGTGAGGGCTAGGCCAAATTTTCAAGTATGTGTATTCTCTCAAAAGTTTACTCCCTTGCATTTGGTGTTGTGTGAAGCATTTGGGCATCACACTTTGGGTGCTAGGCTTACAAGGTTTCAAGGATCATAATCAACAACAAGGGAAGTTATTCTATCTTTCATTCAAGTTAAAAATGTTCCTAATGTATGCTAGATAGGAATATAACCTTGGAATTCAACTTTTCATGATAGTTAGACAAACATAGATCCAAGGTTACTAGGGTTGCATGTACACTTAGGAAGTGTTAGAATGCTTAAAACCCATCAATGGTATCAGAGCCTAGGCTTGTTTGTTTTTTATTTGTGCAAAATTGTGCTAAAAAATCAAAACTACATGTTGTCTGATCAGTGAACTCGCCGAGTCCATGGGGGGACTCGATGAGTTCAAGTGTATATTCATCCTACTCGTCAAGTAGGTTCATGCACTCGATGATTAGGAGGCCCTGATAGTAGATTTTCAAATTTTGTTGTTGGAAATGGACTAGAAACATTACCCTAAACTGTTTTGGTACTTGAAAACTTGTTTTAGATGGTGTAATGTTTATGCTAATCCATTTACAATAGCAATTATCAAAATTACAAGTTTTAAGTGTAATTTTTTATTCTTGAAATGTTCATATTCATGTTCTTGAAATTATGAAGTTTAGATGATCATAGGAATTGTTTGTAACCTACTTGGTAGTTTAATTCATGATCATAATGTGTTTTAATGGAATCCATAACTTGTCCTCAAGTTATGGAAAACCAAAAGTCACACTTTTATTAAAGCCATTAAAAGAACACAAGAGTTATAAAAAATGAAGAGTCTTCTTTTTTATTACTCAATTAATTCATAAGTTATAAGAAATGAAAAGTTTTGAAAGTTTACAAAACTTGCCCTCAAGTTTTGGAACAAGTAAAGTCTTTATTAAAACTTTAGTTCCAACCCTTAGAATTTTAAAAGTTAAAATTCAACCCTTATACTTTATAATCTTATAAGATAATACATACATACATATATATATATATATATATATATATATACATACATATATATATATATATATATATATATATATATACATATATGTATGTATGTATATATATATATATATATATGTATGTATTATCTTATAAGATTATAAAGTATATGTACGTATGTATAAGATCAAGTCGTGTTACCGCTAGTACGCCTCATTCACCAAGTCGGTCTATAAGGGGGTATAAGGTTGTTGCCTATAAAATGGCAACTTAATGGGTGTCCACTCTCACCCACCGCTTCCTTGATCGGTGGAGGGTCGTTAGCCGAACGAGTAGGACAAGGATGTATAAATTCTGATTAAAAGTATGATGAATATTATAAGGTAACTAAATGCTTTTATTAAATTCCCAATCTTAGCTGCTTTAGGAAAATGTGAATAAGGTGCTAATCCATGAAATTACACTTTACACTTTGTTTAAGTCGTTGGTGGAGTGTGTGTGGTTAACCGGCACACTAACTTGGACTTAACAAGGTAGGTAAAGGGTGACATAAGGTTTATCATAGTATCGGTGGAGCGTGTGTGGTTTACCGAAACATCGATTAAGTGATAAACTTTAAGGGTACCAAGTGAGTTACATGGTTACTTCACACCTCGTTTTGTGATCCTCGTTATCTCAATCACAAAACTTGGAGGGCACACTCGAGATTGAAACATGCCATTGAAAAGTTCAATGAATCTCAAAGAATCTAGGAATTTCTAATAACCAATTTAAAACCTAATAATTATATTTCGTTTGTCATGGTGGAAATTGGTGAATCGTCATTCACCCACCTTTCAAATATGTTATAGCTTGGATTACGGCATACCTCTTCTAAGTTATAATATATTGTGATTGGATCCTAGCCTTAATATTACATTTGGGTGTTTTATTAAGGACTCTCTTAATATCTAAACAAATCTTGTTCTCTTCATTCAGATGTATTTAAATAACGCTGCTTATGGCTCTAATCCTAATGGCTCCTTTACCCTTATGAACTTGTGTGGGAAAGTCACTTTTGATGGATCCAACTTCAATGAATGGATCAGAAACATCAGGATGATTACCCACTACAAGGACAAAGAATATGTCCTCGATAAGGAGCTTAAGGAGATTGATGAGACCACTGCAACTCCTCAAGAGATCGCTGACTTCCAAGCACATGAAATGGATGCTACAAAAGTGGCATGCATCATGTTGGCCACCATGACAGAGGAACTCCAAAAGTCCAATGAGGACTTCTACCCTTTTGAAATGCACCAAGATCTGATGGAAAGATACCATCAAATTGCATGAAAAGAGAGGTATGAAATCATTTGCTCCATGATAACAACCATGATGAAGGACGGGGAATCCGCCATGAGCCACATGCAGAAAATGCAAAGGTATGTGGATCGTTCGCTGAATCTTAATGTGAACTTCCCTGAGGAGCTTGCAATAGATATTATTTTGCACTCGTTACCATCGTGATATGATCAATTCCACATGACATATCACATGAATAAGGAAGCGGTCACACTCAGCAAACTTCAGGGACTCTTAAGGGTAAGTCGGTTGTTAACACTCCTACTCCAAACTCCGCCCCGATTTTTGAAAATGGGAAAGGTCGAGGGAAGAAAAGAAAGAGCTCTTCGAAGGATACCAAGGCTAGGACCCTTGATAGCTCTTCTTCAAGTGGAACCAGGAAAATTTCATCACTCCTTCTTCTGACCCAAAAGAGGCTGAATGCTTCTATTGCCATGAAAAATCACATTAGAAGTGGAACTACCCAAAATACCAGCAAGATGTGAAGGATGGGAAAGTTAAACCCAACCATGCAGGTATTTACACTTTCTTATCTAATAACTCACCCCATTCTAACTATTGGGTCCTTCATACCGGTTGTGGTATTCATATATGTTCTGATTTGCAGAGACTAAGAAGAAGTGAGAATGTAGAGCATGGAAGAATAAACATAATCATCGGGAATAGGAAAGCTTTACCTGTCACCAAGATTGGAGTTTATACTTTATCACTAAGTATTGGGTTTATTTTAGATTTGAATAAATGTTGTTATTCGCAAGAAATGGCAAGAAATATTATTTCCTTTCATGCATTGTATAAACAAGGTTTTACCTTTTCATTTGATAATGAAGTTGGTTCGATTAATGCTTTCTTTAATAATGTTCTTTATTTTAAATCATTATCTTGTAATGGTGTGTATGAAACTATATATGTGGTTGAAGGTTTGTTGGATCTTGTATACACAGATGTGTATGGACCCTTCAAACATGCCACAAGGGATGCTAATCGTTATTATTTGACTTTTACTGATGATTACAGTAGATATGGATATGTCTACTTAATCAAGCATAAGTTAGAGACTTTCGAAAGGTTTAAAGAGTTTAAACAGGAATTCGAGAATCAATTGGGCAGGAACATTAAGATGCTTCGATCCGATCGAAGTGGTGAGTATCTTAGTTCATAGTTCCTCGACTATCTTAGGGAATGTGGGATTGTGTCACAATTGACACCTCCCTGGACACTGCAGTTGAATGGTGTGGCTGAGAGGCATAATCGAACCTTGTTGGACATGCTTCATTCCATGATGAGTCGAGCTTTGCTACCAATCTCATTTTGGGGGTATGCCATAGAGACTGCCGCCCTTATCCTTAATCTGGGCCCTACAAAGAAAGTTGCCAAAACTCCTCATCAGATGTGGATTGGTAAAGTACCCAAACTAAAACACATCAAGATTTGGGGTTGCGAGGCTTTCGTGAGACCTGAGACTCATGATAAGCTCGAACCTCAAAGCAAGAGGTGTATTTTCATCGGCTACCCACAACAATCCTTTAGTTACCTCTTCTACAGACCTAGTGAAAATGTGGTCTTTGTAGCAAGGAGGGCTGTCTTTTGAGAGAGAGAGAGAGAGAGAGAGAGAGTTCATAAGCCAAGGAAACAGTGGGAGGCAAGTTGAACTTGAAGAAACTCAAGAGTCAAGTGGTGAAGGAACTTCAAACCCTAACACTCAACTTGAGGAGGAAACTCCTTTTGATCCAATTGACATGTTTGTACCTCTGAGGCGATCCACAAGGGTTAGGAATGACCTGAGCATTATTATGGATTCCATAGTACTGCAGAAGGTGATACACTTATCAGTGATGAGACATTGATAGGTCTGGATGAACCTAACAATTACGTGGAAGCCATGGGAGACCCTGAGTCACCCAAATGGAAAGAGGCAATGGATAGCGAGATACGGTCCATGTATGGTAATCAAGTTTGGAACTTGGTTGAGAATGTACCAGGTCGTAATAATGTAGGGTGTAAATGGATCTTCAAGAAGAAGAATGACATGGATGGTAATGTACACACATATAAGGCACGACTAGTTGCAAAGGGTTTCTCACAAACTCCGGGAGTTAATTATGATGAGACCTTTTCTACAGTGGCCAACATTAAGTCTATTATGGTTCTATTAGCCATAGCTATATTTCATGACTATGAAATATGGCAAATGGATGTCACAATCGCTTTCCTTAATGGAAAGTTGGCTGAGCATGTTTACATGAGTCAGCCAGAGGGTTTTGTCAATACAGAGTACACTAATAGAGTATGTAAGCTTGAGAAATCCATTTATGGATTAAAGCAAGCACCTCGTATATGGAATCTTTGCTTTGATGAGAAAGTCAAAGAGTTTGGCTTTTCTAGGAGTGAAGATGAATCTTGTGTGTATGTCAAAGCTAGTGGGAGTATAGTTAGTTTTTTGGTATTGTATATGGATGACATACTAATAATAGGAAATGACATCCCAACTTTGCAGGAAGTTAAGTCCTGGCTTGGGAAGTGTTTCTCTATGAAGGACCTAGAAGAAGCTGCCTATATTCTAGGGATAAGGATCTTGAGAGACCGGAGTAAAAGACTAATTTGACATAGTCAGAGTACCTACTTAGATAAGGTGTTGAAGAGATTCGCATGCAGGACTCCAAGAAAGGAGAGTTACCCATCTAGAGTAATGCCAAATTGAGTAAGACACAAAGCCCTAGTACTGAGGCTGAGATAGCATAAATGAGTTGAATACCTTATGCGTCGGGTGTAGGATTGATCATGTATGCTATGACGTGTACTCGACCTAATGTAGCCTTTGCCTTGAGCATAATTATCAGATATCAGAGGAACCTGGCAAGGCACACTGGACTGCGGTAAAGAATATCCTCAAGTACCTACGGAGGACTAAGGATTGGGTTCTTACCCTTAGTGGGAGTGAAGACTTGAGAGGTGTAGGGTATAGTGATGCTAGCTTTCAGACTGGTAGGGATAATTTCCGCTCTCAGTCAGGCTGGGTCTTTACCTTAAACACATGAGCAATTTCTTGGAAGAGTTCAAAGCTAGAGACAGTGGCTGATTCAACTTGAGAATCAGAGTATATAGCAGCGAGTGAGGCAAAAAAGGAGGCGATATGGCTGAAGAACTTCATTGGAGACCTTGTAGTTGTACCAGCTATGAAGGAGCCAATGGAAATTTTTTGTGATAGTGAAAGTTCTATTTCCTTAGCCATGGAACCAAGGGATCACGGGAGATCCAGACACATCGACAGAAAATACCATTTCATCAGACATCAAATAGAAGAAGGACCCCTCATGGCAAAGAGGGTATCATTGGATGAGAAACCAGCAGATCCCCTCACGAAGGCATTGACTCGGATTAAGCATCTCCAGCATGCTCAGAGCATAGGGCTGAAGGATGATATTAGATTTAGTAGTTAGATAACCTCAAAATTTGTAAAGTGTAATTGACATTAGATGATAAATAAAAGGTATTTTATTTATGAGTAAATTGTTGTGTAACAACACGAAATTCTGTATCATTGCTTGTGACTCTTTTCGTAACTCATTTCAATAATCCAAACGCCGTTTCCAACTTCGTTTCCAATTTCGTTATTTAATTAGGTCATAATTGTGGGACTTGTATTATGACTTAATGAGTGTATAAACATGTTTAGAACTCACATTAGCATTTCATATTAATAATTGGAAACATTTTAGAATTTACCATATCGGGTTACGGCAACTCAATTGGGTGTGACCAAAAGCCCCGTCTAACGCCGGTATCAGGTAAAATTCCACCGTGTTCAAAACTTAGACACTATATAAAGTGTCCTAAGCCTTCATTTGAAGCTTTTGGATTCCTCTCACTAGTCTCTCTCTCTAACCTCTCTCCTCACCCAAAGATTCAAGGTCCAAAACATTGAATTTAGGCTCCAAATCATTGAGGTAACATCCCTAACTTGTTGGGTAACCTCTTAAGCGTTCAAATTTGTGTTTAAAATGTGAAATAAGACCTGGAACAAGTGTTTATGGCCAAGGCATATACTTGGGCCGTAAACACATAAATATGGGGTTTTTGAGCAATTTAACCCTTCCAAACCAACATTGGGACTTAGATATGACATTGAGGCTTACAAACCTGGACTCGGAACACCTTAAACATAAATTTTGAGGGACAAAAGAGAGTTTACGGCAAGGTCTATGCTTGGGCCGTAAACTCCTCAAACATGGGGAGTAAACACACTTAGACATGTTAGAATGCCTTGTAACTTCACCAATAGCCATGGAATAAATCCTAGAACCATTAAAAAATAGTTTGGAGACCTTAAACACATCAAATACCCTACATATGAGAGTTTACGGTCATAGAACATGCTCCTAGGCTGTAAAATCCTAAAAGTGTCTTAAATGGTGCCCTAAATTCATACCAAGGCTTGGAAAATTAACTAGAGTCACATGTGATTGTTCCTTGTGCCTCAAACTAATTATTCTTGACCATAGGAGAGTTTACGGCCATAAACTCCAAGTTTACAGCCGTGAACTCCCTTAAATATGGTATAAGTTCATTAAATCCATTCCAAGGCATTTGAGAAATTCATTCCAACAATCTCCATGTCCAAACAAGCCATTAAACACTCAAAATTACCCAAACATGAGTTCACGACCGTGAACTCATGTGTGTGAGGGTATATGGCCGCAAACACCATTAGGGAGTTTACTCTTGAGGAGTAAACTCATTTCCCAAGTCCCTCGCATCATTCCACGTCCGAAGATGTCACCCGGGTCACTCCAAACACTCGTTTTGAGGTGTTTTAATTCATTGGAGTGTATTATCCTATCTAATTAGTGGTTTAAAGTCTAATTAGATACCTTTGGATATGATTTCATATTACATAGGAACCTCGCGTGTTACCAAGCCCCGAACCAACGTTTAGTGTCTGGAACAGTTGCACCTTCTCATCGGGTGAGTTCATACCCCTACCCTTTTTCACTGTTTTCACTATTTTTAGGGGGGAACACAAGCAAAGTACAAGGGATTACTTGTACTCAAAACATGTTTTCAAATGTGTGTTTCACATTTTATATGCTTTTAACACTAATTACTAGCACTGATAACCATTTGAACATGCAGATCACGTAAACATATATTTGTGAAATGGGTTTTAACTGTTATGTTTTACATATATTTCAAAAATGGTTGTCCACATTTTATCAGTTAAAAGCATGACATTAGAACTTTTGAACATAATACCTGTACACTGTTTTGTCCTTGGTAACACTCCACAGAAATACGCGAGTGGAGGACTATCATATTATTACTAGTAAATTTGTTAATCCTGTACGATTGGAGACATGCCCTTGGTGAACACTCCACAGAGATACGCGAGTGGAGGACTACACCCGTAACCAGAATCTATGGGATTTAGAGAGCGTGACTTGAGTGTATAGATCTATACGGGGTTGACTACCCCACACCTGGCTGCTAGCTACAGCCGAACCGAAATGGTTCAAGGGTGACGAGAGTCATAAGGTGATGCGGACTACTTATTGCCACATTTATTGTATGGTTATGGAACTCGCAATTTGGATAACAGAGATTTACTCTATAGTAATAATGAATAATGTAATACATCTTTTACATTGGTAACCAACATTCAGAAAAGTATGGGACTTTTTTAGGAATACATTGGTACATAACCAAAATAGTATATCCAACCAGATAACCTAACTGTACATTTTCACAAGGGTAAACATGTTCTCAGTGTACAAGTTTACTTTACATGTTGAGAAACAATAACCAATCTTTTTAAGAAAATTTGGGATTTTCTTGGTGTGCGTAACATTTCAGAAACATAACGCAAACTTGAACATTTTACTACAAAAAAACCGCTTATGAACTCACCAGCGTTATGCTGACTTTCAAACCGCTTGTGTTCTCATGTCAGCGTTAGAACAGGTACCCGAAGAATCTCTTTTGTTCAAAGACGGAGTACTCAGAAGACCCATTTCATTTTGTTCATATCTATACTATGTATCACAACTGTACAACTTTACTTTTGAAACAAATGTAAAACTTTTCTTTATGTAATGTAAGGTTTGTTTTATTTTACTTACTATGTACATTGGATTTGATACTCAACGTGGAGTCCGCCCCAGAAATGTTTCCGCCTTTGGTTTTCGGGGTGTGATAGATTGGTATCAGAGCCCTTGTTTATAGTGAATGAAGTATGCCAAACCTTACATGGTATAAAACTATAAACACTAAAGGGCCTAAGTGCTCTGAATTAAAAGTATCTTCAAACTACAAGTATTTTTCAAAAATATACAAGTATACCGAACCGTCGAGATCTGTAACCACAAGTAGAACAGAACATAAGTAAATGGGTGTTGTGTACGGCGGTTAAACCTGGGCAGTTATGTAGTCGTTTCTAGGATCAATATAGCCTGGCCAACTATATTCATTCGAGACATGGTCAAAATGTGCTTGGGAGTGACTGTGGTGTGCGACATGCCTAAAAGTTACCCTAATACCACAAACATCGAACCAGTGTCGTAAGCAAATCATGAAATACTATGGGAGTATTTCTCGATGTCAATTCCTGTAGAAATCCTCATTCGAGCGGTGTTCCGTGATCATTCCTTAGCGATAATTTATCTGTTGTGATAACTCTTTCCCGCTTTATCGCTTATTCAGAACATATAACTGTCATATCTATCGATTCAATTTGGAGGGCTTATCATCATCTCTTTACTGATCTTATTAGATCAAGATGCCTCCCAGAAAGAGACCCAGCTCCAAAAATCCTCCGCTACCACCTCCTCCTAAAATTAATCCCGTGGTATTCCAAACAGTTGTTACCGCCGCAGTGGCAGCTGCTATGTCTCAACTAAACACTGGTGGTTCCGGTGGTTTAGGAAGTGGAAACCAAACTCAAGACCAAGAAAGCTACCAAGGATACCGAAAGGAGGGTTCCTATAAGGATTTCATGATTGCAAAACCAAAATCCTTCGATGGCACTGGAGGTGTCATTGCCTTATCCCGATGGTTCGAGAAAATCGAATCCATCTTCGAAATCTGTGCCTGTGCGAAGTCCGATAAAGTCAAATTCACAGCCTGTACCTTCATCAATAAGGCCTTGACTTGGTGGAATAGCCGAGTCAAATCTATGACCCTACCCATAGCCAATGCCATGGGCTGGGAAGCCATGAAAGAACTCCTCATTGCCAAGTACTGTCCCCTGGTCAAATGCAGAAACTAGAGCACGAGCTCTGGAACCTGAAGATGAAAGGTTCTGACATTGCTGCATACACATCCCGATTTGATGATCTTGCACTTCTCTACCCGGGATTAGTCACTCCTGAAAGTAAAAAGATCGAAAGGTTCATTTGGGGGTTAGCCCAACCAACAAAGAGTCATGTCTTGGCTGCTCGTCCGGATACCTATGATAGTGCCAAGACTTTAGCCCAAACCCTCATTGATCATAACGATAATGTTGAAGAAACCACTACCACTCCTGAGCCAACTCAAAGGAGCGGTGAGAAGAGAAATTTCTAGAAGAAGAAGAAGGGTCAATCTTCTCAGGGATCCTCCAAAAGATAGCAAACTGTAGCAGTCCATGCTGCTACAACTCCCGTTGCTGCTGCTTCTGTTGTGGGATCCACAGCTCCAACTCCTACCAGCAGATATGTTGGTAATCTTCCTCTGTGTGATAAGTGCAAATATCATCATAATTTTGGCCCCTGTCGATAACTATCCTGTACCAATTATGGTAAGAAGGAGCACGCAGTTCGATTATGCAAAACTCCAACCCAATCAGCCAACCAATCATCTGGAGCAGGCGTCGGTCAAGCTTGCTACAACTGTGGAGAGGTTGGGCACTTTAAAAGGAACTGCCCCAAGACGTCAACAACCGATAACACCGGAAGAGTTCTAACCATGGGACGGGAAGAAGCAGTCGCCGATCCCACTGTTGTTTCGGGTACGTTCCTTCTCGACAACTCTTATACTAGCGTTCTTTTCGATTCGGGTGTGGAAAGGAGTTTTGTTAGTCATGCATTTAAACATAACCTAAAACGTAATCCTCAACCACTAACTGAAACGTTTACCTTCGAGATGGCTAATGGTGAGAAAAAAAGCGCTAGCGATATATTCATAGGTTGTACCCTTACCCTGAATGATCATTCATTTCCCATCGATCTTATGCCAGTTTCCATTAAGAGCTTTGATGTTATTATTGGCATGGATTGGTTGAGTCCCAATCATGCTGATATCCTTTGTTACGAAAAAGCCATCCTTCTCAACCTTCCTTCAGGACTCGGTATGGACACTACGAGTTCGTAGTGATGCCCTTCGGTCTAACCAATGCATCGGTTGTGTTCATGGACCTGATGAACCGGGTGTGCCATCCCTTCTTAGACAAGTTCATCATCGTGTTCATTGACGACATCCTTGTCTACTCCTGAAGTGAAGAAGATCACAAGCAACACTTGAGATTAGTGTTGGAAACCCTTAGATCCGAGAAGCTGTACGCGAAACTTTCCAAATGTGAATTCTGGATACGGAAGGTAACTTTCCTCGGTCACGTGGTAAGCAAGGAGGGTATTCATGTGGATCATTCCAAGATTAAAGCGATAGAGAATTGGTCGGCACCGAAGACACCCACAGAAATCCGTAAATTCTTGGGTCTTGCCGGCTACTATCGGAGATTCATCCAGAATTTCTCTAAAATCACCAAACCCCTAACAAAACTAACACAGAAAGGTGTACCCTTTTGTTGGAGTGATAAACAAGAAACTGCATTCCAGACGTTGAAGAAAGCCTTGTGCAGCGCACCGGTTCTGTCCCTACCCGAAGGGACAGAAGAGTTCGTTGTCTTCTGCGATGCGTCTAATCAGGGCTTTGGCTGTGTGCTTATGCAAAGAGGAAAAGTGATTGCTTATGCCTCAAGACAGCTTAAAGTGTACGTGGTCAGCTATACCACGCATGACTTGGAATTAGGAGTCGTAGTCTTTGCATTGAAGATTTGGAGACATTACCTCTACGGAACCAAGTTTATGATCTTCACTGATCATAAGAGCCTGCAACACATCTTTGATCAGAAAGACTTGAACATGAGGCAACAAAGATGGGTAGAACTACTCAGTGACTATGAGTGTGAAATCCGTTACCATTCGGCAAGGCCAATGTGGTAGCAGATGCCCTTAGCCGAAAGGAGAGTGCAGGTCACAAAGTGAAGAACCAGACGATGACTATCCATTCCAATTTACCCATGCAAATTCGAGAAGCCCAGTTAGAAGCTCTCAAACCTGAAAACGTATCGATCAAAAACTTGAGAGGAATGGAAAAGAAACTTGAGATCAGAGGTGACGGAGTCTATTATTTCATGGATCGGATCTGGATTCCAAAGTCCGGAGGATTCAGGGAGATTGTCATGGAGGAAGCACACAATACCAAATACTCTGTTCACCTGGGTTCTGGCAAGATGTACCTAGATCTCAAGAAACAATACTGGTGGCCAAACATGAAAGCTTAGATAGATACATTCGTGGGCAAGTGTCTGACTTGTGCCAAAGTCAAAGTTGAGCACTAGAAACCCTCGGGTCTGCTCCAACAGCCCAAGATACCCGAATGGAAATGGGAGACGATTACCATGGATTTCATCACCAAACTACCCAAGTGTCCTAGTGGGTACGATACCATTTGGGTAATTGTCGATCGTTTGGCAAAATCCGCTCACTTCATTCCGATAAAAGAATCATACAATATGGAAAGACTCGCGCGAATCTACATCCAAGAGGTAGTTCGACTGCACGGTGTACCTGCATCCATTATCTCTGATCAAGATAGCAGGTTTACCTCCAGATTCTGGAAATCCCTACAGAAAGCCCTTGGAACCAAGTTAGATATGAGCACGACATATCATCCTCATACCGTTGGACAAAGTGAGAGAACAATCCAAACCCTGGAGGACATGCTTAGGGCATGTGTCATTGATTTTGGAAAGTCGTGGGACACACATTTACCTTTGATCGAGTTTTCATACAACAACAGTTACCACACCAGTATCAGGACTACCCCGTTTGAAGCCCTATACGGTCGTAAGTGCAGATCCCCTCTGTGCTGGGCCGAGCTGGGGGATACACAGTTAGCCAAGAGTCGAGTCCCTGACAGTGCTCTCACTGGTCCTGAAATCATCCGCGAAACCACCGAAAAGATCATCCAAATCCGAGACCGATTGAAAGTTTCACGAGATTGCTAAAAGAGTTACGCTGATAACCGTCGGAAACCTCTAGAATTCCAGGTTGGAGACTGTGTCATGTTGAAAGTCTTGCCCTAGAAAGGCACTGTACGTTTTGGTAAACGTGGAAAACTTAACCCTAGGTACATTGGACCCTTCGAGATCCTCACAAGGATTGGTCCGGTAGCCTATAAACTTCGTTTACCTCACAAACTCAGTAACATCCATCCCGTCTTCCATGTTTCTAATCTCAAGAAGTGCCTATCCGATGAAACGCTAGTGATTCCTATAGACGAGATTCAGATCAATGAAAACCTCAACTTTGTGGAGGAAGCGATCGAAATCATGGATTGAGATGTCAAACGTACAAAGCAAAGTTGCATCCCGTTAGTGAAGGTTCGCTGGAATGCCAAGCGGGGACCGGAATTCACTTGGGAGTGGGAAGACTCAATGAAACAGAAGTATCCACAACTCTTTCTAGATCCATGATTTGTATCTTGTCTCGTATCTTAACTTTGAATTTCGGGACGAAATTCCCTTTAACGGGGGGATAATGTAAGAACCCGAAATTCTGTATCATTGCTTGTGACTCTTTTCGTAACTCGTTTCAATAATCCAAACGCTGTTTCCAACATCGTTTCCAATTTCATCATTTAATTAGGTCATAATTGTGGGACTTCTATTATGACTTAATGAATGTCTAAACATGTTTAGAACTCACATTAGCATTTCATATTAATAATTGGAAACATTTTAGAATTTACCATATCGGGTTACGGCAACTCAATCGGGTGTGACTAAAAGCCCCGTCTAACGCCAGTATCGGGTAAAATTCCACCGTGTCCAAAACTTAGACACTATATAAAGTGTCCTAAGCCTTCATTTGAAGCTTTTGGATTCATCTCACTACTCTCTCTCTAACCTCTCTCCTCACCCAAAGATTCAAGGTCCGAAACATTGAATTTAGGCTCCAAATCTTTGAGGTAACATCCCTAACTTGTTGGGTAACCTCTTAAGCCTTCAAATTTGTGTTTAAAATGTGAAATAGGACCCGAAACATGTGTTTATGGCCAAGGCATATACTTGGGCCGCAAACACATAAATATGGGGTTTTTGAGCAATTTAACCCTTCCAAACCAACATTGGGACTTAGATATGACCTTGAGGCTTACAAACCTGGACTTGGAACACCTTAAACATAAATTTTGAGGTACAAAATAGAGTTTACAGCCAAGGTATGTTCTTGGGCCGTAAACTCCTCAAACATGGGGAATAAACACACTTAGACATGTTAGAATGCCTTGTAACTTCACCAATAGCCTTGGAATAAATCCTAGAACCATCTAAAAATAGTATGGAGACCTTAAACACATCAAATAACCTAAATATGAGAGTTTACAGCCATAGAACATGCTCCTGGGCTGTAAACTCCTAAAAGTGTGTTAAATGGTGCCCTAAATTCATACCAAGGCTTGGAAAATTAACTAGAGTCACATGTGATTGTTCCTCGTGCCTCAAAATAATTCTTCTTGACCATAGGAGAGTTTACGGCCGTAAAATCCATGTTTACATCTGTGAACTCCCTTAAATATGGTATAAGTTCATTAAATCCATTCCAAGGCATTTAAGAAATTCATTCCAACAATCCCCATGTCCAAACAAGCCATTAAACACTCAAAATTACCCAAACATGAGTTCACGGCCGTGAACTCATGTGTGTGAGGGTATATGGCCGCAAACACCATTAGGGAGTTCACTCTTGAGGAGTAAACTCATTTCCCAAGTCATTCGCATCATTCCACGTCCGAAGATGTCACCCGGGTCACTCCAAACACTCGTTTTGAGGTGTTTTAATTCATTGGAATGTATTATCCTTTCTAATTAGTGGTTTAAAGTCTAATTAGATACATTTAACTACCATTTCATATTACATAGGAACCTAGCATGTTAACAAGCCCCGAACCAACGTTTAGTGTCCGGAACAGTTGCGCCTTCTCGTCGGGTGAGTTTATACCCCTACCCTTTTTCACTGTTTTCACTGTTTTCAGGGGGAACACAAGCAAAGTACAAGGGATTACTTGTACTCAAAACGTGTTTTCAAATGTGTGTTTCACATTTTATATGCTTTTAACACTGATTACTACCACTGATAAACGTTTGAACATGCGGATCACGTAAACATATATTTGTGAAATGGGTTTTAAACTTTTATGTTTTACATATATTTCACAAATGGATTTCCACATTTTATTAGTTAAAAGCATGACATTAGAACTTTTGAACATAATACATGTACATTGTTTTGTCCTCGGTAACACTCCATAGAAATACGCGAGTGGAGGACTATCATATTATTACTAGTAAATTTGTTAATCCTGTACGATTGGAGACACATCCTCGGTGAACACTCCACGGAGATACGCGAGTGGAGGACTGCACCTGTGACCGGAATCTCTAGGATTTAGAGAGCATGACTTGAGTGTATAGATCTATATGGGGTTGACTACCCCACACCTGGCTGCTAGCTACAGCCGAACCGAAATGGTTCAAGGGTGACGAGAGTCATAAGGTGATGTGGACTACTTATTGCCACATTTAGTCTATTGTATGGTTATGGAACTCGGAATTAGGATAACAGAGATTTAATCTATAGTAATAATGAATAATGTAATACATATTTTACATTGATAACCAACATTCAGAAAAGTATGGGACTTTTCTTGGAATACATTGGTACATAACCAAAACAGTATATCCAACCAGATAACCTAACTGTACATTTTCACAAGGGTAAACATGTTTTCAGTGTACAACTTTACTTTACGTGTTGAGAAACAATAACCAATCTTTTTAAGAAAATATGGGATTTTCTTGGTGTACATAACATTTCAGAAATAGAACGAAAACTTGAACATTTTACAACACAAAAACCGCTTATGAACTCACCAGCGTTATGCTGACTTTCAAACCGCTTGTGTTCTCAGGTCAGCGTTAGAACAGGTACCCGAAGAATCTCTTTTGTTCGAAGACAGAGTACTCAGAAGACCCATTTCATTTTGTTCATATCTATACTATGTATCACAACTATACAACTTTACTTTTGAAACAAATGTAAAACTTTTCTTTATGTAATGTAAGGGTTGTTTTATTTTACTTACTATGTACATTGGATTTGATACTCAACGTGGAGTCCGCCCCAGAAATGTTTCCGCCTTCGGTTTTCGGGGTGTGACATGTTGATATCTTTTGTTGATCATTCACTATATTTCTTTTGCATATTCTGACTTCTAGAATAATTATGTTTGGTATATCATATTATTCGAACGTCCACAGTCAGTCATATGGTGGAAGTAGGTATGAATCAAGACTATCATGATTGGTTGCAAAGGTCTAAGTTGTTGGACATGGCTACAACAATCATGAGTGCTCATAAGTTCTGAGCATTGGACTAAACCCATGCTCACTGGAATCACTTCATGGAATTTATCTGGAGTGATCGTGAGGTGGTAATATCATATAAGTCTTCAAATCTAGAGATATGATTTGTCACTTATGAGTTGGTTATGCATTGATTTTATGTAAATGCATTGGTAACTCGATGTTATAAAATGTGCCTTTTTGTATAGCTCAATGAGTAGTAGAACAAACATATGAGTCGAAGTTTATCTGTTCCTTCTTGGAATAGAAGCTGATATCTGGGCCCCTCGATGATTTTATTTTGACCTATGTACCAGCCCGGTCAGAACTAAGTTGATGTGTTCAATTAATTTCTTTGTCAAACAAATCCAGAAATTGGGAAACAAACTGCTGGACAACAAGTAAGACATTGTTCCATGTATTTGTCCGGCTGATATCTAGAACAGAGGATTATATGATCACTTATCTTAAATGGCGTATCATCATCTTCTAAGTTCCGAGAAACCTTGAAAAAGCTACGATTGCTGATCGGTTCCTGAAGTCATACTTGCAGTTATAGTTATTAGACTTATCCAAGTGGGAGACTGTTGGATAAGGTGTCTAAGTCCATAACTATTTCTAGTATGTACTTGACCCGACTTGGCATGGTCCATTTTGGTTGCATGGCACCATGCAATTGGATAGACTAAATGAGAGAATTAACCCTTGTGGTTTATTAATATATTATAAGTTCTAATATATTAATAGTATTATTTAATTAGTTTGATCAAGAATTAATTAAGTGATCAAAAGATAACTAATTAAATATATGTGTTGATTATGTAAATCATCCATAACTTGTATAGTGGGCTAAAAGGCTCCATGGATTATCAAGTTTGGTTAAACCAATTGGATGCTCCACGGATGCTCCATGGGAGTTACAAATCCATGGGTCATGGAAATGAAATCATGACACATTGGGATTACATTGTGTAACCCTAGATGTGTCAACACTATATAAGGAACCCATTCTCCACCAAAATCGGCTACACAAGTACAAGTGAGGGCTAGGCCGATTTTTCAAGTGTGTAGTCTCTCAAAAGTTTACTCCTTTGCATTGGGTGTTGTGTGAAGCATTTGAGGCATCACACTTGGGGTTCTAGGCTCACAAGGTTTCAAGGATCATAATCAACAACAAGGTAAGTTATTTTATCTTTCATTCAAGTGAAAAATGTTCCCCATGTATGCTAGATAGGAATATAACCTTTGAATTCAACTTTGGATGATAGATAGACAAACATAGATACAAGGTTATTAGGGTTGCATGTTCAATTATGAAGTGTTAGAATGCTCAAAACCCATCAGGAACCTCGAACCCTAGCAATCAACCTGAAGAGGAAACTCTTGTTGAACCAACTGACGAATCTGTACCTTTAAGGCGTTCCACCAGAGTTAGGAATCTACCTGAGTATTACTATGGTTTCGATATTACTGCGGAAGGGAATACATTTATCAGTGATACTACACTGGTAAATCTAGATGAACCTAAAAACTATGAGGAAGCCATGGCATTCCCTAAGTCCACTAAATGGAAAAAGGCTATGGACAGCAAGATCCAATCCATTTATGACAATCAAGTTTGGAACTTGGTTGACAATGTACCGGGTTGTAAGACAATCGGGTGCAAATGGATCTTCAAGAAGAAGACCGACATGGATGGGAAGGTACACACTTACAAGGCGCGACTGGTTATAAAAGGCTTCACTCAAACTCCGGGAGTTAACTATGATGAAACTTTTTCCAGTAGCAATGATTAAGTCTATTAGGGTTATGCTAGCCATAACTGCATTTCACGACTATGAAATATGGAAAATGGATGTCAAAACCACTTTCCTTAATGGAAAGTTGGCTGATGATGTTTACATGAGTTAGCCAGAAGGATTTATCAATGCATAGCACCCAGATAGAGTGTGTAAACTTGAGAAATCCATTTATGGATTAAAATAAGCATCTCATTGCTAAAATCTTTGTTTTGATGAGAAAGTAAAAGAGTTTGGCTTTTCGAGAAGCGAGGATGAATCCTGTGTGTATGTCAGAGCTTGTGCGAGTATAATCAGCTTTTTGGTACTGTATGTCAATCACATACTACTCATAGGAAAAGAAATCCCAACCTTGCAGGAGGTTAAGTCGTAGCTTGGGAAGTGTTTAACTATGAAGGACCTTATAGAAGCTTCCAATATCCTAAGGATAAGGATATTGAGAGATAGGAGTAAAAGACTAATTGGACTTAGCAAAGCACCTACTTAGATAAGGTGTTAAAGAGGTTCAACATGCATAATTCCAAGAAAGGAGACTTACCGATCAAGAACAATGCCAAACTAAGTAAGATTCATAGTTTGAGTACATAGGCTGACATAGCTGAGATGAGTCGATTACCATATGCTTTCGTTGTTGGCTCGATCATGTATGTTATAACTTGTACTCGCCCTGATGTGGCCTTTGCTTTGAGCATGGTCAGCAGATATCAGGGTAACCCTAGTAAGGCTTACTGGATTGTAGTAAAGAACATTCTCAAGTACCTACGGGGGACTAAGGATTGGATCCTTGCCCTTGGTGGGAGTGATGACTTGAGAGTGGTGGGGTATAGCGATGCTAACTTTCAAACCATCAGAGATAATTTACGCTCTCAGTTGGGCTAGGTCTTTACTCTGAATGGAGGGGTGGTTACCTAGAAAAGTTCCAAGCAGGAGACAGTAGTTGATTTGACATGTGAATCAGAGTACATAGCAGTAAGTGAAGCGGCGAAGGAGGCAATATGGCTAAAGAACTTCATCGGAGACCTTGGAGATGTAACTGTTGGATTAATGTCTAAGTCCATAACTATAATTGGTAAGACTTGACCCGACCCGGCATGGTCCATTTGGGTTGCATGGCATCATGCACTTGGATAGACTAAAATGAGAGAAATAACACTTAAGGTTTGTTAATATATTATAAGTTCTAATATATTAATAAGGTTATTTAATTAGTATTGATCAAGAATTAATTTGGAATTAATTAAGTGATCAAAAGGAGACTAATTAAATATATGGGTTGATTGTGTAAATCATTCATTCTTATATATGTGGGCTTGTGATCCAAGATTCCTTATGTTGGACTAAGTCCATGCGGTGACCCATGGATACTCCATGGAGGTTAAAATCCATGGACCATAAGGAATGGGTAAAGTCATGAGTTACATGGTGTAACCCTAATAGCCACCATATAAAAGAAACCCATGGCTAAAGAAATCGACACTGTGTGTGTGTATGAGGGCTAGACGATTTCATGAAGTGTTCTAATTTCTCTCAAGTTATTCCAAGTGTATTTGGTGTTGTGTGAACCATTTGAGGTGTCACACTTGGGGCACTAAGCACTCAAGCTTCATGAAGACAAGCACCATTAAAGAGGTATGTATTCTATCTTGTTATATTGATATTTTTGTATGCTAGATTAGGATAATACCTTGGATGTTCATATTTGTATGTATAATAGAGAAAACATAGATCCAAGGTATTTAGGGTTGCATGTACACTTAGGAGTGTTAGAATGCTCATAACCCAATAGTGGTATCAGAGCCTAGGCTTGTTTTCTTGTTATACTTGCAATAGAAGCTGAAAAATCGAGTTTTGATGCTGTCAGCCCAGCTGACTCGCCGAGTCCATGAAGGGACTCGACGAGTCCAAGGCAAAATGCATCCAACTCGCCGAGTTGTGTTCATGCACTCGACGAGTTGGACCCCAGACAGCATATCTTCGAGGTTTTTGGCTAGAAATGGACTAGGAACATTACCTTAAGTTCTTTTTGAACTTATAAACTTTTTTTTAATGTAGTAATGTTCATGCTAATCCATTTTCAAAGATAATTGTCAATAGATTCATGTTTTGTATTAGTTTAAAGGTTAGACTAATTACATGAAAAAGTTTGATTTGAATTATCTTGTACTTATGAGTTGCTTAGATTAATAGAAAAGTTGAGTGAAAAAGTTGTTTTCAATCCAAATTAATCTAAGAGTTGATTCTAAAATGTGTTTTTTTGTAACTTGTCCTCAAGTTATATGAAAAGTCACATTTAAGTTTCATAAAAACTCATAAAAGATGGCAATGGTTACAAAAGATGAAGAGTCTTGTCCTTAAGTTATGGAGGCTCAAGAGTCACTTCATTAATAAATAAATAAATAAAAATGTAACCTTAATTAATTCCATAAGTTATAAAATAAAGAAAAAAGTTAATTCTTTATTAGTTTAAAGTCTTCCATAATTTGTCCACAAGTTATGGAACTTGAAGAGTTTTTGGATTAAAACTACTTTAAATACATAAGTTATGGAATTAATTAGTTTTGAATAGTTTTAAAACTTGCCCTCAAGTTTTGGAATTTGTAAAGTTTTCTCTTATGAATACTTTAATTCCAAGTTAGCCCTTAGAATTTTAAAAGTTAAAATTCAACCCTTATACTTTATAATATTATAAGTTAATAATATTTATATGTATAAGAGTAAAGTCGGTCTTACCGCTAGTACGCCTCATTCACGAAGCCGGTCTATAAGGTGGGTATAAGGTTGTTGCCTATAAAATGGAAACTTAATGGGTGTCCACTCTCACCCACCGCTTGCTTGACTGGTGGAGGGTCGTTAGCCGAACGGGTTTGACAGGACTATAATTCTCCCTTCATTAAAAGTATTAATGATAAATACTAAGTAACTAAACTCTTATAAATACCCAATCTTAGTTACTTAGGAAAAATGTGAATAAGGTGCTAATCCATGAAATTACACTTTGCACTTTGTTTAAGTCGGTTAGTGGAGCGTGTGTGGTTAACCGGCACACTAACTCGTATTTAACAAGGTAGGCAAAGGGTAACTTAATGTTTATCATAGTATCGATGGAGCGTGTGTGGTTAACCGGCACATCGATTGAGGGATAAACACTTAAGGGTACCTAGTAATTTGCATGGTTACTTCACACCTTGTTTTGTGATCCTCGGCATCCCAGTCACAAAACCTGAAGGGCACACTCGAGATTGAAACATGCCATTGAACAGTTCAATGAATCTCAAAAGATCTAGGAGTTTCAAATCCAATTAAAACCTAATAATTCATTTCGTTTATCTTGGTGGAAATTGGTGAATCGTCATTCACCTACCTTCAAATTGTTTTATAGCTTGGATTACGGCATACCTCTTCTAAGTTATAAAATAGTTTGTTGGGTCCTAGCCTTAATATTTCATATTGGGTGTCATATTAAGGACTTTAGATCAACTATCTTGAATATCTCCCAAAACATGTCTCGTTTAGACATTTATGATCTTCCCAAATCTCTTGAAACAAGCATTCCTAATGAAGATGATATCCCATGGATATCATACTTCTTTCTCCTCCTCCAATTATTTTCCTTAACCCACAAGTTCTTGAAAAGTTTAAGATCACTCAAGCCCTAATGGCAAGGCAAGGTCTAGGTGTGATTACATCTTGGAGATGTAGTCACATATTGACAAGCCGGGAGAGTTGGGTGTCAAAGTCTTGAGAAAGTTAGTGGCTCAACTACTTTCTAAGTCACATAGTGAGTTCCTTTGGGACACCTATGAGATAGACTATGACAAGACCCTTAATGATCTTATCTATTGTTAAGATCAACTTCCTGAAACTTTATGGACATTGACAATGGTGACACTGGAAATACAGAAAAAGCATTCTCTTCCCAATGGAAAGGGATCGGCCATAGTCAACTCGGTTGACCAAATGGTAAAGAGAAAAGTCTAAGTCTGTGATAGTCTCGTGTACCATTATCAAAGGGTCCATATGTTTATATTGCCAAAGGAAGGGGCATTAGTTGCGAAACTGCCAAATTTACCTAAGGATGTTAAGGTCAATAAGATTGACTCTACTTCAGGTAAAGTCCACTACTCTAACTCTGTTAAGTTTCTATTCTGAGACTCCTGATACATGATGTGACTGGGTCACATGGTAATGTTTTAAGAATCAAAGAAAAGTAAAGGAACTTAAAGAAAGAATATGCTGAATCTGATCGCATAGATGGATTTCTATCGCGTAGTTTGAAAAATCGGATTCTTGAGCTAATTCTTAGGAGTTATGAGATATTGCTAAGGAATAGATAACAACAAGTTTTTCATATGGATTGTAAGGATAAGTTTTTCCGCATAGTTTTAAAATAAAAGAAAATTTTTGATTTTATTTATTTTAAATATCCTTACAATGGCATTTGAAAAAAAAAATTGTTGCTTATATGATTCCATTAATAGCAAGAGTGGAAATATGAAATTGATTCCTTCATTTGTGGTAATGTCTAAATTTACCAAATAAGGAAAGACTCTCATCGTCCAAAGTCTCAATTGGACCGGGACTTGGAATCATGCAAGTTGTATAGCATGATGAATGAGAACTTTCAAGTATTGGAAAAATTAAGACTAATTACTTGTTCACATGGATGTGTGAGTCAAGTAATGGACTAAGGGATCGAGCACATAGTCATGTGCACTGATTAAGTCCACCACAAAAGATGTAAGGCTATTCGTCACAGTTTACTAAAGCTCAGTAAATATGATTATACTTACAAGCTTAAGTGTAACTCTAAGACATTGGAAAAGGTTCCAATGCATGACAGAGCGGATAAGAAGAATCAAATTAGGCAGAAGGATAAAAGTTTCTCAAATCTGAAAAGATGGGAGAGTACTTTAGTATCAGTTTTGTGATCATCTTAATGATTAAGAAACCATATCAAAATTAGTTCTCTAAGGAAGTCTTAGTGCATTCTTATGACTAAGAAGAAGGGATCTTGAATTGTTGAAATGGTTAAATCAAGAAGATGAGTCATACTTCATTCCAATACAAGTCTTAGAGTCATACTCCAAGATTGTAATTTGAGTGACATGTCTTAAAGAAGGTTTAAAACACTTATCAAATGTAAGAGTAAAAGTTTTCTACTCTTGTACATTTGAAATTGGTAAGTTGTGATGTTTTGGATAAAACAAAGACCAACTAAGGCCAATTGTGTGAAGTGTTTGTCTTGATTAGAATCCACACTATCTCTTGGATGTTTGACAAGGAAGTCTTATAGATCAAGATGACAGTGGGAGTCTTAAAAGTCTTGAAAGTCTCAAGAACTAATCAAGAATAGAACCTAAAGTTCCTCACTAGCACACGACTTGAGGTTTATAACCTATCGTGTTGACATATTCTGTGCCCATTCTAGTTAAAGTTGGCTTTGCATATGAGTTCTTAGAGTTCTCAATGTGTTGCACAACAACTTGGAAGCAATGGTAGGCCCTTGAGCTGCCAGGTGGCAAGAAATTAAGATTGAGTTCAGTCCATATGAGTTTGGATTTGTCATTATCCTTGTCTTGTGATTATGGTTTTGACAAATTCATATGGGTAGGAACTCATACACCAATAAATCTAAGTGTCATAAGGTTTCTCTCTGATTCATGAAAATGATGGTGAGGAAACACTTCCACTAAGTAGATTTTAGCTAGATAGCAATTGGGATATTTGCATTCTCAAAGTCGTTAGTGGAGCGTGTGTGGTTTACCGGCACACTAACTTGGACTTGTGAGAAGTGGCAAAAAGGTCTAACCATTATGATTACGGCATCCCTCTTCATAATTGTTTAGACACACAAATGTGCTATCTAAGGGAAGGTGTATGTTTTTGATAAAGTCTTATCAAAACAATCTAGTATCAGAAATCTGAACTTTGGTCAGAAAGTCAATAAAGTATTGATTTCTAGAAGTCGAGCTTTCTGAGTACATGTCAAAGCTAGTGGGAGCATAAGTGTTATGCTAATAATCATCATGTTAGTGTGAGCATGATAATTACGATAAGTATTGCAAGCTAGCAATGTTAATTATAGAAAACAAAAGGTTTCAATTGGGAAAAAGTTGTTTTGCTATAATTAAGGGAGAGGAAATTATACTTCATCTCAAATCTATAAGCTTAGATCCGTGAGGTTTTAATCATTTAGTCAAAGATATATATGAATTTCATGTTGGAATGGCTCAACATAAGGAAATTCTGTATATGGGTCCATTATTTGCGTTCTTAAATTCGATTATGATTACGACATCCCTTTTCATAATCTGAATTATGAGAACTTGGCAAATTGAAATGGAAATGTTATAGCAAAAGACTGGTTTAGTCTTTATGTGAGACATCATGAATCGTGTCCCATATGCTTCGGATATAGGATCGATTACATGTGCTATATTCATACTTTCTAAAATTTTCCAAATGCCTAGGGCATTAAGAAGGGAAAAGGTTTAGAACTGGATATGACTAAAAGGATTAAACAATTGTCGAGGACAATCTAAGGTTTACCAAAGATTGGTTGCTCAAGGACAGTTAGTATAGTGATATTTCTGGAAGGACCATATTGACATAATCTGTAAGGAGGCAACTCTTGTTCAGAAGTGATAGTCGAAATGGAATCTGGAAATGTTTCAAAGTTAGAATTTTCAATCTATGTAAGATTAAGGAAACTTAATGCAAGAAGGATGGTTCCAAGGACTTGATCTCCTTTGGAATGCTCTGTAATGATTGTTGTTAAGTCTTTCTGACTTTGTGCATAATCATTACAAGAGGATCGATGCATATAAGTTTAGAATCTAACAGATTTCAGTAAATGACATGAATTTGGAATTCTTGCATTTGCAGTAAGGATTTGGGAGTGTGAAAGGAGAATCATTGAAGTTATGTTCAATTGATCTAGTTCACAAACTAAAGATAATATACAAACATAGTATGCATACTTGGTGTATGACATGACTAGTGTTTAAAAAACATAGTGTACATGCTTGGAGCATGGACAACTATTGTTTTAAATTCAAGAATAATGTTGATAGTTGAAACAGTATACAATGAATAATGTGTAATCATATGGTGATAAATAAAAGGTGTTTTATTTATATTCATAAGTTCTGAGACCATATTGGATTCAATTATTATTGTGTTTCACTTTGCACGTTTTGACTTCCCGAATAAACTAGGTTATTCTTCCGGAATGACTAAGTTATTCAAACCATCCACAGTCGGTCATATGTTGGAAGTAGATATGAATTAAGACTGTCATGGGTTGGCTTGTAGAGGTCTAAGATGTTGGACAAAGGGCTACAACACTCATGAGTGCTCATAAGTTCTGAGTATTGGATTCAACTCGCGCTCATTGGAATCACTTCATGGATTTTATCACGAGTGATCATGAGACGATAATATCTTATATTCTTCAAACCTAGAGATATGAGTTGTTACTATGAGTTGATAGTACATTGATTACACGAAACGCATTGGTAACTCGATGTTATAAAACGTGTCTTTGTGTACGATTCAACAAGTAGTAGAACAAGCCATATGAGTCGAAGTTTATCCATTCCTTTTTACCTTCGGGATAAAAGCAATATCTGTGGGCCCCTCGATGATTTGATGATGACAAATAGAAGTGCTCGGCCGGGCCAGGACTGATTTGATTTGTTCAATTAGTCAGTCGTCATAAAACGGAAATCGGGAAACAACAAATGGACAGAGAGAATGATTATAATCCATGTCTCAGTCCATATGATATCTAGAATGGAGGAATATATGATCCCTTATTTAATGGACAAGTCATTGACAAGATCAGAGTTCATCTACAAGGTCAGAGTTCGACAAAAGCTTTTGAGAGCTACGATTGCTAGTTGGTTCCTGAAGTCATACGCAAAAATAGTTTTAGACTTATCCAAGTGGGAGACTGTTGGATTAATGTCTAAGTCCATAACTATAATTGGTAAGACTTGACCAGACCCGGCATAGTCCATTTGGGTTGCATGGCATCATGCACTTGGATAGACTAAAATGAGAGAAATAACACTTAAGGTTTGTTAATATATTATAAGTTCTAATATATTAATAAGGTTATTTAATTAGTATTGATCAAGAATTAATTTGGAATTAATTAAGTGATCAAAAGGAGACTAATTAAATATATGGGTTGATTGTGTAAATCATTCATTCTTATATATGTGGGCTTGTGATCCAAGATTCCTTCTGTTGGACTAAGTCCATGGGGTGACCCATGGATACTCCATGGAGGTTAAAATCCATGGACCATAAGGAATGGGTAAAGTCATGAGTTACATGGTGTAACCCTAATAGCCACCATATAAAAGAAACCCATGGCTAAAGAAATCGACACTGTGTGTGTATGAGGGCTAGACGATTTCATGAAGTGTTCTAATTTCTCTCAAGTTATTCCAAGTGTATTTGGTGTTGTGTGAACCATTTGAGGTGTCACACTTGGGGCACTAAGCACTCAAGCTTCATGAAGACAAGCACCATTAAAGAGGTATGTATGCTATCTTGTTATATTGATATTTTTGTATGCTAGATTAGGATAATACCTTGGATGTTCATATTTGTATGTATAATAGAGAAAACATAGATCCAAGGTATTTAGGGTTGCATGTACACTTAGGAGTGTTAGAATGCTCATAACCCAACAGTAACTGCTATAAAGGAGCGTATGGAGATTTTTTGTGACAACAACAACGCGGTTGCCTTAGCCAAGGAACCAATAGATCATGGAAGATCCAGACGCACTAAGAGAAGATAGAAGAAGGACCCCTTGAAGCAAAGAGGGTATCGTCAGAAGAGAACCTTGTAGATCCCTTCACGAAGGGACTTACTAGGTTTAAGCATTTGCAGCATGCCATGAGCATCGGGTTGAAGGATGACATAGTTTTAATATTTAGATAGCTATTTCTGAAACTTGGAAAATGTTATTGAAATTTGATGATTAAATAAAAGTTGTTATTTATTTATGAGTAAAGTTACTATCTTGTGTCAATCGATTACTATTGTTTCAACTTTGCATGTTTTGATTTCCAGAATAATTATATTATTCAAACTTTCCACAGTCGATAATACTTTGGAAGTAGATATTGAATCAAGACTGGCATGAATTAGTTTTGTAGATTTTTATGAATTGTATTAGACATAGAAATGGTTGCTACAACATTCATGAGTGCTCATAAGTTATGAGTATTTGATTACACCCACACTCACTTGTATAAATTCATTGAATTTATATCGAGTGATCGTGGGATAGTAATATCATATAAGTCTTCAAACCTAGAGATATGAGTTGTTGACTTTGATTTGGTTGTACATTGATTGTATGAAAACGCATCAGTAACTTTATGTTATAAAACATGCTCTTTTGTATGATTCAAAAAATAGTTAGTACAAGCATATGAGTCGAAGTTTATCCGTTCCTTTAAGTCCTTGGAGGATTAAAAGCGATATCTTGGGCCCCTCGATGATTTTGTTTTGACATATGTATTTGGGCCCAGTCAGAACCAAATTGATGTGTTCAATTAAGTTCTATGTCAAACAAATCGGATATCGGGAAACAAACCATTGGACAATAAGTACAACGATGTTCCATGCATTTGTTCAGGTGATATCCTGAGATCAGAGGATTATATGATCACTTATTTAAAATGGCACTTCATAGTTCGACAAAGTTTTAAGAGCTACCATTGTTGGTCGATTCCTAAAGGTATACTTGCAACTATAGTTATCATACTTATCCAAGGGGGAGAATTTTGGATAAGGTGTCTAATTCCATAACTATATTTGGTATGTACTTGACCTAACTAGGCATGGTCTATTGGGGTTGCACTTCACCGGAAGAATTTGTATGGATAGACTTTTGAGTAGAGTATATATATTCATGATTTATTAATATATTATAAGTTATTATATATTAATATCAAATCATATTATTTAATTAGTATTGATCAAGAATTAATTTGGAACTAATTTAATGATTAAAAGAGGCTAGCTAAATATGGACTCTAATAGTATGGGCCAATGGATTATTTAGGACGGGCTAAGCTTACATGGAAGTCCATGGATAGTCCACAGAGTTTTTAACCCATGGATCTTAAGTAAATGAAAGATCATGGGTATTAGGGTTTACATGGATGTAACCCTAATCCTCCCTACTATATAAAGGTGTCACTAGCTCTAGAATTCAGCACTAGTGTGTGAGACTTGAAGCAAAGCCGATTTTGTGAGCTTAGTATACTCTCTCAAGAACTTCCAAGTTGTTGTGGTAATTTGTGATTTCACTTGAGGCATTCACATTATTAGTGCTAGGCTCTTAAATCTCCAAGAAATCAACTACAATAAAATGCATGTATTTCTATCTAGTTTTTATTGTACAAGAAGCTACAATTGCCATCTAGATAGGATAATGCTTTGGAAATCAATTTTTCATGTGTAATAGAGAAAAAAATAGTCCCAAAGCATTTTGGGTTGTATGTGAACCTGAAGGTTGTTAGGATGCTCTAAACCCTTCAAGAATTCTCAACCTCATCCCACCAATCGTGTGCTCTGTCCTTCAGAAGACAGGATGCTAGTCGGACCTTGTCCCCCTCGGGACATATGTTGGTGCGGAATGCACTCAGCCTCTCATCCAAAAGCTCGAAAATACCCTCCTTGATCGTGACAAAGATCACAGGAGTCTGATCTAGAATAACATTCATGATCTTAGAGGAGATGAGCTCCCTCGTCTGGTCATCCAACTGCCCGACTCCAAAGCCCGAGCCTGATGCCTCACCGGTGCCTGAACTGCCGACTGGTCTAGTATGTAATACCACCATATTGTAAACACATCAGAACAAACATCAGAATACTAATCATATCTCGAGGGATCACATATACTACAAGTTCCCTAGATTCATCTCAGCCTTCCTTGATTTAAGTATGGATCTTACGCTTTCAGTAGTACGAACCCATACTCCCTTCCACATCTATCCATACTTTCCTCAAGAATTGCCTTGACTTTATAAAGTCTCTTCTACTACTACTGCTTCACGCACTATCTCATCCTAGGATTGCCCTAGGGTAATCACCATCTCACTCTCCGCCATCAATTGCATAACAAGTCCCTGCTACTTCCTCCTAACTAGCTCGAGAATACCATTACATACCACTAAGACTAGATATTTCTTTGAAGGAGAGATCCTACCTTATAATGGTTGGACTCAAGCAAGAGCTGCAAAATAGAGTTAGACATAACCTTCTGAAATTATTTAGTCCTCATGATATGTAACTTAACATTTTCTTTTATTAGCTAGTAAAAGATAACTATAACTCCTAAAATCACAAAGCATGCAACATTCAAGCATCAAGTAAACATAATCAAGCATATCCTAATCTGACCATCATATTAGTAACTAATTTGTACTAGCATGTGGTTCATAAAGCTGAGATACACATAACAGGCATATAAGGCTTCCTTCCTAGATCTGTAGCCCTAATCTAGCATGAAGTTCTCATAAACATATCATAACATAACTTGTATGGGTAATTTGGGGGTACTTACCTGAGCTTGGCTGGTTGCATGCACCATACCCTTTTCTCTTTTTAAAATCCTTTTTTTTCAAAGTTCTTTTAATAAAAATGATTTTCTTTTGAAAATTTTCATACAAATTCCTAAATTAGAGTTCAGACACACCGGAGAGTGTGCCCGAATGCCTTAAACCAAGGCTCTGATACCAACTTGAAACATCCCAAAGATACGGTCAAAATATTTCATTTTAAAAATCCTTTAAGAAAAACTATAATTCATCAAACATCATAATAAAGATCATAAGTTATGTTTCTCAAATCTTCATAACAAAATATTGTATTAAAATCATGTGTCAAAATATCAAAGTTCAAACATCCCAGGCTGAACGAATGGTGTGTGCACTGCAAGCATCTCGAGCTCTTCCCTTTGCTATCATAAGTACCTGAAACCAAAACTGAAATCTGTAAGCACGAAGCTTAGTGAGTCTCCCTAAACTACCACATATGATACACATAACATGTAACATGTAGCTAGGAGATACGGTCCTGTGACAATCGTCAATCTTGAGTCAAGTCAAGTCATCAGGTCAAGCCAGTCAACTCGATTAAACCTTGTGTATTAGGGTTTGTGTTATGTTCGTACTGTATAACTTGCTATATTAATGGGAAAACATCACTTGAGAAAAGTCTCGTGTTAAAAATTTCCTAAGCCCTAGTGCTAATCAATGAACTAAACTGATAAAAACCATGTTGCATACTCATTGGGAGTTTGTGGGATCCTTAACCATGACTTAACGGGGCTCAAGAGACTTGCATTGCGGAGCCAAACACTCACAAATGCCACACTTGAAATCTCTCTCAAATATCTCTCTGTATGAGAAATCTCTCCAAGAATGTCAAATCTCTCCCAAATCTCTCCAAGTATGTGAAATCTCTCTCAAATATCTCTTTGTATGAGAAATCTCTCCAAGAATGTCAAATCTCTCCTAAATCTCTCCAAGTATGCGAAATCTCTCTCAAATATCTCTTTGTATGAGAAATCTCTCCAAGTATGAGAAATCTCTCTCAAATCTCTCCAAGTATGAGAAATCTCTCCCAAATCTCCCTCAAATAGTTCCCGTAACTTTTTAGAATCATTCGGGTCATTCCGGCTCTTAACCGGGTCAAAAACGGCTTAAAACGGGGTGAAAACGAGAAAAATAGGCTTTAGGAACCGAAACCAAGAAGAGAGGCTTCTTAGGCGAGGACCGAGCCTCTGTTGGCTGTGGCATGCGAGGACCGAGCCTCTGTTGGCTAAAGAATGCGAGGACTGAGCCTCTGTTGGCTAAATGCACGCGAGGACCGAGCCTCGGTTCTCTGTCGCCTCATCTGCTCCCTTCTTCTCGCTCTGTCTCTACCCGCCTCTCTGTCTCTTCCCTACTCTCGGTCTCTACTCCGCCCCTCTGTCTCTTCGCGCCCTCTGTTCTCTCCTCCCCCCTCTACGATCCTTCCCTGTCTCTTCTCCCCTCTCGGTTACTACCCTCCCTCCTCTCGGTTTCAGCATCAGAAGGCCGAACCTCGGCCAGACTTCGGGAATTTGTCACTTTTAGCCCATTTTTGATATTTTTAACATTTTAAGCCCGTTTTTCGTGATTTTAAAGCGGGATTTTCTCCAGAAATTATATTTTAACATAATAAACTCTAAATATTCATAATTTAAACATATTTTTATGAAAATCATTATCTAAATAATCAAGATCTAATGGGGGATTTATTTAAGGTGGAGTGTTGACTTTGCCTTAACTTATGACACAAGCAACCACCCCACACCCACTCTATGACCAGCCATACCTCCCCACCTTACCTATGTCACTTCAATGTCCCCTTACACTCAAATTTCACTCACTCCTACGTTTTTTTTGAGCTGGAACAAACAACCACACTCCTCATTTTCTCTCATTTCTCTCATTCCACTAAGTAACAAACACCACTTTTCTCTCAAACTTTTTCTACACAAATTTTCGAGATTCAAGGCTGATTTCAAGTGTTCTTCCACTCTTAGTAAGTAAAAATTCATCCTCCCTATTCTTATTTCACTTCCCTGTACTCAAATCTTTGATTGCTTACACAAACTCCATAACCATAATGTTAGATTCTCGAAAACCTTCAAGGCATCTCCAAGTGTTCTTGAATTAAACACTTCCATTCTTCAACAATCATCTACTGAAATCACATAAGGTGAGTTCATACCCCTACATTTTCATGTTTTCTCAAGTTTTCAGGGGGGGAATACAAGTTAAAACACCAAGAACATAACTAAATTTTTCTAACAGCCTTCATCAGAAAAGTTCAACTCCATTCACGGACTGTTTTGGGCATCCTAAACATTTGTTTTTTCAAAACTGTACAAGGTGCAAATATTTCATGTTTGTAGCTTTAAAATGACTACTTGCACGTCTCCATACGATTTTTCTACAATTTATGGTGATTTTTACAAAACTGCCTATCATTTCAAACAACAATCCGGACCAGTCTGTGATTATGGACTTTTTCACACAAGTTGAAGGTCATTAAAAATCGTGATAAAAATTATGAGTAAACTAGACACATTGTGTGAACTCTCAGAATTTACGGATCTAGTTTTCGACTTCGTATGATTTTTCTATGATTTTTCCAAAACAGGGCAGAATGGCTAAAGTTAGCCAACAGCATGTAAATATCATAACACTTTGTATTATGTTGAGCAAAGTGTATAATCATAAGTTCTAATATTTGAATGTGTTTCCTTATTAGTTTATCATTATGAACTGAAACTAAGTCATTCATACCAAATATTATTCATTCGTTTTGGAACACGTATTATTTAACTATACAAAGTATAGTTTGATAAATTCACAATACTAATACATTTCCATAAAAGAATTCATACATATTACATACATTTTAGATAAACTATAATAGGTATAGTTTATGATACATCACTCAACACACTCGTACAAAAAGGGTACATTCATACAAGAAAGATTTATATTCACACACATTTCACGTAAACTTGTTAACCTATGTTGTGAGACTCTCTCTCTCCCCGTACTTTCGAGTGCGGGATATAATTCCTGGTTGTTATAATCAGAATCTCCTTGAGGGAGAACGTGATACTTGTATATAGATCTATATTGGGTTTGACACCCCACACCTTGCTGCTAGCTACAGTGGGACCTGCAGGTCTACGGGTGACAAATGTCATTTCATTTTCGCGACACCTGAGAAACGTTGTGGCAGGTTCACATAGTCACAGTATGATTATAGCGACTCACCTAGGGAGTTAACAATTCATAAAGTTTACGAGATTTCATAAAACCGAAGTAGGTTTTAGGTTGATTAAAAATTTACTTTCCATATCATTTTAAACTCACGACATTTCTACTAAGTAATGATGATTTCTTATACATTTTGGTCTTTGGTTATAAGGCAACATTTTACGGATTTCAAGGAAAATATCGGATTTTTTTGAGACAAACGCGACATTTACATGTGAAAGACTTCTACTAAGATTATTAATAAAAGCTTATGAACTCACCAACCTTTGTGTTGACACTTTTGAAACAACTTGTATTCTCAGGAAAACACTAAACAGGTAATCGAGTGCTTTTGAGGATGGGACGTTAAGGCGTCAAACTTTTCATATTTTGACAACATATTGTAATTGATTTTGAAACATGTAATTCATACAAGTGATGTAACTTTTTCAATTATATATATGTTGGTTGTGTTTGCTTAAATTACTATTGAAATTGTGGTTATGATACTATACATGAAGTCCTCCACCCCCAGACGTTTCCGCCATCCTTGGTTTGGGGGTGTGACAGATTGGTATCAGAGCACGGTTTATAGTGAATTAAGTATGTCAATCCACATAAGATATACAAACTATAAACACATTTGGGACTAAAAGTCTCTGATTCTTAAAATGCTTTAACGAGTTGTACTTTTAGAAAACAAATAATTTCTTGTTTTAAAGTATACTTACATGCATTCTATACCAGCATGGTGTCATAACTTAGGAGAACATAAATTGAAAGAGGAGGAGTCAAACATTATTAATACGCCTTAGCATGTGTAATCAGTTCTGGGAGGGATATAGCCTGATCAACTATATCCGTCCAAGAAGTAAATTACGCACACTAAGGAATAGTCGTAATGAGCGACAAATCTGATAACCTAATTACACTCCATAAAGAACACGCTAAGAACCAAATATAAACATTTAAAAATACTATAGGAGTATTTGTACGTTTCTATAGCGCCAGATTATTATTTTCCGATATGTGCTTCTTAACCCCGTTTCTCGTGCAGACGACATGGCAGGATTTCATATACCCGGGGACCCCTATTTTCCCAATCAGGGAAACGCGGGATGGATCGATGATGAGCCCGAGGAGGATCCCGAAGAGGATCCCGAGGAGGATCCCGAAGAGGATCCCGAGGAGGATCCCGAGGAGGAGCCCGAGGAGGAAGACGAACAAGAAGAAGAAGAGGAAGACGACCAAGAAGAAGAGGAAGACGAAGAGGAAGAAGAGGAAGGTGATGAGATAGTCATGTTTGGGAACGAAGCGGAGGAACCACCAGAAGTATTCAACCCTCCCTACATCGCGAGGGTACCCGCGCACCGTTTTGGATACAACGGACCTGAACCCCCTTGGGTAACAACGATCGAAAGATGGAGCCGACAACAACGCCAGCGGTCACCATATGGCTACCAACGAGGTTACTATGATCTCACTCATGGTGGACCGGCTGACAGAGCTCTCCCCGTCACGATACAACGAATAGCAAGTATGGATGATCGTGGTAGGACGACGCCCGATCAGGTCCGGGAGTTAAGTGCCATCGTACAGTCTACTACTGATCGCACCAGAGACCTGGAACGAGAATCCCACCACAGAGACCAACTCATTCAAGACCTTCTCGCAGCCCAAGCAGAAACAAGAGAGTATCGGGAAAGATACATGGCACTCGAAGAGAGAATGGTTGCAGCCGAACGCAGATTGGCGGAACTACAGGGCGCATCGACATCATCGCAGCCTCCATCAAAGAAGGGTCGTAGTGATTAGAACTCGTTACTATTCCCACGTCTTAGCAGTAAAATTTTATGAGTACGCGTTGGTGCTACTCTTTGTATGTAGGTCGACCCTGCGACTATGTGATTACACTATTCAAAGGTCTTTTGTAATGCCAAAACTACCTTTTGTAACGATGTAATGTAGACCCTTATGAGGTCAAAATTTTCCCTCTAAACGTTATGTACTAAAAGTTATCAATGAAATTTGGCATGTGTTTTATTTATTGAATGTTTGGCACTATACATCATAACTTGATCACACAGACAGTTTACGAATAATAAAGTTATTATAAAATACAAGAGGGATGAAACCAGTAACACTCGACTCGTTATCACTATTGAAGTCTTACCGACTAGTCATTTTTTTTATGACAGAACCATGCCACCAAGGAAAAGACCAAGGCCTTCCAACAACTCAGTGCCGCCTCCACCACCACCTCCGCAGTTTGATCCTGCAATGTTCCAGGCTGCAGTAACGGCAGCCGTGGCGGCAGCAATGTCGCAAATGGGAACCAATGGTTCTGGCGGTTCTGGATCCGGAGCTACCAATTCCATTCATGGGGACAGCACGGGGCGTACCGGGAGTGCTCTTACAAAGACTTCACGAATAGCAAACCCAACCCTTTCAATGGAAGCGGGGGCGTTATCACACTGGTGCAATGGTTCGAAAGGACCGAGGCAGTTTTTGAAATCTGCGCTTGTCCCAAAGTGAGCAAGGTCAAGTATGCGGCATTCACTTTCACTGGAAAAGCACTTACTTGGTGGAATGGCCGAGTTAAATCACTTACTCCTGCAGTAGCTAACGCAATCAGCTGGGAGGATTTGAAAGCCCTAATGTTAAAGGAATACTGCCCGAGGGGCGAAATACAAAAACTTGAAGAAGAACTTTGGAACCTCAGAATGACAGGCACTGATCTTGAAACTTATAGTGCCCGTTTCAACGACCTAGCACTCCTCTGTCCAACAATGGTCACTCCAGAAGAGAAGAAGGTGGAACGATATCTCTGGGGGCAGTCATCCCAGATTCAAGATAGTGTATTGGCTTCAAAACCCACTACCTTTGAGAGTGCCAAGGAATTGGCACAACAACTCATAGATCACAGGGCTAGCCGTGGTACCGTGATAACCACCACCGACCGAACAAAAGGAGGGAACAACAAGAGGAAGTTCTGGGGCAATACAAAGAAACAACCAATTCAGGACCCCGCCAAAAAGCAACAGATTGTTGTTGTTCGTGCCGCCACTACTGCTGCCGCTCCAGCGCCACCAAAACAGTATACAGGAACTCTTCCAAAGTGCAACAAGTGTAACTACCACCATAGCGGTGCTTGTCGAGAGTTACACTGCAATAACTGTAACAAAAAGGGGCACACCGCACGATTCTGTAGAGCGACTACCCGACCCGCCGCACAAGTCGCTACGACCGCCAACACCGGAGCAAGCCAAACCTGCTATGGATGTGGTGAAACGGGACACTTCAGGAGGAACTGCCCCAAGGCACGAGCCCCTAATGCTGGAGGTGTAGGGAGAGTCCTAACTTTAGGGCAGGGAGAAGCAGTCAAGGATCCCTCTGTGGTTACTAGTATGTTCCTCCTCAATAACTCTTATGCATGCGTACTTTTCGATAGTGGGGCAGAAAGAAGTTTCATAAGTCACCAATTCAAACATATACTTAAGCAAAATTCTCAACCACTAGAAGATTCTTACATCGTAGAAATGGCAAATGGAAAGGTTGAGCGCGCTAATGATATTTACATAGGGTGTACTCTCACTCTAGACAACCATTTGTTCAAAATTGACCTTATGTCGGTCACCATAAAAAGCTTCGATATAATCATTGGTATGGATTGGTTAAGCCTTCATCGTGCCGACATTCTATGTTACGAAAGGGTCGTCCGACATTATGGCAATAAACCTAGTGCGAACCTACAAATCATCTCTTGTGTTAAAACCCAAAAGTACCTCCGAAAGCAATACCATGCTTTCTTAGCCCACATCGTAGACAAGAAACAGGAGGTGAAGGACATCAAAGAAATTCTAGAAGTATGCAACTTCCCTGATGTTTTCCCAGACGATCTGCCAGGTGTACCACTCGCACGACAAGTCGAATTTCGGATCGACTTAATCCCAGGAGCTACCCCCGTCGCCAGGGCTCCATATCGCTTAGCACCGGCAGAAATGCAAGAACTATCCAGCCAGTTGAATGAACTATTGAGCAAAGGGTTCATCAGGCCAAGCTTCTCGCCCTAGGGAGCACCAGTCTTATTTGTAAAGAAGAAGGATGGGTCTTTTCGCATGTGCATAGACTATCGAGAACTAAACAAATTCACTATCAAGAACCATTATCCCCTACCCCGAATTGATGACCTCTTCGACCAGCTCCAAGGAGCCAGCTACTTTTCAAAAATCGACCTGAGGTCGGGCTATCATCAACTACGAGTTCAGGAAGAGGATATCCCCAAGACGGCATTCAGAACTCGTTATGGGCACTATGAGTTTGTAGTGATGCCATTCGGGTTAACTAACGCTCCTGCGGTGTTCATGGATTTGATGAATCGAGTGTGTCGACCCTTCTTGGATAAATTTGTCATCGTATTCATCGACGATATCTTGGTCTATTTGAGGAGCGAAGAAGAGCACAGACAACACCTACGACTAGTTCTGGAGATTTTAAGAACTGAGAAGCTTTACGCCAAATTCTCAAAGTGTGAATTTTGGCTCCGTGAAGTAGGATTCCTTGGCCACGTAGTAAGCAAGAAAGGAATACATGTAGACCCCTCAAAGATCAAAGCAATCGAAGATTGGTCAACACCTACAACGCCAACAGAAATCCGACAATTTTTGGGACTCACAGGCTACTATCGAAGATTCATACAAAACTTCTCCAAGATCGCTAAGCCTCTTACCACCTTGACTCAGAAAGGTGTAGTGTTCGAATGGGAAGATAAACAAGAAGCCGCCTTCCAGACACTAAAGCAAGCCCTATGCAGCGCACCAGTCTTGTCTCTTCCAGAAGGAACCGATGATTTTGTGGTGTATTGTGATGCTTCGAATCAAGGCCTCGGCTGTGTGCTCATGCAAAGGGGAAAAGTCATCGATTATGCATCAAGGCAACTGAAGAGACATGAAGTTAACTATACAACCCACGACCTTGAACTGGGAGCGGTGGTGTTCGCCCTGAAGATCTGGAGGCACTACCTCTACGGCACCAAGTGCACCATCTTCACTGATCACAAAAGTCTTCAGCACATTCTCAATCAGAAAGAACTTAACATGCACCAAAGAAGATGGGTGGAATTACTGAATGACTATGAATGTGAAATTCGCTACCACCCGGGCAAGGCCAATGTAGTCACCGATGCCTTAAGCAGGAAAGAATACACGGGTCGCCGAGTAAAATCCCTAGCCATGACCATCCACTCCCAACTGGCCACCCAGATCAAGGATGCCCAATTAGAAGCCTTGAAACCAGAAAACGTGGCAAGCGAAGCACTAAGGGGGATGGATAAGAACTTGGAAGTCAAAGGGGATGGAACTCGTTATCTCATGAATCGAATCTGGACACCGAAGTTCGGTGGGTACTGAGATGTTGTAATGAACGAGGCCCACAAGACTCGATACTCCATTCACCCTGGGTCAGATAAGATGTATCTCGACCTCAAAAGGTTATACTGGTGGCCAAACATGAAGGCTGAAATTGCTACTTATGTGAGCAAGTGCCTCACTTGCGCCAAGGTCAAGGTAGAATATCAGAAGCCATCAGGACTACTTCAACAACCGGATATACCCGAGTGGAAGTGGGAGCGAATAACCATGGACTTCATAACCATACTGCCTAAGACATCAGGTGGGATGGATACCATATGGGTGGTTGTGGACAGATTGACAAGTCCGCGCACTTCCTGCCAATAAAGGAAACAGACAAGATGGAGAAGTTAACCAGGTCGTACATTAAAGAGATCGTGCGACTACATGGTGTACCAACATCCATTATCTCTGATCGAGATAGTAGATTCACCTCGCGTTTCTGGCAGTCCCTACAGAAGTCTCTGGGAACCAGGCTAGACATGAGTACGACCTACCATCCACAAACTGACGGACAAAGCAAGAGAACCATCCAGACATTGGAAGACATGCTAAGAGCCTGTGTGATAGATTTTGGTAAGGCATGGGATACCCATCTACCGCTTATCGAATTCTCTTATAATAACAGCTATCACACTAGCATTGGAGTCGCTCCATTCGAAGCTCTCTACGGTCGCAAGTGTAGATCACCACTGTGTTGGACCGAAGTTGGAGATACTCAGCTAGCCAGAGGGCAAGTCCCTGATAGCACCCTTACTGGGCCTGAAATCATAAGGGAAACCACAGAAAAGATCATTCAAATTCGGGAAAGACTAAAAGCGTCTCGTGATCAACAAAAGAGTTACACGGATAAGCGACGCAAACCTTTAGAATTCCAGGTCGGAGACCGGGTACTACTAAAAGTTTCCCCCTGGAAGGGGATGATACGTTTCGGTAAACGGGGGAAACTAAACCCAAGGTACATCGGTCCGTTCGAAATCCTTGCTAGGATTGGTCCTGTGGCGTACAAACTCCGACTACCACAAGAACTTAGTAATGTACACCCTACCTTCCACGTATCCAACTTAAAGAAGTGTCTGTCTGACGAGACACTCGTAATACCACTCGAAGAAATCGAAGCTAATGAAAATCTCCACTTTGTGGAGGAACCCGTCGAAATCATGGATCGAGAGATCAAGAGAACAAAACAAAGTCGCATTCCCATAGTGAAGGTTCGTTGGAACACGAAACGAGGGCCTGAGTTTACCTGGGAACGTGAAGATCAAATGAAGCAAAAGTATCCACATCTTTTCCCAAACCTTTGAAGTTCCCAGCCGAATTCAAATTTCGGGATGAAATTCCCTCTAACGGGGGGATGATGTGACAATTGTCAATCTTGAGTCAAGTCAAGTCATCAGGTCAAGCCGGTCAACTCGATTAAACCTTGTGTATTAGGGTTTGTGTTATGTTCGTACTGTATAACTTGCTATATTAATGGGAAAACATCACTTGAGAAAAGTCTCGTGTTAAAAATTTCCTAAGCCCTAGTGCTAATCAATGAACTAAACTGATAAAAACCATGTTGCATACTCATTGGGAGTTTGTGGGATCCTTAACCATGACTTAACGGGGCTCAAGAGACTTGCATTGCGGAGCCAAACACTCACAAATACCACACTTGAAATCTCTCTTAAATATCTCTCTGTATGAGAAATCTCTCCAAGAATGTCAAATCTCTCCCAAATCTCTCCAAGTATGTGAAATCTCTCTCAAATATCTCTTTGTATGAGAAATCTCTCCAAGAATGTCAAATCTCTCCCAAATCTCTCCAAGTATGCGAAATCTCTCTCAAATATCTCTTTGTATGAGAAATCTCTCCAAGAATGTCAAATATCTCCCAAATCTCTCCAAGTATGAGAAATCTCTCCCAAATCTCCCTCAAATAGTTCCCGTAACTTTTTAGAATCATTCGGGTCATTCCGGCCCTTAACCGGCTCAAAAACGGCTTAAAACGGGGCGAAAACGAGAAAAATAGGCTTTAGGAACCGAAACCAAGAAGAGAGGCTTCTTAGGCGAGGACCGAGCCTCTATTGGCTGTGGCATGCGAGGACCGAGCCTCTGTTGGCTAAAGAATGCGAGGACCGAGCCTCTGTTGGCTAAATGCACGCGAGGACCGAGCCTCGGTTCTCTGTCGCCTCATCTGCTCCCTTCTTCTCGCTCTGTCTCTACCCACCTCTCTGTCTCTTCCCTACTCTCGGTCTCTACTCCGCCCCTCTGTCTCTTCGCGCCCTCTGTTCTCCCCTCCCCCCTCTCGGTTCCTTCCCTCTCTCTTCTCCCCTCTCGGTTTCTACCCTCCCTCCTCTCGGTTTCAGCATCAGAAGGCCGAACCTCGGCCAGACTTCGGGAATTTGTCACTTTTAGCCCGTTTTTGATATTTTTAACAATTTAAGCCCGTTTTTCGTGATTTTAAAGCGGGATTTTCTCCAGAAATTATATTTTAACATAATAAACTCTAAATATTCATAATTTAAACATATTTTTATGAAAATCATTATCTAAATAATCAATATCTAATGGGGGATTTATTTAAGGTGGAGTGTTGACTTTGCCTTAACTTATGACACAAGCAACCACCCCACACCCATTCTATGACCAGCCATACCTCCCCACCTTACCTATGTCACTTCAATGTCCCCTTACACTCAAATTTCACTCACTCCCACGTTTTTTTTAGCTGGAACAAACAACCACACTCCTCATTTTCTCTCATTTCTCTCATTCCACTAAGTAACAAACACCACTTTTCTCTCAAACTTTTTCTACACAAATTTTCGAGATTCAAGGCTGATTTCAAGTGTTCTTCCACTCCTAGTAAGTAAAAATTCATCCTCCCTATTATTATTTCACTTGCTTCTACTCAAATCTTTGATTGCTTACACAAACTCCATAACCATAATGTTAGATTCTCGAAAACCTTCAAGGCATCTCCAAGTGTTCTTGAATTAAACACTTCCATTCTTCAACAATCATCTACTGAAATCACTTAAGGTGAGTTCATACCCCTACATTTTCATGTTTTCTCAAGTTTTCAGGGGGGGAATACAAGTTAAAACACCAAGAACATAACTAAATTTTTCTAACAGCCTTCATCAGAAAAGTTCAACTCCATTCACGGACTGTTTTGGGCATCTTAAACATTTTTGTTTTCAAAACTGTACAAGGTGCAAATAGTTCATGTTTGTAGCTTTAAAATGACTACTTGCACATCTCCATACGATTTTTCTACAATTTATGGTGATTTTTACAAAACGGCCTATCATTTCAAACAACAATCCGGACCAGTCTGTGATTATGGACTTTTTCACACAAGTTGAAGGTCGTTAAAAATCGTGATAAAAATTATGAGTAAACTAGACACATTTTGTGAACTCTCAGAATTTACGGATCTAGTTTTCGACTTCGTATGATTTTTCTATGATTTTTCCAAAACAGGGAAGAACGGCTAAGGTTAGCCAACAGCATGTAAATATCATAACACTTTGTATTATGTTGAGCAAAGTGTATAATCATAAGTTCTAATATTTGAATGTGTTTCCTTGTTAGTTTATCATTATGAACTGAAACTAATTCATTCATACCAAATATTATTCATTCGTTTTGGAACACGTATTATTTAACTATAAAAAGTATAGTTTGATAAATTCACAACACTAATACATTTCCATAAAAGAATTCATACATATTACATACATTTTAGATAAACTATAATAGGTATAGTTTATGATACATCACTCAACACACTCGTACAAAAAGGGTACATTCATACAAGAAAGATTTATATTCACACACATTTCACGTAAACTTGTTAACCTATGTTGTGAGACTCTCTCTCTCCCCGTACGTCCGAGTGCGGGATATAATTCCTGGTTGTTATAATCAGAATCTCCTTGAGGGAGAACGTGATACTTGTATATAGATCTATATTGGGTTTGACACCCCACACCTTGCTGCTAGCTATAGTGGGACCTGCAGGTCTACGGGTGACAAATGTCATTTAATTTTCGCGACGCTTGAGAAACGTTGTGGCAGGTTCACATAGTCACAGTATGATTATAGCGACTCACCTAGGGAGTTAACAATTCATAAAGTTTACGGGATTTCATAAAACCGAAGTAGGTTTTAGGTTGATTAAAAATTTACTTTCCATATCATTTTAAACTCACGACATTTCTACTAAGTAATGATGATTTCTTATACATTTTGGTCTTTGGTTATAAGGCAACATTTTACGGATTTCAAGGAAAATATCGGATTTTTTTGAGACAAACGCGACATTTACATGCGAAAGACTTCTACTAAGATTATTAATAAAAGCTTATGAACTCACCAACCTTTGTGTTGACACTTTTCAAACAACTTGTATTCTCAGGAAAACACTAAACAGGTAATCAAGTGCTTTTGTGGATGGGACGTTAAGGCGTCAAACTTTTCATATTTTGACAACATATTGTAATTGATTTTGAAACATGTAATTCATACAAGTGATGTAACTTTTTCAATTATATATATGTTGGTTGTGTTTGCTTAAATTACTATTGAAATTGTGGTTATTATACTATACATGAAGTCCTCCACCCCCAGCCGTTTCCGCCATCCATGGTTTGGGGGTGTGACAGGTCCTCACCTACACTCACGGAGATACGGGCCCCTGCCTACTCTCAGGTAACCATGAGATACGGGCCTCGCCTACATTTAGCTATCTTAGAGATACGAGCCTCACCCACTCTCAGATGGCTAGGAGGTACGGGCCTCGCTCACACTCTGCTATCCAGGAGATACGGGCCCCCTCACACACTCCGCTAACTAAACATACATAAAACTATCATGCAGAAAACAAGTATAATCATAATCTACCAATTCATAAATATACTCAGATGTTACTACGATAAGGGCCCTGCCCACACTTATCTACAAATCATAAGCGAGTTTAAGATATGGGCCCAACCTACACTTAACTACTAATCATAAATAATTCTATGATACGAGGCTAACCCACACTTAGCTACTTTGCATGGGCAGGCATTGGTGCCTTTGACCCGTTACTACTGAAGGAAACTCACCTTGTAAGCTAACTATGAAGTCTCGTGTGAGAAATCTCTGACAACTGCTCCAACGACTCCCTGGCTATCATTACCACAAACACTAAGTCGAATACTGCTAATTATTGTTATGGTAAATGACCATTTTACCCTTGGTCAAATTCAACATTTTGGTCAAATTCAATGTTCTGGGTTTACTCAACTCGCCGATTTGACTTATTAACTCTTCGATCCTATAAATCAAAAACAAGAAATCGCGATCCAACTCGTCGATACATCCCCCTGACTCGCTGAGTTCCCTGGCTACTCATAGTTGTGATTTACTGAATCAACTCATCAAGTCTCTTCACAGACTTGTCGAGTCCTACCCCGCACAAAATAGGGATAAACCGACTCAACTCGTCGAGTCCCTCTCTGGACTCGCCGAGTTCCTCCGTCTGTTCTGGCCATCTCAAAGGATTATTCCCCTATTATTCATATCTAAGCTCCATACTTCATTTATATATTGGAAATTCTCTTTTAAGGATAAAGTTTCCAACTTTACCCACTAATAGTCCTTCATAATGGGTTTAGCTAAAACCCTAGCTCTCTAGGACATAATTTTTTGTCCAAAAGCCATAGTACTCCAAACTAAAGCATACTAACATATATCTAGGCCTTAGACATTGTTTGAAAACGTAAAGTTCCTAACCTTCCTTCCATGCATGCCCTTTTAGAGCTTAAAAGGCCAAAAGAACACCTTAAAGCTTGCATGGGGTTTCCATGGTCATAAAGGTTACACCTTTATGCCATGAAACCCCTTTTAGACCCCATATCTGAAAGGTAAATCACTTGGGACGTCCATTTCCCAAGGACTAAGCTTCTTGGACCAAAAACCCCATAAAGTGAAAAAAAAAGAAGATCTATAAAGCTACTAAGCAAGGTTGAGTCTTGCTTACCAAAAAATGAAGATGATGAGAGCTTTTTTCTGGATATACTAGCTTCTTTCTGAATCTTCAAGCTCCTCCTTCTTCAACAGGCTTCAAAACACTCAATAGTCACTTAAAAACAACTCACAAGCTCAAATAGTGCAACATGGTTTCTTGGATTAGGGTTTGTTACTTGGAGGCTAGAAAGGAGGCGAGCAAGTGGGGCATAAGATGCTTAAATCGGGTGCCAAACCCTGAAATTAGAGTTTCATTCTGCCGTACATACTCATCGATTTGAGGCTCTCAATTCTTCCAGTAGATTGCTTAAAACCTGCTTCCCATTGTAGTCTTTACTTGACGAGTTTGGGGCTACCAACTTATCAAGTTTCTCTATAAAAATGAATAAATTGTTATTTAATACATACCAGGAATATGCGTTTATATATATATATATATATATATATATATATATATATATATATATATATATATATATATATATATATATATATATATCCAAAGACTTCGCGGTCTATAGTGACGCATCTGGAGTCGGGTTGGGTTGTGTTCTAAATCAAAGAGAAAAAGTGAGAGCATACGCTTCTCAACAATTGAAAAAGCACGAAAAGAACTACCCCACTCATGATTTGGAATTGGTAAAAGTAGTTTTCACTCTAAAGATATGGAGGAATTACCTTTATGGCAAGAAGTGCAAGCTTTTCACTGATTATGATTCTCCAGTATCTCTTCAATCAGAAGGAATTGAACATGAGACAACGATGCTGGCTAGAATTACATAAGGACTACAACTGTATGATACTTTACCACCCTGGTAAAGCAAATATTGTCACTGATGCTCTAAGTCAGAAAGTTAATCTTGAAAGAAAAAGGCCAAGAGTGTTGAGAATAGAAGTTGTCTCGACGATTGTGGAAAGTATCAGGAAAACTCAAGAACAAGATTTAGAGAAAAATGAGCGAAAGGAAGAACATTTGGGCAAAACATAAGTATTTGGTACAAACCGTCAAGGACTAATGGTATTCCAAGATTGGATATGGGTACTTAAGACGGGAGGGATAAGAGATCTTTTGACGGAAGAAGCACACAAGACCATGTACTCAATTCATCCCGGTAGCACTAAAATGTATAGGGACCTAAAACCCTACTACTGGTGGCCGAGAATAAAGCTTGATGTTGCGAAGTATGTGGCCGAATGTGTGACATGTGCGAGAGTTAAGGCACAACATCAGAAACCGTATGGGAGTTTAGAACCTTTACCTGTACCCATGGGTAAATGGGAAGACATCACTGTGGATTTTGTGACTAAGCTGCCTAGGACGAAAAATGGACAGGAGATGATTTGGGTGGTCGTGGATCGTTTCGCTAAGAGTGCATACTTGATGGCTGCCAATGAGAAGTCGTCTATAGATAAGCTCGCAAATGCTTACGTGAAGGAAATTGTAAGACTTCACAGTGTTCCTCTAATAATTGTATCAGATCGCGATAGTAGTTTCACGTCGAGGTTTTGGAGAAGTCCACAAGAGGAATTGGGTGCAAAGTTGTGTTTGAGTACAACTTACCATCCGCAGACTGATGGTCAGAGTGAAACAACGATTCAAACAATGGAAGTAAAAGGGTCTTTCAGTTTCGAAATGCTGCTCTTAGCAAAGCCCGGTTTTCTTTAAAACCCACTGTAAGTGAGCTACGCCTATGCAACTTTTAATATAGCATTTAAATAATTATAGCAATGCTATTAGGAACTTATAATGAGTACTTGGGCTATTATTATGGGTCATATAAGTGTTGTTTAACGGTTATATAATAGTAATAATAACTAGATAATTAATTAGTCTCGGTGAATAATAAACTAAACCCTAGTGGTAATTATACTAGGTTTTGACGAAGAAAATTGTTTCAAGAGTAACAAAGCATTGTCTATGTTTGGAATCACCACCTTGATAGGTGAGTGCCTAGTTACTTTCATCTTACACATAGATATGAAGTATTATATGTAAATTACCTGCTAAGTGTGCATATTATCTAAATACTTGCTATCTATGTTGGATGAATGATTTTTATACATGTTTTAAATGATTTAAACTATATATGTATTTTATATCTACAAATATGTTGGGGTAAAACATGGGTAGATGTACTAAGATGATGTGTGATAAAATGATGAGAGGCCTTGATATTATTGTTGTTGATTCTATCATCTAGTGGAGTATGGATGATGACCACGAACTCTTCTCGACAATCTAGTGGAACGCTAGCAGGCTCGCAACCTGTAGGTGTTACTGAAGGATGTGTTCACCGGTGTACTCCACCCCCCACATGGTTGCCTTAAGAACATTTATTGCTAAGGAATCCCCTTAACATTAGTGTCCATCCCGATGTGGATCCTTAGTCTAGGTCCCTTATGATAGGTGTTTTAGGGACGTAATGTGAGGATAACGGGAATGGGTAATCGAGTTATTGTTGTTTGATGAAATTAATAAACTTATTTATTGTGGGTTGAAAACCCTATGTACTCATGAGGGGAAGCTCTGAAGATATCATGGGATGAGTTCTTAGAACAACAGAATGCACAATATTGTTTAGAGATAGATCTGATTGATCAGAACAATGAGTTCCAAAACTTGAAGAAGGGGAGAATGAGCATCGATGACTATGATGTTGCATTCATGGAAAAGATGAAGTTGTTTCCATACCTAGTGTCAACAGAACTCTCCAAAATTTAGAAGTTCACAAATGTATTGCTAGCCGGCTTTGGCCCGACAGTCAAGATGCGAACCACTCTAAAATCAGCAATTCGAGTAGCTAAGAATGTGGAGACCTAATAGAAGGAAAGGGGTATGGAGAGGGATGAGGTTGGTGAGAAAAGGAAATATGATGGATATTCACGGTCAAACAAGAAAAGAAAGTTCTCAAGGTCTAGTATGCAGACGTTTGGGGGAGGTGAAGCCAAATGGTGCGACAAGTGCAAGAAGAAGCACCAGGGTAAATGTGACGGAGGAGTCACTTGTTTCAAATGTGGAAAGCCTGGGAACTATGCTAACGAGTGCATGTTCACTAAGAAGGTTTGTTATGAGTGCAACGAGGAGGGGCACATATCGAGGGATTGCCCGAAGAAGAAGGAGGTAAGAAGACCCAACATTCTATCGAAGCCGAAGGGAAGAGCCTTCCAGATGACGCTTGAGGCCGCAAACGAGGCAACAAACATCACTTCAGGTACCTTTCTTGTAAATGGTTTGCCTGCTAATATACTGTTTGATTCTGGAGCAAACTACTCCTTTGTGTCGCATAAGTTTGGTGGGAAACTAGCAATGCCCGTATAGAAAGTTGATAATGCCTTAGTTGTAGAAGTTGTTAGTGGAAAGTTCATACCTATTAGTGATCGTATTAGGAAGATTGTCATCGACCTAAATGGAAATTAATTCCATGAGGAGCTATTACACATAGAGTTAAATGGTTTTGAAATCATTTTGGGAATGGATTGGCTTAGCGCCAATGATGCTGAGATTCTTTGCAGGAAGAAGATAATAAGAGTGAACCCACCCAGAAAAGATTCATTTATAGTGTACTCAGACAAATGCAGAGTAAATTCTAGAATCATATCCATGATGAAAGCCAGAAAATGTTTGTCCAAAGGATGTGCATCATATTTGGCATTTGTTTTCGATGCTAAGAAGGAAAAAAAGGAGGTGCAGAACATAACAGTCGTGTGTGATTATCCGGAAGTCTTTCCCAAAGATCTTCTCGGATTGCCACCTAATAGACAAGTAGAATTCCGAATAGACTTGTTACTCCGAACGACACCGATAGCAAAGGCACCTTACCGATTAGCACCGACGGAGATGAAGGAGCTTATGATGCAACTTCAGGAGTTGTTGGACAATGGTTTCATTTGACCTAGTTCATCACCGTGGGGAGCTCCAGTGTTATTCGTGAAAAAGAATGATGGAAGCAGGAGAATGTGTATAGAATACCGAGAGCTGAATAGGGCAATGGTGAAGAACAAGTATCCATTGCCAAGGATTGATGGCCTATTTGATCAGCTACAAGGTTTGAGCTATTTCTCAAAGATCGATCTTAGGTTAAGATTATTGGATAAGGTGTCTAAGTCCATAACTATTTCTGGTATGTACTTGACCCGACCCGGCATGGTCCATTTGGGTTGCATGGCACCGTGTAATTGGATAGACTAAATGAGAGAAATAACACTTGGAGATTATTAATATATTATAAGTTCTAATATATTAATAATATTATTTGATTAGTTTGATCAAGAATTAATTTAGAATTAATTATGTGATCAAAAGATAACTAATTAAATATATGGGTTGATTATGTAAATCATCCATATCTTGTATAGTGGGCTAAAAGGCTCCATGGACTATCAAGTTGGGTTCCACCCATAGGATGCTCCATGGGAGTTACAAACCCATGGGTCATGGAAATGAAGAGTCATGACACATTAGGGTTTAACCCTAGATGTGTCAACACTATATAAGTAACATGTTCTCCACCTAAAATCGACTACACTAAGAAACAAGAGCGCTTGGCCGATTTTGAGAAGTGTGTGTTCTCTCATAAGTTCTTCCAAGAGCATTTGGTGTTGTGTGAAGCATTTGAGGCATCACACTTAGGGTGCTAGGCTCACAAGGTTTCAAGGAACACAAACAACAACAAGGTAAGTTATTCTATCTATACTTTATGTTAAAAATGTTCCCCATGTATGCTAGATAGGAATATAACCTTGGAATTCAACTTTGCATGATAATTAGACAAACATAGATCCAAGGTTATTAGGGTTGCATGTACACTTAGGAAGTGTTAGAATGCTCAAAACCCATCAATGGTATCATGAGTATCTTCAACCAACTCGGCGAGTCAGTTCATGCACTCGGCGAGTAGGGTCGACTGATTGCAGAATTTCGATTCAGTTGCTGGAAATGAATTAGAAACATTACGCTAAACTATTTTGGTAATTGAAAACTTGTTTTTGGTGGTGTAATGTCTTTGCTAATTCATTTACAACAACTAGTTATCAAAATTACAAAGTTTTAAATGTAATTTTTGATTGTGTTCATATTCATGTTCTTGTTCTTATTATGTTATAGATGATCATAGGAATTATTTGTAACCTATGTGGTAGATTAATTCTTGATCATAATGTGTTTTAATGGAGTCCATAACTTGTCCTCAAGTTATGGAAAACCAAGAGTCACACTTGAGTTAAAACCATTAAAACAAATACAAGAGTTAGAAAAATGAAGAGTCTTCATTTTATTACTCTATTAAACTCATAAGTTACATGAAATGAAAAGTTTTGAAAGTTACAAAACTTGCCCTCAAGTTTTGGAACAAGTAAAGTTAAGTTAAAACTTTAAGTTCCAACCCCTAGAATTTTAAAAGTTAAAATTCAACCCTTATACTTATATTATGATGATTTAATAATTATATATATATGTATAAGAATAAAGTCGTCTTACCGCTAGTACGCCTCATTCACGAAGCCGGTCTATAAGGTGGGTATAAGGTTGTTGCCTATAAAATGGTGACTTAATGGGTGTTTACTCCCACCCACCGTTTGCTTGACTGGTGGAGGGTCGTTAGCCGAACGGGTAAGATAAGGACTTATAAATTCTCATTCAAAGTATGATGAATATTATAAAGTAACTAAATGTTTTATTAAATTCCCAATCTTAGTTACTTTAGTAAAAATGTGAATAAGGTGCTAATCCATGAAATTACACTTTACACTTTGTCTAAGTCGTTGGTGGAGCGTGTGTGGTTAACCGGCACACTAACTTGGACTTGACAAGGTAGGTAAAGGGTGACTTAAGGTTTATTATAGTATCGGTGGAGCGTGTGTGGTTTACCGGCACATCGATTGAGTGATAAACTATAAGGGTACCAAGTGATTTGCATGGTTACTTCACACCTCGTTTTGTGATCCTCGGTATCCCAGTCACAAAACTTGGAGGGCACTCTCGAGATTGAAACATGCCTTTGAAAAATTCATTGAATCTCAAAGAATCTAGGAATTTCTAAAAACCAATAAAAACCTAATATCTATTTCGGTTTTTGTGGTGGAAATTGGTGAATCGTCATTCACCTACCTTTCAAATATGGTATAGCTTAGATTACGGCGTACCTCTTCTAAGTTATATTATATTGTGATTGGATCCTAGCCTTAATATTACATTTGGGTGTTTTATTAAGGACTCTCTTAAATCTATACTAAACTTGTTCTTCTCTTTTAGATGTCTTCAAATAATGCTTCTGGCTCGAATCCTAATGGCTCCTTTACTCTTATGAGTTTGTGTGGGAAAGTCACCTTTGATGGATCCAACTTCAATAAATGGATCAGAAACATCGGGATGATTACCCGCTACGAGGACAAAGAATATGTCCATGACAAGGAGCTTAAGGAAATTGATGAGTCCACTGCAACTCCCAAGGAGATCGCTGACTTTCATACTCATGAAAGAGATGCAACCAAGGTGGCTTGCATCATGTTGGCCACAATGACAACTGAACTCCAAAAGTCTTATGAGGATTTCTACCCTTATGAAATGCACCAAGATTTGATGGAAAGATACCATCAAAGTGCACGACAAGAGAGGTACGAAGTCATCTGCTCCATGATAACAACCATGATGAAGGACGGAGATTCCGTCACGAGCCACATGCAGAAAATGCAAAGGTATGTGGATCGTTTGCTGAAGCTTAATGTGAACTTTCCTGAGGAGCTTGCAATAGATATCATTTTGCACTCCTTACCATCGTGCTATGATCAATTCCGCATGACATATCACATGAACAAGGAAGAGGTCACCCTCAGCAAACTTCAGGGACTTCTCAAGACCGCAGAAACAGGTCTTAAGGGGAAGTCGGTTGCTATCACTCCTACTCCAGACTCAACTCCGGTCTTGGCAATCGGGCAAAGTCGAGGGAGGAAGAGAAAGAGATCTTCGAAGGGTACCAAGGCTCGGACCCTTGATGGCTCTTCTTCAAGTGGAACCAAGAAAGGTTTCATTACTCCTTCTTCTGAACCAAAAGAGGCTGAATGCTTCTATTGCCATGAAAAAGCTCATTGGAAGCGGAACTGCCCAAAGTACCAGCAGGATGTGAAGGATGGGAAAGTCAAACCCAACCATGCAGGTATTTACACTATCATTTCTAATAACTCACCCCATTCGAAATCTTGGGTCCTTGATACCGGTTGTGGTATTCATATTTGTTGTGACTTGCAGGGACTAGGAAGAAGTGAGAATGTGGAGCAAGGAAGAATAAACTTAATCATGGGGAATAGGAAAGTTACACCTGTCACCAAGATTGGAGTTTATACTTTATCGCTAAATAGTGGGTTAAACAAGGAAAGTTACACCTGTCACCAAGAATGTGGAGCAAGGAAGAATAAATGTTGTTATTCGCCAGAAATGGCAAGGAATATTATTTCCTTTCATGCATTGTACAAACAAGGTTTCACCTTTTCGTTTGATAATGAAGTTGGTTCGATTAATGCTTTCTTTAATAATGTTCTTTATTTTAAAGCATTACCTTGTGATGGTGTGTATGAAGCTGTATCTGTTGTAGATAACTTAGGAAATAATGTTTTGTGTATTGATTCTACTAATAATAATAACTTGGATAAAGCATCATTATGGCATTGTCGTCTTGGACATATAAGCAAGAAACGCATAGGTGAACTCCAAAAGGATGGAGTCTTGGAGTCGTTTGACCTAACGTCAAATGATAGTTGCGAATCATGCTTACTTGGAAAAATGACAAAGTCACCCTTCACAGGCTCGTGTGAAAGGGGTGAAGGTTTGTTAGACCTTATACACACGGATGTATGTGGGCCATTCAAACATGCCACAAGGGATGCTAATCGTTGTTATTTGACTTTTACTGATGATTACAGTAGATATGGATATGTCTACTTAATCAATCATAAGTCAGAGACTTTCGAGAAGTTTAAGGAATTTAAACAGGAAGTTGAGAATCAATTGGGCAGGAACATTAAGATGCTTCGATCCGATCGGGGTGGTGAGTATCTTAGTTCAGAGTTCCTCGACTATCTAAGGGAATGTGGGATTGTCTCACAATTGACACATCCCAGGACACCACAGTTGAATGGTGTGGCTGAGAGGCGTAATCGAACCTTGTTGGACATGGTTCATTCCATGATGAGTCGAGCTTCGCTACCAATCTCATTCTGGGGGTATGCCTTAGAGACAGCCGCCCATATCCTTAATCTAGTCCCTACAAAGAAAGTTGCCAAAACTCCTCACGAGTTGTGGACTGGTAAAGTACCTAAACTAGACCACATCAAGATTTGGGGTTGCGAGGCTTTCGTGAGACACGAGACTCATGATAAGCTCGAACCCCGAAGCGAGAGGTGTATTTTCATCGGCTACCCACAGCAATCCTTTGGTTACCTCTTCTACAAACCTAGTGACAATGTGGTCTTTGTAGCAAGAAGAGGAGTCTTTCGAGAAAGAGAGTTTATAAGCCAAGGAGACAGTGGGAGGCAAATTGATCTTGAAGAAATTCAAGGGTCAAGTGGTGAAGGAACTTCAAACTCTAGCCCTCAACTTGAGGAGGAAACTCCTGTTGAGCCAATTGACGAATCTGTACCTCTGAGGCGTTCCACGAGAGTTAGGAGTGCACCTGAGCATTACTATGGATTCCATATTACTGCAGAAGGTGAGACACTTATTAGTGATGGAACACTAGTAAGTCAAGATGACCCTAACAGCTACGAGGAAGCCATGGCAGGCCTCGAGTCTGCTAAATGGAAAGAGGCTATGGATAGCGAGATACAATCCATGTATGACAATCAAGTTTGGAACTTGGTTGAGAATGTACCAGGTCGAAAGACTGTAGGGTGCAAATGGGTCTTCAAGAAGAAGACCGACATGGATGGTAAAGTACACACTTATAAGGCTAGAATGGTTGCAAAGGGCTTCTCTCAAATTCCTGGAGTGGATTATGATGAGACCTTTTCTCCGGTAGCCAAGATTAAGTCTATTCGGGTTCTGTTAGCCATAGCCGCATTTCATGACTATGAAATTTGGCAAATGGATGTCAAAACCGCTTTCCTTAATGGGAAGTTGGCTGAAGATGTTTACATGAGTCAGCCAGAGGGTTTTCTCAGCAACGAGTACCCTAATAGAGTGTGTAAGCTTGAGAAGTCCATTTATGGATTAAAGCAAGCACCTCGCAGATGGAATCTTTGCTTTGATGAAAAGGTCAAGGAATTTGGCTTTTCTAGGAGTGAAGATGAATCTTGTGTGTATGTCAAGGCTAGTGGGAGTATAGTTAGCTTCTTGGTATTGTATGTGGATGACATACTACTCATAGGAAACGACATTCCAACCCTGCAGGAAGTAAAGTCCTGGCTTGGAAAGTGTTTCGCTATGAAGGACCTTGGTGAAGCTGCCTATATTTTGGGGATAAGGATCTTGAGAGATCGGAGTAAAAGACTAATTGGACTTAGTCAAAGTACCTACTTGGAGAAGGTACTGAAGAGATTCAGAATGCAAGACTCCAAGAAAGGAGAGTTTCCCATCCAGAGTAATGCCAAACTGAGTAAGACACAAAGCCCTAGCACTGAGGCTGAGATAGCACAAATGAGTCGAGTTCCTTATGCTTCGGCTGTAGGATCGATCATGTATGCTATGACGTGTACTCGACCTGATGTAGCTTTGGCCCTGAGCATGGTTAGCAGGTTTCAGGGGAACCCTGGCAAGGCACACTGGACTGCGGTAAAGAATATTCTCAAGTACCTACGAAGGACTAAGGACTGGGTCCTTACCCTCGGTGGGAGTGATGACTTGAGAGTTGTAGGGTATAGTGATGCTAGCTTCCAGACTGATAGGGATAACTTCCGCTCTCAGTCGGGTTGGGTCTTTACCCTAAATGGAGGAGCAATTTCTTGGAAGAGTTCCAAGCAAGAGACAGTGGCAGATTCTACTTGTGAATCAGAGTATATTGCAGCTAGCGAGGCGGCAAAGGAGGCGTTATGGCTGAGGAACTTCATTGGAGACCTTGGAGTTGTACCAGCTATTAAAGAGCCAATGGAAATTTTCTGTGATAGTGAAAGTGCTGTTGCCTTAGCCAAGGAACCAAGGGATCACGGGAGATCCAGACACATCGACAGAAAATACCATTTCATCAGACATCAGATCGAAGAAGGACTCCCCGTGGCAAAGAGGGTATCATCAGATGAGAATCCGGCAGATCCCCTCACGAAGGGACTGACTCGGGTTAAGCATCTCCAGCATGCTCGGAGCATAGGGCTGAAGGATGATATTAGATTTAGTAGTTAGATAATCTCGAAATTTGTAAAGTGTAATTGACATCTGATGATGAATAAAAGTGTTTTATTTATGAGTAAAGTGTTACTATCTTTTGTCGATCGTTTACTATATTTCTTTTGCATGTTTTGACTTCCAGAATAATTTTGTTTGGTATAACATATTATTCAAACCTCCAAAGTCGGTCATATGTCGGAAGTAGATATGAATCAAGACTGTCATGTTTGGTTGTAGAGGTCTTGGACAAGGCTATAGCAATCATGAGTGCTCATAAGTTCTGAGCATTGGACTCAACCCACGCTCACTGGAATCACTTCATGGAATTCTATCTCGAGTGATCGTGAGACGGTAATATCATATAAGTCTTTAAATGTAACGCCCCAGATTTTCTCGGTATGTTTGTTTATTTTAATTTAATTATCCTTGTAACCTTGGGTTAATTTATTTAACCAATGTCTGATTTCTTATGTTATTGGACTCTTTTGATCATCTTGTAAACTCCTTTTATTGAAGTCCATGGGCTATGGGCCTACTTGCAAAGTCCATCTACTTAATAGTACTTAATGTGTAAGTCGAATCATTTGGAACACACACAAGGAAAACACTCTAAACCCTCCCTCTCTCTCAAAAATCGTCCATCTCTCTCTCTTTGGGATCAAGAGCAGCCAAGGGGCTGTTTGGAGCTTAATTCTTGTTCATTTCCAGCCTTGATTCGTATTGGTATGAACCTCCTTATCCTTTCTTACAACTTGATTCATAACCTTGTTCTAGTTTTATGATTTCATCTTCACTTATTCTCCTTCTTATTTTATTTGTAATTGTATGTTATACATCATCTCAAGATCCTATCTTCACCCCATATATGGTGGATGATGGATCTAGGGGATTACATGTGGCAAAAGATCATGGAAACCCTAAAAGGGAGAATGATGATTTTATGTGCTTATGTTTATTTTCATGTTGATTATTATTACATCCTTGTGGTTAAATGAAATCCTAATGATCCCTAACCCTTTTTAGTACCACCATTAGCATGGGGACTGAATTGGGATGATGAACACATCTTAAAATGTGTTTCAAAAGGAGAAGGATGGATAAGCCAAAAAGGAATCACGGGTGGCTACGATTCTGTTTTCCATCAGATCTGTAGTCATTTTGTAAAAATCATATCTGGATCTCTAGAACTCAAACGGACCCCAAACCAGATCCAACAGTTCACAAATTGAGTTGGCTAACTTTCTTAAGCAGGCCAACCTCACTGATAAGGGCTTTATCTATGTGAAATAATGGCATCTTTGCTGTTAGGTCTGATCCGGGTCTGTTCTGATATGTCATTTTGTTTTCATCATTTCTAAGTCTTGGAAAAGGATCCAGAGTGATTCCAAGTTTCTATATGTTACTTATATTATCAATTTAAGATCTGGAGAATATGGGGTGTTATTTCCAATTATAAATTGGTTAGAATGGATCCACACTCCAGGTCAGTGGGCAGTCACCAGCTTTTGCTAGTGCTGTGATTGTCCACAATGTGAATTTTATATCTGGAGTTTGAGAGATGATTTTCATTCAATTCCAACTCTGAGACTTTCAATTGTATGTCCTTTAATTCTCTTATTTTTGTTTTGGACTAATTCTACTCACAAGTTGGGTAGAATTGGCCAACATCACTTGACTGTATTGTTGGAGACAGAAGTGATACACCATTTTGTAAAATTCATATTTAATTCATCTTTTGGAGTTAGAATGAGTTCTTTATATTTGTGGAATCCTAAGAAATAATAGTTTCCTATAAAATTTAGTTAAAGCTATGTTTCTGTTTTATATTTTGGATTAAATCCGTTTTGAACAGCAGGTCTGTTTTAGAGACCTTGCTGCGATCACTCTTTTTTCAACTCATAGCTTCATTACTTCTCCATTCTAACCTTTAGTCCTTCTTAGGTGAGGTTTTGAAGTTTGCTCAAGATTGGTAGCATTATTTGATTGTTAGCCATCCTTAATACTCACTCAAGGTGAGTTCTCTCACACCGTTGTATTAATGATTGTGTTTGTTAGTTAGCTCGTGTGTGATTATTAGAATTTATTATAAAAGCATGCTATATAAGTATTGTTTTAATTCGTACATGTCCACTGTATGTAACTAATTATGGATATGGGGACACCACCAAAGGATACGGATTTACCGGTGCGGTGGGTAGGTAAGATCACCAACGTAATACTCTTCGTGAGGTGCGGTGATTAGGGCCAAATGATACGGGATCTTCCCGGTGCGGTTCAAACCTACAAGTCCTTCTCGTAATATAGACATTGATTCGTTCTTTTCCTTTATCATTATAATTGGAAAATGGATTAGGGCTAGTAAATATGAATGTTAGTACAATGTCTGTGTTTGAATTCACTAAGCTTCGTGCTTACATTTTTCCCTTATAACTTTTTAGGTGTTAAGATTAAAGAGGCTAAGGCTTGACATGGAGCATTGGGACATCGCTACTAGTTATTTTGTTGGGACCTTATTATTATTATTACTTCCGCACTTTATTTTATATGATTATTAAGTTGATGCATTATGTTATGACTATTTCAGTTGTTTTAATTTAATTTAAGATGCGTTTTAAAAGTTTAAAATTATTGAAAAAAAATTGGGTGTCACAAGTTGGTATCAAAGCCACAGTTTGAGGGAACTAGGCATTCTTGTGGATGTTCTAGACTCAAATTTGAGGCTCTATAATAGTTTATTCTCTTTTAAAAGATTTTTCAAACTTTCTAAAGACTAGTAGTGAAAGATGTCGCGGTGTGCCAGTCAGCCAGCCAAGTAAGCCTTATTTCTTATGTTAAATGTTTATGTTGAATTGTTGACTATGAATTGGATTCTACTAGTCTTAAAATGTTAGATTACACACATATTTAATGTTAACATGTGAGAGAGATGTAAAATTAATGGCTAGAGCGAGCTGGACATTTTGAAACTAGACGCGATTGCGAAATTGGAACTTGTGTGGAAGATAGTAGAAGGGCCCCTACCATTTGAAACATCGGTGCCGGTTTCGGGTCGGGGCAAGGTTGAGAAATTTTCGGCAAGCTGAGTGTTTCGTCTTCCTAGAAATATCTAGGCTGAATTATTTCTAAATATTTTCCTCCTTCTACGGATACAGATGGCTCCGCCTGCTCGCCTTAATCAGCTCCAAATGGAGCAAGTTAGGAATATTGTCGCTGAGGAATTCAATAACGCTTTCAATGAACTAATCCCGGGCGTGACCAATGACATAATCAACCAGGTCAAAGCTCTTCTGGATGAGCGCCTCGCAGCTATTCCTGGGGGAGCGTTACCGGCTCCGCCCATTCGGGATTCGGCATACTACTTCGAGAAGTTTAGCAAGTGTAGCCCTCCTCTTTGTGATGAGATTAAACAAACCTTTAATCTATAAAGATCGATTAGATCTTGAACAAGTAACTAAACAATGACGATATGAACACAATAAAAGAACAAGACAAGATTGAATCAAACGTGTTGAATGATTAAAACAAAATCCTCAGAAGAGCTCGATTAAGAACATCAACTGTAGAGGATTGGAAGGTTACAAGTATGATCAAAGAAACCTTTAGTCGTCTGGAAAATATCGTATTCTCAGATCTCTCAAATCCTTAACCTAATATGCATGCAAGCATAAGCTTATATACAAAGCATAAAAGACACACGGTTGGACAAGCCCAAACCGTAATACAAAGAATTATAAACAAACGAGCCCAAAAGACGCAATCTTCTAAGCCCAACAATCTCCCCCTTTGCGTCAATTTGGGGCGAGATCTTCACTCTGTCTTCAAAGCAGATGGCTTCTTTACCGTTTGAAAAATTTTCGGTATCAAAGCTAGAATATGATGCCTGAAGGTAATATACCAACGAAGCATATCTGTAAAGTTCTTCTTATCTGCTGTTGTATTCTGTTTGCATCGGTGAATGATATTGATGATGTGCTCCAGACACTCTGTAGAGAACAGATGCTTGTCTACCAACGCAAACAGAAACTTGTGCTTATCCCCCCTTGTGAACATAACTGTCAGATTGGAAGAATCAATCTGCCCCAACTTCATTTTATGGACATCTCCGGTTTTGGAAGTGGGCTTGACAGTCGGTTTCTTATTCATCACCTTTGCTATTTCCTGATCCATAGTGGCCAGCTCATGGACATAGGAAGCCAACATTCTTTTAAGATGAGAAAGAATTGGTTCATATTCTCTCTGGTTGGAGAGAAGAATGTTGTATAGCAAGATCCAATCGTGGGGGTTCAGACTGGGAAGATCTGCCAGAGAAATAAGATGTTCGGTGTTGGCAGTTCCTCTGTTGATTTTGAAATTGACGTTTACAAATTTCCCAGCCTGGGTTGGTTTCAGTACCTTGACTCTAATAATTTTCTGGGCACTCCAAGTCAAGTACTGAGGTTGACCGAATTTCAGATAGAAATCGATAAGCTCCCTGTCAACCTTCGGGTTCGGATGAGGGACGTTTGCAGTGACATCAAAGCAGTGAAAAGTGAAGGCTTTACGCGTAATGGGCATGTCGAACTGCGAGTCGTTGGAGTTTTCACACTCAAAAGATGCAATCGGTTCCAACCAATAAATAGAAGGAAACTCAATTGCTTGAGTGATGAGTGTGTCTCTGTCCCAATCTGGGAACAGAGTCTTTTTATCTTGAATTGCCTCCTCATCCTCCCGGATTTTCCTTTCTCTGGCTTCTGCCTCACGAGCTATCTTCAATGTTTCATCAAGATCTCTGTCCCGTTTCTTGCGTTGAAGAGCTTCAGTAATGGTTTCATCTGATTCTGATTCGCTCTCAACTAGGACATGTTTACCAGAACCCGAAGCTACATTACCCTTCGGTTCTTGTTTGGACATACCTTCCTCTCCCCCTTGTCTCGGAAGAACATGCTTCTCCGAGACACCCTTCATTTCACTTAGGATAGTGATCGCCGGAAGGAGTTTCGCCTGGAGATGCTGACGAATAGTGAGGGTTAGGAAGGGATCATGGGAGTCAAGAACACCGGTTAACATATTTTTAACGTCACCAGCGCAACTCTGAAGAACTGCCCGTTGAGTTTGAAGTAAAGTGATTTCTTGTTGTGCCTGGGCCAGTTGAACTTTCTGTAAGTCAATAGTTGCCTGGTGCTTGATAACTTCTTCCTTCAGGGTGCTCTCGGCTGCTAAAGAGGCAAAACGTGAATCCAAAGATTTGAGAATTGAAGTGGATTCAGTTTTGAGGTCAGCACGCAGAGCCTCAAATTTCCTGGTTTCTCCCTGAAGGGTGGCTGCGAACGAGTCTACTGACGCTTGAAATTTGGAAGCATTTGAATCAGCATGAGCCTTGAGAGAATCAAGAAAGATCTGAGTTGTATGAACAACCTCAGAAACTTCCTTAGTGGCTTTGGAGCATGAGGCTGCTGAATTGTCTACAGCGTCAGTGGAGCGATCCAAGGCTTCGGTGTAAGTCTGGATTGCTGACTCGATGAAAGCCTTCAGCACAGCACCCCCATATGCTTTACTGTCAGCCAGCAGACTGTCGAGTTTTGCGTGAATCTCTTGAAGTTGCTGACTTGACACAGGGGTATCTGTATCGGTGTCGGTAGGGATCCGGTAAGGGCTGTAATAGATGGAATCAAATTCATCATCATCACCCCCTAGGGTAGCACCGGAGTTGGAAGATGGAGAAGGGGAGGATTGAGGTTTGATGACCGGGGTTTCAACCACAGAAGCAGCCCCCGTATCAGATACGTTGACCGTTACTGGTGGTTGGGTTGTGGTTATGGTGATAGATTATGTGATAATAGGTTGGGAGATAGAAGATAAAGGTTGAGAAATGGTGAAAGGAATAGTGGTTTCGGTTGTGGTTTGGGAAATTGATGTTGGAACAGAACATGAGATGTTCTGTTTGGGTGATTGGGTTGGGGTTGAAAATTTTGGGGAAGTAGGAAGAGAAGGAGATTTGGTAATTTGGGGAGATTTAGGTGGGGTAGGTGAGTTTTGTGGAGACGAAACGGGTGCAGTTTCGGGTTGAGGATTAACGTCTGGTGGGGTAGGTGAGTTTTGTGGAGACGAAACGGGTGCAGTTTCGGGTTGAGGATCAACATCTTCTGTTTCGGATGGTGCATTCTGTTTTGATTCAGAAGGAGATCCTTTGGCTCTTTTAGCCATCTTCTTGATCTTTTTCGATCTCGGCTGAGAAGGTGCCTCTGCCTCGGATTTGCGTTTGGAGGACCTTCTCTTTTTCTCCTTTTGGGGTGCGGGTTCCTTCCTCTCAGCCTTCTCCTTTTTGCTCGCTCTTTTGCCCCGGTTAGCAGGCTGATCCAGAGCCTCAAGAGCTGCACGTTGTTCCTCGGAAAGAACCCTAGGAGGCAGGGGGGTTCTGGAGCTGTAGTCCGCCATAATCTTGCTGTGGGGCGTGACACATCTGTACATGGACTCAGGGATTAGTCCATAGTGGAGGAACTTACTTGGATCTGAGAGAATGATTTTCTTGGTGTGGTATGTGGCAATTGAAGCCATAAGCACATCCTTCATGACAGGGATGTCAAGAGAATCAATGGCTCTCCTGGTGATGAGGGTCCAAAACCTGGCGCATGAAATTTCTGAGTGCCTTGCGGTAGAGTTGAGACTCTGAACCACTTGAGACCAGAGAATCGACCCATAGTCCAGATTGATCCCGTTGTAAAGCCCATACAGCATTGTGAGAAATCCTTTGCTAGTGGTGTCGGAACCACCACATCGCTCCGCTAAACCCTTAATTAAAAGGGTAAGCAATCCATTCCACTGAGATGGAAGACATGATTTCTTGACTTTGCCAACAGATGTTAGAACATCTGTATACCCCATCTCGTACATCATCTTAAAGATTTGGGCGGTTGTGATGAAGTCTGGTGAAATAACAGAAGCATCTACGGCAAGCCCTAGAAGAGAGCAAAACCGTGCTTTGGAAACGGAAGTCTTCTTGTCGTGAATAGAGAAGTAGATACGGTCTTTGTGTTTGTCATAGCTTGCTGTGGAGTAGACTTGAGATAGCAGGGTCATAGGAACTGCCTCCACCTGCGTTAATGCCAATACCAATGGGGAATATGTGAGGCATTCCACCACGTAGAGCATATATGAGTCATAGACGTATGGAGACAACTCTATGATCATGTTCTGATTTGGTTTGATTGCAAGAAAAGAAGAAGAAGCAGACTGATCGTGAGTGGAAGAAGAAGTCGCCATTGTTGAGTTTTTGGAAGAAGATGAACAGGGGCAACTTTTTCAGAGAGATAATGCTTTGAGAGGTAACTGCCAAAGAACACGATCACGTCTTATTTATACCGTTCCCAGGAGAGAGAAAATCGTGATGATTAGGAACCCAAAACGTCGCCTGAAAAAGCGCGATTAGAAGTTATGGTGTATTCAATGAAGACGTCAGCACACGTGGGGCTGAAACGAATCCTTTGCACGCGTCCAAATCTTTTTCGTACCGTTTGAAATCCCTTGTGCCCTTGTTTGGTTACAGTTGAGACTTAGAACCATGTGCCAAACAGTAATTAGAATGTGGGAAAATAATTCTGTACATAAGAGTGTGAAAGACAAGGAAATAAGTCTAATGTGTTTGGTAGTGCGTGTTGTCTAAATAAAAGACAGAAGGCAGAAGATTCCGGGCAAGAATCGCTTCCTTCAGAGTCAAGAGAGACCTGAAGTGTTTGTGTGGTATCCCGAGAAATACGATCAGTTGTTTTTAGAGAAACAATGAAAGGCGTCTTCTGATGATGGCTAAGAGGTGGCTGAACTCAATCCAAACATTAAGTCTTGACATAAAACTTAAGTGTTGGTAGAGTTACCTGTGAGACCGATGTGATCTGTTGAACAGGTAGGTGGAAAGTATTCTGTGATGGGAATGATATAGACAGAAATCTCAAAATAAATTAAACTGGATCTCTTTGGGAAGAAATGTCTTAGGACGAGACAGTTTCATAAAAGATCACTCATAAAGAAGATTTCCAAGTAAAAGCTTGAGTTAATAACTCACCGTCAATTCTATTTAGGTGTTGGATTTTGGGTTTCACTCAGAACGTGGTAATCGAATCTAAGATCATGAATTCAGATGTTGTGCAACCATAAGCCTCAGTGGTTCTTACGAAGAGCTTTTGTAAAGATGTCAGCCAGCTGATCAGTGGTTCTTACGAAGTGAACTTCGACATTTCCATCTTCCACATGATCTTTGATGAAGTGATACCGTAGTGCTATGTGTTTGGTTTTGGAGTGTTGCACTGGGTTATGACAAATCCTAATTGTACTTTCGGAGTCACAATATAGTGGGATCTTCTTCATATTGAGTCCATAGTCTCGAAGTTGACTTTGGATCCAAATCACTTGTGATGTGCATGATGTGGCTGCAATGTATTCTGCTTCGGCTGTAGATAGCGACACGCATGTCTGTTTCTTGGATTGCCAGCTAACTAACTTCCCGTCAAGAAATTGACATCCACCGGTCGTGCTTTTTCGGTCGAGTCCACATCCTCCAAGGTCAGCATCAGAATAGGCTTGAACGAAGAAGCCTGAGTTGGATGGATACCAAAGACCTAAGGAGGTGGTTCGCTTGAGATATCGGAGGATGTTCTTCACTGCAAGCATGTGAGGTTCACAGGGGTTTGCCTGAAATCGAGCACAATAACACACAGAAAACATGATATCAGGTCTGCTAGCAGTAAGATACATTAACGATCCAATCATTTGACGATAGAGCGTGATATCAACAGCTGGTTTGTCTAGAGATGGGGTAAGCTTAGTGCCGAATGCCATTGGGACTTTGACTTTTGAGTCTCCCATCATACCGAACTTTGCTAGGAGAGTCTTTGTGTAAGCTTCCTGATTAATAAAGATGCCTTCGGGTCCCTGTCTTATGTTTAAACCAAGGAAAAAGTTAATAGGACCCATTGAGCTCATTTCAAACTTAGTCTCCATCAGCTTTCTGAATTCAGCCGTTAAGCTTGGATTTGTGGAGCCAAAGATGATATCATCGACATAAATTTGAACTATCATAAGGTGGTTACCTTCCTTTTTGCGAAAGAAGGTTGGGTCAACCGAACCTTGTTTGAATTTAGACATCTTTAAAAATTTTGTAAGCGTTTCATACCAGGCTCTCGGAGCTTGTTTAAGGCTGTACACAGCTTTATCCAGAATATAGCAATGATTTGGATGCTTTTCGTTCACGAATCCAGGAGGTTGCTCTTCGTACACCGTCTCTTCAAGTTCTCCATTGAGAAATGCACACTTGACGTCCATTTGGAAAACTTCAAAGTTCTTGTGAGCAGCATAAGCTAGGAATATTCTAACAGATTCTAGCCGAGCTACTGGAGCGAAAGTCTCTTCGTAGTCTATCCCTTCCTCTTGACAATATCCCTTGACCACCAGACGAGCCTTGTTCCGTATAACATTACCTTCCTTGTCCATTATGTTCCTAAAGACCCATTTGAGACCAACAACCGAAGCATCTGGAGGAGTTGGAATTAGGCGCCAGACTTTGTTTCTTTCAAATTCGTTCAACTCGTCTTGCATTGCTTGAACCCAATCAGAGTGGTCGAGAGCAGTGTTAACTGTCTTTGGTTCAACTTTTGATACGAATGAATTGAACATGCAAAACTCTACCTTTGAAAATAAGGAAGTCTGTTTTGCCTTCAGTTGTGATCGGGTCAGAACCTTTTCAGATACATCCCCAACTACCTGAGAGACAGGATGATCTCTGGTCCATTTGATAAGAGGAGGGTAATTTGGATCAACGGTTGGGTCTAAGTCGGCATTGATTATTTCTTCTAGTTCAGATTGGCTATCATAACCGAGTGTCACATCGTCATGTTCTACCTCAGTTGGTGTACTTTGGAAGATATGAGGTTCGTGTGATTCTAGTGGACCTGAGCTTGCTGGTGTTGAGACCTCTTCGGTTGAAGTTGTGGAATTTGGCTCCCCCTGGACTTGAGCATTTGGCTCCCCCTCGACTTGTGTGCATGGCTCCCCTTCGACTTGTGTGCATGGCTCCCCTTCAACTTGTGTGCATGGCTCCCCCTCGACTTGAGCACTTGGCTCCCCCTCGATTTGAGCTTCGTTGGAAGGAGAGTCGTTACAGATTGATTCTTCTTCATACATTCTCCTTGCAGCATCTTCAACAATCTGCTCCATGTGATCAACTTTGTTATCTGCTGCACCAGCTTCAGAAAGTGAAGCATTCTCTGGTTCGACAAAGAGCTCCAGAAATGTCTCAAATAGATTAGCGACCGAGACTGTAGTCATGCCATTTAGAGGAAAGATTTCCCCAGTGATATTTTCTTTAGCCTGTAGCTTCTTGACATAGTTGTCGTCAAAGGTCACATAATACGTCTCTTCAATTTTTCTTGAACGCTTATTTAGGACCCTGTATGCCTTGGATGTGAGAGAGTAACCCAGGAAAATTCCTTCGTCGGCTTTGACATCAAACTTGTTGCGGTGTTCTTTGGAGTTGAAGATGAAACACCTTGAGCCGAACACATGGAAAAATTTCACATTTGGCTTCCTGTTGTTCAATATCTCATATGGGGTGAGTGCGAACCTTTTGTTGAGATATGACCTGTTCTGTGTAAAACAAGCAGCACAAATAGCATCAGCCCAAAAATAAAGAGGTAAAGAAGCGAAACTTAGCATAGTTCGGGCAGCTTCACACAAGGATCGGTTTCGTCTTTCGACTATTCCGTTCTGTTGTGGTGTGTAGGGAGCTGAGAAATTATGACTAATTCCCTTCTCTGCAAGAAACTCTTCAAACTCCCTGTTCTTGAATTCGAGACCATTGTCGCTTCGGATGTTGCGAACAACCTTTTTGAGTTGTACTTCAATTTGCGTAATAAACGTTTTCAGCTTTTGAGTCGCTTCAGATTTGAGCTTTAGAAAGAACACCCATGTAAATCGAGAAAAGTCATCAACGATAACAAGAATGTACTTGCTACCACCGATGCTTTCGATAGATGAAGGACCACACAAATCAATATGAATTAATTCGAGTGGTTCAACAACTTTTGTGTTGATAATGGATGGATGACTTTGACGACTCTGCTTTCCCATTTCGCATGCAGCACATAGATGATCCCTGTCGAACTTGAGTAATGGAAGGCCCCTTACATGACCTCCTGTAACAAGACGATTGATATCTTTGAAGTTAAGATGAGATAATCTTCGGTGCCACAACCAGCTTTCATCGGATTGCGCTTTTGACAATAAGCATACAGCTGGGTTTCCTTTGATGGGTTTCATGTTTAAGGGAAACATTTCACCCTTTCGCTCTGACTTGAGAATTAGTTTATTTGACTTTTTCTCTATACTCTCTGAACCTTCATCATCGAATGAGACTTTGAGACCTGTGCCTCTAACCAGTTGAGATACACTAATGAGGTTGTGTTGGAGTCCTTCCACATAAGCCACCTTCCTTATAGAGAAGTCCCCATTGGTTATCATCCCGTATCCCTTTATGGTGCCGAAAGAATTGTTTCCGAACTTGACATTGCCACCATTTGCAAGCGATCTGTACTCCCTAAGCTCTTCTTTCCTCCCTGTCATGTGACGTGAGCAGCCACTATCAATGTACCATTCTTCATCAAACTGCTCGTCACTTATAACCTGCAAAATTTAGAGAGATTTAGGAACCCAAAGTTTCTTGGGTCCACGTGAGCTTTGCATGGAAACAGGAGCAATGAGAGAGATATCAACAAGATAAGTTCTTTTTACGAGAGTTGTTTTATCTTTCCTTTTAATTGTGTACACTTTTATTTTGTTAAGATTAGTTGAGTTAGATTCGGTCTTTGATGTGGATTTATCGACTTTCTGCTTCCACTTTTGCTCAGTTGATGAATGAGATTTAGAACGAGATTGATATGAAACTGACGATGAAGAAGAATTGGAAGAATGAAAAGAATCAGACTTAGAAGGAGACTTTAGGTGACCCTTTTGTTTTTGATCATTGGAGGGACCGACCTTAGAGTTTTGAACTCTTTTGTCTTCAGAACCGAACCTTTGTGTTTGGTTCGAGCCACTTTGGGAACAGAACCTTTGGTTCTGGTTGATATCCTTTTCAGAACCGAACTTCTGCTTTCGGTTGTTGTCCTTTTGTGAACCGAACCTCGGCTTTCGGTTTTTGTCCTTTTGTGAACCGAACCTCGGCTTTCGGTTTTTGGGACTTTCAAGCTTTTCTTCAGGAATGTCTTCATACTTTAGATTCTTGTCTTGATGAGTGAAGTATGCATTCTGGGAACGCCAAAATTGTTTCCTTTCCGAAAGGTTCTTCCGGTATCTGATGTTCCTTTCTATCTTCCTGTTCCGCATCTGAGATGGTTGATGATGAACATTTGCTTTTATTTTTACTGACCCCTTGATTGGTTCCATTTGAACTACGGTGGAATTACTTTGAGCTGAAGAAGCCGAAGGAATGGTTTCTGTTGGTGAGTGAACATCCTTCTGAGGAGTATCTTTTGTACCACTAGTGCTCGGCTCACTGAAGTTGTTTGGCTTATTCAAAGGTTCGGGTATATATCTTCCTTTGCTCTTCCATGAAGTTCGTTCAGATAAACCAATGGTTTCGTCTGCATTATCAATAGGAGCTTCCCAGAAGTATTCATCACAGCCATCAGCATTGTCTTTGTCTACAATGGCTGCAAGTTCGGCTGTTTGATGTTCAGTTACTCCTGTTACCTTGTATACTTGATTTGGAGTAGTCCTGACCTTTTGATACACAACAGCTTTCTCAACTAATTTTGGGGATTTTTGATGGGACAACCGAGCGAACTCTACCGAATTTTCAGAAATAAGATTCTTGTGATTTTCTGGCTCGGTTTTAATAAATTCTGAGCAGTCAACCGTGTCCTCTACAGAAATTTCACTCATATTGTCATCCTCATCAAGCTCAGATGCATTTTCAACATCAATTTTGTTTTCTGAGCTTACTTTGGTGTTTAAAGAGTCAAATTTTTGCATGGTTTCGGTCCTCAGTTTAAGTCTGTCATTTTCATCCAAAAGATTTTTAAGCATGAGCTTGTGGTCTTTAGATTTAATGAAGGACTCAATTTTGTCCAGTCCATACATGTAGGTGGGATTTATGTTATCAGATGATATCACACTTTCACAGTTATATGCTTCGGCATCGATTTCATCTTCCTTAAATTCCAGGAAGGGCAAAATCATGCGGTGAATTCTTTGGCCTATTTCACAATCCAAGTGGAGCTGAGTAATATTAGAATACAGACGTTTAGCAATTAAACAAAAAACATTTCGTTGTTTTAACAATTTCAAATTGTCTCTTTGCAAATAAATGTTTTCATCTTTAACTCTGACTAATTCCGATTCCTTTAACTCTATCCACATTCTCCGCTCCTCACTCTTCGACGCAACCCTGCTCAATTGATCAGTTAGGTTAGAATTTGTGACCCGAGTTTGAGTTAAGCTACTATCTAGATGAGATATTCTTGAATTGACACTTTTTAGTTCTTTCTCATAAGAGGATGATGGTACTTTGCATGAAATAAAAACAGATTGTACCTTCTTTATCAGTTCATCCAGCTCATTGAACTGCTGGCTGAGTGGTTTGGCTGTGAAGCACATGTCCTCCTTTGCATTCTGTCCATCATGACCTCCATCGGTGTTGTATCCCCTCAATTGAGATACGTCAGAAACCATAAGGCATTTACCACCACTGCCTTCTTCCTTAGACACGAACGCCTTTCCATGAGTAGGCTGCCTCACTTCCTCGTCTTCTGAGTCAGTAGACCAAACTTCCGTGCTACCGAACTCATCACCTGGAACAGAACCCTGCACAATAAGGGCATTACAAGGCGGGTTAGCAGCAGACTTCTTCTTTCTCAACTCATCTAGCCTTTTCTGCAACACAGCTTCCTCATCATTTCCATCATCTTTCTCAGCCATTTTCTTGAGGACACAGTCCTTAGCATAATGGTTTTTCCCACCACAGTAAAAGCAGCTCACTACAGAATCGCCGTCAACCTTTGCTTCCTTCTTGTGCTCCTCAACTTTCGGTTCATTAACCACCTTTTCTGAGCTGTAACTTCCCTGCCAGTTTCGGTTTTTGTTGCTGGGAAATTTCTTCTTTATGAACCTTTTGGGATTGGATACCATCAAGGCATAATCTTCTGATGTGAGATCATATTCTTCCAGGCTGAGGTCTTCATCCTCCATAACAGCTTTACTTTTTGACAAGAGAGCCAACGAACCGAGACCAGAAACGACATTCTTTTCTTGCACCACGTTTTTCTCTTGAGACTTGAGAATTCCCACCAGTTTCGCCAAAGAGTATGATTTAAATTGCTCATGGGCTTTAACTGTGGAAACTACTGCTCTCCACTCAGACCTTAGACCATTCAGGAATGTAACTTTCTGTTCGATGAGCTTCCTTTCGATATCATGTTTGATCATCTTGCTGAGAAGATGATTGAAGCGATCGAATGTCTGGGTTACAGATTCTTCAGCCCCTTGTCTAAATTCACCAAACTCAGATAGAAGCAGAGTTTGAATAGAATGTTCGAGATCTTCGTCTGTAGAATACAATTCACGAAGTCTGTCCCATACATCCTTCGTCGTCGTGCAAGAGCTAACCAATCTGAATGTATCGGACTGAAGGGCAAACCGGATCAATCTTAGTGCTTTGATATTGCATTGGAACTTGTCTTTTTCATCTTGTGCAATGTCTTTCACGTCCTTAAGCAGATCATTGTATTCTTTTTGAGTTTTAATGACTCTGGACGTTGCAGAATGAGAAAACGGTCCGTTGGTGATGGCTTCCCAAATCAAATACCCATTTTCCTCCGACCCAATAACGTAGTCTTCGAAATGATGTGCCCATACTTCATAATCGTTGGTGTATAAGATCGGAATCCTTGTCGTTGAACCAATGCTGTTTGAAATATTGATAACGTTTGATTGTGTCGCGTCCATTATGATCGTAAAAACCTGTTCAAAGATCAGACTTGTAATAAAGCGGATTAGGGCAAAATAATAAATATCAAGATACGTCAATAAAGATGACGGCTCAATAAATATTAATGATTGCGGAAAAACCCTAATGAAAATCTTTTTCACAGAAAAGATGTGTATCAATTACACAGCCTCCTGCTCTGATACCAATTGATGAGATTAAACAAACCTTTAATCTATAAAGATCGATTAGATCTTGAACAAGTAACTAAACAATGACGATATGAACACAATAAAAGAACAAGACAAGATTGAATCAAACGTGTTGAATGATTAAAACAAAATCCTCAGAAGAGCTCGATTAAGAACATCAACTGTAGAGGATTGGAAGGTTACAAGTATGATCAAAGAAACCTTTAGTCGTCTGGAAAATATCGTATTCTCAGATCTCTCAAATCCTTAACCTAATATGCATGCAAGCATAAGCTTATATACAAAGCATAAAAGACACACGGTTGGACAAGCCCAAACCGTAATACAAAGAATTATAAACAAACGAGCCCAAAAGACGCAACCTTCTAAGCCCAACACTTTGGAACGGTGAATTCGACCCAGTTGCTGCTAAGCATTGGGTGTCAGATGTTGAGGGCGCCTTCATGACTGTTGGGTGTCCGGACCAATACAAAGTTGTGATCGCCATGAATCAGCTGCGAAAAAGGGGAAAGACATGGTGGAACACCATCACCGCTCTATTAAACGAGGAGGAAGTGAGGGCCATGTCTTGGGCCCAATTTGTGGAGAGGTTCGAGGCACAATATGTGCCCAAGGTGGAGCAGCAGCGGATGCAGCAAGAGTTCATGGCCTTACAGCAAACTACCGAGTCTGTTAGCGACCTGAACGCCAAGTTCTTGGAGATGCTATCTTTTTGTCCCTCATTTGCTGGGAACGAGGCCTGGTTGGTTAGCCAATACACTACCATTCTACGTACCGAGATTCGGGAATTCGTTAGCATGCAGGAGTTCCCGACTTTATCTACGATCATGGATGCAGCAAGGAGGAGGGAAATCGAGTTGCAGACCCAGACCAAGAGGAAGGCCAATGACACCTCCTCCAAGACATCCGGAGATGCCCAGAAAAAGCAAAAGCAGGGTGGTAAGTCAAGGTATGAGTACAGGCCGTCTTCAGGTCAGGGAGAGAAAAATCCGTTGATATGCTACAACTGTAAAAAGCCAGGGCATCATTGGAAGAATTGTAGGGCTCCCCATGCGAGTGCAGTTCCTCATATTACTTTTGCTGCTCCCGTCTGCTATCACTGCAACGAGACGGGACACAAGAAGCCCGAATGCCCGAAGTTGAAGGCTGGTAAAGGAAGCGGGGGTACAAATCCTGCAATTGCATCGTCTTCTAAGGGACCCACTATGGTGACACGAGGTCGTGCTCACCAGATGACTGCGGATGAGCCGGTGATTACCGCGACAGTGGCAGGTAAATTTCTTTTTTTTTTCTTTCTTTCCTGCCATTATTTAATAAATGGTAGTTAGAATTGTTTACTTGATCGTATGTGGTAAAACAGGCACGTATTTGCTAGATTCCAAGCCTGCTGTTGTTATGTTTGATAGCGGTGCTACCCATTCTTTTGTATCTTGCACGTTTATTAATCGTCTGGGGTGTAGTATCGGAAAATTGGCTCGCCCAATGGTTGTCGAAGTTGCCGAAAACCGCACAATTTATGTCACCGATGTCTATCGGGGTTGCACTCTCGAGTTTTCTGGAGTTGAATTCCCTATTGATCTTATCCCTATTGCGATGTGAGAGCTCTGTGTTATCGTAGGCATGGATTGGCTTGATGCGTTTGATGCAGAAATCCACTGTCGTAAGAAGCAAGTTCGTGTTCGAAACCCTAGAGGTGGAGAACTTATTATTCAGGGGGACATTCCCCGCCTGGCTATGGCTTCTTGCTCTTCTGCTATAGCACTAGACGACGTTCCTATCGTTTCCGACTTCAACGATGTCTTTCCGGAGGAACTCCCTGGCTTGCCACCCGTTCGGCAAGTGGAGTTTCGCATTGATTTGGTGCCAGGTGCGACTCCGGTAGTGAAATCTCCTTACCGCTTGGCACCACCTGAAATGAAAGAGCTCCAAGAGCAACTGCAAGAACTAAGTGATAAAGGGTTTATACGGCCAGGCTGCTCGCCTTGGGGTGCTCCTATTCTCTTTGTGAAGAAGAAAGATGAATCCCAGCGAATGTGTATTGATTATAGGGAGTTAAACAAGCGCACGATAAAGAATAGGTACCCGTTGCCACGTATTGACGATCTTTTCGATCAGCTTCAGGGAGCATCTTGGTTTTCCAATATTGATTTACGTTCTGGTTACCATCAGATGCGTGTTCGTGAAGAAGACATTGAGAAAACAGCATTCCGTACTCGATATGGGCACTTTGAATTTGTGGTGATGCCTTTTGGGCTCACCAATGCACCCGCAGCGTTCATGGATCTCATGAACCGGGTGTGTAGCCTGATGCTTGACCGTTCGGTCATAGTGTTCATAGATGATATCTTAGTCTATTCTAAGAGCAAAGAGGAGCATCAGCAACACCTTCGGGAGATTCTGGAAACTCTGGCAAGAGAAAGCCATTATGCTAAATTCTCAAAATGTGAATTTTGGTTGGAAGAAGTTCAGTTCTTGGGGCATGTGGTAAACAAACACGGTATCAAGGTCGATCAAGCCAAGGCTGATGTGGTTAAACAATGGAAGATTCCGAAAACACCTTCTGAAATTCGCAGTTTCTTGGGTTTAGCCGGTTATTACCGGAGGTTCATTGAAAATTTCTCTAAAATCGCCTTACCACTCACCCAATTGACCAAGAAATCAATGAATTTCGTTTGGGGCCCGGAGCAGCAACTGGCGTTTGATGAGTTAAGGAAGCGATTGTGTGAAGCTCCGATTTTGGCCTTACCTGACGGGGTTGAGGATATGGTGGTTTATTGTGATGCATCGCTTCAAGGTCTTGGTGCCGTGTTAATGCAACGAGATAGGGTGGTAGCCTATGCCTCCCGACAGCTGAAACCCCACGAACGAAACTACCCCACTCATGATTTGGAGCTTGGGGCTGTTGTTTTCGCTCTTAAGATTTGGAGACACTATCTCTATGGAGTGAAGTTTATCATATACACTGACCATAAGAGTCTAAAATATTTGTTTGAGTAGCGGGATTTGAATATGAGGCAGATCCGATGGTTGGATGTGGTAAAAGATTATGATTGTGAAATTCACTACCACCCCGGTAAAGCTAATGTGGTAGCTGATGCTCTCAGTCGTAAACAATCTGCCGAACCGATTAGAGCTAAGTGTCTCCGGATCACGATGGTGTCGTCTTTGTTAGATCTAATCCGGGACGCCCAAAAGACGGAAATACTGGAGGAAAACATCAGGCGTGAGAAGATTGGAAAAGAGTTGCCTAAGATGGAACGAGATGGGTGGGGTTTGCTGACTCGCTACGGTAGGGTTTGGGTTCCATATACTGGGGGAAATCGGAAAACCCTAATGGATGAGTCTCATAAGTCAAAATTTTCTATCCATCCTGGTGCTACTAAAATGTATCGGGACCTTCATGAGGCTTACTGGTGGCATGGAATGAAGAATGATGTGGCTCAATTTGTGGAAGAATGTATGACCTGTCGGAAGGTCAAGGCGGAACACCAGAAACCGCATGGGAAGTTGCAACCATTGGAGATTCCTGAATGGAAATGGGAGCATCTAACCATGGACTTCATTACAAAACTTCCTAGAACTGCCCGAGGATCAGATACGATATGGGTGATTGTTGATCGTTTGACTAAGAGTGCTCACTTTCTGGCTATAAAGGAGAGCTCATCGGCGAAGAAATTAGCCGAGATCTTTGTTCGGGAGATTGTCTCATTACATGGGGTGCCCGTTTCTATCGTCTCCGATCGAGACACCCGATTTACCTCTCGGTTCGGGAGGAAGTTTCAAGAGGAATTGGGCACACGATTACATTTTAGTACCGCCTTCCATCCGCAGACAGACGGGCAGAGTGAGCGGACGATTTAGACCTTGGAGGACATGCTTAGGGCGTGTGCGATTGATTTTGGGGGTAGTTGGGATGACCATCTACATCTAGCTGAGTTTTCTTATAACAACAGCTATCACTCAAGCATTAAAATACCTCCGTATGAAGCCTTATACGGGAGGAAGTGCAGGACGCCCGTTTGTTGGGGTGAGGTTGGGCAGAGGGTACTTGAGAGTACCGATATCGTGCTACAGACTACGGAGAAAATCCAAGTGATTCGGGATCATTTGGTCACAGCGAGTAGTCATCAGAAAAGTTATGCCGACAAAAGACGCTCCAATCTTGAGTTCCAGGTGGGAGATTATGTGATGCTTAAAGTCTCCCCCTGGAAAGGTGTGGTTCGATTTCGGAAGCGGGGAAAGCTCGGACCCCGATTCATTGGACCCTACAACGTCATAGCTCGTGTGGGGAAGGTGGCTTACCGTTTAGAGCTTCCTGACGAGCTTAGTCTAATTCAAAATACGTTCCACGTGTCTCAGTTACGAAAATGCGTTGTTGATGAGACCGCTGTGATACCACTGGAGGACATACAAATTGACGAGCGTCTCAATTATGTTGAGAAACCAATCGCAATTTTAGAACGAAAGACAAAAGCTCTCCGCAACAAGACTATAAACCTGGTTAAGGTGCAGTGGCAACATAGGAAGGGTTCGGAATGGACTTGGGAACCGGAATGCGAGATGCGGGCTCATTATCCGGATCTGTTTCTAGGTGTTGACTTCGAGGACGAAGTCCGTTCTTAGTGGGGGAGAGTTGTAACGCCCCGGGTTTTCTCGGTATGTTTATTTATTTTAATTTAATTATCCTTGTAACCTTGGGTTAATTTATTTAACCAATGTCTGATTTCTTATGTTATTGGACTCTTTTGATCATCTTGTAAACTCCTTTTATTGAAGTCCATGGGCTATGGGCCTACTTGCAAAGTCCATCTACTTAATAGTACTTAATGTGTAAGTCGAATCATTTGGAACACACACAAGGAAAACACTCTAAACCCTCCCTCTCTCTCAAAAATCGTCCATCTCTCTCTCTTTGGGATCAAGAGCAGCCAAGGGGCTGTTTGGAGCTTAATTCTTGTTCATTTCCAGCCTTGATTCGTATTGGTATGAACCTCCTTATCCTTTCTTACAACTTGATTCATAACCTTGTTCTAGTTTTATGATTTCATCTTCACTTCTTCTCCTTCTTATTTTATTTGTAATTGTATGTTATACATCATCTCAAGATCCTATCTTCACCCCATATATGGTGGATGATGGATCTAGGGGATTACATGTGGCAAAAGATCATGGAAACCCTAAAAGGGAGAATGATGATTTTATGTGCTTATGTTTATTTTCATGTTGATTATTATTACATCCTTGTGGCTAAATGAAATCCTAATGATCCCTAACCCTTTTTAGTACCACCATTAGCATGGGGACTGAATTGGGATGATGAACACATCTTAAAATGTGTTTCAAAAGGAGAAGGATGGATAAGCCAAAAAGGAATCACGGGTGGCTACGATTCTGTTTTCCATCAGATCTGTAGTCATTTTGTAAAAATCATATCTGGATCTCTAGAACTCAAACGGACCCCAAACCAGATCCAAACGTTCACAAATTGAGTTGGCTAACTTTCTTAAGCAGGACAACCTCACTGATAAGGGCTTTATCTATGTGAAATAATGCCATCTTTGCTGTTAGGTCTGATCCGGGTCTGTTCTGATATGTCATTTTGTTTTCATCATTTCTAAGTCTTGGAAAAGGATCCAGAGTGATTCCAAGTTTCTATATGTTACTTATATTATGAATTTAGGATCTGGAGAATATGGGGTGTTATTTCCAATTATAAATTGGTTAGAATGGATCCACACTCCAGGTCAGTGGGCAGTCACCAGCTTTTGCTAGTGCTGTGATTGTCCACAATGTGAATTTTATATCTGGAGTTTGAGAGATGATTTTCATTCAATTCAAACTCTGAGACTTTCACTTGTATGTCCTTTAATTCTCTTATTTTTTTTTTGGACTAATTCTACTCAAAAGTTGGGTAGAATTGGCCAACGTCACTTGACTGTATTGTTGGAGACAGAAGTGATACACCATTTTGTAAAATTCATATTTAATTCATCTTTTGGATTTAGAATGAGTTCTTTATATTTTTGGAATCCTAAGAAATCATATTTTCCTATAAAATTTAGTTAAAGCTATGTTTCTGTTTTATATTTTGGAGTAAATCCGTTTTGAACAGCAGGTCTGTTTTAGAGACCTTGCTGCGATCACTCTTTTTTCAACTCATAGCTTCATTACTTCTCCATTCTAACCTTTAGTCCTTCTTAGGTGAGGTTTTGAAGTTTGCTCAAGATTGGTAGCATTATTTGATTGTTAGCCATCCTTAATACTCACTCAAGGTGAGTTCTCTCACACCGTTGTATTAATGATTGTGTTTGTTAGTTAGCTCGTGTGTGATTATTTGAATTTATTATAAAAGCATGCTATATAAGTATTGTTTTAATTCGTACATGTGCACTGTATGTAACTAATTATGGATATGGGGACACCACCAAAGGATACGGATTTACCGGTGCGGTGGGTAGGTAAGATCACCAACGTAATACTCTTCGTGAGGTGCGGTGATTAGGGCCAAATGATACGGGATCTTCCTGGTGCGGTTCAAACCTACAAGTCCTTCTCGTAATATAGACATTGATTCGTTCTTTTCCTTTATCATTATAATTGGTAAATGGATTAGGGCTAGTAAATATGAATGTTAGTACAATGTCTGTGTTTGAATTCACTAAGCTTCATGCTTACGTTTTTCCCTTATAACTTTTCAGGTGTTAAGATTAAAGAGGCTAAGGCTTGACATGGAGCATCGGGACATCGCTACTAGTTATTTTGTTGGGACCTTATTATTATTATTACTTCCGCACTTTATTTTATATGATTATTAAGTTGATGCATTATGTTATGACTATTTCAGTTGTTTTAATTTAATTTAAGATGCGTTTTAAAAGTTTAAAATTTTTGAAAAAAAATTGGGTGTCACATTAAACCTAGAGATATGATTTGTTACTTACAAGTTGGTTATGCATTGATTGTACGAAAAACGCATTGGTAACTCGATGTTATAAATCGCGCTCCTGTGTGTAATTCAATGAGTAGTAGAACAAACATATGAGTCGAAGTTTATCTGTTCCTTCTTGGATTAGAAGCTGATATCTGGGCCCCTCGATGATTTTGTTTTGACCTATGTACCGGGCCCGGTCATAACTAAATTGATGTGTTCAATGAAGTTCTTTGTCAAACAAATCGGAAATTAGGAAACAAACTGTTGGACAATAAGTAAGACATTGTTCCATGTATTTGTCCGACTGATATCTAGAACAGAGGATTATATGATCACTTATCTTAAATGGCGTACCATCATCTTCTCAGTTCCGAGAAACCTTGTAAAGAGCTACGATTGCCGATCGGTTCCTGAAGTCATACTTGCAGTAATAGTTATTAGACTTATCCAAGTGGGAGACTGTTGAATAAGGTGTCTAAGTCCATAACTATTTCTGGTATGTACTTGACCCGACACGGCATGGTCCATTTGGGTTGCATGGCACCGTGCAATTGGATAGACTAAATGAGAGAAATAACACTTGGAGATTATTAATATATTATAAGTTCTAATATATTAATAATATTATTTGATTAGTTTGATCAAGAATTAATTTAGAATTAATTATGTGATCAAAAGATAACTAATTAAATATATGGGTTGATTATGTAAATCATCCATATCTTGTATAGTGGGCTAAAAGGCTCCATGGACTATCAAGTTGGGTTCCACCCATAGGATGCTCCATGGATGCTCCATGGGAGTTACAAACCCATGGGTCATGGAAATGAAGAGTCATGACACATTAGGGTTTAACCCTAGATGTGTCAACACTATATAAGTAACATGTTCTCCACCTAAAATCGGCTACACTAAGAAACAAGAGGGCTTGGACGATTTTGAGAAGTGTGTGTTCTCTCATAAGTTCTTCCAAGAGCATTTGGTGTTGTGTGAAGCATTTAAGGCATCACACTTGGGGTGCTAGGCTCACAAGGTTTCAAGGAACACAAACAACAACAAGGTAAGTTATTCTATCTATACTTTATGTTAAAAATGTTCCCCATGTATGCTAGATAGGAATATAACCTTGGAATTCAACTTTGCATGATAATTAGACAAACATAGATCCAAGGTTATTAGGGTTGCATGTACACTTAGGAAGTGTTAGAATGCTCAAAACCCATCAAAGATATCATCAGCTAAAGGTGAGAGAGCAGGATATCGAGAAGACTGCATTTAGAACTAGATATGGACACTACGAGTTCTTGGTTATGTCATTTGGACTAACCAATGCTCCAGTAGCATCCTTGGATTTGATGAAGAAGGTTTATAAACTATACCTCGATAAATATGTGATAGTGTTCATCGGCGACATTCTGATCTACTCAAAAATCCAAGAGGAGCACGGCAAGCATCTACGAGAGGTGTTAGAGGTATTCAAGAAGGAGAAGTTGTACACAAAGTTCTCCAAGTGTGATTTTTGGATCAGCGAAGTTCAATTCTTGGGTTACATGGTTAACCATGAAGGAATAATGGTTGACCTAGCAAAAATCAAAGTTGCAATGAAGTGGGAACCTCCAAAGAGTCCCACAGAGATTTGAAGCTTTGTAAGATTAGCTAGATACTACTGAAGGTTTATCCAAGGCTTTTCTTCAATAGCTGCTCCATTGACAATTTTGACCCATAAAGGAGCTATGTATACGTGGAGTGAGAAGCATGAAAAAGCATTCGAGAAACTAAATAAGAAATTATGTGAAGCACTGATTCTTTCTCTACCCGATGGAGTGGAAGACTTCGCGGTCTATAGTGACGCATGTAGAGTCAGGTTGGGTTGTGTTCTGACCTAAAGAGAAAAGGTTATAGCATGCGCGTCTCGAAAATTGAAAGAGCATGAAAAGACTACCCCACTCATGATTAGGAGTTGGCAACGGTAATTTTCGATCTAAATATATGGAGGCATTATGCACGAAGTGAAAGCTTTTCACTGATCATAAGATTCTCTGGTATCTCTTTAATCAGAAGGAATTGAACATGAGACAACAATGCTGGCTGGAATTACTTAAGGACTTCGACTGTGAGATACTTTACCACCCTGGTAAAGCAAATGTTGTCACTGATGCTCTTAGTCGAAAAGTCAATCTTGAAAGGAAAAGGCCAAGAGTATGGAGAATAGAAGTTGTCTCGACGATTGTGGAAAGTATCAGGAAAGCTTAAGAAGAAGATTTAGAGAAAAATGATCAAAAGGAAGAACGTTTGAGCAAAACATTAGTCTTCGATACAAACAGTCAAGGACTGAAGGTATTCCAAGATCGGATTTGGGTACCTGATACGGGAGGGATAAGAGATATTTTGATGGAAGAAGCACACAAGACCATGTACTTAATTCATCCCGGTATCACTAAAATGTATAGGGACCTAAAACCCTACTACTGGTGGCCGACAATGAAGCTCGATGTTGCGAAGTATGTGGTCGAATGTGTTACATGTACGAGAGTTAAGGCACAACATCAGAAACCGTATGTGAGTTTAGAACCTTTACCTGTACCCATGGGTAAATGGGAAGACATCACCGTGGATTTTGTGACTAAACTGCCTAGGACGAAGAACGGACACGATATTATTTGGGTGTTCGTGGATCGTTTCACTACCAGTGCACACTTCATAGCAGCCAACGAGAAGTGGTCTATGGATAAGCTCGCAAATGCTTACGTGAAGGAAATTGTAAGACTTCACAGTGTTCCTCTAATAATTGTATCAGATCGTGATTGTCGTTTCATGTCAAGGTTTCATATCTGCAGACTGATGGTCAGAGCGAAAGAATGATTCAAACACTCGAAGATATGCTGAGAGCATGTACCCTAGATTTCCAAGACAATTGGGATGAGCAATTACCTTTGGTAGAGCTTTCCTACAACTACAGTTTCCATTCAATCATCAAGATGGCCCCCTATCAAGCCTTGTACGGACAGAAATTTCGTACGCCATCTTGTTGGCTTGAGGCTGGAGAAAAGCAGTTTATTGCCCCGAAATAGTCCATGAGACTGATGAGAAGCTGAAGGTGATTAGGGAAAGAATGTTAGCAGCTCAAGATCATCAGAAGAGCTATGCTGACAAGAAAAGTTGACTGATGACCTTCAAAATTGGGGATTTGGTTTTTCTTAAAGTCTCACCGTGGAAGGGACTTATAAGATTCAGGAAACGAGGGAAGTTGAGTCCAAGGTTTATTGGACCATTCAAATTTCTTCAGAAGATTGGGAACCAAGCTTACAAGCTGGAATTGCTAGAAGAACTAGATGGTATTCATAACACCTTCCATGTGTGTTATTTTAGGAAATTCACGGGAGAAGTTTCCGACATAATTCCAATCTCAGAGTTAAGAATGGATGAGAATAAGAGGCTAATCGAAGAGCTCGAGGCAATTCTTGACCCTAAGACTAAGAAGTTACGACACAAGATAGTCGACTTAGTGCTAGTCCGATGGGAACATTCGAATGGGCCGAATCTCACCTGGGGAACATAGAGCGACATGATGAGTCGCTATCCACATCTATTTGCTAATGCATGATTCCGGGACGGAATCATCTTAAGGGGAGAGAATTGTAACGCCCGGGTTTTGGGGCTAAGCATTTTAGATGATGTAATATTCTAGGTCAACTATTGTAACTCTTTTGAAGTAATAAAGATGAAATATTTTAATACTATGTGAATTATGTGTATTTATGTGCTTATCACTTATTTATAAATGTATAATAAATAAAGAATAAAAATAAGCATCAAAATGAAAGTGTGAGATAAGCCCAATATCTTTACATAAAGTTGTAGTGGTCGAAACATGGATTCCAATGATATAAAGAACGCCGAAATCGGAGTTATAACGAAGAAGTTATGACCCGTCAAAGTTTCGTGACGGAACTGGCACGATACCGGGGACCGTAAATAGTGGCTTTACGATAAAACAATTTTTAGCTTTAGTGATCTAAACAAAATTCATAGAATATGTTAAACCATGTACGCCCATTAAAGGAACACCCAAATCTGACTTCGTATGAGGAAGTTATGATTTTTTGAAGTTTCGACTTAATAGTGTACATCCCGAAGTTCGAATGTTAGAACGAGCGGTATTTAGCTGATACGACCTAAACGAGAATCGAAGATCTCGTTAAGTGTAGCATAACGATTAAAAGATAGACAAAAATGGACGTCGGACGAAGAAGTTATGAATTTTTAACGGACCAAACCTATCCCAACCTATTAATAATATAACTTTTAAAATAAATTAAAAATTATCCGACGAAGTCTAAAAGAAAGTTGTAGAGTACGTTCCCGTTTTCTCGTGGATATAAAGAACGTTGAATATGGTGCTTGTACATGAAAGTTACGAATTTTTAAAGATTGCATTCGAAATTGCGAAGTCTGGAGCGAAATCGATGATGTGGCACATTCACACCCATTCGATGGATATTAGCCGCGCTCTAGATTTGCGACGCGACACTCCTCGCTATGCCCCGTGCCCAAACTGGGAACGCCCAACGTTCCTTCAGCCTTATCCTTCCGATACAAGTGCCAGACAGCTGGAGCAAGGTGGCAGTCCTATCTAAGGGAATGCGAAACGTAATGCTGCTGAACGCCCAACATTCGTCTGAGCCAACAACCTATACAAGGCATGCGAGCCTTTCCGAAATTCTCACACCTTTCTTCATTTCTTCTCTCACTACTTTCTCTCTCTATGGTTTTAAACACTCCTTAAAGTCTAGGTGAACCCCTAGCACCCAAAGGAAGCCCTGAGGCTCCCAGAGTCCCGAGAAAAAGGGTTTTTCGGTTTTGTAACGCTACTCCGAGCAAAGCCCGATTTTCTTTAAAACTCGTTGTAAGTGAGCTATGCCTATACAACTTTTAATATAGCATTTAAATAATTATAGTAACGCTATTAGGAACTTATAATGAGTACTTGGGCTATTAAAAATAGATTGACTATTAATTAGTCTCGGTGAATGCTAGACTAAATCCTAGTGGTAATGATACTAGGTTTTGACGAAGAATTTTTTTTCAAGAGTAACAAAGCACTGTCTAAGTTCGGAATCGCCACCTTGATAGGTAAGTGCAAAGTTACTTTCATCTTACACATAGATATGAAGTATTATACATAAATTACATGCTAAGTGTGCATATTATCTGAATACTTGTTGTCTATGCTAGATGAATGATTTTTATACATGTTTTAAATGATTTAAATTGAATATTTATTTTATATCTACAAAAAATGTTGGGGTAAAAAATGGGTAGATGTACTAAGATGATGTGTGATAAAATGATGAGAGGCCTCGATATTGTTGTTGTTGTTGATTTTGTCATCTAGTGGAGTATGGATGACGACCACAGACTCTTCTAGACAGTCTTATGGAACGCTAGCAGGCTCGCAACCTCTAGGTGTTTGTGAACGATGTGTGCACCGGTGTACTCCATCCCCCACATGGTTGCCTTAACAACAATTATTGATGAGGAATCCCTTAGCATTAGTGTCCATCCCGATGTTCATCCTTAGTCTAAGTCCCTTATGATAGGTGTTTTAGGGACGTAATGTGAGGATAATGGGAACGGGTAATCGGGTTATTGTTGTTTGATGAAATTAATAAACTTATTTATTTTGGGTTGAAAACCCTATGTGCTCACCAGACTCTCAAGCCTGACCCACTCAGTTTCATGTATTATAGGTAGTGGCGCTCGAGCATAGATGTGATGTTTTGGATGAGGGGTTACGGATATAGGCCTATAGATATGAAATAATGTAGTAAGGCTTATATTGTATTGTTTATACTTTTGATCAGTATCGAATATGACATCCCAATTCTTTTAATGAAATACATTTCTATGGAAATGCTTTTGATAAAATTTTATCATATATTTGGTTTGGGATGAATTCTGCAACTCTTTTATTTAAAAGGTTACTCTAATTTTAAAACAATGTATAAACAAATCAGTCTTTTCTGGCCGTGAAAAATGGAGATGTCACAACAAGCAAGCAATCCTTGGAGAACCTTAGATTGTCCTTGACAGTTGTTTAATTAATTTAGTCAAATCCGGTTCTAGTCCTTTTTCCCTCTTAATTCCCTAGGCATTTGGAAAATTTTAGAAGAGTCATATATTACAGCAAATGCAGTCGATCCTATACCCAAAGCGTATGAGACATGATTTATAATGAAAAAGCTGATACTTTACTATTTTCTTGCTATAATATTTTCATATATAGAATTTCGTTATGTTGAATCTTTTCAACATAATATCCATATATGTCCTTTGACTAAATTCGATTAAAATACTTGATCGAAGGATTTAGATTTTGAAACAAAGTATAATATTCTTTCCCTTAATTATAGCAAAACAACTTTGTAACCCCTACAACTTTGCAAAGTGAAACTTGTATTTTCTATAATTAATATTGCTAACTTGCAATACTTAAGACAATAATCATGCTCCCACTAACATGACGATTATATCCATACGAGCATAACATTTATGCTCCCACTAGCTTTGACACATATTGAGAAAACAGCTGGATTTCTAGAAATTAATACTTATTGACTTTCAACGTTCATATTTCTAATACGATACGCTTCGATAAGCCTTTATCTAAACTTTTTAAACTAATACACCTTTCCTTAGATAACTCATATGTGTGTCTAAACAATTTCAGCACTTACAATAATAAGTCTTAAATATTTAAACTAATTGCCAAATCTCACAATTCAAACTATGAAGAGGGATGCCGTAATCATTATCTAATTTTAAGAATGCAATTTACACAATCTCTATCTCCTTAAAATCTCTATTAGTGAAAGAGTATCCTCAAAATCATTTTCATGAAGGAAGAAACCTTATGACACTTAGATTTTATGGTGAATGTGTTCCCATCCATGTGAATTTGTCATAACCATAATCATAAGATAATGTTTGTGACAAATCCAGACTCTTATGGACAAAAATTGTTCATTCTTAATTTATTGCCATCAATGGTCCCACCATTGCTTTCAAGTTATTTAGCAGCTCACCTATACTAGTCGATGTACTTTCATTTAACAAGGTACTTGTCGTTATGTAGTCTATTGAGAAATGTAGTCTAAAGACTGAAGAATCAGACTCCAGTAACGTGCACACGAAATTCCTTTTGCCACATTCGTGTTTTCCAGGCTCTTTATAAACCCTTTCCAAATCTGAGTGGCATAATCAACATTGAGATCATAGTACAACCTTGCTACCATAGCATAAACTTCCATTCTCCCATTGTCAAGCCCTACACTTCGCCCAGTTAAGCAATGAAGATATATCCCAAACAAGAAATTCCATATGCAAGGAAAACCTGACTTCCTGAAGGTACTGATTTTGACAAATGGTGGATGATGAACCATCTCGTTGAACATGAACATAATCTGAGCACTAGTAAATTGAAAACAATAGAGATGAATTTGGAATCACCAAGATTTAAGTAAACATCTTCTTCTTAAGTCGCACTCACTTTTCATTCACCATATTAAATGTGATTACATTAGTTCTTTTGTTGTAAGAAGTAGTTGAACCAGCCATTGATAACCACAACATCGGGACATCAAAAGCATTGAACATTGCAAATGCAAGACCTTAATGTTGAAGAGCAACAATTAGCATCTTGAGTTCTTCAGGATACAGTGACACATCTCCTTCAACCTGATACTTTGTACTTTGAATCTTCATAATCGGTTGTGATACTATTTCTTTAGTAGTGTGTTTTGAGTACAACTATTGTTGAAAAGTGGAGAGTAATTTTGAAGAACAAAGAATTAGTGCTTTTTAATCGTATGTGTTTTTGAACGTGTAATTATAAAAGGATATAAGAGCTTCCTTTTATATGTTTCATGTGAATTTGAATATGAAGCGGTATTAGCATTAATTGAGATACAACATGGCTCCTTGGAAATCACACCCTATCACCGATAAACTAGCCACGCGTGCAAAAGCAACCATCATATCTCCTTGAAACCTGGAAGGAATACAAAGAGTCTTGTCAAATAGCCTGTTTATACATTCGAATAGAATAATAATCATCACTAGCCTTCAGTATGCAAGTAGGGCTCTTTCACTTTTAGGATTAAAAAGCAAAGTCATAGGCGAGATTATCGAAATCATCAGCCTGAGTTGATATTACTCAGAACCTCAAGGGTTTCATGAGTGTCATGTGCCGATAGAATAAGATAATAAGCAATTTAACAAAATTTTTGGATCTGTGATGTCGAAAAATAAAATTTCGACACAAAAGAAGTTAAACCCCGGGAAAAAGTTGCTTCGTTAATTATCAAGAGAGATAATGAATAGCTTGTGTGGTTTCCGATGAATTACAATAGAATAGTTATAAAGAAGTATCGAAGGGCTTCTTTTTCAAGGCTTCATGAGTGGCTTAAAAATTTCGTTACATATCATCCAAAACATAAGGTGGGTAATTGTAACAGAAATTACTTGTGTGACCATTGTAGTTAGTGACAAGTATGCTTTGGATTAATTTGAAAGTTACAATTGAAAGAATTGATATTCACACGGAAATCATATTCAAAGAAAAAAATGTTCTGCTGGATGTTGTTGGGTAACAAATGTCGTGGGTGTCGAACATTTGATCAAGACCACTCATAACGAAAGAATATGATTTGGAGCAACGAAAATTGGTACTAAAACAAATCTTTCGTGAAAATCTGGAATATAGTTCCCCATCTATTCTTTAAAAGTTTAAAAAATTAGGTTTCACTTTCATCACGGCCTCATGAATCAAGATCATAAACACCGAGTTTTGATATGTCGAAGTCATGATTGTTTTGATCAATGACCTCTTGGACATATGTCATTGTGTGTGAACTATGTCAGATATTTAGGATGAAAATGATTGTTTCACGAATTCAATTGTAGCTATGTTATGTTTGGACCAAATAGAAAAACTCTTAACTCATTTGAGAAGAGTTATGTAGCTCAGTAGACTAATGTGAATGCAAGCCCGATTAGGAAGAAAATTTCGTAATGAAAAATTTCATTAAGGCTTTCGAAATCCACATTGAGTCAAATGAGGCTTGGATCGACATGCTGTATCGTGCTTCTAGGGACATTCTAACTAGTACAATGTTTCGAAATGTTACCTTACCCAAGAAACGCAAGCATGACCCTTGTAAAAACTTCCTTGGAATCTGAACTAAGAAAGAAAAGACAACATAAAAAATAACAAAAAGCTTTTTGGTCTTTTATGTTTTTGAAATATATATATATATATATATATATATATATATATATATATATATATATATATATATATGTGTGTGTGTGTGTGTGTGTGTTTTTAAATTTTTTTAAAAATTAAACAAATAACAAAAAGTCTTTTTCGATTTTTGATTTTTCAAATATATAAAGACAAAACAAAAATAAAATCTTTTTGGATTTTTGATTTTTCGAAAATATAAAGACAAAACAAAATGAAATCTTTTTGAATTTTTTATTTTTTTGAAAATTAAAACTACCAAACTTGCGAAGATTGTAAATTTCAACTCTACTCCAAACTGTCGAAATCGAAGCGTATCGAAGTGTTGACTATGAACATTAACTTTTGACTTTGATGGTTGTCTTGTTTCTCTATTATTTTGAATCATTCTTTCAAATAGAACTCCATTCGATCATTCCCAATCCTATCAAAATTCTATCAAATTATTTTTCGTCCAATGCTTTTGTAAAAATATCAGAAGCTGATCAGTTGTTTTTACGAAATGAACTTCAATATTGCCATCTTCCACATGATCTTTAAGGAAATGATAATGAAATGCAATATGTTTGGTTTTCGAATGTTGTACTGGATTATGAAAAATGCGTGTAGCACTTTGTGAATCAAAATACAATGGAATCTTTTTCATATTAGTTGCATAGTCACACAATTGACTCTGGATCCATATGATTTGCGAAGTGTAAGTGGCAGGTGCAACATACTCAACTTCAACAGTTGAAATTGCAACACATATTTGCTTTTTCGATTGCCAACGTACAAGCTTCCCATCCAACAACTGACATCCTCCACTTGTACTTTTTATGTCAAGAGTACATCCTCCCAGATCTGAATCTGAAAATGCTTGAATGAAAAATCCTGATTTTGAAGGATACCACAATCCTAACGAAATTGTTCCCTTGAGATAACGAAAAATATTTTTCACTACAGTCAAGTGTGGTTCTCTTGGATTTGCTTGATACCTATCACAATTACATACATAAAACATGATATCAGGTCGACTTGTTGTAAGATAAGCAATGAACCTATCATACTCACATATAAAGTAAGATCAATAGCAGGTATATCTAACGAAGGTGTTAGCCTTGTTCCAACAGCCATTGGTACTGTTAACTTCGTGCTATTTGTCATTCCAAATTTTTCGAGAAAATTCTTGGTATATTTTTCTTGATTGATAAAAATTCATTCTCTGCTTTGATGAATGTTTAAACCAAGAAAATTATTGATTTTTTCCATCATGCTCATTTCGAATTGGCTTTTCATCAAACATTCGAATTCACTAGCCAAAGCACGGTGAGTAGAGCCAAAAATAATATCATCAACATAAATTTGAACAAGCATTAGATGATTCCCAACTTGGTTTCAAAATAATGTAGGGTCAACTGATCCTTGTTTGAATTTCGATTGTTTTAAGAAATTTGTAAGAGTTTCATACCATACACTTGGTGCTTGTTTTAACCCATATACTGCTTTATCTAATATGTAAACATGTTCAGGATATTCTTCATTAATAAAACCTGGAGGTTGTTCCACATAATTTGTCTCTTCAAGTTCTCCATTCAAAAAAGCACATTTCACATCCGTTTGATAAACATCAAAATCTTTGTGAGTTACATAAGCCAAAAATATTAGAACAGCCTCGAGTCTTGCGATAGTGGAAAATATTTCTTCATAATCGATACCTTCTTGTTGTGAATATACTTTAACAACTAATCGTGCTTTATTTCGAATAATATTTCCATCCTTGTCGGTTTTATTTTTGAAAATCTATTTTAATCCGACAATCGAAACATTTTCAGGTTTTGTAATTAACCTCCAAACCTTGTTTCTTTCGAACTCAGTCAGTTCAGATTGCATTGCTACAACCTAATCTGAGTATTCATTGCAACCTTAACTGTATTTGGTTCTACTTTCAAAATGAAAACATTAAACATGCAAAATTCTTGATGAGTATTCAGTACCTCATTCTTTGCACAAATTTGAGCTCTACTCAAAACTCCATATTATGGATTTCCAATGACTTTTTCTTTTGGATGATCTCTTGTCCATTTATCCAAAGGTGGATATGTTGGATCAAAGTCTAATGGTGCATCTTCGTACATTTCTTTATTTTCGTATCTTGCAACATAATTATTATCATTTAGATTATGAAATTCATCATTTTGATCAAGATTTATGGCTTCATTATTATTATGCTCCCCCTCAACATAATTGTCATCTTGATGATCCCCATCGAAACTTTTATTTCCACTGCTATTCTCCCCCTCCAAAGGATGCTCCCCCTCAACATTTGAAGGTACCTTCAAGTGCCCCCTCCACTTGTGCATCTAGCATACTTTCGCCACTAGGAGTTGGATCTGATGTAATTATCGAATCATCAGTATGTTTCGAAGATTCTGGAATTTGATTGTCAGCAGCATTTACTGTGACAACCCAAAGTTTATTCCGTTACATTACCCCGTTTCCGTTAACGAAATATTCCATTTTATAAAAGTTCCGATAATTAGAGGCCGCCAAATAATAAATATTTTATTTATTTATATTTATGTTGTTATAGTTGTAATAAAATTAGTAAAAGCATGTAAATTACATTTCCATATTAATTTGGAAAAAGTTAAATTTATTATGACCACTAAATCGGGTGCGACCAAAAGCTCCGTTTAACGGCAGTATCGGGTAGTTTCCCATTGAGCCTGAACTCCAGCCACTATATAAAGGGGAATGGACTTCATTCCACCCTTTTTCACCCTCTCTCTATACTCTCTCTCATAAAGCTTATTTTTTACTCAAAACCGCGAATTTCTGCCTCCAAAACGTAAGTCTCCTTACCCTAACTTATCCTAAACATCATGGCTTGTTGTTATAGCTCAAAAGTCGATCATATAAGCTGTTAAAGAGGAGTTTATGGCCTAAGAACCTCCTTAGGCCGTAAACCCCTTAAATGAGGTCAAAATGACCCAAAATTTTCCCTTGAAGCTTAGAAACTAATTGGGGAGTTAGCCTAGGATTGTTTGAACCTTAAAACAATCAATTTTGGGGCATAAAAGAGGGTTTATGGCCCAAGCACATGCTTAGGCCATAAACACCCTCTAAACTTGTAAAATCGAGTCCAAACACTCCCAAACCACCCTTAGGCTTAAGACATAAATTAGGGACTTGCTATTTCGGGTTTGGAGCAATTAAACACATAGATTTGAGGGGTAAAATGGATTTTACAGCCCAAGCACATGATTAGGCCGTAAACACCCCGAAACCATGCAAAATGGTGGTTTAAATTCCCCAAATGGCCTTATACCTTCATTATAAATCACTAGGGTTGAATCAAGGGCTTAAAACTTTAATAAAACCAAGGGGTAGGAGTTCACAGCCGTGAACTCCCATAGGGGTGGTTCATGGGCCGTAAACTCCCATATGGTCCCTTTAAACACATTTAACCCACTCATACATTTTAGATTTGGACCTAACTAAATTCCACGATCAATATAAGGCCTTTAAGCATCCTAGAACACCCTCACCATGAGTTTACGACCGTAAACTCATGGGGAGTTGTCCCAAGGCCGTAAACACTTTGTATAGAGTTTACTCTTGGAGAGTAAACTCCATTCCTAAGCCATTCACACCCTTAAATGTTACCCGGGACACCCCAAACACTTAACCAAAGTGTTTTCTACTCCTTAAAGTGCATATACTTGTTTAATTAGTATTAAATGTATTAATTGTATGTGAACATATGTTATCATATGTTAAATAGGTCACTAAGTGTGTCCAAGTCTTTACTTGACACCGAGCACCCAACCGGCACCTTCGTCGGACCCACTTACACCAGGTGAGTTAATACCCCTGAATGAATCTGTTAAATGTTTTTACATGTTTTATAGGGGGGGATACAAGTTAAACATGCCAATTATCATATCAGTCACATGTAATTGATAACCCGCATGCACAAGGATTTACCACACTGTAAACTGTTTTACCGAGTAGGATACTATAAATGGTTTTTCTAAAATGTTTTCACTTGTTTAAAACTCTTACTTATTCGGTTTTATCGAAGTTCATTTTAAACTAGTTTATGAAAGGTTTCCAAAGAATTTCTAAAGGTTTTTCAAACTTATTTTACCAAAGAATACCAAGTGGTGATTGTCTTAAGTATAAAGGATTTTCCAAGGTTTTTCATCAAAGTTCTCTTTCATGTCGCATGCTCTTACTTGTTAGATACTGCTGCCCTGCTTTTACTTAGTTTAAACTCCTACTTGTTAACGTTTCCACTTCGTGATACACTTATATTAGTTGACGCTTATCTTCACGATTCGGTTATTCCACTATGTACACTTATACATCTCGATTCGGTTATTCCACATTGTACGCTTATACTTCACGATCCGTTTATTCCACATTGTACGATTATACTTCATAATTCGGTTATTCCACACTGTACGCTTATACTTCACGATTCGGTTATTTCACATTGTACGCTTATACTTCACGATTTGGTTATTCCACATGATTAGGTTATACGTCACGATTTGGTTATACTTCACGATATGTCTTCACCTGTTACACACTCAAGCGTAGTTTGGATGTATGCCTATGCTTGTATAGATGCATATAAATAATGGTTGAAGGACTTTGGAAGGTTTGTTCGCCCTATTTCCTTTTCTTCGTTGAGATGTGGTCTGGTGGGATCGGATGTCCGTCCGAAGGTCATTTGATCATTAAATATATATTATGTATACAAGCATATACATATAGGTTTACATTAGTTAGTTCAGTTATGAGTCTCTACCACTAGTTCAGCACTTATATTGGAAACCCACTACCCACTATTTGGGATGCATCTTCAGGACACGGCTTTCTCCGTTGTAACGCCCGCAGACCCGGGCTAGTCAATTTAGAGGCAATAGGGGTCGAAAATGACTTTTCGACAAAAGATTATTTAGAATAAATAATCTTAACCAAGTTGTAGAATATGTCACAAGGTTTCCGTACGTATAAAGAACGCCGAAATCCAAGTTATAACGAAGAAGTTATGGTCCGCCGAAGTTTTACGGCAAAACCGGCACGACACCGGGAGACGTAAATAGTGAATTTACGATAGAAGACTTTTTAGCCTTAGCAATCTAAACAAAAGTCGTAGAATATGTTAAACTAAGAACATCGATAGAAAGAACGCCCAAATCTGACTTCGTATGAAGAAGTTATGATTTTTCTAAGATTCGGCTTAGCAGTGCACGGCCTGAAACTCGAATTTTAGTTCGAGCAGTTTTTGGCTTACGTGACCTAAATGAGAGTTGAAGATCTCATTAATAGGAACTGAACAGTAAAAAGACAGACGAAAACGGAGTCCGTATGAAGGAGTTATGAACTCTTCGCGGTCATTTAACAGTCCAAACGCCTCCTACTGTTAAATTTGAGATCGGTCGAGAACTAGCTGACGGAGTCTAAACGAAAGTTGTAGATCTTGATTTTACCTACACGTGGATATAAAGAACGTCGAAAACAGAGCTATTATGCGAAATTTATGATTTTTCTAAGTTTGAAGGCTGATACGCAATAGGGGGTGACGTGGCACCACCATAATTGGACACGTGACACCACCAGAAGGCCACCACATGGACCAACTCGGCGAGAAGGTCCCCCCTACTCGGCGAGTAGACCAGTCAGCACCCCTATAAATAGAGGTGCCGGGTTCCATTCATTCTCACACCTTCAACCTTCTTCTAAAAGCCTAGAAAGCCTAGGTAAACCCCCTAGCACCCGAAGGAAGCCCCGAGGCTCCCGGAGTCCCGAGAAAAGAGACTTTCGGCTCGGGAACGCTGCTCCAACGAAGCCCGGTTTTCGAGAAAAACCCGCTGTAAGTGAGCTGTACCTATCCTATCTTTAGTTTAGCTTATGTTTTAATATAGGAATGTTATTAGGTCCTTAAAATAATTATTTGGGCTATTATTATGAGTTATATTGAGTGTTATTAACGCTTATATAATAATAATAATAGTCAGACTATTAATTTGTCACGGTTATCGTTAAACTAAACCCTAGTGGTATCGGTACTAGGTTTTATCGAAGGAATATCGTTTTGAGAGTATCGAAGCGTTGTCTGAGTGCTGAGTCACCACCTACTCAGGTGAGTGCATGGTCCCTTTCATCTTACACATAGATATGAAGTATTTTAATATAAATTACGTGCTATGTGTACATATTGTCTGGATACTTGCTGTCTATGCTGAGTGAAAGATTTTTATACATGTTTTAAATTATTTAAACTGTATACGTATTTTATATCTACAAAACGTGTTGGGAAAAATATGGGTAGATGAAATGGTTGTTTTGTGATAACACGATGGGAGACATCAGTGTTGTCAGTGATCTAGTCATCTAGTGGAGTATAGATGACAACTATGGATGATACTAGACGGTCCAGTGGAACGATAGCAGTTTCGTAACATGTAGGTATTTTTGAACTACGTGCTCATTAGGTATTTTTGAACTGAGTGTGTTCACTACGTATCTTTGAACTGAGTGTGTTCACTAGGTATTTTGAACTAAGTGTGTTCACTTGTTACTTTTGAACTAAGTGTTTACCTGAAGTTTCGGACTACGTGTGTTCACCAGATATATTCTATAAGCCTTGGTAATGATGGACTTCGTGTCGATTCCTTAGGATGATCCTTAGGAATAAATAAACGAGGAATAGATGATTATTAGGGTAGATCCTTAAGACTAAAGAAGATAATGGGGATGGGTAATTGGGTTGATTGTTTGATTGTTTAAACATAATAATTATCTTATTGTGGGTTGAAAACCCTATGTACTCACCAGGTTTCCCAACCTGACCCACTCAGTTTATTTATATCACAGGTGTTGATATGAAGTCACTTTACACTGAGAGATTTAAAGAGATGTAGATCACTAGTGTAAATAAATGTAAGTTCTGTTTATGCTTATGTTTCTGTATTAACGATGACATCCCAAACATTTTGAAATGAATAAAATACGTTTCTTCGAAAATGTTAGTAACGTATTTATCGTATTTTTCTGGGAACAAATTCCGCAACATTTTTATTAAAAGAAGTACTCTGATTTTTATAAAGCATAAACAAAATTGGTCTTTTCTGGCTGTGATTTTTGGGGATGTCATAGTTGGTATCAGAGCATTAGTTTAAGCGAACTAGGAATATGGATTTATTTCTAGACTTAAACTTAGAATGCTAAGCAATGATTGTGAGGAGTGTGTTTAATAAAATTTAGGTAATACACCTGAATAGACACAAGCACTAGCTTATTTAGGGAAAATTCCTAACATGCTTTTATGTGCTAAATGATTTATGATATGCACTATATGATCGGATCTATGGTCTGTTGCCGACCGGATCTGGAAATTTTATGTGCTCAGGTTTCTAAACGTTCAATTACGATATTAGAACTGGCATGTAACTTTTTGGAGTAATAAGGAGGAATACGTGTCTAATTCTTCCTCTATCTATATTCTCATCTCGATACACCAAACGCTTTCTTTGGAGAATAGAATGTCATGATAAGGACTCATAGATAATTGAGTAAGTGGAGGAAATGAAAAGGCTTACGATAGTGAATGACACCTATCGGAAGATATCATAAGAGTGGTATCTTGCCTTTAGAATATGTCATGTTGTAATTTTAGAGGAGTACAATATGTCCGAAGTACACCTTCGATTGGCAGGATGATGGAATGATTGGCGTAATTCATGAACTTGACCCATCGTATGGTATTTCCACCGAGCTGAAGCAGAATTGATGATTGAAGATACGCATAGAAGAAGTCCTAGTAGAGCCTAGGGAAAATTTTGTGATTGTTTGGACACATTTTTATGTGTTAATTTTTTTTTTTGTGATAATAACTTGGGAAAACTACGAGACAATACTTGGGACGAGTATGAGTAGGTGTGAAAGGTACTAGATGCATATACTACCGGAAGCACAGGACTCACGCTTGGGTCAGGGAAAGTCACAAGGTTACCAAGAAACTAGTAATTGATTTTGATTTATTCAAGTGTGTTGTTACCATTGTTTCGGTAATGACTAAGATGATTTTTGATATTCCGAACCTAGTGGTCATATCGAATTGATTCCGACTACGATGAGTATGTTACGTGGTTCAGAGAACCAAGTTTGATGTAGCGTCCGACTTAAACCAAACGATTGAAATCAAAGCGATCAATAGAAGTATCGCACTCGTTGTTAAAAGAAGATGGTTGCTAGAGATGCTACCTTTCTAGATGTGACTAGAACATGAAGGAAGGTATAGACTGTTCTGGAATTTGACTCTAAGACACCTGAGTCTGAGCATTGCAACATACGATGAGAGGTCATTAGAATATAACACATCGGTCCATTGTTTTAATAAAAGAACTTATCTTAAGTTCGTATCCAGTAAGGATCGAGATTGTGACTTGAAGATCATAATTTGGAGTCTAACGTGAGATAGAGAGCGTATCCAAGATCGAGCACCGCCTGTAGTCAAGGAGTCTAAGAGTTAGATACACGTTCGAAGAAACATCGAAGTTATGACTTAGGATGAATAGATAAAAAATGGAATCATCATGTGAGCCCTGTTTCGTTGATGATTTCGGGATGTAATCATCCTAAGGGGGAGATAATTGTAACGCCCGAAGACCCGGGCTAGTCAATTTAGAGGCAATAGGGGTCGAAAATGACTTTTCGACAAAAGATTATTTAGAACAAATAATCTTAACCAAGTTGTAGAATATTTCACAAGGTTTCCGTACATATAAAGAACGCCGAAATCCGAGTTATAACGAAGAAGTTATGGTCCGCCGAAGTTTTACGGCAAAACCGACACGACACCGGGAGACGTAAATAGTGAATTTACGATAGAAGACTTTTTAGCCTTAGCAATCTAAACAAAAGTCGTAGAATATGTTAAACTAAGAACATCGATAAAAAGAACGCCCAAATCTGACTTCGTATGAAGAAGTTATGATTTTTCTAAGATTCGGCTTAACAGTGCACGACCTGAAACTCGAATTTTAGTTCGAGCAGTTTTTGGCTTACGTGACCTAAATGAGAGTTGAAGATCTTATTAATAGGAACTCAACGGTAAAAAGACAGACAAAAACGGAGTCCGTATGAAGGAGTTATGAACTCTTCGCGGTCATTTAACAGTCTAAACGCCTCCTACTGTTAAATTTGAGATCGGTCGAGAACTAGCTGACGGATTCTAAACGAAAGTTGTAGATCTTGATTTTACTTACGCGTGGATATAAAGAACGTCGAAAACGGAGCTCTTATGCGAAAGTTATGATTTTTCTAAGTTTGAAGGCTGATACGCGATAGGGGGTGACGTGGCACCACCGTAATTGGACACGTGGCACCACCAGAAGGCCACCACATGGACCAACTCGGTGAGTAGGTCCCCCCTACTCGGCGAGTAGACCAGTCAGCACCCCTATAAATAGAGGTGCCGGGTTCCATTCATTCTCACACCTTCAACCTTCTTTCTCTTTCTATACTCTCTCTCTAAGCTCCCTTAAGCCCCTAAAAGCCTAGGTAAACCCCCTAGCACCCGAAGGAAGCCCCGAGGCTCCCGGAGTCCCGAGAAAAGAGCTTTTCGGCTCGGGAACGCTGCTCCAGCGAAGCCCGGTTTTTGAGAAAAACCCGTTGTAAGTGAGCTGTACCTATCCTATCTTTAGTTTAGCTTATGTTTTCATATAGGAATGTTATTAGGTCCTTAAAATAATTATTTGGGCTATTATTATGAGTTATATTGAGTGTTATTAACGCTTATATAATAATAATAATAGTCACACTATTAATTTGTCGTGGTTATCGTTAAACTAAACCCTAGTGGTATCGGTACTAGGTTTTATCGAAGGAATATCGTTTTGAGAGTATCGAAGCGCTGTCTGAGTGCTGAGTCACCACCTACTCAGGTGAGTGCATGGTCCCTTTCATCTTACACATAGATATGAAGTATTTTAATATAAATTACGTGCTATGTGTAGATATTGTCTGGATACTTGTTGTCTATGCTGAGTGAAAGATTTTTATACATGTTTTAAATGATTTAAACTATATACGTATTTTATATCTACAAAACGTGTTGGGAAAAACATGGGTAGATGAAATGGTTGTTTTGTGATAACACGATGGGAGACATCAGTGTTGTCAGTGATCTAGTCATCTAGTGGAGTATAGATGACGACTATGGACGATACTAGACGGTCCAGTGGAACAATAGCAGTTTTGTAACATGTAGGTATTTTTGAACTACGTGCTCATTAGGTATTTTTGAACTGAGTGTGTTCACTACGTATCTTTGAACTGAGTGTTTTCACTAGGTATTTTGAACTAAATGTGTTCACTAGTTACTTTTGAACTAAGTGTTTACCTGAAGTTTTGGACTACGTGTTCACCAGATATATTCTATAAGCCTTGGTAATGATGGACTTCGTGTCGATTCCTTAGGATGATCCTTAGGAATAAATAAACGAGGAATAGCTGATTCTTAGGGTAGATCCTTAAGACTAAAGAAGATAATGGGGATGGGTAATTGGGTTGATTGTTTGATTGTTTAAACATAATAATTATATTATTGTGGGTTGAAAACCCTATGTACTCACCAGGTTTCCCAACCTGACCCACTCAGTTTATTTATATCACAGGTGTTGATATGAAGTCACTTTACACTGAGAGATTTAAAGAGATGTAGATCACTAGTGTAAATAAATGTAAGTTCTGTTTTTGCTTATGTTTTTGTATTAACGATGACATCCCAAACATTTTGAAATGAATAAAATACGTTTCTTCGAAAATGTTTTAATAACGTATTTATCATAGTTTTCTGGGAACAAATTCCGCAACATTTTTATTAAAAGAAGTACTCTGATTTTTATAAAGCATAAAAAAAATCGGTCTTTTCTGGCCGTGATTTTTGGGGATGTCACATCCGTCGTCTAGTTGGTAACCAGAGTCTCCTGTAGGGAGAGCGGACGTTGTGTGTATAGACCTATACGGGATTGACACCCCCACACCCTGACTTTTAGCTATAGTCCACGGCCTACCAAGCCAAGGGGTGACAAATGTCACAATTTATAGAAACTTGCAGGGCGTCAGGTACTCTAGTGTCGGTTAGTATGGTTACGAGTATCCCAGGTTACCTTATAATTCATGGCCTTAAGGTAACGGTATTTCACCAGCATTTTACACTGTGTGCTGGAACCCACTCTCAGAGTCACACTGTTTTTAGACCTTGCTAGCTGTATCTTTCATTTGATACTGTCTGTGGTCTGTATTCTCGGTTTAAGACCTTACTAGCTGTACCTTTCATTTGGTACCGTCTGGGGTCTGTGTCTCTCTTTGTTAGACTGAGTCAGGCGTGTCGTTTGTTCGATACTCTCCTGGAGTCCATGATTCGTTTGCCTTAGTCAGCAGTCCTCACTACTGAGGCATGTGTTATTTCCTTGATTTCTCTTGCTTTCTTTAATAATCAAATTATGTATTTTGATAATGATAGCGATTAAGGGAAAAATACTTTTTACCACATAACTTCGTCCAGTCTTGGTAGAAGACTGCTTTTATTAAATAAAATATAGGATTTTCCGGAAAAGACTCTAATATAATGGATACTCTAAAACTACCACTTTTATTAAAGTATTTGAATAAAAATGACACTAAATACTTATGAACTCACCAGCATTTGTAAAAATGTTGATACTTTCTTTTCAAATAACTTGTATTCTCAGGTCAGCATTAGACAGGTACAATCTAGGAGCTTCTATTGAAGACTATTTTGTGCCAAGCTACATTTATATCATTACTTGTATTACTTTAATGTATTGTAATGTAAGCTATGTAAAACTATTACTATTAATGCAATGGTTGTTGTACTTTTATTACTATAATGCATGTGTTGTGATACTTGACATGACGTCATCCACCCCAGAACGTTTCCGCCGTTCCGATTTTAGGGTGTGACAGATTGGTATCAGAGCATTGTTTATAATGAGCTAAGTATATCAATTCATAAAAGATATACAACCTATAAATACATAGGGATAAAACACTCTGACCAAGAATTATACTTTAAAATATAACCATATTTTATCAAAGTATAAAAACATCCAGAATCTGAACACTCTAACACAAGTATCACAAGAAGAACAATAATAAAAGTCTTCGGATGTTGAGCATCACCATCAAACCTAGGCATTTATGTAATCGTAAGCTGGAATAAATGTAACCTGATCAACTACATTTATTCGATATGCGATGAACGTGTGCTTGGGAGTGATAGTGGTTTTGCAACAGATCTGAAACTTACCAACTAGGAATGCTAGAGCTAAACATAAAGTTAAAATAGTATAGGAGTATTTTAGAACACTAAAAGACTCACATTAATCCCAGAATCATAATTAGAAGATAAGAAACAAACAAGAATTAAAATACCATAGGGGTATTTTAGGATCCATAACTAACCTTGTGTGAAGAACTAAAAAGATCCTTATTGATATACTTACATTTACAGAGAGTACACTCCCAAGGTTATATATAATAAGGATCCCATAGGCTAAGAATGTGTGGTTTCGCCCTATTTCCTTTTCCTTGTTTGGATGTGGATATAGAGTAGTATCACATATTCGAAGGCCTACCGGGTCGAAGCTATATATTATTTGTATACCCTGTGTAATCGTAGCAGGACTTGATATGGATCACTCAGTGAAATGTTAATAATCTCTTAGGATTCTTTATACATTTCCATTCTCGCATGATCCCTATAGAAAACCCTATCCACTTCAGTGCTTAACAGAAGAGTTGATTCCGACCCCGAAGAAGTTCATTGAGAAGATTTCCAGTTCGGAAATAAATGAACTGGGTCTGGACTATTGAAATCACCATGTGTTTGTATCTTTTAAGGACATCGGTGAGAGATTTGCCTAAACTTTTGAGATTTCCAGTCAACCATCATAAACCTTCATGAGCCTCTCTTCCTACAGTCTTCGTTCCGAACGGTTCTCAAATCTATCCAGGTTAGAGAGCGAAATCTTTCCCAGTATAAAGGTAACTTAGTAGGAAGGACTCGCATCTTATGGCCTTTCCGATACCCATACTGTCACACCCCGAAAACCGAAGGCGGAAACATTTCCGGGGCGGACACCACGTTGAGTATCAAATCCAATGCACATAGGAAGTAAAGTAAAACAACCATTACATTACATAAAGAAAAGTTTTGCAATTTTTTCAAAAGTAAAGTTGTACAGTTGTGATACATACTATATATATATAAAAAAAAAATGAAACGGGTCTTCTGAGTACTCCATCTTCGGACAAAAGGATCTTCGGGTACCTGTTCTAACGCTGACCTGAGAACACAAGCGGTTTGAAAATCAGCATAACGTTGGTGAGTTCATAAGCACTTTTTGTGTTGTGAAATGTCAAGTTTCCGTTTTGTTTCTAAAATGTTACGCACACCAAGAAAATCCCATATTTTCTTAAAAAGGTTGGTTATTCTTTCTCAACATGTAAAGTAAAGTTGTACACTGAAAATACTTTTCCTCTTGTGAAAATGTACAGTTAGGTTATCTGGGTTGATATACTGTTCTGGTTATGTACCAATGTATTCCCAGAAAAGTCCCATACTTTTCTGATTGTGTGTTACCAATTGTGAAAGATGTAAAGTTATCCGGTTTGTTACCCTCTTCTGGTTATGTAAACGTTCCCCAGGAAAGTCCCATACTTTCCTGAATGTTGGTTATCAATGTAAAAGATGTATCTGTAAATCGTGGTTATGTTCAATGTTTCCCCAGGAAAGTCCCATACTTTCCTGAATGTTGGTTATCAATGTAAAAGATGTATATATAAATCGTGGTTATGTTCAATGTTTCCCCAGGAAAGTCCCATACTTTCCTGAATGTTGGTTATCAATGTAAAAGATGTATTATTTTATTCATTATTAATGTTGAGTAAGTCTCTGTTATCCTAATTGCGAGTTCCATAACCATACAATAGACTAGATATGGCAATAAGTAGTCCACATCACCTTATGACTTTCGTCACCCTTGAACCATTTCGATTTAGGTGTAGCTAGCAGCCAGGTGTGGGGTAGTCAACCCCGTATAGATCTATACACTCAAGTCAGGCTCTTTGAATCCCATAGATTCTGGTTACGGGTGTAGTCCTCCACTCGCGTATCTCTGTGGAGTGTTTGCCGAGGACGTGTCTCCAATCATACAAGACTAACAAATTTACTAGTAATAATTTGATAGTCCTCGGCTCGCGTATTTCTGTGGAGTGTTACCGAGGACAAAACAGTGTACAGGTTTTATGTTCAAAAGTTCTAATGTCATTCTTTTAACTGATAAAATGTGGAAAATTATTTGTGAAATATATATAAAGCATAACATTTTAAAATCCATTTCACAAATATATGTTTACGTGATCTGTATGTTTAAACGTTTATCAGTGGTAGCAATCAGTGTTAAAAGCATAAAAAATGTGAAACACACATATGAAAACATGTTTTGAGTACAAGTAATCCCTTGTACTTTGCTTATGTTTCCCCCTGAAAACAGTTAAAACAGTGAAAAAGGGTAGGGGTATAAACTCACCAGACGAGAAGGTGCAACTGTTTCGGACACTAAACATTGGTTCGGGGCTTGTTAACATGCGAGGTTCCTATATTATATGAAATGGTATCCAAAGGTATCTAATTAGACTTTAAACCACTAATTAGATAGGATAATACACTCCAATGAATTAAAACACCTCAAAATGAGTGTTTGGAGTGACCCGGGTGACATCTTCTGACGTGTAATGATGCGAGGGACTTGGAATTTGAGTTTACTCCTCAAGAGTAAAATCCCTAATGGAGTTTTCGGCCATATACCCTCACATACATGACTTCACGGCTGTGAACTCATGTTTGGGTGGTTATGAGTGTTTAATGGCTTGAGTGGACATGGGGAATGCTAGTATGGATTTTTCAAATGCCTTGGATTAAATTGAATGGACATATACACCATTTATGGTAGTTCACTGCTTTAAACATGGTGTTTACGGCCATAAACTCCCCTAAGCTCAAACCAAAATTAATTTGAGGTGTTTAGGATAATCACATGTGAGTCTAGTTAATTTTCCAAGTCTTGGTGTGAATTTAGGGCACCATTTAACCTATTATTAGGAGTTTACGGCCCAAGAGCATGTGCTATGGACGTAAAATCTCAAATGGAGAGTGTTTTATGTGTTTAAGGTCCCCAAACTATTTTTAGATGGTTCTAGGATATATTCCAAGGCTATTGGTGAAGTTACAAGGCATTCTAACATGTCTAAGTGAATTTACTCCCCATGTTTGAGGAGTTTACGGCCCAAGCACATACCTTGGACATAAACTCTCTTTTGTCCCTCAAAATTCATGTTTAAGGTGTTCCAAGTCCAGGTTTGTAAGCCTCAAGGTCATATCTAAGTCCCAATGTTCGTTTGGAAGGGTTAAATTGCTCAAAAACCCCAATATTGTGTGTTTACGGCCCAAGCTTATTCCTTGGCCGTGAACACATGTTCCAGGTCCAAAATGATATATTAAACATGAATTTGAAGGCTTAAGAGGTTACACAACAAGTTAGGGATGTTACCTTAAAGATTTGGAGCCTTAATTCAATGTTTTGGTCTTTGAATCTTTGGATGAGGAGAGAGGTTAGAGAGAGAGAGAGTAGTGAGATGAAGCCAAAAGCTTCAAATGAAGGCTTAGAACACTTTATATAGTGTCTAAGTTTTGGACACGGTGGAATTCTACCCGATACCAGTGTTACACGGGGCTTTTGATCATAGCCGATTGAGTTGCCGTAACCCGATATGGTAAATTCTAAAATGTTTCCAATTATTAATATGAAGTGCTAATGTGAGTTCTAAACATGTTTAGACACTCATTAAGTCATAATAGAAGTGCCACAATTATGACCTAACTAAATGACGAAATTTGGAAACGAAATTGGAAACGGCGTTTGGATTATCGAAATGAGTTACGAAAAGAGTTACAAGTAATGATATGGGATTTTCGGGTTGTTACATTATCCCCCCGTTAGAGGGAATTTCGTCCCGAAATTCAAAATTAAGATATGAGAAAAGATACAAATCATGGATCTAGAAAGAGTTGTGGATACTTCTGTTTCATTGAGTCTTCCCACTCCCAAGTGAATTCCAGTCCCCGCTTGGCATTCCAGCGAACCTTCACTAACGGGATGCGACTTTACTTTGTATGTTTGACTTCTCGATCCATGATTGCGATCGGTTCCTCCACAAAGTTGAGGTTTTCATTGATCTCAATCTCGTCTATAGGAATCACTAGGGTTTCATCGGATAGGCACTTCTTGAAATTAGAAACATGGAAGACGGGATGGATGATACTGAGTTCTTGAGGTAAACGAAGTTTATAGACTACCGGACCGATCCTGGTGAGGATCTCGAAGGGTCCAATGTACCGACGGTTAAGTTTCCCACGTTTACTAAAATGTACAGTGCCTTTCCAGGGCGAGACCTTCAGCAGGACACGTCTCCAACCTGGAATTCTAGAGGATTCCGATGATTATCAGCGTAACTCTTTTGCCGATCTCGTGAAACTTTCAATCGATCTCGGATTTGGATGATCTTTTCGGTGGTTTCGCGGATGATTTCAGGACCAGTGAGAGCACTATCGGGGACTCGACTCTTCGCTAACTGTGTATCCCCCACCTCGGCCCAACACAGAGGGAATCTGCACTTACGACCGTATAGGGCTTCAAACGGGGCAGCCGTGATGCTGGTGTGGTAACTGTTGTTGTATGAAAATTCGATCAATGGTAAATGTGTGTCCCACGACTTTCCAAAGTCAATGACACATGCTCTAAGCATGTCCTCCAGGGTTTGGATTGTTCTCTCGCTTTGTCCATCGGTTTCAGGATGATATGTCGTGCGCATATCTAGTTTGGTTCCAAGGGCTTTCTGGATGGACTGCCAGAATCTGGAGGTAAACTTGCTATCTCGATCAGAGATAATGGATGCAGGTACACCGTGCAGCGGGACTACCTCTTGGATGTAGATTCACGCAAGTCTTTCCATCTTGCATGATTCTTTGATCGGAATGAAGTGGGCGGACTTTGTCAAACGATCGACAGTTACCCAAATGGTATCGTACCCACTTGGACACTTGGGTAGTTTGGTGATGAAATCCATGGTAATCATCTCCCATTTCCATTCGGGTATCTCAAGCTGCTGGAGCAGACCCGAGGGTTTCTGGTGCTCAACTTTAACCATGGCGCAAGTCAGACACTTGCCCACGAACGCAGCTATCTCGGCTTTCATGTTTGGCCACCAGTATTGTTTCTTGAGATCCAGGTACATCTTGTCAGAACCCGGGTGAGCAAAGTATTTTTGTTTTGTGTGCTTCCTCCATGATAATCTGCCTGAATCCTCCGGACTTTGGAATCCAGATCCGATCCATGAAACAATAGACTCCGTCACCTCTGATCTCAAGTTTGTTTTCCATTCCTCTCAAGGTTTCGATCGATACGTTCTCGGGTTTGAGGGCTTCTAACTGGGCTTCTTGGATTTGCATGGGTAAGTTCGAATGGATAGTCATCGTCTGGTTCTTCACTTTGTGGCCTGCACTATCCTTTCGGCTAAGGGCATCTGCTACCACATTGGCCTTGTCGGGATGGTAACGGATTTCACACTCGTAATCCCTTAGTAGTTCTACCCATCGTCGTTGCCTCATGTTCAAGTCTTTCTGATCAAAGATGTGCTGCAAGCTCTTGTGACCAGTGAAGATCGTGCACTTGGTTCCATAGAGGTAATGTCTCCAAATCTTCAATGCAAAGACTACGGCTCCTAAATCCAAGTCATGTGTGGTGTAGTTGACCTCGTGTGCTTTCAGTTGTCTTGAGACATAAGCAATCACCTTTCCTCTTTGCATAAGCACACAGCCTAAGCCCTGGTTAGACGCATCACAATAGACAACGAAGTCTTCTGTCCCTTCGGGTAGGGACAGAACCGGCGCGCTGCACAAGGCTTTCTTCAACATCTGGAATGCACTTTCTTGTTTATTACTCCAACAAAAGGGTACACCTTTCTATGTTAGAGTGGTTAGGGGTTTGGCGATTTTAGAAAAATTTGGATGAATCTCCGATAATAGTCGGCGAGACCCAAGAATTGATGGATTTCTGTGGGTGTCTTCAGTGCCGACCAATTCTCTATCGCTTTAATCTTGGAAGGATCCACGTGAATACCCTCCTTGCTTACCACGTGACCGAGTAAAGTTACCTTCCGTATCTAGAATTCACATTTGGAAAATTTTGCGTACAGCTTCTCGGATCTAAGGGTTTCCAACACTAACCTCAAGTGTTGCTTGTGATCTTCTTCGCTTCTGTAGTAGACAAGGATGTCATTAATGAACACGATGATGAACTTATCTAAGAAGGGATGGTACACCCAGTTCATCAGGTCCATGAACACTGTCGGTGCATTGGTTAGACCGAAGGGCATCACTACGAACTCGTAGTGTCCATACCGAGTCCTGAAAGTTGTTTTGGAAACATCACTCTCCCGAACTCGTAGCTGAAAGTACCCTGATCGAAGGTCTATCTTTGAGAAGTAGCTGGATCTCTGGAGTTGATCGAAGAGGTCATCTATTCGCGGAAGAGGATATCGGTTCTTTATGGTCAACTTGTTCAGCTCACGGTAGTCGATACACATACGAAATGATCCATCTTTCTTCTTGACAAACAATACCGGAGCTCCCCAGGGTGAGGAACTCGTTCTAATGAATCCTTTACTGAGCAACTCGTTGAGTTAACTAGATAACTCCTGTCTTTCTGCTGGAGCTAAGCGATATGGAGAATTCGCTACGGGAGTAGCTCCAGGAATTAGGTCAATACGGAACTCGACCTGACGCTCGGGAGGAATTCCTGGAAGCTCTTCGGGAAACACATCAGGAAAGTTACAGACTTCGGGGATGCTCGTGAGGTCTTTAACTTCCTGTTTCTCGTTGATTACATGGGCTAAGAATGCAATGCACTCCTTTCGTAGGAGCTATTGAGCTTTGATGCAGGAAATGATACGAAGATTGGAACTGAGTTTATCGCCATAGATTACGAGAGTTTGACCCCAAGGAAGGTTGAGACGGATGGTTTTTTCGTAACAAAGGATATCAGCATGATTGGGAATCAACCAATCCATGCCAATGATAACATCAAAGCTCTTAATGGAAACCGGCATAAGATCTATAGGAAATGAGTGGTCATTTAGGGTAAGGGTACAACCTATGAATACATCGCTAGCGCTTTCTTTCTCACCGTTAGCCATCTCGACGTTAAATGTTTCAGTTAGTGGTTGGGGATTATGTTTTAGGTTATGTTTGAATGTATGACTAACAAAACTCCTTTCCGCACCCGAATCGAAAAGAGCACTAGCATAAGAGTTGTCGAGAAGGAACGTACCCGAAACAATAGTGGGATCGGCAACTGCTTCCTCCCGTCCCATGGTTAGAACCCTTCCGGTGTTATCAACTATTGACTTCTTGGGGCAGTTCCTTCTAAAATGCCCAACCTCTCCACTGTTGTAGCAAGCTTGACTAACGCCTGCTCCGGATGATTGATTGGCTGATTGGGCCGAAGTTTTGCAGAATCGGATTGTGTGCCCTTTCTTACCACAATTGGTACAGGATAGTTCTCGACAGGGGCCGGGGTTGTGGTGATATTTGCACTTGTCACACAGAGGAAGATTTCCAGCATACCTGCTGGTAGGAGTTGAAGCTGTGGACCCCACAACAGAAGCAACAACTACGGGGGTAGTAGCAGCATGGACTGCTACAGTTTGCTATCTCTTGGAGGATCCCTGAGAAGATTGACCCTTCTTCTTCGTCCAAAACTTTCTTTTCTCACCACTCTTTTGAGTCGGCTCAGGAGTGGTAGTGGTTTCCTCAACATTATCGCTATGATCAATTAGGGTTTGGGCTAAAGTCTTGGCACTATCATAGGTATCCGGACGAGTAGCCAAGACATGACCCCTTGTCCGTTGGGTTAACCCCCAAATGAACCTTTTGATCTTTTTACTTTCAAGAGTGACTAATCCCGGGTAGATAAGGGCGAGATCATCGAATCGGAAGTGTATGCAGCAATGTCAAAACCTTTCATATTCAGGTTCCAGAGCTCGTGCTCTAGTTTCTGCATTTCACCACGGGGACAGTACTCAGCAATGAGAAGTTCTTTAATGGCTTCCCAGCCCATTGCGTTGGCTACGGGTAGGGTCAGTAATTTGACTCGGCCGTTCCACCAAGTCAAGGCTTTATTGATGAAGGTACAGGCTGCGAATTTGACTTTATTGGACTCATCACAGGCACATATTTCAAAAATGGATTCGATTTTCTCGAACCATCGGGATAGGGAAATGACACCTCCAGTGCCATCAAAGGATGCTGGTTTCGCATTCATGAAGTCCTTATAAGAACCCTCCTTTCGGTATCCCTAGTTGCTTTCTTGGTCTTGAGTTTGGTTGCCACCTCCTGAACCACCGGAACCACCGGTGTTTAGTTGAGACATAGCAGCTGCCACTGCGGCGGTAACAGCTTCTTGGAATACCACGGGATCAATTTCAGGAGGAGGTGGTGGCGGAGGGTTGTTGGAGCTGGGTCTTCCTCTGGGAGGCATCTTGATCTAAGAAGATCGACAAAGAGAGAGGATGGTAAGTCCTCTACATTGAATCGATAGATATGGCAGTTATATGTTCCGAATAAGCGATAAAACAGGAAGAAGTTATCGAAGCAGATAAATTATCGCTAACGGAATGATCAGACAACAAAGAATGAACGAGGATTTCTACAAGGGATTGGATCGAGAAATACTCCCATAGTATTTCGTGATTCGTTGCGATACTGGTTCAATGTTTGTGGTATTAGGGTAAGTTTTAGGCATGCCGCACACCACAGTCACTCCCAAGCACATGTTGGTTGTGTCTCGAATGATAATAGTTGGCCAGGCTATATTGTTCCTAGACACAACTACATAACTGCCCAGGTTTAACCGCAGTACACAACACTCATTTACTTATTTTATGTTCTACTTGTGGTTACGGATCTCGACAGTTCGGTATACTTGTATACTTTTGAAAATACTTGTAGTTTAAAGATACTTTTAATTCAGAGCACTTAGGCCCTTTAGTGTTTATAGTTTTATACCATGTAAGGTTTGGTATACTTCATTCACTATAAACAAGGTCTCTGATACCAATCTGTCACACCCCGAAAACTGAAGGTGGAAACATTTCCGGGGCGGACTCCACGTTGAGTATCAAATCCAATGCACATAGTAAGTAAAGTAAAACAACCTTTACATTACATAAAGAAAAGTTTTAAAATTGTTTCAAAAGTAAAGTTGTACAGTTGTGATACATAGTATATATATGAACAAAATGAAACGGGTCTTCTGAGTACTCCGTCTTCGGACAAAAGGATCTTCGGGTACCTCTTCTAACCCTAATCTGAGAACACAAGCGGTTTGAAAATCAGCATAACGCTGGTGAGTTAATAAGCGGTTTTTGTGTTGTAAAATGTCAAGTTTTCGTTCTGTTTCTAAAATGTTACGCACACCAAGAAAATCCCATATTTTCTTAAAAAGGTTGGTTATTCTTTCTCAACATGTAAAGTAAAGTGGTACACTGAAAATACGTTTACTCTTGTGAAAATGTACAGTTAGGTTATCTGGTTTGATATACTATTCTGGTTATGTACCAAAGTATTCCCATAAAAGTCCCATACTTTTCCGATTGTGTGTTACCAATTGTGAAAGATGTAAAGTTATCTGGTTTGTTACCCTTTCCTGGTTATGTAAACATTCCCCAGGAAAGTCCCATACTTTCCTGAATGTTGGTTATCAATGTAAAAGATGTATCTGTAAATCGTGGTTATGTTCAATGTTTCCCCAGGAAAGTCCCATACTTTCCTGAATGTTGGTTATCAATGTAAAAGATGTATCTGTAAATCGTGGTTATGTTCAATGTTTCCCCAGGAAAGTCCCATAATTTCCTGAATGTTGGTTATCAATGTAAAAGAAGTAATATGTTATTCATTATTACTGTTGAGTAAGTCTCTGTTATCCTAATTGCGAGTTCCATAACCATACAATAGACTAGATATGGCAATAAGTACTCCACATCACCTTATGACTTTCGTTACCCTTGAACCCTTTCGGTTCAGCTATAGCTAGCAGCCAGGTGTGGGGTACTCAACCCCGTATAGATCTATACACTCAAGTCACGCTCTCTAAATCCCAGAGATTCTGGTTATGGGTTCAGTCCTCCACTCACGTATCTCTGTGGAGTGTTTGCCGAGGACGTGTCTCCAATCATACAGGACTAACAAATTTACTAGTAATAATATGATAGTCCTCTGCTCGCGTATTTCTATGGAGTGTTACCGAGGACAAAACAGTGTATAGGTTTTATGTTCAAAAGTTCTAATGTCATGCTTTTAACTGATAAAATGTGGAAAACCATTTGTGAAATATATATAAAACATAACAGTTTAAAATCCATTTCACAAATATATGTTTACGTGATCTGCATGTTTAAACGGTTATCAGTGGTAGCAATCAGTGTTAAAATCATATAAAATGTGAAACACACATATGAAAACATGTTTTGAGTACAAGTAATCCCTTGTACTTTGCTTGTGTTCCCCCCTGAAAAAAGTTAAAACAGTGAAAAAGGGTAGGGGTATGAACTCACCAGACGAGAAGGCGCAACTATTTCGGACACTAAACGTTGGTTCGGGGCTTGTTAACACACGAGGTTCCTATTAATATGAAATGGTATCCAAAGGTATCTAATTAGACATTAAACCACTAATTAGATAGGATAATACACTCCAATGAATTAAAACACCTCAAAATGAGTGTTTGGAGTGACCCGGGTGACATCTTCGGACGTGTAATGATGCGAGGGACTTGGAATTTGAGTTTACTCCTCAAGAGTAAACTCCCTAATGGATTTTTTGGCCATATACCCTCACATACATGACTTCACGGCTGTGAACTCATGTTTGGGTGGTTTTGAGTGTTTAATGGCTTGAATGGACATGGGGAATGCTAGTACGGATTTTTCAAATGCCTTGAATTAAATTGAATGGACATATACACCATTTATGGGAGTTCACAGCTGTAAACATGGTGTTTACGGCCGTAAACTCCCCCAAGCTCAAACCAAAATTAATTTTAGGTACTTAGGATAATCACATGTGAGTCTAGTTAATTTTCCAAGTCTTGGTGTGAATTTAGGGCACCATTTAACCTATTATTAGGAGTTTATGGCCCAGGAGCATGTGATTTGGCCGTAATCTCTCAAATGGAGAGTGTTTGATGTGTTTAAGGTCCCCAAACTATTTTTAGATGGTTCTAGGATTTATTCCAAGGCTATTGGTGAAGTTACAAGGCATTCTAACATGTCTAAGTGAATTTACTCCCCATGTTTGAGGAGTTTACGGCCCAAGCACATACCTTGGCCATAAACTCTCTTTTGTCCCTCAAAATTCATGTTTAAGGTGTTCCAAGTCTAGGTTTGTAAGCCTCAAGGTCATATCTAAGTCCCAATGTTGGTTTGGAAGGATTAAATTGCTCAAAAACCCCAATATTGTGTGTTTACGGCCCAAGCTTATTCCTTGGCCGTGAACACATGTTCCAGGTCCAAAATGATAGATTAAACACGAATTTGAAGGATTAAGAGATTACACAACAAGTTAGGGATGTTACCTCAATGATTCGGAGCCTTAATTCAATGTTTTGGTCCTTGAATCTTTGGATGAGGATAGATGTTAGAGAGAGAGAGTAGTGAGATGAAGCCAAAAGCTTCAAATGAAGGCTTAGAACACTTTATATAGTGTCTAAGTTTTGGACACGGTGGAATTCTACCCGATACCGACGTTAGACGGGGCTTTTGATCACACTCGATTGAGTTGTCGTAACCCGATATGGTAAATTCTAAAATGTTTCCAATTATTAATATGAAGTGCTAATGTGAGTTCTAAACATGTTTAGACACTCATTAAGTCATAATAGAAGTCCCACAATTATGACCTAATTAAATAACAAAATTTGGAAACGAAATTGGAAATGGCGTTTGGCTTATCGAAAGGAGTTACGAAAAGAGTTACAAGTAATGATACGGGATTTTCGGGTTGTTACACATACTCCTACCTTGTACACCAGGACTACATCATTGGGATGTAGGTCCACACTCAGACAACCAGTACTCGAGGCATGGAAAAAAAGTATGTCTAATACAGTCAGGACAGATATGTCCAGGGTTAGCCATCGTCTCTCATAATCTTGTGTTCCTTTCCGTGTAGGAAAAACCATGCCTCTGATGAAGCGTAACTAGTCCACAAGCAAGAAACCTACTCTCTGATTCGTTGAGGCTACGTTCCAAGCTGCAATCTCGGCTGTCGTAGCAGCTGTCATGGCTCAACTGAATTCTAACAACGCCAATGTTAGCAAGAGCCCTATCCGAAATTCCGATCCTAGTAGTGGACAGCAACAACCAACCTCTGCATACCCAGCCACTCAAGAACCTCACTCAAATTCACGGAAGAGAAATATCAAGATCGAGGAGGGAAGTACCTCAGCTCAAGGACCTTCCGAAGGGCAACAAGCTGAGACAGTCAATATCCCTACCAACTCTTCCATCCCTACTTCAAGAAGACCATACCTAGGAAACCTTCCCCACTGCAGCAAGTGTAGCTACCATCATCATGGTATATGCCGGGAACTCTATTGTGCTAGGTACCATATATTGGGGCATACTGCTCGCGTCTACATAACCCCGGTTGAGTTCATTACATCAACCACCAATTTGGCGGCCAATCCAGTTTGCCGTCTATGTGGTGAGATTGGACACTTCAAGAAGGACTACCCAACAGAAGGAAACAACAAAGGCACAGGAGGAGCCTAACTCTACTGCTTAGGGAGAAGCATCAAGGAACCCGGTGGATTTTAGTACGTCTCTCGATCTCAGATAACTAACCGAAAACATTAAAAGACTAATTCTAAGTGTAATTATTTCCTATTAAAGGCGAAAGTCGCAGCACTGTTATAAAATATAAAATTCATCAGGTAAAACTATAATGGCTAAACATATACATTACGTCCACGTATAGTTAAGATGGAGAGACCTAGAGTGAGTGAATGCCGCCTCATTTCCTGTTCCTCGTTTGGTTGTGGATTTAAGGTGGAGTCGCTCAGTCAACAGTCGTCCCCATCTTAATTATCCATGACTAGTATATGTGAGGCGATTATAGAAATGCCTCGTAAGAATCCATTCATAGAAAGGTATTCTATTCAGAAACACTCAAGACCCTCTATAGTTCCGCGTCAACTCTATCGGTCCAAGTATCTGCGGTAGTGATACACAGGACGAAACCTGAAACGCCTAGAACTTGTGTTCCTATTCGGCGCATGACTCTATCGATCCTCATTATATATCATGTCGAAGTATGCCAACTTCGACGACTCTATCGATCATGGTTTGATGTAGTGCAGCCATGTGTACATCCATAGTGTTGTGTAAAAAGAACTTTCACCGTAGCCATTTCGGCAAATAAAGGTTCTTCTGAACCTAAACATAATAAAAATAATGAAAACTAATGCGATCCATTGATCGTGTCTTTTATCTCAAACCTTCCGAAGTACCCAGGAGAGGGATACCGCGTGCAGTTAACCAACCCTCCATAGACAAAATCCTTACTATGTAGACATACCTATAGGAAATCGCTAACTACACGAGACGTAATCTGCATCCCATAGGTGAAGGTTTGTTGGAATGGCAGACACAAGCCAGAGTTCACTTAGGAGTGCGAGGACAGGCCAAATAGGAAGTACCCTCCTGCCTCTACTCGGTTATTCACACCTACTTCCTTGCCTAGACCTAAATTTCGGGATGAAATTCCCTCTAACGGGGGGATGATGTGACAACCCAAAGTTTATTCCGTTACATTACCCCATTTCGGTTAACGGAATATTCCATTTTATACAAGTTCCGTTAATTAGAGGCCGCCAAATAAATAAATGTTTTATTTATTTATATTTATGTCCTTATAGTCGTAATAAAATAAGTAAAAGCATGTAAATTACATTTCCATATTAATTTGGAAAAAAGTTAAATTTATTACGACCACTAAATCGGGTGCGACCAAAAGCCCCGTTTAACGGCAGTATCGGGTAGTTTCCCATTGAGCCTCAACTCCAGCCACTATATAAGGGGGAATGGACTTCATTCCACCCTTTTGCACCCTCTCTCTATACTCTCCCTCATAAAGCTCGTTTTTTACTCAAAACCGCGAATTTCCGCCTCCAAAACGTAAGTCTCCTTACCCTAACTTATCCTAAACATCATGGCTTGTTGTTATAGCTCAAAAATCGATCATATAAGCTGTTAAAGAGGAGTTTATGGCCTATGAACCTCCTTAGGCCGTAAACCCCTTAAATGAGGCCAAAATGACCCAAAATTTTCCCTTCAAGCTTAGAAACCAATTGGGGAATTAGCCTAGGAGTGTTTGAACCTTAAAACAATCAATTTTTGGGCATAAAAGAGGGTTTATGGCCCAAGCACATGCTTAGGCCGTAAACACCCTCTAAACTTGTAAAATCAAGTCCCAAACACTCCCAAACCAACCTTAGGCTTAAGACATAGATTAGGGACTTGCTATTTCAGGTTTGGAGCAATTAAACACATAGATTTGAGGGGTAAAAAGGAGTTTACGGCCCAAGCACATGCTTAGGCCGTAAACACCCCCAAACCATGCAAAATGGTGGTTTAAATTCCCCAAATGGCCTTATACCTTCATTATAAATCACTAGGATTGAATCAAGGGCTTAAAACTTCAATAAAACCAAGGGGTAGGAGTTCACAGCCGTGAACTCCCATGGGGTTGTTTCATGGGCCGTAAACTCCCATATGGTCCCTTTAAACACATTAAACCCACTCATACATCTTAGATTTGGACCTAGCTAAATTCTACGATCAATATAAGGCCTTTAAGCATCCTAGAACACCCTCACCATGAGTTTACGGCCGTAAACTCATGGGGAGTTGTCCCAAGGCCGTAAACACTATGTATAGATTTTACTCTTGGAGAGTAAACTCCATTCCTAAGCTATTCACACCCTTAAATGTTACCCGGGACACCCCAAACACTTAACCAAAGTGTTTTCCGCTCCTTAAAGTGCATATACTTGTTTAATTAGTATTAAATGTACTAATTCTATGTGAACATATGTTATCATATGTTAAATAGGTCACTAAGTGTGTCCAAGTCTTTACTTGACACCGAGCACCCAACTGGCACCTTCGTCAGATCCACTTACACCAGGTGAGTTCATACCCCTGAATGAATCTTTTAAATGTTTTTACATGTTTTATAGGGGGGATACAAGTTAAACATGCCAGTTATCATATCAATCACATGTGATTGATAACTCGCATGCACAAGGATTTACCACACTGTAAACTGTTTTACCGAGTAGGATACTATAAATGGTTTTTCTGAAATGTTTTCACTTGTTCAAAACTCTTACTTATACGGTTGTATTGAAGTTCATTTTAAACTGGTTTATGAAAGGTTTCCAAAGAATTTCTAAAGGTTTTTCAAACTTATTTTACCAAAGAATACCAAGTGGTGATTGTCTTAAGTATAAAGGATTTTCCAAGGTTTTTCATCAAAGTTCTTTTTCATGTCGCATGCTCTTACTTGTTAGATACTGCTGCCCTGCTTTTACTTAGTTTAAACTCCTACTTGTTAACGTTTCCACTTCGTGATACACTTATATTAGTTGACGCTTATCTTCACGATTCGGTTATTCCACTATGTACACTTATACATCTCGATTCGGTTATTCCACATTGTACGCTTATACTTCACGATCCGTTTATTCCACATTGTAAGATTATACTTCATAATTCGGTTATTCCACACTGTACGCTTATACTTCACGATTCGGTTATTTCACATTGTACGCTTATACTTCACGATTTGGTTATTCCACATGATTAGGTTATACGTCACGATTTGGTTATACTTCACGATATGTCTTCACTTGTTACACACTCAAGCGTAGTTTGGATGTATGCCTATGCTTGTATAGATGCATATAAATAATGGTTGAAGGAATTAGGAAGGTTTGTTCGCCCTATTTCCTTTTCTTCATTGAGATGTGGTCTGGTGGGATCGGATGTCCGTCCGAAGGTCGTTTGATCATTAAATATATATTATGTATACAAGCATAGACATATAGGTTTACATTAGTCAGTTCAGTTATGAGTCTCTACCACTAGTTCAACACTTATATTGGAAACCCACTACCCACTATTTTCGATGCATCTTCGGGACACGACATTCTCCGTCGTCTAGTTGGTAACCAGAGTCTCTAGTAGGGAGAGCGTACATTGTGTGTATAGATCTATACGGGATTGACACCCCTGCATCCTGACTGCTAGCTACAGTCCACGGCCTACCAAGCCAAGGGGTGAAAAATGTCACAATTTATAGACGCTTGCAGGGCGTCAGGTACTCTAGTATCGGTTAGTATGGTTACGAGTATCCCAGGTTACCTTATAACTCATGGCCTTAAGGTAATGGTATTTCACCAGCATTTTACATTGTGTACTGGAACCCACCCTCAGAGTCACACTGTTTTTAGACCTTGCTAGTTGTATCTTTCATTTGATATTGTCTGCGGCCTTTATTCTCGGTTTTAGACCTTACTAGTTGTACCTTTCATTTGGTACCATCTGGGGTTTGTGTCTATCTTTGTTAGACTGAGCCAGGCGTGTCGTTTGTTCGATACTCTCCTGGAGTCCATGATTCCTTTGCCTTAGTCAGCAGTCCTCACTGCTGAGGCATGTGTTATTTCCCTGATTTCTCTTGCTTTCTTTAATAATCAAATTCTGTATTTTGATAATGATAGCGATTAAGGGAAAACTACTTTTTACCACATAATTTCGTCCAGTCTTGGTAGAAGACTACTTTTATTAAAGAAAATATAGGATTTTCTGTAAAATACTCTAATATAATGGATACTCTAAAACTACCACTTTTATTAAAGTTATTTGAATAAAAATGACACTAAATACTTATGAACTCACCAGTATTTGTAAAAATGTTGATGCTCGCTTTTCAAATAACTTGTATTCTCAGGTCAGTATTAGACAGGTACAATCCAGGAGCTTCTGTTGAAGACTATTTTGTGCCAAGTTGCATTTATATCATTACCTATATTACTTTGATGTATTGTAATGTAAGCTATGTAAAACTATTACTATTAATGCAATGGTTGTTGTACTTTGATTACTATAATGCATGTGTTGTGATACTTGACATGACGTCATCCACCCTAGAACGTTTCCGTCGTTCCGGTTTTGGGGTGTGACATTTACTTCAGCATCGGCAGCCATGGCTGGAACACCAAAAATTAAATCATAATCAAAATCAGATGAATTATAACTTTCAGATTCATCATTTGATTCATTAATAATTGGTTTACGTTCGAAATATTTTTCAACTTGTTTCACATAGTAATCGTCAAAAGTGAGATTAAACGTCTCTTCAACTTTACGTGTTCGTTTATTCAAGACTCTATATGCAACCGAGTTATTTGAATATCCCAGGAAAATTTCTTCATGAGCCTTAGCTTGAAATTTCGAAAGATTATCTTGAGATTCATGATAAAACACCTGCAACCAAAAACATGAAAGAATTTGACATTAGGTGTTCAGTTATTTATGATTTCATACGGAGTAACACTGAAATGATGATGAATAAAGGTTCGATTCTGCGTAAAACATGTTTTCAAAATGGCTTTTACCCATAGATATTGAGGAAGATTTGCATATGTCAACATTGTTCTTGCTGCTTCGCAAAGAGAACTATTCCTCCTTTCAACCACACCATTTTGTTAAGGTATATGTGTTGATGAGAAATTATGTGAAATCCTTTTCTTAGTTAAAAATGAATCAAACACATTGTTTTTAAACTCGAAACCATTATCACTTTTGATTTTTCGAACTTTCTTCTTTAGGCTCGTCTTAATTTTCCTGATAAATCGATCATTATTTGAGCAACTTCAGATTTTAACCTGAGAAAATACACTCAAATAAAGCATGAAAAATCATCAACAATAACCAAAATGTATCGTTTCTTGTTGAGTGTTTCAACAGTTGATGGTCTACAGAGGTCAATATGAAGAAGTTCCAACGGTTCAACAATTTCCTAGTTCACAAGTTGCACATAAAGTATCATTGTCAAACATTAAAACTGGTAAACCTCCAACAAGATCTTCAAATACCAACTTATTCAGATTACAAAAGTTTAAATGTGATAAACATCGATGCCACAACCAGCTCATATCAGTTGGAGCTTTTGAAAGTAAACAAATTGAAGGTTTCCTAACTATAGGTTTTATGTCAAGAGTGAACATATCGCCATATCATTTTGATTTCAGCAACACTTCATTTGTTTCAACATTGGAAATGATACTTCCTTCTTCATTAAACACAACTTGATTGCCAGTGGCCACAACAAGTTGTGAAACACTTACGGTTTATAGTAAACTGTCCATTTGTTACTTTCTCGTATCCTTTTACTTGACATTTGTGATTGTTCCCGAACTTCACAACAACATCATTGTCCAAACTTCTAAAATCTCTTAAATTATCCTTTCTTTTGGTCATGTGACATGAGAAACCACTATCAATATACTATTTCTCATCATATTGCTCGTCACATAGTACCTGCATTTATTAAAAGAATTTAGGTACCCAAGGTTGTTTGGGTCCTTGGTTATTTGTCTGAAAAAGTGAATGAAGTTTAGAACCTAACATCCAATTTTGAACTTTTGTTTTGAAAGTATCAATTAAGTCGACATCATTAGTTAAAGGTATCAAAATATAATTTTTGATAGTTTTGGACTTTCACTGACTTTCTTCTCATCCTTCTCAATGTGTTTGTCCTTCGAGATTGATTGCCATTTTTGAGCTGGAGTTTTTGATTCTTTCGAAGATGAACTTCCACATGAAGTATCATTCAAATACTGTTCATAAGCCTTCTAGATTTAATGTTGTGAAAACTTTCCCGATTGATACTTGTTCCATTTCGTCTCAAGCCAATTATTGATTGGTTTAACCTCATATGAACCTTTTGTATATGAAACTTTAGTGGCTTGTTTTGCAGATGGATCGGAAAATTTGGTGTTTGTGGAGTAAACTTTGCATATGTTTTGGATTTATTATTCACAAATATTTGATTGTCTTCAAACTTTTGAATTTTTTTTAAATTTTCGAACATTTTCAAATTTTCAAACATTCTCAAATTTTCGAGTGTTCTCAAATTTTCGAACATTTTCGAATTGAAGAACCTTATCAAATATCGATTTGTGTTATTTGATGAAAATTTGTTTTGTTTGTTTGATGGTATTGAAAAATATGAATTTGATGTTGAAAAATTTTCTTGGCTTTTTGGATGAAAATTCTTTTGTTGAGCATTTGTTTGAAAAGGCTTTGAAGATGATGATTTTAAAATTTTCATTGAAGTATTTTGAGAGTATTTTGAGAATCAGACGAATTTGGTTTAACGGGATTTTCCTTTTTATCCAAACGAGTTGAAAACTTTGTTTGTGCTGAGTTAGATAACCCTTTTTCAAACATTTTCTTGGTATGTATTTTTGATTGCTTTTCATTTGACACTACTTGCCAAAAAAATTTCTTTCGTGCCTATCTTTGCGAATTTTCATTTTCCTTCAAAAAAAAAATTCAACAAGATCCTTAAATTCTTATGAACTAAGTTTTACAATCTCATTTGTTTCATTAGATTCTTCTTTCAAAATCTCTTTTGTATTTTCTTGTTTTTCAATCCATTTTCGTTGTGGTTTTTGTCTTTGAAAAACATACGAATTCTTTGTTAGATTATTTTCGATAGTGCTTTGATTTGAAAAGAATCATTCGTCTTATGTTTTCTTGTTATCTTCTTCAATTATTTTATTGAACTCCGGTTTGATATTTTCAACATTCCCAGTAGTAACAAACACGTAATTCGGGAATACAACAGTGTTTGTTTCCATAAAATGAACACCTTTTTCAGATAACACTTTGTGGAACCTTTGAGTGCCTCCAAAGACTTGATCAACAACAGTCCGTTTAATAGTTGTTTCATTTGAAACATTCTTTTCTGTTTCAGAATTGTTTGACACTTTGTCTTCATTCTCATCATCAATACTATCTGTTTGACTGTCTCCTACACTCACATGATCAAAGTCAAAAACATTCGAAGTAGAGGGTCTATTAGTGTCATCCTCAACCATCGAATCCTCATAGATTTCTTTACCTTTTGACTTAGATGTGACTTTAATGACAGATAACTGAGAAAAATCGATACTTTCCTCCTCCTCAATTTCACTGATTTCGCTAAAACTATCAGAATTATCATCGATATCAACAAAATTAGATTGAGAGTCAAGTTTCGAATTCTTAGTTCTTTTCAAAATTTTGAGTTGTTCACATTTGGTCAAAGTATCATTTACTATCTCAACAAGTTCATCATCATTCAAATATTCGTCTGTCTTAACAATACCATAAGCAAACCAGTTATCAGACACTTTATCAAATTTTGCTATGGTTTTCTCAAAATCATAGGATAACTCTATGTTCAGCTCCTATTTATAGGAGGCTGAAAGTACAAAAATTACTAAGGCTAAACATTTAAGCTTCGATAAAAAATGCCTTAGCAAAAACATAATGAAAACTTACGAAATAGACAAATACACAAACTTCGACATATTACAAGATATTTCGACTCTATAGGTACCCTTAATCTTTATCAGCTAATCGATGTGTCAGTTATCCACACACGCTCCACCGATCTATGATAAACATTGAGTCACCCTTTGCCACTCTTACTAGTCCATGTTAATGTCCCGGTTACCCACACACGCTCCACCAATGACTTGGTAAGATACAAAGTGTAATTTCATGGGTTAGCACCAATTTCACATTTTCCTAAAGTAACTAAGATTCGGAATTTATAAAAGGTTTAGTAAGTTTATATTTTTCATTATACTTTTAATGAGAACTATAGTCCTTGTCCTACCCATTCAGCTAATGACCCTCCACCAATCAAGGAAGTGGTGGGTGAGAGTGGACACCCATTAAGCTTCCATTTTATAGGCAACAACCTTATACCCCCCTTATAGATCGGCTTCGTGAATGAGACCTACTAATGGTAAAACTGACTTGCTCTTATATATATATATATATATATATATATATATATATATATATATATATATATATATATATATAATTAACTATTAATATTGCAAAGTATAAGGGTTGATTTTAACTTTTGAAACTCTAGGGTTTGGAATTAAAGTGCGTGTGACACTTTACACACATACACACACACACACACACACACACATATATATATATATATATAAATATATAATTAACTATTAATATAATAAAGTATAAGGGCTGAATTTTAACTTTTAAAACTCTAGGGTTTGGAATTAAAGTGTGTGTGAGACTTTACAAATTCCAAGACTTGAGGGCAAGTTTTGAAACTATCAAGACTTTTCATATTCAACAACTTATGAGTTTTAGTGGTTCTTTAATGAAAAAGAATTTTAGAATTCCATAACTTGAGGACAAGTTATGGTGTCCATTGGTTGGCATTTAGATCAAGAATTACACTAACAAACAATTTGCAAATAATTCCTATGATCTACTAAAACTTATAAGTATGAACATTCATATGAACAATTTCAAGAAACATATAAACGTATATAAAACTTGAGATTTTGATAATAACCATTGAAAATGGATTAGCATAATCATTACGACATCAAAAAGAGGTTTTATAAGACCAAAATAGATTAGGGTAATGATTCTAGTCTATTTCCAGCAGCAAAACTCAAAAATTTGCACACAATGCCTCCTACTCACCGAGTGCAAGAACCCACTCGACAAGTAGGATGAATTAACACTTGGACTCGTCGAGTCCCCCCACGGACTCAGCGAGTCCAGTGATCAGTGAACAGTTTTTCGAATTTTTCAAGCATTTTGCATGAAGTATATAGAAAACAAACCTAGTATCTGATACCACTAATGGGTTTTGAGCATTCTAAGACTCATATGGTGTACATGCAATCCTAGAAACCTTGGATCTATGTTTTCTCTATTATACATGCAAATTTGATTTCCTAAGGTTCTCAACCTAACTAGCATGTTATGGGCTACTTGTAATATAAAAACCATAGTAGAATAACATACCTTTTCTTGTGGTTGATTGCTTGGAGTCTTGAGAGCCTAGTACCAATAATGTGGATGCCTCAAATGGAATCACAAATCACCAAACCAACTTGGAAACTTGAGACAATAGTATGCACTTAGTAGAAATCGGCCACCCTTTGTTCTCGCATACACTAGTGCCATTTCATGTGCCAAAGACCTCTTTATATAGTATGTAGGATTAGGGTTACATTCATGTAAACCCTAATACCCATGACCTTTCATTTCCATAGGATCCATGGGTTAAAAACTCCATGGACTATCCATGCAAGCTTAGCCCATCCTAAATGAACTTGGCCCATTCCATATATATATATATATATATATATATATATATATATAAGAGTCCATATTTAATTAGTTACATTTGGTCATTAAATTAATTTCAAATTAATTATTGATCAACACTAATTAAATAATATGATTTGATATTAATATATTATAACTAATAATATATTAATAAATCATAAATACCTTATTCTAGAAAATTATCCATATAAATTGTTTCGGTAAAGTGCAACCCAAATGGACCATGTTGGGTCGAGTGAAGTACATACAAATATAGTTACAGACTTAGACATCTTATCCAACACCAAAGCCTCCTCTTGATCCAAGCTTTAATTATCACCTCTTCTCCTTTAAAGATGCATTAAAAATCACAAGATTGGCTTCTCTCTCACTCTCTAGCTCAAGTGGACAATTAGGGTTTCTCTCAAGGATGTAAAGTGACTGGTGAGGCAGATATGAGGGCTTAAGGCACCTTAAATAGGTCACAAACCCGGGGATTTAGGGTTTCCTCACAAAACGCCAACTCGGCGAGTCGGCTCTCTAACTCGTTGAGTCGGTCATTAAACCCACATGATCAACCCAACTCTATTCTACAAGTCAGACACACAACTCGTCGAGTCACTCATTAAATACCAAATAAATAAATAAATAAATGTAATACCTAGGTGTCGGGATGTTACAAACCTAACATTCTAAAATTATATAATCTCAGAAATATGTAACTTAGCATATTCTCTTACTAGTTAGTTGATGTTAATAGGAACTCCTAAAAGCACAAAGCATGCAGCATTCAAGCATTGAGTAATCGGAATCAAGGCATAACCTAAACAGGCTATCCTGACATTGACTAAATCAATACCAACATGCAAGTGTACTAGCTCATACAATAGGCATATAAAGGCATCTCTCCTAACATTCTATCATACAAATCCTGAGCAGATCCTTAGCCCTAGTCTAGCATACTATTCACAGCTTCATAATTCAAAGCATATCACAAGAACATGTATGAGTATTTTGGGAAAAATTACTTGAGCTTGGTCAATTGCATGCACCACACTCTTTTCTTTTATTAGAAATTACTTCTATGAAACATTTCTTCTTATGAAAAATCGACCAAATCCTTAGTTTTGAGTTCTAGCATACCCGAGAGTATGTCTGAATCCGTCAAACCAAGGCTCTGATACCAACTTGTGATGTCCTGAAACATAGAACCAAAAATTTTGGTTTTCATATTAAATAAACTATCAATGAAACAAGCTTCTCAAAATCATACATCATAGACAAATAAGCGGAAAATTGTATTGTGTGCGATATGATCATCCCGGGATCTTCCTCTTCGAACTGGAAGTACCTAAAACATAAACTAAAAATTATAAGCACAAAGCTTAGTTAGTTTTGCAAAATACCGTATACCATACATATATGTTAGCTCAAGGCTGTATCGAGTCTATTTCACCTCCGGGTTTATTTCACCCTGATGTCTATTTCAACTCATATGTCAGCACAAAGGTTATATCGGGTCTATTTCACCCCCGAGTCTATTTCAACTCATATGTCAATATAATGTTGTACCAGTTCTATTTCATCCCCCACGTCTATTTCACCCCACATACATATAGCAAACATACACACAGGCATACCAAATAAACAAGTTGAGTCATATGTACTACAAGCACATACAATCCCTAGTGTCCTATAGTATATTGAGGAAACTCACCTCAGTCTGCTGACAGTCAAATGGACACTCGGCTGTTGAACCGAAGAATCCCCTAATAACCAATCAAATAAAACCCTAATTAATATTTGGGTCATAAACATAATTAGGACTTAAATCGACTAATCTCGACTTTCAAGGTAAAAGACCATTGTACCCTTCCTTTAATTAGCGTAAAAGCTGCGACCTAAACTCAATGGCACAAAAGCCAATAATGCCCCAATTCCTGAAGGATACTTAAAGCCCAATATGGGCCCAAATCTAAGAAGGCCCAAGACCTAACATTGACCAAAAATCAGAAAGAATTGTGGCTCAATAAGGGCCCAAACCCTAAAGTCCAAAGGCAGCCCAACATCAAAAGCCCATGAACAGGTCGCGTACGCTAAGCATACCCCTAGCACGCCTGACGTACTAGGTCACTACATGGAGTCAGGGATCCACATGCGTACACGCAGCCTACGCATTCGTACGCCCGATGTACGCCCCCGTCAACCACTCCATCCACTAAGTCCTTATTGATTAAGACCAAATGTACAAATTTCAAATATAGACCTTGGGGAACATCTTAATCCATTAAGTCACTAAATTAGTCCTTTTCCATGGCTTAAATGGACTGAAACCTTAGATTTTGCATCCTAATCTCAATAAATGGACATATACTCATGCATGGTTGATCCTCAAACATTAAGGTGCTAAATTATGAACTATGGATCTTAGAAACATCAGGAGGAGCAACTCTTAACTTTTGGAGTGACAACTCCCCACTAGAACTCATGCATGGGACCAAAATGTACTCAAAGCAAACCCTAGACTAGATCTAACAACCGAGTCATTAAGATAGAAGCTTTATACCTTAATGAAGCTGAGAAATAAGAGTGGATTTTGGATCTACAAGCTCGTACTTGATCAGTGCTCCTTCTCCAAGTTTCTTCTTCTTCAAGGCTCACCAAAACATCCACAAAAATATATACACACACACACACAAAGGGTTAAATTTCTTTAGATGAGTTAGGGTTTCGAAATAGGACTCAAAAAGGGAATGAAGGCTGGGAAATGAGAGAACCTTTGGACATAAGGTTGCTTAAATAGGGTCCAAACCCTAAAATTAGGGGTTTTCCCATGATTATGTACGCACAACATACTGGAGGTACACGCATCATACACACTCCCCTCCCAAAAATTACAATAATTCCCCTAAGGACCAAAATTACAAACTAATTACACACCAAGGTTCAAAATGAAAAATACCTTGAATCGGGTGTTACACTTGAAGTTCATTGAAGAGATCGTCTATTCGGGGAAGTGGATGTTGATTCTTAATGGTCAACTTATTTAGCTTTCTATAGTCAATGCACATCCAAAAAGATATGTCCTTCTTCTTGAAAAATAGAACGAGTGCTTCCTAAGTCGATAAGCTTAGTCTGATAAAACCCTTGCCATTGAAGCTGGAAGTAGATTTCATGCATCTCTAATGGTTCCAATCTATAATAAGACTTTACTAATGGGGCAGCTCCTACAAATAGAGTGTCACACCCTGGTAAAGCGAAAACACGAGGCATGATAGCGATAACGGTTTCATTGAAAAAGTTAAGGATTCATCACCACAATCAAAACATTTATATTTTACAATACATGTTTAAAACACATCAAAAATAAGTCTCAAAATAAACATTATTGTTCAAAATCGAAAGACACAATAACATTTTTGTAACGCCCGTAGATCCAGGCTAGTAAATTTAGAGATAACAGGGGTCGAAAACGACTTTTCGACTAAATATTATTTAGATTAAATAATCTTAACCAAGTTTTAGAATATGTCTCAAGGGTTCTGTGCATATAAAGAACGACGAAATCCGAGTTATAACAAAGAAGTTATGGCTCGTCGAAGTTTTACGGCAAAACCGGTACGACACGGGGAGACGTAAATAGTGAATTTTTGATAAATGAATTTTTAGCCTTAGTGATCTAAATAAAATTTGTAATATACATTAAAACGAGAACATACAAAAAAAAAAAGAACGCCCACATCTGACTTCGTCTATGTAAGTTATGAATTTTCTAAGATTTGGCATAGTAGTACACGACCCGAAACTCGAATTTTAGTTCCAGTGGTTTTTGGCCTACACAACCTAAATGATAATTGAAGATCTTATTAATATGAATTAAAAGGTAAAAATACAAACAAAAACAAAGTCCGTATGTAGAAGTTATGAATTTTACGCGGAAATTTAACAGTATAATCTCCTCGTACTGTTAAATTTAAGATCAGTCTAGAATTAGCCGACATAGTCGAAATGAAAGTTGTAGATCTTATTTTTACCTACATGTGGATATAAAGAATGTAAAAAAAGGAGGTCCTATGTGAAAGTTATAGATTATAGAAGTCGGAAGTGTGTTGTGCGAAAATAGGTGATGTGGCATAATCTTGACCATTGCTTTCTCCCCAAGTCTTGCCATTAGATGGTGACATGTGGCACCAAGTTCAGCCACTTTCACCCTATAAATAGAACCTCTCTCACCCTCATTTTCTTCACACCTTTCCTATTCTTTCTTCTTTTTACTCTCTCTCTCTCTCTCTCTCTCTAGAACCTCTCTCTATCCCCAAAAAGCCTAGGGAACCTCCCTAGCATGAGGCGCAAGCCCTAGAGTGATCGACGGCTTCAAGAAGAAGATCTTTTCCGCACGGGAATGCTACTCCAAGCAAAACCCAGTTTTCTATAAAACCCGTTGTATGTGAGCTACGCCTACGCTATTTTTAATATAGCTTTTATTTAATTATAGCAACGTTATTAACAACTAATAATAAGTAATTGGGCTATTATTATGGGTTATATAAGTATTGTTTAATGCTTATATGATAGTAATAATAGCTAGACTATTAATTAGTCTCGACGAATAATAGACTAAACTTTAGTGGTAATAATACTAGGTTTCGTTGAAGGAAACTAGAATCGTTAAATGCGAAGCGCTGCCCGAGTTTGGAATCATAACTTTAACAAGTGAGTGAATAGGTACTTTCATCTTTCACATAGATATGAAGTATTTTAATATAAATTACATGCTATATGTGCATATTGTCTGAATACTTGTTGTCTATGTTGGTGAAAGATTTTTATACATGTTTTAAATGATTTAAACTGTATACGTATTTTATATATACGAATATGTTGGGTATGACATGGGTAGATGAATGATGAGAGATAAAAGATGATGTGAGTAAACATTGGCAGCTATAGAGTTAGTGCCTAATAAACATTGACAACTATGGACTTAGTGCCTATTGGACAAATACTGGTAGCTATGGACTTAGTACCTATTAGATAAACACTGGTAGCTATGGATTTAGTACCCGATGAATATACTATAGCAACTATGGAATTAGTGCTTTACGAACGAGTATTGGCAGCTATGGATTTTTTGTCAGTCCTATAACCCTGGAAGCAAGGGACTTCGGAATAAACGAATAGATGACTCTTAGGATAGATCCTTAAGAGTAAAGAATATAATGGGGGTGGATAATTGGGTTGATTGTTTGATTGTTTAAACATAATAATTATATTATTGTGGGTTGAAAACTCTATGTACTCACCATGTTTCCAAACCTGACCCACTTAGTTTATTTATATCAGAGGTGTTGATATGAAGTCACATTACACTAAGAGATTAAAGAGATGTAGATCACTAGTGTAAATAAATGTAAGTTCCGTTTATGCTTATGTTTCTGTATTGACGATGATATCCCAATGTTTTAAAATGAATAAAAATACTTTTCTTCGGAAATGCTTTGATAACGTATTTATCATGTTTTGTTGGGAAAAAATTCCGCAACATTTTTATTAAAAGAGGTACTCTGATTTTTATAAAGCATAAACAAAATCGGTCTTTTCTGACCGTGAAATTGGGGATGTCACAATTGGTATCAGAGCACTAGTTTAAACAAACTAGGAATATGGATTTATTTCTATACTTAAACTTAAAATGCTAAGCAACGATTGTGAGGAGTGTGTCTAATAGATTTAGGTAATACACCTGAATAGACACAAACACTAGCTTATTTTAGGAATGATGCCTAAATCGCTTTTACGTGCTAAATGATTTGTTATGCTATAGTTTGATCGGATCTATGGTCTGTTGCCGACCGGATCTGGACACCTTTTGTGTTTAGGATTCTAAACGTATGAATACGATATTAGAACTAGCATATAAATTTTTCAGAGTGATAAGGATGATTTTAACGTCAATCCTAATTAAAGATCTAGATTAACCTTATTCGGTGTATAGATCAAGATGGAAAGGACCCGTAGCGGAAACGTGAATGCAAATGAGAATAGGAATCAACCCCTGGTGATTCAGCAAATACATATCGTAGTAGAAGATGTACCCGAGCCAATCACCTTGGCTAGAGTACAAGCCATGATTCAGACTCTGTTAGCTGAACAAAGGGAAGAAATGAGGCGGATATCGAATAGGGACGAACCTACTATGCCCACTGAGCAACCCGAGCTGATTCCCGAGCAATCGGAGGAAGGGAACTACAACCACCAAGTGAGTCAAGTGGGGACTCAAGGTGAACGAAAGGATGGCCCGGAGAGGAGAAACGACAAGGACGGACGAATGCACAAGAATTTCTTGGGTGCGAAACCACCGAGTCTCTCAAGAAGCCTGGGTTGTGATTATGGATTGGATCTCTGAGATGGAGATGGTATTTGAGAGCTGCAGCTGTAGCGAGAAACAGAAGACTGTCTTTGCAGTAAGTCAACTGAAAACTGGAGTCTTGAGTTGGTGGAAGCTATTAGCAGACTCGATGCCACGAGGAGAAGCCCTAAGGACATCATGGGAAGAGTTCTTGGAACAGTTGAAAATGCAATATTGCTTAGATATAGATCTGATAGACCTAAACAACGAGTTTCAGAACCATAAGAAAGGGAAGATGAGTGTTGATGAGTATGCCACCGCATTCACCGAGAGGATGAAGCTATTTCCTTAATTGGTTCCTACTGAACTCTCCAAGATTGATAGGTTTGCTAACAGATTGCCCACTGACTTTGGCCTAATGGTCAGAATGGCAACTACCTTGAAAACAACTGTTAGGGAAGCTAAGAACGTAGAGACCCAGCTAAGAGAAAAGGGTCTAGAAAAACATAAGGCAGGAGAGAAGCGGAAGTTTGAAGGATCTTCAAAATCCAACAAAGAAAGGAAGTTCTCAAAGATTAAAGGGGGAGGAGGAGGTGAAACTAAGTGGTGCGAGAAGTGTAAAAAGAAACACTTCGGGAAGTGCAACGAAGAAGTGACTGGTTACAAGTGTGGAAGGACTGGTCACTATTCCAAGGATTGTACACATAATGATAAGGTATGCTACGAATGTGGAGGCAAGGCACCTGTCTAGAATTTGCCCAAAGAAAAACGAGGCACCAAGGCCAAGGGAATTCCACATGATCCTCGACGAAGCATAAAACAACGCGAGGAACCAAGGATGAGGAACCCATACCCGAAGATCGAGTTATGAGGTAGCCAAAGAGATAGAATCATATAATGTAGCCTATTAGAGGCATAGTCTAGGGTGAACTTGAACACCTATGTAATAGTTTCAAGAAATAATAAAGCCTTCACTTTGTTATCTAATGTGTTAAACTGTTATGTGATTTTCTATCACACCCCGCTAAAGCGGAAACGCAAGATATGACAGCGATAACAGTTTCATTGCAAAAGATAAAGATATATCACCATAGCAGTATTTAAAAGTTTACAACCCATAGCTTCAAAAGAAAAAAATACAAGTTTTTCCAAAATAACATTGTTCAAAGATAACTTCATAAATAACTTCAACACGATGCAACATGCTCCATGATGATGAATCTTTATACCCACTTACTATTTATTTCCTGAAAAAGCATGTAAAACGCGCGTCAACTATGAAAATACTTGGTGAGTTCACAAGTTTATAAAATCGAGCTTGAAATAAGGCTTTTCGTGAATACAGGTACATTGCTTTAATGAGAAACAAAGTTGATTGGTATTAATGAATACAAGTTTATTGCTATAACGAGAAACGAGTTTGTATGTGTATGAGCAAACAATGAGTCTCAACCAAACCTATGACTGAAGCCCTATCGATAGCTATGCTTATCGTTCCATAGATGAATATGGTATCACGCACTCCAGCAATAGGGCGAGTGAGGAGTTGTCAATTCCTAATAGCGCTATCCATAATGACCATTAGCTCAAAGAGTTAATGGTTAGAGATAAGGGAAAGGCCTTAGTATGATAAGTTCTCATGTTCCGTGTTGCATAGACATACATACAGAGACATAGCAATACCATAGCAATCATGTTTGATACAAATCAATTTAAATACAACATGCAAATTATAGTTTTTCTGGACATGCTTTTCAACCACAAAATATAAAAACTGAAAATAGGGGAGTGCGTGAATACTCACAATGTTTCGAGTAGATACAAGTGGTGCCTTGGAATACACAAACGTCTTAATACCGGGATCCTACGACATCAAACACACACTAGTGAGTTTCCATGTCGAAATCTAATGTTAATATACTAAACTCTACATATAGTGAAATGCCAGTTTATGTTCTAATATTGGATTTTATATTGATTGGTTACACACTTTGTGAAATGATGAAATTCTACAAGTCATGCGATTAATACAACTTTGGGATATTAATTTTCCAGATTTAGTAATATAAATTTAAGGGTGTTTCAACACATTTAAAGGTGTTTTATATTCCTAAAAATGTAAAATATTATCAAACAGTTTCCAAAAATTGTCAAATCTTGTATTTTTATTCTAAATGCATTAGAGGTTTTCCAGAAAGGTTTCCTTGAATTTTTGATATGGTTAACTATTTTTCCAAATTTTTAAGCCTTTATAACAACATAAATTCACGAAAAATAGCATTCAAAGGATACGAATTCTCAAACTTTTTATTTTACTGTTATTACACATTACTAAGCTGGGAAAAATATAAAAATAGATTTCCAAGCTGTTTGATTATATTTTATGATTTTTGAGCATTTATTCCAATAAAAATTGAAATAAATAGAAAATAGCTTCCAAAATTACCAAAACTTTTTATTTAACTGTTATTATGCATCACTAGGTTGGGAAAAATATAAAAGATATTTTTCAGTAGGTATTTATATTTTTCTTTGTTTTATCCCCTTAAATAATCATTAATTGAAGAATAAATAATAAACAGTTAAAATAAATTACCAAAATTTTTTGTAACATCATTTACACTGTAAGTATTCTGGGAAAAATAGGAAAAGTTGTTTTCATATTGTATAATCCGGTTTTGGGTATTTATGTGTATTTAAGTGTATTTAATGTGTATTTAACCTTTCAAAATAGGAGAAAAATAGTTTACAGTAGATAAAAATCATCAAAAATTTTGTGTAACCTCCTACCGTACAACATGATATTCTGGTAAACGTTCACGAATTTTGGATAATCAGAACTATTTTTTCTATTTTTAGGCGATTATAATTCCCAAAAATTGGGAAAAATAGGAAGGCATGATGAAAAATTCCGAAATTATTTTTCTGAGTCTACCACTACAGGTAAGAGCTGTAAAAATTGTTAGATAAAATTTTCACGCTCTATAAAGTGCTTTTGTGATTTATTGTACCTAAACAAAAAGAAAATCAAAAATCATACTAAACAGCAACAAAAATCGATGAAATTTAATGAGGGGTCATTATTCACCATAGGGGTCATCCACGAATTTATTCCAGATTTATAGACCTCTGTAAGTATTTTATGTGATTTATGCCCTTGTTTTCTTGTAGCAATTTTAATAAATCAAAGAAATGATAAAAACTCTTGATATTTTCCAGATGTTCATATTACCTTAATGGGAATCTGGAAAAAATTTGGTTTGAACAGAAAAGAACCTTTAGATACTTTTATAAACAAAATCGTTTACATGCTCTATTAACAATGTACTTTGATCATCAAGCTCATTAGCTTGGTGTTCATCACATGCATCACGGTTTGAAGACCATGCATGGACATATGTTTGTCATAGTGATGTTTTTAAAAGAAATACTTGAAAGAATAAGGTGTTTAAAACTTCAAAACTTGTAAAAATCCGAACTTTAGTGTTTGACATAGGTTTTGGTCCTTGGATTTCACCATTAAACAACATGCATGTTGTTCTTGGGTGAAACCCTACCACCATCATCATCAAACTCGACTTCATGAACATGTTTATGAATGTTCATAAAGAATGGTGTAGAAGGAAGAGAAATACAAGAAAAACCTTCTAAAAACAAGAAGAAAAGTAAGGAAAAGTGAAAGATTTTTGTGTCTACCTTGAAGATTAGTCTTGGAGGATGAAGATTTGACTGTGGAGAGGTGTTCTTGGCTGGTGATTTTTGTGAGTTAGAGAGAGAGAGAAAGAGAGTTTGAGTGTTAGAAAGGTGGAGTGTGAGAGAGAGTGAAGAGAGAAGTGGAAGAGTGAGGATTAGGTCTTGATGATTGAGTTTTGGGAAGAGAGAGCATGTGGGAGGGGAGAGTGGCCCGATTTTTTAGTGCATTAAAGCCTCCTCTCTCCTAAATTCAAACTTTATAAAACTCCCTCCTTAATTTTTATAAAAACCTGATTTTTATAAAAGTGTTTTATAGAGCAATTCTTGATTTATTTAAAAATATTGTTTTTAACTAATAAATTATGCTTAATGTTTGATAAATCAAATTTTTATTTCATTGATTATAATCCATAATTTGATTAATAAAAATTTGATATTAGGAAGTTTGTAGCCAAATTTTATAAAGTTTTTAAGCTTTAAGGTTTATAAATTTGGATTTTTGGCTCTTTAGGGTTTTTGGAACATTGTTTTATATTCACCATCATATTGAAATGTAATTAGAATATTTTAATTTATTTTTAGGGTTTCATACCCTTTGTCAATTGTAACAAAGTTTGAAATTTCATTCTAATTATGGTATTGGCATTTCCTATTGTAGTTAAGCAACTTACTAGAATCGTAAGAGTCAAGTATATTAGTCCTAGATCTTAGTTGGATCCTACTTTATGCAAGATTTTTGACCTAATTTATACTACTAGGCCATGGCATGTTGTGCATGAATGGTTTTTATAAAGATGCATGAGTCCGAGAATGACCTAAATTGACAGTTGTCACAGTATCCCCCACTTAAAAGGAATTTCTTCCCGAAATTCATTCAATGCCATCGTTTGTCATCGCATGGGAAAAAGTTGTGGATACTTTTCCTTCGTGAAGTCCTCACGCTCCCAGGTGTACTCCGGCCCGTGTTTTGATTTCCATCGAACTTTCAAAATCGGAATCTTACTCATGTTAAGTTGTTTTACCTCCGTGTCAAGGATTTCTATCGGTTCCTCAACAAAGTTTAGCTTATCATTGATCTTAATTTCCTCCAGGGGTACTATCAATGCTTTGTCGGCTAGACATTTCTTAAGATTGGAGACGTGGAATGTGTCATGAATGGCACTTAACTCTTGGGGTAATTGGAGTTTATATGCTACCGGACCAATCCTTTCAATGATCTCAAAGGGTCCAACATATCTTGGGCTTAGTTTTCCTTTCTTACCAAAACGTACAAGCCCTTTCCAAGGCGACACTTTTAAAAGTACCTTGTCTCCAACTTGGAATTCTAATGGTTTTCGACAATTGTCCGCATAACTTTTCTGATGATCTCTGGCAGCTTTAAGCCTATCTTTGATGATAGTAATCTTGTCATATGTTTCCTGGATAAGTTCGAGTCTATTCAATTGTCTGTCTCCGATTTCTGTCCAGCATAAAGGAGAACGACACTTGCATCCATACAATGCTTCATATGGAGCACATTGGATACTCGTATGGTAACTGTTATTGTAGGAGAACTCAACTAGAGGAAAATGAGTATCCTAATTTCCTTTGAACTCAATGACACACGCTCGTAGCATGTGTTCTAATGTTTGTATTGTTCTCTCTGTTTACCTATCTGTGTGAGGGTGGTAAGTTATGCTCAAATCTATCTTGGTTCCTAGTGCCTTCTGTAACATCCACCAAAATCGCGATGTAAAACGACTATCTTTATCAGAAATGATAGATAGGGGTACACCATGCAGAGAAACAATTTTGTCGATGTATATTTGGGCTAATTTTTCCATCTTGAAATCTTCCCGAATGGGGAGAAAGTGAGCACATTTCGTCAGTCAATCTACTATGACCCAAATTTAGTAATGACCTTTAGCAGTTCTAGGAAGTTTGGTAACGAAATCCATGGATATTGCCCCTATTTCCATTAGGGAATTTCAGGCTGTTGCAACAAGCCGGATAGTTTTTGATGTTCAGCTTTGACTATTGAGCATGTCAAGCACTTTCCGACATACAAGGCAATATCCTTTTTCATTCCAGGCCACCAATAGTACACTTTAAGATCCTTGTACATCTTATCTACTCCAGGGTGGATTGAGTATTTAGATCGATGAGACTCCTCTAGCACTATGTCTCTTAGATCGTTAAACCTTGGAATCCAGACCTTGTCCTTAAAATAACGAACTCCATCAGGTTTGGTTTCAAATCTCTCTTCCAAACCACGTAAAGTTTCGCCTTGAAGATTTTCCTTGAATAACGCTTTCTCCTGGGCATCAATGAATTGAGATTGCAAGCTTATCTGTATTACCATTCCCAAAGCTCTCACATAGGAAGGTTTCACTCTTTCTTTCCTACTTAGAGCGTCAGCTACTACGTTAGCCTTTCCTGGGTGATATCGTATCTCACAATCATAATCACTAAACAACTCTACCCATCTCCTCTGCCGCATGTTTAACATTTTCTGATCTAGGATATGCTGAAGGCTTTTGTGATTGGTAAAAAAGGTGCACTTAGTTCCATACAAATAATGCCTCCATATCTTTAGAGCGAAAACTATTGCTCCTAGTTCTAGATCATGGGTGGTATAATTCTTCTCATGCGGTTTGAGTTCTCTGGAAGCATACGTAATGACCTTATCTTTTTGCATTAACACACATCCTAATCCTTGATGAGACGCATCATAATACACTACAAAGTTCTCTAATCCTTCTGGTAAAGCCAAAAATTGCACAGCTTGTTTTTCAGGATTTGGAACGCCACTTCGTGTTTCTCTTCCCAGAGAAATTTTTTGTCCTTTTGGGTCAAAGATGGTAATGGTTGAGCAATCCTAGAGAAATTTTCAATGAAGCGTTTGTAGTACCTAGCTAATCCTAGGAACTGTCGTATTTCTGTCAGGGTTTTGGGGTCCTCCCATTTCTTTATTGCCTCAATCTTAGCTGGATCTACATGAATTCCTCTTTCGCCGATCACATGACTAAGGAAATGTACTTCCCGAATCCAAAATTCACACTTAGTGAACTTGGCATACAATTTCTTCTCCTTCAACAGCTCCAACACTAGCTTCGGATGTCTATTGTGATCTTCCTTCGTTTGCGAGTAAACAAGTATGTCATCAATAAATACAATCACAAACTTGTCTAGGTATGGTCTACAGACCCTATTCATCAAATCTATGAAAACAGCGGGTGCGTTCGTTAGTCCAAAAGGCATGACTAAGAACTCATAATGTCCATAATGGGTTCTAAATGTTGTTTTGTGAATGTCCCCTTCGTGGATTCTTAGTTGATGACACCCTGACCGAAGGTCGATCTTTGAGAAGTAGGAAGCGCCCTGTAACTGATCGAACAAGTCATCTATTCGAGGGAGGGGATATCGATTCTTGATTGTCAACTTGTTCAGCTCTCTGTAATCAATGCACATTCGAAACGACCTATTTTCTTTTTGAAGAATAACACTGGGGCTCCCCACTGTGAAGAACTTGGTCGAATAAACCCTTTGTCTAGAAGTTCTTGAAGTTGTCTGGATAGTTCTTGCATCTCGGATGGTGCCAGGCGATATGCTGCTTTTGCTACCGGTGCCGCTCCGAGAATTAAGTCTATCCGAAATTCGACCTGTTTGTAAAGGTGTAGACCCGGTAATTCCTCCGGAAACACTTCGGGATAATTTTGAACCACCAGAATCTCCTTGAGTTGCTTAGCTTCAGGTTCTCTTTCTAGCACGTGGGCCATGAATACAATACAATTCTTCTTCAGGTACTTGTGAATCTTTATGCTTGATATAATGTTTAAACTTCTTCCTGGCTTCTCACCATGTATGATAAGGGTTTCTCCATTAGGGAGAGGTATCCTAATGACTTTCGTAACAACCAATGTCCGCTCTATTTTTGGATAACCAATCCATTCCTACTATTATATCAAAACTACCTAGCTCTATAGGAATTAGGTCAATGCTAAAGAGTTTATCAGCTAAATTCAGAGTACATCCAGGAATTATATCATTTTCCCTAATTTCATACCCATCAGCAAGTTCAATAGCATATGTATTCCTCATCTTTTTCGATTTCAAGTCAATTAACGGTCTAAATGCTAAAGAAACAAAACTCCTATCTGCTCCCGCATCGAATATTACTGATGCAAAATGGTTGTTCAGGAGAAATGTATCTGTTATCACCTCAGGGTTCTAACGAGCTTCTTCTGCACCAATCAAAAAGGTTACCCCTCTTGGCCACCCACCTTGATTTCCTTGGAAGTTTTGCCTGGCTTGGCCTTGTCCATTGTTACCAGGCCCCTTGTTCAGTTTGGGACATGCTCTACGGAGATGATCAGTATTCCCGCACTCGTAACATGCCCTTTTTCCATCCTTATTCAACTTACAATACTTCGAGTAATCGCCTTTTTGTTTACAGTTTTGGCACACTGGGCAAGCTCCCTTGTGATGGAAGTTACACTTATTGCACTTCGGAAGCGGTTTTGAGTACTACTTTCGCTCCTGCACTTCCATGACTTCCTGTTCCGGAGTTTTCACTGGTTCTTGCTCCTGGCCTCTTACCATAAAGTTTCTTGAGACTTTCTGCTTCCTCCCTGACTTGCCTCCATACTTCTTCTCTCCCTGATCTGTTGGCTTCCTCTTGCTACTAGAGTTTTCCTTTGTCGATGCACCCATCCTTATCACATCATTGGTTAATCGATTTGCTAGACTTACTGCACTCTGAATAGTAGTTGGACTTGCTGAAGTAACCATTCCTCGATTAGGCCTTCCTGACATAGTTCTAAGACACAAGAGTAGAAATAAGTATAAATACATAAAATAATGTATAATATTTAGTTCACTATTATTTTGAAAATCGTAAGTGTTGTCAAATTAATGGTTTGCATAAATACTAGGCATATAGATTTTAGAAAGCAAAGAAAAGAAAATTCTTTTTATTCAACCATTGACTAAGTAAATTCTAGGGTTTGACCTCATAGTAAAAGTTTTCAAACATAAAATAAACTTCTCATCACCATTTGAAATAGTCATAAAACCAAAACAATATATGAATTCCAAAACTAAAATTTTAAATGTTTTTCCCCAAAAGACACCCAACATGGGTTTTCGTTTCATGACAAAATAAAATAAAATACTGAAATCAGAACCAAGTGCTAATTGCTATCGCAACAAGAAACATCAACACCACAATCATTAATAGCCCTCCAAGCGCATAATATGCCTCTCGTCTAGCAACACTAGCAGTGTCAGTAGCCTCCATCGAATGCTGAAACAGGATTTCCATCCCTGTCATCACTTCGTTCAATACCTCCTGATGCCCGGCTATCACAGCGAGGCTGTGATGTAGGTCCGCTACTATTGAATTCATCCTCCAGGACTCCTCTGGGGTCATACCTGGCTGCCTGACAGGTATCCCTATGACTCGCTGTGGTGGGGGTGCTCTCGGTCCTGCAACGCTGGGTCCTACCCCGCTAGGTCCTGTCGTGCCAAATCCTGCTGTGCTGGTGGCTATCTTTCCTGGAATGGGAAAACTCTTCCTCTCTGTCCTCCGAATGCGAAGCCCATAAAGTGGTGGTTGTGGCAACGCCGATGCAGGTGATGCCTCGCGTCGTTGACTCGGGGCATTGTCATTGTTGATCTCCACCGAGTTTCCTGTATCTTCCATGTCCTCCGATGTGTCTTCTTCTACCGAGGCTGGCGGATTACGTCGTGGGATAATAGTAACGTAGCCGGACTCATCGGCTGAGGCGGTAGCACGGGAAGATGATGATGTTGATATAGTGGACTGAGACATAGTTTCAATGAGATATGAAATAAATGACAATGCATGCTTATAATATGCAATGCTTACACACACCCAAATTAACCTTTTGAATTTTTGAAATAAAGTTTTCTCAAATATTTTTGTTGAACATATTCCCATTATAATTAGCTCAGGCTTTGTATAAATCTTTCCTTAATTAAACATAGGTGATCAGGCTATGTTTAATTGAGGTCCAACGATACAACTCCCGACCTAATTATACTAGTAATATGTTTGATATAAAAAGAATTTATTTATAAGTTTTGGTTATAGGTTGTGTTTTCTTAAAGAAAAACTGATGTTCTCTATAACTTTAGCTCTGATACCACTTCTGTCACACCCCGCTAAAGCGGAAACGCAAGATATGACAGCGATAACGGTTTCATTGCAAAAGATAAAGATACATCACCATAGCAGTATTTAAAAGTTTACAACTCATAGCTTCAAAAGAAACAAAATACAAGTTTTTCCAAAATAACATTGTTCAAAGATAAGCTCATAAATAACTTCAACACAATGCAGCATGCTCTATGATGATGAATCTTTATATCCACTTACTAATTATTTCCTAAAAAAGCATGTAAAACGCGCGTCAACTATGAAAATACTTGGTGAGTTCACAAGTTTATAAAATCGAGCTTGAAATAAGGCTTTTCGTAAATACAAGTACATTGCTTTAATGAGAAACAAAGTTGACTGCTACTAATGAATACAAGTTTATTGCTATAACGAGAAACGAGTTTGTATGTGTATGACCAAACAATGAGTCTTAACCAAACCTATGACTAAAGCCCTATCGAGATCTATGCTTATCGTTCCATAGATAAATATGCTATCATGCACTCCAGCAATAGGGCGAGTGAGGAGTTGTCAATTCCTAATAGCGCTATCCATAATGACCATTGACTCAAAGAGTTAATGGTTAGATATAAGGGAAGGGCCTTAGTACGATAATTTCTCATGTTCCGTGTTGCATAGACATACATAGAGAGACATAGCAATACAATAGCAATCATGTTTGATACAAATCAGTTTAAATACAACATGCAAATAATAGTTTTTTTGGACATGCTTTTCCACCCCAAAACATAAAAACTGAAAATACGGGAGTGCATGAATACTCACAATGTTTCAAGTAGATACAAGTGGTGCCTCAGAATACACCGTCTTAATACCGGGATCCTACAACATCAAACACACACTAGTGAGTTTCCATATCGAAATTTAATACTAATATACTAAACTCTACATATAGTGAAATGCCAATTTATGTTCTAATATTGGATTTTATATTGATTGGTTACACACTTTGTGAAATGATGAAATTCTACAAGTTATGCGATTAATACAACTTTGGGATATTAATTTTCCAGATTTAGTAATATAAATTTAAGGGTGTTTCAACACATTTAAAGGTGTTTTATATTCCTAAAAATGTAAAATATTCTCAAACAGTTTCAAAAAATTGTCAAACCTTGTATTTTCATTTTAAATACATTAGAGGTTTTCCAGAAAAGTTTCTTTGAATTTTTGATATGGTTAACTATTTTTCCAAATTTTTAAGCCTTTATAACAACATAAATTCGCGAAAAATAGCATTCAAAGGATACAAATTCTCAAACTTTTTATTTTACTGTTATTACACATTACTAAGCCGGGAAAAATATAAAAATGGATTTCCAAGCTGTTTGATTATATTTTATGATTTTTGAGCATTTATTCCAATAAAAATTGGAATAAATAGAAAAAAGCTTCCAAAATTACCCAAACTTTTTATTTAACTGTTATTGTGCATAACTAGGCTGGGAAAAATATAAAAGATATTTTTCAGTGGGTATTTCTATTTTTCCTTGTTTTATCCCCTTAAATAATCATTAATTGAAGAATAAATAATAAACAGCTAAGATAAATTACCAAAAATTTTTGTAACATCATTTACAGTGTAAGTATTCTGGGAAAAATACCAAAAGTGGTTTTGATATTGTATAATCCAGTTTTGGGTATTTATGTGTATTTAAGTGTATTTAACCTTAGAAAATATGAGAAAAATAGTTTACAGTAGACAAAAATGATCAAAAAATCTATCTAACCTCCTACTATACAACATGATGTTCCGGTTAACTTTCACGAGTTTTGGATAACCAGAACTATTTTTCCTATTTTTAGGCCATTATAATTACAAAAAATTGGGAAAAATAGGAAGGCATGATGAAAAATTCCGAAATTATTTTTCTGAGTCTAACACCACAGGTAAGAGCTGCGAAAATTGTTAGACAAAATTTTCACACTAGATAAAGTGGTTTTGTGATTTATTGTACCCAAACAAAAAGAAAATCAAAAATCATACTAAACAGCAACAAAAATCGATGAAATTTAATGAGGTGTCATTATTCACCATAGGGGTCATCCACGAATTTATTCCAGATTTATAGACCTCTGTAAGTATTTTATGTGATTTATGCCCTTGTTTTCTTGTAGCAATTTTAATAAATCAAAGAAATGATAAAAACTCTTGATATTTTCCAGATGTTCATATTACCTTAATGGGAATCTGGAAAAAATTTGGTTTGAACAGAAAAGAACCTTTAGATACTTTTATAAACAAAATCGTTTACATGCACTATTAACAATGTACTTTGATCATCAAGCTCATTAGCTTGGTGTTCATCACATGCATCACGGTTTGAAGACCATGCATGGACATATGTTTGTCATAGTGATGTTTTTAAAAGAAATACTTGAAAGAATAAGGTGTTTGAAACTTCAAAACTTGTAAAAATCCGAACTTTAGTGTTTGACATAGGTTTTGGTCCTTGGATTTCACCATTAAACAACATGCATGTTGTTCTTGGGTGAAACCCTACCACCATCATCATCAAACTCGACTTCATGAACATGTTTATGAATGTTCATAAAGAATGGTGTAGAAGGAAGAGAAATACAAGAAAAACCTTCTAAAAACAAGAAGAAAAGTAAGGAAAAGTGAAAGATTTTTGTGTCCACCTTGAAGATTAGTCTTGGAGGATGAAGATTTGACTGTGGAGAGGTGTTCTTGGCTGGTGATTTTTGTGAGTTAGAGAGAGAGAGAAAGAGAGTTTGAGTGTTAGAAAGGTGGAGTGTGAGAGAGAGTGAAGAGAGAAGTGGAAGAGTGAGGATTAGGTCTTGATGATTGAGTTTTGGGAAGAGAGAGCATGTGGGAGGGGAGAGTGGCCCGATTTTTTAGTGCATTAAAGCCTCCTCTCTCCTAAATTCAAACTTTATAAAACTCCCTCCTTAATTTTTATAAAAACCTAATTTTTATAAAAGTGTTTTATAAAGCAATTCTTGATTTATTTAAAAATATTGTTTTTAACTAATAAATTATGCTTAATGTTTGATAAATCAAATTTTTATTTCATTGATTATAATCCATAATTTGATTAATAAAAATTTGATATTAGGAAGTTTGTAGCCAAATTTTATAAAGTTTTTAAGCTTTAAGGTTTATAAATTTGGATTTTTGGCTCTTTAGGGTTTTTGGAACATTTTTTGATATTCACCATCATATTGAAATGTAATTAGAATATTTTAATTTATTTTTAGGGTTTCATACCCTTTGTCAATTGTAACAAAGTTTGAAATTTCATTCTAATTATGGTATTGGCATTTCCTATTGTAGTTAAGCAACTTACTAGAATCGTAAGAGTCGAGTATATTAGTCCTAGATCTTAGTTGGATCCTAGTTTATGCAAGATTTTTTTACCTAATTTATACTACTAGGCCATGGCATGTTGTGCATGAATGGTTTTTATAAAGATGCATGAGTCCGAGAATGACCTGAATTGACAGTTGTCACATTTTCTTACATGGTGAATTGGAAAACTGCGAGACAATACTTGGGACGAGTATGAGTAAGTGTGAAAGGTAGTAGATGCATATACTACCGAAAGCACATGAATCACGCTTGGATCAGGGAAAGTCACAAGGTTACCAAGAAGCTAGTAATTGATACTGTTTTATTCAAGCATATCGTTACCATCATTTCGGTCATGACTAAGAAGATTGTTGTTATTCCGACCCTAGTCGTCATATCGAATCGAGTCCGACTACGGTGAGTATGTTACGTGGTTCAGAGAACCAAGTTTGATGTAGCATATGACTTAAGTCGGAAGATTGAAATAAAAGATAATTAAAGCGATCAGTAGAGGTATCGAGATAGTTGCATGTAGCTAGAAATGCTACCTTTTAAGATGTGATTAGAACATGAAGAAATGTATAGTCTGTTCTAGAAGACTCTAAGAGACCTAAGTCTAAGCATGGGAACATACAATGATATATCATTAGAATATGACACATCGGTCTATTGTAGTAATAAAATAATTTATCTTAAGTTTTTTTAATAAGAAGAAGCAGTTTCCAGTATGGATTGAGATTGTGACTTGAATGTCATAACTTGGAGTCTAACGTGATATAGGGAGCAAGTGCAACCACCTCCTGCAATCAGGAAGTTTTAGAGTTAGATACTTGTTCAAAGAAACAACAGAGTAATGGTTATTACTTAGGACGAAGAGATAATGTATGGAGTCATCATGTGAGACCTGTTTCGTTGATGATTCTGGGACGTAATCATCCTAAGGGGGAGATAATTGTAACGCCCGTAGATCCGAGCTAGTCAATTTAGCGATAATAGGGGTCGAAAATGACTTTTCAACAAAAGATTATTTAGAATAAATAATCTTAACCAAGTTGTAGAATATGTCTCAAGGGTTCCATACATATAAAGAACGCCAAAATCCGAGTTATAACAAAGAAGTTATGGCCTGTCGAAGTTTTACGCCAAAACCGGTACGACACGGGAAGACGTAAATAATGAATTTTTGATAAAGGAATTTTTAGCCTTAGTGATCTAAATAAAAGTTGTAGCATACATTAAACTGAGAACATACAAAAAAATAACGCCCAAATCTGACTTCATATGAAGAAGTTATGAATTTTCTAAGATTTGGCATAGCAGTGCACGACCCGAAACTAGAATTTTAGTTTGAGTGGTTTTTGGCCTACGCAACCTAAATGAGAATTGAAGATCTCATTAATAGCAATTCAATGGTAAAAGTACAAACAAAAACAAAGTCCGTATTTAGAAGTTATGAATTTTACGCGGACATTTAACAGTATAATCTCCTCGTACTGTTAAATTTAAGATCGGTCGCGATTAGCCGACGGAGTCAAAATGAAAGTTGTAGATCTTATTTTTACCTACGTGTGGATATAAATAACATCAAAAATGGAGGTTGTATGTAAAATTTACGGATTTTAGAAGTCGGAAGTGTGCTGTGCGAAAATGGGTGATGTGGCACAATCTTTGTCATTGCTTTCTCCCCAACTCTTGCCACTAGATGGTGACATGTGGCACCAAGTTCATCCATTTTCACCCTATAAATAGAACCTCTCTCACCCTCATTTTCTTCACACATTTCCTACTCTTTCTTCTTTTTACTCTCTCTCTCTCTAGAACCTCTCTCTAGCCCCGAAACCCCCCGAAAAGCCTAGGGAACCTCCCTATCACGAGGCGGAAGCCTCGGACTGCTCGACGGCTCCAAGAAGAAGAGATTTTCCACACGGGAATGTTGCTCCAAGAAAAGCCCGGTTTTCTATAAAACCGTTGTAAGTGAGCAATGCCTACGCTATTTTTAATATAGCTTTTATTTAATTATAGTAACGTTATAGAGAACTAATAATAAGTAATTGGGCTATTATTATGGGTTATATAAGTATTGTTTAACGCTTATATGATAGTAATAATATCTAGACTATTAATTAGTCTAACAAATAATAGACTAAACTTTAGTGGTAATAATACTAGGTTTCATCGAAGGAAAATAGAATCATTAAAAGCGAAGCGTTGTCCGAGTTTGGAATCATCACTTTAACAAGTGAGTGCATAGTTACGTTCATCTTACACATAGATACGAAGTATTTTAATATTAATTACATGCTATATGTGCATATTGTCTGAATACTTGCTGTCTATGCTGGTGAAAGATTTTTATACATGTTTTAAATGATTTAAACTGTATACGTATTTTATATATATGCATATGTTGGGTATGACATGGGTAGATGAATGATGAGAGATAAAAGATGATGTGAGTAAACATTGGTAGCTATAGACTTAGTGCCTAATAAACATCGACATCTATGGACTTAGTTGTTGGTGCATGTAAATGCTCCACAAATAATGAGTGATTATTAGGTTGTAATTTTCCCTTTATTTGTATTGTTGGTGTAAATATTCTCCCTCCTATATAAATGGAGAGTTGGTCACTTATAAAGTTAGCTAGCTCATTTCTTTTCTAAGTTAGACAATACACTTCTCATAATGTAATCTCTAGAGAGAGAAAGTGGTGGGTTCTCCCCACCTAGGGAGATTTTCTCTCCCACCATGTTCTTCATGAAATATATGATCATTCTCTCTTGTTCTTACTTCTTTTTATGAACTCATATTACGTTCTTCATGTTCATACTTCCAAAAACACGATTAATCTCGAGATATCCTTCTTCCGCACTCACCGTTCGTTATAAAAATGGGTCTCTACACTAGTGCCTATTGGACAAATATTGGTAGCTATGGACTTAGTACCTGATAGGAATTGGTAGCTATGGACTTAGTACCTATTAGATAAACACTGGTAGCTATGGATTTAGTACCCAATGAAAAAACTATAACAACTATGGAATTAGTGCTTTACGAACGAGTATTGGCAGCTATTGATTTAGTGCCAATCCTATAACCCTGGAAGCAAGGGACTTCAGAATAAACGAATAGATGACTCTTAGGATAGATCCTTAAGAGTAAAGAAGATAATGGGGATGGGTAATTGGGTTGATTGTTTGATTGTTTAAACATAATAATTATATTATTGTGGGTTGAAAACCCTATGTACTCATTAGGTTTCCCAACCTGACCCACTCAGTTTATTTATATCACAGGTGTTGATATGAAGTCACATTACACTAAGAAATTAAAGAGATGTAGATCACTAGTGTAAATAAATGTAAGTTCCGTTTATGCTTATGTTTCTGTATTGACGATGACATCCCAATGTTTTAAAATGAATAAAAATAATTTTCTTCGGAAATGCTTTGATAACGCATTTATCATGTTTTACTGGGAACAAATTCCACAACACTTTTATTAAAAGAGGTACTCTGATTTTTATAAAGCATAAACAAAATCGGTCTTTTCTGGCCGTGAAAATGGGAATGTCACAATTTTCGCTTGATGCAACATACTTACGATGATGAATCTTTCCACCACTTACTAGTTATTCCCTGAAAAAGCATGTAAAACGAGAATCAACTATAGAAATAGTTGGTGAGTAAACAACTATACAAAAAAAATATGGTTTCATGTATGATAATGAAAATTTTGATAAAAGCTTCCATATCTGAAAGTGCATTGATAACATGAGATATAAAGTTCATTGCTAATACGAGATACAAAATTCATATGTGAATGATGATCAACCCATGAGTTAACAACACAAGCCTAAAGATTGGGGGTGACCTATATAGATCTACGTGTATCGCTCAAATAGATAGAAATAATAAAATGCACTCTGCGAACTGTGTGAGTAAGGAGTTACCTGCCTCCTAATAGCGGTATCCATAATGACCATCGGGTCGAAAGTGTCAATGAATGGTGTAAAATGTTCCAGGGACTTAACCGCGATAATACCTCATGAATCAAAATAGCACACGCATACATAGAAAAATATAGTAACTAAGTTTGATACAAATCAAATTTAATACAACGAACAATAAATAATTTTTGAACATGCTTTTTCACCACAAAACATAAAAACTGAAAATAGTGGCTGTGAATACTCACAATGTTTCAAACGTTACAAGTGATGCCTCGGGATACACCAACACATCTTACTACCAGAATCCTATGATAACAATACGCTCTAGTGAGTTTCTACGTAAAAAATCTAACACTAGTATACTAAATTCTACTTGGTAACAAATTTTTCTGAAGTGTTGAAATTTAATAATTCATGTGGTTTAAAGACAATTTTAGGTGGTATTTTTCATATTTTTGTATTATTAATTGTAGAGCATTTTAATACTTTTAAATGTGTTTTAACTAATTAAAATCCAAGAATATTATCAAACAGTTTCCAAAAATCTTTAAAGTTTATATTTTCTTTCCATCTACGGTTATGGTCTTCCATAAATTTTTTCTTGAATACTTAATATGTTTAATTATTTTTCCTTTATTTAATTCCACAAAATAACATAAATTCATGAAAAATACCAAATAGTTAAGACAATTCTCCAAACTTTTTGTCTCACTTAAGTATAATGTATACAAGCTGGAAAAATTATCAAAAGTGGTTTTCATATAGTAGTGTCAAGTTTTCATGATTTATGTGAATTAAACGTAAGAAAAATAGTATAAATAGTAAACTGATTAGATAAATTTTCAAAAATTTTGTACAATTGTTATTTAATGTATACAAATTGAGAAAAATATTGAAATTGATTTTTAAATAGCTTAGGCTGATTTTATGATTTTTGTGTATTTAGTTCAAGTTACGTTGTTGGTCAATGGATTTTCCAAGCTCACTGCACTTTGAATGGTAGTTGGTTTTGCTAAAGTAACCATTCCGTAAATCTCTAGTGACGAACACTAGATGTAGTGATCGATCCGTTTCTCCTCAGATGTGGCCTTGTAAGGCAGCAACTTTGTAAGTTCGTGGAATTGGACTGTGTACTTCTTTATCTGCATTCCAACCATGTAATGATTCTAGAATTCAGACTCATGCTTCATAATTTCATCTTTAGGACAATACTCCTCTATCAGTATCCTTTTTTCGGTCCTCCCAAGTTAGTTGTGTCACACCCCGAAAACCAAAGGCGGAAACGTCTCTGGGGTTGACTCCAAGTTGAGTATCAAATCCAATGTACATAGTAATCACAGTAAACAAACATTACATTACATATATATGAAAGTTTACATTTGTTTCAAAAGTAAAGTTATACAAGATATACATATACATCATATTAACAAAAGTTGAGACGAGTCTTCCACGCATTCCGTCTTCATCAAAAGAGATCACCGGGTACCTGTCTAACTTGGACCTGAGAATACAAGCGGTTTGAAAATCAGCATAAAGCTGGTGAGTTCATAAGCGGTTTTGGTTTATGAAAATGTATCAATTTCCTTTAGTTTCCGAAAATACTTGTTATCCAAGAAAATCCCATATTTTCTTATGTGAAGTTGGTTAAGTTATCATTTGTTACCAATTCGATTATGTATTGTATTTTACCCCAGGAAAATCCCATATTTTCCTAATTGTAAGATCGATTGTATAACACAAAGTATAGTTTAACACATAAAACTATATAATGAAAATCTTGAGATCACTATCCCGAAAGACATATAAGATAGTTGACGCATCTGAAAGTACAGGTTTAAGATCATGGGACTATCATCCCGGACTAAACACGAGATAAGTTGATGTATATATGTAAATATAGATTGAAACCATGGGATCACTATCCCGAATAAAATACAGATTTGGAAAACCATGGGATCACTATCCCGTATAAGATATAGATTTAGAAAAACCATGGGATCACTATCCCGTATAAGTTATAGATTTAGAAAAACCATGGGATCACTATCCTGTATAAGTTATAGATACAAAACCATGGGATCACTATCCCGTATAAGTTATAGTTAAAAACCATGAGGAAAGACATCCCGTACAAGTTATAGGCATAAAACCATGGGATCACTATCCCGTACTAGATACAAAATAGTTTGGTTAATACCATGGGATCACCATCCCGAAAGAGATATAGAAACATAACCATGGGATCACTATCCCGAAAGAGATATAAGATATAGATGCAAAACCATGGGATCACTATCCCGAACGAGATATAGTTTCTGAACCCAAATTGTGAATAAGCTGATATTAATACATTTTGTGAGTCGGGTAACCATACTAATACGACAACGTGACCTCCTTGACGTTTGTCAGACGTCGAAACGATATCCAAAAATTTGTCACCCCAGGCGTGCCCGCCTAACTGTAGCTAGCAGTTTAGGTGTGGGATTCTCAGTCCCGAATAGATCTATTCACAAATTCCGCGCTCTCCCTCCAGGAGACTCTGGTTACACTTCCGGGGAGGATTTACTGATCATCCATAAAGGGTAGTGACTATCTCACAAACTAGTACTAAACTATTCACAGGGTTCTCATAAGATATCGACATACAGAAGATTATGAAACATAGTACAGTAAGTATAGATACATACAATGAAATTATCTGACAATACATTCAAATGATACGGAGATAAACTGAATCAGACATAGTTTATCTAATAACTTTATATGGATATCAACATATGATAGAAAGAACAGTAAAGACGCCCAAATTATTCCCATAATAATTTGATTAGTTTGATTGTTTCCTTAACTAAAATCCATTTAGTTGTAATTGAATAGTCATTTCTTATGCTCAGCAAAATACATAAGGAGTAAAAGAGTTTATAAGTTTGTCAGATATAATTTGAATCATATCAATGTTATGATTTGAAAACAGTTATAGTTTGCTTGTATTCCCCCCCTGAAAACATTGAAAACAGTGAAAAAGCCGTAGGGGTATGAACTCACCGGACGAGATATGAGACGGTTTGGATGCTAAGAGTTGATCCGGGACTTGTAAACAGACGAGGTTCCTAATTATGATGTAAAGATACACATTTGTATCTAATTAGGACTTAGATTGATTTTTGGATAGGGACAATTGTTTCAAGTCGCTAAAACACTCCGATACAAGTGTTTGGAGGGACCCGGGTGGCGTTTAGGGACATGAATGATGCGAGGGACTTGGGAAATGAGTTGGGACTTCAAAGGAACACCCCCTTTAGGGAGTTACGGCCAAAACACCCATTCCCCATGAGTTTACGGCCATAAACTCATGATGGGTGGTTTATGGTGCAATTTAGACTTCCAACACTAAGGGGATAATTTCTAGACTTGGTTTAAGGACTTGAAATGATTTTAAAACATCAAATAGACCCATTTATGGGAGTTTACGGCCTAGCATGGCTCCATGGCCGTAAACTCCTATTTATCCAAGAAAATGATGTTAAATGGTTCCAAAACAAATCACATGTGATTAATAGAATTATTCCAAGGCCTAACATGAGTTTGCATGGGACTTTTGAGGGGTTTATGGAGTTTACGGCCCATGAGACCCCCCCTCATGGCCGTAAACTCTTCTATAGAGTGCTACAACGTGTTTCAAGGCCTAAAACTTGCATGGAAGGACTTCTAAAATTCATCTAAGGGCCTTAGGGGTGTTTGGTTTGCATTCTAACACCATGAATCATGGAGTTTACGGCCCAAGCACATGCCTTGGCCGTAAACTCACATAATTCCCCCAAAAATCATGTTTCAAGTGTCCAAATGCAAAAGCCAATGTTCTATAATTCATATCTAAGCCATACTAGGGATTTGGAAGGGTTTAAGGGCATGAAAACCCTAATTATATGAGTTTACGGTCCAAGAATGATCCTTGGCTGTAAACTCCTTTAAACATCACAAAATTCATGTTTTAATTGTTTAAAGTCCATATCTTGAAGTCCCTTGGCCATATCTAAAGTCCAAATCAGCTTAGGAAGGAGTTTAAGGGCTTAAAACCCTTCAAAATGGTGTTTACGGCCTAGGCAACCTCCTGGGCCATAAACTCCAATATGTTGTCCCATTTCATGATTAAATGTCGAATTTGGAAGCCAAATATGCTATAGATTAAGGCTAGGAGGGTACCTTAAGGATTTGAGGCCTTAAAATTGAGTTTTGGACCCTTAATCTTTGGATTTTGGAGAGAGGTTAGAGAGAGAGTAGTGAGAGAAGGAAAAGCTTCAAATGAAAGCTAAAACACGTTTATATAGGTCTAAAAACTTGTACGCAGTGGAACTCTACCCGATACCGACGATAAACGCGACTTTTGGTCGCACCCGATTAAGTTACCGTCACCCGGCGGGAACATTGTAAAACTTATGAGATAATTATATTCGGGCTAATTACGAGAGTTCCTGAGTGATTTAGACACTCATTAAAATAAAATAAACATATAAGTTTATATAATTAACTCCAAAGAGAAAACGGAACAAATCTGATAACGGCGACTTTCCGGGTAGAAGGGGTTTTGGCGACGAACAAATCTCGAGTTGTTACAAGTTGATATGCTACTGCACCGCCTCAAGTTTGCACTTGTGTATTCCACCCTGTCAATGCCCTATACTGGAGTAGAAAAGTTGCATAATCCACTTGATTGCATTCAGGGCAATTACTAATGTGAAGGACGACTCCATACATTCAATCCATTTCAGCAATCTGATTGTGCTTTCTTTCCTATGGGACTCCTTAGGTTTACATACCAAAAAATACTTAGAGTTGCACTCCCTTTTACTGTTACCTTGATTTCCTCTCAAATTTCCTTGAGTAGCATTTAGGTCTGCAGTCACTTCTATGACAATGTTGGGTATTGCTGCCATAGTTGTGACAACTGTCAATTCAGGTCATTCTCGGACTCATGCATCTTTATAAAAACCATTCATGCACAACATGCCATGACCTAGTAGTATAAATTAGGTCAAAAATCTTGCATAAACTAGGATCCAACTAAGGTCTAGGACTAATATACTTGATACTTACAATTCTAGTATGTTGCTTAGCTACAATAGGAAATGCCAATACTATAATTAGAATAAAGCTTCAAGCTTTGTTATAATTGAAATAGAGTATAAAACTCTAAAAAAATTACAACATTCTAATTATACTTCAACATGTTGTTGAATATCAAACAATATTCCAAAAACCCTAAAGACCCAAAAATCCAAATTTATAAATATTAAAGCTTAAAAACTTTATAAAATTTGGCTATAAACTTCCTAATATCAAATTTTATTAATCAAATTATGGATTATACCAATGAAATAGAAATATAAATTACAAGTATTAATCATAATTTATTTGTTGAAAACAAGATTTTTAAGTAAATCAAAATTGCTTAATAAACATTTTATAAATATGAATGTTTTTATATAAAATATAGGAGGGAAGTTTATAAAGTTAAAATTTAGGAGAGAGGAGGCCTAAATGCATGCAAGATCCGGACATCCCCTCTCCCCATGCACTCTCTCTTCCCCAAAATCCAATCATTAAACTTATTCCCTCACTCCACCTGGTCTCTCTTCACTCCCTTACACTCCACCCTTCACACACTTCACTCTCTTCTTCCTCTCTCTCTCTCTCTCTCTCTCTCTCTCTCTCTCTCTCTCTAAACTCTCGAAAATCCTCTCAATCTTCTGCAAAATTTCGAGATTGTGAAGCCCTTGAAGTGTTCTTACTTCTCTCAAGGTCAAAACCAAGGTAAACAACAACATCTTCTTCCATAGTTTCATGGTTAAACTTCTTTTCTTCTTAGTCTTCTCTACTTTTCGGATTCTATGCCTTTCCATGGCTTGAAATATTTATTCTCCCCTTGTGTTTTGTAGATTCTCACCATAACACAATGCATGTGTTTGAAATGGTGAAAATCCGGGATCAAACCCATGCAAGGAGTGAAAAAGATGCACATATGATCATGTGACATCAAAATCTAATATTTCATGTTCTTCTCCATTTCTTTTGTGTTCATGCATGACCAAAAGCATTTAAACCATTTCTAGTACATCTTGGATGCTCATTCATTCCATGCATGTGTTAGAAATCGGACCTTACCAAAGGCATGCATGATGTTCTTGTTGAAATACCCTAATAATGCACATAAACAAACAAGCAATCTGCCAGATTACTTTGTTCGACTTTGAACGGCCATAACACAGTCATTTCTTAACCAAATCATGATATTCTTTTTGTATTTGTTAGTTCCACGAGTTAACTTATAAACCCAACTGGTCTCACTGTAAAATATTAAATATCCGATTTTTGGCAGATTTTACAAAAAGGTTGCGCATACAGCTCTTTTTCTGTGATCACTATTTTTATCTTACATAATCAATGTCCTTAAACCCAACCATAAATCTGAGGAAAAATACCTTAGCAACTTAACATATCTAGGGAATGATGGTTGAAATTTCATGGCTTTAAACCTCACTGAATGGGCTACACGAATTCATGAACTTCAGCCACATCTACACTTCATGCATTATTGCATGCAACTTTTCTTAAATTGTTTGGAATCATTACCATCATTTCTCTTCTGAATACATTTTTAACATTTTCCTTTTGAAAGCCCTTGCATGCATGAGATAATCTGGAATATTTCAAGAGCTTTTGTTATTTCTTTGATTTATTAGAATTATTGCTAAAACCAATGGCATAAATCATATAAAATACTTCCAGAGGTCAATAAATCCTAAATAAATTAATGGATGATCCTTATGGGGAATAATGACCCCTCACCAAATTTCAGAAAATTTTCTTACTGTTTCAGACGACTTCAAATTTTCTTTTGTTTAGGGCATGATAAATTAGAAAACCACTTTAGAGGATGTGAAAATTGTATCTAACAATTTTTGCATACCTTTCCTGTGATGGGTGACTCCAGAAAATAGTTTTAAGATTTTTCATCATGTCTAGCTATTTTTTCCAATTTATGGTAATTATAATGGTCTAAAAATGGGAAAAACAGTTCTGATTATCCAAAATTAATGAAAATTTACCAGGATATCATATTATACAGTAGGAGGTTACATAAATATTTTGAGGATTTTTCGCTACTGCAAACTATTTTTCTCTTATTTTCTAAAGTTAATTGCATTAAAATACACTTAAATACACATAAATACCCAAAACTAGTTTATACATTATGAAAACCACTTTTGATATTTTTCCCAGGTTATTTATACAGTAAATGATGTTACAAAAATTTATGGTGATTTATTCTAACTGTTTAATATTATTTCTTTAATTTATGACTATTTAAAAGAATAAAACAAGGAAAAATAGAAATACCCACTGAAAAATATCTTTTATATTTTTCCCAGCCTAGTTATGTATAATAACAATTAAATAAAAAGTTTGGGTAATTTTGGAAACTGTTTTCTATTTATTTCAATTTTTATTGGAATAAATGCCCATAAATCATAAAATATAATTAAACATCTTGAAAATTCATTTTTATATTTTTCCCAGCTTAGTATTGTGTAATAACAGTTAAATAAAAAGTTTGAGAATTTTTATCCCTCGAATGCTATTTTTCGTGAATTTATGTTGTTATAGAGACTTAAAATTTGGAAAATTAAACTTCCAAAGTTGTAATTAATCGCACGAGTTGTAAAATTTCAATATTTCAGAAAAAGTGTAATCAATTGATATAAAAATCCAATACTAAAACATAAAATTGGCATATCCCTATATGTAGATTTTAGTATATTAGCATTAGATATCGACATGGAAACTCACTAGTGTGCATGTTTGATATCGTAGGATCCCGGTAGTAAGACGTTGGTGCATCCCGAAGTATCGCTTGTGCCTACACAAAATACCGTGAGTATTCACGCAATCCCTTATTTTTAGTTTTTATGTTTTGGGGTGGAAAAGCATGTCCAAAAAACTATTGTTTGCATGATGTATTTAAATTGTTTATTATCAAACATGATTGCTATTGTATTGCTATGTTTCTTTATGTATGTTTATGCAACACGGAACATGAGAACTTATCGTACTAAGGCCCTTCCCTTATCTCTAACCATTAACTCTTTGAGCCAATGGTCATTATGGATAGCGCTATTAGGAATTGACAACTCCTCACTCGCCCGAATCGCTGGAGTGCATGATACCATATTCATCTATGGAACGATAAGCATAGATCTCGATAGGGCTTCAGTTATACGTTTGGTTGAGACTCATTGTTTGCTCATACACATACAAACTCGTTTCTCGTTCTAGCAATAAACTTGTATTCATTAATAGCAATCAACTTGTTTATCATTAAAGCAATGTACTTGTATTTACGAAAAGCCTTGTTGTACGCTCGATTTTATAAACTTGTGAACTCACCAACTATTTTCATAGTTGACGCTCGTTTTACATGCTTTTTTAGGAAATAATTAGTAAGTGGATGTAAAGTTTCATCATCATAGAGCATGCTGCATCGTGTTGAAGCTATTATGAAGTTATATTTTGAGCAATGTTATTTTGAAAAACTTGTACTTTGTTACTTTTTAAGCTATGGGTTGTAAACTTTAAATACTGCTATGGTGATGTATCTTTATCTTTTGCAATGAAACCGTTATCGCTATCATACCTTGCGTTTCCGCTTTAGCGGGGCGTGACAGAAGTGGTATCAGAGCTAAAGTTATAAAGAAAATCGGTTTTTCTTTAAGAAAACACAACCTATAACTAAAACTTACAAAGAAATTCTTTTTACATCAAACATATTACTTGTATAATTAGGTCGGGAGTTGTATCATTGGACCTCGATTAAACATAGTCTGATCACCCATGTTTAATTATGGAAAGATTTATACAAAGCTTGAGCTAATTATAATGGGAATATGTTCAACAAAAATATTTTAGAAAACTTTATTTCAAAAATTCAAAATGGTTAATTTTGGTGTGTGTAAGCATTGCATATTATAGGCATGCATTGTCAGGTATTTCATATCTCATTGAAACTATGTCACAGTCCACTATGTCAATATCGTCATTTTCCCGCGCTACCGCCTCAGCCGATGAGTCCGGCTACGTAACTGTTATCCCTAGACGTAATCCCCCCGCCTCGGTAGAAGAAGACCCATCAGAGGATATAGAAGATACTGGGAACTCGGTGGAGATCAGCAACGACAACGCCCTGAGTCAACGACGCGAGGCATCGCCTTCATCGGTGTTGCCACAGCCACCGCTTTATGGACTTCGCATTCGGAGGATGGTGAGGAAGAGTGTTCCCATTCCAGGAAGGATGCCCGCCAGCATAGCAGGACATGGCTCGGCAAGACCTAGCGGAGCAGGACCCAGCATTGCAGGACCGAGAGCACCGCCACCACAGCGAGTCATAGGAATACCTGTCAGGCAGCCAGGTATGACCCCGGAGGAGTCCTGGATGATGCATTCGATGGCAGCGGATCTACATCACAGTCTCGCTATGATAGCTGGGCACCAGGAGGTATTGAACGAAGTGATGACAGGGATGGAAATCTTGTTTCGGCATTCGATGGAGGCTACTGACACTACTAGTGCTGCTAGACGAGAGGCAGGTCATGCGATGACAGCATATTATGTGTTTGGTGGGCTGTTCCTAATTGTAGTGTTGATGCTTCTTGTTGGGATAGCGATTGGCTTTTGGTTCTGATTTCAGTATTTTATTTTATATTGTCATGAAATGAAAACCCATGTTGGGTGTCTTTTGGGAAAACATTTAAAACTTTATTTTAGGATTGATGTATTGGTTTGGTTTTAAGATTATTTCAAATGGTAATGAAGAATTTTATTTTATGTTTGAAAACTTTTACTATGAGGTCAAACCCTAGAAATTATTTGATAAATGGTTGTATAAAAATATTTTTCTTTCTTTTCTTTCAAAATTCTATATGCCTAGTATTAATGCAAATCAATGATTTGACAACACTTACGGTTTTCAAAATAGTAGTTAACTATATATTATACATTATTTTATGTATTTATACGTATTTCTTCTCCTGTGTCATAGAACCATGGCAGGAAGGCCTAATCGCGGGCGCCCACAAAACGAAACACCCGATGTTGCTCAAGTTGTAGCACAACAACTCATGCAAGCAATCCCAAACATTGTTACTCAAGTGACTGCAGGACTTAATGCTAACCAAGGAAGTAGTGGAGGAAACCATGGAAACAATGAAAGAGAATGTAACTACAAGTCCTTTATGGCCTGTAAACCTAAGGAGTTCCATGGAAAGGAAGGTGCGGTCGGGTTGCTGAAATGGATTGACAGCATGGAGTCGGTCCTTCACATTAGCAAATGCATCGAGTGCAACAAAGTTGAGTATGCAACCTACCTACTCCAAGATAGGGCATTGACCTGGTGGAATACCCTAGTGCAAACCCGAGGCCATACAGCGGCATACCAGCTAACCTGGGAAGACCTAAAGAAGCTGCTGATAGAGGAGTATTGTCCCAAGGATGAACTTCAGAAGCTTGAAACTGAATTCGGGAACCATTCTATGGTTGGAACACAAATAGAAAAGTACACAGTCCGATTTCATGAACTAGCAAAGCTGGTACCTCACATGGTTACTCCTGAGGAGAAACGGATAGATCATTACATCTGGGGTCTGGCACCAGAGATTCGGGGAATGGTTACCTCAGCAAACCCAACTACCATTCAAAGTGTAGTAAGTCTAGCAAATCGACTAACCAATGATGTGATAAGGATGGGAGCATCGACAAAGGAAAGCTCTAGTAGAAGGAGGTAGCCAACAGATCAGGGAGACAAGAAGTATGGAGGCTAGTCAGGGAGGAAGCAGAAAGTCTCAAGAAACTTTATGGTAAGAGCCCAGGAGCAAGAACCAGTGAAAACTCAAGAACAGGAAGTGCAGGAGCGAAAGCAGTACTCAGGGCCACTTCCAAAGTGCAATAAGTGTAACTTCCATCACAAGGGAGCTTGCCTAGTGTGCCAAAACTGTAAGCAAACAGGCCATTACTCGAAGTATTGTAAGATGAATAAGGAGGAAAAAAGGGCATGTTACGAGTGCGGGAGTACTGATCATCTCCGTAGAGCATGCCCCAAACTGAACAATGAACCTGGTAACAACGGACAAGGCCAAGCCGGACAAAACTTCCAAGGAAATCAAGTTGGACGGCCAAGAGGTGTAGCCTTTGTGATTGGTGCAGAAGAAGCTCATCAGAACCCTGAAGTGATAACAGGTACGTTTCTCCTAAACAACCATTTTGCATCAGTAATATTCGATGCGGAAGCAGATAGGAGTTTTTTTTCTTTAGCATTTAGACCGTTAATTGGCTTGAAAGCGGTAAGATGAGGAATGCTTATGCCATTGAACTTGCTAATGGGTATGAAATTAGGGCTAATGATATAATTCCTGGTTGTACTCTGAATTTAGCTGATAAACTCTTTAGCATTGAACTAATTCCCATAGAGCTAGGTATTTTTGATGTGATAGTAGGAATGGATTGGTTCTCCAAAAATAGAGCGGACATTGGTTGTTACGAGAAAGTCATTAGAGTACCTCTCCCTAATGGAGAAACCCTTATCATACACGGTGAGAAGCCAGGAAGAAGTTTAAACATAGTATCAAGCATGAAGATTCACAAGTACCTGAAGAAGAATTGTATTACATTCATGGCTCACGTGCTAGAGAGACAGCCTGAAGTTAAGCAACTCAAGGAGATTCCAGTGGTTCAAAACTATCCCAAAGTGTTTCCGGAGGAATTGCCCGGTCTACCGCCTTATAGGCAGGTCGAATTTCAGATAGACTTAGTTCCCGGAGCGGCACCGGTAGCAAGAGCACCCTATCGCCTTGCACCATCCGAGATCCAAGAACTATCCGGACAACTTCAATAACTTCTAGACAAAGGGTTTATTCGACCAAGTTCTTCACCGTGGGGAGCCCCAATGTTATTCGTCAAAAAGAAAGATGGTTCGTTCTGAATGTGCATTGATTACAGAGAACTGAACAAGTTGACAATCAAGAATTGATATCCCCTCCCTAGAATAGATGACTTATTCGATCAGTTGCAGGGCGCTTCCTACTTCTCAAAAATCGACCTTCGGTCAGGGTATCATCAGCTAAGAATTCACGAAGGGGACATTCACAAAACAGCATTTAGAACCCGTTATGGACATTATGAGTTCTTAGTCATGCCGTTTTGACTAACGAACGCACCCGATGTTTTCATGGATTTGATGAATAGGGTCTGTAGACCATACCTAGACAAGTTTGTAATTGTATTTATCGATGACATACTTGTTTACTCGCGGACCCAAGAAGATCACAATAGACATCTAAAGCTAGTGTTGGAGCTGTTGAAGGAGCAGAAATTGTATGCCAAGTTCACTAAGTGTGAATTTTGGATTCGGGAAGTACATTTTCTTGGTCACATGATCGGCGAAAAAGGAATCCATGTAGATCCAGCTAAGGTCGAGGCAATCAAGAAATGGGAGGCCCCCAAAACCCCGACAGAAATACGACAGTTCTTAGGATTATGGGTACTACAGAAGCTTCATTGAGAATTTCTCTAGGATTGCTGAACCATTAACATCTTTGACCCAAAAGGATAGAAAATTTCTTTGGGAAGAGAAACATGAAGAGGCATTTCAAATCCTGAAAAACAAGTTGTGCAATGCACCAATTCTGGCTTTACCAGAAGGATCAGAAAACTTTGTGGTATATTGTGATGTGTCTCATCAAGGGTTAGGATGTGTGTTAATGCAAAAAGATAAGGTCATTGCGTATGCTTCCAGACAACTCAAACCGCATGAGAAGAATTATACCACCCATGATCTAGAACTTGGAGCAATAGTTTTCGCCCTTAAGATATGGAGGCATTATTTGTACGGAACCAAGTGCACCATTTATACCGATCACAAAAGCCTTCAGCATATCCTAGATCAGAAAATGTTAAACATGCGGCAGAGGAGATGGGTAGAGTTGTTTAGTGATTATGATTGTGAGATACGTTATCGCCCAGGAAAGGCTAACGTAGTAGCCGACGCTCTTAGTAGGAAAGAAAGAGTGAAACCTTCCCATGTGAGAGCTTTGGGAATGGTAATTCAGACAAGCTTGAAATCTCAAATCATTGATGCCCAGGAGAAAGCGTTATGCAAGGAAAATGTCCCAGGCAAAACTTTACATGGTTTGGAAGCAAGATTTGAAACCAAACCTGATGAAGTTCGTTATTTTAAGGACAGGGTCTGGATTCCAAGGGTTAACAACTTGAGAGACATGGTATTGGAGGAGTCTCATCAATCTAAATAATCAATCCACCCTGGAGCGGATAATATGTACAAGGATCTTAAAGAGTACTATTGGTGGCCTGGAATGAAAAAGGATATTGCCTTGTATGTTGGGAAGTGTTTGACATGCTCAATCGTCAAAGCTAAACATCAAAAACCATCCGGGTTGTTACAATAACCTGAAATTCCCCAATGGAAATGGGAGCAAATATCTATGGATTTCGTTACCAAACTTCCTAGAACTACTAAAGGTCACGACTCAATTTGGGTCATAGTGGATCAACTGACGAAATCTGCTCACTTTCTCCCCATTCGGGAAGATTTCAAGATGGAAAAATTGGCCCAAATCTACATTGACAAAATTGTTTCTCTGCATGGTGTACCCCTATCTATCATTTCTGATAGAGATAGCCGTTTTACATCACGATTTTGGTGGATGTTATAGAAGGCACTAGGAACCAAGATAGATTTGAGCAAAGCTTACCACCCTCAGACAGATGGGCAGACGAAGAGAACAATACAAACATTGGAAGACATGCTACGAGCGTGTGTCATTGAGTTCAAAGGAAATTGGGATACTCATTTACCTCTAGTTGAGTTCTTCTACAATAATAGTTACCACACGAGTATCCAATGTGCTCCATATGAAGCATTGTATGGACGCAAGTGTCGTTCGCCCTTATGTTGGATAGAAATCGGAGACAGACAGTTGACTAGACTCGAACTTATCCAGGAAACATCTGACAAGATTGCTATCATCAAGGATAGGCTTAAAGATTGCTATCATCAAGGATAGGCTTAAAGATTGCTAGAGATCGTCAGAAAAGTTATGCGGATAATCTTCGTAAACTATTAGAATTCCAAGTAGGAGACAAGGTACTTTTAAAAGTGTCACATTAGAAAGGGCTTGTACATTTTGGTAAGAAAGGAAAACTAAGCCCGAGATATGTTGGACCCTTCGAAATCATTGAAAGGATTGGTCCGGTGGCGTATAAACTTCAATTGCCCCAAGAGTTAAGCCCCATTCACGACACATTCCACGTCTCCAACCTTAAGAAATGTCTAGCCAACGAAGCATTGATAGTACCCCTGGAGGAAATTAAGATCAATGATAAGCTGAACTTCATTGAGGAACCGATAGAAATCCTTGACAGGAAGGTAAAACAACTTAAGCGGAGTAAGATCCCGATTGTGAAAGTTCGATGGAACTCAAAACGCAGGCCGGAGTACACCTGGGAGCGCGAGGACTTCATAAAGGAAAAGTATCCACAACTTTTCCCTTGCGACGACAAACGGTGACATAGAATGAATTTTGGGACGAAATTCTTTTTAAGTGGGGGATACTGTGACAACTGTCAATTCAGGTCATTCTCGGACTCATGCATCTTTATAAAAACCATTCATGCACAACATGCCATCAGCTAGTAGTATAAATTAGGTCAAAAATCTTGCATAAACTAGGATCCATTTAAGGTCTAGGACTAATATACTTGATACTTACAATTCTAGTAAGTTGCTTAGCTACAATAGGAAATGCCAATACTATAAGTAGAATAAAGCTTCAAGCTTTGTTATAATTGAAATAGAGTATAAAACTCTAAAAATAAATTAAAACATTCTAATTATACTTAAACATGTTGTTGAATATCAAACAATATTCCAAAAACCCTAAAGAGCCAAAAATCCAAATTTATAAATATTAAAGCTTAAAAACTTTATAAAATTTGGCTATAAACTTCCTAATATCAAATTTTATTAATCAAATTATGGATTATACCAATGAAATAGAAATATAAATTACAAGTATTAATCATAATTTATTTGTTGAAAACAAGATTTTTAAGTAAATCAAAATTTCTTAATAAACATTTTATAAATATGAATGTTTTTATATAAAATATAGGAGGGAAGTTTATAAAGTTAAAATTTAGGAGAGAGGAGGCCTAAATGCATGCAAGATCCGGCCATCCCCTCTCCCCATGCACTCTCTCTTCCCCAAAATCCAATCATTAAACTTATTCCCTCACTCCACCTGGTCTCTCTTCACTCCCTTACACTCCACCCTTCACACACTTCACTCTCTTCTTCCTCTCTCTCTCTCTCTCTCTCTCTCTCTCTCTAAACTCTCGAAAATCCTCTCAATCTTCTGCAAAATTTCGAGATTGTGAAGCCCTTGAAGTGTTCTTACTTCTCTCAAGGTCAAAACCAAGGTAAACAACAACATCTTCTTCCATAGTTTCATGGTTAAACTTCTTTTCTTCTTAGTCTTCTCTACTTTTCGGATTCTATGCCTTTCCATGGCTTGAAATATTTATTCTCCCCTTGTGTTTTGTAGATTCTCACCATAACACAATGCATGTGTTTGAAATGGTGAAAATCCGGGATCAAACCCATGCAAGGAGTGAAAAAGATGCACATATGATCATGTGACATCAAAATCTAATATTTCATGTTCTTCTCCATTTCTTTTGTGTTCATGCATGACCAAAAGCATTTAAACCATTTCTAGTACATCTTGGATGCTCATTCATTCCATGCATGTGTTAGAAATCGGACCTTACCAAAGGCATGCATGATGTTCTTGTTGAAATACCCTAATAATGCACATAAACAAACAAGCAATCTGCAAGATTACTTTGTTCGACTTTGAACGGCCATAACGCAGTCATTTCTTAACCAAATCATGATATTCTTTTTGTATTTGTTAGTTCCACGAGTTAACTTATAAACCCAACTGGTCTCACTGTAAAATATTAAATATCCGATTTTTGGCAGATTTTACAAAAAGGTTGCGCATACAGCTCTTTTTCTGTGATCACTATTTTTATCTTACATAATCAATGTCCTTAAACCCAACCATAAATCTGAGGAAAAATACCTTAGCAACTTAACATATCTAGGGAATGATGGTTGAAATTTCATGGCTTTAAACCTCACTGAATGGGCTACACGAATTCATGAACTTCAGCCACATCTACACTTCATGCATTATTGCATGCAACTTTTCTTAAATTGTTTGGAATCATTACCATCATTTCTCTTCTGAATACATTTTTAACATTTTCCTTTTGAAAGCCCTTGCATGCATGAGATAATCTGGAATATTTCAAGAGCTTTTGTTATTTCTTTGATTTATTAGAATTATTGCTAAAACCAAGGGCATAAATCATATAAAATACTTCCAGAGGTCAATAAATCCTAAATAAATTAATGGATGATCCTTATGGGGAATAATGACCCCTCACCAAATTTCAGAAAGTTTTCTTACTGTTTCATACGATTTCTAATTTTCTATTGTTTAGGGCATGATAAATTAGAAAACCACTTTAGAGGATGTGGAAATTGTATCTAACAGCTTTTGCATACATTACCTGTGAGGGGTGATTTCAGAAAATAATTTCAAGATTTTTCATCATGTCTAGCTATTTTTCTCAATTTATGGTAATTATAATGGTCTAAAAATGGGAAAAATAGTTATGATTATCCAAAATTAATGAAACTTTACCAAGATATCAAATTATATAGTACGAGGTTACATAAAAATTTTGAGGATTTTTCTCTACTGTAAACTATTTTTCTCTTATTTTTTAAATTTAATTGCGTTAAAATACACTTAATTACACATAAATACCCAAAACTAGTTTATACATTATGAAAACCACTTTTGATATTTTTCCCAGGTTATTTATACTGTAAATGATGTTACAAAAATTGATGGCGATTTATTTTAACTGTTTAATATTATTTCTTTAATTAATGACTATTTAAAGAAATAAAACAAGGAAAAATAGAAATACCCACTGAAAAATATCTTTTATATTTTTCCCAGCCTATTTATGTATAATAACAATTAAATAAAAAGTTTGGGTAATTTTGGAAACTGTTTTCTATTTATTTCAATTTTTATTGGAATAAATGCCCATAAATCATAAAATATAATTAAACATCTTGAAAATTCATTTTTATATTTTTCCCAGCTTAGTATTGTGTAATAACAGTTAAATAAAAAGTTTGAGAATTTTTATCCCTCGAATGCTATTTTTCGTGAATTTATGTTGTTATAGAGACTTAAAATTTGGAAAATTAACCTTCCAAAGTTGTAATTAATCGCACGAGTTGTAAAATTTCAATATTTCAGAAAAAGTGTAATCAATTGATATAAAAATCCAATACTAAAACATAAAATTGGCATTTCCCTATATGTAGAGTTTAGTATATTAGCATTAGATATCGACATGGAAACTCACTAATGTGTGTGTTTGATATCGTAGGATCCCGGTAATAAGACGTTGGTGCATCCCGAAGTACCGCTTGTGCCTACACGAAATACCGTGAGTATTCACGCAATCCCTTATTTTCAGTTTTTATGTTTTGGGGTGGAAAAGCATGTCTAGAAAACTATTGTTTGCATGATGTATTTAAATTGTTTATTATCAAACATGATTGCTATTGTATTGCTATGTTTCTTTATGTATGTTTATGCAACATGGAATATGAAAACTTATCGTACTAAGGCCCTTCCCTTATCTCTAACCATTAACTCTTTGAGCCAATGGTCATTATGGATAGCGCTATTAGGAATTGACAACTCCTCACTCGCCCGAATCGTTGGAGTGCATGATACCATATTCATCTATGGAACGAGAAGCATAGATCTCGATAGGGCTTCAGTCATATGTTTGGTTGCGACTCATTGTTTGCTCATACACATACAAACTCGTTTCTCGTTACAGCAATAAACTTGTATTCATTAATAGCAATCAACTTGTTTGTCATTAAAGCAATGTACTTGTATTTACGAAAAGCCTTGTTGTACGCTCGATTTTATAAACTTGTGAACTCACCAACTATTTTCATAGTTGACGCTCGTTTTACATGCTTTTTCAGGAAATAATTAGTAAGTGGATGTAAAGATTCATCATCATAGAGCATGCTGCATCGTGTTGAAGCTATTATGAAGTTATATTTTAAACAATGTTATTTTGAAAAACTTGTACTTTGTTACTTTTTAAGCTATGGGTTGTAAACTTTAAATACTGCTATGGTGATGTATCTTTATCTTTTGCAATGAAACCGTTATCGCTGTCATACCTTGCGTTTCCGCTTTAGCGTGGTGTGATAATAGTTGTTATGTTACCAACTAAGCAACATCGGGTGTTTCATCTTGAGGGTTTCCATGAGTAGACTTTCTTGGAGGCATGGTTCTAAAACACAATAATAAAATACATACATGTAATTGTTTTAAAATAGTGTAAGGTTTTTGATACATCATCATTTTTCAAACATTGTATGTTGTCAAAATCATACTTTGCATTACTATTATGCATATAGTTTTTTTAATTTATAGAAGATCCTTTATCTGATAATAAAAGTATATTATAAATTCCATGATTAAACTTAACATTTGAAACTTTTGGCAAACATAACTTATTCCGCATAATGCTTAAAACAGTTTGAACATCCCAAAATATTACATCGTCATCAAAACGAAGTTTTTAGTTTTCATCCAAAAGACTTCCCACATAGGTATTCAAACATAACAAAGTAAAATACAGACATATAGCATGTGGTTAACAAGTAACCGCAACTCTCTCTACATTCATGGCAATCAGGATAGCCTATGTCGTATACTGATGTAGGATATCCATTCCTACCATCAGTTCATCTAATACCTCTTCTTGTCCAGCAATTACCATCTAACTTTCATGTAGGCCTATTGCCATCCACTAAATCCTCCTTGACTCCTCCGGTGATGGACTTGTATGCCGAACAGATATCCTAATGACTTGATATGGTAGGGGTACTCTCGATCCTGATATGTCAGGTCATGTTATGCTAGGTCTTACCCTACTAGGTCCTGCTCCCTTAAATGTCATCCCCACACACCTAAAGACGTTCTTCCTCATTGTGTATCGAATACGAGGCCTGGATAATAGTGGTTATGGTATCACCAATGCACGCGAACCTCCATGTTGCTGACTCGAGGTGTTGTTGCTACTAGTATCCTCTGATTTTCCCGTGTCTCTCGTCTCTTCATATGAATCTTCCTGCATAGGGATTGGTGGGTCACGTCTTGAGATTTTCGTAACATATCCAAACTCGTCGGTGAAAAAGGTGGTATAGGATGACAATGATTTCGATATAGCAGAGTGAGACATAAATATAACGAGCTATAAAATGATGTCACAACTAGCATTTTGCTAGGAAATTCTACTTTCATGTAATCATTCACCTAGTGTAATAACTTTTACTCTAAGTGAATACTATACTGATGGGTTTTGAGCATTCTAACACTTCCTAAGTGTACATGCAACCCTAATAACCTTGGATCTATGTTTGTCTAATTATCATGCAAAGTTGAATTCCAAGGTTATATTCCTATCTAGCATACATGGGGAAGAATTTTAACTTAAAGTATAGATAGAATAACTTACCTTGTTGTTGTTTGTGTTCCTTGAAACCTTGTGAGCCTAGCACCCCAAGTGTGATGCCTCAAATACTTCACACAACACCAAATGCTCTTGGCAGAACTTATGAGAGAACACACACTTCTCAAAAATCGGCCAAGCCCTCTTGTTTCCTTTGTGTAGCCGATTTTGGTGGAGAACATGTTTCTTATTTAGTGTTAACACATCTAGGGTTAAACCCTAATATGTCATGACTCTTCATTCCCATGACCCATGGGTTTGTAACTCCCATGGAGCATCCATGGAGCATCCTATTGGTGGAACCCAACTTGATAATCCATGGAGCCTCTTAGCCCACTATACAAGATATGGATGATTTACATAATCAACCCATATATTTAATTAGTTATCTTTTGATCACATAATTAATTCTAAATTAATTCTTGAGCAAACTAATCAAATAATATTATTAATATATTAGAACTTATAATATATTAATAATCTCCAAGTGTTATTTCTCTCATTTAGTCTATCTAATTGCATGGTGCCATGCAACCCAAATGGACCATACCGGGTCGGGTCAAGTACATACCATAAATAGTTATGGACTTAGACACCTTATCCAACAGTCTCCCACTTGGATAAGTCTAATAACTATTACTGCAAGTATGACTTCAGGAACCGATCGGCAATCGTAGCTCTTTACAAGGTTTCTCGGAACTGAGAAGATGATGGTACGCCATTTAAGATAAGTGATCATATAATCCTCTGTTCTAGATATCAGTCGGACAAATACACGGAACAACGTCTTACTTATTGTCCAACAGTTTGTTTCCCGATTTCCGATTTGTTTGACAAAGAACTTCATTGAACACATCAATTTAGTTCTGACCGGGCCCGGTACATATGTCAAAACAAAATCATCGAGGGGCCCAAATATCAGCTTCTAATCCAAGAAGGAACAGATAAACTTCGACTCATATGTTTGTTCCACCACTCATTGAATTACACACAAGAGCACGTTTTATAACATCGAGTTACCAATGCATTTTCGTACAATCAATGCATAACCAACTTGTAAGTAACAAATCATATCTCTAGGTTTGAAGACTTATATGATATTACCGTCTCACGATCACTCGAGATAGAATTCCATGAAGTGATTCCAGTGAGCATGGGTTAAGTCCAATGCTCAGAACTTATGAGCACTCATGATTGTTGTAGCCTTGTCCAAGACCTCTACAACCAACCATGACAGTCTTGATTCATACCTACCTCCGACATATGACCGACTGTGGAGGTTTGAATAATATGTTATACCAAACAAAATTATCCTGGAAGTCAAAACATGCAAAAGAAATATAGTGAACGATCGACATGAGATAGCAACATTTTACTCATAAATAAAAACATTTTTATTCATCATCAGATGTCAATTACACTTTACAAATTTCGAGGTTGTCTAACTACTAAATCTAATATCATCCTTCAGCCCTATGCTCCGAGCATGCTAGAGATGCTTAACCCGAGTCAGTCCCTTCGTGAGGGGATCTGCCGGATTCTCATCTGATGATACCCTCTTTGCCACGAGGAGTCCTTCTTCGATCCGATGTCTGATGAAATGGTATTTTCTATCGATGTGTCTGGATCTCCCGTGATCCCTTGGTTCCTTTGCTAAGGTAACAACACTTTCACTATCACAGAAAATTTCCATTGGCTCTTTAATAGCTGGTACAACTCCAAGGTCTCCAATGAAGTTCCTCAGCCATAACGCCTCCTTTGCCGCCTCGCTAGCTGCAATATACTCTGATTCACAAGTAGAATCTGCCACTGTCTCTTGCTTGGAACTCTTCCAAGAAATTGCTCCTCTATTTAGGGTAAAGACCCAGCCCAACTGAGAGCGGAAATTATCCCTATCAGTCTGGAAGCTAGCATCACTATACCCTACAACTCTCAAGCCATCACTCCCACCGAGGGTAAGGACCCAGTCCTTAGTCCTTCGTAGGTACTTGAGAATATTCTTTACCTCAGTCCAGTGTGCCTTGCCAGGGTTTCCCTAAAACCTGCTAACCATGCTCAGGGAAAAAGCTACATCAGGTCGAGTACACGTCATTGTTGGATTAATGTCTAAGTCCATAACTATATTTGGTAAGACTTGACCTGACCCGGCATGGTCCATTTGGGTTGCATGGCATCATGCACTTGGATAGAATATAATGAGAGAAATAAGACACTTATAGTTATTAATATATTATAAGTTCTAGTATATTAATAATAAAAATAATGATATTATTTAATTAGTATTGATCAAGAATTAATCTAGGATTAATTAAGTGATCAAAAGAAGACTAATTAAATATATGGGTTGATTGTGTAAATCATCCATACTTGTATAGTGGGCTAATGCTCTATGGATTATCTAGTTGGGCCAAAACCCATATGATGCTCCATGGATGCTCCATAGTGTATTTGAACCCATGGATCCAAGGAAATGGAAAGTCATGACAATTAGAGTTTACCCTAATTGTATAACTATATAAGCATCTTATTCTTGAGGAAAATCGGCCACTAGTGAGAGTAACAAAGGGCTAGCCGATTTTCATGAAGTGTAGAATTCTCTCAAGTTATTCCAAGTGTATTTGGTGTTGTGTTAACCATTTGAGGTGTCACACTTGGGGCACTAGGCACTCAAGCTCCATGAAGACTTTCTACACCAAAGAGGTATGTATTCTATCTTGCTATAGTCATTGTTTTGTATGCTAGATTAGGATAATACCTTGGATGTTCTTATTTGCATGTATAATAGAGAAAACATAGATCCAAGGTATTTAGGGTTGCATGTACACTTAGGAGTGTTAGAATGCTCATAACCCAACAGTGGTATCAGAGCCTAGGCTTGTTTTCTTGTTATACTTGCAAATGGAGCTGAAAAATCGAGTTTTGATGCTGTCAGCCCAGCAGACTCGCCGAGTCCATGAAAGGACTCGACGAGTCCAAGGCAAAATGCATCCAACTTGCCAAGTTTTGTTCATGCACTCGACGAGTTGGACCCCAGACAGCATATCTTCGAGGTTTTTGGTTAGAAATGGACTAGGAACATTACCCTAAGTTGTTTTTGAACTTATAAACTTGTTTTTTTTAATGTGGTAATGTTCATGCTAATCCATTTTCAAAGATAATTGTCAATAGATTCATGTTTTGTATTAGTTTAAAGGTTAGACTAATTACATGAAAAAGTTTGATTTGAATTATCTTGTTCTTATGAATTGCTTAGATTAATAGAAAAGTTAATTGAAATAGTTGTTTTCAATCCATTTTAATCTAAGAGTTGAGTATAAAATGTGTTTGTGTAACTTGTCCTCAAGTTACATGAAGAGTCACATTAAAGACTCATAAAACTCATAAAATTGGCAAAGGTTACAAAAAATGAAGAGTCTAGTTCTAATTAATTGGAGTTATGACTCCATAATTTGTCCTCAAGTTATGGAGGACTAAGAGTCTCTTCATTAAATAAATAAATAAATAAAATAATAATAATGTAACCTTAATTAATTCCATAAGTTATAAAAATAAAGAAAAGTTAATTCTTTTATTAGTTTAAAGTCTTCCATAACTTGTCCTCAAGTTATGGAACTTGAAGAGTTTTTGGATTAAAACTACTTTAAACATAAAAGTTATGGAATTAATTAGTTTTGAATAGTTTCAAGACTTGCCCTCAAGTTTTGGAATTTGTAAAGTTTTCGCTTATGAATACTTTAATTCCAAGTTAGCCCTTAGATTTTTAAAAGTTAAAATTCAACCCTTATACTTTATAATATTATAAGTTAATAATATATACATGTATAAGAGTACAGTCGGTCTTACCGCTAGTACGCCTCATTCACGAAGCCGGTCTATAAGGTGGGTATAAGGTTGTTGCCTATAAAATGGCAACTTAATGGGTGTCCACTCTCACCCACCGCTTGCTTGACTGGTGGAGGGTCGTTAGCCGAACGGGTTTGACAGGACTATAATTCTCCCTTCATTAAAAGTATTAATGATAAATACTAAGTAACTAAACTCTTAAAAATACCCAATCTTAGTTACTTAGGAAAATGTGAATAAGGTGCTAATCCATGAAATTACACTTTGCACTTTGTTTAAGTCGGTTAGTGGAGCGTGTGTGGTTAACCGGCACACTAACTCGTATTTAACAAGGTAGGCAAAGGGTGACTTAATATTTATCATAGTATCGATGGAGCGTGTGAGGTTAACCGGCACATCGATTGAGGGGTAATTTATTAAGGGTACCAAGTAATTTTCATGGTTACTTCACACCTTGTTTTGTGATCCTCGGCATCCCAGTCACAAAACCTGAAGGGCACACTCGAGATTGAAACATGCCATTGAACAGTTCAATGAATCTCAAAAGATCTAGGAGTTTCAAAACCAATTAAAACCTAATAATACATTTCGTTTATCTTGGTGGAAATTGGTGAATCGTCATTCACCTACCTTCAAATATTTTATAGCTTGGATTACGGCATACCTCTTCTAAGTTATAAAAATAGTTTGTTGGGTCCTAGCCTTAATATTTCATATTGGGTGTCATATTAAGGACTTTAAATAAACTATCTTGAATATCTCCCATAACATGTCTGGTTTAGACATTTATGATCTTCCCAAATCTCTTGAAACAAGCTTTCCTAAATGACGATGATGTTCCATGGAAATCATACTTCTTTCACCTCCTCCAATTATTCTCCTTACCCCACAAGTTCTTGAAAAGTTTAAGGTCACTCGAGCCCTATTGGCAAGAAAAGGTCTTGGTGTGGTCACATCTTGGAGATGTAGTCACATATTGACAAGCTGGGAGAGTTAGGTGTCAAAGTCTTGAGAAAGTTGGTGGTTCAATCACTTTCTAAGTCACATAGTGAGTTCTTTTTGAACACCTATGAAACAGACTATGACAAGACCCTTAATGATCTTATCTATTTGCTAAGATGAACTTCCTAAAACTTTATGGACATTGACAATGATGACACTGGATATCCAGTAAAGCTCTCTCTTCCCAGTGGAAAGGGATCGGCCATAGTCAACTCGGTTGACCAAATGGTAAAGAGAAAAGGCTAAGTCTGTAATAGTCCCGTGTACCATTATCAAAGGGTCCATATGTTTATATTGCCAAAGGAAGGGTCATTAGTTGCGAAGCTGCCAAATTTACCTAAGGATATTAAAGTCAATAAGGTTGACTCTACTTCAGGTAAAGTCCACTAATCTAACTCTTTTAAGTTTCAATTCTAAGATTCCTGATACATGATGTGACTGGGTCACATGGTGATGTTTTAAGAATCAAAGAAAAGTAAAGGAACTTAAAGAAAGAATATGCTGAATCTAATCGCATAGATGGATTTCTATCGCGTAGTTTGAGGATCGGATTCTTGAGCTACTTCTTAGGAGTTATGAGGTATTGCTTAGGAATAGATAACAACAAGTTTTCATATGGATTGTAAGGAAGTTTTTCCGCATAGTTTTAAAATAAAAGAAAATTTTTGATTTTATTTATTTTAAAATATCCTTACAATGGCATTTGAGGAAAAATTGTTGCTTATATGATTCCATTAATAGCAAGAATGGAAATATGTAATTGATTCTTTCATTTGTGGTAATGTCTAAATTTACCAAATAAGGAAAGATTCTCATCACCCAAGTTACAATTGGACCGGGACTTGAAATCATGCAAGTTGTATAGCATGATGAATGAGAACTTTCAAGTATTGGAAAGTTAAGACTAATTACTTGTTCACATGGATGTGTGAGTTAAGTAATCGACTAAGGGATCGAGTACACATTCTTGAGCACTGGTCAAGTCCACCACAAAAGATCGATAAGACTATTCGGCATAGTTTACTAAAGCTCAGTAAATATGATTATACTTACATGCTTAAGTGTAACTCTGAGACATCGGAAAAAGGTTCCAATGTATGACAGAGCGAATAAGAAGAATCAAATTAGGTAGAAGGATAAAAGTTTCTCAAATCTGAAAAGATGCGAGAGTACTTTAGTATCGGTTTTTTGTGATCATCTTAATGATTTAGAAACCATAGCACAATTAGTTCTCTAAGGAAATCTTAGTGCATTCTTATGACTAAGAAGAGGAACTTGAATTGTTGAAATGGTTAAATCAAGAAGATGAGTCATACTTCGTTCCAATACAAGTCTTAGAGTCATACTCCAAGATTGAAATTTGAGTGACATGTCTTTAAGAAGGTTTAAAACACTTGTCAAATGTAAGAGTAAAAGTGTCCTACTCTTGTTCATTTGAAGTTGGTAAGTTGTGATGTTTTGGATAAAACAAAGACCAACTTAGGCCAACTATGTGAAGTGTTTTTCTTGATAAAGAATCCGCATTATCCCTTGAATGTTTGACAAGGGAGTCTTATAGGTCAAGAGGACAGTGGGAGTCTTAAAGGTCTTGAAAGTCTCAAGAACTAATAAAGAATAAAACCTAAAGTTCTTCACTAGCACACGACTTGAGGTTTATAACCTATCGTGCTGACATAGTCTGTTCCCATTCTAGTTAAAGTTGAGTTCTTAGAGTTCTCAATTGGTTGCACAACAACTTGGAAGAAATGGCAGGCCCTTGAGCTGCCAGGCGGCAAGAAGTTAAGATTGAGTTCAGTCCATATGAGTTTGGATTTGTCATTATCCTTGTCTTGTTACTATGGTTATGACAATTCACATGGATAAGAACACATACACCATTAGATCTAAGTGTCATAAGGTTTCTCTCCGATTCATGAAAAAGATGGTGAGGAAACACTTTCACTAAGTAGATTTTAGCTAGATAGCAATTGTGATGTTTGCATTCTCAAAGTCGTTAGTGGAGCGTGTGTGGTTTACCGGCACACTAACCTGAACTTGTGAGAAGTGGCAAAAAGGTCTAACCATTATGATTACGGCATCCCTCTTCATAATTGTTTAGACACACAAGTGTGCTATCTAACGGAAGGTGTATGATTTTGATAAAGTCTTATCAAAACAATCTAGTATCAAAAATCTGAACTTTGGTAAGAAAGTCAATAAAGTATTGATTTCTAGAAGTCGAGCTTTCTGAGTACATGTCAAAGCTAGTGGGAGCATAAGTGTTATGCTAATGATCATCATGTTATTGGGAGCATGATAATTATGATAAAGATTGCAAGTTAGCAATGTTAATTATAGAAAACAAAAGGTTTCAATTGGGAAAAGTTGTTTTGCTATAATTAAGGGAGAGGAAATTATACTTCATCTCAAATCTATAAGCTTAGATCGTGAGGTTTTAATCATTTAGTCAAGGAAATATATATGAATTTCATGTTGGAATGGCTCAACATAAGGAAATTCTGTATATGGGTCCATTATTTGCGTTCTAAAATTCGATTATGATTACGGCATCCCTTTTCATAATCTGAATTATGAGAACTTGGCAAATAGAAATGGAAATGTTATAGCAAAAGACTGGTTTAGTCTTTATGTGAGACGTCATGAATCGTGTCCCATATGCTTCGGATATAGGATCGATTACATGTGCTATATTCATCCATTCTAAAATTTTGAAAATGCCTGGGGCATTAAGAAGGGAAAAGGTTTAGAACTGGATATGACTAAAAGGATTAAACAATTGTCGAGGACAATCTAAGGTTTACCAAAGATTGGTTTCTCAAGGACAATTGGAAGTATAGTGATAATTTTGGAAGGACCATATTGACATAATCTGTAAGAAGGCAACTCTTGTTCAGAAGTGATAGTCAAAATGAAATCTGGAAATGTTTCAAAGTTAGAATTTTCAATCTGCGTAAGATTAAGGAAACTTAATGCAAGAAGGATGTTTCCAAGGAATTGATCTCCTTTGGAATACTCTGTAATGATTGTTGCCAAGTCTTTCTGACTTTGTGCATAATCATTACAAGAGGATCAATGCATATAAGTTTAGAATCTAACAGATTTCAGTAAATGACATGAATTTGGAATTCTTGCATTTGCAGTAAGGATTTGGGAGTGTGAAAAGAGAATCATATTGAAGTTATGTTCAATTGATCTAGTTCACAAAGTAAAGATCATAGACAAACATAGTATGCATACTTGGTGTATGGCATGACTAGTGTTTAGAAAACATAGTGTACATGCTTGGAGCATGGGAAAACTATTGTTTTTAAATTCAAGAATAAAGTTGATAGCTAAAACAGTATACAATGAATAATGTGTAATCATATGGTGATAAATAAAAGGTGTTTTATTTATGTTCATAGGTTTTGATACCATATTGGATTCAATTATTATTGTGTTTCACTTTGCATGTTTTGACTTCCCGAATAAACTAGGTTATTCTTCCGGAATGACTAAGTTATTCAAACCATCCACAGTCGGTCATATGTTGGAAGTAGATATGAATTAAGACTGTCATGGGTTGGCTTGTAGAGGTCTAAGGTGTTGGACAAATGGCTACAACACTCATGAGTGCTCATAAGTTCTGAGTATTGGATTCAACCCGCGCTCATTGGAATCACTTCATGGATTTTATCACAAGTGATCATGAGACGATAATATCTTATATTCTTCAAACCTAGAGATATGAGTTGTTACTATGAGTTGATAGTACATTGATTGCACGAAAACGCATTGGTAACTCGATGTTATAAAACGTGTCTTTGTGTATGATTCAACAAGTAGTAGAACAAGCCATATGAGTCGAAGTTTATCCATTCCTTTTACCTTCGGGATAAAAGCGATATTTGTGGGCCCCTCGATGATTTGATGATGACAAATGGAAGTGCTCGGCTGAGCCAGGACTGATTTGATTTGTTCAATTAGTCAGTCGTCATAAATCAGAAATCGGGAAACAACAAATGGACAGAGAGAATGATTATAATCCATGTCTCAGTCCATATGATATCTAGAATGGAGGTATATATGATCCCTTATCTAATGGACAAGTCACTAACAAAGGTCAGAGTTCATCTACAAGGTCAAGAGTTCGACAGAAGCTTTTGAGAGCTACGATTGCCAGTTGGTTCCTGAAGTCATATGCAATAATAGTTTTAGATTTATCCAAGTGGGAGACTGTTGGATTAATGTCTAAGTCCATAACTATATTTGGTAAGACTTGACCCGACCCGGCATGGGCCATTTGGGTTGCATGGCATCATGCACTTGGATAGACTATAATGAGAGAAATAAGACACTTATGGTTATTAATATATTATAAGTTCTAGTATATTAATAATAAGAATAATGATATTATTTAATTAGTATTGATCAAGAATTAATCTAGGATTAATTAAGTGATCAAAAGAAGACTAATTAAATATATGGGTTGATTGTGTAAATCATCCATACTTGTATAGTGGGCTAATGCTCTATGGATTATGTAGTTGGGCCAAAACCCATATGATGCTCCATGGATGCTCCATGATGTATTTGAACCCATGGATCCAAGGAAATGGAAATTCATGACAATTAGAGTTTACCCTAATTGTATAACTATATAAGCATCTTATTCTTGAGGAAAATCGGCCACTAGTGAGAGTAACAAAGGGCTAGCCGATTTTCATGAAGTGTAGAATTCTCTCAAGTTATTCCAAGTGTATTTGGTGTTGTGTGAACCATTTGAGGCGTCACACTTGGGGCACTAGGCACTCAAGCTTCATGAAGACTTTCTACACCAAAGAGGTATGTATTCTATCTTGCTATAGTCATTGTTTTGTATGCTAGATTAGGATAATACCTTGGATGTTCTTATTTGCATGTATAATAGAGAAAACATAGATCCAAGGTATTTAGGGTTGCATGTACACTTAGGAGTGTTAGAATGCTCATAACCCAACAATCATAGCATACATGATCGATCCTACAGCCGAAGCATAAGGTATTCGACTCATTTGTGCTATCTCAGCCTCAGTACTAGGGCTTTGTGTCTTACTCAGTTTGGCGTTACTCTGGATGGCCAATTCTCCTTTCTTGGAGTCCTGCATGCTGAATCTCTTCAGCACCTTATCCAAGTAGGTACTTTGACTAAGTCCAATTAGTCTTTTACTCCGATCTCTCAGGATCCTTATCCCTAAAATATAGGCAGCTTCACCAAGGTCCTTCATAGCGAAACACTTTCCAAGCCAGGATTTTACTTCCTGCAGGGTTGGAATGTCGTTTCCTATGAGTAGTATGTCATCCACATACAATACCAAGAAGCTAACTATACTCCCACTAGCCTTGACATACACACAAGATTCATCTTCACTCCTAGAAAAGCCAAATTCCTTGACCTTTTCATCAAAGCAAAGATTCCATCTGCGAGGTGCTTGCTTTAATCCATAGATGGATTTCTCAAGCATACACACTCTATTGGGGTACTCGTTGCTGACAAAACCCTCTGGCTGACTCATGTAAACATCTTCAGCCAACTTTCCATTAAGGAAAGCGGTTTTGACATCCATTTGCCAAATTTCATAGTCATGAAATGCGGCTATGGCTAACAGAACCCGAATAGACTTAATCTTGGCTACCGGAGAAAAGGTCTCATCATAATCCACTCCAGGAATTTGAGAGAAGCCCTTTGCAACCAGTCTAGCCTTATAAGTGTGTACTTTACCATCCATTTCGGTCTTCTTCTTGAAGACCCATTTGCACCCTACAGTCTTTCGACCTGGTACATTCTCAACCAAGTTCCAAACTTGATTGTCATACATGGATTGTATCTTGCTATCCATAGCCTCTTTCCATTTAGCAGACTCGGGGCCTGCCATGGCTTCCTCGTAGCTGTTAGGGTCATCTTGACTTACTAGTGTTCCATCACTAATAAGTGTCTCACCTTCTGCAGTAATATGGAATCCATAGTAATGCTCAGGTGCACTCCTAACTCTCGTGGAACGCCTCAGAGGTACAGATTCGTCAATTGGCTCAACAAGAGTTTCCTCCTCAAGTTGAGGGCTAGAGTTTGAAGTTCCATCACCACTTGAATCTTGAATTTCTTCAAGATCAATTTGCCTCCTACTGTCTCCTTGGCTTATAAACTCTCTTTCTCGAAAGACTCCTCTTCTTGCTACAAAGACCACATTGTCACTAGGTCTGTAGAAGAGGTAACCAAGGATTGCTGTGGGTAGCCGATGAAAATACACCTCTCGCTTCGGGGTTCGAGCTTATCATGAGTCTCGCGTCTCACGAAAGCCTCGCAACCCCAAATCTTGATGTGGTCTAGTTTAGGTACTTTACCAGTCCACATCTCGTGAGGAGTTTTGGCAACTTTCTTTGTAGGGACTAGATTAAGGAGATGGGCGGCAGTCTCTAAGGCATACCCCCAGAATGAGATTGGTAGCGAAGCTCGACTCATCATGGAACGAACCATGTCCAACAAGGTTCGATTACGCCTCTCAACCACACCATTCAACTGTGGTGTCCTGGGAGGTGTCAATTGTGAGACAATCTCACATTCCCTTAGATAGTCGAGGAACTCTGAACTAAGATACTCACCACCTCGATCGGATCGAAGCATCTTAATGTTCCTGCCCAATTGATTCTCGACTTCCTGTTTAAATTCCTTAAACTTCTCGAAAGTCTCTGACTTATGCTTGATTAAGTAGACATATCCATATCTACTGTAATCATCAGTAAAAGTCAAATAATAACGATTAGCATCCCTTGTGGCATGTTTGAATGGTCCACACACATCCGTGTGTATAAGGTCCAACAAACCTTCACCTCTTTCACACGAGCCTGTGAAGGGTGACTTTGTCATTTTTCCAGGTAAGCATGATTCGCAACTATCATCTGACTTTAGGTCAAACGACTCCAAGACTCCATCCTTTTGGAGTTGGCCTATGCGTTTCTTTCTTATATGTCCAAGGCGACAATGCCATAATGATGCTTTATCCAAGTTATTATTAGTAGTAGAATCAATACACAAAACATTATTTCCTAAGTTATCTACAACAGATACAGCTTCATACACACCATCACAAGGTAATGCTTTAAAATAAAGAACATTATTAAAGAAAGCATCAATAGAACCAACTTCATTATTAAATGAAAAGGTAAACCCTTGTTTGTACAAAGCATGAAAGGAAATAATATTTCTTGCCATTCCTGGCGAGTAACAACACTTATTCAAATCTAAACTAAACCCACTACTTAGCGATAGAGTATAAACTCCAATCTTGGTGACAGGTGAAGCTATCCTGTTCCCCATGATCAAGTTTATTCTTCCTTGCTCCACATCCTCACTTCTTCTTAGTCCCTGCAAGTCACAACAAATATGAATACCACAACCGGTATTAAGGACCCAAGATTTCGAATGGGATGAGTTATTAGAAATGATAGTGTAAATACCTGCATGGTTTGGTTTGACTTTCCCATCCTTCACATCCTGCTAGTACTTTGGGCAGTTTTGCTTCCAATGAGCTTTTTCATGGCAATAGAAGCATTCAGACTCTTTTGGGTCAGAAGAAGGAGTAATGCAACCTTTCTTGGTTCCACTTGAAGAAGAGCCATCAAGGGTCCGAGCCTTGGTACCCTTCGAAGATCTCTTTCTCTTCCTCCCTCGACTTTTTCCGATTGCCAAAACCGGAGTTGAGTTTGGAGTAGGAGTGATAGCAACCGACTTCCCCTTAAGACCTGATTCTGCAGTCTTGAGAAGTCCCTGAAGTTTGCTGAGAGTGACCTCTTCCTTATTCATGTGATATGTCATGCGGAATTGATCATAGCACGATGGTAAGGAGCGCAAAATTATATCTATTGCAAGCTCCTCAGGGAAGTTCACATTAAGCTTCAGCAATCGATCCACATATCTTTGCATTTTCTGCATGTGGCTCGTGACGGAATCCCCGTCCTTCATCATGGCTGTTATCATGGAGCAGATGATCTCATACCTTCTCTTGTCGTGCACTTTGATGGTATCTTTCCATCAAATCTTGGTGCATTTCATAAGGGTAGAAATCTTCATAAGACTTTTGGAGTTCAGCTGTCATTGTGGCCAACATGATGCAAGCCACCTTGGTCGCATCTCTTTCATGAGTATGAAAGTCAGCGATCTCCTGGGGAGTTGCAGTGGACTCATCAATTTCCTTAAGCTCCTTGTCAAGGACATATTCTTTGTCCTCGTAGTGAGTAATCATCCTGATGTTTGTGATCCATTCATTGAAGTTGGATCCATTGAAGGTGACTTTCCCACACAAACTCATAAGAGTAAAGGAGCCATTAGGATTCGAGCCAGAAGTATTATTTGAAGACATCTGAAAGAGAAGAACAAGTTTAGTGTAGATATAAGAGAGTCCTTAATAAAACACCCAAATGTAATATTAAGGCTAGGATCCAATCACAATATAATATAACTTAGAAGAGGTATGCCGTAATCTAAGTTATACCATATTTGAAAGGTAGGTGAATGATGATTCACCAATTTCCACCACGAAAACCGAAATATTAGATATTAGGTTTTATTGGTTTTTAGAAATTCCTAGATTCTTTGAGATTCAATGAACTTTTCAAAGGCATGTTTCAATCTCGAGTGTGCCCTCCAAGTTTTGTGACTGGGATACCGAGGATCACAAAACGAGGTGTGAAGTAACCATGCAAATCACTTGGTACCTTTAAAGTTTATCACTCAATCGATGTGCCGGTAAACCACACACGCTCCACCGATACTATAATAAACCTTAAGTCACCCTTTACCTACCTTGTTAAGTCCAAGTTAGTGTGCCGGTTAACCACACACGCTCCACCAACGACTTAGACAAAGTGTAAAGTGTAATTTCATGGATTAGCACCTTATTCACATTTTCCTAAAGTAAATAAGATTGGCAATTTAATAAAACATTTAGTTACTTTATTATATTCATCATACTTTGAATGAGAATTTATAAGTCCTTGTCTTACCCGTTCGGCTAACGACCCTCCACCAGTCAAGCAAGCGGTGGGTGAGAGTAGACACCCATTAAGTCACCATTTTATAGGCAACAACCTTATACCCACCTTATAGACCGGCTTCGTGAATGAGGCGTACTAGCAGTAAGACGACTTTAGTCTTATACATATATATATATATATATATATATATATATATATATATATATATATATATATATATTATTAAATCATCATAATATAAGTATAAGGGTTGAATTTTAACTTTTAAAATTCTAGGGGTTGGAACTTAAAGTTTTAACTTAACTTTACTTGTTCCAAAACTTGAGGGCAAGTTTTGTAACTTTCAAAACTTTTCATTTCTTGTAACTTATGAGTTTAATAGAGTAATAAAATGAAGACTCTTCATTTTTCTAACTCTTGTGTTCTTTTAATGGTTTTAATTCAAGTGTGACTCTTGGTTTTCCATAACTTGAGGACAAATTATGGACTCCATTAAAACACATTATGATCAAGAATTAATCTACCACATAGGTTACAAATAATTCCTATGATCATCTAAAACATCATAAGAACAAGAACATGAATATGAACACAATCAAAAATTATATTTAAAACTTTGTAATTTTGATAACTAGTTGTTGTGAATGAATTAGCAAAGACATTACACCACCAAAAACAAGTTTTCAATTACCAAAACAGTTTAGGGTAATGTTTCTAATTCATTTCCAGCAACTAAATCGAAATTCTGCAATTAGTCGGCCCTACTCGCCGAGTGCATGAACTCACTCGCCGAGTTGGTTGAAGATACACATGAACTTGACGAGTCCCCCCTATAGACTCGACGAGTCCACTCGCAGACAGCAAGATTTTCGACTTTTTTTTTCAACTTTTAAGCACAAATAAAAAACAAACAAGCCTAGGCTCTGATACCACTGATGGGTTTTGAGCATTCTAACACTTCCTAAGTGTACATGCAACCCTAATAACCTTGGATCTATGTTTGTCTAATTATCATGCAAAGTTGAATTCCAAGGTAATATTCCTATCTAGAATACATGGGGAACAATTTTAACTTAAAGTATAGATAGAATAACTTACCATGTTGTTGTTTGTGTTCCTTGAAACCTTGTGAGCCTAGCACCCCAAGTGTGATGCCTCAAATGCTTCACACAACACCAAATGCTCTTGGAAGAACTTATGAGAGAACACAAACTTCTCAAAAATCGGCCAAGCCCTCTTGTTTCTTTTGTGTAGCCGATTTTGGTGGAGAACATGTTTCTTATATAGTGTTAACACATCTAGGGTTAAACCCTAATGTGTCATGACTCTTCATTCCCATGACCCATGGGTTTGTAACTCCCATGGAGCATCCTATTGGTGGAACCTAACTTGATAATCCATGGAGCCTCTTAGCCCACTATACAAGATATGGATGATTTACATAATCAACCCATATATTTAATTAGTTATCTTTTGATCACATAATTAATTCTAAATTAATTCTTGATCAAACTAATCAAATAATATTATTAATATATTAGAACTTATAATATATTAATAATCTCCAAGTGTTATTTCTCTCATTTAGTCTATCCAATTGCATGGTGCCATGCAACCCAAATGGACCATGCCGGGTCGGGTCAAGTACATACCAGAAATAGTTATGGACTTAGACACCTTATCCAACATATACTCCATTCTCATTTAAATATATCTCATATGCTCAAATAAGGGTTGGAAACCTGAGAAATCCCGACTCAAGTTCATTATGGATTAGGATTCTCTTATTGGGCCTGAGGGACCAATAAATTATCAATTCATCAATCTATAATATTTTGGGCCATTTGGGCCTAGAATAATTCATTCTACCTCTAATGGGCATTATTGGGCCATAAAAACTCCAATTAACCTTAATGGACAATAGGATCCATTCTTTTATACTTTGGGGCCGTTAACTACCTTAAAGGCCCAATGGGCCAAAAAATTTATGATTTAGCCCCAAAAATCCTAACTAAATTTTAATGGGCTCAGACTATTCCATTCCCACTCCTTGGCCCAAAGATCTCGGCCCAACATCAATTAAATAAAAAAAGATGATTAGTGATGTGCCACCTCACTAATAACCATTAGTTAATTATACCATTATCTCACATACATTTATGCAAATAGAGATGGACCCCCAAGTAAAAACCAACTCACCCCCCTTTATTCTTCTTAAATCTCAGCCATGAGGCCAAAAACCATCACCACACTTATTTTGCATACATAAATCTCTAAAGAAAGCTTCCAAGAAGTCCTACATTTCCTCTAAATTTTCGATGCTTTATGTGTATCTTCAAGAGGTTCCCATCTAGATCATCATCTTTGGTAAGTTGTTATCATGCTTAAGTCTTTGATTTTCATCTTTAAGCTAAAAACACTCCCTTATAAAGCCTCATTTTGTGATCTATGTTTCATAGAGTCCAAAATCATTCAAGAAGCTTACTAGGGCCGAAAACCACACCATCTTCTTCTTATCTTCATCAAAACCGAAATCTAAAACCTAATGTGAGTTCATACCCCCTTGTTTTTCGTTTTTACTTGTTTTTGGGGGAGAATACAAGTTGATTTTTGTAGATCTATGTGTATATGCATGATTATGTGTGATTTCCTTGAAACATTTGGTGATTATGTGTGATTTCTTCACTAATCTACAAATATGTTAAGAAACTTGAAGTGTATCACTGGGATCTTCATATGAAACATGATAAAAGTATGTTTTATTTCAATTATTACATGTAAACATGTAGATCTGGTATTTGTATACTCTATATAGCAAAAATGAGTGTTGTGTTCAAAGATTTAGAAACTAAACTCACAAAACAGCTCTTGACAGAAACGTTTTGGTCCAATCTCGGACAGTTTTGACCATTCAAATGGATGTATTTTTCAAAAATGTTTTACATGGATAAACTTCAGGTTTATACCTTTAAAATGACTACTCGCACATTTTCATACGATGTTTCTACAATTTTTGGCGAATTTTACAAAACTGTGTATCATATTTGAAATAATTTCGGACCAACCTATGAAGACGAGAAATTTCACACTTGTTAGAAGCCATTAAAAATTATGAGAAAATTTGTGAACAAAGTAGACAAAATTTCTAAACTTTGAGAATTTATGGATCCAAATTACGACGTATGATGATTTTTCTACAAGTTTTCAAAGAACTAGGTCGGAAAAGCTCAAAAACCAGGAAATGTGTATTTTCACAAAAACCAAGCCAAAATTGATTTTTTGACAAAAATGGGTTTAAAATGTTATTTTTACCACAAAGTAGTCATCAATGCAAGTTTTTAACAAAAGTGGAGATTAAAGTGTTATTCTTACAAAAATTGGGTCTTAATTGTAAATTCTTGGCTTATTGGGCCAAGAACGTCATTTTTACAAAAAGTGGGCTTTTTATATAAACTTTGTAAATAATCAAGCTAAAATAAACAAAACAATAACAAACGGGTTAAAAACGATATTCATATCCTTATTGGGCCTGGAAATAATGTACATGTTTAGTGGGCCTTAGTGTCCTTTTACATGTATATTGGGTCTAGGATAGACATTCACATTCCTTTTGTGCCTGGAAATAATAGACACGTATAGTGAGCCTTAGTGGTCCACTTACATGTTTATTGGATCTGGGAATGTGTTTTATATGCGTTATTCTTATTATGCTATTTAGTGAATACTTGAACTAAAACCAATGATAAACCAACAAATAGATTTAATTTGATCATTTTCTAGGTTATCGGGCCTTAATGACCCATTTCTATGTGTGATAGGTCTTGTATACTATTTACATGTTTATTGGGCCTCATTGACCCATTAACATGTACGACAAATCGTGGATACTATTTGTGTGTTATTTGGGCCTGTAAATACTTTATATGTGAAATGGGCCTTAGTTGTCCTTTCATATATGTTCGGGCCCATGTTATATAATCACACTCCATTTGGGTCTTGAAATGATTTACATGTTTAGCAACGCCTTAGTGGTTCACTTACATGGATCATTGGTCCTAGAATGAGTTTATACATTTTTCTTCGCGTAAATTTGTTTAAGGATCTAGCGAGTTTTTATCGGTTGGCACCTATTAAGTGTACGATCATAGCCTGTAGTTATAACCAGAGTCTCCTGGTGGGAGAAGGGGGATTTGTGTATAGATCTATACGGGGTTGACACCCCATACCTCAGCTGTTCGCTACAGTTAGACTAACTCAGTCTAGGGTGATGAAAACCTTATTCTATTTTCCGTCGGCGTCTAACGATGCCAAGATAGGCGAAATTGTCATTATTTAGTATGGTTATCGCGGCTCGCTTAGAGGAATTAACGTTATGAAGTTTACGGAAGACATCATGTTTTTTTAGGCAACGTCGGGTTGTCTGGGAACATTGTCTTTACATGCTCTTACATTCTCTCTACATTCTCTTTACCTTTTTAGTCAAATAAACAATAGCATACATGCATTAATACAAGATCTAACACAAACACACAAAACAATTTTCAGAAAATATCGGATTTTCTGGTGGTTTTCAAAGTTATATAAATCATTTTCACAAACATGCTTATGAACTCACCAACATTCTTATGTTGACCGTTTTCAAAATAACTTGTATTCTCAGGAAACCGTTGAAGCAGGATGAGCGAAACAAACTAATGAATATTGTGTGATATTTTGTTTCATCGTACTCTTACTATTTTGGCATGTAATATTCAAATACAATACTCGATTTAAACAATGAATGTTGTACTATTACATGTGTGATGATGATGATGTTATGTTTCAATTATATTCACTGTAATGATATTTCAAGATGAAGTCACGCACAAGCCCCGGACGTTTCCGTCGTCTGGTTCGGGGGTGTGACAGATTGGTATCAGAGCATTGTTTATAGTGAACTAGCATATCTAATCATACAGGATTTTCAACTATAAATACAATGGGACTAAACAACTCTGAACATAATAACTTTAAAATACATACCTTTGTGTGCAATTTAGTATAATGACACAACAAGAACAGTAAAAGTCTTTGGAGGATTTGAACATCGCTATTAAACTCGAGCAATTATGTAGTCGTATTGGGGGTGAATGTAACGTGATCAACTACATTCATTCAAAATACGACCAACATGTGTTCGGGAGTATATGTGATGGACAATGAATCAAAAACTTACCATTTAATTATCCAAAGAGCTTATAGAACAAAACCTAAACAAAATTAAATTACTATAGGAGTAATTGATATGGTATTTGTTTCTAGTATTTATACCCCATTGTGCAATACATTATAGACGAATATCATTAGCCAAGAAACCCCTATCTCCCTAGTCAGGGAATAGTAGGGTGGCTCAACTCAGAGAAGAACCAGAGGAGGAACACGAAGTAGAAATCACAGATGGACACATCGAGTCAATAGTGGACCTCGAAGAGGAAGAGCCAGAGGGCAATGATAATGATGACTCGGATACAGGATCTGATGACATCAATCCTCAATGTAAAGCCAGAGTACCGACATATCGTGTGGGCCCCGGTGGTCCCATGTCCCCTTAGGCACACAACATTTGGAGATAGAGTCACCAGTAGGGGATACGACCACACTACGGTAGGAACTGAGGTCTCTTCGATCTTAGTCGTAGAGGACCAGCTGACCGGGCCCTCCCAGTCATGGTCCGGCGCACCCGAGGTTTTAATAACCGAGCTCAGGACACACCAAATTGAATGGAACAAATGTGGCTTGCTATTGAAAAGATGAAAGTCCAACACAGGAAGTAAATGGAGACTCTCGAGCGAGATAGTTAGTTTCGGAAGTACGACTACGAGATACCGAACAACAAGTAGCTCATCTACAAGGTGCATCCACTTCATCAGCACCACCCCCAGACACTTCCCGCCACAATTAGGATCAACCTTTTCCACTTCCCCCTACTATCCGACATGACTCTCTTTCGTGTACTAAGATGGTACTTACCAATGGAACAATTAGGTGCTATCTTTATTTCAAATTACTACATAAACTCAATTATATGCACAAGCGAACCCTCAAAACCGCTAGATACTTAAGGGTCTCAAAACCAAAACAACTTATATACTCTAAGGATAGACGTGACGATCGTTCCAAATCCGTGATTACCTACTACCGCAAATACATCATACGGATATAGATGAAAGCAGTGAGAATTATGCAACAAGATGCAAAATTTATAGAGTACAACCAGGAATGATGATCATTACTTACGATCTGGAGTATCAACGTGCAATAGGAAAATGCCATCCCGCAAGAATAACAAGTGCACTCGTGAGACACCGCTCCTGCAGATGGACTCTGCTACATTCCAAGTTGTTGTAACAGCAGCAGTAACCGCTGCGATGGCGCAAATCAATGCAAACAACCCTAATGGAGGTGGGAATAGCATTGACAACTCCAGCCAAAGGAACGAACATGGAAACCAACAAGTGACAACCTATTAAGGAACTCCAAACGCCAAGCTTAAGAGCAGGAAGCAAAATCCTGGAAGTAAGAGAAAGGGACAACCCACTCAAGGGTTCTCAGAGAACCAACATGTTGATGCTGTTCATGCGACCATGACCCCTATTATACCGACAACCAGGAGACTATATGCTGGAAGCCTTCCAAAATGAAACCAGTGCAAATTCCATCATAATGGAGCTTGTCAGAAGATGCATTGTAACAAATGCAATCGAAAGAATCAGACCGCAAAATTCTGTAGAACTTATCCATGTCATAATCGTCAGCCAAATGAAAATGACAACAATCGCAACAACCCTAACAACAACACCCATGATGAGACCAGTTACACCTGCTATAGGTGTGGAGGAACCGGTCACTTCAGGCGCAGTTGCCCCAAGGATAACAATCAAGGTGCAGAAGGATCAGAAAGGGTCTTGACCTTGGGTCAAGGCGAAGCAGTCCAACACCCAACGGTTGTTATTGGTACGTTCCCACTTAAAAAATCTTTCGCTTACCTCTTATTCAATAGTAAAGTTAAGTGAAGCTTCATTAGTAATATATTCAAACACTTACTAAAACAACAACCCTGGAGGCTAAACTAAGCCTTAACGGTGGATATAACTAAAGGGAAAACCGCATAAACCAAAGATAATTATGTAGGTAACATCTTAACACTAAACAACCATTCATTTCAAATAGATTTGATGCTAGTAAATATTAGGATTTTTGATGTGATAATCGGCATGGTTGGGTTAAGCCCCCACCGTGTTGATATTATGTGTCGCGAGAAGGCCGTTTTGCCTTCACCTTCCTAATCACGAAACTCTAATAATCCATGGTGATAAACCTGGCGCCAATCCTCTTCCTATCTCGTGCATCAAGGCACAGAAGTGCCTGCACCAAAAGAACTATATTTTCCTCACTCATGTTGTGGACAAGACCAAAGAAGAGGTAAGCATACAAGGTATTCAAGTAGCATGTGATTTTCCGGATGTGTTTCCCAAAGAACTTTCGGGAATATCCCAGAGAGATAGGTCAAATTTCGAATCGACCTCATACCGGGAACCACATCAATATCCAATTCACCCTATAGGTTGACTCCCGCCTAAAATTCACAAGTTATGTAGTTAATTGAGAAGAATTATTGCGCGAAGGATTCATCAGACCAAGATTCTCACCCTTGAGAGCTCTGATCCTGTTCTTCAAGAAGACGGATCCTTCAGAATGTGCATCAATTTTAGGAAAATGAATAAGCTCACTATCAAAACTGATACCCACTCCCTCTGACTGACGATCTATTTGGCCAGCACCAAGGAGCTAGTTACTTCTATAAAATAGATCTAAGAACCGGTTATCATCAACTTCGAGTCCGAGAAGACGACATTCCAAAAACTGCCTTCCAAACTTGTCACGACCATTTCAAATTCATTGTGATACCCTTCAGTCTAACGAATGATCCCACGGTATTCATGAACCTTACGAACTGAGTTTTCCCAACCATTCCTAGTTAGCCTTTTCATTATTTTCATCAATAACATACTCGTCTACCCACAAAGCGAGAAGGAAACACTATCATCATCTACGACCAGCCTTGAAAGCATTGAAGCCAGAGAATATCGCAGAGGAAGCACTGCTTGGATGGATAAAACTCTCGAAGTCGAAAGACGAAGCTTATTGTTATAAGAGTTAAGTTGGGCGTTATCTAGGTGAACGTCGATAGGTTAACCCCAATCTGCCCATTTCCTGCTAGTACAGAAATCAAACAAGACGAAAAAGTTAGCTTGGATCTATATCGAGGAGATCGTGAGACTCCATGAAATATCAGTATCTATTATCTCGGATCGGGGTAGCAGAATTACTTCAAGATTTTGACAGTCACTTCAGAAGGCTATGGGAACATAGCTAGACAAGACCGTTGTTTACGACCCTCAAACCAATAGTCAAAGAGAACGAACCATTCAACCACTCGAATTCATGCGACAAGTCTGGGTGTTTGAGTTCAACAAGTCAGGGGACACCCAGTTTCCCTTGATTGAATTCTCATATCATAACAACTATCACACAAGCATCAAGATTGCTCCTTTCGAGACTCTTTATAGTCATAAATGCAGATCACTCGCTAATACTCTCATGAGAACAGAAACCATTTGCGAAACAACAGAGAGTATAATTCAAATCAAAGCTTGACTTCAAACATCGCGAGACCAACAGAAGAGCTATTCTGACAAGCGGCGTAAGCCATTAGGATGTTAAGTCAGGGATTGCATGTTATTAAAGGAATCTCCTTAGAAATGAATGATTCGCTTTAGGAAACGAGAAAATTAAACCCACGATACATCAGGCTATTCGAGATTCTTGCTCGGATTGGTCCAAAGACTTATAGGCTGCAGCTGCCTATAGAGCTCAGCAACGTACACCCTGTGTTCCGTGTCTCGAATCTGAAAAGATGCATATCAGATGAGACTCTTATCATTCCTTCACAAGAAATTGAAATAAACGAGAATCTCCTGATCGTCGAAGAACCAGTCGAGGTATTGGGTAGGGAAGTAAAGTGTACAAAAAAAAGCCGCATTCCGATTATGAAGGATCAATGGAACGTAAAACGTAGATCGGAATTCACAAGTGAACGGAAAGACTAGGTGAAGCAGAAGTACTCTCACCTATTCTATCATTCGTGAACCTACCTTTCGAAAGAATTTCGGGACGAAATTCCCTCTAACGGGGGGATAATGTCACAACTAGCATTTTGCTAGGAAATTCTACTTTCATGTAATCATTCACCTAGTGTAATAACTTGTACTCTAAGTGAATACTATACTCCATTCTCATTTAAATATATCTCATATGCTCAAATAAGGGTTGGAAACCCAAGAAATCCCGACTCAAGTTCATTATGGATTAGGATTCTCTTATTAGGCCTAAGGGACCAATAAATTATCAATTCATCAATCTATAACATTTTGGGCCATTTGGAACTAGAATGATTCATTCTACCTCTAATGGGCCTTATTGGGCCATAAAAACTCCAATTAACCTTAATGGACCATAGGACATATTCTTTTATACTTTTGGGCCGTGAACTACCTTAAAGGCCCAATGGGCCGTAAATTTTATGATTTAGCCCCAAAAATCCTAACGAAATTTTAATGGGCTCAAACTATTCCATTCCCACTCCTTGGCCCAAAGATCTCGGCCCAACATCAATTAAATAAAAAAAGATGATTAGTGATGTGCCACCTCACTAATAACCATTAGTTAATTATACCATTATCTCACATACATTTATGCAAATAGAGATGGACCTCCAAGTAAAAACCAACTCACCCCCCTTTATTCTTCTTAAATCTCGGCCATGAGGCCAAAAACCATCACCACACTTATTTTGCATACACAAATCTCTAAAGAAAGCTTCCAAGAAGTCTTACATTTCCTCTAAATTTTCGAAGCTTTATGTGTATCTTCAAGAGGTTCCCATCTAGATCATCATCTTTGGTAAGTTGTTATCATGCTTAAGTATTTGATTTTCATCTTTAAGCTAAAAACACTCCCTTATAAAGCCTCATTTTGTGATCCATGTTACATAGAGTCCAAAATCATTCAAGAAGCTTACTAGGGCCGAAAACCACACCATCTTCTTCTTATCTTCATCAAAACCGAAATCTAAAACCTAATGTGAGTTTATACCCCCTTGTTTTTCGTTTTTACTTGTTTTTGGGGGAGAATACAAGTTGATTTTTGTAGATCTATGTGTATATGCATGATTATGTGTGATTTCCTTGAAACATTTGGTGATTATGTGTGATTTCTTCACTAATATACAAATATGTTAAGAAACATGAAGTGTATCACTAGGATCTTCATATGAAACATGATAAAAGTATGTTTTATTTCAAGTATTACATGTAAACATGTAGATCTGGTATTTGTATACTTTATATAGCAAAAATGAGTGTTGTGTTCAAAGATTTAGAAACTAAACTCACAAAACAGCTCTTGACAGAAACGTTTTGGTCCAATCTCGGACAGTTTTGACCATTCAAATGGATGTATTTTTCAAAAATGTTTTACATGGATAAACTTCAGGTTTATACCTTTAAAATGACTACTCGCACATTTTCATACGATGTTTCTACAATTTTTGGCGAATTTTACAAAACTGTCTATCATATTTGAAATAATTTCGGACCAACCTATGAAGATGAGAAATTTCACACTTGTTAGAAGCCATTAAAAATTATGAGAAAATTTGTGAACAAAGTAGACAAAATTTCTAAACTTTGAAAATTTATGGATCCAAATTACGACTTATGATGATTTTTCTACAAGTTTTCAAAGAACTAGGTCGGAAAAGCTCAAAAACCAGGAAATGTGTATTTTCACAAAAACCAAGCCAAAATTGATTTTTTGACAAAAATGGGTTTAAAATGTTAATTTTACCACAAAGTAGTCATCAATGCAAGTTTTTAACAAAAGTGGAGATTAAAGTGTTATTCTTACAAAAATTGGGTCTTAATTGTAAATTCTTGGCTTATTGGGCCAAGAACGTCATTTTTACAAAAAGTGGGCTTTTTATATAAACTTTGTAAATAATCAAGCTAAAATAAACAAAACAATAACAAACGGGTTAAAAACGATATTCATATCCTTATTGGGCCTGGAAATAATGTACATGTTTAGTGGGCCTTAGTGTCCTTTTACATGTATATTGGGTCTAGGATAGACATTCACATTCCTTTTGTGCCTGGAAATAATAGACACGTATAGTGAGCCTTAGTGGTCCACTTACATGTTTATTGGATCCGGGAATGGGTTTTATATGCGTTATTATTTTTATGCTATTTAGTGAATACTTGAACTAAAACCAATGATAAACCAACAAATAGATTTAATTTGATCATTTTCTAGGTTATCGGGCCTTAATGACCCATTTCTATGTGTGATAGGTCTTGTATACTATTTACATGTTTATTGGGCCTCATTGACCCATGTTATGTAATCACATTCCATTTGGGTCTTGAAATGATTTACATGTTTAGCAACGCCTTAGTTGTTCACTTACATGGATCATTGGTCCTAGAATGAGTTTATACATTTTTCTTCGCGTAAATTTGATTAAGTATCTAGCAAGTTTTTATCGGTTGGCACCTATTAAGTGTACGATCGTAGCTTGTAGTTATAACCAGAGTCTCCTGGAAGGAGAACGGGGATTTGTGTATAGATCTATATGGGGTTGACACCCCACACCTCAGTTGTTCACTACAGTTAGACTAACTCAGTCTAGGGTGATGAAAACCTTATTTTATTTTCCGTCGGCGTCTAACGATGCCAAGACAGGCGAAATTGTCATTATTTAGTATGGTTATGGCGGCTCGCTTAGAGGAATTAACGTTATGAAGTTTACGGAAGACATCATGTTTTTTTTAGGCAACATCGGGTTGTCTGGGAACATTCTCTTTACATGCTCTTACATTCTCTCTACATTTTCTTTACCTTTTTAGTCAAATAAACAATAGCATACATGCATTAATACAAGATCTAACACAAACAGACAAAACAATTTTCAGAAAATATCGGATTTTCTGGTGGTTTTCAAAGTTATATAAATCATTTTCACAAACATGCTTATGAACTCACCAACATTCTTATGTTGACCGTTTTCAAAATAACTTGTATTCTCAGGAAACCGTTGAAGCAGGATGAGCGAAACAAACTAATGAATATTGTGTGATATTTTGTTTCATCGTACTCTTACTATTTTGGCATGTAATATTCAAATACAATACTCGATTTAAACAATGAATGTTGTACTATTACATGTGTGATGATGATGATGTTATGTTTCAATTATATTCACTGTAATGATATTTCAAGATGAAGTCACGCACAAGCCCCGGACGTTTCCGTCGTCTGGTTCGGGGGTGTGACAGATTGGTATCAGAGCATTGTTTATAGTGAACTAGCATATCTAATCATACAGGATTTTCAACTATAAATACAATGGGACTAAACAACTCTGAACATAATAACTTTAAAATACATACCTTTGTGTGCAATTTAGTATAATGACACAACAAGAACAGTAAAAGTCTTTGGAGGATTTGAACATCGCTATTAAACTCGAGCAATTATGTAGTCGTATTGGGGGTGAATGTAACGTGATCAACTACATTCATTCAAAATACGACCAACATGTGTTCGGGAGTATATGTGATGGACAATGAATCAAAAACTTACCATTTAATTATCCAAAGAGCTTATAGAACAAAACCTAAACAAAATTAAATTACTATAGGAGTAATTGATATGGTATTTGTTTCTAGTATTTATACCCCATTGTGCAATACATTATAGACGAATATCATTAGCCAAGAAACCCCTATCTCCCTAGTCAGGGAATAGTAGGGTGGCTCAACTCAGAGAAGAACCAGAGGAGGAACACGAAGTAGAAATCACAGATGGACACATCGAGTCAATAGTGGACCTCGAAGAGGAAGAGCCAGAGGGCAATGATAATGATGACTCGGATACAGGATCTGATGACATCAATCCTCAATGTAAAGCCAGAGTACCGACATATCGTGTGGGCCCCGGTGGTCCCATGTCCCCTTAGGCACACAACATTTGGAGATAGAGTCACCAGTAGGGGATACGACCACACTACGGTAGGAACTGAGGTCTCTTCGATCTTAGTCGTAGAGGACCAGCTGACCGGGCCCTCCCAGTCATGGTCCGGCGCACCCGAGGTTTTAATAACCGAGCTCAGGACACACCAAATTGAATGGAACAAATGTGGCTTGCTATTGAAAAGATGAAAGTCCAACACAGGAAGTAAATGGAGACTCTCGAGCGAGATAGTTAGTTTCGGAAGTACGACTACGAGATACCGAACAACAAGTAGCTCATCTACAAGGTGCATCCACTTCATCAGCACCACCCCCAGACACTTCCCGCCACAATTAGGATCAACCTTTTCCACTTCCCCCTACTATCCGACATGACTCTCTTTCGTGTACTAAGATGGTACTTACCAATGGAACAATTAGGTGCTATCTTTATTTCAAATTACTACATAAACTCAATTATATGCACAAGCGAACCCTCAAAACCGCTAGATACTTAAGGGTCTCAAAACCAAAACAACTTATATACTCTAAGGATAGACGTGACGATCGTTCCAAATCCGTGATTACCTACTACCGCAAATACATCATACGGATATAGATGAAAGCAGTGAGAATTATGCAACAAGATGCAAAATTTATAGAGTACAACCAGGAATGATGATCATTACTTACGATCTGGAGTATCAACGTGCAATAGGAAAATGCCATCCCGCAAGAATAACAAGTGCACTCGTGAGACACCGCTCCTGCAGATGGACTCTGCTACATTCCAAGTTGTTGTAACAGCAGCAGTAACCGCTGCGATGGCGCAAATCAATGCAAACAACCCTAATGGAGGTGGGAATAGCATTGACAACTCCAGCCAAAGGAACGAACATGGAAACCAACAAGTGACAACCTATTAAGGAACTCCAAACGCCAAGCTTAAGAGCAGGAAGCAAAATCCTGGAAGTAAGAGAAAGGGACAACCCACTCAAGGGTTCTCAGAGAACCAACATGTTGATGCTGTTCATGCGACCATGACCCCTATTATACCGACAACCAGGAGACTATATGCTGGAAGCCTTCCAAAATGAAACCAGTGCAAATTCCATCATAATGGAGCTTGTCAGAAGATGCATTGTAACAAATGCAATCGAAAGAATCAGACCGCAAAATTCTGTAGAACTTATCCATGTCATAATCGTCAGCCAAATGAAAATGACAACAATCGCAACAACCCTAACAACAACACCCATGATGAGACCAGTTACACCTGCTATAGGTGTGGAGGAACCGGTCACTTCAGGCGCAGTTGCCCCAAGGATAACAATCAAGGTGCAGAAGGATCAGAAAGGGTCTTGACCTTGGGTCAAGGCGAAGCAGTCCAACACCCAACGGTTGTTATTGGTACGTTCCCACTTAAAAAATCTTTCGCTTACCTCTTATTCAATAGTAAAGTTAAGTGAAGCTTCATTAGTAATATATTCAAACACTTACTAAAACAACAACCCTGGAGGCTAAACTAAGCCTTAACGGTGGATATAACTAAAGGGAAAACCGCATAAACCAAAGATAATTATGTAGGTAACATCTTAACACTAAACAACCATTCATTTCAAATAGATTTGATGCTAGTAAATATTAGGATTTTTGATGTGATAATCGGCATGGTTGGGTTAAGCCCCCACCGTGTTGATATTATGTGTCGCGAGAAGGCCGTTTTGCCTTCACCTTCCTAATCACGAAACTCTAATAATCCATGGTGATAAACCTGGCGCCAATCCTCTTCCTATCTCGTGCATCAAGGCACAGAAGTGCCTGCACCAAAAGAACTATATTTTCCTCACTCATGTTGTGGACAAGACCAAAGAAGAGGTAAGCATACAAGGTATTCAAGTAGCATGTGATTTTCCGGATGTGTTTCCCAAAGAACTTTCGGGAATATCCCAGAGAGATAGGTCAAATTTCGAATCGACCTCATACCGGGAACCACATCAATATCCAATTCACCCTATAGGTTGACTCCCGCCTAAAATTCACAAGTTATGTAGTTAATTGAGAAGAATTATTGCGCGAAGGATTCATCAGACCAAGATTCTCACCCTTGAGAGCTCTGATCCTGTTCTTCAAGAAGACGGATCCTTCAGAATGTGCATCAATTTTAGGAAAATGAATAAGCTCACTATCAAAACTGATACCCACTCCCTCTGACTGACGATCTATTTGGCCAGCACCAAGGAGCTAGTTACTTCTATAAAATAGATCTAAGAACCGGTTATCATCAACTTCGAGTCCGAGAAGACGACATTCCAAAAACTGCCTTCCAAACTTGTCACGACCATTTCAAATTCATTGTGATACCCTTCAGTCTAACGAATGATCCCACGGTATTCATGAACCTTACGAACTGAGTTTTCCCAACCATTCCTAGTTAGCCTTTTCATTATTTTCATCAATAACATACTCGTCTACCCACAAAGCGAGAAGGAAACACTATCATCATCTACGACCAGCCTTGAAAGCATTGAAGCCAGAGAATATCGCAGAGGAAGCACTGCTTGGATGGATAAAACTCTCGAAGTCGAAAGACGAAGCTTATTGTTATAAGAGTTAAGTTGGGCGTTATCTAGGTGAACGTCGATAGGTTAACCCCAATCTGCCCATTTCCTGCTAGTACAGAAATCAAACAAGACGAAAAAGTTAGCTTGGATCTATATCGAGGAGATCGTGAGACTCCATGAAATATCAGTATCTATTATCTCGGATCGGGGTAGCAGAATTACTTCAAGATTTTGACAGTCACTTCAGAAGGCTATGGGAACATAGCTAGACAAGACCGTTGTTTACGACCCTCAAACCAATAGTCAAAGAGAACGAACCATTCAACCACTCGAATTCATGCGACAAGTCTGGGTGTTTGAGTTCAACAAGTCAGGGGACACCCAGTTTCCCTTGATTGAATTCTCATATCATAACAACTATCACACAAGCATCAAGATTGCTCCTTTCGAGACTCTTTATAGTCATAAATGCAGATCACTCGCTAATACTCTCATGAGAACAGAAACCATTTGCGAAACAACAGAGAGTATAATTCAAATCAAAGCTTGACTTCAAACATCGCGAGACCAACAGAAGAGCTATTCTGACAAGCGGCGTAAGCCATTAGGATGTTAAGTCAGGGATTGCATGTTATTAAAGGAATCTCCTTAGAAATGAATGATTCGCTTTAGGAAACGAGAAAATTAAACCCACGATACATCAGGCTATTCGAGATTCTTGCTCGGATTGGTCCAAAGACTTATAGGCTGCAGCTGCCTATAGAGCTCAGCAACGTACACCCTGTGTTCCGTGTCTCGAATCTGAAAAGATGCATATCAGATGAGACTCTTATCATTCCTTCACAAGAAATTGAAATAAACGAGAATCTCCTGATCGTCGAAGAACCAGTCGAGGTATTGGGTAGGGAAGTAAAGTGTACAAAAAAAAGCCGCATTCCGATTATGAAGGATCAATGGAACGTAAAACGTAGATCGGAATTCACAAGTGAACGGAAAGACTAGGTGAAGCAGAAGTACTCTCACCTATTCTATCATTCGTGAACCTACCTTTCGAAAGAATTTCGGGACGAAATTCCCTCTAACGGGGGGATAATGTCACAACTAGCATTTTGCTAGGAAATTCTACTTTCATGTAATCATTCACCTAGTGTAATAACTTGTACTCTAAGTGAATACTATACTCCATTCTCATTTAAATATATCTCATATGCTCAAATAAGGGTTGGAAACCCAAGAAATCCCGACTCAAGTTCATTATGGATTAGGATTCTCTTATTAGGCCTAAGGGACCAATAAATTATCAATTCATCAATCTATAACATTTTGGGCCATTTGGAACTAGAATGATTCATTCTACCTCTAATGGGCCTTATTGGGCCATAAAAACTCCAATTAACCTTAATGGACCATAGGACATATTCTTTTATACTTTTGGGCCGTGAACTACCTTAAAGGCCCAATGGGCCGTAAATTTTATGATTTAGCCCCAAAAATCCTAACGAAATTTTAATGGGCTCAAACTATTCCATTCCCACTCCTTGGCCCAAAGATCTCGGCCCAACATCAATTAAATAAAAAAAGATGATTAGTGATGTGCCACCTCACTAATAACCATTAGTTAATTATACCATTATCTCACATACATTTATGCAAATAGAGATGGACCTCCAAGTAAAAACCAACTCACCCCCCTTTATTCTTCTTAAATCTCGGCCATGAGGCCAAAAACCATCACCACACTTATTTTGCATACACAAATCTCTAAAGAAAGCTTCCAAGAAGTCTTACATTTCCTCTAAATTTTCGAAGCTTTATGTGTATCTTCAAGAGGTTCCCATCTAGATCATCATCTTTGGTAAGTTGTTATCATGCTTAAGTATTTGATTTTCATCTTTAAGCTAAAAACACTCCCTTATAAAGCCTCATTTTGTGATCCATGTTACATAGAGTCCAAAATCATTCAAGAAGCTTACTAGGGCCGAAAACCACACCATCTTCTTCTTATCTTCATCAAAACCGAAATCTAAAACCTAATGTGAGTTTATACCCCCTTGTTTTTCGTTTTTACTTGTTTTTGGGGGAGAATACAAGTTGATTTTTGTAGATCTATGTGTATATGCATGATTATGTGTGATTTCCTTGAAACATTTGGTGATTATGTGTGATTTCTTCACTAATATACAAATATGTTAAGAAACATGAAGTGTATCACTAGGATCTTCATATGAAACATGATAAAAGTATGTTTTATTTCAAGTATTACATGTAAACATGTAGATCTGGTATTTGTATACTTTATATAGCAAAAATGAGTGTTGTGTTCAAAGATTTAGAAACTAAACTCACAAAACAGCTCTTGACAGAAACGTTTTGGTCCAATCTCGGACAGTTTTGACCATTCAAATGGATGTATTTTTCAAAAATGTTTTACATGGATAAACTTCAGGTTTATACCTTTAAAATGACTACTCGCACATTTTCATACGATGTTTCTACAATTTTTGGCGAATTTTACAAAACTGTCTATCATATTTGAAATAATTTCGGACCAACCTATGAAGATGAGAAATTTCACACTTGTTAGAAGCCATTAAAAATTATGAGAAAATTTGTGAACAAAGTAGACAAAATTTCTAAACTTTGAAAATTTATGGATCCAAATTACGACTTATGATGATTTTTCTACAAGTTTTCAAAGAACTAGGTCGGAAAAGCTCAAAAACCAGGAAATGTGTATTTTCACAAAAACCAAGCCAAAATTGATTTTTTGACAAAAATGGGTTTAAAATGTTAATTTTACCACAAAGTAGTCATCAATGCAAGTTTTTAACAAAAGTGGAGATTAAAGTGTTATTCTTACAAAAATTGGGTCTTAATTGTAAATTCTTGGCTTATTGGGCCAAGAACGTCATTTTTACAAAAAGTGGGCTTTTTATATAAACTTTGTAAATAATCAAGCTAAAATAAACAAAACAATAACAAACGGGTTAAAAACGATATTCATATCCTTATTGGGCCTGGAAATAATGTACATGTTTAGTGGGCCTTAGTGTCCTTTTACATGTATATTGGGTCTAGGATAGACATTCACATTCCTTTTGTGCCTGGAAATAATAGACACGTATAGTGAGCCTTAGTGGTCCACTTACATGTTTATTGGATCCGGGAATGGGTTTTATATGCGTTATTATTTTTATGCTATTTAGTGAATACTTGAACTAAAACCAATGATAAACCAACAAATAGATTTAATTTGATCATTTTCTAGGTTATCGGGCCTTAATGACCCATTTCTATGTGTGATAGGTCTTGTATACTATTTACATGTTTATTGGGCCTCATTGACCCATGTTATGTAATCACATTCCATTTGGGTCTTGAAATGATTTACATGTTTAGCAACGCCTTAGTTGTTCACTTACATGGATCATTGGTCCTAGAATGAGTTTATACATTTTTCTTCGCGTAAATTTGATTAAGTATCTAGCAAGTTTTTATCGGTTGGCACCTATTAAGTGTACGATCGTAGCTTGTAGTTATAACCAGAGTCTCCTGGAAGGAGAACGGGGATTTGTGTATAGATCTATATGGGGTTGACACCCCACACCTCAGTTGTTCACTACAGTTAGACTAACTCAGTCTAGGGTGATGAAAACCTTATTTTATTTTCCGTCGGCGTCTAACGATGCCAAGACAGGCGAAATTGTCATTATTTAGTATGGTTATGGCGGCTCGCTTAGAGGAATTAACGTTATGAAGTTTACGGAAGACATCATGTTTTTTTTAGGCAACATCGGGTTGTCTGGGAACATTCTCTTTACATGCTCTTACATTCTCTCTACATTTTCTTTACCTTTTTAGTCAAATAAACAATATCATACATGCATTAATACAAGATCTAACACAAACACACTAAACAGTTTTCAGAAAATATCGGATTTTCTGGTGGTTGTCAAAGTTATATAAATCATTTTCACAAACATGCTTTTGAACTCACCAACATTCTTATGTTGACCATTTTTAAAATAACTTGTATTCTCAGGAAACCGTTGAAGCAGGATGAGCGAAACAAACTAATGAATATTGTGTGATATTTTGTTTCATCGTACTCTTACTATTTTGGCATGTAATATTCAAATACAATACTCGATGTAAACAATGAATGTTGTACTATTACATGTGTGATGATGATGATGTTATGTTTCAATTATATTCACTGTAATGATATTTCAAGATAAAGTCACGCACAAGCCCCCGAACGTTTCCGCCGTCTGGTTCGGGGGTGTGACAAATGCTTAATAATGAATTCGTATAATATGCAATGCTTACACACAAAAAAATTCCATTTTCGATTTGAAATAAAAAAAAGTTTTGTAAAAATTTAGTTCGAACATAATCCTGTTATAATTAGTTCAAGTCTTGTACAAAACCTTTCCTTAATTAAACATAGGTAATCAAGCTATGACTAATTGAGGTCCAATAATACAATTTCCGACCTAATTATATTAAAATATGTTAGATGTTTCAAATTTTATGTGTTTTGGTTAGAGTTTTGGTATTATAAAAGAAGATTGATGTTCTGTATAACCTTTGGCTCTGATACCGTTTTTCTCACACCCCCTAAAGCTGAAACAAGAGGCATGACTAACGATTTCATATCAAAAGTAAATATACATCACCATAATAAAAACATTTATAGTTTACAATACATGTTGAAAACACATCAAAGAGAACTCTTGAAATAAACATCATTGTTCAAAAGCTAAAAGCACAATAACATTTTCCACTTGATGCATCATACTTATGATGATGAATCTTTCGACCACTTACTAATGAAAAAGCATGTAAAATGAGGGTCAACTATAAAAATAGTTGGTGAGTTCATAGATTTACAAAAAAAATGTGGCTTTATGTATCATAATCAAAGTTTTGATAAAAGCTTTCATAGCTGAAAGTGCATTGCTAACATGAGATATAAAGGTCATTTCTAAAACGAGATACAAAGTTCATATGTTCTTAATTATCAAACCATGAGTTCACAACCCAAGCCTAATGAATTTTTAGATTTCAATGAAAAACAAATAAATCTTCTTGATCAATGAAGTTTCCAATTTGAATTTCTTTAAGATCTTTAGAAAGGAATTATGTTCATAAAAGATATGAGAACTTGAATTTTTGTGGCACTTATAGTCATTAGTCTCATGGTTGTGAGCTATTGGAATGAAATTTGGTGTTCAACAAAAATCACCATTTCTTCAACAAATTTGTCCATATCAACAAAATTGATTTCTTCCACAATTGCTTCGACAGTTTCGTCTCTGGTCACGGAATTAATTTCTTCTTTAATTTCTTCAATAAATTCTGCTTCAACCAAGAATTTTATTCTTTCACAAAATTCCCCTTCCTTATTAGTGTCGTAGATGGGGCTAGAATCATCTTCTTCGTCTTCTTCAATTTTATCTTCCTCTATTTCTTCATCATCATATAACGTACACAACATGTTTGGATAACATCTTCTGAACAGGAACTTAAATCAAGCAAACTTAGTAGGATTTTTTTTAACAAGAACTCAATGACACCCAATCGTAACTAGGCTCTGATACCATATATGATACGAATATGGCGCTTTGATACCATATATGATGAAGGCATGGGCTCTTTTATGTTGAGATTGGATAGTGTTTGAAACAATAACAATAAAATTATAGATTTGATAAACAAACTAGACCTATAGCTTGTAAATTTGAAGACAAACTAAGACATGTTAGTTTGAATTCGATCAACTCAAGGATCACGTCCAAAAGATGATAATTTCTGAACAGTGACAATAATTGAAAGTGAACAAGAGGGTTATTTGATTAAAATTCGTGTATTATTTTTCCCATGCATAAATTTGGCTTTATATGAAGCCTTTATTACAAATTTTGTGGTTACAAGCCAACCAACCAACTACAAATTAAAACTAGTAAATAAAAATTAATGAAACTCTTGAAATAACACAAAAAAAAACGTCCAAGACACTTGAGAATAAAAAAAACGTCTATGCGGATTCAGGAGCCATAAAAAGCATTAAAGTGTAACCCCAATCCACCAAAAAGTGTCAAAAACAGCTAGGAGGCTTGATGAAGCAAAAGTAACATTTTTTAGCACTTATGAAGCCTTAAAAATGATGCCCTTCCTTCATGCAACCCTAATTCAATTTTTGTGTTACCATGCACAACCCAACAATTGAGCCCAAACCACCTTCTAGCCCACTAGTAATCACTAATCCATCACCTTTTAGGCTTTCATAATCCATGCATGGATCATCTCTTCCCCTTTTGAAAGGAATTAACCTTAATTCATCAAGGTCATCATCATTTAGATAAGGTGAAAGATCTCTCACATTAAAGGTAGCATGCTATTTATGGTCTCCTACCAAATCCATCTTGTAACCATTATCATTTGCAAATTTTGTCAATTCAACACATGTATCAATATGTATGTTTGTAATTTCATCATCCCGATGTTCATTAAAACATAAATTACCTCATCAATCTAGATCCTGGTTAAAATAGTTACCAAATAATGAATGAAGGTTACCGCTTTACTAAAAAGAGTGTGCGGACATCTAATGCTAATCACATCTACAACCATTGGTAATGGATAAAGTAAGAAAAATGTTTATTAATGTTAACTAGATGGGCAACCCCTGCGTTGCGGGGGTCGGATGAGATAATTTTTTCCATTGTTTGTTCTTTAAAAATATTTATAGTTTGAGTTACTCATTCCTTCCCTCTTTAACTGATCTATAAATAAATAAATAAATAAAAAATACAAAAAATCAATGAATCTATAAATAAAACTAATAAAGTGACAATGAAACGAAAACATAGGAACCTATAATGCCACAAATAACCAACGAAAGTAGAGGGACCAAAAAAGACAAAAAGGAAGCAACTTTAAAGTGACCCAAATATAGTTGAGAGACCATTCCTACCAAAAAAAATATTAATATGACTAAATACTGATAATATGTAATAAAAGACGAGGGTTATGAAAAATTCAACCGATCAAAACATAAAGTTGGGTTGTTCAACAAAATCATAAAGTTGAAGGGTGAATGTTGTAACATTAATATATATATATATATATATATATATATATATATATATATATATATATATATATATATATTTGAACAAAACTAAAATAATAATAATAATAATATTAGTGTAATTTATGTAAAAACAATTCATGAACTAATCGCTTGTAGATACTAATTTTTGAAAATACTATTACTAACTGTCGTTTAGCGCGCGTAAACAGTTTGTGTGTGTGTGTGTGTGTGTGTGTGTGTGTATATATATATAAGGTTAGAAATTCTAATAATCATTTAAAAAAAATCATTAAGGAATTTTGGACAAATCAAACATTAATATTTTATGAAGCAATTTCTCCTTTTCTTAGTTTACAACCAGTTGCCACTTTTCATCGGACCGCTGCCTCCTTTTCTTAGTGTGTGTGTGTGTGTGTGTGTGTGTGTGTATATATATATATATATAAGGTTAGAAATTCTAATAATCATTTAAAAAAAATCATTAAGGAATTTTGGACAAATCAAACATTAATATTTTATGAAGCAATTTCTCCTTTTCTTAGTTTACAACCAGTTGCCACTTTTCATCGGACCGCTGCCGGACCACTGTCAGATCATTGTCGAACTAACAACAAATCCAATAATATTTTTCTGAGTGTTATCAAAGCTTAATAGAACAAGTATTATATCTTCGTTTTCTCCGGTAATACTTTTGAATACATATCTTTTTATTTTTGCAATCAATATACAAAGTTTAATAAAAAAATATTATGCATTGACAAATTCAATTTTCTCTCTTCTATAATGTATTTCTCTTTTAAAAATGCATCACTACAAAATATATTTATAGTTTAATAAACATATTCACATTAATTCAATAATTCACAGTCTATTATTTTTCTGTATACATTCATTCCTATTTTAACACAAATTTTATATAAATTACACAACTTAAAATAGTCTCTCTAAGTTTAATATATAAAATTCACAACTTAATACAATCCATTATATACTAATTTACATATCTAGAGAAGTCAAAATAAACTCTACTACTACCACCACCACCGCAACCAACTACAATACGTCACGACCCACCACAATAGGTCACCACCAACCATCATTCATTCTAAAGAAGATCTATATATAAATCATCGATTCACAACTTAATAATTATATTCACAGTTTAATAACCAATTAATTCACTGATTCAGAGTTTAATGCAAGTTAAAATATAAAAACTAATACATTCTTACATATTAATACAACAAAAAAAAATTATTAACTAAGAAAATTAATACAAAGATTCTTCATCACACCATTTACCACCAAACACCTCCCTTATATTAACCTCCTTCCAATCTCAAAATAATCTCCAAACACCCTCCAAATACCCTCCTTAAACCTCCTCCAAAAACCCTTTCAAATCACCACAACCATCACCACCTTGCTGTTTTTCGACATCAGAATCTTCAAGTCAAAAACGAAGAAAACTGGGCTCGTTACAAGCACAAAAAGACTAGGGAGATTTTCACCATCAATTCTTCAGGACCTTACCTACATCTAGAAATTTTCGTGGACGATTTTGACCACGGGAAACCCCAAAGAGACGCGAGAGAGAATTGGCTATCCAGAGAGATTTCTGTTTTCAAGTTCAAAATCTGCATGTTAGAAAACAGAAAACCGAGCACAACACAGCCAAAATAAGACTAGGGAGATTTTCACCACAAATTCTTTAGAACCTTACCTTCATCTAGGAATTTTTGTGGACGATTTTGACCACAGGAAACCCCAGAGAGACGTGAGAGAGAAATGGCTATCCAGAGAGATTTTCTGAAAACTGAAGGTTTTTAATCTGTGTATGCAAGGATCTGCGCGAACACGACCCGTGTTGTTTTTGCCTAAATCAACACGACCCGTGTTCAGGATTTTGACCTTTAAAACCTTCTAAAAACCTCCTACACGACCCGTGTCACTTGTGCCTTATCTTACACGACCCGTGTGCATGTTTTTACCCAAAATACTTCAAATACAAATACATAAACCCATGTATTTTGTACCCTTTTGTAAACACTTGTTTTACATAAAATCGAGCTTTAAATGAACTTTTTGTTACTTATCCAATGCCAGATTGATCTTTGAACAAAAATAGACCAGTCACTCCAAGAGTCCCAATATCGACCAGTCCATTCAAAGAACATATATCGACCAGTCGCTCCAAGAGTCCCAATATCGACCAGTCCATTCAAAGAACAAATATCGACCAGTCGCTTCATGAGTCCGGTTCAGTAAATTTATTGACGAACCTACTTGATATATATTTATATATTTATATACTTTATTATAGCTTTATGTCATTTAAATATAGTCATTTATATTATTTATAGCTTTATGTCATTTAAATACAGTCATTTATATTATTTATAGCTTTACATCATTTAAATACAGTCATTTATATTATTATAGCTTTCAGTCATTTACAGCTTTCATATTTATACTTATTCCGCAATTATTATTCTTTATATATATATATATATATATATATATATATATATATATATATATATATATATATATATATATATATATATATCTTATATCTTAAACTAATATATCTATCACACAGTAACTGGTAACCGAGCCTTTTGTTGTGGTGATCAGATTGTTATATTTCCAACAAATCGGTATCTGAGCTGATATATAAAATGAATAATATCCAACACAAATAAATAACTGGATCTCTTCAAAAAAAAATCATGCATTCACAACTTAAATTTTATATTTTCTTATTAGTAATAGTTAAAACATATATTAAGATAACTAAAGAATACTTGAAATAATAAAATATCGCAATCCACAGCTTAAAAAACCTAAATCCACTTTAATTGAGAAAACACTAACATAATAACACACATTCTAAAATAAATTCATATTATAAAAACCATAAAGCATAAGTTATGAATAACAATTTTATTCCTATATTATAATAAATAAGAAAACAAACATTCATTTAAAACATAATAGTAGTTGATTCATAACTTAATATTTTATGCAAATATTATAACAAATAAGAAAAAAAACTTGGACTCATAAATTAATAGCAGTGGATTTACAATTTAATAGCAGAGGATTCATACGAAAATAATAGCTAAAACTAATATTAACAATAGTAAAGTTCAAAAGAAAGACTAAAACATTAAATTCACAGCTTAACATCAGAAAAAACACCTCAAAATAAAATTGACATACCTGATGTAGATCTAGTGGTGTATCGCTGGATATCAAAGAGAAATAGATGGATGTGAGTTGGCTGTATTTCACCAAAGAGGTGAGCCAACAACGGTGGTGGTAGTTGACGGTGGTCTCAAATCTGGTCTGTCAATCTCATTGGAGCTCGTAGATCGGGATGCATAAATCGTAGATCTAAAGGCATAAATTGCATAATTTTCAATGAAGATCATAGATCTATCACCGACGAAGTATAATGTGGCATTTTCTAGTTTTCTGACAAAGTGATATGTCATATCTGAAGGCGGAGGTGGTGGTAATGGAAGATCTAAATGCGAAGGTTCTAGATCTGACTAGAACTAAACAAATCCAGACTAGGAACATGATAAGAGAAGAGAAAAAAAGCCACCATAATTTTTTAGATCTAACCAGTTTTGAGTAATAAGTATTCAGAAAGGTAATCAGAATTATGACATTAGATTGTGGCTTTTGTAGTGTTCTAGCGAAGAAAAGGTAGATCTCAAGGCGGAGGTTCTAGATATGACTAGATTTGGACTAGGAACACGTTCAGGGACGAGAAAGAACCACTATAACAATGCAAATATAAACAGATTTGATCAAAGGCATAAAAGCAAGTCACTAGAATCACGCTACCGAAGATGACATGCGATGATGCAACAGTCAATAATGAATCTGAAGTGGAAACATCTTATGGAGATTGTTTTTAACAGTGCTTCCAGATCTAAAGCGAAAACACGTTTCTAACTCGACATTTCGGCAAAAGTTGTTGGGTCGGCATCAACATTAGTGGGTAGTAGCGGTGGTGGTGGGATATATAGTGCTAGGCTTTGGGTTGGTGAGAGAGTTTAAGAGACTTTTTTGCCAAAAAAAAGCTTCAAAGTGTTTGAAATATGATCAAACTTAGATGTTAGAAATACGAATGAACATTATACCCTTTTTGCTTTTTCACTAATTATCAAAACTTAGAGAAATCAAATTATTAGAATAGACAAAAATACCCTTAATGAAAAATGGTTCCCAAATAGTTCATGACGTTTTATACTTCTTTATATATATATATATATATATATATATATATATATATATATATATATATATATATATATATATATATATACCCATCAGGATTATTAACATTTTTAAGTTCGTTAGCATCACTTTTTCAAACCTAGTTTTAGAGTTTATCTTATATCGAAAAACACACTAGAAGTATAAACTTCATCATTTTAAAAACGTTTCTGTAATGATATTCGAAAAAAATTAGATAGAATGTGCACGTATATTAATTTAACTTGTGAGAAAATCACGTTTCATGCATATGTGAATATAACATGTGAGGAGGGTTGATGTAGGCAAAAAAGAATTTATTATATATTATATTTATATATGAATGATACTTAATTTATATAAATAAAAAATTTATTATATTTTTTATTTATAAGCGAATAACGAATGTGCTGTACTAAAATTCTGATGCATTTTTATTCACTTATGAATAACGATAGATGAATAAATCAAATAAATAAATTTTTTATTCACTCATGAATTGGTATATTTAAAATCTTTGATAAAAACAGGTTTTTAAAAATAAAAAAACGAAAAAAGACTATGTTATTTTATATATTAAGATAATAATTAGCATACTTTAAGGAGACATGTTTTGTTGGAAAACACAAGTGTATTCCTTTCCCTTTTCCAGTCGTACAACGGAGGTTTTGAGCCAAAATAAATGAGTGACTGAGAATGATTTTCCCATTCTCAATCTTTTTTAATTTATCAATTGAACTTGTCTCTCCCTCTCCCTCTCTCTCTCTCTCTCTATATATATATATATATATATATATATATATATATATATATATGTGTGTGTGTGTGGGGGGGGGGGGAGAGAGAGAGGAAAGAGAATGTAGAGTTTAATGAGATTAAACTCCTCGTTTTATTAAATGTGAAGTCATAACCTACATAGGGATCTAAACTTTAATGAGTTTCAACTTCTCATTCAACTTCTACTCGAGATGGCCTTATACTACACACAAAAGACTCCTAATCTAACAAAAAAACATAAAAATAAAAATGTTTCCCAAAAGAATAGTAAGACTCATTTTGTCCTAAAATCTAAATTAAGCCAATAAGTTTAATGAAATGTGCATGAGAAAACTTATTATTTTATGATGTGCACTTAATTTTTTTTTTTTGGATAAATTTTTCGATGAATCAACTTCTATAAAATCATGTTAACCAATTAAAACGCATTTTAAAAAATATATTTAGAAAAAGTATATATATATATATATATATATATATATATATATATATATATATATATATATATATATATATAATCTCTGAAAACCATACAAATTGTCAGTTAGGCAGTTTCTCTCTAAGAACTTTCGTATTCACGAAATTAAAGGATGAAACTATACAAAATGTATGTTAGGCAATATCTCTTTAAGATCTGTCGTATCTAAGGAATTGTAAGTGTGAAACTATACAAATTGTCAAATTGGTCTTGTTAGTTATCTTTACCTAAGAACCGTCATGGCACTAGGGCGATTCATCCAAACGGGAAATAGATATCGTTGAACATCCCTCCCAGGATCTTGACATTCTTTGTGTCATGCATAATTGCGAAGAATCCAATGTATTCTCGGATATGTTCTCCACAGGTAAGGAATTAATTGTTATTGAGACTATGACGATGCACATCACAAGGCACGATTATCACTAAATGTCACACCAAAAAGGCCTTGACCTTGTGTCATGCTAAACTGTGGAAATATCTCTTCGGATATTTTTGTCACTGAATGGTTTTGTGAGTTATTCCAAATTAGCTCTCACTGGCACTAGAACAGTACACTCAGATGAGATTCAGAAACCATTGAACGTCTAGCCAATGGCGAAGTTAGCTTGTTTACTTGAAAAACTATATTGAGATCTTTGATCGAGGATATGCAGGGGCTATCATAAAAAATAGCCATGACTAGTTCTCTGATACTCACAAATCGTAGTGCGTTTCACCGTGTTCACATAGATACTACGAGTAGTCTCTATCTGAGCCAAGGATGGGTCCTTGAACAACTATGGTGAGAAGGGTCTTTATGACTTTGTGATCTACAAGGACTTTTTGGTCATGGTTACTTTTAAGACACATATGTGATCAAAAAAGAATATTTATTCGAAGGAACAAGAATTGAAGATTCTTTTACAACACATAACTTTTCAACCCTAGAAGCAAGGTGAAGCTGTTTTTGAAGTTATGTGATGAATTTCTTTGAAGCCTCCTCAATCAATTTGTTGATATCTATGAACTTACAGAAGTGATCTAGAAGAATCGGTCTCTTTGTAATTATCTCTGAAGCTTTTCAAAGCTGAAAGTGCTGATTTTCAAGAACCTATATAAGAAGCCTCTTTACCCTATGTGCGTTCAAAGTCAATTTTTATAGGAAGTTCAACTATTCAAGATGAATTCATTCATGCATAAATTCATATGTTCATCTTGAAGTTGTGAAGAAATCGAATATAAATGTTGAAGGTCATGAAAAAATAGAAGATTAAAAAGAAAATAAAGTTATAAACTAAGGGGGAGATTGTTAGGACATAATTAATGGTTTATACTTTACTATTGTTGGATTTTAGTGTTCTCGGTCCAAGACAAAATTCTCCATATTCTCGGTGGTGTTTGGACTGAAATCACCTTGAGATTTCGTTGGGCTTATAGGATTTCTATTGGGCTTGGGCTTGTTAAGGATTCTTATTAGGTTTTAGTATATAAGGTATTATCAGCCATAAATGAGGCTGTTAGTCAATTAGTCATTCTAAGGAGTTGAGATCGTGTTTCATAGAGAAAGAGAGAATCGAGAGCCATTGAGAATCTTATGTACTAGGCTATTCGTGAATATAGTGTACATTGAAGATCTGATAACTGTGTTCTTCATTCATAATAACTATTTTGCTTTAATCTCTTGATTGGGATTCCGCACCAATTCTCGTGACTTCGATTGATACTTAATATCGAGTTTTACAAGTTCTTCATTGAGCTCTTCTAAGGCCTTGATATATCTCTGACTTCTAGTATTTTCTCGATCAAGTGGTGTTACGAATCTTAAATTTGTGTTATTACATGATTTTTTTGGTGGCTTATATGACTAGCTTATTTGAAGATCATTGTGACGTGGAGGGGGAGTTATTCAAAGACAAGAATTGATTTTTTTTCTTAATTCTTAAATGGTTTTTTATGGCGGGTTCGGCTTTATTGAAGGTCTTTGGGATTACATTAGAAAATGAAGTTTAAAACATTACTTCAGTGCTTGGTTCATATATATATATATATATATATATATATATATATATATATATATATATATATATATATATATATATATATATATATATCCTAGAACTCGTTTTTGGAGACTATTGAAGAATCAAGATTCGTGGATTGCTTTAAATATTCCTCGTCGTGAGATCTTTTCTTATTTGCTAGATGCCTTTTTTGGAAGTTGAAGCCTTGTCATCCATTCCATACCTTTAGGGGAGAATGTAGGGTTCAATGTACTCCATGGATTATAGCAATGGGCCCCTTAATGAAGTGTAGGTTAAAATCCCAAGACTTGTCCTTTTCCCTATAAATAGTCATGTATTATTCATAATTAGGGTTAAGAGTGAGGCAAAATGTAGCCGCCAAACATTGTAAGGTTTCTTATGTAGAGATAGATTCTTTAGTCTATTCTAAAAGTGTAATTTATTCCACATGTTATGAATAAATTGAGTGATCATTCAACATATCTTCATAATTGCATTTGTTCTTATTTTCTGCATCTTGTTTATCAAATCACAATTAGGATTTTAATCCCAACAACCTTTTATTAACAACCACTGTTTTTCACTATACATATAATATGTAGAAATCCAACTACATTATAGAATGAAAAGAAGGGACAAATAAAAATTAATCCTCGGAGTTTTAGCAAGAACCTCCAGGGCCCGGCCTGCAACAAAACTGGCAGAAGCTGTCATAATTTAGTTCCCCCAAACCAAAGAGGCTCGCAAAATCCATCTCAACAAGGGACGAAAGAGCAATATCCACCTCTGCGGTTCTTCTCGTCACAAGGCCAGGATTTGAGGCTTTAGATTGACCAGAAATTGTAGAACAACCACCTAGTTGCTTCCCCTTCTCAAACCCAAGGGCCTCACACTCCCTACAAACACCCTGGATTGCGCTGGAAAATTCTACGTTGTCGATAACTTTATCAATTAAGTGAACCACCCCTTTCTCCAACATCCATTTAAAACCGCCTCGGGTAACAACACCATCAACATGGGCACTGGCAGTTGACGTTGGCACCTAGCCAACTCACTCGCTAGCACACCTTTCTCCTGAGTAAGAGAGCTCACTTAACTTTTGATTCGTTCTGTTTGGCCCTCCAAAGTGGCCACATGATCTTCCAAAACAGCCTTCTCGAAGGCCATAATACAATTATGCTATGAAAGTACTCGACGTTGAGCCTCTGAATCATAGAGCTCCTCCCTTATGCCATGGCACATTGCAAATTTTTTACCTATGTCTCATTTACACCGCCAGCAAACCTAGTCGGCAGGAACAACTATAAGGCCAGAAGCCTGATTCGCCACATAACGAAGGTCACTGACCATACGAGCGCTCAATTGGCCTACAAGAAACCTCATTATAGCTAAGGGTGAGCACAACTACTCCATTCCTGGGTGATCATGTCTTCCGACAGTATGAATCCCTAGTAATCGCCCAGCCTGGAGTATAGGCTTCATGAAACAAGGAGCTAGATGTAGTTCTTACTTCACACATCGTAGTAGGCTTCTCCGGTAGGGAAGAACCTCTAGGTGAGCCCGATACACCCCCCCCAAAATAGAGCCAGAACCAATATCAATAGGGAATGAACTAGTAAACGGAGAAGGTTGAATCACTGAAGGACCAGACACCACCACTCTCTCTTTCTGCCCAGGCACAGAAAACTTGTCACCAAGAACATCATCGATGCCACCAGGAAGCTTGGCCATAGAAACAATCTTATGTATCTTGCGAGGACGGAGGCCTGCATCATCAGATTCAGTTTCCTCGTCTGACGATGGCACCATGCGTAAACTTCATAATTTTTTAATATGGGAAATACCTTTTTATGCTTGTACCCCCACAGACAAACCGAAAGAACCTAGAGTCGGTAAACGAACTGGTGAAACAACCCTAACAGTCGGTTGGCAAGGCGAGGCGGGTCCGCTGGAGCCAACATTTTCCCCTTATTCCGAGATCAATCCAAAAAACTCTTGCATGCATTATTCAAATGCGAGAGGGGGAAGAGCCTCCACAAGATCGATCTCCTGGTGGCAAAGCTTACCCCGATAGTGACCACGTAGTGCCATCTCTAAGGAAATATCGGCTTCAGCACCTGTAAAAACAAACGCCAAATATAAGAACTCACAAGCCATTAAGATACCCTGTTCTAATCCTCTTTTTCTTTTTGAAAAAAAAGGGGGAGAAGGAGGTGATTATATACCGCATCTCATGATGAATAGTTGCGCCATCTTCCCACGAAATACAATTGGAAGGCGGATCCAAAAAAAAATTCGCAATTTGGCTTCTTTTGCTTCTATGAAGCTCTTGTGGTTCTTGCATGATACCACCATCTTGACTTTCTATATTTTTCACTTTATTAGAACCAAAAGTCAAATCTTTAGGACTTTGAATCAATCTCTCATCAAAAGTTGCACCATGTGATTTGATAATAGTGTTAATTGAAACCGAATCATTAGGTTCTATTACATAAAACCTATATAACATGGGATGTTCAGCATATCCAATGCATATGCAATCAATTCCACGTTGTCCCAAAATTTTCTTTTTGGGCTCGGTGAGTTTTACAACTGCCTGGCATCACCAAACCCAAAAATAACTCAAATTCAACTTTTTCTTGAACCAAAGTTCATATGGGACTATTTTGTTCCTTTTATTTGGAACCCTATTTAATAAATAACAGACCGTTAACATAGCCTCTCCCCATAATCCTTCACTCAATCCTGAATATCATAACATCGATTTAACCATTTCTTTTAAAACTCAATTTTTGCATTAAGCAATACCATTCTGTTAGGGTGTGTAAGGTGTTGTGGTCTCATGAATGATACCCACTGATTGAAAATATATGGGATCTATATATTCACCTCCCCTATCAATACTGAGACGTTTAACCATAATGCCCAATTGCAATTCCACTTTGTTTTTGTATATTTTGAATTTATCTAAGGCTTCATCCGTAGAATGTAACAAATACACATAGCAAATCGAGTGCAGTCATCAATAAAGGTGACTACATACTTTTCATTTCCCAAAGAAGGAGTGGAGTGAAAATCACACAAGTCATTGTGTAAAAGTTCCAAAATAGTTGAATTTCTAGTAACAGTACGAAAATGTTGTTTTGTTACTTCTATAAGAATGCATGTTTTACAATTATATGATGTCATATCAAATGTTGGAATTAGTCTATATTTTGACATCTCATGCATCCTTCTAAAGTTGATATGACCTAATTATACATGCCAAAGCATAGATTTATCAACATTAGAAGCTGAAGATACAAATGCAGAATTTTGATCAGGTAATAATTTGTCAACAATATTCAAATGAAGCATTATATTATTTAAATATACAAAGCCAATGAAAATTCCACAATTAGACAAAACAAACTTATCCGACTCAATAAATTGTTTAAAACTATCAGAATTCAAACAACTAGATGTAATAAGATTCTTGTGAATCTTGGGAACAAACAAAACATCAAATAACCTAATCGTCTTTCCAAAAGTAAATTTAAGACACACAACACCTAAACCGCAAATAGGAATAAAAGAATTGTCTCCCATTTTTAGCATTGAGCCATCTTCAAGTGGAGTTAATGTTTCAAACATCATTTTATCCATGCATACATGGTTCGTTTCTCCGGATTCGATCCACCAAGCAACATCATCATCCTGCACACATAGAATGAATCAGGGATAAATGAAACAAAGTAAACATAATTCTGATTATAATTATCAAAGTTAATCTAAAACTGACCTCCATTAACTTGGGCCAAAGACTCGTTCACTATCCTATTGGTACCACTGTTTCCATCACCATTGTTGCCTAAATTCACACGAGAATCACGCTTACAATGCCTAACTTGATTTCACCTCCAACAAACTAGATCCTTTCTCTTTTTGTTGGAGTTGCTAAGGACATGTTCCTGCTTGCGTTTTCCATGTCCTTTGTGGTTCTGGTTCCTTGGTTTATTTTCAACCATATGAACAGAGGGCTATCCAGGTTCAACTTTTCTTTTGGCTTTTTCAGATTTTTCACTTTCCTTCACACGAAGAGATTCTTCAATACGAATGTGACTAGAAAGTTCAACCAAGGATAGTTCCTCCTTTTGATGTTTCAAGTTGTGTTTGAAGTCTTTTCAGGATGGAGGCAGTTTGACAATGATGGTTGACACAACAATAGATTCATCCATATTCATACGGTGCAGTTTAAACTGAACGTATATGCCAAGGAGTTCATTCTATTGTTTAGTAACAGACCTTGAATCTTCCATCTTATAATTGTTAAAATCACTGACCAGAAACTTCTTGCTAGAAGCATCATCAGTGATATATTTCAAATCAAGGGTGTCCCACAACTCCTTGGCACACAAGGCTTCACTATGGATATCAAATAAAGCATCAGACATACCGTTCAGAATGTGAACTTTGCAAATGTAGTCATTAATGTCCCACTTTTATCTCCTTCTTATCTCTTCAATTGTCTTAACAACACCTTCTTCAGGCTCCGTTGGTCTAGGAGTAATCAACATGTATACTACCTTCAGAGTATTTAGCATGAAGTGCATCTTCTTCTTCCATCGCCTGAAGTCAACACCTTCAAACTTCTCCAGCTTTGCAAACTTGGTGGTTATCTCGCGGATTTAATCACCTATCTTCAGGAACAGATAATATCAGTTCGATTGTAAGAAATCTAAGGGTTTATGGTGGAGATCAAGATACTAACTTGGATCGTGAGAGCACTTTCCGAAGTGATATTTCTACCATATGACTGGGTTGCAAGAAATTCAGCCTAGGATAATCCAAGTGGACACTTATGATTCTAGGCACAGAAATCATAAGCCAATTTTCTAGATAGATTTTGTAAGAGTTTGATGAAAATGAAAGCTTAAATTCATCCCCCTCTACTGAAACTGATGAGTCATTTATATATTAAATGAGATTTGGGTTTTATTAGGGTTGGTGTAACACCCCATAAATTTATTCCATCGCTTTTAACCGGATTCCGTTAGTTAAGCCGTGTCGTCCCAAATTTTTCCGTTAACTTTGATTTAATTTAATTTATTTTATTTAGACTTATATTAAATTAAATAAGTTTCGGGATATACTTTAAATTCATTAAAATATTTTCTATTTTCATTTAGAAAATATTTAGTTTCGTCTAAATCGTAATTACGGTAAATTAATCGGGTGCGACCAAAAAGCATCATCTAACGACAGTATCAGGTAGAATTCCACCGGGCCACAAACTCAACCCCTATATAAGGGATTGAGTGACATCATTTTGAGGCTTTTTCCCTCTCTCTAAAAACTTTCTCTCACTACACTCTCTCTCTAGAACTCGAATTGGCTCAAAAACCCCATTTCAAGCATTATTTGGTAAGAAATCCATCCTAAACTTGTTATATAACTTAATTGGTTTGAAAATTCATGTTGGAATCACCCAAAACACATATGAACATGTGTTTATGGTCTAAGAACCCTCCTTAGGCCGTAAACACCTCAATGAGGGTTTTGAAGCCTCAAAACCCCTCCAAAACACTTCTAGGGACTAGATTCGACCTAGAAACTTGCATGCATGGAATAAGGACCCAAAAATCATGACATTTGATGTATGAACATGATTTTATGGCCCAAGAACCTTCTTGGACCGTAAACCCCCATGCATGAACCATAAACACCTCTTAAGGTGTTAAAAAGGCCATTAAACACCACCACAAGCTTCCAAACGTGTCTAGGACCTTCTACTTCATCATTTGAAGCATCAAGTCATACAAGAAGGGACCAAACATGAGTTTACGGTCCAAGAACATGCTTGGACCGTAAACCTTCAATCTTAGACCTTAAACACCATTTTGGATGTTAGTTTGCCCCTAAACACCTTCAATGAACTTCCATGAGTGCATATAAAACGTATAACCCTTCAAGAAATGCACCAAAACATTCATAAATGGAACAAACTAGAGTTTATGATCCAAGAACATTCTTAGACCGTAAACTCATCATGCTAGACCATAAACTCTTCAAATGGGTGTTTAAGTGCCCTTATCACCTTGAATGGCTTATATGTTGGACTAGAATCACATGTGATTGAATTACAACCACCAAGGCCCTTGATTCATGGACAAACATGAGTTTACGGTTGTCAAATCATGAGTTTAAGGTAGTAAACTCCCCAAGAACATCTCCTTAGACCTTAAACTCATTTCCAAGGTCATTTCAAGTCCCAATCACTTCCTATGCCATGGAATCGACCCTATAACTTCCCGTGTGCATTGTTTGACCATTTGGAATCCAATAACTTACCACCCATGAGTTTACGGCCATAAACTCATGGGGAATGGTCTTTAGGGCCGTAAAACCTCTTGCAAGTTCACTCTTGAAGAGTAAACTCCATATCCAAGCTTCACATGTCCTTAAATGCCACCCGGGTCCCTCCAAACACTTGAAATGAGGTGTTTACGCAACTAGAAGTGTTTGTCCCTAACAAATAAATAAACTAAGTCCTAATTAAATATAGATGTGTATCTTTTCATTATACATAGGAATCTCGTACATTTGCAAGCCCCGAACCAACGTTTAGCATCCGAAATCGTCACATTTCTCGTCCGGTGAATTCATACCCCTACCTTTTTTCAATGGTTTTTCAATGTTTTCAGGGGGGGAATACAAGCAAATTACAAATGTTTTCAATACATAACATTGATGTATTTTAAAAAATATCTGGCAAACTCATAAATACCTTTACCCCTTGTGTATTATTCTGAGCATAAGGGATGATTTATCAACTACAACTAAATGGATTTTAGTTAAAAAAATAACCAAACTAATAAAATTATTATGGGAATAATTTGGGGTTCTTTAGCGTTCGTTTTATCATGTACTAATATGTATATAAAGTTATTAGATAAACTATGTCTGATTCAGTTTATCTCCGTATCATTTGAATGTATTGCCAGATAGTTTCATTGTATGTATCTATATTCACTGTATTATGTTTCATAATCTTTTGTATGTTTGATATCGTATGAGAACCTTGTGAATAGTTTAGTACTAGTTTGTGAGTTAGTCACTACCCTTTATGGATGATCAGTAAATCCTCCCCGGAAGTGTAACCATAGTCTCCTGGAGGGAGAGCAAGAAATTTGTGAATAGATCTATTCGGGACTGACAATCCCACACCTTAACTGCTAGCTACAGTTAGGTAGGCATGCCTGGGGTGACGAATTCTGGATATCGTCCGACATCTGACAAGCATCAAGGAGGTCTCGTTGTCGTATCAGCATGGTTACCCGACTCACAACACGTATTAATATAAGTTTATTCACGACTTGGTTTTGGATTTGATTTTTATATCAATCTTCTATCTTTAGATCTTATATCTAGTTCGGGACGGTAATCCCATGGTTTTTAGTCTATAGGGTTCATATATATTTCAGGATGTTATTCCTATGGTTAGAATCTATATCTAGTTCGGGATAGTGATCCCACGATTTTATCAAACAATCTTATATCTAGTTCAGGATAGTGATCCCATTATTTTATCAAACTATCTTATATCTTTTTCGAGATAGTAATCCCATGGTTTTATCAAACTATTTTGTATCTAGTCCGGGATAGTATTCCCATGGTTTTCAGTCTATATTTTCAAGTATATCAAACTATGTTGTATCTAGTTCGGGATATTAGTCCCAAGGTTTTCAAACTACTTTCTATCTACAGTTCGTGTATATTAAAGTATTTTATATCTAATTCGGGATAGTAATCCCATGATTCTCAATATATAGTTTTGTGTATTAAACTATACTCTATGTTATTCAATCAATCTTGCATTTAGGAAAATATGGGATTTTCCTAGGGTTAACATATAACGCGTAATTGAACTGTAATGAAGGATAACTAAACTGTTTAACATAAGAAAATATGAGATTTTCTTGGATAACAAACCTTTTCGGAAAACTAAAGGAAACTGGTACATTTTCAGAAAACAAAAATCTTATGAACTCACTAGCTTTATGCTAACTTTCAAACCACTTGTATTCTCAGGTCCAAGTTAGACAGGTACCCGGCGATATCTTTTGGTGAAGACGGAGAGCTCAGAAGACTCGTCTCAACTTTTGTTCATATGATATATGTATAAAACTTGTACAATTTACTTTTGAAACGAATGTAAACTTTCAAATATATGTAATGTAATGGTTGTTTACTGTGATTACTATGTACATTGGATTTGATCCTCAACGTGGAGTCCGCCCCGGAAATGTTTCCGCCTTCGGTTTTCAGGGTGTGACAGTTGTGTCGTCATTAGTTGCTTTGGAAGCAAGTAAGGATAATTTAGATTTAATGAGGATTTAGGGTTACCAAAACTTACGAGTTTCTTTAGTTTTACCATAATCACCCTTATGAAATTGAACTTTCCACTATGTTCCCAGCTACGGGATCTGCCCCTTGGACAACGCTAGGGGCGCTGCCCCTTTGGAAACCCTGCACCCAGGGGAGCTGCCCCCGGACCTCCGACTAGTCGTCGAACCGGCTTCTATTTTTATCTTATACATGTGTGAACTCCGCACCAACCTGTACATATATTAGAGTACAAATTAAGAAGCCTCCTAGATCACAAGTTAGTTCCAGTTACATAAAATGATATGATGGCACTAAAATCACCAACATTAATTCACTATACTTACCATTGGTGTAGAAGTTAAGCAATCATTTAGTGGTTTCAATCAAATTACCATTTATACTCCATGGCTTCTTGCTTGCTCTGTGTGAGAGTTTTGGAACGCGTTTCTCCTTTCTAGGGTTTAGACAAAATACAGAATTTGTTGCCACAAATAGGTATTTATAGAAGACATGAGTCGCATGCACGAAGTCACCTCCACCACGTAATGTTCTTGTAGTGGGGCTCATGGTAGCATAAATCGATTGCGGTGCAGGTGGGAAGAATCGGCGACGTTGGAGGTAGGGGTGGCAGGAGGAAATTATGGAAACTGAATGGATGATTGAAATTAGGATAAGATGTTTATATAAAATTTAGGAGGCATGCATCGAAGGGAATGAAATATTTCGAGGGAACTCAAAACATTGTGAAAATATGGGAGGGAAATGGTAATCAGTAACGACTCAATCGATATTTACCTACTAGTATTTAGGATTTATCGACCTTCATAATTTCCGTCGTTGATCCCTAGCAAATCCGTCGATGATTAGCTATAGGTATTTTACGTTGATTATACCTCATTTTCTCGAAGCATACATACATACATACATACATACATACATACATACATACATACATACATATATATATATATATATTTATATATATTTGATTAAGTTATTTTGAAAACTAAAGGATTTTGTGAGAACCTGATGACTCCTAATTTGCTTAACATTTTTTAAAACGAAGATCAAGATTAGTCTTCAAATGTTATTACTAAAACATATCTACCAAAAAGAATTGCCAAATTGTTTTTTTAAAGTATATATATATATATGTGTGTGTGTGTGTGTATGTGTGTATGTGTATGTGTATGTGTGTGTTTGTGTGTGTATATATATATATATATATATATATATATATACACACACACTCTACAAGAGCTGATAGTAATACTTTTAGTAGCTATCTGTCATCGCTAAAAAGGTCGCCGGTGATGCTTTGTTGCTAATACTTTAAATGTTGCCGCTAATGCTAGACGTCATTGCTAAAGGGCTATCGCTGCTAATAACCACGCGTTGCCACTAAAGATGTCACCGGTAAAAGTATTTTCAATTTTGTTATATTTAACATTAAACTTAAAAAAAACTATATAAAAAGTATAAAAACTGCTACACTATTAATTAATCTAGTCCAACATCATTCCTTTCTAAAGTATTAATCTAACATCCGATCAAAATACTCATCAAAGTTACTATAATGTAAAATATCCAAAATACTAGTCCAAAGTTCTTACACAAATTAAACATTACAAAAACCCTACAAGTAGCTACTCATCGTCATTGCTCTCCTCGTTTCCTCTGGTTTTATTTCGTTGTGGCAACAAACGAAACCAATCTTCTAGTACGACACTTCATGTCAAATCTTTTAACAATGTTTGAAGCATGTCCAACTACAAAGAAAAGAACATAGTCTTCTTATAAGTTAATCCAACAATTTACGAAAATATAAGGAAAGTAGAAACAACATACATCCTACACATATTGTATATACATTATAACATTCTACTTTTTTTCATTTTTCCATTATAGCATTGTACTATGACTAAACTTAGAAAAATATAAGCAAGGTACAAAATATATTACCAAATAGACATAAACACACATACTACACATATTGCACTTTCATAAAGTAACGATTACCAACATATTAAACTATAACCAAACTACAAAATATTACTCTATAAGAATTACGAGTACTAGCATTGTACATGCTACCCATATTGTTTGTATATTACACGTTATAACATTGTACTTTTAGAAACTAAGCTAACAATTACCAAACTACAAAATACAAATATATCAACTATAACCAAGCTAACAATTACCAACATATAAACTATTACAAAAATAACAATTACAAAAATTTGAAAGTATTACTAAACTAACAATTACCATCATTTGAAACAATTACCAAAATTAAATAGTCTTGATACATGTGATTGCGGCAGTGGCTGTGTCAGTAGTTGTTCCTGATCATGCATCAACACAACTGTAAAAGGTTTACGTCTGATGCCTCTGGTATGGCCGCGTCGAAAATACAAATATACATTCATACATCATACAAATCCTAAATATACATATACATACATCATATACATCCAAAATACAAATATACATACATACCCACATATAAATACACTTCTATTTACACAGAATCAACATATTATATATAAAAATACACATATTGCATATATATACAAATACACTTTCCATTATAGTATCCAACTTTGTTTTTTCATTTTTTTCATTATAGCATTGTAGTTTCCAAAATGCATACAAATACACAAATTACATACATAATTTTCTATACATAGAAATACACATATACAAAAATAACACACATCCAAAAATACATATACATACATCATAGACATACGAATACACATATATGATACACATACAAATACGTAAAATCACATATACATACATAATACAAATCCAAAATATACATATCCATACATCATACAAATCTAAAATACAAATATACATAGATACCCACAATCAACATATTATATATAAAAATTAGAAAAAAAGAAAACCTGTGGTTTGGTGGCGGTGAGGGTAGATTCCAATAGGAACAGTGGCGGTGGCAGTCAAACGTTGGTGGGGATCGACAACAACACCTCTACCTTGGTGGGGATCTTAAATTTCCGAAAAAATACTCGATATTCCTTCAATAAATAGGTAAATTTGGTGGGGAGAGGAGAAAACGAAGAGTAAAATAGAAAAAAAAAAATGAAGTCTCACCTGTGATGTTGCCGGTTAAACCTTTAAGGTCACCGATTATGAGCTTTGTTGCCCAAGTGGTGGATGAGGATGTGGCTTTGAACGGAGAAAGTCAAAATTTTGCTGAGGAAGAAGGGAAAAGAATGAAGGAAGAGGGGTACATATATTAGTAGCAACGGTCATTAGCGGCAACGCATGCCCCTTTAGGGTCGACACATGAGGAGGGAATATTTGACGGTGCTTTTTTCGAGTATTAGCGGCGACATTGTCGTTGGTAAACGTGTCACCGCTAAAAGTTGTGTACGATGTGGATTTCTAGTCATTGGATTAGGCACTAAATCAATGGTTATGATTTCACCTTAGTGTTTGACATGGATCAACGTCGAAGAGGCTTTAGCGGCGATGCATACATTTAGGGACGACAAACGATACAGAAGTCATTTATCACCACTAAATGTATGCATCGTCGCTAAAGGTATCGTCTCTAAAGCGTATTATTCTTGCAGTGATATTTGTATGTGTATGTATGTGTTCATATATGCATAGTTTCTATTTTCTTCAAAAAAAATATTCTAAAACACCACTGCAATAGAAATATAATAAAAAAAATTACAACTTAGAAAAGTAATAAAATAAAAAAATAAACAAAATAAATGTGCTTCTATGTGCATTTGATGCATATTCAAATGTGTATATATAAATAATTTAACAAACAAAAAAATTTCATTAAATCCTTTTTTTAGCAGAGAACTGTTTGAGTTGATACATTCCAAGTAGATTGGTAGTGCTAGTTTCAAAATATGTTGAGTCGATTAGGAGTTCTCGGGTTCTTGAAAATCTTCAAGTTTTCAAAAGAAATTTATTCTTCTTCTTCTTCTTCTTCTTCTCTCTATCTCTCTCTCTCTCTCCCTCCTTCCCTCCCTCCCTCCCCCTCTCTCTCTCTCTCTCTCTCTCTCTATATATATATATATATATATATATATATATATATATATATATATATATATATATATATATATATATATATATATATATATATATATATATATAACAACACTTCCAAAGAGAGCTTGTTTATGTCAAACAAAATCAATATTCCCCTCATATACCAATGAGTGTGTATGTATGTGTATGTGTGTGTGTGTGGGGGGGGGGGATGTATTCTCCACCATGAATAATTTTCCAAGTCACCAAGGTTTGTGTTTCCTGTTTTAGTTTGGAAATGTACATAATAATAAAAATTAAAAAAAAGTAAAAAATAATAATAATATAAACATATTGTTCATAAATCTTTCAATGACTTCGCATAAAGAATTGATTATTATCCATGAGCGATCACAAAATGTCATATTGAGTATATTATTCGTCTGTATAATTATACCTTATATGTAAATGATGAAATAACATTTGGTAATTTTTATAATGCTTTAAAGAATAATTTCTGAAGCCAAATAGTGTAATGGAGTGTAATGAGTCTTCGATCTGAAAAAAACTATATGGCTCTTTTCCTATAATTCGAATCAAAGCCATTCTAACATCATTTAACGACGGTCAGAAATACCTCATCATAACTAAAATTTAGTAAATGGTCATGAAAAATACATATTTACCCTTTTGTGTGTGGGAGACACTTGAACGAGAATTAACTTGGATGACCATATCCACAAATAAATGTGAAATAAATAACCAACATATAGATCTTATAAAGATTAGGCAAACTCCTAAAAAAATACATAACACATGTACTTGGTATTGGAGTTTTATTGAATATTTATAGTAATTATAAAAAAATATAACATATAGCAATAATAATAGTATTAGTCGCTAAGTCATTAAAGTTATTAATATCCTGACAATAGTTGAGTAAATAAAAATATTTCAATATAATTTATAGGGTAAACTATAATAAAATATTTACATATTAGCCTCATAATCGATTTACTTCTTACGTATTTTTTTTATTTAATTAAGTCTCAAAAACCGATAATCATATTCAATAACCCCTTTATCTGGTCAACAGGTCATCAAACTTTCAAAAATTATATTTTAAGCCTAGCTTTCAAAACTTATTAAAAATATGGTCCAAAGTTTACACTTTTGGCCCAGATTTTAAATTTTATTAAAAATTCGTCCAAAATTTACCATTTTTTCCCAAATTGTAGAATTTTGATATCAAGTCATGCTAACTTTAGTTTTTTTACAAGTCACCAAGTCTCCAAGGTACTGTTTGTGTTTCCTGTTTTAGTTTGGAAATGTACATAATAATAAATGTTGGGTATATGGTGTTGCATCTTGGGCTCGTCTCTAAGCCTTATTTTGTATCCGGATTGGGCCTGTCCATCCGTGACTTATTTTTTTGGGTTTGAGTATTTATAGATGCCTGCATGCATCTTAGTACGCAAGATTTTAGAGATAATCAAACAGTCTTCATTGTTTTATAATTTTGTAAACCCTAAAGCCTCTACAGCGGAAGTTCTTTATCGAGCTCTGCGGAGGCTTGAATTATTTGAATCATTTGAATCATTAAGCATACGGTTGATTCCATCTCTTGTTTATTACTTTACTTGAATTGTTTTGCCAAACCTGTGAAAGATCTAAACGATCTTAGAGATTTGTATCTCATCAATTGGTATCAGAGCAGGAGGCGGTGTAATTCATACACATCTCTTCTGTGAAAGAAGCGATTAGGGTTTATTCCGCATTAACTAATATTTATTGAGTAGTCACTCCATTATTGACGTATCTCATTATTTACTCGTTTTGCCCTAATATTATATATTACAAGTCTGATCTTGCAAACAGGTTAAATGATCAAGCATGGATGATTCTCAGTCTAATCCTATCAACATCTCAAACAACATTGGATCAACAACAAAGATTCCTATTCTTTACGCCCAAGATTACGAAGTTTGGGCACATCACTTTGAAGACTACGACATCGGATCTGAAGATAATGTATATCTTATATGGGAAGCTATCGTGTCTGGACCATTTGCTAACTCAAAAACATCTAAAATCATTAAAACTTAGAAAGAGTATAATGATCTGTTAAAAGATGTGAAAGATGTTGCTCAAGACGAAAAGGAGAAGTTTCAGTGCAACATCAAAGCTTTGAGACTAATCCGATTTGCTCTTCAATCTGACACGTTTAGGTTGGTGAGTTCCTGCAGTACAGCCAAAGAAATCTGGGACAAGTTGCGAGAGTTATATTCCACAGATGAAGATTTGGAGCATTCTATTCAAACTTTGCTTTTGTCTGAGTTTGGTGAATTTAAGCATAATTCTTATGAAACCATCACTCATATGTTTGATCGCTTCAATCATCTTCTTACCAAGATGATAAAACATGATATAGATAGGAAGTTAATTGAACAAAAGGTCACCTTTTCGAATGGCCTCAGATCTGAATGGAGAGTTGTCGTGTCTACAGTTAAAGCTCATGAACAGTTCAAGTCTTATTCATTGGCAAAACTGGTGGGAATTTTGAAATCCCAAGAAAAGATTGCCATGCAAGAAAAGAATGTGGTCTCAAGTTTGGGTTCCTTGGCCCTCCTATCAAAGGGCAAGAATGCAATGGAAGATGATGGTCTGAACCTGGAAGACTATAATCTTACTTTAGAGGATTATGCATTGATGGTGTCTAATCCCAAGAGGTTCATCAAGAAAAGGTTCCCTATCAATAAGAATCGAAATTGGTAGGGAAGCTATAGTTCTAAAAAGGTTAGAGAGGAGCCGAAGACAAAGGAACTGAAGAAAGAGGCGAAAGTTGAAGAAGATTCGGGTGTTAGCTGCAATTACTGTGGAGGAAAGAACCATTATGCTAAGGATTGTGTTCTGAAAAAGACGGCAGAGAAAGATGAAGAGGCTTTCTTGATGAAAAAGCTTGAAGAAATCAAGAGAAAGAAAGCTGCTTCTAACTCTTCTATGAATGCTCTTATTGTACAGGGTTCGGCAGCAGATGACGAGTTCGGTGGCGTGGAGGTGTGGTCCACTGACTCGGAGGATGATGAGGTGAGAAAGCCTTCACATGGAAAGGCATATGTCGCAAGAGGTGACGAAAGCAGTGGGAATTGTTTGATGGTGACTAATGTATCTCACATGAAGGGATACAATATTGATGATGGAAAGGAAGACATCAAGGAGCGAAAGGATTTATGTTTCATGGCAAAACCTCTTAGTGTGCAGATCAATGAGCTCGATTAACTAATCAAGAAGGTACAATCTCTTTTCATTTCATTCAAAGTCCCATAGAAATCTTATGAAAAAGAATTAAATAGCTTAAATTCAAGAATCTCAAATCTGGATAGTTGTTTAACTCAAACATGGGTCACCAATTCTAACCTAACTGACCAAATAAGCAGGGTGTCATCCAAGAGTAAGGAGCGAAGGATGTGGATAGAGAAAAAAGAGTCGGAGCTGATTAAGTCGAAGGATGAAAACATTTATTTACAACGAGACAATTTAAAACTCTTAAAACAGCGAAATGTTTTTTGTCTGATTGCTAAACGTCTTTATGCTAACATCTCTCAAGTGCATCTAAATTGTGAAATAGGGAAGAAAATTCATCGCACGATTCTGCCCTTCCTTGAGTTTAAGGAGGATGAAATCGATGCTGAAGCATATAACTGCGAAAGTGTTGTTTCATCTGATGATGTGAATCCCACTTATATGTATGGTCTGGACAAAATCGAATCTTTTATAAAGTCCAAAGACCATAAAGACATGCTTAAAGATCTTTTGGATGAAAATGATAAACTGAAAATCAAGACCGAAACCATACAAAAATTTGACTCATTGAGTGCCAACCTAAGTTCGGAAAACAAAATCGATGTTGAAAACGCATTGGAACTTAATGAGGACGATGACATAAGTGAAATTTCTGTAGAGGATGAAGTCGACTGTTCAGATTTGTCAAAAGCGAACCTACAAACCACAAAAATCTTATTTCTGAAAATTCTGTGGAGTTTGCTCGTTTGTCACAAAATAAGTCCCCAATTCTTAAGGAAAAGGCTGTTGTGTACCAAAAGGTGAGAACAACACCAAATCAGGTATATAATGTAACAGGAGTAACCGAACATCAAATAGCTGAACTCACTGCCATAGTAAACGAAGATAACACAGATGGTTGTGATGAGTTTTTCTGGTCTGCTCCCATAGATAATGCTGATGAGACAATTGGTCTATCTGAGCGAACGTCCTGGAAAACCAGAGGCAGATATGTACCAGAACCATTGAACAAGCCTGACAACTTTGACGTGCCAAGCACAAGTGGAACAAAAGACGTGCCTGTAGAAGAACTCTCTTCCACAAGCCAAACATCATCTATGAAAAGTGAACCAACTGAGAAGAAGCAGAAGCAAAACGCTAACGTCCACAAACAGCCGAGACAAGTGAAGGATCAAAAGCAGCAACGGAATCTGAGATACAAAAAGAATCTCAGAAAGAAAGCAATTTTGGCAATCTCAAAACGCTCATTTCTCTTATCATGACAAGAATTCAAAGTCAGAGAAAAGTGCTTTCAGGCAGCTAGAGAGCAATAACAACCAAAGGTTCGATTCGGAGAGGAATAACAACCGAAGGGACAACTTCAGTTCAGAAAGGAATAACAATCGAAGGGACAAGTTCGGTTCAGAGAGGAATAACAACCGAAGGGACAGGTTCGGTTCAGAGAGGAATAACAACCGAAGGGACAGGTTCGGTTCAGAGAATAACAGCTACCGAAAGCACATGTTCGGGTCCAAAAGTAAAAGCCACCGAAGTTCAAGGGTTGGTCCCTCCAATGACCTAAACCAAAAGGGTCATTTGGAACCTCAAGTCAGGAAACTTTCACAGTCCAAACTATCTCATTCTGATTCCTCTCATTCTAAACCCAACTATGTTCCAGTTCAAAATCTGAAATCCTCAACAGATATGAAAGGAAAAATGAAGATTTCCTCTATCATGATTGACCGAAAGCAGTCCAAGTCCCAAACGCCAAAACCTGAATCCAAATCGATTGTAACAAATTCTAACAAAATTAAAGTATTCACTATTAAGAAAAATGAATCAACATTAATAAAAAGAACATTTCTTGTTGATGTTTCTCTTACTATTCCTGTTCTTGTGAAAGGCTCACGTGGACCCAAGAAACTTTGGGTTCCTGAATATGCTTGATTTTTGCAGGCTATTAGTGATGAGCAGTTCGACGAAGAATGGTATATTGACAGTGGCTGCTCACGTCACATGGCAGGAAGAAAGGAAGAGATAATGGAATTTCGATCTCTTCCAAATGGTGGAAATGTCAAGTTCGGAAACAATTCTTATGGAACGATAAATGGTTATGGGATGATAACCAATGGTGACTTCACTATAAGAAAGGTGGCATACGTTGAAGGGCTACAGCATAACCTTATCAGTGTATCTCAACTGGTGGGAGGTACTGGTCTCAAGGTGTCATTTGATGATGAAGGCTCTGAAATCATCGAGAAGAAAACAAAAAGAGTGATTCTCAAATCAGAATGGAAAGGAGAAATGTTTCCACTCAATCTCAAACCAATCAAAGGAAATCTAACTATATGTCTTCTATCTAAAGCTCATTCTGACGAAAGCTGGTTGTGGCACCGAAGGCTCTCACATCTCAATTTCAAAGATATCAACAAGCTTGTCACAGGAGGTCATGTCAGGGGTCTTCCATTGCTCAAGTATGATAGAGAACATTTGTGTGCTGCGTGCGAGATGAGGAAGCAGAGTCGTCAAAGTCACCCGTCCATTATTAACACTAAAGTTGTTGAACCACTTAAGTTACTTCACATTGACTTGTGTGGTCCATCATCAATCGAAAGTATTGGCGGTAGCAAGTATATTCTTGTTATCGTTGATAACTTTTCACGATTTACATGGGTGTTCTTTCTGAAGCGCAAATATGAGGCTACTCATAAGCTAAAGATGTTCATTAAGCAGGTTGAAGTGCAACTGAGAAAATTCGTTCGTAATATCAGGAGCGACAATGGACTGGAGTTTAAGAACAAAGAATTTGAAGACTTTTTGGTATAAAAAGGATCCAGTCACAACTTCTCAGCTCCCTACACACCTCAACATAATAGAATCGTCGAAAGACGAAACCGATCCTTGTGTGAGGCGGCCCGAACGATGCTAAGTTTCGCTTCTTTACCTTTATATTTCTGGGCCGATGCTATTTCTGCAGCATGTTTTACGCAGAACAGGTCTTATCTCAACAAACGTTTCTCTCTTACTCCTTATGAGATCATCAACAACAGGAAGCCGAATGTTAAATTCTTTCATGTATTCGGCTCACGATGCTTCATCTTCAACTCTAGAGAACATCGTAACAAGTTCGACGTTAAAGCTGATGAATGGATTTTTCTGGGATACTCTCTTATTTCAAAAGCATACCGGGTCTTAAATAAGCGTTCAAAGAAGATAGAAGAGACATATTATGTGACCTTCGATGACAGCTACGTCAAAAAGATAAAGGATACTGAGGAAGCAATAAGAGAAATTTTCGCTCAAACAGGTCAAGTCACGACCTCGATTACTAATTTGTTTGAGCAGTTTGTGGAGTTATTCGATGAACCTGAGAATGCTACTTTCTCGGAAGCCAAGGCAGCAGACAACAAAATTGACCATCTGAAGCAAATCGTTGAAGATGCCGCTAAACGAATGGATGAAGGAGTGCAAGTTCCAAACAAACCTCCTCAGCAAGGCGCTTCAGTTGAGGGGGAGAATGTATCTTCTTCAAAACAGCCAAGCTCACAAGTTGAGGGGGAGTGCTTTATTCCCTTTGCATCCGAAAGCTCCACTGCACCTGAAGGCACTGTTTCACCCGAAAGCTTCACTACACCCGAAGGTAATGCTGCACCCGAAAGCTCTATAGCACCCGAAGGTAATGCTGCACCCGAAAGCTCTATAGCACCCGAAGGTACTGTAGCACCCAAAGGTTCAACAACGCCAGAGAGCTCAACGCAGCTCGAAAGCACAACACCCGAAAGTCCTGTAGTACCAGACACACCAGCCACACCGGAAATCTCATCAATCGATGGGGAGACTTCTGATATGTTTTACGATGACGATAGCCAATCTGAATTAGAAGAAATGGTGAATGTTGAATTGGATCCATCCTATGATCCAAATTACCCTCCTCTTGTTAAGTGGACAAAAGATCATCCTGTATCCCAGATAGTGGGTAATGTCTCTGAAAAGGTTTTGACCCGATCTCAACTGAAGACAAAGCAAACATCTCTATTTTCCAAAGTGGAGTTCTGCATGTATAACTCTTTCATCTCAAAAGTTGAACCGAAGATAGTGAATTCCGCTCTTGATCATTCTGACTGGGTTCAAGCTATGCAAGATGAACTTAACGAATTCGAAAGAAATAAGGTTTGGCGCCTCATTCCAACTCCCAAAGATGCCTCAGTTTTTCATCTTAAATGGGTATTCAGAAATAAAATGGTCAAGGAAGGCAATGTTATTCGAAACAAAGTTCATCTCGTGGTCAAAGGATACTGCCAGGAGGAAGGAATTGATTATGAGGAAACTTTTGCTTCTGTAGCCAGGCTGGAATCTGTTCGAATATTCTGGCTTATGTTGCACACAAGAACTTTGATGTCTACCAAATGGACGTAAAGTGCGCATTTCTGAATGGAGAACTTGAAGAAGCGGTATACGTGGAGCAACCTCCAGGCTTTGTTAATGAAAAATTCCCCAATCACTGCTATATTTTGGACAAGGCGGTTTATGGTCTGAAACAAGCACCTAGGGCATGGTATGAAACACTGACCAAGTTCTTAAAGATGTCAAAATTTAAACAAGGTTCGGTAGACCCAACCTTCTTTCGTAAGAAGGAAGGTAACCACCTTATGATTGTTCAAATCTATGTCGATGATATCATCTTTGGCTCAACGAATCCTAGCTTAACAGCTGAATTCAGAAAGCTGATGGAGACTAAATTTGAAATGAGCTCAATGGGTCCGATTAACTTTTTCCTTGGCTTAAATATTAGACAGGGACCCGACGACAACTTTATCAACCAGGAAGCATACACTAAGACTCTTCTTTCTAAATTTGGCATGATGGGAGATTCAAAAGTTAAAGTCCCAATGGCATTTGGCACCAAGCTCACACCATCCTTGGAAAACCCGACAGTCGACATTACGTTATATCGACAGATGATAGGTTCTTTAATGTACCTTACTACTAGCAGGCCTGACATAATGTTCTCTGTGTGTTATTGTGCTAGATTTCAGGCAAATCCTCGTGAACCTCATATGCTTGTAGTGAAAAACATACTCCGGTATCTGAAACGAACCACCTCTCTTGGTTTATGGTATCCATCAAACTCAGGTTTCTTCGTTCAAGCCTACTCAGATGCAGACCTTGGAGGTTGCGGTTTAGACAGGAAAAGTACCTCTGGAGGCTGCCAATTCCTAGATGGGAAGTTAGTTAATTGGCAATCAAAGAAACAGACATGTGTATCTCTGTCTACAGCCGAAGCAGAGTACATCGCAGCTGCCTCTTGTACTTCTCAAGTGATTTGGATCCAAAGCCAGCTCCGCGACTATGGACTCAACATGAAAAAGATCCCACTGTATTGTGGCTCAGAAAGTGCAATTAGGATCTGTCATAACCCAGTGCAACATTCCAAAACCAAACACATTGCACTAAGGTATCATTTTATTAAAGATCACGTTGAAGACGAAAACTTAGAGATTCATTTTGTACGCACTACTGATCAACTGACTGACATCTTCATCAAAGCTCTTCCTAAAGCAAGTTTCTATAAAATTCTACAAGGGATAGGTATGATGGAATCAGAATTAGTAGCAAAAACTACTTCCTAAATCTAAAAAGTTAGAAGAGAAATGAACCGAATGCTCGGTCTATTTCGGGTTCGGTTCACATGGGAACCGAAATAAACCGAACACTCGGTCTATTTCGGGTTCGGTCCCATTTTCTTGTCTTCGCTTATCACTTAAAGGTAGATTCGTTGGTTGTACACTATTTGTATCCTTTCTTTTCAATTTCATTTCTCTTATTTTTCAAATCTTCTTCTTTTTCAAATTCATTTTTTTAACCAAAATAAACCGAACGCTCGGGTTCAGTTGCAATTTTTTTTTTGTTTGTTGTTTTGTGTGTTTATTTTATTATTTGTTTTCGTTAAGGTTCATGTGTAGATTTTTATGGGGAAATTCTGGTTCTTAATCTCTCTCTTAGTTAAGTGTCCCTAGAAGAATGCTGTTATATGTGTCCAAAGCCTCACATGATTCTGAATATTAGGCTTACTGACTTGGTATATACAAACCTTGTCTTCCCAATTAGGCTTTACTATTTATTCTAATCATGATCTACCTTACTCTCTTCTCACATGAGATAAGAGTTATCTACCTGGTCCTTATTTTAACAGCAGAGGTACTTTGGTTTCTTTACACCATCTCCAATACTTTTCTCCATCCTACTCGCTTCACATACGTAACCCTTGAGACTCTTAGAAATTACCACTGAGGTTTATGGTTATACAATTTCTGTGTTCATGATCTTAGCTTCGTGCCACTACGTGCTAAGTGAAACCCACAATTCAAAACCTACCATGAAATGACGGTAAATCATTACATTCATATTTGCATAATGAAATCTATTTCTTCTGTGTGATTCTTATGAAATTGTTACTAACCATGACATTTCTTCCCATAGAATCCAGTTTTAATATTTTGAGATTTCACAACCAAACATGTTCAACAAGTCACGACAAATACAATCCGAACCTACTTGTTCAACAGACCACATTGGTCTCATAGGTACTTCGTTTGGTTTCGGTCATATGTCAGGGTCCGGAAGTCTAAACTGAAGCGAAAAGCCACCCATACTAGCCTACTTAAAAGAAACCTTTCAACACTTCTCAATAAGTGTCTGATGGTAATTCAACGGGAAACCAAGCAAACACTTCAAGGCCTCTCTTGACCTTGAAGAAAGAGATTCGTGCCCGGGATCCATTGTTTTGTGTCTATATTGACATCACAAATTCCTACAGAAATATCGCTTTATTTCTTTATCTTTGACACTCTATGCACGCAAATCTTTGATTTTCCAAAAGTCTAGTTCGGTTCCTTAACAACTACTTTCACTTATGCAGCTTGGGTGATTAATCAAGTACTCAGAAAGGACTCGCTATGAATCTTATCAGCCCTTACCTCTTTTTATTGATGATAACTATTTAACAGATAAGGTGCTGACTCAGCCGACAAAGTAACGGCTCAAATAGTGATTTGACGGGCACGCGTGCAAAAAGAAAAGCATATTCTCTCTCATGCGTAATCCTCGGAGATGCTAACTGTCAATTTTCAATCTCATCAAGCGCCGTTCTGAGTTCCGAGAAGAATTGGGGGCGGATTTTTCTCTCTTATCCATAACCGATATAAAGGTTTCCACAACGACTATTTCTCCTCTTCATCGCACCCCACAAACCATATAAAATTTTTTCTCCTACTGTTATTCTTCTTCTTTGAAGCGTTTAACAATGGCATATTCCTCTTATGTTCATGAAACTTCTTCCCGCTCAACCATTCTTCCCATCCAACCACAGCAAAGCCTTGTCATAGATCTCAACCCAATATCCTATGACGCCTTTATGTATCCAATAGTGGAGTGTCTCAAATACTCTCCGCTAATTCTTGCACTATCTTAGGTTGAAATCGTACAGATGGAATGTCTTCCACAAGTTTTCTCCACCGCCCACTACGACAAATCGGTTGATCGGATCTACTTCGACATTCTCGACAACAAATCCTCCATCTCCAAGCAGCGCTTCTGTTGGCTTTTAGGGTGTGAACCTGACGAATCGAGGGTTAACCCTGATTCAATCACCATGAGTCAACTCTTTTCCATGTTTTATAACATGGGATACAAAGAAATCCTTACGACGATGTCAAAGTTCAAGAAGTCGTGCCTTCCTCCTCAATGGAATGGATTTTTCACAATCCTCTTCAAGGGTTTATCTGAAAGAAGTGCAGGTTCAGACGGGGCCAGCCGATTATTCATGACCATCCTTTATGGTCTGTATACTCAGATCAACCTTGATTACTGTTCGGTCCTGTGGCAACAATTGATTCAAAGCCTTGGCTCAACCTCTCGGCACACTGAAATATCTTATGCCATGTTTTGGACGATCATCACCAAATGGGCCATGGACAAATATCATGTCCCTACAGTGGTCAACTCTCCTCTCTCCTCAATTGGTGTGTTTCATACCACCAAGATCATTGTGACTGATTCCTCCAAATTCATTTTTGTTGGATCAATTCCAGAGTCCATGTCCGCCGGTGTATCCAAGGAGAGCAGGATCTTCAAGACTTACAAGGAGTTTCCTCCTTCGGGTCCGAGAGAGTTGACACCTGAGATGATTCAGTCCATTAACGACGCAGACAAACCGGCCACAAGGGGGAAGAAACCAGAGAAGGGGAAAATCAAGAAGGTTGCAAAAGGGGTGAAAGGCCCTACCCCTAAGAAGCGAAAGTTGTCAAAAGCGGCCCTATCTCCTCCACCGAAGAAGAAGAAAACACAACCGAAACGTAAACTGGTTCTCGCTTCTTCGAGTGATTCAGATGCTGAAAGTTCAGACTCTGAAGAGTCGATCCGAGGCGACTCTCCTCCCCTTTCTCCCATTCATGAGGTACCTATTGTCACTGAACCTATATCTTCTCCACCTATTACCATATCTATTTCCATTCCCACCATAACCTCCTCTATTTCTATTTCCCCCATAACTACCTCTACTCACATTCCACCCACATCTATTCCTATACCACCACCCATTTTTCTGAAGCCACTACAACAACCACTGGAGTTCGAACCAACGTATCTGATACGGGGGATCATACTTCAGCACCCTAACATACACCTACACCCGAACCTACTTCAGCACCCGAACCTACTTCCACTACCGAACCATCCGCTACATCCTTATCTCCCACTCACTCCGCTGAAACCGAAACCTTTATGGGAGGGGAAGATATTACCTTCGATTCCATATACTACAGCCCTACCAGGTTCAAAGTGATGATGATGATGATGCTCCTATCACCAAAAAGCACATCAAGGAACTCCACGAGAAGATTGATAATCTCGTGGCTTCCTCCTCTACCTCAAAATCTCACATCTCGGAGGCCGCCATTAAGGGGATGGTGGAAACATTCACCAAAGCACATGAAGCCTCAATTAGCTCAACTGCTGCTACAATTGACAACTCTACAAAGGCTTGTGCTGCAGCGACCAAAAAAGTCGAAAAACTATTTGAAGACGCTAACATTTTTATGGAGTCTTTGCAGGGGGCAACCGAAACTAATGCCAAAACGGTTTGCACGGTTGTGGAGAAGTTGGTAACTTCACTAGAAACAGAAAAACAACACTTTGCCAACTTCCGTCAAACCCTCAAAGACGACAATCAATCCTTTCAGTCTTCTGTTGCTAATCGTCTGCTCAGCTTTCAACAAAAACTTGCCTCAAACTCTACTACAAAAGATGAACTTGCTCGTAAAACTTCCGACCTCCAACTAGCAATTCATCAGCTCTCGCAAACAGAGAAGGAGATCGATACTCTTCGGTCTGAGAAATCTGTGGTTAAGTGTTGTGTTTCTGATGTTCATGGGGCTCTCTCCAACATTATTGAAGCCCATGACCCGATTCTTAACTACTCGGTGAGGCGAACTCTTGCAGAGAAGCTTGCTCCTACCCTTGCCTTGCTCAGCTGAATTGAAGGGCTTCCTGAGCAGGTGGAACATTCGAAACAAGGGGGAGAAAAGAAGGCCACAGCTCAATCTCAACCTGCTCTGATTCCCAGAGCTCAATCTCAATCACTCCCAGTTTCTTCACTAGTTCCTCCTAGAGCACCCAAACCAACAACTGTTCTTACATCAAGTTTGAGTTCTCAAAGCAAAGACAAACAGATTCTTAATGATAATGATGAAAGTGAGGACAAAGAAATGATTCCCAGCATTCTGAAGAAGTAGGCCAGGGACAAGGAGCTTGATGAAAATGCTCGGATTGCTAGAGAGTCTGAAGCCAATGAGAGGAAGGTAAAGGAGGCTCATGATCTCCTCGAAAGCAGAAAAACTCTATTTCCTCCTTGGACTTTTGAAGAGCTTGTTAAAGAAGTTATCGAGTCTCCCAGCACCCTTTGGCTCGAACCAGTGATCTCCTTGGACCGGGTGAATTCGGTTGATTCTCAGTTTGACATGCCCCTGACCCGAAAAGCTTTTATCTTTCATACATTCGCCCACATAGCTGAAGTCCCTCATCCTCACCCGAAGGTTGATAGGGAACTTATAAACTTCTATCTGAGGACAGCTCAACCTCAGTATCAGACGTGGAGCGCACAGAAGATTATCAACGTTCGGGTCCTCAAACCCGTTCGGGAGGGTAACTTCACTAATGTCAGATTCAAGGTCTTGAGAGGATCCGACAAAACCGAGCATGCCATCTCTCTAGCTGATCTTCCCAATTTAAATCCTCATGACTGGATAATCCTGCACAACATTCTTCTCATCAATGAAATGGAATATGGGCCGATCATAGATCATTTCAAAAGGATGTTGGTGTGCTATATTTTGGAGGTTGCCAAGTTGGATCAAGAAGTTGCAGGTGTCCTTAGAAAGAAGCTTACTATCACTCCAATCGGTTCTGCTAGTGATTTAAATAGAATGCAGATGGGGAAGATTGACCCAAAGTGAAACTCAGTCATGTTCACCAGGGCAGAAGGTCAGAAATGCTTATTTGCTTTGGCTGACAAACATCTTTACACCACTTCCTGCTTGGAGCATGTTCTCGGAATCATCAATCGGTGTAAGCAGAATTCGGAGAGTGATAAGAAATACTTCAACGACATTATCCATTGGTACATTCACTTCCGACAAACACTTTTGGCCATTATTCCATGCTTGTTCAAGACCGTGAAGAAAGCTGGTGCTGCAGGTGTAAGCAAGCCGAAGTGAGGTCTCGCCCCAATTGACGCAAAGGAGGAGATTGTTGGGTATATGGTGCTGCGTCTTGGGCTCGTCTCTAAGCCTTATTTTGTATCCGGATTGGGCCTGTCCATCCGTGACTTATTTTGTTAGGGTTTGAGTATTTATAGATGCCTGCATGCATCTTAGTACGCAAGATTTTAGAGATAATCAAACAGTCTTCATTGTTTTATAATTTTGTAAACCCTAAAGCCTCTACAGCGGAAGTTCTTTGTGGAGCTCTGCTGAGGCTTGAATCATTTGAATAATTAAGCATACGGTTGATTCCATCTCTTGTTTATTACTTTACTTGAATTGTTTTGCCAAACCTGTGAAAGATCTAAACGATCTTAGATATTTGTATCTCATCAATAAAAATTCAATAACAGTAAAATATATATATATATATATATATATATATATAAACATATTGTTCATGACTCTTTCATTGACTTTCCTTAAAGAATTGATTATTATCCATGAGCGATCACAAAATGTCATATTGAGTATATTATGCTTCTGTATAATTATACCAAATATGTAAATGATGAAATAACATTTGGTAATTTTTATAATGCTTTAAAGAATAATTTCTAAAGCCAAATAGTGTAATGGAGTGTAATGAGTCTTCAATCTGAAAAAACTATATGACTCTTTTCCTATAATTCGAATCAAATCCATTCTAACATCATTTAACGATGGTTGGAAATATCTCATCATAACTAAAATTTAGTAAATGGTCATGAAAAAGACATTTACCCTTTCGTATGCGGGAGACACTTGAACAAGAATTAATTTGGATGACCATATCCACAAATAAATTTGAAATAAATAACCAACTATAGATCTTATAAAGATTGGACAAAATCCTAAAAAAATAAATAAAACATGCACCTGGTATTCGAGTTTTATTGAATATTTATAGTAATTATAAAAAATATAACATATAGCAATAAAAATAGTATTAGTCACTATGTTATTAATGTTATTAATATCCTGACAATAGTTGAGTAAGTAAAAATATTTCAATATAATTTTTAGGGAAAACTGTAATAAAATCTTTACATATTGGCCTTATAATTGATTTACTCCTTACATATTTCTTTTATTCAATTAAGTTCCAAAAACCGATAATCGTATTCAATAACCCCTTTATCTGGTCAACAGGTCATCAAACTTTCAAAGTTATATTTTAACCCTTGATTTCAAAACTTATTAAAAATTTCTTCCAAAATTTACACTTTGGGCCCATATTTTAAATTTTGTTACAAATTGGTCCAAAATTTACCATTTTTTTTCCAAATTAAAGAATTTTGATATGAAGTCATCCTAACTTTAATTTTTTACAAGTCACCAAGTCACTATGGTAGTGTTTGTGTTTCGTGTTTTAGTTTGGAAATGTACATAATAATAAAAATTCAATAACCGTAAAAAAATAATATATAAACATATTGTTCATGACTCTTTCATTGACTTTCTTTAAATAATTGATTATTATCCATGAGCGATCACGAAATGTCATATTGAGTATATTATGCTTCTGTATAATTATACCAAATATATAAATGATGAAATAACATTTGGTAATTTTTATAATGCTTTAAAGAATAATTTCTGAAGCCAAATAGTGTAATGGAGTGTAATGAGTGTTCGATCTGAAAAAACTATATGACTCTTTGCTAATAATTCGAATCAAATCCATTCTAACATCATTTAACGATGGTTGGAAATATCTCATCATAACTAAAATTTAGTAAATGGTCATGAAAAAAACATATTTACCCTTTTGTGTGCGGGAGACACTTGAACAAGAATTAATTTGGTTGACCATATCCACAAATAAATTTGACATAAATAACCAACCTATAGATCTTATAAACATTGGACAAAATCCTAAAAATATTAATAAAACATGCACCTGGTATTCGAGTTTTATTGAATATTTATAGTAATTATAAAAAATATAACATATAGCAATAAAAATAGTATTAGTCGCTATGTTATTAAAGTTATTAATATCCTGACAATAGTTGAGTAAGTAAAAATATTTCAATATAATTTTTAGGGAAAACTGTAAAAAAATCTTTACATATTGGCCTCATAATTGATTTACTCCTTACATATTTCTTTTATTCAATTAACTCTCAAAAACCGATAATCGTATTCAATAACCCCTTTATTTGGTCAACATGTCATCCAACTATTCAAAATTATATTTTTAGCCTAGATTTCAAAACTTATTAAAAATTTTATCCAAAATTTACACTTTTGGCCCATATTCTAAATTATATTATAAATTGATCCAAAATTTACCCTTTTTTCCCAAATTATAGAATTTTGTGATGAATTCATCATGACTGTTGAGTATTATGTGTTCCGTCATGGGCCAGTCTTTTGTATATCCGGTTTGGGCCTGTCCAACCGTGATTCTAGATTAGGGTTACATTGTATTATATATAATGCATACATGTATGACTTAAAAGATACGATAGTCATTTATTATCTTTGCTGCTTTGTAACCCTAAACATTTCTACAGTTGAAGTTCTTAATCTAGCTCTTTTGAGGTGTTGAAGTTAATCATTCGACATCAGTTTAACCATTCTTGTGTTCATTAGTTCTTTATCTTTATTTGTATGCTTGAATCTAACGATCATTAAGGAGTTTATATTCCAACAAATGGTATCAGAGCAGGAGACTATGTTACTCATACGTATTCCTTCTGTGTGAAGAATTCATTAGGGTTTTCGCTTTTATCAAATATATATAGGTTGTCTTCTACCTGCCGACCGTAATTATAGTGTTTGATAAAACCCTAATCTCAAGTTTACAAGTCTGAATCTAGTAGATCCAGAGCACAAGATCATCATGTCACATGAAGACTCTCAAAGCAATCCCTTCAACATCTCGAATAGCATTGGATCATCCACAAGAGTTCCCATTCTTTACAATCAAGATTATGAAGTGTGGGCACATCACTTTGAAGATTACGTGGTTGGATCTGAAGATAATGGTTATCTCATCTGGGAGGCTATTACATTCGGTCCGTTTGTTCATGCTGGAACAAGTAGGACAGTGAAGACTTAAAAGGAGTACAATCAGCTTTTAGTGGACGTAGAGAAGATTCACAAGATGAAAAAGAAAAGAAGAAGTGCAATCTTAATGCCTTGAGGATGATCAGATTTGCCCTACAAGCCAACACCTTTCATCTGGTTACGTCATGCACTACTGCGAAAGAAATATGGGACAGGCTGAAAGAATTGTATTCGACTGATGAAGATCCAGAACACTCAATACAAACCTTGTTATTCTCCGAGTTTGGTGCTTTTGCTTAAAAACATGAGGAGACTCTTCTTTAGAAGTTTGACTGCTCCAATCATCTGCTCAGCAAGATAATGAAGCACGGTATTGAAAGAAAGGAGATTGAGCAGAAAGTCACGTTTATGAATGGCCTGAGACCTGAGTGGATGGCAGTGGTCTCAACTGTAAAGGCTCATGAACAATTCAAATCTTACTCGCTAGCAAAACTGGTGGGATTTTTAAAATCCCATGAAAGCACTATAATAAAAAAATCAAAGGTGGTGTCTGACATAGGCTCTTTAGACCTTATTTCAAAAGGGAAGAATGTGACAGAAGAAGAAGATGGCTCAGATTTGTTTGAGTGTGATCTTACAGGTGAAGAATATGCAATGATCGTCTCCAACCCTAATAAGTTTGCAAGAAGGAAATTTCCTGCCAATAAGAACCGAAACTGGCAAGGGAGTTACAGCTCCGAGAAGGTGAAAGAAGAATCGAATCTCTTAAAAGGATGATGATAAGAAAGAAAGCAAGCTAGTAGGAGATTCTGGATACGAATGCAATTATTGTCACGGAAAGAATCACTTTGCGAAAGATTGCATGTTACGAAAGATGGCAAAGCAAAAGGATGGTGAAGATGATGAGGCCTATCATGCACGAAAGTTGGAAGAGCTAAAGAAAAGAAAGGCAGCTAACAATTCTATGTATATCTTGATTGTGCAGGAGAATATGATCGATGATGAGTTAGGAGGCATTGAAGTATGGTCAACAGACTATGAGGATGAAGAAGTGAGCAAGCCTACGCATGGTAGAACATATGTGGCAAGAGGGGAAGTTAACAGTTCAGCTGGGAAGTGCTTGATGGTGATTGCAGGTGTACCAACAGAAGACAAGCGTAAGGAGCCGAACTTGAAGGAGGACAAGTGTTTTGCAGCAAAGTCCATGAATGAAAAGATTAAAGACTACGATCGGTTGATCAAAAAGGTACAATCCATCCTCGAATCTCTTAAAGTTCCCATCACAAATTACAAAGAAGAATTAAACGAACTTAAATTTAAATTCACTAATCTCAGTATTAGTCTCATGCAAACTCCCTTAACGAACTCTAACCTAACTGAGCAACTCAGTAGGGAGTCATTGAAGAGTGAGGAGAGACGCATGTGGATTGAGCTGAAGGAGACAGAGTTAACTAGGGCTAGGGATGAGATTATCTATTTACAAAGAGACAATTTGAAGTTTTTAAAACAAAAAAAATATTGTTTGCTTAGTTGCTAAACATCTATATACTAATATTACTCAATTGCATTTAGATTGTGAAATAGGGAAAAAGATTATTAATATGATCTTACCCTTGCTTGAGTTTAAGGAAGATGAGGTCGTTGCTGAATATGAATCCATAATATCCTCAATAGAGACTTTTGCCACTTATATAATTGGTCTAGACAAAATTGAGTCTTTCATTGACTCAAAAGAACAAAAATCCATGTTTAAAAGGCTCTTAGATGAAAATGATAAGTTGCAAATTAAGACAGAGACCTCACAATCATTTGACTCCTCAAACTCAAAATTAATGACCGAACATAAAATGAATGTAGAAAATACGTATGAATTTGATAAGGAGAGTGAGATGAGTGAAATTTCGGTGGAAGATGAAGTTGATTGCTCTAAGTTCTTGACAAGCGAAAACGACCAACCCCTTATATCCGAAAATTCAGTTGAATATGAACGTTTATCAAGGGATAAGTCAAATAAACTCAAAGAGAAGGCATTGGTTTACCAGAAGGTTCAAACCTTACCAAATCAGGTTTATGTTGTCACATGGGTCATTGGAAAACAAACAGCAGAACTAAAAATCCTAGTTGACAAAGACAATGTTGAAGGGTGTGAGAATTATTTTTGGTCTGCTCCTATCGATAATGCAGACAAGACCGTTGGTCTATCAGATCGAACCTCATGGAGGGTAAAGGGTACATATGTTTCCAAACCAATCAACAAGCCCTCAAGCTTTAACAAGCCAAGTTCAAGTGGGAAAAAAGAGATACCAGACGAAACGAAGAACACACCCAATGTATCTACCAACACAACTGAAGCTAAAAAGGAGATGCCAAAATCAAGCTTCCACATTCATAAATCTCAAAAGGAGTTGGTTGAACAGAAACGCCAAAGAAAGCAGAGATACATGAAGAATTTGAATGAGAGAAAAAGGTTTTGGCAATCTCAAAACCCTAACCATGTTCCCTCGAAGAAAGAAGCAAATGCTGAAGAAAATGACAAACCAGAGATCAAAAGAAAGAAAAACTTCAGTCCCAACTCTTACTATTCTAGAGCTTAAAACCAAAAATCCAGTCTCTGTTCTGACTCCAAAGGATAGTACCGAACATCCAGTTTCGGTTTCAACAACAGAGTTCTGAACCGAACTTCATGGTTCGGTCCAAACACCAAGACTAAGAACCGAAGGTCAAGTTTCGGTTCTTCCCAACAGAAACCTTACTCAACAAAGGATGTTAAAGGGAAAGGAAAACTTAATTCTAAAGCAGACATCTATAATAATAAAAAGGAAGCTAACCCTAGGGATCAAAGGAGGATTCCAACTGTCAAAACACCATCTGGTACATTGCAATTTAAACAAGATAAAAATAAAATAACAGTGTACACCATCAAAAGAAAAGACGAAACCACACTCATAAAAAGAACTTATCTTGTCGATATATCTGTTGTTGTTCCTTTTTCTGTGAAAAACTCACCAGGTTCCTAAATCTGCTTAAATTTGTAGGTTATAAGTGACGAGCAGTTCGATGACAAATGGTACATAGACAGTGGCTGCTCACATCACATGACAGGGAGAAAGGAAGAGCTAAGGGAGTTTCGATTCCTTAAGGATGGTGAATGTGTGAAGTATAGAAATAACTCTTATGGAACAATCAAAGGATATGGAATGATAACCAACAGAGAGCGAACAATTCGAAAAGAGGCATACGTGGAAGGATTGCAGCACAATCTTATTAGTGTATCTCAATTGGTTATGGGTATGGGATGAAAGTCTCATTCGATGATGAAGGATCATAAATTGTCGAAAAGCAATCCAAAAGAGTCTTGTTGAAGTCTGAATGTAAAGGAGAGATGTACCCCCTAAAACTCAGTCCAATTAAAGGAAAACCAGCCATTTGTCTGCTGTCTAAGGCAAATTCTGATGAAAGATGGTGCAACATGTTTGATAAGGAACACCTGTGTGCAGCATGTGAGATGGGTAAACAGAGCAGAGAGAGCCATCCAACACGTATCAATACCAAAATCGTTGAAGCACTTGAACTTCTACATATTGACTTATGTGGACCTTCAGCTATTGAAAGCATCGGTGGTAGTAAGTTCATTCTTGTTATAGTAAATGATTTTTCAAGTTTAACCTAGGTATTCTTTCTTAAACAGAAGTCAAAGGCAACTCCAAAGCTGAAAGCTTTCATCAAGCAAGTTGAACTTCAACTACGAAAGGTGGTAAGGAACATTCAAAGCGATAATGGGCTAGAATTCAAGAATAAAGAGTTCGAAGACTTTCTAGCTAAAAAGGGAATTTCTCACAACTTCTCAGCTCCCTATACCCTACAACAGAATGGAATTGTTGAAAGACAAAACTATTCCCTGTGTGACGCAGCCCAAACAATGCTAAGCTTCGCTTCATTCCCTCTATACTTATGGGCTGATGCAGTTGCTACTGCATGCTATACTCAGAACCGGTCCCTACTTAACAAGTGATTCGCCATCACTCCGTATGAAATTCTGAACAACCGGAAGCCCAATGTTAGGTTTTTTTATGTATTCGGTTCCAGATGCTTCATTTTTAACTCCAAAGGGAACCGAAAAAAATTTGATGTCAAGGCTGATGAAGGAATTTTTCTTGGCTATTCACTAACTTCAAAGGCTTACAGGGTTTTGAATAAACACTCCAAACATATTGAAGAAACCTACAACGTAACGTTTGATGACAACTACATGAGGAAAGATCAGACAACTGAGAGTGTCATTGGGGAAATATTTCTAGAATCGAGTCAAGTCTCAGATCCTATTTCCAACTTCTTTGAAGAATACATATGGCTGTTCGACGAACCAGAGAATGCCATACTCTCTGAGGCGAAAGCAGCAGACAACAAAATCGACCATCTGAAGAAGATTATCGATAAAGTTGCAAAAGAAATGGAAAAAGATCCTTCGAAACCAGCTGAAGGTCAACCCTCAACAGATCCTCCAAACAAAAGCTCAATGTTCGAAGGGAAGGGTCCATCTATAACCCACACAGCCGAAATGCCAATCGAGGGGGAGCATCCAACATTAACTCATGATGGTACAATCGACGGGGAGAACCCTTCTCCAACTGAAATAGAATGTCCTACTCCAACCAAGGGAGAGACTCCTGAACCTGACATGGGATATACTTCTCCATTTGAGGGGAGAATGGAAATACAAATGACGAAGACGATCAATCAGAATTTGAAGAAGAGATTAATGCAAAGTTGGATCTTGTTTATGACCCGAACTACCCTCCTCTCACAAAATGGACTAAGGGTCATCCTAAAACACAGATAATTGGTGAATCATCTGAACGGTTTCTCACATGGTCTCAACTGAAAACGAAGAAAACTGTATTATTCTCTCACGTTGAATTATGCATGTTTAATTTGTTTGTTTCTAAAATCGAACCAAAAACGGTCAACACTGCACTTGATCATGCTGATTGGGTACAGGCAATGCAAGATGAACTCCATGAGTTTGAACACAATCGAGTTTGGAGACTAATACCCACACCAAAGAATGCTTCTATTTTTGGATTGAAGTGGGTCTTCAGGAACAAGATGGATAAAGAAGGCAATGTTATTAGGAATAAGGCCTGGCTAGTGGTAAAGGGATATTGCCAAGAAGAAGGAATAGACTATTAGGAGACCTTCGCTCCTGTAGCCAGATTGGAATCAGTTCAAATAGTTCAAATCTTTCTAGCATTGTTGCTAATAAAAACTTCGAAGTCTTTCAAATGGATGTAAAATCTACCTTCCTAAATGGAGAACTAGAAGAAACTGTATATGTTGAGCAACCACCTGGGTTTGTGAATAAGAAATACCCTGATCATTGCTATTTGTTAGATAAAGCTGTGTATGGACTGAAACAAGCACCAAGGGCCTGGTATGATACACAAACTCGCTTTCTAAAAATGTGTAAATTCAAACAAGGTTCGGTTGACCCAACCTTCTTTCGCAAGAAAGAAGGCGAACATCTAATGATAGTTCAGATTTATGTTGATGATATCATCTTCGGCTCCACGAATCCCAACTTAATAGCTTAATTCAGGAAGCTGATGGAGACTAAATTTGAAATGAGCGTAATGGGTCCAATTAAACTTTTTCTTGGGTTGAATATAAGATAGGGCCCAGAAGGTATTTTTATTAAACAGGAGGCCTACACGAAGAATTTATTGGCAAAATTTGGTATGACGGGAGACTTGAAGGTGAAGGTCCCTATGGCGTTTGGCACTAAGTTAACACTATCTCTGGAAAAGCCTGCTGTTAACATGACTCTCTGTCATCAAATGATAGGATCTCTCATGTATCTAACTGCTAGTAGACCGGACATTATGTTTTCTGTCTTTCAATGTGCCAGGTTCCAAGCTAATCCTTGAGAACCTCACATGGTGGCAGTAAAGAATATTTTTCGCTATTTAAAGCGAACCTCGTCTCTCAGTCTCTGGTATCCAACAAAATACGGATTCTTTGTTCAAGCCTTTTCTGATGCTAATCTGGTTGGATGCAATCTACATCGAAAGAGGACAACTGGAGGATACCAGTTCCTTGATGGAAAACTAGTTAGCTGGCAGTACAAGAAACAAACATGTGTGTCTCTCTCAACAGCCGAAGCAGAGTACATAGGTGCTGCTTCGTGTACTTCACAAGTAGTCTGGATACAAATTCAACTAAGAGACTATGGACTGAGTATGAAGAAGATTCCTCTTTATTGTGACTCTGAAAGCGTGATAAGAATTTGTCACAATCTGGTGCAGCAGTCAAAGACAAAGCACATTGCACTTAGGTACCATTTTATCAAGGATCATGTTAAGGATGGAAACGTGGAATTCCATTTCGTTAGGTCGTCAGATCAACTTACAGATATTTTCACTAAATCATTACCAGAAGCAAGCTTCAATAAAATTTTGCAAGGATTGGGAATGATGGAAGCAGAGTCAGTACCGAATCCTCAAACCTCTCTCTGAACAAAAAATTAGGAAAGCAAAATAGAGCGAACGCTCGGTCTATTTTGGTTCCATAATTTTAGGAACCGAAATGAACCGAATGCTCTGCAAATTTTGGCTCCTTAATTTTTGGGAACTGAAATGAACCGATTGGTCGGTCTATTTTGGCTCCAGAATTTTAGGGAACCGAAATGAACCTAACACTCTTCTTATTTCGGCTCCTCAATTTTTAGGAACTGAAATGAAATGATCGCTCGGTTTATTTAGCTTCACTAATTTAAGGTGTAGGTTCGGTTGTACCGTTTTATACTCTTTATGAAACTGTCTAACACCAAGGCATTTCTTCCCAAAAGATCCAGTTGAGTTTTGGCTTTGAGATTTGTATTATAACTTTTGTTACTTCCAAACTATCAAACCTACTTGTTCAACAGACCACATCGGTCTCACAAGTACTTCTTCCAATGTTTGGTCTTATGTTAAGTAAAAAGGCTCGGTTGAAGATTAGCCAGCCTTTATAGCCTATGTTTAAAAAGAATCCTTTCAATGTTTCTTAAGAAACATTTGATCGTATTCTCACGGGAAACCACACAAGCACTTGAAGTCTTTCTTGACTTTGAAGGAAGAGATTCGTCCCCAGGATCCTCAGCTTTATGTCATATTTGACATCACTCACATCACATACACTTGATTGCTTTATTTCTTATTTGTTGGCACACTAATTCACGAAAATCTTCGTGATTTTCCAAAACTCTTGTTCGTGACCATTGTGAGTTGTTTTTACTTTCGGCTCTAACAATTAAACAGATTTATGGAAGTAATTAGGTATTATGTATCATGAATGAGTACCAAATCGGTGAAGTTGAATGGATACGAAGATACAACGTGTCTTTGGATAACTTCAAAAATGGGCGCGTGAAGTTCAAACGGCTCCTAAACCTTCGTCGTATGACGTGCATCTGGGGAAAACCACGCTGTTAAATCCCGCTTTTACAGGAGCCTTTTCAGAGATCGTTTCATCAAGGAAGATTCTTTTTCTCTCATGGAAATCGTATATAAAGGAGTTCTCTCTCTACTGTACCTTTTACCACACTCCAATTCTCTCAAACACACCGGCGTTTTTAACAACTATTCATCTTCTTCACAAGCTTAACAATGGCGGATTCTTCATCTCTTCATGATCAAATGACATCGTCGTCCCTGCTTTCGATCAAGACCAACCAAAACATGATCATTTAGATGACTCCATTCCTGTATGATCCATACATGCTTCAAGTTATGGAATGTCTCAAGTATTCCCCTCTTGTAGTTGCTCTAACTCAAGTGGAACCCGTTCCAATGTCACTACTGTCTCAAGTGTACTCAACAACAACTTACGACAAAATCAAAGAGCGCATCTACTTTCAGATTCATTCTCACAAAGCTTCTATTTGCACAGGTCGATTTTGCTCTCTAGGGCCTGCAGTAGACACCTCAGTCATCTCACCAGACTTTATCACCATAACTCAACTGTTCTCGATGTTCTACAAGATGGACTACACTGAGGTGCTTACCACCTTTACCAACTTCAAGAAATATTGCGTACCCTGTCAATGGAATAGGTTACTCACCCTTCTTCACAAGGAATTAGTTGAGCGTGTTGGTGGATCTGACGGTTCGAACAAATGCTTCATGGTGATCCTATACGGACTCTATAATGGAATCAACCTGGACTACGGGTCCTTGATATGGTCCCAACTGGTACAGAGTCTGTCCTCCTTGACCAAGCATTCTGAAATCTCATATGGTTGTTTTTGGACCATTGTCACTCAAAGGGAAATAACCTTGCTCAAGGTTCCGGTCATGAAGGATTCTCTGCTCTCCTCTGTCTCCTCCTTCCATACCAAAAAGATAATTGTAGGTGATCCAACTAGTTTTTCCCATAATGTTTCCATTCCAGAGACAATGTACCGGTCTGTTTCGTAGGAGAATAGGGTTATCTTTGAATACAAATTGCTTCCTCCCAAGAGTCCACAAAAATTGACTCCTGAGATGCAAGTTGCCTAAGACAAGGTAGAGAAACCTGCTAAACAAAGGAATAAAGCAATTGTTAAGAAAGAAGAAACCAAAGGACCCTCTTCCAAACCCACTATGTCAAAGAAAAGGAAAGCTGACAAAGGTGATTCCTCTACACCAAAGAAAGTAAAGAAAATGGTTTGCAGAAAAAAAAACTCCTTCACCTTCACATTCAAAACAGAAACATGAGCATTCTGCAGGTGATGAAGAGGAAGAACAACACGAAGGTTCACCTAGGGGACTACACTTCCTCAATCTCCAACTCCAGAGAAGGTTGTTGATGACAATATTCACACTCCTCCTCCATCTCCACTAAATCTACTGTTCAGGATTCGGTTCCACCACCACCTATATCTCAACCCTCTTCTACAATTGCTCCACCACCACCTGTTAGTTCTCCTCTTATCACCACTGCTACATTACCACCTCCTATTTTTTTCACAAGCCACCTTAACCACTACACCAATCATCACCTCTACCACAGATTCTTCAGTCAAAGTCAATATATCTGATGTGGGGGCTGAGACTGAAGATCTACCTAAAGTTACTACCGAACCAATTTCCCCAACTCCCTCTAGTGACTCTAATCCAATTCTTGGAGGAGTTGAGTTTGAATTTAATTCCACTTACTACAGTCCCTACCAAATCCCTCGTGAGGAAGATGATTCTGCTCTAGCAACCAAGCAGCAGATCGACAATGTTGATGAGAAGCTTGATACAGTGATCAAGAAATACAAGAAGTGTAATGATCTTGTCATGAAAGCCTTTATGGACACTACTCTACATCAATATCATGAGTCTATTGACAAGTGCACTGCAGCTGTGGATGACTCTACTTCTCTGTGCCAACAAGCTACATTTGATATTAAATATCTCATCCAAGACTCCAAAGTTTTTCTTGACTCTCTCAAGGGTCATGCTGAGACGAATGCTGCGAAGGTGACTGCATCTATTGATTCTCTATCTCAGTATCTTCATGGGGAACAAGCCAAGTTCGACACTCTAGGCTCTGATATTTTTACTAATAATAAAACATTTATGGCTTCTGTTGACTCCTGGTTAGAAAATCTCCATGTTGACTTCCAGGTAGAAAGGCAACTCTAAGATGATCTTGCTCAACAGACTGTTATAAATGCAGTGCAGACAGTCGAACTTGCCAAGGCAGAACGAGAAGTTTCCTTGTTAAAAATTGAACGAGCCATTTTTCGCAGTTGTATTGGGGATGTTCTTTCTCAGTTGCACAATATGCTTCATGCTCACAATCCCATTCTCACGCTTACAATTCACAATCATTTAACCTCCAAATTCCCTCCTCCACTTGAACTATTATGCGAAATGAAGGGTGCTTCAGAGAAGATGTGTACTCCGCAACAAGGGAGAGAAGGTCTTGTGATTCCTCCTGATGAAAAACTGAAGGCGATTGTGAAAACCGAACCCAATGTTAATGTAGCTTCGGGTTCTGGTAACATAGAGAAGAAGAAGCATGTTATTGGGGAAAATGATGACAGTGATGAGGATCAAGAAACTATTTCTGAGATCCTGAAATGAAAGAAAAGGGATCAGGAGATAGACGAAACTCTTCGTGTCGATAAGGAAGCCGAAGACAGAGAAAGAAAGAAGAAAGAAGAAGATGATGCACAAAGCTGCAAGAAGACATTGTTCCCTCCTTGGACTAGGAAAACACTGATCAAAGAAGCCATAGAGTCTCCAAGAACATTCTGACTGGCACCTATGACTTCGTTTGACTATCATAATACAAGGGATTCACAGTTTGATATGCCTATAACACGAAAGGCATTCATTTTCATTTCTTTGATTCAACTGTTGAAGCTCCTTCACACCATCCTCAGATTGATTGGGAACTTATTGACTTGTATCTTCAGTTCGGTCAGCCTCAGTACCTGACCTGGAGTGCACAGAAAATCACAACGGTGAAGGTGCTGAAGTTGTTGCCTGTAGGTAAATTCATTAATGTTCAATTCAAAATAACCTAAGGTTCAGATAACTCAGTGTCTTTGATTTCCCTGGTAGACCTTCCCAATTTGAATCCTCATGATTGGATCTTGTTTTTTAACATCTTGCTCACAAATACGAAAGAGTATGATCCGATCCTGAATCATTTGAAGAGAATGTTGGCTTCCTACATCCTTGAGGTTGCCAAGATGGATCAAGAAGTAGCTTTTGTTTTAAGGAAGAAGCAAACGGTGAAGCCTACTGGAAAGCCATGTGATTTGAGTAAAATGATCTTTGGACAGATTGATTCGGCTCACCTCACCGTTATGTTTACAAGAGCTAAAGGTGAGAAGTTTTTGTTTGCTGTCGCCGACAAGCACTTGTTTTCAAGCAATTGCCTGGAACACATTAACAACATTATTCATCGGTTCAAAGAGAACTCTGCTTCAGATAAGAAGAACTTCACAGACATGCTTCGGTGGTACATCACATTCAGGAAAACTCTTTTGGCCATCATATCGAACGTGTTCAAGACAATCAAGAAGTCAGATGCAGCTCAACTAAATTGAGCTCTCGGCTCCATTGATGCAAAGGGGGAGATTGTTAACTATTATGTGTTGCGTCATGGGCCAGTCTTTTGTATATCCGGTTTGGGCCTGTCCAACTGTGATTATAGATTAGGGCTACGTAGTATTATATATAGTGCATGATTTTATACCTTAAAAGATACGATAGTCATTTGTTATCTTTGCTTCTTTGTAACCCTATACATCTCTACAGTTGAAGTTCTTAATCAAGCTCTTCTGAGGTGTTCAAGTTAATCATTCGACATCGGTTTAAGCATTCTTGTGCTCATTAATTCTTTATCTTTATTTGTATGCTTGAATCTAACGATCATTAAGGAGTTTATATTCCAACACTAACTTTAGTTATTTTTTACAAGTCACCAAGTCACCAAGGTATTGTTTGTGTTTCCTGTTTTAGTTTGGAAATGTACATAATAATAAAAATTAAAAAACAGTAGAAAAATAATAATATAAACATATTGTTCATGACTTTTTCATTGAATTTCCTTAAAGAATTGATTATTATCCATGAGCAATCACAAAATGTCATATTGACTATATTATTCTTCTATATAATTATACCTTATATGTAAATGATGAAATAACATTTGATAATTTTTATAATGCTTTAAAGAATAATTTATGAAGCCAAATAGTGTAATGGAGTGTAATGAGTCTTCGATCTGAAAAAACTATATGACTCTTTTCCTAAAATTCGAATCAAAGTCATTCTAACATCATTTAACGATGGTTGGAAATATCTCATCATAACTAAAATTTAGTAAATGGTCATGAAAATGACATATTTACCCTTTTGTATGTGGGACACACTTGAACGAGAATTAAGTTTGATGACCATGTCCACAAGTAAATTTGAAATAAATAACCAACATACAGATCTTATAAAGATTGGACAAAATCCTAAAAAAATTACATAACACATGCACCTGGTATTGGAGTTTTATTGAATATTTATAGTAATTATAAAAAATATAACATATTGCAATAAAAATAGTATTAGTCGCTATGTCATTAAAGTTATTAATACCCTGACAATAGTTGAGTAAATAAAAATATTTCAATATAATTTATAGGGAAAACTGTAATAAAATCTTTAAATATTGGACTCATAATTGATTTACTCCTTACATATTTTTTTATTCAATTAAGTCCCAAAGACCGATAATCATATTCAATAACCCCTTTATCTTGTCAACAGGTCATCCAACTTTCAAAAATTATATTTTTAGCCTAGATTTCAAAACTTATTAAAAATTTGGTCCAAAATTTACACTTTTGCCCTAGATTTTAAATTTTATTACAAATTGGTCCAAAATTGACCCGTTTTTCCCAAATTATAGAATTTTGTTTTGAAGTCATCCTAACATTAGTTTTTTTACAAGTCACCAAGTCACGAAGGTACTGTTTGTGTTTCCTGTTTTACTTTGGAAATGTACATAATAATAAAAATTCAAAAACGTTAAAAAATAGTAATATAAGTATATTGTTCATGACTCTTTCATTCACTACTAGAAATACAGCCTTTTACGTCGCGCAATGCGTGTTGTAAATCGCTCAGATGAGCGCAATTGCATGTCAAGGAACGCCCTATCATAACGAGAGACGACACGCTTTTGCGCGTCGTCTACAGACGATGCAAATTTATGACGCGCATTTACAACATGCATTTTCGACACACATTGCGTGTCAAGGAAGGCCCTGTCATAAAGGAATATGAAACACATTTGTGTTTCATAACCTTATGAATCGCGTTTAGGACACACATTGCGTATCATTAAATCCATGTCAGAAATGAAGATGACACACATTTATGTATCATAAACTTCAGCAACCATTTACGATATACATTTAGGACACGTCTTTACAATACTCATTTACGCATAATACTGTAACGATCCAAAATTCAAGAATAAAAATTTCTTTTAATAAAACATTACTTAAAGAAAAATCATCAATCCAAAACATAAACAGAGTATTAATTTCCAAAACACAGGTACGTTATCAGAGTAAAACATTCCGAGGTTGTCTAATCTATGGTGTTTGCCATGCGATCACCTCGAGCTCTTCCCTCCGCTACCGGAAGTACCTAAAACCAAAACTGAAAACTATAAGCATGAAGCTTAGTGAGTTCCCCACCCTACCACATACCATGCATAACCACATACTGCACATACTGGGCCACACCCGCTATTCTGGGCCTCGCCCGCTAAAACGGCCCCGCCACTCCAGGCCTCACCTGGCTTCGATCCCTACTCGTATACAGATCTGTCTAACTTAGGCCTCGCCTTTCACTGGGCCCCGCCCGCCAACATATAATAGCTCATAAGCATATAACAACACATAAGCTAATATATAATCACAAATCCTGTCCTAAGGCCTTGCCTATCTTGGGCCTCGCCCTTGTCCTGCTACTGATGAGTCATGGAACCCCATCCACGCCCTTACTGATAGTGAGATATGGGCGCAGCCCACACTAACTCTTTCCCTAACTTAGGCTTCGCCCCTGTTCAGCTGCTAATGAGATGTGGAACACCATCCACACTCTTCAATTGGTGTGATACGGGACCTCGCCCATACTCACCTCCCTACCAGACACATACATGTATCACACAGACAACATGTATAAACTAACATATAAACCATTCCTTGGGCACCCGCCCGTTATCACTGGACCGCGTCCTGAATATCAAACTAGCATAATGTGCCTAGGGATAACCCCCAGGTCTTCCTACTCGTATCTACATGGGCCGGCATTGTGGCCTTAGACCTATTTACACAAAGGGAGACTCACCTGCACTTGCTGAACTTGATGATAACCCCTCTAGCTGCTGCCCGACAACTCTTTGAACTCCTGATCCCCTAGCTCCCCGAGCTAGCATATCAATGCAACACTTAGTCTAACTTTCCCCCGAAAGTCAACCAAGTCAACTCTGGTCAACGATAAAGTCCTGGTCAAGGTCAACCTTCCAGGTCAACCTTACTCGCCGAGTGTGCCTACTGACTCGCCGAGTTCACCGATTTCTGAGTCCTGACCTGTCCAACCCACTAAGTCCCCACTCAACTCACTGATCCGAGTCTTAACTCGAAAGGGTTTGGGGTTTCGCAACTTGACTCGCCGAGTCCAAGAACAGACTCCCCTAGTCCAAGGCAATCTTCAACAGACTCGCCGAGTTGTTCTTCCAACTCGCCGAGTTCCTGCCCAACTTCATCCAACTCGCCGAGTCCACCCATGTGACTCGCCGAGTTGGATCGGTTCTTAATCCATACAGTGGCTTTTCGAGCCATGAAGGGCTCCAACTCATAGATCCATACTCCCAAATCTCAATCCTCACATAAAGTTGCAAACCTTACATATAACTAAAGAGATCAAGGCACAAAACACTCTAGGGCTAGGTTGAGGGACCAAAGGGCTTCACCAACTACTCATCTTCTAATGCTTTATGACATATTGGACCATCCCAACACTAGATTTAAAGTGGCAACAACATATCTAGGACCCAAACTCAAATTGGGTCTCAAACAACCATAAAACCCCCCAAATCTCATAACAAAAATAGATCTAGATGCAAAGGAGGAAAGATAGTAGCTTATTACTTCCAAGATGAACACCAATTGAAGTAGATCCCGGATCTTTACCTCCCCTTTGAAGCAACCTTCTTGATCTTCAAGTTCCTTTCCAAAGTTTTCTTCCTCCAAAGCTATTTCTCTAAAATGATGGAAGCTCACACGAAATCTAGGGTTTAAAGGTTCTCTAGGATGATAAGGAGGCTGAGGGAGGGACATAACACCCATTATATAGGATAAAATTCTCGGGATTAGGGTTTTCCTCGTTCTGACCAGAATCGTCGAGTCCCTTTAGCCGACTTGTCGAGTCAGTCACTAATTCCTGAACCTGGATCCCGCTCGGACTCGGCGAGTTGACCCCTTTGACTTAGGGTTTTCTTTCCTTCTTGGCCTTCCTGACTTTGGGTGTTACAAATACAAAAATATGGAAACAAATGTATACCAAAACTATCAATTTTGTCTAATAACATCATGTCCAAAATTGTAATACATTGGTATTAAGAATACTTGATTGTACATTGTTATCAAGAGGTTTTTCCTAACTATATAACCTAATACTACATTGATATTAAGGGGCACCTTCTTGTTTCAGATACCATGTCCAAAAAAATCCTCCATATCATTGGTTTGCCACCTGGTGTAATAAAAACAAAAACAAATCGATGAATCCTTTTGAATCAACAACTATAATAATACATAATGCAATAAAAAAACAAAAAAAAAACTATAAAAGCTCATCAAACCATCCTTTTGAGTCAGCAACTATCCAATAACTTTGTGCCTCACATCGTGGTCTTGCATCTTTATGAGTCTCTCCACCACTAACAGCAACAAAGCATCATCATCTTTAGCTGCAATCTCAATTCCCTCCTTTATGTGTAACGAACATAAAAAAAAAATACAAAATTAACCTTAAAAACATATAAAGGTAAAAAAATCAAATTTTCTATTTATTTCGAACATCAATAACTATAAAAATACCTTCAAATCAATGATTTTAGTTTTTTCTTAAACAAACCAAGAGGGACTTCACTGCAAAACAATGGGATGCTTTTCTACCTAGTTTTATCAAATGTATTACAAATACAAAGTGACTTCACTGCTTAATTAGGTAAAATATTTAGAGTATAATATCCTAATAAGCAAAACAATTATAAGTAGAATATCAGACATATTTTATTCTTTAAGAAAATCCATGACATCAGGATACAAGGGTGATGGCCAAGTTTGTCTTTCATTTTGTTAAAAACTAATTTGTCCCACATAGCATAGGAGATGCAAGATATGATATCAGAAATATTATATTCTTTAAAGTATGGAAAACTAAAAGTGCTGAAGAAAATTTTGTACATTGTTACCTTTATTAAGTGATGGTTGACTCCTTGCATTAAATGCAACTGCATTAGATAGTCTTTCTCTTAGACCACCAGATAACTTTACTGCATTCATACCAACACTGCATTAAGTACACACCAAACTGAGTATAATCATGGAACACAGTAGGTTCTTGGACTTTTGCAGCAATAATAAAAACTTTACATCAAAATAAGAAACAGGGATACGAAAGTAAACTTCATATGAGACAAAATATGGTAATGACAGGGAAGGGAAAAAATGGAATATATGCAATTTTAGGTAATATGAATAGTGAACAGAGTATACCAAAGCTTTAGAGCCTTTTCTTATTGAACTTGATAACTAGGAAAAGTGACACAACAATCCAGTACATAGCTAGACCATCTAAACAAAAAAAAACTTACATAAAAATAGCAACTAACTCTACTAAGCTAGACTATTTAAACAGGGGTAGGAAAGATTAAACTTTGATAGACTTGAAAAGAAAGAAAAAAGCACACATAAATAAGAAATAGAAACCACTTGTATAACATATTCTACAAGTGCTAAAACATCGAGAAACTGACGTTTATGACCCTATTGGAGTAATCCTTTTCCACAGTTTTGTAAAACTCATATACTAATAAATAAGAAATAGAACTGAAGTTTATGACCCTGTTGGAGTATTCCTTAACCACACCTTTTTCCTTGACACCTTTTGCCTTGACATTATTGTCATTGTGTAGCACGTACCTTTGATTCTATAACCATCCACATTGTTAATGTGTACAAACTTCTCTACAGAAATAGAAGATGATCTTACTCTATCCACATCCACATTATTCTCTGCCTCCAGTTGTGTTGTTGAAGTTGGAACCTTAAAAGAAATGTTCTTAGTTGCATTAAGTTGTGAAGCTTTTTCAGTAGAAATGGAAAGGCATGAGATCTGATTGGTTAATTCATCAACCGGAATGTCTTCTGCATGCAAAAAGTAAACCATGAACTTCAACTTAAAAAAAAATTAATATAGAAAAATACATAAATTAAAGGAGAATATATTATATATCAATGGAAACATACCAGATTGGATAAGTTTCTCAACGGAAATGATATCAGATATTTTATCATTACATGACTCCTTAAGTTGATCAAGCAAAGAAAGAACTGTTTGTTTCCAATACCGAATTGCAATAACAAGTGTAGACTTTCCCCAACACATTAAATCATGAAGCCATATAAAGAACTCTATTATCTTATAGAGCTTTTGCATCCCCTTCTTTCCTTTGAGTCTTATGTTTTTTCATCACAGAAGCATCATCATTATGCACTTCACGTATCCTTTTCTTGTATTTTATCTCCTTATCAACAGTATATAACTTTTCTGTTACTTTAGGATCCAAATGCTGCTCTAAACTTGGTTCAAGATTGGATGACCTAGCTCCCTTGACATTCTTTGAAGCTTTTTTACAGGAACCGTCAGAAGTAAAGTGGTCAACACTAGGGAGTTTCTGATTCACAATGGGTACAAAAATCTTGGGATGCTTTGATGATGATCCATGGATGAGAGATAGTTTTGAAGGACCCTCTGCTTAAGTTTGACTATCATGTGTATCAATCGAACGACTATCTTTTACCTAAGGCAAGGCTAGTTGATCCACTGGCTTATGTTGAATACCATCAAATTGCTCTAAGTGAGAAGCATCTACTAAGAGAAATTGGTTCTTTTTACTATCTCCAAATGTACTCTTAACAAGCATAAAGTCTGATAAGTGATGATAAATTCCTCTATGTTTTACCTACCAGAAGAAAGAGAAGTTTGAAGGATAAAAAGCTATAAAAAAATATTGATAATCTTTACACAAGGTTATATGAAGAAAATACCTTTAAACAATGAATTTTAATATCTCCAATGGCAGGAAAGTACTGACGATGTTGTAACATAATTTTCCCTGCACAAAAACCATGATAAACATTTGATAAGAATCAAAATCTACATTTAGTGGGCATTCAGTATCCCTACCAACACACCAACAGATATTCTATAATACTTTCATATTGTTGGAATCCTATCACTACAAAAGGGTATTAGTCTCGCTTTATGAACTGATCATGTTTTGGAAAATTCGATGATGTAAAATAGCTATTGAGGTTCGCATGGTGGCATTTTTCAAGTTTTGACACAAATATTTTGCTTTTGGAGACATTTTCTGTTGCAACATACAATACTTTAATTTTCTGGTGTCGCTTTATGAACTGGTCATGTTTTCTCAACATAGAAACATCATTCAATAGAAAAGGGAGAACAAAGAAGAAAACTCAAGAAAAAAGAGAGCGAGAATAAAGATGGTTGAGAATGAGTAGCTGAGATTGTCCAACAACTTACCTTATGGAAGAGACCACGGGAGGAACAATGAATACATCTTTGAATAAAGATGGAAGATGGAAAAGAGGTGACCATGGGAGATGGAAGTGACAACGAAGAAAAGGCTGTAAAAACTAAATAGAAAACTAGGGTTAAAGGAAGATGAATTAGAAGTAAGAAATAATTAGTACTAGGGCTTATTGTGGAGGTTTAGTTATCGTAATCCAAGTGTATGTCAGTTCCATCATCGAAGGATTTGGGTAGAAGAAGCAAATATGAAAGACCGCCTGAAGCTAATATCAAAAATATGACTTCTTGATGCTTTTGAAAACGTGAATTCAAGGAGAGGAGGAAACCTTGCTGGGCTTAGAATCCCTAGTTCTTTGTTATAGACCCCTTAATCGCAATGATTTTGTAAGGTCTATTTTTGGGAGCAAAAAACCCTCAATGTCAACAGTCTTGTTCCACCTTAAGATTTAACGAATGTGAAAGCTAAAATCCATCATCTCCAAACAATTCCATATGATTTCAACCCTTTGTAACAGCCACTTCAGTTATTCTATTATGTCTCGTACCCGTCGATCATCACCAAAAACCCGAGCAAGTACTAAGTCGATAGAAAACTGAGAGAATCGGGATTTTAGAAGAAAATAAAAGACCTCCAGCTACCAACTAAGAAGCAAGACGCACGTTAGGGTTCTTCTTCTATGTGTTGTTTTGATTTATCGGTGGGAAATCAGAGATAAGCGAGAATCAAGCTTTGCATTCCATACTTCATAGCGATAACTCATGGAATTCACAGAGCTTCATTAAGCCAAACCATGGAAAATAGAAAAGTAGAAATGAAGGAATATGAGAAAAAAGCGGGGTTTTCTAATTTTTGGGGAATTTGTTTCCCACTTAGCTATTAAAGGGTGGAACGCGCGTTCCATTAAAATTTATAAAGCGACATCCTTAGACAACACACATTTTATTATAGGTGCCCTCCGTGTTTTTCTTTTTTGTTTGTTTAGACACTAATGTAAGGGTGCGCAATAATGCATGACCTAAATCTTTAAATTTTTTGAAGAGATGACACTTTTTTAATGTCACACGCTTTTGCGTAACATAAATCAAGGAGTGTTGTGGTTTGCGCGTCGTAAAAGGGTCTGTTTTTTTGTAATGATTGACTTTCCTTAAAGAATTGATTATTATCCATGAGCGATCATAAAATGTTATATTGAGTATATTATTCTTCTGTATAATTATACCTTATATGTAAATGATGAAATAACGTTTGGTAATTTTTATAATGCTTTAAAGAATAATTTCTTAAGCCAAATAGTATAATGGAGTGTAATGAGTCTTCGATCTGAAAAAACTATATGACTCTTTTCTTATAATTCGAATCAAAGTCATTCTAACATCATTTAACGATGGTAGGAAATATCTCATTATAACTAAAATTTAGTAAATGGTCATGAAAAATACATATTTACCCTTTTGTGTGTGGGAGACACTTGAACGAGAATTAACTTGGTAACCATATCCACGAATAAATTTGAAATAAATAACCAACATATAGATCTTATAAAGATTGGACAAAATCTTAAAAAAAAATACATAACTCATGCAGCTCATATTGGAGTTTTATTGAATATTTATAGTAATTATAAAAAAAAAAATATAACATATAGCAATAAAAATAGTATTAGTCGCTATGTCATTAAAGTAATTAATATCCTGACAATAGTTGATTAAATAAAAATATTTCAATTTAATTTATAGTGAAAACTGTAATAAAATCTTTACATATTGACCTCATAATTGATTTATTCCTTACATATTTTTTTTATTCCATTAAGTCCCAAAAACCGATAATCGTATTCAATAACAACTTTATCTTGTCAACAGGTTATCCAACTTTCAAAATTTATATTTTTAGCCTAGATTTCAAAACTGATTAAAAATTTGGTACAAAATTTACACTTTTTGCCCAGATTTTAAAAATATTACAAATTGTTCCAAAATTGACCCTTTTTTCCCAAATTATAGAATTTTGTTATGAATTCATCATAACTTTTAGTTTTTTTACAACTTTTTTCTCAAAACAAAAAAGTTTTGAATAGGTTTTTTCTTTATAAAATCATATTTATACATAAAAAAACCTTTTTTTTACATAAAAAAACATATATTTTTTATAGAATATTTTTTAATAACGTTTTTGTTTACGAAATACCTTTTTATATAAAAATAGGCATTTGTTAAAATACATAAATATAAACAAATCCGTTTTTAAAAAAAATGTATACATACATGTATTTTACAAAAAAATATACACAAACACCTATTTTATTACAAATGCATTTGTATGCAAACACATGTTTATAATAAAAAAATCTATACAAACACTTATTTCATAGTAAACATATACATTTCTTTTGTAAAAACATATTTATATGCACCCAAATAAGTGTTTGTATACATTGCTTTTGTGTGTGTGTGTGTGTGTGTGTATATATATATATATATATATATATATATATATATATATATATATATACACTATGAAAATAGGTGTTTGTTTACATTTTTTATGAATATGTGTTTGTATAAAAATGTATTTATAATAAAATAAGTGTATGTAATTTTTTTTAAATACGTGTTTGTATACATTGTTTTATAAAATCAGATTTGTATATATTTATACACTCAATTGATGGGTTTTAGCCGTATGAACATTCCTATGTGCACATACAAACCCTAATGCTTGGATCTAGGTTTCTCTAATTGAACTTGCATGAATCCAAGAATTCTAATGGTTATTCTATCATAATAACAAATAGAAATCATAGTTATAAGTTTACCTTGAATCACTTGTTTGATCTTCTTGTTCTTGGAGCTTTAGAGTCACAATTGTCACTCCTCTAATGGCTTACAAACACCAACTAGCAAGAGGATGATTTGAGAGAGTGGGGAGGGACTTAGAAATCGGCCAAGGTTTCTTTAGGAACAAGAGGTGCCGATTTCCATGACCCCAATGGTCTATTTATACTTGTAAGGCTCCTAGGGTTTCACCCTTAAACCCTAATTGGATAACTTAAGCCCAAAGCAATCCTAATCCCTTCATGATAACCCTTTGGACGGATTTTAGGATTATCCTAAGCCATAAAATCGTCCACCATATCATCCATAAGGAATTATAGCCTAAAGTATAACTATCACACATTTGACAGTTTAAGTCCTTCTATTTAATTAATCTCTTTAAGTCACCAAATTAATTCCTAATTAATTTATGACTTATATTAATCAAGTAATAATAATATTATTCCTTATAATATTTCAACTCTCATTGTAAATCATCCTATCAAGTTGCTATGGTGAAGGCAACCCAAAAGGACCATGATCAATCGGGTCAAATACTTGCTTAATATAGTTGCAGCCTTAGACACTATTCCAACAGTGTCCCACTTGGATAAGTCTAGTAACTATATACACCGATTAGCAATCATAGCTCTCAAAGACGCTGTCAAACTCTGATCTAATCAATCTTGTCCTTTAGATAAGGGATCGTATAGTCCTCTGTATAGATATCATGCTGACATTTATATGGAACCAATTATCCAGCATTTCATTTCTCGATCTCAGATATATTTGACATAGAACTTAATCGAACACATCAATTTAGTTCTGACCGGGCCCGACACATAAGTTAAATCAAATCATCGAGCGGCCGAGATATCGCTTTTATCTTCTTAGGATAAAAGTAACAGATAAACTTCGACTTATATGCATTTAGTTATTCATTAATCAACTATACACAACAATGCGTTTTATAGCATCAAGTTACTGATGCGGTTTCGCATCATCAATGTAAAACCACTTAACAAATAACAAACCATATATCTAGGTTTTAAGACCATATGATATTATCGTCTTGAGATCACCCTTTTGTCACATTCCATAAGGTGATTCCAACAAGCGCGGGTTTGTTCCAATGCTCAAAACTAGTTCATAAGCACTTATGAATGTTGCAACAACCTTTTGCTATGTCTAATACCATTTAGACAATCTACACACCAATTCATGACAATCTTCATTCATACCTACTTCCAACATATGAATGATTGTGGACAATTTGAATAATTCGATTATTCTTAATAAACTCAATTATTCTGGAAGTCAAAACATGCAAAGTGAAACAATAGTTAAATGATTAACAGAAGATAATAACTTTACTTATAAATAATACTCTTTTATTTAACCATCAAATTTTAATTACATTTATCTACTATACGTTTCTAAAACTATCTAATCTATACTAATATCATCCTTCAGCCCAATGCTCCTAGCAGGCTGCAAGTGTTTAACCCTACTCAGTCCCTTCATAAGCGGATCTGCTGGGTTATCTTCTGATGATATCCTCTTCACCATGAGTTGTCCTTCTTCTACACGATGTCTTATAAAATGATATTTTCTATCGATATGTCGAGATCTACCATGATCCCTTGGTTCCTTGGTCAAGGCAACCGCTCCTTCATTATCACAGAAAATCTCCATGGGCTCCTTTATGGTAGGTACAACTCCAAGATCACCAATGAAGTTCTTCAACCATATTGCCTCTTTCGATGCTTCGCTCGCTGCGATGTACTCTGATTCACACATTGAATCAGCTACGATTTTTTTTTTGGAACTTTTCCAAGTTACTGCTCCTCCATTCAGGGTAAAGACCCAGTCCGACTGCGAACAGTAGTTGTCCTGTCGGTCTGAAAGCTGGCGTCAATATACCCTCACACCTTCAAGTCATCATTCCCTCCGAGGACTAAAAACCATTCTTTGGTCCTCCGAAGGTACTTAAGGATATTCTTCACCGCAATCAAATGGGCTCTACCAGGATTTCCTTGATATCTACTAACCATGCTTAAAACAAAGGCTACATCAGGGCGAGTACAAGTCATATCATACATGATTGAGCCAACTGCGGAAGCGTATGGTACTCAGCTCATTTCTGCTATTTCGGCTTCAGTACTCGGACTTTGAGTCTTACTCAACTTGGCATTATATTGTATCGGTAATTCTCCCTTCTTCGAGTTTTCCATACTAAACCATTTTAGTACCTTATCTAAGTAAGTGTTCTGACTAAGTCCTATTAGTCTCTTACTTCGTTCTCTTACTATCCTTATTCCCAGAATATAGGAAGCCTCTCTGAGGTCCTTCATAGCGAAGCACTTCCCAAGCCAGGGCTCAATCTCCTGCAGTGTCGGGCCGTCGTTTCCTATGAGCAATATGTCATCGACATACAAAACGAGAAACCTAACTATACTCCCACTGGCTTTGACATATACACAAGATTCATCTTCACTTCGTACAAATCCAAACTCTTTGACTTTATCATCGAAGCAAAGATTCCATCTGTGAGACGCTTGCTTAAATCCATAAATGGACTTCTCAAGCTTACACACTCTATTTGGATGCTTTGGATTGACAAAACCCTCTGGTTGAGCCATGTAAACATCCTCATCCAACTTCCCATTAAGGAAAGTAGTTTTGACATCTATTTGCCAAATCTCATAATCATGAAATGCGGAAATTGCTAGCATCACTCTAATAGATTTTATCTTCGCAACCGGCGAGAAGGTTTCATCATAGTCAACTCCGGGAGTTTGAGTAAAACCCTTCGCAACCAATCGCGCTTTATATGTGTGTACTTTTCCATCCACGTCGGTCTACTTCTTGAAGATCCATTTGTACCCAATGGTCTTACGTCCGGGCACATAATCAACCAAATTCCAAACTTGGTTGTCATACATGGATTGGATCTCGCTGTCCATTGCCTCTTTCCACTTCGCAGACTCCAGGCCTGCCATGGCTTCCTTATAGCTATTAGGTTCATCTAGATTTATTAGTGTACCATCACTAATATACGTGTCCCCTTCGGTAGTAATATGAAAACCATAAAACTGGGGTTGAAGTCTAACTCTTTCGGAACGTCTAAGAGGTAAGGACTCATCAATTGGTTTAACCGGAGTTTCCTCCTCGGGTTGAGTGCCAGCGGTGGATGTTCCTTCATCTATCGAGTCTTGATTCTCTTCAAGCTCAATTTTCCTCCCACTGTCTCCTTGGCTTATGAGTTTTCCCTCTCGGAAAACTCCTCTCCTCACAACGAAGACAACATTGTCCTTCGGTCTGTAGAAGAGATATCCAATGGATTTCTACGGGTAGCCGATGAAAATACATCGCTCATTACGAGGTTCGAGTTTGTTGTGAGTATCTCGTCTTACGAAAGCCTTGCAACCCCAAACCTTGATATGTGCTAACGAGGGAGCTTTCCCTATCCACATCTCGTGAGGTGTTTTGGTAACCTTCTTAGTAGGGAGTCGGTTAAGGATATGGGCGGCAGTCTCTAAGGCATACCCCCAGAATGAGATAGATAGTGAAGCATGACTCATCATAGAGCAGACCATGTCCAACAAGGTTCGATTACGCCTTTCTGCCATACCATTCAATTATGGTGTCCTAGGTGGCGTCAGTTGTGAAACTATTCCACACTCCTTTAGATAGTCGTGGAATTCAAGACTTAGGTACTCTCCTCCTCGATCGGATCAAAGCATCTTGATTTTCCTGCCCAATTGATTCTCCACTTCATTCTTGAACTCTTTGAACTTTTCAAATGTTTCTAACTTTTGCTTGATTACGTAGATATACCCATATCTACTATAGTCATCGGTAAAAGTCACATAGAAGCGGTTTCCATCCTTTGTGGTTGATCTAAACGGTCGACATACATCGGTATGTATTAGGTCCAATAAACCCTCACCCCTTTCACATGTGTTAGTGAAGGCTGACTTAGTCATATTTCCAAGTAAACAAGATTCACATGTGTCATCTTCCCTAAGGTCGAATGACTCCAACACTCCATCCTTTTGGAGTTGGGCTATGCGCTTCTTGTTGACATGTCCAAGACGACAATGCCACAAGGATGCTCTATCCATACTATTGGAAGAATCCATGAATAAAACATAATTTCCTAGGTTATCTACAATCATAACAGTTTCATAAATTCCATTACATGGTATTGCTTCAAAATATAAGACACCATTTAGATAAGCACAAATAGAACCATTCTCATTATTAAAAGAAAATCTAAATCCTTGTCTAACAAACCATGAAATGAAATGATGTTTCTTGCCATTTATGGTGAATAGTAACAATTGATCAAATCTAAAGATAAACCATTCCTAAGCACTAGAGAATACACTCCAATCTTGGTCACAGGTGATGATCTTCTGTTCCCCATGATTAGATTTATTCTTCCATGCTCCACATCCCTATTTCTTCTTAGTCCCTGTAATTCAGAACAAATGTGGTAGCCACAACCGGTATCGAGGACCCAAGAAATAGCATGAGATGAATCATTAGATTGAATTGTGTATATACCTTCGAAAGACGGCTTGGTCTTTCCTTCCTTGATGGCTTGCAGGTACTCTGGGCAGCTTCTCTTCCAATGCCCTATTTTGTAGCAATGGTGGCACTCTGCCTCCTTCGGGTTAGAAGTAGGCTTGGTGGGATCGACTTTTGTCCCACTAGAGGAGGAACCATCTCGGGACTTTCCCTTGCGGTAGCTCTTAGACGAAGCCTTCCTCTTCTTGCCTCTTCCTTGCCCAATGGCCAAAATAGGAGTAGCGGGTGGATTGGGAGTAGGTGCAACGGACTTGTCCTTGAGATTGCTCTCAGCAACCCTAAGGAGACCTTGGAGCTTGCTTAGGGTTACCTCTTCCTTGTTCATGTGGTAGGTCATCCTAAATTGATTGTAACACGGCGGAAAAGAGTGAAGCACCATGTCGATCGCCAAGTCTTCCCTAAAGTCAACATTTAACTTGCGAAGTCGATCGACATACCTTTGCATCTTTTGCAGGTGCACGGTAAGAGATTCTCCATGACCCATTTTGGCGGAAATCATGTTAGTGAAAATCTCGTAACGCTCTTGTCTCGCGTTTTGGTGGTATCTCTCCAAAAAGTCTTGGTGCATTTCATATGGATACATGTCCTCGTAGGACTTTTGGAATTTGGAATTCATGGTGGCTATCATGATGCAATGTACCTTCGTTGCATCACGCTCGTGAGTTTCAAAAGCAACCATTTCATCCGGAGTAGCGATTTCAGGATTGATCTTCTCGAGCTTTTCATCGAGGACATACACCTTGTCCTCGTAGCGAGGAATCGTGCGAATGTATCTTATCCATTCGCTAAAGTTTGTTCCATTGAAAGTTACCTTTTGGCAAAGGCTCATCAATGTGAACGAGCTTGCAGCAGTGTTGATTGCGTTTGACATATACAAATAGAAAGGACAAAGATAGATTAGAATTTTGGATCCCTAATTATCACCCAATAAGAAAATTTAGGGCTAGGATCCAACAACAACATTTACATATTAGAAAAGGGATGTCGTAATCTAACATGCAAACAATTTGAACGTAAGTGAATGACGATTCACAAATTCTTCACCACAAAACATAACTTTAACTCTAAGTGTAATGAGAATTCCTATATTTAGATGAGATTCATTGAACTTTTGAATGGCATGTTTAAATCTTGATATGCCCCTCTCGTTTATGACTGTGATACCGAGGATCACAAAGTGGGTGTGAATTACCATGCAAATTCACATGGTTCCTTCATTGTAACAATCACCTATTCGATGTGCCGGTAAACCACACACACTCCATCGAACTATGATAAACAATGAATCACCCTTTTCCACCTTTGCTTAGAACCAATTAGTGTACCGGTAAACCACACACGCTCCACTAACTTCTTAGCAAGCGTGCAAAGTGTAATTTCATGGGATTGCATCAATTCACTTTTCGTAAAGTAACTAGGATTGGGAATTTTTTTTTTTGAAAAACATGTAATTACTTTGTATTTATTATTATACTTTTAATGAGAAGATGAGGTTTCCCTATCCTACCCGTTCGGCTAACGACCCTCCACCGATCAAGCAAGCGGTGGGTGTGAGTGTACACCCATTAAGCACCATTTTATAGGCAGCAACCTTATACCCACCTTATAGACCGGCTTCGTGAATGAGGCCTACTAACGGTAAGACTAGCATTTTAGTTATATATATATATATATATATATATATATATATATATATATATATATATATATATCTTGTAATATTATATTATTATAGGGTCGAATTTTAAACTTGTAAAATTCTAGGGTTTGAAATTTAAATTGTCCAAATTAAACTTTTAATCACAAAACATAAATTTCAAAACTTGAGGGTAGGTTTTAAACTTTTCAAAACATAGAGGATTAAATAACAAGTAATCTAAATTAACATTTAATCACATAATTATCCATATTTGATTTCTTTAATTATTTCTTGCAAAACAATTTACCAATTCAATTAAAATAATTAATCAATTATCACATAAGGAGACTAATATTTAATTAATTGATAAATATCTTCAATTAGGTCAACGATATACTCAAATATATAAAAAAATCAGATTTATATTGACCTAATATGATTAAGGTAAGTTTCAAAAGGATAAACAGCAAGAAATCCCGAAATTAGCTCTTTCTGACGCTCGAGCTCACCAAGAACCACAATGGACTCGCCGAGTTGCGGCCTACTCACCGAGTCCACTATAGGACTCGCCGAGTTCATCAGCCAGGAACACAAAATCGAATTTTGCAAGCATCAAACAAGTAACCAATGCATCAATTCAATACAAACCAATCTAGGCTCTGATACCACTAATGGGTTTTAGTTGTATGAACATTCCTATGTACACATACAAACCCTAATGCTTAGATCTAGGTTTCTCTAATTGAACTTGCATGAATCCAAGACTTCTAATGGTTATTCTATCATAATAACAAACAGAAATCATAGTTATAAGTTTACCTTGAATCACTTGTTTGATCTTCTTGTTCTTGGAGCTTTAGAGTCACAATTGTCACTCCTCTAATGGCTTACAAACACCAACTAGCAAGAGGATGATTTGAGAGTAGGGAGGGACTTAGAAATCGGTCAAGGTTTCTTTAGGAACAAGAGGTGCCGATTTCCATGACCCCAATGGTCTATTTATACTTGTAAGGCTCCTAGGGTTTCACCCTTAAACCCTAATTGGATAACTTAAGCCCAAAGCAATCCTAATCCCTTCATGATAACCATTTGGATGGATTTTAGGATTATCCTAAGCCATAAAATCATCCACTATATCATCCATAAGGAATTATAGCCTAAAGTATAACTATCACACAAATTTGACAGTTTAAGTCCTTCTATTTATTTAATCTCTTTAAGTCACCAAATTAATTCCTAATTAATTTATGACTTATATTAATCAAGTAATAATAACATTATTCCTTATAATATTTCAACTCTCAATGTAAATCATCCTATCTAGTTGCTATAGTGAAGACAACCCAAAAGGATCATGCTCAATCGGGTCAAATACTTGCTTAATATAGTTGCAGCCTTAGTTACTATTCTAACATCAATATGTACGTATTTTTAAAAACATATATTTCCTATACAAAAAAAAGAATTTAAAAAAAATTATATAGAAAATCCAAGACTTTATATGTGATTTTTTTTGTATAAATATTATTTTATAAAGAGAAAACGTCTTCGGAACAAAGTTTAGAGAAAAAAATTGTAAAAATAAAGGGTTAGGTTGAATTCAAAACAAAATTCTAAAATATGGGCCAAAATGGTAAATTTTGGACCAAATTTGTAATAAATTTTGATATTTGGGCCAAAAGTGTAAATTTTTGACTAAATATGTAATAAATTTTGAAATCTGGGCCAAAAATATAATTTTTGAAATTTTGATTACCAGTTGACCGGGTAGAAGGGTGAAATTGAATACGATTATTGGTTTTTCGGACTTAATCGAATAAAAAAAGATATAAGGACTAAATCGATTTTGAGGCCAATATATAAGAACTTCATTGCAGTTTTCCCTAATTTATATTATTAAAATAAAAAACATATATCATATAAATCTAAAGTTTACATAATTATTAAAAATAACTATATTTATTAAAATACAAAGACACGACTTTAAATAAAATAATAATCAACTTCCCATCATTAATTTGGCTAAAATAGTCAACTAGAGCTTCATTGTATGCATAAAGTTAATTAAGGTAATGCAAAGATATATATGATAGAATAAATTACACGAATGGTCCTTTAGCTTTATAGTTTTTCTATGAATTAGTTCATATGAAACTTTTTTCCCTTATGTGGTCTGTACGAAACAAACATTGCACACAAAAGGTCCTTATGACTAACTTTGATAATAGATTTTGTTAAGTAATTGTAAATAACTAAAATACCCTTTGTTGTTTGTACATAATCTCTCTCTCTCTCTCTCTCTCTCTCTATCTCTCTCTCTCTATAATTGGTGACCTAGATGATGTTTTCACTCCTCAACCTAGAATTTATGAACACTGATGAAAATTTTATCGATAAAAAATTCAAACACCTGCACCAATATTTTATTTGTTGTATGGAATTAGAGAACACAACAGTATCATTATCGAAAAGATTGAACACCGGAATCAACAACAACTCGTTGGGTTCTGTTTGTCATTTGTTTTTTAGATTTCTCTATGGTGTTGATGGAGGCTCGATTGAACCGTCGGTTGGGCTTCGACTTGGCGTGTCCAGTATCAGCAATACTCGAATGGCCAAACCCCTATTCTTTCTTGTGTCTCCTAGAACAAACAAGTTTTTTTTTCTGTCTTTACGCTCTATCTAAACTTGGTTTGCTACATTCTGTGCAACAATGAAAAAGGTCAAGTCGTGTAGCACATCTGACTGTCCTTTTTACAAGGAAGTCATGTGTGCAAGATTTTAACGAGCATATCAACCCAACTCAGTTCCAACAATTACGAGTATCGATATAATAATTACTTGTTCAGAGAACAATGAGAAGACAAGGAAGACAAGAACTAAATTGATCAAGAAGATAATCAGGAATCACAATCGTAGAGAATTCGAAATCTATTGACCCATTTTTTATTCAAATTCAGATTCTTCATCTTTCTCATATACTCACCCAATATCTGAACCACAAGCGATCTAAATCCACAAATTATTCGATCATTAATGAAACACATTGAATAAACTTTGAAGAAGATCAAAAACCACTACTGCAGGTGAATTGCAACTCCCCCCCCCCCCCCCCCCCCCCCTTTTCTAAACATAGGATGTTAGTCAGTGAATTGTTTTAATGTTTTTTTGTTTCTTAATCCTCTGTTTTTTGGAACTGAACTTATCAGACTACCTAAAAATGAATTATATCTTTGTTGTTTGGGGTCTTAATCTATGTTCCTAATGGAATCCACTGGGATTCGCTCACACACCACGTGTTTGACTCATTTTCTCTAGGATGGATATCGAAGCATGAAGTTAGGTTTTTGTAAGGAACTAGATAGAGTATCTTGTTGAATACACTTTGTTGATGGAGGGTGGATTTGACCAGAAGCTTTTGCTATTGAGAATGGTGGTTTGGTCATTTTTGGGTGGTGGTGATTGTGAAATCTCATGTTTTTAGTGGTATCTATATTTAGGAATGGCAACGGGGCGGGGCATGGTTTCCCAAACCCGAACCCGATATCTACATATGTGCCCGAACCCGACCCGATACCCGACGGGTTTCTTATCAGGGCGCCCCGTCGGGGCTGAAACTCTCCTCGAACCCGACCCTAAACCCGAAACCCGATAATTACCCGAAAACCCGACCCTAAAACCCGAAATATGGCAGAAAAAAAAAGAAGGAAAAACTATAAATACAGAATGATAAATTAAGACGATGCATAAACTTAAAATACCAAATAAGTTCTTAAATCATTTAACCAAATAGAAATTACTAATAGTCTAATATTGTAACATCAACCAATCAACCAAAACACCCAAGTACACAACATTAAAAACTAATTCATCACAATAATACATTACCACTTAACATTAAAACAAAGTTACAAACTCAAAATCAAACAAAATCATCCAAACTTGTTGTCCCGCTTTCTTTAGTGTTTTCCTACAAAATATTAAACAAACTCAAAATCAAACCAAATCATGGAAACTATATATAATTAATATTTTTAGGAGTTTCGTTTTACCTCTTCCACATCATAATCAAATTCAACAGAACGGCAATATGCCTCCGTCTCTTCAGAACAAGTTGCTGTGTAAAATTAATATTATTAATATGCAAAAAAAAAATCACAATTTCATATAATTAATATAAAATAGTATACTACCTCGAATTTCATTCAACAACCAACTTTGAGCACACATTAAAGCCTCCAATGTCTTTGGATGAAGTCGATTACGATGAGGACATACTAATCTTCCACTTGTGCTGAAAGCTGATTCCGAGGCAACAGTGGAAACAGGAATAGCTAATATATCTTTAGCTATCCTTTGTAGTGTCGGGTACTTAATCCCATTTGTTTTCCACCATGCCAGCAAATCAAGTTCCATGTCTTTAGGCAACAATTTCTCCTTCAAGTAGTTATCCAACTCACTCATACCTCCTGATTCATCATCATCTCTAGTAATAGAAGCAATATCCGATAAGAGCTTTTTGAATCCAACACGATGACCAGAAGAGATACTAGAACCAAATGAAGATGAACCAGGAACTGAACCACCACAAACACGTAATGTTTAGTATAAAAATGTTAATAATTTAAGATAATGTTCCATTTATTATATAAACAATAAGAAGAATACAATACCTTCACTCTTCCTTTTTTTAGATGCATTACTTGACTCGTACTCTTGAAACAAAGTTGTGACAAACCCCTCCAAAATTTGAAATTCAATCTTTGCCTTTTCTTCTCCATAAAGCACAGGCAAAAGTAACTCCACAAACTTTAACTTGTATCATGGATCTAAAACTGCTGCCATTCCCATTATCCCATGAATTACAGACCAATACTTATTGAACTTAGAAAGCATTTGGTTAGCCATCACCTTAATCTCCTCAATAGGAGATTTCGTCCACTCACGCAAAGAATATCCAATCTCACATATCAAAGGAAAAAAAAACATTAGCTGTAGGATACTTTGAACCAGAGAACATATCAGTCACCTCATAAAAAAGTTGTAATCTTTCACAAATCTCACTAGCCAACTCCCAATCCTGGTCTGTAGGAAAACATATATACTTGGGGTCTCTTGTCTTCACGCGATCAAAAACCTCTTTGTAGCTTATAGCAACACTCAACATCAAGAATGTAGAGTTACATCGTGTCTTGCAGTCAATTATCAACTTCTTTGAGTATGGTATTCCCAATTGCTCTGCTGCTGTCACAAAATTTTGTTCCCTCTTTGGTGATGCAGACCAAAATGCAACATTCTCTCTGATTCTCTCAATCTCAAATTTAATGAGAGATAAGCCATCTTGCACAATAAGATTGAGAATATGTGCGCAGCAACGCATATGACACTTTCCTATCAAGATTTCAATCACACAAAGTAGCATAAAGTATGTCGGCAAGAACATCATATGTATGCGGACAAGGCACGTAAATAAACCTGTTTAAGAATATATATATATATATATATATATATATATATATATATATATATATATATATGTTAATATTAACATATAAATAATAAGTACGTATAAATTGTAGTTAAATAAGTATAATATACCTCATAATTCTGCTTTGCAAGTTCCAGTTTTGATCTACAAAATGTGTTGTGATTGCCATAAACCCTTTTTTTTGATGATTAGATGTCCACATATCAGTAGTAACTGCAATTCTGCTTTTGTTCTTTGCTAACAAACTCATAGTTTTATCCCTTTCATAATCATAAATTCTTTTGATGTCCTCCTTGATGGTGTTTCGACAAGGAACCTTAAACAAAGGTTGAAGACCTCCCACAAACTTCCTAAATCCATGATGTTCTACAATTGAAAGCGGATACTCATGCAAAATAATCATTTCAGCCAAATCCTTCCTAGAAGTATCAGCATTAAATGAATAATTTGAAACATGCGTTGTAGTACCATCTACTTTCTTTTTTTCGTGCACCAAGATAGACTGACGGATATCTGTAAAAGGTTTGTGTATACAACGCTTATGATGTGCAAGTAAATGTTTTGTGCCATTCTTGCTATCTGCACCCAACACTTTAGAGCAATATTTACATCTTGCTTTAACTTCACCATTCAAATTAAATTTTATAAAATGTTGCCATGCCAGTGAACGCGTTGCCATTTTCGAACCAACAACTTCATCTCCATCTTCATCAAAAACTGTATCATTAATATTTGTCCCATCTTGTTGATCCACAGAATCGGTATTTTGTTGATTAGAACCCGAACCTCCCACATCTTGACTACTTGCAGTTGGAGCATGATTTTGATCGGTTGAATTCATATTTGCTGAAAAATAACCAATGTCATATCATATTCAACAATTCTAATGTATCAAAAACCCAAAGTTGACAACATCTTAGTCTTCATTAAAGGAATCCAAATCAATGTCTAATAATACAGCCGGATATCAAATAAAAATTTAATCTTAACAAAACTTAAATTCAAATAGAAGGTTAATAATAACATTGCTAAACGAGTCCCCGGTGTTTCTTTATATTTATTATATCTATATTTGTAATATCATTCAAGTATCTAGACCAAAAATTTCATGGAAGCCAATAAATACTTTTATATTCTAATAGCAAAGATAGTTAGATACAAATTCATAGTTCATACCCAAATGATGCAATATAAGGAAATGAAATATCAATAAACATATTACATATACCATGTGTAGAGAAATCAGACTTGGTGAATAAGCTATTAAGCTGTGATCGAAATTAATACCTAAGATCAATAAGTTATTAAGCTACTAATACCTATGATCAATAAACATATTACAAATGGTGCAATCGAAATTAATACCACAAACAGATTTTAATGTTCATATGGATTTCAAGAATCGAAATTACAAGCTGTGATCGATTTTAAGAATTGAAATTTCAATGTTTATACCGAAATTACAAGCTGTGATCGAAAGTCGAAATTACAAGTTGAGTATCCGTCTAACTGGTCGGAAGAGAAAAAAAAAGTCGATTTCAATGGATTTCACTGCTTCCCTGGTCGTCGCGTGTTGCTAAGTCGTTGCTTCGCTCTTCGCTGCTGAGTCGCTGAGTCACTGCTTCGCTCTTTTCTGCTTCCCTTGTGGTGTATCGCTGCTACGCTCTTCGCTGCTTCCCTTGTGGTGTATCGATTTTTGGGTGTGTCGGCTGGAGTAGAAGAATGATTGAACGAAGAGAAGTGTAAGGAGGATACTGGAGTGGAAACGTGATTTTAGGGTCATGTGTTCAAGGGGCAGCAATGTAATTTCATATATATATATATATATATATATATATATATATATATATATATATATATATATATATATATATATATATTCGGGGCGGGTCGGGTCGGGGCGCGCATACCCACTCCCTGCCCCGAACCCGGATAAAATACCCAATAAAGACCCGTTACCCGACCCGAAACCCGATAATAGCGACCCGACCCGACCCAAAATATTCGAGAATCGGGTTTCCCCGTCGGGTTCGGGTTTTTTTGCCATCCCTATCTATATTTGTGTGTGAGGGATTATAAACAAGAAGGATCTTCTGTTTGCGTTAACAAATGGTGTTTTTGTAACGCCCGTGTTTATAGGTTGATCATTGGTATAGTGATGTAATGGTTAGGGTCAGCAATTGTAACTTAAATTGAAGTAATAAAGAGGAATTACTTGATATTATGTGAATTATGTGATTTTATGTGTATTATACTTATATAGTAAGATATAATAAATTAAGAATGAAAATAAGAGACTAAAATAAATAATAGATAAGCCTAATATCTATGAAGAAAGTTGTAGTGGTCATGACAAGGATTCTGGTGATATAAATTATGCTGAAATCCGAGTTTTAACGAAGATGTTATGACCTATCGAAGTTTCGCGATAAAACTAACATGACGTTGTGTGACGTAAACAGTGAGTTTATGACAAAAGTACTTTTTAGCCTTAGCGATCTAAATGAAAGTCATAGTATACGTTAAACCGAGTGTGTGCATAAAAAGAACGTAAATCTGACTTCATGTGAGGAAGTTAGGATTTTTCTAAGGTTTGGCATAGTAGTATGCAGCCTGGAATTCGAATCTTTGATCAACATATTTTTAGCCAAGACAACTTAAACAAGATTCGAAGAACTCGTTAATAGGAGCTCAACGATAAAAAGACAAACGAAAACAGACATCGGATGAGAAAGTTATGAATTTTTAACGGACTTTACCTGTGAAGGTCTGTTAAAAATATAACTTTAAAAATAAAGTCAAAAATTGCCGATGGATTCTAAATGAAAGCTGTAGAGTACGTCTCCGCCTATGCGTGAATATAACGAATGTCGAAAATGGAGCTCGTATACGATTTTTCCGGAATTTGGAAGTCGGAAGTGGCTGATGTGAGATTATACATGAACGCGTAGCGTAGAGAAGCCCTACTCCGCACGTTTTCGCATACTAGGCTCCGAATCAACAACGTCGCCCCACCCAAAGCTTGCCACGTGTACCCTCGTACATGTAGCGTACCACCGAAGGCACACCCAACGTAGTCCAAGGCTGAGGGCTATGAATATCATGCGAGGGTTGCCTTCATTCATCACATTATCTACCTTTTCTCTTTTTCTCTCTCTCTCTCTATCTCTCTCTCTCTCTCTCTTTATCTCCGTCTCTATCTAACCTCTCTCTAAACCTCCCCCAACCTCTAGTATCTTGTATGTACTATATTAAATCCCCAGAGCGCCAGAAGGCTCTGAGAAAAAAGAGCTTTTCGGCTCAGAAAATGTTGCCCCCGCAGAACCCAGTTTCTATCAAACACATCTGCAAGTGAGTTATGCTTACTCTACTCTAAGTATAGCTTTGGTTTAAATTTGTTATCACTATTATGAGCTTATAAACAATATATATTATGAAATAAAATATATAAAGTGTTATTATAATATGTTTTAACTATTTGCAGTACGGGGAATCTGATTTAAAGGATCACATATGATTGTTAGATTTCTGAAGCGCTATAATGCCAAAATGGTCCTGCCCTCTGGTTTATCATGCTTGGTCGTTGTCTGTACACAGTTGTTGAAAAGTATTGTTTAACACTTATAAAAGAATATCTCTCATGAATGGTCGCGATAATATTAGACTAAAATCTAGTGGTAATAATACTAGGTTTCAAAGAAGGTAAATAGAATTATTAGAAGTGAAGCGTTGTCCGAGTTGAAATCACCACTTTAACAAGTGAGTGCATATTTACTTTCATAGTACACATAGATATGAAGTATTTAATATAAATTATGATCTATGTGTTTATATTATCTGTGTTCCTTATATCCAAGTTGGATGAACAATTTAGACACATTTTAAATGATTTAAACTGTATATGTATTTTATATCTACAAAAATATTGGGAAAAACATGGATAGATGAAATAGCTGACATGTGATAAAATGATGAGAGGCCTCGATGTTTACGATGATCCAGTCATCTAGCAGAGTATAGATGACGACCACAGACTATTCTAGACATTCTAGTGGGACACTGGTAGGCTCACAGGCTGTAGGTGCTTATTTGAAATGCGTGTTCACCGGGTGTACTACATCCCACTCATGGTTCCCTTATTTAACATGTATTGCTGAGGAATCCCTAAGCTGTTTTTTCACCCTGAAGAAAATCCTTAGGCTAGGTCCCTTATAATAAATGCTTTAGGGATGTAAGGTGAGGATAATGAGAACGGGTAATCGGGTTGAATGATTTGACAAAATTAATGAGCTTAATTATTGTCGGTTGAAAACCTTATGTGCTCACCAGGCTCCCAAGCCTGACCCACTTAATTTCTTGTATACAGTTAGTGGCAAGAGAGCACGAGAGTGATGGTCTGATGAGAGATCAATGAATTATAGGTGTGAGAAAAAGATACGATGCATAGGGACAAGGTTTGAAAACTCAAACCTTGAGTTAATACTTAAGATCATTGTCTACTTATAACTATATGTTCCAGTTAATTCTGGAAAGACTAGTCAAAACTAAATAGAGAAATCAACAAAGTATTTCAAGTATTAAATATGGAACTATGAGTATAATCAAAATAAATACAATAAATGAACAGGGAGAATTTTTGAAAGAGTTTGATATGAGAGAAAATTGAAAGTGAAGTAAATTTGAAAAAGACTATCTTTGGAGCAACAATCTGTCATATTTTCTTATCATTAAACACTCCTTATATAGGAAAAAGGAGTTACATCTTACATAACAAAATACATACAAAGGACTGGATAAACGAGTTACATCCGACACTCTGATTATCCAACTTGAAAAATTAACTTAGTCTTATGTAAGGTTACATCAAATAAAAGACAAGAATAATTAATGCTGACGGATTCACAATCTCTGAACATCTCTTTACTTCGCACCACAAAAACTTCACTTCTGACTTTAATCACCATGTCGGAGCATGACCATTTCGGACATAAGCTTAACTTTGGAACTCCACATGTTACAGATTTCTAGACGTTTACTTTCGGGTTCCAACAATCTCCCCCTAAGTGAACTTAGTAATCTAGTCAACTTAGTTCATATCTTCCTTGATGAACACATACGCCCAGTACAACCAATCTCTTACTTCAATGTAACACTACAGCTGACTTATAAACTTGGATTTTACATGTTATGGTGCCTCAAACTTGGATGCACAATTGATGAACTTCTGAAGCACCATGGTGGGAACCAAATGTTTATCATGGACTCGAAAGAAGTCCTTGTTGGTTTTTCTCTGAAGATACACGAACCCTAACAATGGTTCGTAAATTGGTCCCTCTGCCAGTATCTCGGCTTCTAGTAGCTTCAAGTCAATCTTGGCTAAGTAATTCTCGGTTCCGAACAAATGAGCCAATTCAAAATTTCAATGACAAAATTCAGCAATGTAATCTTTAAGAAAGCTCAGGGCAGCATGGTAAGATCCCATGCTAAGATCATCGACTTGGTACATTCTGAAGTATGTTGTAATGGTCAGGATGTCATTTGGATTGTGCGTATGGAAGTCAACGTTAGTGATGGTATTTTGTGTTGGTTTGTTTCGGAAGATGCGGTATCGGAACAACAAATAGTTTATCTCGAATTTTGTTAAGATTTTCCTTCCGAACCCAGAAATCTTGGTGATCCTTTTCCGACACCATACTTCTTTTTGAGGAAGTGCGTTATTGGAGTAAAAGGTCTTCAATCTTTCTCGTTCAATTCTAATGATCATCTTCTGGGTGGAGAGGAGCAAACTTTGTGTAGAATTTGTTGTAAGGAGAAAGACATATATCAATCTGGTCAGAATCATTTTTGGGGAGATCATAATACATAAACGATACTATATTCAGATCATGTATAATCCCTTCACGTAACAAAGGAGAGAGTCTTAGCATCGGATGAGGATATCTTTGAAGGCTTAAATCCGAATGCTTTCCTCAGGGGCTTGATTAATCTCTTCCTGCGACCAACCAGAATTTTGTTTTGGAGGAGGTTCAGAGTGACGGACTATCGAGATGGGCTTTTTGCCTTTGTCTTGAGGGGGCTTGATTGCAAAGATAATGATAGCATATTCTCATCAATAAAAAATTCCAGAGGAGAGGAAACCAAGGGCTCTTTTCGTAAATAATCAGGCTTCCTTAGAGGAGAGCCTTCATCAATGGGAGAAATTTTAGGAAAAGGAATTGGTGGTAGCGTTGATGAGGTAGCTCAGAAGGCATCTACTGTAATCTTCATCTTAGCCTTGGACATTTATCTGCTTCTTTGAAGGGCATCAACCAGGGTAGATGGCCATAAGACTGCATACAAAATTCTTTGATCTTCCTCGGAGAGCACCTTGGCATGGAACTTTTTCTGAGCTGGAAGCCCTATGATGGAATTGAAAATATACTTGTCTTCATCATCATCATTATCATGTGGAGAACCTGAAAGAACTTAAAATGAATCATCAGAGTCTTCATCTCGGAGTCAGAATTCTGAGACAGGTTTCCAAGGCTGATTTCTCCAACTGGGTCCTTCTCCCCCTCTTGCAATGGATGGCCCAGTAACCGGTGCAAGCAAAATTGAGGATTGGAGGTCGGAAAATTTTTCAAACACTTTCTGAAAGATCTTGTTCATCTGAAGATTCAGAGTGTTATAAGCTTCGACAGTGGGAGCCTGAGCTTTACGATGATCAAAGAGGTGGCCCATAATTGAAAGCATCTCATCAAATTTATGATTCGCAACACCCACAATGTTGCAAGATGCCTAGAGAATCTTGATAAGCACTTCTTGGATGATGAGGTTCATTTCATATTTCTTCTGAATCTCTTTCTCAAGATGCTTGATCTGTTTTTCATGGCGAACGTGAGTCTGTTTGATGAGTTTGTTGGTAGTGCCTATCAAATCATCATGAACTTTCAACATTTTGGTGATGGTATCGAGGCAGTGATCAAGAAAAGCACCATATTTTTGTTCAAATTCCTCAATATTATGTTTGAGCTAGAGGGAAATAAGTTGATCAAGCTGAGCTTCTCATTCTGCAGGTGTGGGCCCGGACTTGTTCATTTTGGATAGAGAGTGGAGGATTGCATCAAGCTTAGAATCGATTCCATAAACTTTTTCATCAATCTTTGCATTGAGCCCAGCCACAGAAGTGTCAAGAGATTCAACCTTCTTTGCAACATCATAGACATTATCCTAGAGTTCCGGTAGGGAAAAAGGATCAACAAAGTTACTAGCTGATGATCCTGTGTCTGAGGTGGAGGTCCAAGACTTCACTTTATGTGATCTTGTTTGACACGAGGTTTAGAAGGACCAGTTGGAGAAGCCTTAACTGCATCATCTCTCTTAGGAGGAGTAGTATCGGTGTCATCTCTGATGTCCACATGAGCTTGATCATCCACTTTTATTTCTTCATCGATAGGTTTGGAAGAAGAAGAGGAGAGCCCAAAATCGTAAGCTTCTCTTGAAGAAGATAGCTTGGTAAGGAGACAAAGTGAGGAGAACTAAGTCTGAGTTGTAACACTCATGTTTCTAGCCTAGGAATTTATATTGAGTTGATAGTCTGGGTTAAACTTTGTAACTCATTTTGAAGAAATGAAAAGGAATTATGTGAATATTATGTGAATTATGTGTTTTATGCTTAATTATTATGGTTTATTTAATTAAGAATAAAAATAAGCTTCAAAATTAAAGTTTGAGATAAGTCCGATATCTTTACATTAACTTGTAGTGCTCGAAACAAGGATTTCATGGATATAAAGAATACCAAAATCCGAGTTATAACAAAGAAGTCATGACCTGTCGAAGTTTCGCAACAAAACCGGCACGGTGCTGAATGTCGTACAAAGTGAGTTTTTCATAAACTACTTTTTAGCCTTAGTAATCTAAATGAAAGTCATAGTATTCGTCAAACCGAGAGGTTCGATAAAAAGAACGCCCAAATCTGAATCGTATGAGGAAGTTATGATTTTTTGAAGTTTCAGCTTAGTAGTAGACAGTTAAAAACTTGAATTTAAGATCGATCGATTTTTAGCCAACACAACCTAAACGATAATTGAAGGTCTCGTCATTAGGATCATAACGATAAAAATTCTGACGAAAACGGACGTCGGATGAAGAAGATATGAATTTTTAACGGATTTCCTGTCCCGGTATGTTAAAAATAATAATATAAAATTTAAATTCAAAATCAGCCGACGAAGTCTAAACGGAAGTTGTAGAGCATAATTTTAGCTACACGTGCATATAAAGAACATCAAAAATGGAGCTCGTATGCGAAAATTATGGATTTTAGAAGTTTTTGCACAAAAACCGAGAAAATTCGCATATGTGGCTTCGGCCACGTGACCCTCGCAGCATGCTTGCCACGTGTCCTCGCTCCGCATGCGCCACGTATCCGAGCTGTTGAGTCACCTCACATGCGAGACTGCCGCGTGTCGCCCCGTATCCTCTTTTGATTCGACCAAAGGGAGGCCCAATCCGAAGCTCGCATCCGGACCGAACTTCGCACCACCCTTGCTCCGAGCCTCGCATAACCTAGCTCCGAACCTCGCATGTGCACCAGTGGACCGCGGTCCAATCAGAAGTTGCCAGCGATCCCTTCGCACGTGCAGTCCTCGTGCGAGCCACCCCCTGCGAAGCCTCTTAGCCGTCGGCTCAGAATCTTCTCAGCCGTTGGATCAAGACTTCGGACCCTATAAATAGAAGGGTACCTACGAAGCCGCTCGGGTACTTTTGAGATTCTACCATCTTTCACCCCTCTCTTCATATTTTCTTCATCTTAGAATCCCCCAAAGCCCCGGTATCGATTGTAAAGCCCGGAATACGCCACAAAGTGCTCGAGAAGGCCGAAAAAATTATCTTTTCGGTTTCAAAGCCCGATTTCTCAATAAAACTCCCGGTTTTATTAGAAACGATCGTTTTAGGAAACGAATTGCTGCTCGATTATCATCAAATGATGTGAGTGTATAGTCACTTTCATTTTACACATAGATATGAAGTATTTACCTTATAATACGTGCTATGTGTAGATATATTAATTGTTTATTTGAGGTAACTGTTAAGTTGATGTTTTATACAAGTTTTAAACTGTATAAGTATTTTTATCTACAAATATGTTGGGTAGAACATGGGTAGATAGTGATGTGTGATAAAATAAAATTGATGAGAGGCCTCGATGTGTTTTGAAATCCAGTCATCTAACGGAGTTTGGATAACGACCACGGACTTTCTAGACAGTCCAGTGGGAAACATTAGCAGGTCTGCAACTTGTAGGTGTTAATGAACTAAGAGTGTTCATTCGCTGTACTCCATCCCCCTCATGGTTGCCTTTAGGTCATGTATGGCTGAGGAAACCCCTTAGCAGTAGTGTCCATCCCGATGATATTCTTTAGGCTAGGTCCCTTGTGATAAGTGTTTAGGGACATAAAGTGAGGATAACGGGAACGGGTAATCAAGGTTATTGTTGATTGATGAACTTAGTAAGTTTATTATTATTGTGGGTTGAAAACCCTATATGCTCACCAGGCTCCCAAGCCTGACCCACTCAACTTTTTATGTTACAGGTAGTGGACCCCGAGCATAGTCGGAGGATGAAGAGAGATTTTTGGATTATAGGCCAGTAATTGTAAATAACTGTTGAAAGGATTATAATGTGTTGTTTATGCTTTTGATCTGTATCAGAACATGTCATCCCGAGCTTTTGATATATATATATATATATATATATATATATATATATATATATATATATATATATATATATATATATATATATGGAAAACATATACCTTCTTATTGAAGGGTTTTGATAAACTTTTATCATATTTTGTTTGGGGACCAATTCCGCAACATCTTTTAAAAAGATTTCTCTGATTTTATTTTAAAAAGCATAAATTAACTCGGTCTTTTCTGGACGAGTAATTAGGGGATGTCACAGTTGGTATCAGAGCATTAGTTTAAGCGAATTAAGAAAATGTAGAATTTCTAGACTTGAACTTAGAATGCTAAGTGATGATTGTGAGATGAGTGTCTACCGTGTTTTAGACACGATCACTAGTTTATTTTAGGGAAGATGCCTAAAATGCCCTTATGTGCTAAATGTTATGTGTTTGCCATGTGTGCCATTATTTGTTCGGATCTATGTTCTGTTGCCGACCGGATCTGGAAACCTTATGTGTGTAGGATTCTAAGCGTATGATTACAAGATTAGAACTAACATGTAAACGTTTCGGAGTGATAAGGGAATTGACATGTCTAACAAGGATAAAGACCTAAATTCGCCTTATTCGTTATATATATTGTAATGGCCAGAACTCGTAGAGGAGCTGAAAATGCAAACGGAAACAGGGATCAACAGCCTCAACCTCAAGTAGTTGAGCAAGTACCTATTGTAGGAGCTGCACCTGAGCCAATAACGATGGCTGGGGTACAAGCAATGATACAGATGTTGTTAGATCACCAAATGGAGGAGACAAGGCGATTACTACAATAGCATAGGGAAGAGACCACGATGCCTGTTGAACAACCCGTATTGAATGAAGGGCGATCAGTAGGAGGGAACTACAGTGGGACACTTGGTCAAGCCAACCCACCGATAGTTAGACCAAACAACCAGGATGGAGGAGTTGATGGACGCGGATGCAAATACAAAGATTTCATGGCATCTAAACCGTCGTGTCTATCTGGGAGTCCAACACTGGTGGAAGTCATGAATTGGATCTCCGAAATGGAGACGATGTTTGAAAGTTGCGAGTGCAGCAACAAACAAAAGATTGCACTTGCAATCCCTTTATTAAAGTCTGGTGTGTTGAGCTGGTGGAAGTTACTAGCTGATTCGATGCCCAAGGGTGAAGCTAGTAAGATATCTTGGGAAGATTTTGTGGTACAACTGAAATAGCAGTACTGCTCTGAGCAGGATTTTCAGGTAATCAACAACGAGTTCCAGAATTTAAAGAAAGGAAAGATGAGCGTTATTGAATACGCTGCTAGTTTTATGGAAAAGATGAAGCTTGTTCCTCATCTAGTTCCAACTGAACTCTCTAAGGTCAACAAGTTTGCCCTCGGATTACCAGCGGACTTTGGTCCGATGGTTAAGCAAGCAACCACTTTGAAAGCCGCCATCTGAGCTGCTAAGAATGTTGAGGTTCAGATCAAAGAGAAGGATCTGGAGAGGGCAGATGTTGGTGAAACGAAAAAATTTGAAGGAACTTCAGGTTCCAACAAGAGAAGAAAATTTTCTAAGTCTATGAAGTTTGGAGGAGGAGGAGGTGAAGTGAAATGGTGTGAGAAGTGCAAGAAAAATCACTCTGGGAGATGCAGTGAGGAGGTGACTTGCTTCAAATGTGGAAAGACTGGGCATTATGCCAATGTGTGTCCGTCCGACAAGAGGGTATGTTTTGAGTGCCATGAAGTAGGGCATATTCTTAAAGAGTATCCAAAGAGGAAGGATGCAGCAAAGCCCAATCTACCACCAAAGCCGAAGGTGAGAGCCTTTCAGATGACACTTGAAGCTGCAAAAGAAGAAGTCGATGTCGCTTTAGGTACCTTTCTCGTAAACGAATTGCCTACCCAAATTTTGTTTGATTCTGGAGCCAATTACTCCTTTATATCGCATTAATTTGGTAGAAAGCTAGCCTTGCCTTTAGATAGGCTAGTTAATGCCTTATTAGTCGAGATTGCTAGTGGCAAGTTTGTACCTGTTAGCCATCGTATGAAAAACATCCTCATTGACTTTGATGGGAATAAGTTACAAGAGATATATTTCCTATCGAGTTAAATGGATTTGACATAGTTTTAGGAATGGATTGGCTTAGCGCCAACGATGCATAAATATTATGTAGAAAGAAGATAGTAAAAGTAAACCCGCCAAGGAAAGAGTTGTTTATGGTGTATGTAGACAAACGCAGAGTAAATTCTGGAATCATTTCCCTAATGAAAGCCAGAAAGTGTTTGGCCAAGGGATATACATCATATCTAGCATCCGTGATCGATGCTAAGATGGAAAAGAAGGAGGTGCATAATATTCCGGTGGTGTGTGATTATCTGGAAGTCTTTCCTGAAGATCTTCCCGGATTGCCCCCTGATTGACAAGTAGAATTTCGTATCAACTTGTTACCAGGAACAACGCCGATAGCAAAAGCACCCTATCGATTAGCACCAACAGAGATGAAAGAACTTATGACACAACTTCATGAATTATTGGACAAAGGTTTCATTCGACCTAGTTCATCGCCTTAGGGGATCCGCTGTGTTATTTGTAAAGAAGAAAAATGGGAGCATGAGAATGTGCATCGATTATAGAGAGTTGATTATCCAAAATTCATGAAAAATAGTTTTGATTATCCAAAATTCATGAAAATTCATGCTCTAAAAATAGGAAAAATAGTTCTGGTTATCCAAAATTCATGAAAATTTACCAGAACATCATATTGTACAGTAGGAGGTTACATAAAAATTTTGAGGATTTTTCTCCACTGTAAACTATTTTTCTCTTATTTTCTAAAGTTAATTACACTTAAATACACTTAAATACACATAAATACCCAAAACCAGATTATACATTACGAAAACCACTTTTAATATTTTCCCAGCTTATTTATACTGTAAATGATGTTACAAAATTTTTTGGTAATTTATTTTAACTGTTTAATATTATTTCTTCAATTAATGATTAATTAAAGGAATAAAACAAAGAAAAATAGAAATACCCACTGAAAAATATATTTTATATTTTTCCCAGCCTAGTTATGTATAATTACAGTGAAATAAAAAGTTTGGGTAATTTTGGAAACTGTTTTCTATTTATTTCAATTTTTAGTGGAATAAATGCTCAAAAATCATAAAATATAATTAAACAGCTTGGAAATCCATTTTTATATTTTTGCCAGCTTAGTAATGTTTAATAACAGTAATATAAAAAGTTTGGGGAATTTTGTTAACTCATTGCTATTTTTCATGTATTTATGGTTATTCAAGAAACTAAAATAGTGAAAAATAGTTACACAAATCAAAAATTCAAGAAAATTTATCTTGAGGTCTTTGACTTCAATTAAACTGAAATGCAAAGTTTGGGATATTTTAGAATTAAATTGATTTAGTTTTGAATATTTAATCATTGGAACACATCTAAAATGTTAAATATTAACATTTCAATAATGAAAATATTCCACTTAAATTGTTATATAACAATTGATTCTTTGAAACTTAATTTCCACAGAAAAATGTTTGTAACTTATCGATATTAAATTTTGACACAATATTGGCATAATTCTATTGTAGTACCATGTATACTAGTGTTAGATTTCGATTAGAGACTCACCAGCGAATACTATTATTGTAGGAATTGATAGTGATACGGGTGGAGCATAGTCAAGGCACCATTTTCATCATCTCAATGCATATTGTGAGTATTCACGCACTCCCCTATTTTCGGTTTTTAAATGTTTTGGGGTGGAAAAGAATGTCCTAAACTATTTATGTTCGTTGTATTTATTTTGACTTGTATGAAACTTGGTTGCTATATTTCGTATGTATATGTATGTTACTTTAATTCATGAGGACAGTATCGCGGTTAAGTCCCTGGAATCTCTAGACACAACTCATTAACTATTTTGAGCCTATGGTTATTATGGATAGAGCTATCAGGAGGTAGACAACTCCTCACTCGCACGATTCGCTGGAGTGCATTTTACCATTTTCTACACTATGTTTGCGTTACACATAGTAGTCAATACGGCACGATTCGGTCATTAGGCTTGGGTTGTGAACTCATGAATGGAAACTTGATGCACATACGAAACTTGTATTCTCATGTTAGCAACGACACTTGTATACTTATTTTTAGCAATAAAACTTGTATAATTATTATAGCAACAACCTTGTTATTTATTATGGCAATAAACTCGTTTATCAATTATAGCAATCAACTTTGTTTCTCATTACAACAATGAAGTTTTACTACTAAAAACTTATATACATGTTTTAGCAATGAAATTGTTTGCTCATTGTAGCACGAAATTGATTGCTCATTTTAGCAATGAAACTTGTTTACTCGTTTGAGTAACGAACTTTATCTTCCATGAGAATATGAATGTTGTATCCTATTCGGGCAACATACTTTATCTCTCATGATGACAAAGAACTTTGTTTTTTTACAAACTTATTTAATCCTTTTAATAATATACTTTTATTATTGGAAACTTTTATCAAAACTTTGATTTCAGTTCATGAACCAATATTATTTTGTTAAACTTGTGAGTACTCACCAACTATTTTTATAGTTGACGCTCGTTTTACACACTTTTTCAGGAATCATCGAGTAAGTGGCACTTAGGGACACTTCGCTTTTAGGAGCATTCGCATGTGTTGTATTTCAATTTACATTGTAATTTCTTTTAAAAGTTGTTCAAACCCATTGTAAAATTGTAATGATTTTTAATACTATGGTTGGTGTTGTCTTTTAACTTTTGCAATGAAACCCTTTGTACTGCCACGCCCTGTGTTTCCGCTTTAGCGGGGTGTGACAGGAAATGGTATCAGAGCCGAAGGTTATAGAGAATATCGGGTTTCCTTTGGAAAACCACAACTATAGCCAAAGATTTTCTAAACATTTTTTAAAATATTGAACATACTACTAGTGTGACTAATTTGAGTACGCATTATTGGACTTTAATTAAGTATAGCCTGGCCAACTATGCTTAATTAAGGAAACATAATGCGATGCTTGAAACGGTTATAGTAGAATTATGTTCAAAACGATTTTCAGCTTGAACTTTGAACAACAAAAATTTTCGGTGTACGTATGGGCATTGCATACTATAGGCATTCATCTAGATACAGTTAGAAACTAAGTGCAATTTTATAACATTCCCTTTATTTAGAAATATTCTTACCCCTTATCAAGTTCTAGGTTAAAAACTTAGGTTATATCACTAGCTGCTCTAGAAGCAATGCACATAGTACTAAGAATGGGTATTCCTTTGTAACTATTGACTTTAGATGTAAGATTAGTAGCTAGATATGCACTAGTAATAATCTTAAGTCGAAACCTATACCAATTATTCCTTAATACCTCTTCATCGTCTTCGTATTAGAGTTACAACAAGGAAAAAGCATTTCGATATCGACACGAATAATAATTGGAGCATCGCGTAAGGAGATAGATGAATCGCCACTAAGCAATCACTTGGATATCATTGGCGGGCAATCTGGATTCGACTCACAAGGAGACACGGAGGTTTAACCTATACATGAGACTTCTCTACTACGCTACGAATTTAGCTTTAGGTTGTTTCCGCCTTGAGCTTAAAACTTAACAAAGGATATCCCTTTGACCTCTATAAAAGGTCATAAACTGCATTGAGACCATAAAACGTTTTACTAACAATTTTTCTTGTCCTTTATCTCGGGGAAAAGACATCGGCACTCGCCTAAGACTTGCATTAGTATTTAGGTACGATCAGCTACACTAACATACTTATTCCTTACTTCTTAATCTTCCATCAAAAAGTTATTTCGTTTCATCGGTTTTATTTATCATCGATAAAATATTTTATAACCACTTCATTCAAGTTAGTAGACATTTCCTAACAATTTAAGCCATATTCTCGCTAAAACTCTTTTGACAACTTGCTTTAACTTAACGCTTTTCTTCAAAACTCAATTTAACCAATATTGGTTTTTAACCTTGCTATTTCAATTTCATTTCAAATCTATTTCAATGGATATATGTGCTTTTGAGGGCATATAAACCATTTTAAACCTTGCTTACCATTTTGGCACGTTTTCGAAAATACATAGAAACATTTTCTTTTATAAAAGTGTTTAAATTCTAAGATATAAAACATAGACATGTGACATTGAAGTTCATATTACGTGTAAAAGCTTCATCGGATCTTTCAAACCACATTTGTTGTGACTTTTGACCGCTTTCTCATTTAGACATTGTAATTTACTTTACAGTGTTTTCTCGAAAACACAACATGATATTTATGCAAATGTCTACTTCAAACATGTTTATAAGACATATCTAACGCTTGTTATTCAAAACATGCCTTATTTGTGCAATTTGCTCCAATATAGTTTTATAATCTATGAAGTTTTTGTTTTTTTTTTAAATTATAGCATTTGAAAACTTAGTGTTCATTTTTAAATTTCCAGTGATGCGCCTTCGACAACGCGAAATTATTGTTTTAAGTATACCGAGTTTTACCTTATCCGTTTTAACCATTGTTAGACTTAAGCCTAAAAGGGTCAAGACTGTCAGATTTTCAATTACCAGTTGTAGTGCTTCTTCTTTTTCACAAATGGAGTTTAACTTAATAGATAACTTATGAATTTTTAGCAAAACTTAGAAAACACTTTAGAACTCCTACATATCTATTTACTCATCAACATACATCGAATATTTAAATCTGAATTATATCTCAACCTGTTTTTAAATATACATATATGTATTGTTCTTTGAATTTTAACAATAGCAATAATTGTTCTAATCTTCTTTTCTTTCCCCTGAACTTTATTTCTCACTCTCCTTCTGATTTTAGATCTCGCATGCCATAATGTTAACATAATACATTGTCTAACTTTGTTTCTGTCTATTTTGCTTCTCCTGGTATCATATTCGTATATATAAAGACTAGAAGTCTACCCTTTCGTTTTGAGTGATTAATACGTGTATATTCATGAGGCATACCTTTGATTTAGTCAGCTTTGACATATTCAAATACATCATTTATCATATACTTTTTATTTATATTTTGAAATCTACTCTTAAGCAAGTAATCCCTATTCACATTTTCTCTTTCGTTCTAAAGTCGGAAACTTGATTTAAAATGCAATTTTCATTGAATTTTTCATTATAATTAATGCAGAAGATGAATACTCTTATGCTTATCATTTTTCTATATTCGGAAATTATATGTGAAGGATATGTTTCCTTATGTTTTTCTTTTCTTTCAATACATCAAAAGTTTTGAATTTTACGATTATCTATTCTCTAAATGATTGTTTTCGTAGAACCACTAAACTAAGAATGCACTATTTCCAAAGATCAACATTTTTACACATTTCTTAAAATAGCATTTTACTTTGCAATTTTCAGTGAGTTCCTAAACTCTCAAACTTGTTTTCATAAGTATTTGAACTCCTCGTAAGCTTGAATTTGTCCTGACTTAGACAATTGGATAATTTCTCAAAAGTTTAATATAAATATTTCTATATAAATTCCCTCATTGATGACTTAAACCTTTAACCTTGATTAATCTTTATATTATTTTGCTACTTTATTTGGTCGCCACACATGTATCTTCATTATCATGGAATTATTACACATTTTGATAATAGCGAGATTACTTATCATTTCTAATCACTCAAATTGTTATCTAGACAAGATGATTTATTTTATCATAAACTTGCATCGCCTCCATTGTGACGATGACTTTCTAAATATATATATTCTTCAAATATTGTTTTATTATAGTAAGAGTAACCGTGGTAGTAAATGTTGCCTCGGAAATCCTCGATCGTTTCGTAACTTATTTTATAGATGACACTTAAATAGTCTTTACATTTGAGGTGTACCAAAACCTCGTTGCTTATCCTTAGTGTGTATTTTTAGGAACTCACTCTCGATCACTTCTTTTTCATTCGTGCTACACCTTATTATTTCAGAATATACATATTTTCCATATTTAGTAGCCAACCCAGAAGTGAACAAATTGTTCCTAATCTCTTCTTTATCAGGCGATAAATTTACACTTAGTGCTAATTTAGAATGCGGCTTAAGCATCAACGCGAATCTAACGCTCAGTGCAGTTGGCTATTCAGCAAAACTTATACCGCTTTCTTAATTCAGATAATATCTAACTAGATGATCTTTTTCAACTAGGTCACCATGGTTGGATCATGATTTCCATGATCCTAATTTCTCACAATCTAGATTGTAGAACTCGAATTAGGGAAACATTAATTTGATTATAGCTAAAGAGTTGGGCTCTTCCCTTGAGGAATTAACCCAAAATAATTAAATAGCTCTTCAAGTCACCACCTCTCCAATTATACAATTGTATTCGGCTGAGTTCTAATAGAATGTGTCACGAATTGAATTTCGGGACGAAATTCTTTCAACCGGGGGAGACTGTGACAACCGTCAAAATTCGAGTTAGTTCTAGATTTGAATAAACTTAGTTACACATATAGGCACTACACATATTAGACTTAGTAACTAGAAGCTAAGTTATAACCTAGTGGAATCTTGGAAACAGATAGAGACAATGGATAATGTGCTTGGATTTCACATTGGTATGTGAATTCTACGACTACTTAACTGTAGTGACTATCCATATTCGGGTTACTCTTTGAATCGAACAACATTTCATGAATCATATACACACATCATGCACTTGACCTAGAAGTAGAAGTGAATTCAAAGTCTCATAGAAACTTAAGTCAAAGTTGAAGACTAGGACTAGTATACTTGATTCCTCAATTTCGCTTGAATCTCGGAATCACTACATAGAATGACAATAAACCGATAAAAATAAATTATAAACATTATTTATAACTATAAACGAGTTATAATACCATAAGATAATTTGAAGTCTCAAATATTCAATTTATTTTGATATTCAAAGTTTATTAAACTCCAAAACCCTAAAAGCCCTAAAAACTCATATTTATAAACTTTAACCTTAAAAGTCCTATAAAAACAATTATGAACCTTATAATATTATCTTATCATAATAATTATTATGAAATACAATTCAATGAAAAAATAAAGATTTATTTATTTTCATTTACCCTTGGTTTATAAGTTAAAACTCAAGAGTTTTATGCATAAAAACTAGGTTAAGGTGCACATTTTATAACAAGTTGGATATTTTTATAAAAGATTTGAATTTTTATAAAAGAAACAAGAGAGAGGGAGCCTCTCCTCCCCTAAAATCGGATTCCCCCTCCCCGTATCTCTCTCTCAGACTCTCATTCTCCAACACACACACATCTCTCTCCTTTCTCTCTTTAGAAAACTCTCTCTACCTTCTCTCTACTTTTTCTCTCCAAACACCACTCCATTCTCTCTTCCTCCTTCTAAGAACCAAGAAATTTTCCAGAAAACAAACCCAAGAACACTCCTCAAACTCGAAATCTTCATCATCTTGTGGTATTCTTGAAGGTAAAATCGATTTCTACTTCACTTTTCCTTCAAATTTTGCTCTTTTTCTTACACTTTCTCCTTCTTCATCTTCTTCAAACTTGTTTTCTTTGTGTTAAAATGGTTTTGTTTTGAACATCATGGATGTGTTTTAACACCATGCATGTATGATAAACAATGTTGCATGTTCATGATCTTAGTGCAAAAATCGATTTTAAGGATTAAAACATCAAACTCAAGTTAAGAGTTTTTTTAAAACAAAAATTTTGTTCATAAATGCATGTATACATTTTGATAATTTTTAACCTTTTAATCTCTGGATATATGACTAATATGAGTTTATCATGATTTATTTAAAATATTTCCAAAGATTTACTCAAGGAAATGATGAAAACTCACTTTTCTAACCAATCATCATGCATGCAATCTGCCAGATTTCTTTACTTGACTTTAAACTGCCATATCTCAATCATTTCTTAACCAAATTTCGTGATTCTTTTTCTGAAATATAATATTTTTAGTTAACTTTCAAACCCAACTGGTCTCACTGTAAAATATTTAATATCCGATTTTTGGCAATTTTTACAAAATGGTTGCGCAAACAGCTCTTTTTCTGTGATCACCATTTTTGTCTTGCATGATCAATGGCCTAAAACACAAATTCATGAACTTCAGCCACATCTACATCTCATGCACCATTGCATGCAACCTTTCTTAAATTGTTTGGATTCATTACCCTCATTTCTCTTCTGAATATGTTTTTAACATTTTTCCTTTTGAAAGCCCTCACATGCATGAGATAATATGGAAAATTTCAAGAGCTTTTATTATTTCTTTGATTTATTAAAATTATTGCTAAAACCAAGGGCATAAATCACATAAAATACTTCCGGAGGTCAATAAATCCGGAATAAATTCACGGATGATCCTTATGGTGACTAATGACCCCTCACCGAATTTCATCAACTTTTTTTGCTGTTTGCTATGAATTACGAATTTTCTTTTGTTAGGGTATAATAAATCATAAAACCAGTTTAGAGAGGGTGAAAATTGTATCTAACAACTTCCGCATACCTTACCTATGATGGGCGACTCCAGAAAATAATTTCAAGATTTTTCATCATGTCTTACTATTTTTCCAAATTTTTGGTAATTATAATGGTCTAAAAATAGGAAAAATAGTTTTGATTATCCAAAATTCATGAAAATTTACCAGAATATCATATTGTACAGTAGGAGGTTACATAAAAGTTTTGAGGATTTTTCTCCACCGTAAACTATTTTTCCCTTATTTTCTAAAGGTAATTACACTTAAATACACTTAAATACACATAAATACCCAAAACCAGATTATACATTATGAAAACCACTTTTGATATTTTTCCCAGGTTCTTTATACTGTAAATGATGTTACAAAAATTTTTAGTAATTTATTTTAACTGTTTAATATTATTTCTTCAATTAATGATTAATTAAAGGAATAAAACAAGGAAAAATAGAAATACCCACTGAAAAATAAATTTTATATTTTTTCCAACCTAGTTATGTATAATTATAGTTAAATAAAAAGTTTGGGTAATTTTGGAAACTATTTTCTATTTATTTCAATTTTTATTGGAATAAATGCTCAAAAATTATAAAATATAATTAAACAGCTTGGAAATCCATTTTTATATTTTTCCCAGCTTATTAATGTTTAATAACAGTAATATAAAAAGTTTGGGGAATTTTGTTAACTCATTGCTATTTTTCATGAATTTATGGTTATTCAAGAAACTAAAATGGTGAAAAATAGTTAGACAAATCAAAAATTCAAGAAAATTTATCTTGAGGTCTTTGACTTCATTTAAGACTGAAATGCAAAGTTTGGGATATTTTAGAATTAAATTGATTTAGTTTTGAATACTTAATCATTGGAACACATCTAAAATGTTAAATATTAACATTTCAATAATGAAAATTTTCCACTTAAATTGTTATATAACAATTGATTCTTTGAAAGTTAATTTCCACAGAAAAATGTTTGTAACTTATCGATATTAAATTTTGACACAATATTGGCATAATTCTATTGTAGTACCATGTATACTAGTGTTAGATTTCGATTAGACTCACCAGCGAATACTATTATCGTAGGAATCGATAGTGATACGAGTGGAGCATAGTCAAGGCACCATTTTCATCATCTCAATGCATATTGTCAGTATTCACGCACTCCCCTATTTTCGGTTTTTAGATATTTTGGGGTGGAAAAGAATGTCCTAAACTATTTATGTTCATTGTATTTATTTTGACTTGTATGAAACTTGGTTGCTATATTTCGTATGTATGTGTATGTTACTTTAATTCATGAGGGCAGTATCGCGGTTAAGTCCCTGGAATCTCTAGACACAACTCATTAACTCTTTTGAGCCTATGGTTACTATGGATAACGCTATCAGGAGGTAGACAACTCCTCACTCGCACGATTCGCTGGAGTGCATTTTACCATTTTCTACACTATGTTTGCGATACACATAGTAGTCAATACGGCACGATTCGGTCAGTAGGCTTGGGTTGTGAACTCATGAATGGAAACTTGATGCACATACGAATCTTTAAGCACATACGAAACTTGTATTCTCATGTTAGCAACGACACTTGTATACTTATTTTTAGCAATGAAACTTGTATACTTATTATAGAAACAAACTTGTTATTTATTATGGCAATAAATTCGTTTATCAATTATAGCAATCAACTTTTTTTCTCATTACAACAACGAACTTTTACTACTGAAAACTCATATACATGTTTTAGCAATGAAATTGTTTGCTCATTGTAGCAACGAAATTGATTGCTCATTTTAGCAATGAAACTTGTTTACTCGTTTGAGTAACGAACTTTATCTTCCATGAGAATATGAATGTTGCATCCTATTCGGGCAACATACTTTATCTCTCATGATGACAAAGAACTTTGTTTTTTTTACAAACTTATTTAATCTTTTTAACAATATACTTTTATTATTGGAAACTTTTATCAAAACTTTGATTTCAATTCATGAACCAATATTATTTTGTTAAACTTGTGAGTACTCACCAACTATTTTTATAGTTGACGCTCGTTTTACATGCTTTTTCAGGAATCATCGAGTAAGTGGCACTTAGGGACACTTCACTTTTAGGAGCATTCGCATGTGTTGTATTTCAATTTACATTGTAATTTCTTTTAAAAGTTGTTCAAACCCATTGTAAAATTGTAATGATTTTTAATACTATGGTTGGTGTTGTCTTTTAACTTTTGCAATGAAACCCTTTGTACTGCCACACCCTGTGTTTCCGCTTTAGTGGGGTGTGACAAGCCCCAATCCGAAGCTCGCATCCGGACAGAACCTCGCACCACCCTAGCGTCGAGCCTCGCATAGCCTAGCTCTGAACCTCGCATGTGCATCAGTAGAGCGCGGTCCAATCAAAAGCTACCAGCGAGCGCTTCGCACGTGCAATCCTCGTACGAGCCACCCCTTGCGAAGCCTCTCAGCCGTTGGATCAGAAGCTTCTAAGCCGTTGGATCAAGACTTAGGACCCTATAAATAGAAGGGTACCTGCGAAGCCTCTCGGGTACTTTTGAGATTTTACCATCTTTCACCCCTCTCTTCATATTTTCTTCATCTTAGAATCCCCCAAAGCCCCGGTATCGATTGTAAAGCCCAGAATACTCCATGAAGTGTTCGAGAAGCCCATAAATTTTATCTTTTCGGTTTCGAAGCCCGACTTTTGCAAAGCCCGGTTTCTCAATAAAACTCCCGGTTTTATTAGAAACGATCGTTTTAGGAAACAAATTGCTGCCCGATTATCATCAAATGATGTGAGTGTATAGTCACTTTCATTTTACACATAGATATGAAGTATTTACCTTATAATATGTGCTATGTGTAGATATATTAATTATTTATTTGACGTAACTGTTGAGTTGATGTTTTATACAAGTTTTAAACTGTATAAGTATTTTTATCTACAAATATGTTGGGTAGAACATGGGTAGATAGTGATGTGTGATAAAATAAAATTGATGAGGGGCCTTGATGTGTTTTGAAATCCAGTCATCTAGCGGAGTTTGGATGACGACCACAGACTTTCTAGACAGTCCAGTGGGAAACATTAGCAGGTCCGCAACCTGTAGGTGTTAATGAAGTAAGAGTGTTCATTCGCTGTACTTCATTCCCTTCATGGTTGCCTTTAGGACATGTATGGCTGAGGAAACCCCTTAGCAGTAGTGTCCATCCTGATGATATTCTTTAGGCTAGGTCCCTTGTGATAAGTGTTTAGGGACGTAAAGTGAGGATAACGGGAATGGGTAATTAGGGTTATTGTTGATTGATGAACTTAGTAAGTTTATTATTATTGTGGGTTGAAAACCCTATATGCTCACCAGGCTCCCAAGCCTGACCCACTCAGCTTTTTATATTAAAGGTAGTGGACCCCGAGCATAGTCGGAGTATGAAGAGAGATTTTTGGATTATAGGACAGTAGTTGTAAATAACTGTTGAAAGGCTTATAATGTCTTGTTTATGCTTTTGATCTGTATCGGAACATGACATCCCGAGGTTTTGATATATATATATATATATATATATATATATATATATATATATATATATATATATATATATATATATATATATATATATATATATATATATATATATATATATATATATATATATGGAAAACATATACCTTCTTATTGAAGGGTTTTGATAAACTTTTATCATATTTTGTTTGGGGACCAATTCCGCAACATCTTTTAAAAAGATTTCTCTGATTTTATTTTAAAAAGCATAAATTAAATCGGTCTTTTCTGGCCGAGAAATTAGGGGATGTCACATGAGTAGCAATGGATTGAACAACACTTCATCTGATCGTTCTTCATTAGGATCTGGGGGTAGAGCATCATGGTGTTGATTCCTTGGCATTTCTCCCGAGGAGAACTCCTAATCTATGATTTCATTGTTGGGAGCAACAAATGGCATGTTGCTTTGAACGGCCCTGTTCCTCATCGAGATGAGATTTGCTTCGACTTGAATTCAGGTGAGTTCAGGATGCCTCGAATGAGCCATGTCAACATAATCTTCCCACAAAGGATCGTTAGCTCTTAGTCGTTTTGTACCCTTACTGGGTATCAGACCAGTTAAGGCTTCCGAGGTAGGAGGGATTGCTCCTACTTCAAAAAGCTTAGGGTCCAAGAAAGGCATCTCAGACTGTGCTTGTGAAGAAAGAAACAAAATTTCCAAGTTGACACTTGGGAAGGTGAGTGTGGATTATGTGCAGACTCCCCTGAGTATGTGCTTGTGATTTTGAAACTATAAAGGGTACTTCGGAAGAGTGGTTAAGAGGGGTAAGCGGATTGCTAGAGTCAACCAAAATGTCTTTGATTCCTTCCTGTTGAGAGGAGGAACTGACTTTGGTTCTCTTTTTGACCGTGGGTTTAATGGGAGAGGATTACCTTTTGGCATCCTCATTCTTCTTTCCTTAGTAGCAACATACTTAGCCACATCAGGAATGGGCTCAACAGAGACCGGTGAAGATTGTTTTAGGTTTATACACAATCGAGGACTTTAGATATTGTTTCAAATGCATGGAATTGGATGGTATTTTAGCTAGATATGTGCAGGAAGACGTCTAGTGGGTCCGAATGGAGTTTAGTCCGTAAGAAGATAAGATTTAATAACTTTGAAAGATAGAAATACCTCTTTCAGAATTGTGTCGATGGGGATTGGTTCTTTCCTCTCACGATAAAGTTGTTGAATGGTCAGATCCCAAAATCTCAGACTCGATAACTCCAGTGGTTTGCGATTGATGGAGAACTTCCGAAAATCTTGCAATAAAACTTCTGTGAGATCCACTACATTGATCTTCTCCGAGAAGATGTTGTACACAACGTACAACAAATCTTTGCTGAGCGATTCTGTTCCTCCATGTTTTCCAGGTAGTCCTCTGAGAATGAAGTGCATGAGGATTGTCTACAGACCAGAAATAGTAGATTTCTTGAACTTCTTTTCCTTATACTCTTCATCGTACCCAATGTGATTCAGAAACGACTGAAACTCTTCAGCCATGGGTTCTTGAACTTGGAAGTTCTCTGGGTTTTCAGGAATTCCAATCACCTTCAAGAATGTAAATTTGTGAACAAGCACGATACGTTCGTTAATGATTTTGGTTTCCCAAACATCATTCTCAATCCTTATTCGCTCAAATGCAATGTGGAGAAGATGAAGTGGAATCGGTGGGTCAGGAATCTTGGTGACTGGTATTGTGATAGGATAATGAGCAAGAAACTCTATCATAACCTGGATGGACTCGTTGTAGTCCATGGGGTCCAGAGAAAATAGTTGAGTAGTATCCCTAAGGAATGGTTAAGTTGACATCGAGGAAGACAACCCTTTGGAAGATTTTTTTGGGGGCAGTTTTCGTAACTTTGGGAGCGGGTTGATAAGATGCCATTGTCACTGGTTCAAAGCTTAAAGAACACAGAGAGAGAAGGGTAAGAATGAGGATTAAGTGAGCGTAATGGGTAAAAGTGATTTTGGGTTTCTTTTATAGGTTCAGAAAGAATGGGTCGGTTAGAAAAGTAATGATTAAAACCGGATTTGGAAATGGATCACATTAAATTTGTTGCCAATTGTGGGTTGAGTTAACCTGCAAAGACTAAAGTAACTAATGATGGTTAGTGTAAAATGGAAACCATCACACGATTGATGTGATGTTTGATTTTTTAAGGATGTGTGCAAAAGGTGCAGATTTCTAGGAAAAGCGATAGTCATCATTAAGAAAAAGTAATCGTTTGAGGTGCTTAAGAAATGTGTTTTCGGAGCAAAATGATGAAAACCTTGAAATTCCCTTAAAATTTTGATTTTGGAGCCTTACTAGAAAATATTGGGATAATTTTATGAACTGGTCTCGAAAATGAAAAGGTTTGAGATGAATTTTGTGAAGTGATCTTGAAAGACAAAGGGTCCGAGATGGGTTTATGAACTAATCTCGGAGCGCAAAGTTTCGAGATGAGTAGACATAAGATACTTCTTGTTGGATTAGATGTCTAAGCCCATAACTATTATTGGTATGTACTGGACCCGAGAGTAGCATGGTCCATTTGGGTTACATAACACCAAGACAATTTGTTAGGATGGACTCTTGAGAAATGGTTACATATGACTTATTAATATATTATAAGTTCTAATATATTAATATGAAATCATATGTTTTAATTAGTATTGATCAAGAATTAATTTTTAATTAATTTAGTGATCAAAAGAGACTAATTAAATCTATGGGGATTAATTATGGTAATTAGTTATATTTATATATGTTGGGCTTATGATCCATGTTGGAACAAGTTTATGTATGAACACATAAAGAGTTAGGCCACATAAACCATGGACCATAGAACCCATAGGTATGGTTATACCCATAACCCTTGATATCCTACATATAAATACATACTCCATAGCCTAGAAACACCCACTTGTAGTTCTTGGAGTTCTTGGAGGTGTTTTTGGTGCATGGATATTCTCTCTCGAGAGCCACCTTTGTTATAGGTGAGTTTTGAGCCATTTGAGGCATTCATACTTTTGGTGCTAAGCTCTTAAAGCCAAATACAATAAGGTTTCAAGCTACATAAAAGGTATGTCATCCTAACTAGTATTTCATATCGTTTATGTCAATTACATGCTAGTTATAGGCTTAATGCTTTGGAAATACCATTACATGTATAATTAGAGAAAACATAGATACAAGGCATTTAGGGTTGTATGTGCACCATAGGATGTTGTAGTATACAAAACCTAACAGTGGTATCAAAGCCATGGGTAGTTTTCAATTATATTTGATGTTATTATTGGTTCTCAAAGCAAAAAAAAAAAAAAAAAAAAAAAATCGAATTTTCTGCACTTTGACAACAGAACTCGCCGAGTTCAGTGCTTAACTCGCCGAGGCGCATGTTTTTAGCCTTGGACACACCGAGTTGGATGAGTGACTTGCCATGTCCACTCACATATATGACCAACTCGACGAATCAGCTCATGCACTCGACGAGTTGGCTGTCATGGATGCAGATTTTCGAGTTTTTTGGCTTGTTTTAGATTAGAATCATTACCACAAAGTGATTTTGTTCATAAAAATTGATTTCGATGTTACGGTAATTTTTATTCTCATCCAAATAAAGGATAATTGTCAAAGTTTCAAGATTTTAAGGGTCTAATTAGTGGTTTGCTCTAGGTTTTCTATGTAATAGGTCCTTTTGGTTATTTGATAGCTTTATTAATGTTGTTCTTGGAGTTTAAGATTGTAAAGGAGTTTACGGCCGTAAGCTATTTATAGTCGTAAACCCAGGGCCGACCCAGTATTGTGTAAATAAGGGTTTGCTAGGTCTTTTATAGTTGTTGATGCCTCAGTATTCTCAACTCTTGTAACCCGCAAGTTTTACCAGCAGTGATTCTAATAGAAAAACATGTGCAAGCTTGTTTGCTCTTTATTCTACTCGTTCTTGATTGTTTTCCTTATTGTGTGTGTTATTTGATCACTAGTAAGATCCGTTTTAAGACCTTACAATTGGTATCAGAGCAAAACCAGCATCAAAGGCACTCTACAATCGATTTTGGACCGAGTTCTCATCTGTTTGCGACTGGAGTTGGTAATTGCTGGAAAAAGGTTTTAGATTTTGTCAAATCTGCAAGTTTTCAAACCTTACGGTCTTAACTTACGGCCGCAATCTCAGTTTACGGCGGCAAGCTCCTCGCAGTTCGTGTACCGTAAAGTGTGATATTGAGCTGTAAATAAAGAGTACTCATAAACCAGAAACTACCTGTTCATGGACCGTATATCTCAAACCGTAATCAATTTACAACCGTAATCTCAGAGTTTACGACTGCAAACTCAGAGTTTACGACCGCATACTCAGACTTGATCGTAAACCTTGTTTACGGCCGCAAACTGTGATTTGACTATGTTTGACCGGAAACTTAATTTAATTTTAAATAATTTAATTTTTGTTTCACATTAATTTAATAATATATGGATTCTCAAAGTCAAACACACCACCACGAGCTGGATTCTGTAATGGGCACAACCACCCGAATTCCTCGACTTCTGTCTGCTGAAGGCTTCCCAGAATGGAAGTATAGAATTGAAAAGTACATCAAGATGAAAGACTTTAAAATATGGAGAAGCATAATAAAAGATCCTGTCAGAATAACCACTACTATTGGAGGTAAATTGGTTGACAAGAAAATTGAAAATTATACAGATGAAGACTTCGAGAAGGTTAAAGAGCAAGAAAAGGATTTGGCCACCTTGACCATGGCCCTATCTCCAGACATTGCTCAAGGTTTCAAGGAGCACACTTCTGATAAGGCTTTGTGGGAAGCCCTAACTGAAGTCTATGAAGGGAATAAAGATATGAAGGAGAGTCACCAAGATATGCTGCGGCAACATTTCAACATGTTCAACTACATTCCTGGAGAGACTCTTGAAGCTCAGGTGCAGCGGTCCACTTCTCTTAACACCGAAATGACTGTAGCCGGGATTTTCTAAACAAAGTCTGAAATAAACAAGAAGCTACTAAATGCTCTCCCAAAGTCTTGCAACATGAATGTAGCTATCATAAAGAAGACTAAGGATCATAGCCGACTTTCTCTTGCTGAAGTAATGGCTGTCATCAAGGCCTGTGATATTGATGACAAGCAGCGAGAGATAAATCATGTTAACTCATACTCAGCTGCGAACCTTGGGATCTCCTCTAACAATTCTCTTTCATCTCTCACTTTTTCTTCTGTAGGTCAATCATTTTCTCCTCAGCAAGCTCAAGTTCACTCCTTCTCCACTCCATCAACAACTTCTCTTCCTGATGCATCAGCCGTGTCTCTCTCTCATAATCAATCGTCCATGGGTGCTCAAGCTGCTTCCGCCTCCTCCAATATAGCTTCTTATTCAAAAGAAAAGGAGGGTGATGAAAACCTTGCTCTTGCTACAGGGCTTGTCAATTACTACGATGCACTTGTGGCCGGAGATCTTCCAACCCAACTATCATTTTCCGATCTTGATCAGATTCACCCTGAAGTCGTCGAAGAGATGGATATCACATGCCAAATCGCCATGGCAGTCTTCAGGGAAAAACAATTTGCCAAGAATACCAGAAAGAACAACTGGGGGATGAGTGATGATAAGAAGGTTAGGTTCAGCAAGGGGAAGCTGCGATGTTTCAACTGCCATGAGCTGGGGCATTTTGCTTGTGACTATCCACAGCCAGATTTAAGATTAAGTAATGGCAGAACTATGGTTGTGGTTGGAAACAATAGAAGTGGTTCTTAGGTCAACAATGAGAAGGCCATGGTTGCACAATATTTTGACTGGGAGGATCAGATGCAGGCATTGAACATATCTAGATCCAAAAGTGCCCACTTGGCAAAGGTTGGTGATGGTGCTCCAGTAGAGGTTGTTGCAACTGAAGATCAAATGATGAAGCTGCAGTTTGCACTGATGGTATCTTCTTCTCATGAACCTAATAAAAACGAGGTAAGTCTACCCTCATGCTCTCAAGCTTGTATTGATTATGTTAGAATGTTGCATGAGAAAATTGATAAGTTAGGTAGAGATGTAGAAAACCTTGAAACCCTTCATGAACATAATGACTTACTAAAAAGGGAAGTAGAGGATCTTAGATATGAAGGTTACCAACTCATAAAAGGTCAAAAACCTCTTAAAGCCCAATTAGAATCTAAAATAAAGGACTTTAGGAGACTTCAGGAGGACTATAGTAATAAATGCGAGAATTATGATTATATAATGAAACCAAACGCTGAACTAGTGGCTGAAATTGAATCTTTAAAGGGGAAATTTGAAACCGCTGATTTTGATTTTAGAAAATTTGATGTATCGAGTGAGGTAGTTGCAAATATCATAGACCACTACATGCAATTTAAACGAAATCAGTCAAAGGGTCTACGGTATAATCAAGTGCCTCCTCCATTCAATCATACATATCAGTTTCAACCTTTGTCCAAAGAAGAGATTGCCAATGAATCATTCATGGTTTATGGAAAGCCATCTGGTTTTGTTTCGGGAGGGTTTATTAATGTTGAAAATACTAACATTTCTACTTCTCCTGCAGATCAATCCTTGAATCAGTCAAAGCACAAAGTTGAAGGATCTGTTTCTCATAATTAAACCTAGTCCGAACCTGAAGATTTAGTTGTTAATAAAGACAATAATTTTTTTGATGTTTTAAGTGACAATGGTTTTTGTGGTGTTTATGTTTCTTCTAATACTATTTTGAATGGTTTTCAAGTGTCTGATACTGTTTTAAATAATGTGGTTGGCAATTTTGATGTTTGTGATGAAAATATTGAAACACCACCAGTCTCACAAGCTTCTCCATCTAATGTACCCTCACTTGTCTCACAACCTAATAATAATTCTTGTTCTTGTGAGAGAAGCAAGGGTGTTAGTATGGAAAACAAATCTGATCAATGTAGTACAAGTTATAACAATAACAAACAGATTTGTTCCAATTGTGGTACTGGTGGTCATATAGCTAGAAATTTTCAAAATCGTATGTTTGTACACTTTGAATCCTCAAGAGGAAAGAAAGAATCCAGAGGAAGGTCTTTAACTAGAAAGTCCTCTAGAAATCGTTCCTGGAATGATGATTGGAAAGATGACCGGAGTAGAAAATGGGATGTTTTTCAAAAGCATAAAAAGGTTTTTATCACAAAGTCCCAGGCAGTTTGCCAAAACCAAGCATGGCCAAGCCAGGGTCGGTTTCGTCAAGAAGCAGCAGTGGGTTGTCAACCAAATCTGGTAGAAAACCCACATGCTTCAGGCAAACTAATAATCATTCAAATTCAAAATCACTCGGGACTATTAGAAAACCTAATCATTAATGGTTGCCCAAACTAGCTTCCAAGTTATCATCCGTGTCCTCTGAAAAAATATTTAACTGATAATAAATCTGAGAAGGCATCGGGACCACCCAGGAAAATTATGACCTGGGTTCCCATATATAATTAAACCCACACATTTTGCAGGGACAGTTGCGGGGGAATGTCGTCAGACCTTGGTTCGTCGACAGTGGCTGCTCTCGGCATATGACAGGAGATATCGCCCAACTACACAACATTCAATCATTTAATACGGGATATATCTCCTTTGCGGGTAGAGACGGAGGCAAGATCACGCAAAAAGGAACTGTTACAAATAGGGTGTTGACTTTTCAAAATGTCAACTTTGCTCCCGAGTTGAAGCATAGTTTATTGAGTGTATCTCAGAAATGTGATCGAGGCTATTCTACGCATTTCACTGATAAGGAATGCATGATTCTGAAGCCATGCTTTGTCGTTCCAGAAGAGTGGATACTTGTGAAATCTAAAAGGGATGGGAATGCGTATATCATTGATATGAATAGCAATCTTCCATAACAAGTTACGTGCCTTTTCTCCAAGATCTCCGAAGAAACTACAATGATGTGGCACAGAAGACTTGGTCATGCTAACGCCAAGAACCTGAATCGTCTTGCAAAAAATCAGATGGTCCATGGTTTTCCTGTCAAAGACTTAATCACGTTCGAAAAGTGTGTGTCATGTGCCGAAGGTAAGCGTCATAGAAAACCACACCTACGAAAACAGGTCAACTGAATTAGCCAGGTGCTTCAATTGCTACATATGGATTTGTTTGGACCGGTAAATGTTCTCAGCATCAACAGAAATTCTTATTGTTCGGTTGTGATTGATGATTTCTTTTGGTTTACGTGGGTTTTATTTCTTTCCAACAAAGCTGGAGTTGCTGATTTGATTATGAAATTCATTATATTAATTTAGAACCAAACTAACAATCGGATGAAGGCACTTCGTACCGACAACGGAACGGAGTTCAAGAATTCTGTACTTGATCATTTTTGCACAGAAAAGGGTATCATGCATCAATACAGATCTGCTCACATACCCCAACAAAATGGTGTTGTTGAAAGGAGAAACAGAACGTTAAAAGACGCCACAAGGACAATGTTGTGTGATTCAAAACTGCCAGTTTTCGTTTTTGCCGAGGCGATAAACACTGCCTGCTACATTCAAAATCGCATGTTGATCAACAAATCTCAAATGAAGACCCCGTATGAGATTATATATGGTCACAAGCCTTCAGTTAGTCATTTTAGTGTATTTGGCTGCCCTTGCACCCTTCTTCACCTAAAGACCAACCTGAAGTTTAATGCTAAGGCCGATGATTGTTACTTCGTAGGGTATGCTGATCGCACCGCCTATAGTGTCTACAATAAGAAGACAAAGTTTATTATCAAATCTTATGATGTGCTTTGGTTGGAAGAAAATGAGACGGACGCTAGAGTGGGTTCGAATTGGTTGTTTGATTACACATCACTATTCAAATCAATAAATGTGTTTTCGAGTGACTCATCTGGATCTGTCTCTAGTTTGAATAATATTTATGAAGATGAAGATGAAGAAGTTGTCTATAGACCTCCATCTGCATCCTCTTTATTAGCTAAGGTGAAATCCTCTGCTACGCCTGAGGGGAGTCCTCTGCTTCGCCTGAGGGGGAGTCCTCTTCTATGCCTGAGGGGGAGTCATCTGTGCAACATGATAGTCCTAAATCTCTAGCTAAAAATGATACTCCTGATGCTGAAACTACGCCACTTACACCTATAGAAAGAGAGTTCATGACTAATGATGCTTCCGCTATCTCTTCAACTTTTATGGAACTACTCTTTCCTAAAGTTATCTCAAATGAGTTTGTAGCAGAGCCATCTGGAGCAGCTCAATCAACAAATGAAGGAGGTATCAACATTTTCACTCTTCCTATCTCTCTCAATGATATCAGCCAAGAGATACCCTCAGGGATTCAACGCGATCATCCGATCGATAACATCATTGGTCAGCTGGGCGATGGTGTTAAAACCAGAAGTTAAAGTGGCGACATTAATACTTGTCTTTACTCTTTCTTTATCTCTCAAATAGAGCCCAAGAATGTTGAAATGGATCTGAATGAGCCTAGCTGAGTAGATGCAATGCATGAGGAACTGCATCAATTTGACAAACTCGGTGTTTGGAAGTTAGTTGAGCTACGAAAGAGCAAGAAGTCTCTTGACACGTGATGGGTTTATCGCAATAAGTAGGAAGATTCAGGGGTTATTGTGCGAAATAAAGCTCGATTGGTGGTTCGCGGGTTAAGACAAGTCGAGTGCCTTGATTACACTGAAGTTTATGCTCCAGTAGCTCGCCTGGAGGCTATTCGTGTCTTCTTAGCATATACTTCTTACATGAACTTTACCATTTATCAAATGGACGTCAAGACTGCCTTCTTGTATGGCAAGGTGAAGGATGAAATTTACGTTGATCAACCTCCTAGGTTCGTTGATTCAAAGTTTCTTAATCATGTCTACAAGTTGGACAAGGCATTGTATGGGTTACATCAAACTCCTCGAGCGTGGTATGCAACTCTAACAAAGCATTTGCTCGAGCATGGTTACTCTTGTGGCACTATTGATCAGACTTTGTTTACCAAGAATGTCGGAAATGATCAGATACTTGTGAAAATCTATATTGACGACATTATCTTTGGGTCGACCAGTCCGCAGCTCTGCAAATAATTCAAAGGTGTAATGAAGAAACGGTTCGAGATGAGTTCATTGGGAGAAATGACCATGTTTTTGGGGCTTCCGGTTAAACAGAATTCAACCGGAATCCTGCTACATCAATCCAAGTATTTGGAGGATATTCTTGAGAAGTTCGGGTTTTACGATGCTAATTATGCTTCAACACCAATGGCTGAAAGACCTCTTCTGACTCCAGATCCTAATGGTGAATCTGCATATCAGACTCACTATTGATCAATGATTGGATCGGTGATCTATCTTACTGCAAGCCGACCTGACAACATGTTTGTAGTTTTTCAAAGCACACGCTATCAGACTAATCCTAAACTTTCACATCTTTGATGTCAAAAGAATTTTTCGGTAGATCAAAGGCAGCCCAAAATTGGGTCTTTGGTATCTAAATAATTCTGAAGTTGATCTATATGCTTTTGCTGACAGTAATTATGGAGGCTGTGAGCTTGACAGGAAATCAACCTGAGGAGGGTGTCAATACCTAGGTGACAGACTAGTCTTGTGGCAATACAAGAAGCAACACACCGTGTCAACTTCCACAGTAGAGGCGGAATACGTTGCTACAACGGCTTGCAATTCTCAAGTTATCTAGATCCAACATCAGTTGTTGGATTACGGTTTGAATTATTTAGAAATCCCCATTTACTGTGATAATGAGGCCGCCATTCAAATTGCCAAAAATCCAGTCCAACATTCTAAAACCAAGCACATTGACATTAATATTCATTTTATTAGAGACTGTTATGAATGTTCACTAATTCGGAGGGAACAGGTTCCTACTGCTAATAATGTGGTGGATTTAAGCCATTTAACAAAGCTCTTTATGATTTGCTTGTGGGTTTTCCGAAAATGATTCGTTTTGAGGATTAAGTTTTTTAACTTTATTTCTTTTCTTAATTCTTTAATTTTTTTTAGTTTTTTTTAGGTAGGATAGATTAAATTTGCGCATTTTATTTTTTATTCTATTTTAGTCTATTCTCACCTATGCACAAATTTAGGAGGAGAAATAATCAAAAATCAAACAACAATAAAAAATTAAAAAATCCAAAAACATTAAAAATCCAGAAAATTAAAAAAAAATTATATTGCTGATAGTTATGTTTGCAGGTGTTGTGATGGGAAATGAAATTAGCAAGTGATAACGAACAATCTGAATCTATGTAACGTACCTAAGTTGAATCGGCTATGCTCTGTGCTCGATGCACTGGTAAATGAAATTAGCAAGTGATAACGAGCAATCTGAATCTGCGTAACGTACCTAAGTTGAATCGTCTACGCTATGTGCTCGATGCACTGGTAGGCACAAAAAAATTTAAATGGACTTGACTAGGGAGAGTTGAAATTAATGAATTTAAGGACTTGACAAACTTAGACCTAGTTAGATCCATTTAGCCTGACATCACGACGATCGAATAGGTTGAGAAGGGAGATATACATAGGAATCTATAGGTCACATTAAATAACCCGTATCTAGAACTGTGGATTCACTTTTCCTCGATGTGCGGATTCTATCCTTAATTCCGGCTAGATGGGGTGACTGTGAATTCCGATAAACTAGGTCTGTCGAAGGTTATTTTCTTTCTTTCTGTCTGTTAGTCATATGTTACCTACTTTGCGTGATTGGAAGAGATCCGACCTGGATTGTAACATATGCAACTCTATCTCTCTGCATCTTCTATCTATGCAATTCTTTCCATCTGTTAGCCATATACTGTCTCTTCTGCGTGACTCATAATCCGACCTGGTACACAGTATATGTAACGTTCTCTTCTAAATTCCTCTAAAACTTTAGTTAGTCATATGTTTCATCCTTTACGTGATTGGAAGAGATCCGACCTGGATGTACAACATATGCATTCTAAATCTATCTTCTCTCTTAATAATTGTCTAGTCACCCGGTGTAAGGAGTATTTTGGAATTCCTTGATGGTTGGGGCATGCCAAGAAGCAGGAAACACGTTCTAGTACAATTAAAATTGAACACATACAGGTTGTCTGTAAATCTCGCTGCTCAATTTAGGTGGACAACAATATCCCTGGTTGTAGTCAGTTAAATGGTCATAAGAAAATTTTATTTAAGAATTAGGGCCAATCATAATAATAAAATTCTAATCATATATATGAGTGTGTGTCATGTCATTGGTAAATTGTCCAAATATTGTCACAAATTTTTCGTGTTTAAGTGGACCACAATACTGGCGATCGATCAGATGAAGATGTGAAGATAAGGGTACCGACAAGTAGAATAAGGTTGTCCAGCAACTTTGATCTCAATGTCACAAATTCATTCTCAGTAATTAGAATTTAAGTTGTATATTTTAGTTGGAGTTATTTAATTTTATTTGTAATTTTAATTTAATTTTATTTTATTAACTGTTAAAATTTAACAATTATTTTTAATTTTAGATTTTGCAAAGTTAATTTTATTTTATTTTATTTTTAATTTTAGTTTTCATACTAATCCTCAAAAGAATTGTTTTTTAAATTTTTGAAAAATACTGGACTGTGTTGGATCCTGCCTTATACTGTGTGGTTATCAGGTAAATGAAAAGGTGGTATATAAGGGGGTTTACAGCTGGAATCCCTATCACTTTCTTGATTCCGGCCGCAAACTCTCCCATACTCTCTCTCTCCTCGAAAAAAATTCATCAAGTTTTGCGAAATTAATCCGATAGTCTTGAAGGTACTGTGTTTAAAGTTGAAATCGACAAAAAATAGGTTTCGGAGTTTACAGTCGAAGCTTACGGTCGTAAGGTGTTTGCGGCCGTAAACTCCCCAAATGACCATTAGCATGCGGCCAAGGGTTTACGGCTGTAAACCCACGTTGACCGCAAACTTGGACATTGACCAAAATACCTTTTTAAATAAAAAACTATTAATTAATTATTGGGTTTCATATTAATTTATTTAAAATACTATTTGTCTTACTTGGTATGTTTCAGTGCAAATAAGATGGCAGCTTTAAAATTTGCAGATATGCACAATCTAGCTATAGTTCTCGCTGATCCTCCGCTGACTCATGGGGACTTCAAGTCGATGATTCACGGGTTATGGGAGTGATGTATGGCTTCTGCTATCACAATGAACACAGTTGTATACTAGAAGATTATTCGAGAATTATGGCAAACTGCCAAGATGACAAGGGATGATAATGGAGATGTTACTGTAAGTACGATCGTTCAAGGATGCAATATTGTTATTGACGAGACCTTCGTGAGAGAGACTTTGCTAATAAATGACCTTCTGACCTTTCCCACTGAGATTGGGATTAGTGATGCGCAGAGAATTCTACGAAATATGGGATATGAGGGCGATTCTCCACAAACTATGAAGAAACTTATGCTGCCTTATTGGAGATTTCTAGCCCACGAGTTCGTGAGCTGTATCTCCGGCAGAAGATTAGGTGCCAATGAGATATCCTTGAGAAAAACTGGCGCGATTGTTTTTCTTGCTGCAGGGATAGGTTTTAATTTATTCTGGATGATTTTGTGGTGAATATCAATGCTACTACTCGGGATACTTTCCTAATGTATCCGCGATTTATTGAATTATTCATCAACAAGCAGTTTCCTAATATGGTGAAGGATGGAGAAACGTTGGATATGAAGTCTTTGGGTCCTCACACCATTGGACTCATTAAGAAAAATAGAAAGGGGAAGGTGGTATTTCAGGGGTTATATCCTTTGGTCAAGTTTGGACAATTCGCATAACTAAACGAAGCAGCCGAATCTCATAAAATTTCGTCAAAACATACTTCATCAGAAAAGGTTATCTCAGAGGGTGATGTGGTAATGGTATCGGATCATGAAGAAGAAGAAAATGTTGCTCATGTTGTATTAGTTGTAGAACAGCATAATCTACAGAATATTCTGGTTGAGGGAGATTATAATGAAGGGTCATCTAAGAATACTTCCGAGCCTAGTTAATTTGAAGATCTTGACCTCATTGACTTGGATCAAGATGATATTCCAGAGACTTTTGGAAGAAATGATGATTTTCTATCAAGTGTAAATCTCAATACCTTGCTAGACAGTGTCAGCAATGTTACTATCCTGGTAATGGAGACAAGGGAATAGGAAGATGCTTTTGATTCAACCCTCATTTCTCAAGCTCAAGTGATTGGTTCTTCAATTCCCACGGCGATGGTGTTAGGGATTCCTCCCCTGGACAGTGCATTGCCTACATCTGAACCACTTGCAAATGATCAACAAACAGACCTGGTTGTTTAACCTCCTACAAAGAGAAGAAGAAGAGATCCTAGGGTCGGACTTTTGGACTCTGGCGTTTCTCAAGGCGTGCCTACTCTTCCAACTATTACTCCGGCTATCATAACCACAAAACCATTCAGTGACTGTTACTCCGGCTATCATAACCACAAAACCATTCAGTGAAGGTCCTAGTACCACATTTGAAACTGGTGGTTCCTCTGTACCACCAGGGTTCTCTCCCCCAGGGACAGATCTTGAAGAAGCTTCAATTCGTTTGGCTTAGTTATTGGCTCAAGAGCAAACCACTGCCACTACTTCTAAAGTGAAAGGGATAGTTTTTAATGAGGGTCAGTCTAGAGATGAATATTTTGTAATCAACGAACTTCAGAAAAGGCTCAGTGTGCTTGATTAGAAAAACATTGAACTTAGCATCCAGGTTGAAGATCTAATGAGTGAAAATACAAATCTAAAGATTTAAGTCTCTGATCTCAAAGAAGATGGAGTTATCAAGAGCAAGCAGATTTCTGAGCTGCAAGCTCACTTCAATCTTTTGACCTCCAGCTACTTTGATCTGAAGAAGAAACTAGAAGAAGATTTTGGAGTTAAGTACAAGAGTACTGCTGATGAACATAAAATTAATCTTCACTCTGAAGCTCACCCCATCGCTATGCCGATTGCTGATACCTCAAGGGTTGTGAATCGCTATGAAGATGAACCTGCTCATGCTCCTCACGTTGCAATGATGATCAGATACAAACAAGTTGAAGCATCTTACAAGGGACAACTCTTATTTAAGAGGAGTTCCGATACAAATGCACCTAAGAACAAATCCACAATCACCGTAACAGATCTCGAGGCCACAAGGTTTAGAGACATATACGGTGATAGGTCAGGAATTATTTCTTGGGGTTATCATGATCCCTTGAAAATGTGGATTGTAAGGAGCAAGAGTGGAAATACAGAACTCTACAACGACAGTCATGACTTCAATTCTTGGACCAGAGTAGATTTTTCGGAGCTATCTCAATCTCCTTTCTCAAATCCAACAAACAACCAACAAGCAACCAACTTCAAACATTTCCTTGAAGACCAAGTGAAGAAAGGTTTTCCATCGATGAAAACTAATGAATCTGTGATAAAATATTATCCAGATGTCATTGACCCTAAAATTGATCATTCCCCTCAAGTGGTGATGTGGCCTGCTACAAAGCAGGTCAAACAAATTCCAGTACTTCAGAGCTATCTAGATGGATCCTTGATTTCGATGCTTTACTGGGTATTTGATGAGACAACAACATCCGATGTCATCAAACTTAAAGAAAGATGCATTCGTCTATACGATAGAAGGGATTTGTTCCAGTTCAGAAAATGGGACATTCATCACTTGAGCAATTTTCAGATTCAGGTTGCTGAGGAGATTTTCGAGTCAAATGCGAAGGAGTACACTGTGATGGTTTTCGAGATCATTAATAAGAGAATGTGGAATGGAGCCATGGGACTGGATGATGTAATTCTGGTGAACAAAGATTGACCTAAAGCTAGCACCAAACCAAGGGGGAGATTGAAGGATCTAATAAGTGGTTTGGTCTAGGCTTTCTATGTAATAGGTCCTTTTGGTTATTTGATAGCTTTATTAATGTTGTTCTTGGAGTTTACGGTTGTAAAGGAGTTTATGGCCATAAGATGTTTACTGCCGTAAACCCAGGGCCGACCCAGTATTGTATAAATAGGGGTTTGCTAGGTCTTTTGTAGTTGTTGATGCCTCGGTATTCTTAGCTCTTGTAACCCGCAAGTTATACCAGATGTCATTCTAATAGAAAAGCGTGTGCAATCTCGTTTTCTCTTTATTCTACTCGTTCTTGATTGTTTTACTAATTGCTATTTGATCACTGGTAAGATCTGTTTTAGGACGTTACAATATTTTTATTAGTTTATATGATTAGCTAATTTCTTGAAAATTGTTGATGTGAATTATCTTTACTTATGAGTTTGATCTAGATCATTGAAAAATTATTTGATTATTATGCTAATTGGAATAATTGATCTTAATGGTTTTTATGAACTCCATAACTTGTCCTCAAGTTATGGAATGTGAAGATTTTTTCCATTTAAAAGTTCATTTATATTCATAAGTTATGAAAAAAATGAAAGGTCTTATTTTAAATGACATCATAAAATAGTTTTATGTTATCCATAACTTGTCCTCAAGTTATGGAACTTTAAAATTCTTACATAAAAACCATATTAAACTCATAAGTGATGGAATCCAAAAGTTTTTGAATTGTTCAAAACTTTCCCTCAAGTTTTGGAATTTATAAAGTTACCCCCCATGTATACTTTAATTCCAACCCTTAGAATTTTAAAAGTTTAAAATTCAACCCATACTATTATAATATTATAAGTTTAATATATATATATATATATATATGTGTGTGTGTGGGGGGGGGGGTGTAAGAGTAAATTCAGTCTTACCATTAGTAGGCCTCATTCACGAACTCGGTCTATAAAGGGGGTATAAAGTTACTACCTATAAAATGGCAGATTAATGGGTGTCCACTCTCACCAACCGCTTCCTTGACTAGTGGAGGGTCTTTAGCCGAACGGGTAGGATAGGACTCTAATTCTCCATTCATTAAAATTATAATGATAAACATAAAGTAAATAAACTTTATTAATTTCCCAATCTTAGTTACTTTAGGAAAATGTGAATATGGTGCTAACCTATGAAATTGCACTTTGCACCTTGTTAAGTCATTAGTGGAGCGTGTGTGGTTAACCAACACACTAATTTGGCACTGACAATCTGTGCCAAAGGGTAGCTTTATGTTAATCGTAGATCAATGGAGCATGTGGGATTAACCGGCATATCGATTAGGTAGTTGTAACATTGGGTGTACCAAGCTAATTTGCATGGTTATTCACTCCTTGTTTGTGATCCTTGCATCCCAGTCATAAAGTTGAAGGGAAAAATCGAGATTTAAACATGCCAATGAATAGTTCAATGAATCTCAAATGATCTAGGAGTTTCAGTTCACTTAAAACCTAAAATTCTTTTTCGTTTTTCGTGGTGGAAATTGGTAAATTGTGTTTTACCTACCTTCAAATATTTTGTAGATTGGATTATGGCATCCCTCTTCCAAGTTATAAAATATTGTGTTGGGTCCTAGCTTTAATATTTCATATTGGGTGTTATATTAAGGACTTAAATCAACTTCCTTGAATTTCTCCCTCATAGAAGTCTAGCTCAAACAACTACGGTCTTCCTTATCCTTTTGGATAAAGCTTTCCTAATGAAGATGATATCCCACATGGTGATCAAGGTGAAAGATTAATCCCTTTACGTGCATTAATGGGACCGGAAATAATATTTCACTTCCTCCACCTGCTCTAATTATTCTCCCTAACCCATAAGTTCATGAAAAGTTCAAGGTCACTCAATCCCTATTAGCAAGCAATGTCTATATGTGCTCACATCTTGGAGATGCAGTCACATATTGACAAGCCGGGACAGTTGGGTGTTGAAGTCTCGAGGAAGTTGACTGGTTACTGGGTTCTTTAGTCACTTGCTAATGAAAAATGATGTCATGACCCTTATTGATCTTACCTATTTGCTTGTTGCTACTAAATCAACAATGATTTGGAGCACTGGTAAAACAAATTTGATTGGAAGATGTACTTCCCAAACTTCCATGGACATTGACAATGGTAACATTAGAAGTCTAGAAAAGCTTTCTTTTCCCAATGGAAAGGGATCAGGCATGGTCAAGTCGTTTGACCCAATGGTAAAGAGAAAGGCTAAGTCTAAGATAGTCTAGTGTACCATTCCCAAAAAGTCCATATCTTTCTTTTTCCAAAAGAAGGGGCATTGGTTGCAAAGCTGCCAAATTTACTTAAAAGTTCATAAGGATGGTAAAAGTCAAAAAGTTTGACTTTGCTTCAGGTAAATTCAACTATCTAACTCTATTAAGTTCCTATTTGGAGATTCTTAATACATGATGTAATCTAATTACATTTTGATGTTTTGTAGAATCAAAGGAAGCTTAAAGAAAGAGTAAGTTGATTCTGATCGTGTAGAGATGGATTTCGATTGCATGGTTCGATGATCAGAATTTTGAGTTGTTGCTTAAGAGTTATGATAGATTGCTTAGGAATAGATAACAACATGTTTTCATATGTATTTTCATTGTAATGATAAGTTTTCAGCAAAACATTTCACAAATAAAGAAAAGTTTTGTTATTTTAAGCTTCCATACAATGGTATTCGTGAAAATTTGTTGTTTATATGACTCCATCGATAGCAATATTGGAAATAGATTTGATTCTTTCATTTGTGGTAGTGTCATAATTCACCAAATAAGGAAAGATTATCATCAACCAAGTTTCAGCTTGATAGAAATTTGTAATCATGCAACTTGTATTGTGTGATGAATGAGAATTTTCATCTTTAGGAACTAATTCCTTGTTCGCATGTATATATGAGTCAAGTGAAGGAATAGGGGATCAGATACACTTGGTTGTGTGCTGATCAGGTACACCACTAAGAACGACAAGACTATTCATCATGATTTACTAAAGTTCAGTAAATATGGTTATGCTTACAATTTTAAGTATAATTCTGAAACATTGGAAATGTTTCAATGTATAGCAGCACAAATGAGAAGAATCAAATTAGGCAGAAAGATAAAAGTTTCTCCAATCTGAAAAGATGGGAGAGTACTTGAAATATCATGTTCTATGATTATCTTATTGATTATGAATCCATATCACAATTGATCCTCTAAGGACATCTTGGTGCATTTTTTTTGGCTAAGAAGAGGAGTCGTGAATTCTTGAAATGGTTAAATCAAGAAGATGAGTCATACTTTGTTCCAAAACAAGTCTTAGAGTCATACTCCAAGATTGTATTTCGAGTGACATAATCTTAAGAAATGTTTATAACACTTGTCAAGTGTAGAGTAAAATGTTTTCTACTCTTGTACATTTGAAATTGGTAAGTTGTGATGTTTTGGATAAAACAAAGACCAACTATGACCAATAGTGTGAAGTGTTTTTCTAGATAAGAATCTGCACTAAGTCATGAATATTTGTTTGTCAAGGAATGGTTCTTGGCAAGAGAATCTAAATTGTCATGGAGTCAATGGGAGTCTTAATGATATTGAAGAGGTTCTCAAGAACTAATCAAGACTAAAACTTGTTGTTTGTTACTAACAGACGACTTGAGGTTTGTAATATATCGTGTTGACATATTGTCACACCCCAAAACCAAGAACGGCGGAAATGTTCTTGGGCGGAGAACGTCATGTATAGTATCACAACAAAGAATAATAGTAAACAAGAAAACAACATCATCCATTGCATTAACAATATAATTTTAATACAAGTGTGTTCTGTGGTTTATAAGACACCAAAATATGAATCAAAATAAAAGATGAGCCTTGTATATGCTTCATCTTCTCAAAAGTTGGCCTTGGTACCTGTTTACTAATGACCTGAGAATACAAGTTATTTTGAAAGAGTTTATCAGCATTAAAGCTGGTGAGATCATAAGTATTTAGTGTCATAATTTGTATGAAAATGTTTGTAAGTGTTTGAATGTACGAGTACGTAAAATGCTTGTATCTCCTAGAATATCTTGTATTTTCCATTAAAAGCAGCCTTCTACCAAGGCATCAAGTGTACTGTATATTTGTTCATTGTAAAAGTGAGTATTTTTCCCAAACGTGACTATCATTAGTGAAAATATAGTTTTACATTACCTTTTATGTGAGAAGGTCAAAAGATAGATGTAATGGAAAAATAATGAAGTACTATAGTATAATAATATTATAACTACTATTGTACTAACTACCTTAAACCAATTGTTAATTTAGGTATAATGTGATGTAATTGTAACCATACTTTATCGACCTAGTGAAACACGATGCTTGAAGACGTCGAGAATTTATGACATTCATCAACCGAAGACCTACAGGTCCCACTGTAGCTAACAGCAAGGTGTAGGAGGATCATTCCAGTATAGATCTATACACAAATTCACACTCTCCCTTCAGGAGACTCTGGATACAAGACGAGCCATGACCGAGATGCCATGCCCCAAAGTAGTGCCTCATATTTATGTTACATTGTGTATGTAGTGTATGTACTAGTGTACTATATGTATCCCCTGATTATCATCATAGTAAGTTCTCTAGTATAGTATATAGTGTGTATGAATAGTATATATTAGTGTATGTTCTCTCTGTTTAGTGAGTAGTATGATGTCTCTGACTCTCATGTTCAGTTGTATAGTGTAGTGTATGTATTCTTTATAGTATGTATTGAATCATGTATGAACTGGCTCTTTGTATGTTTCATCGTACTAGAAATAGTAAGTAGTATACCTCTAAACTATACTTATTATAGTTTACTAGAATTGTTGTTTGTATAACTGAGTGTGTTGAAATAAGACAACGAGTTTTTATGTATGTACATATATACATGATATATAACTAAGGATCAAACGACACTCGGACAAATAATAGGGTACCCTAAGTCCACAACCAAACAAGGAACACGAAATAAGGTGTATTATCAGTCCTAAGTCCTTTAAACAGGAAGAGTTTAAAGAATTGAAAGTAAATATGTACTGGACATGATTTTACAATATAAGAGTTTAAAGAATTGAAAGTAAAGACTTGGAAACTAAAACTAAGTTTTATAAAGGGTTTAATATGTAAGAGTATTTGATAATCATTTTCAAGTAGTTTTGTTGACAAAACAGTTTAAAGTATAGTAAATCCATTTAAGTGCTAGTCATTAATCACATGTGATTGATATAATAACTTGTGTGATTCAACTTGTATTCCCCCCCCCCCCCACTGCCATAAAAGTATTTAAAAAAATATTTAAAAGGTTAATTAAGGGGTATGAACTCACCTGTAGTGAGTGGATTGTATGGAAGTGTTGGACAAGGTGCTAGGTGTCAAAAGAAGACTTAAACACACACAATGATCCTATTAACATATAAAGACATATGTATGCATCTAATTAGTGATTATAACACTAATTAAGCAAGTATAAACACCCTAAAACATGGAAAACACTTTGGTATAAGTCTTAGAAGGCCATTTGGTTGCATCAAAGGAGTGTAAGTCATTGCATTTAAGTTTACGGCCCAAGGACCACTCCTTAAGGAGTTTACGGCCTAGGGTTTACGTCCCTTGTGGGTTTACAGCCGTATACCCATGTCAAACTCCACAAAGTCAAAGTTTTAGGTCCTTAGTTCAATGGTGGTTGGTTGTAGTTTAAGTTCTAATCATTAGGAAAGAAAGTAGGGCATCATTGCATACTTATAGGGAGTTTACGGCCTTGGGAGATCCTTGGCCATAAAGTCTCTTCCAACCCAGAATTATTGATGTTTCTAAGGTCTAAAAAAGTTCATTCTAGTATATAATAAGCAAGTACAAGTGTACTTACAATATAGAAGCCTGTTTGGGTGTTTAAGGTCCAAGAACACTAATGTGTGTTCTTGGTGTTTTGAAGAACACTTGAAGATCTAAGTAAAAATGAAGAATTTGTGGATGAAATGATGTATAACAACTAGAGGAAAGGTTATCAAAACAAATCAAGTGAAGAAAAAATTACATTTTTGGAATATTGGAAGAAGAGTGTGATGATACTTGAGAGAGAAGTTAGGAGTTCTTGAGTATGAAAGTTGGAAAATGAAAGAATGAAGAGTAAACTCATGCCTTAAGCATGAGTTTGCTGCCATAAGCGAGTTTATGGCCCATACTCCAAAAGTTTGGCTGTGAACTCCTTATTAGGGTGTTAAATGTGTGTTTGCTACTCCAAGACCCAAGAAAATACTTCCTTTTATTTATTTGTTTGATGAACTATTAATAAAAACACTCAAACAAACTTTAAACCAGCTAAAAATTCACATGGATAGGAACACATACACCATAAAATCTAAGTGTCATAAGGTTTCTCTCCGATTCATGAAAATGATAGTGAGGAAACTCTTTCACTAAGTAGATTTTAAATAGTTAGCAATTGTCATATTTGCATTTCTCAAATCCGTTTATGATTACGACATCCCTCTTCGTAGTTCGAATTGTGATAAATGGCAAAAATGTCTAAATATTATGAATTCAGCATCCCTATTCTTAATTTTTTAGATACACATGGGACTTAGCTAAGGAAATTGTGTGATCTTGATAAAGTCTTATCGAAGCGTCTCACATCTGAAATCTAAACTTTGGTAAGGAAGTCAATAAAGTATTGATTTCTAGAAGTCCTTTTGATTTCTGAGTACATGTCAAAGCTAGTAGGAGCATAATCAATCGTGGTAAATGTTGCAAGTTAGAAATGTTAATTATAGAAAACAAAAGTTTCAAATTGCAAATTGCAGAGTTTGAAAAGTTGTTTTGCTATAATTAAGGGAGAGGAAATTATACTTCATTTCAATTCTAAAAGATTAGGTTGAGATTTTAATCACGTTTACCCATATATATATAGATATATATATATAAATATATACATATATATATATATACATATATATATACATATATATATATATATATATATATATATATATATAGATGAATGCTATGTTGAAATGGTTCAACATAAGGAAATTCTATATATGGAACTATTAATTGCATTCTCAAAATTTGATTATGATTACAGCATCCCTTTTTATAATTAAAGTTATGAGAACATGGAAAAAGAAATATTATAGCAAAAGACTGATCAAGTATCATTTCTTTATCTTAGACATTGTGAATCATGTCCCATATGCTTCAGGTATATGATCGATTCTATATGCTATAATATTTTCATCTTCTAAATTTTTCCAAATTCCTAGGGCATTAAGAGGGAAAAAGGACTAGAACTGGTTATGACTAAAGTGGTTGAGCAACTGTTAAGGACAATCTAAGGTTCGCCAAGGATTGGTCGCTTAAGGACAATTGGAAGTATAGTAAAGGATGGACCATATTGATATTATTATAAATAGACAGGAGTCTATTAATAATGAGTTTTTGTATGGCAAATATGGAATGTTTCCATATTGGGAGATGAGAAAATTAGAAAACTTAATGCAAGAAGGATGTTCAAAGGAATGTACTTTAAATATGAGACTTCATTTCCATGGAATTTCTCTCCATTGGAATACTTTGTAATGTATGTTACCGACTCTTTGTGACTTTTGTGCATAGTCATTAATAGAGGATCATTGCATATAAGTTTAGAATCCAATAGGTTTCAGCAAACGGCAAAGAATCTTGTATTCTTAAATTTATCATAAGGATTTGGAATTGTGAAATGAGCATCATTGAATTTTTTTTCAATTGATCTATTTCACAAAGTAACAACCATAGACAAACATAGTGAGCATGCTTGGATCATGGCATTACTATTGTTTAGACAAATACAGTGTACATTCTTGGAGCATGGCATAACTATTATTTTAATTCAAGTATTAGGTTGATAAATCGATTCATTATACAATGAATAATGTTTAATCAATATGGTGATAAAATAAAAGGTGTTTTTATTTATATTCATAAGTTTTGAGACCATATTGGATTCGATTATTCTTGTGTTTCACTTTACATGTTTTGACTTCCTGAATAACTAGGTTATTCAAACCATCCAAATTCGATCATACTTTGGAAGTAGGTATTGAGGCAAGACTGTCATGAATGGGTCTATAATTTATGTAGTTTATCTAGGACAAAGAGGTTGCATTATTCATGAGTACTCCTGGAATAATATTCAAGTATTGGATTTAACCTACGCTCATCTAAATCAATTCATGGATTTTATCACAGGTGATCATGAGATGATAATATCTTATATTCTTCAAACGGAGAAGTGTGACTTTTAGTTACGTGTCGGTTGCGCATTAACATATGTAAACGCACCAGTAACTTGGTTGTTATAAAATATACCGTTGTGTTTAATTTGATAAGTAAGTACAAGCAAGCATTTGGGTCAAAGTTTATCCGTTCCTTTTACCCCATGTTGATAAAAGCGATATATGTGGTCCCCTCGATGATTTAGTGATGACAAACCTAAGTGGTCAGCCGGGCCTAGACTGATTTGATTTTTTTAATTAGTCGGCCGTCATAAATCGGAAATCAAGAAACAACAGATGGAAAGACAGAATGAGTGTAATCCATGCCTTAGTCCATATGAAATCTAGAATGGAGGAATATATGATCCCTTATCTAATGGACACGTCATTGACTAGCTAAGAGTTTGACAATGACTTTTAAGAGCTACGATTGCTAGTCGGGATTTTGAAATCTTACTTGAAATAATAGTTATAGACTTATCCAATGGGAGGCTATTGGATTATATGTCTAAGCCAATAACTATTACTGGCATGTACTCGACCCGAGAGTAGCATGATCCATTTGGGTTGCATAACACTAGGACAATTTGTTAGGATGGACTCTTGAGAAAAGGTTACATATGATTTATTAATATATTATAAGTTCTAATATATTAATATGAAATCATATGTTCTAATTAGTATTGATCAAGAACTAATTTGGAATTAATTTAGTGATCAAAAGATACTAATTAAATCTATGGGGACTAATTATGGTAATTAGTTATATTTATTTGTTGGGCTTATGATCCATGTTTGACCAAGTTTATGTATGGACACATAAAGAGTTAGGCCACAGGAATCATGGAGCATAGAACCCATGGGTTTGGATTTGGGTTATACCCATCACCCTTGAAATCCTTCATATAAATACATACTCCACAGCCTAAAAAACTCCCACTTGTAGTTCTTGGAGTTCTTGGAGGTGATTTTGGTGCATGGAGATTATCTATCAAGAGCCACCTTTGACCTAGGTGAGCTGTGAGCCATTTGAGGCATTCATACTTTTTGTGATAAGCTCTTAAGGCCAAATACAACAAGGTTTCAAGCTACATCAAAGGTATGTCATCCTAATTAGTATTTCATATTGTTTATGTCAATTGCATGTTAGTTATAGGATTAATGCTTTGGAAATACCATTACATGTATAATTAGAGAAAACATAGATCCAAGGCATTTAGGGTTTTATGTGCACCATAGGATGTTGTAGTATACAAAACGCAACACTTCCAAGGTCAGAATGTGTCACACCCTGAAACTGGTGGCGGAAACGTTCCGAGGTGGAGGATGTCATGCAAAGTATCACAACCAATGTACATAGCAAGCATAGTAAACACAAAACATTACATTACATAGGAATATTTACATTTGTTTGAAAGTAAAGTGTTACAAGTGTTATACATATATATCATATGTTTAAAAGCTAAGATGAGTCTGCTAAATGCTCCGTCTTATCCAAAAGATTGCAGTGTACTTGTCTAATGTGGACCTGAGAATACAAGCAGTTTGAAAATCAGCATAAAGCTGGTGAGTTCATAAGTGGTTTGTTTTCTGAAAATGAACAAGTTTCCTTTGATTTCTGAAAAGATTTGTTATCCAAGAAAAATGCCATATTTTCTTATAAGTAAAGTATAGTTATCCGTTTGTTATACGATCTAGTTATGTACAGTTTGTTATCCCAGGAAAAACCCTTATTTTCCTTATTAGTTTGTAATCGGTTGTCGGTTCTGGATGTAATGAACAAGTATCTACCATACTTAAGGTGTTTGTGTAATGTTTTCTGAAAACCCGGTTATCCTTGAAAAGTACATTAGTTTTAACACTTATATAAAACTAATAAGTAAGTAGAAAAGTATTCATAATCTAAATTGCGAGCTTCATAACCTACAATATACTAGATAAGGGTCAAAACAGGGGCCAATATCATTTTATGACTTTTGTCACCCTTGAACCTTTCCGTTCGACTGTAGCTAGCAGCCAGGTGCGGGGTTGTCAATCCCGTATAGATCTATACACTCAAGTCACACTCTCCCTCCAAGAGATTCTAGTTACGGGGGTAGTCCTACACTCTCCTAACTAGGGGGAGTGTTACCAAGGATGTGTCTCCGATATTAAGATTAATGAATTTTAAAAGTAGTCCTTTACTCTCAAATCTAGGGGGGGTATTACCAAGGACATTTAAAGAGTAATTACATGGAAAACTCTGTTTATTAGTCCTTCACTCTCGTAACTAGGGGGAGTGTTACCAAGGACTGGTCTAGGTTCTAAGTTTAATGTTATTGTTCCTCCACTCTCATAACTAGGGGGAGTGATATCAAGGACGTTTTAAAGTTCTAAGGTTCATGCTTTTAACAGTAATGATATGGAAATTCATTTGTGAAATATAAAATGTAACATTTTAAAATGAGTGTCACAAATAGTTTGAAGGGTTACTCTGCAAGTTGAACGATTGGTTAATACAGTTTCCAATGTTAAAAGCATAGAAAACATGAAACATTTCAAATGAAATCATAAGTTTGAGTACAAGATTTCCTTGTTCTTTTGCTTGTATTCCCCCCTGAAAACATTGAAAACATGGAAAAATGTAGGGGTATGAACTCACCAAACGAGAAATGTGTCGGTTGGATGCTAAGTGTCAGTTCGGGGCTTGAGAACACGTGAGGTTCCTATGTAATATGAAGAGATATACAATTGTATCTAATTAGACTTTGAACTACTAATTAGATAAGACAGTACATTCCAAGGTGCGAAAACACTTCATTTCAAGTGTTAAGAGTGACTCAGGTAGCATCTAAGGGTGTGTATGGCCTGAATATGGAGTTTGCTCTTCAAGAGTAAACTCCTAAAGGATTTTTCGGCCCTAAGATCATGAACCCATGAGTTTACGGCCGTAAACTCATGGTGGGGGTGTTCTTGGGTGCTTAATGATCTTATCACTCTTGTGGGGTAATGCTAGGATTAGTTTTAAGGCATTGGAATGGAACTTGAACAACATAAGGACCATTAGAATAGTTTTCAGCAGTAAACTAGGAGTTTGCGGCCATAAACTCTTATGTACGCTTTCTTATTGTGTTTTGGTGGTCCTACGTCAAGCACAAGTGTTTCTAGTCCAAAGTACAAGCCATGGAAGGAAGTTAGGGCACCATTTGATCACTACAAAGGAGTTTATGACCCAGGAACCATTCTTTGGGGGGTTTACAGCCGTAATCTCCCTAAGGGATGGTTTCTTGCATGTTTTTAAGGTCCCTAACACATTGGTGGATGATTCTTGACTTTATTCCAAGGCTTAGGAGGTGTTTAAGGAGCATCTTAACACCTTAAAAGGGGTTTACGGTCTAAGAAATGGTGTTTACGGTCCAAGCTTGTTCTTGGGCCATAAACTCTTTTTTACCCCTTAAATGATAATGTTTGGTGTTCTAAGTCCAGTATTGTAAGCCCCTAAGTCGTATCTATGCTCCAAAAGTGGTTTGGAAGGGTTTTGAGACTCAAAACCCCCATTTTTGTGTGTTTGCGGCCTAAGGGTGTTCCTGGCCGTAAACACATGTTTTTGGTCCTATTTCATGGTTTTGCCATGAATTTGAAAGCTAAACATGTTAATCTATGAGCTAGGATGGATAACTTACCGATTTGGAGCTTGAATCGGGTGGTTTTTGGATCAAACTTGAGTTCTTAGACAGAGAGTAGAGAGAGAGTATGGAAAAGCTTCAAATGAAGCCCACTCAACTTTATATATGGTTCAGTTTTGAGGCTCGGTGGAATTCTACCCGATACTGACGTGAAACGGGGCTTTTGGTCGTAGCCGATTAAGTTGCCGTAACCTAACGTGGTCGAAACTATAAATTTTCGAAATAATTATTTGGGATGTGTTCACGCATTTCTAATGTGTTCCGACACTTATGATGTCAAATTCAGAAGTCCCAATTTTATTAATTTAAAACAAAGTTAACAGAAAAATTGGAACGTAACGGCTTTACTGTCAGAAATGGGTTATAGTGACGGAAAGTTTTCGGGTTGTCACATTATCCCCTCGTTAGAGGGAATTTCGTCCTGAAATTTAAAATTAAGATTCAAATCATGGAATTGAAAAGAGATGTGGATACTTCTGTTTCATCGAGTCTTCGCGCTCCCAAGTGAACTCAGGTCCCCGCTTGGCATTCCAGCGAACCTTCACTATTGGAATGCGACCTTGTTTTGTACGTTTGATCTCTCGATCCATGATTTCAATGGGTTCTTCCACAAATTTGAGGTTTTCATCGATCTCGATCTCGTTAAGAGGGCTCACGAGGGTTTCATCGGATAGACACTTTTTAAGATTTGAGACGTGGAAGACTAGATGGATGTTACTAAGTTCTTGAGGGAGTCGGAGTTTGTAGGCTACAGGACCGATCCTAGCAAGGATCTCAAAAGGTTGTATGTACCTCAGGTTAAGTTTCCCATGCTTTCCAAAGCGTATCATGCCTTTCCAGGGTGAGACCTTCAACAGTACACGATCTCCAACCTGGAATTTTAGTGGTTTCCGTCATTTATTAGCGTAACACTTATGTCGGTCTCGTGAAGCTTTCAGTCGTTCTCGGATCTAGATGATTTTCTCAGTGGTTTCGCGGATGATTTTAGGACCTGTGAGAGCACTGCCGGGGACTCGACTCTTGGCTAGCTGCGTGTCCCCTACCTCGGCCGAACACAAAAGGGATCTGCACTTGTGACCGTAGAGGGCTTCAAACGGGGCAGCCTTGGTACTGGTGTGGTAGTTGTTGTTATGCAAGAACTCGATCAAGGGTAAATGGGTGTCCCACGAATTTCTGAAATCAATGACACATGCTCTCGGCATGTCCTCCAGGGTCTGGATAGTTCTCTCACTCTGTCCGTCTGTCTGAGGATGGTAAGCTGTACTCATGTCCAGCTTGGTTCCAAGAGCTTTCTAGAGGGACTGCTAGAATCTTGAGGTAAACCGTGCATTTGGACTATCTCTTGGATGTAGACTCACGTGAGTCTTTCCATCTTGAATGATGCTTTAATCGGAAGGAAGTGAGCGGATTTTGTCAAACGATTGATAATTACCTAAATGGTATCGTACCCACTCGGAGATTTGGGTAACTTAGTGATGAGATCCATGGTAATCATCTCCCATTTCCACTCAGGTATCTCGGGCTGCTGGAGCAGACCCGAGGGCTTCTGATACTCGACTTTTACTTTGGCGCAAGTCAAACACATGCCCATGAAGGTTGCGATTTCGTCTTTCATGTTCGGCCACCAATATTGTTTCTTGAGATCCAGCAACATCTTGTCCAAACCTGGGTGAACAGAGTATTTGGTCTTGTGAGCTTCATTCATAACGACTTCCCTGAAACCTCCGAACTTTGGGGTCTAGATTCGATTCATGAAACAATAGACTCCGTCACCTCTGATCTCAACTTTCTTATCCATTCCCCTCAAGGCTTCATTCAACACATTCTCTATTTTTTTGGGCTTCCAACTGAGCTTATTGAATCTGTACAGATAAGTGGGATTGGATGGTCATCGCTAGTGTCTTTTCCTTGCGACTTGAACTCTCCTTTCGGCTCAGGGTATCTGACACCACATTGGCCTTGCCAGGATGGTAGCGGATTTCACACTCAGAATCACTGAGTAGTTTTACCCATCTCCACTGCCTCATTTTTAAGTCTTTCTGATTGAAGATGTGTTGCAGGCTTTTATGGTCAGTGAAGATCGTACACTTAGTTTCGTAGAGGTAATGTCTCCAAATCTTCAGTGCGAAGACCACTGCTCCTAGCTCCAGGTCATGAGTTGTGTAGTTAACTTCGTGTGCCTTCAGCTGTCTTGAGGCGTAAGCAATAACTTTTGCTCTCTGCATAAGCACACAGCCTAAACCCTGATTAGACGCATCGTAGTAGACAATGAAATCCTCTGTTCCTTCGGGAAGGGACAGAATAGGCGCGCTGAACAGGGCTTGTTTCAATGTTTGGAATGCGGTTTCCTATTTCTTACTCCAACAAAAGGGTACACCTTTCTGTTTCAGAGTAGTTAGGGGTTTGGCGATTCTGGAAAAATTCTAGAAGAACCTGCAATAGTAGCCAGCGAGACCAACGAATTGACGGATTTTTGTGGGTGTCTTCGGTGTCGACCAATTCTCTATCGCCTTGATCTTGGACGGGTCCACGTGTATACCCTCCTCACTTACTACGTGACCAAGGAAAGCTACCTTCTGAAACCAAAATTCGCACTTGGAGAATTTCGTGTACAGCTTTTCCATTCTATTTGTTTCTAACACTAACCTCAAGTGTTGTTTGTGATCTTCTTCGCTTCGGGAATAGAAAAGTATGTCGTCAATGAACACGATGACGAACTTGTCCAGAAAAGGACGACACACCTGGTTCATCAGGTCCATGAACATAGCCGGTGCATTGGTTAGACCGAAGGGCATCACTACGAACTCATAGTAACCATACCGAGTCCTGAATGTTGTCTTTGAAACATCATTCTCATGAACTCGAAGATGATGGTACCCTGATCTAACGTCTATCTTCGAGAAGTAACTGGCTCCTTGAAATTGATCGAAGAGGTCGTCTATTCAAGGAAGAGGATAACGGTTTTTGACAGTCAACTTGTTCAACTCGCGGTAGTCTATACATATCCGAAAGGATCCATCTTTCTTCTTCACAAATAATACCGGGGCTCCCCAGGGTGAGGAAATCGGTCTTACGAACCTTTTGTCGAGTAGCTCATTAAGATGACTGGACAACTCCTGCATTTCTGCTGGAGCTAAGCGGTATGGAGATTTGGCTATAGGATTAGCTCTAGGAATTAGGTCGATACGAAACTCGACTTGAGGTTCGGGAGGAATTCCCGGGAGCTCTTCAGGAAAGACATCAGGAAAGTTGCAAACTTCGGGGATGCTCTCGAGGTCTTTAACTTCCTGTTTCTCGTTGATTACATGAGCTAGGAATGCATGACACTCAATTTGCAGAAGCTTTTGAGCTTTGATGCAAGATATCATACGAAGATTAGAACTTAGTTTATCGTCGTAGATCATGAAAGTCTGGCCAGAGGGGAGATTGAGACGGACGGCTTTTTCGTAACAAAGGATATCTGCATGATTGGGACCCAACCAATCCTTGCCAACGATAACATCAAAGCTCTTAATGGAAAATGGCATTAGGTCAATAGGGAAGGAATGATCGTTCAGGGTAAGGGTACAACCTATGAATATGTCTCTAGCATTTTCTTTCTCACCACTAGCCATCTCGACGGTAAATGTTTCGGTTAGTGGTTGTAGATTATGTTTAAGAATATTTTTGAATGTATGGCTAACAAAACTTCTTTCAGCACCATAATCGAAAAGGATACTAGCATAAGAGTTGTCGAGAAGGAACGTACCCCAGACAATGGTGGGATCGGCGACTACCTCCTCTCATCCCATAGCTAGGACTCTCCCACTGTTGCCCGTTGTTGCTGCCTTGGGGCAGTTTCTCTTGAAATGCCCCCACCTCACCACAACCGTAGCAGGCCTGACCGATACCTGCTCCGGAAGATTGATTTTTTGATTGGGTTGGTGTCTTGCAGTTTTTCGCAGTGTGGCCCTTCTTGCCACAGTTGTTGCAATTCACATCCCGACATAGGATGGAAGTGAGGTGGTGATAGTTGCACTTGTTACACATAGGAAGGGTACCATCATACCTATTGGTAGGTGTTTGGGTTGTGGATCCGACAATAGAAACCGCAGCAGGGGTAGTAGCAGCGTGGACTGCCACAGTTTGCTGCTTCTTTGAAGACCCTTGGGAAGATTGACTCTGGTTCTTTTTCCAAAATTTCCTTTTCTCACCACGCTTATTTGTTGGCTCAGGATTGGTGGCCGCTTCCTCAAGATTATCATTATGGTTAATCAAAGTCTGCGCCAGGCATTTGGCGTTGTTGTATGTGTTTGGCTTTGCATCCAAGACATTTCCCTTGGTTGGCTGGGTCAGCCCCTAGATAAATCTCTCAATCTTTTTGCTCTCCGGGGTAACCATTCCCAGGAAAAGAAGCGCCAAGTCATCGAATCTTGAAGTGTAAGCGGCGATATCGGAACCCTTCATCTTCAGGTTCCAGAGTTCGTGTTCCAGCTTTTGCATTTCACCCCGAGGGCAGTACTCAGCAAGCAGAAGCTCCTTCATGATCTACCAACCCATAGCATTGGCTACAGGTAGGGTTAAGGATTTGACTCGGCCGTTCCACCAAGTCAGGGCTTTTTCTGTGAAGGTGAAAGCGGCGAACTTCACTTTATCAGATTCCGAACAGGCACAGATTTTGTAAATAGATTCGATTTTCTCGAACCATCGGGTTAGGGTAATGAAACCTCCAGTGCCATTGAAGGGCGTGGGTTTTTCGTTCATAAAGTCCTTGTAAGAACACTCCTTTTGGTGTCCCTGGCTACTTTCCTGGTTTTAAGGCTGGGTACCACCACCGGGCCCGTCTGAACCACTGAGGTTCATTTGTGATATGTTAGCAGCCACAGCAGCATTAACGGCTGCTTGAAACATGGCAGGATCAAATGGAGAGGGAGGTGGTGGTGGAGGAGGATTGTTGTTCTTTGAGTCGGGTCTTTTCTTTGGAGGCATCTTGATCTATAATAGCCAGGAAAGAGAGGATCATAAGTCCTCTGAATTGAATCAAGAGATATGGAAAAAGATGATGGGTTTTGAGCATTCTAACACTTCCTAAGTGTACATCCAACCCTAATAACCTTGGATCTATGCTTGTCAAATTATAATGCAAAGTTGATTTCCAAGGCTATGATCCTATCTAGCATACATGGGGAACAATTTTAACTTAAATAATAGATATAATTACATACCTTGTTGTTGTGGGTGTTCCTTGAAACCTTGTGAGCTTAGCACCCCAAGTGTGATGCCTCAAATGCTTCACACAACACCAAATGCTATGGAGTAAACTTGGAGAGAATGTATAACACTCAAAATCGGCTCTAGCCCTCTTGTTTCTTGTGTAACCGATTTTAGGGAGAACACATGAGCTTTATATAGTTTTGACACATCTAGGGTTACACCCTAATGTGTCATGACTCTTCATTTCCATGACCCATGGGTTTGTAACTCCAATGGAGCCTCCATGGAGCATCCAATGGGTCTAACCCAACTTGATTATCCATGGAGCCTCTTAGCCCGCTATATAAGTTATGGATGATTTACATAAGCAATCCATACATTTAATTAGTTGTCTTTTGATCACTTAATTAATTCTAAATTAATTCTTGATCAAACTAATTAAATAATATTATTAATATATTAGAACTTATATATATTAATAAACCATACGTGTTATTTCTCTCATTTAGTTTATCCAACTACATGGTGCCATGCAACCCAAATGGACCATGATGGGTCGGGTCAAGTATTTACTAGAAATAGTTATGAACTTAGACACCTCATCCAACAGTCTCCCACTTGGATAAGTCTAATAACTATAATTGCAATACTTCAGGAACCGATCGGAAATCATAGCTCTTTTCAAGGTTTCTCGGAACTGAGAAGATGATGGTATGCCATTTCAGATAAGGGATCATATAATCCTCTGTTCTAGATATCAGCCGAACAGACACATGGAACATGGTCTTGCTTATTGTCCAGCAGTTTGTTTCCCGATTTCTGATTTGTTTGACAAATAACTTAATTGAACACATCAACTTAGTTCTGACCGGGCCCAATACATAGGTCAAAAAAAAATCATCGAGGGGCCCAGATATCAGCTTCTAATCTAAGAAGGAACAAATAAACTTCAACTCATATGCTTGTGCTACTACTTGTTAAATTACACACAAACGCACGTTTTATAACATCGAGTTACCAATGCGATTTCGCACATTAATTGCGTAACTAACTCATATTTAACAAGTCATATCTCTAGGTTTGAAGACTTATATGATATTACCGTCTCACAATCACTCGAGATAAATTCCATGAAGTGATGGCAACGAGCGTGGGTTGAATCCAATACTTAGAACTTATGAGCACTCATGAGTGTTGAGGCCATGTCCAACATCTTAGACCTCTACAACCAACTCATGACAGTCTTATTTCATATCTACTTCCAACAGATGACCGATTGTGGATAATTTGAATAATGTGTAGAACAACATAAATATTCTGGAAGTCAAAACATGCAAAAGAAATAATAGTAAACGATTGACAAGTGATAGGAACACTTTACTCGTAAATAAACACAAGTTTTATTCCTCATCAAATGTCAATTACATTTTACAAATTTCAAAATTATCTAACTACTAAAACTAATATCATCCTTCAGCCCTATGCTCCTAGCATGCTGGAGATGCATAACCCTACCCATTCCCTTCGTGAGGGGATCTGCCAGGTTCTTATCCGATGATACTCTCTTTTCCACAAGAAGTCCTTCTTCTACACGATGTCTGATGAAATGATATTTTCTGTCGATGTGTCTGGATCTCCCATGGTCCCTTGGTTCCTTTGCTAAGGCAACTGCACTTTCACTATCACAGAAAATCTCTATAGGCTCCGATATAGCTGGTACAACTCCAAGGTCTCCAATGAAGTTCTTTAGCCCCATAGCCTCTTTTGCCGCCTCGCTTGCCGCTATATACTCTGATTCACAAGTTGAATTAGCCACTGTCTCCTGCTTGGAACTTTTCCAAGAGATTGCTCCTCCATTTAAGGTAAAGACCCAGCCTGACTGAGAACGGAAACTATCCCTATCATTCTGGAAGCTAGCATCACTATACCCTACAACTCTCAAGTCATCACTCCTACCAAGGGTAAGGACCCAGTCCTTAGTCCTCTGCAGGTACTTGACAATGCTCTTTACCGCTGTCCAGTGAGCCTTACCAGGATTCCCTTGATACCTACTAACCATGCTTAAATCAAAGGCTACATCAGGACGAGTATAGGTCATAGCATACATGATCGAGCCTACTGCCGAAGCATAGGGTATCCGACTCATTTTTGCTATCTCATCCTCAGTACTCGGGCTCTGAGTCTTACTCAGTCTAGTGTTACTCTGGATGGGTAACTCTCCTTTCTTGGAATTTTGCATGCTAAATCTCTTCAACACCTTGTCCAAGTAGGTACTTTGACTATGTCCAATTAGTCTTTTACTCCGGTTTCTCAAGATCCTTATCCCTAGAATATAGGCAGCTTCACCTAGGTCCTTCATAGAAAAACACTTCCCAAGCCAGGACTTAACTTCCTGCAGAGTTGGGATGTCATTTCCTATGAGTAGTATGTCATCCACATACAATACCAAAAAGCTAACTATACTCCCACTAGCCTTAACATATACACAAGATTCATCTTCACTCCTAGAGAAGCCAAACTCTTTGACCTTCTCATCAAAGCAAAGATTCCTTCTGCGAGGTTCTTGCTTTAATCCATAGATGAATTTCTCAATCTTACACACTCTATTAGGGTACTCTGTGCTGACAAAACCCTCTGGTTGATTCATGTAAACATCCTCAGCCAACTTTCCATTAAGGAAAGCAGTTTTGACATCCATTTGCCATATTTCATAGTCATGAAATGCAGCTATGGCTAACAATACCCTAATGGACTTAATCTTGGCTACTGGAGAAAAGGTCTCATCATAATCCACTCCAGGAGTTTGAGAGAAGCCCTTTGCTACTAGTCAAGCCTTATAAGTGTGTACATTACCATCCATGTCGGTCTTCTTCTTGAAGATCCATTTGCACCCAACTGTCTTACGACCTGGTACATTCTCAACCAAGTTCCAAACTTGATTGTCATACATGGAATGTATCTCGCTATCCATTGCCTCTTTCCATTTAGTAGACTCAGGGCCTGCCATGGCTTGCGCATAGCTATTAGGTTCATTTAGACATGCTAGTGTCACATCACTAATAAGTGCCTCACCTTCCGCAGTAATATGGAAACCATAGTAATGCTCAGGTACATTCCTAACCCTTGTGGAACGCCTCATAGGTACAACTGGAAGTATAATCAGATCAACAGGAGGTTCCTCCTCAAGTTAACTGCTAGGGTTTGAGGTTCCTTCACCACTTGACTCTTGAAGTTCTTCAAGGTCAATTAGCCTCCCACTGTCTCCTTGGCTTATCAACTCTCTCTCTCTCTCGAAAGACAGCCCTCCTTGCTACAAAGACCACATTCTCACTAGGTCTGTAGAAGAGGTAACCAAAGGATTTGTGTGGGTAGCCGATGAAAATACACTTCTCGCTTAGAGGTTCAAGCTTGTCATGAGTCTTGCATCTCACGAAAGCCTTGCAACCCCAAACCTTGATGTGGGCTAGATTAGGAACTTTTCCAGTCCACATCTCGTGAGGTGTTTTGACAACCTTCTTTGTAGGGACCAGATTAAGGATATGGGTGGCAGTCTCTAAGGCATACCCCCAAAATGAGATTGGTAGCGTAGCATGACTCATCATGGAACGAACCATGTCCAATAAGGTTCGATTACGCCTCTCAGCTACACCATTCAACTGTGGTGTCCTGGGAGGTGTCAATTGTGAGACAATCCCACATTCCCTTAGATAGTCGAGGAACTCAGTACTAAGATATCACCACCATGATCGGATCTAAGCATCTTAATGTTCCTGCCCAATTGATTCTCGACTTCTTGTTTAAACTCTTTAAGCCTTTCAAAAGTCTCTGACTTATGCTTGATTAAGTAGACATATCCATATCTACTATAATCATCCGTAAAAGTCACATAATAACGATTAGCATCCCTTGTGGCATGTTTGAAGGGTCCACACACATCCGTGTGTACAAGATCCAACAAACCTTCACCCCTCTCACAAGGACCAGTGAAGGGTGACTTTGTTATTTTTCCAACTAAGCATGATTCGCAACTATCATCTGACTTTAGGTCAAATGACTCCAAGACTCCATCCTTTTGGAGTTGGCCTATGCGTTTCTTGCTTATATGTCCAAGACGACAATGCCATAATGATGCTTTATCCAAATTATTATTATTAGTAGAATCAATACACAATACATTATTTCCTAAGTTATCTACAACAAACACAGCTTCATACACACCATCACAAGGTAATGCTTTAAAATAAAACACATTATTAAAGAAAGCATTTATTCCACCAGTTTCATTATCAAAAGAAAAGGTAAAACCTTGTTTGTACAAAGCATGAAAGGAAATAACATATCTTGCCATTTCTGGCGAATAACAACATTTATTCAAATATAAACTAAATCCACTACTAAGCAACAAAGTATAAACTCCAATCTTGGTGACATGTGAAACTTTCCTATTCGCCATGATCAAGTTTATCTTTCCATGCTCAACATTCTCACTTCTTCTTAGTCCCGATTGCCAGGACAGGTGTTGAGTTTGGAGTAGTAGTAGGAGTGGTCACAACCAACTTTCCTTTAAGACCTGATTTTGCGGTCTTTAGGAGTCCCTGAAGTTTGCTAAGTGTAAGTTCCTCCTTATTCATGTGGTATGTCATGTGGAATTAATCATAACACGAAGGTAAGGAGTGCAAAATAATATCTATTGCAAACTCCTCAGGGAAGTTCACATTCAACTTCATCAATCTATCCACATACCTTTGCATTTTCTGCATGTGGTTTGTGATGGGTTCACCATCTTTCATACGAGTTGTGATCATAAAGGAGATGATTTCATATCGCTCTTGACGAGCACTCTGATGGTAGCGGTACATCAAATCTTTGTGCATCTCAAAAGGATAGTAGTCCTCATAGGAATTTTGGAGCTCGGCTATCATGGTGGCCATCATGATGCATGCCACTTTGGTAGCATCTCTTTCATGTGCCTCATATTCAGCAAACTCCTCAGGAGTAGCAGTTGGCTCAGGCTCCTTAAGCTCCTTGTCAAGAACGTATTCCTTGTTCTCGTAACGAGTGACCATCCTGATGTTTCTGATCCAGTCAGTAAAGTCGGATCCATCAAAGATGACTCTCCCACAGAGGTTCAAGAGAGAGAAGGATCCAGTAGGGTTTGAGCCAGGAGTAACATTGTTGGAAGACATCTAAAAGGAAGAAAGTAAGTTTAGTTTAGATATAGGGATAATCCTTAATAAAACACACAAATGTAGTATTAAGGCTAGGATCCAATCACAATATATTATAATCTAGAAGAGGGATGCCGTAATCCAAGTTATAACATATTTGAAAGGTAGGTGAATGACGATTCACCAATTTCCACCATGAAACGAAATATAAATTATTAGGTTTTATTTGGCTTTTAGAAATTCCTAGATTCTTTGAGATTCATTGAACTTTTCAATGGCATGTTTCAATCTCGAGTGTACCCTTCATGTTTTGTAATTGGGATACCGAGGATCACAAAACAAGGTGTGAAGTAACCATGCAAATTACTTGGTACCCTTAATGTTTTTCACTTAATCGTTGTGCCGGTAAACCACACGCGCTCCTTTTGACCTCATGAAAAAACTTAATTCACCCTTTTCTTTGCTTGTTATGTCCAAGTTAGTGTGCCGGTAAACCACACACGCTCCACCAACGACTTAAACAAGATGCAAAGTGTAATTTCATGGATTAGCACCTTATTCACATTTTTCCTAAAGTAACTAAGATTGGGAATTTATAAAACATTTAGTTACTTTATAATAATCATTATACTTTTAGTGACAATTTATAAGTCCTTGTCTTACCCGTTCGGCTAACGACCCTCCACCAGTCAAGCAAGCGGTGGGTGAGAGTGGACACCCATTAAGTCGCCATTTAATAGGCAACAACCTTATACCCACCTTATAGACCAGCTTCGTGAAAAAGGCATACTAGCGGTAAGACGGCTTTTTTCTTACACACACACACACACACACAGATATATATATATATATATATATATATATATATATATATATATATAATTATTAAATCATAATACTATAAGTATAAGGGTTGAATTTTAACTTTTAAAATTCTAAGGGTTGGAACTAAAGTTTTAATCAAGACTTTACTTGTTCCAAAACTTGAGGGCAAGTTTTGTAAACTTTCAAAACTTTTCATTTCTTGTAACTTATGATTTTATTAGGGTATTTAAAAATGAAGACTCTTCATTTTATAACCCATGAGTTTTTTTAATGGTTTTAAAGCAAAGTGACTTTTGGTTTTCCATAACTTGAGGACAAGTTAAGGACTCCATTAAAACATATAAAGATCATGAATCAATCTACCACATAGGTTACAAATAATTCCTATGATCATCTAAACATCATAAGATCAAGAACATGAATATGAATACTTTCATGAATCAAAATTTACACTAAAAACTTGTAATTTTGATAACTTGTTGTTGTAAATGGATTAGCATAAACATTAATCCATCTAAAACATGTTTACAAAAACCAAAACAATTTAGGGTAATGTTTCTAGTCCATTTCCAGCAACTAAAATCGAAATTCTGAACCTGCAACTTCTATTCGTCGAGTGCATGAACTGACTCGACGAGTAGCTTGAATTTGGTCATGGACTCGTCGAGTCCCCCCATGGACTCGGCGAGTTCATACAGGCAGAAAGTAGAAAAATCGATTTTTTCAAGCAGTTTGCACAAAAATCAAACAAGCAAGCCTAGGCTCTGATACCACTGATGGGTTTTGAGCATTCTAACACTTCCTAAGTGTACATGCAACCCTAATAACCTTGGATCTATGTTTGTCTAATTATCATGCAAAGTTGATTTCCAAGGCTAGGATCCTATCTAGCATACATGGGGAACAATTTTAACTTAAATAATAGATAGAATTACATACCTTGTTGTTGTGGGTGTTCCTTGAAACCTTATGAGCCTAGCACCCCAAGTGTGATGCCTTAAATGCTTCACACAACACCAAATGTTATGGAGTAAACTTGGAGAGAATATATAACACTCAAAATCAGCTCTAGCCCTCTTGTATCTTGTCTAACCGATTTTGGGGAGAACACTTGAGCTTTATATAATGTTGACACATCTAGGGTTACACCCTAATGTGTCATGACTCTTCATTTCCATGACCCATGGGTTTGTAACTCCCATGGATCCTCCATGGAGCATCCAATGGGTCTAACCCAACTTGATTATCCATGGAGCCTCTTTGCCCACTATATAAGTTATGGATGATTTACATAATCAATCCATACATTTAATGAGTTGTCTTTTGATCACTTAATTAATTCTAAATTAATTCTTGATCAAACTAATTAAATAATATTATTAATATATTAGAACTTATAGTAAATTAATAAACCATACGTGTTATTTCTCTCATTTAGTTTATCCAATTGCATGGTGCCATGCAACCCAAATGGACCATGCCGGGTCGGGCCAAGTATTTACCAGAAATAGCTATGGACTTAGACACCTCATCCAACACAAGAGATATCTTATTATGACAGATATAAAGTTCTAGTAAGTGATAAAACAGGAAGGAGTTATCAAAGCAGATAAACTATCGCTAAGGAAGGAGTGAGTAGCACCACTCGGAATGAATTTCTACAACATACTCAGCTCTGGCTAAAATACTCCCATAGTATTTTATGTTTCGCAGCAACGATGGATCATTGTTTGGATATCACGTAAGTTTTAGGCATGCTGCACACCACAGTCATTCCCAAGCACATGTTGGTCGTGTCTCGAATGAATATAGTTGACCAGGATATATTGACCCTAGACACCACTACATAACTACCCAGGATTAACCGCAGCATACAACACCCAATTACTTATGTTTTTTTCTACTCGAGGTTATGGATTTCGACGGCTAGGTATACTTGTATACTTTTGAAAATACTTATATTTTTAAGTATACTTTTAGTTCAGAGCACTTCGGCCCCTTAGTGTTTATAGTCTTATACCATGTAAGGTTTGGTATACTAGTTCACTATAAACAGGGGCTTTGATACCAATCTGTCACACCCCGAAACTGGTGGCGGAAACGTTCCGGGGTGGAGGACGTCATGCAAAGTATCACAACCAATGTACATAGCAAGCATAGTAAACACAAAACATTACATTACATAGGAATATTTACATTTGTTTGAAAGTAAAGTGTTACAAGTGTTATACATATATATCATATGTTTAAAAGCTAAGACGAGTCTGCTAAATGCTCTGTCTTATCTAAAAGATTGCAGTGTACCTGTCTAATGTGGACCTGAGAATACAAGCAGTTTGAAAATCAGCATAAAGCTGGTGAGTTCATAAGTAGTTTGTTTTCTGAAAATGAACAAGTTTCCTTTGATTTCTGAAAAAAATTTGTTATCCAAGAAAATCCCATATTTTCTTATAAGTAAAGTATAGTTATCCGTTTGTTATACGATCTAGTTATGTATAGTTTGTTATCCCAAGAAAAACCCTTATTTTCCTTATAAGTTTGTAATCGGTTGTCGGTTATGGATGTAATGAACAAGTATCTACCATACTTAAGGTGTTTGTGTAATGTTTTCTGAAAACCCGGTTATCCTTGAAAAGTACATTAGTTTTAACACTTATATAAAACTAATAAGTAAGTAGAAAATTATTCATAATCTAAATTGTGAGCATCATAACCATACAATATACTAGATAAGGGTCAAAATAGGGACCAATATCATTTTATGACTTTTGTCACCCTTGAACCTTTCAGTTTAACTGTAGCTAGCAGCCAGGTGCGGGGTTGTCAATCCTGTATAGATCTATACACTCAAGTCACGCTCTCCCTCTAGGAGATTCTGGTTACGGGGGTAGTCCTACACTCTCGTAACTAGGGGGAGTGTTACCAAGGACGTGTCTCCAATATTAAGATTAATGAATTTTAAAAGTAGTCCTTTACTCTCCAATCTAGGGGGAGTATTACCAAGGAAATTTAAAGAGTAATTACATGGAAAACTCTGTTTATTAGCCCTTCACTCTCGTAACTAGGGGCAGTGTTACCAAGGACTGGTCTAGGTTCTAAGTTTAATGTTATTGTTCCTCCACTCTCGTAACTAGGGGGAGTGATATCAAGTACGTTTTAAAGTTCTAAGGTTCATGCTTTTAATAGTAATGATATGGAAATTCATTTGTGAAATATAAAATGTAACATTTTAAAACGAGTGTCACAAATAGTTTGAAGGGTTACTCTGCAAGTTGAACGATTGGTTAATACAGTTTCCAGTGTTAAAAGCATAGAAAACATGAAACATTTCAAATGAAATCATAAGTTTGAGTACAAGATTTCCTTGTACTTTTGCTTGTATTCCCCCGTGAAAACATGGAAAAACATAGGGGTATGAACTCACCAGACGAGAACCCATGAGTTTACGGCCTGAATATGGAGTTTGATCTTCAAGAGTACACTCCTAAAGGAGTTTTCGGCCCTAAGACCATGAACCCATGAGTTTACGGCCGTAAACTCATGGTGGGGGTGTTCTTGGGTGCTTAATGGTCTTATCACTCTTGTGGGGTGATGCTAGGCTTAGTTTTAAGGAATTGGAATGGAACTTGAACAACATAAGGACCATTAGAGGAGTTTCCAGCAGTAAACTAGGAGTTTACGGCTGTAAACTCTTATGTACCCTTTCTTATTGTGTTTTGGTGGTCCTAGGTCAAGCACACGTGTTTCTAGTCCAAAGTAGAAGCCATGGAAGGAAGTTAGGGTACTATTTGACCACTACAAAGGAGTTTACGGCCCAGGAACCATTCCTTGGGGGGTTTATGGCTGTAATCTCCCTAGGGGATGGTTTCTTTCATGTTTAAGGTCCCTAACACATTGGTGGATGATTCTAGACTTTATTCCAAGGCTTAGGAGGTGTTTAAGGGGCATTTTAACACCTTAAAAGGGGTTTACGGTCTAAGAAATGGTGTTTATGGTCCAAGCTTGTTCTTGGGCCATAAACTCTTGTTTACCCCTCAAATGATAAGGTTTTGGTGTTCTAAGTCCAGTATTGTAAGCCCCAAAGTTGTATCTAAGCTCCAAAAGTGGTTTGGAAGGGTTTTGAGGCTCAAAACCCCCCATTTATGTGTGTTTGTGGCATAAGCATGTTCATGGGTCGTAAACACATGTTTTTGGTCCTATTTCATGATTTTTCCATGAATTTGAAAGCTAAACATGTTAATCTATGAGCTAGGATGGATAACTAACCGATTTGGAGCTTGAATCGGGTGGTTTTTTGATCAAACTTGAGTTTTTAGAGAGAGATTAGAGAGAGAGAGTGGAAAAGCTTCAAATAAAGCCCACTCAACTTTATATATGGTTCAGGTTTGAGGCTCGGTGGAATTCTACCCGATACTGACGTTAAACGGGGCTTTTGGTCGTAGCCGATTAAGTTGCCATAACTTGACGTGGTCGAAACTATAAATTTTCCAAATAATTATTTGGGATGTTTTCACACATTTATAATGTGTTGTGACACTTATGATGTCAAATTAAGAAGTCCCAATTTTATTAATTTAAAACAAAGTTAACGGAAACATTGGAATGTAACGGCTTTACTGACAGAAATGGGTTACAGTGACGGAAAGTTTTCGGGTTGTCACAGAATGAAAAGTTCTTCTACATAATATAAGTACGAGATTACACAGTCTTGGACTAAATATCAGAGGTAAAATATAGGAAGATCTTAGTGGACTTATGTTAAACATATTTTGAGACTCTGGGATAAGAAGTATTTGATCTCGGATAGAGAATGAGATGAAAGTTCAATACCGTTCCGGATTTAAATTATGAGATGATCTTCTTGTGATAATTATGAAGTAAGTAAAAAGATTAATACCAATATGACTATATTGGTCATGAACTCCATATGAAAAAGTGAGTTGTACAACTTATAACTACAAGAGATTGTTAGACAAAAAGACATGTAAAATGACCCTATTTATTCCAAGAGGTAACAGTTTCAAGATGGGTTAAAATTTTGACTTCGAACTTTTTACTTTCTGATGTTTCCATCAGAGAGTGCATGCCTCTTGAAAGAACTGAGGATCAGGCATCATCATACCCATTTTTTTCAGAAAACCAGTGAATTTCGTTTCATCTAATGTCGTGGTAAAGACATCAGCAATCTCATCATTAGATGGAACAAAAATAAGTTCGATTTTACAATTTAAACCATGATCTTTAATTAAATGGTACCGTATGTCGATGTGCTTCGTCATAGAGTGCTGAATTAGATTATGTGAAATGCTGATGACACTTTGCGAGTCACAATAGATTGGGATTTGTTGAAACTAGTAACCATAATCTAGGAGCTATGATTTCATCCAAAGAACTTGAGAAGAGCAGCTACCAAATGACCACCCAAAAATTGGCAGCCACCAGATGTGCTTTTTCTATCCAATTGAAAATCACCATAATTCAAATCGGAATATTCTTGAAGGAGAAAACTTCCATTTGATGGGTACTAGATTCCGAGACACTTTGTACCTTTGAGGTATCAGAATATTTGTTTAACGGCCAAGAGATGAGACATTTTTCAAATAACTTGAAATATGGCACACAAGCATGTTGAAAACATGATGTTTTGATGAATTTTTGTAATATAAAGTAGTAGTCCAATCATTCCTCTATACTTCTTTTCATCAACAACAACACATGAAGGGTTCGAAAATATTTTGTGTCTGAAAATCATGGGTACCTTGGTGGAGGCACGGGTGTCCATTGAGTATTTCTTGAGGAGTTCCGAGATGTACTTTTCTTGAATGAAAATTTCTCGATTGGTTTGTTTAATTTGAAGACTGAGGAAAAAGCTCAATTCACGATTCATACTCATTTGAAAATGATTGATCATTATCTTAGCAAAGTCAGATACCATTGATGAATCCGTAGATCCAAAAATGATATCGTCAACATAAATCTGGACAAGCATGAGATGCTTTCCATTTGACCTTCGGAACATGGTACGATCTATAATACCTCAATGAAAACCAGAACGCTTAAGGAAGACAATGAGAGTCTCGTACCAGGCACAAGGAGCTTGCTTGAGGCCATAAACAGCTTTTAAGAGTTTGTAGCAGTAGTTCGGATATGAAAGATTGAAAAAACTAGGAGGCTATTGGAGATACACTTTTGTATCTAGTTCACCATTTAGAAAAGCACTTTTTTGACATCCATTTCGTAAACCTTAAAGCCTTTGTGAGCAGCATAAGCAAGAAAGATTCGGATGGCTTCAAGATGGGCAACTGAAGCAAAGGTCTCGTCATAATCAAGTCCTTCAATTTAGGTGAATCCTTTGGCCACCAATCTTGATTTTTTTCGAATGATGATTCTTGCGTCATCTGGTTTGTTTCGAGACACCCATCTAGTACCAACAATGGGAAAATTCCTAGGAGGAGGAATGAGAGTCCATACTTCATTTCCATTGAATTCTGCCAATTCTTCCTGCATGGTTGTAATCCAATCAGCATGTTCTAATGCTTCTTTGATGTATTTGGGTTCAACCCTTTAGATAAATACCAAAAAATGACATTCATTTTAAACACTTGTGGCAGAATGAGTTTGTACACCAATACTTGGATTTCTGCTAACTTGGTTTGGAGAATATTCCTTGCTCCATATATGTAATCTCGGGAGCTCTTGTGCAGCAGAGAATCCTATATCAACAATGGGGTTTTATTGCTCCCCCTGAATATTTTGAACTTGTGGATGATGCTCACCATGAACTTCTGAACAAGATAGGTTGTCATCATCTTCAAGTGAGAAATCGAAGAAAGTTACATCATCAACGATGTTGATCAGATCAAAGTAAAATTAAGCCGTTGCATCTTTGAATCTATCTACATTTGATTCAAGGGAAGGTTGACCATTCTCCCCCTAATCATGTGAAGGTTAAAGTGGTTCATAATAAAATGGAGGAAAGGGTGGAATCGGAGCTGAAACGTTTTGGGAAACATGAACAGTAGAGGATGAGATTTTCCTTGATCGAGATTCCGAATCAAGAGCTATTTATGAAGGTCCGAAAACAGTTTCAAAATCAACTTCATGAATTATTTTAAGGTTCCTACATTCTGGTGGAGGAGCATCGGACTCCAGAACATTAGTCGTAACATGGGTTGAGGTAAAAATTGCGAACGCAATTGTCATCAAAGGTAACATTAAAGCTTTCTTCTAGAACTCAATTACAATGAATAAGATGTAACATCCCGAATTCAGGTGTGCCTCTTAAACCCTTCTCCTTTCCCCAAGTTGCCAAGATAAGCCCCATAAATGAATTGTTAGGATTGTGAGTACCTTGGGTGTACTGAAGTGTACGTTGCGCGTACTCACGCGCTTAATTTTAGATGCGGACTCGCCTCGGTACACTGGGCATACCCAGGGTTACGCTGGGCGTAGCGATCCCAAGTGTAAACCCAAATTTGGGCTTATGCAATATAAAAGGAGTGTTATGGCCTTCACCTCAGCCCCATTTCAAAGAGTGAAACCCTAATAGAGAGTCCTCCTTTATTTTTAGCTAGTGTGTTGGTGTTCTAAGTTTCAAAGTGTCATTTCTAGGTGGTGGAAGAGAAGAAGAGGTCATTTTGGAGGCTAGGAGTTGTGGGAAAGAGTAGATCCAAGCATTTCAGAGGTTGGAGATTCTTCCTGAGGAAAAAAGATCAAATCCTGACTTGTCATTTGTGTGGTGTGCTTCTTGGACCAATTTATAGGGTTTTTAGTCCCAAGATGGAGATTTTATGAGCAAATGGTCTCCATTGGCCTAGATCTATCATATTTAAGGACTATAAGAGTTGTATGTTCATAAAAATGCAATCTTGGACGTGGATATTGAGCCATGCATGAGATCTAGACCTTTTGAGGTGGAAGGAAAAGTGTTAGAGGGTGTAGGGACCTTTACAGCCATGCAAAGGCTTAAAGGTTCCGACTTTATGGGATAAGAGGTTTAGAAAGAGTCAGATCTGGAAGTTGAATGAGTGTCTTAACCGTTTAAGACCAAAAACCAAGGAAAGGATGACACTAAGACTTACACTGGGCGTAACTCTCATTACGCGCAATGTAAGGGGTTGAGACCCCGTTTGTGACTTGCCAGCATATGCCCCGCATACAGAGAAGGTACGCGCCGCATCTCCATTCTGTTGACTTCCATTGACTTTTAGGGTTTTGGTCAACCCTTGGACTTTTAGGGTCGGGGAGGGGTAAAATGGTCTTTTAACCTTCTATGGAATTGTAGAGTGGATTTAATCTAGCCTATGAGAGCCATTATTTATTTGAGGGTGTTGTTTTGCGTTTAGGTGGGGGATAGATTAGTGTGTTCGAGTTCGAGATTATCCGAGGTGAGTCATCTCACTATACTTTACCATGAGTGGTAATTAGAGTTATACGACAGAGTATCTTGTATGCTATTTATGTGATTGTGATGCACTGCATTATTTCTATGTGATTTATGTTGTGTATGTTCCAGTGTTTACAGAGTTAGAACCGGAGGGTTCACAGAGTTAGGACCAGAGGGTCCACAGAGTTGTAGCCTCGAGTGGCTAATATGTGTTATATGTGGCATTTTAGGGAACTCACTAAGCATTTATGCTTACAATGTTGTGTTATGTGTTTCAGGTATTAGTGAGGATCGCGGGAAGGCGTCGGCATGATCAGTACACACACGAGGAGTTTTTATGTATTATTATCTTGGGTTGTGTTTCTATGGTTGTTATATTATACAATGACATTTTTATAATATTTATGAATGAAAGTATGTTTTTGGGAAATGTAAAAATTGTTTTGAAAAATTTGGGTGTTAGAAGTTGGTATCAGAGCCTTGGTTTGAGGGATTCGGGTGCACCTTCGGGCGTATCTGAACTCAAACTGAGGATTTGAGAGATTTTAAAAGTAAAATTCACAAAATTTTCTCAAGAGTAAAATGTTTTTGAAAGAGCGGAGCAGAGCAGTGTGTACGATCAGCCAGCCCCCAAACTGTGATTTCTCAAAATACCCTTTACATTATGAGTTATGAGAAATGTTATGATATGATATGCATGCTATAATAGGCTAGGTATTCTTATTAGGACTAGAGTGGCCTGACTTGTGATGCCTTAGCTTAGGGGTTTTGCTAGTAGATGCTTAAGAGCGAGTAGATAGCAGCAAGGAGCTATGAGAGTAGACTATGCATAGTGAGAATAGAGTACTTGGGACATGGGATCCTAGGAGGAGGACTTGGGATGAATATTGATGCGGTATGGACGGTAGTATTGGGACCGTACTACTGAAGACACAGGAGCAGTGCGCAGCCCAAATAAGAATCCTTAGGGTACCAGGGAACGTGTAGGGTCAAGTTATCGAGTGCGTGTATGTTCGAGCAAGTCTCTGATATGTTCTATGCTGTATTTCAAAGACATCATGGTGAGCGATAAGGAGCTCCGTCAGATGATCCATGAGGAGGTGGCTGCAGCCATCCGTCCAGAGATTCCAGAGATGTTTGGGTCTATCAAGACCACTCTGATTGAGACTATCAATGAGAGATACGTGGCAGTTACTAAGGCTGCAGCCGCTGCAACTACTGCAGCTGTTGCTGCTGCCAGATCTTAGGGTGGCGATTCGTTGTTGTTCCAGGAATTCAGCAACACAAAGCCACCAAAGTTTGATGGGACACACAATCCGATCGCTGCGATGAGATTGGTTTATAATATTGAGGGATGCTTCTATACATGTTCATGTCCAAAGCATCTGAAGGTCCGGTTCGCGCTGAACCAGCTTCGCTTGGGAGCGAAGGACTGGTGGAAGCTTGTGACGACGTACTTTTCGTCTGCTGAGCTTGTCGCGGTGACCTGGGAGAGGTTCACTACTATGTTTCGTGATGAGTACAATCCCCCGGTGGACAAGGAATGTTTGGCCCAGGATTTTCTAACCCTCAAGCAGGGTACTGAGTCTGTTACAGTGATCATCAGGATGTTCCATGAGAGGGCGATGTTCTGCCCTGAGCACGTGTCTACCGAGCAGGCACGTATGAGTCGGTATTTGAGTATTCTGAGGAGAGACATACAAGAGTTCGTGACAAACTCGTCATACCGAACATTTTCCAATTTTTAGGCAAATGCTCGGAAGAGGGGGATAGAGCTGGAGACTCAGGTTAGGGAGGGGGCGGAGTGTCAGGGGAGGGATCTGCGACCGGCTCAGTCCTAGCCGGCAGCCAAGCGGGCCAAGCCCACTGATTCGAGATCAGGGAACCAGAAGGTCCATACTTGTGGCATGTGCGGCAAGGGTCATGAGGGAGTGCGTAGAGCAGGGTCTTGCTACAAGTGTGGCAAGGAGGGGCATATGGCTAAGGATCGCCCCAAGGGATTTGTAGTCTGTTTTCACTTCAACCAAACCGGACAATGGAAGGTCGAGTGTCCGCGGCTGAAGGGATCTGCCCCTGCTGCTGTTTGAACTACCGAGAGCCGGCCGGTGAAGGCCGAGGCACCGAAAGCACGAGGGAGAGCTTTTCAGTTGATCATGGAGGAGGCCCGCGTGCCGCCTGATGTTGTGGTTGGTATGTATTCTTTCTCGTATTTTCTATGATGTTTATGATATGGTGTTTATATTATGTTATGCGTAGGTACTTTCCTTGTGTGTTTTGTGCCTGCTTTGGTGTTATTTGACTTGGGTGCGATTCGGTCTTTTGTATCATTAGCCTTTAGTCAGCACATCAGTATCCATCGAGAGGCATTGAGTCGACCTTTACAAGTTTTCATAGCTAACAATAGAGCAGTGTATGCCATGGATGTGATTTGAGGATGTGTACTCGACATCTTCAGCATTGAGTTTCCGATTGATTTGGTCTTGATTGCTATGGGTGATGTCTGTGTCATTGTAGGCATGGACTGGTTGAGTAGATTTGGAGGGGTTATCGACTGCGAGCGACGGCTGGTGAGCATATGAGACCCTAGTGGGGGAGTTCTTACGGTTTTTAGTGAGGGTACCCGTTCTGGGTCAGCATTTTGTTCAGCCGCAAGAGCGAGGTAGAGTCTACAGCAGGGTTGTACTGGGTTTTTGGCTTATGTGGTGGATCCGAGAGTAGGTGCAGAGAGACCGAGGTCGGTCGATGAGGTCCCGATAGTGCGTGAGTTCTCGGATGTTTTCCCCGAGGAGTTGTCGGGTGTGCCTCCCGAGAGGCAGGTGGAGTTCCGTATCGATTTGGTTCCGGGGGCAGCACCTATCGCCAAGGCGCCCTATCGCCTTGCACCTCCAAAGATGCAGGAGTTATCCTCGCAACTTCAACAGCTGCTGGGAAAGGGGTTTATACGGCCAAGTAACTTGCCGTGGGGAGTGTCGATCCTTTTTGTCAAGAAAAAGGATGGGTCACACCGGATATGCATTGATTATTGGGAGTTGAACAAGCTGACGGTCAAGAACCATTACCCCTTAGCGAGGATTAATGATTTGATTGATCAGTTGCAGGGAGCGTCTTGGTTCTCCAAGATTGATTTTAGGTCTGCATATCATCAGATGAGGGTGCGTGATGAGGATATCCAGAAGACACCATTCAGGACTCGTTATGGGCATTACGAGTTCCTGGTGATGCCTTTCGAGCTCACTAATGCACCAGTGGAATTCATGGACCTCATGAACAGGGTGTGCAGTCTGATGTTGGATCGTTCAGTAATCATGTTCATTGATGATATATTGGTGTATTCAAGATCTAGAGAGCAGCATGAGGAGCATTTGAGGGCGATCCTCGGAGTTCTGAGATCGGAGAGGCTTTACGCCAAATTCTCCAAGTGTGGTTTCTGGTTACGAGAGGTCCAGTTTCTAGGACACCTCATCATCTAGAACGGGATATTGGTCGATCCGGCCAAGAGCGATGCGGTGATGAGTTGGGAGGTGCTGAGATCCCCCTCATAGGTCAGGAGTTTTCTGGGGCTGGCCAGCTATTATCAGAGATTTATCAAGGATTTCTCCAAGATTGTGATTCGTCTCACCAAGTTGACTTGGAAAGCCATAACATTCAATTAGGGTCCAGAGCAGCAGACATTGTTCGAGACACTTCGCCAGAGACTATGCAAAGCCATAGTATTAGCCCTCTCGGAAGTGATGGAGGACTTTGTGGTATATATTGACGCATCTATATCGGGTTTGGGTGTAGTACTTATGCAAAGGGGACATGTGATAGCATATGCATTGAGGCAGCTAATGCCTCATGAGATAAGGTATCCCACCCATGATCTAGAGCTAGGGGCAGTAGTGTTCTCCCTCAAAATCTGGCATCACTATTTGTATGGGGTTCGGTGTACTATATACATGGACCACAAGAGCTTGAAGTATTTGATGGATCAACCCAATTTGAATATGCGCTAGAGGAGATGGTTAGACGTGGTAAAGGATTATGAGTGTGAGATCCTGTACCAACCGGGCAAGGCTAACATGGTAGCCGATGCCATGAGTCATAATGTAGAGGGTTCCCCATTACGAGATGTTGTTCTAAGGTTAACAGTGATGACCCCGGTGTTGGACACCATTCGGGAGGCCCAGGTGGAGGCCATGAGACTGGAGAACTGCAAGCGAGAGCAGGTGATTGGGCAGATATCCGAGTTCATTACTGATAGTTGGGGGCTTATGACCTTCCAGGGCTGGATTTGGGTGCTATTTACGGGTGGATCACGTCTCACTTTGATGGAAGAGGCGCACAGGTCGAGGTTTTCGATCCATCCCGGGGCCACTAAGATGTATTTGGATCTGAAAATAGACTATTGGTGGCCCTGTATTAAGAGGGACGTGGCAAGGTTTGTAAACAGGTGCTTGACCTATCGTGGGGTTAAGGTCGAGCACCAGTGTCCACATGGCAAGTTGCAGCCACTTGAGGTTCCCCAGTGAAAGTGGGAATAGATTTCCACGGATTTTATCACCAAATTGCCAAGGACTACGAGAGGCATCGATGCAATTTGGGTGATCGTCGACCGATTGATGAAGAGCGCTCATTTTCTTGCTATAAGTGAGAGCTCTTCCGCAGAGAGGCTGGCAGAGGTGTATGTGAGGGAGGTGGTATCACGACATGGTGTACCGATCTCTATTTTGTCAGATTGAGATGTGCATTTCACTTCCAGGTTCTGGAAGAAGTTCCATGAGGATTTGGATAGTAAGTTGCATTTCAGTACCGCTTACCACCCACAGATGGACGGATAGAGTGAACGGACGATTCAGATGCTCTAGGACATGCTTTGGGAATGTGTGTTGGAGTTTAGAGGGATCTGGGACATGTATCTACCTTTGGATAAGTTTTCTTGTAACAACATCCACCATTTGAGTATCAGTATGCCTCCTTTTGATTTATTGTATGGGCGGAGGTGTTGGACTCCCATCTGCTGGGGAGAGGTCGGGCAACGACTGTTGGGTAGCACTAAGTTAGTACTTCAGATGACAGAGCGGATACAGCAGGTCAGACAGAGATGGTTGACAGCTCAGAGTCACCAGAAGACTTACGCGGATAGGCGACGATCCGAGCTCGAGTTTCAGGTCAGAGATTTTTTTCTCCTGAAGATGTCTCCCTGGAAAGGAGTGATCCGGTTCAGGAAGAGGGGAAAGCTGGGGCCCCGGTACATCAGTCTATTCAGAGTGTCCCTGAGGGTGGGCAAGGTAGCATATCGTTTGGAGCTACCTACAGAGCTGAGCCATATTCATGATACCTTCCACGTGTCTCAACTGAGGAAGTGTATTGCAGATGAGTCGGCAGTGGTACCATTGGAGGATATTCAGGCAGATGCGAGCCTGAATTATGTTGAGAGACCGATCGCAATCTTGGATCGGAAGGTCAATATTATGAGGAACAAGGAGGTGCCTTTGGTTCAGGTCCAGTGGCAACATTGGAGAGGGTCCGAGCTAACTTGGCAGCCAAAGTCAGAGATGTGAAAGCAGCATGAGACTTCGATGGCGAAGTCTGGTTCTAGTGGGGGAGAATTGTAACATCTCAAATTCAGTTGTGTATCTTAAACCCATCTCCTTTCCCCAAGTTTTCAAGATAAGCCCCTTAAATGAATTGTTAGGCTTGTGAGTACATTGGGCGTACTGAAGGGTACGCTACGCATACTCGCGCGCTTAATTTTGGACACGAACTCTCCAGGGTTACACTGGGCGTACCCAGGGTTACGCTGGGCGTACCCAGGTTTACGCTGGGCGTAGCGAGCCCAGGTGTAAACCTTGATTGGGGCTTGTACACTATAAAAGGAGTGTTATGGCCTTGACCTCAGCGCTATTTCATAGAGTGAAACCCTAATAAAGAGTCCTCCTTCGTTTTTAGCAAGTGTGTTGGTGTTCTAAGTTTCAAAGTGTCATTTCTAGGTGGTGGAAGAGAAGAAGAGGCCATTTTGGAGGCTAGGAGTTGTGGGCAAGAGTAGATCCGAGCTTTTTCAGAGGTTGGAGCTTCTTCCTGAGGTAAAATGCTCAAATCTTGACTTATCATTTGTGTGGTGTGCTTCTTGGACCAATTTCTAGGGTTTTTAGTCCCAAGATGGATACTTTATGAGCAAATGGTCTCCAATGACCTATATTTATCATATTTCAGGACTATAAGAGTTGTATGTTCATAAAAATGCAATCTTGGACGTGGATATTGTGCCATGCATGAGATCTAGACCTTTTCAGGAGGAAGGAAAAGTGTTAGAGGGTGTAGGGACCTTTACAGCCATGCAAAGGCTTAAAGGTTCCAAATTTATGGGATAAGAGGTTTAGAAAGAGTCAGATCTGGAAGTTGAATGAGTGTCTTATTAAGACCAAAACCAAGGAAAAGCCGAAAATGAGACTTACGTTGGGCGTAACTCTCAGTACGCGCAACGTAAAGGGTTGAGACCCCGTTTGTGACTCGCCGGCATACGCCTCGCATACAGAGAAGGTACGCGCCGCATCTGCCTTCTGATGACTTCCGTTGACTTTTAGGGTTTTGGTCAACCCTTGGACTTTTAGGGTCGGGGAGGGGTAAAATGGTCTTTTACCCTTCTATGGAATTGTAGAATGGATTTAATCTAGCCTTTGAGAGCCATTATTTAATTGAGGGTGTTGTTTTGCGTTTAGGTGGGGGCTAGATCAGTGTGTTCGAGTGCAAGATTATCCGAGATACCTGAGGTGAGTCATCTCACTATACTATACTAAGAGTAGTAATTAGAGTTATATGACAGAGTATCTTGTATGTTATTTATGTGATTGTGATGCACTGCATTATTTCTATGTGATTTATGTTGTATATGTTCCAGTGTTTACAGAGTTAGAACCGGAGGGTTCACGGAGTTAGGAACAAAGCTATAGCCTCGAGTGGCTAATATGTGTTATATGTGGTATTTTGGGGAAATCACTAAGCATTTATGCTTACAGTGTTATGTTATGTGTTTCAGGTACCAGTGAGGATCGTGGGCGCTGGCATGATCATTACACACACGAGTAGTATTTATGTGTTATGATCTTGGGTTGTGTTTCTATGGTTGTTATATGATACAATGACATTTTTATAATATTTATGAATGAAAGTATGTTTTTGGAAAATGTAAAAATTGTTTTGAAAATTTTGGGTGTTACATATGAACTCGATAAGCCTTTGATTTTGCAGAGTAACCAAAAAATATTTTTTTTCATCAACTTTGGGTTGAAACTTTGTAAGTTGATCACGGTTATTTTTTATGAAACATCGACATCCAAAAACGTGAAGAAAGTAGATACTTGAATTTCTCCCATTCATAGCTTCGTTCAGTGTCATGTTGAGGCGTTAATTGATGATATTATTGTTCTGAGTGAAGCATGTAGTTGAAAAAGCTTTAGCCCAAAGATAGAGGGGAATATTTGCAAAGTTAAACATGGATCGAGCAGCTTCAACAAGTATTCTGTTGCGTTGTTCTACTACACCATTCTATTGCGGAGTGTATGGAGCTGAGAAGTTGTGGTGTATACCTTTTTTGGTGAGCATGTTTTCCAGGGATGCATTGGTGAACTCTGAACCATTATCAGTTCGAACTCGTCTTACTGGAAGTTTGATGATAACTTCGATTCCTTTGATAAAGTTGAAGAGTTTGTAAGTTGTTTCTGACTTGAGTTGTAGGAAGAAGAGCTAGGTGAACCTATTAAAGTCATCCACAATCACAAGAATGTATTTTTTGTGATGTATACTTTCTACTATTGATGGTCCGTATAAATCAATGTGTAGGAGTTCTAACGGCTTCGAGATGGTTTTTTGATGATAACCAGATGTCCCTTCTTCGATTTCTTTCCACACTCACATGTAGCACATAAATGATCATTTTCAAACTTGAGGAGTGTCAAACCTCTTACCATTTCACCGGAAACATGATCATGCATATATCGGAAGTTTAGATGAGCATGTCTTATGTGTCATAACCAACTGACATCTGGAACAACTTTTCAGAGTAAGCAGAGCTGGGGCTTGCCAATGATCATGTTAATGTAAAGTGCATACATGTTATTGTTGCAGTTTGACTTGATTAAACATTCTTTCTGGTCTTCACTCATGACATAGCCATGTTTCTTGCAGAATTCAACTCGTCGATTCGCATCAGTGAGTTGAGCCATAATTATCAAATTATACTTCAAACAGCTACATATGCCACATTTGAAATGGAAAAGTTTCCATTTGTAACGATGACATAACCTCTTATCGAGAGTTGGAGTCGTTGCCATATGTCACGTAACCAATATTTAGTAAAAGTTTGAAATCTTGCAGAAAGTCCTTCTGTCCTGTCATGTTCATGGAGAAAGCACTATCATTATACCGTATTGTTTCTTGCTCTTAACCACAGAGTGCCTACAAAATTAATGAGTGGTGGAGTTTTTAGGCTCCGAGTTAGGTTTTGGGACAAGGGCATGGGTTTTGGACTTTGGTTGTGACTTTTGAGAAACAATAGTTTTAGAGAGTTTATTCCAAGATTCTTTTGGAAACAAATAGAAGGACATGGTTCCCTCAACTATCGTAGTTTTGGAACAACTATTCTTGGATCAACAACTTCCGAATCATTGAGAATAACTATATCTTTCAAAGTTGCAGTTTCATTTTTGGGATTTTTCACTTTCCATACTAGATTATGTTTTGAAGACTTTTCATAAATTGTTTTCTTAAAAACTTGTTCTTTGTTTGATGAAAAAAATGGTTTTGAAATCTGTTGAGGTTTGAAAATCGTGTCATCAGATTTGGCTATAAAAACAGATGAAACAGTCCGTGAAGAGTCAATTCTGACAGATTGAGTATCTACAATGGGCTTTTTTAAGGTGGGGTTAACTACTTTCTTATGTTGTGACTGACTGAGAGGATTAGATGGGCTTTTGAGAATCTTAGTGGATTCGAAGGTGTTGTGACTCCTAGTTTGTGGATTTGGAGTCCAAGACATACTCTTTTTGGAGTTCTCAAGGAACCTAGAATTTTGTCTTGATTTAATTTCCTTTTTGTGAGCATTTTTCACTTCTACCTTAGGATTGACAACATCATTCCTATTTAACATGGGTTTCTTTTGGAGTTAATGGGAGACTTGAAGGTTTAACCAACAGAGAGGTTGTCAAACACAGCTTTGATTGGCATAAGTTTGGTTTTGGAGACCACTTGTGTATCAGACTCACATGGATTCGATGAATTATCATTGTCACTCTCTAATGATGCCCAAACAAACTCAGAAGTATCAGTTTCAATTGTCTCCAGAATGATTTCTTCAACAACACAATTGTTAGGAGGACTTTCGTTTGGAGTTTAAACAATGGTGCTTGGATTACTAGAGTGGGATTCCGAGGAATGATTCAGGTCTAGGTTTGTCACAGGAAGAAGCGGTGTGTAATCAGCACACTTCATAAATATATGTTGAAACTTAGGAATCGGTGAGGCAAATTGGTCAAAAATCTCAAGAAGAGGTGAAAAAGGTGAGACAAGGGTGTCTGAATCTTTGATGTTCGGAACGTCACCCATGAAATTTAGATTTTGCAACTCCTTCAAGTGACGAGCGATAGCTTTTGGAAAGTCGCTTACGAGACCAGGAGCTTTTGACCAAGGATGACGAAATTTGTGAGTCATTCGTTCATTTACTTCAAGAATGTCAATGGAATTATGCAAAGCATCTATTTTTAGCATTGATACGTTTCTTGTCGGAAATTAAAACATTTCTTTCAGAATAAGTGATTTCATATTTGTCTTTAAGAATGATACATTCATGTTTTGACTTTAAAAGCTCTCGTTCTAAAGACTCTATTTTCAACTTCTATCCTCGAAACATAACCTAAGATGACTTAATTCACAATGCTTCTTCTTACTGGCTTCTATAGCTGACTAGGCTTTGTAAATGTTGTTCATATCTAATTAGATCTGAGTTAGATAAGGTTCACAAAGAGATAAATCAAAATTATTGTCTATAATCATAGATTTTACCTATTGAATGATGCTTCTACCAGGTGCATCATTGGTAACCATGTAATAGTAGTTGGGTTCAACATCTTCACAATCTCCCTCTGATCCAGATGACTAGTAGCCTTCCCTACACTCAATTGTTTTTCTAGCCACTAGACACATGTTTATGCCAGTAGTCATGTCATCTTCATCTCCAAAAGTCCAATACCCTTCCATATCTCTTGATACAATGGTAACAAAATCCCTTTCACTCTCTACTATTTCTTCAGCTTGATGTGCATAGTAAGAAGAGTCTTTGATCTTTGGTTTCTGTGGGACTTCAGCTAAGTAATCTTTGGCATAGTGGTTCTCATGACCACATTTGTGACATACAATCTTGGGTTTGTCTGAATTCAGAATCTGTGAAGATTCCGAGGTATGATTTGGTGTAGGAAGGTTGGGTTTGTAGGTTGCAGGATTTTTGTAAGGTTTGTTGAAAGGTTGAGAATTATTTTGAAGATGATCATGGAAGCGGTTGTGATATGTCTGGTTAAAAGGACGATTGTATTTCATGGAAAGCAATGCAAACTCCTGTTGAAAGCGGAGTTCGGAGTCCATTTCTTTAGTATTGAGGTCATCATTCAACTAATAGTTGTTGTTTGTAGGAACAGGTATGACTGAAGGTGAGGGTTGAACAGGTGGGATACATGGAACAACAGTTGTGAAGGGGTCCGAGACAGTGAGGTTCGGAATCTGAGGATCATAAGAATTGAGAAGAGCTAAAGGACCTCCTGTGAGTTCTCATAGGGTTTGTGCAACATTTAATTCATGACATTGAAGCTCATCGAACAGTTGGTAGAGCTTCATCTTTCAAGTGGGGTTCAAACTATCCCATGAATTGTCATGTGGTTGATGATGATTTGGTATATGTTTGATGCTGAGGCAATAGATTCACCAGGAGTTGTAGTGAAGGTGCCGAACTTGTTAACAACCAAGGTAAGAAGCTTATCATTCATGTTCTTTGATCCCTCGGATAGATCTTGAAGTGTATCCCAATATCTTTAGTAGATTTACATAGTTTAATGTGCTCAAAGAGAGAAGGAGGAACACCAAACACCATTTCAAAAAAGGAAACTTGATCTACATGTAGCTTTTCGATGTCATCAGCAGTGAGAGATGCCTGACGCTGTTCATCTTGTCCTATGAGAGTCGCAGCAACATCTCTAACAATTGTTAGAACTGGAACATGTGGACCTTCTTTAACATGCCTCCAGATAACTTTCCTTTTTCTTTACCAAGTAAAAATCTTTCCATTATGACTTTCTAGTGATCATACTCTTCAACAACTAGCAATGGGGCATGAGAAGGGCAGCCCACACGATTTTCCATTTGCATTGAATACATTTGTTGAGAATTAGAAGCAACCATTGAAGTTTCAATATCTTAAGAAAAAGTGGTATATAGAAGAACTTTTACCCTGAACACAAAAATGATCAAAATATCAGGATAATCTCGAATCAATTATACTTTGTTCTTATGGATTCAAAGGAGAACCACTCAAGCTCTAATACCAATCTATGAGAACAAAGATATGATGCGCAGGGAAAAGGTTTGAAAACTCAAACGTTGAGTTAATGCTTAAGATCAATGTATGCTTATAATTATATGTTCCAGTTAAGTTTGGCAAGACTAGTCGAAACTGAATAGAGAAATCAACAAAGTACTTCAAGTATTAAATATGGAAATATGAGTATAATCAAACTAAAGACAATAAATAAACAAGGAGAATGTTTGAAAGAGTTTGATATGAGAGAAAAGTGAAAGTGAAGTAAATTCGAAAACGACTATCTTTGGAGCAACAATCCGTCATATTTTATTAACCCTTAACCACTGCTTATGTAGGAAAAGGAGTTACACCATAAAGACCAAAATACATACGAAGGACAAGATAAATAAGCTACATCTGACACTTTGATTATCCAACTTAACAAAATAACTTAGTCCTATTTAATTTTACATCATATAAAAGACAAGAATAATTAATGCGGATGGATTCACGATCTCTGAATATCTCTTCACTTCGGACCCCAAAAACTTCACTTCTGATTGTAATCACCATCTCAGACCATGACCATTTCAGACATAAGCTTGACTTCAGAACTCCAAAGGTTAGAGATAGCTAGACGTTCACTTTCATGTTCCAACAATAGGCCACTAGAATAAATAGATGTTGTAAGGCCTATGTTGTTTATACTTATGCTTTTGATTTGTATTGACAATGACATCTCAAGGTTTTAAATATAATGAAAATAAATTTCTTCTGAAATGCTTTGATAAATTCTTTAACATATTTTTGGGAACAAATTCCACAACATATTTCTTTAAAATTATACTCTGGTTTTAAAAAAATAGCATAAACAAATCGTTCTTTTCTGGCCATGAAATTGGGGATGTCACAGGTGATATCAGAGCATTAGTTTAAGCAAACTAGGAATTTGTAGGATTTCTAGTTTAAACTTAGAATAGAAAGCGATGATTGCGAGATGAGTGTCTACTATATTTTAGACACGAGCACTAGCTTATTTTCGTAAAGATACATAAATTATTATTATGGGATAAATGATTTATGTTATAGCTATAAGGATGCCTTATATGCTATCATTTGATCAGCTCTATGGTTTATTATGGATCGGATCTGGAAACTTCATGTGTTCAGATTTCTAAACATTCGACTACGATATTAGAATTAACATGTAACGTTACAGAGTGACAAGGACGATTTAAACGTCCATAATAAGTAAAGATCTAAATTCACCTAATTTGGTGTATAAATCGACATGGGGAGAACCTAAAGTGGATTCGAAAACTCAAATGGAAATAGGAACTAGTAGCCTCAACCCCAAGTGATTGAGCGTGCACCGGAAGTAGCAGTCGCAACGGAGTCAATCATGATGACAGGAGTACAAGCAATGATTCAGGTTATGATGGTCGAACAGAGGGAAAGGGTGAGGGAAATGTTTATGAATAATAGGTAAGAACCTACGATGCCTATTGAACAACCATAACTAAATAATGGATAGTCATATGACGGGAATTAAAGTAGAATCGTTGGTCAATCCGAACCGCCAATGGTTAGAAGGAATCACCAAGATGAAGGAATCAATAGGAGCGAATGCAAGTATAAGGACTTCACGACTTGCAAACCATCGGTTTTCACTGGGAAAGAAGATCTAATCAGAGTAATGGACTGGATCACTGAAATCGTGCTAGCCTTCATAACATGTGGTTTTAAGGGAAAGCTACAAACCACTTATCAGTGTGTCAGTTCAGAGGTTTCGTTGTTCGTTGGTGGAACACTCTGGGGAAGACCATAAGCCCTAATGAGCCAATACAGCTGACATGGGTAGAGTTCTTGTTACACTTTAAGCGCAAGTTCTGCTCGGCCCAAAACCTGCTAGAGCTAGAGAACCAATTCCTCACGTTGAAGAAGGGCAGCATGTCCATCAATGAATACATTGATGTGTTTACAGGAAAGATAGAGTTTGCTTTACGCATCGCCCCTGATGAGCTGACAAAAATCGATAAGTACGAAAAGGGACATCCAGGGGAGTACGTTGTGCTAGTACACCAGACACATACTCTTGAGGCATCTATATGGGCTGCCATGTCTGTTGAGTAGATGATCAAGGGAAGAGCCACCAGCAAGGTTGAAGTTGGTGAAAAGAGGAAGTTTTAAGGATCTTCAAGGTCCAACAAGAAGAGGAAATTCTCAAAGTTTGGTTTGAAGATATTTGGAGGAGGAGGAGGCAAATCTAAGTGGTGCAAGAAGTATAAAAAGAAACACTTTAGGAAATGTGGTGAGTAGGTGACTTGCTACAAGTATAGAAAGTCTAGCCATTACGCCAACGAGTGCACATCCAATAAGAGGGTGTGCTATGGATGTAACGAAGAAGGGAACATTTTGAAAGACTTCCCAAATAAGAAGGAGGTAGAAAGGCCTAACGTTCCACCAAGCCGAAGGCAAGACCTTTCCAGATGACACTCGAAGCCGCAAAGGATGCAACAGATGTTGCTTCAGGTACCTTTCTCGTAAATGAATTATCTTCCAATATATTGCTTGATTTGGGAGCAACTTAATTCTTTATATCACACAAATTTGGTGGAAGACTAGCATTGCCTATAGATAAACATGTTAACGCTCTAGTTGTAGAAGTTGTCAGTGGCAAATTCATATCTGTTAAAGATTGCATTAAGAACATCATCATCAACTTGAATAGAAATGAATTCCATGAGGAGCTTTTACCCATTAAGTTAAATATTTTTGACATTGTGTTGGGAATGCAAAAGAGCCATATCACTGATGAAAGCCAGAAAATGTCTAAAGGATGCACATCATACTTAGCATTTATGATCGATACAAGGAAAGAGAAGAAGGAGATACAAATATACTAGTGGTATGTGACCATCCGGAAGTTTGTACCGAAGATCTTCCTGGATTATCCCCTGATAGACAAGTGGACTTTCGAATAGACTTATTACCAGGATTGACACCAGTAGTGAAAGCGCCATACTGATTAGCACCGACGTAGATGAAGGAGCTTATGATGCAACGTCAAGATTTGTTGGATAACGGTTTCATTAGACCTAGTTCATCACCCAGGGGAGCTCCGATGTTATTCATAAAGAAAAAGGATGGAAGCATGAGGATGTGCATAGACTATAAAGATTTGAACAAGGCAATGGTGAAAACAAGTAGTCATTGCCAAGGATTGATGACATGTTCAATAAGTTGCAAGGTTCGAGCTACTTCTCAAAGATCGATCTTAGGTTAGTATATCATTAGCTAAAAGTAAGAGATCAAGATATTGAAAAAACTACATTCATAACAAGATACAGACACTATGAGTTCTTATTTATATCGTTTGGACTAACCAATGATCTAGCAACATTCATGGATTTGATGAATAGGGTTTGTAAACCATTCCTCGATAAATCCATGATAGTTTTCATAGATAACATTCTAATTTACTCAAAGAGCTAGCAGGATCATGGCAAGCATCTATGAGAAGTGTTAGAAGTTTTGAAGAATGAGAATTTGTATGCAAAGTTCTCCAATGGCTTATCCAAGGCTTTTCTTTGATAGTTGCCCCATTGACAGCTTTGACCCATAAAGGAGCAACATATACATGGAGTGAGAAACACGAAGAATCATTCGAGAAGCTAAAGAAGAAGTTGTGTGAAACACTAATTCTTTCTTTTTCTGATGGAGTTGAATATTTCACAGTCTATAGTGATGCTTTTGGAGTTGGGTTAGGATGTTTTCTAACTCAAATAGATAAGGTGATAGAATATGCATCTCAACAATTTAAAGAGAATGAAAAGAACTACCTCACTCGTGATCTGGAGTTGGCAGTGGTAGTATTCGCATTAAAGATATGGAGGCGTTATATTTACGACATGAAGTGCAAACTTTTCACTGATCATAAGATTCTCAAGTATCTCTTTAATCATAAGGAATTGAATATCGGACAACGACGCTGGCTAGATTTACTCAGAGATTACAATTGTGAGATACTTTACCTTTCTGGTAAAACAAATTTTGTAGTTGATGCTCTAAGTCGAAAAGTAAATTTGGAAAGAAAATGGATGAGAGCGTTAAGAATTGAAGTTGTCTCAATGATTGTGTAGAGCATCAAAAAATCTCAAGAAGAAGCCTTAGAAAAAAATGAGCAAAAGGAAAAACGTTTAAACAAAACATTAGTGTTCGGTACGAATGGTCAAGGATTGAAGGTATTCCAATATAGGATTTGGGTGCCTAAGACGGGAGGAGTAAAAAATATTTTGATGGAAGAAGCTCACAAGACCATGTACTCGATTCATCTCGGTAGCACTAAGATATATAGGGATCTGAAACCCTACTATTGGTGGCTGACGATAAAGCTCGATGTTGTAAAGTATGTGGCAGTTTGTGTAACGTGTGTGAGGGTTAAAGCACAACAGTAGAAACTGTATGGGATTTTAGAACCATTACCTATACCCATTGATAAATAGAGGACATCACCATGGATTTTGTGAATAAACTACCCAGGATGAAAGTGGAAGAACAGAGGTTTCCAAGTCAAGAACACTTGGGAGATGCTTGAAGATTCGAAGATTCTAGGCACAAATATGATGTTATTTATGTAAGAGATTCATGAGTTGAGTGAAGGAGTAAAGAGTATTAAAATGTAGGATGAAGATACTTAACTCGAGGGAATGCTCAAGAACAACTTGGAAATCTCGAGTTTAGATAGAGAAAGTGAGAGAGAGCAATGGGTTTGCTCTTTGGTGAAGAGTGAGTAAGGTGGAAGGAGAGATAAGGATTTTCCCAGATCTTTGATCAAGATAACTTGATGGAAAAGGAGGGTGAGGGGACAAGGAACAAACTAGGGATGATGGGATTCGTAACATAAAGCATGAATAGTGGTATGGAGTGGATATGGGAGGTTGCTTGTGTCATAGATTTATGGAAAAGTCAACACTCTACCACAAAATCTTATCCAATAGCTTTTTGCTTACATTAAGATTTTCCCTTAAAACTGATAATAATATGAATATATAGGGTCTTATATGTCAAAATATCAGTTTGGGTGAAAATCCCACGTCAAAATCATGAAAAACGAACTTAAAACGCGAAAGTGGTCGAAAACCGGGTAAAAGGAGCAATCTGCAAAGGTTTGGTCCAAGAAGGTTGAGCACCGAGAGTAGATTGTTCCGAGCAAAAGGGAGGTTCTGTCCTCATAGTGGTTTCATTCTTAAGGAATATTCGCAAGCGAAGGCATAAGGGTGCGAAGGCTAAGCTGGTCTCGGTCCGAAAAGGAATGTGAGAACCGAAGGTATGTTCGACCCGAGGAGACTCGCATGCGAAATGATCCAAAGGCAGTTTGAAGCGAAATGGAGTGAAGGGAGGGTTCGGTCTGAAGGGACCTTCGGTCCTCCGAGGTTCGATTCGGTCATAGGACTGGGTTCGCTTTCTATCATTATCAGTCCTAGTAGTTTCGATCCCTGTAGTTTTGGTTCTTATACCTTCGGTCCTTAGATCCTTCGGTCCTAATAGAGGGGTTTCGGTCTAGGAGGCTTCTTAGAGTTTCGCTTCTTAGGGTTTCGCCTCTAAGAGTGTTTCGCTTCTAAAGAGCGGTTTCACTATTAATCTTCTTGTTTTGTGCATGTTGGATATTATTCCTTTTATATATCATCTCAGATACCGATTTGTTGGAAATATAACAATCTGATCACCACAACAAAAGGCTCGGTTACCAGTTACTGTGTGACAGATATATCAGTTTAATATATAAGATATATATATATATATATATATATATATATATATATATATATATATATATATATAAAGAATAATAATTGCGGAATAAGTATAAATATGAAAGCTATAAATGACTGAAAGCTATAATAATATAAATGACCGTATTTAAATGACGTAAAGCTATAAATAATATAAATGACTGTATTTAAATGACTATATTTAAATGACATAAAGCTATAATAAAGTATATAAATATATAAATATATATCAAGTAGGTTCGTCAATAAATTGACTGAACTGGACTTATGGAGCGACTGGTCGATATTTGTTCTTTGAATGGACTGGTCGATATTGGGACTGTTGGAGTGACTGGTCGATATTTGTTCAAAGATCAATCCGGCATTGGATAAGTAACAAAAAGTTCATTTAAAGCTCGATTTTATGTAAAACAAGTGTTTACAAAAGGGTACAAAATACATGGGTTTATGTATTTGTAGTTGAAGTATTTTTGGGTAAAAACATGCACACGGGTCGTGTAAGATAAGGCACAAGTGACACGGGTCGTGTAGGAGGGTTTTGGAGGGTTTTCTTGAAGAATGATGCTAACACGGGGCGTGTTGATTTAGCCTTGCTGAACACGGGGCGTGTTCATGATGTTGATGCTAACACGGGGCGTGTTGATTTAGCCTTGCTGAACACGGGGCGTGTTGAGGTTCAGAAGTATGAAGAAGGCAATCAGAGGGCAGCACGGGGCGTGTTGATTTTGCCTTGGTTTTTAACACGGGGCGTGTTCGTGTCAGAGTCAATTTCGGGATTTTTGTGATTTGAAGGTAAGTTTTGTTTGTGATGTTTTGGCTAGGGTAATGGTGTTATGGTGTTTTGAGGATGTTTTCAAGGTTGTTTAGAGGTTGGAAGGAGGTTTATATAAGGTGGTAAAGGTGGTGAAATTTCTCATGAAGATGATGATGAATAGTGATGGGTTTTGTGGTTGATCTTGATGCAGAAGGTTTTGGGTTGTTTCATGGTTGTGTTTTGGTGTTTTGATGTAAGGAAAGTGTTTGGTGGTGTATGATGTGATGATCAAAGGTGGTGAAGATGAAAAACCTTTAGTTTCAATGAAGAAGATGAAGATGGTTGATGGTGTTCTTCATTTAGCTTCTTGTTTGATCTTGGTGTTCTTCACTTGGCTTCTTGTTTGATCTTGGTGTTCTTCATTTAGCTCCAGGGATTTGTCTTTGTTCTTGAGGAGGATGAAGATTTGTGATGTTCTTAGGAGAGTTTGTAGTTTGTAGAAGTGTTACAATATTACAAATGAACACACACACTCACACTACATACTCACGTATACATATATGCATTGAAACAAATATCTTCATCTAGTGTACTTGAGTGTAAGTTGAAGAGTATGGCTGGTCATGCAAGTTGATGTAGAGTAGGAGGCAAAAAACGTGGGTCTTCATTTGGCTTCTCATTTCCTTGACTTTGTTGACCATTTCTCCTTTGTTTGACTATTCAACATATATACAATATATATATAATACATATATACATATATAATACATACATATGTATATAATACATATATATATATATATATATATATATATATATATATATATATATATATTGTTGAAAATGTTTAGTCACACATATTTGTTTTCGTCATTCGTGTGTTTTCGTATTTTCCGTTTTATCACGCATTCATGCAACCTGAAATAACTGATAATATTTGTTAGATTGTATAAAAACAGTTCATCTTATTTCAGTTATGGTCACATACAAGGTTACATAAGAACATTTTTCAACAATTTCCCCCTATGTGATCATTGCTGAAATAAGGACAGGTATGATATAATCATATTGACAGTTTAACTTTTGAAGATTCGAGATAAAAGATTTGTCAATAGATAAGATATATATAAAACCATAGCAATTGATTTGAAAGTTTGTGACTTGGTTTAACATATCTTATGTAAAAGATTTTCAGAAATTTGTTTCCGAATCAAAGTCTCGGGTTCGGTTATCAAAGGGTAGCCATATATGTATCTAAAGAAATTTCTTAAGATTTTATAGCATTATAAATGATGACAAGTGGTTTAACAGGTCGATTCAGATGAACGCTCATAGGTATAGCTCACACTTCACTTGGGTGTTTGGTTGTTCTGGCAGCAGAACAAGTTAATGATCACTAAAAACGAGTGATATCTCTCTCTGACGACTCACACTCATATTGGAGGTGTTCAACTATGCTTTTCCTGAAAGGTCACTTAGTCTCATTATTAGATAATCAATCACATAAGACTGGTTTCGGCATTACTCAGTGGGTTTCTTGATTCATACCATTTAAGTTCACTCTCCCTCCGTCGGGAAATACATGTAGAGGGGTTTAGCAATTTTCATAGTGCAGTTTGCAACTAAGAGTCTTCAGTGATGAAGGCTACAGTATCCCGGGAAATCCATTGTTGTTGCAGCTTTTTCATTGATGGTATCCTTTTTGTTGATCAATATCTATTTGTTGTAAAATGATATTTTGTTTTAGCATCGAGAATTTGCTACATTTGAGAAAATTGGGATTTTTGAGAGTATCTATCTTGCGGGATTAAGATATCCTTTTTTGTGAAAAATGGTAAAAAACAGATCACGAGATCTTTTGATGTTTGCTTTGAAATAACCATTTGGTTGAACTTTGTTTGAAAATACCAAATGTAGAATTTTTTTTTGTTTCGTTTGGTATTTCTTCGGTGAATGATTTAGCTTTCTTGTTGATTCTTCTTTCTCTTGTTTCGTATTTTCTTGTTGATGGATCACGGGATCTCAAGACATCATTTTTGGTTGGCTTATATCTAGGTAGGGATTAGTGGCATAAAAGACAGTTTGTCTAGTATGTAAGAAATGAATGTATCGTCCCTGGTCATTTTGATATCTAAGCAAAAATGAGACCGTGACAAGGTATAATCGGATATACCTTATAAGCAATAGTGACACACCTAAGCTCACAAGAAATGAATTCCACAATGATTCAGATTGATGAGGCACAAATTCTCACATGGGTTTTTGTTTTCATCTGAACCTCCTAACCTTATGTCCCTTTTTAAAATCATCAATAATGAAATAAAATTGAAGGAAATAAAGTTATGTACATTATGAAAAGTAGGAGATTTGAACCTTCACTCCAATTGAGAATCAATATGACTTAAAATCTTCATCGAGCATAAGCATCTGAAAATTAAGTCAAAAGATGATTAATCACAAGGTTCTATAAAAGCTTATTACGGCAAGTCTTTTATTTATATTTTTGAAGATTTGTTTTTCTGAATGTTTTTGGAAATATTGGTTATTTCAATGTTTTTTGGTTTTTTTGAAGAGAAAGCAGTTTTCAAATGTTTTTGAATTTTCTTTTTGCGTGAAAGTAAACACACTTTTGTACAAACAAAAAGTAAAAGTTTAAGGATGGATGTTATCTGGATTTAACATTCCTAGATGGCCTAGGAAGTATTGAAACTTCGTTTCATCGAGAGCCTTAGTGAAGACATCGGCAATTTGATCTTCGGAGTTGATGAAGTGCAGTTCGATATGACCCTTTTGAATGTTGTCTTTGATAAAGTGATATCGAATGTCGATGTGCTTTGTCATGGAATGGTGAACGGGATTGTGAGAAATGGCAATTGCACTGGTTGAGTCACAAAATATGGGAATTTGTGAGATTTTGAAGCCATAGTCACGCAATTGAGTTTGCATCCATATGACTTGTGAACAACAGCTGGCGGCAGCGACATATTCAGCTTCTGCTGTTGATGTGGACACACACGTCTGATTCTTTGAAGTCCAACTCACTAGTCTACCTCCTAGGAATTGACAGCTACCAGATGTACTCTTCCTATCTAGCTTGCATCCTCCATAGTCTGAGTCAGTGAAAGCGTTCAGCTGAAAATCGGATTTAGCTGGATACCAAAGGCCAAGTTTGGGAGTGCCTTTAAGGTATTTGAAGATGCGTTTCATAGCAACTACATGGGATTCCATAGGATTTGCTTGGTATCTAGCACAAACACATGTAGAAAACATGATGTCAGGTCTGCTGGCAATGAGGCACAAGAGTGATCCGATCATTCCACGATATCTTTTCTGGTCAACGGGTTTGCCATTTAAGTCTGCATCAATTTTGTATCCAAAAGCCATTAGGGTTTTTGCGGTATTGGATTTTTCCATTGAAAAACGAGTGAGTAGGTTTTTGACATAATTCTCTTGGTTGATGAAAATGCCATCAGTTGACTGTTTGATTTGAAGTCCAAGAAAAGTAGTCATCTCCCCAATCATGCTCATTTCAAATTTGCTCTTCATTAGATCTGCAAACTTAACACTTAAAGATTCATCAGTAGAACCGGAAATAATGTCATCAACATATATTTGTACGATTAACAGATGTTTATTAAAGATTTTACGAAAGAGGGTTTGATCAATTGAACCTCTTTTAAAACCTGATTCTTCGAGAAAGGTTGACAACGTGGCATACCAAGCTCGAGGTGCTTGTTTCAAGCCGTAGACAGCTTTCTGCAATTTAAAGCTGTGATCTGGAAATTTGGGTTCTTCGAAACCTGGTGGTTGTTGGATGTATACTTCGCGATCTATCTCTCCATGTAGGAAAGCACATTTAACATCCATTTGGAATACTTTGAAATTCTTATGTGCAGCATATGCAAGAAAGATGCGAATTGCTTCAATTCGGGCAACTGGAGCATATGTTTCATCGTAGTCGATTCCCTCTTGTTGTGAATATCCTTTGACTACAAGACGTGCCTTGTTTCGACAAATGATTCCTTGATCGTCAGTCTTGTTTCTGTATACCCATCTTGAACCTATAACAGTAACATCGGGTGGAGTAGGAACAAGATTCCATACGTTGTTTCTTTCAAATTCTGCTAGCTCTTCTTGCATAGCTTTTACCCAATCTGGATCTTCTATAGCAGAATGTATGGTTTTGGGTTCATTCGTGGATAAGAAGGCTCCAAATAAACATTCATTTGTGGATGCGCCTCTAGTTTGAATGCCTAAGTTGGGATCTCCGATGATTTGGTATGTTGGATGATTTCTGGTCCACTTTATTAAGCGATTCTCTTCTGCTATAATAATTGGAGTTTCAGTATCCCATTGTTCTTCTCCGGGTGTTTCATCTTGGAATAGGTTTGAAGGTTCCCCCATAAATGATGCATCGGGATTGTTTTGGCTATTTGGGGATGGGGTGTTTAATGGAGGATTTGGTGTTTGTTCCAAAGAGGAAGTATGTGTTGGTGGTTCCCCCTCGAATTGATTTGCATCATTTTGGTTTGTTTGTGGAATTACTTCACTGGGTGTTCCTGTAGGGTCAATTAAAGTAGTTAGAAGTTCAGAATTGTAAGCGGTTTTTGGTTGTTCAAAAAGCAAATCAAGATCAATTTTAATGTCTATGTCAGGAGAAGGTGTTTGTTGAATTGGATTTTGAAAAATATTTTCAATCATTTTTGAACCAAAATGTTCACGATCCAATTTCCTAACATAAAATTCATCGAAATGAACATCGGTACTTTCTTCAATTACTCTAGTACGTTTATTCAGTACTCGATAAGCAGCTGAAGAAAAAGAGTAACCAAGGAAAATTCCTTCGTCCGACCTTGATTCAAATTTTGAAAGGTGATCTTTATTATTCTTTACGAAGCATCGACAACCGAAAATATGGAAAAAATTGATGTTTGGTTTTCGGTTGTTAATGACTTCATATGGTGTTTTATGAAGATGTTTATGGATTAAGGAACGATTTTGAGTATAGCAAGCTGTGGCTATTGCTTCTGCCCAGAAGTATTGTGGCAGATCAGCGAAGATAAGCATTGATCTTGCAGCTTCACATAGAGTTCGGTTCCTTCTTTCGACAACACCGTTCTGTTGTGGAGTGTATGGGGCTGAGAAGTTGTGTTCAATTCCTTTGTCTTTGAGAAATGAATCTAGAGTATTGTTTTTGAACTCTAAACCATTATCACTTCGGATTCTTCAAATAGGTCGTTTCAACTTCAGCTCGATTTGTTTGATGAAGTTGATCATCTCTTCAAGTGCTTCTGATTTTAGTCTTAATAAAAAGAACCAAGTAAAGCGCGAGAAACCATCAACGACAACAAGAATGTACTTCTTCCCTTGTATGGTTTGGGTTTTGGCAGGGCCACAAAGGTCTATGTGCAACAACTCTAGTGGTTCGGATACACTAGATTCTGAGATGCTTTTGTGAGTGGATTTGGAAAGTTTTCCTCTTTCACATGCGGCACAAAGAGTTTCGTTATCAAGCTTCAGAAGTGGTAGCCCTCGAACAAGATCATCGCCGATTAATTTGTTGATGTACCCAAAGTTTAGATGGGAAAGGCGGCGGTGCCATAACCAACTAATATCTGCTGGGGCTTTAGATAACAAACAGATATCAGGTTTACCATAGATAAGATCCATGTCAAGTGGATACATATTTCCGGCACGGTCAGAATCAACTATAACATCTTTGGTTTTGGCGTCCATGATCAAGCTTCGTTGTTTGGTGAAAAGAACTTCAAGATTGTTATCACATAGTTGAGAAACACTGATGAGGTTGTGTTTCAGGTCATCGACGAAGGCAACTTTCTTTATGGTAAAATTACCATTTGTTATGTTTCCATAACCTTTGATTTTTGCTTTCATGTTGTTTCCGAAGGTAACATCTTGATTGGTTTGTATAGGTTTGAAGTCACGTAAGTAGTTCTGGTTTCCTGTCATATGCTTGGAGCAGCCACTATCAATATACCATGTATCATCATTGGGTTCTCCAGCATTAAGTACCTACAATCAGACAAGAAGTTTAGGTACCCAAATCTGAATGGGTCCTGGTTTGTCAGTTGTTATTTTGGGTGCTTTTCTTAATGAATTTCTTTTATCATTTGACTTCACATTATTGTAATGGTTTGGTTTATAACGATGGAATGGTTGAGGTTTAATTTGATCTATCAATTTTACCCAAAATGCGATTTGTTTTTGAAAACCTGTGGGTTGATAAGATCTGTGATTTGGTGAAAGATATCCTAGATGTGAAGGTTTGTTTGAAAAGTTTTCTTCATATCTGGGATGTGATGGGCGATTTTGAAAAGATTTTTGATGATGATGGTTTGAAACTTTCTGATGTGATGGTTTTTGAAAGTTCCTTGAATGATTAAAAGTAAAATCTTGAAAGCGGTTTTCAAAAGGTTTTTGAAAAGATTTTGGTTTTTGTTTGGAAACCTGTTTATGAGGTATGACGTATGGTTTAACTGGTTTCTTTGGTTGTTTTTCAAAAATGTTTGGCTTGATTAGTGGGGTTTTGGTGACTTGAATGGATTTTTTGCTTGTTTGTTGTTTCTTGGAGTATTTTTGTCCCGGACTAGTTTTTCCAACAATTGATGAAGTCATTGTAGGAAAAGCAGTTGGTATAGAAGTACTACCATCCTCATAAGAGGAATTTTCTCCATTCAAAAAGTTTTTGAGTTTAGTGGTTCCATCGGTATGTTTGATTTGGTGAGTTAAAGAACTTGCAGAGTCTGTTTCAGAATTTACAACTCTTTTGAAAGACTTTTTGGAAATACTGAAAGCAATATCATCTGGACTACAGTTGATAACTGTTTCTTCATCTGAATCTTCCTCATTAACAGATGTGAAAAGATTAGGTAGAGTAGATTCAGAGTTTTCACAATTCGTCATGTTTTCCTGTTTTGCTTGTTAAATTTCAAAGGATTCTCTTCCAATTCCTGGTCTATAATTCGTATCAATTTTGCCAGTTCCCAAGGTGTTTGCCTTGGTGAAAATATCATCACTTAGCTTTCTGGTAACTTTGATAGAATCCATATTCCATATCAGTCTTTTATTCTCGGTTTCAAGAGAATTGATTTGTTTTAAAGAATCAGTCAGCTTTTCATTTAAAACATTGTATTTGTCAGTTGATTCTTGAAAGTCTTGTTTCAACTGAAGGATTTCCATTTCTAAAACATCTTTTATTTCAGAAGAAATGACTGACTGATTTTTTAGTTCCAAATCCCTTTTCTGAATTAGGGTCTGATTTAATTGCTCCAAGACGTGATTATAATCTTCTGATTTTCTTTCAACGTCTCTTTCCAATTTGCTTTTCGTTCTTGTTGATTCTCCAAATTTGAGTTGCAAGGTTTGTAACTCAGATTTGCAAATATCATAATTGACCATTGTGTCATGATATGTTTTGAGATCAACTTCCAGACTAGTCTCAATTTTGGTTATGTGGGACTCAAAAATTGTTTTGGAAAAACCAAGTTCAGAGATCATAGACCATACCTGTTCTATGACGTTCGGAGCTCTTGAAGGTATTTCAACACCAGCTATGAAGCATAAGTTTAATTGTGTTGGATCGTGTTTAGCTTCGTCATCAGAAGTTGGCCAGTATTCCACACTTGGTTCATGGATTGCCATCAATGCTCTTTGCTTTTCTTGGTTTCCAGTTTCTTCAATTCATCGGCTCTTTGAGCATAGTATGCTGAGTCTTTGATTTTGGTTTTGTTTTTGGCTCGACATTCTCTGGCATAGTGATTTGTTCCTTTGCAGTTGTGACAAATGATCACTTCTTCATCACTATCATCCTTTTGACTTTTAATCGGAAGTCTTTCAGGTGTTTGACTTTGGGTTTGTTGGGAAGGTTGAGAATGGTTTTGTTGGAATCCAAAATTTTGGTTGTTTTGAAAACCATTGTTTTCATTGTTGTAACCTTGATTTTGGAAACCTCTGTTTTGATTTTGAAAACTGTTGTTTGGATTGTGATTATGACCTGAGTTGGGATCGTTTTGAAATCCCTGGTTTTGAAAACCTTGGTTTGAGTTATTTTGGAAAGAAGGTCTTTGAGAATTTTGTCCAAAGTAAGGTCTAGGTTGAAAACCTGAGTTGTTTTGACCAAAAGATGGTCTTGGTTGAAAACTTGAGTTATTTTGTCCAAAAGATGGTCTTGGTTGAAAACTTGGTCTAAAATTTGATTGACCATGATTTGGGATAAATCTCTGGAGATTTGTGTTTGCAACCAACGCACACAGTTGTTGATAATCTGCTTCATCATTCGAATCAGACTGGAAGGCTTGGTTTTGAAAAGATGTAGTCTGATTAAAATGATTAAAGTTTTGATCATTGAAAAGTGTTTGATTTTGAGAAGTTGTGGACACAAGTGCAAGTGGTCCTCCAAAAGCTGCAGTGGTTGGTGGGTCAATCGAGGATTCATACGATTGAAGTTCTCCATACAAGTTGTACAAAGTTTCAGTATGAATTGCTGGATTTCCCTGAATAATGAGTTTAACCATTTTCCAGCTTTTGAAAAGATTGTTTAAAAACTTGAGATTTATCTCGTGTTGTGTCTTTTTGATACCCAAATTGTTCATTTTAACCATAATCAAATTGAACCTATCATGAGCATCATGGATGGTTTCTGATGAAAGCATTTTGAAATTATCGAATTCATTCAAAACAGATGTTCTTTTGTTTTCGATAATTCTTTTATTTCCACAAAACGATTTTTCAAATTCTCCCAAATTTGATTTGCGGTTAACAGTATAATGTCATCCATTTGACTTAGAATACTGTGAGGTATTCCAGAAACAAGTTCCTTTTTGGCTTGGAGTTCCAACTTTTTTGTAATTTCAACTTGAGTGGCTTGATTTGTAGCAAGAGTAGCCATATTTTCTGGAGTAACATATGTTCCTTCTACACACTTCCAGACATCTTCATTTATAGCATTAAGATGAAGATTCATACGGCCAACCCACGAATTATACTCTTCAGGAATAAGTATGGGTGCCCGTGAACCAGATCCTAAGCTATTTGCAATGGAGACAGAGTTCATGTGGGAGTAATTTTCCAAAGACATTTTTTTTTAAAGGATTTTGAACAAGTGATATTAAAATGAAATTTTTAAAGAAAAGCTTATGGAAGGTTTATAAACGCTATAACCAAAAGTTTTTCGACAAAAATTTCAAGGTAAATCACACAAGCTCTGATACCAATTGTTGGATATTATTCCTTTTATATATCAGCTCAGATACCGATTTATTGGAAATATAACAATCTGATCACCACAACAAAAGGCTCGGTTACCAGTTACTGTGTGACAGATATATCAGTTTAATATATAAGATATATATATATATATATATATATATATATATATATATATATATATATATATATATATATATATATATAAAGAATAATAATTGCGGAATAAGTATAAATATGAAAGCTATAAATGACTGAAAGCTATAATAATATAAATGACCGTATTTAAATGACGTAAAGCTATAAATAATATAAATGACTGTATTTAAATGATGTAAAGCTATAAATAATATAAATGACTGTATTTAAATGACTATATTTAAATGACATAAAGCTATAATAAAGTATATAAATATATAAATATATATCAAGTAGGTTCGTCAATAAATTGACTGAACTGGACTTATGGAGCGACTGGTCGATATTTGTTCTTTGAATGGACTGGTCGATATTGGGACTCTTGGAGCGACTGGTCAATATTTGTTCAAAGATCAATCCGGCATTGGATAAGTAACAAAAAGTTCATTTAAAGCTCGATTTTATGTAAAACAAGTGTTTACAAAAGGGTACAAAATACATGGGTTTATGTATTTGTAGTTGAAGTATTTTTGGGTAAAAACATGCACACGGGTCGTGTAAGATAAGGCACAAGTGACACGGGTCGTGTAGGAGGGTTTTGGAGGGTTTTCTTGAAGAATGATGCTGACACGGGGCGTGTTGATTTAGCCTTGCTGAACACGGGGCGTGTTCATGATGCTGATGCTGACACGGGGCGTGTTGATTTATCCTTGCTGAACACGGGGCGTGTTGAGGTTTAGAAGTATGAAGAAGGCAATCAGAGGGCAACACGGGGCGTGTTGATTTTGCCTTGGTTTTTAACACGGGGCGTGTTCGTGTCAGAGTCAATTTCGGGATTTTTGTTATTTGAAGGTAAGTTTTGTTTGTGATGTTTTGGCTAGGGTAATGGTGTTATGGTGTTTTGAGGATGTTTTCAAGGTTGTTTAGAGGTTGGAAGGAGGTTTATATAAGGTGGTAAAGGTGGTGAAATTTCTCATGAAGATGATGATGAATAGTGATGGGTTTTGTGGTTGATCTTGATGCAGAAGGTTTTGGGTTGTTTCATGGTTGTGTTTTGGTGTTTTGATGTAAGGAAAGTGTTTGGTGGTGTATGATGTGATGATCAAAGGTGGTGAAGATGAAAAACCTTTAGTTTCAATGAAGAAGATGAAGATGGTTGATGGTGTTCCTCATTTAGCTTCTTGTTTGATCTTGGTGTTCTTCACTTGGCTTCTTGTTTGATCTTGGTGTTCTTCATTTAGCTCCAGGGATTTGTCTTTGTTCTTGAGGAGGATGAAGATTTGTGATGTTCTTGGGAGAGTTTGTAGTTTGTAGAAGTGTTACAATATTACAAATGAACACACACACTCACACTACATACTCACGTATACATATATGCATTGAAACAAATATCTTCATCAAGTGTACTTGAGTGTAAGTTGAAGAGTATGGCTGGTCATGCAAGTTGATGTAGAGTAGGAGGCAAAAAACATGGGTCTTCATTTGGCTTCTCATTTCCTTGACTTTGTTGACCATTTCTCCTTTGTTTGACTATTCAACATATATACAATATATATATAATACATATATACATATATAATACATACATATGTATATAATAATATATATATATATATATATATATATATATTGTTGAAAATGTTTAGTCACACATATGTGTTTTCGTCATTCGCGTGTTTTCGTATTTTCCGTTTTATCACGCATTCATGCAACCTGAAATAACTGATAATATTTGTTAGATTGTATAAAAATAGTTCATCTTATTTCAGTTATGGTCACATACAAGGTTACATAAGAACATTTTTCAACAGTGCAGTTTTTGGCTCTGTTAAGGGTCGGGATGTCCGATATGATTATAAAAAGTTGAGGGAGGTTATGAGAGAGATTTGGGGGGGGAGAGAGAGAGAGAGATTGAGAGAGACTTCATTTGTGACCTTTTTGGATGTTTAGCTTCGCAACGAAAGGTTTGTCAACCCCGTTAAGCCTCATTATGATGTTATTTTCCCCCGAAGGGTATGCAATAATGTTTTATCGATTAGTTCCATCACTTACTCTAATTACGCCTTAGATTTTCTGAACATGTGAAGACTTAAGTGATACTTTTCATAAAGATAGTTTGTTGTACAATAGTAAAGATGATGTAAACCCTAATATACAAGGGTTAATTGAGCTGACCAGTTTGAGTTGTTGACTTTATTTAACTTTGGCTTGACCGAAAAATTGATGGTTGTCACATCATCCCCCTGTTAGAAGGAATTTCGTCCCGAAATTAGCACTTTGACCGGGACTTTGAGGGTTGGGGAAATATGCGAGTATTTTTGTTCCATCGGGTCTTCGCATTCCTAGTTGAACTTGGGTCCTCATTCTACGTTCCAATGGACCTTCCAACAAGGATGCAACTTGATTTCTAACAATTTTTCAACGAAGTGGAAACTTTCATCAAACAATTTGTTCTTGCGTTTGACACATGAAATGTAGGGTGTACATTTTTGAATTCTTGCGGTAACTGAAGTTTGTTATGCTACCGGGCCCACCCTATCGAGGATACTGAACGGCCCAATATACCTTGGATTCAATTTCCTACGTTTTCCGAAACGTTTCAAGCCTTTCCAGGGTGAGACTTCTAATAGTACTCTATCTCTAACCTAGGATTTCAAAGGTTTTCGTCAGTTTTCCATATCACTCCTTTGTCTGTCTCTGGAAGCCTTTAGTTGCTTTCGGATGTGGTCAATCTTCTATGTAGGTTCTCTTATGATTCCAGGGCTGATAGGGGGTGCTGTTAGGGACTTGTCCCTTAGCTAACAACAAGGCACCTACTTCGACCCAGGATAGAGGGGATCTGTAGTTACGGATGTAAGGAGATTAAAATGGAGCATCCTAAATGTTAGGGTGATAGATGTTGTTGTATGAAAATTCAACGAACGGTAAGTGGGTATCCCACTCTTTTACCGAGGTCAATCACACAAGTTCTTGGCACGTCTCTAAGGTTTGAATAGGTCTTTCCCTCTATCCATTGATTTTAGGTGGTAGGCCACACTCATATCGGCCCAATCCCTGTAAGGACTGCCAGACTCGCGAAAAGAATCTAATATCTCTGTCAGAGATATTGGATATTGGCATACCATGTAGTCGTACGATCCCTTTGGTTCATGTTCAAGTCAAATTCTCCATCTTGTCGTCTTTTTTTTTGGTAAGAAGTGCGCAGTAACTTGGTTATGAAGTCCATGGTTAACCACTCAACTTCCTTTCAGGTATCCCAGATTATTATAGAAAACTAGAAGACTCTTGTCATTCTACCATGACCTTGGCACAATTTGGGTACTTGTCCATATATGTAGCGACATCAGCGTTTCCATTGGCCACCGATATCATCCTTTGAGGTCCAGATACCTCATGTTTGAGCATGGATGAAAGGAGTAGCGAGTTCTTGCATGATTCATCTATGATGGTGTATCCGAGTCTACCAAATTCAGCATCCACATCCAGTTCATGGAATATCGTGCCCTGCCTCTCTTGCCTTCTGGGTTCTTATGGTCGGTGAAGATTGTACACTTCTTGTCGTAGAGATAGGGCCTCCAGGCTTCTAGGGTGACTACAATTGCTCCTAATTCGAGATTATGAGTAACATAGTTGACCCCGTACATCATTAACTGTCCCGGGGCATAGACGATGACCTTTACTCGTTGTATTAACATGTATCACAATCCCTGGTTTGATGCGTCGCTGGAGCCACAAAGTCTTTGGTTCCTTCTGGTAGTGGTATCGGAGCTTTACACAAGGTCTATGTTAGTTTCTATAACATGGTTTCTTGCTTCTCCCTTTAAATGAATTTTTGGTCCCCGATTGTCGCTCTAGCGGGTGTTCACCATTGCGTCTGCTGCTTAAATCAATAGGGAGTGTATGATTTTCGTTTGCATGAATTGGTTATTTCGAATGGTAGAAAGTTCGTTTGTTGTCATGGACAGCTCTGTCTCGAAGTTCGTAGTAGGGCTCATACCTGGTCCATCTATCATTTCCTCGTGTATACAGGTCGTATATGATTAAGATTTATAAGACAGTTGGATAGGTGTCCCTGCCCCGAGTCCACAACCAAACAAGGAACAGGAAATAAGTCGGGACCACTCATCTAATGTTTGTGGAATTTTAATTATATACAACTCTTCGCATATACACATAGTAGTGATAGGTTATCCGCATTTCGTCCCACATCTCCGGGATTAATCTTGATCTGCTATTCGAGTGATACTCTCAAAGGGTCTACTAGGAATACTTTGAAATGTTTCGGAATGTATAACACACCTCCAGAGAGTGCTTTGGGGTTTCGCAATGAAATATGGCCAGAGTGTCAGAGTCAGATTTAGGGCTATGAGAGACGAGGGTTTCGCTATCTAGCTGGTTAGGTGGAGGGTTTTCTCGTAACATATGCAATTGATAAGGTGATGTCCCAAACCAATCCATATTGAATGCCGACATCGGATTTTCTGAATGACACATGTATTAAGTTGTATTTGTATGAGATATTCATTAGAGTGATAGTGCAGCTTGTGTTTCTTGCCATTGTGTTCCGTTTTAATCAATGTTATTGTTATTGTAAATGATTCGTACCACAATAGCTAATACTGGTAGTAAGTGTGTTCTGATAACTAATAATTATACTTTATATCATGATCCCCAACATATCACTCTATGATCGATCGGTATATGTAAGTCGTATGTCATTTGACATTTATGAACTCGGCGAGTGAATGCCTCTACCCTAACCCCACTACTAGACATGGAACAGGAATTAGGACGGAATTATTCACTTTAAGTCTGTAATATTTTGATTATAAGTAACCCTGATGTATACATCAAGTCATCACAATTCATATATAAGTGTTTTGATTTGATTAAGCGAGAGAGCATTTTAAATACTTCTTGATAGACGGTAATTTTAGCAAACGAACTAAAACCATACAAACGTACATTACTTAACTATTCTTGTTCTTGAAATGATCCTAAATGTCCTAATAACTTTTCTTGTTGCTCCTATAGGTTCGGTCGTCACGCTCCTCCGTCATTCTTTTCTATTGGGCAGTCCCTGTTAAAGTGTCATGTTTCGCCGCATAAGTAGCATGTTGTGCTTACACTAGAATTGTGATTGAAGCGAGGTGTCGGGGCTGAGTCCTACAGAAGCGGTCAGTATGCCCGTTCTTGTTGCATTTTTTACATTGCATCACCCGGAAAACCCCATTATGGTGGTAGCTACACTCGTTAGACTGTGGAAGTGTTCGAATGTATTGCTTGGCCGGTGCTTGACTGATAGGTGTTGTGGCAAAGGCCGAGGCATGTGTCGTGATTGTTGTTGTAATTGTAGGGGCAACCACGGTTTGTTGTATTTTAGTGAGAATTCGAGTTAGAGTGCGATTCTTTTTGTCCCAAAACTTTCGTTTCTTGTTCTTTGGCTTGCGGTCTAAGGCATCTTCGTTGGTAGAAACCCAATGGTGTCCTTGATTGTTACTGCGGCTAGTATTTTCGGCATTGCCTCCTACGTCACTTGCATTATTAGCATTGAGTTACGCCATGATGGCTGACACTGTTGCCGTGATTGCAACTTGAAAAGTAGCAGAGTCTATCTGCAGGATTAGTGCGTTGCTTGTTGGCTAGTTTCCTCCTGGTGACGACACAGTCCTGTTGCATGGTGAGGGATGATCTCATGAGTAGTGATGATCATTGCTAGTTACATTCTTACAATTTATACAATTTATATAAATAAATTTCACACTTTGAAGTGCTATTCTCAATGTTTCCTGCTAAACATCCGCGAGATGGAGTTATGGTAGTGGATAGAAGTGGGTTCTTTACGAGCATTAAGTTTTACCCATCCTCGTACTATCTTTCCCCATACACACTTAGCTGAGGAGTTCTGATGGGATTTAGTTCAATAGTGCCGATATGATCGCACCCTATAGGTCTACAAATCGGGCATCATTCAACCATAAAGTTTACAATATGAAATGATAATGATTCTTTAGTAAATGCTTATATGTCATGAGTTATTTAACAATGTTTTCTTAGTTCTGAGTGTATCGTTTTCCGGCTTTTATAGTATTCTGAAAACGATTCATAACGGAGGTCTATGAAAAACAAACTCATGAATTAGTAGTAGTTACCTTCTTATGAACATTCGTGAACTAAATAAGTTGTTACTATTTGATACGAAGGACAAAATAAGCCAAACGCATAGTGTGAGCAGTGCAATTACTAGCTCACTAGGTTGTATTAGTTTATCAGTTATTAGTGTGATGCATACAGTGCTCGGTCTCTTTGTGTATCTAAGAAATTGGGTTATTTGTTTTATGCTCATGATATGATTATCCTAAGTTGACTGTACAGATTTGTTGCCTTTGGGTATTCACAAGGTGTTCTTATTTGTTGTATATGTGTTGAATCTGTTGGATTAATGTCTAAGTCCATAACTATAATTGGTAAGACTTGACCCGACCCGGCATGGTCCATTTGGGTTGCATACCATCATGCACTTGGATAGACTATAATGAGAGAAATAAGACACTTATGGTTATTAATATATTATAAGTTCTAGTATATTAATAATAAGAATAATGAGATTATTTAATTAGTATTGATCAAGAATTAATCTAGGATTAATTAAGTGATCAAAAGAAGACTAATTAAATATGTGGGTTGATTGTGTAAATCATCCATACTTGTATAGTGGGCTAATGCTCCATGGATTATCTAGTTGGGCCAAAACCCATATGATGCTCCATGGTGTATTTGAACCCATGGATCCAAGGAAATGGAAAGTCATGACAACTAGGGTTTACCCTAATTGTATAACTATATAAGCATCTTATTCTTGAGGAAAATCGGCCACTAGTGAAACTAAGAAAGGGCTAGCCGATTTTCATGAAGTGTAGAATTCTCTCTAAGTTATTCTAAGTGTTTTGATGATTGTGAACCATTTGAGGTGTCACACTTGGGGCACTAGGCACTCAAGCTTCATGAAGATAAGCACCATCAAAGAGGTATGTATTCTATCTTGTTATATTGATAGTTTTGTATGCTAGTTTAGGATAATACCTTGGATATTCATATTTGCATGTATAATAGAGAAAACATAGATCCAAGGTATTTAGGGTTGCATGTACACTTAGGAGTGTTAGAATGCTCATAACCCAACAGTGGTATCAGTGCCCAGGTTTGTTTTCTTGCTATACCTGCAATAGAAGCTGAAAAATCGAAATTGGTGCTGTCATCCCAGCAGACTCGCCGAGTCCATGAAAGGGACTCGACGAGTCCAAGGCAAAATGCATCCAACTCGCCGAGTTATGTTCATGCACTCGACGAGTTGGACCCCATACAACATATTTTCGAGGTGTTTGGCTAGAAATGGACTAGGAACATTACCCATACAACATATTTTCGAGTTGTTTTTGAACTTATAAACTTGTTTTAATGTGGTAATGTTCATGCTAATCCATTTTCAAAGATAATTGTCAATAGATTCATGTTTTGTATTAGTTTAAGGTTTAGACTAATTACATCAAAAAGTTTGATTTGAATTATCTTGTTCTTATGAGTTGCTTAGATTAATAGAAAAGTTAATTGAAATAGTTGTTTTCAATCCATTTTAATCTAAGAGTTGAGTATAAAATGTGTTTGTGTAACTTGTCCTCAAGTTACATGAAGAGTCACATTAAAGACTCATAAAACTCATAAAACTGGCAAAGGTTACAAAAAATGAAGAGTCTAGTTCTAATTAATTGGATTTATGACTCCATAATTTGTCCTCAAGTTATGGAGGACCAAGAGTCTCTTCATTAAATAAATAAAAATAAATAAATAATGTAACCTTAATTATTTCCATAAGTTATAAAAATAAAGAAAAGTTAATTCTTTTATTAGTTTAAAGTCTTCCATAAGTTATGGAACTTGAAGAGTTTTTGGATTAAAACTACTTTAAACACATAAGTTATGGAATTAATTAGTTTTGAATAGTTTCAAAACTTGCCCTCAAGTTTTGGAATTTGTAAAGTTTTCTCTTATGAATACTTTAATTCCAAGTTAGCCCTTAGAATTTTAAAAGTTAAAATTCAACCCTTATACTTTATAATATTATAAGTTAATAATATATACATGTATAAGAGTAAAGTCGATCTTACCGCTAGTACGCCTCATTCACGAAGCCGGTCTATAAGGTGGGTATAAGGCTGTTGCCTATAAAATGGCAACTTAATGGGTGTCCACTCTCACCCACCGCTTGCTTGACTGGTGGAGGGTCATTAGCCGAACGGGTTTGACAGGACTATAATTCTCCCTTCATTAAAAGTATTAATGATAAATACTAAGTAACTAAACTCTTATAAATACCCAATCTTAGTTACTTAGGAAAATGTGAAGAAGGTGCTAATCCATGAAATTACACTTTTCACTTTGTTTAAGTCGGTTAGTGGAGCGTGTGTGGTTAACCGGCACACTAACTCGTATTTAACAAGGTAGGCAAAGGGTAACTTAATGTTTATCATAGTATCGATGGAGCGTGTGTGGTTAACCGGCACATCGATTGAGGGATAAACACTTAAGGGTACCAAGTAATTTGCATGGTTACTTCACACCTTGTTTTGTGATCCTCGGCATCCCAGTCACAAAACCTAAAGGGCACACTCGAGATTGAAACATGCTATTGAATAGTTCAATGAATCTCAAAAGATCTAGGAGTTTCAAAACCAATTAAAACCTAATAATACATTTCGTTTATCTTGGTGGAAACTGGTGAATCGTCATTCACCTACCTTCAAATTGTTTTATAGCTTGGATTACGGCATCCCTCTTCTAAGTTATAAAATAGTTTGATGGGTCCTAGCCTTAATATTTCATATTCGGTGTTATATTAAGGACTTTAAAATCAACTATCTTGAATATCTCCCAAAACATGTCTGGTTTAGACATTTATGATCTTCCCAAATCTCTTGAAACAAGTTTTCCTAAATGAAGATGATGTCCCTTGGAAATCATACTTCTTTCACCTCCTCCAATTATTCTCCCTACCCCACAAGTTCTTTAAAAGTTTAAAGTCACTCGAGCCCTATTGGCAAGTAAAGGTCTTGGTGTGATCACATCTTGGAGATGTAGTCACATATTGACAAGCCGGGAGAGTTCGGTGTCAAAGTCTTGAGAAAGTTGGTGGTTCAATCACTTTCTAAGTCACATAGTGAGTTCTTTTGGAACACCTATGAAACAGACTATGACAATACCCTTAATGATCTTATCTATTTGTTAAGATCAACTTCCTGAAACTTTATGGACATTGACAATGGTGACACTGGAAATACGGAAAAAACATTCTCTTCCCAAGGAAAGGGATTGACCATAGTCAACTAGGTTGACCAAATGGTAAAGAGAAAAGGTTAAGTCTGTAATAGTCCCGTGTACCATTATCAAAGGGTCCATATGTTTATATTGCCAAAGGAAGGGTCATTAGTTGCGAAGCTGCCAAATTTACCTAAGGTTGTTAAAGTCAATAAGTTTGACTCTACTTCAGGTAAAGTCCACTACTCTAACTCTGTTAAGTTTCTATTCTGAGACTCCTGATACATGATGTGACTGGGTCACATGGTAATGTTTTAAGAATCAAAGAAAAAGTAAAGGAACTTAAAGAAACAATATGCTGAATCTGATCGCATAGATGGATTTCTATCGCGTAGTTTGAAGATCGGATTCTTGAGCTACTTCTTAGGAGTTATGAGGTATTGCTTAGGAATAGATAACAACAAGTTTTTCATATGGGTTGTAAGGATAAGTTTTTCCGCATAGTTTTAAAATAAAAGAAAAATTTTGGTTTTATTTATTTTAAAATATCCTTACAATGGAATTTGAGGAAAAATTGTTGCTTATATGATTCCATTAATAGCAAGAGTGGAAATATGAAATTGATTCCTTCATTTGTGGTAATGTCTAAATTTACCAAATAAGGAAAGATTCTCATCACCAAGTCTCAATTGGATCGGAACTTGGAATCATGCAAGTTGTATAGCATGATGAATGAGAACTTTCAAGTATTGGAAAAATTAAGACTAATTACTTGTTCACATGGATGTGTGAGTCAAGTAATGGACTAAGGGATCGAGTACATAGTCATGTGCACTGATTAAGTCCACCACAAAAGATGTAAGGCTATTCTTCATAGTTTACTAAAGCTCAGTAAATATGATTATACTTACAAGCTTAAGTGTAACTCTGAGACATTGGAAAAGGTTCCAATGTAAGGCAGAGCGAATAAGAAGAATCAACTTAGGCAGAAAGATAAAAGTTTCTCAAATCTGAAAAAATGGGAGAGTACTTTAGTATCAGTTTTGTGATCATCTTAATGATTAAGAAACCATATCAAAATTTGTTCTCTAAGGAAGTCTTAGTGCATTCTTATGACTAAGAAGAAGGGATCTTGAAATTGTTGAAATGGTTAAATCAAGAAGATGAGTCATACTTCGTTCCAATACAAGTCTTAGAGTCATACTCCAAGATTGTAATATGAGTGACATGTCTTAAAGAAGGTATAAGAACACTTATCAAATGTAAGAGTAAAAGTTTTCTACTCTTGTACATTTGAAATTGGTAAGTTGTGATGTTTTGGATAAAACAAAGACCAACTTAGGCCAATTGTGTGAAGTGTTTGTCTTGGTTAGAATCCACACTATCTCTTGGATGTTTGACAAGCGAGTCTTATAGGTCATGAGGACAGTGGGAGTCTTAAAGGTCTTGAAAGTCTCAAGAACTAATCAAGAATAAAACCTGAAGTTCTTCACTAGCACATGACTTGAGGTTTATAACCTATCGTGTTGACATATTCTGTGCCCATTTCAATCAAAGTTGGCTTTGCATATGAGTTCTTAGAATTCTCAATTGGTTGCACAACAACTTGGAAGCAATGGTAGGCCCTTGAGCTACCAGGTGGCAAGAAATTAAGATTGAGTTCAGTCCATATGAGTTTGGATTTGTCATTATCCTTGTCTTGTGACTATGGTTTTGACAATTCACATGGATAAGAACACATACACCATTAAATCTAAGTGTCATAAAGTTTCTCTCTGATTCATGAAAATGATGGTGAGGAAACACTTTCACTAAGTAGAATTTAGCTAGATAGCAAATGTGATATTTTGCATTCTCAAAGTCGTTAGTGGAGCGTGTGTGGTTTACCGGCACACTAACCTGGACTTGTGAGAAGTAGAAAAAAGGTCTAACCATTATGATTACGGCATCCCTCTTCATAATTGTTTAAACACACAAGTGAGCTATCTAAGGGAAGGTGTATGTTTTTGATAAAGTCTTATCAAAACAATCTAGTATCAGAAATCTGAACTTTGGTAAGAAAGTCAATAAAGTATTGATTTCTAGAAGTCCAACTGATTTCTGAGTACATGTCAAAGCTAGTGGGAGCATAAGTGTTATGCTAATAATCATCATGTTAGTGGGAGCATGATAATTACAATAAGTATTGCAAGCTAGCAATGTTAATTTTAGAAAACAAAATGTTTCAATTGGGAAAAGTTGTTTTGCTATAATTAAGGGAGAGGAAATTATACTTCATCTCAAATCTATAAGCTTAGATCGTGAGGCTTTAATCATTTAGTCAAGGAAATATATATGAATTTCATGTTGGAATGGCTCAACATAAGGAAATTCTGTATATGGGTCCATTATTTGCGTTCTTAAATTCGATTATGATTACGACATCCCTTTTCATAATCTGAATTATGAGAACTTGGCAAATAGAAATGGAAATGTTATAGCAAAAGACTGGTTTAGTCTTTATGTGAGACATCATGAATCGTGTCCCATATGCTTCGGATATAGGATCGATTACATGTGCTATATTCATCCTTTCTAAAATTTTCCAAATGCCTAGGGCATTAAGAAGGGAAAAGGTTTAGAACTGGATATGACTAAAAGGATTAAACAATTGTTGAGGATAATCTAAGGTTTACCAAAGATTGGTTGCTCAAGGACAATTGGAAGTATAGTGATAATTCTGGAAGGACCATATTGACATAATCTGTAAGGAGGCAACTCTTGTTCAGAAGTGATAGTCAAAATGAATCTGGAAATGTTTCAAAGTCAGAAATTTGAATCTGTGTAAGATTAAGGAAACTTAAAGCAAGAAGGATGTTTCCAAGGAATTGATCTCCTTTGGAATACTCTGTAATGATTTTTGCCAAGTCTTTGTGAATTTGTGCATAATCGTTACAAGAGGATCAATGCATATAAGTTTAGAATCTACCAGATTTCAGTAAATGGCATGAATTTGGAATTCTTGCATTTGCAGTAAGGATTTGGGAGTGTGAAAAGAGAATCATTGAAGTTATGTTCAATTGATCTAGTTCACAAAGTAAAGATCATAGACAAACATAGTATGCATATTTGGTGTGTGGCATGACTAGTGTTTAGAAAACATAGTGTACATGCTTGGAGCATGGGACAACTATTGTTTTAAATTCAAGAATAAAGTTGATAGCTGAAACAGTAAACAATGAATAATGTGTAATCATATGGTGATAAATAAAAAGTGTTTTATTTATATTCATAAGTTCTGAGACCATATTGGATTCAATTATTATTGTGTTTCACTTTGCATGTTTTGGCTTCCCGAATAAACTAGGTTATTCTTCCGGAATGACTAAGTTATTCAAACCATCCACAGTCGGTCATATGTTGGAAATAGATATGAATTAACATTGTCATGGGTTGGCTTGTAGAGGTCTAAGGTGTTGGACAAAGGGCTACAACACTCATGAGTGCTCATAAGTTCTGAGTATTGGGTTCAACCCGCGTTCATTGGAATCACTTCATGGATTTTATCACGAGTGATCAAGAGACGATAATATCTTATATTCTTCAAACCTAGAGATATGAGTTGTTACTATGAGTTGGTTGTACATTGATTGCACGAAACTGCATTTGGTAACTCGATGCTATAAAACGTGCCTTTGTGTATGATTCAACAAGTAGTAGAACAAGCCATATGAGTCGAAGTTTATCCATTCCTTTTACCTTCGGGATAAAAGCGATATCTGTGGGCCCCTCGATGATTTGATGATGACAAATGGAAGTGCTCAGCCGGGCCAGGACTAATTTGATTTGTTCAATTAGTCTGTCATCATAAATCGGAAATCGGGAAACAACAAATGGACAGAGAGAATGATTATAATCCATGTCCCAGTCCATATGATGTCTAGAATGGAGGAATATATGATCCCTTATCTAATGGACAAGTCATTGACAAGATCAGAGTTCATCTACAAGGTCAGAGTTCGACAGAAGCTTTTGAGAGCTACGATTGCCAGTTGGTTCCTAAAGTCATACGCAATAATAGTTTTAGACTTATCCAAGTGGGAGACTGTTGGATTAATGTCTAAGTCCATAACTATAATTGGTAAGACTTGACCCGACCCGGCATGGTCCATTTGGGTTGCATACCATCATGCACTTGGATAGACTATAATGAGAGAAATAAGACACTTATGGTTATTAATATATTATAAGTTCTAGTATATTAATAATAAGAATAATGAGATTATTTAATTAGTATTGATCAAGAATTAATCAAGGATTAATTAAGTGATCAAAAGAAGACTAATTAAATATGTGGGTCGATTGTGTAAATCATCCATAGTTGTATAGTGGGCTAATGCTCCATGGATTATCTAGTTGGGCCAAAACCCATATGATGCTCCATGGATGCTCCATGGTGTATTTGAACCCATGGATCCAAGGAAATGGAAAGTCATGACAATTAGGGTTTACCCTAATTGTATAACTATATAAGCATCTTATTCTTGAGGAAAATCGGCCACTAGTTAAACTAAGAAAGGGCTAGCCGATTTTCATGAAGTGTAGAATTCTCTCTAAGTTAGTCTAAGTGTTTTGATGATTGTGAACCATTTGAGGTGTCACACATGGGGCACTAGGCACTCAAGCTTCATGAAGATAAGCACCATCAAAGAGGTATGTATTCTATCTTGTTATATTGATAGTTTTGTATGCTAGTTTAGGATAATACCTTGGATATTCATATTTGCATGTATAATAGAGAAAACATAGATCCAAGGTATTTAGGGTTGCATGTACACTTAGGAGTGTTAGAATTCTCATAACCCAACAGAATCCTTACTATATCCTCGTTTAGGCTTTGTTACTGATCTCCATTACTTCACGATGGAAGGTCGGACCCGAATGTCCGAGCGAGTTTCTCATTTCTGATCATGTTATGCTAAGGCTCAGTAACATTTACTCTGGTGCCTTAATCTACGATTGATCCCTTCCCAGAATCCTCTTCACGAATCTCTTCTCATTCTTCACCGACTCCTCCAGTGGTTGTTGTGGTGGAGGGGCTATGCCTATCTATGTTGTTTTTGCGAGAATGGGAGTGGTTAAAGAATCTATGGGATTAACTAAAACAAATTTTTATCTTTTGGGTGACCCCTATCGAGTGTTACCATAATTACGCAATGTATACAGGTTATAGATATCTTAAGGCTAAACATGCCTCTGAATGAGTGATCCTACTCTTAGACCACATCCAAACAAGGAAAAGGAGGTAGAGTGAAAATCACCCATTTCTAGGTCTATAAAATCTTAATTATATAAAACCTTAAGGTATACCCTCAGTAATTATGAATCTACTAGTAAGGGTTTGTTTAATTCTCACATACGTTATAGTACCACAAAATACGCCTATAGTAGTTTAAATGTTATGTTTGGTTCTTAATGGTTTTCTTGTATGGGAAGTTGTTAGGATTGTCGCTCGTTACGACCATTCCTGGCATACATTAATCACACCTCGGATTTAATATAGTTGATCAGGGTATATTTGTCCCAATTCTGATTACATATCCCAAGGTCTACTCGTACTGTCCAATTCCTTATTTTAATTTTGTATCATCCTAGATATATCACTATACTAGTATGCATGCATGTACTCATACTTTTAATCAAGAAACTATACCATTTCTAAAAGTATAGTTATTTAAAAAATGTTTAATCTGAGACTTTTAGTCCCAATGCATTTACAGTTTGTATATCTTAAGTGGTTTGATATACTTAGTTCACTATAAACAATGCTCTGATACCAATCTATCACACCCCCAAACCAAGGATGGCGGAAACGTTCGGGGGTAGAGGACTTCATGTGTAGTATCATAACAACGAGTATAATAGTGCTCACAGTTAATACAACCATCATAAATATAATTGAAAAAAGTTACACCGTAGTATATGTTCACATAAATATAATAGTTCACTACATCGGTCCCCGCCCGGCATCGAACGAATCTAGCATCAAGGCCTTCCTGGCATCGAGCACCACTCAGTATACAGATCTATTTCTCTTAGGCCCCGCCTGTATCTCCTCCCCGCCCGCTAAACATACTCAAACATGTACATAACACATAACACATAATCTAAACATATTCTACTACAATCCCGTTCTAAGGCCTCGTCTATTGTCACACCCCCAAACCAAGGATGGCGGAAACATCTGAGGGTGGAGGACTTCATGTATAGTATCATAACAATGAGTATAATAGTGCTCATAGTAAATCCTGTTGGATAAGGTGTCTAAGTCCATAACTATTTCTGGTATGTACTTGACCCGACCCGGCATGGTCCATTTGGGTTGCATGGCATCATGCAATTGGATAGACTAAATGAGAGAAATAACACTTGGAGATTATTAATATATTATAAGTTCTAATATATTAATAATATTATTTGATTAGTTTGATCAAGAATTAATTTAGAATTAATTATGTGATCAAAAGATAACTAATTAAATATATGGGTTGATTATGTAAATCATCCATATCTTGTATAGTGGGCTAAAAGGCTCCATGGACTATCAAGTTGGGTTCCACCCATAGGATGCTCCATGGATGTTCCATGGGAGTTACAAACCCATGGGTCATGGAAATGAAGAGTCATGACACATTAGGGTTTAACCCTAGATGTGTCAACACTATATAAGTAACATGTTCTCCACCTAAAATCGGCTACACTAAGAAACAAGAGGGCTTGGCCGATTTTGAGAAGTGTGTGTTCTCTCATAAGTTCTTCCAAGAGCATTTGGTGTTGTGTGAAGCATTTGAGGCATCACACTTGGGGTGCTAGGCTCACAAGGTTTCAAGGAACACAAACAACAACAAGGTAAGTTATTCTATCTATACTTTATGTTAAAATTGTTCCCCATGTATGCTAGATAGGAATATAACCTTGGAATTCAACTTTGCATGATAATTAGACAAACATAGATCCAAGGTTATTAGGGTTGCATGTACACTTAGGAAGTGTTAGAATGCTCAAAACCCATCAGTGGTATCAGAGCCTAGGCTTGTTTGCTCTTATTTGTGCTTAAAAGTTGAAAAAGAATCGGAAATCTTGCTATCTGCGAATGGACTCGTCGAGTCTATAGGGGGGACTCGTCGAGTTCATGAGTATCTTCAACCAACTCGGCGAGTGAGTTCATGCACTCGGCGAGTAGGGTCGACCGATTGCAGATCGATTCAGTTGCTGGAAATGAATTAGAAACATTACCCTAAACTGTTTTGGTAATTGAAAACTTGTTTTTGGTGGTGTAATGTCTTTGCTAATTCATTTACAACAACTAGTTATCAAAATTACAAAGTTTTAAATGTAATTTTTGATTGTGTTCATATTAATGTTCTTGTTCTTATGATGTTTAGATGATCAAAGGAATTATTTGTAACCTATGTGGTAGATTAATTCTTGATCATAATGTGTTTTAATGAAGTCCATAACTTATCCTTAAGTTATGGAAAACCAAGAGTCACACTTGAATTAAAACCATTAAAAACACAAGAGTTAGAAAAATGAAGAGTCTTCATTTTATTACTCTATTAAACTCATAAGTTACAAGAAATGAAAAGTTTTGAAAGTTACAAAACTTGCCCTTAAATTTTGGAACAAGTAAAGTTAAGTTAAAACTTTAAGTTCCAACCCCTAGAATTTTAAAAGTTAAAATTCAACCCTTATACTTATATTATGATGATTTAATAATTATATATATATGTATAAGAATAAAGTCGTCTTACCGCTAGTACGCCTCATTCACGAAGCCGGTCTATAAGGTGGGTATAAGGTTGTTTCCTATAAAATGGTGACTTAATGGGTGTTTACTCTCACCCACCGCTTGCTTAACTGGTGGAGGGTCGTTAGCCGAACGGGTAAGACAAGGACTTATAAATTCTCATTCAAAGTATGATGAATATAATAAAGTAACTAAATGTTTTATTAAATTCCCAATCTTAGTTACTTTAGGAAAATGTGAATAAGGTGCTAATCCATGAAATTACACTTTACACTTTGTCTAAGTCGTTGGTGGAGCATGTGTGGTTAACCGGCACACTAACTTGGACTTAACACGGTAGGTAAAGGGTGACTTAAGGTTTATTATAGTATCGGTGGAGCGTGTGTGGTTTACCGGCACATCGATTGAGTGATAAACTTTAAGGGTACCAAGTGATTTGCATGGTAACTTCACACCTCGTTTTGTGATCCTCGGTATCCCAGTCACAAAACTTGGAGGGCACTCTCGTGATTGAAACATGCCTTTGAAAAGTTCATTGGATCTCAAAGAATCTAGGAATTTCTAAAACCAATAAAAACTAAATATCTAATATTTCGGTTTTCATGGTGGAAATTGGTGAATCGTCATTCACCTACCTTTCAAATATGGTATAGCTTAGATTACGGCATACCTCTTCTAAGTTATATTATATTGTGATTGGATCCTAGCCTTAATATTACATTTGGGTGTTTTATTAAGGACTCCCTTAAATCTATACTAAACTTGTTCTTCTCTTTCAGATGTCTTCAAATAGTGCTTCTGGCTCGAATCCTAATGGCTCCTTTACTCTTATGAGTTTGTGTGGGAAAGTCACCTTTGATGGATCCAACTTCAATAAATGGATCAGAAACATCAGGATGATTACCCGCTACGAGGAGAAAGAACATGTCCTTGACAAGGAGCTTAAGGAAATTGATGAGTCCACTGCAACTCCCCAGGAGATCGCTGACTTTCATACTCATGAAAGAGATGCAACCAAGGTGGCTTACATCATGTTGGCCACAATGACAGCTGAACTCCAAAAGTCTTATGAGGATTTCTACCCTTATGAAATGCACCAAGATTTGATGGAAAGATACCATCAAAGTGCACGACAAGAGAGGTACGAAGTCATCTGCTCCATGATAACAACCATGATGAAGGACGGAGATTCCGTCACGAGCCACATGCAGAAAATGCAAAGGTATGTGGATCGTTTGCTGAAGCTTAATGTGAACTTCCCTGAGGAGCTTGCAATAGATATCATTTTGCACTCCTTACCATCGTGCTATGATCAATTCCGCATGACATATCACATGAACAAGGAAGAGGTCACCCTCAGCAAACTTCAGGGACTGCTCAAGACCGCAGAAACAGGTCTTAAGGGGAAGTCGGTTGCTATCACTCCTACTCCAAACTCAACTCCGGTTTTGGCAATCGGGCAAAGTCGAGGGAAGAAGAGAAAGAGATCTTCAAAAAGGGTACCAAGGCTCGGACCCTTGATGGCTCTTCTTCAAGTGGAACCAAGAAAGGTTTCATTACTCCTTCTTCTGACCCAAAAGAGGCTGAATGCTTCTATTGCCATGAAAAAGCTCATTGGAAGCGGAACTGCCCAAAGTACCAGCAGGATGTGAAGGATGGGAAAGTCAAACCCAACCATGCAGGTATTTACACTATCATTTCTAATAACTCACCCCATTCGAAATCTTGGGTCCTTGATACCGGTTGCGGCATTCATATTTGTTGTGACTTGCAGGGACTAGGAAGAAGTGAGAATGTGGAGCAAGGAAGAATAAACTTAATCATGGGGAATAGGAAAGTTACACCTGTCACCAAGATTGGAGTTTATACTTTATCGCTAAGTAGTGGGTTAAATTTAGATTTGAATAAATGTTGTTATTCGCCAGAAATGGCAAGAAATATTATTTCCTTTCATGCATTGTAAAAACAAGGTTTCACCTTTTCGTTTGATAATGAAGTTGGTTCGATTAATGCTTTCTTTAATAATGTTCTTTATTTTAAAGCATTACCTTGTGATGGTGTGTATGAAGCTGTATCTGTTGTAGATAACTTAGGAAATAATGTTCTGTGTATTGATTCTACTAATAATAATAACTTGGATAAAGCATCATTATGGCATTGTCGTCTTGGACATATAAGCAAGAAACGCATAGGCCAACTCCAAAAGGATGGAGTCTAGGAGTCATTTGACCTAAAGTCAAATGATAGTTGCGAATCATGCTTACTTGGAAAAATGACAAAGTCACCCTTCACAGGCTCATGTGAAAGGGGTGAAGGTTTGTTGGACCTTATACACACGGATGTGTGTGGGCCATTCAAACATGCCACAAGGGGTGCTAATCGTTATTATTTGACTTTTACTGATGATTACAGTAGATATGGATATGTCTACTTAATCAAGCATAAGTCAGAGACTTTCGAGAAGTTTAAGGAATTTAAACAGGAAGTCGAGAATCAATTGGGCAGGAACATTAAGATGCTTCGATCCGATCGGGGTGGTGAGTATCTTAGTTCAGAGTTCCTCGACTATCTAAGGGAATGTGGGATTGTCTCACAATTGACACCTCCCAGGACACCGCAGTTGAATGGTGTGGCTGAGAGGCGTAATCGAACCTTGTTGGACATGGTTCGTTCCATGATGAGTCGAGCTTCGCTACCAATCTCATTCTGGGGGTATGCCTTAGAGACAGCCGCCCATATCCTTAATCTAGTCCCTACAAAGAAAGTTGCCAAAACTCCTCACGAGATGTGGACTGGTAAAGTACCTAAACTAGACCACATCAAGATTTGGGGTTGCGAGGCTTTCGTGAGACGCGAGACTCATGATAAGCTTGAACCCCGAAGCGAGAGGTGTATTTTCATCGGCTACCCACAGCAATCCTTTGGTTACCTCTTCTATAGACCTAGTGACAATGTGGTTTTTGTAGCAAGAAGAGGAGTCTTTCGAGAAAGAGAGTTTATAAGCCAAGGAGACAGTGGGAGGCAAGTTTATCTTAAAGAAATTCAAGAGTCAAGTGGTGAAGGAACTTCAAACTCTAGCCCTCAACTTGAGGAGGAAACTCCTGTTGAGCCAATTGACGAATCTGTACCTCTGAGGCGTTCCACGAGAGTTAGGAGTGCACCTGAGCATTACTATGGATTCCATATTACTGCAGAAGGTGAGACACTTATTAGTGATGGGACACTAGTAAGTCAAGATGACCCTAACAGTTACGAGGAAGCCATGGCAGGCCCCGAGTCTGCTAAATGGAAAGAGGCTATGGATAGCGAGATACAATCCATGTATGGCAATCAAGTTCGGAACTTGGTTGAGAATGTACCAGGTCGAAAGACTGTAGGGTGCAAATGGGTCTTCAAGAAAAAGACCGACATGTATGGTAGAGTACACACTTATAAGGCTAGACTGGTTGCAAAGGGCTTCTCTCAAATTCCTGGAGTGGATTATGATGAGACCTTTTCTCCGGTAGCCAAGATTAAGTCTATTCGGGTTCTGTTAGCCATAGCCGCATTTCATGACTATGAAATTTGGCAAATGGATGTCAAAACCGCTTTCCTTAATGGGAAGTTGGCTGAAGATGTTTACATGAGTCAGCCAGAGGGTTTTGTCAGCAAGAAGTACCCTAATAGAGTGTGTAAGCTTGAGAAATCCATTTATGGATTAAAGCAAGCACCTCGCAGATGGAATCTTTGCTTTGATGAAAAGGTCAAGGAATTTGGCTTTTCTAGGAGTGAAGATGAATCTTGTGTATATGTCAAGGCTAGTGGGAGTATAGTTAGCTTTTTGGTATTGTATGTGGATGACATACTACTCATAGGAAACGACATTCCAACCCTGCAGGAAGTAAAGTCCTGGCTTGGAAAGTGTTTCGCTATGAAGGACCTTGGTGAAGCTACCTATATTTTGGGGATAAGGATCTTGAGAGATCGGAGTAAAAGACTAATTGGACTTAGTCAAAGTACCTACTTGGATAAGGTGTTGAAGAGATTCAGAATGCAAGACTCCAAGAAAGGAGAGTTGCCCATCCAGAGTAACGCCAAACTGAGTAAGACACAAAGCCCTAGCACTGAGGCTGAGATAGCACAAATGAGTTGAGTACCTTATGCTTCAGCTGTAGGATCGATCATGTATGCTATGACGTGTACTCGACCTGATGTAGCTTTTTCCCTGAGCATGGTTAGCAGGTTTCAGGGGAACCCTGGCAAGGCACACTGGACTGCGGTAAAGAATATTCTCAAGTACCTACGAAGGACTAAGGACTGGGTCCTTACCCTCGGTGGGAGTGATGACTTGAGAGTTGTAGGGTATAGTGATGCTAGCTTCCAGACTGATAGGGATAACTTCCGCTCTCAGTCAGGCTGGGTCTTTACCCTAAATGGAGGAGCAATTTCTTGGAAGAGTTCCAAGCAAGAGACAGTGGCAGATTCTACTTGTGAATCAGAGTATATTGCAGCTAGCGAGGCGGCAAAGGAGGCGTTATGGCTGAGGAACTTCATTGGAGACCTTGGAGTTGTACCAGCTATTAAAGAGCCAATGGAAATTTTATGTGATAGTGAAAGCGCTGTTGCCTTAGCCAAGGAACCAAGGGATCACGGGAGATCCAGACACATCGACAGAAAATACCATTTCATCAGACATCGGATCGAAGAAGGACTCCTCGTGGCAAAGAGGGTATCATCAGATGAGAATCCGGCAGATCCCCTCACGAAGGGACTGACTCGGGTTAAGCATCTCCAGCATGCTCGGAGCATAGTGCTGAAGGATGATATTAGATTTAGTAGTTAGATAACATCGAAATTTGTAAAGTGTAATTTACATTTGATGATGAATAAAAGTGTTTTATTTATGAGTAAAGTGTTGCTATCTCTTGTCGATCGTTTACTATATTTCTTTTGCATGTTTTGACTTCCAGAATAATTTTGTTTGGTATAACATATTATTCAAACCTCCACAGTCGGTCATATGTCGGAAGTAGGTATGAATCAAGACTGTCATGTTTGGTTGTAGAGGTCTTGGACAAGGCTACAACAATCATGAGTGCTCATAAGTTCTGAGCATTGGACTCAACCCACGCTCACTGGAATCACTTCATGGAATTCTATCTCGAGTGATCGTGAGACGGTAATATCATATAAGTCTTTAAACCTAGAGATATGATTTGTTACTTACAAGTTGGTTATGCATTGAGTGTACGAAAAATGCATTGGTAACTCGATGTTATAAATCGCGCTCTTGTGTGTAATTCAATGAGTAGTAGAACAAACATATGAGTCGAAGTTTATCTGTTCCTTCTTGGATTAGAAGCTGATATCTGGGCCCCTCGATGATTTTGTTTTGACCTATGTACTGGGCCCGGTCAGAACTAAAATTGATGTGTTCAATGAAGTTCTTTGTCAAACAAATCGGAAATCGGGAAACAAATTGTTGGACAATAAGTAAGACATTGTTCCATGTATTTGTCCGACTGATATCTAGAACAGAGGATTATATGATCACTTATCTTAAATGGTGTATCATCATCTTCTCAGTTTCGAGAAACCTTGTAAAGAGCTACGATTGCCGATCGGTTCCTGAAGTCATACTTGCAGTAACAGTTAGTAGACTTATCCAAGTGGGAGACTGTTGGATAAGGTGTCTAAGTCCATAACTATTTCTGGTATGTACTTGACCCGACCCGGCATGGTCCATTTGGGTTGCATGGCATCATGCAATTGGATAGACTAAATGAGAGAAATAACACTTGGAGATTATTAATATATTATAAGTTCTAATATATTAATAATATTATTTGATTAGTTTGATCAAGAATTAATTTAGAATTAATTATGTGATCAAAAGATAACTAATTAAATATATGGGTTGATTATGTAAATCATCCATATCTTGTATAGTGGGCTAAAAGGCTCCATGGACTATCAAGTTGGGTTCCACCCATAGGATGCTCCATGGATGTTCCATGGGAGTTACAAACCCATGGGTCATGGAAATGAAGAGTCATGACACATTAGGGTTTAACCCTAGATGTGTCAACACTATATAAGTAACATGTTCTCCAACTAAAATCGGCTACACTAAGAAACAAGAGGGCTTGGCCGATTTTGAGAAGTGTGTGTTCTCTCATAAGTTCTTCCAAGAGCATTTGGTGTTGTGTGAAGCATTTGAGGCATCACACTTGGGGTGCTAGGCTCACAAGGTTTCAAGGAACACAAACAACAACAAGGTAAGTTATTCTATCTATACTTTATGTTAAAATTGTTCCCCATGTATGCTAGATAGGAATATAACCTTGGAATTCAACTTTGCATGATAATTAGACAAACATAGATCCAAGGTTATTAGGGTTGCATGTACACTTAGGAAGTGTTAGAATGCTCAAAACCCATCAAATCCAACCATCATAAATATAATTGAAAAAAATTACACCATAGTATATGTTCACATATTTCAAAATCAATTACATTATTATGAGAAAATGTAATGTTTGAGTGTCCCACCCTCAAAAGTTGTTGTTTATCTGGTTCACTGATTTCCTGAGAATAAAAGTAGTTTCGAAAAAATGTCAACAATTAACTTGGTGAGTTCATAAGCTTTTGTATGTAGTGTTTGAAATCATTTCCTTGTAAAAGAAATGTTTGTTCCAGAAAAATACAATATTTCCCTTTTTAAATGCATTGTAGTCTTAAAAGTCAAGACCAAAATTTGCAAGTATTTTCCATACTTAAAGTGATTTTTGCAAGTTTAAATTGACATAAACTTGTTTAATTGAAAGTGAAACCCGTAAATATTATATTTTGTTAATACCTCATGTGAGTTATTATAACCATGAGATGACTTAGTCGGCCTCGTAATACGACGTTCTTCGGTCGTCAAAAAGTTAAATGACATTTGGCACCCCATACCTGTCGTTTTAGTTGTTACATGCAGCTCTGGTGTGGGTTTGTCACTCCCAATATAGATCTATACACAATTATTACGCTGTCCCTACTAGATACTCTGGCTACAATTTACAGGACTTTTGATTTCGTTACTTTGGAAGTAATGTGAAGCAAATGTTTCAAAAATTCATTCATTAATAGATTTATATAAAGTGAACTGAAAACCCCTTTTTGTATAAACCCGGTACTATGTATTTGTACCCTATTTATACGAACTGAAAACCTTTTATAATGAGTTTGAAATGTAAATGAAACATAAACTATACCTACTATAGTTTAACATAATTGTTTTTAATGTAGGAAACATAAACTATACTCATTGTAGTTTATCATAATTGTTTCTAATGTAAATGAAACCTTTTCTGTGTAAGTCGAATGTATAGAAAAAACATAACAATGTATATCATGCCTTATCTTGTATTATTTGAAATGATGAAGGACTCTTACAAATCAGTGAATATTTTTTGTTATATAATTATATCACAACAAAAAACACATGTAAAATATGAAGTTATAAAGGATTAACACTTTGCTCAACATGTTACAAAGTGTGATGAAAGTTGTAAGCTGTTAACTTGTTTTTAACATATGTGCACTATTTTGGAAAAACCACAGAAAAATCATATGAAGGCAAAAATTGAATCCATAAACTCTAAACGTTTAGAAAATGTGTCTATTTTGTTCATAATTTTTATTATGATTTTTAGGTGTCCCTAACGTGTGTGAAAATGTCCATATTCACATACTAGTCCGAATTCGTAGCTACAGTGATAGATAGTTTTGTAAAAATCACCATAAATTGTAGAAAAAACTTATGGATATGTGCAAGTAGTCATTTTAAAGGTACAAACCTAACCTGTTTTGACCTAATATGTTCTTGAAAACTAAAAGGTTTAAGATGTTCAGAACAGTTCATGAATGAACATTAACTTTTCTGTTGAAAGCTGATGTTTGTGTTTAGTTATGTTGTTGGTGTTTTAACTTGTATTCTCCCCCTAAAACTTGAAGAAAAACATGAAAATGTGGGGGTATGAACTCACCTTGAGTGATTCCCCGAGATGAATGTGGAAGAAGTGAGGTTTCTAAGTCAAGAACACTTGGGAGATGCTTTAAGATTCGAAGATTCTAAGCACAAATATGATGTTATTTGTGTAACACATTCATGAGTTGAGTGAAGGAGTAAAGAGTATTCAAATGTAGGATGAATATACTTACCAAAACTCGCGGGAATGCTCAAGAACAACTTGGAAATCTTGAGCTTAGAGAGAGAAAGGGAGAGAGAGCAATGGGTTTCCACTTTGGTGAAGAGTAAGGTAGGAGGAGTGATAAGGATTTTCCCAGATCTTTGATCAAGACAACTTGCAGGAAAGGGGTTTGATGGGACAAGGAAGATACTAGGGATGATGGGATTTGTGACAGAAATCATGAATAGAGATATGGAGTTGGTATGGGAGGTTGCTTGTGTCATAGATTTATGGAAAAGTCAACACTCTACCTCAAAATCTCATTCAATAGCTTAATTTTATTCTTAGATTATGATTTTCCCTCAAAACTGATATATATATATATATATATATATATATATATATATATATATAAACGGTCTTATATGTCAGAATATGACTTTGGGTGAAAACCCCACGTCAAAATCATGAAAAACAGGCTTAAAAAGCGAAAGTGGTCGAAAATTGGGTAAAAAGGAGCAATCTGCGAAGGTTCGGTCCAAGAAGGTTGAGAACCGATAATAGATTGATCCGAGCCGAAGGGAGGTTCGGTCCTCCTAGTGGTTTCAGTTATAATGAAAATTTGCAAGCAAGGCATAAGGGTGCGAAGACGAAGCTGGTCTCGGTCCGAAAAGGAAGGTGAGAACCGAAGGTATGTTCAGCCCGAGGAGACTCGCATGCGAAATGATCCGAAGGCAGTCTGAAGCGAAATGGAGCGAAGGGAGGGTTTGGTCCAAAGGGACCTTCAGTCCTCCGAGGTTCGGTTCGGTTATAGGACTAGGTTCGTTTTCTATCATTTTCAGTCCTAGTAGTTTCGATCCCTGTAGTTTTGGTTCTTATACCTTTGGTCCTTAGAGCCTTCGGTCCTAATAGAGGTGTTTCGGTCTAGGAGGCTTCTTAGAGTTTCTCTTCTTAGGGTTTCGCCTCTAAGAGTGTTTTGCTTCTAAAGAGTGGTTTCGCTATTAATCTTCTTGTTTTGTGCGGTTTTTGGCTCTGTTAAGGGTCGGGATGTCCCAAATGATTATAAAAAGTTGAGGGAGGTTATGAGAGAGATTTGGTAGAGAGAGAGATTGATAAAGAGAGATTGAGAGAGACTTTATTTGTGACCTTTTTGGATGTTTAGCTTCGCAATGAAAGGTTTGTAAACCCTGATAAGCCACGTTATGAATGTTATATGCTCCCGAAGTGTATGTAATAATGTTTTATCGAGTAGTTCCATCACTTACCCTGATTAGGGCTTAGATCTTATAAACATGTGAAGACTCAAGTGATACTTTGCATAACAATAGTGTGTTCTACAATAGTAAACATGATGTAAACCCTAATATAGAATGGTTAATTGAGTTGACCAGTTTGAATTGTTGACTTTATTTGACGTTGACTTGACCGGAAATTGACGGTTGTCACATCTATCCTGGGCCTCACCCCTATCCTACTACTAGTGAGTCATGGAACCTCATCCACGCTCCTGCTGATAGTGAGATACAGGCTCCCACCCACACTCACCACTCTCCTACCTCGGGCCCCTCCCCTGTCTGCTGCTAATGAGATATGGAACCCCATCCGTACTCTGCTAGTGATGAGATACGGGACCTCACCCACACTCACCTCCTTACAAGGCACATACAAGTATCACACAAACAACAATTATAAGCTATCCTGCAAAAATTCCTTGGGCTTATCCCGGCATCGGACCTTAGTTCGGAATAACATACACATAACGAGCTTCCTCGGGGACCCGCCAGCCATCGGACCTTGGTCCGGAATAACATACAAGCACACAATGCCTAGGGATCACCCTCAGGTCTCCCTATCATACATAAACTAAATGGGCCAGCATTGGCGCCTTAGACCTATTCACACAATGAGGAGACTCACCTCGCACAGCTGAAGACCGGATGAAACACCTCTGGCTGCTATCTGACAATCCCCTGAGCTACTATTCCCCTAGCTCCCCAAGCTACAATACCAACATAACACTTAGACCCAAAATGCCCTCCGGAAGTCAAACTAAGTCAACTCTGGACAAAGTCAAAGTTAAAGATCCATGGTCAAAGTCAACACTTCCAGATTGACTTGACTCGCCGAGTAGCTCCATCAACTCATCGAGTCCTAATGCTCGGGATCCTAAAATTGCGTACCAACTCATCGAGTCTTCCTTGACCTCGTCGAGTTCACCCTCAAACACATCGGGACCCTTATTCGACTGACTCGTCGAGTTCACCTTTGAACTTGTTGAGTCCATCTTCGTCATATGAATGTGTCCAGTCTATGACTTGCCGAGTTATATGAACAACTCGTAAAGTCCCTCTTCATGGGTTGGGAAATTACCTTGGACTCATCGAGACTGCTCAGACAATCGCGAGTGCCATGTCTTCCAGGTCCATAACTACATCTATTTTGTTGAGTCGCCCATTCTAGACTCTACCAGATATCTCCGAAACAGAAAAGGTTGGGACCAATCCCGGACACGCCGAGTCCCGTGATCAACTCACCAAGTCCCCTAAGTTCCATGTCCAGAAAATCGATTTCTGTTGAGCTCATTTCATCCAAAGGGGTTGATCTGACCTCTTAGGGTCAGTATAACACATAAGGTTAAGGACTTTACGCCCATGCATGGCCGATTTTGCTCAAAGGGCCAAAACATCTTAAAATTTGCATGGGGAGTTCTAATAGCATAAAGCTTCCACCTTTATGCCTTAACTACCCACAATACTCTCATATCTAAAAGTATCTTACTTGGGGACGTCCAAATCCTAAACACTCATTCATGGACCAAAATCTTCAAAAAAAGGGACTATGAAGAGATCTAATAAATTAAAAGCCAAGATGAAGACTTGATTACCAAGAAATGTAGCCAATGGAGTGTATCTTCTAGATCTACTTCCTCCTTCTTGAACCTCCGACTTCCTTCTTCTCCATTTTCCTCTTCAAGAGCACAAAAATCACACAAAGGTGGCTCAAACACTCACAAGGTGCACCAGGGTTTCGTGGGTGAGGGTTTGGGGTCTGGGGGCTGAAGATGAGGCTTGGGGAATGAGAATATTATGCTTAAATAGGGCACCAAGTCCCGAAATTAGGGTTTCCCAACCCAAGCCGGACTCGCCGTGTCAGTCCCCCATCTTGCCGAGTCAGCCACTTAATCTGTGACACGGAACTCGCTCCCACTCGTCGAGTTCTTCCGTGGACTTGAGGAGTAGACCTCTTGACTTGGGGTTTTCTTTCCTTTCTCGACCTTGTGAATTTGGGATGTTACAACTCTCCCCCACTTAAACTAGACTTCATCCTCGAAGTCCGCTTCGGATCACAACCCCGCAACTTCTAATGACATTCCTAATCTTCTCATACCTTGCCTGCTTTGAATAAACCTTGAGAACATCATCCTGAGACGATACAACCACTACAACCTTCGAATACAACACTCTTAATCAACCGATAACGCCACCGGTACTTCCCGAGCACTTACACTAGACATACAAGGGGTTCACCCCCCCCCCTCCTTTTTCCGTTGCCACTGGTCTTCCGAAGGTGATTTGCCATAAGCAACAAACCTTTCCAAACTCCATCAAGAAAAATCCTCTACGGAAACTATAATCCCGGCCACTCCCAATGTCGTCCATCTTCTGATGATTGCATGGTACACACCAAGAAGACATGGGACTCGGCGAGTGTATGAGTAGACTCGGCGAGTCTGAGGCAATCTCCCAACCCATGAATACGGACTAGACAAGTTGTTCATATAACTCAGCGAATAGACTGGACACATTTATATGATGAAGATGGACTCGACGAGTTCAATGGTAAACTCGGCGAGTCAGTTGAATAAGGTTCCCGATGTGTTTGAGGGTGAACTCGACGAGCTCAAGGAAGACTCGACGAGTTGGTTGGTATTTTTGGATCCTGAGCGATAGAACTCGATGAGTTGATGAAGCAACTCGGAGAGTCAAGTCAATCTGGAAGTGTTGACTTTGACCATGGATCGTCGACTTTGACTTTGTCCAGAGTTGACCTAGTTTGACTTCCAGAGGTCATTTTGGGTCTAAGTGTTATGTTGGTATTGTAGCTCGGGAAGCTAGGGTAACAGTAGCTCGGGGAATTGTTAGATAGCAGGCAGAGGTGTTTCAGCCATTCTTCAGTCATGCAAGGTGAGTCTCCTCATTGTATGAATGGGTCTAAGGCACCAATGTCAACCCATTTAGGTCATGTATGATAGGAAGACCCAGGGGTTAGCCCTAGGCATTGTGTGCTAGTATGTTTTTCCAGACCAAGGTCCGATGCTGGGCATGTGCCCGAGGAAGGTCGTTATATGTAGGTTATTCCGGACCAAGGTCCAATGTCGGGATAAGCCTGAGGAGTGTTTGCATGATAGTTATTCGTGTTATATGTGTCATACTTGTATGTGCCTTGTAGGGAGGTGAGTGTAGGCGAGGTACCGTATCTCATCACTAGCAGAGTACGGATGAGGTTCCGTATCTCATTAGCAGCAAACAGGGGCGTGGCCCGAGGTAAGAGAGGGGTAAGTGTGGGCTGGAGCCCCTATCACACTATTAGCAGGAGTGTGGATGGGGTTCCATGACTCACTAGTAGCAGGATAGGGGCGAGACCCATGATAGTCGAGGCCTTAGAACAGGATTGTAGTAGAATATTATCAGAGTAAACATCCCAGACTAAACTTCTTGGTGTATGGCATGCGATCATCCCAAGCTCTTCCCTCCGCTACCGGAAGTACCTAAAACCAAAACTGAAACTGTAAGCACGAAGCTTAGTGAGTTCCCCAATCTACCACATACCATACACAAACTCATACTTCCAACATTGGGCCTAGCCCACTACATCTAGCCCCGCCCGGCATCAGATGAATCCGGCATCAGGCCCTGCCAGGCATCGAGCCCTGCTCGATATACAGATTTGTTTCTTTTAGGCCCCGCCTATCTCTGGTAGGGCTGTGCATGGTTCAGTTTGGATCGGTTTTGGACCCAAACCCAACCCAACCCATAAATGGTCGGTTTCTAGTTTTCAGAAACCAATAGGATCGGTTTTTGATCGGTTTGGTTTCTTGGGTTTTGAGGTCAGTTTGGGCGGTTTTTTGGTTTCTTGGGTTCAACCCATACACTGATGTGTTTTGGTTTTAAACCCATGGGTTTTGGGTTCAAACCCATTTTCCAAAAATAATGCAAGAAGTTAAATACTTCAAAAAACACCAAATTGAAGTTAAATATTTTAAGAAACATGAGTCTTATAACTAAATAGTCTATTATAAGATACAACCAAAGCCCCAAATAGTCTATTACAACAAAAACACAATCAAGTATGGGTCGGTTTCTTGGATTGGATGGATCGGTTTCTTGCGGCGGTTTGTCGGTTTTAAGAATGGGTCGGTTTCTTGGGTTGGATGGGTCGTTTTTAGGTAAAAACCGAAACCGAACCCGACTTGTCGGTTTCTAGAAAATTCAAACCCTAACCGTCGGTTTTGCTTTGGTTTCGGTTTTTTCGGTTTCAGTTACGTCGGTTTAGTTAGTTTTTCGGTTTCTTGGTTTGGGTTTGCTCACCCCTAGTCTTTGGACCTCACCCGCTAAACATACTCAAACATGTAGATAACACATAACACATAATCTAAACATATTCTACTGCAATCCTGTTCTAAGGCCTCATCTGTCTTGGGCCTCACCCCTGTCCTGCTACTAGAGATTCATGGAACCCCATCCACGCTCCTGCTGATAGTGAGATATGGACCCCCACCCACACTCACCTCTCTCCTACCTCGGGCCCCGCCCCTATCTGCTATTAATGAGATACAGAACCCTATTTGTCCTCTGCTAGAGATGAGATACGAGACACTCGCCCACACTCACCTCCCAACCAGGCACATACAAGTATCACACAAACAACAAGTATAAGCTATCATGCAAACATTCCTCGGGCTTATCCCGGCATCGAACATTGGTTCGGAATGACCAACACATAACGACCTTCCTCAGGCACCCGCCCGGCATCAAACCTTGGTCCGGAATAACATATTAGCACGCAATGCCTAAGGCTAACCCCCAGGTCTTCCTATCATACATAAACTAAATAGGGCAGCATTGGCACCTTACACCCTTCCACACAATGAGAAGACTCACCTCGCACGGCTGAAGACTGTTTGAACCACCTCTGGCTACTACCTAACAATCCCCCGAGCTACTGTTCCCCTAGCTCCCCGAGCTACAATATCAACATAACACTTAGATACATAATGCCCTCCGGAAGTCAAACTAAGTCATCTCTGGACAAAGTCAAAGTCAACAATCCATGGTCAAAGTCAACACTTCCAGATTGACTTGACTCGCCGAGTTGCTCCATCAACTCGTCAAGTCCTAACGCTCAGGATCCTAAAATTGTGAACCAATTCGTTGAGTCTTACTTGAGCGCGTCAAGTTCACCCTCAAACACATCGAGACCCTTATTCAATTGATTCGCCGATTTCACCTTTAACCTCATCGAGTCCATCTTCGTCATATGAATGTGTCCAGTCTATGACTCGCTGAGTTATTTGAACAACTCATCCAGCCCATCATCATGGGTTGGGAGATTTCCTTGGACTCGCCGAGTCTGCTCATACACTCCTCGAGTCCCATGTCTTCCAGGTCCATAACTACGTCCATTTTTTTGAGTCCCCCATTCTAGACTCTACCAGATTTCTCCGAAACAGAAAAGGTTGGGAACCAATCCCCGAATCGCCGAGTCCCCTAAGTTCCATGTCCATAAACTCGATTTTTGCTGAGCTAAATTCATCCAAAGGAGTAGATCTGACCTCTTATGGTCGGTATAACACGTAAAGTTAAGGACCTTACGCCCATGCATGGCCCTTTTTGCTCAAAATGCCAAAACAACCTCTTAAACTTTGCATGGGGAGTTCTAATGGCATAAATCTTCCACCTATATGCCTTAACTGCCAACAATAGTCTCAGATCTGAAAGTATCTTACTTGTGGACGTCCAAATCCTAAACACTCTTTCATGGACCAAAATCTTCATAAAAGGGACTATGAAGAGATCTAATAAATTAAAAGCCAAGATGAAGACTTGATTACAAAGAAATGCAGCCACTGGAGTGTATCTTCAAGATCTACTTCCTCCTTCTTGAACCTCCAACTTCCTTCTTCTCCTTTTTCCTCTTCAAGAGCACAAAAATCACACAAAGGTGGCTCAAACACTCACAAGGTGCACCAGGGTTTCGTGGGTGAGGTTTTGGGGTCTGGGGGCTGAAGATGAGGCTCGGGGAATGAGAATATGATGCTTAAATAGGGCACCAAGTACCGAAATTAGGGTTTCCCAAGCCAGGCCAGACTCGCTGAGTCAGTCCCCCAAATCGCCGAGACTGCCACTTAATCTGTGACATGGAACTCGCTCCCACTCGTTAAGTTCCTCCCTGGACTTGATGAGTAGACCTATTGACTTGGGGTTTTCTTTCCTTTCGTGACCTTTTTAATTTGGGGTGTTACAACTCTCCCCCACTTAAACTAGACTTCGTCCTCAAAGTCCGCTTCGACTCACAACCCTGCAACTTCTCACAACACTCCTAATCATCGCATACCTTGCCTTCTTGGAACAACCCTTGAGAACATCATCCTGAGATGATCCAATCACTACAACCTTCGAGTACAACACTATTACTCAATCGGTAACCCTATCGTTACTTCCCAAGCACTTACACTTGACATACAAGGAGTTCACCCCCCCCCCCCCCGATTTTTCCTGTGCAGCCACTGGTCTTCCCAAGGCGAGTTGCCATAAGAAACAAACCTTTCCAAACTCCATCAAGCACAAATCCTCTACGGAAACTGCAATCCCATCCACTCCTAATTTTGGCCATCTTCTGATCACCTAGATGTCCTACGCACGAGACCACCCTGGTCCTAGATAATCTGCCAATATCCAGTATACCAGACTCTCATTGATTACTGAACTCAAGAACAATATCCTAGTCGCTCCCAGCAAATTCCAAAGAAAACTTTCGCTACTTGAACCGCTATATCTATCTGGGTAATCTAGGTCTAGAAGGTCTAGAATCCTCGATCCCCTACCCCTGACCCCAAGGTCTCTACGGGTCCCACCTGTTGCTATAAGTACATGGCTCTCGCCCATGGGTCTCACCTAATCTATGTTTCGGAGCGGCCTCCCCTGTAGGTCTCATCTATCTAGGGCTATACAGGCCAAATCCTCCTCTAAACTCAGCTTGCTATCCTTCTCTAATTCTTATCATCCTAACTAGGAGATATGGGTGCCTTCCCACACTCCAGTAACCAGCTGCTAGTGAATGCTACGGCTTACCCGCTGTCTTACAACACTTCCCTCACTGACTCACTCCTGGGGAATGCTGTGGCTATACCACAGTCTTATATCCTGACGAATCGCGCACCTTGTCTAAAGTTCTCTGACCTGGTTTCCTGAACCAGTCATCAGCTAATTGAGAATACATGAACTCAAGGTTGGAAAGTTTCCCCAAATCCCAACTTGCATTCTCTTCAATCCAAGCAGCCACTTGAGCTCCTTTCTTCCTCACCAAGACTGCGAACCCACCCCAGTCTTGCACTCACTTCTATCCTTGGCCACATGGGTGACTCTCCCCCACTTCAACTTGACTAACTCCTCACAGCTCATAACTTGGAAGAATTCCCAAATGATTCCTTGCCCAAAATTAGCGAGACACTACTGAGTCCCACACATGCATGCTAAAGTTACTGCATCCTAAGTAACCTGCTCTAACGGGAAACATCTTTGAACTACTATTCTCAAAATCAAGGTATGCAAATGGCATATAACTTATCATAAGCAGAAGTATATAATATTCTGAATACACTTACTAACATCGATGCAGTATTCTAGCAATAAAATCATGAACAAAACTGATAGCAAAAGGGAAAGATGATGGGTTTTGACCATTCTAACACTTCCTAAGTTCACATGCAACCCTAATAAGCTTGGATCTATGTTTGTCTAATTATCATGCAAAGTTGAATTCCAAGGCTATGTTCCTATCTAGCATACATGGGGAACAATTTTTAACTTGAATGATAGATAGAATAACTTACCTTGTTGTTGCTTATGTTCCTTGAAACCTTGTGAGCCTAGCACCCCAAGTGTGATGCCTCAAATGCTTCACACAACACCAAATGCTCTTGGAAAGACTTTTGAGAGAATACACACTTCTAGAAATTGGCCTAGCCCTCTTGTTTCATTAGTGTCCACGATTTTGGTGGAGTATGGGTTTCTTATATAGTGTTGACACATCTAAGGTTACACCATGTAAACCCTAATGTGTCATGACTCTTTATTTCCATGACCCATGGGTTTGTAACTCCCATGGAGCACCCTATGGGTGGAACCCAACTTGATAATCCATGGAGCCTCTTAGCCCACTATACAAGATATGGATGATTTGCATAATCAACCCATATATTTAATTAGTTATCTTTTGATCACTTAATTAATTCTAAATTAATTCTTGATCAAACTAATCAAATAATATTATTAATATATTAGAACTTATAATATGTTAATAATCTCCAAGTGTTATTTCTCTCATTTAGTCTATCCAATTGCATGGTGCCATGCAACCCAAATGGACCATGCCGGGTCGGGTCAAGTACATACCAGAAATAGTTATGGACTTAGACACCTTATCCAACAGTCTCCCACTTGGATAAGTCTAATAACTATTACTGCAAGTATGACTTCAGGAACCGATCGGCAATCGTAGCTCTTTTCAAGGTTTCTCAGAAATGAGAAGATGATGGTACGCCATTTAAGATAAGGGATCATTTAATCCTCTATTCTAGATATCAGCCGGACAAAAACATGGAACAATGTCTTGCTTATTGTCCAGCAGTTTGTTTCCCGATTTCCGATTTGTTTGACAAAGAACTTAATTGAACACATCAACTTAGTTCTGACCGGGCCCGGTACATAGGTCAAAACAAAATCATCGAGGGGCCCAGATATCAGCTTCTAATCCAAGAAGGAACAGATAAACTTCGACTCATATGTTTGTTCTATCACTCATTGAATTATACACAAAAGCACATTTTATAACATCGAGTTACCAATACGTTTTCGTACAATCAATGCATAACCAACTTGTAAGTAACAAATCATATCTCTAGGTTTGAAGACTTATATGATATTACCGTCTCACGATCACTCGAGATAGAATTCCATGAAGTGATTCCAGTGAGCGTGGGTTGAGTCCAATGCTTAGAACTTATGAGCACTCATGATTGCTGTAGCCTTGTCCAAGACCTCTACAACCAAACATGATAGTCTTGATTCATACCTACTTCCGACATATGACCGACTGTGGAGGTTTGAATAATATGTTATACCAAACAAAAATTATTCTGGAAGTCAAAACATGCAAAAGAAATATAGTAAATGATCGACAAGAGATAGCAACACTTTACTCATAAATAAAACACTTTTATTCATCATCTAATGTCAATTACACTTTACAAATTTCGAGGTTATCTAACTACTAAATCTAATATCATCCTTCAGCCCTATGCTCCAAGCATGCTGGAGATGCTTAACCCGAGTCATTCCCTTCGTGAGGGGATCTGCCGGATTCTCATCTGATGATACCCACTCTGCCACGAGGAGTCCTTCTTCGATTCGATGTCTGATAAAATGGCATTTTCTGTCGATGGGTCTGGATCTCCCGTGATCCCTTGGTTCCTTGGCTAAGGCAACAGCGCTTTCACTATCACAGAAAATTTCCATTGGCTCTTTAATAGCTGGTACAACTCTAAGGTCTCCAATGAAGTTCTTCAGCCATATCGCCTCCTTTGCCGCCTCGCTAGCTGCAATATACTCTGATTCACAAGTTGAATCTGCCACTGTCTCTTGCTTGGAACTCTTCCAAGAAATTTCTCCTCCGTTTAGGGTAAAGACCAAGCCCGACTGAGAGCGGAAATTATCCCTATCAGTCTGGAAGCTAGCATCACTATACCCTACAACTCTCAAGTCATCACTCCCACCGAAGGTAAGGACCCAGTCCTTAGTCCTTCGCAGGTACTTGAGGATATTCTTTACCGCAGTCCAGTGTGCTTTGCTAGGGTTCCCCTGATACCTGCTAACCATGCTTAGGGAAAAGGCTACATCAGGTCGAGTACACGTCGTAGCATACATGATCGATCCTACAACCGAAGCATAAGGTATTCGACTCATTTCTGCTATCTCAGCCTCAGTGCTAGGGCTTTGTAACTTACTCAATCTGGCATTACTCTGGATAGGTAACTCTCCTTTCTTGGAATCCTGCATGCTGAATCTCTTCAGCACCTTATCCAAGTAAGTACTCTGACTAAGTCCAATTAGTCTTTTACTCCGATCTCTCAAGATCCTTATCCCTAGAATATAGGCAGCTTCTCCTAGGTCCTTCATAGAGAAACACTTCCCAAGCCAGGACTTAACTTCCTGCAGAGTTGGGATGTCATTTCCTATGAGTAGTATGTCATCCACATACAATACCAAAAAGCTAACTATACTCCCACTAGCCTTGACATACACACAAGATTCATCTTCACTCCTAGAAAATCCAAATTCCTTGACCTTTTCATCAAAGCAAAGATTCCATCTGCGAGGTGCTTGCTTCAATCCATAAATGGATTTCTCAAGCTTACACACTCTATTAGGGTACTTGTTGCTGACAAAACCTTCTAGCTGACTCATGTAAACATCTTCAGCTAATTTTCCATTAAGGAAAGCGGTTTTGACATCCATTTGCCAAATTTCATAGTCATTAAATGCAGCTATGGCTAACATAACCCTGATAGACTTAATCTTGGCTACCGGAGAAAAAGGTCTCATCATAATCCACTCCAGGAATTTGAGAGAACCCTTTTGCAACCAGTCTAACCTTATAAGTGTGTACATTACCATCCATGTCGGTCTTCTTCTTGAAGATCCATTTGCACCCCACTGTCTTACGACCTGGTACATGTTCAACCAAGTTCCAAACTTGATTGTCATACATGGATTGTATCTCGCTATCCATTGCCTCTTTCCACTTGGCTGACTCAGGGCCTGCCATCGCTTCCGCATAATTGTTAGGTTCATCCAGACCTATCAGTGTCTCATCACTGATAAGTGTATCTCCTTCTGCAGTAATATGGAATCCATAGTAATGCTCAGGAGCATGCCTAACCCTTGTGGAACGCCTCAGAGGTACGGACTTGTCAATTGGATCAACAGGAGTTTCCTCCTCAAGTTGAGGGCTAGCGTTCGAAGTTCCTTCACCACTTGACTCTTGAATTTCTTCAAGATCAATTTGCCTCCCACTGTCTCCTTGGCTTATAAATTCTCTCTTTCGAAAGACTCCTCTTCTTGCTACAAAGACCACATTATCACTAGGTCTATAGAAGAGGTAACCAAAGGATCTTTGTGGGTAGCCGATGAAAATACACCTCTCTCTTCGGGGTTCTAGCTTGTCATGAGTCTCGCGCCTCACAAAAGCCTCACAACCCCAAATCTTGATGTGGTCTAGTTTAGGTACTTTACCGGTCCACATCTCGTGAGGAGTTTTGGCAACTTTCTTTGTAGGGACTAGATTAAGGATATGGGCGGCAGTCTCTAAGGCATACCCCCAGAATGAAATTGGTAGCGAAGCTCGAATCATCATGGAACGAACCATGTCTAACAAGGTTCGATTACGCCTCTCAGCCACACCATTCAACTGCGGTGTCCTGGGAGGTGTCAATTGTGAGACAATCCCACATTCCCTTAGATAGTCGAGGAACTCTGAACTAAGATACTCACCACCTCGATCGGATCGAAGCATCTTAATGTTCCTACCCAATTGATTCTTGACTTCCTGTTTAAATTCCTTAAACCTCTTGAAAGTCTCTGACTTATGCTTGATTAAGTAGACATATCCATATCTACTTTAATCATTAGTGAAAGTCAAATAATAACGATTAGCATCCCTTGTGGCATGTTTGAATGGTCCACACACATCCGTGCGTACAAGGTCCAACAAACCTTCACCCCTTACACACAAGCCTGTGAAGGGTGACTTTGTTTTTTTCCAATTAAGCATGATTCGCAACTATCATCTGACTTTAGGTCAAACAACTCCAAGACTCCATCCTTTTGGAGTTGGCGTATGCGTTTCTTGCTTATATGTCCAAGACGACAATGCCATAATGATGCTTTATCCAAGTTATTATTAGTAGTAGAATCAATACACAAAACATTATTTCCTAAGTTATCTACAACAGATACAGCTTCATACACACCATCACAGGGTAATACTTTAAAATAAAGAACATTATTAAAGAAAGCATCAATAGAACCAACTTCATTATTAAATAAAAAGGTAAACCCTTTTTTGTACAAAGCATGAAAGGAAATAATATTTCTTGCCATTCCTGGCGAATAACAACATTTATTCAAATCTAAACTAAACACACTACTTAGCGATAAAGTATAAACTCCAATCTTGGTGACAGGTGAAGCTTTCCTATTCCTCATGATCAAGTTTATTCTTCCTTGCTCCACATCCTCACTTCTTCTTAGTCCCTGCAAGTCACAACAAATATGAATACCACAACCGATATCAAGGATGCAAGATTTAGAATGGGGTGAGTTATTAGAAATGATAGTGTAAATACCTACATGGTTGGGTTTGACTTTCCCATCCTTCACATCTTGCTGGTACTTTGGGCAGTTCCGCTTCCAATGAGCCTTTTCATGGCAATAGAAGCATTCAGCCTCTTTTGGGTCAGAAGAAGGAGTGATGAAACCTTTCTTGGTTCCACTTGAAGAAGATCCATCAAGGGTCCGAGCCTTGGTACCCTTCGAAGATCTCTTTCTCTTCCTCCCTCGACTTTTCCCGATTGCCAAAACCGGAGTTGAGTTTGAAGTAGGAGTGATAGCAACCGACTTCCCCTTAAGACCTGATTCTATGGTCTTGAGAAGTCCCTGAAGTTTGCTGAGAGTGACCTCTTCCTTATTCATGTGATATGTCATGCGGAATTGATCATAGCACGATGGTAAGGAGTACAAAATGATATCTATTGCAAGCTCCTCTGGGAAGTTCACATTTAGTTTCAGCAATCGATCCACATACCTTTGCATTTTCTGCATGTGGCTCGTGACGGATTCCCCGTCCTTCATCATGCCTGTTATCATGGAGCAAATGATTTCATACCTCTCTTGTCATGCACTTTGATGGTATCTTTCCATCAAATCTTGGTGCATTTCATAAGGGTAGAAATCCTCATATGATTTTTGGAGTTCCGCTGTCATTGTGGCCAACATGATGCAAGCCACTTTTGTAGCATCTCTTTCATGAGTATGAAAGTCAGCAATCTCCTGGGGAGTTGCAGTGGTCTCATCAATCTCCTTAAGCTCCTTGTCAAGTACATATTCTTTGTCCTCATAGCGGGTAATCATCCTGATGTTTCTGATCCACTCATTGAAGTGGGATCCATCAAAGGTAACTTTCCCACACAAGCTCATAAGAGTAAAGGAGCCATTACGATTAGAGCCAGAAGCAGCATTGTTTGCAGACATCTGAAAGAAGAGAACAAGATTAGATAGATAAAAGAGAGTCCTTAATAAAACACCCAAATGTAATATTAAGGCTAGGATCCCATCACAATATAATATAACTTAGAAGAGGTTTGCCGTAATCCAAGCTATAACATATTTGAAAGGTAGGTGAATGACGATTCACCAATTTCCACCACAAAACCGAAATATTTAAATATTAGGTTTTTAATTGGTTCTTAGAAATTCCTAGATTCTTTCTGATTCAATGAACTTTTCAAAGGCATGTTTCAATCTCGAGTGTGTCCTCCAAGTTTTGTGACTGGGATACCGAGGATCACAAAACGAGGTGTGAAGTAACCATGCAAATCACTTGGTACCCTTAAAGTTTATCACTCAATCGATGTGCCGGTAAACCACACACGCTCCACCGATACTATAATAAACCTTAAGTCACCCTTTACCTACCTTGTTAAGTTCAAGTTAGTGTGCCGGTTAACCACACACGCTCCACTAACGACTTAAGCAAAGTGTAAAGTGTAATTTCATGGATTAGCACCTTATTCACATTTTTCCTAAAGTAACTAAGATTGGGAATTTAATAAAACATTTAGTTACTTTATAATATTCATCATACTTTGAATGAGAATTTATAAGTCATTGTCTTACCCGTTCGGCTAACGACCCTCCATTAGTCAAGCAAGCGGTGGGTGAGAGTAGACACCCATTAAGTCACCATTTTATAGGCAACAACCTTATACCCACCTTATAGACCGGCTTCGTGAATGAGGCGTACTAGCGGTAAGACGACTTTGTTCTTATACATATATATATATATATATATATATATATATATATATATATATATATATATATATATATATATATATATATATATATATATATATAATTATTAAATCATAATATAAGTATAAGCGTTGAATTTTAACTTTTTTAAAAATTCTAAGGGTTGGAACTAAAGTTTTAACTTAACTTTACTTGTTCCAAAACTTGAGGGCAAGTTTTGTAAACTTTCAAACTTTTCATTTCTTGTAACTTTTTAGTTTAATAGAATAATAAAATGAAGACTCTTCATTTTCTAACTCTTGTGTTCTTTTAATGGTTTTCAATCCAAGAGACTTTTGGTTTTCCATAACTTGAGGACAAGTTATGGACTCCATTAAAACACATTATGATCAAGAATTAAACTACCACATAGGTTACAAATAATTCCTATGATCATCTAAACATCATAAGAACAAGAACATGAACATGAACACTTTCATACATCAAAATCACACTTAATCTTTGTAATTTTGATAACTAGTTGTTGTAAATGAATTAGAAAAGACATTACACCATCTAAAATAAGTTTTCAAGTACCAAAACAGTTTAGGGTAATGTTTCTAATCCATTTCCAGCAACTAAAGTCGAAATTCTGCACTCTGTCGACCCTACTCGCCGAGTAGGTTGAAGATACAAGTGAACTCGACGAGTCCCCCCATGGACTCGACGAGTCCATTCGTCAGACAGCAAGATTTTCGACTTTTTTTCAACTTTTAAGCACAAATAAAAAACAAACAGGCCTAGGCTCTGATACCACTGATGGGTTTTGAGCATTCAAACACTTCCTAAGTGCACATGCAACCCTAATAACCTTGGATCTATGTTTGTCTAATTATCATGAAAAGTTGAATTCCAAGGCTATGTTCCTATCTAGCATACATGGGGAACAATTTTTAACTTTAATGATAGATAGAATAACTTACCTTGTTGTTGCTTATGTTCCTTGAAACCTTGTGAGCCTAGCACCCCAAGTGTGATGCCTCAAATGCTTCACACAACACCAAATGCTCTTGGAAAGACTTTTGAGAGAATACACACTTCTAGAAATTGGCCTAGCCCTCTTGTTTCATTAGTGTCCACGATTTTGGTGGAGTATGGGTTTCTTATATAGTGTTGACACATCTAAGGTTACACCATGTAAACCCTAATGTGTCATGACTCTTCATTTCCATGACCCATGGGTTTGTAACTCCCATGGAGCATCCATGGAGCACCCTATGGGTGGAATCCAACTTGATAATCCATGGAGCCTCTTAGCCCACTATACAAGATATGGATGATTTGCATAATCAACCCATATATTTAATTAGTTATCTTTTGATCACTTAATTAATTCTCAATTAATTCTTGATCAAACTAATCAAATAATATTATTAATATATTAGAACTTATAATATATTAATAATCTCCAAGTGTTATTTCTCTCATTTAGTCTATCCAATTGCATGGTGCCATGCAACCCAAATGGACCATGCCGGGTCGGGTCAAGTACATACCAGAAATAGTTATGGACTTAGACACCTTATCCAACAAAAGACACACACCTGCCACATCAGGGGCTGCTCGTGTCTCCTCTGTAACCAATTGGAATGCCCTGCTCTTAGCTGCGGGCGCATCTGCCCGGCCCTAATGGCCGTCAGTGAACCTTAAAGTGTTAGGGCCAAGAGCAATCACTTGCCCCAAAATAGCCAAACTTGGACATTGGGCCTTTTTGTGTCCCCGCTGAATGCAATGGAAACGGATCAGGTTTGATCCTTGAGTGGTGGTAGCAGTACAATCCCTGCAATAATGACCGATCTAGACACACCTGAAACAACCAGAATCGTCACCACTGCCACTCCTACATGCACCCTCGTGTGTCCTGCTGCACTTTCCACAGCGGTTGCGGTCCTGATGACCCCTCGATCTAGAATCTGATGTCTTGGGCCTCTTGCTCGATCCTGCTGATATTTGTACCTCGACTAGTTTCCTCTTCCAGTCTGCCTCTAAGTCAATCTCCTTCTCCCTGGCTTGAGCAATCATATCCTCCAGTGTCTTGCAACTGGACCTGCTCACAAACTGCCTGATGTCGCTCCTGAGCATCTCATGGTACCGAGGCTTTTTTCATTTCCTCGTCTGCCACATACTGCGGAACAAGAAGGGCTCTCTCCCTGAACTTGGCGCTGATCTCCGCCACTGTCTCAGTAGTCTGCTAGAGGTCCTAAAACTCCCGTGCTAACTGCTGCACCTCGATCACTTGTGCAAACTCGACCCTGAACCTGGTCGAGAAATCGCTCCATGACATCGCGTCCAATGCGGCATCATCACCAATCGCATGTCCAACCTCCTCCCATCAATCCCGAGCTCTGCCCTTCAGAAGACAATAGGCAAGTTGGACCCTGTCCCCCTCGGGACGCTGTCTTGTACGGAAAGTGTTGGCAACATCGGCCAACCACCTACTGCTAGTGATGGGATCTCTAGCCCCATGGTAATCCGGAGCTCCATAAGCACGGAACTCCCTGAATGTTAACTTACGTACCCCCATCATGGCCACCATATCAGTGCGGAAGGCTCCCAACCTATCATCCAAAATCTCTAGTGTACCCTCCTTGACCGTACCAAAAATCACAGGAGTCTGAGTTAGGATACTGCGTGTAATCTCAGCCGATATAAACTCTCTCATCTGCTCCCTGAGCTGCTCGGTTCCTAAACCCGAGCCTGATCCCTCGCCTGCACCTGAACCGCCTACTGGTCTCTCACGCGACGTCACCATTCTACAACATAACATAACCTTCATCAGAATACTCCTCACTACTAAGGAATCTCACACTCACTACAAATTCATTGGTTTTATCTCAACCCTCCTTGAATTGAGTACAGATCCTCTGCTTCCAGTAGTATGGGCCCCTACTACCTTCGACATCCATCCGTACTTTCGTCAAGGATTTCCTCGACTCCACTAAGTCCCTTTCTACTACTACTTCTCCTAACACTACTCTCATCCTAGGCTTTCCCTAGGGTAACCTCTAACCCATACCCAGTCCTCAGCTACTAAATGTATCTTCATAATGCCAATTAGCCACCACCAAGATACCATCATATGTGACGAGGCTCAGATAATCCTTCAAGTAAAGGACTCGTCCCTACAATGGTTAAACTCAAACAAGAGCTGTGTAATAGGGCCAAATCCAGCACTCTGAGATTATTCAACCCTAATCACATGTGACTTGATGTATCCACCTAATGGCTAACTCCCATCACTCAGAGTCCCACAAAGCGCAAAGCATGTAGCATTCAGACAGAAAGGTAAGTCTAAACATAACATAATCAGGAAATCACATTCACATATCAAGAATCTGCGCTAGCATACGATATAAGCTCATATAATCAGGCTATCCTACCACTGTCTAACCCGTACTCGCATGCAACTCAAATAACACATATAAAAGGCATATAATGAATCCTTCCTAGATCCTTAGCCCTAAAATATCATGTTGATCACGTAATCATATCATATCATAAACTTGTATGGATATTCTGGGAGAACTTACTTGAGCTCGGCTGATTGCATGCACCACACCGTTTTCTCTTTTCAAAGTTCTTTTCTCTGTTCAAAACTCTTTTCTTTACTTAAAGCTTGTTTTATCAAAAAATGATTTTCTTTTGAAAATTTTCTCATACCAATCCCTTAGTTTGAGTCCAGACACACCCGAGAGTGTGCCCAAATCCCTCAAACCAAGGCTCCGATACCAAATTGTAACATCCAAAAATACACGCCAACAATTTCGTTTTAATTTAATATATAAACTATAGTTTCCAAAAATTCCATTCATAACAAAAACAATTATATCAAATCACATTATCATCTCAAAAAATGTTCTTATTATCAGAGTAAACATCCCAGACTAAACTTCTTGGTGTTTTCCATGCAATAATCCCGAGCTCTTCCCTCCGCTCCCGAAAGTACCTGAAACCAAAACTGAAACTGTAAGAATGAAGCTTAGTGAGTTCCCCAATCTACCACATACCATACACAAACTCATACTGCCAACATTGGGCCTAGCCCGCTACAGCGAGACCCGCTCGGCATCGGACGAATCCGGCATCATGCCCAGCCTAGTATCGAGCTCCGCTTGGTATACATATATGTTTCTCTTAGGCCCCGCCTGTCTCTGCGCCCCGCCCACTAAACATACTCAAACATGTACATAACAAATAACACATAATCTAACCATATTCTACTACAATCATGTTCTAAGGCCTCGCCTATCTTGGGCCTCGCCCCTGTCATGCTACTAGTGAGTCATGGAACCCCGTCCACGCTCCTGCTGATAGTGAGATACGGGCCCCCGCCTACACTCAATTCTCTCTTACCTTGAGGCCCGCCCTTGTCTGTTGCTAATGAGATACGGAATCCCATCTGTACTCTGCTAGTGATAAGATACGCGGACTCGCCCACACTCACCTCCCTACCTGGCACATTCAAGTATCACACAGACAACAAGTATAAGCTATTATGCAAACATTCCTTAGGCTTATCCCGACATCGGACCTTGGTCTGGAATAACATACACATAACAACCTTCTTCGGGCACCCACCCGACATCGGACCTTGGTCCGGAATAACATACTAGCACACAATGCCTAGGGCTAACCCCCGGGTCTTCCTATCATACATAAACTAAATAGGCCAGCATTGGCACCTTAGACCTATTCACACAATGAGGAGACTCACCTTGCACCACTGAAGATTGGCTAAAACACCTTTGCCTGCTATCTAACAATCCCCCGAGCTACTATTCCCCTAGCTCGTCGAGTTACAATACCAACATAACACTTAGACCCAAAATACCCTCCGGAAGTCAAACTAAGTCAACTCTGGACAAAGTCAAAGTCAACAATCCATGGTCAAAGTCAACACTTCCAGATTGACTTGACACACCGAGTTGCTCCATCAACTCGTTGAGTCCTAACGCTCAGGATCCTAAAGTCACGAACCAACTTGTCAAGTCTTCCTTGAGCTCATCGAGTTCACCCTCAAACACATCGGGACCCTTATTCAACTTACTCGCCGAGTTCACCTTTGAATTCGTCGAGTCCATCTTTGTCATATGAATGTGTCCAGTCTATGACTCGCCGAGTTATATGAACACCTCATCGAGTCCGTCTTCATGGATTGGGAGATTACCTTGGACTCGCCGAGTCTGCTCATACACTTACCGAGTCCCACGTCTTCCAAGCCCATTTTGTTGAGTCCCCCATTCTAGACTCTACCAAATTTCTCCGAAACAGAAAAGGTTGGGAACCAATCCCCGACTCGCCGAGTCCCATGAATGACTCACCAAGTCCCCTAAGGTTCATGTCCATAAACTCGATTTCTACTAAGCTCATTTCATTCAAAGGGGTATATTTGACCTCTTAGGGTCGGTATAACACGTAAAGTTAACGACTTTACACCCATGCATGGCCTTTTTTGCTCAAAATGCCAAAACAACCTCTTAAACTTTGCATGGGGATTTCTAATTGAATAAAGCTTCCACCTTTATGCCTTAATTACCCACAATACTCTCATACATGATAGGATCTTACTTGGGGATGTCCAAATCCCACACACACTCATTCATGGACCAAAATCTTCATAAAAGGGACTATAAAGAGATCTAATAAATTAAAAGCCAAGATGAAGACTTGATTCAAGAAATGCAGCCATCAGAGTGTATCTTCGGGATCTACTTCCTTCTTTTCCTTCTTCCTCTTCAAGAGCACAAAAATTACACAAAGGTTGCTCAAACACTCACAAGTTGAACAAGGGTTTCATGGGTGAGGGTTTGGGATCTGGGGGATGAAGATGAGGCTGAGGGAATGAGAATATGATGCTTAAATATGTCACCAAGTCCCGAAATTAGGGGTTCCCAACTCAGGACAGACTCGTCGAGTTAGTTCCCCGAATCGCCGAATAAGCCACTTAATCCACGACACGGAACTCTCCCTACTCATTGAGTTCCTCCCAGGACTCGATGAGTAGAACTCTTGATTTGGGGTTTTCTTTCCTTTCTTGACCTTCTGAATTTGGGGTGTTACAGGATGGTAGTGTTGGGCCCGTACTACTGTAAGTACCCGGTCTATGTTCAATCCAAGTACGAATCCTTAGGATGCTAAGGAGCAAGTAGGGATGAGTAGTCGAGTGTGAGTATGCTCGAGTGAGTCTCTGGTGATTTTGTAATGTGTTTCAGAGACATCATGGTGGGTACACAACACATCCTAGGGAGCAGTGGAGTTAGCAATGATGAGATTTGCAGGATGATTCACGACGAGGTGGCCGCTTCCATACGAGATGCTATATCGAAGATATTTGGGTGTATTAAGACCACTTTGATTGAGACGTTTGATGAGCGATATGTTGCAGTTTCTGAGGCGGCTGTTGTTGCAGGCAACGCAGTTGTCTCTACTGCCAGGCCACAGGGAGGTGACTCGTTGTTTTACTGGGAGTTCAGCAAAACAAAGCCACCAAAGTTTGATGCGACTCAGGATCTAATTGTTGCGATGAGATGGATCTCTAATATCGAAGGATGTTTCTACACTTTTTCATTCCCAGAGCATTTGAGGGTACGGATAGCGTTGAACCAGCTTCGCTTGGGAGCAAAAGACTAGTGGAAGTTTGTGACGACCAATTTCACTCCTACAGAGCACGCTGCAGTGACTTGGGAGAGGTTTACTGTGATGTTCCAAGATAAGTATGTTCCCCGGTGGAGAGGGAACGGTTGGCCCAGGGTTTCTGTCTCTCAATAAGAAGACAGAGTCAGTGACTGAGATTACACGGATGTTTCACGAGAGGGAATTGTTTCTCCCTGAGCATGTGTTGATGAAGCAGGCGTGCATGAGCCGGTATTTGATCATTCTGAGGAGGGATATTCGAGATTTTGTGGTGAACTCGTCTTATCGTACATCTTCTGAGCTTCAGGAAAATGCCAGAAGAAGGGAGATTGAGCTGGAGACTCAAGATTGGGAGGATGTGGAGTCTCATGGGAGTGATCGAAGGCTGGTGAAGTCGTAGCCAGCAGCTAAGCAGGCTAAGCCCGCTGATGCGAGGTTTGGGCCCAGAAGGTATGCACTTGTGGAAAGTGTGCCAAGAGTCACAAAGGTTCGTGCCTAGCGGGGATTTTCTACAAATGTGGCAAGGAGGGGCATATGGCGAAGGATTACCCCCAAGGGGTTTGTAGTTTGCTTCCACTGCAACCAGACCAGCCACCGGAAGGCCGAGTGCCCCTAGCTTCGCCAGGGGTCATCACAGGGATATGCACTTGCTGCTTTGCGTTCTACTGATATTCGGCCGGTGAAGGCGGTGGTTCCAAGGGCTAGTGGGAGAGCTTTTCAGCTGACAGCGGAGGAGGTCCGCGCAGCACCAGATGTCATGGCTAGTACGTACTTCCTTATTTATCTATTATGAGATTTATTGTGCTTATTCCTTGTTATATTTAGGTACATTCCTTGTGAGTTCTATAACTGTTTTAGTGTTATTTGACTCGAGTGCAAGTTGATCCTTTGTGTCCTTAGCTTTTATTCATCACATCAACATCTAATGTGAGACATTGAGTCGACCCTTGAGGGTTTCTATAGCTGACGAGCATGCGGTTTTCGCTACTGATGTGTTCCGAGGATGTGTGGTGGAGATTTTTGATGTCGAGAATCTGGTTTGAAGGGTTATTATAATATCTTTTAACTACTCGCAGTACGGAGAATCTGGTTTGAAGGGTTGTTATAACATTCCAAAATACGATCCCAAAAATTTCTTTTTAATTAAGTAACAAAAACCATAATAACAAATCATATCATTCATAAACCAAAGTTATTATATTAAATCAGAGTATCATCTCAGAACATGTTCTTTTATCAGAGTATATGCCTCCCAGGCTAAAGCTTCTTGGTGTGTGTGCGATGCAGTCATCTCGAGCTCTTCCTTCCGCTACCAGAAGTACCTGAAACCAAACTGAAAAACGTAAGCACGAAGCTTAGTGAGTTCCCCAACCTACCACATACCATACTTAATCACATACTGCAAATACTAGGCCACTCCCGCTACTTCGGGCCCCGCCCGACCCCAAACCCCGCCTGGCTTTGAGCCCCGCTCAGTATACAGATCTGTTTCTCTTAGGCCCCGCCTGTCTCTGTGCACCACCCGCTAAACACATATAAGCATATAAATAATTCATATTACATAAGCTAACTAAGTCTATTATATTCCTATACTAGGCCTTTCCTATCTTGAGCATCGCCCCTGACCTGCTACTAGTGAGTAATGAAACTCCATCCATGCTCCTGCTGTTAGTAAGATACAGGCCCCCACCCTCGCTCACTCCTCTCCTATCTCGACACATACAAGTATCACACAGACAAAAAGTATATTCTAACATACAAAACATTCCTTGGGCACCCTCCCGGCATAGGACCATGGTCCGGAATATCATACTAGCATACAGTGCCTATGGATAACCCCCGGGTCTTCCTACTTATAACTACATGGGCTGGCATTGTGGCCTTAGACCCATTCACATAGTGAGGAGACTCACCTTGCACTGATGAGGCTTCTGCTGATACCCTCCTGACTAATATCCAACAACTCTCTGAACCACTGCTCCTCTAGCTCCCCGAGCTACCAATACCAAAATAACACGTAGTCCTAAATTGTCCTTCCGAAGTCAAACTAAGTCAACTCGGGTCAAAGTCAAAGTCCTGGTCAAAGTCAACCTTCCAGGTTGACCCTACTCACCGAGTCAGCCTAATGACTCGCCAAGTTCATAACCTCATAAACCATGCAACTCGCGACTCGACTTGCCGAGTCATTCCATGACTCACCGAGTCCTTTAATCTTTGATTCCTAGTCCTGTCCAACCCACTGAATCACCACTCAACTCACTGATCTGACACATAACAGAAAGGGATTTGGGTTTGCGACCCGACTCACCGAGTGCATGAACAGACTCACTGAGTCCACTTGTGTCATCATCATTCTGTCGATTACAGTCCATTCCATTGCTTCCCACTTATAGATATGGACTTCTGAGGCTAGCATTACACGTAAAGTTGCCAACTTTATGTGCATGCAAGGTGCTATGAAGCTTGAACACCAAATCCAAGCTAAAATTGGGGCCTATGACCTGGAATAAAACCATAGTTGGGTAAAGCTAGCAACTCTAAGCTTCTAAAGCTCAAGAGTGCCTAGATCTATAGTCCAATACATCCTCAAAGGCTTAATACTCGAATTAACCTTGGAAATGGCCCAGATGTGACAAAATACAAGCTAAGAAGAGGATCTATATGAATAACAGCCAAGGCATAAGCTTTATACCTCCAAACATTCTGAAATGCTACCCAAGATCTGGATCTACTGCCTCTTCTTGAATCACCAAGGATTTCCTTCTTTCTTCTAGCTTCAAATCACTCAAAATGGCAAGGAAAGCTTAAGAACACTCAATGGATGCTTAGGGTTTCGAGAGTAGGTGACGGGATTGATGGAGGTTGGAGTAGAGTTCTGAAATGATGTTTAAATAGGGCACCAAGTCCCGAAATTAGGGTTTCCCAACCTAGACCTAACTCGCCGAGTCAGTCTCCCCGACTCATCGAGTCAGTTACTTAATCTGCGACACAGATCACGCTCCGACTCATCGAGTTCTCCCTTGGACTCGACGAGTTAACCCTTTGACTTAGGGTTTTCCTTTCCCCACTTGATGCTGCTGGATTAGGGGTGTTACAATTGTATGGGGTTGTTGGATTACAGAAGTGCTATATTGCCAAAATGGTCATGCCCTCCATTGTTTCATGTCTGGCCCCTATCTGTACATAGTGGTTGAAAAGTGTTATTTAACACTTGTAAAACAATATCGCTCATAAATAGTCGCAATAAATATTAGACTAAAAACTAGTAGTAATAATACTAGGTTTCGTCGAAGGAAAATAGACTATAAGAAGCGAAGCGCTGTCTGAGTTGGAATCACAACTTTAACAAATGAGTGCATAGTTACTTTCATCTTACACGTAGATATGAAGTATTTGATGTAAATTACATGTTGTGTGTGCATATTATCTATGTTCTTGATATCTAAGCTAGATGAACGATTTATACATGTTTTAAATGATTTAAATTGTGCGTGTGCATGTATATATATATATATATATATATATATATATATATATATATATATATATATTACATCTACGAAAATGTTGGGTAAAACATGGGTAGATGAAATAGTTGACGTGTGATAAACTTATGAGAGACCTCGATGTTTACGATGATCTAGTGGAGTATAGATGACGACCACAGACTATTCCAGACAGCCTAGTGGAATGTTGGCGGGCTCACAACCTATAGGTGTTTATTTGAACTGTGTGTTCACTAGATGTACTCCATCCCGCTCATGGTTGCCTTATTTAACATATATTGCTGAGGAATCCCTAAACGGTGTTGTCACCCCGATGAAAATCATTAGGCTAGGTCCCTTATAATAGATGCTTTAGGGACGTAAGGTGAGGATAACAGGAACGTATAATCGGGTTGAATGATTTGAATAAATTAATGAATTTAATTATTGTGGGTTGAAAACCCTAGGTGCTCACCGGGTTCCCAAGCCTACCCCACTTAGTTTCTTGTATACAGGTTGTGGCAAGAGAGCACATGAGTGATTGACTGATGAGAGATTAGTGTATTATAGGCCACTAAAATAAATAGATGTTGTAAGGTCTATGTTGTTTCTGTTTATACTTTTGATTTGTATTGACAATGACATCTCGAGGTTTTTAATATAATGAAAATACATTTTTTCGGAAATGCTTTGAGAAATTCGTTAATATAATTTTGGGAGCAAATTCCACAACGTATTTTATAAAAGTATACTCTGCTTTTTAAATAAAGTGTAAACAAATCGGTTTTTTCTGACCGTAAAATTCAGGATGTCGCATTTTTTGTCATTTAACAAAACTTAACAGAATCTATTAACAAAGTTAGTCACATGGGTCTTTTGTGTACAAGGTTTGCTTCTTAAGGACGATCTCAGGTAAAAACGTTTCATAAGATCCATTTCAAGGGAAAAATAGGAAAGCAAAAGGACTATTCCTATAATTTACTCTTTTTTTTGGAAGAGTGGCATCAAAACATATATTAACAAATAGACAAAATTGCAAGAATGGTCCCTATGGTATGTCAAAACTAACAACTTTGATCCAAAATGGGTTTGTCACGCAAGAATAGTCCATTAGTTTCGTTTTGTTGCGAGTTTAGTCCAATTTCCTATGAACTTTTTTATAATGATGGATTTGCCCTTATTATTTAATTTTCTATTTGTTTATAATTTCTTTTTATTTTTCTAATTAAAATTTAAACAAAAGAAAAAAGAAAATGTAACCACACTTTCTTTATACAAGACTAGTTCGATCACCACTGCTACCGAAAACCACCACCACCACCATTCTAGAAAAACAAATTTTTTTCATATTTGAAAAACAAAATAATCATTTTTTTCACATCTGTAATCTAAAACATGAACAATCCAATTTTCTACAAACTCAATTTTTTTCATATCACTCAAATTGGAACAAGAACACTCATGAACAAGAAATCTGAAAACGTCCAGAAAACAAAAATGAAAACCAAATCGATTATCGATTTCTAAAAACAAAATTGATGGAGAAGAGGGTGGATGTTATTGGTATCTTGATCTGGAAAGTCATCAGTCGGACGTTGGAGTCGCTGGAGCAGGAGTCGCCACCTCTCACCGGAATAGGTTTCCAACGGGGGTTACTGTCTGGGATCATTGTAACCTCTGTCTTCATCTGTACGGAGGTGACGACAGCCATTTAACAAACCCTAGATTGTCACCAAGAAAAGCTCAGTATCTCCGCCGCCATGCTCCTCCGATTCTTCAGATCTATCTTGGACTCACACTCGAAACACCAAAACTCTCTTTGTCAGCTTCAGATCTTTGCCTCTATGATCCTTCGATTTGAAAACCCTTCGATCTGAAAAACCCTCCCATTTGAAAGCCTATGTCACGTTAAGCTCACCATTGCTACGATATAAGAACTGATAAAAAAGAAGAACCGAGATCCGAAAGATTTAGAGTTCATGGCTGACGAGACCTAAACATCTAAGGGGTGGTGCCGATGGTGGTCTAATGAACCACAAATATGTAAACAAAGAACCAGAGTTAGGGTTTATCTTGTTGAAAACTGAAGCGGGGGAGGAAGAGAGATGAGCAGGTGGTGACTCCATCTAGATGGTGGCTACTGTGGCACAGGGTGGCGGTCCGACGAGAAGATTCCAACTGATCTAATTTTTCCGGCAGCTTGTGTTCTTGTAAAATGAAAATGCATTAGAGAGAGAAAGAGAAAAAGAGGAAGGAGGGATGAGGTGTGTATTTTTATTTCTTTTTTTATTTCTGATTTATGCAATAAAAAGAATTAAGAAAATAAAACTAAAAAGGGCAAATCTATCATTATAAAAAAGTTCATAGGAAATTGGACTAAACTCGCAATAAAACGAAATTATTTGACCATTCTTGCGAGTCAAACCCATTTTAGACCAAAATTGCTAGTTTTGACATACCAGAGGGATCTTTCTTGCAATTTTGTCTAACAAATAACCTAGCGAAATGCTAGATTAAATGAAAAATACAAAAAAATAAATAAATAAATAAATAAATGGGATTCGTGTAATTTACTCTATCATGCCGATTACATAAAAACGATGCATGCTATAGAAGCTTAATTTGTTACTCTAATCAGCTTCATTTTGCTAGTTAACATAATTTTATTTCTGCTTGAAAATCAAATAATACAAAATAAAATTATATAACAAAATATTCTTACTTACTATAATAAACATAAACACAACTAACAGTTTACATATATAACAAAATATTATATAACAAAATAATACAAAATAAAATTATATAACAAAATATTCTTACTTACTATAATAAACATAAACACAACTAACAGTTTACATATCCTTGCTCTCATCCAGAAGACGAAAATCTTTGTTCCGACTTCTAATAAATAAGAACTTTTAAAACTGCATATCATTGAATCAACGGTATCAACTGCATCTAATTTCAATTGGTTATGAACCGTTGTTACGGTTGAAATACGATTAATTAACCAATAAATAGTGAATTTACACAGTTGAGATTTAAGCTCAAGATTGATCAGATGGCTCAGATTGTTTGACCGGTTCCTGACTAATGCGGTCGTATATGTGTATAATTTCGTAGAGATTACCGACGGACTAAAACTTGTTGCTAACTGTCGTGTCGCAACAAAATGTGAAACCTAGTGTTTTCGTTACATTGGAAATTGGTACTACTACCGATTAAAATTTGCTTTATTAAACAATAGAGTTTTCTCAAGTATATTTAATAGTCTAGTATACTTAATAGTACGTTGTTCTTTATTCGAATAAAAGTTTTACACAAGAATAATAGAATATGCATGGATAAGTATGAAACCAACTATTGCATACGCAAAGACTTTCCAAAGGGGCAATGGTGTATGTTGAACCAGGTTAGTGCTATAAATGGTTTTCCGAAAACGGAAACCCTTGTTTTGAAATCTTTAGGGAGTGGCAAGTGACTACCCAATCCAAACACAACACCATCTCTCGAAAAGTAGTCAGCAAAGTGATGCAAAAAGTTTGTTCAAAGGAAAGTGCACTTGAACAATAATTGGGTTTCTTTAATCATCACCAACCTCTCTTTCTGACCCCATGACTCGTCGTAAATCTTTTGGTTCCTTAATTAGCAAGAGTCGATAATGCCGCCTCCAAAAGAAAGTTCCACCATGCATGATCGTAAAGATATTGTGTTTGAATCAATCAATATGGGTATTTCTAAAATACTGCTTTAGCGTTTACTGTCGTAAAATTATGAAGCACACACTTAATACTTAATAGCACCATGTGCATCATATATGGTTTTTATTGACTAAAAATTAAAAAATGTTATGAACGGAGGGTTCGTTTGGAAAAGATTAGGGACTCTCCTTGTGTGTTTTGTTCTCTCATATTTTTCGAATTCGTTGGTTCTTTGTTGATTTACGTTAGGGGTTTGTGACATTCTCATTACATTAAAGATTATATAAGAAATTGTATATAAACTAATTAAAAATATATTATATTTTTAAACAATAATATATTATTATGTTTATAAAACTATTAAAATTGCGTAGGTCTCAAAAAATATTATTCTAAACATACAAATGATAAAGTGCATTGCCCATATATTTTTTTTTTTAGAAAATATAATCGTTCAATACATATCGATTGAAGGCAAACGGGCAACAAGCTGCGCCGCTAGCCCTTTCTGGATAGCAAAACCAATTTTTTTGAAAACTACATTTGTGGATCTAGTAGATATGCCATTAGAATGCATGACCCGTTGGACTCTATTGAGGAGTTCCACCGCCTCTGGTGCGAGAAAAACCAAGTATAATTTTAATTACAATTGTTTTCTTTCATAGTACAAGACAACAAGATAACTAATCAAAATAAAAGACGAGTCTTGACTGCTCCGTCTTCTCTAAACCTTGCATTGACACCTGTCTATTTGTAACCTGAGAATACAAGTCATTTTGAAAGTGTAGGTCAGCATTTAAGCTGGTGAGTTCATAAGTATTTAATGTCATTACTTTGATTAGTTGTTATGAAAGACTGGTGAATGATTGATGAAACATTTAGTATAAGTATGAAAAACTCTAGAAAATCCCTTATTTCCTACTAGTATAAAAGTAGTCTTCTACCAAGACTCGAATGTTTTGAAAGTACGCATCACTTGAAAATGTGACGGTTTTTCCCTGTTTAACTATTATTAGTTAGTCCCTTAAGTATACCTGCAATGGTATCAACCTAAAACATCCGTAGATTGTTCATTTACCTCTGTTGCTAACAGCCGGGTTTAGGAATAGTTAGTCCCTTAAGTATACCTGCAATGGTATCAACCTAAAACATCCGTAGATTGTTCATTTAACTCTGTAGCTAACAGTGGTTCTCATAATGGTTAGTCCCTCAAAGTATCCTTTAGTACTAGGATATAAAGTCCAATTTATCTCGTCGATGATGTGATTGTATCACAAGGTAAAGATAGAAAGGAGAACTATATAACAGTATCTAGACATATAACATGTAATAGTAATTTGCCATATAATGTCTATGTAAAAGTACTCATGTATAAGTATTCATGTAAGGGTATTCTTTCATATAGCATGTAGTCTAGACTCATGAATGAACTGACTCTGGTGTAATTTCTTGTAGTAGGGATAATCTTTTGTTTACTCTAAACTATTCCTATAATAGTTTACTAGAATGTAATTGATGAGTGTCCAAGATGGTTTATACACCCTTGCTACCCAAGAGTATCAGAACTAAATTAACTGATGGAACGTTTATGACCATATATGTAACATGATATATAACTAATATTTAAACGACCTTCGGAGGAGTACCCGATATCCCACCAGACCACATCCAAATCGAGGAAAAGGAAATAGGGTGGATAGCCTTCCTAAGTCTTTTAAACATTTCTTATATAATTATACATATAGAGGCATGCAATTTATAATATAAAAGCATAAAGAAGTTTTGTAAAACCGTTGAAAAGTCTAATAAATAATTCGTGACTTGATGTCAGTTTATAAAATGATTGAAAGTATTTTGTTTGATAAGACAGTTTAAGTACACAGAAAACCACTGTTTGAAAACACCTTTGTAACCGAGTTTGAAAGGAAGCTTACAGTATGTAAGACAGTTTGATAACGAGCTTTAATCATGTAAAAACGTTTAAGAAAGTCATTTGAAGTAATATGTTTAGTAAAACTATTAAACTTGTAGTAAATTCATTTGTATACTAGTTATAAATCACATATGATTCCGTTGATGAAAAGCGTATAATGAACTTTATTATATAAAACATGACAATAATCGAGTATTTAACTTGTATCCCCCCCCCCCCCCCCACCCCCTTAAAAGCATATAAAAGTATTTATAAAACATTTAAAAGTGTAGTTTATAGGGGTATGAACTCACTTGATTGAAATGATTGATTTGAAGTAGTCGAGAGAAGAATCGAGCAGAACTTCGACAGGAAGAGTTGAAAACGTGGGAAAATCTCGGGATTCTCGGGAATCTCGAGAACACAAAACCTTCCTTCGGGACTTGAAGGTGAAAACCGGGGCTTTGGGAGGGTCTCGGGGGTTGAAACGCAGAGCTTTGGCGCTAAAAAGGAAGGAAATTAGCAATTTTGGCCGGCACCCTCGCATCTCTATTTATAGGGGTCTGAGAGGTTGCGTTACGCGGGGCGTACTAGAGTACGCGCTGCGTACTCATGCGTCATGCATGAGCGCATCCTCGGTCGAAACATTGGAGCGACGTGGACGAACCAGAGCCTAGCATCCGAGTACGCTGGGCGTACGAGGGATCGGACCGCTGACTCGTTCTTCGGATAATACCGGGTTTTAATTAAATTTATATTTTAATTAATTAGCAAACTTCAAAAATTCATATCTTTCTCATACGAACTCCGTTTTCAACATTTTTATGTCCACGCGAAGGTGAGACTACGATCTACAACTTTCGTTTAGACTCCGTCGGCTAGTTTTGAATTTATTTTTAATATTATATTTTTAATAGGTCGGGATAGGAAAAGTCCGTTAAAGTTCCATAACTTCTTCATCCGACGTCCGTTTTCGTCAGACTTTTTACCGTTGCGCTAGTATTGTTGAGCCCTTCGATTCTCATTTAGATTGTGTCGGCCAAAAGTCTCTCGATCTCTATTTCGAGTTTTTAGTTGTCTACTGCTATATCTGTAACTTAGAAAAATCACAACTTCCTTATACGAAGTCAGATTTGGACGTTCTTTTTATGTTATTTTACGGTTTGATGATATCTAAAACTTTCATTTAGATACCTAAGGCCAAAAACTATTGTATTGAAACTTCGCGTTTTACGTTTATCAGTATTTGCCGGTTTTGCCGAGAATCTTCGGTTGGTCATAACTTCTTCGTTATTACTCGGATTTTAGGGTTCTTTATATGTACGAAAACCTTGATACGATTCCTACCACTTTATTTAACCCAAATAAGATTTTAGGAAAGTTAAATTTTGAACCAAATTTGACTTGCGTTCCATCATATTGCCTCGAAATATCGGGTTGTCACATCATCCCCCCGTTAGAGGGAATTTCGTCCCGAAATTAGAGTTTAAGCAGAATTGATACTACGCTATGGATAGAAGTTTAATTTGATCTTTGCGTTCCTAAGTGAATTCAATTCCTCGCATGGCCTTCCAGTGAACCTTTCACTATCGAGGAACGACTTTGTTTCTTTCGTTTGCCTTACTGGTGTGATAACTCTTCTTGGTCGAATGTATGTTGGATGTTTTGTGGACTGTGAAATTAGTACACCTTGTACCCTACAAGTAGTGTCTCCAGATCTTCAGAGCGATTATCACTGCTCCTGACTCAAGATCATGTGTTGTATAGTTAACTTCCTATGTCTTAAGCTGTCTTGAGGTATAGGCAGTGACCTTTCCTCTTGCATAAGAACGCAACCTAGTCGTACTGATTATGAAGTCAAAACCTTGTGGTCGATTAGATGTCGTAAAGATCTAAAATAAGGTATGGTTACTCATGAATTAAGGGAAAAGGATAGGTACTTTTGTTCTATCTGTCTTCCTTGTCCTAATCGACAGAAAGGGTATGCGTTGGGCTTCTAAGTTTATTTGCATGGCAGCACGATCACTTGTAGTCTTGGGAAGTCTCCGTCCTGGAGTTCATAGTAGAACCCATACCAGGTTCATCAATCATAGTCTCGGGTATTTGAGCCGTATATAATTAGGCTTGAAACTGTGGGTCTTTGGATTGAACTTGACGTACTACACGAGTGGTACTTCGGGGAGGTTTGTTGAATTTTTCTTCAGAAAGGATGAGAAACAATAAGTGCTCTATGCACGAGTGCTTTGGTATTCTGGAATGACGGCTTTGCTAGAAAGAAATTTTCGGAGGAAGAGATGTACGTATGAAGCTGTTTTTGTGAGGATCAAATTGAATCAAGTCATATGATAATGTCGGAATCATAAGGAAACTTAAAGACATTAGATTTGAACGTAAGATGTTTACAGACAAAATACACACGTGCAACCATCAACAGAGTTACAGCACTTTAGACTACTATAAGACTATTGCTGCGAATAAGGTATACTACAAAAGGTAAGTATACGCAGTACGAGCATCCCTATACCGAAGGGATCCCGCAAAAGATAAGACTCTAGTTGCACTAGTTTTAAACATGTTTTAAAAAGACATACATAATACTGACAATTGGAAGTGAACGTATACTATAGTAGGTTCTTTCGTTGCTTCTTTCCATTCTGAGGTCAAACTCCTCCGGATTCGCCGTCGTCCTTCTCCGTTGGACAGTCCCTCTTGAAGTGTCCCATTACGCCACATAGATGGCATATTCGAGAGATTTCGACATTGGTTTTTGAAGTAATGTGTTGGGTCCGAGTCCGGCAGCAATTGGCAGTATGTCCGTTCTTGTTGCATTTAAAGAGTGTAACGGACGACAACTACCCAGATGATGGAAGCCGCACTTATTGCATTTCGGTAGGTTTCCGACATACTGCCTAGCTGGTGTAGGGATAATTGGGATACCAGAAGGGATGGTAGTAGGATGTACAGATGTCATGGCTGCGAAGGTTGCCACATGTTGTTGTCTTTTGCTCGCCCCTTGGGGTGATTTTCCTTTAGCTTTAGCCTAGAACTTTCGTTTGTTATTCTTGGGCTTGGGATTCGGGGTTTCGTGGTAGTTTGTTGCCCGTTTAGGTATTTGATTGTTACTTGGATTGGAGTTATTGTTAACAATCCCGCTAACATTCGTGTTGTTAGCGTTAAGGTGGGTCAGAACAGCTGACACGGCAGCCGAGACTGCAGCTTGAAAGGTAGCTGCATCAATCTGAAGAGTTGGTGTTTAGTTGATGGGTTGATCGTTTTTCTTTGGCGACATGATTCGGATACATGGAAAGAAAATGAATTTGTGAGTGGGAATGGTTGAACTTGGATGTACTTTGATCGCTTAAGTAAAAAGTAGTAGTATGTTCTTGAAGTTTTGACCTACATCTCTATGATGCAGTCCTAGTACAGATTAGAAGTATGTTCATGATAGTTTGACCTACATCCCTATGATGCAGTCCTAATTCAGAGTAGAAGTATGTTTGTAGAATGGTCTTTAAACGTTTATCGTTCAAGCCGAGGTATTATAGGATGGTGGATAAAATGATCAAACCTTTAAAAGAGGCTTGAAAATGATTTTGGAGTTAAATTACCATAGTCCAATAAATTGACTAGATGGGGTTTCAGATATACTCCAACGGTAGTAAAATGAAGGTATTTGAACAAAGAGTGACATGGAAGTTAGTCGACTTTCGATATCATTGATGTTTAAGATGTAATAGGTTTGGGGAAATTGACCTTGTTGTAGGTCATACATCATATTCGGAGTAGAAAAGTATTTGATAGCATAAAGACTTAACTAAAAGTACTTATAGTACAAGGTAGTCACATAAAAAGTACTACACAGAACATAGATAGGAACACGGTTCTTTAAAACAAACAAGGAAGTAAGGTATCTCCTATTGGCGACGGTCACCCCTATGGTGAACCCTTAGTTTGGTTAGTTGGTGTTTCATATCAACTAGGTATCTCTCGTACACCCTCTGGCGTACTTGGGGCTCTATGACTTTGGCTCGGGTTTTAGCTAGTGCTTGTACCAGGGTCTCATGGTTTCTCTCAGATCTCTCACTGGTGATCAAGGTGATTGGTGTGAATGGTATGCATTCTTGCATTGGCATTAACCTCTTTAATACGTTGAAAAGTCATCATGCCGTGAATTTAGTTTCGGGAAACTCTACAGATTATGATTTGTAGAACTCTATCTGCTGAGATTCCTTCACTTGAGTGGTAGAAGCTTCGGTATCCATTAAACGGCATAGGTTGATCTTGCTCTTCACTCCATGTTTCCAAGCATTCTACCCAAGGAGGCGTCGGGCCATGAAGAGCTGGACGAGGGTTAGGGTTTGAATTAGGAGCTACTAGGGGTAGGTTCTCATCCTCGGGTTTGGAGTTATCATCATCCGAAAGGTCTTCAGCATGGTGATCATTCAAAAGGGAGTGGATGATCATTCTCTGGTTCTTCTCTGAACCATCCAGCACTACCTTCGTTCGGGAAGTACGGGTTGTCATGGGGATGGAGTCCAGCTATGTTTTTATGCGAGAATTTAAGGGTAAGAGAATAATTATTAGATGAACTATCTAGATAATTATTTAGAAAACCTTCATTAGTTACATCGCTATTTGTGAAGTGCATACCAGCTATGTGTAATTTAACAGGATAGACCTTCGAATAAGTGACCTTAACTCCGTATTCACACAGAATAGGGGTGAAGTAAAATTTTCAAAGATTCTAAGTCTATAACATCCTAATTACATATAGTCTTTGTGTATCCACTTAGCAACTATCAGCTTAGTGATGAAGATCCCGTTTTAGTTCTCAAGTATAAAGTACTTATAGTAACACCAAATACTCCTATAGTATTTTAATTTTAATGTTATGTTCTATTGCTCTCATTGAGGTAGGGTTGGTAAGATTTTAGCATTGTTGCAACTACCCAATTTAAACTTAGGCACATGCTAGTCAACCCTCGGATAATATAGGTGATCAGGCTATATCTTCCCAGTTTTGACCATATGTCTCTAAGCCCACTTGTGTTGCCCAACAATCATAATTCTTTTGTACTGTCCTAGTGACACTGGTTTTAGTATGAATGCAGGCACGTATACTTACTTAAATATTTTATTATTTAAAGTATAAACTCTAAATCAGAGTATTTTTAATCCCATTGTATTTATAGTTAGTATATCTTTTATGGGTTGATATACTCAATTCACTATAAACATTGCTCTGATACCAATCTGTCACACCCCAAAATCGAGAACGGCAGAAACGTTCTGGGGCGGAGGACGTCATGTATGCATCACAACAATTGCAAAGTAGTAAACAAGCAACAACATCATCCATTGCATTAATAGTATAATTTTAATTACAATTGTTTTCTTTCATAGTACAAGACAACAAGATAACTAATCAAAATAAAAGACGAGTCTTGACTGCTCCGTCTTCTCTAAACCTTGCATTGACACCTGTCTATTTGTAACCTGAGAATACAAGTCATTTTGAAAGTGTAGGTCAGCATTTAAGCTGGTGAGTTCATAAGTATTTAATGTCATTGCTTTGATTAGTTGTTATGAAAGACTGGTGAATGATTGATGAAACATTTAGTATAAGTATGAAAAACTCTAGAAAATCCCTTATTTCCTACTAGTATAAAAGTAGTCTTCTACCAAGACTCGAATGTTTTGAAAGTACGCATCACTTGAAAATGTGACGGTTTTTCCCTGTTTAACTATTATTAGTTAGTCCCTTAAGTATACCTGCAATGGTATCAACCTAAAACATCCGTAGATTGTTCATTTACCTCTGTTGCTAACAGTCGGGTTTAGGAATAGTTAGTCCCTTAAGTATACCTGCAATGGTATCAACCTAAAACATCCGTAGATTGTTCATTTACCTCTGTAGCTAACAGTGGTTCTCAGAATGGTTAGTCCCTCAAAGTATCCTTTAGTACTAGGATATAAAGTCCAATTTATCTCGTCGATGATGTGATTGTATCACAAGGTAAAGATAGAAAGGAGAACTATATATAACAGTATCTAGACATATAACATGTAATAGTAATTTGCCATATAATGTCTATGTAAAAGTACTCATGTATAAGTATTCATGTAAGGGTATTCTTTCGTATAGCATGTAGTCTAGACTCATGAATGAACTGACTCTGGTGTAATTTCTTGTAGTAGGGATAATCTTTTGTTTACTCTAAACTATTCCTATAATAGTTTACTAGAATGTAATTGATGAGTGTCCAAGATGGTTTATACACCCTTGCTACCCAAGAGTATCGGAACTAAATTAACTGATGGAACGTTTATGACCATATATGTATACATGATATATATAACTAATATTTAAACGACCTTCGGAGGAGTACCCGATATCCCACCAGACCACATCCAAATCGAGGAAAAGGAAATAGGGTGGATAGCCTTCCTAAGTCTTTTAAACATTTCTTATATAACTATACATATAGAGGCATGCAATTTATAATATAAAAGCATAAAGAAGTTTTGTAAAACCGTTGAAAAGTCTAATAAAGAATTTGTGACTTGATGTCAGTTTATAAAATGATTGAAAGTATTTTGTTTGATAAGACAGTTTAAGTACACAGAAAACCACTGTTTGAAAACACCTTTGTAACCGAGTTTGAAAGGAAGCTTACAGTATGTAAGACAGTTTGATAACGAGCTTTAATCATGTAAAAATGTTTAAAAAGTCATTTGAAGTAATATGTTTAGTAAAACTATTAAACTTGTAGTAAATGCATTTTTATACTAGTTATAAATCACATATGATTCCGTTGATGAAAAGCGTATAATGAACTTTATTATATAACACATGACAATAATCGAGTATTTAACTTGTATCCCCCCCACCCCCTTAAAAGCATATAAAAGTATTTATAAAACATTTAAAAGTGTAGTTTATAGGGGTATGAACTCACTTGATTGAAATGATTGATTTGAAGTAGTCGAGAGAAGAATCGAGCAGAACTTCGACAGGAAGAGTTGAAAACGCGGGAAAATCTTGGGATTCTCGGGAATCTCGAGAACACAAAACCTTCCTTCGGGACTTGAAGGTGAAAACCGGGGCTTTGGGAGGGTCTCGGGGGTTGAAACGCAGAGCTTCGGCGCTCGAAAGGAAGGAAATTAGCAATTTTGGCCGGCACCCTCGCATCTCTATTTATAGGGGTCTGAGAGGTTGCGTTACGCGGGGCGTACTAGAGTACGCGCTGCGTACTCATGCGTCATGCATGAGCGCATCGTCGGTCGAAACATTGGAGCGACGTGGACGAACCAGAGCCTAGCATCCGAGTACGCTGGGCGTACGACGGTACGTTGGGCGTACGAGGGATCGGACCGCTGACTCGTTCTTCGGATAATACCGGGTTTTAATTAAATTTATATTTTAATTAACTAGCAAACTTCAAAAATTCATATCTTTCTCATACGAACTCCATTTTCGACGTTCTTTATATCCACGCGAAGGTGAGACTACGATCTACAACTTTCGTTTAGACTCCGTCGGCTAGTTTTGAATTTATTTTTAATATTATATTTTTAATAGGTCGGGACAGGAAAAGTCCGTTAAAGTTCCATAACTTCTTCATCCGACGTCCGTTTTCGTCAGACTTTTTACCGTTGCGCTAGTATTGTTGAGCTCTTCGATTCTCATTTAGATTGTGTCGGCCAAAAGTCTCTCGATCTCTATTTCGAGTTTTTAGCTGTCTACTGCTATATCTGTAACTTAGAAAAATCACAACTTCCTCATACGAAGTCAGATTTGGACGTTCTTTTTATGTACGTTACGGTTTGATTATATCTAAAACTTTCATTTAGATACCTAAGGCCAAAAACTATTGTATTGAAACTTCGCGTTTTACGTTTATCAGTATTTGCCGGTTTTGCCGAGAATCTTCGGTTGGTCATAACTTCTTCGTTATAACTCGGATTTTAGGGTTCTTTATATGTACGAAAACCTTGATACGATTCCTACCACTTTATTTAACCCAAATAAGATTTTAGGAATGTTAAATTTTGACCAAAATTTGACTTGTGTTCCATCATATTGCCTCGAAATATCGGGTTGTCACACATATTGAGAGAGAGGGAGAGAGAGAGAGAACCCTAGACGACAGCTAATGGTGGTGACCCGTGTCTTGGGTTTTTAGAGAAAAAGTCGGTTGACAGCGATGAAGCGTTTCTAGTGGGGAAGAGAAGGCATCATCATGAACTTGCATTGTGTGTGATCTATCTTGTATGATGTCTTCAAATAGAAATGTCTCTCATGTTTTTTCTTAAATCATCAATTGTGAGCGGATTGGTGTTAGATAAATTTGTGTAGATAAAAGAACAACATGAAAAGTTATAATCATTAAACGTTTGTTTTACCAAAATCATTTCTAGAAAAATAAGAGTTTTGATTCAAGGACACATAGTTTTGGCTATTGAATAATAGCCAAATATGTATTGTAAAAGCTTCAAAAACCACTGAGGCTTTCATCCAACACTTGATTTGCAACCAATTGATTAACTTTGATTATCAGTTGAAAGTTCTAAGAACCTGCAATGGATAACATTATTAAAACTATAAACATTCAGCTTTCTATTTTTTTTTTGTTATATAAGACTCAAATGAAAATAAAATGTTTTTTTCAGAGGAACATAAAAAAGAGCAATATCCATAACAAAAAAGCCATGCTATAATTAAAACATACCGTTGAATGAGAGTGGCATAATTGTGGTGGTATGGTAGTGGATTTCTATCGTAGTGAATGGTGGGTGAAGGGGGATATAATGAAATTCTAAATCGATGGAGACCTACCATATAATCTCGAGAAAAACAAGGAGAAATCAAAAACCTTATCAATATAACAGACGGTCGTTTGGCTTCCTTTCCAGAGATGGGGGTGGGATCGTTACTTATTGCATGTGATAGAGAAGAGGCATGCGAGAATCGTTAATTGATGGTTTTGGTTTCACTACCTGTCATGAACAAGCATTAGAAACAAACTCATAACCTGAAATCAATCATAACACAAGAGAGAGGATGAGTGATGGTTTAGCAATGGAGGTGAAGGTCTCATGCAGGGGGAGCAATAGAGAAGGTCGGTGTAAAATCAAAACCAAATCCAAATTTGTGGTTGTTTTGTATTGGTATAAATTTCCCCAAATAAAGAAGATCAAATCCAATCTACATGAACATCAAACACAAATAAGATTGATGTACAATTATTGTTAAAAATCATTGAGATTATGCTACCAAAGAGAGCATATAAGCGAGAATAGGGAGTGAGTTTAAAGAAGATACATGCTTTGATGGAGAAATCGACATATGTAGGTAATGTAGTGGTTAACTTTGTGTATGTTATATGAACATCAACAAAAAAAAAAAAAAAAAAGCAATTTTCCTTGTCCAGTTTCATCCAATGTTTCTCCAGGAAGTTTTCCCTCAGGATCAGGTGCCTCAAGGCAAAGCATACCATCATTTTAAAATAATCACTTCCTATCTGGCTACTTTGTATGTCGATAAACATCCACATCACAAATAGGTTAAAATCAGAAATAAAATCAAACAATGGTACCTGAGTTTTTTCATAATCCAGTCAATATTCACCAAATCAACAATCAATCCCACACCTAAAAAGAAGCAGCATTGAGATAGATAATGGGGTACTATCGGGCGTCGGCTATGGTGGTGATGAAATTCATTGTTAGCTTGAGAGAGGTGACATTAGGGTGTGAAAAATTATGTGGTTTAATAGGTGGTGTGCCGTTTACATTTAAAATTAAGCCAATTGATAGGGAATTCAAATGTTAAGATAAGAAGATAAAGAGTAAAATAAGGAAAGATAAGAAACTAAGTCAAAATTGAAAATGAAACGTCCACAAGAAATGCATGTATTTAGTTAATTACACTTTTATCTTTAACAATTGTACGACTTAAATTATAATATTATTATATTTGTAAGTTGTTGTATCTTTAGTTTAATGATTTGTACGTCTTAAAAAAATAATATTATTATATTCAATCTATTTATAGAAATAATGAGATTTATTTTATAAGATAGTAAAGATATATATATATATATATATATATATATATATATATATATATATGTGTGTGTGTGTGTGTATTGGGCCAAGATTTGGGCCTATTCTAAGCTTAGTTCGAATTTATGGAGTCTAATAATGATTTTCGGCCCTTTGGGCTCTTATGAGTGTTCACGATCCAATGTGGTATAAAGGAATGGGTTTATGGTCCATTAGGGCTAATTAATTCATTTATGGCCCAATAAGGCCCATTAAGGTTATTGTAATTTGTTGTGGTCCAACATGGCCCATTAGAAGTAAGATGAACCATTTTAGGCTCATATGGCCCAAAAGGTTGAGTTTTATGAATGTGAGTCCATTTAGAGCCCATTTAAGGGTTCTAAGCCCAAGATAGTCAAATTGAATGCTTATTGGTCCATTAGGCCCAATAAGAAAATCCTAGTCCATAAAGAACTTGAACCGGGATTTTTAGGGTTTTCAACTTACTATTGACTATTTGAAATACTTTGCATATAGTTTTGAACTTCAATTGTGGATCTTGACTAAGTTTGTTGTCATAGAATGAACATTGTACATGATATCAAGATAGAGTTACAAATATTATCATATATGATGATTACATGATCATAGAATTTCCTGGCTAAATGCCAGTTGTGACAGTATGCGAGGTTGTCAGCCATGAAGATTGGCCGTGGAGATTTAGTTATTAGTAGGACAGTGCAAGGCCGAGGATATTTTAGTCATATAATATATGTGAGTTTTGGTCATCATGATTAATTATTTGTGTGACTTATTTTGCTTGGAATTCAAGAACCATTTGAAAGATTTTGAATTCAGTGGGAGGATTAGTGCTCTCGTTGACAACAAGTTGCAGCATATTAATATTCATTTCTTCATTGGTTCGCATGCTTATCACTAAGGATTGATTCGACTTTTGGTTTCGTAAGGAGGTTGTCTATTTAGGGTTTTGTTTTAATATTTTTGCGGATGAGATTTTGACCTTTGAGAGTTTCTGCCTGAGAATGGCTCTGTTGTATGATTTTGAAATTCTTGTGATAGTTGTTGCAGATTAAATACTTAGGGTTGTGTCGAATCTTGTAGAATGGAGTGCACTTGGGGAAACCACAAAGGGGTTTGGAGGGTGTTTCAAGAGTACTTCCTAAGGAAACTTATCTATGATGAAATCTAATTTAAGTGGAGGAGAGCTGTAACACCTATTTCCTAGAATGGATCAGTGAAGGAATTAAAATGGTCAAAGCTAAGGTTTTATGGGAAAACCTTATGCCATAAAATATTGTCTTCATAACCACGATGTGGCATGACACTTAAATAAAAAGTGTGTCCGGATGGACACTACAGTATAACAATAGGGAGGCCACGACGTGGTAACTGCTGCAGCCCATGCCTAATATTTTATAGTTTCTCCCCATTTAATGACCTTAACACTTGGATTAGGTCATGTCCTTCAGCCTCTATCTCCCCATTTCGAAATCCTAGTCTCTCCTCTTGTCATTTAATCTTTTTTTTGTGTGTTTTGGTCTTTTGAAGTTTGAAGAAAGTACTTGTTGAGAAAGGGATCGACTAGAAAACTAATTTCCATCTTACGGTTGGGGTTTTTCTGTGGTTTAAGGGTAATGGAGGCTGATAATGAACCTTAGATTTGAGGTAACGAGGGTTAAATAAAAGGAAACCCTAAAAGATAATGGGTTTGGTCTGCAACCTTCCTCACATTGTTACCCTCTATATGTCACGTCGTGAGCACTAATTTAATACAAGTTTCAAACTTGGCCAGACACACTGAATATTATCGTGAAGGAAAGAAAGGATTGTGAAAGCATATCATTGCAAAAACGAGAAAGGATGTGAAAGCATATTTGATCACAACACTCCATTCGCATAGGAACAAACCCATTCACATCATAACACCCCGTTCGCATCAGAAGCCATTTTCGCAGTGAACTCTCACCAATTGCAACCAACTGTGTTCAATCGCGTCTGATCGATCTTTAACAATAGTCTTCACGTCGTAACCACCATTTGGTTACGTAGTGACACTCAATTTCTCTAAAAATCAAGATTTTGACTCCTTAAAACCTTAAACCAATCTGTTCTGAAAATCGGGTGTTACAGTTATTATTTGTAAAATAAAGATGTAATCTAATTAGAATTTATGAATATTTTTGTTATTGAGATATAATGTTTCACAAATAATCTATTTTTATTCTATAAGATAAAATATTAATTACATATCCATTAATCAAAAGGAAAGCAACCTAAAATAGTAATATAGTTCTCATTTTAGACATGTTTAGTCCTTATTGTTTTTTTTGTATTAAATAAGCCCTTGAACGTATTGTTTTTGTACATGTTCAGCCCTTATGACCGACTACTCCACATTAAGTTCTTTTTTTGTATACATTTAGTTATTAATGTTTTTTTTTTCAAAGTATGACTTTGTTGTTTTTGTACATAGTCAGTCCTTATGATGATTTTTTAAGGATTTTCTCACTTGACATCCTACATGACACAATCATTAATAAAAATGTTCTTATACATGGCTCTTCTTGGCAGTGGAATTATGTGTCACTTATCTTGATTTTAGTAGTAGCATTGTACTCTTGATATTAGTAACTATCATAGTAGAATACCAATTATATTTAATACCAATACAAACTTCATTAAATAGCAATACCAACTACATTACATTAGGTGAAAAAATACATTAGCAATAATGATTTTTATCATTGGAAATAGTGTCCACATTCATAACAGTTGGTAATATTACTATTAATAGCAAAGTCATTTTTGGTTACATGCAAAGACCGATTTAAGCAATTGTTAACATGAGAGTTTATTGGGGTTTCCAGTTTTATTAACTTATTAGTGATTAATAAACTAATAGAACTTTGCGACACAACAACTTAGTCCTCGCAACATAACCCTAATTGTTCTAGGGTTTTATTATTCTACAATTCAATGTGGTTGAGACAAAAAAAAAAAAAAAAAAACACTCTTTTTTAACAACTGTAACCTCATCTTCAAATTTTCGGGGTCAATTTGAAAAGCACAAAAAAACAATTATTCAAAAATGGTCGAAATTGACATACCAATGAATTACGGAAAACTCCAAATTTATTTTCAGTGTGTTATTTTGTTTGGAAGTACAAATTGAAGTTGGAAGAAAGCAAGCAAAAAGAATCCCATTGTGTGCTATTGAGATTTGAGATGGATGAAACTAAAGCCGAATACATCTTCTTTTTGGAGAAAACTAAGACACTAATATTATTTGACAGATTATTGAATTATGTTACTGATATAAGTGAGAGACGAGTTACATATGAGCACAATTATTAATGATTGTCTCATATATGATGTAACGTAAGCAAAACCAATATAAAACCAGTAATAAGAACTAAATGTTTACATAAAATAACTTAATTTTACAATATGAAACATTAACACGTACTAACTAAGAATTTAACATATCCGGTCATATCATCATTATCATTATCGTTATATATTTATAAATGAAACATTTTTCTTTTCACCACATTCATTTGAAACTCCCATGCATTTTTTCTTTCACCACATTCATTTGAAACTCTCATGCATTTTCAATTTCTTTCTAATAATAATTATAAGTTGGTTAATAAGGTTAAATAAATATCAAACCTAAAGTGTAATCATATATAAACTAAATTTTAATATTAAAATAATATCTTTACTTCTACTTATAAAGTTATGTTTTTTAATTTTTAACATATTACACTTAATTTATTAGTTTTAATATATTATTGGATGTAAACTATTATCATTTTAAAGATACAATTTTGGAATAATTTGTATAAAATACTTAAATTATTAATTTAAATATAACATTATATGGTCGGCTTAAATATAAATTTTAGTTTAACTTAAACAAACCAAAAAATATTTTGTAAATAGTTAAAAGTTATAAATTGTAATGTCTTTTTAATAATGATTATAAGTTGGTTAACAAGGTTAAATAAAAATCAAACTTAAAGTGTAATCATAAATAAACTAAATTTCAATTTTAAAATAATATATTTACTTCTACTTATAAAGTTATGCCTTTAACTTTTAATATATTATACTTAACTTATTAGATTTAAAATGTTGTTGTATATAAACCGTTATCAGTTTAAAACTACAATTTTTGAACAATTTGGACAAAATACTTAAATTGTTAATTTAAATATAATATTACAGTGTCAACTTAAATATAAATTTCAGTTCCACTTAAAAAACCAAAGAATATTTTGTAAATAGTTAAAAATGATAAATTGTAGTAATAAATGCAAAAACTAAATTATAATCTCAATTTAACTAAAATATTTCCTAAAGATATGTTTTATAATCGTTAAAAGTTTTCAAATAAATAACTTAAAATAACGTAGAATAGCAATAGTTAAAAATAATTATATATTGTTACCTTTAAAATCAAAAACAATGTTTGATATTTTAAATAATTATAATTATAGAAATTAAAACATTAATTAAATAAATTTTAAAAAATTAATTAACAATAACAAGAATTATAAATAACATTAAATCATATATTATATTTAATTGTATTCATGTGTAACTTGCGGTTAAAAATCATTCAAACGATTGAGATTATGCAGTTATAATAGATGTATATAATATCATTTAATTCAAAATAATCAATATATTATATCAATTTATTATACGAATTATTATATCAAATTTAACAACAACGTTATTGTTCTATTTAAAATAAACACATAGTTATAAAGACTTCAATTATATAGGTGTTTTTGAGCAACGTACGAACATTCGTCTAGTAAAATATAAAAGTATAAAAAATAATACATCCAAAAGCAAATTAAATAACTTATTTAACAAGAAAAAACAATAAAAACTAAATATACATAAAATAAAAACTATATTACGGTTATCAAACAAACCACTAGTAGATTTTTTTTTCTCTCTTTTCTTTTTAAATGATGACATCATACAATAGTTAATTAAATAAAAAAATATCTTTTTAATGAATAACCCCAACTCACCAAAGAATTTTCATTTTTTTTACCTATATATAACAAAATAACAAATACAGGTAGGTTGTCAGACTGTGTGGAAGGAGAATAATTATATAATATCAAGTGGTGCAAAAAAGGTTTCCCATTCTCCGTCCTAAACATCATCTTCTGTCATCACTTTCCCTCCCTATAAATTCAACCCTACCTCTCTTATCTATCGCATACCATTAAAACATGTCGACAATTGTATGTCGGCAGCCTTCCCAACCTTCCATAGACTCCTCTCATGTCGTCGAAGCCACAACCATGAGACTCAAACTAGTCTCACCTAAATCTTACAACCAAAAAACCATCTTCGGACTTTCAAGTTTCCTCCAATCTCCTTCTTCCCACAAACCCATTGATGAATACTTCCACACAGAAACCAAGAACTCATATCTTCATGACCAAAAATCTCTGAAACTTAGCCAGAAAAGCCTCGAGCTTTGCACTGAAAGTTTAGGTAGCGAAACTGGCAGCGACACGAGCGAGGATGACGCCATTTTTGCCTTCCCATCGTCGACTTTATCAGTCAAAAGGAGTCGGAGAGATCAGGTGGAGTCCAAGAAGGTTCTTTCACGAAGCTTTCCACCTCCATTGACGACCATGAGTGGGTCTAAACCGTTCCAAGTTAGGCCTCATCGTGAAGGAGGGAGGCTGATTATCGAAGCAATGGAGATGTCGTTGGGGAATAGTTGTTTACGAGCTGAAAGAAGCCATGGGCGGCTTCTGTTGACGTGTTCGAAGAGTGAAGAAGACGATTGTGGCACGGAAAGGGAAGAAAATGACATGAATGATGTGGAGAAGGATGACGAGGAAATGGAAAGAAATGTAGTGGTCGAGAACTTTCAAAGGTTAAGAAGGTGCAACGAAGATGAGCATAGAGACAAAGGAATATGCTGTAGCTGGGAGCCTTCTTGTTGGGTGGCTACCTCATAGATATGTTAATAACATGAAACGTATCATCAAAACTCTTTGTTCTTTTTTAAACGACAGAAGAACGCTTCCACTAACTCGTTCATGGTTGTAATAAAGAGATAAATCACAATGTTAAATACAAGAGATATATATACACGCTTCAACTGATCTCCTCACTTATGGATCCTTTCCTTGGGCACTAGGATAAACATGTCGTTTGTTCCTTGTTTAGAATGTGAATGTAAATTGAGTTATAGTGTTTTTTCATAAAAGCCAAATTAATTAGAGTAACATATGCATTGGACGTTAATCATAGATTTTTGTAGACTTTCAGCCCACTTTACATATCCCACGTTTAGTAATTATCAGTGGTGAACCAACATACAAGTTACAAAAGATGACTTTATCTAAAGATAATTTTCCGAGGCTTCAAAAAAGGAATAAAGATTGATGCTCTCTGGGTCGTTTTCACTCTCTTCACAAATTGTCGGAGTCCTCCATGATTATCACTTGTAGGGTAACGAGGGTTCCTAATTTAGCAAACGTTATAATCGACCGGGACCCTACATGAGTTGAAATGAACCGAGTCAATGTCGTGCTTTGAATAGAAAAATATATATCCATGGTTTACATCATCTAATCAAAAATCAATGGCATAACGATCGTAAAATTTCATTTTCAAAAACTTTTCGAAGGAAGTATGGGTTCAACTATTCATCTTACTTTTGGTATGTATATTTTTAATAAAGATCAAAATATTACATATTACATGTGTTAGGGTTATATATATATATATATATATATATATATATATATATATATATATATATATATATATATATATATATAAATATATATATATAAAAGCTTAGGTACCCAAAAACACCATAATACGTTGTTTTGTTTGACATATCCGTTTTAATATTCTTTAACTTCAACCTATAACTTGATTTACTTTCAAGATTTTCGAAATTTCACGATTATCTTTCTCTTACATCACATCTTTTTGTCGAACACCTACTAGGCTATATATATTGTAGTTGAAAATGAAAATTATGTAAGAGGAAGATAAATGTGTAATTGATAAAAATCAAGAACGTAAATCAAGTTAGAGGTTAAATTATAAAAACATTAGACAATTACAACGTATTATATGATAAAAAACGATGTAGTATAGTGTATTTGGGTACTTAAGCTTATATATCTTTAAGGGTATATTTACTTTTTCCATATATATATTGTGACAACCCGAAATTTCTATTCTATACAAACAGTATCACTTCAATAGAAGTTATAACAGTCATAGTCGATTTTCAGACTTTTCGTATAAGTTGGAGTAATTTAGGGTTTACACTTCAGTAAATATCAGGAGAGTGGATGCACTACGGTTTTGTGCAACACTGTTATTCCAACACCCTGATATATTAGAAATCAATTCCGGAATAAAAATATTTTCTGCCAAAAATATTTCAGGACTATAAATAGATTTCTGAACTAAATTCATTCATTATTCACATTTCCAACTAGAGAAAAGCCATTTTCTCTCTCACGGATCTTCGGGTTTTCGTCCCAAATCGTGAGTACACTTCTCTAGTTGTTATTTAATGCTTGTTATATGCTTAATAACATAGATTACATGTCAAATATGTGAGATTCGGGAGTTTACTGCCCAAAAACGTTCTTGGGGAGTAAACTCCAAAACGAAGCTTAAAGGATATCTAGTCCCATTTCCTTGATAACTAACTAGCTTAGGGTATTATGTATGCATATTTGAGACTAGAAAACAATAAAAAACACATAGCTTTAGGAGTTTACGGCCCAAGAAAGTCTTAGGCCGTAAACTCCAAATTCAAGGGACAAAATGTGTCCTAATTACTCCTAAGGCTCTAGACTTTAATACCCATTTAATCCTAGCTAATCTATGGACTTTTAAACATCAAGAACACCCCTTAAAGGGAGTTTACGGCCAAGGAACAACTCTTGGGCCGTAAACACCAAGTAAGGGCACCAAAGTGTGCCTAGGGTCCCCTTTAGCCTTAAACAAAAGCCTAGAGGTTATCCTACTTGTGCAAGGGACTTGAAAGAATTAAAACACTCATCCCTTGAGAGTTTACGGTTGTAAACTCCAAAAGAAATGGTCTTTTGGCCGTAAACTCCTCAAAGGAGTATTTTAAGGCCCTAAACTACCCAAAGGATTAAACCACCAAGCAAGGCTTATTCTAGAAATCAAACAACACTTCAAAACACCAAAAACCACCAAGATTTGAGTTCACAGGCGTAAACTCAAGGGTTTACGACCGTAAACTCCTTGTGTGGAGTTTATTAAGTAGTAAACACTTATACAAGGTCCTTGGAAGCCTTACACCCCTTTAGCCTTGTCCCATAACAACCTAGAAGCAACCCTTAGGACCTATAACACTTATACAAAGTGTTTACATGTTCCTGAGTGTCCCAACTTATTTTATTAAGTTATTATTGGGCTAATTAGTTATATATATGCTCATTATATGATAACTAGGCTCGTGCGTGTGAACAAGTCTCTGTTTGCCACCTAGCACGGTACCCGATACTTCAATCCAATCCACTCACCACAAGTGAGTTCATACCCCTTTAATTAACCTTTGAAATGCTTTTAAATGTTTTAAATACTTTATAGGGGGATACAAGTTAAATACTTATAGTTATTAAATCAATCACAGGTGATTACATTAATCACATGCGATTAACAACTAGAAAACCAATGATTTTATCACTGTTCAAACTGTTTATCAAACTGTTTTACTTCAAAATGTTTTACAAACTCTTTTACTTACCAAATGATTTTATTAAACTTTGTTTTACTTCTTATAAACTGCATGCCCATATATGTATAGATATATAAGAAATGTTTAAAGGGCTTAGGAAGGCCATCCACCCTATTTCCTTTTCGCGCTTGAGATGTGGTCGATCTGGTGGGATTTCGGGTAGTCGTCCGAAAGTCGTTTCAATATTAGTTATATATCAAATATACATGTATAGACATAAAAGTACTTCCTTATTCATACTTATCAGTACATCATCAGTAAGTTACCATCGGGGTAACATAGGATCATACTACTACAATTTCTAGATAAATGAGTCAGTTCATTCATGAGTCAATACTTATTACTACGAGTACATATACAACTTTACTAGAAAGAGAACATATACAACTATACTAGACAGAGAACATATACAACTATACTAGAGGAAGAACATATACAACTATACTAGAACAGTTCATTACATTACATATACAAGAATACGTTAACAATTGTGATCCACTGTATCGGAGCATGCCTTAATTGTCATGGCCCGAGTTGTAGCCAGAATTCTCTTGGAGGGAGAGTGTGAGTTTGCGTATAGATCTATACTGGATTGACTATCCTACACCTTGCTGCTAGCTACAGCCGGACCTGCAGGTCTGTGGGTGCCAAACGTCATTTCGTTATTACGACCATTCGTATGTCGTTGTTACCAGTCGATAGTATGGTGCAATTTATCACATGATACCTTAATATAAATCTGGTTTAAGGCAGTTAGTACAGCAGTAGTTCCTATAATACAACACTACAGTACTACAATAATTTACCCATTACATACTTTTAGTGATTGTTTCACTTAAACTTTAATGTAGAAATTATATTTTGTTAAAAGATAGTTACACTTGGGAAATTACACACTTTTACAACAAACGAGCATACAAAACAGTTAAGCCTTGGTAGAAGGCTACTTTAATAGAAAATATAGGTTTTTCTGAGAGATTCAAACTTGTACAAACACTTACAAACATTTACTTACATTTTACAAACTTACACTTGAGACATGTTCAAACGTTTTTGGATGACAAATACCGACACTAAAATACTTATGAACTCACCAGCTTAATGTTGATAAACTCTTTCAAAATAACTTGTATACTCAGGTCATCAGTAGACAGGTACCGAGACCAGCTTTTGAGAAGATGGAGCGCATCCAAGACTCATCTTATTATTTTGATTTACATTATTTTTGGTGTCTATAACTGTACAGAACATGCTTGTATTGAAATTATATATTTAATGCAATGGATGATGTTGTTTGCTTATTTACATTTACTGTGTTGTGATACTTTACATGACGTCCTCCACCCCAGAACGTTTCCGCCATTCATGGTTTTGGGGTGTGACATATATATATATATATATATATATATATATATATATATATATATATATATATATATATATATATAAAGAGAGAGAGAGAGAGAGAGAGAGAGAGAGAGAAACTTAAATATAGAAATCTAATTGGTTATATAAAGCAAATAAAAATCCACTAGATTTAAAGTAAAGACTTTCTCTTTAAAATGCTAGGCACTGTGCCTCTTAACCACATGAGCTACAATTAAATTGATAATTAATATTTAAAACTATATATAAAACAAATTTTGAAGTGTTTAAATATAAAATTTTAAATTGTTACTAAACGGATTCGAACATGAAATATTCAAAATAACAAAGAGGCGCCAATATAAAATTTTAAAATTGTTACTGTCATCTCCTCTATATCATGCTTATGCATTTCTAGTGTGATTTTAATATATATATTTATATATACGTCAATACCAATAAATTCATAAATATTGAGGTCCCTAGACTTCGTTGGGCCCTAGGCTCTCGCTCAGCTTACTCACCTTATAGGCCGGATATATATATATATATATATATATATATATATATATATATATATATATATATATATATATATATATATATATACACTACAAAAAAGGGCATTAACAACGGAAAAAACCATATCCGTCAGCAATGGGATTTACCCGGAATTGTAACAGGTCAAAATTCGTCGGTATATTCTTGTTGCTAATTTTTTGTAACAGATTTTAATTTTTTGTAACAGATTTACGACTGCTACGAAAAAATTTTAGCGCCGGATTTTTTGTTGGTAAGTAGTAACAGATTACCGACAGAATGGGTTTTCAACAGATTACCAACGGAACATGTTTTCAATAGATTACCGACGGAACATGTTTTCAACAGATTACCGACGGAATATACAACTATTTTAGTGACGGATTTTCATCGCTAAGCCATCGGTAAATAACATATTTTTTAACAAATATGTGTCATGTGTGTAAGGGTATTTTAGGTATCACATGTTAAAAGGAACATAACACACTGTTTTTCAAAGTAAAAGTTTCAAAGTATTAGTAATTTAATATAATACTAAACATTTAAGAAATGATGATTTTACCAAATAAACAACAATGTAAAAGGAATTTTTTTCACCTTCAGCCATGTTTTGACCTGCAAAAATCAAAATAAATAAAGCCATTTTAAGCACATTTGAATTTTAATGAAGTAAATATTATATACATTACTACATTAGTGAACTTAGTGAATATATAAATACATCTTCAAACGCAATTCGTGTTTTACTGCTTGTCATTGTTCCTCTTCAGACTCTTTTCAAGATGTGTCTAAGCATATAACTAGGTATAAAATTACAAAATAGTCAACTAAAAGCCATAATAACATATTCATAAGAAAACTAGTAAAAAGGAACAAAAGTACCATGTTGAAAACAATTGTCACATCACTAATGCACTTAAATGCACATCCAAATGTTCAAATCAGGTAAAGAAGTTGTACTTTATCACATGAGATCACATACTGAAAGAAATATCTTCATTTGATACAGTGATAAAGGTGTTCTCTAAAGAACTAAATAAAACTGGTATCACTAAAACCAAAACCAAATATAATTAATTAATAAAAGTATTAAAAAGATTAATAGTATTTAGTCACGGGTTTAGAATTTAGAAATAGTACCTTAATTAACATTATGCAAGCATCTTGCAATTCATCGCTACTCTGGAGTTCCTTAGTGTAATACTTAATTTCCCGGTATGAATTTATTTCCAAGTTGTTTATGTTTTCTCTTTTGGACACGACGTGTTGGAGTCTCAACATGGCGTGTCAAGATGTCTTTGGTTGCAAAGTTTAATGAGCCCACATGGCATGTTGAGGTACCTCAACACTGCGTATTGGCAGCTAGGAATGAAACCCTAATTTTTAGGGTGTTGCATCCTATTTAAAGGCCTTAAGTCCCCTTAATCAGCCTCCTTTGTTATTATAAACCCCAAAATCTAGTATCGAGCTTTCTTGGTAGTGTTCTTGAAGTTTTGAGTGGATTCTTGTGGATTTTTGTGCTCATTTGAACATCCAAATGTTCAAATCAGGTAAAGAAGTTGTACTTTATCACATGAGATCACATACTGAAAGAAATATCTTCATTTGATACAGTGATAAAGGTGTTCTCTAAAGAACTAAATAAAATTGGTATCACTAAAACCAAAATCAAATATAATTAATTTATAAAAGTATTAAAAAGATTGATAGTATTTAGTCACGGGTTTAGAATTTAGAAATAGTACCTTAATTAACACTAGGCGAGCATCTTGCAATTCATCGTTACTCTGGAGTTCCTTAGTGTAATACTTAATTTCCTGGTATGAATTTATTTCCAAGTTGTTTATGTTTTCTCTTTTGTACACGACGTGTTGGAGCCTCGACATGGCGTGTAAAGATGTCTTTGGTTGCAGAGTTTAATGAGCCCACATGTGTAACGCCTGTGTTTCTGGGCCTGTCATTAATGTTGATATAATAGTCTATGTTAACCTTTGTAACCCGTTTTAAAATAATAGAAGTGTATTATTTGAGTATTATGTGTTTTGTGCTTAATTGCTTAATTATGTGGTTTGATTAATTAAGAATAAAAATAAGCGTCAAAATTTAAGTGTAAAATAAACTTGATATCTTTGGATAATGTTGTAGTAGTTGAAACGAGGTTTTCGAAGATATAAAGAATGCCGAAATACGAGTTATAACGAAGAAGTTATGACCTGTCGAAGTTTTGCGACAGAACCGACAATGTTGAATGACGTAAAAAGTGAAATTTACGTTAGAGCAATATTTAACCTTAGTGATCTAAACGAGAATCGAAGATCTCGTTGTTAGTATCGAAGCGATAAAAAGTTAGGCGAGAACGGACGTCAAACGAAGAAGTTATGAATTTATAACGAAATTTTCTGTCCCGGCCTATTAAAAATAAATAATAAAAATAAAGTAAAATTAGCTGACGAAGTCTAAACGAAAGTTGTAGAGCGTAGTCTTACCTTCGCGTGGATATAAAGAACGTCGAAAACGGAGTTCGTATGAAGAAGATATGAATTTTCGAAGTTTATTAAATAATTAATAATTAAATTTAATTATTAAATCTCGGTATTATCCGGAGGCGAGTCATCGGACTCATCCGAAGTACGCCCCGCGTACACCGAGGTATGTCGACACTCGCACTCGAGGACTTCGGATACGTAAGCAATGATGTTTCGGAGCAGTACGCCCCGCGTACTCCGAGGCTCCAGCCTCCTATAAATAGGATGCGAGGGCAGCCAGATCCTTTGTTATTTTTCTCTCTTCTCTCTCCCGTTTTACCTCGATTTGCGTGCCAGAAGTACCCCGAAGCCCCGGTAATATTCCCGAGTCCCGAAGCAAGTCCCGAGATCCCGAAGATCCCGAGAAGTGCGGTTTCCGAGCCGAAGCTCTGCCCGCGAGGAGTCTGGTTTTTGTGAAGATCTTCCAGATCTGCCAAAGAATACTACTTCTACAAGCCGTAGTGCTGTCCGATCATCTTCTGATCAAGTGAGTGTGTAGTTACTTTCTTCTAACGCATAATTATGAAGTATTTTATACGAAATACGTGTTATGTGTATAATTTTGTTGTTATATACGTGAATGTATATTCACTCTCTTCAATCTCATAGATCTGATTTGTTTTCTATGAAATACGTGTTATGTGGGTATGCCTCATCTGTTATGTGAAATATGTATTGGATGAAAATGCTATACAGGTTTTAAACTATGTATAAAAATATATATTTTTATCTAATAATATGTTGGGTAGAACATGGGTAGATAGTTGGTGTGTAATAAACAGATGAGAGGCCTCGATGTTGTTGTTGTTGACCTAGTTATTCAGCGGAGTATGGATAACAACCACAGACTCCTTCTAGACAGTCTCGTGGAACGCTAGCAGGTTCATAACCTGTAGGTGTTGTGAACGATGTGTTCACCGGTGTACTTTATCCCCCTCATTGTTGCCTTTAGGATATCTATTGTTAAGGAAACCCCTTAGCAGTAATGTCCGTCCCGATGAAAATCCTAGATTAGGTCCCTTGAGATAGATGTTGTTTTAGGGACGCAAAGTGAGGATAACGGGAATGGGTAATCGGGATAGTGATTGGTTGGTGAAATTAAATATAATTTATTTATTGTGGGTTGAAAACCCTATATGCTCACCAGGCTCCCAAGCCTGACCCACTCAGTTTTATTTGTATTACAGGAAGTGGCGCAAGGGTGTAAGATGGGTGAATCATCGAGTTGTTTTGTTTACAAGTCTGTATATGTATATATTTGTTGAATGACTTGTAATGTTATCGTTTGTGCTTTATGTTCTGTATAGGAACATGACACCCCGAGTTTTAATTATATAATGAAAATGCATCTCTTGATGAAATGCTTTGATAAATATTATTTTATCATGTTTTGTTTTGGGAACAAATTCCGCAACACTTTAAAATCAAAAGGATTTACTCTGAAATTATTTTTAAAAGCATAAATGAAATCGGTATTTTCTTACTGTGATTTTGGGGATGTCACAACACGGCATGTTGAGGTACCTCAACACTGAGTATTGACAGCTAGGAATGAAACCCTAATTTTTAGGGTGTTGCATCTTATTTAAAGGCCTTAAGTCCCCTTAACCAGCCTCCTTTGTTATTTGAAACCCCAAAATCCAGTATCGAGCTTTCTTGGTGGTGTTCTTGAAGTTTTGAGTGGATTCTTGTGGATTTTGTGCTCATTTGAAGGAGCATTGGAGTTTGAAGGTGCCTAGCTTGGAAGGAAGGTCATAGATCTAGAATCTCACCACTTGTTATAGTCTCCTTGAGGTATCACGTTCATACCATGCTTTTTTGTTGATTAGATCTTCTCCTTTGGGGTTTTGTTATGATTTTTGGCTCATAGTTGGATTTTCTAAGGAGTTAAGTTGTTTCATGGGTGGTCCTATTAGATCCGAGCACTTTATGGCCTTCATTGGCTAAAAGGTGCAAGCTTTATAATATTATAGGTCTCATTCATGCATTAAGTCCTTTATTAAGCCCTCCTGGAGCTTTAGAGCTTCTCTTTGGCATGCATGAACATAAAGTTGGCCACTTTACATGGTCTTCCATCCCTTAGGTGTCAGATCTACATTTTGGGGCTATATCTTTAAAGATTAAGAGCTTAATGGTTAAGCCATCACTCTAATAAGCCTAGGGTTTGGGTTTTGGACCCATTTGGGTGGTTTCTAGGGGTAAAGTTGGAAACTTTACCCTTCTAGATATAATTTTGGTCGAGATATGAGCTTTAGAGCTCTTGGATTCGATGAAGGCTGCTTAATATTTAAAGTTGTTGGATTTCAGCAAAAACGACATGTTTATTGGTAAACACAGCGTGCTGGCTTGGTTTTTCCCGACTTTGTAGTTGATGAAGAAACACGGCGTGTTGAAGGAAACACTGCGTGTTAACCCAACACGGACTGTTAACTTTGACTTTTGACTTTTATCTTTGACCAAGTTTGACCTATAAGGGGTGTTGAGGCATTTTGAGTAGTATCTAAGGAATTATTTCTGTTTAGGGGTTGGGTGGAGTTGATATTCGGAGTTGGGACCTATTCAGCTATCGTTCAACATTCGAGGTGAGTTTTACTCACTGGGTTTAGCAGGTCGAAGGCACCAATGCCGACCCATGTTTATGATATGTTAGTAAGCTAGTTGTCTACGTGACTCTTGCGTGTGTTATGTTTTATATGCTTATCGGGCTAGGGCTCGATGTCGGGCGGGGCCCGATGACCATTTATATGCTATGTACCTTTGTGATTATTGCATATGTATGTGATTAATTGATATATGATATATGTATTCTGGGAAGGGCCTGATCTATTACTGAGCAGGGCTCGATGTCGGGCAGGGCCCAATGCCGGACGGGGTCTAATGTCGGGTGGGGCCCGAAGACAGGGCGGAGCCCATTATATGTTTATTATATGTATGGTATGTGGTACTTTGAAGAAACTCACTAAGTTTTGTGCTTATGGTTTTTAGCTTGTGTTTCAAGTACTTTTGTTTCCATGGGGAAGGGCTCGTGTTGACTGCATCGCATACACCATATGGATTCTATTTATGGGACATACTTTGATTTTTCATGATGTTTGACATATTTATGTTATTGGTTTGTATGAACAATGTTTTTGAATACTGGTTTTACCTAATAAAAAAAATGAAATTTTTGGGTCATAAATTTTAGATGTTTCAAGTTAGTATCAGAGCCTTGGTTTGAGGGATTTGTGCACACTCTCGGGTGTACCTGAAATCAAACCGAGGATTTGGCAAAGTTTTCAAAAAGAAATCTATTTTAAAGATAAGGTTTTCTAAACTAAGAAAGGGTGTGGTGCATGTAATCAGTCGAGCTCAAATAAAACCAAGATGCACCCTGCAACTGATCGAATAGGTCATTGATCCTCGGGAGTGGATAACGGTTCTTCACCGTCAACTTGCTCAACTCTCGGTAATCAATACACATCCGGTGTGAACCATCCTTTTTCTCAACAAAAAGGATCTGAGCTCCCCACGACGAGCTACTCAGTTTAATGAACCCCTTCCCTAACAGCTCCTGGAGCTGAGAGGATAACTCCTGCATCTCTGGCGGCGCAAGGCGATAGGTTGCCTTGGCCACATGTGCCGCGCCTGGAATCAAATCAATCCTAAACTCCACCTATCTCTCAGGTGGGAAACCCGACAACTCTTCGGGAAACATATCCTCAAACTCACACACAATCAACACCTCGGAAATAGAACTCAATCTCTCAGTAGTAACCCGCGTATCAATCGCATATGCTACACACCCCATGCATCCCTAATGTAAGCTCTGTCTCGCTCAGGCAGCAGAGCAGAAAGCCGACTCAGGCCTAGTACCCTCGTCGTATACCGTAAGTACTCCCCCACTAGGGTCTCGTATAGTCATCAATTGACGCTCGCAATTTATCATGGCTCCAAATCGACTCAACCAGTCCATGCTCACAATGACACAGACATCACCCATAGCGATCGGTACTAGGTCTATCGGAAACTTGACACCAAAAATCTCCAGAGTACACCCTCGAATCACCTCAGTGACAAAAACCGCATGCTCGTCAGCGGGTTTGGCACACTTCGTCGTCGGTTGCGACTGTACTTGTCGATGGTCCCTACCCCGGGACTCCTCCTCCTCTCTGGTCTATAACTCAAGCTCGATCTCCCTCATCTTGGCATTGGCCTGAAGCTCGGCCAATGCCCTGTATGATGAGTTCGCCACGAGCTGAAGGGTTTTGAGAATTCTAACACCCCTAAGTGTACATGCAACTTTAGAAAACCTTGGATTTATGTTTGTCTAAAATACATGAAAAATATGATTTCCAAGGTTCTTAATCCTATCTAGCATACATGGGGAACATTTAACTTAAATGTAAGATAGAATAACACACCTTGTTGTTGCTTTTGATTCCTTGAAACCTTGTGAGCCTAGCACCCCACCCCAAGTGTGATGCCTCAAATGCTTCACACAACACCAAATGCTTTTGGAATGACTTTTGAGAAAATGCACACACTTGTAAAATCGGCCTAGCCCTCTTATGTTTTAGTGTAGCTGAAAACTTCAAGAACATGAGCTTACGGTCTTGGGAGCCTCCCAAAACCGTAAACCCCTTGAATGTGGGTTTTAATGCTCAAAACCCCCTTCCAAAACACTTCTCATGCTTAGCAATGGCTTAGAGGCTTACCCTAAAGGACTTAGAACACCAAAATCAGACCAAATGGGGAGTAAACATGAGTTTACGGTCTAAGGATGTTCTTGGACCGTAAACCCATGTTCATGGACCATAAACACCTTTTATGGTGTCAAGCTACCCCTCAAACACCTCCAAGGGCTTTCATGAACTTCCTAGAGTGCGTAGAACCTTAATTTCCTTCATTTTATGCACCAAAGCATACTAAATCATGTCACACTTGATTTTACAGCCCAAGAAGGTTCTTGGACCGTAAACACACATCCTTAGACCATAAACACCCCCAAAGGGTGTTAAAGTGCCCTCAACACTTTGTATGGCTTGGAATTGGACCTAGAACTTTGTATGCTTAACCTACAACCACAAAAACGCATGATTAGGGACTAACATGATTTTACTGCCATAAACTCATGTGTTTAAGGTAGTAAACTCCCCAAGTGTATCTCCTTAGACCGTAAACACCTTTCCAAGGTGTTTAAGTGCCCTAAACACCTTCCTATGCCTCTAAAAGCCACTAGAACCTTACATACATGAGTTAGAACCACCAAACAACTAAAGGAATGGGCCAACATGAGTTTACGACCATAAAATCATGTGTTTACACCGTAAACTCCTCAAGGAGTAAACATTGGACCGTAAACTCCACTTTGTGCCCATTTTGAGCCCTAATCACTTCCTTAGCCCTTGATTCAACTCTAGCATGACTCCATGAGTGACTTAAGACCTTTAAGCATCCCATGACACTACTACCATGAGTTTACGGCCGTAAACTCATGGGGGAAAGGGTCTTGAAACCGTAAACACCCATAAGGGCCTTTATTTGAGGAGTAAACTCCAAAGTGAGCCCATACACACCTTCTATGCAACCCTTGAGACTTCTAGCACTTGTAGCAAAGTGTTTTTATGACGTATGACATCCTTACTTGCTTAATTAGTTATTAAATGACTAATTGGATATTTAAATGTATCATTACATGTTAAATAGGATTTGCGTGTGTGGTCAAGTCCTCACTTGACACTTAGCATCCTATGCCGACACCTTCACCCGATCTACTTACAATAGGTGAGTTCATACCCCTGAATTAACCTTTTAAATGTTTTTACATGCTTTTATGGGGGGAATACAAGTTAAACATGCCAGTTATCATATCAATCACAGGTGATTGATAACCTGTATGCACAAGGATTCATTACACTGTCAACTATTTTACCAAGTATGATACTGTAAATGGTTTTCTAAAACGTCTTTATGTGTTCAAAGCTTTTCTCAAAAATTGCCTCTCGTGTTGTATGTTTTATTTCAAACTCTGTTACAGCAGCATTTTAAATAAAGGTTTTCTCTACTTGATCAAGGTTATAATCAAAACTTGTTTATGAATGATTTTCTTAAAGTATAAAGGTTTTCCACAGATTTCATCAAAGTTTTCTTCCGTGATTTTATACTCCTACTTTGTTAGATACTACTGCTTCATTATACTTCCTCTTAGTTAATGCTACTACTTTGTTAACACCTTTACTTCATGATACGCTTATACTTCATGATTCACTTATACTTCACGATTCACTTATACTTCACGATTCACTTTGTAACAGCCCGGATTTCCAGGTATCTTTTATTCGCATATTTTTGGTGTTTTGTGAGGGGACTCGGCGAGTTGGAGCTCGAACTCGCCGAGTAGGATCGCGGTTCTGGACGCGGGTTCGCGCCTGGACTCGGTGAGTCCAAGGGATGGACTCGGTGAGTCCGCGTTGTTTGATGAAACCCTAATTTTCTAGTCCTAAGCTCTATTTAAAGGACCTTATGGCCCTTCATTGCAGCCACCTTGATCCTTGAGAGCACCAAAGCGGATAAGGGTTTCTGTGAGTGAGATAAGAGGCTATTGTTCACCAAATTTGTGTGTAATTGCAAGAAAGGAAGAGGGAAATTCGAGCTAGAAGAGTTGGGAGCTTGGATCTACTTCCATTTCGCCAAGGGAAGCTTCTTGAGGTATCTTTCAGAGCTTATTTCCGTGTTTATGTTGATATGGTCAAATCTAGGGCTTCTTCTTGCCTTGTTTGCTTTGTATTTGAAGTGTGAGAGGTCCCATGGAGATATGGTACCTAGATCTGGACCTTAGCAGGTCCAGAAAGTCCCAAATGTTATGCTTAATGTCCTTCCTTTTGGGTGGGAGACTAGGGTTGCCATATTAGAGGTCATTTCTCCAAAAAGAACCTTGTGAGTGTTGCATGGTAGCCAAGACTGTGACTTTACGTGATAAATGAGCATAGGAGGGCCAGATCTATGAGTGTATGGAGCGGATCTGACCTCAGAAGCAAGTTTGAGTTGATGCATGGCATGGACTCGCCGAGTCTGAAGAACAGACTCGGCGAGTAGCATGAAGATTGTCCTTAACCACTCAGTGAGTGGTCCTGCCGAGTTATGGTTGACTCAGTGAGTCACGGAGAGTTAGAGAGGGATGAACAGGTGGACTGAGTCGAGATGGAACTCGCCGAGTTATCCTTGCAACTCGACGAGTTGAGTCGTGGTGGCCCTGCGATTCATGACCAGGTGGAACTCGTCGAGTCGGGGGAGTACTCGATGTGTCAAAGGAGAATCCTAGCGAGTTGGCGAAAACGCTTAGACTCATTGAGTCGCTCTCGTGCACTCGCCGAGTCCGGTCAAATTGACCGTTGACCGTTGACCAGTGTTGACTTGATAGGGATAGTCAACCTTAGTGGTAAAAGTATTAATTAGAGATATATGATGTTATAGGGGGATTATAGCTCGGGGGTTCGAGCACGCGTGATTTCCAGAGTTCGCGAGTTATCGAGATTTACGAGGTGAGTCTTCTCACTATACTGTACCCGAAAGGGTTTGACTTTGTGACCGGAAGGTCGGATATGATATGAGATATATGCATTATGTGTGATAAGTTAATCGTTATATGTGTCATGTATGATATGCTTGATATGGGCCGGAAGGCATTATGTTATGGGCCGGAAGGCAAATATGCTATGGGCCGGAAGGCGTTGTAATATGGACCGTAAGGTTGACGTGGGTAGGACCGGAAGGTTTACCCAGTCGGGACGAAAGTCCCCTGAGACACATGGACCGGAAGGTCAGGGCCTGGAAAGGCGTATGTGCGTAGGTTGTATATGATGGGTTTTGAGCATTCTAACACTTCCTAAGTGTACATGCAACCCTAATAACCTTGGATCTATGTTTGTCTAATTATCATGCAAAGTTGAATTCCAAGGTTATATTCCTATCTAGCATACATGGGGAACAATTTTAACATAAAGTATAGATAGAATAACTTACCTTGTTGTTGTTTGTGTTCCTTGAAACCTTGTGAGCCTAGCACCCCAAGTGTGATGCCTCAAATGCTTCACACAACACCAAATACTCTTGGAAGAACTTATGAGAGTATACACACTTCTCAAAATCGGCCAAGCCCTCTTATTTCTTAGTGTAGTCGATTTTAGGTGGAGAACATGGTACTTATATAGTGTTGACACATCTAGGGTTAAACCCTAATGTGTCATGACTCTTCATTTCCATGACCCATGGGTTTGTAACTCCCATGGAGCATCCATGGAGCATCCTATGGGTGGAACCCAACTTGATAGTCCATGGAGCCTTTTAGCCCACTATACAAGATATGGATGATTTACATAATCAACCCATATATTTAATTAGTTATCTTTTGATCACTTAATTAACTCTAAATTAATTCTTGATCAAACTAATCAAATAATATTATTAATATATTAGAACTTATAATATATTAATAATCTCCAAGTGTTATTTCTCTCATTTAGTCTATCCAATTGCATGGTGCCATGCAACCCAAATGGACCATGCCGGGTCGGGTCAAGTACATACCAGAAATAGTTATGGACTTAGACACCTTATCCAACAGTCTCCCACTTGGATAAGTCTAATAACTATTACTGCAAATATGACTTCAGGAACCGATCGGCAATCGTAGCTCTTTACAAGGTTTCTCGAAACTGAGAAGATGATGGTACGGCATTTAAGATAAGTGATCATATAATCCTCTGTTCTAGATATCAGTCGGACAAATACATGGAACAATGTCTTACTTATTGTCCAACAATTTGTTTCCCGATTTCCGATTTGTTTGACAAAGAACTTCATTGAACACATCAATTTAGTTCTGACCGGGCCCGGTACATAGGTCAAAACAAAATCATCGAGGGGCCCAGATATCATCTTCTAATCCAAGAAGGAACATATAAACTTCGACTCATATGTTTGTTCTACTACTCATTGAATTACACACAAGAGCGCGATTTATAACATCGAGTTACCAATACATTTTTCGTACAATCAAGGCATAACCAACTTGTAAGTAACAAATCATATCTCTAGGTTTAAAGACTTATATGATATTACCGTCTCACGATCACTCGAGATAGAATTCCATGAAGTGATTCCAGTGAGCGTGGGTTGAGTCCAATGCTCAGAACTTATGAGCACTCATGATTGCTGTAGCCTTGTCCCAGACCTCTACAACCAAACATGACAGTCTTGATTCATACCTACTTCCGAAATATGACCGACTGTGGAGGTTTGAATAATATGTTATACCAAACAAAATTATTCTGGAAGTCAAAACATGCAAAAGAAATATAGTAAACGATTGACAAGAGATAGCAACACTTTACTCATAAATAAAACACTTTTATTCATCATCAAATGTCAATTACACTTTACAAATTTCGAGGTTATCTAACTACTAAATCTAATATCATCCTTCAGCCCTATGCTCCGAGCATGCTGGAGATGCTTAACCCGAGTCAGTCCCTTCATGAGGGGATCTGCCGGATTCTCATCTGATGATACCCTCTTTGCCACGAGGAGTCCTTCTTCGATCTGATGTCTGATGAAATGGTATTTTCTGTCGATGTGTCTGGATCTCCCGTGATCCCTTGGTTCCTTGGCTAAGGCAACAGCACTTTCACTATCACAGAAAATTTCCATTGGCTCTTTAATAGCTGGTACAACTCCAAGGTCTCCAATGAAGTTCCTCAGCCATAACGCCTCCTTTGCCGCCTCGCTAGCTGCAATATACTCTGATTCACAAGTAGAATCTGCCACTGTCTCTTGCTTGGAACTCTTCCAAGAAATTGCTCCTCCATTTAGGGTAAAGACCCAGCCCGACTGAGAGCGGAAGTTATCCCTATCAGTCTGGAAGCTAGCATCACTATACCCTACAACTCTCAAGTCATCACTCCCACCGAGGGTAAGGACCCAGTCCTTAGTCCTTCGTAGGTACTTGATAATATTCTTTACCGCAGTCCAGTGTGCCTTGCCAGGGTTCCCCTGAAACCTGCTAACCATGCTCAGGGCAAAAGCTACATCAGGTCGAGTACACATCATAGCATACATGATCGATCGTACAGCCGAAGCATAAGGTACTCGACTCATTTGTGCTATCTCAGCCTCAGTGTTAGGGCTTTGTGTCTTACTCAGTTTGGCGTTACTCTGGATGGGCAACTCTCCTTTCTTGGAGTCTTGCATTCTGAATCTCTTCAGAACCTTCTCCAAGTAGGTACTTTGACTAAGTCCAATTAGTCTTTTACTCTGATCTCTCAAGATCCTTATCCCCAAAATATAGGCAACTTCACCAAGGTCCTTCATAGCGAAACACTTTCCAAGCCAGGACTTTACTTCCTGCAGGGTTGGAATGTCGTTTCCTATGAGTAGTATGTCATCCACATACAATACCAAAAAGCTAACTATACTCCCACTAGCCTTGACATATACACAAGATTCATCTTCACTCCTAGAAAAGCCAAATTCCTTGACCTTTTCATCAAAGCAATGATTCCATCTGCGAGGTGCTTGCTTTAATCCATAAATGGACTTCTCAAGCTTACACACTCTATTAGGGTACTCGTTGCTGACAAAACCCTCTGGCTGACTCATGTAAACATCTTCAGCCAACTTCCCATTAAGGAAAGCGGTTTTGACATCCATTTGCCAAATTTCATAGTCATGAAATGCGGCTATGGCTAACAGAACCCGAATAGACTTAATCTTGGCTACCGGAGAAAAGGTCTCATCATAATCCACTCCAGGAATTTGAGAGAAGCCTTTTACAACCAGTCTAGCCTTATAAGTGTGTACTTTACCATCCATGTCGGTCTTCTTCTTGAAGACCCATTTGCACCCTACAGTCTTTCGACCTGGTACATTCTCAACCAAGTTCCAAACTTGATTGTCATACATGGATTGTATCTCGCTATCCATAGCCTCTTTCCATTTAGCAGACTCGGGGCCTGCCATGGCTTCCTCGTAGTTGTTAGGGTCATCTTGACTTACTAGTGTCCCATCACTAATAAGTGTCTCACCTTCTGCAGTAATATGGAATCCATAGTAATGCTCAGGTGCACTCCTAACTCTTGTGGAACGCCTCAGAGGTACAGATTCGTCAATTGGCTCAACAGGAGTTTCCTCCTCAAGTTGAGGGCTAGAGTTTGAAGTTCCTTCACCACTTGATTCTTGAATTTCTTCAAGATCAACTTGCCTCCCACTGTCTCCTTGGCTTATAAACTCTCTTTCTCGAAAGACTCCTCTTCTTGCTACAAAGACCACATTGTCACTAGGTCTGTAGAAGAGGTAACCAAAGGATTGCTGTGGGTAGCCGATGAAAATACACCTCTCGCTTCGGGGTTCGAGATATCATGAGTCTTGCGTCTCATGAAAGCCTCGCAACCCCAAATCTTGATGTGGTCTAGTTTAGGTACTTTACCAGTCCACATCTCGTGAGGAGTTTTGGCAACTTTCTTTGTAGGGACTAGATTAAGGATATGGGCGGCAGTCTCTAAGGCATACCCCCAGAATGAGATTGGTAGCGAAGCTCGACTCATCATGGAACGAACCATGTCCAACAAGGTTCGATTATGCCTCTCAGCCACACCATTCAACTGTGGTGTCCTGGGAGGTGTCAATTGTGAGACAATCCCACATTCCCTTAGATAGTCGAGGAACTCTAAACTAAGATACTCACCACCCCGATCGGATCGAAGCATCTTAATGTTCCTGCCCAATTGATTCTCGACTTCCTGTTTAAATTCCTTAAACTTCTCGAAAGTCTCTGACTTATGCTTGATTAAGTAGACATATCCATATCTACTGTAATCATCAGTAAAAGTCAAATAATAACGATTAGCATCCCTTGTGGTATGTTTGAATGGCCCACACACATCCGTGTGTATAAGGTCCAACAAACCTTCACCCCTTTCACACGAGCCTGTGAAGGGTGACTTTGTCATTTTTCCAAGTAAGCATGATTCGCAACTATCATTTGACTTTAGGTCAAACGACTCCAAGACTCCATCCTTTTGGAGTTGGCCTATGCGTTTCTTGCTTATATGTCCAAGACGACAATGCCATAATGATGCTTTATCCAAGTTATTATTATTAGTAGAATCAATACACAAAACATTATTTCCTAAGTTATCTACAACAGATACAGCTTCATACACACCATCACAAGGTAATGCTTTAAAATAAAGTACATTATTAAAGAAAGCATTAATCGAACCAACTTCATTATCAAACGAAAAGGTGAAACCTTGTTTGTACAATGCATGAAAGGAAATAATATTTCTTGCCATTTCTGGCGAATAACAACATTTATTCAAATCTAAATTTAACCCACTACTTAGCGATAAAGTATAAACTCCAATCTTGGTGACAGGTGTAACTTTCCTATTCCCCATGATTAAGTTTATTCTTCCTTGCTCCACATTCTCACTTCTTCCTAGTCCCTGCAAGTCACAACAAATATGAATACCACAACCGGTATCAAGGACCCAAGATTTCGAATGGGGTGAGTTATTAGAAATGATAGTGTAAATACCTGCATGGTTGGGTTTGACTTTCCCATCCTTCACATCCTGCTGGTACTTTGGGCAGTTCCGCTTCCAATGAGCTTTTTCATGGCAATAGAAACATTCAGCCTCTTTTGGGTCAAAAGAAGGAGTAATGAAACCTTTCTTGGTTCCACTTGAAGAAGAGCCATCAAGGGTCCGAGCCTTGGTACCCTTCAAAGATCTCTTTCTCTTCCTCCCTCGAGTTTACCCGATTGCCAAGACCGGAGTTGAGTCTGGAGTAGGAGTGATAGCAACCGACTTCCCCTTAAGACCTGTTTTTGCGGTCTTGAGAAGTCCCTGAAGTTTGCTGAGGGTGACCTCTTCCTTGTTCATGTGATATGTCATGCGGAATTGATCATAGCACGATGGTAAGGAGTGCAAAATGATATCTATTGCAAGCTCCTCAGGGAAGTTCACATTGAGCTTCAGCAAACGATCCACATACCTTTGCATTTTCTGCATGTGGCTCGTGACGGACTCTCCGTCCTTCATCATGGTTGTTATCATGGAACAGATGACTTCGTACCTCTATTGTCGTGCACTTTGATGGTATCTTTCCATCAAATCTTGGTGCATTTCATAAGGGTAGAAATCTTCATAAGACTTTTGGAGTTCAGCTGTCATGGTGGCCAACATGATGCAAGCCACCTTGGTTGCATCTCTTTCATGAGTATAAAAGTCAGCGATCTCCTGTGGAGTTGTAGTGGACTCATCAATTTCCTTCAGCTCCTTGTCAAGGACATATTCTTTGTGCTCGTAGTGGGTAATCATCCTGATGTTTCTGATCCATTTATTGAAGTTGGATCCATCAAAGGAGACTTTCCCACACAAACTCATAAGAGTAAAGGAGCCATTAGGATTCGAGCCAGAAGCATTATTTGAAGACATCTGAAAGAGAAGAACAAGTTTAGTATAGATTTAAGGGAGTCCTTAATAAAACACCCAAATGTAATATTAAGGCTAGGATCCAATCACAATATAATATAACTTAGAAGAGGTATGCCGTAATCTAAGCTATACCATATTTGAAAGGTAGGTGAATGACGATTCACCAATTTCCACCACGAAAACCGAAATATTAGATATTTAGTTTTTTATTGGTTTTAGAAATTCCTAGATTCTTTGAGATCCAATGAACTTTTCAAAGGCATGTTTCAATCTCGAGAGTGCCCTCCAAGTTTTGTGACTGGGATACCGAGGATCACAAAACGAGGTGTGAAGTAACCATGCAAATCACTTGGTACCCTTAAAGTTTATCACTCAATCGATGTGCCGGTAAACCACACACGCTCCACCGATACTATAATAAACCTTAAGTCACCCTTTACCTACCTTGTTAAGTCCAAGTTAGTGTGCCGGTTAACCACACACGCTCCACCAACGACTTAGACAAAGTGTAAAGTGTAATTTCATGGATTAGCACCTTATTCACATTTTCCTAAAGTAACTAAGATTGGGAATTTAATAAGACATTTAGTTACTTTATTATATTCATCATACTTTGAATGAGAATTTATAAGTCCTTGTCTTACCCGTTCGGCTAACGACCCTCCACCAGTCAAGCAAGCGGTGGGTGAGAGTAAACACCCATTAAGTCACCATTTTATAGGCAACAACCTTATACCCACCTTATAGACCGGCTTCATGAATGAGGCGTACTAGCGGTAAGACGACTTTATTCTTATACATATATATATAATTATTAAATCATCATAATATAAGTATAAGGGTTGAATTTTAACTTTTAAAATTCTAGGGGTTGGAACTTAAAGTTTTAACTTAACTTTACTTGTCCCAAAACTTGAGGGCAAGTTTTGTAACTTTCAAAACTTTTCATTTCTTGTAACTTATGAGTTTAATAGAGTAATAAAATGAAGACTCTTCATTTTTCTAACTCTTGTGTTTGTTTTTAATGGTTTTAACTCAAGTGTGACTCTTGGTTTTCCATAACTTAAGGATAAGTTATGGACTCCATTAAAACACATTATGATCAAGAATTAATCTACCACATAGGTTACAAATAATTCCTATGATCATCTAAAACATCATAAGAACAAGAACATGAATATGATCATAATCAAAAATTACATTTAAAACTTTGTAATTTTGATAACTAGTTGTTGTAAATGAATTAGCAAGGACATTACACCACCAAAAACAAGTTTTCAATTACCAAAACAGTTTAGGGTAATGTTTCTAATTCATTTCCAGCAACTAAATCGAAATTCTGCAATCAGTCGACCCTACTCGCCGAGTGCATGAACTCACTCGCCGAGTTGGTTGAAGATACTCATGAACTCGACTAGTCCCCCCTATAGACTCAACGAGTCCATTCGCAGACAGCAAGATTTCCGATTCTGTTTTCAACTTTTAAGCACAAATAAGAGCAAACAAGCCTAGGCTCTGATACCACTGATGGGTTTTGAGCATTCTAACACTTCCTAAGTGTACATGCAACCCTAATAACCTTGGATCTATGTTTGTCTAATTATCATGCAAAGTTGAATTCCAAGGTTATATTCCTATCTGGCATACATGGGGAACAATTTTAACATAAAGTATAGATAGAATAACTTACCTTGTTGTTGTTTGTGTTCCTTGAAACCTTGTGAGCCTAGCACCCCAAGTGTGATGCCTCAAATGCTTCACACAACACCAAATGCTCTTGGAAGAACTTATGAGAGTATACACACTTCTCAAAATCGGCCAAGCCCTCTTATTTCTTAGTGTAGTCGATTTTAGGTGGAGAACATGGTACTTGTATAGTGTTGACACATCTAGGGTTAAACCCTAATGTGTCATGACTCTTCATTTCCATGACCCATGGGTTTGTAACTCCCATGGAGCATCCTATGGGTGGAACCCAACTTGATAGTCCATGGAGCCTTTTAGCCCACTATACAAGATATGGATGATTTACATAATCAACCCATATATTTAATTAGTTATCTTTTGATCACTTAATTAATTCTAAATTAATTCTTGATCAAACTAATCAAATAATATTATTAATATATTAGAACTTATAATATATTAATAATCTCCAAGTGTTATTTCTCTCATTTAGTCTATCCAATTGCATGGTGCCATGCAACCCAAATGGACCATGCCGGGTCAGGTCAAGTACATACCAGAAATAGTTATGGACTTAGACACCTTATCCAACAGTATATTGGGGAACTCACTAAGCATTTATGCTTACAGTTGTTGTGTTATGTGTTTCAGGTACTAGCGAGGACCGTGGGAAGGCGCCGGCGTGATCGTACACACACTCGGGGAAAACTATTTTTATGATCTTTGTGATGTAATCGGTCGTGACAATATTGTTTACATTGGAATTTAAATTATTACTCGATGTTTTGATGATTTGTAAAAATGAAAAATTGGTTTTAAAATTTACGACGTTACACACTTATACTTCACGATACGCTTATACTTCACAATACGCTTATACTTCACGATACACTTATACTTCATGATATGCTTATACTTCACGATACACTTATAATTCACGATACGCTTATACTTCACAATACGCTTATACTTCACGATACGCTTATACTTCACGATACACTTATACTTCACGATACACTTATACTTCACGATACACTTATACTTCACGATACAATTATACTTCATGAAACACTTCTATTTCGTTAAACACTTAAACTTCGTTAAACACTTCTACTTAGTTAAATGTATGCCTATGCTTGTATAGTTATATAAATAATGTTTAAAGGACTTAGGAAGGCTAGTTCGCCCTATTTCCTTTTCTTCGTTGAGATGTGGTCTGGTGGGATCGAATACCCGTCCGAAGGTCGTTTGATCATTAGTTATACATTATGTATACAAGCATAGACATATAGGTTTACATTAGTCAGTTCAGTTGTGATTCTCTATCATTAGTCCAATATTTCACATTAGATCTCACTACACGAGATACATCTTCAGTACACGGCCTTCTCCGTTGTCAGGATAGTAACCAGAGTCTCTTGTAGGGAGAGCGTGCATTATGTGTATAGATCTATATGGGATTAACACCCCCGCACCCTAACTGCTAGCTACAGTCCCCGGCCTACCAAGCCCAAAGGGTGACATATGTCACATTATTACCGACGCTTGCAGGGCATCAAGTTCTCTAGTGTCTATTAGTATGGTTGCGAGTATCTCGGGGTTACCTTATAATTCATGGCCTTAAGGTAACGGGTTTTAACACTGTATTCACTGTATTTAGACCTTGCTAGACGTATCGTTCATTTGATACTATCTGTGGTCTGTGTTCACTGTATTTAGACCTTGCTATACGTATCATTCACTTGATACTGCCTGGGGTCCGTGTTCACTGTTTTTAGACCTTGCTAGACGTATCTTTCATTTGATACTGTCTGGGGTCTGTGTCTCCTTTTTTATTAGACTGAGCTAGGCGGACCGTTCATTCGATACTCCCCTGGAGTCTATGAATTCTTTTGCCTTAGTCAGCAGTCTTCACTACTGAGGCATATGTTATTTTCCCTGATATTCTCCTACTTTCTTTCAAAATCAATACCACATTTTGATAATGATAGTGTTAAGGAAAAATTACTTTTTACCACATAACTCTGTCCAGTCTTGGTAGAAGACTGCTTTTATTTAGAAAATATAGGATTTTCTGGAAAGGACTCTAATTCATTGTATACTTTAAAACTACTACTTATATAAAGTTATTTGGATAAAATGACACTAAATACTTATGAACTCACCAACATTTGTAAAAATGTTGATACTCGTTTTTCAAATAACTTGTATTCTCAGGTCAGCGATAGACAGGTACATCTCAGGCGCTTTTTGTGAAGACCGTTTAGTACCAAGCTTCATTTACATTATTACTTGTATTAATTTGAAGTTTCTATGTAATTTAAACCATGTAACACTATTACTATTAATTCAATGGTTGTTGTACTTTGATTACTATATTGCACATGTTGTGATACTTGACATGACGTCATCCACCCCAGAACGTTTCCATCGTTCCAGTTTTGGGGTGTGACACAGAGAGCAAAAGCTTCAAATGGAAGCTTAATCATCTTTAAATTGGGTCTAAGATTTGGACACGGTGGAATTCTACCCGATACCGACGTTAGACGGGGCTTTTGGTCACACCCGATCAAGTTGTCGTAACCCTATATGGTTGATTTTAAAAAATTTCCGATTACTAGAATGGGGTGTTAAAATGAGTTCTAAATGCTTTTGGACACCCATTAAGTCATAATAGAAATCCAAAATTAATGACTTAATTTAATTGCGTAAACGGAAACGAAATTGAAAACGACTAATGGATTATCGAAATGGGTTACGAAAAGGATTACAAATATGGTACGAACTTCGGGTTGTTACATTATCCCCCCGTTAGAGGGAATTTCATCCTGAAATTCTAAGATTAAGATACAGATCATGAAATGAAAGGAGACATGGATGAATCTGCTGCTTCGGGTCTTCATGCTCCCAAGTGGAATCGGGTCTCCGCTTGACGTTCCAGCGAACCCTCACTATCAGGATGCGGCTATGTTTTGCACTTTTGATCTCTCAATCCATGACCTCAATCGGTTCCTCCTTGAAGTTCAGGTTTTCATTTATCTCTATCTCGTCTAAGGGAATCACTAGGGTTTTATCAGATAAGCACTCCTTATGAATAAAGACGTGGAATACCGGATGGATGCTGCTAAGTTTTAAAGGTAGCTGGAGTTTAAAGGTTACGGAATCGATCCTCACGAGAATCTCGAAGGATCTAATGTACCACGAGTTAAGTTTTTCTGCGCTTTCCAAGGCGTACCATGTCTTTCCAGAGTAAGACCTCCAACAAGAGGGTACATCTTTCTGTGTCAGAGTGATTGGGGTTTTGGCGATTTACGAAAAAAAATTGGATGAACCTGCAATAGTAGCCAGCGAGACCCAAGAATTGACGGGTTTCTATGGGTATCTTCGATGTCGACTAATTCTCTATTGCTTTGATCTTATGAGGATTCCATACGTATATCTTCATCGTCTACTGCATGATCAAGGAAAATGGTTTGACCGATGAGCATCATTACAAACTTATAGTGACCATACCAAGTCCTGCATACCGTCTAAGAAATATCACTCTCATGGATTTGTAGCTGATGGTACCTTGACCTAAGGTTTATCTTTGAGAAGTGGTTGGTTCCCTGAAGTGTATCGAAAAGGTCATCTATTTGAGGAAAGAGGATATCGGTTTTTAATGGTTAATTCATTAAGCCGACTGGATAACTCCTGTATTTCTACTGGAGCAAAGCGATACAGAAATTTGGCTACGGGGGTAGCTCCAGGGATTAAGTTGATACGAGACTTGACTTGACGTTCAGAAGGAACTCTCGAGATCTCTTCGAGAAAGACATCAGGAAAATTACAGTCTTCGGGGACGCTCTCGAGGTCTTTAACTTCCTGTTCCTCGCTGATTACATGCGCTATGAATACATGACGTTCCTTTCGGGACAACTTTTGAGATTTGATGCAGGAAATGATACGAAGATTAGAGTTAGGCTTATCGCCATGGATCATGAAAGTCTGGTCAGAGGGGAGATTGAGAAAAATAGCTTTTTCATAACAACTCATATCAACACAATCGGAACTCAATAGATATATACTAAGGATAACCTCAAAGCTCTTTAGTGAAACTGACATTAGGTTAATGAGGACAGAATGATCATTCAAGGTAAGAGTATAGCTTAGGAATAAACTATTAGTGTACTTATTATCACCTCTAACCATCTCGATGGTAAATGCTTCGGTTATTAGACGAGGACTAGATTTACGAAGATATTTGAATGAATAATAAGTAAAATTTCCTTAGCACTAGACTAGATTCGAAAAGGATGCAAGCATAAGAATTGTCTAGAAGAAATGTACCCGCGACGATGGTGGGATCAACAGTTGTCTCCTCCTGCTTCATAGCTAAGACCATCTCAGTGTTGTTGGTGTTGCTGATGGTTGTTGCTTTTGGGTAGTTTGGCTTGAAATGCCCGATCTCTCCACAACCATAACAGACCTAATCAGTACTCGACTCAGAAGCTTGATTGATTAATTGGGCTGGTGTTTTGCAGCTTCGAGTAAGGTGGCCCTTCTTGCCACATCTGATACAATTCTTTTCACAGCATGGACCTGGAATATGATGGTGATATCTGCACCTGTTGCACCAAGGGAAGTTTCCAGCATACCTATTGATAGGTGCTTGAGTTGTAGATGCAACAATAGGGGTAGTGACAGTTTGAACTGCCATGGTTTCATGCCTCTTAGAGGGTCTTTGTGAACTCTGATACTTTCGCTTTTTCCAGATAACCTTCTTTCTCTCATCACATTCATTCTGGTGTTCTTGATCATTTTCATGGTTTTGGGGATAGGTGCTACTTTCCGGTCCACTAGACTTACCAGGATTCAAAAGTGTTATTACAGCCGTCACTGCAGCGGTAACTGCTGTTTGAAACAAGAGGTGATCGAACGGAGGAGAGTATGGTGACGGAGAGTTGTTGGTCTTTGAGCTGGATCTCTTTCTTGGAGGCATCTTGATCTAAAAATATCAGAAAAGAGAGGATGGTAAATCCTCTGAATTAAATCAAGAGATATCACAGGTATATATATTCTGGTTAAGCGATAAAGCAGGAAAGAGTTATCAAAGAAGATAATTTATCGCTAGAGGAATGATAAAGGAACGATGCTTGAATGAGGATTTCTACAAAGGATTGACTCAAGAAATATTCCCATAGTATTTCATGGTTCGCTACGACACTGGTTCGATGTTTGTGGTATTTGGGTAAGTTTTAGGCATGCCACATACCACAATCACTCCTAAGCACATGTTGGCCGTGTCTCGAATAAATATAGTTGGCCAGACTATATTGATCCTAGACACGACTACATAATTGCCCAGGTTTAACCGCAGCGTACAACACCCATTTACTTATGTTTTGTTCTACTTGTAGTTACGGATCTCGACGGTTCGATATACTTGTATACTTTTGAAAATACTTATATTTTGAGGTATACTTTTAGTTCAGAGCACTTAGGCCCCTTAGTGTTTATAGTCTTATACCATGTAAGGTTTGGTATACTCTGTTCACTATAAACAAGGGCTCTGATACCAATCTATCACACCCCGAAAACCGAAGGCGGAAACATTTCCGGGGTTGACTCCACGTTGAGTGTCAAATCCAATGCACATAGTAAGCAAAGTAAACAACCATTACATTACATATAAAAGATTTACATTTTTTTGAAAGTAAGTTGTACAAGTGTGATACATAATATATAAGAACAAAAGTAAGACGTGTCTTCTATGTACTCCATCTTCGCTAAAAGGGATCATCGGGTACCTTTCTAATGTGGACCTAAGAATACAAGCAGTTTGAAAATCAGCATAAAGCTGGTGAGTTCATAAGATGTTTGTTTTCTGAAAAATGTATAAGTTTCCTTTAGTTTTCTAAAAAGGTTGTTATCCAAGAAAATCCCATATTTTCTTATGTAAAACAGTTTAATTATCATTTGTTACCAATTCGATTACGTGTTGTATGTTACCCCAGGAAAATCCCATATTTTCCTAATAGTTTAGTTATCCATTCGTTTACGAGTTGTTATGTTATCCCAGGAAAATCCCATATTTTCCTAAGTGTAAGTTTGGTTGAATATCACAGTATATAGTTTAATACATAAAACTATATATTCAAAATCATGGGATTACGATCCCGAACTAGATATAATATAGTTTGATATACACGAAACTATAGATATATATAGATTGAAAACCATGGGACTATCATCCCGTACTAGATATAGATTGAAAATCATGGGACTATCATCCCGTACTAGATATAGATTGAAAATCATGGGATTACCATCCCGTACTAGATATAGATTCTAACCATGGGACTACCATCCTGCACTAGATATGTAATATGTATATATACTGAAAACCATAGGAATAACATCCTGCACTAGATACAAAATCTATAGACTGAAAACCATGGGACTATCATCCCGTACTAGATATAGGAACTATAGATAGAAAATAGGTATAAAATCAAATCAAAACTGTGAATAAACTTATATTAATACGTGTTGTGAGTCGGGTAACCATGCTGATACGACAACGAGACCTCCTTGACGCTCGTCAGACGTCGGACGATATACAGAATTTGTCACCCCATGCGTGCCCGCCTAACTGTAGCTAGCAGTTAAGGTGTGGGATTATCAGTCCTGAATAGATCTATTCACAAATTCCACGCTCTCCCTCCAGGAGACTCTGGTTACACTTCTGGGGAGGATTTACTGATAACCCAAAGGGTAATGACGAATCTCACAAGCTAGTATTACATTATTCACGGTGTTTTCAAACGTCATAAAACATACCAATCATTATGAAACATAATACAGTGAAAGCAGTTATATATGATGAAATTATCTGGAAATATATTCTAAATTAAACAGAGATAAACTGAATCAGACATAGTTTATCTAATAACTTTACATATATCAGTACGCGTTAAACAAGAACTAAAGATCCCAAATTATTCCCATAATAATTTGATTGGTTTGATTGTTTCCTTTACTGAAATTCATATAGTTATAACTGATAAAACATCCCTAATGCTTAGCATAATACATAAGGGGTAAAGATATTTATAAGTTTTCCAGATATTTATTGAAATACATCAATTTAAGGTTTTGAAAACATTTCTATTTTTGCTTGTATTCCGCCCAGAAAACATTGAAAAACCATTGAAAAAGGGTAGGGGTATGAACTCCCCAGACGAGAAAACGCAACGATTTGAATGCTAAGCGTTGGTTCGGGGCTTGATTACATGCGAGGTTCCTATGTAATATGAAATGGTATACAAATGTATCTAATTAGACTTTAAAACACTAATTATATATGATAATACACTCCAATGAGCGAAAACACTTCAAATCAAGTGTTTGGAGTGACCCGGGTGACATCTACGGACGTATGGGACTTGGATAAAGTGTTTATTCTTCAAGAGTAAACTCCTTATGGAGTTTTCGTCCCTAAACACTACATACACATGAGTTCATGGCCGTGAACTCATGGATGAGGGATTTATGATGCTAAATGGCAAGATAACACTTGAGGAATATTGGTATGATTTTATCTAAGGCTTAGGAAGGAATTAAATCACCAAAACACCATCAATGGGAGTTTACGGCCCTAAACAAAGAGTTTACGGCCGTAATCTCCTATACCCCCCTTAAATTGTTGATTTAATGGCCTTAGACTAATCACATGTGATTCTAACAATTTATACAAGCCCTTGAATGAAATTTAAGCATCATATGACTTGTGTAAGTGAGTTCACGGCCCAGGAACTCATTCTTGGGGAGTTTACGGCCGTGAAAACTCAAATGAGGGGATTTCATCATGTTTAAGGCCTCCAAACTGGTTGTGGTTGATTCTAGAATTTATTCCAAGACTATTGGTGTGTTTAAATGGCTTTTAAACACTTGATTTTGAGTTTACTCTCCATGAGGATGAGTTTATCGCCCAAGCATGTTCTTGGGCAGTAAAATCATGTTTACTCCTCAAAAATGATGATTAGGGTGTTCTAATTCCGAATTGGTTAGCCACAAAGTCATATCTAAGTCCCAAAATTGGTTTGGAGGGGTTTTAAGGCACAAAAACCCACTTATTATGTGTTTACGGACCAAGAATGCTCCAGGGCTGTAAAATCATGTTTGAGGTTCATTTTCATAGATTAAACTCGGATTTGAAGGCTAATGAGGTTGAACAACAAGTTAGGGAAGTTACCTTGAAGATTTGAAGCCTTAATTTGATGTTTTGGACCTAGTTCTTTGGTTTGAGGAGAGAGGTTAGAGAGAGTAGTGAGAGAGAGAGAAAAAGCTTAAAATGGAAGCTTAATCATCTTTAAATAGGGTCTAAGATTTGGACACGGTGGAATTCTACCCGATACCGACGTTAGACGGGGCTTCTGGTCACACCCGATCAAGTTGCCGTAACCCTATATGGTTGATTTTAAAATTTTTCTGATTACTAGAATGGCGTGTTAAAATGAGTTCTAAATGCTTTTGGACACCCATTAATTCATAATAGCAATCCCAAATTAATGACTTAATTTAATTGCATAAACGGAAACGAAATTGAAAACGACTAATGGATTATCGAAATGGGTTACGAAAAGGATTACAAATATGGTACGAACTTCGGGTTGTTACAGGGGAAAATTATTTTCGCTCCCGTTTCATCCCGTGGACATCCCTAGAGAACGCTTAGCATACTGCGAAGCTGGGATCAGGGTGCGAGACCTCGTATGCTGGGTGTACGAGGAGTACGCTTGACGTACGAGGGAGAGGATGAAACCCTAATTTTTAAGGATGTACCTTATATAAGCTTTATGTTAGTCCCTTTGGTTCATTTCTAAGCTAGCCTCCATATCCTAAAAATCCTAGATCGACCCTTTTAGCTTCTTGGTGGTGTTCTTGGTGGTGCACATTTTGCCCTTGGGAAGGAAAGAAGAGAAGCTTGAAGTTGTTTGGCTTGGTGGAGAGGCTTTGGATCAAGAATCATCATCTTGTGGGGAAGCTTTTTGAGGTATCAAGTTTGCATCTTGGCTTGTGCATTATTAGATCTCTTCATGGCTAGTTTATTATGATTTTGGTCTTCTTTTTGAGTCTTTGGATGAATTGGGTTGTTTAAGGGCTGGTTCTTTCAGATTTGAGTTGTTTTGGAAACCTTGAGCATAAAGGTGCAAGATCTATGTGAAGAATGGTTTCGTTCATGCATTAAGTCGACCATTAAGTCCCCTTTTAAGCTTAAACGCTTCATTTAGTCACATAGGGACTTAAAGTTGGCAACTTTACGTGATAATACAACTTAAGGAGATCAGATATGTGCTTGGAAAGCTTTTTCTTAATGGATTAAGTGAAAATCAAGTTTAGGCTGGATAGGGTGAGTACGTTGGGCATACAAGCAGGTACGCGCATCGTACAAGCCTCCAAGCGAGTCCATTGCGTGTACGTGCTTGTACACCCCGCGGACTCGGTCTATTAGACTCTGAGTGTTGGGCTTCAGTTTAAGCTTGGTTGTTTGGGCTTTGTTGGACCAGCTAGGAATTTGTGTTTTAGGATTAGGAAAAGTTAATGGGCTTTAGGGTAAGGCCAATGTGAGGGTTTAGGCACAATTTGGAAAATTAGGCCATACGTGGGCTTTGGATGATTATTGGTTGGTGGGCCCTTATGATGAGAAGTTTGGGCCTTAGTCTTGGACCAAACTAGGTGAGGGGTAAAATGGTATTTTTACCCCGTGTATGGATTACTGGATTCGGTTTGGAACGTAATTGTTAATTCGGTTTTAATTGTTTGATAGCATGGGGTTTCTGGCAGATTAGTAGTCAGAGATTTATTCGTGGGTTCAGCTGTCTGAGGTGAGTCTTCTCACTATATCCATGGGTCAAAGGCACCAATGTTGGCCCATTACTTGTTATGTGGAATGCTAGTTGTCTCTGTGATGCTTGCATGAAAAAACATTAGGGTAGCCCATGACACTTGGATATCAGACCATGGGGGAGCCCATGGTACTTGGATAATAGACCATGGGGGGCCCATGGCATTCCAGGTCAAGACCATAGGGGAAGCCCATGATACTTGGATATCAAACCATGAGGGGAGCCCATGGCATTCCAGGTCAAGACCACGGGGGAGCCCATGACACTTGTATATCAGACCATGGGGGAACCCATGACATTTCAGGAAAAGACCATGGGGGTAGCCTATGGCAACTATATGTATGTCACATGATATTCTATGGTTTTATGTTATGTGTTATTTTAGGGAACTCACTAAGCTTTGTACTTACAGTTTTCAGTTTATGTTTCAAATACTCCGGTTTTTAGTTGGAAGAGCTTGGGATGATTGCAGAGCAAACACTAAAGATTGGTTATTTAGGATTTTAGGTAATTTGTTTTCTTGTTAAAACATTTGTATGTTTATTATTGTTTGTAGGTGATGAAGAATTGTGTTTACAAGATCTTACATAAGATATTATGGAAGTGGATAGCAAGGGAAATGGTACACATGAAGGGATGGATTCACAAATTTAAAGACATTTAGCATTATTTTAAGTCGTTTTATGTTATTTTCTACCATTAAATTCGTGTTTGTTGTGTTTAAACTTACGTTTTGCGAACTTATCAATGGCTTTATGGAAAAAAAATTGTTAAATATTGTCATATTATCATGTTTTTCCTGTATTTTAATTTTTCATGTTTGTATTAATGAAAACTAACATGACATCATGTCATGTCCTGTTCAGGTTGAGTAAAATTAATTTGTGTTTTTTTTTGTATTAGCTAAAAACACAAATGATGACATGATTTGCCACCCTTAGACACAAACCCTTTCTTAGAGTCCCACATCTTGAATTGCTTTAATATTTTATATATACATAATATGGCTCAATTTAATGAGTTGTTTTGATCTTATCCATATTAGATCTTTATACCCATTATGTATGTCGCTTCTCCCATGTCTTTCATAGCGAAACAACTCCCAAGTCAAGTTTTCAAACTTCGCAAAGTTGGGAAATCATTTCTTATGAGTAGTATGTCATTTATATAAAACATAAGGAAAACAACAACACTAACACTAGATCTGACATACACATATGGTTCATCTTCACTTCTTGAAAATTTAAACTCTTTTACTTTCTCATCGAAGTAAAGATTCCAACCGCGAAACACTTGATTAAGTCCAGAAATGGAATTTTCAAGCTTACCCACTCTATTTGGATACTTGGGATGTACACCACATTATGGTTGTGCCATATAGACATCCTTTGTTAGTTTCGATTAACGGAAGCGGTTTTTACATCTATTTTCCATATTTCATAGTCATGAAATGGTTCTATGGCAATCAGTATCATAATAAATTTTATCATTTCTACTGATGAGGATGTTTCCTAATAATCAATTCCTTGCGTTTAAGTATAACCTTCATAACCAATCTTGCTTTGAACGTGTGTATATTTGTATCCATTTTGGTCTTATTCTTGAACACCCATTTACACCTATTTGTTTTAAGGCCATATGTGTGATCCACCATGTTCCAAAATTGGTTATCATACATGGGCTACATCTCACTCTCAATTGCGTCTTTCCACTTATGAGCCTCTGGGCCTGCCATAACTTCCTAGTAGTTGGTCGTCTCATATTCGCCTAACAGTTCGTTATCACCCTCAATAATATGATAACCATAAAACTCAGGTGTGTGGCGGTCCTTACCATAAAACACAGGTGCATGACACTTTCTATCATTGTTGGTAGACAACTTAGAATCATAAGATTAGTGACTTGACCATTTGATGTAATCAATTTAGAAATCGGTGGATAACTTACCAATATCATTTAAAGGATGTTAATTAATTAAACTATGATGTATTAAATATAAGTATGAGTACCCTCCTATTATGTTTGTCGTATAGTTAGCCATGGTTGATATGATTAGCTATTATTTGATTATTTATTTGCTAGTTTATCTAAGTGGCATTTATAATCCCTTTATTACGTTTTATTTTAAGATTGATTAATAAAAAAACACTGATGTATAAGTATACTTTTGTTCCCCCTTTGTTCGACACCCTTACTTACCTAATTTATGTTGTCATTGATCATGTCTATTGCCTGGTGTAGATAGTCAATTTAGTTTGTTAGGAATTATAAATGTAAAACTAGATTTATATTTTCAAGTCTATATCTTTTATGTCATAAGTTTTGACGCCATTATCAGATGAAATGATTTCAAGTTATCTCATGTTTATAGACTATCTTTTACAAATCATCTTGTGTTGTGTTTATGCCATTGTGGCCAAAAGATCCTCATAACCCAACATATCAATTAAGGCTAGAATCTATATTTTGCTCCAATATGTGAATAGGGGTATCGTAATCACACCAACGAGTAACATGAGTTTTACGTTTTAGAAAAAATGGATTTTTTTGTTTAAAACATTTTTAAACTATCCATTCTTAAAAAGAAATGTTTATAAAACATTTTTATAATTATCAATCATCTTTTTTAGCTTTTAACAATTTGTGAGTCTAGATTTATATTAGCAATTATGCAAAATAAAACAACCATAACAATCGCACAAACTATAACGATAACGTTTAGCTCCAAACCTATGCGTTTTCCCGTGAACCAACATATGAAAAACTAGGTCATAATTAAGGACAATGACCTTCACTTGAAAGCTCCCATTTTCTCAATCACCATCTCTTGACGCAAGGTCGAACTTCTTGAGACTCCAATCTCTATGACCCTTAGCTTGAACTCTTTGGTCTTCAAATTTATTACATTTTTCTATTTTAATACATTTTGCTAACAAATTACATTACACTTTAAAGGAAAAAACAATACAATATAGAAGGAGAAAGTGACACACATGCCATAAAAAATACAAACCAAAAAGCCAACACAATCAACACAACATAGGTATAGGTAAAGGAAGGTGTCACTTGATCCAAACAATTCAGAACAACAATTACTTTGAACTTGGATTACAATATTTATATTATTGAGTTAAGCCAAAAACCATAAATTGAAAGCAAGTCTACATACAATCGTTTATATGATATCACATTCAATAGATCATCTACAAAACTATATCACACAATTATACAATTGAATTATAAATAAAGAGATAACTAGCATTTGTAAAACCTTTGATTTACATGAAAATGAAACCTTTTTTAATCATGATTTAACTTCTAAATCACAATAATTTGAGTCTATGCATAAAAGTGACCAATGCACACTCAAAACAAAAACATATAAATTTTGTTTATGGAAACAACGTGTACACGTGTAATGTCCCAATTTTTAGAATATTTTTTTTCATTTTTAAACTAGAATACATACACATTTTCATAAATATATGTCCAAGGCAAAAAAAACCTTTGTTCGTAACTCGAAGTTCAAAATCATAGTTAAAAAGAAAAGTATCACAAAATCTCAAATCATTAATTTCCTAATGGGTGTGTAAATTCACGCATTCGCCTTCCCACGAACTAATAAAGTACCTAAAAAACATTTAATCCATAATTGTAAGCCAAAGCTTAGTGAGTTCTTCAAAATACCTTACAAAACAATACACATATAATGCATGCACACAAGGCCTACATCATAGGGTTGGGCCGCCTCTAGGGCCTTCAACACAAAGTTGGACCACTCCTTTGGGCCTTCAGTGTAAAGTTGGATTGCCCCTTTTAGGACTTCAATGTAAAGTTAGACCGACTGGGGTGTCTTAGCCTTAAGTACACGACTGGACTAACCTTAACCCACCTATAATATCTCGACATATACAAATAAACAAACAATTACCAAACAATCACATGTAAGTATTAACATATCTACCGACCTAACATATCACTTCAACTTATCAACATCCTAACATACAAAGGATCCATAGTACAATACATATTATAGGGAGAAAAATAATCTAAACTACTCAACATAAGCTTAATAGGAACCTCAACAACCGAATAACTAACCCAAGCTACCTAATGCCAAATCGAGACCGAACCTTAGTCAAATACTCAATTCTACCAAAGTTTAACCAAAAGTCAAACTGGTAAAAAAGAAAAATCTTAACCAGATGGGTGTGCCATGCTTTATAATGGTACCCCACGACCACTATAAGACAAAATATCTAGGTATCTCGGCTAGAGCATACCTGACTTAGAAAACCCTACGCCAGGGAAGGGTACGCCGAGTTCAAGCCTTCTCACAAAGTGAAAAGACTCAATCCATTTAGTTAAAACCCCAAATTTCTAGATTTGGTCCTTAATAATGTCTTAATGGATAAAGTTTTCAACTTTACCCATTAAGATACTCTAATCAAGCAATATATAAAATTTAAGTCTCAAAAAGTCAAAGAATACATCTTTCTCGACTTAATCTAATAAGTCCAAGCCTTTTACTTTCATTTCTAGATTAACATGATGTCTAAATGGATAAAGTTTCCAATTTTATCCATTATAAAACCACAAACTTCCAAGATCTAAAACCTTAAGTTAAGAAATGACCAAAAACCCATCTTTCTTTATGAGTAAAAATCAAACCGGTCAAAAAGTCAACGACCAACGCGAAGGTAAAAATTGCCAAACCGAGACTGACAACCCAAGCTACCTAATGCCAATCCGAGAGTGGACCTGAGTCAAATACTCAATTCTACCAAAGTTTGACCAAAAATCAAACTGGTAAAAAAAGACAAATCTTAATTAGATGGGCGTGCCATGCTTTATAATGGCACCCCGCGACCACTATAAGACAAAATGATTGGGTATCTCGGCTAGAATAGACCTGACTCAGAAAACCCTAAAAAGCACGCCGCACCAGGGAAGGGTGCATCGAATTCAGGCCTTCTCATAAAGTGAAAAGACTCAATCCATTTAGTCAAAACCCCAAATTTCTATATTTGGTCCTCAACAATGTCTTAATGGATAAAGTTTCCAACTTTACCCATTAAGACACTCCAATCAAGCAATATATAAATTTGAAGTCTAAAAATGTCCAAGAATGCATATTTCTCGACTTAATCTAATAAGTCCAAGCCCTTTACTTTCATATCTAAATCAACATGATGTCTAAATGGATAAAGTTTCCAACTTAATCCATTATAAAACCACAAACTTCCAAGACCTAAAACCTTAAGTTGAGAAATGACCAAAAACCCATCTTTCTTTATGTATGGAGTAAAAAGAACTCTTGCATGCATTCTTCACTCCACCAAGTGACCATATATGTAACATCCCAAAAATTTCAATAAATTTGAACTTTTTAAAACAACATAAATCATCCATTTAATATATTTTATTCAAAACAAATGAAATACCAAACCCCAAGATCAATTATGTTTCCAAACATTATTAGTTATAATTCTAAAATTTATGAAAAGACAACAAATTCAATATTAATTCCAAAAACACGCCTCAAGCCAGTGTGTACAATCATACCCGACCATCCTGTGTACCTGAAATTGTATTTTTAAGGGAAAAAGGGTAAGCACAAAGCTTAGTGAATTCCACACATACACAATATCATATTATATAATCCTTACCCTTATACATGAATACAATCGGCATCAAAGACAAAACCACGCATGCATGTCAAAGAACGAATCAGTAACAGACAAACACCTACTGGGACACATTGGCTAGGCCCGATCCCCCGTATTCAGTACATCGAGCCCTTGGGACACATTAGCTAAACCCGATCCCCCGTACCCGAACCCATTGGACACATTGGCCTTGCCCGATCCCCCTTACTCAGTTCGTTGAGCCTTTGGGACACATTGGCTACGCTCGATCCCCACTCGGATGCACTGAGTCCTAGCATGCATAATCCTCAATATGTGAGGCAAACCACTAGAATCTACCCCGCCTAGTAATATTCACATACATAATACAATACATAGCACACACGAGCTAATGTAAAGAAGATATAACACAACATGGTGTAGTGAGGAACTCACATATGAAACTTTGTGCACTAATACATGAATACAATCGGCATCAAAGACAAAACCATGCATGCATGTCAAAGAACGAATCAGTAACAGAAAAACACCTACTGGGACACATTGGCTAGGCCCGATCCCCCGTATTCAGTACATCGAGCCCTTAGGACACATTAGCTAAACCCGATCCCCCGTACCCGAACCCATTGGACATATTGGCCATGCCCGACCCCCTTTACTCAGTTCGTTGAGCCTTTGGGACACATTGGCTACGCTCGATCCCCACTCGGATGCACTGAGTCCTAGCATGCATAATCCTCAATACGTGAGGCAAACCACTAGACTCTACCCCGCCTAGTAATATTCACATACATAATACAATACATAGCACACACGAGCTAATGTAAAGAAGATATAACACAACATGGTGTAGTGAGGAACTCACATATGAAACTTTGTGCACTAATTTCGACCAAAAAGAGTTTTCCATGACTGATATATGATCTTTCAAAGACAGGGACAAATTAGTCATTTTTCTAGCAATTCCAGCTTTGATTAGTTTGGGTTATTTAGTTCCTTAACCCATTAAGACTTAAACCAAAGTGACTTATATTCTGGAAACAAGTCATTAACAGTAGTGACAACTCATTGAGTAAAAAATCCAATAAAAATTCTAATCCCACACTTCAAAGTACATTGCTTAAAAGATAAATTTCTAGGGTTTTGGACATTTTGACACATGTTTAGTGTTTTGGCCATAACTCCTCAGCCTTAACTCCAAATCTTTCGAATCAGATATCCCTGGAAAGTAGACACAATTTCCATAACTTTTATCTCTAGTGATTTTATCTAATTCGGCTTCTATTTTACATAAACAGGTTTGGAAGTTCGGGACAAATGGTTGTTCCGAAAATTGCACATAACACCAAAGAAAGGAAAGAAGAAATTGAATGAAATATGAAACTTACTCGAACCAATGGGCATAACCAAGAAATCCCTCTTCCTCCTATCACCATAGTTGACCCCACCCTCATTCCTTCTTCTTTTCCCGCTTCTTTCTTCTTCTCGGCCAAGGGTTAAATACGACACACACTCACACACATAATGGATGATGCCATATAGGTTTTGGGTTCAAATGCTTAAAATACTTAATTAAATGGAGTCCATGCTAATAGAGGGTCAAATAAGTCCTATGCCCATTGATCACAAGGCTGGAAATTCTGAATCTTCAGTTTAGCCCTTAAAATTGTCCATAATGGCATTTTCTACCCTCAAAACAATTTCTTTTGCGACACAAGGTTTTTAAGTTAGCAATTTCCACCCTTCTTCAAAAAAATAATTACAAATCCCTAAATAACTAAATGCTTATATTAAAATCATTTATTTATTTTTTTATTATTATTAATTTTATTTATACTTATACTATTTTATTAAATAATTAAATGGAAATCAGGGTGTTACAATATAACTTCTTTGTTCTGAACTCGATTTTAGTGATCTTTATATGTGCACGGAGGTATTGAGAGCCCCATAATTCTATCCAATTACTTTTGACTTAAAGCACACTGAACTTAACATATATAGAGGAAAACAAAGAATCATACTCTTAAAGCCTTTGATTTCTCTTGTTGTTGATGTGATGTGTGGATCTAAAGAATCCAAATTGGAATTCCTCTTTAGTGATCACACCCAAGAAAAAGACCTTGCAATGCTTGACACTTTCTTTGCTTGTGAACAAACTTTTAACACAAACCCTAGAAAACTAGGGTTTTGCTTTGACTTGCTTGGGGAACAAGAAACCGAAGGAGAATGATGAAGAGAAAGGGGACGATTTAGGTTACTTCTAGCAACCCTTATTGTCTGGCCTATTCCTATATTTATAGAATTAGGGTTTTTGGTTTCCTTTTTGGATAATAGCTTAGTCACTAGATAATTACCCTTATAGATTTGAATTTCACATCTTTCACTTTAGACCCTTAAGACCCTTATTTTCTCTCTTTTGTTAAATAAAGCTTAAATGACTTATTACGTGTAACCCAAAAGGACATTGTCATTAATAGTAATATTACAAACTTGTTGTGACTATGGATATACTTCCAATAATGTTGATGGCTTTTTCATGTTTTGCAGAAAATCAACGACAATGCTTACAAGATCAAGTTGACGAGTCATTACAATGTGTTGGCTAGCTTTAATGTTGCAAACTTGTCACCTTTTGTTAGGAATTCAAATGATGAAGCAGACTCAATGCTAAGTCTTTTCAAAAGAAGGATGGTGATGCATGTGGTACAAATTATAATGCATGATTTGATAATGTCAACACTTTTATGAATGGAAATGTGATGACATCAACATCAAATCCGACGAAATGATTCGGCAACTCGAATTTGGACGAAACTGACACACGAAATGTAAAATAGGCCAATTAGAATAACTCATCGCTTTACCATGACGTGTGGTGTTTTTTGGTCATTCTGGATCATTTAAGGCCTCGAAACTATGTTTTTTTTGTTTATTATTTATTTTTAAAAACATTATATTTTAAGATTTAATTTAGATAACTGATTTTTGAATATTGTTTAAGGCCTCAAAACTATATTTTTGTTTATTCTTTATTTTAAAAAACTTTAAGTTTTAAGATTTAATTTAGATAACTGATTTTTGAATCTTATCCTAATCAATCATGATCTCCGAGACTTAAGGAATGAATAGGGTTGTAAACGAACCAAACGAACACGAACAAGGTCTTGTTCATGTTCGGTCGTTTAAGTTAGCCGAACGAACACGAACGGATAAACGAACGAGATTTTCTTGTTCATGTTCGTTCGTTTAACAAATCACTTTGTTCATGTTCGTTCATTTATGTTCGTGAACATACTAAACGAACATAAACGAACAAACATAAACGAACAAAGATAAAAAAACACAATTGAACATATATAAACATAAACGAACATATAATATAGCAATATAATAAAAAATAATTGAATATAGATGAATATAAATAAACTTAAACGAACGAACATCAACGAACTTAAACAAACATTATAAACGAACGTTCACGAACATAAATGAACGAACGAGACCATTGTTCATGTTCGTTCATTTAACTAAACGAACGATAATTTTTGTTCATGTTCGTTCATTTATTAAATAAATGAACATAAACGAACTTCCCGCCGAACAGTTCACGAACGGTTCGCCGAACGTTCAGTTCGTTTACAGCCCTAGGAATGAAGCTTATCTTCACCTCTTATAAGTAATTCGTTTAGTTTGTTTCATATGCAATATTCAATTATCAATTAAAAATCTGTGTACAATTATCTTGTTAGTTTTTTGTGTACAATTATCTTGTTAGTTTTTTGTGTTATTATTTTAACCAGAGGGAATTTCATGCGCAGTTGGCACTGTGTTGTTTGTTTTGTTAGGTTATTTGAGAGTGTTGTACATAACCAATCATATTATAATATTGGTGAGATGGTAGTGCATGCAAGAAACGGAGGTTGCAAAAGACGATTGCATAACGAAAGAGAAAGGAGAAGAAAAGCAGAATAAATATGATTGGGCGACCGAGCAGTTAGTCGGCAAAATTAAAGATAAGAAGAAGAAAAGAGCCGAGATGCGTAGAGAAAAGAAGCAGAATGAAAAATCGGTGTCCCAAAAACAAAGAGGGAAAAGTTCATTGTCTGAGTAAGAAAGAGAATAATATATCAAACTTTTTAAGCTTTTATGTATATATAAATTATACTTTACCCTTTACAATTTTTTTTTTTTATTAAACAATTATTGGTTTTCTTATTTAAACCAAGAGATACTTTAATCGAAAATACTTGACATGCATAGTTTTTCAAGAAGAGATTGTTAAATTTTAGTTGACAGAGGCGGCAAATAGTTCCGTGATTCCATCTAAGCATGACAAGGGTATACTGGTAAAGTATTCCAAGGAGATTCTCGTAATTAGTGGAAGAATCGAAAGGATATTTTCGTAATCTACGCATTACAAGGGTATTTTCGTAACTTCCTGTGAGCATCGGTAGATAGACAACCAAAGGTGCAACGGGGCAGCGAGGGTTACTTGGGCAGGCAAAGGGAAAGAGAGTTTTTATGCGTTCAGCACAGAACCAATAATTCTTTGAAGCATAATTCCGCATACTAACACGACAACAACCCCCTTGCCTCCAATTTTTGGTAAATTTTTGAAAAAACCCAACAAATTTGAAAAAATAAGGAGCAAACGGGGTTGTGGGTGCCTCCCGCCATGAGTGCTCAGGTCTTGGAGAGGCAGCAGAGCTCTTCATCGTTGCCAGAAGATCATATAGACAACACCAAGACTCTGATTTGTGCTCTTAGTTTCCTCTCTCGCAATCTCCCTCTCCCCCCTGATGTTTTCGATGCCGTCTCTTCCATCTACACCGCCGCCGCCTCCGAAGATGCCGACGCTGGTGTTGACGCCACCGCCGCAGGTGGATCTGACTGCGACAAACAAGTCGATGAAGCTTCATCGCCTGTGAGTTCTCTTTTGTAATTCTTTCGTGGTGCTGTTTCTCTTATTATAACTGCTTCTTGGATTTTATCGTATTTCGGATTGTTTTGTTAGGACGATTTGTTGTTTAATCGGCAGAATAGGGCTAATTATATATGTTTTTGATTGAAATCGATGCTTGGACTTGGGTCGGTTTGCGAATTTACTCTTGTTGATTGGAAAATTGTACAGGTTTAGGTTGTATGCTTCTTTATAATTCTTCCCTTACTTCAATTTTGAGCTCTTTTTGATCTTTTTACTTGAATTTTTTGCCCCATTTTGGTTCGACCAGTAGGCTGTGCTGTTTTATTGTAATTGACAGCTTAGGGCTAATCATGGTATGCTCAGTTGTAATAATCTCAGTGCAATTCTCTCTAGTTGAATTCTACTTTTCTGTTTGTCTACATGAACTGCGTTGTAGCTTTTGATCTGTGCGTGGTTTAGAAAGCATCTTTGGGCTACCTATGTTCAATGGATATGTAATTTCAGTTTTAGGTTTAGACCTATGGTCTACTGTTTATGTTTAGGAGAATTTACCGAGTAAAATATGTTCTACTTATAACTATTACATGGTGTGTCTGCCTAACTTTTTGATATCATTACAGAATAAATCTCCATTCCCAAATGGAGGAGATTTAATGGCAGACCTTGAGGAGGCTTTGGTCAAACATCGATCTAATCACATAACAGGTTCTGAAATGGCAGAAACAAGGAAAAAACGGATCGAGAGCCACATCCAAAATCGTTTGACACAACTTGAAGGTTGCTATAAGAAGCATTTTTATTATACTTTAACATTGTAGAGAAATATTCAGATTGCTTGGTAATCTCTGTGTAGTTAAATGCAGTTTCTTTTTGGCAGCATAAACTTGATTTTTGCATTTGGCCTATTTTCTAATCTTTGTAAGGAATTAGAGTCCTAATGCTCTGTAAACCAACACCCTAGAGCTTTATTTGATGTCTTTTTTACATTTCTACATGAATATTTAATGGCAGGTGAATTTGTTAGTAGATATCCTTTAACTTTACTCATTTGTTTCTTTATCATGAATTTAGAATTACCTACAAGCAGAGGTGAAGACCTTCAGTCAAAGTGTTTGCTTGAACTCTATGGACTTAAGGTAGACTGTAGTTTATAACATCTTGTTTTTCCATATTCTCTTTTGTATCTAAAGATTAACAATTAATGGGTTAAATGCAAGAAACAAGTATGTACTTTCATCTATTTCCTTATCATATCATTCTACTTGCATCTTTTTCTACTACAACATTGTACTTCAGTAGATTTTTTCAAGTACAATGTTGTAATTAGAAAAAGAAATCCATAGTATAATTGGATAGATTTTTTAAAGTACAATGTGTTGATAAGAAAACTGTAATAGACAAATGGAAGTAGAATGCTATATAATAAACAAATAAACCGAAGTATGTTGACACATATCTTACATTACAGCTTGCTGAGTTGCAAAAAAAAGTGAGGTCAAATGTGAGCTCAGAGTACATGCTGTGCTTAAATTGTGTGTATCCTGAGAAGCAACTCTTTGATTGGGGCATGATGCGGTTGTCTCGGCCTTCTTATGGTGTGGGAGATGCTTTTGCTGTTGATTCAGACAACCATCTCAAGAAGAAACGAGATGCTGAGGTAAATCTTTAATCTTGATGGATGTTTTCTTTGTCTGTTTTTGGAAAAAGATGTTATTGGTTTAATACTTATGCTTCTTTTAACATCATTTGCTGCAGAGACTAACGAAATTAGAGGAGGAAGAAAAGAATAGAGTAGAAACTAGGAAGAGGAAATTCTTTGCAGAAATACTTAATGCAATAAGGGAACTCCAGTTGCAAGTTCAGGCCTCTCAAAAACGTAGGAAACAAAGGAATGATGCTGTTCAGGTATGTAAATTATTTCCCTATATGCTTCTATCCTGTTTCTATCAAAGTGTATTGAGCTTATTTTGTTTTCTTTTATCTGCAATAATGCTCATGAAAGTAATGGTTTGTTTAAGAATATGTAGCAAATTACAGGTTATGTTTTTTGTGTTGTTGTTATAATTAGGCATGGCATGGAAGGCAAAGGCAGCGTGCTACTAGGCAAGAGAAACTGAGGTTCCAAGCTTTAAAGTCAGATGATCAGGAAGCTTACATGAGAATGGTTGAGGAAAGCAAGAATGAAAGGTTGACTATGCTTTTAGGGAAAACAAATGATCTTCTTGTGCGTTTAGGAGCTGCTGTTAGGCGTCAAAAAGATGCTGAACATGATGGAATTGAACCTCTGAATGCTCCAGAAGCAGAGTTGACTGAATCATCATCTGCTTCAAAGATTGGTACTCCTGATGAATCACAGCTTGATGTGGATGTTGATTTAATCGAGGCTAAACTTGATAATGGAGTAAAGACCTCTGACTTACTTGAAGGACAACGACAATATAATTCAGTCATCCATTCAATTCAGGAGAAGGTATGCAAAAAGGCTCTTGATCTTCATCTGTGTAAAAGACCTGAATGAGATATTAGCTAATGGTATTTAGTATTTTGTGGTTGGGATGCATTTTTTTTACAGGTAACAGAGCAACCAGCAACACTTCAGGGTGGAGAACTAAGACCCTATCAACTAGAAGGGCTTCAATGGATGTTATCTTTATTTAACAACAATCTGAATGGAATATTAGCTGATGAAATGGGATTGGGGAAGACAATTCAAACCATCTCCTTGATTGCATATCTCATGGAAAACAAAGGTGTCTCTGGTCCTCACTTGATTGTAGCTCCAAAAGCTGTATTACCAAATTGGATAAATGAATTTTCAACTTGGGCTCCTAGGTAAATTTAAACCATCATTTATATCAATTGATTTTCTTTTTGGTTTTTTTTTCGAATAGTTTTCATTTTTGTTGCAGTATTGGTGCTTTTCTTTATGATGGGCGTCTTGATGAGAGAAAAGCAATGAGAGAAGAGTTGTCGGAAGGAAAGTTTAATGTGTTGATCACTCACTATGATCTTATAATGAGAGACAAAGCATTTTTGAAGAAAATTCCTTGGTTTTACATGGTTGTTGATGAAGGACATCGGTTAAAGAATGCTGAATCTGTTCTTGCAAAGACTCTTGTCTCCGGGTATGCTGGAAAAAACACAATCAACTTTTACCTTTTTTGTTGATTTAGTCCCTCAACATTTCATATTGTGATTAAATCTTTATACTTTTTTTGAGTTATTCAAACGTTGCTGAATAACACAAATAAAGTGCAAGGGTTTAGTCGCTAAGAAAACGTTGAGGGCTTTAATCAATAACTTGGTAAAAGTATGCTATGCTCTTCTGCATTTTCCGTTAGCGTTTGTTTACTATTGTAATTTATTAACTTACTTTTACAATTAGTTAACAATCATAAAAGTTATGTTAGCAATCACATATAAAAGATTAGCGTATTTGACACATCCAAATATGAATTTTTCGGTTGAAACAAAACAAGGTGGGACCTTTGGAATTACTTTTGATAAATAAGAAACAAGATTAATGTTAAATTATTTAAAAGTTTTATGTAACAATGACATAAGTAGGTACAAGAGATCCGGATCCAGCTCAAGCATTGAACCCGACAAAACACTTCCTTAATTTTCACTGAAATTAATTCACCTGTTTTGAAAAATTTGTTGTTAAAAATGTAACACTTTTTTTTTTTTTTTTTTAACTTGTTAGTGATAATAATTTAACATTGATAATTTTTTATTCTTAAAATTAACTTTTTTGCTTTCTTTTGATTTATTTATATACATTTTAATAAACTACACAATATTTTGATTAATGATACAAAAGTAAATGTTAAAAAAGGGAAAAAGTATAGAAAAGCACAACATATGTTCACAACTTAATCGATTAAATCTCTCAACTTTCTTTTGTAGTGACTAATAACCCTCAATATGTCTTATTCAAACGTGTGTAAATTTTTACTTGCCAAAACTCGTCGTTTCGGTAAATTTAGGTATTTTCAAGAAGTAAATATAAAACAAAAATGTAAAGGTTTTAATAACTACAAAAGAAAGTTGAGGGGCTAAAAAAAGTTTAGTGAAACCGTAAAAGCACGTTATGCATTTCTTTGTTTTACCCTATCTGTAAATATTAATTGTCTCCTTAGATTTTATTCTCTCACCACATTTCTTATATCCTTTTATAAGAGATGTCACAATGACTAATAGTATGATATCACAATCTCTCTTTTCCAATAAAGACAATATTGTTGGATAGATATAGTAAGTAATTTATAAGTTTTCTGATTAGTTTCTTGATTTAAAAAGTTCTTTATAGTATATATGCAAATAACATTAAAACCGTGTTTGACTGATTAAACAATATTTTGCAGCTACCAAATCCGACGGAGACTTTTGTTAACTGGCACTCCAATACAGAATAGTTTACAAGAACTGTGGGCCCTACTAAATTTTCTCCTTCCAACCATTTTTAATTCAGTTGAGAATTTCGAGGAGTGGTTTAATGCACCATTTGCAGATAGATGTGATGTTTCTTTAACAGATGAAGAAGAGCTTCTCATCATTCGTCGTCTACACCAGGTAAGTTTTGGATTAAATGCAAGAAATAACAACCTACTTTCATCTTCATTTCTTTCTATTACAACATTATATTTTGAAAAATCTACATCTACCCAGTTTTAATGTATACTCTTGTGTTTTTTTCTTTCTATAATAACCAAATGAATGAAAGCATAGTTTTTTTTTTTGCTCTATATACTGTTCTTGTGTCTTAATTTGTTTATATATGCAACAAAATCCAGGTTATAAGGCCATTTATTTTGAGAAGGAAGAAAGATGAGGTGGAGAAGTATCTTCCACAGAAAACACAGGTCATACTTAAATGTGACATGTCAGCATGGCAGAAAGTATACTATCAGCAAGTTACTGATGTTGGGAGGGTTGGAATGGATACTGGTTAGTAACTTTTTCCCTTCTTGCACAGAAATCCAAGATTAATAAAATAATAAACTATATAAGAACTCCAAAAGGAAGTAGTTCTCTTTCGTGTTATTAAAGGTGTCCCTTTTTACGACCGAATTCGAATTTATTTGATTAATGTGCCATTATCTTATTCTTTATTTTGAGCTAAATGCAAATATTTTAATGTGCCATTATCTTATACTTTCGAATTCGAATTTACTTGATTAATGTGCCATTATCTTATACTTTCAAATACCCACTTGTACTTTCAAATATTTTATTTCTTGTTAGGAAATTGTACTTTGAAAAATCTACTCAATAATAATAATCACAATGAAGTTACTTTGTATTTTGATGACACTGCTATAACCGGGTAAAAATTTCAAAGTATAATGTTGTAATAGGAAGAAATGAAAGTAGAATGCTATAACAAACAAATTAATGACCTTGCCTTACATTGCTATTTCTTTCATTAAACTTGTTTCTGTTTACAAGTTAACCAAAGAGTAACTGCAAGAAATAGCACCTTCCATATTTATTTATGATTCTCCAACACACAAGTAAATGAAAGTACATTGCTATTTCTTGTAATTTTCAGGAAGTGGTAAATCGAAAAGTTTGCAGAATCTGTCAATGCAACTGAGAAAATGTTGCAACCATCCGTACTTATTCGTGGGCGAATACAACATCTGGCGAAAAGAAGAAATCGTGCGTGCATCCGGAAAATTCGAGCTCCTCGACCGCTTACTCCCAAAACTCCACCGAGCGGGTCACCGGGTTCTCCTTTTCTCGCAAATGACCCGTCTCATGGACATTCTCGAAGTCTATCTCCAACTTCACGAATTCAAATACCTCAGGCTCGATGGCTCAACAAAAACAGAAGAAAGAGGCACATTGTTGAAGCAATTCAATGCTCCTGATTCCCCTTTTTTCATGTTTCTATTGAGCACGAGAGCTGGAGGGCTTGGGCTTAATTTACAGACAGCGGATACCGTCATTATTTTTGATAGTGATTGGAATCCTCAGATGGACCAGCAGGCGGAGGATCGCGCCCATCGAATTGGTCAAAAGAAGGAAGTTCGGGTTTTTGTTTTGGTCAGCGTGGGGTCCGTTGAAGAGGTGATATTGGAACGCGCTAAACAGAAGATGGGGATTGATGCCAAAGTCATTCAGGCCGGGTTGTTTAATACCACTTCTACTGGTCAGTTTCTGTTTCTTTTTGACTTGATACTAAAACAAATATAAGTATAAAGTATGTTGTTATTATGGTTTATATAATACATATGGTGTAAATGTTATTATTACAGCTCAAGATAGGCGAGAGATGCTGAAAGAAGTGATGCGAAGAGGCACAAGTTCACTGGGAACAGACGTACCAAGTGAGCGAGAAATCAACCGTTTAACCGCACGATCCGACGAAGAATTCTGGCTGTTTGAAAAAATGGACGATGAAAGAAAACAAAAAGAGCGATACCGCACCCGCCTTATGGAAGACCACGAAGTACCTGATTGGGCCTACACAAAACCCGACAACCCAAAAGACATGAGAGGCAAAGGCTTTGATTACGAGACTGCTCATCTCTCTGGAAAAAGACGTAGAAAAGAGGTCGTGTATGCTGATACACTTAGCGAAATGCAGTGGATCAAAGCTGTTGAGCATGGAGGGGATCAGGTCGGTAAAAGTAAACCCAGGAGGGATGTGAGTCGTAATAGTGTTGAAGATGAGGGGGTGGAAGTGAAAATTGTGAGCGAGGGGATCGTGGAACGTGGGTCCGCGTCTGGGTCCGGGTTGAAGAGGGTGAGGTCGCCGAAAAGTGAGAATGTTGGGGTGGATGATGGGGATTTGCCGACATGGAGGACGCATAAGAAACGATCGATTCTGAGGTATGTTCCGTGATTCCGGTGTTGGAGGTTGGAATTGGAATAGGGTGGTATTAGGGTTTAGTTTTTGTTGTAAAATGGTGCAGTAGGTTTAAGATGGTTTTATTTGTTTATGGTTTTGGTTTGCGATGATGATATATGATAGTTTTTATTTTTACTGTTAAAATTCGTTTCGGTGTATGATATTTTGAGCATATAAAGCAGTTCTGTGTAATAGCTCTGTTTGGTTGTTTTTGTCCGAAAATGGGAATATGCTCTTCTTTTTTGTTTTTGTTACATAGAAAATGACAATACTGAAACAGATTAAATTTATATTTTTGATAAGACTTAAAACGACTTAATGGATTTCCAGTCTTACTTTGAATTAAACTTAAAAAAAATGAGCTTAATAGAGTCGGACACGTAACCTTTGGATGAAAGAAATGCAACAAATGATTATATCAACTTTGTGGTTATAAACTTATAATGAATTTACGGACTCAACGAACATTTATGAAAAGGATTGGTTTTGGTGGGATTTGAAAATGCGCCTCAACCCTGAAGAGTAGGAGCAAAGGAGCATCCTACGGGAAACTTGGTCTTCTTCGTAATTTTCAGCGACTACTTGACTCTAAATGAACAGGATTTGTTAAAAAAAGCAATTAATTATAAAAACGTTTTATCTAAAAATAGAAAATAGAGATTCAATATCACTTCCCTTCTCTTTAAAAAACGATCTTGGGTATTTGTCAAATTTCATACAACTCAAAAGTCAGTTGTAATTTGCTTTAGTGACTTTTGTTAAACAATTATTGTTAATCTTTAGTAGCAACTAATTCTGTCAAATTGATGGTGTTGATAGCCATTTTAAGACAAAACTCTTTTCTAAATGGTCTGCAAAGCTAATACCCAAAGATTCATCACCTTATCATATGTTTCTCGTCCTAATAAACATATAAAATGAAAACTTACAACTAGAAGTTGAGACTTAAACGTTTATTAGTTATTTCTTTTACCACTAGAATTTACAAAACTGACACTTCCTCTGTAAAGTATAAAAATTATACATCAATATCAATTGCAAATATAGGACGACACCTACCGACAAATTTAAATACAATTGAGGGTAAAATAGCTTATATGCTATATGCTATATTAAGGGTAAAAGAATAACTTGATTAAAATTATATCAAGATGCACTTTTTAGTACATGAAATATACTTAGCCAAAAACATATATTTAATTAAATAACAGAAAATAGAGTGACACCATATATCACATACAATAAACATCTATATTCTTACCCATTATGCTTCTCCGTAGAATATGTCAAAAAATTTGTAAGTATCAATTCGCCCTTACGAACATAATTAGCTTTACTAGGATTGGATTTTGGAAATTTTGTAAAAATGTCAAATAAAAGTAAAATTTAGGAAACAATCAACACTTCCTAGTGAAACTAGATGTATTTTAGAAAATAATTTACCTGAGTATAAATAAAACAAAAAGTTGCATAATGTGTGGTTTTAAGAACTAATATGTAGAATTAAGACATTCTTTTTTTGATTTGCCTCAATAACTTTAAAAATATTCATTTCTTATTTTTTCTCGATGATTACCTCCTCTTGTCATCTTAATCACATCTTCCTCCCCAATTTGTTGCGTCGGAGTTTGGCTTACATTTTTATGATTTGTGCTAAGATTTATTGAAATTTTGGGCCGTGGGCGGTCGTTAGGTTCAAGGTTGGTCCTGAAAAATAAAATATTCTTAAAGATCCGGAACGAATAAGAAAAAATGTTCTTATCTTTATTATAATTTTGTATTTTTAAATAAAAATATATAATGAAAAAATTTGGATCCTAAACCCCCCATGGCCAGGTTGCTCTATTGGTGACCTATAGTTTTTACTACTCTCTATTACTCTCTATTAAGGAGGTGTTTGGATTAGATATTTAGCTTATTGCTTTACCTTATTTGAGGTGGAAATAAACAATAAGCAATAAGCATGAGAATAGATGCTTATTAAAATTAGCTTATTTAACCTAATAAGCTGGATTTTATCTAAACACTTAAATTAGCTTATTACGGGAATAAGCAATAAACATTTCTTTTTTTTCCTATCCAAACACTCCCTAATTCGTTGCTCTCCCATCTATTCTTTGTCTACTCTCTATCCTTTTCGGTCCTATCATCTCGCGTAAGGTTAATCTTCTCATTTGTTTTTATGTGGAATATTGACAATGGGACCATTTCAAGTACATACCTTTGTTACTCACGGTTTGATAAGCCGAGATCAAGATGCAAGAGCATTAAACCAAGTTTTTTTTTTGTGTAAACTTTATGACAAGTTGCCATTTCAAGTGTTTATAATTTTTCTTGAACTTTGTAGCATTTTAGATGTTATTAACGGTTTCTGTTAATAACAAATAAATTATAAAGACAATTACTAATCTAGTCTAATTGAAGAAGTAATTAATTATTTTTAACTAAAAATTAGGAATTATCCAAAAGTAACCCACGAAACCGTAGGTAATTAGAGTGGACTACTGTTTCGTGATGAGTATTAATTTTTTTTTTTTTTCATTTTGAACTTGTAAAACCATAGGTTTTTTTTTGGAAACCTACAATTTGTTCTCAAGAACCTATGGTTTCGTTAATTTTTTTTAAAGTTTTTTGAAAGAAAAAATCATGAAATCATAACTTCAATACGATGGCTTACGAGGTTACAACAAATTAAAAAAAAAAAAAAACCGTAGGCTTCATATGAAGCCTACGGTTTTATTTTTTATTTATTTTATTTTATTTTCTTAAAAAGAGGTATTCCCATATACAAAAACTAACCCTAATCAACAATACAGTAAAATTTTGATAAAAAAATAGACGTACTTCGTTGTTCTTCGGGTGCTCAATTGAGAGAAAAAAGTAGGTAAAACCAAGAAAATAATAATCAAATAACCTAATTTGGAAAAATTATACATTATATACTATGAGTCAATGGACCGCGAAAGAGTAGACGAGCCGGAAAACAGTAACCCATTGCCACAAAAGAGTAGTTTTGTAGTGTTGACCGTAGTTAACCCTGACCAATCTACTATTTCGTAGGCTACTTTTGGCTAATGTATTTTTTGGCTATTTTTAGATAGGTAATTAGTGTTTTAGGCTAGATTAGTAATTTTGCCTATATTATATAGGAGAAATGGAGGGTGTATGTAACACCTCTCATATAGATTGTTTAAAATAAAATTTTAAAAGATCGTTGATGGGATTAAAATCCTTCATGATCGACAAGATTCAAATAGGTAAATAAAGAACACGAAGATAATCAGATAAATGTTGAATGATTAAAAGTCACGCCTCAGATGAACTTGATGAAGAATTTCAACTGTAGAGACGTGTTAGGGTTACAAGATCAATCAAAACAATTAACTAAAATAAGATGCATGCATGCACAATATATACTCTAACCCTAGAATTAAATATGGGAGGACATGCCCAAACCGTTTACAAAAAGGACTAATAATAAATTCCAATGATGCAACACTTAATATTCAACAATCCCCCCCCCCCCCCCCCCCCCTTTTGCGTCAATTGAGTTTGTAGCCCATTATCATCCAGTGATTCGCTTCTGCACTTTGAAGATTTTTGGAATAAAGCTCATTAGCGTCTTGCGAACATGGATGTACCACAATATCATATCAAAAAAGCACTTGACGTCATCCTTGTGGTTGCCCTTGAACTTAGTGATCAGGTCCAATATAAATTCCAGACAGGTAGTGTTGTATAGATGTTTGTCTTCGAGATAGAAGTAAGACTTGCGAAAGCCAGCTTCTGTTCGTTCTCTGGACTGATCACTACGAACCATCCTTCCTTGTATATCTTCCCTTCCTTTAATTTCTCGAAGTCTTTCAGAGCTTCCTTAGGAACGACAGTCGAATTCTTCTTCAAAACAGTGATAATATCCACATCCATCGATCCAACCTCTTGAATATAAGACTTGATCATTAGTTGGAGATGGGACATTACAAGCTCATACTTCTCTTTCTCTCTCAGCAATATGTTGTAAAGTACGATCCAATCATTAGGATTCAAACAAGGCAAGTCGAAGAGGGTGAATTCGTAGGCTTGACAAGCTGATCCTCTCACTACTTTAAACTTTACATTGGGGAAGCTTTCAACCTAGATCGGCCCAGTGACCTTCACATCAACTATCTTGTATGCACTCCATGTTTCGTACTGGGGATTCATGTGCTTTAAGTAGATGGAGAACAACAATTGATCGACACTACTATCCGTGAAAGGAGAATTCGCAACCTTCACAAAAGCACGAAACCTGAATGCTTTTGGAGTGATTGGAAGATCAAGTTGTGAATCCTGAGAATTTTGACGATCAAAGGACGCAATGGGATCCAACCAATATTGACTAGGTAGCTCCACAACATCATGCTGAATCTTCTTCAAGGTCCACTTTGGAAATAATAGCATTTTGCTTTTGAGAGTGGCATAAGCTTCCTTATCTGCCCTTTCTTTTTCCCCAGCTTCCTTGACAATTCGTTGTGTTTCATTCAATTCAGCATCACGAGCCTTCCGCCTTTTAAGTTCAGCTTCATCAGGCTCTTCGTCTTCATCATCATCGATTATGGGCTCTTCTTCGATCAAATTTTCCTTGCCCCTAGGCTCTTTCTTGATAACAAGCTTGACAGGGACTTTGGGAGGTTTAACTTTGGATCCACTTTCTCCCCTTGTTTCGGATCAGACGATTGAGGAGAAACACCCTGCAGACGATACAACATTGCGAAGACTAGGATCAGCTTTTCAACCATGTGTTTGCGAACAGTAATGGAAATCATTGAGTCGTTGGTCTCAATGATATCTGAGAGCAAACCAGTGACATCCGTAATGCAGCTTCGCACAACTGCCATCTCAGATAGCAAATCCTTGACCTGTTTCTCAGACTGTTGAAGCTTTGATCTAAAACTTTGACCTTCTCTGTCTTTTTGGCCAGGGTATCCATGACTCTACTTTCCATCGCCAAATCATCCTGAAGCTTTGTTATTTGCGAAGTGGGATATGTTTAAAACGATGCATGGTCTTGCTGCAATCCAGTATGAATTTTCTCTAAGTTGATCTTCTCAGTTTTGAACATTGCTCCCAAGTTCTGAAGAGCTTCATTCGTAAAGGCAATGTTGTTGTTGTAGGTGGTTATGTAATTCTCCATGAAAGTAGTCGTTTTAGAGATTAGTTTATTGAATTTTTGGGTCGTGGATTTGCGGACATCAGCAGATTTCGAAACTGCTGCGTTCATCTTTGCAGCATTTGCAACATGTTGTTTCGTTATGCACTCAAACAATGACTCAACTGTGGCTTTTGAATAGGCGTCAGAGGAAGAAGACTTGGAGGAAAGAAGCTGTTGGTCAAGTTTCTCGTTAATTGATTTAAGCTACCCTTTGGGAACTGTGGCTTAATCTTCACTTTCAGTTCGGATATGAAATGGACTATAAGTGAATCCGCCAAGATCATCATTATCACCATCATCTCCAAAGACCATATCTGGATCATCATTGCGAATGGGAGAGATGGATGAAGAAACATAGATAGAGAAGAATGAAGTTGTAGCCCCCGTATCAGATATGTTGACCGTGACTTCAGGGTTCGTTGAAGTAATGGGTGTTGTGGTTGAATCAGATAAGATTGGTATGGAGAAATGAATAGTTGTAGGTTGAGATTAGGTAACAGGAGGGGGACAGGGAACAATTATGATAGGGGTTGAGGTTGTTTTTGGTGAAGGAGGAGGAGAAGGAACATATTGGTTTACCTCTTGGTTCGTAGTACCCTCTGTATTGTGAACTAAAGGCTCTGGGTTCGCAGTCGGCTCCTCATTACGAACTAGTTGAGTTTCTTCAATTCGAACATTTGAATCAGTCTCGAAATCTGACTCTTCGCGTGCTGATGGTGTAGGAGTTTTTCGTTTGCGAGCCGGGTGCTTTCTTCTTTTTGGAGTAGAAGCAAAAGATGCTGCTGGTGCCTTTCGCTTTTTAGATGAAGGTTTTGTAGCACCTGATGGACCTTCTTTAGTAACAATTTTCTTTTCACCTTTCTTAGATCCCTTGCCTCCTTTCTTCGGTTTATCAACAACATCAATAGCAGCTTGCATATATGGAGTTAGTGGACGAAACCCCGAAGGTGTGGGCTTGCGAAACCCTTCCAAAATCTTACTTGATGCAGGGACATCCCGAAACATGACCTCTAGAATAGATCCAATGAATGAGAATTTTGAAGCATCGGCAACAATTATCCATGTTGTATGAAGGGTGGAAATCGTGAAAGCAAGGATATCCTGCATCGTTGGGATGTTTTGTTTGACAATTGCCCTGCGAACAATCAGGGACCAAAACCTTGCGCAAGAAATCTCAGTGTGACGAGAGGTTGAGATAGTACTATGAATAAGCTGAGCCCATAGAACTGATCCAAAGTCTATATTCATCCCTGTATAGAGACCATAAAGGAGGGTCATGAATAACTTACTTGCACAATCAGATCCCGTAATCCTTTTAGAAAAGCTTTTGAGCAGAATAGTGAATAAGGCATTCCATTGAGGAGGAAGTAGGTTTGCGAAATTTCTAGAGTGTAGACAGAGTCTCCTTGTATCCTATTTAATATAACATCTCCAGGAGAGCAGCACTGGAGATCGTTTCTAGATTGATCATGTCCTCTGATTGTGGAAGCCCTAGAAGTGAACAGAATCTGGTTTTGGTGATGGAAGTTTTCTGATCGTGAATATCAAAGATAATTTTGTTCTCCTCCATGATGTAGCTTGTAGAAGAATATGCCCTGGATAGAAGAGACATCAGAACATCCTCCATTTTGGTTAGAGCATGAACCAGTGGCGAATATTTGAGACACTCGATTATTGATAGAAGATATGAATCATATTTGCAAGGATCCAGATCGATAAGAAGATTTTGATTCGTTTTGACAGTTATAAGAGAAGATTGGACAGTTTGATCTTGAACTGATGATGAAGTCGCCATTGTTGAAAATTTGAGGAAGATGATGAACAATACAGAGCATTTTTATTAGTAGAATATCTTTTGAGAAGATTTTGAAAGTGATAATGTGAGAGGAACTGTTAAAACCTTTATACAGTATTCGATTTATGAGGGAAATCCGGAGAGAGAATGCATCGAGTACTAAACCGTTGCCTGAAAAAGCACGAATTGACAGCTATAGGTGTTAGACCCGTGCATCATGCGGAAGAAAAATAGCTAGCCGTTTCAAATTCTGCACGTGCCCGTTTGAATTCTTATCATCAGAACTTGCCTCGTCAACATCTATCTTTCGCAGTTAAATATTCTTTGTCCAACTATTATGAACCTTCACATTTAGAAAGCTTAGGTTAAACTACGAACATGAAATAAATTATAAATAACCACAAACAAGACTTTTGGAAGATCACTAGGATCTTTATGCAAGAGTGTCAAAGATAAAGAAACAAAAAAAGTATATTTGGGAATTTTGCGATGTCTGTACGAAGACATAAAACAGTTAATCGTGGGTAAAGATTTCTTCCTTCGAAGTCAAGAGAGACTAAGAAGTGTCTGTGTGGTTTCCCATTGAAATACAATCAAAATTTTTATAAGAAACCCTGAAAGGCTTCTTTTATTTTGGCTCATTGGGTGGATAACTCTCCAACCAGACAACGAAATTGATATAAGAACAAATGTCAGATGAAGAACTCGTGTGACCAGTGTAGTCAGTTGAATGAGTAGGTTCGGATTTATTTTGGTGACTAGATAAAACTTTGAAATCTCATACAAAAATAAAATGGTATCCTTTGGGAAGAAGTGACTTGGTAATAGAACACTTCATAAAGAACACACAAAAAAAATGAGATTTCGAGTTACAAACCACGAAAGTGAATATCGTTAATTCCATGGTGAAAATCTAGAACTTGTAATTGTTCACCGTCAGTTGATGTTGTTGAGCCAATTACTTGGTTGACTTTTGGTTAATCCTTTGAACTTTTGTTGAATGTTGAAGAATCCATGAACATGTTCTTGAATCTTTATGGAAATGTTTTGTGTTTTAACATCTTATCATTACTTGTATGTTTTAGTTCATGAGTTTAAATGTGTTTGTGGTGATTAGTTGGCTAATTTCTTGATTAAGTAAAGGATCCTCAAATTAGCAAGCAACAAATGATTTTTGTGTTGTTTTTGCTTCACACAATCATAAAAACATTTCCTCCAACATGGTGGTGAAAGCATTTGACCCCTCTTGGATTTGGTGACTTTTTGGTTCTTAATGCTAGTTGACTTTCACTAATTACATGCTATTTGGAATTAGTGACTTTGACTAAGGAAATTGTTATGAGCTTCTCTAGCCATTTCAACAATTAAGAAAAGTCTAGGTAATCTCAAGCTCCTTGGATTACTATAGCCAAATTGAGGATTTAAAACAAGTATTGCACCATTGAATTCTAATGATATGTTCATCAAAAGTCAAAGTGAGAAAACTTTAAGTCAACCATCTTTCCCTTATTGATTTTACATCAAATTCTTATTTTTGTTGCAATTGTCTATTTAAATCATAGTTAATTCTAGTTTGTTTCAAGTATTTCAAAACACCAAAACCCCCATTTTTAATTTATTGTCATATTCCAAGTATTTTACAAAGAGATTTTTCATAGAGTTATCAAATTGAACCAGTCTCCGTGGATTCGATCCCTTTACCACTATACACTATTTTAGTGTGTAATAATTAGGGTTATTATTTGTGTTGGCCTCGACAACCACCAAATTTTTGGCGCCGTTGCCGGGGATTGGTTTATTTTTAATCAATTTGTTTCTTTATGCCCAGATCTCAGCGTACAGGTGACTTGATTTACAATCCAGAAATCGAAAAAGAAGCAAGGCGTTTGGCGAAGGAAAAGCGAATTGAACGTGGTCAAACTTCTAATCCTCACGGGGATCCGGAGGTCAAAACCGCTTCATTAAGCGACATAGAGCCCGATTCTAGTCCCGACCTTCGCCAAGAAATTCCCGAAACACCACCCCTACAACAGAATCCACCCATTATTGAACCAATTGAAATGGCGGACGGAGGAGAAGTTCCCGAAAGAACTTTGAGGCAAATGATGGAGACCGATGTTACACAAACTCCAACCGGTATCAATTACTCAGTTTTGGAAGGAGGCTCGGAGTTGAAGTCAAGTTTAGTCCATCTCCTACCGACTTTCCATGGATTGGAGAATGAAGACCCTCATAAGCATTTGAAGATGTTCCACATTATTTGCACTAGCATGAAGCCACAAGGGTCAAACGATGACCAAATCAAGCTAAGGGCATTCCCCTTTTCATTGGCCGATAGAGCAAAAGATTGGTTATTCTATCTTCCACCGGGGTCGATCAACTCATGGACCGACATGGCAAGAGCTTTCCTTGACAAGTTTTATCCCGCCTCAAGAGTCTCAAGTCTTCGAAATGAGATTTGTGGAATCCGCCAAGGTCAAAATGAGACTTTCCATGATTATTGGGAGAGGTTCAACAACTTGTGCTATAGTTGCCCACAACACCAAATTCCGGAACAACTCCTCATTCAACACTTCTATGAGGGATTGTTGCCGATGGAGAGAAGAGTAGTTGATGCCTCAAGTGGTGGAGATGTCTTTAGTAAAACCGCACAACAAACAAGACAACTTTTCAACACCATAGCCGCAAATTCACAACATTTTGGCCCTCGCCAAGACATGAAGAGAGACACACAACACAAAGTTAATGAAGTGGGAACATCGAATCTTGAGTCTCAAATAAAAGATCTAACATCCGTCGTCCAAAAGCTAGCCATGGGACAAACTCCACAAGTGATGGTTTGTGGAATATGTGCAACCATGGGACATCCTACGGATATGTGTCCCATCCTTCAAGAAGATGCGGAGCATGTGAATGCCACGGGAGAATTCCAAAACTACCACAACAAACCATCCGGGTACCAAAATGCATATAATTCAAGTTGGAAACCAAATCCCAATGGAAGCTACAACCCAAGACCATTACCTCACAATGCATTGGTTAGACCATCTTATCCACCACCACAACCTCAATACCAACATCAACAACCACACTATCAATCCAAAACGCACCCTCCACATCATCATCAACAATCTCCTCAATCTCAACCAAGTAGCTCCGGAATGTCTCTTGAAGACATTGTCAAATATCTAGCCACTAGTACCCAACAATTCCAAAAAGAGACAAGGACTAGTATCTCCAACCTTGAAGCACAAATGGAAGATATAGTTACGTCCATAAGCAAGTTGGAATCCTGTGGTAAACTCCCTTCTCAAACCGAAAAGAACCCAAATGTCAATGTGGTGACCTTGAGAAGTGGCAAGCAAGTCGGAGAAAGTAGTTCAAAGAAGAAGCCAAGGGAAGAAGAGGAAGAAATAGAGATCATTCCCATTGAAGAACCTACAGTCAAGAACGATGCACAAGCCGGAGTTCCAAAGAAGTCCATCCCTCTAGTAACACCAATAGCCACTCAACCACCATTCCCCTCTCGACTTGCAACTTCAAAGAAGAATATGGAGGAGAAAGAGATTTTGGACACCTTCCGAAAGGTGGAAGTAAACATCCCTCTACTTGATGCAATCAAGCAAATCCCGAGATATGCAAAGTTCTTAAAAGAACTTTGTACCAACAAGAGGAAGTTGAAGGGAAATGAGAAAATTTTGATGAATGAAAACGCATCCGCGGTTTTACAAAGGAAACTTCCACCCAAATGCAAAGATCCCGGAATGTTCACGGTTCCTTGCAAGATTGGAGATGTCACTTTTAGTAGTGCTATGCTTGATCTTGGTGCTTCTATCAATGTCATGCCCTATTCAGTGTATGAATCATTAAATGTCGGACCCTTAAGTGAAACCGGTGTCATAATCTCTCTTGCGGATAAATCAAGTGTCTTTCCTAGAGGTGTTTTAGAAGATGTCCTAGTGCAAGTGAACCAATTAGTCTTCCCGGCGGATTTCTATGTGATTGATCTAGATGAGCAAGTGTCTTCCAAATCGGCTCTAATCTTGCTTGGGAGACCGTTTTTGAAGACGGCTAGGAAAAAGATCGATGTGTATGCGGGAAGTTTGACAATGGAGTTTGATGGTGAAACAATAAGTTTTAATATTTATGATGCCATGAGATATCCTAGTGATGTTTCATCTTTGTACTTTGTTGATGTTGTTGAGCCAATTACTCAATAATTGTTTGAGTTATCTAACGGTGATATGTTGGAGATGATCTTAAGCAAAGGATTCGATTGTGGGAAGCTAGCCGAGCAATTAAAGCTTTATTCTTTGGATCCGAAAGTTGAGCAGTTGGTAAATAAAATGGAAATGAAAAAATCCACAAGATTAGATGTCAAGCAAATTGAATTGTCCCAAACTCATACAAAATTGTCTCCATCCCTTGTTCAACCACCCGAATTGGAATTAAAGGTCTTACCTCAACACTTGAAGTATGCCTACTTAGGAAAGAATGAAACCCTTCCGGTTATCATCTCAACTCATTTAACCGAATTTGAAGAAGAGCAACTCCTCAAGGTGTTGAAGGAGCATAAAGAAGCCATGGGTTGGATGATTGCGGATATCAAGGGTTTGAGCCCCTCCACTTGTATGCACAAGATCTTAATGGAGGATGAATGCAAGCCAAGTAGAGACGCACAAAGAAGGCTAAATCCACCAATGATGGAAGTCGTGAAGAAAGAGATATTAAAGCTTCTTGATGCGGGGATGATCTATCCAATCTCGGATAGCAAGTGGGTGAGTCCGGTGCAAGTCGTTCCAAAGAAGACGGGAATCACGGTGGTCGAGAACAACAAAGGTATGAGGGTCCCCACCCGTGTGCAAAACGGGTGGAGAGTATGTATTGACTACCGCAAACTCAATGCGAGCACACGAAAAGATCATTTCCCATTGCCTTTCATTGACCAAATGTTAGAAAGGTTGGCCGGGAAATCCCATTATTGTTGTCTTGACGGGTACTCTGGTTTTCACCAAATCCCGGTGGCACCGGAAGACCAAGAAAAGACAACATTTACATGCCCATTTGGTACTTTTGCATACCGGAGAATGCCATTTGGATTGTGTAACGCCCCGGCCACTTTCCAACGTTGTATGGTTAGTATCTTTTCGGATTATGTTGAAAACATAATTGAGGTTTTTATGGATGATTTCACGGTACATGGCAACTCTTTTCAAGAATGTTTGACTAATCTCACAAAAATTTTAAACAGATGCATTGAAACAAACTTGGTTTTGAATTTTGAGAAATGTCATTTCATGGTGAGTCAAGGTCTCATTTTGGGTCACATTGTGTCTAAAAAAGGAATTGAGGTAGATAAGGCCAAAATTGATGTTATTCAAAGCTTACCTTACCCGACTTGTGTTCGGGAAGTTCGTTCTTTTCTGGGCCATGCAGGTTTCTACCGAAGGTTCATCAAGGATTTTTCAAAGATAACAAGACCAATGTGCCAACTCTTGCAAAAGGAGGTCGATTTCGAGTTCAATGAGGCGTGCAAAGAAGCTTTTGACAAGCTCAAAGAGTTGCTTACATCCGCTCCCATCATGCAAGCACCAAATTGGGATCTCCCTTTTGAGATCATGTGTGATGCAAGCAACTATGCGATTGGCGCCGTTTTGGGTCAAAAGAATGGGAGAGCCTCCCATGTGATCTATTATGCATCAAGGACACTAGACAATGCCCAAAGCAACTACTCTACCACGGAGAAGGATCTATTAGCCATAGTGTTCGCCTTGGAGAAATTTAGACAATACCTACTTGGTACCAAGGTCATAGTGTATTCGGATCACGCAACTCTTAAGTACTTGATGACGAAGAAAGATGCAAAGCCGAGACTCATCCGGTGGATCCTACTGTTACAAGAATTTGACATGGAAATCCGGGATAAGAGCGGATGCGAGAACCTCGTTGCCGATCATCTAAGTCGGATCACTTCAAATGAAACTCCTCTCCTATTGCGGGACGAGTTTCCGGATGAGCATCTCTTTTCCCTTACCCAATCTATTCCTTGGTATGCCGATATCGTTAACTTTTTGGTCACAAAAAGGTATCCCGACATATTCACGCGTTCTCAAAAAGACAAGTTGAAAAGTGATGCAAAATACTATGTGTGGGATGAACCTTATTTGTGGAAACATTGTCCCGATCAAATCATTAGGCGATGTGTGCCCCAACAAGAGCACCAATCCATTTTGCAATTTTGTCATGAATTTGCTTGTGGGGGACACTTCGGACCTAGCCGGACTTTGAGAAAAGTCCTTGAATGTGGATTATTTTGGCCAACCATGTCACGCGATAGTTATATGTTTTGCAAAAGTTGTGAGCGGTGCCAAAGGACGGGAAACATTTCGCAAAAGAACCAAATGCCCCAAAATCCAATCCTTGTTTGTGAAATTTTCGACGTATGGGGGATTGATTTTATGGGCCCATTTCCCGTATCATTTGGCAACGTTTATATTTTACTCGCGGTTGACTATGTTTCTAAATGGGTTGAAGCCAAAGCCACAAGATCGGACGATGCCAAAACGGTTATCGAGTTTTTAAAGTATAATGTTTTTGCGAGATTTGGTGTGCCTAGGGCTTTGATTAGTGATAGAGGGACGCACTTTTTCAACAAAATGCTGGAGGCTCTATTGAAGAAGTATCACATGACTCATCGTGTCTCCACTGCCTATCACCCTCAAACGAATGGTCAAGCGGAGGTCTCGAATCGTGAAGTGAAGTCTATTCTAGAGAAAACGGTGAATCCGATAAAGAAGGATTGGAGTTTGAGACTTGACGATGCCTTATGGGCATATCGGACCGCTTATAAGACCCCGATTGGAATGTCGCCCTTCAGATTAGTTTTCGGAAAACCTTGTCATCTTCCCGTCGAGTTAGAGCACCGAGCATTTTGGGCGGTCAAGAAATGCAACTTCGACATTGACGAGGCTGGAAGGCATAGGAAACTTCAACTCCAAGATCTAGAAGAATTGAGAAACGAATCCTATGAAAACGCAAGGATTTATAAGGAGAAAACGAAGCTCTTCCACGACAAGTCCATCACCTGGAAGAATTTTGAACCGGGACATAGGGTCTTACTTTACCATTCACGGTTGAAGTTATTCCCGGGCAAATTAAGATCAAGGTGGATTGGCCCATTTGTTGTAATAAAGACTTTTGACCATGGAGCGGTGGAAATCCAAAGTGAAGAAACGGGACATATTTTCAAAGTTAACGGGCACCGATTAAAGCCATTCTATGAAAGTTTTAATGCAAGTGTTATTGAAGTCATCCACTTGGATGTACCGGAGTGTTGAACCAAGCTAGAAGGACGTCTCGCCTAAGACGTTAAAGAGAGGCATTTTTGGAAAAGCTTTATGCTTTTGTGTTTCTACGTTCGAATAAAGAAGTTTTGAAAATGTTTTGATACGTCTTTTGAAGTCATTTTTGAAGAAATCAAGAGTTTCTAGGTGTTTGGGGCATTTGGGATCAAGAACAAGTGAAGAAACGGAAGAAAACAGAGAAAAATCGATTTCCGGGAGCAGGGGTCTGCGCGACCCGCGCACGGGTGCGCGGCCGGTCTTCAACATGCAACAAAAAATCAAGCACCAAACTGCATGATCTGCGCGACCCGCGCGCCCCCTCTGCGCGACCCGCGTGCTGCTTTGACGACTATCCCCTATTTTGTTGACCAGCTTTGACTTTCATTGACCAGGTGGTTTAATGAGTTGACCAACATTGACCGGGTGTTGACCACACTTGTATATGGATTAAAAACCTCCAGCAACTCTTCTTCTTCATTTTATTCTCTCAAAAACCCCTCATTCTCTCTTAAACTCTCAAGAACACATAAACCCACTTTTCACAAAAATTTGATTTCCCGGAGTTCCACCGGTCGGAATACGACGAGACCACCACCATTCTTCACCATTTTCCGTGATCTACAAACCCCACCTAAAGTTTACTCCGATCCATCGCCGGGTCTAGGGGCGCCACCACCACCCAACTCGCGGCTTTCCAGCCATTTTCCGGCCAACTCCCACCACCTCTCGAAATTCCGACACCACCAAAGTGTTTCTTTTTCGGGGATCTTTACATCTAACCAAACAAAACCTCAAAATCTCACCAAAAATTTTCCCATAATTTTTGAGCCACCACGAGCCGCCGCCGGATTTTTCACACAAATCAAGTTGAAAATATCCCTTCAATGAACAAGTCTTGCATTTAGGCACCCACGAATAACCAAAGCTTGGGGAGCACGGTAGCGGATTCCGGGTTCAAGTTCAATTTTGGGATAATATGGGTATTCTCTTTCCTTGGTTTTTATTACATTGCATTGTTTCAATTCAGTAATTGCATCCAATTATGCTTTGGAAATTGCCTAAGATCGTTAGTTGTTGCCCGGTTTATTTGGAAACATTGATTTGAGAAAGGTTGAGATTGGTTAATTTGCTTGGAAATTTGTTCAAAAAATTGTTTAAACTTTGGTTGGGATTTTCTCATTTTGTCTCATATTGCTGCCGAATTTTTGTTGGGATTATTGAATTAACCGAGTGGTGTTGTTGAAACCATTTTACATTGTCAAAAGTTGGGTGTCATTATTTCTTGGATTTTTTTTGTGTTCGGTCTAAAGATAGTTGCATTGATTTGAGAGTGGTGAGGTGAGGGATTACGTTGGTGAAGTTGTTTTTGATATTGTAGGTTTCGAAAATGGGCAAAACCACGGCTCGGGCACGCACCCATGGATCATCGATCGATCCTAACCCGCAAAAGGATACCGCCGGTCCATCACGCAAAGCAGCCAGTAAACGAAAAAAAAGAGGAGAAGAGGGAAGCGATCCTTCCCTTACAAATGCTGAGATCAAAACCTATCGCTCCAATCTTCGGGGTCGCGCAATCCGGCCGACAAAATTCTACCATAAAAAGTCCATGAAAAAGCTTGGGGTGCATGATGGTGTATACCATTTGTTCATAAAACTCGGTTGGCGTGGTTTTCTTCGACTTTGTGACAGAACTTACGAGGAACCCACAATGGAATTTCTTAGCACATATGCAAGAGATGATGACATGAAAGTCCTCACATTCCAGTTGAAAGGGGAGCATCATAGGATCATATACGAAGAGCTTGATTCTATCATGGGTATAGACGATCCATTCCGCATCAGCCCCCAAAATCAAGAGTACCAAGATTTTCTGTGTTACCCTGATGCAAACTTTTGGATGCAAATTTCCGGTCTCCCAACCTTCAACCCAAGCCGACAGCGAGCCAAGCACATCGTTCACCCCTGTTGGCGAATTGCTCACCGAGTCCTTACGACGAGTATCTTCGGGCGTCTCGAGCCCGGTCAAATCAACAGATGTGAGCTATTTTTCCTCCGAAGCATGAGGCGTGCACTCCCCCTCAGTTTTTCAGGCTTCTTTTTAGACAAATGTGACTCCATACGCCAATGTTCCTCAGGGGAAATTTTCATCGGGGGACTTATCACGATCATAGGTTGAGCCGTCGGCCTAGACTTCCCGGATCCCGAGTACATACCTGTCGACACCCCACCGAACTTCCTGCTAGATTGTGACACTCTCATCCGGATGGAGATGTTGCTCGATCGGGGAACCCGCACGTACAGTTGGTTAGACTCTGACAAAGCCCCGGTTTACATCCTGCCAAGTTGGATCGGTTCTTCATTCGATACAGGCGACCCCGACACTTGGCTTCCTCCAGATCAATTGACCCAAGCACTTGTATTCCCAGAATTCGGTGATGCTCATGGGTGACGATGCAGAGCAACAAGAGGAAGAAGATGACGAAGAGAACGACGAGATGCCCGAAGCTGGGGATCATTTTGACCAGCCCTCGATGCAGCAGCCGATGTTTCCGCATGATCAATTCTAGGCCCCTCCACATCATTTTGATCAGCCGTATCAGCAGGAGGGACACGAAGTCCCACCATATTTCCCCCCCATGTTCTTTGACCAATTGGCCACAATGTTCTCCACGGTGCAACGCATCGACGCCCAAACGCAAGAGAATTCGAGAGCCATCCTAGATGTGGCAAGCCGTGTTGATCGATTGGAGCAGTCCTCCTCTCACACTTCCCGCCAGGTCTAGGATATGTGGGACTACCACTATCGCCACGGGCATTTCCCGCTGCCCGACCCCCCGATTTAGGTTCTTTCCGCCCTTTCCTCAAGCATTGAGGACAATGCTCGTTCTTAAGCTTGGGGTGGGGCATTTCATTTTCCTTTTATTTTTTTCATGCATTTTAATTAGGTTGCATAACATTTTAGTTTTAAGCTAATTTTCATTCATTTTTTTTAATTCCAAAAAGATTTTATTTTCTTCTTTTTCCACTTTTTATTTTTGCATAACATTTAGCTTAAGACATTAGCATTCATGCATTTTTGTTGTCTGTTTATTCTCACCTCTCTTGGATGCCATGGAACAGGTTCACAGTTATTGTATCATTATTGGTCCAGGATCTTGTTGCTATCTCACCCATCGAATCGGGTCCACTAGCTGCAGTTTGGGATTTCATACTTGGGATCAGATGCTGGTAGCTTAAAGGGGTAAGTGATCATGGCCAGGTAGTTTCATGAAGAATTATGCATACAATACTAACAACTGTAGGATATACTATAGCAATGGGTGTTCTTAGCCTTGCGGTCACTACCGCGGAGAGGATCACACTTGATCATGTTTGAACTGTTAGGATGAAGCATTGGTGCTTGTCCCCGAGTAGAATCCATATCCGGTCTCTTTACATCACCATATCTTTTTGCGATTTTCTTAGAATTTAGAGTCTTTTAGTCCACATTTGGACATTTTCATTATCTTTGAAAAACCACAAGTTTGAAAAGGAGCTTACATTACATCTTTATGCTCCACACATGGTCATTTTCACACTTAGGCCATTCGGATTATATCATTACCCTTTCGGTTCCACCTACACACCTTTGGGAACCAAATTTTGAGTCAAAGGGTTTTCTCATCAAAAAAAAAAAAAAAAAAAACAAAAACAAAAACAAAATGAAGCATGCAAATTTTCAGTTGCAACTATCTTAGATAGGTGGCCGGTTCAATTATTGAACAAATTTCCCAACATCTTGGTCACCCGGTGTTTGATATTCATTTATTTAGGTATGTTTTATTGTATATAGATCGAGTTGTTTTTCGCAAATTGGTGATGTTAGGGAGACTGTCGAGTCGGATACTACGGGAGGTTTGGGCCAACACCAAGTGAATCGATTCCTACAACGGTGCCCGAGCGATTAAACCTAGTTACACATGAGAGAAACCGGAAAATGTGAGATCAGAGTGTACACTTAAAAAAGAGCTTCACCCGAGCCCATCCAGTTGCTTTCTCCCTATTACAGATGTTCTTCATTATATACATGTTCCATTGAGGCTGCGACTGCTCATCCCTCCTTACTCACCTAAAGGAGTTGTCTTGGCTGTGGTTTATGGTTCCATTGTCATCGGATGAAAAAGTTGTGAGATAGCAGCGAAATCAATTCTGACCATGTTGACTAACGTCGAACAGGTTCCATGGTTCTATCCATTCTTTTTATTTCTAGGGTAGTTCATCCCAAGTTCATTTAGTCTTGTCTTACTTGAGGACAAGTAAGGTTTAAGCTTGGGGTGATTTGATAGCTTCATTTTAATTACTTCTTTTTATAGTTTATTTTAGCATATTTCATTCATAATTTAGATAATTTCCATGCATATTTTCCTTTTTGTTATTTTATGACTATTTCGGGTACTCTCGAATCTTGTGAGCATAATTGCAGGTTTTCGGGTCTAGCGGAGCGGGAGTGTTCGGGACATATAGGAGGCGATGAGATTTGGTAGACAAAAATGATGTTGGGCTTGATGGGTAGTGGCGATGATGCATGGAGTGATCTTGATGATTATTTGAAGACTTGGAGAGAAATAAACTTTAAATTTGCAAGATGCGGGGGAATATTCAAGCGTACGTAAATTATTAATCGGGCAAATTCACGAGCTTTGGAGGATTTGGAGAGGTCAAATTGGGCTTAAAATGAAGAAAAACTTGAAGAAAATGGGCTAGGAGGTGATTGGATTCGATCTGGGCCAAGTGGGCTAAACTATGGAGGCCCAAAACCTCAAAGATGCTACATCCAGGGACCACCCGCGCAACCCACCCGCGCAAGAGCACGCGGGTCGCGCAACCTCCTGCAGGGGCAATTTCGGAAATTCTTCTTTTGAGCTATTTGAGGAAGGTTGGTGCCCATTTTTTGCATACTCTTGGACACCCGATTTTTGAAGCTGCTCTCTGGAGTTTTGGAGACTTTTGAAGACCAAGAACCCTTGAAGAACATCATATTTTTACCTCTTGATTCTTGCTTAATGTTTGGTACAAATTTCTCTAACTTTGTTTCTTTGGGTTTAGCCATGCTTGGCTAAGCTAATCTTGGTTGACTTTTGGTTAATCCTTTGAACTTTTGTTGAATGTTGAAGAATCCATGAACATGTTCTTGAATCTTTATGGAAATGTTTTGTGTTTTAACATCTTATCATTACTTGTATGTTTTAGTTCATGAGTTTAAATGTGTTTGTGGTGATTAGTTGGCTAATTTCTTGATTAAGTAAAGGATCCTCAAATTAGCAAGCAACAAATGATTTTTGTGTTGTTTTTGCTTCACACAATCATAAAAACATTTCCTCCAACATGGTGGTGAAAGCATTTGACCCCTCTTGGATTTGGTGACTTTTTGGTTCTTAATGCTAGTTGACTTTCACTAATTACATGCTATTTGGAATTAGTGACTTTGACTAAGGAAATTGTTATGAGCTTCTCTAGCCATTTCAACAATTAAGAAAAGTCTAGGTAATCTCAAGCTCCTTGGATTACTATAGCCAAATTGAGGATTTAAAACAAGTATTGCACCATTGAATTCTAATGATATGTTCATCAAAAGTCAAAGTGAGAAAACTTTAAGTCAACCATCTTTCCCTTATTGATTTTACATCAAATTCTTATTTTTGTTGCAATTGTCTATTTAAATCATAGTTAATTCTAGTTTGTTTCAAGTATTTCAAAACATCAAAACCCCCATTTTTAATTTATTGTCATATTCCAAGTATTTTACAAAGAGATTTTTCATAGAGTTATCAAATTGAACCAGTCTCCGTGGATTCGATCCCTTTACCACTATACACTATTTTAGTGTGTAATAATTAGGGTTATTATTTTTGTTGGCCTCGACAACCACCATCTAACACTTCCTAAGTGTACATGCAACCTTAATAAACCTTGGATCTATGTTTGTCTAAGGTACATTGTAACACCCAAAGCCAGGAAGGCCAAGAAAAAGGAAGCCCTAAGTTTAATGGACGACTCGTCGAGCCCAAGGAGGAACTCGTCAAGTCCGAGCGGGATCCGGGTCAAGGAGTAAGTGACCGACTCGGCGAGTCGGCTAAGGAGACTCGGCGAGTCTGGTCTAAATGAGGAAAATCCTAATCCCGGGAGTTGTATCCTATTTAAAGGGTGTTATGCCCCTCCCTCAGCCTCCATATCATCCTAGAGAACTTGTAAACCCTAGATTTCGTGTGAGCTTCCATAATTTGAGAGAAATAGCTTTGGCGGAAGGAAACATTGGAAACGAACTTGAAGATCAAGAAGGTTGCTTCAAAGGGGAGGTGTAGATCCGGGATCTACTTCAGTTTGTGTTCATCTTGGAGGTAATAAGTTGCTATCTTCCCTCCTTCGCATCTAGATCCACTTTTGTTATGAGATTTGGGTGTTTTATGGTTGTTTGAGACCTAATTCGAGTTTGGGGACTAGATATGTTGTTGCCACTTCAGATCTAGTGTTGGGATGGTCCAATATGTCGTAAAGCATCAGAAGGTAAGTAGTTGGTGAAGCCCTTTTTTCCCTAAACCTAGCCCTAGAGTGTTTTGAACCTAGATCACTTTAGTTATACGTAAAGTTTGCAACTTTACGAGAGGATTGAGCTTTGGAAGTATGGATCTATGAGTTAGAGCCCCTGCATGGCTCGAAAAGCCACTATATGGATTAAGAACTGGAGTGACTCGGCGAGTCACATGGGTAGACTCGGCGGGTTGGAAGAAGTTGGGCAGGAACTCGGCAAGTTGGAAGAACAACTCGGCGAGTCTGTTGAAGATTGCCTTGGACTCGACGAGTCTCTTCTTGGAATCGGTGAGTCAAGTCACGAAAGGAAGGACTCTAAGCATATGAACTCGGCGAGTTAGTAGCCAGACCTGGCGAGTAAGGTTGACCTGGACCAGGACTTTGACGTTGACCAAAGTTGACTTAGTTGACTTTTGGGGGATAGTTAGACTAAGTGTTGCATTGATATTGGTAGCTCGGAGAGCTAGTGGAGCAAGAGTTCAGAGAGTTGCCGAGCAGCAGCTAGAGGAGTTATCAGCAAGTTCAGCAAGTGCAAGTGAGTTTCCCTTTGTGTGAATGAGTCTAAGGCCATAATGCCGACCCATGTAGTTATGAGTAGAAGACCCGGGGGTTTGCCCTAGGCACAGTATGCTAGTAAGATATTCGGGACGAGGTCTAATGATAGCGGGCGGGTGCCCAAGGATTTGTTTATATGATAGTTTATACTTGTTGTCTGTGTGATACATGTATGTGCCTGGTAGGGAGGTGAGTGTGGGCGAGGTCCCGTATCTCACCAATAGCAGAGTGTGGATGGTGTTCCGCATCTCATTAGTAGTAGAACAAGGGCGAGGCCCAAGTTAGGGAAGGAGTGAGAGTGGGTTGGGCTCGTATCTCATTATCAGTAGGAGCGTGGATGGGGTTCCATGACTCATCAGCAGCAGGGCAAGGGCGAGGCCTTAGGACAAGATCCATTAGTATATGTTTAGCTTATGTGTTTTGATATGTTTATGTGCTATTATATGTTTGTGGGCGAGCCCGTGTGACAGGTGAGGCCTAAGTGAAACAGATCTGTATTCGAGTGGGGCTCGAAGCCAGGTGGGGCCTGGAGCGGCGGGGCCGTTGTAGCGGGCGAGGCCCGAAGCAGGGGGCGAGGCCCAGGATAGCGGGCGTGGCCCAGTATGTGCAGTATGTGGTAGGGTGGGGAACTCACTAAGCTTCGTGCTTATGGTTTTCAATTTTGGTTTCAGGTACTCCCGGTAGCGGAGGGAAGAGCTCGGGGTGATCGCATGGCACACACCATTGATTAGATAGCCTGGGAATGTTTTACTCTGATAACGAACATGTGTTTTGGAAATTAATACTCTGTTTATGTTTTGGATTGATGATTTTGCTTTAAGTAATGTTTTATTAAAAGAAATTTTTAGTCTTGAATTTTGGGTTGTTACATACATGCAAAATATCATTTTCCAAGGTCTATAACCTATCTAGCATGGCATGGGGTACTTTTAAACATAAAAGAGCTAGATGAATTACATACCTTTTGTTGATTGTTGATTCCTTGGAGTTTGAGAGCCAAGCAACAATAATGTGAATGCCTCAAATGGAAATCACAAATCACCACAAACTTGGAAATGTATGAGAGAGTATACTAACACTTAGAAATCAGCCACCACTATTACACACACACACACTAGGGTGCTATTTCACGCAACATAATCTTGTTTATATAGTGTGCATGGTTAGGGTGAAACCCTAATAACCCATGTCTTTTCCTTTCCACGGATCCATGGGTTAAAAGGTCCATGGATCATCCATGGGTTAAAAGTTCCATGGATCATCCATGGACTTCCATATAAGCTTAGCCCATTAACAAATGAGTATTAGCCCACACCATATAAATGTAATAGCCCATGATATAATTAGTCTTCCTTTTAATCACTAAATTAATTCATAATTAATTCAAGATTAAAACAAATTAAATAACATGAATTTATATTAATATATTAAAACTTATAATATATTAATAAATCGTAAGTATACAATTCTCATAAATTTATCCATAAATAGTTTGGGTGAAGTGCAACCCAAATGGACCATGCCGGGTCGGGTCAAGTATATACCAAATAAGTTATGGACTTAGACACCTTATCTAACAATCTCCCACTTGGATAAGTCTAATAACTGTATTTGCCTATATTACTTCAGGAACCAACTGGCAATCGTAGCTCTCGAAAACTCTGTTGAACTATGTAGCGCCATTTTAGATAAGTGATCATATAGTCCTCTGTTCTCATGATATCTATCACACCCCGGTCGTCGGCGGAAACACTGGGTAGTGTAACGTCATTTTTCATATCACAGTTATATAACATACATTGAACAATACTTAAAGAAAATACATACCTTTATTGATGATTGAAAGTTACATTATTGTTTTCCTAGTATTTATTACATAATATCCGACTATGACATACTTCTTAATGAACAGAAAGATAATAGTAAAACTTCTTCTGCTCGAATACATACCAGCTTTTCAAGTTCCTGAAAACACATGCATTTTAAAATACATCAACATAAAATTGGTGGGTTCACAGGTTTTGACTCCATAAAATAATACATTTTTACACATTCAAAAGTATAGTTTTGAAAGTATCATTTTGACTCTCCAACATTAGGTATAATAGTATACTTATCAATTAAGTGTTATACCTAAACATTTCTTAATCTTAAGGTATAAGTAGGGGAAAACTTATACATAACATTAATACTTGTATACGACAAGGTATAATGTTTCTAACAATGTGCTACCATGAGCCTGTAGCCGCTGCTATGACATAATACCTCTGATAGAACAATATACTCATGATTTACCATGAGAACAAATACACTCATGATTTAACATGAGAAACAACACCGTACGCTTCATCGACGCCGGAACAATAACAAATAAAAGGATAGTTCATCACTTGTTTTTGGTTGACTGTAGCTAACAGTCACAAGTGGGGTGGTCAACCCATATACTAATTATACACAACTTCCTCGCTCACATGGGATTAACGGTTACAGTTTAGAGGATTTCCGCTAAGATCCCCAATCTTAGTTGATGAATACAATTACTCATGTAGACTTTGACGGCTTCCTATAGCTCTAACAACAAAAGCATCTTCATGTCTAAAACCTTAAGTTACTAGACTTTTCTTTTAAACATTACTCCTAACTTCATAGTATTTAGGCAGTATAACAGCTATATCTTGAAGTAAAAACCAGGTTTTATCTTTACCTAAAACCAATAATAACAACATATAATGTTTCTAGTTTTATCTTGACATAAAACTATCAATAACAATACCAAGTTTTATCTTGACGTAAAACTAACAATAACAACATATAACATATCCAGTTTTATCTTGACATAAAACTAACAATAACAATATATAACATATCCAGTTTTATCTTGACATAAAACTATTAATAGCAACATACTTAACATTTAGAACATTCAAATATTACTTCGGTATTATATCGCACACAACATATATATAGAATCCTAAGTATAACTCAAGATCTACATTAGTAAATTAACATACTGATAAGTTAATAATAGTTGTATGTATTCAAAATGTTATATTTACAATAATAATATCTCAATTATCATAATTATATACTATCATATAAACATAATGCGTTTCCCCCCAAAATATTAGAAAGTGGGGCCGTGAAACTCACCTTAGTAACGTGATTTTATGTAATCTAAGCAGAAATGGTCAGCGTATGAGGTCGTCGGGGCTTGGGATGCAAGAGGGCTTTAGCAAATGAGAGAGGAGAAAGGAGATCAGGTGTAAGAACGGCTGGGGTCGATCTTGCTATTTATAGTAAGATTTTATGACACTCACGTTGTGAGTGTCATAAGGCTCACGTCGTGAGTCTTGCTGATTCACTTCATAGACATGCCATTTGCGTCTCTAGCTTTAGATGTGGCCATGAATCCTCACGTCGTGAGTGTCATAACGCTCACATCGTGAATTTGGATCCTATCCTCTTGCAGCTTCTAGATTCCGAATTATGACAGAATGACTCCTCACGTCGTGAGTGTCATAAAACTCACGTCGTGAATTAGCTAGTTTAGGGTTTTTAAATGCTAAATCTTCAGAAGGCCATAACTTTTGCATACGAACTCCGTTTTTGATGTTCTTTATATGCACGCGTAGGTATTTATGAATACTACAACTCTCGTTTAGACTTAAATAGCTAATTCTAAGTCTATTTTAAATTTCTCTTATTATAAAGATTTATAGTATTCAGTTATTGTAACTTCTTCATGCGAAGTCAGATTCAGACGTTCTCTATATTTTTGGAATCGTATGGACGTATACTTTGAGTTGTATCATAAAGAAAGTTCATATTTGTATTAGAATTTATCATGAACTACATAACATTCTTACCACATTATTAGGTTAACATAATCACATTACATGATTGGTATAATCACATGAGATTGTTTATTGACCTATTTTGACTAGTGTTAGATTCTCCCCCCGTTAGAACAATTTCGTCCCGAAATTTATCTTGTGGATAAGGTTTCGTTAAACAGTTGGGGGGTATTTTTCTTTCATCTGATATTCACGTTCCCAAGTAAATTCAGGTCCTCGCAAAGAGTTCCATCGAACTTTCACTATGGGAATACGACTTTGCTTTAATCTTTTGACTTCTCGATCCATGATCTCGACAGGTTCTTTTACAAAGTTGAGTTTGGTATTGACTTGTATATCGTCGAGAGGTACCACAAGAGTGTCATCAGATAGACATATTTTGAGATTTGATACGTGTAAAACATTGTGTACATTACTTAGCTCTTGAGGCAACTTGAGTTAGTATGCGACATAACCAATTCTAGTTAGAATTTCAAAAGGTCCTATATACCGTGGGTTTAATTTGCCTTGCTTACCGAATCGAATTACACCTTTCCAAGGAGAGACCTTCAACATTACTTTATCTCAAACTTGGAATTCTATAGGCTTACGTCTTACGTCAGCATAGCTCTTTTGACGATCACATGAAACTTTTAATCGATCCTTAATTTGCACGATCTTTTCAGTTGTCTCATGGATTATTTCTGGTCCAGTACGTAAGGTATCACCTATATGTTGTCTGGCCATCTACGTATCTCCAACTTCTGCCCAACATACCGGGGAATGACATTTTCGTCCATAAAGAGCCTCAAGCGGTGCAACTTTGATGCTGGTGTGATGACTATTGTTGTAGGAAAACTCAATTAACGGTAAATGAGTATCCCACGCATTTCCAAAGTCTATTACACAAGCTCGGAGCATATCTTCTAAAGTCTGAATGGTTCTCTTACTATGACCATCAGTCTGTGGATGGTAAGCTGTACTCATGTTTAGACATGTTCCTAAGGATTTTTGTAGAGATTGCCAAAATCGTGAAGTGAATCTACTATCTCGGTCAGAAATAATAGAACTTGGAACTCCATGCAATATAACAATTTCCTTAAGTTAAACTCTAGTCAGCTTCTCCATCTTGTCGTTCTCCTTAATTAGTAAGAAATGAGCAGACTTAGTCAACCTATCGACTATTACCCAAATAGTGTCGAACCCACTAGGAGTTTTGGGTAACTTAGTGATGAAGTCCATTGAAATCTGCTCCCATTTCCATTCTGGTCTTTCCGGTTGTTGAAGTAAACCTGAAGGCTTTTGATGTTCTGCCTTTACTCTAGAACACGTCAAACATTTGCTCACATAAGTAGCAATTTTTGCCTTCATGTTTGGCCACCAATAATGTACTTTTAAATCCAAGTACAATTTGTCAGAGCCTGGATGCACGGAATATCTGGACTTGTGGGCTTCTTCTAAGACCAAGTCCCTGATTCCACCGAACTTAGGCATCCAAATTTGGTTCATAAAGTGTCGTGTTCCGTCATCTTTTTGTATAAGTTGCTTTTCCATTCCTTGCAAAGATTCGTTCTTGATGTTTTCTTCTTTTAGAGCCTCAATTTGAGCTTCTCTAGTTTGCGCGGTAAAGTTAAAATGGATAGTTATAGTTAATGCTCGTACCCGTCGGGGTTTAATATACTATTTCCGGCTTAAGACATCTACTACCACATTTGCCTTTCTAGGATGATAACGAATCTCACATTCATAATCATTCAACAATTCGACCCATCTTCGTTGTCTCATATTAAGATCTTTTTGGTCGAAGATGTGCTGGAGACTCTTGTGGTCGGTAAAAATAGTACACTTAGTACCGTATAGGTAATGTCTCCAGATTTTTAGTGCAAAAACTACAGCTCCCAATTCAAGATCATGGGTAGTGTAATTATTCTCATGCACCTTAAGTTGTCGTGATGCATAGGCGATAACTTTCCCTCTTTGCATCAACACACATCCTAATCCTTGATTTGATGCGTTGCAGTATACAACAAAATCTTCTATCCCCTCTGGAAGGGATAGGATTGGTGAACTACACAACATTTGCTTTAGTTTCTGAAAAGCAGCTTCTTATTTGTCTTCCCAGTTGAACTTCGTATCCTTCTGGGTTAGTGTTGTAAGCGGCTTGGCTATTTTGGATAAGTTATCTATGAATCTGCGGTAATAGCCAACAAGTCCTAGGAATTGACACACTTTTGTTGGTGTCTTTGGTGTGTTCTAATTCCTAATTGCCTCGACTTTGGATGGGTCAACATGAATTCCTTCATTGCTAACTACATGACCTAAAATTGTACTTCTCTAATCCAAAACTCGCATTTGGAGAACTTAGCGTACAACTTTTCTTTTCTTAGTAGCTCCAAGATTAATTGCAGGTGTTGACCATGTTCTTCCTTGGTTCGTGAATATATCAATATATCATCGATAAATACGATCAAAAATTTATCCAAGTATGGCTTGCAAACACGATTCATGAGATCCATAAACACTGTTGGAGCATTGGTCAATCCAAAAGACATAACTAAGAACTCATAATGACCATAACGAGTTCTAAATGCTGTTTTTGGAATATCATCTTCTTGTACTCTGAGTTGATGCTATCCTTATCTAAGATCTATCTTTGAGTAGTAGCTAGATCCTTGAAGTTGATTGAATAAATCATCAATTGTTGTAAGCGGATAACGATTCTTGATCGTTAGCTTGTTCAGCTCCCGATAATTAATACACATTCTAAAGGATCCGTCTTTCTTCTTGACAAATAAGATTGGTGCTCCCCAAGGTGAAAAACTTGGTCTCATAAATCCTTTGTCAAGAATTTCTTGTAGATGGCTTGATAGTTCTTGCATTTTGGACGGAGCCAACCGATAAGGAGATTTCGCTACTGGTGCTGCTCCTGGAATTAAGTCGATTCGAAACTCGACTTGTCGGATGGGAGGTATTCCAGGTAGATCTTCAAGAAACACATCAGAGAAATCACATACTTGAGGTATGTCCTTGATTTCTTTTGTCTTTCTCTTACTATCTACAATGTGGGCTAAGCATGCGCTATATTTCTTATGTAGATATTTCTGGGTCTTTGTACAAGAGATTACTTTGAGGTTCTTCCCAGATTTATCACCACAAATAATCAGGGCTTCACCGTTTGGTAAGGGTAGTCGTATGGATTTCTCATGACATATAATTTCAGCGCAGTGTTAAGATAACCAATCCATGCCAATTATGACATCAAAAATACCGATAGGCATTGGCATGAGGTTGACGTGAAAAAGATAGTTATTAAGAGTTAATAGACAGTTTTATAGGATTTCATGTGTTTTCTTGGTTTGACCATTAGCGATTTTACTTCATAGATTTCTTTTAATATACTAGACTTATGACTTAACAATTTTCTAAATGTCGGAGTTATAAAACTTCGATCTGCTCCAGAGTCGAAGAGTATGCTAGCGTATAAATTATCTATGAGAAATGTACCAGATACAACCGAAGGGTTCTGGATAGCCTCTCCGCTTCCGATCACAAACGCCCTGCCACATCCTATGCCTCCTTGACTCCTTAACTTTGGACATTCTTTCTTGATATGTCCAACTTCCCCACACTCATAGCATTTTCTTCCTTCACCACGACCTGTCCCATTATTGGTTTGTTGATTGAGTGTTGTAGGTGTTGTGCTCCTGCAGTAACTAGCGGTATGCCCCTTTTTCTTGCACTTCATGCAGATAAAACAGTCACCTGGATGATGTAGGTTGAATTGGTTGCACCATGCAGACTTTGGTTGAGTAGGTACCGCTGTTGTGGCTGCGTAGTTGGTTGCTACTTCTTGTCTTTTCTCAGATGATTGTTTGGGATTCTTCTTATTAAACTTGTGCTTGTTTGTTCTAGCTTTGGGAGACTCAGCCTTTGAGACCACTTCTGTTCCTTGGATCTCTGTGAGGGTTAGCTGATGAGCTATCCTCTTGGTGCTGTCATAAGTTGCAGGCTTTGATGCGATCACCATGCCTTTGATTTGCGATGCTAAACCCTAGATATATCGCTCAATCTTCTTATATTCAGGAGTTACAAGTGTTGGACACATTACTGCAAGATCATTAAATCTAGCGGTATAAGCTTTTATCTCTGAACCCTTCATGGTTAGGGTCCACAGTTCTTGTTCTAGTTTATGTATTTCCTCCCTAGGACAATACTCCTCTACTAGCATCATTTTTAGCTCCTCTCATTTCATGGAATTTGCAGTATCAATTCCCATTGTATTCACATGGCTATTCCACCATGTAAGTGCTGCATCAGCGAATGTACATGCTGCAAATCGTACTTTACAATTGTTTGGAAAAAAGCTTATTTGAAAGACAGACTCTGTCTTTTCTATCCACCTCGTCAAATTAACTACCCCTTCATTTCCATGAAAGATTTTTGTCCTACAATTCATAAAATCTTTGTAGGTACATGTTCTAGCGGTCCCTACATGGCTTTCATTTCTAACTCCATCTCTTGTGACATTAGATAGAGCCGCAACAATTCTTTGAGCTATGATTTCTTCAAGTTGCACTGTACTTATTGAGGGGTTTATTTCTGGCGGTGGTTGTGGTTGTTGTTGTGGTGCTGATGGTCAGTTAGGGTTTAGCCGATTACTCCTTCTAGGCATTTTGTTTTAGTTCCTATTATAAATAATAAGAATTTTTATGAGTTTTGTTGATCATTTAATACACGAGTACTAAATACTCTAGTTATTATTCACAACGTAAAACATAATAGACGACATAATGATTACTATAACATATGCTTCATATTATTACCAGTGGTTACATCAGTTTATTTAGGCATATAGGAGAAAAGTTTCTATAAACATTACAAAATTTGCAAGGTTTTCTACATCCTTGCTATAAACTTTTACTCTTCTTGCCTTAACTAGTATGATTTTCTATATTTACACAACCACTAGTTTTAGCTTGTCTACCAGAAACCCAAATGATGACCCAACACGTCAGTGACATTAACCACTTGCTCTTCAAGTGCTTGAGTTCTCTGCTCAAGACCTCCTGTGCACTCCTCGTTTCTCGTGGTTTGATTGTATAGCTCTAACTCTGCAATCCTGCATCGTGAGTAATCATATTGTTACAAGCGAAATTTATACGATGATGGACATCCATCACCGATTCCTGATCTCGTGTCCTTTGTTCTTCTAGCCTTTGCACTCTTCCAGAGAGATGACTAGCCCTCCCTTCGACAATTTCCATCTTATCTTCAATTTTCACACTTTTCTCAAACAATTGCGATAAGGAGCTCACTTCAGAAGAATGTAGGGGATGTGGTCGAGATGATTGACCAGTCTCATATATCTTAGCAGCTCTTTCTTCTGCCACCCACCTATTGACGGTTTGGGCTATCCGTGCAGGTTCATGTTGAACTTTATGACTTCCTGAAGATGTCGCCTTCTGATTCTTCTTAATCTTTTTCCATATTAGTATGGATTTACGTGCCGTGCTTTTCATCTTTGCTCCTCCTGGAACTTGACGATAAAGAGTGTTCATTGGTGGTAAAGATGATGCTACTGATTCTGTCTCCTCCATTGGTTCGCTCTCTTCCACTGGTTCACTCTCTTCCCATTCGTTGGAAGGTAAAGGTGCTTCATCATCAGAAGGTATTGGATGAAAGGTGGTTGGATTTATAGGGTAGTTAGGATCGCGTACCATCCTGGGAAATGAAACTTTCTCTTCTTAATCCGTATCCTCGATGATTATCCATTCTCGTGAATGTGCCATGTCGAATTCCTATACATTTTGGATCATCAAGAGTTTAGTCTATCAAATATTTCTCCCAAATTAAATATTCCATATGATCTAATCATAATAAAATGTAGTTGCGCACGTACACCTAGTTGTGATAGGATCTATGCACATATAAACTTTAGTTGGAATATTTGATCTAAATCCTTGAGATCAAAAACATTTCGGGTATTAAGGTATATTCTCATCGCGGGTCTGAGTCTTTATATATGACTCTATATTCTTTATTTATTGTATTCCCGCTTTTACTAATGTTTGTTACTTTAGGTCTATCTGATAAGTCTCCGGCCAGTCAGGACTATCGAAAGGGCAGGATCATTTTAGCATATAGCCGTTCTGAAATCTAGCAACCCAAATCGACATGTCTATCCTTGTCACCGCTCCCGTAAGTAGTCCTTCAGTAGTATAATTACAAATACTTTTTATTTATAGGCTAAGGGATATACCAAAACCTAATAGAGTAAGTCCTAAACTATAGACATGCTTTCCTAAGAAAGTACTAGTTCACTATAGTTAATAGCTCTGATACCAATCTGTCACACCCCGGCCGTCGGCGGAAACACCGGGTAGTGTAACGTCATTTTTCGTATCACAGTTATATAACATACATTGAAAAATACTTTAAGAAAATACATACCTTTATTGATGATTGAAAGATAAATTATTGTTTTCCTAGTATTTATTACATAATATCCGACTATAACATACTTCTTAATGAACATAAAGATAATAGTAAAACTTCTTCTGCTCCAATACATACCAGCCTTTCAAGTTCTTGAAAACACATGCATTTTAAAATACATCAACATAAAGTTGGTGAGTTCACAGGTTTTGACTCCATAAAATAATACATTTTTACACATTCAAAAGTATAATTTTGAAAGTATCATTTTGACTCTCCAACATTAGGTATAATAGTATACTTATCAATTAATTGTTATACCTAAACATTTCTTAATCTTAAGGTATAAGCAGGGGAAAACTTATACTTAACATTAATACTTGTATACGACAAGGTATAATGTTTCTAACAATGTGCTACCATGAGCCTGTAACCGCTGCTATGACATAATACCTCTGATAGAACAATACATTCATGATTTACCATGAGAACAAATACACTCAAGATTTAACATGAGAAACAACACCGTACACTTCATCGACGCCGGAACAATAACAAATAAAAGGATAGTTCATCACTTGTTTTTGGTTGACTGTAGCTAACAGTCACAAGTGGGGTGGTCAGCCCATATACTAATTATACATAACTTCCTCGCTCACACGGGATTAACGGTTACAGTTTAGAGGATTTCCGCTAAGATCCCCAATCTTAGTTGATGAATACAATTACTCATGTAGACTTTGACGGCTTCCTATAGCTCTAACAACAAAAGCATCTTCATGTCTAAAACCTTAAGTTACTAGACTTTTCTTTTAAACATTACTCCTAACTTCATAGTATTTAGGCAGTATAACAACTATATCTTGAAGTAAAAACCAGGTTTTATCTTGACCTAAAACCAATAACAACAACATATAACGTTTCTAGTTTTATCTTGACATAAAACTATCAATAACAATACCAAGTTTTATCTTGACATAAAACTAACAATAACAACATATAACATATCCAATTTTATCTTGACATAAAACTAACAATAACAACATATAACATATCCAGTTTGATCTTGACATAAAACTATTAATAGCAACATACGTCACATTTAGAGCTTTTGAATATTACTTCGGTATTATATCACACACAACATATATATAGAATCCTAAGTATAACTCAAGATCTACATTAGTAAATTAACATACTGATAAGTTAATAATAGTTGTATGTATTCAAAATGTTATATTTAGAAAAATCATATATCGATTATCATAACTATATACTATCATATAGACATAATAATAACATATATACAATGACTAGCATGCGTTTTCCCCCGAAATATTAGAAAGTGGGGCCATGAAACTCACCTTAGTAACGTGATTTTATGTAATCTAAGCAGAAACAATCAGCGTACGAGGTCGTCGGGGCTTGGGATGCAAGGGGGCTTCAACAAATGAGAGAGGAGAAAGGAGATCAGGTGTAAGAATGGCTGGGGTCGATCTTGCTATTTATAGTAAGATTTTATGACACTCACGTTGTGAGTGTCATAAGGCTCACGTCGTGAGTCTTGTCTGATTCACTTCGTAGACTTGCCATTTTCGTCCCTAGCTACGGAAGGTGGCCATGACCCCTCACGTCGTGAGTGTCATAAAACTCACGTTGTGAATTTTCATCCTATCCCCTCTCAGCTTCTAGATTCCGAATTATGACAGAATGACTCCTCACGTCGTGAGTGTCATAAAACTCACGTCATGAATTAGCTAGTTTAGGTTTTTAAAAGCTAAATTTTCGGAAGGCCATAACTTTTGCATACGAACTCCGTTTTTGATGTTCTTTATATGCACGCGTAGGTATTTATGATTACTACAACTCTCTTTTAGACTTAAATAGCTTATTCTAAGTCTATTTTAAATTTCTCTTATTATAGAGATTTATAGTATTTGGTTATTATAACTTCTTCATGCGAAGTCAGATTCAGACGTTCTCTATATTTTTTGAATCGTTGGACGTATGCTTTGAGTTGTATCATAAAGAAAGTTCATATTTGTATTAGAATTTATCATGAACTACATAACATTCTTACCACATTATTAGGTTAACATAATCACATTACATGATTGGCATAATCACATGTGATTGTCTATTGACCTAGTTTGACTAGTGTTACAATATCAGCCGGACAAATACATTGAACAATGTCTTACTTATTGTCCGACAGTTGTTTCTCGATTTCCGATTTGTTTGACAAAGAACTTAACTGAACACATCAATTTAGTTCTGACCGGGCCCGGTACATGGGTCAACACAAAATCATCGAGGGGCCCAAATAGCGCTTCTATTTCTAGAAGGAACAGATAAACTTCGACTCATATGCTTGTTCTTCTACTTGTTGAATTGTACACAAAGGCACATTTTATAACATCAAGTTACTGATGCGATTACGTGTAATCAATGCATAACCAACTCATAGGTAACAACTCATATCTCTAGGTTTGAAGACTTATATGATATTATCATCTCACGATCACTCGAGATAAATTCCATGAAGTGATACAAGTGAGCGTGGGTTTATTCCAATACTCATGACTTATGAGCACTCATGAACGTTGTAGCAACCATTTCTACGTCTAAACACCTTTAGCCATCTACAAACCCAATTCATGACAATCTTGATTCATACCTACTTCCGACATATGACCGATTGTGGAGGTTTGAATAAATTAATTATTATGGAAGTCAAAACATGCAAAACTGAAATGTGACAACCCGAAATTCTCGTTCGGTCAAACCCTAAAGTCAGTTACTTCAAATTATAAGTCAATTTCGTTTTTATTTGTTGTTAGCAAATTTAAAGTTCGTTTGATTATTTGTATGATTATTCTTCAAACGAACGGGTGAAAGGAAGTGTCGTCTCGAGTTTTGAAATTCCAAAACCGCAAGTACCACGTAGTTAGGAAAGTCACGGCCAAACTTTTATGGTTGGGCTGTAAATCCTTCCAAAACCGTAAACTCATGCCTTAAGCATGAGTTTACTCCCCAACACACCTCACTTCTTACTTGCAATCTCAAGAGCAAACTCCAAACACTCTCAACTACCATCCTGTCTTTCACCCGATTTCCCAAAAACGTAAGTACTTCTTGGCTTGATTTGTTGTTATATCATAACAAATAGTTATTATACATCATTTCATCCATTCTATTGTTGATTTTCATTAGATCTTCAAAACACCAAGAACACCATGAAAACACACTAGTGTTCTTGGACCTTAAACACCCAATCGAGCTCTGATCTTGTAAGTGTACTTGCTATAGCTTCTTGTATGCTTAGTATGACCCTTATAACACTTGAAAATCATCAAATAACACAAGAACAAAGTAGTTTACGGCCAAGGATGTTCTTGGGCCGTAAACCCCTTTTTAAGTGGTAAAATGGACATTAGTCCCTTCTTAAGCCTTGGATGCCATCCTTGAACCTTCCTAGAAGTGTTTAAGACCTTAAAAAACAATCAAAACATGTCCCTAAGAGATTTTACAACCGTGAACACATAATAATATGGTCATTTGGCCGTAAACTCCACAAGGTGGTCTTATTATGCCCTTAATGCTTTCCTAAGGATTGGACTTGATCATTTGATGCCCAATCATGACTTGTAAGACCTCAAAACACAATTTGGCACTTAGTACCATGATTTTACGGCCCTAAACTCGTGGGGAAATGGTCATGGGCCAAAAACTCCATAAAGGGTGGCTCATGGGCCATAAACTCCAATGCTATGTCATACAACCCTTAGGTGCAACCCTTTGGTACCTATAACACTTGAATCAAAGTGTTTCCGTGACCTACGGTGTCTTAACTTGATTAGTTTGTTATTAGTTGACTAATTAGATTACATATATGTTTATTCTATGATAACTAGGACCATTGTGTGTGTTCAAGTCCTCACTTGACACCTAGCACCTTGTCTGACACTTCCGGAGAAACCACTCACTGCAAGTGAGTTCATACCCCTTAATTAACCTTTTTAAATGTTTTTAAATGCTTTATGGGGGGGGGGGGGGGATACAAGTTGAAACATTCTAGTTATTAAATCAATCACATGTGATTAATAACTAGCATGCAAATAGATTTACTACACTTTTAGCGGTTTTACCAAACAGATTACTTCAAATGACTTTCCAAAACATTTTTACTAGTTTACAACTCTTTATCAAACTGTCTTACATACTAAATGTTTCTTTTCAAAACTCTGTTACAACTGTGTTTCTAAAACAAAGGATTCATTATACTTTAAACTGTTCTTATCGAATAAACTGTTTTCAAACTGTTTTACAAACTGACATCAAGTCACCTTTTCTTAGTTCTTAAACTCTTCAAAGGTTTTACAAAACTTATTTTATACTTTTATATTGTCAATTGCAAGCCTAGATATGTATAGTTATATAAGTAATGTTTGAAGGACTTAGGAAGGCTAACCCGCCTTATTTCCTTTTCCCCGTTGGGATGTGGTCTGGTAGGGTATCGGGTATCCATCCGTAGGTCATTTAACTATTAGTTATATATCATGTGTACATATATAGTCATAAAGGTTCTTCGAGTCAATTTAATACCCTTGGGTAGCAAGAGTATACTTCCATGTTCATACGTACAAATTATATTACTAGTAAGCTACAATAGGCGTAGTTTAGGGTTTTACTAATACTAATACTAGAACAATGAATCATACAAAGAGTCAGTTCATACATGAGTCTATACTTGCTAGATAGAGGGAACACACAATACAACTAGTACACACAGAACATTACAATACTTGCTAGATAGAGAGAATACACAATACAGCTAGTACACACAGAACATTACAATACTTGCTACATAGAGAGAACACACAATACAGCTAGTACACACTGAACATTACAATACTTGCTAGATAGAGAGAACACACAATACATCTAGTACACACAATACATTACAATACTATACAGAGAGAACATACAGGCTAGACAGAGGGAGAACATACAATACAACTAGCATACATTACATTCAGTTATGTGAGCCATTAAACGGGTCATAGAACTACCTGCCATGACCATTTTTGTATCCAAAATCTCATTAATTGAGGAGCGTATGAGTTTGCATATAGATCTATACTGGATTGACTATCCTACACCTTGCTGCTCGCTACAGTGGGACTTGCATGTCTATGGGTGCTAAATGTCATTTCTTACAACGTCTTACATCGTCGTTTTACTATTGAGTCGGTAGCAGGATACAGGCCGATCACATGTTACTTTAAATTTCATTTGGTTTAAGTTTGTTAGTACAACAGTAGTCACTTATTATAAAACTACAGTACATTATTATTTCCCCCATTACATTCACTTTGTGAATATTCACACGATGCACGGTAATGTAAATACTATATTTTTGGTTAATGATAGTTAGATTTGGGAAAATACACACTCTTACAAGAGGCACAGTCAGATACTAGATGCCTTGGTAGAAGGCTACTTTCAGTAGGAAGCGTAGGGTTTTCTAGGTTATTCAAAAATTTTACATACTCATACTTACAAATACAGTCTTACAAATACATTCTTACGAATACATTATCACAAATACAGACACTAAAATACTTATGATCTCACCAGCTTTAAATCTGATACTCGCTTTCAAAATAACTTGTATCCGCAGGTCAACAATAGACAGGTACCGATGCAAGGTTTAGAGAAGATGGAGCTCGTTCAAGACTCATCTTTCATTTTGATTCATACTTTAGTGTCTATTAAACATGTCAGAACACTTGTATTAAAATTATATTATTAATGCAATGGGTGATATTGTTGCTTGTTTATTACTATTCATTGTTGTGATACTATACATGACGTCCTCCGCCCCAGAACGTTTCCGCTGTTCTTGGTTTTGGGGTGTGACATGAAACAATAGTAAACAATTGACAATGATAGCAACACTTTACTTATAAATAAATCACAAATTTTATTCATCATCAAACGTCGATTACGTTTTACAAGTTTCAAAAAAGGCTATCTAATCTATAAAACTAATATTGTCCCTCAGCCCGATGCGCCTCACATGCTGTAAATGCTTAACCTTTGTCAGTCCCTTCGTAAAGGGATCTGCAAGGTTCTCATCTGACGATACCCTCTTTGCCACGAGGAGTCCTTCTTCTATCTTGTGTCTTATGAAGTGATATTTTCTATCAATGTGTCGGGATCTGCCATGATATCTCAGTTCCTTGGCTAAGGCAACCGCACTATTGCTGTCAAAGAAAATCTCCATAAGCTCCTTAATAACTGTTACAACTACAAGGTCTACGATGAAGTTCTTTAGCCATCTCGCCTCCTTCGCTGCTTCACTCGCTGCTATATACTCTGATTCACAAGTCGAATCAGCCATCGTCTCCTACTTGGAACTCTTCCAAGAGATTTCCCCTCCATTTAGGGTAAAGACCCAGCCCGACTGAGAGCGGAAGTTATCCCTATCAGTCTGAAACTAGCATCACTATACCCTAATACTCTCAAGTCATCACTCCCACCAAGGGTAAGGATCCAATCCTTAGTCCTCCGTAGGTACTTGAGAATGTTCTTTACCGCGGTCCAATGAGCATTGCTAGGGTTCCCCTGATATCTGTTGACCATGCTCAAAGCAAAGGCCACATCAGGGCAGGTACAAGTCATAGCATACATGATCAAGCCTACAACGGAAGCATACGATAATCGACTCATTTCTGCTATCTCAGCCTCTATACTCGGACTCTGAGTCCTACTCAGTTTGGTATTGCATTGGATCGGTAAATCTCCTTTATTGGAATTCTGCATGTTGAACCTATACAACACCTTATCCAAGTAGGTACTCTGACTAAGTCCAATTAGTCTTTTACTCCTTTCTCTTAATATCCTTATCCCTAGGATATAGGCAGCTTCCCCTAGGTCCTTCATAGCAAAGCACTTCCCAAGCCAGGACTTAACCTCCTGCAAGGTTGGGATCTCATTTCCTATAAGTAGTATGTTATCTATATATACAGTACCAAGAAGCTAACTATACTCACACTAGCTCTGACATACACGCAAGACTCATCTTCACTTCTCGAGAAGCCAAACTCTTTAACCTTCTTATTGAAACAAAGATTCTAGCTACGAGATGCTTGCTTTAATCCATAAATGGATTTCTTAAGCTTGCACACTCTATTAGGGTATTCTGCACTAACAAAACCCTCTAGCTGATTCATGTACACATCCTCAGCCAACTTTCCATTAAGAAAAGCGGTTTTGACATCTATTTGCCGTATTTCATAATCATGAAATGCAACAATGGCTAGCATAACCCTAATAGACTTAATCTTTGTTACCGGTTAGAAGGTTTCATCATAATCAATACCCTGAGTCTGAGTAAAAGCCTTTGCAGCCAGTCGAGCCGTATAAGTGTGCACTTTTCCTTCCATGTCGGTCTTCTTCTTGAAGATCCATTTGCACCCGACTGTTTTATGGCCTGGTACATTTTCAACCAAGTTCCAAACTTGATTGTCATACATGGACTGTATCTTGTTGTCTAGAGCCTCCTTCCATTTAGCAGACTCCGGGCCTGCCATGGCTTCCTTAACACTGCTAGGTTCATCCAAATTTACCAATGTACTATCGCTGATAAATGTATCACCTTCTGTAGTAATATGAAAACCATAATAAAACTCAGGTGTGTTCCTAACCCGTGTGGAATGCCTCGGAGGTACATACTCGTCAGCTGGCACAACAGGAGTTTCCTCCTCAGGTTGATTGCTAGTGTCTGAGGTTCCTTCACCAATTGATTCTTGAATTTCTTCAAGGTCAATTTGCCTCACAATGTCTCCTTGGCTTATAAACTTTTTTTCTCTCTCTCTCTCTCTCTCAAGACTCCTCTTCTTACTACAAAGACCACATTCTCACTGGGCCTGTAGAAGAGATAAACGAAGGATTTCCGTGGGTAGCCGATAAAAATACACCTTTCACTTCGGGGTTCGAGCTTGTCATGAGTTTCACACCTCACGAAAGCCTCACAACCCAAATCTTGATGTGGTCAAAATTGGGAAGCTTCCCAATCCACATTTCATGAGGTATTTTGGTAACCTTCTTTGTAGGGACTAGATTAAGGATATGGGCGACAGTCTCTAAGGTATACACCCAAAAAGAGATTGCTAGCGAAACTCGACTCATCATAGAGCGAACCATGTCTAAGAAGGTTCGATTACGCCTCTCATCTACACCATTTAGCTGTGGTGTCCTGGGAGGAGTCAATTGTCGGACAATCCCACACTCCTTAAGATTGTCAAGGAACTCGGTACTAAGATACTCACCACCTCGATCAGATCGAAGCATCTTAATGTTCCTGGCCAATTGATTTTCTACTTCCTGTTTAAATTCTTTAAAGCATTCAAAGGTTTCTGACTTATGTTTGATTAAATAGACATAACCATATCTACTAAAATCATCAATAAAAGTCTCATAATATCGATTAGCATCCCTTGTGGTGGTTTTGAATGGTCCACACACATCAGTATGTATTGGGTCCAAAAAACCCTCACCCCGTTCACAAGTACTAGTGAAGGGTGATTTTATCATCTTTCCAAGTAGACAATATTCACAACTATCATCCGATTTAAGGTCACATGATTCCAAGACTCCATTCTTTTGGAGTTGGCCTATGTGTTTCTTGTTTACATGTCCAAGACAACAATGCCACAATGATGCTTTATCTAGGCTAGTAGAAGAATCAATATACAATACATTATTTCCTAAGTTATCTACAACCGACACAGTTTCATACACACCACCACAAGGCAATGCTTTAAAATAAAACACACTATTAAAGAAAGCATCAATACCACTACATTCGTTATCAAACAAAAAGGTAAAACCTTGTTTGTACAAGCCATGAAAAGAAATAATATTTCTAGTCATTTCAGACGAGTACACACATTTATTCAAATCTAATTTTAACCCATTATTTAGCAACAAAGTATAAACTCCAATCTTGGAAACAGGTGAAGCCTTCCTATTCCCCATGATCAAGTTGATCTTCCCATGCTCCACATCCTCACTTCTTCTTGGACCCTACAAATCAGAACATATGTGAACACCACATCCTGTATCAAGCACCCAAAAGTTAGAATATGGTGAGTTATTAGACAATATTGTGTAAATACCTGCGTGGGTGGGTTTCACTTTCCCACCCTTCAGATCCTGCAAGTACTTAGGGTAGTTTCACTTCCAGTGCCCCTTGTCCTGGCAATAGTAGCAATCAGCATCCTTGGGAATGGCAGGAGTGACAGAACCGCTCTTGGTCCTTGATGAGGAGCCTTCAAGAGACTTTCCCTTGGTACCCTTCGAAGGGGACTTCCTCTTTTTCCCTTTGCCTTGCCCGATAGCTAAAACAGGGGTAGATGTTGGAGTAGGAGTAGTAGGGGTAACAACCGACTTGCCCTTAAGACCGATTTCAGTGGTCTTCAAGAGTCCTTGAAGTTTGCTAAGAGTAACTTTCTCCTTGTTCATATGATATGTCATACGGAATTGGTCATAGAAAGAAGTTAAGGAGTGCGAAATGATATCAATTTCCAACTCCTCGGGGAAGTTCACATTTAGCTTGAGCAAACGGTCCACATACCTTTGTATCTTTTGCATGTGGCCTGTGATGGATTCACCATCCTTCATGCGAGTTGTTATCATGGAGGAGATTATTTCATACCGCTCCTAACGAGCACTCTGATGGTACCTTTCCATCAGGTCTTGGTGCGTCTCAGAAGGGTAAAAGTCCTCATAGGACTTTTGGAGCTCGGCTGTCATCGTGGCCATCATGATGCATGCTACCTTAGTAGTATCTCTCTCATGCGTCCTAAATTCAACAACCTCCTCAAGAGTAGCAGTGGACTCATCATGCTACTTTAACTCCTTATCGAGGACGTATTCTTTATCCTCATAATGAGTAACCATCCTAATGTTCCTAATCCAGTCCATGAAGTTGGAACCAACAAAGATGACTCTCCCACAAAGATTCATGAGAGAGAAAGAGCCAGTTGGGTTAGAGCCCGAAGCATTGTTGTTGGAAGACATCTGAAAGAAGAAATCAAGTTTAGATTAGATATATAGAGTCCTTAATTAGACACCCAAATGTAATATTAAGGCTAGGATCCAATCACAATATATTATACTTAGAAGAGGGATGCCGTAATATAAGTAATAACATATTTGAAAGGTAGGTGAATAACGATTCACAAATTTCCACCATGAAAAACAAAATGAATTATTAGGTTTTAATTGGATTTGAAATTCCTAGATTCTTTTGAGATTCATTGAACTTTTCAATGGCATGTTTCAATCTCGATTGTGCCCTTCATGTTTTGTGACTGGGATGCCGAGGATCACAAAACAAGGTGTGAATAACTATGCTAATTCACTTGGTACCCTTAATATTATCTCCTAATCAATGTGCCGGTTAAACACACACGCTCCATTGATCTATGACAAACATTAAGTCACCCTTTGTGATCCTTACTAGTCCAAGTTAGTGTGTCGGTTAACCACACACGCTCCACCAACGACTTGGTAAGGTACAAAGTGTGAATTCCATGGACTAGCACCATGTTCACATTCTTCCTGAAGTAACTAAGATTGGAAATTAAAAATATTTAGTTACTTTATAATAATCATTATACTTTTAATGAGAATTTAAAGTCATTGTCATACCCGTTCGGCTAACGACCCTCCACCGATCAAGGAAGCGGTGGGTGAGAGTGGACACCCATTAAGCTTCCATTTTATAGGCAACAACCTTATACCCCTCTTATAGACAAACTTCGTGAATGAGGCCTACTAACGGTAAAACGACGTATTCTTATATATATATATATATATATATATATATATATATATATATATAATTAACCATTAATGTTATAAATAATATAAGTGTTAAATTTTAACTATTAAAACTATAAGGGTTGGAATTAAAGTTTATTAAAGTGTGTGAAACTTTACAAATTCCAAAACTTGAGGGCAAGTTTTATAACCATTCACAACTTTTCATTTCATAACTTATGAATTAAAGGTTCATAAAAATGAGGACTCTTCATTTTTATGTAACTTATGTGTTTTAAATGTGTGTTTAAAAGAAGCGACCTTTGGATATCCATAACTTGAGGACAAATTATGGACTCCATTAAAACACATAAATGATCAAGAATTAATCCTAAACAATTCAGCAAATAATTCCTATCATCTTCTAAATTCATAAGAACATGTACATGATCATCAAAGTTTCAAGAATTATATGAACACATACAAAGCATGAAATTTTGATATAAGCTATTGTAAATGGATTAGAACAACTATTACACCAACTAAAACAAGTTTTGAAACACCTAAACAGTTTAGGGTAATGTTTCTAGTCCATTTCCAGCAGCAAAAGTCGAAAATCTGCATTCTGAGGCTTCTACTCGTTGAGTGCACGAACCTACTCGACGAGTAGGATTTATTTGGTCATGGACTCGGCGAGTCCCCCCACGGACTCGGCGAGTTCATCATGCAGACAGCAAGAAAATCAACTTTTTTTTTTTTACTATTTTACATGAAGTATCAAACAAACTAGCCTAGTCTCTGATACCACTATTGGGTTTTGAGCATTCTAACACTTCCTAAGTGTACATGCAACCCTAATAAACCTTGGATCTATGTTTGTCTAAGGTACATGCAAAATATCATTTTCCAAGGTCTATAACCTATCTAGCATGGCATGGGGTACTTTTAAACATAAAAGAACTAGATGAATTACATACCTTTTGTTGATTGTTGATTCCTTGGAGTTTGAGAGCCACGCACCAATAATGTGAATGCCTCAAATGGAAATCACAAATCACCACAAACTTGGAAAATGTACAAGAGAGTATACTAACACTTAGAAATCGGCCACCACTATTACACATACACACACACACTAGGGTGCTATTTGATGCAACATAAGCTTGTTTATATAGTGTGCATGGTTAGGGTGAAACCTTAATAACCCATGTATTTTCCTTTCCAAGGATCCATGGGTTAAAAGCTCCATGGATCATCAATGGACTTCCATATAAGCTTAGCCCATTAACAAATGAGTATTAGCCCACACCATATAAATGTAATAGCCCATGATTTAATTAGTCTTCCTTTTAATCACTAACTTAATTCATAATTAATTCAAGATTAAAACTAATTGAATAATGTGACTTTATATTAATATATTACAACTTATAATATATTAATAAATCGTAAGTATACAATTCTCATAAAATTATCCATAAATAGTTTGGGTGAAGTGCAACCCGAATGGACCATGCCGGGTCGGGTCAAGTATATACCAAATAAGTTATGGACTTAGACACCTTATCCAACACTTTATTAGTGCGAAAGTGGTTTTGGTATTGATTCAAATTCCATTATCCCTAGCCCTTGAAGGATTCTATTAAAGTTGGTCTCGAGAAGGGCCTTTGTGAATATGTCAGCTAACTGATCAGTGGATCTTACAAAATATATGTCGAAATTGCTATCTTCCATGTGATCCTTGGTGAAGTGATACCTCAGTGCTATATGTTTCGTCTTGGAGTGCTGCACTGGGTTGCGACAAATACAAATTGAACTTTCAGAGTCACAATAAAGAGAGATTCGTTTCATAGTCAATCCATAATCATGAAGCTAGCTTTGAATCCAAATGACCTGAGATGTGCACGAAGCTGCAACTATGTATTCTGCCTCAGCTGTTGATAGTGAAACATGTTGGATAAGGTGTCTAAGTCCATAACTTATTTGGTATATACTTGACCTGACCCGGCATGGTCCATTTGGGTTGCATCTCATACAAACTATTTATGGATAATTTTATGAGAGTTATACACATATGTTTATTAATATATTATAAGTTATAATATATTAATATGAGATTATGTTATTTAATTAGTTTTAGTCTTAAATTAATTATGAATTAATTTAGAGATTAAAAGGAAGACTAATTAGATTATGGGCTATTGGTTTTATATAGTGTGGGCTAATGCTCTTTTGTTAATGGGCTAGGCTTATATGGAAGTCCATGGATGATCCATGGAGCTTTTAACCCATGGATCCTTGGAAAGGAAAGGTCATGGGTTATTAGGGTTTCACCCTAACCATGCACACTATATAAGCATGCTTATGGAGCATGAAATGGTGCCTAAGTGAAACTAGTGTAACTAGTGTGTATGAGCTTGTGTGTGGCCGAAATATACAAGTGTATACACTCTCTCAAAGTTTTCCAAGAGTTTGTGGTGTTTTGTGATTCCATTTGAGGCATTCACACTACTGGTGCTTGGCCCTCAAACTCCTCAAGAACCAAACTCATCAAAAAGGTATGTAATCTCTTCTAACTCTTTATGTTGAAATGTTCCCCATGCCATGTTAGATAGGTTATAAACCTTGGAAAAATTATTATTTTGCATGTATTTAGACAAACATAGATCCAAGGTTTATTAGGTTTGCATGCACACTTAGGAAGTGTTAGATTGCTCAAAACCCAATAGTGGTATCAGAGCCTAGGCTTGCTTGTTTGAATACTTGATGCAAATTGCTGAAAATCGAAGATTTTATGCTGTCTGCACAGCTGACTCGCCGAGTCCATGAAGGGACTCGACGAGTCCAAGACAAAATTCATCCAACTCGGCGAGTTGGTTCATGCACTCGACGAGTTGGACCCCCAGACATCATATCTTCGAGTTTTGGTGTTGGAATTGGTCTAGAATTATTACCTTAAACTGTTTTGGATTCATAAAACTTGTTTTTGATGTGGTAATGATGGTGGTGGACCAATTTCAAAGTTATAATCAAAATTTCAAGTTTATATGTGTTCATATGATTCTTGAAATTGTTGATGTGGATGTTCATGTTCATATGTGTTTTGTTAGATCAAAGGAATTATTTGCAAATTATTTGTTAGTTAATTCTTGATCTTAATGTGTTTTAATGGAATTCATAATTTGTCCTTAAGTTATGGAATTCCAAAAGGTTTTTTTTTAAATGTTTTTTTTAAGAAATCATAAGTTACACTTTTGAAGAGTTTTTCTAATAAATGCTTTTATGGACTTCATAACTTGTCCTCAAGTTATGGATTTCCAAGAGAATCTTCATTAAAAGTATTAAACACTTAATTAAAACTCATAAGTTATGAATATCCAAAAAGTTTATGAATTGTTCAAAACTTGCCCTCAAGTTTTGGAATTTGGAAAAGTTTCACACACTTTAATAAACTTTAATTCCAACACTTAGAATTTTAAAAGTTAAAATTCAACACTTATACTATTTATAACATTAATGGTTATATATATATATATATATATATATATATATATATGCGTGTGTGTGTGTGTATGTATAAGAACAAGTCGTTTTACCGTTAGTAGGCCTCATTCACGAAGCCGGTCTATAAGGTGGGTATAAGGTTGTTGCCTATAAAATGGCGACTTAATGGGTGTCCACTCTCACCCACCGCTTGCTTGATCGGTGGAGGGTCATTAGCCGAACGGGTAGGACAATGACTTTAAATTCTCATTAAAAGTATAATGATTATTATAAAGTAACTAAATATTTTTTTTTAATTCCCAGTCTTAGTTACTTTAGGAAAAATGTGAATTTAGTGCTAGCCCATGGAATTCACACTTTGTACCTTACCAAGTTGTTGGTGGAGTGTGTGTGGTTAACCGGCACACTAACTTGGACTAGTAAGGACCACGAAGGGCGACTTAATGTATTTCATAGATCAATGGAGCGTGTGTGGTTAACCGGCACATTGATTAGGTGATAATATTAAGGGTACCAAGTGAATTGGTATGGTTATTCACACCTTGTTTTGTGATCCTCGGCATCCCAGTCACAAAATTTGAGAGGGCACACTCGAGATTGAAACATGCCATTGAACAGTTCAATGAATCTCAAAGATCTAGGAGTTTCAAATCCAATTAAAACCTAATAATACATTTCGTTTATCTTGGTGGAAATTAGTGAATCGTCATTCACCTACCTTCAAATATTTTATAGCTTGGATTACGGCATCCCTCTTCCAAGTTATAAAATATTGTGTTGGGTCCTAGCCTTAATATTTCATATTGGGTGTTATATTAAGGACTTTGAATCAACTAATTTGATTTTCTCCCATTATAGATGTTTTGTTCAGATAACTATGATCTTCCCAAATCTCTTGAAGATGGTGCCCCTCAACATCATGCTTCACTTCCTTTACCTCCTCCATTTATTCTCCCAAACCCACAAGTTCTTCAAAAGTTTAAAGTCACTCAACCCCTATTGGCAAGCATAGTCTATGTGTGCTCACATCTTGGAGATAAAGTCACATATTGATAAGCCGGGAGAGTTGGGTGTCAAAGTCTCGTGAAAGTTGGATGTTCAATCACTTTCTTAGTAACATAGTGAGTCTCTTTGGGACTACTATGAGACAGACTATGACACGAGCCTTAATGATCTCATCTATTTTCTCAGTGTTGCAGATTCAGCAATGATTTGGAACACTAGTAAAGAAAATTTTATTAGAAGATCAACTTCCCAAACCTTAAATGGACATTGACAATGGTAGCATTGGATATCTAGAAAAGCATTTCTCTTCCCAATGGAAAGGGATCGGCCCTAGTCAACTCGGTTGACCAAATGGTAAAAAGAAAGGCTAAGTCTGAGATAGTCTCATGTGCCATTACCAAAGGGTCCATGTGTTTTGTTGCCAAAGGAAGGGGCATTGGTTGCGAAGCTGCCCTATTCACCTAAAAGGTCATAAGGTTGATCAAGTCAAGAGGTTTGACTCTACTTCGGGTAAAGTCCACTGTCTAACTCTATTAAGTTCCTATTTGAAGATTCTTATTACATAATGTGAATGGGTCACATGCTGATGTTTTAAGAATCAACGAAAAGATAGGAAGCTTAAAGTAAGTATACGTTGATTCTGATTGCGGAGGTGGGTTTCGATCGCATGGTTCGGTAATCAGAATTTTGAGTTGTTACTTAAGAGTTATAATACATTGCTTATGAATAGATAACAACAAGGTTTTCATGTGGATCGTAAGGATAAGTTTTTCCGCAAAGTTTTAAAATAAAAGAAAAAAAGGGTTTTAATTTTATTTATTTTAAAAATATCCTTACAATGGCATCTGTGGAAAATTGTTGCTTATATGTTTCCAGTAATAGCAATATTGGAAAGTGGATTTGATTCTTTCATTCGTGGTAGTGTCTGAATTTACCAAATGAAGAAAGTTTTTCATCACCCAAGTTTCAATTGGACAGAAACTTGGAATCATACAAGTTGTATTGTATGATGAATGAGAATTTTCATCTTTGAAAATTAAGACTAATTCTTTGATCACATGTATATGTGAGTCAATTGAAGGACTAAGGAATTAGGTACACTGGGTGTGCGCTAGTCAAGGTCCACCACAAAGATTGATTTGTCATGATTTACTAAAGATTAGTAAATATAATTATACTTATAAGGTTATAAAAATTCTGTAAAATTGGAAAGGTTACAATGTATGACAAAAACAAATGAGAAGAATCAAATTAGGCAAAAATATAAAAGTTTCTCAAATCTGAAAGGATGGGAGAGTACTTTAGTATCACAAATTCATACTCTAAGGACGTCTTAGTGCATTGTTATGGCTAAGAAGAGAGGTCATGAATTGTTGGATTGGTTAAAATCAAGAAGATGTGTCATACTTCGTTCCAAAACAATTCTTAGAGTCATACTCCAAAATTTTAACCTAGAGTGACATAAAGGAAGATTTATTAACACTAGTCAAATGTAAGAGTAAAATGTTTTCTACTCTCGTACATTTGAGATTGGTAAGTTGTGATGTCTTGGATGAGACAAAGAACAACTAAGACCAATTGTGTGAAGTGTTAGTCTTGATAAGAATCCGCACTATTCCTTGAATATTTGTTTTGTCAAGGAATGGTTCTTGACTGGGGAAACATATATGTCAAGAGGACAGTGGGAGCCTTAAAGATCTTGAAAGAGTTTCAAGATTTAATCAAGAGTAAAACCTGTAATTTATCACTAGCACACGACTTAAGGTTTGCAACCTATCGTGTTGACATAATTCTTAATTCTGTACCTACTTCAAATAAGTTGAATTTACATGTGAGTTATCAGAGTTCAACTTGGAAGCATTGGTGGGCCTTGTGCTACCAAGGTGACAAGAAACTAAGATTGAACAAGTTTAATCCATGTAAGGCTGAATTTGTCACTAACCTTGTCTTGTGATTCTGGTTTTGAAAAATTCACATGGATAGGAACTCATACACCATAAAATCTAAGTGTCATAAGGTTTTTCTCCGATTCATGAAAATGATGGTGAGGAAACGCTTTCACTAAGTAGATTTTACGTAGATATCAATTGTGTTATTTGCATTTTCAAAAGTCGTTAGTGGAGCGTGTGTGGTTAACCGGCACACTAACATGGACTTGTGAGAAATGGCAAATGCCTAAGCAATTGAGACTATGATTACGGCATCCCTTTTCATAGTTCTGAAAATTGTTTAGACACACATGTGAGCTATCTAAGAAAGGGTGTATGAATCTAAATTTCAGAAGTCCAGTAGATTTCTGGAAATATGTCAGAGCTAGTGCGAGCATAAGTGTTATGCTAATAATCATCGTGTTAGTGGGAGCATGATAATTATGATTACTATTATTGCAAGCTAGCAATGTTAATTATAGAAAAACAAAGTTTCAATTCGTGAAGTTGCAGGGGTTGAAAAGTTGTTTTGCTATAATTAAGGGAGAGGAAATTATACTTCATTTCAATTCTAGAAGCTTATGTTGAGATTTTAATCATCTTTAGTCAAGGCTATATGTATGAATTTTATGTCTGAATGGTTCGACTTAAGGAAATTCTATATATATTGCGTTCTCAAAATTCAATTATGACTACAACATCCCTCTTCATAGTTAAATTTTGAAAACATGGCAAATAAAAAAATATTGTAGCAAGAGACTGGTCTAGTATCATGTCTTTATGTGAGACATCATGAATCGTGTCCTATATGCTTCGGATATAGGATCGATTTCATGTGCTATAACATTCATCCTTTCTAAATTTTCCAAATGCTCAGGGCATTTAGAAGGGAAAAGTCTAGAAATGGATATGACTAAAGTGATTAAGCAATTATCGAGGACAATCTGAGGTTCGCCAAAGATTGGTTGCTCAGGGAAAGTTGGAAGTATAATGTAAGTTGTCGGAAAGGACCGTATTGACATGTTCTGAAAAGAGGTAACTCTTACTCGGAAGTGATAGTCAAAATGGGACTATGGAAATTTCTACATAGGTGGAAGTTATTCAATCTGTGTAAGATTAGAAAACTTTAATGCAAGAAGGATGTTCAAAGCAATGTACTTTGAATATGAGACTTCGTTTCCATAGAGTTGATCTTCTTTGGAATACTCTGTAATGACTGATGACAAAGTTTTGGTGACTTTGTGCATAACCATTATGAGAGGATCAGTGCATATAAGTTTAAAATCTAATTTTTGGTAAATGGTAGGAATTAGGAATTCATACATTTACAATAAGGATTTGGGATTGTGAATTGAGTATCATTGGAATCATGTTCAATTGATCTACATCACAATGTAAGGATCATAGACAAACATAGTGTGCATACTTGGAGTATGGCATAACTATTGTTTAGAAAAAACACAGTGTACATGCTAGGAGTATGGTACGACTGTTGTTTTTATTCAAGTCTTAAGTTGATTGTTTGAAACATTATACAATGAATAATGTGTAATCAATATGGTGATAAATAAAAGGTGGTCTATTTATATTCAAAAGGGTTCTGAGACCATATTGGATTCGATTATTATTGTGTTTCACTTTGCATGTTTTGACTTCCAAAATAGCTAGGTTATTCTTTCCGAATGACTAAGTTATTTAAACACTCCACAGTCGTTCATATGTCGGAAGTAGGTATGAATCAAGACCGTCATGAATCGAGTTTGTAGATGGCTAAATGGGTTTAGTCATAGCAATGGTTGCTACAACATTCATGAGTGCTCATAAGTTATGAGTATTGGAATAAACCCACGCTCACTTGTATCACTTCATGGAATTTATCTCGAGTGATCGTGAGACGGTAATATCATATAAATCTTCAAACCTAGAGATATGAGTTGTTACCTATGAGTTGGTTGTGCATTGATTGCACGTAAACGCATCAGTAACTTGATGTTATAAAACGTGCCTTTGTGTACAATTCAACAAGTAGTAGAACAAGTATATGAGTTGAAGTTTATCTGTTCCTTCTAGAAATAGAAGCGATATCTGGGCCCCTCGATGATTTTGTTGTGACCTATGTACCGGCCGGTCAGAACTAAATTGATGTGTTCGATTAAGTTCTTTGTCAAACAAATCGAAATCGGGAAACAAACTGATGGACAATAAGTACGATGTTGTTCCATGTATTTGTCCAACTGATATCATGAGGACAGAGGATTATATGATCACTTATCTAAAATGGCGCTTCATAGTTCAACAGAGTCTTCATAGTTCAACGGAGTTTTCGAGAGCTACGATTGCTGGTTGGTTCCTGAAGTAACATACGCAAATATAGTTATTAGACTTATCCAAGTGGGAGTCTGTTGGATAAGGTGTCTAAGTCCATAACTTATTTGGTATATACTTGACCCAACCCGGCATGGTCCATTTGGGTTGCATCTCATCCAAACTATTTATGGATAATTTTATGAGAGTTATACACATATATTTATTAATATATTATAAGTTATAATATATTAATATGAGATTATGTTATTTAATTAGTTTTAGTCTTAAATTAATTATGAATAAATTTAGAGATTAAAAGGAAGACTAATTAGACTATGGGCTATTGGTTTTATATAGTGTGGGCTAATGCTCTTTTGTTAACGGGCTAGGCTTATATGGAAGTCAATGGATGATCCATGGAGCTTTTAACCCATGGATCCTTGGAAAGGAAAGGTCATGGGTTATTAGGGTTTCACCCTAACCCTGCACACTATATAAGCATGCTTATGTAGCATGAAATGGTGCCTAAGTGAAACTAGTGTAACTAGTGTGTGTGAGCTTATGTGTGGCCGAAATATACAAGTGTATACACTCTCTCAAAGTATTCCAAGAGTTTGTGGTGTTTTGTGATTCCATTTGAGGCATTCACACTATTGGTGCTTGGCCCTCAAACTCCTCAAGAACCAAACTCATCTAAAAGGTATGTAATCTCTTGTAACTCTTTATGTTGAAATGTTCCCCATGCCATGTTAGATAGGTTATAAATCTTGGAAAAATTATTATTTTGCATGTATTTAGACAAACATAGATCCAAGGTTTATTAGGGTTGCATGCACACTTAGGAAGTGTTAGATTGCTAAAAACCCAACAAAACACATGTTTGTTTTCTTGGATTGCTAACTACCCAATTTACCATCAAGAAATTGGCATCCACCAGTCGTGCTTTTTCTATCTAAGCCACATCCACCAAGATCAGCATCCAAAAAGGCTTGAACAAAGAAGCCAGAGTTTGCAGGATACCATATGCCTAAAAAAGAGGTTCATTTTAGGTATCTAAAAATATTCTTCACTGACACCATGTGAGGTTCGCGAGGGTTTGCTTGGAACCTTGCACAATAACAAACGGAAAACATAATATCCGGTCTACTAGCTGTTAGATACATTAAAGAACCGATCATCTGACGATAAATGGTCATATTCGCAACTGGTTTTTCCAGAGATGGCTTAAGTTTTGTTCTGAATGCCATTGGAACCTTCACTTTAGAGTCACCCACCATGCCAAACTTAGAGAGAAAAGTTTTCATATATGCTTCCTGATTAATGAAAATACCTTCTGGTCCCTATCTTATATTCAATCCAAGGAAAAAGTTAATAGGACCCATTGAGCTCATCTCAAACTTAGTTTCCATCAGCTTTCAAAATTTAGCTATGAGGTTGGGATTAGTAGATCTGAAGATGATGTCATCAACATAAATTTAGACAAGCATCAAATGGTCACCCTCTTTCTTACGAAGAAGGTTGTGTCAACCGAACCTTGTTTAAACTTAGACATTTTAAGGAAACGAGTAAAAGTTTCATACTATGTCTCGGAGCTTGCTTCAAACCATAGACTTCCTTGTCCAAAATATAGTATTGATCAGGACAATTTTCATTCACAAACCCAGGTGGTTGCTCTACGTATATGGTCTCTTCTAATTCTCCATTTAGGAAAACACATTTAACGTCCATCTGAAACACCTTGAAATTCTTATGTGCTGTATATGCCAGGAATATATGAACATATTCCAACCTTGCAACAGGTGCGAAGGTTTCTTCGTAGTCGATACCCTCTTCCTGGAAATACCCCTTAACCATGAGTCTTGCCTTGTTCCTTATAACATTTCCTTCTTTGTCAAATTTGTTATGAAATGCCCATTTTAAACCTATAACTGATGCTTCAGGTGGAGTAGGAATTAGCCTCCAAACTTTGTTTTGTTCGAACTCATTGAGTTCTTCTTGCATCGCTTGCACCCAATCAGAATGATCAAGAGAAGTGTTGACAGTTTTTGGTTCTATTTTGGACACAAATGAATTGAACATACAGAATTCCACTTTGGAGAATAAAGCAGTTTGTTTCACTTTTATTTGAGATCTCGTAAGAACACCTACAGAAGATTCACCAATGACTTGGGTTTTGGGGTGATCTTTGGTCCACTTGAACAGTGGAGGATAATTTGGATCATAGGAGGGGTCCAATTCAGCATTTACTTCCTCGAACTCTGACTTAACATCTGAATCATCATTCACGTCCTTGTTCTCCCCCTCGAATGATGAGTGATCTTCTTCATTAGGAATTGAAGTGTCTTCTTCACCCTATGATGGAATGTTTGATTCTTCCGTAGTTGGTTGCTCCCCATGAGGAGGTGCATCAGAGTCAGAATCCTCCCCCTAGACTGGAGTTCTCGTGTCTTGAGGCATGTTCGTAGTTGGTGGCTGATTATCCATGAGTTTCATGGCTTCATCTATTATCTTCTTCAAAATATCGACTTTGTTGTCAGCAGGTTTTGCTTCATAGGAAATAGCCTTCTTAGGTTCGTCAAATAGAAGCATGAATTCGTCATAAAGATTAGCCAAGGGAATAGCCACTTGGTTCGTTGAAGGAAAGATCTCTTTTTCTTGACAATCATTCGCTTGAGTCTTTTTTAATTAATTAGCATAAAATGTGACATAATAGGTTTCTTCAATCATTTTGGATCTTTTGTTGAGAACCCTATATGATTTTGATGTTAGCAAATATCCTAGAAAAATCCCTTCGTCAGCGTTCTCATCAAACTTGTTTCGTTGCTCCTTGGAATTGAAAATAAAACACCTGGAACCGAAAACATGAAAGAATTTTACATTCGGTTTTCGTTTATTGATGATTTCATAGGGAGTAATAGCAAATATTTTGTTGAGAAGAGATGTATTTTGAGTAAAACAGGCAGTGGCAACAACATCAGCCTAGAAGTAAAGCGGCAGTGATGCAAACAAAAGCATGGTCCTTGCTACTTCACACAGTGAACAGTTTCGTCTTTCAACGATCCCATTTTGCTATGGAGTATAAGGAGAAAAAAAATTATGAGATACTCCCTTATCAGTGAGGAATTCTTCGAATGCTTGGTTCTTAAACTCCATACCATGTCGCTTCGAACATTGCGAACCACCTTTCACAGTTGTAAATCAATTTGCTTGATGAAATCTTTAATCTTAGGAGTTGCTTCAGACTTCTGCTTAAGAAAGAGCACACAAGTGAAGCGAGAAAAATCATCTATAATTAAGAGAATATTCTTATTACCACCAATACTTTCGATTGCAGATGGGCCACAAAGATCGATGTGAAGAAGTTCGAGTGGCTCAATAACCTTCTCGTTCACTATTGTTGGATGAATTTTCTGGCTTTGCTTTCCTAATTCGCAGGAGGAAAATAGATGATCCTTGTCATACTTCAAGAGGGGAAGACCTCGCACACGATCACCAAGAACCAGCTTGTTGATATCTTTGAAATTAAGGTGCGAAAGTATCCTATTCCACAACCAACTATCGTGTATAGCAGCCTTAGTAAGTAGACATATAGAAGGATTCCCTCGTATTGGATTTATGTTTAATGGATACATCTCGCCTTTGCGTTTCGATTTAAGAAGCGTTGTTTTTGTCTTCTTTTCAATAATTTCTGATCCTTCATCATCAAACGAGACCTTTAATCCTGTACCAACAACCAACTGTGAAACACTTATCAAGTTGTGTTGCATCCCTTCCACATATGCCACTTTGCGAATTGAGAATTTGCCATTAGTAATCGTGCCATAACCTTTGATTTCTCCAAGTACATTATTACCGAACTTCACAAGACCACCATTCTTCAGATCCTTGTATTCTCTCAGCTCCTCCTTTCTTTCTGTCATGTGATGTGAGTAGCCACTATCGATATACCATTACGTATCAAACTCTTCATCACAAATAACCTGCAAAGGTTAAGAAGATTTAGGAACCCAAAGTTGCTTGAGTCCTTGTGAGCTTTTTACAGGAAGAGAAAATGAAATAGCAAGATCAACCATAAATGTTCTTTTAACTAATGTAGTTTCATCTTTTCTTTTTATGGTGAAAACTTTTATTTTATTGTTATGTATTTTCTCTTTTTCAGAATCAAATTCATTTTTTTATCTTTAGTTTGATTCTTGATGAATTCTCTCTTAAATTTCGTAGGGTTAGTAGTCGTTTTCTTAGTTTGAACTTTCGAATTCGAGACTATCTTTCCCTTTCCTTTGACATCCTTGGGTGATACAGATGTGGGAAGAGATTTTGGTTTCTCAGTGTAGTTCTTAATAAGAGAGGATTTTTGAATAACGTTCGCTTTTGATTTGCAGGAGTGAAAATTCGAACACTGACTAGGACTTACTTGCGAACGAGCTTTCGTACTATAATTTGAATATTTTTCTCTGTGAACGTAGTTAGAATTTTGGGATTTCCAAAAGTTCTTCCTTTCAATGAGATTATTCTGATATCTCCAATCCCTTAAACGTTTTTGCTCAACGAGTTGTTTAGCAGACTTGTGAACATTTACTTGAGGTCTCGCTTTCTCACATGAGTTTCATCATTTGCTGATTGAGGTTTGTTTTCGCTTTGAACTTCCTTGGTACCGCTTAGGCTACCCTTTTCAAATGTTGAACGATTGTTCAGTGGTTCTGCTACATATCTACCTTTAACTCTCTAAGAGGTTCTTTCAGATAAACCCTTCGTTTCATCTGCATTTTCTATTGGTGCAGACCAAAAGAATTCATCGCACCCATCTTTGTTGTCTTCATTAACGAGGGACGTAAGTTCGACTGTTTGATTTTTGTCTAGTCCTCCAGTGGCAAACACTTGATTGGGAACAATTTGTAACTTAGGGAAAACAGTTGCTTTCGCTTTTAATGTTCTTGGTTCATTTTGAGAAATACGAGCGGATTCAAATGAATTTTGTGAAATGAGAACTCTCACCTTTTCATTTTCCTTTTGAAGGAATTGCGAACAATCAAGCTCATCTTCTACAGATATTTCACTCATTTCACTGTCCTCATCGAATTCAGAAACATTTTCAACATTTAATTTATTGTCTGAACTCAATTTTGAACTGGATGAATCAAATTTCTATACAGTCTCGGTTTTGATTTTTAATTTGTCATTTGCATCAAGTAATTGTCTCAACATGTCCTTGTGGTCCTTGGACTTAATGTATGATTCAATTTTGTCAAGTCAAATTTTATAGGCCTCAGAGGTTTCATCTGATGAAACAATAGTTTCACAATCAACATCAATTTCATCTTCCTTTAATTCCAAAAATGGCAATATCATTTTATGAATTTTCTTACCAATTTCACAATCTAAGTGCAATTGAGTGATATTAAAATAAATCCTCTTAGCAATCAAACAGAAAATGTTTCTTTGTTTTAAAAGCTTCAAATTGTCTCGTTGTAAATAAATAGACTCATCCTTAGACCTAGAAAGCTCGAACTCAATATTCTTAATCCACATGCTCCGCTCCTCACTTTTTGATGACACCCTGCTCATTTTATTGGTCATGTTAGTGTTTGATATGCGAGTTTGTTTCAAACTTTCAATTATACTTGAAAATGTGAATTTTAAATCATTTAATTCGGTTTCATATTTAGATACTGGAATATTAAGAGATTCAAGAATGGAATTTACCTTATTGATCAACTGATCACATTTGCTGATCTGTGTAAGAATTGGCTGCCCAACGAAGCAGTTGACGTCCCTTCGTTCATCTGTATCTCCCTTTCTATCATCTGTTGTGTAACCTTGCATTTGTGACACACTATTTGTCACCATAGAGCATCGTCCACCCACTTACGACTCTCCTTCTTTTGCCACCAAGCTCTTTCCATGAGTGGGTTTTATGACTTCTTCATCTTCTGAATCATTGGACCATACTTCCACTCCACCAAACTCGTTTTCATCATTATTTTCATGCATAACCAGAGCAGGCATGGCATTTTAGTCTTTCTTTTTCTGCTTGATTTCCTCAAGCTTGTGAAGATGATACACCTCATCATCCTCTCCCTCTTTCTCGTTCATCTTCTTAGCATGCAATCTTTTTTTAAATGATTCCTACCATGACAGTAGTTGCAATCATATCCCGAATCACCTGCCACCTTATTCTCTTTCTTATCTTCTTCTTTCTGGAAGGTGTTCACTTTATCCTTTTTCACATTTTCTGAACTATAGCTTCTCTGCCAATTTCGGTTTTTGGAAGGAAACTTTTTCTTTGCGAATCTCGTAGGGTTTGACACCATTAGAGCATACTATTCATTTGTGAGTTCGCAGTCAAAAAGGTTAGACTTAACATCATCCTCATCAACTTGCTTTCCCTTTGCAACCAGAGCCAGCGAACCAATTCTTGAGACAACTTTTGTTTCTTTAGTAACTTCACTTTCGTGTGACTTCAAGATCCCTACCAGCTTTGCTAAGGTATAGTTTCTGAACTGTTCGTGGGCTTTCACTGTCGAAACCACTTCCATCCATTTTGACCTTAGTTCGTTCATGAATGTTACCTTTTGCTCGATGACTTCTCGTCCAATCCCATGCTTCATCAATCGGCTTAAAAGATGATTGAAACGATTGAACGTTTGACTTATATTTTCATCAGAATTTTGTACAAACGCACCAAATTCAGACAACAAGAGGGTTTGAGTTGAATGCTCCAGATCTGTGTCTGTTGAGTAAAGCTCTTTAAGCTTGACCCATATGGATTTTGTTGTATCACACGTACTAACAAGACGAAACATATCAGCCTGAAATGTAAATCTAATGATTCTCATTGCTTTGATGTTGCTTTGCAGTTTGTCTCTCTCATCTTTAGGAACTTCTTTGACATCAAGAAGAAGTTGATTGAGGCCAGTCTGAGTTTTAATCTCCCTTCTTGTTCCAGAGTGAGAAAAATTTCCAATAGCAATAGCTTGCCAGATCAAGTATCCATTATCTTCCAAACCTAAAACATAATCTTCAAAGTGAAGTGCCCAGACTTCATAGTCGCTAGGAAAGAGAATGGGAATCCTGGTTGTAGACCCAATGCTGATAATGGAATTGATTTGAGAATCATCATGCAACATTTTTAACAAGATCTTTGAAACCTGTATATGAATCGGACGTGTAAAACTTAGGGTAATATTTAAATCACAATCGTAGCATCAATAACACAGATATGATGCCTTAAAAGGATCTAATGTCAATCGCAACCCTAATAGCTTCTTTTAATAGAAGAGATGTGTATGAATTACAGTCTCCTGCTCTGATACCAATTGATGGGATTAAAATCCTTGATGATCAACAAGATTCAAACAGGTAACTATTATCTCTTATATCTTAATTCAAATTAAAATATATTTTGAATATCCTTTTGCTTCTTTGGTCTTCAATTCACCAACTAAGGCTTTTAATATGAACCCATGTAAAAATAATAAGCCAGACTTAGGGAGCCTAGTAAGAATTAGTAAGCATTACTTATGTTAAACATCTAATGAGAAAATGTGATATTCAGTAACCCAAACTCAATGCAAAACACATTAATAATATTTAAAACTCAACTATTTCTAGTTAATTTATTAATTGTATAATAAATTAACAACTCATTGTATCTCTCTCTCTCTCTCTCTCTCTCTCTCTCTCTCTCTCTTAAAGTCATTTCTAGCTATTTCTAGTATTGAGGGCAACCCAAAAAGGATTTTACTTTTATTCCATAAAGCTATACCAATTTAGTTATGACATTGGAGACTTATTCCAGTAGTCTCCTACTTGGACAAGTCATCAACTATAATTGCAAATATAGACTTTAAATAACCAACAAAGTGTGATTTCCATAACCATTGTCGAACTCTGATATAATTAAATGTTGCCCTTATATGGATACAAATAAATCTCATACTCCAAGATTATGTTTCCCAATTTCTGATTTATGATAACTAAATTCAGACTACAAATTAAACACATCAATTTAGTCCGGGCAAGGCCTTGCACATGAATGTCAACATCAAATCATAGATGGGCTTAAAAGTTATCTGTTTTCTATTTAAGCCAAAAGGAACTAATAAAATTTGACTACATAACCATAACGTTTAATCATCATGGCATACATGGAATTACGTTTATAACATCCATTTATGGTTGTGTTTATGTAATACCAATGGGCAACATATTTGTAAACTACAACGTATATATCTTTTCTTGAAGAATAGAAGATATTATCCTCTTAGAATTACTTGTGATTGAATCCATGAAGTAATCTCTAAGAAAACGGGTTCATCCAATACTTAAAATCCCCATTTAAGCACTCATGAGTATAGAAGCAATCTCTATGCCATGTCCAATCACACTAATACTCCATGACAATCTTAATTCAATATTGACTCCCAAATGTACGCACAATCGTGGAGTTTTGAGTAAATTAATTAATCAATAAGAAACATGCAAAATGAAAACAAAATAATAAACTGATTGTCTATAATATCATACTCCTGAATATAAATAATTCCCCATTATTTAATCACCGTAACAATTACATATTTATTGATTGTATAAATGTTCCGGTGTAATAAACTTAACAACTAAACTTTTTATCTTTTCTCATGCCTATGCCCTTAGCATGCATATATCATGACTTCCTTTTGTCATTTATTATCATTAATAAATCATCAGAAATATATTACCTTCACAACTAGATCTCCATCCTCAACTTTATCTTGGATTTAGTGGAATTTCCTCTTTCTATGCATTGACCCCATATGATCTTAAGGATCACTAGTCAATGCGATTTCACCTTCACATAATATTTCTATTGGCAATTTGTTACTTAAAACAACTCCAAGGTCCACTATGAAGTTTTCTAGTAAAGGTACACTCCTTGGATACTTCACTTCCATTAATGTAATCCGAATTATATTGTTAAGTCTACCACCATCTCCTACATGAAACATTTCATGTTACCTCGCTACAATTCAGAATGAATGTCCATTTAGACTACGAATCAGAGTCATCCCTAAAAATTTGTGTTACTACAAATCTTATTAATTATGTTCTCTACCATCTACAAGTAACCGTTTCATGGTATCTCTTTAATACCTTAAAATGTTCTTGACAATTGTCTAACAATTCATTTGAACAAATTTATGATACAATCTTACAATGCTCAAAACATTTGAAACATTAGTACAAACACTAGTTATAACATACATGATAGATCCTATATGTGAAGCATATGGGAATCGAATCATCCAATCATTTTTATGACTAGAACAAAAGACTTTGAGATTTACTCAAGTCCTTAGTATGATGCGTATGAACAATCCTTTTCATCGAATTTTCCATGTTGAAAACTTTCAACACATTATTCATATATATGCTTTGATTGAGTCCTACTAAACATTTTTATTTATACTTTTAGATTCGATTTCCAAGTATCAATGTCGCTTCACGAATTGCATCATAGCAAAATAATTCTTGAACTTTTACATTTTGTAACTTAGGCACAATCACATACAATACCAGGAAGACACCGACACTCCTACTAGCTTTAACATGTACTCAAGACTCATATGGACTTCTAGAAATATAATACTCTTTGACTCTTCTCAGAGATGCACATATTCTTGCTATGCGATGCTTGCTTAAGTCCTTAAATATACTTCTCAAGCTTACACACTTTATTTCGATACTTCCTATGTTAAAAATTTTCTAGGATGTGTCATACATCCTTCAAAAGTTTCCTGTTAAGAAAACTCATTGAAAAATCATTTTTACCATATCTTATAATCAAAGAAGGCAATAATGGCAAAAACCCCAAATAGACCTTTCCTCGGCTGTTGGTGATAATGTTTTCTCATAATCAATTTCTTGAGTCTGAGAGAAACCCGTTTCCACCAAAATAGCCTTGGAAGTGTGTACAATCCTATCCATGTTAGTCTTCATATTTAAGATCTAGTTGCAACTCACTAGTATAAGGCTAGGCTCTGAATCAACCAATTTTAAACTTCGTTATCCTTCATGGTCTGAATTTTGCTATCCTTAGAACCTTCTCTTTGGCAGCCTTAGGGCATGCCATTGGTTCCTATTAGCTCTTAATTTATCCAAATTGATAAGTATTTTATCACTATCCAACATGTCACCTTCTATTGTTAGATGAAACTCATAAAACTAGGGAGGTGCTCTAAATCTACCAAATCTATGAAAATGTCAGGTAATGTCATTTAACTAAACTGGTATTTCAACCAAGTTGAGAGCTACTACCAAATGTAGGTTCATATATATATATATATATATATATATATATATATATATATATATATATATATATATATATATATATATATATATATATATATATATATATATATATATATATATAGGAACACTCTTTTTGAGATATAAGCACCACATATTCATGGGTCTTTAAAACAAATATCAAAAGTTTTCAATGAATATACACTTGAAATAGTAGATCATGGTCATTGGTTTCTTGTCTAACGAAAGACCTTACAACACCAGACCTAAATGTGAGGGAACTTTCCAATTCCGCATTTCATAAGATGTCTGTAAACCTCCTTAGTTGGTTACAATGTTCAAAACATGCTATACTATTTCAAGTGTATATTCACCAAAAATGTAATTAGTAATGAAATACAACTCTTCATAGATAGAACCATATAACATTCTGTAACAACCCAAAATTTCCGTATCATTTATTGTAACTCTTTCGTAGTACAATTCGCGCAACCAATCGTCGTTTCCGATTTCGATTTCCGATCTTCCGTTTAATTAAGTCATTATCTGGTACACATTTAAAATGACTTAATGGGTGTTTTAATACAATTAGAAATCATTTTAACATCCAATTTTAGTGATAGGAATATTTCTAGAATTTACCGTATCGGGTTACGGTAACTCAATCGGGTACGACCAAAAACCTCGTCTAACGTCGGTATCGGGTAGAATTCCACCGTGTCCAAAACTTAAACACTATATAAACGTGTTTAAGCCTTCATTTGAAGCCTTTGGTCAATTTCTCATTTAACACTCACAACCTCTCTCCTCAACCCAAAATCAAGGTCCAAAACAAAGATTTAAGGCTTGAAATCAAAGAGGTAACACCCCTATCTTGTTATTCAACCTCTTTAGCCTTCAAATTTGTGTTTAATTTGTGTTTTGGGACCAAGAACATGAGTTTACGGCCAAGGAACTAGCTTGGGCCGTAAACTCCTATCAATGGGGTTTTTAAGCCCTAAAACCCCCTCCTAAGCAATGTTAGACATTAATAATGGCTTAATGACTTAATGGAAGGGACTTACAACAATTAAAACATTGAATTTAAGTGACAAAAGTGAGTTTATGGCCAAGACACATTCTTGGGCCGTAAACTCATATCCAAGGGGTTTTTGAGCCAATTAACCCTTCCAAATCATAGTTGGGACTTAGATATGACTTGAGGGACATTGGTTTTAGCATCTAAACACCTTAAACATGATTTTTGGGGGACAAAAGAGAGTTTACGGCCAAGACTTATTCTTGGGCCGTAAACTCCTCTTAAATAGGGATTTAGTGCCCTAAAACTTGTCCAAATGCCTTGAAACTCAACCAATGGCCTTGTGGTAAAATCTAGATGCATCTAAAAATGGTTTAAAGGTTTGAAACACAACAAAAATATCACTTATAAGAGTTTACGGCCTAGGAGCATACCCTTGGCCGTAAACTCATGAAACTTTGTCAAATGATGCATTAAACCACCCCAAATGGCTTGTTCAAATTTCTAGAATCACATGTGATTGTTTTAAGCATCAAAAACTAACTTTTCTTGGGTATAATAGAGTTTACGGCCTTAGATCATGCCTCTAGGCCGTAAACTCCAAAATGTATGCAAAATGATGTTTAAATTCATGACAAAGCTTGGAAAATTAACTAGAATCACATGTGATTGTCCCTTTGAAGCTCAAATCAATTTTCCTTGGCCATAGGTGAGTTTACGGCCGTAAACTCCTATGGTATGGCCGTAAACTCCCTTTTAAGTGTTATAATTTCATTCAATTAATTCCAAGGCATTTTAGAAATCCATTCCAATAACCCCCATGTCCATTTAAGCCATTTAAACACCCAAAACCACACCCACATGAGTTTACGGCTGTAAACTCATGTATGTGTGTGTTCAATAGTTTTAAACTCCTTAAAATGTTTACTCTTGGGGAGTAAATTCAAGTCCCAAGTCCCTAGTGCCATTACACGTCCGAAGATGTCACCCGGGTCACTCCAAACGCTCGTTTTGAGGTGTTTAACCTCATTGGAGTGTAATGTTCCATATGGTTAGTGAATGTATCCCTAATTGTATATATATGGACATTATTTCATTTTACATAGGGACATCGCGAGTAATCAAACCCCGAACCAACGTCTAGTATTCAAAACCGACACGTTTCCGAGTCCGGTGAGTTCATACCCCTACCCTTTTTCACTGTTTTCACTGTTTTCAGGGGGGAACACAAGCAAAGTACAAGGAAATTCTTGTACTCAAAACATGTTTTCAAATGTGTGTTTCATATTTCATATGCTTTTATAACTGATTACCACAACTGATGATCATTTGAACATAATACCTGTACACTGTTTTGTCCTCGGTAATACTCCACACACATACACGAGTGGAGGACTATCATATTATTACTAGTAAATTTGTTAATCCTGTATGATTGGAGACACATTCTCGGAGAACACTCCACCGAGATACGCGAGTGGAGGACTACACCCATAACCAGAATCTCTGGTATTTAGAGAGCGTGACTTGAGTGTGTAGATCTATACGGGGCTGACTACCCCACACCTGGCTGCTAGCTACAGTCGAACCGAAATGGTTCAAGGGTGACGAAAGTCATAAGTATGTGGACGACTTATTTCCACATGTGGACTACTTATTGCCACAGGTTTTAGTCTAATGTATGGTTATGGAACTCGCAATTAGGATAACAGAGATTTACTTATAGTAATAATGAACCGCTTTATATATCTTTTACATCTTTTGCATCTTTCACATACTGTAACTAACATTCAGGAAAGTACGGGACTTTTCGAGGGAAAACATGGAACCTAATCACGTTACATCATTTACATCTTGAACATCATTCACATTAGAAACCAACAAGCAGGAAAGCATGGGGCTTTCCTGGGTAACACTTACATAATCAAAAAGAGTAACAAGCTGGATAACATTACATCTTTTACAATTGGTAACATACAATAAGGAAAGTATGGGACTTTCCTGGTAACACATGATAAGTAAACAGAACAGTTTAACAAGTCAGATAACCAACTATACATTTTCACATGAGTAGACATGTTTTCAGTGTACAAACTTACTATACTTTACATTTGTGAAACAATAACCAAATATTAAGAAAATATGGGATTTTCTTGGTGCATATAACATTTCATAAACAGAAAGGAAACTCGAAACATTTTCACAAACAAAAACCGCTTATGAACTCACTAGCTTTATGCTGATTTTCAAATCGCTTGTGTTCTTAGGTCAGCGTTAGAACAGGTACTCGAAGATCCTTTTTGCTTGAAGACGGTGTACATGAAGACCCGTTTCTTTTGTTATATATATATATATATATATATATATATATATATATATATATATATATATATATATATATATATTGTATCACAACTGTACAAACTTTACTTTTGAAACAACTTTAAAACTTTATTATGTAATGTATGGTTGCTTTACTTTACTTACTATGTGCATTGGATTTGATACTCAACGTGGTAGTCAACCCCGGAAATGTTTTCCGCCTTCGGTTTTCGGGGTGTGATAGATTGGTATCAGAGCCCTTGTTTATAGTGAATGAAGTATACCAAACCTTACATGGTATAAAACTATAAACACTAAAGGGCCTAAGTGCTCTGAATTAAAAGTATCTTCAAACTACAAGTATATTCAAAAGTATACAAGTATACCGAACCGTCGTCATCCGTAACCACAAGTAGAACCGAACATAAGTAATTGGGTGTTGTGTACTATGGTTAAACCTGGGCAGTTATGTAGTCGTGTCTAGGGTCAATATGGCCTGGCCAACTATATTCATTCGAGACACAGCCAACATGTGCTTGGGTGTGACTGTGGTATGTGGCATGCCTAAAACTTACCCTAAAATCCCAAACATCGAATCATTGTCGTAAACAATTCATGAAATACTATGGGAGTATTTCTCAATCCTAATCCTCTGTAGTAATCCTTATTCGAGTGACTTTCTGTGATTATTCTTAGCGATAAATTATCTGTTCAATAACTTTTTTCTGCTTTATCGCTTACTCGAATCATATAACTGTCATATCTATCGATTCAATGTAGAGGACTTACCATCCTCTTTTTCTTGATCTTATTAGATCAAGATGCCTCCCCGAAAGAGACCTAGCTCAAAGAACGACAACAATCCTTCTTCGCCACCACCCCCTCCCCAGTTTGACCTAGCATCGCTCCAGACAATGATGACAGCTGCAATGGTAGCAGCTATGTCACAAATGAACCCTAGTGGTTCAGGTGGTGGTCCTCAATCTCAAAACCCCGAGGTTAACCAGGGACACCAGAGAGGGGGTTCCTACAAGGATTTCATGAACGCAAAACCGACATCCTTTAATGGCGCTGGAGGTGTCATTTCCTTATCTCGATGGTTCGAGAAAATAGAGTCCATTTTTGAAATCTGTGCTTGTGCGGAGTCCGATAAAGTCAATTTCGCAGCCTGTACCTTCGTTGATAAAGCCTTGACTTGGTGGAATGGCCGAGTCAAATCTATGACCTTACCCGTAGCCAATGCCATGGGCTAGGAGGCCATGAAAGATCTTCTCATTGCCGAGTACTGCCCCCGTGGTGAAATGCAGAAATTAGAGCACGAGCTATGGAACCTGAAGATGAAAGGTTCCGACATTGCTGCATATACTTCCCGATTTGATGATCTCGCACTTCTTTGCTCGGGACTAGTCACTCTTGCAAACAAAAAGATCGAAAGGTTCGTTTGGGGGTTGTCTCAACTGACAAAGAGTCATGTTTTGGTTGCTCGTCCGGATACCTATGATAGTGCCAAGACTTTAGCTCAAATTCTGATTGATCACAACGATGATGTTAAGGAAATCACTACCACTTCTGAGCCGACTCAAAGGAGTGGCGAAAAGAGAAAATTCTGGAAGAAGAAGAAGGGTCAATCTTCTCAAGGATCTTCCAAGAAACAACAGACGGTAGCAATCCATGCTGCTACTACTACCCCTGTTGCTGCTGTTTCTGTCATGGGCTCCACAGCCTCAACTCCTACCAGTAAATATGCTGGTAACCTCCCTCTGTGTGACAAGTGTAAATACCATCATCATCCAGGTCCCTGCCGAGAATTGTCTTGTACCAACTGTGGTAAGAAAGGGCACACAGTTCGATTCTGCAGAACTCCTACCCAATCAGCCAACCAGTCGTCGGGAGCAGGTGTTAGTCAAGCCTGCTACAACTGTGGAGAAGTTGGGCACTTTAAAAGGAAATGTCCCAAGAAGTCAACTGCTGATAACACTGGAAGGGTTCTAACCATGGGACGGGAGGAGGCAGTTGCTGATCCCACTGTTGTTTCGGGTACGTTCCTTCTCGACAACTCATATGCTAGTATTCTTTTCGATTCGGGTGCTGAAAGGAGTTTTGTTAATCATGCATTTAAACATAATCTAAAACATAATCCTCAACCTCTAACCAAAACGTTTACCGTCGAGACGGCTAATGGTGAGAAAGAAAGCGCTAACAATGTATTCATAGGTTGTACGCTTACCTTAAACGATCACTCATTTCCTATAGATCTCATGCCCGTTTCCATTAAGAGCTTTGATGTTATCATTGGCATGGATTGGTTGAGTCCCAATCATGTTGACATTCTTTGTTACGAAAAAGCTATCCGTCTCAATCTTCCTTCGGATCAAACTCTCGTAATCTATGGCGATAAACCCAGTTCCAATCTTCATATCATTTCTTGCATCAAAGCTCGAAAGCTCCTTCGAAAGGAGTGCGTTGCATTCTTAGCTCATGTGATCAACGACAAACAAGAAGTTAGAGACCTCGCGAGGATCCCCAAAGTCTGTAACTTTCCCGATGTGTTTCCCGAAGAACTTCCAGGAATTCCTCCCGAACGTCAGGTCGAGTTCCGTATTGACCTAATTCCTGGAGCTACTCCCATAGCAAAATCTCCGTATCGCTTAGCTCCGGCAGAAATGCAGGAGTTATCCAGTCAACTCAATGAGTTTCTCAGTAAACGATTCATTAGACCGAGTTCCTCACCCTGGGGAGCTCCGGTTCTGTTTGTCATGAAGAAAGATGGATCCTTTCGGATGTGTATCGACTATCGTGAACTGAACAAGTTAACCATTAAGAACCGATATCCTCTTCCAAGAATAGATGACCTCTTCGATCAACTCCAGGGAGCCAACTACTTTTCAAAAATAGACCTTCGGTCAGGGTACCATCAATTACGAGTCCAGGAAAATGATGTTTCCAAGACAGCTTTTAGGACTCGGTATGGACACTACGAGTTCGTAGTGATGCCCTTCGGTCTAACCAATGCACCGGCTGTGTTCATGGACCTGATGAACCGGGTGTGCCGTCCTTTCTTGGACAAATTTGTCATCGTGTTCATTGACGATATTCTCGTCTACTCCGGAAGCGAAGAAGACCACAAGCAACACTTGAGGCTAGTGTTGGAGACCCTTAGATCCGAAAAGCTATACGCGAAATTTTCCAAATGTGAATTCTGGATACGGAAGGTAACTTTCCTCGGTCACGTAGTAAGCGAGGAGGGTATTCATGTAGATCCTTCCAAGATTATAGCGATAGAGAATTGGTCGGCACCAAAAACACCCACATAAATTCATCAATTCTTGGGTCTCGCCGGCTACTATCGACGATTCATTCAGAACTTTTCCAAAATCGCCAAACCTTTAACCACTCTAACATAGAAAGGTGTACCCTTTTGTTGGAGTGATAAACAAGAAACTACATTCCAAATGTTGAAGAAAGCCTTATGCAGCGCGCCTGTTCTATCTCTGCCCGAAGGGACAGAGGACTTCGTTGTCTACTGCGATGCGTCTAATCAAGGTTTAGGTTGTGTGCTTATGCAAAGAGGAAAGGTGATTGCCTATGCCTCAAGATAGTTGAAAGCACAGGAGGTCAACTATACCACACATGACTTGGAACTAGGAGCCGTAGTCTTTGCATTGAAGATTTGGAGACTTTATCTCTACGGAACCAAGTGTACAATCTTCACTGATCACAAGAGTCTGCAACACATCTTTAATCAGAAAGACTTAAACATGAGGCAATGGCGATGGGTAGAATTACTCAGTGATTATGAGTGCGAAATCCGTTACCACCCCTGCAAGGCCAATGTGGTAGCAGATGCCCTTAGCCGAAAGGATAGTGCAGGCCACAAAGTGAGGAACCAGACGATGACCATCCATTCCAACCTACCCATGCAAATCCGAGAAGCTCAGTATACAGCCCTCAAACCCGAGAACATGTCGAATGAAGTCTTGAGAGGAATGGAAAAGAAACTTGAGATCAGAGGTGACGGAGTTCACTGTTTTATGAATCGAATCTGGATTCCCAAATCCGGTGGATTCAGGGAAATAGTCATGGAGGAAGCACACAGAACCAAATACTCTGTTCACCCGGGTTTGGACAAGATGTACCTGGATCTCAAAAAGCAATACTGGTGGCCAAACATGAAAGCTGAGATAGCTACATTTGTGGGCAAGTGTCTGACTTGCGCCAAAGTCAAAGTTGAACATCAGAAGCCTTCAGGTCTGCTCCAACAACCCGAGATTCCCGAGTGGAAATGGGAGATGATTACCATGGACTTCATCACCAAACTACCCAAGTGTTCTAGTGGGTACGATACCATTTGGGTAATTGTCGATCGTTTGACAAAATCCGCTCACTTCATTCCAATTAAAGAATCATACAAGATGGAGAGACTCGCGCGAATCTACATCTAGGAGGTAGTACGTCTTCACGGTGTACCTGTATCCATTATCTCTGATCGAGATAGTAGGTTTACCTCCAGATTCTGGCAATCCCTTCAGAAATTCCTTGGGACCAAACTAGATATGAGCACGGCGTATCATCCTCAGACCGATGGACAGAGTGAGAGAACAATCCAAACCCTGGAGGACATGCTTAGGGCGTGTGTCATTGACTTTGGAAAGTCGTGGGACACACATCTATCCTTGATCGAATTCTCATACAACAACAGTTACCACACCAGCATTAGGGCCGCTCCGTTCGAAGCCCTATACGGTCGTAAGTGCAGATCTCCTCTGTGCTGGGCCGAGGTGGGGGATACTCAGTTAGCCAGGAGTCGAGTCCCCAACAGTGCTCTCACTGGTCCTGAAATCATCCGCGAAACCACCGAAAAGATCATTCAAATCCGTAACTGACTGAAAGTCTCATGTGATCGTCAAAAGAGTTACGCTGATAATCGTCGGAAACCGCTAGAATTCCAGGTTGGAGACCGTGTCCTGTTGAAAGTCTCACCCTGGAAAGGCACTGTACGCTTTGGTAAGCGTGGGAAACTTAATCCAAGGTACATTGGACCCTTTGAGATCCTCTCCAGGATCGGTCCAGTTGCCTATAAACTTCGTTTGCCTCACGAACTCAGTAACATTCATCCTGTCTTCCATGTTTCAAATCTCAAAAAGTGCCTATCCGATGAAACCCTAACAATTCTCTTAGACGAGATTGAGATCAAGGAAAACCTTAACTTTGTGGAGAAACCGATCAAAATCATGGATCGAGAAGTCAAACGTACAAAACAAAGTCGCATCCCGTTAGTGAAGGTTCGCTGGAATGCCAAGCGGGGACCGGAATTTACTTGGGAACAGGAAGATTCAATGAAACAGAATTATCCACAACTCTTTTATGATCCATGATTTGTATCTTGTCTTATGTTCTAAACTTGAATTTCGGGACGAAATTCCCTTTAACGGGGGGATAATGTAACAACCCGAAATTTCCGTATCATTTATTGTAACTCTTTCGTAGTACAATTCGCGCAACCAATCGTCGTTTCCGATTTCGATTTCCGATCTTCTGTTTAATTAAGTCATTATCTGGTACACATTTAAAATGACTTAATGGGTGTTTTAATACAATTAGAAATCATTTTAACATCCAATTTTAGTGATCGGAATATTTCTAGAATTTACCGTATCGGGTTACGGTAACTCAATCGGGTACGACCAAAAACCTCGTCTAACGTCGGTATCGGGTAGAATTCCACCGTGTCCAAAACTTAAACACTATATAAACGTGTTTAAGCCTTCATTTGAAGCCTTTGGTCAATTTCTCATTTAACACTCACAACCTCTCTCCTCAACCCAAAATCAAGGTCCAAAACAAAGATTTAAGGCTTGAAATCAAAGAGGTAACACCCCTATCTTGTTATTCAACCTCTTTAGCCTTCAAATTTGTGTTTAATTTGTGTTTTGGGACCAAGAACATGAGTTTACGGCCAAGGAACTAGCTTGGGCCGTAAACTCCTATCAATGGGGTTTTTAAGCCCTAAAACCCCCTCCTAAGCAATGTTAGACATTAATAATGGCTTAATGACTTAATGGAAGGGACTTACAACAATTAAAACATTGAATTTAAGTGACAAAAGTGATTTTACGGCCAAGACACATTCTTGGGCCGTAAACTCATATCCAAGGGGTTTTTGAGCCAATTAACCCTTCCAAATCATAGTTGGGACTTAGATATGACTTGAGGGACATTGGTTTTAGCATCTAAACACCTTAAACATGATTTTTGGGGGACAAAAGAGAGTTTACAACCAAGACTTATTCTTGGGCCGTAAACTCCTCTTAAATAGGGATTTAGTGCCCTAAAACTTGTCCAAATGCCTTGAAACTCAACCAATGGCCTTGTGGTAAAATCTAGATGCATCTAAAAATGGTTTAAAGGTTTGAAACACAACAAAAATGTCACTTATAAGAGTTTACGGCCTAGGAGCATACCCTTGGCCGTAAACTCATGAAACTTTGTCAAATGATGCATTAAACCACCCCAAATGGCTTGTTCAAATTTCTAGAATCACATGTGATTGTTTTAAGCATCAAAAACTAACTTTTCTTGGGTATAATAGAGTTTACGGCCTTAGATCATGCCTCTAGGCTGTAAACTCCAAAATGTATGCAAAATGATGTTTAAATTCATGACAAAGCTTGGAAAATTAACTAGAATCACATGTGATTGTCCTTTTGAAGCTCAAATCAATTTTCCTTGGCCATAGGTGAGTTTACGGCCGTAAACTCCTATAGTATGGCTGTAAACTCCCTTTTAAGTGTTATAATTTCATTCAATTAATTCCAAGGCATTTTAGAAATCCATTCCAACAACCCCCATGTCCATTTAAGCCATTTAAACACCCAAAACCACACCCACATGAGTTTACGGCCGTAAACTCATGTATGTGTGTGTTCAATAGTTGTAAACTCCTTAAAATGTTTACTCTTGGGGAGTAAATTCAAGTCCCAAGTCCCTAGTGCCATTACACGTCCGAAGATGTCACCCGGGTCACTCCAAACGCTCGTTTTGAGGTGTTTAACCTCATTGGAGTGTAATGTTCCATATGGTTAGTGAATGTATCCCTAATTGTATATATATGGACATTATTTCATTTTACATAGGGACATCGCGAGTAATCAAACCCCGAACCAACGTCTAGTATTCAAAACCGACACGTTTCCGAGTCCGGTGAGTTCATAACCCTACCCTTTTTCACTGTTTTCACTATTTTCAGGGGGGGAACACAAGCAAAGTACAAGGAAATTCTTGTACTCAAAACATGTTTTCAAATGTGTGTTTCATATTTCATATGCTTTTATAACTGATTACCACAACTGATGATCATTTGAACATAATACCTGTACACTGTTTTGTCCTCGGTAATACTCCACACACATACACGAGTGGAGGAATATCATATTATTACTAGTAAATTTGTTAATCCTGTATGATTGGAGACACATTCTCGGAGAACACTCCACCGAGATACGCGAGTGGAGGACTACACCCATAACCAGAATCTCTGGTATTTAAAGAGCGTGACTTGAGTGTATAGATCTATACGAGGCTGACTACCCCACACCTGGCTGCTAGCTACAGCCGAACCGAAATGGTTCAAGGGTGACGAAAGTCATAAGTATGTGGACGACTTATTTCCACATGTGGACTACTTATTGCCACAGGTTTTAGTCTAATGTATGGTTATGGAACTCGCAATTAGGATAACAGAGATTTACTTATAGTAATAATGAACTGCTTTATACATCTTTTACATCTTTTGCATCTTTCACATACTGTAACTAACATTCAGGAAAGTACGGGACTTTTCGAGGGAAAACATGGAACCTAATCACGTTACATCATTTACATCTTGAACATCATTCACATTAGAAACCAACAAGCAGGAAAGCATGGGGCTTTCCTGGGTAACACTTACATAATCAAAAAGAGTAACAAGCTGGATAATATTACATCTTTTACAATTGGTAACATACAATAAGGAAAGTATGAGACTTTCCTGGTAACACAAGATAAGTAAACAGAACAGTTTAACAAGTCAGATAACCAACTATACATTTTCACATGAGTAGACATGTTTTCAGTGTACGAACTTACTATACTTTACATTTGTGAAACAATAACCAACTATTAAGAAAATATGGGATTTTCTTGGTGCATATAACATTTCAGAAACAGAAAGGAAACTCGAAACATTTTCACAAACAAAAACCGCTTATGAACTCACCAGCTTTATGCTGATTTTCAAATCGCTTGTGTTCTCAGGTCAGCATTAGAACAGGTACTCGAAGATCCTTTTTGCTTGAAGACGGTGTACATGAAGACCCGTTTCTTTTGTTTATATATATATATATATATATATATATATATATATATATATATATATATATATTGTATCACAACTGTACAAACTTTACTTTTGAAACAACTGTAAAACTTTATTATGTAATGTATGGTTGCTTTACTTTACTTACTATGTGCATTAGATTTGATACTCAACGTGGTAGTCAACCCTGAAAATGTTTTCCGCCTTCGGTTTTCGGGGTGTGACACATTCGATTATCCTTTTAGCAACACCATTACATTATGGTGTCCTTGATGAAGCCAAGTATTGAAACCATTCCACAATCTCTAAGATGATCGTAGAAATTGATACTAAGGTACTATTATTTCATTTCGGATCAGAAACCCTTTTATATTCCTACCCAATTGATTCCTTACTTTGTTTTGATACTCTTGAGCTATTCAAAATATCAGACTCGTGCTTAATCATATAAAAAATAATCATATCAACTGAAACTATCAGTAAATATGACAAAATAGTGTTTTTCGTCCCCTGTGGAGGCGGATCTGAAGGGTTTACACACATTAGTGTGTACAATATCCAACAATCCTTTGCCTCCATTCCATGTCCATGTGAATGGTGACTAATTCATCTTAACAACCAACAAGATTCTCATGCATCATCCAACCCAAAGTCGAATGATTCCAACTATGGTCCAACTGAAAATTGGTGATGCGATCCTTACTTATATGGCCAAGGAGATTATGCCACAAGCGATTTCTAATCTAAACTGTTAGAGGGATCAATATTTAAGATACCATTGCTATTATTAGCAACATAAACTACAATTTTATAAATTCCAATTGCTAGAAGACGTTTCAACATAAAACCATCATCTTTATAAACTTGAATATTACCTTTCCATTATCAAAATGAAAATTGAAATTTATGTTTATACAATGCATAAAATGAAATTAGGTTTCTAGACATTTCTGAAGAGTAATAGCAAATAACTTGATCTTTCTTAAGTCCAATACTAAGCATAAGCTCAAAATCCATAATCACCAAGACATGCAACACTCATCCATACCAATGATTAGGTTTAGATCTTGAGGCTTAAAACTTCTTTCTTTCAAATAGACCCTTCAGTGTCATACAAATGTGATTACCATATAAGGCATCAAATATCCAAGAATTGGATGTATTGTGGAGTTCTATTATTAAATTACTTTATGTAGAGTCAAAACATTTCGACATTACCATCTCCAAGATTTTCAAGTACTTAGGAAAACTTTGTTTTCTATGATCCTTGTCATTGAATTAATTGAAACTTGCCTCTTTTGAATCATGGTTGCATGGAATAGAGGACACAGCAACTCCATTCCATAACATCCCAGAATTCAGGTATAGCTCTTTGAACTTTTTCTTGTCAAAATTAGTCCTCGAAAAGAATGTAGAACATTTGAGTACGCTGGGCGTACTCATGACCGTGTTCTTGACGCAAAGGCTACCCAGTACGCTGGGTGTACCATAGTGTACGCTGGGCGTACTAGGTTCAGATTGAAACACTAATTATGGGGGTGAGCCCTATATAAGGAACATTATGGCCTCACTTTTTAGCCACCATTTCCAGAGAGCAAAACCCTAAGAGTGCCCTAACCCTTGTTCTAGAGCTTGTGTGTGTGGTTGGGCTTGAAACTGTTCTTGTGTGCTTTTGAAGAGAAGAAGGTGCCTTGAAGAAGCTAGAAATGGAGTGCAAGCCTTGGATCTAAGTTTTCTGAGGATGAAGCATCATTTGGAGGTAAAAAGCTCAAAGCTTTCTCAATCTTTTTGATTTGTGCATGATGGACCATTTCTAGGTTTTTTGTCCCAAAAGTTGATGACTTTGTGAGTTGATGAACCCTATGAACCGAGATCTGTCCCTTGCTAGTGTATTTCGTGTTAAAAGGTCATAAAAATCCAATCTTGGTCATTAAGAACTAACCATGCATGGGATATGAGATTAAGGAAGAAAAAGGATGAAGGTTTTGAGTGCTTGAATCCAAACCAGCCATGTATAGGCAAAAAGTCATCGACTTTATGGATTAAGAGAATGTAGGGAGTCCAGATCTGTATTTTGAGCCAAGGTCTTAACTGATTAAGACCATAAGTGAGATAAGAGTGAAACTGGGACGTACGCTGAGCGTAAAGTCCAGTACATAGGGCGTAGGGGTCAAGCAGCCCGATAGCTGCTCAGCGGTCGAGTACGCCCAACGTAAGGAGCTGGTACGCGCAGCGTAAGTGTTGACTTTTGTTGACTTTTAGGATTTGGTCAACATGTGGAATTTTGGACTCACAGAGGGGTAAAATGGTCTTTTTACCCTTCTATGAGAGCATAGGAAGGGAATAGTCTAAATCCTTTGAGAGCCATTATTAATTAGAGGTAATTTCTGTATGTGATTAGGCGGATACTAGATCAGTGTTTCGAGTTCGAGATCATCCGAGTTTACCCGAGGTGAGTCTTCTAACTATACTTTACCTTGAGTGGTATCTATATGCAGACCGAAGGGTCTTATGTGTATGTGTATGTTTGAGATTTACGTGTTATGTGTTATATTTATGCTATGTTTTATATAAACCGGACCGAAGGGTCGAACGACTTACGAGGCTAGAGGGTTCTCGATTAGACCGGGCCGTAGGGTCCAACGATTTAGACCAGAACGGAGGGTCCAACGAGCTAGACCAAACCAAAGGGTCGAACGAGCTACGAGACTGGAGGGTCCCACTGAGACACATTGACTAGAGGGTCATACCGAGTTATAGCCTCGAGTGGCTTATGTGCTGTATGTGGTATTTTGGGGAACTCACTAAGCTTCGTGCTTACCGTGTTATGTGTTATGTGTTTCAGGTTGTTATCAGGACCGCAGGAAGGCGACGGTTTGATTGTACATGCACTAGAAAAGAGTCATGAATGAGGATTCTGGATTTTGATAATGTTTTGAAAACTTCGTTTACTATTAAATGTTGTTTATTTAAAATGACATGTGTTTTATGAAACTAAAAATGAAAATTTAGGTTTGAAAATTGACGGTGTTACACATTCCCTCATAATAGGATGTTCTGACCAAAACTGTTCATCTTCTTTCCACCAACATTTAGAAATGCAATGACTGGAACTGGATAAGAAATCCAATTCCTTTCCAGTTTCCAAATATTGGAGAAGGTTTAATAATTCCATCATTGTCTTTTCCATACCATTCATATGATAAATTAAATTGAAATTATCATAAGAACTAGTGACAGATCCAAGTACAAGATCTATAACAAGACTCTTGTCAAGGGCAACATTGAGATTCTCGAGTTTGTCTATGTAGCTTTCATTGAGCACATACAGAACTCTCACCTTTAGCTTGCATATAAGTAGGAACTTTTTACGATTTTGAAATCACTATTGCCTCGCTTTTTGGTGAAACATTTCACTTAATTGGAAATTCATTTCATATGTTCACATATTCAAAAAAAAAAAAGATCCTTTGGAACATTAAGGACATAGATATAATGACACAAGAGACCTTATTTGACAAATCTACATGTTTATGGGAATAACAACTTAATTAAAGTTTACACATTATTGATTTGATGGATATGCTTACCGAGGACATCTTTCCCATTTTCGATCAAGGAATATTCCATAACAAATGAGCTATTCCTGATGGAGTATAGAGAGAACCAGAATTTGAATGTGTGAAAGGATGTCGTTAGAAAATGATTTAGCCATAAATAATATAAGATTTTACCTTCAATCAAAGAAACTCAATGGGAAAGCGATATCTTTATGCTTTTCTCTCCTTACTTATCCGATATTTTCTTTAGAATTTTCTGGATGAGATTAATATGTGACAAATTAATGTGTGGAGCTAATTTTTCTACTAATGACATGAATATGATATCTTATCTACTTTTACGATGAATTATACACATTAACCCATATGCCCAGTTTTTGTTCCCAGAAAAGCACACAAATAGTCCTTGGAACTCCACTCAATGGAAGACTGCAGCCAACATTGCTTCCATTCATCTCCAATTGGTAAATTTCAAAATCATTATTATTAAACACTAACAAATTTACAAAGTCAACAAAATAAGATGCAAGGAACCAAAGATTTAAAGTTTATATTTTATAAAATTTGTTTGAAAAATATAAAACAAATGTTTTCCTTTTGCTTCGTAATTTCAAAAATATGAAGAGACAAAAAGGTGGCATGGACTTCATGTTAGTCTATTCAAAAGTGATGTCTAACCACACAGGTATGGGGGACATGGTGGTCTAGTGACAGGAATTGGATTAAATGGTTAAGAACTTGTGTGTAAAAGAGATACTTTATGAAGTCTTTCATCTCTTACTCTTAGACTTGCGCAAAACCATAAGAGTGTGTATGGGACACACTCTCTCCATCTTTTGTTAATGTATTAATATTACTTGCACCTTCTTATGATCTCTTCAAGTTTATATTGGTTATGAACTTCAAGCTTAAGAGATATACAAGTTTTATACAAAGAACTAGCATTCTACATCAAGTTGAGTCATTGTTGGTGTCTCTAAAGTTCATCATTCTTTATCAACTTCCAAGCCTCCCAAAAGGACCCAAAGAACTACAAAGGTTGTCATTTCTTCATATCTTCTTTGGTTGGTGATTTGATATTTCTATAACTTGTAAGATGATCCTTGGTGAGTTGTAACTAGCTTATTATTTTTGAAAATTTGAAGTATTCCGTTTTCCATTTTATGAGTTTTTCAAACTATTTGTTTGAACTAAAACCCAATAATTGGTACCAAAGCCACCTTGCGCAAGTTTGGTTAGATTTTTTTTTTTTGATTTTAGGAAATCTTAGTTTTTGGAGAATATGGATAACTTGCTTTTTGTATACAAAAATAAGTTCATACATATTTTCTTTTACAACTTTTTAATTGTCATTTTTATGTGACAAAAGTTTCATGCATCTTTTGTCATTTAAAGTTGTCTTAGAAAAACAAAGGTTGTTTAATGTGTATGTTGATATGTATGATGTACATGAACTAGCCAAAGAACATTGTGTTTGTTGTGTTGTTGTGTTTTTTTTTGGTTATAAAAATGAGTGTAATAATTTATTTATTCATATAATATGTAATACACTAAATAGATTAGTTTTTTTGTTTTTATTTTATTTTTTATATTTTTGTAAGTAATAGATTAGTTGTTATAAATAATTTATTTGTACAAAAATGTAACAAGAAATGAAGTTGGTGCCATTTTTTGTAGAAAAATTGCAATTTTTGCAACAAAAATGTGTGTAGGATTTTCAGTGACAGTTTTCAAGCTGTCGCTAAAAGCTGTTGCTGTTGCTAATGGCAGTTTTCTCCAAGAGCTAATGAGCTTGGGACACTTTTTCAAGCAATGAGTGTTTTCTTAAGTGAGAGCTTATACAAAAACAGTACAAAAAGATTTTTTGGTCCTTTAATATGTTCATTTAGGAATGGACTTGACGTTTTTGTGTTGGCTTACAAAAATATCATTAGTTGATTATGTTATATATATATATATATATATATATATATATATATATATATATATATATATATATATATATATATATATATAGGTTCATGTGAGACGGCCTAATTTTGTGAGACCGTGAGACGCATTTTTTAATTTTTTTAGTTTTTTTTTTAATTTTTTTTAGTTAATTCAAGTTTCGAAAATAAGATTTAAAAAAAGAATTTTTTTATTTTTCCATTTAGTTTGCATTTTAAAATTATTTTTAGAATATGTACAGTGTAATATTCTATTTAGAATATTTCACGTATTTTAAAAAAAAAATAGAATTTTATTTATTTATTTATTTATTTTAGTTAATTCAAGTTCCGAAAATAATATTTAAAAAAAGAATTTTTTGATTTTTCCATTTATTTTGAATTTTAAAATTATTTTTTAGAATATGTCAGTGTAATATTGTATTTAGAATATTTCACGTAATTTTCAAAAAAAAAAAAAAAAAAAAAAAAAACGGAATTTTATTTTTTATTTTTTATTCTTTAGTTAATTCAAGTTCCGAAAATAATATTTACAAAAAGAATTTTTTGGATTTTTCCATTTATTTTGCATTTTAAAATTATTTTTAGATTTGGTCTCACGGTCTCACAAAATTAGAATGATCTCAAATGAACCTGAACATATATATATATATATATATATATATATATATATATATATATATATATATATATATATATATATATATATATATATATATATATATATATATATATATATATATAATGCATGTTTCTATTGTTTATTTTATGTAATTATTATGTGTGGTTGATAAATTAGTTTTTGACATACTAAAATAATTTTGGACAAAATAAACATCACATGGAGTTTGGTTTTTAAAATTTAGATTGTGAACATCAGATGTAACAAGTTATTAATTTAATATAAAATCTTGTTTTATAAAAACGTTAATAACAACAAATTTTGAAATACTCAAATATAAGTTTTAAAATGATGATTTTTGTAACTTATTCAAATACCACATATATAAGTAATAAAAGGAAGTTTTATGAAAGATATAAAAGGTTTAAATTCACTCAAAACTAATACCGGTTATTAAAATTGGATTGCATCAAAGTTATATAAAAGCTAACTTTTTATATAGAACTTTTACAAATGACTTTCTTTTGAAAATTGATACCATGATTAATTGGATGCTTGAAATTATCAGGATAGCATATGTTTTTAAAACTATAATTATAAAACATATAAAAAACCATTTAAAACCTCAAACATATGCATTCCATCTGGAAGAACATTCGCACATCTCTTGTATGCACTAGTGGGATAAAGGTCACCAAACCACTTAGTGTTATCTTTTGATGGTTAGGGTGTCTTCGCGATTTCTATAACTAAGTTATAGGCCGATTACACATGTTTTTCAAATTGGATGATTTGATCATAAATCTTTTTTGATAAAGGTCACCTAAGCAAGAGATTTTTGAGGCACAGATGAGATCAAACAAGTTTAATTAAACTTATTATAAACAATCCTATAAATCTAGGAATTATATAGTAAGATATAATTGATAATCGATATCTACCAGGTCGGATTCAAATGGATGGGATAAATGATACCTAACCATTTATTTCTTTTGCAACTTGGATCCAAGACTTTGATAATTAATGTTTTTGGAAACTAAAAGGGTATTAATTATTAAAGAGTTTAAATATTGAAAACACTAAATGAATTTTATTAAAAATTTGTAGATGAGAACCAAATCCAATCCTATTACCAAGCATGTCCTTGAACTTAAAGATCCACAAGAGAGTATAACATTCAATGGGTACAATATCATTCAATCGACTCGTTCCTTAAAAGAGAATCTCGAGAGAGATGAGAAATTGTACGTCATAAAAGGCCCTATCCCTAGACCACCTTATTTGTATGATTTACCCGCACATGATGTATGGTGGAAACACAAATGTGATTCTGATGATGTATGTGAGACTATTAAGGGTACAATTATGTAGAGAGTTGGAAGGTTTAGATGCATTTCATATGTATCATCAGGTTACAAAGATATTCCAAAGATGTAGTGACATATAGTATGAACCAGTTCAAACACTGAAAAAAACCAAGCCTGAAAAGAGTCACCTTGTGTACTCTAAAATGCCTCAATTTCATGGAAGAAACACCTTTAAGCCCAAGAAATCCAAGAAGGACCACATTGATGGATTATGACATCCCCAAAATCACGGCCAGAAAAGACTGGTTTCATTTATGCTTTTAAAATAATTTCAGGGTAAATCCTTTTGATTTGAAAGAGTTGCGGAATTTGTCCCCAAAAACAAAGTATGATAAAATAATATTTACCAAAGCATTTCATAAAAAAATGTATTTTTATTATATAATCAAAAATCGGGATGTCATGTTCCGATACAGATCATAAAGCATAAACGATAACATTACAAGTCATTCAACAAATATATACATATACAGACTTATAAACAAAACAACTTGATGATTCATCCATCTTATGCCCTTGCGTCACTTCCTGTAATACAAATAAAACTGAGTGGGTCAGGCTTGGGAGCCTGGTGAGCATATAGGGTTTTCAACCCACAATAAATAATTAAATTTAATTTCACCAACCAACAATAACCCGATTACTCATTCCCGTTATCCTCACTTTACATCCCTAAAACAACATCTATCTCAAGGGACATAATCTAGGATTTTCATCGGGATGGATATTACTGCTAAGGGGTTTCCTCAACAATAGATGTCCTAAAGGCAACCATGAGGGGGATAGAGTTCACCAGTGAACACATCGTTCACAACACTTACAGGTTATGAACCTACTAGCGTTCCACTGGACCGTGTAGAAAGAGTTTGTGGTCGTCATCCATACTCCGCTAGATGACTAGGTCAACAACAACATCGAGGCCTCTCATCTGTTTATCACACATCAACTATCTACCCATGCTCTACCGAACATATTAGTAGATAAAAATATATATATTTTTATACATAGTTTAAAACCTGTATAGCATTCTCATTCAATACATTTTCCAAACAACATATGAGACACATACACATAACACTTATTTCATAGAGAACAAATCATATCTATGAGATAAAAGAAAGTGAATATACATTCACACATATAACAACAGAGTATACACATAACACATATTTTGTATAAAATACTTCATAATTATGCGTTAGAAGAAAGTAATTACACACTCACTTGATCAGAAGATGATCTGACAACACTACGACTTGTAGAAGTAGTATTCTTCGGTAGATCTGGAAGATCTTCACAAAAAACCGGGCTTCTCACGGGAAGAGCTTCGAATCAGGAGTTGCACTTCTTGGGATCTTCGGGGCTTCAGGACTTGCTTGGGGGCTCATGATTAATACCGCGGCTTCATGATTAATACCGGGGTTTCGGGATATTACTAGCACGTAAAACGGGGCGAAAATGATACAGAAAGAAAGAATGGAGCAAAAGAACTCGGCTGCCCTTGCATGCCTTTTATAGGAGCCAAGTCCTCGCATTACGCTGGGCGTAATGCTCCGGTACGCGGGGCGTACTTCGGATCGGATCTCCAGGTGGTGAAGTTTCGGTGGTGCTACGCGTCTCTTCTTTGGACCACACAAACCGAAGTACGTTGGGCGTACTTGAAGGTTACGCGGGGCGTACCCTTCAGATCAGATTGGTGACTCCTCGGCCTCGGATAATATTGGGATTAACAATTAAATTTAATACTTTAATTAATTAATAAACTTCAAAAGTTCATATCTTCCTCATACGAACTCCGTTTTCGACGTTCTTTATATCCACGCATAGGTGAGACTAAGCGCTACAACTTTCGTTTAGACTCTGTCGGCTAATTTTGAATTTATTTTTATTATTTATTTTTAGTATGTCGGAACAGGAAAACTCCGTTATAAATTCAAAACGTCTTCATCTGACGTCCATTTTTGTCTTTCTTTTTAGCGTTACATTACCATTGACGAGATCTTCGATTCTCGTTTAGATTGTGTCGGCTAAAAACCACTCTAACGTAAATTTCACTTTTTACGTCATTCAGCGTTGCCGGTTCTGTCGCGAAACTTCGACAGGTCATAACTTCTTCGTTATAACTCGAATTTCGCCATTCTTTATATATTCGGAAGCCTCGTTTCAACTACTACAACATTATCCATAGATATCAGCTTTATCTAACATTTTATTTTGATGCTCATTTTCATTCTTAATTTAATTAAGTCACACAACTAAGCACAAAACACATAATACTCAAATAATACATCTTTATTATTTCAAGACGAGTTACAAATGTTAACCTAGACTATTACATTGCTATTAATGACAAGCCCAGAAACACAGGCGTTACACGGATCTTGTTCCTACCTTGGAGAAACCAAACACTGGAAGAGGAACTGCTTATGTTATCTGGAAAGAAAGTTTGGAAGAGACTAGTATTTCAAGTATCTACTAACTCTTACTTTTCATATAATACTCAAGTACTTGGTACTTAAATGTTAATCTATTATTTGTAAATGGTTTGCAGATATTTACTGAAGAGTAACTGATTGAGGTACAATCAAGTTGGAACTACACACTTGGATTTAATTTATTAATTATGCTAGGAATATGATGTACTCATAGTATAAAACAATATTTGTCTTGTAACAATGTATGTTTTAATTTAGCTTGTCTAAATACATGTTTTAGTTATTTTAATTTATGAATGATTGACTATTTACTAAAATCGTTTTTCATAATGATCAACTTCATATTCAGAAATGATTAAAAGTTATTTTTATGAGACAAGATATCTTAATAAGAATTATAAAGTAAATATCAATGTTTTATAAACAATAAGTTCAATATGCAAAATAATTTTGAATTAAACTTCTTTTAAATAAAACTCATCTTTGACATTGTTATCTTTATTATAAATAACATTCACATATTCCAACTTCAAGAAAATGATTTTTAAAGGAAAATAATGTAGGTTATTTGACATATGTGAGTCTTATATATATATATATATATATATATATATATATATATATATATATATATATATATATATATATATATAAGATTCCTAATGATATTTTCAGTAAGTTGTAGAGAAAATAAATTATTGAGGAACTATTTACTCTGATATATGACTTCCTTTTTTATAAATGTTCTAAGATTAAGCGTAACATACCAAATCAACTTTATTGAAAACTATAGTAGTTATAATTATATTTTACATGGTAAAGGATAATTATAAAAACTTGGTTAAAGGTTTCAAATATAAAGTTGAGATATAAGCTGGTAAGAACTATCTAAGGCCTTAATGATATTAAAGGAAGAATTAAATCTTACTCGATATGGTTTACTTTCTAATCAGTAATAATGTCATTATTTTATTTCCTTGGGATAACACCTAGAGCACTTGCAATTGTACCTTGAGTACAAATACCAAATAATAAGTAGATATAACTTGTTCTTTATAAGATTTTGCATGCAAAGGCATCATCCCTATCTTAATAAATGTTTGGTGGATTTGAAGCCTATGTTGGACTTAAGATTCTAAACCCAAAATATACTAAATACATATATGTATATAATACTTTAAATCTAGGTTAGATTATTATATGAAAACCTAACAAAAATAAAATTTCTTATTCCTTTGATAGATGAGTTAGTAGAAACCAAGCTTCTAATGACAAAACAAGTAGGAGATACATGGAACTTGAAGAAGCTCAAGAACGATAACATGATGTAGTTATTGTTGTGAATTATGGGCATTTGATTTGGCATGTGGAATTAAAGAACAAAAAAAAACACAGCCATTTGGGTGCTAAAAGATGTATTTGATCATAGTAAATGAGTAAAAAAAGGGAACTAGACTAGAACTTCATAAATATCTCACTCACTAGTCACTATGAACTACATCTCTAAAGCACACCTCTACAAGTGACAACCTGAAAATTATCTCTTCACAGTGAACCCTTTTCCGTTAATGAAACTCGTTCTTATAAATTGTTCCGTTAATCATATGGATTAGGTTAATTACATTTGGACTTCTATTATAACTTCATGAGTGTCCAAATGCATTAGTAACACGTGAAAATCCCTCGATATTCTTTTTAAAAGTTTCTAATTCACGACCGCATCAAGTTACGACCACTCATCGGGTACGACCATAAGCCCTGTTTAACGTCGGTATCGGGTAGATTTCCTCCGGGCCACAAACTCAACCCCTATATAAGGGTGAGTGGACCTCCATTTGAAACTTTTCCACCCTCATAACACATTCTCTCCATTCTCTCTCTCTCTCTACAAAAGCTGATTTCGATCCAAAAACGCCCCTTTCGAGCTCCGTAATCGTAAGTAATTTATCCTAGCTTGTTGTTTAGCTTGATATACATGCAAATTCGTGTTTAAATCACCCCAAAACCCTCAAAATCATGTGTTTACGGCCCAAGAACACTCTTGGACCGCAAACACTCATAAATGGGATTTTGAAGCCCCAAAACCCTTCCAAATCACTCCTAGTGCTTAGGTATGACTTAGGGACTTACATGTATGAGCTTAGAACACCAAAATCTTGAATTTTGGGGAGTAAACATGAGTTTACGACCCAAGAACACTCTTAGACCATAAAACCCTCTTCATGGGCCGTGAACACCATTTAAGGTGTTAAATTTGCCCTTAAACACCTCATATGGCTTGGAATAATGTCTAGAACCAACCACCATCGAAGTAGGAACCTTAAACACCAAAGAGACCATGCCCTCATAGAGTTTACGGCCGTAAACCCATAAGGAAATGGTTGTTGGGCCGTAAACTCCATGAGATGGTCATATGATGCCTCTAACACCCCCTTATGACTAGAAACAAGTATGCTTAACCTAGAACCATAAAAAAAAAACAAAAGGAAGGGACAAGTAAGAGTTTACGGCCGTAAAATCTATGTTTATAGCCGTAAACTCCCATAAATGGTCCATTTGAGGACTTAACCCCTTCCTATGCCCTGGATTTGAACCAAGCCTAATTCCACAAGTGATATAAGACCTTTAAGCATCCAAGAACACACCACCCATGCGTTTACGGCCGTAAACTCATGGGGATATGGTCTTTGGGCCGAAATCTCCACAAAGAGTTTACTCTTGAAGAGTAAATTCCCTAACTAGGCCATACACTCCCCTATTGCAACCCAATAGCCTCCTAGCACTCGACCAAAGTGTTTTCCGCACATTAGGATGCTTATACGTGTTTAATTAGTATTATAATCACCAATTGTATGTAAACATATGTCTTCATATGTTAAGAGGTCATTAAGTGTGTTCAAGTCTTCACTTGACATCGAGCACTCGACTGACACTTCCATCTGATCCACTCGCCACATGTGAGTTCATACCCCTGAATTAACCTTTTTAAATAATTTTAACTGCTTTTATAGGTGGGGGGGGGGGAATACAAGTTGAACTATATTAGACAAATCACAGGTGATTAATAACTGTATAGCAAAGTAGACTTTTGCATGTTAAACTGTTTTATCCAGATTAAGATTTCCAAATCATGTTTTTGAATCTCGTTAAAGTATGAATATCCCTTTTTAGATCATTAAAGGTTATCCAAAGTTTTCCAAAGTTCGTTTGCTAAAGAGACATCCAGTCGTAACTTCTTATTAAAAGGATTTCCAAAGGTTTTCTTCACTTAAACTATTTTATAAAAATTGTTTTCAAAACTGTTTATGAAAGGTTTTTCAAAGGACTTCCAAAGGTTATTAAAACTTTTTTAACATAATGACATCAAGTCATAAATTTCTTAAGTGTAAAGGTTTTCCAAAGGTTTTACCAAAGTTTTCTTCTATGCTTTTATTTCCTTAAATGCATGCCTATATTTGTATAGTTATATAAATAATGTTTAAAGGACTTAGGAAGGCTAGTTCGCCCTATTTCCTTTTCCTTGTTGGGATGTGGTCTGGTGGGTATCGGTTATTCGTCCGAAGGTCATTTAAACATTAATTATATATCATGTATACATGTATGGACATAAAAGCTCTCTCTCTCAGCCAATTCATCGCCTTCAGTAGTACAGGCATCCTTCTATTATTCATGTTTCTGGAACCCTAGTAACTATTATAGGAATTGTTAGGAGACTCTATCTCTCACTCTATCTCTCTCTATCTCCCCCTCTCTCTCTCTCTCTATTTCTCTTTCTGTCTCTCTCTTTTACTTTAGAATGTGACACACTATTTCCCTCTACGACGCCTCATAGTGCCATCGCCGTGTAACCAGAGTCTCCGAGAAGGAGAGCGAACATCATGTGTATAGATCTATACGGGACTGACACTCCCACACCCAGACTACTAGCTACAGTCCGCGCTGGTAAGGGCCATGGGTGACATAATGCCACTACCTCTACACGTAACCTGGAGGGTCATCGGATACTCTATCGTTGATCAGCATGGTTACATACGAGTTCACATTTACCCTTTGTTTTAGACTTTGCTAGCTGTATCGTTCACTCGATATTGTCTGGAGTCTGTGTTTTCTTGTTTTAGACTTTGCTAGCTGTATCGTTCCTTCGATACTATCTGGAGTCTGTGCTTCCTTTTGTTAGACTGAGCCAGGCGTATTAGTTATTTGGTACTCCCTTGGAGTCTATGTTTTCATTTGCTTTAGTCAACCGTATTACTACTGAAGTATATGTTATTTCCCCCTAGTATTTTTACTTGTGTTTTCTCATAATTCCTTTAAAGTCAATACTGTATTTTGGTAATGATAGTATTTTGGGGAAAATTACTCCTTAAAACATAAACCTGTCGGGTCTTGGTAGAAGACTGCTTTTATTTAGAAAATATAGGATTTTCTAGAAAAAACGCTAATACACCGTAAATTCTAGATTACTATCTTTCATAAAGTTATTTTGAATAAAAATGTGTATTTATACAAATGACACTAAATACTTATGGACTCACCAGCATTATAAAAATGCTGATACTCGCTTTCAAAATAACTTGTATTCACAGGTCATCGATAGACAGGTACATCCCAGGAGCTTTTGCGTAGACAACCTAGTACCGAGCTGCATCTATATTATTTCTTGTATTACTTTGATGTTGCTATGAAATGTAACCTATGTAAAATTATTACTATTAATGCAATGGTTGTTGTACTTTGATTACAATACTGCATATGTTGTGATACTTGGCATGACATCATCCACCCCAAAACGTTACCGCCGTTCCGGTTTTGGTGTGTGACAACAAGGTATCTTATTTATATTCTAGTAGATGTGCCATTTTATATGCTGCCGGGACCAGTTACGCCCAACGTAAATTTGGGGTATTCCCAACGTAGTGTGTACGCTCAACTTACTTTGGTGCTACGCCCAACGTACTGGCGTATGCAGCAAGCAAAAACATGGGTAAAATGTCAATCCTCAAAAATTCATAACCTTCACATATGAGATCCGTTTTTTATGTTCTTTATATCCACGCATAGCTATTTCCAATTACTATAATGTTTCTTTTGAGCCTGTTTTCTAACTCTCAACCAATTTTAAATTTAATAATATGAGATTATTACACTGCTAATGATCGTGTAAAATTCACAACTTCTACATATAGACTCTGTTTTCAATTGTCTTTTTACTGTTGAACTCATATTAACGAGATCTTCGATTCTTGTGTAGATTTTTTTGTTAAAAACTGGCCGATCTAAATTCAATTTCTAAGATGTACGCTGCTACGCTGAATCTTCGGAAAATCATAACTTCCGCACACGAAGTTAGATTTGGATGTTCTTTATATGCATGCTCTCGGTTTAACGACTAATAAGAGTTTCGTTTAGACATCATAGGCTAAAAACTAATTTATTGAAAATTCACTTTTTAAGATACGCAAAGTTGTTTCGGTTTAATCGTGAAACTTCGAAGAAACATAACTTCTTCATACGAAATCGGATTTCAGCGTTCTTTATATGTATATAATACTTGTCACATATACTTTAAATTTTTTGAAGATTATTTTTCCTTAATAATATTCTATAAAAATTCATTTTTAATGCTTATTATCTCTAAACCGACTAGCCTGAATCTGCGGACGTTACAATCGGTGTCTCTCTGTAACATCCCAAATTTCGAGGCCAAAAAATTTTGTTTTTAAAATTAAGAAAGTCATAAAATGCGTTACCAAAACGTTATCAATATTACATCATTTATAAAAACATAAGTCATGTCTCAAAAACCATATCATTAAGATCAAGGAAAATCATAGTACAATCCCCGAAAATCCGATGCGGAAACTATGTGTGTGATGCGCTACTACCCCACTGGCTCCTTCCCCTTAGATGCAGAGGTACCTGAAACCAAAACTGAAACTGTAAGCATGAAGCTTAGTGAGTTCCCCCATCATACCACATACCATATAATACCATCGGTATCTTACAACCGATAACTGCCATCGGTATCTTTCAACCGGTAACCATCATCAGTATGTTTCAACCGGTACACGCCATCGGTATCTTTCAACCAGTAACTGGGGACTATTTCACCCCCTAGCACTAGCATACAATAATAAGATATAAGCATACAGTCAGGCATAACTAGGTACTGTCCTACCCTTCAATCCTAAAGACCGACGTCAGGGACAACCAATCCCTTACACACACATAGCATATCACACAGACATATCTCATGACAAAATCATGTAACCATATCAACATAATTATCACAAGGACAGTCATATACAAAATACCCCTGTTGATGGGCCGACATTGTGGCCTAGACCCACCGTTACTGGAAGGTAACTCACCTCGATGTCGTGTAGTGTCTGAACTATCCTCTACGTGAAGATCGACTCTCCTCGACTTGTCACTCCCTACATGACATCCCTTCTAAGTCAATGAATAGAACATACAACCCTAACTAGGGTCAACCTAAGTCCATTCGAAGTCAACATTAGTCAAAGTCAACATCCAGTTGACCTGACTCACCTAGTTGGCCTACCAACTCGTCGAGTCCGTGCTTCTATATCCCGATACAAACCCTGACTCAGCTCGTCGAGTCTAGCAAGAACTCGACGGGTTCTCCTTTAATAGTAACATCGGGACCATCTTCACCCGACTCGTCGAGTTCATTCTTGAACTCGTCGAGTTCATCATCCTCATAAGAACTTGTCCAGTCTATGACTCGCCGAGTTGTATGAGAAACTCGACGAGTCCATCTTCAAAGGTTGGGAGGTTGCCTTGGACTCACCGAGTCTGGTCAATCCACTCATCGAGTCCTGAGGTCCAGGTTCTTTTTCACATCTAAACAACCAAGGGACCTCCTTCCTAACAGTTAATCCATCCTCAGAAAAGGATTTGGTGTTCAATGCTCACTAACTTGCTGAGTTCCAAGAACAACTCGTCGAGTCCATCCTTGACCATTACTATACAGTCGATTTAAATGGGATCTAACGCACCAAAACCATAGATATGGCCTCCTAATGTCTGTTTTATACGTAAAGTTCCAAGCTTGATGCACATGCATGAGGTTTTTAGCTCAAAAATCCATACAAAGTGCTCTATAATGTACATGGGCCTCTCATGGCCCTAAAGTTGACACCTTTATGCCATGAGAGCCTTTTTAAGGCCCATATCTGAGGTCAATCCCCACTCAACCCCTCAAAATCCAAAAATGGCTGAGAAGGCCATAAAAATTCCAATTCCAAAGATGAATAAGCACATAGATAAGTCAAGATAGAGGCATTTACCTTGATGAAGCTGAAAATGAGGTAAGATCTCTGGATCTACAAGTCCCAACTTGAAATCCCAAGCTTCCTCCCAAGCTCCACAAACCAACCAAGAACACTGAAATGGCCTTAACACACACACAAACGGCTAGGGTTTCGATATGCAACTTTAAGGGAGTGTTAGGGACAAGGGAAGATGATTTAAGGTGTTTATATAGGGTGTAAACCCTCTGATTTAGAGTTTTACTCTCCCAGCACCTACTCGCCGAGTTAGTCACCCGACTCGTCGAGTAGGTCACTTAAAATGTCCGCGGGTCGCGTTCCTACTCGACGAGTTGATCCTCCAACTCATCGAGTCCTAGAGAAAAACACAAACTACTTGAATAAAAGACATACCAGGAATCAGCTGTTACACTCTCTCATGCTAGCATTCTTCTTCTCCCCCCCCCTCTCTCTCTCTCTCTCTCTCTCCGTTCATGGTCGTCATCGGTACACCAACACCAATTCGTGGTTCGTGATGGTCATCATGGTTCCATTTTTTGTTGTCTGTATTGTAGATGACCTTATTCCCTTTATGTAACCCCATGGATGAATCCACTCGTGTATTATTTTGCAAGATGTGACAACCCGGAATTTCTTTCTTGTCCAAGAGACTAATTGAATCCAAGTTAGACTCATTTTGTTAGCTTTCAACACCGTTTGGGGTCTATTGGAGCGTTCTAAACGTAATACAAATGAGGTAGGAACTGAGAAACAGGATAACACAATGCGTATCAAGCAAAATCGGGCCAAGCACTCCAAAACATAGAGTGTGCGACCACACACTTGAGTGTACGGGCACACACAGGTGTATGCGGCCGCACACCCGTTTCCAGCCATACACTCACCTCTATATATAGGGGAGGATCCCCTTCATTCATTCATTCCTTCTTTAGCTGCAATCTACTTCTCTCTCTACTTTCTCTCTCTAAAAATCTCGTCTAAGGAACACACTAAGGGCCTTAAGAACGTGAATCACCCCCATCAATCAACTTGTTTATGGTAAAACATCTTAATCTAAGCTTAAAACTCATAGTGTTCTTAGTGTTCTTCATGTGCTCTTCATCCTTTGAAGGAGTGCGGCCGCACACCTTCATATGGTGGCCACACACACCTTAAAACTCTCCAAAGTGAAGAGTTTGGCCTTCATTTACTCATAAGACTTAAGAACACCTCAAAAATCGACGTTTTGGGCACAAATTAGGAGTGTACAACCGCACACACCCACTGTACGGCCGCACACTCATGTGTACAACCGCACACATGCATTTGTTGTACATTTTGACCACACACTCCTTTGTGTAGTCATAGACCACTCATATACAAGCTTATATGGTTGTAACACTTCATAATAAGTGTTTACTAGTCCCTAAAGAGGTCCCACTACAATAAATAGTTATTCCAAGCACTAATTACACACACACACATACACACACACACACATATATATATATATATATATATATATATATATATATATATATATATCATTATATGGTTAATAGGATCTGTTTGTGCTCAAGTCCACAATTAACACTCCTAAACTGATCCTACCGTCGCATCACTCACTACAGGTGAGTTCATACCCCTTAATCAACCTTTTAAATGTTTTTATACGTTTTATGGGGGCGGGGGGGATACAAGTTGAACCAAACAAGCTATAGTACTAATCATATGTGATCTACAACTTGTTATCAAAAAGATTTTCTATATTTTCAAATTACCATGCCAGTAAAGTTGTTTTAAACGTTTATCAAACTTATTTTAATGTTTAGTTGCTCTAAAAACTATTTTCCAACACTTTCAGATTTTTTTTTTTCAAATGATATCTACACTAATATATTTATATAAGTAAGGATTGAAGGACTTAGAACTGATAGCTCACCTTATTTCCTGTTCTTGTTTAATTGTAGAGTTAGGATATTCTGTTATCTGTCCGACTGTCGTTGAATTCTTAGTTATATATCATGTATATTTGTGTTGGATATAAAAGTCTTTGCTTCATTTCAACACCTTTGTGTATCAAAGGCATTCAACTATGATACTCACTATGGGCAGTACAGTTATGAGTCTATACATACTATACACTATAAGAAGAGAACACTATACACTATACGAAGAGAATACTATACAATATACGAAGAGAATACTATACATTATATGAAGAGAATACTATATACTACACAACGAGAACACTATATACTACATGAAGAGAATACTATATACTATATGAGAGAATATACTAAAATAGAATGTGAAGCACTACTTCTCGATACGACACTTCGCTATGCGATCATCGTGTAACCAGGGCCACCTAGAGGGAGAGTGAACACTATGTGTATAGATCTATACGGGACGAACACTCCCACATCCCGACTGCTAGCTACAGTCCGATCCGATTAGGCCCAGGGATGACAAAACATCACTACGCTACACATGCCCTGGAGGGTCAACTGTTATACTACTGTCACTCAGCATGGTTACATATGAGTTTCACATTCAAACCTTAACTAACATATTAAGAATTAAAGGTAAAACAGACTTCCCGAGGTGTATACACATTTAATACTACCTAGAGTTTACATCTCTACTACATTTAGCCGGCAGTGACACTGATGGGGTAAAACTCTATTCTTCCAATTTCCTTATATGAATGAAATTTAAAACTATATTTTCACACTGACATTTTCACTGGGAAAACTCTTACATTTTCAAAGAATCAAACTTACAAATATCTGAGTCTTAGTAAAAGACTACCTTTGTTGGAAAATATAGGATTTTCTAGGGTTCACACTATTTTCAAAACTTGATAACAATTATTGTATTACTTGGTCTCAAACACTTTTTATGCAAATAATGACACTAAATACTTATGACCTCACCAGCTTTATGCTGATACTCGTTTTCAAAATAACTTGTATTCTCAGGTCATCAGTAGGCAGGTACAGATGCAACTTTTGAGAAGATGGAGTATATATATATATATACAAGACTCATCTTTTATTTTGATTATACTTTTGGTGTCTATCTGTACAAAACACGCTTGTATTACAATTATCATGCTAATGCAATGGATGTTGTTGCTTGTCCTTACTATTATGCATTGTTATGATACTGTACATGACGTCCTCCACCCCAGAACGTATTTCGCCGTTCTCGGTTTTGGGGTGTGACACAAAGGAAGTCTAAGTTAGATTGCAATTCTGAGTTACATCCTTATTCTTTTGAGGTGTTCAAATGAAATTGTTCATTTTGGGTTTACTTCAAAATTCTTGGACATTAATTCGTCGGAAGCTTTCCTGTGCTCTAATTGTATCCTTAATTTGGTGTTTGTGGGAGGATATAAACTATAAGGAATAAGGTTTTCCGAGGGAAAAAAAAGGCTTCCAATGTTGTTAACAATATTTAAATATTGTCTTTTCTTTCGATCAATCACATGTGGGTTGGTGATGTAATCAACCTGTCATACATATTAGGTTATGTTTCGCTCATCTAGCATGCAACTTCATAGTTTATTAAATATTTTGTTTTTTTTAAATGGTCAATAAGATAACTTAACAAATCTGGTATATCCGGCTGATAAAACGTAGTTTGTTTGTTTTTTTTTTTTTTTTGGTAAAAAGGAGGCTCTTTTCAATAGTGATTGTAAGAAGTGGCTGATTGAAATTGGTTTGTAAAAATGGTGTTCTCGCTTCAATTCAATCATCGTATGAGTTTTTTAATAACATAAATGGCCCTTGTATTTTATTAGAATTTTGAGTTTCATGTTATAAAACTTTTCAATTACACATTTACCTTTTACATTTTATTTTTATTTTCTACCTTTACCAACTTTATTAATAATATTTCTTTTATTATAAATATATTGTTAATGTGATATTTTTGAATTATAAACATATTATTAAAATTTATACATAGACCTTACTAATTTATACAACTAAAAATACATCATTAAAACCTTCAAACCAATACCAATATTAAATATTACTAAAATTATATATATAAGAAATAAAAGATATATTTCACATCATATGTATAACATTAAGAAATCACAAGACCATTTCAACATCAAATTACAAAATCAAGTAAACATAAAATTACAAGATCACTAAAGTTAAAATTACTAGATCAATAAAATACATTGCTTACATCGTATTAAAGCGTGGTTTGGACTTTGGACAACTTTTTCGATTATGACCTCGTTGGTAGCATAATCCACATCTGCGAGGTTCACCGAGATGATGCATGTCCATCTCGTTACGTATTCAGTTTTCACACCTCCTACCTCGAGCAATAGAAAATTTTGAGTAATCTGCTTCAATCGCCTAATTTGAATCGAACCAATAATTAACATGGGGAAGTGGTGCAATTAGCATTATATAGTAGTTTATAGGTTGCACTAGTGTATACATCATTCATAACTGAAATATGATAATCCCCTCTATTTCGACAGACTGCAAGAGCATGCAAACATGGAAATCTTTCCATTTTCCACTTACCATAGATGCATGTGTGTTGGAAATAATGGACAGTATGAGTAATTCCACCCGTTCCATTTATTCGTGGCCTAGTAATGATTATGTATACACCTTCATTGTAGTAAACTCAGATAAAGCATGACTTTGTGCGTAGGTGTCATGTTTAACAAAGAGATACTACATGCATGATGGTAGAGGTGTATTAAATTTTAATGCAACATTACTATGCTTTCTGAAAAGTTGCACAATTTTATTGAATGTAAGGTCAATACATACCCTAATCGGTAATTGTCTTGCTCCTCGCAACACATTGTTCATACTCTCATAGAATATTTGTTGTTAAGGAACCCCACCTGTGTTCTTTATCATATAAAAGACACAATTAACTTTTGTAAATTTGACTTAGATATAGCCAAGCTTCAACATCGAGTTCTTTTATCTCTTTCTTGGACTTAATGAATTTTCTTTTTTTGTGTTGTGCTACCAATAGACCAACATAATCTTTTAAGGCGCACGTTCTTGTGCCTTTCATGAGATTACAAATGATGTGTTGAAGATAATAGCGATGGTATGCTACTAGCTCTTTCCATTCATGTATATTTGCCAATGCATGAATTATTCCTTTATGCATGTCTGAAATAACATATAATTGTCTATTTGGAGCAACAAATTGTCTAAATAGATAAAAAAAAAAAAACTAACACCAACTGTGTACAGTCTCCTGATAAACAATAACATAAAAATAAGTAATATATGATTATTAACATTTTTTGCAACAACAAGCATTTTTCCTTTGTACGAACCCTTCAAATGAGTACCATTAACAGAAATAACAGGCCGACAAAAATGAAATGCCATAATAGATGGGCTAAAAGACCAAAAAATATATTTGAATGTTGCTACATGCAATGTGCCATTTGGTTTATGAAACCAAGTGACAACTGTATCAGGGTATGAAGACTACAAAGCTACAATATACTTAGGTAACTCAACAAAGTTACTCTCCTAAGTTCCATAAATCTTCTCTATGTATTTTCTCCTACCATGCCATACATTATCATAACAAACATCAACATGCTAAATAGTTTTAATATCTGCTTGTATATGTTTCACTAGATAAGCAACATTTTTTCAATTGAGTGGATGATATATGAAGCAATCGTTGTTGAGTTCAAATTTCCTTTATCATTACCAATACAAGATCCAAAGCAATTATATTCATCCATCTAACATGTAATCTGCCACATATTATGACTTTTCTTCTTAATTGCATGAATACCATTGACAAGGTAACGCATGATGCATAGAACTAGAGATTTCTCCTTCATCTCGTACATGCTAAAGTCTTACATTTTGCTACCTATTTGGTACTTTGAACTCTCCAAAGTCATTATTTTTCTGACGTTTATCATCATTATGCAAAGGAAATGGTGCTTCAAAATTACGAAGGAGATTTGCGTAACTAGTATTTGTTGGTGGTGTTATTTGTTCTATGTCAACATAAATTTGGTCACAATAATTTTCATAATTCTCAGTTAAATAATACATCATGTCTAAAGATGAATCATTTATGAGGGGTGACATGTTAGATCTCCCACAATATTGGTAACACATTGACAAATTCAACTTACAGACAGGCTTTACAACTCCAACATGTGTATAAATCAAATCTTTAAATTGCTCATACCATAGTTTATGCCTAAGAATATTTGAAGTAGACAAAGTTGCTTGGTCACCCTTGTTGAATCCATTTTCATATTCAATATTACCACCACAATATAAAATAATCATAAAGGTACGGTTTAGAGCCATAACAACGAATATACGAGAATTTAACTACAAATCATAGGACAAATAACATAAATTAGTATCTTAAATTTAATGTTGACATTGTTTATATATGCAATATATATATATATATATATATATATATATATATATATATATATATATATATATATACACACACACACACCTTAGTTTGACATAGAAAAAAAAAAGCTAATAATACAAAGATAAGAGAAATATGGAAACGGGTGAAAATATGAAAAAAATGCAATTCGGTGATTGGAATCAATAGCATCAAAAATTAAAATTTATTCAATTCTAAAGAGTTGAAATGAAAATTCATCAATACTAGTAAAATGTATTCAATTCTAAAGAGTTGAAATGAAAATTCATCAACAATAGAATATCAAATGTATAATGATATTTTTGAATTCTTTAATTATTTTGAAATTCCTTTTATAGACGTTATTATTGATTGGACAATTCATATATAAAATTTGTATATTTATTTATTTTATATCTACTTCTAATAATATCTATGTAACATATTTATAAAAAAATATTATTTATAATCAAGGTGGAAATGGAAATGAACAATATAAAAGTCAAATATATAACTGAAAATGATAACTGCATAAAACTAAAAGGACCATTTACGTAATTTAAAAATAGACACAGTCCCATTTTTTAAAATGAATTTGGAACATCACCTTTTCATAACTCATTTTGAAAACAACCCTTTTACAGAAAAAAAACTCGAACAAGTGATACAAACAAAAGTTACAAAGAAAGAAAGATTTACTCCTAAACAAATTAAGAAAACAAAAATGGAAACAATGACATTTGTCGACCCAAGCTATCTATATATCTTCATCACAAAGAAAATACTACGAGAAAAGCTTCAACAAGCAGCAACTATGTCTTCTGTTATACTTGCAATACTATTATTTCTCTCCGGGATCTTGTTTTGGCGAGTGCGATTAACTCATCTCCGCCACAAGAATCTACCACCTGGCCCCACGCCCTTACCAATCATCGGAAGTCTCCACTTACTGGGAAACCTCCCCCATCGTGACCTCCACAAGCTCTCCCAAAAGTATGGTCCCATCATGTCAATCCGCCTTGGGTCCATCCAATTTGTGATAGTTTCTTCGCCGGAAGCTGCCAAACTCTTCCTCGGGACTCATGATGTTGTTTTTGCTTCTCGTCCCAATATCCAAGCAACAAAGTACTTTGCTTATAGTGGAAAGGGATTGACTTTTACGGAATATGGATCATACTGGCGAAGTGTAAGGAAGTTTTGTACATTGGAACTGCTTAGTGCTAAGAAAATTAATAGTTTTGCAGGGATAAGAAGGGAGGAAATCAGGTTGATGCTGGAGGAGATTAGGGTTGCGTCCATGGGACATAAGGTGGTGAATTTAAGTGAGACTGTAGGTGCGCTGATTGAAGGCATGACGTGTAGGATGATATTTGGTAAGAAAAATGATGACAAGTTCCTTTTCAAGAGCGTAATGGACGAGAGCATGGAAGCAATAGGCATCTTCAATTTGGCCGACTATGTGCCTATGTTAGCTCCGTTTGATCTTCAGGTAATTTCATAATTTTTACCTCAAGTTTTATAAAGCTCGATTTTGATATAGCTTTGTTTTTGTGCAAAAAAAAGGCTTAGTAATTTAATCGAACTTTATAGGCTAACCAGACGGATACCCACGCATTGTATAGAATACAAAAATATATTTAGAATTTTTATAAATATATATTTTTAAATATATCAATTACGTTGTTGTTAGCTTTTATGTAGTAAATCTTCTAATAAGTTGGTATAAACTAATATTTATTTAAATTATATGACATGTAGATATCTTTTAAAAATGTATAATCTTAATTGTTTCAATAGCCCCTACCTGCGGGTTACTAATGAATTAAATTAAATATAATATATGGTTTAATTATATTTATAGTTGTTTTTATGATTAATTAATTTTAAAAAGTTTATTTGTATAAGATTTTAATTTCTGTCATTGTAATTATAATATGAAGTATTGTTTTTATTTTTTAAAGGTAACAATATAATTATTGTATATAATGTTAGTTTTATCTATTGTTGTTGTAAGTTATTTACAATAACATACTTGGAAATATTTAATTATTTTAATTTGATTTTAAAAATTTAATTATTTTAAAATTTATTTGATAAATATTGTTAGTATCTTTTATTGTAATTATTTAATACAATATTGTTTTTGTTTTTTAAGATAACATTATAATTTTTTTATATAATATTACGTTTAACTATTCTTATTATAAACTATTTTTAAGCTACTTATTTGAAAATTCTTAATTGATTATAAAAATAGTTTCATGTTTTTTTGTTAATTTAGGATTACAGTTTAGATTTAACACTATAATTTTTAATTTTTAACTATTTATAAAATAGTCTCTTGATTTTTTTTTCAACTTTAACTGAAATTTTGATTTAAAATAACCGTTTAACATTATATTGAAATTAATAATTTAATTATTTTGCATAAAATCATAAATTATACAAAATTTGTGATTTTAAAATGACAATTGTTCACATACGACAATATATCTAAACTAATAAGTTAACTATAATATGTTAAAAAGTTAAAGTTATAATTTTATAAATAGAAGTAAAATATGGTATTTTAATATTGTAATTTAATTAATTTATTATTAGAATTTAGTTTTTGTATTAATTTAACATTATTAATAAATTTATAATAATTATTAGAAAAAAATTGAAAAGTGATGGAAATTTCAAATGAATTTTATATATATAGAAATGTTTCTTTTATATATATATATATATATATATATATATATATATATATATATATATATATATATATATATATATATAAATGTTAATATAGCTAAACATATATAAATCTTAATATAGTTGTACCTCATGTTTATGGGTTGAATGATCGTAGACATATATGCATTAATTATCTTTTACTTTTCTACTAAGGCATTGCACCTCATTATCATACTTCATGTTTTCAAAAATAAGTAAATTATTATTATTTATTAAGAGTTTCATCTTTAATACTTTAATAGTCAAAAACTTGACTTCTTGAAACACTGATAATCAAATGTAATTATTGTTCACAATTTTGGAACAACTGAATTAGCATTAGAAACTTACGAAGCTAGCTAAACATTAAAAATGATTACAATTCACAAGCAATAAAATAGCATTGCAACTAAGATACCTCATAAATTTGTACTTTGTGATTTCTATTTGGTTGGAGGGAGTGAGACTCGCAACCAGCTCGCATCGAGCTCGCTATAAACGCCAAACCCACTCCCAAAAAACATGTGAGGCTCCTCGTTAAGATTGGTGCACTATCCTAGTAGCGAGATGAAAGAAAAGATAAAGAGAGGAGAAATGAGATCTAATTGATTGCTCCTTTTTTTTTTTCAAAATAAAATACAATTATATTTAGTTGCTACCACTCTCTACAAATTTACAATTTAATGCTATCATCATCTTATCCTATGTGGCTTAAAAAAAATCCTATGTGAAAGCATGCTATCACTCCTTATAGTCTTAACGAACCGAATCAAAAAAGAACATGAGCTTTCAAAAATAATATCTTTAAGAAACTCAAATTTTGTTTTCTAGTACTCATAATTAACCGTATTTCGATTAATACATATAGTCATGTGATTACATTTATTTATCGATGTAGATCAATATACTTGGTGATGATATAATGACACACAAGTTAATAATATAGCGCACAATTGTTCTAATCATAATTTTGCTCTTATTTGGTTTGAGTGAATACACTTTGTTCTTCTTCAATACTTAATAGTTGTCCTTCAAACCATTCAATCTTGTGTTCTTTGTCATTAAAAGGCTTTAATATGGTACCAAACATCTCCTTATGATAACAATTCCTAAAGTGGTACTCCCCATAATTTACTGCATAAATAATATCAAGTAACATCTACCCATTCTTCTACATTTTAATACTTTCTAGATACAAAATGTAGGTCACTTTACATATAAATCAGTGTTAGGATTTTTGGTTATCTTGATGGTGCGATTGAATATCATAACAATGATGAAGCTGAATGGATAATAAATAGCATTGTTGCTTCATGGATATATATATATATATATATATATATATATATATATATATATATATATATATATATATATATATATATATAAAGTTAGGGTTTGTGGTGGAGATCTGGATACCAACTTGGATCGTGATATCACTTTCCGAACTGATATTTCTATCCTATGCCTGGGTTACAAGAAATTCAGTCCAGGATAATCCAAGTGGACACCTATGTTTCTAGGCACAGAAAACGTAAGCCAATATGCTAGAGGATTCTGTGAAAGTATGATGAAAAACGAGAGCTTAAGATCGTCACCCTCTTCTGTGGAGGAAGAACTGTTTATATAATAAACAAGATTAGGGTTTCATTAGGGTTGAGCCGTCATTAGTTGCTTTAGAAGCAAATAATGTTAATCCGGATTTAATGAGGATTTAGGGTTACCAAAACTAACGAGTTTCGTTAGTTTTACCATAATCACCCTTAAGATCATCACCCAGTTAGGGGCTCTGCCCCTTGGACCCCACTAGGGGCGCTGCCCCTAGACCCCGCCAAAGGGGCGCTGCCCCGGACCCCCGACTAGTCGTTGAACCGGCTTCTAATTTGATCTTATACATGCGTGGACTCCACACAACTCCATACATATATTAGAGTACAAATCATGAATCCCCTTAGCTCACATGTTAGTTCTAGTTACTTAAAAAGATATGGTGACACTAAAATCACCAACAATCCTCCCCCATTTTAGTGGAACCCTTGAACAAACATAACCTTATCAAAACAAACCAAACTATTACATAATGAAAATATCGAAACAATTGAATTTCCACCGAGTATAATACATTTGCAAATACTTAAGAATCAGGGTGTTCTAAGAATTGAACCCATCAACCCATTTGAATACCAGAAATTAAAATACATACTAGTTTATTGAATTTCTAGCATAATACAACTTGACACTATTATAAAGTCATGTGTCCCAATCCTCTCATGATCGTATCAAGGTCAAGTCCACAACCTTTTGAAATGCGGCTACACTTCACAACCACGTAGGTAACTCCTTTCCACAACCTTTTGAAATGCGGCTACACTTCACAACTAGACTTGCCATTATAAACCTGGATATATGCCTTAGCCAAAGCGTCAAATAGGTGCTATCGGTTTAGACCACAAAGGAATCTCATAGACTAAATTCCTTAGCCACTCTGCTTCTTTACAAGTAGCTGCTAACGCAACAAACTCAGTTTCCATTGTCGAGTTTGTAATGCAAGATTGCTTTTGGAAGCCCAAGGAATCACACCTCCCCCAAGCAAGAATACCCAACCAGAAGTTGAGGAATGGTCCTCCATGTTGGTAATCCAACTTGCATCTGAATGACCTTCTAAAATCAAAGGACTCCCCAAATAACTCAAACCATAATTCATGGTTCCCTTGAGATACTTAAACACTCTATTCACTGCTTGCCACTGTTGACCACTAGAATTGCTAGCGTACCTGCTCAACTTACCCACAACAAAAGCAATATCAGGTCTGGTACTTATCATGGCATACATCAAGCTACCAATAGCCTTATAGTATTCCAATTATGAAATGGGAACGCCATTATTTGGCATTAATTTCACACTTGGATCCATAGGAGTACTCATAGGAGAACAATCTGTAAATTTAAACCGCTTGAGAAATTTCTCAATATAATGACTTTGAGTCATTACCAATTTTTTGTTCATCATCTTAATTCTTATTCCAGGAATTACATTAGCCGCTCCTAAATCTTTCATGGAAAACTTGGATGATAACAATTTCTTTGTTTCATCCACTTGATTTTGGTCGGTACCAAAAATCAACATGTCATCTACATATAAGCAAATGATCACTCCAACTCTAGTGGCATCATTAAATCTACTATAAACACATTTGTCACATTGGTTTGTCTTGAAACCAAAAGACAAAATCACCTCATCAAAATTTTGATGCCATTGTTTAGAAACCATATGCTCTTTACCGATCATAATGAAACCTTCTGGTTGTTTCATATGAACTTCCTCGTCAAGATCACCATTTAAAAAGGCTGTTTTCACATCCATTTAGTGAATAACCAGATTGTGGATACTTGCCAAGGCAATCAACAATCTAATAATAGAAATACATGCAACAAGACCCCAGCTAGAGGCTCTGCCCCTTGGACCCCGCTAGGGGCGCTGCCGCTAGACCCCGCCAAAGGGGCGCTGCCCCTTTGGAACTCCTGGACCTGGGGGCACTGCCCCCGGACCCCCGACTAATCGCCGAACCGACTCCTAATTCGATCTTATACATGTGTGCACTCCGTACAACTCCGTACATATATTAGAGTACAAATTGCAAAGCCCCTTAGCTCACATTTTAGTTCCAGTTAATTAAAATGACATGGTAACACTAAAACCATCAACAATATATGAAACTATTAGTGATGAATCCTGAAGCATGAATATCTCAACTGATGATACTACTTGAACTCATGATAAGTAGAACAATATTCTATTATTGTGTCTCTATTTTACGCTAATCTAGGCCCATAATGTTTAGCACCCTCTTCACGTCATCCACATAAAATTTGGGCTAATTCAAAAACAACAAACGATTTACACCTCAACAAAACCGTAGACAACCAAAGTGTACCCGTCCCACATAATTAATAAATACATACTAGGTTAGATTTTTTTGAAACAAATTTTTGGTTAAAACAGAAAAAAGTTATTAAAGTTTTAGGTATTTTTAAATTCAACCCATTATTTCAAATATATATATATATATATATATATATATATATATATATATATATATAATTTATGAAACAACTAATCGCACTCGTCGCTTGACGTAGGTAAACAACTAGTGTATCTATACACACACACACATAATAGCTGTTTACCCGCGCCAAGCGACGGATGCGATTAGTTTTTTCAAAAATTAGTTTTAGAGGCAATTAGCTTTTTTATGCAAATAATTTACTATATCAAACAATTATCAATAAAAGTTATGCTAGCAAATACAAATAGAGTAAGAAAAAAATGAAGAATTAGGATTGCTTACAAATATGTACGAATACATGATTGACAAATCTTTTTCCAATGAGTAGCATCATTTGTTGATTAATAGTATTCCTGCTCCGGGGTGCCGGGGTGCCCTTTTTTTGTATTAAAACAGCTTACGCATCACTACTCTTCTCCATAGAATCTAAACCTATATATATATATATATATATATATATATATATATATATATATATATATATATATATATATATATATATATATATATATATATATATATATCCTAATTTGCAAGAACTCAATAAATCCTAATTTGCTTATTATTTTTCAAAACAAAGACCATTAATATATTCTCAAAATGGTACATCAAATTCATATCTAAGCTTAAAAAAAATTAAAGATTTAATTTTTTGAAATGTGCCTGTATGCAAATTTGAATATATATATATATATATATATATATATATATATATATATATATATATATATATATATATATATATATATATATGCATATTTGTGTTTTTTCAATATTTTTCAAATCCAATACAACAATGAGACTCTAATAGCAATATTTAAGATAGTTGCAACTTGAAAACGTCAATAAAATACAGAAAACATAAAGATTCATGCATGCATATTTAGGTGTGCATATATGCGTACTTCCAAAAAAACAAAAAAAGTTCATCAATATTTTTAGCATTGATCCTTCTTAGATGAAACCTTTATGAATATTGGTGATCTTCGTTTTGAAAAATGATGAATGGATTAGAATTTTTTGAGGTTACGCAAATCTTTAAGTTCTCAAAATAACTTTCCTCTCTCTCTCTCTCTCTGTGTGTGTGTGTATATATATATATATATATATATATATATATATATATATATATATATATATATATATAGTATGTGTCAAATAAATAAATGATTATATTTTTTTAACATATAATAATTTCTAATAACCTACTTCTAAATGACATTTTTGTCTATAGACTTAGATCTACAACCTTTAAGAGAATTTAACCATCTAATACTCGTAGGGCAATGACCCTATGTAAATATATAATTACATAGTGAGTGATAAATATGTGGTTGGTAAAACCCTAAACATGACATATACCTAAATGATAATAAATTTGTAAAAAAGTTCAAATTATAATAAATTTGTAAAAAATTTCAAATTATATAAAATTTTGAATTAATGTTCTATTAAATTAGAGAAGTGATGTACTTGGTCAAATGACAACATAGCCAACATTCCTAGGTACTTTTACTTTCATAAACTCCGACAATACCTAATAAGTTGTTAATATGAAAATTATAACAAGATTCACAGATAATATTGCAAAATCGTGTACATCATATATTCCAGACCGTTTGATTAGGGTTTGGTAGTTTTGATGACTTTTTACTCTTTTGTCACGATAAATCTAATATTATGTGTCCTTTTTCTATTGATTCGGATTTGTAGGGCTTGACTAAACGTTTTAAGTCGTTAAGCAAGGAACTTGATGAAATTTTGGAGACATTGATAAATGAGCATGAAGAACACATACTTATTAAATCTCAAAGTCCTGAAGAAATGGATTTTATTGACATATTGCTTTCACTAAAGAATCGGTATTCAAATACCCATGATGACCTATCCTTTACAATTGATAGGTCTGGTATGAAATGCATTTTAGTGGATTTGATAGCTGGCTCCATTGACACTGTAAAAACTTCTGTTGAATGGATTTTAGCTGCACTTATAAAACACCCTAGAGTGATGAAGAAACTACAACAAGAGTTGAAAGTTGTGATTGGAGATAAACATGTGGTTGAAGAAACAGATTTGACAAACTTAAGTTACTTGCAGATGGTAGTTAAGGAGACTTTAAGGCTTTATCCCATTGCTCCATTATTGGTTCCACATCAATCAATGGAGGATATTGTGATTAATGGTTACAATATACCTAAGAATACACGACTTCTTGTAAATTATTGGGCATTTGGACGTGACTCAAAAGTTTGGTCTGAAAATTGGGAGGAGTTTCTTCCAGAGAGGTTTCTAGACACAGAAGTTGATTTTCGCGGACATGATTATCAACTTATACAATTCGGAATTGGTAGAAGAGGATGTCCTGGAATGAACTTAGGATTACTAAACACTGGCTTGGTGGTTTCCAACATGGTACATTTCTTTGATTGGGAGCTACCGAGTAGGATGTCACCAAGTGACCTGGATATGAAAGAAAAATTTGGATTAACTACCCCTAGGGCTAAACCCTTATTAGCCAATCCTATATACCACTACTGAGGAAGAGTGACTCAACATTTGTTAAAGATATTTGACAGACACCACTTAAGCATGATGCAACTTTACCATATCATTTTATAATATTTCATGTGTGTATTTATGTAAAGTTTGTTATTTGTTTCTACCTATGAAAAAGCATAAGTTAAACTAATGTATTGGTTCATTGAAAATTGTACTATGTTTTGAAATGGAACCGTTGTTCCAAATAGTTATTTGATTGTATGCATAATGGAACTATCGTGTAGGTTTCAAGTAAACAATTGACATGATCGTGAGGGTGTATCATGAGGAGAAGTGAGAGCAGATTGTGTACGAACAAAGTTGGCTAGAATTGTATGTTTATCAAGAATCACAAACTAAATCGAATGATTACAATAAAAATTAGAACCTCTAGCCTTCGAGATGCTAATATCACCCAGAGCTCTCGCTCTAACTGAAAATCAGTTACAGTCAAAGCAAAACCTACTAATGAATGACCTCTTAATTATAACACGACTAACCGACATAACAAATAAAAGACTACAATAACATGAAACAACTATCCTTATAACAAACAGAGCAAGACTTCATCTTTTAATCCATTTGTTCTGTTTGAAAAGTGAATCACGAAGGAAGTTTATTCAAGTGTATACCCATACCCATATGAAAAAATCGTACCTTATTCTCAAGTTTGCAATCTGGAAATTATATCATCATTTATTTAAAGTCTTCCCATGAGGCTTTAAAGGGAGAAATATCTTTCCATTTAATCAATACTCTAACTTTCCGGCCCAACCTTCCTAAAGGTTAATGAATGTCTAAAATGTCCTCTAGGATAGCCAAAATTTCCAAAGTGTCTTTTAAGTGAGAAGGTGTAAATGGTCGTGAAGAGCACTTCCTGATAGCTTTTCTTGATTGAGAGATGTAAAAATCAATATGCATCATAGCATTTGTTGCTATGATGCTGGAAATTGGGAGCGGTAAAAGGTAAAGGTGCATTCAATTACGAAAAAATCGATGATTTTCGGGAAATTTTTTCCAAGAAAAATAAAAATTTTTAAAACACGTTTAGCTCAACAATTTTTTTTACGGAAAATAAAAACTTTATGCGTTCCAAAATTACAAACAACTTAGAAAATTTTAGAAAACCGATAATTATTGTTTTCCATATTTTTTAATTACAAAAAAAATTCTAAAATATAAACACACACACCATAGTCACCACCACCACCACCCTGTTGCCGCCATCACCACCACCACCACCTACGCCATTATCCAAATTGAAAACTGAAAACAAAAACGAAAACTGAAAACGAAAAACAGAAAATGAAAAATGTTTTTTTGTACCTACACGCAACCTAAGTTACTTGTCCAACACTTTGGTGAATAGTAAGTAGCATTTGTGATTGTTATTAACCACTAATGGTTGTGGTATGGATGAATCTTCAAAAAGAACAAATGACACACGTTGAGTCCAACATATTTCCAAGCCAAGTCTTCAACTTATATTCTCATGACCTCATCCATATATTCATCCCTATACATTAAATCTTGATCCACCAATTCGATTTTTTTTTTCTTTTCTTGTAACGAATTAGTCACGAACATATAACACTTTAAATAATGAAGCTTTTAAGCCGATGGGACGCATGTATTGTACCAATACTCCACCGGCAATTGTAACATTGTTTGGGTGTATTTAAAATATTGTTCAAGTCATTTGTTAACCACCTCAGATTGGGCATCCATTTGAGGATGGTAAGCACTAAGCAGTGTTATATTTCAAATGTGTGCCTTGTAACTTAAATAGCTCTTTCCAAAAGTTACTCACAAAATCCAATTTGGATATGCAATTACCGACTCCGGTATGCCATGTATCTTGAATTATTTCTTTAGCAAATACACATGTCGGCGATGGAGGATTGAGGTGTGTTACTATGTAGGAATGTTTGACATAGGGGTGGTCCACGGTGATACCGATAACTCCTAACTTTTTCGGTCATAGTGGAAAAATTTTCGAAAAAATTTCAAAAATTTTATTTTTTCTACTACAGTGTAACATCTAACTCTCTCGTGCAACCCTTAGTGTAAAATCATACGTCTGCCCTAGGTTTAAGGCCTAAAATGTATGTGTCTTTGTTGAGATAATTTTTTTTTATTTTATTTTTTTTTTTTTAAAACGAGAAACTATCCTACTCCTAATCTAATATAAACGTTAACTCTCTAGCCACATGAATTTTTTTATTTCGTACCATAACGTTTGTTTTCATTCCAACACATAATTATTTCTTATAGTGACTGTTATATATCTTTTAGTGACAATAATCTTTTAAACTGGTTATTATATACAATGGTTTTATATTATTGGAAAAAATTAAATTTACATAAATATATATAAATTTTTGGCAATATGTAAATTAAAATTAAAACTATAAATTCCGAAAATTCTAATTATATATATATATATATATATATATATATATATATATATATATATATATATATATATTAAATTTCTCGTATCTTAGCTACAATAAAGTGGCTAAGGGATTGACATAAATGGTCTCGCAATTATATTTGGGTCACTATTTGGCTTTTTTTACATTATGTATATTGTTTAGGGTCTTTTTTGACATATGTTTATTTCTCTTTGGTCAATTGTGTCTACCCTTTCATGTTTGTCAAAATTGCCCCACTTTTTTCTTCAAATTGCAATTTGCTCATTCTAATTCATTTATTAAATTTTTTCCCTATTGTGTTTTTGGAAACTGTGTATTCCATCACCGTCAAGCTTCTGACACAACAGATACGTGGCTTTTTCCCTTTTCTTTTCTTATGCATCTCCTTGCTTACTCACCCTCAATTGTATCTCTTCCCACCACCATTCTTTCGTAGAGCTTCCACCACTTCTTTTTCCTTCTGCATCCCTTCAATGCGATTCTTACCCTTTTCCTTCTAATTCTGTAAATCATCCGTCAGTCTGCTCCACCGCCTGGCTACATAACCAATTGTTTTGGGCCAACCCGCTATTATATGCCAAATTTTTTTTTCTGTATCTAACCTAATCAAAAGGACTTCCAAGTTTCATCGTTTCTAATTTAATAATGTAGATTGTTTGTAACATCCCAAAATTCAAGCCCGAAAATTTCATTTTTAAATTAACAATTCCATAAACATTTTTACCAAAATATTGTCAAATAAACAACACGTCACAAAATCATATTTTTGTGTCCCAAACCATAACGTCAAAAGTAACGAAAATCAGAGTACAGTCCCAAAAGCTCCTTGCGGAAACCATGAGTGTGTGTGTGATGCGCTACTACACCGCCGACTCCTTCCCCTTCGACGAAGAGGTACCTGAAACCAAAACCAAAATTGTAAGCACAAAGCTTAGTGAGTTCCTCCATCATACCACATACCATGCAATATCGTCGGTATCTTTCAACCGGTAACCTTCATCGGTATCTTTCAGCCGGTAACCTTCATTTGTATCTTTCAACCGGTAACCATCATCGGTATCTTTCAGACGGTAATCAACATCGGTATCTTTCAACCAGTATCCATCATCGGTATCTTTCAACCAATAACTGGGGACTATTTCACCTCATACCACTAGCATACAATCAACAAATATAAACATACAGTTAGGTATATCCGGGTACTGACCTACCCTTAGGTCCTAAGGACCACTGTTAGGGAAGCTAATCCCTATTATACACATAACATATCATCCAGTTAAATCTCATAATCAACACATAACCAGACCACAATAATTATCACAAAGACCATTATCTTCTAAATACCCCTTTTTGGTGGGTCGGCATTGTGGCCTTAGACCCACCCCTACTGGAAGGTAACTCAACTCAATGTCGTGCAGTGTTTGAATTATTCTCAGCGCACGAGTCAACTCCCTACGACTCCTCGATCCCTACACAACAACCTTCAATTCAACACACAACACGTACAACCCTAAATAGGGTATGTCTAAGTCCAGTCAAAGTCAACTTCAAGTTGACCCGACTCGCCGAGTTGGGCCATCAACTCGCCGAGTCCCTCACCCTTTACTCGTCCTCATCCATGACCCGACTCGTCGAGTTGGGCCGTCAACTCGACGAGTTCCTCTCTCATATGAACATCGTATAAACCTCATCTGACTCGCTGAGTTGTATGAACACTCGTCGAGTCCACCTTCATCTGATGAACAAGTCCTGTCCTCGACTCGTCGAGTTGATGAACAACTCATCAAGCTCATCTCCAATCTTAAGGAGATTGCCTTGGGCTTGCCGAGTCTGTTCTAGCACTCGTCGAGTCCCATGAACTCTAGGTCTAAAATTACGTCCAATACGTTGGGTCACTCTTACAATCTTTCTAACACTCAACTGGGTTCCTTTGACCCTCAACAATTTGGGGACTCAAAGCCTTCGACTCGTCGAGTCCAAGAACAGACTCGTCAAGTCGATCACGTCCACACTCTAAATCCTCGATTTCTGATGTACAACCTTTGATCAAAAGATAGATCCAAGCTTCTACAATCGATCTAGCATGTAAGTTACAAACTTTACGTGCTTGCATGGGATTTTGAGCTCAAAAAGGCATAAAACAAGCTCCTATTATGCATGGGGCCTTTCATGGGTGTAAAAGCAACCCAAATCTACCTAGTGACCCCTTTAACGATGTGATTCAGAAGCTTTAACCCCCAACCATGTTTGCAAACATGGTTGGCTACCAAAAATGACTTATAAAAGCCCTAAATCTCCCCAAAGAGGGATCTAACAAATGAGTGAGCAAGGTTACAACTTTTTACTTTCAATGAACTGCAAATAGTGCATAAACTCGGGTTCCCTTGGTCTCTACTTGCTTCCTCAAATTTTTCTCCTTCCTTCTTAAGAGCACAAGCACCAAAATCCACCAACAAGGCTTAGATTGCTTCAATAACGGCTAGGGTTTCAATGAGAGGTGTTTTGGGAGCATAAGGGACGTTGTGGTCGACATAACATTGCTTAAATAGGGTGCAAACCCTTGGATTAAGGTTTTTGTCCAGACAACATCTACTGGCCGAGTCCGGGACCCGACGCGTCAAGTCCACGGCTTAAATCCCGTGTCCCATTATGCTTCTACTCGGCGAGTTGGTCCTTCAACTCGCCGAGTCCAAGGCCAAAAATGCAAAATACTTAGATAAAAATAAAAAGAAATACGTACCAAGAACCAGGTGCTACATTGTTAGCATTTTTTCGTCACGTCTTATTCTTCAATGTCTTTTATATTCTCTAAATGGGTTTGTTCTTTGGACACATAAAATTTAAAAATTAAGACTTTGAACAACTTCACAATGAATTTTTCATTTTCCAAATATAAAGTACTTGGAGCGACATTTTAATACAATGATGAAATATATTTGAAGAGTTATATTACTAACTAAAACTCAAACAAGTTTTTAGATCTAAAGTCATTTGCTTTAGGGATTTAGATACTAAGGTCGAACGGTATGGTGTGCGGGGAGATGGTGCAGGACGTTTCTCACATAAGGGAACACTGCACCGTGGGTGCGGGAAGGTTGGCGCAGGAAGAGGGTGGGGGTGGGGATCCCACATTCTCACTCCTCACATGATTGGTCCGTTTATTTATTGATTTATTTTTATTGCAACGGTTGATTTCATTCCAACGTTTGATTTCATTCCAACGGCTATATAGTCGTTAATATATATAAATTGTTTTTTGTCCTTTTCTTAAACTATAAATACCACAACATCCAATCAGTTTTTAACCCATACCTTATACTTCTCTCCAAAAAATATTATTCAAAATGTCATCATCTTCATCATCTGATTCGACGGCTATAGAGGAGACTAAGTTTATTGGTTCCGTGATGGCAAAAACGATTGCATACTATCAAAACCGACTAGGCGAAACATCACGTGCACGATCTAAGCTAAGAAATCCGCAGTTGCGTAGAAATCACGAAGTCGGACACTATCGCCTTATAGAAGATTATTTTGCAGATGACGCCATCTACGCCGTAAAGTTTCGACGTCAGTTCCGAATGAGGAAGGAACCATTCTTATGTATTGTTGGCGATTTGGAAGGCCGGTTTCCATATTTCCAATGGAAAATGGATACAGAGCGGGTAAAAGGTTTCTCTCCCATTCAAAAATGCAGGGCTACAATTCGTCAGCTAGCATACGGCATGGGCGCAGATAAATGGGACGAGTATTTTAGGATGTCAGAGTGTACCGTACGGGAGTGTGTGTACGAGTTCTGCAAAGCGATCTATTTGGTTTATGGGCAACGATATTTGCGCAAACCAACTATCAACGATATCCACCAATTGTACACGGTGCATGAAGGCAAACATGGATTCCCTAGAATGCTAGGTAGTATCGATTGCATGCATTGGAGTTGGTCATTATGCCCCAATGCATGGCGCGGTCAGTACACGAGAGGCGACCACAAAGAGCCGACAATCATTCTAGAGGCTATCACATCACATGATCTTTGGATATATCATGCATTCTTTGGTCCAAATAGTGCAAACAATGACATCAATGTGCTAGACCAGTCGCCGATATTCAACCATATCTACCTTGGAAAGTCGCACGATGTACCTTTTCAAGCAAATAGGGTAGCATATAAGCGTGGATACTATCTTACTGACGGTATATATCCTCCTTTGTCTGTTTTTGTGAAATCGTTTACATGTCCTAACGACCCAAAAATAAAAGAGTTTAAAGAGGCGCAAGAGTCAGCTAGGAAGGATGTGGAGTGAACATTTGGTGTACTTAAGAGACGTTGGCAAGTAATAACGGTCGGGGCAAGGTCATATGAGGTGAAAATGTTACAACACGTAATGTATGAATGTATCATATTGCATAATATGATTCTTGAAGACGAAGGAAGAGCGATATGCCGGTACAACAAAAATGAAGTTTTGCCAAATGTCGAAGGAGTAGTCGTTGGTACACAAGAGTATATGGTGAATAGAAGAGAAGTACACAATTACGACATTCATCACGCCCTTCGTGTTGATTTGGTGGAGCACATTTATAGGGCTCATATTCAGCCCCCGTTAGAGTTTCCTCACGATGATTTGTTTGACAAATCAGACGAGGATTCTGATATGTTCGTCGAGAGTGAAGATTCTGACGACGAGAGTAACGCTGGGGAGAATGATTAAGACGATCAAGGCGATGACGAGGACGATGAGGGCGGTGACGAACATGATGATTCCAAGTGACATATTTTGGTTTATATAAAATTAGGATATTAATTATTTTTCTACTTATTTAAATATTAGGTTTAATGTAAATTTTATTTTAATAAATGAATGCTTTTTATTTTTAATTAAAATTTATGTTTAGTATTAATTTAAAAATTATAAATCATAAAAAAAATTATTTTTATTTAATAAAAAAAGTGAGGGAATGGCTTCCTACCCATTCCTTGGGTTTTAGGTGAGGGAAAGAAAAGTGAAGGAAATGAGGATATGACCCACAAAAAGTGAGGGAAGCTTCCCTCGCATACTCTCCGGTCTAATAGTTTTGAGATTAAAGGGATATCGCACATTCCTAGTAAAATGCCATAATTAGTTAGGTTTTTCGATGCATCTTTCCGTTACTAGAAAAAAATAAATCAAACGTGCAATGTTATGATAAAAACAAGTAAAACTAAGATTCTTGAAGCCTATAATACATAAATATGTGCAATTACATAGTTATTTTTACATTACCTGCCACAACTCCAACATCTATTGGCATGATCTGAAAACACTTAAAGAGAGAAACTATAGGCCTTCGAAGATATGTAATCATACCATAGGGAAATGTCATAATTCCCAGGTGATAGACCTTCTGTGTCACCTCCCAAATCCCAAGCCAACAATAATATATTCCATTTCATTTTTTTTTTGGGTTGTAAGAGTGATAGATGTCATTTTATGCATATTTTAGGATAGTTTTTATTAGCACTTAGCATAATTTGCACATTTCCATGTCATTAGTTTAAATAATGTTCAACTCATGTTTTTTGTCAAAATTCCCGTACTGCTCACGCTTTTATGTTGTTTTCATATAATATGAGTGGAGTAGTAGTTTGGGAGCAGCTTGGATACATATTTTGAGCTTAAATAGAGTTGGAATTGAAGAACGATGCTAAGGAATGACTTGGATTGCTTAAACTGAAGAGTTACGACCGAATCACGAAGAAAAAAGAAAAATGTGATTGCATTTTCTCAAATCTGTGATCACATTTTATGGTAGAGGTTTTTTTAGGTTCAAAAATACCAATCTGAAGAAAAAAAGTCAAAAATGAGATCGCATTTCCCTATATATGTGATTGCATTTTCAGGTCGAAGTCTCAAAATGGTCAAAAATAACACCGTACTTCATTAAACGACAATTCAGGAGAAAATGGCCAAAAATTAACATTTTTGGATATATGTGATCATGAAATTGCTTTTCTTGCTTCGGAAGCTTCTAACTTGCATATGAATACGACCCCTCTGATCAGATACAATGTCAGACGATGAAAAACCCTTCTCAAGGTGATTTCTGTAACTTTTCATCACTTTCTGAAGATCAAAAGGCTGTTAATCATCTCCTACATTTAGTTTAGCAAGATTAATCAATTAATATATCTTTTTATTAGTTTTAATAGAATTTTAGCCATGTCTGACTAAAACCCTAGTTTTCAGTTCTACAAAAGACTAGTACTTTTCATGTGATTAGTTATCAAATTTGGTTTTTATTGTGTGCTTCTATCTAGTTGTTTAAGTTTTGAGCTTAATGTATGTTTGATTTTTTATTCTTGTTTGTCTAATCACCTAACAAGGGTTTAATCATTCCAGTTAATAAGTTAATAGAATCTGTAATTTTTTTGTCAACTGGCAATAAGTAACAAGTATCAGATTGGTTCTGTGTTGGGATTTAACTCTGATATAAACTGCAATTTCATACCTTTATTCTTCCAAAATTGTGAGAAAATATTGGGTATTGTTGAGAGAATTTTACAATGATCTTAATGCAACTTTTTTGATCTGAATTAAGAGGTTGTTTAATTTAGACAGTAAAAAGTTAGGGTTAACTGGAGAGCTTGTTTTGGTTAATTTAACTAGGTAAAAGAGATTATACTAGAGTTTTTTAGTTTTTTTGCTGTACTAGCTCAGATAGAACGCATTTTGAATAACCATATCTGAGCTGATTGCAAGATTAAGAAAGTTGCAACCGAACTGAATTTGTTTTTATTACTAATTTCATTTAATTAATTTCACCGTAATTTTTAGTTTTAGTTTTAAATTAAAAACCACCCTTATTATTTTCTGTTAAATAACTAGTATGTTCCTTACGCAAAGAGACATTGACCATTAGGTTGTGTCTCTAAGGATTCAACCCTGCTTCCATGTACTATCCTTTAGTCCAACCACGCAGTGAAAATATTATTTGCTTAAATCGTACGTCACAACGGTTTAACAAATTTTTGTCGTTGCCAGAGACACAATGCTTCTAATAGTTTGTATGCCAAGAACTTTTCATACAGGAACACCTCTAGTTTTTGATCTAGAAATTGAGAAAACTGTAAGAAAACGGAAAAAAGAAGAAGCAAAACAAAAACAATCAGTGGGTTTCTTTGGTTCATCATCTTCCTTACCTCTAATCATCACCACACCATAAGGTAGTCCCTTGTGGAACGAACCAGAGGCCACTTTTTTTGTCTTTCCCGAAAGTACCCCTATCCCCACCTTCCAAAATCCTAGTAAAAGCATACCCCCGCCCAACCAAATTCTAAAAATTCTGAAACCATAGACACGTCTGAAACTAAATCTGAAATTTCAACCATGAGTAACGATGAAGCAGAGAAAACTCTTAGAGAATGAGCAGCATAAGAGGTTAATCAACAACTTCTTTGCATTACTTTTCTAGAAACACAAAACTTCGAGCTGAAATCTTGGCTGATACATCTTCTTCATACGTTCAGATGCTTAGAAAACAAAGACCCACATAAATTCGTTGAGGGAATTCTTGTACTATGTTTTAGAATGAAGTCGCACGCCATTACTGAAGACCAAATAAAGCTAAGGGCATTCTCCTTCTCACGTCAAGACTCAATGAGAGAATGGATGTACGAGCTCCCATCTGGTTCGATAACCATGTGGACTGAACTCGCGAAATTATTTTTAGAAAAATATTTTTCAGAAATGCAAGTTTCGAGCCTTTGCGGAGAGATCCTTGGTATCAAACAAGGAAGAAGAGAAGCTCTACACACCTACTAGGATCGCTTCAAAAATTTGTTGGTTCAGTTCCCACAACATGAGATAAGCGATTATCAGGTGTATAACTGGAGGTTCCTTAGGCGACATGACACCAACTGAAATCTAGGAGCTGATAGAAAACCTGGTTATGAAGTTAAAACACTTTGGAAACAAAGACGAGTGGTATGCTGATCAGCCAAGTGGAGTCAAACAAGTAAGCTACCATCTCCTAGACACCCAGATTTTTGAGCTGACAAAAGTTGTTTATTACTGAAAAAAGAAAAGGCAGTTGCAAAGAGACAACATGGAATCTGCCAGAAGAGTGAACATCCAATTGGTATGTGTCCATTACTAATTGACAGCCGCTGGAGGATACTAACAACATAAAATTTTTAATAACCTCTAAAATTTTATCAGAATGGATGTAACATCCTAAAATCCAAGACCAAAAATTTTAGTTTTGATTTAATAATTTATAAAATAGATTATTGAAAAGATCATTAAGTTATCTCATATTAGTTTTGATTTAATAACAACTCCCAAGAACATCATACAGCAGAAAATTGTGGTGTGATTTGCTGCAATTATGCCGACTCCTTTCCTTTCGAAGAACAAGTACCTGAAACCAAAACTGTAAACCGTAAGCACAAAGCTTAGTGAGTTCCCCCATCATACCACATAAACACATATTTTCAGGCATATCTGGGTGCCTGACCTACCTTTCTGAGCGTACCTATATGCTCAACCTACCCATGTTAGACATATCGGGGTGCCTAACCTACCACTGTCAGACATACCGGGGTGTCTGACCTACCCCTGTCAGGCATATCTGGGTGCCCGACCCACCCTCCGGTTTATATCAACCAGTTACGAGGACTATTTCACCCCTACCACTACCACATATATGGGTACTGTCTACCTATTCGGTCTCTTTCAACCGATAACCAAGGACTATTTCACCCCTCCTACCACTATCACATAATATCATAGCATCCTAGCACGCAGAGCATAACAGATAGTGGCATACCAGCCAATTATCACAAAGACAATCATCTCAACTATAAATAACTACTTGTGGGCCGACAGTGGTGCCTTCGACCCACTTCTACTGGAAGGTAACTCACCTTAAATACTATAAAGTAGCTGGAAATCCTCGGCTCCGAAAATCCACCCAAATCAAACTCATATACATAAAAGATTTCCTTAATTACCCTTTCATACTCATGACCCCTCAAGCGTCAACTTTGGTCAAAGTCAAAGTCAAGGTCAACAACCTGGTCAAAGTCAACATTCTGGGTTGACTCAACTTACCGTGTTAGCCCATCAACTCGCTGAGTTCAATAAATCATAATACCCTGAAATCATCATCCAACTCGTCAAGTTCTTTCACGAACTCATCGAGTTCATCAGTTTGTTAAGCTTTCTTAATGTATTAAGCCATTATTCTTCGAGTCTAAGTCCCATATTCCAAATATGGGTCGAATACACCTCCAAGAGAGTAAAGTTTCCGACTTTACCGATTAAGACCCATCCTAGAAGAAATGAGCCCTAACCCTAGCTAAAAATGGCTTAGTTCCAACTTCAATAACCATCAAAACTTCAAGATAAGCCATATGGTCATAGATTTGGACTCTAGGGATAGTTTGGTCATGTAATGTTCCTATCTTTACTTGCATGCCTAGACTACTTGGCTCAAAAGGCCAAAAAGATGGTCCATAAGTTGCATGGGATTTCCATGGCCATAAAGTTGGCACCTTTATGCCATGAAGTCCCCTATAGACCATAGATTTGAAAGGTTTTCCCCTATGGGACGTCCAAGTCCCAAAGACCAACATTCTTGGACCATAATATGGAGAAAAACTCCTAAGATCTAAATATACTCTAAGCAAGGTAAGAGCTTTATACCTCATATGAACCAAAAATGAAGCTAAACTTCTGGATCTACTCTTCTCTTACACGTCTTTGCTCCTTCTTCAAGTATAGTCTTCTTCAAAATCACAAAGAATCCACAAAATTGGCTCAAAACACTAAAGTGGATTAGGGTTTGGGAGTTGAGATAATGGAGGCTGTAAATGAGGCCAACTTATAGGGGTTAAGGTGTTTAAATAGGTTCAAAATCCTTGATCTAGGGTTTCCCAAACCCTGTCCAACTCGTCAAGTTAGTCCTCCCCAACTTGTCGAATTGGTTCTTAATTTCCCGCGTGCCAAAATCATTCCTACTTGTCGAGTTCTCCCCCTTGAACTTGACAAGTTGTCCTCTTAAATGTAAGATACCCTTCCTTAACTAACCATCCAGATTTCGTGTGTTACAACTCTCTTCTACTTAAAATAGACTTCATCCTCGAAGTCAACTGTAATTCACCTACCCGAAAATAGCTCACGCACTACGCTCGCGGGTCCCACTATCTACCATAACCTAACTGATGTTTTCCCATGAGTATTTACACCCACCATCCTAAGGAGTACAACTATCACATGGCTCTTTCAATGGACTTCCCAAGACAATTGAACCTTTAACCCTTGCAACCCACTTCTACCTTCGAAGACCTGAAGTCTACCATATCCTGACTTCCCGACAGCTCACCCGTGTTGAAACCACTTCCTACCAAACTCTCAATGAGTTGCAGACCAATCATAACACTTCCACAATGGTCTATCCATATCTGTCGAAACCATCCTCATAATAGTTCCTTGAATCCGATGAAGAACGAATCATCAAACTCTCAAATAGAAACTGACCCCACATATCTGGAATCCGAAACCTAAGTCTCAATGTTCTGACTCCCTGTCAGACCCCTTACATTGACCTGCCACCAAACAATCCTCATAGGGTCTCGCACCACACAACATGCTTCCACTCTCTGATCACATTGTTATCTCAATGGAGATGAAGTCACCGACCATATACCGTTAAAGAACACTTAACTTGACAGGAGGCTCATATAATCCTTTGAGTAGAAGCTTCATTCCTAAAACAGTTAGACTCCGACGAGAGCTGCGTAACAGGGTCTAATCAATTACTCTAAGATTATTTAATCCCACTGTGGGTGACTTAGCATTACCCAAACACCCATATGCTCCTCATACACACGAAACCCAATTTGCTAGTATCGCCCGAAACACTGGCTGCCTTCTGGCTGCTTTCCGAAATCCACCCTGGCCTTCCTGGTCCCAATTTGTTAGCCAATCATCTGGAATGTTGAGTCCCAACCTGGTTACTTAACTAAAGGCTCCTATACAGTCTCCCCTCGTGACTTCCGAAAGAAAAACCTCACAGGCAATGACTACCCAGACCACGTTATCACTAACCCGATGCTAAACGGAATGCTACAGGACCAACCATAGTCTTCCTCATACCCATTCTCCCATGACCTACCATCTCCTGATTCCAAACATGTTGTGGCCCTCCAACAACCTTGTGAACTCACCCACCCTGGTCTAAACCATCCGAAGAAAATTATGAGCAAAACATAGGTTTTCCATGACCTTAACCACTGAACAAGGACCAGTGAATACTACAAGCCACCCGAGCCAAACCGTAAACGGACCAATGTACCTGGGCCCCAGCTTGTTCTGTTTCCTGAACCGGATGACACCTTTCCAAGATGACACCTTCAGGAGAACCATATCTCCTACATGGAACTCTATGTCCGATCAGTGCTTGTTGGTAGAACTCTTCTGTCGACTCTGTGCTGTCTGGAGCCTGCGTTGATAGTTGATGCTAACCATGCTCCTGCACCTTTCCATACCCATCTTTCTCACTGGAGCATTTTTTGTCAGAAAAATAATCGGTAACAATGGCGTAATTGTACGTACAAATGAACGACGCATGTCAGTGAACGGAAACGATGAACTCAAGAAGTAAAATGGGCAAAGCATTACTCATTTAACCACTAGATAATGTTGTTTGGGAAGGAGATTTCTATTTTTCTCTGAGTTTGGCAATGTATTTTGGGTCTACTTCCAACATCATAGCGTCTTCTCTCGATTTTTCTAGTAATGGATCCTTTCTACTTTGATGCATTCTATATATATATATATATATATATATATATATATATATATATATATATATATATATATATATATATATATATATTCCCATTAAGTTTCTACGGTAGTAGATAATACGCGGAAGGTTTATTTTGGGTGCTTAAACCCACTAAAAAGTTTGAGGGTTAACAATTCAATAATCCTTGACTATGATAATCTCTGTTTTCTCATAGGTCTACCTATATAGCTTACTGAAAATTCTCTAATTCATAACACCCATTCCTAACCGGAAGGAAAGAGGTTCCCAACCCATCACTGAGACTACCATCTTCATACATGGTCCAACCACCAGTTCCTTAAGAGTCCATATAACTAGGTTGCCTAGCCTACGATCCCTTTTATGTCATATACTAGCTACACACTGAGTCCTGCGACTCAAGATCCACAACCTTGACCTAATGGTCTCCACCAGATCTCACCTGCGTTGCTATAAACACACGGGCCTTGCCCACGGGTCCCACCCATCTAGGGTTACACAGGCCCAACTCCACCTCAGACCCCAATGGTCCTAAACCCATAAAGGATAAATACTCTGTGACAATCTTGACTAGCATGGCTAAGGTACAAAATGATTCCCCCTTTATGCTCATATCAACTACCAATGGCAATCTACCTCTAATAGATGAATGATACGATCCATCGAAGTCTCACAAAACTTCTAACCAATCAGGATTACCACCCATGGTTTCATCACTACCCAACCATCTCAATCCCAATGTCATGAATCGAACCCGCATCAGTCAAGAACAGGTAGTGAAGCTCTACACAACTCTCGGTCGGGGTCCATCCACAACCTGCTATGCATAACAAGAAAATGCCAACCAATTATTGGGAGTTTCTCTAAACTACCACTTACAAAACCTCGAACTAAACGGTCACTTGTGTCATGTCTATACTTGACCAGGTTATGAAACTTGTCCTAGTTCCACATCTGATCCATTTCCCGAAAATTCTAATCGATTCTCCCCCACTTGGATTTGGAGAATCTCTTTCATCCTATAAGTTTGATGGATTCCCAACCCATCAAACTCATATAATAGGAACTGCCTATAACCTGCGATGTTCCATGACTAGCCAAATCTCAACAATTGCCTAACTACTAGAATTTGGGAGAATGCTCTTGAGACCTTAACCAGTCTGATGATCCAAATCACCTCTCATGGCACCATGGAATTTCCTTGAGTTCATATGCCTGCGACTAACAACCATAACCCTTGTCATGAACTGACGAACCTCTATTCGAATTTCTATCCTCAATTAATCATTGACCTCTAACCGACTTTTGTCCATGGGAAAGTACAATACTCTTCACACATCCAATGATCAAACAACTCACACAACTAACACCATCATCTTCATGCTATCGTTCCCTCCCCAAAAACGGTAGTGCCTTGAACTCTAAAGTTCTTCTACATGCAACTATCGGTCATACACGACAGTTGATAGAACCAGTCACACCCCAAAAGTGGAAATGAAGAAACATTCAGGGGCGGAGGATGTCATGTACAATATCACAACAATTCTATAATAGTAATCAAAGAAAACACAACCATTACATTAATAAAATATTTTATTTACATCTGTTCATAACATACTTTGTATGATATCAAAAGTGTATAACAAAAAGTATAAAAGACGAGACTCTATAAAGCTCCATCTTCTCAGAATCCTGCGGGTGTACCTGTCTACTGGTTCCCTGAGAATACAAGTGATATTGAAAGTGTATCAACATTTAAGTTGGTGAGTTCATAAGCATGTTTTAGTGACATGAAGCTTGTATTTATACTCTAAAAATGCTAGTATGTTTCTCCATAAAATACAATATTTTCTATAGTGAATGTAATGTAGTATTGTAAATTGATAAACTATTTCATGTGTATTCCTTATAATTGTATGCTATATTACAGTACCCTGTGCTAGAAAATAGTGTAATGTATCTGTATTTGTATGAAAATCTTTGTATGTATGCCTGGATACCACCAGCTGTAGTGTATCATAGTAGTTTTATTAAATACAATAAAACCATTGAATCAATGTTAATACCGTAAACATATGTTTTAGTTATACTGTTGTGAGTTTCATATAACCATGCTTCATATGACCTAGTGACCTCTACAATGCTCTTCAGGCGTCTGAAAGTTATGACATTTTTCACCCCATGCCTGCCGTCCTAAGTGTAGCTAGCAGTTCAGGTGTGGGATTGTCCGTCCTACATAGATCTATACACAAATCTCACACGGTGCCTCCATGAGACTTTGGTTGTACTGTATAGGATTTAGTTTCGTACGTCGAGGGGTACTATTGAAATAGTTCCTCACAACCCTGTATTAACTAGTTTATGTGTAGTGTTGTAGTGTTCTCTTGTATTGGAAACTGTATGTATTGCCTTGTAATAATGTACTTTGTAATGTAAAATAATAAAACTTAAATAATTATTTTAGTAGTGTAATCTTGTATCAATGTATTAGGGTAGTGCCTCCCAATCTATACCTATTATAGTTTTAATAAATGTTCTTGTTTTGTGTATTGTATTTAGCAAATTTGTGTAGTGATTCCCAAACTATGCCAATCATAGTTTAACTGTAATGTTTTGTAGTGTACTGAAAACGTTTGCAATTTAATTGTAGGAAAGTATAACACCCTTATGCTCAACATGTTACAAAAGGGTTAAAATATAAAGAATATTTTTATAATATGTAGCGAATACTCGGTTTGAATTGATTTCAAAGGTTTTTAAAACTGCTAAAAAATGGTTTGTATAAACACAAAGTCCTTGTGTTTTACTTGTATTCCCCCCCCCCCTAAAAAAATTTAAAACATTGAAAAGGTAGGGGTATGAACTCACCTCTGGTATGTGTTTGTGTAATGATAACGGTGCTGTAGAGATGATCCCCAGATTGAGGGGTGCGAAATTAACGGTATCCTAATAATAGTTAAGACATAATCGTATTTAAATTAGCTAAACTATTACATAAAGTGTTAGAAAACACTTATTTTGTGTTAGGAATAATTAATGAGAATTGTATAAGTGTTGAAGAGAGTTTTCGGTTCCAAGGGGTTATCGACCGAAAACAATTCTTGGCCGAACACATGTACTCGGTCCTGGGTATTTTCGGTCACCTGAAGGTTCGAAGGATGTTCTTGGTGTTCTTGATGAATATATGAAGATTTGAAGGTTTTCACTTGAAGGTATGAATGTTCTTGGATGATCCTTGGGAGCAAAATGAGAGTTTTTTCGAGTGTAAACAGTGAGAAATGGTAAAGTGTTCGAAGGAAAAACTTATATACGGTTGGGGTTTGGCCGTAAAAGAGATTTCAGCCGAAATCAGTTTCGGTATTAAGGTTTTGGGCGAAAAGGTTCTGGTGCGAGGGTTTTCGGTTTCAATGGAAAAGATGTTAATTTTTTAGTGTTTTTGATTCTAAAATCTTATGTAAACATTATTTATATAATTCAACTTAGTTTCAAACTCTCACGTACTTAACGAAATAAATAAATAAAACTCGAAATTTTGTTTGTCGGATTTGACTTGAAAAGTAATTAGTTGTTACATCATCCCCCCCCCCCCCCCCCCCGATAGTGGGAATTTCGTCCCGAAATCCATTCTAAGACGAATACATAATGGACTAGGAAAAAGGTATGGGTACATTTGTTTCATTTGATCCTCTCGCTCCCAAGTGAATTTAGGTCCCCGCTTGGCATTCCAGCGAACCTTCACTATCGGTATCTGACTTTGTTTCATTCACTTGACTTCCCTATCCATAATTTCTATGGGTTCTTCCACAAAATTAAGACTCTCGTTTACCTCAATCTTGTCGAGTGGAATAACAAGAGATTCTTCGTATAGACACTTCTGTAAATTTGACACATCGAAGACAGGGTGTACGTTGTTAAGTTCTTATGGTAGACGGAGTTTGTAAGCTACTGGGCCGATTACAGCGAGGATTTCGAACGGTCCTATGTACCTTGGATTCAATTCTCCCCGCTTTCCAAAACATATCATGCCCTTCCAGGGTGAGACCTTTAACAAAGCACGGTCACCCACCCGGAATGCCATGGGTTTTCCCCTCTTATCTGCGTAGCTCTTTTGTATGTCTCTAAAGGCTTTCAGATGTTCTTGATGGGTTTTGAGCATTCTGTGACAACCCGTAATTTATTCCGTCACTGTAACCCGTTTCCGTTAATAAAACCGTTCATATTCCAATTTTTCAGTTAACTTTTGGTTTAAATTAATTAAATTATGACTTTTTATCTTGACATAATGAGAGTCCAAACCCACTAGAAACGCATAAAAATACCCTCGTTATTTATTTGGAAAAATTTAGTTACGACTAAGTCGTAATTACGACAATTTAAAACGGTAAAATTTTAAACCCCGTTTAACGTCGGTATTGGGTTGATTTCCACCGGGTCACAAACTCAAACCTTATATAAAGGTTGAGTGGTCATCTTTTGAAGACTTTTTACCCACCTCATAAACTTTCTCTCTCTACTCTATCTCTAAAAGTCAAGGTTGATCCAAAAGCACCTCTTCAAGCTTCCAAAATCGTAAGTAATCTACCCTATCTTGTTGTTTAACTTGTTTAGCTTGCAAATCTATGTTTAAGTCACCCAAAACCATCAAGAACATGTGTTTACGGATTGGGAACACCTCCCAAAACTGTAAACTCCCTTAAAGGGGTTTTTGAATCGCCAAAACCCTTCCAAGTCCCTTCTAATGCTTAGATATGGCTTAAGGACTTGCATGTACGCGATTTAAGCACCAAAATCACATCATTTGGGTAGTATACATGAGTTTACGGCCAAAGAACATTCTTGGACCATAAACACATCTTCAAGAACCATAAACACATTTTAAGGTGTTACATTGCCCCTTAAACACCTCCAAAAACTTCCATGAGTGTCTAGAACCTTATATTCCTTCATGAGATGCACCAAAACATATACAAATGTGTCATACTTGAGTTTACGGTTCGGGAAGGTCTCCCAAACCGTAAACACCTTCAATGGGGTGTTTAAGTGCCCTTAACACCTTGTATGACTTAGATTTGGGTCTAGAACCTTGTATGCCTAACCTGCAACCACCAAAACACATGATTCATGGACAAACATGAGTTTGCGACTGTAAACTCATGTGTTTACAGTAGTAAACTCCCCAAGTGCCATTCAAGAACTATAAACTCCTTTTCCAAGGTCATTTCAAGTCCCGGTCACTTTGATAGCCCTTGAATCAACCCTAGAACCTTTCCTTGTGCATTGTAAGACCTTTAAACATTCAGGAACACACCACCCATGAGTTTATGGCCTTAAACTCATGGGGATATGGTCATTGGATCGTAAACACCCCTAAGGGCTTATTCTTGAAGGGTAAACTCCTTATCTAGGCCCTACACACCCTTAGATGCTACCCAGATCACTCTTAACACTTGAAATGAAGTGTTTTCGTGCCTCACAATGTATATTCTTATATAATTAGTAGTTCAAAGTCTAATTAGATACAATTATGTATCTCTTCACATTACATAGGAACCTCGTGTGTACTCAATCCCCGAACTGACACTTAGCATCCAACTGACACGTTTCTCGTCCGGTGAGTTCATACCCCTACACTTTTTCCATGTTTTCAATGTTTTCAGGGGGGGGGGGGGGAATACAAACAAAAGTACAAGAATGTCTTGTACTCAACCTAATATTTCATTTGAAATGTTTCATATTTCGTATACTTTTAACAATCGAAACCGTATTAACCAACCGTTTGATTTGCAGAGTTAGTTTTTCCAAACTGATTGCAAATCTTATTATATTGTGTTATATTGTATATTTCACAAATGATTTTACACTTCATTATCATTAAAAGTCAATAAACTTAGAACTTTAGATACGTCCTCGGTAACACTCCACAGAGATACGTGAGTGGAGGACGCCCCTTTGTAACCAGAATCACAAACAGGAATTTCCGCATTATTACTTGTAAATTTGTTAATCTTAATAATTGGAGTCACGCCCTATGAAACACTCCAGAGAGATACGAGTGGAGGACTTCCCCCGTAACCAGAATCTCCTGGACGAAGAGCGTGACTTGAGTGTATAGATCTATACGGGGCTGACTACCCCGCACCTCGTTGCTAGCTATAGTGGGACCGGTAGGTCTATGGGTGATGAAAGTCATAAAATGATATTGGACTTCTTATTGCCATATCTAGTCTATCGTATGGTTATGGAACTCGCAATTTAGATAACAGAGATTTACTTGTTGGTAATAATGGATCTAGTAAACTAATAACCTTAAGAATTAGTTTACTTCTCACACTTTAGTTTTATATACGTGTTAAAAATAACATACATTTCAAGGATAACCAGGCTTTGAGGAAACTTCATACAAACACTTTAAGTATGGTAGATACTTGTACATTACATTCAGAACCGATAACCAACTACAAACTTTTAAGGAAAATAAGGGTTTTTCCGTGGATAACTGAACTGTTCTTAAGCTGATTATGTAACAAAGGGATAACTCAACTTTTCTTATAAGAAAATATGGGATTTTCTTGGATAACAACTTTTCAGAAAACTAAAGGAAATTTGTTCATTTTTAGAAACAATACCGCTTATGACCTCACCAGCTTTATGCTGATTTTCAAACTGCTTGTATTCTCAGGTTCTCCTTAGACAAGTATCCCGTGTTTTTTTGTAGAAGACGAGCATATGGAAATCACGTCTTTACTTTTGTTTTAAACTAATGTTTCTATAAAACATGTATTACTTTGCTTTTCTACTTTCAAACAAATTTAATGATTCTATGTAATGTAATGTTTTACGTTTATGATGCTTACTATGTATATTGGTTGTGATACTTTAAATGACGTCCTCCACCCCATAACGTTTCCACCATCAATTTTGGGGTGTGATAGATTGGTATAAGAGCACTTGTTTATAGAGAACTAAGTATACGAAACCTTACCTGGTATAAGACTATAAACACTAAGGGGCCGAAGTGCTCTGAACTAAAAGTATACTTTAAAATATAAGTATTTTTCAAAAGTATACAAGAATACCTAAATGTCAAATACTGTAACCTCGAGTAGAACAAAACATAAGTAATTGGGTGTTGTGCATGGCGGTTAAACCTGGGCAATTATGTAGTTGTGTCTAGGGTCAATATAGTCTGATCAACTATATTCATTCGAGACATGACCAACATGTGCTTGGGAGTGACTGTAGTGTGCAGCATGCCTAAAACTTACCTAATATCCAAACAAAGATTCATCAATGCAGTGAAACATAAAATACTATGTGAGTATTTTAGCCAAAGCCGATTACATTGTAGAAATTCATTCCGAGTGTTGCTACTCACTCCCTCCTTAGCGATAGTTTATATGCTTTGATAACTCCTTCCTGTTTTATCGCTTAGTAGATCATTATATCTACCATAATCAGATATCTCTTGTTCCATATCTCTTGATTCAATTCAGAGGACTTATGATCCTCTCTTTCCTGGCTATTGTAGATCAAGATGCCTCCAAAGAAAAGACCCAGCTTAAAGAACAACAATCCTCCTCCACCACCACCTCCCTCTCTATTTGATCCTGCCATGTTTCAAGCAGCTGTTAATGTTGTTGTGGCTGCTACCATATCACAAATGAACCTCGGTGGTTCAGGCGGGCCAGGAGGTGGTACTCAGCCTTAAAACCAGGAAGGTAGTCAGGGACACCGGAAGGAGTGTTCCTACAAGGACTTTATGAACACAAAACCCACACCCTTCAATGGAACTGGAGGTGTCATTACCCTAACTCGATGGTTCGAGAAAATCGAATCTATTTTCGAAATCTGTGCCTACTCTGAATTTGACAAGGTGAAGTTCGCCGCCTGCACGTTCACCGACAAAGCCTTGACTTGGTGGAACGGCTGAGTCAAATCCTTAACTCTATCTGTAGCCAATGCTATGGGTTGGGAGGTCATGAAGGAGCTCCTGCTTGCGGAGTACTGCCCTCGGGGCGAAATGCAGAAGCTGGAACACAAACTCTGGAACCTAAAGATGAAGGGTTCTGATATCGCTGCTTACACTTCAAGATTTGATGACGTGGTGCTTCTCTGCCCGGGAATGGTTACCCCGAAGAGTAAAAAGATCGAAAGATTTATCTGGGGGTTGACCTAGCCAACCAAGGGAAACGTTTTGGCTACGAAGCCAGATACATACGTCATCGCCAAATGCTTAGCGCAAACCTTGATTGACCATAGTGATGATCTTGAGGAAGCAGCCACCACTCTTGAGCCAACAAAGAGGAGTGGTGAGAAAAGGAAATTGTGGAAAAAGAAGAAGAGTCAGTCTTCGTAGGAGTCCTCAAAGAAGCAGCAAATTGTGGCAGTCCACACTGCTACTACCCCTACTGTTGTTTTTGTCGCCGGATCCACAGCCCAAACACCTACCAGTAGGTATGCTAGTACCCTCCCTCTATGTGACAAGTGTAACTTCCACCATAACCCTGGCCTTTGCCGCAATCTGTCATGCTCCAACTACGGTAAAAAGGGGCTACGATTGGATTCTGCAAAGCCCCAACCCAATCAACAAATCAATCTTCCGAAGCGGGTGTCGGTCAGGCCTGCTACGGATGTGGTGAAGTCGGGCATTTCAATAGAAATTGCCCCAAGGCAGCAACAACTGGCAACACTGGGAGATTCCTAGCTATGGGACGAGAAGAGGCAGTCGTCGATCCCACCGTTGTCTTGGGTACGTTCCTTCTCGACAACTCTTATGCTAGTATCCTTTTCGATTCTGGTGCTGAAAGAAGTTTTCTTAGCCATTCATTCAAACATCTTATTAAACATAATCCCCAACCATTAACCGAAACATTTACCATCGAAATGGCTAACGGTGAGAAAGAAAGTGCTAGCGATATATTCATAGGTTGTACCCTTACCCTGAACAGTCATTCTTTTCCCATCGACCTAATGCCCGTTTCCATAAAGAGATTTGATGTTATCATTGGCATGGATTAGTTGAGTCCCAATCATGCACATATCCTTTGTTACGAAATATCCATCCGTCTTAATCTCCCATCTGGCCAGACTCTTATGATCTACGATGATAAGCTTAGTTCCAATCTTCGCATCATTTCATGCATCAAAGCTCAAAAGCTTCTGCGAAAGGAGTGTTACGCATTCCTAGCTCATGTAATCAATGTGAAACAGGAAGTTAAAGACCTTGAGAGCATCCCCGAAGTCTGCAACTTTCCTGATGTCTTTCCCAAAGAACTTCCAGGAATTCCTCCTGAACGTTAAGTCGAGTTTCGCATCGACCTAATTCCTGGAGCTAATCTTGTAGCCAAGTCTCCATATTGCTTAGCTCCAGCAAAAATGCATGAGTTATCTAGTCAGCTTAATGAGCTGCTCGATAAAGGGTTCATCAGACCGAGTTCCTCACCCTAGGGAGCCCCAGTTTTTTTTTGTGAAGAAGAAAGATGGATCCTTTCGGATGTGTATAGACTACTGTGAGTTGAACAAGCTGACAGTCAAAAACCGTTATCCTCTTCCTCGAATAGATGACCTTTTCGATCAACTTCAGGGAGCCAATTACTTCAGAGATAGACCTTAGATCAAGGTACCATGAGCTTCGAGTTCACGAAAATGATGTTTCCAAGACAACATTCAGGACTCGATATGGACACTACGAGTTCGTGGTGATGCCCTTCGGTCTAACCAATGCACCGGTTGTGTTCGTGGACCTGATGAACCGGGTGTGTTGCCCCTTTCTGGACAAGTTTGTCATCGTGTTCATTGACAATATACTTGTTTATTCCCGAAGCGAAGAAGATCACAAACAACACTTGAAGTTAGTGTTGGAAACTCTTAGAACGGAGAATCTGTATGAGAAATTCTCCAAATGTGAATTTTGGATTTGGAAGGTAACTTTGCTTGGACATGTGGTAAGCGAGGAGGGTATACACGTGGACCCATCCAAAATCAAGGCGATAGAGAATTGGTCGGCACCGAAGACACCCACATAAATCCGTCAATTCTTGGGTCTCGCTGGCTACTATCGCAGGTTCATCCAGAATTTTTCCAGAATCGCCAAACCCCTAACTACTCTGACACAGAAAGGTGTACCCTTTTTTTGGAGCGAAAAACAAGACACCACTTTTCAAACATTGAAGAGAGCCTTGTGCAGCGCACCTATTCTGTCCCTGCCTGAAGGAACAGAGGATTTCGTTGTGTATTGCGGTGCGTGCAATCAGGGCTTAGGATGTGTGCTTATGCAGAGAGGAAAAGTTATTGTTTATGCCTCGAGACAGCTAAAGGCACACGAAGTTAACTATACGACTCATGACCTGGAGTTAGGAGCAGTGGTCTTCGCACTGAAGATTTGGAGACATTATCTTTACGGAACTAAGTGCACGATCTTCACTGACCATAAACGCCTGTAGCACATCTTCAATCAGAAAGACTTAAACATGAGGCAACAGCGATCGTAGAGCAGCTCAGTGACTACGAGTGCGAGATCCGCTACCATCCCGGCAAGGGCAATGTGGTAGCAGAGGCCCTGAGCCGAAAGGAGAGTTCAAGCCGCAAGGCAAAGACACTGACGATGACCATCCATTCCCACTTATCTGTACAGATTCGAGAAGCTCAGTTGGAAGCCCTAAAACCAGAGAACGTGTTGAATGAAACCTTGAGGGGAATGGATAAGAAACTTGAGATCAGAGGTAACAAAGTCTACTATTTCATGGATCGAATCTGGACCCCAAAGTTCGAAGGTTTCAGAGAAGTTGTTATGACCGAAGCTCACAAGACCAGATATTCTGTCCACCCAGGTTCGGAAAAGATGTACCTGGATCTCAAGAAACAGTACTGGTGGCCAAACATGAAAGCCGATATCGCTACCTTCATGGGCAAGTGTCTGACTTGCGCCAAGGTAAAAGTCGAGTCTCAAAAGCCCTCGGGTCTGCTCCAGCAGCCTGAGGTACTTGAGTGGAAATGGGAGATGATTACCATGGATTTCATCACCAAATTACCCAGATCTCCGAGTGAGTACGATACCATTTGGGTAATTGTCGATCGTCTGACAAAATCCACTCACTTCCTTCCGATGAAAGAATCTTTCAAGATGGAAAGGCTTACATGAACCTACATCCAAGAGATAGTCCGACTGCACGGTGTACCTATGTCCATTATTTCCGATTGAGATAGCAGGCTTACTTCAAGGTTTTGGCAGCCCCTTCAGAAATCTCTTGGAACTAAGCTGGATATGAGTACAGCTTATCATCCTCAAACAGATGGACAGAGTGAGAGAAATATCCAGACCCTAGAAGACGTGCTGAGAGCATGTGTTATTGATTTCGGAAAGTCGTGGGACACTCATTTACCCTTGATCGAATTCTTGTACAACAATAGCTACCACACCAGCATCAAGGCTGCCCCGTTCGAAGCCCTCTACAGAGTCTAGTGCAGATCCCCTCTGTGCTGGGCCGAGGTAGGAGACACGCAGCTAGCCAAGAGTCGAGTCCCCGATAGTGCTCTCACTGGTCCTGAAATCATCCGCGAAACCACCAAGAAGATCATCCAGATTCTAGAACGACTGAAAGCTTCACGAGACCAATAGAAGAGTTACGCTGATAAACGACAAAAACCATTAGAATTCTAGGTAGGAGATCGTGTCCTGTTGAAGGTCTTGCCCTGGAAAGGCATGATACGCTTTGGAAAGCATGGAACACTTAACCCAAGGTACATAGGACCTTTCGAAATCCTCGCTAGGATCGGTCCTGTAGCGTACAAACTCCGACTACCTCAAGAACTTAGCAACATCCATCCATTTTTCCACGTTTCAAATCCTTAAAAGTGTTTATCCGATGAAACCCTCGTGATCCCTCTTGACGAGATCGATATCGACGAAAACCTAAACTTTGTGGAAGAACCCATCGAAATCATGGATCGAGAGATCAAACGTACAAAACAAAGTCACATTCCGATAGTGAAGGTTCGTTGGAATGCCAAGCGAGGACCTGAATTCACTTGGGAGCGCGAAGACTCGATGAAACTAAAATATCCGCATCTCTTTCAAAATCCATGATTTGTATCTTAATTTTAAATTTCACGATGAAATTTTCTCTAACGGGGGGATAATGTGAGAACCCGTAATTTATTCCATCGATGTAACCCGTTTCCATTAATAAAACCGTTCGTATTCCAATTTTTCCATTAACTTTTGGTTTAAATTAATTAAATTGGGACTTTTTATCTTGACATCATGAGTGTCCAAACCCATTAGAAATGCATAAAAATACCCTCGTTATTTAGTTCAAAAAATTTAGTTACCACTAAGTCGTAATTACGACAATTTAAAACGGTAAAATTTTAAACCCCGTTTAACATCGGTATTGGGTTGATTTCCACTGGGTTGAGACTCAAACCTTATATAAAGGTTGAGTGGTCATCTTTTGAAGACTTTTTACCCACCTCATAAACTTTCTCTCTCTACTCTCTCTTTAAAACTCGAGTTTGATCCAAAAGCACCTCTTCAAGCTTCCAAAATCGTAAGTAATCTACCCTATCTTGTTGTTTAACTTGTTTAGCTTGGAAATCTATGTTTAAATCACCCAAAATCATCAAGAACATGTGTTTACGGTTTGCGAACACCTCCCAAAACCGTAAACTCCCTTAAAGGGGTTTTTGAAGCCCCAAAACCCTTCCAAGTCCCTTCTAATGCTTAGATATGGCTTAAGGACTTGCATGTACGAGATTTGAACACCAAAATCAAATCATTTGGGTAGTAAACATGAGTTTACAGCCCAAGAACATTCCTATAGCGTAAACACATCTTCAAGAACTGTAAACACCTTTTAAGGTGTTAAATTGACCCTTAAACACCTCCAAAAGCTTCCATGAGTGTCTAGAACCTTATATTCCTTCATGAGATGCACCAAAACGTATACAAATGTGTCACACTTGAGTTTATGGATCAGGAAGGTCTCCCAAAACCATAAACACCTTCAATGGGGTGTTTAAGTGCCCTTAACACCTTGTATGACTTAGATTTGGGTCTAGAACCTGGTATGCTTAACCTGCAACCACCAAAACACATGATTCATGGACAAACATGAGTTTACAGCCATAAACTCATGTGTTTACGGCGGTAAACTCATGTGTTTACGGTAGTAAACTCCCTAAATGCCATTCAAGAACCGTAAACTCCTTTTCCATGGTCATTTCAAGTCCCGATCACTTCCATAGCCCTTGAATCAACCCTAGAACCTTTCCTTGTGCATTGTAAGACCTTTAAACATCCAAGAACACACCACCCATGAGTTTATGGCCTTAAAATCATGGGGATTTGGTCATTGGTGTTGGTTTTTGAGCATTCTAACACTCCTAAGTGTACATGAAACCCTAAATACCTTGGATCTATGTTTTCTCTATTATACATGCAAATAAGAACATCCAAGGTATTATCCTAATCTAGCATACAAAACAATGAGTGTAACAAGATAGAATACATACCTCTTTGATGTAGAAAGTCTTCATGAAGCTTGAGTGCCTAGCCCCAATAGTGTGAAAGCCTCAAATGGAATCACAATCATCAAAACACTTAGAGTAACTTGAGAGAGTTCTACTCTTCATGAAATCGGCTAGCCCTCTTCTTCACTTTCTAATGTGATTCTAGTGGCCGACTTTGTCAAGAATAATATCTTTATATAGTGTTACAATTAGTGTAAATCCTTAATTGTCATGGCTTTCCATTTCCTTGGATCCATGAGTTCAAATACACCATGGAGCATCCATGGACCATCCTATGGGTTTTAGCCCAACTTGATTATCCATGGAGCATTGGCCCACTATATAAGTATGGATGATTTACACAATCAACCCATATATTTAATTAGTCTTCTTTTGATCACTTAATTAATCCTAGATTAACTCTTGATCAATACTAATTAAATAATCTTATTATTCTTATTATTAATATACTAGAACTTATAATATATTAATAACCATAAGTGTCTTATTTCTCTCATTATAGTCTATCCAAGTGCATGATGGTATGCAACCCAAATGGACCATGCCAGGTCGGGTCAAGTCTTACCAATTATAGTTATGGACTTAGACATTAATCCAACAGTCTCCCACTTGGATAAGTCTAAAACTATTTTTGCATATAACTTCAGGAACCAACTGGCAATCGTCACTCTCAAAAGCTTTTGTCAAACTCTGACCTTGTAGATGAACTCTGACCTTGTCAATGACTTGTCCATTAGATAAGGGATCATATAATCCTCTGTTCTCATGATATCAGCTGGACAAATACATGGAACAACGTCGTACTTATTGTCCAGCATTTTGTTTCCCGATTTTCGATTTTTTTGACAAAGAACTTAATGGAACACATCAATTCAGTTCTGACCGGCCGGTACATAGGTCACAACAAAATCATCGAGGGGCCCAGATATCGCTTCTAATTCTAGAAGGAACAGATAAACTTCGACTCATATGCTTGTTCTACTACTTGTTGAATTGTACACAAAGGCACGTTTTATAACATCAAGTTACTGATGTGTTTACGTGCAATCAATGCACAACCAACTCATAGGTAACAACTCATATCTCTAGGTTTGAAAATTTATATGATATTACCGTCTCACGATCACTCGAGATAAATTCCGTGAAGTGATACAAGTGAGCGTGGGTTTATTCCAATACTCATAACTTATGAGCACTCATGAATGTTGTAGCAACCATTGCCATGACTAAACCCATTTAGCCATCTACAAACCCGATTCATGACAGTCTTGATTCATACCTACTTCCAACATATGAACGACTGTCGAGTGTTTAAATAACTTAGTCATTCGAAAAGAATAACCTAGCTATTTTGGAAGTCAAAACATGCAAAGTGAAACACAATAATAATCGAATCTAATATGGTCTCAGAACCCTTTTGAATATAAATAAAACCACTTTTTATTTATCACCATATTGATTACACATTATTCAATGTTTCAAATAATCAACTTAAGACTTGAATAAAAACAACAGTCGTCCCATGCTCCTAGCATGTACACTTTGTTTTTCTAAACAATAGTTATGCCATACCCCAAGTATGCACACTATGTTTGTCTATGATCCTTACATTGTGATGTAGATCAATTGAACATGATTCCAATGATACTCATTTCACAATCCCAAATCCTTATTGTAAATGTGAGAATTCCAAATTCATGTCATTTACTGAAATCTGTTAGATTCTAAACTTATATGCATTGATCCTCTTGTAATGATTATGCACGAAGTCAGAAAGACTTGACAACAACCATTACAGAGCATTCCAAAGGAGATCAGCTCCTTGGGAACATCCTTCTTGCATTAAGTTTCCTAATCTTACATAGATTGAATAATTTCTAACTTTGAAACATTTCCAGATCCCATTTTGACTATCACTTCTGAACAAGAGTTGCCTCCTTACATATTATGTCAATATGGTCCTTCCAGAATTATCACTATACTTCCAATTGTCCTTGAGAAACCAATCTTTGGTAAACCTTAGATTGTCCTCGACAATTGTTTAATCACTTTAGTCATATCCAGTTCTAGACTTTTCCCTTCTAAATGCCTTAAGCATTTGGAAAATTTAGAAAGGATGAATAGTATAGCACGTGAAATCGATCCTATATCTGAAGTATATGGGACACGATTCATGATGTTTGACATAAAGACATGATACTAGACCAGTCTTTTGCTACAATATTTTTTTATTTGCCATGTTTTCAAAATTTAACTATGAAGAGGGATGCCGTAATCATAATCGAATTTTGAAAACGCAATATATATAGAATTTCTTCAAGTTGAACCATTCCAACACAAAATTCATATATATATTCTTGACTAAAGATGATTAAAATCTCAATCTAAGCTTTAGAATTGAAATGAAGTATAATTTTCTCTTCCTTAATTATAGCAAAACAACTTTTCAACCCCTGCAACTTCACGAATTGAAACTTTGTTTTCTATAATTAACATTGCTAGCTTGCAACACTAATCATAATAATCATGCTCCCACTAACATGCTGATTATCAGCATAACACTTATGCTCCCACTAGCTCTGACATATTTTCAGAAATCTGCTGGACTTCTGAAATTTAGATTCATACATCCTTTCTTAGATAGCTCACATGTGTGTCTAAACAATTTTCAGAACTATGAAAAGGGATGCTGTAATCATAGTCTCAATTGCTTAGGCATTTGCCATTTCTCACAAGTCCATGTTAGCGTGCCGGTTAACCACACGCGCTCCACTAACGACTTTTGAAAATGCAAATAACACAATTGCTATCTACGTAAAATCTACTTAGTGAAAGCGTTTCCTCACCATCATTTTCATGAATCGGAGAGAAACCTTATGACACTTAGATTTTATAGTGTATGAGTTCCTATCCATGCGAATTTGTCAAAACCATAATCACAAGATAAGGTTAGTGACAAATTCAGCCTTACATGGATTAAACATGTTCAATCTTAGTTTCTTGTCACCTTGGTAGCACAAGGCCCACCAATGCTTCCAAGTTGAACTCTGATAACTCACATGCAAATCCAACTTATTTGAACTAGGTACAGAAATGAGAATTATGTCAACACGATAGGTTGCAAACCTTAAGTCGTGTGCTAGTGATAAATTACAGGTTTCACTCTTGATTAAATCTTGAAACTCTTTCAGGATCTTTAAGGCTCCCACTGTCCCCTTGACATATAAGTTTTCCTAGTCAAGAACCATTCCTTGACAAAACAAATATTCAAGGGATAGTGCGGATTCTTATCAAGACTAACACTTCACACAATTGGTCTTAGTTGGTCTTTGTCTCATTCAAGACATCACAACTTACCAATCTCAAATGTACAAGAGTAGAAACATTTTACACTACATTTGATAAGTGTTTTAAACCTTACTTTATGTCCCTCAAGGTTACAATCTTGGAGTAAGACTCTAAGAATTGTTTTGGAACGAAGTATGAATCATCTTCTTGATCTTAACCAATCCAACAATTCATGACCTCTCTTCTTAGCCATAACAATACACTAAGACGTCCTTAGAGTATGAATTTGTGATATGGTTTCTAAATCATTAAGATGATTATAAAACTGATACTAAAGTACTCTCCCATCTTTTCAGATTTAAGAAACTTTTATCCTTCTGCCTAATTTGATTCTTCTTATTCGCTCTGCCATACATTGGAACCTTTCCAATGTTACAGAATTATACTTAACCTTATAAGTATAATCATATTTACTAATCTTTAGTAAATCATGACAAATCAATCTTTATGGTGGACCTTGACCAGCGCACACCCAGTGTACCTAATTCCTTAGTCCTTCAATTGACCCACATATACATGTGATCAAAGAATTAGTCTTAATTTTTCAAAGATGAAAATTCTCATTCATCATACAATACAACTTGGATGATTCCAAGTTTCTGTCCAATTGAAACTTGGGTGATGAAAAACTTTCTTCATTTGGTAAATTCAGACACTACCACAAATGAAATAATCAAATCCACTTTCCAATATTGCTATTACTGGAAACATATAAGCAACAATTTTCCATACATGCCATTGTAAGGATATTTTTTTTAAAATAAACAAAATTAAAACCCCTTTTTTTTCTTTTATTTTAAAACTTTGCGGAAAAACTTATCCTTACAATCCACATGAAAACCTTGTTGTCATCTATTCACAAGCAATATATTATAACTCCTAAGAAGTAGCTCAAGAATCCGATCTTCAAACTACGGGATAAAAATCCATCTACGCGATCAGATTCAACATATTCTTTCTTTAAGTTTCTTTACCTTTTCTTTGATTCTTAAAACATCACCATGTGAGCCAGTCACATCATGTATCAAGAATCTCATAATAGAAACTTAGCAGAGTTAGATAGTGGACTTTACCTGAAGTAGAGTCAAACTTATCGACTTTAACATCCTTAGGTAAATTATGGCAGCTTTGCAACCAATGCCCCTTTCTTTGGCAATATAAACATATGGACCCTTTGATAATGGTACACGGGACTATCACAGACTTAGTTTTTCTCTTTAGTATTTGGTCAACCGAGTTGACTATGGCCGGTCCCTTTCCATTGGGAAGAGAATGCTTTTCTGGATTTCCTGTGTCACTATTGTCAATGTCCATCAAGTTTTGAGGAAGTTGATCTTAACAAATAGATCAAATCATTAAGGGTCTTGTCATAGTCTTTTTCATAGGTGTTCCAAAAGAACTAACTATGTGACTTAGTAAGTGATTGAACCACCAACTTTCTCAAGACTTTGACACCCAACTCTCCCGGCTTGTCAATATGTGACTACATCTCCAAGATGTGACCACACCAAGACCTTTACTTGCCAATAGGGCTCGAGTGACTTTAAACTTTTCAAGAACTTGTGGGTAAGGGAGAATAATTGGAGGAGATAGAGGAAGTGAAGCATGATGTTGAGGAACATCATCTTCAAGAGATTTGGGAAGATCATAATGTCTAAACCAGACATGTTTTGGGAGATATTCAAGATAGTTGATTTAAAGTCCTTAATATGACACCCAATATGAAATATTAAGGCAGGACCCAAATATTTTATAATTTGGAAGAGGGATGCCGTAATCCAAGCTATAAAATATTTGAAGGTAGGCGAATGACAATTCACCAATTTCCACCATGAAAAACGAAATAATTTATTAGGTTTTAATTGGATTTGAAATTCCTAGATCTTTTGAGATTCATTGAACTTTTCAATGGCATGTTTTAATCTCGAGTGTGCCCTCTCAAATTTTGTGACTGGGATGTCGAGGATCACAAAACAAGGTGTGAATAACCATACCAATTCACTTGGTACCCTTAATATTATCACCTAATCAATGTGCCGGTTAACCACACACGCTCCATTGATCTATGACAAACATTAAGTCACCCTTCGTGGTCCTTACTAGTCCAAGTTAGTGTTCCGGTTAACCACATACGCTCCACCAACGACTTGGTAAGGTACAAAGTGTGAATTCCATGGGCTAGCACCAAATTCACATTTTTCCTAAAGTAACTAAGATTGGGAATTATTAAGATTTTAGTTACTTAGTATTTATCATTAATACTTTTAATGAAGGGAGAATTTAAAGTCATTGTCCTACCCGTTCGGCTAACGACCCTCCACCAGTCAAGCAAGCGGTGGGTGAGAGTATACACCCATTAAGTCGCCATTTTATAGGCAACAACCTTATACCCACCTTATAGACCGGTTTCGTGAATGAGGCCTACTAACGGTAAAACGACTTGTTCTTATACATATATATAATAATTAACCATTAATGTTATAAATAGTATAAGTGTTGAATTTTAACTCTTTAAAAATTCTAAGGGCTAACTTGGAATTAAAGTATTCATAAGTGAAAACTTTTCAAATTTCAAAACTTGAGGGCAAGTTTTGAAACTATTCAAAACTAATTAATTCCATAACTTATGTGTTTAAAGTAGTTTTAATCCAAAAAACTCTTCAAGTTCCATAACTTATGGAAGACTTTAAACTAATAAAGAATTAACTTTTCTTTATTTTTATAACTTATGGAATTAATTAAGGTTACACTTTTACTCTTTAATGAAGTGACTCTTGAACTTCCATAACTTGAGGACAAGTTATGGAGTCATAAAAAAAAATCAATGACACAAGACTCTTCATTTTGTAACCATTACCAACTTTTATGAGTTTTATGAGTCTTTAATGTGACTCTTCATGTAACTTGAGGACAAGTTACACAAACACATTTTATACTCAACTCTTAGATTAAAATGGATTGAAAACAACTATTTCAATTAACTTTTCTATTAATCTAAGCAACTCATAAGAACAAGATAATTCAAATCAAACTTTCTCATGTAATTAGTCTAAACCTTAAACTAATACAAAACATGAATCTATTGACAATTATCTTTGAAAAATGGATTAGCATGAACATTACCACATTAAAAACAAGTTTATAAGTTCAAAAACAACTTAGGGTAATGTTCCTAGTCCATTTCTAGCCAAAAACCTCGAAAATATGCTGTCTGGGGGTCCAACTCGTCGAGTGCATGAACCGAATCGGCGAGTTGGATCGTTTTGATCAATTTTTAGGCATGGACTCGCCGAGTCCCTTGATGGACTCGCTGAGTCTGATGATCAAACAACAACACTTTCGATTTTTTAAGCAGTTTTGCAGGTATAACAAGAAAATAAGCCTAGGCTCTGATACCACTGTTGGGTTTTGAGCATTCTAACACTCCTAAGTGTACATGCAACCCTAAATACCTTGGATCTATGTTTTCTCTATTATACATGCAAATAAGAACATCCAAGGTATTATCCTAATCTAGCATACAAAACAATGAGTGTAACAAGATAGAATACATACCTCTTTGATGTAGAAAGTCTTCATGAAGCTTGAGTGCCTAGCCCCAATAGTGTGGAAGCCTCAAATGGAATCACAATCATCAAAACACTTAGAGTAACTTGAGAGAGTTCTACACTTCATGAAATCGGCTAGCCCTCTTCTTCACTTTCTAATGTGATTCTAGTGGCCGATTTTGTCAAGAATAATATCTTTATATAGTGTTACAATTAGGGTAAATCCTTAATTGTCATGGCTTTCCATTTCCTTGGATCCATGAGTTCAAATACACCATGGAGCATCCATGGACCATCCTATGGGTTTTAGCCCAACTTGATTATCCATGGAGCATTGGCCCACTATATAAGTATGGATGATTTACACAATCAACCCATATATTTAATTAGTCTTCTTTTGATCACTTAATTAATCCTAGATTAACTCTTGATCAATACTAATTAAATAATCTTATTATTCTTATTATTAATATACTAGAACTTATAATATATTAATAACCATAAGTGTCTTATTTCTCTCATTATAGCCTATCCAAGTGCATGATGGTATGCAACCCAAATGGACCATGCCGGGTCAGGTCAAGTCTTACCAATTATAGTTATGGACTTAGACATTAATCCAACAATTGGACCGTAAACACCCCTAAGGGCTTATTCTTGAAGGGTAAACTCCGTATCTAGGCCCTACACACCCTTAGATGCTACCCGGATCACTCGTAACACTTGAAATGAAGTGTTTTCATGCCTCGGAGTGTATATTCTTATATAATTAGTAGTTCAAAGTCTAATTAGATACAATTATGTATCTCTTCATATTACATAGGAACCTCGCGTGTTTTCATGCCCCAAACTGACACTTAGCATCCAACTGACACGTTTCTCGTCCGGTGAGTTCATACCCCTACACTTTTTCCATGTTTTCAATGTTTTCAGGGGGGGGGGGGGGATAAAAGCAAAGGTACAAGAATATCTTGTACTCAACCTAATATTTCATTTGAAATGTTTCATATTTTGTATACTTTTAACCATCGAAACCGTATTAACCAACCGTTTGATTTGCAGAGTTAGTTTTTCCAAACTGATTGCAAATCTTATTATATTGTGTTATATTGTATATTTCTCAAATAATTTTCCACTTCATTATTGTTAAAAGTAAATAAACTTAGAACTTTAGATGCGTCCTCGGTAACACTCCACAGAGATACGCGAGTGGAGGACTCCCCTTTGTAACCAGAATCACAAACAGGAATTTCCGCATTATTACTTGTAAATTTGTTAATCTTAATAATTGGAGACACATCCTATGAAACACTCCACAGAGTTACGCGAGTGGAGGACTGCCCCCGTAACCAGAATCTCCTGGACGGAGAGCGTGACCTGAGTGTATAGATCTATACGGGGCTGACTACCCCGCACCTCGCTGCTAGCTACAGTGGGACTGGCAAGTCTATGGGTGACGAAAGTCATAAAATGATATTGGACTTCTTATTTCCATATCTAGTCTATCGTATGCTTATGGAACTCGGAATTTAGATAACAGAGATTTACTTGTTGGTAATAATGGATCTAGTAAACTAATAACCTTAAGAATTAGTTTACTTCTCACACTTTAGTTTTATATACGTGTTAAAAATAACGTACATTTCAAGGATAACCAAGCTTTCAGGAAACTTCACACAAACACTTTTAGTATGGTAGATACTTGTATATTACATTTAGAATAGATAACCAACTACAAACTTTGAAGGAAAATAAGGGTTTTTCCTGAGATAACTGAACTTTTTTTAACCTAATTGTGTAACAAACGGATAACTTAACTTTTCTTATAAGAAAATATGGGATTTTCTTGGATAACAACTTTTCAGAAAACTAAAGGAAACTTGTTCATTTTCAAAAACAAAACTGCTTATGAACTCACCAGCTTTATGCTGATTTTCAAAAACTGCTTGTATTATGAGGTTCTCCTTCGACATGTATCCCGCGTTCTTTTGCAGAAGACGGAGCATATGGAAGTCACGTCTTTACTTTTGTTTTAAACTAATGTGTCTATAAAACATGTATTAATTTGCTTTTCTACTTTCAAACAAATGTAATGATTCTATGTAATGTAATGTTTTGTGTTTACGATGATTACTATGTACATTGGTTGTGATACTTTACATGACGTCCTCCACCCCGGAACGTTTCCGCCATCGGTTTCGGGGTGTGACACATTCAAACATTCCTATGGTGTACACTTAACCCTATAAACCTTGGATCTATGTTTTCTCTATTATACATGCAAATATTCAATATTCAAAAGTTTTATCCTAACAAGCATAATATGAAGCAACTATACTACAAAATCCTAGTTAGATAACATACCTTTTTATGTAGCTTGAAGTCTTGAACTTTAAGAGCTTAGCCCCAATAGTGTGGAAGCCTCAAGTGGAATCACAAATCACCAAAAACACCTTGGAAACTTGAGAGAATAATAAGCACACTAGAAATTGGTCCACTCTTGTTTACCCGGACACTAGTGTCATTTCATGTGCCAAAGACCTCTTTATATAGTACGGAAGATTAGGGTTTCATCCATGTAAACCCTAATATCCATGACCTTTCATTTCCATAGGATCCACGGGTTAAAACTCCATGGACTATCATGTTGGATAAGGTGTCTAAGTCCATAACTATTCATGGTATGTACTTGACCCGGTTTGGCATGGTCCATTTGGGTTGCATGGCATCATGCATTTGGATAGACTAAATGAGAGAAATAACACTTGTGGTTTATTAATATATTATAAGTTCTAATATATTAATAATATTATTTAATTAGTATTGAACAAGAATTAATTTGGAATTAATTAAGTGATCAAAAGAAGACTAATTAAATATATGGGTTGATTATGTAAATCATCCATAACTTGTATGGTGGGCTAAATGCTCCATGGATTATCAAGTTGGGATAAGGTCCATAGGATGCTCCATGGGAGTTACAAACCCATGGTTCATGGAAATGAAGAGCCATGTTACATTAGGGTTTTCATGGTGTAACCCTAATTGTAACACACTATATAAAGGATATGAAGCTCGCCAAAATCGGCACTAGAATAAAGATAGAGAGGGCAAGCTGATTTTCCAAGTGTTCTACATTCTCTTAAAATTATTCCAAAGCACTTCGTGTTTTGTGAAACGTTTGAGGCATCACACTTGTGGTGTTAGGCTCTTAACATTTTCAAGGATTCAAATCAACTACAAGGTATGTAATTCTAGCCATCTTTTATGTTAAAAGTTCCCCATGTATGCTAGATAGGATTATGAACCCTGGAAATCATATTTTGCATGTATTGTAAATAAATATAGATCCAAGGTTTTGTAGGGTTACATTTTAACTTAGGGGTGTTAGAATGCTCAAAACCCATCAGTGGTGTCAGAGCCTAGGTTTGTTTGTTAATACTTGATGAAAAATAGTGTAAAAAATCGATTTTTTAAGCTGTCTCCACAGGGGACTCGCCGAGTCCAAGTGAAACTACAACCAACTCGGCGAGTCAGTTTATGTACTCAACGAGTTGGCCAGGCAGAGTGCAAAATTTTGATTTTTGCTGCTGGAAATGGACTAGAAACATTAACCTAAATTGTTTTGGTGTTATAAAACTTGTTTTAGATGGTGTAATGGTTGTTCTAATCCATTTTCAATGGCTAATATCAAAATTACATGATTATATGTGTTCATATGTTCTTGAAATTTTGATATGAATATGCATGTTCTTATGAGTTCTTGATAGATCATAGGAATTACTTGTTTAATGCTTAATTCATGATCTTTATGTGTTTTAATGGAGTTCATAACTTGTCCTCAAGTTATGGATAATAAAAAGTCACTTATATTAAAACCATTAAAAGAACACATAAGTTACAAAAATGAAGAGTCTTCATTTTAATAACTCATAAGTTATGAATTGAAGAGTTTTGTTAAGTTACTAAACTTTCCCTCAAGTTTTGGAACATGTAAATTTATCTTAATAAACCTTAGTTCCAACCCCTAGATTTTTAAAAATTAAAAATCAACCCTTATACTTCATAATATTATAAGTTAATAATATCTATATGTATAAGATCAAGTCGTCTTATCGTTAGTAGGCCTCATTCATGAAGCCATTCTATAAAGGGGTATAAGGTTGTTGCCTATAAAATGGCAGTTTAATTTGTGTCCACTCTCACCCACCACTTCCTTGATCGGTAGAGGGTCGTTAGCCGAACAGGTAGGACAAGGACTGATAAAATTCTCATTAAAAGTATAATGATTATTATAAAGCAACTAAATGTTTTATTAAATTCCCAATCTTAGTTACTTTAGAAAAATGTGAATAAGGTGCTAATCCATGAAATTACACTTTACACTTTGTTTAAGTCATTACTGGAGCATATTTGGTTAACCGACACATTAACTTGGACTTAAAAATTTAGGTAAAGAGTGACTTAAGGTTTATTATAGCTCGGTGGAGCGCTTGTGGTTAACCAGCACATCGATTGAGTGATAAACATTAAGGGTACCAAGTGATTTGCATGGTTACTTCACACCTCGTTTTGTGATCCTCGGTATCCAAGTCACAAAACTTGGAGGGGACACTCGAGATTGAGACATGCCTTTGAAAAGTTCATTGAATCTTAAACAGAATCTAGGAATTTCTAAGAACCAATTAAAAACCTAATATTTATATTTCGTTTTTCATGGTGGAAATTGGTGAATCGTCATTCACCTACCTTTCAAATATGTTATAGCTTAGATTACGGCATCCCTCTTCTAAGTTATGATATATTATGATTGGATCCTAGCCTTAATATTATATTTGGGTGTTTTTATTAAGGACTATCTTTATATCTAAACTAAACTTGTTCTCTTCTTTTTAGATGTCTTCCAACAACACTGCTTCTAGCTCAAACCCTACTGGCTCCTTTTCCCTCATGAACCTATGTGGGAGGGTCGTCTTCGATGGTTCCAAGTTTATGGATTGCATTCAGAACATCAGGATGGTGACATGCTACGAGGAAAAGGAATATGTCCTCGATAAGGAGCTAAAGGAGATCTATGAGTCCACTGCTACTCCCCAGGAGATCGCTGACTTCCGGACTCATGAAAGAGATACCACCAAAGTGGAATGTATCATGATGGCCACCATGACATCTGAACTCCAGAAGTCCTATGAGGACTACTACCCTTTTGAGATGCACCAAGATATGATGGAAAGATACCATCATAGTGCTCGTCAAGAGCGGTATGAGATAATCTCATCCATGATAACAACTAGGATGAAGGATGGAGAATCCGTCACGAGCCACATGCAGAAAATGCAAAGGTATGTGGATCGTTTGCTGAAGCTTAATGTGAACTTCCCTGAGGAGCTAGTAATATATATCATTTTGCACTCCTTACGCTCGTGGTATGATCAATTCCGCATGACATACCACATGAATAAGGAAGAAGTCACACTCATCAAGCTTCAAAGACTCCTAAAGACCGTAGAAATAGGTCTTAAAGGAGAGTCGGTTTTTACCACCCCTACTCCTACTCCAAACTCTGCCCCTGTCCTGGAAATCGGGAAAGGTAGAGGGGAGAAAAGGAAGAGCCCTTCGAAGGGTACCAAGGGTAAGACCCTTGATAGCTCTTCTTCAAGTGGATCCAAGAAAGGTTTCTTCACTTCTTATTTTGACACATAAGAGGCTGAATGCTTCTATTTCCATGAAAAGTCGTATTAGAAGCGGAACTGCCCAAAGTACCAGCAAGATGTGAAGGATGGGAAAGTCAAACACAACCATGCAGGTATTTATACTATTCTATCTAATAACTCACCCTATTCTAACTCTTGGGTCCTTGATACCGATTGTTGTATTCACATCTTTTCTGATTTGCAGGGACTAAGAAGAAGTGAGAATGTGGAGCATGGAAAGATAAACTTGATCATAGAGAATAGGAAAGCTTCACATGTCACCAAGATTGGAGTTTATTCTTTGTTGCTTAGTAGCGGGTTTACTTTAGATTTGAATAAATGTTGTTATTCGCTAGAAATGGCAAGAAATATTATTTCCTTTCATGCTTTGTACAAACAAGGGTTTACCTTTTCTTTTGATAATGAAATTGGTGCAATAAATGCTTTCTTTAATAATGTTCTTTATTTTAAAGCATTACCTTGTGATGGTGTGTATGAAGTTGTATATGTTGTTGATAACCTAGGAAATAATGTGTTGTGTATTGATTCTTCTAGTAATAATAACTTGGATAAAGCATTATTATGGCACTATCATCTTGGACATGTGAGCAAGAAACGCATAGACCAGCTCCAAAAGTATGGAGTGTTGGAGTCATTTGACCTAAAGTTAGATGATAGTTCTGAATCATGCTTACTTGGAAAAATGACAAAGTCACCCTTCACTGGTTCTTATGCTAGGGGAGAAGGTTTGTTGGATATGGTACACACAAATGTGTGTGGACCCTTAAAATCTGCCACAAGGGATGCTAATCGTTATTATTTGACTTTTACTAATGATAATAGTAGATATGGATATGCCTATTTAATCAAGCATAAGTCAGAGACTGTTGAAAGGTTTAAAGAGTTTAAACAGGAAGTTGAGAATCAATTGGGCAGGAACATTAAGATGCTTTGATCTGATCGTGGTGGTGAGTATCTTTGTACAGAGTTCCTTGACTATCTTAAGGAATGTGGGATTATGTAACACATGACACCTCCCAGGACACCACAAATTAATGGTGTTGCTGAGAGGCGCAATCGAAACTTGTTGGATATGGTTTATTCCATGATGAGTTGAGCTTCGCTACCAATCTCATTTTGGGGGTATACCTTAGAGACCGTTGCCCATATCCTTAATCTGGTCCCTATAAAGGAAGTTGCCAAAACTCCTCATGAGATGTGGACTGGTAAAGTTCCCAAACTAGACCACATGAAGATTTGGGGTTGCGAGGCTTTCGTGAGATGCGAAACTCATGATAAGATCAAACCTCAAAGTAAGAGGTGTATTTTCATCGACTACCCCCATAAGTCCTTTGGTTACCTCTTCTACATACCTAGTGAGAATGTGGTCTTTGTAGCAAGGAGGGATGTCTTTTGAGAGAGAGAGAGAGAGAGAGAGAGAGAAAGAGAGAGAGAGAGAGAAAGAGAGAGAGAGAGAGAGAGAGAGTTCATAAGCCAAGGAAATAGTGGGAGGAAAATTAACCTTGAAGAAATTCAAGAGTCTAGTGTTGAAGGAACTTCAAATCCTAGCACTCAACCTGAGGAGGAAACTTATGTTGAGCCAATTGACGAGTCTGTACCTTTGATGCGTTCCACAAGGGTTAGGAATGCACCTGAGCACTACTATGGTTTCCGTATTACTACGGAAGGTGAGACACTTATCAGTAATGAGACACTGGTAAGTCTGGATGAACCTAACAGCTATGCGGAGGCCATGGCAGTCCTCGAGTCTGCTAAGTGGAAAGAGGCAATGGACAGCAAGATACAATCCATGTATGACAATCAAGTTTGGAACTTGGTTGACAGTGTACTAGGTCGTAGGATAGTTGGGTGCAAGTGGATCTTCAAGAAGAAGACCGACATGGATGGTAATGTACACACATATAAGGCGCGACCGGTTGCAAAGGGCTTTTATCAGACTCCGGGAGTTGATTATGATGAGACCTTTTCACCACTAGCAAAGATTAAGTCCATTAGGGTTCTGTTATCCATTTCTGCATTTCATGATTATGAAGTATGGCAAATGGATGTTAAAACTTCCTTCCTTAATGGAAGCTTGGCTGAAGATGTTTAGATGTGTCATCCAGAGGGATTTGTTAGTACAGAGTACCCTAATAGAGTGTGTAAGCTCGAGAAATCCATTTATGGATTGAAACAGGCACCTTGCAGATGGAATCTTTGCTTCGATGAGAAAGTCAAAGAGTTTGGCTTTTCGAGGAGTGAAGATGAATCTTGTGTCTATGTCAAGGCTAGTGGGAATATAGTTAGCTTTTTGAAACTGTATGTTGATGACATAATACTCATAGGAAATGACATCCCAACCCTGCAGGAAGTAAAGTCCATGCTTAGGAAATTTTTATCTATGAAAGACCTAGGAGAAGCTGCTTATATTCTGGGGATAAGGATTCTGAGAGACCAGAGTAAAAGACTAATTGGACTTGGTCAGAGTACCTACTTGGATAAGGTGCTGAAGAGGTTCAGCATGCAAGATTTGAAGAAAAGAGAGTTACCCATCCAGAGTAACGCCAAACTGAGTAAAACTCAGAGTCTGAGTACTAAGCTTGCGATAGTAGAAATGATTCAAGTACTTTGTGCTTCTGTAGTAGGTTCGATCTTGTATGCTATGACCTGTACTCATCCAGATGTAGCCTTTTCTTTGAGCATGGTTAGCAGATATCAGGGGAAACCTGGCAAGGCTCATTGAACCGCGGTAAAGAATATCCTCAAGTACATGCAGAGGACTAAGGACAGGGTCCTTACCCTAGGTGGGAGTGATGACTTGAGAGTTGTAGGGTATAGTGATGCTAGCTTCCAGACTGATAGGGATAATTTCCGCTCTCAGTCGGGTTGGTTCTTTACCTTAAACGGAGGAGCAATTACTTGGAAGAATTCCAAGCAGGAGACAGTGGCTGATTCAACTTGCGAATCAGAGTATATAGCAGCAAGCGATGCAGCAAAGGAGGTGATATGGCTGAAGAACTTCATTGGAGACCTTGGAGTTGTACCAGCTATAAATGAGCCAATGGAAATTTTTTGCGATAGTGAAAGTGTAGTTGCCTTAGCCAAGGAACCAAGGGATCACGGGAGAGCCAAACACATCGATAGAAAATACCATTTCATCAGACATCGAATAGAAGAAGGACTCCTCGTGGCAAAGAGGGTGTCATTGGATGAGAACCAAATAGATATCCACACGAAGGGACTGAGTCAGGTTAAGTATCTCCAGCATGCACGGAGCATAGGGCTGAAGGATGATATTAGTTTTAGTAGTATGTAATTTTGAAATTTATAAAGTGTAATTGGCATTTGATGATGAATAAAATTTATGTTTATTTATGAGTAAAGTGTTGCTATCTTTTGTCAATCGTTTACTATATTTCTTTTTGTATATTTTGACTTCCAGAATAATTATGTTTGGTATACATATTATTCGAATTCTCCACAGTCGGTCATATGTTGGAAGTAGGTATGAATCAAGACTGTCATGAGTTGGTTGCAGAGGTCTAAGTTTCTGGACATCGCTACAATGCTCATGAGTACTCATAAGTTCTGAGTATTGGATTCAACCCACGCTCACTGGTATCACTTCATGGCATTTATCTTAGGTGATCGTGAGACGATAATATCATATAAGTCTTCAAAACTAGAGATATGACTTGTTGCCTATGAGTTGGTTATGCATTGATCATACGAAAAGGCATTGATAACTCGATGTTATAAAACGTGCATTTGTGTGTTATTGAACAAGTAGTAGAACAAGCATACGAGTCGAAGTTATTCTATTCCTTCTTGGATTAGAAGCGATATTTGGGCCCCTCGATGATTTTGTTTTGACCTATGTATCGGGCCCGATAAGAACCGAAATTGATGTATTCAATTTAGTTCTATGTCAAACAAATCGGAAATCGGGAAACAAACTGTTGGACAATAAGTAAGACATTGCTCCATGTGTTTGTCCGGATGATATCTAGAACAGAGGATTATATGATCACTTATCTTAAATAGTGCATCATCATCTTCTCAGTTCCGAGAGACCTTGAAATAACTACGATTGCTGATCGGTTCCTCAAGTCATACTTGTAGTTATAGTTATTAGACTTATCCAAGTGGGAGACTATTGGATAAGGTGTCTAAGTCCATAACTATTCCTGGTATGTACTTGACCCGGTTTGGCATGGTCCATTTGGGTTGCATGACATCATGCATTTGGATAGACTAAATGAGAGAAATAACACTTGTCGTTTATTAATATATTATAAGTTCTGATATATTAATAGTATTATTTAATTAGTATTGATCAAGAATTAGCTTGGAATTAATAAAGTGATCAAAAGAAGACTAATTAAATATATGGGTTGATTATGTAAATCATCCATAACTTGTATAGTGGGCTAAATGCTCCATGGATTATGAAGTTGGGCTAAGGTCCATAGGATGCTCCATGGGAGTTACAAACCCATGACTCATGGAAATGAAGAGCCATGTTACATTAGGGTTTACATGGTGTAACCCTAATTGTAACACACTATATAAAGGATATGAAGCTCACTAAAATCGGCACTAGAAGCAATATATAGAGGGCAAGCCGATTTTGCAAGTGTTCTACATTCTCTTAAAATTATTCCAAAGAACTTGGTGTTGTGTGTAACATTTTAGGCATCACACTTGGGGTACTAGGCTCTCAAGGTTTTCAAGGATTCAAATCAATTAGAAGTTATGTAATTCTAGCCATCTTTTATGTTAAAAGTTCCCCATGTATGCTAGATCGGAATATGAACCATGGAAATCATATTTTGCATGAATTTTAGACAAACATAGATCCAAGCAAGGTTGTCAAGATTGGGATCCTACCTAGGATCGTTTTTGGGTTTGCAAAATCGGAATCGTAAGATCGGGATCGAGATCCTAAGATCCCAAAAAATAGAATATAATTCTAATTTATAATATTAATCATAAAAAATATTTCAAACATTTAATTTTTCGTTCAAAAGTTATAAAAACTTTAATATTAGTCATAAGTCACAATAAAAATGATAAATGGTAGATTGGTAAAGGGTAAAAGACATAAAATGGTAAAAAAAATTCATTTGAAAAAAAAAATTAAAGGAAGGTAGGATCGGATCGGATCTCGATCCTACAATCCTACCTACGATTTTACGATCCTACCTGTGATCCTACCCAAAATACGATCCTTTTACGATCCGGATCGTTTTTCATACATAGGATCGTAGGATCGTACGATGCTACGATCAGGATCGTGATTTTGACAACCATGGATCCAAGGTTTTCTAGGGTTGCATGTACACTTTGGGGTGATAGAATGCTCAAAACTCATCTAATCCAATAGTCTCCCACTTGGATAAGTCTATAACTATTATTGCATATGACTCCAAGATCCCGGCTAGCAATCGTAGCTCTTAAAGTTGTTGTCGAACTCTGACTTAGTTAAATGACTTCTCCATTAGATAAGGGATCATATATTCCTCCATTCTAGATATCATATGGACTGAGACATGGATTATAATCATTTTCTCTGTCCATTTGTTGTTTCCAGATTTCTGATTTATGACGACTAACTAATTGAACAAATCAAATCAGTCTAGGCTTGACCAAGCACTTAGGGGTGTCATCACTAAATCATCGAGGGGCTCACAGATATCACTTTTATCCCTTTAAGGGTAAAATGATTGCATAAACTTTGTCTCATATGCTTGTTCTACTACTTGTTGAATCATACACAAAGGCACGTTTTATAATATCGAGTTACCAATGCATTTTCATATAATTAATGTATAACCAACTCATAGGCAATAACTCATATCTCTAGGTTTGAAGAATATAAGATATTATTGTCTCAGGATCACTTGTGATAAAATCCATGAAGTTAGTCAAATGAGCATGGATTTAATCAAATGCTCAGAACTTATGAGCACTCATAAATGTTGCAGCCGCTCTTGCTATGTCCAATACCTTGGACATTTAAAAACTAGCTTTATGATAGTCTTGCCTTAATTCATACTTCCAACGTAATATCGATTGTGGATGGTTTGAATGACTTAGTTATTCATGAAGAACAGCCTGGTTATTCTAGAAGTCGAGACATGCAAAGTGAAACACAAGAATAATCGAATCTAATATGGTCTCAGAACTTATGAATATAAATAGAACACCTTTTATTTATCACCATATTGATTACACATTATTCATTGCATACTATTTCAAATTATGAACTTTATACTTGATTTAAAACAATAGTTGTCCCATGCTCCAAGCATGTACACTATGTTTTTCCAAACACTAGTCATGCCATACACGAAGTATGCACACTATGTTTTTCCAAACATTAGTTATGCCATACACCAAGTATGCACACTAAGTTTGTCTATGATCTTTACTTTTTGAAATAGATCGATTGAACATAACTCCACTGATTCTCATTTCACAAACCAAAATCCTTACCACAAATGCAAGAATTCCAAATTCCTCCCATTTATCGAAATCTGTTAGATTTTAAACTTATATGCACTGATCCTTTTGTAATGATTATGCACAAAGTCACAAAGACTTGTCAACAAATATTACAGAGTATTCCATTGGAGATCAACTCCATGAAAACAAATTCTCATATTAGAAGTAAATTGCTTTGAACATCATTCTTGCATTATGTTTTTTCCTAATCTTACACAGATTGAATAACTTCCACCTATGGAGACATCTCCATATTCCCATTTTGACTATCACTTCTGAACAAGAGTTGCCTCTTTTCAAAATATGTCAATACGGTCCTCTCCAAAACTTTACACCATACTTCCAACTGTCCCTGAGCAACCAATCTTTGGTAAACCTTAGATTGTCCTCGACAATTGATTAATAAATTTAGTCATATCTAGTTCTAGTACTTTTCCCCTCTTAATGCCATAGGCATTAGGAAGAATTTAGAACAAATGAATATTATAGCACATGCAATCGATCCTATATCTGAAGCATATGTGACACAATTCATGATGTCTCACATAAAGACATGATACTAGATCAGTCTTTTGCTATAATATTTCTATTTCTATTTGCCATGTTCTCATAATTCAGATTATGAAAAGAGATGTTGTAATCATAATCGAATTTTAGAGCGCAAATAATGTTCCCATATATAGAATTTCCTGATGTTGAACCATTCCAACATAACATTCATATATATAATTGACTAAATTTGATTAAAATCTCACGATCTAGGCTTTTAGATTTGAAAAGAAGTATAATTTCCTCTCCCTTAATTGTAGCAAAACAACTTTTCCCAATTGAAACGTTTGTTTTCTATAATTAACATTGCTAACTTGCAACACTTACTATAATTATCATGCTCCTACTTGCATGATGATTATTAGCATAACACTTATGCTCCCACTAGCTTTAACATGATTATTGACTTTCTTACCAAAGTTCAGACTTCTGATATGAGATTCTTTGATAAAAACTTTATCAAAATCATACACCTTTCCTTGGATAGCACACATGTGTGTCTAAACAATTTCAGAACTATGAAAAAGGATTCCATAATCATAGTCTCAATTGTTTAGACCTTTTCCATTCCTCACAAGTCCGTGTTAGTGTTCCGGTTAACCACACACGCTCCACTAACGATTTTGAGAATGCAAATATCACAATTGCTATCTACTTAAAATAACTTAGTGAAAGCATTTCCTCACCATCATTTTCATGAATCATAGAGAAACCTTATGACACTTAGATTTTATGGTGTATGTGTTCCTATGCATGTGAACTTGTCAAAACCAAAATTACAAGACACGGTTAATGACAAATCCAAATTCATATGGACTGAATTTGTGCAATCCTAAATTGTTGCCACCTGGCATCACAAGGGTCTGTGTCACACCCCCGAACCAGACGGCGGAAACGTCCGAGGGCTATCGTGACTCATTGAATACCATCACAATGCATATACATGAAACATAACATTATACATCACCAACATTTGGAATGATACAACTAGTAATGTTACATTCATTACATTGTTCAAAACATTACATTCTCAAAAAAAATAACTGTTTGATACTACTTAAACCACAGCAAAACGTCATAGAGTACAAATCATCCTTCACCTTATCTGTTACCTGAGAATACAAGTATTTTGAAAACGTCAACATATGAAATGTTGGTGAGTTCATAAGTAGTGTTTGAAATCCAATGTATTGTTTGAAAACCATCAGAAAATCCAATATTTTCTAAAAATAGAATAGTGTAAAAATATGTGATGATCCATGAGTATGCTTGTTTGAATTCTATAGATGTAAGCGTAAGAGTTGTGAAATTCGACCGATAATTCATAATTGTAATTTTTGAAAACCCTAGGAAAACCCGACGTTTTCCTATCACTTTGCTTTACTTAGTTTGTGTACCGTTGTTTCGTTGCGTTAGAGGAAACCGTTGAGCTCCGGAGGCATTGAGAATACAGTGGGTGGTGAAGTGTTGTGACGTGCGTTAATGAAAACGTCCAATCAACAGCCTTACAAGCGATCCTTTAGGCGTCACTCGTAATTCTTCACACAACTCAATCCTCCCGGACTTGTGTAGTCCCACGACCGGAGGGAAGAAGAGAAGGTGTGAAACCCTCGGTATTTCCCCGCGTCGTTCAAGACCATTGCAATTGCGAAGGGCCCGAAGCCTAACCCGCAATCTTGAGTTACAGACTTTACTAGCAGCACTGAAGGACCCTTGGGTACCAGCAGCATGTTTGCCATTGAAAGTCCTTTTACGTTATGTCGGATCGGTAAAACCCAACACTTCGTAAGAGAGAGGTCTTCGGGCCTTAAGATCAGGTCATTGGGCTAGCTAGGCTCAACAAACAAGATTTTACACTTTTGGGGCCCAAAGATGGTGCGTAGACGTCTGTGCACACTCACATGTATAGTGACTTCCCAATCGTTATTAGTTATGAATCGTAATGTCGTAATGTCATAGTGTCGTCGTGTTAGTAGTTTCGGATTTTTATTGGTTCGAGACCGAACCAATTCGTTTGACAACGACTTTTGGTATTGTAATGTATTGTATTTCGTCGATAGGCGTGGTACCATCATTTGGTCAAATTGCATGTGTTGAACTAGCCTTGAGAGTTTTCTGTTTTCAGTCCCTCCTTATTTGTAAAATTTACCCTTTTCACCCCTTTATTTAAAAACTTTCCGGTTTGGTCCTTAAATCAATTTTATTGACATTTTAACACCAAAAATTATTGAAATAAGTATTTTCCAGCATATTTTTCATAGAAAGCGGCTTAAGTCCTTGAAATTTCAGTTTTCTCGGTTATAACCCCTCTATTTCGCAAATTTTACATTTTTGGCCCAATTTGGAAAATTTTTTGCAAATTTGGTCCTTTTTAAATTTGAAAAGCATTTTAAACCTTTGAAAAGTACATGGAACACTTATAGTCCACTGTTTTACAGAAAAATGCAGTTTTGGTCCTCCAAAATAGAAAATTTCGCATATTGGGCCTCATTGGGCCGAAAATGTCATATTTAGCCCAATAAGCTTGGAATTTATGTTTTTTAACCCTCCAAATAGTATATTTTCAGAAAATACTTTATGTAAACTGTTTTGACTCATCTCACCCATCAGATTTCGAAATATTTCATTTTAGGCCCTTCAACTTTGTATTTTCAACATTTTATGTCAAAAAAATGAGTTTTTAGCCCAAATTAAGTGTTGTCAAGCCATTTGGCTATTTTTCTTAGTATACTTTGCATGTAGTAGTATATTTTATGCTATAATGAAATACATATCTCGGTTTTTAGCATTTCATAACTAGATCTAGCATCAAAATCATACAAAACATACATATAAGCATAGAAATCAACCACAACATACACATAATGATGGATCTACACCTTTGCTTGTATTCTCCCCCACAAAAACTTATAAAAACCAAAAATAAGGGGGTATGAAACTCACCTTGGGTGTTGATTCGGTTTTTGAAGAAAGAATGGAAGAAATGAAGTGATTTTTGGCCTTTGCACTCCTTGATGAAGTTTTCGAGTTTATGGAGTTTTCTAGAGTGCAAGATCACGATTTTTGCATGGATTAGGAAGAGATTTTTGATAAAACAAGGAATACAAGTCATAGATCCAAGCAAAACCTTACCTTAGATGATGATTTTTGTGGAAGAACTCCCTTGAATGCTTCCTAAATCTCGAGATTTTGGATGGAGAAGAAGAAAGAAGCCTTGAGTGATCTAGAGAGAGTTTGTGAGAGATTTGTGTGTGTGTGGGTGTTGCTCGGCCGAGAGTGAGTGGGAGAGAAGAAGAAGAGTGACTTTGAGGTGATGTATGCATGGGTATATGTGATATGTTGCATGGATGTCCAAAAGATAAAAATGAGGTGGCAATGGCAAGTCAACTCTTCAACCTTCCTTGGGTTTGGGCCTTGGGCCGAGAATTTGGAAAGGAAGAAAGGTTTTTGGGCTTTTTGCCCCTAAGCCCAATATTAGAGTTAGTTTGGGTGATCATTGGCCTTATAAGATAAAATTGTGATTTTATGCTCTATTAAGCTAGATTAGGTTAATCATGGATCAAAGCTTTTAATTCATTTCATTCTAGGCCCAATATGGCCCAAAATGTTGAAATAAATAGATGTGGGTCCAATTAGAGCCCATTTAAGGGTTTTAAGCCCATAATAGTCAAATTGGAAGCTTATTGGTCCACTTAGGTCCAATAAGGAAGTTCTAGTCCAAAATGGATTTAACAAGAACTTCTAGGGTTTCCAATTGTTTGACGACTATGTGTAGTACTTGTATGATGTATTTGATTGAAATTTTGATGTTACATAATAGGCATCAAACATGCTTTAAAATTTTTGATTCAACCTTTACTTGAGTATATAGCCTATATGACACAAAATTTCTAGTTGTGACATCATCCCCCCGTTAGAGGGAATTTCGTCCCAAAATTCTGTTTGAAAGCTAGATTTGAGAAAGCTAGAATAGGTGAGGGTACTTTTGCTTCATTTGGTCTTCGCGTTCCCAAGTGAATTCTGGCCCACGCTTTGCGTTCCACCGTACTTTCACGATCGGGATGCGACTCTGCTTAGTAAGCTTCACCTCCCTGTCCATGATTTCAATTGGTTCCTCAACGAACAGGAGTTTCTCATTGATTTCGATTTCGTCAAGAGGAATGACGAGTGTTTCATCTGAGAGACACTTCTTCAGATTAGAGACGTGAAACACGGGGTGTACACCGTTTAGCTCTGCGGGTAGTTGCAGTCTGTATGCTACTGGACCAATTCGGGCGACGATTTCGAAAGGTCCAATGTATCGCGGGTTCAGCTTTTCCCATTTTCCGAAATGTATAACCCCTTTCCAGGGCGAGACTTTTAACAGTACTCGGTCACCGACCTGAAATTCTAAGGGCTTCCGCCGTTTGTCAGCGTAGCTCTTTTGTCGGTCACGTGATGCTTGCAATCGAGCTCTTATCTGAACGATCTTTTCCGTGGTTTCACGGATGATCTCCGGTCCCGTTAGTGTTTTGTCCGACGTATGGGTTTTTGCTAGCTGGGTGTCACCTGCTTCAGCCCAACATGTCACACCCCAAAAACCAAAGGCGGAAACGTCTCCGGGGTTGACTACCACGTTGTGTATCAAATCCAATGTACATAGTATTCACAGTAAACAAACATTACATTACATATATATGAGAGTTTACATGTGTTTCAACAGTAAAGTTATACAAATATACATATGCATCATATTAACAAAAGTTGAGACGAGTCTTCTACGCACTCCATCTTCGCCAAAAGAGATCACCGGGTACCTGTCTAACTTGGACCTGAGAATACAAGCGGTTTGAAAATCAGCATAAAGCTGGTGAGTTCATAAGCGGTTTTGTTTTGTGAAAATGTATCGGTTTCCTTTAGTTTCCGAAAAGATTTGTTATCCAAGAAAATCCCACATTTTCTTATGTGAAGTTGGTTAAGTTATCGTTTGTTACCAATTCGATTATGTATTGTATTTACCCCAGGAAAATCCCATATTTTCCTAATTGTAAGATCAATAGTATATCACAAAGTATAGTTTAGCACACAAAACTATATAATGAAAATCTTGGGATCACTATCCCGAAAGACATATAAGTTAGTTTGAGATATTCGAAAGTACGGTTCAAGATCATGGGACTATCATCCCGAACTAACACGAGATAAGTTTATGTATGTATGTAAATATAGATTTGAAACCATGGGATCACTATCCCGAATAAGATACAAATTTTAGAACCCATGGGATCACTATCCCGTATAAGATATAGATTTAGAAAACCTTAGGATCACTATCCCGAATATAGATTTAGAAAACCATGGGATCACTATCCCGTATAAGTTATCGATATGAAACCTTGGGATTACTATCCCGTATAAGATATAGTTAAAGATCATGGGGAAAGACATCCCGTACAGATAGTAGATATAAAACCATGGGATCACTATCCCGAACTAGTTGCCAAATAGTTTAGTTAATACCATGGGATCACTATCCCGAAAGAGATATAAGAATAAACCATGGGATCACTATCCCGTATAGGACATAGATATAGAATAGTTTGATAATACCATGGGATCACTATCCCGAAAGAGACATAGAAACAATACCATGGGATTACAATCCCGAAAGAGACATAGAATATAGATACAAAACCATGGGATCACTATCCCGAACGAAATAAAGATCCTGAACCCAAACTGTGAATAAGCTGGTATTAATACATATTGTGAGTCAGGTAACCATACTAATACGACAACGTGACCTCCTTGACGTTTGTCAGACGTCGAACGATATCCAGAAATTTGTCACCCTAGGCGTGCCCGCCTAACTGTAGCTAGCAGTTAAGGTGTGGGATTGTCAGTCCCGAATAGATCTATTCACAATTTCCGCGCTCTCCCTCCAGGAGACTCTGGTTACACTTCTGGAGAGGATTTACTGATCATCCATAAAGGGTAGTGACTATCTCACAAGCTAGTACTAAACTATTCACAGGGTTCTTGTAAGATATTGACATACAAAAAGTTATGAAACATAGTACAGTAAAGTATAGATACATACATGAAATCATCGGATAACATATTCAAATGATACGGAGATAAACTGAACAGACATAGTTTATCTAATAATTTAGTATAGATGTCAGTATACGATAGAAAGAACAGTAAAGACCCCCAAATTATTCCCATAATAATTTGATTAGTTTGATTGTTTCTTAACTAAAATCCATTTAGTTGAAATCGAGTAGTCATTCCTTATGCTCAGCATAATACATAAGGAGTAAAAGAGTTTATAGATTTGTCATATATCGTTTGAAACACATCAATGTTGTGATTGGAAAACAGTTATAGTTTGCTTGTATTCCCCCCCTGAAAACATTGAAAACAGTGAAAAAGCCGTAGGGGTATGAACTCACCGGACGAGGTACGACACGATTTGGATGCTAAGAGTTGAGTCGGGACTTGTAAACACACAAGGTTCCTAATTATCATGTAAAGATACACATTTGTATCTAATTAGGACTTAGATTGATTGTCGGATAGGGACAATTGCTTCAGGTCGCGATAACACTCCGATACAAGTGTTTGGTGGGACCCGGGTGGCGTTTAGGGACATGAATGGCACAAGGGACTTGGGAAATGAGTTGGGACATCAAAGGAACACTCCAATTAAGGGAGTTTACGGCCAAAACACCCTTCCCCATGAGTTTACGGCCGTAAACTCATGATGGGTGTTTTATGATGCCTTTTGGACTTCCAACACTTAGGGGATGATTTCTAGACTTGGTTTAAGGACTTGGAATGGTTCAAAACATCAATTTGACCCTCTTTGATGGGAGTTTACGGCCTAGCAAGCTCCATGGCCGTAAACCCTTGTTTGTCCAAGAAAATGATGTTTATTGTTGCTAGAACAAATCACATGTGATTGGTAAAATTAATCCAAGGCCTAACATGAGTTTGCATGGGACTTTTGAGTGATTTGGGGAGTTTAAGGCCAATGAAACCCCCTTCATGGCCGTAAACTCTAGTGTGTGATGCTACAAGGTGTTTCAAGGTCTAGAACATGCATGAATGGACTTCTAAAATTCATCTAAGGGCCTTAGGGGTGTGTAGTTTGCATTTTAACACCAAGAATTTTGGAGTTTACGGCCCAAGAACATGTCTTGGCCGTAAACTCTTAGAAACCCCACAAATGTTGTGTTTTTGGCCCTCAAAGTATTTTTGGTTGGTCCCTTGATTTATTCCAAGGCTTTTGGTGGTGTTGGATGGCTTTCTAACACCTTAGAATGAGATTTATGCCAAGTTTAGTGGAGTTTATGGCCCAAGAACTCTCCTTGGCCGTAAACTCATCTAAGTCCCCCAAAGTTAATGTTTCAAGTGTCCAAATGCAAGAATCAAAGTCCCATAATTCATATCTAAGCTATAGGGGTGATTTGGAAGGGTTTAAGGGCATAAAAACCCTCATTATATGAGTTTACGGCCCAAGAATATACCTTGGCCGTAAACTCCTCTAAACATCACAAAATGCAAGTATTACATGTTTAGATTACTTATATTAAAGTCTCATAGCCATATCCAAGGTCCAAACTAGTCAAGGAAGGGTTTAAAGGCTCAAAACCCACCATCTTGGGTGTTTACGGCCTAGGCACCTCCTTAGGCCGTAAACTCATGCATTTTGTCCAATTTCATGTTTAAGTGTCTAATTTGCAAGCTAAACATGCTATAGATTAAGGCTAGGAAGGTACCTTAAGGATTTGAAGCCTTAAAATTGAGTTTTGGACACTAAATCTTTGGATTTTGGAGAGAGGTTATAGAGAGAGTAGTGAGAGAAGGAAAAAGCTTCAAATGAAGGCTGAAACTTGTTTATATAGTTCCCAAAATTTGCACGCGGTGGAATTCTACCCGATACCGACGCTAAACGCGGCTTTTGGTCGCACCCGATTGAGTTTCCGTCACCCGACGGGAACATTTTAAAAACTCGTGAAATAATCATTTTGGGCGAATAACATAAGTTCCTGAATGCTTTAGACACTCATTAGGATAAAATAAACGCATAATTTATACAAATAAATTTCAAAGAGAAATCGGAACGAATCCGATAACGGCGACTTTCCGGGTAGAACGGTTCTTGGCGACGAACAAATTTCGGGTTGTTACACAACATAACGGTGATCTACATTTACGCCCGTACAGTGCTTCGAAAGGAGCCACCTTGATGCTCGAATGGTAACTATTGTTTTATGAGAACTCGATTAAGGGTAGGTGGGTATCCCAAGACTTTCCAAAGTCTATCACGCATGCGCGGAGCATATCTTCGAGCGTTTGGATGGTTCGCTCGCTTTGACCATCCGTTTGTGGATGATAAGCGGTGCTCATATCGAGGTTTGTTCCCATCGCCTTATGGAGTGATTGCCAAAATCGGGACGTGAACCTACTGTCCCTATCCGAGATGATAGATGTTGGTATTCTGTGGAGTCTCACGATCTCTCGAATGTATAAACGCGTCAATCTCTCCATCTTGTACGATTCTTTAATTGGCAGGAAATGGGCAGATTTCGTTAGTCGGTCGATTATTACCCATATGGTGTCTAATCCATCCGACGTTTTGGGTAGCTTGGTCACGAAATCCATAGAAATCCCCTCCCATTTCCACTCAGGGATTGCCGGTTGCTGTAACAATCCTGAGGGTTTTTGGTATTCCACTTTTACTTTGGCGCACGTAAGGCACTTACTGACGTAGGTCGCGATTTCCGCCTTCATGTTAGGCCACCAATAGTGTTGTTTAATATCCAAATACATCTTATCGGAACCGGGATGAATGGAGTATCGCGTCTTGTGGGCTTCCTTCATGACAACATCTCTAAATCCTCCAAATTTAGGGACCCAAATACGGTTCATGAAATAGTATACTCCATTCTCCTTTGCCTCCAGGTTCTTTTCCATTCCGCGCAATACTTCGCTTGCTCTATTTTCTGTCTTCATGGCCTCTGACTGGGCTACTGCAATTTGAGTGGCCAGGTGTGATTGAATGGTTATCGAGAGAGTTTTCATACAACGATTAGAGTACTCCTTCCGACTTAATGCATCAGCTACCACGTTGGCCTTGCCTGGGTGGTACTTAATCTCACACTCATAATCATTTAGCAACTCAACCCATCTTCGTTGCCTCATGTTTAACTCCTTTTGGTTCAAGATGTGTTGGAGACTCTTGTGATCCGTGAAGACGGTGCACTTTGTACCGTAAAGGTAATGCCTCCAAATTTTTAGGGCAAAGACTACAGCTCCCAACTCTAGGTCATGGGTCGTGTAGTTTACTTCATGCGTCTTTAGCTGGCGGGATGCATAGGCTATCACTCTCCCACGTTGCATGAGAACGCAACCTAAACCCTGATTTGACGCGTCGCAGTAGACTACAAAATCTTCCGTTCCTTCAGGCAGAGATAGTACAGGTGCGCTACAGAGAGCTTGTTTCAAGGTTTGAAACGCAATCTCTTGTTTGTCTGTCCATTTGAATGTTACGCCCTTTTGCGTAAGCGAGGTAAGTGGCTTGGCGATCTTAGAGAAGTTTTGAATGAACCTCCTATAGTAGCCTGCTAATCCCAAGAATTGACGAATTTCCGTGGGCATTGTCGGGATTGCCCATCCTTCTACAGCTTTGACCTTAGAGGGATCCACATGGATTCCATCTTGGCTGACTACATGACCTAGGAAGTTCACGCTCCGCAGCCAGAACTCACACTTGGAGAGTTTGGCGTATAGTTTTTCTGATCGTAGAGTTTCTAAGACTTGTCGAAGATGTTGGCCATGCTCTTCCTTGCTTCGAGAATAGACGAGGATGTCATCGATAAAAACAATGACAAAGTTGTCGAGAAACGGTCGGCAGATTCGATTCATTAGGTCCATAAATGCGGCAGGGGCATTCGTTAGACCGAAGGGCATTACGACAAATTCATAATGTCTGTAGCGAGTTCGGAAAGCGGTTTTTGGAATATCCTCTTCCCGGGCTTTGAGTTGGTGGTATCCGGACTGTAGATCTATTTTAGAAAAATAACTAGCTCCTTGGAGCTGGTCAAATAGGTCATCGATTCGTGGGAGTGGGTAGCGGTTCTTGATTGTGAGTTTATTTAACTCTCTGTAATCGATACACATTCTAAAAGATCCGTCTTTCTTTTTGACTAAGAGCACCGGAGCTCCCCATGGCGAGTAACTAGGTTGAATAAATCCCTTATCCAAAAGTTCGCTGAGTTGGCTAGATAATTCCTGCATCTCGGCAGGAGCCAACCGGTAGGGTGATTTAGCAAGAGGAGTTGCTCCTGGAATAAGGTCGATTCGAAACTCAACCTGTCTCTCTGGGGGTACTCCCGGAAGATCTTCAGGAAACACGTCCGGAAATTCACATACTACGGGAATGTCTCGAACATTAATCTCTTCCTTGGTTTTATCCACCACGTGAGCCAGGAACGCCAGATTGTTCCTTCGTAGATATTTTTGTGCCTTGACACACGAAACGAGGCAAAGGTTCATGCTAGATTTGTCTCCGTAAATTACTAGGGTTTCGTGATTTGGAAGGCGAAGACGGACGGCCTTCTCATGACACATAATTTCGGCATGGTGGGGGCTTAACCAGTCCATGCCGATGATCACATCGAAGCTCCTAATTGACACTGGCATTAGATCTATTCGAAAAACGTGTTGATTAAGAGTTAGGGTACATCCGGTGTAGATTTCCCCAGTGGACTCGGTTTTCCCATTGGCCATTTCCACCGTATAGGCTTCATTTAGCTTTTGGGGAAGTTGTTTTAATAAGTGCTTAAACTTATTGCTTACGAAACTTCGCTCCGCTCCGGTGTCAAATAAGATGCATGCATATGCGTGGTTTAAGAGAAACGTACCGGTAACAACAGAGGGGTCTTGAATAGCCTCACTCTGACCCATGGTCAACATCCTTCCTGATCCTCCATTTCTTAAATTGTTGTTGTTGGGACAGTCTCGGCGGATGTATCCAGTCTTCCCGCATCCGAAGCAGGTGTAGCTAGGCCCTGCGCTATTGCCGCTGGCATGGGCATTGTTGTTGTTGCGAGGGTTGTTGTTGTTGATTCCCTGATTTTGGTTATGGGGAGGGTAAGCCTTGCAGTACTTTGCGGTGTGACCCCTTCGGTTGCAACTGGTGCACTGAAAATCCTTGCATTCTCCATAGTGATGGAAACTGCACTTGTTGCATTTGGGAAGATTACCAGAATAAGGTCTGGAAGCATTTGAAGTGGCTGAGGTTGGAGCATGGGATGCGGCTGGAACTAATGCGGTAACAGCATTAACCGCCACTGTCTGCTACTACTTGGAGGTGTCGGGGCCCTGGCACCCCTTCCTCTTATTGTTCTTTCCCCTCTTGCCATCTCCTTCCTTCGTCTTCTCAGCCTCCACTGGCTTCTCTCCCTTTTTGTTGTTATGGTCGTACAACCTTTTTGCCAATCTCTTTGCACTGTCAAATGTTTCGGGGTTTGCAGCTATCACATTCCCTTGAATTGGTGATGTGAGTCCCCAGATGAATCGCTCAATCTTCTTTCCTTCCGAGGCGATCATACCCGGGCACAGCAGAGATAGTTCGCTAAATCTCGATATGTAGGCATCGATATTCGCGTTCTGCACAGTGAGGTTCCATAGCTCTTGTTCCATCTTCTGTATTTCGCCTCGTGGGAAGTACTATGCCATTAACATTTCTTTCATCTCTGTCCACGGCATAGAGTTGGCTACAGGGAGTGTCATGGATTCTACATGTCCGTTCCACCAGGTGAGTGCTTGATCCACAAAAGTGCAGGCTGCGAACTGCACCTTCATGTGCTCAGGGCAGTCGCATATCTCGAATACCAACTCCACCTTTTCGATCCATCGCTTAAGAGTGATCACCCCTCCAGTGCCATTAAAAGTTCGTGGTTTGGCGTTTGTGAAGTCCTTGTAGGTACATGTCTTGGTGGGTCCTTGATTCATTCCATTGTTTGAACTTCCGGCTCCTTGCCCATTGACTCCTCCATTGTTCCCTTGTTGAATTTGCGCAATCGCTGCAGTGACTGCTGCAGATACAGCTGCCTGGAAAGCGGCTGAGTCAACTTCAGGTGGGGTTGGTCCTGGGTTTCCGCGAGCAGGTCGGGGAGGCATCTTTCTGTCACAATACGGAAAGATGTTGAGGGTATGTTGTTTCGGTGAGGTCGTGATCCTACTGACTAGGTGCATGGTACGAACTTAAACACTACTACCATTGACCAATCAATAATAATATCTCAACACATAGCAATTTGCAATATCGTAATAAAACACGTAAAAATTAATTAATATTATCCGCATTTGATACATGAAAATTTGCTCGTAGGAGCATACTTGAGTGATACTAGTTCGACAGCAGAACGACTCTATGAGTAGTGTAGTCACTTAAACATAGAGTCGGAGTACATAGCATATTTCCTAACGACCTACTATGATAAGTCTATCCCTAACCGCGATGAGTTGCGCCCGGAGGTGGTGCCGAGGATGTGGATGCTCCCTGAAGACGAGCCACCAAGCGTTCTGCGTCCCGAAGTCGAAACTCCCACCGAACCTGCCTCATGTGAAACTCTCGAAGGACGTCACGCGTCTCCTGCTCTGCACGCTCGACCCTAGTCCTCAACTGGCGCACCTGATCCGCAGTGTCCTGGGCAAGGTCGCCCGTATTCCGTAACCGTTTCACCATGACTGGAAGGGCTCGATCAGCCGGTCCTCCGTCTCTCAGGTCAAAGAACTTGCGTGACATGCCATACGGGGGTCGCTGTCCCTGCTGTCTGCTCCATCTCCAAAGATCAATACCCCAGGGAGGTGTAGGACCAGTGGGGCCTACGCGATAGGCAGGCACCCTGATCGGGTAAGGGGGGTTGATGACTTCGGACTCCGCATCCGAATCACCCCCTTCTCCATCATCAGCATCCTCCTCGAGGCTTCCTTCATCTTCCTCTGATTCGGCAGGCTCACCCTTAACTTCGGCCTCCGGTTCCCCGTCAGATTCCTCTTTGGGGTCTTCCTCAGGCTCCTCCTCAGGCTCTTCCTCGGGCTCCTCCTCTAACCATCCGTTGTTCCCCTGGTTAGGGAAGTAGGGGTCTCCAGGGTGATGAAAACCAGCCATGCGGTCTGCGAGAGTGTGTAATTATGCTAACGTTATTCCTAGGATGCTACAATTATCGCATAGATCAAGTAGGCGTTCTCTTTTCAGTGGTAGGGGTATAGTTTTAGATTCCCTAGAAATCCCGATCTCATGAGGACGTGTGTTAGTTTTACTTTGGAGAGAATGTAGTTGATCAGGCTGCATTCACTCCTTGGTATCACTAAGAACAATTCCCGAATTAACCGAGACACTAGTATTATTTTTTGTTTGGTTCGGCGTTATGTTCCTATTCCTAGTGCAAACAAGGGTGTTTTATTTACTTGTTTTGTTCAGAGTTATGTTAGTCCCTCTTTTTGGTTTATAGTTGCATATCCATGTGTGGCTAGATATGCTAGTTCACTATAAACAAAGCTCTGATACCAACCTGTCACACCCCCGAACCAGACGGCGGAAACGTCCGAGGGCTATCGTGACTCATTGAATACCATCACAATGCATATACATGAAACATAACATTACATCACCAACATTTGGAATGATACAACTGGTAATGTTACATTCATTACATTGTTCAAAACATTACATTCTCAAAAAAAATAACTGTTTGATACTACTTAAACCACAGCGAAACGTCATAGAGTACAAATCATCCTTCACCTTATCTGTTACCTGAGAATACAAGTATTTTGAAAACGTCAACATATGAAATGTTGGTGAGTTCATAAGTAGTGTTTGAAATCCAATGTATTGTTTGAAAACCATCAGAAAATCCGATATTTTCTAAAAATAGAATAGTGTAAAAATATGTGATGATCCATGAGTATGCTTGTTTGAATTCTATAGATGTAAGCGTACGAGTTGTGAAATTCGACCGATAATTCATAATTGTAATTTTTGAAAACCCTAGGAAAACCCGACGTTTTCCTATCACTTTGCTTTACTTAGTTTGTGTACCGTTGTTTCGTTGCGTTAGAGGAAACCGTTGAGCTCCGGAGGCATTGAGAATACAGTGGGTGGTGAAGTGTTGTGACGTGCGTTAATGAAAACATCCAATCAACAACCTTACAAGCGATCCTTTAGGCGTCACTCATAATTCTTCACACAACTCAATCCTCCCGGACTTGTGTAGTCCCACGACCGGAGGGAAGAAGAGAAGGTGCGAAACCCTCGGTATTTCCCCGCGTGGTTCAAGACCATTGCAATTGCGAAAGGCTCGAAGCCCAACCCCCAATCGTGAGTTACAGACTTTACTAGCAGCACTGAAGGACCCTTGGGGACCAGCAGCATGTTTGCCACTGAAAGTCCTTTTACGTTATGTCGGATCGGTAAAACCCAACACTTCGTAAGAGAGAGGTCTTCGGGCCTTAAGATCAGGTCATTGGGCTAGCTAGGCTCAACAAACAAGATTTTACACTTTTGGGGCCCAAAGATGGTGCATAGACGTCTGTGCACACTCGCATGTATAGTGACTTCCCAATCGTTATTAGTTATGAATCGTAATATCGTAATGTCATAGTGTCGTCGTGTTAGTAGTTTCGGATTTTTATTGGTTCGAGACCGAACCAATTCGTTTGACAACGACTTTTGGTATTGTAATGTATTGTATTTCGTCGATAGGCGTGGTACCATCATTTGGTCAAATTGCATGTGTTGAACTAGCCTTGAGAATTTTCTTTTTTCAGTCCCTCCTTATTTGTAAAATTTACCCTTTTCACCCCTTTATTTAAAAACTTTCCGGTTTGGTCCTTAAATCAATTTTCTTGACATTTTAACACCAAAAATTATTGAAATAAGTATTTTCCAGCATATTTTTCATAGAAAGCAGCTTAAGTCCTTGAAATTTCAGTTTTCTCGGTTATAACCCCTCTTTTTCGCAATTTTTACATTTTTGGCCCAATTTGGAAAATTTTTTGCAACTTTGGTCCTTTTTAAATTTGAAAAGCATTTTAAACCTTTGAAAAGTACATGGAACACTTATAGTCCACTGTTTTACAGAAAAATGCAGTTTTGGTCCTCCAAAATAGAAAATTTCGCATATTGGGCCTCATTGGGCCGAAAATGTCATATTTAGCCCAATAAGCTTGGAATTTATGTTTTTTAACCCTCCAAATAGTATATTTTCAGAAAATACATTATGTAAACTGTTTTGACTCATCTCACCCATCAGATTTCGAAATATTTCATTTTAGGCCCTTCAACTTTGTATTTTCAACATTTTATGTCAAAAAAATGAGTTTTTAGCCCAAATTAAGTGTTGTCAAGCCATTTGGCTATTTTTCTTAGTATACTTTGCATGTAGTAGTATATTTTATGCTATAATGAAATACATATCTCGGTTTTTAGCATTTCATAACTAGATCTAGCATCAAAATCATACAAAACATACATATAAGCATAGAAATCAACCACAACATACACATAATGATGGATCTACACCTTTGCTTGTATTCTCCCCCACAAAAACTTATAAAAACCGAAAATATGGGGGTATGAAACTCACCTTGGGTGTTGTTTCGGTTTTTTGAAGAAAGAATGGAAGAAATGAAGTGATTTTTGGCCTTTGCACTCCTTGATGAAGTTTTCGAGTTTATGGAGTTTTATAGAGTGCAAGATCACGATTTTTGCATGGATTAGGAAGAGATTTTTGATAAAACAAGGAATACAAGTCATAGATCCAAGCAAAACCTTACCTTAGATGATGATTTTTGTGGAAGAACTCCCTTGAATGCTTCCTAAATCTTGAGATTTTGGATGGAGAAGAAGAAAGAAGCCTTGAGTGATCTAGAGAGAGTTTGTGAGAGATTTGTGTGTGTGTGGGTGTTGCTCAGCCAAGAGTGAGTGGGAGAGAAGAAGAAGAGTGACTTTGAGGTGATGTATGCATGGGTATATGTGATATGTTGCATTGATGTCCAAAAGATAAAAATGAGGTGGCAATGGCAAGTCAACTCTTCAACCTTCCTTGGGTTTGGGCCTTTGGCCGAGAATTTGGAAAGGAAGAAAGGTTTTTGGGCTTTTTGCCCCTAAGCCCAATATTAGAGTTAGTTTGGGTGATCATTGGCCTTATAAGATAAAATTGTGATTTTTATGCTCTATTAAGCTAGATTAGGTTAATCATGGATCAAAGCTTTTAATTCATTTCATTCTAGGCCCAATATGGCCCAAAATGTTGAAATAAATAGATGTGGGTCCAATTAGAGCCCATTTAAGGGTTCTAAGCCCATAATAGTCAAATTGGAAGCTTATTGGTCCACTTAGGTCCAATAAGGAAGTTCTAGTCCAAAAATGGATTTAACAAGAACTTCTAGGGTTTCCAATTGTTTGACGACTATGTGTAGTACTTGTATGATGTATTTGATTGAAATTTTGATGTTACATAATAGGCATCAAACATGCTTTAAAATTTTTGATTCAACCTTTACTTGAGTATATAGCCTATATGATACAAAATTTCTAGTTGTGACAGTCTGCCATTGCTTCCAAGTTGTTATGCAACCAATTGAGAATTCTCAAAAGTCCTATGCAAAGTTAACTTTAATTGGAATGGGCTCAAAAATAGGAATATGTCAACATGATAGGTTATAAACCTCAAGTTGTGTGCTAGTGATAAGCTACAAGTTTTATTCTTGATTATATCTTAAAATTCTTTCAGGAACTTTAAGACTCACACTGTCCTCTTGACATATAAGACTCTCTTCCCAAGACCTATTCCTTGACAAAAAAAAAATATTCAAGAGATAGTGAGGATTCTTATCAAGACAAAGACTTCGTACAATTGGCCCAAGTTGGACTCTTTTTTATCCAAAACATCACAACTTACCAATTTCAAGTGTACAAGAGTAGGACACATTTTACTCTTACATTTGACAAGTGTTAATAAACCTTCTTTAAGATGTATCACTCAAATTACAATCTTGGAGTATGACTCTAAAACTTGTTTTGGAATGAAGTATGTATCACCTTCTTGATTTAACCATTTCAATAATTAATGAGTCCTCTTATTAGCCATAGGAATGCACTAAGATGTCCTTAGAGAACCAATTGTGATATGGTTTCTTAATCATTAAGATGACCACATTACATGAAACTAAAGTACTCTCCCATCTTTTTAGATTTGAGAAACTTTTATCTTTCTACCTAATTTGATTCTTCTCATGCGTTCTACTATACATCGAAACTTTTCCAATGTTTCAGAATTATACTTAAACTATTAAGTATAACCATATTTGCTAAACTTTAGTAAATCATGAAGAATTGTCTTATCGATCTTTTGTGGTGGACTTGACCAGTGCACAAGAATGTGTACTCGATCCCTTAGTCCTTCACTTGACTCGCATATACATGCGAACAAGGAATTAATTTTAATTTTTCCAAATATGGAAATTCTCATTCATCATACAACTTGCATGATTCCAAGTTTCGGTCCAATTGAAAACTTGGGTGACGAGAATCTTTTCCTATTTGGTAAATTTAGACAATACCACAAATGAAAGAATCAAATTCATATTTCCATTATTGCTAGAAACATACAAATATCAATTTTCCATAAATGCCATTGCAAGGAGATATAAAATAAAATAAAAGAAAATCTTATTTATTTATAAATGTGGAAAAAAAAAACTTTTTCCTTACAATGCAACGTTAAATGAAAACTATGCTATTACATATTTTTCTAGCAATCTATCATAACTCCTAAGTAGTAGCTCAGGAATCCGATCTTCGAACCATGTGATAGAAATCCATCTTCGCGATCAGATTCAACATACTCTTCCTTTAAGTTTCCTTCCCTTTACTTGATCCTGCCATACATATAAATGTATTAAGAATCTTCAAATAGGAACTTAAGAGAGTTAGATAGTGGACTTACCTGAAGTAGAGTCAAACTTTTTAACTTGACCTTATCTTAGATATTTCAGGTAGTTAGGGTAGCTTCACAACCAACGCCCCTTCCTTTGGCAATAGAAACATATGGACCTTTTGGGAATGGTACACGGGACTATCTCAGACTTAGCATTTCTCATTACCATTTGGTCAACCGATTTGACTATGGTCGATCCATTCCCACTAGGAAGATAAAGCTTTTCTGGATATCCAATGTTAACATTGTCAATGTCCATGGTAGTTTAGTAAGTTGATCTTCTAATCAAATTTTCTTTATCAATGCTCCAAATCATTGTTAATTCAGCAGCACCAAGAAAATTAATAAGATCATTAAGGTTCATGTCATAGTCTGTTACATAGTAGTCCTTTAAGAACTCATTATGTGACTTAGGAAGTGATAGATGAACTTAGTTAAAATCCAACTTCCTCAAGACTTTGACACCCAACTCTCTCGGCTTGTCAATATGTGACTTCATCTCCAAGATTTGAGAAAACATAGACCTTGCTTGCCAATAGGGATTAAGTGACCTTTAACTTGTGGGCTAGGGAGGAGGTGAAGAGAAGTATGATTTCCATGAGATTTGGGAAGATCATAGATGTCTGAACCAGACATCTACAATGGGAGAAATTCAAGTTAGTTGATTTAATGTCCTTAATATAACACCTAATATGAAATATTAAGGCTAGGACCCAACACAATATTTTATAACTTGGAAGAGGGATGTCGTAATCCATGCTATAGAATATTTGAAGGTAGGCGAATGACAATTCACCAATTTCCACCATGAAAAAAGAAATAATTTATTAGGTTTTAATTGGATTTTAAATTCCTAGATCTTTTGAGATTAATTGAACTTTTCAATGGCATGTTTCAATCTCAGTTGTGCCCTCTCAAGTTTTGTGACTGGGATGCCGAGGATCACAAAATAAGGTGTGAATAACCAAGCAAATATACTTGGTACCCTTAATATTTATCACTTAATCAATGTGTCGGTTAACCATACACGCACCACAGATACTATGATAAACATTAAGTTACCCTTTGCCTACCTTGTTAAATTCATGTTAGTGTGTCGATTAACCACACACGCTCCACTAACGATTTAAGCAAAATGCAAAGGGTAATTTCATGGGTTAGCACCAAATTCACATTTTCCTAAAGTAACTAAGATTGGGAATTTATAAAAAATGTTTAGTTACTTTATATTTATCATTATACTTATAATGAGAATTAGTCCTTGTCCTACCTGTTCGACTAACGACCCTCCACCAGTCAAGGAAGCGGTGGGTGAGAGTGGACACCCATTAAACTGCCATTTTATATTGGCAATAACCTTATACCCCCTTATAGACTGACTTCGTGAATGAGGCCTACTAACGGTAAGACTGATATATATATATATATATATATATATATATATATATATATATATATATTAAACATATAATATTATAATAGTATAAGGGTTGAATTTTAACTTAAAAAATTCTAAGGGTTTAATTTTGGACTTAAAGTATTCATGGGGGAAACTTTACAAATTCCAAAACTTGAGGGCAAGTTTTGAACAATTCAAAAACTTTTGGTATGATGGGCTTTGAGCATTCTAAAACTCCTATGGTGTACATATAACCCTATAAACCTTGGATCTATATTTTCTATATTATACATGAAAATATTCAATATTCCAAGGTTTGATCCTAACAAGCATAATATGAAGCAACTATACTACAAAAGCCTAGTTAGATAACATACCTTTTTATGTAGCTTGAAGTCTGGAACTTTAAGAGCTTATCCCCAATAGTGTGGAAGCCTCAAGTGGAATCACAAATCGCGAAAAACACCTTGGAAAACTTGAGAGAATAGTAAGCACACTAGAAAATGGCCCATTCTTGTTTACTCACACACTAGTGTCATTTCATATGCCAAAGACCTCTTTATATAGTATGGAGGATTACGGTTTCATCCATGTAAATCCTAATACCCATGACCTTTCATTTCCATAGGATCCATGGGTTAAAACTCCATGGACTATCCATGCAAGCTTAGCCCAACCTAAATGAACTTGGCCCACACTATATATAAGAGTCCATATTTAATTAGTTCCTTTTGATCACTAAATTAATTCTAAATTAATTCTTGATCAATAATAATTAAATAATATGATTCCATATTAATATATTAGAACTTATAATATATTAATATAAATCATAAACATACTATTCTCAGAAGACTATACATATAAATTGTTCAGGTGGATTCCAAATAGACCATGCTACTCTCTGGTCGAATACATACCAATAATAGTTATGGGCTTAGACATCTAATCCAATAGTCTACCACTTGGATAAGTCTAAACCTATTGTTGCATATGACTCCAAGATCCCAACTAGCAATCATAGCTCTTAAAGTTTCTGTCGAACTCTGACTTAGTCAAATGACTTGTCCATTAGATAAGGGATCATTTATTCCTCCATTCTAGATATCATATAGACTGAGACATGGATTATAATCATTCCCTCTATCCATTTGTTATTTCTTGGTTTCTGATTTATGACGACTAACTAATTGAACAAATCAAATCAGCCCAGGCTTGACCAAGCACTTCGGGGTGTCATCACTAAATCATCGAGGGGCCCACAAATATCACTTTTATCCCTTTAAGGGTAAAATGATTGGATAAAATTCGACTCATATGCTTGTTCTACTACTTGTTGAATCATACACAAAGACACATTTTATAACATTGAGTTACCAATGCATTTTTGTACAATCAATGTATATCCAACTCATAGGCAACAACTCATATCTTTAGGTTTGAAGAAAATAAGATATTATCGTCTCATGATCACTCATGATAAAATCCATGAAGTTAGTCAAATGAGCATGGGTTTAATCCAATACTCGGAACTTATGAGCACTCATGAATGTTGCAGCAGCTCTTGCTATGTCCAATACCTTGGACATCTACAAACCAACCTCATGATAATCTTGCCTTAATACATACTTCCAACGTATTATCGATTGTGGATGATTTGAATGAATTAGTTATTCAGGAAGAAAGAACTGGTTATTCTAGAAGCCAAAACATGCAAAGTGAAACACAAGAATAATCGAATCTAATATGGTCTCTGTAAGGGTCGAAATATTGTAAAGAGTCGCAGAGTATGTTTTGTAATTTCGTATGTATTTACTAAGGCACTTGTTTATTTGAAACTTAATGTTTAGTCCTTAATATTTTTTGTACTTTCAGTATCCTATAAATAGGGTCTGAACTTGAGTGTAGGTAAGAGAGTTTTCCCACTTTTGTTATCTGTTTTGTACTCAAGTTCTTTGAAAGTAATAGAAGCTGAAACCAGATCGTAGGTAAGAGAGTTTTCCCACTTTTGTTATCTGTTTTGTACTCAAGTTATTTGAAAGTAATAGAAGATGAAACCAAATCATATTTACATCGTGTGTTCTTTACTTGATCATTACTTGAATTACTCTGATTTATATTCGATTACTCGTTTCAATTTTTAATGAATTGGTATCAGAGCAAGAATCAAGCTGCAATGATCTAATTTTCATTTGAATCGTTCGTTTTTTAGTCAAAAGTTTGTCTCAAAACGTTCTGCACATTTCGATTCTGAAAATCGTCTTAGATCTAGAGTTTTGTTTAGATTCTATATTCAAATTGTATAATCGAGTGACCGATTTCAAGTTTCTGATCAATTCATTCATTCAATCTTCAAGTTTCTCAAGTTTTCTGAAAATTCTCTTATGTACAATAATGGCGAACTTCAACATGAACATGATGACATCTGTGACAACCCAAAATTTCTACCTTGTATAGTTGTTCAAATGAATCAAGGTCAGACTCGTTTTTGCTATCTTATAACACTATTTAGAGTCAATTTGAGTGTTCAAAGCCTAGTATAATCAAGGTATGGGGGCTAGGGAAGAGTGTAATTGAGTTCAACACCTTTCCATTGAGCCGAACACCACTTTAAGAGGTGTGTGTGGCCGCTCACATGGGTGTATGGCCGTACACCCATCCTAGTCGTACACTCATGTGTATAAATAGTGTATTCTTCCATCTTTCATCACTTTACACACTCCTAAGCCAAGAAATCAACTTCTCTCTCAAGTATCATCCGATTTTCCGTCTAGATCTTCGAGTGTAAGTGTTTCTTTCTATGATTTGTTGATACATTACACTATCTAGTAAGGATCTATCATTTCATCCATGAAATTACACCTTTTGTTTTGATCTACAAGTATTCTTCAAGAACACCAAGAACACCTACTAAGTTTTTGGGCCTCAAACACCCCTAAAGGCTTCCGTATCGTAAGTACCTCTCCTTGTGCTTGTTATTTACTAGTTATACTCCTTAGAAACCATCCAAGACATGATCATCAAGGAGTGTACGACTGTACACACCCCATGTGGCCGTACACCCCTTTGTTTAGTGCTATTTGGCTTCAAGCACAAGTTCTAAGTTAGCACATGATCAAGAACACTTATGGGATGCAAGATAGAGACTTAGAATACAATTTTTACCATTTTTACATGGATATCAAGGGTGTACAAGCGTACACTCCTTGTGTGGCCGTACACACCCTTTTAAAGGCCCAAATTAGCATCAAACTTCCATTCCGGCTAAGCATTAGTCAAAATACACTTCCTAGATGCTTGTATAACTTTAAATCACTCAATGGTATGTTTCACCATGAGTTTGCAGCCGCACACCCTCTTGGCCATACACTCCGGCCGTACACAAACATGAAACACCCCATTTTGGTCGTACACTCCAAGGTGTGGCCATACACCCATTATATACGACCCTTGGTACTTCTAGCAATTGAGTTTAAGTGTTTCCTATGTCCTATGGTGTCTTTCCTGGAATAATTAGTTGTTTAAACACTAATTATATACATATGTGTCATTATATGCTTATTAGGATCCATTGTGCTCAAGTCTTCACTTGGCACTTAGCATCCTACAAACCGATCTTTCATTCGTGTCACTCACTGCAGGTGAGTTCATATCCCATAACTTATCTTTTAAATGATTTTAAATACTTTTATGGAGGGAATACAAGTAGAAACTTTATAGTTATTATATCAATCACATGCGATTAATAACTATCAAACAGATGGATTTACTATACTTTAAAGTGTGTTATGAAACAAACTACTTCGAATCATTTTACAAACTCTTTTATATGAAAAACTCCTTATTAAACTCTTTCAAATTTGTAATTGTCAAAATCATATCTATATAAATATAGTTATATAAGTAGGATAGAAAGGACTTAGGACTGATAACTCGCCTTATTTCATGTTCCTTATTTGGTTGTGGACTTAGGGTATTCGGTTGTTTGTCCGACGGTCGTTTGAATTTTAGTTATATAATATGTGTATGTATATGGATATTAAAGTTCTACATCCATTTCAATACCTTTGGGTAGAAAAGGTGCATAAACATGTTCATTTATACAAACAACTTTACTAGTAAACTATAATAGGTATAGTTAGGAAGTCACTACTCACTATTTCTAGTACAATGAAACATACAAGAGTCAGTTCATTCATGAGTCAATACAAACTTACTATGATGAGAAACTAAGAGAATTTACTATTATGAGAAACAGAACAAACATACTATGATGAGAAACTAAGAGAACATACAATACACTACATTATACAAGAGAACATACTATGATGAGAAACAAAGAGAACATACACTACACTAGTACAGAGAGAACGTACAATACACTAGAACGTACTATACAAACACTAGAACATTGTAACATTAATGTGAGCCACTACTTCATGACATGGCAAGAAATTGTTGTGTTGCGTTTTGCAACCAGAGTCTCCTAGAGGGAGAGCGTGAATTGGTGTATAGATCTATACAAGATTGACTATCCTACACCTTAGTGCTAGCTATAGTGGGACCTGCAGGTCTACGAGTGACTAATGTCATACCATTTCGATGCCTTAGAGTGTCGTGTATTAACTAGTCGATCAAGTATGGTTACAATTATATCACATTTTAACCTAATTAAAACAATGATTTTAAGGTAGTTATACAATAGTAGTAGCTATATAGTAATACTACAAGTACATCATTATTATTTTCCCATTACATTCATATTGTGAGCTTCTCACATAAACGGTAATGTAAACTATATTTATGGTAAATAATAGTCTATCTTTGGGGAAAATTACACACTTTTACAAACAAACAACATACAGAACATTCGGGCCTTGGTAGAAGGCTACTTTTAGTAGAAAATATAGGATTTTCTAGGAGATACAAACATTTACAAACAAATATTTACAAACAAACATTTACAAACACTTTCATACAAGCAATGACACTAAAATACTTATGAACTGACCAGCTTTAATGCTGATCTGCGCTTTCAAAATATCTTGTATTCTCAGGTCATCAGTAGATAGGTACCGATGCCAGGTTTTGAGAAGATGGAGCTTATTCAAGACTCCTCTCTTATTTTGATTCATATTTTTGGTGTCTTATAAACTATACAGAACACACTTGTATTAAAATTATATTATCAATGCAATGCATGATGTTGTTGCTTGTTTACTATTATACATTGTTGTGATACTATACATGACATCCTACGCACCCGAACGTTTCCGCCGTTCAGGTTTTGGGGTGTGACAGATTAGTATCAGAGCATTGTTTATAGTGAATCGAGTATATCAACCCATAAAAGTTATACAAACTATAAACACAACGAGATTAAAATACTCTGACCAAGAGTTTATACATTTAAATAATAAAATATTTAACTAAGTATACATACCTGTACTCATACTAAAATCAGTGTCAATAGGACAAAACAAAAGTATTGCGATTGTTAAATATCACAAGTAGGCTTAGAGACATATAATCAGATCTGGGAGTGATATAGTCTGATCAACTATATCTCTCCAAGAAGTGATTAGCATGTGCCTAGGAATGGTTGTGATGTTGCAGCAAGTCTAAAAACTTACCAACACTACTACAATGAAAAAATTAGAATAGAACAAAAACTTAAAATACTATAGAAATATTTTGTGTTACTATAATTACTTATCTAAGAACTAAAGGTATTTATTAGTAGGTCGATAGTTTCTTGGTGGATACCCAAAAATTATATGTGACTAAGGTGTCAAAGACTTAGAATCTGTGATCTTTGCTTTACTTATTGTTCCTTGTTTGGTTGTGGATTTGGAGTTAGGGTCACTTATTCGAAGGTGTATCCTATTTTGATTTCATGTAACTGGTATGCACTACACAAGTGTTGAAGTAACTGATAAAGATCATCTTATAATTATCTAAATTAGTACATCTATTAATTATTTCTTTATCCCTATTCCCGCGTAGATAACATGGCTGCATTCCATCCCCAAGACGACCTGTACTTCCATAACCAAGGTAACGGAGGATGGCTCGATGCAGAGTCAGAAGAGAATCATCCAATCTGTAACATCCCAAAAATCCGTACCAAATTTTTTTCTTTAAATCATTATCAATGCCATATTCGTAAAAACATATCATAAGTCATAACATAAATTCAGAGTATTAATTCCAAAACATATTTCATTATTAGAGTAAAACAACCAAGGCTGACTAATCAATGGTGTGTGCCATGCGATCAGCCCGAGCTCTTCCCTCCACTACCGGAAGTACCTGAAACCAAAACTGAAAACCGTAAGCACGAAGCTTAGTGAGTTTCCCAACCTATCACTTAACCTGCACAAACACATACAACATATACTGGGCCACGCTTGCTATTTCGGGCCTCGCCCCAACCTCGGGCCCCACCCGCTACAATGGCCCTACCGCTCCAGGCCCCGCCTGACTTCGAGCCCCGCTCGGAATACAAATATGTTTCTCTTAGGCCCCGCCTATCTCTACGCCCTGCCCGCTCACCACATAATACGGTTAGCATAAAACACATAACTAAAGTGAGATACAGGCCACGCCCCTTAGGCCTCGCTTGTCTTGGGCCTCGCCCCTGTCCTTTCACTAATGAGTTATGGAACCCCATCCAAGCTCCTATGGTAAGTGATATACGGGCCATGCCTACACTTACTTCATGCCTATCTCGGGCCTCTCCCATGCTCTACTACTAATGAGATATGGAACATCGTCCATACTCTGCTATTGGTGAGATACGGGACCTCGCCCACACTCACCTTCCTACCAGGCACATACATGCATCACACAGACAACAAGTATACTCCAACATGCAAACCATTCCTTGGGCACCCGCCCGACATCGGACCTTGGTCCGGAATATCATAATAGCAAACAGTGCCTAGGGCTAACCCCTGGGTCTTCCTACTCATAACTACATGGGCCGGTATTGTTGCCGTAGACCTATTCACAAAAAGGGAAACTCACATGCACTGCTGAACTTGCTGATAACCCTCTGGCTGCTGCCCGATAATTCTCTGAACCACTTCTCTACTAGCTTCCCGAGCTATCAATATCAATATCATATAACACCTAGTCCCAAACTGAGCTCTTAGAAGCCGTCTAAGTCCACACTTGCCAAAGTTAAATTCCTGGTCAAAGTCAACCTTCTTGACTGACTCTACTCGCCGATTCGCCCCAAGACTCGTCGAGTCCATGCATTCAGAAACTCCCATAAAAACGACTCGACTCGTCGAGTCACCCCAAGACTCGTCGAGTTCAACGATCTCTGAGTCCCATCCTACCTAACTCACTAAGTCACCACTCAACTCACCGATCTAAGCCTTAATAAGGAGGGGTTAGTGCTTCGCGACCTGATTTGCCGAGTCGAAGAACAGACTCGCCGAGTCCATGACATTCTTCAATAGACTCGTCGAGTTGTTCTTCCAACTCGTCGAGTCCATGCCCATCTTTATCCAACTCACTGAGTGATGGATTTTGAGCATTCTAACACTTCCTAAGTGTACATGCAACCATAATAACCTTGAATATATGTTTTCTCTATATACATGCAAATTTCTTTTTCAAGGTTATTTCCTAACTAGCATGGCATGAGGATTACATAAAACATAAAACTAGTATAAATACATACCTTGTTGTTGCTTGGATTCCTTCAAGACTTTGTGAGCCTAGCACCCCAAATGTTGTGCCTCAAATTCTTCACACAACACTACAAAACTTGGAATAACTTGAGAGAATACTTCTTACACTTGAAAATCGGTTATGCCCTCACAAGAATACTCTAGTAACACTAGGTCCGATTTTGCATGCTATAGGGTTTCTTGTATAGTGTGTCATAATTAGGAGTTACAAATGTAAACCCTAATTGTCATGACTCTTCATTTCTCATGACCCATGGGTTTGTAACTCCCATGGACTATCCATGGAGCTCCATATGGTTACAACCAAACCCATAAACCATGGATCATTAATCCACCATAAAAGAATTGATGATTGTCATAGTCAACCCTATATATTTAATTAGTCTCACTTTGATCACGAAATTAATACTATATTAATACTTGATCAATACTAATTAAATAATACTATTATTAATATATTAGAACTTCTAATATATTAATAATCACAAGTGTACTTTCTCTCATTTTGTCTATCCAAGTATTGCAATGCCAAGCAACCCAAATGGACCATGTCGGGTCGGGTCAAGTACATACCAAATAAAGTTATGGACTTAGACACTATATCCAACAGTCTCCCACTTGGATAAGTCTAATGACTATATTTGCAAATATGACTTCAAAATCCGACTAGAAATCATAGCTCTTTCAAAGTCTCTCGGAACTGAGATGATGATGATACGTCATTTAAGATAAGTGATCATATAATCCTCTGCTCTCATGATATCAGCTGGACAAACACATGGAACATGGTCTTACTTATTGTCCAACATTTTTTTCTCGATCTCTGATTTGTTTCGACATAGAACTAAATTGAACACATCAATTAGGTTCTGACCGGGCCCGGTACATAGGTCAAAACCAAATCATCGAGGGGACCAGATATCTCTTCTATTTCTAGAAGGAACAGATAAACTTTGACGGATATGCTTGTACTAACTACTTGTTGAATTAGTCACAAAAGCATGTTTTATAACATCGAGTTACCAATGCGTTTTCGTACAATCAATGAATAACCAACTCATATTCAACAACTCATATCTCTAGGTTTGAAGATTTATATGATATTACCGTCTCACGATCACTCGAGATAAATTCCATGAAGTGATGTAAGTGAGCGTGGGTTGAATCCAATACTCAGCCCTTATGAGTACTCATGAATGTTGTAGCAACCATTGCATTGTCTAAAGCACTTTAGATAAATCATACAAGCCAAATTCATGACAGTCTTGATTCATATCTACTTCCAACATATGACTGACTGTGGATGGTTTGAATAATATGATATATACCATAATATAATTATTTTGGAAGTCAAAAAATGCAAAGTTAAACACAAGAATAATACTAATATTATATGTCCCCAACACTTTGAGTGTAAATGAAAACACCTTTTATTTAAGCACCATATTGATTACTCATTATTTATGTTTCGATTAATCAACTTTATGCTTGAATTAAAACATTAGTTGTCCCATGCTCCAAGCATGTACACTATGGTTTTCCAAACAACAATTATGCCATACTCCAAGTATGCATACTATGTTTACATATGGTCCTCTCTTTGTGAAATAGATCAATTGACAATCTTCCAATGATGCTCATTTCACAATTCCAATCCTTGTTGTAAATGCAAGAATACCAAACTCTTGCCATTTACTATAATCTGTTAGATTCTAAACTTATATGCAATGATCCCTTTGTAATGACTATGCACAGAAGTCACAAAGACTTGACAACATACATTACAATATATTTCAATGGATATCAATTCCATGAAGTCTCAAATTCAAAGTACATTCCTTTGAACATCCTTCTTGCATTAAGTTCTCTAATCTTACACAGATTCAAAGAGCAACTTCCACCTATAATTCCATATTCCTATTTTGACCATCACTTTTGAACAAGAGTTTCCTCTTTTCAAAATATGTCAATATCGTCCTAACTCTATACTTCCAATTTTCCATGAGTACCCAATCTTTGGTAAACCTCAAACTGTCCTCGACAATTGCTTAATCATTTAGTCATATCCAGTTCTAATCCCTTTTCCCTTCTTAATGCCCTAAGAATTAGGAAAATTTTAGAATGGATGAATATTATAGTACATGCAATCGATCCTATATCCGAAGCATATGGGACACAATTCATGCTATAAAATTTTTATTTGCCATGTTCTCACAATTCAAACTATGAAGATGTATGCCGTAATCATAATCGAATTTTGAGAACGCAGCATATATAGAAATTCCTTATGTTGAACAATTCCAACATAACATTCATATATATCCTTGACTAAAGTTGATAAAACTCAATCTAAGCTGGTAGAATTGGAAAGAAGTATAAAATCCTCTCCCTTAATTATAGCAAACAACTTTTCAAAGCAAATTGAAACTTTTGTTTTCTGTAATTAACATTGCTAACTTGCAATACTTAACATAATCATCATGCTCTCACTAGCATAATGATTACCAGCATAACACTTTATGCTCCCACTAGCTTTGACATGTACTCAGAAATCAACTGGACTTCTAGAAATCAATACTTTATTGACTTTCTTACCAAAGTTCATATTTCTGATACTAGATTGCTTTGATAAGACTTTATCAAAAACATGCACCTTTTCTTAGATAGCTCACATGTTTGTCTAGACCTTTTGCAATTCTCACTAGTTAGTGTGCCGGTTAACCACACACGCTCCATTAACTATATGAGAATGCAAATATCACAACCACTATCTACTTAAAATCTTCTTAGTGGAAGCGTTTCCTCACCATCATTTTCATGAATCAAAAAGAAACCTTATGAAACTTAGATTTTATGGTGTATGTGTTATTTTCCATGTGAATTTTGTCAAAACCATAATCACAGGACTATGTTAGTGACACTTCCAAATTCATATGGACTGAACTTGTGCAATCTTAATTTCTTGCCACCCAGCAGCACAAGGGCCTACCATTGCTTCCAGGTTGTTATGCAAACAGTCGAGAACTCTCAGAACTCCAATGCAAAGCCAACCTTAACTGGGATGAGCACAAAATATGTCAACACGATAGGTTACAAACCTCAAGTTGTGGGCTAGTGATTAACAAAACTCTTGATTAGTTCTTGAACCCATCTTAAGATCTTTTTAAGACTCCCACTGACCTCTTGACCTATATGATTCTCTTTGTCAAGAACCATTCCTTGACAAAACAAATATTCAATAGTTAGTGTGGATTCTTATCAAGTTAAACACTTCCCATAATTGGACTTAGTTGGTCTTTGTTTTACCCAAAACATCACAACTAACCAACCTCAAATGTACAAGAGTAGGACACATCTTACTCTACATTTGATAAGTGTTATAAACTTTCTAAAGATTATGTCACTCACTGGCTTAATCTTGGAGTATGACTCTAAGATTTGATTTTGATGTATGATTTATCTTTTGATTTAACCATTTCAACAACTCATGATTCCTCTCCTTAGCCAAACAAATGAACTAAAGTTTCCTTAGAGGATCAATTGTGATATGGTTTCATAATCAGTAAGATAATCATAAAACAAAATACACAAGTACTCTCCCATCTCTTCAGATTGGAGAAACTTTTATCTTTCTGCCTTATTTGATTCTTCTTATTCATTCTGCCATACATTGAAACTTTTCCAATGTTTCAAAATTACACTTAAACTCGTAAGCATAACCATATTTACTAAACTTTAGTAAATCATAATGAATAATCTTATCAACCTTTGTAGTGGACCTGACCAGCACACAACCAAGTGTACCCAATATTTTAATCCTTCACTTGAGTCTCATGTACATGTGATCAAGGAATTAGTCTTAATTTCCCAAAGATGAAAACTTCTCATTCATCATACAATACAAGTTGGATGATTCCAAGTTTCTATCCAACTAAAACTTGGGTGGTGAGAATCTTTCCTTATTTGGTAAATTATGACACTACAACTAATGAAAGAATCAAATCCATTTACCCATATTGCTTATCAATGGAAACATATAAGCAGCAACCTTTTTCACAAATACCATTGTAAGGTTACTTAAAATAAATAAAATCAAAACCATTTTCTTTTATTTTAAAACTTTGCGGAAAACTTATCCTTACAATCCATATGGAAAACTTGTTGTTATCTATTCCTAAGCAATATATCATAACTCTTAAGTAACAACTCAAAATTCTGATCACCGAACTATGTGATCGAAATCCATCTTCACAATCAGAATCAACATATACTTCCTTTAAGTTTCTTCACTCTTCTTTGATTCTTAAAACATCAATATGTGACCCAGTCACATCATGCAATAAGAATCTCAGAATAGAAACTTAATAAAGTTAGATAATGGACTTTACCTAAAGCAGAGTCAAACATTTGGCTTTAGTATCCTTATGGACTTTTAGGTAAATTTGGCAGCTTCGCAACCAATGCCCTTCCTTTGGCAACAGAAACATATGGACTATTTGGAAATAGTACACGAGACTATCACAGACTAAGCCTTTCTCTTTACCATTTGGTCAACCAAGTTGACTATGGCAAATACCTTTTAATTGGGAAGAGAAAGTTTTTCTGGACTTCCAATGTTACCATTGTCAATGTCCATGGAAGTTTGGGACGTTGATCTTCCAATTAAATTTTGATTTACCATTGCTCCAAATCATTGCTGATTCAGCATCATCAACCAAATAGGTAAGATCATTAAGGGTCATGTCGTGATCTATCATCAGGGAGTGACTGAAGAACCAAGTTAACAGCCAGCTACCTCGAGACTTCAACACCCGACTCTCCCAGTTTGTCAATATGGGACTTAATCTCCAAGACCTAAGCACATATAGACTTTGTTTGCCAATACGGATTGAGTGACTTAGAACTTATCAGGTCTTGAAACTTGTGGGATAGGGAGATTTATTTGAGTAGGTGGAGGAAGTGAAGTATGATTTCCAGTCCCACTAATGCACAACAAAGGGATTGATCTTTCACCTTGGTTGCCATTTGGGATACCATCTTCATTAGGAAGCTTCTTCCTAAAGATTTGGGAAGGCCATAGCTCTCTAAACTAGACATCTATAATGGGAGAAATTCAAGTTAGTTGATTTAAAGTCCTTAATATAACACCGAATATGAAATATTAAGGCTAGGACCCAATAACCTATTTATAACTGCAAGAGGGATGCCGTAATCCAATTTATAAAATAGTTAAAGGTAGGTAAATGACGATTTACCAATTTCCACCATGAAAAATGAAATATTTTATTATTAGGTTTTATTGGTTTTGAAACTCCTAGATCTTTTGAGATTCATTGAACTTTTCAATGGCATGTTTGAATCTCGATTGTGCCCTCTCAAGTTTGTGATTGGGATGCCGAGGATCACAAACAAGGTGTGAATAACCATACAAATTGACTTGGTACCCTCAACAATATTACCTAATCGATGTACCGGTTAACCACACACGCTCCACCGATCTATAATAAAGTCAAGTTACCCTTTGCCACTCTTACTAGTCCATGTTAGTGTGCCGGTTAACCACACACGCTCCACTAACGACTTGGTAAGGTAAAAAGTGTAATTTTATGTGCTAGCACCAATTTCACATTTTCCTAAAGTAACTAATATTGGGAATTTATAATGTATAGTTACTTTATAATTCATTGTACTTTTAATGAGTATTTAAAGTCATATCCTAACCATTCGACTAACGCCCCTCCACCGATCAAGGAAGCAGTGGGTGAGAGTGGGCACCCATTAAGTCACCATTTTATAGGCAACAACCTTATATCCCCCTTATAGATCGGCTTCGTGAATGAGGCCTACTAACAGTAAGAATAACATATTATTATACATATCTATATAATTAAAATTATAATAATAATATAAGGGTGTATTTTAAACATTTAAAATACTTGGTGGTTTAATCTATTAATTAAACTATACTCTTAATTTAATTAAACTTAAACCATGTCTTTATGGAATTATTAACTCTTTTAATTAAACACTTTAATTAATTTAATGAAGTCCATAAAGTTTGATTTTTTTTTAACTTTTAAAAAAATGGAATTAAAGTGTAAGACTTAACAAATTCCAGAACTTGAGGGCAAGAATTGAAAGTATTCCAAGTCTCTTCAATTTGTAACTTATGAGTTTTAATGGTTCATAAAATGAAGACTCTTCATTTTATGAAAAATCTTTAGTTCTTTAATCACAATTTAAAGAAGTGACTTTTGGTTATCCATAACTTGAGGGCAAGTTATGAACACCATCATTTCCATTAAGATCATGAATTAAACACACATGGAGGTTACACATAATTCTTATGATCTTCTAAAAACTCATAAGAACACAATTTCATGTCAAGCAATTTCAAGAAATCATACTTGAAAATTGATAATAGTCATTTAAAATGGGTTAACATAATCATTACCACTTTGAAAAACAATTTTTTTTACAAGTCCAAAACAGTTTGGGATAATGATTTTAATCCATTTCCAGCAACAAAACTCGAAAAACTACCCAACACCCTCCTACTCGTCGAGTGCAAGAACCTACTCGACGAGTAGGATGAATTTGTTCATGGACTCGGCGAGTCCTGTCGTCAGTGAGCCGATTTTTCGATTTTCAAGCAGTTTTGCATCAAGTATACAGAAAACAATCCTAGGCTCGAATACCGCTAATGGGTTTTGAGCATTTTAACACTTCCTAAGTGTACATGCAACCCTAATAACCTTGAATCGATGTTTTCTCTATATACATGCAAATTTCTTTTTCAAGGTTATTTCCTAACTAGCATGGCATGGGGATTACATAAAACATAAAACTAGTAGAAATACATACCTTGTTGTTGCTTGGATTCCTTCAAGACTTTGTGAGCCTAGCACCCCAAATGTTGTGCCTCAAATGCTTCACACAACACTACAAAACTTGGAATAACTTGAGAGAATACTTCTTACATTTGAAAATCGGTTATGCCCTCACAAGAATACTCTAGTAACACTAGGTCCGATTTTGCATGCTATAGGGTTTCTTTTATAGTGTGTCATAATTAGGAGTTACAAATGTAAACCCTAATTGTCATGACTCTTCATTTCTCATGACCCATGGGTTTGTAACTCCCATGGACTATCCATGGAGCTCCATATGGTTATAACCAAACCCATAAACCATGGATCATTAATCCACCATAAAAGAATTGATGATTGTCATAATCAACCCTATATATTTAATTAGTCTCACTTTGATCACCGAATTAATACTAGATTAATACTTGATCAATACTAATTAAATAATACTATTATTAATATACTAGAACTTATAATATATTAATAATCACAAGTGTACTTTCTCTCATTTTGTCTATCCAAGTATTGCAATGCCATGCAACCCTAATGGACCATGCCGGTTCGGTTCAAGTACATACCAAATAAAGTTATGGACTTAGACACTATATCCAACACTGAGTTCACCCATGTGACTCACTGATTCACTTTAGTTCTTAATCCATACATTGGCTTTTCGAGCCATGTAGGGGCTCCAACTCATAGATCCACTCTTCCCAAGTTTAGTCCTCACGTAAAGTTGCAAACTTTACGTGAAACCAAAGAGATATATGCTTAAAACACTCTAAGGCTAGGTTTTGTGACCAAGGGACTTCACCAACAACTTATTGGCATAAACTTTATGGCTTTCTGGATCCTTAATAGCCTAGATCTGAGGTAGGAACCTCATATCTACTCCAAACTCGGAATAAACCTCCTCCATACTCAAAAATGCCCAAAACTCAACCATAAGATAGATCTAAATGCAATAGGGTCAGCTTATTACCTCAAGGGATCTGAAAAGTCACACCAAATCTGGATCTAAAGCCAATCCTTGAATCACCAAAGGTTCCCTTCCTCTTTCTTCCTTCAAAACACCCAAAAATGGCAAGAAAGCTTGAATGTCCAAAAATGGAGACTTAGGGTTTCGTGTTCTGGGTAAGAGAGGCTATAGAGAACCCTAAGGGAGAGAATGAGATGTTTCTATAGGGCACCAAGTCCCGAACTTAGGGCTTCGCAATCCAGACCGGACTCGCCAAGTCCACTTTCCAAATTGTTGAGTCGGTCACTTATTCTTCGACCGGGATCTTGCTCGGACGCATCGAGTTACACCCTGGACTCGACGAGTTAACCCCTATGACCTAGGGTTTTCCTTTCCTTTCTTGGTCTTTCTAATTATGGGTGTTACACAATCCCTCTAGATGACGACTTCGCAGAGAACTTCTCAAAGTATTCTGACTCCGAACCCGAAGTCAATAACCTACCCCTAGTGGCTCAAATCCCGAACCCTATCCTTCTTCCAACATTTCAAGGTACCACACCCTTGTGGGCAACAAACTTGAATAGATGGATCCACGAACAGGGTCAACCCTTACCTTACAACGGAGATCGAAGCTTCTATAGCTTGAGCGAGGGAGGCTTAGCAAATAGAGTCCTGCCTATTCTAGTTCGTAGGATTGCTTGTAATGATGAGCAGGGTAGTGTGGCCATCAACCAAATCATGGAAGTTGATGCCGATACGAGAGTCAATACCGTACGCATTCGCCATCTGGAGTCTGCTTATGAAAGAACTCAGAACCAAAATGTGGCCCTGTTGAGAGATCTTACTGCAACCCAAGCTGAAGTCAGGGAACTTCGAGCTTGGCAGGTAATGTCTAAAAGTCGCATGAGAGACATAGAGTGTCGTCTGTCAAAATCAAGGACTCATTCCAGTGGTTCTCGTTGTTGATAGAGCCTACTGAACTTTCTTTTTGGATATAACTTAAGTCTATGTAAAACTCTAGTTTTAGTTTCCTATCTATGATAAGACTTCGATCTTGTTAAGTCTTGTTAGATCGTAGTTCTATCAAAATTTTCCCCTATCTTGGTGTGATGTAAGACCTATTTCTAGGTCATTTTTCCAGAACTTGTTACATCCATAATACCAGTATTATTGAAAGATATCTAATCTCATGGAAATTAATATCCAAGTACTTTCATCTTTCTAGTACTAGATCTACATTCAACCATACTTTCATCGTGTTGTTGGGCTATGGAGAGTTAGTCCATGAGTCATTCTCATCATTCTCTCTATTGAATTCTTACCAATATCTTCATCATTGTGATCTTATAGCTACAAGATGCCTCCGCGTCGATCAGCGATTCACACTCCTCCGATAACTCCTACGCAACCACCTCCACCTCCTCCTCAATACAACCCATCAGCTATTCAAGTTGCTGTGAATGTGGCTGTTACTATAGTTTTAGCACAATTTACCTTGACCGGTACTAGTGGGAGTGGAACTTATGTGCCTCCTACTTTTGTCGAAGCTCCAGTGCGCTCTAGAGAGTACTCATACAAGGACTTCACCAGCTGCAAACTGTAACAACCCGAAATCCAGGTATCCTTCTATTTGGCCATGCATCTTTCTTATGTTGTCATTTTAGGGTTTTCATGATAGGCGAGTACGCTGGGCGTACAAGGTGTACGGTGCGCGTACTCGCGCACCTCATTTGGACCCGTTCACCCTCAGGTACACTGGGCGTACCCAAGGTTACGCTGGGGGTAACCAGTCCAGACCTAAAAACCCTAATTCTTTTGGAGGGCTATAAAAGGAATGTGTGGCTGGACTTCTCAGCCACCATCCCTCAGAGAGAAACCCTAAATAGTGTGTGCATTCGTTCTTAGGCCATTTTGTGAGTATTCTAAGCTTTTTGGTGCCATTCCAAGGTAGCAAAGGAGAAGAAGAGCTCATTGGGAAGGCTAGAAGTGGTGTTCAAGTGTAGATCTGAGCTTTGCAAGGGTTGAAGCTTCATTATCAGGTAAAAAGTTCGGATCTTGTCACTTGGTTCATGTTATATGCTTCAAGTACCATTTTCTAGGGTTTTAGTCCGAAAGGTGGAGACTTTTTGTGCAAATGGTCTCCATAAGCTTGGATCCATCATATTTCTAGCCTATTGGAGTTGTAGACTCATAAAAATGATATCTTGGATGTGAATGTTGCTTCATGCATGAGATCTAGGTCCTTGAGTTGGATTAGAATGATGTTAAGAAGTGTTGGAGCCTTTACAGGCATGCCAAGGCTTAAAGGTCTCGACTTTATGGGTTTAGACGCATAAACAGAGTCGGATCTGGAAGTTGGAGTAATGGCTTAACCGATTAAGACCAGAAATGAAGTATGTTAGAATCTGATGGTTACGCCGGGCGTAACTCCTAGTACGCGTAGCGTACTGGGTGGAGACCCTGATCCATGGGTTGGCGATGTACGCCCCGCATACATCAAGTAGTACGCCCCGTGTACTCACAGGGTTGACTTTTGTTGACTTTTAGGGTTATGGTCAACATGAAGACTTTGGGTCAACGAAGGGTAAAATGGTCTTTTACCCTCTAAGGAATGATGATAAGGGGTAAAGTTTAATTGTGGGAGTCTTTGATTATTAAAATAATCTTTTTATGATTAGGCGAGGTAGAGTTTTCGTTGGGATTTGGAGTTAGCGAGTACGCGAGATCTTAGACTTTCCACGAGGTGAGTTTTCTCATTATACCGTACCCGGAAGGGTTTTATTGTGTGACTGGAAGGTCGTATATGTTACGATATATATGCATTGTATGTGATAAGTTAATCGTTTATATGTGACATGTATGATATGCTTGATATGGGCCGGAAGGCATTATGTTATGGGCCGGAAGGCGAATATGTTATGGGCCGGAAGGCGTTGTGATGTGGACCGTAAGGTTGATGTAGGTAGGACCGGAAGGTTTACCTAGTCGGGATGGAAGTCCCCTGAGATACATGGACCGGAAGGTCAGGGCCTGGAAAGGCATATGTGCGTAAGTTGTATTTTGGGGAACTCACTAAGCATTTATGCTTACAGTTGTTGTGTTATGTGTTTCAGGTACTAGCGAGGATCGTGGGAAGGCGCCGGCGTGATCGAACACATTGTCGGGGAAACTATTTTATGATCATTAGGATGTATTTTGTGATGATAACATTGTTCACGTTTGAATTTGGAATATTAAAAGATGGTTTTTGATGTTTGCAAAAATGAAAATTTTGTTTTAAAATTTACGTTGTTACAAGTTGGTATCAGAGCCTTGGTTTGGGGGATTTGGATACACCTTCGGGCGTAACTGAACTCAAACCGGGTATTTGAGAAAAAATTTAATTAATAAAAGCAATGAATATTTGATAAGATATTTCGAAACAACCAAAGGAGAAGAAATGTGTACGGTCAGCCAGCGCCCGAACGGTAAAATCCCCAAAATACTCTTACAATATGTGTTATGAGATATGTTATGATATGAAACGCATGCCAGTAGACTAGGTATTCATATTAGGAATAGAGTGGCCTGATTTGTGATGCCTTAGTCTAGGGAAAACTGCTGCTTTGAGAGCGAGTGGGTAGCCAGTGCATAGCAAGAATAGAGTACTCATGATCCGGGGTTCGGGGAGGAAGACTTGGGGTGAATGTTGATGCGGTGTAGTTGGTAGTATTGGGCCCGTACTATTGAAGACACCGGGTCAGTGGGCAACCCAAGTAAGAATCCTTGGGTATCGGAGACCGAGTAGGGTTGTGTTATCGAGTGCAATTATGCTCGATAGAGTCTCTGATATTTTTATGTTGTATTTCAGAGGCATCATGGTTGGACCATGCCACAGACCTGGTACGAGCGGTTTGAGTGACGAGGAGCTTCGTCAAATGATTCACGAGGAGGTGGTTGCGGCGATCCGGGCCGAGATTCCGGAGATGTTTGGGTCTATTAAGACCACACTGATGGAGACTTTTGATGAGCGGTACGCCGCGGTGACTGAGGCCGCAGCCGTTGCAGCTACCGCAGCTGTAGCCGTTGCCAGACCACAGGGAGGTGACTCGTTGCTGTTCCGAGAGTTCAGCAACACGAAGCCACCCGAGTTTGATGGGACACAGGATCCGATCGCTGTGATGAGATGGATTTATGATATTGAGGGATGCTTCTACACTTGTTCATGTCCGGGGCATCTGAGGGTACGGTTCGCTTTGAACCAACTCCGGCTGGGAGCAAAGGATTGGTGGAAGTTCGTGACGGCGAACTTCACTCTTGCAGAGGTTTCAGCTGTGACTTGGGAGAGATTTACTGCTATGTTCAGAGACGAGTATGTTCCCCCGATGGAGAGGGAACGGTTGGTTCAGGAGTTCTTGACCCTCAAGCAGGGTAATGATTCTGTTACGGTGATCACTCGGAAGTTTCATGAGAGGGCGATGTTTTGCCCTGAGCAGGTGTCCACTGAGCAGGCTCGGATGAGCTGATATTTGGGTGTACTGAGGAGGGATATCCGGAAGTTCGTATCAAACTCGTCATACCAGACCTTTGCTAAGCTCCAGGCGAATGCCAGGAAGAGAGAGAGAGATCGAGTTGGAGACCCAGGCCAGGGAGGAGGCCGAGTCTCAGCGGGTGGATCGGCGGCCGGCTCAGTCCCAGCCAGCAGCCAAGCGGACCAAGTCCGCCGATTTGAGGACGGGAGGTCAGAAGGGCCGCACTTACGGAAAGTGCGGCAAGGGCATGAGGGGGCATGTCGATCGGGTGTTTGCTACAAGTGTGGCAAGGAGGGGCACATTGCTAGGGATTGCCCCAGGGGATTCATGGTTTGCTTTCATTGCAACCAGACCGGCCATCGAAAGGTCGAGTGCCCTCAGCTTCGCCAGGGATCTGCGCCTGCGGCCAGGGTTAGCGAGACTCGGCCGGTGAAAGCCGAGGCTCCGAAGGCTCGTGGGAGAGCTTTTTAGTTGACTGCGGAGGAGGTCCGCGCGGCGCCTGATGTTGTAGCTGGTATGTATTCTTTCGTGTATTTACTTATATGCTAAGATATTGTGCTTATATTATGATATGCGTAGGTACTTTTCTTGTGAATTCTGTACCTGCCTTGGTATTATCTGACTCGGGTGTGAGTCGGTCTTTTGTATCTTTGGCTTTTAGCCAGCACATCGGTATTGATTGGGAGGTAATGAGTCGACCCCTGCGAGTTTCTATAGCGGATGAGTAAGCGGTATATGCCACTGACGTGATTCGAGGATGTGTGCTCGAGATTTTTGGGGTCAAGTTCCCTATAGACTTGGTTCCTATAGCGATTGGGGATGTCTACGTCATCGTGGGCATGGACTGGTTGAGTAAGTTTGGGGCAGTCATTGACTGTGAGAGACAGCTGGTGAATATACGAGACCCTAGTGGGGGAGTGTTTATTGTGTATGGCGAGGGGACCCGGTGTGGGTCAGCGTTTTGTTCAGCTGCCAGGGGGAGGCAGAGTTTGCAACAGGGCTGCAGTGGATTCATAGCCTACGTGATGGACACTCGAGTGGCCGTGGGGAGGCCCAATTCGGTTGACGATGTTCCAGTAGTATGCGAGTTTTCGGATGTTTTCCCCGAAGAATTACCAGGTATGCCTCCGGAAACGCAAGTGGAGTTCCGTATCAATCTGGTTCCGGGAGTGGCGCCCATCGCCAAGGCGCCTTATCACCTCGCTCCACCAAAAATGCAGGAGTTATCCTCGCAGCTTCAGGAGCTGTTGGGAAAGGGGTTTATTCGACCGAGTAGCTCACCTTGGGGAGCACCGATTTTATTCGTCAAGAAAAAGGATGGTTCACACCGGATGTGTATCGATTACCGAGAGTTGAACAAGTTGACGGTTAAGAACCGGTATCCGTTACCTAGGATCGATGATCTGTTCGATCAGTTGCAGGGGGCATCTTGGTTCTCCAAGATAGACTTGAGGTCGGGTTATCATCAGATGAGGGTTCGGGATGAAGATATTCAGAAGACTGCATTCAGAACTTGTTATGGACATTATGAGTTTGTGGTGATGCCTTTTGGACTCACCAATGCCCCATATGAGTTCATGGATCTTATGAACAGGGTGTGTAGGCCGATGCTGGATCGGTCGGTGATCGTATTCATTGATGATATTTTGGTATATTCGAGGTCTAGGGAGCAACATGAGGAGCATTTGAGGGAAATTCTAGGAGTATTGAGATCGGAGAGGCTGTATGCCAAATTCTCCAAGTGTGATTTCTGGTTACGAGAGGTCCAGTTCCTAGGGCACCTTGTTAACCAGAAAGGGATATTGGTCGATCCGGCCAAGATTGAGGCGGTGCTGAGATGGGAAGTGTCGAGATCGCCCACTGAGATCAGGAGTTTTCTGGGATTGGCCGGCTATTATCGGAGGTTTATCAAGGATTTCTCCAAGATCGCCGTGCCACTTACTAGGATGACCCGGAAGGGTGTTGCTTTTTCATGGGGACCGCAGCAGCAATCCTCATTCGAGAACCTTCGTCAAAAATTGTAGGAGGCCCCGGTGCTTGCACTCCCAGAAGGGATGGAGGATTTTGTGGTATATTGTGATGCATCTATATCGGGTTTAGGGGTGGTGCTTATGCAGAGGGGACAGGTTATAGCATATGCTTCGAGGCAGTTGAAGCCTCATGAGTCGAGATATCCCACCCACAACCTGGAACTGGGGGCCGTGGTGTTTGCCCTCAAGATTTGGTGGCACTATCTTTATGGGGTCCGGTGTACCATCTGTTGGATAAGGTGTCTAATTCCATAACTTATTTGGTACATACTTGACCCGACCCGGCATGGTCCATTTGGGTTACACTTCACCCAAATGATTTATTGATAATTTTATGAGAATTGTATACTGACGATTTATTAATATATTATAAGTTATAATATATTAATATGAAGTCATGTTATTTAATTAGTTTTAATCTTAAATTAATTATGAATTAATTTGGAGATTAAAAAGAAGAATGATTAAATGATGGGCTATTATATTTTATATAGTGTGGGCTAATACTCATTTGTTAATGGGATAAGCTAATATGGAAGTCCATGGATGATCCATGGAGCTTTTAACCCATGGATCCTTGGAAAGGAAAAGACATGGGTTATTAGGGTTTCACCCTAACCATGCACACTATATAAAGAAGCATATGATGCAAGAAATATGGCTCGAAGGGTAGACTCTAGTTGTGTGAGACTTAGTGGTGGCCGATTCCACAAGAAAGTATACTACTCTATCAAAGTTTTCCAAACGTTTGTGGTGATTTGTGATTCCATTTGAGGCATTCACACCATTGGTGCTTGGCTCTCAAACTCCAAGCAATCAACCACTATCAAAAGGTATGTACTTCTACTAGCAATTTTATGATTCATAATTCTTATGCTATGCTAGTTAGGAAGAAATCTTGGAAATTATTATTTGCATGTATTTTAGAAGAAAACATAGATCCATGGTTTATTAGGGTTGCATGCACACTTAGGAAGTGTTAGATTGCTCAAAACCCAACAATGGTATCAGAGCCTAGGCTTGTTTTCTTGAATACTTGATGCAAATTGCTGAAAAATGTCGAAAAACTGCATTCTGCACAGCAGACTCACCGAGTCGATTCATGGTACTCGCCGAGTCCATTGTGTAGATTCAACCAACTCACCGAGTCAGTTCATGCACTCGACGAGTTGGCAGGCCTGAGTGCAGATTTTTTAGTTTTGGTGTTGGAATTGGTCTAGAACCATTACCTTAAACTGTTTTGATCATATAAAATTTGTTTTTGATGCGGTAACGATGATGGTGGACCAATTTCAAAGTTATAATCAAAATTTCAAGTTTATACGTGTTCATATGATTCTTGAAATTGTTGATGTGGATGTTCATGTTCATATGAGTTTTGTTAGATCATAGGAATTATTTGCAAATTGTTTGTTAGTTAAGTCTTGATCTTAATGTGTTTTAATGGAATTCATAATTTGTCCTCAAGTTATGGAATTCCAAAAGTTTTTTTCCTTTTAAATGTTTTTTAAGAAGCCATAAGTTACACTTTTGAAGAGTTTTTCTAATAAATGTTTTTATGGACTTCATAACTTGTCCTCAAGTTATGGATTTCCAAAAGACTCTTCATTAAAAGTATTAAACACTTAATTAAAACTCATAAGTTATGAATATCCAAAAGTTTATGAATTGTTCAAAACTTTCCCTCAAGTTTTGGAATTTGTAAAGTTTATTTAAAAAATATATATATCCTTACAATGGCATCTGTGGAAAATTGTTGCTTATATGTTTCCAGTAATAGCAATATTGGAAAGTGGATTTGACTCTTTCATTTGTGGTAGTGTCTGAATTTACCAAATGAAGAAAGTTTTTCATCACCCAAGTTCCAATTGGACAGAAACTTGGAATCATACAAGTTGTATTGTATGATGAATGAGAATTTTCATCTTTGAAAATTAAGACTAATTCGTTGATCACATGTATATGTGAGTCAATTGAAGGACTAAGGAATTAGGTACACTGGGTGTGCGCTGGTCAAGGTCCACCATAAAGATTGATTTGTCATGATTTACTAAAGATTAGTAAATATGATTATACTTATGAGTTAAGTATAATTCTGTAACATTGGAAAGGTTACAACGTATGACAAAACAAATGAGAAGAATCAAATTACACAGAAAGATAAAAGTTTCTCAAATCTGAAAGGATGGGAGAGTACTTTAGTATCATATTTCATGATCATCTTAATGATTATGAAACCATATCACAAATTCATACTCTAAGGACGTCTTAGCGCATTGTTATGGCTAAGAAGAGAGGTCATGAATTGTTGCATTGGTTAAAATCAAGAAGATGAGTCATACTTCGTTTCAAAACAATTCTTAGAGTCATACTTCAAGATTTTAGCCTTGAGTGACATAAAGGAAGATTTATTAACACTAGTCAAATGTAAGAGTAAAATGTTTTCTACTCTTGTACATTTGAGATTGGTAAGTTGTGATGTCTTGAATGAGACAAAGACCAACTAAGACCAATTGTGTGAAGTGTTAGTCTTGATAAGAATCTGTACTATCCCTTGAATATTTGTTTTGTCAAGGAATGGTTCTTGACTAGGGAAACTTATATGTCAAGGGGACAGTGGGAGCCTTAAAGATCCTGAAAGAGTTTCAAGATTTAATCAAGAGTAAAACCTGTAATTTATCACTAGCACACGACTTAAGGTTTGCAACTTATCGTGTTGACATAATTCTTATTTCTGTACCTAATTCAAGTAAGTTGAATTTGCATGTGAGTTATCAGAATTCAACTTGGAAGCATTGGTGGGCCTTGTGCTACCAAGGTGACAAGAAACTAAGATTGAACAAGTTTAATCCATGTAAGGCTGAATTTGTCACTAACCTTATCTTGTGATTATGGTTTTGAAAAATTCACATGGATAGGAACTCATACACTATAAAATCTAAGTGTCATAAGGTTTCTCTCCGATTCATGAGAATGATGGTGAGGAAACGCTTTCATTAAGTAGATTTTACGTAGATATCAATTGTGTTATTTGCATTTTCAAAAGTCGTTAGTGGAGCGTGTGTGGTTAACCGGCACACTAACATGGACTTGTGAGAAATGGCAAAGGTCTAAGAAATTGAGACTATGATTACGGCATCCCTTTTCATAGTTCTGAAATTGTTTAGACACATATGTGAGCTATCTAAGAAAGGGTGTATGAATCTAAATTTCAGAAGTCCAACAGATTTCTGGAAATATGTTAGAACTAGTGGGAGCATAAGTGTTTTGCTGATAATCATCATGTTAGTGGGAGCATGATTATTACGTTTAGTATTGCAAGCTAGCAATGTTAATTATAGAAAAACAAAAGTTTCAATTCGTTTAGTTGCAGGGGTTGAAAAAGTCGTTCTGCTATAATGAAGGGAGAGAAAATTATACTTCATTTCAATTCTAGAAGCTTAGATTGAGATTTTAATCATCTTTAGTCAAGGACATATATATGAATTTTATGTCTGAATGGTTCGACTTAAGGAAATTCTATATATATTGCGTTCTCAAAATTCAATTATGACTACGACATCCCTCTTCATAGTTAAATTTTGAAAACATGGCAAATAAAAAATATTGTAGCAAAAGACTGGTCTAGTATCATGTCTTTATGTCAAACATCATGAATCGTGTCCCATATGCTTCGGATATAGGATCGATTGCATGTGCTATAATATTCATCTTTTCTAAATTTTCCAAATGCTTAAGGCATTGAGAAGGGAAAAGTCTAGAACTGGATATGACTAAAGTGATTAAGCAATTGTCGAGGACAATCTGAGGTTCGCCAAAGATTGGTTGCTTAGGGAAAGTTGGAAGTATGATGTAAGTTGTCGGAAAGGACCGTATTGACATGTTCTGAAAAGAAGTAACTCTTGCTCGGAAGTGATAGTCAAAATGGGAGTATGGAAATGTCTCCATAGGTGGAAGTTATTCAATCTATGTAAGATTAGAAAACCTTAATGCAAGAAGGATGTTCAAAGCAATGTACTTTGAATATGAGACTTCCGTTCCATAGAAGTTGACCTTCTTTGGAATACTCTGTAATGACTGGTGACAAGGTTTTGGTGACTTTGTGAATAATCATTACAAGAGGAACATTGCATAAAAGTTTAAAATCTAACAGATTTTTGGTAAATGATAGGAATCGGGAATTCTCACATTTACAATAAGGATTTGGGATTGTGAAATGAGGATCATTGGAATCATGTTCAATTGATCTACATCACAATGTAAGGATCATACACAAACATAGTGTGCATACTTGGAGTATGGCATAACTATTGTTTAGAAAAACAAAGTGTACATGCCAGGAGCATGGGAAGACTGTTGTTTTTATTCAAGTCTTAAGTTGATTGTTTGAAACATTATACAATGAATAATGTGTAATCAATATGGTGATAAATAAAAGGTGGTTCTATTTATAGTCAAAAGGGTTCTGAGACCATATTGGATTCGATTATTATTGTGTTTCAGTTTGCATGTTTTGACTTCCAAAATAGCTAGGTTATTCTTTCCGAATGACTAAGTTATTTAAACACTCCACAGTCGTTCATATGTTGGAAGTAGGTATGAATCAAGACTGTCATGAATCGAGTTTGTAGATGGCTAAATGGGTTTAGTCATAGCAATGGTAGCTACAACATTCATGAGTGCTCATAAGTTATGAGTATTGGAATAAACCCACGCTCACTTGTATCACTTCATAGAATTTATCTCGAGTGATCGTGAGACGGTAATATCATATAAATATTCAAACCTAGAGATATGAGTTGTTACCTATGAGTTGGTTGTGCATTGATTGCACGTAAACGCATTAGTAACTTGATGTTATAAAACGTGCCTTTGTGTACAATTCAACAAGTAGTAGAACAAGCATATGAGTCAAAGTTTATATGTTCCTTCTAGAAATAGAAGCGATATCTGGGCCCCTCGATGATTTTGTTGTGACCTATGTACCGGCCGGTCATAACTAAATTGATGTGTTCGATTAAGTTCATTGTAAAACAAATCGAAAATTGGGAAACAAACTGCTGGACAATAAGTACGACGTTTTTCCATGTATTTGTCCGGCTGATATCATGAGAACAGAGGATTATATGATCACTTATCTAAAATGGCGCTTCATAGTTCAACAGAGTTTTCGAGAGCTACAATTTTTGGTTGGTTCCTGAAGTAACATACGCAAATATAGTTATTAGACTTATCCAAGTGGGAGTCTGTTGGATAAGGTGTCTAAGTCCATAACTTATTTGGTACATACTTGACCCGACCCGGCATGGTCCATTTGGGTTGCACTTCACCCAAACGATTTATGGATAATTTTATGAGAATTGTATACTTACGATTTATTAATATATTATAAGTTATAATATATTAATATGAAGTCATGTTATTTAATTAGTTTTAGTCTTAAATTAATTATGAATTAATTTAAAGATTAAAAAGAAGACTGATTAAATTATGGGCTATTATATTTTATATAGTGTGGGCTAATACTCATTTGGTAATGGGCTAAGCTAATATGGAAGTCCATGGATGATCCATGGAGCTTTTAACCCATGGATCCTTGGAAAGGAAAAGACATGGTTTATTAGGGTTTCACCCTAACCATGCACATTATATAAAGAAGCATATGATGCAAGAAATATGGCTCGAAGGGTAGACACTAGTTGTGTGAGACTTAGTGGTGGCCGATTCCACAAGAAAGTATACTACTCTCTCAAAGTTTTCCAAACGTTTGTGGTGATTTGTGATTCCATTTGAGGCATTCACACCATTGGTGCTTGGCTCTCAAACTCCAAGCAATCAACCACTATCAAAAGGTATGTACTTCTACTAGCAATTTTATGATTCATAATTCTTATGCTATGCTAGTTAGGAAGAAATCTTGGAAATTATTATTTGCATGTATTTTAGAAGAAAACATAGATCCAAGGTTTATTAGGGTTGCATGCACACTTAGGAAGTGTTAGATTGCTCAAAACCCAATACCATCTACACGGACCACAAGAGTCTGAAGTACTTGATGGATCAGCCAAATATGAATATGCGACAGAGGAGATGGTTGGATGTGGTGAAGGATTATAATTGTGAGATCCTGTACCACCTGGGCAAGGCTAATGTGGTGGCTGATGCATTGAGCCGTAGGGAAGAAAGCGCCCCGATCCGAGACATTTGTATGAGTTTGACGGTGAAGACCCCGATTCTGGACACCATCCGAGGAGCTCAAGCTGAGGCTGCGAGACCAGAAAACTAGAGGGAGCGGGTTGTCGGTCAGGTATCGGAATTCGTTACGGATGGTTGGGGACTTATGACTTTTCAGGGTCGGATTTGGGTACCGTTTGTGGGCGGTACGCGTACCATCTTGATCGAGGAAGCGCATCGATCGAAATTATCGATTCATCTCGGGGCCACTAAGATGTATTTGGACATAAGGAAGGAGTATTGGTGGCCCTGTATGAAGAGAGATGTTGCATGGTTCGTCGAGAGGTGCCTGCCTGACTTGTCGTCAGGTTAAGGCCGAGCACCAGCGTCCGCACGGTTAATTGCAGCCGCTAGAGATTCCCGAATGGAAGTGGGAACAGATTACCATGGATTTTATCACCAAATTGCTTCGGACTGCGAAAGGAGTCGATGCGATTTGGGTGATTGTGGATAGATTGACGAAGAGCTCTCATTTTCTAGCCATCAGTGAGAGCTCTTCTGCGGAGAAGTTGGCAGAATTATATGTGAGGTAGGTGGTATCGCGGCATGGGGTTCCGATGTCGATTGTTTCAGACCGGGATGTGCGTTTTACTTCCAGGTTTTGGAAGAAGTTTCACGAGGAGTTGGGTACCAGGCTGCATTTCAGTACCGCATACCACTCGCAAACGGATGGACAGAGCGAGCGGACGATTCAGACACTTGAGGATATGCTCCGAGCAAGTGTTTTGGATTTTGGAGGGAGCTGGGACACCTATTTACCTTTAGCAAAGTTTTCGTACAACAACAGCCATCATTCGAGCATTGATATGCCACCCTTTGAGCTGTTGTATGGGAGGAAGTGTCGCACCCCCATCTGCTGGGGAGAGGTGGGGCAGCGGGTGATGGGTAGCACGGAGATTGTACTCTAGACGACCGAGCAGATTCAGCAGGTCAGGCAGAGGTTGTTGACTGCGCAGAGTCGCCAGAAGAGTTATGCGGATAGGCATCGGTCCGAGCTCGAGTTTCAGGTTGGTGACCTTGTGCTCCTAAAGGTCTCTCCTTGGAAAGGAGTGATACGATTCAGGAAGAGGGGCAAGTGGGGACCCCGGTATATTGGACCTTTCAGGGTAATTGCTAGGGTAGGCAGGGTAGCCTACCGGTTGGATCTACCTGCTGACTTGGGACAGATCCATAATACCTTTCATGTCTCGCAGTTGAGGAAATGTATTGCCGACGAGTCGGCAGTGGTGCCATTAGATGATATTCAGGTGGATGCAGGCCTGAACTATGTGGAGAGACCAATGGCGATCAGGGATCGGAAGGTTAAGGTTAAGAGGAACAAGGAGGTACCCCTAGTACAAGTGTAGTGGCAACATCGGAAGGGGTCCGAGCTGACATGGGAGTCCGAGTCTGAGGTGCGGGATCAGTATCCGGAGTTGTTTTCAGTATGAGACTTCGGGGATGAAGTCTGGTTCTAGTGGGGGAGAATTGTAACAACCTGAAATCCAGGTATCCTTCTATTTGGCCATGCATCTTTGTTATGTTGTCATTTTAGGGTTTTCATGATAGGCGAGTACGTTGGGCGTCCAAGGTGTACGCTGCGCGTACTCGCGCGCCTCTTTTGGACGCGTTCACCCTCAGGTAAACTGGGCGTACCCGGTCCAGACCTAAAAACCCTAATTCTTTTGGAGGGCTATAAAAGGAATGTGTGGCTGGACTTCTCAGCCACCATCCCTCAGAGAGAAACCCTAAAGAGTGTGTGCATTCGTTCTTAGGCCATTTTGTGAGTATTCTAAGCTTTGTGGTGCCATTCCAAGGTAGCAAAGGAGAAGAAGAGCTCATTGGGAAGGCTAGAAGTGGTGTTCAAGTGTAGATCTGAGCTTTGCAAGGGTTGAAGCTTCATTATCAGGTAAAAAGTTCGGATCTTGTCACTTGGTTCATGTTATATGCTTCAAGTACCATTTTCTAGGGTTTTAGTCTGAAAGGTGGAGACTTTTTGTGCAAATGGTCTCCATAAGCTTGGATCCATCATACTTCTGGCCTATTGGAGTTGTAGACTCATAAAAATGATATCTTGGATGTGAATGTTGCACCATGCATGAGATCTAGGTCCTTGATTTGGATTAGAATGATGTTAAGAAGTGTTGGAGCCTTTACAACCATGCTAAGGCTTAAAGGTCTCGACTTTATGGGTTTAGACGCATAAACATAGTCGGATCTAGAAGTTGGAGTAATGGCTTAACCGATTAAGACCAGAAATGAAGTATGTTAGAATCTGATGGTTATGCCGGGCGTAACTCCCAGTACGCGCAGCGTACTGGGTGGAGACCTTATCCATGGGTTGGTGATGTACGCCCCGCGTACTCATAGGGTTGACTTTTGTTGACTTTTAGGGTTTTGGTCAACATGAAGACTGTGGGTCAAGGAAGGGTAAAATGGTCTTTTACCCTCTAAGGAATGATGATAAGGGGTAAAGTTTAATTGTAGGAGTCTTTGATTATTAAAATGATATTTTTATGATTAGGTGAGGTAGAGTCGTCGTTGGGATTTGGAGTTAGCGAGTATGCAAGTTCTTAGACTTTCCACGAGGTGAGTTTTCTCACTATACTGTACCCGGAAGGGTTTTATTGTGTGACCTGAAGGTCAGATATGTTACGAGATATATGCATTGTATGTGATAAGTTAATCGTTTATATGTGACATGTATGATATGCTTGATATGGGCCGGAAGGCGAATATGTTATGGGTCGGAAGGCGTTATGATGTGGACCGTAAGGTTGACATAGGTAGGACCGGAAGGTTTACCTAGTCGGGACGGAAGTCCCCTGAGACACATAGACCGGAAGGTCAGGGACTGGAAAGGCGTATGTGCGTAAGTTGTATTTTGGGGAACTCACTAAGCATTTATGCTTACAGTTGTTATGTTATGTGTTTTAGGTACTAGCGAGGACTGTGGGAAGGCGCCAGCGTGATCGTACACATTGTCGGGGAAACTATTTTATGATCATTGGGATGTATTTTGTCATGATAACATTGTTCACGTTTGAATTTGGAATATTAAAAGATGGTTTTTGATGTTTGCAAAAATGAAAATTTTGTTTTAAAATTTGCGTTGTTACACAAACCCAGTGCCTTCAATGGAACTGGCGGAATCATTTCCCTCTTGTAATGGTTCGAAAAGACCGAGTCGATCTTTGAGATTTGCTCGTGTCCGGAAGGGAGCAAAGTCAAATTTGGCACCTGCACCTTCGCGGACCGAGCTTTGACGAGGTGGAATAGCCATGTCAACTCATTATCTCTTATAGTGGCGAATGTTATTGGTTGGGAAGTTCTGAAAGAGCTCATGATCAAAGAATACTGCCCGAGGGGTGAAGTTCAAAAACTGGAGCAGGAGCTCTGGAGCCTAACCATGAAGGGCTCCGACATAGTTTCCTATACTGCTAGATTCAGCGATCTGGTAGCACTATTTCCGGGAATGGTCCCTTCTGAAGCAAGGAAGGTGGAGAGGTATATATGGGGGATGGTGCGTCCATTCCAGGGGAATGTACTAGCTTCAAACCTCGTTACCTTCGATAGTGCCAAGCGATTGGCATAACGACTCATTGACCATGGGGTCTGTACCCCGTCGACAACAACAAACATAGGCATCTCAGAACCCTCCAAATCTGCTGATAACAAGCGCAAATTATGGGATGATAAAAAGAAGAACGCTGCGCAGCAAGCTGCCAAAAAGCAACAGGTCGTAGCGGTTCATGCTTCGATAACACCTGTCGTTGCTGCACCAGTAAAGCAGTATGCGGGGAGTTTGCCGAACTGCAACAAATGCAACTTCCACCATACTCGAACCTACCAAGAAATGCAATACTCTAACTGCAACAAGAAGGGGCACACTGCCCATTTCTACAAAGCTCCGGAAAGGCCAATCAACCAAGTCCCCGACACTGGTATGGGCCAGGCTTGCTACGATTGTGGCGAGGTGGGCCACTACAAAAGGAACTACCAGAAGGCGGGAAATGATGGTGGAGTGGGAAGAGTTTTGGCTATAGGCCACAAGGAAGCAGTTGCCGACCCCACAGTGGTCACATGTACGTTTCTCCTATATAACTCTTATGCATGCATTCTGTTTGATAGTGGAGCAGAGAGGAGTTTCATGAACCAAAAATTTGCTCATTTAGTTAAGCAAAAATCACGAACACTTAAAGAATCGTTCACTGTAGAAATGGCTAACGGAAAGACTGAGAGCACTAGCAGTATATGCATAGGATGTACTCTGACTCTAGATAGCCATTCATTTTCAAATAACCTCATGCCGGTCTCAATTAAAAGTTTCGACATCATTATTGGCATGGATTGGTTGAGTCTACATCGTGCCGACAACATGTGTTACGAAAAGGTTGTTCGCCTTAATCTGCCGTCCAGCGAAACTCTAGTTATCTACGACGACAAACCCAACACGGACCTTCGTATAATCTCGAGTATTCAAGCTCAGAAATGCCTGCAAAAGGAATGTCGCACATTCCTTGCTCATGTTGTAGATGTGAGTCAAGAGACGAAAGACATAGAGAACATTCTAGTATTATGCGATTTTCCCGACATCTTTCCAGAAGAACTACCAGGATTACCTCCGCAACATCAAGTCGACTTCAGAATCGACTTAGTTCCAGGGGCTACCCCAGTAGCCAAATCGCCCTATCGTTTAGCACTAACTGAGATGCAGGAGCTATCTTGTCAACTTAACGAATTGCTCAGCAAGGGCTTCATTAGACCATGCTTCTCACTTATATATATATATATATATATATATATATATATATATATATATATATATATATATATATATATATAGATGAGCTTTAGAACTCGATCGGTTCGAAACCAAAACCGATTTTTCTATATTATAAGAATCGAGAATCGGACCGTCGGTTCTAGCGCCGGTTCCGGACCCAGATTTTCGGTAATCTTTCAAACTAGAACGGTTGAAATATTATAGATGATATGTTATCTTCTGGAGCTTATAAATGATTCAATATTCAACCAAGTTATGACTTTTTACATTCTAAATTGAAGTACAAACACTAAATTACATGATGAAAAAGGAATCAAGTAATTCTGATTCCATATGAGTTAGTTATACACCTTTTAAAAGCCGGACAAATTCCAAAAAAAATGCTGAAACAGAAAATACGCAACATTGATATATGTTGTCTTTTGAGGTCTATAACTGATTCAATATCTACCCAAAATATGAGTTTTTATAGTATAAAATGAAGTACAAACACCAAATTACATGCTTGAAAAAAAATTAAGTAATTCCGACGTAATATAAATGAGTTATTGACATTTAAAAAAATGGGACAGATTAAAAAAATGTTGAAATAGAGAAAACGCAGCATTGATATTCTTTCTTTCGAGGCATGTGTCTCATACACACACACATACACACACACACACACACATATATATATATGTATATATATATATATATATATATATATATATATATATATATATAGAGAGAGAGAGAGAGAGAGAGAGAGAGAAAGTTCAATAAATAACCATTATTAAATCAAATAATGAAGAAACCAATCAAAATGGACAGAATTTAAAACGATCAACAACAAAAGAAAATGTTGTAGACTTTTACAATGAACGCAAATGCACGACATTATAATAAAACTTACTTTTCTTTTTTCTAGACCATGTTTTTTATCCAAAAAAACTCGAATATAACGTTCTTCATGTTTTTTCGTCATCTTTTCATAGTGATCCATATTGATATATAAAAACTGATTATTTTTTTTTCTAAAAACGCACTTCATTTTCTTTGTTATTTGAAAAGTTAAGATATTTTTTATCGAAAAACAATTAATGGCCGCCATGAACTGAAGAAAAATATGAGTAATTAAACCTTGGTTGCAGCAAAAAAGAAAAAATGAAGCAGAAACGTAAGAGATGTAGAGTATTTTGTTTTATTAGTTTTATCGAATCAGTCGCATAGGCGTTGAATTTATACTACCCAAATGTAATAAAAACGAAATTATAAATGTCACAATTAAATAAGACAATTAATAATGAATCAAAACAAAAATCTATGATTAATAGCTTTTAATTCGTTTTTGTAACTGTTAACCAAAATTTGTGCTAAAAAATGGAGAAAATCCATTTTTTGGAAATTAATAAAATTAATTTTCTAACAACGTTTTGGTAACCAAAAACCTCAAATGTCCGGTCATTCGTGGGGTTGTATGTTGATGGTTAGACCATTAGTAATACTCTTCACGACAAAGATCGTGAAGAGATTTCAGATTAGCCACCACGAGCCACGAACCAACTTCGGAGTACATACGACGATCAGAAGAGAAGAGAAGAAAAGAGAAGAGAAGAGAGAGAGAGAGAGAGAGAGAGAGAGAGAGAGAGAGATGCTTCAGAGTGAAAAAGAAACAGATTGATCATCGTCATTCGTGCTCCCACCATAAATCACCACGTCCATGAGCCACCACGGACCGATGGGATGGTGTGCACGGTCACCGTCGGTGGCCACATCGATAACAAACCTTTTCATTGCCGATAGACCAGATGACCTTACACTGTTTTGCTTAGACCGGAGGGTGTGGGTGAGAAACTCCCGTCACTTTTTGTGGGCCACAAGACCATTCCCCTAACTTTTCTTTCCTTCTCCTAAACCTAATGAATGGGTTGAAAACTTCCCTCATTATTTTTTTTTATTTTAAAAAAATATATATATTTCCTAAAAATATTATACTCATTTTGTAGGAATTAAAAACCATGAGTTTTAATATATATATATATATATATATATATATATATATATATATATATATATATATATATATATATATATATATATATATATATATAAATTTTAATAGGTCTAAAATTTAATAAGTTTAAAAAAGATAAAAAAAAAAAAAAAAAAGGTGGCCAATAGGAATAGAAAAGAAAAATGAGGGAATGAGCTCCCTCACCACTTTTTCCTCAATCAAGAGATGATGTTCAGCTGAGATGGAAAACTTCCGTCCTTTTTTCCCTCACTCATTCAGTCCAACCTTATAATTTATGTTTTTTTTGGAACCGACCAATAAAATATGTTAATAAAAAGAGAAAATACATAAGCCACAATTAGTGGCATACAAGGAGCAAGCAAAAAGAAGAAAAGAGAAGAAAATAGAAGACAAAACTGAAAGAAGAGTAATTCAAAAGGACAGAGGGCATTGAGACCATGTTGTCCAGGTAATCCTATCCTATTTTCCCCTGTTTTTTTCCCATAGGTAAGTCACTGATTTAATTATGTCATTGACTTTGTCGGGTGGGATCCGGTTCTTATTAAAAACTCTTTCATTCCTTGATTTCCAAATGCTCCATAAGGCTCCATAGTACACTGCCAAAAGAATCTTACTCCTGTTGTGACCCGACCCCCGCTGAGAAACTGAGTCCTCAACATCCTTAATCGTATGGAAGTCCGCTGTATGTACCTTACACCAACTTGATATCCCTTCAAATACCTGTGTAGCATAAGGGCAGTTAACCAATACATGATCTGCACATTCATCGTGTTCGTTACACACGGGACAGGTCAAAGATTCCGAATATACTCCTCTCTTTGAGAGCTCCAATGCGACGAGAATCCTCCCCCTTCTTGCCCGCTATATAAAGAAGTTGACTTTTAATGGGACCTCTTTAATCCAAGAGAAATTGCCATCAACATTAGGGGGCTAGTAATCCCATCTATGTCTAAGATCGCATACTGTGTATATTCCATTCGGGGAGAGCTCACACCTCCAGGTTACACCATTAATGGTAGATTGTTTAGATAGGACAAAGGGAACATGTATATCTTTGCTTACTAGGTCTTTCCGTATGCCAACAATGTTGTTCCACACTCCTGTTAGTGATTTTTTCGAATACACATCATCAGGTTTCGCTTTGAGGTTATGCAGGCTTGAGATGACTTCCACCCAAAGGTGATGGGGTTTGGTTCTCAATTTCCACCACTACTTCATTATTAAGGAAATATTAAGAGCTTTTATCGTACCAACACCCAGTCCACCTGCTTTCTTGGGTGCGACTACCGTGTCCCATGTGATCCAATAGATTTTCTTCTTTTCTTCCGATGTCCCCCATAGGAACCTGTTCGTCATTCTCTCAAGGGTTTGGATTACACCCTCAGGTGCTACAAAGAGTGACAAGAGATATGTTGGGAGATTGCCAAGGACTGATTGAATAAGAGTCAGTCTGCTACCAAAAGTGAGTGTTTTTTACTTCCATTTTGAAAGTTTGGCTTGAAATCATTCTAAGATTGGTTTCCAATTCTTCTTCAAATTCATGTTGGCACCCACCGGAACTCCTAGGTATGTAAAAGGAAGGGAGGATGGTTCACAACCAAGAGTCTTGGCCCAGTTCGAGACTTCTTGCATTTCTACCCCAACTCCAAAAACTTTTGATTTATTGAAATTAATCTTTAATCCTGATGCCGCATGAAAGCATTGGAGAATTCGAGCAAGGTTATTTATGTTTTGCTTTGACCAGTCCCCCAGAAATAGTGCATCATTTGCGTACAATAGATGTGAGATCAGCGGACCACCGTTTGCTAATTTAACACCTTGGAAGATGCCTAGTTCGCATGCTGGCCTCATCGCTACACTGAGACCCTCCACGGCTGCTCTAAAAAGGAATGGGGAGAGCGGGGCCCTGCCAGACTCCTTTAGATAATGGGAATTCCGCTGTTGGGTTTCCGTTGACTAAGACGGAAGATCTTGCAGATCCAAGACATCCTCTTAACCACATCCTCAATTTACCCCCAAATCCCATATGCATGAGGTTGGAATCAAGAAATTTCCAATTAACTGAGTCAAAAGTCTTCTCGAAGTCCACGTTGAAAAGAAGGATTTTTCTTTTGGTCTTTTTTGCCCACGAATAAATCTCGTTAACCATCAAGGCCCCATCAAGTATATTCCTCCCTTCAATATATGCTAGTTGCACCACATTTATGCACTGCCCCATCACTTTCTTCATTCAACGAGATAATCTTGGAGATGATTTTTAGATGCAGCCAATAAAATTGATTGGTCGATAATCACTAATCAGTAGAGGATCTTTAATTTTAGGGACTAAGAATAAAGTAATAAATGGATTTTAATGAATAAGTCCATGTTTAATGTTATTATTTTGTTAATGAAACGTGTTAGAATTAAGTAATTCAATTTGAGGGAAGCTGATTGGAAGTCTGCATATCAATTAATGTAGAAACAGAGTTGACGAAGACACAATCGCCTCGACCATAAACACCCCTATTTCCTCGTTTTTTTCCACCCATTTTTTCTTCAATCCCAACTGCAAACCACAGGATTCAACACGCTTCTGTGAATGAAGATCAACACCGACGAAGCCCACGGGAGAGCAGGGACGACGACCGGCTCTGCGTCATCGCCGGTTAATCTTCTCTTCAGTCCTTCTTCACTCCTAGATGCCTCGTACGAACACTCCAATTTCTCTACTACAGGTACTCTCTCGATTACATACTCTGTTTTTCACTCTTATTTTCTCTCTACTTACCTATTTGTGTTTATTGATGTATCCAAGGGACTGAAGATGGAGATCTGGAGAAAAGCTGTCGAACTAAGAAACATCCCCGCAGAAAAACCTGTAGCTTCGCGTACAGAGTTCGAGATCACGGTAAGATTTTACACATAGTTGAGTTACTAAATCAGCTGTTTATGTAAAAAAAATCATTTTCGATGTTCCTTTGTGAAGATAATCACAACTACACTGATTATATATATTCATTATTTTGCTGCCCAAATTTTAGGGCTATTTTGAAATGTAAATCCGATGGTTTCCTGATCTATTGAGTGATTGAGAAAAACAAGGTCGTTAATGTTTGCAGTGAAGATGGGGCCAAAATTTTCAGAAACAGTGAAGGGGAAGCTAAGATTAGGAGCCAAAATCATACAAAAAGGAGGAAGAGAAAACATATTCAAGGAAGTATTTGGGGAAATCGAAGGAGAGAAGCTGTTGAAAGCTTCTCAATGTTACTTATCAACCACCGCAGGTCCAATCGCCGGAATACTCTTCATCTCTACTCAAAAGATAGCTTTCTACAGCGACAGATCCATCGCATTGCCTTCACCAAATGGCGACCCCATTCGAAAGCCTTACAAGGTAATTAATTCAAATCACCCTATTTTCAATTCTTGCTACTTTGAATTAGATACAAATGGTTAAGTTGTGTTTGGATGTTGGTTTTAGGTATTGGTTCCAGTGAACAAGATTAAAGAAGCGAATGAGAGTGAGAATGTGGAGAACCCTGCACAAAAATACATACAAATGGTGACAGATGATGGTTTTGAATTTTGGTTTATGGGTTTTGTACGTTTTGAGAAAGCATTTCGTAATCTTAAAAAGGCGCTTTCTTTTGTTGCAAAGTGAGTTTGATGAAGATAGTCGCTTTGTACAAATATGTGTTTAGTTTGTTTTTTGTATGCATTTTTACGTTTTAGTATTTATATGTTGTAACGTTTTTCTTTGTAGGTTTGGAAGTTGTTAATGATAATTTGGTTCTACTTTTAGTTAGAATATTTTAATAAAGGTTAGTTTTAATATCTGATTTTTTTAATATATCATTTTGTTAATGATAAATGACATATTTTAATAAGTTGTCAAAGTGGCATATGGTTTGCCAATCTGTCAAAGGAAAAGAACACGGTGGCGGCATTTTAACGTCCTATGCCGACCAAAGCAAAAGTATGTCAAGGCCGGCATCTCAACCAATTTAAGGTTTTTTTTAGATGATAAATATTTGAGAAATTGAGTAATCTAAGTATCTAACCCTTATAAATGAAGTAGGATTTGAAAAAAATGAACAATGTATTTTTTTTTTTTTTAAACCAACCATCATTTTCATAATATAACGATTCGGAGGTTTCCGGAACGCTGGAGTATTGCCCGCGGAGTCATTCCATTTTTTTTTGTATTATTTGCAAAAATAAGACAAAATTGCAAAAATGGTCCCTATGGTTGGTAAATTTATGTGCTTTTAGTCCAAAACAAAATGTTGGTGCATCAATAATTCAAAATTGGATATTTTTAGTGATTTAGGTCCCTTAACACCTGAAAAGACTATTATATCCCTCCTAAATTTCGTTTTTCCTTTTCTTTTAATTCATTTATCATTTATTATATTAAAAAAATTTACTTTAAAAGAGATCCCTCTCGCTATCTCTCTCTCTCTCCCCTCCATCTGCTGCTAATTCTTTAAAACACACACAAACACGGACCATCAAGAACACCTCCACCTGACCTCCTCCTGCCATAAACATTCGCCCCACCACCATCCTTCACCAACCATCTCCATCTTCTCCATCATTATATCCCACCAGACGCCTCTCTTTCTCATACTTGAAACCCATATCTCGTTGGAGCTATCTCTCTTCCCTCCCATCATCGGCTGATAAAGAGCTTTAGAAGCTCCAACGTTTGTCACCACCAGTGAACCAGAAAACCATCGTCGACAATCTCCCCAACCACCAACGTTTGTCACACCTTCTTGACGAGGGCTGATTATTCAATATCCTTGGGAGCAAGGGTATACTCCCATGTTCATACATACAAGTTATATTACTAGTAAACTACAATAGGCATAGTTTAGGGTTTTACTAATACTAATACTAGAACAATGAATCATACAAAGAGTCAGTTCATACATGAGTCATAACTTATAGTGATGAGAAACAAACATAGAACAAAGTGATGAGAAACAAACTTAATACATAGTGATGAGAAACAAATATAATACATAGTGATGAGAAACAAACATAATACATAGTGATGAGAAACAAACATACATGCTAGATAGAGAAAGAACACACAATACAGCTAGCACATACATTACATATACATTACATTCAGTTATGTGAGCCATTAAACGGGTCATGGAACTACCTTCCATGACCGTTTTTGTATCCAGAATCTCCTTAATTGGGGAGCGTATGAGTTTGCGTATAGATCTATACTGGATTGACTAATCTACACCTTGTTGTTCGCTACAGTGGGACTTGCAAGTCTACGGGTGCCAAATGTCATTTCTTACGGCTTCTTACATCGTCGTTTTACTATAGAGTCGGTAGCAGGGTACAGGTCGATCACATGGTACTTTAAATAACAATTGGTTTAAGGTAGTTAATACAGTAGTAGTTACTTAATACAACACTACAGTACTATAATATTTTTCCTATTACATTCACTTCGTGAACATTCACACGATGTGCGGTAATGTAAAAACTATATTTTTGGTTAATGATAGTCGGATTTGGGAAAATACACACTCTTACAAGAAACACACACAGTTACTAGATGCCTTGGTAGAAGGCTACTTTTAGTAGGAAACATAAGGTTTTCTAGGATAGTTCAACAAATACAAACTTTACAAAACTTATACATTACATCTTACAAACATCTTACAAATGTTTTCATAAAAACACAGACCCTAATATACTTATGATCTCACCAGCATTAAGCTGATACTCGCTTTCAAAATAACTTGTATTCTTAGGTCACCACTAAACAGGTACAAGGGCCCGGTTTTTGAGAAGATGGAGTTCGTTCAAGACTTATCTTTTATTTTGATATGTATATTTTTAGTGTCTATAACTTTGCACACATGTATGAAATTATATTATTAATGCAATGGATGATGTTGTTGCTTGTTTACTACTATTCATTGTTGTGATACGGTACATGACGTCCTCCACCCCCGAACGATTCCGCCGTTCAGGTTTTGGGGTGTGACATCTTTCACCGTCACCACCAATCGATGCCTTTATAAGTGAGGCTAACATGTAAGACTCTTACAATTTCCGTTGTTTTGTGTGTTCACGTGAACGAAAAAAACGGGAAGTCAGCCGCCGCCGGAGAGTAAAACAACGTAGTCGAAGGCTATTGGAGAAAGTTGTAAGTTGAACCAATTCACTTTTCTAGGGTTCGTCTCCTGTATACCTTTTATTTTATTTTTTTTGTACAGATTTGCACAACAAGAGAGTTCATTTATGCAATTCTTCAAGGGTCATTTGATCAAACGCTTATCCTATAAAAAGTCGCTGAAATCTACCACTTCTATTTTGAAATTCATCGATTATTTCTCAATTTCTTTTACCGAAACTTGTGAGTTTCTTACTTACGGTTTCATGCTTCGATTAAGATTTCTTTAATGTTTGATAATCAATTAATTATACACATTTAAGTGTCTAATTACTTTTTTACCGCCTTCTAAGCATCAAAGCTTTTAATTTTTATGTTTTGCATATCTTTGGATTTAAGAAATAAAGATTTTGATTGTATGGGGAGCTATGGTCGCTCTCTTCTATTTTTTTTTGTTAAGTGGGACCATGGAACCCCAGTTTTGTTGACTTCTAATGGACGTTTGATTGATATGAATGGTAATCAGGCGAGTTTTGGTATATGTTTGTTTGTTCAAGGACAAGCATTTCTAACATAATCATTTTTACCCCCAAAAGAAAAAAACATATCATTAAAACTTCACTCTTGTCATAAAGGTAACATAGTGTTTTGATATGTATATAAGGATCATAAGTTGGATACATGAGTATGAGTAATGTTAGGCCGGGATTTTTATAGGTATACGTATAGTTTGTTAGGTTGACTTTAAGTTTCTTTGTTGTATTGTAGGTGGAGATGAAGAAAGAAGAACCAAAGAAAAATGGTTGAGATGGAAGTGAATAACATGGTGTGTAGTGCATAGTTTGATTATTATTGTAGTCTATTTATGATTTTTATTTATGAATTAAATCTACAAAATGAATTTACGAAAAATCAAAGGAAACCAGTTAAATAATTGTCACTTATTAGCTTACTATAATTGATTTTCAGTATGGAGAATGCCATTACATATGGCTGCTAAAAACAATTCTATTCTGGAAAATTATAATCTGGTTAGAAGGGATTTTCAGTCATTTGTTGTATAAAGTTATTATTTTTAGCTCTTATCAACTCTACATTTGTTTGTAGTAAGGAACTTAATAGAACAATGAAAACACTATTTTTAGCAATGTTTCTAATTATGGCATTTCCTATTTACATTGTTTATGATTGTAGTAATTGCTGATGTTTCTGTTTGGTGGCATGGTGATGATTTTTCCATAAAATATTGTTATACAAAAGGTTGATTTTATTAAAAAAAGGTAACCAACTTTGACCACTTTCAAGTTTAAAATAACCAGTTTACAAAATAAAATTTGATGGTATGGACATGACTATCTCGAACAAACTACGATCAATCCAAATAGAAAAAAATGGAACCTTCTTCTCCAAGGTGCACCAAGAACACTCCAAGGCACTTTAAAACATCTTCTTTTTGCTCACAAGGCTCAATCCAGGGTTAGGGTTACAAGTGAGGGTGTTGGAGAGGTGAAAGCTAAGAATGGAATGCGTTTAGGGGAGTTAAGGAGCTTAGATATGGCTCAAACCACAAAAATAAGGTTTAGGCACCGATCGTATGCACCCAATGTACTTAATTTACGCCCAACATACTATGTATGCCCTAGTACGCCCAACATAAACATTGAGTACGTCCAGCATATACGGCTCAACCAAAAACCGCCCTAACTTCAAACAATCATAACTTCTTCGTTCCAACTCCGTTTTCAACGATCTTTATAACCACGAAAAGATATTAAAGATCTCTACAATATTATCTAAATATCTTTGACTAAAAACTTCTCAAACAAAAGTCCTTATTTCATGCAAGAACCCGACCTATGACTTTTTCCGTTTTATTCTTTGACTCCAAAACACAATTCGAAGGTTTAGATCTCATAACCATCATTACCTCATTCTAAAAGGTCTAAACATAGCCTCCTTAAAAGGACTAAGCCTTTACACAATTGAATTCCATCCTACGGCCCTGAATCAAAGAATGATGACAAACAGGTTGTTACATTGGAGTTGTCCTTATATAGAGGTGTCACGTGATTGCTTACGTTTCGAGGCAACTAGAGCCTCATGAGATGAATTATCCTAAGCATGATTGAGAGTTGGGGTGGTGATTTTTTCTCTCAATATTTCGAGGCACTATATGTATGAGGTTCAGTGTACTACATACGCTGACTACAAAAGTTTTCGGTACTTCATGGATCAGCCGAATTTAATTATGTGGCAGAGGAGATAGCTGGATGTGGTAAAGGTATGATTGTGAGATGATAGTATTCGCAAAATTCACACAAATTAAATTTAGACAGAGCCATTAATAAAGCCCTTTCTCTTAAGCTAAGTATGAATAGTCACACTTCAACTATTGGACTTCATTATTCTAGAAATTGGATTTTGATTTAAATATAGTATTTGGATTTTAGAACATTAAGACAACAACTATTACATTGTTTTGACATATTGGGATATAGTCATCACATCAATAATTGTTGTGTTCTATATTAACATGTTTAATACATGAATATTCTTATTATTCAAAAAATTCATGGTTGGTTATAAATATGGGAGAAATTATGAAGTAAGACTAACATGAATTAGATTGGTTGAGTCTCATTAGATGAAAGTAGACAAATGGTTGTAACCAAGATTTATAAGTACTTATCAGAGAACGAGTACTGAACAGATCTACATCATGATCAACTCATAGATCACAATTATGAGTCATACTTGACTAAAAGGTACTATATTTGTATCCTTGACACCCGAGATACATCATGAGACTTAAGTTTAGGAACTGTTGTGCTTCGATATGGTCAAATGTTGATCCTTAACTAGGATTTATAAAAACCGTTTTTAGGTATGGTGTGAACTATGCAACAACTCATATGAGTTGAGATCTAGACATCTAACACGTGCTACCTCAAGTTGAACACCAAATGAAATTGATTGCGATCCGAATACCATGTTCAATATGATGTATGTAATAAAGGGGTAAATCATAAACTTACCTTATATATTAATTGTGGCTTTGAGCTTTTTGGAATTGGATGTTGATAAAATGGCACTAAGTCATATATTATTGGGGGTGGTGAGATGTTCGTAGATGTTCACCAATGTCTATATCAATCTATAACGAGTTTTGTGCAGGTGGGAGATTGAAAGATCTATATTCCCAGGAGTCATTTATGAATGATATTGCTAGACTGTATATAATCCTAAAGGGTCATTACCAACAACTTGATGTAAATATATAATTTTTGTAAGAATTTGATTCACGATAAATAAATATGTATGTTGTAATTAATTGGAAATTATTAATTTCATGGAAATATTAATTTTCAATGCTAAGTATCAAAATATATCATAATATATTATAATGTGTGATTTATTATGTCATGTACATCTTTTTGGATCAAAAGGGTTTTTTGTCTTATATGGATTTTGTAACGCCCGCAACTTTAGGCCAAACATTTAAGTTATAATAGACAATAATTATAATATAAAAATTGGATTAGGATTATCAATAGTGGTTCCCGTTGCAGACTGTTATAAACCTGTTTTAGTAATTATTGATAAGCGACAAAATGGAAAATCTTAATGGAAGGTTATTTAAGAAAATTAATCTTGACAGAAAATATAGGATTTATGATATAAATGTTGTACACATAAAGCACACTCAACTCTGACTTCGTACGTAGAAGTTAGGAACTTTCGAAGTTTCTCGTCCAGGCAATGTATCGTAAATAGTGATCTGGAGATAGGTTTCTGATTAGCTTAAGTAATCTAAACAAAATTTGTGGTAAAGCGAATCCGTACATATAAAGAACGCCCAAATCTGACTTTGTGAGAGGAAGTTATGATTTTTCTAAGTTTTAGCGCAGCAATGTGCAACACTAACCTCAAAATTTCAAATGGTTGATTGTTAGGATAAGCAATCTAAATGAGAGTTGAAGGTCTCGTTCATACCTATCCATTAATATAAAGACAATCAAGAATGGATATCATATGAGATAGTTATGATTTTTACACGGACTTTTATAGTCCAATCCTATAAAAATATTACTTTAAAAATAATTTCAAAATTATCCAACAAAGTCTAAACAAAAGTTGTAGATCTCGTTGATAGCTACACGTGGTTATAAAATGCATCAAAAGACGAGGTTGTATGAAGAAGATACAGATTTTTGATTTTTTTATAAAAATTCTCGTGCAATCACACACGCAGACAAGATGCGTGGCGTGCATCAGACATCCATCATATTTTATCCACGTGTCACAATTTTAGTGGAGCTACTTCCTCACCTGACCAAGAGCGTGGTGCACACAGACAAGGTGTGCGGTGCGCATATGCTTATTTCGTATATACATATATATATATATATATATATATATATATATATATATATATATATATATATATATATATATATATATATAGTAGCTGAGGATCAAATCGTTTCCCACACCTTTGAAAACTCTCTCTCGAAGTTCCTATTAATATTATCCCTCATTTTCCTTTAGTTTTAGATTTCGGAGAAGCCTTGCGGTGTCATATAACTAGTGAATAGAAGCTCTCGGATCACTGTTATGCCCGTATGCCCGGATCACTGTTATGCCTAAAATCGAGTTCGTATTTTGTGGAAAGTTCATAAACTCGATAGTCTTGCCTAGTGGGGAAATAAGACTTTTAAAGGATGATTAGTTCAATCAGGATTGAATAATGGGTAGCATCATGTTATGGGCATGTGTGTTGTTAGTAATGAAGAGTAGACTTATATCCAATGAAACTATTAGGTTTCGATGTACAGTAGCTTCGTACCAGTGTACATCTTAGTATTCCTTTTGGATTCCTAGAAATGGTCGGTCCAGATCAGGAAACTTAACGGTATGTTTGGTCATCTCCCAGAGTAGGATGACAACACTTGACCAGTCTAGGCGGTCTTGTTGTAACATCTCAAAGATGAGGTACTTCTAATTTTGACCTTAAACATGAAGATTATTTTCATTTTAGACCTTGGGATTGAAAAGAATTTCAAAATGGCGCTTAGTGGCAATATCATAAATTTGTCCAAGTGTAGAACACTGAGTGTATGCTATGTATGCAAGGTATACTAGGGTGCACCCTAGTACACTGTGCGGACACCTTGTACGCGAGGCATACGTAAAAAATGTGAAAAACCTAATTTGACCCCATTATAACTCATTATAGACTCATGTCTCATTTCTTCATCAGCCTCCCTCTATAAAAAAAAAATTTGACCCCAAGCAAACCCTAAAAGAGAAGAGTACATTTTGAGACATTTGAGTGTGTTTTTGTGTGTTCCAAAGGAGGAAGATGGTGGTGGTGAAACATAAAAGCTAGAAGCAAGCTTGGATATGGAAGTCTTGCATAATTCTCCATCTCGAGAAGGTAATTCTCCATCTCGAGAAGGTAAACAGTTCGCACCATGATGATTAAGTTGTTAGATCTAGCTTGCAAGATGATAATATGAGCTTTTGTCCCAAAATATGGACCTTCTTATGTATGGGATGCTTTAGGACATTTACGCTATACTTTTGGATGTATTTCCATGTCTCAAGTCATAAAAACATGATCTTGGCCCTTGAGGTTCTTTCATGCAAGCTATTAAGAGTTATAGTGGCTAAGATAAGTTAAGGTTTTATTGTTGGGCTTGATTTAGACATCTAGAACCATAAAGTTGGAAACATTATGGTTTAGGATGCCATTTGGGACTATGACTGAGATTTAGACATAGTAGCTTATGGAAATAAGTCCTCAAAATGATGTTATTATGTCGACGCGTATGTTGGGTTTAACCTATCGAATGTTGGGCATACGCCTAAGGGAGCCTCGATCTAGATCGCGTGTATGCGGGGGGGGGGGGGGGGGGGGTACGAGCCGATTACGTTGGATGTACATGTTGACTTTGACTTTGACCATGGTTGACCAACATTGACTTAAGGTTATTTAGGGTATTTTGAGCAATAGTTGAGTCTTGTTCTGTATGTGTTGATAGGTAACCTGTAGAGCCGATATTTGGAGCAGTTTATCATTTATCTTTTCAGCAGACTGTGAGGTGAGTTTTTTTCACCGTGCTTGCAAGTCGAAGGCACCAAGGTTGGCCCATTGGATTGATATCCTGTTATACATTGATTTATGATATGCCGAGTATAGGATAGATCTGTAGGATTATATGATAGTTGTTGGTATGCATAGACCGGTAGATTTGTAGGACTACCTGTTATTTCTGGTTGCATAATTATCTATCTATTAATTTTGTTTGTTATATATTTTATGTCGACATATTGAGATAGGCTGAGAATTTGTTGCTTCTTGGATGAGTCAACAGTCCAGGGGTATTCCAGCCCGATGGCTGAGTGGACCCAAGGGTATTCTAGTTTGATGACTGAGTTATACCATTGTATTTTGGTATTCTAGTCCAATGATTGAGTGGACCTATTGTATATTGGCATTCCAATCCGATTACTGATTGGACTGGGGGTAATCCAACTCGATGGCTATGGACCTGGAGGTATTCCAGTCCGATGATTGGTTGGACCCAACATGCTTATTCGTTTATGATATGTGTTTTGTGTGGTTGTACTTCGGCGAAAACTCACTAAGCATTGGCTTAAAGTTTTTGGTTATGGTTCCAGGTACTTCCGAGAATCGTGGGAAGGAAAAGGCTTGACTGTACACACCCTCCGGTTTTATGGCCTTTTGATTTTGGGATATTCTGATGTTGATAAACACTTTGGAAACAATGATTTGTAAACATTGTATGATTATTGGTTGTTTTGAAAAGTTTAAAATTGTTATGATTTTTTAGAAGTTACAAGTTGGTGTTAAAGCCTTGGTTTGAGCGAATTGGAGGATGGCATGTGTACGATCAGCTGGAGCCAGTAAGTAGATCCTAAATCACCACACTATTATCTGTTAATGTGTTTATGGTAAAACAGCATGCTAGTTGTAGGATATGGATTTTCAGGAATCATATGATAAAATTGTCTGTTGTATGATGCCCTATGTTCCTATAGGGTTTTCTTGCTCGTTATGACTCTTTTTGGTCTGAATTAACTATTAATTCAATACACTAAGTCTCATGCTGCATGGGTTAAATAATTTTAGAGTGAAGGGTTAGGCCTTATTGCGCAACTCTTTTCTGAGTCCAACTTTTATAGGGTTGAATCTTTTAATCTATCATTATTTAAGTTATGTTGCATGTGATTGTATTCATGCAGTAGTTAACTGGCACTAATGAGGATCGTTTGACAGTTGGTGGTAGGGTGAGATGTAGGTCCTAGGATATGCTAAGAGTATATAATGTTTATGTGGAATTTTTGCATGTGCTTGGGACTATCATTATGAGTAAGTATAGATGTAGCAGGCCAGTTTGGAAGAATTAGTCACTCGAGAGAAAGTGAGGATAGGATGTATGCGTATCCTAGTTGTTGTATTGGTTTTGGGTGGTTGTGAGGATACTTGAGACAAATACAGGTAGGCGTGAAAGGTAGTATGGGTCTGTACCACTGGAAGCACAGGACCCCTACGTATCACAAGGAAGTCACAAACCACGAAGGGTAGTCCTTTCATGTGGTTGTAGCAATATATGTTGTGGAAATTTTGATGCTCTTGATTCCTTTTCAGTATGTAGTTCACAAGGAGATTTGGTTTGGGATCTGAGGCTGATGGTAAGGATAGGCTAGGGTTGACTATTGATATGGTTCGGGAAATGATTACCATTGAGATTTTGCATATATTGTAAGCAATATTTTCTGGTATCATGGATTGGATCGAACTGCAGCCTTGCAGACCACAAGGGGTACTAACGAGATGACTATTGGGGGAGATCTTGTTGAGGGGACATGACTAGGAAAGAGGAAGAGGACTATTTCATCGATGGAAGAGGAGACCAAGGCTATTAACTTTGGTGCTGGAAGCCAAGGGAGCTTTGATATATGTGGGAAGTGTGGGAGAACCCATGGGTTACAAGTTCAAATGTTATAAGTATGGAGAAAGAGGGCATGTCTTTCGTGACTGCAATAGGGAGCGGATGTGTTTTCACCATCACCAGCTGGGTCATCTCAAACCTGACTGTCTTGCATGGGTAGCAGAGGGGGTGTAAGCCCAAATGCATGCTGTCCTGCGAGAGGTCAAGGTTGAAACCCAAGAAATCGTAGATATGAAATTCTGATCCTTAGCATAATTTTTAAATGGATAACTATTTGTGTAGTAGCTTGTTAGAATCCTTGTTCTAGCATCTATAGTCCGTAGCGGGTTAGGGTTGGTTCAGGGTTTTTTTTTTGGAAACCAGGGATTGGCAGTATATTCAACATGGGTGTGCGTGTTATCTTGCTTATGTGGTTGAAACTTTGGTAGGGGAGTGGGTCTTGGTATTAGATATGCTAGTTGTTAGGAAGTTTTTCGATGTATTCCCAATGGAGTTACCTGACGTGCCTCCTGAGAGGCAGGTTGAGTTCAGGACTGATCTAGTGCCAGGTGCAGATCTGACTGCCAAGGCGCCATACTACTTAGCACCGAGATGTAGGAGTTTTCCTCTTAGCTTTAGGAGCTGTTAGGAAAGCAGTTCATCAGACCAAGTTCTTCGCCGTGGAGAGCGCCGATACTATTCGTCAAGAAGAAGGATGATTCACACCAGATGTGCATTGATTACCGGGAGTTGAATAAGTTAACAGTGAAGAACCATCATCCCCTTCCATGGATTGATGACCTCTTTGATCAGCTGAAGGGTGCATCTCGGTTCTCCAAGATCAAGTTGAGGTCGGGGTATCATCAGGTGCGGGTGAGGGAGGAGGACTTGGAGAAGACCACATTCTGGACTCCTGATAGGCATTACGACTTCATGGTGACGCCATTTGGGCTCACCAATAAGTATACGGGATTTATGGATTTGATGGACTGGGTATGCAGGCTGATGCTCGATCAATCAATCATTGTGTTCATTGATGATATCTTGGTATATTCCAAGACAAGAGAGTAGCACGAGGAGCACCTTTGAGTGCTTTGAGACTGTTGTGGTGAAAACGGTTGTATGCCAGGTTCTCAAATTGTGAGTTTTAGTTATGAGAGGTCCATTTCATAGGACATCACATTAACCAAAATAGGATTTGGTCGATCCAGCCAAGATCCAGGCCGTGATGCAGTGGGAGGTTCCGAAACCTACCTCAGAGATCAAGAGTTTCTTGGGTTTTGCAGGATACTATCAGAGATTTATTCAGGACTTCTCCAAGATCTCAGTACCCCCTCACTCTTCTGACAAGGAAGAGAGTGGATTTCCAATGAGGCCTTGAGCAGCAGGTTTCTTTTGAGACTATGCGACACAGGTTATGTGTGTCCCCGTTGTTGACCCTTCCAGAGGGTATCGAGGTTTTTGTAGTATTTTTGTAATGCATCCATCACTGGTTTGGGGGAGGTCCTTATGCATAGGGGATGAGTGATTGTGTTGGGGGTTAGAAATGGCATCGACCAAGTCCACGCTCGATGGATGGAGTGCCATAATCGAGTGTCTAGTCCTGGAAGGCTGAATGCTCTATATAGGTAAGGTTACACCCTTTCTACCACCAATTGGTTTAGATCAACCGGTAGCACTAATGCTCAACAAGTGGTATCAGAGTCGGTGGCAAGGGTTAGATTCTCTTAGGGAGCAATTTTTGAGAGAGGGGGGGGGGTTGTTAGAGGTCAGAAATGGCGTCGACCAATTCCTCGCACGATGATCTGGAGTGTCACAATCGAGTACCTGGTCCTGGAAGGATGAATGCGCTATATGGGTAGGTTTTCACCCTTTTTACCACCAATTGGTTTTAGATCCACCGGTAGCCCTGATGTATCCTATGAATTTGAAACCTATAAAAGGGAAGTCATCCATTTTCCTTCTTACGAAAGCATCTTCAGATGATAGTTGGCTATGGCACCGAAGGCTCTCCCATATGAATTTCAAGGATATAAACAAACTCGTACTATGTGATCTTGTACATGGTCTACCTCTTCTGATGTTTGAGAAGGAACATGTGTGTGCTTCTTGTGAGCTTGGAAAGTGAAATAGAAAGAGTCACTCAACCATCATCAATACCAAGATAATTGAGGCACTAGAGTTAATGCATATTGATCTATGTGGTCTATCTGCCATTGGAAGTATTGGTAGTAATAAACATATTTTGGTTGTTGTTGATGATTTTTCTAGATTTACGTAGGTGTTCTTTCTTATACACAAATCCGATACCACTTCAAAGCTGAAAGATTTCATCAAGCAGATCGAGCTTCAATTAGAAAAGCATGTTCAGAAAATTCGCAGTGACAACTGTTCCGAATTCAGAAACCAAGTGTTAGAATTCATAACTGACAAAGAGATTGCTCACAGCTTCTCTGCTCCTTACACTCCACAGCCAAACAACATCGTTGAAAGACGAAACCACTCTCTTTGCTAGGTAGCAAGGATGATGTTATCATTTGCAAATCTTCCACTCTACTTCTGGGCTGATGCTATTGTAATTGCTTGTTTCATGCAGAACCGTTCTTTCATCAACAAAAAATTCTTAATTACACCTTATGAGATTATGAACAACAGGAAACCTAACGTAAAATAATTTCATGTGTTCCAAATGCTTTATATTCAATTCTAAAGAACAAAGGAGTAAATTCGATGTGAAAGATGATGAGGGCATTTTTCTGGGTTATTCGTTAACTTCGAAAAGCATATAGGGTTCTCAACAAGAAATCGAGAAAGATTGAAGAAACCTATTATGTTACCTTTGATGATAACTATATGAAGAAGTATCAAAATGCAGAATGTCAATCTGAGGAAATATTTCCATCAACAAATCGTCTGATTATTCCTATCTCAAATTTATATGAGGAATTTCTGAATTTGTTTGATGAACCTGAAAAGGCAAGTTCCTCAGAATCAAATGCAAAAGATAATCAAACCGATGAGTTGAAGAAGATCATTGATAAAGCTGTTAAAAAGATTGAGATAGAGCCACCAATTCTGAATGCTTCTGAATTTCCATCTCAACCAGAACCTTCTGATTCTCCATTCCAATGGGAGGGTTCCACTTCAACCTCCAATATGGATGTTCCATTCCAGGGGGAGGATCCGATTCCGAATATTGGGGGGAATGAGAATAATGACTCAGATGTTCAATCGGAATTTGAAGAAGTGAATGTTGAACTTGATCTAAACTATGATCAATATTATCCTCCAATAACAAAGTGGACCAAGGATCATCCAAGATTTCATGTAATCAGATACTCATCTTCAGGCGTTCTTATAAGGGCTCAACAAAAATCGAAAGAAACTACATTATTTTCAAAGATGGAATTTTGCATGTTTATTTAGTTCATCTCTAAAATTAAGCCTAAAACTGTAAAGATTGCTCTTGATCATGCAGATTGGGTTTAAGCAATGCAGGAAAAACTCAATGAATTTGAGAGAAACAAATTTTGGAGACTAGTTCCCACTCTGAAGGATGCCTTAGTCGTCAGAATGAAATGGGTGTTTCGGAATAAATTAGATAAGGAAGAAAATGTGATTCGCAATAAGGCACAACTAGTTGTGAAAGGATATGGCCAAGAGGAAGGTATAGACTATAATGAGGCGTTCACACCAGTCGCAAGACTTGAATCTGTTTGGATCTTTCTTGCATATGTCGCTCACAAAAATTTTGAAGTCTTTCAGATGGATGTGAAGTATGCATTTCTGAATGGCAAACATGAGGAGACTGTCTATTTGGAACAACCACCAGGTTTTGTAAATGAAAAGTATCTGAATCATTGCTATGTTTTGGATAAGGCAGTGTATGGTCTTAAACAATCTCTACGTGCATGGTATGAAACTCTGACTCATTTTCTTAAGCAGTCAAAATTTAAACAAGGTTCGGTTAACTGAACCTTATTTCGTAAGCAAGATGGCGACCATTTATTGATCATCCAAATTTATATGGACGAAATTATTTTCAGATCCACTAATCCTAAATTAACACCTTAATTTTGAAAATTAAAGGAAACTAAATTTGAGATGAGCTCAATGAGTCTTATTAACTTTTTCCTAGATTTAAACATTAGATAGAGTTCAGAGGGAATATTCATCAACCATGAAGCATACACGAAGACATTACTTGCTAAATTTGGAATGGTGGATGACTCAAAGGTCAAAGTTCCAATGGCTTTTGGAATGAAACTTACTTCATCCTTGGATAAGACAGCAACTGATATCACGCTATATCGACAAATGATTGGGTCTTTAATGTCTATAACATTAGGTCACCATATATTATGTTTGATGTTCGTTATTGTGCCAAGTTTCAGGCGAATGCACATAAAACTCATATGATCGTAGGGAAGAACATATCTAGATACCTTAAAAGAACCACATATCTCAAAATTTGGTATCCTATAACTCTAGATTCTTTGTGCAAGCATATTATGATGCTGATCTTGGTGGATGTGGACTCAATTGTAAAAGCACTTTTGAGGTTGTCAGTTTTTGGATGGCAAACTAGTTAGTTGGCAATCTAATATGCAGACATGTGTCTCACTATCTATTGCAGAAGTTCAATACATAGCAACTACATTGTGCACTTCCCAAGTTATCTAGATTCAGAATCAGTTTAGGGATTTTGGGATCAACATGAAAAGAATTCAACTATACTATGATTCAGAAAGCATAATCAGATTCTGTCATAATCCGGTGCATCACTCAAAGACAAAACATATTGCATTAAAATGTAATTTTATAAAGGATCATGTAAAGGATGGAAACGTTGAAGTACACTTCGTAAGATCCTCTGATCAACTGGCTGGTATCTTCACTAAGGCCCTACCTAAAACGACATTCAATCGAATTTTACAAGGGCTAGGCATGATTGAAGTGGACTCAGTTCTGAAATTCCCTTCGTAATCAGAATCTACTATTTATGTTCCGAATGGTTCCTAGCTTCTGCATGGTTCGGATTTCATTTTCAAAATTCCGATTGGTTTCGAGCTTCGAAATTGTTTGGAATCTATTGTTCATCAGGGTTTCGGAAATCTTATGTAGCCTTTGTATATTAAGTGTTTTCTGATTGGTTCCAAGCTTTAGAATGATTCATAAGTGACTGTTCATTTGTGTTTCTTAATTTATATTTTCTTTATTTCTGTTTTATCTTGTCAGAAAACCAAAAATCACAAAAATATTTTCTTTATTTCTGTCTGATCTTTTTCAAAAAACCAAAAATACAAAAATATTTTCTTTATTTATGTTTTATCTTTTTTAGAAAATCAAAATTTTATAAAAGTATTTTCTTCAGCTTTTAGTGTGAATGCGTTCTTTTCTTAGGTACAAATTATTTAAGACTTCAATTCAGAATGATGGGGTAAGTATAATTCCAACTTTATGTACTATCTAAGTGTCCCTAGAAGTATGTTGTTGCATGTTTACCCAAGCCTCTTAGATTCTATGTTTGAAGCCTAATGAACTTTCATTCTGATCCTTTTTTCCCAATTAGGCTATAAATTCACATAAGTCACCGAGATACCTTACTCTTCTTACCTAGAGTTAAGACTTGATTGCTTTGTCATCTATTTATAGAAGAGGTACACTTTCTTCTTTAGAACCAATCTAGAACTTCCCCATCAGCTTTCGTGTTAATAAATGAAACCCTTGAGACTCTCAGCAATTACCACTGAGGTTTATGGTTACACAACATCTGTGTTTATGATCTTAAAAATTATAGTCACCATGATTTTAACTGAAACCCAAAATCTGAAACCTATTTCTGAATTGACTGTGAACAATCAAATGTTCTAGATTTTATTTCACCAATGTATTGATGATTAAAACCTTTTTGGTTTGTACCATTATCATGTGAAATCTCATTTTTTCTTTTTGAGTGATCTTAATGAAATGTTCTAGACCTAAGACATTTCTTCCCAACAAGACCCGTTTTTTTTTTTCCTGAGATTTTAGCCACTTTAATTATTTCCAAAGCTTACTTTTTATTATGACTACATTGGTTAAACAAGTACTTCTTCAAAATCTTTAGACTTATGTTTAGTTTCGGAATTTGGTTAAAGCTTAAGCCACCCTTGTAGCCTTCTTAAAAGAAGCCTTTCACTATTTCTTAACAAATAGATGATCGTAATTCAATGGGATACCACAAAAGCACTTTTGAGTTTTTCTTAACTTAAAAGGAAGAGATCGTTGCCCGAGATCCATCTAAATTTCATTTTGATTTTATTTGACATCACAGAATCCAAGAAATTTAAGTTGATTTATTTCTTTTTCTTTGGCGCACTTTTGCACAAAACTCATTATGATATTTCAAAGTCTGGTTCTAATTCCAGTTGATTACATGTACTTCAGAAAACAGGTCATGGTTCATTGGCTGATTATTTCGAATGGATAAAAATTGAAACGACAATTTCTTGGGAATTAAGTTCAAATTAGGCGCGTCTTTTCAAATCCCTGACATGACGCATGTCAGTTTCATGGCGCCTGAAACATGATGAAGTCTCATGCTATCTCAGGCTACTTTTACATGATATGGTAACGTCAAGCGGTGGTTCTCTCTCACTACTCATCACATGTTGTATATAAGGGTTTTCAACGATTTTTTTCTCTCACCACTCACATAATTTTCAAAACCCTCCCAGTAAAACCCCCTTTTCTCTCTACTGTTCATTGTCTTCCTCCGAGCTACAATGGCAGGATCATCTGAAACTACTTTATTCGCTGATCAATTAACATCTATCGTCATGTTGAACATCAAGACAAGTTAAAATCTCATACTCGATCTTGACTCTTCTCGTTACCAAGAAGTCCTAAGGCTGATTATTGAATGCTTAAGTTCTCACCTCTGTTTGAAGCTCTAACCATGGCATAATCTGTTCCTTTAGTCCATCTTTCCAAGGCATATTCTTCCACCATCTACATTTAAACTGATGTAATCATTACCTTTGAGGTAGCCTCTAATAAAACCTTGATCAAGAAAGCATGTTTTTGCATAATTCTAAGGCTTGCTTCATCTGAAGGACTCGTTGATCCATAATCAATTTCCTGTACTACATTCATCGAGATATTTCACAAGATGGGATACATTGGTGATATATCCCTCTTGTTAAAGTTTAGGAAGCCCTTTCTTCCTCCAATTTGGAATAGGATAATCACTCTTCTGTTCAAGAATTTTTCTGAACGAGGTGTTGGATCTGACAACGCGAGTAAGCTTTTCTAAACCATTATCTATTGTCTGTACCATGGAATCAATCTCGATTATGGACCGATTTTGTGGCCTCAACTTATTCAAAGTACTACTTCCACTAATCGTAATATCAAGATCTTATGTGCTCGATTTTGGTCCTTCATCGTCAAATGAGCCCTAAACTATTACAAGGTTCAACTAGTGACTAATTTTGTTGTAGCTGCAAATTCCAATTCTTCAGACTGCATCCTTCATGATGTTTGACCCAAGTAAGTTCACTTTTATGGGTTCAATTATGGAAGCTATGTTGGGAAAACTCCCTTATGATAATGTGATAGTAAATGAGTATCGCAAGTAGCCTACATCTGGTCTTTGTCCCATGTCAAATGAACTAAGAAGGGCTATCGAGTAAGAAAAAAATCGAAAAGGGGAGGAAAGAGAAAAGCAAAAGCTGCCCCTTCCAAAGTGGTGAAAACTCCAAAAAAAAAGGTCAAAAAACAGGCAAGGAAACTGAGATCACCATCTCCAGTTGTTCAAGACGCTTTGGAATCCAGAACTCATATTGATGTTCAAGGGGATGACACTATCCAGAACGAGGTAGAAGACACAACGGAAACTTTAGAATCAACTCCAACTGAACAAATTCTAAAGGTATCCACTCCACGTACTTCTTCTACTCCCTTTTATGATTTCTTTCAGATGAACACTCCAGCATTATCTCTGATTACCACTACCATTCCTATTTATTCCATTCCTCCACTACCACCAAAGATTTATGTGGGTGTTTCTCTTCCATAGATCTCCATTCCTATTTCTTTACCATTTTTTTTACCGATTCCACTGTTGCTCCTACTTCTACAATCACAAGTATACCAGAAGTCACCGTCACCAAGTCTGTTTCGGAGGAGGTACACACTTCAGGTATTCATGTCAATGTATCTATACGGGGGCATATGCCAACATTGGTGTATCTAAGGAACAAGCTACATCTACAACTTCACCTACCTTCGATTCTGATCTTGATATTCTGGTTGGGTATGATTAAGAAAACCTCACAGACTTTGTGTTCATCCATTTCACCATTAACTAGACCAGTGATGATGATGAATCCTGATGACAAGAGGGCAATTTAAATAGCTTAATGAGAAGTTGGATTCTCTGTTAAAGCCTTCTAAATACTCATATAACTATGAGTACATGCTAAAATCCCTTCAAGCTACTATTAAGATGCTAACGAAGTCAAATGTGAAAGTTCTTGAAGACTCGAGCAACGTAATTCAAGCCTCAAAGAAAACAATTTAAAAAACGAACAAAAAAGTCGAAAAACTATATCAAGATCTTAGTTCCTTTATGGATGAGTTTAGAACCTCCACTGACTCCATTATCGAGGCCATGAACAAAGTGATTACAGGTTTTCTTACTTGCAGGATGAGAAGGAAGCTATATCCAGTGTTCGTTCTGAGAACAAGCTAGACAACACCGAACTGAATGCATCTATTGTTTTGAAGATTAATAAAATTCGGAATGATCTTGCTGTAGAAAATTCTCTTATGGATAAATTTTCTCAAAAGACTGAGAAAGCCAAGGTTCTTTCTGTAACGTTTCAGTACACAAACAAGCGTTTAGATGACTTGGAATCTTAGAAAACTGTTATTAAAATTTGTGTCTCTGAAATTAATCAAAACCTACACTGGCTTGTAGAGACTCATGATTCACTGCTGACAGTGTCGGTACGACACCATCTTTCAGACAAACTTCAACCATATTTTTTGATGCTAAACAGACCTGATGTAACACCCAAAGTTTCGAAGGCCAAGAAAGGAAAGAAAAGCCCTAATATAAGGGTAGACTCGGCGAGTCCGAGCGGGATCCGGGTCGAGGAGTAAGCGACCGACTCGGCGAGTCGGCCAAGGTGACTCGGCGAGTCTGGTCTGAACGGGGAAAACCCTAATCCCTGGAATTGTATCCTATTTAAAGGGTGTTATGTACCCCCCTCAGCCCCCATATCACCCTAGAGAGCCAGTGCACCCTTGAATTCGTGAGAGCTTCCATCATATTGAGAGTTAAAGCTTGGAGGAAGGAACTTTGGGGAAAGGAACTTGAAGGGCAAGTAGGTTACTTCAAGGAGGAGGTGTAGATCCGAGATCTACTTCAGTGGTGTTCATCTTGGAGGTAACAAGCTGCTATCTCCCCTCATTTGCACCTAGATTTTTGTGTGTGTTTTGGGCATTCTTGGCTTAAGAGTAACCTTTGAGCTAGAGGTTCAGATCTGAGGTTGCTACCTCAGATCCATGCTTATTTTGGTCTAGAATTCCGTAAAGTATCAGCCCTTGAGTGGATCATGGAGCCTTTTTGCCTTAAGCCCTAGTTTATAGCATATTTTTCCTAGATCTCCTTCTCTACACGTAAAGTTTGCAACTTTACGTGGGGAAAAGGGTTGGGAAGGGTGGATCTACAGTTTGGAGTTCATGCATTACCCTAATGTCCTCTGCATGTAAGGAGATCTGAAGGGACTCGGCGAGTCCTTTCAGTGGACTCGGCGAGTAGCATGAAGTTGTGGAGAAACTCGACGAGTGGGATGAACAACTCATCGAGTCGTATGCAGATTGCCTTGTACCCGGCGAGTCTATTCTTGGACTCGGCGAGTCAGGTCGCGAAACCCCAAACCCTTTGAGTTGAGACTCGAATCAGTGAGTCGGATGAAGACTCAGTGAGTTGGACAGGTCTGGACTCAGAAATCGGTAGACTCGGCGAGTCGAGTCGCGAATGGAAGGAATCTGAACATTATGAACTCGGTGAGTCAGTAGGGTGACTCGACGAGTAGGGTTGACCTGGAAGGTTGACTTTGACCAGGACTTTGACTTGGACCAAGGTGGACTTGGTTGTCTTTCGGGGGTCAGTTAGACTCAGTGTTGCATTGATATTGGTAGTTCGGGGAGCAAGGGGAGCAGGAGTTCCGTGAGTTGTCGGGAAGCAACTAGTGAGATCATCAGCAAGTTCAGCCAGTGCAGGTGAGTTTCCCTTTGTGTGAATGGGTCTAAGGCCACAATGCCGGCCCATGTAGTTATGAGTAGAAGACCCGGGGGTTAGCCCTAGGCACAATATGCTAGTATTATATTCAGGACAAGGTCCAGTAATAGCGGGCGGGTGCCCAAGGAATTGTTTATATGATAGATATACTTGTTGTCTGTGTGATACATGTATGTGCCTGTTAGGGAGGTGAGTGTGGGCGAGGTCCCGTATCTCACCAATAGCAGAGTGTGGATGGGGTTCCATATCTCATTAGTAGCAGAATAGGGGCGAGGCCCAAACTAGAACAGGAGTGAGAGTGGGCTAGGCCTGTACCTCACTACCATTAGGAGCGCGGACGGGGTCCCCTGAATCATCTGTAGCAGGACATGGGCGAGGCCCAGGATAGGCGATGCCTTAGGATAGAACTAGTTGTATGTGTTAGTTATGTGTTGTGAAATGTTTATGTGTTATTATTTGTTGACGGGTGAGGCCCTGTGACAAGCGAGGCCTAAGTAAAACAGATCTGTATCCGACCGGGGCTCGAAGCCAGGCGGGGCCTGGAGCGGCGGGGACGTTGTAGCAGGCGAGGCCCGAGGTAGGGGCGAGGCCCAAGATAGTGGGCGTGGCCCAGTATGTGCAGTATATGGTTATGTGTGGTATGTGGTAGGGTGGGGAACTCACTAAGATTCGTGCTTACGGTTTTCAGTTTTGGTTTCAGGTACTTCCGGTGGCGGAAGGAAGAGCTTGGGGTGATCGCATGGCCCACACACCATAGATTAGATAGCCTGGGAATGTTTACTCTGATAATGAACATGTGTTTTGAAAACTTATACTCATATTATGTTTTGGAATGATTATTTTACTTTAAGTAATGATTTATTAAAAGAAATATTTTGTCCTAAATTTTGGGTCGTTACAAGTTGGTATCAGAGCCTTGGTTTGAGGGATTCGGACATGCTCTCGGGTGTGTCTAAACTCAAACCGTGGAATTTGTAAGGAAGTTTTCAAAATGGAAAGACAGTTTTGTAAAAAGAGTTTTGAGAAAGAAAATGGTTTTAGAAAAGTAAAAAGAATTCAGAAAGAAAAGAACTTTAGAAAGAGAAAAGAGGTGTGGTGCATGCAATCAACCGAGCTCAAGTAAGTACCCCAAAATACCCATACAAGTTTATGGTTTGATTATCAGTTAATAGAACAGCATGCTAGATTAGGACTAAGGATCTAGGGAGGATGCCTTATGTGCCTGTTATATGTGCTTTTGATCTGCATGATAATGCTGAATAGTCAGTAGTAGGATAGCATGATTGGGTTATGCCTGAGTTTATGAGTGTGTTGCATGCTAGTTCAGATTCTTGCTATGTGGATATGATTGCTTGAGTATGTTATGGTTAGATTTTCCCTTGTCTGAATGCTACTTGCTTTGTGCATTGTGGGATTCTAAGTGATGGGAGTTAGCCATTTGGTGGATACGTCACGTCACATGTGATCAGGGTTAAATAATCTCAGAGTGTTGGATTTGGTCCTATTGCGCAGCTCTTGTTTGAGTCCAACCGTTGTAGGAACGAGTCTTTTACTTGAAGGATTATCTGAGCCTCGTCACATGTGATGGTATCCAGGTGATGGCTAATTGGCATTACGAGGAGGCCTTCAACAGCTGAGGACTGGTTTGAGTTGAGTCAAAGGTTTCCCTAGGGTAAGCCTAGGATGAGGTAGTGCTGGGAGCAGTAGTAGTAGAAAAGGGACCTGGTGGAGTCAAAGCAGTCCTTGAGGAAAGTACGGATAGATGTGGAAGGTAGTATGGGCCCATACTACTGAAAGCATAGGATCCGTACTTGATTCGGGAAAGGCCGAGACAAGACCGGGAACCTGGTAGTGAGTATGTTTGGTCTCGCGACCGTGAGGAGTATTCTGATAATGGTTATGTTATATGTTTCAGTATGGTGACATTGCAAGAGGGACCAGCGGGCGGATCAGGCACCGGAGAGGGATTGGGCTTGGGTTTAGGGGCCGAGCAGCTCGAGGAACGGATGAGAGAGTTGATATCAGCCGAGGTGACGCGCAGTATTCTAGCTCAGACTCCTATGATCTTTGGCACGGTCAAGGAGGGTATATTAGAGATTTTGGATGAGAGGCTGGGAGCCCTCCGTACTGAGATGATGGCCTTGCTGGGAGCGCGTACCTTGACATTTCGGGAGTTCAGGGCTTGCGGGGCACCAGATTATCATGGGGCTAGGGACCCCATCGCTAGCAGCAGATGATTGGCTGATGTTGCCAACGCATTCTGTACGAGCCGGTGTCCTGAGGAGGACAAGGTCAGACTCCCTTCCTGTCTTCTGAAGGATAGAGCGAGGGATTGGTGGGAAGAGATTGTTCATGCTTTGGGTGATGACGTCGCGTTGGACGCGATGACTTGGAGTGATTTCTCAGCTAGGTTCAGAGCGGAGTTTTCGCCGATTATTAAGGTGCAGCAGTTGGCCCGGGAGTTTCAGGATTTGACGCAGACTACTGAGACTATGGCGGAGATCACCGCCAAGTTCAGAGAGAGAGAGCCCTTCTTGTTCCGTAGTATGTCGCGGATGAGGAGATGAAGAAGGCACGATATCACGAGATGCTGAGGGATGACATCAGGGAGTTCGTGAGCAGGTCCGGTTGTAAGACGCTGGAGGATATGATTTCTTGGGCCAGGGAGAGGGAAATTGATTTGGAGCAGATCCGGAAGAGGAAGCCGGATGAGGTTCAGGTAGCCGCAAGTTCGGGCAAAAGGCCTAAAGGATCGGAGTCGAGATCAAGGGATTATTAGGACCGCAGTCGATGCGGAAGGTGTGGCAGGACGCACGGGTGCGCGTGCAGGAGTGGTAGTGGTGGTGAGTCTAGCTGTTTTAGGTGGGGTCGGACTGGTCATTTTAGCAGAGATTGTACTGCTACCATCACTCAGGGATCAGACTTGATATGTTTTCACTGCAATCAGCGGGGCCACAAGAAGGGCCAGTGCCCTAGTTTGCTTTCAGCAGGACGGGTGATGGCACCTGCCCCTACGACTTTGAGGATCACAGATGGCCGTCAGGGCTGTGCGGAGGCGCCCGCAGTTGGAGGCAGGGCTTTTCAGATGGCTACTTTGGAGACGCGAGCAGCACCGGACGTTGCAGGTATGCGACTTCCGTTTTCAGTTCTTTTATTTTGTGCATGATTATATTGTTATGGTTCTGCATCATTATCTGTATGAGTATTTTATGTTTGAGCGGATTGACTATGACCGAGTTATATGCCATCTGCATACCCTGGATATTGGTTAGTAATTAAGGGATGGGTTGTATCGAAGAAGGTTACTTAGGGTGCAGTATCTGTAGCATGCCTTGGAGAGACTCGGTATGTCTTGCTAGTTCGGAGCCATATAAGTTTTAGAATGGTCAGGTTAGACCCTTAGCTATGGTAAGCTTGGGATTCCTCAGCGGATTGATTATGGTAGCAAGGATTGGGATTTCTCTTCATCGAGCATCGATGTGTAAGCAGGATTAAAGTAGGGGAGAATCCTCCAAGTGTATAAGGGTAAAGGCACGCAAATCCAGATCGGGTATATGATTTCTGAGTAGGAAAGGAGGTAGTTCAGCGTTTGACGGATTGAGTAGTTCACGGTTGGGAGTTTGAGAACTTCCCATCAGTGCGTGCGTGTAAAGGGTAATGGTGGGTATGTGGTTCGGATTCAGGTTAAAGGGTCGCATGTAGGACTCATGTGAGTCGGAATGGAGATCTTGAGGTCAAATAGCAGGAGATGTTTTCGTGTTAGCAGTCAGTGGTAGAAAGTGATGTAAGACTACGGGGCAGCCGTAGCATTCACTAACAGTCAGTGGTGGAAGTGTTGTCAGACTACGGGGCAGCCGTAGCATTTTGTAGTAGCTTCGTTGGCGGAGTCGGGGCGAGGCCCTTATCTCCTAGCATTCAGATAGGGATCGGGAATGGATGAGAATGCAATGGAGTTACCTGTATAGCCATTGAGAGATGAGACCTTGGAAGAGGCCACTCTAGGATATAGTCTGGTGAGACCCGTGGGCGAGGCCCGTATGAGGATAACAATATAGGTGAGACCTGAGAGCAGGGTTGCTCAGTAGTATGGTTGGGTGAGACCCGTGGGTGAGGCCCGTGAGTTTTAGCAGTGCAGGTGGGACATGGTAAGGATCTTAGTGTCTAGATAGGGGGGTAGAGGATCCCAAAATATTGTAGTGCCAGCCTGGTAGGGAGGTGAGTGTGGGTGAGGTCCCGTATCTAACCAATAGTAGAGTGTGGATGGGGTTCCATATCTCATTAGTAGTAGAATAGGGGCAAGGCCCAAACTAGAACATGAGTGAGAGTGGGCTAGGCCCGTACCTCACTACCATTAGGAGCGTGGACGGGGTCCCATGACTCATCAGTAGCAGGACATGGGCGAGGCCCAGGATAGGTGAGGCCTTAGGACAGAACCAGTTGTATGTGTTAGTTATGTGTTGTGAAATGTTTGTGTGTTATTATTTGTTGACGGGCGAGGCCCTGTGACAGGCGAGGCCTAAGTAAAACAGATCTGTATCCGAGCGGGGCTCGAAGCCAGGAGGGGCCTGGAGCGGCGGGGCCGTTGTAGTGGGCGAGGCCCAAGGTAGGGGCGAGGCCCAAGATAGTGGGCGTGGCCCAGTATGTGCAGTATGTGGTTATGCGTGGTATGTGGTAGGGTGGGGAAACTCACTAAGCTTCGTGCTTACGGTTTTCAGTTTTGGTTTCAGGTACTTCCGGTAGCGGAGGGAAGAGCTCGGGGGTGATCGCATGGCCCACACACCATAGATTAGAAAGCCTGGGAATGTTTACTCTGATAATGAACATGTGTTTTGAAAACTTATACTCATATTATGTTTTGGAATGATGAATTTACTTTAAGTAATGATTTATTAAAAGAAATTTTTGGTCCTAAATTTTGGGTCGTTACAAGTTGGTCCTAAATTAGGACCAAAATTTTCGGTCCTAAATTTTGGGCCGCTCTAGGATATAGTCGGGTGAGACCCGTGGGCGAGGCCCGTATGAGGATAGCAGTATAGGTGAGACCTGAGAGCAGGGTTGCTCAGTAGTATGGTTGGGTGAGACCCGTGGGTGAGGCCCGTGAGTTTTAGCAGTGCAGGTGGGACCTAGGAAGGATCTTAGTGTCTAGATAAGGGGGGGGGGGGTCGAGGATCCCAGAATATTGTAGTGCCAGCCTGGTAGAATAGATTGAGAAGTATAGGTGGCGGGAGTTTCTTCGAATGTCGCTGGGAGCAACTAGTGGTTGCGTTGGGTCAGCAATTGGTGAGATTCAGTAATCCAGATATTGATAGGTTGGTAGGGACCAGGATGGTCTCAGTTCAACCGGAAGCCAGATAAGGAATAACAGAATTTCTAGTCAGTAGTGGTGCGGGGATGCAGAGTATGGTGGAATTCAGTTAGTTGATCGAGAGTTGCTCGACACCGAACGGTAGTACAAAGAACGCCAAGTGGGTACTGGCAATGATGACCCGTACTGAGTTGCGGGAGTAATAGATTGGGTGAAGACAGGGTCTTCACGGTGGCAGAGGAGATAGATGGTTATGGAGCATTGCCTTGGGAAGGCAAGAAATCGTGCAAGGAAAGAAGGGGTGAACCCCTATGTTGCAGTACCCGGAGAATACCAGAATGATTGTTGGTTGAGTAAATCGTGTTTCCAGGTTGTTCAGGATCAGGGTGCACCCGATATCATTATCGGTAAGGATTGACATTAGTTTGAATGACTGAGTGGAGGGCCAGCAAAGTTAGGCAGCTGGTGTTAGAACGAATGGTGAGGTATTGGAGGCAGATCACAAGCAGTGGAGTATAGTAAACTTCGAGGATGAAGTTTAGTTTAAATGGGGGAGAGTTGTAACACCCAAAGTTTTGAAGGCCAAGAAAGGAAAGAAAAGCCCTAATTTAAGGGTAGACTCGGCGAGTCCAAGGAGGTACTCGGCGAGTCCGAGCGGGATCCGGGTCGAGGAGTAAGTGACCGACTCGGCGAGTCGGCCAAGGTGACTCGGCGAGTCTTGTCTGAACAAGGAAAACCCTAATCCCGGGAGTTGTGTCCTATTTAAAGGGTGTTATGTCCCTCCCTCAGTCCCCATATCACCCTAGAGAGCCAGTGCACCCTTGAATTCGTGAGAGCTTCCATCATTTTGAGAGTTAAAGCTTGGAGGAAGGAACTTTGGGGAAAGGAACTTGAAGGGAAAGTAGGTTGCTTCAAGGAGGAGGTGTAGATCCGATATCTACTTCAGTGGTGTTCATCTTGGAGGTAACAAGCTGCTATCTCCCCTCATTTGCACCTAGATCTTTGTGTGTGTTTTTGGCATTCTTGGCTTTAGAGTAACCTTTGAGCTAGAGGTTCAGATCTGAGGTTGCTACCTCAGATCCATGCTTATTTTGGTCTAGAATTCCGTAAAGTACCAGCCCTTGAGTGGATCATGGAGCCTTTTGCCTTAAGCCCTAGTTTATAGCATATTTTGCCTAGATCTCCTTCTCTACACGTAAAGTTTGCAACTTTACGTGGGGAAAAGGCTTGGGAAGGGTGGATCTACAGTTTGGAGTTCATGCATGACTCAAATGTCCTCTGCATGTAAGGAGATCTGAAGGGACTCGACGAGTCCTTTGAGTGGACTCGGCGAGTAGCATGAAGTTGTGGAGAAACTCGACGAGTGGGATGAACAACTCGTCGAGTCGTATGAAGATTGCCTTGTACCCGACGAGTCTGTTCTTGGACTCGGCGAGTCAGGTCGCGAAACCCCAAACCCTTCGAGTTGAGACTCGAATCAGTGAGTCGGGTGAAGACTCAGTCAGTTGGACAGGTCTGGACTCAGAAATCAGTAGACTCGGCGAGTCATGGACTGACTCGGCGAGTCGAGTCGCGAATGGAAGGAATCTGAACGTTATGAACTCGGCGAGTCAATAGGGTGACTCGGGGAGTAGGGTTGACCTGGAAGGTTGAATTTGACCAGGACTTTGACTTGGACCAAGGTGGACTTGGTTGTCTTTAGGGGGTCAGTTAGACTCAGTGTTGCATTGATATTGGTAGTTCGGGGAGCAAGGGGAGCAGGAGTTCCGTGAGTTGTCGGGCAGCAACTAGTGAGATCATCAGCAAGTTCAGCCAGTGCAGGTGAGTTTCCCTTTGTGTGAATGGGTCTAAGGCCACAATGCCGACCCATGTAGTTTTGAGTAGAAGACCCGGGGGTTAGCCCTAGGCACAGTATGCTAGTATTATTTTCAGGACAAGGTCCAGTAATATCGGGCGGGTGCCCAAGGAATTGTTTATATGATAGATATACTTGTTGTCTGTGTGATACATGTATGTGCCTGGTAGGGAGGTGAGTGTGGGCGAGGTCCCATATCTCACCAAGAGCAGAGTGTGGATGGGGTTCCATATCTCATTAGTAGCAGAATAGGGGCGTGGCCCAAACTAGAACAGGAGTGAGAGTGGGCTAGGCCCGTACCTCACTACCATTAGGAGCGTGGACGTGGTCCCATGACTCATCAGTAGCAGGACATGGGCGAGGCCCAGGATAGGCGAGGCCTTAGGACAGAACCAGTTGTATGTGTTAGTTATGTGTTGTGAAATGTTTATGTGTTATTATTTTTTGACGGGCGAGGCCCTGTGACAGGCGAGGCCTAAGTAAAACAGAAATGTATCCGAGCGGGGCTCGAAGCCAGGCGGGGCCTGGAGCGGCGGGGCCGTTGTAGCGGGCGAGGCCCGAGGTAGGGGCGTGGCCCAGTTTGTGCAGTATGTGGTTATGTGTGGTATGTGGTAGGGTGGGGAACTCATTAAGCTTCGTGCTTACAGTTTTCAGTTCGGTTTCAGGTACTTCCGGTAGCGGAGGGAAGAGCTCGGGGTGATCGCATGGCCCACACACCATAGATTAGACAGTCTGGGAATGTTTACTCTGATAATGAACATGTGTTTTGAAAACTTATACTCATATTATGTTTTGGAATGATGACTTTACTTCAAGTAATGATTTATTAAAAGAAATTTTTGGTGCTAAATTTTGGGTCGTTACACTTGAAGGTGTTTTGAAAAGTGATGCTCTTCCGAAACAAGGGGGTGGGGATATCAAAGAAAATCTGCAAAAGACTGGTGAAACTGAGCAAAAAACGAATCCTAATGCTTAGAAGGGTAATACAGCTACTGCATCAAAAGGAAAAAGAGAAAGTGTTTAATGAAGAAGAAGAAGAAGAAGAAGAGCTTTCTAAAGGCGAAAAGCCTGCAAGAAAGAAGCGTGATACGAAACCCGATGATCTTTTGCATATTTGAAAAAAAGTTAGAAGATCAAGAAATGGAAGCCAAAATTGCCAACATCACTCTTGAAACTCAGAAGTCACTCTTTCCTCCATGAACAATGGAATGAATTCATAGGGAAGCCATTGAAGATCCGAACATCCACTAGCTGGAGCCTTTGGTTTCTTTGAATTGAGTAATGTGGCGGATTCTCAAATTGATTTTACAATCACGCATAGGGATTTTCTGTTTCGATGGTTTGAGAAGATTGAGAAGACTCTGCACTCTGAATATGATGTTAATCATATGATCTTCTCTTTCTATCATAAATATGGCAAGCCACAATTCCAAACCTGGAGTTTAGAGAAGATTGTTGCGTTGAATTTACTTTGGCAGACTTACCATGCATGAATCCATTCGACTAGATTTCATTGTTCTTAATTTTGTCAAAAGATGAGTAGACATAAGAGCCTATCATTGCACACCTGAAAAGGATGCTTATTTGTTACATTCATGAAATTGCCAAAATAGATGTAGACATAGTGTCTGTTCTGAAGAAAAAGTCGGTTTTGAAGCCTGAAGAAGAATTGAAGGACCTCCATAAGCTCAAGCTGGGTAAAAATTGAAATGAACATTGGTGTGTGGTGTACCAATGGAAGGAAGGTCAGAATGTTCTGAAAGTATGTTTTTCTTGAGAGACAAACACTTATACGCCACTACAGCTCTGAACTCTATCCTTGGATTGACTAAAGCTAGTAAAGCTAATACCGCTACTGATCAGAAATGTTTCTCAGATATGATCAACTGGTACCTTCTTGTCTGAAACACCATTCTGAATTTGATGCCAAAATTGTTTATGGTGCAGAAAAGACAATAATGATGTTCTCCTTCGGTATTTGACGCAAAGGGGGAGATTGTTGGGTTTTAAATATATTTTGTCAAATGTGTGTGATAGAATAGTCTTATTTATTGGTTTGGGCCTATCCATTCACGATTTTACTTTTCTAGGGTTAGACTATTTATAGTGCGTGCATGTATCAATTAGCGTTAATGTTTTGGTCTCCCTATGTAGCTCTCATGGAGAAGTTCTTCCTTGAACTCTTCTAAAGCTATTCTAATCAAAGCATTATACTATTTTGATCATTGTTCTTGTCAATCAATTCTCGTTATTTATTATAGAATCTATCGATCTTATTTATTATTCTACAGATTGCTTATGGTTCTCGGCACCTGAACCCACTTGATGCGTGATATCCTACTCATGATATGAATTTGGGGGGAATGGTGTTTGGCCTCAGGATTTGGAGACATTATCTTTATGTGATCAGTTGTACTGTATATACAGATCACAAGAGTTTGCGATTTATAGACTAGCTGAACCTCAACATGAGGTAACACACGAGACTGGACGTGGTCAAGGATTATGACTATGAGATCCTTTAGCATTCGGCTAAAGCAAGTGTGGTAGTGGATGCCTTGAGTCGCAAGTCGGCTAGATCTTGAGTAGGAGAGATGTATATGAGGATATCCGTTGGTTCTCCACTTTTGGGTTTGATTAGAGAGGCACATGCCGAGGGGATTAAGAAGGAAAACCAGAAAAATGATAGGATCAGGGGTGAGATCGACAGGTTTCTCACCAATAATCAAGGGTTGTTGACTCGGTGTGGTCGAGTTCGGGTTCTAGTTTCTAGTGGGATTAAGCAGGTAGTGTTGGAGGAGGCTCATTACCCTTGTTTTTCTATACACCCCAGAGCCACCAAGATGTATCGGGATTTGAGATTAAGTTACTGGTGGTCGTGTATGAAGAGGGAGATAGCATGGTAGGTGGAGAGGTGCGTGACCTATAGGATGGTTAAAACCAAGAATCAGAGACCACATGGCAAGCTGCAGCCGTTAGAGGTTCCCGTGTGGAATTGGTAACAGATCACCATGAATTTCATCACCAAGTTGCTGAAGACTACCATGGGTTTTGATGCTATATGAGTCATCGTGGATCGATTGACCAAGAGTGCCTACTTTTTGGCCATCTGGGAGAGCTCTTCATCCGAAAAGTTGACCGATGTGTATGTCTGGGAGATTGTTGCTCATCGTGGGGTTCCGATCTCCATTGTTTTCAGATTGAGATGTCCGGTTCACTTTCCGTTTTTGGAAGAAGTTCTGTGGGGAAATGGGCACGAGGCTACATTTCGAAACTGTTTATCATCAGCAAATCGATGGTTAGAGTGAGTAGACCATCTAGATGCTTGAGGATATGTTGCGGGCTTGTGTCATAGATTTTGGTGGGAGTTGGGATTCCTACCTACCTCTTGCGGATTTTTCTTATAACAACAGCTATCACTCTAACATTGGTACCTCACCTTTTGAGCTCTTGTATAGTCGGAGATGTCTAACACCGGTATATTGGGGAGAGTTTGGTTATAGGATCATGGGACGGACCGAAGTAGTCCTTTAGAACATGGAGCTTATTCATCAGATCAGGCAGAGACTACAGACAACTCAGAGTTGGCAAAAGAGTTATGTTGACCGGCGCTGGTTGGAGTTGGAATTTCAGGCTGACGATATGGTATTACTGAAGGTATCACTGTAGAAGGCTATGATATGCTTCGGGAGTAGGGGGAAACTGGGACCCCGTTATATTGGACAACTCCATGTGATCGCCAGGTTAGGTAGGGTGGCCTACCGGTTGGATTTGACAAGTGAGCTATGCCAGATCCACAACACTTTCCATGTCTATCAGTTGCGGAAATTTATTTTAGATGGTGAGGAAGTGATCCCTTTTGGATGATATTCATGTAGGTGAGTGCCTGAATTATATTGAAAGGACGGTGGCTATATTGGAGAGAAAGATGAAGCTCCTACGCAACAAGGAGATACATTTGGTAACGGTTAAGTGGAAACATCGAATAGGCTCCGAGTGGACTTGGGAGCCGGAGGCCGAGACGCGGAGCATTATCCCGAGCTATTCGCTACAGCGGACTTTGAGGACAAAGTCTAGCTCAATTGGAAAAGAATTATAACATCCCAATGATAAGGTACTTCTAATTTTGACCTTAAGTATGAAGATTATTTTCATTCTATCCATTTGGATTGAAAAGGATTGCATCCCGTCAGACAGGTCGAGTTTCGAAACAACCTTATCCTGGGTGCAGCACCAATGGCACGATCTCCTTATCGTCTGGATCCATCGGAAATGCAAGAACTATCCATCCAACTTTAAGAATTTATCGATAAAGGCTTTATCCGACCAACCTTATCTCCATGGGGAGCCCCAGTATTGTTTGTCAAAAAGAAGGATGGATCGTTTAGGATGTGCATTGACTATCGAGAGTTGCACAAGCTCACTATCAAGAACCGGTATCCACTCCCGAGGATCGATGACCTATTCGACCAACTACAAGGATCCTTCTACTACTCAAAGATCGAGCTACGATCCACCTATCATCAACTTAGCATTCAAGTACTAGATATTCCGAAGATGGCATTCCGAAATAGATATGGTCACTATGAGTTTCTAGTTATGCTATTTGGACTGACCAACGCACAAGCCATATTCATGGACGTTATGAATCAAGTGTATAAACCAAGGAAGAACATGGCCAACACTTGCTTTTAATTCTGGAACTGTTAAGAAAAGAAAAAATTTACGCAAAGCTTTCTAAATGTGAATTCTGGATTAACGAAGTTTGTTTTCTCCGTCATGTGGTCAACAATAAAGGGATTCACGTCGATCCTGCAAAGATCGAAACAGTTAAGAATTGGAAAGCACCAAGAACACCAACTAAAGCATGCCAATTCTTAGCACTTGTAGGCTATTATGAAAGAATCATCGAGAAACTTTCCAAGATAGCCAAGCCTCTCACCACACTAACCCAAAAAGACAAAATGTTTGATTGGAGAGACAATCAAGAATTTGCCTTCTGAAAATTGAAGCAATTGTTGTGCAGTGCATCGATTTTGTCTCTTCCCAAGGGAACAAAAGACTTTATAGTATAGGTGATGCCTCACATAAAGGTTTAGGGTGTGTAATGATGCAGAGGAATAAGGTTATTGCATATTCATCCTGAAAAGTGAAGCCAAACGAGATGAACTACACTACCCATGACCTAGAATTGGGAGCTATAGTGTTTGCCTTGAAGATTTGGAGGCACTACCTTTATGGAATAAAGTGTGTAGTATTCACCAATCACAAGATCCTTCAACACATCTTTGATAAAAAATAGTTGAATATGAGACAAAGAAGATGGGTCTAAATGTTAATTGATTACGAATGCAAAATTCGATGTCATCTTTGTAAACCAAATGTTGTAGCAGATGCTTTAAGAAGGAAAGAACGAGCAAAACCATTTTTTTGCAAAGGCTCTAACTCTAACCATGCATTCAAACCTCACTTCGCAAATTCATGATACTCAAGTAGAAGAACTAAAACCTGAGAATATCGAAGAAGAAAACCTATGAGGCATGGACAAATAGTTCGACCTCAGGGATAATGGAACACGATACCTCATGAACCGTATTTAGACTCCAGGATTTGGAGAAGTAAGGGGTTTTGTGCTACACAAAGATCACAAATCAAGATACTCCTTACATCCTGGATCAGACAAGATGTATCTTGATTTGAAAAAGTTTTATTGGTGGCCCAATATAAAGGCAGAAATTGCCACCCATGTCTGTAAATGTTTGACCTGCTCTAAGGTCAAAGAAGAGTACATGATCCGTCTGGTATACTACAACAGCTGTTGATTCTAGAATGGAAGTCAGAATAGATAAGAATGGACTTTATAACAAAGCTGCCCAAGACACCAAGCGGTTATGATACCATATGGATAGTGGTTGACCGTGTGACCAAATCCACTCACTTCTTAGCTATCAAGGAAACTGACAAGATGGAAAACCTCACCAGAACCCATCTCAAGGAGATAGTCAAATACATGGCGCACCAATATCTATCATCTCAGACCGAGATAGTAGATTCACTTCCAGATTTTGGCAATCACTAGAAACGGATGCCAGAGCGAAAGAACAATACAAACTCTGGAAGATATGCTTTGCGCTTTTCTGATAGATTTCGGTAATGCATGGGATACCCACTTATCACTAGTCGAATTTTCCTATAACAACAACTATCAAACTATCATAAAGGCCACTCCATTTGATGACCTGTACGACTGTAAATGTCGTTCACCGTTATGTTGGGGATACGTTATTCACTAGCCCGGAAATCATTCAGGAGACAACGGAAAAGATTGTTCAGATCAAAGAATCGTTAAAAGCCGCACATAGTCGGATAAAGAGTTATATCGATAACAGAAGCAAACCATTGGAATTCAATGTAGGAGACCATGTCCTACTAAAGGTTTCCTCATGGAAGGGTGTCATCAGATTCAGAAAAAGAGGAAAGCTAAACCCCTGCTACATCGGACCCTTCGAGATATTTGCAAGGCTCGGTCCGGTAGCTTACAAGCTCAGACTACCTCAAGAGCTCAACAAGGTTCACGACAACTTCCATGTGTGTAATCTCAGAAAGTGCCTAGCCGATGAAAACCAAGTCGTATCACTTGATGAAATCTAGGCCATCATAAAGCTTCACTTCATCAAGGAACCAGTGGAGATTTTGGATTGGGAAATCAAAAGACTCAAGTAAAATCATATTCCTATAGTAAAAGTCCAATGGAACTCTCGTAGAGGGCTAGAGTTTTCTTGGGAACTCGAGGACCAAATAAAACTGAAGTATCCACACTTATTTGGTGATGCTCCTTCCACTAGTGAAGCGCCTGGGACAAAATTCCTTTAATGGGAAGGTTATGTGACATCCCGAAATTTAGTGCATTAACTATGAATGACTAAATTACAGTAAATTTGTGTGGAATCTAACTCGTTCATTTTTTATTTTGTTTAATGAAATATAAAAAATTTCAATTCAATTTATATATGATATCAGATGATACTTCGCTTCAAAAAGTGTAAATTGACAAACAAATTAAACCGTTTAAACTACAATGCTAATTAATATGTCTGAAAAACTGGAAATTTTCATTAAGTGGTTTTGAGCAAAGAAAACCTTCAAGTATTATAGAACATGTTTTCATATTTCTGAAAATATGAAGAACGTCCAAAACGGGGTTCGTATGCACAAGATCACAATGGATTTCATTACCAAATTGCCCAAGACATCGGGTGGTCATGATACTATCTGGGTGATCATCGATAGATTAACCAAGTCCACGCACTTCCTGCCAATCAAAGAAACAGAAAAAATGGAGAAGCTAACTAGAACTTACATCTGAGAGGTGGTACGACAACATGGTGTGCCTATATCTATTCTCTCGGATAGAGACAGTAGATTAACCTCACGATTTTGGCAGTCACTACAGAAGGCTATTGGAACTAAGCTGGACATAAGCACATCTTATCATCCTCAAAATAAGGGGCAGAGTGAAAGAACAATTCAACACTAGAGGACATGTTGAGAGCCTGTGTGATCGACGTTGGTAAAGCATGGGATACCCATTTACCACTGGTCGAGTTTTCATATAACAACAACTATCACACTAGCATCAAGGTTGCTCCATTTGAAGCCTGCTATGGCCGTAAGTGCAGATCCCCTCTGTGCTAGACTAAGCTGGGTGACATGTAACTGGCTAAAGGACAAGTTCATGATAGTACACTCACAAACCTTGAAACCATTCGAGATACCACAGAAAAAATAGTACAAATCCGAGAATGGTTGAAACTTGCAAGAGATAGAAAAAAGAGCTATGCAAACAGAAGACGAAAACCATTGGAATTCCAGGTTGGTGACCGCATTTTGTTGAAGGTCTCGCCCTGGAAAGGCATGATACGCTTCGAAATACGTGGAAAGTTGTAACGCCCGTAGATCCGGGCTAGTCACTTTAGAGACAATGAGCATCAAAAATGACTTTTTGATAGAAAATTATTTAGAATAAATAATCTTAATCAAGTTAGAGTATATGTCACAAAGGTTCTATACATATAAAGAGTGCCGAAATCTGAGTTATAACGAAGAAGTTATGACTCGTCAAAGTTTTACGGCAAAACCGATGCGACACCGGGAATCGTAAAAAAGTGAATTTATGACAAATACATTCTAGCCTTAGAGATCTAGACGAAAGTCATTGTATATGTTAAACTGAGAGCGTGCATAAAAACAACGTCCAAATCTAACTTCATATGAGGAACTTATGATTTTTTCTAAGATTTAGCATAGTAGTGCACAGCCCGAAATTCGAATTTTAGATCGGTTGATTTTCAGCCAAAATAATCTAAACGACAAATAAAGATATCGTTAATAGGAGTTATACTATAAAAAGACAGATGAAAACAGAGCTCGTATGTAAAAGATATGGACGAAGCTTATTCTCCACTCTTCGAGCGCAACGAATTCAATACAGTTTTGTAATTCCGAGATAGAATGAGAATTAGCCAACGATGTCTAAATGAAAGTTGTAATACTCATAAGTACCAACATGTGGATATAAATAACATCGAAAACTAAGCTCTTTTGCATATGTGACATCCCCAAAATCTCGGCCAGAAAAGACCGATTTTTATTTATGCTTTTAAAATAATTTCATAGTAAATCCTTTTGATTTGAAAGAGTTGCGGAATTTGTTCCCAAAAACAAAACGTGATAAAATAATATTTACCAAAGCATTTCATAAAAAAATGTATTTTCATTATATAATCAAAACTTGGGATGTCATGTTCCGATACAGACCATAAAGCATAAACGATAACATTACAAGTCATTCAACAAATATATACATATACAAACTTGTAAACAAAACAACTTGATGGTTCATCCATCTTATGCCCTCGCGCCACTTCCTGTAATACAAATAAAAGTGAGTGGGTCAGGCTTTGGAGCCTGGTGAGCATATAGGGTTTTCAACCCACAATAAATAATTATATTTAATTCCACCAATCAACAATAACCCAATTACCCATTCCCGTTATTCTCACTTTATGTCCCTAAAACAACTAACACAAGGGACCTAGTCTTAGATTATTTCATCGGGGCGACAACACATGCATTCGGGGGTTTCCCGACAATATATGTCAAATAAGGCAACCATGAGGGGGATGGAGTACAGCGAATGAAAACCCAAGTTCATTAACACCTACAGGTGGCGAACCTACTAGCGTTCCACATGACTGTCTAGAAAAGTCTGTGGTCGTCATCTGAACTCCGCTAGATGACTGAATCATAAACAACATCGAGGCTTCTCATCTGTTTATCACACGTTAACTATCTACCCATGTTCTACCCGACATATTAGTAGATAAAAATATATATTTTCATACATAGTTTAAAGCCTGTATAACATTCTCATTCAATACATATTCCAAAACAACAGATGAGACACATACACATAACACGTATTTCATAGAAAATAAATCGTATCTATGAGATAGAAGAAAGTGAATATACATTCACACATATAACACAAAATATACACATAACACGTATTTCGTATAAAATACTTCATAATTATGCGTTAGAAGAAAGTAACCACACACTCACTTGATCAGAAGATGATCAGACAGCACTACGACTTGTAGAAGTAGTATTCTTCGGCAGATCTGGAAGATCTTCACAAAAACCGGACTCCTCGCGGGCAGAGCTTCGGCTCAGGAATCAAACTTCTTGGGATCCTCGGGGATTCGGGACTTGCTTCGGGGATCGAGAATGATACCGGGGCTTCGGGATAATTCTTGCACGAAAAACGATGCAAAAACGTGAGAAAAAGAGAAGAAATGAGCAAACTACTCGGCTGTCCTCGACACCCTTTTATAGGAGCTAGAAGGTCGAATTACGCTGGGCGTAACGACGATAAGGTCGCTGACTCCCCCCCCCCCTTCGGATAATATCAATATATATATATATATATATATATATATATATATATATATATATATATATATATATATATATATATATATATATATAAAATATCGAAAATATTTAATAAACTTGAAAAATTCATATCTTCCTCATACGAACTCCGTTTTCGACGTTCTTTATATCCACGCGTAGGTGATAGTACGATCTACAACTTTTGTTTAGACCCCGTCGGCTAATTTTAATTTATTTTTATTATTTATTTTAGTAGGCCGGGACAGGAAAATTCCGTTATAAATTCATAACTTCTTCATCCGACCTCCGTTTTCGCCTATCTTTTTATCATTTTACTCCTATTAATGAGACCTTCGATTCTCATTTAGATTGTTTCGGCTAAAAACCGCTCAATCTCAAATCGAGTATTCGGGCTGCATACTGCTAAGTCGAAACTTCGAAAAATCATAACTTCCTCATACGAAGTCAGATTTTGGCGTTCTTTTTATGCACGCTCTCGGTTTAACGAACTCTACGACTTTCGTTTAGATCACTAAGGCCAAATATTGCTCTAACGTAAATTTCACTTTTTACGTCATTAAGCGTTTGTCGGTTCTGTCGCGAAATTTCGACAGGTCATAACTTCTTCGTTATAACTCGGATTTCGGCATTCTTTATATCTCCGGAATACTTGTTTCGACCACTACATCTTTATGCAAAGATATTGGGATTATCCCACACTTCAAACTTGACACTTATTTTATTCTTAATTCATTAAATTATAATAATTAAGAAAATAAACACATAATTCACATAATACTAAAATATTTCATCATTAATACTTCAAAAAGAGTTACAAGGGTTAACCTAGACTATTACATCAGTGATAATAGCCTGGAAACGCGGGCGTTACAATTCTCTCCCCCTTAGGATGATTCCGTCCCCGGAATCACACATCAACAAACAAATGCGGATAGCGACTCAACATATCACTCTCCGTTTCCCACGTGAGATTTGGCCCATTCGAATGTTTCCAACGGACAAGCACTAATTCGACCATCTTGTGTCGAAGCTTCTTAGTCTTTCGGTCAACAATTGCCTCTGGTTCTTCAATTAACCTCTTGTTTTCATCAATTCTCAATTCAGAAATTAGAATTATATTGGGAACTTCTCCTGTGAACTTCCTCAAATAACACACATGAAAAGTGTTGTGAATTCCATTCAGTTCTTCGGGTATTTCGAGCTTGTAAGCTTGGTTCCCAACCCTCTGAAGAACTTTAAACGGTCTAATAAACCTTGGACTCAACTTTGCCCTTTTACCAAATCTTATAAGTCCCTTCCACGGTGAGACTTTAAGCAAAACCGAATCTCCAACCTCAAAACTCATCGGTCTTCGCTTCTTGTCAGCATAACTCTTTTGACGATCTTGAGTTGCTAACATTCTTTCCCTGATCACTTTCAACTTCTCGGCAGTTTGATGGACCATCTCGGGACCCATAAACTGTTTTTCCCCAGCCTCAAGCCAACAAGACGGCGTACGGCACTTTTGTCCGTACAAAGCTTGATAGAGTGTCATCTTTATGCTCGAGTGGAAGATATTGTTGTAGGAAAATTCTACCAAAGGTAAATGTTCATCCCAATTACCTAGGAATTCTAGGGTACATGCTCTTAGCATATCCTCAAGTGTTTGAATTGTTCTTTCACTCTGACCATCAGTCTGCGGATGGTAAGTTGTACTTAAACATAACTTGGTACCCATTTCCTTTTGTAGACTTTTCCAAAATCTTGAGGTGAAACGGCTATCACGATTCAACACAATCGTTAAAGGAACACCGTGAAGCCTCACAATTTCCTTCACATAAGAATTCACGAGCTTTTCCATAGACCATTTCTCATTGGCTGCTATGAAATGCGCACTCTTAGTGAATCGATCAACGACCACCCAAATCATGTCGTGACCATTCTTTGTTTTGGGTAGTTTAGTGACAAAATCCATCACAATGTCTTCCCACTTACCCATAGGCACATGTAAAGGCTCTAAATTCCCATATGGTTTCTAATGTTGTGTCTTGACTCTCGCACAAGTCACACACTTGGCCACATACTTTGCAACATCAAGCTTCATCGTTGGCCACCAGTAGTAAGGTTTTAGGTCCCTATACATTTTAGTGCTACCGGGATGAATTGAGTACATGGTTTTGTGAGCTTCTACCATCAGAAGATCTCTGACTCCTCCTGTCTTAGGTATCCAAATCCGATCTTGGAACACCTTCAGTCCATGACTGTTTACACCGAACACCAACGTTTTGCTCAAACGTTCCTCCTTTCGGTCATTCTTTTCAGAAGCTTCCTCTTCAGCTTTCTTTATACTTTCCACAATGGTCGAGACAACTTCAATTCTTAACGCTCTTGGCCTTTTCCTTTCAAGATTGACTTTCCGACTGAGAGCATCAGCAACAACATTAGCCTTACTGGGTTGGTAAAGTATCTCACAGTCGTAGTCTTTAAGTAATTCTAGCCAACGTTGTTGCCTCATATTCAATTCCTTCTGATTAAAGAGATATTGGAGACTCTTATGATCAGTAAAAATTTTGCACTTCGTGCCATAGAGGTAATGCCTCCATATTTTCAGAGTGAAAATTACCGCTGCCAACTCCAAATCATGAGTCGGGTAATTCTTTTCATGCTCTTTCAGCTATCGAGATACATATACTATCACCTTTTCTCTTTGGGTCAAAACACAACCCAATCCAACACCAGATGCATCGCTGTAAACAGCGAAGTCTTCAACTCCATCGGGTAGAGAAAGTATCGGTGCCTCGCATAGTTGTAACAGCCCGTCATTTCAAGTCAGTAAAAATCGAGTCCTGTAACCTCTTTGAGAAAGGAATTAGAATATCATCAAAAAATGAAGTATTCAGAAACTCTATTTGGAGTACTCTATGTGGTAGGTATCGTCTTAAGGTTTCCAAACATATAAATAAAACAAAAATCCGAGTTATAACGAAGAAGTTATGACCATTCTAAGTTTTCCGACAAAAACCGGCAATACGAAGTTACGTAAAAACGTAAAGTTTCAATAAAACACTTTCTAACCTTAGGTGTCTAAATGAAAGTCATAGATATCGTTAAACTACAAACGTGCATAAAAAGAACGCTCAAATCGGACATCGTATGAAAAAGTTATGAATTTTTAAAGAAATTCCTTAATCACGTCATTTTAATAAATAAATAATAAAAATAATTTCGGAATTTGCCGACGGAATCTAAACGAAAGTTGTAGATCTTAGTCTCACCTACGCGTGGATATAAAGAACGTCGAAAATGGAGTTCGTATGAAGGAGATATGAATTTTTGAAGTTTGATAAATAATTAATATATATTTTTATTCAAAAATTCGGTATTATCCGAAGCCTGAGTCACGCGCGTACGCCCAGCGTACTCGAGGCCACGGCCTCGGATCGTCCATGTCGCACCTATGCGAGCCTACCCCCCGTCCTGTCTGAAGCGCGATGCAGTCGACGACTCGGTCACGTGTGACGTACGCGTACGCCCCACGTACGAGCGTACGCCCCGCGTACGAGGCGGTTCCAGCCCCCTATAAAAGGGATGCGAGGGTTCCCGGAAAAATGGCTCATTCTCTCTCTCTTTTCTTGAGTTTTGCCTCGTTTTCCGTGCTCGCACTACCCCGAAGCCCTGGTCATTTTGTGCAAGTCTCGAAGGTCGATTTTACTCCCGAGAAATCCCGAGAATCCCGAGGAAAATTCGTTTCCCGAGACGAAACTCTGCCCGGTTTTCCATCTTGCTATCTTCAAACTTTCAAGTGAGTTCATACCCCTTTCAAACACACTTTAAATACATTTTAAATGCTTTTATACTCTTTTAGGGGGGGGGATACAAGTAAACATACGGTTATTATCGTGTATTTTATAAAGTTTCACTTCGCTTGTTTTACCGAATAAATCACTTGGAACTCATTACTATTATGGAAAACTCTTGTCATACTTTGTGTGCATTAGACTTATGAAAAGTATATAATGAGTTCAAAGTACCTTTCATTGTTAAGTCGTTTTATACATTCTAAAAACTTATGATTTATGCTTTGTCAAACATTGTGAAAAAGAATAAACTTTTCATACAAAAACTATCACTTTAATACAGGCTTAGTTGAGAATCCATGAGACGTGTATATCTTCAAACGTTACTTTTCTTTATTAGAAAGTAATGCTGCAAGTCCTCTCTATAACCAGAGTCTCCCGTTCGGAGAACGTGTCAAATATGTATAGATCTATACGGGAAGTCATGATCCCGCGCCCTGACTGTTAGCTACAGTCCGTCCTTTGGGGTGACAGTTGTCATAACGCTGCGACGCCTGAAGAACGTCGTTACAGGCATATTATGTTTAGTATGGTTATAAAACTCATCGGATATACAATTATTATGGTATTTTGCTTTTATGAACGAATGACTGTTAAAACTATTCTTCATCTAACAAATGCGATCTTCGTATAGCTTTATTATATAAAACTATGACACAACTTTTAAGAACATCGTTTTCTTGTGATTTTTGGTCTTAGAGACTGCCAGTCATGTTACGAAAATAAGGGTTTTTCCTGTATACAAACCAAACAACTAATAGGAAGATAAGGGATTTCCTGGTGCAATTATTTACAACTTATGACACGAACATTCATATGCATTTCATACTTTTATAAGAAAATAAGGGTTTTTCTTGGAAGACACAACAAATCATATCTCAACCATTAGGGAAAATATGGGATTTTCTGGATCTAATACATTCATTTTCAACACAACAAGTCATAACTCTTCACACTTGAATTACTGAGTTTTCTTGAAAACATACACCCATTTTGGAATGGCATCCAATTTTTCTAAACTACTTACGAAGTCACCAACTTAATTGTTGACACTTTTTCTTTGAATTAACTTGTATTCTCAGGGAACCGCTAAGCAGGTTTGGGAATCAACTTTTGGGATTAACGCGCTGGCGTTAATTACTTCTTTTGAATGATGTTTATGTATTTATCTTTTGAACATGTAATGAATACAATTATGTAAACATCTTGGAAACTTTTAATATATATTGTGGTGAGTACTTTCCTTTCTATGAACTGTTATGATACTGAATATGACATCCTCCGCCCCCGAACGTTTCCGCCGTTCTGGTTTGGGGGTGTGACAGATTGGTATCATCGCTTTGTTTATAGGGAATTAAGTATATCAAAACCATTTCTTTTTGGTATACAACTATAAACTCAACTGGGCAAAAACACTATGTGAAAAGTCATACTTTTGAAATTAAATTTATTTAGTTTTAAGGTAAGCATGCACTCATTTTATACTAATAACAGTTTCATAGTAAATAACTTTAGAAGTATTATAAATAAGTTGTGCAGTACAGGCACGCCTTGGGACATGTAATCGGAACTGGGAAGAATATAGCCTGATCAACTATATTTGTCCAAGAGCTGACTAATGTATGCCAAGGAGTGTCTGCAGTGGACAACGATTTTAAAACTTACCAAAAGCACATCATTACATAATACTAAGGGAGTTGTTGTCTTGCCGTCAACCCTTAAACTTAAGGGTAAGTTTCATGTGCTCTAGCTTATAGTAAAATTTTAACCCTATTCTCGTACAGTCTAAATGGCGGGATTCCATCACCCCAATGACCCCTACTACCCCAACCAAGGTAATGGAGGATGGATTGAAGAAGATCCTGAAGAAGACGAAGAGCCTATAGAGTTGGAGGGAGGGGATGACTCTGGCACGGATTCGGAGCCAGAAATTATCAATCCACCAATCCCACAACCTCCCGTCCACGTGAGGAACTTCCAAGGACCCACTCCTGTGTGGGGAAGTCACCTCCATCATTGGAGCCAACAACAAAGCTTACGCCCTCCCTACGGCATGTGCCGAGACTACTACGATGTCAGAGGCGGGGGATCAGCCGACCGAGCACTTCCGGTCATAGTTGGCAAACTCGCCAACCAGTGCTATCAATCCGGAGTGCAAGCCAACCGAATCCGAGAGGTCAATGTGGAAGTACAAATCCACACGGCCAATATCAACCGCCTAGAGATGTTGAAGAACGACATCCACATTCGCGCCGAAGCATTTCAAGCACAAGCAAATGCAACCTTCGTAGAATTGAGGGAACAACAAGCTGCGTTTGATAGGCGCCTCATGGAGTCGAAGCAGTCCGACACGGAGTCGAGCTCCAAACGCAAACCGTGCCGCAAGTAGTACTTGCCCGACTCTCAAATTTTGTTATAAATTAGGACTTCGGATAAAAGTATTATTATCTTAAAAATGTTCTGTAATCGGAGGCCTTTAGAAAGGTCAAGAACTTTTGTCTAGACCCCGCTGTAACACAACTATATGTTTAATATATATATATATATATATATATATATATATATATATATATATATATATATATATATATAAGGGTATATCCCTTTTCTTGTTGTTAATCATGCGCAATTCGTTCAATTCATAGGTACATCTGTTCAAACTTTACTCTCAAGCTCAAAACATTGTGTCGGTCAAACCCAATTTCTTAGAACTATTAGAAGTTAACTCAATATCATTCAACTCTGAACTACCAAAACTTATAAATCTTTCATTTTCTTTTGGCAGCGCGATGCCTCCTCGTCCAAACCTAAGTCCCAGGCTGGGCACGGCACCACCAACTTATGATCCAGCCATGGTCCAGGCTGCTATCACAATAGCAGTAACTGCAGCCCTCTCGCAAATAAACTCCCACGGAAATGGAGGGGCGGGAAGCAGCACGAATCATCCAAATCATGGCACTCGTCATGGCCAAGTAAGAGAATGCACTTACAAGGAGTTCTCTAACACTAAGCCAAAAACTTTTAATGGAATTGGGGGAGTCATTGCACTAATGCAATGGTTCGAGAAGACCGAAACTGTCTTCGAGATCTGCTCATGCCTAGAAGCAAGCAAAGTCAAGTTCGCTGCTTGCACTTTCATAGATCGAGCCCTCACTTGGTGGAAAAGCCATGTGAATTCGGTGACGCTCACTGTCGCCAACGCTATGAGTTGGGAAGACCTGAAGGTTCTACTACTGGAAGAATACTGCCCAAGGGGCAAAATGCAAAAGCTTGAGCAGGAGCTCTGGAATCTGAAAATGACTGGGTCTGACCTAGTCGCCTATACAGCTAGGTTCAACGACCTCGCTGCACTGTGCCCTACCATGGTCAACCCAGAATCAAAGAAGGTTGAAAGGTACATTTGGGGGTTGTCACCCCAGATTCAATGGCATGTCCTAGCTTCTACCCCTGTTACCTACAACAACGCTAAACGCCTGGCTCAGCGAATCATCGACCACAGAGTAAAACATGGTACCATTTCAACAATCGCAAATCCATCTAGGGAGGCTCAGGGCCAGAGTAGGCCTTGGAACAAAAGGAGGGGACAAAACCTCTAGGAAAACCCCAAGAAACAACAAGTAATAGCGACCCACACTATGACTGTACCTGCCAACCCTGCCCCCACAAGCTCATATAATGGAAAACTTCCTAAGTGCAACCGATGCAACTTCCACCACCACGGTCCTTGTCATGATCTTCAATGCACCAAGTGTAATAAGAAGGGACATAGAACCCACTATTGCAAAGAGCCAACCCAACCATCCGTCCCCACTGCTAATACCGGGGTAAGCCGCGCCTGCTTTGAGTGCAGAGACACGGGGCACTACCGCAGGGACTGCCCAAAGGCAAACAACCGGAATACCGGCAGAAGGGGCCGAGTTTTCGCAATGGGACAAGATGAAGCCATTGCGGACCCTACTGTTGTTACGGGTACGTTTCTTCTCGATAACTCGTATGCATGCATTTTGTTTGATAGTGGAGCGGAAAGGAGTTTTGTGAGTCACAACTTTAAAGGCCTGCTAAAATCAATACCACAATCATTAAGTGAACCATTCATCGTAGAAATGGCCAACGGGAAAACCGAAGGCACTAAGGAGATATACTTAAACTGCACCCTTACTTTAAAACGATAATCCCTTTTCAATCAAACTCATTCCAGTATCGATTAAGAGTTTCGATGTCATCGTTGGCATGGATTGGCTGAGTTCTCATCATGCGGACATTCTATGTTACGATAAGGCCGTTCGCCTTGATCTGCCAACCGGCGAAACATTCATTGTCTTGGGCAACAAACCCAGTACCACTCTTCGTATCATCTCAAGTATCCAAGCTCAGAAATGCCTACGCAAGGAGTGTCACGCGTTTTTGGCACATGTTGTAGATGTGAAACGCGAAGTCCAGGACATCAAGAATGTGCCTGACGTATGCGATTTTCCTGACGTTTTTCCCGAGGACCTTCCGGGAATACCTCCCGCGAGACAAGTTGAGTTCAGAATCGATCTGGTTCCCGGAGCTACCCCAGTAGCCAAAGCACCCTATCGATTAGCCCCAGCAAAGATGCAAGAGCTATCTAGCCAACGGAATGAACTACTTGAAAAAGGATTCATCAGGCCGAGCTTCTCGCCATGGGGAGCACCCGTGTTGTTCGTGAAAAAGAAGGATGGATCATTCAGAATGTGCATCGACTACCGAGAACTCAACAAACTTACCATCAAGAATCGATACCCCCTACCCCAAATCGATGACTTATTCAACCAACTCCAAGGAGCCAACTACTTCTCCAAGATCGATCTAAGGTCAGGATATCACCAGCTGCGAGTCTTAGAGAGTGATGTTCCCAAGACGGCCTTCCGAACGAGATACGGACATTACGAGTTTGTAGTGATGCCGTTCGGACTAACCAATGACCCGACCGTATTCATGGATATAATGAATCGGGTATGTCGTCCATTCTTGGATAAATTTGTGATAGTATTCATAGACGACATACTCATTTATTCAAAGAATAAAGAAGAGCATAGTCAACATCTGAGGCAAGTTTTAGAGACATTACGGACTGAGAGACTATATGCAAAATTCTCAAAATGTGAGTTTTGGATTAGAAAGGTGGACTTCCTCGGTCACGTGGTCAGCAAGGAAGGAATCCACGTGGATCCATAAAAAATCAAGGCTATCAAAAACTGGTCTGCACCAACTACACCAACAGAAATTCACCAATTTCTAGGTCTTGCTGGTTATTATCGAAGGTTCATTCAGAATTTCTCCAGCATCGCAAAGCCTCTTACCGCCTTAACCCAGAAAGGTGTGACCTACAATTGGGGAGAAAAGCAAGATGCTGCATTTCAGACTTTGAAACAGGCCCGTTGCAGTGTGCCCATCCTTTCTCTTCCAGAAGGGACCGAAGATTTTGTGGTGTATTGCGACGCTTCGAAGCAAGGGCTGGGCTATGTACTAATGCAAAGGGGAAAGGTTATTGCATATGCCTCACGACAACTGAAAACGCATGAGGTCAACTACACCACTCATGATTTAGAACTTGGGGCGGTGGTCTTCGCTCTTAAAATCTGGAGACACTACCTATATGGTACCAAATGCACTGTCTTTACAGACCACAAGAGCCTACAACACATCTTCGACCAGAAGGAGTTGAACATGAGACAGCAACGTTGGGTCGAATTGCTCAACGACTACGAATGTGAGATTCGCTGTCATCCAGGAAAGGCAAACGTCGTGGCAGATGCCCTTAGTCGTAAGGAGTACTCTGGCCGAAGAGTGAAGTCATTAGCTATGTCGATCCATTCGCACCTGTCAACACAAGTCAAGGAATCTCAAATAGAGGCCTTGAAACCCGAAAACGTGATAGGTGAGACCCTTAGGGGAATGGACAAGAATTTAGAAATCGAGAGTGACGGAGCACGCTACCTCATGAACCGAATATGGACACCCAAGTTTGGTGGACTTAGATAGGTAGTTATGAGCGAGGCACACAAGACTCCATACTCCGTACATCCCGGGTCAGACAAGATGTATCTAGATCTCAAGCAACTCTACTGGTGGCCAAACATGAAAGCAGAGATCGCTACATATGTGAGCAAGTGTTTGACTTGCGCCAAGATAAAAACAGAACACCAGAAACCCTCAGGGCTGCTCCAACAACCTGAAATTCCTGAGTGGAAATAGGAGCAGATTTCCATGGACTTCATAACGAAACTGCCCAAAACTCAGGGTGGCCAAGATACTATTTGGGTAATCATCGATAGATTAACCAAGTCCGCTCATTTCCTACCGATCAAGGAAACTGATAAAATGTAAAAGCTATCAAGAATCTACATCCGAGAGATCGTACGACTCCATGGAGTGCCAATGTCTATCATCTCGGATAGAGACAGCAAATTCACGTCTAGATTCTGGCAATCATTGCAAAAATCCATGGGAACAAGATTGGACATGAGTACAGCCTATCACCCCCAAACTGACGGACAGAGTGAAAGGACGATCCAAACCTTGGAAGACATGTTGCGAGCATGTGTAATCGAATTTGGTAAAGCATGGGATGTTCACTTACCTTTGGTCGAGTTCTCTTATAACAACAGTTATCATACTAGTATCAATACTGCTCCATTTGAAGCCCTTTACGGCCGTAAGTGCAGATCACCTCTATGCTGGACGGAAGTGGGCGACACACAATTAGCAAAAGGTCTAGTCCCTAATAGCACCCTCACTGGTCTGAAGATCATTAGAGAAACTACTGAAAAGATCGTGCAAATACGAGAACGACTGAAATCCTCGAGGGATAGGCAAAAGAGCTATGCCGACAAAAGACGTAAACCCTTGGAATTTCAGATTGGCGATTGTGTACTACTGAAGGTCTCACCCTGGAAGGGCCTGATACGCTTTGGAAAACATGGGAAGCTAAATCCTAGGTACATTGGATCCTTCAAAATCATTTCAAGAGTTGGTCCAGTGGCCTACAAACTCTGACTTCCAATTGAGCTTAACAAAGTACATCCAGTACTCCACGTATCAAACCTGAAGAAGTGTTTGTCCGACGAAACACTTGTAATTCCACTCGATGAGATCGAACTAAATGAAAATCTTAACTTTGTGGAAGAACCCGTCGAGATCATGGATAGGGAAGTTAAACGAACTAAACAGAGTCACATTCCAATAGTAAAGGTCCGATGGAATGCTAAGAGGGGACTAGAGTTCACTTGGGAATGAGAAGATCAAATGCAACAGAAGTATCCACACCTCTTCCTCAGCCCCTAAGACTCTTCTTTTGTATTAAATTTTCGGGACGAAATTCCCTCTAACGGGGGGATGATGTAACAGCCCGTCATTTCAAGTCAGTAAAAATCGAGTCCTGTAACCTCTTTGAGAAAGGAATTAGAATATCATCGAAAAATGAAGTATTCAGAAACTCTATTTGGAGTACGCTATATGGTAGGTATCGTCTTAAGGTTTCCAAACATATAAATAACACAAAAATCCGAGTTATAACGAAGAAGTTATGACCATTCTATGTTTTCCGACAAAAACCGGCAATACGAAGTTACGTAAAAACGCAAAGTTTCAATAAAACACTTTCTGACCTTAGGTGTCTAAATGAAAGTCATAGATATCGTTAAACTACAAACGTGCATAAAAAGAACGCTCAAATCGGACATCGTATGAAAAAGTTATGAATTTTTAAAGAAATTCCTTAATCACGTCATTTTAATAAATAAATAATAAAAATAATTTCGTAATTTGCCGACAGAATCTAAACGAAACTTGTAGATCTTAGTCTCACCTACGCGTGCATATAAAGAAAGTCAAAAACAGAGTTCGTATGAAGGAGATATGAATTTTTGAAGTTTGATAAATAATTAATATATATTTTTATTCAAAAATTCGGTATTATCCGAAGCCTGAGTCACGCGCGTACGCCCAGCGTACACGAGTACGCCCACCGTACTCGAGGCCACGGCCTCGGATCGTCCACGTCGCCCCTATGCGAGCCTACCCCCCGTCCCGTCCGAAGCGCGATGCAGTCGAGGACTCGCTCACGCGTGACGTACGCGTACGCCCCGCGTACGAGGCGGTTCCAGCCCCTATAAAAGGGATGCGAGGGTTCCCGGAAAAATGGCTCATTCTCTCTCTCTTTTCTTTCGTTTTGCCTCATTTTCCATGCTCGCACTACCCTGAAGCCCTGGTCATTTTGTGCAAGTCCCGAAGGTCGATTTTACTCCCGAGAAATCCCGAGAATCCCGAGGAAAATCCGTTTCCCGAGACGAAACTCTGCCCGGTTTTCCATCTTGCTATCTTCAAACTTTCAAGTGAGTTCATACCCCTTTCAAACACACTTTAAATACATTTTAAAAGCTTTTATACTCTTTTAGGGGGGGGGGGGGGGAATACAAGTAAACATACGGTTATTATCGTGTATTTTATAAAGTTTCACTTCGCTTGTTTTACCGAATAAATCACTTGGAACTCATTACTATTATGGAAAACTCTTTTCATACTTTGTGTGCATTAGACTTATGCAAAGTATATAATGAGTTCAAAGTACCTTTCATTGTTAAGTCGTTTTATACATTCTTAAAACTTATGATTTATGTTTTGTCAAACATTGTGAAAAAGGATAAACTTTGCATACAAAAACTATCACTTTAATACAGGCTTAGTTGAGAATCCATGAGACGTGTATATCTTCAAACGTTACTTTTCTTTATTAGAAAGTAATGCTGCAAGTCCTGTCTATAACCAGAGTCTCCCGTTCGGAGAACGTGTCAAATGTGTATAGATCTATACGGGAAGTCATGATCCCGCGCCCTGACTGTTAGCTACAGTCTGTCCTTTGGGGTGACAGTTGTCATAACGCTGCGACGCCTGAAGAACGTCGTTACAGGCATATTATGTTTAGTATGGTTATAAAACTCATCGGATATACAATTATTATGGTATGATGATTTTATGAACGAGTGACTGTTAAAACTATTCTTCATCTAACAAATGCGATCTTTGTATAGCTTTATTATATAAAACTATGACACAACTTTTAAGAACGTCGTTTTCTTGCGATTTTCGGTCTTAGAGACTGCCAGTCATGTTAGGAAAATAAGGGTTTTCCCGTATACAAACCAAACAACTAATAGGAAGATAAGGGATTTTCCTGGTGCAATTATTTACAACTTATGACACGAACATTCATATGCATTTCATACTTTTATAAGAAAATAAGGGTTTTTCTTGGAAGACACAACAAATCATATCTCAACCATTAGGGAAAATATGAGATTTTCTGGATCTAATACATTCATTTTCAACACAACAAGTCATAACTCTTCACACTTGAATTACTGAGTTTTCTGGAAAACATACACCCATTTTGGAATGGCATCCAATTTTTCTAAACTACTTACTCACTCACCAACTTAATTGTTGACACTTTTTCTTTGAATTAACTTGTATTCTCAGGGAACCACTAAGCAGGTTTGGGAATCAACTTTTGGGATTAACGCGCTGGCGTTAATTACTTCTTTTGAATGATGTTTATGTATTTATCTTTTGAACATGTAATGAATACAATTATGTAAACATCTTGGAAACTTTAATATATATGGTGGTGTGTACTTTCCTTTCTATGAACTGTTATGATACTGAATATGACGTCCTCCACCCCCGAACGTTTCCACCGTTCTGGTTTGGGGGTGTGACAATAGTTTCTTCTTTAGCTTCTCGAATGCTTCTTTATGCTTATCATTCCAAGCATAAGTAGCTCCTTTGTGGTTCAAAGCTGTCAACATAGTAGCGATCGAAGAAAAGCCTTGGATAAACCTTCGGTAATATCCGGCTAATCCCAAAAAGCTTCGGATCTCCGTGGGACTTTTCGGTTGTTCCCACTTCATCAAAGCTTCGATCTTCGCTGGATCAACCATTATCCCTTCTTGGTTGACCACATGACCCAAGAATTGGACTTCACTAATCCAAAACTCACATTTGGAGAACTTAGCATACAACTTCTCCTTCTTCAAGACTTCTAACACTTCTTGCAAGTGTCTGCCATGCTCCTCTTGGCTTTTCGAATAAATCAGAATGTCATCTATGAACACTATCACAGATTTATCAAGGAACGGATTACAAACTCTGTTCATTAAATCCGTGAATGTTGCTGGAGCATTGGTTAGTCCAAACAACATAACCAAAAACTCGTAGTCTCCATATCGGGTTCTGAATGTAGTTTTCTCTATATCCTGCTCTCTTACTTTCAGCTGATGATATCCTGACCTTAGGTTGATCTTCGAGAAATAGCTCGAACCTTGCAATTGATCAAACAGGTTATCAATCCTTGGCAACGGATATCTATTCTTTATTGTTGCCTTGTTCAGCTCTCTGTAATCAATGCACATTCTCATACTTCCATCTTTCTTCTTCATGAATAACACCGGAGCTCCCCAGGGCGATGAACTAGGTCTAATGAAACCTTTGTCCAATAACTCCTGAAGTTGCATCATCAGCTCCTTTATCTCCGTCAGTGCTAATCGATAAGGTGCTTTTGCAATTGGCGTTGTTCCGGGTAACAAGTCAATACGGAATTCCACTTATCGATCAGGCGGTAATCCAGGAAGATCTTCGGGAAATACTTCCGGATAGTCACACACAACGGGACTATTCTGCATCACCTTCTTTTCCTTCTTAGCATCAATCACGAATGCTAAGTATGATGTACACCCCTTGGTCAAACATTTTCTGGATTTCATTAGAGAAATGATTCCAGAATTTACTCTACGTTTATCTCCATACACCATAAACGATTCCTTCCCTGGCGGGTTTACTTTAACTATCTTCTTCTTGCATAATATCTCGGCGTCGTTGGCGCTCAGCCAATCCATTCCCAGAACGACGTCGAAATCATTAAGTTCAATAGGCAATAATTCCTTGTGAAACTTATTCCCATTAAGGTCGATTAAGATGTTTTTCATACGATGGCTAACAGGTACAAACTGCCACTAGCAACTTCGACTAATAAAGCATTATCTAGTCTATCAATAGGCAAAGCTAGTTTTCTACCAAACTCATGCGAAATAAAGGAGTAGTTGGCTCCAGAATCAAACAAAATTTGAGCAGGTAATTCGTTTACGAGAAAGGTACCTGAAGCGACATCATCTTCATCTTTAGCAGCCTCAAGTGTCATTTGGAAGGCTCTCGCGTTCGGCTTTGGTGGAATGTTGGGCTTAACTACCTCCTTCTTCTTCGGACAGTCTTTCAAAATGTGCCCCTCTTCATTGCAACCAAAACACATCCTTTTGTTGTACGGACACTCATTCGCAAAATGCCTAATTTTTCCACACTTGTAGCAGGTTACATCCTCACTACAATTCCCAAAGTGCTTTTTCTTACACTTATCACACCATTTCGCTTCGCCTCCTTTTCCTCCAAACTTTTTCGAATCAGATTTCGAAAATTTGCTTCTCTTACCGGAACCAGTTGTTCCCTCAAAATTTCTCTTCTCAACGTTGTCGGTGCTTCTTCCCCTAATCATGTTCTCAACAGACTTGGCAGCCCAAATAGCTGCCTCTAGAGTAGGTGCCTGACGAACTGGCACTGCGTACTCCCATGAGAGTCCCTTTGCATACCGGTAAACCTTTGTCAACTCATCCGGAACGATGCACAAAGCAAACTCCATATTATCAGTAAAGTTATTAGTGTATTCATCAACTGACATGCTGCCTTTCGTTAATGTCAGAAACTTGTTCTACAATTCCAACAAATTTTGAGCCGAGTAGAACTTGCGGTTGAACTGCACCAAGAATTTTGCCCATGTCAATTGCAGTGGCTCATTAGGGCTTAAAGTTTTCCCTAGAGTGTTCCACCAACGAACGGATCCACCTCGGAACTGACGTACAATGAACGTGGTCTGCAACTTGCCTCTGCAGCCACAAGTCATAAAGGCTAACTCCATTTCGGAGATCCAATCCATCACTCCGATCGGGTCCTCCTTTCCAGTGAAGGTCGATGGTTTGCAAGTCAGAAAGTCCTTGTACTTGCATCCCATTCCATCATTCCTTCCATCATGGTTGTTTTGCCTAACTATCGGTGGGTTGGCTTGACCAACAGACCCACTGAAGTTTCCACCTTCCAAGTGCCCTTCATTTATTTCGGGCTCTTCCACATGAATTGACAGTTCTTCACGATTCCTGTTGAAGGAACCGCCTAGTCTCCTCTATTTGACGATCCAACATTGTTTGAATCATCATTTGTACACCAGCCATTGTTATTGGCTCCGGTGCTACAGCTACAACAGGTAATTGTTCAATCACTGGTGGTTGATTCCTGTTTTCATTAGCATTTCCAACTCCACTTCTTGTTCTCACCATTTTTGATCTACACACCGAATAAAGTGAAATTAGATCCTTATTCACGATAGATATTCAAATCATCCTTATCACTCTGAAACGTTTACATGCTAGTTCTAAATTCGTAGACGTACGCTTAGAATCCTACACACATAAGGTTTCTAGATCCGATCGGCAACAGACCATAGATCCGAACAAATAATATCATATATGGCAACATATAACATTTAGCACATAAAAGCATTTTAGGCAACTTTCCTAAAATAAACTAGTGCTCGTGTCTAAAACATAACCGACACATATCGCAAAACTTCACTTAGCATTTTAAGTTTAAGTCTAGAAATCCTACAAATTCCCAGTTCGCTTAAACTAATGCTCTGATACCAACTGTGACATCCCCAAAATCTCTGTCACACCCCGAAAACCGAAGGCGGAATACATTTCCGGGGTTGACTACCACGTTGAGTATCAAATCCAATGTACATAGTAAGTAAAGTAAAACAACCATTACATTACATAATAAAAGTTTTACAGTTGTTTCAAAAGTAAAGTTTGTACAGTTGTGATACATAGTATATATAGACAAAATGTAACGGGTCTTCATGTACACCGTCTTCGAGCAAAAGGATCTTCGGGTACCTGTTCTAACGTCGACCTGAGAACACAAGCGGTTTGAAAATCAGCATAAAGCTGGTGAGTTCATAAGCGGTTTTGTTTTATGAAAACATATCGGTTTCCTTTCTGTTTCTAAAATGTTATGAACACCAAGAAAATCCCATATTTTCTTAATAGTTGGTTATTGTTTCACAAATGTAAAGTATGATAAGTTTGTACGCTGAAAACATGTTTATTCATGTGAAAATGTATAGTTGGTCATCTGACTGGTTAAACTGTTCTGTTTTCGTATCATGTGTTACCAGGAAAGTCCCATACTTTCCTTATTGTATATTACAAATTGTAAAAGATGTAATGTTATCCGATTTGATATTCTTTCTAGTTATGTAATTGTTATCCAGGAAAGCCCCATGCTTTCCTGCGTGTATGTACCTTATGTAAACGATGTGAAAGATGTAAAAGATGTAATCGTGATCAGGTTCCATGTTTTTCCCCAGGAAAGTCCCGTACCTTCCTGAATGTTAGTTACAGTAAGTAAAAGATGTAAAAGATGTAAACGATGTATAAAGTAATCCATTATTACTGTAAGTAAATCTCTGTTATCCTAATTGCGAGTTCCATAACCATACAATAGACTGAAACCTGTGGCAATAAGGTCCACATGTGGCAATAAGTCGTCCACATACTTATGACTTTCGTCACCCTTGAACCATTTCGGTTCGGTTGTAGCTAGCAGCCAGGTGTGGGGTAGTCAGCCCCGTATAGATCTATACACTCAAGTCACGCTCTCTAAATACCAGAGATTCTGGTTATGGGTGTAGTCCTCCACTCGCATAACCTGGGTGGAGTGTTCTCCGAGGACGTGTCTCCAATCATACAGGAATAACAAATTTACTAGTAATAATATGTTAGTCCTCCACTCGCGTATGTGTGTGGAGTGTTACCGAGGACAAAACAGTGTACAGGTATTATGTTCAAATGTTTTGATGTCATGCTTTTAACTGATAAAATGTGGAAAAACCATTTGTGAAATATATGTAAAACACACTAGTTTAAAGACCTATTTCACAAATATATGTTACTTGATCTGTATGTTCAAGTGGTTATCGGATATGTAATCAGTAATAAAAGCATATAAGTATGAAACACACATTTGAAAACATGTTTTGAGTACAAGAATTCCCTTGCACTTTGCTTGTGTTCCCCCCTGAAAACAGTGAAAACAGTGGAAAAAGGGTAGGGGTATGAACTCACCGGACTCGGAAACGTGTCGGTTTTGAATGCTATACGTTGGTTCGGGGTTTGATTACTCGCGATGATCCTATGTAAAATGATATAATGTCCATATATATACAATTAGATATACATTCACTAATCATATGGAACATTACACTCCAATGAGGTTAAACACCTCAAAACGAGCGTTTGGAGTGACCCGGGTGACATCTTCGGACTTGTAATGACACTAGGGACTTGGGACTTGAGTTTACTCCCCGTAAGTAAACATTTAAATGAGTTTACAACTATGGAACACACACATACATGAGTTTACGGCCGTAAACTCATGTGGGTGTGGTTTTGATGGTTTAAGGGCTCAAATGGACATAGGGGTTGCTAGAATGGATTATCTAAATTGCATTGGAACACTTGGAATGAATTTAAATCATCAAAATGATTATTATATGGGAGTTTACGGCCCAGTATAGGCTCCTGGCCGTAAACTCTAATGTAGGGTCATACAAAGTGTTTCAAGGTCTAGAACTTGCATAGAATGGCTTCTAAAATTCATCTAAAGGCTTTAGGAGTGTTTAGTTTGCATTCTAACACCAAAAGTTTTGGAGTTTATGGCCCAAGAACAAGCCTTGGCCGTAAACTCTTAGAAACCCCACAAATGATGTGTTTTAGGCCCTTAAAGTATTTTTGGTTGGTCGCTTGATTTATTACAAGGCTTTTGGTGGTGTTAGATGGCTTTCTAACACTTTAGAATTGGATTTATGTCACATTTTGGGGAGTTTACGGCCCAAGCACTATCCTTGGCCGTAAACTCACGTAAGTCCCCCAAATTTCATGTTTCAAGTGTCCAAAAGCTTACACCAAGGTCCTATAATTCATACCTAAGTCATAGAAGTGATTTGGAAGGGTTAATTGGCTCAAAAACCCTTTGAATATGAGTTTACGGCCCAAGAATGATCCTTGGCCGTAAACACACTTTTGTCCCTCAAAATCCATGTTTTACATGTTATAAGTTCTTTCCTTTAAGCCATTATGTCATATCTAGTGTCCAACTATGCAAAGGAAGGGTTTTAGGGCTTAAAAACCCTTGATATATGAGTTTACGGACCATGAAGGTTCCATGGCTGTAAACTCATGAATGTTGTCCTAATTTATGTTTTGAACTCGAATTTGAAGGCCAAATATGTTATAGGTTAAGGCTAGGAAGATACCTTAGAGATTAGAAGCCTTAATTTTGAGTTTTGATCCCTTAAACTTGGATTAGGAGAGAGGTGGGTAGTGTTTAGTGGTAATTTGACCAAAGGCTTCAAATGAAGTCTTAAACACGTTTATGTAGTGTTTAAGTTTTGGACACGGTGGAATTCTACCCGATACCGACGTTAGACGGGGTTTTTGGTCGTACCCGATTGAGTTATCGTAACCCGATACGGTAATTTCTAGAAATATTCCGATCACTAAAGTTGGGTGTTAAAATGATTTCTAAATGTATTAAGACACCCATTAAGTCATTTTAAATGTGTACTAAATAATGACTTAATTAAACGGAAGATCGGAAATCGGAATCGGAACGACGATCGGTTGCGTGAATTGTATTATGAAAGAATTACATTAAAATGATGCGGAAATTTCGGGTTGTTACATTATCCCCCCGTTAAAGGGAATTTCGTCCCGAAATTCAAGTTTAGAACATAAGAAAAGATACAAATCATGGATAAGAAAAGAGTTGTGGATACTTCTGTTTCATTGAATCTTCCCGTTCCCAAGTGAATTCCGGTCCCCGCTTGGCATTCCAGCGAACCTTCACTAACGGGATGCGACTTTGTTTTGTACGTTTGACTTCTCGATCCATGATTTCGATCGGTTCCTCCACAAAGTTGAGGTTTTCATTGATTTCGATCTCGTCTAAGGGAATTGTTAGGGTTTCATCGGATAGGCACTTTTTGAGATTTGAAACATGGAAGACAGGATGAATGTTACTGAGTTCATGAGGTAAATGAAGTTTATAGGCAACTGGACCGATCCTGGAGAGGATCTCAAAGGGTCCAATGTACCTCGGATTAAGTTTCCCACGCTTACCAAAGCGTACAGTGCCTTTCCAGGGCGAGACTTTTAACAGGACACGGTCTCCAACCTGGAATTCTAGTGGTTTCCGACGATTATCAGCGTAACTCTTTTGACGATCACGTGAGGCTTTAAGTCGGTTACGGATTTGAATGATCTTTTCGGTGGTTTCGCGGATGATTTCAGGACCAGTGAGAGCACTGTCGGGGACTCGATTCCTGGCTAACTGTGTATCCCCCACCTCGGCCCAGCACAGAGGGGATCTGCACTTACGACCGTATAGGGCTTCGAACGGAGCAGCCCTAATGCTGGTGTGGTAACTGTTGTTGTACGAGAATTCGATCAAGGATAGATGTGTATCCCACGACTTTCCAAAGTCAATGACACATGCCCGAAGCATGTCCTCCTGGGTTTGGATTGTTCTCTCACTCTGTCCATCGGTCTGGGGATGATATGCCGTGCTCATATCTAGTTTGGTTCCAAGGGCTTTCTGAAGGGATTGCCAGAATCTGGAGGTAAACCTACTATCTCGATCAGAGATAATGGATACAGGTACACCGTGAAGACGTATTACCTCCTGGATGTAGGTTCGCGCGAGTCTCTCTATCTTGTATGATTCTTTGATCGGAATGAAGTGAGCTGATTTTGTCAAACGATCGACAATTACCCAAATGGTATCGTACCCACTAGAACACTTGGGTAGTTTGGTGATGAAGTCCATGGTAATCATCTCCCATTTCCACTCGGGAATCTCGGGTTGTTGGAGCAGACCTGAAGGTTTCTGATGTTCGACCTTGACTTTGGCGCAAGTCAGACACTTGCCCACGAATGTAGCTATCTCAGCTTTCATGTTTGGCCACCAGTATTGCCTCTTGAGATCCAGGTACATCTTGTCCGAACCCAGGTGAACAGAGTATTTAGTTCTGTGTGCTTCCTCCATGACTATTTCCCTGAATCCACCGGATTTGGGAATCCAGATTCGATTCATGAAACAGTGAACTCTGTCACCTCTGATCTCGAGTTTCTTTTCCATCCCTCTCAAGGTTTCATCTGACACGTTCTTGGGTTTGAGGGTTGTTAACTGGGCTTCTCGGATTTGCATGGGTAGATTGGAATGGATGGTCATCGTCTGGTTCCTCACTTTGTGGCCTGCACTATCCTTTCGGCTAAGAGCATCTGCTACCACATTGGCCTTGCCGGGGTGGTAACGGATTTCACACTCATAATCACTGAGTAATTCTACCCATCGCCGTTGCCTCATGTTTAAGTCTTTCTGATTAAAGATGTGCTGCAGGCTCTTGTGATCGGTGAAGATTGTGCACTTGGTTCCATAGAGATAATGTCTCCAAATCTTCAAAGCGAAGATTACTGCTCCTAGTTCCCAGTCATGTGTGGTATAGTTGACCTCATGAGTTTTCAGCTGTCTTGAGGCATAGGCAATCACCTTTCCTCTTTGCATAAGCACACAGCCTAAACCTTGATTAGACGCATCGCAGTAGACAACGAAGTCTTCTGTCCCTTCAGGCAGAGACAGAACAGGCGCGCTGCATAAGGCTCTCTTCAACGTTTGGAATGCAGTTTCTTGTTTATCATTCCAACAAAAGGGTACACCTTTCTGTGTTAGAGTAGTTAAGGGTTTGGCGATTTTGGAAAAGTTCTGAATGAATCGACGATAGTAGCCGGCTAGGCCCAAGAATTGACGAATTTCTGTGGGCGTTTTCGGTGCCGACCAACTCTCTATCGCTTTAATCTTGGAATGATCTACATGAATACCCTCCTCGCTTACCACGTGACCGAGGAAAGTTACCTTCCGTAACCAGAATTCACATTTGGAAAATTTCGCGTATAGCTTTTCGGATCTAAGGGTTTCCAACACTAGTCTCAAGCGTTGCTTGTGTTCTTCTTCGCTTTTAGAGTATACGAGGATGTCGTCAATGAACACGATAACAAATTTGTCTAAGAAGGGACGGCACACCCGGTTCATTAGATCCATGAACACAGCCGGTGCATTGGTTAGACCGAAGGGCATCACTACGAATTCGTAGTGTCCATACCGAGTCCTAAAAGCTGTCTTGGAAACATCATTCTCCTGGACTCGTAACTGATGGTACCCTGACCGAAGGTCTATCTTAGAAAAGTAGCTGGCTCCCTGCAATTGATCGAAGAGGTCGTCTATTCTTGGAAGAGGATATCGGTTCTTAACGGTTAACTTGTTCAGTTCACGATAATCGGTACACATCCGAAAGGATCCATCTTTCTTTTTGACGAACATAATCGGAGCTCCCCAGGGTGAGGAACTTGGTCTAATGAATCCTTTATTGAGCAACTCGTTGAATTGACTGGATAACTACTGCATTTCTTCCGGAGCTAAGCGATACGGGGATTTTGCTACAGGAGTAGCTCCAGGAATTAGGTCAATACGGAACTCGACCTGACGTTCGGGAGGAATTCCTGGGAGTTCTTCGGGAAACACATCGGGAAAGTTACAGACTTCGGGGATGCTCGCAAGGTCTCTAACTTCTTGTTTCTCGTTGATCACATGAGCTAAGAATGCAACACACTCCTTTCGAAGGAGCTTTCGAGCTTTGATGCAAGAAATGATATGAAGGTTGGAACTGGGTTTATCGCCATAGATTACGAGAGTTTGATTCGAAGGAAGATTGAGACGGATAGCTTTTTCGTAACAAAGAATGTCAGCATGATTGGGACTCAACCAATCCATGCCAATGATAACATCAAAGCTCTTAATGGAAACGGGCATGAGAGCTATAGGAAATGAGTGATCATTTAAGGTAAGCGTACAGCCTATGAATACATCGTTAGCACTTTCTTTCTCACCGTTAGCCATCTCGATGGTAAACGTTTCAGTTAGTGGTTGAGGATTTGGTTTTAGATTACGTTTGAATGCATGACTAACAAAACTCCTTTCAGCACCCGAATCGAAAAGAATACTAGCATATGAGTTGTCGAGAAGGAACGTACCCGAAACAACAGTGGGATCAGCAACTGCTTCCTCCCGTCCCATGGTTAGAACCTTCCAGTATTATCAGCAGTTGACTTCTTGGGACAATCCCTTTTAAAGTGCCCAACTTCACCACAGTTGTAGCAGGCTTGACTAACACCTGCTCCTGATGATTAGTTAGCTGATTGGGTAGGAGTTCTGCAGTACCTAACTGTGTGCCCTTTCTTACCACAGTTGGTGCAAGATAATTCTCGGTAGGGACTAGGATGATGATGGTATTTGCACTTATCACACAGAGGGAGGTTACCAGCATATTTACTGGTAGGAGTTGAGGCTGTGGATCCCATGGCAGAAACAGCAACAACAGGAGTAGTAGTAGCAGCATGGACTGCTACCGTCTGTTGTTTCTTGGATGATCCTTGAGAAGATTGACCTTTCTTCTTTTTCCAGAATTTCCTCTTTTCACCACTCCTTTGAGTCGGCTCAGAAGTGGTAGTGATTTCCTTAACATCGTTGTTGTGATCAATCAGAATTTATGATAAGGTCTTGGCACTATCATAGATATCCGGACGAGCAGCCAAAACGTGACTGTTTATTGGTTGAGATAATCCCCAAACGAATCTTTCGATCTTTTTGTTTTCAGGAGTGACTAACCCCGGGCAGAGAAGTGCGAGATCATCAAATCGGGAAGTATATGCAGCAATGTCGGAACCTTTCATCTTCAAGTTCCAGAGCTCATGCTCTAATTTCTGCATTTCACCACGGGGGCAGTACTCGGCAATGAGAAGTTCCTTCATGGCCTCCCAGCCCATGGCATTGGCTACGGGTAAGGTTAGAGATTTGACTCGGCCATTCCAATAAGTCAAGGCTTTATCCACGAAAGTACAGGCTGCGAATTTGACTTTATCGGACTCCGCACAAGCACAGATTTCAAAGATGGACTCAATTTTCTCGAACCATCGAGATAAGGAAATGACACCTCCAGCGCCATTAAAGGATGTTGGTTTTGCGTTCATGAAATCCTTGTAGGAACCCCCTCTTTGATGTCCCTGGCTACCTTCAGGGTTTTGAGATTAAGAACCACCACTTGAACCACTAGGGTTCATTTGTGACATAGCTGCTACCATCGTAGCTGTCATCATCGTCTGGAGTGATGCTAGGTCAAACTGGGGAGGAGGTGGTGGCGAAGAAGGATTGTCGTTGTTCTTTGAGCTAGGTCTCTTTCGGGGAGGCATCTTGATCTAATAAGATCAAGAAAGAGAGGATGGTAAGTCCTCTACATTGAATCGATAGATATGACAGTTATATGATTCGAGTAAGCGATAAAGCAGGAAAGAGTTATCGAACAGATAATTTATCGTTAAGAACAATCACAGAAAGTCACTCGAATAAGGATTACTACAGAGGATCGAGGTCGAGAAATACTCCCATAGTATTTCATGAATTGTTTACGACGATGATTCGATATTTGGGATATTAGGGTAAGTTTTAGGCATGCCACATACCACAGTCACTCCCAAGCACATGTTGGCCGTGTCTCGAATGAATATAGTTGGCCAGGCTATATTGACCCTAGACACGACTACATAACTGCCCAGGTTTAACCGTAGTACACAACACCCATTTACTTATGTTCTGTTCTACTTGTGGTTACGGATGACGACGGTTCGGTATACTTGTATACTTTTGAAAATACTTGTAGTTTGAAGATACTTTTAGTTCAGAGCACTTAGGCCCTTTAGTGTTTATAGTTTTATACCATGTAAGGTTTGGTATACTTCATTCACTATAAACAAGGGCTCTGATACCAATCTGTCACACCCCGAAAACCGAAGGCGGAATACATTTCCGGGGTTGACTACCACGTTGAGTATCAAATCCAATGTACATAGTAAGTAAAGTAAAACAACCATTACATTACATAATAAAAGTTTTACAGTTGTTTCAAAAGTAAAGTTTGTACAGTTGTGATACATAGTATATATAGACAAAATGTAACGGGTCTTCATGTACACCGTCTTCGAGCAAAAGGATCTTCGGGTACCTGTTCTAACGTCGACCTGAGAACACAAGCGGTTTGAAAATCAGCATAAAGCTGGTGAGTTCATAAGCGGTTTTGTTTTATGAAAACGTATCGGTTTCCTTTCTGTTTCTGAAATGTTATGAACACCAAGAAAATCCCATATTTTCTTAATAGTTGGTTATTGTTTCACAAATGTAAAGTATGATAAGTTTGTAAGCTGAAAACATGTTTATTCATGTGAAAATGTATAGTTGGTCATCTGACTGGTTAAACTGTTCTGTTTTCGTATCATGTGTTACCAGGAAAGTCCCATACTTTCCTTATTGTATATTACAAATTGTAAAATATGTAATGTTATCCGATTTGATATTCTTTCTAGTTATGTAATTGTTATCCAGGAAAGCCCTATGCTTTCCTGCGTGTATGTAACTTATGTAAACGATGTGAAAGATGTAAAAGATGTAATCATGATCAGGTTCCATGTTTTTCCCCAGGAAATTCCCGTACCTTCCTGAATGTTAGCAGCCAGGTGTGGTCCTCTACTCGCGTCACGCTCTCTAAATACCAGATATTCTGGTTATGGGTGTAGTCCTCTACTCGCGTAACCTGGGTGGAGTGTTCTCCGAGGACGTGTCTCCAATCATACAGGAATAACAAATTTACTAGCAATAATATGTTAGTCCTCCACTCGCGTATGTGTGTGGAGTGTTACCGAGGACAAAACAGTGTACAGGTATTATGTTCAAATGTTTTGATGTCATGCTTTTAACTGATAAAATGTGGAAAAACCATTTGTGAAATATATGTAAAACACACTAGTTTAAAGACCTATTTCACAAATATATGTTACTTGATCTGTATGTTCAAGTGGTTATCGGATATGTAATCAGTAATAAAAGCATATAAGTACGAAACACACATTTGAAAACATGTTTTGAGTACAAGAATTCCCTTGTACTTTGCTTGTGTTCCCCCCCTGAAAACAGTGAAAACAGTGGAAAAAGGGTAGGGGTATGAACTCACCGGACTCGGAAACGTGTCGGTTTTGAATGCTATACGTCGGTTCGGGGTTTGATTACTCGCAATGATCCTATGTAAAATGATATAATGTCCATATATATACAATTAGAGATACATTCACTAATCATATGGAACATTACACTCCAATGAGGTTAAACACCTCAAAACGAGCGTTTGGAGTGACCCGGGTGACATCTTCGGACTTGTAATGACACTAGGGACTTGGGACTTGAGTTTACTACCCGTAAGTAAACATTTAAATGAGTTTACAACTATGGAACACACACATACATGAGTTTACGGCCGTAAACTCATGTGGGTGTGGTTTTGATGGTTTAAGGGCTCAAATGGACATAGGGGTTGCTAGAATGGATTATCTAAATTGCATTGGAACACTTGGAATGAATTTAAATCATCAAAATGATTATTATATGGGAGTTTATGGCCCAGTATAGGCTCCTGGCCGTAAACTCTAATGTACGGTCATACAAAGTGTTTCAAGGTCTAGAACTTGCATAGAATGGCTTCTAAAATTCATCTAAAGGCTTTAGGAGTGTTTAGTTTGCATTCTAACACCAAAAGTTTTGGAGTTTACGGCCCAAGAACAATCCTTGGCCGTAAACTCTTAGAAACCCCACAAATGATGTGTTTTAGGCCCTTAAAGTATTTTTGGTTGGTCCCTTGATTTATTCCAATGCTTTTGGTGGTGTTGGATGGCTTTCTAACACCTTAGAATTGGATTTATGTGACATTTTGGTGAGTTTACGGCCCAAGCACTATCCTTGGCTGTAAACTCACATAAGTCCCCCAAATTTCATGTTTCAAGTGTCCAAAAGCTTACACCAAGGTCCTATAATTCATACCTAAGTCATAGAAGTGATTTGGAAGGGTTAATTGGCTCAAAAACCCTTTGAATATGAGTTTACGGCCCAAGAATGATCCTTGGCCGTAAACTCACTTTTGTCCCTCAAAATCCAAGTTTTACATGTTATAAGTTCTTTCCTTTAAGCCATTATGTCATATCTAGTGTCCAACTATGCAAAGGAAGGGTTTTAGGGCTTAAAAACCCTTGATATATGAGTTTATGGCCCATGAAGGATCCATGGCCGTAAACTCATGAATGTTGTCCTAATTTATGTTTTGAACTCGAATTTGAAGGCCAAATATGTTATAGATTAAGGCTAGGAAGATACCTTAGAGATTAGAAGCCTTAATTTTGAGTTTTGATCCCTTAAACTTGGATTAGGAGAGAGGTGGGTAGTGTTTAGTGGTAATTTGACCAAAGGCTTCAAATGAAGTCTTAAACACGTTTATATAGTGTTTAAGTTTTGGACACGGTGGAATTCTACCCGATACCGGCGTTAGACGGGGTTTTTGGTCGTACCCGATTGAGTTACCGTAACCCGATACGGTAATTTCTAGAAATATTCCGATCACTAAAGTTGGGTGTTAAAATGATTTCTAAATGTATTAAGACACCCATTAAGTCATTTTAAATGTGTACTAAATAATGACTTAATTAAACGGAAGATCGGAAATCGGAATCGGAACGACGATCGGTTGCGCGAATTGTATTATGAAAGAGTTACATTAAAATGATGCGGAAATTTCGGGTTGTTATAATCTTGGCCATAAAAGACCGATTTTCATTTATGCTTTTAAAATAATTTCAGAGTAAATCCTTTTGATTTGAAAGAGTTGCGGAATTTGTTCCCAAAAACAAAACGTGATAAAATAATATTTACCAAAGCGTTTCATAAAAGAAATGTATTTTCATTATATAATCAAAACTCGGGATGTCATGTTCTAATACAGACCATAAAGCATAAACGATAACATTACAAGTCATTCAACAAATATATACATATACAAACTTGTAAACAAAACAACTTGATGGTTCATCCATCTTATGCCCTAGCACCACTTCCTGTAATACAAATAAAGGTGAGTGGGTCAGGCTTGGGAGCCTGGTGAGCATATAGGGTTTTCAACCCACAATAAATAATTATATTTAATTCCACCAATCAACAATAACCCAATTACCCATTCCCGTTATTCTCACTTTACGTCCCTAAAACAACTAACACAAGGGTCCTAGTCTTAGAATATTTCATCGGGGCGACAACACATGCATTCGGGGGTTTCCCGGCAATATATGTCAAATAAGGCAACCATGAGGGGGATGGAGTACAGCGAATGAACACCCAAGTTCATTAACACCTACAGGTGGCGAACCTACTAGCGTTCCACATGACTGTCTAGAAAAGTCTGTGGTCGTCATCTAAACTCCGCTAGATGACTGAATCAAAAACAACATCGAGGCCTCTCATCTGTTTATCACATGTCAACTATCTACCCATGTTCTACCCGACATATTAGTAGATAAAAATATATATTTTTATACATAGTTTAAAACCTGTATAACATTCTCATTCAATACATATTCCAAAACAACAGATGAGACACATACACATAACACGTATTTCATAGAGAATAAATCGTATCTATGAGATAGAAGAAAGTGAATATACATTCACACATATAACTCAAAATATACACATAACACGTATGTCTTATAAAATACTTCATAATTATGCGTTAGAAGAAAGTAACCACACAATCACTTGATCAGAAGATGATCGGACAACACTACGACTTGTAGAAGTAGTATTCTTCGGCAGATCTGGAAGATCTTCACAAAAACCGGACTCCTTGCGGACAGAGCTTCGGCTCGGGAATCGCACTTCTCGGGATCTTCGAGGCTTCGGGACTTGCTTCGGGGCTCAGGAATGATACCGGGGCTTCGGGATAATTCTTGCATGAAAAACAATGCAAAAACGTGAGAAAAAGAGAAGAAATGAGCAAACTACTCGGCTGCCCTCGACACCCTTTTATAGGGGCTGGAAGGTCGAATTACGCTGGGCGTAACTTGAGATTACACTGGGCGTAACGACGATAAGGTCGCTGACTACCGCCCTCCCCCCCCCCCCCCCTTCGGATAATATCGAAATATATATATGAATAAAATATCGAAAATATTTAATAAACTTCAAAAATTCATATCTTCCTCATACGGACTCCATTTTAGACGTTCTTTATATCCACACGTAGGTGAGACGACGATCTACAACTTTCGTTTAGACTCTGTCGGCTAATTTTGAGTTTATTTTTATTATTTATTTTTAGTAGGCCGGGACCGGAAAATTCCGTTATAAATTCATAACTTCTTTATCCGACGTCCGTTTTCGCCTATCTTTTTATCGGTTATAAAAACCGCTCGATCTCAAATCGAATATTCGGGTTGTATACTGCTAAGTCGAAACCTCGAAAAATCATAAATTTCTCATACGAAGTCAGATTTTGGCGTTCTTTTTATGCACACTCTCGGTTTAACGAACTCTAAGAATTCCGTTTAGATCACTAAGGCTAAATATTTCTCTAACGTAAATTTCACTTTTTACGTCATTCAGCGTTTGTCGGTTCTGTCGCGAAACTTCGACAGGTCATAACTTCTTCGTTATAACTCGGATTTCGGCATTCTTTATATCTTCGGAATCCTCGTTTCGACCACTACATCTTTATGAAAAGATATTGGGATTATCCCACACTTCAAATTTGATGCTTATTTTATTCTTAATTCATTAAATTATAATAATTAAGAAAATAAACACATAATTCACATAATACTCAAATATTTCACCATTAATACTTCAAAAAGAGTTACAAGGGTTAACCTAGACTATTACATCGATGATAATGCCTAGCTTGGAAACGCGGGCGTTACAGCATAAGATATGGATGAAGCTTAGTCTCTAGTTTTCAAGTGTGGCGAATTGGAATACAATTTTGTAAATCTGAGATACAATGATAATTAGCCGATGAGGTCTAAATGAAAGTTGTAGTACTCGTAAATACAAACACGTGCATATAAATAACATAGAAAACGGAGCTTGTACGCAGAATATACAGACGAAGTTTAGAAACTACTCTATGATTAAAACCCTATAAATAAAGGATGAATCCTTCATATTTTCTTCACACCATAAGCTCTCTTAACTACTAGAAAAACAGCCTTTTACGACGCTCACTGCACGTCGTAAAAGGCTCAGACGACGCGCAAATGCGCGTCAAGGAAGGCCCTGTCATAAAGAGAGACGACGCGCTTTGGCGCGTCGTCTATAGACAACGCGCTTTTACGACGCTCATTTACGACGCGCAATTACGATGCGCGTTTACGACACACAATGCGTATCAAGGAAGGCCCTGTCATAAAGGAAGACGACACGCGTTCGCGTGTCGTAACCTTACGACGCGCGTGTTAATGACACACAATGCGTATCAAGAAATCCCCTGTCAAGAAAGGCCATGTCATAAATGAAGATGACACATTTTTGCGTATCGTAAATTTAAATGTTTAAAAAAATAAATTTATATATTTATTAATTTTTAAATTAAATTTGCATTTAATTTCTCATAATAGAAATAAAACACCATATACAAAAAATACAATCCATTGCACAAAAATTAATGTCATACAAGATACAAAATAAAATACAATAAATAAGTAAGATAATTCATTGCATGAAATGTCAAATACAAGTAATCATCAGTAACTATATAACCTAATACTACATTGCTATCAAGGGACATCATCATAACTCACTGAAGGTCTTGGAACAATGTTCTCATCATCAACTCTTACACCAACCTTGCTTTAGTAGATGACTTTCACACAATCAATATTGAAATAGATGCTGCCCGGGCCACCATAGATGATGCCCGACCATTCCGAGTTCAAACTTCCACTGTTCGCTTCATCTCTGCTAACCTCTTTCTGCTTCAAGAACACAAAAGAAAATGAAACCATGAAAATATCACATGAAATTTAATACCCTCATAAAATGATATTAGGATTAAGGGAGTTGAAGGTACTTGTATTCTTTGAGGAAACAACTATCATCAAGATCATCTTCTAAATCTTTGAGTTCTTCTGTCTTTTTATCGATCCGAGATTTGGTTTTAGGTTTGGAATCTTCATCTTCTGCAGGAGTGAAGGGATCGGGTTTGAAGGCAGAGGGTTTAGGAGGTAAGTTCCTGAGTTTTCTTTGAATATCATCCCATTGAGTTGATACTCCTTCAACATCTTTGTAGACAAAGTGAAGATCAGCTTTATCACTTGGCTCCCAAGATCTCTACATGCATAAGGAATAATGGGTATTAAGACTTAAGAGATTACATGATAAAAGTTATAGAATCTGAATTACAATATAGATCATACCTTCATATATCTTTCCTGCCCATCAAAAGCCATTTGTAGTTTCAGCTGACTTCTGGTAGATGCTAGGATTTAAAAAAAAGCAATTAAGTTAGCTTTATCAAATTTAATACATGAATTTGGTAACTTTTTAAGGAAATTGATAAAATAGTAAGAACATGTGTCTCCAAAGAGCCAAAACCTCCTTCAGAACCAAGAATGTTGATTAGCTCTTCAAATCCTCCCATGATTGACTCAACGAGCGACTCAACATATAAAACTGCATCTCGACCAATTCTAGTTAACTGCATCAACCAATCAATATTCAGTAAATTTCCCTTCAAAATATAAAATAAAATTTACATATAAAATTTAGAGTAAGTTACACTTTCGGCCCCTGTTCCAAGTAAAGTTGGGAACAAGAACCAAAAATGTTACAAGCCTTCATTTCCAGTAGACCATTCCCTTCAGATAACAAGCCTTCTTTTCCAGTAGACACTGTTGCTTTCTCCAAATGTCTTATGTTAATTGAAGATCGTGCAGAAGTAACAATCATTAAAATTGATAACCAATCTTTACATAATTCCTGTTTATGTAATTTTTTTATACATTATATACATGAGTATAAATATAAATAAATAAAACAAAACCATGTCACATATTTGAATGGATTAAAATTAAAGATTATACTTACTGATAAATCACATGTAATTGTAGAGATATTTCCACCCTGTGGTTTTGGAATATTTTCAAGATGGTCAATTTTTTTTTTGGAAAAGCCCTATTAGAGTGGTGTCTAGGTCAAGAGCATGATATTAACTGCATTGTCAACTGTCATTCCAGGTATAACCTTCATCAACACTTGCACAACATATTCCCTCTTGTTGTAGTTGTCATTGTGTAGCATCACTCTATATGGTGGTGCCATTTTCCTTGATTTCCTAAAAAAACAAAAAAAAAAAAAGGTAAATCGACCTAATCTTTTACTATATGCATTTCAAACTTCATTGAAAGTGATACAATACCTCAAGTCAAATTCAGACTCTCTTCCAAGAGTTGTTTTCTCTATTACTGGCTTATCTAACACCCCGACACCGTTTTCCAGCCTTGGAGGCGCCATTGTCATAACTGTGATCCATTTTGTGCTTTGTTTATGAAGCAGGTATTTGTCCCCTGTGTATGGTAGAGTAATCCGTTTATGACAATTATTTCTTAGAGCAAAGTAACAATTATGATAAACAATAAATAAAAAAAATCACAAAGTAAAACATCCAACCTTCTTATTTTGATACTTAGTAAGTTGCAATGATTAAATTTTCAAACTTACATGGTATCAAGGATGTCATTCATAGGATTTAAACAATCATGGTTCCCAAGATTGGAATTCACACTGGTATCACACTTAGATTCTATAGCCTCAATTTGACCGCTGTCAGAATTATTGACCAACAGATCAGAAGTAGGATAGGATTCTGCTGATATCTGCAAGAAAAAAAGTTAAAGTTATTGTTAGATTCTCAAAGCCACCAATCTATAATCATCAATATACAATCACAAAGTTGATTATGTGACAACCTTTTCCATAGAATCAGGAGAAGACTGCCCCTGCTTATCTACAATGAAAGATTTATAATTTGGCTACCCTTAAAATCCCTTCCCTTCTCCACTTTTTCCTCTTTTTTCCTAGAATCCACACTCTCTTTCCCATTATGCCCCTGCTTATCTACAATGAAAGATTTATTATTTGCAGCAACAAACTCGTGTTTCTTTTGATGATTCTAATGGCTAACACTCCCCCTATGACTTCTGTTATTCCAACCTTTATTACCCTTATTAACACTATTATAGCTTCCTCTTTTGTTATTCCCTCCATTCCAATTACTACCTTTGCTTCCAGAAACATTGGGATGAATATCACCTGTACCGTACCCCCTTCACAGTAGCAGTCCCTGCATTTCCAGCTTTTTTTGTGACCATAGTGAACCCTTCACCATCTTTATCAATCACATCATGAATATCACTCTTGACAACCTACCATTATTCCAGCAGTAACAACTATGGCTGGATAATTCTAAGCTTTTACCTATTCAAAATAGACACCCATCAGTAATTAACTTCAACATTTTCATTTGATGATCTGTCAGATGGATTTATGTCTGAAAATTAGTTTTTCGAGTAACACACATGTTGACAGCCTGGACAATGATCATTTTTAAAACAGTTTGAAAGGTGAGAACTAGAAAAGAAGGGTACTGGTGTTAATGTATCTCAAGAAAATAAGGTTAAAAGTGGAAGAGTTTTGGAAATATTTGGGTTCTTGTATGCAGAAGGGTCTGTTTTGTGTGTTTTTCTTTTGTCTTAAATAACAAACAGATTTCTGGGGAAGTGAGTGTAGTTAGGAAAGCGCTTGAATTTCAATTGAAAAACTTTAAGTTTATTATATCAAGTATCAACTTACATTGAAGAAATGGATTGTAGGTCCCAGATGAGCAGATATGTGCTCCCCAAGATGCAGTTCTTCGTGTACAGACAAGGATATTTTGGGCTGCACCTGAGACCAAGCCAGTTACAACAAAAGTCATTGTGACATCAAAAGTAATTGAGATGCAGCACTTGAAGCATTAACATCATTTTAGTACCTGCACATTGAAACCAAACAAGAAGACATTAAACAAGGAGAAAGAAAGATAAAAGGGATCCCTTCAGAAATTTATCACTAAAACCTATTTGAAAAATTCTAGAGAAAGAGATAACCCACCTTAAGACACCATCAACAGGTTCAACAAGAGGCTCCCAAGCTTCAAGTTTATCATTATATGATCTGGCGGCCAATGAGAAGCAAACAGTGGCATTGAGGTAATCAAGCCTGCTATGGAGACTAAATCCAATATTGCTCAATGATATGTTAGATAATGGTTTCATCTGCAATTCCAAACATATAAAACAATTCAGATCCTAGTTATCAATGCGGAGGATAACACTAAACCATTTATAAATATCTAGGGGGAGCCTGAGGCAACCACAAAGATATACTTTCAACGCCTTTATGTTTCTTTATTTACCCGAAAAGTTGAAAGCGAACAGGAGCTTTAAAAGTCTCATCATCTTCAAGAAGAGTATTATCCACACGTTAAAATGCCAATCTAGGAGAACTTCTGCAAATTAAAGAAAAATTCAATAGAATACTCGAGACCTAGGTATGGTAGCATTTATTGAATTGGGAATTTCACATACATGTCACCAGAGTTACTTGTGATGCAGTCCCTTAGTGCACATGTAGATACCAAAGAAGCATGTATACAGAAGGCGGAGGAGGGTGAAGGTTGTGTCATTCGTGATTGTAGCTGAACAGTCTCTAATCTTCTTCAAATAGATTTTGGTGCGAGACTGGATCAGCTGCTGATGCAATCGTATACGAATCGACAAAATCAAGCAATTGAATCAAAAAATGAAGTTGTTTATTCGACATTAGTTTTCATCCCCCAAATAGAGGAGGAAATTGAGATAATCAATGGGTTCGAGCCGCCGTTAGTGGTGGTGGAGTTTCTGTTTAGCCGCTGTTGCTATAGAGATGTAGCAAGGTACGAGGTGAGATCTAGGGTTCGAGCATGAGAAAAAACTGTTATAGGATCGTTGGTGATTGGATTTCATTGGAGGGTGGAGATGCAGAAGAGAGAACACGCAGTAGAGAAAGGGGGGAAAGTTCTTCACAAAAGCCCTAGCTCTGATTGGATTCCGACATCGACGAGGCCTTTGACGCTGGTTTTTGTTTGGTCGAAAGCTTTGAGCTCCGATTGTCAATTGTAGCTTGAGCCCGCTCAAGAAATGGTGGCAGCCATTTTTGTGAAGATGATCGTGTTATATATGCGAAGGTATTCTCTAGAAAGGTGAGTGAGAATCCTTGCAATAGTGGCCCTATGAACGTAAAGTGTTTGATTTTTTGTGAGAAATGAAGCGATAGAGATCGATCTATGGAGGATGTGGGTCGTTCTGCTTTGAGGGATGAAAAAACCCTAGTTTCTTAGACTTTTTGAGTACGGGGTTTTCTAAATTTTAGATTCCCGCGAGGTATTAAGGATGGGACACGATGTTTGATGAGATCGATAAGGAGGTCAGGAGTGGCGGGGAAGCGAATCAGAGAGGAGAGAGAAGGAGGGAGAGGGGAGAAGATGAAAGATAAAAAGAAGGTAGAAGACGACTTTTCAAAATTTTGGGGATTTCGTTTCCCACCTCTACTAAGCGCGCGTTTTCATTAAAATTATAAAGTGACAAATATAGACGACGCACCTATAAAATAAAGCGCCCTCCGTGTTTTTAATTTCTTTTCGTCAGACACTAATTTAAGGGCACTCAGTAATGCGCGACCTAAATTCTTAAATTTTTTAAAGAGATGACTCTTTTTTAATGTCGCTCTCTAATGCGTAACATAAATCAAAGAGCGTCGTGTTTTGCGCGTCGTAAAAGGCTGTTTTTCTAGTAGTGCTTTCTCTCTCTAACTTCTCTCTAGCCTCCTTGAACCCCTCCCAAGTCTAGGAAACCTCCCTAGCACGAGAAGGAAGCCCCAGAGCTCCCAACGGCTCCGAGAAGAAAAGTTTTCGGCTCGAAAACGCTGCTCCAGTGAAGCTCAGTTTTTAATAAAAACTCGCTATTTCGTCGACATAAATAATATTGTTAAGAAGCGAAGCGTTGTACGAGTTTGGAATCATCACTTTAACAAGTTAGTGCATAGTTACTTTCATCTTACACATAGATATGAAATATTTTATATAAATTACGTTCCATGTGTGCATATTATCTAGATACTTGCTGTCTATGTTGGATGAATGATTTTATAATTGTTTTAAATGATTCAAACTATATATTTATTTTATATCTACAAATATGTTGGGATAAAACATGGGTAGATGAAATAGTTGATGTGTGACGAAATAAAATAATGAGAGATAGGTGATGATAATTAGGTGAGGATAGATAGGTGATGATGAATCGGTGATGTAGGATGAAAGATACTATAACCTTGTCCGATAATTTGGAGATGTAGTTATCTACCGGAGTATAGATGGTGACCACGGACTATTATAGACAACCCCTTGGAAACACGAGCAGACTCATAACGTATAGGTGATGAATTACGGGTTCAGGCGATGTTGTAACTACGTATTCATGCGATGATACTCTAATCCCTTATTATGAATTAAGAGTTCAGGCGATGTTGTAACTACGTATTCATGCGATAATACCCTAACCCTTTTTGGGCACGTATTGAGGGAGTAATGCCTGAATCAATACTATCTATGTGATGTAGGCGATGATCCTTAGGGAGAGTCCTTAGGAACAAACTTATAAGGAAATGCGATGTATGGAGATGAGAGGTAAATATGATGTAGGAGACGACCCTTAGGATAAATCCTTAGGGAAAGTACTTAGGAATATAGAAGATAATGGGAATGGGTAATTGGGTTAATTGTTTGATGATTAAACATAATAATTATATTATTGTGGGTTGAAAACCCTATGTACTCACCAGGTTTCCCAACCTGACCCAATCAGTTTACTTGTATCATCGATGACGAGATGATGTTACATTACACTAAGAGATTAAGGATATATAGATCACTAGTGTAAATGAATGTAAGTTCTGTTTATGCTTATGTTTCTGTATTGACGATGACATCCCAAATGTTTTAAAATGAAGAAAAATACATTTCTTCGGAAATGCGTTAATAATGAAATTATCATGTGTTTCTGGGAACTAATTCCGCAACTTTTTTATTAAAAGAGATACTCTGATTTATATAAAGCATACTCGGATTTTATGAACATTATACTACGAAATTCATTATGCATGGTACTAAACTATAATTAAGTTAAGGGTGAGAGTTATTCACAAACTTTTAGTTAATGGCTTTTAGTGGGACGATACTTTATTCATTAGCGGAGTCTAACCACTTAGTCTACCATACACTACTACAATCGTTAATCTTCAAAGCAATCATATGCATAGATCTATATGGGGTCGACAACCCCACCTGCGGATGCTAGCTACAATCTTCGACTGATCAATCGTAGCAGGTGATATGTGTCTACGATCGTTACTACAACGTTCAATTAAGCGTTGTAGGGAGGGGTACTTTTCATCAATACCTCGATTATAGGACTCACTATAAGCATTATCACGAATCTTTCTCTCTCTCTCTCTCTCTCTCTCTCTCTCTCTCCCTCTCTCTCTCACACTATAACCATAGGTTTGGTTGCTTTTAAAACTATTTTTAAGTATGGAAATTACTTATACAAATGGTACATTTTGAATTTTAAGGAATTGTTACAACTACATTTTAAAGCATGCATTTACTTATACAAGGATACATTTTGGCTTTTAAAGTACTTTAATTTTCTACATTTTTACTGTTATGCCTAACTGTTAAGGCAAACTCATGCGCGTATTATTATGATTATTATTATCTATAAGAACCTTGTATGAAAACATAAATTTTTAATACAAATACTGTCACAACCCCAAACCGGAACGACGGAAACGTCCGGGGGTTGGGTGACTTCATCTTGTAATATCATTATAGTGTAAGTAATTGAATCAAGACAACGTCATCATCACACATACAATAATACAACTATCATTGTTTACGTCAGTGTGTTAGTTTACAAATTACATTCCAAAATAATAAGTGTATGATGATAACAAAAATACAACAAAATCCATATGTTCTTGAAGACCAACCTGCTTAACAATTTAATGAGAATACATGTTATTTTGAAAACGGTCAACATATATAATATTGGTGAGTTCATAAGCATATTTGTATGAAAAGTTTGTATCACTTTGTAAACACCAGAAAATCCAATATTTTCTATAAAAATGTTCTGAAAGTTTTGTATCAAATATTGTATTAAAGCACATGTGTTTCTGTTTAGAAAATATGTAAAGCGAGTAATCAAGGAACATCCTATATTTTTGGTTGTAAGTAGAAGGTAATGTATAATGTAAGTTTCCCAGAAAATCCAATATTTTCTACTTGTAAAAGTGTTGTAGTCTTAAAACTTTAAGACTGTAAATGGTGTTTGTGTAACGCCCGTAGATCAGGACTAGTCAATTTAGAGACGATAAGCGTCAAAAATGACTTTTTGATAGAAGATTATTTAGGATGAATAATCTTAACTAAGTTGTAGTATATGTTGCAAGGATTCCGTACATATAAAAAACGCCGAAATCCGAGTTATAACGAAGAAGTTGTGACCTGTCGAAGTTTCGCGACAGAACCAGCACAACGCTGAATGACATAAAAATTGAATTTATGTTAGAGCGAAATTTAGCCTGAGTCATCTAAACGAAAGTCGTAGAGTTGGTTAAACCGAGAGCGTGCATAAAAAGAATGCCCAAATCTGACTTCGTATGAGGAAGTTATGATTTTTCTAAATTTCGGCTTAGCAGTATGCAGCTCGAATACTCGATTTAAGATCGAACGGTTTTTAGCCGAAACAATCTAAACGAGAATCGAAGATCTCATTGATAGTAGTCCAACGTTAAAAAGACAGACAAAAATGGACGTCGGATGAAGAAGTTATGAATTTATAACATAGTTTTCCAATCTCGGCCTACTAAAATAATATAATAAAAATGAATTCAAAATTAGCCGACAGAGTCTAAATTAAAGTTGTAGATTGTTGTCTCACCTACTCGGGGATACAAAGAACGTCGAAACCGGAGCTCGTATGAGGGAGATATGAATTTTTGACGTTTATTAAATAATTAAACTATTTAATTTAAATATAAATTCGGATATTATCCAAAGGGGGGGGGGAGTCAGTGGCCTTATCCAAATTATGCCCAGCGTAACTCTATTTACGCCCAGCGTAATTCGAAGAATCAGCCCCAATATAAAGGGTGCGAGGGCAGCCGAGTTCCTTGCACAATTTTTCTCCTCTCCCGTTTTACCTCGTTTTTCGTTCAAGAAATATCCTGAAGCCCTGGAATCATTCCCGAGCCCTAAAGCAAGTCCTGAAGCTCGAAGATCCCAAGAAAAATAGTTTTCGAGCTGAAGCTCTGCCCGCGTGAAGCCCGGTTTTGGAGGAAACATCCCAGTTTTGTCGCAAAAGATTATTTCAAGAGCCATAGTGTTGTCCGATCATCTTCTTATCAAGTGAGTGTGTGGTTACTTTCCTCTAACACATAAATATGAAGTATTTGCTTTGAAATACATGTTATGTGTATATATATTGTTGTTTATTTGAAGTGAGTATATAGTCCCTTTCATAAACACAATATTAATACACAATATTAATACAAGTATTGTTTGAATGTATTAAGTATATGTTTTGGGTGAGTATGTAGTCACTCTCTTTTAACACATAAAGATGAAGTATTTGTTATGAAATGCGTGCTATGTGTTTATATATTGTTTTTATTTGAGATGAGTGTGGAATGAATGTTTCATATAGTTTTTAAATGAGTTAAACTGTATATGTATTTTATATCTACAAATATGTTAGGTAGAACATGGGTAGATGAGATAGTTGGTGTGTGATAAAAGGATGAGTTGGATAATGAGATAAGAGGTTATATAGATCTTGAGATGAGGGTGACAAGTGGAAAATGAGTGAAATCTTTACCCAAATGATGGCCCCGTCATTCAGCATAGTATGGATGACAACCACAAACTATTCTAGACAGTTAGTGGAACACTAGCAGGCTGGCAACTTATGGTGTTCGTGAACGATGTGTTCACCAGTGTACTCTAAAAACCCATTGATGTGTATTGCGAGAGGGATCTTGAGAATGATACTGTCAATAAACAAGATAAACTTGTCATTAGATCCAGGAGTATGGATCAGATCAGGATTCAGGTATAGTAAATTGTCCCTAGTCCGGGAGTTTGGATTGGGCACAGTTTTAGATCCGGGAGTATAGATCAGACCAAGAGGTTAGTTTTAGATCTGGGAATATGGATCAGGTGAAGAGATTAGTTTTAGATCCGTGAGTAGGGATCAGGTAAAGAGGAAAATTTTAGATACGAGAGTTAGATCGTGTCGTTGTGTGGATCGATGGGGTAGGATAAGAGTTGTTTTATTATGGTGAATATATATATATATATATATATATATATATATATATATATATATATATATATATATGTGTGTGTGTGTGTGTGTGATATAACATTGTGGGTTGAAAACCCTATATGCTCACCAGGCTTCCAAGCCTAACCCACTCAGTTTTCTTTGTATCATAGGTATCGATACGAAGACATATTTCACAGAGAGATTTAAAGGAGTATAAATCATTAGTGTAATTGAATGTATGTTCTATTTATGCTTATATGTCAGTATCGAAACATGACATACATTCTATTTGAGAAATGTATTGATAAGTTATTATCATATCTTGTTTTGGGAACAAATTCCACAACCGTTTTCTTTAAAAGATTACTCTAATTAAAAAAAATAAAGCATAAACAAATCGGTCTTTTCTGGCCGTGAAATTGGTGATGTCACAGTTTGTATAATATTGTAACTGCAGACATGTACATGTATTCCGTAAAATTTATAGTGGAGTTAATTTCTATGTGAGTCGTTATAACCATACTTGATATGACTAATTCTCCTGTCATGATGTTTTTCAGGCATCACTTGTTTAAGGTAAGACATTTGTCACCATATATTGGCCTAATCTAGCTGTAGCGAATAGCTCAGGTGCGGAACTGTCAACCTCGTATAGATCTATACACAAACTCTCACTCTCCTTCCAGGAGACACTAGTTATAACTACAGGACTGAAGGTTGTACACTAGGTAGGTACGAATGAAAGAACATCTCACAAGAACCTTAACTATGTTTATGCGAATATTGTAACACACCATTTAATGTTTTAAATAATGATTTTGTGTATGTATTTAGGTTACAAGGCCCAGTGAACATAAAATGAGCATACAAGCATGTAAATGGGTCACTAAGACCCAATAACATGTAATGAAAGTATTAGGCCCAATATGCATGTAAATGGGCCACTAAGGCCAAATAAACATGTAACGAATGTATCAGGCCCAATAAGCATGTAAATGGACCACAAAGGCCCAATAACATGAAAATGGGTTAACAATGCCCAATAAAAATGAGAGCGCCGTAATTAGCCCGTTTGTTATTATATCGCTTGTTTCAGCTTAATTATTTACAAAAATGACTTACAAGCTCCACTTTTCGTAAAAATGACATTTTTGGTCTAGTATGTTCAAAATTTTACAAATAAGGCACATTTTTTTTTGTAAAAATGACACTTTAAGCCCATTAAGACTGAAAGTTTACTTTTAAGGGCTTATTTTGTATAAAAGGACATTTTCAACCCACTTTTGATAGAAATAACGTTTTTGGCCTAAATTTAATAGAAATGACATTTTCAACCTATTTAACCAAAAGTTTACATTTTTGGCCCATGCTTGTTTTAAAATGACAATTTACTCCATAAAAAGTCAATAATTAACTTTTTTGGCCCATGAAACCGTGAGTTGCTAAATAAGACCCATTTTTGTGAAAATTCACATATTTAGCCCATTAAAACCGTGAAGGCCCCAAAAGAACCCCAGTTGTGAAAATTAACACATTAGGCCCTTTTAAAACCATGAATATCATAAAAAACCCATTTTTATTTAAAAATAACTCTTTTGGTCCTCTCAAAACTGTGAGTCAACATAAGAAACTCACTTTTTTGTTTATTTTGTCAAATACAACCCTTTATACGGTTTTATTTAGTTTTCAAACATCCTTAGCATGCATAATCCTTTCTACTTTATAGTATGTCACATAAGATGGTGTAGTTTCCTAACATCACCAATTTTAGTAGATATTTCGAGTTTAGTGAAGATCTAGCATGTTTTCATAACATAATCACAACATATAACATGAAAGCACACATTTACATGCATAAATACATAGATCTAACACAAAGCAACTTGTATCCTCCCTCAAAACATAGTAAAAACCGAAAACAAAGGGGGTATGAACTCACCTTGATTAGAAAGTAGCAACTTGTGTGTGTGTTCAACAACACTTCATCAAAAATCATCATTCTAAGAAGCATGGATCATGAAATGGAGTGCTTTTGAGTGAAGGACTTATCATAAAATGAGGTTGAACACCTTGATTAGAAAGTAGCTTACCAGGAATGATGATCTTTGATGAAGTGTTCTTGAACACACACACAAGCACAAACGAATTTGGAGAGGGAGGATGAGTATTTTTTTGGAGCCTTAGAGAGAATTGTTGGGTGTAGTTGTAATGGAAAGAAAAAAGAGAGAGGTGGTGGTGTACTCTCAGCCGAAATAAGAAGAAGGAAGAGAGAAGGTTAGTCTTGGTCATTACTAGGAGGATTAGGATGTTGGATTTAGAAACATGTGATACCATTAACATAGATAACATCTAGATAATAATGACGTGTCAAGGTTTTTAATTCAAACTATTTTTTTACATACATATGTACATAACTGACATTGAGAAGGAAATGAGAGAATATGGATCTTGGGCTTGTTCTTGCATTGGCTCATTAGGGATTTTTGATCCATGTAGGCGGACATATGTGTTTACGGCCCAAAAAGAGAAAAGATATGGGTTTTTCGGCCCACGGTAATTAAATGCATGGTTTCAGCCCAAAAGACGTTCAAGAAAATGTTTACGGTCCATTAAGGCCCTCGAAGAGTTTTGTGGCCCAAAATCAATTACTTAGTGAATGTGGTTCCAATTAGGGCCCAAATGTGTATTCTTAACCCAAAATAATTAGGTTGTGGTTTTTTTGGCCCATTAGTCCCAATAAAAGGATCCGGGTCCAATAAGAGGTTGAAACGGGGAAAATTAAGGTTAAAATCCAAAGTTGAGTGGATGAAATGTATTGATTTAGGTTTTGGGCTTCACAAGTGAGTTTTGATTTGAATAGTTGTTTTTGAAATGAATAACATGTATAACATTAATCTTATAGTTACAAGATACATCGAGAGTTGATCATACATAGATAGAATTTCCTAGTCAAAAATGCTAGTTGTGACATCATCTCCCCGTTAGAGGGAATTTAGTCCTGAAATTCTTTTGAAAGATATTCTTAGGAACTAGAGAAAAGGTGAGGGTACTTTTTCATCATTTGGTCTTCATGTTCCCATGTGAATTCTGGTCTGTGCTTGGTGTTCCATCGAACCTTTACAATCGGAATGAAACTTTTTTCTGTACGCTTCACTTCCATGTCCATTATCTCCACCAGCTCTTCGACAAACCGAAGATTCTCGTTCTATTCGATCACATATAGAGGAACGACAAGGGTATCATCTGATAAGCACGTTTTTAGATTCGACACGTGGAACACTGGGTGTACGTTGTTGAGCTTCGTAGGTAGCTGCAGCTTATAAGCCACTGGACCAATTCGAGTAAGAATCTCGAATGGTCCGATGTATCGCGAGTTTAGTTTTCCTCGCCTCCCAAAATAGATCATCCCTTTCCAAGGAGAGACCTTCAAGTGTGCCTGATCTCTGACTTGAAACTCTATAGGCTTTCTCCATTTATCACCATAGCTCTTTTGTCGGTCTCACGATGCTTGAAGTCATGCCTTGATTTGAACTATTTTCTCTGTCGTTTCCCAAATGATCTCGGGTCTTGTAAGAGTGTTGTTCAGTGTTTTCCCTCTTGCCAACTTGGTGTCTCCCACCTCATTCCAGCAAAGAGGCGATTTGCATTTGCGGCCATACAAATCCTTAAAAGGAGCAACCTTAATTCTCGTATGATAGTTGTTATTGTACGAGAACTCAATTAAGGGCAAGTGGGTATCCGATGCTCTGCCATAATCAATCACACAGGCTCGGAGCATATCTTCAAGCATTTAATTGGTTTGCTCACTTTAGTCATCGGTTTGAGGGTGGTAAGCAATGCTTATGTCTAGTTGTGTTGTTATTGATTTCTGGAGCGACTGCCAAAACCGAGAGGTAAATCTAATATATCGATCGGAGATAATAAATATCGGTACCCCATGTAGTCTAAAATTTTCTTTTATATAGATTCTTGTTAACCTCTCCATTTTGTACGTCATCGTTATTGGTAGGAAATGGGCAAATTTGGTTAACCTATCGACAATCACCCAGATAACATCCAATCTGTCCACTGTCTTAGGTAATTTGGTTATGAAATCGATGGTAATACTTTCGCATTTTCACTATGGTATTATTGGCTGTTGTAACAATCCCGAGGGCTTTTGATATTCCACTTTAACCTTGGCACAAATGAGACACTTTCCCACATAAGTGGAAATTTATGCCTTCATGTTCGTCCACCAGTAATGTTGTTTAATGTCCAAATACATCTTATTAGAACTTGTATGGATAGAGTATCGTGTCTTGTGCGCTTCGTTCATGAATATATCCCTGAATCCTCCAAATTTTGGGATCCAGATACGTTTCACAAAGTAGTAAGCTCTGTTTTCTTTGACTTCTAGATTCTTATCCATTCCACGCAGTGCTTCATTCGCGACATTCTCCAACTTCAATGCCTCTAATTGAGCTTCCTTGATTTGTGAAGTTAGGTGAGAGTGGATAGTCATTGATAATGTTTTCACCCGGCGACTCGAGTATTCTTTCCGGCCTAGGGCATCGACTACCATGTTAGCCTTGCTTGGTTGGTACTTAATCTTGCATTCATAATCATTTAGCAGCTCAACGCACCTTCGCTGCCTCATGTTAAGTTCCTTTTGATTTAGAATGTGCTGGAGGATTTTGTGGTTCGTGAAGATAGTGCACTTTGTACCATAGAGGTACTGCCTCCAAATTTTTTGGGCGAAGACCACGACTCCCAGCTCGAGATCATATATATTGTAATTTATATTGTGTGTCTTTAATTGTCTAGATGCGTAAGCTATCACTTTTCCATGGTGTATAAGAACATAGCCTAACCCTTGATTCGAGGCGTCACAATATACTACGAAGCCTTCGGTTCCCACTGGTAAAGATAGCACTGGAGCACTTCAAAGGGCTCGCTTCAAGGTTTGAAAAGTAGCTTCTTGTTTGTTAGTCCAGTTGAAGGGTTCGACCTTTTGTGTTAGAGTGGTGAGGGGCTTGGAAATCTTGGAGAAATTTTGAATAAACCTTCGGTAGTATCCCGCAAGGCGCAAAAATTATCTGTTCTCCATTGGCATTTTCGGAATCGCCCAGCCTTCAATAGCTTTGATCTTGGAATGATCTGCATGAATTCCTTCCTCACTGACTACATGACCCAAGAAGTTCACATTGCAAATCCAGAACTCGCATTTGGAGAGTTTTGCATATAGCATTTTAGCTCTCAGAGTTTCCAAGATCTAACGTAGATGTTGACCGTGCTCCTCCTCACTTCAAGAGTATATGAGTATGTCATCAATGAAAATGATTATAAAGTTATCGAGGAATGGACGGAAGACTCGATTCATGAGGTCCATAAATGATGCGGGGGCATTTGTCAAGCTGAAGGGCATAACAACGAATTCGTAATGTCCATATCGGGTTCGGAAAGCAGTTGTGGGGATATCTTCTTCCTGAACTTGCAGTTGATGATAATCGGACCTTAGATCTATTTTAGAAAAATAATTGTCTTCTTGAAGCTTGTCAAATAGGTCATCAATCCGAGGGAGTGGATACTGATTTTTGATGGTGAGTTTGTTCAACTCTCGATAGTCGATGCACATTCTGAAGGATCCGTCCTACTTCTTGACAAACAAGACCGGAGATCCCGAGGGTAAGAAGCTTGGCCTGATGAATCCTTTGTTCATATGTTCGCTTGATTAACTAATTAAATCCTGCATTTCGGCGGGAGCTAACCTATAGGGTGATTTGGAAATAGATGTGGCTTCTGGTATTAGGTCGATTCAAAATTCGACCTATCGTTCTGCGGGTATTCCCAGAAGGTCTTCAGGAAATATGTCCGGAACGTCACATGCCACTGGGATATCTTTGATGTTTATTTCCTCTTTTGTTTTATCCACAACGTGAGTGAGGAAGGCATAAATTTTCTTGTGCAGACATTTTTGTGCCTTGATGTACGAGATAAGACAGAGATTGGCGTCAAGTTATCACTGTAGATTATTAGGGTTTCATGGTTGGGGAGGTGAAGGTGAACGACCTTCTCGTGGCACAATTATCAGCATGGTGGGGGCTTAACCAATCCCTGCCGATTATCACAATAAAACTCCAAATATTTACTGGCATCAAATCTATTTGAAATGAATGGTTGTTTAATGTTAATGTGCACCCTACATTAACGTCTTTGGTTGTTTCAGTTTTCCCATTAGCTATCTCCACCGTGAAGGCTTTACTGAGCTTCAGGGTGGTTGGTTTAGTAACTTTTTGAATTTATTACTCACAAAACTTCGCTCAGCCCCACTATCAAATAGAATGCATGCATAAGTGTTGTTGCGGGGAAACGTAGCAGTAATAACCGTCAGGTCTTGAACTGCCTCTCCTTGACCCAAATTAGGACCCTGCCTGATCCTCCTGCTCCTTGGATATTGGCTTTGGGGAAATTTTTCCTAAAATGGCTAATTCCTCCACACCTATAACAAGTATGACTAGGCCTGGCTTTATTGTTGTTGTTTGGCTATTGGTTTTGTTGGGGTTGAGATCTGCAGTACCGGGCGGTGTGTCCCTTGCGGTTGTAGCTGGTGCACTGCATTTCTCTACACTTGCCATGGTGATGGTAGTTGGATTTTTTACATTTTGGTAAAGTTCCTGAGTAGGGCCTAGTAGTAGTTTGCGCATCTGAGGTTGGAGCAGCTGGAGCTGGACAACTTGAGTGGTAGCAGCGTGGACTGCTACAGTTTATTACTTTTTGGAGGATCTCTGGTTCTGTCCCCCCTTTCGTTTGTTGTCCCCATTTTTCTTGTTATTCCCTTCCTTCTTGGTCTCAGTCTCAATAGTTTTGGCTCGTTTTCTTGTTGCCATGGTCGTAAAGCTTCTGAGCTAGCCTTTTTGCACTGTCAAAAGTCTCTGGGTTTGCCGCAATCACATTTCCTTGGGTTGGAAAAGTTAATCCCCAAATGAACCGCTCGATCTTCTTCCCTTCTGATGTGATCATACCCGGGCACAAAAGGGCTAGTTGACTAAAACTTGAGATGTAAGCCTCGATTTCTGAGTTTTGTACTGTGAGTTCATAAGCATATTTGTATGAAAAGTTTGTATCACTTTATAAACACCAAAAATCCGATATTTTCTGTAAAAATGTTTTGAATGTTTTGTATCAAATCTTGTATTAAAGCATGTGTGTTTCTGTTTTGAAAATATGTAAAGAGAGTAATCAAGGAACATTCTATATTTTCGGTTGTAAGTAGAAGGTAATGTATAATGTAAATTTCCGAGAAAATCTGATATTTTATGCTTGTAAAAGTGTTGTAGTCTTAAAACTCTAAGACCGTAAATGGCATTTGTATAATGACTTAAAAGGTCCACTTTTTGTAAAAATGACATTCTTGGCCCATTAAGCCGAAAATTTTACAATTAAGACACATTTTTGGTAAAAATGACACTTTAGGCCCATTAAGACCCGAAGTTTACTTTTAAGGGCTTATTTTGTATAAAAGGAAATTTTCAACCCACTTTCGATAGAAATAACATTTTTGGCCTAAATTTAATAGAAATGGCATTTTCAGCCCATTTAATCAAAATTTTATATTTTTGGCCCATGTTTTTTTTAAAATGACAATTTACTCCATAAAAATTCAATAATTACCTTTTTAGGCCCATGGAATCATGAGTTGCTAAATAAGACCCATATTTGTGAAAACTATCATATTTAGCCCATTAAAACCATGAAGGCCCAAAAAGAAGCCTAGTTGTGAAAATTAACACATTTGGACCTTTTAAAATCATGAATATCATAAAGAACCATTTTTATTTAAAAATGACGCTTTTGGTCCTCTCAAAACCGTGAGTCAACATAAGAACCTCACTTTTTTTGTTTATTTTGTCAAATATGGCACTTTATACGAGTTTTTTTTTAGTTTTCAAACATCCTTAGAATGCTTAATCTTTTGCACTTCATAGTAAGTCACATAAGATGATTTAGCTTACTAACATCACCAAGATTACTAGATATTTTGAGTTTAGTCAAGATCTAGCATGTTTTCATAACATAGTCACAACACATAACATGAAAACATACATATACATGCACAAATACCTATATCTCACACAAAACAACTTGTATCCTCCCCCAAAACATAGTAAAAACCAAAAACAAGGGGGTATGAGCTCACTTTGGTTGATGGATTGGTTATGGTGAGAAGATTAAAGGAGATTTCGGCCTTAGCAAGCTCATTTGAGAAGATCTTCGAACTTATGGGGTTCTAAGAAGCATGGATCATGAAATGGAGTGTTTATGAGTTAAGGACATATCATAAAATGAGTTTGAACACCTTGATTTGAAAGTAGATTACCAAGAATAATGATCTTTGATGAAGTGTTCGTAAACATACAGACAAGCACATAGGAATTTGGAGAGGGAGGATGAGTGAATTTTTGGAGCTCTAGAGAGAATTGTTGGGTGTAGTGGTAATGGAAAGACAATGAGAGTGGTGGTAGTGTACTCTCATCCAAAATAAGAAGAAGGAAGAGAAAGGGTCAGTCTTGGTCATTACATGGAGGATTAGGAAGCTAGACTTAGAAACATGTGATACCATTAACATAAATAACCTCTAGATAATAATGAGGTGTCAAGGTTTTTAATTCAAACAATTTTTTTTACATACATATGTATATAACCGAGAATGAGAAGGAAATGAGAGAATATGGATCTTAGGCTTGTTCTTGCATTGGTCTATTAGGGATTTTTGATCAATGTGGGCCCACATATGTGTTTATGGTCCAAAAAGAGAAAAGATATGAGTTTTTCGGCCCATTATAATTAAAGGAGTGGTTTTGGTCCAAAAGAGGTTCAAGAAAATGTTTATGCCCATTAAGGCCCATTAAGAGTTTTGTGGCCCAAAATCAATTACTTAGTGAATGTGGTTCCAATTAGGGCCCAAATGTGTATTCTTAACTCATAATAATTAGGTTGTGGGTTTATTGGCCCATTAGGACCAATAAAAGGATCTTGGTGCAATAAGAGGTTGAACCGGGAAAATTAAGGTTAAAATCCAAAGTTGAGTGTAAGAAATGTATCGAATTAGGTTTTAGGCTTCACGAGTGAGTTTTGATTTGAATAGTTGTTTTTAAAATGAATAACATGTATAACATCAATCTTAGAGTTACAAGATACATCAAGAGTTGATCATACATAGATAGAATTTCCTAGCCAAAAATGCTAGTTGTGACAAATACTGCTTTGTTTATTGTTGTAGTTGTGTTGTATATCCAATTTATCAGTGATCCACGAACTTAGTCACACAGCCCGACGTGTTCCACCGCCTCGTCCGGGGTGTGACAATAAGCTTGGTAGTCTTGCCTAGTAGGGAAATAAGACTTATAAAGGATGCTTACTTCAACTAGGTTTGAATAACGGCTAGCATCATGTCATAGGCATGGGTGTAAAGAACAAAGAGTAGACCTATCTCCTATGACAGTGTTAGGTGTGGATGTACGGTAGCTCCATACCGGAGTACATCTTAGTATTCCTTTTGATTGACTAGAAATGATGGGTCCAGATCAGGAAACTTAATGGTATGTTTGGTCATCTCCCATAGTAGGATGACAACCCTTAACCATTCTAGGCAGTCTTATCAATTACATTGCTAGTGTAGGCTCATAATCTACAAACATAGATGAAAGTTAACACTCTATTATTCATCAAATTGCTCTGCAGGCTTGGGTGCCTTAGGACTTACAATGGCCAAGGAATCCCCTAGTCGTGTAGTCAAACCCTTACCTTCAACAGTTCATCGACCAAATAACTCTCCATAACAACCAAGGACTAGGATATGCAAGGATCGACTGGGAATGGGTATGTTTGGATAAAAGGTCTTATAAATATTTAAGTTTGAGTTATATCTATATTATTTGGTAATAGTTGGTTTTACAGGTTTAATAATTAAGGAATATCATCATAAAAATATTATCGGATTGAAATCCCTATGTATCTCACCAGGTTTCCCAAAACTTGACACACTCAGTTTGTATTCATCATAGGTACCAAGATTAAGCTACTGGAACTTGATTAGGATGTTGATTGATTAAGAGACAGGCTGTAATAGGGTTCATGACCATAAGGTCTTTATGATGTAACTTATGTATTTGTATTGATTATGACATCCTTAGGGTTTTATTAAATTGAGATGATCACTTGTACTAAAAAATTTTCGAATATACTAGGATTTTTGCAAAATGAAACTAAAAGTGTAAAGAAAAAGTTTTAATTGGTTCTAAAAATTAGAGGATGTCACAATTTTATATATGTTTTATAAGTTATAAAAACTAGAAGAATTTTTATATAAAAACTAGATTCTTCTTTTTATAAAAATATTAAGGAGACCATAAAGGGAAAAGAATACATGCTTTCATTAATTTAATCATAAATCCATTTTCTTACACTTGTAGCCTTTTATTTTTAGATGCATGGTGTATTAAAGCATCAATTCTCAATGGGTAAGGATTTGGATTAAGATTATTAAAAGGCTTGCATTTATCTCTTCTTTTACTAGCCAAAATCCATGAAATTGTGGGCTTCGCATCTCCATATTCTCTATATTATTTGTCTCTTAAAGTGTTAAATGAAAGTCGGAAGAATTTGATACTATACATGAACTCTCCTTCAATAAAAAAGATTCGTTTTGTTCTTAAAGGATTAAGAGATTCTTTTATTACAAGATGAATACTAACATCTTATCAAGTTGGCTAAATGTTAGTGAATACTTCTAGAGAGCTTCTTCCTTAGAGTTTAAAGATCTTTATCATCTTTCTAATTTCCAAAAGGAACCAAAGTCTTCAAAGGTTGTTTCACTTTCAACTTCTTTGGTTATGTTTAAACGTTCTAAGTCCTTGGAAAATGATCTTTTAGTTGGAATAAAACTATTTTTATTTTGTTCAAAATTAAAGTCTTTTGTTGCCATCTTAGTGTTTATGAAACAATTTTTGAATAAAACTCAACACATACCCCACCCACGTTACAGCCCCCGCCCACATACATGAAAAAGTCACAAAGACAATCTAGCATCATATACATAGTATAGTGAGAAAACTCACCTCAATCTGAAAACAAGACAAACCACACACTCGAGCTGATGGTACATAATATCCTCTCGTTAATCATACATATAATAAACCCTAATTAGCAATTAAGGGAAAACAAACTCTTGGAGAGTCTAGCTAATACTGCTTGAGGAAAAAAGACCATTAAGCCCTTCCTAGACTAATCTCAACATAGTTGACTAAAAGTCAAAGTGATAAAAATTCAATGGTAAAAACTCAGTTGACCTACGCTCAGCGTAGCATACTGTTGGAATAGTGTCTAAGGCTGCAACTATATTAGGCAAGTATTTGACCCGGTTGTGCATGGTCCTTTTGGGTTGCCTTCACCATAACAACTTGATGGGATGATTTATTAAGAGAGAGTAAATATTATAAAGAATAATATATAGTTATTTGATTAATATAAGTCATAGAATTAATTGGAATTAATTTGGTGACTTAAAGAGATTAATTAAATAAAGGGGTATAAACTTTCAATTGTTTGAAAGTTAAGCTTTAGACTATATATCCTTATAGGTATACAAGGGATGGATTCTAGAAGCTAGGATAGCTTCAAAATCGTCCATGACTTATCTAAGGAAAGGATTTGGATAGCCTTAAGAGAAGATTATCCAATTAGGGTTTAGACTGTAACCCTTAAGGAGTCTACAAGTATAAATAGACCCCATGGGTAAGGGAAATCGGGATCTCACCAAAAGTAAGAGAACTCTGGCCGATTTCCACCCCTCTCATCTCTCCTAAATCATCTTCCTTGCTATTGGTGTTTGTAAGCCATTAGAGGAGTGACATTTGTGACTCTAGAAGCTCCAAGACAACAAGATCAACAAGGAATTCAAAGGTATGGTTCTAGATCTGTTTCAATGTTGTTATTTAACCTAATTGGGCATTAGAAGTCTTGGATTCAAAGCATGTTTAATTAGAAAGCCTAGATCCAAGCATTAGGGTTTTGCATGCGCACATAGGAAAGTTCTTATGGATAAAACCCATTAGTGGTATCAGAGCCTAGCTTGGTTTTCTTTAAATTGTTGCTTGATTAACTGAAACAAACCTGCAAAATTCGATTTTTTTGGTTTCTGAGTCATGGACTAGGCGAGTTCCAAAGTGGACTCGGTGATTAGGCCTGACTCGGCGAGTGCCTTTGTGCACTCGGCGAGTCCAGACGTCAGGAATGGCCAGATTCGGGATTTTTTCATAATTATCTTATGGAAACTTTCCTTAAACTAATTAGATCAACCCTAATCCGTTTTTTTATATATATTAATATAATCTTGATCTAATTAAAGATATTTATCATTTAATAAAATATTTAATTTCCTTATATGATAATTAATTAATTATTTTGATTATTTTGGTAATTATCTTAAAAGAAATCTTGAATAAATCAAATATAGATAATTAGGATATTAATTGTTAATTGGAATTATTTGTTATTTGATCCTCCATGTTTTAAATGTTTAAAACTTGCCCTCAAGTTTTGAAATTCATATTTGTGATTAAAAGTTTTAATTTAGACAACTTAAATTTCAAACCCTACGTTTTAAAGGGTTTAAAACACAACCCTATACTAATATGATATTACTAGAATAATATATATATATATATATATATATATATATATATATATATATATATATATGTATGTATAACTAAATGCTAGTCTTACCGTTAGTAGGCCTCATTCACGAAGCCGATCTATAAGGTGGGTATAAGGTTGCGGCCTATAAAATGGCGCTTAATGGGCGTACACTCACACCCACCGCTTGCTTGATTGGTGGAGGGTCGTTAGCTGAACGGGTAGGATAGGGCAACTTCATCCTCTCATTAAAAGTATAATAAGTAATACAAAGTAACTACACATTTTTAAAATTTCCCAATCTTAGTTCTTTAGGAAAAGTGAATTGATGCAATCCCATGAAATTACACTTTGCACCCTTACTAAGAAGTTAGTGGAGCGTGTGTGGTTTAACGGCACACTAATTGGTTCTAGGCAAAGGTGGCAAAGGGTGATTCATTGTTTATCATAGTTCGATGGAGAGTGTGTGGTTTACCGGCACATCGAATAGGTGATCGTACAATGAAGGCACCATGTGAATTTGCATGGTAATTCACACCCGCTTTGTGATCCTCGGTATCCCAGTCACAAACAAGAGGGGTATATCGAGATTTAAACATGCCATTGAATAGTTTCAATGAATCTCATCCGAACCTAGGAATTCTCAATACACTTAGGACTAATAGTTTAGGTTTTGTGATGGACAATTAGTGAATCGTCATTCAGTTACCTTCAATTTATTTGCATGTTAGATTACGGCATCCCTTATCTAGTATGTAAATGTTATTGTTGGATCCTAGCCCTAATTTTTCTTATTAGGTGATAATTAGCGATTCTTATTCTAATCTATCTTTGTCCTTTCTATTTGTAGATGTCGAACGCAAACAACGCTGTTGCTAGTTCTTTCACGTTGATGAGCCTTTGCCAAAAGGTCACCTTCGATGGAACGAACTTTAGCGAATGCATAAGATACATTCGCACCATTGCTCGCTATGAGGATAAAGAGTATGTCCTCGATGAAAAGCTTGAGAAGATCAACCCCGAAATCGCTACTCCGGCCGAAATCACTGCTTTTGAGACTCATGAGCGAGATGCAACGAAGGTACATTGCATCACGATTGCCACCATGAACTCCGAATTCCAAAAGTCCTACGAGGACACGTACCCGTACGAGATGCACCAAGACTTATTAGAGAGATACCACCAAAATGTGAGACAAGAGCGTTATGAGATTTTCACTAACATGATTTCCGCTAAGATGGGCCATGGAGAATCTCTTACCGTGCACCTGCAAAAGATGCAAAGGTATGTCGACCGCCTATGCAAGTTAAATGTTGACTTTGGGGAAGACTTGGCAATCGACATGGTGCTTCACTCTTTGCCTCCGATGTACAACCAATTTAGGATGACCTACCACATGAACAAAGAGGAGGTCACCCTAAGAAAACTCCAAGGTCTCTTAAGGGTCGCTGAGAGCAACTTCAAAGACAAGTCTGTTGCACCTACTCCCAATCCGCCTGCTGCTCCTGTCTTGGCAATTGGTCAAGGAAAGGGAAAGAAGAGGAAGGATTGATTGAAGAACTATCGCAAGGTTAAAGCCCGAGATGGTGCCTCTTCTAGTGGGACCAAAGTTGATCCCGCTAAGCCCTGTCCTAACCCGAATGAGGCAGAGTGCCACTACTACCACTAGATAGGACATTGGAAGAGAAGCTGCCCAGAATACCTGCAAGCAATAAAAGAAGGAAATATCAAGCCATCTTTCGCAGGTATATACACAATTAAATCTAACGATTCTAATCATGCTATTTCTTGGGTTCTTGATACCGGTTGTGGTTATCACATTTGTTCTAATGTGCAGGGACTAAGAAGAAGTAGGGATGTGGAGCAAGGAAGGATCAATCTAATCATGGGGAACACAAGATCGTCGACTGTGACCAAGATTGGAGTGTATTCTTTAGTGCTTAGGAATAATTTATGTTTAGATTTGAACAATTGTTGCTATTCGCCAGAAATGGCTAGAAACATCATTTCATTTCATGGTTTATATAGACAAGGATTTAGATTTTCTTTTAATAATGAGAATGGTTCTATTTTGGCTTATCTGAATGGTGTCTTTTACTTTGAAGCTATACCATGTAATGGAATATATGAAACTGTTATGATTGTTGATAACTTAGGAAATGATGTTTTGAATATTGATTCTTCCACTAGTATGAATAAAGCATCCTTGTGGCATTGTCGTCTTGGACATGTCAACAAGAAACGCATAGCCCAACTCTAAAAGGATGGAGTGTTGGAGTCATTCGACCTTAGGGAAGATGACACATGCGAGTCTTGTTTACTTGGAAAGATGACTAAGTCACCCTTCACGAGTACTTGTGAAAGGGGTGAGGGTCTATTGGACCTAATACATACCGATGTATGTGGACCCTTTAGATCAACCACGAAGGATGGGAACCGCTTCTATGTGACTTTTACCGATGATTATAGTAGATATGGGTATATCTATTTAATCAAGCAAAAGTCAGAAACCTTTGAAAAGTTTAAAGAGTTCAAGAATGAAGTGGAGAATCATTTGGGCAGGAAAATCAAGATGCTTCGATCCGATCGAGGAGGAGAGTACCTAAGTCTTGAATTCCACGATTATCTCAAGGAGTGTGGAATAGTTTCGCAATTGATGCCTCCTAGGACACCGCAGTTGAATGGTGTGGCAGAAAGGTGTAATCGAACCTTATTAGATATGGTTCGCTCTATGATGAGTCGTGCTTCACTACCTATCTCTTTTTAGGGGTATGCCTTAGAGACTGCCTCCCATATCCTTAACCGAGTCCCTACTAAGAAGGTTGCCAAAACACCTCACGAGATGTGGACATGGAAAGCTCCCTCGTTGGCACACATCAAGGTTTGGGGTTGCAAGGCTTTTGTAAGGCGAGATACTCACGACAAGCTTGAACCTCGAAGTGAGCGATGTATTTTCATCGGCTACCCATAGACATCCTTTGGATATCTCTTCTATATACCAAAGGACAACATTGTCTTTGTTGCAAGGAGAGGAGTTTTCTGAGAGCGAGAACTCATAAGCCAAGGAGACAGTGGGAGGCAAATCGAACTTGAAGAGATTCAAGAGTCGATAGATGAAGGAACCTCTACCGCTGGCACTCAACCCGAGGAGGAAACTACGGTTGAATCGATTGACGAGTCCTTACCTCTTAGACATTCCGATAGAGTTAGAGTTCATCCCCAGTTTTATGGTTTTCATATTACTACCGAAGGGGACACGTATATTAGTGATGGTACACTAGTAAATCTTGATGAACCTAATAGCTATAAGGAAGCCATGGCAGGCCCGAAGTCTGCGAAATGGAAAGAGGCAATGGATAGCGAGATCCAATCCATGTATGATAACCAAGTTTGGAATTTGGTTGATTATGTGCCCGGACGTAAGACCATTGGGTGCAAATGGATCTTCAAGAAGAAGACTGATGTGGATGGGAACGTACACACATATAAAGCGCGATTGGTTGCGAAGGGCTTTAAAGGAGTTGACTATGATGAGACCTTCTCACCAGTTGCGAAGATTAAATCTATTAGAGTGATGCTAGCAATTGTTGCATTTCATGATTATGAAATTTGGCAAATGGATGTCAAGACCGTCTTCCTTAACGGAAAGTTGGCTGAGAATGTTTACATGGCTCGGCTAGATGGGTTTGTGGATCCGAAGCATCCAAATAGAGTGTGTAAGCTTGAGAAGTCCATTTATGGACTTAAGCAAGCATCTCACAGATGGAATCTTTGCTTCGATGAGAAAGTCAAAGAGTTTGGATTTGTACGAAGCGAAGACGAATCTTGTGTATATGTCAAAGCCAGTGGGAGTGTAGTAAGCTTCCTCGTTCTATATGTCGATGACATATTACTCATAGGAAACGACATCCCGACTCTGCAGGAAGTCAAGTCCTGGCTTGGGAAGTGCTTCGCTATGAAGGACCTTGGAGAGGCTTCTTACATTTTGGGAATAAGGATAGTAAGAGAAAGAAGTAAGAGACTAATTGGACTTAGTCAGAATACTTACTTAGAGAAGGTACTAAAACGTTTTAGTATGGAAAACTCAAAGAAGGGAGAACTACCGATACAAAGTAATGCCAAGTTGAGTAAGACTCAATGTCCGAGTACTGAAGCTGAAATAGCAGAAATGAGCCGAGTACCATACGCTTCCGCAGTTGGCTCAATCATGTACGCTATGACTTGTACTCGCCCTAATGTAGCCTTCGCTTTGAGCATGGTTAGCAGATATCAAGGGAACCCTGGCAAAGCACATTGGATTGCGGTAAAAAACATCCTTAAGTACCTTCGGAGGATGAAGGAATGGTTCTTAGTCCTCGGAGGGAGTGATGACTTGAAAGTGCGAGGGTATAGTGACGCCAGTTTTCAGACCGACAGAGACAACTACCGTTCGCAGTCGGGTTGGGTCTTTACCTTAAATGGAGGAGCAGTAACTTGGAAGAGTTCCAAGCAAGAAACCATAGCTGATTCAACGTGCGAATCAGAGTACATTGCAGCGAGCGATACGTCGAAGGAGGCAATATGGATGAAGAACTTCATCGGTGATCTTGGAGTTGTACCTACCATAAAGGAGCCCATGGATATTTTCTATGATAACGAAGGTGTGGTTGCCTTGACCAAGGAACCGAGGGAGCATGGTAGATCAAGACATATCGACAGAAAATATCATTTCATCAGACATCGTGTAGAAGAAGGACAACTCATAGTTAAGAGGATATCATCAGAAGATAACCCAGCAGATCCGCTTACGAAGCGACTGAGTAGGGTTAAGCACTTGCAGCATGCTAGGAGTATTGGGCTGAAGGATGATATTAGTATAGATTAGATAGTATTACAAACGTGTAATAGATAAATGTAATTAACATTTGACGATTAAATAAAGGAGTTTTATTTATGAGTAATGTTACTGTCTTATGTTGATTGTTTAACTATTGTTTCACTTTGCATGTTTTGACTTCCAAAATAATTGAGTTTATTAGGAATAATCGAATTGTTCAAATTGTCCACAATCGTTCATATGTTAGAAGTAGATATGAATGAAGATTGTCATGAATTGGTGTGTAGATTGTCTAAATGGTGTTAGACATAGCAAAGGGTTGCTGCAACGTTCATGAGTGCTTATGAACTAGTTTTGAGCATTGGAACAAACCCGCACTTGCTGGAATCACTTTATGGAATACGATATAAAAGGTGATCGCAAGACGATAATATCATATAGTCTTAAAACCTAGATATATGGTTTATTATTTATTAATTGATTGTACATTGATAATGCGATAACGCATCAGTAACTCGGTGTTATAAAACGCATTGTTGTGTATAGTTGGTTAATGAATAAGTAAATGCATATAAGTCAAAGTTTATCTGTAACTTTTATCAAAGAAGGTAAAAGCGATATCTCGTCCGCTCGATGATTTGATTTGACTTATGTGTCGGGCCCGGTCAGAACTGAATTGATGTGTTTGATTAAGTTCTATGTCAAATAAATCAGAGATCGAGAAACCTAAATGTTTGACTAACCATTCTATAGGATTGTCAGCATGATATCTAATAGAGGACTGTACGATCCCTTATCTGAAGGACAAGATTGATTAGATCAGAGTTTGACAGCGTCTTTGAGAGCTACGATTGCAAACCGAATTGTACTAGTATAGTTACTAGACTTATCCAAGTAGGAGACTGTTGGAATAGTGTCTAAGGCTGCAACTATATTAGGCAAGTATTTGACCCGGTTATGCATGGTCCTTTTGGGTTGCCTTCACCATAGCAACTTGATGGGATGATTTATTAAGAGAGAGTAAATATTATAAAGAATAATATATAGTTATTTGATTAATATAAGTTATAGAATTAATTGGAATTAATTTGGTGACTTAAAGAGATTAATTAAATAAAGGGGTATAAACTTTCAATTGTTTGAAAGTTAAGCTTTAGACTATAAATCCTTATAGATATACAAGGGACGGATTCTAGAAGCTAGGATAACTTCAAAATCGTCCATGACTTATCTAAGGAAAGGATTTGGATAGCCTTAAGAGAAGATTATCCAATTAGGGTTTAGACTATAACCCTTAAAGAGTCTACAAGTATAAATAGACCCCATGGGTAAGGGAAATCGGGATCTCACCAAAAGTAAGAGAACTCTGGCCGATTTCCACCCCTCTCCTCTCTCCTAAATCATCTTCCTTGCTATTGGTGTTTGTAAGCCATTAGAGGAGTGACATTTTTGACTCTAGAAGCTCCAAGACAACAAGATCAACAAGGAATTCAAAGGTATGGTTCTAGATCTGTTTCAATGTTGTTATTTAACCTAATTGGGCATTAGAAGTCTTGGATTCAAAGCATGTTTAATTAGAAAGCCTAGATCCAAGCATTAGGGTTTTGCATGCGCACATAGGAAAGTTCTTATGGATAAAACCCATCACATACTGCTCTACGCTCGGCGTATCGCTCCTGATGAAAAACAAGCCTTTTCTATGTTATGCTCAGCATAGCTTGCTGATGTCCAAAAACATCATTAAGCTCTTAATACAAAAGGTTAACTCCACAAAATTTCAGATTTGCTATATATAAACGACATAATGGATAAAGTCTATGACTTTATCCACTTGCATGCCAACAAAGAGCACAAAACCAAACCCTAAGTCCACAAAGTCTTTTATTGTCCAAGAACTCATGTATGAATAGATGAGAGTGACCAAGCTCCCATTTTTATGACTCAACAACACCGAAGACATCTAGAAATGGCATTCGGATGGTCTGGAGTAACTCATACTCATAAAAACCAAAGTTATGGGAGTAAAAGCACATAAACTCATGACCAACAAGATCTAACACAAATGAGCACCAAGATAGAAACTTTATACCTTCTAAAGGTGGATGATGGGATGTAAATTCCAAATCCACAAGGCTTGGAGCTTCCAAGTGGTTCCACAATGTAACTCTTTCTTCAAAAATGCATACAAAACCCTTTAAGAGCTCAAAACTCACACAAGGTAGCTAGGGTTTCAAGGTGACAACTTAGGAGGGTGGAGGCCGAGGATAGGGAGGATCCCAATTAGGTAGAGGCTTTAAATAGGGTTCACAACATCTAGGTTTAGGGTTTCAGTCTAATACACATCTGCTTGGTGTAGCTTAACCTACGCTCAGCGTAGGTTATTAAACCTCTGCATCAAATCTCCCTCCTACGCTAAGCGTAGAACATAACTTTCCAAAAATAAAGAAATATAATAACATAGAACTTCAACGAATAAATACCTGAATATATGGGTGTTATAGTAGATCATGTGAACCGAAATGTAAAAGTGAACCTTCAAACGATTCGTTATGTTAGCTACATTGCGTTTCACAACAACTATCTAATATTTTATAAAGCGTCAAATGATCAAGTATTTGAATAAAACTCCAAATTATTTTTACAATAAACCGACACACTATTAGATAAGATTGAGTCATATCAAGCTCGATCTAACCGTTGACTCCAAGAAATTGTTCTAGTCATCAGATCAGGTTTTGCACATCCTATAAATAGTGGCCTCCCTCATTCTCTCTAACTCATACATTCAATCACTCACTCTCTCTCTCTCTCTCTCTCTCTCTCTCTCTCTTCTCTCTCTCTCTCTCTCTCTCTCTCTCTCTCTCTCTCTCTCTCTCTCTCTCTCTCTCTCTCTTCCTCTTCTCTCTCAGATTCCAACAGAAAAAGCACCACCAACATCCCCTGTGCTGTTGTCCTCCACCACTGGACCATCGTCTTCTGCCTCTGTCATCCACCTGCCTCCTTCCCTCGACAACCAGCATCGACAACCAGCAGCCTCGGTCCAATCACCGCTACCATATTCGATGCCGACAACCACCTTCGATCTCCATCTCTGACACCGGCAGCCACCTCTAGCGACTACTCCAGTGAAATTTTCCTAACAAACTTCGACCAATGTTCTGGAAAAATTCTATCCAAACTCCGACATGTTACTATTCATCTCGACGAGCACTATTCATCCGTCCGGTGAAGCATTGTTTAACCATTTTCTGAAAAAATTTTGGGCTTCTCTCCTAAGTTTAAATTAAAGCAATGCTATCACCAAAGTGAGTTTCACGGCTCCTTTTCTTTTGTTTTATACTAGGGTAGAATACATGTTAAAATACTTATAAAATAATGTTCGCATTTTTACGAACTCTGGTTTACAAATATAGGCTTCATAAATCATACTTGTGAACTTTTGTTTATGAATTATGCCTACATACTTATGCACTTATGCCTGGAAACTTTTGTGTACAAGTTAGGGCTTACAAACTTTTAGAACATATCACTCAATAGTTACATGAGACATATTTATTACCTAAGTGCAATACTTAAAAGACCCCTAGCTTATAATTGTTAGTTTTTTTAATGAGAGAATTATGTATAGATCTATATTGGTTGACACCCCCACGTATGGTTGTTAGCTACAACATTGACGGTTGAGTCTCAATGGGTGTTAATTATCTATCATTCACGATGTCTAATGATGCTTCAGGAGGGGCATACCGATCTAGCCAGGAGCTCGGTTATAAGGACTCAATGTAACATTGAAAGTATACTTAATTCATTCATAATATATAACTTGGGAAACCACTTATATACATTTGAGAACCCACTTTTGTTTAAAAGTACTACTAATTCAAACATTTCAAACATGTGAACTCATCGATATTACTTTGACACTTAAAAAAAACATGTATTCTCATGAAATTAAGAAATAGAAGATTACACTCTCTGAATAATCAAGGGATTAAAGTCTACATAGTTTAGTATAATATTTTTATAAAACTGCCTACTATTTGAGGCATGTTTATGTACTTTCAAGATCTTGTACCCCTAGACGAGGGCTTATATAATTTCCCTTTAGTAATACAATCTTCCACTTTTATGTTACTTGTATTTGTTCTGTGTATGCAATGACTGTGATCCATGAAGTCGTCTCACTGCTTGGCGTTTCTGCGCCGGCTGGGGATGTGACATTCTCTCTAAAAGGTCATATATAAGCAAGCTATATATCAAGGTTAAATGATACTCACTCTTTTCTATAAATTGTTATTTCCATACTTTAAACATGTAATCTCATTTTAACTTAGGTATCAGAGAAAAATATTGTGGAAAAACCTCTGTATAGCTCATGACATTCTTGTTTGAATCCACAGATCACATGTAAAGGAAACCCAAACTAGCATTGTCATAGGATTAGAAAAGGGGCGTAACATCAAAATCCTTGTAGAAGAAATTAAACTTGATGTTTGGGATGATATTTTTTTAAGTAACTCCAGTTTAGATCCCTGATGATGATGATGATGATGAGAATGCTCTCTTCTATGTCATGTATTTTAAGATCAATCTGAATCTTAACTTGTTGATAAAACTGTTTGTAAATCCTAAATCTTCTAAACCTTCATCTTAAACCCCACTTATGGAACCTACCAATTCTAAACTATTTATGAAGATAAAAGGCTACGACAAGAAATTTCTTGAATTATTGATTATGTTGGATAAAAAGTTTACAGAGGTCTCGAAAAACCAAGTCACTGAGAATAAGTTGTTATTGGAATCTATCGATGAGTTCTGAACTCAACTTCTTGATGCCTCTAACAAGAAAATTAATGCTCTGGGAACCAAGGTGGATGCAAATTTTAAGAAAGTCAATGAAGTTTTTACAACTTTTCATGACACTGTTAAGACTTTGTTAAAGGATCTACGTCCCTTGAATTTGGAATATAAATATATAATGACGGGTTAAAAAAAGTATCAAAAAAAATTTGTCAAACCAAATTCAAGAAGCTTTGGCATAGATCAAAAAACTTGAGATGATGGAAATTATTAAAGACACCAATCATATCATATGCAGCTACTTTCTAAGAAAATACTGTCAAGGTTGTTGAAAATGCTTGTGATGCCATCAGGGTACAAACTCAAACCAATTGTGAATCTGGTTTCTGGTTGAACAATGAATATTTCTAAAGTTTCTTTGCAACCCTTGTCACAAGTGGAGAAGAAATGAGATCAAAATTCTTGATTCTGGCAGTTTTTTAATGTTGGGCCGACTATAATAGGAGAAGGGCCTTCTGGAAGTGTTGGTTATGGTCCAATACCTAACATCACTTTGTTACCAACTTGAACCATTCCCACACATGTTACTTTGCCACAAAGTTTTCTATATAAAGGTATATTTGTTGTAATTTTTGAACCAGTAATTTCAATTTTAGTTACGACTTCAGAACCAATTCGATATAAGGAAAGGAGTTGCTTAGAAAGCGAGCAAAAAAAAAAGATTATAAATACAAACACGAGAGAATGTTACGCAACAAAATTCTTCGGCAAGAAATCATATGGGTAATAATGTTGAGGTAGGGATATTAACAAGACTTGGTGTGCAAAAAGAATATGAGATGCTGCCTTTGGAGAAATCGGGTTCTTTGAAAAAGCTCCCAAAGTTAGTTTTTCTATTGAAGACTCAATTGAGAATCATCTTGACATGGAAATGACTCCAAAGAAATTTACAATTAAACAATTTTTTTTAAAAGAAGAAAAAGCATGTCCTAAGAAGTTTAAAGAAATGACGATAAGGTTTCATGGTGTTTGAGTAAACCTGATCGTGAAATGTAGAGTTAAAAGAAAATCTAAATAGTTTTGAATGTTTCTAAAGATGTATTTTTTGAAGACGCTTATCAGAATTTCAAATACAAAGTCATGAGAGGAAAAAATGAAGAAATGGATTTCATAATTGTATACTTTTCTTGCATAAATCCAAATGACTTTGTGAACTATTAAGTCGTATAGATATGAAGTTTTTTCATGAACATTTATAATACTACATACAAGCACTTCAGATCTTTCATGCAATTTTTTATGCTCAAGTTGTTTTGTCTGATATTTGATTTAGCCAAAGAATTCAAGAAGCAGCGGGGCATATACTAAATTGCAGAATATTTCAAAATATAGAGTTCTGGATATAATTCTCAAACCTTGGGGAATTGTCTACTTCGTTAAAAAGATCAATGGTCCAACCAAAAAAGTAATTTCCAGAGTTGATGACAAGGAAAGATTTCTAGCAGCAACTATTCAGATGCTCAAGGTTCATGTTAATGTGATGCTAATTCGAAGAAGGACCGAAATGAGATAATAAACATTTGACCTAGTTGTTGGCTGTTCGGAAAGCATTGATGAGTATAACACATTTTTATAGATAGCTTCGGAAGTTCTCGGACTTGTCAAAAAGGGGGGAAATATAGGAATCTAATTTTGTTGTGACCAGTTTGAAGCATAAAGTTGATACTGGTGTAGTGGTGTTATATTTTACCGAAGCTTTACTAATGAAATTGTTTGAAGGGTTTTGATATGGAAGTAGTTAGTGGAGCATATTATTGCTCCTTCCTATTTAGTTTATCACATGGACTATTGTGCTACTAAATGAAGGCGTAGGTTAGTGTGAACATTTTGTTAGTGCTTTTCATGTGAGTATGTCCATGTGTAAATATATGATTGGTATATGCCGGAATTGGTTCATAATTAATCTTCCTGAATATTTGAGTCATATTTTCTTAAATAATCAAAGAAGGAAACGTTATATTTAGTTGATTGTTCGATTATTATAATTTCATATTTAATTCATTAATTAAATTCTTGACTTCACTATTCTTTCTTCCGGAAATCTCATCTCCAAAAGGAATTGGTCTACATGTTTACAATATACATATATATGTAATACAATTTTTATTTAATATGATGCATATGTGGTTAGTATTTTTTTTTGGAAACGTGCAAATAATTAAATATTTCTTCAGATTGGATTGAACTCAAGTCCTTCTATTTAGTTGTTAGATTACAAACCTTCAAATTAGTCAAGTTGTTAGATTAGGAACTTCTATGTTAGCTAAGACAATCTGTTTATATCTACCATTAACCTCCACTAAACGTATGAGATACCTACTATTAAATAGAAAACTCCATCTTATTTTTTAAATTAAATTTAAATAAAAAATACATAAAAATCATATAATTTTTTTAAATACTAGTTTTCAATAAATTTAAATATCAATTTACATTAAATAAAAACTAAATTAATTAAAATAAAAAAATTACATTAATTAAAATAAAAAACCTAAAAATACCAAACTTATGATTTGTGTTTTAAGCATTGTTATTTCATTTTGGGAAATTCTTGAAATTTTGCCAAGTTTTGATATGTCCAAAAAAAATTATGATTTGTGTTTTCATATTGCTCTATGACCATATTAACCGGATCAATATCCGCTTCGAGTACGTTGTTTATAACAAAGTTGTAAATTCCATTGAACTCACAACATTTGACCCTTATATCGCGTCACTTCGAGCATATTTTATCAACATTTCGAATTGCACAACTCGTTAAATCATGAAAAACACTTTCAACATTTCTCCAAAAACTGATTAATCCTAAGGCAAAGGGTCGAGAAACTCAAAATTTATGACACAAAATTTATGACAAATGGGAACCATTAACTATTCGTTGACTGAGAATTCCTGAATGATTCTTGGATTTGAATCTAAAATTGGGGTTGCCTAATGACATAAGAAACTACAAAACATACTTAATTGATTCTTAATCCTTTCAATTTCCATTATAACAAAGACGTATGACCAACGCTTTTTTCTGAAACCGTCACTCATACTTGTGTTAATTTCTCTTCTTGATCAAACAACAAAAATGTATGAATATAACTAAATAGAGAGAAGAAATGTGTGAAAATTAAGAAAATTAGTAGTAATGTTTATAGGTAAATATTGGAGGGAAAAAAATAAATGAAAGTAACCGTTGGAGGTCAAAGGAGATTTAAAGGAGGAAATGAATTGATTGCATGGACATTTGAGATCGTTGTCCGGATCACGAAGGTCCACGACAACGACCCACGACAAGCCACCGGGATGGTGTGCATGGTCGTTATTTATAGCCACCTAGATCACGATTTCGTTCGTGGCCACTATACCAAAAGGCCTAAGTGAGCTAACCCAACTTGTGTGGTTAGTTGGGTTAGTAATATATATATATATATATATATATATATATATATATATATATATATATATATATATATATATATATATATATATATATAATACTTGTTATACAAGTTATAAACAAAATTAGTTGGAACAACAAGGAAGGCAATAAAGTATTTTGGATCAATACAATTGGAATAACCCATGAAAACCGCAACTACTTTTGAAAAAACTGGAGTAAAATATTTGGAATCAACACCTAAACCAAAAGCAAAAGGTTAGGCGGCAGCAGTTGGACAACCTAAAAACCTCAACCAAATGTCGGCCACATTAATTCAATTCAATACTTGGCGTAAGTTACGCATAAATTTTGGAAGTTACAGCATAGAACATTACTAATGTACGTCCACAGTTACATTATAATAATATATGTTCATTCTACACAATCACACAATAGTTGGTAGTATCTTTAGCACCCTCGAAGAAATTCAGCCAAACGTGTGAACATGTCCTTTGCATTCTGGGTTTCATGATTAAAGATATGGAAGCTATGACCTTCTCCTTCGACCTCAAAAATTGATAATTCCCCTTCCCATCCACTTTCCTTCACCGCTTCATAGTAATACACCCCTCTATCTCTTAGCTCGTCCTTAGAAGCGACACAAATGATCAACCTCCTACATCCAAGTGATGCTAAAGAAGGCGCAGTTTTAACAAACGGGTTAATACATGGATTATCAATTCCATCCGGACAACCAGGGTAAACGAACATCCATGTCTTGTACAAAAGAGACATTTCGCGATTAGCAACCGGCTCTGCGCCAACTGGTTTGGAACCCAAAAAGTATGGGTGCGATAGAAACGCTCCAAGAATCTTAACACCACCATGTAACTTTTCTTCGCTGGCTCGCAAGGCGATATGGTGTGAAATATTTGCGCCTGCACTATCTCCACCGATATAGAGACGCTTGAAATCTCCGTGTTGAATTATCCATGGTTCATTTTTCTCGTTGTGTGTTTTGGAGGAATGAGAAGCAACCCATTGTAGAGCATTCCAGGAATCATCGTAAGCTACCGGGAGAGGGTGTTCTGGAGCTAACCTGTAGTCGACTGAGACTACCAGAGCGTTGGCTTGAGATGCTATGGTGTTTATATACTGGTGACAGAGGGTGGAGAAAGCTGACTCGATACAAAACCCTCCACCATGGAAATAGACCAGGATGGGAAGCTTCTTGTTCGTGGTTTGATCGAGTGTGGAAAGATCGGGTAGGTAGAGTCTGGCACTGACCTCTGGCGAAATGATGATATCTTTAGACCAGACGCCACTCTTGGTCTCCGCCGTGGACGGTGGAGCTAATAGTGGATTATAAAGTCGCTCCACCGTGCCGTCTTTATGGACACGGAGGAAGGGTAGAAGTTCAGATGCAACCACCTCTTCATGCTTTGAGACCATGACGAAAGATAACAAATGGGAGAGAAAGGAAGGTAGAGGGAGAGAATGATGAGATTTCTTAGAAGACACGCTATATATTAGCCTCGATTATCACCAGTTAGATCAAATGGGCAATAAACAATATTTGTTGTCTATTTCTAATTTTCTATATATTACAGATGAGATAAGATTCAAAAAATAAAAAATTTAAATATATAAACTACTTTTCTTCCCTCTGTTTAGATAATCGATACTTTATTTATTTCGTGCCAAGCATTCGGTTTACTTAAGTAGTTAACTTATTTGTTCTGGATTGAGCAGTTGAGCTCTACTTTTAATCTCAATACGCTAAGATAAAAAAGTTAAACTAAAACGAACTGTAAGATTACGTTATCCGCTACTCGTTTTGTTCCATGGGGCTTGCCAAACTTTTTTTTGGTCTCATTTTGGATCGAATGAATGGTTACACAATCTTTTGTTTGCTGGAAAGGGTGGTGTTACTTCTATTTTTTTTTTATTGGAAAATGACATGGCTTTAATTTATATTTTTGGTAGTCTAGTGCGTAAACTTGAGTTTTAATGTTTTAATTGATCACATGACATAGCATATGCAATTTCATTGCCATGTGGGTGTGTTTCATCATGGCAAAGATAAACTGGAACATGACATTCACACCTTAGGCCGACGGGTATACTCTTTATGAACCGGTATGTGGTTGAGCTGACATTCACACCTTAGGCCGACGGGTATACTCTTTATGAACCGGTATGTGGTTGAGCTGACAACAAACAACAGCCGTGCACACCAGCCTGGCCGTTCGTGGTGGAGGTGTTTCATGGTGGGCATCACGATTGTAAACGATCAATGGTCGTCTTCTTCTCTCCCAGCTTCCGCTTCTCTCTCTTCTTTCTTTCTCTTCTTTCCGGTAGTGGGGAATACAGCAGTGGTTCGTGGTGGTCTGAGACGACTGACTTGGAAGCTCTCCATGACCCTTGGCGATCGAGGAGAGTATACATGATGGTCTTAGAGCACCCACATCATGGTGCTCTTTTTACTTCACACAAATGTCACCTAGACATAAACCAAAAGTCACCCCACATTATTCTTTCAACCGATCGTAGGGGTGTTCATTTGGATGGATCGGTTTGATCCAATCCTATCAACTAAATCCAAATAGATTTCGGTTTTCAAAACATGGATCCGAATACTCCAAAAAAAATTCAAATCCGATCCAATCCAACCAAATTACAATTCAGCTGGATCGGTTTTTACAATTCGGTTCGGTTTTCAACTCTATAAAATTATCTAACAAAAATTTTTAATTATGAATTATAGTTGATAAGCAACTATTAATAAGATTTTATTATAATTTAATATTTCATCGACAAAAAACTTTTGATAAGTATATATTTAAGTATTATATTGGATGAAAGTTTCTAATAATTAAATAAATAATTTAGTAAATTTATAAATGATTAAATATATATATATTAAAAATAAATAATAAGTTTTTATTTGGTTTTTTTGGACTATTCAGTTCATATTTTATAAACCAAAGCCTATGCAAAATAATAATTCGGTCTAACTTAAAATCAATCCAAAAATCTGAATATCTGAACCAAATAATCCAATCCAAATTGTTCGATTGGACAATTCGGTTTTAACCAAATAGTGAATAGCCCTAACTGCTCGCTTTCAAAGCCTTCAAATGGGACCATCTTATTAGATTATTACTTTTATATATATATATATATATATATATATATATATATATATATATATATATATATATATATATATATATATATATATATATATATATATATATATATATAAGTAATAATCTAATAAGATGGTCCCATTTGAAGGCTTTGGTTCTTTTAATCTAATCTTCAATTCTGTATATATATATATATATATATATATATATATATATATATATATATATATATATATATATATAAGTAATAATCTAATAAGATGGTCCCATTTGAAGGCTTTGGTTCTTTTAATCCAATCTTCAATTCTGCTTAAATACAATTAGATCTTCAACATCTACGATTAATTATACTTCTAGCATCATTAGATCAACATCATCGATAATCAACAAAAAATCCACTTCATATCATTCATTCAACATCGATCATCCAATAAAACTTCAAAATTGAGGTTAGAAAAAGATCAAATCATTTGTTTTTTTTTGAAAAATTTCATATAATTCTCTATCAATCTACTATTTTGTAAGATTTAAATAATCAACTTATCATGTTTTTAACATTTTTAAAAAGTTAACTTGTATGCACCCCAACTGTTTGATGAAATGCATAAACTAAATTACCACGTTATATTCATATATGAATATGTTTTGTCACCTGAATCAGTATATAATTTGAAACACCCCATTTTAAAAAGCACTCTGTGGCGGTCTCGAAGGCCCAGGGTATGTTAGGGTCTTGAGATTTATTCGAAAGGTTTAAGGCTTGTGTGTGTGGTCAGGAGCGTAGGGCTTCTCGCCACCTTTTTGTAGATATTAAATTCGTCAGAAATGGACATAGAATGAAGAAGTTATGGCAATTTAAAGCATTTGGCATAAATGGTCTCTAAAGGAAATGTTTTGCAAGCAATTCCCATGCATACAAGGCAAGCATGCACGTGTCCGGCTAGTTACACCCAGTGTAGTGGAGTAAATGATCACAAGTATGGGGAGGAGTACGCCATGTGTATTCTCAGAAACCCTAAACCCTAATTTTTAAAGCATATCGTTATATAAAGAACATAACACCCCAATTATCAGCCTCCCTCTCATCTTTATAGAGCCACCATGAAACCCTAACCCTCCCTTGAGTGTTCTTGGAGCTTTGGAGGTCATTAAAGAGCATTTTTGTGATTGTGAAGCCATTTCCAAGCAAGTGAAGAGTATAGCAATGTGGTGGATCAAAGGGGAAGCAGTAGATCTGAGTGTGGTTTAGTTTTGAAGTCATTTTGGTCCAAAGGTTGAAGCTTTTTAGTCCAAATTCGGCTTCTAGGCTAAGGGTTGCCACCATTAGTGCTAAATGACTCCCCAGGACAGAAATCTATCATCGTGGTGGTCTTAATGGGTTCATGATAGAGTTAAGATCACTTTCATGGAAGTAGAATATCATTTTTGGAGTTTGGACTTGTTTGGGGCATGCAAACTCACCAAGTAGTGACTTATGGATTAAAACGTTGGAAAGGACATGGATCTGTGATTGTAGCTCCTGAATCTGAGTATTAAGCACTTAATGGGAAAATGAATTAACAGGGGAGTACGTTAAGCGTACAAGCAGGTACGCCCAGTGTATGTACCATTTGGCTAGTATGCTTAGCGTACATAGGAGTATGCCTAGTGTACTCATCAGTTATGGGCCTTATGGATTTTGGGCCTCAGTTTGGGCCATGCAGGGGGATTTTGGTCCTTCGGGCCTTAGTGGGCCATCAAGAGCCAGATAATGTGGGCTAAGAAGATGTTTGGGCTTAGGGTAAGGCCCATAAGAGGGATTGTGCCCAATTTAGCAAATTGGGCCATTAGTGGGTTTGGGAAGCCCATCCAGTGTTGAGGTTTTTATATTATGATTTTGAGCCTTAGATATAGACCAAGTTGGACTAGGGGTAAAATGGTCATTTTACCCTAAGGAGGATTATTGTTTTGAACTAAGAGATATTTTGGTATTGATAGCTTTGGGAGTCGAGAGATCAGTTGTTCGGGATTTTTGGTGAGGCAGCGATTTGGGAGTTCGACTCTTCAGTTCAGATCGGCAGTACGAGGTGAGTTATCCTCACTATATCAACAGGGTCTAAGGCACCAATACCAACCCTTTTTTGGATTGTATACTAGTACTTTCTTGATATGCTTATTGATCTGTTAGATCTATATCCTAGTAGTTAAGATGGTATTATGTTTATTGATCTGTTAGATCTGCATCCTGGTAGTTAGGATGGTATTGTGTTTAGTGACCTGGTTTAGTTCGGTATCCTGGTATATAGGATCATGCTATGTTAGTGACCGGTTAGGTCGGTATCCTAGTTATAGGATATTGCTATGCTATTGATCTGTTAGATCGGTTTGTTGTCTATAGACTATTATGTGATTATCTGTTATATGTGCACATGGTTGTTTGATTGGGGGTGGGTTGAGGCGGTCCTGCTTTGTGCTGAATGCCAACATACCCAGGGCAGACTGTATAGACTGCAGGCCTAAGAGAACACATAGTCAAGTTGAAGGCCCAGCGAGCAGTCCGGATAGGCTGAAGGCCTTGCGAGGTGGTCCAGACATGCCGAAGGCTCGGAGAGCGGTCCAGATAGACTGAAGGCTTGCGAGGCGGTTTAGTCAGGTTGAAGGCTCATTATGCATACTATAGACTCAGAGAGTGGACCAGGTGGACTAAAGGCCCGGTGCGGGTGGACCAGTCACACTGTAAACTCGAGATGCATGGTTGTTCTGTTTACTTATATGTTATATGTTATGGTTACACCGGTATGACATTGGTATTTTGGGGGTAACTCACTAAGCCTTCGAGCTTACAGTTTCAGTTAATTGTTTCAGGTTCAGCGGATGACCGCAGGAAGGCGAAGGTGTGACCATACACTTCCTCGATTGATGATTATGATTTCTGAGAACTCTGATGTTTAGACTATTTTGAAAACAAATTGTAATAACTGAATGGTTTTAAATGATTTAAAAAGTTTTAAATTGGCTCGAATTTTATGGATGTTACATGATTATTAAAGCACAAAACAAATGTGCAAGTCTGTATGTTATTCATATGTGAATAACATATAAAAATTATACCTTGTAATATTCATATGTGAATATACTGTGATACTCATCAGTCAATATATCATCTAATATTCACTGATGAATCAAAGAAACAACAATATTGTTATGCAATTGAGAGGTGATGAGGTTAGAGAGGAGGATGTGCATAAGACTGCTTTTCGGACACATTATGGCCACTATGAGTTTGTGGTGATGCCTTTCGGTCTCACCAATGCTCTTGCCGCATTCATAGATCTCATGAACCGTGTGTGCTGACCGATGTTGGATCGGTCTGTGATAGTTTTCATCGATGAAATCTTGGTCTATTCCAAGACGTGAGAGCAGCATGAGGAGCACTTGCAGGAGGTTCTGGATACTTTGAGGAGGGAGAGCTTGTATGCTAAGTTTTTCAAGTGCGATTTCTGGTTGCGCCAGGTGCAGTTGCTTGGGCACCTTGTCAATCAGAACGGGATTTCGGTTGACCCGGCCAAGGTGGAGGTTTTGATGAGGTGGGAGGTTCCCAGGACTCCATATGAGATTCGGAGCTTCCTAGGACTGGCAGGCTACTATTGGAGATTCATTCAGGACTTCTCCAATATAGTCGTGCCGCTGACCAGGCTGACGAGAAAATTCGTGGTCTTTCGTTGGGGGCCTGATCAGCAGGCTGCATTCGAGACATTAAGACAGAGATTGTGCGAGGCGCCGATCTTATCCCTGCCAGAGGGCATGGAGGATTTTCTTGTAACTACGATGCGTCCATCTCGGGCTTGGGCGCAATATTGATGCAGAGAGGGCATGTTATTGCTTACGCTTCGAGGCAGCTAAAGCCTCACGAGGCGAACTACCCGACGCATGATTTGGAGCTGGGGGCTGTTGTGTTCACCCTCAAGATTTGGCATCATTACCTCTATGGGGTTCGTTGTACTATTTACACGGATCACAAGAGCCTGAGGTATCTCATGGACCAGCCAAATCTAAATATGAGGCAGCGTCGGTGGCTTGATGTGGTAAAGGATTATGACTGCGAGATCCTCTACCAGCCGGGGAAGGCCAATGTTGTGGCCGAAGCGCTTAGCCGCAAGGCAACGCTGATCAGGGATATCTATATGAGGATGACAGTGGTTAATCCGTTGTTGGAGCGGATTTGGGAGGCCCAGCATTAGGCCATGAAGGAGAAACATTGGAAGCGTGAGTGGATTGTGGGTCAGGTTCCTTCCTTCGACTATGACAGTCAGGGATTGTTAACTCTTCACTGTAGAGTGTGGGTTCCATATCATGGGGGTGTACGCCAGGTATTGATGGAAGAGGCGCACAGATCCAGGTTCTCTATTCATCCCAGGGTGACGGAGATGTACAGGGATCTCCGTCTTGATTATTGGTGGCCCTATATGAAGAGGGATGTGACCTGGTTTGTCGAGATGTGTCTGACTTGCAGGAAGGTCAAGGCTGAGCACCAGAGACCTCACGACAAGGTCCAACCGTTGGATATCCCGCTGTGGAAATGTGAAGACATTATGATGGATTTTATAACAAAGCTTCCCAGGACGGCACGAGGAGTGGATTCGATTTGGGTCATCGTCGATCGATTGACCAAGAGCACCCATTTTATTCCGATTCAGGAGAGCATTTCGACTGAAAATTTGGCCGGCATCTATATCACGGAGGTGGTGGCACGGTACGGGGTGCTAGTATCGGTGATTTCAAACAGAGATGTACGGTTCACTTCCAGGTTTTGGAAGCAGTTTCATGATGAGCTGGGTACTCGTTTGCATTTATCACTGCTTTTCATCCATAGATGGATAGTCAGAGTGAGTGGACCATCCAAACCTTGGAGGATATGCTACGAGCATGCGTTCTAGACTTCAGAGGTAGTTGGGATACTTATCTTCCATTGGCAGAGTTCTCCTATAACAATAGTTATCATGCGATCATCGACCGTACCCCTTTCGAGATGTTGTATGGGAGGAAGTGCAGGACCCCGATATGTTGGGGTAAGGTGTGTCAACCCGAATATTTCATATATATATAATTTCTATAATCAACACTTCATTTGGAAGTTGTCACACCCCCGAACCAGACGGCGGAAACGTCCGAGGGCTATCGTGACTCATTGAATACCATCACAATGCATATACATGAAACATAACATTATACATCACCAACATTTGGAATGATACAACTGGTAACGTTACATTCATTACATTGTTCAGAACATTACATTCTCAAAAAAATAACTGTTTGATACTACTTAAACCACAGCAAAACGTCATAAAGTACAAATCATCCTTCACCTTATCTGTTACCTGAGAATACAAGTATTTTGAAAACGTCAACATATGAAATGTTGGTGAGTTCATAAGTAGTGTTTGAATCCAATGTATTGTAACCATCAGAAAATCCGATATTTTCTAAAAATAGAATAGTGTAAAAATATGTGATGATCCATGAGTATGCTTGTTTGAATTCTATAGATGTAAGCGTAAGAGTTGTGAAATTCGACCGGTAATTCATAATTGTAATTGTTAAAAACCCTAGGAAAACCCGACGTTTTCCTATCACTTTGCTTTACTTAGTTTGTGTACCGTTGTTTCGTTGCGTTAGAGGAAACCGTTGAGCTCCGGAGGCATTGAGAATACAGTGGGTGGTGAAGTGTTGTGACGTGCGTTAATGAAAACGTCCAATCGACAGCCTTACAAGCGATCCCTTAGGCGTCACTCGTAATTCTTCACACCACTCAATCCTCCCGGACTTGTGTAGTCCCACGACCGGAGGGAAGAAGAGAAGGTGCGAAACCCTCGGTATTTCCCCGCGTCGTTCAAGACCATTGCAATTGCGAAGGGCCCGAAGCCCAACCCGCAATCGTGAGTTACAGACTTTACTAGCAGCACTAAAGGACCCTTGGGGACCAGCAGCATGTTTGCCATTGAAAGTCCTTTTACGTTATGTCGGATCGGTAAAACCCAACACTTCGTAAGAGAGAGAGGTCTTCGGGCCTTAAGATCAGGTCATTGGGCTAGCTAGGCTCAACAAACAAGATTTTACACTTTTGGGGCCCAAAGATGGTGCGTAGACGTCTGTGCACACTCGCATGTATAGTGACTTCCCAATCGTTATTAGTTATGAGTCGTAATGTCATAATGTCATAGTGTCGTCGTGTTAGTAGTTTCGGATTGTTATTGGTTCGAGACCGAACCAATTCGTTTGACAACGACTTTTGGTATTGTAATGTATTGTATTTCGTCGATAGGCGTGGTACCATCATTTGGTCAAATTGCATGTATTGAACTAGCCTTGAGAATTTTCTGTTTTCAGTCCCTCCTTATTTGTAAAATTTACCCTTTTCACCCCTTTATTTAAAAACTTTCCGGTTTGGTCCTTAAATCAATTTTCTTGACATTTTAACACCAAAAATTATTGAAATAAGTATTTTCCAGCATATTTTTCATAGAAAACAGCTTAAGTCCTTGAAATTGCAGTTTTCTCGGTTATAACCCCTCTTTTTTGCAATTTTTACATTTTTGGCCCAATTTGGAAAATTTTTGCAACTTTGGTCCTTTTTAAATTTGAAAAGCATTTTAAACCTTTGAAAAGTACATGGAACACTTATAGTCCACTGTTTTACAGAAAAATGCAGTTTTGGTCCTCCAAAATAGAAAATTTCGCTTATTGGGCCTCATTGGGCCGAAAATGTCATATTTAGCCCAATAAGCTTGGAATTTATGTTTTTAACCCTCCAAATAGTATATTTTCAGAAAATACATTATGTAAACTGTTTTGACTCATCTCACCCATCAGATTTCGAAATATTTCATTTTAGGCCCTTCAACTTTGTATTTTCAACATTTTATGTCAAAAAAATGAGTTTTTAGCCCAAATTAAGTGTTGTCAAGCCATTTGGCTATTTTTCTTAGTATACTTTGCATGTAGTAGTATATTTTATGCTATAATGAAATACATATCTCGGTTTTTAGCATTTCATAACTAGATCTAGCATCAAAATCATATAAAACCTACATATAAGCATAGAAATCAACCACAACATACACATGATGATGGATCTACACCTTTTCTTGTATTCTCCCCCACAAAAACTTATAAAAACCGAAAATAAGGGGGTATGAAACTCACCTTGGGTGTTGATTCGGTTTTTGAAGAAAGAATGGAAGAAATGAAGTGATTTTTGGCCTTTGCACTCCTTGATGAAGTTTTCGAGTTTATGGAGTTTTCTAGAGTGCAAGATCACGATTTTTGCATGGATTAGGAAGGGATTTTGATAAAACAAGGAATACAAGTCATAGATCCAAGCAAAACCTTACCTTAGATGATGACTAACTTGCAAGATCCTCTTGAAAGCTCTTAATTTTCGAGATTTTTGGAGTGGGGAGGAAGGAGTGGTCTTGAGTGATCTAGAGAGAATGGGATGGATTTTGTGAGTGTGTGTGTGTTGTGTTCGGCCGAGAGTGAGAGAGAGAGGAGAAGAAATGATGTTTGAGGTGAGGTTTGCATGGAGATATGAGTTTCTTGCATGGAAGTCCTTTAGTTAATAGTGAGGTGGCATGAGAAAGTCAAACCTTTCTCTTGGGCTTGTTTTGCGCCGAAAACATGGAAGGAAAAAGGAAAATTTGGGCTTTTTGCTCCTAAGCCCAATATTAGAGTTAGTCTTAGGTATTTATTGGCCTATAAAATAAAATTGTGATTTTTATGTTTTAATAAGCTAGATTGGGTTAATCATGGATCAAAACTTTCAATTTATTTCATTCTAGGCCCAATATGGCCCATAATATTGAAATAAATGAATGTGGGTCCAATTAGAGCCTAATTAGGGTTCTAAACCCATGATAGTCCAATTGGAAGCTTGTTGGTCCATTTGGATCCAATAAGGAAGTTCTAGTCCAAAATGGACTTAACAAGAACTTCTAGGGTTTTCCAATTGCTTGATGTAGTGAATTTGGGGTTTAGTTTTCCATTGAGTGAGCATCATACATGCTTTTGAGTTTTTGATTTCCACATTCACTTGAGTATAGTGTTTACAAGACATAAAATTTCTAGTTGTGACATCATCCCCCCGTTAGAGGGAATTTCGTCCCGAAATTCTGTTTGAAAGCTAGATTTGAGAAAGCTAGAATAGGTGAGGGTACTTTTGCTTCATTTGGTCTTCGCGTTCCCAAGTGAATTCTGGCCCACGCTTTGCGTTCCACCGTACTTTCACGATCGGGATGCGACTCTGCTTAGTACGCTTCACCTCCATGTCCATGATTTCAATTGGTTCCTCAACGAACAGGAGTTTCTCATTGATTTCGATTTCGTCAAGAGGAATGATGAGTGTTTCATCTGAGAGACACTTCTTCAGATTAGAGACGTGAAACACGGGGTGTACACCGTTTAGCTCTGCGGGTAGTTGCAGTCTGTATGCTACTGGACCAATTCGGGCGACGATTTCGAAAGGTCCAATGTATCGCGGGTTCAGCTTTCCCTGTTTTCCGAAACGTATAACCCCTTTCCAGGGCGAGACTTTTAACAGTACTCGGTCACCGACCTGAAATTCTAAGGGCTTCCGCCGTTTGTCAGTGTAGCTCTTTTGTCGGTCACGCGATGCTTGCAGTCGAGCTCTGATTTGAACGATCTTTTCCGTGGTTTCACGGATGATCTCCGGTCCCGTTAATGTTTTGTCCGACGTATGGGTTTTTGCTAGCTGGGTGTCACCTACTTCAGCCCAACATAACGGTGATCTACATTTACGCCCGTACAGTGCTTCGAAAGGAGCCACCTTGATGCTCGAATGGTAACTATTGTTGTATGAGAACTCGATTAAGGGTAGGTGGGTATCCCAAGACTTTCCAAAGTCTATCACGCATGCGTGGAGCATATCTTCGAGCGTTTGGATGGTTCGCTCGCTTTGACCATCCGTTTGTGGATGATAAGCGGTGCTCATATCGAGGTTTGTTCCCACCGCCTTATGGAGTGATTGCCAAAATTGGGACGTGAACCTACTGTCCCTATCCGAGATGATAGATGTTGGTATTCCGTGGAGTCTCACGATCTCTCGAATGTATAAACGCGTCAATCTCTCCATCTTGTACGATTCTTTAATTGGCAGGAAATGGGCAGATTTCGTTAGTCGGTCGATTATTACCCATATAGTGTCTAATCCATCCGACGTTTTGGGTAGCTTGGTCACGAAATCCATAGAAATCCCCTCCCATTTTCACTCAGGGATTGCCGGTTGCTGTAACAATCCTGAGGGTTTTTGGTATTCCACTTTTACTTTGGCGCACGTAAGGCACTTACTGACGTAGGTCGCGATTTCCGCCTTCATGTTAGGCCACCAATAGTGTTGCTTAATATCCAAATACATCTTATCGGAACCGGGATGAATGGAGTATCGCGTCTTGTGGGCTTCCTTCATGACAACATCTCTAAACCCTCCAAATTTAGGGACCCAAATACGGTTCATGAAATAGTATACTCCATTCTCCTTTGCCTCCAGGTTCTTTTCCATTCCGCGCAATACTTCGCTTGCTCTATTTTCTGTCTTCATGGCCTCTGACTGGGCTACTGCAATTTGAGTGGCCAGGTGTGATTGAATGGTTATCGAGAGAGTTTTCGTACAACGATTAGAGTACTCCTTCCGACTTAATGCATCAGCTACCATGTTGGCCTTGCCTGGGTGGTACTTAATCTCACACTCATAATCATTCAGCAACTCAACCCATCTTCGTTGCCTCATGTTTAACTCCTTTTGGTTCAAGATGTGTTGGAGACTCTTGTGATCCGTGAAGATGGTGCACTTTGTACCGTAAAGGTAATGCCTCCAAATTTTTAGGGCAAAGACTACAGCTCCCAACTCTAGGTCATGGGTCGTGTAGTTTACTTCATGCGTCTTTAGCTGGCGGGATGCATAGGCTATCACTCTCCCACGTTGCATGAGAACGCAACCTAAACCCTGATTTGACGCGTCGCAGTAGACTACAAAATCTTCCGTTCCTTCAGGCAGAGATAGTATAGGTGCGCTACAGAGAGCTTGTTTCAAGGTTCGAAACGCGATCTCTTGTTTGTCTGTCCATTTGAATGGTACGCCCTTTTGCGTAAGCGAGGTAAGTGGCTTGGCGATCTTAGAGAAGTTTTGAATGAACCTCCTATAGTAGCCTGCTAATCCCAAGAATTGATGAATTTCCGTGGGCGTTGTCGGGATTGCCCATCCTTCTACAGCTTTGACCTTAGAGGGATCCACATGGATTCCATCTTGGCTGACTACATGACCTAAAAAGTTCACGCTCCGCAGCCAGAACTCACACTTGGAGAGTTTGGCGTAAAGTTTTTCTGATCGTAGAGTTTCTAAGACTTGTCGAAGATGTTGGCCATGCTCTTCCTTACTTCGAGAATAGACGAGGATGTCATCGATAAAAACAATGACAAAGTTGTCGAGAAACGGTCGGCAGATTCGATTCATTAGGTCCATAAATGCGGCAGGGGCATTCGTTAGACCGAAGGGCATTACGACAAATTCATAATGTCCGTAGCGAGTTCGGAAAGCGGTTTTTGGGATATCCTCTTCCCGGACTTTGAGTTGGTGGTATCCGGACCGTAGATCTATTTTAGAAAAATAACTAGCTCCTTGGAGCTGGTTAAATAGGTCATCGATTCGTGGGAGTGGGTAGCGGTTCTTGATTGTGAGTTTATTTAACTCTCTGTAATCGATACACATTCTAAAAGATCCGTCTTTCTTTTTGACAAAGAGCACCGGAGCTCCCCATGGCGAGTAACTAGGTCGTATAAATCCCTTATCCAAAAGTTCGCTGAGTTGGCTGGATAATTCCTGCATTTCGGCAGGAGCCAACCGGTAGGGTGATTTAGCGAGAGGAGTTGCTCCTGGAATAAGGTCGATTCGAAACTCAACCTGTCTCTCTGGGGGTACTCCCGGAAGATCTTCAGGAAACACGTCCGGAAATTCACATACTACGGGAATGTCTCGAACGTTAGTCTCCTCCTTGGTTTTGTCCACCACGTGAGCCAGGAACGCCAGATTGTTCCTTCGTAGATATTTTTGTGCTTTGATACACGAAACGAGGCGAAGGTTCATGCTAGATTTGTCTCCGTAAATTACTAGGGTTTCGTGATTTGGAAGGCGAAGACGGACGGCCTTCTCATGACACATAATTTCGGCATGGTGGGGGCTTAACCAGTCCATGCCGATGATCACATCGAAGCTCCTAATTGACACTGGTATTAGGTCTATTCGAAAAACGTGTTGATTAAGAGTTAGGGTACATCCGGTGTAGATTTCCCCAGTGGATTCGGTTTTCCCATTGGCCATTTCCACCGTATAGGTTTCATTTAGCTTTTGGGGAAGTTGTTTTAATAAGTGCTTAAACTTATTGCTTATGAAACTTCGCTCCGCTCCGGTGTCAAATAAGATGCATGAATATGCGTGGTTTAAGAGAAACGTACCGGTAACAACAGAAGGGTCTTGAATAGCCTCACTCTGACCCATGGTCAACATCCTTCCTGTTCCTCCATTTCTTAAATTGTTGTTGTTGGGACAGTCTCGGCGGATGTGTCCAGTCTTCCCGCATCCGAAGCAGGTGTAGCTAGGCCCTGCGCTATTGCCGCTGGCATGGGCGTTGTTGTTGTTGCGAGGGTTGTGGTTGTTGATTCCCTTATTTTGGTTATGGGGAGGGTAAGCCTTGCAGTACCTTGCGGTGTGACCCCTTCGGTTGCAACTGGTGCACTGAAAATCCTTGCATTCTCCATAGTGATGGAAACCGCACTTGTTGCATTTGGGAAGATTACCGGAATAAGGTTTGGAAGCATTTGAAGTGGCTGAGGTTGGAGCATGTGGTGCGGCTGGAACCGATGTGGTAACAACATTAATCGCCACTGTCTGCTGCTTCTTGGAGGTGTCAGGGCCCTGGCGCCCCTTCCTCTTATTGTTCTTTCCCCTCTTGCCATCTCCTTCCTTCGTCTTCTCAGCCTCCACTGGCTTCTCTCCCTTTTTGTTGTTATGGTCGTACAACCTTTTTGCCAGTCTCTTTGCACTATCAAATGTTTTGGGGTTTGCAGCTATCACATTCCCTTGAATTGGTGATGTGAGTCCCCAGATGAATCGCTCAATCTTCTTTCCTTCCGAGGTGATCATACCCGGGCACAGCAGAGATAGTTCGCTAAATCTCGATATGTAGGCATCGATATTCGCGTTCTGCACAGTGAGGTTCCATAGCTCTTGTTCCATCTTCTGTATTTCGCCTCGTGGGCAGTACTCTGCCATTAACATTTCTTTCATCTCCATCCACGACATAGAGTTGGCTACAGGGAGTGTCATGGATTCTACATGTCCGTTCCACCAGGTGAGTGCTTGATCCACAAAAGTGCAGGCTGCGAACTTCACCTTCATGTGCTCAGGGTAGTCGCATATCTCGAATACCGACTCCACCTTTTCGATCCATCGCTTCAGAGTGATCACTCCTCCAGTGCCATTAAAAGTTCGTGGTTTGGCGTTTGTGAAGTCCTTGTGGGTACATGTCTTGGTGGGTCCTTGATTCATTCCATTGTTTGAACTTCCGGCTCCTTGCCCATTGACTCCTCCATTGTTCCCTTGTTGAATTTGCGCAATCGCTGCAGTGACTGCTGCAGATACAGCTGCCTGGAAGGCGGCTGAGTCAACTTCAGGTGGGGTTGGTCCTGGGTTTCCGCGAGTAGGTCGGAGAGGCATCTTTCTGTGACAAAACGGAAAGATGTTGAGGGTATGTGGTTTCGGTGAGGTCATGATCCTACTGACTAAGTGCATGGTACGAACTTAAACACTACTACCATTGACCAATCAATAATAATATCTCAACACATAGCAATTTGCAATATCGTAATAAAACACGTAAAAATTTATTAATATTATCCGCATTTGATACATGAAAATTTGCTCGTAGGAGCATACATGAGTGATACTTGTTCGACAGCATAACGACTCTATGAGTAGTGTAGTCACTTAAACATAGAGTCGGAGTACATAGCGCATTTCCTAACGACCTACTATGATAAGTCTATCCCTAACCGCGATGAGTTGCGCCCGGAGGTGGTGCCGAGGATGTGGATGCTCCCTGCAGACGAGCCACCAAGCGTTCTGCGTCCCGAAGTCGAGACTCCCACCGAACCTGCCTCATGTGAAACTCTCGAAGGACGTCACGCGTCTCCTGCTCCGCACGCTCGACCCTAGTCCTCAACTGGCGCACCTGATCCGCAGTGTCCTGGGCAAGGTCGCCCGTATTCCGTAACCGTTTCACCATGACTGGAAGGGCTCGATCAGCCGGTCCTCCGTCTCTCAGGTCAAAGAACTCGCGTGACATGCCATACGGGGGTCGCTGTCCCTGCTGTCTGCTCCATCTCCAAAGATCAATACCCCAGGGAGGTGTAGGACCAGTGGGGCCTACGCGATAGGCAGGCACCCTGATCGGGTAAGGGGGGTTGATGACTTCGGACTCCGCATCCGAATCACCCCCTTCTCCATCATTAGCATCCTCCTCGAGGCTTCCTTCATCTTCCTCTGATTCGGCAGGCTCGCCCTCAACTTCGGCCTCCGGTTCCCCGTCAGATTCCTCTTCGGGGTCTTCCTCAGGCTCCTCCTCAGGCTCTTCCTCGGGCTCTTCCTCTAACCATCCGGTGTTCCCCTGGTTAGGGAAGTAGGGGTCTCCAAGGTGATGAAAACCAGCCATGCGGTCTGCGAGAGTGTGTAATTATGCTAACGTTATTCCTAGGATGCTACAATTATCGCATAGATCAAGTAGGCGTTCTCTTTTCGGTGGTAGGGGTATAGTTTTAGATTCCCTAGAAATCCCGATCTCATCAGGATGTGTGTTAGTTTTACTTTGGAGAGAATGTAGTTGATCAGGCAGCATTCACTCCTTGGTATCACTATGAACAGTCCTGAATTAACCGAGACACTAGTATTATTTTTGTTTGGTTCGGCGTTATGTTCCTATTCCTAATGCAAGCAAGGGTGTTTTATTTACTTGTTTTGTTCAGAATTATGTTAGTCCCTCTTTTTGGTTTATAGTTGCATATCCATGTGTGGCTAGATATGCTAGTTCACTATAAACAAAGCTCTGATACCAACCTGTCACACCCTCGAACCAGACGGCGGAAACGTCCGAGGGCTATCGTGACTCATTGAATACCATCACAATGCATATACATGAAACATAACATTATACATCACCAACATTTGGAATGATACAACTGGTAATGTTACATTCATTACATTGTTCAGAACATTACATTCTCAAAAAAATAACTGTTTGATACTACTTAAACCACAGCAAAACGTTATAGAGTACAAATCATCCTTCACCTTATCTGTTACCTGAGAATACAAGTATTTTGAAAACGTCAACATATGAAATGTTGGTGAGTTCATAAGTAGTGTTTGAATCCAATGTATTGTAACCATCAGAAAATCCGATATTTTCTAAAAATAGAATAGTGTAAAAATATGTGATGATCCATGAGTATGCTTGTTTGAATTCTATAGATGTAAGCGTAAGAGTTGTGAAATTCGACCGGTAATTCATAATTGTAATTGTTGAAAACCCTAGGAAAACCCGACGTTTTCCTATCACTTTGCTTTACTTAGTTTGTGTACCGTTGTTTCGTTGCGTTAGAGGAAACCGTTGAGCTCCGGAGGCATTGAGAATACAGTGGGTGGTGAAGTGTTGTGACGTGCGTTAATGAAAACGTCCAATCGACAACCTTACAAGCGATCCCTTAGGCGTCACTCGTAATTCTTCACACCACTCAATCCTCCCGGACTTGTGTAGTCCCACGACCGGAGGGAAGAAGAGAAGGTGCGAAACCCTCGGTATTTCCCCGCGTCGTTCAAGACCATTTCAATTGCGAAGGGCCCGAAGCCCAACCCGCAATCGTGAGTTACAGACTTTACTAGCAGCACTGAAGGACCCTTGGGGACCAGCAGCATGTTTGCCATTGAAAGTCCTTTTACGTTATGTCGGATCGGTAAAACCCAACACTTCGTAAGAGAGAGAGGTCTTCGGGCCTTAAGATCAGGTCATTGGGCTAGCTAGGCTCAACAAACAAGATTTTACACTTTTGGGGCCCAAAGATGGTGCGTAGACGTCTGTGCACACTCGCATGTATAGTGACTTCCCAATCGTTATTAGTTATGAGTCGTAATGTCGTAATGTCATAGTGTCGTCGTGTTAGTAGTTTCGGATTGTTATTGGTTCGAGACCGAACCAATTCGTTTGACAACGACTTTTGGTATTGTAATGTATTGTATTTCGTCGATAGGCGTGGTACCATCATTTGGTCAAATTGCATGTATTGAACTAGCCTTGAGAATTTTCTGTTTTCAGTCCCTCCTTATTTGTAAAATTTACCCTTTTCACCCCTTTATTTAAAAACTTTCCGGTTTGGTCCTTAAATCAATTTTCTTGACATTTTAACACCAAAAATTATTGAAATAAGTTTTTTCCAGCATATTTTTCATAGAAAACAACTTAAGTCCTTGAAATTGCAGTTTTCTCGGTTATAACCCCTCTTTTTTGCAATTTTTACATTTTTGGCCCAATTTGGAAAAATTTTGCAACTTTGGTCCTTTTTAAATTTGAAAAGCATTTTAAACCTTTGAAAAGTACATGGAACACTTATAGTCCACTGTTTTACAGAAAAATGCAGTTTTGGTCCTCCAAAATAGAAAATTTCGCTTATTGGGCCTCATTGGGCCGAAAATGTCATATTTAGCCCAATAAGCTTGGAATTTATGTTTTTAACCCTCCAAATAGTATATTTTCAGAAAATACATTATGTAAACTGTTTTGACTCATCTCACCCATCAGATTTCGAAATATTTCATTTTAGGCCCTTCAACTTTGTATTTTCAACATTTTATGTCAAAAAAATGAGTTTTTAGCCCAAATTAAGTGTTGTCAAGCCATTTGGCTATTTTTCTTAGTATACTTTGCATGTAGTAGTATATTTTATGCTATAATGAAATACATATCTTGGTTTTTAGCATTTCATAACTAGATCTAGCATCAAAATCATACAAAACCTACATATAAGCATAGAAATCAACCACAACATACACATAATGATGGATCTACACCTTTTCTTGTATTCTCCCCCACAAAAACTTATAAAAACCGAAAATAAGGGGGTATGAAACTCACCTTGGGTGTTGATTCGGTTTTTGAAGAAAGAATGGAAGAAATGAAGTGATTTTTGGCCTTTGCACTCCTTGATGAAGTTTTCGAGTTTATGGAGTTTTCTAGAGTGCAAGATCACGATTTTTGCATGGATTAGGAAGGGATTTTGATAAAACAAGGAATACAAGTCATAGATCCAAGCAAAACCTTACCTTAGATGATGACTAACTTGCAAGATCCTCTTGAAAGCTCTTAATTTTTGAGATTTTTGGAGTGGGGAGGAAGGAGTGGTCTTGAGTGATCTAGAGAGAATGGGATGGATTTTGTGAGTGTGTGTGTGTTGTGTTCGGCCGAGAGTGAGAGAGAGAGGAGAAGAAATGATGTTTAAGGTGAGGTTTGCATGGAGATATGAGTTTCTTGCATGGAAGTCCTTTAGTTAATAGTGAGGTGGCATGAGAAAGTCCAACCTTTCTCTTGGGCTTGTTTTGCGTCGAAAACATGGAAGGAAAAAGGAAAATTTGGGCTTTTTGCTCCTAAGCCCAATATTAGAGTTAGTCTTAGGTATTTATTGGCCTATAAAATAAAATTGTGATTTTTATGTTTTAATAAGCTAGATTGGGTTAATCATGGATCAAAACTTTCAATTTATTTCATTCTAGGCCCAATATGGCCCATAATATTGAAATAAATGAATGTGGGTCCAATTAGAGCCCAATTAGGGTTCTAAACCCATGATAGTCCAATTGGAAGCTTGTTGGTCCATTTGGATCCAATAAGGAAGTTCTAGTCCAAAATGGACTTAACAAGAACTTCTAGGGTTTTCCAATTGCTTGATGTAGTGAATTTGGGGTTTAGTTTTCCATTGAGTGAGCATCATACATGCTTTTGAGTTTTTGATTTCCACATTCACTTGAGTATAGTGTTTACAAGACATAAAATTTCTAGTTGTGACAGAAGTCAAATTCATTGCCGTCATCCTTTAGCAAATTTAAAATCCGTTTTAGTATTTCGAGCTTTTCACACTTAACGATCAAGTCTTAGAAAATAACCACTAAAGCCCTAACACCAAAAATCATGCCATAAACCTCATAAGATGGAGTTCTCGGGTGGTAAACTCGGACGGTAAAATCGGGCGGTAAAATCTGGGGTAGTAAACTCACCCAATATAAGGGTGCGTGAACCTCATTTACACTCTTTCCACACTCTCTCTCTACCCTCTCTTTACAAGTTGATTTTGATCCAAAAACTCCCCTTTCGAGCTCTAAAATCGTAAGTAATCCTTCCTAGCTTATTGTTTAACTTGGTATGCATGCAACCCTGTGTTTAATTCATCCAAAACCCTCAAAATCATGTGTTTACAGCAAAGGAACACTCCAGAACCGTAAACACCCATAAGTGGGGTTTTTAAACCCCAAAACCCTTCCAAATCCTTTCTAGTGCTTAGCTATGACTTAAGGACTCGCATGTATGAGCTTAGAACCCCAAAATCATATCATTAGGGGAGTAAACATGAGTTTACAGCCCAAGAACATTCTTGGACTGTAAACACCTCTTTATAGGCCGTAAACACCGTTTTAAGGTGTTAAATTGCCCTTAAACACCTCCTATGGCTTGGATTAATATCTAGAATCAACCACCATCGAAGTAGGGACCTTAAACATCAAATAAACCAAGACCTTAATAGATTACGGCCGTAACCCCCCCCCCCCAAGGATTGGTCCCTTGGCTGTAAACTCCCTTAAAGGGGTCAAATGGTGCCTTAACTTCCTTCTATGGCTTGTATAATGGAGTAGAAACATGTATGTTTAACCTAGAACCATCAAACCATGAAGTGAAGGGACAAGTAAGTGTTTATGGCCGTAAACTGTATGTTTACAGCCGTGAACTCCCCTTAATGGTCCAAATTGAAGCCCTAGTCTCTTCCTATGCCCTTGAATCAACCCTAGAACCTTCCCTTGTGCAATATAAGACCATTGAACATCCAAAAACACTCCACCCATGAGTTTACAGTCGTAAACTCATGGGGATATGGTCTTTGGGCCGAAATCTCCCCTACAGGGTTTACTCTTGAAGAGAAAACTCCCTATCTAAGCCATACACTCCTTTATTGCAACCCAATAGCCTCCTAGCACTTGGCCAAAGTGTTTTTCCTCACCTTAGGATGTTTATACGTGTTTAATTAGTGTTATAATCACTAATTATATGTAAACATGTGTCTTTATATGATACTAGGGTCATTAAGTGTGTTCAAGTCTTCACTTGACACCGAGCACTCAACCGACACTTCCATCCGATCCACTTGCTACAAGTGAGTTCATACCCCTAAATTAACCTTTTAAATGTTTTTAAATGCTTTTAATTTGGGGGGGGGGGGGGATACAAGTTGAAACATGCTAGTTATCATATCAATCTTATGTGCTTAATAACCCGCATGCAAAAGGATTTATTACACTTTCATCTGTTTTACCAAGTATAATACTATAGATGGTTTTCCAAAACGTCTTTACTTGTTTAGATCTTTTCTCAAACTGTCTCTCGCGTTGTATGTTTTCCTTCAAAACCTGTTACAGTAGTGTTTTTAAACGAAGGTTTTAATCACTTAAACTATTTTATCAAATCATTCTCGAAGTTTGTTTATGAAAGGTTTTTCAAAGGTTTTCCGAAGGTTTTCAAAGCTTGTTTTACAAAATGACATCAAGTCGTAAATTCTTATTTGTAAAGATTTTCCAAAGTTTTCTTCTATGCTTTTATTTCGTTAAAATGCATGCCTATATTTGTATAGTTATATAAATAATGTTTAAAGGACTTAGAACGGCTAGTTCGCCCTATTTCCTTTTCCTCGTTGGGATGTGGTATGGTGGGTATCGGTTATCTGTCCGAAGGTCGTTTAAATATTAGTTATATATCGTGTATACATGTATAGACATAAAGGTTTCCATCAACCAGTTCATTCCTTGAGTAGTACATGCATCCTTCTATTATTCATGTTTCTAGAACCCTAGTAACTATTATAGGAATAGTTAGGAGATTCTCTCTCTATATATCTCTCTCTACCTCTCTTTATATCTTTCTACCTCTCTCTCTCTCTCTCTCTCTCTCTCTCTCTCTTTCTCTAGTACGAAGATTTACTCAAGAGTCAGTTCATTTGCGAGTCTCTATTATTACTATAATACTTTAGAATGTGACACACTATTTCCCTCTACGACACTGTTGGGCTGAAGATCATTTTTGTTGATTGCGTCTTTTGGGCTCGCTTAGCCTAAGGTTTTTTGTGTACCGGTTTGGGCCTGTCCAACCGTGAACCTTTTATGTTTTGTATATATGTTTACGCTTGCATGCATATTAGGTTAAGGTTTTAGAGATCTGAGAATAGCGATACATCTAGATGACAACAGGTTTCTTTGATCGTTCTTGTAACCTTCCAATCCTCTACAGTTGACGTTCTTAATCGAGCTCTTCTAAGGATTTTGTTTAATCATTCGACACGTTTGATTCAATCTTGTCTCGTTCTTATTATTGTGTTTTTATCGTCTTTGTTTACTTACTTGTTCAAGATCTAATCGATCTTCATAGATTAAAAGATTGTTAAATCTCATCAATTGGTATCAGAGCAGGAGGCTGTGTAATTGATACACATCTTTTCTGTGAAAAAGATTTCCATTAGGGTTTTTCCGCAATCATCAATATTTATTGAGCCGTCATCTATTTATTGACGTATCTTGATATTTATTACTTTGCCCTAATCTGCTTTATTACAAGTCTGATCTTTGAACAGGTTTTTACGATCATAATGGACGCGACACAATCAAACCTTATTAATATTTCCAACAGCATTGGTTCGACGACAAAGATTCCGATCTTATACACCCATGACTATGAAGTATGGGCACATCACTTCGAAGACTACGTTATTGGATTGGAGGATAATGGGTATCTCATTTGGGAAGCCATCACCAATGGACCAATTTCTCATTCTGCAATGTCCATAATCATCAAGACACAAAAAGAGTACAATGATCTGCTAAAGGACGTGAAAGATATTGCACAAGATGAAAAGGATAAGTTCCAGTGCAATATCAAGGCATTAAGGTTGATCAGGTTCGCCCTTCAGTCCGATACATTCAGATTGGTTAGCTCGTGCACGACGGCAAAGGATGTTTGGGATAGACTTCGCGAACTGTATTCTACAGACGAGGATCTTGAACATTCTATTCAAACTTTGCTCCTATCTGAGTTTGGAGAATTCAGGCAAGGGGTTGAAGAAACTGTGACCCAGACGTTCGATCGCTTCAATCATCTTCTCAGCAAGATGATCAAACACGATATTGAAAGGAAGCTTATCGAACAGAAGGTTACATTCCTGAATGGTCTGAGGTCTGAATGGAGAGCAGTGGTTTCCACAGTTAAAGCCCATGAGCAGTTTAAATCATACTCTTTGGCGAAACTGGTGGGTATTCTCAAGTCCCAAGAGAAGATTGTGCTGCAAGAAAAGAACGTCGTTTCCAGTCTCGGTTCGTTGGCCCTCCTATCTAAAAGTAAAGCTGCGATGGAGGATGAAGATCTCAACCTGGAGGAATATGATCTCACGTCTGAGGATTATGCCATGATGGTGTCCAATCCCAAGAGGTTCATAAAGAAGAGATTCCCTAGCAACAAAAACCGAAGCTGGCAGGGGAGTTACAGCTCTGAAAAAGTGATTAATGAACCGAAAGCTGAGGAGCCCAAAAAGGAACCGAAGGTGGATGGCGATTCTGGAGTAAACTGTTTCTACTGTGGTGGGAAGAATCACTATGCTAAGGACTGTGTCCTTAAGAAGATGGCTGAAAAAGATGATGGGAATGACGAGGAAGCCGTGTTGCAGAAAAGACTGGATGAGTTGAGAAAGAAGTCTGCCGTTAACCCTTTTATTAATGCTCTGATTGTGCAGGGTTCGGTTAAAGGTGATGAATTCGGCAGCACGGAAGTTTGGTCTACCGACTCAGAAGACGAGGAAGTGAGGCAGCCTACCCATGGAAAGGCCTACGTGACTAAGGAAGAAAGTAGTGGTGGAAAGTGCTTCATGGTAACTGACGTATCTCAAATGAGGGGATATAACACCGATGGAGGAAGTGATGGACCAAAGGCAAAGGAGGATATGTGCTTTACGGCCAAACCGCTCAGCCAGCAGTTCAATGAGCTCGATGAACTGATAAAGAAGGTACAATCTGTTTTTATTTCATGCAAAGTACCATCCTCCTCTTATGAGAAAGAACTAAAAGACGTCAATACGAGAATTTCACATCTAGATAGTAGCTTAACTCAAACTCGAGTCACAAATTCTAACCTAACTGATCAATTGAGCAGGGTGGCGTCGAAGAGTGAGGAGCGGAGAATGTGGATAGAGTTAAAGGAGTCAGACTTAGTCAAAGTTAAAGATGAAAACATTTATTTACAAAGAGACAATTTAAAATTGTTAAAACAACGAAATGTTTTTTGTTTAATCGCTAAACGTCTGTATTCTAATATTACTCAGCTTCATTTGGATTGTGAAATAGGCCAAAAGATCCACCGCATGATCTTGCCCTTCCTAGAGTTTAAGGAAGATGAAATCGATGCCGAAGCCTATAATTGTGAGAGTGTGATATCGTCTGATGATGTCAATCCAACCTACATGTATGGACTGGACAAAATTGAGTCCTTCATTAAATCCAAAGACCACAAGAACATGCTTAAAAATCTTTTGGATGAAAATGACAGACTTAAACTGAGAACCGAAACCATGCAAAAATTTGACTCTTTAAACGCCAACGTAAGCTCAGAAAACAAAATTGATGTTGAAAATGCATCTGAGCTTAACGAGGACGATAACATGAGCGAAATTTCTGTAGAGGACACGGTTGACTGCTCAGAATTTATTAAAACCGAGCCTGAAAATCACAAGAATCTAATTTCTGAAAATTCAGTGGAGTTCGCTCGGTTGTCCCATTAAAAGTCCCCAAAATTAGTTGAGAAAGCTGTTGTGTATCAAAAGGTCAGGACCACTCCAAATCAAGTATACAAGGTAACAGGAGTAACCGAACATCAAACAGCTGAACTTGTAGCCATTGTAAACGAAGACAATGCTGATGGCTGTGATGAGTACTTCTGGGAAGCTCCAATTGATAATGCAGACGAAACCATTGGTTTATCTGAAAGAACTTCCTGGAAGAGCAAAGGAAGATACATACCTGAACCCTTGAATAAGCCGAACAACTTCGATGAGCCGAGCACCAGTGGTACAAAAAATATTCCTCAGAAGAATGATCACTCATCAAAAGAAGACATTCCCTCGGCTCCTTCGGCTCAAAGTAAAACTCCTGCAGTTCAAAAGGAACCAGCCAAGGAGTCACCAAAAACGAAAGCAAATGTTCATCATCAACCTTCTCAGATGAGGAATAGGAAGATAGAAAGGAACAATAGATACAGGAAGAACCTTTCTGAAAGGAAACAATTCTGGCATTCCCAGAATGCATATTTCTCTCATCAAGACAAGAATCTAAAGTATGAAAACAATCCTGCAGGAAAGCTTGAAAGTCACAAAAACCAAAAGCCAAGGTTCGGTTCACAAGAAAATATCAACCGAAAGCCAAGGTTCGGTTCACAAGAAGATATCAACCGAAAGCCAAGGTTCGGTTCACAAGAAGATATCAACCGAAGGCAAAAGTTCGGTTCTGAAAAGGACTTCAACCGAAACCAAAGGTTCGGTTCCAAAGACAGTTCCAACCGAACGCAAAGGTTCGGTTCTGAAGTCAAAAGAGAACAAAACTCTAAGGTCATTCCCTCCAATGATCAAAAGCAAAAGGGTCACCTAGAGTCTCAAGCCCGGAACTTCTCTCTATCCAAACCCTCCTGTTCAAATTCTTCTCGTTCTTCTAATTCCTCTTCTCGGTCTCATAATTCTTCTAATTCGTCTCCATCTTACTCTAAAGCTGATTTCTCTTGTTTTCAAAAATCTCATTCGTCAACTGAGCAAAAGTGGAAGAAAAAGGTCAATGAATCCCAACCAGAATCCAAACCTAATTCACCCAATCCTAACAAAATAAAAGTTTTTACCATTAAAAGGAAAGATGCAACAACTCTTATAAAACGAACTTATCTTGTTGATGTCTCTCTTATTGTTCCCGTTCCCATGCAAAGCTCACGTGGACCCAAGAAATTTTGGGTTCCTAAATCTGTCTAATTTTTGCAGGTTATAAGTGATGAGCAGTTCGACGAAGAATGGTACATCGATAGTGGCTGCTCACGTCACATGACAGGGAGGAAAGAGGAGCTTAGGGAATACAGATCTCTTGCAAATGGTGGCAACGTCAAGTTTGGAAACAATTCTTTTGGCACCATAAAGGGATACGGGATGATATCAAATGGAGACTTTACTATAAGGAAGGTGGCTTATGTGGAAGGACTCCAACACAACCTCATTAGTGTATTTCAGCTTGTTGGAGGTACAGGTCTCAAAGTCTCGTTCGATGATGAAGGTTCTGAAATCATAGAGAAAAAGTCAAAGAAAGTGATTCTCAAGTCAGAGCGAAAGGGTGAAATGTTTCCCTTAAACCTTAAACCCATCAAAGGAAACCCAGCTATATGCTTGTTGTCAAAAGCTCAATCCGACGAAAGTTGGTTGTGGCACCGAAGATTATCTCATCTTAATTTTAAAGATATCAACCGTCTTGTTACTGGAGGTCATGTTAGGGGCCTTCCATTGCTCAAGTTCGACAGGGATCATCTGTGCGCTGCATGCGAAATGGGGAAGCAGAGTCGTCAAAGTCATCCATCTATAATCAACACAAAAGTTGTTGAACCACTCGAATTACTTCATATCGATTTGTGTGGTCCTTCATCTATCGAAAGCATCGGTGGTAGCAAGTATATTCTTGTTATTGTTGATGACTTTTCACGATTTACATGGGTGTTCTTTCTAAAGCTCAAATCTGAAGCGACTCAAAAGCTGAAAGTGTTTATCAAGCAAATTGAAGTACAGCTTAAGAAGGTTGTTCGTAACATCAGAAGCGACAATGGTCTCGAATTCAAGAACAGGGAGTTTGAAGAATTTCTTGCAGAAAAGGGAATTAGTCATAATTTCTCAGCTCCCTACACACCGCAACAGAACGGAATAGTCGAAAGATGAAACCGATCTTTGTGTGAAGCTGCCCGAACTATGCTAAGTTTCGTTTCCTTACCTCTTTATTTTTGGGCTGATGCTATTTCGGCTGCTTGTTTTACACAGAACAGGTCATATCTTAACAAGAGGTTCACGCTCACTCCATATGAGATACTGAACAACAGAAAGCCAAATGTGAAATTTTTCCATGTGTTCGGCTCAAGGTGTTTCATCTTTAATTCTAAAGAACAATGCAACAAGTTTGATGTCAAAGCCGACGAGGGAATATTTATGGGTTACTCGCTCACATCCAAGGCATACAGGGTCCTAAACAAGCGTTCGAGAAGGATTGAAGAGACATACTATGTGACCTTTGACGACACCTATGTCAAGAAGCTACAGGCCAAAGAAGACACCGCAGGGGAAATCTTTCCTCTAACTGGCCAAATCACAGTCTCGGTCGCCAATTTATACGAGAAATTTCTGGAGCTCTTTGACGAACCAGTGAAAGCTTCACTCTCCGAAGCAGGTGCAGCAGACAACAAAGTTGATCACATGAAGCAGATTGTCGAAGATGCTGCAAGAAGAATGCATGAAGGAGAATCAACCTCTGACGACTCTCCATCCAACAATGCTCAAGTCGAGGGGGAGCCAAGCGCTCAAGTCGAGGGGGAGCCAAGCTCACAAGTCGAGGGGGAGACAAGCTCACAAGTCCAGGGGGAGCCAAATTCTACATCTTCAACCGAAGGTCCTTCATCAACCGAAGAGGCCTCAACACCAGGAAGCTCAGTACCACAAGAAACACCTGAACCTCATGTTTTTCAATGCTCATCAATTGAGGGGGAACATAATGATATGACGCTCGGTTACGATAGCCAATCTGAGCCAGAAGAAATAATTAATGCTGAACTAGACCCAACCTTTGATCCGAATTACCCTCCTCTTATCAAATGGACCAGAGATCATCCTGTTTCTCAAATAGTTGGAGATGTCTCTGAAAAGGTCTTGACCCGATCACAACTGAAAGCAAAACAGACTTCCTTATTTTCAAAGGTTGAGTTTTGCATGTTCAACTCATTCGTATCAAAAGTTGAACCAAAGACAGTTAATACTGCCCTCGATCACTCTGATTGGGTTCAAGCAATGCAAGACGAGCTGAACAAATTTGAAAGGAACAAAGTCTGGCGCCTCATTCCAACTCCTCCAGATGCTTCGGTTGTTGGTCTCAAATGGGTATTTAGGAACAAAATGAACAAGGAAGGTAATATTATATGGAACAAGGCTCGTCTGGTGGTAAAGGGATACTGTCAGGAGGAAGGGATAGACTATGAAGAGACTTTCGCTCCGGTAGCTCGGCTAGAATCTGTTAGAATATTTTTGGCTTATGCTGCTCACAAGAACTTTGAGGTTTTCCAAATGGACGTCAAGTGTGCATTTCTCAATGGAGAACTCGAAGAAACGGTGTACGTGGAGCAACCTCCTGGGTTCGTGAATGAAATGCATCCAAATCATTGCTATATTCTGGATAAAGCTGTGTACGGCCTTAAGCAAGCTCCGAGAGCCTGGTATGAAACGCTTACAAAATTCTTAAAAATGTCTAAATTCAAACAAGGTTCGGTTGACCCAACCTTCTTTCGCAAAAAGGAAGGTAACCACCTTATGATAGTTCAAATTTATGTCGATGACATCATCTTTGGTTCCACGAATCCTAGCTTAACAGCTGAATTCAGAAAGCTGATGGAGACTAAGTTTGAAATGAGCTCAATGGGTCCTATTAATTTTTTCCTCGGTTTAAACATAAGACAGGGACCCGAAGGCATCTTTATTAATCAGGAAGCCTACACGAAGACTCTCCTAGCAAAGTTTGGAATGATGGGAGACTCAAAAGTCAAAGTCCCAATGGCATTCGGCACCAAGCTTACCCCATCCCTAGACAAACCGGCTGTTGATATCACGCTCTATCATCAAATGATTGGCTCATTAATGTATCTAACCGCTAGCAGACCTGATATCATGTTTTCTGTTTGTTAATGTGCTCGATTTCAGGCAAACCCACGCGAACCTCACATGCTTGCAGTGAAGAACATCCTACGCTACCTCAAGCGAACCACCTCCTTAGGTCTATGGTATCCATCCAACTCAGGCTTCTTTGTTCAAGCCTATTCTAATGCTGACCTTGGAGGATGTGGACTCGACCGCAAAAGCACAACTGGTGGCTGTCAATTTCTTGACGGGAAGATAGTCAGCTGGCAATCCAAGAAACAAACGTGCGTGTCGCTATCTACTGCCGAAGCGGAATACATTGTAGCTGCATCATGAACGTCACAAGTGATTTGGATCCAAAGTCAACTTCGAGACTACGGACTCAATATGAAGAAGATCCCACTATATTGTGACTCTGAAAGTGCAATTAGGATCTGTCATAACCCAGTGCAACACTCCAAAACCAAACACATAGCACTGAGGTATCACTTCATCAAAGATCATGTGGAAGATGGAAACGTCGAAGTTCACTTCGTAAGAACCACTGATCAACTGGCTGACGTCTTTACAAAAGCTCTTCCTGAAGCATCATTCAATAAAATATTGCAAGGACTAGGTATGATGGAATCAGAGTCAGTACCTCACGCTACCTCTCAAACTCTAACATAAGAATCGAAACCAACCGAACGTTCAGGTTCGGTTCAACTATCTGACCCACTCATTTCTTCAAAGGTAGTTTTTCAATGTTGTATATTTCCTGTACAATTCTGTTTTTCCTCGTTTGATTCAAAAAAAAAAAAAAAATTCTTGTTTTCTTACATTTCCAGGTTCTTCAAAATTTTCTAGAACCGAAACCAACCAAAGGTTCGGGTTCGGTTTTTCAGAATTTTCTAGAACCGAAATCAACCGAAGGTTCGGGTTCGGTTTTTCAGAATTTTCTAGAACCGAAATCAACCGAAGGTTCGGGTTCGATTTATCTCAAAAAATTCCAAAAATTTTTCTTGTGTGTTAGTGTTCGTTTATGGGGATGCATTTGATGAAATACCTAAATGTCCCTAGAAGCATGCTGCTGTATGTGTCTCAAGCCTCATAAGATTTTGAATAATGGCCTTCATGACCTGGTATACACAAACCTTGTCTTCCCAATAAGGCCAATTCATTTATTCTAATCGTGAGCTACCTCACTCTTTTCTCACATGAGTTAAGAGTTTCCTGCTTGGTCCTTCTTTTCGCAGTAGAGGTACTTTGTTCTCTTACACCATCTCTACATTACTTCTCCACCACACTCATTCCATCATGGTAACCCTTGAGACTCTCAGAAATTACCACTAAGGTTTATGGTTACACAACATCTGTGTTTATGATCTTAGTATTGTGTCACTACGAACTAAGTGAAACCCAAAATTCCACACCTAACGAATTGACGGTGAACAATTAAATTGCTCAAGTTCTCACTAAAGAATTGATGAAAGTACCCTATTAAAATCTCCAATTTTATGTGATTCCTATGAAATTGTTACAAACCCATAACATTTCTACCCTTGGGATCTAGTTCTTATTTTTCTTTCTGAGATTTTATTTTCAAGCTAGTCGTTTTTAGCCTAATTAAAAGAAGCCTTTCAACATTTCTTTATAACTGGTTGATCATAATTTTAACGGCCATTCTTTTAAACCTTGCGTTCTTTCTTGTCCTGTGGCATTTAATGCGCGTGGTTAAACAGTAACGGCTTGTCCATATGAAACGGCGCTTATTGGGCGGCGTGGTCCTAGGAACCTGACACTCTCTCTCCTACGTGATCATCGCACGTTCCAACTGTCATCCATAAGAGATTTGACACGATTTTTCTCTCTCTTATCACCCACTATAAATAGCCCGTTACACCTCATTTTACCTCTTTACCTCTTTCAAAATTTCCGAAACGCAAACACTCCCATACAGTTTCCTGTTCATCATCTTCTTCTCACCTACATCAATGGCTGACTCCTCTTCAGTTCATGCTACCTCACAAATTCTTCCCATTCGCCCACAGCAATGTTTGGTCATTGATCTTAACCCAATGGCATACGACTCCTACATGTCGCCGGTCATAGAGTGCTTAAAGTATTCCCAACTCGTTCCAGCACTTTCCAGAATCGAATCGGTGCCGATGGCGGCCCTATCGCAGGTCTACACGACTGCATATTACGACAAGGCTGTCGACCATGTATTTTTCGAGATTAGAGACCACAAAACCTCCGTCTCTCGCCCGCGTTTCTGCACTTTGCTCGGATTTGCTACTGACCATTCCAGAGTTCATCCGGAGTCGATACAAACTGGTCATCTGTATAACATGTTTTACAACATGGGATACACAGAGGTTCTTACATCAGTTGCAAGATTCAAAAAGTCATGCTTGCCGCCACAATGGAACGGTTTATTTACAGTCCTTTTCAAGGGATTGTCGGAGAGAAGTTCAGGTTCAGATGGTGCAAGTCGTCTGTTCCTCACCATCATGTACGGAGTTTATAATGGGATCAACCTGGATTATGGGTTTGTTCTATGGCAACAACTTATTCAAAGCCTCTCTTCTTCATCCCGACACTCTGAAGTTTCGTTGGCCCGATTCTGGATACTGATAACTAAATGGGCCATGGACAGATTTGATGTTCCCACTGCTGAAGGTGCATCGATGTCTTCTGTTGGTACTTTCCATACCAAGAAGATCATCGTCTCAGATGCATCAAAATTCTCCTTTATTGGCTCTATCCCGGAGTCAATGTATGGTGATGTGCCTTCGGATAGCAGGTTGATTCGGAAGCTCAAGGAGCTCAGGCCATCTGGTCCAAGAGATCTGACCCCGGATATGCTCAGGTCTATTCATGATGCAGATAAACCGGTGAGCAGAGGTAAAAAGGCAGAGAAAGGAAAGCAAGCCTCCAAAGCTTCAAAGGGACCTTCTTCTAAAAAGAGGAAACCGCCAAAAGCCGCACCATCCCCACCACCGAAGAAGAGGAAGACCCAACCGAAGCGAAAGCTTGTTATACCCTCTTCTTCGAGTGACTCTGAGGGTGAGAGTTCGGGTTCTAACGACTCTCAAGGGGATGCATCCCCTCAACGAGGCAATACACCACCTCGGTCCCCTACCCCAGAGATTGAACTACCCATTTCCCCAATTCCTTCCCCTCCACCAATCTTTACAACTACAACCGAATCACCACATGTAACCGAACCTCCTCAACCCAAAACCCACACAACCGAAACTACTCATACTCAACCACCAACCGAAACTATACCATCACCCACTCAACCTGCTCCTACCAAACCCTCAACACCCCCAACCTCTCCACCCTCTTCATCTCATGAAAATGCATCTGAGGGTGAAAACCCTTATCTTGGGGGAGAAAACATGATCTTTGATTCGGTTTACTATAGTCCGTTTCAAGTTCAAAGTGACGAGGAGGATGATGCTCCAGTAACCAAGAAACATCTCAAAGAGCTCAACGAGAAGATTGACCTACTTCTCGCCTCCTCGTCTAACCAACAATCCACTTTGTCTGAAGCTGCCCTTCAGAAGATTGTTGATGCCTTCTCAAGGGCTCAACATGATTCAGCGGCCTCAGCAACTGCTGCAATTCAGGCATCTACCAGGGCATGTGAGGCAGCGACTGAAAAAGTCGATAAACTATTTTCTGATGCTTCTACCCTGCTGCAGTCCCTGCAGGAAAGTGCAGATGCCACAAAGGCATCTTTGGAACCAATTGTCCAACAATTGGTTAATTTTGTCTCATCGGAGTTGCCTTCGTTCGCAACTCTACGTCAAACCATACGCGACGACAACTCGGCCTTTACTGCCTCCATTGATGCTCGCCTCGCCAAGCTACAAGAAGATCTGGCAACCGAGCGTTCGTTAATGGACGATCTGGCAATCAAAACAACTGCACTTGAGGTCAAGACCACACAACTCTCTTAATCCCAACAACAACTAGAAGATCTTCGATCTGAACGGGAGGTGGTCAAGACGTGTGTTTCGGATGTCCACGCTGTTATCTCCAACATTCTGGAAGCACACGATCCAATCTTAAACTTTTCGGTGAGGCGTTCCCTTGCTGAAAAGCTCTCTCCAGCCATCGATCTTCTCAACAAAGTAGAGGGCCTCCCAAGTTTTGTGTCCATTCCAAAACAAGGGGGAGATGAGAAGACAGGATCAAAACCACCTCCTTCCTCCAAAGCTACTCACACGACCGAACCATCTCCAACTGATCAAACTTTAGGTTCGGGTGTGAAGAACAAAGGCAAAAACATAGCTGAGGACGAAGACGAAGAAGGCGACAAGGAGACCATTGCTGACATTTTAAAACGAAAGAACAGTCTCAAGGATGGTGAAGATGCCAGTCGTGTGGCGCGTGAGGCTGCCGAAGCCGAACGCAAACAAAAAGAAGCCCACGATCTCCTTGAGAGCCGAAAGACTCTCTTCCCTGCCTGGACCAGGGAACGCTTAATCAAAGAGGCCATTGAAACTCCCAGCATCTTATGGCTCGAGCCGGTTATATCGTTTGACTGCAACAACACTGTCGATTCGCAGTTCGATATGCCGCTGACTCGAAAGGCGTTCATCTTCCACGCCTTCTCTAACATCTTTGAAGTCCCTCACCCGAACGCTGAGCTTGACAGGGAGCTCATTGACTTCTATCTGGCGGCTGCTCGTCCACAATTCCTTACATGGAGCGCCCAGAAGATTGTAAACGTTCAGGTGCTAAAACCTTATACTGAGGGACGTTTTATAAACGTTCGGTTCAAATTGATTCGGGGATCTGCAAAAACTGCTCATCTTATCTCCCTGGCAGATCTACCGAATCTAAATCCTCATGATTGGATCATCCTGTATAATATCCTTTTGACTAATGAAGCTGAATATGGTCCCATTCTAGACCATGTCAAAAGGATGTTAATCTGCTACATCATGGAGGTTGCCCTAATGGATCAGGAGGTCACCACAGTCTTCAAGAAGAAACCCAAAATTGCTCCTGTGGGATCGGCCAGTGATCTCAATCAAATGCTACTGGGCAGGATCGACCCGAGACGCAACACAGTTATGTTCACTCGAGCGGAAGGACAGAAATGTCTCTTCGCTTTAGCTGACAAGCACCTTTACACCACAACCTGTTTGGAGCATGTGCTGTTCATTGTCAAACAGTATAAAGAGAACTCGGCCGATGATGTCAAGCATTTTGAAGATATGATTCACTGGTACATCCGGTTTAGACAGACCATTCTTTCAATCACCAAATGTCTGTTTAGTACCGTGAAGAAGGTACCGGTTTCAGCTGCTGGCCCAAGTAATAAGTGAAGGTCTCGCTCCAAATTGACGCAAAGGGGGAGATTGTTGGGCTGAAGATCATTTTTGTTGATTGCGTCTTTTGGGCTCGCTTAGCCTAAGGCTTTTTGTGTACCGGTTTGGGCCTGTCCAACCGTGAACCTTTTATGTTTTGTATATATGTTTACGCTTGCATGCATATTAGGTTAAGGTTTTAGAGATCTGAGAATAGCGATACATCTAGACGACAACAGGTTTCTTTGATCGTTCTTGTAACCTTCCAATCCTCTACAGTTGATGTTCTTAATCGAGCTCTTCTGAGGATTTTGTTTAATCATTCGACACGTTTGATTCAATCTTGTCTCGTTCTTATTATTGTGTTTTATCGTCTTTGTTTACTTACTTGTTCAAGATCTAATCGATCTTCATAGATTAAAAGATTGTTAAATCTCATCAGACACCTCATAGCACCATCGCTGTGTAACCAGAGTCTCCGGGAAGGAGAGAGAACATCATGTGTATAGATCTATACGGGACTAACACTCCCACACCCAGACTACTAGCTACAGTCTGCACCGGTAAGGCCCATGGGTGACATAATGCCACTACCTCTACACGTGACCTGGAGGGTCATCAGATACTTTATCATCGATCAGCATGGTTACATACGAGTTCACATTCACCCCTTGTTTTAGACTTTGCTAGCTGTATCGTTCATTCGATAATGTATGGAGTCTGTGCTTCCTTGTGTTAGACTGAGCTAGGCATATCATTCATACGGTACTCTCCTGGAGTCTATGTTTTCATTTTCTTTAGTAAGTAGTATTACTGCTAAGGTATATGTTATTTTCCCTAGTATTTTTACTTGTGTTTTTCTCATAATTCCTTTAAAGTCAATACTATATTTTGGTAATGATAGTATTTTGGGGAAAATTACTCCTTAAAACATAAATCTGTTGGGTCTTGGTAGAAGACTTCTTTCATTTAGAAAATATAGGATTTTCTGGAAAGAATGCTAATATACCGTAGATTCTAGATTACTATCTTTCATAAAGATATTTTGAATAAAAATGTGTATTTATACAAATGACACTAAATGCTTATGGACTCACCAGCATTATAAAAATGTTTATACTCGCTTTCAAAATAACTTCTATTCTCAGGTCATCGATAGACAGGTACATCCCGGGAGCTTTTGCGGAGACAGCCTAGTACCAAGTTGCATCTATGTTATGTTATGTATTTACTTTGATATTGCTATGAAATGTAACCTATGTAAAATTATTACTATTAATGCAATGGTTGTTGTACTTTGATTACTATATGGCATATGTTGTGATACTTGACATGACGTCATCCACCCCAGAACATTTCCACCGTTCCGGTTTTGGGTTGTGACTGGTAAGGTGGGCCAAAGGGTCATGGGAAGTACCGAATTGGTACTCAAGACTACGGAGAGGATCCAGCAGGTCCGGAGCAGGCTTCAGACTACTTAGAGTCGGCAGAATAGTTATACCGACAAGCGCCGATCTGACATGGAGTTTCAGGTCGGGGATATGGTCCTCCTGAAAGTGTCGCCTTGGAAAAGCATCATTCGATTCTGGAAGCGGGAAAATTTGGGCCCCAGGTATATCGGACCTTTCAGGGTTATCGCCCGAGTGGGCAAGGTGGCGTACAGGCTGGATCTTCCAGCCGAACTCAGTTAGATTCATAGCACCTTTCACGTTTCCCAGTTGCAGAAATGTTTGGTGGACGATTCGGCAGTGGTGCCTTTAGAGGACATTCAGGTTGATGAAAGTCTGAACTACATCGAGCGTACAGTGGCAATCCTTGATTTGAAATCAAAGGATCTGAGGAACAAGAGAATGGAGCTGGTAAAGGTGTAGTGGCAACACCGAAGGGGCTCGGAATGGACCTGGGAGCCGGAGGACGAGATGAGGGAGCATTACCCCGAGCTCTTTCAGGATCGATCAACAGACTTCGAGGACGAAGTCTAAGATAAGTGGGGGAGATTTGTAACACCTGATTCCTGGTATTCCTTTTTATTCAAGTAGTTTTTGTTTTTCTTTGGGACTCGACGAATTGGAGAATCAATTTGTTGAGAAGGATTGCGACCCGCAGACATTTTAAGTGGCCTACTCGATGAGTCGGGTGATTAACTCGGCGAGTAGGTGCTGGGAGAGTGAAACCCTAAATCTGAGGGTTTGCACCCTATATAAATGTGACAACCCAAAATTTTCTATCCTGTACAGTCAAACACTTTAGTAAAAGTCAAACTCATTCCTGCTATCATTTAGCACAAATTGGAGTCCGTTTGAGCATTCTGAGCCTCGTACAATTAAGGGAGAAGTGTCGGGGTTTATCTGCTGAAGTTATAGCTCAAAGAGCCAACCTTAAACACCTTTACAAGGAGTTCACGGCCACCACATGGGAGTTTATAGCCGTTAACTCCATGTGGGCCGTAAACTCCACCTTATATGATGAAAGGGTGGCCATTAGTTCATTCCTTTCCTTCCCTTGGCTGAAATCCTCTCAAGTATCATCCCGATCTTCGTCCCCGATCTTCAAAACTCGTAAGTTTCTTATCCTAACTAGTTGATATCTTACTTACTTTAGTGATCTTACACAATTCCATCCGTGAAATCATTCCAGTTGTGTTTATCTTCAAGTGTTCTTAGTTTCACCAAGAGCACCAAGAACACACACTAGTGTTCTTGGCCAAACCGACCATTCAAGCTCCTAGATTGTAAGTACTCTTGTTCTAACTCATTGTACATTAGGTTTAACATGTTTAGATACTAGAAATCATAAAGAAACACATGATCCAAGGAGTTTATGGCCAAGACATGTTCTTGGGGCGTAAACCCCTTTAAGTGGGGCAAAATGCACCCTAACACCTTATAAAGCCTTGGAACTTAGTATACAACCTTACACCATTGAACTAGGGACTTCAAGAAACATAATGGTACTTCATACCATGAGTTTACGGCCGTAAACTCATGGGGAAGTGGTCCCCAGGCCGCAAACTCAATATAAGGTAATTATTGGACCTTAAACCCACCTAACATCTTGTTTAAGCCTTGGAACACTTAACCACTTAAGACATAATAGTTTTAAGCCTCATTTGGTGACCCATTTGAGAGTTTACGGCCAGGAGTAAACTCCCATGGGCCTTAAACTCCAACAAGTATGGTCTATGGACCATAAACTCACTTACAAAGCCTTATACTCCTTTGTTGCAACCCAATGGCCTCCTAACACTTTGACCAAAGTGTTTTCCTCACATTAGGATGTTTATACTTGTCTAATTAGTGTTTAAATCACTAATTATATATATATATATATATATATATATATATATATATATATATATATCTTTATATGTTATTAGGATCATTGTGTGTGTTTAAGTCTTCACTTGACACCAAGCACTTGTCCGACACTTCCATCCGATCCACTCACTGCAGGTGAGTTCATACCCCTTAAATTAACCTTTTAAATTTTTTTAAATGTTTATAAATTGTTAGAACAAAGTTCTATTAGGATCGTATGATTCTAAGCAAGATATAAAATAAGAACACAAGTATTGCGTTGAATGTGTCGAATGATTAATGCAAATAACACCTCAGAAGAGCTCGATAAAGAACTTCAATCTGTAGAGGCGTTTAGGGTTACAAAAATCAACGTAATGAAAAGTTTATCAATATACGCATACATGCATGCATATATATACTATAGCCCTAGCAATCAATCTAGATAACTACGTAACTAATCTAGATAGACACGGATGGACAAGCCCAATCCGGATTACAAAACACTTAGCCCAAGACGCAACACAAATATACTCTACAATCTCCCCCTTTGCGTCCTTGGAGCAGAAACTTCATTCCCTCTTAACAACAGAAGGTTTCCTCATGATTTTAAACACCTTCGGTATAATAGCCAAAATATGATGTCGAAACGTAATATACCACCGAAGCATGTCTGTGAAGTTATTCTTGTCAGCTACTGAGTTCTGCTTGCATCGATGAATGATATTTATGATATGCTCCAAGCAATCTATTGAAAACAGATGCTTATCGACCAAAGCGAACAGAAACTTGTGTCTATCACCTTTAGTGAACATAGCAGTTAGATTTGTTGAATCAATTTGCCCCAATTTCATTTTGTTCACATCACTAGGCTTAGACGCCGGCTTCACAGTAGGATTTCTGTTCATAACCTTAGCTAGCTCCTGATCCATGGTTGCTAGCTCATGAATATAGGAGCCCAACATTCTCTTAATGTGTTCAAGAATCGGCTCATACTCCCTGGATTAGAGAGCAGAATGTTGTATAGCAGAATCCAATTGTGTGGATTAAGGTTGGGAAGATCTGCCAGATAGATAAAAGACTCCGTGTTTGCTGAACCACGGTTGATCTTGAAATTGACATTGATAAATCTCCCTGTAGATAAAGGTTTCAGTACCTTGACTTTAGTAATTTTCTGTGCGCTCCAAGTCAAGTACTGTGGTTGACCATTCTTCAAATAAAAATCTATCATCTCTCTGTCAACCATAGAATGTGGATATGGGACCTCAGCAGTTGCCTCAAAGCAATGGAAAGTGAATGCTTTTCTGGTTATGGGCATGTCAAACTGCGAGTCTCTAGAGTTTTCACACTCAAACGAAGCAATTGGTTCTAACCAATAGACAGATGGAAACTCAATCGCCTGATTGATAAGTGTATCTCTATCCCATTCTGGAAAAAGAGCCTTCTTGCAGTGCAAGGCCTCTTTGACTTCCTTATTCTTCTTTTCTCTTTCTTCAGCCTCTCTGGCCACTTTCAAGGTTTCATCCAACTCTCTGTCTCTCTTCTTCCTCTTCAGAGCATCTGCAATAGTCTCTTCTTCCTCATCACTATCAGTTGGAATATGAATCTGATGAGATTTGTAATCGAGTTTAAAGATCAATTTATGTAAGAATTAAGGAAAAAGAATCACGATGAACAAGAGAGTAAATATAATCTTTGATCAGCTCATATTATGCTTTCTGATTTACAGAGTATAACAGAATTCTCTGTAAAGTGTGTGAAAAGTCTCTCTTTCTCACATTATACAGACTCCTATTTATAGGCGTACAGAAGCATAATAAACTACTAAGGACTAGACATTAAAGCTTAGATAAAATGCCTTAGTAATTATAACGTTACATTCGAAGACACAACTTACAAAGACTAACAATCCTTCGTAATAAAAACAATACTTCGACATATTACAATACAAACCCTAACAATCTCCCCCTTTGGAATATAGGTCGAAGTCTTCATGAAGTAAGTAGTTGTATAGCATACATCAGTACCCTTCGAATTTCCATGTACCAAGAGATAACTTTCTTTATCTCTTTCTTGTCTCCTTCTGAATTCTTCTTGCAATGATTCATACGAACAATTAAGTTCGTATATTGCGAATTTGTATATCTTTCTACTTCAGAGGTTTGAAACAAAAATCTCTTGGCCTTTCCAGCTTTGTCTTTTCCAGCGAAGACTATCCCCAATGGCTTTAAACAAATTTCTCCGTCTTCAAATTTCTTCAATTCCACCTGCTTCATTGTAGGAGCCATTGGAACAGTGATGTCAATGCCTTTGACAGTAGCAAGCTCGATATCAGTTTGAGCTAGGCATTCGAAATAATTTTCCAAGAAAACTTTTATATGCCTACACCCAAGACTGTAGACATCAGGTTCTGTTTCTTGAAGATAAGAAAAGGACTTGTCTTTGAGAATCAATGCAGTATTGATGAGATCATAAGTGTTCATCAACGGAAAGTCAACTATGGTGAACTCTTGTATCTTCCCACTTGCTCTTGACACAACATACTTCAAGTTCTCAAACTTTCCTTCGAAAATGACATCCCTTTTTATTGATATCACCTTCTTAATCTTCTCCGAATACCAGACTTCTTCTTGAGCTTTAGCTAACACAGCATGAAATCAAATTTTCATCTTCTTTCCTTCTTCGACATCCATATTCTTTGACTCTGCTTTAAACTGTGGCATGATGAACATCATCTCATTAATTGGAAAGTCGAGTTTCCCATAATCAGTGTTTGTCACCACATAACTCTTCTTAGGAATCTTCTCAAAAGAATACATATGGTCAAACATCATGTAAAACCCCGTTTATTTATTAAATAAATAAATAAATAAATAAGCGAATAGAAGCCCTAAAATAAATGATTATGTATGAAAGGATGGTCTCGAGGAGCTAATTGTAAATATTTTAGAAGATGGGGATTGTTTGGTAAAAGATGGGACTTAATTTGAAGGGAATTTCCGAAGTTGGGGTTGCTTTGAAAGAATAAGGGTAGGGAGGGGCTGTTATGGTCCTTATGGCAAACTAAATAAATGGAGGCGGATATTTAGGGTCCCGTAACCCCAACCCTAGCGCAAACAATGGCAGCCGCCATCTTCTTCACTCCATGTTACCGTTGCAGCCTCCATCACTCTCCTTCTTCACCACCGACGATGCTACCGTTGTAGTTACCGGAGCGAGCCACTGAGATCGTCGCTGCTTCGTTGAGAACCGCCGCCATAATCTCCTCTGCCACTTCCGGTGAAGTCGTGAACGGATAGAGAAGCTCCACCAAGAATGAAGGCGGAGCTGTAACCGGCGTACGCAAGTCGTGTGCAGTTGGGATGCTCTCGGTGAGACTATCTCTCATCTCCTTCTTCCATTTTCTAGTTGTTGGGGCCATAACCGCCGCTGGTCACCAATCAATGGCGTTTTAGCGATATCCTGCCACCTTGTGGGTGGCTAAATACGTATCTGTTGCCTTAAAGGTTCGTTTAGGGAGCTAATCGGGTTGTATGTGCGTTACTTGCTCGCAGGAATTAGGAGAACCGCTGTCACCACCGTGAGGTGGTGGCTATCGCTGCAAAATCCGCCGCCTGCCGCCACTCCTTCCATTTTCCGGCGTCGCTGCCATCGTGATCATCTGCTGTTGCCGCCATGAGCCACCAGATGGGTGGCTGGAGTTGTTTTGTGACCATATAGCGGGTGTGTGTGTGCATGTATTTCTGTTAGTGCGTGTTTAGTCTAGCCGAAAATCATAAGAGCCGCCACTGCCACCACCGTGAGGTGGTGGCTGCCGCCATGAACCACCACTTTGTGTGTTTATGTTATTAGTGTGTGTATTTTAGTGTATGTGTGCGTGGATAAATTCGGTATTTTACCTTGTAATTGTAAAAAAAAAGGGAATAATGAAAAGAACTTGAAAACCACCACCTTAGGGTGGTGGCTGTCGCCTCCTGCCGCCGTGTCGGGTGGCGGTGCGCTTTGCCTCTTGTGATTGATTCGTTTGGGCTTAGTGAAACCCTAATGGGCTCAAAGGAGCTCTAATGGGCCTAATGAAGCTTAATGGACTCTATTGGACCAAATAAAACCCTAATGGGTTTAATAATATTTTAGTGGGATTAATAGGCCCATAAAGCCCTAATTGACATAAAAGGACAATAAATTAATAAATGGGCTAGTAATTGGGTTGGAAACCTTAATGCCATCAAAACCCTAATTTTGGGGAATTAATCGAGACACACGAGAATTATGTAATAACTTGGAATATTAAATAATAAACTTTGGCAGAAATTAATCTAAGCAATAATGGACTTAATGGATTAAGTCCTTAATTGATTAAGTCCCTAGTGTGTTAATTCCTTAGTGGGTTAAGTAAGAAACACTTAACCTTAGTCATCATTTTATGTGAAACCCTAATTTCACTTGGGTTTATTGTTGGGCCTTTCTATTGGGCCTTGATGATTGGATTAATAATGGGCCATCCAAGAATAATTATATGGACTAAAATGATTTAATGGGCCTAGGGTAAGTCCCATGTAAGGGTTGGGCCCAATTTGTAAAATTGGGTCATAGATGGACCATAGTTGGGCCTTAATGATTGTATGATGTTGGGCCTTAGAATAAGACCATGTATAGGCCTGGGGCCAATTTGGAAAATTGGGCCATATGTTGGGCTTTGATTTCCTAGTGGACTTTGGGCCTAAGGATTGGGCCTTGGGCTTGCATAAAGTCAACCTTGGGGTAATGTAGTAATTATCCAAGTGAGTATCTATGATTATGTGTTGGGACCCAATTATTAATTGGGTGTTATTTTTGTGTTGACAGTTCGGGAATCTGTCATCTAGCAACTGGGGTGAAGTCTGTGGGACTTCAGCAATGTGGGGTTATGTCTACGGGACTTCAGCAGTATGTGGTGAGTTTCCTTCCAGTAGGAACGGGTCTAAGGCCACAATGTCGGCCCGTTTAGTAGCAGTAGGTTCCGGACTTTGGTCCGATGCAGTTGTTAGTTTGTTTGATGCTTTCGTGGCTCAGACATGATTTATGTGTTAAGTGTTATGGGCTACAACCTGATGTAGTATACAGTATATGAGTTTATGATCATGTGTGTTATGCTATTTGATATGTGTTTTGCTATGCTATGCTATGCTATGCCCAGTCAGTTCCGGATTTTGGTCCGATGCAGTTAGTTTTGGACTTTGGTCCGATGCAGGGGACAAGGTCCCAGTCAGTTCCGGACTTCGGTCCGATGCAGTTAGTTCTGGACTTCGGTCCGATGCAGGGGACAAGGTCCTAGTCAGTTCCGGACTTCGGTCTGATGCAGTTAGTTCCGGACTTCAGTCCGATGCAGGGGACAAGGTCCCAGTTAGTTCCGGACTTCGGTCCGATGCAGTTTCCGGGCTTCGGCCCGATGCAGTGGGCAAGGCCCAATATGTGTTTATATGTTATTGTATGGTATGTGGTAGTTTGGGGGAGCTCACTAAGCTTCGTGCTTACAGATTCAGTTTTGGTTTCAGGTACTCAGTTTTCAAAAGAGGAGCTCGGGAAGATTGCAGTGCACATACCATTTGTTCAGCCTGAGATGTTTATACTCTAATATATTTGATAGTTGTTCTAATATTTTGAGATACATTGCTTATGATTTCTATATGAGGTTTATTGACTATGGTTTTATCATTAAATTAAACGAAATTTTCAGACTGTGTTTTTGGGGATGTTACACATCACTCTTGATTCGATAGTTTCATAGTTGAAAACTTTCGAAGGATCTCCCTTGTTGACATTAGAACCTTTAAGAGCTCTTTGTCGCATAATGCTCTCAACATGCCTCATTCATTCTAATTCAGCTGCCACCTCAGCTTTCTTTTCTTTGTTTGTCTTCTCAATCAAGACTCCTTTTCCTTTGTCTTTCTCATTCGAAGGAGCAGCACCCTTTGAAGAAGAAACATTCGAAGAAACAACATTCCCAATTACAATACCTTTTGTACTAGGTCTTGAAATCGGAATCGTTGTAGTCACAGTTGAAATGACAGGAGCGGCTGAAACAATTGTTGGTTTGACTGGAGCCTTCGAATCTTCTGGTTTCATCTTGAACAATCTTTTCTCCCCCTTGCACCCCTGTGATAGCAGGTGGGGCATCTGATATACTTGGCCATAGGCTTGAGATTCGAAGTAGCGGAGTAAGATGCTTTTGAAGAATGGCTTCGAAATGAAGAAATTTCTGAGATGGATACTCTTGAGAGATAATCGAAGAAGAGGATTTCGAAGAGATTTCTTTGAGTTCCTTCATTAGATTCACCAATTCTCCGAAATGTTGAACTTCAGTTGCTGACAGAGAAGTCATCTGTGATTTGAGCGGTTCAAACCTCTTGACACACTGAACAACAGCATCACAAATGATGTCAATCTTCTGATGTGCAGAATCATGCCCCTGGTTAAGAGTTTGAACTTCTTTCGTCATTTCTTCACGAAGTTCTCTAATCTGCATATTCACATCCTCTCTAACCTTCTTCACCTCCTGTACGAAGAGCACATGACACTCCTTCGTAACCATCTTCAAATCTTTAACTTCCTTTAGGAAATCAGTTCTAAGAAACTTGATTCTATTCTCAGTAGAACTATCAGACTGGTCAATTTTTTCTAAAATCTGGCTTTCTGAATCACGAATGAGCCCTGAATTCTTCGATAGCAGCTTGTTTTCCATCTCTTTCATCAATGAATCAACTTGCAAAAGATTGATTCCAGCATTTCCGACATCTGCTTGAGATTGTAAGATTGAATTCAATTTGGAATTCAAAATCTTGAACTGCTTCATCGTCATTATCATATGATCCGGAAAATCTTCTTCTGATTTATCAAAAGAAAGGTCTTCGAAATTTCCCCCAAAACCTTCGTTGTCAGTTTCTTCATCAATTGCCATTGTTTTAGCAATAGGTGATAAAGATTGACAACCACTCGAGGAATTTCAATTTCTTTCGTCTTTTGAATTGGCTTCGCATTTGAATTTTCCTCCTCATTGTCACTATCATCCGTTTGACTCTCATGTATTTCCACAAACTCCATATCACAAACTTTCGAAGTTGAGGGTTTATTAGTTTCAATTTTCATTAATAAATCTTCACATTTTTCTTTCCCTTTAAATGAATTTACAACATTTATGACAGACAACTGTGAACAATCTACATCTTCTAAATCACTAATTTCACTAATATTATCAGAATTATCTTCAATATTAGCAATATTAGTTTCACTATTGGATGTAGAATTCTCAGTCTTTTTCAAAATTCGAAGTTGTTCTAATTTAGTTAAGGTTTCATTTACAATTTTTACTAAATCATCAGCATCAAGATAATCTTCAACTTTTGCAATTCCATATCTAAATCTATCATCTGGAATTTTGTTAAAATCAGAGATTTCTTTTTCACAATCATATGAAATACTATCAACCTTAGCTCTATCATAAGCTAAAAAAGGTAGTAATTTTCTATGTTGTTCCTTACTAATTTCACATGAATGATGTAACTCAGTTAATATTCCATATAATCTTTTTGCTGAATTACAAAAGATATTTCTCTGGGCTAACAACAAATTTATTTCTTTTCCTAACTTTTCTCTATCTTCCATGATATTTGACACTTGTAATTCTAAGTACTCAATTCTAGTGATTTTTTAATCCAACATTTTTCTTGTCTCTAGTAATTGATCACTTAACTTTTTGGCTTCACTGCTAGCAGACACAACGATTGAATCAAAGTAAATAACAGTTTCATCAAAAGATACTAACTCAGAATTACATGCAGAAACTGGAATGTTAAAAGATTCAAGAATGTTACGTACCTTAGTAGTCATAGGCGACTTGTCAGTAGACTTCAAAACGAAGCATCGCCCACACACTTCGTCAGTCTGTTCATCATCTGAATCTTCTTCCATTTTTGCATACATGGCTCCATGAGTTGGATTTTTCATTTCTTCATCATCTGAACCCGAAGACCATATTTGATATGTGCCGTCTGATTCATTTTCTCCATGAGCCATCAATGACAAATTCTTTGCATTCTTCTTGACTTCCTCCAGTTTCTCTGTGTAGTAAGCTTCATCTTTTGTTTTATTCTTCTTTTCTTCCTTCTTTCTCAACAAACAATCCACAGCCAAATGATTTGCTCCATAACAATAATGAAAATTGATTCCTGTATCACCTTTCAATTGCATCTTCATTTTCTCCATCTCATTCTTCGGATCTGTCTTCATTTCTATTTTCTTCTCATCCAGTTTGTTTTTTTCTCAAAGCTTCCCTTCGAATCTGATGACTTATTTGGATTAAAAGGTTTCTTAAAAAATTTCTTTACCCTATTGTTTGTGTAAAAAGCAACTACCTCATCATCAGAATTCATCAGAAAACCTTCTTCTTCTTCAGACTTTGTTTTATCATTTTCTCTTTCTGAGACCTTCGAAACTAGAGCCAAAGGACCACCAAGACTTGTTACAGCTTCTTCAGCTATTTCATTAACTTCATTTTCATGAGATTTCAATTGATTGTCTAAGTCATTCAAAGTCGAAGTATCAAAACTTTGTTGATTTTTCACCATCATACTCACACTCCTCCACTCCTTTCGAAGTCCCATCACAAATATCAAACTGTACTCCATTGATAAACTGATTATACTATAACGATTACAACGATAGATTAACTCGTTGAACCTATCATAGTGTGCTTCAATTGACTCATTTTCTTTTTGTTTAAAGTCTTTGAGTTGCACCAGACATTGTTTTACAGATGTGATTTTTGTCTTTTCACTTCCTTGAAATTTATCTTTGAGATTGTTCCAGATGTCTTTAGCTGTTTTGCAAGTTCTAACATAATTGTACACAACAGGAGGTAATGCACCTCTTAATTCCCTCATGCATCTCTTCTCCAAACGTTTTAAATGTTCGGTTTGATTATCAACTTCTGAACTGCTTGAAGACACTCCGATTGGCTGAACTTGTGCAGGTTGATTAACATTTCCTGTGATACACTTCCATAACTCTTCATCCAAACCGTTCAAGTAATCTTCCATACGATCTGCCCATTGATCATAATATTCTGGAATAAGCATTGGAATTTTTGTGGATGATCCAAGCAAATGAGAAAATGAAGTCATCGAATTAAGATTGAATGACGCCATTGTTGTACGGACAAAAACTTCAAGATGAAACTTGACTTTTGAGAATTATGAAAATCAAATTGTATAATTCAATTCAGAATTACACAAAGAACACTCGATTAACAAAATTTTTTGCAGAATCAAATCCTAGATTGAGACCTAGATGAAAATTTCAAATTCAAAAAGGATGGAAACTTTTTGAATCAAACAGTAGATTCAAAAACCTTTTTGATCGAATGAAAATCAGATCACAGAAAGGATTCCTGCTCTGATACCAATTGATGAGATTTGTAATCGAGTTTAAAGATCAATTTATGTAAGAATTAAGGAAAAAGAATCACAATGAATTAGAGAGTAAATATAATCTTTGATCAGCTCATATTATGCTTTCTGATTTACAGAGTATAACAGAATTCTCTGTAAAGTGTGTGAAAAGTCTCTCTTTCTCACATTATATAGACTCCTATTTATAGGCGTACAAAAGCATAATAAACTACTAAGGACTAGACATTAAAGCTTAGATAAAATGCCTTAGTAATTATAACGTTACATTCGAAGACACAACTTACGAAGACTAACAATCCTTCGTAACAAAAACAATACTTCGACATATTACAATACAAACCCTAACAGAATCTCTTTCTGTTTCAGCTTTTGCTCAGAAACTGAAGCTAAATTAACCTTCGATTCTGTTTTGACCTGTTGTGCACCACCCTCTCCCCCTTGTTTTGGAGGTATGAACCCCTTCGAAACACCCTTCATCTCACTAAGAATGGAAATGGCAGGTAGGAGTTTGGATTGAAGATGTTTTCGAATTGTCAAGGTTAGGATAGGATCATGGGTTTCCAGCAAGTTGGTCAGCATATCCTTAACATCTCCTGCACAACTTTTGTACACCGCCCTTTGAGTTTTTAACAGAGAGATTTCCTTCTCTACCTGGGCGAGCTGCACCTTCTGTATGTCAATAGTGGCCTGTTGTTTGTCTAGATCCTCCTTTAGGGCACTCTCAGTTGCTAGATTTGCAGTTAGAGCATCAAACCGAGAGTCCACAGAGTGCAAAAAATAGGTTGTGTCTGTTTGAAGCTCAGTACGAACAGCTTGAAACTTTTCAGTTTCTTCACGAAGAGACATGGAGAAGGAATCCACCGAAGCTTGATGTTTAGATGCATTGGTGTCAGCATGAGATTTTAAAAAGTCAAGGAAAATCTGAGTTGTATGAACAACCTCAGAAACTTCCTTGGTGGCCTTCTGACAAGTAGAAGCAGACTCATCCACAGCCGCTGTAGATTTATCAATTGCATCTGTGTACTGTTGAAGAGCCGTCTCCAAAAAAGCTTTAATAACCACTCCTCCATAAGCTTTGCTATCAGCAAGCAGTTTATCTAGCTTTTCATGAATTTCTTGGATCTGCTGACTTGTGACAGAAGCATCAGCTGTATCATCAGATGGAATTCGATAAGGGCTATAATAGGTAGAATCAAAATCCTGATCATCTCCCCCATGAGTGGCTGCAGAATCGGAGGATTGGGTTGGTGAAGGTGGTAAGTTGATGACAGGAGATTCAGTCATAGTAGTAGCCCCTGTATCAGATACATTGACTTCTATTGTGGGTTTAGGAATGGTAGTTGTGGTAGATTCGGTTACAAGTGGAGTTGAGAATGGTATGGTTGAGATAGGAACAGAAGTACTTTGTGATAAAGGTGGCATAACGGTTGTTGGAATGATAACTGGTGGAGTATCAGCAAGAGCAGAGAGGTCAACTGTATGTTGTAGTGATGGAGGAGGAGTTGGAAGTGTTGTTTGTTGTGGAGATTCTGGTAGAGTTGGGGAGCATGGAGGAGTGAGATCTCAGGGCGAGTCATGATGTACTTCCTCTTCCTCAGGTTTTTCAGCATGAGGTTCTGTTCTTGGAGAAGTGCGTTGTCTTGGCCTACGAGCCATCTTCTTTACCTTCTTCTTTTGCGGTTTAGAAGATTCCCCTTCATCGTATTTTCGCTTAGAGGACTTGGCCTTTGGTTCCTCAGGTTCCTCTTTCTTTGTGGGTTTCTTGCCTCGGTTGATTGGTTTCTCCAATGCGTCTAGGGCAGCTTGCTGCTCTGGAGTTAGAACCCTTGGTCCAAGAGGAGGTAGTTTTCTATAATCGGCTAGGACATTGCTCTGTTCTAAAATGGATCTATACATTCTTTCAGGAATCATTCCATAGTGAAGAAACTTACTTGGATCTGAAATAATAATTTTCTTCGTATGAAAGGTTGCAATTGTAGCAAGAAGAGCATCCTTCATGATTGCTGGTGGTATCAGAACCACCACTTCTTTCGGCCAAACCCTTAATTAATAGGGTTAATAAACCATTCCATTGGGATGGTAAATAGGATTTCTTCACCTTTGTTATCGTTGTAAGCACATCCGTGTACCCCATTTCGTACATCATGGAGAACAGTTGGGACGTCGTGATGAAATCTGGTGAGATAATGGAGGAATCGATTGCAAGGCCCAGGAGTGAACAAAAATTCACTTTTGAAATTGAAGATTTCTTGTTGTGGATGGTGAAGTAGATGCGATTCTTGTTCTTGTCATATGTCGCCGAAGAATAAACTTGTGATAAGAGCGACATTGGAACGGCTTCCACCTGGGTTAGGGCTAAAACCAGGGGGAATATTTCAAGCATTCCACAACCTGTAACATGTATGGATCATATAAGAACGGAGTAAGTTCAATGATCATGTTTTGGTTAGGTTTTATAGTGAGAAAAGAAGATGATGCGGTCTGATCATGTGCAGATGAAGAAGTCGCCATTGATGAATGAAGAAGAAAATGAACAGTGTTTACTAGTTGTTTATGTTGAGAGAATTGAGACTGGTAAATGAAAAAGAACCGATTCGACCCTTTATATATCGTTGCCTGGAGAGAGAAAATCATGATGATGAGATTGCTAAAACGTCGCCTGAAAAAGCGCGATGTGTAACAGTATGGTTACTCCCAGGACGACGTCAGCACGCATGGGTCTAGAAACGAATCAAATTCACGCGCCTAAATCTTATCTTTAATTGGCGTTTGAAATTCCATATAGCCCCTTGTTTGGTTACGATAGATAACCAAAACTCATACCAAACAGTACCTTGAATGTTGGAAAATAAAATTTTCGTGCATAAGTGTGACAAAGAGAAAGAAATAAATCAAATGTGTATAGGATGTGAGTGATGTATGTGAGACATGAAGCAGAGGATTCCGGGAAAGAATCACTTCCTTCAAAGTCAAAATAGACTTGAAGTGCTTGTGTGGTTTCCCGAAAAATACGATCAACTGTTTGTTAAGAAACATTGAAAGACTTCTTTTAATAATAGGTTCAGGGTAGCTTGTGTTCAACTGAACTTCGAGTTTTAACATATAACCGAGCGTTGGAAGAAGTACCTGTGAGACCGATGTGGTCTATTGAACAGGTAGGTTGGATATTTTATTTTAGTGACTATATTGGAATCGGAAATCTCAAAAAATAAACTGGATCTTTTTGGGAAGAAATGCCTTGGTTGTAGACAATTTCATAAAGATATCTCAAAAATAAAAAGAGATTTCCTTTGGTAACCAGTAAAATCTTGAATGTATAATTCACCGTCAATTCATTTTTGGTGTTGGATTTTGGGTTTCACTCAGCACATGGTATATGTATCTAAGATCATAAACATAGATGTTGTGTAACCATAAACCTCAGTGGTAAAGACCGAGAGTCTCAAGGGTTACGTTGGTGAACCGAAAGTGGATGGAGAATGTAAAGAGGTGGGTTAAGGACCGAAAGTACCTTCTGCTAGATAATCCTGGCAGAGCAGAGAAACTCTTAACTCATATGAGAAGTGTAAGGTAGCTCTAGACCGAGTAGCATAAATTAGCCTGATTTGGAAGGAACGATAGGTATAGATCGGATCATTAAGGCCTACTCAAGATCATAGAGGCTTAAGACAACATGCAACAACATGCTTCTAGGGACCCTTAACTAGTTCATGTTGAAATTAAATCATATCTGCCTTAGATCCACAGTCGGTTGTCCTTGTTACCCATTTAGCCTAAGAAAAATAAAGGGAAACACCAAACAAACGATCGAGATAGATAAAGTAATATTAAAACAAAAAAATATAAAATGTTTTTGGATTTTTAAAATTTTCTGAAAAAGAATAAAAACAGAAAGATAAAATATTTTTGGATTTTTGAAATTTTCTGAAAAAGAGTAAAAACAGAAAAATAAAATAGTTTTGGATTTTTGAAATTTTCTGAAAAAGAGTAAAAACAGAAAAATAAAATATATAAAGTTCAAAGCAAACAAAAGATATGCACAAAATATACAACCGAAACCTTATCTGAGAGAAGCGAAATAGATCGACTACTCGGTTCATTTTTTTTACAGAAAATCACGGAGCAGAGATAGACAGAGCGTTCTATCCATTTCTGTTCCCTAAAATTCGATAGCAGAAATAGACCGAGCGGTCTGTCCATTTCGGTTGTCTAATTTTTAATGAGAGATTTGAAGATTCGGTACCGACTCTCCTTCCATCATTCCCAAGCCTTGTAAGATTTTGTTAAAGGTTGCTTCGAGTAAGGCTTTAGTAAAGATGTCAGCCAGTTGATCAGCAGATCGAACAAAGTGAACTTCCACGTTTCCGTCTTCTACATGATCCGTGATGAAATGATACCTAAGTGCAATGTTCTTAGTTTTTGAGTGTTGCACTGGATTATGACAAATCCTTGTTGCACTTTCAGATTCACAGTAAAGAGGAATCTTTTTCATACTTAATCCATAGTCCCTTAATTGACTTTGAATCCAAACCACTTGTGAGGTACAAGATGCAGAAGCGATGTATTCAGCTTCGGTTGTGGACAATGAAACAAAGGTTTGTTTCTTGGATTGCCAACTCACAAGTTTTCCATCAAGAAATTGGCATCCACCTGTAGTACTTTTTTTGTCCAGTCCACATCCTCCTAAATCAGCATCAGAAAAGGCTTGAATGATGAATCCTGATTTAGCAGGGTATCAGAGACTGAGAGATGAAGTTTTCTTCAGATATCGAAAAATGTTCTTCACAACGAGCATATGAGGTTCTCTTGGACTGGCTTGAAACCTGGCACAGTAACAAACAGAAAACATAATATCTGGTCTACTAGTTGTTAGATACATAAGAGACCCTATCATTTGTCGATAAAGTGTTATGTCCACATCAGGTTTCTCCAGAGATGGGGTTAGTTTAGTGCCGAATGCCATAGGAACCTTCACTTTTGAATCACCCTTCATTCCAAATTTAGTTAGTAAGTTCTTGGTGTATGCCACGTGGTTTATAAAAATACCTTTTGGTCCTTGTCTAATATTTAAACCAAGGAAAAAGTTAATTGGACCCATTGCGCTCATTTCAAATTTAGTCTCCATCAACTTCCTAAATTCAGCTGCTAAGCTAGGATTCGTGGAGCCGAAGATGATATCATCAACATAAATCTGAACAATCATCAAATGTTCGCCTTCCTTCTTACGAAATAAGGTTGGGTCAACCGAACCTTGTTTAAATTTTGACATTTTTAAGAAGCGAGTTAGTGTTTCATAGCAGGCTCTCGGTGCTTGTTTTAGCCCATAGACAGCTTTATCCAACACATAGCAGTGATCGAGGTGTCTTTCATTCACAAAACCAGGCGGTTGTTCAACATAGACAGTTTCTTCTAATTCTCCATTCAAGAAAGTGAATTTGACATCCATTTGGAAGACTTTGAAGTTCTTGTGAGCAACATATGCAAGAAAGATTCTAACAGATTCCAACCTTGCTACTGGAGCAAAGGTTTCTTCATAATCTATCCCTTCTTCTTGACAATAACCTTTTACTACCAACCAAGCCTTGTTACGAATGACATTCCCCTCCTTGTCCAACTGATTTCTAAACACCCATTTTAGGCCGACAACAGAGGCATCTTTCGGTATGGGAATCAACCTCCAAACTCTGTTGCGTTCGAACTCATTGAGCTCATCCTGCATTGCTTGAACCCAATCAGAATGATCAACTGCAACATTTACAGTTTTCGGCTCTATCTTGGAGATAAACGAATTAAACATACAAAATTCCATTTTAGAGAATAATGCAGTTTGTTTCGTCTTCAGTTGAGACCGAGTAAGAACATTTTGGGAAGTTTCACCAATAATTTGCTCTTTGGGATGGTCCTTTGTCCATTTTACTAATGGAGGATAGCTTGGATCATATTCTGGATGTAATTCAGCTTCTACTTCTATTTCAACATCTGATGGATCACCTTCGCCTTCGTCAGTAGAACTATCACTTACTTTTTCCTTCTCCCCCTCGACTGGCGAAGTGAAGTCTCTATCATCATCAGAGTTTGTATTGCTTGTTGAAGTGGGTGTCTCCCCCTCGATGGGATTTTCACTTGTGAGTTCTGGATCGGTTGTATCTTTATTATTGATACTTTTAGATGTTGGGGATGAACTTGGATTCTCCCCCTCAACAGAAACTTCAGTTGTCTTTGGAGTAGTTGAGCTCTCCCCTGGAACGTTGCAGCTTTAATTGGAGAGCCTTTGGGTGACTTAGGACTTGGTGGTTTGCTTTCCATCCCTTTAGTGTCTTCGTCTATAACCTTCTTGAGATTATCTACTTTGCTGTCTGCTGTTGTTGCCTCCGAATGAATTGCGTTTTCTGGTTCATCGAACAGCCAAATGTATTCCTCAAACAGGTTGGATATTGGAACTGAGACCTGCCTAGATTCTGGGAATATGTCTCCTGAAGCAATGTCAGTCCTTTGAACATTCTTCATATAATTGTCATCAAAAGTAACATAATAAGTTTCTTCAATTTTTCTTGACCTCTTATTCAGCACCCTATATGCTTTTGATGACAGAGACTAACCCAGAAATATGCCTTCATTAGCTTTAACATCAAACTTATTTTGGTTCTCTTTAGAGTTAAAAATAAAGCATCGTGAACCGAAAATATGGAAAATTTTGACGTTCGGTTTCCTGTTATTTAAGATCTCATAAGGAGTTATGGAGAATCTTTTGTTGAGCATAGACCGATTCTGAGTATAACAAGCAGCAACGATGGCATCAGCCCAAAAGTATAAGGGTAGAGAAGCGTAACTGAGCATGGTTCTGGCTGCTTCACATAGAGAACGGTTTCGTCTTTCAATGATCCCATTCTGCTGTGGTGTATAGGGGGCCGAAAAATTGTGAGTTATCCCCTTATCAGCCAGAAAGTCTTCAAATTCCTTGTTCTTGAATTCTAGTCCATTATCACTTCTGATGTTTCTGGCTATCTTCCTTAATTGCACTTCCACTTGCTTAATGAACACCTTCAGCTTGGGAGTTGCATCTGATTTCTGTTTAAGAAAGAAAACCCAAGTGAAGCGGGAAAAGTCATCTACAATAACAAGAATGTACTTACTTCCACCGATGCTCTCTATAGCAGAAGGTCCACACAAATCAATGTGTAACATTTCAAGTGCTTCCACTATCTTAGTATTGATGCATGTTGGGTGGCTTTTTCGGCTTTGCTTACCCATTTCACATACTGCGCATAAATGCTCCTTATCGAACCTGAGAAGAGGAAGACCTCGAACATGATCTCCAATCACCAATTTGTTGATATCTTTGAAATTCAAGTGTGATAGTCGTCGATGCCATAACCAGCTTTCATCAGTGTTTGCCTTTGACAGAAGACAGATAGCTGGTGTCCATCGTATTGGATTAATATTTAAAGGGTACATCTCTCCCTTTCGCGCAGATTTCAGCAGAACCTTCTTTGATTGTTTTTCAATTGTCTCCGATCCCTCATCATCGAATGATACCTTTAAACCTGTGCCCACCACTAATTGCGATACACTGATGAGATTGTGCTGCAATCCTTCCACATAAGTCACCTTTCTGATTGAGAAATCTCCATTAGTTATCATGTTGTATCCTTTGATTGTCCCATAGGAATTGTTTCCAAACTTCACAGACCCACCATCTTTCAGAGACCGAAACTCCCTTAGCTCCTCCTTCCTTCCTGTTATGTGACGCGAGCAGCCACTATCTATATACCATTCTTCGTCAAACTGCTCATCACTGATTACCTTTTTTATTTATCTTCTTTAAATTTTAGTGTATCATTTGGTGTTGCTTTTGATGGTTTAGTGTGTTTCGTTTGATTCCTAGGTTTAGTAGAGGGTATCTTATTTTCCTTCTCAGAATCTGATACCAACTTTCCTTTTCCTTTGATGTCCTTCAAAGAATTTGTTTTATCTTAGGACTTGGAGGTTCCATAACTTGGATTAGAATCGAATCTGGTTTTAGGACTGAATCTGGATCGAGGACCAAAAGTGGGTCGAGGACCGAAAGTGGGTTCAGGACCGAGACTAGACTTTCTTTTTTTGGATTTAGAATAATAGGAACTTGGACTAAAGTTTTCCTTCATCGTTTCCTTTCCCTTTTCCATGGATTCTTTCCTGGGAATCTCATAGTTGGGATTTTGAGAATTCCAATGTCTTTTACGTTCATTCAGATTCGTGGCGTATCTTCGATTTCTCAAGCGTTTCTGTTCAGCTAGCTCCTTCTGAGATTTGTGAATATTGAAGCTTGTCTTTTCTTTCTGTTTCTGGTGGGTTGCAGGTGACTTAGTTTGAACTTTCGGTGCTTCCTCTCTCTTGAGCAGAACTTTCGGTTCTTCCCTCTTGATAGGAACATCAGGTTCAACCATCGGTTCTTTAGGAACATCTTTGGTTCCACTTGTGCTTGGAATATCGAAACTGGAGGGTTTGTTGAGAGGTTCTGGTATGTATCGACCCTTGACTCTCCATGTGGTTTTCTCCGATAGTCCCACAGTTTCGTCTGCATTATCAATAGGAGCAGCCCAGAAATAGTCTTCGCAACCTAACATTATCTTCATCAACCATTGTTCTTAATTCTGCCATCTGCTTTTGAGTGACTCCAGTCGTAGCATAGACCTGATTTGGCACGGTCTGGACGTTTTGATAAACCAAAGCTTTTTCCTTGAGTTTTGGTTTCTGTTCTTTTGACAGACGAGCAAACTCAACCGAATTTTATGATATTAGAGGTTTTTCACTCTCGGTTTCATTTTTCATAAATTTAGAACAATCAACCTCATCTTCTACTGAGATTTCACTCATCTCGCTTTCCACATCAAATTCAGACGAATTATCTAAGTTTATTTTATTATCCTTAACAATTTTAGCATTTGACAAGTCGAATGTATGTATAGTTTCAGTTTTAATCTTTAGCCTATCATTTTCATCTAAGATATCTTTTAACATACTTTTATGTTCCTTAGAACCGATGAAAGTTTCTATCTTATCCAAACCTAGCCTATACGACATTAACGTTTCTTCAGAGGACACTTCTGATTCACATTCTGCTATAACTTCATCTTCTTTAAATTCAAGAAAGGGCAAAATCATCTTATGAATTTTCTTACCAATTTTACAATTTAAATGTAATTGAGCAATATTAGTATAAAGATGCTTAGCAATCAAACAAAAAACATTTCTTTGTTTTAATAACTTTAAGTTGTCTCTTTGCAAATAAATACTTTCATCTCTAGCCCTAACTAACTCTGCTTCCTTCAGCTCAATCCAGATTCTCCTCTCTTCACTTTTTGAAGACACCCTGCCGAGTTTGTTAGTTAGGTTAGAATTTGCTAAGCGGGTTTGCATGAGGCTACTACTTAGGTTAGAGAATTTAGAGTTTAATTCATTTAATTCTTCTGGATAATTAGTTTTTGAAATTTTAAGAGACTCGAGAATAGAATGTACCTTTTTGATCAATCGATCACAGTCGTTGATCTTCTCACTCACTGGCTTGGCCGCAAAATACTTATTTTCAGTCAGGCTCGGTTCCGAATCTGCACTCTCGGTTGATGGAACAGCAGTGATGATAAAACATTTTCCACCCGAACCTTCATTCTTTGCCACATTTGCCTTTCCATGAGTGGGTCTTCTAACCTCTTCGTCTTCAGAGTCGGTTGACCATACTTCTACGCCACCGAACTCATCTTCCTCAGCGTTCTCCTGTACGATTAAGGCATTCATTGAGCTGTTGGATGCCTTTTTCTTGTTGACTTCTTCTAATTTGCGCATATAATACGCTTCGTCATCTTCACCCTCTCTCTTCTCAACCATCTTTCTCAACATGCAATCTTTGGCAAAATGGTTTTTGCCATGACAACATTTGCAGTCGTATCCAGAGTCTCCTGCAAGTGTCTTCTCCTTTTTCTCTTCATCCTTTTAAGAGGAGACTTTCGGTTCATCCTTCATCTTCTCAGAACTGTAGCTCCCCTGCCAGTTTCGGTTCTTGTTGGTAGGAAATTTTCTCCTTGAGAATTTCTTTGGATTTGTGATCATCAAGGCATATTCCTCACTTGTGAGCTCACACTCTGACATGTCTGACTCTTCTTCTTCTTTTTTAGCAGTACTTTTTCCTTTAGGAACAAGAGCCAACGATCCGATACCAGATTCCACTTTCACTTCCTTAGTTACAAAACTTTCATGGGACTTCAGTATCCCTACTAGTTTTGCCAGCGAGTACGATTTGAACTGTTCATGCGCCTTCACAGTGGAAACCACCGCCATCCATTCTGGTCTCAGCCCATTCATGAACGTTACTTTCTGCTCGATCAGCTTCCTCTCTATCCCATGCTTGATCATCTTACTTAAGAGATGATTGAACCGATCAAAGGTCTGTACAAGCTTCTCTTCAGGTTTCTGTTCGAAACTCCAAATTCTGATAGCAACAGAGTTTGAATGGAGTGTTCCAGATCTTCATCAGTTGAGTAAAGTTCCTTCAGCCTATCCCAAATTTCTTTAGCAGTTGTGCATGAACCTACAAGCCGAAAGGTGTCAGATTGCAGGGTGAATCTTATCATCAGCATTGCTTTTACGTTACACAAGATTTTGTCCTTCTCATCCTGTGGCATCTTTTGAACATCTGTCACCAACTTGTTGTAATCTTTTTGCATCTTAACGATTGTGTTTGTCTCCGAATGTACAAACGGTCCAAGAGTGATAGCTTCTCAGATGAGATAGCCATTGTCTTCCGATCCAACCACGTAATCTTCAAAGTGATGAGCCCATACTTCGTAGTCTTGAGTATAGAGTATGGGTACTCTTGTTGTTGATCCAATGTTGTTTGAGATGTTAATTGGGTTTGTATGTGAATCTTCTTGAGACATGGTGAGCTGCTCAGAATCAAACCTGTAAACTTGAGATTAGGGTTTTATCAAAAATAGAGTTATCGTCGATATGAAGACGACGGATTCTATTTATATGATAAAAGCGGAAACCCTAAAGAACTACATATACAGAAGGAATGTGTATTGATCACACAGTCTCCTGCTCTGATACCAATTGTTAGAACAAAGTTCTATTAGGATCGTATGATTCTAAGCAAGATATAAAATAAGAACGTAATAAGAACACAAGTATTGCGTTGAATGTGTCGAATGATTAATGCAAATAACACCTCAGAAGAGCTCGATAAAGAACTTCAATCTGTAGAGGCGTTTAGGGTTACAAAAATCAACGTAATGAAAAGCTTATCAATATACACATACATGCATGCAGATATATACTATAACCCTAGCAATCAATCTAGATAAATACGTAACTAATCTAGATAGACACGGATTGACAGGCCCAATCCGGATGACAAAACACTTAGCCCAAGACACAACACAAATATACGCTACATAAATGCTTTATGGGGGGGGGGGAATACAAGTTGAATCATGCTAGTAATTATATCAATCACATGTGATTAATAACTAGCATACAGATGGATTTACTATACTGTTACCTGTTTTACGAAACAGATTACTTCAAACGACTTTCTAAAACGTATTCACATGTTAAAACTCTTTACCAAACTGCTTTACATATTGTATGTTTCCTTTCAAACTCTGTTACAATTATGTTTCAAACAAAGGTTTTCCTTATACTTAAAACTATCTTATCAAACAAACTACTTTCAAATCGTTTTATAAACTGACATCAAGTCATCATTTCTTAGTTATTAAACTTTTCAAAGGTTTTACAAACTTCTTTTATACTTTTATATTTTCCAATGCATGCCTAGATATGTATAGTTATATAAGTAATGTTTAAAAGACTTAGGATGACTAGCTCACTTTATTTCCTTTTCCTCGTTGGGATGTGGCCTTAGGGCATCGGTTACTCGTCCGAATGTTGTCTAAATATTAGTTATATGTCATGTATACATATACAGACATAAAAGTTCCAGCAGTCATGTCACACCCTAAAACCGGAACGGCGGAAACGTTCTGAGGTGGATGACGTCATGTTAAGTATCATAACATATGTAGTATAGTAATTAAAGTACAACAACCATTGCATTAATAGTAATAGTTTTACATAGTTTACATTTCATAGCAATATCAAAGTAATACAAGAAATAATATAGATGCAGCTCTGTTCTTGGCTGACTTCGCAAAAGCTCCCGAGATGTACCTGTCTATTGTTGACCTGAGAATACAAGTTATTTTGAAAGCGAGTATCAGCATTTTATAATGCTGGTGAGTTCATAAGTATTTAGTGTCATTTGTATAAATACGGATTTTTATTCAAAATAACTTTATGTAAAATAGTAGTTTAGAATCTACGGTGTATTAGCGTCTTTTCCAGAAAGTCCTATATTTTCTAAATAAAAGCAGTCTACTACCAAGACCCGACGGATTTACGTTTTAAGGAGTAATTTTCCCCAAAAATACTATCATTATCAGAATACAGTATTTACTTTAAAGAAATAATGAGAAAATCACAAGTAAATATACCAGGGGAAAAATAACATAAGCCTCAGCAGTAATACTGCTGACTAAGGCAAAAGAAATCATAGACTCCAGGAGAATATCGAATGAATGATATGCCTGGCTCAGTCTAACAAAAGGAAGCACAGACTCCAGATAGTATCGAATGAACGATACAGCTAGCAAATTCTAAAACAAGAGAATACAGACTCCAGACAGTATCAAATGAACGATACAGCTACCAAAGTCTAAAACAAGAGAATACAGACTCCAGACAGTATCAAATGAACGATACAGCTAGCAAAGTCTAAAACAAGGAAATACAGTGAAAATTCTTGTTACCTTAAGGCCATGAATTATAAAGTAAACATGGAGATACTCGTAACCATACTGATTCACAATAGAGTATTCGACGCCCTGCAAGCGTCGGAATGAATGTGACATTTTTCACCACTTGGCTTGGTTGGCCGTGGATTGTAGCTAGCAGTCAGGGTGCGGGAGTGTCAGTCTCGTATAGATCTATACACATAATGCCCGCTCTCCCTCCAGGAGACTTTGGTTACCAACTTGACAACGGGGAAATCCGTGTCCAGAGGATGCATCTCGTGATTTTGAATTCTATTTTTAAGTATTGGAATAATGATATAGACTCGCGTATGAACTGAATCTTTTGGAATTCTCGTACAAGAAAGAGTAAATAGAATCTCCTAACTATTCTTATAATAGTTACTAGTGTTTCTAGTCTATGAATGATGACTGGAAGGATGCCCTTGCTATCCTAAGGGTGATGAACTGGTCGATGGAAACCTTTATGTCTATATGTGTATACACGATATATAATTAATGTTTAAATGACCTTCAGACGGATAACCGATACCCACCAGACCACATCCCAATGAGGAAAAGGAAATAAGGCGAACTAGCCTTCCTAAGTCTTTTAAACATTGTTTATATAACTATACAAATACAGGCATGCGTTTAACGAAAGATCTATGAATGATGAATGGAAGGTTGCCCTTGTTACCCAAGGGAGATGAACTGGTCGATGGAAACCTTTATGTCTATATATGTATACATAATATATAACTGATGTTTAAACGACCTTCGGACGGATAACCGATACCCACCAGACCACATCCCAACAAGGAAAAGGAAATAGGGCGAGCGTGTCACAAATAGAAATTTTATGTCTTGTAATCACTATACTCAAGTAAATGTTGAAATCAAAAACTCAAAAGCATGTATGATGCTTACTCAATGGAAAACTAAACCCCAATTCACTACATCAAGCAATTGGAAAACCCTAGAAGTTCTTGTTAAGTCCATTTTGGACTAGAACTTCCTTATTGGATCCAAATGGACCAATAAGCTTCCAATTGGACTATCATGGGCTTAGAACCCTAATTGGGCTCTAATTGGACCCACATTCATTTATTTCAATATTATGGGCCATATTGGGCCTAGAATGAAATAAATTGAAAGCTTTGATCCATGATTAACCCAATCTAGCTTATTAAAACATAAAACTCACAATTTTATTTTATAAGGCCAATAAATACCTAAGACTAACTCTAATATTGGGCTTAGGAGCAAAAAGCCCAAACTTTTCCTTTCTCCTTCCATGTCCTCGGCCCAAAGCAAGCCCAAGAGAAGGTTTTGACTTTCTTGTGCCACATCATTATTACCTAATGGACATCCATGCAACATCTCATACTTCCATGTATGCACATCACTTCAAAAATCACTCTCTCCTCTCCTCCCTCTCACTCTCGGCCGAACACAACACACACACACTCACAAAATCCATCCCATTCTCTCTAGATCATTCAAGACCACTCCTTCCTCCTCACTCCAAAAATCTCGAAAATTAGGAGCTTTCAAGAGGATCTTGCAAGTTAGTCATCATCTTAGGTAAGTTTTTACTCAATTCTATGATCTAGCTTCCTTGATCTATCAAATATCTCTTCTTAATTCATGAGAAATCATGATCTTGTATCTTAGAAACACCTCAAGGCCGAGATCTTCATCAAGGGGTGCTAAGGCCGAAAATCACCAAACTTTCTTCCATCTTTTCTTCCAAAAACCGAAAGCTTCAAACAAGGTGAGTTTCATACCCCCTTATTTTCGGTTTTTATAAGTTTTTGTGGGGGAGAATACAAGCAAAGGTGTAGATCCATCATTATGTGTATGTTGTGGTTGATTTCTATGCTTATATGTATGTTTTGTATGATTTTGATGCTAGATCTAGTTATGAAATGCTAAAAACCGAGATATGTATTTCATTATAGCATAAAATATACTACTACATGCAAAGTATACTAAGAAAAATAGCCAAATGGCTTGACAACACTTAATTTGGACTAAAAACTCATTTTTTTGACATAAAATGTTGAAAATACAAAGTTGAAGGGCCTAAAATGAAATATTTCGAAATCTGATGGGTGAGATGAGTCAAAACAGTTTACATAATGTGTTTTCTGAAAATATACTATTTGGAGGGTTAAAAACATAAATTCCAAGCTTATTGGGCTAAAGATGACATTTTCGGCCCAATGAGGCCCAATATGCGAAATTCTCTATTTTGGAGGACCAAAACTGCATTTCTCTGTAAAACAGTGGACTATAAGTGTTCCATGTACTTTTCAAAGGTTTAAAATGCTTTTCAAATTTAAAAAGGACCAAAGTTGCAAAAATTTCCCAAATTGGGCCAAAAATGTAAAAATTGCGAAAAAGAGGGGTTATAACCGAGAAAACTGCAATTTCAAGGACTTAAGCTGTTTTCTATGAAAAATATGCTGGAAAATACTTATTTCAATAATTTTTGGTATTAAAATGTCAAGAAAATTGATTTAAGGACCAAACCGGAAAGTTTTTAAATAAAGGGGTGAAAAGGGTAAATTTTACAAACAAGGAGGGACTGAAAACAGAAAATTCTCAAGGCTAGTTCAATACATGCAATTTGACCAAATGATGGTACCACGCCTATCGACGAAATACAATACATTACAATACCAAAAGTCGTTGTCAAACGAATTGGTTCGGTCTCGAACCAATAAAAATCCGAAACTACTAACACGACGACACTATGACATTACGACATTACGATTCATAACTAATAACGATTGGGAAGTCACTATAGATGCGAGTGTGCACAAACGTCTACGCACCATCTTTGGGCCCCAAAAGTGTAAAATCTTGTTTGTTGAGCCTAGCTAGCCCAATGACCTGATCTTAAGGCCCGAAGACCTCTCTCTTACGAAGTGTTGGGTTTTACCGATCCGACATAACGTAAAAGGACTTTCAATGGCAAACATGCTGCTGGTCCCCAAGGGTCCTTCAGTGCTGCTAGTAAAGTCTGTAACTCACGATTGCGGGTTGGGCTTCGGGCCCTTCGCAATTGCAATGGTCTTGAACGACGCGGGGAAATACCGAGGGTTTCGCACCTTCTCTTCTTCCCTCCGGTCGTGGGACTACACAAGTCCGGGAGGATTGAGTTGTGTGAAGGATTACAAGTGACGCCTAAGGGATCGCTTGTAAGGTTGTCGATTGGACGTTTTCATTAACGCACGTCACAACACTTCACCACCCACTGTATTCTCAATGCCTCCGGAGCTCAACGGTTTCCTCTAACGCAATGAAACAACGGTACACAAACTAAGTAAAGCAAAGTGATAGGAAAACATCGGGTTTTCCTAGGGTTTTCAACAAGTACAATTATGAATTACCGGTCGAATTTCACAACTCTTACGCTTGCATCTATAGAATTCAAACAAGCATACTCATGGATCATCACATATTTTTACACTATTCTATTTTTAGAAAATATCGGATTTTCTGATGGTTTTCAAACAATACATTGGATTTCAAACACTACTTATGAACTCACCAACATTTCATATGTTGACGTTTTCAAAATACTTGTATTCTCAGATAACAGATAAGGTGAAGGATGATTTGTACTCTATGACGCTTTGCTGTGGTTTAAGTAGTATCAAACAGTTATTTTTTTTGAGAATGTAATGTTTTGAACAATGTAATGAATGTAAACGCTACCAGTTGTATCATTCCAAATGTTGGTGATGTATAATGTTATGTTTCATGTATATGCATTGTGATGGTATTCAATGAGTCACGATAGCCCTCGGACGTTTCCGCCGTCTGGTTCGGGGGTGTGACAGAGCGAGCCTTCCTAAGTCTTTTAAACATTATTTATATAACTATAAAAATACAGGCATGCATTTAATGAAATAAAAGCATAGAAGAAAACTATGATGAAAACTTTGGAAAAACCTTTACACATAAGAAATTTACGACTTGATGTCAGTTCGTAAAACAAGTTTTGAAAACCTTTGGGATCCTTTGAAAAACCTTTCATAACAGCTTTGAAAGTGATTCTTAGAAAACAAATTAAGTGAAGAAGAGCTTTGGAAAACCTTTCGAATACTTATGATAATCTAAAAGAGAAATTTATACTTTAACAAGAGTTGAAAGCGAGATTGGAACATCTTAAGCTGGATAAAACAGTTATCATGCAAAAATCTATTTTGCTATACTGTTATTAATCACATGTTATTTAACTAATAACTGTACAATTCAACTTGTATCCCTCCCCCCTATAAAAGCAGTTAAAATCATTTAAAAGGTCAATTCAGGGGTATGAACTCACCTGTTGTAAGTGGATCGGATGGAGGTGCCGTTTGGGTGCTCAGTGTCAAGTAAAGACTTGAACACACTTAGTGACTTATTAACATATGATGGCATATGTTTACATACAATTAGTAATTATAATACTAATTAAACACGTATAAGCATCCTAATGTGCGGAAAACACTTTGTTCAAGTTCTAAGAGGCTATTGGGTTGCAATAAGGGAGTGTATGGCCTAGTTAGGGAGTTTACTCTTCAAGAGTAAACTCTTAGAGGAGATTTTGGCCCAATGGCCATATCCCCATGAGTTTATGGCCGTAAACTCATGGGTGGTGTGTTTTTGGATGCTAAAAGGTCTTATATCACTTGTAGAGTTAGGCTAGGTTCAAATCTAGGGCATAGGAAAGGATTAAGGCTCCAAATGCACCCTTTAAGGGAGTTCACGGCTGTAACCCTAGAGTTTATGGCCGTAAACTCTCACTTGGTCATTCCCTTCATGAATTAAGGTCTTAAATGAAAGGGTATAAGGTTCTAAGCATTTTTCCAAGTCAAATGGGGAAGTTAGGGCATCATTTGGCTTCATTAAGGGAGTTTACAGCCCATGGACCAATCCTTGGGGGGTTTACGGCTGTAAACTCCTAGGTCCTTGGTTTCTTTGATGTTTAAAGGCCCTACTTCAATTGTGGTTGATTCTAGACATTTACCGAAGCCTTAGGAGGTGTTTAAGGGAAAATTTAACACCTTAAATGGTGTTCACGGTCCATGAAGAGGGGTTTACGGTCCAAGAGTGTTCTTGGGCCATAAACTCATGTTTACTCTCCATATGACATGATTTTGGGGTTCTAAGCTCATACATGCAAGTCTACAAGTCATATCTAAGCCTTAGGAGTGATTTAGAAGGGTTTTGGGGCTTCAAAATCCCACTTATGGGTGTTTGCGGTCCAAGAGTGTTCTTGGGCCGTAAACACATGATATTGCCACTTTTGGATGTCTTAAACATGAATTTGCATGTTAAATGAGCTAAACAACAAGTTAGGGTGGATTACTTACGATTATGGAGCTCGAAAGAGGCGTTTTTGGATCAAAATCGGATTTGTAGAGAGAGAGAGTAGAGAGATGGTGGAAAGGTTTCAAATGAGGCTCTCTCACCCTTATATAGGGTTTGAGCTTGTGGCTCGATGGAAATCTACCCGATACTGACGTTAAACGAGGCTTTTGGTCGCACCCGATTAAATGGTCGTAATTGACTTGGTTGTAACTAAAATTTTTCAAGGTAATAATGAGGGTGTTTCTAATTTGTTCCAACCCTTATGAAGTCATATTAAAAGTTCCATTTTAATTAACCTAATCCAAAAGGTTAACGGACAACTTAATAACGCGAGTTTTATCAACGGAAGAAGAGGTTAAAATGACGGCATAAATTTTGGGTTGTCACAAGTCAGTTCAGTACCTTTGGATAGCAAAGGCATACTTTCGGTTATACATGTACATTACTAGTAACTATAATAGGTATAGTTAGGAGATATTACTTACTATTCCGAGTACAAGGAATCACACAAGAGTCAGTTCATTCATGAGTCTATACTAATACATTACAAACTATATGAATAGATATGTTTACATAGATACGTTTACATGAATACGTTTACATAGATACGCTTACATGAATATGTTTACATAGATACGTTTACAGAGATACGATTACATGAATACGTTTACATGAATACGCTTATAGAAATACGTTTACATAGATACGCTTACATGAATACGCTTACATGAATACGTTTACATCGATACGCTTACATGAACACGTTTATATTAATACGTTTAATAGATACTATTACATAGAATCTGTTACAAACGTTTCGGGACTTACCATTCCACCCCCAAGGCTGTTAGCTACAGTAGGGAAAATGATCATCGACGGGTGTCTATGGTTGTACTTTTCGGCGAGTTTCCACGCCGTGAATATCCTAGTGGAAATGGATACAATTTTAGTTATTATATTATTTTCCTTCCTTTACTTTGTGACACATTCACATGAGCGACGAGGTATGATATATTTGATATAGATAGACTATTTTCCTTAGTACCTTTATATTGTGACACATACACATAAGCGATGAGGTAGACTATAGTGTTATAATAATAGTTACACAGGAGAAAAACTGTCACATTTACAGTGATGCTTACTTATAAAACAGTTGGGTCTTGGTAGAGGGATACTTTCAAACAATCAGGTCTTGGTAGAAGGCTTCTTTCAAAATAGTCGAGTCTTGATAGAAGACTACTTTTTATACTAGTAGGAAATATGGGATTTTCTAGGGTTTTTCAAATGATTACAATTACTTACAAACATGTTCATTGACACAAACTTATCTTCAAACATTTACAAGTCTTTCTTTATAGTTTACAAATTAAAGACACATAAATACTTATGAATTCACCAGCTTTATTGCTGATACTCGCTTTCAAAAGAACTTGTATTCTCAGGTCACAAATAGATAGGTATGATGACCAGGTTTTGTGAAGAGGGAGTAGTCAAGACTAGTCTTTTATTTTGAGTATTCATTATGTTGTTTTATACCATGAAAGAACACACTTGTATTTAAAATTATACTATTAATGCAATGGATGATGTTGTTTCTTGTTTGCTACTTTGCATTGTTGTGATACATTACATGACGTCCTCCGCCCCAGAACGTTTCCACCGTTCTCGGTTTTGGGGTGTGACAATAAACACCTTAAATCAGCCTCCCTTGTCCCTAACACTCCCCTAAAGATGCATATTGAAACCCTAGCCGTTTGTGTGTGTGTGTTAAGGCCATTTTGGTGTTCTTGGTTGGTTTGTGGAGCTTGGAAGGAAGGAGGAAGCTTGGGATTTCGAGTTGGGACGTGTAGATCCAGAGATCTTACCCCATTTTCAGCTTCATCAAGGGAGTGAGGAGTCGAGGAGAGTCGATCTTCACGTAGAATACAGTTCAGACACTATGCGACATCGAGGTGAGTTACATTCCAGTAGGGGTGGGTCTACGGCCATAATGTCGGCCCGCCAACAGGGGTATTTGGTAGATGATTGTCTTTGTGATAATTATCTTGGTATGGTTACATGTTTTGGTCATGAGATATGCATGCGTGATATGCTATGTGGGACTATGCACTCACCTGATAATGCGGTGACTCGGTACTCAGACGGTACTTCGTTTACTTTAAACAACTCCTTTGACAGAACCTAGTACCATCACCACTAGAGTTTAGTCTAATGCTCGACGAGACTAATTAATAGTCTAACTATTATTACTATTATATAAGCATTAACATAATATTTTTCACCCATTACGTACAGACAGGGGCCAGACATGGAACATTGGAGGGCAGGATCATTTTGGCATATAGCACTTCTGAAATCTAACAATCCAAGCGGTCCTCCAAACCAGATTACCCGTACTGCTAGTGGTTAAAAAGATATTATAACGAAACTTATATAACTTATAATAATAGTCCAAATATTTATTATAAGGTTCTAATAACATTATTATATTTAAATAAAAACTATATTTAAAATAGCGTAGGTGTATCTTACCTGCGAGGGGGTTTGGCTAAAAGCCGGACTCTGCAGGGGCAGAACTTCTGAGCCGATAGCTCTTCTTCTTGGAGCCGTCGAGCGCTCAGGGGCTTTCTTCTAGCGCTAGGGGAGTTTTGGGAGGTTTAGAGAGAGTGTAGAAAGAAGAAAGAATGGGAAATGTGTGAACAAAATGAGGGTGGGAGAGGTTCTATTTATAGGGTGAAATATGGCTGAACTTGGTGCCACATGTCACCATATGGTGGCAAGACTTGGGGAGAAAGCAATGGCCAAGATTGTGCCACGTCACCCATTTTCGCACTGCACACTTCCGACTTCTAAAATCTTGAACTTTCGCATACAAGCTCCATTTTTGACATTCTTTATATCCACGCGTAGGTAAAAATAAGGTCTACAACTTTCATTTTGACTCTGTTGGCTAATTCTCGACCGATCTTAAATTTAATAGTAGGAAGAGATTATACTGTTAACTGACTGCGAAAAATTCGTAACTCTTTCATACGGACTCCGTTTTCGTCTGTCTTTTTATCATTGACTTCCTATTAATGAGATCTTCAACTCTCATTTAGATCGCGTAGGCCAAAAACCGCTCGATCTACAATTCGAGTTTCAAGCTGTGCACCGCTATGCTAAACCTTAGAAAATTCATAACTTCCTCATACGAAGTCATATTCAGGCGTTATTTTTATGCACGTTATCAGTTTAACGATTACTAAAACTTTTTTTTAGATCACTATGGCCAAAAATTCCTCTGTCGTAAATTCACTATTTACGTCTCCTGGTGTTGTGCCGGTTTTGCCATAAAACTTTGACGAGCCATAACTTCTTCGTTATAACTCGGATTTCGGTGTTCTTTATATGTACGGAACCCTTGTAACACATACTACCACTTGTTTAAGATTAGTCATTCTAAATAATATTTCATCAATAACTCATTTTTTATGCTTATTGTCTCTAAATTGACTTGCCCAAATCTGCGGGCATTACAGATTACCTAATTCGATCACTCCACGCTCCTTTATTGGATGTTTATCTTCTTTCTCCAGCCGTAGTGTATTCATCATGAAGATCTTTGTATCTCTCCTACATCGATCTAGTTTGATGACCACTTCTTCTCCTTCCTCCACATCGAATGTCTATAAGAGTTTATCTTAAATTTGTATATGTTTTCAACTTTTTTGTTTCAAAACAGATTTTAGTTAGTTTAGCCTGTATTTTTCGTAGCTAAGGTATTTGTTTATTGATTTCTGATTTCTATTTGTTTTGAGTTTTTGATCTCATTAAGGTATGTGTTCATGAGTCTATTATAGAATATATTGCCATGTATTAAAGTATTCCAGAAGTTATTTCATCACAATATTGTTATTCTAGTTTCTAAATCTAATGAATGATTAAAGATGTCAACTATTCAAAATGTGTAATGTAATCAAACTATTCTTGTTTCCTTTTTCAGTTTGTTTTCATCTACTAGGGTAAAAAATCTAGTTAACAATGTCAAAGCAACTTCAAATTCCACCTCGGTGGCCAATCTCAAAGACAAATTTCCCAAATTCTGATCCTAGCAATCAGCCACGGCTGCTATAAACTGTATCATAAAGCTTGTTTTTGGGAGAACATCTAGGCTGGCTAGATGATTTGTTAGGTGATTGTGAACCAGGTTTAAAATTTAAGTCTCATCGTAGGGCCTCTAGTGATTCTAGAACTATTTTGGATGGACTTGTTGAGTTTAAAAAAGATGATAATAATGGAAGTCCTTCTTTTTCTTCTTCTTCATTAGAATCTGGTTGCATATATAGACCTAACTCACCTAGGAGCAAAGACAAGGTATCATCCATTCAAGAAACTGATGAACTTAATATGGAGGCTAAACCATTTAAAAGGTTAGAATCATTACTTTGTGAATTCTTTTTTCATTGTCTTAGCAAATTATTTATATTGTTAAGCTAAGTTTCTAGTATTGATTATTTTAGGCACTCTGCGCAAAGGTCATGAGTACGTAAACTTTTGTAAAAGTAAAACCATCATTTAGAATCTCTTTTCTTTCAACATTTTTATATTTATCTTATAATATGTTATGCTACAGAACATCGTGTCAGAATTGGGTATTAGAGTTGATTCTCTTGTAAAACAACAAGCCTATTGTCAGGGAGAACAAGCAACTAAAGCACAAGTTTTCCAGAGTGCAAAAAGAAAATTTTCCCATGGAACATAAGTTGTTCATCTTTCATAATTCATGCTTCATCAGTTCATCCTTCATATTTTGTTATGTACATTTTGTCCCTATATCTTGTACTATTTGGCTTTTCTTCAGTGGACTTTCCATCCTTTCATATTCAAAAGCAAAAAAGTCTACACATTTCGAATTTGGGTTAGAGTCCTCACGTTTCTAGTTGTTAGTGGCATTATGTACATTCATATTATCACATTTTACTCTACTATACGGGATGACCCAAACAACCATTTTTGTGAAGTATTTATTATTTAACTTGTATTTTATTTACTTTATTTGTTACGAAATAATAATCATCCAAATATCTAAAAATACAGTCAAATTAAGTATTAATTTCACTCATATGGTCGAAATTTTCTTGCACAATTCCAGGGCTCATGTCATGAGGTACTGCCTCGTCCAAATAATCTTCTTGAAGTTTTCGTAATTAGTAAGTTTTATTATTTCTCTTTTTTTTTTTTTTTTTTTTTTTTTTGCAAAAGTATATATAATTTTTTTTATAAATATCATCTAAACTTGTAGTTCTTCGGGGTGTTCTTTTATGGTTGTTGTGATTTGATATTCTCATCTTACATGATCTATTCTCATGTATTTATTAGAACATAAAGACTTACCACTTCTTTGTTATGTATAACGGTTAACTTGAATTACATTGGTTCACACCATAACAACTTTCTAGCATTTGAATTACATGTGATTCACATGTAAATCACAAGTTAATCACATATAAATTCCATGTGATATTCTAGTTTTTTTATAAACAGTTCAACGTTGTAATTACATGTGATTCACATGTAAATCACATATTATATGTGAATCACATGTGATACACATGTAATTCATATATATATATATATATATATATATATATATATATATATATATATATATATATATATATATATATATATATATATATATATATATATATATATATATGAAGTACATGTAATTCACATGTAAATCACATATGAATTACATGTGATTCACATATGTATTTTTGTAAGTGTTTTTGCATCAATGAATTTCTTTTTAATTTTTTTTGTAATTTTAAAGAAATTGTGGTGAATAATGAAGAGCTGAAAATTAATAAATTGAAGAAAATATGGAAATATTGACGCAAAGAAAACGTTTTAAATTTTGTAGCATTTTTTTGTTTTATATTTTATTTTGTATCGAATAAAGGACTTATTGTATTGTATTTTATAGATTAGTAAATAAAATGAGTTTTCTTATGATTTCTTTACAAATATTATAGTATAAAAAATATGCATATACGCATTTGAAAAAATATACATATATGCAATTAAAATGTTGATTTTCTTAGTTAAAAAAATTAGAGTTTTTTTTTTTAAATATTCTAGTTTTTTTTTTTTTATTTTTTTTTTTTAAATTATTGATTTTTAAATATTTACTTTTTTTTAAATGCAGTTTTTTTAAAAAAAAAAGTTGCGGTTTTTTATGAAAAATTTGCAGTTTTTTTTTTTTTTTAAATTGCAGTTTTTTTTTTAAATGTTGTTTCTTTTTTCAAGTTGCAGTTTTTTTTTAAAAAAAAAATCAATTTTTTTAAAAAATTCATGTTTTCTGCAAAAAGTAAAAAAAATCTTCTTTTTTTTTTTTTTTTAAATATGATATTTGATTTATTATGTTTATTTATAGAACATTTTCTTAATATTTCCAATAAAAAAAATTAAACATTGAATGAGATCGGTAATATGACGATCATGTCCTTAATTAGTTAATTTTGATCTAACGTTCCACCTTTAGTTTTCGGGTTCTCATGAAACTATGAATTCTCAACCGATCTCGCCCATATATATATATATATATATATATATATATATATATATATATATATATATATATATATATATATATATATATATATATATATATATATATATATATATATATATGAGAGAGAGAGAGAGAGTTTATTTGAGATGAATATAATTTTGTAAGATTATAAGACCAATTTTTTTTAGTGAAATACTATAATATTCTAGTTTTCATAAAAATATAATATATATATAATATTCTAACATTATATGTTTCTAGAATATTTCAATTTAAAAATATTGTCTTAGAATTATATTTTTTTTTAAATAACAGAATAATACAATATTTCACTACAGAAAATGATTTCAGTCTCCTAACAGAATAGTATAATATTTCACCAGAGAAAATGATTTCAAGATCCCAAAATTAGATCCGTACATATCATTAAATTAAATTCTATCACTCTCCTTTTGGTCCCAACTCCCAATCTGTGTCTTGGTTCCATACTCTTTATTCACATTAACTTATAACTTACATGAATCATGAATGTGCACATTAAATCGAACACATTCCACTAAAACACCCAAAGGATTACACGACTACAACGGTGAGGATAACGAGGTTGAATTTTATTTTATTTTTTTGTAAAGGATGTTAAAAATACAGAGATGAATCACAATATCTTCTTAATATTAGGACAAAAAAAAAAAAAAAACAACTAAAATTAATTTTTTGGTAAGTTATTTTTTCTCCGGGAGCTTCTCGATCAACTCAGGTATTATTTCAAAAAGATCACCTACAAGTCCATAATCAGCAACCTACACTTGAAAAATAAATTATCATCAGTATTACAAATTTACAATTCAATAACAAACAAAAATAGAAAAACATAATAACAAAAACAATTAAAAAAATAGTAAAACATAAATAGTATATATTTTTTGTTTTCAGGAAAAATAACTAATCCCAGTGTCTTCAACTTGCCAACAAACCGATTTATCAGCAACTTGAAAACATGGCTCAAAAGCGTAAAATTGAAAAACGATCCATTTTTTTTAAGTTGCCAACGAAATCAGTTTGTTGGCAAGACACCAGGATTAATTACTTTTCGGAAAAAAAAAAAAAAAAGTTGAGTTGAGGGGTGACCTGAAATATTGGGGCATCAGCATCTTTGTTTACTGCAACAATGACTTTGGAATCTCTCATTCCAGCAATGTGTTGGATGGCTCCAGACACACCAAAAGCCATATAAAGTTCTGGAGCAACAATCTTCCCCGTTTGCCCAACCTATACAACACAATAAACATCCCACATAAACTAACTACTTAACATCATTCATCCAGATTAATGACACGTGACTTTTTTACCTGAAGCTCATTTGGAACATATCCCGCATCAACAGCAGCTCGAGTAGCACCAACTACGCAACCAACACAACACAACACAAGAGATGACACCAAAAACTACAATAACAGAGTAACAAATTTCATAACATATAACATTAACAATTTAACATACCTGCTGCACCAAGTTTTTCAGCAAGTTTTTCAACCATTTTAAAATTTTCAGCACTTTTAAGTGCTCTCCCCCCTGTGATCACAACACGTGCGCTTCCAAGATCCGGCCTTTCCGATTCCTGGCTGCTTTGCTTCACATATCTACAACTCCCCTCTATCAAAATAATATCAATTACATTCTTTGCAAAATAAAATGAATCACTTGGATTAAAGTTAAACAACAAACCTTCACCAAAACTTGATAGATCAACCTGGTGTATTGGTGCAGCATTGGGTTTAGAATCAGCTGAAGCGGAAGCTGGAAACGAGGTGGATCTGATGGTCAACATGCAGGGATTTGACCCAGTGTAGCGGATAGTACATAGAGCATTGCCAGCATATATCGGCCTACATATATATGAAAAGAAAAAAAAATAAATAAATAAAAATAAGGAAAGAGAATACTACTGAAGAAAAGAAAAGTACCTGACAAATGTTCGAGGCTCTGATATTTCAATAACATCGGTGATCGGTGAGACATCAAGAAGGGCAGCTGCCCGAGGTAATATATTTTTCCCAAAAGAACTTGAAGCAGTAATTATATGCGAGTATTCATGTTTTTGTTGCACCAAATGGATTAATTTGGCCCATGGTTCTGCTAAAGTGTGTTTGAATTTATCGGAATCGGCCACAAGCACCTAAAAACATTAAGACAATTACATCATTAAAACAATGAATTTAATTTAATAAATAATAATATTTCAGTACCTGAGAAATAGAAGGATGACATGAAGCAGCATTTGTAGCAGCCTGTTGTAAGGATGGACCTGTCCCAGCCAATAGCAAAGATAAAGAGTTGTTGTCTTTACATAACAACTTGCTAGCAGCCTCTATTGAACTCAAGGAAGTGCCACTCAGGGAGCCACCTTCATGTTCTGCTATAACTAATGTTCCAAGCTTTTGCAAAATTTTCAGAACAGATCAGAGACCATGTATACATATATGAAAATGGAGTATTTAAGTAGTTTTATAAACCAACAAGAACATCTATGAAAATGGAAATAGTTATAGAATTAAACTACTCAGCTTCTAAAAACCAGATTGCAAAGTGTTTTGGATGTGCACTTCCAAAGTAATTATATTGTGATTTAATCAGTAAGGCTAAGGATAGTATGATAGATTTTAGTTTACCCTTATAATCGCAACTCAAAGTTATCTTTGCCCTAAAAAATCAGCAGAATTAGATGCGGATTTGCTTTTGCACCACATCCAAACACTTCATTAATCAACCATTAGCATGCTAGGGCAAAAAAAATTAACAACTATAACTATCGCGAATTTGTCAAAAGCTAAGCATATGAATCAACGATCAAGTGATTTGAGTGGTTTGGTAACATTAATTGACAGTATAAATCAAAGATATGGAATTAGATGAGATTCACAATAGCAATGAAAACGTAAGTTAAAATCGACAACCGAATAAACAAACAATTAATCGTTAATTCGGAAAACAAAATCAAGGCTTACATGTCTACAAGAGGAGATTGAACGAGGAGCGTGAGCGATTAAGTGTCTGAGACTAATAGGTCGGAGCATTGTGATGCGTGTAGCTGTCTACTCTGGATTCTGGAGACGTAGAAAACACATCCATTGTGAAACTCGGTCTACTATTTTTTTTCTTTATCTTTTCGATGTGTTTATTATTTTAACAAAGTCAAACGTTTTACATTTGCCAATATTTTTTACTTCTAAGATCAATGTTTAAAAGGTTATTACGATAGAAGTTATTTTTTTTTTATTCATTCACCATTATTTGTGATATGATTTTGGAATTAAACCTCGTAGTGGGTTTCATCGTTTCTCATGTTAATAAATGAGAAGGTTAAATGTAAAGGTCTAAAGGGTAATTGAACATTGCAGTTCAAAATTACTAAAAAATAGGTTTTTCCTTCAAGGTCTTAATGTCTTTAGTTCGTGCTGTGGGAAAACAAAAGACAGAATGGTTTTCGGTAAAAAAAAATCATTTCGTATAAAAAATAAGTTTTGTTGACATTAAAGTTTTTAAGTTAGTCAAATTTTGTGGTTGTTATTATTATGATGAATTTTTGTTTGTTTATGGTCAAAGTTTGTTAAGTTTCTGATATTTGTCCTTGTTATCTATGCTAGGTCCTTGGTTTTAACAAACAAACAGAAGATGAGAGAAAAGAAAATAGAATTTTGTGTTGCGTTTGAAAGAACTTGAAAGAAAGAAAAGTTAGGTGAAAAAGTTTTATTTCATTTTCATCAATTTTTTTTATTTTTATTTTTATTTTTATTTTTATTTTTATTGTTACATTGAACTCAGGAAGAATGATCATAACTATCATCCAGGTTATAGGTTGCCATGAAATCAAATTTGCGAAAAAACTTTTAAATTTACAAATTTTTTATATTTTTAACCAATATATTTTTATTATTATTATTATACATATTCATACAAAAAAAGTATTAATACAAGAACTTTTTTTAACTAAATATGGTAGAAATACACATTTTCAACAACAATTTAAGCAATACAGAGACACATTTTCAACTACATCAATAAAACAAATGTACAATTCAGTAAAACTAATGCATATTTCATGATAATGGCAAGAACATATATGATTTCACTATAACATCAAACACAAATATGATTTCAGCAACATTTCAGCATAATAATCGAACATAAAAACATTGAACATAAAAAATTGAGTATAAAAAATCAAGCATATCATCAAATATTCAACATCAATATTTCATCATATCCATTGAACACATTCAGATTCGATCATATAACATCAAAATCGAGCATAACATCAAATATTGATTTCGATTGAACAAATCAGAAACTAATAGCATAACATCAAGACTTGATTTCGATTTTTGATTTTCAAGTTTGGGGGAAAAGAAGGAAGAAACAGAAGAAGAGCAACGAACACATCCTTATTTGGATTTTCGATTTTCAGAAGAAGAGAAACGAACCTGCTTTAGGGCACAATCCGAAAAAAACGAGTTGGAGACGGAGCGGGTGCGGCAGCATCGGCGTTACAGGGGTGCAGCGGCGTCGTTTCAGGTGGTGGCGTCGGAGATTTGGTGGTGAAGAGAAGCAGACGTAAAAGGAAGAAGAAAAGAGGAGGCGTGTTGTTCGATGTGGTTTAGGCTAACCATTGGCAACTAAATCTTTAGTCGTTGTCATAAGACGGTTTTGCTCCACCAAACCTTTAGTCGCCCATTTTCTTTTTATTTTCTTTTCATTTTTGTTTATTACTCTTTTTAATAAACACCATTTTATAATTAATTTTATTTTATTTTTATTATAAAAATAAACAAAATACACTAAAATATTTAAAATAATTTTGTCTATAAACACATATCAATATTGATATATTTTAAGATTTTTGTAATAATTTTTTTATAACATCTATATAATCTTAAATATAATAACAAAATTAGGTTATAAATTTAATAAAACATAATGTGAAGTTGGTATAATATAATAAAAATAATCATAATTAATATAATAGTTTGGTTTGAGTTCGTTTGCTATTAGGTGTGAAAATTTGGGTTTAGTTGGGTTGTATAGGTGGAAGAGAGAGAAATTACTTTTTTAATAGATAGTTGAGTTGGTTTTGGTTGCGAATGAAAATAGTCCAAGAAATGCGTCCATTTTTTAATGAAGTTTTAAGACATTAAGGTCTAAGGTTTTGAATTGACGGGTGTTATAAATTATAACCCTCCATATTCACTGTTTTGAATTGACGGGTGTTATAAATTATAACTCTTCATGTTCACTATAATTTTTAATATACCTTATTTTATTTTATTTTACAAACTATATCTTTAGTCATTGGCGTTTTGTTCGATGTAGTTTAGGCTAATCATTGGCAATTAAATCTTTAGTCGTTGTCATAATTGAATTAGAAGAAACTATAAATTTCTTCAAAACCCATGACAGTTTTGCTCCATCAAACCGTTTGCTCCACCAAACCTTTAGTCGCCCATTTTCTTTTTATTTTCTTTTCATTTTTGTTTATTAGTCTTTTTAGATAAACACCCTTTTATAATTAATTTTTTTTTATTTTTACTATAAAAATAAACAAAATACACTAAAATACTTAAAATAATTTTGTCTATAAGCACAGATCAATATTGATATATTTTAAGATTTTTTTAATAATTATTTTGTATCATCTATATAATCTTAAATAGAATAACAAAATTTGGTTATAAATTTAATAAAACATAATATGTAACTCGTATAATCTAATAAAAAATAATCATAATTAATATAATAGTTTGGTTTGGGTTCGTTTGCTAATGAGTGTGAAAATTTGGGTTTAGTTGGGTTGTATAGGTGGAAGAGAGAGAAATTAATTTTTTTCATAGATAGTTGGATTGGTTTTGATTGTAAATAGAAGTAGTCCAAGAAACGCATCCCTTTTTTATTGAATTTTTAAGCCATTAAGGTCTAAAGTTTTGAATTAACGCGTGTTATAAATTATAACCCTCCATGTTCACTTTTTGAATTGATGGGTGTTATAAATTATAAACCTCCATGTTCACTATAATTTTTAATATACCTTATTTTATTTTATTTTACAAGCTATACTTGTTCTTCTATAAGAATATTAAAAAGAACATTGAACTATATACAGATTGGAGCAAAGATTTATTGCAAATATTCGAATATTTATAAAAAAGCCATTTATCATATTGACATTTTAAATTAGAGGATATATTGGAAAGTTTTTTTTTAATCACATTTTTTTCTGTACCTAGACCAAATACAATAAAAAAAACATGTTTAAAAGTGGTTAAGAATGAAAATTGTATAAGTTTATTAGAATGAAACTTATATGATTTGAACTTGACAAACTGTAATTAGAATGTTAAATCTCAAGTGATCATCTAAATCATCATGTGACTTTTAAATTTTATTATTTTCTCATAGTCTGATTAATTTTCTCTAAAATATCAAAAACTTAAAAACATACTTGTAACATGTCGGAATAATTATTACAATGAACTACAAAGTTAGATGTATTCGTCCAATGACGATTTGCAACACATTTTACTGACGATTATTTACATATATACGCACATTAAGCAAAATTAAAAAGTGATTAACCGATACTTATTATGAAAATGCACATTATATTTCAACATGGTTTTGGATTACTTGCTATTTGTTTCGAGTTCATTATCAGAGATGAATCATTTAAGGAGTGATAAATTTCATCAATCTCATATATAGATTTTTTGGATTTCTTTTGAAAAAATGATCCACTTTCAAAGAGTCGTTCATCAAAGTGAAAAAAAATTCAAGAAAGATAGTTGGCCAACGAAGATAACGGTACTACTAAACAAAGCCATCATTTCTTCAACTCCATATTTGGATTAACCTTTCTCTTGTTCCCTTCTTCACAAAACCCAACTTTCTCCTACAAAATCCAATCCACATTTACAAACAACTAATTAACCTTTTGTTCCATCATACGTAATTTTTTTAATTCAAGATGTTGTGAAAATGGAAAAAAGCACCACCCTTTATACAAAGAAAAATGTCAAAAATTCTAATGTTCTTTTTTTTTTTTTCATTTAGGTAAAATGAGTAGAAGAGGCTAGGATTCTTTTAACTAACCTGATCATAGATGTTTACGACTTTATTGTTCTTATTTTCGTTCTTGATTTTCACTTGATGAAAATAAGCAACCTACTTGATATAATAAAAACATGTGTCAATGATATTTGTGTAACAGCCCGATCTTCAGGTAACTGAATTACATAATAATTTTCTTGATTTCGAGATTTACTCGACGAGTTGGTAGCCCTACTTGTCGAGTAGCAGCGGATTGATCCGCATGTTTAGTGAACTACTCGACGAGTCCAAGTAGGGAATCGACGAGTAGGAGTTGGCAGATGAAACCCTAAATCCCGGGGTTTTGGCACCCTATTTAAGGATTACATATTCTCCTTGGCCTCACTAACTCCCTCTTTTGAATCTAGAAAATCCTAATTCGTGTTTGCCCTCTTTTGTGTGTGTTCTTGACCTTGAAAGAAGATCCTTTGGAGTTAAGACCTTGGAATGCAAGAAGTTGGAGCTAGTGGCTGTTGTAGATCCGGATTCTTCTTTGGGATGGCATCATTTTGAAGGTAAAAAGTTGTTACCTTGATTCTCCTTTGATTAGAACCCCTCATGGTTGGGTTTAGAGCCCTTTTTAGGGTTTTCTGGTGATTCTCTATGTTGGGTCAAGATCTGAGGTTGCAAACTCAGATATGGGCTCCTTTAGCCTCTCTTTATCATAAACTTCAGTATTTGCCAAGCTATGACCTATCCCATTGCCTTAAGCCACTCATTTTAGGTTGTTTTGGGTCATACCATCTTGCATGCATGTAAAGTTTGCAACTTTACATGATAATCATGCCCTAGAAGCTTAGATCTGCAGTTTGGAGCCTTTGCATGAGTTAAAAAGCTTCTGTATGGATGAGGGATATAAGGTACTCGGTGAGTCGCATGGTCGACTCGACGAGTCATTTGAAGATGGTCATGGACTCGACGAGTTGGATGAACAACTCGGCGAGTGTGATGACGATTTCCTTAGACTCGGCGAGCCTGTAGAGCAGCTCGGTGAGTTGGTTAGGGTTTTACCAAATCATTAGATGTGTATAAACTTGTCGGGTTGCACGCGGGAAACCTCGACGAGTGGCCTTAGAGCTTTGATCACGAGCCATAGGAACTCGACGAGTCACTCCGGTGACTCGGTGAGTGGACGGGTATTAAAGAAACTCGGAGAGTAGCTGAGGGTACTCGACGAGTTAAGGTCAAAATGGACTGTTGACCTTGACTTTGACCATGAGATGACCCATTGACTTTTGAGAGCAGTTTTGGAAAGATTCGACATTTACGTGTATGGTTCATAACAACTACAGGTGGTGGTGTTCGTGATAGTGATCCGAGAGTTTGAGCTTATTCCTGCAAGTCGGCATTGCAAGTTGAGTTATCCTCATTATACTTAAGGGTCTAAGGCACCAAGGTCGGCCCTTTGGAATGTATCTGGTTATGTTATGCTAGTATGATCTGCTAGATCGGTATCCTAGAGGGTAGGATAATATTATATGATACGTAGTATTAATTGTTAGATCGGTATCCTGGTAGATAGGATGATATGATGAGCTATATGGTATGATATGTTAAATCAGTTTTGTGTGTAGACTGTTATGTGATTATTTGTTATATGTGCACATGTCTGTTTAGTGGTTGAGGTTTATCTGCTTCGTGCGGAGGCCAATAGATCGGGGCATTCCAACCTATTGGTTGAGGGCTTGGGGTATTCCATCCCGATGATGATTGGACCCATAGTGTGTTAGCATTCCAACCTGCTGGTTAAGGGCCTGGGATATTCCAACCCGATGGTTGACTGGACCCATTGTATACTGTGTTTATGATAATATGTATATTTGTGAGTATGGGTATTTTGGGGGAACTCACTAAGCTTTCGGGCTTACAGTTTCAGTTTATTGTTTCAGGTACATCAAGGGATCGAGGCAAGGCAAAGGCGTGATCGTACCGCTCCTCAAATTTTGATATGTATTATGGGAAAACTATGATAAAGACTATTTTGGAAACAAACTTGTAGTAACTATTGGTTTTTAAATGTTTTGGAAAGTTTAAATTTGTCTTAAATTTTATCGGTGTTATAAGTTGGTATTAGAGCCTTGGTTTGAGCGAATTGGAGGAACACTCGTGTGAATCCAGTCTCAAATCAAGGAAAGATTTTCAAATAAATAAATAAATAAATAAAATTCTAAATGGTTTTCAAAATAGCTAAGGAGGAGGCAGAGTGTACGGTCACTCGGGGACAGTAAGTAAACCCCAAATTACCATACCAATTATTTGATTATGTGATAAGTTAGCACAACATGCTAGTACTAGGCTAAGGATCTTCAAGAATTGCATGATAGGATTTCTTGATATCATGATGCCTGCTAGCCTAGGGTTTTCTTTATATGAGATTGACATCATTACTATAGTTACTTGTGTATGCATCACGGTCATATATAATTAAGATCTTATAGCCTGAGAATGTTTGATCTGGCCTTATGTTCTCTTCTTATTGATTAGGGACTAGGGTAGGATTGGATATTCGAAATTCTATAGGGTCCAACATTATGTATGGCTAGCATGCATTAGTGCTACAGGGTTGGTGGAAGTTTCATGGTCGGGTTATTGCGTGAGACGGGTAGGTCAGTTATGAGACATTTAGCCTTCTTCTAGGGGTAAGGTTGAGTGACCGCCATGTGTATGTTTAGTGTTAGGGTGTTGTGGTAATACTTGAGAAAAATATGGGTAGGTGTGGAAGGTAGTATGGGCCCGCACTACTGAAAGCACAGGACCCATACGCATAGCAAGGAAGTCACAACCCCAAGGATTTTGTAGGGAGTTGGTTCCCAGTCATTTCGCAGATTGGCTGATATCTTTATGTTATATTTTCAGTATGGTGGTTACTAGGTGTTTCTGTTGGATTAATGTCTAAGTCCATAACTATAATTGGTAATACTTGACCCGACCCGGCATGGTCCATTTGGGTTGCATGACATCATGCATTTGGATAGACTAAAATGAGATAAATAACACTTACGGTTTGTTAATATATTATAAGTTCTAATATATTAATAAGGTTATTTAATTAGTATTGATCAAGAATTAATTTGGAATTAATTAAGTGATCAAAAGAAGACTAATTAAATATATGGGTTGATTGTGTAAATCATTAATTCTTATATATGTGGGCTTGTGATCCAAGATTCCTTATGTTGGACTAAGTCCATGGGGTGACCCATGGATACTCCATGGAGGTTAAAATCCATGGAGCATAAGGAATGGGTAAAGTCATGAGTTACATGGTGTAACCCTAATAACCACCATATAAAAGAATCCCATGGCTCAAGAAATCATGCACTATGTGTGAGTGTGAGGGCTAAACGATTTCAAGGAGTGTTCAAGTTTCTCTCAAGTTATTCCAAGTGTATTTGGTGTTGTGTGAACCATTTGAGGTGTCACACTTGGGGCACAAGGCACTCAAGCTTCATGAAGACTTTCTACATCAAAGAGGTATGTAATTCTAACTTGATATATTCATATGAATCATGTTATTATGCTAGTTAGGATGAATACCTTGGAAAGTTCATATTTGTATGTATAATAGAGAAAACATAGATCCAAGGTATTTAGGGTTGCATGTACACTTACGAGTGTTAGAATGCTCAAAACCCAACAGTGGTATCAGAGCCTGGTTTGTTTTCTGTTATATTCATGCAAATATTTTATTTTCAAAGTTGAAAAAAAAAAGGAAAAAAAAACATGAAGTTTGTCAAATTTTAAGATAATTACTTGTTCTTGTGAAAAACTAATTATTTGTAAAATTTGAATAATTTGCTATATGAGTTGAATTATGTCAAATTTAGTAAAAGATAAAATGATATGATTATTTTATTAGTTTTAAAAGTTTGATATAAAGAGTTTTATTTTTTAAAACCTCCATAAGTTATGGATATGAAAATGTTTTAAAAAAAATTGATTCAAAGTTTTTATGGAGTTACAAAATTTGGTGTTAATGTTTTAAAGAATTCCATAACTTAAGAATAAGTTATGGATCACCAAAAGTTTTTTGTGTTACGTTGTTTTATGAGTGAATTTATCTTAATGAAAAAAATTATGTGATAGTTGGTTTTAATCCAAATTAATCCAAAAGAAGTTCATAAAATGTGTTTATGTAACTTAAAAGTCACATTTATAAATCTTAAAACTCATAAAAGTTAACATAGGTTACAAAAATGAAGAGTCTTGTTTTCATTGAATGCTTTGATGACTCCATAACTTGTCCTCAAGTTATGGAGGTTCAAGAGTCACTTCATTAAATCATTAAAATGTGTAACCTTAATTAATTCCATATGTTACAAATATAGAAAAAGTTACATTCTTTTATTAGTTTAAAGTCTTCCATAACTTGTTCTCAAGTTATGGGAATTGAAGAGTTTTTGGATTAAAACTACTTTAAACACATAAGTTATGGAATTAATTAGTTTTGAATATTTTCAAAACATGCCCTCAAGTTTTGGAATTTGAAAAGTTTTCTCTTATGAATACTTTAATTCCAAGTTAGCCCTTTAGAATTTTAAAAGTTAAAATTCAACCCTTATACTTTATAATATTATAAGTTAATAATATTTTTATATATGTATAAGAGTAAAGTCAGTCTTACCGTTAGTAGGCCTCATTCACGAAGCCGGTCTATAGGGGGAGGGGGGTATAAGGTTACTGCCTATAAAATAGCAGTTTAAAGGGTGTCCACTCTCACCCACCGCTTCCTTGACTGGTGGAGGGTCGTTAGCCGAACGGGTAGGACAAGGACTATAATTCTCCCTTCATTTAAAGTATTAATGATAAATACTATGTAACTAAACCTTTTATAAATACCCAATCTTAGTTACTTAGGAAAATGTGAATAAGGTGCTAATCCATGAAATTACACTTTGCACTTTGTTCAAGTCGGTTAGTAGAGCGTGTGTGGTTAACCGGCACACTAACTCGTATTTAACTAGGTATGAAAAGGGTAACTTAATGTTTATTATAGTATTGATGGAGCGTGTGTGGTTAACCGGCACATCGATTGAGGGGTAAACACTTAAGGGTACCAAGTAATTTGCATGGTTACTTCACACCTTGTTTTGTGATCCTCGGCATCCCAGTCACAAAACCTGAAGGGCACACTCGAGATTGAAACATGCCATTGAACAGTTCAATGAATCTCAAAGATCTAGGAGTTTCAAATCCAATTAAAACCTAATAATACATTTCGTTTATCTTGGTGGAAATTGGTGAATCGTCATTCACCTACCTTCAAATATTTTATAGCTTGGATTACGGCATCCCTCTTCTAAGTTATAAAATATTTTGTAGGGTCCTAGCCTTAATATTTCATATTGGGTGTCATATTAAGGACTTAAAATCAACTATCTTGAATACTCCCAAAAGATGTTTGGTTTAGACATTTATGATCTTCCCAAATCTCTTGAAACAAGCTTGCCTAAATGAAGATGATGTCCCATGGAAATCATACTTCTTACACCTCCTCCAATTATTCTCCCTTACCCACAAGTTTAAGGTCACTCAAGCTCTATTGGGAAGGCAAGATCTAGGTGTGATCACATCTTGGAGATGTAGTCACATATTGACAAGCGGGGAGAGTTGGGTGTCAAAGTCTTGAGAAAGTTGGTGGCTCAATCGCTTTCTAAGTCACATAGTGAGTTTCTTTGGAACTCCTATGAAACAGACTATGACAAGACCCTTAATGATCTTATCCATTTGCTAAGATCAACATCCTAAAACTTTATGGACATTGATAATGATGACATTGGATATCTAGTAAAGCTCTCTCTTCCCAGTGGAAAGGGATCGGCCATAGTCAACTCGATTGACCAAATGGTAAAGAGAAAAGCTAAGTCTGTGATAGTCCCGTGTTCCATTACCAAAGCATCCATATGTTAAACTGCCAAAGTAAGGGGCATTGGTTGCGAAGCTGCCAATATTACCTAAGGAGGTTAAAGTCAATAAGTTTGACTCTACTTTAGGTAAAGTCCACTATCTAACTCTGCTAAGTTTCTATTATGAGATTCTTGATACATGATGTGACTGGGTCACATGTTGATGTTTTAAGAATCAAAGAAACGTAAAGAAACTTAAAGAAAGAATATGTCGAATCTGATCGCGTAGATGAATTTCTATCGCATAGTTTGAAGATTGGATTCTTGAGCTACTTCTTAGGAGTTATGAGATATTGCTTAGGAATAGATAACAACAAGTTTTCATATGGATTGTAAGGACAAGTTCTTCCGCAAAGTTTTTTTAAAATAAAAGGAAAATTTTGATTTTATTTATTTTAAACTATCCTTACAATGGCATTTGTGGAAATTTTTGTTGCTTATAAAGATTCCATTAAGAGCAAGAATGGAAATATGAATTTGATTCTTTTCATTTGTGGTAATGTCTAAATTTACCAAATAAGGAAAGATCGTCATTCCCTAAGTTTCAATTGGATAGAAACTTGGAATCATGCAAGTTGTATAGCATGATGAATGAGAACTTTCAAGCATTGGAAAAATTAAGACTCATTACTTGTTTACATGAATGTGTGAGTCAAGTGAAGGACTAAGGGATCGAGTACACATTCTTGTGCACTGGTCAAGTCCACTACAAAAGATCGATAAGATTATTCATCATAATTTAGTGAAGCTCAATATATATATGGTTATACTTACAAGCTTAAGTGTAACTCTGAGACATTGGAAAAGGTTCCAAAGTATGGCAAAGCGAATAAGAAGAATCAAATTAGGCAGAAGGATACAAGTTACTCAAATTTGAAAAGATGGGAGAGTACTTTAGTATCAGTTTTTATGATCATCTTAATGATTAAGAAACCATGTCAAAATTAGTTCTCTAAGGAAATCTTAGTGCATTCTTATGACTAAGAAGAGGAATCTTGAATTATTGAAATGGTTAAATCAAGAAGATGAGTCATACTTCATTCCAATACAAGTCTTAGAGTCATACTCCAAGATTGTAACTTGAGTGACATGTCTTAAAGAAGGTTTAAAAACACTTGTCAAATGTAAGAGTAAAAGTTTTCTACTCTTGTACATTTGAAATTGGTAAGTTGTGATGTTTTGGATAAAACAAAGACCAACTAAGGCCAATTATGTGAAGTGTTTGTCTTGATTAGAATCCACACTATCTCTTGAATATCTGACAAGAAAGTCTTATAGGTCAAGAGGACAGTGGGAGTCTTTAAGGTCTTGAAAGTCTCAAGAACTAATCAAGAATAAAACCTGAAGTTCTTCACTAGCACACGACTTGAGGTTTATAACCTATCGTGTTGACATATTCTGTGCCCATTCCAATTAAAGTTGGCATTGCATATGAGTTCTTAGAGTTCTCAATTGGCTGCACAAAAACTTGGAAGCAATGGCAGACCCTTGAGCTGCCAAATGGCAAGAAATTAAGATTGAGTTCAGTCCATATGAGTTTGTATTTGTCATTATCCTTGTCTTGTGACTATGGTTTTGACAATTTACATGGATAAGAACACATACACCATTAAATCTAAGTGTCATAAGGTTTCTCTCCGATTCATGAAAATGATGGTGAGGAAACACTTTCACTAAGTAGATTTTAGCTAGATAGCAATTGTGATATTTGCATTCTCAAAGTCGTTAGTGGAGCGTGTGTGGTTTACCGGCACACTAACCTGGACTTGTGAGAAGTGGCAAAAAGGTCTAACCATTATGATTACGACATCCCTCTTCATAATTGTTTAGACACAAAAGTGTGCTATCTAAGGGAAGGTGTATGATTTTGATAAAGTTTTATCAAAACAATCTAGTATCAGAAATCTGAACTTTGGTAAGAAAGTCAATAAAGTATTGATTTCTAGAAGTCCAGCTGATTTTTGAGTACATGTCAAAGCTAGTGGGAGCATAAGTGTTATGCTAATAATCATAAAGTTAGTGGGAGCATGATAATTATGATGAAGTATTGCAAGTTAGCAATATTAGTTATAGAAAACAAAAGGTTTGAATTGGGAAAAAGTTGTTTTGCTATAATTAAGGGAGAGGAAATTATACTTCATCTCAAATCTAAAAGCTTAGATTGAGGTTTTAATCGTATTTAGTCAAGGAAATATATATGAATTTCATGTTGGAATGGCTCAACATAAGGAAATTTTGTATATGGGTCCATTATTTGCGTTCTAAAATTCGATTATGATTACGACATCCCTTTTCATAATCTGAATTATGAGAACTTGGCAAATTGAAATGGAAATAGTATAGAAAAAGACTGGTTTAGTCTTTATGTGGGACATCATGAATCGTGTCCCATATGCTTTGGATATAGGATCGATTACATGTGCTATATATTCATCCTTTCTAACATTTTCCAAATGCCCGGGGCATTAAGAAGGGAAAAGGTCTAGTATTGGATATGACTAAAAGGATTAAACAATTGTCGAGGACAATCTAAGGTTTACCAAAGATTGGTTGCTCAAGGACAGTTGGAAGTATAGTGATAATTCTGGAAGGACCATATTGACATAATCTATAAGGAGGAAACTCTTGTTCAGAAGTGATACTCAAAATGGAATCTGGAAATGTTTCAATGTTAGAATTTTCAATCTGTGTAAGATTAAGGAAAATTAATGCAAGAAGGATGTTTCCAAGGAGTTGATCTCCTTTGGAATACTTTGTAATGTTTGTTGCCAAGTCCTTATGACTTTGTGCATAATCATTACAAGAGGATCAATGCATATAAGTTTAGAATCTAACAGATTTCAGTAAATCACATGAATTTGGAATTTTTGCATTTGCAGTAAGGATTTGGGACTGTGAAAAGAGGATCATTGGAGTTATGTTCAATTGATCTATTTCACAAAGTAAAGATCATAGACAAACATAGTATGCGTACTTGGTGTATGGCATGACTAGTGTTTAGAAAACATAGTGTACATGCTTGGAGCATGGGACAACTATTGTTTTAAATTCAAGAATAAAGTTGATAGTTGAAACAATATACAATGAATAATGTGTAATCATATGGTGATAAATAAAAGGTGTTTTATTTATGTTCATAGGTTTTGATACCATATTGGATTCAATTATTCTTGTGTTTCATTTTGCATGTTTTGACTTCCAGAGTAAACTAGGTTATTCTTCTGGAATGACTAAGTTGTTCAAACCATCCACAGTCGGTTATATGTTGGAAGTAGATATGAATCAAGACTATCATGGGTTGGCTTGTAGAGGTCTAAGATGTTGGACAAAGGGCTACAAAACTCATAAGTGCTCATAAGTTCTGAGTATTGGATTCAACCCGCGCTCATTGGAATCACTTCATGGATTTTATCACGAGTGATCATGAGACGATAATATCTTATATTCTTCAAACCTAGAGATATGAGTTGTTACTATGAGTTGGTTGTACATTGATTGCACGAAAACGCATTCGGTAACTCGGTGTTATAAAACGTGCCTTTGTGTATGAGTCAACAAGTAGTAGAACAAGCCATATGACTCGAAGTTTATCCATTCCTTTTACCTTCGGGATAAAAGCGATATCTGTGGGCCCCTCGATGATTTGATGATGACAAACAGAAGTGCTCGGCCGGGCCAGGACTGATTTGATTTGTTCAATTAATCAGTCGTCATAAATCGGAAATCGGGAAACAACAAATGGATAGAGAGAATGATTATAATCCATGTCTCAGTCCATATGATATCTAAAATGGAGGAATATATGATCCCTTATCTAATGGACAAGTCGTTGACAAGGTGAGAGTTCATCTACAAGGTTAGAGTTTGTCACACCCCGCTAAAGCGGAAACGCAAGGTATGACAGCGATAACGGTTTCATTGCAAAAGATAAAGATACATCACCATAGCAGTATTTAAAAGTTTACAACCCATAGCTTCAAAAGAACAAAATACAAGTTTTTCAAAATAACATTGTTCAAAATATAGCTTCATAATAGCTTCAACACGATGCAGCATGCTCTATGATGATGAATCTTTACATCCACTTACTAATTATTTCCTGAAAAAGCATGTAAAACGAGCGTCAACTATGAAAATAGTTGGTGAGTATCACAAGTTTATAAAATCGAGCGTACAATAAGGCTTTTCGTAAATACAAGTACATTGCTTCAATGATAAACAAGTTGATTGCTATTAATGAATACAAGTTTATTGCTATAACGAGAAACGCGTTTGTATGTGTATGAGCAAACAATGAGTCTCAACCAAACCTATGACTGAAGCCCTATCGAGATCTATGCTTATCGTTCCATAGATGAATATGGTATCATGCACTCCAGCGATTCGGGCGAGTGAGGAGTTGTCAATTCCTAATAGCGCTATCCATAACGACCATTGGCTCAAAGAGTTAATGGTTAGAGATAAGGGAAGGGCCTTTGTACGATAAGTTCTCATGTTCCGTGTTGCATAGACATACATAAAGAAACATAGCAATACAATAGCAATCATGTTTGATACAATTCAATTTAAGTACAACATGCAAACAATAGTTTTTCTGGACATGCTTTTCCACCCCAAAACATAAAAAACGAAAATAGGGGAGTGCGTGAATACTCACGATGTTTTGTGTAGACACAAGCGGTACTTCGGGATGCACCAACGTCTTACTACCGGGATCCTACGACACCAAACACACGCACTAGTGAGTTTCCATGTCGATATCTAATGCTAATATACTAAACTCTACATATAGGGAAATGCCAATTTACGTTTTAGTATTGGATTTATATCATTTTGTTACACTTTTTCTGATGTATTGAAATTTTACAAGTCGTGCGATTAATTACAACCTTGGAAGGTTAATTTTCCAAATTTTAAGTCTCAATAACAACATAAATTCACGAAAAATAGCATTCGAGGGATAAAAATTCTCAAACTTTTTATTTAACTGTTATTACACAATACTAAGCTGGGAAAATTATAAAAATGGATTTCCAAGCTGTTTAATTATATTTTATAATTTTTGAGCATTTATTTCAATAAAAATTGAAATAAATAGAAAACAGTTTCCAAAATTACCCAAACTTTTTATTTAATTGTTATTATACATAAATAAGCTGGGAAAAATATAAAATATATTTTTCAGTGGTTATTTGTATTTTTCCTTGTTTTATTTCTTTAAATAGTCATTAATTAAAGAAATATTATTAAACAGTTAAAATAAATTACCATAAATTTTTGTAACATCATTTACAGTATAAATATCTTGGGAAAAATATCAAAAGTGGTTTTCATAATGTATAAACTGGTTTTGGGTATTTATGTATATTTAAGTGAATTTTAGTGCAATTAACTTTAGAAAATAAGGGAAAAATAGTTTACAGTGGAGAAAAATATTCAAAATTTTTATGTAACCTCCTACAATATAATATGATATCCTGGCAAATTTTCATGAATTTTGGATAATCAGAACTATTTTTCCCATTTTTAAGCCATTATAATTACCAAAAATTGGGAAAAATAGCTAGACATGATGAAAAATCTTGAAATTATTTTCTTGAGTCACCCATCACAAGTAAGGTATGCGAAAATTGTTAGATACAATTTTCACATCCTAAAAAGTGGTTTTGTAATTTATCATGTCCTAAATAAAAGAAAATTAGAAATCATATGAAACAGTAACAAAAATTGCTGAAATTTGGTGAGGGGTCATTATTCCCCATAAGTATCATCCATGAATTTATTTAGGATTTATTGACCTCTGGAAGTATTTTATATGATTTATGCCCTTGGTTTTAGCAATAATTCTAATAAATCAAATAAATAACAAAAGCTCTTGAAATTTTCCAGATTATCTCATGCATGCAAGGGCTTTCAAAAGTAAAAATGTTAAGAATGTATTCAGAAGAGAAATGAGGGTAATGATTCCAAACAATTTAAGAAAAATTGCATGCAATAATGCATGAAGTGTAGATGTGGCTGAGGTTCATGAATTTTTGTAGCCCATTCAGTGAGGTTTTAAGCCACGAAATTTCAACCATAACTCACTAGATATGTTAAGTTTCTAAGGTATTTTTCCTAAGATTTATGGTTGGGTTTAAGACCGTTGTTTAAGCAAGATAAAAATAGTGATCACAGAAAAAGAGCTGTATGCGCAACCTTTTTGTAAAATCTGCCAAAAATCGGATATTTAATATTTTACAGTAAGACCAGTTGGGTTTGAAAGTTAACTCGTGGAACTAACCAATACAAAAAGAATATCATGATTTGGTTAAAAAATGACTGAGTTATGACTGTTCAAAGTCGAACAAAATAATCTGGCAGATTGCATGTTTGCTTGTGTGCATTTTTAGGGTATTTCAATAAGAACATCATGCATGTCCTTGGTAAGGCCCGATTTCTAACACATGCATGGAATGAATGAGCATCCAAGATGTACTAGAAATGGTTTAATGCTTTCGTTCATGCATGAACACACAAGAAATGGAGAAGAACATGAAATATTATGTTTTGATGTCACATGATCATATGTGCATCTTTTTCACTCCTTGCATGGGTTTGATCCCGTATTTTCACCATTTCAAACACATGCATTGTGTTATGGTGAGAATCTACAAACCACAAGGGGAGAATAAAGATTTCTAGCCATGGAAAGGCATAGAATCCTAAAAGAAGAGAAAACTAAGAAGGAAAAGAAGTAGAATCATCAAACTATGGAAGAAGATGATGTTGTTTACCTTGGTTATGATCTTGAGAGAAGTAAGAACACTTCAAGGTCTTCAAAGTCTTGAAATTTGGCAGAGAAATGAGAGAAATTTCGTGAGTTTAGAGAGAGAGAGGAAGAGGGTGAAGTGTGTGAAGAGAGTGAAGTGAGAAGAGTGAAGAGAGAAGAGGTGGAGTGTGGGTTTGAGTTTAATCATGAGTTTTGGGAAGAGAGTGCATGGGGAGAGGGGAGATGGCCAGATTTTTGAGGCATTAAAGCCTCCTCTCTCCTAAATTCAAATTTTTATAAAAAATCCCTCCTTAATTTTTATAAAAATCTAATTTTTATAAAAATCTAATTTTTATAAAAGTGATTCTTTAAGCAATTTTTGATTTATTTAAAAATCTTGTTTTTAACTAATAAATTATGATTAATACTTGTAATTTATATTTCTATTTCATTGGTATAATCCATAATTTGATTAATAAAATTTGATATTAGAAAGTTTATAGCCAAATTTTATAAAGTTTTTAAGCTTTAAGATTTATAAATTTGGATTTTTGGCTGTTTAGAGTTTTTGGAACATTGATTGATATTCAACAACATGTTGAAGTATAATTAGAGTGTTTTAATTTATTTTTAGAGTTTTATACCCTATTTCAATTATAACAAAGTTTGAAGCTTATTCTAATTATAGTATTGGCATTTCCTATTGTAGCTAAGCAACTTACTAGAATTGTAAGTATCAAGTATATTAGTCCTAGACCTTAGTTGGATCCTAGTTTATGCAAGATTTTTGACCTAATTTATACTACTAGGTCATGGCATGTTGTGCATGAATGGTTATTATAAATATGCATGAGTCCAAGAATGACCTGAATTGACAGTTGTCACAGTATCCCCCACTTAAAAAGAATTTCGTCCCGAAATTCATTCTATATCATCGCTTGTCATCGCATGGGAATAGTTGCGGATACTTTTCCTTTATGTAATCCTCGCGCTCCCAGGTGTACTCCGGCCCGCGTTTTGAGTTCCATCGAACTTTCACAATCGGGATCTTACTCCGCTTAAGTTGTTTTACCTCCCTGTCAAGGATTTCTATCGGTTCCTCAACGAAGCTCAGCTTATCATTGATCTTAATTTCCTCCAGGGGTACTATTAATGTTTCGTCGGCTAGACATTTCTTAAGGTTGGAGACGTGGAATGTGTCGTGAATGGCGCTTAACTCTTGGGGCAATTGGAGTTTATACGCTACCGGACCAATCCTTTCAAGGATTTCAAAGGGTCCAACATATCTCGGGCTTAGTTTTCCTTTCTTACCAAAACGCACAAGCCCTTTCCAAGGCGACACTTTTAAAAGTACCTTGTCTCCTACTTGGAATTCTAATGGTTTTCGACGATTATCCGCATAACTTTTCTGACGATCTCTAGCAGCTTTAAGCTTATCTTTGATGATAGTAATCTTGTCAGATGTTTCCTGGATAAGTTCGACTCTAGTCAACTGTCTGTCACCGATTTCTGTCCAGCATAAGGGCGAACGACACTTGCGTCCATACAATGCTTCATATGGAGCACATTGGATACTCGTGTGGTAACTGTTATTGTAGGAAAACTCAATTAGGGGCAAATGAGTATCCCAATTTCCTTTGAACTCAATGACACACGCTCGTAGCATGTCTTCCAATGTTTGTATTGTTCTCTCTGTTTGCCCATCTGTCTGAGGGTGGTAAGCTGTGCTCAAATCTATCTTGGTTCCTAGTGCCCTCTGTAACATCCACCAAAATCGAGATGTAAAACGACTATCTCTATCAGAAATGATAGATAGGGGTACACCATGCAGAGAAACAATTTTGTCGATGTAGATTTGGGCCAATTTTTCCATCTTGAAATCTTCTCGAATAGGGAGAAAGTGAGCGGATTTCGTCAGTCGATCCACTATGACCCAAATTGAGTCGTGACCTCTAGCAGTTCTAGGGAGTTTGGTAACGAAATCCATAGATATTTGCTCCCATTTCCATTGGGGAATTTCAGGTTGTTGCAACAACCCGGAAGGTTTCTGATGTTCAGCTTTGACTATTGAGCATGTCAAACACTTCCCGACGTACAAGGCAATATCCTTTTTCATTCCAGGCCACCAATAGTACTCTTTAAGATCCTTGTACATCTTATCTGCTCCAGGGTGGATGGAGTATTTAGATCGATGAGACTCTTCTAATACCATGTCTCTCAGGTTGTTAACCCTTGGAATCCAGACCCTGTCTTTAAAATAACGAACTCCATCAGGTTTGGTTTCAAATCTTTCTTCCAAACCATGTAAAGTTTCGCCTGGAAGATTTTCCTTGCATAACGCTTTCTCCTGGGCATTAATGATTTGAGATTTCAAGCTTGTCTGAATTACCATTCCCAAAGCTCTCACACGGGAAGGTTTCACTCTTACTTTCCTACTAAGAGCGTCGGCTACTACGTTAGCCTTTCCTGGGTGGTATCGTATCTCACAATCATAATCACTAAACAACTCTACCCATCTTCTCTGCCGCATGTTTAACATTTTCTGATCCAGGATATGCTGAAGGCTTTTGTGATCGGTATAAATGGTGCATTTGGTTCCGTACAAATAATGCCTCCATATCTTAAGGGCGAAAACTATTGCTCCTAGTTCTAGATCATGGGTGGTATAATTCTTCTCGTGCGGTTTGAGTTGTCTGGAAGCATATGCAATGACCCTATCTTTTTGCATTAGCACACATCCTAATCCTTGATGAGACGCATCACAATACACCACAAAGTTCTCTGATCCTTCTGGTAAAGCCAGAATTGGTGCATTGCACAGCTTGTTTTTCAGGATTTGAAACGCCTCTTCGTGTTTCTCTTCCCAGAGAAATTTTCTATCCTTTTGGGTCAAAGATGTTAATGGTTGAGCAATCCTAGAGAAATTCTCAATGAAGCGTCTGTAGTACCCAGCTAATCCTAGGAATTGTCGTATTTCTGTCGGGGTTTTGGGGGCCTCCCATTTCTTGATTGCCTCTATCTTAGCTGGATCTACATGGATTCCTCTTTCACCGATCACATGACCAAGAAAATGTACTTCCCGAATCCAAAATTCACACTTAGTGAACTTGGCATACAATTTTTGTTCCTTCAACAGCTCCAACACTAGCTTTAGATGTCTATTGTGATCTTCTTTGGTCCGCGAGTAAACAAGTATGTCATCGATAAAGATAATTATAAACCTGTCTAGGTATGGTCTACAGACCCTATTCATCAAATCCATGAATACAGCGGGTGCGTTCGTTAGTCCAAAAGGCATGACTAAGAATTCATAATGTCCATAACGGGTTCTAAACGCTGTCTTGTGAATGTCCTCTTCGTGAATTCTTAGCTGATGATACCCTGACCGAAGGTCGATTTTTGAGAAGTAGGAAGCGCCCTGCAACTGATCGAACAAGTCATCTATTCTAGGGAGGGGATATCGATTCTTGATTGTCAACTTGTTCAATTCTCTGTAATCAATGCACATTCGGAACGAACCATCTTTCTTTTTGACGAATAACACTGGGGCTCCCCAAGGTGAAGAACTTGGTCGAATAAACCCTTTGTCTAGAAGTTCTTGAAGTTGTCCGGATAGTTCTTGCATCTCGGATGGTGCAAGGCGATATGGTGCTTTTGCTACCGGTGCCGCTCCGGGAACTAAGTCTATCCGAAATTCGACCTGTCTATAAGGGGGTAGACCGGGCAATTCCTCCGGAAATACTTCGGGATAGTTTTGAACCACTGGAATCTCCTTGAGTTGCTTAGCTTCAGGTTCTCTTTCTAGCACATGGGCCATGCATGCAATACAATTCTTCTTCAGGTACTTGTGAACCTTCACGCTTGATACTATGTTTAAACTTCTTCCTGGCTTCTCACCGTGTATGATAAGGGTTTCTCCATTAGGGAGAGGCACTCTGATGACTTTCTCATAACAACCAATGTCTGCTCTATTTTTGGATAACCAATCCATCCCTACTATCACATCAAAACTACCTAGCTCTATAGGAATTAGGTCAATGCTAAAGAGTTTATCAGCTAAATTCAGAGTACAACCAGGAATTATATCACTAGCCCTAATTTCATACCCATCAGCAAGTTCAATAGCATATGCAATCCTCATCTTTACCGATTTCAAGCCAATTAACGGTCTAAATGCTAAAGAAACAAAACTCCTATCTGCTCCCGCATCGAATATTACTGATGCAAAGTGGTTGTTCAGGAGGAACGTACCTGTTATCACTTCAGGGTTCTGACGAGCTTCTTCTGCACCAATCACAAAGGCTACACCTCTTGGTTGTCTAACTTGATTTCCTTGAAAGTTTTGCCTGGCTTGGCCTTGTCCATGGTTACCAGGTCCATTGTTCAGTTTAGGACATGCTCTACGGAGATGATCAATACTCCCGCACTCGTAACATGTCCTTTTTCCCTCCTTATTCACCTTACAATACTTCGAGTAATGGCCTGTTTGCTTACAGTTTTGGCACACCGGGCAAGCTCCCTTGTGATGGAAGTTACACTTATTGCACTTCGGAAGCGGCCCTGAGTACTGCTTTCGCTCCTGCACTTCTTGTCCTTGAGTTTTCACTGGTTCTTGCTCCTGGGCTCTTACCATAAAGTTTCTTGAGACTTTCTGCTCCCTCCCTGACTTGCCTCCATACTTCTTCTCTCCCTGATTTATTGGCTTCCTCTTGCTACTAGAGCTTTCCTTTGCTGATGCTCCCATCCTTATCACATCATTGGTTAGTCGATTTGCTAGGCTTACTGCACTTTGAATGGTAGTTGGGTTTGCTGAGGTAACCATTCCCCGAATCTCTGGTGCCAGACCCCAGATGTAACGATCTATCCGTTTCTCCTCAGGAGTAACCATGTGAGGTACTAGTTTTGCTAGTTCATGAAATCGGACTGTGTACTTCTCTATTTGTGTTCCAACCATAGAATGGTTCCAGAATTCATATTCAAGTTTCTGAAGTTCATCCTTGGGACAATACTCCTCTATCAGCAGCTTCTTTAGGTCTTCCCAAGTTAGCTGATATGCTGCTGTACGGCCTCGGGTTTGCACTAGAGTATTCCACCAGGTTAATGCCCTATCTTGGAATAGGCAAGATGCATACTCAACTTTGTTGCGCTCGAGGCATTTGCTAATATGAAGGACCGACTCCATGCTGTCAATCCATTTCAGTAACCCAACCGCACCTTCCTTTCCATGGAACTCCTTAGGTTTACAGGCCATAAAGGACTTGTAGTTGCATTCTCTTTCATTGTTTCCCCGGTTTCCTCCACTACTTCCTTGGTTAGCATTAAGTCCTGCAGTTACTTGAGTGACAATGTTTGGGATTGCTTGCATGAGTTGTTGTGCTACCATTTGAGCAACATCGGGCGTTTCGTTCTGTGGGCGCCCGCGATTAGGCCTTCCTGACATGGTTCTATGACACAGGAGAAGAAATACGTATAAATACATAAAATAATGTATAATGTGTATTTCACTACCATTTTGAAAACCGTAAGTGTTGTCAAATTAATGGGTTGCATTAATACTATGCATATAGATTTGAGAAAGGAGAGAAAAGAAAAATCTCTTTTATTCAACCATTTACCAAATAAATTTTAGGGTTTGACCTCATAGTAAAAGTTTTCAAACATAAAATAAAAATTTTCATTACCATTTGAAATAATCTTAAAGCCAAACCAATACGTCAATCTCAAAATAAAGTTTTAAATATTTTTCCCAAAAGACACCCAACATGGGTTTTCATTTCAAAACAAAATAAAACAAAATACTGAAATCAGAACCAAAAGCCAATCGCTATCCCAACAAGAAGCATCAACACCACAATCAGGAACAGCCCACCAAACACATAATATGCTGTCATCGCATGACCTGCCTCTCGTCTAGCAGCACTAGCAGTGTTAGCAGTCTCCATCGAATGCTGATACAGGATTTCCATTCCTGCTAAAACTTCATCCAAAACTTCTCGATGCCCAGCTATCGCAGCGAGACTGTGACGTAGGCCTGCTGCTATCGACTGCAATCTCCGGGACTCCTCCGGGGTCATACCTGGCTGTCGGACAGGTATCCCTATGACTTGCTGAGGTGAGGATGCTCTTGGTCCTGCATCGCTGGGTCCTACCCCGCTAGGTCCTGCCGTGCCATGTCCTGCTGTGCTGGCGGGTATCCTTCCTGGAATGGGGACACTCTTCCTCGCTGTCCTCCGAATGCGAAGTCCATAGAGCGGTGGCTGTGGCAACACCGATGTCGGTGATGCCTCGCGTCGTTGACTCGGGGCGTTGTCATTGCTGATCTCCACCGAGTTCCCAGTATCTTCCGTATCCTCTGATGGGTCTTCTTCTATCGAGGCGGGGGGATTACGTCGAGGGATAACAGTGACGTAGCCGGATTCATCGGCTGAGGCGGTAGCGCGGGAAGATGACGATCTTGACATAGTGGACTGTGACATAGTTTCAATGAGATATGAAATAAATGACAATGCATGCCTATAATATGCAATGCTTACACACACCAAAATTAACCTTTTGAAATTTTTAAATAAGGTTTTCTCAAATATTTTTGTTGAACATATTCCCATTATAATTAGCTCAAGCTTTGTATAAATCTTTTCTTAATTAAACATAGGTGATCAGGCTATGTTTAATCAAGGTCCAATAATACAACTCCCAACCTAATTATACTTGTAATATGTTTGATGTAAAAGGAATTTCTTTGTAAGTTTTAGTTATAGGTTGTGTTTTCTTAAAGAAAAACCGATGTTCTCTATAACTTTAGCTCTGATACCACTTCTTTCACACCCCGCTAAAGCGGAAACGCAAGGTATGACAGCGATAACGGTTTCATTGCAAAAGATAAAGATACATCACCATAGCAGTATTTAAAAGTTTACAACCCATAGCTTCAAAAGAACAAAATACAAGTTTTTTCAAAATAACATTGTTCAAAATATAGCTTCATAATAGCTTCAACACGATGCAGCATGCTCTATGATGATGAATCTTTACATCCACTTACTAATTATTTCCTGAAAAAGCATGTAAAACGAGCGTCAACTATGAAAATAGTTGGTGAGTATCACAAGTTTATAAAATCGAGCGTACAATAAGGCTTTTCGCAAATACAAGTACATTGCTTCAATGATAAACAAGTTGATTGCTATTAATGAATACAAGTTTATTACTATAACGAGAAACGCGTTTGTATGTGTATGAGCAAACAATGAGTCTCAACCAAACCTATGACTGAAGCCCTATCGAGATCTATGCTTATCGTTCCATAGATGAATATGGTATCATGCACTCCAGCGATTCGGGCGAGTGAGGAGTTGTCAATTCCTAATAGCGCTATCCATAACGACCATTGGCTCAAAGAGTTAATGGTTAGAGATAAGGGAAGGGCCTTTGTACGATAAGTTCTCATGTTCCGTGTTGCATAGACATACATAAAGAAACATAGCAATACAATAGCAATCATGTTTGATACAATTCAATTTAAGTACAACATGCAAACAATAGTTTTTCTGGACATGCTTTTCCACCCCAAAACATAAAAAATGAAAATAGGGGAGTGCGTGAATACTCACGATGTTTTGTGTAGACACAAGCGGTACTTCGGGATGCACCAACGTCTTACTACCGGGATCCTACGACACCAAACACACGCACTAGTGAGTTTCCATGTCGATATCTAATGCTAATATACTAAACTCTACATATAGGGAAATGCCAATTTACGTTTTAGTATTGGATTTATATCATTTTGTTACACTTTTTCTGATGTATTGAAATTTTACAAGTCGTGCGATTAATTACAACCTTGGAAGGTTAATTTTCCAAATTTTAAGTCTCAATAACAACATAAATTCACGAAAAATAGCATTCGAGGGATAAAAATTCTCAAACTTTTTATTTAACTGTTATTACACAATACTAAGCTGGGAAAATTATAAAAATGGATTTCCAAGCTGTTTAATTATATTTTATAATTTTTGAGCATTTATTTCAATAAAAATTGAAATAAATAGAAAACAGTTTCCAAAATTACCCAAACTTTTTATTTAATTGTTATTATACATAAATAGGCTGGGAAAAATATAAAATATATTTTTCAGTGGTTATTTGTATTTTTCCTTGTTTTATTTCTTTAAATAGTCATTAATTAAAGAAATATTATTAAACAGTTAAAATAAATTACCATAAATTTTTGTAACATCATTTACAGTATAAATATCTTGGGAAAAATATCAAAAGTGGTTTTCATAATGTATAAACTGGTTTTGGGTATTTATGTATATTTAAGTGAATTTTAGTGCAATTAACTTTAGAAAATAAGGGAAAAATAGTTTACAGTGGAGAAAAATATTCAAAGTTTTTATGTAACCTCCTACTATATAATATGATATCCTGGCAAATTTTCATGAATTTTGGATAATCAGAACTATTTTTCCCATTTTTAAGCCATTATAATTACCAAAAATTGGGAAAAATAGCTAGACATGATGAAAAATCTTGAAATTATTTTCTTGAGTCACCCATCACAAGTAAGGTATGCGAAAATTGTTAGATACAATTTTCACATCCTAAAAAGTGGTTTTGTAATTTATCATGTCCTAAATAAAAGAAAATTAGAAATCATATGAAACAGTAACAAAAATTGCTGAAATTTGGTGAGGGGTCATTATTCCCCATAAGTATCATCCATGAATTTATTTAGGATTTATTGACCTCTGGAAGTATTTTATATGATTTATGCCCTTGGTTTTAGCAATAATTCTAATAAATCAAATAAATAACAAAAGCTCTTGAAATTTTCCAGATTATCTCATGCATGCAAGGGCTTTCAAAAGTAAAAATGTTAAGAATGTATTCAGAAGAGAAATGAGGGTAATGATTCCAAACAATTTAAGAAAAGTTGCATGCAATAATGCATGAAGTGTAGATGTGGCTGAGGTTCATGAATTTTTGTAGCCCATTCAGTGAGGTTTTAAGCCACGAAATTTCAACCATAACTCACTAGATATGTTAAGTTTCTAAGGTATTTTTCCTAAGATTTATGGTTGGGTTTAAGACCGTTGTTTAAGCAAGATAAAAATAGTGATCACAGAAAAAGAGCTGTATGCGCAACCTTTTTGTAAAATCTGCCAAAAATCGGATATTTAATATTTTACAGTAAGACCAGTTGGGTTTGAAAGTTAACTCGTGGAACTAACCAATACAAAAAGAATATCATGATTTGGTTAAAAAATGACTGAGTTATGACTGTTCAAAGTCGAACAAAATAATCTGGCAGATTGCATGTTTGCTTGTGTGCATTTTTAGGGTATTTCAATAAGAACATCATGCATGTCCTTGGTAAGGCCCGATTTCTAACACATGCATGGAATGAATGAGCATCCAAGATGTACTAGAAATGGTTTAATGCTTTCGTTCATGCATGAACACACAAGAAATGGAGAAGAACATGAAATATTATGTTTTGATGTCACATGATCATATGTGCATCTTTTTCACTCCTTGCATGGGTTTGATCCCGGATTTTCACCATTTCAAACACATGCATTGTGTTATGGTGAGAATCTACAAACCACAAGGGGAGAATAAAGATTTCTAGCCATGGAAAGGCATAGAATCCTAAAAGAAGAGAAAACTAAGAAGGAAAAGAAGTAGAATCATCAAACTATGGAAGAAGATGATGTTGTTTACCTTGGTTATGATCTTGAGAGAAGTAAGAACACTTCAAGGTCTTCAAAGTCTTGAAATTTGGCAGAGAAATGAGAGAAATTTCGTGAGTTTAGAGAGAGAGAGGAAGAGGGTGAAGTGTGTGAAGAGAGTGAAGTGAGAAGAGTGAAGAGAGAAGAGGTGGAGTGTGGGTTTGAGTTTAATCATGAGTTTTGGGAAGAGAGTGCATGGGGAGAGGGGAGATGGCCAGATTTTTGAGGCATTAAAGCCTCCTCTCTCCTAAATTCAAATTTTTATAAAAAATCCCTCCTTAATTTTTATAAAAATCTAATTTTTATAAAAATCTAATTTTTATAAAAGTGATTCTTTAAGCAATTTTTGATTTATTTAAAAATCTTGTTTTTAACTAATAAATTATGATTAATACTTGTAATTTATATTTCTATTTCATTGGTATAATCCATAATTTGATTAATAAAATTTGATATTAGAAAGTTTATAGCCAAATTTTATAAAGTTTTTAAGCTTTAAGATTTATAAATTTGGATTTTTGGCTGTTTAGAGTTTTTGGAACATTGATTGATATTCAACAACATGTTGAAGTATAATTAGAGTGTTTTAATTTATTTTTAGAGTTTTATACCCTATTTCAATTATAACAAAGTTTGAAGCTTATTCTAATTATAGTATTGGCATTTCCTATTGTAGCTAAGCAACTTACTAGAATTGTAAGTATCAAGTATATTAGTCCTAGACCTTAGTTGGATCCTAGTTTATGCAAGATTTTTGACCTAATTTATACTACTAGGTCATGGCATGTTGTGCATGAATGGTTATTATAAATATGCATGAGTCCAAGAATGACCTGAATTGACAGTTGTCACAGAGTTCGACAGAGGCTTTTGAGAGCTCCGATTGCCAGTCGGTTCTTGAAGTCATACGCAATAATAGTTTTAGACTTATCCAAGTGGGAGACTGTTGGATTAATGTCTAAATCCATAACTATAAGTGGTAAGACTTGACCCGACCCGGTATGGTCCATTTGGGTTGCATGGCATCATGCATTTGGATAGACTAAAATGAGAGAAATAACACTTAAGGTTTGTTAATATATTATAAGTTCTAATATATTAATAAGGTATTTAATTAGTATTTATCAAGAATTAATTTGGAATTAATTAAGTGATCAAAAGAAGACTAATTAAATATATGGGTTGATTGTGTAAATCATTCTTTCTTATATATGTAGGCTTGTGATCCAAGATTCCTTATATTGGACTAAGTCCATGGGGGTGACCCATGGATACTCCATGGAGGTTAAAATCCATGGAGCATAAGGAATGGGTAAAGTCATGAGTTACATGGTGTAACCCTAATAGCCACCATGTAAAAGAATCCCATGGCTCATGAAATCATGCACTATGTGTGAGTGTAAGGGCTAAACGATTTCAAGGAGTGTTCAAGTTTCTCTCAAGTTATTCCAAGTGTATTTGGTATTGTGTGAACCATTTGAGGTGTCACACTTGGGGCACTAGGAACTCAAGCTTCATGAAGACTTTCTACATCAAAGAGGTATGTAATTCTAACTTGATATATTCATATGAATCATGTTATTATGCTAGTTAGGATGAATACCTTGGAAAGTTCATATTTGTATGTATAATAGAGAAAACATAGATCCAAGGTATTTAGGGTTGCATGTACACTTACGAGTGTTAGAATGCTCAAAACCCAACAGTTTCGTGACTGGATCCGGATCGGGATCGGGTGAGTGTGATTAGGATGCGCCAGTGGCACCCGAGATTATCGGCAAGGGAGAGACAGTGATGACAGAGGATCAGGTCAGGGAGATCATCCGAGATGAGGTGGTCGAGATTGTCCGGAGCTAGATTCTGGAACAATTTGGGACTATTAAGTCTGCTATGATGGAGTACTTTGACGACAGATATTCAACCCTTGCTGACACGGCTGTCGCGACAGCTGCATCAACTGTATCAGTGGTAGGAGGAGGAGTAGGAGCCGGTCGGGGCTTCCAGTATAGGGACTTCGATAACACGAATCCCCCTATTTTTGATGGGACTAAGGACCCTATCAATGCGATGAGGTAGATCTCTGATGTAGAGGGGTGTTTTTTCAATTGTTCACGCCCTATTGACCAGAAGGTAAAGTGTACCCTAAACCTGCTGAGGTTTGGAGCCAAGGATTGGTGGAGATTGACGACTGGCTGGTACACTGATGACCATAGAACTGCTGTTACTTGGGAGAAGTTCAGACATATATTCTGAGCTCGTTACGTTCCTCAGGTCGAGAGGGAACGATTGACTCAGGAGTTGTTGAGTTTGAGACAGGATGGGGAATCGGTGATGGAGATCACCCGCATGTTTACTGAGAGGATGATGTTCTTCCCAAAGTTTGCTTCCGAGCAGGCTCAGACGACTTGTTATCTGAGCATGATTTAAACTGATATCCGACAGTTTGTGTCTTCCCAGTGGTGTGGTACTCTTCTGGAGTTATAGGAGGCCGCAAGGCGGTGTGAGTTGGAGATCGAGCTACAGTTGAAGGAGAAGCGGTAGGCCCCGACACAATCGCAGTCGGCACCGAAGCGGTCCAAGACCGCCGATACCAAGATTGGAGGACAGTCAGGCCGTACTTTCTTGAAAGTGCGGAAAGGTTCATTCAGGGTGTGTCGATCAGGGAGTAGGTGTCACTGATGTGACAAACAGGGCCATTTAGCTAGGGATTACAGATAACAGACACCAACTTTGGGAGTCAGGATTTGTTACCATTATGAGCAGGTGGGCCACATGAAGGCCCAATGTCTATTATTAGCCGCCAAGACCATGCAGACTCCGATGCCGGCCACTTTGAGGATCGAAGATGGGAGGCTAGTAAATGTGGAGCCTCCGAAGGCTCAGGGGGGGTGCATTTTAGCTTACGACCGCGGTAACCAAGGCAACACCGGATGTGGTTGCTAGTATGTTTCTATCCTTTGCCTTATTTATCATGCCTGTATTATACTTATTTGTTGTACCTATGGTAGGTACGTTCTTAGTGAAATTATTACCCGTTTTGGTTCTTTTTGACTCGGGAGTGAGTCGGTCTTTCGTATCCCAGACTTTTAGTAGGGAGTTTAGTGCACCAGTCGGTGAGCTGGAGTGTCTGTTGCGAGTCTCTATCACCAACGAACACGGGATTTCTGCTTCTTCAGTCTTCCGAGGATGTAAGATGGAGATCTTCGGAGTGTCCTTCCCGATAGATTTGATTCCGATTCCCATGAGGGAAGTATGTGTGATCGTGGGGATGGACTGGCTTAGTCGTTTTGGTGCCATGATAGATTATGAGGGCCAGAGAGTGGTAGTTCGAACCCCAAGTGTGGGAGAACTGATTGTATATGGGGAGGGCACCAGAGTGGGTTCGGGGTTCTGTTCGGCTGCTAGGGCTTAGCAATATATTCAGCATAGGTGTGCGGGTTTTCTGGCGTACGTGGTAGATACACGATCCAGGGATCAAATTTCAGTTTTCGAGGTTCCAGTAGTCAGGGAGTTTGCAGATGTGTTTCCGGAGGAGTTGCCAGGGATACCTCCGGAGAGGTAGGTCGAGTTTAGGATTAACCGGGTGCCTGGTGCGGCCCTTATCGCCAATGCATCGTACCGGTTGGCACCACCTTATATGCAAGAGCTGTCATCACAGCTGCAGGAACCGCTAAGCAAGCAGTTCATTCGATCTAGACGTTCTCTACGGGGAGCACCGATTCTCTTTGTCAGGAAGAAGGACAGATCACACTGGATGTGTATTGACTATAGGGAGTTGAACAAGTTGACAGTAAAGAACCATTATCTACTTCCGAGGATAGACGTTCTCTTTTATCAGTTACAAGGTGCATTTTGGTTCTCCAAGATTGACTTGAGGTCAGGGTATCACCAGGTCCAGGTTAGAGACGAGGACGTGGAGAAGACCGTGTTTCGAACTCGTTATGGCCATTACAAGTTCATGGTGATGCTGTTTGGGCTCACCAACGCACCGACAGTGTTCATGGATCTGATGAATTGGGTCTGCAGACCGATGCTTGATCGCTCGGTCAAAGTGTGTATAGATGATATCTTGATATATTCCAAGACCAAAGAGCAACATGAGGAGCACCTCACGGAGTTGTTGGGAGTTATGAGGCTAGAACAATTGTATGCTTAGTTCTCGATGTGTGAGTTTTGGTTATGAGAGGTCCAGTTCCTCGAACATCTTGTTAACCACGAGGGGATTTTGGTCAATCCAGACAAAATCGATGCAGTTATGCAATGGGAGGTTTCGAGGTCCCCTTCGTATATTAGGAGTTTTCTGGGGTTAGTAGGGTACTACCGGAGATTCATTCAAGACTTCTCCAAGATTGCAGTACCCCTCACTCGTCTGACGAGGAAGGGGTGGATTTCTGGTGCGGCCCTGAGTAGCAGAAGGCGTTCGAGACCCTTCAATAGTGTTTGTGCAGGGCTCCAATTTTGACACTCCCCGAAGGAGTTGAGGATTTTGTGGTATTATGTGATGCATCCATCACAGGATTGGGGGCGGTCCTTATGTAGAGAAAATGAGTGATAGCTTATTCATCACAGTAGCTGAAGTCACATGAGACGAGATACCCTACATATGATCTGGAGTTGGGAGCGGTAGTTTTCGCTCTCAAAATATGGAGGCATTACCTGTATGGGGTCCGTTGTACCATATATACGGACCAAAAGAGCTTGAGACACATCATGGACCAGCCGAATCTGAATATGAGGTAGTGCAGGTGGCTGGATGTAGTTAAGGACTACGATTGCGAGATCCTTTACCACCCCGGTAAAGCGAATGTGGTTACGGATGCTTTAAGCAAAATGTCAGTTGAGTCTTCCACCCCAGCAACATGTATGAGGATAGCGGTGGATTCTCCACTTGTGGGATTAATCAGAGATGCCCAGGTTGAGGGCATACGACCGGAGAACTGGAAGATGGAAAGGATCAAGGGCGAGAACACCCGATTTGTGAAGGATAGTAAGGGATTATTGACCCGATGCGGTCGTGTTTGGGTTCCGATGTCTGGTGGGGTCAGACAGACAGTTATGGATGAGGCTCATAAGTCTCATTTCTCTATACACCCGGGGGCCACCAAGATGTACCGAGACGTGAGTTTGATTTATTGGTGGCCATGTATGAAGCGAGAGATCACTTGGTATGTCGAGAGGTGCTTGACATGTAGGATGGTCAAGGCAGAGCATTAGAGGCCGCGTGGTTTGTTGCATCCTCTTGAGATTCCCATGTGGAAATAGGAGCAGAATCACGATAGATTTCATTACCAAACTACCAAAGACGACGAAGGGGTTTGCTGCCATATGGGTCATTATAGATCGATTGACCAAGAGTTCCCATTTCTTGGCAATACGGGAGATTTCTTCGGCCGAAAAGCTGGCCGACTTGTATGTTCATGAGGTAGCTGCTCTCCATGGGGTTTCGATCTCTATTGTTTCAGACAGAGATCTTAGATTTACCTCCCATTTCTAGCAGAAGTTCCACGAGGAACTGGGAACATGACTACACTTTAGCAAATCGTTTCATCTGGAGACCGATGGTCAAAGCGAGCAGACCATCCAGACCCCCAAAGATATGTTGAGGGCGTGCGTTATTGATTTTGGTGGGAGCTGGGATTCCCACCTACCTCTCGCTGAGTTCGCCTACAACAATAGCTATCATTCTAGCATCAGCGCCCCACCTTTCGAGCTGTTGTATGGGCGGAGATGTTGCACTCTAGTTTTTTGGGGCGAGGTCGGACACAAGGTGATGGGGTGGACGGAGGTAGTGTTGCAAACTACCGAAAGGATCCAGCAGATCAGGAATCGATTGTAGACCGCCCAAATCCGACAGAAGAGTTATGCCGACAGATGTCGTTCTGAGTTAGAATTTCAAGTGGGTGATATGGTACTCCTGAAGGTCTCACCCTGTAAGGGTGTTATTCACTTCAGGAAGAAAGGAAAATTGGGTCCCTGTTACATTGGGCCATTCAGGATCATTGCCAGGGTCGAAAAGGTGGCTTATAAGTTAGAGCTACCGGAGGAGCTCAGTCGTGTACGTAGCACTTTCCACATCTCGCAGCTACGAAAATGCATCATGGATCAGGATGCAGTGGTGTCATTGGATGATATCCAGGTTTATGAGTGCTTAAATTATGTGGAGAGGCCTATATCCATTCTGGAAAAGAAGTTGAAAGTATTGCGGAATAAGGAGATACCATTGGTGAAGGTGCAGTGGGAGCATCGGTGAGGATCCGAGTGGATGTGGGAGCCGAAGGCCGAGATGCGGGAGCATTACCCGACATTGTTTGCTTCGAAACACTTCGAGGACGAAGTATAGTTCAAGGGGGGGGGGGAGAATTGTAATGCCCCAACCTTCAGGTAATTGAATTACATAAGAATTTTCTTGATTTTGAGATTTAATTGACGAGTTCGTAGCCCTACTCGTCGAGTAGCAGCGGATTGATGCCCATGTTTTTAGAGATCTACTCGACAAGTCCAAGTAGGGACTCGACGAGTAGGAGCTAACATATAAAACCCTAAATCTCGGGGTTTTGGCACCCTATTTAAGGATCACATATTCTCTTTAGCCTCAATCACTGCCTCTCTTGAATCTAGAAAACCCTAATTCATGTTTGCCCTCTTTTGTGTGTGTTCTTGACCTTGAAAGAAGATCCTTTTGTAGTTAAGAGCTTGGAATGCAAGAAGTTGGAGCTAGTGGTTATTGTAGATCCGAATTCTTCTTTGGGTTGGCATCATTTTGAAGGTAAAAAGTTGTTACCTTGATTCTCCTTTGATTAGAACCCTTCATGGTTGGGTTTAGAGCCCTTTTTAGGGTTTTGTGGTGATTCTCTGTGTTGGGTCAAGATCTGATGTTGCAACCTCAGATTTGGGATCCTTTAGCCTCTTTTTATCATAAAGTTCAGTATTTTCCATGCTATGACCTATCCTATTGCCTTAAGCCACTCCTTTAAGCTTGTTTTGGGTCACACCATCTTGCATGCACGTAAAGTTTGCAACTTTACATGATAATCATGCCCTAGAATCTTAGATCTGTAGTTTGGAGCCTTTGCATGACTTAAAAAGCTTATGTATGGATGAGGGATTTAAGGTAATCGACGAGTCGCATGGTTGACTCGGTGAGTCATTTGAATATGGTCATGGATTCGACGAGTTGGATGAAAAACTCGGCGAGTCTGATGAAGATTGCCTTAGACTCGACGAGCCTGTAGAGCGACTCGGTGAGTTGGTTAGTGTTTTCCCAAATCCTTAGATGTGTATAAACTTGTCGGGTTGCACGCGGGAACCTCAACGAGTGGCATTAGAGCTTCGATCACGAGTCGTAGGAACTCGACGAGTCACTTCGGTGACTCAGCGAGTGGACGAGTATTAAAGAAACTCGGTGAGTAGCTGAGGGTACTCAACAAGTTAAGGTCAACATGGACTATTGATCTTGACTGTTGACCTTGACTTTGACCATGAGATGACTCGTTGACTTTTGAGAACAATTTTGGAAAGATTGGAGATTTACGTGTATGGTTCGTAACAACTACAGGTGGTGGTGGTGTTCGTGGTAGTGATCAGAGAGTTTGAGCTTATTCCTACGAGTCGGCATTGCAAGGTGAGTTATCCTCACTATACTTAAGGGTCTAAGGCACCAAGGCCGACCCTTTGTTATGTATCTATTTATGTTATGCTAGTATGATCTGTTAGATTGGTATCCTAGAGGGTAGGATAATATATTATGATACGTAGTAGGAATTGTTAGATCGATATCTTGGTAAATAGGATGATATGATGAGCTATGTGGTATGATCTGTTAGATAAGTTTTGTGTGTAGACTATTATGTGATTACCTGTTATATGTGCACATGTCTGTTTGGTGGTTGAGGTTTATCTGCTTCGTGCGGAGGCCAATAGACCGGAGCATTCCAACATATTGGTTGAGGGTCTGGGGTATTCCATCCCGAGGATGATTGGACCCATAGTGTGTTGGCATTCCAACCTGCTGGTTGAGGGCCTAGGGTATTCCAACCCGATGGTTGATTGGACCCATTGTATACTGTGTTTATGATAATATGTAAATTTGTGAGTATCGGTGTTTTAGGGGAACTCACTAAGCTTTCGGGCTTACAGTTTCACTTTATTGTTTCAGGTACATCAGGGGATCGAGGCAAGGCAAAGGCATGGTCTTACAACTCCTCACATTTTGATATGTGTTGTGGGAAAACTCTGATAAAGACTATTTTGGAAACAAACTTGTAGTAACTATTGGTTTTTAAATGTTTTGGAAAGTTTAAATTTGGCTTAAATTTTATGGGTGTTATACTTTGTATATAAAGTGATAATCATATATAAAGACCCGAGAAAATGTAAATTAATTCTCGAAAACCCTAATTATATCAGTGAACCTGGAACTAAGCATATGTGATTTTTCATATTGAGTGTGGGTCAAATTACTACATTAAATCCTATGAATGAGTTTTAATGTTTGATGCTAACACATGAAGTCTAACCTTGGGACTACATACAGGAGAACTAGCGGTATCTTCTTAAGAATCATCAACCATTACTCTAATGATTTTTGTAACATCCCAAAAATATAGTCCAAAATTTTTATTTTTATTTATAATAAAACCATAGTAATACATTCATCTCATAAAAACATAAGTCGTGTATCTTAAAATATCATAAATATATGTCAAACGTGTCAGAGTATAAACATCATAGGCTAAACAAATGGTGTGTGCACTGTAGTCATCCCGAGCTCTTCCCTTTGCTACCGGAAGTACCTGAAACCAAAACTGAAAAATGTAAGCACAAAGCTTAGTGAGTCTCCCTAAACTACCACATACCATGCACATATCATATAACATGCAGCTAGGAGATATGGGCCTTGCCCACACTCAATGAGATACGGGCCCTCACCCAGACTTGGCTAACTATGAGATACCGACCTCGCCCAAACTCAGCTGGCTAGGAGGTACAGGCCTCACCCACGCTCTGCTATCCGTTAGATATAGGCCCCCGCCCACACTCCGCTAACTAAACATGAATACAAGTATCACGCACACAATAAGTATACCCATAATCTACCAATTCATATTTATACTCAGATAATACTAAGATACGGGCACTACCTATACTTAGCTACTAATCATAAACAAGGCTAAGATACAGACCCTACCTACACTCAGCTACTAATCATCACACATATCGAGCCTCGCCCACACTCTATGAGATACGGGCCCCGCCCACACCCATCTATGATGAAATACGTGCCTCACCCATACTAACATTCCTAACAACACATACAGGTATCACACAGACAACAAGTATAACAATCCAACAATCTGACTGATATCTATCCTCAGGTAATAATGAGATATGGGCCCCGCCCACACTCTGTGTTCCTATCAAGAACATACAAACTACATGGGCCGGCATTGTTGCCTTCGACCCATTCAAACCAGGAAGAAACTCACCTTGCACTGTTAAAGTCTCGCAGATAATTCTCTGGCTGCTGGCTGAGAAGTCCCCGAACTATCAATCGTCAAAACAAAACCTAATTAACCATTAGGGTTTCAATGCATCACCATAAATACACACTTAGGGTAAAAGGACCATTTTACCCCTAACATAGCTTGGTCCAAGTCCAAGGCCCAACTCGTACTCTGAAAGCCCAAAAGTATATTACTCAACCAAGGCCCAACATATGGCCTAATTTTCCAAATCGGTCCCAAATTCTACATGGTCTTACCTTAAGTCCCAACCATTTATTCTATTCCAAACACTTGGAATTCCGATGGTCCAATATCTCATAATCATTAAGGCCCAATTATGGCCCATCTATGGCCTAATTTCCCGAATTGGGCCCAAGCCTTTCTAATGGGCCTTAACCTAAAGTCCAATCCAAATATTCTAGTGCATAGACTTGTTCTTGGATGGACCATCAATAGCCCAATCCCCAAAGCCCAACAAAAAGGCCCAACTCAAGGCCCAACCAATATTAGGGTTTCTTACATCAAATGACAATTAGGATTAAGTTTTCTTACTTAACCCATTAAGGACTTAATCGATTAAGTTTATCACTCCACTAGGCCATTCATAAAATGTAGTCGGACATAATTCAAATTTCCAATCTAACAATCCAAACATGGGTCCCAGTAAACCAAAACTAACATCTCCCAAAATTAGGGTTTTCTAAACCCCAATTAGGGTTTCTAACCCAATCACAAGCTATTGGGCCGATTAGGGTCCACTATGTCAAGCACCACCCCCTGCCACCTTTAGTGGTGGTGGTCGACAGCGGCACGCAATGGCAGCCACCACCTCATGGCGGTGGTGGTGGTTTTCCCGTCGACTTTCAACCAAGAATTCTCCAACCAACGACACACCATAACAATACATGTGTTTCCATAATTTCACACACACACACACACACATCCAACTCCCACGGTGGCTGGAGGCGGCAGAAGGAGGCTATATGTAGGCAGCCACCATGGTTAGCTTCCATGGTGGTTTGTAAGGTCCTGAAACGGATCTTACCAGTGATCAAACAATCAAGACAATCAATAATAACAAGAACGATGTAGAAACAGAAATCTAAACAAGCTTGCACGACACGCTTCTATTAGCAAAAACATCTGGTAGAACTTGTGGAATAGAAGCCAAAAACTCTGTGGCATCAACAACCATAAAATGACCTAGCTAGCATCTATATATAGTGGACCTAGGCCGGCCTTGGGTTTACGGCCGTAAACAGGATTACGGCCATAAACTCATAATCTGGCCATAAACACCTTTACAAGCTACCAAAACTGCATAATGACACAAAAGAACCTATTACAACGAAAGCCTAGACCAAACCATTAATTAGACCCTTCAATCTCCCCCTTGGTTTGGTGCTAGCTTGAAGTTAATATTTGTCAACAATCATCATATCTTCTTTCCCCATTGCCCCATTCCACATGTGCTTGTTTATTATCTCAGCAACCATGGATATGTATTCTTTTGCGGCTAACTCAAATATCTCCTCAGCAAATTTAATCTGATGAAGGCTTAGATGATGAATGTCCCATTTCCTATAATGGAACAAATCCCTTCTGTCATACAGACGGATGCATCCCTCCTTTAGTTTGAAAGCAGCATATGTTGTGGTTTCATCAAATACCCAATAAAGCATAGAGCTTAGGGATCCATCCGGGTAACTTTGAAGCATGAGAATTTGTTTGACCTGATTTGTTGCAGGCCACATCATCACCTGAAGTGGATGACCAGTTTTGGGATCAATGACATCGGGATAATGCTTTATTATAGATTTAGCAGTCTTCATAGATGGAAAGCCCTTCTTCACTTGATCTTCAAGAAAGTGTTTGAACTTAGTTACTTGTTAATTATCTGACGGGTTTGAAAAAGGAGATTGAGACAGCTTTGAAAGATCCACCTTGGTCCAAGAATTAAAATCATGACAATCATTATAGAGCTCTGTGTTGCCTCTCTTTCTCTGCACAATCCATATATTTAGGGTATCATGAAAACCTCAAGAGATGATTCTTGACCGATAACCATACGTGTCTCTAAACCTTACGGCCTCGAGATCCGTAATAGTGATTGTGGATTCATTCCCTGGTGCGTTTTTGTCGGAACTACTCTTGAACAAGAGTTGTCCATTCTGAGTAGCTTTGGCTTGTCTATCACGAATAATCTCTGCAACATGAGGAGCATGAGCAGGCTCTTCTTCAAAATGGTCTATGAGCCGTGAAGTCTGAGCAGTTGGCACGACAATAGGATGAGCCTGAGAATGAAGATTGATTCTATACTCATTTGCAGATGTTTTATACTTTGCACCGGGATCTTCTTCAAGCTTCTTCTTTAGATCAAAATAATTGGAGGTCAGAAGTTTGAAAAGGGATTGGAGCTCAGATATTTGCTTGGTCTTTGTTGCCCTATCTTCTTGAAGATCAGAAACTTGAATCTTCAAATTTGTATTCTCAGTCAAAAGATCTTCAACTCGAATGCTGAGCTCGACATTCTTTTGGTCCAGCACATTCACTCTCCTGTAAAGCTCATCAGTCACAGAATCATCTTCTCTTGAATGACCTTCTCTAAAAGCAATTCCTTTGGCTTTAGAAGAAGGTGCAGTAGTTTGTTCCTGAACAAGATGCAAGGCCAAACGCACAGAGGCCTCATAATGATTTGCCCTTGGAGGAGAAAATCCTGGTGGAGCAGAGGAGCCACCGACTTCAAAAATAGGGCTAGGGCCTTCACGTAAAGGTTCTGTAGATACAATAGCAGGAGTATTCATTGGCGTAATTAGCAAGCAGTGAGACAGGCTAGAATCCAGAGGCCCAAACCTAGGATCACGTCTTCTTCTTTTGGATGGAGGCTGCAAGGTCTGGTCTGTTGAGCGATCACCCTGAAGTGGTTCAGATGTAGGCGAGGCACTATCAAGGGGAGGAATCCCTGACACTGTCACCATAGGAGCCATAGAACCAACCACTTGCTCTTTAGATATAGGTGTTAAGTCAAGAACGTCTTCAGTATCCTTTATCTCCGTTGCTAGGAGAGCAACATCACTGATATTATCCAACAAAGTGTTGAGGTTGACATTTGACAAGAAGTCATCATTGCTTCCAAAATTTGTAGGAATTTCATCTCGACAAAAACCAGTAAGATCAAGGTCTTCATATTGATTAGTCTCAGTCGCATTCATGGAAGACCCTTCATTGTAGTCGCTTTCAATTCGCACTGATCTCAGGTCATGCTCCTCAGCTACAACCACATTAGGAGCAGCTGTTTCCTCCCCTTCTTGATCCAGTATAGTGATCACATCTCCTTCTGAGATCACTTTTTCTGACGAAGTGTGTTCTGAAGATATTTTATCATAGGATCCGTGGGACTCGGATGCCTAATTCGGCTCAGCAAATCGTCCGAATTTGGCTAATGGATAAAGTCCTTGAAAAGTGACATTTCCTTTGCGATTTTGTTTAATTAGCCCAATAGTGTGTGGGCCCAAGGACTTCATGTCAAGTGTATCACCCTCCTTTATCATGTATGGGAATTGTTTGTCTATGAAAAGCTTAATGAACCTAGGATACATCAAGACAGTATCCTGAGTGTTGGTATTGATATTGACCACAAATTCATCTAGAATAAACCTTGAAAAATTGAAACAATTCCCGCAGCGAGAGAAACTATAGCTCCGGTGTTTCTCAGTGATATTTCATCTGCACCAGATCTCCTGCCAAAGATGCATCTCACGAACACATGTGCTAGAAATCTCCAGTAGGGTGACAAAAGCTTTTTCATCGTATGTGGAGAATTGCCCTCATACCCCATCTTTCTCAAAATCTTCTGAGCGTCTTCAATACCGATTTCGGTGGGAAAGCTTGGAAGGTCATTGATCAATAATGTTTCTCTGATGAACTGCTCATTGATCACAATTTTGCACCCTTGAACAATTGCATCTACAGTCACAACTCCATTGTCATCTCTCACCATTTTGGCAGTCTGCCAGAACTCTCTTATGATTTTCTAATAGACAACAATGTTCACGGTGATGGCAGAGGCCAAATAGCATTCTCGTAGTCCATGAATCATTGATTTGCAATCCACATGAGCCACCAGAGGACTAGCGAGAACCATTGCCAGATTGTGCATGTCTGCAAACTTTAATGCTACCATTTTATCTGCACTAAAACATACCAAGTAAGCCAAGAGAGAAATTTGAGCAAGTAATATTTTAAATGATTTAATTTCGAGCCCAAATATGAATTATTAAAATTTTAAAATTAAATTTCAAGTCAAAAAGAAGTTTACGGTCAACGGGGGTTTACGATCGTAAACCCGTGACCGTAAGCCTATGGTCACAAACAGAGTTTACAGCCGTAAACTCTTCACAGCCGTAAGCTTGGGTTGTAAACCCTGACAATCCCTTTTTCATCGATTTTAGGCTCAAAACTCGTCGAATCTCTGAAATAAATGCATATCCTTGGTCGAAAACATGATACATTTGAAGTGATCAGAACAATTTCACAAAAAAACGAGAAAATTTTTCGAAGAGAGAGAGAGAGAGAGAGAGAGAGAGAGAGAGAGAGAGAGAGAGAGAAAGAGAGAGAGAGAGAGAGAGAGATAGAGAGAGAAAGAGAGAGAGAGAGAGAAGGAGAGTTTGTGGCCGGAAATGGAATAGTGAAGGTGATTCCGGCTGTAAAGTCCTTATATACACTTGATCTTTTTACCTGCTGACTACACAGTGTAAGGCACAGTCCAATATTTTCAAAAATTTTCAAAAACAAAACTTTTGAGGATTAAAATTAAAATTAAATTAAATTAAATTAAATTAAATTAAATTAAATTAAATTGCAAAAATTTAAAAATTAACAATTAAATAAATAAATAAAAATAAAAATAAAATAAAATAAAATTAAATTAAAATTAAATAAGACAAACAAGGTAAAATTTTAATTACTGAAAAGATTTCGTGACACTAGGATCAAAGTTGTTGGACAACCCTATTTCACTTGTCGGTACCTTTATTTCCATGTCTCCGTCTGATCGATCGCCAATATTGTGGTCCACTTAAGTATGAAACATTTGTGATAGAATTTGGACAATTTACAAATGACATGACATTTTTTCGCCCTTATTCTTAAATAAATTTATGTGGGACCATTTAGCTGACTACAATCAGGGATATTGTTGTCCACCTAAATTGAGCAGCGAGATCTACAAACAATCTGTATGTGTTCAATTTATAATTGTACTAGAACATGTTTCTCGATTCCTGATATGCTCCAGGCATCAAGAACTTCCATAATACTCCTTACACCAGGTGAGCAGACTATTATTGAGAGAGAAAATAGATTTAGAATGCATATACTGTACATCCAGGTCGGATCCCTTCCAATCACGCAGAGGATGAAACATATGACTAACTGATGTTTTAGAGGGATTGAGAAGAGAATGTTGCATATACTGTGTACCAGGTTGGATTATGAGTCACGCAGAGGAGACAGAATGTGGCTAACAGATAGAAAGAATTGCATAGAGAGAAGGTGCAGAGAGATAGAATTCCATATGTTACACTCTAGGTCGCATCTCTCGATCAAGCAGAGGAGGCAACATATGAATAACAGACAGCAAGCAAGAAAATAACCTTCTACATACCTAGTTTATCGGAATTCCCCAGTCACCCCATCAAAACCGGAATTAAGGAAAAAATCCGCACATCGAGGAAAAGTTAATCTACAGTTCTAGATATGGGTTCTTGTAATGTGACCGGTAGATTCTCATGTATATCTCCCTGCTCAACCTATCCGAGCGTTGTATTGTCAAGCTAAACGGATCTAACTAGTTCAATGTTTGTCAGGTCCTTGAATTCCTCAAGTTCAACTTTTCCTAGTCAAGTCCATTTAAAATCTTTCGTGCCTACCAGCGTATCGAGCACAGAGCGTAGACAATTCAATTTTTGTACGTTATGCAGATTCAGATTGCTCATTATCACTTGATAATATCATTTCCCGTCACATCACCTACAAACAAGACTGTTAGCAACATTTTTAATTTTCTGGATTTTTATTGTTTTTGGATTTTTGAAGTTTTTATTGTTTTTGAATTTTTGATTATTTCTCCCCCTAAATTTGTGCATGGGCGAGAATGAAAATAAAAAGGAAATAAGATGCGCAAATTTAAACTAACCTACCTACAAAAATAGAAAATAAATTAAAAAATTAAGAAAAATAAAGAAAAACTTAAAAAATTAAAAATAAGACAAAAAAAACCTAATCCTCAAAACGAATCATTTTTAAAAATCCCACAAGCACATCGAATCGAGCTTTGTTAAAAGGCTTAGTGAATAGAGTTGCCATGTTATTAGCAGTGGGAACCTGTTCCAGCTGGATGAGTGAACATTCATAACAATCTCTGATGAAATGAATTTTAATATCGATATGCTTGGTTTTAGAATGTTGTACATGATTTTTGCAATTTGAATTACGGCCTCATTATCACAGTAAATGGGGGTTTCTAAGTTATTCAAACCGTAGTCCAATAGCTGATGTTGGATCCAGATAACTTGAGAACAACAAGCAGATGCAACAACGTATTCCACCTCTGCTGTTGAGGTTGAGACAGTGTGTTGTTTCTTGCACTGCCACAATACTAGCCTATCACCAAGATATTGACACCCTCCTGAAGTAGATTTCCTATCAAGCTCACATCCTCCATAATTACTATCAACAAAAGCATATAAATGAAATTCAGAATTCTTCGGATACCAAAGACCTAACTTTGGGTTGCCTTTGATATATCGAAAAATTCTTTTGACAACAATAAGATGTGAAAGTTTAGGATTAGCCTAATAACGTGCGCATTGACAAACTGCAAACATGATGTCTGGATGGCTTGTAGTAAGATACATCAACGATCCGATCATCGATCTGTAGAGAGTCTCTACGGAATCGCCATTAGTATCTGGAGTCAGAAGAGGTCTTTCAACCTTTGGCATCGATGGAGATTTAGCGTCTTGAAACCCGAACTTCTCAAGAATATCCTCCACATTATTGGCTTGATGTAGCAGGATTCCGGTTGAATTTTGTTTGACTTGAAGCCCTAGAAACATGGTCATTTCCCCCAACTAACTCATCTCAAACCGCTTTTTCATAACAGCTTCGAATTCCTTGCAAAGTTGCGGACTGGTCGACCCAAAAATAATGTCGTCAACATAGATTTGAACCAGAATCTGATCATTACCGACATGCTTAAGAAACAAAGTTTGATCGATAGTGCCACGAGAGTATCCATGCTCGAGCAAGTGCTTTTTTAGAGTTGCATACCACGCTCGAGGAGCTTGATGTAACCCATACAATGCCTTGTCCAACTTGTAGACATGATTAGGAAACTTCGAGTCAATGAACCCAGGAGGCTGATCAACGTAGATTTCTTCTTTCACCTTGCCATACAAGAAGGCTGTCTTGACGTCCATTTCGTAAACAATTAAGTTCATGTAAGAGTCATATGCAAGGAAGATACGAATAGCCTCCAAGCAAGCTACTGGAGCATAAACCTCAGTGTAATCAAGACCCTCGACTTGTCGAAACCCGCAAACCACCAATCTAGCTTTATTTCGCACTATAATCCCTGAATTATCCTGCTTGTTTCGATAGACCCATCGTGTGTCAAGAGACTTTTTTCCCTTTGGCAACTCAACCAACTTCCAAACCTCGAGTTTTTTTTTTTAAATTGATGCAACTCTTCATGCATTATATCTACCCAGCTGGGCTCATTTAGAGCCATTTCAACATTCTTGGGCTCTATTTGAGAGATAAAACAAGAGTAAAGACAGGTATTGACATCTCCACTCTAACTTTTGGTTTTAACGCCTTTTCCCAGCTGACCAATGATGTTCTCGATCGGATGATTACATTGAATCCTTGAGGGTATCTCTTGGCTGATATCATTAAGCGAGACATGACGATTGTGAATATTGACACCTCCTTCATTTACTGATTGTGCCACACCAGACGACTCTGCTATAAACTCATTAGAGATGTTTTCAGGAAAGAGTAGTTCCGTGAAGGTTGAAGTGACAGCGGAAGCATCTTTAGACATGAACTCTCTTTCTATAGGAGTAAATGGTGTAGATTCAGCATCAGGAGTATCATTTTGAACTGGAGATTTTGGACTATCAGGTTGTACATATGACTCCCCCTTAGGTGAAGCAGAGGACTCCCCCTCAGGCGGTGAAGATGATACTGTTGGGGGTCTGTAGATAACTTCTTTGTCTTCGTCTTCAGAAACATTCTTTGAACCAAAGACATATCCTGATGAGCTACCCGAAGACACATTTATGGATTTTAAAAGCGATGTGTAATCAAACAACCAATCCGGACCCACTCAACCACCCGTCTCATTCTCCTCCAACCATCACGCGTCATAAGATTCCACAACCTACTTTGTCTTCTTATTGTAGAGCCTATAAGCGGTGCGTGTGACATACCCTACGAAGTAACAATCTAGGTGAAGAAGGGTGAAAGGGCAGCCAAATACACGAAAATGACTGATTGAAGGCTTATGGCCATATAGAATCTCATACAGGGTCTTCACCTGAGCTTTATTGATCAACACGTGATTCTGAACGTAGCAAGCAGTGTTAATCGTCTCGGCCCAAAAGAAAACTGGTAGCTTGGAGTCACATAGCATCATCCTTGCAGCGTCTTTTAAAGTTCTATTTCTCCTCTCAATAACACCATTTTGTTGAGGAGTGTGAGCGGAGGTGTATTGACGCATAATACCCTTTTCTGCAAAAAAATGATCCAGAATAGAATTCTTGAACTCTATTTTGTTGTCGGTACGAAGCGCCTTCACCCGGTTGTTAGTTTGGTTCTCAATCAACACAAAGAATTGCTTAATTAGATCAGCAACTCCAGGTTTGTTGTATAGAAATAAAACCCACGTAAAACGAGAGAAATCATCATTCACAACCAGATAGTATGAATTTCTGTTAATACTAAGAACGTTGACTGGTCCAGATAGATCCATATGTAGCAATTGAAGCACTTGACTGATTGAGTTAACCTGTTTTGGCAGGTGTGGTTTTCAGTGACGCTTACCCTGGGCACATGACACACACTTTTCAAAAGTTATAAAGTCTTTGACAGGAAAACCACGAACCATCTCATTCTTCGGAAGACGATTCAAGTTTTTGGGATTTGCATGACCGAGTCTTCGGTGCCACAACATTGCATTTTTTTCTGAGATTTATGAGAAGAGGCATGTAACTTGTTCTGGAAGATTGCTATTCATATCAATGATGTAAGCATTCCCATACCTTTTAGATTTTACAAGAATCCACTCTTCTAGGATGACAAAGTCTGGCTTGAGAATTATGCATTCCTTATCAGTGAAATGTGTAGAATCGCCTTTTTCGCATACACACTCAATAAACTATGTTTTAATTCGGGAGCAAGGTTGACATTCTCGAAACTTAACACCCCATTTGTGATGGTTCCTCTCTGAGTGATCTTGCCACCTTCACCCGCAAAGGAAACATATCCCCCATTAAAAGATTGAATGTTGTTCAGTTGGGAGATATCTCTTGTAATATGCTGGGAGCAACCGCTGTCGACGAACCAAGGTCTGAAAACATTCCCCCGTAACAGTCCTTGCAAAATGTGCGGGTTTATTTAGATTTGGGAACCCAGATCATTACTTTCCTGGATTGTCCCGATGCCTTTTCAGATGTACCATTATTTACTAATTTTTTAGAAGATACAGATGATGGATTGGAACTGATTTTGGGTAGCCATTGATAATTAGGTTTTCTAACAGTCACCGATGGTTTTGAAACATGATTTTTATTAGTTTGCTTTGAGCATCTGGGTTTTCTTCTAGAATTGGTTGATGACTGAGAGCTACTCCTTGACGAAACCAATCTTGGCTGAGCCATTTTTGGTTTTGGAAAACTGTTCGAGACTTTGTTATGAAAGACCTTTTTATTAATTATAAAAACTTCTCGTTTTCTACTACGATCATCCTTCCAATCATTATTTCGAGAACAAGTTTTAGAGGACTTTCTAGTAAAAAATTTCCTCTGAATTCATTCTCTCCTCTTGGTGACTCAAAATGTACAAACATTATATTAGGACAATTCCTAGCTATATGACCACTAGTACCACAATTGAAACAAATATGTTTGTTATGGTTAAAACTTGTACTGCATTTTTCAGATTTGTTTTCCATACCAACACCCTTTCTCGTCTCACATGAACATGAATAAGAATTAGGTTGTGAGACAAATGAGGGTGCATCAGATGGAGAAACTTGTGAAGCTAGTGGTTTTTCATTAGTATTGTCACAAACATTAGAATTGCCAACCACATCACCAAACACTTTAAACACATTTAAATTAGTATCAGAAGGTGCCGAAACATCACAAAAAACATTGTCACTTGCAACATCAGAAAATTAAAGTCTTTATTTAAAACTAAAACTTCAGGTTCAAACTCAGTTTTATTTTCAAAAACAAATCCTTCAACTTCATGCTTTGACTGATTTAAGGATTGATCTGCAGGAGAAGTAGAAATGTTAGTACTTTCAACATTAATAAATCCTCCCGAAACAAAACCAGATGGCTTGCCATAAACCATGGATGGTTCATTGGCAAATCTCCTCCTTGGACAAAGGTTGAAACTGATATGAATGATTGAAAATAGGAGGCACTTTATTATACCCTAGACCCTTTGACTGATTATGTTTAAATTGCATGCAGTGGTCTATCATGTTGGCAACTACCTCACTTGATAGATCAAATTTTCTAAAATCAAAATTAGCAATTTCAAATTTGCCCTTTAATGTTTCAAGTTCAGTAACTAACTCAGCATTCTGTCTCTTTATGTAGTCATAAATTTCACATTTATTACTAGACTCTTCCTGAAGTCTTCTAAAGTCCTTTATTTTAGTTTCTAGCTGGGCCTTAAGAGGTTTTTTTCCCTTTTCTAAGTTAATAACCCTCATATCTAAGGTCCTCTACTTCTCTACGTAGTGTTTCAATTTCCCCATGAAGAATTTTAACATAATCAATACAAGCTTGAGAGCATGAAGGCAGACTTACCTCGTTTTTCTTTCGTTCAGGAGAAGAAGAGACCATCAACGCAAATTGCAACTCCATCATTTGATCTTTAGCTGCAACACTTTCTATGGAAGCATCATCACCAACCTGAGCTAAATGAGCATTTTCTGGTCTTGATATGTTCAGGGCCTACATCTGATCCTCATAGTCAAATGATTGCGCAACCATAGCCTTCTCGCTATTGACTTGAGCACTGCTCCGATTGTTTCCTACTGCAAACATTGTCCGATCATTGTTTACTCTTCTATTCGGCTTCGGGCACTCACGAGCAAAATGACCTGGCTCATGCCAGTTGAAACAACGCAGATTTCCCTTGCTGAACCCTACCTTTTTATCAGCACTCATTGCCCAGTTATTCTTCCCGATCTTCTTTGCAAACTGCTTTGCCCTGAAAACTACCATGGCAATTTGCCATGTGATATCCATTTCTTCTATGTCTTCAGGATGAATTTGATCGAGATCAACAATTGAAAATCGGGACGGAAGGCCTCTAGCTACAAGAGCATTGTAGCAGTTAACGAGCCGTAAAGCAAGAGCAAGACTTTCATCACCCTCCTAGCCGTTTGAGGAGGAAGCCACATTAGAAGGAGAAGCCGTTTGATTAGCAACGAATGATTGGTTCTGAGAGAATGGCATGGTTGATGCAGCAGGAAATGAAGTAGCTGATAGAGTGGAAAAGGACTGAATCTGAGCTTGCTGAGCAGCAAAGGGTTGACTTGCAGAAGAAAAGGTGAGAGATGAAAGAGCATTGTTAGATGAGATCCCAAGGTTTGCAGCTGAGTATGAATTCACATGATTTATGTCCTGCTATTTATCATCAATATCACAGGCTTTGATGACCGCCATCATTTCAGCAAAAGTGAGCCAACTTAGATCCTTGGTTTTCTTATTAACAGCCACATTCATGTTCCATGACTTTGGGAGAGCATTCAATAGCTTTTTGTTTATTTCAGACTCTGTGAAAAAAAATCCCGGCTACAGTCATCTCAGTGGTAAGAGTTGTGAATCGCTGCAGCTGTGCCTCCATAGTTTCTCCAGGAATGTAGTTGAACATGTTAAACCGTTGTCGCAGCATATCTTGGCAATTCTCCTTCATATCTTTATTCCCTTCATATACCTAGATTAGGTCTTCCCATAAAGCCTTAGCAGAACCTTGAGCTATATCCGGGGACAGGGCCATGGTCAAAGTGGCCAAAGCCCGTTCCTACCCGTCAACCTTTTTAAAGTCATCATCAGTGTAATTTTCAACCACCTTGTCAACCACTTGCCTTGTAACAATGGTGGTTATTCTGAATGGATTTTTGATGATGCTTCTCCAAATTTTGAAGTCCTTCATTTTGATATACTTCTCAATCCTGTACTTCCATTCAGGAAAACCTTCAGCAGACAGCAGTCTTGGAAGTTGAGTGGTTGTGCCCATTACAGAGTCCAGCTCATGGTGATGTGTTAGACTTTGTGAATCCATTTAATATTAATTTAAGTAGAAATTAAGTTATTAATTTAAAAAGAATTTGAGTTTCCGGTCAAACAAGTGTTCACGGTCAAAGGCTTGTTTACGACCGTAAACATTATTATTGTCGAGGGTTTACGGTCGTAAATAGTTTGAGGTTTCTGTATACGGTCAATGAGTCTAAGTTTCCGGTTGTTGAAGATGCTTTATTCACAGTCTAAGAACTAAGTTTACGGTCCAATAAATAAATCGAGTTTGTGGCCGTAAGCTGTGTTTACAGGTCGTAAGCTCTAGCCGTAATCTCCCAGAAATTCGAAAAAAATGTGATTTTTGTATTAAGCTTGAAACCCTTTCGCAGCAGACACTAACTTTAATCGTAAACAGTGAAGAATATGTTCAAAAACACAATTGTAGGATGCTTTGACACTGGTTTTACTCTGATACCAATTGTAAGGTCCTGAAACGGATCTTACCAGTGATCAAACAATCAAGAGAATCAATAATAACAAGAACGATGTAGAAACAGAAATCTAAACAAGCTTGCACACGCTTCTATTAGCAAAAACATCTGGTGTAACTTGTGGAATAACAGCTGAAAATTCTATGGCATCAACAACCATAAAATGACGTAGCTAGCATCTATATATAGTGGACCTGGGTCGGACTTGGGTTTACGGTCGTAAATAGGCTTACGGCCGTAAACTCACAGTCTAGCCGTAAACACCTTTACAAGCTACCAAAACTGTATAATGACACAAAAGAACCTATTACAACGAAAGCCTAGACCAAACCATTAATTAGACCGTTCAAGGTTATTTGTGAGTTCCGGTCATCTATAAATACACACTCGACTGGACATGCACTTCATCACCACTCTAAGCTAAGTATGCACCAAACACATGTAGTGACACATACGACGCCACCATCCTTGCAGTGGCAGATGGCAGCCGAGGGACTCACGAGAGGGGAAGTGTAACACCCCGTGTATTTATTTAATAAATAAATAAACTAATAAGCGAATAGTAGCCCTAAAATAGATAATTATATGTAAAAGGATGGTCTCCCAAGGCTAACTGTCATAAATTTAGAAGTTGAGGGCTAAATGGTAAATTCTGGACCTTAATTGAAAAGAATATGTCAAGCAAGGGGTGGTTTTGTAAATTATGGATTAGTTTTGTAAAGATTCTAGAATATGGGGGCTGTCTAGTAAATCCAGACTTATTATGAAAGAAATTTATGGATTCAGGGTTTACATGGTAAATATTGGCCTTGCTTTGAAAGAAAATGTGAAGAGAGGGGCTATTCTTGGCATTATGGAAATTTGTTTTGGGACTAGGTATATATACTATGTGCCGCCGTTATCAAACGCTAAACCTAAAGAACCACCTTTAGCCACCATCTTCACCACTCTCACTTCCTCCGCCGCTGCTCTATCTCCACCATCTTTTCCAGTCGACAACGAAGCCGGGAGCCACCAAGTTAAAGACGTCTGTTATTGCTCCGGTGTTGAGCGAGTCGAGGACCCACCTTAGGATGTAGATCAGTCGGGTATCTTACCGTGGTGTGGCAACTGCCGGTTGTAGGCACCATAGTGGCTGATGTTCGCTGCCACCTCTCCATCCTTATACCCCCCACTTCGTCTCAAGCGCTATCGCCACCAACCTCCATTGGTCTTCTAATTAGTTTGCGGCGACCATGTCATGCTCTCATCCGCCGGTGGGTATTCCTTCGGCTACTGCCACTACAACAACTTGCACCGCCACTGTGTGGATCATTTCAGTGGCTCCGGTCGTCGGTTGCCACCCCTCGGGGGGGGGGGGGAGGGGGTATTGTGTTCGAGTGATGCTGCTTCAGCCACCATAAGCGCTGCGGTTCCACCGCTGCTACCGCCTTCCTGGGTTGCTACCGTCGTCGCCGCCTACCACAGGTAGGTGTTGGGTTTGTTTTTCGAGCAAGGGTTGCTGGTTGGTGAGTGTGCTTGACTGGAAACCACAAGAAATCACTACCACCATTGTGAGGTGGTGGCTGCCATCCCAAGTTCATTGTTGTTACTGCTGTGAGCCACCAGGTGGGTGGCTAGAGTGTATAGTGAAGTCTAAAGTGCATATACGTGTGTTATTTCTTTTGTGTGTCTGTCGTGAGTGGTTTTGTCTGGCTGGAAAATTAAGAACTGCCGCCACCACCACCACCACCGTAAGGTGGTGGCTGCCACCATACACCACCGTGTGTATGTGTGCGTGTTAGTATGTGTGTGTGTGTGTGTTTATTTGAGATTTAGCATTGTAAAGTATAATTACAAATTAGAATAATGAAAGGAAAACTGAAAACCACCACATTGAGGTGGTAGCTGCCGCCACCGGCCGCCGTGTCGGGTGGCGGTGTGCTTAGTTGTGTTAGGATTGCTTTTAGGATGTTTGGACAAAGGACTAAAACCCTAGTGGGCCTATTAAAACCTAATGGGCCCAATGAATCCCTAATGGACCTAAAAGCCCAAACATGTGACTAATGGGTGTAATAAACCCTAATTGACCTAAGGAAAACCCTAATGGGATTAAGGACTTGGTTTTGGGCCTATTGGGCTATGTTGGGATTGGAAACCCTAATTAGGGTTTAGAAAACCCTAATATTGGACTTATAGGCTTGGACTTATCTGGACCCATATTTGGGCCATGGGAATGGAATTTTATAGTAAGCCCAATCATACCATATGATTTGTCTAGTAGAGTGATGAACTTAATAGATTAAGTCCTTAATGGATTAAGTCCTTAATGGGTTAATTGAGAAACACTTAACCCTAATTGTCATTTTATGTGAAACCCCAATTTCACTTGGGTTTATTATTGGGCCTTTTTATTGGGCCTTGATGACTAGATTATTAATAGGCCATCCAAGATCAAGCAAATGGACTAGAATAATTAATGGGCTTTGAGGTGAGGCCCATATGAGGGGTGGGGCCCAATTTGGAAAATTGGGCCATAGTTTGGGCCTTTATGATTATGTGATATTGGGCCATTAGAATGTGGAATGTTGGACTGGACTAAATGGTTGGGCCTTATGGTAAGAACATGTAAAGGTTTGGGCCTAATTTGGAAAATTAGGCCATATGTTGGGCTTTGACTCATAGTTGACTTTTGGGCTTTGGGCTTGAATAAAGCTAAGTTAAGGGTAAAGTAGTATCTACCCCCAAGTATGTATTCATGGTTATGTGTTGGAACCCAATTATTGTTTGGGTGATGTTTTGATATTGACAGTTCAGGAATCTGTCGTTTAGCGGTGGGGAGGTTATGTCTATGGCACTTCAGCAGTGTGAGGTGAGTTACCTTCTAGTAGAAGTGGGTCTAAGGCACCAAGGCCGACCCACTAGTAGTTGATTATAGTTGAGAAGATTGTATTTGTGATAATTGTTTGGTTTTCTATTACTTGATGTGTTATATGTGCCTGTATATTATGTTCTATGTGATAGTGGTAGTAGGAGGGAAATAGTCCCCCGAGCGGTTGTTAGGATCGAAGGGTAGGTCTGATACGCCAGATATGTCTGACATCATGTTTATGATATGTTATTATGTGATAGTAGTGGTGGGTGAATAGTCCCCGTGACCGGGTGAGATAGACCGGAGGGTAGGCAGGCACCCCAGAATGGCTTGACACGGGTAGTCAGCACCCCATAATGGCTTGACACGGGTAGTCAGCACCCCTGAATGGCTTGACATAGGTAGGTCGGGCACCCCTGAATTGTTCGACAGTAGGTATGCTATGTGGTATGATGGGGGAACTCACAAAGCTTCATGCTTATAGTTTTCAGTTTTGGTTTCAGGTACTTTGTTTTCAAAGGAAAGGAGCCGGCTCGATCGCATCGCATCACACTATGGTTTTTCCGCACATGAGATCTTTGGGATCACACTCTGATATTGTTTATGATAACGTGTTTTGATTATTTCAACTTTGGTTTTGACATGACATGATATGATGGATGCTTCTTATACTGTTGGTTTTATAATAACTTATTTAAAAATTGAAAATTTTGGCCTTGAATTTTGGGATGTTACAAGTTGGTATCAGAGCCTTGGTTTGAGGGATTCGGGCACACTCTCGGGTGTGTCTGAACTCAAACTAAGGACTTGGTATGAAAATTTTGAAAAGAAAATCAATTTATAAAAGAGTATGAAAAGAATTTGAAAAGAGAAAAGAACTTCGAAAAGAACAAGCTGTGTGATGCGTGCAATCAGCCGAGCTCAAGTAAGTTTTCCCCAAGATACCCATACATGTTATCTTATGTCATTCTATGATATGATATGATTATGAGAACTGCATGCTAGATTACGGCTAAGGATCTAGGAAGAAGCCTTATACGCCTGTTGTATGTGCTTGTAGACCTGCATGCTAGTACCGATCAGTCAGTGATCGGATAGACTGTTTAGGTTATGCCTGATTGTATGAGCCTTTGATTTGCATGTATAGATTCCTGAGTAGTGGATAGAAAGGTTTGGTTGGAATATGATGGTTATATTTTCCATTGTTTAAATGTTGTTTGCTTTGTGCTTTATGGGACTCTTAGTAATGTGAGCTAGATATATTCATGAGGTACCTAGTTGACATTACTGGGAATCTTTCAGCAGCTGAGGATTGGGTGAGTTCGGGAACGTAGGAAAGCCTAAGATACGTTTCAGTGGGTTAGTAGTGAGGCACAGTGAGACTTGGGTGTACCAGTTTGAGGAAGTGACTTGGAGGATTCGGGAGGATTGCGGAGGAAAAGTATAGATAGGTGTGGAAGGTAGTATTGGGCCCGTACTACTGAAAGCACAGGATCCATACTCGAATCCGTGAGAGTCTTGGAGAATCTGAGAAGCTTCAGGGAAGAGTTTGTGACTTGGTTTGGGGACAAAGGATGTTCCAGTTGTTGCAGCTTAGCCATTGGCAAGCGAGCTAGCGGGCGTGACAGGGTGTTAGACCTTGAGGGATATGATGTCCAAGAAGTTGCAGATGCGAGATTGATTTGGATTGCTTTGAGAAGAGGGGTTCGTGCTAGGTACATATAGTAAAGGGTCCCTGGAAGAGACGATGATTTCTGATCATCAGGTGAAAGGCCAGCATGGCTGGAATCAGTGTAGCACGTACGGGATAGTGCACAAGGGAGTTTGTTGCTCCAAGGGTTTAGGCTGCTACAGGTGTGGTAGGTTTGGTCATGTCAGCAAAAGGTGATAAGGATTCTTGGATATATTTGGATCTTTGGAATGTCAGTTTTGTATGGTGTTAAGCACCCAAGAACGAAACTCAGATTTGGGGTTCCGGCTCAGGAGCAGGGTTTGAACCAGTCGATGTGCGATCGCACAAGTTCATCTCATCGGAGATTACTTACAGAGTTATGGGAATGGACCTCAGTGGTCTTTCGTTCAGACAAGGAAGGGATGTAGTGAGCTCTTGACGTTCGTCTTGGGGCCGTGCGAGCTAAATTTGTCGCAGGAAGTTAGGGGTTCCATTGAAACCCAAGGTCTGTGGATCCTTAGAATCCTTTGAGAAGGAAGATCCTATAGTTAGTTCCCGACATTAGGATCACAATTTCATCAAATGTTTGTGGGTATGTTATGTTCTGCTACTTCTGAGTGGATATTAGGAAGCTGTATTGCTTCAGAATTATGAGTGAGTTTGGATAAGCCAAATCTCGGGTCAGTTTTCGGCTAGTGTTTGGGTTATCAAGGATCGTATATGTCATCCTGCATGCCGAAGAGTCCTTGATGAACCCATAGAGGGACGCATATTGCGGAGTGGGTTTTGCATAGACAAGTATCATTCCGGATCTTGTTGGGATCTGTGCAAGAGTCTTATTAAAGGATACTCGGTCAGTGTTAAAGTGATAGTTCTTTAGTGAAGTTAGCATCCAATGGCTCTATCATGGTTCGGGTATGGTCGATAATTGTCTATGCATGAACTTTGGAGTTCAATGCACTACCGTTTCTAGGGAAGGATTGGTAGCATGAAGATTGTGGATTCAGTTGTGAATGTTAGACGTATGGGTGTTCGGTCATTGGATGTTCAAGAGAATGGTATTTTCGCATGGGTTGTGTTTGGTAGAGTTCATTGATGCTGCAAGATTGAAGGTGGGGACGAGAGTTTGTCAGTTGGAATGAAGATTGAGGCCTCCGGTTGTCAGCATTGGATGTGGATTGAGATGTCAGACTGGACCAGATTTCAAGAGTACTCATCAAGATTTCCGGGTATGGGTGATCTTAAGGTTTAACTGATGATTAATCACTAGCATTGGTAAGCATAGGTTTTCATCAGTGGGATACTAGAAAGCGAGAAGGATTGGGAATCCTTCAATTCTCGCAGGCAGTCAAGACTTAGTTGAATCTAAGTGGGGGAGAGACTTTTGTAAAGTCCTCCAAATGTGAGTTCTGGTTGCGCGGGGTGCAATCTCTTGGGCACCTTGTCAACCATAAGGGTATTCTAGTCGATCCGGCCAAGATAGAGGTCATGATGCAGTAGGGGATTCCGAGGTCTCCATCTGAGATTCGGAGTTTCCTGGGTCTATCACGTTATTATCGAAGATTTATACGAGACCTCTCCATGATTGTGGTTCCTTTCACCCAATTGACCAAGAAGTTGGTAGCCTTTCGCTGGGGGCCTGAGCAGTAGGCAGCCTTCGAGACTCTCAGACAGTGGTTGTACAAGACACCGATTCTCACCCTTCCAGAGGGTGTAGATGATTTAATGGGTTACTGTGACACTTTGATCACGAGTATGGGTACAGTACTGATACAGTGGGGTCACGTGATAGCAGGTTGCGGGAACCATGTTAGAGTTCTGGTTAGGACTCAAGTTCAGTGGTGTGTTAGGTTGAGTGCGTGTTTGACCTAGTTTGGAAAGTGTTATAAGACTACGGGGGTAGCCATAGCATTCACTAGTGGTCAGTTAGTATGGAAAGTGTTGTAAGACTACGAGGGTAGCCGTAGTATTCACTAGTGGTCAGTTAGCATGGGAAGTGTCGTAAGTCTGCAGGTGTAGCCGTAGCGTTCACTAGCAGTCAGATAGTATTAGAGTGTTATAGGTCTGAGGGTGTAGCTGTAGCATTCACTAGCAGCCAAACAGTGTTAGAGTGGTGTAAGTTTTGCGGGTTTAGCCATAGCAATCACTAGCAACCAAATAGTGATAGAGTGTTGTAATTCTGCGGGTGTAGCCGTAGCATTCACTAGGTTGGTAGATAGCATGAGTGCGTTGTTAGGATGCAGAAGCAACAGTAGCACCCACTAGTTCAGCAGTAGTGAGGATATGGAAATCCACGTACTAGATTTCAGGATTACCCAATTGATTAGATCTGGTTTAGCCAACGATACGACAGTTGGAACGTCACTACAGTTATGAGATTGGGGAAGCAATGGATTTCTTAGGTTCGTATATGATATAAGGCTACTGTTGGTCATGGAGCCATCACTTTTAGCCTTGGGTTTGGTGATGTCAGGATTCGACACATGGAAGCGATTGGTTAGATCATAAAGTTGTTAGAGTCACAGTGGCATGATAACTAGTTGTAACTAGTTCCAGAGAAGGATTTTGTTCAAAAGTCGTGTGAGGCGACTAAGTGGGAGTCCTTTGGCTCCGCATCCGGGCTGGAACCCGGTATTTCAGATGATTGGTGAAAAAATTGAGACCAGGGAGGTCTCGGTAGATTTTGGCAAGCAGCCATGTTGCAGCATACTGCTTTAGGCAGTTTAGTGTTCGGGTAGTTTCAGCGTTTTGGGCAGCATTAGTATTTGTGTTTTAGGTTGCAAGTACGAACGAAATAGCTGGTTGATTGGGAAGTGACAAGTCACTCACAACGGGATTAGCTGAGCCTTAGCCAAGTATAAGTGATCTACATGGATAACTAGGTCTGTGATCCTGTTTTACAGTAGGAACCTCAAACTATTAGAAGTTGAGTAGACAGTTGAGGGATAAACAGACTGGATTTGTCGATGATGATTCTGTATGAGTGGTCTGTTAGGGATTCATACCATCTCAAGACAACAGATTTTAGACGGAGTGGATGTGATCTTGTTGTGAGGAATTCATTCATCTGCGGATTTCAGGGCTTTGCGAAGATTGGTCACGGCTACCATGGGAAGGCTACGGTGTGACTAGGATGGTGACCATGTCACTAGAATGGTTGGGCGTGTAAGAAATGGTAAAGAATGATTTCGAGGATGAAATCTAATTTAAGTGGGGGTGTTGTAATACCTCGTTTATTTATTTAATAAATACATAAACTAATGAGCAAATAGTACCCCTAAAATAAATAATTATATGTAAAAGGATGGTCTCCCAAGGCTAACTGTCATAAATTTAGAAGTTAAGGGCTAAATCGTAAATTCTAGATCTTAATTGAAAAGAATTTGTCAAGCAAGGGGTGGTTTTGTAAATTATGGATTAGTTTTGTAAAGATTTTAGAAGATGGGGGTTGTCTAGTAAATCTAGACTTATTATGAAAGAAATTTCTGGATTCAGGGTTTACATGGTAAATATTGGCCTTGCTTTGAAAGAAAATGTGAAGAGAGGGGCTATTCTTAGCATTATGGAAAAAAAATTTAGGACCGGGTATGTATACTATGTGTCGCCTTTATCAAACCCTAAACCTAAAGAATTAGCTTCAGCCGCCATCTTCACCACTCTCACTCCCTTCGCCGCTGCTCTATCTCCAAGATCTTTTCCAGCCGACAACGAAGCCAAGAGCCACCAAGTTGAAGACGTCCGTTATTACTCTAGCGTTGTGCAAGTCGAGGACCCACCTTAGGATGTATATCAGTCAGGTATCTCACCGTAGTGTGGCTACTGCTGGTTGTAGGCACCATAGTGGTTGACGTTATCTACTACCTCTCTATCCTTATACCCCCCACTTCATCTCCAGCGCTGTCGCCACCATCCTCCATTCGGCTTCCGATTAGTTTGCGGCCGCCATGTCAAGCTCTCATCCGCCGGCGGGTATTCCTTCGTCTGTTGGCACTACAACAACTCGCACCGCCGCTGTGTGGATCGTTTTAGTGGCTCCAGTCGTCGGTTGCCACCCAGGGGGAGGGGTTATTGTGTTTGAGTGATGCTTCTTCAGCCATTCTAAGCGTTTTGGTTCCACCGCTTTTGCCACTTTCCTGGGTTGCTGCCGTCATCGCCGCCCACCACAGGTGGGTGTTGGGTTCGTTTTCCGAGCAAGGGTTGTTGGTTGTTGTGTGCTTGACTGGGAATCACAAGAAAACACCACCACCACTGTGAGGTGGTAGCTGCCATCCTAAGTTCATTGTTGTTGCCGGTGTGAGCCACCAAGTGGATGGCTGGAGTGTATAGTGAAGTCTGAAGTGCATGTGTGTGTGTTATTTCTGTTGTGTGTGTGTGTCGTGAGTGGTTTTGTTTGGCCGAAAAATTAAGAACAGCCACCACCACCACCATGCACCAGCATGTGTATGTGTGTGTTAGTAGGTGTGTATGTTTATTTGAGATTTAACATTGTAAAGTGTAATTACAAATTGGAATAATGAAAGGAAAATTGAAAACCACCACCGTGATATGGTGGCTGCCGCCACCATCCGCCGTGTGGGGTGGCAGTGTGCTTAGTTGTCATGGGATTTCGTTTTGGATGTTTGGACAAAGGACTAAAACCCTAATGGGCCTATTAAACCCTAATGGGCCCAATGAAGCCCTAATTGACCTAAAAGCCCAAACATGTGACTAATGGGTGTAATAAACCCTAATTAACCTAAGGAAAACCCTAATTGGCTTAAGGACTTGGTTTTACACCTATTGGGCTAAAATGGGATTGGAAACCCTAATTAGGGTTTAGAAAATCCTAATATTAGACTTATGGGCTGATATTTGCATATTTAGTCTTATATTAAACATAGATTTTTATCATTTATTAGCTAAATTATCGCATTTCATGGACAAAAGATACTTAAAAGTGCTTGTATTATGTTTTCAGTCCAAAGTTGAAGCTTGGAAGCGAAAGGAAGCAGGAGAAGCGGTTTGGAGCTTGGGAATTGAACAAAGACGAAAAACCACCAAAAACAACACCCACTCAGCGAGTAGGGTCGCCTAATCGGCACGTCCGAGCGAATGATCGAGAATATAATGAAAAGATAAGGACTTCATGACTTACCGTACACGGGATTTAAGTAATGGACTCAGCGAGTCAGACATGGACTTGGCGAGTCGGGTCGAATCTATATATACAGCTTTCTAGATCAACATTCGACATTCTGGAACTCTTGGGGAGAAGTAATCTGCGAATCAGAGTCAGGAGAGACCTGAAGAACGAAGATACAACCTAGAATTCACCCCCGAAGGAGATTTGAGGCAAATCTACATCATTCTACTTAATCTTTTGTTTTCCATTATGGCTAGACAATTAGAATTCGTTTTTATGCTGTTTATTACCTCAAACATGAGCTAAAACTCTTAAACTTCTGTTCGGAGATACGGTATTGATACTATGGATTGATTATTATGGTAGGATTAATTCAATGTTGGTGATTTTGTTGATTTTAGCTTGTTAATGAACCTTATGTGTGGATGATAACTATTTTTCTGTTAATAGTCAGATAATTAGATAGTATGAACTTCTTTTAATTATCAACCTCATATGTTATGTGACCACTTTGTCATATGTCTAGGATTAATGAACATGAAACTAGAATTAATATGAAAAATAGGTAAATTCATGTGTGAGCTTGTATGATGACCATCAACAAGAAGTTAACTAAAGGACCAAATTAGTTAGCTTTTACAAGTCTAAATTAACCCATATAAATAATCTAGTGAATTAAATTAAATTAGACAACTAATCACTGTTTGAGTTAGTTTGTTCTCTAAGGATTAGTGCAGCGAATGTGAATCTAATTAATTGAATCGGTAACCAATAGAAGAATTAATCCATTACACTATTACCATAATATCAACCATAGGATCAATTGAGTTTAACTAAACAGAAGTCCTTCTCATTATTTAATGTAGTTAAATCTTTGCTTTTCTAGTTTTTTTAGTGATAGTAGTAAGTTTCTAGTCTTGTAAAACTAGATAAAAACCCATACTTATCAGTTAATTTAGATAAAATTCGTTTTTAGTTTTAATTTACCGTTCCCTATGTTCGATACCTTACTTATTCAGCTTTACCACAATTGATAGGTCCACTGCCTTTGTGTGTTTATTTTATAATTAAAAGTAGGTTTAAAACTAGTTGGTTTTACACACATCAAGTTTTTGGCGCCGTTGCTGGGGAACGGTTCTAAATAGTTAATTTTATTTGCTAACTGTTATCATTTTATTTTATTTTATTTGTTGATTGATTTTTTTTATTTAGTTTAATTTTTATTTTTATTTTTATTTATTATGTATTTTCCAAATCTCGATGCTCTTGATGCTTTTCTTGAGGAAGTAGTACAGGAAATTGAGCAAGAAGATGAAGAGTATGACTCAGATTAAGATTTTAAGAAATTTGGAAGATTGTTAGATAACATCTTGTCTAACGAACAAGAACAATTTGAGTCACAAGAGCTAGATTTACAAGATGATGAATTTAATCCAGAAAGAGATTTGGAGGAGCTGGAAAGGTTGCTAGCAGAGAGGTCAGACGAAGAACAAGAACAAGCTGAGTTGCAGCAACGAAGCTGTGGTTTGACCATTACCACAACATGGCCCCCTGTATTTTCAGTTTGTGTTTCAAAGCATTGGGTGACGATTCCAACTTTGGAGAAAGTTCTGAAGCGCGATCCATTTCTGATTAGTATCCAATCGGTCCCAACCCTTGTCAGAATTCTTGGGATTTATGTATTCAAGCTTGTTTGGCCAATTTTAGAAGAAAAGAGCCAAATTTTACAAATTGGTCCAAAGAAGATATTCAATGCAATGGATGGATTGGCGTTGAGTTTATTGGAAGTTTATTAAGTTGGGAGTCCAGCTCAAGCCTCGCACAAAAAAAGCGCTTGCGGGAGGCAACCCGTCATTAGAGTTTGCTTTTCTTTTTCTTTTAAATTTCTAGTATTTATGGATAATATAGGAATTTTTATTTTGATGCTTGTTTTCCTTTTTATTACGTGGTTTTGTCTTTGATGTTTTCAGAAGCTAGGGTGATATTAGACCGAATTCTTAAAGCGTGAGGGAATTAAAGTGAGGGGTCGAGTCGTTTACGAGAAGATTAGAAGACTTTGAGAGATATGTTGAGTCTGATGTTTATATTTGATTAAAAAGAGTCTCGTCCTTGAAGAAAATGAGGAGTAGTATTACATTGATACTCTCCTTGAACACAAAATTATAGATGAGGCAGAAAGAAGAAAAGACCTGATCAGAATCAAGAACTCGTCGAGTGCATAATACTAACTCGATGAGTCCAAGCGAAAAATCACGATTTCTGCAAGTATACCGATTCAACTCGGCGAGTTTACTATTAACTCGACGAGTTACTCCTTCTCTTACCTTCAAGATTGGCGATTTGATTCCATTCGACATGGGCATTGTCTATATTTTTGAAGTTCATTTTAGAGCATTTCCAAGAAGCTTTTTCCTCGATATTTTGGAGCTGGAAACCACACGAGACAAATGACACCCAATGCATGGATGAGCTGTTCCTATGTCTAAAGTCAGCTGAAGATGGAGCTTTAAATGAAGAAGTTCAACCTCGCAACTACTATCCCAGGGGAGTTTGTTCTAATTCCCTCTTTATTTTATTGTTCTTTATCATGCATAATATGCAATGGGGACATTGCATAAATTATGTGTGGGGTAGGGGGTTTGTTACATTAGTCAAAATTTTAGTTAAATTTTGAAAATTTTGAAACTTTTGCATTAAAATTGCTACAGCTAATTTAGAAAATTTTGGTAAAGCAATTAGGGATCATGCTAGTATTATATTTCATGATTCCATGAAGACCCAAATGTTTAGTTAAGCCTATATACGTTCTAGTACATTTGTGGCTTCCTTATTCCAGTGAAATCATGAGACCAAAACATGACCTTGCTTAGCCCGAGGGATGCAATATGTTTAGCATCATGTAATAGAAATGTATCCAGGAAAATTATTATCGTTAACCAATAAAGGTTGAAGTTGAGCGCCCCTGCTTAAGCATGTAGGGTTTTGAGTGAAAAAAAGTGAGGTACATGTAAAAAAAAGAGAGAATTACAAGAAAAAGTTTGAAGAATTTTTGGAGCATGAAAGTTAAGTATGAAATTAGAAGATCGAAAATTCCGAAGAAATTTAAAAAGTTGAAGATACCAAAAATCAAACAACAATGTGGTGAATTCAAGGAAATAAAATATCAAATGTCAAAGAAATAAAGAATTCCAAAGAGCTCCAATGTGGTATCATAAATTGTAATTATCTGGATTATGTATGCTTGGGTTGCTCAACCAAAAATACCTTTTGGTTAAGAGGTTTTCTGAGGATGGATTCGGAGGGATGCATAAAATGAGCATAGTTCGGGGTGAGTGGGCAAATGTTTATGAGGATTGTGAGTATTTGGAGTATGGGGGTCCTTAGGAAAAATTTTATACACAAATGCATGCGTTGCAGTCATGACATAATGGCTGGGTTAGATTGGAGTTTTCATATGTGATTCTAATGTGTTAAAATTCGGTTTTCTTGGGGCCATGCAAAAGTCAAGTGTGGGGTATTTTGATATTTGCATATTTAGTCTTATATTAAGCATAGATTTTTATCATTTATTAGCTGAATTATCGTATTTCATGGACAAAAGATACTTAAAAGTGCTTGTATTATGTTTTCAGTCCAAAGTTGAAGCTTGGAAGTGAAAGGAAGCAGGAGAAGCGATTTGGAGCTTGGGAATTGAACAAAGAAGAAAAACCACCAAAAACAACACCTACTCGGCGAGTAGGGTTGCCTACTCGGCAAGTCCGAGCGAATGATCGAGAAGATAATGAAAAGATAAGGACTTCATGACTTACCGTACACAAGATTTAAGTTATGGACTCAGCGAGTCGGACATGGACTCGGCGAGTCGGGTCGAATCTATATATACGACTTTCTAGATCAACATTCGACATTCTGGAACTCTTGGAGAGAAGTAAGCTGCGAATCAGAGTCAGGAGAGACCTGAAGAACGAAGATACAACCTAGAATTCACTCCCGAAGGAGATTTGAGGCAAATCTACATCATTCTACTTAATCTTTTGTTTTCCATTATGGCTAGATAATTAGAATTCATTTTTATGCTATTTATTACCTCAAACATGAGCTAAAACTCTTAAACTTCTGTTTGGAGATACAGTATTTATACTATGGATTGATTATTATGGTAGTATTAATTCAATGTTGGTGATTTTGTTGATTTTAGCTTGTTAAAGAACCTTATGTGTGGATGATAACTATTTTTCTGTTAATAGGCAGATAATTAGATAGTATGAACATCTTTTAATTATCAACCTCATATGTTATGTGACCACTTTGTCATATGTCTAGGATTAATGAACATGAAACTAGAATTAATATGAAAAATAGGTAAATGTTGGATTAGTGTCTAAGTCCATAACCATTTTGGTATGTACTTGACCCGATGGTGCATGGTCCTTTTGGGTTGCCTTCACCAAAGCAACTTGATTGGAGAAATAAATAAGTAGAGAGAGAGGTGATTATGATTTATTAATATGTTATAAGAATAATATATTACAGGAGAAATCATATTTGTTTAATTAATATTGGCCAATAATTAATTAGGAATTAATTTTGTGATCAAGTGTAATTAATTAAACTAGAGGGGCTGATTTGTAATTATGTGATAGTTATAAAATAAGGTAAGGATTATCTTATTATTAGGTTGGACGAATTTAAGGTGATAAGGCCTTAGAATTCGACTATGATAAGGATTCAAGGATTATCTTATGGGTTGCTTTGTGAATAAGCAACTAGATAAGGATAATGACTGAAACCCTATCTCTACACCTATATAAAGACCCTAAGGCTCATGAATTCGAAAATCCCTTCCCAAGGAGTCCTAAGGACGAATTTTTAACCTCTCTCCTTTCTCTTTATACCTTCTCCATTTGCTCTTGGTGTTTGTAAGCCATTAGAGGAGTGACACTTGTGACTCTAAGCATTCCAAAGTCAAATCAAGGAGATTTGGGATTGTTATTGCTACATAACAATCAAGGTAATATCTTAAATCTAATTATATGTTAATATCGATTTCTATATGCTAGAATTAGGGTTTATAGTCTTGGATTCAAAACATGTACAATAGAGAAACCTAGATCCAAGCATTAGGGTTTGTATGAGCACATAGGATGTCTTATGACCAAAACCCATCAACTTGACCCGATGGTTTCAATTGTATTGATGCATTGCATATCTAAAAAAATTCGATTTTTGGTGTTCTAGAGGCTGGACTCGCCGAGTCCATAGCTGAACATGCGAGTCCAGGGTGACTTGACGAGTCCAGGCTTGACTCGACGAGTCAACTCGTCAGATAATGCTTATCTCGGGATTTCTTGTTGTTTTTGCATATGGATAGTTACCTTATCATGTTAGATCAATATTAATCCGATTATATGATATATTTGACTATATTTTTGATCTAAATGAAGATATTTATCAATTAATAAGATAATTGTTTCCTTATAAGATAATTGATTAATTATTTTGAGTAAATTGATAAATTGTTTTGCAAGAAATCATTAAATAAATCAAATATGGATAATTATGTTATTAAATGTTAATTTAAAATTATTTTTTATTTGATCCTTGTTGTTATGAAAAGTTTCATATTTTCCCCTTTAGGTTTTATAGTTTAAATTTGAACCCATAAGTTTTGAAGTTTTGAAATTTAAATAGTTAAAACCCTAATGTTTTGAGAAAGGTTTCAAAACTTGCCCTCAAGTTTTGGAATTTAAAAGTTGATTAAAAGTTAATTGGGAATGTTAAATTCTAAAACCCTAGTAATGTTTTGAAAAGTTCAATTTACACCCTTATGGTTTTATTAATTAATTAAGGTGTATAATTAAAAGAAGTTTAATAAATCCATAAAAGTTTAGGTTTGCAATTTAATTGAATTAAAAGTATAATTGTTAAATTTGACCACCTATTATTTTAAAAGTGTAAAATGCACCCTATACTATATATATAACATTAAAGGTCTAACATTATATATGTATGAGTAAAAGTCAGTCTTACCGTTAGTAGGCCTCATTCATGAAGCTGGTCTATAAGGGGTGTTTAAGGAAATTGCCTATAAAATGGCGATTGAATGGGTATCCACTCTTACCCACCGCACTCTTGACTAGTGGAGGGTCGTTAGCCGAACGGGTAGGATAGGACGAAACCTTCCATTATAAGTATAATGAAATACAAAGTAACTAAATGTTTTTCTAATTCCCAATCTTGATTACTCGGCAAAAGTGAATTGATGCAATTCCATGAAATTACACTTTGTGCCCTTGCGAAGACGTTAGTGGAGCGTGTGTGGTTTACCGGCACACTAAATGGTTCTAAGCAAAGGTAGCAAAGGGTGACTCAATGTTTGTCATAGTTCGGTGGAGCGTGTGTGGTTTACCGGCACATCGAATAGGTGATTGTAACATGTGAGGGCACCATGTAAGTTTGCATGGTTATTCAGACCCGCTTTGTGATCCTGGGCATCCCAGTCACAAACAAGAGGGGCATATCGAGATTTAAACATGCGATTGAAATGGTCAATGAATCTCAAAGGATCTAGGAGTTTTCATAGATTTAAAACTTAAATTTCTTTTTCGTTTTTCATGGTGGAAATTAGTGAATCGTCATTCACTTACCTTCAAATATTATGCAACTAGATTATGGCATCCCTTTTCTAGGTTGTAGCATATTGTGTTGGGTCCTAGCCTTAGTATCTCATTTGGGTGATTTACTAAGGACTCAATCGATCAACTAACTTGAATTTTTTTTCTCCCATTTTGTAGATGTCAAAGTTTGACAACTATGGTCTTCCCAAATCCCGTGGAACAAGCATTCCACATGAAGATGATATTCCACGATTCGATCGAGGAACAAGAAATCATGCTTCACTTCCTCCTCCTCCTCCAATTATTCTCCCTAACCCACAAGATTGTAAAATTGAAAGGTTCAATATCACTCAAGCCCTTTTGGCAAGTAAACTTAAAGAAGGAAAGCCGGTGTGTGCACACGTCTTAGGGATGAAGTCACACATTGATAGATTAAGAATGATGGGATCCGTTGTCGGTGAAGAGATGGCTGTTGATTGGGTTCTTCAGTCACTTCCTAACTCGTATAGTGAGTTCGTAAGAGAGTACTATATGATGAACCACAACGTGAACCTTATTGATCTCACACATATGCTTATTGCTGCTGAATCAGCAATGGTTTGGCGCAATAGAAAAGCGAAGTTGATTGGTGAATCTGCCTTCAAGACCTCTATGGATATAGACAATGGCGATGAAAGACATGCAATGTTCGAAAATTTTGATCATAAGAGAAAGGCGATGTCTAAAGTAGTTCCATGTGTTGTTCCAAAAGGAGTCAATTTGCTTTTATTGTCAAGAGAAGGGGCATTGGAGATGAAGTTACCCTATTTACCTAAGAGATCTAAGAGATGGGAGAGTCAAAAGTATGACTACGCTTCAGGTAAAATCCACTATCTAACTCCGTTAAGTTCCTATTCATTGATTCTTAATACATGATGTGATAAGATTGCATTTGAATGTTTTGAAGGATCGGTGAAAAGAAAGGAAGCTTGATAAGAGAGCAAGATGAATCTAATCACAAGAGATGGATCTTGATCGCATGGACTTGAAGATTGGATTTTGAGCTTAGATAGTTATGATAGAGTTGTTAGAAATTTTCCTTTTACATAGTTTTCAATAGATTTTGCATTGTAAGGACAAATATTTTTCCGCTGCTTTTATAAATAAAATAAATTTTGTTTGACTTATTTATTTATTTGTTTACTTCCTTGCAATGAAATCATTATGAAAATTGATGTTTGCATATTTCTACAACGAATGGATATGATTCTTAGTTAGGTTATTTATGGAAATGTCGAGAATTTACCAAATCGAGAGAGTTTCTCATCGCCCAAATTTCAATTGGACTGAAATTTGGAATCACGCAACTTGGTTGCATGATGAATGAGAAATTTCATATTTGGAAATTAGACAAATTCGTTGACAAAGTGTCAAGTGAAGGACTAGGAGATCGAGTACACAAAGTTGTGTGTTGATCAAGTTCACCATAAGAGTAACAAAGATATTCGTCATGATTTACTAAAGGCTTAGTAAATATGATTACACTTACAAGATTAAGTATAATTCGGAATTGATTAAATGGGTTTAAATCAATAGCAAAACGAATAAGAATCAAGTAGGCAGAAAGATAAAAGTTTCTCAATTCTAAGAAGAAGGGAGAGTACAATTGCATGTCTAAGTAGAGGAATCAAGAATTGAAGAAATGGTTAAATCAAAAGTCAATCATAATTCGTTCCAATAACAAGTCTTAAAGTTAAGATTGTGACAATGAGTGAAAAGTATTAAAGGTTTATAACATTCATCAAATGTGGAAAGTTGTGATGTCTTGAATAAGACAAAGATCGACTAGGACCAATTTATGAAGTGTTCTGATAAAAACTACACTAACTCTTGAATATTTGTTTGTCAAGAAATGTTTATTGACAAAAGAATCTTATATGTCAAGGAGTCAGTGGGAGTCTTATTGGTCTGGAAAGGTTTCAAGAACAAATCAAATAAACCTTATCAATCATCACTAGCACACGAGTTGAGGTTTACAACCTATTGTGTTGAAAATATTTTGATTCTGTGCTGTTCCAATTGAGTTAATTATGCATGTGAGTCCTATGAGTTCTCATCTTGAACGCATAAAAGGCAAGGCACCTTAATCAATGAAAGATACATTGATAGGAAAAGGTGAGCTGCTTAACTACTTGGAAGACGTGGTGGGCAGCTGTGCTACCATAAGGCAAGAAATCAAGATTAAAAAAGGCTCGGTCCATATGAGTTTGAATTTGTCGTCAACTTTGGTTTTAACAAATTCACATGGATAAGAACAAATACACCATTTAAATCTAAGTGTCATAAGATTTCCTCCTTCATGAAAATGATTGTGAGGAAATGCTTTCACTAAGAAAGATTTTAAGAAGATAGTGATTGTAAAATTGCATTCTCGAATTTGATCATGGTTATGGTATCCCTTTCCATAATTTGAATTGTGAGGTTTGGCAATTAGTCTTAATTGTTAAGACACACATATGAACTATCTAAGGCAAAGGTGTATAAGTTCAAGAAGCCTTGATAAAAGATTATCAAAGCACTAAGTATTAGAAACATGGACTTAAGAAATTCAATAGGTATTGTCTTTCTGAAAGTTAAGATGTTTATGAATACATGTCGAAGCTAGTGGGAGCATAACTGTTATGTTTTATAGTAATCATCATGATAGTGGGAGCATAAAAGTTATGATTGTATGATTATTATGGAAAGTATTGCAAGTTGGCAATATTAATTATAGAAAAACAAGAGTTATACCTTGCAAAGTCGTAAGGGTAGTAAAGTTGTTTTGCTATAATTAAGGGAGAGAATATTATGCTTCATTTCAAATCTAAAGGATTAGGTTGTGAAACGTTAATAGATTTAGTCAAAGGTACATAGTGTGTTCTTAAAATTTTGATTATGATTACGACATTACTCTTCACAATTCGAATTTTGAGAACATAGCAAATAAAACATTGTGCATCATGTCCCATACGCTTCGGGTATAGGATCGATTGCAAATGCTTTAATGTTTGACCATTCTTAAATTTTCCAAATGTCTAGCGCATTTAGAGGGAAAAGGGACTAGAATCGATTTTGACTAAAATAACTAAACAACTATCAAAGAACAATCCAAAGTTCGACGAGGATTGGTTGCTTGTGAGTAGTTGGAAGCATCGTATTAATGGAGCATATTGACATTGTGATGAATAGAAAAGATTATATTAAGAAATGAGTTGTCATATGGTAAGTATGGAAATGTATCTATATTGGGAAGTAAATATTGAAAATCTATGTCTAGATTAGAAACTTTTATGCAAAAGGATGTTCAAAGGAATGTACTTTGAGAGAGATACATCATATCTAAGGAATTGTCTTGTAACAATTTCCGATAAAAGGTTTTGTAATATCATTGGCAATAGTCTTTGTGACTTTGATGCAGTGACATTACAAAAGGATCGTTGCATAAAGTGTTAGAATCTAGCATATTCTATAAGTAGCAATAATTTGATATTCTTACACTTATGAAAAAGGATTTGGAGTTGTAAAATGAGAATGATTGGAAATGTGTTCAATTTGTCTATTTCAAAAAAGTAAGAACCATAGGTAAACATTGTGTGCATGCTAGGAGCATGGGACAAGTGTTGGAATTCAAGTAAAAAGTTGATTACTCGAAACGACAAATAATGAGTAATCAATATGGTGATAAATAAAAGGCGTTTTATTTATACTCAAAGGTTTGAGGCCATATGGGATTAGTATTATTCTTGTGTTTCACCTTGCATGTTTTGACTTCCAGAATAATTGAGTTTATTAAGAATAATTGAATTATTCGAACGGGCCATAGTCATTCATATGTTGGAAGTAGATATGAATGAAGACTGTCGTGAATTGGTGTGTGGATTGTCTAGAAGAGTATTAGACATAAGCAAATGTTTGCTGCAACGTTCATGAGTGCTTATGAATATGAATTGAGCATTGGATTAAACCCACGCTCACTTGGATCACTCCATGAATTGTATTACGAGTGATTGGTGAGACGACAACATCTTATATTCTTGAAATCGAGATGTGTGAGTTGTATCTTGCTAATTGGTTGCACATTGATAATATGTAAACGCACTAGTAACTTGGTGTTATAAAACATATTGTTGTGTGTGATTTGGTTAGTAAGTCCAAGCAAGAATTGTATCAAAGTTTATCCGTTCCTTTTATCCAAAGAAGGACAAAAGCGATATCTTTGGGCCCCTCGATGGTTTAGTGATGACAAACGTAAATGCTCGGCCGGGCTAGGGCTAATTTAATTTGTTCAATTAGTCAGTCATCAATCAAGATACAGTACAAAGAGAATGATTTAAAATCATATCTCATATGATATCTAGAATGGAGGAATATATGATCCCTTATCTAAGGACACACGTATCTGATATGATCAGAGTTGACAGCGGCTTTGGAAAGCTACGATTGCAGATCGGGATCCGAAGTCATACGCAGAATAGTTGTTAGACTTATCCAAGTGAGAGACTGTTGGATTAGTGTCTAAGTCCATAACTATTTTGGTATGTACTTGACCCGATGGTGCATGGTTCTTTTGGGTTGTCTTCACCAAAGCAACTTGATTGGAGAAATAAATAAATAGGGAGAGAGGTTATTATGATTTATTAATATGTTATAAGAATAATATATTAAAGGAGAAATCATATTTGTTTAATTAATATTGGTCAATAATTAATTAGGAATTAATTTTGTGATCAAGTGTAATTAATTAAACTAGAGGGGCTGATTTGTAATTATGTGATAGTTACAAAATAAGGTAAGGATTATCTTATTATTAGGTTGGACGAATTTAAGGTGATAAGGCCTTAGAATTCGACTATGATAAGGATTCAAGGATTATCTTATGGGTTGCTTTGTGAATTAGCAACTAGATAAGGATAATGACTGAAACCCTATCTCTACACCTATATAAAGACCCTAAGCCTCATGAATTCGAAAATCCCTTCCCAAGGAGTCCTAAGGACGAATTCTAACCTCTCTCCTCTCTCTTTATACCTTCTCCATTTGCTCTTGGTGTTTGTAAGCCATTAGAGGAGTGACACTTGTGACTCTAAGCATTCCAAAGTCAAATCAAGGAGATTTGGGATTGTTATTGCTACATAACAATCAAGGTAATATCTTAAACCTAATTATATGTTAATATCGATTTCCATATGCTAGAATTAGGGTTTATAGTCTTGGATTCAAAGCATGTACAATAGAGAAACCTAGATCCAAGCATTAGGGTTTGTATGAGCACATAGGATGTCTTATGACCAAAACCCATCAGTAAATTCATGTGTGAGCTTGTATGATGACCATCAACAAGAAGTTAACTAAAGGACCAAATTAGTTAGCTTTTACAAGTCTAAATTAACCCGAATAAATAATCTAGTGAATTAAATTAAATTAGACAATTGATCACTGTTTGAGTTAGTTTGTTCTCTAAGGATTAGTGCAGTGAATGTGAATCTAATTAATTGAATCAATAACCAATAGAAGAATTAATCCATTGCACTATTACCATAATGTCCACCATAGGATCAATTGAGTTGAACTAAACAGAAGTCCTTCTCATTATTGAATTTAGTTAAATATTTGCTTTTCTAGTTTTTTTAGTGATAGTAGTAAGTTTCTAGTCTTGTAAAACTAGATAAAAACCCATACTTATCAATTAATTTAGATAAAATTAGTTTTTAGTTTTAATTTACCGTTCCCTGTGTTCGATACCCTAATTTTTCAGCTTTACCACAATTGATAGGTCCACTACCTTTGTGTGTTTATTTTATAATTAAAAGTAGGTTTAAAACTAGTTGGTTTTACACACATCATGGGCTTGGACTTATCAGGACCCATATTTGGGCCATAGGAATGGAATTGTGTATTAAGCCCAATCATACCATATGATTTATCTCGTAGAGTGATGGACTTAATAGATTAAGTCCTTAATGGTGTCACAGCTGGCATTTTGCTAGGAAATTCTATTCCCATGTAAGCATCATCCATTGTAAAAGCCTATACTTCATTCTCATTTAAATATATCTCATATGTTCAAATAAGGGTTGGAAACCCTAGAAATCCCGACTCAAGTTCTTTATGGACTAGGATTCTCTTAGTGGGTCTAATAGACCAATAAACTTTCAAATTGACTATTTGGGCTCTAATTGGACCCACAATCATGAAACTAGATTTTTTTTTGGGGCCATGTGGGCCCAAAATAATTCATTTTCATCTCTAATAGGCCTTTTTGGGCCATAATGTCTATTTCGTTATACAACTTGAGCCACGAACTACCTTAAAGGCCTAATGGGCCGAAAAGTATTCTTAAACTTCATAAAAATCGAGCAAAGCCAAGATTGAGCCCAAACCACTTCAACTCCTTCCTCCTAGCCCAAATTCTTGGCCCAAGGTGTTTACTAGACAAAAGAAAAAAAAAAGAAGAAATGGGAAATTATGAGCAAGTGCCACCTCAATATTGCATGGTGGTCACCCATGCACCAAAACCCCACATATAACAAGGTGATATCTCATATATCTAGGCAATCCTTCTCTCTCCCTCTCCCCTCTTCAAAACTCACGGCCATAAGGCCTCCTCACCATTATTCTTACTTTCTAAAACTCTCCCAATAAGTCTCTTAAGAACTCTCCTACATTTCCTCTCTAAATTTTCGAGTTTTGGTGTGTAGATTCAAGAGGATCTTCATTTAGATCATTAACTTTGGTAAGTTCTTACTTAGATCTATGATTTAACTTCTTAATCTCTTCAAAAATCTCCTCTTACCACCTCAAATTCGTGACCATGCTCCCTAGAACTCATCAAGATTCGAATATCACTTCAAGAAGCTAAATAGAGTCATAACTTACACCACCTTCTTCTTATCTTCATCAAAAACGAAATCCAAACCCCAAGGTGAGTTCATACCCCCTTGATTTCTGTTTTCACTTGTTTTTGGGGGGAGAATACAAGTCATATGTGTAGATCTATGTATTTATGCTTGACTATGTGTGTTTTCTTGAAACATTTGGTGATTATGTGTTGATTCCATCACTAATCTAAAAAGATGTTAAGAAACTTGAAGTGTATCACTAGGATCTCCATATGAATCATGAGAAAAGTATGTTTTATCACATATAATGCATTTAAACTTTTAGATCTGGGATTTGTACACTTGAAATAACAAAAATGAGTATTGTATTCAAAGATCTATAAGCTAAACTCACAAAACAGCCCTTGACAGGAAAGTTTTGGTCCAATCTCGGACTGTTTTGACCATCCAAATGGAAGTATTTTTCAAAACTGTTTTACATGGATAAAGTTCAGGTTTATACCTTTAAAATGACTACTCGCACGTTTTCATACGATTTTTCAACAATTTTTGGCAAATTTTACAAAACTGCCTATCATATTTGAAATAATTTCGGACCAACCTGTGAAGATGAACAATTTCACACTTGTTAGAAGCCATCAAAAATTATGAGAAAATTTTGGAACAAAATAGACAAAATTTACAAACTTTGATAGTTTACAGATCGAATTTTCGACTTACGATGATTTTTCTACAAATTTTCAAACAACTAGGTCGAAAAAGTTCAAAAACCAGAAAATATGCATTTTCACATAACTCAAGTTAAGAATGTTATTTTTGACAATAAGGGATTTCAAAATGTTGTTTTCACTACAAAATAGTTATCAAAACAAGTTTTGAACAAAATGGAGACCAAAGTGTTATTCTTATAAAAATTGGGCCTTAATCCTAAATTTTTGGCTTATTGGGCCAAGAGCATCATTTTTCAAAAAGACGGGTTATAACCGAGAAAACTGAAATTTCAGGGGCTTAAGCTGTTTTCTATGAAAAATATGCTGGAAAATATTTATTTCAATAATTTTTGGTATTAAAATGTCAAGAAAATTGATTTAAGTACCAAACCGTAAAGTATTGAAATAAAGGGGTTGAAAAAGTAAATTTTACAAACAACGAGGGACTGAAATCAAAAAATTCTCAAGGCTAGTTCAATACATGCAATTTGACCAAATGATGGTACCACGACTATCGACGAAATACAATACATTACAATACCAAAAGTCGTTGTCAAACGAATTGGTTCGGTCTCGAACCAATAAAAATCCGAAACTACTAACACGACGACACTACGACATTACAACATTACGATTCATAACTAATAACGATTGGGAATTCACTATACATGCGAGTGTGCACAGACGTCTACGCACCATCTTTAGGCCCCAAAAGTGTAAAATCTTGTTTGTTGAGCCTAGCTAGCCCAATGACCTGATCTTAAGGCCCGAAGACCTCTCTCTTACGAAGTGTTGGGTTTTACCGATCCGACATAACGTAAAAGGACTTTCAATGGCAAACATGCTGCTGGTCCCCAAGGGTCCTTCAGTGCTGCTAGTAAAGTCGGTAACTCACGATTGCGGGTTGGGCTTCGGGCCCTTCGCAATTGCAATGGTCTTGAACGACGCGGGGAAATACCGAGGGTTTCGCACCTTCTCTCCTTCCCTCTGGTCGTGGGACTACACAAGTCCGGGAGGATTGAGTTGTGTGAATAATTACGAGTGACGCCTAAGGGATCGCTTGTAAGGTTGTCGATTGGACGTTTTCATTAACGGACGTCACAACAATTCACCACCCACTGTACACTCAATGCCTTCGGAGCTCAACGATTACCTCTAACGCAACGAAACAACAGTACACAAACTAAGTAAAGCAAAGTGATAGGAAAACGTCGGGTTTTCCTAGGGTTTTCAACTAATACATTTACGAATTACATGCCGAATTTTACAACTCGTACGCTTACATCTATAGAAATCAAACAAGCATACTTACGGATCTTCACATTTTTTTTTTACCATACTATTTTCAGAAAATATCGGATTTTCTGGTGGTTTTCGAAACGATACAAACATTGGATTTCAAACATTACTTATGAACTCACCAACATTTCATATGTTGACGTTTTTCAAAATACTTGTATTCTCAGGTAACAGATAAGTCGAAGGGATAAGTGTACTCAGTGACGTTTTGCTGCTTGTTAAATTAGTACCGAACAATCTACTTTTTGGGCATGTAATGTTAGGGAACAATGTACTAAATGTAAACGCTACCAGTTGTATTATTCCAATGCTTGGTGATGTATAATGTTATGTTTCATGTATATTCATTGTGATGGTATTCAATTGAGTCACAACAGCCCCCGGACGTTTCCGCCGTCTGGTTCGGGGGTGTGACAGGTTGGTATCAGAGCTCTGTTTATAGTGAACTAGCATATCTAACCATACATTGATATGCAACTATAAACCAAAAGAGGGACTAACATAACTCTGAACAAAACAAGTAAAACATAACAATAAAACACCCTTGCTTGTATTAGGAACGAGAACCTAACACCGAACCAAACAAGATAATGCTAGTATCTCGGTTGATCCAGGACTGTTCTTAGTTGTATCAAGGAGCGGATGTAGCCTGATCAACTACATTCCCTCCAAGGTACAACCATCACATGTCTTGAAGAAATCGTGATAGCTAGGGAGTCTAAAATCATACCCCTTAATCTCCAAGAAGGGAACCCCAACTAAATCTATACAATAGTTGTAGGATTATAGGAGTAATTGGTATGCTATTTGATTCTAGTATTCATAGTCCTTCGTGTAATACGTTATAGACAAGTATCATTAGTCAGGAAAACTCTATCCCCCTAGTCAAGGAACGGTAGGGTGGCTCGATCCAGAGGAGGAACCGTAGGAGGAACACGGAGTAGAACTCGCAGGTGAAACCGCTGAGACAATAGGGGACCTCGAGGAGGAAGAGCCCAAGGGCAGATATGATGATGACTCGGATGCATAATCTGATGTCATTAACCATCCATGGAAAGCCAGAGTACCGACTTATAATGTGGGCCCCGGTGGCCCGATGCCCCCTTGGGCATACGAAATTTGGAAATAGAGTCACCAGCAGGGGATACGACCACACTAGGGCAGGAACCGAGATCTCTCCGACCATCGGCCATAAAGGACCCGTTGACCAGGCCCTCCCAGTCTTGGTCCGACGCACTCGAGGTATTGATAACCAAGCTCAGGACACCCCAAATCGAACGGAACAACTGCGATTTGCTATTGAGAGATGAGAGGCAAACATTGGAAGTGAGCGGAGATTCCCGAGTGAGACGGTTAGTGTGAGAAGTACGCCTACGAGGTATTAGGCAACAAGCAGCTCGTCTCCGAGGTGCACCCACTTCATCAGCATCACTACCAGACACTTCCCGCAACGATTAGGATCACCCTTTTCTAGTTCCCCCCTACTATCTGACATGACTCTCTTTCGTGTACTGAGATGGTACTTACCCCTGAAACAATTATGTGCTATATTGATTTCATATTACTACAAAGACTCAATTATATGCACAAGCAAACCCTCGAGACCACCAGAGACATAAGGATCTCGAAACCAAAACACCCTATATACTCTAAGGATAGATGTCACGATCGTGCCAAATCTGTGATTACCTACTACCGTAAATACATCATGGGGATGTTGATGGAAGCAGTAAGAACTATACAACAAGATGCAAAGTACTATAGAGTACAACCAAGAATGACGATCATTACTTACAATCTAGATTATGAACGAGCAGCAGGAAAATGCCATCTCGCTAGAATAACAATCACACTCGTGAGACACCACTCCTGCAGATGGACCCTGCTACATTTCAAGCTGCTGTAACGGCGGTAGTAACCGCTGCTATGGCACAAATCAATGCAAACAACCCCAATGGAGGCAGGAATAGAATTGACAACTCCAGCCAAAGGAACGAACATGGAAACCGACAAGTGACAACCTATCAAGGAACTCCAAACCCCAAGCTTAAGAGCAGGAAGCTGAGGACTGGAGGTAAGAGAAAGGGACCACACACTCAAATGTTCTCAAGGGAGCAATGTGTTGTTGCTGTTCATGCGAGCACGACCCCTATTACACCAGCAACCAGGAGACCATATGTTGGAAACCTTCCAAAATGCAACCAGCGCAAATTCCATCATAATGGAGCCTGCAGGGAGATGCATTGTAACAAATGCAACCGAAAGAATCACGTCGCCAAATTCTGTAGAGCTTATCCATGCCAGAAGCGTCAGCCGAATGAAAACGACAAAAATCGCAACAACCCTAACAACAACACCAATAACGAGACCATTCACACCTGCTATAGGTGTGGAGTAACCAGTCACTTCTGGCATAGTTTCCCCAAGGATAACAATCAAGGTGCAGAAAGATCAGAAATGGTCCTAACCTGGGTTCAAGGCGAAGCAGTCCAAGACCCAACGGTTGTTATTGGTATGTTCCCACTTGACAACTCTTTCGCTTACCTCTCATTCAATGGTAAATCCGAGCGAAGTTCCGATTAGTATCAAATTCAAACACTTACTAAAACAACATCCCCAAAGCTAAGCTAAGCCTTTTCAATGGACTTGGCTAATGAGGAAAACCGATTTAACTTAGGGTATTTATGTGGAGTACACCTTAACACTAGACAACCATTCATTACAAGTAGGTTTCATGCCAGTAAATAATAGGAGTTTTAATGTGATAATCGTCATGGTTGGGTTAAGCCCCCACCGTGCTGATACTATGTGTCGTGAAAAGACCGTTTGCCTTCACCTTCCTAATCACAAAAACTCTAATAATCCATGGTGATAAACCTGGTGCCAATCCTCTTCCTATCTCGTGTATCAAGGAGCATAAGTGCCTGCACCAGAAGAACTACGTTCTCCTCACTCATGTCGTGGACAAGACCGAAGAAGAGGTAGGCATACAAGGTATTCCAGTAGCATGTGATTTTTCCAAATGTGTTTCCCGAGGAACTTTCGAGAATATCCCAGAGAGACAGGTCAAATTTCGAATCAACCTCATATCGGGAACCACATCAATTGCCAATTCACCCTATAGTTTGACTCCCGCCAAAAATTCACAAGTTATCCTGTCAACCGAGTAGAATTGTTGCGCAAAGGATTCCTTAGACCAAGCTTCTCATCCTAGAGAGCTCTGGTCTTGTTTTTCAAGAAGACAGATCCTTCCGAGGGTACATCGATTTTAGGAAATTGAATAATCTCCCCATTAAAAAAAAAAAAAATCAATACCTACTTCCACGGACTGACGATCTATTTGGCCAGCTCCAAGGAGCTAGTTACTTATTTAAAATAAATCTAAGAACCGGTTATCATCAACTCTGAGTCCGAGAAGGCGACATTTCAAAAACTGCTTTCCGAACTCATCACGACCATTTCAAACTCATTGCGATACCCTTCGGTCTAACGAATGCTTCCATGCTATTCATGGACCCTACGAACCAAGTTCTCTCAACCACTCCTAGTTAGCCTTTTTATTATCAATAGCATACTTGTCTGCTCGCAAAACAAGAACAAACACTGACAACACCTACGACCAGCCTTGAAGGCATCAAAGCCGGAGAATATCGCAACGAAAGCACTGCACGGATGGATAAAACTCTCGGAGTTGAAAGACGAAGCTTATAGGTACGCAAGTTGAATTGGGCGTTATCTAGGCGATCGTCGATAAGTTAACCCAAACTGCCTATTTCCTGCTAATACTAAAACCAAACAAAACAGAGAGATTTACATGGATCTATATCAAAGAGATCGTGAGACTCCATAGAATATCAGTATCTGTTATCTTGGACCGAGAGAACATGATTACTTCAAGACTTTGACAATCATTCCAGAAGGCTATGGGAACATAGCTAAATATGAGCATTGTTTGCTACTCTCAAACCACTAGCCAAAACAAACGAACCATTCAACCATTCGAATTCATGCGACAAGTCTGGGTGTTTGAGTTCAATAGGTCAGGGGATACCCACTTGCCCTCGGATGAATTCTCACGCAATGACAGTTATCGCACGAGCGTCAAGATTGCTTATTTCGAAACCCTTTATAGTCATAAATGCATATCACTCGCCAGTATTCTTATGAGCCCAGAAACGATTTGCGAAACAACAGAGAAAATAATCCAAATCAAAGCTTGACTTCAAACATCGCGAGACCGACATAAGAGCTATTCTGACAAGCGGCGTAAGCCATTAGGATGTCAATTCGGGGATTGCGTGTTATTAAAGGAATCTCCTTGGAAAGGAACGATTCGCTTTAGGAGCCGAGAAAAACTAAACCCACGATACATCTGACTGTTCAAGATTCTTGCTCAGATTGGTCCAAGGACTTATAGTCTGCAACTACCAATAGAGCTCAGCAACGTACACCCTGTGTTCCGAATCTGAAAGGATGCATATCAGATGAGACTCTTATCATTCCTTTATATGGGATCAAAATGAACAAGAATCTCCTGTTCGTCGGAGAACCAATCAATGTATTGGATGGAGAAGTAAAGTGTACAAAACAAAGCCACATTTTGACTGTGAAGGTTCGATGGAACGCTAAGCGTGGACTAAAATTCACAAGGGAAACGCGAGGATCAGATGAAGTGCCTATTCTCTCATTCACGAACCTATCCTTAGAAAGAATTTCGGGACGAAATTCCCTCTAACGGGGGGATGATGTCACAGCTGGCATTTTGCTAGGAAATTCTATTCCCATGTAAGCATCATCCATTGTAAAAGCCTATACTTCATTCTCATTTAAATATATCTCATATGTTCAAATAAGGGTTGGAAACCCTAGAAATCCCGACTCAAGTTCTTTATGGACTAGGATTCTCTTAGTGGGTCTAATAGACCAATAAACTTTCAAATTGACTATTTGGGCTCTAATTGGACCCACAATCATGAAACTAGATTTTTTTTGGGGCCATGTGGGCCTAAAATAATTCATTTTCATCTCTAATAGGCCTTTTTGGGCCATAATGTCTATTTTGTTATACAACTTGAGCCACGAACTACCTTAAAGGCCTAATGGGCCGAAAAGTATTCTTAAACTTCATAAAAATCGAGCAAAGCCAAGATTGAGCCCAAACCACTTCAACTCCTTCCTCTTAGCCCAAATTCTTGGCCCAAGGTGTTTACTAGACAAAAGAAAAGAAAAAAAAGAAGAAATGGGAAATTATGAGCAAGTGCCACCTCAATATTGCATGGTGGTCACCCATGCACCAAAACCCCACATATAACAAGGTGATATCTCATATATCTAGGCAATCCTTCTCTCTCCCTCTCCCCTCTTCAAAACTCACGGCCATAAGGCCTCCTCACCATTATTCTTACTTTCTAAAACTCTCCCAATAAGTCTCTTAAGAACTCTCCTACATTTCCTCTCTAAATTTTCGAGTTTTGGTGTGTAGATTCAAGAGGATCTTCATTTAGATCATTAACTTTGTTAATTCTTACTTAGATCTATGATTTAACTTCTTAACCTCTTCAAAAATCTCCTCTTACCACCTCAAATTCGTGACCATGCTCCCTAGAACTCATCAAGATTCGAAGATCACTTCAAGAAGCTAAATAGAGTCATAACTTACACCACCTTCTTCTTATCTTCATCAAAACCAAAATCCAAACCCCAAGGTGAGTTCATACCCCCTTGATTTCTGTTTTCACTTGTTTTTGGGGGGAGAATACAAGTCATATGTGTAGATCTATGTATTTATGCTTGACTATGTGTGTTTTCTTGAAACATTTGGTGATTATGTGTTGATTCCGTCACTAATCTAAAAAGATGTTAAGAAACTTGAAGTGTATCACTAGGATCTCCATATGAATCATGAGAAAAGTATGTTTTATCACATATAATGCATTTAAACTTTTAGATCTGGGATTTGTACACTTGAAATAACAAAAATGAGTATTGTATTCAAAGATCTATAAGCTAAACTCACAAAACAGCCCTTGACAGGAAAGTTTTGGTCCAATCTCGGACTGTTTTGACCATCCAAATGGAAGTATTTTTCAAAAATTTTTTACATGGATAAAGTTCAGGTTTATACCTTTAAAATGACTACTCGCACGTTTTCATACGATTTTTCTACAATTTTTGGCGAATTTTACAAAACTGCCTATCATATTTGAAATAATTTCGGACCAACCTGTGAAGATGAACAATTTCACACTTGTTAGAAGCCATCAAAAATTATGAGAAAATTTTGGAACAAAATAGACAAAATTTCCAAACTTTGATAGTTTACGGATCCAATTTTTGACTTACGATGATTTTTCTACAAATTTTCAAACAACTAGGTCGAAAAAGTTCAAAAACCAGAAAATATGCGTTTTCACATAACTCAAGTTAAGAATGTTATTTTTGACAATAAGGGATTTCAAAATGTTGTTTTCACTACAAAATAGTTATCAAAACAAGTTTTGAACAAAATGGAGACCAAAATGTTATTCTTATAAAAATTGGGCCTTAATCCTAAATTTTTGGCTTATTGGGCCAAGAGCATCATTTTTCAAAAAGACGGGTTATAACCGAGAAAACTGAAATTTCAGGGGCTTAAGCTGTTTTCTATGAAAAATATGCTGGAAAATATTTATTTCAATAATTTTTGGTATTAAAATGTCAAGAAAATTGATTTAAGTACCAAACCGTAAAGTATTGAAATAAAGGGGTTGAAAAAGTAAATTTTACAAACAACGAGGGACTGAAAACAAAAAATTCTCAAGGCTAGTTCAATACATGCAATTTGACCAAATGATGGTACCACGACTATCGACGAAATACAATACATTACAATACCAAAAGTTGTTGTCAAACGAATTGGTTCGGTCTCGAACCAATAAAAATCCGAAACTACTAACACGACGACACTACGACATTACAACATTACGATTCATAACTAATAACGATTGGGAATTCACTATACATGCGAGTGTGCACAGACGTCTACGCACCATCTTTAGGCCCCAAAAGTGTAAAATCTTGTTTGTTGAGCCTAGCTAGCCCAATGACCTGATCTTAAGGCCCGAAGACCTCTCTCTTACGAAGTGTTGGGTTTTACCGATCCGACATAACGTAAAAGGACTTTCAATGGCAAACATGCTGCTGGTCCCCAAGGGTCCTTCAGTGCTGCTAGTAAAGTCGGTAACTCACGATTGCGGGTTGGGCTTCGGGCCCTTCGCAATTGCAATGGTCTTGAACGACGCGGGGAAATACCGAGGGTTTCGCACCTTCTCTCCTTCCCTCCGGTCGTGGGACTACACAAGTCCGGGAGGATTGAGTTGTGTGAATAATTACGAGTGACACCTAAGGGATCGCTTGTAAGGTTGTCGATTGGACGTTTTCATTAACGGATGTCACAACAATTCACCACCCACTGTACACTCAATGCCTCCGGAGCTCAACGATTACCTCTAACGCAACGAAACAACAGTACACAAACTAAGTAAAGCAAAGTGATAGGAAAATGTCGGGTTTTCCTAGGGTTTTCAACTAATACACTTACGAATTACATGCCGAATTTTACAACTCGTACGCTTACATCTATAGAAATCAAACAAGCATACTTACGGATCTTCACATTTTTTTACCATACTATTTTCAGAAAATATCGGATTTTCTGGTGGTTTTCGTAACGATACAAACATTGGATTTCAAACATTACTTATGAACTCACCAACATTTCATATGTTGATGTTTTTCAAAATACTTGTATTCTCAGGTAACAGATAAGTCGAAGGGATAAGTGTACTCAGTGACGTTTTGCTGCTTGTTAAATTAGTACCGAACAATCTACTTTTTGGGCATGTAATGTTAGGGAACAATGTACTAAATGTAAACGCTACCAGTTGTATTATTCCAATGCTTGGTGATGTATAATGTTATGTTTCATGTATATTCATTGTGATGATATTCAATTGAGTCACAACAGCCCCCGGACGTTTCCGCCGTCTGGTTCGGGGTGTGACAAATGGGTTAAGTGAGAAACACTTAACCCTAATCGTCATTTTATGTGAAACCCTATTTTCACTTGTGTTTATTGTTGGGCCTTTTATTGGGCCTTGATGACTGGATTATTAATGGGCCATCCAAGATCAAGCAAATGGACTAGACTAATTAATGGGCTTTTAGGTAAGGCCCATATGAGGAGTTGGGCCCAATTTGGAAAATTGGGCCATAGATGGGAAAGAGTTTGGGCCTTTATGATTATGTGATATTGGGTCATTAGAATGTGGAATGTTGGACTGGACTAAATGGTTGGGCCTTATGGTAAACCTTGTAAAGGTTTGGGCCCAATATGGAAAATTGGGTCATATGTTAGGCGTTGACTCATAGTTGACTTTTCGGCCTTTGGATTGAGCCTTGGGCTTGAATAAGGCAACGTTAGGGGTAAAGTAGTATTTACCCCCAACTATGTATTCATGCTTATGTGTTGGAACCCAATTATTAATTGGGTGATGTTTTGATATTGACAGTTCGGGGATCTGTCATCCATCGGCTGGGGGGTTATGTCTACGGGACTTCAGCAGTGTGAGGTGAGTTACCTTCTAGTAGATGTGGGTCTAAGGCACCAAGGTTGACCCAATAGTAGTTGATTACAATTGAGATGATTGTCTTTGTGATAATTTTCTGGTTTGCTATTACTTGATGTGTTTTATGTGCCAGTATATATTATGTTCTATGTGATAGTGGTAGTAGGACGGGAGTAGTCCCCCGATCGGTTGTTAGGATCGAAGGGTAGGTTGGATACCCCAGATATGTATGACATCACATTTATGATATGTTATTATGTGATGGTAGTGGGGGGTGAATAGTCCCCATGACCGGGTGAGATAGACCGGAGGGTAGGCAGGCACCCCAAAATAGCTTGACATGGGTAGTCAGCACCCCATAATGGCTTGACATGGGTAGTCAGCACCCCAGAATGGATTGACATGGGTAGGTCGGGCACCCTAAAATTTTCTTATAGTATGTATGTTATGTGATTATATGGTATGTGATATGATGGGGGAACTCACTAAGCTTCGTGCTTACAGTTTTCAGTTTTGGTTTCAGGTACTTCGTTTTCAAGGGAAAGGAGCCGGCTCGATTGCAGTGCATCACATTATGGTTTTTCCGTACATGAGATCTTTGGGATTACACTCTGATATTGTTTATGATAACATGTTTTGATTATTTCCACTTTGGTTTTTACATGACATGATATGATGGATGTTTCTTATATTGTTGTTTTATAATAACTTATTTAAAATTTGAAATTTTTTGCCTTGAATTTTGGGATGTTACAAGAAGTCGTATGGAGCAACGACAGCGACGGGACTTGGGGAAATAACGGAAGAAGCAAAGGAGCATATTACCAGGGGAAGGAGATGCAACAATGACCACGAACTCACCGATCTTCGCAGTCACCGGTAACAGCAGTGTGCGAGGTTTAGCTCCTGGCTTCCGGCATCGTTAGCAGTGGGCATCTCAGTAGGGTGCTCGGTTGTTCCGAGCATCACCGACAATGGATGTGGTGGTCGATCTCGGCTAGCATCGGCGGTTGAAGGGGTTGGCGGCTGGAGGATATATTCTAGGGTTAGGTTTTGGTGGTGCTCCCGTAACACGGGAGGGAAATGAAAGATCTTAAACTCCCGTTCCATATTACCAATTTCACCAATTATTCATATTCAATCCCTCCTTCTTAAATATTCTTCAACTTAAATCCAAAACTTACCAAACAGCCCATGCCCTTAGAACTCTTTATAATCTGAATCCGAAATTTACCCTTTAGCCCTTGCTTCCTAAAAATCTATTCAACACGAGTCCAAATGATACCATTTAAACCATAAATTCCGAAATTTATAACATTTTACTCCCAAGGCTGACGCTAATAAACCATTGTGGATTTAGAGCCTCAATAAAATAATATGAAATATACTCCTCATCCCGGGGTTTATTTATTTATTTATTTTATTTAATCTTATTTATTTAAATTCCAAAATAGCATGTTACATTTTTCCTCTTCTTGAAACTTTGTTTCTTATCTTGATCATGATCATTTCAAAACTTGTTGATAGCCAAAAATGAAGCAACATGAGGAACTCGAGAATTTAGGTTTTCATTATCACAACTCATGATCGTTTCTTCATCATTTTTCAATAGAAACTCCTCGAAGTAACAGGTCCAACTGATTTATTCTTACTCATCAGCTAATTCGTTCATGGATGTTTCTTGAATACTATAAGGGGAGTTTAAGGAAGTGACCTATAAAATGATAGTCATTGGGTATTAATTCTTACCCACCGCTCTCTTGTATGGTGGAGGGTCGTTAGCCAAACAGGTTCGCTAGGACAATTAATCCTCAGTAAAAGTATAATGATAAGTAACTAAACCATTTTCAAAAATCTCATTCTTAGTTACTTCAGGAAAAATGTGAATTTGATGCTAACCCATGAAATTGTACATTACACCTTATTGGTCGTTAGTGGAGTGTGTGTGGTTAACCAACACACTAATATGGGACTAATATTGCTGGTAATGGGTGTCTCGTAAATTATCATTGAATTAATGGAGTGTGAATGGTTAACCGACACGTTAATTTCAAATGATAAATGACATCAATAGTAGCAAGCTAATTTGCATGGTTATTCACATCTCGTTTGTGATCCTCAGCATCCCAGTCACAAAGTGAGAGCATAATCGAGATTAAAAATGCCATTGAATAGTTCAATGAATCTCAAAAGATCTAGGAATTTGATAATATTGAAATTGGTAAATGATTTACCTACCTAAAATAGATTTGAATTTGATTACGACATCCCTCTTCAGAATTCAAATCGAAAATATGGATCCTAACCATAATTTAAAATTTTGGGTTAATAATTAAGGATTAAAATCAACTAACTTGAATTCTCTTTTATACCTTTATAGATGTGAAGTTCAGACAACAATTTTCTTTCTCGTCCTTCTGGAAATATTTTCCCTTCTCTATCTGAAGATGATCTTCCACATATTGATCAAGGTGAAAGAATGTTCCATTCTTCATGCAATGGTGGAACTGGAAATCATGCTTCTCCAACCTTTCCTCCACATGCTCCAATGATTCTCCCCGACCCACGATTTCTTCAACTTGAATAGTTCAAAGTCACTCAAGACCTATTGGCATGTAAACATCAAGATGGAAAGTTTGTGTGTGCGCATGTTTTGAAAATGAAATCACACAATGACATATTGGGGATTTTGGGTGTCAGTTTCCTAAAGGATTTGGCCATTGACTTTGTTCTAGTTTCGCTTCTTGACTCATATAGTCAGTTCATCAAAGACTTCTATGAGAGGGACCACTACGTGACCTTAATTGATCTGACGTGCATGTTGATTTTTGTTGAAGCAGAATTGGTTAAGTGCACAAGTCAAGAAAAAAGTTTTGAAGGATCTGCCTCCCAAGCTTCCATGGACATTAACAATGGCATCATTGATAGTCCAAAAAAGTTTTCTCTTCCCAATGGAAAGGGATCGACCAAGGTCAAACCATTTGAGCATATGGTAAAGAGAAAGGCTAGTTCTGAGATAGATCCATGTGCCATTCCTGAAGAGTCCATATGTTTCTATTTCCAATTGAAGGGATATTGGATGCGAAGTTGCCCTGACTACCTGAAAGATTGCAGAGATAGTAAAATAAAGTTGTATGACTCTACTTCAGGTACATCCACTATCTAGCTCTATTTTATTAAGTTCTTATGCATAGATGCTTATTACATGATGTGATAGTCACATTTTGGTGTTTTTGCTGGATCTAAGAGAAAGAATGAAGTTTAAGAAGAATAAGTTGAATCTAATCGTGAGAGGTGGATTTCGGTCACATAGTTCGATAATTAGATTATGGAGCTGTTGCTTAGGAGTTATGATAGATTGCTTAGGAAATATCTAGAAACATAGCTTTCATATGTTTGCATTTAAGGACGAAATTTTCTGCTTGTTATCAACAAAATTGAACTTTGATTTATTTACTTTATATATCCTTGCAATGACATTTATGAAAATTGGTGGTTATATTTCTATTATTAGCAATGTTAATTATGGATTTGATTCTTAGTTATATCATTTGTGGAAATGTCATAATTAACCAAGTGAAAAGGAATTCTCATCACCCAAGTTTTAGTTTGATAGAAACCTGGAGTCATACAATTCGAATTGTGTGATGTATGGGAATCTTGATCATTGGAAGATTAAGACTAATTCGTTGATCACATGTTTTATGTAAGTCAAAGTGAAGGACAAATAAATCTAGTACATACTTATATGCACTGGTAAGATCCACCACAAAAGACAATAAGTCTATTCGTTATGATTTACTGATGGTTAGTAAATATGGTTATGCTCATAATATTAAGTGTAATTCTTATTCTTTGAGAAGTTTCAAAGAGTGGCAGAACGAATATGAAGAATCCATTAGGCAGAAAGATAAAGGTTTCTCCAATCTGAAAGGAAAGGAGAATACTTTGGTATTGTGTTTTATGATCATCTTAATGATTGTGAAAACATGGTACAATTGATCCTCGAATAACATCTTATTGAAATTGTTTTACTAAGAAGATGAATAGGATATTGTTGAAATGGTTTAATCAAGAGATGAGTCATGCTTCGTTTTCAATCAAGTTTTAGAGTCATACTCTAGTAACTACAAATCATATCTTGAAGCTTATTTCAAACTAAGTAGGTTTATAACACCTCATGAAGTGTAAAGTAGGAATGTTTTCTTACTCTAGCACATTTGGAATTAGTAGTTGTGATGTTTTGGTTTAAAACAAAGGATAAACTAAGACCAATTCGGTGAAGTGTTTTTCTTGTCGAAATTCACACAAACTTTTGAATGTTTGTTTTTGCTTGTTGGGGAATGTTCCTTAACAGAAAAAAAACTTATATGTCAAGAAGTCAGTGGGAGTCTTTGAAGAGTTTCAGGAGTCAATCAAGAATAAAACTTTTAGCTATCACTAGCACACAAACTGAGGTTGATAACCTATCGTGTTAAGTTGACATATTATTGTTTCTGTGCACCTTCCTGTTGAGTTGGAAATTCTTATGAGTTATATGGTTCTCATTTAACTGCAAAAGGCAGAGCATGTTGGTCAGTGATAGTACATTGGTCAATGGAAGTGAGCTGATTAAAGAATGTGGAAGCATTGGTAGTCCCCTATGCTACCGGAAGGCAAGGAATTAAGAATAAGAAAAGTTTAGTCCATGAAAAGAAAGCTAAAATTGATTATAGTTTTATCCTCAACCTTGTCTTATGATTGTAGGTTGGAAATGATGAATTCACATGGATAGGAACGCATGCACCATAAAATCTAAGTGGAAAAAGGTTTCACTCTAATTCATGAAAATGATTATGAGCAAACACTTTTGCTAGTAGATTTTAAATCTGGTTAATATCATTATGGTTAGTAGTTGTGATAATTGTGTTCTTAACTTCTCATATGATTACGACATCCCTTTTCATTGTTCGAATTGTGAGAAATGGCAAGAAATAGTTTAAATGTTGAAAACTTATAGTTGTATGTTCTGAATGGGTTTAAACACACACATATCCTGTCTAATGAAGGTCTATGAGCTTGAGAAGTCTAGATGAAGACTTGGCGAAGGACCACGCATAAAAAATCTAAACTTTAGTAAGCAAGTCAATAGTATTGATTTCTGGAAGTCCAGCTGATTTCTGGATACATGTCATTGCTAGTGGGAGTATACTTGTTATGCTAGTGGGAGCATAATTGTTATGTTAAGTGTTGCAAGTTGTCAATACTAATTATAGGACGTAATGTTTACATATTTGCAAGTTGCAAAGTTTGGAAATTGTTTCGCTAATTAAAGATTTAGGGGAGAAAGCGCTCATACTTCATTTCAAATCTAAAATTTTAGATTTAGTATTGGATGAATATTGTGCTAAAATGATTCAACATAGGAAATTCGATATATGGAAATATTATAGCAAGAGACTATCAGGTCTTTATGTAAGACATTATGTATCGGATCCCATATGCTTCATATACAGGATCGATTACATATGCTATAATATTAATTTGTTCAGACTTTTCTAAATGCTTAGGGCATTAATAGGGGAAAAGGACTAGAACAAAATGTAACTAAAGTTGTTAAACAATTGCCAAGAACAGTCTGAGGTTTACCAATAGATTGGTTGCTTATGGAGTGTTGGAAGTATTGTATTTGGACGGATCATATTGACATAATTATAAGTGGAGATGATTCATATTTAGAATTGATTCTTATTTTGGAATTCATAGTCATATAGGAATATGGAAATGTTTCCATAGTGGGAGTTGGTTGTTGAAATCTACATGTGAGTTAGAAACCTTAACGCAAGGAAGGTGTTCAAGGAGGTATCTTGTGTAACACCCAGATTGTCAGGTATTGATTTTGATATAAGATTTTTCTTGATTTCAAGGTCTACTTGACGAGTTGGTTGCCCGACTCATCGAGTAACAGCGGGTTGGTCCACGTGTTTAAGTGACCTACTCGCCGAGTCCAAGAAGGGACTCAACGAGTAGGAGCTGGAGGATGAAACCCCAATTTCTGGGGTTTTGCACCCTATTTAAAGGATCATTGGCCTCCCCAGCCTCCCCTTTACAACCTCTTGATACTCCATGACCCTAACTCGTGTGAGTGTGCTCCATTTGTGTGTCTTAAGCTTTGAAGAAGGATTTTGGTGAGAAAAGCTTGGGGAAACAAGTAACTAAAAGCAAGGAATGTGTGGGAATCAGAGATCTACCTTAGTTAGCATCATTTGGAAGGTATTAAGCTGTCACCTTGGCTCATTTCATCCTAGATCTCTTTTGGGTGGATTTTTAGGAAGCTTTTCTTGTGTTTGAGATAAGATCTGAAGTTGCAACTTCAGATCTGAGCTCTCTTTCGTCTCTAAGTCCATAAAGTTGTCATGTTTGACAAGTATGAACCTCCCCTGAAGTGTAAGACTTCTTTACAAGCTTAGTTTTGTCATTTTGAGACTATAGAGGTTTGCATGCACGTAAAGTTTGCAACTTTACGTGATAAACATGCCTTGGGAAGTTGGATCTGCAATATTGAACCTTAGCATGGCTTAAAAGCATCTGTATGTATGAAGAACTGAAGGGACTCAGCGAGTTGCATGGTTGACTCGGTAAGTAGGATGAATATAGTTGTGGGCTCGGCGAGTCGGCTAGGGTTTTCCCAAACTTTGGACGTGTATGAACTCGATGAGTTGCAAAGGGAAACTCGACAAGTTGGCCAAGGAGTTTACAGCCGCAAACCTTAGGAACTTGACGAGTCAATCTAGTGACTCGGCAAGTTAGAGAGTTATGCAAGGAACTTGACGAGTGTCTGGTTGTACTTGACGAGTTCAGGTCAACATGGACTGTTTACCTTGACCGTTGACCAAGGGTTGACCATTTGGCTTCTGGGGACATTTTGGGAGATTGGAAATTTACAAGCATGATTTTATGGTGAATATAGGTGGTGGAGTTTGTGCCAGCAATCCGAGAGCTTGAGTTTATCTTTGAGTTGACTGTGTGAGGTGAGTTATCCTCACTATACTAAGGGGTCTAAGGCACGAAGGTCGGTCCATTGGATATGATTTCCTAGCAGTTGGTAGTATGTTGAGCATGAGTTAGTGTTGCATGTTAGTTGATATGCCAGTTGGGCAGATATGTAGGACTACCTATAGTATCATGTGATTATCTCTATGTGCATTAGTTGTATTATATGTCGACATATTATGTGGGATAGGTTGAGGTGATACAACTCCGTGCGGCGACCAACAAACCCGGGAGAATTCCGGATACGAGCTGAGGGAGGCTCGTACTGTAGGCTCGGTAGCAATCTAGATGTGAGTTGTGGGCCCGGAAGGCAATCCAGACTCACAATGTAGGACAAGGAGGTAATCTAGTCTTTAAAGATGTGGACCTAGTATATGCTGTTATTTGTATATGTGTTATGTGCAGTGTATCGGTATTTGGGGGGAACTCACTAAGCTATCGGGCTTACAGTTTCAGTTTATTATTTCAGGTACACCAAGGGATCGCGACAAGGCGAAGGCGTGATCGTACAACTCCTCATGTTTTGTTTATGTTTCTGGGAAAACTCTAATATAGACTATCTTTAAGACAAATTTGTAATAACTATTGGTTTTAAATGTTTTGAAAAGTTTAAAATTGGCTTGAATTTTTATGGGTGTTACAAGTTGGTATTAGAGCCTTGGTTTGAGTGAATTGGAGGAACACTCGTTTGAATCCAGTCTCAAATCAAGGAAAACATTTTTAAAAATGATTTTTCAAATGGTTTTCAAAATAAGTAAAGGAGGATGAAGGGTGTACGATCAGTCGGAGCCAGTAAGTAGACCACAAAATACCATACGATTATTTTATATTGTGATATGTTAGAATAGTATGCTAGTAATAGGCTAGGGATCTTCAAAAATTGCATGATAGCATGATGCCTACTAGCCTAGGGTTTCCTTATATGAGATTCGCATTGTTACTATAGTTACTTGTGTATGTATCACGACTGTACATAATTAAGATCTTATAGCCTGAGAATGTTTGATTTGACCTTATGTTCTGTTCTTGTCGATTAGGGACTTAAGGTAGGAGCAGATATTTGAAAGTCTATAGGGTCCAACGTTATGTATGGCTAGCATATGCTAGTGTTGCAGGGTTGGTGGAAGTTTCATGGATGAGTAAGTTGTGTAAGGTCGGTAGGTCAGTTGTGAGACAGCTAGCCTTACTCTAGGTGTGAGGTTGAGCGACCACCAAGTGCATGCATATTTTTAGGGTGTTATGATGATACTTGAGACAAATATAGGTAGGTGTGGAAGGTAGTATGGGCATGTACTACTGAAAGCCAAGACCCATACGCATAGCAAGGAAGTTACAAACCCTAGGGTTTAGTCGCGAGTTGGTTCCCAGTTATTTATGTAGATTACCTGATATCTTTTGGCATGTTTCAGAATGATGATGACGAGGTGCTTTGTGATAGGATCCGGTTCAGGATCAGGATTAGGAGACGGAGGCCAGGAGGGGCCAGAAGCACCTGAGCTTATGGTGTAGATGGGGACAGATGAGCTAATGCCATGATTTGAGAGATCCTGCATGATAAGGTTGCCACTTTGTTCCGGGGATAGCTACCGGAGATGTTTGGGTCTATTAAGACCACCATGGTCGAGTACTTCGACGAGCAGTACGCATCCCTTGCAGAGACGGATGCCAATGCAGCTGCATCGACTGTAACAACGGCAGGGGGGAGTAGGAGCCATTCGAGACTTCCAGTACAGGGAATTCGATAACACGAAGCCACCTACTTTTGATGGGACTCAGGACCCCATCAAGGCTATGAGGTGGGTTTCAGATGTATATGGGTGTTTCTTTACTTGATTGTGTCCTACTGACCATAAGGTTAAGTTTGCTCTGAACCTGCTAAGGTTCGGGGCCAAGGACTGGTGGAGACTGACGACTGGGTCATACACTGATGATCAGAGAGCTTTTGTTACTTGGGAGTAGTTCAAGGATATGTTCTGCGCTCGATACATTCAACGGGTTGAGTGGGAACGTTCATCACAAGAGTTTTTGAGTTTAAGACAGGATGGGGAGTCGGCAATGGAGATCACTTGCATGTTCACAGAGTGGGAGATGTTCTGCTCAGATTTTGCTTCCGAGCAGGCTCAGATGACACGTTATCTGAGCATGCTAAAGACTGACATCCGTCAATTTGTGTCTACCTAGCGATGGGATACTCTTTTGGAGTTGTAGGAGGCCACTAGGTGGCATGAGTTGGAGATTGAGCTGCAGATGAGGGAGTAACGATAGGCCCCGACATAGTCACAACAGGCGCCTAAGCGGTCTAAGACCATTGATTCTAGGACCGGGGGTTAGCAGAGCCGCATTTGTGGAAAGTACGAAAAGGGTCATTCTGGGGTTTGCCGAGTTGGTAGTAGGTGCCACAAGTGTGGCAAGGAGGGGAATTATGTGAAGGATTGTTGCCAGGCCGCCCCAGTGCCGAATATGAGGTTATGTTATCACTATGATCAAGTTGGCCACTTGAAGGCCAACTGTCCGTTGCTTGTCTCTAAGTCGGTGCAGGTTCCTGCGCCTGCTACATTGAGGATTGCGGATGGGAGGCTAGTTAAGGCAGAGCCTCCGAAGTCTCAGGGGCGTGCTTTCCAGCTTATAGCAGAGGAGGCCACGGCAGCACCAGATGTGTTTTCTGGTATGTTTCTATCCTTTATCTCATTTATTATATCTATGTTATGATTATCCGTTGTACCTGTGATTAGGTACATTTTTAGTGAACTCCTTGCCTACAGTGGTTTTATTTGACTCGAGGGTGAGTCGGTATTTCGTTTATTAGGGAGTTCAATGTGTTAGTGGGCAAGCTAGAGTGTCCGTTGCAAGTCTCTATCGCTAACGAACATAGGGTTTCTACTTCTTCGGTCTACTGAGGATGCGAGTTGGAGATTTTCGGAGTGTCCTTTCCGATAGATTTGATTCTGATCTCCATGGGGGAGGTGTGCGTGTAAGGTCCTGAAAACAGATCTTAGCCAATCATCAATCAATCAATCAATCAATCAATGTAACAAGAATTGAAGTAGAAGAATGTAACAACGTAAATTTTCAAAACAAATTTTTAATTTGTTAAACATGTTTTCCTCCAAATCAAGTCATAAAAATCCAATATATCATATCATCATCCAAAACATATAAATCTCAAGATCATAAAATAAATCATCCGCTAGTGTGTACAGATCACACCGACGCCTTCCCACGGTCCTCGCTAGTACCTGAAACACATAACACAACAACTGTAAGCATAAATGCTTAGTGAGTTCCCCAAAATACTACTTACACACACATATGCCCTTCCTGGCCCTGACCTTCCGGTCCATGTGTCTCAGGGGACTTCTGTCCCAACCCAGTAAACCTTCCGGTCCTACCAGCGTTGACCTTCTGGTCCTCATCACAATGCCTTCCGACCCATAACATAACGCCTTCCGGCCCACATCAAGCATAGCATACCTAGAACATACAAAGAGTTAACTTAATCACATACAAAGCATACTTCTCATAACATATCTGACCTTCCGGTCACACATATATACTCTTCCGAGTACAGTATAGTGAGAAGACTCACCTCAAATATCTCGGTAAGTCACTGACTCGGTGGGAAATGCGATCTAGCCTCCGCCTAAACACATAAGGCAAATATTCCCATAAATATGACTATACTCTAACATTTCTTAACATCCCCAGAAGGGTAAAAGACCATTTTACCCCTCTTTTGACTCAAAGGCCTCCCTGCTGACCAAACCCTAAAAGCCAACCAAAGTCAACGGTCAACTTTGACCCGACTCGGCGAGTGCACTTGGGCAACTCGGTGAGTCCCCCTGTCTCCACTCAACTCCTTAGTCCAATTAACACGTCGACTCCTTCCCTTTACTCGATGTGTCCCCAGGCATGAATCGCAGGGCTACCTTGAGTCAACTTGCCGAGTCCCAAGAACAACTCGGCGGGTACATGCCATGCACAGATTCTTTTGACCTCCTGAGGTCAGATATGTTCCTCCATTCCATATATATGACCTTCCCAATCAATATAATCATGTAAAGCTCGAAACTTGATGCTTAGAAACATACATAATGGCATCAAATGGAGATTTAGTCCCATAAATGGAAACCTAAGTTCAATCACCCCTCAAGGACCCATAAAGCATACTGGATTGAAGTCTCTGAACCTCTTTGAGTCCAGATCCAAAGCATAGACTCGATAAAGGACCAATTGCTCCACATAAACATCTTAAAAAAGGGTTAGAAAACCCTAATCCCTAGGTTAAATACCAAAACTGAAGAAAAGTCGAATGAATACCTCAAGTTGGAATATTTGGACTCTGAAACCACCTGAACCACACCTCATCTTGCTCTTGATCACGTGCTCCTTGCCAAACCAAGGAAAGAAAGATCAATAAAGGCTTCTTGTTCCTTCCAAATGATATAGTTCACTAAGGGAGCTCTGAAGGGACTGGTAGCCGCAATGGAAGGCTAAGAGTACCCTTAAATAGGCTCCAACCCCGGAGGATTTAGGGTTTCATTAAATAGCGTGGACTCGCCGAGTCCACTCATGGACTCGCCGAGTCCAAAGTGAATCCGGATGAACAATCACGACCCTACTCTACGAGTCTACGCATCAACTCGCCGAGTTCCTTCTCATAATTCAAAAAAATAAATATTAAATAATATACCTGGGATTCCGGATGTTACAATTCTCCCCCACTAGAATCAGACTTCGCCCTCGAAGTCTCATTCTACAAACAATTCTGGATGCTGCTCCCGCATCCCGTGCTCTGGCTCCCAAGTCAGCTCTGACCCCTTCCTGTGCTGCCACTGCACTTGCACCAAAGGCACTTCCTTGTTCCTCAGAACCTTGATCTTCCGATCCTTAATTACCACTGGTCTCTCCATGTAGTTCAGACCTGCATCCACCTGAATGTCCTCCAATGGTACTACTGCCGACTCGTCAGCAATATACTTTCTTAGCTGCGACACATGAAAGGTGTCGTGAATCTGACCCAGCTCCGCAGATAGATCCAAACGGTAGGTTACCCTGTCTACTCTCGCGATTACCCTGAAAGGTCCAATATATCGAGGTCCCAACTTGCCCTTCTTCCTGAATCATATCACTCCTTTCCGAGGAGAGACCTTTAAGAGTACAAGGTTGCCAACCTGAAACTCGTGCTCGGACCGGAGTCTGTCCGCATAGTTCTTCTGGTGACTCTGAGCGGTCAACAATCTCTGTCTGACCTGCTGTATCTGCTCTATTGTCTGAAGCACAATCTCCGTACTACCCATTACTCGTTGCCCCACCTCACCCCAGCAGATGGGGGTCCGACACCTCCTCCCATACAACAGCTCAAAGGGTGGCATACCAATGCTTGAGTGATGGCTGTTGTTGTACGAAAACTCAGCCAAGGGTAGATAGGTGTCTCAGCTCCCTCCCAAATCCAAAACACAAGCTCGGAGCATATCCTTGAGTGTCTGAATCGTCCGCTCACTCTGCCCGTCCTTCTGTGGGTGGTATGCAGTACTGAAATGCAGTCTCGCTCCCAACTCCTCGTGAAACTTCTTCCAAAATCTGGAAGTAAATCGTACGTCCCGATCTGAAACAGTCGACATCGGGACCCCATGTTGCGATACCACCTTCCTCACATACAACTCTGCCAATCTCTTAGCAGAAGAGCTCTCACTAATAGCAAGAAAATGAGCGCTCTTCGTCAACCTATCCACAATCACCCAAATTGCATCAACCCCTCTCGCAGTCCTTGGCAATTTGGTGATAAAGTCCATGGTAATCTGTTCCCACTTGCACTCGGGAATCTCCAGCGGCTGCAACTTACCATGCGGAAGCTGGTGCTTGGCCTTAACCTGGTGACAAGTCAGGCACCTCTCAATGAACCATGCAACATCCCTCTTCATATAGGGCCACCAATACTCCTTCTTCAGATCCAAGTACATCTTAGGATCCTCGGGATGGATCCAGAACTTCGATCGATGTGCTTCTTCCATCAAAATGGTAAGCGTCCCACCCACAAATGGTACCCAAATCTGTCCCTGAAATGTCATAAGTCCTCGACTATCGGTAACGAACTCCGATACCTGCCCGACAACCCGCTCCCTCCTTCGGTTTTCTGGTCTCGCAGCCTCAGCCTGGGCCCCTCGGATAGTGTCCAATACCGGAGTCATCACTGTCAACCTCATACAAACGTCTTGAATCGGGGCGCTCTCCGCCCTACGGCTCAAAGCATTAGCTACGACATTAGCCTTGCCCGGGTGGTACAGGATCTCACAATCATAATCCTTCACCACATCCAACCATCTCCTCTGGTGCATATTCAGGTTTGGCTGATCCATCAAGTACTTCAGACTCTTGTGGTTCGTGTATATGGTACACCGAACCCCATATAGATAGTGCCGCCAGATCTTGAGGGCAAACACCACAGCCCCTAGTTCCAGATCGTGAGTGGGATATCTCGACTCATGAGGCTTCAGTTGCCTCGACGCATATGATATAACGTGCCCCCTCTGCATAAGCACTACCCCTAACCCAGATATTGATGCATCACAATATACCACAAAATCCTCCATCCCTTCTGGGAGTGCGAGCACCGGGGCTTCGCACAACTTCTGGTGAAGTGTCTCAAATGAGGACTGCTGCTCCGGACCCTAAGAAAATGCAACACCCTTCCGGATCATCTTGGTAAGTGGCACAGCGATATTGGAGAAATCCCTAATAAACCTCTGATAATAGCCGGCCTATCGCAGAAAACTCCTGATCTCAGTGGGTGATCTCGGCACCTCCCATCTCATCACCGCCTCGATTTTGGCCGGATCGACCAATATCCCTTCCTGATTAACAAGATACCCTAGGAACTGGACCTCTCGTAACCAGAAATCACACTTGGAGAAGTTGGCATACAGCCTCTCCGATCTCAGAACTCCAAGGATTTCCCTCAAATTCTCCTCATGCTGCTCTCTAGACCTCGAATATACCAAAATATCATCAATGAATACGATTACCGACCGATCCAACATCGGCCTTCACACCCTGTTCATGAGATCCATGAACGCAGTTGGGGCATTGGTGAGCCCAAAAGGCATCACCACAAACTCGTAATGTCCATAACAAGTTCTGAATGCAGTCTTCTGGATATCTTCATCCCGAACCCTCATCTGATGATAACCCAACCTCAAGTCTATCTTGGAGAACCAAGATGCCCCCTGCAACTGATCGAACAAATCATCGATCCTAGGTAACGGATACCGGTTCTTGACCATCAACTTGTTCAACTCCCGGTAATCAATGCACATCCGGTGTGAACCATCCTTCTTCTTGACAAAAAGAATCAGCGCTCCCCAAGGTGAGATACTCGGTCAAATAAACCCCTTTCCCAACAGCTCCTGAAGCTGCGAGGATAAGTCCTGCATCTCTAGTGGAGTGAGGCGATAAGACGCCTTAGTGATAGGTGCTGCTCCCGAAAACAGATCGATACGGAACTCCACTTGCCTTTCCGGAGGCACGCCCGACAGCTCCTCAGGAAACACATCCAGAAACTCGCACACTATCGGTACCTCGTCGACCGAACTTGGCCTCCCTGCAGCCACTCGTGTGTCCATCACATAGGCTATGAATCCACTGCAGCCCTGCTGTAAACTCTGTCGCACCCTGGCAGCCGAACAAAACGCTGACCCACACCGGGTCCCCTCGCTATACACAGTAAGCACTCCCCCCTAGGGTCTTGTATGGTCACCAGCTGTCTCTTGTTGTCAATGACCGCTTCAAACATACTCAACCAGTCCATGCCCACGATGACACAGACATCTCCCATCGCGATAGGAACTAGGTCTATAGGGAACTTGACACCAAAAATATCGCGTACGCATCCTCAAATCACCTCGGTGGCATATACCGCTTTCTCATCAGCTATGGAAACCCTCAGAGGTCGACTCATCACCTCCCGATAAATACTGATGTGTTGACTAAAAGCCAAAGATACAAAAGACCGACTCGCACCCGAGTCAAATAATACCAAGGTAGGTACATAATTCACAAGAAAAGTACCTACGCATATCATAATATAAGCACAATATCTCATCATGAAAGTAAATACACGAAAGAATACATACCAACCACAACATCAGGCGCCGTGCAGACCTCCTCCGCAGTCAACTGAAAAGCTTTCCCACGAGCCTTCAGAGCCTCGGTCTTCGCCGGTCCAATCTCGATAACCCTAGCAGCAGGCGCAGATCCCTGTGCTGATTCCTGGTGAAGCTGAGGACACTCGGCCTTCCGATGGCCGGTCTGGTTGCAATGAAAGCAAACGATAACTCCTTTGGGGCAATCCCTGGCGATGTGCCCCTCCTTGCCACATTTGTAGCAAGCACCATATCGACAGGCCCCCTCATGACCCTTACCGCACTTTCCGCAAGTGCGGCCCTTCTGACCCCCTGTCCTTGAATCAACGGACTTGGTCCGCTTGGCTGCTGGCTGAGGCTGAGCCGGCCGCCGATCCACCCGCTGAGACTCGGCCTCCTCCCTGGCCTGAATATCCAACTCGATCTCCCTCTTCCAGGCATTTTCCTGGAGCTCAGCAAATGTCAGGTATGTCAAGTTCAATACGAACTCCCGAATGTCCCTCCTCAGAATACCCAAATATCGGCTCATCCGTGCCTGCTCAGAAGACACCTGCTCAGGGCAGAACATCGCCCTTTCATGAAACTTTCGGGTGACCACAACAACTAAATCATTACCCTTCTTGAGGGTCAAGAACTCCTGAATCAACCGTTCCCTCTCCAACGGGGGAACATACTCATCTCTGAACATGGTAGTGAATCTCTCCCAAGTCACTGCTGAAATCTCTGCAAGAGTGAAGTTCACCGTCATGAACTTCCACCAATCCTTCGCCCCTAGGCGGAGCTGGTTCAAAGCGAACCGTCCCCTTAGATGCTCCGGACATGAACACGTATAGAAGCATCCCTCAATGTCAGCAATCCAACTCATCACAGCAATCGGATCCTGCGTCCCATCAAAATCTGGTGGGTTCATGTTGTTGAACTCCCGGAATAGCAACGAGTCACCTCCCTAAGGTCTGGCAGCAGCCACAGCTGCCGTAGCTGCAGCGGCTGCAGCCTCAGTCACCAAGGCGTACCGCTCATCGAAAGTCTCCAACAGCATGGTCTTGATAGACCCAAACATCTTCGGAATCTCAGCCTGAATTGCCGTAGCCACCTCATCATGGATCATCTGACTAAGCTCCTTGTCACTCACACCGCTCGTCCCAGGTATGTGGCCTGTCCCAACCATAATGCTTGTCTGAAACATAACACAAAAATATCAGAGACTCCATGGAGCATACTCGCACTCGATAACGCAACCCTACTCGACCTCCGATTCCCAAAGGATTCTTACCTGGGTTGCCCACTGATCCGCTGTCTTCAGTAGTACGGGCCCTATATTACTAACTACACCGTGTCAGCATTCACCCCAAGCCCTCCTCCTTGGACCCCGGATCACGAGTACTCTATTTTTGCTATGCATTGGCTACCTACTCGCTCCCAAGACATCTTATAGCAATAGGATTCCCTAGACTAAGGCATCACAAATCAGGCCACTCTAGTCCTAATATGAATACCTAGTCTACTCTAGCATGCATAACGTATCATAACATATCTCATAACACATATTGTAAGGGTATTTTGGGGATGTTACCGTTCGGGCGCTGGCTGACCGTACACACCGCTTCTTCTATGGTTATCACAAAATCTCTTATAAAATTTTATGCTTATTATTATTGAAATTTTTTTTCTCAAATCCTCGGTTTGAGTTCAGTTACGCCCGAAGGTGCACCCTGAATCCCTCAAACCAAGGCTCTGATACCAACTTGTAACGACGTAATTTTCAAAACAAATTTTTATTTTGTTAAACATGTTTTCCTCCAAATCAAGTCATAAAAATCCAATATATCATATCGTCATACAAAACATAGAAAACCGAAGATCATAAAATAAGTCCTCCGCTAGTGTGTACAGATCATGCCGGCGCCTTCCCTCGGTCCTCGTTGATACCTGAAACACATAACACAACAACTGTAAGCATCAATGCTTAGTGAGTTCCCCAAAAATACTACTTACACACATACGCCCTTCCTGGCCCTGACCTTCCAGTCGATGTGTCTCAGGGGACTTCCGTCCCAACCCTATAAACCTTCCGGTCCTACCAGCGTCGACCTTCCGGTCCTCATCATAATGCCTTCCGGCCCACATCAAGCATAGCATACATAGCACATACAAACAGTTAACTTAATCACATTCAAAGCATACTTCTCATAACATATCCGACCCTCCGGTCACACATAAATACTCTTTCGAGTACAGTATAGTGAGAAGACTCACCTCAGATATCTCGATAACTCACTGACTCGGTGGGAAATGCGATCTAGCCTCCGCCTAAACAAATAAGGCAAATATTCCCATAAATATAACCGTACTCTAACATTTCTTAACATCCTCAGAAGGGTAAAAGACCATTTTACCCCTCTTTTGACTCAAAGGCCTCGCTGCTGACCAAACCCTAAAAGCTAACCAAAGTCAACGGTCAACTTTGACCTGACTCGGCGAGTGCACTTGGGCAACTCGGTGAGTCCCCCTGTCTCCACTTAACTCCTTAGTCCAATTAACACGTCGAGTCCTTCGCTTTACTCGACATGTCCCCAGGCATGAATCGCGGGGCTACCTTGACTCAACTCGCCGAGTCCCAAGAACAACTCGGCGAGTACATGCCATGCACATATTCTTTTGACCTCCTAAGGTCAGATCTGCTCCTCCATTCCATAGATCTGACCTTCCCAATCAATACAATCACGTAAATCTCGAAACTTGATGCTTATAAACATACATAATGGCATCAAATGGAGATTTAGTCCCATAAATGGAAACCTAAGTTCAATCACCCCTCAAGGACCCATAAAGCATACTGGATTGAAGTCTATGAACCCCTTTGAGTCCAGATCCAAAGAATAGACTCGATAACGGACCAATTGCTCCACATAAACATCTTAAAAAAGGGTTAGAAAACCCTAATCCCTAGGTTAAATACCAAAACTGAAGAAAAGTTAAATGAATACCTCAATTTGGAATATTTGGACTTTGAAACCACCTGAACCACACCTCCTCTTGCTCTTGATCACCTCTTCTTTGCCAAACCAATGAAAGAAAGATCAATAAAGGCTTCTTCTTCCTTCCAAACGATATAGATCACTAAGGGAGCTATCAAGGGACTGGTAGACGCAATGGGAGGCTAAGAGTACCCTTAAATAGGCTCCAACCCCGAAGGATTTAGGGTTTCATTAAACAACGTGGGCTCGGCTAGTCCACTCATGGACTCGCCGAGTCCAAAGTGAATCTAGATGAACAATCACGACCCTACTCGGCGAGTCTACGCATTAACTCGCCGAGTTCCTTCTCATAATTCAAAAAAATAAATATTAAATAATATACCTGGGATTCCGGATGTTACAAAGAAGAATTAAATCAATCTTGCACACGTTTATATATTAAAACATCTGGCACAACTCGAATACACCTGGCCATGAACACTTAGACGAACAACCTGACAAATTACCTAGACAAGCCCTATATATAGGGAATACTAGCCGTAAACTGGGTTTACAGCCGTAAACACCAATCATGGTCGTAAACTCTCAAATACTCCCAAAATACATCAAAAAGATACAATGGACTGTATACAATAGAAAGCCTAGACCAAACCACATACCGGACCCTTCGGTCTCCCCCTTGGTTTGGGGCTAGCTTAACTTTGTCCTCGTCAACAAGAAGAACATCTGAATCGCCCACCCCCCCGTTCCACACCATTTTGTTAATGATTTCGGCAACCATAGGAACATACTCTTTAGCAACTGGCTCAAAAATGTCTTCTGCAACTTTGATTTGATGTAGGTTCAACTGATGAATATCCCTTTTCCCAAACTGAAACAAAACTCTTTTGTCATATAAACAAACACATCCATCTTGAAGCTTTATGACAGCGGAGGCTGTAGTTTCATCGAAAACCCAATAAATCATGGATGACAAAGATCCATCTGGATAATTCTGAAGTATAGGAATCTGTTTTACATGACTTTTAGCAGGCCACATCACATTCCGAAGAGGAAGATTAGTTTTGGGATCAAGAACACATGGGTATAGTTTGATGATAGACTCTGCAGTTTTCATTGAAGGAAAACCTTTAACCACTTGATCTTCCAAAAAGTGATTGAATTGTGTTGCCTTGGAATTTTGTGAGGGATTTTCAAAAGGAGCTTTCGATAGTTCTGAAAGATCAACCCTGGTCCAAGAATGAAAATCATGAATATCTTTGTAGAATTCTGTGTTGCCACTTTTGCATCTCACGAGCCACATTTTTAGAGTATCATGAAAGCCCCATGAAACAATTCCTGACCTATCACCATAGATGTCTCTAAAACGTTTTTCTTGGAGATCCGTGATGGTGATTTTGGGTTGATCCCCAGGAGCATTTTGATCCGAGCTCCTTTTGAACAAGAGTTGACCTTTCTCAACTGCTTTGGCTAATCTGGCACGCTTCAGAGCTACGACATTGGGAGCTTGAACTGGTTCCACATCAAAACGATCCACAACTCATGATGTTTGTACAGGTGGTGGCACGACTGGGGGAGCTTGAGTAGGCAGATACATCGTTGACTCATCAACAGAGGACTTAAACTTGTCACCAAGTTCCTCTTCCAACTTCCTTTTCAAATCAAAATAGCTAGCTGTGAGGAGACCAAAGTGCGTCTGAAGATTAGAGATCTGTTTAGTCTTTAAAGTCTTATCCTCTTCAAGATTAGAAACACGAATCTTGAGCCTGGCATTTTCACTCATAAGATCAGCCACCTGAATGTCAAGTTCAATGTTCTTCTAATTAAGCACATTTATTTCCTTTTGATGCTCAACAATAGAATGGTTGTCTTCTCCTGAGTGGCCTTCTCTGATAGAAATTCCTTTAGCTCTGGGAGAAGGCACAAAGCTCTATTCTTTAGCTAAAAATTAAGCAAGGCTCACAGAGGCAACATCATGATCAGCATGAGGAGGAGAAAAATATGTTGGTACTGAAGAACCACTAACATCAAATGTGGTGCTTGGTCCTTCAAGAGTTGGTCTAGACGGGTCAGTAGTAAGAACATGTTTTGGATGAATGGGGAGACTTTGAGATGGTTCATATATGATCACACCAGGTCTTGGGTTAAGTCTTCTTCTTTTAGTAGGAGGTGAGGTGATCATATTTGTTATGGGATCACTCACAGGAGGTTGTGAGGAAGGAAGAACATTAACAAGGGGAGGAATCCCTAAAACTGTCTCCTTAGGAGTTGAATCATCAGCCATCTTCATAGATGTAGGAGGCACACTCTCGAGAACATCTTCAGCTTCTCATATCTCCATTGCTGGATGAACAACATCATTGATACCGTCAAAGAACAAGTCAAGGTTTTCATTGGATAAAAGGTTCTCATTGCTTCCAAAATTCAGTGGAATTTCATCCCTGTCATAACCGGTAAGATCGAGATCTTCAAAAGAATCTTCAGCATTCACAGATGCAATCTTCTTTGTTCCTTCCCTGTAGTTACTTTGAACATGAACAAATGTCAAATCATGTTCTTCTGCCACAAAACACTGGGAGTAGCTTCCTTCTCATGATTTGACACCGTTATAACATCATAATGTGAATATACTTGCTTAGAAGAAATATGCTCAGAAGATACTTTATCAGAACACCCGTGAGATTCGGATGCTTCAGTCAATTCACCAAAACTTTCCAAATTTCACCAAGGGAAACCTTCCTTGAAATACAAGTTTACCCTTGAGGTTCTGTTTAATCAACCCAACAGTGTGTGGGCCAAGGGATTTCATATCTAGGGTCTTTCCTTCTTTAGCCATCTCTGGGAATTGCAAGTTGATTAACACCTGAATAAACCTAGGATACATCAAGAAAGTATCTCTAGTCTTTGTGTTGATGTTTACAATGAATTCGTCCATAATAAACCTTGAAAAGTTGAACTTTATCCCTTCAGCAAGTGTGACGATAGCTCCTGTGTTTCTTAAAGAAATTTCATCCGCACCAGTCCGTCTACTAGATATACTAGTCACAAAGGTGTGAGCCAAGAATCTCAAGTAAGGCGGTGGGAGTTTATTTATGGTGGGAGGAAAAACGCCTTCGTAGCCCATTTTGTTTAGAACTCCTTGAACTTCATCAACAACAATCTCAACATGGTAGGTTGATTGATCATCAATTTGTAATGCATCTCTAATGATTTGCTCTGTGATGATAATTTTGCATCCTTTCATCTCAGCCTCAATGGACACATATCTGTCATCTCCTCGTTTCATCTAGGCAGACATCCAAAATTCCTTAATAATTCCTTGATACACAACATGACTCACGGTGAGAGCATTGGACAGAAAACACTCCTTTAGCCCATGAATCATTGATTTGAACTCTCCATGAGCAGCAGGAGGTTCCACCAACAGGATTGCAAGATTGTGACTGTCTGCGAACTTGAGACTTGCCATTTAAACTGCACACAACGGGCCAGGTGAGAAAACAAAGTAATTAAACCATATATAATTTATGGATTTCTCAATCAAACAATTTAATTTTTGGCCTTAAGCTACAAGTCAACAGGAAATTGACCAAAATGAATTTGTTAATAAAATGAGCATATACGACCGTAAACAGCCTAGTCGTACACAGCTTGGCCGTAAACAGCCTAGCTGTACACGGCTTGGCCGTAAGCAGCATGGCCGTACACAACCTGGCCTTACACAGCCTGGCTGTAAACGCTGATAACTCGAAATCAACAATAATCCCTCAAAACCCATCGATTTGATGAAAGAAACACACTTCATCGGTCGATTTTAGCATACATATAAGAATCACAACTCAATTTCACGGAAGAACACAATTTTTTTTGAGTTAGAGAGAAAGAGAGAGGAGTTTACGGTCGTATTCTTGAAAATGAGGGGAGGAGAGATGAGTACGGTTGTAAGCTCCATTTTATACCTAGTTCAAATTTAGCTGTTATCCACACAGTGTAAGATGAAGTTCAAATCCCAATTTTTTCAAAAATAAAACATTTTGAGGGTAAAAACTAATTCAAAAATAAAAATAAAATAAAATAAAATAATAAAAACTTCTAAAATCTAAAATTTTAAAAGAAACTAAAATTTAGACAACTATAGAAAAAAAAATTAAAAAAATTAAAATTAAAATAACAATAATAATAAAAAAATTAAAATTAAAATGAAATAAAATAAAGTTGAAAATGAAATTAAGAATTAAAAATTAAAAATTAAAAATAAAAACAAACTTAATTCATCTCAACTAATACTGAACATAATTTTTGTGATACTGTGATCAAAGTTATTAGACAACCTTAATCCATTTGTCGGTACCTTTACATTCATGTCTATGTCTGGTCGATCGTTGGTATTGTGGTCCACTTAAACATAAAGGACTTGTGATAAAATTTAGGACAACTTAATAGTGATAAGACAATGAATTCGGTAAACTTATATATTTTCCTTAAAGGACCATTCAATTGATGGCGACCAAGAATATTGTTGTCCACCTAAATCAAACAGTGAGATCTACAGACAAGCTCTAAGTGATTTGATTTTAGTTACACTAGAACGTGTTCCCCACTTCCCGCTATACCCTGGTTATCAAGAACTTCCAAAGAACTCCTTACCATAGGTGAGTAAACAATTATGAAGGAGGAAGTCAGATTTAGAAATGGATGCATATGTTGTGTCCCAGGTCGGATATATTTCAATAAAGCAGAGGGGACAACATATGGCTAACTAAGATAGAGGGATTAAGAGACAGAATATTGCATATGTTGTGTCCTAGGTCGGATCTTCCGATCATGCAGAGGGGACAACATATGGCTAACAAATGTTGATAGATAAGATGGTGTATAGATATAGAGTTCCATATGTTGTATTCCAGGTCGGATCTTCCTATCACGTAGAGGAGAAAACATGTGACTGATAGAAAGAAAGCAAGAAAATTGTAAGGTCCTGAAACGGATCTTACCAGTGATCAAACAATCAAGACAATCAATAATAACAAGAACGATGTAGAAATAGAAATCAAAACAAGGTTGCACACGCTTCAATTAGTGAAAACGTCTGGTACAACTTGTGGAATAGCAGTCGAGAACTTTGTGGCATCAACAACCATAAAATGACCTAGCTAGCATCTATATATAGTAGACCTAGGACGACGTTGGGTTTACGGCCGTAAACAGGCTTACGGCCGTAAACTCACAGTCTGGCCGTAAACTGCTATACAAACTACCAAATTTTCACATTGACACAAAATAACCTATTACTATAAAAGCCTAGACTAAACCATTAATTAGACCCTTCAAAAATAATTTCCTACAGACCTACTTTATCAGAACCCCCAGTCGCCCCATCAGAACAAGAATTAAGGACTTAAGTCTGTACATTCAGGAAAAATTTATCCACAGCTCTAGATGCGTATTAATTTAGTGCATCCGCAAATTCCCATGTATATCTCTCTACCTAACCTATCTACGCATCGTATTGTCAGACTCAATGGAACTATCTAGGTTAAGGTTTGTCAGGTCTATAATTTTTGAAGTTTATCTGATCCTAGTCAAGTGTCACACCCCAAAACCGAGAACGGCGGAAACGTTCTGGGGTGGAGGACGTCATGTAGTGTATCACAACAATGTAAAGTAGTAAACAAGCAACAACATCATCCATTGCATTAATAGTATAATTTTAATTAAGTGTGTTCTTTCATAGTGTAACGTCTAGGTTAACCACTGTAACCCGTTTTGAAATAATAGAAGTGTATTATTTGAGTATTATGTGTTTTGTGCTTAACTATGTGACTTAATTGAATTAAGAATAAAAATAAGCGTCAAAATGAAATGTCAGATAAGCTCGATATCTATGGATAATGTTGCAGTAGTTGAAATGAGGTTTCCGAATATATAATGAATGATGAAATCCGAGTTATAACGAAGAAGTTATGACATGCCGAAGTTTCGCGACAGAACCGACAACGCTGAATGACGTAAAAAGTGAAATTTACGTTAGAGAGATATCTAGCCTTAGTGATCTAAACGAAATTCATAGGGTTTGTTAAACCGAGAGCGTGCATAAAAAGAACGCCCAAATCTAACTTCATATGAGGAAGTTATGATTTTCCGAAGTTTCGACTTAGCAGTATGCAATCCGAATCCTCGATTTGAGATCGAGTGATTTTTAGCTGAAACAATCTAAATGAGAATCAAAGATCTCATCGATATTAATGAAACGATAAAAAGACAAATGAAAATGGAGTTCAGATGAAAGAGTTATGAATTTCGAACGGAGTTTACCTATCCCGGCCTACTAAAAATAATATGTTAATAATATATTAAAATTAAAGTCAAAATTAGCCAATGGATTCGAAACGAGAGTTGTAGAGCATAATGTCACCTACGCGTGGATATAAAGAACATCAAAAACGGAGCTCGTATGCGAAAGATATAAATTTCTGAAGTCCGGGGCACGAAAACCGAGCCTGTGTCAGGACTCACGACGTGAGACAGTGCTCATGACGTGAGCAAGTCGATTTGACCTTTCAAAGCTATAGACACAAGTGGATGAATGACGAACGCGGTGACCTATCAAGCTCACAATGTGAGCTTTAGAAACTCACGACGCGAGGAACGAAATTGAGCCCTATAAATAGAAAAGGGCAGCCGATTTTGGTTGCTCCATCTCTTCTCTCGCACTCCCGATACTCTCTCTAAGACCTATTTTAACCCCCGAAGCCCCTGTGATCATCCCGAGACCCGAAGCGAGTCTTGAAGGCCGAAGATCCCGAGAAGAAAAGAGTTCCGAGATGAAGCTCTGCCTGCGAGAATCCCGGTGTGCGAAGTGATCCCGGTTTCACCAAAGAATACTACTCTTAGAGCCGTAGTTTTGTCCGATCATCTTCTAATCAGGTGAGTGTGTAGTTACTTTCTTGTAATGCATAATTATGAAGTATTTTATGTAAAATATGTGTTATGTGTATATTTTGTTGTTATATGTGTGAATGTATATTCACTTTCTTCTATCTCATAGATCTGGTTTATTCTCAATGAAATACGTGTTATGTGTGTGTGCCTCATCTGTTGTGTGGAATATGTATTGATTGAACATGCCATATTGGTTTTAAACTATGTATAAAAATATATATTTTTATCTACTAATATGTTGGGTAGAACATGGGTAGATAGTTGATGTGTGATAAACATATGAGAGGCCTCGATGTTGTTGATGTTGACCTATTCATCTAGCGGAGTATGGATGATGACCACGGACCCTTTCTAGACAGTCCAGTGGAATGCTAGCAGGTTCATAACCTATAGGTGTTGTGAACGATGTGTTCACCGATGTAATCTATCCCACTCATGGTTGCCTTTAGGATATCTATTGTTGAGGAAACCCCTTAGCAGTAATGTATGTCCCGATGAAAATCCTAGATTTGGTCCCTTGAGATAGATGTTGTTTTAGGGACATAAAGTGAGGATAACGGGAATGGGTAATTGGGTTATTGCTGGTTGGTGAAATTAAATATAATTATTTATTGTGGGTTGAAACCCCTATATGCTCACGAGGCTCCCAAGTTTGACCCACTCAGTTCATTTGTATTACAGGAAGTGGCACAAGGGCATAAGATGGATGAATCATCAAGTTGTATTGTTTACAAGTCTGTATATGTATATATTTGTTGAATGACTTGTAATGTTATCGTTTATGCTTTATGGTCTGTATCGGAACATGACATCCCGAGTTTTGATTATATAATGAAAATGCATCTCCTGATGAAATGCTTTGATAAATTTTATTTTATATATTTTGTTTTTGGGAACAAATTCCGCAACTCTTTTAAATCAAAAGGATTTACTCTGAAATTATTTTAAAAAGCATAAATGAAATCAGTCTTTTCTGGCCGAGATTTTGGGGATGTCACACATAGTATAAGACAACATAATGAATAGTCAAAATAAAAGAGGAGTCTTGACTATTCCATCTTCAGAAAACCTGGTCATTGTACCTATCTATTTGTGACCTGAGAATACAAGTTATTTTGAAAGCGAGTATCAACAATAAAGCTGGTGAATTCATAAGTATTAATGTGTCTTTGATTTGTAAAACTGTGAACTAAATACTTGTAAACATTTGGAGAAAAGTTTGTATAAGTATGAAAATGTTTGTAAGTAATTGTAAGCGTTTAAAAACCCTAGAAAATACCTCATCGATTATGTGAATATGACACATGGTAAAGGCATTAATAATATATTAACTAGAGTTTTATCCTTTTATAATTGTTGTATGTATAGTGTAAGTACTGTAGTATTTGTAATAAGTAACTACTTTTGTACTAATTTGCCTTAATTGAGGGTTAAGGCATACTGTGATGGCTAGATCAAATACTAAACGCTCCCTATCAAGAGATTTTGGGAACCAAACGCGACCCCTGCATGATTGCAAGCCGTAAACATCCACATTCCTATGATCATGTATACCCAATATAATTATCACAATACATTAGTGATTCATTGGTATAGTTAGATCCTGAACTTGTTCCATGCTATAACATCTTGTTATGTTTGTTCTGTTATCGTGTATTCTACGTGCATTTATGTAAGTGTTTCTATGTAAGCGTATTCATGTAAGCGTATCTATGTAAACGTATTCATGTAAGCATATTCATGTAAGTGTATCTATGTAAACGTATTCATGTAACATGTAATGTATTAGTATAGACTCATGAATGAACTGACTCTTGTGTGATTCCTTGTACTTGGAATGGTAAGTAGTATCTCCTAACTATACCTATTATAGTTACTAGTAATGTATGTGTATAACCGAAAGTAAACCTTTGCTACCCAAAGGTACTGAACTGACTGAGGGAACTTTTATGTCCATATATGTATACATGATATATAACTAATATTTAGACGACATTTGGACGAGCAACCGATGCCCTAAGGCCACATCCTAACGAGGAAAAGGAAATAAAGCGAGCTAACCATCCTAAGTTCTTTAAACATTATTTATATAACTATACATATCTAGGCAAGCATTTCACAATCTAAAAGCATAAAAGAGGTTTTGTAAAACCTTTGAAAAGTTTAATACTAAGAAACGATGACTTGATGTCAGTTTATAAAATGATTGAAAGTATTTTGTTTGATAAGACAGTTGAAGTATAAGGAAAACCTTTGTTTGAAAGACATTTGTAACAGAGTTTGAAAGGAAACCTACAGTATGTAAAACAGTTTGATAAAGAGTTTTAAACATGTAAAAACTTTTAAGAAAGTCATTTGAAGAAAGTTGTTTGGTAAAACAGTTAACATAGAGTAAATCCATTTGCATGCTAGTTATTAATCACATGTGATTAATATAATAACTAGCATGATTAAACTTGTATCCCCCCATAAAGTATTTATAAACATTTGAAAACATTTAAAAGGGTTAATTAAGGGGTATGAACTCACCTTCTGTGAGTGGATCGGATGGAAGTGTCAGACAAGTGCTTGGTGTCGAGTGAAGACTTAGACACACACAATGATCCTAATAACATATGAAGACATATGTATATATATATAATTAGTGATTATAACACTAATTAGACATGAATAAACATCCTAATGTGAGGAAAAAACTTTTTTCATAATCTCATTGAATCATAATCTCCTTGAAGCATGTGATTCCTTATGTTTTCTAAGCCCTAAACATGATAAACCTAGTGTACAACGAGTTAGAATAAGAGTACTTACGATCTAGGAGCTTGAATGGTTGGGTTTGGCCAAGAACACTAGTGTGTGTTCTTGGTGGAACTTGAAGATCTACAAAATGGAATGATTTCACGGATGAAATCATGTAAGACTACTAGTTCACGTAAGATATTAACTAGTTAAGACAATAAACTTACGAGATTTGAAGATAAGGGACGAAGATCGGGATGATAGTTGAGAGGATTTGGGCCAAGAGGAGGAAAGAAATGAACAAAATGGCCATAACTTGACCTTATAGGAGGAGTTTATGGCCCACATGGAGTTTACGGCCATAAACTCCCATGTGGTGGCCATGAACTATTGGTCAAGGTGTTCCAGACTTTTTCTTTGAGCTATAGATTCAACAGATAAACCCTGACAATTATTCCTTAAGTGTACAAGGCTCAGAATGCTCAAATAAACTCCTAATTGTGCTAAAAGATAACAACAATGAGTTTGACTTTTAATGAAGTGTTTGACTGAACTAGATGGAAAATTTCGGATTGTCACATCAAGTCCATTAAAAGATCCTTCAAGTCTACCAGCGCATCAAACATAGAGCACAGACAATTCGACTTAGTTACCTTACATAGATTCAAATTACCTATTATCACATGATTATATCACCTCCCAGTAGACAAAACTAACAATAAGACATAAATTTTTTATTTGTTTTTATTTTTCTAATGTTTTTAGATTTTTAAGTATTTTCTGAAAAAAATAAATAAATCAGAAATAACACTATTTTTTGATTTTTGATTTTCTAACTTTTTTGTTTGTTTCTCCCCCTAAATTTGTGCATGGGTGATAATGAAATTAAAATGCGCAAATTTAAACTAACCTAAAACAAAAATTAATCCTAAAAATGAATCATTTTCAAAATGCTCACAAGCATATCGAATCGAGCTTTGTTAAAAGGCTTTGTGAAGAGACCTACCACTTCATTAGTAGTGGGGACCTGTTCCAGCCGAATGAGCGAACGCTCATAGCAGTCTCTGATAAAATGAATTTTGATATCAATGTGCTTGGTTTTGGAATGCTGGAGATGATTTTTAGTGATCTGAATGGCAACCTCATTATCACAAAAGATAGGGGTTTGTAGATAGTTCTGTTGGATTAATGTCTAAGTCCATAACTATATTTGGTATGTACTTGACCCGACTCGGCATGGTCCATTTGGGTTGCACTTCACCAACACAATTTATATGGATAATCTTTTGAGAATAGTATGTTTATGATTAATATTAATATATTATAAGTTCTAATATATTATTATGGAATCATATTATTTAATTAGTATTGATCAAGAATTAATTTATAATTAATTAATTGATCAAAAGGAACTAATTAAATGTGGACTCTTATATATATGGAATGGGCCAAGTTAATTTAGGTAGGGCTAAGCTTTCATGGATAGTCCATGGAGTGTTTAACCCATGGATCCTAGGAAATTAAAGGTCATGGGTATTAGGGTTTAACCCTAATCCTCCACACTATATAAAGATGTCCTTGGTTGGTGAAATTGGCACTAGTGTGGTACACCAACAAGGGCTAGCCAATTTCACTAGAGAGAACCAAGTATCCATATTCTCTAAAGTCTTCCAAGGTAATTTGGTGATTTGTGATTCCACTTGAGGCTTCCACACTATTGGGGCTAAGCTCTTAAAGCTTGAAGACATCAAGCTACATCAAAAGGTATGTATTCTATCTTATTACATTCATTGATTTGTATGCTAGATTAGGATAATACCTTGGAAGTTCTTATTTGCATGTATAATAGAGAAAACATAGATCCAAGGTATTTAGGGTTGCATGCACACTTAGGAGTGTTAGAATGCTCAAAACCCAACAGTAGTATCAAAGCCAGGTTTGTTTTCTTCTTATACTTGCAAAACTGCTTAAAAAATTGAAATTGTTGTTGTCTGATCATCAGACTCGGCGAGTCCATCAAGGGACTCGGCGAGTCCATGCGTAAAAAGTGATCAAATCGATCCAACTCGCCGAGTTGGTTCATGCACTCGACGAGTTGGACCCCAGACAGCATATTTTCGAGGTTTTTGGCTAGAAATGGACTAGGAACATTACCCTAAGTTGTTTTGAACTTATAAACTTGTTTTTTGAAGAGGTAATGTTCATGCTAATCCAATTTCAAAGATAACTGTCAATAGATTCATGTTTTGTATTAGTTTAAGATTTAGACTAATTACATGAAAAAGTTTGATTTGAATTATATTGTTCTTATGAGTTGCTTAGATTAATAGAAAAGTTGAGTGAAATAGTTGTTTTCAATCCAAATTAATGTAAGAGTTGATTCTAAAATGTGTTTTTGTAACTAGTTCTAATTAATTGGAGTTATGACTCCATAATTTGTCCTCAAGTTATGGAGGACCAAGAGTCTCTTCATTAAATAATAAAAAAAATGTAACCTTAATTAATTTCTTAAGTTATATAATAAAGAAAAGTTAATTCTTTTATTAGTTTAAAGTCTTCCATAACTTGTCCTCAAGTTATGGAACTTGAAGAGTTTTTCGATTAAAACTACTTTAAACACATAAGTTATGGAATTAATTAGTTTTGAATAGTTTCAAAACTTGCCCTCAAGTTTTGGAATTTGTAAAGTTTTCTCTTTTGAATACTTTAATTCCAAGTTAGCCCTTAGAATTTTAAAAGTGAAAATTCAACCCTTATACTTTATAATATTATAAGTTAATAATATATATATATATATATGTGTATAAGAGTAAAGTCGGTCTTACCGCTAGTACGCCTCATTCACGAAGCCGGTCTATAAGGTGGGTATAAGGTTGTTGCATATAAAATGGCAACTTAATGGGTGTCCACTCTCACCCACCGCTTGCTTGACTGGTGGAGGGTCGTTAGCCGAACGGGTTTGACAGGACTATAATTCTCCCTTCATTAAAAGTATTAATGATAAATACTAAGTAACTAAACTCTTAATAATTCCCAATATTAGATACTTAGGAAAAATGTGAATAAGGTGCTAATCATGAAATTACACTTTACACTTTGTCTAAGTCGTTAGTGGAGCGTGTGTGGTTAACCGGCACACTAACTTGGACTTAACAAGGTAGGTAAAGGGTGACTTAATGTTTATCATAGTATCGATGGAGCGTGTGTGGTTAACCGACACATCGATTGAGGGGTAAACACTTAAGGGTACCAAGTAATTTGCATGGTTACTTCACACCTTGTTTTGTGATCCTCGGCATCCCAGTCACAAAACCTGAAGGGCACACTCGAGATTGAAACATGCCATTGAACAGTTCAACGAATCTCAAAGATTTAGGAGTTTCAAATCCAATTAAAACCTAATAATACATTTCATTTATCTTGGTGGAAATTGGTGAATCGTCATTCACCTACCTTCAAATATTTTATAGCTTGGATTACGGCATACCTCTTCTAAGTTATAAAATAGTTTGTTGGGTCCTAGCCTTAATATTTCATATTGGGTGTCATATTAAGGACTATAAATCAACTATCTTGAATATCTCCCATAACATGTCTGGTTTAGACATTTATGATCTTCCCAAATCTCTTGAAACAAGCTTTCCTAAATGAAGATGATGTCCCTTGGAAATCATACTTCTTTCACCTCCTCCGATTATTCTCCCTAACCCACAAGTTCTTGAAAAGTTTAGGGTCACTCAAGCCCTATTGGCAAGGCAAGGTCTAGGTGTGATCACATCTTGGAGATGTAGTCACATATTGACAAGTCGGGAGAGTTGGGTGTCAAAGTCTTGAGAAAGTTGTAGGTTTAACTACTTTCTAAGTCACATAGTGAGTTCTTTTGGAACACTTATGAAACAGACTATGACAAGACCCTTAATGATCTTATCTATTTGCTAAGATCAACTTCCTAAAACTTTATGGACATTGACAATGATGACATTGGATATCAAGTAAAGCTCTCTCTTCCCAGTGGAAAGGGATCGACCATAGTCAACTCGGTTGACCAAATGGTAAAGAGAAAAGCTAAGTCTGTGATAGTCTCGTGTACCATTTTCAAAAGGGTCCATATGTTTATATTGCCAAAGGAAGGGGCATTGGTTGCGAAGTTGCCAAATTTACCCAAGGATGTTAAAGTCAATAAGTTTGACTCTACTTCAGGTAAAGTCCACTATCTAACTCTGTTATGTTTCTATTCTGAGATTCTTGATACATGATGTGACTGGGTCACATGGTGATGTTTTAAGAATCAAAGAAAAGTGAAGAAACTTAAAGAAAGAATATGCTGAATCTGATCGTGTAGATGGATTCCTATCGCATAGTTTGAAGATCGGATTCTTGAGCTAATTCTTAGGAGTTATGAGATATTGCTTAGGAACAGATAACAACAAGTTTTCATATGGATTGTAAGGATATGTTTTTCTGCATAGTTTTAAAATAAAAGAAAATTCTTGATTTTATTTATTTTAAAATATCCTTACAATGAAATTTGAGGAAAAATTGTTGCTTATATGATTCCATTAATAGCAAGAGTGGAAATATGAAATTGATTCCTTCATTTGTGGTAATGTCTAAATTTACCAAATAAGGAAAGATTCTCATCATCCAAAGTCTCAATTGGACCGGGACTTGGAATCATGCAAGTTGTATAGCATGATGAATGAGAACTTTCAATTATTGGAAAAATTAAGACTAATTACTTGTTCACATGGATGTGTGAGTCAAGTAATGGACTAAGGGATCGAGTACATAGTCATGTGCACTGATTAAGTCCACCACAAAAGATCAATAAGATTATTCGTCATAATTTACTAAAGTTCAGTAAATATGGTTATACTTACAAGCTTAAGTGTAATTCTGAGACATTGGAAAAGGTTCCAATGTAAGACAGAGCGAATAAGAAGAATCAAATTAGGCAGAAGGATAAAAGTTTCTCAAATCTGAAAATATGGGAGAGTACTTTAGTATCAGTTTTGTGATCATCTTAATGATTAAGAAACCATATCAAAATTTGTTCTCCAAGGAAGTCTTAGTGCATTCTTATGACTAAGAAGAAGGGATCTTGAATTGTTGAAATGGTTAAATCAAGAAGATGAGTCATACTTCGTTCCAATACAAGCCTTAGAGTCATACTCCAAGATTGTAATTTGAGTGACATGCCTTTATGAAGGTTTAAAACACGTGTCAAATGTAAGAGTAAAAGTATCCTACTCTTGTTCATTTGAAGTTGGTAAGCTGTGATGTTTTGGATAAAACAAAGACCAACTTAGGCCAACTATGTGAAGCGTTTGTCTTGATAAAGAATCCACACTATCCTTTGAATATTTGACAAGAGAGTCTTATATGTCAAGAGGACAGTGGGAGTCTTAAAGGTCTTGAAAGTCTCAAGAACTAATCAAGAATAAAACCTGAGTTCTTCACTAGCACACGACTTAAGGTTTATAGTCTATCGTGTTGACATATTCTGTGCCCATTCCAATCAAAGTTGGCTTTGCATATGAGTTCTTAGAGTTCTCAATTGGTTGCACAACAACTTGGAAGCAATGGTAGGCCCTTGAGCTGCTAGGTGGCAAGAAATTAAGATTGAGTTCAATCCATATGAGTGTCAAAGTTGTTAGTGGAGCGTGTGTAGTTAAACGGCACACTAACAAGGACTTGTGAGAAGTGTCAAAGGTCTAAACAGTCGAGTCGATGGTTACGACATCCCTTTTAATAGTTCTTACAATTGTTTAGACACACCTGTGAGCTATCTAAGATAAGGTGTATGATATTGATAAAGTTTTATCAAAGCAATCTAGTATCAGAAATGTGAACTTTGGTAAGAAGGTCAATAAAGTATTGATTTCTAGAAGTCCAGCTAATTTCTGAGTACATGTCAAAGCTAGTGGGAGCATAAGTGTTATGCTAATAATCATCATGTTAGTGGGAGCATGATACTTATGATAAAGATTGCAAGTTAGCAATGTTAATTATAGAAAACAAAAGGTTTCAATTGGGAAAAAGTTGTTTTGCTATAATTAAGGGAGAGGAAATTATACTTCATCTCAATTCTATAAGCTTAGATCGTGAGGTTTTAATCATTTAGTCAAGGAAATATGTATGAATTTCATGTTGGAATGGCTCAGCATAAGGAAATTCTGTATATGGTTCCATTATTTGCGTTCTAAAATTCGATTATGATTACGGCATCCCTTTTCATAATCTGAATTATGAGAACTTGGAAAATTGAAATGGAAATATTATGGCAAAAGACTGGTTTAGTCTTTATGTGAGACATCATGAATCGTGTCCCATATGCTTCGGATATAGGATCGATTACATGTGCTATATTCACCCTTTCTAAAATTTTCCAAATGCCTGGGGCATTAAAAAGGGAAAAGGTTTAGAACTGGATATGACTAAAAGGATTAAACAATTATCGAGGACAATCTAAGGTTTACCAAAGATTGGTTGCTCAAGGATAGTTGGAAGTATAGTGATAATTCTGGAAGGACCATATTGACATAATCTGTAAGGAGGCAACTCTTGTTCAAAAGTGATAGTCAAAATGGAATCTGGAAATGTTTCAAAGTTAGAATTTTCAATCTGTTTAAGATTAGGAAACTTAATGCAAGAAGGTTGTTTCTAAGGAGCTGATCTCCTTTGGAATACTCTGTAATGATTGTTGTCAAGTCTTTCTGACTTTGTGCATAATCATTACAAGAGGAACAATGCATATAAGTTTAGAATCTAACAGATTTCAGTAAATGGCATGAATTTGGAATTCTTACATTTGCAGTAAGGATTTGGGAGTGTGAAAAGAGAATCATTGAAGTTATGTTCAATTGATCTAGTTCACAAAGTAAAGATCATAGACAAACATAGTATGCTTACTTGGTGTATGGCATGACTAGTGTTTAGAAAACATAGTGTACATGCTTGGAGCATGGGACAACTATTGTTTTAAATTCAAGAATAAAGTTGATAGCTGAAATAGTATACAATGAATAATGTGTAATCATATGGTGATAAATAAAAGGTGTTTTATTTATGTTCATACGTTTTGATACCATATTGGATTCAATTATTATTGTGTTTCACTTTGCATGTTTTGACTTCCCGAGTAAACTAGGTTATTCTTCCGGAATGACTAAGTTATTCAAACCATCCACAGTCAGTCATATGTTGGAAGTAGATATGAATTAAGACTATCATGGGTTGGCTTGTAGAGGTCTAAGGTGTTGGATAAAGGGCTACAACACTCATGAGTGCTTATAAGTTCTAAGTATTGGATTCAACCCGCGCTCATTGGAATCACTTCATGGATTTTATCACGAGTGATCATGAGATGATAATATCTTATATTCTTCAAACCTAGAGATATGAGTTGTTACTATGAGTTAATTGTACATTGATTGCACGAAAACACATTTGCTAACTCGGTGATATAAAACGTGCCTTTGTGTATGATTCAACAAGTAGTAGAACAAGCCATATGAGTCGAAGTTTATCCATTCCTTTTACCTTCGGGATAAAAGCGATATCTGTGGGCCCCTCGATGATTTTATGATGACAAATGGAAGTGCTCGGCCGGGCCAGGATTAATTTGATTTGTTCAATTAGTCAGTCGTCATAAATCAGAAATCGGGAAACAACAAATGGACAGAGAGAGTGATTATAATCCATGTATCGGTCCATATGATATCTAGAATGGAGGATTATATGATCCCTTATCTAATGGACAAGTTCGTTGACAAGATCAGAGTTCGACAGCAGCTTTAAGAGCTACGATTGCCAGTTAGGTTTGAAGTCATACGCAATAATAGTTTTAGACTTATCCAAGTGGGAGACTGTTGGATTAATGTCTAAGTCCATAACTATATTTGGTATGTACTTGACCCGACTCGGCATGGTCCATTTGGGTTGCACTTCACCGACACAATTTATATGGATAAGCTTTTGAGAATAGTATGTTTATGATTAATATTAATATATTATAAGTTCTAATATATTATTATGGAATCATATTATTTAATTAGTATTGATCAAGAATTAATTTATAATTAATTAAGTGATCAAAAGGAACTAATTAAATATGGACTCTTATATATATGGAATGGGCCAAGTTCATTTAGGTTGGGCTAAGCTTTCATGGATAGTCCATGGAGTGTTTAACCCATGGATCCTAGGAAATGAAAGGTCATGAGTATTAGGTTTAACCCTAATCCTCCACACTATATAAAGATGTCATTGGTTGGTGAAATTGGCACTAGTGTGGTACACCAAGAAGGGCTAGCCAATTTTACTAGAGAGAACCAAGTATCCATATTCTCTAAAGTATTCCAAGGTGTTTTGGTGATTTGTGATTCCACTTGAGGCTTCCACACTATTGGGGCTAAGCTCTTAAAGCTTGAAGACATCAAGCTACATCAAAAGGTATGTATTCTATCTTGTTACATTCATTGATTTGTATGCTAGATTAGGATAATACCTTGGAAGTTCTTATTTGCATGTATAATAGAGAAAACATAGATCCAAGGTATTTTGGGTTGCATGTACACTTAGGAGTGTTAGAATGCTCAAAACCCAACAAGTTCAAACCGTAATTCAATAGCTGATGTTGGATCCATATAAGGTGAGAACAACAGGCAGATGCAGCAACATATTTCACTTTTTCCATTGAGGTTGAGATAGTGTGCTGTTTTTTGTGTTGGGTTTTGAGCATTTTAACAATCCTATGGTGTACTTGCAACCCTAGAAACCTTGGATCTATGTTTGACTAAGATACATGCAAAATGATTTTCCAAGGTTCATAATCCTATCTAGCATACATGGGGATCTTTTATTCTAATAGTTAGTAAGAATTACATACCTCTTTGTAGCTTGGATTCCTTTGAAACCTTGTGAGCCTAGCACCTCAAGTGTCATGCCTCAAATGCTTCACACAACACCAAGTACACTTGGAATAACCTCTTAAGAGAATAAGAACACTTAGTATTTTCGGCTAGCCCTCTTTTGTTCACTCTAGTGGCCGAAAATGGTGAATAATAACTTCATTATATAGTATGTTACAATTAGGGTAAACCCTAATTGTCATGACCTTTCATTTCCATCACCCATGGGTATGTAACCCCCATGGACTATCCATGGAGCATCTTATGGGTTTAACCCAACTTGATAATCCATGGAGCCTTGGCCCACTATATAAGTTATGGATGATTGACATAATCAACCCATATATTTAATTAGTCTTCTTTTGATCACATAATTCATTCTAAATTAATTATTGATCAATACTAACTAAATATTATCATTCTTATTATTAATATATTAGAACTTATAATATATTAATAAACCATAAGTGTCTTATTTCTCTCATTTAATCTATCCAAGTACATGATGCCATGTAACCCAAATGGACCATGCCGGGTCGGGTCAAGTACATACCAAATATAGTTATGGACTTAGACACTATATCCAACATTTTTCACTGCCATGAGACCAGCCGATCACTAAGGAATTGACACCCTCCTGATGTAGATTTCTTGTCATGCTCACAGCCTCCATAATTACTATCAGCAAAAGCATATAAATCAAATTCATAATTTTTCGGGTACCAAAGACCCAATTTTAGGATACCTTTGATATACCGAAAGATTCTTTTGACAACAATAAGATGTGAAAGTTTAGGATTAGCCTGATAACGTGCGCATTGACAAACTGCAAACATGATTCCTGGGCGGCTAGCAGTTAGATACATCAACGATCCGATCATCGACCTGTAGAGAGTCTGATCTACGGATTCGCCATCAGTATCCGGATTGAGCAGGGGTCTTTCAGCCATCGGTGTCGATGCAATTTTGGCATCTTGAAAGCCGAACTTCTCAAGTATATCCTCCACATACTTTTCTTGATGGAGCAGGATTTCAGTTGACTTCTGTTGGACCTGAATCCCTAAAAACATGGTCATTTCCCCTAACGAACTCATCTGAAACCTATTTTTCATCATGCCTTCAAACTCTTTACATAATCACGGACTGGTAGACCCGAAGATAATGTTGTCAACATAGATCTGGACTAGGATCTGATCATTACCCACATGCTTGATGAATAAAGTTTGATCAATAGTGCCACGAGAGTATCCATGTTCGAGCAAGTGATTTGTGAGAGTTGCATACCACGCTCGAGGAGCTTGATGTAACCCTTACAACGCCTTATCTAACTTGTAGACATGATAAAGAAACTTCGAGTTAACAAACCCAGGGGATTGGTCAACATAAATTTCTTCCTTCACCATGCCATACAAGAAAGCTGTCTTAACATCCATCTGATAAACTGTGAAGTTCATGTATGAAGCATATGCAAGGAAGGTACGGATAGCCTCCAAGCGAGCTACTGTAGCATAAACCTCAGTGAAGTCAAGACCATCGATCTGTCTAAACCCGCAGACTACAAATCTTGCCTTATTACGCACTATGACTTCAGAATCATCATGATTATTGCGGTATACCCAGCGTGTGTCAAGAGACTTTTTGCCCTTATGTAATTCAAACAGTTTCCAAACTCCAAAATTTTCAAATTGATTAAGCTCTTCGTGCATAGAATCTACCCAACTGGGCTCATTCAAAGCCATATGAACGTTCTTTGGCTCTATTTGAGAGATAAAGTAAGAATAGAGACATGTGTTTACATCTCCACTCTGACTTCTAGTTTTAACACCATCACCCAGCTGGCCAATGACATTCTTAATCAGATGATCGTGTTGATGATGGGTTTTGAGCATTCTAACACTTCCTAAGTGTACATGCAACCCTAATAACCTTGGATCTATGTTTGTCTAATTATCATGCAAAGTTGAATTCCAAGGTTATATTCCTATCTAGCATATATGGGGAGCATTTTCAACTTGAATGAAAGATAGAATAACTTACCTTGTTGTTGATTATGATCCTTGAAACCTTGTGAGCCTAGCACCCCAAGTGTGATTCCTCAAATGCTTCACAAAACACCAAATGCAAAGGAGTAAACTTTGAGAGAATACACACACTTGAAAAATCGGCCTAGCGCTCTCTTGTATTTGTGTTGCCGAGTTTGGTGGAGAATGGGTTCCTTATATAGTGTTGATACATCTAGGGTTACACCATGTAAACCCTAATGTGTCATGACTCTTCATTTCCATGACCCATGGGTTTTATAACTCCCATGGAGCATCCAATGAGCATCTAATGGGTTTAACCCAACTTGATAATCCATGGAGCCACTTAGCCCACTATACAAGTTATGGATGATTTACATAAATAACCCATATATTTAATTAGTTATCTTTTGATCACTTAATTAATTCCAAATTATATCTTGATCAAACTAATTAAATAATACTATTAATATATTAGAACTTATAATATATTAATAAACCACAAGTGTTATTTCTCTCATTTAGTCTATCCAATTGCATGGTGCCATGCAACCCAAATGGACCATGCCAGGTCGGGTCAAGCACATACCAGAAATAGTTATGGACTTAGACACCTTATCCAACAGTCTCCCACTTGGATAAATCTAATAACTATAACTACAAGTATGACTTCAGGAACCGATCAGTAATGGTAGCTCTTTCAAGGTCTCTCGGAACTGAGAAGATGATGATACGCCATTTAAGATAAGTGATCATATAATTCTCTGTTCTAGATATTAGCCTGACAAATATATGGAACAATGTCTTACTTATTGTCCAGCAGTTTGTTTCCCAATTTCTGATTTGTTTGACAGAGAACTTAATTGAACACATCAACTTAGTTCTGATCGGGCCCGGTGCATAGGTCAAAACGAAATCATTGAGGGGCCCAAATATCAGCTTCTAATCCAAGAAGGAATAGATAAACTTCGACACATATGTTTGTTCTACTACTCATCGAATTATACACAATAGCACGTTTTATAACATCGAGTTACCAATGCATTTTCGTACAATCAATGCATAACCAACTCATAAGTAACAAATCATATCTCTAGGTTTGAAGACTTATATGATATTACCATCTCACAATCACTCGAGATAAATTTCATGAAGTGATTACAGTGAGCGTGGGTTGAGTCCAATGCTCAGAACTTATGAGAACTCATGATTGTTGTAGCCATGTCCAACAACTTAGACCTCTGCAACCAATCATGACAGTCTTCATTCATACCTACTTCCGACATATGACCGACTGTGGAGGTTCGAATAATATGAGATACTAAACATAATTATCATGGAAGTCAAAACATGCAAAAGAAATATAGTAAACGATCGAAAAGAGATAGCAACACTTTACTCATAAATAAAAAACCTTTTATTCATCATCTAATGTCAATTACACTTTACAAATTTCAAGGTCATTTAACTACTAAATCTAATATCATCCTTCAACCCTATGCTCCGAGCATGCTGGAGATGCTTAACCCGAGTCAGTCCCTTCGTGAAGGGATCTGCTGGATTCTCATCCGATGATACCCTCTTTTCTATGAGGAGTCCTTCTTCTATTCGATGTCTGATGAAATGGTATTTTCTGTCGATGTGTCTGGATCTCCTGTGATCCCTTGGTTCCTTGGTTAAGGCAACTTCACTTTCACTATCACAGAAAATTTCCATTGGCTCCTTAATATTTGGTACAACTCCAAGGTCTCCAATGAAGTTCTTCAGCCATATCGCCTCGTTTGCTGCCTTACTAGCTGCTATATACTCTAATTCGCAAGTTGAATCAGCCACTGTTTCTTGCTTGGAACTCTTCCAAGAAATTGCTCCTCTGTTTAAGGTAAAGACCCAGCCTGACTGAGAGCGGAAACTATCCCTATCAGTCTAAATGCTATCATCACTATACCATACAACTCTCAAGTCATCACTCCCACCGAGGTTAAGGACCCAGTCCTTAGTCCTTCGTAGGTACTTGAGGATATTCTATACCGCAGTCCAGTGTGCCTTGCTAGGGTTCCCCTGATACATGCTAACCATGCTCAAGGCAAAGGCTACATTAGTTCGAGTACACGTCATAGCATACATGGTCGATCCTACAACCAACACATAAGGTATTCAAATCATTTATGTTATCTCAGCCTCAGTACTAGGCTTTGTGTCTTACTGAATCTGGCGTTACTTTGGATGGGTAACTCTCCTCTCTTAGATTCCTGCATGCCTAATCACTTTAGTATCTTATCCAAGTAGGTACTCTGACTAAGTCCAATTAGTCTTTTACTCCGGTCTCTCAAGATCCTTATCCCTAGAATATAGATAGCTTCTCCTAGGTCCTTCATAGAGAAACACTTCCCAATCCAGGACTTAACTTCCTGCACAGTTGGGATGTCATTTCCTATGAGTAGTATATCATCCACATACAATACCAAAAAGCTAACTATACTCCCACTACCTTTGACATACACACAAAATTCATCTTCACTCCTAGAAAAGCCAAACTCTTTGACTTTCTCATCAAAGCAAAGATTCCATCTGCGAGGTGATTGCTTTAATCCATAAATGGATTTCTAGAGCTTACACACTCTATTAGGGTACTCTGTATTGAAAAAACCCTCTGGCTTACTCATGTAAACATCCTCAGCCAACTTTCCATTAAGGAAAGCAGTTTTGACATCCATTTGCCATATTTCATAGTCATGAAATGCATCTATGGCTAACAAAACCCTAATAGAGTTAATCTTGGCCACTGGAGAAAAAAGTCTCATCATAATCAACTCCCGGAGTTTGTGAGAAACCCTTTGCAACCAGTCGTGCCTTATAAGTGTGTACATTTCCATCCATGTCGGTCTTCTCCTTAAAGATCCATTTGCACCCTACAGTCTTACGACTTGGTACATTCTCAACCCAGTTCCAAACTTGATTGTCATACATGGACTGTATCTCGCTGTCCATTGCCTCTTTCCATTTAGCTGACTCAGGTGCTGCCATGGCTTCCGCGTAACTGTTAGGTTCATCCAGACCTATCAGTGTCTCATCACTGACAAGTGTATCACCTTCCGTAGTAATATGGAATCCATAGTAATGCTCAGGTGCATTCCTAACCCTTGTGGAATGCCTCATAGGTACAGACTTATCAATTGGCTCAACAGGAGTTTCCTCCTCAAGTTGAGTGCTAGGGTTTGAAGTTCCTTCACCACTTGACTCTTGAATTTCTTCAAAGTCAACTTGCCTCCCATTATTTCCTTGGCTTATGAACTCTTTCTCTCGAAAGACATCCCTCCTTGCTACAAAGACCACATTTTCAATAGGTTTGTAGAAGAGGTAACCAAAGGATTGTTGTGGGTAGCCGATGAAAATACACCTCTCGCTTCGAGGTTCGATAGTCGAGGAACTCTGAACTAAGATACTCACCACCTTAATCGGATCGAAGCATCTTAATGTTCCTGCCTAATTGATTCTCGACTTCCTGTTTAAACTCTTTAAACCTTGCAAAAGTCTCTAACTTATGCTTGATTAAGTAGACATATCCATATCTACTTTAATCATCAGTAAAAGTCAAATAATAATGATTAGCATCCCTTGTGGCATGTTTGAAGGGTCCACACACATCCGTGTGTACGATCCAACAAACCTTCACCCCTCTCACAAGAACCTATGAAGGGTGACTTTGTCATTTTTCCAAGTAAGCATGATCCGCAACTATCATCTAACCTTACATCAAATGACTCCAAGAGTCCATCCTTTTGGAGTTAGCCTATGCGTTTCTTGCTTATATGTCCAACACGACAATGCCATAATGACGCTTTATCCAAGTTATTATCATTAATAGAATCAATAAACAATACATTATTTCCTAAGTTATCAACCACAGATACAGTTTCATACACACCATCACAAGGTAATGCTTTAAAATAAATAACATTATTAAAGAAATCATTAATCGAGCCAACTGTAGGGTTTTGAGCAATCTAACACTTCCTAAGTGTGCATGCAACCCTAATAAACCTTGGATCTATGTTTGTCTAAATACATGCAAAATAATAGTTTTTCCAAGGTTCATAACCTATCTAAGATGGCATGGGGTACTTTTAAACATAAAAGAATTAGATGAGACTACATACCTTTTGATGATGAGTTTAATTCCTAATGAGTTTGAGGGCCAAGCACCAATAGTGTGAATGCCTCAAATGGAATCACAAATCACCACAAACTCTTGGAAAACTTTGATAGAGTGTATACACACTTATAAAATCGGCCACACACAAACACACATGAGCTAGCTAGCCATTTCATGCAACATAAGCATGCTTATATAGTGTGCATGGTTAGGGTGAAACCCTAATAACCCATGACCTTTCCTTTTCCAAGGATCCACGGGTTAAAAGCTCCATGGATCATCCATGGACTTCCATATAAGCCTAGCCCATTAACTAATGAGTGTTAGCCCACCCAATATAAAACAATAGCCCACAATTTAATTAGTCTTCCTTTTAATCTCTAAATTAATTCATAATTAATTAAAGACTAAGACTAATTAAATAACTTCATATTAATATATTATAACTTACAATATATTAATAAACATATGTGTATAACTCTCATAAAATTATCCATAAACAGTTTGGATGAAATGCAACCCAAATGGACCATGTTGGGTCGGGTCAAGTATATACCAAATAAGTTATAGACTTAGACACCTTATCCAACAAACTCCCACTTGGATAAGTCTAATAACTATATTTGCGTATGTTACTTCAGGAACCAACCAGTAATCGTAGCTCTCGAAAACTCTGTTGAACTATGAAGCGCCATTTTAGATAAGTGATCATATAATCCTCTGTTCACATGATATCAGCCGGACAAATACATGGAACAACGTCGTACTTATTGTCCAGCAGTTTGTTTCCCGATTTTCGATTTGTTTGACAAAGAACTTAATCGAACACATCAATTTAGTTCTGACCGGCCGGTACATAGGTCACAACAAAATCATCGAGGGGCCCAGATATCGCTTCTATTTCTAGAAGGAACAGATAAACTTCGACTCATATACTTGTTCTACTACTTGTTGAATTGTACACAAAGGCATGTTTTATAACATCAAGCTACTGATGCGTTTACGTGCAATCAATGCACAACCAACTCATAGGTAACAACTCATATATCTAGGTTTGAAGATTTATATGATATTACCATCTCACGATCACTCGAGATAAATTCCATGAAGTGATACAAGTGAGCGTGGGTTTATTCCAATAGTCATAACTTATGAGCACTCATGAATGTTGTAGCAACCATTTCTATGACTAAACCCATTTAGCCATCTACAAACTCGATTCATGACAGTCTTGATTCATACCTACTTCCAACATATGAACGACTGTGGAGTGTTTAAATAACTTAGTCATTCGGAAAGAATAACCTAGCTATTTTGGAAGTCAAAACATGCAAAGTGAAACACAATAACAATCGAATCCAATATGGTCTCAGAACCCTTTTGAATATAAATAAAACCACCTTTTATTTATCACGATATTGATTACACATTATTCATTGTATAATGTTTCAAATAATGAACTTAATACTTGAATAAAACAATAGTTATCCCATGCTCCTAGCATGTACACTTTGTTTTTCTAAACAATAGTTATGCCGTACTTCAAGTATGCACACTATGTTTGTCTATAATCTTTACTTTGTGAAATAGATCAATTGAACCTGATTCCAATGATGCTTATTTCACAATCCCAAATCCTTATTGTAAATGTGAGAATCCCCAATTCCTATCATTTACCAAAAATCTGTTAGAATTTAAACTTTTATGCAATGTTCCTCTTGTAATGATTATTCACAAAGTCACCAAAACTTTGTCACCAGTCATTACAGAGTATTCCAAAGAAGGTCAACTTCTATGGAATGGAAGTCTCATATTCAAAGTACATTGCTTTGAACATCCTTCTTGCATTAAGGTTTTCTAATCTTACATAGATTGAATAACTTCCACCTATGGAGACATTTCCATAGTCCCATTTTGACTATCACTTCTGAACAAGAGTTACCTCTTTTCAGAAAATGTCAATATGGTCCTGCTAAAATTAACACTATACTTCCAAATGTCCTTGAGCAACCAATCTTTAGCAAACCTCAGATTGTCCTCGATAATTGCTTAATCACTTTAGTCATATCCAGTTCTAGACTTTTCCCTTCTCAATGCCTTAAGCATTTGGAAAATTTAGAAAAGATGAATATTATAGCACATGCAATCGATCCTATATCCGAAGCATATGGGACACGATTCATGATGTGTCACATAAAGACATGATACTAGACCATTCTTTTGCTACAATATTTTTTATTTGCCATGTTTCAAAATTTAACTATGAAGAGGGATGCCGTAGTCATAATTGAATTTTGAGAACGCAATACATATAGAATTTCCTTAAGTCGAACCATTCAGACATAAAATTCATATATATATCCTTGACTAAAGATAATTAAAATCTCAATCTAAGCTTCTAGAATTGAAATGAAGTATAATTTCCTCTCCCTTAATTATCGCAAAACAATTTTTCAACCCCTACAACTTCACGAATTGAAACTTTTGTTTTTCTATAATTAACATTGCTAGCTTGCAATACTAATCATAATTATCATGCTCCCATTAACATGATGATTATTAGCATAACACTTATGCTCCCACTAGCTCTGACATATTTCCAGAAATCTGCTGGACTTCTGAAATTTAGATTCATACACCCTTTCTTAGATAGCTCACATGTGTGTTTAAACAATTTTCAGAACTATGAAAAGGGATGGCGTTATCATATTCTCAATTGCTTAGGCATTTGCCATTTCTCACAAGTCCATGTTAGTGTGCCGGTTAACCACACGCGCTCCACTAACGACTTTTGAAAATGCAAATAACACAATTGATATCTACGTAAAATCTACTTATTGAAAGCGTTTCCTCACCATCATTTTCATGAATCGGAGAGAAACCTTATGACACTTAGATTTTATAGTGTATGAGTTCATATCCATGTGAATTTGTCAAAACCATAATCACAAGATAAGGTTAGTGACAAACTCAGCCTTACATGGATTAAACTTGTTCAATCTTAGTTTCTTGTCACCTTGGTAGCACAAGGCCCACCAATGCTTCCAAGTTGAACTTTGATAACTCACATGCAAATTCAACTTATTTGAAGTAGGTACAGAAATAATAATTATGTCAACACGATAGGTTGCAAACCTTAAGTTGTGTGCTAGTGATAAATTACAGGTTTTACTCTTGATTAAATCTTGAAACTCTTTCATGATCTCTTAAGGCTCCCACTATACCCTTGACATATAAGTTTCCCCAGTCAAGAACCATTCCTTGACAAAAAAAAATATTCAAGGGATAGTGCGGATTCTTATCAAGACTAACACTTCACACAATTGGTCTTAGTTGGTCTTTGTCTCATCCAAAACATCACAACCTACCAATCTCAAATGTACAAGGGTAGAAACATTTTACACTACATTTGATAAGTGTTTTAAACCTTACTTTATGTCACTCAATGTTACAATCTTGTAGTATGACTCTAAGAATTGTTTTGGAATGAAGTATGACTCATCTTAATGATTTTAACCAATGCAACAATTCATGACCTCTTTTCTTAGCCATAACAATGCACTAAGACGTCCTTAGAGTATGAATTTGTGATATGCTTTCATAATCATTAAGATGATCATGAAATATGATACTAAAGTACTCTCCCATCCTTTCAGATTTGAGAAACTTTTATCTTTCTGCCTAATTTGATTCTTCTCATTTGTTTTGTGATACATTGTAACCTTTCTAATGTTACAGAATTATACTCAACCTTATAAGTATAATCATATTTACTAATCTTTAGTAAATCATGACAAATCAATCTTTGTGGTGGACCTTGACCAGCGCACACCCAGTGTACCTAATTCCTTAGTCCTTCAATTGACTCACATATACATGTGATCAAAGAATTAGTCTTAATTTTCAAAGATGAAAATTCTCATTCATCATACAATACAACTTGTATGATTCCAAGTTTCTGTCCAATTGAAACTTGGGTGATGAAAAACTTTCTTCATTTTGTAAATTCAGACACTACCACAAATGAAATAATCAAATCCACTTTCCAATATTGCTATTACTCGAAACATATAAGCAACAATTTTCCACAGATGCCATTGTAAGGATATTTTTAAAATAAATAAAATTAAAAACCTTTTTTTCTTTTATTTTAAAACTTTGCGGAAAAACTTATCCTTACAATCCACATGAAAACCTTGTTGTTATCTATTCATAATCAATATATTATAACTCTTAAGCAACAACTCAAAATTCTAATTACCGAACCATGCGATCGAAACCCACCTTTGCAATCAGAATCAACATATACTTACTTTAAGCTTCCTATCTTTTCTTTTGATTCTTAAAAACATCAACATGTGACCCATTCACATTATGTAATAAGAATCTCCAAATAGGAACTTAATAGAGTTAGTTAGTGGACTTTAACTGAAGTAGAGTCAAACTTTTTGACTTGATCAATCTTATGATCTTTCAGGTAAATATGGCAGCTTCGCAATCAGTGTCCCTCCCTTTGGCAATAAAACATATGGACCCTTTGGTAATGGCACATGAGACTATCTCAGACCTAGCCTTTCTCTTTACCATTTGGTCAACCGAGTTGACTATGGCCGATCCCTTTCCATTGGGAAGAGAAGTGCTTTTCTAGATATCCAATGCTACCATTGTCAATGTCCATTTAAGACTTGGGAGGTTGTTCTTTTAATCAAATTTGCTTTATTGGTGTTCCAAATCATTGCTGATTCCACAACACCAAGCAAATAGATAAGACCATTAAGGGTCATGTCATAGTCTGTCTCATAGTAGTCCCAAAGAGACTCACTATGTTACTAAGAAAGTGATTGAACATCCAACTTTCACGAGACTTTGACACCCAACTCTCCTGGCTTGTCAATATGTGACTTTATCTCCAAGATGTGAGAACACATAGACTATGCTTTCCAATAGGTATTGAGTGACTTTAAACTTTTCAAGAACTTGTGGGTGAGGGAGAATAATTGGAGGAGGTGGAGGAAGTGAAGCATGATGTTGAGGGACACCATCTTCAAGAGATTTGGGAAGATCATAGTTGTCTGAACCAAACATCTATAATGGGAGAAAATCAAGTTAGTTGATTCAAAATCCTTAATATAACACCCAATATGAAATATTAAGGCTAGGACCCAACACAATATTTTATAATTTGGAAGAGGGATGCCGTAATCCAAGCTATAAAATATTTGAAGGTAGGCGAATGACGATTCACCAATTTCCACCATGAAAAACGAAATAATTTATTAGGTTTTAATTGGATTTGAAATTCCTAGATCTTTTGAGATTCATTAAACTTTTCAATGGCATGTTTCAATCTCGAGTGTGCCCTCTCAAATTTTGTGACTAGGATGCCGAGGATCACAAAACAAGGTGTGAATAACCATACCAATTCACTTGGTGCCCTTAATATTATCACCTAATCAATGTGCCGGTTAACCACATATGCTCCATTGATCTATGACAAACATTAAGTCACCCTTCGTGATCCTTACTAGTCTAAGTTAGTGTGTTGGTTAACCACACACGCTCCACCAACGACTTGGTAAGGTACAAAGTGTGAATTCCATGGGCTAGCACCAAATTCACATTTTTCCTAAAGTAACTAAGATTAGGAATTAAATAAAAAAATATTTAGTTACTTTATAATAATCATTATACTTTTAATGAGAATTTAAAGTCATTGTCCTACCCGTTCGGCTAACGACCCTCCACCGATCAAGCAAGTGGTGGGTGAGAGTGGACACCCATTAAGTCGCCATTTTATAGGCAACAACCTTATACCCACCTTATCGACCGACTTCGTGAATGAGGCCTACTAACGGTAAAACGACTTGTTCTTATACATATATATATATATATATATATATATATATATATATATATATATATATATATATATATATATATATATATATATATATATATATAATTAACCATTAATGTTATAATCAGTATAAGTGTTGAATTTTAACTTTTAAAACTCTAAGTGTTGGAATTAAAGTTTATTAAAGTGTGTGAAACTTTTTCAAATTCCAAAACTTGAGGGCAAGTTTTGTAACTCTTCAAAACTTTTCATTTCATAACTTATGAATTAAAGGTTCATAAAATGAAGACTCTTCATTTTATGTAACTTATGTGTTTTTAATGTGTGTTAAAAAAAAGTGACCTTTGGATATCCATAACTTGAGGACAAATTATGGACTCCATTAAAACACATAAATGATCAAGAATTAATCCTAAACAATTCAACAAATAATTCCTATCATCTTCTAAATTCATAAGAACATGAACATGATTATCAAAGTTTCAAGAATTTTATGAACACATAAAAAGCATGAAATTTTGATATATGCTATTGTAAATGGATTAGAACAAACATTACACCAACTAAAATAAGTTTTAAAACATCAAAACAGTTTAGGGTAAAGTTTCTAGTCCATTTCCAGCAGCAAAAGTCGAAAATCTGCATTCTGAACCTTCTACTCGCCGAGTGCACGAACCTACTCGGCGAGTAGGATGAATTTTGCCATGGACTCGGCGAGTCCATCATGCAGTCAGCAAAAATTTCGACTTTTTTCACTATTTTGCATCAAGTATCATACAAGCAAGCCTAGGCTCTGATACCACTGTAGGGTTTTGAGCAATCTAACACTTCCTAAGTGTACATGCAACCCTAATAAACCTTGGATCTATATTTGTCTAAATACATGCAAACTAATAGTTTTTCCAAGGCTCATAACCTATCTAACATGGCATGGGGTACTTTTAAACATAAAAGAATTAGATGAGATTACATACCTTTTGATGATGAGTTTAATTCCTAAGGAGTTTGAGGGCCAAGCACCAATAGCGTGAATGCCTCAAATGGAATCACAAATCACCACAAACTCTTGGAAAACTTTGAGAGAGTGTATACACACTTATAAAATCGGCCACCCACAAACACACATGAGCTAGCTAGCCATTTCATGCAACATAAGCATGCTTATATAGTGTGCATGGTTAGGGTGAAACCCTAATAACCCATGACCTTTTCTTTTCCAAGGATCCATGGGTTAAAAGCTCCATGGATCATCCATGGACTTCCATATAAGCCTAGCCCATTAACTAATGAGTGTTAGCCCACACCATATAAAACAATAGCCCACAATTTAATTAGTCTTCCTTTTAATCTCTAGATTAATTCATAATTAATTAAAGACTAAGACTAATTAAATAACTTCATATTAATATATTATAACTTACAATATATTAATAAACATATGTGTATAACTCTCATAAAATTATCCATAAATAGTTTGGATGAAATGCAACCCAAATGGACCATGCCGGGTCGGGTCAAGTATATACCAAATAAGTTATGGACTTAGACACCTTATCCAACACCAACTTCATTATCAAATGAAAAGGTAAAACGTTGTTTATACAATGCATGAGAAGAAATAATATTTCTTTCCATTTGTGGTGAATAACAACATTTATTCAAATCTAAATTAAACTTACTACTTAGCGATTAAGTATAAACTCCAATCTTGGTGACAGGTAAAGCTTTCCTATTCCCCATGATTAAGTTTATTCTTCCATGCTCCACATTCTCACTTCTTATTAGTCCCTGCAAATCAGAACATATATGAATACCACAACCGGTATCAAGGACCCAAGAGTTAGAATGGGGTGAGTTATTAGATAAGATAGTGTAAATACCTGAATGGTTGGGTTTAAGTTTCCCATCCTTCACATCTTGCTGGTAGTTTGGGCAGTTCTGCTTCCAATGAGACTTTTCATGATAATAGAAGCATTCAGCCACTTTTGGGTCAGAAGAAGGAGTGACGAAACCTTTCTTGGTTCCACTTGAAGAAGAGTCATCAAGGGTCCTAGCCTTGGTACCCTTTGAAGAGCTCTTTCTCTTCTTCCCTCTACCTTTGAGCATTCTAACACTTCGTAAGTGTACATGCCATCCTAATAACCTTCCTAAGTGTACATGCAATCCTAATAACCTTGGATCTATGTTTGTCTAATTATCATGCAAAGTTGAATTCCAAGGTTATATTCCTATCTAGCATACATGGGGAACATTTTCAACTTGAATGAAAGATAGAATAACTTACCTTGTTGTTGATTATGATCCTTGAAACCTTGTGAGCCTAGCACCCCAAGTATGATGCCTTAAATGCTTCACACAACACCAATTGCAAAGGAGTAAACTTTGAAAGAATACACACACTTGAAAAATCAGCCTAGCCCTCACTTGTACTTGTGTAGCCGATTTTGGTGGAGAATGGGTTCCTTATATAGTGGTGACACATCTAGGGTTACACCATATAAACCCTAATGTGTCATGACTCTTCATTTCCATGACCCATGGGTTTGTAACTCCCATGGAGCATCCAATGGGTTTAACCCAACTTGATAATCCATGAAGCCTCTTAGCCTATGGATGATTTACATAATCAACCCATATATTTAATTAGTTATCTTTTGATCACTTAATTAATTCTAAATTAATTCTTGATCAAACTAATTAAATAATACTATTAATATATTAGAACTTATAGTATATTAATAAACCACAAGTGTTATTTCTTTCATTTTGTCTATCCAATTGCATGGTGCCATGTAATCCAAATGGACCATGCCAGGTCGGGTCAAGTACATAGCAGAAATAGTTATGGACTTAGACACCTTATGCAAGTGTTGAATGTGTGAGGGTATCTCCTGGATGATGTCATTGGGGGAGACAGGAAGATTGTGAATGTTGATAACTCCATCATTTGTTGAATGTTGAACATCAGATGAACCTGTCTCATCAGATGGATCTGCTACAAACTCATTAGCAATTTCTTTAGGAAAGAGTAGTTCCATGAAAGTTGGAGTAACAACGGAAGCATCTCTAGACGTAAATTCTCTTTCAACAGGAGTAAGAGGAGTAGCATCAACATTTGGAGCATCATGTTGAATGCGAGATTCTGGACTAGTAAGTGGAACAGATGACTCCCCCTGAGGTATTGAAAAGGATACCGGTGGAGGTCTGTAAACAACTTCTTTGTCTTCATTTTCAGGAGCAATCTTCGAGCCAGAGGAAGAACCATACGAACCATTTGAATACACATTGAAGGATTTGAATAACGATGTGTAATCAAATAGCCAATCCGGATCCACTCGAGCATCCATTTCATTTTCCTCTAACCAGTACACGTCGAAAGCTTCAACAATATGCTTCGTCTTCTTATTGTAAACCCTATACGCCGTGCGTGCAACATAACCACGAAGTAACAATCATCAGCTTTGGCATTAAATTTTGGGTTGGAATCCAGGTGAAGAAGGGTGCAAGGACAACCAAATACATCAAAGTGGCTGACAAAAGGCTTATGACCATAAAGAATTTCGTATGGAGTCTTCATCTGGGCTTTGTTGATCAAAACACGATTCTGAACGTAGAAAGTAGTGTTAATCGCCTCAACCCAAAAGAAAACAGGTAGATTAGAATCACAGATCATCGTCCTTACAGTTTCTTTTAATGTTCGATTTCTCCGCTCAGCCACACCATGTTGTTGAGGTGTGTAGACAGAGCTGTATTGACGCATAATTCCCTTTTCTGCACAAAAATGATCAAGAACTGCATTCTTGAATTCTCTTCCATTATCAGTGTGAAGCACCTTCACACGGTTGTTAGTTTGGTTCTCAATCAACACAATGAACTTCTTATCAAATCAGCAACCCTAATTTTTTCGGATAAGAAGAAAACGCACGTACAACGAGAGAAATCATCGATCACAACCAGACAATACGAGTTTTTGTTGATGCTTAGGACATTTACTGGACAAAATAAGTCCATGTGCAATAATTGGAGCACCTGGCTGATTGAATTAACCTATTTCGGCAGGTGTGGTTTTCTATGATGCTTTCTCTGGGCACATGACACACACTTCTCAAATGTTATAAAGTCTCTGACGGGTAAGCCACGTACCATCACATTTTTTGCAAGACGATTTATATTCTTAGCGTTAGCATGACCGAGTCGTCGATGCCACAACATTACATTTTGTTCTGAGACCTTCGAAAAGAGGCAGGTGACTTGTTCTAGAATGTTAGTGTTCATATATATGATATATGCATTGCCATCTCGCTTTGATAATAGAAAGCCTAGACTAAACCACAGACCAGACCCTTCAATTTCCCCCTTGGGTTGGGGCTAGCTTGACTTAGTCCTTGTCGACAAGAAGAACATTTAAATTGCCCATCGCCCCGTTCCACACCCTTTTGGGATCAAGAACACTTGGGTATAGTTTGATGATAGACTCTTCAATACTCATTGAAGGAAAATCTTTAACCAATTGATCTTCCAAAAAGTGCTTGAATTGTGTTGCCTTGGAATTTTGTGAGGGATTTGCAAAAGGAGGTTTCGACAATTCTAAAATATCAACCATGGTCCAAGAATGAAAATCATGAATATCTTTTTAGAATTATGTGTTCCCACTTTTGCGTCTCACGAGCCACATTTTTAGAGTATCATGAAAGCCCCATGAAACAATTTCGGACCTATCACCATAGATGTCTCTAAAACGTGTTTCTTGAAGATCTGTGACGGTGATTTTGGGTTGAAACAATTCCACATTTTTAGAGAATCATGAAATCCCCATGAAACAATTCCCACGATCATGGCATAGATCCCTCACAATCAATCAAGGCGTTGTACGGGTTGGTGCCACCCGAGATGCAGGAGCTATCTTCACAGCTGCAGGAAGAAGGACGGTTTGCACCGGATGTGCATTAATTATAAGGAGTTGAACAAGCTGACCTTTAAGAACCGTTATCCACTCTCGAGGATAGATGATCGCTTTGATCAGTTACAGGGAACATCTTGGTTCTCCAAGATTGATTTGAGGTCGGGGTATCATCAGGTCCGGGTCAGAGAGGAGGACGTGGAGAAGACATCGTTTCGGATCCATTATGGTCATTACGAGTTCGTGGTGATACCATTTGGGCAGACTAATTCTTTTTTGCTCGGTCATCGTGTTCATAGATGATATCTTGGTGTATTCCAAGAACCGAGAGTAGCACGAGGAGCACCACGGGGAGTTGTTGGGAGTTATGAGACTAGAATGGCTGTATGCCAAGTTCTCAAAGTGTGAGTTTTGGTTCCGAGAGGTCCATTTCCTCATACATCTCGTTAACCAGGAGGGGATTTTGGTCAACCCAGCCAAAATCGAGGCAGTCATGCAGTGGGAGGTGCTGTAAATACACGTTTAGTTTTCGTGTTTTGTAATGTATAATATTATGAAATATTATATGAAATGTAATAAAACTATGTTTAGAATCACTCGGAAAATATTGGAAATCTTAGGAGATTCCAATCAAATGTCAAATATTGAAAGTTCACGAAAATCTAAAATTTGAAATAAGTAAAATTTTATCATTGAAAGGTTTAAAGAATCTTGTTATAAATATTTAGGCGAAAACCTCATCGAAATCCGAGTTATAACGAAAACGTTATAGCAACAAAATTGACAAACACTATTTAATGTAAAAAGTGAGTTTTTTATAAACTACTTTTTAGCCTTAGTGATCTAAATGAAAGTCGTAGTACTCGTTAAACCGAGAATTTTCATAAAAAGAACGTCCAAATCTGGCTTTGTATGAGGAAGTTATGATTTTTCTAGTTTCGGAATAACAGTAGACAGTTAAAAACTCGACATAAAGATCGAGTGATTTTTAGCCGACACAACCTAAACGAGAATCGAAGATCTCATCAATAGTAGTACAACGGTAAAAAGATAGATCAAAACAGACATCAGATGAAGATATTATGAATTTTTAATGGATTTTCATGTCCCGGTATGTTAAAAATAATAATGTTAAAAATAAAGTCAAAATTAGCAGACGAAGTCTAAACAAAAATTGTAGAGCATAACTTCACCTACACATGCATATAAAGAACGTCAAAAACGGATCTCGTATGTGAAAGTTGTGGATTTTTGAAGTTCGGGGCACAAAAACCAAGAAAACCCCTAAATCTTAGAAATTCCGCATGGTCAAACTTCAGCTACATCACCCATGCTCGCAACATGCCGCGTGTCCGAATTGGTGAGTCATCCGAGCCCAGCTGTCCGACTCGTGTCGCACCCCCTCACACCGAAGGCTCGGTCCAGTAAGAAGCTGACGCGTTCCTTCCCCGTGTCTTGCCCTCGCATCGCCACCTCCCCCTGCCCCTCGCATGCGAGCCACGTGCCTGCTTCTCCTTCCTTCGGATCCAAGGCTCGCACCTATATAGGAGGTGCGAGACCTCCCAGGTAATTTTGGAAATTTCACACTTTTCACCCCTAAACTCATTTTTAAGCCATTTCAAACTTCCCCCGAAGCCTCGGGATCATACCCAACACTCGAAATACCTTACGAAGTGCCCAAAGAGTCCGAGAAATTTATCTTTTCGTTTGAAGCTCAACCTTCACAAGGCTCGGTTTTGAAGAAAGCTCCTGGTTTCCATCAAAGAAATCTATTTATAGTAACGACGTGCTGCCCAAACTACTATTTTAATCCCCGGTTAATTCACAGTGAGTTCAATATATAGGAACAATTGTATGTTATGTGTTATAAGTGCTATGTGCTTTTCTGTTGTTATTATTTCCACTACTTATGATAGAAAATTTGTACCTCTGGCCATGTGATCAGTGAAAGGACTTAGATTCATGGTGGTACTGATATGGAGTATGTCTCGTAAGAGAATGACTTCTATTATATGGCATTGACTGAAGGTTAGATAGGGCTGAAAGCCTAAAATGTACCAAAATGTTTAATCATAAAGTATATGTCTTCTGTGACATTTGGCCCGAAGCTTTATTTATATATATCAAGTACGGAAATTGTTATGTCTCATTGATTGTATATGTTTGAATCAAATCATTGATTAATATGGAAAGCTTGTCACATGATCCACATATGCCTTTGTTGTTCCTTGTTCCTCTTTGCTTCTGCCATATTGAAGTGTATATATATATATATATATATATATATATATATATATATATATATATATATATATGTCATAACGTTATATTGTATCTATTGTTGAACTCACTAAGCGTCACCGCTTACCCCTCTCAATGTTTAATAATAGTTGGCAATAAGCAACAACTATAGTCATATACTATTGGAAGATTTAGAATAGTTTATAATATTACTATTGTACTTTGGTTTACGTTTGTATAATACTTTAATATCCTGGGTAGTTATGTAATATATAACACTTTGAAATAATCGATTTGTATCTAGTCTTTGTAATCAAATTATCAATGTAAAATATTATTTATAAATATGCATGTAGCATGTTTTGAAGTAATTTGGAGTAATAATGTTATTATAAATGTATGTGTGGGTCTTTCAAATCATGGTATCAGAGCAGTAGTTTAAGTGAACTAAATTCCACGGATTGGTATTTAGACTTAAACTGGCTGAAGTTCAATATATGAACGGATTCATTGTAAATATATGGATACAAACCTTAGGAAAGACTTAAGTATAGTATTAGGTAATGATAAACCCTAATATTCTAAAATACAATGTTACTACATATTGTAGAGCAATGGCTGAACAGTTGAGTAGCCATACGCCAGAGGTGGGTAGAGATCCTCATCCTGATGAATGAGATACTCTAGTTTCCCCTCGTGAGGAGCGACTATTGGGTAAACATACTGGTGTTATTTGGTAGACTCTCGAAAAACACAAGAAGAATAATGATAAAGGAAAAGAGAAAGCCACTGAAGAATCTTCAATATGGGAGGTGAAGTGTCCCTCGTTCAAAGATTTCAAGAGTAGTGGTGCTACAGAGTTTTTAGGTGTTCTTAATCCCATTGTTGTTCTTACCTGGATCTAGAACACATAGAAAGTGTTTCATATTTCTTATGTGGATAAAGAAGACAAGGCTAATTATGCTTCTGCAATGCTCATCGGAGAAGCCTTAGTCTGGTGGGAAGCAACATAGGAAGCTCTCAACGGGTATGACCAAGAGAATTTATCCTGGGAGATATTCAAAACTCTTTTGATAGAGAAGTATTGTCCTCTAGACATGAGGAGGAGATTGGAGAAGAAATTCCTCGAGTTTAAACAGGAAGGAATGACTGTGAATGAGTATGAAACTCAGTTTAATCAAAGAGCAAGGTTTGCTACAAATTGTATTCCAACTAAAGACGATAAAATTCAGTTATTCATGGAGGGAATATGGTACGAAATCCATGATTTCGTTGCCAATTGGGATGTTCTGTCATTCGATAAAGTCATTAAGTATGCTCGAAGGTGCAAGCATGACTTAGAAATATGTGGTGCTACTCTTTCTGTTCCGAAGCATCCACGTATTGATCAAACTGCTCCTGTTACCTTTATTCCACCAGCTCAATCTGTTTGAACTGAAAATAGTAAACAAGTACAATATCAGAGTGCTTTTCGTGGTCGTGGTAGATCACAATCTTTTTCTATTCAATCGCCTTCATGGCACGTTTGTGGAAGGAATCATATGGGCCAATACAAAATAGACAAGGAATCTGTTGTCTGTTATGGATGTGGAGAAATAGGTCACATAAAGCCAGCTTGCCCAATGAAGGATGTTACTTGCTATGCATGAGGTATTACTGGCCACAAGAAGCACTTTTGCCCTACTCTTACTAGTCAGATGACGGGAAGTCAAGCTTCTGTTTAACAACCAATGAGAAGTCAAGATCCTATTCAACAACCAAAGGGTACTCCAACTAAAAAGGAGGAGGTGCCAAAAGCTAAGGTTCGTTCATTCCAGATTACCACAGAGGAGGCACGTGAGGATCTGAATGTTGTGACAGGTACACTTCTTGTCAACTCTAGATCTATTCACATCTTATTTGATTATGGTGCCTCATATTATGTTGTCTCATGAATTTGAACATTCTTTTAAAATTTCTTGCTATGCACTCGTGCAAACATTTCATGTAGATACTACGGGAAATATATCATTACTTGTTGATAAAATCTATAGGGATTGTGTCATAGAAATTAAAGGCTATAATTTTCTTGCTAATCTGATTCCTATCTCCTTGCCTAACATTGATATTATTCTCGACATGGATTGGTTGTAAAAGAACCACGCTGAACTCTTGTGATATGAAAAGATGGTATGCATTCCTATTGCAGGGAGAATCATATATATGTCTATGGTGAACAAAGAATCTTAAAAATAATCTCTTTCCTCAAAGCTCGTAAATTCATATCGAAGGGATGTTCTATCTATCTGGCCTACACTGTTGATATCTCAAAAAAGGAGAAGAAAGATGTAAATGATGTTCCCATTGTTAAAGAATATCCTGATGTTTTTCCCGAAGAATTGTCTGGACTTCCTCCGGACAGGCAAGTAGAATTTTGAATTGACCTTGTGTCTGGTGCTGCTCCGATTGCAAAGATTCCTTATCTTCTTGTGCTTGCTGAAATGAAAGAAATGATGATCCAACTGCATGAATTACTTAACAAAGGCTTTATTCAACTGAGTACCTCTCCTTGGGGTGCTCCGGTGTTATTTTTATTCACAACTACAATTTTGCTAGAAAATTATGTGCTCATGTATACACTATCTATGATGATACTTGTAACTCTAACTTGATGATATGCATTATGTTCATTTAAATGATGGAAAATTCAATCAAGGTTCATCCCGTAAAGTTCTAAACTCTATACAAAACATTTCAGAAAGTCAATTGGGTGTTGAAAACCCTAAAATTCCCGGTTCAAGTTCTTTATGGACTAGGATTTTCTTATTGGGCCTAATGGACCAATAAGCATTCATTTAGACTGTTTTGGGCTTAGAAACCCTATTTGGATTCTAAGTGGACCCAATTCATAAATCTATAACATTTTGGACCATTTGGGCCTAGAATGATTCATTCTAACCCTAATGGGCCTTATTGGGTCATAAATGAATTAATTAGCCCTAATGGGCCATAAACCCATTTCTTTGGTCTTAATGGGCCCAATGGGTCGAAAAATATTATTAGGTCTATGAAATTCGATCAAAGCCAAGGATTGAGCCCAAAAATTATTTTCCCTTCATTCCATTTGGCCATTCTTGGCCCATATGTAAAACAAAAAAAAAGATTAAGGGAGGATTAAGGAGAAGATGACAACTCAAGATTAACCCCCATGCATCTAAGTATTATTCTCCATACATCCATGAAAAAATATCATGTATCTAGGCAACTCCTATCATTCTTTTCATAAGTCAAACCCCCATTCTTCTCCCCTCTTATCCTCTCGGCCCAAAAGAACACACACACATACACACATACTTGGTAAGTTTTTGCTTAGATCCATGGTTTAACTTCTTGATTTCTTCAAAAATCCCCTCTTAACTCATACCATTTCGTGAATCATGCATCTTAGAGCCATCTAAGTTCTAAAGTTCTCCAAGAATCTTGCTAGGACCAAAATCTCTTCACATCTTCACCAAAAACCGAATCCAAACCTCAAGGTGAGTTCATACCCCCTTGTTTTTAGTTTTTATATGTTTTTTTAAGGGGGGGGGGGGAATACAAGTATTTATGTGTATATCTGTGGCAACCCGGAATTTCTATCTTGAAAAGCCATCCAATTCAATCGATAGTCAGACTTGTTTATGCTACCTTTTAGCTTTGTTAGGGGTCTGTTTGAGTGTTCTAAGCCCAGTACATCCAAGGAATGAGTGTTAGGAAGTATCTGCTTGAGTTCAAAACCATCACACAAGCCGGAAACTCCATCATGAGGAGTTTACTGCCACAACACATGACTTTACAGTCGTAAACTCAAGGTGGCCGTAAACTCATGACCATAAGTCTCATATTCGTTCACTTTTCTTTATTATTCACAATTGCAAGTTAAGAAACAACCATTCTCTCTCAAGTATCATAAGGATCTTCATCTTGATCTTCAAAAATATAAGTGATTCTTCCATTTCTTTCATAATAGCCTTCTTGATCTAGTGAAACTCTATGGTTTCATCCATTAAATCATCTCTTTGTTGAGTTAGATCTTCAAGAACACCAAGAACATCTCCTTATTCTTAGTGGTCGTAAACTCCATAAAGTCATCCAAAGTGTGATTTTTTCCTCTATCATCTAGTTACACATAAGAAGCACTTGATTCAACACCTCTAAACATCATCTAACCACATAAACTCCAAGAGTTTACGGCCATAAACTCTTTGTTATGGCCGTAAACCCTTGTTTTGGGCATGTTTTGGCCATGAAAACTCCTTAAGACCCAGCATAGGCCCTTGAAGAATTGATACATGCTAGTTATGGCCATAAACACCTCTTAAACTTAAGTACACTTGGCTGTAAACACACCATATGGCCATAAACTCCTTAGGAGTGGTCGTAATATACCTTTATACAATCATATGTGATTGTGACACTTCATGTCAAGTTTTTCCTAGTCCTTGAGGTTTTTCCATTACATGATTAGATGTTACATACACTAATTATATACATATATGTGTTATTATATGCTTAATAGGCTTTGTTTGTGCTCGGGATATCACTTGGCACACTTAGCATCATATATCAGTCTTTCGTCCGAATCACTCACTGCAGGTGAGTTCATACCCCTTAACTTAACTTTTAAATGATTTTAAATGCTCTTATGGGGGGAATACAAGTAGGAAACATGTTAGTTATAACAAATGTTAGTTATATAATTAATCAAAAGTGATTTATAGCTACAAAGTAAAGAATTTCTTATATTTCAAATGTATTATCAAACAAACTGCTTCAAATCCCTTTATAAACGAAGATCAAGTCATTTATACTTTCCAAATATTAAACTCTTGTCATATATCACAAAACTCCTTTACTAAAACTTATAAATATTATCAAGCGCATGTCTATGTAGATATAGTTATATAAATAATGTTTTAAGGGCTTAGGACTAACAACTCGCTTTACTTCCTTTTCCTTGTTTGGATATGGACTTAGAGTAGATGTTGTCTGTCCGAAGGTCGTTTAAATCTTAGTTATATATTATATATATGTATGTAGATATAAAATGTACTACCAATCAGTTCGATGCCTTTTAGGTAGCAAATGTATACATTCATGATCACTCATTCAAACTATAGAAGTCACTAGTAAACTATAATAGATATAGTTTAGAGAATTACTACTTACCATTTCTAGAACACTGAAACTTACATGAGTCAGCACTTACAAAAGTTAGTTCTTACGTGAGTCAGTTCAAACAAACAATAACAAGTACAAAAAGGAACATTCATCCTTTTTCAAGAACAAGATAACTTAAATGTGAGTCTACTTCATGGCACAGCAACAAGTTTGTTGTGTCATGTTTTGTAAACAGAGTCTCCTGGAGGGAGAGTGAACATTGTGTGTATAGCTCTATACGGGACTGACAAGCCCGCATTCTGACTATTCGCTACAGTTGGCTGAAAGGTCAGGGGTGACAAATGTCACATTTACTTTCGGCACCAGAAGGTCGTTGTGTTAACTACTTTTCGATTTAGCATGGTTGTAACCACATCACATCCAAACCTTAATTAAAAAAATGATTTTAAGGTAATTAGTGTTTCAGTAGGTAATTTTTACAACATTACTTTACACTTTCATTTTTCTTATTTCATTTATATAGTGATATTCTCACATAAAAGGTAATGAAACTACTTTCTAGAAAAGATAGTCTTAAACATTGGGAAAACACACATTACCTACTATTTCAAGCACAAACATATAAAACAGCCGTGTCTTGGTAGAAGACTACATTACATCATTTTAAAAGAAACAAACATACAAAACAATCGGGTCTTGGTAGAAGACTACATTACATCATTTTAAGAGAAACAAACATACAAAATAGTTAGGTATTGGTAGAAGACTACTTTCCACATTAGTAGAAAATATAGGATTTCCTAGGAGATTTCAAACGCATACAAACACTTTCATAAACTTTTACATCAAACATTTACAAACAATTATCACTAAAATACTTATGAACTCACCAGCTTAAATCCTGATCCTCTCTTTCGAAATAACTTGTATTCTTAGGTCACCAGTAGACAGGTACCGATGAAAGGTTTTGAGAAGACGGAGCACTTCCAGACTCGTCTTTATTTTGATTTCAACTTTTTGGTTTCTTATTATTATTATTGCACAGAACACACTTGTATGAAATTATATTATAAATGCAATGGATGATGTAGTTGCTGGTTTACTATTATGCATCGTTACGATAATGTACATGACGTCCTCCGCCCCCTAATGTTTTTGCCAATTCGGTTTGGGGGTGTGACAAGATCTATGTATTTATGCATGTTATGTCTGATTTTCTTTGTTTATGTTGTGAATATGTGATAAAACTTGATGAATCTCGAAAAATCTAACTAAAATGGGTAAGATTCATAAAATAAATACTCTAGTTATCATACTACAAGGAATAAAAGTGATATACATGATTAAGATGTGAAAAACAAAACAAAAATCTTGTATAAGGATCATTCTTGACAACTAAACAAAAGTTGAGACAGTTGTGTCATTTTCGGTTTTATAAGGATTAGAAGGGTCACATTTGTATAAAAATGAGTTTTTGTAACAATCATACTTTCCAAAGGGCCAAAAGTGTAAAAATTTGCCTTATGGGCCTTAATTTGGGCCTTACAGCTTTTTGGGCCAAAATTGCAAAAAAAATGACAATTTTTATGGATTAAAATGTTAATTTTATAAAAATTCGGCCGAAAATGTCATTTTATTCAAATAAGGATTGAAAACATAATTTTCTACAAAGATGGGTTAAAAATATCAATATATGTGTTGTAACATCCCAAAATTTAAGGTCAAAAATTTCATTTTCAATTAGGTTATAACATAAAACCAAAGTGTGAATAATCAAAATATAATATTATGAAACCATATCAGAGAATAATCCCCTGGATCTCGTGTGCGGAAAAAACATAGTGGGATGCGTTGCGACCAAGCCGGCTTCTTTCCTTTGAAACAAGGTACCTGAAACCAAAATTGTAAACCATAAGCACGAAGCTTAGTGAGTTCCCCCATCATACCACATACCACAAAACACCATCGATATCTCTCAACCGGTAACTACCATCGATATCTTTCAACCGGTAACCGAGGACTATTTCATCCTTAACACTATCACAAAATAATAAGTCATAAACATACTGATCACATACTAACATCATAAACATGCTGATCACATACTAACATATCAGAAACATACTAATCACATACTAACATATCACAAACATACATATAAGCATTGCATGGGTTCTGTATACCCCTTCGGTATCTTTCAACCGGTAACTGCCACCGATATCTTTCAACTGGTATCTGCCATTGGTATCTTTCAACCAGTATCCGCCATCGGTATCTTTCAACCGGTATCCGCCATCGGTATCTTTCAACCAGAAACCGGGGACTATTTCACCCCTACCACTATCATATAATATCATGATATAATCATACAGTCAGGCATTTCTGGGGTACTAACCTACCCTTCGGTCCTAACAACCGAGCTAGGGAAAAACTATTCCCTGCTACTACCACAAACACACATATCATATCACATAAGCATATCTCATCAGCATATCACATGAGCATACCAAGATAATTATCACAAAAACAATTATCTACCAACTACCCCTGTTGGTGGGCCGACATTGTGGCCTTAGACCCACCCCTACTGGAAGGTAACTCACCTCACACTGCTGAAATCCCGTAGACACAATCCCACACTGTTGTAGTCCCGCAGACTCAACCCCAGCTGCTGGATGACAGGTTCTCGAACTGTCAATTCCAAAATAACTCCCAATTAATAAATGGGTCCCAACACATAACCATAATACATACTTAGATTATTGCTACATTACCCCAAGCTTGGCTTATTCAAGCCTAAGGCCCAATCCATAGGTCCAAAGTCAATTAGGAATCAAACCCAACACATGGCCCAATTTTCCAAATTGGGCCGAGGCCTATACATGGTCTTATTCTAAGGCCCAACATCATATAATCATTAAGGCCCAAACTAAGGCCCAATTTTCCAAATTGGGCCCAAGCCCCTTACATGGGCCTTACCTTAGGCCCATTAAATTACTCTAGACCATTTGCTTGCTCTTGGATAGCCCATTTAATAACCCAATCATCAAGGCCCAATAGAAAGGCCCAATAATAAACCCAAATGAAATTAGGGTTTCACATAAAATGATGATTAGGGTTAAGTTTCCTACTTAACCCATTAAGGACTTAATCCATTAAGTCCAATATTGCTTAGATTAATTTCAGTGAATGATTATTATTTAATATTCGAAGTTATTAATAAGTCTCGCGTGTCCCGATTATTTCCCCAAAATTAAGGTTTTGATGGCATTAGGGTTTTCCAACCGAAATACTAGCCCATTTATTAATTTGTTGGGCTTTTAGGTCATTTAGAGCTTTATTGGGCCTATTAATGTCAATTTGGGTCAATGAGGGTCCATCAAACCCATTATGGTTTCCTTAAGCCCATTGATCACATGGTTGGGCTTTTATGTCTGTTAAGCTTCATTGGGCCCATTAGGGTTTTAGTACCTTGACCAAACATCCCAAACTAGCAATCCCAACATAACTATGCACACCGCCACCCGACACGGAGGCCGGTGGCAGCACGAGGCGGCAGCCACCACCTCACGATGGTGGGTAGGGTTTCTTTCTCATTATTCCCTTATCTTTTACAATTTACAATGAAATACCAAAATTCACACACACCCTAACTAACGTAAACACACATTCATGGCGGCACATGGTAGCAGCCACCACCTCACGGTGGTGGCAGTGGCTTTTCTGTGAATCCCGGCTAACCAAAACACCGAAACACACATAATACAAATGGAAACACAAAAACACACACCTAACACGCACTTGAAGCACAATCACACACCCACACAACTCACAACCACCAGATGGCACATGGCGGCGATGACAAAAGTAGAAGAACTAGCGGCAGGTGGTGGTACTTGCGATGTAACACTGGAGAAAGGCGGCAGGAGAGATAATATTTGTGTTCATAGTAGTGGCGCCAATGACTGGGAAAGAGCGCCAGTTGCCACAAAATGGTGTCCGGAGACGAGATGGTCTCCAACGAGGACGCCAGCTGTGTGATGTCTAAAGGTGGAACAGCGTCGTGGTATCTCGATGATGAAGGAGTGGCGGCAGCGGGCTCTAACGGCCAGAGATGGCGGCTGCAACTCGCTTCCCTTCGCTATTGACTGAACAACATCATCACACGATGGTCTTCGTCTTCAGCAACGACAGAAAGACGCCATGGAGGCTTGGTGGTCGGAGAAACAAGGGGGATAGGGTGGTGGCCGTCGGTGGGAGGCATAAGGGGGAGAAATGGCGGCTGCAAATCATTGAGTAGGGTTAGGGTTTGTGGCCGGTGGTGTTATGCTTATATACCCGGCCCCATAAATCATGTCCCCATAATGACGCCTTTAGTCCCTCCCTTCCCATTTTCTTTCAAATAAATCTAATAATTACCCTTTGAACCCTAACCATTAAAATCCCTTACAAATTAGGTACACAATTCACCAAACAGTCCCCCAATGATTTAATTATAACGTATTCAGCCCCTCCACCTCATTTCCTTTTAAAATAATTCCCGATAATTACCACGGAGCCTCTATCTTCATAAATATTTATAAAAATGAGTCACAAACTCACACTTTTAACCCCTGACTTCTAAAAATGTGTCAATTATCTCCTTGAAATCATCCTTTTATATATATTTATTTATTTTAGGGCTACCATTTGCTCATTAATTTATATATTTATCTAATAAATAAACAGGGTGTTACAACTCTCCCCCACTTAAATTAGATTTTGTCCTCGAAATCATTCGTTACCCTTCCTTTCTCGCCCAACCACTCTAGTAGCATGGTCACCAACCTGGGCATGCCCTAGCCTTCTCAGGGTAGCCATGACCAATCCTCGTAAAGCCCTAAAATCCGCCGGTGAACCAATTCCTTACCACAAGATCACATCCACTTCGTCTGAAATCTGATGCCTTGAGATCATATTATTCCCTGACAAACCACTCATACAGAATCACTGTCTTTGAATCCAATATGTTTATCTCACAACTGACTACTCAACTTTTGATCACTCGTGGTTCCCACTATAAAACAGGGTCACAAACCCATTTATCCTTCAATAACACTTAGACTCGGCCAAAGCTTAACTAATTCCGCTGCGAGTGACTTTGCAACTGCAAACAATCTGTTATTCCATCCGAACATGCAACCTGAAACAGAAATACTAACACTGTCGAAACACTGGAACTGCCCGAACATTAAACTGCCTGAAGCAGTATGTTGCCACATGGTTGTTTTCCAAAATCTAACGAGACTTGCCTGGTCTCAATTTATTCACCAACCATCTGAAATACTGGGTTTCAGCCCGACAGTGGAGCCAAGGGACTCCCACTTAGCCGCCTCACATGACTTTCGAATGAAATCCTTCTTCGGAACTACTTGCCACTAGTTATCATGCCATTGAGGCTCTAACAACTTTCTGATCTAACCAATCAGGTCCATGCGTTGAATCTTGTCATTATCAAATCCAATGCTAAAAGTGATTGCCACCTAACCGATGGTAGCCTTGTATCACATGTCCTTAAGCAGTTTGTTGCTTCCCTGATCTCATAATTGTAATGATGTCCCTACGATCACATTACTAGCTTAACCAGATCTAATCCATTTGGGTAAATCTGAAATCCAATTTGTGGATTTCCATATTCTCTCTAGTACACCCGAACTAGTGGGTACTACTATTCATTCCGCATCCTAACAACACGCTCATGATATCTACCAACCTAGCGAATGCTACGACTACATGCTAAGACTTACAACACTTTAGCACTATCTGTTGCTAGCGAATGCTACGGCTACCCCCATAGTCTTACAACGCTCCCCATACTATCTGACTGCTAGTGAATGCTACGGCTAGCCCCGTAGCCTTACAACACTTTCCAAACTATCTTACTGCTAGTGAATGCTACGGCTACCCCCGTAGTGTTACAACACTTTCCAAACTATATGACTGCTAGTGAATGCTACGGCTACCCCCGTAGTCTTACAACACTTTCGAAACTATCTGATCGCTAGTGAATGCTATGGCTACCCCCGTAGTCTTACAACACTTTTCGCACTGGTCGAACGCACACTTGACCTACCACACAACTGAACTCGAGTCCTATCCGGAACTCTAACCTGGTTCCAGAAGCTGCTATCACGTGACCCCTCTGTATCAATACCATACCCATATCCGTGATCAAAGCGTTACAGTAACTCATGAAATCATCTACACCCTCTGGCAGGGTGAGAATCGGTGCCGCACACAACTACTGAGTCTCGAAGGTTGTCTGTTGCTCAGGCCCCCAATGAAAGGCCACTGACTTCTTGGTCAATTGGGTCAAAGGAACCACAATCTCAGAGAAGTCTTGTATAAATCTCCGGTAATAACCTGATAGACCCGGGAAACTCCGAATCTTAGATGGAGACCTCGGAATCCCCCACAACATCATGACCTCTATCTTAGTCGGATCGACTATAATACCCTTCTGGTTGACAAGGTGCCCAAGAGATTTCACCTCACGTAACCGGAACTCACATTTGGAGGACTCTGCAAAAAGTCTCTCCCCCACTTAGATTCGACTAAGTCTTCTTGGCACGTGAGAATTGAAGGACTCCCAATCCTTCTTACTTCCTAATAGTCCATTGTCGACAATCTGAGCTTACCAATGCTAACAATCAATTACCAGTCAAACCTTAAGATCGGCCCATCCTCTGAAATCTCAAAGAGTACTCTTGAAATCTGGTCCATTCTGACACCTTAGTCCATCTACCATGCTTCCAATTGAATGCCTTAATCTTAACTTGGGCTGACGAGTCCTCGTTCCCACTTCCAATCTCGCAGCACCACTGAACTATTATCGCACACAACCCATGCAAAAATATAATTCTCTTGAACATCCAATGACCAACCGCTTATGCAACTACTGCCTACATCTAACATTATCCTCTTCCTACTATTAATACCTTCCTGGCAGCGGTGGTTCCTTGAACTCCAAAGTTCTTCCGTAGAAAGTCGTTGGCCATACCTGAACTATGATAGAACCACGAAATGCTAACTTCAATGAAGAACTATTGCTCTAACCCTGACCGAGTATCCTCTAAATAATACTCCTGCACAGATCTCCACAAGGATCCGAAATGATAACGCTACACGCAAAACCCACTCCGCAAGATGCATCCCCTGGTGGGTTCATCAAGGACCTTTCGGCATGCAGGATGGCATATATAATCCTTGATAACCCGAACACTAACAGGAAACCGACCTGAGGTCTAACTTATCCAAACTCACTCACAATTCCCAAGCGATATGTATTCTCAAAATCCATCTAGTAGCAGTAGAAGACGTCATTCCCACAATATCTGGAGGAATACTGATCACCCTCAACTATCATGATCAACCCTGCCACACCTGTAGCAGCTTAAACCCTTGGAATGACAAACACCCTCGTGCACTTTCTCGTACGATTTGCACTACTTTCGGCCCTGCTGGCCTTTCACCTGACGATCAGAAGTCATGGGTCTCTTCCCGGGACCCTCTACTATACGTACCTAGCACAACCCTCTCTTCCTAGGGCTCTGAATCGATCTCGCATCTGAAACCTTTTGGAATTCATATCCTTCAGGGTCTGACACCCTATCATGCTCACCAGCTCACTTGTCAATGGATAAGCTGTAACAACTGAGACATCCTATGTCCCCAAACCGGGTCACTAACTCTTTGCCGAAGCTTCTCAGATTCTTCAAAACTCTCACTGATTCGAGTATGGATCCTGTGCTTTCAATAGTACGGGCCCAATACTACCTTCCACACTTATCCATACTTTCCTTAGCAATCCTCCTGAATCCTCCAAGTCACTTCCCCAAATTGGTACACCCAAGTCTCACTGAACCTCACTATTAACCCACTGAGACATCTCTTAGGCTGTCCTAGGTTCCCAAACTCACCTGGTCCTCTGCTGCTGAAAGATTCCTAGCAATGTCAACTAGCTATTTCATGAATATAGCTAGCTTACATTACTAAGAGTCCCACAAAGCACAGATCAAGCAACATTTAGACAATGGAAAATCTAACCATCATATTCCAATCAAACCATTCTATACTTTACTCAGGAGTCTGTACATGCAATTCAAAGGTTCATGCAATCAGGCATAACCTAAACAGGCTATCCTATCACTGACTGATCAATACTAGCATGCAAGTCTACAAACACATGCAATATGCATACAAGGCATCCTCCTAGATACCCATGCCTAATCTAGCATGCAGTTCTCATAATCATATCATAACATAACATGTATGGGTATCTTGGGGAAAACTTACTTGAGCTCGGCTGATTGCACGCATCACACACCTTGTTCTTTTCAAAGTTCTCTTCCCTTTTCAAACTTCTTTTATTTATAAAATGATTTTTACTTTTGAAATTTTCATACCAATTCTCTATTTTGAGTTCAAACACACCTGACAGTGTGCCCGAATCCCTCAATCCAAGGCTTTGATACCAACTTGTAACATCCCAAAATTTAAGGCCAAAAAGTTCATTTTTAATTAGGTTATTACATAGAACCAAAGTGTGAATAATCAAAATATAATATTATGAAACCATATCAGAGAATAATCCCCAGGATTTCGTGTGCGGAAAACATAGTGTGATGCGCTGCGAACAAGCCGACTACTTTCCTTTGAAACAAGGTACGTGAAACTAAAATTGTAAACCGTAAGCACGAAGCTTAGTGAGTTCCCCCATCATACCACATACCACAAAACACCATCGATATCTCTCAACCGGTAACTGCCATCGATATCTTTCAAACGGTAACCAGGGACTATTTCACCCCTACCACTATCACATAATAATAAGTCATAAACATACTGATCACGTACTAACATCATAAACATGCTGATCACATACTAACATATCATAAACATACTAATCACATACTAACATATCATAAACTTACATATACGTATTGCATGGGTTCTGTATACCCCTTCGTTATCTTTCAACCGATAACTGCCATCGATATCTTTCAACTGGTATCTGCCATCGGTAACTTTCAAGCAGTATCCCCCATCGGTATCTTTCAACCGGTATCCGCCATCGGTATCTTTCAACCGGCAACCGCGGACTATTTCACCCCTACCACTATCATATAATATCATGATATAATCATACAATTAGGCATTTCTGGGATACTAACCTAACCTTCGGTCCTAACAACCGAGCTAGGGAAAAACTATTCCTTGCTACTACCACAAAGACACATATCATATCACATAAGCATATCACATAAGCATATCTCATAAGCATATCACATGAGCATACCAAGATAATTATCACAAAGACAATTATCTACCAACTACCCCTGTTGGTGGGCCGACATTGTGGCCTTAGACCCACCCCTACTGGAAGGTAACTCACCTCACACTGCTAAAGTCCCGTAGACACAATCCCACACTGTTGTAGTCCCACAGACTCAACCCCAGCTGCTGGATGATAGGTTCTCGAATTGTCAATTCCAAAATAACTCCCAATTAATAAATGGGTCCCAACACATAACCATAATACATACTTAGATAATTGCTACATTACCCCAAGCTTAGCTTATTCAAGCCTAAGGCCCAATCCATAGGCCCAAAGTCAATTAGGAATCAAACCCAACACATGGCCCAATTTTCCAAATTGGGCCTAGGCCTATACATGGTTTTATTCTAAGGCCCAACATCATATAATCATTAAGGCCCATCGATGGCCCAATTTTCCAAATTGGGCCCAAGCCCCTTACACGGGCCTTACCTTAGGCCCATTAAATTACTCTAGACCATTTGCTTGATCTTGGATAACCCATTTAATAAGCCAATCATCAAGGCCCAATAGAATGGCCAACAATAAACCCAAGTGAAATTAGGGTTTCACATAAAATGATGATTAGGGTTAAGTTTCCTACTTAACCCATTAAGGACTTAATCCATTACCTTCAATATTGCTGAGATTAATTTGAGCGAATGATTATTATTTAATATTCGAAGTTATTAATAAGTCTCGCGTGTCCCGATTAATTCCCCAAAATTAGCGTTTTGATGGCATTCGGGTTTTCCAACCCAAATACTAGCCCATTTATTAATTTGTTGGGCTTTCAGGTCATTTAGAGCTTTATTGGGCCTATTAAGGTCACTTTGGGTCAATTAGGGTCTATCATACCCATTAGGGTTTCCTTAAGCCCAATGATCACATGTTTGGGCTTTTATGTCAATTAAGCCTCATTGGGCCCATTAGGGTTTCAAGGCCCATTTGGGTTTTAGTCACTTGACCAAACATCCCAAACTAGCAATCCCAACATAACTATGCACACCGCCACCCGACACGGCGGCCGGTGGCAGCAGGAGGCGGTAGCCACCATCTCACGATGGTGGGTAGGGTTTCTTTCTCATTATTCCCTTATTTTTTACAATTTACTATGAAATACCAAAATTCACACACACCCTAACTAACGTAAACATATATTCATGGCGGCACATGGTGGCAGTGGCTTTTCTGTGAATTCGGCTAACCAAAACACCCAAACACACATAATACAAATGGAAACACAACAACACACACCTAACACGCACTTGAAGCACAATCAGACACTCACACAACTCACAACCACCAGATGGCACATGGCGGCAACGACAGAAGTAGAAGAACAAGCGGCAGGTTGTGGTACTTACGATGTAACAGTGGGGAAAGGCGGTAGGAACGATATTCGCGTTCACAGCAGTGGCGCTAATGACCGGGAAAGAATGCCAGTTGCCACAAAATGGTGTCCGGCGACGAGATGGTCTCCAACGAGGACGCCAACTGCGCAATGTCGGAAGTCAGAACAGCGTCGTGGTATCTCGATGACGAAGGAGCGGCGACAACGTGCTCTAACGGCCAGAGATGGTGGCTGCTACTCGCTTCCCTTTGCTATTGAATTAACAACATCATCACACGATGCTCTCCGTCTTCAGCAGCGATAGCAAGACGCCATGGAGGCTCGGTTGTCGGAGAAACAATGGGGATAGGGTGGTGGTCGGTGGTGGGAGGCATAAGGGGGAGAAATGGCGGCTGCAAATCATTGAGTAGGGTTAGGGTTTGTAGGTGGTGGTGTTATGCTTATATACCTGGACCCATAAATCTTGTCCCCATAATGATGCCTTTAGTCCCTCCCTTCCCATTTCTTTCAAATAAATCCAATAATTACCCTTTGAACCCTCACCATTAAAATCCCTTACAAATTAGGTACACCATTTACCAAACAGTCCCCCAATGTCTTAATTATAACATATTCAGCCCCTCCACCTCATTTCTTTTTAAAATAATTCCCGATAATTACCACGAAGCCCCTGTCTTCATAAATATTTATAAAAATAAGTCCCATACTGACACTTTTAACCCCTGACTTCTAAAACTGTGACAATTAGCTCCTCAAAATCATTCTTTTATATATATTTATTTATTTTAGGGCTACCATTTGCTCATTAATTTATTTATTTATCTAACAAATAAACAGGATGTTACATGTATTTTTGGGCCAAATCCATCAATTATTAAACATTTGGGCCGAAAATATAAATACTTATAAATTAATGGGCTAAAAGGTTATTTTAATTTAAAATAGACCAAAAATGACATTTTATGCAAAAATACGCCTTTAAATGTTCAAATTAGTTCTTAAGGGACCTAAAGTGAAATTTTTATAAGTTCAAATTATAGAATTCTGAAGTAAAAATATCATTATAACAAAACACTGACTTTTTATAACATTATGCATAAATGTTTCGACTAAAAGAACTAGACTTTAACAAACAAACGAAATACAACAATGGTACGACTATTAGGCCTAGTACTGACTATACATGCTTATTAGGCCTTCGTGATCTACTTGCATGTTTATTGGGACCATTATAATCATTTCATGTTATTGCGCCTTAGTGGCCCATTTACATGCTAAATTAGCCTAGAATAATGCATCATATGCCTAATGGGCTTTAACGTGTCCATTTACATACTATCAAGTTTGGTAATAACTTACATGTCTAGTGGGCCACAGTTGTCTTTTTTCATGTTTGTTGGGCCTTATCTTTTCACATTCAAGTATCATGTAGTGTTTGTAAACCTAAATACATATAACATTATACATATTCATGTGGCAGTAATTAGGATCTAGTGAGACTTATCGGTTGACACCATTGAGTGTATCGCCGTAGCTTGTAGTTATAATCAGAGTCTCCTGGAGGGAGAGCCAGAGTTTCTGTATAGATCTATACGGGGGTGACTCCTCTACACATGAGCTGTTCGCTACAGTTAGACTAAGCCAATCTAGGGTGACAAAACCTTGATCAAAACCGGTGTTTGGAAAAATTCCAAGATAGGCAAATTAGTCACTATCATGCATGGTTATAACGACTCACATAGATATCCATTACAACCAATACATTACGGGAATCCAAGTGCTTAAATCATATTAATACGAAACTATTCATATGATAATGTAAGGACTACAACACTTTGATAAATTAAAAAAAATATCGAGATTTTCTTGGGGAATTACTATTAATCGTTACCTTCTAGTTACAACAGATATAACACAAGGAAATTTTGGATCGTTTAATTATACATGTTTTTACAAATGGAAATCACACATGCATTTATACTTGATCATTACATCATTATCAGAGAATTTATAGAAAATATCGGATTTTTTGTGTTTCACGAACGATACAAATTCTTTCAATCAAACATGCTTATGAACTCACCAACATTATATGTGTTTACGATTTTCAAAATAACTTGTATTCTCAGGTAATCAATAAGCTGAAGAATCATCAAGAGTATTTTGGAATTTATTTTATGCAATGTCAACCATCATACAATTTATGTTTTGGAATATGTAATGAAAAACACCGTATTTGATGTAAACAATACTAGTAGTACTATGTAATGGTTAGTGATGATTGTGTTATGTTTTATGTATATTCATTATGATGATATTTCAATTTATAGTTACATGAGCCCTCAGACATTTTCGCCGTCAGGTTCAAGGGTGTGACAGGTTAGTATCAGAGCATTGTTTATAGTGAACTAGCATGTCAAACAATACATGATATGCAACTATAAATACAATGGGACTAAACCACTTTGAATAAATGCATACCTAAGTATACATTAAAACAATAACACTAAAAGCCTTTGGATGAAATTGAACACTATGATTAAACCCGAACAGTTTTTGTAGTTATATTGGGCATAAAGATGGCGTGATCAACTATATTTGTTCAAAATATGACCAACATCTGTTTGGGAGTAATCATAGCAGGAAATGAATCTAGAAACTTACTGGATTCCCAAATAACTCTAGGAAGCCAAACTTAAATGATTAAAAGATATCATAGGAGCATTTTGAAATTTTTTTATATCCACTCCCTCTACACACTACTCAACCCCAGCTTTTCGCGCGGCCACCATGGATGGAGCGCATCAGTGCATTCTTTTCTACCAAAACCTACTGGCCCACAGAGTAGTTGAGGAAGACTACGTGGTAGAGGAAGCCCCTGGTGTCAGACTCGAAGAATACGTCGATACGGACTACGAGTTCGAGGAATCCGATGAGGTCACAGAGGTGGATGGAGATGTGAATGAGCCACCTAGTGAACCCCACCCCTCAGAAGTCCTATCAGATCCACCCACAATTTAGGAGAGTCATACATACTATATACGCTCCCTTGAGGAAGAAATAACCAATCTCAAGCGGCAACTCTTTGCGGCCGAAGCTAGAGTCGTTTGGGCCGAGCAAAGGGAAGATGTAATCACCCAAGAGGTGAACGAACTAGTCAAACTTCTAATACATCAGCTCGATGATTAAACGCCATCGTCACCACTACTGATAGGATTTGTTCCTCTGTTTACTATTATAATTGCTACTATATGTATGACCAGCCGTATCTCTTGCTAGTATTATGTATCTTTTTATGTGTTACTTTATGTACTATCGACCTTATGTTTAAGTGATTACACTACTCATAGGGTCATCATGCTGACGGATCATATATTTCTTATGTACTGTATGCCTTTTGGGCATATTTTCATGTATTAAAAATGATTATTATGAGTGAAAATGCTCTATGTTTTATCGTGACATTGTTATCTGCTATGTGTTTACTTTATTATTTTTATGTTAATACATGGAATCACTTAGATACACAAATTGACTCGATGAGTCAGTGGCATTCTAACCTAGGAATTCCTTAAAATCCAAGGCTCGCACCTATATAGGAGGTGCAAGACCTCCCGAGTAATTTTGGAAATGTCACACTTTTCACCCCTAAACTCATTTTTAAACCATTCAAACTTTCCCCAAAGCCTCGGGATAATACCCAACACCTGAAATACGTTACGAAGTGCCCAAAGAGCCTGAGAAATTCATCTTTTTGGTTTGAAGCTCAACCTACGCAAGGTCCGGTTTTCAAGAAAGCTTTCGGTTTTCATCAAAGAAAGCTAATTATAGTAACGTAGTGCTGCCCAAATTACTATTTTAACCCCCAGTTAATTCACGGTGAGTTTAGTATATAGGAACAATTGTATGTTATGTGTTATATGTGCTATGTGCTTTTCCGTTGTTACTATTTCCGCTATTTATGATAGCAAAACTGTACCTCTGGCCATGTGATCAGTGAAAAGGACTTAGATTCACGGTGGTACTGGTATGTAGCCTCTGGCCATGTACAACATGTCTCGTAAGAGAATGACCTCTATTCTATGGCATTAGCAAAAGGTTAGATAGGGCTGAAAGACTGTATCAAGTATGGAAATTGTTATGTCTCATTGATTGTATATCTTTGAATTAAATCATTGCTTGATATGGAAAGCTTGTCACATGATCCACATATGCCTTTTTTGTTCCTTGTTCCTCTTTGCTTCTACCATATTGAAGTATATATATGGCATAACGTTATATTGTATCTATTGTTGAACTCACTAAGCGTCACTGTTTATCCCTCCCAATGTTTAATAATTGTAGGCAATAAGCAATAAGTATAGTCGTATACTATTGGAAGATTTAAAATAGTTTATAATACTACTATTGTACTTTGGTTTACATGTGTATAAAGCTTTAATATCCTAGGTAGTTATGTAATATATAACACTTTGAAATAGTCGGTTTGTATCCAGTCTTTGTAATCAAATTATCAATGTAAAGTATTATTTGTGAATATGCATGTAGCATGTTTTGAAGTAATTTGGAGTAATAATGTTATTATTTATGAAAGTGTCAGACTTTCAGGTGCCGAGGACTACTTCGAACATCAGGACTACCAGAGATTCATTCAGAATTTCTCTAAGATTGAAGTACCCCTCACTCGTCTGATGAGGAAGGGGGGTGGATTTCCTGTGGGGTGCTGAGCAGCAAAGGGCATTTAAGACCCTCCGTCTGCAGTTATGCGAGGCTCCAGTCTTGACACTTCTGAAGGGAGTGGATGATTTGGTCGTGTTCTGTGATGCATTCATCATAGGTTTGGTGGCGGTCCTCATGCAGAGAGGATGGGTGATAGCCTACGTGTCACGACAGCTGAAGTCGCATGAGATGAGATATCCTACTCATGATATAGAGCTGGGAGCGGTAATGTTCTCTCTCAAGATATGGAGACATTACCTATATATGGTCCGTTGTACCATATACACGGATCACAAGAGCTTGAGGCCCATCATGGATCATTCGAACCTGAACATGAGGCAGCGCAGGTGGCTGGATGTAGTCAAGGAATATGATTACAAGATCCTTTACTATCCTGGTAAAGCGAATGTAGTGACGGACACTTTGAGCCGTAAGTCAGCTGGGTCTTCCACCCTATCGATTTGTATGAGGATAGCGGTGGATTCTCCACCTATGAGCTTGATCAGGGATGCTCGGGTGGAGGGAATGCGACCGGAGAATTGGAAATTGGAGAGGATCAACAGCGAGAACACCTAGTTTATGCAGGAGAGTCGGGGACTGTTGACCTGATGTGTTCGGGTGTGGGGTCCGATGTCTGGTGGGGTCAGACAGACAGTCATGGAGGAGGCTCATAAGTCTCACTTCTCTATTCATCCGGGGGCCACCAAGATGTATAGTGGCCTGAGTTTAAGTTACTGGTGGCCATTTATGAAGCAATAAATCACTTGGTATGTCGAGAGGTGCTTGACCTGTAGGATAGTTAAGGCCGTTCATCAGAGGACGTATGGTATGCTGCGGCCTCTAGAGATTCCCATGTGGAAATAGGAATAAATCACGATGGACTTCATTACCAAGTTGCCAAGCCCGACAAATGGATTTGATGTTATGTGGGTCATCGTTTATCGATTCACCAAGATTGTCCACTTGTTGGCGATACGGAAGACTTCGTCGGTCTAGAACTTGGACGACATATATGTCCGTGAGATCATGGCTCTCCATGGGGTTCTGGTCTCCATTGTCTCCGAGTGGGATGTTAGATTGACCTCCCGTTTCTAGCAAAATTTCCACAAGGAGTTGGGCATGCGGTTACACTTTACCACAACATTTCATCTGTAGACTGACAGTCAGAGCGAGCGAACTATTCAGACCCTTAAGGACATGTTGAGGGCATTTGTTATTGACTTCGGTGCGAGCTAGGATTCCTACCTACCCCTTGCAGAGTTTGCCTACAACAACAACTATCATTCCAACATTGGCTCAGTGCCTTTCGAGCTGTTGTAAGGGCGGAGATGTCGCACCCTGGTTTGTTGGGGTAAGGTCGGACACAGGGTGATAGGACAGATGGAGGTAGTCTTGCAAACTACCAAGAAGATTCAGTAGATTAGGCAGTGATGACAGACCGCTCAGAGTCGGCAGAAGAGTTATGCCGACAGACGTTGATCCGAGTTAGTGTTCCAAGTGGGTGATATGGCATTCCTGATGGTCTCACCATGGAAGGCTATGATCCGCTTCAGGAAGAGGGGAAATTGGGTCGCCGTTACATTGGGCTGTTCAAGATCATTGCAAGGGGTGGCAAGGTGGAATACAAGCTAGAGGTACCGGAGGAGCTTAGTCGGATCCACAACACTTTCCATGTTTCACAGTTGCAAAAGTGCATTATGGATCAGGAGGCAGGGGTGTCTTTGAATGATATTCAAGTTGATGAGCGCCTGAATTATGTGGATAGGCCTATTGCCATACTGGAGAGGAAGATGAAAGTTCTACGGAACAAGGAGATACATTTGGTGAAGTTATAGGGGGAGCATCAGAGGGGATCCGAGAGGACGTGGGAGCTAGAGGCAGAGATGTGGGAGCACTATCCGGAGTTGTTCACCGCAACAGACTTTAAGGATGAAGTATGGCTCAAGTGGGAGAGAAATGTAATGCCCCGACTCTCAGTTGTTGATTTTGATATAAGATTTTTCTTGATTTCAAGGTCTACACGACGAGTTAATTGCCCAACTCGTCAAGTAGCAATGGGTTAGTCCACGTGTTTAAGTGATCTACTCGCCAAGTCCAAGAAGGCACTCGATGAGTAGGAGATGGAGGATAGAACCTGAATTTTCGGCGCTTTTGCACCCTGTTTAAATGATCGTTGGCCTCCCTATCCTCCCCTTTACAACCTCTTGATACGCTATAACCCTAACTCGTGTGAGGGTGCTCCATTTGTGTGTCTTAAGCTTTAAAGACAGATTTTAGTGAGGAAAGCTTGGGGAAATAAGTAACTAAAAGCAAGGAACGCGTGGGAATCAGAGAACTACTTCACTCAGCATCCTTTAGAAGGTATTAAGGTGTAACCTTGGTTTATTTCATCCTAGATCTCTTTTGGGTGGATTTTTAGGAAGCTTTCTGTATGTTTGAGATAAGATATGAAGTTGTAACTTCAGATCCGCGCTCTCTTTGGTCAATAAGTCCATAAAGTTGTCAGGTTTGCCAAGTCTGAACCTCCACTCAAGTGTAAGACTTCTTTACAAGCTTGGTTTTGTCATTTTGAGACTTTAGAGCTTTTCATGCATGTAAAGTTTGCATCTTTACGTGACAAACATACTTGGGAAGCTAGATCTGCAATATGGAACCTTAGCATGGCTTAAAAGCATCTGTATGGATGAAGAACTGAAAGGACTCGATGAGTTTCATGGTCGACTCAGCGAGTCTGATGAAGACATTCGTGGGTTCAGCGAGTCAGTGGAGTGACTCAGCAAGTCGGCTAGGGTTTTCCTAACCTTTGGACGTGTATGAACTCGACGAGTTGCAAGGGGAAACTCGACGAGTTGGCCAAGTAGTTTACGGCTGCAAACCTTAGGAACTCAACGAGTCATTCTAGTGACTCGGTGAGTTGGAGAGTTATCCACGGAACTTGGCGAGTGTCTGGTTGTACTCAACGAGTTCAGGTCAACATGGACTGTTGACCTTGACCGTTGACTTTGAATAAGGTTTGACCAGTTGTCTTCTCGGTTTTCAAGAAAGCTTTTGGTTTTCATCAAGGAAAGATAATTATAGTAACAAAGTGCTGCCCAAATTACTATTTTAACCCCCGGTTAATTCACGGTGACTTTAGTATATAGGAACAATTGTATGTTATATGTTATATTCCGTTGTTATTATTTCCGCTATATATGATAGCAAAGTTGTACCTTTGGCCATGTGATCAGTTAAAGGACTTAGATTCACGGTGGTACTGGTATGTAGCCTCTGGCCATGTAGAGCATGTCTCGTAAGAGAATGACTTCTATTCTATGGCATTGGCACAAGGTTAGATAGGGTTGAAAGCCTGAAATCTACCAAAATGTTTAATCAGAAAGTGCATGTCTTCTGTCTCATTTGGGCCGAAGCTTTATTGATCTATATCAAGTATGGAAATTGTTATGTCTCATTGATTGTATATCTTTGAATCAAATCATTACTTGATATGGAAAGCTTGTCACATGATCCACATATGTCTTTTTTGTTCCTTGTTCCTCTTTGCTTCTACTATATTGAAGTATATATATGGCATACCGTTATATTGTATCTATTGTTGAACTCACTAAGCGTCACCGTTTACCCTTCTCAATGTTTAATAATTGCAGGCAATAAGCAACAAGTATAGTCGTATACTATTGGAAGATTTAGAATAGTTTATAATATTACTATTGTACTTTGGTTTACGTTTGTATAAAACTTTAATATCTTGGGTAGTTGTGTAATATATAACACTTTGAAATAGTTGGTTTGTATCCAATCTATGTAATCAAATTATAAATGTAAAATATTATTTATGAATATGCATGTAGCATGTTTTGTAGTAATTTGGAGTAATAATGTTATTACTTATGAAAGTGTGGGTCTTTCAGGTGCCGAGGACTCCTTCGAACATTAGGAGCTTTCTGGGATTAGCAGGGTACTACCGGAGATTTATTCAGGATTTCTCTAAGACTGAAGTACCCCTCACTCGTCTGATGAGGAAGGGGGTGGATTTCGGGTTGGGCGTTGAGCAGCAGAGGGCGTTTGAGACTCTCCGTCTGCAGTTATGCGAGGCTCCAGTCTTGACACTTTCGAAGGGAGTGGATGATTTTGTGGTGTTCTGTGATGCATCCATCACAGGTTTGGGGCGGTCCTCATGCAGAGAGGATGGGTGATTGCCTACGTGTTGCGGCAGCTGAAGTTGCATGAGACGAGATATCCTACTAATGATTTAGAGTGTGGAACAGTGGTGTTCGCTCTCAATATATGTAGACATTACATATATAGGGTCCGTTGTACCATATACACGGATCACAAGAGCTTGAGGCACATTACAGATTAGCCGAACCTAAACATGAGGTAGCGCAGGTGGCTGGATATAGTCAAGGACTACAATTGCGAGATCCTTTACCATCCTGGTCAAGAAAATGTAGTGGCCCACGCTTTGAGCCGCAAGTCAGCTGGGTCTTCCACCCCAACGATATGTATGAGGATAGTGGTGGATTCTCCACTTGTGAGCTTGATCAGGGATGCTCAGCTGGAGGGATTGCGACTGTAGAACTAGAAGTTGGAGAGGATCAAGGGCGAAAACACCCGGTTTACGTAGGATAGCCAGGGACTATTGACCCGATGTGTTCGGGTATGGGTTGCGATGTCTGGTGGGGTCAGACAGACAGTCATGGAGGAGGCTCATAAGTCTCACTTCTCTATTCACCCAGGGGCCACCAAGATATATAAAGACCAATGCAATTATAGTCGTTCAAAATCAAATATCGGTCAAGGACCGATATTCGATATATAGGTTATCATGGTGGGATATCAATATTTTTATGTTATGTAGGGCCTTTGTAACCATGTGTTTTATTGGATGAATACATGGTCATTAAGTAAAACATATAGTAAATTAGAAAATGTTTGTAAGAAATGTTTATCAATCTCATAAAACCCCCACCATACTACATTTTAATAATAAATGAAGTGACATAATAAAAAATTTAGCTATAAATGCTATTTGACCGCTATCCCACCGATAATTGTCAAATATCAGCCAAATAGTGGTCAAATATCGGTCAATACCGGTCACTATCGCCGCTATCTGCGGTACTGCTATTTTAGACCACTATTTTACTAGCTACCGATAACCGCTATCCCACTACTATTGACTGCATAGATAGAGACCATATTTTGAGTTACTGGTGGCCATGTATGAAGCGAGAAATCGCTTGGTATGTCGAGAGGTGCTTGACCCGTAGGATAGTTAAGGTCGAGCATCAGAGGCTGCATGGTATGCTATAGCCTCTAGAGATTCCCATGTGGAAATAGGAACAAATCATGATGGACTTCATTACCAAGTTGCCAAGCACGACGAATGGATTTGATGTTATGTGGGTCATTGTTGATCCATTGACCAAGAGTGGCCAATTCTTGGTGATACGAAAGACTTCGTCGGTCGAGAACTTGGCCGACATATACGTCCGTGAGATTGTGGCTCGCCATGGGGTTCTGGTCTCCATTGTCTCCGACCGCGATGTCAGATTGACCTCCCATTTCTAGAAAAAGCTCCACGAGGAGTGGGCATGTGGTTACACTTTAGCACAACATTTCATTTGCAGACTAACGGGCAGAGCAAGTGGACCATTTATACCCTCGAGGACATGTTGAGGACATGTGTCATTGACTTCGGTGGGAGCTGGGATTCCAACCTAGCCCATGCAGAGTTTGCCTACAATAACAACTATCATTCCATCATTGGCGACCCGCCTTTGGAGCTGTTGTATGGGCGGAGATATCACACCCCAGTTTGCTGGGGTAAGGTCGGACACAGGGTGATGGGACGGACGGAGGTAGTCTTGCAAACTACCGAGAAGATTCAGCAGATTAGGCAGCGACTACATACCGCTCAGAGTTGGTAGAAGAGTTACGCTGATAGATGTTTATCCGAGTTAGAGTTCTACGTGGGTGATATGGCACTCCTAAAGGTTTAACCTTGGAAGGGTGTGATCCGCTTCAGGAGGAGGGGGAAATTGGGTCCCCGTTACATTGGGTCGTTCAAGATTATTGCCAGGGGTGGCAAGGTGGCATACAGGCTAGAGCTACCGGAGGAGCTTATTTAGATCCACAACACTTTCCACGTTTCGCAGTTGCGAAAGTGTATTAAGGATCAGGAGGCAGTGGTGACGTTGGATGATATTCAGGTTGATGAGCCCCTGAATTATGTGCATAGACCTATTGCCATACTGGAGAGGAAGATGAAAGTTTTGTGGAACAATGAGAAACCTTTGGTGAAGGTATATTGGGAGCATCAGAGGGGATCCGAGTAGACGTGGGATCCGGAGGCAGAGATGCGGGAGCACTATCTAGAGTTTTTCACCACAACAGACTATAAGGATGAAGTCTGGCTCAAGTGGGGGAGAATTGTAACGCCCCGACTCTCAGGTATTGATTTTGATATAAGATTTTTCTTGATTTCAAGGTCTACACGACGAGTAAGTTCCCAACTCGTAGAGTAGCAGCGGTATGTTCCACGTGTTTAAGTGACCTACTCGCCGAGTCTAAGAAGGGACTTGATGAGTAGGAGATGGAGGATGAAACCTGAATTTCTGGGGTTTTAGACCCTATTTAAAGGATCGTTAGCCTCCCTATCCTCCCCTTTACAGCCTCTTGATACTCCATAACCCTAACTCGTGTCAGTGTGCTCCATTTGTGTGTCTTAAGCTTCAAAAAAGGATTTTGATGAGAAAAGCTTGGGGAAACAAGTAACTAAAAGCAAGCAACGCGTGGGAATCAGAGAACTACCTCAGTCGGCATCCTTTGGAAGGTATTAAGCTGTAACCTTGTTTCATTTCATCCTAGATCCCTTTTGGGTGGATTTTTAGGAAGCTTTTCGTATGTTTGAGATAAGATATGAAGTTGTAACTTTAGATCTGAGCTCTCTTTGCTCTCTAAGTCCATAAAGTCGTTAGGTTTGGCAAGTCTGAACCTCAACTCAAGTGTAGGACTTCTTTACAAGCTTGGTTTTGTCATTTTGAGACTTTAGAGCTTTGCATGCATGTAAAGTTTGCATCTTTACATGATAAACATACTTGGGAAGCTAGATCTGCAATACGGAACCTTAGCATGGCTTAAAAGCATCTGTATGGATGAAGAACTGAAGGGACTCGATGAGTTTCATGGTCGACTTGGCGAGTCCGATGAAGATAGTCGTCGGCTCGGCGAGTCAGTTGAGTGACTCAACTAGTCAGCTAGGGTTTTCCTAACCTTTGGATGTGTATGAACTCGATGAGTTGCAAGGGGAAACTCACCGAGTTGGCCAAGGAGTTTACGGCTGCACACCTTAGGAACTCGACGAGTCATTCTAGTGACTCGGAAAGTTGCAGAGTTATCCACGGAACTTGCCGACTGTCTGGTTGTACACAATGAGTTCAAGTCAACATGGACTGTTGACCTTGACCATTGACTTTGACTAAGGTTTGACCAGTTGTCTTCTAGGGACATTTTGGGAGATTGGAAATTTACAAGCATGATTCCATGGTGAATATAGGTGGTGGAGTTTGTGCCGACAATTCGAGAGCTTGAGTTTATCTTCGAGTCCACAATGTGAATTTTTATGGGTGTTACATCTTGAATTTGAGAATTCGTAACCATGAAACTGTTTTAATAATAAAGTTTCAATGGAGTATTTTATGACATCGTTGGCCAAGTATCGGTGACTTTGATGCTACGTCATTTAAAAACAATATTGCATGCAAGGTTAGACTCTAACACATTTAGTTGTGAAAAGAATTTGGAATTCTTACACTTGTAATAAGGATTTGGAATTGTGATATGAGCATCATTGGAATTATGTCCAATTGATCTGTTCACAATGGAAGAACCATAGAGAAACATAGTATGCACGTTTAGAACACGGCATGACTAATGTTTTATTCAAGTATTTAGTTGATTAATAGAAACATTATACAATTAATAAAGTTTAATTAATGTGGTGATTAAATAGTAAGTGCTTTATTTATATTCAATAGTTTTAAGACCATAGTTAATTAGGTTATTATTGTGTTTCACTTTGCATGTTTTAACTTCCCGAATAATTGGATTATTGAAACAGCCATAGTCAATCATACTTTTGGAGTAAGTAGTGAATCAAGACTATCATGAATTAAATTTTAGATTGTGTAACATCCCAAAATTCATGACCAAAAATTTCATTTTTAATATAATTAAACAATATTGTAACTTGGTTCACACAACGAAAAGCATTTTAAATAAACCATTTATCAAAGTTAATTCCCATAAATCACATATTGCAGAAAAACATAGGTGTATGTATTGCGATCGTCCCGAGCTATTTTATTTTAAAACTAGAGGTACCTGAAAACCAAAACTGAAAACCAAAACTGAAAACCATAAGCATGAAGCTTAATGAGTTTCTCAAATACCACATACCATACAATAACATACTGTCTAGCATATCTGGGTGCTGGCCTACCCCTTCGGTCTCTTTCAATCGGATACTTCCATACATAACCATGAGCCATGCATATCATTCATATATCATAATCACATAAGGTGTTATGTGTCAATAAATAGTTTTGCCATTATGCCATGGGCCGCCACGTGGTGTAACGACCTAAAAATCAAGGGTAAAAATTTCATTTTTAATATAGCTAAAACATTGATACCATTTATTTCAACCATTTCATATCATCATTAAGTATAACGTTTATCATAGTTCATCCCAAAATCATTCATTGCGGAATTCATAGGTGTGTGTACTGCGATCAGTCTGAGCCCTTCTTTTCCAAATCGATGATGCATGAAACCAAAACTGTAACCATAAGCACAAAGCTTAGTGATTTTCCCAAAGCATACCCCACACATAATCCACATATCATATTAGCTATACCAGCTATCTCTACAACATAACATTAGCTATAAAAGCTATCTCTACCACACATCACATATCACATTAGCTGTAAAAGCTATCTCTATCACATACCACATATTATATTAGCTATACAAGCTATCTCTACTACATAACATTAGGTATAAAAGCTATCTCTACCATGTATCCTTGCATAAGGATGCCATGGGCTCCCCCACATGGTCTTATATCCAAGTGTCATGGGCTCCCCCATGGTCTTTACTTGAAAAGCCATGGGCACCCCCACATGGTCTTACATCCAAGTGGCATGGGCTCCCCCATGGTCATTCATGAAAATATCACATAAACAAACAACAAAGAATATATAGTATATGTTAGATTAGTGTCTAAGCTCGTAACTATATTAGGTATGTACTTGACCTGGTTGTGCATGGTCCTTTTGGGTTGCCTTCACCAAAGCAACTTGACAAAGTAATTCTTAGAGAGAGAGGATATTATGATTTATTTATATATTATAAGATTGATATATTAAAAGAAAAATCATATTATTTAATTAATATTAGTCGGAAATTAATTATGAATTATTTTGGTGGCTAAAAGAGATTAATTAAATAAAGGGGTATAAACTATCAAATGTGTGATAGTTGGATTTTTGGCTGGGAAACCTAATGGATCAAGGGGGAACGAAATTATGATGAGAGCCCATCAAACTTCGTCCATAAGCCCTATTCCAAAAGGTTCCATGGGCTGCTTGGTGATTAAGTTGTCCATTAGGGTTTTGACTGAAACCCTAGCAGCCAACAGTATAAATAAGACCCCTAGCCTTCAAAATTCGGTATTTGCTTCCAAGGTAACTCTAGAGCCGAAATTTAGAGCCTCCTCCCTCTCTCATAATAGCCTTCTTGCTTCTTGGTGTTTGTAAGCCATTAGAGGAGTTACACTTGTGACTCTAAGCTCAACAAAGAAGAAAGATCAAGCATTCTTGAAGAGGTAATCATCTGGATCTGATATTTTATGTAAATTTTGATTTATGTATGCTAGATCTAGGGTTTCAAATCATGGATGAATTGCATGTACAATAGAGAAACCTAGATCCAAGTATTAGAGTTTTCATGAGCACATAGGAAAGTTATTGTGTATAAAACTCATCAGTAGTATCAGAGCTTTGATTGGTTTCTGTTGTATGTGATGCAATGATCGTTTTGTTAACTAGAAAATCGTTTTTTCTGCCTCTGCCAGACTCGAATCGGCGAGTCACTAGTTAGACTCGGCGAGTCACTAGTTAGACTCGGCGAGTCGGCCCAACTCAGCGAGTCGAGTCGTTAGACAGAGGAAAACTCGGGATTTTATGTTGTTTTGCTGAAGGATAATTGCCAAACTCATTTTTGAAAGATTAAATATGAATTTTATTGTAACTATGAGATTATCCTTGCAAAAACAAAAGATAATTACCAATTTGTTAAATAATAAATTCCCTATATGATAAAATTTGATTATTTGAATTAATTGATCAATTATCTTGCATGAAATTGGATTAGGTCAAATATAGATAATCACTAAATTGATTGTTTAATTTAAATTATTTGTTATTTGATCCTTTATGTTTTGAAAAGTTCAATAATTACCATCAAGTCTTGAAATTTAAATTTTGATTAAAAGTTTAATTTGGAATAATTTAAATTTCGAACCTTTAGAATTTTACAAGTTTAAAATTCAACCTTATACTTTATTTATTATAAGATATATATATATATATATATATATATATATATATATATATATATATATAATATATATATATATATATATATATATATATATATGTATGTATAAGAATAAGCTAGTCTTATCGATAATAGGTCCCATTCACGAAGTCGGTCTATAAGGGGGCTATAAGGTTGTTGCGTATAAAATGGCGCTTAATGGGTGTCCACTCTCACCCACCGCTTCCTTGATTGGTGGACGGTCGTTAGCCGAACGGATAGGATAGGGCATTTAATTCCTCATTATAAGTATAATAAATATTACAAATTAACTATAATGTTTTACAAATTGCCAATCTTAGTTACTTTAGGGTAAAATGTGAAAATGATGCAACTCCATGGAATTATACTTGGTACCCTTGTCAAACGTTAGTGGAGCGCATGTCGCTAACCGACACACTAATTTGGGATTGACATTGGTAGCAGAGGGTGGCTCGATGTTTATCATAGATCAATGGAGCGTACGTGGCTAACCGGCACATTGATTAGGTGATAGTAACATTGAGTGCACCATGTTGATTTGCATGGTTATTCACACCTTGTTTGTGATCCACGGTATCCAAGTCACAAACTTGAAGGGAATATCTAGATTGAAATATGCCATTGAAAATTTCAATGAATCTCAAAGATCTAGGAGTTTTTCAAAAACATTTAAAACATAATCTTCTTTTGTTTTTCATGGTGGAAAATTAGTGAATCGTCATTCACTTACCTTCAAATTATTTGCGTTTAGATTATGGCATCCGTTTTATAAGTTATAAATAATGTTGTTGGATCCTACCCGTAATTTCTCATTTGGGTGATTAATTGGGGATTCATTCTAATCAAACTTGTCCTTTTCTATTTTCAGATGTCTAACGCAAACAACAACAATGCTCCTGCAGCTACTGGTGGATTCTCACTCATGAATTTGTGTGGGAGAGTGATCTTTAATGGAAACAACTTCAACGAGTGGATCTGAAACATTCGGATGATCACTCGCTATGAGGATAAGGAGTATGTCCTCGACGAGACGCTTGAAAAGATCGATCCAGAAATTGCCACTGCTAAAGAAATTGCTGCTTATGAGGCACATGAACGTGATGCTATGAAGGTTCATTGGGTCATGCTTGCGACTATGAATGTAGAACTCCAAAAGTCCAACGAGGACATGTATCGATTCGAGATGAATCATGATTTAATGGAAAGATACCACCAAAGCATGAGGCAATAGCATTATGAGATCATCACTAACATGATCACCGCTAGGATGGGGAGTGGAGAATCACTAACCACGCATCTGCAAAAGATGCAGAGGTATGTTGATCATCTTCTAAAGTTAAATGTTAACTTTGATGAGGATTTGGATATCGACATCATCGTCCACTCCTTGCCTGCATGCTACAACCAGTTCAGAATGACCTACCACATGAACAAAGAAGAGGGCACTTTGAGCAAACTTCAAGGGTTGTTGAGGACTGCTGAGAGAAACCTAAAGGATAAATCTGTTGCATCAACTCCTACTGATTCGGCCCCTGTGTTGGCAATTGGGCAAGGAAAAGGTAAGAAGAGGAAGGCTCCTCCTAAGAGCCACCAAAAGTGAAAGTCCCATGATGGTTCCTCTTCTAGTGGGACCAAAGCTGGTTCCATTGAACCATCTTTTGACCCTAAGGATGCAGAGTGCTTTTACTTCCATGATAAGGGCCACTGGAAACGAAGCTGCCCTAAATATATGCAAGATATTAAGGATGGGAAGATAAATCCCACCTTTTCAGGTATATATTCAATTAAATCTAATAACTCATCACTTGCTACACCATGGGTTCTTGATACTGGATGTGGTTTCCACATTTGTTCTGATTTGCAGGGCCTAAGAGAAAGTAGGGAAGTGCAACATGGGAGGATAAACTTGGTTATGGGAAACAGAAGATCATCAGCTGTCACCAACATCGAAGTTTATTCCTTAGTGTTGAGTAATGGGTTAGGGTTAGATTTAAACAATTGTTGCTATTCGCCAGATATGGCAAGAAATATCATTTCTTTTCATGGATTATATAGACAAGGGTTTAGATATTCATTTGATAATAGTAATGGTTCTATTAATGTTTATCTTGATGGTGTTTTCTATTTTAATGCACTACCTTGTAATGGAATATATGAATCTGTGTTGGTTGTAGACAACTTAGGAAATGATGTGTTGAATATTGATTCGTCCAATAGACTGGACAAAGCATGCTTGAGGCATTGTCGCCTTGGCCATGTCAACAAGAAATGCATAGCCCAACTCCAAAAGGATGGATTGTTGGACTCATTCGACCTTAGGGATAATGACACGTGTGAGGCTTGTTTACTTGGGAAGATGACCAAGTCACCCTTTACTAGCACTTGTGAAAGGGTGAGGGCCTATTGGATCTCATACATACGGATGTGTATGGGCCCTTTAGATCCACCACAAGGGATGCTTGCTACTTCTATGTGACTTTTACAGATGACTATAGCAGATATGGATATATCTACTTAATCAAGCACAAGTCAGAAACCTTTGAAGTTCAAAGAGTTTATGAATGAAGTGGAGAATCAGCTAGGCAAGAAAATCAAGATGCTTCGATCTAATCGAGGAGGAGAGTATCTAAGTCTTCAGTTTCATGACTATCTAAAGGAATGCGGAATTGTGTCGCAATTGACGCCTCCTAGGATGCGACAATTGAATGGTGTGGTTGAGAGACGTAATCGAACCTTGTTGGACATGGTTCGTTCTATGATGAGTCGGGCTTCATTGCCAATAGCTTTATGGGGGTATGCCTTAGATACTTCTGCCCATATCCTTAACCTAGTTCCCACCAAGAAGGTTGCCAAAACACCTCACGAGATGTGGAAGGGAAAGCTCCCTCGTTGGAACATATAAAGGTCTGGGGTTCTGAAGCTTTCGTAAGACAAGAGACTCACAACAAGCTCGAACCTTGTAGTGAGAAATTTTATTTCATTAGCTATCCACATAAGTCCTTTTGCTATCTCATCTATAGAGCAAGTGACAATGTTGTCTTCGTTGTGAGGAGAGCGGTTTTCTGAGAGAGAGAGAACTCCTAAGCCAAGAGGACAGTGGGAGGCGAATCGATCTTGAATAGCTTCAGGAGTTGAGCGATGAAGGAACCTCTAACACTGACAATCAACCTGAAAAGGAAACTCTTGTTGAACCTGTTGACGCGTCCTTACCTCTTAGATGTTCCAGTAGGGCTAGTGTTCCACCCCAGTTGTATGGATTCCATATTACTACCGAAGGGGATACATTTATTAGTGATAGCACACTAGTAAATTTGGACGAACCTAGCAGCTACAAGGAACCCATGGCAAGTCCAGAGTCTGCTAAATGGAAAGAGGCAATGGACAGTGAGATTCAGTCTATGTACGACAACCAAGTTTGGAATTTGGTTGATAATGTATCAGGTCATAAGACGTTCGGGTGCAAGTGGATCTTCAATAAGAATATGGACATGGATGGGTAAGTGCACACTTATAAAGCGCGATTGGTTGCGAAGGGCTTTACTCAAACTCCAGGAGTTGACTATGATGAGACCATTTCACCATTCACGAAGATAAAGTCTATTAAGGTGATGCTCGCAATAGTTGCGTTTCATGACTATGAAATATGGCAAATGGACGTTAAAACTACTTTCCTTAATAGGAAGTTGTCTGAGGATGTTTACATGAATCAGCCAGAGGGTTTTTTCGATGCGAAGCACCCTAATAGAGTGTGCAAGCTTGAGAAATCCTCTTATCGATTGAAGCAAGCGCCTGGCAGATGGAATCTTTGTTTCAACGAGAAGGTCAAAGAGTTTGGTTTTCTGCGAAGCGAAGATGAGTCATGTGTATATGTCCAATCCAGTGGGAGTATAGTGAGGTTCCTCGTATTGTATGTTGATGACATACTGCTCATAGGAAACAACATCCCAACCTTGCAGGAAGTCAAGTTCTGGCTTGGGAAGTGCTTCGCTATGAAGGACCTTGAAGAAGATGCATGTATTCTTGGAATAAGGGTAATAAGAAACAAGAGTAAGAGACTGATAGGACTCAGTCAGGATATCTACTTGGATAAGGTACTAAAGCATTTTAGTATGGAAAGTTTTAAGAAAGGGGAGTTACCAATGTAAAGCAATGCCAAGCTGAGTAAGACTCAGAGACCGAGTACATAGGCAGAGATGAGTCAAGTACCTTACACTTCTACAGTTGGCTCAATCATGTACGCTATGACTTGTACTCGCCCTGATGTGGTCTTTGCTTTAATCATGGTTAGCAGATATCAAGGAAACCCTGGTAGAACTCATTGGACTGTAGTTAAGAATATTCTTAAGTCCCATCGGAGGACCAAGGAATGGTTTCTAGTCCTCGGTGGGAGTGATGAGTTAAGGGTACGAGGGTACAGTGATGCTAGTTTTCAGACGTATCGGGATAATTACCGATTGCAGTCTGGTTGGGTCTTTACCCTTAACGGAGGAGCGGTGACTTGGAAAAGTTCCAAACAGGAGATTGTAGCTGATTCAACGTGTGAATCAGAGTACATTGCGGCGATTGAAGCATCAAAGGATGCAATATGGCTGAAGAACTTCATTGGATACCTTGGAGTTGTTTCATTCATAAATGAGCCTATGGAGATTTTCTGTGATAATGAAGGTGCGGTTGCCTTGACCAAGGAACCAATGGATCATGGTAGGCCCAGACATATCGAAAAAAAATATCACTTCATAAGACATCGGGTAGAATAAGGACTCCTCGTAGTAAAGAGGGTATCGTCAGAAGATAACCCAACAGATCCCCTTACAAAGGGACTGAGTTGGGTTAAGCACTTGCAGCATGCAAGGAGCAGTAGGCTGAAGGATGATATAAGTTTAGATTAGATAGATAGGAAACATGTAATAGATAATTTGTACTTGACATTTGATGAATAAATAAAGGTGTAATATTTATGAATAAAGTTACTATCTTGTGTTGATTATTTATCTATTGTTTCAATTTTCATGTTTTGACTTCCTGAATAATAAGATTATTCAAACGGTCCACAGTCGCTCGTATGCTGGAAGTAGATATGAAAGAAGACTGTCATGCATTTGTTTGTAGATTGTCTAAAAGGTTTAGGCATGGAAAAGGTTTGTTGTAAAGTTCATGAGTGCTTATGAATTATGATTTGAGCATTGGAATAAACCCACGCTTGTTGGTATCACTTCATGGAATTTATCATGAGTTATCACAAGATGATAATATCATATAATCTTTAAACATTAAGATATGGTTATTGTTTGTTGGTTGATTGTGTATTGATAATGCGTAAACGCATCAATAACTTGATGTTATAAAACGCATTGTTGTGTATGATTTAGCTAGTGAATAATAAAAGTATATAAGTCAAAGTTTATCTGCTCCTGTTATTCTAAGAGGATAAAAGTGATATCTGGCCACATGGTGATTTGGTTTGACTTATGTGCTGGGCCCAGTGAGGAAGAACTTGATGTGTTCAACTAAGTTCTATGTCAAACGAATCAGAGATCGAGGAATAATATGCTCGCCAATAAGTATGACTATGTTCCATGTGATTGTCAGCATAATATCTAGAACAGAGGATTATATGATCCTTTATCTAAAGGATAGGATTTTGATCAGAGTTGCCAACAGCGTATAAGAGCCACGATTGCTAACTGGATCCTGAAGTCATATGTGAGATATAGTTATCAGACTTATCCAAGTGGGAGACTGTTGGATTAGTGTCTAAGCCCGTAACTATATTTGGTATGTACTTGACTCGGTTGTGCATGGTCCTTTTGGGTTGCCTTCACCAAAGCAACTTGACAAGGTAATTTATGGAGAGAGAGGATATTATGAATTATTAATATATTATAAGATTGACATATTAAAAAGAAAAATCATATTATTTAATTAATATTAGTCGGAAATTAATTAGGAATTAATTTGCTGGCTAAAAGAGATTAATTAAATAAAGGGGTATAAACTATCAAATGTGTGATAGTTGGATTTTGGGATGGGAAACCTAATGGATCAAGGGGAAAAAAATTATGATGAAAGCCCATCAAAACTTCGTCCATAAGCCCTATTACAAAAGGTTCCATGGGTTGCTTGGTGATTAAGTTGTCCATTAGGGTTTTGACTGAAACCCTAGCAGCCAACAGTATAAATAAGACCCCTAGCCTTCAAAATTCGGTACTTGCTTCCAAGAGAACCCTAAAGTCGAAATTTAGAGCCTCCTCCCTCTCTCATAATAGTCTTCTTGCTTCTTGGTGTTTGTAATCCATCAGAGGAGTTACACTTGTGACTCTAAGCTCAAAAAAGAAGAAAGATCAAGCATTCTTGAAAAGGTAATCATCTAGATCTGATATTTTATGTTAATTTTGATTTATGTATGCTAGATCTAGGGTTTCAAATCTTGGATGAATTGCATGTACAATAGAGAAACCGAGATCCAAGTATTAGGGTTTGGATGAGCACATAGGAAATTTCTTGTGTATAAAACCCATCAATATAACCAACTAGCATACAACATATTACTACATCGACTACTGTACTACATAATACAAAATGGGCCGACCTTGGTGCCTTAGACCCATTGGTATGGTGAGGAGACTCACCTGGCACTGCTGAAGTATCGTGGATGCAACTCCAACTGTTGGTTGAAAGATTCCCGAACTGCCAATATCAAACAAAACCCAATTAATAATTAGGTTCCAAGCCTAAGGTCCAACTCACACTCCCAAGGCCCAAAAGTCAAGTTATGGACCAAATCCCAACACATGGACCAACTTTCCAAATTTGGCCCAAACCTTTATGTGGACTTATTTTAAGGCCCAACCAATTATTCTAGTCCAAACAATTGGCATTATGATGGCCCAATAACTAATAATCCTCAAGGCCTAAATATGGCCCACTTATGGCCCAATTTTCCAAATTGGGCCCAAGCCTCTCTAATGGGTATTATACTGATGCCCAATAATTTCCCTAAGTCCATAAATATATTCCTAATTGGCCCATAACAACTTAGTCCAATAACTGGCCCAACAAGCATCCAAACCCAATAAGGGGGTTTCACACAAAATGACGATAAGGGTTAAGTGTTCCTACTTAATCCATTAAGGATTTAATCCATTAAGGACTTAATAAATTAAGTCCAAACATACAATGAAATTGGGCTTGAGTCATAACTCCACTCCAATGGTAAAAAATGTGGGTCCTGATAAGTCCAAACTAATAATCCCAAAATTAGGGTTTTCAACCCATTAATAGCCCAATAGGCCAAAAAATAAGTCCTTAGATCAATTAAGGCTTCATTAGGCCCACTAGGGTCTCATAAGGACCATTAGGGTTTCATAAGGTGGGCACCACCCACTACCACCTCGGGTAGTGGTTGTCAACGACAGCTCATGGCGGCAGCCACCACCTCATGGTGGTGGTTACGAGTTTTTCTTATTATTATTCTAACACGATTACAACTTTTACAAGGAAAACCCCCAAAATAACACACACATACTAATACAAACAAACAAAAACAACCACTTTGTGGCAGCATTCGACAGTAAAGAGCGGCAACCACCACCTCATAGTGGTGGCAGTGGGGTCTTTCTTTAGATCTTCGGCCATGTAAAGCTCTTATAACCCTAAACCATCACAACATACACATCTAAACACCATATCACCCATGCAACCACCACCCCCCCTACGGTGGCTGGTGGCGGCAACGAATTGACAAGAACGGTAGCCACCATGGTTGGCGGCCATGGTGGTTCCTTGCGATTGTCGGCCATCAAACACACACAAAGCATGATATATGCATCAGCAGGAGAAGCACACACACAGACGCATCCTTTGCTCATGAAATCAACCTAATCACATCTGTGGCAAAGAACGGCTTGACAGAAATACCAGCGCCTACAATCAGCATTGTCGACGACAACGGAGCTTTAGTCGTGAATGATAGCGAACCAGGCGAACAGAAGAAGAAGAGCGAGGAACGGCTGAGCATGGAGGCGCATAGTCACAATGCCGATCTTTGGGGTTCTCGGCTTTACCGACGACAGGAACTACAGAGGTGGCATCTCAATGGTCCTCCGACTTCCACAGACAAGGGATGCGGCTGGAAGAATGAAGGTAGTGAGATGGCGGCTGAGACATATTCTTAGAGTTAGGGTTTGATACCCGGTAATGCTGGGGTTATATACCCGTCTAATAAAACTTTGCCCCATAATGACAAGTTTAGCCCCTCCCTTCCCTCATTTCTTTCAAAATAAATCCATATTTTACCCTTTTAACCCTGCCTCCTAAAACCCTTTGCAAATCAAGTCCGAATTTTACGATTTAGCTCCTGTCTTCTGAAATCTCTTTCAAACCCAGTCCAAAATGTTACCAATCAGCCCCTGCCTTTTGAAATCCTTACATATTAAGTCCCAATAATACCAAACACCCCTGACTTCTAAAATCCTTTGCGAAAAAAGTCCTGAAATTACACTTTAACCCCCAAATAATCCAATTTATAACATTCGGCTCCTCGAAACCAACAATCCACTAAATAATATAGATTTAGGGTGACTATTCATTCATCAATTTTTATCTATTTATTTATTAAATAAACAGAATGTTACAAGTGGTCTTTCTTGCCAAGCCGGGGGTCACCCCTGGGTCTTACAAACAAGTGCCAAGAGCCACCTCCTGGTCTTCCATGCCAGCATCACAAAGAAAACTAGCATACACACTACTCTACTTAGCTAATTAGCATACAATGTGCCAGGAGCCACCTCCTGGTCTTTCATAGATAATGCCTAGGGCAAACCCCCGAGTCTTCCTACCATACATAATAGCATAAAGTGGACCAGGAGCCACCTACTGGTATTTCATACAAAATGATGAACATACCCATACTTGATTACATACTATAAATGGTTAAACCACCCTAAATGACCAAAATAGCCCTAGAGTTTTGTTTGATGGGACTTAACTACCCATGCAATCCTAACTCCTTTACGGTGGCTAAAATTCTTGAATTTCTTAGTTAATCTACATGAGTAAAATAGGAACTCCAAAATAACTTAATGTAAATGACCAGAATACCCCTACAGATTTGTTTTATGGAAATGAGTAAAATGCCCCAGAGTTGCTTACATACTGTAAATGGCCAAACTCAATATAAATGACCAAATATCACACATACACTCCCATACAAATATCCCCTTGTTCTCATACACAATCATTCAATTAAATAGAAAACATACAATACAAATATCAAACAATTATCTAATCCAATTACATGGCCATTACAGACTACTACCTTCACCTCCAACTTTTTTTTAGAACACTTCATTTTAATGATTCTTTCAGACTTCTTCCTTTTGTTAGGTAGTCTTACATGGTGAACCTAACGAACACGAGCATTGACCTGAACCCTTCCCCATGTTTATTGACTCCCACCACCTGCTCATCTTGACCACTCATCTCTAATGCATCAACTACATCAACCATTACCTCATCATCCCCACCCCCTTTTGTAAGCTTCAGAAACTCCTGTGTACGTATAATCTTTTGTTTGTTCGTCCCATTTTGTTTGGGTGGACCTGGAACTTGACTGCAAGTGGCCTTGTTGTGGCATTTCTCTTTGTATATGCTACAAGAAACCTTCTTCCATGCCTTTGAAATGGTGTGTTTTTCCATCCGCTCAGAAGTATCCCTTCTTCTCTTTTTATGGTTGGTCTGCCTGGCATTCGTCTTTTCAATGGAGGCAAAGGGAGAATGAAGTCTATAGAAGGCTACATGTTTTTCCATTCATCCCATGGATTGGTTGTTTGTAAGTATTATGGGAGAATGCTGCCAAGTACAATGGCTCTACATATGGCCCATTAGGTGTGATATTTAAACAAGCTAAGGTGGAAACTGAATGTACATAGTGATACCCATTAAGTTGCCATAGCTTGCAACTGCATTCCTTTTTGTAAACATGAACAATATATGCCCTATCTATTTTCCTTGCTTCAAACATCATACCCCCACAAGATACTGTTGGATTAGTGTCTAAGCCTGTAACTATATTTGGTAAGTACTTGATCCGGTTGTGCATGGTCCTTTCGGGTTGCCTTCACCAAAGCAACTTGACAAGGTGATTTATGAATAGAGAGCTTAATATGGTTTATTAATATATTATATGAATAATATATTAAAGGAGAAATCATATAGTTTAATTAATATTAGACAAGAATTAATTAAGAAATAATTATGTGGCTAAAAGACATTAATTAAATACTAGGGACTTAAACTGTCAAATGTGTGATAGTTGAGTATTGGTATGAGTAGCCTCTTGGACTAGGCATGGATGAAATTAAGATGTGTCCATCCATAATTTCATCCATAAGGGCCTTATTCCAGAAGTTTCCTTGGATTGCTTAATGCTTAAGCTATCCATTAGGGTTTAGAATTAAACCCTAGTAGCACCAGTATAAATAAGACCCTAAGGCTTCCAATTTTCAGCCACTTGAACCCTAAGAGCCTTTATAGCCGAAATTGTGCCTCTCCCTTCTCTCTCATATCATCCTCTTGCTTGTGTGGTGTTTGTAAGCCATTAGAAGAGTGATATTTCTAACTCTAGGCTCCAAGACAAAAGGATTCAAGCCATTGTTCAAGAAGTAATTATCTAGATATGTTTTCTTATGATAATTTCAAAATATCTATGCTAGATCTAGGGTTTGTAAGTCTTGGATGAATTGCATGTACAATAGAGAAACCTAGATCCAAGCTTTAGGGTTTGCATGAGCACATAGGATGTTATTTTGTATAAAACATATCAGTGGTAGTAGAGCCTTGATTGGTTTCTTTTGTATTGATGCCTTGTATGTTCATCCTCTCTAAAAATCATTTTTCTGCCCTCTGCCCGACCTAACTCGGCGAGTCACTAGCTGCACTTGGCGAGTCAGTCCAACTCGGCGAGTCCAGTTAGTGACTCAGAAAGTGGGGGGGTGTCAGACAGAGGGATTTTCGGGATTTCTTGCCGTTTTGCTCAATGATAATTACCTAAATCGTTTTTGACTAATAAAATCTGAATTTTATTGTAGTTATATGATTATCCTTACCAAAACAAAAGATAAATACCAATTGTTTGAATAATTAATTCATTATATGATAATATTTGATTATTTAAATTAATTGATGCATTATCTTGTGAATAAAATTGAGTTGGCCAAATTTAGATAATCATTAAATTAAATGTTTAGTTTTAAATTATTTGCTATTTGATCCTGTGCGTTTTGAAAAGCTCAAAACTTGCCCTCAAGTTTTGAAATTTAATTTTGTGATTTAAAGTTTATTTTGAATTATTTAAATTTCAAACCCTAGACTTTTACAAGTTTAAAATTCAACCTTATACTTTATTTATTATAAGATTAATATATATATATATATATATATATATATATATATATATATATATATATATATATATATATATATATATATTGATGAGATTTATAAACTCTTTTTGATCGATTAGATCTTTGTAACAGGTAGATAATGAACGTAAAACAATGAAACAATACACAAGTATGGATCTGAATGACTTGAATGATTAGAATACTCAATCCTTAGCAGAGTTCGATTACGAACTTCCGCTGTAGAGGATTTTAGGGTTACAAAAGGTGTCTTCTTAATCAAACGTAAAAACGATGTTCCAGCTATTGAAAAGATGCATGCAAGCATCTATTAATACACAAACCCTAACAAACAAGTCACGGATGGAAAGGCCCATACCGGATACAAAATAGGGCTAAGAGACGAGCCCATGACGCAACACCATATAACCAACAATCCCCCCCCCCCTTTGCGTCAATAGGGGCGAGACCTCACTTCATCTTGCTTGCACCTGCGGAACCGGCTTTCTTCACAATTTTGAATAGACAGGGAATAATAGCAAGAAGTGTTTGTTGGAAGTGAATGTACCAATTGATCATATCGTTGAAGTATTTCTTATCACTCTCCGAGTTCTGTTTGCATCGATTGATGATACCCAGAACATGCTCCAAGCAGGAAGTGGTGTAAAGATGTTTGTCAGCCAAAGCAAATAAGCATTTCTGACCTTCTGCCCTGGTGAACATGAATGAGTTTCGTTTTGGATCAATCTTTCCCATCTGTATTCTGTTTAAATCACTTGCAGAACCGAATGGAGTGATAGTGGGATTCTTCCTAATAACATTTGCAACTTCTTGATCCAGCTTGGCAACCTCCAAAATATAAAACACCAACATTCTCTTGAAATGATCTATGATCGGACCATATTCCACTTCATTAACGAGAAGAATGTTGTGCAAGATTATCCAGTCATTAGGATTTAAGTTGGGAAGATTGGCTAGAGAGATGGAATGCTCGGTTTTGTCGGATCCCCTTAAGACCTTGAATCTGACATTGGTGAAGTTACCCTCCTGAACAGGTTTGAGAACCCGAACATTGATGATCTTCTGTGCGCTCCACGTCTGATACTGAGGTTGAGCTGTCCTCAGATAGAAGTCTACAAGCTCCCTATCAACCTTCGGGTGAGGATGAGGAACTTCAGCTATGTGGGCGAATGCATGGAAGATAAAAGCTTTTCTGGTCAAGGGCATGTCAAATTGGGAATCCACCGAATTAACCCGGTCCAAGGAGATCACTGGTTCAAGCCAAAGAGTGCAGGGGGACTCGATAGCTTCTTTAACAAGCTCTTCAAGAGTCCAAGGAGGAAATAGAGTTTTTCTGCTTTCAAGGAGATCATGAGCCTCCTTTATCTTCCTTTCTTTGGCTTCATCCTCTCTGGTAATACGATCATTTTCATATCGGTTCTTGGTCCTCACTTTCATCACTATCATCGATAATTTTTTTGTCTTTGCTTTGAGCCCTCAAACCTGATGCAGGAACAGTTGTTGGTTTGGGGAACTAGTGAAGAAACTGGGAGTGATTGAGCTTTGGAAATCGGAGGGGGTTTTGATTGAGCTGTGGGCTTCCCTTCTCCCCCTTGTTTCGGATGTTCCTCCTGCTCAGGAATCCCTTCAATGCGGCTAAGCAAGGCAAGGGCGGGAGCAAGCTTCTCTGCAAGAGTGCGCCTCACCGAGTAGTTAAGAATCGGATCATGGGCTTTGATGATGTTGGATAGAGCCCCATGAACATACGAAACACAACTCTTAACCACAACTTTCTCAGACCGAAGAGAATCGATCTCCTTCTCGGCTTGGGAGAGCTGATGAGTTGCAAGATGAAGCTCGGAAGATTTACGAGCAAGCTGATCCTTTACAGTAGAATCGGCGGCAAGAGTTGCTTGAAAGTTGAGAAGACGATCCGCAACCGAAGACTGAAAACACTGATTGTCTTCTTTGAGATTCTGACGGAAGCTGGCAAAGTGGTCTTTTTCTGTTTCTAGAGAATGGACCAGCTTCTCCACAACCGTGCGAATCTTCTTGGTGTTGGTTTCGGATGCCACCTGCAAAGACTCCAGCCAAATCTGAGCATCTTGAAATAGTTTTTCGACTTTTTCGGTCGCTACAACACTACCCTTTGTAGATTTGTCAATAGCAGCAGCAACTGAGCTAATGGAGGCTTCATGTGATTTGGTGAGAGATTCCACCATCCCCTGAATGGCGGCCTCCGAAATGTGAGATTTTGAGGTAGAGGAAGAAGCCACAAGATTATCAATCTTCTCGTGGAGTTCCTTGATGTGCTTTTTGGTAACTGGAGCATCATCATCATCATCACTTTGGACTTCGTAGGGGCTGTAGTAGATGGAATCAAAGGTTATATCCTCCCCTCCTAGAAAGCTTTCAGTTTCAGCAGAGTGAGTGGGAGATAAGGAAGTAGCGGATGGTTCGGTAGGGGAAGTGGGTTCGGGTACGGAAGTAGATTCGGGTTGTGAAGTTCGAATCCCCGTATCAGATACGTTGGTTTGAATCTCACTGGTGGTGGTTTTAGTGGCTTCAGTGAAGATTGGTATAGGAGTAGTCATGGGTGGAATGCTAGTAGAGATAGTTATGGGGGAAATAGAAATAGAGGAGGTTATGGTGGGAATGGAGGGTATGGTGATAGGAGAAAGAGAAGGAGGTTTTGATGAAACTGGTACCTCATGAGCAAGAGAATGAGGAGGAGTATCACCTCTAGTTGACTCGTCTGAGGCAGATTGGTTATCTTCTGAATCGCTTGATGAAGAAGAGAGAATAAGTTTCCTCTTCGGCTGAGTTTTCTTCTTCTTCACTGGGGGGGGGGGGGGGGAGTTCTGTCTTTGAGGGTTTTTGCTTCTTAGGAGAAGGACCCTTTGCTCCCTTTGCTGCTTTCTTAATCTTCCCTTTCTCGGGTTTCTTCCCTCTAGCAGCTGGTTTATCTGCGTCATTGATGGACTGAACTATTTCCGCAGAAAGTTCCCGTGGACCCGAAGGACGAAATTCCTTGTAGGCCTTCATGATAACACTATCCTTGGACACACCATCGGACATGGAATCCGGAATGGATCTGACGAAGGAGAACTTGGTCGGATCAGTGACGATGATCTTGGTGGTATGGAAGACACTGATGGAGGAGAGGAGGGAATCGGCAACGGTAGGAACATGAAGCTTATCCATTGCCCACTTGGTGATTAGTGTCCAAAATCTGGCATAGGACACTTCAGTATGGCGAGAGGAGGAGGCAAGGCTCTGAATGAGTTGTTGCCAGAGAACAGAGCCGTAGTCAAGGTTTATGCCATTGTATAGACCATAGAGAATGGTCATGAACAATTTAATTGCCCCATCAGAACCAGAACTTCGCTCAGATAGCCCCTTGAACAGAATGGTGAAGAAACCGTTCCATGGAGGAGGAAGACACGACTTTTTGAACTTGGTAATAGTTGTGAGTATTTCTGTGTAGCCCATGTTGTAGAACATCGAGAATAACTATCCCACAGTTATGGAGTCGGGATTAACCCTAGATTCATCAGGTTCAAACCCTAGAAGCCAGCAGAATCGTTGCTTGGAGATGGAGTGAGAAAGGAGGTCGAAGTAGATTCGATCCACTAATTTGTCATAATGAGCAGTGGAGAAGACCTGGGAAAGACATACCATGGGCACAATCTCGACCTTCGAAAGGGCTAGAACCAGTGGAGAGTATTTGAGACACTCCACAATGGGATACATATAATTCTCGTAGACTTTAGGGTTTAGATCGATCACCAGGCTTTGTTGAGCGCGAATGGGAAGAATGTTGGTGCGAGAAGAGGTTTCCTGAACTGAGGAAGAGTCCGCCATTGTTGAATGCAATGTTGAAGATGATGAACATTAGAGAATAAATCGCCTGATTTTGCTCGTTTAATTTTTGATTGCTGTAAATGTGGAATGAATCAGGAATGTTGCTTTTATACTGTGGGTAGAGGAGAGAGAAGAATCATCCCCTAAATCTTCTTGAAACACGAAACGGTTTTGGATGTGACTGAATCATGACGGTTGGCAACCCCGATGATTACGCATGAGAGAGAAAAATTGTTCGTTATTGCACGCGTGCCCGTCAACTCACTATTGAAGCCGTTACTCTGTCGGCTGAGTCAGCACCTTATCTGTTAAATAGCTATCATCCAAACAAAAGATAATGATGGAACCGAACTAGACTTTTGGAAAATCAAATATTTTCGTGCATAGAGTGTCAAAGATAAGGAAATAAAGCAATATTTATGTGGGAATTTGTGATGTCAATATAGACACAAAACAATTGATCCCGGGCACGAATCACTTTCTTGAAAGTCAAGAGAGACCTTAAAGTGTCTGTATGGATTCCCGTTGAATTACGATCAATCACTTGTTAAGAAGTGCTGAAAGGCATCTTTTGATAAGGCTAAAAGGGTGGCTTTCGCTTCAGTTTAGAATCCCGGACCTTCACATAAGATCGAGACTAAATGAATTACCTGTGAAACCGATGTGGTCTTTTGAACAAGTAGGTTGGAATATATATTTAGTGACACATTGAAGATGTTTGTTTGTGAAATCTCAAAAGATTAAAACTGGATTCTAAGGGAAGAAATGTTATGGTAAATAACAATTTCATAAGAATCTCACAACGGAAAGAGATTTCATGATACAACTACAAATGTAAATGTTTACCGTCAATTCATGTTAGGTATTGAATTTAAGGTTTCACTTAGCACGTAGTAACACGAGGCTAAGATCATAAACACAGAGATTGTGTAACCATAAACCTTAGTGGTTATTTCTGAGAGTCTCAAGGGTTACTATATGGAACCGAAATACGATGGAGTAAAACATTGAGGTGGTGAAGAGAAACTAAAGTACTTCTGCTGAAAATGGTGACTAAGCAGTAAACTCTTAACCCATATGAGAGAAGAGTAAGATAGCTCAGGATTAGAATAAATGTAGCAGCCTTATTGGGAAGACAAGGTTTGTATATAGCTAGTCATTAAGGATTTATTCAAAATCAGTTGAGGTTTTAGACTACATGCAACAGCATGCTTCTAGGGACGCTTAACTAGTATAAAGTGTGAGAACAAAACCTGTCCCATCGATATTTAAATAAGAATGGAGAAAAAAACAAGAAAATATTTTTGGAGATTTTAAGTGTTTGAAAAGTGAGAAAGAAGAAAAAAAATTGAACCGAACCCGAAATAGACCGAACGCTCGGTTCATTTCGATTCAATTTTTTTTTTTTTGGATTTTTGGAAAACAACTGTACAAATGTATACAACCATAGACAACACCTTTTTGAGATTGAGCGAAAATATGTGCAATGGGACCGAACCCGAAATACACCGAGCGTTCGGTTCATTTCGGTTCCCATGTGAACCGAACCAGAAATAGACCGAGCGTTCGGTTCATTTCGCTTCCAACTTTTAACTTTGAGATGGTGTTTTTGGTGCCGACTCTGATTCAATCATTCTTGGACCTTGAAGGATTTTATTGAAACTTGGTTCAGGTAGGGCTTTGGTGAAAATATCGGCCAGTTGATCAGTGGTTCGAACAAAGTGAATTTCGACATTTCCATCCTCCACATGATCCTTAATGAAGTGATACCTCAGTGCTATATGCTTGGTCTTAGAGTGTTGCACTGGGTTATGACAGATCCTAACTGCACTTTCTGAATCGCAATATAGTGGGATCTTTTTCATGTTGAGTCCATAATCTCGGAGCTGGCTTTGGATCCAAATGACTTGAGATGTACAAGAGGCGGCTGCAATGTACTCTGCTTCGGCTGTAGAAAGAGAAATGCAGGTTTGTTTCTTTGACTACCAGCTGACCAACTTCCCATCAAGGAATTGGCAACCTCCTGTGGTGCTTTTCCTGTCTAAACCGCATCCTCCAAGGTCTGCATCTGAGAAGGCTTGAACGAAGAAACCTGAGTTTGATGGATACCATAGACCGAGAGAGGGGGTTCGTTTCAGATACCGGAGTATATGTTTCACTGCAAGCATATGTGGTTCACGAGGATTCGCCTGAAACCTAGCACAATAACATACAGAAAACATTATATCAGGCCTGCTAGCAGTAAGATACATTAAGGACCCAATCATCTGGCGGTATAGCGTAATGTCAACTGCCGATTTTTCCAGGGAAGGTGAGAGTTTGGTGCCGAATGCCATTGAAACTTTGACCTTTGAGTCTCCCATCATACGAAATTTGGCAAGAAGAGTTTTGGTGTATGCTTCCTGGTTGATAAAGATGCCTTCGGGTCCCTGTCTAATATTCAAACCAAGGAAAAAGTTAATCGGACCCATTGAGCTCATTTCAAATTTACTCTCCCTCAGCTTTCTGAATTCAGCTGTTAAGCTGGGATTCGTTGACCCAATGATGATATCATCGACATAGATTTGTACAATCATAAGGTGGTTACCTTCCTTCTTACGAAAGAAGGTTGGGTCAACCGAACCTTGTTTGAATTTGGACATCTTTATAAACTTAGTTAGCGTTTCATACAAGGCCCTAGGTGCTTGTTTTAGGCTGTAAACTGCCTTGTCCAAAATATAACAGTGATTTGGGTACTTCTCATTGACAAAACCAGGAGGTTGCTCCACGTAGACCGTTTCTTCAAGTTCTCCATTCAGAAAAGCGCATTTGACGTCCATTTGGTAGACTTCGAAGTTTTTGTGCGCAACATAGGCAAGAAATATTCGAACAGATTCCAGCCTTGCAGCTGGAGCGAAAGTCTCTTCGTAATCAGTTCCATCTTCCTGGAAATATCCTTTCACCACTAGACGAGCTTGGTTTCTTATTACATTGCCTTCCTTGTCCATTTTATTTCTAAAGACCCATTTGAGACCAACAACCGAGGCATCTTGAGGAGTTGGAATGAGATGCCAAACTTTATTTCTTTCGAACTCATTAAGTTCGTCTTGCATAGCTTGAACCCAATCAGAGTGATCAAGAGCGGTGTTTATTGTCTTTGGTTCAACTTTTGAGATGAAAGAGTTACACATGCAGAACTCTACTTTAGAAAATAAAGAAGTTTGCTTTGCCTTCAGTTGAGATCGGGTCAACACCTTTTTCAGAGACATTACCCACAACCTGTGAAACAGGATGATCTCTAGTCCATTTGACAAGAGGAGGGTAATTTGGATCATAGGAAGGATCCAATTCAGCGTTCACCATCTCTTCCAATTCAGATTGACTGTCTTCGTCATAAAACATATCGACATTCTCCCCCTCGAGTGATGAGTTTTCCGGTGTGGCTGGTGTTTCTGGTGCAACAGGACTTTCGGGTGTGGTTGTGCTCTCGGACGGTGTAAAGCTCTCTGACAATGTTGAGCTTTCGGTTGCTACAGTACCTTCGGGTGCAGTGGAGCGTTCGGTTGCTACAGTACCTTCGGGTGCAGTGGAGCGTTCGGGTGCTACAGTACGTTCGGGTGCAGTAGAGCTTTTGGGTGTTACAGGAATAGAGTGCTCCCCCTCAACTGGTAAGCTTGACTGTTTTGAAGAAGATGGATCCTCCCCCTCAACTGATGCATTGTGCTGAGAAGGTTTATTTGGAGCTGATTCTCCGTCACCCAGTCGTTTGGCAGCTTCATCGATGATTTGCTTCAGATGGTTGATTTTGTTGTCTGCTGCCTTGGCTTCCAAGAGACTAGCTTTCTCAGGTTCATCGAATAACTCAACAAACTGCTCAAACAAATTAGCAATCGAGGCCGTGACATGACCTGTTTGAGTGAAAATTTCTCCAATTGCTTCTTTAGTAGCCTTTATCCTTTTGACGAAGCTGTCATCAAAAGTCACATAATATGTCTCTTCGATCTTCCTTGAATGCTTATTTAAGACCCGATATGCTTTTGAAGTAAGAGAGTATCCCAAAAAAATCCCTTCATCGACTTTTACGTCGAACTTGTTACGATGTTCTTTAGAATTGAAGATAAAGCATCGTGAGCCGAACACGTGGAAGAATTTGACATTTGGTTTTCTGTTGTTGATGATCTCATAAGGGGTGAGAGTGAAATGCTTATTGAGATAGGACCTGTTCTGCGTAAAACATGCTGCAGAAATAGCATCAGCCCAGAAATATAATGGTAAAGAAGCGAAACTTAACATGGTTCTGGCCGCCTCACACAAAGATCGATTTCTTCTTTCGACAATTCCATTTTGTTGAGGGGTGTAGGGAGCTTAGAAGTTGTGACTGGTTCCCTTTTCCACTAAAAAGTCTTCAAATTCTTTATTTTTGAATTCCAGCCCATTGTCGCTTCTGATGTGCGTACTACTTTCCTCAGTTGCACTTCAACTTGCTTGATAAACAGCTTCAGCTTGAGAGTTGCCTCAGATTTGTGCTTCAGAAAGAACACCCATGTAAAACGTGAAAAGTCATCGACAATAACAAGAATATACTTGCTACCACCAATGCTTTCAATAGAGGATGGGCCACACAAGTCAATGTGAATTAACTCAAGTGGTTCAACGACTCTTGTGTTTATGATAAATGGGTGACTTTGACGACTTTGCTTCCCCATTTCACAGGCAGCACACAAATGTTCTCGATCAAACTTGAGCAATGGAAGACCCCTAACATGATCTCCTGTGATGAGTTTATTAATATCCTTGAAATTGAGATGGGAGAGCCTTCGGTGCCACAGCCAACTTTCATCAGAATGTGCTTTGGATAACAGACAGATAGTTGGGTTTCCTTTGATAGGTTTGAGATTGAGAGGAAACATTTCGCCTTTGCGCTCCGATTTGAGAATTACCCTTTTTGTTTTCTTCTCTATTATTTCCGAACCCTCATCATCAAACGAAACTTTAAGATCGGTACCTCCAACAAGCTGAGATACATTGATGAGATTGTGATGTAGTCCTTCAACGTATGCAACCTTTCTAATCGTGAAGTCTCCATTCGTTATCATCTTATAACCTTTAATCGTGCCATATGAGTTGTTCCCGAACTTGACATTCCTGCCATTTTGAAGTGATCGAAATTCCCTAAGCTCATCTTTCCTTCCTGTCATGTGACGCAAGCAGCCACTGTCAATATACCATTCTTCGTCGAACTACTCGTCACTGATAACCTGCAAAAATTAAGCAGATTTAGGAACCCAAAGTTTCTTGGGTCCATGTGCGCCTTTCACAGGAACAGGAATAGTGAGAGCAATATCAACGAGATATGTTCTTTTTATTAAAGTTGTTTCATCTTTCTTCTTAATAGTGTAAACTTTAATTTTATTGGGATTTGTTACAGTTGGTTTGAATTCAGGTTCAGGTGTTTGGACCTTGGAATGCTTTTGATCACTCTTGACCGAGGAAACCTTCGATTTTCCTTTCAAATCTGTTGAAGATTTTGGATTTTGAGTTTGAACATAATTGGATTTAGAATGGGGTTGAGAAGAATTAGAATGAGAGAATTTAGATTGAGAAGTTTTCTTGACTCGAGATTCTAGGTGACCCTTTTGTTGGTGGTCATGAGTGAGACCGAACCTTGAACCTTGGTAACCTTTGCTCTCGCAACCGAACCTATACTTTCGGTAGCTTGTGTTCTCTTAACCGAACCTATGCTTTCGGTAGCTGATGTCCTCTTAACCGAACCTATTCTTTTGGTTGTTAATACCTTCTTGAGGTCTGACTTCCCTTTTCTCTGACTTCATGTCATGATCAGAAAAATGAGCATTTTGAGATTGCCAAAACTGTTTTCGCTCTGAGAGATTTTTCTTGTATCTCAAATTCCTCTGTTGCTTTTGGTTTTTCACATGTCTGGGTTGCCGGTGAATATTCGCCTTTTGTTTTGGCTTTTGAACAACAGGTTCGCTTGTTATAGATGAGGTTTCGTTTGTGGAGGTGACTTCTTCTATTGGAATTTCTTTAGTGTGTAACAACCCGAAATTTGTTCGTCGCCAAAACCCGTTCTACCCGGAAAGTCGCCGTTATCGGATTCGTTCTGTTTTCTCTTTGGAATTAATTGTATAAACTTATATGTTTATTTTATCCTAATGAGTGTCCAAATCACTCAGGAACTTAGGTTATTAGTCCAAAAACATTTATTTCATGAGTTTTTAAAATGTTCCCGTCGGGTGACGGAAACTCAATCGGGTGCGACCAAAAGCCGCGTTTAGCGTCGGTATCGGGTAGAATTCCATCGCGTGCAAATTTTAGGAACTATATAAACGTGTTTCAGCTTTCATTTGAAGCTTTTCCTTCTCTCACTACTCTCTCTCTAACCTCTCTCCTAAATCCAAGTTTAAGGGTCCAAAACTCAAATTTAAGGCTTCAAATCTCTAAGGTACATTCCTTGGCTTGTATTGTAACCTTCTTAGCCTTCAAATCCGAATTCAAAACATAATTTGTGACCACATACATGAGTTTACGGCCATAGAGCATTCATGGGCCGTAAACTCACAATAAGTGGGTTTTTGAGCCCTTAAACCCCTCCTTGACAAGTTTGGGACTTAGATAAGGCTAAATGGCTTCAAGATATGGACTCTAAACATGTAAAACATAATTTTTGTGATGTTTGAAGGAGTTTACGGCCAAGGATCATTCTTGGGCCGTAAACTCATATAATTAGGGTTTTCATGCCCTTAAACCCTTCCAAATCACTTCTATGGCTTAGATATGAATTATAGACCTTGATTCTAGCATTTGGACACTTGAAACATGAATTTAGGGGGATTTAGATGAGTTCACGGCCAAGGAGAGTGCTTGGGCCGTAAACTCCCCAAAACTTGGCATAAATCCAATTCTAAGGTGTTAGAAAGCCATCGAACACCACCAAAAGCCTTGGAATAAATCAAAGGACCAACCAAAAATACTTTGAGGGCCTAAAACACATCATTTGTGGGATTTCTAAGGGTTTACAGCCAAGGCTTGTTCTTGGGCCGTAAACTCCAATATTTTTGGTGTTAGAATGCAAACTAAACACCCCTAAGGCCCTTAGATGAATTTTAGAAGTCCTTTCATGCAAGTTCTAGACCTTGAAACACCTTGGAGCACCATGTATTAGAGTTTACGGCCATGAAGGGGGTTTCATGGGCCGTAAACTCCACAAACACCCCAAAAGTCCCTTGCAAACTCATGTTAGGCCTTGGATTAATTCTACCAATCACATGTGATTTGTTCTAGCACCATTTAACATCATTTTCTTGGAAAAATAGGGGTTTACGGCCATGGAGCTAAGCTAGGCCGTAAACTCCCATAAAAGGGATCTATTTGATGTTTAGTAATCATTCCAAGTCCTTAAACCAAGTATAGAAATTATCCCCTAAGTGTTGGAAGTCAAATTTGCACCATAAACCACCCATCATGAGTTTACGGCCGTAAACTCATGGGGATGGGTGTTTAGGCTGTAAACTCCCATAAGGGGAGTGTTCCTTTGATTTCCCAACTCATTTCCCAAATCCCTTGTGTCACTCATGTCCCTAAACGCCACCCGGGTCACTCCAAACACTTGTATCGGAGTGTTATCGCGACTTGAAGCAAGTGTCCCTATCATATGAATAAACTAAGTCCTAATTAGATACAAATGTGTATATTTACATCATAATTAGGAACCTCGTGTGTTTACAAGTTCTGGATCAACTCTTAGCATCCAAACCGTCTCATACCTTGTCCGGTGAGTTCATACCCCTACGGCTTTTTTTCACTGTTTTCAATGTTTTCAGGGGGGGAATACAAGCCAACTATAACTGTTTTCCAATCACAACATTAATGTGTTTCAAACAATATCTGACAAACCTATAAACTCTTTTACTCCTTATGTATTATGCTAAGCATAAGGAATGACTATTCGATTTCAACTAAATGGATTTTAGTTAAGGAAACAATCAAACTAATCAAATTATTATGGGAATAATTTGGGGGTCTTTACTGTTCTTTCTATCGTATACTAATATCTATACCAAGTTATTAGATAAACTATGTATGATTCAGTTTATCTCCGTATCATTTGAATGTATTGTCAGACAATTTCATGTATGTATCTATAGTTTACTGTACTATGTTTCATAATCTTCTATATATCGATATCTTATAAGAACCCTGTGAATAGTTTAGTACTAGTTTGTGAGATACTCACTAACCTTTATGGATGATCAGTAAATCCTCCCCGGAAGTGTAACCAGAGTCTCCTGGAGGGAGAGCGCGGAATTTGTGAATAGATCTATTCGGGACTGACAATCCCACACCTTAACTGCTAGCTACAGTTAGGCGGGCACGCTTAGGGTGACAAATTTCTGGATATCGTTCGACGTCTGACAAACGTCAAGGAGGTCACGTTGTCGTATTAGTATGGTTACCCGACTCACAATATGTATTAATACCAGCTTATTCATAGTTTGGGTTCAGAAACTATATCTCGTTCGGGATAGTGATCCCATGGTTTTGCATCTATATTTTATATCTCTTTCGGGATTGTGATCCCATGATATTGTTTCTAGATCTCTTTCGGGATAGTGATCCCATGGTATTATCAAACTATTTTATATCTATGTCCTATACGGGATAGTGATCCCATGGTTTATATCTAAATCTCTTTCGGGATAGTGATCCCATGGTATTAACCAAACTATTTTGTATCTAGTTCGGGATAGTGATCCCATGGTTTTATGCTTATAACTTGTACGGGATGTCTTTCCCCATGGTCTTTAACTATATCTTATACGGGATAGTGATCCCATGGTTTTGTATCTATAACTTATACGGGATAGTGATCCCATGGTTTTCTAAATCTATATCTTATACGGGATAATGATCCCATGGTTTTCCAAATCTGTATCTTATTCGGGATAGTGATCCCATGGTTTTCCAAATCTGTATCTTATTCGGGATAGTGATTCCATGGTTTCAATCTATATTTACATATATACATCAACTTATCTTGTGTTTAGTCCGGGATGATAGTCCCATGATATTAAACTTGTACTTTCAGATGTGTCAAACATCTTATATGTCTTTCGGGATAGTAATCCCAACATTTTCATTATATAGTTTTGGGTGTTAAACTATACTTTGTGTTATACAACCTATCTTACAACTAGGAAAATATGGGATTTTCCTGGGGAAAAATACAATACATAATCGAATTGGTAACCAATGATAACTTAACCAACTTCACATAAGAAAATATGGGATTTTCTTGGATAACAAACTTTTTCGGAAACTAAAGGAAACCGATACATTTTCATAAAACAAAACCGCTTATGAACTCACCAGCTTTATGCTGATTTTCAAACCGCTTGTATTCTCAGGTCCAAGTTAGACAGGTACCCGGTGATCTCTTTTGATGAAGACGGAGTGCGTGGAAGACTCGTCTCAACTTTTGTCTATATGATGCATATGTATATCTTGTATAACTTTACTTTTGAACAAATGTAAACTTTCATATATATGTAATGTAATGTTTGTTTACTGTGATTACTATGTACATTGGATTTGATACACAACTTGGAGTCAACCCCGGGGACGTTTCCGCCTTTGGTTTTCGGGGTGTGACTTAGTGCCACTAGTACTTGGCACCTCAAAGTTATCAGGCTTGTTCAGCGGCTCTGGTACATATCTTCCTTTTGTTTTCCAGAACGTTCGCTCTAATAAACCAACTATTTCATCGGCATTATCGATAGGAGCAGACCAGAAGAACTCATCGCAGCCATCTGCGTTATCTTCGTTTACAATGGTAGTGAGTTCGCTGTTTGATGTTTGGATACTCCTTTGACTTTATATACCTGATTTGGTGTTGTTCTCACCTTCTGGTACACAACAACCCTTTCCTTAAGAATCGGGGACTTATTTTGTGACAGACGAGCGAACTCCACAGAATTTTCGGAAATAAGATTTTTGTGGTTTTCGTGTTCGCTTTTTACAAACTCGGAACAATCGACTTCATCTTCTACAGAAATTACACTCATATCATCATCCTCATTAAGTTCGGATGCATTTTCAACATCAGTTTTATTTTCCGAACTTAAATTGGCATTCAATGAGTCAAATTTTTGTATGGTTTCAGTCCTTAGTTTCAGCCTATCGTTTTCATCCAAAAGATTTTTCAGCATGTCCTTATGGTCCTTGGACTTTATAAAAGATTCTATTTTTTCCAAGCCATACATGTAAGTGGGATTCACATCATCACACGATACAACACTTTCGCAATTATATGCTTTAGCATCGATTTCATCTTCCTTAAACTCAAGGAAGGGCAAAATCATGCGATAAATTTTCTGTCCTATCTCACAGTTCAGATGAAGTTGAGTGATGTTAGCATAAAGACGTTTAGCAATTAAACAAAAACCATTTCTCTGTTTCAAAAGTTTTAAATTGTCTCTTTGCAAATAAATGTTTTCATCTTTGGATTTAATCAGCTCCGACTCCTTCAGCTCTATCCACATCCTCCGTTCTTCACTCTTGGAAGACACCCTGCTTATTTGGTCAGTTAGGTTAGAATTGGTGACCCGTGTTTGAGTTAAGCTACTATCTAGATTTAAGATTCTTGAATTTAAGTTTTTTAATTCTTTTTCATACGAATTTTGTAGGACTTTAAATGAAATAAAAACAGATTGTACCTTCTTGATCAATTCATCTAGCTCATTGATCTGCACGCTAAGAGGTTTTGCTGTGAAGCATAGATCCTCTCGCTCCTTGGAGTCTTCATTCCCACCATCCGTATTGTATCCCCTTATTTGAGATACATATGTCACCATCAAACACTTCCCACTGCTTCCTTCACCTCTTGCAACGTATGTCTCTCCATGAGATGGTTTCCTGACTTCATCATCTTCCGAGTCGGATGACCAGACCTGCACGCCACTGAACTCATCATCTGCTGCCGAACCCTGCACAATTAAAGCATTCATTGAAGGGTTAGCAGTAGCTTTCTTTCTCGTGATCTCTTCTAGCTTTTTCATTAACAAGGACTCTTCATCTTTTTCCTCATCCTTCTCTGTTATTTTCTTTAGAACGCAATCTTTAGCATAGTGGTTCTTTCCTCCATAGTAGTAGCAACTCACACCTGAATCTCCTTCAACTTTCGCCTCTTTCATTGGTTCCTCTGTCTTTGGCTCTTCCCTCACCTTTTCAGAACTAAAGCTTCCCTGCCAGTTTCGGTTCTTATTAGTAGGGAATCTCTTCTTGATAAATCTCTTTGGATTAGACACCATCATTGCATAATCTTCAGAGGTAAGATCATAGTCTTCTAGGTCCAGATCTTCATCTTCTACCACATTTTTTCTTTTAGATAGGAGGGCCAAGGATCCCAAACTTGAGACTACATTCTTCTCTTGCATGACAATCTTTTCTGGGGATTTCAAAATTCCCACCAGCTTTGCCAGCGAATAAGACTTGAACTGCTCGTGAGCTTTGACCGTAGACACAACAGATCTCCATTCAGATCTTAAGCCATTCAGAAAGGTGACTTTCTGTTCAATCAACTTCCTTTCTATATCGTGTTTGATCATCCTGCTAAGAAGATGATTGAAGCGATTGAACGTCTGAGTAACAGTTTCATCAGAATTCTACTTAAATTCACCAAACTCAGACAAAAGCAAGGTATGAATAGAATGCTCCAAATCTTCATCTGTGGAATATAGCTCTCGCAGCCTATCCCAGATTTCTTTAGCGGTACTACAAGAACTTACCAATCTAAATGTATCAGATTGAAGAGAGAATCGAATCAGTCTCAAAGCTTTAATGTTGCACTGAAACTTTTCCTTTTCGTCTTATGCCACATCTTTAACATCTTTTAGCAAATCATTATACTCTTTCTGAGTTTTAATAATTCTGGATGTTCCTGAGTGAGCGAATGGTCCTGACACAATAGCTTCCCATACAAGATACCCATTGTCTTTAGATCCGATGACGTAGTCTTCAAAGTGATGCGCCCAAACTTCGTAATCTTGAGCGTAAAGAATAGGAATCTTTGTTGTTGATCCAATACTGTTTGAGATGTTGATAGGATTAGATTGAGAATCGTCCATGCTTGATCGTTTAACTTGTTTGAAAGATCAGACTTGTAATATATAATATTAGGGCAAAACAAATAAGTAATGAGATACGTCAATTATGGAGTGACGGCTCAATAAATATCAGTTAATGCGGAATAAACCCTAATAACTTCTTTCACAGAAGAGATGTGTATGAATTACACAGCCTCCTGCTCTGATGCCAATTGATGAGATTTATTAACTCTTTGATCGATTAGATCTTTGTAACAGGTAGATAATGAACGTAAAACAATGAAACAATACACAAGTATGGATCTGAATGAGTCGAACGATTAGAATACTCAATCCTCAGCAGAGCTCGATTAAGAACTTCCGCTGTAGAGGATTTTAGGGTTACAAAAGGTGTCTTCTTAATCAGACGTAAAAACGATGTTCCAGCTATTGAAAAGATGCATGCAAGCATCTATTAATACACAAACCCTAACAAACAAGTCACGGATGGACAGGCCCATACTGGATACAAAATAGGGCTAAGAGACGAGCCCAAGACACAACACCATATACCCAACACACACACACACACACACACACATATATATATATATATATATATATATATATATATATATATGTGTGTGTGTGTGTGTGTGTGTGTGTGTGTGTATAACTAAAAATGCTAGTTTTACCGTTAGTAGGCCTCATTCACAAAGCTGATCTATAAGGGGGGTATAAGGTTATGGCCTATAAAATGGTCGTTTAATGTGTGTCCACTCTCACCCACTGCTTCGTTGATTGGTGGAGGGTCGTTAGTCAAACGGGTAGGATAGGGTAACCCTTTCCTCATTAAAAGTATAATGAATTATAAAAGTTACTAAATGTTTTTCAAAAATTCTCATTCTTAGTTACTTTAGGCAAAAAGTGAAATTGATGCAATTCCATGGAATTACACTTTGTACCCTTGCTAAGACGTCATTGAAGCGTGAGTGGTTAACTGGCACAGTAATTGGGCTCTAAGCAAAGGTGGCAAAGGGTGACTCATTGTTTTTCATAGCTCGATGGAGCGTGTGTGGTTAACTAACACATCGAATAGGTGACTGTAACAATGAGGGCACCATGTAAATTTGCATGGTTATTCACACCCACTTTGTGATCCTCAGCATCCCAGTCACAAACTTGAGGGGCATATCGAGATTTAAACATGCCATTGAAAAGTTCAATGAATCTCAAAATATCTAGGAGTTTTTAATACATTTAAAACCTAATCTGTTTTTCGTTTTTCATGGTGGAGAATTAGTGAATGATCGTTCACTTACCATCAAATTATTTGCATGTTAGATTACGACATCCGTCCTCTAATTTTTAAAAAATGTTGTTTGATCCTAGCCCAAATTTCTCATTTGGATGTTTAATTAGGGATTCATTTCTAATCAAACTTTGTCTTTTTCTATTTCAGATGTCGAACGTCAACAACAACACTTCCGACTCAAATTCCTCCGACTCGTTCTCACTCGTGAACTTGTGTGGGAGAGTGATCTTTGACGGATCCAATGTTAATGATTGGATCCGCAACATCCGAATGGTCACTCGTTATGAAGATAAAGAGTATGTCCTTGATGAAAAGCTGAAGGAAATCAACCTCAACACTGCCACTGCTGAAGAGATCGTTGCCTTTGAGGCCCATGAGCATGATGTTATGAAATTCCATTGCATCATGCTGGTGACTATGACTACAAAACTCCAGAAGTCCTATTAGGACATGTATCCCTATAAGATGCATCAACATTTGTTGGACCAGTACCACCAAAGTGCTAGGCAAGAAAGGTTCGAGATCATCACTTTGATGAGCACTGCCAAAATGGGTAATGGAGAGTACCTTACCGCTCATCTGTAAAAGATGCAAAGATATGTTGATCGCCTACTAAAGTTAAATGTTAACTTTGATGAAGAGCTGGCAATTGGCATCATCCTTCATTCCTTGCCTCCCTGCTACAACCAGTTCCGCATGACCTACCACATGAATAAAGAAGAGGTATCTTTGAGCAAGCTTCAAGGCTTGCTAAGGACTGTCACACCCCTGAACCTGGCGGCGTAAACGTCCAGGGGCTCGCATGACTTAAATTGAAATATCATCACAATGAATATAAATGAAGCAAAACATAACATCACCATGCATCAATACATTACAACTGACCTTGTTCACATCAAGTACATTGTCTAAATACTACATATCCATAGTATAAATTGTTTGAAAGTTTTCAAAACGAAAAATTCTAACACACTTGGTTTTGTTCTTCAGCTTATATGTTACCTGAGAATATAAGTTATTTTGAAAACATCAACATATATAATGTCGGTGAGTTTATAAGCATGTTTGACATAAGATGGATTGTATTGTTTGTAAAACCTAGAAAATATGATATTTTCTGTAACAAAAGTTGTTTATGAAAAAGATGTGATGATCCCATAAGTGTATATGTATGTGATTTCAAAACATTTAAGAGTGAATGACTTTCATAATTATTCATTGTATTATAGCTGTTGTATGTAGAAGTGAATAATGTCGTTCGCCGGAAAACTCGATGTTTCCCAATTTAAAAAGTATGGTAGTTTTGTATTATTGTATAAATTACTTTGCATCGTCACCATGTATGAATATGATTTCCCATGAATGATGATATGGTAATGGATTTCTATGTGAGTCGTTATAAGCAAGCATAATAATGACTATTTCGCATGTCATGGCATTTTCTAAACGCCGGTTTTGATCAAGATTTTGTCACCCTAGACTAGCCGAGTCTAACTATAGCGAACAACTCATGTGTAGGGGAGTCACCACCGTATAGATCTATACACAAACTCTCGCCCTTCCTCCAGGAGATTCTGGTTATACCTACATGCTATGCCCGACACTTATTGGTGCCAACTGATAATTCTCAGTAAATCCCCATTATTACCCCCATAAATTTAAATAACATTGATTACAAACCATTTGATGTTTACATGAATATGAATAAATCCTAACAAACGCGAAAGAGGACAATTGTGGCCCACTAATCATGTATGTTATGATAGACTGATGAGTATATGACGGACACATTAGCCCGTTAAGCATATAATTGATTTGGACCATACTAGCAATGCCAATGAGCCACTAACGCCCAATACCATTTAAAGTCATTGAAGGTCCATTAGGCATCTAATTGCGCCACCAGAAGCCCAATAAACATGTACTATCTATGTTGGGCCCAATAGTCATGTTAATGGGTCGCGAAGGCCCAATAAGCATGATTAGAAGTATTAAAGCCCAACCAATATAATGTTTACTTGTTTTGTATAGTATTAATGTCATAAGGTTTGTTTCACACGAATTGCTTAATCGAAAAGTCACCACATTCGCCAAATTGTTTAATAACGATATTTAGATTTATATAAAAAAAAAATTTCTATTTAAATCCATAAGTTATTAAAATTTTGTATATTTGACCAAATTATTTTAATATTAACATAATTGACCCAGATATAACTGTTTGACCAATTCCGCTCCTTTTCTAGTAAAAAAAGACAATTTTTACCCCTTTTTATGAAAAATGACATTTTAGGTCCTTAGATTGTGTTTCTTGACATGTTCGGCCCAAACACTCATTTAAATCATGTTTTCAACCCGAAATAAGGTTTTGGACAGTTTCTGTCCTTAAATTAAAAAGATTTACACTTATAGTACAAATTTTCACAATTTTTACAATTTTTGCCCAAAATCCAAAAACTTTGCATTTTTTGTCCTATTTGGTAAGAAAGACATTTTAACCCCCTAAAATTTGTTTATTTATGTTTTTAACTAATATTTTGATAAACTTACACTTTCATTCCCTTAAGTTTCATATTTTTTGCAAATTGGGCCTAAAAGCCGAAAAGCCCAAACTTTAGTCCATTAGGCTAAAATTTAGACTTTTAGTCCTTTAAAAACCGTGATCTTCATAATAACTTCTATTTTAACTGATTTGACCCTTTTGACCCTTATAAAAACCGTAAATGACATCATTTCCTCCATCTTTAGCTTATTTGTCAAAAAATGGTTCATAAATACAATTTGTGTTTTGTTTAACCTAGTTTGAACTTGTATAATACTTTTGCCTTGATAATAATATGTATAAGATATCTTAGGTCACATATTTCCTTAACAAGGTTAAGAATCTCGAATAGACCAAGTTTCTAACACATATTCATCAAATAAATTCAAGAAATCACACATATCATACAACAACACATGGATCTACACATTTTACTTGTATTCTCCCCCATAAATCATGTAAAAACCAAAAAAAGGGGTATGAACTCACCTTTGCTTTAATGTTTCGGTTTTGAAGAAGAAGTGGAGGGAAATCTTTGATCCTATCAAGCTTCTTGAGTGAATTTCAAACGTAAGAAGTTCTAGGAAACTAGGTTACGAATTGCATGGGTTAAAAGAAGATTCTTTGAAGAAATCAAGAAATTAAGTCATGGATTTAAGAAAAAATTACCTAAAGTTGTGATATAGGTGAAAGATTCTCTTGATAACACCCACACTTCTCAAAATTTAGATGGAAAAGGAAGAGTTCTTGAGAGAGTTTGAGGAAGTGTTTTGAAAATGTGTGTGTGTATGTGTGCTCTTGTTCACGGCCAAAGATAAGAAGAGAGAGGAGAGAGATGGTGAAGTGACTTGCATGGGAGTATGGGAGTTCTTGCATAGATGTATGTTGGACATTATGTAAGTGGCACCTCCAAAGTCAACCCTCTCATTACACCTCCTTTTCTCCTTTTTTTTATGTATGGGCCGAGATTTTTGGCTAGGAGGAAGGAGGTAAATTAATTTGGCCCACTTCTTATCTTGGTTCGAAATTATGTGGTCGATAAAGAAGCTTTCGGCTCATTCAGCCTTTAGGGTAGTTCATGGCCCAATTTTTGTATAAAAGAATTGATTTATGGCCCATTAGGGCTTATTGGATTTGTTATGGTCGAATAAGGTCCATTAGGGTAATTTATTTCATTTTAGGCCCATTATGGCCTAAAATGTTAAATTTTATGAAAGTGGGTCAGAGAAAATCCGATATTTTCTGTAACAAAAGTTGTTTATGAAAAAGATGAGATGATCTCATAAGTGTATATGTATGTGATTTCAAAACATGTAAGAGTGAATGACTTTCATAATTATTCATTGTATTGTAGTTGTTGTATGTAGAAGTGAATAATGTTGTTCCCCGAAAAACCCGATGTTTTCCAATTTAAAAGTATGGTAGTTTTGTATTATTATATAAATTACCTTGCATTGTCACCATGTATGGATATGATTTCCCATGAATGATGATATGGTAATGGATCTCTATGTGAGTCGTTATAACCATGCATAATAGTGACTATTTTACCTGTCATGGAATTTTCTAAACGCTGATTTTGATCAAGATTTTGTCACCCTTGACTGGCCGAGTCTAACTGTAACGAATAGCTTAGGTGTGGGGGAGTCACACCCGTATAGATCTATAGACAAACTCTCGCCCTCCCTCCAGGAGACTCTGGTTATAACGACAGGTTACGACCGAAACTTATTGGTGCTAACCGATAATTCTCACTAAATCCCTATTGTTACCCCATGAATATGAATAACATTGAGGTCAAACCGTTTGATGTTTACATGAATATGAATAAAGCCTAACAAACACGAAAGAGGACAACTGTGGCCCACTAATCATTTATGTTATGATAGACCGACGAGTATGCGACAGACACGTTAGCTCGTTAAGCATATAATTGATTTGGACCATACTAGCAATGCCAATGGGCCACTAAGGCCCAATACCATTTAAAGCCATTGAAGGTCCACTAGGCATGTAATTCGGCTACCGGAAGCCCAATAAACATGTATTATTTATATTGGGCCCAATAATCATGTTAATGGGTCATGAAGGCCCAATAAGCATGATTAGAAGTATTAAAGCCCAACCAATATAATGTTTACTTGTTTTGTATAGTATTAATGTCGTAAGGTTTGTTTCACACAAATTGTTTAATCGAAAAGTCACCACATTCGCCAAATTGTGAAGGGCCCTAGAATAATGGTTTGGTCTAGGTATAAGAGTCAGTGATAGAGGTGTGTATATGAAACACGTTTTTGTGTATGTTTCCGGTTGTAATAGAGTTTACGGCCGTAGACTCCTCACGGTCCTAAGGTCTATATATAGAGATTTGTGTCAAATGTTTTAGGTTGTTGATGCCATTCGTATTTTCCAGTTCCACCAAGTTGTATCTAACGTTTTAAGGCTATAAAGCGTATGCAAGCTTGGTTTGTTATTTCTTTGCTTATTATTTTGTATTGTGTGGTTGTTATTTGCTTTTGATCATTGCTAGATCCGATTTTGGACTTTACAATTGGTATCAGAGCGAGACCAGCGTCAAACGCATTTTACAGTTGCGTATTTGTGCTAATCGTAATTCACAGCGAAAAAGGTTTTTTTTGTTTCAGTCGAAATCTGAAGTTCAAGAGTTTTCAGTCCTAGGTTACGGCTGTAAACACCGAGTTCACGGCTGCAAGCTCTTCAAGTTTTTCATCCGCAATCGGAGTTCCTCAATAGTGAATCGAGTTTTGGTATAAGGCTGCAAATCTTAAATACCATATTAATCATATTGAATTATTGAATTATTAAAAATTAAAAATTATTAATTAAAATAAACAAGGTTTTTTTCTTTCGACAGTGACCATATTTTAATCACCAAATTTTTTTTGAAAGTTTTACTAAGTTCACGACCGTAAACAAGGAGGTTACGGCCATAATCTTTTTTCGACAGTAAACCAAGTTTTGCTCGACAGTAAAATGATTTTCGGAAGTTAATTATTTTTAATTTGTTAGCAGCAAACGTTTTCTGAAAATAAACTTTCTTTAAGCAACAAATTAAATTTTATTTAATAGTTAATTAATTTTATCTTAAATAAAAAAATGGAATCACAAAATCACAACCAATATCAAGAACTCAATGTTGTAATGGGTACCACAATGCGCATTCCAAGGCTTATGTCCGCTGATGGTTTCCCTGAGTGGAAATATAGAATTGAGAAATACATAAAGATGAAAGACTTCAAGATTTGGAAATGTATCATAAAGGATCCAGTTAGAATCACCACTACAGTTGGGGGACAGGTGGTTGAAAAGAAAATTGAAAACTACACTGATGAAGATTTTGAGAGTGTAGAGGAACAAGAAAAGGCATTGGCCATTTTAACTATGGCTCTCTCACCAGTCATCGCTCAAGGATTCAGAGAATATAATTCTACTAAAGCATTGTGGGAAGCCCTGATTGAGGTGTATGAGGGAAATGATGACATGCGAGAGAGTCGCCAAGACATGCTACGGCAACGGTTTAACCTGTTCAACTATGTGTCTGGAGAGATTCTTGAGGCTCAGCTGCAGCGATTCACAACTCTTAACACGGAGATGACTGTGGAAGGGATCTTCTATACAAAGTCAGAAATTAATAAGAAGCTACTAAATGCCCTCCCAAAATCTTGGTACATGCATGTAGCAGTCATCAAAAAGACTAAGGATCTCAATCGCCTTTCTCTAGCTGAAGTGATGGCAGTCATCAAAGCATGTGATATTGATGACAAGCAACGAGAGATGAATCATGTCAACTCATACTCTGCTGCAAATCTTGGCATTTCATCTAACAATGCTCTTTCTTCCTTCTCTTATTCATCTGCAGGTTTATCCTTCACTGCTTCTCCTCAAGCTCAGATGCTTTCTCATCCATCAGCTCCCTCTTCATCAGTCATACCCCAGCCACAAAATCAATCATTCATGACTGCTTCATCTTCAAATGTGGCTTCCTCTTCAAAGGGAAAATAGTGTGAAGAAAACCTTGTATTTGCTGCAGGATTAGTAAATTGCTACAATGCATTTGTAGCTGGGGAGCATCCACCTTAATTGTCATTTGCAGATCTTGATCAAATCCATCCGGAGGATGTTGAGGAAATGGACATCACATGGCAAATTGCCATGTCAATATTTAGGGAAAAACAGTTTGCCAAAAAGGCAGGGAAGAATAATTGGGGAATGAGCACTGATAAGAAGGTTGGATTCAACAAGGGAAAGCTTCGGAGCTTCAATTGCCATGAGCCAGGGCATTTTGCTTGTGATTGCCCACATCCCGATAGAATGGTTAATAATGACAGAACGATGGTTGCAGTTGGGAACAGCCGAAGCAGTGGTCAACCAAACAATGAAAAGGATATGGTTGTGCAATCTTTCGACTAGGATGATCAAATACAAGCTCTCAACTTATCTGGACCAGAAAATGCTCATTTAGCACAGGTAAGGGATGATGCTCCAGCAGGGGTTGTAGCAGCTGAGGACAGTGTGATGGAGCTATAGTTTACTTTGATGGTATCCTCTTCTCATGAAGCTAACTCGTCCAAGGTAAGTCTTCCATCATGCTCTAAGACTTGTATCGATTATGTAAAAACTTTACATGACAAAATTGAGACATTAGGAAATGAAGTAGAAAATCTTAGGATTCTTCGTGAAATTAATGAAAAATTAATAAGAGACGTAGAAGACCTTAGATATGAAGGGTACCAACTTCGAAAAGGACAAAAACCACTCAAGGCTCAATTGGAATCGAAAATTAAGGACTTTAGGAGACTCCATGAAGACTACAGTAACAAATGTGAAAACTATGATTATGTAGTCAAACAAAACGTTGAGCTAGTGGCTAAAGTTGAATATTTGAAAGGAAATTTTGAAACCGCCAAATTTGATGTTAGAAAATATGATTTCTCAAGTGAGGTGGTTGCAAATATGATAAACCAAAGAATGCAGTTTAAAAGGAATCAATCAAAAGGTCTAGGGTATAATAATGTACCCCTTCCCTTCAATCATTCATATGTGCCCAAGCCATTGTCCAAAGAAGAAATTGCCAATGAATCATTTATGGTTTATGGCAAGCCCTCCGATTTTATTTCGGGAGGATTTATTAATGTTGAAAGTACTAACATTTCTACTTCTCCTGCAGATCAATCCTTGAATTAGTCAAAGCACAAAGTTGAAGGATGTGTTTCTAAAAATAAAATCGAGTCCAAACCTAAAGCCTTAGTTTTTAATAAAGACAATACGTTTTCTGATATTTCTAAAGACAATGTTTTGTGTGATGGTGTTTTTATGACTTCTAACACTAGTTTGAATGTTTTGAAAAATTCTGGTTTGAACTTTATGGTTGGCAATTTTATTGTTTGTGATAAAGATGTTGAAACACCACTAGTCTCACAACCCTCCCCATCTAACACACCCTCACTTGCCTCACAACCTAATAATGTTGCTTGTTCTTGTGAGAAAAGCAAGGGTGCAGATAGGGAAAACAAATCTGATCAATGCAGTGCAAGCTATAACAATAATAAGCATATTTGTTTTAATTGCGGTACTAGTGGTCATATAGTTAGAAATTGTCAAAATCGTATGTTTGTGAGTTATAATCTTCCAAGAGGAGAGAACGAGTTCAGAGTAATGTCTTTAAATAGAAACTCCTCTAGAATTCGTTCTCTAAATGATGATTGGGCAGATGAATGGAATAGAAAACGGGCTGTCTTTCAAAGACATAAAAGGTTTTTTCATCACCATGTCCCAGGCAGTCTGCCAAAAACAAGCACAACCAAGCCAAGGTCAAGCTCTTCACAAAGCCACAGTGGTTCTTTAACCAACTCTGGTAGAAGTCACACATGCCTTAAGTAGACTGATAAACACTCAATTTCTAAATTAACCAGGACATTTAGAAAACCTAGTTATAAATGGCTGCCTAAACCTGCTCCCAATACATCATTTGTGTCCTCAGAAAAATTAAAATGTGATAAATCTGAAAAGGCATCGGGATCACCTAGGAAGGTCATGACCTGGGTGCCCAAATCTAATTAAACCCGCACATTTTGTAGGGATAGTTGCGTGGAAATGTCGTCAGACCCTGGTTTGTCAACAGCAGCTGTTCCCGCCATATGACGGGAGATATCGCCTAACTGCACAACATTCAATCATTCAATGGGGGATATGTCTCTTTGCGGGTGGAGATGGTGGTAAAATCACTCAAAGAGGAACCGTCTCAAATTGAGTTTTAAGTTTCGAAAATTTCAATTTTGCTCCCGAGTTGAAACATAGTATGTTAAGCGTTTCTCAAATCTGTGACAAGGGCTATTCTATGCATTTCACTGACAAGGAATGCATGATTCTAAAGCCAGGCTTTGTCATCCCAGAAGAATGGATTCTTGTAAAATCAAAAAGGGATGGGAACACCTATAACATCGATATGAATAGCAATCTTCCAGAACAAGTTACGTGTTTTTTCTCCAAGATCTCCGAGCAAACTGCCATGCTATGGCACCGAAGATTAGGTCATGCTAACGCCAAGAACCTAAATCGTCTTGTGAAGAATGAGATGGTCCGTGGGCTGCCCATCAAGGACTTCATTACGTTTGAGAAATGTGTGTCGTGTGCTCAAGGAAAGCATCATAGAAAGCCGCACTTGCCAAAACAGGTCAATTCAATTAGCCAGGTTTTTCAATTACTTCATATGGATTTGTTTAGTCCAGTAAATGTTCTAAGCATAAACAGAAGCTCTTACTGTCTGGTTGTGATTGATGACTTCTCTCGATTTACGTGGGTCTTCTTTCTATCCAACAAAGCTGGTGTTTCTGAATTGATCAAGAAGTTCATAGTATTAGTTGAGAACCAGACCAACAATCGGTTGAAGGCGCTTCGTACCGATAACGGGACAGAGTTTAAGAATTCTGTTCTCGATCAATTCTGCGTGGAAAAGGGTATTTTGCGTCAATTTAGCTCGGCTCATACACCTCAACAAAATGGTGTTGCTGAAAGACGAAAGAGAACGCTAAAAGACACTGCAAGAACAATGCTATGTGATTCAAAGCTACTAGTTTTCTTCTGGTCTGAGGTAATAAACACTGCCTGTTATGTTCATAATCGAGTACTTATCAACAAAGCTCAGATGAAAACTCCGTATGAAATCTACTATGGACACAAGCTATCAGTTAGTCATTTCCATGTATTTGGCTGTCCTTGCACCCTCCTTTAATTAGATGCCAACCCGAAGTTTAATGCCAAAGCATGTTATTTTGTAGGGTATGCTGCTCGCACTGCCTATAGAGTCTACAATAAGAAAACCAAACAGATTGTGGAGTCTTATGAGGTGCGTTGGTTGGAAGAAAATGAGACAGATGCCAGAGTGGGTCCGGATTGGTTGGTTGATTACACGTCACTTTTAAAATCCTTAAACGTGTATTCAACTGATTTGCACTGGAAGAGTATCTCTGAAGATGAAAACGAAGAAGTTGTGTACAAACCTGTATCTAAATCCTCTGCTTCATCGAAAGGGAATCTAAAGCTTCACTTGAGGGAGAGTCCTCTGGTTCGCATAAAGGAGGATCTCATGCTACATCTGAGGGGGAGCCTTCTGCTGCACCTGAGGGGGAGTCTTCTGCAACATCTTTGGGAGAGTCCTCTACTATTCCTCAAGGGAGACCGTTCTTGGAACATGATAGTCCTCAATCAGTCCATACTGATTCTTCTGATGCTGAAACGACACCTCACATATCTTCAGAAAAAGAGTTCATTCCAAATGATGCTTCCGCTGTCTCTTCAACCTTTATGGAATGACTCTTTCCTGATCTTATTGCAGATGAGTATGTCACAGAACCATCTGGTGCTGCTCAACCAGCAAATGAAGGAGGTATCAACATTCACACTCTTCCTGTTTCTCTCAATGACATCAGCCAAGAAATACCTTCAAGAATTCAACGCGATCATCCGATCGAAATGTCATTGGCTAGCTAGATGATGGTGTTAAAACTAGAAGTCAGAGTGGAGACGTGAATACATGTCTGTACTCTTACTTTTTTTTCTCAAATTGAGCCCAAGAATGTAGAAATGGCTCTAAACAAACCTAGCTAGGTGGATGTAATGCATGAGGAATTGCACCAATTTGAAAAACTCGGTGTTTGGAAGTTAGTTGAGTTATTGAAGGGCAAGAAGTCTCTTGACACACGATGGGTCTATCGCAAAAAGTAGGATGATTCAGGGGTTATTGTGCGAAACAAAGCTCGATTGGTAGTTCGTGGGTTTCGACAATTCGAGGGTCTTGACTACACTGAAGTTTATGTTCCAGTAGCTCGCCTGGAGGCTATTCGTATCTTCCTAGTGTATGCTTCCTATATGAACTTTACCGTCTTTCAAATGGATGTCAAGACTGCCTTCTTGTATGGCAAGGTGAAGGAAGAAATCTACGTTGATCAACCCCCTGGGTTTGTTGACTCGAAGTTTCCTAATCATGTCTACAAGCTGAACAAGGCGTTATATGGGCTGCATCAAGCTCCTAGAGCATGGTATGCGACCATAACAAAGCATTTGCTCGAACATGGTTACTCTCGCGGCACTATCGATCAAACCTTGTTCATAAAGCACGTCGACAAGGACCAGATACTCGTACAAATATACATCAACGACATCATCTTTGGATCAACCAGTCAACAACTTTGTAAGGAGTTTGAAGGTGTACTGAAGAAAGAATTCGAAATTAGTTCTTTGGGAGAAATGACCATGTTTTTGGGGCTTTAGGTTAAACATAATTCAACCGGAATCTTGCTATATCAAGCCAAGTATGTGGAGGATATTCTTGAAAAGTTCGCGTTTCACGATGCTAAATCTGTGTCAACACCGATGGCTGAATGACCTCTTCTGACTCCAGATCCTGAAGGCGAGTCCGTAGATCAAACTCTTTATCGATCGATGATTGGATCGCGGATGTATCTTACTGCAAGTCGACCTGACATTATGTTTGCAGTTTGTCAATGCGCACGCTATCAGGCTAATCCTAAACTTTCTCATATTACTGCTGTCAAAAGAATTTTTCGGTATATCAAAGGAAGCCCTAAATTGGGTCTTTGGTATTCGAAGAATTCTGAATTTGATCTTTATGCTTTTACTGACAGTAATTATGGAGGCAGTGAGCTTGACAGGAAATCAACCTCAGGAGGATGTCAGTATCTAGGTGACAGGCTAGTTTCGTGGCAATGCAAGAAGCAACACAATGTCTCGACTTCCACAGCAGAGGTAGAATGCATTGTTGCATCAGCGTGCTGCTCCCAAGTTATCTGGATCCCACATCAGCTGTTGGACTACGGTTTGAATTACTTTCAAACCCCTATCTATTGTGATAATGAAGCGGCAATTCAGTTTGCTAAAAACCCAGTCCAACACTCTAAAATCAAGCACATCGACATTAAAATTCATTTTATCAGAGACTGTTATGAACGATCTTTAATCCAGCTAGAACAGGTCCACACTGATAATAATGTGGTGGATTTGTTTACAAAGCCATTTAACAAAGCTCGCTTCGATGTGCTTGTGGGATTTATGAAAATGATATGTTTTGAGGATTAAGTTTTTTTATTTTTCTTTTCTTAATTCATTTTTTTATTTTGGTTTCTTGTTTTAGGACAGTTTAAATTTCCGCATTTTTTATGTTTTTATTTTATATTTTTTTTTCGTATTCTCACCCATGCACAAATTTAGGGGGAGAAATATAATAATCCAAAAATAACAAAAAAAATAATCAGAAAATAGAAAAAAATCCAAAAATAGTGTCATTTCTGTTCTGAAAATTGAAAAATTATTGTTGACAGCTTCGGTTGTAGGTATTGTGATGGGAAATGAAATTAACAAGTGATAACGGGCAACCTAAATTGGCGTAACGTACCTAAGTTGACTCGTCTACGCTCTGTACTCGATGTGCTGGTAGGCATGAAAGATTTTAAATGGACTTGACTAGGAAAGTTGAACCTAATGAATTTAAGGACTTGACAAACTTTGATCTAGTTAGATCCGTTTAACCTGATGTCACGACGCTCGGATAGGTTGAGCAGGGAGATATACATGAGAATCTACTCATCACATTAATTGAACCCGTACTTGGAATTGTGGCTTAACTTTTCCTCGATGTGCGGATTTTGTCCTCAATTCCGGTTGGATGGGGCGGCTGGTAAATTCCGATAAATTAGGTCTGTAGAATATCATTTTCTTTCTTTCCGTCTGTTAGTCATATGTTGCACCCTTTGCGTGATTGGAAGAGATCCGGCCTGGATTGAAACATATGCAACTCTATTTCTCCGCATGCTACATCTATGAAACTCCTCCTATCTGTTAGCCATATGTTGTCTCCTTTGTGTGATCTCAAATCCAACCTGGTACACAGCATATGCAACTTTCTACTTCTCAACCCCTCTAAAGTGATAAGTTATTAAATTCTGAATCTATCTTCTCTCTGAATGGTTGTCTGCTCACCCAGTGTAAGGAGTACTTTGGAAGTTCTTGATGGCTGGGGCATATCAGGAAGCGGGAAACACGTTCCAGTTTACTTAAAAATTGAACTCCTACAGATTGTCTGTAGATCTCGCTGCTCGATTTAGGTGGACAACAATATCCTTGGTTGTAGTTAGTTAAATGGTCACAAGGTAAATTTATTTAAGATTTAGGATTTATCATAATAACAGAAATTTACAATTAGATATATGCCTTAATCTTGTCATTGGTAAAATGTCCAAAACTGTCACAAATTTTTCGTGTTTAAGTGGACCACAATACTGGCAATCGATCAGACGAAAATTTGAAGATAAGGGTACCGACAAGTGAAATAAGGTTGTCCAACAACTTTGATCCAAGCATCACAAAAGTTATAGTGGTTAAGTTTTCTTTTGTCAAATTATTTTATTTGAATTTTATTTTCACTTTTAAAATTTTTACTTTTAATTTTTAACTTTTAAGTTTTACTTTTATTTTTATTTTTATATTTTATTTTTATTTTTGTTTTACTTTTATTTTTATTATTTCTATTATTTTTACTATTTTCGTTTTATTTTTTTAATTTCGTTTTATTTTTCCAGTAATTAAAATTTTGTTTTGTTAATTTTTATTTTTATTTTTTTTCTTTCGAAATTATTTTCAAATTAATTCTCAAAGTTTTTTTTTTAATTTTTAAATGTTATGTTGGAAGTTGAAAATACTTGGTAGTTATCAGGTAACAGGGTAAATGATGGTTGTTAAAAGGAGTTCACTGCCGGAATCTTCTCATTCACGAGATTCCGGCCGCAAGCACATCTAAACCCTCTCCTACCTTCAAAAAAAAAATTTGATTTTCGGAAAACCGCTTATATCATCATAGAGGTAATCACTTCTAGATCACAAATATGTGTTTTGTTTCGATTTTCACCGAGTTAGTTAATCAGAAATTGCAAAAATGTCTCCGACGGAGCTTACGGCCGTAAACTCCGATTTCACATTGGTTTGAATTTATTTTGTTGTGATTAATCCCTACATTTTCATATATCAAAGTTTTATATATTAATTTGTCGTGTAGGTGTGTTTTCTGTGGATTTTTTCGATTAAATGTTCATCGGCCGTAAACTCGGTGTTTACGGCCCAAGAACAATTTCATTTACTGCCTTTGAGAATGATTTAATTACATATACGATTTCGATGCTATGAGTTTGCAAAAAGATTCTTAGGCCGTAAACTTAGACTTTACGGCCCAAGAACAAAAAAAAGGTTTACTACCGGAAATTGTTCAAGATTTAAAATTCGAGTTTTATTCTTTACTTTGGCCGTAAACTTGTTTCCACAACTCAATTTTATTTATAATAGATTTGTTTTGATCATATTTTTTATTAAAAAATTTTTTTGGTCAAAATAAATGTTTTTCTTACAGTTCGTGTTTGAGTGCAGAAAATGGCGAATTTGAAATTTGCATACATGCACAACCTTGCAATCGTATTTGCAGATCCTCCGGCAATTCACTCCGATATGCGCTCGATGATACATTGGTTGCGGGAATGTTGTTTAGCAAATGCGATCATGGTCAATCCAGTTGTGTATCAAAGTTTGATTCGCGAGTTTTGGGCGACCGCTAAATCGAACATGGATGATGATGGAAACTTTACTGTGAGAGAACGAACATGGATGATGATGGCAACTTTACTGTGAGAGCCACTGTGAGAGCCAAAGTTCAGGGACGGGAGATTGTGATTGATGAAGGATTCATTCACGAGGCGCTGCTCATTGACGATCAACCCAATTTCCCAACAGAAATCGGAATTGAAGACGCTCAACGAATTCTACGCAGAATGAGCTATGAGGGAACTTTTCCGCCAACACTGAAGAAGTTACTGCATCCATACTGGAGGTTCTTAGCACACGGTTTTGTTAGTTGCATTTCGGGCAGAAGGTCTGGAGCCGATGAGATTTCATAGCGCACAACTGGTAAACTGGTATCTCTTGCTGCTGGCGTAAGATTTAACTTCTCACAGTTCATCTTGGATGAATTTGTCATTAACATTAGAGCCTCTACCCAAGATACTTTTCTGTTGTATCCTCGCTTTATCCAGCTATTTATCAACATTCAGTTTCCAGATGCGAGAAAGGAAGGAGGGACTCTCGATATGAAGTCCTTGGGTCCACACATTGTGGGTCTAATCAAACAAAATCGTAAAGGCAAGGTTATTTTTCAAGGACTGTATCCTCTAGAGAAGTTTGGAAAGTTTACAGAGTTGGATGAACCGACAGAGTCATACGATTCGTTTGAACAAACCTCGTCAGAGCAGGCATCTGCAGAAAAATCGACTCCGAATAATGCTGTTATTGATATATCAGAGAATGAAGGAACTGAAAAGGATAACACATCAACTCCTGACGCTCAAATCTCCTCAGAACTTGAAAAGGAGTTGAGCCATAATCAAGATGGTGCGGAAATGCATGTCGGTGAAAAAAGAAACGATTCATTCAGTGATCTTGATTTAACAGGTTTTGATCATGATGACATTGTGGCTTCCTAAGCCAGCAGTGAAAATGTTGTGTCGCATGAAAACCTTGAAACAATTTTCAACAATGTCGATGACGTTGTTCTGTGAACAACCAAGACTAGGAAGTCAAGTGAAACGTTTGAAACTCAAACTCCAACATCAAAACAAATGGTGTCCGCTTCAATTCCTATGGAGGCAGTTATAGGATGTTCCCCTTCTATATCTGCTTCTCCTACAACAGAACCATTTATGAGTGTATTTACCCCAGATTCTGACCAACCTCAGTCTAAGAGATAAAGACTAGACGTGAGGCAATCTGACCTAATTGCAAGCTTGATTAGCGGTCTTCCTACCCCTCCTGTCACTACTGCTACCACTAGACTCACAACCACCAAGATGTTTCCAACAGGTCCGAGTTCAGCATTTACTGTTGGTGGTCCCTCTTCGCCTCCTGGTTTCTCAGTTCCAAAATATAATCGAGATGCTGCTTCTGAAAGGTTGGCGTTGCACATGGCTGAAGAACAACTTCTATCGCCAGACCCTCGAGGAAAAGGTGTTTCTATTGAAGAAGGTGGTGCTAGGGATGACAATCTCACTCTTTCTGGTTTGCAAAAGGAGATTTCAGTTCTAAGCCAGAAGAATATCAAGTTAGATATTCAGGTAGCGGAACTTTGTGATGAGAATGTCAACCTTAGGATTCAAGTCTCTAAGTTGCAATCAGATAAATCTAATCTTGGAGTACAAGTGGCTGAGCTAAAAAAGGATAAAAAGCTGAAGACTAAGCAGATTTCGGACTTGCAAGATTATTTCAATCTGCTAACTTCAAGCTACTTTGAACTGAAGAAGAAACTTGAAGTAGACCTTGGAGACAAATATCAAACGTCTGTTGAAGAACAGAGGATCAATCTTCACGTGCAAGCTTTCCCAGTTGACCTACCAGTCAGTCAGTCTTCTGCAACTATTAATCGTAGGGTTGATGAACCTCCTTTGGCTCCACATATTATAGAAATCATTCGTCGTGGTCAAGAAGAAGAAGTGAAGAAAGGACAGTTGTTGTTCAAGAGGAACACTAATCTGAATGCTTCTCGGGGCGAACCGTTAATCACAGTTACTGATCTTGAATTGGTTCGATTCTGAGATACATTTGGAGACAGATCAGGAGTTGCTTCTTGGGGATTCCATGAACCCCTTAAGATGTGGATAGTCATTCTCAAGAGCGGTAATTCAGAGTTGTACAAGAATAGCCATGATTTTAGCTCGTTCACGAGGGTTGATTTGGCAGAGCTGTCTCAAGCTCCCTTCATCAATTTAATAAATAATCCACAAGTTACTCAATTCAAGCACTTCCTTGATGATCAAGTAAAAAAAGGGATTTTCTGTTGGATTAATGTTCAAGTCCGTAACTATAATTGGTAAGACTTGACCCGACCCGGCATGGTCCATTTGGCTTGCATGGCATCATGCACTTGGATAGACTAAATGAGAGAAATAAGACACTTATAGTTATTAATATATTATAAGTTCTAGTATATTAATAATAAGAATAATGAGATTATTTAATTAGTATTGATCAAGAATTAATCTAGCATTAATTGAGTGATCAAAAGAAGACTAATTAAATATGTGGGTTGATTGTGTAAATCATCCATACTTGTATAGTGGGCTAATGCTCCATGGATTATCTAGTTGGGACAAAACCCATATGATGCTCCATGGATGCTCCATGGTGTATTTGAACCCATGGATCCAAGGAAATGGAAAGTCATGACAATTAGGGTTTACCCTAATTGTATAACTATATAAGCATCTTATTCTTGAGGAAAATCGGCCACTAGATTATTCTAGAGAGGGCTAGCCGATTTTATGAAGTGTAGAATTCTCTCACGTTATTCCAAGTGTATTTGGTGTTGTGTGAACCATTTGAGGTGTCACACTTGGGGCACTAGGCACTCAAGCTTCATGAAGACATTCTACATCAAAGAGGTATGTATTCTATCTTGTTATATTGATAGTTTTTGTATGCTAGATTAGGATAATACCTTGGATGTTCATATTTGCATGTATAATAGAGAAAACATAGATCCAAGGTATTTAGGGTTGCATGTACACTTAGGAGTGTTAGAATGCTCAAAACCCAACAGTGGTATCAGAGCCTAGGCTTGTTTTCTTGTTATACTTGCAATAGAAGCTGAAAAATCGAAATTGATGCTGTCAGCCCAGCAGACTCGCCGAGTCCATGAAGGGACTCGACGAGTCGAAGGCAAAATGCATCCAACTCGCCGAGTTGTGTTCATGCACTCGACGAGTTGGACCCCAGATAGCATACTTTCGAGGTTTTTGGCTAGAAATGGACTAGGAACATTACCCTAAGTTGTTTTTGAACTTATAAACTTGTTTTTTGATGTGGTAATGTTCATGCTAATCCATTTTCAAAGATAATTGTCAATAGATTCATGTTTTGTATTAGTTTAAAGGTTAGACTAATTACATGAAAAAGTTTGATTTCAATTATCTTGTTCTTATGAGTTTCTTAGATTAATAGAAAAGTTGAATGAAATAGTTGTTTTCAATCCATTTTAATCTAAGAGTTGAGTATAAAATGTGTTTTTGTAACTTATCCTCAAGTTACATGAAGAGTCACATTAAAGACTCATAAAACTCATAAAGTTGGCAAAGGTTACAAAAATGAAGAGTCTAGTTCTAATTAATTGGAGTTATGACTCCATAATTTGTCCTCAAGTTATGGAGGACCAAGAGTCTCTTCATTAAATAAAAAAAAATAATAAAAAAAAAAATAAGGTAACCTTAATTAATTCCATAAGTTATAAAAATAAAGAAAAAAAATAATTCTTTTATTAGTTTAAAGTCTTCCATAAGTTATGGAACTTGAAGAGTTTTTGGATTAAAACTACTTTAAACACATAAGTTATGGAATTAATTAGTTTTGAATAGTTTCAAAACTTGCCCTCAAGTTTTGGAATTTGTAAAGTTTTCTCTTATGAATACTTTAATTCCAAGTTAGCCCTTAGAATTTTAAAAGTTAAAATTCAACCCTTATACTTTATAATATTATAAGTTAATAATATATACATGTATAAGAGTAAAGTCGGTCTTACCGCTAGTACGCCTCATTCACGAAGCCGGTCTATAAGGTGGGTATAAGGTTGTTGCCTATAAAATGGCAACTTAATGGGTGTCTACTCTCACCCACCGCTTGCTTGACCGGTGGAGGGTCGTTAGCTGAACGGGTTTGACAGGACTATAATTCTCCCTTCATTAAAAGTATTAATGATAAATACTAAGTAACTAAACTCTTTAAAAATACCCAATCTTAGTTACTTAGGAAAATGTGAAGAAGGTGCTAATCCATGAAATTACACTTTGCACTTTGTTTAAGTCGGTTAGTGGAGCGTGTGTGGTTGACCGGCACACTAACTCGTATTTAACAAGGTAGGCAAAGGGTGACTTAATGTTTATCATAGTATCGATGGAGCATGTGTGGTTAACCGGCACATCGATTGAGGGGTAAACACTTAAGGGTACCAAGTAATTTGCATGGTTACTTCACACCTTGTTTTGTGATCCTCGGCATCCCAGTCACAAAACCTGAAGGGCACACTCGAGATTGAAACATGCCATTGAACAGTTCAATGAATCTCAAAAGATCTAGGAGTTTCAAATCCAATTAAAACCTAATAATACATTTCGTTTATCTTGGTGGAAATTGGTCAATCGTCATTCACCTACCTTCAAATTGTTTTATAACTTGGATTACGGCATACCTCTTCTAAGTTATAAAATAGTTTGTTGGGTCCTAGCCTTAATATTTCATATTGGGTGTCATATTAAGGACTTTAGATCAACTATCTTGAATATCTCACAAAACATGTCTGGTTTAGACATTTATGATCTTCCCAAATCTCTTGAAACAAGCTTTCCTAAATGAAGATGATGTCCCATGGATATCATACTTCTCTCTCCTTCTCCAATTATTCTCCCTAACCCACAAGTTCTTGAAAAATTTAAGGTCACTCGAACCCTATTGGCAAGACAAGGTCTAGGTGTGATCACATCTTGGAGATGTAGTCACATATTGACAAGCCGGGAGAGTTGGGTGTCAATGTCTTGAGAAAGTTGGTGGTTCAATCACTTTCTAAGTCACATAGTGAGTTCCTTTGGGACACCTATGAAATAGACTATGACAAGACCCTTAATGATCTTATCTATTGTTAAGATCAACTTCCTGAAACTTTATGGACATTGACAATGGTGACACTGGAAATACAGAAAAAACATTCTCTTCCCAATGGAAAGGGATCGGCCATAGTCAACTCGGTTGAACAAATGGTAAAGAGAAAAGTTAAGTCTGTGATAGTCCCGTGTACCATTATCAAAGGGTCCATATGTTTATATTGCCAAAGAAAGGGTCATTATTTGCGAAGCTGCCAAATTTACCTAAGGGTGTTAAAGTCAATAAGGTTGACTCTACTTCAGGTAAAGTCCACTACTGTAACTCTGTTAAGTTTCTATTCTGAGATTCTTGATGCATGATGTGACTGGGTCACATGGTAATGTTTTAAAAATCAAAGAAAAGTAAAGGAACTTAAAGAAAGAATATGCTGAATCTGATCGCATCGATGGATTTCTATCGCGTAGTTTGAAAATCGGATTCTTGAGCTACTTCTTAGGAATTATGAGATATTGCTAAGGAATAGATACCAACAAGTTTTCATATGGATTGTAAGGATAAGTTTTTCCGCATAGTTTTAAAATAAAAGAAAATTTTTCATTTTAGTTATTTTAAAATATCCTTACAATGGCATTTGAGAAAAAAATTGTTGCTTATATGATTCCATTAATAGCAAGAGTGGAAATATGAAATTGATTCTTTCATTTGTGGTAATGTCTAAATTTATCAAATAAAGGGAAGATTCTCATCACCCAAGTCTCAATTGGACCGAAACTTGGAATCATGCAAGGTGTATAGCATGATGAATGAGAACTTTCAAGTATTGGAAAATTAAGACTAATTACTTATTCACATGGATGTGTGAGTCAAGTAATGGACTAAGGGATCGAGTACATATTCATGTGCACTGATTAAGTCCACCACAAAAGATTGATAAGACTATTCGTCATAGTTTACTAAAGCTCAGTAAATATGATTATAGTTACAAGCTTAAGTGTAACTCTGAGACATTGGAAAAGGTTCCAATGTAAGGCAGAGCGAATAAGAAGAATCAAATTAGGCAGAAGGATAAAAGTTTCTCAAATCTGAAAAGATGGGAGAGTACTTTAGTATCAGCTTTGTGATCATCTTAATGATTAAGAATCCATATCAAAATTAGTTCTCTAAGGAAGTCTTAGTGCATTCTTATGACTAAGAAGAAGGGATCTTGAATTGTTGAAATGGTTAAATCAAGAAGATGAGTCATACTTCGTTCCAATACAAGTCTTAGAGTCATACTCCAAGATTGTAATTTGAGTGACATGTCTTAAAGAAGGTTTAAAACACTTGACAAATGTAAGAGTAAAAGTTTTCTACTCTTGTACATTTGAAATTGGTAAGTTGTGATGTTTTGGATCAAACAAAGACCAACTCAGCCCAATTGTGTGAAGCGTTTGTCTTGATAAAGAATCCACACTATCCCTTGAATATTTGACAAGAGAGTGTTATATGTCAAGAGGACAGTGGGAGTCTTAAAGGTCTTGAAAGTCTCAAGAACTAATCAAGAATAAAACCTGAAGTTCTTCACTAGCACACGACTTGAGGTTTATAACCTATCGTGTTGACATATTCTGTGCCCATTCTAGTTAAAGTTGGCTTTGCATATGAGTTCTTAGAGTTCTCAATGTGTTGCACAACAACTTGGAAGCAATGGTAGGCCCTTGAGCTGCCAGGTGGCAAGAAGTTAAGATTGAGTTCAGTCAATATGAGTTTGGATTTGTCATTATCCTTGTCTTGTGACTATGGTTTTGACAATTCACATGGATAAGAACACATACACCATTAAATCTAAGTGTCATAAGGTTTCTCTCCGATTCATGAAAATGATGGTGAGGAAACAATTTCCCTAAGTAGATTTTAGTTAGATAGCAATTGTGATATTTGCATTCTCAAAGTCGTTAGTGGAGCGTGTGTGGTTTACCGGCACACTAACCTGGACTTGTGAGAAGTGGCAAAAAGGTCTAACCATTATGATTACGTCATCCCTCTTCATAATTGTTTAGACACACAAGTGTGCTATCTAAGGGAAGGTGTATGATTTTGATAAAGTCTTATCAAAACAATCCAGTATCAGAAATCTGAACTTTGGTAAGAAAGTCAATAAAGTATTGATTTCTAGAAGTCCAGCTGATTTCTGAGTACATGTCAAAGCTAGTGGGAGCATAAGTGTTATGCTAATAATCATCATGTTAGTGGGAGCATGATAATTATGATAAGTATTGCAAGTTAGCAATGTTAATTATAGAAAACAAAAGGTTTCAATTGGGAAAAAGTTGTTTTGCTATAATTAAGGGAGAGGAAATTATACTTCATCTCAAATCTATAAGCTTAGATCGTGAGGTTTTAATCATTTAGTCAAGGATATATATGAATTTCATGTTGGAATGGCTCAACATAAGGAAATTCTGTATGTGGGTCCATTATTTGCGTTCTTAAATTCGATTATGATTACGGCATCCCTTTTCATAATCTAAATTATGAGAACTTGGCAAATTGAAATGGAAATGTTATAGCAAAAGACTGGTTTAGTCTTTATGTGAGACATCATGAATCGTGTCCCATATGCTTCGGATATAGGATCGATTACATGTGCTATATTCATCCTTTCTAAAAATTTCCAAATGCCTGGGGCATTAAGAAGGGAAAAGGTTTAGAACTGGATATGAATAAAAGGATTAAACAATTGTCGAGGACAATCTAAGGTTTACCAAAGATTGGTTGCTCAAGGATAGTTAGAAGTATAGTGATAATTCTGGAAGGACCATATTGACATAATCTGTAAGGAGGCAACTCTTGTTCAGAGTGATAGTCGAAATGGAATCTGGAAATGTTTCAAAGTTAGAATTTTTCCAATCTGTTTAAGATTAGGAAACTTAATGCAAGAAGGATATTTCCAAGGAATTGATCTCCTTTGGAATACTCTGTAATGATTGTTGCCAAGTCTTTCTGACTTTGTGCATAATCATTACAAGAGGATCAATGCATATAAGTTTAGAATCTAACAGATTTCAGTAAATGACATGAATTTGGAATTCTTGCATTTGCAGTAAGGATTTGGGAGTGTGAAAAGAGAATCATTGAAGTTATGTTCAATCGATATAGTTCACAAAGTAAAGATCATAGACAAACATAGTATGCATACTTGGTGTATGGCATGACTAGTGTTTAGAAAACATAGTGTGCATGCTTGGAGCATGGGACAACTATTGTTTTAAATTCAAGAATAATGTTGATAGCTGAAACAGTATACAATGAATAATGTGTAATCATATGGTGATAAATAAAAAGTGTTTTATTTATATTCATAAGTTCTGAGACCATATTGGATTCAATTATTATTGTGTTTCATTTTGCATGTTTTGACTTCCCGAATAAACTAGGTTATTCTTCCGGAATGACTAAGTTATTTAAACCATCCACAGTCGGTCATATGTTGGAAGTGGATATGAATTAAGACTGTCATGGGTTGGCTTGTAGAGGTCTAAGTTGTTGGACAAAGGGCTACAACACTCATGAGTGCTCATAAGTTCTGAGTATTGGATTCAACCCGCGCTCATTGGAATCACTTCATGGATTTTATCACGAGTGATCATGAGACGATAATATCTTATATTCTTCAAACCTAGAGATATGAGTTGTTACTATGAGTTGGTTGTACATTGATTGCACGAAACGCATTGGTGACTCGATGTTATAAAACGTGTCTTTGTGTATGATTCAACAAGTAGTAGAACAAGCCATATGAGTCAAAGTTTATCCATTCCTTTTACCTTCGGGATAAAAGCGATATCTGTGGGTCCCTCGATGATTTGATGATGACAAATGGAAGTGCTCGGCCGGGCCAGGACTGATTTGATTTGTTCAATTAGTCAGTCGTCATAAATCGGAAATCGGGAAACAACAAATGGACAGAGAGAATGATTATAATCCATGTCTCAGTCCATATGATATCTAGAATGGAGGAATATACGATCCCTTATCTAATGGACAAGTCATTGACAAGATCAGAGTTCATCTACAAGGTCAGAGTTTGACAGAAGCTACAATTGCCAGTTGGTTCCTGAAGTCATATGCAATAATAGTTTTAGACTTATCCAAGTGGGAGACTGTTGGATTAATGTCTAAGTCCATAACTATAATTGGTAAGACTTGACCCGACCCGGCATGGTCCACTTGGGTTGCATGGCATCATGCACTTGGATAGACTAAATGAGAGAAATAAGACACTTATGGTTATTAATATATTATAAGTTCTAGTATATTAATAATAAGAATAATGAGATTATTTAATTAGTATTGATCAAGAATTAATCTAGCATTAATTGAGTGATCAAAAGAAGACTAATTAAATATGTGGGTTGATTGTGTAAATCATCCATACTTGTATAGTGGGCTAATGCTCCATGGATTATCTAGTTGGGCCAAAACCCATATGATGCTCCATGGATGCTCCATGGTGTATTTGAACCCATGGATCCAAGGAAATGGAAAGTCATGACAATTAGGGTTTACCCTAATTGTATAACTATATAAGCATCTTATTCTTGAGGAAAATCGGCCACTAGATTATTCTAGAGAGGGCTAGCCGATTTTATGAAGTGTAGAATTCTCTCACGTTATTCCAAGTGTATTTGGTGTTGTGTGAACCATTTGAGGTGTCACACTTGGGGCACTAGGCACTCAAGCTTCATGAAGACATTCTACATCAAAGAGGTATGTATTCTATCTTGTTATATTGATAGTTTTTGTATGCTAGATTAGGATAATACCTTGGATGTTCATATTTTCATGTATAATAGAGAAAACATAGATCCAAGGTATTTAGGGTTGCATGTACACTTAGGAGTGTTAGAATGCTCAAAACCCAACATTTTCGTCTATGCCAACAGCAGAATCTGTCATATTTGAACATTTAGATGTTTTGGAACCATCCACTGACAAGTCGTTGCAGATAGTGATGTGGCCCGCAACGAAACAAGTCAAGAAGTTTCCGGTTCTTCAAGGCTTTTGAGATGGGTCGCTTAGTTCATTGGAGTGCTGGGTTTTTGATGAAACTACTTCTGGTGTCGTCATTAAGCTTAAAGATGGTTGCATCAGGCTCTATGATCGCAGAGACTTGTTACAGTTCAGGAAGTGGGATATTCACTATCTCAGCAACTTTCAGATTAAGGTTGTTGAAGATGTATATGAAGAAGATGCTAAAGTGTACACGGCAATGGTGGCTGAAATTTTGAACAAGCGTGTGTGGAACGGAGCCATGGGACAAATGGACGTTATGATTGTCAACAAGGGGTGACCTTGGGCTAGTCCTAACCAAGGGGGAGATTGAAGGGCCCTAGAATAATGGTTTGGTCTTGGTATAAGTGTCAGTGATAGGGGTGTGTGTACGAAACATGTTTTTGTGTATGTTTGCGGTTGTAATAGAGTTTACGGCCGTAAACTCCTCACGGTCCTAAGGTCTATATATAGAGATTTGTGTCAGATGTTTTAGGTTGTTGATGCCTTTCGTATTTTCTAGTTCCACCAAGTTGTATCTAACGTTTTAAGGCTATAAAGCGTATGCAAGCTTGGTTTGTTATTTCTTTGATTATTATTTCGTATTGTGAGGTTGTTATTTGCTTTTGATCATTGGTAGATCCGATTTTAGACTTTACAATTGTTTTATAACGATATTTAGATTTCTATCAAAAAATATATATTTTTTTCTATTTAAATCCATAAGCTATTAAAATTTTGTATTTTTGACCCAATTATTTTAATATTAACATAATTGACCCAAATATAATTGTTTGACCAATTCAACCTCTTTTCTAGTAAAAATGACAATTTTTACGCCATTTTATGAAAAAAGACATTTTAGGTCCTTAGATTATGTTTCTTGACATTTTCAGCCCAAACACTCATTTAAATCATGTTTTCAGCCCAAAATATGGGTTAGGACAGTTTCATTCCTTTAATTAAAAAGATTTACACTTATAGTCCAATTTTTCGCAATTTTTACAATTTTAGCCCAAAATCCAAAAACTTTGCATTTTTAGTTCCACTTGGTAAGAAAGACATTTTAGGCCCCTGAAATTTGTTTATTTATGTTTTTAACTCATATTTTGATAAACTTACACTTTCAGTTCCTTAAGTTTCATATTTTTCCCAAATTGGGCCTAAAAGACAAAGAGCCCAAACTTTAGCCCATTAGGCTAAAATTTAGACTTTTAGTCATTTAAAAACCGTGATCTTTTTAATAACTCATATTTTAACTGATTTAACGCTTTTGACCCTTATAAAACCAATAAATGACATCATTTCCTCCATCTTTTGCTTATTTGTCAAAAAATGGTTCATAAATAGGATTTGTGTTTTGTTTAACCTAGTTTGAACTTGTATAATACTTTTGCCTTGATAATAATATGTATAAGATATCTTAGGTCACATATTTCCTTAACAAGGTTAATAATCTCGAATAGATCAAGTTTCTAACACATATTCATCAATAATTCAAGAAATCAGACTTATCATACAACAACACATGGATCTACACATTTTACTTGCACTCTCCCCAATAAATCAGGTAAAAACCAAAAACAAGGGGTATAAACTCACCTTTTCTTTGATGTTTCGGTTTTGAAGAAGAAGTGGAGGGAAATATTTGATCCTAACATGCTTCTTGAGTGAATTTAGAACTTAAGATGTTCTACGAAACTAGGTTACGAATTGCATAGGTTAAAAGAAGATTCCTTGAAGAAATCAAGAAATTAAGTCATGGATTTAAGAAACACTTTCCTGCGGTTGTGATATAGGTGAAAGATTCTCTTGATAACACCCACACTTCTTGAAATTTAGATGGGAAAGGAAAAGTTCTTGAGAAAGTTTGAGGAAGTGTTTTGAAAATGTGTGTGTGTGTGTGCTCTTGCTCATGGCCAAAGATAAGAGGAGAGAGGAGAGAGATGGTGAAGTGACTTGCATGGGAGTATGGGAGTTCTTGCATAGATGGATGTTGGACATTATGTAGGTGGAACCTCCAATGTCAACCCTCCCATTACACCTCTTTTTCTCCTTTTTTTTATGTATGGGCCGAGATTTTTGGCTAGGAGGAAGGAGGTAAATTAATTTGGCCCACTTCTTATCTTGGTTCGAAATTATTTGGTCCATAAAGAAGCTTTCAGCCCATTCAGCCTTTAGGGTAGTTCATAGCCCTATCTTTGTATAAAAGAATTGATTTATGGCCCATTAGGGCTTATTGGATTTGTTATGGCCGAATAAGGTCCATTAGGGTAATTTTTTTCACTTTAGGCCCATTATGGCCTAAAATGTTAATTTTTTTGAAAGTGGGTCCAATTAGGGCCCATTTAATGGTACTAAGCCCAAAATAGTCAAATTGGAAGCTTATTGGTCCATTAGGCCCAATAAGGAAATCCTAGTCCATAATGGACGTAAACCGAGATTTCTAGGGTTTCCAACCTTTTGTTAACTATTTGAATGTTTGTACAGAGTGTTTAATGGGAATTTTATTGTTACTGAATAAGCATCATACATGCTTTCAAGTTTTAGTTACAATGTTATCCTCGTTAAGTGTTTGTAAAGCATCAAAATTCCTAGTTGTGACATCATCCCCCTGTTTGAGGGAATTTCGTCCCGAAATTCTTTTTGAAGCTAGATTTGAGAATACGAGAATAGGTGAGGGTACTTCTGCTTCATCTGGTCTTCGCGTTCCCATGTGAATTCTGGTCCACGTTTTGTGTCCCACCGAACTTTCACAATCGGAATGCGACTTTTCTTTGTATGCTTCACTTCCTTGTCCATGATTTCAATTGGTTCCTCGATGAACAGCAGATTCTCATTGATTTCGATTTTTTCTAATGGGATGATGAGAGTTTTGTCAGACAAGCACTTCTTCAAATTGGAAATGTGGAATACAGGGTGTACATTGTTGAGTTCAACAGGTAGTTGTAGTCTATAAGCCACTAGATCGATTCGGGCAAGAATCTCGAAGGGTCCAATGTATCGTGGGTTTAGTTTTCCCTGTTTTCCAAAACGAATCACCCCTTTCCAGGGAGAGACCTTTAACAACACCTGATCTCCGACTTGAAATTGCAAGGGCTTTTTCCGTTTATCAGCGTAGCTCTTCTGTCGGTCTCGTGATGGTTGAAGTCGAGCTTTGATTTAAACTATCTTCCCTGTCGTTTCACGTATGATTTCCGATCCTGTTAATGCATTGCTTGGTGTCTATTCTCTTGCTAGTTGAGTGTCACCTACCTCAGCCCAACACAACGGTGATCTACATTAACGCCCATATAATGCTTCGAAAGGAGTAACTTTGATGCTTGAGTGATAACTATTGTTGTATGAAAACTAAATTAAAGGTAAGTGGGTATCCCACGACCTTCCAAAGTTTATCACACATGCGTGAAGCATATCTTCAAGCGTTTGAATGGTTCGCTCACTTTGACCATCCGTTTGTGGGTGGTAGGCAGTGCTCATGTCAAGTTGTGTTCCCATAGCTTTCTAAACCGATTGCCAAAAGCATGAAGTAAACCTACTATCTCGATCTGAGATGATAGATATTGGTACTCCATGGAGTCTCACGATTTCCTTAATATAGACTTTTTTCAATCGTTCCATCTTGTATGATTCCTTTATTGGCTGGAAATGAGCGGATTTTGTCAACCTGTCGACTATTACCCATATGGTATCTAATCCATCTATAGTCTTGGGTAATTTGGTCACAAAGTCCATAGTAATCCTTTCCCATTCCACTCAGGTATTACCGGTTGTTGTAATAGTCCCGAGGGCTTCTGATATTCTACCTTTACTTTAGCACAAGTGAGGTACTTGCTAACGTTAGTGGCAATTTCTGCCTTCATGTTAGGCCACCAATACTGTTGTTTGATATCCAAGTACATTTTATCTGATCCTGGATGGATGGAGTATCGTGTCTTATGGGCTTCATTCATAACTACCTCTCTAAATCCCCCAAGTTTAAAGATCCAAATTCGGTTCATGAAATAATGTGATCCGTCCTCCTTCACTTCGAAGTTCTTTTCCATTCCACATAACGCTTCTCTTGTTCTATTTTCTATCTTCATGGCATCAAACTAGGCTGCTTTGATTTGCGAGGACAGATGGGATTGAATGGTTATTGAAAGAGTCTTCACACGATGATTTGAGTATTCTTTTTGACTCAAGGCATCAGCTAGCATGTTAGCCTTGCCTGGGTGGTACTTGATCTCGCACTTATAGTCGTTTAGCAGCTCAACCCATCTTCGTTGTCTCATGTTTAACTCCTTTTGATTCAAAATATGTTAGAGACTCTTGTGGTCGGTGAAAATGGTGCACTTTTTACCACAAAGGTAGTGCCTCCAAATCTTCAAAGCGAAGAACAATCCTCCCAATTCGATATCATGAGTGGTATAATTCACCTCATGCGTCTTTAATTGTATGGATGCATATGCAATTACCTTCCCCTGCTGCATGAGTACACAACCTAACCCTTGATTTGAAGTGTCGCAGTAAACCATGAAGTCCTTCGTTCCCTCTAGTAATGATAGTACCGGTGCACTACAGAGAGCTCGCTTCAGAGTTCGGAAGGAAACTTCTTGTTTCTCTGTCCATTCAAAGGGTACGCCCTTCTGTGTAAGCATGGTAAGCAGCTTGTCTGTTTTGAAGAAGTTATGAATGAATCTCCTATAATAGCCTGCGAGACCTAGAAACTGATGTATTTCAGTGGGTGTCGTTGGGACTGCCCATCCTTCAATGGCTTTGACCTTAGAAGGGCCCACATGTATCCCTTCTTGACTAACAACATGACTTAAATAGTTCACGCTACGGAGCCATAACTCACACTTAGAGAGTTTTGCGTATAAGTTTTCGGTTTTCAGGATTTCCAAGATTTTCTGGAGATGTCGGCTATACTCCTCTTCGCTTTGAAAATAGACTAGGATATCATCGATGAAAACGATCACAAAGTTGTCGAGGAATGGTCGGCAGACTCGATTCATTAGGTCCATCAATTCGGCAGGGGCATTCGTTAGAACGAAGGGCATTACAACAAATTCATAATGTCCATAGCGAGTTAGGAAAGCGTTTTGGGGATATCCTCTTCCCGAACTTTGAGTTGGTGGTATCTAGATTGCAGATCTATCTTAGAGAAATAATTCGCTCCTTGAAGCTGGTCGAATAGATCGTCGATTTGTGGGAGTGGATATCAATTTTTGATAGTGAGCTTATTCAATTCTCTGTAGTCAATACACACCCTAAAGGCTCCGTACTTTTTCTTAACAAAGAGGATCGGAGCTCCCCAAGGTGAGAAGCTGGGTTGGATGAATCCTTTGTTCAAGAGTTCGTTGAGTTGACTAGATAGCTCTTGCATCTCCGTAAGAGCCAACCTATGGGGTGATTTGGCAATGGGTGTAGCTCCCGGCACAAGGTCAATTCGGAACTCAACTTGCCTTTCTGGGGTATCCCCAAGACATCTTCAGGAAAAACATCCGGGAAATCGCAATCCACTGGGATGTCTCGAATGTTGACCTCTTCCTTGGACTTATCCACTATGTGAGCCAGAAAAGCCAAGTCCTTCTTTTGTAGATACTTCTGTGCCTTAATACATGAGATTAGACGAAGGTTCATTCTGGGTTTGTCTCCGTATATAATTAGGGTTTCGTGATTAGGGAGGTGAAGGGGAACGACCTTCTCGTGACACATAATTTTAGCATGGTGAGGGCTCAACCAGTCCATGCCAATAATCACATCAAAACTCCTAATAGTTACAGGCATCAAGTTTATTTGAAAGACGTGATGATTTAAGGTCAGGGTACATCCTACGTAGATTTCCCCAGTTGATTCTATTTTCCCGTGAGCCATTTCCACCATAAAGGTTTCATTAAGCTTCTGGGTTGTTTTAGCAAGTGTTTGAATTTATTACTCACAAAACTTTGCTCTACTCCGGTATCAAACAGGATGCATGCATATGTGTGGTTTAGAGGAAACGTACCAGCGGGATCCTGAATCGCTTCTCCTTGACCCATGGTCAGTACTCTCCCTGCCCTTCTATTCCTAGGGTTGTTGACATTGGTTTAGTTTCGACGGTAATGCCCAGTCTTTCCACATCCATAACAGGTGTGGCCTACCCCGACGTTGTTGTTGTTGTAGTTGCGGTTGTTGTTGTTCTTGTTGTTGTTTCCGTGTTGCTGGTTCTAGGGCAGATAGGTCCTGCAGTATTTTTCCATGTGACCCTTTCAATTGCAATTGATACAATGCATCTCCCTACATTCACCATTGTGAAGAAAATTGCACCTGTTGCACTTTGGGAGATTTCTAGAGTACTGCTTAGGGGCACTCGGAGTGGATGAAACGGGAGCATGCGGTGTGGAGGGAACTTGGGTGGTTACTGCATGAACTATCGCTGTTTGTTTTTTCTTTGATGACTTTGAGCCTTTTCGTCCCTTTCTATTGTTATTCTTTCCTTTCTTGTTGTCACTCTCCTTCTTGCCTTCAGTTTCCCCTGACTTCTCACCCTTCTTGTTGTTGTGGTGCTACAACTTCTTGGCCAACCTCTTGGTACCGTCAAAGGTTTCAGGATTTGCACCTATCACATTTCCTTGAATTGCAGAGGTCAACCCCCAGATGAATCGTTCGATTTTCTTTCCTTCCGAGGTAATCATGCCAGGTCACAACACAGACAGTTCGCTAAACCTTGATATGTAAGCATCGATGTCAGAGTTTCGGACGGTGAGATTCCATAACTCTTGCTCCATTTTCTGAATTTCGCCATGTGGGCAGTACTCGGCCATCAACATTTCTTTCAATTCTGCCCATGGCATGCCATTGACTACGGGAAGAGTCATGGCCTCTACATGTCCATTCCACTAGGTGAGATCTTGATCAACAAATGTCCATGCGGAAAACTTCACTTTCACCTCTTCGGAGCATTCATATATCTCGAACACCGATTCCAACTTTTCAATCCATCTCTTTAGGGTTATCATTCCCCCTATGCCATTAAATTTTCGTGGCTTGGCGTTGGTGAAATCTTTGTATGAGCATGTCTTGGTAGGCCCCTAGTTCATTCTGTTGTTCGAGCTTCTAGCCCCTTGCTCGTTGCCTCCACCATTGTTCCCATTATGGATCTGTGCCCGTGGCATTGTGACTGCCACAAATACAGCTGCTTGAAATGCAATTGAGTTGATTTCTGGTGGTATCGGCTCAGGCTTTCCATGGGAAGGTCGTTGAGGCATCTTTCTGTCATGGAACGGGAATATGTTGAGTGCCTAAAATTTTTGTGAGTTCGTGGTCCTATAAGCTAGGTGTATAGCATGTACTTAAGTAGTTTTCACATATTAACATACAACACAGAAATGTAGCGCATAGCAGATAACAACGTCACAATTAAACATATAATATTTTCCACTAATAATATCCATACATTGATACAAGAAAATTTTCTCAAAAGAGCATATATAAAGAGTACAAAGTTCAGCAGCATAACAACCCTAAGAGTAGTGTAACCACTTAAACATAGAGTCGATGGGATATAGCACAGATCATATAAGCATAATACTAAAGATGGATACGACTAGTCCTATCCATGATGGTGTTGGGTTATGAGCATTCTAACACTCCTAAGTGTACATGCAACTGTAAATACCTTGGATCTATGTTTTCTCTATTATACATGCAAATATGAACATCCAAGGTATTATCCTAATCTAGCATACAAAACAATGGATATAACAAGATAGAATAAATACCTTTTTCATGTAGAAAGTCTTCATGAAGCTTGAGTGCCTAGTGCCGCAAGTGTGACACCTCAAATGGTTCACACAACACCAACTACACTTGGAATAACTTGAGAGAATTCTACACTTCATGAAAATCGGCTAGCCCTTTCTTACTCTCTTTAGTGACCAATTTTGGTCAAGAATAAGCTATTTATATAGTGTTACAATTAGTGTAAACCCTAATTGTCATGACTTTCCATTTCCTTGGATCCATGGGTTCAAATACACCATGGAGCATCCATGGAGCATCATATGGGTTTTGGCCCAACTAGATAATCCATGGAGCACTAGCCCACTATACAAGTATGGATGATTTACACAATCAACCCATATATTTAATTAGTCTTCTTTTGATCACTTAATTAATCCTAGATTAATTCTTGATCAATACTAATTAAATAATCTTATTATTCTTATTATTAATATACTAGAACTTATAATATATTAATAACCATAAGTGTCTTATTTCTCTCATTATAGTCTTATCCAAATGCATGATGCCATGCAACCCAAATGGGCCATGCCGGGTCGTGTCAAGTCTTACCAATTATAGTTATGGACTTAGACATTAATCCAACAGTCTCCCACTTGGATAAGTCTAAAACTAATATTGCGTATGACTTCAGGAACCGATTGGCAATCGTAGCTCTCAAAAGCTTCTGTCGAACTCTGACCTTGTAGATGAACTCTGACCTTTGTCAGTGACTTGTCCATTAGATAAGGGATCATATATTCCTCCATTCTAGATATCATATGGACTTAGACATGGATTATAATCATTCTCTCTGTCCATTTGTTGTTTCCCGATTTCCGATTTATGACGACTGACTAATTGAACAAATCAAATTAGTCCTGACCCGGCCGAGCACTTCCATTTGTCATCATCAAATCATCGAGGGGCCCACAGATATCACTTTTATCCCGAAGGTAAAAGGAATGGATAAACTTCGACTCATATGGCTTGTTCTACTACTTGTTGAATCATACACAAAGGCACGTTTTATAGCACCGAGTTACCAAATGTGTTTTCGTGTAATCAATGTACAACCAACTCATAGTAACAACTCATATCTCTAGGTTTGAAGAATATAAGATATTATCGTCTCATGATCACTCGTGATAAAATCCATGAAGTGATTCCAATGAGCGCGGGTTGAATCCAATACTCAGAACTTATGAGCACTCATGAGTGTTGTAGCCCTTTGTCCAACACCTTAGACCTCTACAAGCCAACCCATGACAATCTTAATTCATATCTACTTCCAACATATGACCGACTGTGGATGGTTTGAATAACTTAGTCATTCCGGAAGAATAACCTAGTTTATTCGGGAAGTCAAAACATGCAAAGTGAAACACAATAATAATTGAATCCAATATGGTATCAAAACCTATGAACATAAATTAAACACCTTTTATTTATCACCATATGATTACATATTATTCATTGTATACTGTTTCAGCCATCAACTTTATTCTTGAATTTAAAACAATAGTTGTCCCATGCTCCAAGCATGTACAATATGTTTTCTAAACACTAGTCATGCCATACACCAAGTATGCATACTATGTTTGTCTATGATCTTTACTTTGTGAACTAGATCAATTGAACATAACTTCAATGATACTCTTTTCACACTCCCAAATCCTTACTTCAAATGCAAGAATTCTAAATTCATGCCATTTATTGAAATCTGTTAGATTCTAAACTTATATGCATTGATCCTCTTGTAACGATTATGCACAAATTCACAAAGACTTGTCAACAATCATTACAGAGTATTCCAAAGGAGATCAACTCCTTGGAAACATACTTCTTGCATTAAGTTTCCTTAATCTTACACAGATTAAAATTTCTGACTTTGAAACATTCCAGATTCATTTTGACTATCACTTCTGAACAAGAGTTGCCTCCTTACAGATTATGCCAATATGGTCCTTCCAAAATTATCACTATACTTCCAACTGTCCTTGAGCAACCAATCTTTGGTAAACCTTAGATTGTCCTCAAAAATTGTTTAATCCTTTTAGTCATATCCAGTTCTAAACCTTTTCCCTTCTTAATGCCCCAGGCATTTGGAAAATTTTAGAAAGGATGAATATAGCACATGTAATCGATCCTATATCCGAAGCATATGGGACACGATTCATGATGTCTCACATAAAGACTAAACCAGTCTTTTGCTATAACATTTCCATTTCTATTTGCCAAGTTCTCATAATTCAGATTATGAAAAGGGATGCCGTAATCATAATCTCGATCCTATATCCGAAGCATATGGGACACGATTCATGATGTCTCACATAAAGACTAAACCAGTCTTTTGCTATAACATTTCCATTTCTATTTGCCAAGTTCTCATAATTCAGATTACGAAAAGGGATGCCGTAATCATAATCGAATTTTAGAACGCAAATAATGGACCCATATACATAATTTCCTTATGTTGAGCCATTCCAACATGAAATTCATATATATATCCTTGACTAAATGATTAAAGCCTCATGATCTAAGCTTATAGATTTGAGATGAAGTATAGTTTCCTCTCCTTTAATTATAGCAAAATCATACACCTTCCTTTAGATAGCACACTTGTGTGTCTAAACAAATATGAAGAGGGATGCCGTAATCATAATGGTTAGACCTTTTTCCACTTCTCACAAGTCCATGTTAGTGTGCCGGTAAACCACACACGCTCCACTAACGACTTTGAGAATGCAAATATCACAATTGCTATCTAGCTAAAATCTACTTAGTGAAAGTGTTTCCTCACCATCATTTTCATGAATCGGAGAGAAACCTTATGACACTTAGATTTAATGGTGTATGTGTTCTTATCCATGTGAATTATCAAAACCATAGTCACAAGACAAGGATAATGACAAATCCAAACTCATATGGACTGAACTCAATCTTAATTTCTTGCCACCTGGCAGCTCAAGGGCCTGCCATTGCTTCCAAGTTGTTTTGCAACCAATTGAGAACTCTAAGAACACATATATGCAAAGCCAACTTTAATTGGAATGGGCACAGAATATGTCAACACGATAGGTTATAAACCTTAAGTTGTGTGCTAGTGAAGAACTTCAGGTTCTATTCTTGATTAGTTCTTGAGACTTTCAAGACCTTTAAGACTCCCACTGTCCTCTTTACCTATAAGACTCCCTTGTCAAACATCCAAGAGATAGTGTGGATTCTAACCAAGACAAACACGTCACACAATTGGCCTAAGTTGGTCTTTGTTTTATCCAAAACATCACAACTTACCAATTTCAAATGTACAAGAGTAGAAAATTTTTACTCTTACATTTGACAAGTGTTTTAAAGCTTCTTTGAGACATGTCACTCAAGTTACAATCTTGGAGAATGACTCTAAGAATTGTTTTTGGAACGAAGTATGAATCATCTTCTTGATTCAACCACTTCAACAATTCATAGTTCCTCTTCTTAGCTATAAGAAATCACTTAAGGGAAGAATTGTGATAAGGTCTCTAAATCATTAAGATGATCATAAAACTGATACGAAAGTACTCTCCCATCTTTTTAGATTTGAGAAACTTCTATCCTTCTGCCTAATTTGATTCTTCTTATTCGCTCTGCCTTACATTGGAACCTTTTTCCAATGTCTCAGAATTACACTTAAGCTTATAAGTATAACCATATTTATTGAACTTTAGTAAATTATGATGAATAATCTTATTGATCTTTTGTGGTGGACTTGACCAGTGCACAAGAATGTGTACTCGAACCGTTAGTCCTTTACTTGACTCACACATCCATGTGAACAAGTAATTAGTCTTAATTTTCCAATACTTCAAAATTCTCATTCATCATGCTATACAACTTGCATGATTCCAAGTTCCGGTCCAATTGAGACTTGGGTGATGAGAATCTTTCCTTATTTGGTAAATTTAGACATTACCACAAATGAAGGAATCAACTTCATATTTCTACTCTTGCTATTAATGGAATCATATAAGCAACAATTTTTCCTCAAATGCCATTGTAAGGATATTTTAAAATAAATAAAATCAAAAATTTTCTTTTATTTTAAAACTATGAGGAAAAACTTAACCTTACAATCCATATGAAAACCTGTTGTTATCTATTCCTAAGCAATATCTGATAACTCCTAAGAAGTAGCTCAACAATCCGATCTTCAAACTATGCGATAGAAATCCATCTATGCGATCAGATTCAACATATTCTTTCTTTAAGTTTCTTCACTTTTTCTTTGATTCTTAAAACATTACCATGTGACCCAGTCGCATCATGTATCAGGAATCTCAGAATAGAAACTTAATAGTGTTAGATAGTGGACTTTACCTGAAGTAGAGTCAAACTTATTGACTTTAACCTCCTTAGGTAAATTTGGCAGCTTCGCAACCAATGCCCCTTCCTTTGGCAATATAAACATATGGACCCTTTGATAATGGTACATGGGACTATCGCATACTTAGTTTTTCTCTTTACCATTTGGTCAACCGAGTTGACTATGGCCGATCCCTTTCCATTGGGAAGAGAATGCTTTTCTGGATTTCCTGCGTCACTATTGTCAATGTCCATCAAGTTTTAAGGAAGTTGATCTTAACAAATAGATAAGATCATTAAGGGTCTTGTCATAGTCTGTTTCATAGGTGTCCCAAAGGAACTCACTATGTGACTTAGAAAGTGATTTAACCACCAACTTTCTCAAGACTTTGACACCTAACTCTCCCGGCTTGTCAATATGTGACTACATCTCCAAGATGTGCCCACACCTAGACCTTGCCTTGCCAATAGGGCTTGAGTGATCGTAAACTTTTCAAGAACTTGTGGTTTAGGGAGAATAATTGGAGGAGGTGAAAGAACTATGATTTCCAAGGGACATCATCTTCATTAGGAAAGCTTGTTTCAAGAGATTTGGGAAGATCATAAACGACTAAACCAGACATCTTTTGGGAGATATTCAAGATAGTTGATTTAAAGTCCTTAATATGACACCCAATATGAAATATTAAGGCTAGGACCCAACAAACTATTTTATAACATAGAAGACGGATGCCATAATCCAAGCTATAAAATATTTGAAGGTAGGTGAATGACGATTCACCAATTTCCACCAAGATAAACGAAATGTATTATTAGGTTTTAATTGGATTTGAAACTCCTAGATTGTGAGAACCGTCAAATTTCGGTCAAGTCAAAGTCAACTAAAGTCAGCAAGTCAAACCATTTGACTCAATTTGCCCATGAGTACTAAGATTCACACTAAGAAACTTCTACATAACTTCTATTCTAGTGAGAAATCATAAAACAAAAAGTGCGAACATCTAGATCTCCTTAACCTAAAACTGTAGTACGTGGCGAGCCAAACCGATAAAGAATTGATGCATACTCATCGGGAGTGTGTAAGATCCTTAAACAAGGCTTAACAGGGTTTACAAACCATGCATTGCGATGTCGGACACTCACAATTGTCACACATGGATCCTCTCTCAATCGTTTTCACTCTATCTCTCTCTATGTCAAATCTCTCCAAGAATGTCGAATCTCTCCCAAATCCCTCTAAGTATGTGAAATCTCTCTCAAATATCTCTCTGTATTAGAAATCTCTCCAAGAATGTCAAATCTCTCCCAAATCTCTCCAAGTATGTGAAATCTCTCTCAAATATCTCTCTGTATGAGAAATCTCTCCAAGAATGTCAAATCTCTCCCAAATCTCTCCAAGTATGTGAAAACTCTCGCAAATATCTCTGTGTATGAGAAATCTTTCCAAGAATGTCAAATCTCTCCCAAATCTCTCCAAGTGTGAGAAATCTCTCCCAAATCTCTCTCAAAAGTTTCCTGTAACTTGTTGGAATCATTCGGGTCATTCCGACCCTTAACCGGGTCAAAAACGGCTTAAAACGGGGTAAAAACCGAGAAAAATGGACATTAGGAACCAAAACCTCTCGAGAAGAGAGAAGCCTCTTAGGACCCGAAGGTCCTCTTAGGGACCAAGAGCAAGGAGGAGGCGAACCCTCCTGAGCCGAAGGTCCTCTCAGGGCCGAACCTCGCCCAGGAGGAACCGAACCCGAGAGCAAGGAACCGAACCTGAGAGCAAGGAACCGAAACCGAACCGAAGGTACTGTTCACTAACCGAACCGAAGGTACTGTTCACTACAGTCCGTTCGGTTCTGACTTCTCGCCTTTCATCGCCGGACCGAACCCTCGCCTTCGCCTCTCACTTCCGGTTCGCGCCTTCTCGTTTCTCACCTCCTCGCCCCTTCGTTTCCCTCTGTTCGTTTCCGGCTACAAACCTCAGCATGGACCGAGTCTCGGCCTAGGGACCGAACCTCGGCCTAGGACCGAGAGGTCTCGCTGGGAACTCATTTTCTCCCGGTTTTCGCATAGTTTTGCGTTTAAGGCCCGTTTTTAATTATTTTAACGCGGGATTTTCACCCAAAATCATATTTTAACATAATAAACCCTAAATATTCACAATTTAATCATATTTTCATAAAAATCTTTATTTAAATAATGAAAGCAAGTGGGTAAAGTTCAAATATGTGGAGTGTTGACTTTGCTTTACCTTATGACACAAGCAACCACTCCCACACCCACTCTATGACCAGCCACACCTCCCCACCTTACCTAGGTCACATCAATGTCCTTTCCACTCAATTATCACTCTTTCCCACGTTTTTGAGAGCTGAATATTCATCCTCTCTCCTCACTTCTCTCATTTGCTCTCATTTCACAAGAAGATCAAACTCTTTCCTCTCTCACTTTCTCTCTCTAGAAATTCGAGATTCAAGAGCTGATCTTGAGTTTTTCCTCCATATTTGGTAAGCATAATCCATTCTCTTTATGATTATCTCACTTATTTCCACTCAAATCATGGATATCTTACACAAACTCCATTATATTTATGTTAGAGCTTCGAATCTTCAAGTGATTCTTCAAGTGTTCTTGGGTTGAACACTTCTCCTCTTCAACACTTATCTACTGAAATCACTCAAGGTGAGTTCATACCCCTACATTTTCATGTTTTCTCAATTTTTCAGGGGGGGGGGGGGGGGGAATACAAGTTAAAACACTAAGAACATAACTAAATTTTTCTAACAGCCTTCATCAGAAAAGTTCAACTCCATTCACGGACTGTTTTGGGCAACTTAAACATTTTTGTTTTCAAAACTGTACAAGGTTCAAATAGTTCAAGTTTTTAGCTTTAAAATGGCTACTTGCACATCTCCATATGATTTTTCTACAATTTATGGTGATTTTTACAAAACTGCCTATGATTTCAAACAACAATCCGGACCAGTCTGTGATTTTGGACTTTTTCACCCAAGTTGGAGGTCATTAAAAATTGTGATAAAAATTATGAGTAAACTAGACACGTTTTTTGAACTCTCAGAATTTACGGATCTAGTTTTCGACTTCGTATCATTTTTCTATGATTTTTCCAAAAACATGGCAGAATGGCTAAAGTTAGCCAACAGCATGTAAATATCATAACACTTTGTATTATGTTGAGCAAAGTGTATAATCATAAGTTTTAATATTTGAATGTGTTTCCTTGTTAGTTTATCATTATGAACTGAAACTAAGACATTCATATTAAATATTATTTATTCATTTTGGAACACGTATTACTTAACTATAAAAAGTATAGTTTGAATATATTTATAACACTAATACATTTCCATAAAAGGGTTCATACATATTACATACATTTTAGATAAACTATAATAGGTATAGTTTATGATACATCACTCAACACACTCGTACAAAAAGGGTACATTCATACAAGAAAGATTTATATTCACACACATTTCATGTAAATTTGTTAATCTAAAGTTTGATAAATTCACAACACTAATACATTTCCATAAAAGAGTTCATACATATTACATACATTTTAGATAAACTATAATAGGTATAGTTTATGATACATCACTCAACGCACTCGTACAAGAAGGGTACATTCATACACGAAATATTTATATTCACACACATTTCACGTAAACTTGTTAACCTATATTGTGAGACTCTCTCTCTCTCTCTCTCTCCTCGTACGTCCGAGTGCGGGATATAATTCCTGGTAGTTATAATCAGAATCTCCTTGAGGGAGAACGTGATACTTGTATATAGATCTATATTGGGTTTGACACCCCACACCTTGCTGCTAGCTACAGTTGGACCTGCAGGTCTACGGGTGACAAATGTCATTTTATTTTTCGCGACATTGAGAACGTCGTGGCAGGTTCACATAGTCATAGTATGATTATAGCGACTCACATAGGGATATAACAATCCATAAGTTTACGGGATTTTATTTTTAAAACCTAAATGAGTTTTATGTCGATTTAAAATCACCTTTTTATCTCTATGAGTACAGATATTACTGTAAACTTTTGGTTTTGGTAGTTACGACTACACATCATTTGAAATCACATTTATACTTTTAAGTATGGTCAATACTTGTTATTTCTCGGTCCTCTAATTTAGGACTACATATATATAAAGTATTAACGAACATGAGAACATACAGAAATTTCATTTAATTCAAACGCGTCCATGTCCATTTAAGTGCATAATATTTTCTATTAATAAGAAAGGTTACTTATACATTTTGGTCTTCAGTCACAAGACTACATTACGCAGATTTTAAAGAAAATATCGGATTTTCTGGATACATATTCTAACGCTTTTACAAGGAAAACGATTTACTTTTCCAACGAAATCTCTTATGAACTCACCAACCTTTGTGTTGACACTTTTCAAAACTACTTGTATTCTCAGGAATTCAGTGAAAACAGGAAATCAACAACGTTTTGAGGATGGGACGATAAATCGTCAAACAGTTCATTTTGTATTATAATGTAATTGATGTGAATCATGTAAACATGTGCTTTGATGTAACGTTTTCAATTATATTTGTGTCGGTTGTATTTACTTCGAACACTATTATACTCATTGTTGTGATACTCTACATGAAGTCGTCCACCCCCGGACGTTTCCGCCATCCTTGGTTTGGGGGTGTGACAGATTGGTATCAGAGCATTGTTTATAGTGAACTCAGTATATCAAACCACATAAGATATACAAACTATAAATACATTGGGACTAAGTCTCTGATTTAAAGTTTCAAAACAACTATACTTTTAGAAATAAATAGTTTCTTATTAAAGGTATACATGCATACATACGTATTAAGGTCAGCACCACTCTAGAACAAAACAAAAGTAATGATTGTTGAATATCACAGGTAAGCTCGGGGATGCATGGTCAGTCCTGGGAGTGGCATAGCCTGATCAACTATGCTGGTCCGAGGAGTGATTAGTACATGCCCAAGGATAGTTGTGATATGGCAACAAGTCTAAAACTTACCAACACTACCACAATGAGAACAATAGAATAGAACATGAGTTTAAAATACTATAGGAGTATTTTGTAATATCATAACTTATATGAAAACTAAATAGATCCTTAATAATAGGTCTATAGTCCCTAAGTGGATACTTAAGGTTACATATAACTTAGAAATTATAGACTTAGAATTTGTGGTCATTACTTTACTTCCTTTTCCTTGTTTGGATGTGGATCTAGAGTGGGATCACTTATTCAAAGGTCTATCATATCTTGTTATATGTAATTAGTGTGCACTATGTCATTATAGAAGTAACTAATAAGGATTACCCCCCCTATAAGTAATTGATAATAGAGTTAGACGCATAGTACTTATCTCCTCCCCTTCTATTCTCGCAAATACGGCATAGCAAAATCCTACTTAGCGGACGACCCTTACTTTCCTAATCTGAACTCGAGGAATGGTGAATGATTATGAGAAGAATCATAAGCGGGACCGGAGGTAATCAATCCTCCATGCATAGCAAGGGTTCCGTGAACCGTTTCGACTATAACGAACCCGTGAACCGTTGGGCAATCGTGATCGAGGGTTGAATGTCGACAACAATGAAAACAACCACCATGTGGAGACCAACGAGGGTGCTATGACCTCAACCACGGGGGACCGACGGACAGAGCCCTCCCGGCAAAGACCCGGCGGATCACGATCATCAGGGATTAAAACAAGAAGACTACAATCTGAGTTCAGAAAACTGCGCACTACTATAGACCCCACCATCTCATGTACCCGTGACTCAGAATTGTACTACTATTCCCGAGACCAACTCTCTTTTTAGGACCTTATCGCCACTCGTGAAGAGGAAAGAGAGTAACAGGGTAGGACACACATCATTCAAGGAAAGGATGATTGTAGCCAAGCGTTGATTGGCAAAGCTACAAAAATTGCATCGACCTTGCCTCAGGCATCATAAGGGATGGATCATCGTAAGTAGAGTTCATGCCGCTCACCAGACCTAGTAAATTAGCTCCATAAGTATGCGTTGGTGCTACTCTATTGTAAGTAAAATCACGACACTACAAATTAAGTGATCATATTAATCAAGAAATCTATCTACTATCAAAACCGCCCATGCACAAATGTGATGTAGACCTGCATCGAGGTCAAAATTTTCACTGAAACCATGAGTCATATTAACAGGATGGGTTTAGGATGTACCTAACAGACTCGAAGGACTATCTAGCCTTAATTATATAACTAAGCATACATCAATAGGTCGTGATAAGGACCTAGCTTGGGTCAAGTATAAGGTTTCACTTGGAAACAGAACTACTAAAATACATGAGTTTATTATACAAAGAATCTCGTTATAAATTGCTTTCAGAACACCCTAAACAATTGAACATTGATACAAATCGATATGAGATAAACTTAGTTAGAAAACTCGCGACATATAGCCATCCTAGAAACTCATTATCGTCTCACCTTTAAGCATTTGTTGAGAAGTTTCTTCTTCATAGACCTATGGGTGCGATCATACTAGCACTAATGCACCGGACCCCCTCAAAAATTCCTCAGCCAAGTGTGTTCGGACAAACATGATTCTAAGAGGAGTAAAGCTTAACGTCCGTATGAAACCTACTCCTACCTACTGCCATAACTCTATCTCGGGAGCGTTAGCAGAGACACTAAGGATAGTACAGTAATGTGCAAAAATTTATATGCGCAAATATAAATTGTAAGGATGCACTTAAGACAATCATTTCCACTAACGAAGTCGTTTTTCTTCATGAATCAGAGCTATGTCTTCACCAAGAGGCAACAAACCAACTAGTAAGACGCCAACACTTCAGATAGACGCTGCTACATTTCAAGCTGCAGTCACGGCAGCCGTGGCAGCCGTCATGGTGCATTTCAATACTAACAACATCAACAAGGGTGGAAGCGATACTTACAATACAAATTGTGGTAACAATCAGGGACACCAATGGGTACCTACCAGCAAAAATTCATCAGGCTACGAACCTTCAAACAAGAAGAGAAAGTTTTGGGACATGAAAAAGCGCCACCAATCAAAGGGATACACTAAAAGACAACAGCCTAAGGCCGCCTCTACCATTACAACAATAGTCATGACAAATGCCTCGACACTAGCCTCGGGGTCTGCCACCCAAATGCCTGCCAGACCATATGAGGGATCACTCCCAAAGTGCAACAAATGTGGCTTTCACCACCATGGAGCTTGCCGGGAGATGCACTGTAAAAACTGCAACTGGAAAGGGCATACCGTTCGTTTCTGTAGGGCCTTGGCCCATCATCTCCCTTCAATCAACTGCACCAAGGTAGGCCCAGTATGCTACCTATGCGGTGAAACGGGACACTTCAAGAGAGAATGTCCAACTGAGAAGAACGACGAAGGAACAGTAGGAATGTGATGAACACACCAACAGGAGCAGCAAGGGAACCATGTTAGGACTTTTGTAATGTTCCCAACAACAATACGTTTAAGTACTATATGTTTGTAATGAATTTGGTACGCTTACTAAAGTAACCTTCCTTCTAAAAAGTAGCTAAAATATTTTCTCTCTCATACAAATCAAACCAAAGACATTCATATGTGACCTTAGGAGCATTACTTGTAAGTTGTAATGACCTTGTCCATACATCGGGGTTAATTTAAAATCAAAATACTTAAGTCTTGAAATAGATAATTCCATCCTGACTCCGATTCCATGTCTAGTATTAGGGGTTGAGTGGGGTCACCCACTCGACAAATTTCACGATGTCAATTTACATACGACAATCATATACCGCTCGATCGTAAGGAGACCTGTCAGGAATCATGATATCAAGTATCATTACTGGCTATCGAAAACACACCCACTACCAGTGCTAGACACTGTGGTATGAATTATCTACAATAATCATAACATCAAACAAAACGGAACACACAGAAAAGAAATACATGACACTCTATCACTCTAGTGATCTCTTCCTTCGAATACAACTATCTCATGTTATCTAAAAAAAGATAGTGTTGTCGTATTCCAATTTTGATTGATATTGCCCTTGTCTTCCTGATTAAACGACTACAAAAGGGCCTTTCGCCTAACCCCTGAATATCGAAACTATCGTCTCTCATAAACATCCAGTACGGACCATTGGGTCATCTCTCGCTGTGGAACTCTAAAACATGAACCAGAGGAGTGTCATACTTCCCGAAGCCTTATCACATGTATTTACAGGAGACCTTCGGGAATGTCACGCATGTATCAGACAAGATTCAAGCATAGAAGCTTGGGACAGATATGGTACGAGTCCTGCCATGAGCTTCGGACTAAGGTTGCCCAGAAGGACGAGTAAATGTCCTGCCATTGAAAAAGTCATAGTCGATTGAAAAAGTCATAGTCGGGAGGTAACGGTTGGCGCCACAAATCATCTCGAACACCACCACTTTATTGACGACGTTTGGACTACAACCATCCTTTTGAAGAACCTCCTCCTGGAAGTCGATTAGCAGAAGACGAAGACCGGTGTCTAGGATTTTCTGATAAATCCCAACTTTTCCAGGAAGGGGGGACGTGATAGAAGAACCGGGCGATGGGAACTCCACACCGTCCAAAGGAGAGAGACCATAGGTGCTCTCAAGCGGTTGATACTCAATTGCAGAGGGAAGAATTCCCGGGGGACTCGCCATAAGAGAAAAGATAGGGAAATGGAATTAGGGAAGAAGAACAACAAAGGGAAGGAAGCATAAATGAGAAAGCACAATAAACGCCCTTATAAGAAAACCGAAAGGGCGCGATATTCAAAATGTCTGACACGGTGACGTAACCGTTGGCCATCATGAGCGGTCATGTCGTCATTAAAACCGGAATGGCAGGCAAACAGGGAGTCGACACGTGTAGAGTAATCAAGTCCAAAATGCCATAACTAGCGCTGCAATGCTACGACTATCGGACTCGGGGACTTTATGATGTGCCTAAGCTAGCACGGAAGAGTCACACCCGGTCAAGGAACCTGGCGCACTGGCCGAGCCAAGCTCAGCGGGCTCAGCACCAGCCAGTGCCCCTAAGAGCAGGGCGCCCTAGCGAAAGGCTCGCGCCCGCCAGGGACGCTCTCGGTGCCAGGACAGAGTCGCTAGGTATAAAAGGGCACACACATGAGCTCAAAAGGTAAGTAATCTTCTTCCAGAAACACTCACATAAAACCTAAACCTATCTAACTTGACTGTTAGAGCGTCTTTCCAGGAGCCTCCTCCCGGGAAACGGCTGACGGCCTCTCTTTCTTGTGATCTTGCATAACCCACTCGGAATCCACCATAAGAGCTTGGAAGGATACAATAGCAAGGTGCTCATCATATATATATATATATATATATATATATATATATATATATATATATATATATATATATATATATACCCCTCTGTCCCAAAGTTATTGTCCACAGACAAAAAAAACACACACACACACAGATTAAGGAGGCATTAATTACCACTAAGTTTATACAATAAAATTATATTTTTGTTACTACTTTGCATGTTCCATTAAATGCTTAGTTGGTTAAGTAATAATGAGAACCAAAAAAATGTTAAGAATCTAAAAAGTTATATTTTTAGCTTATAAAACGTATACATGTCTTTTTGTCAAATATATGTTTGCAAACTACATAAAATGCATTTTTGTCTATCAATAAAAAAGAATTGCATAATGGTAAATATCTAGAAATAAAAACCTAAATATTTAATTCTAACATCCTATTGTGCTTTACAAGATCTGATGTTTTTTTCATTTACAACAAAACTCAGTAATTCAAAACTGTCTCAAACATCTCTCATATCCTTCCACGGCTACAAGATCACCGCGTCTGGCAGACGACCACCGCAGTTAGATCGTCGCCGCTGCCGTCAGTGTCCCAACCTCAGTCGCTTCTTGACCAAATCGCTGACTTACCGTCACTTCATTCCTCCTTTGTGAACATCAGATATGTTCAGATCAACACACCGCAACATCATCGACGTCAAACCACCGACCCGCCGACCGCCGTTGATTTTGCTCCAACAAAAACCACTGATACTCACATATCTAAAGCTTGAGATGACGAGGTTCTCTGATTTGATGTGTGGTCCGGTCTGGATCTTCGTATCTAGGCCTTCGACTTCCAAATATGATGGAGCATGAGAAACCTTAGTTGATCTTCTTTCTTCAATTGACATCCTCTACAATTTAAGATCTTATGTCGATCTCTAGTGATAGATCAACAATTTATGACAACAGGTATACGCTTTTTGCCTCTAGATCTAGGATTTATTCCTCTCGATCTACAAGCTCCAACTAGATTGAGGACCCAATCTCAGACCATCATCAACGACCGCCATCAATGAGCTCTCGCTACTATAGTGACACACCATTAACTCACATTTATTTTCTTCTTTCTGATATCTCTGGTGAAATACATCAGGTATGTCGATTTTTATTCCTTCTATTAAACTGTGAATTTAATTTTTTAATCTCTCATTTTTTGTTTACTTTTGTTAATCGTTTTCCCACTGTTATTAAGTTATGAATCCAATTTTGGTTTCTTATTTGTTAATAATATTTACACAAAATATGTTAGTCACATTTTATGTAGGGGTGACAATTCTCGACCCAACCCGTAACCCGATATTGACCCAACCCGAAAATAGACAGGTTTGGGTTGACATTTTGACCCGCCAACCCGTCAACCCGCCAACCTATTTATTTCATGGGTTGGGTTGGGTTACCTGTTTGGGTTTGTGAGTCAACCCGATAACCCGTATATATATATATATATATATATATATATATATATATATATATATATATATATATATATATATATATATATATTACATTTATACAAAATAGATATATTTAAATATTAGTGAAATATGATTTTCTTCCTTATTCGTAATATTTCGTATCATTGTATTCATTCCGTATTCGTATGTGGTTAGTCGCGTTTACGGTAACCTAATCAAAAAAGAAAAAAAAAACATGTCATTTTTAGATATTCACGAGTCACGAACGAAGAACGCATCCACTTTGTATGAATGTTTTCATTTTTTCAATTTTGTTTGTATGTTAATGACTTTATGAATTTATGTTGAAAACCTCTTTTTTTATGTTAATTAGTTTAATCACTTTATGTTGAAAAAATCTCATTTTTAAAAATGCATTGCTTATTTGTTAAACGGGTTATATGAGTTAGGTTCGACACACTTACTTGTGAACCCGCAAACTCATTTACTTAAACGGGTTATATGAGTTGGGTCGGGTTGAAGTTTTTAACCCACTAACCCATGACATGCCAACCTGCCAACCTATATATTATATGGGTTGGGACGTTGGCTTGAGTTTATATTTTTTGACCCGCGAAACCGTCAACCCGTAACCCGTCAACCCAAACCCAACCCAATTGCCAGACCTAATTTTATGTTTTATGGTTATTTTGTTGTGAATTAAATTTGGATGTTTGTATTATGTTAGTGTTTTCACGAAAAAATATTAGCTTAGATTTATCTAAATTGTGATTATGATGTTTTAATGTTTCAATTATTGTATAGTTATGTTATTGTTAGTTTTAAATATAATTAATAAGAAAATATAAGTTTTAAGTTGTAAATGCATTAATTTTTATAAGTTTTAAGCAGTGAATGAGTGATTTTTATAAGTTTTAAACTACAAATGTATGAATTTTTATAAGTTTTAAGCTGTGAATGCATGATTTTTTATATATCTAATTGTTTCAATGAAAGAAATAAGTTTTAAGCTTTGAATGCATGGTTTTTATAAGTTTTAAGCTGTGAATATATGTTTTTTTTATATAGATCTTACTGCTTCGATGAAAAGCATAAATTTTAAACTGTGAATGTTGTGAATACATATTTTTTTTTTAAAGTTTTATATGTTTTATGTTAGTGTTTTTGGAACTAGCGTTAATTTAGGGTTTTAAATTATTATTAATGTTTCATTTATTGTTTAGCTATGTTAATATTAGTTTTAACTCATATCATTAAGATCTATGTTTTAAACTGTGAATACATGATTTTCTATAAGTTTTAAGTTGTACATACATAGTTTTTTTTATAAGTTTTAAGTCGTGACTGCATAATTTTTATACATATTAGATTGTTTCAATGAAATACATAAGTTTTTAGTTCTGAATGCATGGTTTTTTTAAGTTGTAAGCTATTATGCATTATTTTGTATACATATCTAATTGCTTCAATGAAAAGCATAACTTTAATGTATGAATGCATGATTTATTATGATTTTATATAATTTTGAATAAAGTATATATAAAATTTAAACTGTGAATATTTTTGTAAATAAACTTTGAAAGAAGCATTACCTTGTAGATCTTAAGGTATAAATGTAAGTTTTAAGTGGTTGTGAATGTATAATTTTTGTGCATAAACTGTGAATTTATTATATTAAGCTTGAATTTTGTACAATGAACGGTGAAATGATTGTATTAAGTTGTGAATGATTATATTACGTTGTGATTTTTAATGAATGTCTTGTTAAAATATGAATGATATATGAATTCTTGTATTAATTTTCTTGTGAAACTATTTATTTTTTGTGTTGTATAACTATGTAAGAATATATTAGTTTTTATAACTATTTTGCGTTAAACTCCGAATAAATGAATTAATTGGTTTAATAAATTGTGAATATAGTATTAAAACTGTCAATCAATGGTTTTATGTACATATTTGATTTGGAATGAAGGATGGTTGTGACGGTATCACACTGGTTGGAGGTGGCTTGTGTAGTAGTAGTTGGTGGTGGTGGTATACTTTAGATTTGACTTCTATAAATATGTTAATTAGTATACAATTAACTATATGTTATGATTTTTATGTATTAAACTAAAAATGGACTATATTAAGTTGTATGCTTTATATAAATTTTATGCTAAAATATGAATGAATGCATGAAAATATTAAACTTCGTATTAGTGAATTATGTTTATTAAACTGTGAATATTGTATTTTATATTGTAAAAATTTCTTATATTAAATACTTTTTTAAAGAAATCTACAATTTAGAAAAAAGAAAATTGATTTTTTCAAGACATAATTCTATTTTTTCACTAAAATGTTGTATATTTTAGCTGGAAAAATAAAAAGTATTAACAAAGAAATTGAAACTAGAATGTTTGTTCTATTAAGTAGTGAATACGATTAGGAAAAATGTCACTGAATTAAATGTTAGTCTGACGGCGATTTGGTGGTGGCATGGCGGTGGTTCGACGACTGTCTGAGGATGGTTCGGCCACAAGTGAAAAGTAATTTGTAAACTAGGTAATGAAAAAGTTTAATACAATATAAATATTGGATTTGTCCAAAATGCCATTAATAATAACATTTAAAAAATTCTTAAGGTTCTTAGTCTTTTTGAGTTCTCATTTGAACCACTTCCTATATATATACTAGACAAATTCTCGTGCGTTGCACAACACATGTTAAATATATATTGTTAGAATATTCAAAAATATATGTTTATAATGGTTATGTTATTGACGTAAACTTTAACATTATATATATATATATATATATATATATATATATATATATATATATATATATATATATATATATATATATATATATATATATATGGATCAAATGAGAACACCTAAAAAATTGAGAACGCGACAACAAATCTAAACCATCTAAATATTCAAATCTAAGGATATTATCAGACAGACCATTTACGTAAATTCTGAAATTTTTTGGTATTAAAGTGTATCTTTGAAATGGTGAAAAGGATATTACAGGAATTACAGCTTTAGGAACATTAATTAATTCCTATAACCTCTTAATCACTCACATATTTCCTTTAATTTCTCATCATTCTCTTTGTCTCTCTTTGAAATCTGGGGCATGCCACCATCTTTATCTGAGAACATAATCTATCCACAATCATCATCTCATGTCAAAACCATCATCGTCCCTCCTCCCTGATCTAAATTTCATCACTGGCATACTTTCGCTTCCCCCTCTTCTTATCTTCTCGTTGCTGCCCTATGTTCTCGCGCCATCGTCATCGTGAAAAAAATAACCAGAATAAGGTTTAATGAGGGAGACTGCTTCGAGGCATAGAAGAAACAATCAAGGAGTTTGTTTGAAATAGCACATGCATCGATGACTGATCTGCATTGTTGCTGACAAAGCACGACGGAATGAGGGCTACTAGCGGCGACCATGATGATTTCTTGGTGAGTAGATAAACCCTTGTTCTCCATTTACACACCAGCCCTTTATTTATTGGTTCTAATTCATCTCATACCGACCCTTATAATCGATGGAAAAAATATAGCTACACAAAGTTGTAATATGATTTGAAGGAAACGCTAATGCACGAAACTTGCTTGATGAAATGTGTGAGAGAGATCTGGTGTCTAAACTCAATGATATATGGGTATTTTCATATTTGTTTTTCTGGGTTCCTTTGGAATTGTTTGAGCAGATGGAAGGTGAAGGATTTGAGCTACATGAGAATGAAAACATATATTATGTTCTATCATTTTTTAGATGTAAATTATATTATGTTTAACTATACTCATTTGTGAATAAGAATATATTAATTTGTGAATATATATGTATTCATTTGTGCACAATTGATAAAATTTACATGATTTTAATTTCAATTTATGAAAAAAAAAAACATTGGATTCATGTTTGTTTATGTCTAGTTTTTTAATACAAATGTACATTCATTTGTGATTGTGAATATAAGTGTATTAAATTCGGATGAAGTGGTATAAGTTTTTTGAAGAAAAAAAAATAATTTTTGAATACAAGTGGATTCATTTGTGATTTAAGATGTATTGGTTTGTTTTTTAAGAAAAAAACGCACCTAATTTATTTTTGGGAAAATGATAAAACAAATATATTTCATTAACTAAAAAAAACTATTAATTTTTTTAGGTGATTAAAAATCATTATCCCTAGATTTTAGAAAATCATTAATTAATATTAATATGTTGCAATTTAATATAAATACAAAGTTACTAATTTACCTTTATAAAATGATTGGTCCATAACTGTTCTCGCGTTCTTCCTTTTAGGTATTCTCATTTGATCATTCCCCCCTCCCCCCCCCCCCCCCCCGCCCACCCCCCCCCCCACACACATACACACACACACACACACACACATATATATATATATATATATATATATATATATATATATATATATATATATATATAATCTAAACTATTTAGAACAATAATATTCATTGACATCAACCCACTTTCCTCGTTAATAGAATTAAATATAATTATCTATTTAGTATTATTTTGAGTAAATTACACGAATGGTCCCTGTGGTTTGGGGTAATTTGCATGTTTGGTCCATAACTTATTTTTTTTAACTCGGAAGGTCCCTACAGTTTGTTTTTGTTGCATATTTGGTCCTTGTCTTACCTAAAAAGATTTTTTTCCCTTGATTTTTTAACTTATTTAAATAAGGTGGCGAGGTAAGGTAAGGTAATGTAAGGTGGAAGTGGGGTGGGGGTGTGTTTATTTAAATAAATAAATAAATCAATGACAAAATAGTCTTTTTAGGTAAGACAAGGACCAAACGAGCAACTTAAATAACCTGCAGGGAACTTCCGAGTTAAAAAAATAAGTTAGGGACCAAACGTGCAGATTATACCAAACCATAGGGACCATTCGTGTAATTTACTCTATTATTTTAACAATTGTTATGATTGATTAATTAAATTTTTTACTTATGTAATTATTTTCTAATTTTATTAATGATGTTCATTAATTTTAAACCACTTATTATTATTAATAAGTTAAAGAAGACTTTTAAGAAACACTTAATATTATTATTCAAATATAAAACATATACTAAATAATAAAGTGATAAGATTGATAATTTGTATTTCAAAAGAGAGTTGCATGGATAATATGTCATATTCATGATTTTTATAATTTGATTTTATTATTTATAACTATTATTCGTTAATTTTAAACCACTTATTATTATAAATAAGTGAAAGAAAACTTTTAAAAAATACTTATTATTAGACTTAAAATGTTAAACATATACTAAATTATAAAGTGATAAGATAGATAATTAGTATTTTAAAATAGACTTATATGGATAATATGGGTAATATGAGATATCTATGATTTCTAATTAGTTATTACTTTGATGCAACACAAACATACAAACATATATACAATATTTAATTAAATATTATCTATATCACATTCTATAATATATGATCAATAACATGAATCTAATCTAATTTACATTAAAATTTCAACCATAACATACAATGATTGCCTTAAAAAAATACATAAACCAAGAAAAAAAAGAAGTAGTATATAACAAAATTACAAATTAAAAACTTTAATATAATAACATGGCTCAAAAATGGTCTAAAGCCCCCAAACCAAGACAAAAATCTTTAAACTTGTTTTCCTTGTGAATTTTGTATGTGATTGGTATTTGTGTGCCAACTCAAACAGATTGACATTTTATAGTAGAATATCCATTAATTGCTTATTAAACATATTATATAAGTTATAAAACATTTAAATGGTTAATTATTATTAAGAGACTTTTGAGTGATATTCATTAAAATGGGAGGTTTCAAATGAATATGTATTGAGTAAAAATGCTTCATGAAAGTTTCAAATGCATGAGGTGATAGGAAAAATGTATCATTTATAACTATAGTATGATATATATATATATATATATATATATATATATATATATATATATATATATATATATATATATATATATATATATATATATATACCTCAACCATTAGAATCTCTATCACAGAGATATGAAGATTATTTACAACTTATTTCTATTTGAGATTATTTATAACTTGTTATTTTTCTTTAATCATCTAAAACTATAGAGAACATAACATATTTAAGTCTTATTTTCTTACAATTAACAACTATCCAAGGTTTACAATTAACAACTATCCAAGGTTCTTTGAACAATTGTTATATGATGTATTATATTGTCTCCCCTCTTATTCTTACTATTTGCAAATCTAGTGGCTGCTTAATAATAACAAACACTTTCAAACGTAGTATGTCCTTAAAAATGACGAATGAGGGACCTTGAAAAAAATGTTTCAAATAGATATGGATACCTATTTTATTATTGATTATTTTTAAAAACTGGATATATAGGTAGATTTTGAATCTTGCGGTGGCTCTTGTTGTGCAAATCCACAAGTTTCTTAGTGTGGATTTTTCAACAAGTAAATATATTCTAGGCGCAATTTCAGATGGTAGTTCTGTATTAGTTACTCTTGACTCCTGATCTGAATGGCAATAAGACTTGTGTTGCCCTTTCTTATCTTTCCTCTTTCCATCTTCTTCGGTTACTTAGGAGATAAGACATGTACTTCCTATGTCCATGTCGATCACCTCTTATGCCTAGGGTGAGCATAAGCAGGTACTCGTCCTAATTGTTTGGAACCATAAACATCGGTTCATGAAACTTTGGAACTGGACCAGAACCGATTACAACGGTTACATTTTGGAACCATAATCAAAACCACAGGACTGGTTATGATAACGGATACTCGGTTTCTAATTAAGCTTCGTAAAATTCAATCATTATAAACCATAAAAACTAACTATTTGTTATTAATTAAAAAGTATTTTTGAGTGTTTACTAATAATCATTATTAATTCAGAAGCATAACAGATTGAAATTTAAGTTTAGTATTATTCTTGTATTCACGATACTTCTATTTTTGGCTGCTATGTATACCTCAAAGATGAAAATGTATGAGAAATAAATAATTATTATTAATTAAGCTTCGTACAATTCAATCATTATAAACCATAAAAACTAACTATTTATTATTAATTAAAAAGTATTTTTGAGTGTTTACTAATAATCATTATTAATTCAGAAGCATAACAGATTGAAATTTAAGTTTAGTATTATTCTTTGTATTCACAATACTTCTATTTTTGGCTGCTATGTATACCTCAAATATGAAAATGTATGAGAAATAAATAATTTAAAAGCCCATCATGTTATAACAAGTGCACCTTTGCGTATAAAATTAAGAATAATGCTAGTAGTCAATAGGATAACTATTTTTTTAATTGCAAATTGTTGTTTATATATTTAAAAGTCCTAAGAACCAAGTGCATTTCATTTTATGAATTGTTTTGAAACGTGAAAACAAAGTGTTGATTATTTAGATATTGTTTATAAGAAATTGGAAATTAAATTCATTATTTAACATAACTCCATAATCATATAAGTTGGTTTATATACAAACAATCTCCAACAGATAATACTTAACATGTAACGGTTCAGAAAAAATGAAAACCAGAACTACTTAAGATGGTTTTAAAAAATTAGGAGCCCGTTTTACCGGTTCTGAGGAAGTTCCGGATCAAAAAGTATATATATTCTTCTTCTGATGCTCACTCCTAGTTGTATCATCTCAAACAAACCATTTTGAGTTCATGGTATACCGTCCCTTTATAGTTTTCAGTTATCTCGTCAATTGCAACCAACAACTCTCCCCAAAGATTTTGATACGGGGTACAAACATTATCAAGATTCAAAATAGTAAATACAAAGAGTTTAGTATTTAAAGTCTTAAATCGGAAAAAATATAATTTAAGCAAAAATTACAATTGAATATGTCAACGTTCCATGTCTTGAAATCGATCAATGATATCATCGCTAAAAACTTGTAGAAACACATCCTTCTAAATAAAAGTAATTAAACAATCGTTTAAAACTTAACCATCCATGTTATTTCACAATTTATTATCTCTACACTTGTTATACCAACCAGAAAAGATATATTTTATATAGTTATCAAATCTTAGGCATTAAAAACATAGTACAATCTCTTTATATGGAGGCACAATAACTTAGTACATGTTTACAAATAATTTATTTTTATATATAAAATTATTTTTTTGGAGATGTTATCTCAACGTCCCATATAGCTCTGCCACTAACTATAACCAAACTTCACTAAGTCTGTAACCAGAGCTTTACCAGTAAAAGTTCCATTACGAGACTTCTTTCTCAAGTAAATATTTTCAAACATGATAATCATAACCATTGAAATTGAAAACCTTACTTGTATTAGCTATCGTTGTTCAAACAACCAACCCAATAGCAATAACCAAAAGCTTTGATATCAATATGATGGAAAAAACGTAGTCACACTTGTAAATAACAATGTCGAAATAAACTTTAAATTACACGAATGGTCCATATGGTTTGATGTAATCTATGCACTTGGTTCCTAATTTTTTTTTTCTTTTTTTCTTTTTTTTTTCTTTTTTTTTAGAAGATCCATCAAATGTTATGTTGTTGCGTCTTTGATCCCTATTAGACATAAAAAGTCTAATTTACCCTTAATACTTTTTTTTAAATTTTTTTGTTATTTATTTATTGTTTTTAAATTAAAAAAAGAAAAAGGAAAAAAACTCATCCGTGCGAGATTCATAACTTTATAAAAGAGTGGTGGTATATGAAATACGCCACTAAATTTAATAAATAAATAAGAAATGAACCAATAAACCAATCAAAAATAAATAAAAAGGGCAATACAGTCTTTTTAGGTTCGACAGGGATCAAATGCGCAACAAAATAATGTATGAGGGACCTTCCAAGTTAGAAAGGAAGTTAGGGACCAAGCGTATAGATTACTCCAAACCACAGGGACCATTCACGTAATTTACTCTAAACTTTGTTTGGCTAAATTTTCTCGGCTCAAATCAACTTTTGAAGATGCAAACAATAGATTGTTTTCAATTGATACAAAACAACTCTAATGCAGCCTATATGGCAAATCTAATCAACCCAAAAACAATAAGTACCAATACTTGACACTGGAATTTTGGCATGGAAACCTATCAAAAAAGGAAAGTAATACCAAGGAATTACTAGAGTTGCTTCAAATCTACTATTACCAATATCTGAGTAATACAAAGTCTTTTGTAGATGTATTAGAAGAATATAATAAGAATCAAACACTTGGAACAAATGACCTCAAGTGATTGGAATCGAATAAGAAATGTAACATCCAAACTTTCAAACCGAATTCTTTTCATTTTTAATTTCATACAAAAAAAACATCTTTCATAAAAACCATCTCAAGAAAACCATAAGATCAAATACAAATCAACATCAAAATATCACAGTGTCACAAAATATCTGGTAACATAATCTTCAGGCGAATGTGTACAATCAAGTCTTCACTTTCCCACGATCCTCAGAAGTACCTGAAACACATTTAATCAACAACTATAAGCACAAAGCTTAGTGAGTTCCCTAAAATACCACATATAAACCAACACAAAATAAACAACCATGGCTTATCAACGACCTTGAAGACTACCCAAAGTCTTAGTGGGCAAACAACATGCCTAGTGGGTTATCAGCAATCATGGAGACTAATCGAAGTCTCAGCACATATAGTAACACATAACACGGTAAATAACATATAGACCCAGCTGGTCATAACATAAATAAACACAGTTTACCACCCGAGTGAGAATAGTGAGGAGACTCACTTTGCACGGATGAGTGATAGAACTCACAACCGAACTGATGGAACTAGACTCTGCCTAATTAAATATGCCAGTTAACCTTAATTAATAATTAAAGAATTTCCTACACATACTACTAAGACCAAGACAAGTCTAGTCCATACTTAGATCAAAAGACTGTTTTTCCCCTATAAAACCCCTCACAATCCACCTAAGACACAAGTGGTCAAAGTCAACGAAAGTTAACCCTTGACCTGTATGCTAGGCGTACTCAATACTACATGGAGCGTAGAGTGTAAGTTAGGGTGAACGGGCTCATATCTGGCTATGTTGGGCTTAACCAGCTATACGCTCAACGTATGTAAGTAAATCTCAAAACTTCCTTGTTAATATCTTAATCATTAAGACATTCATTCCAAACTCAAATTTGGCCCCTAAAGAACGTCCTAATCCATAAAGTATCTGACTTTAAGCATTTGCATGGCTACAAGGAGCTAAAACCCAAAACCCTAAATTTTACTTCATTAAAGGCCCCATAACTCTTGCATGGGAGAAAGGAAATGGTCAAGCTAAAATTTTTATGACTCTAGATACCATAAAATGTCTTAAATGATGGCTTAATAGCACTGGAGCACTCCACACTCACAATGATCAAAGCTTTGCGAAAAAAGAATAAAAAATGCAAGGCTAAGAAAGATCTAACTAAACAAGGTCCAAGGTTTGAACTTTATACCTTGAAAAGGTGAACAAGGAGATGACGTTTTTGGATCTACAAGCTAGAATGCACCAGCACCTCTTGAAAGATATTCCTTCTAACACAAAACACTTAAGAATCACTTTTCAAGCTTCAAATCTCACATACACAAGCTAGGGTTCGATTTTAGGGTCTCGAGAATATGGAGGATGGTTATAAGAAGGTCCAAGAGGGTTTATGATTCTTAAATACTGGTCACAGACCAAAAGATGAGGGTTTGGAGAAAACATGAGTACGCTCGACATACATATATGTACGCTCAGTGTACTCAAGTCTTAACCTGCCAGAGCTTTGCTGACTTATGCCCAACATAAGGGCCTTTTTTGTAAACCTTTAAAACCAAAAGGACTGAAAAGTAAGATTACCTTACAACTGGTGTTAAAAGAAAAGACAAATATGAATATCACCAAAACAAGGGTTGTTTTCTATCAAAAAACAATAGCAACAATTTTCGAGCCTCCGGAATTGATCTCGCCAATACAACTACACAAAACTAAGGCGTTGATGATAAGAAGCAGCCTTCAGAAAATTAAAGATGTTGGGCCGTTGGATCTTCGTGAAATTATAAAAAATTCCAAGTTTATCTTCAAAAACAGGAAAAATAGAAACCCCTTCTTTTGCTCTTTTTTTCTATATGGTGGTTGGAAATCTTACACAAACCCTCTAAAATGGAAATAAGTTGAGCATATATATATATATATATATATATATATATATATATATATATATATATATATATATATATATATATATATATATATAGGTGAGCTTAAAGGCTTGGTCTTACACATTGGCCAAAAATCAGTTGGAAAGAGCGTCCAAGGTCATTTACAGATGGTAATATTTCTAATAACAGCAGTGTAACACCAATCAAATTTAGGTCGAAAATAAATTTTTCAATAACCTTAATTAGGGTAAATAAATTGGTAGAGATAGTAACTAGATTTCCAAAAACATAAAGAACACTGAAATCCGAGTTATAATGAAGAAGTTATGACCAATCGAAGATCCGCAACAAAATCGGTAAAACGTTGTTAAGCATAAAATGAGAAATTTCAACAAAATACTTTTCAACCTTAGGTGTCTAAATGAAAGTTGTAGATATGATTAAACCGTAAGCGTACACAAAAAGATCGTCAAAATCTTACTTCGTATGAGGAAGTTATGATATTTCGAAGTTTCAGACATAACAGTAAACAGTTAAAAACTCGAAATAGATATCGAACGAATTTTAGCAAACACAACCTAAACGAGAATCGAAGATCTCGATAATAGTAGTACAACGGTAAAAATACAGACGAAAACGGACATCAGATGAAGAAGTTATGGATTTTTAACCGACTTTTCCTGTCCCAGCCTGTTAAAAATGTAATATTAAAAATAAGCTCAAAATTAGCCAACGAAGTCTAAACGGGAGTTGTAGAGCATAATATCACCTACACGTGCATATAAAGAATGTTAAAAGTAGAACTCGTATGCCAGAGATATGAATTTCTGAAGTTCGGGGTACAAAATCTGAGGCTATCAGGTAGCCCACGACGTGAGCCAGAAGCTCACAACGTGAGAATTTGATTGATGGGTTCCAGGCCTGGACAGCAGACGCCGTGTCCAAGGAAGAGATAAGATCAAGCTTAACGACGTGGGAGAGATTTTCACGACGTGGACTCCTTTAGGTTCACGACGTGAATCCTGAATCAGGCCTATAAATAGAACTCAAGGGTGTTCCAGGTTTAGTTGCTCACTTCTTCTCTTTCTCGTGCTTTTGCTCTGCGTCTAAGCCCTCGAAGCCATCCCAAAGCCCCGATTTTCATATCCAAGTTCCGAAGGAAGTTTTACACTCCCGAGATTCCCGAGAATCCCGAGAAATCAACTTTCTTCAGTCGAAGTATGCTCGAGTTTTGTCTCACCTTCTTCAAACTACCAAGTGAGTTCATACCCCCATTTATACGCTTTTAAATACTTTTTAAATGCTTTGAACACATTACGGGGGAGAATACAAGTAAAAACATGGTTAATCTTGTGTGAAAACATCTATCTTTCGTTATACATTTCATATTGTTTTTAATAACTATTATATGGATCTGTTAACATGCAAAACATCTTACGCTACTTTACCCTCTCGAGATGAAACATGATTATAAATACTATAAGGTTATTTATATGTTTGCATCATATCAAGGGTAACCATTTTTAGTTTACCATTCTTATACATACAAGAACATACACCTCTTAATTATGCCTTTGTTAATATTGTGGAAAAAGGGAAATCATTTCATACAAAATCATCATTTTCAAGAATACAAACTTAGCTGAGAATCTCTGAGTCATTCATCGTCACTATACCTATTAAGGTACCACTAGAAGTCCTGTTTTATAAATAGAATCTCCTGTCTGGAGAACGTGACAAGTGTGTATATATCTATACGGGACTAATGATCCCGTGCCGTGACTGTTAGCTACAGTCCTCGGGGTGACAAGTGTCATCTCATTTTGACGCCTGAAGAACATCGCTACAGTCAAATTATGATACTACGGTTATGAAAACTCACGAGACAGAAAATTAATATGGTATTATGTTTTCACAGGGAAAATAACTATTACAATCACTTTTCATTTACTAATACGATCTTCTTATAGTGTTGTTTGATAATAAGACTATACATCATTCTTTTGAGCATGCCATAGTTGCTTACAGCTTACGGTCTTGGTCATTTGAGACTGCATTTCACTTTTAGGAAAATAAGGGATTTTCCTGGTTCAAATACATACAGTTTATACAACGATATTTCATACTCATTTCATACATCTAATAGAAAATAAGGGATTTTCTGGAAAACATACATGAACTTTCGAATGGCATTCATTTTCTCAAAACACTACTTATAAACTCACCAACTTAATTGTTGACACTTTTTCTTGAAATAACTTGTATTCTCATGAAACCGCTACTCATGGTTAGGAACTACTTTTGGGGATTAACGCTCTGGCGTTAACATCATCTTTTGGAATTCATCATGTTGTATTTGACTTTTAAACATGTAATAGATACAATAATGTAAACTTTTCAAATATATGTTATGGTGGTGTGTACTTTCTTTACTATTCAATTGTTGTGATACTGAATATGATGTCCTCCGCCCTCGAACGTTTCCGTTGTTCTAGTTTGGGGGTATAACAAGCAGAGTCCTTTTTGGTTTCCCTCATAATCCATTTGAGTAGGAAGAATTTAGGAGAAAATTTTAACATCCAGATTCTTGGAGCAACTTTAATTTAATATATGATGATTGATGTATCACGGTTTATAAATGGCCTCCACGCTGTGGCAGCCTATGGCCATGGTGTGGTAGTTGTTTAAGGAGAAACCCTAATATCCGGTGTTTGCGTCGTATTTAAGGGAATTTGATGGCTAGGGTTTGCTTACCCTCAGCCTCTATCATACTCTCTCAGTCTCCAAGCAAACCGTAACTTCCATATTTACTCTCTAAGCTTTTTGTGTTGATTTTTGGAAATTTAAGAAGAAGGGGGTGACTTCTAGGTTTGGATTCAGCAAGCAACACTTCTCACCACCTTATTGAGCATCTTTTGGACCCTTGTAAATTCCTATGTTCCAAGATTTCTGGTTTATTGTGTATAGATCTAGGTTTCTATGCATTAATCTTCATGTCCTTGATTATTGGGTGGTGAGATCTCATAAAGTTGCAAATTTTATGAATCTCCAAGTCATTTTGGACCTTAGATGCTTTGGATCTCGAATAACATTGAGTTTTAGCATCATGCATGGAAGATTTGGCCAAAAACCCTCATTTTGACCTAATAGAGTGCAAGACATGCATTGGACATGCATCTCTAGTAAGTAAGGATTTATATGTTGATATTTGATGCTAGAAACGTTTGGAAATATATATCCAGTAGTCTTCAAGAGAAAGTTTGAAATAGGACCTTTTAGGTATAGAAATAGGACCTTTGTCCCTTAAAGAGTCTAAAGGGAAAAAGTTTGAAACTTTATCCGCTTAGACCTTAGAATGGACCGGATATGGGATTCAGAGCCATTTAGATAAAGGAATTCGTCTTAATCCATTAAGCTATTGGGGAGCCTAGTACCCACGACGTGGCTAAGGTCTCCACGACATGTTGGCTGGGCTGTGACTTGACTATTTTGTCATTTGGTGGCCACGGTGTGGCGACCTGCTGCAGTTGACTTTGAATTTGACCCTTGACTTTCCAAGTTTCTCATACGTGTATTTTGAGTTGTAATTAAGAATTGTTCACTTTTGTTCAATTGGTGACTGGTAGACCTAATATTCAGAGCTGTGTCCTGTATAACGGTCATTTAAGACTAAGTGGTGAGTTTTCTTATAACGCCTGTTGATTAGGGCTAGTCAATTTAAGGACAATAAGTATCAAAAACGACTTTTTGATGGAAGATTATTTATAAGGAGTAATCTTAACTAAGTCATAGTATATGTTACAAGGATTCCATACATATAAAGAACGTCGAAATCCGAGTTATAACGAAGAAGTTATGACCTGTCGAAGTTTCGCGACCGAACTGGCATGACACAGCGTGATGTAAATAGTGAATTTATGTTAAATTGATATTTGGCATTAGCATTCTAAATGAAAGTCATAGAATATGTTAAACCAAGAGCGTACATAAAAAAGAATGTCTAAATCAGACTTCGTATGAGAAAGTTATGATTTTTCTAAGTTCCAGCTTAGCAGTATGCAGCCTGAAGTTCAGATTTGAGATCGAGTGATTTCTAGGCGAAACAATCTAAATGAGAATCGAAGATCTTGTCGATAGTAGTCCAACGGTAGAAAGATAGGTGAAAACGGACGTCAGATAAAGAAGTTATGAATTTCTAACAAAGTTTTCCTATCCCGGCCTACTAAAAATAATATAATATATATAAAGTGAAAATTAGACGACAGGATCTAAACGAGAGTCGTAGAGCATAATCTCACTTATGCGTGGATATAAAGAACGTCGAAAACGGAGCTTGTATGCGAAAGATATGAATTTATGAAGTTTGAGGCATGCTTACCAAATGGGGAACACCCCGCGTTCAAATAGGAAACGCCCCGCGTTCGGAGCCCAGAGCCTGTCCCGTCGCCTGTCAAGTCCGAAGTTCGTAAGTAATGACGCACGGCGAAACGCTGCATTTGGGAACGCGCTGCGTGTGTTTAGGGAACACACTGCGTTCGGAGGCAAACCCCTCCTATAAATAGAAAGCGAGGGCTGCCATTTTTGTTTGCTAAATCCTTTCCTTTCACTCCCTTATTCTTCCTTTTTCTTGGCAAGTTGTCCCTTGAAGCCCCAGTATCATCCCGACACCCGAAGCAAGTCCCGAAGCCCCAAAAATCCCGAGAAGTAAAGTTTCCGAGCTGAAACTCTGCTCGCGAGAGGCCCAGTTTTCAAGGAAGCATCCTGATTCCACTGAAGAATACTACTTTTAGAGCCGAGGTGCTGCCCAATCAATGCCTTATCAAGTGAGTATGTAGTTACTTTCTTCTACCGCATAGATATGAAGTATTTGCTATGAAATACATACTATTTGTTTATACGTTGTTTGTTTACTTGAGATGGATGTTGAATGAATGTTTTATACAAGTTTTTAAATGATTTAAACTATATATGTAATTCATATCTACAAATATGTTGGGTAGAACATGGGTAGATGAAACAATTGGTGTGTGAGGAAATATTAGCTTGAGGATGAGACGAAAGATGATATAGATCATGAGATGAGGGTGACAGGTGAAAAAATGAGTGAAACCTTTACCCAAACGATGGCCCCCGTCATTCATCAGAGTAGGGATGACAACCACAGACTATTCTAGACAGTCCTATGGAACAATAGCAAGCTCGCAACTTGTACGTGTTGTGGACTTGATGTTCACTGGTGTACTCTAAAAACCCTGGCAGCTATAGGTTTAGTGCCTCATAATAATACAATGGTAGCTATGGATTTAGTACAGTGTAGATGAGCCTTGGTAGGTATGGATTTAGTACTGTATAGATGAACCTTGTTAACTATGGAGTTAGAGCCTTTTAGGTGAACCTTGGTGACTATGGAGTTAGCATCTGTTAAGTGAACCTTGGTGACTATGGAGTTAGCGCCTGTTAAGTGAACCTTGGTGACTATGGAGTTAGCGTCTGTTAAGTGAACCTTGGTGACTATGGAGTTAGCGCCTGTTAAGTGAACCTTGGTTACTATGGAGTTAGTGGCTGATAGCTATGGGTTTAGTACCTGATAGATAAACTTTGGCAGCAATGGACTCCGTGCGAATTCCCTAGGTAAATCCTTAGGAATGAATGAATGAAGGATAATTGATTCTTAGGGTAAAACATTAAGAAATAAAGAAGATAATGGGGGTGGGTAATTAGGTTGATTGTTTGATGATTAAATATAATAATTATATTATTGTGGGTTGAAAACCCTATATGCTCACCAGGCTCCCAAGCCTGACCCACTCAGTTTTCTTTGTATTACAGGTTATGGCACGAGAGCATAAGTTGGTTGATATAACGAGAGATTTTGGATTATAGGCCAATAGTTTTGAATAACTGTTGTAAGGTCTATTTTGTTTTGTTTATTCTTTTGGTCTATATTGAACATGACATCCCGAGTTTTTGATATATAATAAAAATACATTTCTTTAAAGAAATGCTTTGATAAATTCTTATCATATTTTTTTGGAAACAAATTCCACAACTGTTTTCTGTAAAAGATTACTCTGATTTTAAAAACAAAGCATAAAACAATCGGTCTTTTCTGGCCGTGAAATTCAGGATGTCATAGTTGGTATCAGAGCATTAGTTTAAGCGAACTTGGAATTTGTAGGAAATTTATAGACTTAAACATAGAATTCTAAGTAATGATCGTGAGGAGTATGTCTAAAATATGTTAGGTAGTACACCTAAATTGATACAAGCACTAGTATAGTTTAGGAATGATGCCTAAAATGCTTTTATGTGCTAAATGTTATATGTTTGTCATATATGATGTTATTTGTTCGGATTTGTGGTCTATTGCCGACCGGATCTGGAAACCTTATGTGTTTAGGATTCTAAACGTACTATTACGGTATTAGAACTAGCATGCAAATGTTTTGGAATGATAAAGAGATTTATATGTATATCGTAAATAAAGCTTTCTTATCTTAAATTCTCGCTCGGTACATCGAACGTCTACTTGGGTGTACAAAACGTTATGGTGAAGAATCGTAGAGAATTCAGTAAATGGAGGAAATGAAAGGCTTATGATAGTGAATGACACCTATCGGAAGATATGGTAAGAGTGGTATCTTGCCTTTAGAGTATGTATGATAAAATAACGGAACATTTAGAGGAGTACAATACGTCTGAAGTACACCTTCGATTGGCAGGATGATGGAACGGTTGGTGTAATTCTTGAAGTTTTCCCATCGTCTGGAATTTCCATCAACAACCGAGTTGAAGTAGAATTTATGAGTGAAGATGCGCATGGAAGAAGTCCTAGTAGAGTCTAGGAAAAATTTTATGATTAAATTGGACACATTTGTATGTGTTAAATTGTTTTCTGATTTTAGGACTTGGGGACTGTGAGACAATACTTGGGACGAGTATGAGTAGGTGTGAATAGTAGTAGAGATCTATACTACTGGAAGCACATGACTCATACTTGGATCAGGGAAAGTCACAAGGTTACTAAGAAGCTAGGGATTGATTCCATTTTTATTCAAGTATGTCGTTACCATTGTTTCGGCAATGACTGAGAAGATGATTGATATTCTGACCCCAGTGGTCATATCAAATTGAGTCTGACTACGATGAGTTTGTTACATGGTTCGGAGAACCAAATTTGATGTAACATCTGACTTAAGTCAGAAGATTGAAATCAATGCGATCAATACCATCGCGTTCGTTGTTAAAGAAGCTTGTAGCTAGAAATGTTATATGCTAAAATGTGATTATATCACATTAGAATATGAAGGAAGGTATATTCCATTCTGGAATATGACTCTAAAAGACCTGAGTCTAAACGTTGCATCATGTGATGAGAGGTCATTAGAGCATGACCCATCGGTCTTTTACAATAGATAAAGGAAAGTATGTATCCTAAGAAGAAGAAGGAGTCCACAATAAGGACTTATTTTGTAACTTGAAGGTTATGATACAAAGTCCAACATAGTACGAAAAGCAAATGCAAGATTGAGCATCGTCTGTAGAGAAGAAGCCCTAGAGTTAGATACTCTTTCGAGGAAACATAGAAGTTACGGTTATTACCTAGGATGAATACATAATGTATGGAATCATTATGCAAGCCCTATTTTGTTGATGATTCCGAGACGTAATCATCCTAAGGGGGAAATAATTGTAATGCCCGTGGATCAGGGCTAGTCAATTTAAGGACAATAAGCATCGAATATGAATTTTTGATGGAATATTATTTAGGAGTAATCTTAACTAAGTCGTAGTATATGTTTCAAGGATTCCATACATATAAAGAACGCCAAAATCCGAGTTATAACGAAGAAGTTATGACCTGTCCAAGTTTCGCGACAGAACCAACACGACACAACGCAACGTAAATAATGAATTTACGTTAGAGCGATAGTTGGCCTTAGCGATCTAAATGAAAGTCATAGAATACATTAAAGCGAGAGCGAGCATAAAAAAGAACATCTAAATCTGACTTCGTATGAGGAAGTTATGATTTTTCTAAGTTTTAGCTTAGCAGTATGTAGCCTGAAGTTCGGATTTGAGATCAAGTGATTTCTAGGCGAAACAATCTAAACGAGAATCGAAGATGTCTTTGATATTAGTCCAACGGTAGAAAGGCAGGCGAAAACAGACGTTGGATAAAGAAGTTAAGAATTTCTAACGAAGTTTTCCTATCCCGGCCTACTAAACATAATATAATAAAAATAAATTGAAAATTAGCTGACGGAGTCTAAACGAGAGTCGTAGAGCATAATCTCACCTACGCGTGGATATAAAGAACGTAAAAAACAGAGCTCGTATGCGACAGATATGAATTTCTGAAGTTCGAGGCACGCTTACCAAAGGGGGAATGCCCTGCGTTTGTAGCCCAGAGCCTGTCCCGTCGCCTGTCAAGTCTGAAGTTTGTAAGCAATGACACACAACGGAACGCGCTGCGTTCGTTCAGGGAACGCGTTGCGTTCGGAGGCCAGACCCCTCCTATAAATAGAAAGCGAGGGTTGTTGTTTTTGTTTGCTAAATTCTTTCCTTTCACTCCCTTATTCATACTTTTTCTTGGCAAGTTGTACCCCCGAAGCCCCGGTATCATCCTGACACCCGAAGCAAGTCCTAGAGCCATAAAGATCCGAGAAGTAAAGTTTACGAGCCAAAACTCTGCCCACGAGAGACCCGGTTTTCAGGTAAGCATCCCGGTTCCACCGAAGAATATTAGTTTTAGAGCTGAGGTATTGTCCGATCATCGTCTTATCAAGTGAGTGTGTAGTTACTTTCTTCTACCGCATAGATATGAAGTATTTGCTATGAAATACGTGCTATGTGTTTATACTTTTTTGGTTTACTTAAGATGGCTGTTGAATGAATGTTTTATATAGATTTTTAAATGATTTAAACTATATATGTAATTTATATCTACAAATATGTTGGGTAGAACATGGGTAGATGAAACAATTGGTGTGTGTGGAAAGATTAGTTTGAAGATGAGACGAAATATGATATAGATAATGAGATGAGGGTGATAGGTGAAAAAATGAGTGAAACCTTTACACAAACGATGGCCCCTATCATTCATCCGAGTAGGGATGATAACCACAGACTATTCTTGAGAGTCCTGTGGAACACTAGCAAGCTCGCAACTTGTAGGTATTGTGGACTTGATGTTCACTGGTGTACTCTAAAAACTCTGGTAGCTATAGATTTAGTTCCTCATAAGAATACGATGGTAGCTATGGATTTAGTACTGTGTAGATGAACCTTGGTAGCTATAGATTTAGTACTGTATAGATCAACCTTGGTGACTATGGAGTTAGCGCCAGTTAAGTGAACCTTGGTGACTATGGAGTTATCGCCCGTTAAGTGAACCTTGGTAACTATGGAGTTAGCACCGGTTAAGTGAACCTTGGTGACTATGGAGTTAGCGCCTGTCAAGTGAACCTTGTTGACTTTGGAGTTAGCTTCTAATAGCTATGGATTTAGTACCTGATAGATAAACTTTGGCAGCAATGGACTTCGTGCCAATTCCTTAGGGAAATCCTTCAGAATGAATGAATGAAGGATAGTTGATTCTTAGGGTAAAACCTTAAGAAATAATGAAGATGATGGGGATGGGTAATTGGGTTGATTGTTTGCTGATTAAATATAATAGTTATATTATTGTGGGTTGAAAACCCTATATGCTCACCAGGCTCCCAAGCCTGACCGACTTAGTTTTCTTTGTATTATAGGTTATGGCATGAGAGCATAAGTTGGTTGACATAACGAGAGATTTTGGATTATAGGCAAGTAGTTAAGAATAATAATTGTAAGGTCTATTTTGTTATGTTTATGCTTTTGGTCTGTGTTGAACATGACATCCTGAGATTTTGTTATATAATGAAAATACATTTATTTAAAGAAATGCTTTGATAAATTTTTATCATATTTTTTTGGGAACAAATTTCGCAACTGTTTTCTGGCCGTGAAATTGTGGTTGTCACATTTCCTTACTGTACTTGTGGGTCGAAGGCACCAAGGTTGGCCCATTGGATTGATATCCTATTATATACTTATTGATGATATGCTTAGTATACTGTACATCTGTATGATTGTATGGTAGCTGTTGTTATACGTGTAGACTGCTAGATTTGTAGGACTACCTTTAACATGCATAAAGTTCATACAAAATCAAACTTTTAGAGCACCCAAGAAACATCATTGTTTACAAATAGTTTCTAAAAAAGCTTTAATATCAGATGTCACACCCCAGAACCGAAAACGATGGAAACGTTCTGGGGCGGAGGATGTCATGTATAGTATCACAACACAGTATAATAGTAAACAGGTAAACAACATCATCCATTGCATTAAATATATAATTTTGATACAAGTGTGTTCTTGTTATGTAATAGACACCAAAAATGAATGATCAAAATAAAAGACGACTCTTGTTTGTGCTCCGTCCTCTCAAAACCTGTCACTGGTACCTGTCTACTAATGACCTGAGAATACAAGTAATTTAAAAAGCATAGATCAACATTTAACCTGGTGAATTCATAAGTATTTTAGTGCTTTGATTTGTAAAAATGTAAAGAAAAGACTTGTAAATGTTTGATGAAAAAGTTTGTATAAGTATGAAGACCCTAGAAAATCCCATATTTCCTACTAGTATAAAATGTAGTCTTCTACCAAGACCCAACAGTTTTTGGAGGTCTGCTTCTCTGTATGAATGAAGGTTTTTCCCCATGTACAACTATTATTATCAAAATATAGTCTACCTCATCGTTTATGTGAATGTGTTACAAGATAAAACTAAAAGAGAAAATTATATAATCATTGAAATCGTATCCTTTTGTATTAGGATAAACACGGCGTGGTAACTCGCTGAACAGTACAACCGTAGACATCCATCGATGTGCAGTTTCCCACTGTAGCTAATAGTCGGGTGTGGAATGGACAGTCCCGTATAGTATGTAGTAGTATCTCTTCATATAGTATGTAATAGTATATCTTCATATAGTATGTAATAGTATCTTATCATATAGTATGTAGTATATTTGTATAGACTCATGAATGAACTCAATCTTATATGTACCAATTGTACTAGGAATAGCAAGTAGTATCTCCTAAACTATACCTATTATAGTTTACTAGTAATGTAGTTTGTGTTGGATAAGGTGTCTAAGTCCATAACTATTTCTGGTATGTACTTGACCCGACCTGGCATGGTCCATCTGGGTTGCATGGCACCATGCAATTGGATAGACTAAATGAGAGAAATAACACTTGGAGATTATTAATATATTATAAGTTCTAATATATTAATAATATTATTTGATTAGTTTGATCAAGAATTAATTTAGAATTAATTAAGTGATCAAAAGATAACTAATTAAATATATGGGTTGATTATGTAAATCATCCATATCTTGTATAGTGGACTAAGAGGCTCCATGGATTATCAAGTTGGGTTCCACCCATAGGATGCTCCATGGGAGTTACAAACCCATGGGTCATGGAAATGAAGAGTCATGACACATTAGGGTTTACATGGTGTAACCCTAGATGTGTCAACACTATATAAGAATCATATTCTCCATCAAAATCAGCTACACTAAGAAAACAAGAGGGCTTGGTCGATTTCAAGAAATGTGTGTTCTCTCATAAGTTTTTCCAAGAGCATTTGGTGTTGTGTGAAGCATTTGAGACATCACACTTGGGGTGCTAGGCTCATAAGGTTTCAAGGAACACAAGCAACAACAAGGTAAGTTATTTTATCTATCATTCAAGTTAAAATTGTTCCCCATGTATGCTAGATAGGAATATAGCCTTGGAATTCAACTTTGCAGGGTAATTAGACAAACATAGATCCAAGGTTATTAGGGTTGCATGTACACTTAGGAATTGTTAGAATGCTAAAAACCCATCAGTGGTATCAGAGCCTAGGCTTGTTTGCTTTTTATTTGTGCTTAAAAGTTGAAAAAAGTCAAAAATCTTGCTGTCTACGAATGGACTCATCGAGTCCATAGGGGGGACTCGTCGAGTTCACGTGTATCTTCAACCAACTCGGCGAGTAAGTTCATGCACTCGGCGACTAGGGTCGACAGGTTGCAGAATTTCGACTATAGTTGCTGGAAATGAATTAGAAACATTACCCTAAACTTTTTGGTACTTGAAAAACTTGTTTTAGATGGTGTAATGTCTTTGATAATTCATTTACAACAACTAGTTATCAAAATTACAAAGTTTTAAGTGTAATTTTTGATTTATGAATAAGTTCATATTCATGGTCTTGTTCTTATGATGTTTTAGATGATCATAAGAATTATTTGTAACCTATGTGGTAGATTAATTCTTGATCATAATGTGTTTTAATGGAGTCCATAACTTGTCCTCAAGTTATGGAAAACCAAGAGTCACACTTGAATTAAAACCATTAAAACAAAACACAAGAGTTAGAAAAATGAAGAGTCTTCATTTTATTACTCTATTAAACTCATAAGTTACAAGAAATGAAAAGTTTTGAAAGTTACAAAACTTGCCCTCAAGTTTTGGAACAAGTAAAGTTAAGTTAAAACTTTAGTTCCAACCCCTAGAATTTTAAAAGTTAAAATTCAACCCTTATACTTATATTATGATGATTTAATAATTATATATATATATATATATATATATATATATATATCTATATATATATATATATATAAGAACAAAGTCGTCTTACCGCTAGTACGCCTCATTCACGAAGCCAGTCTATAAGGTGGGTATAAGGTTGTTGCCTATAAAATGGTGACTTAATGGGTGTCTACTCTCACCCACCGCTTGCTTGACTGGTGGAGGGTCGTTAGCTGAACGGGTAAGACAAGGACTTATTAATTCTCATTCAAAGTATGATGAATATTATAAAGTAACTAAACCTTTATTAAATTCCCAATCTTGGTTACTTTAGGAAAGATGTGAATAAGGTGCTAATCCATGAAATTACACTTTACACTTTGTCTAAGTCGTTGGTGGAGCGTGTGTGGTTAACCAGCACACTAACTTGGACTTAACAAGGTAGGTAAAGGGTGACTTAAGGTTTCTTATAGTATCGGTGGAGTGTGTGTGGTTTACCGGCACATCGATTGAGTGATAAACTTTAAGGGTACCAAGTGATTTGCATGGTTACTTCACACCTCGTTTTGTGATCCTCGGTATCCCAGTCACAAAACTTGGAGGGCACACTCGAGATTGAAACATGCCTTTGAAAAATGTTCATTGAATCTCAAAGAATCTAGGAATTTCAAAGAACCAATCATAAAACCTAATATCTAATATTTCGGTTTTCGTGGTGGAAATTGGTGAATCGTCATTCACCTACCTTTCAAATATGTTATAGCTTGGATTACAGCATACCTTTTCTAAGTTATAATATATTGTGATTGGATCCTAGCCTTAATATTACATTTGGGTGTTTTATTAAGGAATCTCTTAATATCTAAACTAATCTTGTCCTCTTCCTTCAGATGTCTTCAAACAATGCTGCTTCTGGCTCGAATCCTAATGGCTCCTTTACTCTTATGAGCTTGTGTGGGAAAGTCACTTTTGATGGATCCAACTTCAATGAGTGGATCAGAAACATCAGGATGATTACCCGCTACGAGGACAAAGAATATGTCCTCGACAAGGAGCTTAAGGAGATTGATGAGACCACTGCAACTCCTCAGGAGATCGCTGACTTTCAGGCACATGAAAGGGATGCTACGAAAGTAGCATGCATCATGATGGCCACAATGACAGTAGAACTCCAAAAGTCCTATGAGGATTTCTACCCTTATGAAATGCACCAAGATTTGATGGAAAGATACCATCAAAGTGCACGATAAGAGAGGTACGAAATTATCTGCTCCATGATAACAACCATGATGAAGGACGGGGATTCCGTCACGAGCCACATGTAGAAAATGCAAAGGTATGTGGATCGGTTGCTGAAGCTTAATGTGAACTTCCCTGAGGAGCTTGCAATAGATATAATTTTGCGCTCCTTACCATCGTGCTATGATCAATTCCGCATGACATATCACATGAATAAGGAAGAGGTCACACTCAGCAAACTTCAGGGACTTCTCAAGACCGCAGAATCAGGTCTTAAGGGGAAGTCGGTTGTTAACACTCCTACTCCAAACTCCACTCCGGTTTTGGCAATCGGGAAAAGTCAAGGGAAGAAGAGAAAGAGTTCTTCGAAGGGTACCAAGGTTAGGACCCTTTATGGCTCTTCTTCAAGTGGAACTAAGAAAGGTTTTGTCACTCCTTCTTCTGACCCAAAAGAGGCTGAATGCTTCTATTGCCATGAAAAATCACATTGGAAGCGGAACTGCCCAAAATACCAGCAAGATGTGAAGGATGGGAAAGTTAAACCCAACCATGCAGGTATTTACACTATCATTTCTAATAACTCACCCCATTCGAAATCTTGGGTCCTTGATAGCGGTTGTGGTATTCACATTTGTTGTGACTTGCAGGGACTAGGAAGAAGTGAGAATGTGGAGCAAGGAAGAATAAACTTAATCATGGGGAATAGGAAAGTTACACCTGTCACCAAGATTGGAGTTTATACTTTATCGCTAAGTAGTGGGTTAAATTTAGATTTGAATAAGTGTTTTTATTCGCCAGAAATGGCAAGAAATATTATTTCCTTTCATGCATTGTACAAACAAGGTTTCACCTTTTCATTTGATAATGAAGTTGGTTCGATTAATGCTTTCTTTAATAATTTTCTTTATTTTAAAGTATTACCTTGTGATGGTGTGTATGAAGCTGTATCTGTTGTAGATAACTCAGGAAATAATGTTTTGTGTATTGATTCTCCTAATAATAATAACTTGGATAAAGCATCATTATGGCATTGTCGTCTTGGACATATAAGCAAGAAACGCATAGGCCAACTCCAAAAGGATGGAGTCTTGGAGTCGTTTGACCTAAAGTCAGATGATAGTTGCGAATCATGCTTACTTGGAAAAATGACAAAGTCACCCTTCACAGGCTCGTGTGAAAGGGGTGAAGGTTTGTTGGACCTTATACACATGGATGTGTGTGGACCATTCAAACATGCCACAAGGGATGCTAATCGTTATTATTTGACTTTTACTGATGATTACAGTAGATAAGGATATGTCTACTTAATCAAGCATAAGTCAGAGACTTTCGAGAAGTTTAAGGAATTTAAATAGGAAGTCGAGAATCAATTGGGCAGGAACATTAAGATGCTTCGATCCGATCGAAGTGGTGAGTATCTTAGTTCAGATTTCCTCGATTATCTAAGGGAATGTGGGATTGTCTCACAATTGACACCTCCAGGACACCGCAGTTGAATGGTGTGGCTGAGAGGCGTAATCGAACCTTGTTGGACATGGTTCGTTCCATGATGAGTCGAGCTTCGCTACCAATCTCATTCTGGGGGTATGCCTTTGAGACTTCCGCCCATATCCTTAATCTAGTCCCTACAAAGAAAGGTGCCAAAACTCCTCACGAGATGTGGACTGGTAAAGTACCTAAACTAGACCACATCAAGATTTGGGGTTACGAGGTTTTCGTGAGACGCGAGACTCATGATAAGCTCGAACCTCGAAGCGAGAGGTGTATTTTCATCGGCTACCCACAGCAATCCTTTGGTTACCTCTTCTACAGACCTAGTGACAATGTGGTCTTTGTAGCAAGAAGAGGAGTCTTTCGAGAAAGAGAGTTTATAAGCCAAGGAGACAGTGGGAGGCAAATTGATCTTGAAGAAATTCAAGAGTCAAGTGGTGAAGGAACTTCAAACTCTAGCCCTCAACTTGAGGAGGAAACTCCTGTTGAGCCAATTGACGAATCTGTACCTCTGAGACGTTCCACGAGAGCTAGGAGTGCACCTGAGCATTAGTGATGGGACACTAGTAAGTCAAGATGACCCTAACAGCTACGAGGAAGCCATGGCAGGCCCCGAGTCTGCTAAATGGAAAGAGGCTATGGATAGCGAGATACAATCCATGTATGACAATCAAGTTTGGAACTTGGTTGAGAATGTACTAGGTCGTAAGACTGTAGGGTGCAAATGGGTCTTCAAAAAGAAGACCAACATGGATGGTAAAGTACACACTTATAAGGCTAGACTGGTTGCAAAGGGCTTCTCTCAAATTCCTGGAGTGGATTATGATGAGACCTTTTCTCCGGTAGCCAAGATTAAGTCTATTCGGGTTCTGTTAGGCATAGCCGCATTTCATGACTATGAAATTTGGAAAATGGATGTCAAAACCGCTTTCCTTAATGGAAAGTTGGCTGAAGATGTTTACATGAGTCAGCCAGAGGGTTTTGTCAGCAACGAGTACCCTAATAGAGTGTGTAATCTTGAGAAATCCATCTATGGATTAAAGTAAGCACCTCGCAGATGGAATCTTTGCTTTGATGAAAAGGTCAAGGAATTTGGATTTTCTAGGAGTGAAGATGAATCTTGTGTGTATGTCAAGGCTAGTGGGAGTATTGTTAGCTTTTTGGTATTGTATGTGGATGACATACTACTCATAGGAAACGACATTCCAACCCTGCAGGAAGTAAAGTCCTGGCTTGGGAAGTGTTTCGCTATGAAGGACCTTGGTGAAGCTGCCTATATTTTAGGGATAAGGATCTTGAGAGATCGGAGTAAAAGACTAATTGGACTTAGTCAGAGTACCTACTTGGATAAGGTGCTGAAGAGATTCAGCATGCAGGACTCCAAGAAAGGAGAGTTACCCATCCAGAGTAACGCCAAGTTGAGTAAGACACAAAGCCCTAGCACTGAGGCTGAGATAGCAGAAATGAGTCGAGTACCTTATGCTTCGGCTGTAGGTTCGATCATGTATGCTATGACGTGTACTCGACTTGATGTAGCCTTTGCCTTGAGCGTGGTTAGCAGGTTTCAGGGGAACCCTGGCAAGGCACACTAGACTGCGGTAAAGAATATTCTCAAGTACCTACGAAGGACTAAAGACTGGGTCCTTACCCTCGGTGGGAGTGATGACTTGAGAGTTGTAGGGTATAGTGATGCTAGCTTCCAGACTGATAGGGATAATTTCCGCTCTCAGTCAGGCTGGGTCTTTACCCTAAATGGAGGAGCAATTTCTTGGAAGAGTTCCAAGAAAGAGACAGTGGTAGATTCTACTTGTGAATCAGAGTATATTGCAGCGAGCGAGGCGGCAAAGGAGGCTATATGGCTAAAGAACTTCATCGGAGACCTTGGAGTTGTACCAGCTATTAAAGAGCCAATGGAAATTTTCTGTGATAGTGAAAGCGTTGTTGCCTTAGCCAAGGAACCAAGGGATTACGGGAGATCCAGACACATCGACAAAAAATACCATTTAATTAGACATCGAATAGAAGGACTCCTCGTGGCAAAGAGGGTATCATCGGATGAGAACCCAGCAGATCCCCTCACGAAGGGACTGACTCAGGTTAAGCATCTCCAACATGCTCGGAGCATAGGGCTGAAGGATGATATTAGATTTAGTAGTTAGATGACCTAGAAATTTGTAAAGTGTAATTGACATTAGATGATGAATAATAGGTGTTTTATTTATGAGTAAAGTGTTACTATCTCTTGTCAATCGTTTACTATATTTCTTTTGCATGTTTTGACTTCCAGAATAATTTTGTTTGGTATAACATATTATTTAAACCTCCACAGTCGGTCATATGTTGGAAGTAGGTATGAATCAAGACTGTCATGATTGGTTGCAGAGGTCTAAGGTGTTAGACAAGGCTACAACAATCATGAGTGCTCATAAGTTCTGAGCATTGGACTCAACCCACGCTCACTAGAATCACTTCATGGAATTCTATCTCGAGTGATCGTGAGACGGTAATATCATATAAGTCTTCAAACCTAGAGATATGATTTGTTACTTACAAGTTGGTTATGCATTGATTGTACGAAAACGCATTGGTAACTCGATGTTATAAATCGTGCTATTGTGTGTAATTCAATGAGTGGTAGAACAAACATATGAGTCGAAGTTTATCTGTTCCTTCTTGGATTAGAAGCTGATATCTAGGCCCCTCGATGATTTTGTTTAGACCTATGTACTGGGCCCGGTCAGAAATAAGTTGATGTGTTCAATTAAGGTCTTTGTCAAACAAATCGGAAATCGGGAAACAAACTATTGGACAATAAGTAAGACATTGTTCCATGTATTTTTCCGACTGATATCTAGAACAGAGGATTATATGATCACTTATCTTAAATGGCGTACCATACTTGCAGTAATAGTTATTAGACTTATCCAAGTGGGAGACTGTTGGATAAGGTGTCTAAGTCCATAACTATTTCTGGTATGTACTTGACCCGACCCGGCATGGTCCATTTGGGTTGCATGGCACCATGCAATTGGATAGACTAAATGAGAGAAATAACACTTGGAGATTTTTAATATATTATAAGTTCTAATATATTAATAATATTATTTGATTAGTTTGATCAAGAATTAATTTAGAATTAATTAAGTGATCAAAAGATAACTAATTAAATATATGGGTTGATTATGTAAATCATCCATATCTTGTATAGTGGACTAAGAGGCGCCATGGATTATCAAGTTGGGTTCCACCCATAGGATGCTCCATGGATGCTCCATGGGAGTTACAAACCCATGGGTCATGGAAATGAAGAGTCATGACACATTAGGGTTTACATGGTGTAACCCTAGATGTGTCAACACTATATAAGAATCATATTCTCCATCAAAATCGGCTACACTAAGAAAACAAGAGGGCTTGGTCGATTTTAAGAAGTGTGTGTTCTCTCATAAGTTTTTCCAAGTGCATTTGGTGTTGTGTGAAGCATTTGAGGCATCACACTTGGGGTGCTAGGCTCATAAGGTTTCAAGGAACACAAGCAACAACAAGGTAAGTTATTCTATCTATCATTCAAGTTAAAATTGTTCCCCATGTATGCTAGATAGGAATATAGCCTTGGAATTCAACTTTGCATGATAATTAGACAAACATAGATCCAAGGTTATTAGGGTTGCATGTACACTTAGGAAGTGTTAGAATGCTCAAAACCCATTAGTTTGAAGTGTCTATGTATGTTTATACACCTTTGCTATACAAAGTGTTGGAGTTGAAGTCACAACTATCTTATCAATACATACACACACACATACACATACACACACACACACACACATATATATATATATATATATATATATATATATATATATACTTACTACATAAATGTATAGATATGGTTTTTAAGAATACATAAGTGGAAAAGAGGTTTTGTAATACATTTAAAGGGTTTGAAACAATAAATAATCATGACTTGATGACAGTTTATAAAACGATTTAAAAGTAGTTTGTTTGATAAAATGGTTTGAAAGTATAGTAAATCCATATGTTTGATAGTTATTAATCACATGTGATTGATATAATAACTATGAGATTCAACTTGTATTCCCCCCCCCCCCCATAAAAGCATTTTAAAGTATTTAAAAGGTCGATTAAGGGATATGAACTCACCTTAAATGAGTGATGCGACAGTAGGATCGGTAAAGGATGCTAAGCGTCAAGTGAGGACTTGAGCACACATATATACCATTTAACATAAAAAGACACATATATGCTTACAGTTAGTGTTTGTAACAACTAATTAGGTAATGGAACAACCTTAAGGACTAGGAAACACTTGTGTTGAAGTGTTAAACCACATAGGGTTGCACATAAGGGGGTGTAGGGCCTCACTTGGGAGTTTATGGCCCATATGGTATGAAACACATGATTTTAAGGCCCAAAGACCCTTTCCTCATGAGTTTACAGTCATAAACTAATGGTAATAAGTGTCAAGTTGTGATTTAAGGTCTTTTAAGTCAATATGAAGTGTTCTATGATCAAGTCTAAGCCCTAAGAAGTAAGGGTGGCATCATTGCACCACTAACTAGTGTTCACAGCCTAAGGACCATTTCCCCATGATTTTACGGTCGTAAACTCATGGTACCATGTACCAAATAAAAGTTTAAGGTCCCTAGCCTATGATAGAAGTGTTCTTGACTTGATCCTAAGGATTGAGAAGAGATTAGGACTCATTTAGACCCTTAAATAGAGTTTACCACCCAAGAAGGTTCCTTGGCCATAAACTCCCTTTTGATCATGATTTCATGATGATTTCTAAGTGTAATCTAGTTGATTTAAGCATAGAACAAGCTAAGACAAGAGTACTTACTGTGTAGAAGCTTGAAAGGGTGCTTAAGTCTCAAGAACACTAGTGTGTGTTCTTGGTGTTCTTGGTGTAATGAAGAACACTTGATTATCTATCAAATGAAGAGATTTCATGGATGAAATCATTCACAAACACTAGATAATGAAGTTTACTAACAAATCAAGGAAGAAAATACTTACTAAGTTGAAGATCTAGTGATGATACTTGAGAGAGAATGAGGTTAAGAACCTGAAAATGGTTGAAAATGACAAAAATGGCTAAGTGTCACTTATATAGTCCTTAGGGTTTACGGCCCCAATACCATTTGGGTTGTAAAATCCAAACTCTTGGAGTTTTAGAACTTAAATGTTGCATACTTTACCCTAAAGTAGCCTCTCTCCAATTATCTCTTGTAGTACTACGCTTTAGACACTCAAACTGACTCCAAAACTACTAAAATTTAGCAATTGAAAGTTTGACTTTGATTGAATGCAGGGATTGTTATAAGATAGAAATTTTGAGTTGTCACAGCAGAGTATTCCCAAGATCATAATAACAAATCTCTAGGAGGTGCACGATCACGCCTTCACCTTCCCACGATCCTCTAAGGTACCTGAAATATAATCTAAAATTGTAAGCCTAAAGCTTAGTGAGTTACCCCTAAAATACCAATACACAAGAAAGTATCACATATATAATAACAACATGCAATGAGTCCACGACTAACAACCCTAACAATACATAATAGCATAATCATACACTTATTCCTCACTCCTTAATGAAAAGGATAACATATTGAAACTGGTTGGCTGACCCTACACAACTCATCCATGAAACTTCCACCAATCCCTGCGGCACTCGTGTATGCTAATCATACATAATATTAGACCCTATAGACTGCCATATATTTGATCCTAACCTATTCCATATTTAATCCTACACTAAGCCCTCCATCTAAAAAGAAAAGGAAATAAAGACAAATCAAACATTCTCAGGCTATAAGATCTTACTTATGTATAACAATGATGCATACACTAAGCAACTACAGTAATTATGTCAATTTCATAAAAAGAAAGGTCCTAGGGTATCAAACATCATGAAATCGGGAAATTACATCATCTAATCCTGAAGATCCCTAACATATCACTAGCATGCTGTTCTAACATATCTCTAAATATCAAATAACAATATGGTATTTTGGGGTCCACTTACTGGCTCTGACTGATCGTACACCTTGCATCCTCCTTGATTATTTTAAAAACCATTCGAATAGTGTTTTAAAAGTATTTTTTGTTAGTTTGACACTAGATTCAGACGAGTGTTCCTCCAATTCACTCAAACCAAGGCTTCGATACCAACTTGTAACACCCCTAAAATTCATGAAAATTTTAAACTTTTAAAACACCGATAAAACATCATTTTTTACAAATAGTTTCCAAAATAGGTTTAATATCAAAGTATTCCCAAAATCAAAAAAACAAAGCTCGAGGAGGTGCACGATCATGCCTTTGCCTTCCCGCGATCGTCTAAGGTACCTGAAACATAATAAAAAACTGTAAGCCCAAAGCTTAGTGAGTTTCCCCCAAAATACCAATACACAAGTAAGTAGCACATATGTAATAACAACATGCAATGGGTCCATACTTAACAAACTGGATTACCCCTAAGCACACAACGTAAATCTGGATTGCCTTCGGCCCACAGATTCTGTCTGGCTTGCTCCTCAGCCTGATCAGTCCTTGGATTTAATACTAATAAGCGCTCAGTACGAGTTTGGATGCCCTTCCCGGCCAACAGCTTGTATCTGGAATGCTCATGAGCCCTAATTATGAGTCTGGCATGCCCTCCCCGGCCCTTAGCTCATATCTGGTTTGCTCTAGGGTTTGTTGGCTACCGCAGGGAGCAGTACAACCTCATCCCAACCCATACAATATGTTGACATATAACAGATAATATCATATACAGATAACAGACAGTATCACAGGTAGTCCTACAATTCTACCAAACTAGCATATCAATTCTAGCATGCAAATCTATTCCATATTCATCATATCATCAATATCATGTTATCAAACCATTGGGTCGACCTTGGCGTCTTCGATCCAAAAGTACAGTGAGGAAAACTCACCTTACAAGCTGAACAAAACTGATAAGGCATGAATCTGAATCTTAGCTCTCTACTCAATGCCTACATCCACTAAGCGATCAATTCAATCAAAATCCCAAAATTCCCAAAATGCCCTCCAAAGTCAAACATGGTCAAACTTGGTCATACATGGTCAAAGTCCATAAATTCACTGAGTCAACCCATCCGAGTCAACCCAACCGAGTTATCTCAAAATTGGTTGTTCCATGAGAGTATACAAAGCGTACTCCACAGGTATGTGTAGCGTACATAAGGCTTCGCAGAAATCATCATCGGGGTGGCTGACCGGGTATGCGATGCGTACACCAGTCTACACGGGGCGTACCCTCACAGATCCAACTTCCTCATCCAAAAATTCCAAGGTCAGAGGCATACTAGCATCATAACGTTCCCAACATTATGACTTTTCACATCTAAAAAGTCCTTAATACAAGGACTTAATCCATTAAGACCTTCTACAAGAAGCATGGAGCCAAACTAGCTAAAAGGACCTCATTTTTGTGACTTAAGACCCTTTCTAGGGTCTGAAAGGACTGCCCAAAAAGTCTAAAACCAAACATGCATGGAAATGGGACTTTGAGACATAAAGAACATCATAAAGCTACCCAAAATGAGATTTAAGCAAACAAAACATCAAGGTGAATACGTTTTACCTTCTCGAGCTTCCCAAGAAGGTGATGATCCCAAGATCTAGAAGCTTGGTTCAACTTCTAAGCTCCTTGATGCAATTATTTCTTCCTTAAGAACACAAAGAACACAATTTTAGCTCAAAGCACTCTCTTATGGGGTTAGAGTTTGCCAAAAACGACTCAAGGGCTTGGAGGCTGGAAAGGTGGGGGTATATGATCTATAAAGGTGCTTAAATACCCCACAAACTCTAAAAATTAGGGTTTCACTCAGACATGAGTACGCCCAACATACTAGGTTATGACCTAGTATGCTTAGTGTACTCACATGTACGCTTAGCGTACTCCTCCCACATCCAAATTACAAATTTGCCACTAGGGCTTCCCATGGCTACTTCTTTCCAATTCTAAGGACCAAAAATGACATAATTAAATCCAAGGGATGAATTTGAAAATAACTGAAATTCGGGGTGTTACAACTCTCCCCCACTTGAACTAGTATTCATCCTTGAAGTCTGCTACAAAGAATAAATCTGGATAATGCTCCCACATCTCAACCTCTAGCTCCCAGGTCCACTCGGAGCCCCTCCGATGTTTTCATCATACCTTTACCAAAGGTACTTCCTTGCTACGTAGAACCTTTACTTTCATCTCCATAATAGCTACTGGCCTCTTAACATAGTTCAAGCGCTCATCAACCTGAATATCATCCAAGGAAACCATTTTATCCTCATCCAACACACACTTTTGCAGCTATGAAACATGGAAAGTGCTATGAATCTGACTGAGCTCCTCAGGAAGATCCAATCTATAAGCAACCTTGCCAACCCTGGCAATAACCCAGAATGGACCAATATATCGGGGACCCAATTCCCCCTCTTCCTGAAGCGAATCACACCTTTTCAAGGTGAGACTTTCAATTACATCATGTTGCCGACCTGAAAATTCCAACTCGGGTCGGTGCCCGTTGACATAACTCTTTTGCCACCTCAGAGCAGTCTGCAATCTCTGCCTGACCTACTAAATCATCTCCGTAGTCTGAAGGACTACCTCGGTCTACACCATAACCCTGTTACCAACCTCGGCCTAGCAAATTGGAGTACAACGTCTCCACCCATACAAGAGCTCAAAAGGCGGAGCACCAATACTGGAGTGATAACTGTTGTTGTAGGAGAACTCCGCAAGATTTAGGTAGGATTCCCAACTCCCACTAAAATCAATGACATAGGCTCACAATATATCTTCAAGGGACTGTATCATCCACTCCCTTTGGCCATCGGTCTGTGGATGATAATTTGTTTTGAAGTGTAACGTCGTGCCCAGTTCCTCATGGAACTTCTGCCAAACCGGGAGGTGAACCGAACATCACGGTCTGAAATAATAGCGATCGGAACCCCATGGTGAGCAAAGATCTCACGGATATATACATCGACCAACTTCTCGGTAGAAGAAATCTCCCAAATCGCTAGGAAGTGGGCACTCTTGGTCAATCGATCCACGATGACCCAAATAGCATCAAAACCCTTTTGCCGTCTTCGGCAACATGGTGATGAAATCCATTGTAATCTGCTCTCATTTCCACATAGGAACCTCCAGAGGATGCAACTTACCATGCGGCCTCTGATGCTCTTCCTTGACCATCCTACAGGTCATGTGTCACTCCACGTACCAGATGATCTCCTTCTTCATACACGACCATCAATAACTCAATCTCAGATCCCGATACATTTTGGTAGCCCCTGGATGGATAGAAAAAAGAGACTTATTAGCCTCCTCCAACACAATCTACCTGACCCCACCAAACATAGGAACCTAAAACCGACCACAATGGGCCAACAATCCACAACTTTCCGGAAAAAATCTTGCAATATCACCCTTGATCCTCTCTATCTTCCAGTTCTCTTCCCGAACACCCTCGGCCCGAGCCTCCCTAATCAATCCCAAAAGCGGAGAATCCACTAATATCCTTATACATGATACCCCATCATAAGACCCAACCAACTTGTGGCTCAAAGCCTCCGTCACCACATTCGCTTTACCTAGATGGTAAAGGTTCTTGCAGTTATAATCCTTGACTACATCCACCCACCTACGTTGCCTCATGTTCAAATTTGGTAGATCCATAATATGTCTCAAACTCTTGTGATCTGTGTAGATAGTACAACGAACCCCATAAAGATAATGCCTCCATATCTTGAGGGCAAAAACCACTGCCCCCAACTCCATATCATGCGTGGGATACCGCGTCTCCTGAGGCTTCAGCTTCCGCGAAGCATATGCTATCACCCGTCCTCTCTACATAAGGACCGCCCCAAACCAATGATGGATGCATCACGGAACACCACAAAATCCTCAATACCCACTGGGAGGGTCAAAACCGGGGCCTCACATAATCTTTATCAAAGGGTCTCAAACGCCGACTGCTGCTCAGGGCCCCATCGGAAATCCACTCCCATCCTTGTTAGATGAGTGAGGGGTACTACAATCTTGGATAAATATTGAATTAATCACCGATAGATCCCTTCCAAATCCAAGAAACTCCTGATATCCGAGAGAGATTTTGGAACCTCCCACTGCATCACGGCCTCGATCTTGGTTGGGTCGACCAATATCCTATCCTGGTTAACGAGGTTCCCAAGGAACTGGACCTCTCATAACCAAAACTCGTACTTCTAGAATTTAGCAGAAATCCGTTCTCGCCTCAATACCTCTAGCAGCTTGCGAAGATGCTTCTCATGTTGCCCTCTGGTCTTGGAATATACCAAGATATCATCAATGAACACAATAACCGAACGATTGAGCATCGAAATGCATACCCGATTCATCAAAACCATGAATCTGGAAGGCGCATTAGTGAACCTAAATGACATAACCACGAACTCGTAATGGCCATAACGAGTCAAGAACACAGTCTCTCCACGTCCTCCTCTCTCACTCTGACCTGATAATACCCAGACCTTAGATCTATCTTGGAGAACCAAGTTGCACTCTGCCACTGATCAAAAAGGTCATCAATATGCGGAAGCGGATAACAGTTCTTCACCATTAACTTGTTCAACTCCCGGTAATAAATGAACATCCAGTGTTAACCATCCTTCTTCTTGACGAACAAAATCAATGCTCCTCATGGAGAACTGCTCGGCCTGATAAACTGCTTGCCTATCATCTCCTACAGCTGAGATAACAAGTCCTGCATCTCATGTGGTGACAATTGGTACAACACCTTGGCAATAGAGGCCGCACTTGGCATGAGGTCAATCTTGAACTCGACCTGCCTCTCAGGAGGCACACCGGGTAACTCCTCCATAAACACATTGGCAAACTCCCTAAAAACCGGAACCTCTAAAATTGAAACATGATCCCCCAACACGCGTATCCACTACATAAGCCAAATAACTTTCACACCCGTGTTGAATATACTGTCGAGCTCTGGCTGCAGATGAAAACCCTGATCCCATCTTGGTGCCCTCTCCATAGATAACCAGTTCTCCCCCAATTGGGGTTTGAAATACCATGCACTAGCCCTCATAATCAATCATAGCACCGAAACAGCTCAACCAATCCATAACCACAATTACACAGACATCCCTCATGGGGATAAGGATCAAATTGATCAGATAAGGCACCCCAAGGATATCCAGAACACAACCCTGATATACTGATGATGAAGAAACCCCGCGTTCGTTGGTGATAGAAACTCGTAACAGGCACTCTAACTCACCAACGGGCATATCAAACTCTTTACTAAATGATCTAGACACAAAATACCGACTCACAGCCGATTCAAACAATACTAAAGTAGGAAAAGAGTTCACTAGTAACGTACCTAACATAGGTACATAGATAAGCATAACATAACATAATCAACATAAATAATTACAGAAACATACCAGTCACAACATATGGAGCTGCTCTGGCATCCTTGACAGTGAGCTGGAAAGCGCAACCTAGAGCCCTCGGGGGCTCCGCACTGCCCTGACTCCCATCAGTGATCCTCAAAGTAGTCGTCATTGAAGCCTTCGCCAACCTAGCAGCAAGCGATGGGCAATTGGCCTTCATATGGCCAACGTGGTCGCAGTGATAACAAATCCTGTAACTGAGTGTTGCAGCTTGCTGATGGTAATCCCTTACCATATGGTCCTGTCGGCTATAATTGTGGCATCTAGAAGACGATCGACAAGCACCCTCATGCACCTTGCCACACTTCCCACAAGTGCGGTGCTTCCAGCCCCCAGACCTAACATTAGCAGCTTTAAAGTGCTTCGATGTTGGCTGCGACTACGGGGCTGGCCTTTTCTCCCTATTTTGAAGCTCCATCTCAATCTCACACCGCCTAATGGCCTCCTGCAAGTCCAACAAGGAACCATAGGGCTAGGTGGACACAAACTATCTGATTTTCGTCTTGAGCATACTCAAGTAACGGGTCATCTAAGCCTACTCAGATGCAGAAAACTCAGGAAGAAACATAGCCCTCTCCGTGAACATCTTAGTGATCTTCGTCACCGTCTCATAACCCTGCCTCAAATCTAGGTACTCCTAGGCCAACCTCTCACGCTCCACCAGTAGCACATATCGGGAGTGGAACATCTTAGAGAACTGCTCCCAAGACACAGCAGCTCTCTGCTCAGTAGAATATGAACTAGTAGCAATCCTCCACCAGTCCTTTGCTTTAGACCTCTGAAGGTTTCAGAGTGGACCTGACCTTCTAGTCAGTTGGACAATAAAAAGTGAAGAAACACCCTTCCACATTAGATAGCCACCTTACAGAGATGATTAGATCCTTCACCCCATTGAAAGTCGGGGGCTTTGTATTGTCGAAGTCCTGATACTGAAAAACCCGACCTGATCCAACCCCCACAGCAGCAACGGTTGCAGTGGCTACAACAGCAGTAGTCTCAGACAAAGCAACATTGTGCTCATCGAAGTACTCAACCGTGGCAGTCTTGATAGGCCAAAACATCTCTAGAAACTGAGCTTGAAAATGAGCAACAACCTCCTCCTACAGGATCTTCCTGATCCTGTCATCCAACGTAACAGACTCACCCTGACGACCAGCTCCTGATCCAGAACAAGATCCACCCTCAACTCAACGCGAAGTCACCATATTGAAAATAAACCATGGAGATATCAGATAACACACATACCATAATAGGGGAACCAACTCCCAACAAATCCCTAGGCGTTGTGACTTCCTTGATACGCATATGGGTCCTATGCTTCCAGTAGTACGGCCTCATACTACCTTCCACACCTACCCATACTTGTCTTAGAGGATCATCATAACAACCCTAACAATACATACTAGCATAATCATACACTCATTCCTCACCGCCTGAAGGAAAGTCTAACATCTCAAAACTGGTTGGATAACCCCATACAACTCATCCATGAAACTTCCACCAAACCCTACAGCACTCGTGTATGCTAATCATACATAACACTGGACCCTATATACAACCGAATATTTGATCCTACCTTAAGCCCTTCATCTAAAAAGAAAAGGAAATAAAGCCAAATCAAACATTCTCAGGATATAAGATCTTACTTATGTATAACCATGATGCATACACTAAGCTACTCTAGTAATTATGTCAATTTCATAAAAAGAAAGGACCTAGGCTATCAGGAATCAGGAAATCATGTAGTTCTTCCATATAATTCCTAAATATCCCTAACCTATCACTAGCATATTGTTCTAACATATCTTAATTTCAAATAACAGTATGGTATTTTGGGGTCCACTTATGGGTCTCGGCTGATCAAACACCTTGCATCCTCCTGGATTATTTTAAAACCCATTCGAAAATTGTTTTAAAAATCTTTTTCGTTAGTTTGACACTAGATTCACATGAGTGTTCCTCCAATTCACTCAAACCAAGGCTATGATACCAACTTGTAACATCCGTAAAATTCATGAAAATTTTAAACTTTTAAAACACCGATAAAACATCATTGTTTACAAATAGTTTCCAAAACAGGTTTAATATCATAGTATTCCCAAAATCATAAAATCAAATCTCGAGGAGGTGCATGATCATGCCTTCACCTTCCCGCGATCCTCTGAGGTACCTAAAACATAATAAAAAAACTGTAAGCCCAAAGCTTAGTGAGTTTCCCAAAATTACCAATACACAGGTAAGTAGCACATATAATAATAACAACATGTAATGGGTCCACAACTAACAGACTGGATTACCCCTAAGACCACAACATAAATCTAGATTGCCTTCGGCTCATAGCTTCTGTCTGGCTTGCTCCTCGGCCTGATCAGTCCTCAGATTGAATACTAATAAGCCCTCAGTACGAGTCTAGCATGCCCTTCCCGGCCCCCATCTCGTATTCGGAATGCTTACGAGCCCTTAGTATGAGTCTGGCATGCCCCCGACCCTTAGCTCACATCTAGTTCTTTTCGAGATTTGTTAGCTATAGAATGGAGCAGTACAACCTCAATCCAACCCACACAACATGTCTACATATAACAAATAATTTCATATATAGATAACAAATAGTATCACAGGTAGTCCTACAGATCTACCAAACTAGCAGAATTGTAGCATGCAAATATATTCCATACTCAGCATATCATCAGTATCAGGTTATCAAACCAATAGGCCAATCTTGGTGCCTTCGACCTGAAAGTATAGTAAGGAAAACTTACCTCACAAACTAAACAGAACTGATAAGGCCCGACTCTGAATCTTAGCTCTCTACTCAATGCCCACATCCACCAAGTGACCAATTCCATCAAAATCCCAAAATACCCAAAATAGCCTCAAAATTCAAGTTTGGTCAAACATGGGCAAACATGGTCACAGTCCATAAATCCACTGACTCAACCTAGCAGATTCAACCCAATTGAGTTAACTCAAAATTGGTTGTTCCTTGCGAGTACGCGGGGCATACTCTAGAGGTACATGCAACGTACACAAGGCTCCACAGAAACCACCATTGGGGTGGCTGATCGGGTACACGGGGGTTACACAAGTCTACGCGGGGTGTACCCTCAAAGATCCAACTTCCTCGTTAAGTGCTTAATGGCTTTAGCACTTGAGCTCACACTTCAGATCCAATGTTTAGAGTCATAGGCATACTAGGGTCATAAAGTTTTCAACTTTATGACTTTTCACGTCCAAAAAGTCCTTGATGCAAGGTATTAATCCATTAATACCTTCTAAAAGAATCATGGAGCCAAACTAGCTAATGGGACCTCATTTTTATGGCTTAGGACCTTCACAGCGTCTAAAAGGACGTACTAAAACATCCAAAATCAAACATGCATAGAAATGGGACTTTGAGACATGAAGAACATCATAAAGCTACACAAAATGAGATCCAAGCAAACAAAACATCAAGGTGAGTACTTTTTACCTTCTGGAGCTTCCCAAGAAGGTGATGATCCCAAGATCCAGAAGCTTGGTTCAACTTCTAAGCTCCTTGATGCAACTCTTTCTTCCTTAAGCACACAAAGAACACACTTATAGCTCAAAACACTCTCTTCTGGTGTTAGGGTTTGCCAAAAACGATTTAAGGGCTTGGAGGCTGGAAAGGTGGGGGTAAATAAGCTATGAAGATGCTTAAATACCCCCACAAACCCTAAAAATTAGGGTTTCACTCAGACATAAGTACGCCCGGTGTATATATATGTACGACCAGCGTACTAGGGTACGCCCTTGTACGCTTAGCATACTTTTCCCACATCCACATTACAAATTTACCACTAGGTCTTCCCATGGCCACTTCCTTCCAATTCCAAGGACCAAAATGACATAATTAAAAACAAGAAAGGAATTTGAAAATACCTGAAAGTAGGGGTGTTACAATACATGTGATTACTGGTTGTATGATTATCTATCTGCTGAATTTGTTTGTTATTTGTTATATGTTGACACGTTACGTTGGAGTTGAGACTACTACTTTGTGTTGTCAATTAATAGATCGGGGCAATCCAACCGGGATTTTGTGGGCCAGGGTATTCCAACCAGGAGGTTGTGTGCCAAGGTAATCCAATCGGGAGGTTGTAGACCAAGTACCTGATATGCAGGGCAATCTAACAAGGAGTTTGTGGGATAAGGTAATACATTCGGGAGTTTACAAACCAAACATGTTGAATTATATATGTTATGTGTTGCATGGTGATACTTTAGGGAACTCGCTAAGATTTGGCTTAAAGTTTCTGTTTATTGTTTCAAGTACTTCTGATGATCGCAGGAAAGAGAAGGCGTGATCGTGCACATCTTCCTTTTTTATGATATTGGATCTTGGGAAAAACTATGATTATGTTTATACTTTTGAAACAATGGTTTTGTAAACAATTTATGGTTGAAGTCTATATCAGGGAGGTAGTGGCACGGCACGGGGTGCCAGTTTCAGTGATTTTTGATAGAAATGTGCAATTCACTTCCAGGGTTTGGAAGAAGTTTCATGAGGAGTTGGGTACTCGCCTACATTTTAGCACCGCCTTTCACCCGCAGATGGATGGTCAGAGCGAGCATATCATCCAGACTCCCAAGAATATGTTGTGGGTGTGTGTTTTAGACATCGGAGGTAGTTGGGATACTTACCTTCCGTTGGCAGAGTTCCCCGATAATAATAGCTATCATGTGAGTATCGACCATCCTCCTTTCGAGATATTGTATAGGAGGAAGTGAAGGACTACGGTATGTTGGGGCGAGGTTGGTCAGAGGGTCATGGGGAGTACCGAGGTAGTACTCAAGACTACGGAGAGGATCCAGCAGGTTTGGAGCAGGCTTCAAACTACTCAGAGTCGGCAGAAAAGTTATTCCGACAAGCGTCGATCGGACCTTGACTTTTAGGTCATGGATATGGTGCTCCTGAAAGTGTTGCCTTGGAAGGGCGTCATTCGACTTAGGAAGTGGGTCAAGCTAGGCCCCAGGTATATTGGACCGTTCAGGCTTATAGCTCGGGTGTGCAAGGTGGCATATATGCTGGATCTGCTAGTCGAACTCAGTCAGATTCATAGCACTTTTCACGTCTCTCAGTTGCGGAAGTGTCTGTTGGACGACTCGGTAGTGGTGCCATTAGAGGATATTCAGGTGGATGACAGCCTTAATTACATCGAGCGGCCAGTGGCAATCCTTGACAGGAAGTTGAAGGATCTAAGTAACAAGAGAGTGGAGCTGGTAAAGGTGCAGTGGCAGCACCGCAAGGGCTCGGAATGGACCTGGGAGCCGGAGGACGAGATGAGGGAGCATTAGCCCGAGCTTTTTCAAGGCCCCAACAGCAGACTTCGAGGACAAAGTCTAAGAGAAGTGGGGGAGATTTGTAAAACCCTATTCATGGTATGCATTTAATTCAAGTGTTTCATATTTTTTTTCTTTGGGACTCGGCGAGTTGGAGGCCCAACTCATCGAGTAGAGTCGTGATTCGCAGGAAGTTTAAGTAGTCTACTCGACAAGTTGGGAGACCGACTCGGTGAGTAGACGATGTTTTAGTGAAACCATAAATTGAGGGTTTTCCCCCTATTTAAATACATTATAACCCCTTAACTCAGCCCCCATCATCTAGAGAAAACCCTAACTTGGAACCCTATCCGTTTTTAGTGTGTTCTTGAGCCTTGTGGTGTTACTTTGTGTGATTGAAGCTTGAAGAGAAGAAGGAGGCTTGTGAGATGAAGGGGAAACAAGAAGATCTAGAGTCTTGGGCACATTTCCAGCTTATGAGAGGTATAAAGCTGAAACCTTGTCTATTCATTGTCTAGATCTTGATTTTGGAGCTTTTTCTACATCCTTCTAAGCCCTAGTGAGGATGTATTCGGGGTTGAGTATAAGAAGTGAGTTGTGCTTCAGATCTAGGGCTATTGGGGGTCTTTATGGCATAAAGGTTCTCACTTTGTTTCCATAAACACCCCATGCATCTTGTAGACCATCTTTTATGGCTTTTTGAGCCAAAGATCCCATGCATGTGCACCGAGCTTGAAGCTTTACGTGTAAAATGGACATTTGGAGGCCAGATCTATGGTTTTGATGTGTTAAGACCCATTTAAATTGACTATATAGTAACGGTCAAGGATGGACTCGAAGAGTCGTTCTTGGGACTTGGCGATTTGGGGTGTAATGACCACCAAATCCTTTATGTCGATGGATCAGATGATAGTGTGGAAGGTCCCTCAGTTGTTTAGGCTCATAAGGGACCTGGGAATCATGCGACTCGATGAGCGTTTGAGCAAACTCAACGAGTCCAAGGCAATCTCCCAATATTTGAAGATAAACTCGACGAGTTATTCATACAACTCAGCGCGTTATAAACTGGACGCATTCTTATGAGGGAGATGAACTCGATGAGTTCAAGGATGAAATCGGTGCATCAGATGAAGATGGTCCCGATGATATGACTGGAGGAGAACCCGTTGAGTTCTTGATAGACTTGACAAGTAGATTCGGGCTTTGGTTTGAGTTAGAGGAGTATGGACTCGACGAGTTGGTAGACCAACTCGGTGAGTCGGGTCAACTGGATGTTGACTTTGACCACTGTTGACTTTGACTGAATTGAGTTGAACCTGTTTAGGGTTACATATTCAAATTGATAACTTAGAAGGGTTGTCGTGTAGGGATTGAGGAGTCGGGGAGAGTCAATTTGCATGCCGAGGACAGTTCAGACACTACACCCCATCGTGGTGAGTTACCTTCCAGTAGAAGTAGGTCTAAGGCACCAAGGCCGACCCACTAGTAGATGTTTATTTGAGATGATTGTCTTTGTGATAATTATTTGGTTTGCTATTGCTTGATATGTGTGTATGCTAGTATGCTATGTTATGTGAGATAGTATCAGTAGGAGCGGACTAGTCCCTAATTCGGTCGCTAGGACCAATGGGTAGGTCGGACACCCCAGATATGTCTGATGGCATGATTATGATATGATATTATATGCTAGCGGTAGTGGTGAAATAGTCCCCGTGTTCGGTTAAGATAGATTGGAGGGTAGATCGACATCCCAGAATAGCCTGACATGGGAAAGTCAGCACCCCACAATGGCTTGACATGGGTTGGTCAGCACCCCAAAATGGCTTGACATGGGTTGGCCAACACCCCAAAATTGCTTGACATGGGTAGGTCGGGCGCCCCAGAATTGCCCGACAATATGTAAGTGGTTTTGGTATGTGGTATGATGGGGCAACTCACTAAGCTTTGTGCTTACCCTTTCAGTTTTGGTTGAAGGTACCTCTTCGCATTGAGTTTCTGGGATTGTACTCTGATTTATATTACTTATGTTGAGATGGTTTTTCGAACACGTTGTTATAGTTTTTATAAAACGCCATGACCTTGGTAATGTTTCTATAAACTACATTGTGAAGTATTGATTTAAAATGGAATTTTTGGTCTCGAAAATTGGGATGTTACAAGTTGCTATCAGAGCCTTGGTTTGAGGGATTTAGACACACCCTCGGGGGTGTCTGGACTCAAACCAAGGGATTAAAGGATTTTCACAAGAAAAAAGTTTTCTAAAAATCTAAGTTAAAGAATTTTGAGAAAGAACAAGGTGTGTGATGCGTGCAACCAGCCGAGCTCAAGTAAGTTTTCCCTAAGATACCTGTACTTGTTATGTTATGTTATATGATATGATTCTGAGAACTGCATGCTAGATTAAGGCTAAGGATCTAGGAGGATGCCTTGTATGCCTGATATATGATTCTGAGAACTAAATGCTAGAGTAGGGATAAGGATCTATGAAGGATGCCTTATATGCATGTGATATGAGCTGTATGCTTGGGCTGTCTAGTTAGCGGTAGGATATCCTGGTTAAGTTATGCTTGATTTTGTTACTCAATTCACGAATGCTGCTTGTTTTGTGCTATAGGGGTTCTGGCTAACATTAACTAACTAGTCAGCGGATATGTTGTAGTATTTACAACTAGTTAGGTAATCGTGGTAGGCACCCCTAATGCAGCTGATGGCGGAGAGTAGTTCGTAGGGTGCCCTTGGAAAGCCTAGGATGAGATTAGTTAGAAAGGGATATTGGTAAGGTGAATTGGAGAAGTTGAGGAAAGCATGAATAGATGTGGAAGGTAGTATGGGCCCATACTACTGGAAGCAGAGGATCCGTACTCAAGTCAAGGAGGGACAAGATGAAACCAGGAAACTTGGAGAGTGTGTGAGACCTCTCGAGAGTATGTATGATCCTGAAATTTATGTGTTTGTTTTTAGTATGGTGATCACACGACATGGAGTAGGGGGTTCAGGATATAGGTCAAGATCAGTATCAAGCTCGGGTGCGGGATCCAAGCAGGGTGATAATGGACTACGCAAGTTCATCGCGTCTAAGATCACTAGAGGTATCCTTGAGTCAACCCCCATCATTTTCAGGTCGATAAAGGAGGGGATTATCGAGTTGATAGAGGATCACCTCCAGGCATTCAAGAAGGAATCGGCATTCAACCAGTCGGATACATGCATACTATCCTTTAACGACTTCATGGGAAGTGGTGCGCCGGACATTCACGGGGTGAAGGACCCTATTGCTGCCAAAAGATGGATCGAAGACATTAAGTTTGCGTAGTTGACGAGCTTCTACCCGGAGGGGTCGAAGGTCCACTTTATTGTGGGATGTTTGAGAGATAGAGCTAGGGATTGGTGGGATTCAATTGGTGACTCGCTGGGAGCCCCAGCCATTGAGGCTATGACTTGGTCAAATTTTGTGACTAGGTTTAGGGCTGAGTCTACGCCAACTATGGAGCTTCAGCAGATGGCCAGGGAGTTTCTGGATATAAGACAGATGACAGAGACAGTGGCGAAGATCACCGCCAAATTCAGGAAGAGGGCCTTGATGGTACCTCAGTATGCAGGGGACGAGGAGATGCGGAAGACCCGATACCATGATATGTTGAGTGCTAATATCTGGGATCATGTCAGCTATTCGACTTGCCTGACCCTGGAGTCTATGATTGGCAGGGAGCGGGAGAAGGAGATTGATTTGGAGCACCTCAGGAAGAGAAAGACAGAGTCTAAGCAGGTTACAGGGGTTTTAGGGAAGAAACCCAAGAGATCCGACTTTAGGTCGAAGGGCCAGCCGGGCCAGAGCCACTAGAGGAAATGCGGCCGGCTGCATGAGGGAGCTTGTAGATCAGGATCGTTAGGCTACTACAAGTGCCGCAAGATAGGGCACTTTGGTAGGGATTGTACTGCCCCTGCCCCCATGGTTCATACATCACACCTGATTTGCTTCCATTGCAATCAGATGGCCATAAAAAGGTCAACTGTCCTAGATTGTCAGCAGCAGCAACACCAGTGGTGGCGCCGACTCCAACGACATCACGAGTTGCACATGGCCAGAAGGTCAAGGCAGAGGCTCCAGTGGTGCGGAGCTGATAATTTCAGCTGACAGTCGAGGAGGCACGCGCCGCACCTGATGTGGTAACAGGTATGATTTCTCCTCCTTATTCTTTTATGATATGTTGTTGTGATTTTGATATGTTGTATGTATGTTCTGTTTAGGATCGTTCCATGTGAATGGTATCCCAGTTCACTTGTTCTTAGCAAGAAGTTTTTTGAGTCCTCGGGCATGTTGTATTGCCCTCTAGAGGTCAAGATTGCGGATGACTAATCAGTGCTAGCATTATAGGTTTTCATAGATTGAGTTTTGAGGTTGTTCGAGGAGCATTACCTGGTAGACTTTGTTCCCATACCTTTGCAGGGGAACAAGGTTATTATAGGTTTAGATTAGCTAAGCCCCAATAGGGCGGTGATAGACTAAGCGCAACAGTTGGTGTGAATCATGACCCTAAGTGAGGGAGAGTTGGTGATTCAGGGCGACAGCCCACAGTGAGGGCCAACTTTATGTTCAACAATGAGGGCTAGGCGCTACCTTCAGTAAGGTTGCATAGCATATGTCGCCTTTTTCATGGATACTCGGGAAGCGGGTAAGGCGACGGTGGGTGATGTGCCAGTAGTGTGAGAGTCTGCGGATGTATTCCCCGAGGAGTTTCCTGGGATACCTCTGGAGAGGCAGGTAGAGTTCAGGATCGAACTAGTCCCTCGTGCGGCTCTGATAGCCAAGGCACCATATCGGTTGGATCCTCTTGAGATGCTGGAGTTATCTATACACCTGCAGGAGCTGTTAGACAATGGGTTCATTAGACCGAGCAGTTGACCTTGGGGAGCCCTAGTTTTATTTGTGAAGAAGAAAGACGGGTCACAGCGGATGTGTATAGATCATCAGATGAGGGTCAGAGAGGAGGACGTGCAGAAAATTGCCTTTCGGACGCGTTATGGTCACTATGAGTTTGTGTTGATGCCTTTCGGGCTCAACAATGCTCCTGCTGCATTCATGTATCTCATGAACCGCGTGTGGGGACCGATGTTGGTTTATTCCAAGATGCGAGACCAGCATGAGGAGCACTTGCGGGAGGTTCAGGATACTTTGAGGAGGGAGAGCTTGTATGCTAAGTTCTCCAAGTGTTAGTTCGGGTTCCGCAAGGTGCAGTTTCTTGGGCACCTTATAAACCAGAACGGGATTTCGGTTGACCCGGACAAGGTGGAGGCCCCGATGACATGGGAGGTTCTGAGGTCTCCATCTGAGATTCGGAGCTTTCTAGGACTAGCAGGCTACTATCAAAGATTCATTCATGACTTCACCAAGATAGTCGTGCCCCTGATTCGGTTGACGAGGAAAGTCGTGGTCTTTTGCTGGGGGCCTGAGCAGCAGGCCGCATTTGAGACGTTGAGACAGAGATTGTGCGAGGCACCAATCTTAGCCCTGCCGGAGGGCATGGAGGATTTTGTTGTATATGCGATGCGTCCATATCGAGTTTGGGCGCGGTTTAAGGGGGCATGTTATCGCTTACGCTTCGAGGTAACTAAATCCTCATGAGGCGAATTATCCGATGCATGATTTGGAACTGGGGGCTGTTGTTTTCGCCCTCAATATTTGGCATAATCACCTCTATGGGGTTCGTTGTACCATTTACATGGACCACAAGAGCCTGAGGTATATCATGGATCAGCCAAATCTGAATATGAGGCAGCGTCGGTGGCTTGATGTAGTAAAGGATTATGATTATGAGATCCTCTACCATCTGGGGTAGGCCAATGTCGTGGCCGACACGCTTAGCCGCAAGGCGGAACCGATCAGGGACATTTGTACGTGCATGACAGTTATGACATTGCTGTTGGAGCAGATTCGGGAGGCCCAGCAGGAGGCCATGAAGGAGGAACATCGGAAGAGCGAGAAAACTGTGGGTCAGGTTTCCTCCTTCGACTACGATAGTCGGGGATTATTGACTCTTCACCGTAGGGTGTGGGTCCCATATTATGGAGGTGTGCATCAGATATTGATGGAGGAGGCGCACAAATCCAGGTTATCTATCCATCCCGGGGCAACGAATATGTATAGGGATCTTCGTCTTGATTATTGGTGGCCCTGTATGAAGAGGGATGTAGCTTGGTGTGTGGAGAGGTGCCTGAGCTGCAGGAAGGTCAAGGTTGAGCACTAGAGACCTCATGGCAAGGTCCAACCATTGGATATCTCGCTATGGAAATGGGAGGATATGGGTATGGATTTTATCACGAAGCTTCCCAGGACCGTGCGTGGAGTCGATTTGATTTGGGTCATCGTTGATTGTTTGACCAACACCCATTTTATTCCAATTTAGGAGAGCATTTTGGCCGAAACGTTGGCCGAAATCTATATCAGGGAGGTAGTGGTGCGACATGGGGTGCCAGTTTCAGTGCTTTTCGATAGGGATGTACGGTTCACTTCCAGGTTTTGGAAGAAGTTTCAGGATGAGCTGGGTACTCGCTTGCATTTTAGCACCACCTTTCACCCGCTGACAGATGGTCAGACCGAGCGGACCATCCAGACTCTGGAGGATATGTTTCGGGCATGTGCTTTATACTTCGAAGGTATTTGGGATACTTACCTTCTATTGGCATAGTTCTCCTATAATAATAGCACCCCAGAGTGGCTTGACATGGGTTAGTCAACACCCCAGAATGGCTTGACATGGTAGGTCGGGTGCCCCAGAATTGCCCGGCAATATGTAAGTGGTTTTGGTGTGTTGTACGATGCGGGGACTCTCTATGCTTTGTGCTTACCATTTTAGTTTTGGTTTCAAGTACCTTTTCGTCTAAAGGGAAGGAGTCGGTGGTGTAGCAGCGCATCACACACACATGGTTTCCGCATTAAGTTTCTGGGGTTTGACTCTGATTTATATTACTTATGTTGAGATGGTTTTTCTAACACGTTGTTATAGTTTTTATAAAATTCCATGACCTTGGTAATGTTTCTGTAACTACATTGTGATGTATTTATTTAAAATGAAATATTTGCTCTCGAAAATTAGGATTTTACATGTGAGCAACCAGCCAAATGAGTAACGTTTAGCCACTCTTAAGAGAGTGGGGATAGGATGTATGCATATCCTAGTTGTTGTAATTCATTTTAGGAGATTGTGATGATCTTTGAGACAAATATGGGTGGGTGTGGAAGGTAGTATGTGCTCGTACTACTGAAAGCATGGGACTCGTACACGTAGCAAGGAAGTCACAAACCCTAAGGGTTTGGTATCTTATCGTGATTGTAGCTATGGGTATTGTCGCATTTCTGATATATTCTGGCTTATTTTCAGTATGGTGTTTACAAGAGGATATGGTTCTGGGTCTGGAGCAAATGGCCAGGAGAGGCCAAGGATGATTGACGATTAGATTCGGGAGATCATCGACATTGAGGTGGTTACTACTGTCCGAAGGTATATGTCAGAGATGTTTTGATCTATCAAGACCACCATGATTGAGTTGTTTGATGATCATTACACTAATCTTACTAAGGATGTCGTTGTTACAGCAACCACAGTTGTTGCTGCTGCGGGGATTCGAGGGGAGAGAGTCTTCTAGTATCCGGACTTCGACAATACAAAGCCCCCGAATTTTGATGGGGTCATGGACCCGAATGTATAGATGAGGTGGCTATCTGATGTGGAGTGTTATTTCTTCACATATTCTTCCCCTGCCGACTAGAAGGTCAAGTGTGCTTTGAACCTTCTCTGGTCATTAGCAAAGGATTTGTGGAGAATATTAACTGGCCCGTACACTCCTAAGTAAAGAGTTGTTGTTTCTTAGGAGCAGTTCTCATGGATATTTAATACGAGATACGTCCCCTTAGTAGAGAGGGAGTGATTGGATCAGGAGTATCTAAATCTGCGACAGGGGACTGAGACGATAATAGAGATCACCAAGATGTTTACTAAGAGGGCTCTTTTCTTACCTAAGTTTGCTTCTTCTGAGCAGGTTCAGATGACCCGGTACTTGAGCATGCTCAAGATGAATATCCACCAGTTTGTGTCCATTCAGCTTCATGGTTCCCTCTCCAAGCTTCAGTATGCCGTGAGGAGGCAGGAGATTGAGATAGAGCTCCAGTTTAAGGAGTTGAGGCAGGCTCCCGTTCAGTATCAGCCTACGGCAAAGCGGTTCAAGTTCGCTGATTCGAGATCTAGAGGAAAGAGGATTTGAACTTATGGGAAGAAGTAAGGTTCATGATGGTGTCTGTCGGTCTTCTTATTCTTCTGCATCCCATAATTTTTTCTGAGAGGGACACTTTGCGAAAGACTGTCACCAGCAGGCTCCTCCGTCGAGTAGTAGTATCTGCTATCATTTTGAGCAAGTGGGCCATGTGATGGACCAATTTCCCTTACTTGCCTCCAGACGAGTTCAAGCGCCAGGTACTCCTAACTCGAGGATTACGGATGGACGCCAAGTCAGGGCGAAGCCTTTGCTATCTTGAGGTTGTGCGTTCCAGCTCACTGTATAGGAGGCTAGGGCGGTGTCATTCGTCGTTACTGGTATGTTTCTATTTATTATTATGTCACTTATTTTATGGTACACTTATGTTTATGATTCCGTCAGGTACATTCTTAGTGAATTACTTGCGTGCTCTTGTGCTTTTCGAATCAGTTGCGAGTCGATCCTTTGTATCTCGGTCTTTTAGTAGGGGTTTTGATATGACCCTTGGAGAGTTGGAGTGTTCGTTATGGGTTTCTATCACCTAAAAACATGGGATATGCATCGAGAGTTTACCAGGGTTGTGTTATTGAGATTTTTGGGTTGCCTTATTCGATTGATCTTATTACTATCCCTATGGGGGATGTGTGTGTGGTAGTAGGGATGGATTGGCTGAGCGGATTTGGGGCTATGATAGACTGTTAAGGTCAAAGGGTGATACTTCGAACCCCAAGTGAGGGAGAACTAGTTATTTTTGGATAGGGTACTAGGATTGGGTCAACCTTTTGTTCTACTTCCAGGGCTCGACAGCATATTCATCATGGTTGTATGGCCTATCTTGTGTATGTGGTGGATACTCAAGCTTGGAAGTAGGTTTTAGTTTCGGATGTGCCTGTTGTTAGAGAGTTTGAAAATATGTTCCCGGAGGAGTTACCCGACGTGCCTCTCGAGAGGCAGGTTGACTTCAGGATTGATTTGGTTCCAGGTGCAGCTCCGATTGCCAAGGCGCCATACCGTTTGGCACCACCTGAGATGCAGGATTTGTCCTCTCAGCTTCAGGAACTATTGTGCAAGATTTTTATTAGACCGAGTAGTTCACCGTGGAGAGCACCGATTTTGTTCTTCAGGAAGAAGGATGGGTCACAGTGAATGTGCATTGATTACCGGGAGTTGAACAAGTTGACTGTGAAGAATGATTATCCCTTTCCGCGAATTGTTGACCTCTTCGATCAGTTGCAAGGCGCATCATGGTTCTTCAAGATTGATTTGAGGTCATGGTATCATCAGATGAGGGTTAGATAGGAGTACGTGAAGAAGACCACGTTTTAGACTCAATATGGTCATTAGGTGTTTGTGGTGATGCCATTTAGGCTCACCAATGCGCCTGCGACATTTATAGATTTAATGAATCGGGTGTGCAGGCCAATGCTCGATCGATCAGTCAATGTTTTAATTGATGATATCTTGGTGTATTCAAAAACCAGGGACTAGCATGAGGAGCACCTTCGAGAGCTTCTGTGTAACAACCCAAAAACCATGATAAAATTTTTTATTTAAAAAAAAAAAAAACAGAGTTACAACCATCACATTGTTCCAAAAACCATCACATAACAATAATGTCATTCATCAGAGCACAATATCAAAAATGTGGAAGTACCTGAAATCACAATTACAAACTGTAATCACAATTACCCTTAGTATTAGAAGTACCTGAACTCATAATTACATATTGGAAGCAAAAGCTTAGTGAGTTTCCTTAAAGTACCACAAACCAATCATAAATAAGATAGTGTTATGGGCCAAACCATAGTCTTACAAGCAATTTTCTGCCATGGGCCGAATCCCGGTCTTACAGATAGTTCCCAGGGGCCAGATCTTGGTCTTTCACACAATTGACAGGGGCCATATCCTGGTCTTTCATACAATTACTAGGTGCCAAATCCTGGTCTTTCATGCAATTTCAAGGGGCCAAATCCTAGTCTTTCATACAATTGCTAGGGGACAAATTCTGGTCTTTCATACACATATCTCAAATATAGCTAACAGTTTATATCACAAATAATGGGCCGGCCTTGGTGCCTTTGATCCATTGACACAGTGAGAAAACTCACCTCAGCCCGCTGATAAATAACTAACTACTCGGCTACCGAACCGGAAGATCTCACACTGAACATACACAAATTACCCTAATCATAGATACGTTATAGACTATAATCATGGGCCTAATCCCCAAGCTCAAACTCCTAAGATAAAGTCCTATTCAACTTTCCCATAGTGGGCCTAACCAACCTTGGCCCAAAACACAATAATGGGCCTTGAGGCCCAAAAGGCCCAACTCATACATCTTAAGGCGCACTAACAGAATTTTAAGGCTCAACAACCCCAAACAGGCCAAAACCCAAACTAAGGCCCAAAAGCCCAAAGCCCAACGAAGTCCAAAATCCCATTGAGAGGCATATGCTCGGCGTACTCATCCTTTTAACAATACGTGCAACGTATTCCTTAGTACGATCAGCATATTGAGCCGCTTACCACCTTAAGCCATTTGGTGCTTAATCCTTACAACCACTCGATCCAACTTTCATATCTCGACCATTATGGGTTTCTAAGACATAAAGTTGGCAACTATATGCGTTAGCATGTCAGGAACCCAACATCCATTTTTGTCCAATAAGGCTCACACTATGGACTTAAATTCATGCATGGGCTCGTATCAACCACCAAGATGACATTTTTATGCATCTAAAATGTAACACCCATAAAAATCATGCCAAATTTGAACTTTTAAAAACATTTCAAAATCATCAAAACATTACAAACTTGTTTTCAAAATGTATAATATTAGAGTTTTCCCAGAACATAAACAAAATATGAGGAGTTGTACGATCATGCCTTCGCGTTGTCGCAATCCCCTGATGTACCTGAAACAATAAACTGAAACTACAAGCCCGAGGCTTAGTGAGTTCCCACAAAATACCGATACATTTCACATTGGAGGGATTTGAGCATTCTAACACTCCTAAGGTGTACATGCAGCCCTAAATACCTTGGATCTATGTTTTCTCTATTATACATGCAAATATCAATTTTCCAAGGTATTATTCTAACTAGCATAATATGAAGTACATATAATATAAATTCTAGTAGAATTACATACCACTTTGTTCTAGCTTGATTCCATGGAGCTTAAGAGCCTAGTGCCTCAAGTGTGACACCTCAAATGGTTCACACAACATCACCAACATCTTGGAATAACTTGAGAGAAAAGGTTCATATGCTCAAATCAGCTAGCCCTCATGTGTACACACACTAGTGCCAAATTCTTGATCCATGGGGTCCTTATATATGATGGCTATTAGGGTTACAACATGTAACTCATGTCTTTCCATATTTTTCATGCTCCATGGAGTATCCATGGGTTACTCCATGGGTTTTGCCCAATATGAAGAATTATGAATCATAAGCCCACATATATAAGAATAAATGATTTACACAGTCAATCCCCATATATTTAATTAGTCTCCTTTTCATCACATAATTAATTCCAAATTAATTCTTGATCAATACTAATTAAATAATATGATTTCATATTAATATATTAGAACTTATAATATACCAAATCATAAATATCCTTTGCTCACAAAAGTCTATCCAAATTGTTTCGATGACATGCAACCTAAATGGACCATGCCAATCGGGTTAAGTACATACCAATTATAGTTATGGACCTAGACACTAATCCAACAGTCTCCCACTTGGATAAGTCTAAAACTATTATTGCGTATGACTTCACAACCCGAATAGCAATCGTAGCTCTTAAAAGCTGTTGTCGAACTCTAAACAAATCAATGATGCGTCCATTAGATAAGGGATCATATATTCCTCCATTATAGATATAATATGGACTGAGACATAGATTATAATCATTCTCTCTGTCCATTTGTTGTTTCCTAATTTCCGATTTATGACGACCAACTAATTGAACAAATCAAATCAGTTCTGGCTTGGCCATGCACTTCGGGGTGTCATCACTAAATCATCGAGGGGCCCACATATATCGCTTTTATCCCTTTAAATGTAAAAGGAATGGATAAACTTTGACTCCTATGCTTGTTCTACTACTTGTTGAATCATACACAAAGGCACGTTTTATAACATTGAGTTACCAGTGCGTTTTAGTACAATCAATGTATAACTAGCTCATACGCAACAACTCATATCTCTAGGTTTGAAGAATATAAGATATTGTCGTCTCATGATCACTCATGATAAAATCCATGAAGTGAGTCAAATGAGTGTCGGTTTAATCCAATACTCATAACTTATGAGCACTCATGAATGTTGCAGCAACTCTTGCTATGTCCACTACCTTGGACATCTACAAACCAACTTCATTATAGTCTTGATTCATATCTACTTCCAACATATGAGTGGCTGTGGATGGTTTGAATAACTTAGTCATTCAGGAAGAATGACCTAGTTATTTTGGAAGTCAAAACATGCAAAGTGAAACACAAGAATAATCAAATCCAATATGGTCTCAGAACTTATGAATATAAATAGAACACCTTTTATTTATCACCATATTGGTTACACATTATTTATTGCATACTGATTCAAACTATCAACTTTATTCTTGAATTAAAACAATAGTTGTCCCATGCTCCAAGCATGTACACATTGTTTTCTAAACACTAGTCATGCCATACACCAAGTATGCACACTATGTTTGTCTAAACATTATGATGAGAATAAAACTCTAGATCTATTAGATCTTTCACATGTATGATTATTGAAATCGAACAAGTCAAAAACAGTATGAAAGTGAACAAAGGATGGAATCAAATGTATGCTTATGATTCAAAATAAAGTCATGCCTCAGTAGAGCTCGACAAAGAACTTCCGCTATAGAGGCGAGCTAGGGTTTACAAAACTCAGAGAAATTAAATAATAAAAGCGATTCCTTCTAAGAATACATGGATGCAGCTTATATACTAAACCCTAGTACAAAACATGCACGGTTCGAAAGGCACAATACCGAAAATCAAAACTGGGCTAAGGATCGAGCCCATGACACAATCTAATAATCCCAACAATCTCCCCCTTTGTGTCAAATGATGCGAGAGATCATTTCTTCTGTGTTGGCTTCACTGTTTTTATTACTTTGAATAGACGAGGAATTATTGCGAGAAGTGTCTGTCGAAACTGTATGTACCACCTCAGCATGTCAGTGAATAATTTCTTATCAACAGCACTGTTCTGATCACACCTCTCAATGATCTCTATGATATGCTCCAGGCATGATGTTGAGAAGAGGTGTTTGTCAACAAGAGCGAACAGACATTTCTGACCTTCGCCCCTGAGGAACATAACAGTTTGGTAATCCATATCAATCCTCCCCTTGACCATAGTGTTGACATTGCCTGCTTTTCCCATAGCCTTGATCGTGGTTCTCTTGTGAATAGCAGAGGAAATCTCTTGGTCCATCTTCGCTACCTCGTGAACGTAGCACACAAGCATTCGCTTGACATGGACAATTATGGGTTGGTACTCCTGTGGATTTGACAGTAGAATATTGTTGAGGAGTATCCAGTATTGGGGATTCAAGTTTGGTGGATCAGCAAGGGTGAAGTTGTGAACTGACCCTTCGGTGCCTCGAGTCACTTTGAATTTAACATTAACAAACTTCCCCGCTGAGTAGCCTTCAAACCCTTGACAGTTGTAATCTTCTTCAAACTCCAGGTCAAGTACTGGGGTTGAGCAAACTCCAGGTAGAACTCCAGCAGATCCCTATCTACCTTCGGGTCTGGGGAAGGAATAGCAGCAGTCGAATTAAAGCAATGGAAGACAAATGCCTTTCGGGTGATTGGCATGTCGAACTGTGCGTCCTTGGAGTTCTCAAGCCCAAAAGACATAACTAGCTCAAGCCAAAGAATGCTTGGCTCATCGATTGCGCATCTTTGAAGCAAAAATGAAGTCCACACAGGAAACATGGACTTTTTCTTCTCTAAGAGCTCTGTCTCCTTTTTCTTTTGCTCTAGCTCAGCCTGTTGTTTCTTGAGTTTTTCTTGTAACTCTTTTTCAGAGAGCTTTATCTTCTGAAAAGGATTTTTAGGATTCTCAGCATATACATCATCCTCATCATCTGTTTCATCTTCTCCAATTTTCTTCTTCTTCTTCCCTTTGCTACTGACCAAAGCTTCATTACCCTTCGGTTCAGTAGATGGTCTCGGTTCACTAGGAGGTTGAGTTTGCTTTTCTCCCCCTTTTTTCGGCTGGACACCAGTCACCAGAACACCCTCGATACGACTAAGGATGTCCAATGCTGGCCTAAGTTTATCAGCCAGATGCCTTCTGGTGGTAACGGTGATGATTGGATCGTGCGCTTCAAGGAGATGAAGGAGGATGGAGTGAACACCAGCTACTGAACTCCGAATGACTTCTTTTTCGGACTTTAGATCATTGAGCTCAGTAGTAGCAGTATGCAACTTCTAGTTTTGCATTTTCACCTGGGAGGTTCGCCTGTCAAGCTCATCCATGATGTGATTCTCTACAGCTAATTCGGCCTCAAGTTGAGTGAGATGATCATGTTGGGTTATGAGCATTCTAACACTCCTAAGTGTACATGCAACCCTAAATACCTTGGATCTATGTTTTCTCTATTATACATGCAAATATGAACATCCAAGGTATTATCCTAATCTAGCATACAAAATAATGGATATAACAAGATAGAATACATACCTTTTATTTGTAGAAAGTCTTCATGAAGCTTGAGTGCCTAGTGCCCCAAGTGTGACACCTCAAATGGTTCACACAACACCAAATACACTTGGAATAACTTGAGAGAATTCTACACTTCATGAAATCGGCTATCCCTTTCTTAGTCTCTTACTAGTGGCCGATTTTCCTCAAGAATAAGATGCTTATATAGTTATACAATTAGGGTAAACCCTAATTATCATGACTTTCCATTTCCTTGGATCCATGGGTTCAAATACACCATGGAGCATCCATGGAGCATCATATGGGTTTTGGCCCAACTAGATAATCCATGGAGCATTAGCCCACTATACAAGTATAGATGATTTACACAATCAACCCATATATTTAATTAGTCTTCTTTTGATCACTTAATTCATTCTAGATTAATTATTGATCAATACTAATTAAATAATCTCATTATTCTTATTATTAATATACTAGAACTTATAATATATTAATAACCGTAAGTGTCTTATTTCTCTCATTATAGTCTATCCAAGTGCATGATGCCATGCAACCCAAATGGACCATGCCGGGTCGGGTCAAGTCTTACCAATTATAGTTATGGACTTAGACATTAATCCAATAGTCTCCCACTTGGATACGTCTAAAACTATTATTGCGTATGACTTCAGGAACCAACTAGCAATCGTAGCTCTCAAAAGCTTCTGTCGAACTCTGACCTTGTAGATGAACTCTGACCTTTGTTAATGACTTGTCCATTAGATAAGGGATCATATATTCCTCCATTCTAGATATCATATGGACTAAGACATGGATTATAATCATTCTCTCTGTCCATTTGTTGTTTCCTGATTTCCGATTTATGATGACTGACTAATTGAACATATCAAATTAGTCCTGGCCTGGCCGAGCACTTCCATTTGTCATCATCAAATCATCGCGGGGCCCACAGATATCGCTTTTATCCCGAAGGTAAAAGGATTGGATAAACTTCGACTCATATGGCTTGTTCTACTACTTGTTGAATCATACACAAAGGCACGTTTTATAGCACCGAGTTACCAAATGCGGTTTTGTGCAATCAATGTACAATCAACTTATAGTAACAACTCATATCTCTAGGTTTGAAGAATATAAGATATTATCGTCTCATGATCACTTGTGATAAAATCCATGAAGTGATTCCAATGAGCGCGGGTTGAATCCAATACTCAGAACTTATGAGCACTCATGAGTGTTGTAGCCCTTTGTCCAACACCTTAGACCTCTACAAGCCAACCCATGACAGTCTTAATTCATATCTACTTCCAACATATGACCGACTGTGGATGGTTTGAATAACTTAGTCATTCTGGAAGAATAACCTAGTTTATTCGGGAAGTCAAAACATGCAAAGTGAAACACAATAATAATTGAATCCAATATGGTATCAAAACCTATGATCATAAATAAAACACCTTTTATTTATCACCATATGATTACACATTATTCATTGTATACTATTTCATCTATCAACTTTATTCTTGAATTTAAAACAATAGTTGTCCCATGCTCCAAGCATGTACACTATGTTTTTTCTAAACACTAGTCATGTCATACACCAAGTATGCATACTATGTTTGTCTATGATCTTTACTTTGTGAACTAGATCAATTGAACATAACTTCAATGATTCTCTTTTCACACTCCCAAATCCTTACTGCAAATGCAAGAATTCCAAATTCATGCCATTTACTGAAATCTGTTAGATTCTAAACTTATATGCATTGATCCTCTTGTAATGATTATGCACAAAGTTAGAGAGACTTGACAAAATCATTACAGAGTATTCCAAAGTAGATCAGCTCCTTGGAAACAACCTTCTTGCATTAAGTTTCCTAATCTTAAACAGATTGAAAATTTTAACTTTGAAACATTTCCAGATTCCATTTTGACTATCACTTCTGAACAAGAGTTGCCTCCTAACAGATTATGTCAATATGGTCCTTCCAGAATTATCACTATACTTCCAATTGTCCTTGAGCAACCAATCTTTGGTAAACCTTAGATTTTCCTCGACAATTGTTTAATCCTTTTAGTCATATCCAGTTCTAAACCTTTTCCCTTCTTAATGCCCCAGGCATTTGGAAAAATTTTAGAAAGGATGAATATAGCACATGTAATCGATCCTATATCCGAAGCGTATGGGACACGATTCATGATGTCTCACATAAAGACTAAACCAGTCTTTTGCTACATTTCCATTTCTATTTGCCAAGTTCTCATAATTCAGATTATGAAAAGGGATGCCGTAATCATAATCGATTTTTAGAACGCAAATAATGGACCCATATATAGAATTTCCTTATGTTGAGCCATTCCAACATGAAATTCATATATATTTCCTTGACTAAATGATTAAAACCTCACGATCTAAGCTTATAGATTTGAGATGAAGTATAATTTCCTCTCCCTTAATTATAGCAAAACAACTTTTTCCCAATTGAAACCTTTTGTTTTCTATAATTAACATTGCTAACTTGCAATACTTATCATAATTATCATGCTCCCACTAACATGATGATTAGCATAACACTTATGCTCCCACTAGCTTTGACATGTACTCAGAAATCAGCTGACTTTCTTACCAAAGTTCAGATATCTAATATTGGATTGTTTTGATAGAACTTTATCAAAATCATACACCTTCCCTTAGATATCACACTTGTGTGTCTAAACAATTATGAAGAGGGATGCCGTAATCATAATGGTTAGACCTTTTTGCCACTTCTCACAAGTCCAAGTTAGTGTGCCGGTAAACCACACACGCTCCACTAAGGACTTTGAGAATGCAAATATCACAATTCCTATCTATCTAAAATCTACTTAGTGAAAGTGTTTCCTCACCATCATTTTCATGAATCGGAGAGAAACCTTATGACACTTAGATTTAATGGTGTATGTGTTCTTATCCATGTGAATTGTCAAAGCCATAGTCACGAGACAAGGATAATGACAAATCTGAACTCATATGGACTGAACTCAATCTTAACTTCTTGCCACCTGGCAGCTCAAGGGCCTGCCATTGCTTCCAAGTTGCTGTGCAACACATTGAGAACTCTAAGAACTCATAAGCAAAGCCAACTTTAACTGGAATGGGCACAGATATGTCAACACGATAGGTTATAAACCTCAAGTCGTCTGCTAGTGAAGAACTTTAGGTTTTATTCTTGATTAGTTCTTGAGACTTTCAAGACCTTTAAGACTCCCACTGTCCTCTTGACCTATAAGACTCCTTTTTCAAACATCCAAGAGACAGTGTGGATTCTAATCAAGATAAACACTTCACACATTTGGCCTAAGTTGGTCTTTGTTTTATCCAAAACATCACAACTTACCAATTTCAAATGTACAAGAGTAGGAAACTTTTACTCTTACATTTGATAAGTGTTTTTAAACCTTCTTAAAGACATGTCACTCAAATTACAATCTTGGAGTATGACTCTAAGACTTGTATTGGAACGAAGTATGACTCATCTTCTTGATTTAACTATTTCAACAATTCAAGATCCCTTCTTCTTAGTCATAAGAATGCACTAAGACTTCCTTAGAGAACTAATTTTGATATGGTTTCTTATTCATTAAGATGATCACAAAACTGATAGTAAAGTACTCTCCCATCTTTTCAGATTTGAGAAACTTTTATCCTTCTGCCTAATTTGATTCTTCTTATCCACTCTACCATGCATTGGAACCTTTTCCAATGTCTCAGAGTTACACTTAAGCTTGTAAGTATAATCATATTTACTGAGCTTTAGTAAACTATGATGAATAGCCTTATATCCTTTGTGGTGGACTTAATCAGTGCACATGACTATGTACTCGATCCCTTAGTCCATTACTTGACTCACACATCCATGTGAACAAGTAATTAGTCTTAATTTTTCCAATACTTGAAAGTTCTCATTCATTATGCTATACAACTTGCATGATTCCAAGTCCCGGTCCAATTGAGACTTTGGATGATGAGAATCTTTCCTTATTTGGTAAATTTAGACATTACCACAAATGAAAGAATCAATTTCATATTTCCACTCTTGCTATTAATGGAATCATATAAGCAACAATTTTTCCTCAAATGCCATTGTAAGGATATTTTAAAATAAATAAAATTAAAAAATTTTATTTTATTTTAAAACTATGCGGAAAAACTTATCCTTACAATCCACATGAAAACCTTGTTGTTATCTATTCCTAAGCAACATCTCATAACTCCTAAGAATTAGCTCAAGAATCCGATTTTCAAACTATGCGATAGAAATCCATCTATACGATCAGATTCAGCATATTCTTTCTTTAAGTTTCTCCACTTTTTCTTTGATTCATAAAACATTACCATGTGACCCAGTCACATTATGTATCAGGAATCTCAGAATAGAAACTTAACAGAGTTAGATTAGTGGACTTTACCTGAAGTAGAGTCAAACTTATTGACTTTAACATCCTTAGGTAAACTTGGCAGCTTCGCAACCAATGCCCCTTCCTTTGGCAATATAAACATATGGACCGTTTGATAATGGTACACGATACTATCACAGACTTAGACTTTTCTCTTTACCATTTGGTCAACCGAGTTGACTATGGCCGATCCCTTTCCATTGGGAAGAGAATGCTTTTCTGGATTTCCTGTGTCACTATTGTCAATGTCCATCAAGTTTTGAGGAAGTTGATCTTAACAAATAGATAAGATCATTAAGGGTCTTGTCATAGTCTGTTTCATAGGTGTTCCAAAAGAACTCACTATGTGACTTAGAAAGTAGTTGAACCACCAACTTTCTCAAGACTTTGACACCCTTCTCTCCCGGCTTGTCAATATGTGACTTTATCTCCAATGGGGCTTGAGTGATCTTAAACTTTTCAAGAACTTGTGGGTTAGGGAGAATAATTGGAGGACGAGAAAGAAGTATGATATCCATGGGACATCATCTTCATTAGGAATGCTTGTTTCAAGAGATTTGGGAAGATCATAAATGTCTAAAACAGACATGTTTTGGGAGATATTCAAGATAGTTGATCTTAAAGTCCTTAATATGACACCCAATATGAAATATTAAGGCTAGGACCCAACAAACTATTTTATAACTTAGAAGAGGTATGCCGTAATCCAAGCTATAAAACAATTTGAAGGTAGGTGAATGACGATTCACCAATTTCCACCAAGATAAACGAAATGTATTATTAGGTTTTAATTGGATTTGAAATTCCTAGATCTTTTGAGATTCATTGAACTGTTCAATGGCATGTTTCAATCTCGAGTGTGCCCTTCAGGTTTTGTGACTGGGATGTCGAGGATCACAAAACAAGGTGTGAAGTAACCATGAAAATTACTTGGTACCCTTAGGTGTTTATCCCTCAATCGATGTGCCGGTTAACCACACACGCTCCATCGATACTATGATAAACATTAAGTTACCCTTTGCCTACCTTGTTAAATACGAGTTAGTGTGCCGGTTAACCACACACGCTCCACTAACCGACTTAAACAAAGTGCAAAGTGTAATTTCATGGATTAGCACCTTCTTCACATTTTCCTAAGTAACTAAGATTGGGTATTTATAAGAGTTTAGTTACTTACTATTTATCATTAATACTTTTAATGAAGGGAGAATTATAGTCCTGTCAAACCCGTTCGGCTAACGACCCTCCACCAGTCAAGCAAGCGGTGGGTGAGAGTGGACACCCATTAAGTTGCCATTTTATAGGCAACAACCTTATACCCACCTTATAGACCGGCTTCGTGAATGAGGCGTACTAGCAGTAAGACCGACTTTACTCTTATACATGTATATATTATTAACTTATAATATTATAAAGTATAAGGGTTGAATTTTAACTTTTAAAATTCTAAGGGCTAAGTTGGAATTAAAGTATTCATAAGAGAAAACTTTACAAATTCCAAAACTTGAGGGCAAGTTTTGAAACTATTCAAAACTAGTTGATTCCATAACTTATGTGTTTAAAGTAGTTTTAATCCAAAAACTCTTCAAGTTCCATAACTTAAGGACAAGTTATGGAAGACTTTAAACTAATAAAAGAATTAACTTTTCTTTATTTTATAACTTATGGATTTAATTATGGTTACATATTTTATTTATTTATTTACTAATGAAGTGACTCTTGAACCTCCATAACTTAAGGACAAGACTCTTCATCTTTTGTAACCATTGCCAACTTTTATGAGTTTTATGAAACTTAAATGTGACTTTTCATATAACTTGAGGACAAGTTACAAAAACACATTTTAGAATCAACTCTTAGATTAATTTGGATTGAAAACAACTATTTCACTCAACTTTTCTATTAATCTAAGCAACTCATAAGAACAAGATAATTCAAATCAAACTTTTTCAGTAATTAGTCTAACCTTTAAACTAATACAAAACATGAATCTATTGAAAATTATCTTTGAAAATGGATTAGCATGAACATTACCACATTAAAAAACAAGTTTATAAGTTCAAAAACAATTTAGGGTAATGTTCCTAGTCCATTTCTAGCCAAAAACCTAGAAAATATGATGTCTGGGGTCCAACTCATCGAGTGCATGAACATAACTCGGCGAGTTGGATGCATTTTGCCTTGGACTCGTCGAGTCCCTTCGTGGACTCGGCGAATCTGCTGGGTAGACAGCAACAAAACTCGATTTTTCAGCTTCTATTGCAAGTATAACAAGAAAACAAGCTTAGGCTCTGATACCACTGTTGGGTTATGAGCATTCTAACACTCCTAAGTGTACATGCAACCCTAAATACCTTGGATCTATGTTTTCTCTATTATACATGCAAATATGAACATCCAAGGTATTATCCTAATCTAGCATACAAAATAATGGATATAACAAGATAGAATACATACCTTTTATTTGTAGAAAGTCTTCATGAAGCTTGAGTGCCTAGTGCCCCAAGTGTGACACCTCAAATGGTTCACACAACACCAAATACACTTGGAATAACTTCAGAGAATTCTACACTTCATGAAATCGGCTAGCCCTTTCTTAGTCTCTTACTAGTGGCCGATTTTCCTCAAGAATAAGATGCTTATAGAGTTATACAATTAGGGTAAACCCTAATTGTCATGACTTTCCATTTCCTTGGATCCATGGGTTCAAATACACCATGGAGCATCCATGGAGCATCATATGGGTTTTGGCCCAACTAGATAATCCATGGAGCATTAGCCCACTATACAGGTATGGATGATTTACACAATTAACCCATATATTTAATTAGTCTTCTTTTGATCACTTAATTAATTCTAGATTAATTCTTGATCAATACTAATTAAATAATCTCATTATTCTTATTATTAATATACTAGAACTTATAATATATTAATAACCGTAAGTGTCTTATTTCTCTCATTATAGTCTATCCAAGTGCATGATGCCATGCAACCCAAATGGACCATGCCGGGTCGGGTCAAGTCTTACCAATTATAGTTATGGACTTAGACATTAATCCAACATATCATTGACATTAGCATGTAGAGAGGCGTTTGCAGCTTCAATCGCTTGGCTTGTAGCTTCAAGTTTGGATCTGTCAGACTGAAGAGATCGTAAAAGATTATCCACCAAAGCGTTGACGGTTTGAGCATTCTTCTGAGCAGCAGCCTACAAGGAATCTAAAAACAATTGAGCTTCAGAAACTAGTTTATCGACTTTTACGGTCGCTTCCTTGCACTCCTTAGTAGAAGCATCAATAGCAAGTGAGGCTTGTTGACACTGTGAAGTAGAGGCTTCAATGGCTTTTGCGGCAGCAGAGAGTGTAACACTATGTTCTTTGACAACAGACGAGAACAAGGCCTTTAAATATTCTTTAAAGTGAGCTCCGGAGGAAGAGGATGAGAGCAGTTGATCAAGCTTTTCGTTTACTGCCTTAAGATGACACTTTGTAACGGGCGGATCATCGTCATTGTCACTATGCACACGGTAAGGACTGAAATACGTGGAATCAAATTCCAAGTCCTCACCGCCTAGAATAGGGGTTGTTTCTGTAGATTTAGTGGGAGATAAGGGTTTGGTTGTGGCTGGAGGTTCGGTTATGACTGGTGGTTCGGTTGTTACTGGTGGGGTGGGGGCGGTAGATTGAGCACCTGTTGTGGTAGTAGTAGTATCTGTGAATATGGGAGTAGGGATGGGAATTGTAGTGAATGGTTGCTGGTTGGAATGGGAAAAATGGGAGGGATAGATACTGGGATGGTTACAGGTGGAGGTGAAGGAGGGTGAGAGCGAACTGGAAGTTATGGGGTAGGGAGCGAGGCGGAGTATCTCCTCAGCCTGAAACCTCATCATCAGAGCTTTCACTCTCAGTTCTGAAGGAGAAGCAATCTTATGTTGGGGAGGAACATACTCTGAATCGGAGTCACTCAAAGATTGCAGTATTCGCCTCTGAGCGGGCTTCTTCAACTTCTTCGGTTGAGGAGGTGAGGTAACATCCTTATCAGACTTTCACTTCTTAGGGGTTTTCCCTTTGGTGGGTTTGGAAAATTGTACCTCTTTATGGGTTTCCGGTTTCTTGCCCCTTTTAGCAGGTTTGTCAGCCTCGTCAATAGAGCGAACCATGGCTGGTGTAAGCTCCCTTGGACCTGAAGATGGATGCTTCCTGTATTGTTGGAGAACGTTACTCGACGCAGAGATAGGAGCGAGCATAGCTTCTAGAATAGATCCAATAAATGAGTACTTGGTAGGATCGGTGACAATAATTTTCGTAGTATGAAAGGTAGCAATGGAGGAGAGAAGAGAGTCCGCCATGATTGGAACATGAAGGCGGTCCATTGCCCAGTTGGTAATAATTGTCCAAAATCTCCCACAAGAGATCTCAGAGTGCCTGGATGAAGAGACCAAGCTTTGTACCAACTGCTGCCAGATGATAGTTCCAAAATCCAAGTTGATCCCATGGTACAGCCCATAAAGGACAGTCATGAAAGACTTTCGTTCACCATCTAAGCCAGCGCTTTGCTCAGAGAGTCCCTTGAACAGCAACGTGAAAAGGCCATTCCATTGAGGAGGAAGGCAGGACTTCTTAAACTTTGTGATTGTGGTGAGGGTTTCAGTATATCCCATCTGATAAAACATAGAAAAAAATTAACCAGTGGTGATGGATTCAACATTTACCAGAGAATGGTCTTGAGAAAGACCAATTAGGGCACCGAAGCGGTGCTTGGAGATAAAGGTCTTATCATTGTGGATTTCGATGTGAATCCTTTCATGAATCTTGTCGTAGTAGGCAGTAGAGTAGACAAGAGAAAGGCACGACATTGGTACGACTTCGACCGTGGTGAGCGCTTTGATGAGAGGTGAGTATTTGAGACACTCAACAACGTATAGCATGTAAGGCTCATATACAAACAGAGTGAGATCGATGATCAAGTTCTGTTGGGGTTTTATGGTGAGAAGTGGTTGACGACAGAAGTATCATTAACGGACAAAGAATCTGACATTGTAGTTGCTTGAAGAAGATGATGAACAGTAAGAGAGATCGCTGTTATTCTTTGAGAGAATTTAGGAAGTGGTAAAGGTTAAAGAGTACCATTCGAATCCCTTCTATACGTACAAGGAGGAGAGAGAAAAATCCGGCTGAGATCATGGATTATTTCAAAAATAGCGCCTGACTTGACGGGTGAATAGTTGGCATACCGAGGATGACGCAGGAAAGAGAAAGGACGTTTCCTTTTTGGCACGCCATTCCACAAATTGTGCTTTTTCAAATCACCAAACCGATTAGATAAACAATGAGTCAGCTTCCACTTTATCCCAATCGTCACTCCTTAAGAATTTGAATCGTCGTTACCTGTGATGTTGTATTGAACACCATTAAAAGAACCAGAGTGTGGAAAATTAAAATTTTCGTGCATAGAGTGTGAAAGATAAAAAAAATAAAGAAAATGTTTTGGGATATTCTATGATGCCTTAAATAGACATAAAACAATGGATTCTAGGCATGAATCACTTCCTTCAAAGTCAAGAGAGACATTGAAGTGCTTGCTTGGTTTCCCATTAAATAACGATCAATAACTTGTTAAGAAGTATTGAAAAACATCTTTTAAAGGTTATAAAGGGTGGCTTCCACTTCAATGCATAATTTCGATACTCGACATGAGATCGAAACCGAATGAAGTACTTGTGAGATCATTGTGATCTATTGAACAAGTAGGTAAGATATCTTTTATAGTGACAAAAGGAAGTATAGAAATCTCAAAAAAAATAAAATAAACTGGATCTTTAAGGGAAGAAAAGCCTTGGTTTTAGACAAATTCATAAAAGATCACGCAACAATAAAAAGAGATTTCATTAGATAACAAGTAAGCTCTTGAATATGAGAATTCACCGTTAATTCATTTGTGGTGTTGAATTGTGGGTTTCACTTAGTACATAGTGGCATGAGACTAAGATCATTAACACAGATTTTGTATAACCATAAACCTCAGTGGTAAATGCTGAGAGTCTCAGGGGTTATATTGGTGATACGAAGGATAATGGAGAAAAATAGTGGAGATGGTATAGGAAGCGAATGTACCTCTGCTCTAAAGAAAAAGAGTGACCAAGCAGAAAACTCTAAACTCAATCTGAGTAGAGTAAGGTAGATCATGATTAGAGTGAATAGTACAGCCTGAAATGGGAAAACATGATTTGTATATATCATGTTATTAAGGCTTCACTCAAAATCTTTCGAGGCTTTAGTCAACATACATCAGCATGCTTCTAGGGACACCTAACTGATGGGATAAAATGAAATAGATATACCTGCTTGAGCTCCACCATCGAGAATTACACTTAGACAAAGAAAAGTATTAGAGAAAAAAAAAATATTTTTTTATTTTATGAAATTTATTTAATTGAACGAAAGAGAAAAAAAATTGGTTTTTATGAATAAAATGGAATTAAAAAGGAGTGTACAAACGAATATAACCAAAATGCCTTGGAAGAAAAAAGAAGCAAATAAGTTCAGAAGGACTGAACCCGAAATAGACTGAACGCTCGGTTCATTTCGGTTCTTGGTTGAGCCAAACCCGAAATAGACCGAACATTTGGTTCATTTCGGTTCACTCTATTTCGCTTCCAACCTTTATTGAAGTGAAGGCGATTTAGGCACTAATTCTGCTTCCATCATTCCTAGGCCTTGTAGAATCTTGTTGAAACTTGCTTCAGGTAAAGCCTTAGTGAATATATCAGTCAGTTGATCAGTTGTTCGGACGAAATGGATTTCTACGTTGCCATCTTCAACGTGATCTTTGATAAAGTGAAACCTCAATGCTATATGCTTGGTATTTGAGTGTTGCACTGGGTTGTGACAAATCCTAATTGCGCTTTCATAGTCGCAATATAGTGGGATTTTCTTCATATTTAGCCTATAGTCCCTAAGCTGACTTTGTATCCATACCACGTGAGATGTGCATGATGCGGCAGCAATGTATTCAGCTTCTGCAGTGGAGAGAGAAACACATGTTTGTTTCTTTGATTGCCAACTAACTGATTTTCCGTCTAGAAATTGACATCCTCTAGTGGTGCTCTTACGATCTAGACCACAGCCGCCTAAGTCAGCATCTGAGAATGCTTGAACAAAGAATCCTGAGTTAGCTGGATACCACAGACCAAGAGAGGAGGTTCGCTTCAGATAGCGAAAGATGTTTTTCATGGCTTGTAGATGAGGTTCGCATGGGTTGGCTTGAAATCTTGCACGGTAACAGACCGAAAACATGATGTCAGGTCTACTGGCCTATAATCCATAAATCCTTAATCATCATCCAAATTATGCTCTGGGTCCACTACCTGTAAAACCAAAAGCTAAGTGGGTCAAGCTTGGGAGCCTGGTGAGCATATAGGGTTTTCAACCCACAAATAATAATAAATTTATTAATTTCATCGACCAACAATAAATTTATTAATTTTATCGACCAATAATAAATTTATTAATTTCATCAACCAACAATAACCCTGATTACCTATTCTCATTATCCTCACTTTACGTCCCTAGACACCTACACAAGGGACCTAGTCTAATGATTTTATCATCGGGATGGACTTTACTACTAAGGGGATTCCTCATCCATATATGTCCGTAAGGTAGCCATGAGGGGGGTGGAGTACACCGGTGAACATCAAGCCCACAAACACCTACAAGTTGCGAGCCTGTCATCGTTCCATTGGACTGACTAGAAGAGTTTGTGGTCGTCATCCATACTCCGCTAGATGACTGGAACACCAATAACATCGAGGCCTCTCATCATTTTATCACACACCAACTATTTCATCTACCCATGTTATACCCAACATATTTGTAGATAATATATATATATATATATATATATATATATATATATATATATATACAATTTAAATTATTTTAATACTTGTATAAAACATTCATTCAACAACCATCTCAAATAAAACAACTAATATATATACACATAACATGTATTTATATAAAATACTTCATATCTATGTGTAAGATGAAAGTGATTATACACTCACTTGATTTAATGATAATCAGGCAGCACTTTGTTTCTTAAAAAGATCGTTTTTGATAAAATCAGGATATTTTATTGAAAACCGGGCTCTGAGAGGTTGGAGCTTCAAAACCGAAAAGATAAATTTTTCTGCGTCCTCGAGCACTTTGGGACGTGTATCGGGTGTTGAAATTATACCGGGGCTTCGGGGGAAGTCGAAATAGCTAAAATATTTATTTTGGGGTAAAAAGTGGCAATTTCCTAAAAATTACCCGGCAAATCTCACATCCACTATTTATAGTAGCGAGGTCCTGAGCTTCGGCCAAAGGAAGGGACACGCGGCAGAAGATGCAAGGCTCGGAGGTGGCTCGGATGCGAGGAGGCGTGTCGGAAGCTTGTAGGCGAGACGTGGCTCGCTTCGGACAAGCCATGTATGCGACACGCGTCGGCCTCGGACTGGGCCACACTTAGGACTCATCATCAGCATCGGACACGGGTCAGTAGTGAGGTGAGGCTGACGTGGCCGAACACCAACCATGCGAAATTCCTCGGATTTCGTACTTTTCTTGATTTTTGCGCCCCGAACTTCTAAAATCCATAACTTTTGCATACGGGCTCCATTTTTTATGTTCTTTATATGCACGTGTAGGTCAAATTATGCTCTACAACTTTCTTTTAGACTCTGTCGGCTAATTTTGAATTTATTTTTAATATTATTATTTTGAGTAAATTACTGAAATCATCCCTATGGTTTGGTCAAAATTGTACGTTTGGTCCCTAACTTTTGGTTTTTGCACTCGGATCATCCCTGTGGTTTGATTTTGTTGCGTTTTTCGTCCCTTACATACATAAAGTTAGGAACCAAACGTGCAATTTAGACCAAACCATAGGGACAAAAAACGCAACAAAATCAAACCATAGGTACGATCCGAGTGCAAAAAAAAAGTTAGGGACCAAACGTGCAATTTTAACCTAACCATAGGGACGATTTCAGTAATTTACTCTATTATTTTTAACAAACCGGGACAGGAAAATCCGTTAAAAATTCATAACTTCTTCATCGGATGTCCGTTTTCATCTGTCTTTTTATCGTTACGCTACTATTAACTAGATCTTTGATTCTCGTTTAGGTTGTAGTTGCCTAAAAATCACTCAATCTAATACTCGAGTTTTTAGTTGTCTGCTGCTAAGCTGAAACTTAGAAAAATCATAACTTCCTTATACGAAGTAAGATTTGGGCATTTTTTATACATGCTATCGGTTTAACGAACACTACGACTTTCTTTTAAATTGATAAGGATAAAAAGCATTTTATCGTAAATTCACTTTTTAGTCACACAACATCATGTCAGTTTTGTCGCGAAACTTCGACAGGTCATAACTTCTTCGTTATAACTCGGTTTTTGGTATTCTTTATATCTCCGGAATCCTTGTTTCAGCCACTACAACTTTCTTAAAAGATATCGACTTTATCTAATATTTATTTTCAAATCTTATTTTTTATTATTAGTTAATTAAATCATAATAATTAAGAAAATAAGCACATAATTCACATAATTCCTCTTTATTACTTCAAAATGAGTTACAAAGGTTGACCTACTCTATTACACCATTATTAATGCTTTAGCCCAGAAACACGGGCGTTACAATTATCTCCCTCTTAGGATGATTCCGTCCTCAGAATCACACATCAGCAAACAAATGCGGATAGCGACTCATCATGGCACTCTCCGTTTCCTAGGTGAGATTTGGCCCATTCGTATGTTTCCATCGCATAAGCACTAAATCGACCATCTTGCGTCGCAACTTCTTAGTCTTACGGTCAATGATTGCCTCTGGTTCTTCGATTAACCTCTTGCTTTCATCCAACCTTAATTCAGAAATTGGAATTATGTCGGGAACTTCTCCCGTGAACTTCCTCAAATAGCACACGTGGAAATTATTATGAATACCATCTAGTTCTTCTGGTAGTTCTAGCTTGTAAGCTTGATTCCCAATCCTCTAAAGAACTTTAAACGGTCTAATAAACCTTGGACTCAACTTTCCTCTTTTACCAAACCATATAAGTTCCTTCCACGGTGAGACTTTAAGCAAAACCGAATCACCAGTTTTGAATGTTATCGGTTTTCTTTTCTTGTCACCGTACCTCTTTTGACGATCCTGAGCTGCTAACGTCCTTTCCCTAATCACTTTCAACTTTTCAGCAGTATGATGGACTATCTCAGGTCCCATAAGCTACTTTTCTCCAGCTTCAAGCCAACACGATGGCGTTCGATACTTCTGTCCATATAAAGCATGATAAGGTGCCATCTTGATGCTCAAGTGGAAACTGTGATTGTAGGAAAATTCTACCAAAGGTAAATGTTCATCCCAATTACCTTCGAATTCCAGGGTACATGCTCTCAGCATATCCTCCAGTGTTTGAATAGTCCGTTCGCTCTGACCAATCGGTTTGCGGATGGTAAGCTGTACTCAGACACAATTTCGTACCCAATTCTTCTTGTACACATTTCCAAAACCTCTACATGAAACGGCTATCACGATCTGATACAATAGTTAAAGGCACACCATGAAGTCTTACTATCTCCTTCACATAAGCATTAGCAAGTTTATCCATAGACCATTTCTCATTGGCTGCTATGAAGTGTGCACTTTTCGTAAACCGATCAACGACCACCCAAATCATGTTGTGACCATTCTTCGTTCTGGGTAGTTTAGTCACAAAATCCATGGTGATGTCTTCCCATTTACCCATGGATACAGGTAAAGGTTTTAAACTCCGATACGGTTTCTGATGTTGTGCGTTGACTCTTGCACATGTCACACACTCGGCCACATACTTTGCAACATTAAGCTTCATCGTCGGCCACCAATAATAGGGTTTTAGATCCCTATACATTTTAGTGCTACCGGGTGAATCGAGTACATGGTCTTGTGAGTTTCTTCCATCAGAAGATCTCTTATTCCTCCTATCTTAGGTACCCAAATTCGATCTTGGAATACCTTTAGTCCTTTACTGTTTATACCGAACACTAACGTTTTACCCAAACATTCTCCCTTTCGCCATTCTTCTCTAAATCTTCTTCTTGAGCTTTCTTTATACTCTCCACAATTTTCAAGACAACTTCAATTCTTAACGCTCTTGGCCTTTTCCTTTCAACGCTTACTTTCCAACTGAGAGCATCAGCGACAACATTAGCTTTACCAGGGTGATAAAGTATCTCACAGTCATAGTTCTTGAGTAATTCCAGCCAGCATCGTTTCCTCATATTCAATTCTTTCTGATTAAAGAGATATTGGAGATTCTTATGATCTGTGAAAAGTTTGCACTTCGTGCCATAGAGGTAATGCCTCCATATCTTCATAGCGAAAACTACCACTGCTAACTTCAAAACATGAGTGGGGTAGTTCTTTTCATTATACTTCAGTTGTCTCGATGCATATGCTATCACTTTATCCCGTTGGGTCAGAACACAACCTAACCCAACTCCTGATGCATCGCTATAGACTGCAAAGTCTTCAACTCTTTCGGGTAAAGAAAGAATTAGTGCTTCACATAATTTCTTCTTTAACTTCTCAAAGGCTTCCTTATGCTTTTCACTCCAAGTATAATTAGCTCATTTGTGGGTCAAAGCTGTGAATGGATCAGCTATCGAAGAAAAACCTTGGATAAACCTTCGCTAATATCCAGCTAATCCCAAAAAGCTTCGGATCTCCGTGGGACTTTTCGGTTGTTCCCACTTCATTACAACTTCAATCTTTGATGGATCAACCATTATTCCATCTTGGTTGACCACATGACCCAAGAATTGGACTTCCTTAATCCAAAAATCACATTTGGAGAACTTAGCATACAACTTCTCCTTTTTCAATACTTCTAACACTTCTCGCAAGTGTTTACCAAGCTCCTCCTGGCTTTTCGAGTAAATCAAAATGTCATCTATGAATACTATCACGGATTTATCGAGGAATGGTTTGCAAACCATATTTATCAAATCCATGAAGGTTGCTGGAGCATTGGTTAGTCCAAACGACATAACCAAGAACTCGTAGTGTCCATATCTTGTTTTGAAAGCAGTCTTCTCAATATCCTGCTCCCTCACCTTTAGCTGATGATATCCTGACCTTAAATTGATCTTTGAGAAATAACTCGAACCTTGCAACTGATCACACAGGTCATCAATCCTTGGCAACGGGTACTTGTTCTTTATTGTAGCCTTGTTCAGCTCTCTATAATCAATGCACATTCTCATACTCCCATCTTTCTTCTTTACGAATAACACCGAAGCTCCCCAGGGTTTTGAACTAGGTCTAATGAAACCATTGTCCAATAACTCTTGAAGTTGAGTCATGAGCTCCTTCATCTCCATTGGTGCTAATCGGTACGGTGCTTTTGCTATTGGTGTTGTTCCTGGTAATAAGTCATTTCTAAACTCTACTTGTCTGTTAGGGGGTAATCCAGGAAGATCTTCGAGAAAGACTTCCGGAAAGTCACACACCACTGGTATCTCCTCCACCTCCTTCTTTTCCTTCTTATCATCGATCACAAATTCTAGATATGATGTACATCCATTGGCCAAACACTTTCTGGCTTTCATTGTGGAGATGATTCCAGAACTCACTCTGCGTTTGTCCCCATACACCATAAATGACTCTTTTCCTTGCAAGTTTACTTTTACTATCTTCTTCCTACATAATATTTCGGCATCATTGGCGCTAAGCCAATCCATCCCCAGCACGATGTCGAAACCATTCAACTCAATAGGCAATAATTCCTCGAGGAACTTATTCCCATTTAAGTCTATGAAGATGTTTTTCATGTGATGGATAACAGGTATAAACTTGCCACTAGCAACCTCGACTATTAAAGCATTATCTAGTCTATCAACAGGCAAAGCTAGATTTCTACCAAATTCATGTGAAATAAAGGAGTAGTTGGCTCCAGAATCAAACAAAATTTGGGCGGGTAATTTGTTTACGAGAAAGGTACCTGAAGCGACATCCACTTCCTCCTTTGCAGCTTCAAGTGTCATTTAGAAGGCTCAGGCTTTTGGCTTTGGTGGGAGATTGGGCCTTGCTTCCCCTTTCTTCTTTGGGAAGTCCCTCAAGATGTGCCCTTCCTCACCACACCCATAGCAAACTTTCTTGATGAAGTTGCATTCATTGGCATAGTGCTCAGGCTTTCCACATTTAAAAATGTGACCTCTTCGCCACATTTCCCATGGTGTTTCTTCTTACATTTGTCGCTCAATTTGGCTTCTGCTCCTCCTCCTCTCAAACCAGACTTTGAGAATCTGCTTTTCTTGTTGGATTTCGAGGATCCATCAAACTTCCTTTTCTCACCAACCTCGGACCTCTCAAGACCCCTTTCCTTCAGCTGGGTCTCTACATTCTTAACTACTCGAACAACTGCCTTCAGTGTGGTTTCCATCTTGACCGTTGGGCCAAAGTCAGCTGGTAGTCCGTTCGCGGACTTCTCAATGTTGGAGAGTTCGGTTGGCACTAGGTATGGAAACAACTTCATCTTTTCCGTGAATACAATAGCATAGTCGTTAATGCTTATTCTCCCATTCTTGAAGTTTTGGAACTCATTGTTCAGATCTATCTCTGAAAAATAATGCATCTTTAGTTGTTCCAAGAACTCTTCCCATGACATTCTTAGGGCTTCTCCTCGCGGCATTGTATCTGCCAATAGTTTCCACCATCTCAAGACTCTAGTTTTCAGTTGTCTTACTACGAAGACGGTCTTTTGTTTCTCGCTACAGTTGCAGCTCTCAAAAACCATCTCCATTTCGGAGATCCATTCCATAATCTCAATCGGCTTCGGGCTTCCAGAAAGACTTGGTGGCTTGGCAGCCAAGAAATTCTGATACATCGCCCATCCTTGCCGTTTCCTCTTTCTAGGCCATTCCTTCGTTCTCCTTGAGTCCCAATTTGACTTACTTGGTGGCTATAGTTCCCTTTTTCTGATTTTTTGGGTCAAAAATATGGTTTATACTTTACTTTTCTAGAAAAATGTATTTTTGTGTCTTGGACCGTAAACAACTTGGTGTTTACGGCCGTATACGACTGTGTTTACGGTCGTAAACCCATTTACGGCCCATGTTCTTTGGCCCATGTTCCCGTGTATATATATAGGTGTTAGGGTGAGGAGTAGAGATTGATGAACGTGTGAGACATAGACTAGAGAGAGTAAAGAACTATTGTGTGTTAGTGTGTGTGTGAATCTCTTGTATCCATATCATCATTCTATTCATTAATACATGAGATTCATCATATTCTTCTTCTCCTTCTCTGATATTTGATCTGACATCATCCGTTTGATTGGGATTCCGCACCATTAAACGGATCTTATTGATACACAGGTGTTTTGGGGACTTACAATTGGTATCAAAGCAAGGATTGTATCAGTCAATTTTGTCAGATCTGGAGCTTATTTTATCTTATTTTGGAAATATTTTTGAGTTTTTCAATAGATCTCTGAAAATTAAGGGGGGTTTCTTCCTTGCATTTTTCATAAAAACAAGTTTTTGAACGAGTTTTGGAGCAAAAAACAGTGAAAAACGTCGTTTTTTTCGCGAATCTGTTGAAGGTTTACGGCCTTTGAAGGGTTTACGGTCGGCTCGGCTTGGCTCGGATCGTGACTCGGTGAACGGATAGGGAAGCCAGCTCAGCAACAGCAAGCCTCACAACGCCTTAATTAAAAAAAAAAGTGGGGGGGGGGGGGGGGGGGGGCGAAAGTGAGGGTGCTGGGGATCGAACCCAGATCCTCTGGTTCATCAAGTCTGCGCCTTACCAATTTGGCTAGCAGACTCTTTGTGTCTTTCCTTCGAAATTTAATTCATAACATGACCTTCTCGGTTTCAACTTTCAAAAATTGGCACTTTTAACCAAAAAAAAAATTAAATTAAATTTCTTTTATTTTTAAATTTCTTTTTCATCTAAAATAAAAATAGTAAAATAAAAAAAATATAAATAAATAATAATAATAATAATAATAATAATAATAATAATAATCATAATAATAATAATAATAATACTAAAAAAATTGTTTTTAGTTTTGACCTTTATTTTTTACTTCTGTCTTCAAAAATTGACTTTGATCTTCAAGTTTGACATTTGACTTTAAACTTTGACTTTTTCGTTTAACTTTTAAATTTTCAAATTTAGCTTTTCGGTTTGACTTTTCAAGTTTGACTTTTGAGGTTGATTTTTAAAATTGACTTTTAAGGTTGACTTTTGAGGTTTATAGTCAAATGGCATTTTTTTTAATTTTAGTTTGACGTTTAAGTTTTATTTTAGCTTCGAGTTGTGTTTTAATGGCTTTTGAGGTCAACAAGGGAATTGAAGACATGAAAGAGAATCGTCAGGAGATGTTAAGACAAAACTTCAACAAGTTCAATTATATTCCCAGAGAAACCCTGGAGGCTCAATTGCAGCGATTCACCACTCTCACTACTGAGATGAATATATTTGGGGTCTTCTTGACCAAGTCGGAGATAAACAAAAAGCTACTAAATTCACTTCCAAAATCATGGGATATGAACATAGCTGTCATCAATAAGAAAAAAGATCTCAGTCGTCTTAGTATTGCTGATGTAATTGAAGAGCTTGACGCTTTGAAGTGTGGAAAAACAATGAGTTCCGCAAACACTCCGGTCAATGAAGTTTCATGCTCTAAATCTTGTGAAGATACGATTAAAATTCTTCGTGAACATAATGATTTGCTAAAAAAGGAAGTCGAGGACCTAAAATATGAAAGATATCAACTTAGGAAAGGACAAAAACCCCTGAAGGCTGAATTAGAAGCAAAAACCAAAGACTTTAGGAAGCTTCAGAAAGAGTATAGCAACAAGTGTGAAAATTATGATTATATTAAGAGACAACTTGCTGCTGTAACTGAAGAACTTGACACTTTGAGAATTAAGTGTGGAAAAATAGATGTTAGTTTCAAAAATTATACTGCGTTAAGTCAAACGGTCGAGTCCTTATTTGAAACCCAATTAAAATTCAAAGATAATCAAAACAAGGGTCTAGGGTATGATAGTGTTCCTCCACCTTTCAATCATAACTACACATCCATCCCTGTGACACAGGAAGAAATTGACAAGGAGGCACATCTTCATTATGGCAAACCATCTGGATTTGTGTCAGGAGGTATTCAGGTTGAAGATTCTAATGTTTCTACTTCATGTGCAGGTAAAGTAGTAGAAGATGAGAACAAGGAGAACACTACTGAACAAACCAATGACTCCTTGAACTCAAAATATGTTGCTTCAAATTCTGTTACTCCTAACAAACCTGCTGTTGAGAAATACAGGCCTCCAATTCCAGCGCAACAGAGTGCCCATTGCAAGTGTGCATCTAGGACCAATAAGAGAAAAAGCCATGGATACGCCACCATGGGTAGGAAGAAATAACTTTACAGTGAAGTAAAAGACATGTTTTCATTGTGGAACACCAGGACACATTGCCAGAAATTGTCCTAATCGCGCGTACGTTCCCTACTACGCACAAGGATGGCAGAATGCACCAAGTGGGAGATTTTCAAAAAGAACCCACTCAAGGTCACGTTCAGATTATGGTGACTGGAATATGCAGAAGGCCAAAAATCAAACCAACAAGGCCAAGAATCAAAATCCCAAGGACAAGAAGGGAATGTAGGCTCAGAAGCCAAGATCAAGAGATGCTCCTGTGAAGCCTAAACCGGTTAGGTCAAATTCATCTCAACAGCCGACATCAAGATCAAAAGCAAGTACCGAGCCACCCATCGGATCAAAAAGGAAATGGGTCAAACCCAAATAGAAATGGGTTCCAAAGGTTCAATCGCCCAAATGATTTAATGATTCTAATATTTCTACATCTTCTATTTGTGATAAGCAAGATATGTCATGGGAGAGTATCGTGCGTCGATGACAAAGGTCGACCCAGTTTTAAAATGGATTGGATTCCAAAGACCAACTGATCCCACTCTGTGTTGGAGCAGCTATGGAGGCATATCATCAGAATTTGGTTTGTTGGTAGTGGTTGTTCCAGGCATATGATAGGAGACATCTCTCAACTGTAAAACACTCGGAATTTTGTTTGAGAGTATGTGTCCTTTGCGGGAAGGAAAGAAAGGAAGGGATCACTCATGGGGTTTGTGCTTAACGACGTGAAGAATTTTCGGATTTGTTCTGAGATTATGCGTGTTGTTCTCAGACCTTCTAGATGCAAATTCAATCGGTGAATTACGGTTTGTGTTTTCTTCTTTATACTCCTGAGTTTATCTTACACTGATTCATTTTAAAGACAATTTTTCATTTTCTTACAGTTTTTCATTAGTATTTATTATCGGGAAATGATATTAGCAAGTGATAACGGGCAATCTGAATCTGCGTAACGTACCAAAATTAAATCGTCTACGTTGTGTGCTCGATGTACTGGTAGGAACGAAAGATTTTAAATGGACTTGACTAGGGAGAGTTGAACTTAAGGAATTCAAGGACTTGACAAACATTAATCTATTTAGATCCGTTTAGCCTAACATCACGGCACTCGGATAGGTTGAGCAGGTAGATATGCATGACGATCTACCGGTCACATTAAAAGAACTCGTATCTAGAACTGTGGATTAACTTTTCCTCGATGTGCGGATTCTGTCCTTAATTCTGATTTTGATGGGGTGACTGGGGAATTCCAATAAACTAGGTCATTAGAAGGTTATTTTCTTACTTTCTGTCTGTTAGTCATATGTTTCCTCCTTTGCGTGATCGAGAGATCCGACCTGGACTGCAACATATGCAATTATATCTCTCTGCATCTTCTCTCTATGCAATTTTTTCTATCTGTTAGCCACATACTGTCTCCTTTGCGTGACTCATAATCCGACCTGGTACACAGTATATGCAACATTCTCTTCTCAAACCCTCTAAAACTTCATTTAGTCATATGTTTCATCCTTTGTGTGATTGGAAGAGATCCGACCTGGATGTATAGCATATGCATTCTAAATCTATCTTCTCTCTTAATAATTGTCTGCTCACCCGGTGTAAGGAGTATTTTGGAAGTCCTAGATGGCCGGGGAATGTCAGGAAGCGGGAAACACGTTCTAGTACAATGAAAAATTGAACACATACATATTGTCTGTAGATCTCGTTGCTCAATTTAGGTGGACAACAATATCCCTGGTTGTAGTCAGCTAAATGATCCCGAGAAAAATTTATTTAAGAATAAGGGCTAATAATAATAATTAAAATTATATATATGTGTCATGGCATTGGTAAATTGTCCAAATTTTATCACAAATGTTTTGTGCTTAAGTGGACCACAATACTGGCGATTGATCAGACGAAGACGTGAAGATAAGGGTATCGACAAGTGGATTAAGGCTGTCTCACAACTTTGGTCCCAAATATTTTTGTTTTTGTTAAATTTGTTCAGAGTATTCCTCTATGCACAAATTTAGGGGGAGAATTAAAAAAAACACACACATACACACACAAATCAGAAAACTAAAAATCCAAAAGTAGCGTTATTTCTGTTTTATTTTTTGTTCAGTAAATATGAAAAACCCAAAAATATTGTGTGCTAAATTTTCTTTTAGTTTTGTTTTGTCTTGAAAAGTGACTTCAGGTGAAGATGAAACTCACGGAGTTTGTGTCGAATATTTCTGAGCCAAGGCTTTGTCCGTGAGCATCAAAGAATTCTCATTCGTAGGAGCAAGAAATGAACATTATTCTTTCAACATTTAATCCTTCAACCCTAGAAGCAAGGTGAAGCAGAAATTGAAGATTATGTGACGGATTGCATTGAAGCATCCTCAATCAGTCTGCTTCTATCTATGAACCTACTGAAGTGATCTAGCAGATTAGTTCTCTCTAAAGTTTTCTCTGAAGATTCTCAAGCTGAAATCACCAATTTTCAAGAATCTCTACAAGAAGCCTCCTCACCCAATGTGCGTTAAATGTCAAATTCTGAAGAAAAGCTCAAGTGATCAAGATGAAGTCATTCATTACAGATTCATCAAGTATATCTTGAAGTTGTTAAGAATTTGAAGAGAAATGTTGAAGCCAATCTGCCAATAAAGATTAACAAGAAAAGCCAGCTACTTTTTAGGGGGAGCTTGTTGGGTCAATTAAGAAAAGAAAGTTATAAACCAAGGGGGAGATTGTTGGGTCAAAAATATGGTTTATACTTTACTTTTGTAGAAAAATGTATTTTTCTGCCTTGGACCATAAACAACTTGGTGTTTACGGCCGTATACGGCTGTGTTTATGGTCGTAAACAAGTTTACGGCCATAAACCCATTTGACGGCCCATGTTCCCCTTGTATATATATAGGTGTTAGGGTGAGGAGTAGAGATTGATGAACGTGTGATACATAGACTAGAGAGATAGAAGAACTATTGTGTGTTAGTGTGTGTGTGAATCTCTTGTATCCAGATCATCATTTTATTCATTAATACATTGAGATTCATCATCATCTTCTTCTCCTTCTCTTCTATTTTATCTGACATCATCCGTTTGATTGGGATTCCACACCATCAAACGGATCTTATTGATACACAGGCGTTTTGGGGACTTACATGATTGCTCAGGAATCGGCTCGAGTTGTTCAACAGGTATCTTTGTTTCTTCCTTATTCTGTTGCAGTAATCGCCTTGTCTCCTCCATTTGGCGATCCAACATCATCTGCATCATCGCTTGTACCCCAGCCATCGTCATTGGCTCAGGTGCAGCTCCCGCAACAAGTACTTGTTGAATCACCGAGGGTTGATTTCTATTCCCATTTACATTCCCAGCTCCACTGCGGGTTCTTGCCATTCTTGATCTATACAGTCAATAAGGTGAATTTAGATCTTTATTTAGAATAGACGTTTAAATCATCCTTATCACTCCGAAATGTTTACATGCTAGTTCTAATATCGTAGTTATACGCTTAGAATCCTACACAGATAAGGTTTCCAGATCCGGTCGACAACAAACCATAGATCCAAAAAGTTAATATCATATATGGAAAACACATAACATTTAGCACATAAAAACATTTTAGGCCTCTTTCCTAAAATATACTAGTGCTCGTGTCTAAAATATGGTAGACACTCATCTCCCAATCATCACTTAGCATTCTAAGTTTAAGTCTAGAAATCCTACAAATTCCTAGTTCGCTTAAACTAATGTTGTGATACCAACTGTGACATCCTCAATTTCATGGCCAAAAAAGACCGATTTAGTTTATGCTTTTATAATAAAATCAGAGTAATCCTTTGATGAAAACTATTGCGGAATTTGTTCCCAAAACAAAATATGATAAAAATTTATCAAAGCATTTCTTAAAGAAATGTATTTTCATTATACATATCAAGACCTCGGGATGTCATGTTTATGCTTTTGGTCTGTGCCAGAACATGACATCCCGAGGTTTTGATATGTATAATGAAAATACATTTCTTTAAGAAATGATTTGATAAATTTTTATCATATTTTGTTTTGTGAACAAATTCCGCAACACTTTTCATCAAAGGATTACTCTGATTTTATTATAAAAGCATAAACTAAATTGGTCTTTTTTGGCCGTGAAATTGGGGATGTCACACCGGCCCATTTAGTTTATGTATGGAAGGAAGAATCGGGGGGTTAGCCCTAGGCATTATGATTGAAAGACCAGGAGGAGGCTCCTGGCACTCAGTATGTTATTATGTATGGTAGGAAGACTCGGAGGTTAGCCCTAGGCAATATGTACGAAAGACCAGGAGGTGGCTCCTGGCACACTATATGCTATTCTGTATGAAAGACCAGGAGATGGCTCCTGGCACACTCAATGCTGATTAGTCGAGTAGAATAGCATGTATGCTAGTTTTCTTTGTGATGCTTTCATGGAAGACCAGGAGGTGGCTCTTGGCACTTGTCTGTAAGACCCAGGGGATGGCCCCCGGCTTGGCAAGAAAGACAATGTGGCGGCCCATGGCACAATGGCAAGACTATGTTTTGGTACATACAATTTTATTTGGTTATGATATATGTATGGCTTATGGTTATGTACGACATTTATGGATCAGTTGATGTCACACCCTAAAACCGAGAACGGCGGAAACGTTCTGGGGCGGAGGACGTCATGTAATGTATCACAACAATGCAAAGTAGTAAACAAGTAACAATAACATCCATTGCATTAATAGTATAATTTTAATTACAAGTGTGTTCTTTCATAGTATAAGACAACATAACGAACAATCAAAATAAAAGAGGAGTCTTAATTTCTCCATCTTCACTAAACCTGGTCGTCGTACCTATCTATTTGTGACATGAGAATATAAGTATTTTGAAAGCGAGTATCAGCAATAAAGCTGGTGAGTTCATAAGTATTAATGTGTCTTTGATTTGTAAATCTGGAAAGTAAAGACTTGTAAACATTTGGGACAAAGTATGTATAAGTATGAATTGTTTGAAAGTAGTTGAAAACGTTTGAACACCCTAGCAAATCCCTACGATTTCTATTAGTATAAAGAGTAGTCTTCTACCAAGACTTAACTGTTTTGAAAGTACACATCACTGTAAATGTGACGGTTTTTCCCTGTTTAACTATTGTTATAAAACTATAGTCTACCTCATCGATTATGTAAATGTGACACAAAATAAAGGTAGTAATATAATTATATAAGTATTAATATGCCTCGTCGTTTATGCGAATGTATCACAAAGTAAAGGAAATGAACTAATAACTTAAAATATTATCCTTTGGTACTAGGATAAACACGGCATATGAATTTCCGAATGGTATTAACCGTAGTCATCCGAAGATGTACATTTACCTCTATTGCTAACAGCTGGGTATAGGAATAGTTAGTCCCTTAAAGTATACCTATAATGGTATCAACCGTACACATCCGTAGATGTGCATTTACCTCTGTAGCTAGCTGAGGGATTAGGAGTGGTTAACCCCTTATAGTATCTATGTAAAGGTATTTATGTAAAGGTATTCATGTAAACGTACTCATGTAAGCGTATCTATGTAAACGTACTCATGTATCATGTAATGTACTCATGTATCATGTAATGTATTAGTATACACTCATGAATGAACTGACTCTTGTGTGATTTCTTGTACTTGGAATGGTAAATAGTATCTCCTAACTATATCTATTATAGTTACTAGTAATGTACATGTATAACCTGAAGTATGCCTTTGCTACCCAAAGGTACCGGACTGACTGAGGAAAAACTTTTATGTCTACATATGTACACATGATATATATAACTAATATTTAGACGACATTCGGACGGATAACCGGTATCCCATAGCCACATCCCAACGAGGAAAAGGAAATAGAATGAGTTAGCCTCTCTAAGTCCTTTAAACATTACTTATATAACTATACATATATGGGCATGCATTTGATAATATAAAAGCATAAAAGAAGTTTTGTAAAACCTTCGAAAAAGATTAATATCTAAGAAAAGATCGACTTGATGTCAGTTTATAAAATGATTGCAAGTATTTTGCTTGATAAGACAGTTTAAATATAAGGAAAACCTTTGTTTGAAAACACCCATGTAACAGAGTTTGAAAGGAACTTACAGTGTGTAAGGCAGTGTGTTAAAGAGTTTTAAACATGTAAAAACGTTTAAGAAGTCATTTGAAGTATTATGTTTGGTGAAACTGCTAAACGTGTAGTAAATCCATTTGTATACTAGTTATAAATCCCATAAGATTGATTAATAAAAAACAAGTATAGTAAAAGATTGATGTTTTTCGTGCCAAAGATGGACGCATATACATACAGTGTAAGCAGAGTTTTTGATTTACATATATACATAGATCATTTCTTATTTCAAAAGATAAGATGTTATCGTGATATATTTTACATACGAAAGTTTCCTTATAATAGTTATAAATCACATATGATTCCATTAATAGAAAGTGTATAATGCAACTTTATATAACACACGATAATAATCGAGTGTTTTACTTGTATTCCCCCCCCCCCCCCCCCTTAAAAAACATATAAAGTATTTATAAAACATTTAAAAGTGTGGATTATAGGGGTATGAACTCACTTGATAGATTGAAGAAAGCGTGACGAAAACTGAGCAGAACTTCTACTCGAGAAAGCGGATTTCTCGGGATTCTCGGGAATCTCGGGAGCGTAAAACTTCCTTCCCAACTTGGATATGAAAATCGGGCCTTTGGGATGACTCCGAGGGTTGAAACGCAGAGCTTCGGCGCAAGAAATGGAGGAAATGAGCAAAAATGGCCGGCATCCTCGCACCCTTTATATAGGGTCTGAATCCTCGGATTACGTTGGGAGTACCAAGGTATTACGCTGGGCGTAATCTGGATCAGACCGGTGACTCCTCCTCCAACTAAATTAAATATTTTAATTATTAATAAACATCAAAAATTCATATCTTCCTCATATGAACTCCGTTTTTGACGTTCTTTATATCCACACGTAGCTGAGACTACGATCTACAACTTTCATTTAGACTCCGTCGACTAATTTTGAATTTATTTTTTATATTATATTTTTAATAGGCCGGGACAGGAAAAGTCCGTTAAAATTTCATAACTCCTTCATCCGTTGTCTATTTTCGCCAGACTTTTTACCGTTGTAATACCATTGATGAGATCTTCGATTCTCTTTTAGGTCATGTTGGCGAAAATCCGCTCGATCTCGATTTCGAGTTTTTAGTTGTCTACTGCTATATCTGAAACTTCGAAAAATCATAACTTCCTCATATGAAGTCAGATTTGGGCATTCTTTTTATGTATGCTTACAGTTTTGGGATATCTAAAACTTTCATTTAGATACCTAAGGCTAAAAATTATTGTATTAAAACTTCGCGTTTTACGTCTATTAGTGTTGCCGATTTTTGCTGTGAATCTTAGATTGGTCATAACTTCTTCGTTATAACTCGGATTTTAGTGATCTTTATATGCACAAAAATCTTGATACGATTCCTACCACTTTATTTAACCCAAATAAGATTTTAGGAAAGTTAAATTTTTACCTATATTTGACTGTTGTTACATTTCATTATCTCGAAATATCGGGTTGTCACAGTTGATATGTATGGTATGTGGTATTTGGATAACTCACTAAGCTTCGTGCTTACGGCTTTCATCTTTTGTATTAGGTACTTCATTTTCAAAGGAAAGGAGTCGGCGATCGCAGCGCATCACACTAGGTTTTCCGTACATGAGATCTTTGGGATTATACTCTGATATTATTTTGTGATAACATTTTTGACTATTGAGACTTTAGTTTTAACATGAGATGTTATTATGGATGTTTTATACTCATGGTTTTATAATAACTTATTTAAAAATGAAATTTTTGGTCTTGAATTTTAGGATGTTACACAACATGAACCAAAACTGAGGCACAAATCCAATAACCAAAATGGCCCAAAACCAAAAGATCCACGAAGGCCCACTAATGGCCCAATTTTTTAAATTGGGCCTAACCCCCATATGGGCCTTAACCTAAGCCAAATAATTCCCTTCGTCTAACAATTGATCTTAGGTGGCCTAAAAGGCCCAAAACAACAAGGTCCAAAAGACACCATGAGGCTCAAGCCCATTGGGCGCACTAAGGCCCAAAACCACAATCCTAGACCCAAAAAATACAAACCCAATAAATTACTTCAAACTTAAACGAAATATCCCACTTCACGAAATAAGCCCAAATTTAGCCCAAATATGTGAGGCCTAAAAACGCAACAAGCCCAAGCCCAGCTGAACGTCGTACGTAAGACGTATGTTCAACTACATTAGGCATACTTAATGAACCATGGTCACTACTTCACTCGGTATGCCAGGCATACGGTCAGTTACCCGGGGTGTAACCCGGCTGGCTTCAAAACGACTTTATGACTTAACCACTTAAGCACTTGGCGCCCAAACTTCATAGGACCTTAAAATGAAGCTCTTAATGAATAAAGTCGGCACCTTTATGCAGTTTCATGACTCAATGGGACCCAACAACCATCTAAATCCATTAAGACCCATTCTAATCCAACTAGAACATGCATGGTCCATTCTTAAACATCAAGCAATCATTTTTTATGAACTAATAACATTAGAAGAGGCAAGATCTATCACTCCAAGCTCCTAGAGTAGTTCAAACTCACAAGGAGAACTTAATACACCATAAAACCCCTTAATCTTGCCTTAAACTCAAACTAGCATAAGAAGAAGTCAAAATAAGAACTTTTTACCTCCTGAAGCTTCCCAAGAGTGTGAAGATTCTGGATCTATAACCCCAAGGCTACACCAAGTTTGATCACCAAGATCCACTTCCTTGAAATAACACTAAGAACCCTCCAAAGTCACCTCCAACCTCAAGAATGCACCACCAAGGGGAATAGGGTTCGAAAATGAGGTTGTATAATCATTGGAGGCTGAGAAATGAAAGAGTCTTGAGCTCATAAGGTTGCTTAAATCGTGCCCAAACCCTAAAAATTAAGGTTTGGCACTCATCGCATTACGTTGGGCGTACCCCCAGCTTACGTTGGGTGTACTCACCCAGGCACGTGCCCCCTTAACCATGCACGCATCGTACTGCTTTGCCATTCTTTTCCATTAAGGGTCATTTCTACCAATTAATTCAAATTGCCATAACTTCATCATCTTAGGTCCGTTTCCAACGAACCTTATATCCACGGAAAGATGGAGAGAAACCCTATGCTTCTAACAACTCAACATTACCTTAAAACTTTCCGAAAAAAACCAAAAACTCATAAAAAATTGATTTATCGAATTACGATTATACCATTGGCCTCGGAAGACACCATCGAACACTTCGATCACTTAAAGCATGACACCCACATCCAAAAAGGGCCAAATCCTTTCCTTCCCCAATGCCCTAAGCCTCATGACAACTGATCATTGGGTCATAGCCCCAAATAATGAAGCGAATCCAAAACCGAGTGTTACATATGTAAATATAGGTTATATATCAATTCATTGATTTTTTACTAAGGATGGAACACCGTGGTAACCTCTAATGTCAATGAAAATATAGTTGTCAATGAAAATATAGTTTGCGTTGCCTTAACTATAATTTTGAAAGTATAAGTGATACTTTTTGATAAAATTTGGTGTCGTGCGTTACAGGTCGTGTCCCTAATAAAGCAAGAAAACTATATAAAGCTCTTAAAGCAAAAGCGTTGTTCATTTCTCAAGTGTAGTATGAAGGCGAGCAACCTGGTGTTCATTAGGTTAGAGATAAGTAACAGTTTTGTTTATAAATATTTGTTTGTTATCTAAAAAGAAATGAAATCGGTTTAATATAAAGTATATTTCGGACATGAAAAAGAAGCTGAAAATGGATTTATTCTAAGATATATATATATATATATATATATATATATATATATATATATATATATATATATATATATATATATATATATATATATATATATATATATATGTGTGTGTGTGTGTGTATTGTTTCAGATTGACAGGGGTTGGATGACGCTACAAATATTTTTTTTTGTTATAACTTTCTTTTCTTTAATGACAGATTCACCGAATATAAGGTTATCATTACTCGATTTGATGATGGTGTCAAGGGAATTGGAGTTTCTGCTAGGCTTCTTATGTTTCAAGTGATTCCTTAGATTAGAATCAGTTTAGAAGAGCCCCATACAAAATCACAATTTGATGTTGGTGTTTGAGAAAACCATGCCACTTTTTTTGCATGATGTCCGTCTGCTACAGAGACATGTTGCTTTTGAACTTGGTTTAATTATTTGTGTAACATGAAAAACATAAAGAAGTTAACATAGCGCTTCACTTCGTAGGGTAAATAGGTATGTTAGTTTGGACAAAATTACAAAAATGGTCCCTATGGTTTGTTAAAAGTCATAAAGTCAGTCTCTGTTAATTTTTTTTGATGAACATGGTCCCTGTGGTTGCCAAAACTTGCATCAATGGCCCTTTTTGCTGACGCCGTTACTGTTCATCCGTTAGTGTAAGGGTATTTTGGTCTTTTCAAGTACGAGGGACTGGGTTTGTGATTATGGGTAAACCATAGGGACCATTTATGTATTTTTTTCTATATTTTATGTTTATGAGTTTGTGACTTTTCCACCCATTTACTTTTTAAAATATCACTTTGAACTTTGAAAAATGTTACTTTCACCCCTTTATTTTCTAAATTTTCGTGTTTAACCCCGTATTATATATAATTTGTTTTTTATTAATACCTTTTGTTCGCTAACCTAAAAAAACTATTTTTACGTATTTATTTTCATATATTTGTCGGTATAATTCAAGGTGATCAACGTTTCGATTATAATTTAGAACTTTCTTTCGTTATTTTTTTAAAGTTACATGGTTTTTTTTTATAAAATTGTCGTTTTAAATTCGAGTTTATTTTCGACGTAGTTTTTTTTTTTTATAACTTTATGTACGTTTCCTACGTATGAGACATGTCATATATAATAACTTTCGTTTGTTAATTTTAAAAAATATATTATATTCGAGATTGTCTATGTTTTGATGTATTTTTTATACATATTGTGCTTAATTTTATATATATTCCTACGTATCATTCGGGTCATATATAATAACTTTCGTTTGTTAGCTTAAAAAAATGTAGTATATTCGAGTTTGTCTATGTTTCGACCTAACTTTTGTTTCATGTTTTTTTACGTATCAATATAGATTCGAGTTCGTCTATATTTCAACGTAATTTTTTTTATGTTTCGTGCTTATTTTTATGTACGTGTTTTTTTCATTCATGTTTTTTTACGTCGAAATGCAACTTTTATGACTATAATCACCAAAATTCAATTTACAAAATTCAAGCTTATAATTACGCTTTTATCTATTATATGTGAACAAACTTATACGTAGGAACATACATAAAATAAACACCAAAACGTACAAAAAAAATTAAATCAAAACATAAAAAATAAAGAAAAAGAAAAAAACTCAAATTTATATCAGCACGTGCATAAAAATAAGTAAGATTTTTTTAAGTTAACGAACAAAAGTTTAAATAATAAAAAAAAATATGTGACCCTAATCATAAGTAGGAAACGTTCAGAAAGTAAAGCACGGAAACGTTAAAAAAATATGTTTTGCAAAACGTTTTGGTGCTTATTTTATGTATGTTTCTACGTATAAGTTTGTTCACATATAATAGATAAAAGCGTAATTATAAGCTTGGATTTTGTAAGTTGAATTTTGGTGATTATAGTCATAAAAGTTGCATTTCGACGTAAAAAACATGAATGAAAAAAACGCATACATAAAAATAAGCACGAAACATAAAAAAATTACGTCGAAATATAGACGAACTCGAATCTATATTGATACGTAAAAAACATGAAACAAAATTTAAGTTGAAACATAGACAAACTCGAATATACTACATTTTTTAAGCTAACAAACAAAAATTATTATATATGACCCAAATGATACGTAGGAATGTATATAAAAGTAAGCACAAAATGTATAAAAAATACATCAAAACATAGACAATCTCGAATATAATATATTTTTTTAAATTAACAAACGAAAGTTATTATATATGACCCGTCTCATACGTAGGAAATGTACATAAAAAAATTTAAAAAAAAAAAAAAAAAAAAAAAAAAAAAAAAAAAAAAAAACTACGTCGAAAAATAAGCTTGAATTTAATCCGACAATTTTATAAAAAAAACCATGTAACTTTAAAAAAAATAACGAAAGAAAGTTCTAAATTATAATCGAAACGTTGATCACCTTGAATTATACCGACAAATATATGAAAATAAACACGTAAAAATAGTTTTTTTAGGTTAGCGAACAAAAGGTATTAATAAAAAACAAATTATATATAATACGAGGTTAAACACGAAAATTTAGAAAATAAAGAGGTGAAAGTAACATTTTTCAAAGTTCAAAGTGAAGGGTTCAAAGTGATATTTTAAAAAGTAAATGGGTGGAAAAGTCACAAACTCATAAACATAAAATATAGAAAAAAATACATAAATGGTCCCTATGGTTTACCCATAATCACAAACCCAGTCCCTCGTACTTGAAAAGACCAAAATACCCTTACACTAACGGATGAACGATAACGGCGTCAGCAAAAAGGACCATTGATGCAAGTTTTGGAAACCACATGGATCATGTTCGTCAAAAAAAATTAACAGGGATTAATTTTGTGACTTTTGGCAAACCATAGGGACCATTTTTGTAATTTTGTCGTTAGTTTGTTTTCACAATCAAATGTTTCAAAAACCACCCAAAAAAAGAATTTATATATGTACCTAAGATAGTGTTTAATTGCCTCATTGTTTCTACTCCATAAATATCATAACCTTACTGTTTGATCAATTTGATATTAAGATGTCATGGTTTAGCAACATGCTTGCTATTTCTTACATTTATCTTCGACTAAAATAAAGCTTTTTTCTATTTTGCAGTTTGCGGAGTGTCCAAGTCACGTACACATACTGTTACCAAGTTTATGTGTTGTTTGGGGATCAAATTGGAGCTTGAACTGGTAAGAAACACCAACACTCGTACCCATTATATGTGTATTGAAATACCAAATATAGTCAATGTAATTTCTTTTTTACCAATAATAGTAACAAACTTACATTTTTTTCTAATGTTAAATCTATAAATTATAATTTATTAACTAGTTGATGTTTCAAGATTTGTGTTTTACGTTAGATTATTCAACTGGTACTTCGAGGACTATAGGAAAGGTTTAGGGGGTCATCAAGCACCAAACATACAATCCATTCGACAAAACCGGAAGTGACATAAATGCTAGAGAAATGTAAGGATATTGTTGCTAAATTACTAGTATATTTAATAGAACACTTCGAATCCTACTTTCAAACTCAACCAATTACAGCGCCTTACTTTTGTCACCCACCAAATTCAAAAAAAAAAAACTGTTCAATGCACAGGCCTCATCACTAGTTATAAGTAAAAATGAAAGAGTTTGTTCAAAAGAAAGAGGTGTCAAATTTGAGGGTTTTCCGAAAAAATAAGTAACGTTTTTCCGGAAAAGAAATGTCTAAAACCAGTAGATTATCTTACAAACCTGCTAAAAATGTCAAATAAAGAAACGTGAAAACAAAATGTCTTTCTTAAGATATATATATATATATATATATATATATATATATATATATATATATATATATATATATATATATATATATATATATATATATATATATATATATATATATATATATATATATATATATATATATATATATATATATATATATATATAATAGTTTCAGGTTTAATTCGGATAAGCTTAACATATTATGATATTAATCCTAAAAAATTTCATCATTTTTTTGTTAAAAAGTATAAGTTACAGTCTTAAATAAAAATTATATGAAGATGAAAAACAAAATGAAACTCAATTAAGAAAATGTTACGCATTTCTTGAGTTACTTTACTGCAACTCATTAACTTATTATATAAACATGATTTTATTTTAAAATAACGTAAGAAAAATGAGTTTGAAAATATTAACATGATCATTTTAATGGTCTAATTGTTGAAAATGATACATAAATGTATGTATCACTTTAAACAATTACACAAACAAATAAAAATATTATTGGCATTTTCAAACAAATATTGAATATCACTTACATTTATTTTTTTACCATTATCAAAAAATTGGTATTTCAAATTATTACAATTTTGGACGAAAGCTTCTTCTTCTTTTTCTTCTTTTCCATTTCATCAAACGTTTTATCTTTTGATTGTAGTTAAACAAATCATCAATAATTCAATATGTCATTCAATAAGTTAGATATTTAAGAACAGAAGCCTTCCACAATCAATCACCCTTGGTCTGTATCCCGCCCCGCACGCCTGCCACTTACTCATACCAGCCTACACTTTTGGCTGACCGAAACACTGTTGAGTCCCACGCAGCTAAACAAACTCTCATGCTCACCGATCTTCCGGAGAATTCTCCAATTCTCCCCCACTTAGAGCGCTGACTATCAACCACCGGTCGCCACTACCGACCTCCCTTTATAACCCTTCACGACACAAACACTTACACGCGAACTGATTCCCACTGACACGAGCAACCTTCGCAAATCACATATCAACATTGATAATCCCGGGCTCGAAAGAAACTCGATCTTTAGCTAACCACTCCTCAGACTGTAGATGTTACCCGATATTCAGACCAAACACCCGATTCCCACTATTAACCCTCATGAATGATAACCAACGAAATTCCCAACACTAACCCATAACCATGCCCTAACCCTCAAAAATCAATTAATACAATACCGAAAACCACACAACGAGACTAGCAGATAAACAATACTCCACAATAATCATAAAATAACAAGACATCAAGAAGAAACATACCCGCAGCTGCATCCGGCACTGCCCTGACCTCCTCCACTGTAAGCTGGAAAGCACGAACCTGAGCCCTTAGGGGCTCCGCTCCACCCTGACCTCCACCCGTGATCCTCAAAGTGGCCGGTGCTAGAGTCTGCACCGGTCCCGCAACAGGCTGTGGACAGTTGACCCTCAAGTGCCCAACCTGATGACAATGATAACAAATCCTCAAATCCCGACCCGAGGCTGCCTGCCGACAATCCATCGCATAGTGCCCCTCCTTTCCGCACTTGCCACAAGTGTGGCTGCTCTGATCTCCCAATCTAGAACCGACGGTCTTAGACCGTTTCGGCGCCGACTACGACTGCACCGGAGCCTGCCTCTGCTCTCGCAATTGTAACTCAATCTCCAACTCACGCCGCCTGGCGGCCTCCTGCAATTCTAACAAGGTCTCACACCTCTGCGTAGACACGAACTGCCTGATATCCCTCTTGAGCATACTTAGATATCGGGACATCTGAGCCTGCTCCGAAGCAAAGTCGGGGCAAAACATTGCCCTCTCAGTGAACATCCTGGTGATCTTCGTCACCGACTCCGAATCCTAACTCCTAACCCAATCTCTCCCTCTTAACCCACAGAACATAACAAGTGCTAAACATCTCTCGGAAATGATCCTAGGTAACCGCAGCCCTCTGTGCATCCGAATATGACCCCGTGGTCAATCTCCACCAATCCTTCGCCCTAAGCCTCAACAGGTTCAGAGCACACCTCACCCTCTGAGCAGCAGGGCATGAACACGTGAAGAAACACCCTTCCACGTTTGACAACCATCTCATAGCAACAATCAGGTCCTGAACTCCATCAAAGGTAGGTGGCTTCGTATTATCGAAGTCCCGATACTGGAAAGCTCTACCAGCTCCTCCCCTGCCGCTGCTACAGCCGTTGTAGCTGCCGCGGCAGCCGTCTTTGTGAGAGCCGCATAACGCTCATCAAAATACTCAACCATAGCTGTCTTGATCGACCTAAACAGTTCCGGCAGCTCGGCCCGGAACAACGCAACAACCTCATCATGCAGGATCTCACGAATCCTAGCATCTAACTCGCCTGTGCTCATCTGACCAATAACCTCGGGCGGTACTGAACCGCCCTGACCTCCCTCTCCTGCTCCCGATCCTGACCTAGATCCGCTCCCAGCATGCCTCGTGACCACCATACTGAAAAACACCACAATATCTCAGATACTTCCCACTAACCCGGGAACCAACTCCTAACTCAACCCTAGAGGTCATGGTTTCCCTGATATGCGTATGGGTCCTGTGCTTTCAGTAGTACGAGCCCATACTACCTTCCACACCTACCCATATTTGTATGAAGTACTACCACAACACCCTAGTGACAAATATACGCAACAAGCGCTCAATCCTCACTCCTAGAGGAACACTGGAAATCTCATATAGAGGGAAACCCTAGGCTAGCAGGCATCATAAAACAAGCAACATTATCATAAAATCCAGAAGATCCCTAGCCTAGTACTAGCATGTTGTTCTATCAAAGCTCGAAAACAAATATCATGTATGGTATTTTGGGGTTACTTACTGGCTCCGGCTGATCGTACCTCCACGTCCTCCTTTTACTTATTTTGAAAACCATTTTAAATTCTCCTTTAAAAACTCTCCTTGATTTGAGAATGGATTCACACGAATGTTCCTCCAATTCACTCAAACCAAGGCTCTGATACCAACTTGTAACGACCAAAATTTTCAATACATTTGCAACTTTTCAAAACATCTCAATTTCTTTAAGTTTTTACAAAAAGGTTTTCAATACATTTATTATCAGAGTATTCCCAGAACCATAACATAAAACATAAACACGAGGAGCGGTAGGATCACGCCTTTGCCTTGCCACGGTCTCCTGAAGAACCTGAAAAACGTTAAACCACAACTGTAAGCCCGAAAGCTTAGTGACATACCCCCAAAATACCAACCACATATACCGTACACACATAACATGCTATATCATAACAATCACAGAACAACCATGCATTTCGGATCTACTGTGTGACTGGTCCGCCGTATCGAGCCTTCAGTCCACCTAGTCCACCCTCCGAGTCTAGTCATGTCCCTCGAGTCTACAATGTGGTTGGTCCGCCCGCACCGAGCCTTCAACCCACCTGGTCCACTCTCTGAGTCTGCAGTATGACTGGTCCGCCCACATCGGGCCTTCAGTCGGCCTGGTCCACTTTCCGAGCCTCGGCACGCCTGGTCCGCCCTCGTGAGGCCTACAGCCTATCCGGACCGCTCGTTGGGCCTTCGGAATAACCGGTCCGCCCTGGGTTTGTTGGCCTACAGCACAAAGCAGGTCCCGCCTCAACCCACCCCAATCAAATAACCATGTACACATAATCATACAATCATATAACAATTCACATTCAATCAAACCGATCTAGCAGATCACGTATCATAACATACTCTAAACAGGATACCGACCTAACAGGTCACTAGCATATACCATCCTAATACCCGGATGCAAACATAACAAGGTAACAACATAACAACGATACCCGGATTAAAATCCGATAAAGGGCTGGCCTTGGTGCCTTAGACCCTGTTGATATAGTGAGGATAACTCACCTTGCAAATGCTGACTGAAAAGATAAGATCACGCTGCTTCAACCTCCGATACGAACTCCACCCCTGATAAAGCCGAAAGACTAAACCCAATAAATACCACAAAATACGAAAATTCCCTTAGAAGTCAACTGGCCAACTCTTGATCAAAGTCAAAGTCAAAGTCAACCTTCTGGCTGACTCTACTCGCCGAGTCAGCCCGCTGACTCGCCGAGTCCCCCAACACTGAAAAGTCCCATCTCAACTCACTAAGTCATCCCTTGACTCACCGATTCTTAGCTTAACTAGGAAAGGCTAAGACCTCAAGACCAGACTCGCCGAGTCCAAGGCTATCTTCAACCAACTCGCCGAGTTGTTCTTCCCACTCGTCGAGTTCCTGCCCACCTTCAAGCAACTCGCCTAGTACACCCTTGTGACTCGCTGAGTACCACTAGCTCTTAACCCATACAAAAGCCTTCCAGGCCATGCAGTTGATCCAAAACATAGATCTAGCCTTCTACAACCCATCCATCACGTAAAGTGTCAAACTTTACGTGAATCCAAAGAGATCTAGGCATTTTACACTCTAGGGCTAGGGTTTGGGACAAGATGACTTCACCAAACACTCAAGAATAGGGACTTTAATGCACTCTAGACCTTCTCCATTCCAGATCTGAGCTAGCAACCTCATATCTAACCTTCAAACTCAAAATACTACAAGCTAAACTTTCCACACATTCCAAGATGATGAATCTAGATGAATAACATCCCAAGAAACGAAGTAATACCTCAAAAGGAAGCCCCAACAGAAGAGAAATCCGAATCTTACCAAAGCCCCTTGCTCCAAGCCTCCTATCTCTCCAAGATCTTCTCCAAAAATCTCTTCTCCAAGGTTCAAATGCACTCAAATCCCTTGTAACACCCAAAGTTTCGAAGACCAAGAAAGGAAAGAAAACCCTAAGTTTAGGGGTCGACTCGGCGAGTCTAAGGGGGACTCGGTGAGTCCGAGCGAGATCCGGGTCGGGGAGTAAGTGACCGACTCGGCGAGTCGACCAGGGGGACTCGGCGAGTCTGGTCTGTGCGTGGAAAACCCTAAATTCGGGACTTGGGGCCTATATAAATGTCTTAATCTTCTTCCCAGGGTTCCTTACTGCCTCTTTAGCCCTGGATATCAAACCCTAGCCGTCGTATCTCCTAGTTGAGCCTTAGAAGGTGCTTTAAAGCTTGGAAAAGGAAGAAGGAACTTGGAGGAGCAAGAAGGAGCTATAGATCTGGGATTGTGAGTTCATTTTGAGCACTTGGAGGTAATAAACTAGTTCCTGGACCCTTTTTGCACCTAGATCTATGTGTGGTTGTTGGGGCTCTTTTGCCATAATGTTATTATTTTGGGTTAGAAGCCGGATCTGGAGTTACTACTTCAGATTCAAGTGTTTTAGGGCCTGGAGAAGCATAAAGTATCAGTCATTGTGTTGATTTTGAAGTCCCTTGGCCTTACACCCTAGTTAATGGCGTATCTTGCCTAGATCTCCTTCTCTACACGTAAAGTTTGCAACTTTACGTAAGGAATAGACCTTAAAAGAGTGGATCTACAGTTTGGAGTCCATGCATGACTCAAAGGTCCTTTGCATGTATGTAGAACCGACTGGACTCGACGAGTCCTTCGAGTGGACTCGGCGAGTAGCTTGAAGATGAGGAGGAACTCGACGAGTAGGATGAACAACTCGTCGAGTCGGATGAAGTTAGGCATGGACTCGGCGAGTTGGATGAACAACTCGGCGAGTTGGTTGAAGATTGTCTAGGACTCAGCGAGTCGTGGGCTGACTCGGCGAGTCGGGTCGCGAATAAGAAAGACCCTGAGTTTATGAACTTGGCGAGTCTTTAGGAAGACTCGGCGAGTAGGGTTGACCTGGAAGGTTGACTTTGACCAGAGTTGACTTAGTTGACTGTCAGACTAAGTGTTATATGTATATTGATAGCTCGGAGAGCTGGAGGAGCAGCGGATCAGGGGATTATCGAGTAGCAGCCAGAGATTTATCAGTAGGGTCCAGCAGTCTCAAGTGAGTTTCCTTCCAGTAGGGACAGGTCTAAGGCCACAATGCCGGCCTGTCCAGTTAGCAGTAGTTTCCGATGCAGTAGTTAGCATGTTTGATGCCTTCGTGGCTCAGACAGGATTTATGTGCTATATTTTATGTGTTATGTGTTATGTGTTCCGGGCTACGGCCCGATGTAGTATGCAGTATATGTGTTCATGCTAGTTGATATGTTATGCTATGCTATGTTCACCCAGTTAGCCCGGACTTCGGTCCGATGCAGGGGGCAAGGCCCCAGTTAGTCCGGACTTCGATCCGATGCAGGGGACAAGGTCCCAGTTAGTCTCCGGACTTCGGTCCGATGCAGGGGGCAAGGCCCCAGTTAGTCCGGACTTCGGTCCGATGCAGGGGACAAGGTCCCAGTCAGTCTCCGGACTTCGGTCCGATGCAGGGGGCAAGGCCCCAGTTAGTCCGGACTTCGGTCCGATGCAGGGGACAAGGTCCCAGTCAGTCTCCGGACTTCGGTCCGATGCAGGGGGCAAGGCCCCAGTTAGTCCGGACATTGGTCCGATGCAGTGGGCAAGGCCCAGTATGTGCTTTATATGTTTTTGTATGGTATGTGTTAGATTGGGGGAGCTCACTAAGCTTCGTGCTTACGGTTTTCAGTTTTGGTTTCAGGTACCCGGTTTTCAAAAGAGGAGCTCGGAGAGATTGCAGTGCACACACCGTAGTCAGTTAGCCTGTGAATGTTCGACTCTGATAATGATATTATGCTTTGAATTAATACTCGAGAATTTATGTTATGACTTATGATACAGTTTTTATAAATATGATTCTAGTAATGCTTTTTAAAGAAATTTTTGGTCATGATTTTTGGGTCGTTACAAGTTGGTATCAGAGCCTAGGTTTGAGGGATTCAGATATGCACTCGAGTGTATCTGAACTCAAACTAAGGGCACGATAAGGGATTTTCAAAAGAAAAACATTTTTGAAAAAGGGTTTTGGAAAAAGAACATAGAAAGAAAAGATTTTTTTTAAAAACGAGAAAAGGGTGTGGTGCATGCAATCAGCCGAGCTCAAGTAAGTACTCCCAATTTACCCATACAAGTTATGTTATTATTTTCGATATCAGTTTCAGTATCAGTTTCAGTTCAGTTTCAGTTCCAGCTTCAGTAGAACAGCATGCTAGAATAGGACTAAGGATCTAGGATGATGCCTTATGTGCCTGCTTTATGTGTTCCAGCTTGATGAGAATTGCATGTTAGTAATGAGTAGACAGTAGTAGGATAGCATGGGTAGGTTATGCCTGATAGTATGAGCTTAGCATTGTATGCTAGTGCAGTTTCTTGTTATGAGAATAGTTTTGCCTGAGTATGTTTCCCTTATCCGAATGTTGCTTGCTTCGTGCTTTGTAGAACTTTGAGTGATGAGAGTTAGCCATTAGGTGAATACGTCACATTACATGTGATCAGGGTTGAATAATCTCAGAGTGTTGGATTTGGCCCTACTGCGCAGCTCTTGTTTGAGTCCAACCGTTGTAGGGACGAGTCCTTTACTTGAAGGATTATCTGAGCCTCGTCACATGTGATGGTATTCAGGTGGTGACTAATTGGCATTACAAGGAGGCCTTCAGCAGCTGAGGACTGTTTGGGTAGAGTTAGAGGTTCCCTAGGGCAAGCCTAGGATGAGAGTAGCAGAGATCAGTAGAAGAGTAAAGGGGACATGGTGGAGTTGAGGTAACTCTTGAGGAAAGTACGGATAGATGTGGAAGGTAGTAGGGGCCCATACTACTGAAAGCAGAGGATCCGTACTCGATTCAAGAGGGGCCGAGGCGAAACCAAGGAACTAGTAGAGTATGTGAGAGATCCCTCAGCAGTAGTATGTAATTGATCAGGGATTGTTATATTTTTCAGCATGGTGACGTTGCGCGAGATATCAGTTGGCAGTTCAGGTGCAGGGGAGGGTTCTGGCTCGAGCTTTAGAGCCGGGCAGCTTGATGATCAGATGAGGGATTTCATTTCCGCAGAGATTATGAGCAACATCATCGATCAGACTCCAGTGATTTTCGGTTCAGTTAGAGAGGCTATTGTGGAGCTCATGGACAGTCATCTTGAGGCCTTTAGGGCCGGATTAGTTTCAGGACAGATTGGGGCTCGTCTAGGTCCCGAATCCTATGGAGTTCAGGGATCCATCAGGGAGGGAGATCCCATTTCTAGTTTCTGCTATCAGGGGGCAGGGGTGTGTGGGGAATTCTGTCTCCAAGAGAAACCATTGCATGATTGGATAGTTGAGGAAGTTTCGCGAGCCATTCACGAGGGTCTGCCAGACATGGTCGTGAGGATCACTGATAGATTGATAGCGAGGCTTCAGGATCAGACATCTGTTGTTCAGTCAGCAGACGTTACCATTGGGGTAACACAGGAGCGAGAGTCGGGCAGGGAGTCGGAAGGGAAGAGGAAAATGGATGAGACTCAGGCTGCCACAGGTTAGAGTAAGAGGCCCAAGAGTTCAGATTTGAGGACGAGGAACTATCAGAGCCACAGTCGATGTGGGAAGTGCAGGAGAACGCACATGGGTGTGTGTAGGCGTAGAAGTGGTGGTGATGCTGGGTGTTTCAAGTGCGGCCAGATTGGTCATTTTAGCAGAGACTGTGTTGTTACCATCGCCCAGGGACTTGATCCGTTGTGTTTCTATTGCAGTCTGAGGGGCCACAAGAAGGCCCACTGTCCGAGTTTGTATTCAGCAGGGCAGGCGCCAGCTCCTGCCCTTGGAACTTCAAGTACCGTCAGTGGTTGTCAAGGCCGGGCAAGGGTGCCTACGGCTCGGAGCCGAGTTTCTCCGGTAGATTTCAGCAGGGATTCGAGCAGCACTGAGTAATGGAGGTATGTAACTTTGTGTTTGTCAGCTTATGTTATGATTATATTGTTATGGTTTTTGCATCAATGGTGGTATAAGTGTTGTGTTATGGAGTGGCTTGCTTGTGATTACGTCATATGCCATTTTCATACCTCGGATAATTGGTTGGTAGTTAGGGGATGTGCTCATATGGAGAAGTTTCGGAGGATGCAGTAACTGTAGCATGGTAGGGAGAGATCTGGATCGTTTCGCTAGTTCGGAGTGGATAGTGGGTTGGATGGAATGGTCAAATTCCTACCTGGCGGGCTTGGGTTCCCCAGTAGCAGTTTTGGAGTGGTAGTAAAGGATCGGGATCTCTTTTGAGTGTGAAGCCGCAAGGGTTAAGCAGGATCGAAGTGGAGGAGAACCCTCCGGGTATATTTGGATAAGAGTCTCGTAGACTCAGAATGAGTGCGCAGCCTCTAAGAAGAAATGGTAGTAGCTCAGTGATGGATGGATTGAGAAGTTCAGAATTAGGAGTTCGAGAATTTTTCCCAGCAGTTAGTTCATGTAATCGAGAGGGTTAGAAGTTGGTTGGGAATCCAAGATTGAGGGTCACCTGTCGGACGCATGAGAGTCGGAATGAAGACCCTGAGAACGGGTAGCAGGAAATGTTTTAGCATTGGTAGCCAGTGTCTGAGGCAGCATGCAGATCGCGTAGATTCAGGAGTTGGGAGGTTGGAAACTTCCCAACAATAGCTTCTTGTATTCAGATTAGTAGACAGTTGGGTTGGGAACCAAGCCGGAGAATTCCTCGACGAAGCACTAAGTATATCAAGGATAAAAGATGTCGAGGATGATGCAGAATTCAAAGACTGAGGGCTGGTTTGAGAAATCGGGATGAAGAATCACTAGCGGGACTAGGGATAGTTAGGATGTCCTCGGGATGGTAGTAGTAGTGTTGTAAGCCTGCGGGGGTAGCCGTAGCATTCACTAGCAGTCAGATGGTAGTAGTAGTGTTGTAAGCCTGCGGGGGTAGCCGTAGCATTCACTAGCAGTCAGATGGTAGTAGTAGTGTTGTAAGCCTGCGGGGGTAGCCGTAGCATTCACTAGCAGTCAGATAGTAGTGGAGTGTTGTAAGCCTGTGGGGGTAGCCGTAGCGTTCATTAGCAGCCAGATAGTATTTGAGACTTGTGAATCCGTGGGTGTAGCTGTGGCTTTTATCAGATTGGTAGCATCATGAGCGCGTGGTTGAATGCGGGAATGTAGTAATTCCCACCCGTTCGGGTGCAGCGGTGGGAATATGGGAATCCACGAGTTAGATTCGGATTTCCCAAATGGTTCAGTTATGGATAAGTCAGCGAATCTTGGCTATAGATCGTCACATCAGTTATGAGATCAGAGTAGCAGTGGACCGTTGAGGTTCGGGTATGTTAAGGGCTACCATCAGTCTGGGAGCCATCATGTTATTAGTCATAGAATGGATGATGTCAGGATGTGAAGTATGGACCCGATCGGTTGGATCGAAGGTTGTTAGAGCCTCAGTGACAGGATAACTAGTGGAAACTAGTCCTTGAGGGAGATTTCATTCAGAAGTCGTGGAAGCGACTAAGGGAGGAGTCCCTTGACTCCACATTTGGACTTGAGTTTAGTGTTTCAGGCAGCTCAGTGATTCAGCCAGTTTAATGTTTCAGGCAGCTCAGTGTTTCGGCCAACTCAGTGTCTCAGGCAGCTCAGTGATTCAGCCAGATCAGCGTTTCAGGCAGTTTAATGTTTCAGGCAGCTTAGTGTTTCGGCCAACTCAGTGTCTCAGGCAGCTCAGTGATTCAGCCAGATCAACGTTTCAGGCAGTTTAATGTTTCAAGCAGGTTCGGTATTGCAGACAATTCAGTGTTTGAAAGGTTTCGGAGTTTTGGGTCAATATTGTATTTGAGTTGGAATACTAGTGTTGACGGTATAGTTGGTTGATGTGGAAATGACAAGTCTCTCTCAGCAGGATCAGTTGAGCCTTCGGCCGAGTATAAGTGACATGTAAAGATAGCTAGGCAAGTAGCTTTTCTTCGGGATGAAAGACTCGAGTTAGTAGGAGTTGAGTAATCAGATGGGATATAAGCAAGCTATTCCCAGCAGCATCGTTTCAGTATGAGCGGAAGAATGGATAGAACAGTTATAGATAGTCGAAGTATTTTCAGGAGTCGCTAGAAGCGACTAGGAGATTGCGAAGGGGTGTAGTAACCGGTAGGGTTCGGTAACCCAAATATGGAGACGTCAGTAAGGACCGGGGGTGCTCGGCACCAAGTTATGTTAGATAGGGGCGTCGGTGGTTGTTGGCGGTATTGACCCGTACTAGAATTGGCGGGGGTGATGGAGTTGGTGAAGTATAGGACCTTCATAGTTACAGAGAAATAGTTGGTTATAGAACCTTGCCTTGGGAAGGCAAGGGATTTGCGTAAGGACAGGAAGGGGTGAACCCCTATAGGTTCAGTTCAGTACTCGGTGAGTACCAGAAGGATTGCCAGTTGAGTAAGTTGGGTCTCCAGGATGTTCAGGGTCAGGGTTGACCCGAGGTGTTATCTGCAGGGATTAAGGTTAGTCGGAAGGATCGATCAAAAGCTAGCAAGGGTAGGCAGCTGGTGTTGGAATAGTTGGTTGGGTTTAGAGGCAGCTCGCAGGCAGTGGGCTATAACAGACTTCGAGGACGAAGTTTAGTTTAAGTGGGGGAGAGTTGTAACACCCAAAGTTTCGAAGACCAAGAAAGGAAAGAAAACCCTAAGTTTAGGGGTCGACTCGGCGAGTGTAAGGGGGACTCGGCGAGTCCGAGCGGGATCCGGGTCGGGGAGTAAGTGACCGACTCGGCGAGTCGACCAGGGGGACTCGGCGAGTCTGGTCTGTGCGTGGAAAACCCTAAATTCGGGACTTGGGGCCTATATAAATGTCTTAATCTTCTTCCCAGGGTTCCTTACTGCCTCTTTAGCCCTGGATATCAAACCCTAGCCGTCGTATCTCTTAGTTGAGCCTTGGAAGGTGCTTTAAAGCTTGGAAAAGGAAGAAGGAACTTGGAGGAGCAAGAAGGAGCTATAGATCTGGGATTATGAGTTCATTTTGAGCACTTGGAGGTAATAAACTAGTTCCTGGACCCTTTTTGCACCTAGATCTATGTGTGGTTGTTGGGGCTCTTTTGCCATAATGTTATTATTTTGGGTTAGAAGCCGGATCTGGAGTTGCTACTTCATATTCAAGTGTTTTAGGGCCTGGAGAAGCATAAAGTATCAGTCATTGTGTTGATTTTGAAGTCCCTTGGCCTTACACCCTAGTTAATGGCGTATCTTGCCTAGATCTCCTTCTCTACACGTAAAGTTTGCAACTTTACGTAAGGAATAGACCTTAAAAGAGTGGATCTACTCCTCTGCATGTATGTAGAACCAACTGGACTCGGCGAGTCCTTCGAGTGGACTCGGCGAGTAGCTTGAAGATGAGGAGGAACTCGACGAGTAGGATGAACAACTCGTCGAGTCAGATGAAGTTAGGCATGGACTCGGCGAGTTGGATGAACAACTCGGCGAGTTGGTTGAAGATTGTCTAGGAATCGGCGAGTCATGGGCTGACTCGGCGAGTCGGGTCGCGAATAAGAAAGACCCTGAGTTTATGAACTCGGCGAGTCTTTAGGAAGACTCGGCGAGTAGGGTTGACCTGGAAGGTTGACTTTGACCAGAGTTGACTTAGTTGACTGTCAGACTAAGTGTTATATGTATATTGATAGCTCGGAGAGCTGGAGGAGCAGCGGATCAGGGGATTATCGAGTAGCAGCCAGAGATTTATCAGTAGGGTTCAGCAGTCTCAAGTGAGTTTCCTTCCAGTAGGGACGGGTCTAAGGCCACAATGCCGGCCCGTCCAGTTAGCAGTAGTTTCCGATGCAGTAGTTAGCATGTTTGATGCCTTCGTGGCTCAGACAGGATTTATGTGCTATGTTTTATGTGTTATGTGTTATGTGTTCCGGGCTACAGCCCGATGTAGTATGCAGTATATGTGTTCATGCTAGTTGATATGTTATGCTATGCTATGTTCACCCAGTTAGCCCGGACTTCGGTCCGATGCAGGGGGCAAGGCCCCAGTTAGTCCGGACTTCGGTCCAATGCAGGGGACAAGGTCCCAGTCAGTCTCCGGACTTCGGTCCGATGCAGGGGACAAGGTCCCAGTCAGTCTCCGGACTTCGGTCCGATGCAGGGGGCAAGGCCCCAGTTAGTCCGGACTTCGGTCCGATGCAAGGGACAAGGTCCCAGTCAGTCTCCGGACTTCGGTCCGATGCAGGGGGCAAGGCCCCAGTTAGTCCGGACATTGGTCCGATGCAGTGGGCAAGGCCCAGTATGTGCTTTATATGTTTTTGTATGGTATGTGTTAGATTGGGGGATATCACTAAGCTTCGTGCTTACGGTTTTCAGTTTTGGTTTCAGGTACCCGGTTTTCAAAAGAGGAGCTCGGGGAGATTGCAGTGCACACACCGTAGTCAGTTAGCCTGGGAATGTTCGACTCTGATAATGATATTATGCTTTGAATTAATACTCGAGAATTTATGTTAGGACTTATGATACAGTTTTTATAAATATGATTCTAGTAATGCTTTTTAAAGAAATTTTTGGTCGTGATTTTTGGGTCGTTACATCCCTCATAATCGCGTCTTAGGGTTTTATGGACTTCAAGAGAGGGTAAAGAGGCTGGGGAGAGGGTATAATGTCCTTTATATAGGGTTCATCCCCCAAAATTAGGGTTTTCTCCACTCAGAGCCTACTCGCCGAGTCCAGCCTCCGACTCGCCGAGTAGGCCATTTAACACGCGACTAGAGTCGCGACCCTACTCGCCAACTCCACCCATGGACTCGCCAAGTTGCCCTTCCACATTTACACTTTGGACCCTAAACTTGCACTCCTGAACTCGAGATGTTACACCATAAGATACTGTAAGTGCATCAACACCAAGTAAATTACAACCGTCAACAACTCCAAACCTTCAGTTTTAGAAAAACCTAAAAAAACAGTGTAATCAAGCAAATTGAAACGATTTCTCACAAAACCTTCTAAATTAGATGGAAAGCAACACAAGTTGTGGTAAAGACTATAAGTGGTAATTTTATCATTCTTAAAAGGTTCCAATAAGAAAAATATTATCACGATAAGAATAAATTATATAATTATAATACCTGATGTATACGGTGTGGAAACTTTTCTCTAATCACTTCATCCCATGGTGTTTTAAGTTGGCTAATATAAAAAATGAAATACCCCAACTTTCGTATTTATGAAAGACCCAAACTTTCATACTATTTCAAAAGATTTTTTAAGTTACTTCCTCAAAACATGCTACATGCATATTTATAAAACAATATTTTATATTGATAAAGTGATTACAAAGGATTGGATACAAAGCGACTAAGTTTTATTACATTTCATGTCTACCCAGGAATCTACTATTCATATACATACATGAACATTAAAAATACAGAGAAATACTATTAACTATTCTAAATCTTTCAGCAGTATAAAGCTATATTGGAATACTCATCACCTGCAATTGTTAAATATTGAGAGGAATAAGCGATAACGCTTAGTGAATTCAATAAATAGATACAATATAATCTTATTCCTTAGATATACCAATATGACAGAACCAGAAGGAAACAAGAAGACATATGTGAAATCATGTGGCAAGCGTTCATATCAATCAAAGACTATATTCAAAGATATACTTTTCAATGAGACATAATGATTTCAATACTTGATATGCATTAATAAAGCTTTGGCCCAAATGGCACAGAAGACATATAATTTCTGATTAACATTTTGGTAGATTTCAGGCTTATAGCACTGTCTAGTGTCTAACCATTTGCCAATACCATAGAATAGAGTTCATTCTCTTATGGAGTCATGCTCTACATGGTCAGAGGCTACATATCATTCCTATCAAACCTTATGCCAATGCCATAGAATAGAAGTCATTCTCTTAAGGAGACATGCTCTACATGGCCAGAGGCTACGTACCAGTACCAATGTAAATCTAAGTCCTTTCACTGATCACATGGTCAAAGGTATTATATTTGCTATAAACATAGCGAATAAAATAACATGGGAGAATAACTCAGAATAACAACACTAAGAAGCACACAGCACATATAACACATAACATACAATTGTTCCTATATATTGAACTCACCTTAAGTTAATCGAGGGTTAAAATAGTAATTTGGACAGCATTTCGGCTATAAATATGACTTTCTATGTTGAAAACCGGGAGCTTAATTGAAAACCAAGCTCTGCGAAGGTAGGGCTTCAAAAACCGAAAAGATAAAATTTTCGGGCTTCTCGGGGGTCTCGGGACGTGTTTCGGGTGCTAAAATTGATACCGGGGCTTCGAAAAAAGTCAAAATAGTGAAAATATGGAAAAAGGGGCCAAAAATGGAAATTTTCCAATTCTAGCCGGGAGGGTTCGCACCCTCCTATTTATAGGGGCGAGGTTCGGATCCTGTGGCTGAGAAGGAAACACGTCGTGCCTGCGAGGTTCGGTCAGGAGGGAGAAGGCGTGGCACCTGCGAGCTTCGGACCAATCAAGCGAGGTCACGTCTCGGTGACGCGACTTCCTCGTGCGAAGGACAAGGCAGCTACGAGGGTCCCCGGTGGCTTCACATGTTTTGGACACCTGTGCGACAACGGAATTGCGAGGCAAGGCCACGTCTCCGATGACGGACCTGCTTCGTGCGAGGTGACGTGGCCGGTTACTATTCATGCGAGATTTCTCGATTTTTGAGCCCCGAACTTCTAAAATCCATAACTTTCGCATACGAGCTCCGTTTTTGACATTCTTTATATGCACGCGTAGCTAAAATTATGCTCTACAACTTTCATTTAGACTTTGTCGGCTACTTTTGACTTTATTTTTAATATTGTTATTTTTAACAGACCAGGACAGGAAAAACCGTTAAAAATTCATAAGTTCTTCATCCGACATCCGTTTTCGTCAGACTTTTTACCATTGTACTACATATGATGAGACCTTCGATTCTCGTTTAGGATGTATCGGTCAAATATCGTTCGATCTAAAATTCGAGTTTTTAGCTGTCTACTACTACGTTGAAACTTCGAAAAATCATAACTTCCTCATACGAAGTCAGATTTTGGCGTTCTTTTTATCGAATTTCTCGGTTTAACGAATACTATGACTTTCATTTAGATTACTAAGGCTAAAAAGTAGTTTATCGAAAACTCACTTTTTACGTCATTCGGCGGCGTGCCGGTTTTGTCGCGGATCTTCGGTTGGTCATAACTTCTTCGTTATAACTCGGATTTCGACGAGGTTTTCACCTACAAGTTTCTAACGAGATGATTTACAACATCAAATAATAAAATTTTACGTATTTCAAATTTTATATTTTCACTAAATTTCACTATTTGGCTATTGATTGGAATCTCATAAGACTTCCAATATTTTATTAGTGATTCTAAACATAGTCTTACTTCATTTCTAGTAAAAACTAGCTGTTAGAACTTAACACTCAATTTTATTCACTTTTAATAATAACAATACACAATTTCAGAAAGTGTATGTTACAAAAAAGATGCATACACTGAAAAATACACAAAATTATTAGCAGCAAAACAATACGAAAAATAGTATTAAGCATCAAAATTATTGAAAGCTTCCCTGTTTCATAAAATATTATATGATAATGGCTGATAATGGAAGAAATTCTTTGAGAAGTTTACTCATTGCTTATGCTAGAAATGTTCTACTACATGACACAACTTAAAACAATAGAAAAAAACTAACACAACGTCCAAGACGCGCATGATTCCCCTCTAGTTATACTCAAATGTTAAGGCCTGTTTAAAAGTGCCAACGTGGAGCCACTAACATGGAAAGACATCAGCAACAAAACTTGTTGAAATTCCATGCGCGTTAGTGTGTAAACATATGTTTTATTTTATTTTTTTAAGTGCCCTCTACAAATATATCCTATCAAAACTTTTAATTCAACAGCAAAATTTCCTATCCCGTTATACAAATTTGTAACATCCCGGAATCGCAAGAGTAGAGTTGAAGGGCTAAAAGTGTAAGTTTTAGAGGGTGACTCGGCGAGTCCATGGATAGACTCGGCGAGTCAGGTCGCGACTATGGTCGCGTGTCAAGTGGCCTACTCGGCGAGTAGGTGCTGTATGGAGAAAACCCTAATTTTCGGGGTTAAGCCCTATATAAAGAGCATTATACCCTTCCACAGCCTCCCTTATTCCCCTCTTGAGTCCCAGAATGTGACAACAGTCAAATTCTGGTCAATTCAAAGTCAAATAAAGTCAACAAGTCAAACCGGTCAGCTCAACTAACCCTTGTGTGCTTGGACTTACGCTCAGTATTTACTAAACAAGTCGCTATTCTAATAAGAAAAACATAAATCGAAAAGTACGTACAACTAGATCTCTTTAACCTAAAAACTGTAGTACGTAGCGAGCCAAACTGATAAAACAATGATGCATACTCATCGGGAATGTGTAAGATCCTTAAACAAGGCTTAACAGGGTTTACGAACCATGCATTGCGATGCCGGACACTCACAATTGTCACACATGGATCCTCTCTCAATCGTTTTCACTCTATCTCTGTCTATGTCAAATCTCTCCCTAATCGCTCCAAGTGTGTGAAATCTCTCTCTAATATCTCTCTACATTAGAAATCTCTCCAAGAATGTCAAATCTCTCCCAAATCCCTCTAAGTATGTGAAATCTCTCTCAAATATCTCTTTGTATGAGAAATCTCTCCAAGAATGTCAAATCTCTCCACGTATGTGAAATCTCTCCCAAATATCTCTCTGTATTAGAAATCTCTCCAAGAATGTCAAATCTCTCCCAAATCCCTCTAAGTATGTGAAATCTCTCTCAAATATCTCTTTGTATGAGAAATCTCTCCAAGAATGCCAAATCTCTCCCAAATCTCTCCAAGTGTGAGAAATCTCTCCCAAATCTCTCTCAAAAGTTTCCCGTAACTTTTTGGAATCATTCGGGTCATTCCGGCCCTTAACCGGGTCAAAAACGGCTTAAAACGGGGGGAAAACGAGAAAAATGGACCTTAGGAACCGAAACCCTCTTATAAGAGGCGAAGTTCCTTAGGACCGAAAGGTCCTCTTAGGGACCGAAAGTAAGAAGACCGAACTCGCCCAGGAGGAACCGAAACCGAGAGCAAGAAGCAAGAACCGAAACTACTGTTCACAACCGAGCGGTCGGTCCCTCTCGGTGCCTCTCGGTCCGCCCCCACTCTCTGTTCGCTATTCCACGCTCTGTTCGCTGTCTCGCCTCTCTGTTCGCTGTCTCGCCTCTCTGTTCGCTACTCCGCTTCTCTGTTCGCTACTTCGCCTCTCTGTTCTACTTCTCACTCTCTGTCTCGCGCGCCTCTCTGTCCCCTCCCACCTCTCGGTTCCTTCCCTCCTTCTCCTCTCCTCTCGGTTCTGCCTCCCTCTCTCTCTCGGTTCAGCATCAGGAGGCCGAGCCTCGGCCAGAAATTCGCATATTTGTCATTTTTGGCCCATTTTTGATATTTTTAACATTTTAAGCCCGTTTTTCGTGAATTTAAAGCGGGATTTTCTCCAGAAATTATATTTTAACATAATAAACTCTAAATATTCATAATTTAAACATATTTTGATGAAAATCATTATTTAAATAAAAAAAAATCAAATGGGTGAATTATTAAAGGTGGAGTGTTGACTTTGCCTTATCCAATGTCACAAGCAACCACCCCACACCCACTCTTTGACTAACCACACCTCTCCACCTTACCTAGGTCACATCAATGTCCTTTCCACTCAATTATCCCTCTTTCCCATGTTTTTGAGGGCTGAATATTCATCCTCTCTCCTCACTTCTCTCATTTGCTCTCATTTCACAAGAAGATCAAACTCTTCCCTCTCTCACTTTCTCTCTCTAGAAATTCGAGATTCAAGGGCTGATCTTGAGTTTTTCCTTCACATTTGGTAAGTATAATCCATTCTCCTTATGATTATCTCATTTATTTCCACTCAAATCATGGATATCTTAGACAAACTCTCTCATAATTGTGTTAGATCTTCGAATCTTCAAGTGATTCTTCAAGTGTTCTTGGGTTGAACACTTTCCTTCTTCAACACTTATCTACTGAAATCACTCAAGGTGAGTTCATACCCCTACATTTTCATGTTTTCTCAAGTTTTCAGGGGGGGGATACAAGTTAAAACACTAAGAACATAACTAAATTTTTCTAACATCCTTCATCAGAAAAGTTCAACTCCATTCACGGACTGTTTTGGGCATCTTAAGCATTTTTGTTTTCAAAACTGTACAAGGTGCAAATAGTTCAAGTTTTTAGCTTTAAAATGGCTACTTGCGCATCTCCATACGATTTTTCTACAATTTATGGTGATTTTTACAAAACTGCCTATCATTTCAAACAACAAACCGGACCAGTCTGTGATTATGGACTTTTTCAACCAAGTTAGAGGTCATTATAAATTGTGATAAAAATTATGAGCAAACTAGACACATTTTGTGAACTCTCAGAATTTACGGATCTAGTTTTCGACTTCGTATGATTTTTCTATGATTTTTCCAAAACAGGGCAGAATTGCTAAATTTTGCCAACAGCATGTAAATATCATAACACTTTGTATTATGTTGAGCAAAGTGTATAATCATAAGTTCTAATATTTGAATGTGTTTCCTTGCTAGTTTATCATTATGAACTGAAACTAAGACATTCATATTAAATATTATTCATTCATTTTGGAACACGTACTATTAAACTATAAAAAGTATAGTTTGATAAATTCAAAACACTAATACATTTCCATAAAAGAGTTCATACATATTACATACATTTTTAGATAAACTATAACAGGTATAGTTTATGATACATCACTCTACGCACTCGTACAAGAAGGGTACATTCATACAAGAAAGATTTATATTCGCACACATTTCACGTAGATTTATTAATCTATGGTTCGATAAATTCACAACACTAATACTTTTCCATAAAAGAGTTCATACATAGTACATACATTTTAGATAAACTATAATAGGTATAGTTTATGATACATCACTCTACGCACTCGTACAAGAAGGGTACATTCATACAAGAAATATTTATATTCACACACATTTCACGTAAACTTGTTATCCTATATTGTGAGTTTCTCTATTTTTCTCTCTCTCTCTCCCCGTACGTCCGAGTGCGGGATATAATTCCTGGTAGTTATAATCAGAATCTCCTTGAGGGAGAACGTGATACTTGTATATAGATCTATATTGGGATTGACACCCCACACCTTGCTGCTAGCTACAGTTGGACCTGCAGGTCTACGGGTGACAAATGTCATTTCATTTTTCGCGACACTGAGAACGTCGTGGCAGGTTCACATAGTCATAGTATGATTATAACGGCTCACATAGGGAACAATCCATAAGTTTACGGGATTTTATTTTTAAAACCTAAATGAGTTTTATGTCGATTTAAAATCACCTTTTATCTCTATGGGTACAAATACAAAGTACCGGGTCTCTATACAAAAAGGGGTACAAATACAAAGTGCCGGGTCTCTATACAAAGTTATTATGATATTAAAACTACACTTCCTCTAAAATTGTTAGACTTCAACTATAGTCGCTGAGCGTATATGTTGAGTCATATAAGAATTTAGTCTTGATTGGCCTAGAATTGGTGGTGCCCGCCTCATCTCCTGTTCCTCGTTGGGTTGTGGACCTAGGGCAGACCCACTATATTCAACGTTTTATCTAAGTTAAACCCTATATAACTTTATATGTTGGACGATTATAGAGGAACTCTACGGATTACTCTAGGGTTCATTAAAGCATCATGTAGGATTATTTCTAGTCATACTTAACTAAGAAAATATTGGATTTTCTGGAAATCAAACTAAATCGATTTTACAAGGAAAAACGGTTTCTACTTCAAACAAAACTCTTATGAACTCACCAACCTTTGTGTTGACACTTTTAAAACTACTTGTATTCTCAGGAAATCAGTGAAACAGGAAAACTTCATCGCTTTGAGGATGGGACGCTAAACCGTCAACAATTTATTTTGTCATCATAATGTAATTGCTTTTGAAACATGTAAACATATACTTTGGTGTAACTTTTGCAATTATATATATGGTGGTTGTTTTTACTTTGAGCACTATTATACACGTTGTTGTGATACTGTACATGAAGTCCTCCACCCCCAGACGTTTCCGCCATCCTTGGTTTGGGGGTGTGACAGATTGGTATCAGAGCATTGTTTATAGTGAACTAAGTATATCGAACCACATAAGATATACAAACTATAAATACATTGGGACTAAGGTCTCTGATTTTAAGATTTCAAAACCACTATACCTTTAAGAATAAATAACTTTTGTTGAAAGTATACATGCATGCATACATACTAAGGTCAGCATCATTTTAGGACAAAACAAAAGTAATGATTGTTGGATATCACAGGTAAGCCTGGAGATGTATGGTCAGTCTTGGGAGTGGCATAGCCTGATCAACTATGCTGGTCCGAGGAGTGATTAGCATATGCCCAAGAATGTTTGTGATGTGGCAACAAGTCTAAAAACTTACCAACACTACCACAATGAAATACCATAGGGGTATTTTGGCATTATTAAAATTTCATCTGCGAGAACTAAATAGATCTTTATCAATAGGTCAATAGTTGCTTAGTGGATACATTAAAATTTTATGTATCCAGGACGTCATAGACTTAGAATCTGTGGATCTTTGCTCTACTTCCTGTTCTCGTTGGATTGGGGATTTAGAGTTAGGGTCGCTTATTCGAAGGTCTATCCTGTCCCGAATACATATAATTAGTATGCACTAAACAATTTGTTGAAGTACCTGATAAAGATCATCGTATAATTAGCTAATTAGTACGTTTGCTTAATTATTTCTTATATCCCCATTTCTCGCGAAGAAATCATGGTTGGATTTCTATCCACACGACGACCCGTACTACCCTAACCACGACAATACCAAATGGCTCGGAGAGGAGCCAGAGAATGATTACCCAACCCCTGTAGATGGTCACCAGGCTGAAGGCTATGCTGATGGTTCTGACTCCGACCCTGAAGTGGAGAACTTAACCCCGATGACTCTTGTTCCGAATCCCAACCCTTGACCGGTTTTCAAGGCCCGACGCCTCCTTGAGTAGAGTGCTTGGAAACCTGGAGCAAAGAACAAGACCAACATATGTCGTTTAATAGAGAACGAAGCTTCTACAACATAAACGAAGGAAGCTCAGCAGATACAATTTTTCCAATCCTGGTCCATAGAGTTGCCCGAAACGAGATTCTGGGTAGAACAACTCTCCATAGTATCGCAGAGGTTGATGCAAATGCAAGAATACATAAGACTCGCACCAATCGCCTTGAGCACTCGTGAAAAATCTAAGAAAGACCACAAAACCCACTAACTCGTGAAGTTCATTAATATGGACTTCCTTTATGAATTATATATAAGGAATTCTTAAATCGAAGAAAAATGCAGGAAAAATCAAATTCTATAACAACTGACTTGTCTTTACTAGTAGAAACTTACCATCTGATCAGTTTTCCTTTTTGCAAACTCATGACAGAACGATGCCACCAAGGAAAAGACCCAGACCTTCGGGCAGCACAGCGCCACCACCTCCAACGCCACCTCCCCAGTTTGATCCCGAAATGTTCCAAGCTGCAGTAACAGCAGCCGTGGTAGCTGCAATGTCACAAATTGGCACGAATAGCACTGGTGGTGCTGGATCTGGAGCCACAAACCCTAACCACGGGGATAGTGCAGGACGCACAAGGGAATGCACTTACAAGGACTTCACAAACGGCAAACCCGATTCCTTCGATGGAAGTGGGGGTGTCCTCGCATTAATTCAATGGTTCGAGAGGACCGAAGCAATCTTTGAGATTTGTGCTTGCCCCGAAGCGAGCAAAGTCAAGTACGCGACATTCACCTTCATCGGAAGAGCTCTCACTTGGTGGAACGGCAAAGTTAAGTCGCTTACGCTTGCAGTGGCTAACTCGTTAAGTTGGGAGGACTTAAAGAAGATGATGTTGAAGGAATATTGCCCAAGAGGTGAAGTGCAAAAGCTGGAGCAAGAACTATGGAATCTCAGAATGGCAGGCTCCGACCTTACAACTTACACCAACCAATTTTGTGATCTAGCACTCCTTTGTCCCGCTATGGTCACCCCGGAAGACAAAAAGTTGGAGCGTTACCTCTGGGGATTGTCCCCCGAAATTCAAGATAGCGTGCTCGCCTCAAGACCAACTACCTTCGACAGCGCCAAGGAGTTAGCACAACAACTCATTGACCATCATGCCCACCATGACACTATGACAACCACCCTTACCCAAGCAAGAGGAGGGAACAACGAAAGAAAGTTTTGGGACAACAAGAAGGACCAATCAACCCAAGGCCTCGCTAAGAAGCAACAGATCCTTGCTGTTCATGCTGCCACAACCCTCACCACACCAACTCCCATGAAACCATACGCTGGAACACTTCCAAAATGCAACAAGTGTAACTTCCATCACACTGGGGCTTGCCGAAAGATGCATTGCAAAAACTGCGACAGAGAGGGGCACACTGCTCGTTTCTGTAAGGCACCAGCACGACCTATCAACCAGGTACCCGACTCTAGAGTAAGCCCAACCTGTTACGAGTGTGGAGAAACGGGACACTTTAAAAGGGAATGCCCAAGGACAAGAGATGCTGGTGGTGGTGGGAGGGTGTTTGCAATCACCGAGGGAGAAACCACTCCGGAACCACCCGCAAATATCAGTACGTGTTTCTATCATCGACATTTAAATCCCGAATTTCTTTATATGATAAATCTAGCATCGATTAAAGCATGCATTGTAGTAATCATGTGACACCGGGCGAGTCATTCCTCACCATAATCAAATTCTTGTGCTACGAAAATTCATCCCCATCTTTCCTCTAAATTCCTAGATCCCCATTCGAAGTGCAAATTTCGGGACGAAATTCCCTTTAACGGGGGGATGATGTGACAACAGTCAAATTCTGGTCAATTCAAAGTCAAATAAAGTCAACAAGTCAAACCGGTCAGCTCAACTAACCCTTGTGTGCTTGGACTTACGCTCAGTATTTACTAAACAAGTCGCTATTCTAATAAGAAAAACATAAATCGAAAAGTACGTACAACTAGATCTCTTTAACCTAAAAACTGTAGTACGTGGCGAGCCAAACTGATAAAACAATGATGCATACTCATCGGGAATGTGTAAGATCCTTAAACAAGGCTTAACAGGGTTTACGAACCATGCATTGCGATGCCGGACACTCACAATTGTCACACATGGATCCTCTCTCAATCGTTTTCACTCTATCTCTGTCTATGTCAAATCTCTCCCTAATCGCTCCAAGTGTGTGAAATCTCTCTCTAATATCTCTCTACATTAGAAATCTCTCCAAGAATGTCAAATCTCTCCCAAATCCCTCTAAGTATGTGAAATCTCTCTCAAATATCTCTTTGTATGAGAAATCTCTCCAAGAATGTCAAATCTCTCCCAAATCTCTCCACGTATGTGAAATCTCTCCCAAATATCTCTCTGTATTAGAAATCTCTCCAAGAATGTCAAATCTCTCCCAAATCCCTCTAAGTATGTGAAATCTCTCTCAAATATCTCTTTGTATGAGAAATCTCTCCAAGAATGCCAAATCTCTCCCAAATCTCTCCAAGTGTGAGAAATCTCTCCCAAATCTCTCTCAAAAGTTTCCCGTAACTTTTTGGAATCATTCGGGTCATTCCGGCCCTTAACCGGGTCAAAAACGGCTTAAAACGGGGGGAAAACGAGAAAAATGGACCTTAGGAACCGAAACCCTCTTATAAGAGGCGAAGTTCCTTAGGACCGAAAGGTCCTCTTAGGGACCGAAAGTAAGAAGACCGAACTCGCCCAGGAGGAACCGAAACCGAGAGCAAGAAGCAAGAACCGAAACTACTGTTCACAACCGAGCGGTCGGTCCCTCTCGGTGCCTCTCGGTCCGCCCCCACTCTCTGTTCGCTATTCCACGCTCTGTTCGCTGTCTCGCCTCTCTGTTCGCTACTCCGCTTCTCTGTTCGCTACTTCGCCTCTCTGTTCTACTTCTCACTCTCTGTCTCGCGCGCCTCTCTGTCCCCTCCCACCTCTCGGTTCCTTCCCTCCTTCTCCTCTCCTCTCGGTTATGCCTCCCTCTCTCTCTCGGTTTAGCATCAGGAGGCCGAGCCTCGGCCAGAAATTCGCATATTTGTCATTTTTGGCCCATTTTTGATATTTTTAACATTTTAAGCCCGTTTTTCGTGAATTTAAAGCGGGATTTTCTCCAGAAATTATATTTTAACATAATAAACTCTAAATATTCATAATTTAAACATATTTTGATGAAAATCATTATTTAAATAAAAAAAATCAAATGGGTGAATTATTAAAGGTGGAGTGTTGACTTTGCCTTATCCAATGTCACAAGCAACCACCCCACACCCACTCTTTGACTAACCACACCTCTCCACCTTACCTAGGTCACATCAATGTCCTTTCCACTCAATTATCCCTCTTTCCCATGTTTTTGAGGGCTGAATATTCATCCTCTCTCCTCACTTCTCTCATTTGCTCTCATTTCACAAGAAGATCAAACTCTTCCCTCTCTCACTTTCTCTCTCTAGAAATTCGAGATTCAAGGGCTGATCTTGAGTTTTTCCTTCACATTTGGTAAGTATAATCCATTCTCCTTATGATTATCTCATTTATTTCCACTCAAATCATGGATATCTTAGACAAACTCTCTCATAATTGTGTTAGATCTTCGAATCTTCAAGTGATTCTTCAAGTGTTCTTGGGTTGAACACTTTCCTTCTTCAACACTTATCTACTGAAATCACTCAAGGTGAGTTCATACCCCTACATTTTCATGTTTTCTCAAGTTTTCAGGGGGGGGATACAAGTTAAAACACTAAGAACATAACTAAATTTTTCTAACATCCTTCATCAGAAAAGTTCAACTCCATTCACGGACTGTTTTGGGCATCTTAAGCATTTTTGTTTTCAAAACTGTACAAGGTGCAAATAGTTCAAGTTTTTAGCTTTAAAATGGCTACTTGCGCATCTCCATACGATTTTTCTACAATTTATGGTGATTTTTACAAAACTGCCTATCATTTCAAACAACAAACCGGACCAGTCTGTGATTATGGACTTTTTCAACCAAGTTAGAGGTCATTATAAATTGTGATAAAAATTATGAGCAAACTAGACACATTTTGTGAACTCTCAGAATTTACGGATCTAGTTTTCGACTTCGTATGATTTTTCTATGATTTTTCCAAAACAGGGCAGAATTGCTAAATTTTGCCAACAGCATGTAAATATCATAACACTTTGTATTATGTTGAGCAAAGTGTATAATCATAAGTTCTAATATTTGAATGTGTTTCCTTGCTAGTTTATCATTATGAACTGAAACTAAGACATTCATATTAAATATTATTCATTCATTTTGGAACACGTACTATTAAACTATAAAAAGTATAGTTTGATAAATTCAAAACACTAATACATTTCCATAAAAGAGTTCATACATATTACATACATTTTTAGATAAACTATAACAGGTATAGTTTATGATACATCACTCTACGCACTCGTACAAGAAGGGTACATTCATACAAGAAAGATTTATATTCGCACACATTTCACGTAGATTTATTAATCTATGGTTCGATAAATTCACAACACTAATACTTTTCCATAAAAGAGTTCATACATAGTACATACATTTTAGATAAACTATAATAGGTATAGTTTATGATACATCACTCTACGCACTCGTACAAGAAGGGTACATTCATACAAGAAATATTTATATTCACACACATTTCACGTAAACTTGTTATCCTATATTGTGAGTTTCTCTATTTTTCTCTCTCTCTCTCCCCGTACGTCCGAGTGCGGGATATAATTCCTGGTAGTTATAATCAGAATCTCCTTGAGGGAGAACGTGATACTTGTATATAGATCTATATTGGGATTGACACCCCACACCTTGCTGCTAGCTACAGTTGGACCTGCAGGTCTACGGGTGACAAATGTCATTTCATTTTTCGCGACACTGAGAACGTCGTGGCAGGTTCACATAGTCATAGTATGATTATAACGGCTCACATAGGGAACAATCCATAAGTTTACGGGATTTTATTTTTAAAACCTAAATGAGTTTTATGTCGATTTAAAATCACCTTTTATCTCTATGGGTACAAATACAAAGTACCGGGTCTCTATACAAAAAGGGGTACAAATACAAAGTGTCGGGTCTCTATACAAAGTTATTATGATATTAAAACTACACTTCCTCTAAAATTGTTAGACTTCAACTATAGTCGCTGAGCGTATATGTTGAGTCATATAAGAATTTAGTCTTGATTGGCCTAGAATTGGTGGTGCCCGCCTCATCTCCTGTTCCTCGTTGGGTTGTGGACCTAGGGCAGACCCACTATATTCAACGTTTTATCTAAGTTAAACCCTATATAACTTTATATGTTGGACGATTATAGAGGAACTCTACGGATTACTCTAGGGTTCATTAAAGCATCATGTAGGATTATTTCTAGTCATACTTAACTAAGAAAATATTGGATTTTCTGGAAATCAAACTAAATCGATTTTACAAGGAAAAACGGTTTCTACTTCAAACAAAACTCTTATGAACTCACCAACCTTTGTGTTGACACTTTTAAAACTACTTGTATTCTCAGGAAATCAGTGAAACAGGAAAACTTCATCGCTTTGAGGATGGGACGCTAAACCGTCAACAATTTATTTTGTCATCATAATGTAATTGCTTTTGAAACATGTAAACATATACTTTGGTGTAACTTTTGCAATTATATATATGGTGGTTGTTTTTACTTTGAGCACTATTATACACGTTGTTGTGATACTGTACATGAAGTCCTCCACCCCCAGACGTTTCCGCCATCCTTGGTTTGGGGGTGTGACACAGAAACCCTAAACTCGTGGAGAGTCCCTTTGTGGAGCAAATTAGAGCTTGGAGAGGTGTTGGTTGAAGAAATCTTGAAGAAGAAGTGGCTTGGATCAAATGGATTTGCTTGGATTCGAGTTTGGTTGCTATTGAGGCATCTTTTGGAGGTAATACTTTCGTTCTTGGGCTGTGTTTTCCTAGATTCTCATTTTGGAGTTGTGTGGGAGGCTTGGTTGTGTGGTATCTTGATGTTTGGGGTATGGATCTGAGGTTGCTACCTCAGATCTGGAGTGGAGAAGATCTTAAGAGCATTAAAGCCCCTATTCTTATGTTGTTAATGGAGCTACCATGTCCCAAACCTTGGTTCTAAGGTGAATAAGGCCTAGATCTCTTTAGATTCACGTAAAGTTTGCCACTTTACATGATGGATGGATTGTAGGAGGTTGGATCTATGTTTTGGATCAATTGCATGGCCTGAGATGCTTCTGTATGGATTCAGACCGGTGTTACTTGACGAGTCACATGGGTGGACTCGACGACTTGCTTGAAGATGGCCTGGAACTCGACGAGTTGGAAGAACAACTCGGCGAGTAGGTTGAAGATAGCCTTGGACTCAGCGAGTCTTGTCGAGGAAGTCCCAATATTTCTGGTTGAGTCGATGAATCGGTGAGTCAAGGGATGACTCGGTGAGTTGGGTGCGAGTGGACTCAGAGTTGTTGGACTCGACGAGTTGGGTCGCTGATTGAGGGAAGTTCTGAGCATAAGGACTCGGCGAGTTATCGGGTTGACTCGGCGAGTAGGGTCAGTCAGGGGTTGACTTTGACTTGTCCAAGGTTGACCAGTTGTCTTCCAGGGGTATTTTGGTAATTAAGGGCATTTATTGAGTTGTATGTTTTGATGTTCAGTGGAGGAGTTCGTGTCAGAGTCCGGAGCAGCGGGATCTTATCCTTTCAGCCGACAGTTTCGAGGTGAGTTATCCTCACTATATCTATAGGGTTTAAGGCACCAAGGCCGACCCTTTTATCGGATGGAAATCCGGGTAAATGTCTGTTGTATGATATTGCGGGATATGGGCCGGAAGGCATTACATGTTGCGGGCCGGAAGGCAATGCGATGTGGACCGGATGGTTATGGCCTGGAAAGGCATATGTGCATAATTATTATGTTGGCTGAGTCGTAGGGTGATGTTATGCTAGTGATCGGCTAGGCTGGTATCTTGGTTAGGGTAATGATATGCTATGTGATCTGTTGATCGATTTGCTAACTGTGAACTGCTATATGATTACATGTTATGTGTATGGTCGTCTAGTCTGGAGTGTAACCCGGTATGCACGGTTGTTCTATGTTCTGTCATGATATATATATATATATATATATATATATATATATATATATATATATATATATATATATATATATATATATATATATATATGCTTTTACGTTGCGGGCCGGAAGGCGATATGTTATGGTTCGGAAGGCATTATGTTATGGGCCGGAAGGCAATGTGTTATGGGCCGGAAGGCATTACGCAATGGGCCGGAAGGCGATATGTTTGGACCGAAAGGTTGTGGCCTGGAAGGGCGTATACGTGGTTGGTATTTTGGGGGTATCTCACTAAGCTTTCGGGCTTACAGTTGTGGTTTAATGTTTTTCAGGTTCTTCAGGAGACCGTGGCAAGGCGAAGGCGCGATCGTACCGCTCCTCATGATTTTGTAGCAATGTGATTCTGGGAATACTCTAAATGATTTGTATTGAAAACCTTTTTGTAAACAATTTAGTGAAAATCAGGTTGTTTTGAAAAATTTAAATTGGTTGTATTTTTCTGACGTTACAAGTTGGTATCAGAGCCTTGGTTTGAGTGAATTGGAGGAACACTTGTGTGACTCCAGTCTCAAATCGAGGAAGGTTTTAAAAGAGAAATTAAAATGGTTTTAAAATTTAGTAAAAGGAGGACGCGGAGGTACGATCATTCGGAGCCAGTAAGTAACCCCAAATTACCATTCATGACATTGTTTTATTGAGCTTTGATAGAACAGCATGCTAGAGTTAGGCTAGGGATCTTCAGGAATTCGTGTTAATGTTGCCTGATTGTGATGCCTGTAGCCTAGGGTCCCTTATGGGAGATTCTCAGTGTTTCCCTAGTGGTGAGGGTTGAGCGTTGTTATGCATGTTTCTCTAGGGTGTTGTGGTAGTACTTCATACAAATATGGGTAAGTGTGGAAGGTAGTATGGGCCCGTACTACTGAAAGAACAGGACCTATATGCGTATCAGGGAAACCATGACCTGTAGGGTTGGGATGAGAGCTGGTTCCCGGGATAGTGGAATATGTCTGAGATTGGTGTTTTATATTCAGTATGGAGATTTCAGGGCACGCTGGGAGTGGATCCGGGTTAGGATCAGAAGTAGGAGAGGGAGTTCCGGGTGGGTCTGTACAACCCGAGGTTGTCAGTCAGATGAGTACGCTCGAGTTGGATGCGAGGATTCGTGAGATCCTGCATGATGAGGTTGCTGCATTGTTTCGGGCTGAGCTGCCGGAGTTGTTTGGGTCGATCAAGACCGCCATGGTCGAGTATTTTGATGAGCGCTATGCGGCTCTCCTGGAGACGGCTGCCGCGGCGGCTACAGTGGCTGTAGCAACAGTAGGGGAGGAGCTGATAGGGATTTTCAGTATCGGGACTTCGATAATATGGAGCCTCCCACTTTTGATGGAGTTCAGGATCCGATTGTTGCTATGAGATGGTTATCAGATGTGGAGGGATGTTTCTTCACGTGTTCATGCCCTGCTGATCAGAGGGTGAGGTGTGCTCTGAACCTGTTAAGGCTCGGGGCAAAGGATTGGTGGAGATTGACCATGGGGTCGTACTCGGATGCGCAGAGGGCTGCGATTTCATGGGATCGGTTCAGGGAGATGTTCAGCACTCGTTATGTTCCGTAGGTCGAGAGGGAGAGGTTGGCTCAGGAGTTCTTGGAGCTGAAACAGGATTCGGAATCGGTGACGGAAATCACCAGGATGTTTACTGAGAGGGCGATGTTTTGCCCTGAGTTCGCTTCGGAGCAGGCTCAGATGTCCCGATATCTGAGTATGCTAAAGAGAGACATCAGGCAGTTTGTGTATGCGCAGAGGTGCGAGACCTTGCTGGAGTTGCAGGAGGCCGCCAGGCGGCGTGAGTTAGAGATTGAGTTGCATATGCGTGAGCTGAGGCAAGCTCCAGTTCAGTCGCAGGCGGCGACGAAACGGTCTAAGACCGTTGATTCCAGGATGGGAGATCAGGGTAGCCACGTCTGTGGAAAGTGTGGAAGGGGTCACGCCGGGGTTTGTCGGTCCGGTGGAGCATGCCGCAAGTGCGGAAATGAGGGACACTATGCGAGGGATTGTCGGCAGTCAGTGCCGGTCCGGGATTTGAGGATATGCTATCATTGTCATCAGGTTGGACATTTGAAGGTCAACTGTCCACGACTTGCTGTAGTACCGGTGCAGGCTCCAGCACCGGTTACGTTGAGGATCACAGGTGGAGGTCAGGGTGGAGCGGAGCCCCCAAGGGCTTAGGGTCATGTTTTTCAGCTTGCTGTTGCGGGTATGTTCTTTTTGCTGTTTTTGATTATTTATGATTGTTGTGGAGTATTGGTATCTGTTGGTTTCGTTGGTTGGTTATGGAATTGCGTTTCGGGTTTTCGTGTGGTATCCGTTGTTTCTTGAGGGTTTGGCGAGTTGTGTTCGAGATTTCGTTGGGGTATCCTTTGTTCCCTGAAGGATCGTTATGGTTATGAATTAGTACTTCGAGATATTGTTGATTATCCTTGTGAGGATTGGTGGCGGATGCGGCGTTGGTTTGAAGGTCGGGTAGATACTGCAGTCTGAGGAATGGGTATTTGAAGATTGGGTTCCTTTCGAGCGGGTTGTTCAGTGTGGAAACATGATTTGTATGAAATTTTTTGGCGCTGGTGAAAAACATTTTGAGTGTAAGTGTTGATTTCCTGCAAGGTTGCTTTGGGAGATCGGTGATGGCGACCGGTGACTAATTGTCAGTGTCTTAAGTGGGGGAGAATTGGAAATTCTCCGGATGATCGTTGGGCCTGAGAGGTTGTTTAGCTGCTTGGGGAATTCAGTGGTATTTCTATCAGTCGAGAGCAGGCTCGTATGGGTGAGTAACAGACATGTGGGGCGGAATACAAACCTAGAGCAATTGATTGTGGAAGGCATGGGAGCAGGTTGGGTTTGAGTATGCATGATGGAGATAGAGTTCAGAACCCCTATAGGGCTAGAACGGTATGCACAGGAGGATTTCCCGAAGGGATAGTTCGGAATGATGAATGCTAGTTGAGCGGTCCGGATAGACTGAAGGCCGGTAGGCGTACCAGTCAAACCGAAGGCTAGGAGGACGGTCCAGTCAGATCGGCTGAAGGTTCTGAGAGTGGTCCAGATTGGCTGAAGGCCTGGGGAGGTGGTCCAGTCATGCTGAATACTCTGCGAGTATTGTTGGATCGGTTCGAGGTTATGGGTTGCGTATGTTGCAGTGTAATTACATTGGGAGGTCTGGCCCCAGGTAGCGATCTTGAGCAGTGAAGGTAGTGCATGGGCTTGAGAGTCCCTGTGATGAGAGTCAGAGTAGTGGTGATGCATGGATGCCTGGTACGCTTTAAAGAGGTAATGTAGCGTGGGATGAGCACCATAGTGCCTGTCATGGTGACTGGGCGGACGAGTGGTTTCCTTGGTAAGGAAAGAGGGAGGAATGAAATTCCGAAAAGGGAGTGCGAATTCACGGAGGTGAAAGCGGCAGTGTAGAGTTATGATTGGAGTTGTCCGTCGATGGTCTTTGAGTAGTGTGTTGCGGCGGTAGAATAAAAGCTCATTCGACTTGATATGTTGCTCAGGGCGCGGAGGGAATACCGCGGCATAGAGCTAGGGAGAGGGGTCCGGAAGAGATACAGAGAAAGAGTCTTGAACTCTCAGTGAGATTCTGATCAGGGTTTTGGGTATGTATTAGCGGTTCATCCTGGAAGGATGTTTGAGGATATCATCAGTGTATCAGGTTTTCCAAACCTGAGGGTGCTAGAGCTAGATCAGCATGTGTGTGTGATTGTGAGAGGAGAACTCGGGGGAGTTGCTCCGGAATGGAAGAATGGGTCTTTCGGTCGTCATGGGATGGATAGAGTGGAATTCGGATCGGCGATCCGATGGTTCGTGGCTTTATAGCCATATGAGTCAAGTGAAAGATGAGAATTGGAGCAGTAAGGCATCATGGGTAATTCTCAGTGTTGAGTGTGGTTATCGGAGGGTACAGTTGGTGCCCGGTTTCAGTGGGTGGTGGGGACACCGTATGGAAGGAGAAAGTGAGCTTCTGGTTTCTATGGTTGTACCTTGAGGGACTTGGTTCGGTCAAGGTCAGGTGGCGCGTCGTGGGAAGTAATTTGAAGATGAGATGCCGCAGGCTTCGAGGACGAAGCCTAATTTAAGTGGGGGAGAATTGTAACATCCCAGAATCGCAAGAGTAGAGTTGAAGGGCTAAAAGTGTAAGTTTTAGAGGGTGACTCGGCGAGTCCATGGATAGACTCGACGAGTCAGGTCGCGACTATGGTCGCATGTCAAGTGGCCTACTCGGCGAGTCCAAAGATGGACTCGGCGAGTAGGTGATGTATGGAGAAAACCCTAATTTTCGGGGTTGAGCCCTATATAAAGAGCATTATACCCCTCCACAGCCTCCCTTATTCCCCCCTTGAGTCCTAGAAACCCTAAACTCGTGGAGAGTCCCTTTGTGGAGCAAATTAGAGCTTGGAGAGGTGTTGGTTGAAGAAATCTTGAAGGAGAAGTGGCTTGGATCAAAGGGATTTGCTTGGATTCGAGTTTGGTTGCTATTGAGGCATCTTTTGGAGGTAATACTTTTGTTCTTGGGTTGTGTTTTCCTAGATTCTCATTTTGGAGTTGTGTGGGGGGCTTGGTTGTGTGGTATCTTGATGTTTGGGGTATGGATTTGAGGTTACTACCTCAGATCTGGAGTGGAGAAGATCTTAAGAGCATTAAAGCCCCTGTTCTTGTGTTGTTAATGGAGCTACCATGTCCCAAACCTTGGTTCTAAGGTGAATAAGGCCTAGATCTCTTTAGATTCACGTAAAGTTTGCCACTTTACGTGATGGATGGATTGTAGGAGGTTGGATCTATGTTTTGGATCAATTGCATGGCCTGAGATGCTTCTGTATGGATTTAGACCGGTGGTACTCGACGAGTCACATGGGTGGACTCGACGACTTGCTTGAAGATGGCCTGGAACTCGACGAGTTGGAAGAACAACTCGGCGAGTAGGTTGAAGATAGCCTTGGACTCGACGAGTCCATTTGGACTCAGCGAGTCTTGTCGAGGAAGTCCCAATATTTCTGGTTGAGTCGATGAATCGGTGAGTCAAGGGATGACTCGGTGAGTTGGGTGCGAGTGGACTCAGAGTTGTTGGACTCGACGAGTCTTGGGGTGACTCGGCGAGTTGGGTCGCTGATTGAGGGAAGTTCTGAGCATAAGGACTCGGCGAGTCATCGGGTTGACTCGGCGAGTAGGGTCAGTCAGGGGTTGACTTTGACTTGTCCAAGGTTGACCAGTTGTCTTCCAGGGGTATTTTGGTAATTAAGGGCATTTATTGAGTTGTATGTTTTGATGTTCAGTGGAGGAGTTCGTGTCAGAGTCCGGAGCAGCGGGATCTTATCCTTTCAGCCGACAGTTTCGAGGTGAGTTATCCTCACTATATCTATAGGGTTTAAGGCACCAAGGCCGACCCTTTTATCGGATGGAAATCCGGGTAAATGTCTGTTGTATGATATTGCGGGATATGGGCCGGAAGGCATTACATGTTGCGGGCCGGAAGGCAATGCGATGTGGACCGGATGGTCATGGCCTGGAAAGGCGTATGTGCATAATTATTATGTTGGCTGAGTCGTAGGGTGATGTTATGCTAGTGATCGGCTAGGCTGGTATCTTGGTTAGGGTAATGATATGCTATGTGATCTGTTGATCGATTTGCTAACTGTGAACTGCTATATGATTACATGTTATGTGTATGGTCGTCTGGTCTGGAGTGTAACCCGGTATGCACGGTTGTTCTATGTTCTGTCATGATATATATATATATATATATATATATATATATATATGCTTTTACGTTGCGGGTCGGAAGACGATATGTTATAGGCCGGAAGGCATTATGTTATGGGCCGGAAGGCATTACGCAATGGGTCGAAAGGCGATATGTTTGGACCGGAAGGTTGTGGCCTGGAAGGCCGTATACGTGGTTGGTATTTTGGGGGTATCTCACTAAGCTTTCGGGCTTACAGTTGTGGTTTAATGTTTTTCAGGTTTTTTAGGAGACCGTGGCAAGGCGAAGGTGCGATCGTACCGATTCTCATGATTTTGTAGCAATGTGATTCTGGAAATACTCTAAATGATTTGTATTGAAAACCTTTTTGTAAACAATTTAGTGAAAATCAGGTTGTTTTGAAAAATTTAAATTGGTTGTATTTTTCGGACGTTACAAAATTCAAATGGAAAGATCATAAAAATTGATGAAGGGAATATTATTAGTTCATGTCGACAGCTTCCGAAAGTGGATTAAATTCTGATTCAATAATAAAACGTCATTTTTTGTGAACATTTGCATGTGGTTGATGTAATTAATTAGATTATGCTAGGTTTAGGTTTGCTTCTATAAGGTGATTTTTACGAGATTTTTTTAAAAAAATTTTGTTTTATCGTATTAACTTTATCTTTTATACGATTAGTATTTAATCACAATACATGATGCATCAGAGAACTCATTTGCAAAGTGGACCACAGTTTATAAAAATAAAGTTTCGTCCAAACAATTATGTATAAGGGAGTAAATAGTAATTAAGAAATTATAACAATAAAAATTATATTAATAAAAATGAAAACTATAAAAACGAAGTTTGTATAAGTTTTTAAATTTAACAAAATTTCCCAAGGTGCAACAGTGAAGGGACTCAAATTTTATTTTGCCCAGGGTCTCAAATCGTCTTAGACCGGCACTGCTTCAGATCCATCTTCTCATACCATGTAAAGTTGCAAACTTTACGTGCATGCAAGGTCTCATAATGCTAAAACTTCAACAATAGGCTTCTTACAAGGCTCAAATGCAAGGATATGGATTAGGATGCACAAAGGAGACAACTTTATGACATTTGGGGCCTAAGTAGATCCTGGAACCATATCCTTGCGATAGGTCCAGAATTTATTAGGATGCAATTACGTTTCTGACAAATTTTTATGCAATGATATGGATTAGGATGCACAAAGGATATGGATTAGTTCATGAAGGGACTCAAATTTTATTAGGATGCAATTACGTTTCTGACAAATTTTTAGGCAGAAGGGGAAAGGATTCGAGCAGATAGGCACCTGGACCAATATTGCCTCCTCTACCTTTTCTTTCTATTAACCTTCTCGACGAGTTTGGAAAATTTATCGTTGTCTTCACTTGTATACTTTCTAAAAGAACCCATGAAGTGTTGAAGAATCAACATCTACATACCCATCTTCCTCTACAATTTCCCTAGTGATATTCACTAGCTCATCCTTCATATAACTACCGGTACCAGTAATCCTATCGAACTCCAAAGGAATGATGTTTCTATAAAAAAGGTTGTACAAGGTATCAAAATTTTACCTTTTGCATCCGTAACCGATGCTCTTCCAGAGCATCTCTCGATAATCTTCAACTGCGCATCACATATTCACATAGGATCACCGATGTGAATAGCTCCCAACCAATCTTTTTGGGTACTTTTAAGGAAAAACTTATCGGTACTCTAAAAATGGTGGGGTTTGAGGATAAAAGACTATCAAAACTACCGAGTGAGGAGTTAAAGCATTTACTCTCTTTAATGACGTAGAAGGAATAAGTAAGGAAAATCTCCACATCGACCGGAAGGATAACGTTCTAACCATTTGACATTTAATAGAATCCCCTAATAAAACTATATTATCTAAGTTAAACGGCCACATGGTCAAAACAAACTTTAGTGACCAATTAAAGAAAGTAAGAAACTTCTCAGATTTTCATGCAGTATCTTTAAATGGCAATTTTAAAAATTGGTTAATTATGGATCATATAAAACAGATGTTATTCATATTAATATGAGGATGAAGCTTATGAGATTATGAGATCCCTTGATGTTGATTATGTGTTGGTTGTTTTTGGTGGTGTTACTGGCTACTCTTCTGATGACATTAACAAGTAAGAAATTTCTTTATTTTGCATTATTTTATACCCACACCCACAACGTTGTAAAGTTTTTGCATAAAGCATTCAATTCGACTTAGAAAAGTAACGTGTGCGTATTTTCAAAGGAAAATATTGTCAAATTTTTGTAGGATTAGAAGGAAGTGTGCTTGCGCAACGTATTTTCAAAGGAATATTCAAGTATCATGCTTATTGTGGGAATAAGGAGCTTAGTAGACGACTGAAGGTACTCATTTTGACTTTTCGACTTAAAAATTGTTTGACTTCTTTATCAAGTTTAATACAATTTGCAGAAAAGGAACCCGTTGGTCGCCTATAGCTTTTAACAAAACCAAGAACAAACATATTCCAAAACCCAGCACCCACAGCAGGAGTAGCCCAAAGGAAAGAAGTGGTAATTTCCAATCCTCTTCTGTGACAAAATTTAAACGTAACTTCTTACATTAAGTTTAATACTTGAATGAAAAATATGACATTAATGAATGAATTTTGGTTAAGAAAAAGAAGGCTTGGAAAATGTTTATAATCTATAAAGATTTAAGTGAAAGGCCAAATTAGTTCATTTTGACAGCTTTGACTTTCTATCAAAGTCAAACATACAATGCAAAATCAAAATTTACTTTGAATGCTCTTAGTGTATTATTGGTCATAATTTACAAACATCAAATAAACAAACGATTTTACCTTTTGAGCTTGGTGATAATAAGTTGGTAAAAGGGTACAAATTTGGCTTTTGTAAAAGCCATGTTTAATACAAGAAATTAGAAGTTTCATGTTTGTGATTAAAAAGGTAATCGAAGTATGTTTCTTGGAACAAATCTATGTATTACATGATAAATGCTAACTTTAAATCTCATGTATGTTGGTTAAAACGGACTAAAATTAAATTGATGATTTGAGGAATCTGATGCATTAACATTATTAACTACGTTCTACAAAGGCAAATAAAAAAATTTGATTATGGTCAGAATAAAGAAAAGTGAAGAGTCTGCTTTCTGCCTTTGGTAATATGGAAAATGAAAGCTATTGGTTCTAAAAAAACAGTTTCCTTTTAATAGAAATCATATTTTATTTTTATTATTTTGATTTTTTTCTAAAATAATAAATTTGTAATATACCTGATTTGATGGCGTTTGTAAGAGGCAAAATAAATGGGGAAGTGGAGATGGCGTGAAACAAGGGTGGTGGATAAGGAAAGCAATGAATGAACGGTAAGTATAAATTAGAGAAAGCGTGACTGATCTGCAAGTGTAACTGTTCACAAATATGTTCAGTTTTTTTAACCTATAGATATGGGATGTTTTTTTAGAAGCTGTAATTGTTCACAAACATGTTCATTTTTATTCTATATATTAATGTTCAGTTACAACATCGTATTTTCAACTTTTTCTTCATTTGAAACTTTATGCTTTTTAGCAACTAGTTTGGTCCAACTTTCATCATAGGTCACCAATCCAAAAGAAAAAAAAAAATCTTATGAATGAATCAAGTAGACTTGGTGGAGAAAAAAAATTATTCAAATTTGTTGAGCAATGTAGAGATCTTGCTGGATATGAACCGGATGTTATCCTTTTTGTGTAATAAGTTTCTTTTCGTCCCTGTTTTGCCCTTGGATTTACATTTGCTCTTCTGTTCCTGTAGGCGTTTCATGATTTCTGGACTTAAAGGTTTTGGTGTAAAACATCTCATATAATATTTTATGAAATAGGGAAGCTTTCAATAATTTTGATGTTTAATACTATTTTTCGTATTGTTTTGCTGCAAATAATTTTGTGTATTTTTTAGTGTATGCATCTTTTTTATATTAGCCAACTTAAAACACCATGGGATGAAGTGATTAGAGAAAAGTTTCCACACCGTATACATCAAGTATTATAATTATATAATTTATTCTTATCGTGATAATATTTTTCTTATTGGAACCTTTTAAGAATGATAAAATTACCACTTATAGTCTTTACCACAACTTGTGTTGGTTTCCATGTAATTTAGAAGGTTTTGTGAGCAATCGTTTCAATTTGCTTGATTACACTGTTTTTTTAGGTTTTTCCAAAATTGAAGGTTTGGAGTTGTTGATGGGTGTAATTTACTTGGTGCCGATGCACTTACAGAATCTTATGGAAGTTGTCATGTGGCATTGGTTCATAGAGCCAATCTTAGGTCTGGTAAGTATATCTTTAACTTCTTCCATTTTTTCTTTTTGTTTTTTAGATTTATGTTAATATCATACTCATCATCTGATTTATAAATTATCGTTATGAACTTCACTTAGATTTGTTTGATTTTAGTCGGTAAATATATATCATCACAGTATGTTTTCTAAAACACAAAGAATTATGAAACTATTACCAATTTGGTTACAGAAAGATAAGGATAAATTAGAAGATAGTTTTCATGAAGCTTTGGAAGAGAAGGTAAATAAGTTGAATTTGAAAGTTATTAAATATACTCGCAGAAGGTGTTGCAATATTCGAGTCTCCCATGTTGGCAGCCGTCAACAAATTTTCATATTGGTATATACATAATTACTATTTTGCCCCTATCTATGTAGTTCTTTGATCTGCAGAATAAGGCCCACGAGCTCTCTCTTTTTATGGCAGAGATCACAAATTCACACATCTACACCCACATAGAACCAAAAAAAAAAAAAAAAAAAAAAAAAACAACTGCATACTATCACAAAAATATACTCTAAAGAAATCTGGAACTACAGGCAAAGTGGATGGAGCCAAAATCCATAAAAGACAAAGATGAAAGGAAAAGAAAACAGGTAATGTGGAGTGGGGAAGGCTATAAGTATGAGATTTATTGTTTTCCTTATAAATCATATTGTCTTTTAATAACGAACAACTTATATATCAGAAATTCTCCGGGTATTGGGAACAGATGCAAGAAATGCCAAAGCTTTTTATAGGAGAGGTTGGACATACAAAAGTTGAGGGAAACTTAAAGTGAGTTACCTTTCAAATTTTAGTCATATCTCTTTTTAGACAGATGCAACCGGTAAAAGAATGATGAAAAAGAAAAAAAAAATATATAATTATTATTTTTAAAGGTAAAATGGAAAAAAGTTGTTTCAATTCAACCGCGTTTTTGGTCCAACCGGTACTCAAGGTAATAATAAAATTCAAACATTTTTTCACAATTCTAGAACCTTCTGTTGACTAATGTTTTGACTTTTATCATATTAGGTTTTTGCTGACAAGAGAAAAAAAAAACGAACACAGCGCCAACGGGTGCGCATGATTCTCATCTAGTTCTTAGTTAATGTCAGATATGGAATACTGATTAAGTAATTGATGTCTTTTAGTTATCATTTAAATGTAATGTCACATTTTAGAGTATGATTTATATGGATGTTTTTTTTCCTAGAGGAAGAAGAGCAATGTATTTGCAAACTTGCAGGTAAGGCATTACATGCAATTGTTCTTCCTTTCATTGTTTGCAATTGTGTCTGTTTGTATCTTTCTACATTTGTTTTTTTTTTTTGGCAGGACATCTTTTTTCCATGTGCATTCGTATTAGTTTGATTACACATATTTCCCTTTTTGTTGATCATAATTGTTGAGGTTGGTGATGCAGTTTTTAAGGTGCTTTCTATCTCTGGAGATACACTGTCTTAGTAGTGAATAGTAGCGGAAAAAATCATCGCATCCGACCCCCAAAATACGGGGGTCCCCACCTAGTTCAATTAAGTAAATGTTAGGGATTTGTTAAGTTACTTTAGTGCAACTCATTATTAATTTACTATATAAACATGATTTTATTGATACATAACGTAAGAAAAATGTATTTGGAAATATTAACAAGATCATTAAAATAGTCTAATTGTTGAAAATGATACACAAATGTATGTATCACTTTAAACAATTACACAAACAAATAAAAATATTATCTGCATTTTCAAACCAATACGAATATCGAATATCACTTACATCTATTTTTTTTTTACCGTTATCAAAAAGTTGGAATTCCAAATTATTATAATTTTAGACGAAAGCTTCTTCTTCTATTTTTTTTCCGTTTCTTCAAATGTTTTATCTTTTGATTGTAGTTAAACAAATCATCAATAATTCAATTCGTCATTCAATAAGTTAGACAATTTAAGAATAGAAAAAGAGTTTTTGGCCTATCATTCATTAGAAAAACAGATAGAAACTCCTGCATACATTATGACTTCTCAATATAAACAACATCAGAGTCCAAAAGTCAGCAATATATAACCACAACACCAATTAGTTTTGGTCAATACAAAAGCTTACCAATTTTTGCTCAATATAATGCCAAAACTCATAGAAGATGAGAGATTACCAAAAAAATGAAGCTTCAAAACTACAATAGACGTAGATGCTTTTGAGTAACAACAACTAATGTCTAATAATAACTAACTATAACTAAAAAGCGATCAATCAATCAATATTTTAAAAATAAATGATCCCACAACCCAATGTAACCAACTACCAAGTCTACTACACAAAACAGAAAATAGATGAAAATAAATCAACATAACTTAAATTCTTAAACATGAACTCAAAGCATCATTAATCAGATAGCTTCAGGAATCAAATTTGATGGAAAAATGAAACCTTTAGCTTGCAAACAAGAAAGAACCTGCCAATAAAAAAAACACAAGTGATTATATATTAGGATCATTGATTAAAACAAGTTTATCAAAAATGGAAAACCAAAAGAAATTTAACCTTAGAACATAAAATCCCAATTTTAAGCTCCTTGACATGGCCAAGATTCATTATAAATCCTTTAAGCATCTCTTCTTCCACTTCTGTAGGAGTTCTTTGCACAATCTTTGAACATTTATAATTTAAGTTAGCTTTGACTAAAGAAGACACATTTACCAACAAAAGCTTCTGCAACACCAAATCATCTTTGATTGTTAGTGATAAAATATTGGGAGCATTGATTTCGACAATATCAGCTTCAGATTCAGCATAATAATTCTGGTATCTAGATAACACCAAGTTTTTAACACTCTTTGAAGTAATATGGAGATTCCTATAGCCATAGCAATTATCCAACACCAAAGTTTCCAATACAGGACTTCCAGATAATATATTTTCAATCAAAACTTCATTTAAACTCCAATAAGATATAGACAAACTCCTAAGATTTTTCCAACTAATTGCCCCAACTGGATTAACCATGCACCCATTTAATTTCAGCTTAGTAAAACATGAACTCGTGAAAAAAGTTTGATCTAACATAAAATCAGATCCGAATACCGCATTCCAGAACCTTAAACTAATCTTTTGAACGTTGCATCTTATAGCATAACGAATCCAACTGTTGAGTTGGGATTCAAACGTAATATCCAACTCGGATAAAACTTTGAATTTCTTGAGGTTCACTTGGGGACATTGAGTTAGTGATAAACTATTAGAAGCATTCATTTGGATGATATCGTCTTCAGATTCATCATCTAAAGTAATATAGGGACCAATATAACCAAACCAACCTTGCAACATCAAAGTTTCCAACAGAGGACACCCTGATAATATATTAACGATCATATCTTCATCTAAATTCATATGGGAAATACACAAACTCTTAAGGTTTTTCCAACTAATCGCCCCACTTGGATTCACCTTGCAGCCTACTAATCTCAGATCAGTAAAACAAGAATTGATGAAAGGAAATTGATCTAACCGAAACTCAGCTTCATTTCCCGTATACAGAAAATCCAACTTAAGCTCTTCAACGTTACAACTTATAGCACGTTGAATCCAGTTGTTGTAATGCGATTCAAATTGGATATCGTAATAGATATACACTTCGAATTTCTTAAGCTTCGATTGGCGACACTGAGTTAGGGTTTTGTCCACCAATAATGCGAAATCATACCTTGAGTAAGAGTTTCGGCGACGATGACCATGGGAAAGATCTAAAGGTGTGAAAATCAGAGTAGGTACGAAAGTCCAAAGATGTGCCCATCGCTTGGAGAGTGTGCCTGTTCTAATGGCGTGTTTTGTGGAGGGTAAACGAGAAAGGATTTCAAGAAGCAACGAATCGGGCAGCGCACTGATTTCATCCTCTTCTCCCTTCTCAAGGATTTGTTGAAACTTAATCCGTTTCTGGGCAATTTTAGGTTGATTTGGTTCTTCTTCGAACATCTTCGTGGTGGCAACAGAGCCCTCGTTGTTTCCCCCCTGTTTGAAACTAGACAAGACTCAATTAGTGTAATTAACTAATTATACATCCCAAGTTTTGCGTTACTCCCCTCAACTTTCAACTTTTAAAATAAAATATGATACAAATTCTCATATTAATATCTGTTTTATGATCCATAATTAACCAATTTTTAAAATTACCATTTAAAGATACTGCATGAAAATCTGAGAAGTTTCTTTATTTGGTCACTAAAGTTTGTTTTGACCATGTGGTTGTTTAACTTAGATAATATAGTTTTATTAGGGGATTCTGTTAAATGTCAAACGGTTAGAACGTTATCCTTCCGGCCGATGTGGAGGTTTTCCTTACTTATTCCTTCTACGTCATTAAAGAGAGTAAATGCTTTAACTCCTCACTCAGTAGTTTTAATAGTCTTTTATCCTCAAACCCCACCATTTTTAGATTACCGATAAGTTTTTCCTTAAAAGTACCCAAAAAGATTGGTTGGGAGCTATTCACATCGGTGATCCTATGTGAATATGTGATGCACAATTGAAGATTATCGAGAGATGCTCTGGAAGAGCATGGTTACGGATGCAAAAGGTAAAATTTTGACACCTTGTACAACCTTTTTATAGAAACACCATTCCTTTGGAGTTCGATAGGATTACTGGTACCGGTAGTTATATGAAGGATGAGCTAGTGAATATCACTAGGGAAATTGTAGAGGAAGATGGGTATGTAGATGTTGATTCTTCAACACTTCATGGGTTCTTTTAGAAAGTATACAAGTGAAGACAACGATAAATTTTCCAAACTCATCGAGAAGGTTATTAGAAAGAAAAGGTAGAGGAGGCTGTGTTGGTCCAAGTGCCTGTCTGCTCGAATCCTTTCCCCTTCTGCCTAAAAATTTGTCAGAAATGTAATTGCATCCTAATAAAATTTGAGTCCCTTCATGAACTAATCCATATCCTTTGTGCATCCTAATCCATATCCCTGCATAAAAATTTGTCAGAAACGTAATTGCATCCTAACAAAATCTGGACCTATCGCAAGGATATGGTTCCAGATCTAGACCTTCTTAGGTCCCAAATGTCATAAAGTTGTCTCCTTTGTGCATCCTAATCCACATCGTTACATTTGAGCCTTGTAAGAAGCTTATTGTTGAAGTTTTAGCATTATGAGACCTTGCATGCGCATAAAGTTTGCAACTTTACGTGGTATGAGAAGATGGATCTGAAGCAGTGCTGGTCTAAGACGATTTGAGGCTCAGGGCAAAATAAAATTTGAGTCCCTTCACTGTCGCACCTCGGAAAATTTTGTTAAATTTAAAAACTTATACACACTTCGTTTTTATAGTTATCATTTTTATTAATATAATTTTTATTGTTATAATTTCTTAATTACTATTTACTCCCTTATACATAATTGTTTGGTCGAAACTTTATTTTTATAAACCATGGTCCACTTTGCAAATGAGTTCTCTGATGCATCATGTATTGTGATTAAATACTAATCGTATAAAAGATAAAGTTAATACGATAAAACAACATTTAAAAAAAATCTCGTAAAAATCACCTTATAGAAGCAAACCTAAACCTAGCATAATCTAATTGATTAAATCAACCACATGCAAATGTTCATAAAAAATGACGTTTTGTTGTTGAATCAAAATTTAATCCCCTTTTCGGAAGCTATCGATATGAACTAATAATATTCCCTTCATCAGTGTTTATGATCTTTCCATTTGATTTGTATAACGAGATAGGAAATTTTGCTGTTGAATTAAAAGTTTTGATAGGATATATTTGTAGAGTGCACTTAAAAAAAATAAAAGATATGTTTACACACTAACACACATGGAATTTCAACAAGTTTTGTTGCTGATTTCTTTCCACTTTAGTGGCTCCACGTTGGCACTTTTAAAAGGGCCTTAACATTTGAGTATAACTAGAGGGAATCATGTGTGTCATTGGCGTTGTGTTAGTTTTTTTCTCTTGTTTCAAGTTGTGTCATGTGGTAGAGCATTTCTAGCATAAGTAATGAGTAAACGTCTCAAAGAATTTCTTCCAATATCAACCAAATCCTGGAAATGTTGAGGCAAATCCTGCATATGAAAACGTACATATGAATTAGGAATTAAAGGTGGCAATAAAAATAATGTTTATTATAATCTAAGAAGTCAAGTTAATTTATAGTGACAACATCTCTGGTCCACCCAGTTATATTATATAGGACTAAAGAATGTTGTGATTGTGTTAGAAATATTGACAAAAAATTTCAACTAATAAATTAGTAAATTACCTTCTTTATATTGTTTACATTTTCTTCATCATCATCATCGTCCTCCTCCTCCTCATCATCATCATCATCATCTTCAACATCGTCATCATCTTCGTCATCATTCTCAAATTCATCATTTTGGGCAGCCTCACCAATAAACCAAGAGACAACATGAGGAATGATTTTTTCTCGAATTGTTGATCTGGAAAATACAAATTTTAGTAACATTTAAAGTCTCAGTGGTGTTTAAATGCTTCAAAATAAACATAAGAAATAATTTAAATCTCAAATGTATGGAACAAACAATTTGGTTTCATATATTTAAGCAACCAGTTTAACCACACCAAAATCAACTATTTTTTATAATTAGAAACAAAGCGCACAATACAAATCTAAGGTGTTTGTTATTTTAACTAAATGATTTTTCCTTGTTAGCGTTGGAAGGATTAATTGTTGAGTGAGTAAATGATGTCTGTCCAGAGAACGTATTGTATGAACAAAGATTTTTAATTAAATAACCGGGTGAATTGCCTTAATGAGAGTAAATAACCATTTTGCCCTTCGGTGTAAGGGTAGGAAGTAAAAATTATTGAGGAGGGTTAAAGATAAAGTAGTAAAAAGTAAGTTATATATGATTGTTTCTTTTCGACTTTAAAATGAAAGTCAAAGAAAGAAGGCTTTCCTCATTAAGTCATCACTTATTACAGATTTTCCCTCATTTATTTTTCCTTCCACTTTCCCAATTGTGTTGTTTCATTTTCTGAAATATTTTTAATACAAAATTTGATGGAAAAAAAGAAACATGAAATTTAATTCATAATTACTCAAGTTGATCAATCTGGAAAAAAAAAATTCTAGCAAATAAAAGAAGAAAATGCACAACTCCAATGAATTTGTCATTTGAATTTCATTACATTATAGAATTGCACATTAATTAGTACCTACCCAATGTCATAATCATGTTCCATCTGATTCTGAAGCTGTTCAACCTATTTAAACAATAAGAAGGAGAATCATAATACATAAAAAAGGGAGTTAAAGTCAATATTATATAGAGCTTTTATAATAAATATATAAAACTAATGATGTTATTTCTTGTTACTAACCCTACCAGTTTTGAGTTTTATGTTTTGGCAATAAAAAGCAAAGTATAATTGTCCTCCCCAAAGGCAGGCACAACTAAATTCATTCGTTCATACTCTGACTTTAAAGTCAAACATGTTACTTTTCAACTTCAATTTGCATATAATACTTTTCAAGAACAAACTACATATTTTATGAGAAATGATAAGTATTTTCATTAATATTATGCTGATGTGACATTTGTGGTAATGTTTATATCATTTTGAATTCAGGAAATCAACTTTTTACCCTTTCTGTTAAAAGAATATTATATGTATAAAGTGCAAAATGGATCAATGATATATGGACTTTGGAGAAGTATGTATGAACACAAAATTTTTCTTTTTTGGTCCAAGTGGACCATCTGAATTAGAGTAAATGATTATTTTACCGTTATGTTTAAGAAAGTACTGTGTGGTCGATGGATAAATAATGTTTTTCTGCAGTAAGTATATATGAACAAAGACTACTTTTTTGACTTAAAGGGACTGTCTGAATGAGAATACATATGACCATTTTGCTCTTCTATTTAAAAACATAGTGCTAAACTTACTGTTTAAATGACCATTTCACCATTCTATATAAAAAAGTATCATACCGAGATAATGTGGTAACTGGATAAATTATGTGTGTCTGGGGTTAATATTTATGGCCAAAGACTTTTTTCACTAAAATAACCATTTTACCATTCTCATTAAAAAAAAGAAGCAAAGCTAAACTTACAGTATCCTCATCCATGTCATCTTCATCATCAGGGATTTGTGGAGGATTGAAAAAGTTGAAGAAGCTTTCACAATCTTCAGTTTTTGTCATTGGTTGTTTTGGGCTTCTTGAACCCTTCTTAGCTTTCTTCCTCATAACCTTTTGGGTCAAATTTTTCCCTAGATACCATTCGATCTTAGTCCTACAATTTTCCATGAAACAATAATTAATTACAAAGCAGAAACTTCTATAAAAAGAATTGGAACTTAAAAAAAGAGTCAATTTCAATTTAAAAAGTGCTTATTTCACTTAAAATTTGATAAAAAAAAAACAAAAAAACAAAAAAAAACTAAGAGACGAAGTCAGCATCACCGATTTTTTATTTTTTTGGTTAATGGGTGGAGTATTTCTCTCAATTTTACCAAGAATCATAATACGAACAAACAAAATTAAACCCCCATCATCGATGAGTTCTCTTTAGCTTCTAGATAAAATACATTTATTTGTCTTTTTTTTGTACATACATTTCTGAGGGTAAATGATCCCTCGTACAAAATTCGACGATTCACGAGTAAAATTGGATGATAAAATTTTTGAATGGAAAAGAAAATCATGCTTATCTTCTGGTCTGAATGATTGCATCAACTACAAATGGCTATGGTGGTTTCTTGATGTTGTTGAAAGGCTTTTGGTCACCGTCGGCCAGACTATCTCTGTCGCACACGCCCAACACAACGTCGATGCTAGCGAATATCAATCATCGAAAATTGGTCAAATTAGGGCTCAGCTATTATAATAATAAAAAGTCAACGACTTAGGTGGGTACCTGAGGGGCATGCATAAATCAGTGATGGAAGAACCCAAGCTGATGAACTCCTGATCAGAAGAAGCATCCTTCCTTTGGTTTCAGTCATTCTTTTACCGTCACCACTTACACCGCCATCCATCCGGAACAGCTAAAACCCATAAACTTCATTTATGCTCAACTCATGCAACAAATCCAATTAAAACACAGAAGTGCATCCCTTTATGAAATGTAATGAGTATTAGGTATACTATCAAATGATTCAACACGCAAGAGTAGAAAAAGTACCAGGTTATTCTCGTAATCACATTCGTACTCATCGTCCAAGAACTCATCAACTGCATAGCTGCTAAGATAATGTGTTCCTCCATAGTGCGAAAAGGGACCTTCAAGGTTAATGTTAGAAGAACGACGATATAGTAGTAGAGAAGAATCAAGCAAGATACTTGTTGAGGAAGTGTTGTGTATGAAAAAAGTAGAAAGTGGAGATTTTTTTCTAAAACTGTATGTCAACGGAAACCCTAACATGGAATGTGTATTTCCCGACCAAGATTGGGGCATGGCTTGGTGTTAACTTCGACCAATTACCTACTCATAAAAAATATTAAATAAAATCAGCTTCAAAATAGAAGTTGATATTGGCGTTCAAACAGATGAAAAACGGAAGAGGTGAAGGGATAGAGCACAAAATTCATTTGGTTTTCTTTATTTCCTCGTTCTTTCCACTTACTTCCCTCTCCCCCTTCTCTCTCACCAACACAAACGCCACCGCCATCGCCAACGATACAAGTAGAAACAAACATGTTATTAAATCAGTTTCATGTATTTTATAACTATGTTTTCACTCAGTAGATTTCACATATTTCAAAGGAAGTCACGGGAAATGGTTTTCTATCTTAAAATACTTAGACAACAGAAGTATTAGTTTTGAATTGTATAATGACTTCAGGTCACTTTATATTATGGTTCAAAGCTCCTAGATACCTTACATAAACCTACTTGAACAACAACATACTTTCCAGTTAACTATCATAGGGATAGTCAAGAGAATATCAAACAAGAGTCAGTTCATTCATGAGTCTATACTAATGCCTTACATGATACATGATTGCACGTACTTAGGGTTCTATGATACATGAATATGTTTACATATACTTACCTGTTACATGAACACACTTACATGAATTCTAGACAGGGACACTTCTTAATAAGTACATTCGAGGGGATGTTTTATTAGTATTTACTGTATAAATTGTCTTTCCTATTCCCGTTCGAGGGGATGTTTTCAGTGGGACTTACCATTCCGAATCTTACTGATTAGCGCCAGTGAGAGATGGCATCTACGGATGTCTAAGGTAGTCACTTGATTTGTGGTCAGTAACGGGACTAACTATCCCTCCGCCCGCTGTTGCAACAGTGGACGAGATGTGAATCTTCGGAGGATCATTAAGTTGACGATCTATGTCAAGAGATCGATGCAGGGACTAACCCTCCTTCCATCCTGCTGTTGCTACAGAGGATGAGGGGACACTCTTCGGACGTTCCTTAGGGTCTAACTTTCGCTTCATGCGATGTAGTGTTGGTCTTAGTACCCAGTGACAACACTTACCATATCATATTTTTCCTGTTTACTTTATTTTGTGATATCTTTCACATAAACGATGAGTTAGACTAAGCACTTTTAGTACTAGTCTACACAAAGGAAAAATACTTCATACATACAAAACATTAGAGTCTTGGTAGGAGACTACACTTCATACATACAAAACATTCGAGTCTTGGTAGAAGACTGTACTTCATACATACAAAACATTCGAGTCTTGGTAGGAGACTACACTTCATACATACAAAACATTTGAGTATTGATAGAAGACTACACTTCATACTTATAGAAAATAAGGGTTTTTCTAGGGATTTCATACTTACCTCAACATTTTCACTTAAAGGTTTTTCATGGCATTCATAGCAGGTTTTCACAAACAAAGCAATGACACTTATATACTTATGAACTCACCAGCTTTAAAGCTGATACTCTCTTTCAAAATAACTTGTATTCTCAGGTCGCCATTAGACAGGTACGGAGGACAGGTTTTGAGAAGACGCAACAGACAAGTCTCGTCTTTTATTTTGATTGTATATTTTTGGTGTCTTATTACAATGAAAGAACACACATGTATAAAACTTTACTTATAATGCAATGGATGATGTTGTTGCTTGTTTATTATATTACACTGTTGTGATACTGTACATGACGTCCTCCACCCCTGAACGTTTCCGCCGTTCGTGGTTTTGGGGTGTGACAGATTGGTATCAGAGCATTGTTTATAGTGAATTAAGTATATCAACCCATAAAAGATATACTAACTATAAATACATGGGATTAAAACACTCTGTCTAAGAGTTATACTTTTAAATAATAAAATATTTAACAAACTATACGTGCCTGCATTCATACTAAAACCAGTGGCACAATGACAAGAACAAAAGTATTACGATTGTTGAACATCACAAGTGAGCCTGGGGATATATAGTCAGTCTTGGGAATAGCATAGCCTGATCAACTATGCTAGTCCGAAGAGTGATTAGCATATGCCCAAGAATGGTTGTGAAGTGGCAACAAGTCTAAAAACTTACCAACACAACCATCAAGAAATACCATATGGGTATTTGATCTTACTGTAATTACCTTAGTTAGTTCGTTTATTTAAGCTATTTCTTATATCCCTTTTCTCGCGTAGATTAAGATGGCTGGATTTCACCATGGTGATCCGTACTTCCCAAACCCCGACAATGCTGGTTGGCTAGAGGCAGAGTCAGAAGATGATCACCCAATTCCCTTGGATGATCACCATGCTGAGGGCTTTTCTGATGGTTCGGACTCGGAGCCAGAAGTCAACAACCTACCCCCAGCTGCTCAAAACCCAAACCTAAATCCTCGTCATGTGTTTCAAGGACCCACACCCTTGTGGGCCATTAACTTGACTGAATGGAGTCAGGAACAATGTCAACCCATTCCCTACAATGGAGACCGAAGTTTCTACAACCTCACTAAAGGAGGTTCTGCTGATAGAGTACTACCAATCATGGTGCGTAGGATTTCTCGGAACACGATCATGACTCAAGCGACTATAAATCAAGTTTTGGAAGTTGACGCCAACTCTGGTGTTAACACTGTCCACATTCGCCAACTAGAGTCTGCTCATGAAAGGACTCTGATCCGCAATGCAAATCTGCAAAGGGAACTTGCTGAAACCCGAGCAAAAGTTAGAGAACTTCGAGCTCAACAAGCAAGGTCGGACAGGCGTATAAGAGACATTGAACGTCTACTGTCGGGATCGAGGACTCATGCAAGCAGTTCCCGTCGCCGATAGAATAGCATCATCTCATCTTTTGGATATAACCTAGTTTATGTAAAACTTTGGTCTAATTTCCTACTTGTATAAATCTTAGACCTGTTAGGTCATGGTCTAGTCTTAATTCTGTCAAAATTTTCCATCTTGGTTGATGTAAGGCCTACTTCTAGGCCGTTTTTCCCGAACTTGTTACATCTGTAATTCCAGTATTCTTGACAGATATCTAATCATATGGAAATTATTATCCAAATGTTGTCACTTTCAGTTAGTTATTCTATTCATTCTGTTGTTGGACTATGGGGAGTTAGTCCATGGGACACATTCATAAATCGTTTATTCTTATCATTGTCGTCATCTTTTAAACGTATAGTTAAAGATGCCTCCACGCAGAAGTACAAGGCGTAATCCAATCAACGAAACACCGATACCACCGCCTCCTCCACCACCACAACCAAAAACTCAACCTCCTCTACCACCTAACCCCTTTGATGCCAACATGTTCCAGGAAGCTTTCACAGCAGCAGTTGCAGCTGCTGTGTCAGCAATCAACACTCCTGTCCCTAGTGGATCGGGAACAGGTTCACCTCCCTCGAACCACGGCAAAAGCCATGGGCACCCTCGGGAATGCACCTACAAAGACTTCACGAACGCCAAACCCCGCAGCTTCAATGGTACTGGTGGGGTTATGGTGTTAAGGCAGTGGATCGAAAAGATGGAATCTGTCTTTTAAATCTGCGCTTGCCAGGAAAACAATAAGGTCAAGTTCGCAGCTTGTACCTTCTCTGATAGAGCACTAACATGGTGGAACGGCCATGTTAAATCCCTAACCCTGGTGGTGGCATATTCCATCAACTAGGAACACTTGAAGGACATGCTGATGAAGGAGTATTGCCCTCGGGGAGAAGTACAAAAACTTGAGCAGGAACTCTGGAACCTGCAAATGGTTGGATCCGACATAGGAACCTACACGAATAGGTTCTGTGATCTGGCAAACTTATGCCCCGACATGGTTGCTTCCCAGAGCAAAAAGATAGAAAGATATATCTGGGGGCTGTCACCCCAGATCCAGTCGAGTGTTATAGCTTCCAGGCCTATTACTTTTGATAGTGCCAAGGAACTAGCACAATCCCTCATTGATCACCGGAAACCTCATAACATGACAAGCCCTACTCCTGTACTACAAAAGCCCAACCCCAATCAGAACAAGAGGGGGTGGAATAAGAGGAAAAGAGGAGCTCCGCAAGGATCCTCCAATAAGCAACAACTTGTGGCGATCAATGCTGCCACAGTGACTCCTGTTGCCCCTGCGAACCCATTACCAGCAAAAACTTATGCTGGAACTCTTCCGAAGTGCACCAAGTGCAACTTCCACCACCACGGACCTTGTAAGGAGATGTTCTGCTCCAACTGCAACAGGAAGGGACACACCGTCCGTTACTGCAAGGCTTCAACAGCTCAAGCCGCCCAGGTTCCTAACGCCGGTATGGGCCAAGCTTGCTACAGATGTGGCAAGGTGGGCCATTACAAGAGGAACTACCCTAAAGTGGGGACGACTGGAGGAGTGGGAAGAGTTATGGCCTTAGGTCACGAGGAAGCAGTAGCTGATCCTACGATAGTTACTGGTACGTTCCTCCTCGATAACTCATATGCTTACATACTTTTCGATAGTGGAGCCGAGAAAAGTTTTGTAAGTCACAAATTTGCACACCTGCTTAAACAAAAACCATGTGCATTAGAAAATTCATTCACGGTAGAAATGGCTAACGGGAAAACAAAGAGTACAAACTGCATATACGTAGGTTGTACCTTAACTTTAGATGGCCATACTTTCAAGATAGATCTCATGCCAGTCACAATTAAATGTTTCGACGTTATCATCGGTATGGATTGGTTGAGTCTTCTTCGCGCCGATATCTTGTGCTTTGAAAAAGCAGTTCGTCTTAACCTCCCTAACAACGAAACCCTAACTATCTACGGCGACAAACCTAGTACGAGCCTTCGTATCATTTCGTGCATTCAAGCCCAGAAGTGCTTGCGAAAGGAATATCATGCATTCCTAGCACACGTCGTCGATACCAGTCAAGAACTGAAGGACATCCAGAAAATTCCAGAAGTACGCGAATTTCCCGACATATTCCCAGAAGAACTTCCCGGTTTGCCACCGCAACGCCAAGTCGAGTTCAGAATCGACTTAGTGCCAGGAGCTACCCCAGTAGCCAAATCTCCTTATCGTTTGGCACCGGCCGAGATGCAGGAACTTTCCAGTCAACTTAACGAACTTCTCAAGAAGGGATTCATTCGACCGAGCTTCTCACCATGGGGAGCACCGGTCTTGTTCGTCAAGAAGAAAGATGGATCGTTTCGCATGTGCATCGACTATAGAGAACTCAATAAACTTACCATTAAAAATCGTTACCCCTTGCCCCGCATTGACGATTTGTTTGATCAACTTCAAGGAGCCAACTACTTCTCAATGATTGATCTACGATCTGGATATCACCAACTACGAGTGTTAGAGGAGGATGTTCCCAAGACAGCCTTCCGAACTCGTTATGGGCACTACGAGTTTGTAGTGATGCCATTCGGATTAACTAACGCGCCCGCAGTATTCATGGATCTGATGAATAGGTTGTGTCGTCCTTACTTGGATCAGTTCGTCATCGTCTTCATTGATGACATACTCATCTACTCTCGAAGTAAGGAGGAACATAGTCAACATCTCCGTAAAATCCTAGAAACACTACGAGCGGAGAAGCTCTACGCGAAGTTCTCGAAGTGCGAATTTTGGATTCGACGAGTCGAATTTTTGGGCCATGTGGTTAGCGAAGAAGGTATACATGTGGACCCCTCCAAGATTAAGGTCATTGAGAACTGGTCAGCACCAAAGACACCTACCGAAATTCGTCAATTTCTAGGTCTAGCTGGCTACTATCGCAGGTTCATTCAGAACTTCTCCAGCATAGCAAAACCTCTTACAACCCTGACCCAGAAAGGCGTGGCCTTTGACTGGGAAGAGAAACAGGAAAGAGCGTTCCAAACGCTCAAACGAGCCTTGTGCACCGCCCCGATACTATCCCTCCCCGAAGGGATAGAAGATTTCATTGTATATTGCGATGCATCCAACCAAGGGCTCGGATGTGTTCTGATGCAGCGAGGTAAATTCATCGCCTATGCCTCGAGACAGCTGAAGACACATGAGGTTAACTACACAACCCACGATCTTGAACTAGGAGCAGTTGTGTTTGCTCTGAAGATCTGGCGACATTACCTATATGGTACAAAAAGCACAATCTTTACGGACCATAGGAGTCTACAACACATTTTCGACCAGAAAGAGCTCAACATGAGACAACGACGGTGGGTCGAGCTACTTAGCGATTACGAATGTGAAATTCGTTATCATCCGGGTAAAGCCAATGTAGTAGCCGACGCCCTAAGTCGGAAAGAATATACTAGTCGTAGAGTCAAATCTTTGACTCTAACTATCCATTCACACTTGTCCACGCAAATTAAGGAGGCTCAGCTCGACGCTTTGAAACCTGAAAACGTGGCTGGTGAATCCCTTAGAGGGATGGATAAGAAATTGGAAGTCAAGGATGGCGGAGCCTTATACCTCCTGGACCGGATCTAGACACCGAAACACGGTGGCTTCAGAGACTTGGTCATGACCGAAGCTCACAACACCCGTTATTCCGTCCACCCGGGTTCAGATAAGATGTATCTGCATCTTAAAAAGCTATACTGGTGGCCTAACATGAAAGCAGATATTGCTACCTACGTGAGTAAATGCCTTACTTGCGCAAAGGTCAAGGTCGAATACCAGAAACCCTCCGGTCTTCTACAACAACCGGAAATACCAGAATGGAAGTGGGAGCGGATCACTATGGACTTCATAACCAAGTTACCCAAGACGACGGGTGGACTTGATTCCATATGGGTCATCGTCGATAGACTGAACAAGTCTACACACTTCCTACCGATCAAAGAAACAGACAAGATGGAGAAACTTACCAGAACTTACATTAGGGAAATTGTAAGACTGCACGACGTTCCTTTATCTATCATCTCGGACCGAGATAGTAGATTCACATCGAGGTTCTGGCAGTCATTACAAAATTCCCTAGGAACTAGGCTGGACATGAGTACAGCCTACCATCCATAGACCGACGGGCAAAGTGAGAGAACTATCCAAACCTTAGAAGATATGTTGCGAGCCTGTGTGATAGACTTTGGAAAAGCTTGGGATACTCACTTACCCCTTGTTGAATTTTCCTACAACAATAGTTATCACATGAGCATCAAGGAAGCTCCATTCGAGGCCCTCTATGGTCGAAAGTGCAGATCCCCTCTGTGCTGGGCTGAAGTGGGTGATACCCAGTTAGCTAAGGGACGAGTTCCCGAAAGCACTCTCACAGTTCCGGAGATCATTCGGGAAAAGACAGAGAAGATCGTTTAAATTCGTGAACAACTAAAAGCCTCTAGAGACCGACAAAAAAGCTACGCCGACAAGCGTAGGAAACCATTGGAGTTCCAGGTGGGCGATCGAGTCCTACTGAAAGTCTCACCATGGAAGGGCTTGATACGCTTCGGAAAGCATGGGAAGCTCAATCCGAGATACATAGGGCCTTTCGAGATTCTCGCAAGAATCGGCCCTGTAGCTTACAGACTCAATCTACCGCAAGGACTCAGTAACGTACATCCTACCTTCCACGTCTCGAACTTGAAAAAGTGTCTATCCGACGAGACTCTTGTTATTCCACTCGACGAGATCGAGATCAACGAGAGCCTCAATTTCGTGGAGGAACCAGTAGAGATCATGGACCGAGAGGTCAAGCAAACAAAACAGAGCCGTATCCCGATAGTGAAGGTGCGCTGGAACGCAAAGCATGGACCGGAATTCACTTGGGAACATGAGGATCAGATGAAACTGAAATACCCTCACCTTTTTGCTTAGTTATTTGTAATTTCCTATTTGCTTACATTCTAATTTCGGGACGAAATTCCTTCTAACGGGGGGATGATGTGACAACCCGAAATTTCCATTCTGTACAAACTATATCACTTCAATAGGAGTTGTAGCAGTCACAGTTAATTTTCAGACTTTTCGCGTAAGTTTGAGAAATTCAGGGTTTACACTTCAGGAAATATCAGGAGAGTGGGTGCACCTAGGGTTTGGTGCAACACTGTTATTCCAACACTCTAATTTATTAGGGATCATTTCAGGAATAAAAATATTTTCTGCCAAAATATTTCAGGACTATAAATAGTTTTCTGAACTAAATTAATTCATTATTCACAATTCCAACTAGAGAAAAGCCATTTTCTCTCTGACGGATCTTCGGGTTTTTATCCCAGATTATGAGTAAATCTTTCTAGTAGTGCTAGATTACATATTTGATGCTTATAACATGATTTAGTGGGCTAAATCATGAGATCTAGGAGTTTACTCCCCAAGGTGTTCTTGGGCGGTAAACTCCTGAAACAAGGCCAAAACCGACATTGATGCTAGAATAAGGCCTTAGGACATTAGGTAAACACATTAGGGACATGAAATCACACACAAAACCACCCAAGATTGGGAGTTTACGGCCAGAACTCTCTTAGGCCGTAAACTCCATTTCAAAGGGCTAAATGGTGGTTTTTGGACTAAAGGACTTTAAGGCTTGCATCTAGATTAATTCCCCAAGTAGCTTAAGGTCTTAAACACTTCAAATGACACAAAAGAAAGTGAGTTTACGGCCCAGAACTCTCCTAGGCCGTAAACTCCATGTAAATGGTCACAAAGGGTGTTTTCATGACACCTAAGGCCCTAGCCCTTCACAGGAAATTGTACCCACTAAATGGAAGGACCAAACCACACCAAAATCACATAAACAAGTGAGTTTACGGCCAAGACATAGTTCTTGGGTCGTAAACTCCTATAAAGGGCACTAAGTGGTGCCTAATGCCTTCATATGCTAGGATTAAAAGTCTAGAACACATCCCACTAGTACAAGAGACTTGAAATCAACCAAGGAATCACCCCAAGGGAGTTTACGGCCGTAAACTCCAAGGGGAAATGTCCTTTAGGCCGTAAACTCCTATTTGGAGTACTTCTAGGCCTTAAACCCTTCCAAGAACATAGTTACAAGGTAAGAATAATTCTAGAAAGCATATTGGACTTCAAAACACACCAAACACACATGTTTCGGAGTTTACAGCTGTAAACTCAAGAGTTAAAACTGTAAACTCCATGTGTGATGGATTATGGAGAGTAAACTCTCTTGTAAGGTCCTTTGGAAACCCTAAACTCAAGTACCCTGTCCCACAATAGCTTAGATGAAGTCCTTACGGCTTAAAACACTTACATAAAGTGTTATCTATATCTAAGATGTCTTAAACATTATCAATTAGTCTTTGGTGTCTAATTGAGTGCATATATGTGTGATTATATGTTCATTAGGATCGTAGTGTGTGCACAAGTCCTCGCTTGACACCTAGCCATCCGATACCGTTCAGTTCATTCCAATCACCAACTATAGGTGAGTTCATACCCCGTAATCAATGTTTTAAAGGATTTTAAATGTTTTAATGGGGGGGGGGGGGGAACAAATAGAAACAAACATGTTATTAAATCAGTTTCATGTATTTTATAACTATGTTTTCACTCAGTAGATTTCACATATTTCAAAGGAAGTCACGGGAAATGGTTTTCTATCTTAAAATACTTAGACAACAGAAGTATTAGTTTTGAATTGTATAATGACCTCAGGTCACTTTATATTATGGTTCAAAGCTCCAAGATACCTTGCATAAGCCTACTTGAACAACAACATACTTTCCAGTTAACTATCATAGGGATAGTCAGAGAATATCAAGCAAGAGTCAGTTCATTCATGAGTCGATACTAATGCCTTCCATGATACATGATTACACGTACTTAGGGTTCTATGATACACGAATATGTTTACATATACTTACCTGTTACATGAACACACTTACATGAATTCTAGACAGGGATACTTCTTAATAAGTACATTATTCTGTACTTACTTACCTTGGATACTTGAACTAGGTCTAAGAGGATGATTTATTAGTATTTACTGTATAAATTGTCTTTCCTATTCCCGTTCGAGGGGATGTTTTCAGCGGGACTTACCATTCCGAATCACACTGATTAGCGCCAGTGAGAGATGGCGTCTACGGATGTCTAAGGTAGTCACTTGATTTGTGGTCAGTGACGGGACTAACTATCCCTCTGCCCGCTGTTGCAACAGTGGACGAGATGTGAATCTTCGGAGGATCATTAAGTTGACGATCTACGTCAAGAGATCGATGCAGGGACTAACCCTCCTTCCATCCTGATGCTGCTACAGAGGATGAGGGGACACTCTTCGGACGTTCCTCAGGGTCTAACTTTCGCTTCATGCGATGTAGTGTTGGTCTTAGTACCCAGTGACAACACTTACCATATCATATTTTTCCTGTTTACTTTATTTTGTGATATCTTTCACATAAACGATGAGTTAGACTAAGCACTTTTAGTACTAGTCTACACAAAGGAAAAATACTTCATACATACAAAACATTCGAGTCTTGGTAGGAGACTACACTTCATACATACAAAACATTCGAGTCTTGGTAGAAGACTGCACTTCATACATACAAAACATTCGAGTCTTGGTAGGAGACTACACTTCATACATACAAAACATTTGAGTATTGATAGAAGACTACACTTCATACTTATAGAAAATAAGGGTTTTTCTAGGGATTTCATACTTACCTCAACATTTTCACTTAAAGGTTTTTCATGGCATTCATAGCAGGTTTTCACAAACAAAGCAATGAAACTTATATACTTATGAACTCACCAGCTTTAAAGCTGATACTCTCTTTCAAAATAACTTGTATTCTCAGGTCGCCAGTAGACAGGTACGGAGGACGGTTTTGAGAAGATGCAGCAGACAAGTCTCGTCTTTTATTTTGATTGTATATTTTTGGTGTCTTATTACAATGAAAGAACACACATGTATAAAACTTTACTTATAATGCAATGGATGATGTTGTTGCTTGTTTATTATATTACACTGTTGTGATACTGTACATGACGTCCTCCACCCCTGAACGTTTCTGCCGTTCGTGGTTTTGGGGTGTGACATGTTGTGTATGAAAAAAGTAGAAAGTGGAGATTTTTTTCTAAAACTGTATGTCAACGGAAACCCTAACATGGAATGTGTATTTCCTGACCAAGATTGGGGCATGGCTTGGTGTTAACTTCGACCAATTACCTACTCATAAAAAATATTAAATAAAATCAGCTTCAAAATAGAATTTGATATTGGCCTTCAAACAGATGAAAAACGGAAGAGGTGAAGGGATAGAGCACAAAATTCATTTGGTTTTCTTTATTTCCTCGTTCTTTCCACTTACTTCCCTCTCCCCCTTCTCTCTCACCAACACAAACGCCACCGCTATCGCCAACGATAAACGTGAAAGCATGAAACATAGAAAACTCACACAAGTAGAGATGAAATAGTATAACCATAGAGGAAGTGTCCATTCGGATAATATTTGAATCTGTGAAAAAACAGATTGGAGAAGAAAGGCGGTGATACTCGGTAGAGGAAAAGGATCAGCCAAAACACAAGAGCTGAAGGGGAAGGAAGAGTAAAGAATAAAGAAAGAAGAAATAAGGAAAACGGAAACAAATACTATTGGAGGAGAAGGCGGCAATAAAGCAGATAAGAATGGAAAAAGGGAAAACCTTAGTGTCAAAATAGCGAAAACTCAAACTTCCGTGGCCAAACATGAAAGAGAAAAAAAGTTAGTGTTTCCCACCTTTTTAACAATTAAAAGTATATATATATATATATATATATATATATATATATATATATATATATATATATATATATATAAGAATCTCTTCTAGGAGTAATCCTAGATTCGAACACAGAACATCTACTACAACCATTCCTGCACTTCAACCAGGTGAACTACAAGGGCCTTTGGTTATTTTTGGGAAGAGTATATTTTTTATCATCCTAAAACTATATATACATATATAATATTAATCACTACTTGGGGCCCCTAGATTTGACGAGGCCCGGGGCGATCGCTCAGCTTGCCCACCCTCTAGGGTCAGCCCTGATCTGAAGTTTGGGACCTTAAGTCTTTAACAGCCCGTCATTTCAAGTCAGTAAAAATCGAGTCCTGTAACCTCTTTGAGAAAGGAATTAGAATAACATCGAAAAATGAAGTATTCAAAAACTCTATTTGGAGTACGCTATGTGGTAGGTATCGTCTTAAGGTTTCCAAACATATAAATAACACAAAAATCCGAGTTATAACGAAGAAGTTATGACCATTCTATGTTTCCGACAAAAACCGGCAATACGAAGTTACGTAAAAATGCAAAGTTTCAATAAAACACTTTCTGACCTTAGGTGTCTAAATGAAAGTCATAGATATCGTTAAACTACAAACATGCATAAAAAGAACGCTCAAATCGGACATCGTATGAAAAAGTTATGAATTTTTAAAGAAATTCCTTAATCACGTCATTTTAATAAATAAATAATAAAAATAATTTCGGAATTTGCCAACGGAATCTAAATGAAAGTTGTAGATCGTAGTCTCACCTTCGCGGGGATATAAAGAACGTCGAAAACGGAGTTAGTATGAAGGAGATATGAATTTTTGAAGTTTGATAAATAATTTATATATAATTTTTATTAAAAACTTGGTATTATCCGAAGGAGTCAGCACCTAGGGCCGAAGTACGCGCCGCGTACCCTCGTACGCCCCGCGTACTCAAGGCCACGGCCTCGGATCATCCACGTCGCCCCTATGCGAGCCTACCTCCCCCCCTGTCCGGTCCGAAGCGCGATGCAGCCGAGGATGCGGTCAGCGATGACGTCCCGTACGCGCCGTGTACGGGAGTACGCCCCGCATACGTGTGCCTTCCAGCCCCCTATAAAAGGGATGCGAGGGTTCCCGGAAAAATTGCTCATTCACTCTCCTTTTTCTTGCATTTTGCCTTGTTTTCCGTGCTTGCACTACCCCGAAGCCCTGGTCATTTTGTGCAAGTCCCGAAGGTCGATTTTACTCTCGAGAATCCCGAGGAAAATCCATTTCCCGAGACGAAACTCTGCCCGGTTTTCCATCTTGCTATCTTCAAACTTTCAAGTGAGTTCATACCCCTTTCAAACACACTTTAAATACATTTTAAATTCTTTTATACTCTTTTAGGGGGGGGGGGGGGGGGAATACAAGTAAACATACGGTTATTATCGTGTATTTTATAAAGTTTCACTCCGCTTGTTTTACCGATTAAATCACTCGGAACTCATTAGTATTATGGAAAACTCTTGTCATACTTTGTGTGCATTAGACTTATGCAAAGTATATAATGATTTCAAAGTACCTTTCATTGTTAAGTTGTTTTATACATTCTAAAAACTTATGATTTATGCTTTGTCAAACATTGTGAAAAAGGATAAACTTTGCATACAAAACTATCACTTTAATAGAGGCTTAGTTGAGAATCCATGAGACGTGTATATCTTCAAACGTTACTTTTCTTTATTAGAAAGTAATGCTGCAAGTCCTGTCTATAACCAGAGTCTCCCGTTCGGAGAACGTGTCAAATGTGTATAGATCTATACGGGAAGTCATGATCCCGCGCCCTGACTGTTAGCTACAATCCGTCTTTTGGGGTGACAGTTGTCATAACGCTGCGACGCCTGAAGAACGTCGTTACAGGCATATTATGTTTAGTATGGTTATAAAACTCATCGGATATAAAATTATTATGGTATTATGCTTTTATGAACAAGTAACTGTTAAAACTATTCTTCATCTAACAAATGCAATCCTCGTATAGCTTTATTATATAAAAATATGACACAACTTTTAAGAACGTCGTTTTCTTGCGATTTTCGGTCTTAGAGACTGCCAGTCATGTTAGGAAAATAAGGGTTTTTCCTGTATACAAACCAAACAACTAATAGGAAGATAAGGGATTTTCCTGGTGCAATTATTTACAACTTATGACACGAACATTCATATGCATTTCATACTTTTATAAGAAAATAAGGGTTTTTCTTGGGAGACGCAACAAATCATATCTCAGCCATTAGGGAAAATATGGGATTTTCTGGATCTAATACATTCATTTTCAACACAACAAGTCATAACTCTTCACATTTGAAATACTGAGTTTTCTGGAAAACATACACCCATTTTGGAATGGCATCCAATTTTTCTAAACTACTTACGAACTCACCAACTTAATTGTTGACACTTTTTCTTTGAATTAACTTGTATTCTCAGGGAACCGCTAAGCAGGTTTGGGAATCAACTTTTGGGATTAACGCGTTGGCGTTAATTACTTCTTTTGAATGATGTTTATGTATTTATCTTTTGAACGTGTAATGAATACAATTATGTAAACATCTTGGAAACTTTAGTATATATGGTGGTGTGTACTTTCCTTTCTATGAACTGTTATGATACTGAATATGACGTCCTCCGCCCCCGAACGTTTCCGCCGTTCTGGTTTGGGGGTGTGACAGATTGGTATCAGAGCTTTGTTTATAGGGAATTAGGTATATCAAAACCATTTCTTTTTGGTATACAACTATAAACTCAACTGGGCAAAAACACTCTGAGAAAAGTCATACTTTTGAAATTAAATTTATTTAGTTTTAAGGTAAGCATGCACTCATTTTATACTAATAACAGTTTCATAGTAAATAACTTTAGAAGTATTATAAATAAGTTGTGCAGTACAGGTACGCCTTGGGGCATGTAATCGGAACTGGGAAGAATATAGCCTGATCAACTATATTTGTCCAAGAGCCGACTAACGTATGCCAAGGAGTGTCTGCATTGGACAACGATTTTAAAACTTACCAAAAGCACACCATTACATAATACTAAGGGAGTTGTTGTGTTGCCGTCAACCATTAAACTTAAGGGTAAGTTTCATGTTCTCTAGCTTATAGTAAATTTTTAACCCTATTATCGTACAGTCTAAATGGCGGGATTCCATCACCCCAATGACCCCTACTACCCCAACCAAGGTAATGGGGGATGGATCGAAGAAGATCCTGAAGAAGACGAAGAGCCTATAGAGTTGGAGGGAGGGGATGACTCTGGCACGGATTCGGAGCCAGAAATTATCAATCCACCAATCCCATAACCTCCCGTCCACGTGAGGAACTTCCAAGGACCCACTCCTGTGTGGGGAAGTGACCTCCATCATTGGAGCCAACAACAAAGCTTACGCCCTCCCTACGACATGTGCCGAGACTTCTATGATGTTAGAGGCGGGGGATCAGCCGACCGAGCACTTCCGGTCATGGTTGGCAAACTCGCCAACCAGTGCTATCAATCCGGAGTGCAAGCCAACTGAATCCGAGAGGTCAATGTGGAAGTACAAATCCACACGGCCGATATCAACCACCTAGAGATGTTGCAGAACGACATCCACATTCGCGCCGAAGCATTTCACGCACAAGCAAATGCGGCCTTCGCAGAATTGAGGGAACAACAAGCTGCGTTTGATAGGTGCCTCATGGAGTCGAAGCAGTCCAACATGGAGTCGAGCTCCAAACGCAAAGCGCACCGCAAGTAGTACTTGCCTGACTCTCAAATTTTGTTATAAATTAGGACTTCGGATAAATGTATTATTTTCTTTAAATTGTTCTGTAATCGGAGGCCTTTAGAAAGGTCAAGAACTTTTGTCTATACCCCGCTGTAACACAACTATATGTTTAATATATATAAGGGTATATCCCTTTTCCTGTTGTTAATCATGCGCAATTCGTTCAATTCATTGGTACATCTATTCAAACTTTACTTTCAAGCTCAAAACATTGTGTCGGTCAAACCCAATTTCTTAGAACTATTAGAAGTTAACTTAATATCATTCAACTCTGAACTGTCAAAACTTATAAATCTTTCATTTTCCTTTGGCAGCGCGATGCCTCCTCGTCCAAACCTAAGGCCCAGGCCGGGCACGGCACCAACACCACCTCCACCACCAACTTATGATCCAGCCATGGTCCAGGCTGCTATCACAGTAGCAGTAACTGCAGCCCTCTCGCAAATAAACTCCCACGGAAATGGAGGGGCGGGAAGCAGCACGAATCATCCAAATCATGGCACTGGTCATGGCCAAGTAAGAGAATGCACTTACAAGGAGTTCTCTAACGCTAAGCCAAAAACTTTTAATGGAATTGGGGGAGTCATTGCACTAATGCAATGGTTCGAGAAGACCAAAACGGTCTTCGAGATCTGCTCATGCCTAGAAGCAAGCAAAGTCAAGTTCGCTGCTTGCACTTTCATAGATCGAGCCCTCACTTGGTGGAAAAGCCATGTGAATTCAGTGACGCTCACTGTCGCCAACGCCATGAGTTGGGAAGACCTGAAGGTTCTACTACTGGAAGAATACTGCCGAAGGGGCGAAGTGCAAAAGCTTGAGCAGGAGCTCTGGAATCTGAAAATAACTGGGTCTGACCTAGTCGCCTACACAGCTAGGTTCAACGACCTCGCTGCACTGTGCCCTACCATGGTCAACCCAGAATCAAAGAAGGTTGAAAGGTACATTTGGGGGTTGTCACCCAAGATTCAAGGGCATGTCCTAGCTTCCAGCCTTGTTACCTACAACAACGCTAAACGCCTGGCTCAGCGACTCATCGACCATGGAGTAAAACAAAGTACCGTTTCAACAACCGCAAATCCATCTAGGGAGGCTCAGGGCCAGAGTAGGCCTTGGAACAAAAGGAGGGGACAAACCCTCCAGGAAAACCCCAAGAAACAACAAGTAATAGTGACCCACGCTATGACTGTACCTGCCAACCCTGCCCCCACAAGCTCATATAATGGGAAACTTCCTAAGTGCAACCGATGCAACTTCCACCACCACGGTCCTTGTCATGATCTTCAATGCACCAAGTGCAATAAGAAGGGACATACAACCCGCTATTGCAAAGAGCCAACCCAACCGTCCGTCCCCACTGCTAATACCGGAGTGAGCCGCGCCTGCTTTGAGTGCGGAGACACGGGGCACTACCGCAGGGACTGCCCAAAGGCAAACAACCGGAATACCGGTGGAAGGGGCCGAGTTTTCGCAATGGGACAAGATGAAGCCATTGCGGACCCTACTGTTGTTACGGGTACGTTTCTTCTCGATAACTCGTATGCATGCATTTTGTTTGATAGTGGAGCGGAAAGGAGTTTTGTGAGTCACGACTTTAAAGGCCGGCTAAAATCAATACCACAATCATTAAGTGAACCATTCATAGTAGAAATGGCCAACGGGAAAACTGAAGGCACTAAGGAGATATACTTAAACTGCACCCTAACTTTAAACAATAATCCCTTTTCAATCAACCTCATGCCAGTCTCGATTAAGAGTTTTGATGTCATTGTTGGCATGGATTGGCTGAGTTCTCATCATGCGGACATTCTATGTTACGATAAGGCCGTTCGCCTTAATCTGCCAACCGGCGAAACTTTCATTGTCTTGGGCGACAAACCCAGTACCACTCTTCGTATCATCTTAAGTATCCAAGCTCGGAAATGCCTACGCAAGGAGTGTCACACGTTTTTGGCACATGTTGTAGATGTGAAACGCGAAGTCCAGGACATCAAGAATGTGCCCGACATATGCGATTTTCCCGATGTTTTTCCCGAGGACCTTCCGGGAATACCTCCCGCGAGACAAGTTGAGTTCAGAATCGATCTGGTTCCCGGAGCTACCCCAGTAGCCAAATCACCCTATCGATTAGCCCCGACAGAGATGCAAGAGCTATCCAGCCAACTGAATGAGTTACTTGGAAAAGGATTCATCCGGCCAAGCTTCTCGCCATGGGGAGCACCCGTATTGTTCGTGAAAAAGAAGGATGGATCATTCAGAATGTGCATCGACTACCGAGAACTCAACAAACTTACCATCAAGAACCGATACCCCCTACCCCGAACCGATGACTTATTCGACCAACTCCAAGGAGCCAACTACTTCTCCAAGATCGATCTAAGGTCGGGATATCACCAGCTGCGAGTCCTGGAGAGTGATGTTCCCAAGACGGCCTTCCGAACGCGATACGGACATTACGAGTTCGTAGTGATGCCGTTCGGACTAACCAATGCCCCGGCCGTATTCATGGATCTAATGAATCGGGTATGTCGTCCATTCTTGGATAAATTTGTGATAGTATTCATAGACGACATACTCATTTATTCAAAGAATAAATAAGAGCATAGTCAACATCTGAGGCAAGTTTTAGAGACGTTACGGACTGAGAGACTGTATGCAAAATTCTCAAAATGTGAGTTTTGGATTAGAAAGGTGGACTTCCTCGGTCACGTGGTCAGCAAGGAAGGAATCCACGTGGACCCATAAAAAATCAAGGCTATCAAAAACTGGTCTGCACCAACCACACCAACAGAAATTCGCCAATTTCTAGGTCTTTCTGGTTATTATCGAAGGTTCATTCAGAATTTCTCCAGCATCGCAAAGCCTCTTACCGCCCTAACCCAGAAAGGTGTGACCTACAATTGGGGAGAAAAGCAAGATGCTGCATTTCAGAACTTGAAACAGGCCCTTTGTAGTGCGCCCATCCTTTCTCTTCCAGAAGGGACCGAAGATTTTGTGGTGTATTGCGACGCTTCGAAGCAAGGGCTGGGCTGTGTGCTAATGCAGAGGGGAAAAGTTATTGCATATGCCTCACGACAACTGAAAACACATGAGGTCAACTACACCACTCATGATTTAGAACTTGGGGTGGTGGTCTTCGCTATTAAAATCTGGAGACACTACCTATATGGTACCAAGTGCACTATCTTTACAGACCACAAGACCCCACAACACATCTTCGACCAAAAGGAGTTGAACATGAGACAGCGACGTTGGGTCGAATTGCTCAACGACTACGAATGTGAGATTCGCTATCATCCAGGAAAGGCAAACGTCGTGGCAGATTCCCTTAGTCGTAAGGAGTACTCTGGCCGAAGAGTGAAGTCATTAGCCATGTCGATCCATTCGCACCTGTCAGCACATGTCAAGGAAGCTCAAATAGAGGCCTTGAAACCCAAAAACATGACAGGTGAGACCCTTAAGGGAATGGACAAGAACTTAGAAATCAAGAGTGACGGAGCCCGCTACCTCATGAACCGAATATGGACACCCAAGTTTGGTGGATTTAGAGAGATAGTTATGAGCGAGGCACACAAGACTCCATACTCCGTACACCCCGGGTCAGACAAGATGTATCAAGATCTCAAGCAACTCTACTGGTGGCTAAACATGAAAGCAGAGATCGCTACATATGTGAGCAAGTGTTTGACTTGCGCCAAGATCAAAATAGAACACCAGAAACCATCAGGACTACTCCAACAACCTAAAATTCCTAAGTGGAAATGGGAGCAGATTTCCATGGACTTCATAACGAAACTGCCCAAAACTCAGAGTGGCCAAGATACTCTTTGGGTAATCGTCGATAGATTAACCAAGTCCGCTCAGTTCTTACCGATCAAGGAAACTGATAAAATGGAAAGGCTAGCGAGAATCTACATACGAGAGATCGTACGACTCCATGGAGTGCCAATGTCTATCATCTCGGACAGAGACAACAGATTCACGTCTAGATTCTGGCAATCATTGCAAAAATCCATGGGAACAAGATTGGACATGAGTACAGCCTACACCCCCAAACTGACGGACAGAGTGAAAGGACGATCCAAACCTTGGAAGACATGTTGTGAGCATGTGTAATCGACTTTGGTAAAGCATGGGATGTGCACTTACCTTTGGTCGAGTTCTCTTATAACAATAGTTATCATACTAGTATCAATACTGCTCCATTTGAAGCCCTTTACGGCCGTAAGTGCAGATCACCTCTGTGCTGGACGGAAGTGGGCGACACACAATTAGCAAAAGGTCTAGTTCCTGATAGCACCCTCACTGGTCCAGAGATCATTAGAGAAACTACTAAAAAGATCGTGCAAATACGAGAACGACTGAAATCCTCTAGGGATAGGCAAAAGAGCTATGCCGACAAAAGACGTAAACCCTTGGAATTTCAGATTGGCGATCGTGTACTACTAAAGGTCTCACCCTGGAAGGGAATGATACGCTTTGAAAAACGTGGGAAGCTGAATCCTAGGTACATTGGACCCTTCGAAATCATTTCAAGAGTTGGTCCAGTGGCCTACAAACTCCGAATTCCAATCGAGCTTAACAAAGTATCAAACCTGAAGAAGTGTTTGTCCGACGAAACACTTGTAATTCCACTCGATAAGATCGAACTAAATCAAAATCTTAACTTTGTGGAAGAACCCGTCGAGATCATGGATAGCGAAGTTAAACGAACTAAACAAAGTCGCATTCCAATAGTAAAGGTCCGATGGAATGCTAAGAGGGGACCTAAGTTCACGTGGGAACGAGAAGATCAAATGCAACAGAAGTATCCACACCTCTTCCTCAGCCCCTAAGACTCTTCTTTTGTATTAAAATTTCGGGACGAAATTCCCTCTAACGGGGGGATGATGTAACAGCCCGTCATTTCAAGTCAGTAAAAATCGAGTCTTGTAACCTCTTTGAGAAAGGAATTAGAATATCATCGAAAAATGAAGTATTCAAAAACTCTATTTGGAGTACGCTATGTGGTAGGTATCGTCTTAAGGTTTCCAAACATATAAATAACACAAAAACCCGAGTTATAACAAAGAAGTTATGACCATTCTAAGTTTCCGACAAAAACCGGCAATACGAAGTTATGTAAAAACGCAAAGTTTCAATAAAACACTTTCTAACCTTAGGTGTCTAAATGAAAGTCATAGATATCGTTAAACTATAAACATGCATAAAAAGAACGCTGAAATCGGACATCCTATGAAAAAGTTATGAATTTTTAAAGAAATTCCTTAATCACGTCATTTTAATAAATAAATAATAAAAATAATTTCGGAATTTTCCAACGGAATCTAAATGAAAGTTGTAGATCGTAGTCTCACCTTCGCGGAGATATAAAGAACGTCAAAAACGGAGTTAGTATGAAGGAGATATGAATGTTTGAAGTTTGATAAATAATTTATATATAATTTTTATTAAAAACTTGGTATTATCCGAAGGAGTCAGCACCTAGGGCCGAAGTACGCGCCGCGTACCCTCGTATACCCCGTGTACTCGAGGCCACGGCCTCGGATCATCTACATCGCCCCTATGCGAGCCTACCCCCTGTCCCGTCCGAAGCGCGATGCAGCCGAGGATGCGGTCAGCGATGACGTCCCGTACGCGCCGCGTACGAGAGTACGCCCCGCGTACGTGTGCCTTCCAGCCCCCTATAAAAGGGATGCGAGGGTTCCCGGAAAAATTGCTCATTCACTCTCTTTTTTCTTGCGTTTTGCCTCGTTTTCTGTGCTCGCACTACCCCGAAGCCCTGGTCATTTTGTGCAAGTCCCGAAGGTCGATTTTACTCCCGAGAAATCCCGAGAATCCCGAGGAAAATCCATTTCCCGTGACAAAACTCTGCCCGGTTTTCCATCTTGTTATCTTCAAACTTTCAAGTGAGTTCATACCCCTTTCAAACACACTTTAAATACATTTTAAATGCTTTTATACTCTTTTAGGCGGGGAATACAAGTAAACATACGGTTATTATCGTGTATTTTATAAAGTTTCACTCCGCTTGTTTTACCGATTAAATCACTCGGAACTCATTAGTATTATGGAAAACTCTTGTCATACTTTGTGTGCGTTAGACTTATGCAAAGTATATAATGATTTCAAAGTACCTTTCATTGTTAAGTTGTTTTATACATTCTAAAAACTTATGATTTATGCTTTGTCAAACATTGTGAAAAAGGATAAACTTTGCATACAAAACTATCACTTTAATACAGGCTTAGTTGAGAATCCATGAGACGTGTATATCTTCAAACGTTACTTTTCTTTATTAGAAAGTAATGCTGCAAGTCCTGTCTATAACCAGAGTCTCCCGTTCGGAGAACGTGTCAAATGTGTATAGATCTATATGGGAAGTCATGATCCCGCGCCCTGACTGTTAGCTACAGTCCGTCTTTTGGGGTGACAGTTGTCATAACGCTGCGACGCCTGAAGAACGTCGTTACAGGCATATTATGTTTAGTATGGTTATAAAACTCATCGGATATACAATTATTATGGTATTATGCTTTTATGAACGAGTAACTGTTAAAACTATTCTTCATCTAACAAATGCAATCCTCGTATAGCTTTATTATATAAAACTATGACACAACTTTTAAGAACGTCGTTTTCTTGCGATTTTCGGTCTTAGAGACTGCCAGTCATGTTAGGAAAATAAGGGTTTTTCCTGTATACAAACCAAACAACTAATAGGAAGATAAGGAATTTTCCTGGTGCAATTATTTACAACTTATGACACGAACATTCATATGCATTTCATACTTTTATAAGAAAATAAGGGTTTTTCTTGGGAGACGCAACAAATCATATCTCAACCATTAGGGAAAATATGGGATTTTCTGGATCTAATACATTCATTTTCAACACAACAAGTCATAACTCTTCACATTTGAAATACTGAGTTTTCTGGAAAACATACACCCATTTTGGAATGACATCCAATTTTTCTAAACTACTTACGAACTCACCAACTTAATTGTTGACACTTTTTCTTTGAATTAACTTGTATTCTCAGAGAACCGCTAAGCAGGTTTGGGAATCAACTTTGGGGATTAACGCGCTGGCGTTAATTACTTCTTTTGAATGATGTTTATGTATTTATCTTTTGAACGTGTAATGAATACAATTATGTAAACATCTTGGAAACTTTAATATATATGGTGGTGTGTACTTTCCTTTCTATGAACTGTTATGATACTGAATATGACGTCCTCCGCCCCCGAACGTTTCCACCGTTCTGGTTTGGGGGTGTGACAAAGTCCCACTGTAAAGGACCGAAAACGTAGGAACTCGTCAAGTCGCTCAAGTGACTCGGCGGGTCGGAAGGGTTTTCTCATTCACGGTCATGGGTTTTCGGTCAAGGGTTCACGGTCAGGAGTTCACGGCCAATAGTTCATGGTCATTGGTTTTCGGTTGGGAGTTTACAGCCGTGAACATCAAAGAGCTCGACGAGTCACTCAGGTGACTCGGCGAGCTGACGAGTTAAGCAAGGAACTCGACGAGTGGCTAGTTATACTCGACGAGTCGAGGTCAACATGGACTGTTGACCTTGACTGCAGACCTTAACTTTGACCAAGGTTGACTCTGAGGGTATCTATGGGATTATGTTAAGTTATTCACTTGATTGGTTATTGTCACACCCCCGAACCAAACGGCGGAAACGTTCGGGGGCTTGTGCGTGACTTCATCTTGAAATATCATCACAATGAATGTAAATGAAACATAACAACACCATCATCATACATATCAAATACAAGTGGCATTGTTTACATCAAATATAGTATAGTTTCAAAAGTTACACACCAAAATATTTAATGTATGATGATAACAAAATATAACGAATTTCCACATTCCCTATTGACCTTTCCGCTTACTGATTCACTGAGAATACAAGTTATTTTGAAAATGGTCAACATATAGAATGTTGGTGAGTTCATAAGTGTATTTGAATGAAAAGTTTTGCATCGTTAGTAAAGCACCAGAAAATCCAATAATTTTTGTTTAATAGTTTGAAAATGGTGTATCAAATCGAGTATTAAGGCATGTGTGTTTCCTGCGCTTGAAATGTATAAAAATTTAAAATCCAGAAAAATCTTGTATTTTCTGTTGTAAGAAAAGGTAATGTTTAACTGTATAATTCCCCAGAAAAATCCGATATTTTCCGCTTATAAAAGTATCATAGTCATAAAATCCCAAGACCAAATATCGATGTATGTATGTTTTTAATATAGTCAAGATTGGCATAAATATACCGATATCTTTGATGGAGATAGTTTCTAAGTGAGCCATTACAACCATGTTTGTTTATGACTAATTCGCCTTTCTTGGCATTTTCAGACACCCGTTTTGATGTAGGTAAGGTTTGTCGCCCTAGACTGGCCTAGTCTAACTGTAGCGAACAACTAAGGCGTGCGGGGTTACCCCATATAGATCTATACACAAATTCCCGCTCCCTCTCCAGGAGACTCTGGTTACAACTACAACCTACGATCATACACTCAAAGGTGTCAACCGTCAAGTCTTACTAGATTCTCAACTTGTTTACGAGTAATGTATTTCACCATGTATAATGTTTACGTGTATGTTTAGTGTTCCGAATTCCAAGAGTAAGTGATGTATAGTTCAGGACCCATTAGCATGTAAATGGACCACTAAGGCCCACTAAACACGTAAAAGGGTAATTTAGGCCCAATAGGCATGAAAATGGGCCACTAAGGCCCTTTAACACGTGATCCGTGGCTCAAACCCAAATTAACATGTAAATGGGCCACCAGACCCAATAGACATGTCATGGAAAATATTGGGCCCAATATACACTTAAATGGACCACCAAGGCCCATTAACCATGTATCGAGAGTATTAGGCCTAACACACATGACGTCGTTGACTTTTGTTTGTTAGATAAGATATAGCCTATTTTGGTTTGAGCTCGTTTTTCATAAAAATTGTTACTTAGAGTCCCTTAAGACGTAAAATAGACATCTTTGGATTTATTTCAAATAAATTGACACTTTTGGTCTATTTTAATTAAAAATAACATTTTTGCCCATTAATTTATGAAACTTAATATTTTCGGCCCAATGATAAAATAATTTACGATTTCGGTCCAAAATACATTTATTAACATTATCAGCCCTTATTGCATGACAAATGAGATTTCCAACCCTTATTTTGAAAAATTTACATTTTCAGCCTTATTTGAATAAAATGTCATTTCCAGCCCAACTTTGATAAAATTAACATTTTTGGCCCAATTTTGAAGTAAGTGTCATTTCCAGCCATTATTTTCGTTTATTTTCATTTTTGACTCGAGCTTTGATTAAATAACATTTTAATCCTTAAAAATTGATATTTGTGCAATTTAGCCCCCTAAAAAATCTTGAGGCCCAAATTTTGGCCCAAAATGCTAAATTTTACACTTTTGGCCCTTTGGAATGTATGATTGTTATAGAAACTCATTGTTATATAAATGTGACCCTTTTGATCCTTATAAAACCGTATGTGTCACATTTGTCCCAATCTTTTGTTTACTTGTCAAAAATGATCCTTATGCAAGATTTTTGTTTTATTTTTCACATCTTCGGCATGTATAACACTTTTATCTTGGTAGTATGATGACTAGAATGTTTTAGTTTATGAATCTCACACATTTTTGTTAAAGTTTTCAAGATCCATCAAGTTTTATCACTCAATCACCACATAAATCAAGGAAATCACACATAACATTCATAAATACATAGATCTACACATAAACACTTGTATTCTCCCCCAAAAACATGTAAAAAAAGGGGGTATGAACTCACCTTTGATTTGATGTTTCGGTCTTGAAGAAGAAATGTAGAGATTCTCAGCCTTTAGCAAACTTTCTTGAGTGGTTTTCTAACTTAGGAGGTTTCTAAGAGTATGATCACAAAAAATTGTTTTGAAGGAGTGTTCTAACATAAAAATGAAGTTATAGAACTTGGATATGTAAGGACTTACCAGGGAATGATGATTTTTGGTGAAAACCTTCTTGAAACAACACTAAATCTCGAAATTTTGATGGAAGAAGGAGGAGTTTTTTAGAGTGTTTGAGAGAGAGTTTTGAAAGTGTGTGTGTGTATGTGTGTGTTTTGGGCTTGCTGTCGGCTAAGAGTGTTATGAAGAGAGGGAAGAAAAGGTTTTTGCATGGAGGGTAATGATCTCATGGATGTTTGTGATTTCTAGATATTTGATATGTATCTGTGAGTTGTCATCTTCTCCTTAATCATCCCTTAATCTTTTTTTTACAAACCGAGATAGGGAAAGAATGGAGAGGTTTGGGCCTTCTTTTGCTTTAGATAAAGATTTTTTAGGCCCATAATGAAGATTCTTGGCCCAATGGGCTCCTTTTTTTTTTGAGAGTTCACGGCCCATTAGGGCTAATTAATTCATTTATAGCCTAATAAGGCCCATTAGGGAGCTACCCGATCTTTTGTTTCTCTTGCACTCAAAAAGAGGTTTGTGGAGTCTACGAGAATGTTGGATTGTCCTTTAGAGATTGAGATTGCGGACGATCGGTCCGTTCGGGTATCAGAGGTTTATAGGGATTGTGTTTCGAGGATGTATGACCAGTGGTATCTCGTGGATTTGGTTCCCATTCCTTTGAGGGGGAACAACGTTATCATAGGCATGGATTGATTGAGCCCTAATGGGACGGTGATCGACCGGGAGCAGCAGTTGGTTTGGGTTAGGACCCCAAGTGGGGGAGAGCTAGTGATTCAGGGTGAGAGATCACAACGTGGATTGGTCATGTGTTCTACAGCGAGAGCCAGACGCTGCCTTCATCAGGGATGTATAGAATTGTCACCTATGTTATGGATATCTGGGAGTTGGATAAGGTGACCGTGGATGATGTGCCACTTGTGAGGGAGTATGCGGACGTATTCCCAGAGGATTTGCCTGGGGTACCTCCGGAGCGACAGGAGGAGTTCAGGATTGACCTAGTTCCGGGAGCGGCTCCGATAGCCAAGGCACTATATTGGTTGGCTCCTCCCAATATGCAGGAGTTGTATACACAGTTATAGAAGCTGTTAGACAAAGGATTTATCAGGCCGCACAGTTCAGCTTGGGGAGCCCCAATTCTGTTTGTGAAGAAGAAGGATGGATACTACCGGATATGTATAGACTACCCGGAGTTGAATAAGGTAACAGTGAAGAACTATTTATCCCCTCCCGAAATGATCTGTTTGACTAGCTACATGGTGCATCTTGGTTCTCCAAGATCGATATGTGATCAGGTTACCATCAGATGAGGGTCAGGGACGAGGATGTACAGAAGACAACTTTATGGACTCGCTATGGTCATTATGAGTTCGTGGTGATGTCGTTTGGGCTCAGCAAAGCTCATGTCACATTCATGGACCTCATGAACCGCATATGCAAAATGATGTTATATCAGTCTGTGAGGGAGGTGATGTCGTTTGGGCTCACCAATGCTACAAGATGCAATATCAGCACGAGGAGCACTTGAGGGAGGTGTTGGAGATACTGAGGAGGGAGAGACTTTTCGTAAAGTTCTCCAAGTGGGAGTTTTGGTTGCACGAGGTGCAGTTTCTGGGGCACCTTGTCAACCATAATGGTATATTGGTCGATCCGGCCAAGGTGGAGGCCGTGATGAGATGGGAAATTCAGAGGTCTCCATCAGAGATTCGGAGTTTTCTTGGTCTAGCGGGATATTATCGGAGATTCATCCAAAATTTCTCCAAGATAGTTGTTCCATCGACCCGACTAACCACAAAGTCGGTGACCTTTCGATAGGGGCCTAGGCAGCAGGCAACTTTCGAGACTCTGAGACCGAAGTTGTGCGAGACACCGATATTGACCCTGCCAGAGGGCGTTGAGGATTTCGTAGTGTATTGTGATGCATCTATTACAGTCTTAGGCGCCGTGTTGATGTAGAGATGGTGAGTTAACGCATATGCCTCGAGGCAGCTGAATCCTCACGGGGAGAGCTACCCGACACACAATCTAGAGCTGGGGGAAGTTGTTTTTTCCCTCAAGATTTGGCGATACTGCCTCTATGGGGTTCGTTGTACCATTTACACGGACCACAAGAGCCTACGGTATCTGGTGGATCAGCCAAATATGAACATGAGGTAGAGGCGTTGGATGGATGTGGTGAAAGGTTATGACTGTGAGATCCTTTACCACCTAGGGAAGGTCAATGTGGTGGCCAATGCTCTTAGCCGTAAGGAGGCTGCAGCTCCGATCAAAGACATATGCCTGAGGATGACAATGATTACTACATTGTTGGAACGGATTCGGGAGGCGCAAGTCGAGAGGTTGAAGGAAGAGCGGCAGAAGTGTGAACGGATCATAGGCCAGGTGGCGTCATTCGATTATGATAGCCATGGATTGCTGACCCTGCATCATAGGGTTTGTGTAACGACCAAAATTTCAATAAAATTTAAACTTTTCAAAAACATGTCAATTCATTAAGTTATTACCAAAAGGTTTTCAATACATTTATTATCAGAGCATTCCCAGGTCCATATCATAAAACATAAACGCGAGGAGCGGTACGATCACGCCTTCGCCTTGCCACGGTCTCCTGAAGAACCTGAAAAAAAATTTAACCACAACTGTAAGCCCGAAAGCTTAGTGAGATACCCCCAAAATACCAACCACATATACCATACACATAACATGCTATATCATAACGAATCGCAGAACAGCCATGCATATCGGGTCTATTGTGGGACTGGTCCGCCGTGTCGGGCCTTCAGTCCACCTGGTCCACCCTCCGAGTCCAGTCATGTCCCTCGAGTCTGCAGTGTGGTTGGTTTGCCCGTGTCGGGCCTTCAACCCATCTGGTCCACTCTCTGAGTCTAAAGTATGACCGGTCCGCCCGTATTAGGCCTTCAGTCGGCCTGGTCCACTCTCCGAGCCTCGGCACGTCTGGTTCGCCCTCGTAGGGCCTACAGCTTATCCGGACCGCTCGCTGGGCCTTCGGAACAACCGGTCCACCCTGGGTATCTTGGCCTACAGCACAAAGCGGGACCCGCCTCAACCCAACTCCAGTCCAAACAACCATATGCACATAACATACAATCATATAACAGTTCATAGTCCACAAACCGATCGAACAGATCACATAACATATCATTACCCTAACCGGGATACCGACCTAACCGGTCACTAGCATAGCATCACTCCACATATCGGGAAATTATCCTTAACCAGGTCTCTAGCATATACCATCCTGGCTACCATGATGCAGACATATCAAAGCAATAACGTAACAACCATATGCGAATCTCAATCCAATGAAGGGACGGCCTTGGTGCCTTAGACCCTGTCGATATAGTGAGGATAACTCACCTCGCAACAGTTGACTAAAGGATAAGATCACGCTGCTGCAACCTCCGACCTGAACTCCAACACTGTCAATACCCAAAAGACTGAATCCAATAAATACCAATAATTACCAAATTACCCCTGGAAGTCAACTGGTCAACCCTTGGTCAAAGTCAAAGTCAAAGTCTACCCCTGACTGACTCTACTCGACGAGTTAACCCGATGACTCGCCGAGTCCCCATACACAGAACCTCCTTCAATTCGAGACTTAACTCGCCGATTCATCCCTTGACTCACCGAGTCACAGCCTTCCCAGAAGAACTTGGACCTTACGACCAGACTCGCTGAGTCAAAGAACAGACTCGCCGAGTCTACGACTATCTTCAACCTACTCGCCGAGTTGTTCTTCCAACTCGCCAAGTTCCAGGCCATCTTCATCCAACTCGCCGAGTCTACCCATGTGACTCGCGAAGTACCACCGGGTCTGAATCCATACAGAGGCTTTCCAAGCCATGCAGATGATCCAAACCATAGATCTACCCCTCCTAAGGCCATCCATCACGTAAAGTGGAAAACTTTATGTGAATCCAAAGAGATCTAGACATTTTACCCTCTAGGGCTAGGGTTTGGGATATGATGACTTCACCAATCACTCAAGAACGGGGACTTTAATGCACTTAAGACCTTCTCCACTCCAGATCTGAGGTAGCAACCTCAGATCTATTCTTCAAACTCAAGATACCACAAGCTAAGCCTCCCATACATTCCAAGAATCATGAATCTAGAAGAATAACAGCCCAAGAACGAGATTATACCTCAAAAGGAAGCCCCAACAGCAATGAAATCTGAATCCAAGCAAAGCCCCTTGCTCCAAGCCTCCTAACTCCCCAAGATCTTCCTTCAAATCTCTTTTCCAAGGTTCAAATGCACTCCAATCCTTCACACTCGCGTTTTCTAGGGTTTTCTGGTCTCAAGGGAAGGTAAGGAGACTAGGAAGAGGGCATAATGTCCTTTATATATGGCTCATCCTCCGAAATTAGGGTTTTCTCTACTCAGCACCAACTCGCCGAGTCCAGCCGCCGAATCGCCGAGTTGGCCACTTAACACGCGACCAAAATTGCGACCATACTCGCCGAGTCCACCCATGGACTCGCCGAGTTGCCCTTCAAATTTACACTTTTAGCCCTTCAACTCTACTCTTGATATTTCTAGATGTTACAGTTTGGGTTCCTTATTGGGGCGGTGTAGGCTAGATTCTGATGGAGGAGGCTCATAAATCGAGATTCTCCATCCATCCTGGGGTAACGAAGATGTATCAAGATCTTCTCCATGGTTATGTTGGATTAGTATCTAAGTCCATAACTATTTTGGTATGTACTTTACCCGATTGTGAGCATGGTCCTTTTAGGTTGCCTTCACACTGGTGACTAGACATGATGATTATGGAGGAGAGAGGCTGGTTTATTATTAAGAATAATAAATTGGGGTATAAATATGATTTGTTAATATAATATATGAATAATATATTAATTTGGAATCATATGATTAATTAGTATTTAATCAGAAATTAGTTAGGAATTAATTTCGGGATTAAAGGAATTAATTAAAAGTACACGGGTTGTTTTGTAATTATTTGATAGTTGAGACTTTAGGCTATTAAATCATCTTTATTAAGGCTTGAATGAAAATCCTAGAAGGATCTAGGAGTTTTTGTCCAAGGGATTAAGGAAAGGAGTTCGTGGACTTGCTTAGGCCCTAAGCTAAGGGATTAGGATTTCCACCTTGAAACCCTAGTTAGCCTTAAGTATAAATAGCACCCTAAGGCACTAAATTCGGCCAACCCTTGGAGAAACCCTATTAGGGTCGAATTTTAGAGCCTATTTCCTCCTTTTCTCTCTCTCATATTCATCCTCTCACCGAAAGTGTGTTTGTGAGCCATTAGAGGTACCATACTTGTGGTACTTGCTTTCAAGAGCTAAATAAATTCAACGAACTAGTTGTTATTGCTATATAACAACAAAAGGTATGTATTATATTCTCCTTTGTGGATTTCTTAAATCATAGGAGTATCCCAGGTTTCCTTTATTGTTCATAAAGCTGTATGTCTAATAGTGAGAACATAGATCTAATTAGGGTTGCATGTACACATAGGATTGTTTGTATAGAACCCATCAGTGGTATCAGAGCCATTGGTTTTTGTTTTCAATTAGATTTGATACAAATGTATGAATATGACAATTAGGGTTTATGACTAATAAACCCTGGAGGCTTGATTTTCGAAATTAGGGTTTCTAAAACGTAGATTTCGAAAATTTTGGTAGGGTTTCCTAAACCTTTTTCTTTGGCCCCAAGATTTCGATTTTAGGGTTGTCTAAGCCTAGAATTTCGAAAGTTGCCTTGTCCTTAGATAGGATTCCCAAATTTTAGGGATTTGGATAATGCCATATCTTGTTATTATCCTTGATTCCTTATATAGATAATTAAAGATCTTATGAATTATCCCATTCCATAAATTTTCAAATCTTAAGGGATATGAGATTAGATTAAATTAATTGTTTAATTTAATAGATAATCCTACCAGATTTAATAATAAAAATTAATTGTTTAATATTGGATAATTATTAAATCAATGTTTTAATATTTAAAATTTAAAATTTAAGGGTTGAATTTTCGAAATTTTTGAATAAAATTAAAACCTAGTTTGTTTTGAAAAGTTTCAAAACATGCCCTCAAGTTTTGGAATTTAAATTGTTTGATTAAAAGGTTTGATTTTGAAAGTCTAAATTTTAAAACCCCTAATTTTGAAAAGTTCAAATTACACCCTTATGGTTTTGTTAAGTTAATTAAAAGTATAATTAAAGAGAGTTAATAAATTCATAATCATATGGTTTATATTTAATCAAATTAAAAGTGTAATTTATTAAATTAAACCACCTATTATTTTAAAAGCGTAAAATACACCCTTATACTATATATAACATTAAAAGTCTAATATTATATATGTATAACTTAAACTGCTTGTCTTACCATTATTAGGCCTCATTCACGAAGCCGATCTGTAGGGGGGGGGGAGGTAATAGGTTATGGCTTATAAAATGGCCGTTTAATGGGTGTCCACTCTCACCCACCGCTTCCTTGATTGCTGGAGGGTCGTTAGCCGAACGGGTAGGATAGGGCAAACCCTTTCCATTAAACGTATAATGATGTATAAAGTAACTAAATGTTTTTTACAAAATTCCCAATCTTAGTTACTTTAGGCAAAAGTGAATTGATGCAATTCCATGAAATTACACTTTGTGCCCTTGCGAAGACGTTAGTGTGGCGTGTGTGGTTAACCGACACACTAAACGGTTCTAAGCAAAGGTAGCAAAGGGCGAATCAATGTTTGTCATAGTTCGGTGGAGCGTGTGTGGTTAACCGGCACATCGAATATGTGACTGTAACATTGGGGGCACCATGTAAGTTTGCATGGTTATTCACACCCTGTTTTGTGATCATTGGCATCCCATTCACAAATTGAGGGGCATATCGAGATTTAAACATGCCATTGAAAAGTTCAATGAATCTTAAAGGATCTAGGAATTTTTCAATAGATTTAAAACCTAATTTTTTGTTTTTCATGGTGGAAAATTAGTGAATCATCATTCACTTACCTTCAAATGTTCCGCAATTTGGGTTACGACATCCATCTCCCAAGTTGTGGACTATTGTGTTGGGTCCTAGCCTTAATATCTCATTTGGATGATTTATTAAGGACTCTATCAATCAACTAACTTGATTTTTTTCTCCCATTTTGTAGATGTCAAAGTATGACAATTATGGTCTTCCCAAATCCCGTGGAATAAGCTTTCCACATGAAGATGATATTCCACGATTCGATCGAGGAACACGAGATCATGCTTCACTTCCTCCACCTCATCCACCTCCTCCAATTATTTTCCCTAACCCACAAGTACGAAGGCTTGAAAAGTTCAAGATCACTCATGCCCTTTTGGCAAGTAAACACGAAGATGGGAAACTTGTGTGTGCACACGTCTTAGAGATGAAGTCACACATTGATAGGTTAAGGATGTTGGGGGTCGAGATTTTAGGTGAGTTGGTCGTTGATTGGTTCCTTCAGTCACTTCCTGAATCATATAGTGAGTTTGTTAGAGAGTACTATATGATGGATCATGACGTGGCCCTCATTGATCTCACCTATTTGCTTATAGCTACTGAATCGGCAATGATTTGGTGTGCTCGTCAAGCAAATTTGTCTGGTAAATTAAAATTTAAAACTTCAATGGACATTGAAAATCCAGAAAAGGTAAACTCTGAGATTGTTCCTTGTGCCATTCCAAAAGGGTCTGTTTGCTTTTATTGCCAAAAGAAGGGGCATTGGAGACAAAACTGCCCTATTTACCTGAGAGATCTAAGAGATGGGAGAGTTAATATGTATGGCTCTGATGGGTTTTTAGCCATAAGAACATCCTATGTGCTCATGCAACCCTAATGCTTGGATCTAGGCTTCTCTATTGTACATGCAATTCATCCAAGACTATAAACCCTAGATCTAGTATATGATAATCAATATAACATATAAATTAGAGTTTAGATCATACCTTGATTGTTATGTAGCAATAACAACCTCAAATCCTTCTTGTATTGACTTTAGAAAGCTTAGAGTCACAAATGTCACTCCTCTAATGGTTCACAAACACCAAGAGCAAGAGGATGAAGAACAAGGAGAGAGGAGGCTGCCCAAAACGTGTGGAAACCCTAGAGAACAAGTTCACCATGTTTTCGGATGCTTAATCCCTAAGCAACCTATGGACTCCTTCCTTAAAGGCCTTAGGACAATTTCTAATGGGTTTCCCCATAGAATTCGTCCACCCCTTTAATATGAAGTCCATTAGCTCAATATTCAACTATCATACAATTGACAGTTCAAGTCCCTTAAGTTTAATTAATATCTTTTAGCCACAAACTTAATTCTTATTAATTCTTGACTAATATTAATTAAACAATATGATTTCTCCTTTAATATATTACTCTCATAATATATTAATAAATCATATTTAATCCTTTCTCTCCATAATTCATCCTATCAAGTTGCTTTGGTGAAGGCAACCCAAAAGGACCATGCACCATCGGGTCAAGTACATACCAAAATAGTTATGGACTTAGACACTAATCCAACAGTCTCCCACTTGGATAAGTCTAATAACTATTATGGGTATGACGACAGATCCTGATCTTCAATCGTAGCTTTCCAAAGCCGCTGTCAACTCTGATCTTATCAGATACGCGTGTCCTTTAGATAAACTTTAACTCAACGCTAGCTTGCACTCACTCACCAAATCACACACAACAATATATTTTATAACATTAAGTTACTGGTGCGTTTACATATTATCAATGTGCAACCGATTTTCAAGATACAACTTACACATCTCGGTTACAAGAATATAAGATATTATCATCTCACCAATCACTCTTGATAAAATCCATGAAGTGATCCAAGTGAGCGTGGGTTTAATCCATTGCTAAAATCATATTCATAAGCATTCATGAATGTTGCAGCAAACATTTTCTTATGTCTAATGCTCTTTAGACAATCCACACACCAATTCACGATAGTCTTCTTTCATATCTACTTCAAACATATGAACGACTGTGGCCCGTTCGAATAAGTTGACTGTTCTTAAATTATTCAAGAAGTCAAAACATACAAAGTGAAACACAAGAATAATACTAATCCCATATAGCCTCAAACCTTTGAGTATAAATAAAATACCTTTTATTTATCACCATATCGATTACTCATTATTTGTTGTTTCGGATAATCAACTTCTTACTTGAATTACAACACTTGTCCCATGCTCTCAGCATGCACACAATGTTTACCTATGGTTCTTACTTTGTGAAATGGATCAAATAAACACATTTCCAATCCTACTCATTTCACAACTCCTAATCCTTTTTTCACAAGTGAAAGAATATCAAATTCTTGCCACTTATAGTATATGTTAGATTCTAACATTTTATGCAATGATGCTTTTGTAATGTCACTGCACTAAGGTCACAATCACCTTTTCCAATGAATTACAAAGCTCTCTATCGGAAAATTGTTACAAGGCAATTCCATAGATGTGATGTCTCTCACTCAAAGTACATTCCTTTAAACATCCTTTTGCATAAAATTCTTCTAATCTAGACATAGATTCTCAATATCTAGCTCCCAATATGGAAACCTTTCCATACTTACCATATCACAACTCATTCTTAATAGAATCTTATCTATTCATAATAATGTCTATATGCTCCATCCAATATCATACTTCCAACTACTCACAAGCGACCAATCCTCGGCGAACTTTGGATTGTCCTTTGATAGTTGTTTAATTATCATAGTCAAAACCGATTCTTGTCCTTTTCCCTCTAAATGTGTTGGACATTTGGAAAATTTTAGAATGGTCAAATATTATAACATTTGCAATCGATACTATACCCGAAGCGTATGGGACACGATGCATAACGTCTTACATAAAGATATGATACTTTGCCATAATATTTTATGTGTCTCGTTCTTACCATTTAAGAACACACCATGTGTCCTCAACTAAAATTTTTAACATTTCATGACCTAAACCTTTAGATTTGAAACGAAGCATAATATTCTCTCCCTTAATTATAGCAAAACAACTATTCAACCCTTACAACTTTGCAAAGTACAACTCTTGTTTTCTATAAATAATATTGCTAAATTGCAATACTTGCCTTAATAATCATACAATCATAACATTTATGCTCCCACTATCATGATGATTATTATAAACATAACACTTATGCTCCCACTAGCTTTGACATGTATTTAGAAAACAGCTTAACTTACAGAAAAACAATACCTATTGAATTTCTTAAGTTCATATTTCTAATGCTTAATGCTTTGATAATCTTTTATCTAAGCTTATTAATCTCATACACCTTTATCCAAGATAGCTCATATGTGTGTCTTAAACAATTCAAACTAATTGCCAAATCTCACAATTCGAATTATGGAAAGGGATACCGTAACCATAATCAAATTTGAGAATACAATTTTACAATTGCTATCTTCGTAAAATCTCTCTTAGTGAAAGCATTTTCTCACAGTCATTTTCATGAAGGTGAAAATGTTATTACATTTAGAATTCAATGGTGTATGTGTTTCTATCCATGTGAATTTTTCAAAAAAACAAAGTTTACGACAAATTCAAACTCATATGGACCAAACTTTCTTAATCTTGATCTCTTGCCTTATGGTAACACGACTGCCCACCATGTCTTCCAAGTAGTTAAGCAACTCACCCTTTCCCATCAATGTACTTTACATTGATTAAGGTCCTTGCCTTTTATGCATTCAAATAAGAACTCATAGGGCTCACATGCATAATTAACTCGATTGGAACGACACATAAACAAGATAATGTCAACATGATAGGTTATGAACCTCAAGTCGTGTGCTAGTGATGTTCGATAAGGTTTATTTTGATTTGTTCTTGAAACCTTTCAATACCATTAAGACTCCCACTGACTCCTTGACATATAAGATTCTCTTGTCAATAAAACATTTCTTGACAAACAAATATTCAAGAGTTAGTGTAGTTTTTATCTAGACAAAACACTTCACCAAATTGGTCCTAGTTGATTTTTGTCTTATCCAAGACATCACAACTTTCCAATTTCAAATGTGCAAGAATAAGAAAACCTTTTCCATATTCTACATTTGATGAGTGTTATAAACCTTCTTAAGACTTGTCACTCAATGTCACAATCTTAACTCTAAGACTTGTTTTGGAACGAAGTATGATTGACTTCTGGATTTAACCATTTCTTCAATTCTTGATTCCTCTTCTTAGACATACAATTGTACTAAGACTCACTTAGAGGATCAATTGAGATATGGTTCTTAATCATCAAGACCTATCATAAAACATAATAAAAGGTACTCTCCCTTCTTCTTAGAATGGAGAAACTTTTATCTTTCTGCCTACTTGATTCTTCTTATTCGTTCTGCTATTGATTTAAACCTTTTCCAATCAATTAAGAATTACACTTAATCTTATAAGTATAATCATATTTACTTAAGCTTAGTAAATCATGACGAATATCTTTGTTATTCTTGTGGTGGACTTGATCAACACATAACCTTGTGTACTCGATCTCCTAGTCCTTCACTTGACACTTTGTCAACGAATTGGTCTAATTTCCAAATATGAACCTTCTCATTCATCATGAAATACTTGTTGTATGATTCCAAGTCTCTATCCAATTGAAACTTGGGCGATGAGAAACTTTCCCTATTTGGTAAATTCATGACATTTCCACAAATAACATAATTAAGAATCACATCCATTTGTTGTAGAAATATGTAAACACCAATTTTTCATAACGATTTCATTGCAAGGAAATGAATAAATAAATGGGACAAACCAAAATTTATTTTATTCATAAAAGCAGCGGAAATCATTTGTCCTTACAATGCAAAAATCAACTGAAAACTATGTAGTCAAAAGAAAAATTCCTAACAACTGTATCATAACTTTCTAAGGTCAAAATCTAATCTTCGAATCCATGCAATCGAGATCCATTTCTTCGTGATTAGATTCATCTTGCTCTTTCATCAAACTTCCTCTCTTTTTATTGATCCTGCAAAACATTCAAATGCAATCTTATCACATTAAGAATCAACGAATTAGGTAGTGGATTTTACCTGAAGCACAACCATACTCTTTGACTCTCCCATCTTCTGGACTCTTCAGGCTCTTAGTGCAGACTTGTATCCAACGACATTTCTCTTGGCAGCAAACGCAGGTCGGTTCTCCGAGAACATCCTCGGAAGCATGGTTGGTTGACTTTCCTAACAAATACGCTCCATTGCTTTGCCAAATCATTTTTGATTCAGCAGCAACGAGCATGTAAGTTAGGTCAATGAGGTTTTCGTCATGATCCATCATATAATACTTTCTTTTGAACTCATTATATGATTCGGGAAGTGACTGCATAACCCAATTCACAACCAACTTATCTGGGAATGACACACCTAATATTTTCAACCTATCAATGTGTGATTTCATTCCTAGAACGTGGGCACACACGGGTTTACCATCTTCATGTTTCATTTCCAATAGGGCTTTAGTGACATTGAACCTTTCAATTCTTCGATCTTGTGGGTTAGGGAGAACAACGGAAGGAGGAGGAGGAAGTGAAGCATGATTTCTTGTTCCTCGATCGAATCGTGGAATATCATCTTCATGTGGAGTGCTTGTTCCACGGGACTTGGGAAGACCGTAGTTGTCGAACTTTGACATTTACAAAACGGGAGAAAACATAAATTCAAGTTAGTTGATAGATTGAGTCCTTAATAAATCACCCAAATGAGATATTAAGGCTAGGACCCAACACAATACGCTACAACCTAGAAAAGGGATGTCGTAATCTGGTTGCAGAATATTTGAAGGTAAGTGAATGACAATTCACTAATTTTCCACCATGAAAAACGAAAAAAAATTGAAGTTTTAAAACTATGAAAACTCCTAGATCCTTTGAGATTCATTGAACCTTTTCAATGGCATGTTTAAATCTCGATATGCCCCTCTAGTTTGTGACTGGGATTCCGAGGATCACAAAGTGGGTGTGAATAACCATGAAAACCTACATGGTGCCCTCACATGTTACGGTCGCTTATTCGATGTGCCGGTAAACTACACACGCTCCACCGAATTATGACAAACATTGAGTCACCTTTTGCAACCTTTGCTCAGAACCATTTAGTGTGCCAGTTAACCACACACGCTCCACTAATGTCTTCGCAAGGGCACAAAGTGTAATTTCATGGAATTGCATCAATTCACTTTTGCCTAAAGTAACTAAGATTGGGAATTTTATGAAAGCATTTAGTTACTTTTATACTTCATTATACTTATAATGGAAGGTTTCTATCCTATCCTACTCGTTCGCCTAACGACCCTCCACTAGTCAAGAGTGCGGTGGGTAAGAGTGGATACCCATTCAATCGCCATTTTATAGGCAATTTCCTTAAACACCCCTTATAGACCAGCTTCGTGAATGAGGCCTACTAACGGTAAGACTGACTTTTACTCATACATATATATATATATATATATATATATATATATATATATATATATATATATATATAATGTTAGACTTTTAATGTTATATATAGTATATGGTGTATTTTACACTTTTAAAATACTATGTTGTCAAATTTAACATTTATGCTTTTAATTCAATTAAATTGTAAACCAAAACTTATGGATTTATTAAACCTCTTTTAATTATACACCTTAATTAATTAATAAAACCATAAGGGTGTGATTTGACTTTTCAAAACAATACTAGGGTTTTAGAATTTAATATTTCTAAATTAAACCTTTTAATCAACTATTAAATTCCAAAACTTTGGGGCAAGTTTTGAAACATTTCAAAACATTAGGGTTTTAACTATTTAAATTTCAAAAACAAAACTATTAAGTTCAAATTTAAACTATAAAACCTAAAGGGGAAAAATTGAAATTTTTTCATAGCACAAGGATCAAATAACAAATAATATAAATTAAACAATTAATTTCATCATTATCTATATTTGACCTAATTTCAATTTCTTGCAAAATAAGTTACCCCATTAATACAAATAATCAAACTTTATCAAATAAGGAAGTTATTATCTAAATAATTGGTAATTATCTTTTGTTTAATCAAGGATATACTCACAAATATGTTTAAAATCAAATTTTAATGATCTAGAACAGATAAGGCAAGTATCCATGAGTAAAACAGTAAGAAATCCCGAAAATAGCTCCATCAGACGCTCGAACTCGCTGAGTACCACACTATACTCGCCGAGTACATTGTGGTACTCGCCGAGTTCATCCGGCAGGGAGCTCAAAACTCGATTTTTCAACTTGAACAAACATACAAGGCATCAATACAATAGAAACCAATCAAGGCTCTGATACCACTGTTGGGTTTTTAGCCATAAGAACATCCTATGTGCTCATGCAACCCTAATGCTTGGATCTAGGTTTCTCTATTGTACATGCAATTCATCCAAGACTATAAACCCTAGATCTAGTATATGATAATCAATATAACATATAAATTAGAGTTTAGATCATACCATAATTGTTATGTAGCAATAACAACCTCAAATCCTTCTTGTATTGACTTTAGAAAGCTTAGAGTTACAAATGTCACTCCTCTAATGGTTCAAAAACACCAAGAGCAAGAGGATGAAGAACAAGGAGAGAGGAGGTTGCCCAAAACGTGTGGAAACCCTAGAGAACAAGTTCACCACGTTTTTAGGGCATAAGGGTTCTTTAAATAGTGAGGCTATTAGGGTTATTAAACAAGGAAACCCTAATTTGGATGCTTAAGCCCTAAGCAACCCATGGACTCCTTCCTTAAAGGCCTTAGGACGATTTCTAATGGGTTTCCCCATAGAATTCTTCCACCCCTTTAATATGGAGTCCATTAGCTCAATATTCAACTATCATACAATTGACAGTTCAAGTCCTTTAAGTTTAATTAATCTCTTTTAGCCACAAACTTAATTCTTATTAATTCTTGACTAATACTAATTAAATAATATGATTTCTCCTTTAATATATGACTCTCATAATATATTAATAAATCATATTTAATCCTTTCTCTCCATAATTCATCCTATCAAGTTGCTTTGGTGAAGGCAAGCCAAAAGGACCATGCACCATCGGGTCAAGTACATACCAAAATAATTATGGACTTAGATACTAATCCAACAAGCTCTACTTCAGGTAAAATTCATTAACCAACTCTTTTAAGTTCCTATTCTAGATTCTTAATACATGATGTGATAAGATTACATTTTGATAGATCGAAGAAAAGAGAGGAAACTTAAGGGAAGAAGTGAGTTGAATCTAATTGTGTAGAAATGGATTTCGATCGCATTGCTTGAAGATTAGATTTTGAGCTACTACTTGGAGTTAGAATAGATTGCTAGGAAATATGTAATAACATAGTTTTTCAATTGAATTGCATTGTAAGGACAAATTTTTCCGCAATAAAATAAATTTTGATTTTATCTTATTTATTTATCCTTGCAATGGCGTGTATGAAAAAAATTGATGTTTGAAGGTTTCTATTATTAGCAATAATGGATTTGATTCTTAATTATGTTATTTGTGGAGATGTCGAGAATTTACCAAATAGGGAGAGTTTCTCATCACCCAGGTTTCAATTGGACAGAAACTTGGAATCATACAACTTACTTGCGTGATGCATGAAAACTTTTATGTTTGGAAATTAGACTAATTCTTTGACAAAGTGTAAAGTAAAGGACTAGGAGATCGAGTACACTAGGTTGTGCGTTGATCAAATCCACCACAAAGAGAGATAAGATATTCGTCATGATTTACTAAAAGTTTAGTAAATATGATTGTACTTGTAAGATTAAGTGTAATTCTGAGTTGATTGAAAGACTTTCAATGAATAGCAGAACAAATAAAAAAGAATCAAGTAGGCAGAAAGATGAAAGTTTCTCTATTCTAAGAAGAAGGGAGAGTACCTTTTATTGTGTTTATGATAAGTCTTAATGATTAAGAACCATATCTCAATTGATCCTCTAAGTGAGTCTTAGTGCATTTGTATGTCTAAAAATAGGAATCGAGAATTGTGGAAATAGTTAAATCAAAAAGTCAATCATACTTCATTCCAATATCAAGTCTTAGAGTTATACTCCAAGATTGTGAATTGAGTGACAAGTCTCAAGAAGGTTTATAACACTAAAAAAATGTGGAATTTGGAAAAGTTTTCTTATTCCTGCACATTTGAAATTGTTAAGTTGTGTTGTCTTGGATAAGATAAAGACCAACTAGGACCAATTATGTTACGTGTTTTGTCTTGATAAGAACTACACTAACTCTTGAATATTTGTTTTGTCTAGAAAAGTTTTCTAACAAGAGAATCATATATGTCAAGAGGCCAGTGGGAGTTTTAATGATCTTGAAAAGTTTTCAAGAACTAATCAAGAATAAACCTAATCAACAATCACTAGCACACAACTTGAGGTTCGTAACGTATCGTGTTGACATATACTTGTTTCTGTGCCATTCTAGTTTAGTCAACTATGCATGTGAGTACTATGAGTTCTCAATAGATTGCATAGGGGTAAGGCACCTTGATTAAGGGAAAGTACATTGAATTGTAGGGGTGAGCTGCTCAATAACTTGGAAGCAATGGTGGGACCCTTAATGGCAAGAAATTAAGAAGAACAAGTTTTGTCCATTAGAGTTTGGATTTGTCACTAACATTATCTTGTGATTATGGTTATGAAAAATTCACCTGGATAAGAGCACATACACAATAAAATCTAAGTGTAATAAGGTTTCTCTCCTTCATGAAAATGATTGTGAGGAAATGCTTTCACTAAGAGAGATTTTGAAGATAGAATTATGTAATTTGGGTTTCTCAAATTCAACTATGATTACGGCATCCCTCTTCATAGTTCGAATTGTGTGAAATGGAAAATGGGTTTGAACATTTTAGACTTATAGCTATAAGTTCTAGAATCGTTTAGACACACACATGAATTATCTAAGAAAAGTTGTATGAGGTTGAGAAGCTTAGATAAAGTCTTATCGAAGCGTCTTAGTATTAGAAATATGAACTTAAGAAACTCATTAAGCATTTTTTTCCAGAAGTTTAACTATTTTCTGAATACATGTCAAAGCTAGTGGGAGCATAAGTGTTATGCTAGTATAAATATAACCATCATGTTAGTGGGAGCATGATAATTATGGTAAGTTGCAAGTTAGCAATATTAATGATAGAAAACAAGTGTTTGAAATTGCAAAGTTGCAAGGGTTGAAAAGTTGTTTTGCTATAATTAAGGGAGAGAATATTATACTTCGTTTCGAAATCTAAGAGCTTAGATCGGGAAATTTTGATCAAATTTAGTCAAATATATGAATTGCATTCTCAAAATTCGATTATGATTACGGCATCCCTTTTCTTAATTCGAGTTTTGAGAACATGGCAAATAGAAAATAGTATAGCAAAAGACTGATAAAGTATCACGTCTTTATGTAAGACATTATGCTTCGTGTTCCATACGCTTCGAGTATTGGATCGATCATATATGCTGTAATAATTGACCGTTCTAGAATTTTCCAAATGCCTAGAGCATTAAAAGGGAAAAAGGACTAGAACCGGACATGACTAAGTTAATTAAAGAACTATCAAAGGACAATCTAAGGTTCGCCAAGGATTGGTTGCTTGTGAATAGTTGGAAGTATATTATTGGATGGACCATACTGACATTATTATTACAAGAGTTGATAATGAGTTGTCATATGGCAAATGTGGAAATGTTTCCATATTGGGAGTTGGAAATTAAAAATCTATATGTCTAGATTAGAAACTTTTATGCAGAAGGATATTCAAAGGAATGTTCCTTGAATATGAGACTTCGTATCTATGGAATTGTCTTGCAAAAATATCCAATAGAGGACTTTGTAATTTCGTTGGTAATAGTCTTTGTGACTTTAGTGCAGTGACATTATGAAAGGATCGTTGGATAAAACGTTAGAATATAACATATTCTATAAGTGGCAAGAATTTGATATTCTTACACTTGTGATAAGGATTGGGAGTTGTGAAATGAGTATGATTGGAAATGTGTTCATTTGATCCATTTCACAAAGTAAGGACCATAGGTAAACATTGTGTGCATGCTAAGAGCATGGAACAATTGTAGTAATAATTCAAGTAATAAGTTAATTAACCGAAACAACAAATAATGAGTAATTGATATGGTGATAAATAAAAGGTGTTTTATTTATATTAAAAGGTTTGAGACCATATAGGATTAGTATTATTCTTGTGTTTCACATTGCATGTTTTGACTTCCTGAATAATAAATTATTTTAGAATAATCAAATTATTCGAATAGTCCACAGTCGTTCATATGTTGGAAGTAGGTATGAATGAAGACTGTCATTAATTGGTTGTAGATTGTCTAAAGTGTTTTAGACATAGCAAAGGTTTTCTGCAACGTTCATGAGTGCTTATGAATATGATTTTGAGCATTGGATTAAACCCACGCTCACAAGAATCACTTCATGGATTTTATCACCAGTGATTGTGAGTCGATAATATTATATATTCTTGAAACCGAGACATGTGAGTTGTTATTTGCTGGTCGGTTGCACATTGATGATAAGTAAACACACCAGTAACTTGGTGTTATAAAACTTATTATTGTGTGTAATTCGATGAGTGAATGCAAACGAGCATATGAGTTGAAGTTTATCCGTTCCTTTTACCCAAAGTGGGATAAAAGCGATATATGTGGGCCCCTCGATGATTTAGTGATGACACCCTAAGCGCTTCGCCAAGCCGGGACTAATTTGATGTGTTCAATTGTAGTCTGTTGTCAGTCGTCATAAATCGAAAATCAGGAAACAACATATAGACTGAGAGATTGATTTCAATCCATGTCTCACGTCTATGCAATATCAAGAATGGAGGAATATATGATTCCTTATCTAAAGGACACGCTTCTGATACGATCAGAGTTACCAGCGGCTTTTGAAAGCTACGATTGCTGATCAGGTTTTGAAGTCATATGCAAAATAGTTATTAGAGTTATCCAAGTGGGAGACTGTTGGATTAGTGTTTGAGTCCATAACTATTTTGGTATATACTTGACCCGATTGTGAGCATGGTCCTTTTGGGTTGCCTTCACACTGGTGACTAGACATGATGATTATTGAGGAGAGAGGCTGGTTTACTATTAAGAATAATGAATTGGGGTATAAATATGATTTGTTAATATATTATATGAATAATTTATTAATTTGGAATCATATTATTAATTAGTATTTAATCAGAAATTAATTAGGAATTAATTTCGGGATTAAAGGAATTAATTAAAAGTACAGGGGCTGTTTTGTAATCCAAAGTGTTTTGTAATCCCTTTCTCTCTCTCATATTCATCCTCTAACCCAAAGTGTGTTTGTGAGCCATTAGAGGTACTATACTTGTGGTACTTGCTTTCAAGAGCTAAGGAAATTCAAGGAACTAGTTGTTATTGTTATATAACAACAAAAGGTATGTATTCTATTCTCCTTTGTGGATTTCGTAAATCATAGGAGTATCCTAGGTTTCCTTTTGTGTTCATAAAGTTGTATGTCTAATAGTGAGAACATAGATCCAATTAGGGTTGCATGCACACATAAGATTGTTTGTATAAAACCCATCAGATTATTGGTGGCCCTGAATGAAGTGGGACATAGCATGTATGTGGAGCGGTGCTTGACTTGCAGGAAAGTCAAGGCCGAGCACCAGCGACCTCATGGCAAGATGCAACTATTGGAGATTCCCGTATGGAAATGGGAAGACATTACTATGGATTTTATCGCAAAGCTTCCCAGGACCGCATGTGGAGTAGATTCTATTTGAGTCATTGTGGATCGGTTGACCAGGAGTGCGCATTTTATCATAATTCAGGAGAGTATATCGACTGAGCAGTTAGCTGAGATCTACATCAGGGAGGTGGTAGCTTAGCATGGGGTGCCGGTTTCTGTGATTTCTAAAGGAGATATGAGGTTCACTTCCAGATTCTGGAAGAAATTCCATGACGAGATGGGTATTCGTCTACATTTCAACACAACTTTCACCCCCCAGATAGACAGGCAGAGTAAGAGGACGATTCAGACTCTAGAGGATATGTTATGCGTGTGTGTTTTAGATTTTGGTGGGAGTTAGGATACGTATCTTCTGTTAGCAGAATTTTCGTATAACAATACTTACTACGCGAGCATAGACCGGCCTCCCTTCGAGATGCTCTACGGGAGGAAATGAAGGACCCCAATTTGTTGGGACGAGGTCCTTTAGAGAGTCATGGGGAGTACCGAGGTGGTACTCAAGACAACTGAGATGATCCAGTAGGTCTGGAGCAGGCTCCAGACTGCTCAGAGTCGGCCGAAAAGTTACGCCGATAGGACTTGGAGTTTTAGGCCAGGATATGGTTCTTCTAAAGGTGTCACCTTGGATAGGTGTCATCCGCTTCAGAAAATGGGGCAAACTAGGCCCCAGGTATATTAGACCGTTCAGGGTTATTGCCCGGGTGGGCACGGTGGCGTATTGGTTGGACCTTCCGGAGGAGATTAGGCAGATCCATAACACTTTTCATGTATCGCAGTTGCGGAAGTGCATAGCCGATGATGCCATGGTGGTTCCTTTAGAGGATATTCAGGTGGATGGTTGCTTAAACTACATTGAGTGACCGGTAGCTATTCTCAATAGGAAGATGAAGGATCCGAGGAACAAAAGGTTAGAGCTAGTGAAGGTGCAATGGCAACACCGCAAAGGCTCATAATGGACTTGGGAGCTGGAAGATGAGATGAGGGAGCACTACCCAGAGCTATTTCCGATCGTAACATACTTCGAGGATGAAGTCTGAGACAAGTGGGGGAGATTTGTAACGCCCGGTTCCTGGTATGTATTTTAAATCATAATTTATTTACTTTTGTAGAGGATCTCAACAAGTTGGGATCCCTAGACTTGTCGAGTAGAGACGATTTGGGACGCGGGTTAATTAACCTACTTGATGAGTTGGGAAGCCTCAACTTGATGAGTATGTTAGCATAAATGAAACCCTAATTTTCAGGGTTTTGTACCCTATTTAGTATAAAAAAGCATTTTAGGCTACTTTCCTAAAATAAACTAGTGCTCGTGTCTAAAATATAACAGACACACATCTCACAATTTCACTTAGCATTCTAAGTTTAAGTTTAGAAATCGTGCAAATTCCTAGTTCGCTTAAACTAATGCTCTAATACCAACTGTGACATCCCCAAAATCACGACCATAAAAGACCAGTTTAATTTATGCTTTTAAAATAATTTCGAAGTAATCCTTTGATTTAAAAGAGTTGCGGAATTTGTCCCTAAAACAGTACATGATAAAATAAGGTTTATCAAAGCATTTCTTAAAGAAATGTATTTTCATTATTTATCAAAGCTCGGGATGTCATGTTCCGATACAGACACATAAGCATAAATAATAAAACATAGACCTTATACGGTTACATACAACTACTGGTCTATAAACAAAAATATCTTCACAAGTTCTCCAACTTATGCTCTCGTGCCACTACCTGTAATACAAAGAAACTGAGTGGGCCAGGCATGGGAGCCTGGTGAGCATATAGGGTTTTTAATCCACAATAAATAAGTATATTTAATTTCACCAACCAACAATAATCCGATTACCCATTCCCGTTATCCTCACTTTACGTCCCTAAAACAACAACTATCACAAGGGACCTAGTCTAGGAATTTTCCTCAGGACGGACATTACTACAAAAGGGCTTCCTCAACAATAAATGTCCTAAAGGCAACCATGAGGGGATAGAATACAACAAATGAACACCCAAGTTCACTACACCTACAGGTTATGAGCCTGCTAGCGTTCCACTAAATTGTCTAGAAAAGTTCATGGTTGTCATCCATATTATGCTGGATGACTAGATCACAACCACATCAAGGCCTCTCATTATTTTTATTTCATCACACATCACTTATCTACCCATGTTTTACCCAACATATTTCTAGATACAATTTACTTGTTTATATACAGCTTAAAACCTGTATAACATATTCATTCAATACTCATACCACATAACAAATAGTATATAATCACATAGCATGTATTTCATAGAGTATAATTCATATATGTGTATTATTAGAAAGCAACTACACACTTACTCATATTATATATATCTAATACATTCATCAATACTTGTATTAAAATCGTGTATATGAAAGGTGTGACGACCCGAAATTTATTCCGTCATTTTTAACCCTTTCTTCCGTTAATAAGCCTCGTGTTATTTAACTGTCCGTTAACTTTTGTACTGGTTAATTAATGTGGGACTTTTATAATGACTTGTTAAGGGTTGAAACAAATTAGAAACACCCTCGGTAATCCTTTGAAAAGTTTTAGTTTCAACCAAGTCAAAATACGACTGTTTAATCGGGTGCGACCAAAAAGCCCCGTTTAACAGCAGTATCGGGTAGATTCCCACTGAGCCCCAACTCAAACCCCTATATAAGGGTGAGTGGAGTCCATTAGAGACTTTTTCACTCTCTCTCCACTCTCTCTCTCTCTCTCTCTCTCTCTCTCTCTCTCTCTCTCATTCCAACTTATTTTCGAGCCAAAAACGTCTGTTTCGAGCCCCAAACGAGTAAGCAATCTACCCTAACGTGTTGTATAGCTTAGCTAGCATACAAATTCGTGTTTAAAACATCAAATAGGGGTAAATTCATGTGTTTACGGCCCAAGAACACTCTTGGAACGTGAACATCATTTAATGGGGTTTTTAAGCCCCAAAACCCCTCTAAACTACCCTTAAGGCTTAGATATGGCTAAATGACTTATGGAAACAAACATAGAACACATTTAACTTAACTTTTGGGGAGTAAATTTGATTTTACTACCCAAGAAGTTGCTTGGGCCGTAAACTCCTCTTCATGGGGAGTAAACTCAAGTTTAGGTGTTAGAAATGCCCCTAAACACCTCCTATGGCCTTGGAAAATGTCTAGAAGCAAACTCCATTGTATTAAGGACATTAAACATCAATTAAACCAAGTAAATAGGAGTTTACGGACGTAAACCCCCTTAGGAAAGGTCCATGGGCCGTAAACTCCTAAAAGGTGCCCAAATGATGCCCTAAACTCCCCATTTGTCTTGGAAAAATACTTAGGATTTTATTCTCTATCATTTAAGCCCTTAAAACATCAAAAGAATATGTACATAGGAGCTTACGGCCATAAACTCCTTTTTTGGGGCTGTAAACTCCTTAATTGGTCCATTTGATGCCTTAAATCCATTCATACAATTTATATTTGGACCTAGCAAAATTCCACAAGTGATATAAGAAATTTTGGCATCCTAGAACACCCTCACCATGAGTTTATGGCCGTAAACTCATGGGGAGTTAGTACCTGGGCCGTGAACTCTATAAAGAGTTTACTCTTGAAGAGTAAACTCCCTATTTAAGCCATACACACCCTTAGATGTTACCCGGGACACTCCAAGCACTTAACCAAAGTGTTTTCCGCACTTTAGGATGCGTTAACGTAATTAATTAGTATTATATTTACTAATTGTATGTAAACAAATGTTGTCATATGTTAATAGGTCACTAAGTGTGTTCAAGTCTTTACTTGACACCGAGCACCCAACCAGCACCTTCGTCGGATCCACTTACAACAGGTGAGTTCATACCCTTGAATTAACCTTTTAAATGTTTTTACATGCTTTTATAGGGGGGGGGGGATACAAGTTAAACATGCCGGTTATCATATCAATCACATGTGATTGATAACCCGCATGCACAAGGATTCATTACACTATCAACTGTGTTACCAAGTATGATACTATAAATGGTTTTTCTAAAACGTCTTTATGTGTTCAAAGCTTTTCTCAAATTGCCTCTTGTGTTGTATGTTTTATTTCAAAATCTGTTACAACAACATTTTAAATAAAGGTTTCCTCTACCTTATCAAGGTTACAATCAAAACCTGTTTATGAATGATTTTCTTAAAGTATAATGGTTTTCCAAAGATTTCATCAAAGTTTTCTCCCATGTTTTTATACTCCTACTTTGTTAGATACTACTACTTTGTTATACTTCTACTTAGTTAATGCTCCTACTTAGTTAAATGCTACTACTTTGTTAACACTTTTACTTCACAATACACTTTTACTTCACGATACGCTTTTACTTCACAATACACTTCTACTTCACGATACGCTTATACTTCACGATACGCTTATACTTCACGATACGCTTTTACTTCACAATACACTTCTACTTCACGATACACTTTTACTTCACAATACACTTCTATTTCACGATACGCTTTTACTTCACAATACACTTCTACTTCACGATACGCTTCTACTTCACGATACGCTTCTACTTCACGATACGCTTCTACTTCACGATACGCTTATACTTCACGATACGCTTATACTTCACGATACGCTTCTACTTCACGATACGCCCCTACTTGTTAACACTTATACTTTGTGAAACACTTCTACTTCGTTAAACACTTAAACTTCGTTAAATGCTTCTACTTAGTTAAATGTATGCCTGTGCTTGTATAAGTTATATAAGTAATGTTTAAAGGACTTAGGAAGGTTAGTTCGCTCTATTTCCTTTTCTTCGTTGAGATGTGGTCTGGTGGGATCGGATATCCATCCGAAAGTCATTTGATCATTAGTTATACTTTATGTATACAAGCATAGACATATAGGTTTACATCGGTCATTTCAGTTGCGGGTCTCTATCACTTGTCCAGTATTTTACACTAGATCTCACTATTCGAGATGCATCTTTAGGACACGGCCTTCTCTGTCGTCTAGTTGGTAACCAGAGTCTCTTGTAGGGAGAGCGGGCATTATGTGTATAGATCTATACGGGATTGACACCCCCGCACCCTGACTGCTAGCTACAGTCCACGGCCTACCAAGCCCAAAGGGTGACAAAGGTCACATTATTTCCGACGCTTGCAGGGCGTCAAGTTCTCTAGTGTCTATCAGTATGGTTACGAGTATCTCGGGGTTATCTTATAATTCATGGCCTTAAGGTATTGGAAATTAACACTGTATTCACTGTTTCTAGACCTTGCTAGACTTATCATTCATTTAATACTATCTGGGGTCTGTATTCACTGTTTTAGACCTTGCTAGATGTATCATTCATTTGATATTGTCTGGGGTCTGTGTCTCCTCTTGTTAGACTGAGTCAGGTGCGTCGTTCATTCGATACTCTCCTGGAGTCTATGATTTCTTTTGCCTTAGTCAGCAGTCTTTACTGCTGAGGCATATGTTGTTTTCCCTGATATTCTTCTACTTTCTTTACAGTCAAGACCTATTTTGATAATGATAGTGTTAAGGGAAAAATCACTTTTTACAACAACATAACTCCATCCAGTCTTGGTAGAAGACTGCTTTTAAAATTAGAAAATATAGGATTTTCTGGGAAGGACTCTAATTCACTGTGTACTCTAAAACTACTACTTGTATAAAGTTATTTGAATTAAAATGACACTAAATACTTATGAGCTCACTAGCATTTGTAAAAATGTTGATACTCGCTTTCAAATAACTTGTATTCTCAGGTCAGCAATAGACAGATACATCCCAGGAGATTTTAGTGAAGACAGTTTAGTACCAAGCTGCACCTATATTATTACTTGTATTACTTTGATGATGTAATGTAATGTAAACCATGTAAAACTATTACTATTAATGCAATGGTTGTTGTACTTTGATTACTATATTGCATATGTTGTGATACTTGACATGACGTCATCCACCCCAGAACGTTTCCGCCATTCCGGTTTTGGGGTGTGACAAAAGGGACTATGCACTCACTTGATCAAAAGATGATTGGGCAACACTACAAATTGTAGAAGTAGTATTGTTCGGTGAAAATGGAAGGTCTTCACACACCGGGCTTCTCGCAAGCAGAGCTTCAGCTCGGAAACCCTTTTCTTCTCAAGATCTTTTGTGCTTCATGACTCGCTTCAGTTCTCGGGATAATACCGGGGCTTTGAGGGTGCTTTAAGAGGGCTAGAGAGGGTATCGAGAGTATGGGAGTAAGTGAATTAGCACCCATGGCTAGCTGCCCTTCGATTTCTATTTATAGGGCCATTTTTATGGATTCACGTCGTGAATCTCAAATATTCACGTCGTGCGTTCAATAGTTATCAGGTACATTATCGCAACTTGCATCTGTCGGGATCCAGAAGTCATAAATACCGAGTTCATGTCGTGAACATTATATTCACGTCGTGAGCTCTGACACAGCTTTGGGGTTCGCACCCAGAACTTCATAAATTCATAACTTTCGCATACGAGCTCCGTTTTCAACGTTCTTTTTTTCTGCGCGTAGGTAAAAACATGATGTATAACTTTCATTTAGATTTCGTCGAATAATTTTGAATTTAATTTTTATTATATTATTTTTAGTAGGTCAGGACAGGAAAACTCCGTTAGAAATTCATAACTCGTTCGTCTGGTGTCTATTTCCATCTGTCTTACTTCTGTTGCACCACTATCGATGAGATCATCGATTCTCATTTAGAAAGTTTTGGCTAGATATCACTTGATCTCAAATTCGAGTTTCGGGCTGCATACTGCTACGTCGAAACTTCAGAAAGTCATAACTTCCTCATAACCGGTTGAAAGAGACCGTAGGATATTATATGGTAGTGGTAGGGGTGAAATTGTCCACATAACCGGTTGAAAGAGACCATAGGATATTACATGGTAGTGGTAGCCCAACACCTAAATATGCAATACAGTATGTGATCTGTGCTTTTAGTGCATTCGTATGGCTAAGAAGAGGAATCGTGAATTGTTGAAATGGTTAAATCAAGAAGATGAGTCATAATTCGTTCCAAAAACAAGTCTTCGAGTCATACTCCAAGATTGTAACCTTGAGTGATATAATCTTAAGAAAGGTTTATAACACTCATCAAATGTAAAGTAAAATATTTTTGCACTTCTACATTTGAAATTGGTAAGTTGTGATGTCTTGGATAGGACAAATACCAACTAAGACCAATTATGTGAAATGATTATCTTGATAAGAATCCGCACTTACTCTTGAATATTTGTTTGTCAATGAATGTTTCATGACAAGAGAATCTTATATGTCAAGAGGTTAGTAGGAGTCTTAAAGATATTGACAAGTTTCAAGAACTAATCAAGAAGAAAACCTATTGTTTATCACTAGCACATGAATTGAGGTTTCTAACCTATCGTGTTGACATATTCTTGTTTCTGTGCCCATTCTAGTTAAAGTTGACTATGCATGTGAGCTCTATGAGTTCTCAATTGTTTGCATAAGGAAAAGTACCTTGATCAATGAAAGTTTCATTGATCAGTCAGGGTGAGCAGCTTAACAACTTGGAAACAATGGTAAGCCCTTATGCTGCCAGGTGGCAAGAAATTAAGATTAAACATGTTCAGTCCATAAGAGTTTGGATTGGTGACTAATCTTGTCTTATGATTATGGTTATGACAAATTCACATGGATAGGAACACATATACCATAAAATCTAAGTGTCATAAGGTTTCTCTCCACTTCATGAAAATGATTGTGAGGAAGCGCTTTCACTGAGTAGTTTTTAAGAAGATAGCAATTGTAATATTTGCATTCTCAAATTCGATTATAATTAGGGCATCCCTCTTCATAGTTTGAATTGTGAGAAATAGCAAAAGGTCTGAACATTTGAGACTTATTGTCATAAGTTCTAAGATTGTTTAGATACACATGTGAGCTGTCTAAGGAAAGGTGTATGACTTTGTGAAGCCTAGATGAAGTCTTATCAAAGCATCTCGTATCAAAAATATGAACCTTGGAAAGGAAGTCAATAAGTATTGATTTCTAGAAGTCCATCTGATTTCTGAATACATGTTAAAGCTAATGGGGGCATAAGTGTTATGCTAGTAAGATAATAATTACTATGCTAGTGGGAGCATAAGAATTATCGTAAATATTGCGAGTTAGGAATGTTAATTATAGAAAACAAAAGTTTCAATTCGCAAGTTAGAAATTTTGAAAACTTGTTTTTGTATAATTAAGAGAGAGGAATTCATACTTCATTTCAAATACAAAAACTTAGATTGTGAGATTTTAATCAAATTTAGTCAAATATATATGAATGTTATGTTGGAATGGTTCAACGTAAGGAAATTCTATATATGGAAATCGCAATTGCGTTTTCAAAATTCGATTATGATTACGGCATCTCTCTTCATAATTCGAATTATGAGAACATGGAAAATAAAAATATTGTAGCAAAATACTGGTCAAGTATCATGTCTTTATGAATAGTGTCCAATATGCTTCGGGTATAGGATCGATTACATGTGCTATAATATTTATACGTTCTAAATTTTCTGAATGCCTAGGGCGTCAAGAAGGAAAAAGGACTAGAACCAGATATAACAAAAGTGGTTAAGAACTGTTAAGGACAATCTAAGGTTCGCCAAGGATTGGTCGCTTGTAGTTGGATGTATAAAAATAGATGGACCATATTGACATATTCTGAAAAGAGGCAACTCTTGTTCAGAAGCGATAGTCAAAATGGGAATATGGGAATATTTCCATAAGTGGAATCTATTCATTAAATCTTTGTAAGATTAGAAAACTTAATGAAAGAAGGATGTTTAAAGGAATGTACTTTGAATTTGAGACTTTGCTTCCTTGGAATTGTTTTGCTGTCAATTTCCATTGGAATACTTTGTAATGTATGTTGCCAAGTCTCAGTAACTTGTGTGCATATCCATCACAAGAGGATCATTTCATATAAGTTTAGAATCTAATAGATTATAGTAAATGGCAAGAATTTGATATTCTTACATTTAAGGTAAGGATTTGGAATTGTGAAATGAGCATCATTGAAATGTTTTCAATTGATCTATTTCACAAAGTAAGGACCATAGATAAATATAGTGTGCATGTTGAAGCATGGGATGACTATTGTTTTAATTCAAGTATTAAGTTGATTATTCGAAACATTATACAATGAATGATGAGTAATCAGTATAACACTCAATAGTTTTGGGGTCATATAGGATTAATATTATTCTTGTGTTTCACTTTGCATGTTTTGACTTCCCGACTAACTAGGTTATTCAAACCATCCACAGTCGATCATAATTTGGAAGTAGGTATTGAGGAAAAACTGTCATGAATGGGTCTATAATTCGTCTAGGTGTTTTAGACATAGTTGTAGTGTTCATGAGTACTCCAGGAATAAGATTCGAGTATTGGAATCAACCCATGTTCATTTGAATCACTTCATGGATTTTATCACGAGTGATTGTAAGACGGAAATATCTTATATTCTTGAAAGAAAGATATACGAGTTGTAATTGCGAGTCGGTTGCACATTGATGTATGTAAACACACCAATAACTTGGTGTTATAAAACATATTGTTGCGTGTAACTTGGTGAGTAAGTACAAGCAAGCATTTGGGTCGAAGTTTATCTGTTCCTTTTACCCCATGTGGATAAAAGCGATATATGTGGGCCCCTCGATGATTTAGTGATGACACCCCTAAGTGCTTGGCCAAGCCTGGACTGATTTGATTTGTTCAACTAGTCGGTTGTCATAAATCGGAAATCGGAAAACAACAGATGGACAGAGAGAATGATTATAATCCATGTCTCAGTCCATATTATATCTAGAATGGAGGAATATATGATCCCTTATCTAATGGACGCATCATTGACTAGGTCAGAGGTTGATGGCGGATTTTAAAAGCTACGATTACTAGTCGGGTTGTGGAGTCGTACTTGCAATAATAGTTATTAGACTTATACAAGTTGGAGACTATTGGATTAGGTGGCTAAGCCCATAACTATAATTGGTATGTACTTGACCCGAGAGTAGCATGGTCCATTTAGGTTGCATATCACCATGACAATTTGATAGGATGGACCTTTGAGAAAAGGTTATTTGTGATTTGTTAATATATAAGAAGTTCTAATATATTAATATGAAATCATATGATTTAATTAGTATTGATCAAGAATTAATTTGGAATTAATTTTGTGATCAAAAGAGACTAATTAAATGTAAGGGGATTGATTTGATAAATCATTTATTCTTATGGTGTGGGCCAATGATCCATGATTATTTAGGTTGGGCTAAACCAATGTTACAACCCATGGATGATCAATAGGGGTTTAAACCCATGGAGCCTAAGGAATATGGAAGGTCACACACATTAAGGTTTACATGGTGTAACCCTAATCTTGCCACACTATATAAGATGCCCTTTAGCATCCAAAATGGCATACTAGTGATCCTTGGAGTTCCATGAGCCGATTTTGGTGCAAGAAATACTCTCTCAAAAGTCTCCTGTGTTCTAGGTGTGTTGTGATTCCATTTGAGGTTCAACACTTAGGGTACTACGTTCTTAAATGCCAAACTTAAGAAGTTCTACAAGATACAACACAAAGGTAATTCTATAACTCATTTTTATGTTAATCATGTCCTTTCCACGCTAGTTGTAGGCTTAATGCTTTGCAAATAATATTGCATGAATAATTAGAGAAAACATAGATCAAAAGCATTAAGGGTTGTATGCGCAACATAGGATGTTGTAGTGTACCAAAGCCCAACATTGGTATCAGAGTCATTGCTTGTGTTATATTATATTTGATGCTTGTTTATTTTTTCAATGCTAAAAAATCGTTTTTTTGGGATCTTCCTGATCACTACGAGGTGGTAAAAATTACCACGAGGTTGTGACTATTTAGTGGGCAAAATTTTCAGTTTTTTGGGCTGTTTTGGATTAGGATCATTACCACAAAATGTTTTTGTTCATAAAATTTGATTTTGTTGCTATGGTAATGATTATCCGCATCCAAATAAAATATAATTGTCATAGTTTCAAGATTTATATTAGTTAATAAGATAGGCTAATTTCTTGCGAGTGGTTGATATGAATTATCTTGACTTATGAGTTTAATTAGATCATAGATATATTATTTGATAATTTACGTTAGTTAAAAAAAATATGATCTAAATGCCCTTTATGAACTCCATAACTTTCCCTCAAGTTATGGAAAATGAAAAGTCTTTCTTTTAAATGTTTTTAAAGTCTTCCATAACTTGTCCTCAAGTTATGGAACTTGAAACGTTTTTCATAAAAACCATATTAAACTCATAAGTTATTGTAACAACCCAAAATACGACCCAAATTTTTGTTTTAATATTACTAAAAATCACATCCTCAAATGTCATATATAATAAAAACCATGGAAGGAGTAACTAGGAAGTCATAGTAACTGTGTCAAACAAAAACTATATCAATCATATCAAAATATCTCAATAGAACCCCCAGGATAAAACTGAAGCTGTGGTGTGTGCGATGCCATCAACATTAGCTTTTCCCCTTGCTAGTGGAAGTACCTGAAACCAAAACTGAAACTGTAAGCACAAAGCTTAGTGAGCTCCTCCAAACTACCACATACCATACAATAACATATAAACAACTATTGGGCCTTGCCCACTGCATCGGACCCAAGTCCGGAACTAACCAGGGCCTTGCCCTCTGCATCAGACCGAAGTCCGAAAACTGCATCGGACCGAAGTTCGAAAATGACTAGGACCTTGTCCCCTACATCGGACCGAAGTGCGGAAACTATCGGAACATAGCATAGCATAAACATATCAACTAGCATGAACACATATACTGCATACTATATCGGAGTAGAGTCCGGAACACATAACACAAAACATGCTTAAATCACAAAGACATCAAGCACTCTAACTACTGCGTCGGACCAAGGTCCGGAACTACTGCTAACTAAATGGGTCGGTATTGTGGCCATAGACGTATTCCTACTGGAAAGAAAAACTCACCTCGTAATGCTGGCTGCTGAGATGCTAACTCTAAAACTGGCTGACTGATGCTCTGGAACTCTCCAGCTACAAATCCCAAAAACACTAGATCATGTACTGATAAATTCCCTCAGGGTAAAATGAGTATTTTACCCCTGGTCAAAGTCAACTCCCTGGTGAAAGTCAACTTTCAGTTGATCGCACTCGCTGAGTCAGGGTGTAGACTCGTCGAGTCTCTCCATCACTAGATCTGACTCTAACTCACTGAGTCCCTTCCCCACTCACTGATTCACCCTAAAATCTCAAATTAGTGAAAAATGGGGACTCACGACTTGACTCGTCGAGTCTGAAGAACATCTCATCGAGTCCTAAGCATGCAGATTCGATACAATCGATTCTAATCCACTTCAGTGCATCTAACTCGTAGATCTAAGCTCCTGGGACTATCTGAACATGTAAAGTTGCTAACTTTACATGTAACTAAGAAGAAATGAATCAATAACACTCAAACTTTACTATTACGGGGTTAATAAGCCAAAACAAAGCCATGGCTGCCAAAAATGTGATCTCCTTGAGCTTGTGGAGCTCAAGAGAGGCTAGATCTGAAGTATGACTCGGTCATAAGGCTTTATCACAAAGGATTTGGGGGTTTTGAGTTTAAAACCAACAATTTGGGGACAAACTGGATCTATTAGCTCCATAAACAAGACGGAAACTTTATTACCAGAAAAGATGACCATAAAGGAGTGTATTCTGGATCTACTTCTTCTTCCTTGAGCTCTTCAACCTTCTCCTTCTTCTACTTTCTCCAAAATGTACCAAAAGTTCCTTCATAAGGCAAAGAACACTCACACACACTTCAAGGAGGCTAGGGTTTGATAAGGAACACTTGGAGGGTGATGGAGGCTGGGTTGGGGTGAAAAAGTTTTTTAAATAGGGTGCCAACCCTTGAAATTAGGGCTTCATCCAAACAGGAAGACTCGCCGAGTCCCAGCATACGGACTCGTCGAGTAGCCAACTTAAATAACGTGAACATCCCGTCTCTACTTGATGAGTTGGGCTACTGACTCGTTGAGTACCCCTTAAGAAATGAAAAACACTTTATTTAAATCACATACCAGAGATGGGGTGTTACAACTCTCCCCCACTTATCTTAGACTTCGTCCTCGAAGTCTGCTGCTGCTGAATCTAAAAATAACTCTGGTTAATGCTCCCTCATATCCTCCTCGGTCTCCCATGTCCACTCTAAACCTTTTCGGTGCTGCCACTACACCTTCACTAATTGAACCACCTTGTTCCTCAAGCTCTTCGTCTTCCGATCTAAGATCGCAACTGGTCTCTCGATATAATTCAGGCTGCTACCAACCTGAATATCCTCCAAGGGTACAACTGTTGACTCGTCCACCAGACACTTTCTCAACTGAGAAACATGGAAAGTGTTGTGGATCTAGCTAAGCTCTACTGGGAGATCCAATCAGTAAGCAACCCGATCCACCTGTGCCAAAACCCTAAAGGGACCAATAAACCTGGGGCCCAGCTTGCCCCGCTTCCGGAACCTGATAACACCCTTCCATGGCGATACTTTCAGGAGAACCATTTCGCTTACTTGAAATTCCAAGTCTGAACACCTCCTATCGGCGTAACTCTTTTGCCGACTCTGCGCAGTCTGCAGTCTACTACGGACCTACTGGATTAACTCTGTTGTCTTGAGCACCACCTCAATGCTCCCGATTCGCTGATCGACCTCGTCCCAACAAATCGGGGGTCCTACACTTCCTCCCATAGAGCATCTTCAAAGGAGGGCGGTCAATACTAGCATGGTAACTATTGTTATACGAAAACTCCACCAATGGAAGATACGTATCCCAACAACCACCAAAATCTAGGACACACTCCCGAAGCATGTCCTCGAGAGTCTGAATCTTCCTCTCTCTCTGCCCGTACGTCTGAGGGTGGAAAGCGGTTCTAAAATGAATACAAGTACCCATCTTGTCATGAACTCGCTTCCAAAACCTAGAAGTGAACCGGACGTCTCGATCTGATACTACTGATACATGCACTCCATACCGTGCTACTATCTTGCACACATAAATATCGGCTAGCTTCTCAGCCGATATACTCTCCTGGATCGGTATGAAATGTGCACTCTTAGTCAGCCGATCCACCACAACCCAAATCGAATCGACTCCACGTGCGGTCATGGGAAGATTAGTGATGAAGTCCATAGTAATATCCACCCATTTCCTCATTGGAATGTCTAATGGCTGCATCTTTCCGTGAGGCCTCTGGTGCTCCGCCTTGACCTTCCTGTAGGTCAGGCATCTCTCCACGTACCAGGCTACATCCCGCTTCATGCAGGGCCACCAATAATCGGGTCGAAGATCTCTATACATCTTCGTCTCCCCTAGGTGGATGGAGAAACAAGACTTATGAGCCTTGTCCATCAATACCTTCTGTACTCCGCCCCAATACGGCACCCATACTCTCCCATGAAGGATCAGCAATCCTTGACTATTATAGTCGAAAGAAGCTACTCGGCCCACAATTCTCTCACACTTCTGCCTCTCCTCCTTCAGGCCCTAAACCTGAGCCTCTCTAATTTTCTCCAATAAGGGAGTAATCACCGTCATCCTTAAACAAATATCTCTAATCGGGGCTGCAACTGCCTTGCGACTCGTGGCGTTGGCCACTACATTGGCCTTACCTGGATGATAAAGGATCTCACAATTATAATCCTTTACCACATCTAACCATCTGTGCTGCCTCATGTTCAAATTCGGCTGATCCATGTGGTACCTCAAACTTTTCTGATCCGTGTAAATAGTACAACGGACACCATAGAGGTAATGTCTCCAAATCTTGATTGCAAACACCACCGCCCTCGGCTCTAAATCGTGCATCGGATAGTTAGCCTCGTGAGGCTTCAACTGTCTGGAGGCATACACTATCACATGCCCTCACTGCATCAACACTGCTCCCATCCCTATGATAGAAGCGTCACAATAGACTACAAAGTCATCCACTCCCTCTGGAAGGGTAAAAATTGGTGCCTCACACAAACGTTGCCTGAGGGTCTCAAATGATGCCTGCTGTTCAGGCCCCCAGTGGAACACTACCGAATTCCTAGTCAGTCGGGTGAGCGGAACTGCTATCTTGGAGAAATCCTGAATGAATCTCCGGTAGTACCCTACCAAACCTAGGAAGCTCCGAATCTCAGATGGAGACCTCGGGACCAACCACTGCATCACAGGCTCTATCTTGGCCGGATATACTAGTATACCCTTTTGGTTGACGAGCTGCCCAAGAAACTGCACTTTGTGCAACTAGAAGTCACACTTGGAGAACTTCGCGAAAAGTCTCTCCCTCCTCAAGGTCTCTAGCACCTCCCTCATGTGCTCCTCGTGCTGCTCCTAAGTCTTAGAATAGACCAAGATGTTGTCGATAAACACTATCACAGACCGATCCAACATCGGTATGCATACGTGATTCATGAGATCTATGAACGCGGCTGGAGCATTGTTGAGCCCAAATGGCATCACCACAAACTCATAATAACCATAGAGGGTCCTAAAAGCAGTGTTCTGCACATATTCACCTCTGACCCGCATCTGATGATACCCGAAGTGCAAATCTATCTTTGAGAACCAAGATGCTCCCTGAAGCTGATGAAATAGGTCGTCTATCCTCGGAAGCGGGTAACAATTCTTCACCATCACCTTATTCAACTCCTGGTAGTCTAATCACATACGGTGTGACCCATCCTTCTTCTTCACAAACAGGATCGGAGCTCCCCAAGGTGAACTGCTCGGCCTGATAAAACCCTTGTCTAGCAGTTCCTGCAGCTGCGTAGATAACTCTTGCATCTTTGGAGGAGCCAACCTATATGGTGCCTTGGCTATCGGAGCCGCACCAGGAACCAAGTCAATCCTGAACTCAACCTGTCTCTCCGGATGTATCCCATGCAAATCCTCCGGGAATACGTCTGGGTAGTCTCGCACTACCTGCACATCTTCGACTATCGTCTTGCCCTTCTCCCGGGCATCTAAAACATAGGCGACGAACCCCTCGCAACCCTGCTGAAAGTAGCGCCTCGCTCTCGCTGCTGAACAAAGAATTGGTCCACGTTGTGGCCTCTCTCCTTGAATCACTAACTCTCCCCCACTGGGAGTGAGAACCCTCACTAACTACAGTTCACAATCAATCACTGCCCTATTGGGGCTCAGCTAATCTGTGACAACTATCAATTCAGGTCATTCTCGGACTCATGCATCTTTATAAAAACCAGTCATGCACAACATTCCATGCCCTAGTAGTATAAATTAGGTCAAAAATCTTGCATAAACTAGGATCCAACTAAGATCTAGGACTAATATACTTGACTCTTACGATTCTAGTAAGTTGCTTAACTACAATAGGAAGTGCCAATACCATAATTAGAATGAAACTTCAAACTTTATTACAATTGAAAAAGGGTATAAAACCCTAAGAATAAATGAAAATATTCTAATTACAATTCAATATGATGGTGAATATCAAACAATGTTCCAAAAACCCTAAAGAGCCAAAAATCCAAATTTATAAACCTTAAAGCTTAAAAACTTTATAAAATTTGGCTATAAACTTCCTAATATCAAATTTTTATTAATCAAATTATGGATTATAATCAATGAAATAAAAATTTGATTTATCAAACATTAAGCATAACTTATTAGTTAAAAACAAGATTTTTAAATAAATCAAGAATTGTTTTAATAAACATTTTTATAAAAATTAGGTTTTAATAAAAATTAAGGAGGGAGTTTTATAAAGTTTGAATTTAGGAGAGAGGAGGCTTTATGGCACTCAAAGGTCTGGCCACCCTCTCCCCATGCCTTCTCTCTTCCCCACACTTCAATCATTAAAACACAAACTCCTCTCTTCCACTTCTCTCTTCACTCTCTCTCACACTCCACCCTTCCAACACTCAAACCCTCTTTATCTCTCTCTAACTCACGAAAATCATCAGCCAAGAACACCCCTCCACACTCAAATCTTCATCCTCCAAGACTAATCTTCAAGGTAGACACGAAAATCTTTCACTTTTCCTTACTTTTCTTCTTGTTTTTAAAAGGTTTTTCTTGTATTTCTATTCCTTCTACACCATTCTTTATGAACATTCATGAACATGTTCATGAATGTCGAGTTTGATGATGATGGTGGTAGGGTTTCACCCAAGAACAACATGCATGTTGTTTAATGGTGAAATCCAAGGTCCAAAACCTATGTCAAACACTAAAGTTCGGATTTTTACAAGTTTTAAAGGTTCATACACCTTATCCATTCAAGTATTTCCTTTAAAAACATCACTATGACAAACATATGTCCAAACATGGTCCTCAAACCGTGATGCATGTGATGAACACCAAGCTAATGAGCTTGATGATCAAAGTACATTGTTAATAGTGCATGTAAACGATTTTGTCTATAAAAATATCTAAAAGTTCTTTTCTATTCAAACCAAAAATTTTCCAGATTCCCATTAAGGTAATATGAACATCTGGAAAATTTCAATAGTTTTTATCATTTCTTTGATTTATTAAAATTGTTACAAGAAAACAAGGGCATAAATCACATAAAATACTTCCAGAGGTCTATAAATCCGGAATAAATTCGTGGATGACCCCAATAGTGAATAATGACCCCTCATTAAATTTCATCGATTTTTGTTGCTGTTTAATATGATTTTCGATTTTCTTTTTGTTTGGGTACAATAAATCACAAAACCACTTTAGAGAATGTGAAAATTGTATCTAACAATTTTCAAAGCTGTTAACTGTAGTGGTAGACTCAGAAAAATAATCTCAGAATTTTTTATCATGCCTTCCTATTTTTCCCAATTTTTGGTAATTATAATGGACTAAAAGTAGGAAAAATAGTTCTGATTATCCAAAATTCGTGACATTTTACTAGAACATCATCTTGTACAGTAGGGAGTGACATAAAAAGTTTTATGATTTTTCTCAACTGTAAACTATTTTTCTCCTATTTTCTAAGGTTAAATACACTTAAATACACTTCAATACACATAAATACCCAAAACCAGATTATACAATATAAAAACCACTTTTGGTATTTTTCCCAGATTACATACATTGTAAATGATGCTACAAAATTTTTTGGTAATTTATTTTAACTGCTTATTATTTATTCTTCAATTAATAATTATCTAAGGGGATAAAACAAGGAAAAATAGAAATACCCACCGGAAAATATTTTTTATATTTTTTCCAACCTAGTTATGTATAATAACAGTTAAATAAAAAGTTTGGGTAATTTTGAAAACTGTTTTCTATTTATTCCAATTTTTATTGGAATAAATGCTCAAAAATCATAAAATATAATTAAACAGCTTGGAAATCTATTTTTATATTTTTCCCAGCTTAGTAATGTGTAATAACAGTAAAATAAAAAGTTTGAGAATTTTTATCCTTTGAATGCTATTTTTCGTGAATTTATGTTGTTATGAAGGCTTAAAAATTTGGAAAATATTTAACCATATAAAAAATTCAAGGAAAATTTTCTGGAAAACCTCTATTGTATTTAGAATGAAAAATACAAGGTTTAATAATTTTTGGAAACTATTTGATAATATTTTACATTTTTAGGAATTTAAAACACATTTAAATGCGTTGAAACACCCTTAAATTTATATTACTAAATCTGGAAAATTAATATCCCAATGTTGTATTAATCGCATAACTTGTAGAATTTCATCATTTCATAAAAAGTGTAACCAATTAATATAAAATCCAATATTAGAACATAAATTGGCATTTCACTATATGTAGAGTTTAGTATATTAGCATTAGATTTCGACATGGAAACTCAATAGTGTGTGTTTGATGCCGTAGGATCCCGGTATTAAGACGTTGGTGTATTCCGAGGCACCACTTGTGTCTACTCGAAACATTGTGAGTATTCACGCACTCCCCTATTTTCAGTTTTTATGTTTTGGGGTAGAAAAGCATGTCCAGAAAAAACTATTATTTGCATGTTGTATTTAAATTGATTTGTATTAAACATGATTGCTATTGTATTGCTATGTCTCTCTATGTAAGTCTATGCAACACGGAACATGAGAACTTATCATACTAAGGCCCTTCCCTTATCTCTAACCATTAACTCTTTGAGCCACTGGTTATTGTGGATAGCGCTATTAGGAATTGACAACTCCTCACTCGCCTTATTGCTGGAGTGCATGATACCATATTCATCTATGGAACGATAAGCATAGATCTTGATAGGGCTTCAATCATAGGTTTGGTTGAGACTCATTGTTTGCTCATACACATACAAACTCGTTTCTCGTTATAGCAATAAACTTGTATTCATTAATAGCAATCACTTTGTTTCTCATTAAAGCAATGTACTTGTATTTACGAAAAGCCTTATTTCAAGCTCGATTTTATAAACTTGTGAACTCACTAACTATTTTCATAGTTGACGCTCGTTTTACATGCTTTTTCAGGAAATAATTAGTAAGTGGATATAAAGATTCATCATCGTAGAGCATGATGCATCATGTTGAAGTTATTTATGAAGTTATCTTTGAACAATGTTATTTTTGAAAAACTAGTATTTTGTTTCTTTTGAAGCTATGGGTTGTAAACTTTTAAATACTGCTATGGTGATGTATCTTTATCTTTTGCAATGAAACCGTTATCGCTGTCATATCTTGCGTTTCCGCTTTAGCGGGGTGTGACAGAAGATTTATACAAAGCCTGAGCTAATTATAATGGGAATATGTTCAACAAAAATATTTGAGAAAACTTTATTTCAAAGATTCAAAAGGTTAATTTTGGTGTGTGTAAGCATTGCATATTATAGGCATGCATTGTCATTTATTTCATATATCATTGAAACTATGTCTCAGTCCATTATGTCAACATCGTCATCTTCCCGCGCTACCGCCTCAGCCGATGAGTCCGGCTACGTCACTATTATCCCTCGACGTAATCCCCCCCGCCTCAGTAGAAGAAGACTCATTGGAGGACACGGAAGATATAAGAAACTCGGTGGAGATCAGCAATGACAACGCCCCGAGTCAACGACGCGAGGCATCGCCTACATCGGTGTTGCCACAGCCACCACTTTATGGGCTTCGCATTCGGAGGATGGTGAGGAAGAGTGTTCCCATTCCAGGAAGGATAGCCACCAGCACAACAGGACTTGGCACGGCAGGACCTATCGGGGTAGGACCCAGCATTGTAAGACCGAGAGCACCCCTACCACAGCGAGTCATAGGGATACCTGTCAGGCAGCCAGGTATGAACCTGGAGGAGTCCCGGAGGATGAATTCGATGGCAGCGGACCTACGTTACAGCCTTGTTGTGATAACCGGGCATCAGGAGGTATTGAACGAAGTGATGACAGGGATGGAAATCCTGTTTCAGCATTCGATGAAGGCTACTGACATTGCTAGTGCTCCTAGACGAGAGGCAGGTCATGCGATGACGACATATTATGTGCTTGGGGGACTATTATTGATTGTGGTGTTGATGTTTCTTGTTGGGATATTGATTAGTATTTGGTTCTGATTTTAATATTTTATTTTATTTTGTCATGAAACGAAAACCCATGTTGGGTGTCTTTTGGGGAAAAACATTTAAAATTTTATTTTGGGAATTCATATATTGTTTTGGTTTTAAGACTATTTCAAATAGTGATGAGAAGTTTATTTTATGTTTTAAAACTTTTACTATGAGGTCAACCCCTAGAATTTACTTAGTCAATGGTCGAATAAGAAGAATTTTCTTTTCTTTCCTTTCTAAAATCTATATGCCTAGTATTGATGCAAACCATTAATTTGACAACACTTACGGTTTTCAAAATAATAGTGAACTAAATATTATACATTATTTTATGTATTTATACGTATTTCTACTCTTGCGTCTTAGAACCATGTCAGGAAGGCCTAATCGCGGGCGCCCACAGAACGAAACACCCGATGTTGCTCAAGTTGTAGCACAACAACTCATGGAAGCAATCCCAAACATTGTTACTCAAGTTAATGGAAGCAATCCTGAACAACCATTTTGCATCAGTAATATTCGATGCGGGGGCAGATAGGAGTTTTGTTTCTTTAGCATTTAGACCGTTAATTAACTTGAAATCGAAAAAGATGAGGAATGCTTATGCTATTGAACTTGCTGATGGGTATGAAATTAGGGAAAATAATATAATTCCTGGTTGTACTCTGAATTTAGCTGATAAACTCTTTAAGATTGACCTAATTCCTATAGAGCTAGGTAGTTTTGATGTGATAGTAGGAATGGAATGGTTATCCAAAAATAGAGCGGACATTAGTTGTTATGAGAAAGTCATTAGGATACCTCTCCCTAACGGAGAAACCCTTATCATACACGGTGAGAAGCCAGGAAGAAGTTTAAACATTATATCAAGCATAAAGATTCACAAGTACCTGAAGAAGAATTGTATTGCATTCATGGCCCACGTGCTAGAAAGAGAACCTGAAGCTAAGCAACTCAAGGAGATTCCGGTGGTTCAAAATTATCCCGAAGTGTTTCCGGAGGAATTACCCGGTCTACCCCCTTACAGATAGGTCAAATTTTGGATAGACTTAATTCCCGGAGCGGCACCAGTAGCAAAAGCACCATATCACCTTGCACCATCCGAGATGCAAGAACTATCCGGGCAACTTCAAGAACTTCTAGACAAAGGGTCTATTCGACCAAGTTCTTTACCGTGGGGAGCCCGAGTGTTATTTGTCAAAAAGAAAGATGGGTCGTTCCGAATGTGCATTGATTACAGAGAGTTGAACAAGTTGACAATCAATAATCAAGATCCCCTTCCTCGAATAGATGACTTGTTCGATCGGTTGCAGGGCGCTTCCTACTTCTCAAAGATCGACCTTCGGTCAAGGTATCATCAACTAAGAATCCACGAAGGGGACATTCATAAAACAGCATTTAGAACCCATTATGGACATTATGAGTTCTTAGTCATGCCTTTTGGACTAACGAATGCACCCGTTGTTTTCATGGATTTGATGAATAGGGTCTGTAGACCATACCTAGACAAGTTTGTGATTGTATTTATTGATGACATACTCGTTTACTCGCAAACCAAAGAAGATCACAATAGACATCTGAAGCTAGTGTTGGAGTTGTTGAAGGAGCAGAAATTGTATGCCAAGTTCACTAAGTGTGAATTTTGGATTCTAGAAGTACATTTCCTTGGTCATGTGATCGGCGAAAGAGGAATTCATGTAGATCCAGCTAAAATTGAGGCAATCAAGAAATGGGAAGCCACCAAAACCCCGACAGAAATACGACAATTCCTAGGATTAGCTGGGTACTACAGACGCTTCATTGAAAATTTCTCTAGGATTGCTCAACCATTAACATCTTTGACCCAAAAGGACAAAAAATTTCTCTGGGAAGAGAAACACGAAGAAGCGTTCCAAATCCTGAAAAACAAGTTGTGCAATGCACCAATTCTGGCTTTACCGGAAGGATCAGAGAACTTTGTAGTGTATTGTGATGCGTCTTATCAAGGATTAGGATGTGTGTTAATGCAAAAAGATAAGGTCATTGCGTATGCTTCCAGACAAGTCAAATCGCATGAGAAGAATTATACCACCCATGATCTAGAACTAGGAGCAATAGTTTTCGCTCTAAAGATATGGAGGCATTATTTGTATGGAACCAAGTGCACCATTTTTACCGATCACAAAAGCCTTTAGCATATCCTAGATCAGAAAATGTTAAACATGCGACATAGGAGATGGGTAGAGTTGTTTAGTGATTATGATTGTGAGATACGATATCACCCACGAAAGGCTGACGTAGTAGCCGACGATCTAAGTAGGAAAAAAAGAGTGAAACCTTCCCGTGTGAGAGCTTTAGGAATGGTAATACAGACAAGTTTGCAATCTCAAATCATTGATGCCCAGGAGAAAGCGTTATTCAAGGAAAATCTTCCAGGCGAAACCTTACATGGTTTGGAAGAGAGATTTGAAACCAAACCTGATGGAGTTCGTTATTTCAAGGACAGGGTCTGGATTCCAAGGTTTAACGATCTGAGAGACATTGTTCTAGAGGAGTCTCGTCGATCTAAATACTCAATCCACCCTGGAGCAGATAAGATGTACAAGGATCTTAAAGATTACTATTAATGGCCTAGAATGAAAAAGGATATTGCCTTGTATGTCGGAAAGTGTTTGACATGCTCAATAGTCAAAGCTGAACATCAAAAACCATCCGGCTTGTTGCAACAGCCTGAAATTCCCCAATGGAAATAGGAGCAAATATCCATGGATTTCGTTACCAAACTTCCTAGAACTGCTAAGGGTCACGACTCAATTTGGGTCATAGTGGATCGACTGACGAAATCTGCTCACTTTCTCCCCATTCGGGAAGATTTCAAGATGGAAAAATTGGCCTAAATCTACATCGACAAAATTGTTTCTCTGCATGGTGTACCCCTATCTATCATTTCTGATAGAGATAGTCGTTTTACATCGCGATTTTGGTGGATGTTACAGAAGGCACTAGGAACCAAGATAGATTTGAGCACAACTTACCACCCTCAGACAGATGGGCAAACAGAGAAAACAATACAAACATTGGAAGACATGCTACGAGCGTGTGTCATTGAGTTCAAAGGAAATTGGGATACTCATTTGCCTCTAGTTGAGTTCTCCTACAATAACAGTTACCACACGAGTATCCAATGTGCTCCATATGAAGCATTGTATGGACGCAAGTGTCGTTTGCCCTTATGCTGGACAGAAATCGGAGACAGACAATTGACTAGACTCGAACTTATCCAGGAAACATCTGACAAGATTGCTATCATCAAAGATAGGCTTAAAGTTGCCAGAGATCATCAGAAAAAGTTATGCGGACAATCGTCGAAAACCCTTAGAATTCCAAGTTGGAGACAAGGTACTTTTAAAAGTTTCGCCTTGGAAAGGGTTTGTACGTTTTGGTAAGAAAGGAAAAATAAGCCCAAGATATGTTGGACCCTTTGAGATCATTGAAAGTATTGGTCCGGTAGCATATACACTTCAATTACCCCAAGAGTTAAGCGCCATTCATGACACATTCCACGTTTCCAATCTTAAGAAATGTCAAGCCGACGAAGCATTGATAGTACCCCTGGAGGAAATTAAGATCAATGATAAACTAAAATTTGTTGAGGAACTGATAGAAATCCTTGACAGGGAGGTAAAACAACTTAAGCGGAGTAAGATTCCGATTGTGAACGTTCGATGGAACTCAAAACGCTGGCCGGAGTACACCTGGGAGCGTGAGGACTTCATGAAGGAAAAGTATCCACAACTTTTCCCATGCGATGACAAACGATGATATAGAATGAATTTCGGGACGAAATTCTTTTTAAGTGGGGGATACTGTGACAACTGCCAATTCAGGTCATTCTCGGACTCATGCATCTTTATAAAAACCAGTCATGCACAACATGCCATGCCCTAGTAGTATAAATTAGGTAAAAACTCTTGCATAAACTAGGATCCAACTAAGATCTAGGACTAATATACTTGACTCTTACGATTCTAGTAAGTTGCTTAACTACAATAGGAAATGCCAATACCATAATTAAAATGAAACTTCAAACTTTGTTACAATTGAAAAAGGGTACAAAACCCTAAAAATAAATTAGAATATTCTAATACATTTCAATATGATGGTAAATATCAAACAATGTTCCAAAACCCCTAAAGAGCCAAAAATCCAAATTTATAAACCTTAAAGCTTAAAAACTTTATAAAATTTGGCTATAAACTTCCTAATATCAAATTTTTATTAATCAAATTATGGATTATAATCAATGAAATAAAAATTTGATTTATCAAACATTAAGCATAATTTATTAGTTAAAAACAAGATTTTTAAATAAATCAAGAATTGTTTTAATAAACACTTTTATAAAAATTAGGTTTTTATAAAAATTAAGGAGGCAGTTTTATAAAGTTTGAATTTAGGAGAGAGGAGGCTTTATGGCACTCAAAAATCCGGCCACCCTCTCCCCATGCCTTCTCTCTTCCCCACACTTCAATCATTAAAACACAAACTCCTCTCTTCCACTTCTCTCTTCACTTTCTCTCACACTCCACCCTTCCAACACTCAAACCCTCTTTATCTCTCTCTAACTCACGAAAATCATCAGCCAAGAACACCCCTCCACACTCAAATCTTCATCCTCCAAGAGTAATCTTCAAGGTAGACACGAAAATCTTTCACTTTTCCTTACTTTTCTTCTTGTTTTTAAAAGGTTTTTCTTGTATTTCTCTTCCTTCTACACCATTCTTTATGAACATTCATGAACATGTTCATGAATGTCGAGTTTGATGACGATGGTGGTAGGGTTTCACCCAAGAACAACATGCATGTTGCTTAATGGTGAAATCCAAGGACCAAAACCTATGTCAAAAACTAAAGTTCGGATTTTTACAAGTTTGAAAGGTTCATACACCTTATGCATTCAAGTATTTCCTTTAAAAACATCACTATGACAAACATATGTCCATACATGGTCCTCAAACCGTGATGCATGTGATGAACACCAAGCTAATGAGCTTGATGATCAAAGTACATTGTTAATAGTGCGTGTAAACGATTTTATCTATAAAAATATCTAAAAGTTCTTTTCTTTTCAAACCAAAATTTTTCCAGATTCCCATTAAGGTAATATGAACATCTGGAAACTTTCAAGAGTTTTTATCATTTATTTGATTTATTAAAAATGTTACAATAAAAAAAGGGCATAAATTACATAAAATACTTCCAGAGGTCTATAAATCCGGAATAAATTCATGGATGACCCCTATAGTGAATATTGACCCCTCATTAAATTTCATCGATTTTTGTTGCTGTTTAATATGATTTTCGATTTTCTTTTTGTTTGGATACAATAAATCACAAAACCACTTTAAAGAATGTGAAAATTATATCTAAAAATTTTCAAAGCTGTTACCTGTGGTGGTAGACTCATAAAAATAATCTCGGAATATTTCATCATGCCTTCCTATTTTTACAAATTTTTGGTAATTATAATGGCCTAAAAATAGGAAAAATAGTTCTGATTATCCAAAATTCGTGAAATTTTACCAGAACATCGTGTTGTATGGTAGGGGTTACATAAAAATTTTGATGATTTTTCTCTACTGTAAACTATTTTTCTCCTATTTTCTAAGGTTAAATACACTTAAATACACATAATTACCCAAAACCGGATTATCCAATATGCAAACTACTTTTGGTATTTTTCCCAGATTACTTACACTGTAATTGATGTTACAAAAATTTTTGGTAATTTATTTTAATTGTTTATTATTTATTCTTCAATTAATGATTATCTAAGGGGATAAAACAAGGAAAAATAGAAATACCCACTGGAAAATATTTTTTATATTTTTCCCAACCTAGTTATGTATAATAACAGTTAAATAAAAAGTTTGGGTAATTTTGGAACTGTTTTCTATTTATTCCAAATTTTATTGGAATAAATGCTCAAAAATCATAAAATATAATTAAACAGCTTGGAAATCTATTTTTATATTTTTCCCAGCTTAGTAATATGTAATAACAGTAAAATAAAAAGTTTGAGAATTTTTATCCTTTGAATGCTATTTTTCGTGAATTTATGTTGTTATGAAGGCTTAAAAATTTGGAAAATAGTTAACCATATAAAAATTTAAGGAAAATTTTCTGGAAAACCTCTATTGTATTTAGAATGAAAAATACAAGGTTTAATAATTTTTGGAAACTATTTGATAATATTTTACATTTTTAGGAATTTAAAACACATTTAAATGCGTTGAAACACCCTTAAATTTATATTACTAAATCTGGAAAATTAATATCCCAAAGTTGTATTAATCGCATAACTTGTAGAATTTCATCATTTCAGAAAAAGTGTAACCAATTAATATAAAATCCAATATTAGAACATAAATTGGCATTTCACTATATGTAGAGTTTAGTATATTAGCATTAGATTTCGACATGGAAACTCAATAGTGTGTGTTTGATGCCGTAGGTTCCCGGTATTAAGACGTTGGTGTATTCCGAGGTACCACTTGTATCTACTCGAAACATTGTGAGTATTCACGCACTCCCCTATTTTCAGTTTTTATGTTTTGGGGTAGAAAAGCATGTCCAGAAAAAACTATTATTTGCATGTTGTATTTAAATTGATTTGTATTAAACATGATTGCTATTGTATTGCTATGTCTCTCTATGTAAGTCTATGCAACACGGAACATGAGAACTTATCGTACTAAGGCCCTTCCCTTATCTCTAACCATTAACTCTTTGAGCCACTGGTTATTGTGGATAGCGCTATTAGGAATTGACAACTCCTCACTCGCCTTATTGCTGAAGTGCATGATACCATATTCATCTATGGAACGATAAGCATAGATCTTGATAGGGCTTCAATCATAGGTTTGGTTGAGACTCATTGTTTGCTCATACACATGCAAACTCATTTCTCGTTATAGCAATAAACTTGTATTCATTAATAGCAATCACTTTGTTTCTCATTAAAGCAATGTACTTGTATTTACGAAAAGCCTTATTTCAAGCTCGATTTTATAAACTTGTGAACTCACCAACTATTTTCATAGTTGACGCTCGTTTTACATGCTTTTTCAGGAAATAATTAGTAAGTGGATATAAAGATTCATCATCGTAGAGCATGATGCATCGTGTTGAAGTTATTTATAAAGTTATCTTTGAACAATGTTATTTTTGAAAAACTAGTATTTTGTTTCTTTTGAAGCTATGGGTTGTAAACTTTTAAATACTGCTATGGTGATGTATCTTTATCTTTTGCAATGAAACTGTTATCGCTGTCATATCTTGCGTTTCCGCTTTAGCGGGGTGTGACACAATCCATGTCTACTATAACCTTGTTCCCTCGCAGAGGAATAGGAACCAGGTCTACCGAAAACTGCTCATCAAATAACCGAAGCGAACACCCCTTATGCACTCTCATGACTCTGACGGTCCTATCATCAGCTATCTCGACCTCAAATGGACAATCCAACTCCCCCGGAGCTCTGTTAAACCTCTTGTTAAGTGCAAGCGAAACAAATGATCGGGTAGCCCCCGAATCAAACAAGACTGTAGCTGAAATGCCGTTCACTATGAACGACCCTATATAAAACATATAACCATAAGAAACAATTCATAACAATAGAAAGATGAAAGGAAGATACATACCCATCACCATATCTGGAGTCGCTCGCACCTCCTCTGCCATCATCTGAAAAGCCCTACTCTTCGCCACTGGCGCCTCACTCCGGCCCTGACGGCCATCTGTAATCCTCAATGTTGCAGGTGCAGGTGCTACCACCTTCCCTGCTGCTATCAAACTCGCATACTGGGACTTTTTTATGTCCCCTATGATTGCAATGGAAGCAAATCAGATCAAATGTTGTGGTGGTGGTGGTAGTAGCTGTACAATCTTTGCTCATATGCCTGGTCCAGCCACACTTGTAGCAATCGGGACTCCCTGCCTTGCACGCCCCATCGTTCAATCTCCCACACTTATCACACCGACTGTGGTCCTGATGTCCTTTAGATCTGTGATCTGATACATTGGGCTTTTTTCCCAAACTCCGAGTGCCAGATGCCGCCTCTGGCTTCCCATTCTTCTCCATCTCTAAATCAATCTCTCTCTCATGAGCCCTAGCAATCATGTCATCCAACGTTTTACAGCCGGACCGACTCATAAACTGGCGGATATCACTCCGCAACATCTCATGATAATGAGCCTTCTTCATTTCCTCATCAGCTGCGTACTGAGGAACAAGAAGAGCCCTCTCCCTGAACTTGGTGGTAATCTCCACCACTGTCTCTATAGTCTGAGTAAGATCCTGAAACTCCTTAGCTAACTGTTGCACCTCAATAAACGGTGCAAACTCAGCTCTGAACCTGGTAGTATAATCAGCCCAAGTCATCGCATCAAGAGCTGCATCATCCCCAATGACATGTCCAATCTCCTCCCACCAATCTCGTGCCCTGTCCTTCAGAATACAGGATGCTAGTCTGACCTTGTCCCCTTCAGGACATATGTTGGTGCGAAATGCGTTGGCGACATCTACCAGCCATCTGGTACTCGCAATGGGGTCTCGCGCCCCATGATAGTCAGGAGCTCCACAAGCTCTGAACTCCCTGAAAGCGACTGTGCGCCACCCCATCATGGTCGCTACCTCAGCACGGAATATGCTCAACCTCTCATCCATCAACTCCAAAATACCCTCCTTGATCAAACCAAAAATCACAAGAGTCTGCTCAAGTATGATATGAGTAATCTATGAAGAGAAAAACTCCCTCGTATGCTCATCCAAATGCTCAGCCCTCAAGCCTGATCCTAATCCCTCACCGACACCTGAACTGTCGCTTGCTGGTCTAGGGCGTAGAACCACCTTTCTGATAACACATTAATTCAAATGTCAGAAACACTGATATATCTCAAGGGATCGCTACTTCTACAGGTTTCCTGGCTCTCCTCGGCCTTCCTTGATTCAAGTACGGATCCTCTACTTTCAATAGTACGGGCCCATACTACCTTCCACATCTATCTGTACTTTCCTCAAGAACCGCCTCGACTCCACCAAGTCACTACTACTGCTATTGATCTCTGCTACTCTCATCCTAGGCTTACCCTAGGGATATCTCCAACTCAACCCAGTCCTCAACTACTAAAGGCCTCCTTGTAATGCCAATTAGCCATCACTTGAATACCATCACATGTGACGAGGCTCAGATAATCATTCGAGTAAAAGACTCGTCCCCACAACGGTTAGACTCAGAAAAGAGTTGTGCAGTAGGGCCAAACCAGCACTCTGATATTATTCAACCCTGATCACATGTGACATGATGTATTCACCTAATGGCTAACTCCCATCACTCAGAGTCCCACAGATCACAAAGCAAGCAACATTCAGACACAGGAACTACTCAAGCAAATCTATTCTCATAACGAGAAACTGCACTACCATACAATGCTAAGCTTATACTATCAGGCATCACCTAAATAGGCCATCCTACTACTGTCTACTCAGTTCTAGCATGCAATTATCATAATGCTGAAACACATAAAGCAGACACATAAGGCATCATTCCTAGATCCTTAGTCCTATTCTAGCATGCTATTCTACTAAAACTGAAACTGATAATCATAACATAAAAGTGTATGGGTAATTTGGGAGTACTTACTTGAGCTCGGTTGATCGCATGCACCACACCCTTTTCTCGTTTTCAAAAAACTCTTTTCGTTTTAAGTTTACTTTTTTTTTTCAAAAATTCTTTTGAAAATCTTTTTACCATTTCCTAAGTTTGAGTCCAGTCACACTCGCAAGTGTGCCTGAATCCCTCAAACCAAGTCTGTGATACCAACTTGTAACAACCCAAAATACGACCCAAATTTTTGTTTTAATATTACTATAAATCACATCCTCGAATGTCATATATAATAAAAACCATGGAAGGAGTAACTCAAAAGTCATAGTAACTGTGTCAAACAAAAACGGTATCAATCATATCAAAATATCTGAATAGAACCCCCAGGATAAAACAGAAGCTGTGGTGTGTGCGATGTCATCAACCCGAGCTCTTCCCCTTGCTAGCAGAAGTACTTGAAACCAAAACTAAAACTATAAGCACACAGTTTAGTGAGCTCCCCCAAACTACCATGTACCATACAATAACATATAAACAACTGTTGGGCCTTGCCCACTGCATCAGACCGAAGTTCGAAAACTGCATCGGACCGACGTCCGGAACTAACCAGGGCCTTGCCCTCTGCATCAGACCGAAGTTCGAAAACTGTCTGAACATAGCATAGCATAAACATATCAACTAGCATGAACACATATATATTGCATACTACATCAGATCAGAGTCCGGAACACATAACACAAAACATGCTTGAATCACAAAGACATCAAGCACTCTAACTACTGCGTTGTATCGAGGTTCGGAACTACTGCTAACTAAACGGGTCGGCATTGTGGCCGTAGACCCGTTCCTACTGGAAGGAAAAACTCACCTCATAATGTTGGCTGCTGAGATGCTACCTCTAAAACTGGCTGAGTGTTGCTCCGGAACTCTCCGGCTACAAATCCCAAAAACACTAGATCAGGTACTGATAAATGCCCTCAGGGTAAAATGACTATTTTACCCTTGGTCAAAGTCAACTTTCAATTGGCTGGACTCGCTGAGTCAGGTCATAGACTCGCCGAGTCCCTCCATCACTAGATCTGACTCTAACTCACCCTTCCCCACTCACTGATTCACCCTAAACTCTAAAATCGGTAAAAAACAGGGACTCGCGACTTGACTCGTCGAGTCTGAAGAACAACTCGTCGAGTCCTAAGCATGTAGATTCCATATAGTCGATTCTACTCCACTTCAGTGCATCTAACTTATAGATCTAAGCTCCTGGGACTATCTGAACATGTAAAGTTGCTAACTTTACGTGTAACCAAGAAGAAATGAAGCAATAACACTCAAACTTTACTATTATGGGGTTAATAAGCCAAAACAAAGCCATGGCTGCCAAAAATGTGATCTCCTTGAGCTTTTGGAGGTCAAGAGAGGCTAGATCTAAAGTATGACTCGGTCATAAGGCTTTATCACAGAGGATTTGGGGGTTTTGAGCTTAAAACCAACAATTTGGGGACAAACTAGATCTATTAGCTCAATAAATAAGATGGAAAATTATTACCAGAAAAGATGACCACAAAGGAGTGCATTCCTGATCTACTTCTTCTTCCTTGAGCTCTTCAACCTTCTCCTTCTTCTACTTGCTCCAAAATGCACCAAACATTCCTTCACAAGGCAAAGTTCACTCACACACACTTCAAGGAGGCTAGGGTTTGATAAGGAACGCTCGGAGGGTGACAGAGGTTGGGTTGGGGCGAAAATGTTGTTTAAATAGGGTGCAAACCCTTGAAATTAGGGCTTCATCCAGACAGGCAGACTCATCAAGTCCCAGCATATGGACTCGTCAAGTAGCCAACTTAAATAGCGTGAACATCCTGTCTCTACTCGACGAGTCGGGCTACTGACTTGTCGAGTACCCCTTAAGAAATGAAAAATACTTTATTTAAATTACATACCAGAAATGGGGCGTTACAGTTATGGAAACCAAAAGTTTTTGAATAGTTCAAAACTTGCCCTCAAGTATTGAAATTTGTAAATGTAAAGTCTAACTTTTGAAGCATTTAATTTCAAACCCTAGAATTTGAAAAAGTTTAAAATTCAACCATTATACTATTATAATATTATATGTTTAATATATATATATATATATATATATATATATGTATATATATATATATATATATATATATATATATATATATATGTATGTATGTATAAGAACAAAAACAGTCTTAACGTTAGTAGGCCTCATTCACGAAGCCGGTCTATAAGGGTGTATAAGGTTACTACCTATAAAATGGCAGTTTAATGGGTGTCCACTCTCACCCACCACTTCCTTGATTGGTAGAGGGTCGTTAGCCGAACAGGTAGGATAGGACATTAAATTCTCGGTATAAGTATAATGATAATTATAAAGTAACTAAACTTTTTTTTGAAATAGAATTAACTAAACTTTTATTAAATGCCCAATCTTAGTTACTTTAGGAAATATGTGAATATAGTGGAGCGTGTGTGGTTAACTGACACACTAACATGGGACTGATAGTGTGTGGCAAAGGGTAGCTTGATGTTAATCATAGATCAATAAAGCTAGTGTGGTTAACCGACACATTGATTAGGTGGTTGTAACATTGGGTGTACCAAGCTAATTTGCATGGTTATTCACACCTTGTTTGTGGTCCTCGGCATCCCATTGACAAACTTGAAGGGCACAATCGAGATTTAAACATGCCATTGAATAGTTCAATGAATCTCATAGGATCTAGGAATTTCAATACATTTACAACTTAAAGTTCATTTTCGTTTTTTATGGTGGAAATTTGTAAATCGTCATTTACCTACATTCAAATATTTTGAAATTAGATTACGGCATCCCTCTTTCGAATTGTAAAATATTGTGTTGGGTCCTAGCCTTAATATTTCATTTGGGTGTTATATTAAGGACTTAAATCAACTAACTTGAATTCTCCCATGTAGATGTCTAGTTCAGAAAACTATGGTCTTCCTAAATCTTTTGGAATAAGCTTTCCTCTTGAAGATGATGTTCCACAATTGGATCGTGGAAGTGGAAATCATACATTACTTCCTCCATCTCCTCTAATTATTCTCCCTAACCCACAAGTTCGAAGACTTGAAAAGTTCAAGATCACTCAAGCCCGATTGGATAGAAAACACAAGGATGGAAAGTCTGTGTGTTCACATGTATTGGATATGAAGTCACACATTGACATGCTGAGAATGTTGGGTGTCGTGTTCCCAAGGAACATGGCTATAGATTGGGTTCTTCAGTCACTTTATGGGTAATATAGTGAGTTTGTTAAAGACTACTATGTGACAGATCACGACAATACCCTTATTGATCTTACTTATTTGCTAATTGTTGCTGAATAAACAATGATTTGGCGCAAATGGTCAAGAAAATTTGATTGGAAGATCTACCTCTCAAGCTGACATGGGAAATGACATGGATATCCCATAAATGATTCCTTCTCCTAAAGGAAAGGAATTAGCCATGATCAAAAGCTTTGATCATAAGGGAAAGGCCAAATCTGAGATTGTTCCATATGCCATTCCCGATGAGCTTGTTTATTTCTATTGCCAAGGAACGGGAAATTAGAATCAAAGTTGTCCTGACTACCTGCGAACTTTAGTCAGATTATATGGTTCTGCTTCAGGTAAGTCCACTATCTAACTCTATTAAGTTTCTAATTGTTGATTCTTAATACATGATGTGACAAGGTTGCATTTTGATGTTTTGTAGGATCATGCAAAAGGAAGGAAGCTTAAAGGAAGAGTATGTTGAATCTGGTCGCGAAGATGGATTTCAATCACATGGTTCGATAATCGGAATTTTGAGCTGTTGCTTAAGAATTATGATAGATTGCTTAGAAATATGTAATAACATAGTTTTCATTTGTAATTGCATTGTAAGGAAAAGTTTTTCTGTATTTTATAAATAAATAAATTTTTGTTTTATTTTATATTATATCTCCTAGCAACGGCATTTGTGAAAATTGATGTTTGTATGTTTCTATGTTAGCAATATGAATTTGATTCTTTCGTTTGTGGTAGTATCGAGAATTTTCCAAATAAGGAAAGATTCTCATCACCCAAGTTTCAGTTGGATAGAAACTTGGAATCACGCAATTTGTGTTGTGTGATGAATGAGAACCTTCATCTTTGGGAAATTACGACTAACTCCTTTTTCACATGTATATGTGAGTCAAGTGAAGGAATAGGAGATTGGGTACACTTGGTTGTGCGCTGGTCTGGTCCACCACAAAGATCGATAAGAGTATTCGTCATGATTTAATAAAGTTTAGTAAATATGGTTATGCTTACAATATTAAATATAATTCTGAATCATTGAAAAAGTTTCAATGTATGATAGAACGAATGAGAAGAATCAAATTAAGCAGAAAGATCAAATTTTCTCCAATCTGAAAAGATGGGAAAGTACTTTAGTATCATGTTTTATGATCATCTTAATGATTATGGAACCACATCAAAATTGATCGTCTAAGGGAATCTTAGTGCATTTGTATGGCTAAGAAGAGAGAACGTGAATTGTTGAAATGGTTAAATCAAGAAGATGAGTCATACTTCGTTCCAAAAACAAGTCTTAGAGTCATACTCCAAGATTGTAACCTTGAGTGATATAATCTAAATAAAGGTTTATAACACTTATCAAATGTAGAGTAAAATATTTTTGCTCTTGTTGTGATGTCTTGGATAGGACAAAGACCAACTAAGACAAATTATGTGAAGTGTTTATCTTGATAAGAATCCGCACTAACTCTTGAATATTTGTTTGTCAATGAATGTTTCATGACAAGAGAATCTTATATGTCAAGAGGTCAGTGGGAGTCTTAAAGATCTTGACAACTTTCAAGAACTAATCAAGAAGAAAACCTATTGTTTATCACTAGCAAATAACTTGAGGTTTGTAACCTATCGTGTTGACATATTCTTGTTTCTGTGCCCATTCCAGTTAAAGTTGACTATGCATGTGAGTTCTATGAGTTCTCAATCGTTTGCATAAGGTAAAGCACCTTGATCAATGAAAGTTTCATTGATCAGTCAAGGTGAGCAGCTTAACAACTTGGAAACAATGGTAGGCCCTTGTGCTGCCAGGTGGCAGGAAACTAAGATTAAACATATTCAGTCCATAAGAGTTTGGATTTGTCACTAATCTTGTCTTATGATTATGGTTAGAGTAAATTACATGAATGATCCCTATGGTTTAGGGTAAATTGCGTGTGTGGTCCCTAACTTAGTTTTTTTAACTCGGAAGGTCCCTACTATTTGTTTTTGTTACACGTTTGGTCCCTGACTTATCTAAAAAAACAAAATTTCCCTTGATTTTTTAATTTATTTAAATAAACACACCCACAACCCCACCCCCTCACCTTACCTTACCTACCCCACCATTTTCTCCATTTAAATAATAGTTTTTTTTAGGTAAGGTAGTGACTAAGCGCGTAATAAAAAATAACAGTATGGACCAAGCGCGTAACAAAAACAAATAGTAAGGACCTTTTCCAAGTTAAAAAATATGATAGGGACCAAACACGTAAATTACCCCAAACCATAAGGACCATTCGTGTAATTTACTCTTATGGTTATGACAAATTCACATGGATAGGAACACCATAAAATCTAAGTGTCATAAGGTTTCTCTCCACTTCATGAAAATGATTGTGAGGAAACGCTTTCACTGAGTAGTTTTTAAGAAGATAGCAATTGTGATATTTGCATGCTCAAATTCAATTATGATTACAACATCCCTCTTCATAATTCAAATTGTGAGAAATAGCAAAAGGTCTAAACATTTGAGACTTATTGTCAAAAGTTCTAAAATTGTTTAGACACACATGTGAGCTATCTAAGGAAAGGTGTATGAGTTTGTGAAGCCTAGATAATGTCTTATCGAAGCATCTCGTATCAGAAATCTGAACTTTGGAAAGGAAGTCAATAAGTATTGATTTCTAGAAGTCCATCTGATTTTTGAATACATGTCAAAGCTAGTGGGGGCATAAGTGTTATGCTAGTAAGATAATAATTACTATGATAGTGGGAGCATAAGAATTATCATAAATGATGCGAGTTAGTAATGTTAATTATAGAAAACAAAAGTTTCAATTCACAAGTTACAGATTCTAAAAAGTTGTTTTTCTATAATTAAGAGAGAGGAATTCATACTTCATTTCAAATATAAAAACTTAGATTGTGAGATTTTTAATCAAATTTAGTCAAACAGATATGAATGTTATGTTGGAATGGTTCAACATAAGGAAATTCTATATACGGAAATGGTAATTGCATTTTCAAAATTCAATTTTGATTACGACATCTCTCTTCAAAAATCGAATTATGAGAACATGGAAAATAAAAATATTGTAGCAAAATACTGGTCAAGTATCATGTCTTTATGAATCATGTCAAATATGCTTATGGTATAGGATCGATTACCTGTGTTATAATATTTATCCGTTCTAAATTTTCCGAATGCGTATGGCATCAAGAGGGAAAAAGGACAAGAACCAAATCGGACTAAAGTGGTTAACAACTGTTAAGGACAATCTAAGGTTCGTCAAGGATTGGTCGCTTGTAGTTGGAAGTATAAAAATGGATGGACCATATTGACGTATTCTGAAAAGAGGTAACTCTTGTTCAGAAGAGATAGTCAAAATGGGAATATGGAAATATCTCCATAAGTGGAAGTTGTTCTTTAAATCTGTGTAAGATTAGAAAACTTAATGCAAGAAGGGTGTTCAAAGGAATGTACTTTGAATTTGAGACTTTGCTTCCTTGGAATTGTTTTGTTGTTAATTTCCATTGGAATACTTTGTAATGTATGTTGCCAAATCTTAGTGACTTGTGTGCATAGCCATTACAAGAGGATCATTACATATAAGTTTAGAATCTAACATATTACAGTAAATGGCAATAATTTGATATTCTTACATTTATGGTAAGGATTTGGAATTGTGAAATGAGCATCATTGAAATGTTGTCAATGGATCTATTTCACAAATTAAGGACCATAGATAAACATAGTGTGCATGTTGAAGCATTGGACGAATATTGTTTTAACGCAAGTATTAAGTTGATTATTCGAAACATTATAGAATGAATGATGAGTAATCAATATGGCACTCAATAGTTGTGGGGTCATATAGGATTAGTATTATTCTTGTGTTTCACTTTGCATGTTTTGACTTCCTGACTAGCTAGGTTATTCAAACCATCAACAGTCGATCATACTTTGGAAGGAGGTATTGAGGCAAGACCGTCATGAATGGGTCTGTAGTTTGTCTAGGTGTTTTAGACATAGTTGTAGTGTTCATGAGTACTCTAGGAATAAGATTCGAGTATTGGATTCACCCCATGCTCATTTGAATCACTTCATGGATTTTATCACGAGTGATTGTGAGACGATAATATCTTATATTCTTGGAACGGAGACATGTGAGTTGAAGTTGCGAGTCGGTTTCACATTGACGTATATAAACACACCAGTAACTTGGTGAGTGAGTACAAGCAAGCATTTGGGTTGAAGTTTATCCGTTACTTTTACCCCATGTAGATAAAAGTGATATCTGTGGGCCCCTCAATGATTTAATGATGAGACCCCTAAGTACTTGGCTAAGCCTGAATTGATTTGATTTGTTTAATTAGTCAATTATCATAAATCAGAGATCGGGAAACAACATATGGACAGAGAGAATGATTATAATCCATGTCTCAGTCCATATGATATCTAGAATGGAGGAATATATGATTCATTATCTAATGGACATGTCATTGACTAGGTCAGAGTTCGACAACGGCTTTTAAGAGCTACAATTGCTAGTCAAGTTGTGGAGTCTTACTTGCAATAATAATTATTAGACTTATCTAAGTGGGAGACTGTTGGATTAGGTGTCTAAGCCCATAACTATAATTGGTATGTACTTAACCCAAGAGTAGCATGGTCCACTGTGTTGCATATCACCAAGACAATTTGATAGGATAAACCTTTGAGAAAAGGTTATTTATGATTTGTTAATATATTATAAGTTCTAATATATTAATATGAAATCATATGATTTAATTAGTATTAATATATTAAGGGGATTGATTTGGTAAATCATTTATTATTATTGTGTAGGCCAATGATCCATGATTCTTTAGGTTAGGGTAAGACAATGTGACAACCCATGGATGATTCATGGGGGTTTAAATCTATGGAGCCTAAGGAATATGGAAGGTCATACACATTAGGGTTTAAATGGTGTAACCCTAACCTTGCTACACTATATAAGAAGCTCCTTAGCTTCCAAAATGGCACACTAGTGATCCTTGGAGTTCCATGAGCTTATTTTGGTGTAATAAATACTCTCTCAAAACTCTCTTTTTTTCTAGGTGTGTTGTGATTCCATTTGAGGTGCAACACTTGGGAAACTAAATTCTTAAAGGCCAAACTCAAGAAGTTCTACAAGCTACCACAAAGAGGTAATTATATAACTCATTTTTATGTTGATCATGTCATTTTCATGCTAGTTGTAGGCTTAATGATTTGGAAACAATATTGCATGGATAATTAGAGAAAACATAGATCCAAAGCATTTAGGGTTGTATGTGCACCATAGGATGATGTAGTATACCAAAAGTCAACAGTATGTTTGTTGTATGGTATGTGGTATGATGGGGGAACTCACTAAGCTTCGTACCTACAGTTTACAGTTTTGGTTTCAAGTACTTCTTCTTCGAAGGGAAAGGAGACAACGTGACTGCAGCTCATCACACATTATTTTCCGCACTATGAGATTCTTGGGATTTGTACTCTGACATTATTGTCCTGTGACATGTTTTTGAGATATATGACTTATGGGATTTTATGATATGAGATGACATTGATGATGCTTTCAATAAATCATTTTATAAATTATTGAAGCAAAAATGAAATTTTTGGTCTTGGATTTTGGAACGTTACATCATCGAGTTTATCCATAAACTCACCGAGTTCACTCAAAATCCATCTGATTAATTCATAAAGGCATGGCCACAAACCATAGATCTGACTTCCTTGAGATGGATAACCACGTAAAGTTACTAACTTTACATCCATGCATGTCTAGATGAATCCCTTAAGGCTTAGATGAACTTAACACTCAACTTAATGCATAAATGACCTCAATATTCTCCTAAAGTTTGCACCTTTAAGCTCAAGGGTAGCAAAACAAACTCAAATCTAAAAGGATGAACTTTTACTCCACCAATCTTGTCCATAAACACAAAAAGGAGGCCAAAATCACAATAAAACCCAAATGAGAAGATCTAAGCTATTAATCACCAAGTTCCAGACTTTTACCTTAAATGGTTGCCAAAAATGTCATAGTTTCTGGATCCTAAAGTTTCCCTTCAAGCTAGACAGCTTCAAGCTCTTCCAAACTTTCACCAAGCACCAAAAGCACCCAAAAATCTACTCAAAACTCCAAGATTCCCAACATGATGCTCACACTCGATTTAGGGTTTTTAGGAGGACAAGGAGGCTGATAAGGAGGCCAAAAGAAAGACTTAAGGCCTTTAAATAGGGTGCAAAACCCTAAAATTTAGGGTTTCCATCTGAGTGGCCACCTCGTCAAGTTGGGGATCCCCAACTCGTCGAGTTGGTTCATTAAACTTTGCGATCCATCCATCTTCAACATGAAGAGTTGGTCCCTCCAACTCATCGAGTTGACTCAGAATTAGGGTTTCTTTCCAACAATTCCTCTTCAAGATTTTGGATGTTACAACTCTCCCCCACTTAAATTTGATTTCATCCTCGAAATCACTCCTTGCTAACACTCATAACCAAAACAACACTTGAGAAATACACCCAAAAGTTCTAATCAAAACGACCTTCCCAAAACAAACAATCCCAAAAATAAACCGCCAATATGCATAAGAACAACCCATAACCCTATGCAAATACCTAACCTTGCATATCCGTACTTGGGTATCAAACTGGTCTGACTCCTAACAGACCTCCCAAAATGAATCGATTGCTAAAACCATGACACTCATCCATCTAACAATCTATCCAACCTTTAATGATCATAATCGAATATTCTGCACACAGAATAATCTTCCCATGACAATTTGAAACCCAAACCAAAACTTTTATCCGAAAGACAATAATCAAAACTTCAGTCCATGCAAACCACTTCTACATATCTGAGATCTGAAATCAATAATGGTCTGATTCGCCAACAGACCGCCCCCACCAAAACAACTCCATGCCAACTCTCAACGAATAATGGACCAAACATAACACTTCCAAATCTGATCAAAGGTCTATCTAGATTTAATGTAACCATCCTTAGAATAGTTCTTCAAGCCCGATGAAGAACGAATCCTCAATATTTGAATAATACCTAATCTTACCTCACCTATAATATGAAGCCCTAAGTCTCAATGGTCTGACTCCCTGTTAGACCTCCCCTACCGAACTATCACCAAGCCAACCTCATAGATTCTTGTACCAAACAAAATGCTTCCAACCCCTGATCACATAGTAGATTCAGAGGGAAACAAAGTCACTAGCCATATACAGTGACAGAACACTTATACTCAAAATAAGTCTCAGATAATCCTTCGAGTAGAAGATTCATCCCTACAATGGTTAGAGTCAGACGAGAGCTGTGAAATAGAGTCTAACCAATTACTCTGAGATTATGTAGTCTGTTGTGAGTGACTTAACATTTACCAAACACCCAGATACTCCACACTTACGTGAAATCTCGTGCCACTAATATTGCTCGAAACATTGACATTGCCCGAAATACTGATACTATGAGCCTGAAACCTCCTCACTTGCCCAACCTTCACAATGGTAGAACCATCCTGGAGTACTAACACAAAAGCTAAATCATGAAACCTCCAGCTAATGTCTTAGACATACATATATCTTAACTCATATTAAGCTGAATACATCCCTTGGCACGCACCTTGATATGGGCATATTTAGTTATAAACTTCATGCATTATCTTAATACTTTATGTTGATTTTATCTCATTTAATGAACAAAAGGTGCTTAATTAGTTTAGAATTTCATTTTTCAGCAATAATGACATGCTCGGAAGGAAAAGGAAGCGGAACTAGCGATTGGAGGCTTGGATATTGGATTTTGAAGAAAGAAGGATGTTGCTGGACAGCTTGACCCCTCGTCCGTGTTTTGGCCATATCTCATAAACCGTAACTCTGATTGACGATATTCAAAATGTTCTGAAAAGTAGACACAATTTCGGACGACTTTCGTGTTTTGAGAAAATGATGATTCCAAACATACTCGGCGAGTAGGGTCGATTACTCGGCGAGTTGTATCGAACTTTCGCAATTCTGGACGCGCTGACTTGCCGTACACGGGTTTTAAGTGACAGACTCGCCGAGTAGGTCACTGGACTCACCGAGTAGCCTCTGTTTTGTGAAAATCTATATAAAGGGACTTTCATATCGATATCATAGCATAGAGAGAAACCCTAGGAGGCTGAGAAACGATTGGAAGTGCTGCTAGGTCGTGAGGAACTGAAGAATCAACCCTACATTCAATTGTGAAGAGAATCAAGACAATTTTGGTTTATTCTTAGTAAGTTTTTGATTTGAATCATGTTTACATACTTTTATTTCGTTTTTGAGTTTATGTTTACTGCAATCATTAGCTAAAAACTCATAACTTCTGTTTAGGTAGATGAATTTGTGAACATGGATTGATTATTTGATTAGGATTAATTTTAATTGGTGATTATGTTTTGTTATGCTTGTTAAAGAACCTTATGTGTTAACAATAACTATTCTTCTTGTTGGGCTTTATAGATTGCGTCTTTTGGGCTCGTCTAATTATGTTGTTTTGTATTCCGGTTTGGGCCTGTCCAACCGTGAGTCTTTTATGCTTTGTATATAAGCTAATGCTTGCATGCATATTAGGTTAAGGTTTTAGAGATCTGCGCATAACGATTTTTCCAGACGACAAAAGGTTTCTTTGATCGTTCTTGTAACCTTCCAATCCTCTACAGTTGATGTTCTTAATCGAGCTCTTCTGAGGATTTTGTTTAATCATTCGACACGTTTGATTTAATCTTGTCTTGTTCTTTTATTGTGTTCATATCGTCATTGTTTACCTACTTGTTCAAGATCTAATCGATCTTCATAGATTAAAAGATAGTTTAATCCCATCAATTGGTATCAGAGCAGGAGGCTGTGTAATTGATACACATCTTTTCTGTGAAAAAGATTTCCATTAGGGTTTTTCCGCAATCATTAATATTTATTGAGCCGTCATCTCTTTATTGACGTATCTCGATATTTATTACTTTGCCCTAATCTGCTTTATTACAAGTCTGATCTTTGAACAGGTTTTTTTTCGATCATAATGGATGCGACACAATCAAACGTTATTAATATTTCCAACAGCATTGGTTCGACGACAAAGATTCCGATCTTATATACCCACGATTATGAAGTATGGGCACATCATTTCGAAGACTATGTTATTGGATCGGAGGAAAATGGGTATTTGATTTGGGAAGCCATCACCAACGGACCGTTTTCTCATTCTGCAACGTCCAGAATCATCAAGACTCAGAAAGAGTACAACGATCTGCTCAAGGACGTGAAAGATATTGCACAAGATGAAAAGGATAAGTTCCAATGCAATATCAAGGCATTAAGATTAATTCGGTTAGCCCTTCAGTCCGATACATTTAGATTGGTTAGTTCATGCACAACGGCAAAGGATGTTTGGGATAGACTTCGCAAACTGTATTCTACAGACGAAGATCTTGAACATTCTATTCAAACTCTACTTCTATCTGAGTTTGGAGAATTCAGACAAGGGGCTGAAGAATCTGTGACCCAGACGTTCGATCGCTTCAATCATCTTCTCAGCAAGATGATCAAACACGATATTGAAAGGAAGCTCATCGAACAGAAGGTTACATTCCTGAATGGTCTGAGGTCTGAATGGAGAGCAGTTGTTTCCACGGTTAAAGCCCATGAGCAATTTAAATCATATTCTCTGGCGAAACTGGTGGGAATTCTCAAGTCTCAAGAGAAGATCGTGGTGCAAGAAAAGAACGTCGTTTCCGGTCTTGGTTCGTTGGGCCTCTTGTCAAAAAGTAAAGCTGTTATGGAGGATGAGGACCTCAGCGTGGAAGAATATGATCTCACATCAGAAGATTATGCCTTGATGGTGTCCAATCCCAAAAGGTTCATCAAGAAAAGATTCCCCAGCAGCAAAAACCGAAACTAGCAGGGGAGTTACAACTCTGAAAAGGCGGTTAATGAACCGAAAGCTGAGGAGCACAAGAAGGAACCGAAGGTGGATGGCGACTCTGGAGTGAGCTGTTTCTATTGTGGTGGGAAAAATCATTATGCTAAGGACTGTGTTCTTAAGAAAATGGCTGAAAAGGATGATGGGAATGATGAGGAAGCCGTGTTGCAGAAAAGATTGGATGAGTTGAGAAAGAAGAAGTCTGCAGCTAACCCGCCTATTAATGCTCTTATTGTGCAGGGTTCTGTTCTAGGTGATGAGTTCGGTAGCACGGAAGTTTGGTCTACCGACTCAGAAGACAAGGAAGTGAGGCAGCCTACTCATGGAAAGGCCTACTTGTCTAAGGAAGAAAGCAGTGGTGGAAAATGCCTCATGGTTTCTGACGTATCTCAAATAAGGGGATACAACACCGATGGAGGCATTGATGGACAGAAAGCAAAGGAGGACATGTGCTTTACAGCCAAACCGCTCAGCCAGCAGTTCAATGAGCTCGATGAACTGATAAAGAAGGTACAATCTGTTTTTATTTCATGCAAAGTACCATCATCTTCTTATGAGAAAGAACTAAAAACCGTCAATACAAGAATATCTCATCTAGATAGTAGCTTAACTCAAACTCGGGTCACAAATTCTAACCTAACTGATCAATTGAGCAGGGCGACGTCGAAGAGTGAGGAGCGGAGAATGTGGATAGAGTTAAAGGAGTCAGAATTAGTCAAAGTTAAAGATGAAAACATTTATTTGCAAAGAGACAATTTGAAATTGTTAAAACAACGAAATGTTTTTTGTTTAATTGCTAAACGTTTGTACTCTAATATTACTCAGCTTCACTTGGATTGTGAAATAGGCCAAAGGATTCACCGCATGATTTTGCCCTTCCTAGAGTTTAAGGAAGATGAAATCGATGCTGAAGCTTATAATTGTGAAAGTGTGATATCGTCTGATGATATGAATCCTACCTACATGTATGGACTGGACAAAATTGAGTCCTTCATTAAATCCAAAGACCACAAGCTCATGCTTAAAAATCTTTTGGATGAAAATGACAGACTTAAACTGAGAACCGAAACCATGCAAAAATTTGACTCTTTAAACATCAACGTAAGCTCAGAAAACAAAATTGACGTTGAAAATGCATCTGAGCTTAACGAGGACGATATCGTGAGTGAAATTTCTGTAGAGGACACGGTTGACTGCTCAGAATTTATTAAAACCGAGCCAGAAAATCACAAGAATCTAATTTCTGAAAATTCAGTGGAGTTCGCTCGGTTGTCCCATCAAAAGTCCCCAAAATTAGTTGAGAAAGCAGTTGTGTATCAAAAGGTAAGGACCACTCCAAATCAAGTTTACAAGGTGACAGGAGTAACCGAACATCAAACAGCTGAACTTGTAGCCATTGTAAACGAAGACAATGCTGATGGCTGTGATGAGTACTTCAGGGAAGCTCCAATTGATAATGCAGACGAAACCATTGGTTTATCTGAAAGAACTTCCTGGAAGAGCAAAGGAAGATACATACCTGAGCCCTTGAATAAATCGAACAACTTCGATGAGCCGAGCACCAGTGGTACAAAAAATATTCCTCAGAAGAATGATCACTCGGCAAAAGCAGACATTCTCTCGGCTCCTTCGGCTCAAAGTAAAACTCCTGCAGTTCAAAAGGAACCAGCCAAGGAGTCACCAAAAACGAAAGCGAATGTTCATCATCAACCTTTTCAGATGAGGAATAGGAAGATAGAAAGGAACAATAGATACAGGAAGAACCTTTCTGAAAGGAAACAATTCTGGCGTTCCCAGAATGCATATTTCTCTCATCAAGACAAAAATCTAAAGTCTGAAAACATTCCTGTAGAAAAGCTTGAAAGTCACAAAAACCGAAAGCCAAGGTTCGGTTCACAAGAAGATATCAACCGAAGGTAGAAGTTCGGTTCTAAAAAGGACTTCAACCGAAACCAAAGGTTTGGTTCCAAAGACAGTTCCAGCCGAAAGCAAAGGTTCGGTTCTGAAATCAAAAGAGAACAAAACGCTAAGGTCATTCCCTCCAATAATCAAAAGCAAAAGGGTCACCTAGAGCCTCAAGCCCGAAACTTCTCTCAATCCAAACCCTCGTGTTCAAATTCTTCTCGTTCTTCTAATTCCTTTTCTTGGTCACATAATTCTTCTACTCCCACCGATTCGTCTCCATCTTTCCCTAAAGCTGATTTCTCTTGTTCTCGAAAATCTCATTCATCAGTTGAGCAAAAATGGAAGCAGAAGGTCAATAAATCCACACCAGAGTCCAAATCTAATTCGCCTAATCTTAATAAAATAAAGGTTTACACCATTAAAAGGAAAGATAAAACAACTCTTGTAAAAAGAATTTATCTTGTTGATGTCTCTCTTATTGTTCCCGTTCCCATGCAAAGCTCACGTAGACCCAAGAAATTTTGGGTTCCTAAATCTGTCTAATTTTTGCAGGTTATAAGTGACGAGCAGTTCGACGAAGAATGGTACATCGATAGTGGCTGCTCACGTCACATGACAGGGAGGAAAGAGGAGCTTAGGGAATACAAATCTCTTGCAAATGGTGGCAACGTCAAGTTTGGAAACAATTCATTCGGCACCATAAAGGGATACGGGATGATAACCAATGGGGACTTCTCTATAAGGAAGGTGGCTTATGTGGAAGGACTCCAACACAACCTCATTAGTGTATCTCAGCTTGTGGGAGGTACAGGTCTCAAAGTCTCATTCGATGATGAAGGTTCTGAAATCATAGAGAAAAAGTCAAATAAAGTAATTCTCAAGTCAGAGCGAAAGGGTGAAATGTTTCCCTTAAACATCAAACCCATCAAGGGAAATCCAGCTATATGCTTGTTGTCAAAAGCTCAATCCGACGAAAGCTGGTTGTGGCACCAAAGATTATCTCATCTTAATTTTAAAGATATCAACCGTCTTGTTACTGGAGGTCATGTAAGGGGTCTTCCATTGCTCAAGTTCGACAGGGATCATCTATGTGCTGCATGCGAAATGGGAAAGCAAAGTCATCAAAGTCATCCATCGATAATCAACACAAAAATTGTTGAACCACTCGAATTAATTCACATTGATTTGTGTGGTCCTTCATCTATCGAAAGCATCGGTGGTAGCAAGTATATTCTTGTTATCGTTGATGACTTTTCACGATTTACATGGGTGTTCTTTCTAAAGCTCAAATCTGAAGCGACTCAAAAGCTGAAAATGTTTATCAAGCAAATTGAACTACAGCTCAAGAAGGTTGTTCGCAATATTAGAAGCGACAATGGTCTCGAATTCAAGAACAGGGAGTTTGAAGAGTTTCTTGCAGAAAAGGGAATCAATCATAATTTCTCAGCTCCCTACACACCACAACATAACGGAATAGTCGAAAGACGAAACCGATCCTTGTGTGAAGCTGCCCGAACAATGCTAAGTTTCGCTTCTTTACCTCTTTATTTTTGGGCTGACGCTATTTCTGCTGCTTGTTTTACACAGAACAGGTCATATCTCAACAAAAGGTTCGCGCTCACTCCATATGAGATACTGAACAACAGGAAGCCAAATGTGAAATTTTTCCATGTCTTCGGTTCAAGGTGTTTCATCTTCAACTCTAAAGAACACCGCAACAAGTTTGATGTCAAAGCCGACGAGGGAATATTTCTGGGTTACTCGCTCACATCCAAGGCATACAGGGTCCTGAACAAGCGTTCGAGAAAGATTGAAGAGACGTATTATGTGACCTTTGACGACAACTATGTCAAGAAGCTACAGGCTAAAGAAAATATCACTGGAGAAATCTTTCCTCTAAATGGTAAGGTTACAGTCTCGGTCGCTAATTTATTCGAGACATTTCTGGAGCTCTTTGACGAACCAGAGAATGCTTCACTTTCTGAAGCAGGTGCAGCCGACAACAAGGTTGATCACATGAAGCAGATTGTCGAAGAGGCTGCAAGAAGGATGCATGAAGATACATCAACCTCTAATGACTCTCCTTTTCCAAATGCCCAAGTCGAGGGGGAGCCAAATGCTCAAGTCGAAGGGGAGCCAAGTGCTCAAGCTGAGGGGGAGCCAAACGCTCAAGTCCAGGGGGAGCAAAATCCCACAACTTCAACCGAAGAGGCCTCTACACCAGGAAGATCAGGACCACTAGAATCACATGAACCTCAGGTCTTTCAAAGTGCATTAATTGAGGTGGAACATAATGATGTGACACTTGGTTATGACAGCCAATCTGAGCTAGACGAAACAATCAATGCTGAACTAGATCCAACCTTTGATCCAAATTACCCTCCTCTTGTTAAATGGACCAAAGATCATCCCGTCTCACAAGTAGTTGGGGATGTATCTGAAAAGGTTTTGACCAGATCACAACTGAAGGCAAAACAGACTTCCTTATTTTCAAAGGTTGAGTTTTGCATGTTCAATTCATTCGTATCAAAAGTTGAACCAAAGACAGTCAACACTGCTCTCGATCACTCTGATTGGGTTCAAGCAATGCAAGACGAGCTGAATGAATTTGAAAGGAACAAAGTCTGGCGCCTAATTCCAACTCCTCCAGATGCTTCGGTTGTTGGTCTCAAATGGGTATTTAGGAACAAAATGGACAAGGAAGGTAATGTTATACGGAACAAGGCTCGTCTGGTGGTAAAGGGTTATTGTCAGGAGGAAGGGATAGATTATGAAGAGACTTTCGCTCCAGTAGCTCGGCTAGAATCTGTTAGAATATTTCTGGCTTATGCTGCCCACAAGAACTTTGAGGTTTTCCAAATGGACGTCAAATGTGCATTCCTCATTGGAGAACTTGAAGAAACGGTGTACGTGGAGCAACCTCCTGGGTTCGTGAACGAAAAGCATCCAAATCATTTCTATATTTTGGATAAAGCTGTGTACGGTCTTAAACAAGCTCCGAGAGCCTGGTATGAAACGCTTACAAAATTTTTAAAGATGTCTAAATTCAAACAAGGTTCGGTTGACCCAACCTTCTTTCGCAAAAAGGAAGGTAACCACCTTATGATAGTTCAAATTTACGTCGATGACATCATCTTTGGCTCCACGAATCCCAGCTTAACAGCTGAATTCAGAAAGCTGATGGAGACTAAGTTTGAAATGAGCTCAATGGGTCCAATTAACTTTTTCCTTGGTCTAAACATAAGACAGGGACCCGAAGGCATCTTTATTTATCAGGAAGCTTACACGAAGACTCTCCTAGCAAAGTTTGGAATGAAGGGAGACTCGAAAGTTAAAGTCCCAATGGCATTCGGCACCAAGCTTACACCATCCCTAGACAAACCGGCTGTTGATATCACGCTCTATCGCCAAATGATTGGCTCTTTAATGTATCTAACCGCCAGCAGACCTGATATCATGTATTCTGTTTGTTACTGTGCTCGATTTCAGGCAAACCCATGCGAACCTCACATGGTTGCAGTGAAGAACATCCTACGCTACCTCAAACGAACCACCTCCTTAGGTCTATGGTATCCTTCCAACTCAGGCTTCTTTGTTCAAGCCTATTCTGATGCTGACCTTGGAGGATGTGGACTCGACCGAAAAAGCACAACTGGTGGCTGTCAATTTCTTGATGGGAAGTTAGTTAGCTGGCAATCCAAGAAACAAACGTGCGTGTCACTATCCACTGCCAAAGCGGAATACATTGCAGCTGCATCATGCACGTCACAAGTGATTTGGATCCAAAGTCAACTTCGAGACTATGGACTCAATATGAAGAAGATCCCACTATATTGTGACTCTGAAAGTGCAATTAGGATCTGTCATAACCCAGTGCAACACTCCAAAACCAAACACATAGCACTAAGGTATCACTTCATCAAAGATCACGTGGAAGATGGAAACGTCGAAGTTCATTTCGTAAGAACCACTGATCAACTGGCTGACGTCTTTACAAAAGCTCTTCGTGAAGCATCATTCAATAAAATATTGCAAGGACTTGGTATGATGGAATCAGAATCAGTACCTCACGCTACCTCTCAAACTCAAACATAACAACCGAACGTTCGGGTTCGTTTCAACTATCTAACCCACTCATTTCTTCAAGGATAGTTTCTCAATGTTGTGTATTGCTTGTACAATTCTGTTTTTCCTCGTTTGATTTAAAAACAAAAAAAAAAAAAAAAAAAAAAAAAAAAAAAAAAAAAACATTTTAAGAACCGCAACCAACCAACGGTTCAGGTTCGGTTTTTCAAAATTTTCTAGAACCGAAACCAACCGAAGGTTCGGGTTCGGTTTTTCAAAATTTTCTAGAACCGAAACCCACCGAAGGTTCGGGTTCGGTTTTTCAAAATTTTCTAGAACCGAAACCAACCGAAGGTTCGGGTTCGGTTTTTCAACATTTTCTAGAAACGAAACCAACCGAAGGTTCAGGTTCGGTTTTTCAAATCTTTTATCAACCGAAACCAACCGAAGGTTCGGGTTCGGTTTATCTCAAAAATTCCAAATTTTTTTGTGTTAGTTTATAAGGATACATTTGTTGAAACTCCTAAATGTCCCTAGAAGCATGCTGTTGTATGTGTCTCAAGCCTCATAAGATTTTGAATAAAGGCCTTCATGACCTGGTATACACAAACCTTGTCTTCCCAATAAGGCCAATTCATTTATTCTAATCGTGAGCTACCTCACTCTTTTCTCACATGAGTTAAGAATTTCCTGCTTGGTCCTTCTTTTTGCAGTAGAGGTACTTTGTTCTCTTACACCATCTCTATATCTCTTCTCCACTACACTAATTCCATCATGGTAACCCTTGAGATTCTCAGCACTTACCACTGAGGTTTATGGTTGCGCAACATCTGCGTTTATGATCTTAGTATTGTGTCACTACGAACTAAGTGAAACCCAAAATTCAACACCTAACGAATTGACGGTGAACAATTAAATTGCTCAAGTTTTCACTAAAGAATTGATGAAAGTACCCTATTAAAATCTCCAATTTTATGCGATTCCAATGAAATTGTTACACACCCATAACATTTCTTCCCTTGGGATCTTGTTCTTATTTTTCTTTCTGAGATTTTATTTCAAAGCCAGTCGTTTTTAGCCTAATTAAAAGAAGCCTTTCAACATTTCTCTATAAATGGTTGATCGTAATTTTAACGGACATTCTTTTAAATCCTAAGTTTTTTTTTGTCCTGTGGCATTCAATGCGCGTGGTTAAACAGTAACGGCTTATCCCTATGAAACGGCGCTTATTGGGCGACGTGGTCCTAGGAATCTGACACTCTCTCTCCTACGTGATCATCGCCCGTCCCAACTGTCATCCATACGAGATTTGAAACGATCTTTCTCTCTCTTCTCACCAACTATAAATAGCCCATTCCCCCTCCTTTTACCTCTTTACCACTCTCAAAATTTCCAAAAACTCAAACACTCCCATACAGTATCCTGTTCATCATCTTCTTCACACCTGCATCAATGGCTGATTCATCTTCAGTTCATGCTACCTCCCAAATTCTTCCCATTCGCCCACAGCAATGCTTGGTCATTGATCTTAACCCAAAGGCCTACGACCCTTATATGTCGCCGGTCATAGAGTGCTTAAAGTATTCACAACTCGTACCAGCACTTTCCAGGATCGAATCGGTGCCAATGGAGGCCCTATCGCAGGTCTACGCGACTGCATATTATGACAAGGCTGTCGACCGGGTCTTTTTCGAGATTGGAGACCACAAAACCTCCATCTCCCGCCCACGTTTCTGCTCGTTGCTCGGATTTGCTTCTGACCCATCCCGAGTTCATCCGGAGTCGATACAGATTGGTCATCTGTATAGCATGTTTTACAACATGGGATAGACATAGGTTCTTACATCAGTTGCAAGATTCAAAAAGTCATGCTTGCCGCCTCAATGGAACGGTTTATTTACAGTCCTTTTCAAGGGACTGTCGGAGAGAAGTTCAGGTTCAGACGGTGCAAGTCGTCTGTTCCTCACCATCCTGTATGGAGTTTATAATGGGATCAACCTGGATTACGGGTTTGTTCTATGGCAACAGCTTATTCAAAGCCTCTCCTCTTCATCCAGACACTCTGAAGTTTCATTGGCTCGATTCTGGATCCTAATAACTAAATGGGCCATGAACAGATTCGACGTTCCCACTGCTGACGGTGCATCTATGTCTTCTGTAGGTACTTTCCATACCAAGAAGATCATCATCTCAGATGCATCAAAATTCACCTTTATTGGTTCAATTCCGGAGTCCATGTATGGTGCTGTCCCTTCGGATAGCAGGTTGATTCGGAAGCTCAAGGAGCTAACACCGTCTGGTCCAAGGGATCTGACCCCGGATATGCTCAGGTCTATTCATGACGCAGATAAACTGGTGAGCAAATGTAAAAAGGTGGACAAAGGAAAAAAAAGCCTCCAAAGCTTCAAAGGGGCCTTCTCCTAAAAAGAGGAAACAGCCAAAAGCTGCTCCTTCCCCCCACCGAAGAAGAGGAAGACCCAACCGAAGCGAAAGCTTGTTATACCCTCCTCTTCGAGTGACTCTGAGGGTGAGAGTTCGGGTTCTGACGACTCTCAAGGGGATGCATCTCCTCAACGAGGCAATACACCACCTCGATCCCCTACCCCAGAGATTGAACTACCCAATTCCCCAATTCCTTCCCCTCCACAAATCTTTACCACCACCACTGAATCACCACATTTAACCGAACCTCCTCAACCCAAAACCCACCCAACCGAAACTACCCATACTCAACCACCAACCGAAACTACCCACACTCAACCACCAACCGAAACTACCCATACTCAACCACCAACCGAAACTCTACCTTCACCAACTCAACCTTCTCCCACTAAACCCTCAACACCCCCAACCTCTCCACCCTCTTCATCTCATGACAATGCATCTGAGGGTGAAAACCCTTATCTCGGGGGAGACAACATGATCTTTGATTCGGTCTACTATAGTCCGTTTCAAGTTCAAAGTGACGAGGAGGATGATGCCCCGGTAACTAAGAAACATCTCAAACAGCTCAACGAGAAGATTGATCTACTTCTCGCCTCCTCGTCTAACCAACAATCAACCCTGTCTGAAGCTGCACTTCAGAAGATTGTTGATGCCTTCTCCAGGGCTCAACATGATTCAGCAGCCTCAGCATCTGCAGCAATTCAGGCATCCACCCGGGCATGTGAGGCTGCAACTGAAAAAGTCGATAAACTATTTTCTGATGCCTCTGTCCTACTGCAGTCCATGCAAGAAAGTGCAAATGCCACAAAGGCATCGTTGGAACCAATTGTCCAACAATTGGTTACGTTTGTCTCATCGGAGTTGCCTTCGTTCGCCAATCTACGTCAAAACATAAGCGACGACAACTCGGCCTTTACCGCCTCCATTGAAGCTCGCCTCGTCAAGCTACAAGAAAATCTGACAACCGAGCATTCTTTAATGGACGATCTGGCTTCAAAAACAACTGCACTTGAGGTCAAGACCACTCAACTCTCTCAATCCCAACAAGAACTAGAAGATCTTCGCTCTGAACAGGAGATGGTGAAGACGTGTGTTTCGGATGTCCACGCTGTTATCTCAAACATTCTGGAAGCACACGATCCAATTTTAAACTTTTCGGTGAGGCGATCCCTTGCTGAAAAGCTCTCTCCAGCCATCGATCTACTGAATAAAGTCGAAGGCCTCCCAAGTTTTGTGTCCATTCCGAAACAAGGGGGAGATGAGAAGACAAGTTCAAAACCACCTCCTTCCTCCAAAGCTACTCACACTACTGAACCATCTTCAACTCATCAATCTTTAGGTTCGGGTGTGAAGAACAAAGGAAAAATTATAGCTGAGGATGAAGATGAAGAAGGCGACAAGGAGACTATTGCCGACATTTTAAAACGAAAGAACAGTCGCAATGTTGGTGATGATGCCAGTCGTGTGGTGCGTGAGGCTGCCGAAGCCGAACGCAAGCAAAAAGAAGCCCACGATCTCCTTCAAAGCCGAAAGACTCTCTTCCCTGCCTGGACCAGGGAACGCTTGATCAAAGAGGCCATTGAAACTCCCAGCATATTATGGCTCGAGCCGGTTATATCGTTCGACTGCAGCAACACTGTCGATTCGCAGTTCGATATGCCGTTGACTCGAAAGGCGTTCATCTTCCACGTCTTCTCTAATATTTTTGAAGTCCCTCACCCGAACGCTGAGCTTGACAGGGAGCTCATTGACTTCTATCTGAAGGCTGCTCGTCCACAATTCCTTACATGGAGCGCCCAGAAGATTGTAAACGTTCGGGTGCTAAAACCATATACTGAAGGACGTTTTATAAACATTCGGTTCAAACTGATTCAGGGATCTGCAAAATCTGCTCATCCTATCTCTCTGGCAGATCTACCGAATCTAAATCCTCATGATTGGATTGTCCTATATAACATCCTTTTGACCAATGAAGCTGAATATGGTCCCATTCTAGACCATGTCAAAAGGATTTTAATCTGCTACATCATGGAGGTTGCCCTTATGGATCAGGAGGTCGCCACAGTCTTCAAGAAGAAACCCAAAATTGCTCCTGTGGGATCGGCCAGTGATCTCAATCAAATGTTGCTGGGCAAGACTGACCCAAGATGTAACACCGTCATGTTCACTCGAGCGGAAGGACAGAAATGTCTCTTCGCTTTAGCTGACAAGCATCTTTACACCACAACCTGTTTGGAGCATGTGCTGTTCATTGTCAAACGGTGTAAAGAGAACTCGGCCGATGATGTCAAGTATTTTGAAGATATGATTAACTGGTACATCCGGTTTAGACAGACCATTCTTTCCATCACCAAGTGTCTGTTTAGTACCGTGAAGAAGGTACCGGTTTCGGCTGCTGGCCCAAGAAATTAGTAAATGTCTCACTCCAAATTGACGCAAAGGGGGAGATTGTTGGGCTTTATAGATTGTGTCTTTTGGGCTCGTCTAATTATGTTGTTTTGTATTCCGGTTTGGGCCTGTCCAACCGTGAGTCTTTTATGCTTTGTATATAAGCTAATGCTTGCATGCATATTAGGTTAAGGTTTTAGAGATCTGCGTATAACGATTTTTCCAGACGACAAAAGCTTTCTTTGATCGTTCTTGTAACCTTCCAATCCTCTACAGTTGATGTTCTTAATCGAGCTCTTCTGAGGATTTTGTTTAATCATTCGACACGTTTGATTTAATCTTGTCTTGTTCTTTTATTGTGTTCATATCGTCATTGTTTACCTACTTGTTCAAGATCTAATCGATCTTCATAGATTAAAAGATAGTTTAATCCCATCACTTCTGTTAATAAATCAGTAATTACGTTGTATGAACATCTCTTAGTTGCTAATTTCATATGATTTACGTGACCACATAGTTGTATGTCTAGGAATAACGAATGTGAAACTAGAATTAACTAGAAGATAGGTAAGTTAATGTGTAAGCTTGTTGGATGAACATCGACAAGAGGTTAATTGAAGGGCCAATTTAGTTAACCACTACAAGTCTTACTTAACCCGAATCAATAATGTAGGAAACCCGTTAATTTAGACAACTGGCCATTGCTTGAGTTAATTTGTTTTCTAAGAATTAGGAATAGCGAACATGAACCTAATTATCTTAATCGGTAGCCAATGAAGAATTAATCCGATACATTAAAATCATCCATGGGAACAAATGAGTCGAACCTAAACAGAAGTCCTCTTTATTATTGAATTTAGTTGATTTTTCTTTGCTTAGCTCTTAGTTTCTTAGTTTAAGTTTTAGTTAATTGTTTAAGTTTCTAGTCTTGCAAAACTAGAGAAAACCCCTTTCTATTACTTGTTTTATTTAGATAATATTAGCATCTATTTTAATTTTTTACCGTTCCCTGTGTTCGATACCCTACTTACCTGAACTAAATTACTAATCGATAGGTACACTGCCTTTTGTGTGTTTATTTTGTGTCTACGTTAGTAGGATTAAAACTAGTTGGTTTTACACACATCAAGTTTTTGGCGCCGTTGCCGGGGAACGATTCTAAATAGTTAATTTTATTTGCTAATTATTATTATTTTTTATTTGTTGATTAATTTTTTTTATATAGTTTAATTTTTATTTATTATGTATTTTCCAAATCTCGATGTTTTTGATGCTTTTCTTGAGGAAGTAGTGCAGGTAAATGAGCAAAAAGATGAGGACTATGACTCACATGATGATTTGAAGAAATTTGATAGATGGTTAGATAACGTCTTGTCTAACGATCAAGAACAATTTGAGTCACAAGAGCTAAATCTACTAGATGGAGAATTTAATCCAAAAAGAGATTTGGAGGAGCTGGAAAGGTTGCTAGCAGAGAGGTTGGATGAAGAACAAAACCAAGATGAATTGCAGGAACCAACCCGTGGTTTGACCATTACCACGACGTGGCCCCCTGTTCTTTCGGTTTGTGTTTCGAAGCGTGGGGTGATGACTTCAACTTTGGAGAAAGTTCTCACGATCCATTTTTGATTAGTATCCAACTGGTTCCAACCCTTGTCAAGATTCTTGGGTTTTATGAATTCAAGCTCGTTTGGCCAATTTTTGAAGCAAAGAGCCAAATTTTACAAATTGGTCCAAAGAAAATATTTAATGCAATGGATGGATGGGCATCGAATTTATTAGAAGTTTATTAAGTTGAGAGTCCATCTAAAGACTCGCACAAAAAGAAGCGCTTGCGGGAGGCAACCCGTCATTAGAGTTTTCTTTTCTTTTTCTTTCTAAACTTCTAGTGTTTAAGGATAATTTAGGATTTTTTTTTTATTTTAATGTTTTTTTTATTACTTGGTTTTTGTTTTTGATCTTTTCAGTTTGAGTGTAAGGATGCATGTGAGGGTCTAGAGTCAAGGCTGGCGAAGCGAGAAATCGAGTCTAAACGAGAGAGGAAACGAAGTTTTGAGTCAAGCTATGAGTCCAATTAATAGAAGGGTTATATAGTGTTTATTACCTAAAGAAAAATGAGGGAAATTATTAGTTTATATAACCCCCATACATCAGAAACGGACTTGGGCAGAATAAAATTTTTGTCACACAGCGGTCTACTCGCCAAGTGCATCTTATGGACTCGTCAAGTCCATGTGAAAATTCACGATTCTTCTGCCATTTACGCTTCAACTCGGCGAGTCTACATACTTACTCGACGAGTCGCTCATTCTTCTTACTTTTGAGCTGAAGATTTGATGACATTTGATATGGGCATTGGTTCTATTCCTTGAGATCATTTTCCAAGCAGTTCCAAAACTTTTTCCCTTATGTTTGGAGCTTTTATAAAGACTGTACCACACGAGATTTTGACACCCAAGACATGGATGAGTTGTTCCCATGTCTATAGTCAATTGAAGATGGAGCTGAAGAGAATAGATATCAACCTCGCCACTACTATCCCAGGGGAGTTTGTTCCAATTCTCTCCTTATTTTTATTGTTCTTTATCATGCATGGTATGCAATAGGGACATTGCATAAATTAAGTGTGGGGTAGGGGGTTGGTTGGTTACACTAGTTAAATTTTGAAATTTATGCATAAAATTTGCTAGGATTAATATAGAAAATTTTGGTAAAGCAATTAGGGATCATGCTAGTATTATATTTGATGATTGCATGAAGACCCAAATGTTTAGTTGAGCCAATATACGTTCTAGTGCATTTGTGGCTTCCCTATTCTAGTGAAATCATCGAACAAAAACACGACCTCGCCTAGTTTGAAGGATGCAATATGTTTAGCATCGTGTACCAAAAATGTATCCAGGAAAATTATTATCGTTACCCAATAAAGGTTGAAGTTGAGCGTCCCTGCTTAAGCATGTAGGGTTTTGAGTGAAAAAAAAAAGTGAGTTACATGTTAAAGAGAGAGAGAGAGAGAGAGAGAGAGAGAGAATTACAAGAAAAAGTTTGAAGAATTTTTGGAGCATCAAAGTTAAGTATGAAATTAGAAGATCGAAAATTCCGAAGAACTTCAAAAAGTTGAAGATACTAAAAATCAAACAACAAGGTGGTGAATTCAAAGAAATTAAAGATCAAATGTCAAAGAAGTGAAGAATTCCAAAGAAGTGAAGAAACCTTAATAACCTTAATAACCCATGGATCCTTTGAAGAGGAAAAGACATGGGTTATTAAGGTTTCTTCACTTCTTTGACATTTGATGAAGTTCTTTAGCCATATCACCTCCTTCGCTGCTTCACTCGCTGCTATATACTCTGATTCACAAGTGGAATCAGCTACCGTCTCCTACTTGGAACTCTTCCAAGAGATTGCCCCTCCATTTAGGGTAAAGACCCAGCCCGATTGAGAGCGGAAGTTATCCCTATCAGTCTGAAAACTAGCATCACTATACCCAAATACTCTAAAGTCATCACTTCCACCAAGGGTAAGGATCCAATCGTTAGTCCTCCGCAGGTACTTGAGAATGTTCTTTACCGCGGTCCAATGAGCCTTGCCAGGGTTCCCCTGATATCTGCCGACCATGCTCAAAGCAAAGGCCACATCAGGGTGGGTACAAGTCATAGCATACATGATCGAGCCTACAGCGGAAGCATATGGTAATCGACTCATTTCTACTATCTCAGCCTCTATACTCGGACTCTGAGTCTTACTCAGTTTGGCATTGCATTGAATCGGAAAATCTCCTTTCTTGGAATTTTTCATGTTGAACCTATTCAACACCTTATCTAAATAGGTACTCTGACTAAGTCCAATTAGTCTTTTACTCCTTTCTCTTAATATCCTTATCCCTAGGATATAGGCAGCTTCCCCTAGGTCCTTCATAGCAAAGCACTTCCCAAGCCAGGACTTAACCTCCTGCAAGGTTGGGATGTCATTTCCTATAAGTAGTATGTCATCTACATACAGTACCAAGAAGCTAACTATACTCCCACTAGCTCTGACATACACGCAAGACTCATCTTCACTTCTCGAGAAGCCAAACTCTTTGACCTTCTCATCGAAACAAAGATTCTAGCTACAAGATGCTTGTTTTAATCCATAAATGGGTTTCTGAAGCTTGCATACTCTATTAGGGTATTCTTGTCACACCCCAAAACCACGAACGGCGGAAACATTCAGGGGTGGAGGACGTCATGTACAGTATCACAACAGTGTAAAGTAGTAAATAAGCAACAGCATCATCCATTGTATTATAAGTAAAGTTTTAATACATGTGTGTTCTTTCATTATAATAAGGCACCAAAAATATACAATCAAAATAAAAGGTGAGACTTGTATGTGCCCCGTCTTCTCAAAACCTGGCCATCGTACGTATCTACTAGTGACCTGAGAATACAAGTTATTTTGAAAGAGAGTGTCAGCTTTAAAGCTGGTGAATTCATAAGTATTTAAGTGTCATTGTCTTGCTTTAAAAAAACTGTTATGAATGTCATGTAAAACCTTTAAGTAAGACAGTTGATATAAGTATGAAAATCCCTAGGAAATCCCTTGTTTCCTACTAGTATGAAATGTAGTCTTCTACCAAGACCCGCATGTTTTGTTATGACAATGTAGTCTTCTACCAAGACCCGAATGTTTTGTAAGTAAAATGATAGTTTTTACTTCTTTTTGACAACTACAAACAGTAATTGGTCTAACTCATCGTTTATGTGAATATATCACAAAAAAAAAGTAAATAGGAAAAATATAACCATGTAAGTGTTATCCCTGGATACCAGGACTAACACGCCATCGCATTAAGCGATATGTATAACCTAATGAACATCCAAAGATTGTCCAATTGTCCTCTATAGCAGCAGTAGGTTGGAGGAAGGGTTAGTCCCGTAGCCGACTCCTAATATAAGTGGTAACCTAATAATCATCAGAAGATTTTCATCTCATCCTCTGTTGCAACAGCAGGATAGAGGAATGGTTAGTTCCGATATCAATCTATCTATTATAAGTGATAACCTTAGACATCCGTGGATGTTCATCACCCAGTGGTGCTAACAGCTGGGTTCTGGAATGGTTAGTCCCGTCTAGATATCCCGTCGAACAGGGATAGGCAGGAAAATTTACATAGCATGTATGAATAAATCTTCCTCATAACTCTAGGTACAAGTATCCAGGTAAGTGAATATAGGATAATGTATCTATGTAACAGTACTCATGTATGGTATTCATGTAAGCCTATTCAGATAAATGTATCTATGAAAACGTACCTATGTATCATGTAATCCTAGATAAATGTACTCATGTATCATGTAATCCTAGATAAATGTACTCATGTATCATGTAATCCTAGATAAATGTACTCATGTATCATGTAATGTACCGGTATAGACTCATGAATGAACTGATTCTTGTGTGATTCCTTGTAATAGGAATATTGTTTTGTATCTTCTAACTATCCCTATGATAATTAACTGAAAGACAATTGTTTGTTCAAGAAGGTAAACGCAATGGTTTTGCAAGGTATCTAAGAGTTTTGAATAATAATTAAGAGTGACTTGATGTCATTTTAATAAACATTTCAAAACTAATACTTTTGTTATCAAGGTATTTTAAGATGGAAAACCATTTCATGCATCACATTTTGTAGTATGTGAAATCTACTGGATGAAAACACAGTTATAAAATACATATGAGTGATTTAATAACATGTTGTTTTCTACTTGTATTCCCCCCCCCCCCCTTAAATCATTTAAAAACATTTAAAATATTCATTTAGGGGTATGAACTCACCTGTAAATGGTGGTTTGGATGAACTGGACGGTGTAGGATTGTTAGCTGTCAAGTGAGGACTTGTACACACACTACGATCCTAATGAACATATAATCACACATATATGCACTCAATTAGTCTTAAATTACTAATTGATAATGTTAAGACATCCTAGAACATAATAAACACTTTATATAAGTGCTATAAGCCCTAAGGATTTCATCTAAGCTATTATGGGACAAGGCACTTGGGTTTAGGGTTCCAAAGGACCCTATACTTGAGTTTACTCTCCAAATAACCTCACACATGGATTTTACGGTTGTAAACTCTTGAGTTTATGGCCGTAAACTCCAAGGCTTAATGTCTTTGATTGTTTTAAGGTGTTAAATAATCCCTAGAAGCATTCCAGCTTTGTGGGTTAATTCTTGGAAGGGTTTAGGGCATAGAAACACTCCTTTGAGGAGTTTACGGCCCCAAGGCCAATTCCTTTGGATTTTACTGTCGTAAACTCCCTTGGAATGGTGTTTTTGATGCTTTCAAGTCTCTTGCACATGTAGTATAGGTCTTAGACTTTTATCCCAAGCATATGAAGGCCTTAGGCACACTTTGGTTCCCTTCTTTCATGTTTACGGCCCAAGAGCTTTATTAGGGCCGTAATCATCCAAAATGATGTGTTTTTGATGTGTTTTGGTCATTGATTTAAGTGGAAACAATTCCTAGTAATTATCTAAGGCTTTAGGTGCCTTAAAAGCACCCTTTGATCCAAGTTATTGGAGTTCACGGTCCAAGATCATCTTGGGCCGTGAACACCCATGTTTTTGTGTTTCTTGGTTGTTTTCATGTCCCTAACACACATATATATATGAGTCTAAGGTAATACCATATCACGGGGGAAAGGCTAGGCATTGTTTCGGGAGTTTATGTAACGCCCGGGTTTCAGGGCTAAGCATTTTGTCAATGTAATAGTCTAGGTCAACTATTGTAACTCTTTTTGAAGTAATAAAGATGAAATATTTGAGTATTATGTGAATTATGTGTGTTTATGTGTTTATTATTTAATTATAAATGTATAATTAATAAAGAATAAAAATGAGCATCAAAACTAAAGTGTGAGATAATCCCGATATCTCTACATAAAGTTGTAGAATATGTCTCAAGGTTTTCATACATATAAATAACGCCGAAATCCGAGTTATAACGAAGAAGTTATGACTCGTCGAAGTTTCGCGACAGAACCGGCACGATACCGGAAAGCGTATATAGTGAATTTACGATAGAGCGAGATTTAGCCTTAATGATCTAAACAAAAGTCGTAGAATATGTTAAACTAAGAACATCGATAAAAAGAACGCCCAAATCTGACTTCGTATGAAAAAGTTATGATTTTTCTAACATTCGGCTTAGCAGTGCACGACCCGAAACTCGAATTTTAGTTCGAGTGGTTTTTGGCTTACGCGACCTAAATGAGAGTTGAAGATCTCATTAATAGGAACTCAACGGTAAAAAGACAGATGAAAACGGAGTCCGTATGAAGGAGTTATGAATTCTTTGCGGTCATTTAACAGTCTAGACGCCTCCTACTGTTAAATTTGAGATCGGTCGAGAATTAGCCGACGGAGTCTAAACAAAAGTTGTAGATCTGGATTTTACCTACGCGTGGATATAAAGAACGTCGAAAACGTAGCTCGTATGCAAAAGTTATGATTTTTCTAAGTTTGAAGGCTGATACGCGATAGGGGGTGACGTGGCACCACCAGAATTGGACACGTGGCACCACCAGAAGGTTGCCACATGCACCAACTCGGTGAGTCATGACTCAGACTCGGCGAGTCCATTAGATTTCTCCCTTATAAATAGAAGTGACGGGTTCCCTCATTTCCTCACCCCTCAACCCTCTTATTTCTCTCTCTAAACTCTCTCTCTAAGCTCCCTAACCCCCTAAAAGCCTAGGTAAACCCCCCTAGCACCCGAAGGAAGCCCTGAGGCTCTCGGAGTCCGGAGAAAAGAGCCTTTCGGCTCGGAAACGCTGCTCCAGCGAAGCCCGGTTTTCGATAAAAACCCGCTGTAAGTGAGTTGTACCTATCCTATCTTTAGTTTAGCTTATGTTTTAATATAGGAATGTTATTAGGTCCTTAAAATAATTATTTGGGCTATTATTATGAGTTATATTGAGTGCTATTAACGCTTATATAATAATAATAATAATAATAATAATAATAATAATAATAATAATAATAATAGTCAGACAATTAATTTGCCGCGGTTATCATTAGACTAAACCCTAGTGGTATCGATACTAGGTTTTATCGAAGGAAAATCGTTGTGAGAGTATCCAAGCGTTGTCCGAGTGCTGAGTCACCACCTTTCAGGTGAGTGCATAGTTACTTTTAGCTTACACATATATATGAAGTATTTTATATAAATTACGTGCTATGTGTGCATATTATCTGAATACTTGCTATCTATGCTGGATGAACGTTTTATACATGTTTTCAATGATTTAAACTGTATATGTATTTTGTATCTACAAAATGTGTTGGGTAAAACATGGGTAGATGTAATAGTTGTTGTGTGACAAAATAAAATAATGAGAGGCCTCGTTATAGATGTTATTGATGATCCAGTCATCTAGCGGAGTATAGATGACGACCACGGACTATTCTAGACAGTCCAGTGGAACACTAGCAGGCTCGCAACCTGTAGGTGTTTATTCGAACTGTGTGTTTATTTGAACTGTGTGCTCACCAAATGTACTCCATCCCCCACATGGTTGCCTTAAGGACATTTGTTGATGAGGAATCCCCTTAGCAGTAGTGTCCATCCTGATGATAATCCTTAGGATAGGTCCCTTATGATAGATGTTTAGGGACGTAATGTGAGGATAACGGGAACGGGTAATTGGGATTGTTTAATTTAATGAAGTTAATAAACTTATTTATTGTGGGTTGAAAACCCTATGTGCTCACCAGGCTCCCAAGCCTGACCCACTCAGTTTTATGTATTACAAGTAGTGGAGCTTGAGCATAGATATGATGTTTGGACGAGGGATTACAGATATAGGCCTGTAGATATGAAATAATGTAGTAAGGCGTATATTGTACTGTTTATGCTTTTGATCTGTACGAACATGACATCCCGAGTCTTTTAATGAAATACATTTCTATGGAAATGCTTTTGATAAATCTTTATCATATTTTGTTTTGGGACAAATTCCGCAAAACTTTTATTTAAAATGTTACTCTGATTTTTAAACAAAGCATAAACAAACCGGTCTTTTCTGGTCGTGATTTTGGGGATGTCACAGTTGGTATCAGAGCATTAGTTTAAGCGAACTAGGAATTTGTAGGATTTCTAAACTTAAACTTAGTATGTTAAGCGATGATTGTGAGGTGTGAGCACTAGCTTATTTTAGGAATTATGGCTAAAATGCTTTTATGTGCTAAATGCTTTGTGCCTGATATGTTGTTAATTGTTCGGATCTATGGTCTGTTGCCGACCGGATCTGGAAACCTTATGTGTTTAGGATTCTAAATGTACGAGTACGATATTAGAACTAGCATGTAAACGTTTCGGAGAAATAAGGATGATTTGAACATCAGTCCTAAATAAAGATCTAAATTCACCTTATTCGGTGTATAGATCAAGATGGCAAGGACCCGTAGCAGAAACGTGAATGCAAATGGGAACAGAAACCAACCCCCAGTAATTGAACAAATACCAGTTGTGGAAGCCGCTGCTGAGCCAATAACAATGGCCAGAGTGCAAGCGATCATCCAGGCGATGTTGGATCATCAAATGGAGGAAACCAGACTCTTGCTCCAACAAAATCGAGAGGAAGCAACTATTCAGATCGAACAGCCCGAGTGGAACGAAGGGCAGACTGAGGAGGGAAACTACAGTGGGACTGTTGGTCAAGCCAACCCACAAATAGTTCAACAAAACAACCAGGGTGACGAAGTCGAGAGGAATGGATGCAAGTACAAGGATTTTCTGACTTGCAAGCCATCGACTTTCATGGGAAAGGAAGATCCAATCGGGGTCATGGATTGGATCTCGGAGATGGAGTTAGCTTTCATGACGTGCGGTTGCAGAGGAAAGCTACAGACCATGTTTGTAGTGCGTCAGTTTCGAGGAGGCGATGTACGTTGGTGGAATACCTTGGGGAAGACTTTAAGCCCCAACAAGCCCCTGCAACTGACATGGCCAGAATTTCTGGTGCAATTCAAACGAAATTACTGCTCAGCTCAAAACATGCTCGAGTTAGAGAACCAGTTTCTAACCCTGAAGAAGGGAAGCATGTCAATCGATGAATACATGAACAACTTCACAGAAAAGATGGAATTTGCCTTGCGTCTTGTTCCGGATGAGCTGACGAAAATTGATAAGTACGCAAAGGGACTTCCATGGGAGTACGCGGTGCCAGTGCGTCAGGCACCTACTTTGGAGGCAACTATCTGGGCTGCCAAGTCTATGGAGGACATGATTAAGGGAAGAGCTGCCAGCAAAATCGAGGTTGGCGAGAAGAGGAAATTTGAAGGGTCTACTAAACCCAACAAAAAGAAGAGCAAGTTCGGTTCAAAAAAATTCGGGGGATGAAATGGATTTAAATGGTGCGAGAAGTGCAAGAAGAAGCACTCAGGAAAATGTGGCGAGGAAGTAACCTGCTACAAGTGTGGGAAAACGGGGCACTATGCCAATGAGTGGACCACCAACAAGAAGGTGTGCTACGAGTGCCGTGAGGAAGGGAATATTGCTAAGGATTGCCCAAAGAAGAAAGATGCGGGAAGGCCCAACATACCACCGAAGCCGAAGGCAAGAGCCTTCCAGATGACGCTCGAGGCTGCAAAGGAGGCAGCAGACGTCGCTTCAGGTACCTTTCTTGTAAATGGTTTACCTGCAAATATACTATTTGATTCCGGAGCCAACTAGTCATTTGTGTCACATAAATTTAGTGTGAAATTAGCCTTACCTGTAGAAAAACTTGATAACACCCTAATTGTAGAAGTTGCCAGTGGCAAATTCATACCTGTTAGTAATCGTATTAGGAACATCATCATTGACCTAAACGGAAACGAATTCCATGAGGAACTATTACCCATAGAGTTAAACGGTTTCGACATCGTTTTGGGTATGGATTGGCTTAGCGCCAAAGATGCTGAGATTCAATGCCGAAAGAAAATAGTAAGGATAAACCCACCCGGAAAGGAATCATTTACGGTGTACGGGGACAAACGCAGAGTGAATTCTGGAATCATCTCCCTGATGAAAGCCAAGAAATGTTTGTCAAAGGGATGTGCATCATACTTGGCATTCGTAATCGATGCCAAGAAAGAGAAGAAAGAGGTGCAGAATATACCGGTTGTGTGTGATTATCCGGAAGTCTTTCCTGAAGATCTTCCCGGATTACCACCTGATAGGCAAGTGGAGTTTCGTATAGACTTGTTACCAGGAACAACACCGATAGCAAAGGCACCTTACCGATTAGCACCGACGGAGATGAAGGAGCTCATGATGCAACTTCAGGAGCTGTTGGACAACGGTTTTATTCAACCTAGTTCATCACCCTGGGGAGCTCCGGTGTTATTCGTGAAGAAGAAGGATAGAAGTATGAGAATGTGTATAGACTACCGAGAGCTGAATAAGGCAACGGTGAAGAACAAGTACCCATTGCCGAGGATTGATGACCTATTCGATCAGTTGCAGGGTTCAAGCTACTTCTCAAATATCGATCTTAGGTCAGGATATCATCAGCTGAAGGTGAGAGAGAAGGATATTGAGAAGACTGCATTCAGAACAAGATATGGACACTACGAGTTCTTGGTTATGTCATTCGGACTAACCAATGCTCCCGCAGCATTCATGGATTTGATGAACAGGGTTTGTAAACCATTCCTTGATAAATCCGTAATAGTGTTCATCGACGACATTCTCATCTACTCAAAAAGCCAAGAGGAGCACGGCAAGCATCTACAGGAAGTATTAGAAGTGTTGAAGAAGGAGAAGCTTTTTGCAAAGTTCTCCAAATGCAACTTTTGGATACGAGAAGTCCAATTCTTGGGTCATGTTGTTAACCAGGAAGGAATAATGGTTGACCCTGCAAAGATCGACATTGTAATAAAGTGGGAACGTCCAAATAGTCCCATGGAGATTCGAAGCTTTCTAGGATTAGCCGGGTGTTATCGACGATTTATCCAAGGCTTTTCTTCGATAGCTGCCCCATTAACAGCATTGACTCATAAAGGAGCTACGTATACATGGAGTGAGAAGCACGATGAGGCATTCGAGAAGCTAAAGAAGAAGTTATGTGAAGCACCGATACTTTCTCTACCCGATGGAGTCGAAGATTTCGCGGTCTATAGTGACGCTTTTGGAGTCGGGTTGGGTTGTGTTCTGACCCAAAGAGAAAAGGTGATAGCATACGCATCTCAACAATTGAAAGAGCACGAAAAGAACTACCCCGCTCATGATCTGGAGTTGGTAGTGGTAGTATTTGCCTTAAAAATATGGAGGCATTACCTTTACGGCACGAAGTGCAAGCTCTTCACTGATCATAAGAGTCTCCAGTATCTCTTTAATCAGAAGGAATTGAACATGAGGCAACGATGCTGGCTAGAACTTCTCAAGGACTACGACTGTGAGATACTTTACCACCCAGGTAAAGCAAATATTGTTGCTGATGCTCTCATTCGGAAAGTCAATCTTGAAAGGAAAAGGCCAAGAGCGTTAAGAATTGAAGTCGTCTCGACGATTGTGGAAAGTATCAGGAAAGCTCAAGAAGAAGCCTTAGAGAAGAATGACCGAAAGGAAGAACGTTTGGGAAAAACGTTAGTGTTCGGTACAAACAGTCGAGGACTGAAGGTATTCCAAGATCGAATTTGGGTACCTAAAACGGGAGGAATGAGAGATCTTCTGATGGAAGAAGCACATAAGACCATGTACTTAATTCATCCCGATAGCACTAAAATGTATAGGGACCTAAAACCCTACTACTGGTGGCCGACGATGAAGCTAGATGTTGCGAAGTATGTGGCCGAGTGCATAACATGTGCGAGGGTTAAGGCACAACATCAAAAACTGTATGGGAGTTTAGAACCCTTACATGTACCCATGGGTAAATGGAAGACATCACCACGGATTTTGTGACTAAACTGCCCAGGACGAAGAACGGTCACGACATGATTTGGGTAGTCGTGGATCGTTTCACCAAGAGTGCACACTTCATAGCAGCCAACGAGAAGTGGTCTATGGATAAGCTCGCAAATGCTTACGTGAAGGAAATTGTAAGACTTCACGGTGTCCCTCTTACAATTGTATCTGATCGTGATAGTCGTTTCACGTCAAGGTTTTGGAGGAGTCTGCAGGAGAAATTGGGTACGAAATTATGTTTGAGTACTGCTTACCATCCGCAAACCGATGGTCCCAGCGAAAGAACGATTCAGACACTAGAAGATATGCTGAGAGCATGTACCCTCGAATTCCAAGGGACTTGGGACGAGCACTTACCTCTGGTAGAATTCTCCTACAACAACAATTTCCACTCGAGCATCAAGATGGCACCTTATCAAGCCTTGTATGGACAGAAGTGTTGTACGCCGTCTTGTTGGCTTGAAGCCGGAGAGAAGCAGTTTATGGGCCCCGAGATAGTCCATGAGACTGCTGAGAAATTGAAGGTGATTAGGTGTGACAACCTGATATTTCGAGGCAATATGATGGAACGCAAGTCAAATTTAGGTCAAAATTTAACTTTCCAAAAATCTTATTTGGGTTAAATAAAGTAGTAGGAATCGTGTCAAGGTTTTCATACATATAAAGAACCCTAAAATCCGAGTTATAACGAAGAAGTTATGACCAACCGAAGATTCTCGGCAAAACCGGCAATACTAATAAACGTAAAACGCAAAGTTTCAATACAATAGTTTTTGGCCTTAGGGATGTAAACGAAAGTTTTAGATATCATCAAACCGTAAATGTACATAAAAAGAACGTCCAAATCTGACTTCGTATGAGGAAGTTGTGATTTTTCTAAGTTACAGATATATAGCAGTAGACAGCTAAAAACTTGAAATAGAGATCGAGAGACCTTTGGCCGACACAATCTAAATGAGAATCGAAGGTCTCAACAATATTAGTGCAACGGTAAAAAGTTTGACGAAAACGGACGTCGGATGAAGAAGTTATGGAACTTTAACGGACTTTTCCTGTCCCGACCTATTAAAAATAATGTCAAAACTAGCCAACGGAGTCTAAACGAAAGTTGTATATCGTACTCTCACCTTCGCGTGGATATAAAGAACGTCGAAAACGGAGTTCATATGAGAAAGATATGAATTTTTGAAGTTTCTTAATTAATTTAAATATAAATTAAATTAAAGCTCGGTATTATCCGAAGAAGGAGTCACCGGTCCGATCCCTCGTACGCCCAGCGTACTCGGATGGTAGGCTCCGGTTCGTCCACATCGCTCCAATGTTTCGACCGAGGATGCGATCATGCATGACGCATGAGTACGCAACGCGTACTCTAGTACGCCCCGCGTAACGCAACCTCTCAGACCCCTATAAAAAGGATGCGAGGGTGCCGGCTAAAATTGCTAATTTCCTTCCTTTCTCGCGCCGAAGCTCTGCGTTTCAACCCTCGGAATCATTCCAAAGGCCCGGTTTTCATATCCAAGGTGGGAAGAAAGTTTTACACTCCCGAGATTTCCCGAGAATCTCGAGAGATCCGCTTTCTCGAGTCGAATTTCTGCTCGGTTTTCGTCACGCTTTCTTCAATCAATCAAGTGAGTTCATACCCCTATAAACTACACTTTTAAATGTTTTATAAATACTTTTATATGCTTTTAAGGGGGGGGATACAAGTTAAAGACTCGATTATTGTCGTGTGTTATATAATAAAGTTCATTATACGCTTTTTATCAACGAAATCATATGTGATTTATAAACTTTATAGGAAACTTTTGTATACAAAATGTATCACGATAACATCATAGCTTTTGAAATAAAAAGTGTTGTTATATAGGAAACTTTTTATAGGAAACTTTTGGGATACTTGTTGTTAATAAATCAATCCTATGGGATTTATAACTAGTATACAAATGGATTTACTACAAGTTTAACAGTTTTACTAAACATATTACTTCAAATTACTTTCTTAAACGTTTTTACATGATTAAAGCTCTTTATCAAACTGTCTTACACACTGTAAGCTTCCTTTCAAATTCGGTTACAAAGGTGTTTTCAAATAGTGGTTTTCTGTGTACTTAAACTGTCTTATCAAATAAAATACTTTCAATCATTTTATAAACTGACATCAAGTCACAAATTCTTTATTTGACTTTTCAACGATTTTACAAAACTTTTTTATGCTTTTATATTATAAATTGCATGCCTCTATATGTATAGTTATATAAGAAATGCTTAAAAGACTTATGAAGGCTATCCACCCTATTTCCTTTTCCTCGATTTGGATGTGGTCTGGTGGGATATCAGGTACTCCTCCAAAGGTTGTTTAAATATTAGTTATATATCATGTATACATATATGGTCATAAATGTTCCATCAGTTAATTTAGTTCCGATACTCTTGGGTAGCAAGGGTGTATAAACCTACTTGGACACTCATCAATTACATTCTAGTAAACTATTATAGGAATAGTTTAGAGTAAACAAAACATTTTCCCTACTACAAGAAATTACACTAGAGTCAGTTCATTCATGAGTCTAAACTACATGCTATATGAAAGAATACTCTTACATGAATACTTATACATGAATACTTTTACATAGACATTATATGGCAAATTACTATTACATGTTAGATGTCTAGATACTGTGATATAGCTCACCTTTCTATCTTTACCTTGTGATAAAATCACATCATCAACGAGATAGATTGGACTTTATATCCTAGTACCAAGGGTTACTTTGAGGGACTAACCATTCCGACAACCACTATTAGCTACAAAGGTAAATGAACAATCTACGGATGTTTTAGGTTGATACTGTCGCAGGTATACATAAGGGACTAACTATTCCTAAACCCGGTTGTTAGCAACAGAGGTAAATGAACAATCTATGGATGTTTTAGGTTGATACCATTTCAGGTATACTTAAGGGACTAACTAATAAAAGTTAAACAGGGAAAAACTATCACATTTTCAAGTGATGCGTACTTTCAAAACATTCGAGTCTTGGTAGAAGGCTACTTTTATACTAGTAGGAAATAAGGGATTTTCTAGAGTTTTTCATACTTATACTAAATGTTTCATGAATCATTCACCAGTCTTTCATAACAACTAATCAAAGCAATGACATTAAATACTTATGAACTCACCAGCTTAAATGCTGACCTACACTTTCAAAATAACTTGTATTCTCAGGTTACAAATAGACAGGTGCCGATGCAAGGTTTAGAGAAGACGGAGCAGTCAAGACTCGTCTTTTATTTTGATTAGTTATCTTGTTGTCTTGTACTATGAAAGAAAACAGTTGTAATTAAAATTATACTATTAATGCAATGGATGATGTTGTTGCTTGTTTACTACTTTGCAATTGTTGTGATGCATACATGACGTCCTCCACCCCAGAACGTTTCCGCCGTTCTCGGTTTTGGGGTGTGACAGATTGGTATCAGAGCATTGTTTATAGTGAATTAAGTATATCAACCCATAAAAGATATACTAACTATAAATACAATGGGATTAAAAATACTCTGATTTAGAGTTTATACTTTAAATAATAAAATATTTAAGTAAGTATACGTGCCTGCGTTCATACTAAAACCAGTATCACTAGGATAGTACAAAAGAATTACGATTGTTGGGCAACACAAGTGGGCTTAGAGACATGTGGTCAAAACTGGGAAAATATAGCCTGATCACCTATATTATCCGAGGGTTGACTAGCATGTGCCTAAGTTTAAATTGGGTAGTTGCAAAAATGCTAAAATCTTACCAACCCTACCTCAATGAGAGCAATAGAACATAACATTAAAATTAAAATACTATAGGAGTATTTGGTGTTACTATAAGTACTTTATACTTGAGAACTAAAAACAGGGTCTTCATCACTAAGTTGATAGTTGCTAAGTGGACACACTAAGGCTATATGTAATTAGGATGTTATAGACTTAGAATCTTTGAAAATTTTACTTCACCCCTATCCTGTGTGAATACGGAGTTAAGGTCACTTATTCGAAGGTCTATCCTGTTAAATTACACATAGCCGGTATGCACTTCACAAATAGCGATGTAACTAATGAAGGTTTTCTAAATAATTATCTAGACAGTTCGTCTAATAATTATTCTCTTACCCTTAAATTCTCGCATAAAAAACACAGCTGGACTCCATCCCCATGACAACCCGTACTTCCCAAACGAAGGCAGTGCTGGATGGTTAAGAGAAGAACCAGAGAATGATCATCCACTCCCTTTTGAATGATCACCATGCTGAAGACCTTTCGGATGATGATAACTCCGAACCCGAGGATGAGAACCTACCCCTAGTAGCTCCCAATTCAAACCCTAACCATCGTCTAGCTCTTCATGGCCCGACGCCTCCTTGGGTAGAATGCTTGGAAACATGGAGTGAAGAGCAAGATCAACCTATGTCGTTTAATGGATACCGAAGCTTCTACCACTCAAGTGAAGGAATCTCAGTAGATAGAGTTCTACAGATCATAATCCGTAGAGTTTCCCGAAACGAAATTCAGAGCAGGACGACTTTTCAACGTATCAAAGAGGTTAATGCCAATGCAAGAATGCATACCATTCGGACCAATCACCTTGATCACTAGTGAGAGAGCTGAGAGAAACCATGAGACCCTGCTACAAGCACTAGCTGAACCTCGAGCCGAAGTTATAGAGCTCCAAGTATGCCAGAGGGCGTACGAGAGATACCTACTTGATATGAAACACCAACTAACCAAACTAAGGGTTCACCATAGGGGTGACCATCGCCAGTAGGAGATACCTTACTGTAACGACCCAATTTTCATGTCCAAAAAAATTTCATTTTAAAATATTACTTTAGAAAACATTAATAAATAAAAACATTGTTTGATCACACCATAACACATCGCAAACCATGTTTTAAAAGTCAAACCATACATCCCATCAAATATCAGAGTACAATCCCAGTGAATCTCGTAATTACGAAACCGAAGAGTGTGTGTGTGTGACATGCTGCTACCGCGCCGGCTCCTTTCCCCTAGCTGAGGAGGTACCTGAAACCGTAAGCACAAAGCTTAGTGAGCTCCCCCATAATACCCCATACCATACAAGCATTTAACATATAACATGCAATTATGAGATACGGGCCTCGCCCACACTCGTGAAGATACGGGCCCCGCCCACACCTCACTTTCTGAGAGATACGGGCCCCGCCCACACTTTGCTACCTGGGAGATACGGGCCTAGCCCACACTCCATTCTCGGAGAGATACGGGCCCCGCCCACACTCAACCGCCAACTCATATCATACAAGTATCGCACAGACAACAAGTGTAAATAGTTCTATCATGCTGGTATATAACACAATCAACTCAACTAATAGATACGGGCTCGGACCACACTATAATACTAACGTCTCATCTATACGGGCCGGCCTTGGTGCCTTAGACCCGTTACTACTGGAAGGAAACTCACCTCGAAATAGTTGCTGGTCTGTGTGAGAATTGATCACCTACTACTGCTGCTGCTGCTCCAAAAACTCCCCGGCTCAAGGAATATGTTGAAATGACACAAAGATGCCTGATCTCCTTCTCCTCTTCTTGATCTACACCTCTTTCTCCTCAAAACCTTCAAGAACACACCAAGAGCACTTCAATCTCTCAAGGAATTAAGGGAAAATGATGTTGGGGAGTTCTGGGGGGGGTGAATGGGGATGAGTTGGAGCGGAATGAGGGTTTAAATAGGGTGCAAACCCTTGAAACTTAGGGTTTCATCCAGCAGCGGTGACTCGCCGAGTCGCCCACTTAAACGTGTCCTGAGTCTCGTCCCTACTCAGCGAGTCGGACCTTATGACTCACCGAGTCCAAGGCTAAAATAGGGCAATGCTCAAATAAAATTCACATACGGGAAACCAGGTGCTACAAATCTCCCCCACTTATTTTAGACTTCGTCCTCGAAGTCTGCTGCCCGGTCCTGAAACAGCTCGGGGTAATGCTCCATCATCTCGTCCATCGGTTCCCAAGTCCATTCCGAACCCTTGCGGTGCTGCCATTGCACCTTTACTAGTTCTACCATCTTCTTTCTCAAAGCCTTTGTCTTTCTGTCAAGTATTGCGATTGGGCGCTCAATGTAATTCAAGCTGTCATCAACCTGAATATCCTCCAATGGTACTACTACTGAATCGTCCACCAGGCACTTCCGCAGCTGCGAAACATGAAAGGTGCTGTGGATCTGACTGAGCTCGGCTGGCAGGTCCAGCCTATACGCCACCTTGCCCACCCGGGCTGCGACCCTGAACGGCCCGATGAATCTTGGGCCCAACTTGCCCCGCTTCCTGAATCGAATGACACCTTTCCAAGGCGACACTTTCAGGAGAACCATATCCCCGACTTGAAACTCCAAGTCGGATCGATGCCTATCGGCGTAGCTTTTCTGCCGACTCTGTGCAGTCTGAAGTCTGCTCCGAACCTGCTGGATCCTCTCGGTCGTCTCTAGCACCACCTCGGTGCTTCCCATGACTCTCTGGCCAACTTCACCCCAACATATCGGGGTTCTGCACTTCCGCTCATACAACATCTCGAACGGTGGTCGGTCAATACTCGCGTGATAGCTGTTATTGTAGGAGAACTCATCCAAGGGAAGATAGGTATCCCAGCTACCACCGAAATCCAACACACACGCCCGCAACATGTCCTCCAAAGTCTGGATGGTCCGCTCACTCTAACCATCTGTCTGCGGGTGAAAGGCGCTGCTGAAATGCAGACGAGTGCCCAACTTGTCATGGAATTTCTTCCAAAATCTGGAAGTAAAACGCACATCCCTGTCCGAGATTACCGATACTGGCACTCCATGCCGTGCCACAATCTCCCTGATATAGATGTCGGCCAATTTTTCGGCCGATATGCTCTCCTGTATTGGAATAAAGTGATCACTCTTGGTCAATCTATCCACGATGACCCAAATCGAATCCACTCCACGTGCGGTCCTGGGAAGCTTTGTGATAAAATCCATCGTGATATCTTCCCATTTCCACAGTGGGATGTCCAACGGCTGCATCTTGCCATGCGGTCTCTGATGTTCGGCCTTGACCTTCCTGCAGGTCAAACACCGCTCGACGTACCATGCCACATCCCGCTTCATGCAAGGCCACCAGTAATCCGGACGAAGATCCCTATACATCTTCGTCGCCCCGGGATGAATAGAAAATCGGGACTTGTGCGCCTCCTCCATCAAAATCTGATGCACGCCACCGTGATACGGCACCCACACCCTATGGTGTAGTGTCAAAAGTCCTCTGCCATCATAATCAAAGGAGGAAACCTGACCCACCACACGCTCGCTCTTCCGATGCTCCTCCTTGATAGCCTCCTGTTGAGCCTCCCGAATCTGCTCCAATAGGGGAGTCACCACGGTCATCCTCAAGCAAACGTCCCTGATCGGCACCGTCTTGCGGCTAAGCGCATCGGCCACCACATTGGCCTTCCCCGGGTGGTAAAGGATCTCGCAATCATAATCCTTCACCGCATCCAACCACCGCCGCTGCCTCATATTCTGATTCGGCTGATCCATGAGGTACCTCAAACTCTTGTGGTCCGTGTAGATGGTACACCGAACCCCGTAGAGGTAATGTAGCCAAATCTTGAGGGCAAAGACCACCGCCCCCAACTCCAAATCATGCGTCGGGTAGTTCGCCTCGTGAGGCTTGAGCTGTCGCGAAGCGTAGGCAATGACATGCCCCCTCTGCATCAGAACTGCGCCCAACCCCGAAATGGACGCATCGCAGTAAACCACAAAATCCTCTACGCCCTCAGGCAGGGCTAGGATCGGTGCCTCACACAATTTCTGTCTCAGCATCTCAAACGCAGCCTGCTGCTCGGGTCCCCACCAAAAGACCACGACTTTCTTCGTCAGTCGTGTCAGGGGTACGGCTATCTTGGAGAAATCTTGGATAAATCTCCGATAGTAGCCTGCCAATCCCAGGAAGCTCCGAATCTCAGATGGAGACTTCGGGACCTCCCATCTCATCACGGCCTCGACCTTGGCCGGATCAACCAGAATCTCGTTCTGGTTGACGAGGTGTCCAAGGAATTGCACCTCGCGCAACCAAAACTCACACTTGGAGAACTTGGCATACAAGCTCTCCCTCCTCAGGGTCTCCAATACCTCCCTCAGATGCTCCTCGTGTTCCTCCCGAGTCTTGGAATAGACCAAGATATCATCGATAAAGACTATCACAGACCGATCCAGCATCGGTCTACACACGCGGTTCATGAGGTCCATGAACGCGGCAGGAGCATTGGTGAGCCCAAACGGCATCACCACGAACTCGTAATGACCATAGCGCGTCCGAAACGCGGTCTTCTACATATCCTCCTCCCTGACCCTCATCTGATGATAGCCCGAACGCAAGTCAATCTTGGAGAACCAAGATGCTCCCTGAAGCTGGTCAAATAGGTCATCAATCCTCGGAAGCGGGTATCGGTTCTTCACCGTTACCTTGTTTAGCTCCCGATAATCTATACACATCCGATGCGACCCGTCCTTCTTCCTTACAAACAGAATCGGGGCTCCCCAGGGTGAACTGCTCGGACAAATAAATCCCTTGTCTAGCAGCTCCTGCAGCTGCGTAGACAACTCCTGCATCTCGGGAGGAGCCAACCGATACGGTGCTTTGGCTATCGGAGCCGCACCGGGAATGAGGTCAATCCTGAACTCCACCTGTCGCTCCAGAGGTATCCCAGGTAGTTCCTCCGGGAAAACATCTGCAAAATCTCGAACCACCGGGACCTCGCTCATGGTCGCCTTACCCGCCTCCCGGGTATCCATCACATACGCGACATATGCCGCGCATCCCTGCTGAAGGTAGCGCCTAGCCCTCGCTGCTGAACATACAGTGGGTCCACACTGCGGCCGTTCGCCATGAATCACTAACTCTCCCCCGCTTGGGGTCCTGACTCGCACTAGCTGCTGCGCGCAATCTATCACTGCCCCATTAGGGCACAACCAATCCATACCAATAATCACCTTGTTCCCACGCAACGGGATGGGGACCAAGTCTACCAGGTAACGCTCCTCAAACAGTCGCAGAACACAATCTCGAAACACCATCGATGCTCGCACCGATCGATCGTCAGCAATCTCTACCTCTAACGGGCAATCTAACTCGCCTGAAGTCTCATGAAATCTCTTGCTAAGAGCAAGAGAAACGAACGATCGGGATGCACCCGAGTCGAACAATACCTGAACCGGGATGCCGTTCACATGGAACGATCCTAATACACATGTATACACACGGAGCACATATCAATACCATAACATCATAGAACAAAAGATAGAAGGAAAGAATCATACCCGTCACCACATCGGGCGCGGCGCGTGCCTCCTCGGCAGTCAACTGAAATGCCCGACTCCTCACCACTGGAGCCTCTGCCTTGCCCTGCCGACCATCCGTGATCCGCAGGGTCGCTGGAGCCGGCGCCTTCACTGGCGCTGCAACTGACAACTGGGGGAAATTGGCCTTCTTGTGGCCCCTCTGGTTGCAGTGAAAACACAGCAACTCGGATGTCTGAATAGCTGAAGCTGGGGCAGTACAATCCCTGCTAAAGTGCCCTGTCTTGCCACACTTGTAGCAGCCTCCTGATCCCATCCTACATATCCCCACGTGCGTCCTGCCGCATTTCCCGCGGCGGCTCGATCCTGAATGACCTTTCGGTCTACCATCTGATCCCTTGGGCTTCTTCCCCGAAGCCCCTCCTGCCTGACCGTCCTCTAGTTTCCGTTTCCGGATGTGCTCCAAATCTATCTCCCTCTCCCTAGCCCTGGCAATCATAGAGTCCAGGGTAGGGCAAGCCGAAAAGCTAACATGCTCCCGGATGTCAGCTCGTATCATATCATGGTAACGAGTCCTCCTCATATCCTCGTCACCGGCATACTGGGGCACCAATAAAGCCCTCTCCCGGAACTTGGCGGTGATCTCCGCCACAGTCTCCGTCGTCTGCCTCATGTCTAGAAACTCCCTGGCCAGCTGCTGAAGCTCGACCGCCGGTGCAAACTCTGCCCTGAACCTAGTCACAAAGTCCGACCAGGTCATTGCCTCGATAGTCGAGGCTCCCAACGAGTCACCCACTGACTCCCACCAATCCCGGGCTCGGTCCCGTAAACACCCTGCTGCGTACCTCACCTTCGACCCCTCGGGGCAGAAGCTAGTCAACTGGGCAGACTCGATATCCGCAATCCACCGCCTGGCGACAATGGGGTCCTTCACCCCATGGAAATCCGGCGCACTACTGCCCCTGAAGTCCTTGAAGGATAGTGTGCGAGATCCTGACTGGCTAGAGGCTAAATCGCTCCTGAATGCCCGTAGGCGATCCTCCATCAACTCCATGATCCCTTCCTTGATCGACCCAAAGAGGATGGGGGTCGACTCAAGGATGCCCCTGGTGATCTCCGACGTGATGAACTCACGTAGCCTCTCATCAATCGGCTCGGTGCCTGATCCCGAACCTGACCCCTCTCCTGAACCGCCATCTGTCGGTCTCGGTCGAAGTACCACCATTCTGCAAAACATCTTAATAATCATTAGTGATACTGCTACTTTCTGAGGCATCTCAACTACTTACAGGTTCCTTGGTCTCATCTTGGACTTCCTCGGCTCGGGTACGGATCCTCTGCTTTCAGTAGTACGGGCCCATACTACCTTCCACATCTATCCGTACCTTCTCCGAGGAATTCCTCGACTTCACCATATCTCCTTTACTACTGCTACTCTCTACTATTCTCATCCTAGGCTTGCCCTAGGGAAAACTCAAGTTCAACACGACTGGTCCTCAACTGCTGTAGGTCTCCTCATAATGCCAGTTAGCCACCACCTAAACACCATCACATGTGATGAGGATTAGATAATCCTTCAAGTAAAAGATCCGTCCCTACAACGGTTGGACTCAAACAAGAGTTGCGCAATAGGGCCAGTTCCAGTACTTTGGGATTATTCAAACCTGATTACATGTGGTGTGACGTGTTCACCTAGTGGCTAACTCGCATTACTCAGAACCCCACCAAGCACGAAGCAAGCAGCATTCGGATAAGGGGAAACAGACTCAAGCCAAAACTATTCTTATAACAAGAAACGGCACTAGCATAGGATGCTAAGCTCATACTATCAGGCATAACCTAAACAGGCTATCCTACTGCTGTCTACTCAATTCTAGCATGCAATACTCATAAAGCTGTAACACATAAGCAGGCACATAAGGCATCACTCCTAGATCCTTAGCCCTATTCTAGCATGCGGTTCTACGTAAGCTGATAAACATAACATAAACTTGTATGGGTACTATGGGGAATACTTACTTGAGCTCGGCCGGTCGCGCACGTCACACACTTCTCCCTTTCTTATGACTCTTTTCCGAGTTTTAGAGAACATTTTCTTTTGGAAAATCTTTCAATCCCTCGATTTGAGTTCAGACACTCCCGAAGGCGTGTCCGAATCCCTCAAACCAGGGCTCTGATACCAACTTGTACGACCCAATTTTCATGTCCAAAAAAATTTCATTTTAAAATATTACTTTAGAAAACATTAATAAATAAAAACATTGTTTGATCACACCATAACACATCGCAAACCATGTTTTAAAAGTCAAACCATACATCCCATCAAATATCAGAGTACAATCCCAATGAATCTCGTAATTGCGGAAACCGAAGAGTGTGTGTGTGTGACATGCTGCTACCGCGCCGGCTCCTTTCCCCTAGCTGAGGAGGTACCTGAAACCAAAACTGAAACCGTAAGCACAAAGCTTAGTGAGCTCCCCCATAATACCCCATACCATACAAGCATTTAACATATAACATGCAATTAGGAGATACGGGCCTCGCCCACACTCGTGAAGATATGGGCCCCGCCCACACCTCACTTTCTGAGAGATACGGGCCCCGCCCACACTTCGCTACCTGGGAGATACGGGCCTAGCCCACACTCCATTCTCGGAGAGATACGGGCCCCGCCCACACTCAACCGCCAACTCATATCATACAAGTATCGCACAGACAACAAGTGTAAACAGTTCTATCATGCTGGTATATAACACAATCAACTCAACTAATAGATACGGGCTCGGCCCACACTATAATACTAACGTCTCATCTATACGGGCTGGCCTTGGTGCCTTAGACCCGTTACTACTGGAAGGAAACTCACCTTGAAATAGCTGCTGGTCTGTGTGGGAATTGATCACCTACTACTGCTGCTGCTGCTCCGGAAACTCCCCGGCTCAAGGAATATGTTGAAATGACACAAAGATGCCTGATCTCCTTCTCCTCTTCTTGATCTACACCTCTTTCTCCTCAAAACCTTCAAGAACACACCAAGAGCACTTCAATCTCTCAAGGAATTAAGGGAAAATGATGTTGGGGAGTTCGGGGGGGGTGAATGGGGACGAGTTGGGGCGGAATGAGGGTTTAAATAGGGTGCAAACCCTTGAAACTTAGGGTTTCATCCAGCAGCGGTGACTCGCCGAGTCCAAGGCTAAAATAGGGAAATGCTCAAATAAAATTCACATACCGGAAACCAGGTGCTACACTTACTTCCTTCTTTGTTTTAAAGAACTGTGTTCCTATCTATGTTTTGTGTAGTACTTTTTATGTGACTACCTTGTACTATAAGTACTTTTAGTTAAGTCTTTATGCTGTCAAATACTTTTCTACTCCGAATATGATGTATGACCTACAACAAGGTCGATTTCCCCAAACCTATTACATCTTAAACATCAATGATATCGAAATTCGACTAACTTCCGTGTTACTCTTTGTTCAAATACCTTCATTTTACTACCGTTGGAGTCTATCTGAAACCCCATCTAGTCAAGTTATTGGACTATGGTAATTTAACTCCAAAATCATTTTCAAGCCTCTTTTAAAGGTTGGATCATTTTATCCACCAACCTATAATACCTCGGCTTGAACGATAAACGTTTAAAGACCATTCTACAAACATACTTCTACTCCGAACTAGGACTGCATCATAGGGATGTAGGTCAAACTATCATGAACATACTTCTAATCTGTACTAGGACTGCATCATAGAGATGTAGGTCAAAACTTCAAGAACATACTTCTACTCTTTACTTAAGCGATCAAAGTACATCCAGGTTCAACCATTCTCACTCACAAATTCATTTTCTTTCCATGTAACAGAATCATGTCTCCAAAGAAAAACAATCAACGCATCAACCAAACACCAACTCTTCAGATTGATGCAGCTATCTTTCAAGCTGAAGTCTCGGCTGCCGTGTCAGCTGTTCTGACCCACCTTAATGCTAACAACGCGAATGTTAGCGGGATTGTTAACAATAACTCCAATCCAAGTAACAATCAAATACCTCAACGGGCAACAAACTACCACGAAACCCCGAATCCCAAGCCCAAGAATAACAAACGAAAGTTAGGGCTAAAGCTAAAGGAAAATCACCCCAAGGGGCGAGCAAAAGACAACAACAAGTGGCAACCTTCGCAGCCACGACATCTGTACATCCTACTACCATCCCTTCTGGTATCCTAATTTTCCCTACACCAGCTAGGCAGTATGCCGGAAACCTACCAAAATGCAATAAGTGCGGCTTCCATCATCGGGGTAGTTGTCGTCCGTTACACTGCTTTAAATGCAACAAGAACGGACATACTACCAATTGCTGCTAGACTCGGACCCAACACATTACTTCAAACACCAATGTCGAAATCTCTCGAATATGCCATCTATGTGGCGTAATGGGACACTTCAAGAGGGACTGTCCAACAGAGAAGGACGACGACGAATCCAGAGGAGTTTGACCTCAGAATGGAAAGAAGCAACGAAAGAACCTACTATAGTATACGTTCACTTCCAATCGTCAGTATTATGTATGTCTTTTTAAAACATGTTTAAAACTAGTGCAACTAGAGTCTTATCTTTTGCGGGATCCCGTCGGTATAGGGATGCTCGTACTGCGTATACTTACCTTTTGTAGTATACCTTATTCGCAGCAATAGTCTTATAGTAGTCTAAAGTGTTGTAACTCTGTTGATGGTTGCACGGTTGTGTTTTGTCTATAAACATCTTATGTTCAAATCTAATGTCTTTAAGTTTCCTTATGATTCCGACATTATCATATGACTTGATTCAATTTGATCCTCACAAAAACAGCTTCATACGTACATCTCTTCCTCCGAAATTTTCTTTCTAGCAAAGCCGGCATTCCAGAATACCAAAGTACTCGTGCATAGAGCACTTATTGTTTCTCACCCTTTCAGAAGAAAATTCAACAAACCGCCCCGAAGTACCACTCGTGTAGTACGTCAATTTCAATCCAAAGACCCATACGGTTGATCTATCGTTGAAGAATGTATACATAGGGGTAGTATATAATCAAGGTTCTACAGGTTTAGAATTGATGATTCCACTTTAACTTCTTTTCCTCATTGGGATGTGAGCTTAAAGAAGAATCATTTATTCGACTACCTTTTCAATCTTAATTATATACGACTCGTATACACGAAACTGAAATTGATGAACCAGGTATGAGTTCTAAGATGAACTTCAAGATGGAGACTACTTAAGACTACGAGTGATCATGCTACCATGCAAATAACCTTAGAAGCCCAACGCATGCCCTTTCTGTCAATTGGGACAAGAATGACCAATAGAACAAAAGTACCTATCCTTGTTCCTTAATTCCTGAGTAACCATACTTTATTTTAGGTCTTCATGACATCTAATCGACCAAAAGGTTCTGACTTCATAACCAATATGAATTAGTTTGTTCTTATACAAGAGGAACGGTCACTGCCTATACCTCAAGACAGCTTAAGACACATGAATTTAACTATACAACACATGATCTTGAGTCAGGAGCAGTGATAATCGCTCTGAAGATCTGGAGACACTACTTGTAGGGTACAAGGTTTCACAGTCCACAAAACATCCAACATATATTCGACCAAGAAGAGTTATCACAACATTAAGGCAAACGAAAGAAACAAAGTCGTTCCCCGATAGTGAAAGGTTCACTGGAAGGCCATGCAAGGATTTGAATTCACTTAGGAACGCAAAGATCAAATTAAACTTCTATCCGTAACGTAGTATCAATTTTGCTTAAACTCTAATTTCGGTACGAAATTCCCTCTAACAGGGGGATGATGTGACAACCCGATATTTTGAGGCAATATGATGGAACGCAAGTCAAATTTAGGTCAAAATTTAACTTTCCAAAAATCTTATTTGGGTTAAATAAAGTAGTAGGAATCATGTCAAGGTTTTCATACATATAAAGAACCCTAAAATCCGAGTTATAATGAAGAAGTTATGACAAACCGAAGATTCTCGGCAAAACCAGCAATACTGATAAACATAAAACGCGAAGTTTCAATACAATAGTTTTTGGCCTTAGGTATCTAAATGAAGGTTTTAGATATCATTAAACCGTAAACGTACATAAAAAGAACGTCCAAATCTGACTTCGTATGAGGAAGTTGTGATTTTTCTAAGTTACAGATGTAGCAGTAGACAGCTAAAAACTCAAAATAGAGATCGAGAGACTTTTGGCCGACACAATCTAAATGAGAATCGAAGGGCTCAACAATACTAGCGCAACGGTAAAAAGTCTGACGAAAACGGACATCGGATGAAGAAGTTATGGAACTTTAACGGACTTTTCCTGTCCCGACCTATTAAAAATATAATATTAAAAATAAAGTCAAAAATAGCCGACGGAGTCTAAACGAAAGTTGTAGATCGTAGTCTCACCTTCGCATGGATATAAAGAACGTCGAAAACGGAGTTCATATGAGAAAGATATGAATTTTTGAACTTTCTTAATTAATTTAAATATAAATTAAATTAAAGCTCGGTATTATCCGAAGAAGGAGTCACCGGTCCGATCCCTCGTACGCCCAGCGTACTCGGATGCTAGGCTCCGGTTCGTCCACATTGCTCCAATGTTTCGACCGAGGATGCGCTCATGCATAACGCATGAGTACGCCCCGTGTAACGCAACCTCTCAGACCCCTATAAAAAGGATGCGAGGGTGCCGGCCAAAATTGCTAATTTCCTTCCTTTCTCGCGCCGAAGCTCTGCGTTTCAACCCTCGGAATCATTCCAAAGGCCCGGTTTTCATATCCAAGGTGGGAAGAAAGTTTTACACTCCCAAGACTCCCGAGATTTCCCGAGAATCTCGAGAGATCCGCTTTCTCGTGTAGAAGTTCTGCTCGGTTTTCATCACGCTTTCTTCAATCAATCAAGTGAGTTCATACCCCTATAAACTACACTTTTGAATGTTTTATAAATACTTTTATATGCTTTTAAGGGGGGTAATACAAGTTAAAAACTCGATTATTGTCGTGTGTTATATAATAAAGTTCATTATACGCTTTTTATCAACGAAATCATATGTGATTTATAAACTTTATAGGAAACTTTTGTATACAAAATGTATCACGATAACATCATAGCTTTTGAAATGAAAAGTGTTGTTATATATATATATATATATATATATATATATATATATATATATATATATATATATATATATATATATATAATCAAACACTCTGCTTATACTGTATGTATATGTGTCCATCTTTGGTATTACAAACATACGATTATTTTGGCACGAAAAACATCAATATTTTGGGATACTTGTTGTTAATAAATCAATCCTATGGGATTTATAACTAGTATACAAATGGATTTACTACAAGTTTAACAGTTTTACTAAACATATTACTTCAAATTACTTTCTTAAACGTTTTTACATGATTAAAGCTCTTTATCAAACTGTCTTACATACTGTAAGCTTCCTTTCAAATTCGGCTACAAACGTGTTTTCAAACAGTGGTTTTCCGTGTACTTAAACTGTCTTATCAAACAAAATACGTTCAATCATTTTATAAACTAACATCAAGTCACAAATTCTTTATTTGACTTTTCAACGATTTTACAAAACTTCTTTATGCTTTTATATTATAAATTGCATGCCTCTATATGTATAGTTATATAAGAAATGTTTAAAAGACTTAGGAAGGCTATCCACCCTATTTCCTTTTCCTCGATTTGGATGTGGTCTGGTGGGATATCGGGTACTCCTCCGAAGGTTGTTTAAATATTAGTTATATATCATGTATACATATATGGTCATAAATGTTCCATCAGTTAATTTAGTTCCGATACTCTTGGGTAGCAAGGGTGTATAAACCTACTTGGACACTCATCAATTACATTCTAGTAAAGTATTATAGGAATAGTTTAGAGTAAACAAAACATTTTCCCTACTACAAGAAATTACACCAGAGTCAGTTCATTCATGAGTCTAAACTACATGCTATATGAAAGAATACTCTTACATGAATACTTATACATGAATACTTATACATAGACATTATATGGCAAATTACTATTACATGTTAGATGTCTAGATACTGTGATATAGTTCACCTTTCTATCTTTACCTTGTGATACAATCACATCATCGACGAGATAGATTGGACTTTATATCCTAGTACCAAGGGTTACTTTGAGGGACTATCCATTCCGACAACCACTGTTAGCTACAGAGGTAAATGAACAATCTACGGATGTTTTAGGTTGATACCGTCGCAGGTATACATAAGGGACTAACTATTCCTAAACCCGGCTGTTAGCAACAGAGGTAAATGAACAATCTACAAATGTTTTAGGTTGATACCATTTCAGGTATACTTAAGGGACTAACTAATAATAGTTAAACAGGGAAAACCCGTCACATTTTCAAGTGATGCGTACTTTCAAAACATTCGAGTCTTGGTAGAAGACTACTTTTATACTAGTAGGAAATAAGGGATTTTCTAGAGTTTTTCATACTTATACTAAATGTTTCATGAATCATTCACCAGTATTTCATAACAACTAATCAAAGCAATGACATTAAATACTTATGAACTCACCAGCTTAAATGCTGACCTACACTTTCAAAATAACTTGTATTCTCAGGTTACAAATAGACAGGTGCCGATGCAAGGTTTAGAGAAGACGGAGCAGTCAAGACTCGTCTTTTATTTTGATTAGTTATCTTGTTGTCTTGTACTATGAAAGAAAACAGTTGTAATTAAAATTATACTATTAATGCAATGGATGATGTTGTTGCTTGTTTACTACTTTGCAATTGTTGTGATGCATACGTGACGTCCTCCGCCCCAGAACGTTTCTACCGTTCTCGGTTTTGGGGTGTGACATTAGGGAAAGAATGTTAGCAGCTCAGGATCGTCAGAAGAGCTATACTGACAAGAAGAGACGACCGATAACCTTCGAAGTTGGGGATTCCGTTTTACTTAAAGTCTCACCGTGGAAGGGACTTATACGATTTGGGAAACGAGGAAAGTTTAGTCCAAGGTTTATTGGACCGTTCAAAGTTCTTCAGAAGATTGGGAACCAAGCTTACAAGCTGGAATTGCCCGAAGAACTCAATGGTATTCATAACACCTTCCATGTGTGTGATTTGAGGAAATTCATGGGAGATGTTCCCGACATAATTCCAATCTCGGAATTAAGGATGGATGAGAATAAAAGGCTGATCGAAGAGTCTGAGGCAATTGTTGACCGTAAGACTAAGAAGCTACAACGCAAGATGGTAGACTTGGTTCTAGTCCGATGGAAACATTCGAATGGGCCGAATCTCACTTGGGAAACAGAGGATGATATAATGAGTCGCTATCCACATCTGTTTGCTAATGCATGATTCCGGGACGGAATCATCCTAAGGGGGAGAGAATTGTAATGCCCGAGTTTCAGGGCTAAGCATTTTGTCAATGTAATAGTCTAGGGCAACTATTGTAACTCTTTTTGAAGTAATAAAGATGAAATATTTGAGTATTATGTGAATTATGTGTGTTTATGTGTTTATTATTTAATTATAAATGTATAATTAATAAAGAATAAAAATGAGCGTCAAAATTAAAGTGTGAGATAATCCCAATATCTCTACATAAAGTTGTAGAATATGTCTCAAGGTTTTCATACATATAAAGAACGCCAAAATCCGAGTTATAACGAAGAAGTTATGACCCGTCAAAGTTTCGCGACAGAACCGGCACGATACCGGAAAGCGTAAATAGTGAATTTACGATAGAGCGAGATTTAGCCTTAGCGATCTAAACAAAAGTCATAGAATATGTTAAGCTAAGAACATCGATAAAAAGAACGCGCAAATCTGACTTCGTATGAAGAAGTTATGATTTTTCTAAGATTCGGCTTAGCAGTGCACGGCCCGAAACTCGAATTTTAGTTCGAGCGGTTTTTGGCTTACGCGACCTAAATGAGAGTTGAAGATCTCATTAATAGGAACTCAACGGTAAAAAGACAGACAAAAATGGAGTCCGTATGAAGGAGTTATGAATTCTTCGCGGTCATTTAACAGTCTAAAGGTCTCCTACTGTTAAATTTGAGATCAGTTGAGAATTAGCCGACGGAATCTAAGCGAAAGTTGTAGATCTTGATTTTTCCTACGCATGGATATAAAGAACGTCGAAAACGGAGCTCGTATGCGAAAGTTATGATTTTTCTAAGTTTGAAGGCTGATACGCGATAGGGGGTGACGTGGCACCACCAGAATTGGACACGTGGCACCACCAGAAGGTTGCCACATGCACCAACTCGGTGAGTCATGACTCAGACTCGGCGAGTCCATTAGATTTCTCCCTTATAAATAGAAGTGACGGGTTCCCTCATTTCCTCACCCCTCAACCCTCTTATTTCTCTCTCTAAACTCTCTCTCTCTAAGCTCCCTAACCCCCCTAAAAGCCTAGGTAAGCCCCCCTAGCACCCGAAGGAAGCCCCGAGGCTCCCGGAGTCCGGAGAAAAGAGCCTTTCGGCTCGGTAACGCTGCTCCAGCGAAGCCCGGTTTTCGATAAAAACCCGCTGTAAGTGAGTTGTACCTATCCTATCTTTAGTTTAACTTATATTTTAATATAGGAATGTTATTAGGTCCTTAAAATAATTATTTGGGCTATTATTATGAGTTATATTGAGTGTTATTAACGCTTATATAATAATAATAATAGTCAGACAATTAATTTGTCGCAGTTATCATTAGACTAAACCCTAGTGGTATCGATACTAGGTTTTATCGAAGGAAAATCGTTGTGTGAGTATCGAAGCGCTGTCCGAGTGTTGAGTCACCACCTTTCAGGTGAGTGCATAGTTACTTTCAGCTTACACATAGATATGAAGTATTTTATATAAATTACGTGCTATGTGTGCATATTATCTGAATACTTGCTATCTATGCTGGATGAACGTTTTATACATGTTTTCAATGATTTAAACTGTATATGTATTTTATATCTACAAAATGTGTTGGTAAAACATGGGTAGATGTAATAGTTGTTGTGTGACAAAATAAAATAATGAGAGGCCTCGTTATAGATGCTATTGATGATCCAGTCATCTAGCGGAGTATAGATGACGACCACGGGCTATTCTAGATAGTCCAGTGGAGCACTAGCAGGCTCGCAACCTGTAGGTGTTTATTCGAACTGTGTGTTTATTTGAACTGTGTGCTCACCAGATGTACTCCATCCCTACCATGGTTGCCTTGAGGACATTTTTTGCTGAGGAATCCCCTTAGCAGTAGTGTCCATCCCGATGATAATCCTTAGGATGGGTCCCTTATGATAGATGCTTAGGGACGTAATGTGAGGATAACGAGAACGGGTAATCGGGATTGTTTAATTTAATGAAGTTAATAAACTTATTTATTGTGGGTTGAAAACCCTATGTGCTCACCAGGCTCCTAAGCCTGACCCACTCAGTTTTATGTATTACAGGTAGTGGAGCTTGAGCATAGATATGATGTTTGGACGAGGGATTACGGATATAGGCCTGTAGATATGAAATAATGTAGTAAGGCTTATATTGTACTGTTTATGCTTTTGATCTGTACGAACATGGCATCCCGAGTCTTTTAATAAATACATTTCTATAGAAATGCTTTTGATAAATCTTTATCATATTTTGTTTTGGGACAAATTCCGCAACACTTTTATTTAAAATGTTACTCTGATTTTTAAACAAAGCATAAACAAACCGGTCTTTTCTGGCTGTGATTTTGGGGATGTCACAGTTTACCACCCAAGAACACCTTGGGGAGTAAACTCCTAAATCTAGTTATTTAGCTATGTAATCTATGTTATGAACACATTTTAAGCTATATAACATTACTAGAGACAGGTTCTCACGATTTGGGATAAAAACCCGAAGATCCGTAATAGATAAAATGGCTTTTCTCTAGTTGAAAATCTGATTAATGAATGAAATTGGTTCATAATTCTATTTATAGTCCTAAGATTTTTAGTAGAACCATCAAAAATGACTCTCCCACAAAGATTCATGAGAGAGAAAGAACCAGTTGGGTTAGAGCCCGAAGCATTAGTGTTGGAAGACATTTGAAAGAAGAAAGCAAGTTTAGATTAGATATATAGAGTCCTTAATAAGACACCCAAATGTAATATTAAGGCTAGGATCCAATCACAATATATTATACTTAGAAGAGGGATGCCGTAATCTAAGTAATAACATATTTGAAAGGTAGGTGAATGACGATTCACCGATTTCCACCATGAAAAATGAAGTGAATTATTAGGTTTTAATTGGATTTGAAATTCCTAGATTCTTTTGAGATTCATTGAACTTTTCAATGGCATGTTTCAATCTCGATTGTGCCCTTCAAGTTTTGTGACTGGGATGCCGAGGATCACAAAACAAGGTGTGAATAACCATGCTAATTCACTTGGTACCCTTAATATTATCACCTAATCAATGTGTCGGTTAACCACACACGCTCCATTGATCTATGAAAAACATTAAGTCACCCTTCGTGATCCTTACTAGTCCAAGTTGGTGTGCCGGTTAACCACACACGCTCCACCAACGACTTGGTAAGGTACAAAGTGTGAATTCCATGGACTAGCACATTTTTCCTAAAGTAACTAAGATTGTGAATTAAAAGAAATGTTTAGTTACTTTATAATAATCATTATACTTTTAATGAGAATTTAAAGTCATTGTCCTACCCATTCGGCTAACGACCCTCCACCGATCAAGGAAGCAGTGGGTGAGAGAGGACACCCATTAAGCTGCCATTTTATGGGCAACAACCTTATACCCCCCTTATAGACAGGCTTCATGAATGAAGCCTACTAACGGTAGAACGACTTATTCTTATACATATATATAATAATTAACCATTAATGTTATAAATAGTATAAGTGTTGAATTTTAACTATTAAAATTCTAAGGGTTGGAATTAAAGTTTATTAAAGTGTGTGAAACTTTACAAATTCCAAAACTTGAGGACAAGTTTTGTAACTATCCAAAACTTTTCATTTCATAACTTATGAATTAAAGGTTCATAAAATGAAGACTCTTCATTTTCATGTAACTTATATGTTTTAAATGTGTGTTTAAAATAAGTGACCTTTGGATATCCATAACTTGAGGACAAATTATGGACTCCATTAAAACACATAAATGATCAAGAATTAATCCTAAACAATTCAGCAAATAATTCCTATCATCTTCTAAATTCATAAGAACATGAACATGATTATCAAAAGTTTCAAGAATTATATGAACACATACAAAGCATGAAATTTTGATATAAGTTATTGTAAATGGATTAGAACAACCATTACACCAACTAAAACAAGTTTTAAAACACCAAAACAATTGAGGGTAATGTTTCTAGTCCATTTCCAGCAGTAAAAGTCGAAAATCTGCATTCTGAGCCTCCTACTCGTCGAGTGCACGAACCTACTCGCCGAGTAGGATGAATTTGGTCATGAACTCGGTGAGTCCCCCCATGGACTCGGCGAGTTCATCAAGCAGATAGCAAGAATATCGACTTTTTTTCACTATTTTGCATCAAGTATCAAACAAACAAGCCTAGGATCTTATACCATTGTTGGGTTTTGAGCATTCTAACACTTCCTAAGTGTACATGCAACCCTAATAAACCTTGGATCTATGTTTGTCTAAGGTACATGCAAAATATTATTTTACAAGGTTTATAACCTATCTAGCATGGCATGGGGTACTTTTAAATATAAAAGAACTAGATGAATTACATACCTTTTGTTGATTGTTAAATATAAAAGAACTAGATGAATTACATACCAATAATGTGAATGCCTCAAGTGGAAATCACAAATCACCACAAACTTGGAAAAATTTATGAGAGAGTATACTAACTCTTAGAAATCGGCCACCACTATTACACACACACTAGGGGTAGTTTTCATGCAATATAAGCTTGTTTATATAGTGTGCATGGTTAGAGTGAAACCCTAATAACCCATGTCTTTTCCTCTTCCAAGGATCCATGGGTTAAAGCTCCATGGATCATCCATGGACTTCCATATAAGCTTAGCCCATTAACAAATGAGTATTAGCCCAAACCATATAAATGTAATAGCCCATAATTTAATTAGTCTTCCTTTTAATCACTAAATTAATTCATAATTAATTCAAGATTAAAACTAATTAAATATCATGGCTTTATATTAATATATTATAACTTATAATATATTAATAAATCGTAGTATACAATTCTCATAAAAGTATCCATAAATAGTTTGGGTGAAGTGCAACCCAAATGGACCATGTCGGGTCGGGTCAAGTATATACCAAATAAGTTATGGACTTAGACACCTTATCCAATAGAAACTTCCACCAACCACGTAGTACTCGTGTATGCTAGCCATACATAACATTGGACCTATAGATATTCGAATATCTGATCCAACCCTAAGCCCTTAATCAAACAAGAACATGAAATAAGGCCAAACCAAACATTCTCATGCTATAAGATCTTAGTTATATATAACCATGATGCATACACAAAGCAACTACAATAATGATGTCAATTTCATAAAAGAAAGGCCATAGGCTATCAGGCATTATATAATCAGGAAATTCTATCATGAATTTCCTAAAGATCTCTAGCCTATCACTAGCATGTTGTTCTAACATACCACAATATCATATAATAGTATGGTATTTTGGGGTCTACTTACTGGCTCTGGCTGATCATACACATCACATCCTCCTTAGGTATTTTGAAAACCATTTGAAAATCATTTTCAAAATCTTTTCCTTAGTTTGATATTGGATTTACACGATTTTTCCTCCAATTCACTCAAACTAAGGCTCTGATATCAACTTGTTACATCCCAAAAGTTCCAGTACATTTTAACTTTTCAAAACAACCCTTTTTCTTTAGAAGTATTTACAAAAACCGTTGTTCCCAAAACATTATTTAAAAATCAGAATCTCTTTCCACATAGTTTTCAAAACATTTACATAATCAGAGTTTCCCAGAAATCTTAAGTCCAAAACACGAGGATGCAAACAGGGCATTTAGCATGACTGGAACGCCCCGCTGGCCTATAATTTATCTGGTACGCCCAAATAGCCTTCAGTCTGACTGGAACGCCCCATCGGGCTACAGTCTATATGTGTCACACCCCAAAACCGGAATGGCGGAAAACGTTCTGGGGTGGATGATGTCATGGATAGAAAACAAGCAAACAACATCATCCATTGCATTAAATAATGTATTTTAATACAAGTGTTATGTATAGTTTAAAAGACACCAAAAATATGAATCAAAATAGAAGATGAGTCTTGAATGTGCTCCGTCTTCTCAAAAGCTGGCATCGGTACCTGTCTACTGATGATCTGAGAATACAAGTTATTTTGAAAGATTTTATCAGCTTTAAAGCTGGTGAGTTCATAAGCATTTTAGTGTCATTGTTTGTATCAAAATGTTTGTAACAGTATTTGATGTATGAGTTTGTAATTGTTTGTAGTAAAAGTTTGTGAATGTTTGTAAATGTTTGTATCTCCTAGAAAATCCTATATTTTATACTAAAAGTAGCCATCTACCAAGGGCCGACTGTTTTGTATGCTCGTTTCTTGTAAAAGTGTATAATTTTACCAATTGTGACTATCATTAACAAAATATAGTTTATACATTACCGTTATTGTATGCTCGTTATAGTATTCTCTATCTGTTTCTCATCATAGTATATGTGTATAGTTTCTCATAATAGTAAGTTCTCTTAGTTTCTCATCATAGTATAGTTGTATAGTTTCTCATAATAGTTTATATTGACTCGTGAATGAACTGAATCTTTGTATGCTTCATTGAACTAGAAGTAATGAGTAGTATTTTCCTGAACTATACCTATTATAGTTTACTTAGTAGAATTGTTTGTATAACTGAGTGTATTGAACTGAGATAAAAGCCTTTATATCTATACATATATACATAATATATAACTAAGGATCCAACAACACTCGGACAAACAACAGGGTACTCTAAGTCCACAACCAAACAAGGAACATGAAATAAAGTGAGTTGTCAGTCCTAAGCCCTTCAAACCTTACTTATATAACTATATATGTAATAGACATGATTTTGACAATATATAAGCTTGAAAGCTGTAAATAAAAGGTTTGATATATAAAAGTAAGTTTGGTAATGAGTTTAACATGTATAAGAGTTTGATAAACAGTTTGAAGTAGTTTCATTGATAAAACAGTTAAAACCATGGTAAATCCATTTGTTTGATAGTTATTAATCACATGTAATTGATATAATAACTATAATGTTTCAACTTGTATCCCCCCCCCCCACACACCATAAAAGCATTTAAAATCATTTAAAAGTTTGATTAAGGGGTATGAACTCACCTGTAGTGGGTAGATTGGATGAACAAGTGGTATTTGATGCTAGGTGTCAAGTGAAGACTTGAGCACACACACGGATCCTAGTTAGCACATAATAACACATATATGCATCTAATTAGTGATTAAATGTAACACCCATAAAATTAAAGTCAATTAAAACTTTTTAATACATTTAAGAACCGTTAAGTTATTATAGTTTGGTTTCAAAATAGTTTGAACATTAGAGTATCCCCAGAACCAAATCATAAAACCCATGAAAATGAGGAGTTGTACGATCACGCCTTTGCCTTCCTGCGGTCATCTGCTGCACCTGAAACAATAATCAATAAATATAAGGTCGAAGGCTTAGTGAGTTACCCCCAAAATACCGATACACATACAGTCCAATAACACATGAACAAATTGTTGGATAAGGTGTCTAAGTCCATAACTATTTCTGGTATGTACCTGACCCGACCCGGCATGGTCCATTTGGGTTGCATGGCACCATGCAATTGGATAGACTAAATGAGAGAAATAACACTTGGAGATTATTAATATATTATAAGTTCTAATATATTAATAATATTATTTGATTAGTTTGATCAAGAATTAATTTAGAATTAATTATGTGATCAAAAGATAACTAATTAAATATATGGGTTGATTATGTAAATCATCCATATCTTGTATATTGGGCTAAGAGGCTCCATGGATTATCAAGTTGGGTTCCACCCATTGGATGCTCCATGGGAGTTACAAACCCATGGGTCATGGAAATGAAGAGTCATGACACATTAGGGTTTAACCCTAGATGTGTCAACACTATATAAGAAACATGTTCTCCACCTAAAATCGGTTACACTAAGAAACAAGAGGGCTTGGCCGATTTTTGAGAAGTGTGTGTTCTCTCATAAGTTCTTCCAAGAGCATTTGGTGTTGTGTGAAGCATTTGAGGCATCACACTTGGGGTGCTAGGCTCACAAGGTTTCAAGGAACACAAACAACAACAAGGTAAGTTATTCTATCTATACTTTAAGTTAAAATTGTTCCCCATGTATGCTAGATAGGAATATAACCTTGGAATTCAACTTTGCATGATAATTAGACAAACATAGATCCAAGGTTATTAGGGTTGCATGTACACTTAGGAAGTGTTAGAATGCTCAAAACCCATCACAAATAACATATAATAACACCTGAACATCATGCAATGGGTCCACAACTTTACAAGCTGGATTACCCCCTAGGCCCTCAATGCGAGTCTGGAATGCCTACCGGACCCTCAGCTTGTATCTGGAATGCCATTGAGCCCTCAGTACAAGTCTGGAATGCCTACTAGGCCCTCAACTCATATCTGGAATGCTCCTGAGTCCTCAATATGAGTCTAGAATGACTACCGGGCCCTCAGCTCATATCTGGAATACTCTAGGGTTTGTTGGCTACCGCACGGAGCAGTACAACCTCAACCCATCCCACATAACATGTCGACATGTAATAGATAAATACACATACAGGAAATCAGACAATATCACAAGTAGTCCTACAGACCTTCCAAACTAGCATATCAACTAGCATACATCACTAGCATGCAATACTAACTCATGATCAACATCTAACACTGCTAGGATAATACATCCAATGGGCCGGCCTTGGTGCCTTAGACCCCTTAGTATAGTGAGGATAACTCACCTAGCACTACTAAAGTCCCGCAGATACAACTCAAGCTACTGGTTGACAAATTCCCGCACTGTCAACATCAAAAAATACCCAATTAATAATTGGGTTACAAGCCAAAGGTTCAACTCACACTATAAAAGCCCAAAGGTCAAATCATGGACCAAAGCCCAAAATATGACCCAATTTTCCAAATTGGGCCCAGACCACTACATGGTCTTTCCTTAAGGCCCATCCAATTATTCCAATCCAATTCCCATGACCCATTATCACATAATTATAAAGGTCCAGTTATGGCTCATTTATGGCCCAATTTTCCAAATTTGGCCCAATTCCTCACATGGGCCTTATCCTAAAGCCCATCTAATTATTTTGGTCCATTAACTTGTTCTTGGATGGCCCACCAATAGTCCATTCGTAAAAGCCCGATAGGAAGTCCCAATTCAAGGCCCGAGTGATATTAGGGCTTTCACATGAAATGATGATTAGGGTTAAGTGTTTCTTACTTAACCCATTAAGGACTTAATCCAATAAGTCCATTATTACATTAAGCTAATTGTAAATGATTATTAATTATTAGTTTAGGTTATTAAATAATTCCCGCGTGAGTGTTCCAATGATTCTAAAAATTAGGATTTATTGGCATTAGGGTTTTCCAAACCCTACTTAGGGTTTCCAACCCAAATACTAGCTCATTTATTAATTTTTTGGAATTTTAGGTTATTTAGGGCTTTATTGGGTCTATCAAGCCCATTAGAATATCATAAAGCCCATAAGGGTTTTATTAGGTCAATTGGAGTCCATTAGACTCATTAGGGTTTTCACTAAGCCTATTTGGCTTCATTGGGACCATTAGGCTAACAAGGCCCATTAGGGTTTCAAGCATCCCCAATCGAGTAAACTCATAAGGCAAGCACACCGCCACCCGACATGACGGCCGGTGGTGGTTTTTGACTTTCTTTCCATTATTCCATTTGTTACAATTTACAATATCATCCAAAAATTACACACACTAAAAAAATAACAAACACACACACTCAGCCACCACTATGGTGGCCAGTGGTGGTTCAAGGTGGCAGCCACCATGGTTGGCGGCCATGGTGGTTTCTCTTCCACTTCCGATGAATAGAAGAAGTGCACACACCCAAAGTAGCAACGACAGCCGGCGACACTAGCCACTCGGCAATAGCGACAGTCGGCGACACAGCGAAGTGGCGGCAGCAGCACCGGGGAGCGGCGGCAGCAGCACGGCGGAGCAGTAGGCAACCGCTCGCATCGACTTGACCTGATGGAAGCAACAGCGGCATCAAGGCCATCCTTCAACGATCTCCATCATCCTCAGCGCCATTCAAGACGATTCCTCTGATCTCTCTCATCGTCTGGCGGCTAGGGTTGGTGATAGAATGAAGAAGATAAGAAGGATGGCGGCAGAATAACAGTTCAACGGCGGCTGAGGAGGTTTCACAGCCTCAAGTTGACCTTCCACGCTTCAAACTTGGTCGCCAAAAAAAGGTATCCCGATGAGAAAAATGCGACACGATGGTTGGTTCGGCGGTTAGAGGTGATAGTAGTGGTAGTGGCGGCCGGAATGAGGGGAGGTATAAGGTGGGTGGTGGCTGAAGTGTTAAGGGTGGGGTTAGGGTTTGCATGAGGTGTATAAGGGTTATATATGGGCTAATCGGAGGGTGACGGGTTCACCCGATTCCATCCTCAAACATTTGAATGCTTTACATTTTAACCCCTCTCCATAAGAAGCCTTTCAACGTAAGTCCCAAAATTACCTTTTCTACCCCGACTTCATAAATTTCTTTCAAATCCAGCCTATAATTTACCAAACAGCCCTTCCCTCAACAATTCCTTTTCAACGTAGGTCCAGAATTTACTATTTAGTCCCCGCTTCCATAAATCTTTACAATTTAAGTCCCATAATCACACTTGACCCATAGGGATTCAAATCTTGTCATTTAGCTTCCCAAAACCGACTCCCAACTAATTATTATTCGGTTTTGGGTTATTATAATATTATATAATAACAACAATTACTTCTCGAGACCATCCTTTGATATATAATTATTTATTTTAAGGCTACCATTTCATCATTAATTTATTTATTTATCTAATAAATAAAAGGGTGTTACTTTAAACATATAATTTAGCAAGTATAGACACCCTATAAAATGGAAAACACTTTGGTTCAAGTGTTATAAGCATAAAGGGCTGCATCTAAGGGTTGTAGGGCTTCACCATTGAGTTTACGGCCCAAGAGCAAACTCCCTTTGAGTTTACGGCCTAGGGTTTGTGGCCCTAATGAGTTTACGACCGTAAACTCATGGAAAGGTGTACCATTTTGATGTTTAAGGTCCTTAACTCACTTTGGAGGTGTTCTAGACCTAATTCTAAGGCTAAGGAATGAGTTAGGGTATCTTTGCACCAATCATTTGAGTTTACGGCCAAGGGAGATTGCCTTGACAGTAAACACCCTTTGTTCTTGAGTTCTTGGTGTTTCAAGGTGTAATATAAGTGATTTAGTCACATATCAAGCTAAGGTAAGAGTACTTACAATATATAAGCTTGTAAGGGTGTTTAAAGTCCAAGAACACTAGTGTGTGTTCTGGGTGAAATGAAGAACACTTGAAGATCTAACCAAAAGAAGAGATTTCATAGACTAAATCATGTGTATTCACTAGATATGGAAGGATATCAAGTTGAAAATGGAAAGATTACTTACTAGAATGAAAGTTCTTGGTGATACTTGAGAGCAAACCCAAGTTCTAGGCTTCAAAGTGTGATAATGAATGAAAATGGCCAAGTTTTTCATATATAGGCATGGAGTTTACGGCCACCTTGAGTTTACGGCCGTAAACACCCCTTTTGAGGGATTATGGCTAGCTTGATTGTTTACAAGTTCAACTGACACTCCCTTTCACTTATTCCTTTAATGTATTTAAGCTCAGAATGCTCAAATGGACTCCAAAAGTGCTGAAAGTTAGCAGAAGCAAGTTTAACTTTGATTGAATTGTAGAGTTTGTACAAGATAGAAATTTCGGCTTGTCACAAACTGGTACACTCATAGAACCTTCAGCATGTCTAGTACGCATCTTCGGGCCTTCAAACTGTCTGGAATGTTCTCTGGCCTTCGGCCTGACTAGTACATCCCGTTGAGCCTTTAGTCTATATAAGATGCCCTGGGTCTATTAGCCTTCAGCATAAAGCAGGACCACCTCAACCCAACCCCACATAACCATGTCGACATATACATAACAATTAAACATATAACCAGGAAATCAGACAAACAGACTGGTCTTACATATCACTAAGCATAACATCATCCTATCTATCAGGGTTCTGATCTAATGGATCATAACAATATAGTAACATCCTATCTACCAGGATACCGATCTAATAGATCATAACTATACACCAACATTCATAATAGGATATCAATCCAATGGGTCGCCATTGGTGCCTTCTACCCATAATTACAGTGAGGAAAACTCACCTCGAATGCAGATGCTCCCCGAAAGAAAGTCCTTAGTTGTTGCTCTGCCGGCTTCTGAGCTAATAATACCAATCAACACACCCAATTAGCAATTAGGTTCCATGTCATACTCCTTAATCCATACTTGGGATAAAATGACCATTTTACCCCTAACTCAACATGCACCAAAACTGAGGCCCAAACCAAAAGATTCATAAAGGCCCACTAATGGCCCAATTTTCTAAATTGGGCCCAACCCCATATGGGTCTTATCCTAACCCAAAGTTTCCTTAAATCCAAAATAGGTCACAAAAAACACGCATTAGGGAAAACTTGGTTAAAGACATAAGTCAAAGGTCAAAGTCAACGGTCCAAGTTGACCTAACTCGCCGAGTTGTCCTTCAACTCGTCCAGTTCCTCCATTAATCAAAACAGATCGCGAAAAACCAAACCAACTCGGTGAGTTGACCCACCAACTCACCGAGTTCCTCTATCATTCTGAAATATCGAGGAAAACCGAGCCAACTCGTCGAGTTTATCCATAAACTCATTAAGTTTGCTCAAAGTCCGACAACTTAATTCATAAAGGCATGGTCACAAAGCATAGATTTGGCTTCTTTGAGCTGGATAACCATGTGAAGTTGCTAACTTTACGTCCATGCATGTCTAGATGAAGCCCTTAAGCTTTAAATGAACTTAACACTCAACTTAATGTATACATGACCTCAAGATCCTCCTAAAGTTTTCACCTTTAAGCTCAAGGGTAGCAAAACAAACTTAGATCTGAAAGGATGAACTTTTACTCCACCAATCTTGTCCATAAACTCAAAAAGGAGGCCAAAATCACAATAAAACCCAAATAAGGAGATCTAAGCTATTAATCACCAAGTTCCATACTTTTGCCTCAAATGGTTACCAAAACTGTGATAGATTCTGGATCCCAACGTTTCCCTTTAAGCTCTTCCAAACCTTCACCAAGCACCAAAAGCACCCAAAAATTTACTTAAAACTATAAGATTCCCAACAAGAAGCTCACACTCGATTTACGGTTTTTAGTAGGAAAAGGAGGCCGATAAGGAGGCCAAAAGAAAGACTTAAGGCTTGTAAATAAGGTGCAAGACCCTAAAATTTAGGGTTTCCATTTGAGTGGCCAACTTGTCGAGTTGGTTCATTAAACTTCGCGATCCATCCATCTCCACTACGACAAGTTGGTCCCTTCTACTCATCGAGTTGACTCAGAATTAGGGTTTCTTTCCAACATTTCCTCTTCTAGATTTCAGATGTTACAATTGGCGTATGCTTAGCGTACTAAGTAGGTTGGTAATGGGTCCGAAGCCTCGTACAGTGGGCGTACAAATTATATGCATGGCGTACGAGGTGGATAAGAAAAACCTATTTTGGGGTGTTGCACCCTATATAAGCTCATTAGGTCCCTAGGGTTGGACTTTTTACTAGCCTCCATACCTCCCAAACCTTAAATTTTGACCCTTACCCTCCATTGTTGTGTCTTTAACTTCTTTAGAATAAGTTAGTGCTTATTTAGCTCATTTTTAAGGAATTGGAGAAGATTGAAGGTATATTGCTTAATATGAAGCTTAGAGATCCAAAATCATCACTTATTTTGCAAGTCTTTTGAGGTATCAAGTTCATACCTTGCCTTCTCCTTGCTTGGATCTCTTCATGTTTTAGTTTTATGCTTCTTTATCCCTTTTTGGCTGGTCTTGATGGGTTAAGGTCATTTTAGAAGCTAAATCTTGTAGATATGGATGTTTGGAGGGTTCATTATGCTTAAAGGTGCAAAATTTTACGGGGTTTATGCTCTCATGCATGCATTAAGTCATTTATTAGGTCCTTCTGAGCTTTAAGAGCTTCATTAATCCATGCATGCACATAAAGTTGGCAACTTTATGTGATTAACCCCCTTAAGGAAGTCAAATTTGAGCTTGGGTCATGGTCTTAATTGATTAAGAGCTAAAATGGAAAAGTTGGCAAAGTTGTGAGTATGCGGGGCATACAAACATGTACGTTGCATGTACAAGCCCTCTAAGCAGTACATTGAGCGTACAAGTTGAGTAAGCACCGCGTACTCAGTAGGATTGGATTTCGTTGTTTTGGCCTTCGGTTTTGGGCTTGGGCCATGTTGGGTCATCAAAACTCTTTATTTGGGTTGTTAAGATATTTTTGGGCTCTATTGGGAGATGGCCCATGAAAAGGATTGGGCCCAATTTGGAAAATTGGGTTATATTTGGGCTTTGGATGCTAATTTTGGATTTTAGGCTTTGTGGACAATTGGATTGGGCCTTGGCCTTGGACCAAGTTAGAGGAAGGGTAAAAAAGGTCTTTTACCCTACTTTAGACACTTAGTGTGAGTCGGGACCCAATTATTAATTTGGTGTTATTTGGGTAATTTATAGCGTGGGGATTTTAGAGGATTTGCAGTCAGAGATTTATCTGTGGGTTTCAACAATCTGAGGTGAGTCTTTTCACCATATCCATGGGTCGAAGGCACCAATGTTGGCTCATTACTTGCTATGTGGAATGCTAGTTGTCTTTGTGATACTTGCTTGGAAGACCCCGCGAGTAGCACGTGGCATTTGTATGGAAGACCATGGGGGTAGCCCATGGAACTTGGATGTCATACCATGGGGTATTTTTTTTAAGATTCATAAAAAAATATGATTGCTTCTATCTTGTTCTTTGGATACACATTCGCACTGAAATCCTTGAGATTTTGGTTATTACCAAACCATACCAAGATTTCGCAAAAGTATGGTTTATGATTTCACTTACAATCCCATAAGTGAATGAGACCTCACCTTAACTATCGCAAATTGGTTCATGGTATCTATCGAAGTTTCTCAAATGTTCGATACTACATTTTGTTAATTTTCAACAGTGAGTGTACGACAAAGTAACTGTTGTGTGATGACATTTCGTTATTGTTTCTTTATCTTTGATCGAGGTAATCACTTATTACTTCTACATGTGGCATATAGAGATGGTGTCGATTCAATAACTTACTTTACACGTGGCGTGTCCTAATTGGTTATCGATTCAAATTCAAATTTCATGCCATTTATAAATGGTGTTTTGACGGTTCAATTTAGTTTTTCTACACTCCTAAATTCTCTAAAGAGCCCTAACCCTAAAATTTTCTCTGAAAAATTCTCACATCACGCTTGATCATCATGTCTAGTGTTCCAACAACAGTTGATCAATTCAACACAAACGATGAAGCAGTTTCCATTCCACAAATGAAAATTTAATACAATAACGTTTGGTTTAAACCATCGTTATATGCTTACCCTAAAGAACTCAAGATATTAGTGCAATGTTTAAACGATTTTGTTCTTGCATCTGCATTATCATCTTCATTTTCTATACCAAAGCAATGGTTGTTTCTTGCTTGCTCCACAACAATTTGTCAATAATATGCTGAGATTGTTACGTTCCAGATGGAATCAAAAGGAACGAAGAAATTGATGAAGAAGCAATTCACCCATATTATTCAGTTGCCAATTGAAGGTCCGTTTGAAGTTTAATCTTATGATCAGGTGATTCGAATGATGAACGAAATAGGGTACCATCCACCTATTTTTGTCATTAATAGTTTCAAGAAGTCAAGTTTACCAATAATGTGGAGTTTTTTTTGTGGTTACTCTTTGATGCCTAACGGAAGGAGTTATGGGCAAGACAAAGCCAAACTTCCATTCTATTACGTTATGGTTGGCTTATACTATGGATTTAAGGTGTATTATGCATCGTTTCTATGGGATGAATTCACTATATATGTGAAGCATTCAAAGAAGTCATCATAGATTTCTAATGATCATTTTTGGAGTTTGATTTTACATGAAACCCACAATCAAGTAGGAATTCAAGTTTATGAGGGAGTTAAATTTGCTCAGTTCTCTCATCTACGAATTCCAAAGATTGTTGTTGATGATCCTATCACAGTTCCATCAGTTGGAAGGATTCGTGTTGCTATGCTTCATTTAGTAGTTGATTCCAGTTCTATTTTGGTTGCATCTAAGAAAACATTTTGTGATACTCATCATGTTTCAACTCTAAAGAAAGCAAAATCAAAGCCTAAGGGAAGAATATGAAAGGGGGAGGAAAATATAAATATTTATTCAATATCGAAGTATTTCACAACTTTGATATTATATGTATTTTATTAGGTGCATATGTTGTAACCCTTTAAGTTTTGAAGTCCCGATATAGTTTTTGTATATGTGAGTATTATAAATAGTATCGAGTCTAGGTTATGAGAGTAACTTTTTGACGAACTTCATTGTAACTTTCTCTCTCTCATTGTAACCTCAATATCTAGATAACCAGAGCTAAAACCAGATCTTATTTACTTGATCTTGTTCATTTTCATACACATTACACAATTGATTGACTTCATTTCCTCCACTATGTCTAGGGTGCGTTAACACTACAAAAAGAATAAGATAAAACCTATCAACGATTTAATTAGAAACATGAAACTTGTGGAGGGAAATGAGAGCTTAATTAACCAATATTATAGATAAAGATCAACTAAATCATTGCATTACAAAAGGCATTGGCTGACCCAATAACAACACATACAAAAACCTCTAAAAACCTCCGTGTTTTACACAACTTGTGTCAATTACCGGAACAGTTAGCGCCATTCAGTTATATTATGTAAATGAATTGTAAAATCAATTATATAATGAATTGGATATGAAATCAATTAGAAATAGAAGTCAAATGTTAAAAACCTAGGAATTTCAAGCTTTATACATAGTTATGTTCAAGAAAATGTTGAACAAAATCCGAACAATTATATAGGCCAAAATTGAAGATTGTGGTTTACTAAAATTGGAGAAGATGCTACTCATTGAAGAAAATGTTGGTAACCTTCATAACCAAACGTAGGGGAAGTAAGCAGTTGAATCTAATCTTCATTCTCTACAACCGATGGGAGTTAGAGTGAGATTAGGTAATCATGGAGAAGGAAGTTTTTAAAGGAAGAAATAACTGTCAAATACCTGTAAATATCCAATTTGAATGGTTGAGATTAAAAGTTGGAAAAATCCAAGGGCTGATAATGGAGGAGTAATTATCCATTGACCTCTATTAATAGTATATAATTATCAGACATGTAACCGACATGCATCTTATGTTGTATGCATGATTTGTTCTGATGTCATATTGGCTTAATTTTCTAGCTATACTAATTTTCTAAGCAAAGAGGACATGACTTTAAGCATTCTCTTAAGAAGTTCAAGTACTACTACCTATGTTGTTGTTACCTCTCTTTTAATTGGTCTTCTTATTATATCAGTTATCCAAAAGCCCTCGTATATGGGTTGATAAATTGATAATTCACTACTATTTTGGAGTTTTGGTCAAGGGAGGCCACTATTCTCGTGTGCAAGGTTAAAATTCCTGCTCAAATTTGATGTTTAACAAGAACTGTAGGCATTTCCAATTTTGGGTATTGAGTTAAATTTCACTTCATTTCAATGTAATTTGGTAGTTTTAGTAGACTATTCATTTAGATGTCAGTTGGGAAACACCTATTTGAAAGAGTGAAGATTTTAGATATGAAATTAGGAGTGGGTTCTCATTTATTCGTAAGGAAACACCTCTTTGTCTTATGCCGATTATGTAACATCCCAATTTCAGGATTAAGTTTTAAGCCTTATATGTATTTTGCAGGGCAACTCGACGAGTTGAGAGGCTCCAACTCATCGAGTAGAGTTTTAATGGCCGCGTCTTTTATAGGACCTACTCAACGAGTTGAAGATTGAACATGAAAACCCTAATTTTTAGGGTTTGCACCTTATTTAAAGGACTTAACTCTCATTGTTAGCCTCCCTCATTGTCCCTTCAGTCCAGAGAAAACCCTAATTGTGCCTCCTTCCCTATTTTGAGTGTGTGTGAGTATCAATAGTGTTCTTTTGTGCTATTCTTGAAAAAGTTGGAAGTATTGTGGTGCAAGTTGAAGGGAGAAGCTTTAGATCCAGGATTTTCACTGTTGTGGCAACCATTTGGAGGTAAAAAGTCTACAACTTGGCTTTCCATTACATAGATCTTATTTTATGGGAGTAAATGGTCATTCTTGGCTCATAATGGAATTATTTATGGAATGATGCATTATTTGAAATTGCCAGTTCAGATCTGGGTGTTTTGTGGCTCCTTATGCCTAAAGTCTCAAGCTTTATCAAGCCTTGATCACCCTCCATGCCCTAAGCCCCTTAAATGAGTATTGTTTTAGTGATTTGGCCCCATGATGCCATTCATAGACGTAAAGCTTGCAGCTTTACGTGGTATCTCAACCCTAGGGGACTAGATCTACAGTTTGGAGCATTGGTTTCGCTTAAAAGTGTCTGAATGCTATAAGACTAGGAGAAACTCGATGATTTGTCTTGCCAACTCGACGAGTTGGGATGGGTTTCCCCACTTTCTGGATTCTGAATAAACTCGGTGATTTGATGAGATAACTCGACGAGTTAGTTAGGGTTTTTCCCGGTTTTCTGAGCACTAAAGGAACTCGATGAGTTGTTAGATGCACTCGACGAGTTGGGTCAACATGGACTGTTGACTGTTGACTTTGACCATGGTTGACCGAGTTTGACCTTAAGGGTATTTTTTTGGTATTCGGGAATTTGATGGAGTTAGTCACATGGTGGTTATAGGTTGTTGAGTTTGGAGCTGTTATTCGAGACTTGGATCTTGTCAGTCGATGCTGGTAGTGAAGTGAGTTTGCCTCACTGTATTAACACGGTCTAAGGCACCAAGGTCGACCCTTTTTGGATTGTTATCCTGGTTTATCGTATGCTTGTATGTTGTTATGATCTGCTAGATCGGTATCCTGGTAGATAGGATGTTGCTATGTTGTTAAGATCTATTAGATCGGTATCCTGGTAGATAGGATGATGCTATGCTTAGTGATCTGTTAGATCTGTTTGACTGGCTGTAGACGGTTATATCATTATCTGCTATATATGCATATGTTTGATTGGTGCTGAGGCGTCTCTACTTTATGCGTAAGCCAACAGGCTGCGGCATTCCAACCCAATGGTTGTGGGCCGAGAGTATTCCATCCCGGGGATGATTGGACTCATAGTATGTGGGCATTCCAACCCGATAGTTGTGAGTCGAGACTATTCCATCCTGAGGATGATTGGTCTCATAGTATGAGGGTATTCCAACCCGATGGTTGATTGGACCTATAGTATGTTGGCATTCCAATTTGATGGTTGAGGGCCCGGGGTATTCCATCCCGATGGATGATTGGACCCATAGTATGTTGGCATTCCACCCTGATGGTTGAGGTACTGATTGGACCCATAGTATGTTGTTTTGTTTATGTGCTATTGTTTGTATGTTGGTACTTTGGGGGAACTCACTAAGCTTCGTGCTTACGGTTTCAGTTAATTGTTTCAAGTGCTTCAAATGTTCCTGGCAAGGCAAAGGCGTGACTGTACACATCCTTGTGTTTTGGACTTATGGTTTCTAGGAAAACTCTAATAATGTGAATGTTTTGAAAACTATGTTGAAAAGGATTTTGATTTTTAAATACTATTTTGGAATTAATGGGGTTGGTAAACAGTTCTATAGTAAAAGGGTTGTCTTGAAAAGTTTAAATTTCATTGAAATTTTATGGATGTTACACATTAACACCTTGTTCCTGAGTTTAGCTTAAAAAGTGAAATGGATGAAAGTGAGAATGAATTTTTTTTTTTTTGGTGTTTTTGATTTTTTTAATGAAAATAAATAGAAAGAAGTGGAAGGAAATAGAAGAAAAATTTCCCTCCTTACTTTCCTTCAATTTTTGAAGGATTTGAAAAGAAAGAAATAAATTGATTAATTTTTATTTCAATTCTCTCAAAGGAACGTAAAATACAGTTTTATTTATCTTTCCTTTTTCTTTCACGTTTTTCTTTTCTTTACTAAAACTTGGTAGCAATGTGCAAGTGCAATTACCAACATTTACTCATAGGTCAACACCTCATTGTCTTGTGCTCATTAAATGTAATTGACAAAACTAGTTATTAATCATTCCCTTTTTCATGAAACAATATTTTGCACTAATTTTCAAAAATATATATATACTTCATTTCTCTTTTTAATGTTTATTGTATGTTGTTGCTCTTTCATGTATATTAAGATCTTATTTATCAAAACAATGTTCAATAAGATGTGAAAGATCAAGTATAGAATCCATAGTTAACATGTGACTTAATCACTTCTTTCTTTTAATCTTATAAATTATTTGGTAGGATTTGAATTTTTAAGATCTGAATTTTCAAGAGGTCTGAATTTTTTAAATAATGTTTGGTTGGAGCCTCTTAATTATAGTGTTGGATTACACAAATTACCATTTTACCTTTATGTATTATTTTTTTGTTGAATTCAATGTTTTTGTTTATAAAATAACCGAATCAACTTCTTGAATAAACATAAAAAATTATAAACACCATACATAAGTCATCACAAATGGACAAACCTATTGCTTAATTGTTGTACCGAAAACTATCAAAAGCTCCAACTGAAGAGCTTTACGATTCTTTAAACTATAAAAAAGTACAACACGATTAAACTCCATGTATAACCTAAAACGTATCTAAAAAGTAAAAAAAAAAAGTCATCTACTTTCTTGTAATTTTTCATTTATTCCCCAAAATACCTTTCTGTTTAAGACACAATTTCTTCATTTCAATCCCCCAAAAACCCCATGCTTTCGCTACTCTATGAAATCTTTTTATAACCATCAGCAATAGGTTTTCACTATTCTATGTGATCTCTTTTATGGATTTAGGAGGCAGAATCTTGGAGAGTGTTGTAATGAGTTCTAGAACTGGGATCCATGGGGAAACAGGTTTCTGAATTCCAACTCCATCTAATTGAGACCCTAAATTAGATGATAGTGTGTATATGGATCAATTAAGGTCTATTGAATCATGAAAATTAACTATTACCTAGAATCACTCAACAAAGTAGAAGGTGTTTTATATTGCATCATCAACAATTACAAACACACTATATATATATATATATATATATATATATATATATATATATATATATATTGTAACATCCCGAAATATCAGGAGTAGAGTTGAAGGGCTAAAAGTGTAAATTTGAAGGGCAACTCGGCGAGTCCATGGATGGACTCGGTGAGTAGGGTCGCGACTTTGGTCGCGTGTTAAGTGGCCTACTCGGCGAGTCCAAAGATGGACTCGGCGAGTAGGTGCTGAGTGGAGAAAACCCTAATTTCGGTGGATGAGCCCTATATAAAGGACATTATGCCCTCTTCCTAGTCTCCTTCCATTGTTGTTGGGGCTTCATCTTGAGGTAATATCTTGTTCTTGGGCTGTGTTCTTCTAGATTCATCATTTTGGGGTTGTGTGGGAAGCTTAGATTGTGGTATCTTGAGTTTGAAGGATAGATCTGAGGTTGCTACCTCAGATCTGGAGTGGAGAAGGACTTAAGTGCATTAAAGTCCCTGTTCTTGTGTAATTGGTGAAGCCATCATATCCCAAACCCTAGCCCTAGAGGGTAAAATACCTAGATCTCTTTGGATTCACGTAATGTTTGCCAATTTACGTGATGGTTGGCCTTAGGAGGGATCGATCTATGGTTTGGATCATTTGCATGGCTTGGAAAGCCTCTGGATGGATTCAGACCCGGTAGTACTCGGCGAGTCACATGGGTGGACTCGGCGAGTTGCTTGAAGAAAGGCTGGAACTCGGCGAGTAGGTTGAAGATAATCGTAGACTCGACGAGTCTGTTCTTGGACTCGGCAAGTCTGGTCGTAGGGTCCAAGTTTCTTTTGGAAGTGTTGTGACTCGGTGAGTCAAGGGATGACTCGGTGAGTTATGTGCGAGTGGGCTCAGAGTTGTTGGACTCGGCGAGTCTCGGGGTGACTCGGCGAGTTGGGTCGCGAATTGAAGGAGGTTCTGTGTATGAGGACTCGGCGAGTCATCGGGTTGACTCGGCGAGTAGAGTCAGTCAGGGATAGACTTTGACTTTGACTTTGACCAAGGGTTGACCAGTTGAATTCCAGGGGTAATTTGGTAATTATTGGTATTTATTGGATTTAGTCTTTTGGGTATTGACAGTGTTGGAGTTCGGGTCGGAGGCTGCAACAGCGTGATCTTATCCTTTCAGTCAGCAGTTGCGAGGTGAGTTATCCTCACTATATCAATAGGGTCTAACGCACCAAGGTTGGCCCTTTATCGGATTGAGATCCGAGTATCTGTTGTTATGTTATTGCTTCGATATGTTTGCATCCGGGTAGTTAGGATGGTATTCATTAGAGACCCTGTTAGGGTCGGTATCCTGGTAGATAGGACGATGCTATGCTAGTGACTGGTTAGGTCGGTATCCTGTTAGAGTATGTTGTGTTACGTGATCTGCTAGATCGGTTTGACTGAATATGAGTTGTTATGTGATTGTATGTTTATGTGCACATGGTTGTTTGGACTGGGGTTGGGTTGAGGCGGCTGCTGCTTCGTGCTGTAGGCCAAGATACCCAGGGCGGACCGGTTGTTCCGAAGGCCCAGCGAGCGGTCCGGATAGGCTGTAGGCCCCACGAGGGCGGACCAGACGTGCTGAGGCTCGGAGAGTGGACCAGGCCGACTGAAGGCCTGATGCGGGCAAACCAGTTATACTGTAGACTCAGAGAGTGGACCAGGTGGGTTGAAGGCCCGGTGCGGGCGGACCAACCACACTGCAGACTCGAGGGACACGATTGGACTCGGAGGGTGGACCAGGTGGACCATGTGGACTGAAGGCCCGACGCGGCGGACCAGTCTCACAGTAGACCCGATATGCATGGTTGTTCTGTGATTCGTTATGATATAGGATGTTATGTGTATGGTATATGTGGTTGGTATTTTGGGGGTATCTCACTAAGCTTTCGGGCTTACAATTGTGGTTTAATGTTTTTTAGGTTCTTCAGGAGACTGTGGCAAGGAAAAAGCGTGATCGTACCCCTCCTCGTGTTTATGTTTTATGAAATGGACCTGGGAATACTCTGATAATAAATGTATTGAAAACCTTTTTGTAATAACTTAATGAATTGGGTAGTTTTTGAAAAGTTTAAATTTTATTGAAATTTTGGGTCGTTACAAGTTGGTATCAGAGCCTTGGTTTGAGTGAATTGGAGGAACACTTGTGTGACTCCAGTCTCAAATCAAGGGGGGTTTTCATAAGAGGATTTAAAATGGTTTTCAAAATAAGTAAAGGAGGACGCGGAGGTACGATCAGCCAGAGCCAGTAAGTAACCCCAAAATACCATACATGATAGTTGTTTTATTGAGCATTGATAGAACAGCATGCTAGAGTTAGGCTAGGGATCTTCAGGATTTCATGATGTGTTGCCTGATTTATGATGCCTGCTAGCCTAGGGTTTCCTTGTGAGAAATTTCTAGTGTTCCTCTAGTAGTGAGGATAGAGCATTGTTATGTATGTCTTTGCTAGGGTGTTGTGGTAGTACTTCATACAAATATGGGTAGGTGTGGAAGGTAGTATGGGCCCGTACTACTAAAATCACAGGACCCATACGCGTATCAGGGAAACCATGACCTCTAGGGTTGGGTTGAGAGTTGGTTCCCGGGATAGTGGGAAGTGTCTGAGGTTTTTTGGCTTATTTTCAGTATGGAGATTTCGAGGCATGATGGGAGTGGATCCGGGTCAGGATCGGGAGCAGGAGAGGGAGTTCCAGGCGGGTCCGTACCGCCCGAGGTTGTCGGTCAGATGAGTACGCGCGAGTTGGATGCGAGGATTCGTGAGATCCTGCATGATGAGGTTGCTGCATTGTTCCGGGCTGAGTTGCCGGAACTGTTTGGGTCGATCAAGACCGCCATGGGGGAGTATTTTGATGAGCGCTATGCGGCTCTCACAGAGACGGCTGCCACGGTGGCTACAGCGGCTGTAGCAGCGGCAGGGGGAGGAGCGAGTAGAGGTTTTCAGTATCGGGACTTCGATAATACGAAGCCTCCCACCTTTGATGGAGTTCAGGATCCGATCGTTGCTATGAGATGGTTATCAGACGTGGAGGGGTGTTTCTTCACATGTTCATGCCCTGCTAATCAGAGGGTGAGGTGTGCTCTGAACCTGTTAAGGCTCGGGGCAAAAGATTGGTGGAGGTTGACCACGGGGTCATATTCGGATGCGCAGAGAGCTGTGGTTTCATGGGATCAGTTCAAAGAGATGTTCAGCACTCATTATGTTCCACAGGTCGAGAGGGAGAGGTTGGCTCAGGAGTTCCTTGAGCTGAAGCAGGATTCGGAGTCGGTGACGGAAATCACCAGGATGTTTACTGAGAGGGCGATGTTTTGCCCTGAGTTCGCTTCGGAGTAGGCTTAGATGTCCTGATATCTGAGTATGCTAAAGAGAGATATCAGACAGTTTGTGTCCGCGCAGAGGTGTGAGACCTTGTTGGAGTTGCAGGAGGCCGCCAGGCGGCGTGAGTTAGAGATTGAGTTGCAGTTGCGTGAGCTGAGGCAAGCTCCGGTGCAGTCGCAACCGGCAACGAAACGGTCTAAGACCGTTGATTCCAGGGCAGGAGATCAGGGCAGCCACGTTTGTGGGAAGTGTGGGAGGGGTCACACCAGAGTTTGTCGGTCCGGTGGTGCATGCTGCAAGTGCGGAAAGGAGAGGCACTATGTGAGGGATTGTCGGCAGTCAGTGCCGGTTCGGGATTTAAGGATTTGTTATCATTATCATCTGGTTGGGCACTTGAGGGTCAACTGCCCACAGCTTGTTGCAGGACCGGTGCAGGCTCCAGCACCGGCCACTTTGAGGATCACAGGAGGAGGTGAGGGTGGAGCGGAGCCCCCAAGGGCTCAGGGACGTGCTTTTCAGCTTTCAACAGAGGAGGCCAGGGCAGTGCTGGATGCAGCTGCGGGTATGTTCTTCTTAATGTCTTATTATTCTATGATTATTGTGGAGTATTGTTTATCTGCTAGTCTTGTTGCGTGGATTTCGGTATTGTATTCTTTGATTTTGAGGGTTATGGCTTGGTTATGGATCTAGTGTTTGGAAATTCGTTGGTTATCTTTCATGAGGGTGTTCGTGGGAATCGGGTGTTGGTCTGGATATCAGGTAGTAGTTGCAGTCTGAGGAGTGGTTAGCGGAGGATCGAGTTCTTTCGTGCCGGGATCATCTGTATTGTTATGTGATTGGTGAAGGTTGTTCGTGATAGTGGGAAACGGTTCGCGTGAAAGGGTATGTGTCATGAAGGGTTGTTGAGGGAGGTCGGTAATGGCAACCGGTGGTTATTAGTCAGTGCCCTAAGTGGGTGAGAATTGGAAAATTCTCCAGAAGATCAATGAGCATAGTAGGATGTTTGGCTGCTTGGGTTTCAACAGTGGTTCTATCAGTCGAGAGTATAGACCGGTGTGAGTAAGTGGCAGGCGTGCGGGGTGAGATGCAGACCAAGGGTATTTGATTGTGTAGGGCCTGGGATCAGGCCGGGATCGAGTATGTATGATGGAGATAGAGTTCGGAACCCCTAGGAGGCTAGAACAGTATGCATGGGAGGATTTCCCGGAGAGGTAACTCGGAATGTTGATAGTTAGTTAAGCGGTCCGGATAGACTGAAGGCCAATTGGCATACCAGTCAGGCCGAAGGCTCGGTGAACGGTCCAGCTAGACTGAAGGCCCTGGAGGGCGGTCCAGGTCTGCTGAAGGTTATGAGAGTGGTCCAGTTTGGCTGAAGGCCTGGTAAGGCGGTCCAGTCATGCTGAAGACTCTACATGTGTCGTTAGATCGGTGTGAGGTAATTGATTGAGTATGTCGCGATATGTTAGCGTTGCAAGGTCTGGCCCAGGATATTGATCACAATCAGTGGAGGTAGTGCATGGACTTGAGAGTCTTCACGAGTGGATTCAGAGTATGTATGGCGCATGGGATAGCGGTTATACAATAAAGGGGTGGTGTAGCATTGGGTGAGCATCGTGGCACTTGTCGTGGTGACAAGGCGGTCAAGTGGTTTTCCTTGGTAAGGAAAGAGGGAGGAATGTAATTCCAAAGGGGAGTGCAAATTCACGGAAGTGAAAGCAGTAGCGCAGGGTTATGATCGGAGTGGTCCAATTGTAGTCATTAAGCAGCGCGTGTGCGGCGGCGGTATGGGATGACATCATGTGGGGATGTCTGCTGAATTCGCAGGAGGAAATTCCGAGGGTGTAAAGTCAAGAGGCTCGTAAGGGATGCAGGTATGGAGTTTTGGATTCCCAGCTTGATTTCGGTGAAGGAATTGTGTAGCAGTGGTTCATCCTGAGGGATGTTTTGAGGGTCATCAGTGTGATGGGTTTTCCTAACCCGAGGGTGCTAGAGCTAGTTCAGCATGTGCATGCGATTGCAAGAGGAGAACTCATGGGAGTTGCTCTGAAGAGTGTGTCTTTCTGTCAGCATAGAATGGATAGAGTTGGACTCGGATCGTGAATCGGGTGGTGCATAGTTATTTATAGCTCATATGGGTCGAGTAATAGTTGTGATTTGGAGCAGTGTTTCAGCATGGGTGGTACTCAGTTGTTATGTGTGGTTATCAGAAGGTAAAGCCGGTGGCCGGCTTGTGATAGTGGTCAGGACACCGCGAGCAAGGAGAAAGTGAGTTTACGTTTTCCATGGTTGTGCCTTGAGTAGCCTAGTTGGGTTAATGCCAGGAGTTATAATGCAAGAAAATTTCTAGAGTTGAGTTGTCGCAGGCTTCGAGGGCGAAGCCTAATTTAAGTAGGGGAGAATTGTAACATCCCTGAATATCAAGAGTAGAGTTGAAGGGCTAAAAGTGTAAATTTGAAGGGCAACTCGGTGAGTCCATGGATAGACTCGGCGAGTAGGGTCGCGACTTTGGTCGCGTGTTAAGTGGCCAACTCGGTGAGTCCAAAGATGGACTCGGCAAGTAGGTGCTGAGTGGAGAAAACCCTAATTTCGGTGGATGAGCCCTATATAAAGGAAATTATGCCCTCTTCCTAGTCTCCTTACCTTCCCTTGAGACCAGAAAACCCTAGAAACGTCAGTATGAAGGATTGGAGTGCAATTTGAACCTTGGAAAAGAGATTTGAAGGAAGATCTTGGGGAGTTAGGAGGCTTGGAGAAAGGGGCATTGCTTGGATTCAGATTCCATTCTTGTTGGGGCTTCATCTTGAGGTAATATCTCGTTCGTGGGCTGTGTTCTTCTAGATTCATCATTTTGGGGTTGTGTGGGAAGCTTAGATTGTGGTATCTTGAGTTTGAAGGATGGATCTGAGGTTGCTACCTCAGATCTGGAGTGGAGAAGGACTTAAGTGCATTAAAGTCCCTGTTCTTGTGTAATTGGTGAAGCCATCATATCCCAAACCCTAGCCCTAGAGGGTAAAATACCTAGATCTCTTTGGATTCACGTAAAGTTTGCCAATTTACGTGATGGATGGCCTTAGGAGGGGTCGATCTATGGTTTGGATCATTTGCATGGCTTGGAAAGCCTCTGTATGGATTCAGACCCGGTAGTACTCGGCGAGTCACTTGGGTGGACTCGGCGAGTTGCTTGAAGAAAGGCTGGAACTCGGCAAGTTGGAAGAACAACTCGGCGAGTAGGTTGAAGATAGTCGTAGACTCGACGATTCTGTTCTTGGACTCGGCAAGTCTGGTCGTAGGGTCCAAGTTTCTTTTGGAAGTGTTGTGACACGGTGAGTCAAGGGATGACTCGGTGAGTTATGTGCGAGTGGGCTCAGAGTTGTTGGACTCGTCGAGTTAGGTTGCGAATTGAAGGAGGTTCTGTGTATGAGGACTCGGCGAGTCATCGGGTTGACTCGGCGAGTAGAGTCGGTCAGGGGTAGACTTTGACTTTGACTTTGACCAAGGGTTGACCAGTTGATTTCCAGGGATAATTTGGTAATTATTGGTATTTATTAGATTTAGTCTTTTGGGTATTGACAGTGTTGGAGTTCGGGTCGGAGGCTGCAGCAGCGTGATCTTATCCTTTCAGTTAGCAGTTGCGAGGTGAGTTATCCTCACTATATCCACAGGGTCTAAGGCACCAAGGTCGGCACTTTATCGGATTGAGATTCGGGTATCTGTTGTTATGTTATTGCTTTGATATGTTTGCATCCGGGTAGTTAGGATGGTATTCGTTAGAGACCCGGTTAGGGTCGTTATCCTGGTAGATAGGATGATGCTATGATAGTGACCGGTTAGGTCGGTATCCTGTTAGAGTATGTTGTGTTATGTGATCTGCTAGATCAGTTTGACTGAATATGAATTGTTATGTGATTGTATGTTTATGTGCACGTGGTTGTTTGAACTGGAGTTGGGTTGAGGCGGGTCCTGCTTCGTGCTGTAGGCCAAGATACCCAGGGCGGATCGGTTGTTCCGAAGGCCCAGCGAGCGGTCCGGATAGGCTGTAGGCCCCACGAGGGCGGACCAGACATATCGAGGCTCGGAGAGTGGACCAGACCGACTGAATGCCCGATGCGGGCGGACCAGTTATACTGCAGACTCAGAGAGTGGACCAAGTGGGTTGAAGGCCCGGTGCAGGCGGACCAACCACACTGCAGAATCGAGGGACACGATTGGACTCGGAGGGTGGACCAGGTGGACTGAAGGCCCGACGCGGCGGACCAGTCTCACAGTAGACCCGATATGCATGGCTGTTCTGTGATTCATTATGATATAGCATGTTATGTGTATGGTATATGTGGTTGGTATTTTGGGGGTATCTCACTAAGCTTTCGGACTTATAGTTGTGGTTTAATGCTTTTCAGGTTCTTCAGGAAACTGTGGCAAGGCAAAGGCGTGATCGTACCGCTCCTCGTGTTTATGTTTTATGAAATGGACCTGGGAATACTCTGATAATAAATGTATTGAAAACCTTTTTGTAATAACTTAAAGAATTGGGTTGTTTTTGAAAAGTTTAAATTTTATTGAAATTTTGGGTCGTTATATATATATATATATATATATATATATATATATATATATATATATATATATATATATATATATATATATATATATATACTCACACACACAAAATAGATTAATAAAATGAAATAGATACAAAGAAGAACATGGATTAAAATCAACTAACCTTTCAAGAGGGGAATGATCAGGAAATAGAACAACGTTATGACTAAAAGATACATTCTTTTGAATATTTTCATGGCCAAATCTATGTATAATGATGTTGATTTCATCTTTTAAAGCACCAAACCAAGCATACTTCATATTAGTAGCACCTTTATTTTTAGTCTCCACATCTTTTGACAAAAATCTTCAAATGAGCACATCTTCAGCAAAATCGCAACTATATTGTTTTCAATACATCAGCAAAATCAGGAGAAAGCAAGATATTAGCAAAAAAAACAAAAAAACAAAACACATACGTGCGGTGGCTACGACAAGAGATGGCGATGGGGAGGGTACTAATGACTGGAGGGCGATGTGGAGAAGTGTTGGTTCTTCGACTATAAACGACAAAGTTAGAGAGCAAGACATAATGATGCGAGAAAGATAAAAATGGAATGCGTTTTAGGGCCATGTGTCTTTTTTCTTTTCTTTTCAAATGGGCCTCCTGATCTGATTCGGTAAGTAATATTTTTTAGAATCAGGTCATATATTAAACACTAGTTGTGAGACCCATGTATTACATAAGTTAATTTAAAAAAAAAAAGTTAAATATAAAGTTCTAAATATTTGAAAACTTTAAGTCTATAAGAAAATAAGAAAATTAATGAATTATTATAATGTAAACTTTTTTATCTTTTAAATTTAAACAAATAATTTAAATAAATAAATAAAAGAAACTAATAAACTCTAATTTTGAGAATTTTGAAATTAAAAGGTAAGCTCATTAATGAAATTTATATCCATTTATTACTACACTTATTACAATTATTATATTAAAATATTATGTAGAATTTAATAAAATAAAAAAATTCATAAAATTACATCTGGAAAAAAATTAATACAAAATAACCACAAAATGACATTTGACAAATTGAATGAGAGTGTGACAAGTGACAAAAAAAACCTTTCATTTATTATATTAGACTCTAAATCTTATAGATTCAGAGCTACCTCGTATTAAGAGGTATTGGGTGCTAAACAAGCATGACCTTAGAACTAACCAAGAGAGTATAAATTTGTGTTATTGTAAAAAAATTCAGGTTTCAAAGAAGAAAATGGTGTTATTACAAGAAAAATGGTGAGCATTGCCTTTAATTTGCAAGTTTGTTTTTTATTTTAAATGTGGTCTGACGTTTGAGTTGCAGGTGGGGTGACGAAGAAGAAGATGGAGTCAAAGTGATTTTTGAGTTGCGCGTGTTGCGAGACCCATGTATTACATAAGTTAATTTAAAAAAAATAAATATAAATGTTAAAATATTTGAGAACTTTGAATTTATAAGAAAATAATAAAAATATTGAATTATTATAATATAAATGTTTTTATCTTTTAAATTTAAACAAATACTAATTTAAATAAATAAAAGAAACCAATAAGTTTTAAATTTGAAGATTTTGAAATTAAAATGTAAGTTCATTAATCAAATTGATATCCATTTATTACTACATTTATTTCAGTTATTATATTAAAATATTATATGAAATTTAATAAAATAGAAAAACTCATAAAATGACATGTGGAAATAAATTAATTCAAAATAACCACAAATGACATTTGACAAATTGAATAAGAGTCTGACAAGTTGCAAAAAAACCTTCATTTATTAGAGAGGATATATATATATATATATATATATATATATATATATATATATATATATATATATATATATATATATATATGGGTTCTCTATTTGTTTTTGTATTAAAATATGTAAATAGGTATAAATAAAAAGAAAAAACCTCCCTATCTAATAAAAGAATAGTTTTATTATCCTCTTGACATGTGTCATCTTATTAAGCATCCTAATTAATGCATATTATATTTACCTTTTGTCATGTGTCATCATATTATATCTCCGAATTAATACATTACATTTGTAAACATATTGATTCTCCATTTTAAATTTTAAATTTTAAAATTCTCACTCTAATTACATTAAATTAATAACATTAGAATAAAAATTAAAATAAACTTAATACAAATTATATAGTGATATTATTTCACATTTTTTTAAATCAATGATTAAAATTTATATAACTAAAAAAATCTCTTAATTAATAATTTATTTAAAATAATTGATTAATAATTTTTAGATTTTATTTTAAAAGTTTAATGAATTATATAACTGTGGTTCCCACATGTTATAAACTAGTATATTTATAAAGGGTAATAGTGTGTTTTCATATGGACGAGACATGGAACCATACAGAACATATGAACTTGCCCAATTTACAAAATCTGAAGTAAGTAATAGTGAATTGGGGTTATACCACACAAACACGTGTGTAATTTACTCTTATGTGTGTTTTTGAATAAATTACACATTTGGTCCTTATGGTTTGTGATTATTCATACTTTTGGTCTTAGTATTATAAATTGACTTAGTTGGTCTTGTGGCTTACATTTGTTGCATCAGTGGTCCTAGTCCATATAAAAAGGCCATATTACCCTTATTATTACGTTTTTTTTCTTTTTTAGTTATTTATATATTTTCATAATTAAAAAATAAGAAAACCCACTCTCTCCCCTATTTCTCTTTCACACACACATACACACACAAATGTCATAGTGGATTGTTTTTAAACATGCACATGAAACTATTTGATGGATAAAGGCTATAAGATATTTCGACTTTATTGAAGTATACCCTTGTGTATAATTTTGCAAATTTGTGATCCAAATCGATATTGACAAAGATGAATGGGATAGATTAGAAGATGATAAGCATAAATGGCATCAACATGCACACCATAGATATGGGTCAAGGTCCAATCATATGCCTAATACATGGTTTCGCTAAGCTCCGATACTCTTGACACCTCCAAATCATTTACCTTATCACATAATGGTATCGTACAATCGTCCCTGACATCTACGGTTAGGAAGACACCATATGTGCACCTATCGACGATCCTAACAAGTTCACTACACTTTACGTTGTTGTTAGCATGGTCACACACATAGAAGCTATTTGGTGCGAATAAGTTGTTTGTTGCTGGAGATGACCGAGGCACATAAATGTTTAGCGTATGTATTTATTTAGACCTACAAAAGTTAAAGCCTTTGTCAACTTCGCATTCAGTTTACCCATTCGGTGGAGGTAGGCAACACATCACCTTGAAGATGGTGACAATTATTATAAAGGGGTCAACGAGATTGTTTCTGCGAATTGCATTCTTGCAAGTTTTTAAGATAGGTTCTTTGATTTATGGTTCCTTAATCAAGATCCCACTGCTTCATAACCATACTAAATATCCATATAACTTTACTATGTGTAAATCTCTCGACTTCCTATCTTCAAGAGGTCGAGAAAAAGTACATATTTGTTGTTGTTGTTGATGATTGTATTTTTTTTTTCTCTTTCAACATACTTCATGTAAATTTAACTTCCATTAATGAAATCATTATTACTTCAACAATACTACAAATAAGCACTGTAAGTTGTACTACAACCTAATTACACCTCCAATAACACTTATGATTTTAAAAATAGAGAAACAGATGCCAAGTTTTTTTTTCATATGTGTGGTAATTTCCATAATATTAAAAACGAAACCATTAATAACTCATTGACAAGAATGAAAATCCGTCACTTTAAAAGATGAAAACATGGTGGTCTCCCATGGAGGTTGCATGGGAGTGTGGGCCATGATTACACCTAAGTTTTACTACAACCTAATTACACCTCCAACAACACTTCTTATTTTAAAAACAGAGAAATTGATACCAAAGCAATTTATTTTTCATGTTGTTAATTTCCATAATCCCATAAATGAAACCATTAATATCTCATTGACAAGAATGAAAATATGTCACTTTAAAAAGGGTGAAAAAATAGCGGTGTTCGATGGAGGTTGCATGGGGTCTGGGGCATGTGGTGGGGTTAAGGGTAGGGTGAGGTGGGGTTTTTTTATTTATTTTATTAGAATACGTAAAGGAGTAGAAAAAATTATAGAGGGTAAGATGGTTTTTCATATGGACCAGGGACCATAGTTGTGACTACATCAAACTACAAGTACCAACCATGATACGGAGTTCAAAGTGGGACTGATATTGTGAATATAGGTAAACCATATGGACTAATTGTGTAATTTACTCCTTTTTAGGGTATCGTTTCTTTTAACTACTTTATATTTTGTTTGTTGTTCAAAAACAAATCATCAAACTCTCATGAACTAAATTATAAATTTTAGGAATTACCTCCGACAATGGTGGTATGCCTCTAAAATAAGAGTAGAAGAATTTATGGCCCGTCATTTATTAGGAAAATTGTTTTTGGTCCTGCCAAGACGTAGCCTACATCCATGACTACTCTATCAAGTCAATACTTTTAATTCAAAACTTCACAAACATTAAACAACATCAGACAAATCATAATTCACCATAACATGAAACGGTCAATCAGTGAAATATTTAAACATAATAAATGATCCACAACACAACTGAACCAAATCTACTTTACAAAACGAGAGCAAAAAAAGAGATGAAAACAATTCATGATATCTGAAATGTGTAGACATGAATTCAAAGCATCATCAATCAGTTAACCTCCCCGGTCACTTTAGGACCATGATCATGCAAGATCACTTTCCTGAAACCACCATGGAACTTCACATTTGATGGAAAAATTACACATTTAGCTTGCAAACAAGAAACAACCTAGCAGCCATAGAACTCAAGTGAGAAGACAAAAAAAGTGATAAAAAATTAGGAGCCTTGTTGATTCGAAGGATACTTGAAACATGTATATAAAAAAATGAAGAAGACACATTTACCAAGAAAAGCTTCCTCAAATATATAACCCCAATTTTAAGTTCCTTGACATGGCTAAGATTCATTATAAATTCTCTAAGTATCCATTCTTCCGCTTCTTTCGGAGTTGTGTAGCAATGTATTGGGTTTTACATGTAGAATTTAAGTTAGATTTGACTAAAAAAGTCACATTTACCAACAAAAGTTTCCTCAAATATATTCTAATTTGGATGGTTAGGGATACAATATTAAGAGCATTGATTTTGATGATGCCGGCTTCAGGTTTAGGATGAGGATCCCAATATCCAAATAACATCAAGTTTTTAACACCTTTTAAAGTAATATCGAGCCATCTATAAGACTATAACCATAACAATCATCCAACACCAAAGTTTCCAATACAGGACTCACAGATTGTATGTTTTCAATTAAATTGTCTTCTAGCTTTACATCAGAAATAGACAAACTCCTAACATTTTTCCAACTAATAGTCCCAACTTGTTTAAACATGCAACCTGCTAATGTCAGGTCATTAAAACATGAACTGCTGAAAACAGTTTGATCTAACGTAAACGGATATTCGAATCATGTATTCCAAAATGTTAGATTAAATTTTTAACGTTACATCTTATGGCATAACAAATCCAACTGTTGAGTTGCGATTCAGATTGAATATCAAAAGGGGTAGACACTTTGAATGTTTTGAGCTTCAGTTGGGGCATTAACTTAGTGATAAACCATTAGGAGCATTGATTTTGATGATATCAACTTCAGCTTCAAATCCAGATACAGATTCAATTTCATCATCTGAAGTAATATATTTACCTTCGTAATGTTCCAAGACCAATGTTTCTAATAAAGGTCACCGTGATAACATATTTACAATCACGTCTTCATCAAAATTAATATAGGAAATTCACAAACTCCTAAGATTTTTCCAACTAATTCCCCAGTTGGATTCTACATACAACCTTGAATCTTAAATCGGTAAAATATGAATTATTGAAATAAATTGATCTAACTGAAACTCAACTTCCCTTATTGTATACACAAACTCAAAGTCAAGATTTTCAACATTACAACTTATAGCTTAACGAATCCAATTGTTGAACTACAATTCAAATCGAATATCATATAAGACATGCACTTCGAGTTTCTTGAACTTTAATTGGCGACACTGAGTAATGGTTTTGTCCATCATAAGCATAATCGGACCTTGAGTTAGGGTTTTTGAGACATTGAATTCGGGGAATATTTGAATATGTAAAAATTAGATTAAGGAGCCAACTCCAAAGATATACCCATCGCTTGGAGAGTGCAGTTGAGAAGTTTCAACGTTTGATTTGGAGGTGGATATAATTTGTATAAAAATTGGTGAGAAGGGGGCACAAAATTTTATATTTTTCGGCCTAATATGTATAAAATTAAAGTATAGAGACTACTTCTAACCAAAAAATCAGATGAAGGGGGGGACCTCTCCTAGCCCTAACAAAGCTACGCGAGCGAGTGTACCTGTTATAATGGTGTATTTTGTAGAATGTGTAAACAAGAAAGGATTTCAAGAAGCAAGTAATCAGACAACACACTGATTCTATACGCTTCCCCTTCTCTCACTGATTTCTTATAAGTGAGGTAATTTTAGGTTGATTTTGTCCTTCTTCCAATATCTTCATGGCATCAACAACTCCGTCTTTTTTCCCCACTAAAAACTACAAAAAAAAAAAACTCAATTGGCGTACTTGTACTTATACATCCCAAGTTTTGCTTTACCCCCCTCAATTTTGAAATATATTATCAGAGTAATATAGTTTTCATTTGATACTTGTTTAGTACTTAATTTTTTTGTGTGTGTAAAATAAGCTCTTGAACTTATTGTTTTATACACATTTAATCTTTATGACCGTCTACTCCTATTAATCTTTTAGTTTGTACACATTTAGACCGTATTTTTTTTTTTTTTGAAAAATTAAGACCTTGTTGTTTTTGTACACATTAAGTCTTTATGATTGGTTTCTTTAGGTTTTGCTCACGTAAAATTGTGGGACAATCATTAATGATGTGTTCTCATATATGGCATATCTAGGCACTGGAATCATGTTTTACTTGTTTTGGTTTTTACAATAGCATTGTACTTTTAATATTAGTAACTACGATAGTACAATGCCAACTATACTTTCTACCCTTTTGCTTCTTCTATCTAGAAATGGGTCAACTTGGGTTGGGTTGGGTTCTAGTTCAACCCATTTATTAATTGGGTTGAAGATTTCAACCCAACCAAACCTATTTATTTAAACGAGTTGATATTTCCAAACCACCTAACCTTTCAGATAAATGAGTTGTCATCGAGTTGACTTGTTTATGTACTTTCCAAACCAAACTTTTAAATAAATGGGATAAATTTGGGTTGACCCATCTAAAATAAACATAAATATATAAATTAACTAAAGATTACACCACTTAAATTAGTTATATACGTAAATAAAATTTCAAAGCATGACATAAGCATAATCCCAATTTACATATACAAAGAAATTGTTCAAATAACATTAAAGATATGTAATTTCTAAGTGATTTTGGAGAGTGGCTAGTATTGTTGGCGATAAGAAAAAATAATAGGAATTACGATTTCATTTTTTTAAAACATAAATAATAATTCACACATTGTAATATATAAGCTAATACTAATATTAATACATGCTAATATCTAAATATTTAATAAATTAAATATAAATTGAAGTTTAATGGGTTTGTGGGTTGATAATAGGTTGATAATTTTTACCCAACCTAACTTATTTAATTAAATTGGTTAGACGGGTTGACCCATTTAACTTAAATGTGTTGAAAATATAAACTCAACCTAATAATTTTGGGTTGGGTTGGTGGGTTTGGTCGATTTTTGCTAGCTCTACTTGTATCTTTTTCTTTGAGGATCAATCGTTGTTAGTCGTCATCGTTAGAGTTCTACCACCGCCTTTGTCATTATCGTTGTGTACATCTATGTTTTTTTTAGTTTAAGTGTTTCTTCTCGATCAAACTGTCGGGGGTGGCGGGTGGGGGGGTTGTATGTTAGCATCTAGGGTTTAGCCCAATGCCATTAAGGTTTATGTTTGACCAGTAACCCTTTACGTATCCCTATCTATATTAGGTTTAACCCCCACTATTAATTAAACAAATCATTATCTTACAAAAATATGAACTTTGGGCTCAATGGGTGTTTATGACTTAAGCTTGAGATATGAGTGTTTGAGATTAGGTCTAAAAGAATTTTGAGTTTCCATTTTATTAAGAAATGAAGTTAAAATAGAAAACTTCAAGTTTTTATTTGTCTAAAATTGTGAGTCTATGGGAAATCGTACGAAAACGACAATGTTTTAGAGTTTTCATATAGATTTTGGTGTTTCTGTAGCCTACAAAATTAATGATTATTTACAGGGGCCGACTCAACCAGTTTGGAGGCTATAAGCGAACCAAAAAGTTGGGGCTCTTTGATATTTACTATACTTAATGTTATAAACCCTTCTTTTTTATTTGGGTTTGGGACCGACAATAATAAACTAAAAAGTTTATAAATGACGGAGTTATTATTTTTATTATATATATGTTTTTTGTGAATATTTTGATGACATAAATTTCAAATTTTCTAGCATTTTTATATGCAAATTCTTTAATGAAAATTTCACAATCAATTTCTTTTACTAAATGATTTTCAATTGAAAAAATAGTTAATCAAAGACAACTACTATAAGCATATAATTTATGGATTAGCCCATTAAGAATTTAGGATTATACCTATTCCCTTAAGATTTGATAATACCACTTTAGAAGATAATGGAAAGCTCAAATTCTGAAATTCATTCCAACCTGGTTCATATATTTTATAATTTGTGTAATCAATGAAGAATAGAATAGAAAATCAGATAAATGAGAAAAATAAAAACTAAAAAGCATTAACCCTAATCAGATTTAGCTAATAACTATTAACCCTAATTAAATAATCATATCTGATATCTTAGATTATAAGTACGTCGATTCCAGAAACATTTTCAGCAAAATAGCGACACGCCCTAATTAGCTAATTAGATTTTGAGATTCAGATGACAGATAATGAAAAATAAAACTGAAAAGTGAAATAATTGCACATACCATTTTTAGTGAGAGCTTTAAATCATGAGAAGCCGAGAATGGAGAAAGATGTTTAGTGGTTCGAAATCATTAATCAGAGTCCGATTTTTGAGTCGCCCCTGAGAAGAAGAATAAGATGAGAAGTGTGATCGTCGCTTGTAGAAGAAATGAATTGATTTTTTGAGGTGTATGCATAGCGATACAACGATTCAGCCAATGGCGGAACCAGGACAAAGTCCAAGGTATATCACACATGATTTTGGGGGTAGTATGTCAGAAAATTAACACTACGCCATAAAATCTCACAAAAGATTACCTTATGCCTGAAAAATTTAAGGAGTAACATATGCCTCCTATGCAACCCCTTGGTTCGGCCCATGGATTTAACTAATATGGACAATTAAACATCAAACTATATTGGGTATTTGGGTTAAGTGAGACCTTTTAGAAGTGGTGACCCTAAACCCTAACTCTGTTCATCTACACTTAGAGCCGACCTTGATTATTTATGTCATTACTTTTAGCTAAATCTTGAAATAAACTCATAAAAACTACCTAAATATATATATTTTTCTAATATAATAATTTTTTTAGCCATGCAAGCAAGAAGTCCAAAACACCAAGACTTCCAAAATATTGTTTGTGTTTCACACCTTCTACATGAAGACGGGAAAGCACCTTTATATGTATATATATATATATATTATTTTATTTTTATTTTTTTAGGGGTGTTTGGATAGGGAAAAAATGGTTCTTATTGCTTATTTCCACCACAATAAGCTAAGTTTAAGTGTTTGGATAAGAATAGCCAGCTTATTGTGGTAGGGGTAAGCTAAATAAGCTGATTTTAATAAGCATCTCTATAACGTCCCAAAAATCCATACCAAATTTTTTTTCTTTAAATCATTATCAAAGCCATATTCATAAAAACATATCATTAGTCATAACATAAATTCAGAATATTAATTCCAAAACATATTTCATTATCAGAGTAGAACATCCCAGGCTGACTAATCAATGATGTGTGCCATGCGATCAGCCCGAGCTCTTCCCTCCGCTACCGGAAGTACCTGAAACCAAAACTGAAAACCGTAAGCATGAAGCTTAGTGAGTTCCCCAACCTACCACATACCCTGCACAAACACATACATCATATACTGGGCCACGCCCGCTATTTCGGGCCCCGACCGCTACTACGACCCCACCGCTCCAGGCCTCGCCTGGCTTCGAGTCCCGTTCGGATATAGATTTGTTTTTTTTAGGCCCCACCTGTCTCTAGGCCCCGCCCGCTAACCATGTATAGTACAAAATAGCATATAACACATAACAGAACATACCCTACAATATTCTTGTCCTTAGGCCTCGCCTGTCTTGGGCCTCGCCCCTGTCCTGTCACTAGTGAGTCATGGAACCCCATCCAAGCTCCTACGGTAAGTAAGATACGGGCCCACACCCACACTCTCTCCATGCCTATCTTGGGCCTCGCCCATGCTCTACTACTAATGAGATATGGAACACCGTCCATACTCTGCTATTGGTGAGATACGAGACCTCGCCCACACTCACCTTCCTACCAGGAAGATACTGTAACATCCCAAAACACGACCCAAAAAATTTTGTTTAATAATTACTAAAAACATCATGTCAATATCATAAAATAAAACTCGTACGTCAATATCTCAAAACCATAGCAAAGTATTACGAGAAAACTATATCAAGACTGTATCAAATCATATCTATGACAAGCTAAAACAATTCCCAGGATAAACTGAAGCTGTGGTGGGTGCGATGCTATCAACCCGAGCTCTTCCCTTTACTTGCAGAAGTACCTGAAACCAAAACTGAGACTGTAAGCACAAAGCTTAGTCAGCTCCCCCAAGCTACCACATACCATACATTAACATATAAACACATATTGGGCCTTGCCCACTGCATCGGACCAAAGTCCGGAAACTGCATCGGATCGAAGTCCGGAACTGACTAGGACCTTGTCCCCTGCATCGGACCGAAGTCCGGAACTAACTACATCGGACCAAAGCCCGGAACTGACTGCATCGGGCCGAAGTCTGGAAACTAACTGAGCATAGCATAGCACAACATAACATAAACATATCAACTAGCATGAACACATAAACTGCATACTGCATCGGGTCGTAGCCCGGAACACATTACACATAAATACTATTTGAGCCACAAAGGCATCAAACATTCTAACTACTGCATCGGACCGAGGTCCGAAAACTACTACTAATTAAACGGGTTGGCATTGTGGCTTTAGACCCGTTCCTACTGGAAGGAAACTCACCTCGTACACTGGTTGCTAAATGAACTGTTCTAGAAACCAACTGCTACTGCTCCGGTATCTCCCCGGCTACAATTTCCATAAATACACTCAATAATTTACCAATAACTGTACTGAGGGTAAAAATGACTATTTTACCCCTGGTCAAAATCAACTTCCAGTTGACTGGACTCGCCGAGTCTGAGGAACTACTCGTCGAGTTCTGTCGAGCAGATTCCATACAACTACATTCGAATCCGCTTTATGGTTCCTAACTCGTAGATATGAAATCTTGGAACCATCTGAACACGTAAAGTTGCTAACTTTACGTGTAACTATGAAGGAATGAAGCCATCCTACTCAACACAACTTTACTCTGGAAAACTCATCCGACTTGCCAAGTTGCTCATACAACTCGCCGAGTTCTAAGGAAAACTTCATCGAACTCGCCGAGTTGTTCTTCCAACTCGTCGAGTCAACGGCTAACTTCATATAACTTGCCAAGTCGTCCTGTTGACTCGTCGAGTTCATTCAACCCTTTTTCCATACAGGTCCGATCTGAGCCATGCAGCTGCTACAAATCATGGATCTAGACTTCTAGGCATGTTTTTCACGTAAAGTTGCTAACTTTACGTGCATGCATGGCTTTAAAGGCTACATATGACCAAAATAAGTTCTTAATGAGGTTCTAGGCTTAATGGGGACTTTAACCACAACCACAAACAAAACTTTATACTTCTAACATGCCATGAGTGTCCAGATCTGAGGTATAACCCGGCGACAAGGCCTATTCATAAGAGATTTAGGGTTTTTGGGCTTAAAAACCACAATTTAGGAACAATATGGATCTATATGATCAATGAGAAAGGTATATAATTTAATACCAGAAAAGATGATCAGTAGACTGTGTATTCTGGATCTACTTCCTCTTCCTTGAACTTTCCAACTTTCTCCTTCTCCTTCTTACTCCAAAGATGCCTTCACAAGCAATAAACACACACACACACTCACTAAGAAACGGCTAGGGTTTGATAAGGAATGCTCTGAGGGTGCTGGAGGCCGAAATGGGGGCTATAAAGATGTTTAAATAGGTAGCAAACCCTAAGAATTAGGGTCTCCTCCTGATCGGCCTACTCGCCGAGTCCATGCGTGGACTCGCCGAGTAGGTCACTTAAAACCCGTATCCAACTCGACATCTACTCGGCGAGTTAGGGCTACAACTCACCGAGTAGCTCTTCCTAAAAGAGCATTTAATCAAAATAAATACGTACCAGGAACGGGGCGTTACAATTCTCCCCCACTTATCTTAGACTTCGTCCTCGAAGTCTATTGACTCCAGAAACAACTTTGGGTAGTGCTCCCTCATCTCCTCCTCCGCCTCCCATGTCCACTCGGAACCCTTTCGGTGCTGCCACTGCACCTTCACCAACTGAACCACCTTGTTCCTCAAGGTCTTCGTCTTCCGATCTATGATCACTATGGGTTTCTCAATATAATTCAGGCTGCTATCAACCTGAATGTCCTCCAAGGTTACAACTGCTGACTCGTCCACCAAACACTTTCTCAACTGGGAAACATGGAAAGTGTTGTGGATCTGACTGAGCTCTGCCGGGAGATCCAACTGCTATCAACCTGAATGTCCTAAAAGGACCGATGAACCTAGGTCCCAACTTGCCCCTCTTCCGAAACCTGATAACACCCTTCCAGGGTGATAGCTTCAGGAGAACCATATCGCCCGCCTGGAACTCCAAGTCTGAACGCCTCCTATCGGCGTAAATCTTCTTCCGACTCTGCGTAGTCTGCAGTCTGCTACGAACCTGTTGGATTAGCTCTATCGTCTTGAGCACCACTTCGGTGCTCCCAATGACGAGCTGACTGACCTCGCCCCAACAAATTAGGGTCCTGCACTTCCTCCCATAAAGCATCTCGAAAGGAGGTCGATCAATACTTACATGGTAACTGTTGTTATATGAAAATTCCGCTAGCGGAAGATACGTATCCCAACTGCCACCAAAATCTAGGACACATGCCTGCCGCATGTCCTCGAGGGTCTGAATTGTCCTTTCGCTCTGTCCATCCGTCTGAGGATTGAAAGCAGTTCTAAAAAGGAGACGAGTACCCATCCCGTCATGAAACCGCTTTTAGAATCTGGAAGTAAAACAGACATCTCTTTCTGACACCACTAAAATAGGCACTCCATGTCGTGCCACCACCTCTCGCACATAAATATCAGCTAGCTTCTCAACCGATATGCTCTCCTAGAACGGTATAAAATGGGCACTCTTCGTCAACCGATCTACTATAACCCATATCGAATCCACTCCACGTGTGGTCCTGGGAAGCTTAGTAATGAAATTTATAGTGATATCCTCCCATTTCCACACTGGTATGTCCAACGACTGCATCTTGCCATGAGGCCTATGGTGCTCCACCTTAACCTTCCTACAGGTCAAGCATCTTTCCACATACCAGGTGACATCCCGCTTCATGCAGGGCCACCAATAGTCGGGTCGAAGATCCTTATACATCTTTGTTGCCCCTGCATGGACGGAAAATCGAGACTTATGGGCCTCGTCCATCAACACCTGCCGTACTCTGCCCCAATACGGTACCCATACCCTCCCATGAAGGGTCAACAATCCTCGGCTATCGTAGTCAAAAGAAGCTACTCGGCCCACAATCCTCTCACACTTCTGCCTTTCCTCCTTAAGTCCCTCGGCCTGTGCCTCTTTGATTTGCTTCAATAATGGAGTAATTACCGTCATCCTCAAACATATGCCTCTGATTGGGGCCGCCATTGCATTGCGGCTCAGAGCGTCGGCCACCACATTGGCCTTCCCTGGGTGATAAAGGATCTCACAATCATAATCCTTCAGTACATCTAACCATCGCCTCTACCTCATGTTCAGATTCGGCTGATCCATGAGGTACCTCAAACTCTTGTGATCCGTGTAAATACTACAACGGACCCCACAGAGGTAATGTCTCCAAATCTTGACGGAAAACACCACTGCCCCCAGCTCCAAATCATGCGTAGGATAGTTACCTTGTGAGGCTTCAACTGTCTCGAGGCGTAGGCTATCACACGGCCTCGTTGCATCAATACTACTCCCATACCTGTAATCAAGGCATCACAATATACCACGAAATCCTCTACTCCTTCTAGCAAGGTAAGAATCGGTGCCTCGCACAATCTCTGCCTGAGAGTCTCAAACGCCACCTATTGCTCAAGCCCCCAATGAAACGTCACCGACTTCTTGGTCAGTCGGGTGAGCGGTACTGCTATCTTGGAGAAATCCTGGATGAATCTCCTGTAATATCCTATCAAACCTAGGAAGCTCCGAATCTCGGATGGAGATCTCGGGACCTCCCACTACATCACGGCCTCTATCTTGGTCGGATCTACCAAAATAACCTTATGGTTAACGAGATGACCAAGGAATTGCACCTCGCGTAACCAGAACTCGCACTTGGAGAACTTTACGAAAAGTCTCCCTCCTCAAAATCTCTAGCACCTCTCTCAGATGCTCCTCGTGCTGCTCCTGAGTCTTGGAATACACCAAGATATCATCTATGAATACTATTACAGACCGATCTAGCATCGGCCTGCACACGCAGTTCATGAGATCCATGAACGCTACTGGAGCGTTGGTGAGCCCAAACGGCATCACCACGGACTCGTAATGACCATATCGGGTCCTGAAAGCAGTCTTCTGCACATCCTCGCCTCTGACTCGCATCTGATGATACCCGGAGCGTAAATCGATCTTGGAAAACCAAGACGCTCCCTGCAACTGATCAAGCAAATCATCTATCCGCGGAAGTGGGTAACGGTTCTTCACCGTTACCTTATTCAGCTCCCGGTAATCTATGCATATACGGTGAGATCCGTCCTTTTTCTTTACAAACAAAATCGGTGCACCCCAGAGCGAACTGCTCGGCCTGATAAAACCCTTATCTAGCAGCTCCTGTAGCTGTGTAGATAACTCCTGCATCTCCGGGGGAGCCAACCGATACGGTGCCTTGGCTATCGGAGCCGCACCAGGGATTAGGTCAATCCTGAACTCAACCTGTCTCTCAGGAGGTATTCCTAGCAAATCCTCAGGAAATATATCCGGGTAGTCCCGTACCACCGGAACATCATCAACTGTCGTCTTACCCTTCTCACGGGCATCTAGAACATAGGCAACATAGCCGACACAACCCTACTGAAATTAACGCCTCACTCTCGCCGCTGAACACAAAACCGGTCTGCGTTGTGGCCTCTCGCCCTGAATCACCAACTCTCCCCCACTGGGAGTGCGAACTCTCACCAACTGCAGCTCACAATCTATCACCGCCCCATTGGGGCTCAACCAATCCATGCCTACTATGACCTTATTCCCTCGCAGGGGAATAGGGACCAAGTCCATTGAAAACCGCTCCTCGAATAACTGTAGAGAACATCCTCTGTGTACCCTTGCGACCTGGGCAGTTAATAGCGCCGAGATCTCGGTGAGATCTCGGTGGGATAACATTTCTCGGGTGTCTGCAAAATCTCGGTTTCAAATAGCATTCTGAAATATCGGAGCCGAGATTATCGCCGATATCAGCCGATATCGGCCGCTATTTCACCGATATTTCAATACTGATATCCCGGTTTTTTTCCTGCTATTTGATATTTTGTGATTTTTATACAGATTTATAAAAAAAAAATAGTACTTTGATATAGATTAGCCCACAACTTGTAATATTATAATCATAATCACCTTTTTGTGCCCTAATTAGAACTCGGAAAAACCGGATGGAAAAAAATTTGAACAAATATAGATATTAAGACTCAATTAATTTGTAATTAAACCTCAGTTAATGCGTCTAACTTGTAATTGTAATCAAACCTCAGTTATGCATATCATTTGTAATTCTTTTTGTGCAGCAAGTTATAGTTTTATCTTGTAAGCAGGTTATATATATATATATATATATATATATATATATATATATATATATATATATATATATATATAATTTTTAAAAACCGCAATCCCACCGCTATCCCACCGCTAGAACCGCTATTTTAAATCGCGGCAAGTGACCGTTAGGAGATTTTAGACCGCGATAACTGCATAGCATGCGACCCTAACGGTCCTATCAGCTGTTATCTCAACCTCAAGTGGACAATCTAGCTCTACTGAACTTCTTGCTAAGCACAAGAGAGACGAATGATCGGGTAGCCCCCGAATCAAACACTACTGTAGCTGAAATGTCGTTCACAGAGAACGACCCTATACAAAACATATAACTATAAGGAACAATCAATAATAAATGTGGATATAAGGGAAAAATACATACTCATTACCACGTCAGGAGTCGCTCGCACCTCCTCTGCTGTCAGCTAAAAAGCCCTACTCTTTGCCACCGGCGTCTCAGCTCGGCCCTGACGGCCATCTGTAATCCTCAAAGTAGCAGGAGCAGGTGCTGACACCTTTCCTACAGCAGCTAAACTCGGACACTGGGACTTTTTATATCCCCTTTGATTGCAATGGAAGAAAATCAGATCTGATGTTGCAACGGCGACAGTAGTGGCTGTACAATCTCTGCTCATATGCCCAGTCTGACCGCACTTGTAGCAGTTGGCACTCCCTGCCTTGCACGCCCCATTGTGCAATCTCCCATACTTGCCACACCGAGTGTGGCTCTGCTGACTCCTAGCTCTGTGGTCTGAACCCTTGGGCTTTTTGCCCGCACTCCCTGTACCTGGAGTCGCCTCTGGCTTCCTCTTTCTTTCCATATCAAGGTTAATCTCTCTCTCTCTCTCTCTCTCGCCCTAGCAATCATGTCATCCAGCATTTTACAGCTGGACCAGCTCACAAACTGGCGGATATCACTCCGCAGCATCTCATGATAACAAGCCTTCTTCATTTCCTCATGAGCCGCGTACTGAGGTACAAGAAGAGCCCTCTCCCTGAACTTGGCGGTAATCTCCGCCACTGTCTCTGTAGTATGGGTAAGATCCTGAAACTCACGTACTAACTGTTACACCTTAATAACCAGTGTGAACTCGGCTCTGAATCTGGTAGTAAAGTCTGCCCAAGTCATGGCATCCAAGGCTGCGTCATCCCTAATGGCATGACCAATCTCTTCCTACCAATCCCATGTCTTGTCCTTCAGAAGACAGGATGCCAATCTGACCTTGTCCCCCTCGGGACATTTGCTAGTAAGGGTGTTCACGGGGCGGTTCGGTTCGGATAATAATAAAATTGTGAACCGTGACCACTGGGCGGGTAGCTCATGTGCACTAACCGAAACCAAACCGTATTGACAAAAAAACCGAACCGAACCGAACCGTATGAAAGCGGGTAACCACGGTTCGGTTCACGGGTACCCGCTAAAATATAAAAAATTAAATTTAATTGAAACTGCAAACTCCATTTTAGTTATCTCTTTCTTAAAATTAGTAAGTCAAAGAGTTTACAAAAAACATAATGAAAAAACATAATGAAGTTCAAATATCATATATTATAATTTGTATAATAAATACAATAATAAAAATAACAAGAAAATCAAAGGAACATAGAATAAAAAAATTGGAGTTGTCGATATGGATTTTTGTTTAGGTTATGGAACTCGTAGATCAATCAAAACAATATTAATGAAATAATTACTTTTTTTACTTTGTATATATATATATATATATATATATATATATATATATATATATATATATATATATATATATATATATATATATATATATATAATCAAACGGTTCGGTTCGGGTATCCGCGGATACCTAAATATGAAAACCAAAAACCGACCCGTTGATATCCGGTTTTTCCGGTTTCGTTTTTTTCGGTTACGGTTTTTTTCGGTTTCGGTTTTTTCGGTTTCGGATTGGCTGATTCGGCTCGGTTTTTCGGTTTTGCGGTTTTTTTTGCACACCCCTATCTGCTAGTGCGGAAGGCGTTGGCCACGTCTGCCAACCATCTAGTGCTCGCTATGGGGTCCCGTGCCCCGTGATAATCCGGAGCCCCGCATGCCCGGAACTCCCTAAAAGTAAGTGTGTGCGACCCTATCATGGCCTCCACCTCAGCACAGAAGGTGCTCAACCTCTCGTCCATCATCTCCAAGATACCCTCCTTGATCGAACCGAAGATCATAGGAGTATGCTCAAGTATGGTGTGAGTAATCTCTAAAGAGAGAAACTCCCTAGTCTGCTCATCCAACTGCCCGGCCTCCGGGCTTGCTCCTGATCCCCCTCCGGCACCTGAACTGCCGACTGCTGGTCTAGGGCGTAACACCACCATTCTGAAACACAACATAATAAACGTCAGGAACACTGATATATCTCGAGGGATCACTACTACCACAAGTTTCCTGGTTTCATCTCAGTTTTTCCTCGATTCGAGTACGGATCCTCTGCTTCTAGTAGTATGGGCCCCTACTACCTTCCACATCTATCCGTACCTTCCTCAAGAACTACCTCGACTCCACCAAGTCACTATTACTGCTAATGATCTCTGTTACTCCCATCCTAGGCTTTCCCTAGGGAATCCGTAACTATACCCAATCTGGTCCTCAGCTGCTGAAAGTCTCCTTGTGAGGCCAATTAGCCATTACCTGAATACCATCACATGCGGCGAGGCTCAGATAATCCTTCAAGTAAAAGACTCATCCCTACAACGGTTAGACTCAGACAAGAGCTACGCAATAGGGATAATTCTAGCACTCTGAGATTATTCAACCCAATTCACATGTGACGTGATGCATTCACCTAATGGCTAACTCCGATCACTTAGAGTCTCACAAAGCACAAAGCAAGCAACATTCAGACATAGGAGACTACTCAAGCAATTCTATCCTCATAATGGGAAACTATACTAGCATGAAATGCTAAGCTAATATTATCTGGCATAACCTAAATAGCCTATCCTACTGCTGACTACTCCATGTTAGCATGCAATTCTTATAAAGCTGAAACATACATAGTAGGCACATAAGGCATCCTCCTAGATCCTTAGTCCTTTTCTAGCATGCTGTTCTACTGAAACTAAACTGATATTCATAACATAACTTGTCTGGGTAATTTGGGAGTACTTACTTGAGCTCGGCTGATCGCATGCACCACACCCTTTTCTCTTTTCAAACTTCTTATCTTTCAAAAATTCTTTTTACCTTTCTAAAACGCTTTTCTTTCAAAAAAAAATTTACCATTTCCATAGTTTGAGTACAGACACATCCGGAAGTGTACCCGAATCCCTCAAACCAAGGCTCTGATACCAATTTGTTACATCCCAAAACACGACCCAAATTTTTTTGTTTAATAGTTACTAAAAACATCATGTCAATATCATAAAATAAAACTCGTACGTCAATATCTCAAAAACATAGCAAAGTATTACGAGAAAACTGTATCAAGACTGTATCAAATCATATCTATGACAAGCTAAAACAATTACCAGGATAAACGGAAGTTGTGGTGTGTGCGATGCCATCAACCCGAGCTCTTCCCTTTACTTGTGGAACTACCTGAAACCAAAACTGATACTGTAAGCACAAAGCTTAGTGAGCTCCCCCAAGCTACCACATACCATACAATAACATATAAACACATATTGGGCCTTACCCATTGCATCGGACAGAAGTCCGGAAACTGGATCGGACCGAAGTCCAGAACTAACTGGGACCTTGTCCCTTGCATCGGACCGAAGTCCGGAACTAATTGCATCGGACCAAAGTCCGGAACTGACTGCATCGGACCGAATTCCGGAAACTAACTGAGCATAGCATAGCATAACATAACATAAACATATCAACTAGCATGAACACATAAACTGCATACTGCATCGGGTCGTAGCCCGGAACACATTACACATAAATACTATCTCAGTCACGAAGGCATCAAACATTCTAACTACTGCATCGGACCGAGGTCCGAAAACTACTACTAATTAAACGGGTTGGCATTGTGGCTTTAGACCCGTTCCTACTGGAAGGAAACTCACCTCGTACACTGGTTGCTAAATGAACTGTTCTAGAAACCAACTGCTACTGCTCCGGTATCTCCCCGGCTACAATTTCCATAAATACACTCAATAATTTACCAATAACTGTACTGAGGGTAAAAATGACTATTTTACCCCTGGTCAAAATCAACTTCCAGTTGACTGGACTCGCCGAGTCTGAGGAACTACTCGTCGAGTTCTGTCGAGCAGATTCCATACAACTACATTCGAATCCGCTTTATGGTTCCTAACTCGTAGATATGAAATCTTGGAACCATCTGAACACGTAAAGTTGCTAACTTTACGTGTAACTATGAAGGAATGAAGCCATCCTACTCAACACAACTTTACTCTGGAAAACTCATCCGACTTGCCAAGTTGCTCATACAACTCGCCGAGTTCTAAGTCAAACTTCATCGAACTCGCCGAGTTGTTCTTCCAACTCGTCGAGTCAACGGCTAACTTCATATAACTCATCGAGTCGTCCTATGGACTCGCCGAGTTCATTCAGCCCTTTTTCCATACAGGTCCGATCTGAGCCATGCAGCTGCTACAAATCATGGATCTAGACTTCTAGATCATGTTTTTCACGTAAAGTTGCTAACTTTACGTGCATGCATGGCTTTAAAGGCTACATATGACCAGTATAAGCTCTTAATGGGGTTCTAGGCTTAATGGGGAATTTAACCACAACCACAAACAAAACTTTATACTTCTAGCATGCCATGAGTGTCCAGATCTGACGTATAACCCGGCCACAAGGCCTATTCATAAGAGATTTAGGGTTTTTGGACTTAGAAACCACAATTTAGGAACAATATGGATCTATATGATCAATGAGAAAGGTATAGAATTTAATACCAGAAAAGATGATCAGTAGAGTGTGTATTCTGGATCTAATTCCTCTTCCTTGAGCTTTCCAGCTTTCTCTTTCTCCATCTTACTCCAAAGATGCCTTCACAAGCAATAAACACACACACACACACACAGAAACTGCTAGGATTTGATAATGAATGCTCTGAGGGTGATGGAGGCCGAAATGGGGGCTATAAGGACGTTTAAATATGTTACAAACCCTAAGAATTAGGGTCTCCTCCTGATTGGCCTACTCGCCGAGTCCATGTGTGGACTCGCCGAGTAGGTCACTTAAAAAATAGTATCCAACTCGACATCTACTCGGCGAGTTATGGCTACAACTCGCCAAGTAGCTCTTCCTAAAAGATCATTTAATCAAAATAAATACGTATCAAGAATGGGGCGTTACACATACATGCATCACATAGACAGCAAGTATACTCTATCATGCAAATCATTCCTTGGGCACCCGCCCGACATCGGACCTTGGTCCGGAATATCATACTAGCAAACAGTGCCTAGGGCTAACCCTCGGGTCTTCCTACTCATAACTACATGGGCTGACATCGTGGCCGTAGACCCATTCACACAAAGGGAAACTCACCTGCACTGCTGAAATTGCTGATAACCCTCTTGCTGTTGGCCGACAATTCTCTAAACCGCTGCTCCACTAGCTCCCCGAGCTACCAATATCAATACATATATCACTTAGTTAGAAATGAACTCTAGAAGCCAAACTAAGTCAACTCTGGTCAAAGTCAATCTTTCTGGCTGACTCTACTCGCCAATTCAGTCCTTTGACTCGTCGAGTACATATACTCAGAACTCTCATAATGCGACACAACTCGCCGAGTCACCCCAAGACTCGTCGAGTTGACCGATCTCTGTGTCCCATCCTGTCCAACTCACTGGGTCACCATTCGACTCATTGATCTGAGCCTTAACCAGAAGGGGTTAGTATTTCGCGACCTGACTCGTCGAGTCCAAGAACAGACTCGCCGAGTCCAAGACAATCTTCAACAGACTCGCCGAGTTGTTCTTCCAACTCATCGAGTCCATGCCCATCTTCATCCAACTCGTCGAGTCCACCCATGTGACTCGCCGAGTCGCTTTAGTTCTTAATCCATACAGTGGTTTTTCGAGCTATGCAGGGGCTCCAACTCATAGATCCACTCTTCCCAAGTCTATTCCTCACGTAAAGTTGCAAACTTTACGTGAAACCAAAGAGATATTTGCTTAAAACACTCTAGGGCTAGGGTTTGTGACCATGGGGCTTCACCAACAACTTATTAGCATAAACTTTATGGCTTTCTGGATCCTTAATAGCCTAGATCTGAGGTAGCAACCTCAGATCTACTCCAAACTCGAAATAAACCTCCTCCATACTCAAAATCCCCAAATCTCAACCATAAGATAGATCTAAATGCAAATAGGTCAGCTTATTACCTCAAAGGATCTGAAAAGTCACACCAACTATGTATCCAAGGCTTCCTCTTGCACCACTATGAACCTCCTTCTCTTCCAAGCTTCAAATCACTTCACCAAGGCTAGATCTTGCTCAAAATGGATATGGTGGCCAGGGTTCGGTATTCTGGGTGAGAGAGACTGTATATGAACCCTAGGGAAGAGAATGAGAAGTTTAAAAAGGGCACCAAGTCCCGAACTTAGGGTTTCCCAATCCATACCGGACTCGCCAAGTCCACTATCCGACTCGTCGAGTCGGTCACTTACTCTTCGACCCGGATCCCGCTCGGACTCGTCGAGTTCCACCCTGGACTCAACAAGTTGACCCATTTGACCTAGGCTTTTTCCTTTCCTTTCTTGGTCTTTCTGATTATGGGTGTTACAACTCTCCCCCACTTAAACTAAACTTCATCCTCGAAGTTTCTCTACGGCTAATTGCCCTGCAATCTGCTTTCAACACTCTGCTTGGTAGACCTAACATCCACTGACTACCTTCGTTGGCCTTCCGCCCAGTCATTCTGACTAACATTAATCCTTGTGGATAATATTCTCGGATCAACACTAACCCTGACCATCCTGGGAACACAACTTACTCAACTGACAAACCTTCTCATACTCCCCGAGTACTTCTGCTGGACACCCTAAGGGTTCACCCCCCCCCCTTTTCCTTGTGCGTTTTCTGGCCTCCCCAAGGCAACGTTCCATAACCATCTACTTCCTATGTCGCTATGAAGGTACTATCCCTCACCAACTCCATTACTCCCTGGACACTTCTCACTACTATAACTTAGTGCTGAGCACCCCTCCCAGCAAATGGTTCGGGTAATCCTTCGAGTAAAAGATTCATCCCTGCAAAGGTTAGACTCAAACGAGAGCTACACCACATGGTCAAACCCTTCCCTCTGAGATTATCCAATCAGTTGTGATGTGCATAGCACCCCTCGATCAACTAACTGTATTCCACCATAGTCTGCTTACCATCACTGCTGCTGACTGAAAATTTGTGTTGTCCCTTAACCGCCTTCCGGATGAACCGAGACCACCCTGGTCCCTACTGATCTATCAATATCTGGATTACCGGCTCCCACTGGTCGCTAGCCCCAACACAAACTTCTAGTCGCTCCCAGTGACTTCCAAAGACAATTAGGCTACCTAATATTGCCCCCTCTACTCTTCCACTCTGGCACTACAAGTCCTGGGATCCTCGATCCCCCTAACTCGACCTTAAGGTCCTTACCAGGTCCCACCTGTGCTACTAAAACTCACGGGCCTTGCCCACGGGTCTCACCCGACTATACTACTGAGCAACCCTACTCTCAGGTCTTACCTATACTGCTACTCTCATACGATCCTCGCCCACGGGTCTCACCCAACTACATCCTGGAGCGGCCTCTCCCAAGGTCTCACCTCTCTAGGGATATACAGGCAAGCTCCATACTATTCTCATCCACTACTCATTCCTGATTCTTACCTGGATCACTAAGAGGTAAGGGCCTTGCCCCAACTCCGCTAACTAGGAGATACGGGCCTCCACCCATACTCTGCTAACTAAGCTGCTAGAGAATGCTACGGCTTACGCGTAGTCTTACAACACCTTCCATACTTATTGATTTCTAGTGAATGCTATGGCTACCCCATAGTCTTACAGCACTTTCCACCTCTGACTGTTGCTGGAGAAAGTTGCGGCTCTCCCGCTGCTTTACCATGCTCTACATGATGTCTCTGCCACTAACTACTAACATGAAAGCATCCCATGCTAACCGTTCTTAAGATCTTCATTCCAACTCTTTCGAGTCCTACAGGCGATCCTCCATCCTGAAATTCCAACCAGATACTAACCATCTTGATTACATGAATTAACTGTTGGGAAGTTTCTCAAACTCGCAACGCTGAACTCCTCAATCCATCAATCGTTGCGCTACTTCTTTTCCTTCTTAGAGGTTGCGTACTCATTCTGGATCTGCGTGCTCTTTCCCCTGTACTCTCGGAGGGTTCTCCCCCACTTTGATCCTGCTTATGCCTCGCTGCTCAATGCTTGAGAGACATTCCCAATCTTTTCTACTATACCTCAGTCAATCTACTGAAAATCCCAAGCTTGCCACAGCTAGGGATTTAACCGATCCATCACTCGATAACACCATCCTGAATCCAGCAGGTCACTACTGAGTTCCACACAAGCATGCTATAGCTACTGCATCCTAAGTAACCTGCTTCCATAGGGTACAACCCCTTAAACTACCAATTTATTATCCAAGGTATGCAGATGGCATATAACTAAATCACAAGTAAGTCGCCCAATTCTAAAATACTTATACCAATAACGATGCAGAACCATAACAATATAATCATGAATGAAGGAAACAGAAAACGGAAGTCGCATACTTGCAATGTCCGATGCTGCTCGCGTCTCCATGGTAGTCATCTAAAAAGCCCTGCCTCCTACCGCAGGCGCCTCTGCTCGCCCCTGACGGCCGTCTGTGATCCTCAGAGTTACAGGGGTAGGTACTATCACCCATCCTGCCGAAAACAAACTGGGGTACTGGGCCTTCTTGTGGCCTCGCTGACTGTAGTGGAAACATATCAAGTCTGATCCCTGTGTTGTGGTAGCATTACAATCCCTGCTAAGATGACCAGTCTTGCTGCACCTGAAGCAGACTGAATCTTCACCACTACGACTCCTACACGCACCCTCGTGCATCCTGTCGCACCTCCCGCATCGGCCACGGCTATGGTAATCCCTCGATCTCGAAGCTGACCCCTTGGGCCTTTTGCCCGAACCTGTGGCTACCTGAACCTCATCAGGCTTCCTCTTCCGGATCTGCTCCAAATCAATCTCTCTCTTAGCTCGTGCGATCATATCCTCCAACGTTTTGCAACTGGACCTAATCACAAACTGCCTGATGTCATCCCTCAACATCTCGTGATATCGGGCCTTCTTCATCTCCTCGTCCGCGACATACTGTGGAACAAGGAGGGCCCTCTCCCTGAACTTGGCGGTGATCTCCGCCATAGTCTCACTAGTTTGCATCAAATCCTGAAACTTCCATGCCAACTGTTGCACCTCAATAATCGGTGAAAACTCAAACCTGGCCGAGAAATCGCTCCATGTCATCGCGTCTAACGCGAAATCATCACCAATGGCATGACCAACCTCCTCCCATGAATCCCTAGCTCTACCTTTAGAAGACAGGAGGCGAGTCTGACCTTGTCTCCCTCAGGACACCTACTCGTACGGAATGTGTTGACAACATCAGCCAACCACCTGCTGCTAGCGATGGGGTCCCTAGCCCCATGATAAACTGGCGCTCCGCAAGTTCTAAACTCTCGGAATGTCATAGTACGCGCTCCCATCAAAGCTATTATCTCGGTACGAAAGGCTCCCATCCTATCATCCAATATCTCCAGTATACCCCCCTTGACTGTGCCAAAGATCACAGGAGTCTGATATAGGATACTGCACGTAACCTCCGTTGATATCAACTCCCTCATCTGCTCCTCGAGTTGCTCGGCCCCTGAACCCGAGCCTGATCCCTCTACGGCACCTGATCCGCCCACTGGTCTCTCTCGCAATGTCACCATGCTGAAAACATATCGCAATAACTATTAGAATGCTCATCACTGCCGAGGGATCATACGCACACACTACAAGTTTCCTGGTCTCATCTCGGCTTTCTCGAATCGAGTATGGATCCTCTGCTTTCAGTAGTACGGGCACATACTACCTTCCACATCTATCCGTACTTTCCTCAAGAACTGCTTCGACTCCACCAGGTCCCTTGCTCTACTACTACAGCTCCCAGCACTATCTCATCCTAGGCTTACCCTAGGGAAACCTCTTACTCAACTCAAACCAATCCTCAACTATTGAAGGCCTCCTTGTGATGCTAATTATCCATCACCTGAATACCATCACATGTGACGAGGCTCAGATAATCCTTTGAATAGAAGACTCGTCCCTACAACGGTTGGACTCAGACAAGAGGTGCGCAATAGGGCCAAATCCAACAATTTGAGATTATTCAACCCTGATCACATGTGACATGACGTATTCACCTAATGGCTAACTCCCATCACTCAGAATCCCACAATGCACAAAGCAAGCAGCATTCAGACAAGGGAAAAATCTAACCATAACATACTCAACAATCATAATCTCATATCAAGAATCTGCACTAGCATGAGACATAAGCTCATAAACTCGGGCATAACCTAAACAGGCTATCCTACTACTGTCTAATCAGCACTATCATGCAGCTCAAAGTACATATAACAGGCACATAAGGCATCCTCCCTAGCTCCTTAGTCCTAATCTAGCATGCTGCTCTACTAACTGATAAACATAACATAAACTTGTATGGGTAATTTGTGATACTTACTTGAGCTCGGGTGATTGCATGCACCACACCCTTTTCTCTAATCAAAGTTCTTTTTCTTTCTGAATTCTTTTCGCTTTTCTAAAACTGTTTCCTTTCTAAAAACTCTTTTTACAAAACTGTATTTTCATTTTGAAAACTTTTAGACCAATCCCTTAGTTTGAGTTCAAACACACCCAAGAGTATGTCCGAATCCCTCAAACCAAGGCTCTGATACCAACTTGTAACGTCCCAAAAATCTGTACCAAAATTTTTTCTTTAAATCATTATTAAAGCCATATTCATAAAAACATAACATAAGTCATAACATAAATTCAGAATATTAATTCCAAAACATATTTCATTATCAGAGTAGAATATCCCAGGCTGACTAATCAATGGTGTGTGCCATGCGATCACCCCGAGCTCTTCCCTCCGCTACCGGAAGTACCTGAAACCAAAACTGAAAATCACAAGCACGAAGCTTAGTGAATTCTCCAACCTACCACATACCCTGCACAAACACATACAACATATATTGGGCCACGCCCGCCATTTCGGGCATTGCCCCTACCTCGGGCCCCACCCGCTACTACGGCCCCGCCGCTCTACGCCCCGCCTGGCTTCGAGCCCCAGTGTAACGCCCGTAGATCCGGGCTAGTCAATTTAGAGACGATAAACATCAAAAATGACTTTTTGATGGAAGATTATTTAGAATGATTAATCTTAACTAAGTTATAGTATATGTTACAAGGATTTCGTACATTTAAAGAATGCCAAAATCCGAGTTATAACGAAGAAGTTACGTCCTATCAAAGTTTCACGAAAGAACCGACATAACACTGCACGACGTAAATAGTGAATTTACGTTAGAGCGATATTTAGCCAAAACAATCTAAATGAGAATTGAAGATCTTATCGATAATAGTGCAACGACAGAAAGACAGACGAAAATGGACGTCAGACGAAGGAGTTATGAGTTTATAACGGAGTTTTCCTATCCCGACCTACTAAAAATAATATAATAAAAATAAAGTCAAAATTAGCTGACAGAGTCTAGATGAAAGTTGTAGATATTGTTTTTACCTATGCGTCGATATAAAGAACGTCAAAAACGGAGTTCGTATGCGAAAGTTATGATTTTTTTGAAGTTCGAGGCGCGAACCCCAAAGCTGTGTCAGAGACCACGACGTGGCAACAGTGGCCATGACGTGGCATGACTTCTGACGCATTCTGGAGCCTGAAAGAGCAAGTGGAGCATGACGCATGCAGTGACGACCAAGCCCACGACGTGGAAAATGAAAATTTTGCCCTATAAATAGATTTGAAGGGCCATCCGTTTAGGGTTGCTCCATCTCTTCTCTCCCACTCCCGATACCCCCTATAAACCCTATTTTAACCCCCCGAAGCCCCGATAACATCCCGAGACCCGAAGCAAGTCCCGCAGCTTGAAGATCCCGATAAGAAAAGAGTTTCCGAGCCGAAGCTCTATCCGCAAGAAACCCGGTGTGTGAAGTGATCCCAGTTTCACCGAAGAATACTACTCTTAGAGCCGTAGTGCTGTCCAATCATCTTCTGATCAAGTGAGTGTATAGTCACTTTCGTCTTACACATAGATATGAAGTATTTTATAAAATACGTGCTATGTGTATATATATTGTTGTTTATATGTGTGAGTGTATGGTCACTTTCGTCTTACACATAGATATGAAGTATTTTATAAAATACGTGCTATGTGTATATATATTGTTGTTTATATGTGTGAGTGTATAGTCCCTTTCATAACACGATTTTAATACAAGTATTGTTTGAATGTATTAAGTATATGTTTTGGGTGACTATGTGATCACTTTCTTCTAACATATATATATATATATATATATATATATATATATATATATATATATATATATCTTTAGTATCTTATAAAACAAATCCCACTATTTATAAAAATAGATTGAATAAAATAATAATATTTTTTTAAGACGTCCAAATTATTAAGCTAATTGTACAACTAATCACTAATAAAATAATATTAAAATTTAAACAAACTCCTATAAATCTTCTCTTCCAAGGTTTTGATTAGATCTTTTTTCATCCAAATAAATACTCAACACTCTATAATTTGGTCATTTCATGAATTTTCTTTATTTTTAATATGACATGTTTTCTAAAACAAACTAATGATTGAGTTGAAAATAATCATTCTCCATCGAAAAGAAATTAATTGTCGAAACAAACTATTTGTCGTTCGCCGCTTTGCGCGGGTAAACGGCTAGTGTGTGTATATATATATATATATATATATATATATATATATATATATATATATATATATATATATATATATATATATATATATATATATTAAGTATTTGCTATGAAATACGTGTTATGTATTTATATATTGTTGTTTATTTGAGATGAGTGTGGAACGGATGTTTTATATAGGTGTTAAAGGAGTTAATTTGTATATGTATTTTATATCTACAAATATGTTGGGTTGAACATGGGTAGATGAATTAGATAATTAGGTGATGAGAAATAGGTGATGATAATTAGGTGATGAGAAATACGTGATGATAATTAGGTGATGATAGATAGGTGATGATAGAAAGGTGATGATAATTAGGTGATGATAGATAGGTGATGTGAGATGAGAGGAGATACCATAACCTTGACTGGTGATGTGGCAATTTGGAAATGTAGTCATCTACCAGAGTATAGATGGCGACCACGGACTATTCTAGATGACCCCGTGGAAACACCAGCAGGCTCATAACCTGTAGGTGATGAATTACGAGTTCAGACGATGTTGTAACTACGTATTCATGCGATGATACTCTAACCCTTATAATGAATTACGAGTCTAGGCAATGTTGTGACTACGTATTCATGCGATGATAGCCTAACCCTTACTATGAGTTACGAGTCCAGGCGATGTCATGACTGTGTATTCATGCTTTAGGAACGAATATATTTAAAGGAAATGCGATGTAAGAAGATGAGAGGTAAATACGATGTAGGAGATGACCCTTAGGATAATTCGTTAGGAAATGTACTTAAGAATAAACGAAGATAATGGGGATGGGTAATTAGGTTGATTGTTTGATGATTGAATATAATAATTATATTATTGTGGGTTGAAAACCCTATATGCTCACTAGGCTCCCAAGCCTGATCCACTCAGTTTTCTTTGCATTACAGGTAATGGCACAAGGGTATAAATTGGTGGACTTGACGAGAGATTTGGATTATAGATCAGTAATTATAAATAACTGTTGTAAGGTTTATTTTATACTGTTTATGCTTTTGGTCTGTATCGGAACATGACATCCCGGTATTTTGTTATTTAATGAAAATACATTTCTTTAAGAAATGCTTTGATAAATTTTATTTTATCATATTTTATTTTGGGAACAAATTCCGCAACTGTTTTCCTTAAAAAGGATTACTCTAATTTTAAAACAAAGCATAAACAAATCGGTCTTTTCTGGCCATGAAATTGGGGATGTCACACCCGCTCGGATACAATTATGTTTCTTTTAGGCCCCGTCTGTCTCTAGGTCCCGCCCGCTAACCACATATAGTACAAAATAGCATATAACACACAATTGAACATATCCTACTGCATTCTTGTCCTTAGGCCTCGCATGTGTTGGGCCTCGCCCCTGTCTTGTCAGTAGTGAGTCATGCAACCCCATCCAAGCTCCTACAGTAAGTATGATACGAGCCCACGCCCACACTCACTCCATGCCTATCTCAGGCCTCACTCATGCTCTGCTACTAATGAGATATGGAACACCGTCCATACTCTGCTATTGGTGAGATACAGGACCTCGCCCACACTCACCTTCCTACCAGGCACATACATGCATCACACAGACAACAAGTATACTCTATCATGCAAACCATTCCTTGGGCACCCGCCCGACATCGGACCTTGGTCCGGAATATCATACTAGCAAACAGATCCTACTCGTAACTGTTGGATTAATGTCTAATTCCATAACTATATTTGGTATGTACTTGACCCGACTCGGCATGGTCCATTTGGGTTGCACTTCACTGACACAATTTATATGGATAGTCTTTTGAGAATAGTATATTTATGATTAATATTACTATATTATAAGTTCTAATATATTAATATGGAATCATATTATTTAATTAGTATTAATCAAGAATTAATTTAGAATTAATTAAGTGATCAAAATGAACTAATTAAATATGGACTCTTATATATATGGAATAGGCCAAGTTCATTTAGGTTGGGATAAGCTTTCATGGATAGTCCATGGAGTGTTTAACCCATGGATCATATGAAATGAAAGGTCATGGGTTTAACCCTAGTCTCCATACTATATAAAGATGTCATTGGTTGGTGAAATTGGACTAGGGTGGTACACTAAGAAGGGCTAGCCGATTTCACTAGAGAGAACCAAGTATCCATATTCTCTCCAAGGTGTTTTGGTGATTTGTGATTCCACTTGAGGCTTCCACACTATTGGGGCTAGCTCTTAAATCTTAAAGACATTAAGCTACATGAAAAGGTATGTCATCTAACTAGTACTTTGTAGTATAAGAACTTCATAATATGCCAGTTAGGATTAAAGCCTTGGAAAGTTCTTATTTGCATGTTTAATAGAGAAAACATAGATCCAAGGTTTATAGGGTTGCTGTACACCATAGGAGTGTTAGAATGCTCAAAACCCAACAGTGGTATCAGAGCCTAGGCTTGTTTTCTTGTTATTCTTGCAAAACTGCTAAAAAAATCGAAGTTGTTGCTGTCTCCATGCCTAAAAAGTGATAAAATCGATCCAACTCGCCGAGTTGGTTCATCCACTCGACGAGTTGGACCCCCAAACAGCATAAATTCGACTTTTTTTTGCTGGAATTGGACTAGTAACATTACCCTAAGATGTTTTTGGACTTATAAACTTGTTTTTGATGTGGTAATGTTCATGCTAATCCAATTTCAAAGATAATTGTCAATAGATTCATGTTTTGTATTAGTTTAAAGTTTAGACTAATTACATGAAAAAGTTTGATTTGAATTATCTTGTTCTTATGAGTTGCTTAGATTAATAGAAAAGTTGAGTGAAATAGTTGTTTTCAATCCAAATTAATCTAAGAGTTGATTCTAAAATGTGTTTTTTTAACTTGTCCTCAAGTTATATGAAAAGTCACATTTAAGTTTCATAAAACTCATAAAAATTGGCAATGGTTACAAAAAAATGAAGAGTCTTGTCATCATTAATTGATTTTATGACTCCATAACTTGTCCTCAAGTTATGGAAGTTCAAGAGTCACTTCATTAAGTAATAAAATGTGTAACCTTAATTAATTCCATAAGTTATAAAATAAAGATAAGTTAATTCTTTTATTAGTTTAAAGTCTTCCATAACTTGTCCTCAAGTTATGGAACTTGAAGAGTTTTTAAGTTAAAACTACTTTAAACACATAAGTTATGGAATTAATTAGTTTTGAATAATTTCAAAACTTGCCCTCAAGTTTTGGAATTTGAAAAGTGTTCTCTTATGAATACTTTAATTCCAAGTTAGCCCTTAGAATTTTAAAAGTTAAAATTCAACCCTTATACTTTATAATATTATAAGTTAATAATATTTATATATATATATATATATATATATATATATATATGTATGTATGTATAAGAGTAAAGTCAGTCTTACCGTTAGTAGGCCTCATTCACGAAGCCGGTCTATAAGGGGGGTATAAGGTTACTCCCTATAAAATGGCAGTTTAATGGGTGTCCACTCTCACCCACCGCTTCCTTGACCGGTGGAGGGTCGTTAGCTGAACGGGTTTGACAGGACTATAATTCTCCCTTCATTAAAAGTATTAATGATAAATACTAAGTAACTAAACTCTTAATAATACCCAATCTTAGTTACTTAGGAAAATGTGAATAAGGTGCTAATCCATGAAATTACACTTTGCACTTTGTTTAAGTCGGTTAGTGGAGCGTGTGTGGTTAACCGGCACACTAACTCGTATTTAACAACGTAGTTAAAGGGTAACTTAATGTTTATAATAGTATCGATGGAGCGTGTGTGGTTAACCGGCACATCGATTGAGGGGTAAACACTTAAGGGTACCAAGTAATTTGCATGGTTACTTCACACCTTGTTTTGTGATCCTCGGCATCCCAGTCACAAAACCTGAAGGGCACACTCGAGATTGAAACATGCCATTGAACATTTCAATGAATCTCAAAAGATCTAGGAGTTTCAAATCCAATTAAAACCTAATAATAAATTTTGTTTATCTTGGTGGAAATTGGTGAATCGTCATTCACCTACCTTCAAATATTTTATAGCTTGGATTACGGCATCCCTCTTCTAAGTTATAAAATAGTTTGTTGGGTCCTAGCCTTAATATTTCATATTGAGTGTCATATTAAGGACTTTAGATCAACTATCTTGAATATCTCCCAAAAGATGTCTGGTCTAGACATCTATGATCTTCCCAAATCTCTTGAAACAAGCTTTCCTAAATGAAGATGATGTCCTTTGGAAATCATACTTCTTTAACCTCCTCCAATTATTATCCCTAACCCACAAGTTCAAGGTCACTCAAGCCCTATTGGCAAGGCAAGGTCTAGGTGTGATCATATCTTGGAGATGTAGTCACATATTGACAAGCCGGGAGAGTTAGGTGTCAAAGTCTTGAGAAAGTAGTTGAACCACCAACTTTCTAAGTCACATAGTGAGTTCTTTTGGAACACCTATGAAACAGACTATAACAAGACCCTTAATGATCTTATCTATTTGCTAAGATCAACTTCCTAAAACTTTATGGACATTTACAATGATGACATTGGATATCTAGTAAAGCTCTCTCTTCCCAGTGGAAAGGGATTGGCCATAGTCAACTCGGTTGACCAAATGGTAAAGAGAAAGGCTAAGTCTAAGATAGTCTTGTGTACCATTATCAAAGGGTCCATATGTTTATATTGCCAAAGGAAGGGTCATTAGTTGCGAAGCTGCCAAATATACCTAAGGATGTTAAAGTCAATAAGTTTGACTCTACTTCAGGTAAAGTTCGCTATCTAACTCTGCTAAGTTTCTATCATGGTGATGTTTTAAGAATCAAAGAAAAGTGAAGAAACCTAAAGAAAGAATATGCTGAATCTGATCGCGTAGATGGATTTCTATCACATAGTTTGAAGATTGGATTCTTGAGCTACTTCTTAGGAGTTATGAGATATTGCTTCGGAATAGATAACAACAAATTTTCATATGGATTGTAAGGATAAGTTTTTCCGCAAAGTTTTAAAATAAAAGAAAAATTTTTGATTTTATTTATTTTAAAATATCCTTACAATGGCATTTGAGGAAAAATTGTTGCTTATATGATTCCATTAATAGCAAGAGTGGAAATATGAAATTGATTCTTTCATTTGTGGTAATGTCTAAATTTACCAAATAAGGAAAGATTCTCATCACCCAAGTTTCAATTGGACCGGAACATGGAATCATGCAAGTTGTATAGCATGATGAATGAGAACTTTCAAGTATTGGAAAATTAAGAATAATTACTTGTTCACATGGATGTGTGAGTTAAGTAATGGACTAAGGGGATCGAGTACACATTTTTGTGCACTGGTCAAGTCCACCACAAAAGATCGATAAGATTATTCGTCATAATTTACTAAAGCTCGGTAAATATGGTTATACTTACAAGCTTAAGTGTAATTCTGAGACATTGGAAAAAGGTTTCAGTGTATGGCAGAGCGAATAAGAAGAATCAAATTAGGCAGAAAGATAAAAGTTTCTCAAATCTGAAAAGATGGGAGAGTACTTTGGTATCAGTTTTGTGATCATCTTAATGATTAAGAAACCATAGCACAATTATTTCTCTAAGGGAATCTTAGTGCATTCTTATGACTAAGAGGAGGAATCTTGAATTGTTGAAGTGGTTAAATATAGAAGATGAGTCATACTTCGTTCCAATACAAGTCTTAGAGTCATACTCCAAGATTGTAATTTGAGTGATATGTCTTAAAGAAGGTTTAAAACACTTGTCAAATGTAATAGTAAAAGTTTCCTACTCTTGTACATTTGAAATTGGTAAGTTGTGATGTTTTGGATAAAACAAAGACCGACTAAGCCCAATTGTGTGAAGTGTTTGTCTTGATTAGAATCCGCACTATCTCTTGGATGTTTGACAAGGGAGTCTTATAGGTCAAGAGGACAGTGGGAGTCTTAAAGGTCTTGAAAGTCTCAATAACTAATCAAGAATAACAACCTGAAGTTCTTCACTAGCACACGAATTGAGGTTTATAACCTATCATGTTGACATATTTTGTGCCCATTCCAGTTAAACTTGGCTTTGCATATGAGTTCTTAGAGTTCTCAATTGGTTGCGCAACAACTTGGAAGCAATGGCAGGCCCTTGAGCTGCCAGGTGGCAAGAAATCAAGATTGAGTTCAGTCCATATGAGTTTGGATTTGTCATTATCCTTGTCTTGTGACTATGGTTTTGACAATTCACATGGATAAGAACACATACACCAGTAAATCTAAGTGTCATAAGGTTTCTCTCCGATTCATGAAAATGATGGTGAGGAAACTCTTTCACTAAGTAGATTTTAGCTAGATAGCAATTGTAATATTTGCATTCTCAAAGTCGTTTGTGGAGCGTGTGTGGTTTACCGGCACACTAACCTGGACTTGTGAGAAATAGCAAAGGTCTAAACAATTAAGAGTATGATTACGAAATCCCTTTTCATAGTTCTGAAATTGTTTATACACATATGTGAGCTATCTAAGATAAGGTGTATGATTTTGATAGAGTCTTATCAAAGCAATCTAGTATCAGAAATCTGAACTTTGGTAAAAAAGTCAATAGCTGATTTCTTGTTGGGGTGCAAAGTTATTCATTCATGACTTTGTAAATGTTTGACTTTTGTAAAACCCACTTGCATGTGGTGCTTTAGCCTTTAGACCCATTTGTTAGTTAGAGTGAGAGAGAGACATGTAAACACCTCTATAAATAGTGGGTTCATACCACTTGTAGAGGTGTGCTTGAGAGATGTAGAAGTGAGTGTGTAAGTGTGTGTTAATTATGTAGTCTAGATCTAGATCATTTTTGTGTAACACCATATACATTCAATATATCTCTTAAACACCCAAATCACCATGTTCAATTGTGCAAGCTTTAATTCCGCATGCCAAACCATGTTCTTTGTCACTACAATTGGTATCAGAGATTGGTTTTCACGATCAACGTGACTTTTGAAGAACGGTTCTCGGTTTGACAATTTTTATCGCAATTTGAGTAATTTTGGTGAGTCTCTCTCTATGATCTCTCTTAATTTCATTGATTCGTGCGTTATGTTTTTTATTTGTGATCATTTGACTCATTGGATCAAATTTTCCTTGAAAAACCTATTTGTTATGATCCAATAATTCTTTTGTTGATCAAGTTCCAATCCAATTTCATATTTGTCCTTTTGATTTGATTCTCAGTTTGCAAATATTCATTTGAATCAAAATTTGTATTAAAAAAAACAATCAATTAAGGATCACTGTTCATGAATCCATTAATGATCAAAATTCATTTTGTATAAGATCTGAACATGAATATGTTACTGTTCATGAATCCATTAATGATCCAATATATTCTTATTTTTGAGCCCATAAGTTTTCTTTTGATTCGATAACAACATAACGTGAGCCCAAAAATTCGTTTAATCGATTTGACTCCTGATTCACTTTTGTTCGACATCGTTTACAGGAATAAGCAATCTAATACTCATGTCTCGATCTTTAATCAATTTGTTCTTGAGTTACGTTTTCGATTCAACGTTCTTGTTATTTAGTTAAGAGTTGTTCATGAATCTAAACTTGTGAATCGATTAGATTTGATTTGTTACAAATCGATTATGATCAAGTCAAATTTGAAAAATATCAAATTGTATCTTTGATTTTAATCAAATCGATCAAAAACACTTGAAGGAGATGAAGAATGTTGTTTGAATGTGTTTTGATCTCAAAATCTGGGTTAGATTTGTCAATATCGTGTTTGTTGACTTCCGATTTCAAAAAGTCAAACTCTGAAAAGAAAACTCAAACTCGATTTTCAATTGATGAATCGCTGAATTGAAGGCTAAAATTGTTTGATACAAGTTGGATATTGGATGTGGATGTCGAAATCTTATTTGATTTGGAATTTGATTTCGAAAATTAGTTGGATTTATGGTCTTGATGAGGAACGAAGATACAAATAACGAAAGGAATGAACTGGGAGATGTCGACAATTGACGATTGATGCTCACCTGTTAAAGAAATTCGATTACGAGTTTGTACACGAGATTGTCAATTGAGTACTCGATTCGGTGAATGAAATCGAAGAATGATATACTGGAATTCAAAAATTTGATGTCTAGGAGGTCGAAGTCGTTTTGTGTTAATTTTTGCTAATGGCGAACTCGAATCGAACGATTTGAAGTATCGATTTGATCGATTTTTGGATTGATTGATGAGGTCCAAAACCAAAGAACGAAGTGTCGATGCTTAGGTTTGATGTGCGAAGGATCAATGTGCTAAGAAGTTGAACATTTGGTTTGTGTATTAAACGCGAAGGATGAATGCGAAATTTCTTATAAACGTTCGCATCAAACAGCCAAGCAGCTTCAGTTAGAGATTGAAAAGGGATCGCACTTGATTAAGAATGTTCGCAAATGATGATTTTTGTTTGGTTTGTATTTCAAATCAGTGGGTTTCGCATCTGGGTTTGCATTTGCGTTTCTCAAACAACTAAAATGCGAATGAACTAAAAAGACGGATGGATACAACATGCAAAGAAAGAAGTGCGAATGAAAATGCGAAGTTTTTACTGTATAAATGCGAATTGGGGAAGAAGGCTAAGAGTTTCGCATTTGGTCCCTGATCTTTTCAAGAAATAATATAAGTGGTCCAACTTTGCAAAATTGGGTAATAAAAAGACAAAAGTGCAGAATTTTCATTTCGCATCCCTACAGTCTTCGCAAGATGAAAAATTTTACCCAGTTTCGCATTTGGGGTAAAAACTTTGTGAAATTGGAATATTTTCAAATCTGGTCCATGCAATTTGTGCGAATTTACACATTTTACCCAATTTTGCAAATGGGAGTGTGTTTCGCATATTTGGTTGTTTTTGATGCAATGGGTCACTGCAGAATTTTGAAATTGACAATTTCTACCTATTTTTGAGAAATTTTGTCAAAGGCGATCCGTGAACGGCAATAAAAATTGATTATTTTTTTGGGTTTTCCGGATTGAAGCACAAAGTTTATGCCACATGTTAGGGGGAGTTTTAACATGAAAAAATCCAAATAAAGCACGTTCTTTTTCCTTTGGTGTTTTATAATCAAATTTCGATTATAAAAAAGGGGGAGAAGTTTTATATGGAAATTCGAACTTGAATTTTTCATATTACGCGGATTTGAAGACCGAAGTGATCTTGGAGTTTTGAAGCTACGAGATGATGCAATTGGATGTTCGGAAGTGATGTGTTCGAAATGGGTTTGGAATTATTGAAGATTTTTGGGGTGTGTTATTATGCGCAACTTTGGGTGATTATTTGGAGTTTGGAATACTCTTGATCATTTGTTGCTGCTCGGATTGTATGGTCTCACATCTTAGAGCCCAAATTGAAGAATCATGGAAGAATTGAAGATTGAAGTTTGTTTCGACATGTGTCACCTCTGAGGCTCAAACCGCGTAGTGCTTGATTTTGGAAGATTTGAAGTGGGTCATTCATTCCTAACTTTGAGGGGGAGAATGTTGGGGTGCAAAGTTATTCATTCATGACTTTGTAAATGTTTGACTTTTGTAAAACCCACTTGCATGTGGTGCTTTAGCCTTTAGACCCATTTGTTAGTTAGAGTGAGAGAGAGACATGTAAACACCTCTATAAATAGTGGGTTCATACCACTTGTAGAGGTGTGCTTGAGAGATGTAGAAGTGAGTGTGTAAGTGTGTGTTAATTATGTAATCTAGATCTAGATCCTTTTTGTGTAACACCATATACATTCAATATATCTCTTAAACACCCAAATCACCATGTTCAATTGTGCAAGCTTTAATTCCGCATGCCAAACCATGTTGGACAAAGGGCTACAACACTCATGAGTACTCATAAGTTCTGAGTAATGGATTCAACCCGCGCTCATTGGAATCACTTCATGGATTTTATCACGAGTGATCATGAGACGATAATATCTTATATTCTTCAAACCTAGAGATATGAGTTGTTACTATGAGTTGGTTGTACATTGATTGCACGAAAACGCATTCGGTAACTCGGTGTTATAAAACGTGCCTTTGTGTATGATTCAACAAGTAGCAGAACAAGCCATATGAGTCGAAGTTTATCCATTCCTTTTACCTTCGGGATAAAAGCGATATTAGTGGGTCCCTCGATGATTTAATGATGACACATGTGAGTGCTTGGCCAAACCAGGACTGATTTGATTTGTTCAATTAGTCAGTCCTCATGAATCGGAAATCGGGAAACAACAAATGGACAGAGAGAATGACTATAATCCATGTCTCAGTCCATATGATATCTAGAATGGAGGAATATATGATCCCTTATCTAATGGACAAGTTCGTTGACAAGAACAGAGTTCGACAGCGGCAGGGCCTGCTCGGAGATTTTAAGGGCCCTGTGCTAAAAAGAAAATTGAGGCCCTAAATATAATTTTTAATATATAACGTAAACAAACTTAATACGGTGAATTGTCGTTACGGAAAACTTAAAAGTAAACAAATTAATTAAAAAGGAACATATGGAATTTTATAAGAAGTTCAAGGGTTAATTATGTAACTTTTAAAAACTGATTTGCTAAGAAGTAAGGGTTGATTATGAAATATATAGCATCAAGTAAGGGTCAAAACTGTAATTTGAATTTAAAAAATCAAAATGTCGTGCATATGAATCGAACAGACTATCGCTTGGTTGAAAAGGAGAGGCGCTTTTGCCAGTTGAGCTATACACATTTTATGGAAAAATTCGAATAGTTTCATATATATTTGATTATTAAATATATAATTTAATTAAAACTCGGGCCCTATTTTTTTCGGGGCCCTGTGCGGCTGCACCTCTTGCCCTCCCTTAAACCGGGCCTGGACAGCGGCTTTAAGAGCTACGATTGCCAGTTAGGTTTTGAAGTCATACTCAATAATAGTTTTAGACTTATCCAAGTGGGAGACTGTTGGATTAATGTCTAAGTCCATAACTATATTTGGTATGTACTTGACCCGACTCGGCATGGTCCATTTGGGTTGCACTTCACCGATACAATTTAGATGGATAGTCTTTTGAGAATAGTATATTTATGATTAATATTAATATATTATAAGTTCTAATATATTAATATGGAATCATATTATTTAATTAGTATTGATCAAGAATTAATTTAGAATTAATTAAGTGATCAAAACGAACTAATTAAATATCGACTCTTATATATATGGAATGGGCCAAGTTCATTTAGGTTGGGATAAGCTTTCATGGATAGTCCATGGAGTGTTTAACCCATGGATCATATGAAATGAAAGGTCATGGGTTTAACCCTAGTCTCCATACTATATAAAGATGTCATTGGTTGGTGAAATTGGACTAGGGTGGTACACTAAGAAGGGAAAAGCCGATTTCACTAGAGAGAACCAAGTATTCATATTCTCTAAAGTCTTCCAAGGTGTTTTGGTGATTTGTGATTCCACTTGAGGCTTCCACACTATTGGGGCTAAGCTCTTAAAGCTTGAAGACATCAAGCTACATCAAAAGGTATGTCATCTAACTAGTACTTTGTAGTATAAGAACTTCATAATATGCTAGTTAGGATTAAAGCCTTGGAAAGTTCTTATTTGCATGTTTAATAGAGAAAACATAGATCCAAGGTTTTATAGGGTTGCATGTACACCATAGGAGTGTTAGAATGCTCAAAACCCAACAATAACTACATGGGCCGACATTGTGGCCGTAGACCCATTCACACAAAGGGAAACTCACATGCACTGCTAAACTTGCTGATAACCCTCTTGCTGCTGACCGACTATTCTCTGAACCGCTGCTCCATTAGCTCCCCGAGCTACCAATATCAATACATATATCACTTAGCTCCAACTGAACTCTAGAAGCCAAACTAAGTCAATCTTTCTGGCTGACTCTACTCGCTGAGTCAGTCCTTTGACTCATCGAGTACATATACTTAGAACTCTCATAATGCGACCCAACTCACTGAGTCACCCCAAGACTCGTCGAGTTCAACGATCTCTGAGTCCCATCCTATCCAGCTCATTGGGTCACCATTCGACTCACTGATCTGAGCCTTAACCAGAAGGGGTTAGTGTTTTGCGACCTGATTCGCCGAGTCCAAGACAATCTTCAACAGACTCGCCGAGTTGTTCTTCCAACTCGTCGAGTCCATGCCCATATTCATCCAACTCGTCGATTCCACCCATGTGACTCGCCGAGTCGCTTCAGTTCTTAATCCATATAGTGGCTTTTCGAGCCATGTAGGGGCTCCAACTCATAGATCCACTCTTCCCAAGTCTATTCCTCACGTAAAGTTGCAAACTTTATGTGAAACCAAAGAGATATGGGCTTAAAACACTCTAGGGCTAGAGTTTGTGACCATGGGGCTTCACCAATAACTTATTGGCATAAACTTTATGGCTTTCTGGATCCTTAATAGCCTAGATCTAAGGTAGCAACCTCAGATTTACTCCAAACTCGAAATAAACCTCCTCCATACTCAAAATGCCCAAATCTCAACCATAAGATAGATCTAAATGCAAATAGGTCAGCTTATTACCTCAAAGGATCTGAAAAGTCACACCAACTATGTATCCAAGGCTTCCTCTTGCACCACTATGAACCTCCTTCTCTTCCAAGCTTCAAATCACTTCACCAAGGCTAGATCTTGCTCAAAATGGATATGGTGGCTAGGGTTCGGTATCCTGGGTGAGAGAGACTGTATATGAACCCTAGGGAAGAGAATGAGATGTTTAAATAGGGCACAAAGTCCCGAACTTAGGGTTTCCCAATCCATACCGGACTCGCCAAGTCCACTATCCGACTCGTCGAGTCGGTCACTTACTCTTCGACCCGGATCCCGCTCGGACTCGTCGAGTTCCACCCTGGACTCAACGAGTTGACCCCTTTGACCTAGGGTTTTTCCTTTCCTTTCTTGGTCTTTCTGATTATGGGTGTTACAATCTCCCCCTTGTTTATTGTTTATTCCCACTGCAAATAAACTAATAACCTATAATCTAGGGATAACAACTTGATAGGGTAAGATACTTTTTGAAATGTACACATTTAGCCCTTATTTTTTTTTGTAAAATAAACCCTTATACTTTATTAATATGTACACATTAGGTCATTTTCACCGGATTCTACAGGTTTTGCTGACGTGGAAGAGTTCATTTTACAAAAAAAAAAAATAAGGACTAAATATGTACATTTCAAAAAGTATCTTACCCTATCAAGTCATTTTCCTTTTCTTTTATTTTGTTGAAATGAAATACCCATGTGGCATCCACATATCCACAACGAGATTTTTCCAACTTTTATTCACCATGAAAAAGAGGGAGAACCCAGATCTCCGGTGACTCCTTTGTGTGTTCCTACACATAACTGGTAGCAAGGAGGAATGATGGAAAAAACAACAAGGTTGAAAAGGGAGGCAAGAGGAAGTAAAGACGGTAGTTGGCGGCGAGGAGCTGCTCTGGTAGCCCCCTCGTCGATTCTTTCTTCTTTTTCAGGCAACATATCTCGAAGATGGAGGCAAAGAGAGACAGATCGGAGAAACACAATATGTAAAGGGTGTTTGGCTATTGATGTTCGACCGGAAGGAAGAAAGACGAGAAAAAGAAGGGTTGCCGCCCTTTCCTTGTTGCTGGAGGATCACCCATCTCCGGTGACTAAGCTAATTAATTGCTATTTAGTACCACTTGTGCTTCCACATCAGCAAAACCTGTAGAATCCAGTGAAAAGGACCTAATGTGTACATATTAATAAAGTATAAGGGTTTATTTTACAAAAAAAAGAATAAGGACCAAATGTGTACAATTCAAAAAGTATCTTACCCTATCAAGTCATTTTCCCTAAAAGAAAATTCGTATATGACCGATATACCAGATATAACTGGTCACAATGATTGCATTGTTGTAACACTATAAATTTCAAAATAATTTTTCGCATTTTATAAAAACATAATTCATTCATTATTCATAAAAACATCATTGTTTAAAACTCAATTCATAACATATATCAATCCCAAGATTCCATAACATAAAAATCCTGTGTGTGTACTGATCAAGTCGACGCCTTCCCGCCATCCTCACTTGTACCTGAAACACATAACACAAAATACTGTAAGCACGAAGCTTAGTGAGTTCCCCAAAATACCATATATAACATATATTAGCCACTAGAGGCTATAACTCTGTGGGTCCGTGAACCCAAACTCTGTGAACCCTTAGGTTCTATCTCTATGAACCCTTAGGTTCTATCTCTGTGAACCTTCATGTTCTAACTCTGTAAACATGCACAGTATAAATCACATAGAATAATACAGTGCAACACATAACACATATATAGCATACAAACACTGTATCACATAACTCTGATTACCTACTCAAGGTAAAGTATAGTGATAAGACTCACCTCGGATATCTCAGTAAATCTCTGACTCGGTAAATTCTAGTCTAGCCCCTGCCTAATCACATGAAATAAATACTCTAATTAATACACCCTTAGGGCTAGGCTAATCTCTCTCTATCTCTCTCTCTCTCTCTATATATATATATATATATATATATATATACATCCTTTAGGAAGGGTAAAAGACTATTCTACCCTTCCGATGACTCTAAGGTCCATACATTGACTAACCCTAAAAGTCAGCGAAGTCAACGGTCAACCTTGACCAAACTCGCCGAGTGCACAACTGTGACTCGGCGAGTCCCCACGTGTTCTTCACTCTCCTAGTCCTCATTCGACTCACTAAGTCAACCTCAACTCTGCAAATCATCATTGATCACAATCTGTGAAATGTCCCGAACCAACTCGCCGAGTCTGGCTCCTGACTCGGCGAGTTCATGCCATGCTCGAGCTGAACTGACCTCCTGAGATCATATCCGCTCCTCTGAACTGTAGATCCAGCTTCCCAAAGCATTATAATCACGTAAAGCTAACATCTTGGTACACATGCAAAGGCTCAAAACCTTATTTGAAGATATGACCTCTAAAATGACTTCCTAAGCTCATAACTCCCATTAACACCCATAAAGCTCAAGGGAAAAGGGTCTCTGGACCTCTTGGGGTCCATATCTACAACACCAACACGAGAAGGCACCAATTACTCCATCTAACCATCCTCTATAGGGGCTAAAAAGCCCTAACTCTAAGAATTACACCATAAACTGAAGAAAGGTCGAATGACTACCTCAAAATGAAGTCTCTGAGCCCTGGAATCAATGGATTAGCACCCTCTTCAGCCTCCTCTTGACTTGGTCCTCTTCTATTTGCAAAAACACTAACAAATGATCAAGAAATGACTCCCTTCCTCTCACAAACGCTCTAGCTCACTTAGGGTTTCTCTTTGGGGTCTGGTAGCCGCAAATGACGGCCATAAGGCCCTTTAAATAGGCCCCAAACCCGAGGAATTAGGGTTCCATTAAACAGTGTGGACTCGCCGAGTCCAGCCATCCACCTGGATAATGATTCACGTCACTACTCGGCGAGTCTACGTATCAACTCGCCGAGTTCTTCCTCAAAACTTGAAATTCAACGAAAAATTATAATACTTGAAATTATGGATGTTACAATTCTCCCCCACTTGAATCAGACTTCGCCCTCGAAGTCTCATCCCTGAAATAGCTCCGGATGCTACTCACGCATCTCCCGCTCTGGCTCCCAAGTCAACTCGGATCCTCTCCGATGTTGCCACTGAACCTGTACCAGAGGCACCTCCTTGTTCCTCAAGACCATGATCTTCCGATCCACAATCGCAACTGGTCTCTCCACGTAGTTCAGGCTCGCATCCACCTGAATGTCCTCTAATGGCACTACTGCCGACTCGTCGGCTATACACTTCCTCAACTGAGACACGTGGAAAGTATTATGAATCCGCTCCAACTCCGCAGGTAGCTCCAAGTGATACGCTACCCTGCCCACCCTCGCGGTCACTCTGAACGGCCTAATATACCGGGGTCTTAGCTTGCCCCTCTTCCTGAATTGAATTACTCCTTTCCAAGGAGATACCTTTAGGTGAACATAATCACCGACCTGGAACTCAAGCTCGGATCGTCGCCTATCCACATAACTCTTCTGGCAACTCTGAGCGGTTAACAATCTCTACCTGACCTGCTGAATTTGCTTTGTCGTCTGAAGCACAATCTCTGTGCTACCCATCACTCGTTGCCCTACCTCTCCCCAACAATTGGGAGACCGACACCTCCTCCCATACAACAGCTCAAAGGGCGGCATACCAATGCTCGAATGATGGTTGTTGTTGTGGGAAAACTTCGCTAAGGGAAAATACGTGTCCCAACTTCCGCCAAAATCCAACACACATGCTTGGAGCATGTCCTCGAGCGTCTGAATCGTTCGCTCGCTCTGACCGTCAGTTTGTGGGTGGTATGCGGTACTAAAATGCAGCCCTCATGGAATTTCTTCCAAAATCTGGAAGTGAAACACACATCTCGATCTGACACAATCGAGATCGGCACCCCATGCCGCGACACCACCTCTCTTACATATATCTCTGCTAACTTCTCCGTAGAAGAACTCTCACTAATGGCGAGAAAGTGAGCGCTCTTTGTCAAACGATCTACTATCAAACAAATTGCATCGACACCCTCGCCGTTCTCGGCAATTTGGTGATAAAATCCATGGATATCTGCTCCCATTTCCACTCTGGGACTTCCAGTGGCTGCAACTTACCATGCGGTCTCTGATGTTCAGCCTTAACCCTACGACAGGTTAGGCACCTCTCAACAAACCACGCTACATCACTCTTCATACAGGGCCACCAATACTCCCTTTTAAGATCTAGAAACATCTTAGTGGCCCCGGGATGGATCAAGAATCTCGTTCTATGCGCCTCCTCCATCAAGATGGTATGCGTTCCTCCAACGAACGGCACCCAAATCCGACCCTGGAAGGTCATAAGACCTCTGCTATCGGTCACGAACTCCGACACTTGTCCGACAACTTGCTCTCTCTTACGGTTCTCCGGTCTCACTGCCTCAGCCTGAGCCCCTCTGATGGTGTCCAACACCATACTCATCACCGTCAATCTCATACAAATATCCCGAATCAGGGCGCTCTCTGCCCTACGACTCAAGGCGTTGGCTACCATGTTAGCCTTGCCCAGGTGGTACAGGATCTCACAATCATAATCCTTTACTACATCCAACCATCTCCTCTGATGCATGTTCAGGTTTGGCTGATCCATCAAATACATCCAACCATCTCCTCTGATGCATGTTCAGGTTTGGCTGATCCATCAAATACTTCAAACTCTTGTGGTCCGTGTATATCGTACACCGAACCCCATACAGATAATGGCGCCAAATCTTGAGGGCGAACACCACAGCCCCCAACTCTAGATCGTGGGTGGGATACCTTGCCTCATGGGGCTTCAGTTGCCTTGATGCGTACGCGATCACATGCCCCCTCTTCATCAACACCGCGCCCAACCCAGATATTGATGCATCACAATACACCACGAAGTCCTCCATCCCCTCTGGAAGAGCCTACACCGGGGCTTCGCACAATCTTTGGCGAAAAGTCTCAAATGAGGCATGCTGCTCTGGGCCCCAACTGAACACCACACCCTTCCGGGTCAACCTGGTGAGAGGAACAACAATCTTGGAGAAATCCCTGATGAACCTCCGATAATAGCCAACCAACCCTAGAAAACTCCTCATCTCAGAAGGAGATTTTGGCGCCTCCCAACTCATCACCGCCTCGATCTTGGCTGGATCAACCAAAATCCCCTTTTGGTTAACGAGGTGACCAAGGAACTGCACCTCTCGTAACCAAAAACCGCACTTGGAAAACTTGGTGTAAAGCCTCTCCGATCTCAATATACTGAGGATTTCTCGCAAATGCTCCTCATGCTGCTCCCTTGATCTCGAATATACTAAAATGTCGTCAATGAACACAATCACAGATCGATCCAGCATCGGTCTGCATACCCTGTTCATGAGATCCATGAACGCTGCAGGCGCATTGGTGAGCCCGAATGGCATCACCACGAACTCGTAATGCCCATAACGAGTCCTGAATGCAGTCTTCTGGATATCCTCCTCGCGCACCCTCATCTGATGATATCCAGATCTCAGATCAATCTTGGAAAACCAAGATGCTCCCTGCAGCTGATCGAACAAATCGTCGATCCTCGGCAAAGGATAACGGTTCTTGACCGTTAACTTATTCAGCTCTCTATAATCTATGCACATTCGGTGCGAACCATCCTTTTTCTTCACAAAAAGGATCGGTGCTCCCCACGGCGAGCTGCTCGGCCGTATAAACCCCTTCCCCAGCAGCTCCTGAAGCTGCGAGGATAACTCCTGCATCTCTGGAGGTGCAAGGCGATAGGGCGCCTTGGCAATAGGTGCTGCCCCTGGAATCAAATCAATGCAAAACTCAACCTGCCTCTCGGGAGGTACACCCGGTAACTCCTTGGGAAAGACATCCGGGAATTCACACACTATCAGAACCTCTTCAACCGTACTCAGTCTCTCTGCACCAACTCTCGTATCCATCACATACGCTACAAAATCACTACAGCCCTACTGTAGACTCTGCTTCGCTCTAGCGGCCGAACAAAACGCTGAATCGGGACGGGTACCCTCGCCGTACACTGTAAGAACTCCCCCACTTGGGTCTCGTATAGTCACCAGCTGCCGCTTGCAATCGATAACTGCTCCAAATCTGCTCAACCAATCCATGCCTACGATGACACAGACGTCCCCCATCGCAATCGAGACCAAATCAATAGGAAACTCAACACCGAAAATCTCGAGTACACATCCTCGAATCACCTCCGTGGCATACATTGCTCTCTCGTCAGCGATGGAGACTCTCAGAGGTTGACTCAACGCCTCTCAACTAATACTGATACGCTGACTAAAAGCCAACTATATAAAAGATCAACTCGCACCTGAGTCAAATAACACCAAAGCAGGTACAGAACTCACAAGAAAAGTACCTACGCATATCATAAAATAAGCACAAAATCTCAAACATTAAAATAAATACATGAAAGAATACATACCAGCCACGACATCGGGCGCTACGCGGATCTCTTCCGCAGTCAACTGGAAGGCTCTCCCCCGAGCCTTCAGCGTCTCAGTCTTCACCGGCCGACTAATAGAATCTCTAATAGCAGCAGGGGCAGACCCCTAAGAAGCTCCCTGTGCTGACCCTCGCAGTAGCGGACACTCAACCTTCCGGCATCCGGTCTGGTTGCAGTGAAAACACACTGCAAACCCCTTGGGGCAGTCCTTGGCCATATTCCCCTCCTTGCCACACTTGTAGCAAGATCCATCTCTACAAACTCCATCATGACCCTTGCCGCACTTTCCACAAGTGCGGCCCTTCTGGCTCCCTGCTCTGGAATCAGCGGGCTTGATCCGTTTGGCTGTCGGCTGGGACTATGCTAGTCGCCGATCCCTCCCCTGAGACTCCGCCTCCTCCCTAACTTGAGTCTCTAGCTCGATCTCCCTCTTTCGGGCATTTGCCTGAAGCTCGGCAAATGAATGGTACGAGGAGTTCGCCACGAACTCCCAAATATCTCTCCTCAAATTACTCAGATAACGGCTCATATGTGCCTGCTCAGTAGACACGTGTTTAGGGCAGAACATCGCCCTCTCATGAAACATCCTGGTAATAACCGTAACAAACTCCGTACCCTACTTGAGGGTTAAAAACTCCTGTGCCAACAGATCCCGTTCCACCGAGGGAATGTACTCATCACGAAACATGGTGGTGAACCTCTCCCATGCCACCACAGCAAGCTCTGCTGGAGAATAGTGTGCTGTCGTGAACTTCCACCAGTCCTTCGCCCCTAGGCGAAGCTGCTTTAGCGCAAACCGAACCCTCAAGTGCTCCGGGCACGAGCATGTATAGAAACACCCCTCAATGTCAGATACCCATCTCATCGCTGCAATCGGATCCTACGTCCCATCAAACTCTGGTGGCTTCATGTTGCTGAACTCCCTGAACAACAACGAGTCACCCCCCTGCGGCCTAGCAGCAGCGATGGCTGCGGTGGCCGCTGCAACAGCAGCCTCAGAAAGAGCGGCATAACGCTCGTCAAAAGTCTCGATCAACGTGGTCTTAATAGACCCGAACATCTCTGGTATCTCTGCCCTGATGTCCGCAGCCACCACCTCATGGATGATCCGACGGATCTCCTCATCATTAGTCCCGCTGCTCTCTGGCGTATGACGTGTCCTCACCATGATCTACCTCTGAAATACAACATACGATATATTAGAACTCACTCGAGCATACTCGCACTCGATAACTCATCCCTCCTTGTTCCCTAGCATCCTGAAGATTCTTACTTGAACTATACACCGCCCCGGTGTTTTCAGTAGTACGGGCCCAATACTACCGTCCACACTGTATCAGTATACACCCCAAGTCCTCCTCCTAGGATCCCAAGTCCCAAGTACTCTATTATGCATAACCACTCTCTAACAGATCTCTCATAAAATCCTCACTGCTACCTACTCACTCTCAAGCATCTCATAGCAGCTCACCTTCCCTTAGGCTAAGGCATCACAAATTAGGCCACTCTAGTCCTAATAGGAATACCTAATCCACTCTAGCATGAGAATACATCATATCAATCTCATAAACATATAACATAAGGGTATTTTGGGAAATCACCATTCGGGCGCTGACTGATCGTACACACAACTCTGCTCTGTGTTTTCCAAAAATCTTTTACTCTTTTTAGAAAACTTGGTTCTCTTTTGAAAATATTTCTCAAATCCTCAGTTTGAGTTCAAATACGCCCAAATGTGTACTCGAATCCCTCAAACCAAGGCTCTGATACCAACTTGTAACACCGTAAATTTCAAAACAATTTTTCGCATTTTATAAAAACATAATTCATTCATTATTCATAAAAACATCATTGTTTAAAACTCAATTCATAACATATATCAATCCCAAGATTCCATAACATAAAAATCCCGTGTGTGTACTGATCAAGTCGACGCCTTCCCACGATCCTCACTTGTACCTGAAACACATAACACAAAATACTGTAAGCACGAAGCTTAGTGAGTTCCCCAAAATACCATATATAACATATATTAGCCACTAGAGGGTATAACTTTGTGGGTCCGTGCACCCAAACTCTGTAAACATACACAGTATAAATCACATAGAATAATACAGTGCAACACATAACACATATATAGCATACAAACATTGTATCACATAACTTTGATTACATACTCAAGGTAAAGTATAGTGAGAAGACTCACCTCGGATATCTCAGTAAATCTCTGACTTGATAAACTCTGGTCTAGCCCCTGCCTAATCACATGAAATAAATACTCTAATTAATACACCCTCAGGTAGGCCTGGCAATCGTGTCGTGTTCGGGTTGGCGTGTCACGGGTTGACGGGTTGGCGGGTCAAAATATGCCAACCCAAACACGACCCATTTAAATATACAGGTCACGGGTTGGCGGGTCACGTGTTGGCGGGTTTGGAACATAAACCCATATATGACCCGCCAACCCATTTATTTATACGGGTTCATAGGTTGGCTGGTTTGTGGGTCAAATTTGGGTTCGTGGGTCCGAATTGTAGACATTTAAGTCTTAAACATCCAAATGAAAATTATAAACATTCATAGAAACATGTTACAGACTTAGCCTTATAGGTTACGACTTACGACCTTAGACCATTCACCGCGACTCAAAATGTCAAAACAGTCAAATCGTCTATGAATCAATGGTATATATTATATAATACTTTTTAAATATTCATACTTGATACATAAATACATTTAAAAATAAAATAAATTTTTTATTAAGAATATAAACGGGTTGGCGGGTCAACCCGTTTATTTTTTGAGAAACCCATATATGACCCATTTAATAAACAGGTTGGTGGGTTGACGGGTTAGCAGGTTGGCGGGTTGAAAAACTCAACCCAAACCCATTTATTTCGTGTCGTGTCGCATGTCGTGTCGAGAATTGCCAGCCCTACCCTCAGGGCTAGGCTAATCTCTCTCTCTCTATATATATATATATATATATATATATATATATATATATATATATATATACATCCTCTAGGAAGGGTAAAAGACTATCATACCCTTCCGAGGACTCTAAGGTCCAAACATTGACTAACCCTAAAAGTCAACGAAGTCAACGGTCAACCTTGACCAAACTCGTCGAGTGCACAGTTGTGACTCGGTGAGTTCCCACGTGTTCTTCACTCTCCTATTCCTCATTCGACTCACTGAGTCAACCTCAACTCTGTAAATCATCATTGATCACAAATCTGTGAAATGTCCCGACCCAACTCGCTGAGTCCGACTCCTGACTCGGGGAGTTCATGCCATGCTCGAGCTGAACTGACCTTCTGAGATCACATCCGCTCCTCTGAACCATAGATCCAACTTCCCAAAGCATTATAATCACATAAAGCTAACATCTTGGTGCACATGCAAAGGCTCAAAGGCCTTATTTGAAGATATGACCTCTAAAATGACATCCTAAGCTCATAACTCCCATTAACACCCATAAAGCTCAAGGGAAAAGGGTCTCTGGACCTCTTTGGGTCCAGATCTACAGCACCAACACGATAAGGGACCAACTACTCCATCTAACCATCCTCTAAAGGGGCTAAAACTCTAAGAATTACACCATAAACTGAAGAAGGGTCGAATGAATACCTCAAAATGAAGTCTCTGAGCCCTGGAATCACTGGATTAGCACCCTCTTTAGCCTCCTCTTGACTTGGTCCTCTTCTATTTGCAAAAACACTAACAAATGATCAAGAAATGACTCCCTTCCTCTCACAAACGCTCTAGCTCACTTAGGGTTTCTCTCTGGGGTCTGGTAGCCGCAAATGACGACCATAAGACCCTTTAAATAGGCCCCAAACCTGAGGAATTAGGGTTTCATTAAACAGCGTGGACTCGCCGAGTCCAGCCATCCACCCGGATAATGATTCACGTCACTACTCGGCGAGTCTACGCATCAACTCGTCGAGTTTTTCCTCAAAACTTGAAATTCAACGAATAAATATAATACCTGAAATTCCGGATGTTACAATTGTCACAAAAAATAAAGTATAAGAGTTTATTTAAAAATAAAATAAAAATAAAAACTAAATGTGTAAATTTCAAAAAAAATATTATTCTATCAAATCATTTTCTTATATCATATTTATCCAAACACCCCTTATAAAATTATACATTAGCGTGACTTTTGAACAAAAGAAAAGTAAATTAAAATTAAAAAACCTTCCCTTTTCCGGATATTAGAGATCTCTTTTACGATCCTCTTCAATGGTTCCTTTGACAAACGGTTTCTTTGTAGGACACGAATTTTCCCCCTAACTCCCCCAATCTCAGAACTTTCTCCGATCCTCCATCAACGAAGAAGATCGAGTAGTTATTAATCGTTGGATCGAGTTTTTCTCGTGACAGAATAGTCATCGGTATGATTTTTTGCACTTCTGTAATACATAGGTGTGTCTGGGATGATTTAAAGCAAAGCTGGTTGTTGATATTTTTGATTTAGTTTTTGCTTTCAGAATTTTGGTGATGATAGTCCTGTTTGCTTTAGGCAAGTTTAGGCGTGGCGAGATTTTTCTTGCTCTTTAACCTATTGACTTCAGATTGTTAGGTCTTTTTACGTTCTTTCCATGAGATCAATAGAATCTGGGCTCATCTGCGAGCATACCTAAAATTCAGTATGTACTGTATTATGTGAAATCGAAATTATGTTAAATTGCGTAAGGAGTTGCTGCTCATGGTGTTGTATAGAAGTGGATCAAGAGAAATAAACCGACTGATTTTTTTTTTCTCAGAGACGAGCATTAAGGAATACCTTTTCTTTCTTTGCTCAAGATCTTTACTTTCTTTTCTTGCTGATCTATTTGTCTGGTTTTCTTAAAGAAGCTTTCAAGAGTCGTTAGATACATGAAATTCTGATGATATTGGTCGCTATGGTTGTGGTTGATTGTAGGCTCTTAAAGATAATTATAAACCCCAATAATTCGCCTGAGGATTTATCAGATCTAATATCAACAACTATCCACATATATACCTCAAACATCTCCAATGGTCATCTTTGCTTGAGATTGTATCTTGGAAGTTTCTTATTTGATATATTGTGTTGCAACAAGCTTCAAGATAATTTTGTGGAGTAACAACACCAATATGTTTTACATCCTTAGAAACATGAAAAGACTGTTCTCTTCCTTTAGGGCATGTTTCATTTGTCAAAATTTGGTGGAACCTGATGGAATGGAATTCAAGATTCCTTTTGACCACATGGCATATCATCTTTGATTTAATATTGTCAAGGAATTGAATTATGTCGGATTCTTTAATATTTCACTTCAAGGAATTTGACATTCCATCAACTACAATTCCACAGATATATCTACAAACCAAACATACTTACAAGGAATGCAATTGAATTCCATTATTTAGTTTTCAATAGTATTGTCCTTTGTATACTATCTCTTTCAAAAGAGTATGAAAACCTTCTAGATTTTTTTTAATTTTTTTTATTTCTCTTCATACGAATTCTTTTGGTAATTTATACAGGAACAATGTCCCTTGCTCGGCCTCATCATGCAGATAATACTCAATTCCCCGGTGATTTTAGATTTTCCTTTGGACGAAATTACCCTCACGTATATTCCTCCACCTCCACAGACTTCACTACCAACAGGCGTTACAACAATAACAACAACCATAGAAGAAGCTATAACAATTCCCATGACTTCTCAAATGAATCCAGACATCAATACAACATTTATAATCACATTGATCCCCAAGTTTTACCTTCTCTTAAAAGGAGGAAGTTTTCTTCCACCAATTGGGAAGGTTATGGTACATCTTATAATCATAACAACAACAACAACAACAACAACAACAACAATAATCATAATCCATCTTTCAAATATGAATATTCCCCTTCAAGCTCCAAGATCACATTCCCTCTTCCTGATGGAAATGCTAAAGTTTCCACATCCACTAGCTACAAACGTGATCGAACAAGATTTGAAGATGAAGATGTAGAATTTATGTCAAGGGATCAGATTGAGAGGTTTTCTCCTTCCAGAAAAGATGGTATTGATGCTTTACAGGAAACTCACTTGCGCTACTCTTACTGTGCTTTTCTTCAGAACCTTGGACTTCGCCTTGAGCTGTAAGCAAAACATTTTAGTTTATACTTTACTTGTATACAATTAGCCAATAATATATATAAACTTTTGTCTATTCTGTTGTTTGACATCAACTTTCTTTCAATTTCACTACAGCCCACAAACTACTATTGGAACTGCTATGGTTCTATGCCACCGGTTTTTTGTCCGGAGATCTCATGCATCCCATGACAGATTTGTAAGTTATCATTTCTCTTTGGTTAAGAACTAATTAATCCCATGACAGTTTTTGTATCTTAGATGTTAATACTTATTGCATGTAGGCCTTTTTTCCATTATCATTTTATTCTATTTTTAAACCACAAGTTTATCTGAAAGAATTTGATTATATATTCTTTATACAATTATCCTGCAGCTGATTGCTACTGCTGCTCTTTTTCTTGCTGCAAAGTCGGAGGAGACACCTTGCCCTCTGAATGATGTATTGAGAGTGTCCTCTGAAATTTTCCACAAGCAGGATTTCAATGTGCTATGCTATTTGCTCCCTATGGTGACATCTTAAACTTTCTATTGGCATTCAGACTTTTAATAGTATTTTGTATGATTGTTTTTTTATCTAATGTAAAACTAACTATTCAACAGGATTGGTTTGATGAATACCGAGAACGAGTGCTTGAAGCTGAGCAAATGGTTTTGACAACTCTAAACTTTGAGCTGAATGTGCAGCATCCATACACACATTTGACATCCATTCTTGACAAATTAGGGCTTGCACAGTCACTTTTGGTAAACCTGGCATTGAGCTTGGTCAGTGAAGGGTAAGCCTGCTATACATTTCTTCCCTTTTATGGAGTTAATAAAATAGATGAATTAGAAAGTTGGTTGATGTTATCTCACTCTCACCTAATTACTTGTTCAGAATGTTCCATTGATATTGCTTGGTAGTTGGTGGTGTGCAGTTGATGGAGTAATGTTGCATTGCATGTAATTGAGTAGTAGTTGTCTTGTTGTCTGCATTGTTTATTGATTTTTTTGGATTGGCATATAATTGCAGGGGCAATAGAAGAGTGTAGCATGCACAGAGTGTATGATTTTGTTAGCTGGTGGATTGATAGAGTTTTATTTCTCATCTCATCTCATCTCATCTGAAGTTGAAAGACAGATAGTGTTTGGATGCATGCAATGCAGTTTTCAATCAAATTTTTTCATAACTTAATCTCGCTAAAAGTTACAATTTTTTGCCCCACCATACACTTGCTCTTGATCTCTCGTTTGCGAAAAAGACGTGAATGCCCTTCTCATAAGCAATAGCTCTAGAAAGCTTCCTGTTCCATGTAACAAACACAGAGGGTTGCGAGTAATTTTTGTGCATTGGATGTTGGTTATGAGTTGTTGATTTTATTTCCAAAAGTGCCCTTCAGGAGAGGGTAGACTCAAACATATATATAGAGGCAGATGTGACCACCAACACTATACCATTTTTATCCTTTTTTTTTTTCCACATGTCATGTTTTCTTCTAGAGTGAAGGTTAACATAATTTCTGAGATCTCAAAACTCAAAAGGCAACCCTATTTAGACAGGAATGCTCAATTTATTATTTTTTATTTTTTGTAGTGTAAAGCTAAAAATTACAAGAAAATTTTGCTGTTTGTTTGCATAGTCATAGAGTGCATGCTGCTTTAGATTAGCCAGCGTAAGACTTGCATATTAGCAAAGAGAATACCTGATAATATGAGGTGTTTGGTTCTGGAATAGGATTCTATTTTATGAGAGACATTAACTTATAAAAATATAGGGTTAAGAGGGTAATCAGTTATATTTTTAACAAGGAAGATTCAAATGCTGAAAAATGAAATAAAATCCATGGGTTTTAAGATGGAATCTTCCTACTCATTTTTAACCAAGCGCAGGATTTGATATCCAATTCTTGCCAAATCGAATTTAGTTGCCAGTTAAGCTCTATAAGCTAAGCTTCATCATCAAAGTGGGCATTGTACTAGATTTTGTGTTGTAGATGTCTATTTTATGCTCATTCCATCAGCAATTCTGAAGATACTTGGAAAATGTACACCAGATGCACATGCTATGCCTTTCTTTGTTGGTAAGAGAAAATTGCATTTGATTTCACACCTGCCATCACATCACATCACATAACTAACTACATACTCTTCTCTATGGTAAATTACTAATTACTGCTAAACTAAAACTTGAAGCTCATATTTGTGCCAGATCTTCATCATTCCTTCTATTGCTACAAAATGGTGTGTTTAATCATCAGATGGTTGTTTTTTAATGTCTTATTGAATTGATTTGATGTCATCTCCTAAATCCGACTACTTTTTTTTTTTTTTTTTTTTGAAGGCTGCGTAGCTCACTTTGGCTTCAATTCAAACCCCACCAGATTGCTGCTGGAGCTGCATACCTTGCTGCAAGATCTTTAAATATGGATCTTACTACGTATCAAAATGTCTGGCAGGAGTTCTACACACCACCATCTGTACTCAAGGGTATGTATGTCATTTCATTATTATTTATGCATAAATAAGTATTCACATTATTTTCCTCTTGTAGATGTTGTCCAGCAGTTGATGGAGCTGTTTTAGAGCTGAAAGAAAGATGGTGACATTTTATGGCTTTGTTTGGGTGCCTTATACACGTGTGCTTCTGTAAATGGCCTTCTGTCATTTTAGGTCCAGATCATCAGTCGGTTCATAAGGCTGTGTAGTCAAAGCATTGACCTGACCCGTGTTTGTTCTTTGACTTCTATTATAGTAGGTGTCCAATATGTGGTTTAGTTGCATAGGAAAGAGCCTTAAAATTAATCTTTATATTTGGATCATCAAAATATTTGAATCCATGAAAAACACTTTGTGGAAACTTTATATCCAATATCTCATTCGGTGTGCGTTTACTTTGGGGTCTTCACATGGACACACTATGATTTACCTTCCCATGGTGTGTACACTCTTACTTTTGGGCTGTATTGAGTACTTAACTAGAGCATTGACACGTCATCATGTCATGTCTCAAATCTTCAACATATAAATATAAAGATTTACATTCTTATAAACATACTAGGTGATAGGTTCATGTGAACATAGGCGATAGGATATTATTGATCTGTGAAATAGTTCTACTATACCAGTTTGATGAAAACCAAGAACATGAAAGTTGAATGTTATAATTGGAAAATAAATGAAACTAAAATGTTAAAATCAACATTGAATTGTAAGTTGAATGCTAAAGATAAAAGTAAAATGATGTAATTCACATTAAATGAAAATGTTACAGTTGACATAAAAGTGTTACAATTATCATTAAGATAAAAGTAAAATGCTATAGTTGACATTAATATGAAAGTGCAATGCTTTAATTGAAAAACAAATATGAGTAAAATGATATAAACAAATGTTAAAACGGAAGTTCAATGTTATAATAGAAAAAAAAAACAATATAAGTAGATGTTATAATAGACATTAAAATGAACATCTTTTTCTCATTTCACCGAACTTTTTTGTATCTACTGAAGATTTTCAACGACTAAGACACTAAATTATTGTGCACCGCATATATTTACATTAAGACATTTAGCAATCCTATAAGTTTCTTGAAATAGATTTTCCAATTCGAGTATTGTATTAAATTCACCAACATTAGCTATTTATGGAAAAGCAAACATTTTTATGATCAATATTATCACAACTATGAGATAAGTAAATTCAAGAAATATGTGATAGGATGAGTTGATGACTCACTTTCAAAACCAATATTTTTGACAGCTTTGACAAATTTATGATGAAGGTCAACTATCCATACCACTCTTGCTTTCAAAACCAATGTTCAACATTTTTATTTTATTTTCTTATGTGGTGTCATGTCACCCCCACAAAGCATGTCATCAGATTGTTTGGATACATTTCTCATATTCAGAATTTCTTCAAGGATATTCTTCCTGTAAAGATGCTGTCGAATGTTTCTTATTTCCTTCATTCCAATTGGCTTGAGAAGATAATAACAGGCCCCATGTCAAACACCTCTCATAACTCTTCCTGTTTCCCCATTAAACTAACACTAAAACCTAAGTATTCTATTGAAAATAAGCATTACTTGTGTGTTTTGGAACCACATCTGTCACATAGATGCATCACTTGTGCCATATATGATCTTTTAATTTATAGCCTATAAAGAACATGTAGTGTTGTTTAGGGTGTATACAATTTCAACCTTCATAAAATTAAACAACACCATATGAACACTAAAGACTTAGTTAATCGTCAAAAATAAACCATATTTGTTCCCATATATGACTCAAGAAAAAAGAAAGAATCAAAAATACACAACAATGTACTTTACAACACTAACAAAAATTGGCAATGAACTTATAGATCACCAACACCTAGAATCCCAAAACCATCAATTGCTTGCAAGCTTAGTGAGCAAATCAAGGGCAATCAAGGAAATTCAAACTTGAGCCAACGAACCACAAAACTACAATCAAATTGTTAAGAGAAGTCTTGAAAAACTGTAACACACAAAGAATAACACAAAACCCCAAACTCGCTCCCTACAATGCAAAAAAATAAAAATAAAAAATAAACCATATGAACACCAAAGACTTAGTTAATCGTAAAAAATCTCCACATTCATCTCTAACAAGTGCAAAAACCTTATGTAAATCAACTATTTATAAATGATAATCTATAATCTATTAATCTGATTCAAGTGCATCATTCAGAAAACTAGAAAACTATAGTCTTATAACATTGTGATTTATGATAATCTATAATCTGATTCATTGATTCAACATTCAGAATTTCAGATTTCTAATTCAACTCATTCAAGTATAATAGTGCTTATTATTTAACATTCAATTTATTGATAAGTGATAACAATGAACATTGAACAGTCTACATATCTAACATAATTTGAAAAGTTGGACAAAAAGAAAACAAGAAAGCTTTTACCTTATGTAGTTGTCAAATCGACTGATGATTGATTAAAAGTCAAAAATCGATTCACGTCACTGGTTCGCTGCATGCTGCTGCCTTCTGCCTTTGCGTGGTGGGCTGACCATTGATCGATTAACAAGAATAGTAAGAGTGACTCTAGACGTGTGGACTATTGCTTAGCATTTGTTAGGGGTGTTATTCGGTGTTTTTTTCTTCGGTTTTCGGTTTAATCGATTCGGTTTTATCAGTTTTTTTACATCTTAAAACTAACAACAACCGAACCAAATAAGGTTCGCTTTAACCGGTTTTGATTTATTCGGTTTGGTTTAACGGTTAAACCGAATAAAATTTCGCATGTAAAAAATAAATATTATACTAAAAGGAATTTTTTTTACTAAACTTTTACCAAATGAAAAAAATACACTAATACATAGCATATTATATTTGGTCTTTCATGATATGTTGTCTTGACGTGTCAATGTGGCCATATAAATTGTAGATACAAGGTTAATACAGATTTAGTCGTATATGAAGATGATAGAAATAACCTAAAGTTAATTGACATTTGACTAATTAATTGTTTTTAATACGTTATATAAACAATTATAAATTTGTAATGGTTCATAATTAAATAATGAATTATGAAAATATATTTTAGTAACTAATCTATCAATTTAAAAGTAAAATGTTAATTTATAGATATAAACTATAAAAATATATATTAATTAAGACTTCATTCACTTTTTTTTTTTTTTTTTTTCGGTTTAACTAAAAAATAAAGATTTAACCAAAACAAATAAATTAAATTATCCTTATTCGGTTAACCAAACCGAATTAACCAAATAACCAAATAAGCCGAACCAAATAAACCAAACATCATTTGCTTCGATTTGATTATTCGGTTTCTATTTTTTATCATAACCCTAACATTTTGATATGATTCAACATTTAATTGAAAAAAGAAAATGGGTCCTGTGCGCATGCCCTTCTTTACCCCCTTCCCCATAACCTGCCATGCATATACTTATATATAGTATGGATAAATATTTTATGAGATATTAAATATACTACTACATTTTCTTATACTAATCATTCTATCTATATTAAATGTTGGAGAAGTTAAATATCTTTTTACAAAATCTTTTTATTTGTCTTCCTACTCATAAGATTATGACAAATATCTTAATCAAATGATAAGATGAGGAAAGAAAATTAGTGGATTATACTTGACAATCAATCAATAGATATGATGATGACGTAGAAATCAATTTAATTTTCCTATATTTTAACATGTCTCTTGTTTAATGAAAGTAATAATATTTTAATATATTTGTTGCTGTTTGTATTTAGGAGGATAGAAAGAAAGAAAATATAGAAAAATATATAATTTCTCATATTTTATTATGTTCACAATAGTGACTTGAACCTTTAACCTCAAAGAGAAAAGACAACACCGGATACCGTAAGACTAAAAACCATTTGATTAGGGCTGACAATTCTCGATATGATCCGTAACACGGCCCACAACACGACACGAAATAAATGCGTTTGGGTTGAGTCTTTCAACCCGTCAACCCACTAACCCGCCAACTCGTTTATTAAACGAGTCATATAAGAGTTTCTCAAAAAATAAACGGATTGATCCGCCAACCCGTTTATATTCTTAATAAAAAATTATTTTATTTTTAAATGTATTTATGTATCAAATATTAATATTTAATAAATATTATATAACATATACCATTGATTCATAAACCATTTGACTATTTTGACATTTTGACTCGTGGTGGATGATCTAAAATCGTAAGTTGTAACCTATAAGACTAAGTCTGTAACATGTTTCCATGAATGTTTTTAATTTTCATTGGGATGTTTTAGACTTAAATATCTAAAAATTCGGATCCACAAACCCAAATCTGACCCACAAACCCGCTAACTTGTGAATCCGTATAAATAAATAGGTTGGCCGGTCATATATGGATTTATGTTCCAAACCCGCCAACCCGTGATCTGTATATTTAAATGAGTCGTGTTTGGGTTGGCATATTTTGATCCGTCAACCTGCGACATGCCAATCCGAACACGATACGATTATCAGACCTACATTTTGATGATATTTTATTATTTAATACGAAAAAAACGAACTTTCACTATTTGATATTTTATATTTTACCGGACACAGGTTGTAATTGATTTTAATCCGAGGTTCTCACGCGTCATACAAAGCCTTTCAGTTGGGTGGGAAGGAATTTATCTTAAACCACGTTTCATCAACAGCGACTGTATGACCAATACACTACTACATGATTCATGAATCAATCGCCAACATTATAGATCAACAAAGCGAGAGACATATAGGATCATTAGCCCCAAATCCTCTTTCTAGTCCTCAAAAACCCCCACAAACCATCTCTCTTTCCCCAGATTCTTACACCAAACGAACAAAACGTCTTCAATTTCGCGAGATCAGAGTATTGAATTGATCTCGCCACAATAATGCTGGCGAACCATCTTCAGAACGGTGTTGAGACCGCCAAGCTAATTTGGTCTCGGTTGCCCAACGCGGAAGATGCTAGTGATGCTGAACTTGATGAAGATGGGGTTTTGAGAAACGATGGATTCGATGGTGTTGAAAGTCTTGATTATGAAGTCATTGAGAACTACGCCTATCGGCAAGAACAGGTTTCAGCTAATTAATTATAATATTGTTGTTGTCGACTTCAATCTAATTAGCAACCGCAAACTATTAACCTGTCGTAACTGCAGGCGCGAAGAGGAAAGCTTTATGTTTGGTACTACGTGGGAGTTAAATGGTTCTTTGCTCTGCTTATAGGCATAGGTAAAATAATCTTCCGCTTGATACTGATGTTCTTTGGTTCAATTATGTTCGAGTTTTGATGGCTCTATAGCTTTGATTTTGTGACCATGACCTTCTCATGTGATACTATGTTATAACATTGATTCCTCCATCCACTGAACAAAGTTGAAGAGTGGCTTTTGGGGTTTAGTTTGAGGTTGTGAGACTTATAAGGTGTATGATCTTTCGGATATCTCTAATTGTATGAGAGTCATGTTTATGCTCACTACAACTAAAATCCTCAAAAACTTAAAAGCGATTTATCAGATTAGGGCCATTAAAATCCTCAATTATTGACTAAATGACTCTAATATACTTAAGCTTAGTTGATTGTAAGTTATGTAACCAACATAAACCATTCAAAACCCTCAATTATTGAATAAATTATTCTTGTTCCATTTTATTTTGGCCTACCTGTTTACAAAATTAGTAGCCTACCAACTGTAGATGCAAAGAAACTACAATCCACATGTTCTTGGACCCATTTACAGAATCTTCTTTAAATGTTGAACACAGATTAAGTAAAAAAGAAACAACCCCTTACTCATTGTAAGAAATGATGTGAAGATGGCTATTTCTTATGTAGGTTTATGTAATGACTTGTTCCACATGTATAGAAAGTGAGAACTGTGAGCCCCTTATAAGCCTTAAATTGTTTGTATATAATGGGCATTTGAAATAAAGTAATATGGTGTTTAGTGCTGTGACATGTTTTACTTGTTGATTGGTTGAGAGTTTAGGCACTGGATTTGCTGCTGTTCTTATCAATATCTCAGTTGAGAATTTTGCTGGATGGAAGTACTCATGGACATTTACAATAATACAGCGTTCATATGTAGCTGGGTTTATTGTATATACCTCCATCAACTTGGCTTTAGTCTTTTCATCTGTTTATATCATTACCCAATTTGCCCCTGCAGCAGCAGGGTCTGGTATACCTGAAATCAAGGGTTATTTGAATGGTAAGTAAGTCTTTTCATTTACAATTATTCTAAACTCGTTGTAATGCTCATAGCTTATGAAGTGATTGTTATGAGAATTTGCAGGGATTGATACTCGTGGTATACTTCTTTTTAGAACCCTAATAGGAAAGGTGATGACAATTTCTTATTTTGATGAGGTTATATATGAATGTTTCATTGTTAGTAAATATTTTGATAAAGGGGATATGAATGAATAAATTATTTTAGATTTTTGGAAGCATTGGATCTGTGGGTGGTGGATTGGCACTTGGTAAAGAAGGGCCTCTAGTTCATACTGGTGCTTGTATTGCTTCCTTACTGGGACAAGTAAGCAGAGTTTATTTATTTATTTGTTTATTGATTCATTTATTAGTAATTCTAGTTCTCCTAGTTAACAAAAAAGCTATTGTATTTTTTGGGTGGAACTGTGATGTGGTGATCTTTCCAAAAGAAAGTATACTTTGAATGACATTCAGCTAAAAAGCAGATTTTGACACAGTGGCCACTTTTCAATTTATTTGGCATAGCTATGTTAGTAAAGTTTGTATAGGTAGCATAATAGTTACAATGGTGATATATGGAGACATACTTGAAGTAAATTAGTTCAAGATGATTTTGAACATAAAGAATCACTTCAAAAGGTGAATGATGCATGTAAAATAGTATAATAAAATAAATCAAGTAATAAGTTGGAAGAAAATAGTATTATGGTTTACATTATTTGACATCAGGCTTACTTTTTCTTTTTTTAAGTAATGGAGAAGAGGACCACATGTATCTTTAATGATGTCTAAGTTACATGCATGTGATATTCACACCCAATCTTCCACTAACACCATTTTCATGGGATTTGACATCTTCCAAACACACACACACACACATAAGAATCTGTCTTTTCTTGTTTCTTTCAGTTGATTTGCCTTCTTTTCTTGAGTTTTTCTTTGGTACAAAACCTAGAGATTTATGAGTTGTCAATGCAAGAAGTGTTACCTTTTGGTGAGAAAAAAGTATAGTCTTATAAAAGGTTCATCTATAGATATTAGAAACTCAATATTATAGTGATGTAATATGTTTAATAGCTATAGACATGCTTAGGATTTGAAAATGAAAGTGTATTATTCCAAAGGAGAAAACCTGAATATACATCGTATATGTGGAGGACAGAAGGAAAGAAAATAAAATAAATCAATGTAAAAGTAAAAGCATCCATAAATCAAAGGAAATGACATCTATCTATAAATAGTAGCATAGATCTTGATCTTGCTAAACTTTCTTTCCTGTAATATATAATTGGTGAAATATGAAAACTTTGCAAGACAGAGATAATAACTATTGATCTTCATTGTTGGTGAAGGATGTGATATGCTGATGAGAAAATCCACTGAAACATTTATGGACTTTTTCTTTTAGTTGAAATTTAACATATTCAATCTTACTCTTCTGTTTTAAACCTGCTAACATGGTGGTGTTGTTAATTAATGTGATATTCAGGGTGGATCAACAAAATATCATCTGAGTACAAGGTGGCTACAGGTCTTTAAGAGTGACCGTGATCGCCGTGATCTTGTGAGTCATATTTATATTGATTTATGTTCTTGAACATACATAATTTACAGTTTAAGATCTTCACCTATAAATTAACTTCAAGACCATATGAAGAAGCCCTATATAGTATAAACATCATCTAAAACAAAGTGCTTAAAAACCTGAATTATGTGATTTTATGAAGAGAGTAGGTTTGTTTGTTTGTTTTATCTTGCTGTATAGAGTGATTGTGAGATGAGTGTATTCACGTTTGTTGTTTTTTATGAGTTTTGTTTTTGAAAGGTGACATGTGGATGTGCAGCTGGTGTGGCTGCTGCTTTCAGAGCTCCAGTTGGCGGTGTATTATTCGCTCTAGAGGAAGTTACATCCTGGTAAACTTTTCTTTTCCCTCTAATTGTTATATACATATATATATATATATATATATATATATATATATATATAAACATTATATATAATAATAATCGGTTTTTTCTTTTGTACTATTGAAGGTGGAGGAGTCAGCTGATGTGGCGTGTTTTCTTCACTTCTGCAGTTGTGGCTGTTGTAGTGCGTACTGCAATGGGATGGTGTAAGACTGGGAATTGTGGCCATTTTGGTTCTGGAGGTTTCATAATATGGGATTTGTCAGAGTGAGGACCTCATATCATATTATATATCATTTTCCCTTCTCTTTTTAGTTTAAATTAGTAAGTTACTACCCCTGCTTCGTGGGGGGACCGAACTTGCGTAACTACGAAAGGTTAGGGAGCAAATATGCAAATATACGAAAGTCTTGTGGCCAAAGTTTGAAACCCAAAAAGGATAAGCACTAAATTTTCCAATATACAAAAGTCCTGTGGCGAAAGTGTGGAACTCAAAAGTATTGGGACGGAACATGGCAATAAACGAAAGTATAGAGACCAAACCTGGCAATATACGGAAGTCTTGTGGCCAAACTTTGAAACCCAAAAAGGCTAGGGAGTGAAATTGCCAATATAGAAAACTATTGTGGCCAAATCTTTACTATTCACTTCCACTTTCTTATTAGTATATATAATAATTTTAATTATAATCTGATTGTTGGTTTCTCATTAAATTTGATTTAGTGGTCAAGAGGACTACTCATTTGCGGAGTTATTGCCAATGGCTATTATTGGTGTCATAGGAGGCCTCCTTGGTATGTTTTTTTTGATAATTCATTTACTATACGAAAAAAAAGGGTATATTTAAAATCCTTAATTGGAAAATTGTTTTTTTTTTTTTTATATCTCTAGGAGCGTTATTTAACCAGCTTACACTTTATATAACACATTGGCGTCGAAACTATCTACACAAGAAAGGAAACCGAGTCAAAGTAAGTCTTGTCACCTTATAATAACTCCATTGAAGTAAAATTATTTTGGTATTCGGAATATATGATTGGATTTGGATTTGTAATCTTGATTTTTGACTTGTTATTACAGATAATTGAAGCATGTCTTATATCCGTGATAACCTCAGTGATCTCATTTGGGTTGCCTCTTTTTAGAAAATGTAGTGCATGCCCTGACTCAGATGCTTCTATTGAATGTCCTCGTGCACCAGGGATGTATGGGAATTATGTAAATGTAAGGTCATTTTTATTTTATTTTTATACACAATAAAAATAAACTAACTTAAACTAGTGCAAATTTATTTTTAGTATCTGTAAAATTATGTTGTTGAAGTGTATTATGAGTTTAAGCACAAAAATGACTGTTAAGGTGTTCATTTTGATGTTGTTGTTACATTTTTTTTCACACAATAAACAGAAATAAAATAGTGCAAAACTAATGGCTTTGTTTTAATTTCCCCTGATGGGTTTACCCTTTTTTATTTGCAGTTTTTTTGTACCAAGGAAAATGAATACAATGACCTTGCAACCATCTTCTTTAATACTCAGGTCAGTATTTGCTTTTTCTTCTGTTTACATGTTACTCATGTGTTACCTAACCTCATCCATCCCTTGTTTTTTTTTTTGATCTGGATGCAGGATGATGCTATAAGAAATCTATTCAGTGCGAAAACCATTCATGAGTACAGCGCCCAGAGCCTGCTGACCTTTCTGGTATCCCTCACCTCCACTTTTACTTGACATCTATTTCGTGAAAACAAAATAATATTTAATAAATAGCAATTAGGAATAGGATATTTGACATATTGTAGGTAATTTTGTGCATATTGGAATAAGAATTGATTAATTATTGCAGTTATAGTTTTTGGTATTGTGAAAGACAGTTTCTATTTGTTTTGTAGTAGTAACATTTAAAAAAGAAGGGAATTTTAAGTAGAAGAGAAAAAGTAAGCAAACAAACAAATTACAAATGTAAGATTGATGATATACAAACAAATACAATAGTAAGTAAATTAAAAGATTAGAGTGACATCATTGTTAGTTAAATCTGTTATTGTTTTGCATGTGTGTTGCTCCTCCTCAGGTTATGTTCTATGGTTTAGCTGTGGTGACATTTGGTACTGCTGTTCCAGCTGGCCAATTTGTTCCAGGTATAATGATTGGATCTACATATGGACGCCTTGTTGGCATGTTTGTTGTTAGACTCTATGAAAAGCTCAACATTGAAGAAGGAACGTGAGTTCACTTCACTTCACTTCACACACATCTTTTATCTTTTCTTTATAGTTATATCATATATATTTATATTTATATTTATTTCCAGTTGAGAATTTATGATGTTTGAAATGACACCTGACAGATATGCTTTGCTTGGAGCTGCCTCGTTTCTAGGAGGTTCAATGAGAATGACAGTCTCACTTTGTGTTATTATGGTTGAAATTACAAATAATTTAAAGCTCTTACCTCTTATCATGCTTGTTCTCCTCATATCAAAAGTAAGTTTTTTCTTTTATTTTTCTTACAAGTTACAATTAGAATTAGAATTATATTGATGAATATAAAAAGTTTTGAGTTTTGAGTTTTGACCCTTTACCTTCCTTAGGCTGTTGGTGATGCTTTCAATGAAGGTTTATATGAAGAACAGGCCAGATTAAGGGGTATACCTTTACTTGAATCCAGACCCAAAAATTTAATGAGAAAAATGACAGCTAAAGAGGCATGCGGGAATCAAAAGGTTTGTAACTCTGCTGCTCATATGAAAATATCTCACTTGCATCCGAATAAAAAAAAAAAAAAAAAAAAAAACTGCCTGTTTTTTGTGATGGAATCTTTTATTCTTTGGCTAAGGGCTACTATTTTCTTTTTCATTATGATACAAATCTCTTCTTTTTTATTAAGAAAAGAACATCATAATTTAATTTTTAAAAATAACTTTTATATTAGAATCTTATTTGTGTTTTAATGAGTTGTATTATGTTTAATCTTGTGTATCTGTAAATAAAAAGTTCATTTATTATATTCATAATTACATACTGTATAGAGTGGAGTTAAAAACTGTACATACAGTTAAAAAAATTCATTCTATCCCTATTCCACTAAACCAAACATTATGTTTGTTTTTGACATTTGCATGTTTATTTGTTGTACACTTGATAGGTTTGTTACTTCACTCGTGTGGTGAAAGTTGCTGATGTAGCCGCTATTCTGAGGACTAACAGTCACAATGGCTTTCCTGTATGTCTGTCATTTTCCATTTCCTCTTCCCTTAAAGAAAAAAAAAAGTTCAAAGTTACATCTCTACAATAACAATACATGACATTTAGGTTGTGGATCAGTCTCGAAGCGGAGAAACAATGGTCATAGGTCTTATCTTGCGCAGGTATAATTATAATCAGTAAAATCTTAAACCCTAAACAGTTATTTTGAAGAAGTTTATTTTAAATGTTTATATGTTTAATATTTGTGATGCAGTCACTTGTTGGTACTTCTGCAGTCGAAAGCAGATTTTCAGCATAGCCCTCTTGCAGTTGATATGAGAAGCCAATCTATACCCATCAGGTAGTTCATTGGACATTCTAATCTTTTAGGCTGAGAGGGCATTATTTCATTTGATAAGTCTTTTGCATAGATAGACAGTTGATATGAATCTGATTTGCAATTTTCAGGCACAGTCTTAGTGACTTTGTGAAGCCTGTTTCTAGCAAAGGACTATCAATATCTGATATCCATCTAAGTCCAGATGATTTGGAAATGTACATAGATCTAGCCCCCTTTGTCAACCCATCTCCCTATGTTGTCCCTGAAGATATGTCTTTAACCAAGGTATCTCCTTTCTTTTTCTCTTTCTATTATATATCATTTGTTATTGAGGCATCAAAAGTTATAGCAATGAAAATTGTTTTGTATTTGGTAATAGGAAGAAAAGAATATGGAGTTTTGGTTGGTTTCCATTTACATGTGATGTAATAAGTTGTAATTGGTGCAGGTGTATAATCTATTCCGTCAGTTAGGATTGAGGCATATATTTGTAGTTCCACGTGCTTCTCGTGTGATTGGCATGATCACCAGAAAGGACTTGATATTTGAGGTATCTCAATCTAACTTTTGTTTGTGTATGAAGATTCTAATAATAATAATAATAATATACTTATTATTTGAAATTACAACTTTTTATGTGCAGGACAATGATGATTCAGGTTCTGTGGAGCTCCAGTCAACTAGTGTAAGGTCTCTATGATGCCTGCCTGGACTGCATTTCATTACCTTATTGCATATACAGCTGTGAGATTCTGTTCTAACTAAAATCTCTATCACTTTCGGCTCCTAAATCCTCATCTATTATCATTTGCCTCTTTGTGGTAAACTAACTCTACTTCAATTGATTTGTTTATTATATCATCCTACTTTTATCCTTCTTCATGTTATACCATTGTACTTTCTACAATCTAGCCAGTAATAATAACAGCAGTTCTCACTGTTGTAGTCAGGTAGATTTTAATCTTCTAAATTCTAATACAAAAAAGATTTAAAGTGGAATGCCTTAACAAAAAAAACAACGGTGTAATACACACAAATAAACGAAAGGAGTCATTCATTTCATTGTAAGTTGAAACTAACTACTGTGAAAGTAGTCAGTCGCCCATGGTTGATTATATATTGTTTAATTTTGTTGACACAGGGGTCGACATCGAGGAGGCAATAGAGTGAGAACAAGGAATCCAGATGTCGGGCAGGGGCAGGGGCATCCACTACTTAATGGTCTTTTGGAGTAAAGTAACAAACAGCCTACTCACTCATTTTGCATCTACTAATCCTTCTTATTATTCTTTTTGCTAGATTATTATTATTATTATTATTATTATTATAGGTTTCACGAATTCTGTATATATACTTTATACTTTACAAACACCATACTTACATCTGTGTGCCATATAAAAGGTTAGCCACGAACATGAAGGAGACTCTTCCACTCTTTAGTTTCTGTATTCACAATAATAATAATAATAATGAAACAACTTTCTCTTCTGAGTGGTGACATTCTATGTTCTGATATCTGAGGGATAAACAGGAACACGTGTATCTGTGTATTGACTATATTGAGGTAAGGTGAGTGTGGGAGTTTTATTTTCGATGTGGCTTGGGCTTTTTAGGCACTTGTGTTGGGTTGAGTTGAGTTGAGTTGGTTCTTATTATTCAAACTCAAACTAGCGGACTAATGGGTTGCTGTGGGTGATTGTGATTTGAAGTGAGATATAGAAAACATGAAGTTATGTTCAAATCAATTGAGGTTATATGCTATCATTGGATTCGGTTGATGTATGTTTTATAGTGAATATTATAGCGTTTTAGATTTAGAAATAAATAATTACGTGGAAGCATTAGAAATATAGCTAATGGGGATGTGTGTTTTTAAAATGAATATTATAGAGAAATTTATTAAACTTACCATCTTAAATAAGCTATTTAAAGAGAAGAATTATTTTTTTTCCAGCTTTTGAAAATTGACTATCTTCAACATATTTTGGAAAGTTTTTTAAATTTTAGAATTTTTTTCTTTTTGTTTTTTTTAAGAAATCTCTATTTATATTAGAAATGTTCACTTTGAAATGTTTAATATCATTGTTTTTTAAACAAATGTTGAATTTTACAATATTGATATGGTTCTTGTTTATTATGTTTGTTTGACTTTTTGTTAGAAACTAGTAAAAAAAATCTTCAATTTCAGAAATTTTCAATGTATTTAATTTTTTTTTTCTAACTTCGATTTGAGTTTCTATAATTTAGTTTCAATGTTTTTGGATAATCATTTGATTTTTTTGTTTTTTTTTTTTGTTGAAAACCATTCGATTTTGGGAAATTTTGGTTTCTGTGTGAGAGCAACTTTCAACCAAACACTGTGTGAGAGTGCAACTTTCAACCAAACACATGAATATTTTCTATAAATTAATCTAAAAAATATTAAATATTTATCGGTATTAAGTCGGTTTTGTTTATTCGGTTGTTTTTTATATAAGTCCACCCACAAAAATGGTTTTTCAAAAAAAACAAAAATCATTAAAAAAAAACCTAAACCTAGTCAAAGTAATCAAATATATAAAAAAAATTATTGTGAAAACAAATGAGCCATTAAAAAAAAGCACACACAAAAATAGAGAAAAAAAAAAACAAGAAACATAATGCTATCTTTAACAAATTTTCTTGAGCAAAAAAAAAAAAAAAAAAAAAAAGTATAAAAATAAAAACACCATGTTTTGCCAAAAATTTGGTCTAACCAACAGTTTTTAAAATTATCTTTTTGACCGATATTTGCATTTAATAATAATCGCAATAGAACTTTTATAAAAATGAGTGATTTTTTATTACAAATTAAAATTTTGTGGTTATAATGATAAAAAAATGATAGAATATAATGTTTTTATGTTATTAGCCTGAATTTCACATATGTTTTTGTTAAACATGAAAATATTATATTTTTCCAATCCGAAATCTAAATAACATATTTGCCATTCTTAACTTTAAAAATATTGTATTACCTAAATTATTTTTTTCAACAATTTTCATATTTCTTAATCATTTTAATTTTACAAAAAGAAGTTGCCCTTAAATAACAAAACCCTTTTGACATAAAATGGATCGACCATATTATCCTTAACTATCCTAACACTCTGAGAGTAGGTCTAATCACGTAGATTGAGGATACGACCTACACATTCAGTATACACACAGATAAAGACGATCGCATATTTTAAGCACGAAACTTCAAAATGTTTCAAACATACAAGATGAGATCACCGAAAGCAAACCAGTTGATGAAGGACTTTTCAAATTTCATAAATTGGATAAACTAGAAGGATCTTTTATGGAAAATAAGAAAAAGCATAGGGTTCCAACTTCAATCAGCTAACAACAGCCTACCATGAGCCATTTTGTTTAAAAATTTGCATCTCAACAACATTTGTGTAACACCTAGTTCCCATAATAAATAGGTTTAGGACATCAAGAAGTCAAAGACATGTTTTTTTTTTTTTTTTTGGGTAAAATCGTGTGTCATGACGTGGCCATATAGAGGTCATGACATGGCTAGTGAGTAAATGAAAATGCAGATTTAACTGAGCTCACGATGTGAGACACAAGTGCTCACGATGTAAGATCGGCTGCAACCAAAGCCCTTTATCTTTTAGGGGCTCTTTCGTATTTAAACCCCATAAACTTCATTTTAGGGTTCATTACAACCTCCTTCATCCTCAAACACAAAAAAACCTAACCCTAGCCTCTCATTGTGATTCTTGAGCTTTTGGTATCTTGAAGAAGAAGTGATCACCTTTGGAGCATAGATCCAGTTTGGAAGCATCATTTACATCTTCTAGCAACATCTTTGGACCTTTGTGAGTAACCAAGATTCAAGCTTTATGATTCCTTGTTGCTAGTTATAAGGTTTTATGCATGATTATCCATGGTTAGATGTGTTAGAGTGTTGATACTCCATAAATTTATCAACTTTATGGGTCTTTAGAGTCCCTTGGTGATCATATGTGGTGGATCTGAAGTTTGGGTGATATTTGAGCTCATGCTTGTGGTTTTGACTTCCTTTTCTTCATAAATGCCCTAATTTGATCTTAAGTCTTGCATTGGACAAGCAAGACCTTAAAGCATCGATTTTTATGGTTTTTGGGATGTTAGGAAACCTTCTGAGGAAGTGGATTAGTTACTTAATGGATAAAGGGGCTTTATTCATCAAAATGACATTCAGACAATTCTCATGACGTGAGACTATGCTTGTTACGTCATCAGGATCAAATCATAACTATTTTGCCTTTTAGTGGCTCACGATATGACCAATAGAGTGTTACTTCGTAAGAGGTTATTGACTGTTGACTGTTGACTTTTTGACCAGTTTGACTTTGGTTCAAACATAAAGGATTTGGGCTGTTAATTAAGATTCTTCCATGTTATGGTGCCAGAGGGCTCGTGGGAGAAAGTAGTACAGAGAAAGGAAACACGTCAGAATGTTTCTAGGTTCTTCGTTTCAGGTGAGTTTTCCTCACTATACCCGTGGGTCGAAGGCATAAATGTCTGCTGACTAGTTGTGGTTATCGTTTAGTGGAGGGATGCCCTAGGGTCTGTATGTAGTCACGTAGAATAGACTGATGACTTTTGATATGGGATTTCTTTTCCGTTCCTTGTTTGGTTGTGGCTCTAGAGTAGGATCATTTGTCCGGGTGTCTATCTCACCTCTGGATACATATGGCTACGCATTCCTTGAAGATTTGGTTATGTGTCCTTGTGTATAGGATGTTGATGTGCTGTAGTGAGTTGTTATATATATATATATATATCCTTGTGTGTTAGCATGCAACAATAGTGGTATGCTGGTAAAGTACCAGTAGGGTGGTTATCGTCTAGTGGAATGTCGTAGGGGCTGTATGTAGCCACGTAGGATAGCCTGAGAACTCTTGATCTAGGCTTTTGTAACGCCTAGATCCCTGGTAACTAATTAAATATTATTTAATCATTTTCACAAGGCAACTCGACGAGTTGGTAGCCCCAAACTCGTTGAGTAGAGATAGAGAGGGACGCGGGGTTTGAAGTCTACTCGACAAGTTGGGAAGCCTCGAATCGACGAGTAGGATTGCCATAATGAAACCCTAATTTTAAGGGTTTGTCACCCTATTTAAAGAACATAACACCCCTTTGTGGCCTCCCTTATTGTCTCCTATTGTCCAGAAAACCCTAATCAGTGAGCTTGAGCTTTGTGTGAGTGTAGGAACCATTTTGAGTGATTTGGTGTGATTTGAAGCTTGTGAGAAGCAAAAGAAGAAGCTAGAGGACTTCAAGAGAAGGTTGTAGATCCAAAAGCAACATCACATTTCCTTCATTTTCCGGTAATCAAGTCCATACCTTGGCCATTTGTTTTCTAGATCTTCTTATGGGGTAGTTGGGGCATTTTAGAGTTCATGTTGGAACCATTCATGAGTATAAGCATGAGTTGGGGTATCTTCTGCAGTTCTAGGTCCTTGAGGGACTCCATGGCATAAACGTGCCAACTTTATGGCCATGGGAGTCCCATGCACATTATGAGTCACCTTTTTGGACATTTTGAGCTAAAAACCCCATGCATGCATGTAAAGTTGGAAACTTTACGTGACATAAGGACCTTAGGGGTCTAGATCTATGTTTTGCAGGCAATGAACCCAACTAGAATCGACTGAATGGATTAAGATCTTGGGGGACTCGACGAGTTGTTCATGCGATTTGGTGAGCCGGTTCGCGGTTCCCCATCTTTTTTTGTTAATGAATGAACTCGTTGAGTATAGGAGATGACTCAACGAGCTGGACATAGTTTTGGACACGGAGTATGAAGAACTCGATGAGTCCAAGGAAGGACTCGATAGGTTGAGACGGGTTGTCCCGATTCTGAGTAAGCAGAACTCGACGAGTCAGAGGATGACTCGATGAGTTGACTCGCTTAATTGCGACTATGAGTGGACAAAGCACTCGACAAGTTGGGGGAATAAATCGGCTAGTTGGATCGTGATTTTAGGGTTCTTGATTAGCAGAACTTGGTGAGTTGATAGACCAACTTGGCGAGTTGAGTGAATTAGAATGTTGACTATGACCACGGGTAAAATGGTCATTTTACCGTGTGAAAGATTATCATATTTTGACTATGTTTTTTGTGTTGATGATAGACGGGGAGTCATTGGAGCAGCCATCAGAGATTCCTCACATGAAAATTCAGGAGACAACTTGAGATGTGAGTTTTCCTCCAGTAGGAAAGAGTTGAAGGCACCAATGCCGACCCGTTTATGTATGTTAGCGTATACCGGATGTAGGTCCGATGCCGGGGTTAGCCCGATGTAGATTATATATTTCTGGACTTCAGTCCGATGCTAGGGCAAGCCCGAGGAATGTTTGTATGCTTAATATCTTCTTGATTTTTGCATGTGTTTGCTTATGTTTTCCGGACTTCGGTCTGATGTCGGGGCAAACCTGAGGAATGTTTAGCTTATATGTTATGTGATATGTGTTCCAGACTTCGGTCCGATACCGGGGCAATCCCGAGGTATGTTTAGCTTATATGTTATGTGTTATGTGTTCCGGACTTTGGTCCGATGCCTGGGAAAGCCCGAGGAATGTTTATATGTTTATGTTTTTGTGTTTATGTTATATGCTTGTTGATATGTTATATGTGTACCAGACTTCGGCCCGATTCCGGGTGGGGCCCAATGTCGGATTCGTCTGATGCCGTACGGGGCCTGATGTAGTGGGCAAGGCCCAATGTATGCTTTTATGTGATTATTTGTATGGTATGTGGTAGTTTGGGGAGACTCACTAAGCTTCATGCTTAAAGTTTTTAGTTTTGGTTTCAGGTACTCCCGGTAGAAAGGGGAAGAGCTCGGGATGACTGGATGTAATGCCTAGCACCCGATACGTATTTTTAATATTAGTTTTTGCATTTTTATACTGGGACTCGACGAGTTGAGGTCCCAAACTCGTCGAGTAGGGGCGAGTCTTGGACGTGGGTGGAAGGGTCTACTCAACGAGTTGGGAACCCCGAATCGACGAGTGGATCTGTTTGAATGAAACACTAAATCTTAGGGTTTGCACCCTATTTAAACAACTTATATGGTCTCCACTCTAGCCTTCATCACCCTCAAACCCTATTCTCGAAACCCTAATCAGTTTGTGAGTGTTCTTGAGCTTTTTGTGCCATTTTATGTGTTTTTCAAGCTTGAGAAGAAAGAGGAAGCTTGGGAGATCAAGAGGAAACAAGTAGATCCAGAGATTTTGTCACATTCCTAGCTTATTTGAGGTATAAATTATGTACCTTGTTCATTCATTCATTAGATCTCTCCATGGGGTAGTTTAGGGCCATTTGGAGCTTATTATGGAACCATTTATGGATACAAGCTTGTTTTGGTGTTAGGACTTCGGATCCAGAGTCTTAGAGGGACTCCATGGCATAAAGGTGCCAACTTTATGGCCATGGGAGTCCAATGCATCTTATGGAACACTTTTTAGGATTTTATGAGCTAGTTAACCCATGTATGCACGTAAACTTTGTAACCTTACATGCTATATCGATCCTAGGAGGTCAGATCTATGATCTGGATTCATTAAGCCCGACTAAAATCGACTGGATAGACTTAAACTTTGGGGGACTCGACGAGTCGTTCATAGGACTCGGCGAGTGGGGTCATGGATCCCCAACCTTTTCTGTTTCTGTGCAATTTGGTTGAGTCTAGAAGAGGACTCAACAAGATGGATGTGAATGTGGATTTGAAGATCAAAGAACTCGACGAGTTCAAGGATGAACTCAGCGAGTCACGAGCAAAAGGTCTCGATTATGTATGAAGGAGAACTCGACGAGTTCTTGAAAGACTCGACGAGTTGGTGAACCAACTCGGCAAGTTGAGTCAACCAGATGTTGCCTTTGACTAAGGTGTTGACCTTGACTTTGACTTTGACATGAGTTGACCCTTGAAAGGGTCATGAGCATGAAATGGTAATTAAGGAAGTTTGTTATGTGTAGGAGTTTGAGAGGAGTTGATCACATTGTCGAGGACAGTTCAGTTACTACACGACATTGAGGTGAGTTACCTTCCAGTAGAAGTAGGTCTAAGGCACCAAGGCCAGCCCACTAGTAAGAGTTATAATAGAGGTACTGTCTTCATGATAATTATATGGCTTGTGGTTATTTGTTATGATTATGTGCTGGTATGATATGATGTTATGTGATAGTAGGTAGTAGGGGGAATAATCCTCGTGTTACGGTCATAAGGGCCGAAGGGTAGACTAGGCACCCCAGATATGCCCGACAATATGTTTATGCTATGTTATTATGTGGTAGTAGTAGGGGATGAAATAGTCCCTGTGGCCAGTTGAGATAAACTGGAGGGTAGTTCGACACCCTAGAATTGCCAGGCAGGGTAGGTCGGTACCCTAAATTGCTAGACAGGGTAGGTTGGCACCCCAAAATTGCCTGACAGGGTAGGCCGGGCACCCCAGAATTGCCTGGCAGTATCTTTGTTATGTGGTATTATGGGGAAACTCACTAATGTTTGTGCTTACAGTTTTCAGGTACCTCTTCATCGAAGGGGAAGGAGCTGGCACGGTAGCAACACATCACACACACACACAGGATTTTCGCATTATGAGATTCTTGGGATTGTACTATGACATTGTTACTATTTTTATGATATGATTTTGAGACATGTGGTTATGGTTTTTTATGAAATGATGTGACTTGATGATGTTTTCTTATGATTGTTTTTGCAAATCGTTTTATCAAAATGAAATTCTTGGTCTTGAAAATTGGGATGTTACAAGTTGGTATCAGAGCCTTTGTTTGAGGGATTCAGACACACTTTCGGGAGTGTCTGAACTCAAATCGAGGGTTTGAAAGATTTTCACAAGAAAATAGTTATTCCAAAAGTTAAAGCAAAGAGTTTTGAGAAAGAACAAGGTGTGTGATGCGTGCAACCGACTGAGCTCAAGTAAGTTTTCCCCAAGACACCGATACATTTTATGTTATGATATGATATGATTATGAGAACTACATGCTAGATTAGGGCTAAGGATCTAGGAAGATGCCTGATATGCCTGTTATATGTGCTTATTAAGCCGCATGATAGTACTAATTAGTCAGTGATATGATAGCCTGGATAGGATATGCTTGGTTTGGATTACTCAATGCTAGAATGCTTCTTGCTTTAAGCTATTAGGAGTTCTAGCTATCTTTAGTTAACTAGTAAACGAATACATTACATTACATATTGCGAGGACTAAATAATTTCAGAAGGTTAGGTCTAGCCCTATTTCACAACTCTTGTCTGAGTCCAACCGTTGTAGGGTAGGACCTCTCATTCGAAGAATTATATGGTATTAGTAATATGTAATAGTATTCGCAAGCTAGTTAGGTAAAGGTAACAGAGACTTCTTATGCAAATGATGGCGGAGAGTGAGTCAGAGAGTTAACCTAGGGTAAGCCTAGGATGAGATTAGCACAAAGTACAACAGTAGTAGAGAGGACTTGGTGAAGTCAAAGCAATCCTTGAAGAAAGTACAGATAGATAAGGAAGGTAGTATAGGCCCGTACTATTGAAAGCAGAGGATCCGTAATCGAGTCAAGGAGGGCCAAGATAGAACCAGGGAACTTGTAGAGTGTGTGAGACCTCTCGAGATTATGTATGACCCTGACACTTATGTGTTTTGTTTCAGAATGGTGGTGATTACGTGTCACGGAGCAGGTGGATTGGGATCAGGGTCAGGATCAGGTTCGGGTTCAGGTTTCGAGCCAGTTGATAAGGAACTACGCGAGTTCATCACGTCTGAGATAACGAGAGGCATCCTTGAGTTGACCCCGGTGATTTTTGGGTCGATCAAGGAAGGGATTATCGACCTGACAGAGGATCGCCTCAGGGTGTTCAGGAGTGACATGGCATCTGGCCAGGCAGGGACACACACACTCTCCTTCAAGGACTTTAGGGGATGTGGTGTGCCTGACTTCCACGTGGTGAAGGACCCCATTGTTAAGGACTTCAAGGGATGTGCATACTTCCACAGGGTGAAGGACCCCATTGTTGCCAGGAGGTGGATTGCAGATATGGAGTTTGCTCAGTTCAACAGCTTCTTCCTTGAGGGGTCGAAGATCCGACATGCTGCAGGTTGTTTGAGGGATAGAGTTAGAGATTGGTGGGAGTCAGTTAGGGATTCACTTGGGGCCTCAACCATTAAGGCTATGACTTGGTTAGATTTCGTGGCCAGGGTTAGGGCTGAGTTTGCACTGGCTGTGGAGCTTCAGCAGCTGCCCAGGGAGTTTCTTGACATGAGATAGACTACTTAGACGGTGACATAGATTATCGCCAAGTTCCAGGAGAGGGCCTTAGTGGTGCCTCAGTACGCATGGGATGGGAAGATGCGGAAGACCCGCTACAACGACATGTTGAGGGCTGACATTCGGAAACATGTCAGCTAATCAGCATTCCCCACATCGAAGGACATGATTGCGAGGGAAACAGAGAGGGATATTGATATAGACCACCTCAGAAAGAGGAAGGCAGGGGATGGTCATGTTATTGGGGTTTCGAGGAAGAAACCCAAGGGATCCGACACTAGGTCGAAGGGCCAGTCGAGCCAGATTCACTTTAGGAAATACGGAAGGCCGCATGAGGGAGTTTGTAGATTGGGATCATTGGGCTGTTACAAGTGCGGCAAGATCGGGCACTTTAGCAAGGATTGTACTGCCCCTACCCCCACATTCCAGACATCAGACCTGATTTGCTTCCATTGCAATCAGAAGGCTATAAAAAGGCCGATTACCCGAGACTAGTATTAGCAGCGCCAGTAGCGGCACTAGCTCCAGCGACCTTGCGGATTACGCATGGCCGACAGGGCAAGACAGATGCTCCAGTGGTGAGGAGCCGAGCCTTCCAGTTGACAGTTGAGGAGGCACGTACTGCACCCGATGTGGTGACGGGTATGTTTTCTTCTCCCTAACTTTTATTACATGTCAGTTATGATATTTATGTATATGTTTTATGTGTTGCTTAGGATCGTTCCATGTGAATGGTATCCCAGTCCATGTGTTATCCGATTCGGGGGCTACCCAATCATTTGTCTCTCTTGCACTTAGCAAGAGGTTCCCTGAGTCTTCGGGCATGTTGGATTGCCCTATAGAGGTTAAGATTGCCGACGACCGATCAGTACGGGCATCAGAGGTTTTCAAAGATTGTGTTTTGAGGCTTTATGAGGAGCGCTACCTAGTGGATTTGGTTCCCATTCTGCTACGTGGGAACAAGGGTATCATAGGTATAGACTGGTTGATCCCTACTGGGGCGGTGATCAACTGCACGTATCAGTTGGTACGAGTCAGGACCCCAAGTGGGGAAGAGCTGGTGATTCAGGGCGAGAGACAGCAACATGGACCAACTATGTGTTTAGCAACAAGGGCTAGGCACTACCTACATCAAGGTTGCACAGGGTATGTTGCATACATTATGTATACCCGAGAGACAGGTAAGGCGGCTATGAGTGATGTAACACCTGTTCCAGGTATTACTTAATTTATTTAAGATCTAGGGTTTTGGTGTGTGGACTCATCGAGTTGGGAGTCCAACTCGTCGAGTAGAGCGCATTTTAAGGACGTGGGATCTACACCCTACTCGACAAGCTGGAAGGCTAACTCAACGAGTAGGTGCTGTAATGATAAAATCCTAATTTTAGGGTTTGTACCCTATATAATCTCCTTAAGAGCCTTGAGGCTGACCTCCCATCATCCTCTAAACCCTAAGAATGTATGCGCTAACCCTAATCCTCATTCTCTTCCATTTTGTGAACTAGAGTGACTTTTGAATTTTAAGAAGAAGGAGATATTAAGAAGATCCAACAAACCAAGCATACATCCTTGAGCTTGACCATCTTGTGGACTGCTGTAAGCCTTCAAGACTCGATTTTTATCACATAATATGGCTAGACGATCTTGAGTTTACTCTTCATTTCCTATCCTTCTTGTTGATTGCATGCATGGGGTTCATAAAGTTTGCAACTTTATGAATCTCCAAGGAAAAATGGTCCCAAGGTGGGCTAGATCTGGCCTTTGGGCGAGCAAGGACACAATGCAAGGGTTTTTAGGGCATGTTTCCCTATTTTTGGCCATTTTGACCTATGGACATGCATTGGACATGCATTTCCATAAAGCCTCCATATTTGGTACGTTTTGAGGACTAGAAACTTTTCTGGAAAGGGGGGATTTCAGATCCTTAGAGTTTTGGACCATATGGTAAAGCTTTAGAGCTGTCCAACCTTTGATAAGGGTCTTAGAGCATTGGCAGAGTTTTCATACAACAACAGTTATCATGACAATATCGACCGACCACCATTCAATATGTTGTACGGTCGAAGGTGCAGGACCCCGATTTGTTGGGACGAGGTTGGGAACCGGGTCATGGGGAGCACTAAGGTAGTGCTCAAGACTACCGGGTTGATCCAACAGGCGCGTGACCGGTTTCAGGTCACGCAGAGCCACCAGAAAAGTTATGCTGACCGACGGAGATCAGATATTGAGTTCCAGGTGGGGGAATTTGTGTTACTGAAAGTGTTGCCTTGGAAGGGGGTTATCAGGTTTCGGAAGAGGGGCAATTTAGGACCCCAATATATAGGCCCATTTAGGATTTGGCCCAGGTGGGCAAGGTAGAATGTTGAATAAACCTGCCAGATGAGCTTAGACATATTCACAATACCTTCCATGTGTCACAGCTTCGGAACTGTGTCACTGATGAGACCGCAGTCGTTTCGCTGGAAGACATCCAGGTGGACGAGAGCTTGAACTACATCGAGAGGCATGTTGCCATCTTGGATATGAAGACTGAGGTTCTTAGGATCAAGGAAGTAAATTTGGTAAAGGTGCAATGACAACATCGTAGGGGCTCCGAGTGGACTTGGGAACCAAAGGACGAGATGCGAGATCACTACCTGAATTTGTTTAGATCAGCATACTTCGAGGATGAAGTCTAGTTCAAGTGGGGGAGACTTATAACACCTGTTCCAGGTATTACTTAATTTTTTTAAGATCTAGGGTTTTGGTGTGTGGACTCGGTGAGTTGGGAGTCCAACTCGTTGAGTAGAGGGAATTTCAAGGACGCGAGATCTACACCCTACTCGACGATCTGGAAGGCCGACTCGATGAGTAGGCATTGTAATGATAAAACCCTAATTTTAGGGTTTTCACCCTATATAATCTCCTTAAGAGCCTTAAGGCTGACCTCCCATCAGCCTCTAAACCCTAAGAATGTATGCGCTAACCCTAATCCTCATTCTCTTCCATTTTGTGAACTAGAGTGACTTTTGAATTTTAAGAAGAAGGAGATATTAAGAAGATCCAGCAAACCAAGCACACATTCTTGAGCTTGACCATCTTGTGGAATGCTGTAAGTCTTCAAGACTCGATTTTTATCACAGAATATGGCTAGATCTTGAGTTTACTCTTTATTTCCTACCCTTGTTGTTGATTGCATGCATGGGGTTCATAAAGTTTGCAACTTTATGAATCTCCAAGGAAAAATGGTCCCAAGGTGGGCTAGATCTGGACTTTGGGCGAGCAAGGACACAATGCAAGGGTTTTTAGGGCATATTTCCCTATTTTTGGCCATTTTGACCTATGGACATGCATTGGACATGCATTTCCATAAATACTCCATATTTGGTATGTTTTGAGGACTAGAAACTTTTATGGAAAGGAGAATTTCAAATCCCTAGATTTTAGACCATATGGCAAAGATTTGGAGCTTTCCAACCTTTGATTGGGGCCTTAGAGCAGTTGGAACGGTTCTAGAGGGTAAAGTTGGAAACTTTATCCTTCTAGACACCTTAGGGCTTCGGATCTAAGCCCTGGAGTCCCTGGATTCGGTGTATCATCACAACAAGCAAACAGGAAGGGGGACTCGACGAGTTGCCATAGCAACTTGACGAGTCGGATCAGGTTTCCTCGCCTTCTGAATATTAAGTGAACTCATCGAGTTGATGAAACAACTCGGCGAGTTGGCTAGGGTATGATTAGGTTGTCTGGACTCGGTAGGAACTCGAAGAGTCGCTAGATGAACTCGATGAGTTGAGGTCAACATGGACTATTGACTTTGACTGTTGACCAAGGTTGACCAGGGTTGACCTTGAGGGTAATTCTGTGATTATGAAAAGTTTATCTTATGATGCTTACAAGTAGTTGGGTTGGAGCAGCACGTGGGACATATTTGGTTCTAGCTTGTAAGTTCAGCATTCGAGAGTGGCGAGTCTTTTCACCATACCAATGGGTCTAAGGTACCAAGGCCGGTCCATTTTATGTTATGTGGTACACTAGCGTTGGTAGAGATATGTGGTATGATAGTTAGCTTTATGCTAAATAGTATGCCAGTGATTGAATGTTATTGCATGGAAGATCCTGGGGAGAGCCCGTGTCAGTTGGATATAAGGCTATGTGGGGTAGCCCATGGTATTCCTAGGAAAAGACCATGTGGGGTATCCCATGACACGATGGTATAAGACCCTGGGGGGAGCCCACGGCATCCTTACAGGTTTATGTATGTGTATGTAGTATGTTAGACACTTCTGTGATATGATATGCTAAGTTGATTTGTATGTTTTTGCATGAAAGACTGTGATATCCCCAATTTCACGGCCAGAAAAGACCGATTTGTTTATGCTATGTTTTATAAAATCAGAGTAATCGTTTAAAGAAAATTGTTACAGAATTTGTTCCCAAAACAAAATATGATAAGAATTTATCAAAGCATTTCTTAAAGAAATGTATTTTCATTATATAGCAAAATCTCAGGATGTCATGTTCCGATACAGACACATAAGCATAAACAGAACTTACATTTATTTACACTAATGATTTACATCTCCTTTAATATCTCAGTGAAATATGTCTTCGTATTGATACCTATGATACAAAGAAAACTGAGTGGGTCAGACTTGAGAGCCTGGTGAGCATATATGGTTTTCGACTCACAATAAAATAAGTATTATATTCAACCATCAAACAATCAACCCAATTATTCATCCCTATTATCTTCTTTATTTCTCGAGGTTTTAGCCTAAGAATTCTACTATCCTTCATTCATTCATTCCTAAGAATTGACCTAAGGAATTGGCACAAAATCCATTGCTACATAAGGCGCATCTACCAACATCATCCTTTAAGCGCTTCTGCCAGGATTACGTCATACACTCTGAGGCACGACTGTCAAGTTAATGACATTCTCTTTTAGGCGCATCTGCCGACATTATCCTATAAGCGCATCTGCCAGGATTATCCTATAAGCGCATCTGCTAGTATTATGACATTCTCTATTTGGAGCATCTACCAATATTATTCTTAAGCGCATCTGCTAGTATTATGACATTCTCTAATTGGTGCATCTGCCAATATCATTCCTAATCATCTTTCATACCTCACCATTTTATCACACACCAACTATCTCATCTACCCATGTTCTACCCAACATATTTGTAGATATAAAATACATATACAGTTTAACTCATTTAAAAACTATATAAAACATCAATTCCACACTCATCTCAAATAAACAACAATATATACACATAGCATGTATTTCATAGAAAATACTTCATATTTATGTGTTAGAAGAGAGTGACTACACACTCACCCAAAACATATACTTAATACATTCAAACAATACTTGTATTAAAATTGTGTTTATGAAAGGGACTATACACTCACTTCAAATAAACAACAATATATATATATATATATATATATATATATATATATATATATATATATATATATACACACACACATATAACACGTATTTCAAAGCAAATCCTTCATATTTATGTGTTAGAATAAAATAACCACAAACTCACTTGATCAGAAGATGACCGGACAACGCTACGGCTTGTAGAAGTAGTATTCTTTGGTGAAACCAGGAGATCTTCACAAAAACCGGGCTTCTCGCGGGCAGAGTTTGTGGTTTTGATGGTCCTAAGACCACCTCCAACCCACTTCCATACCCCCTCCACCCCTCACCCCCCACCCTCTAAAAAATAGGGTAAATAATGTTTCATCTCCAACCCTACTCCATTTTTTATACTATTTTTTATCTTAAAATGTATAATCCTAATATATTCCATTCTTCCAACGTACATAGATTGTCAAACACACAATTTCTACTAATTTGGTTTTAACAAATATATAATCTATATTTTTTTCAATACAATAATATTAAATAAATAAGATTATATTTATAACACAGTTATAAGCTTTTGTAAAATACATTATCGTTTTTTTAAAATTTCAATATATATATATATATATATATATATATATATATATATATATATATATAACTTTTTATATGAATTTGATTAAAAAAAATAAACTTTATATTTATAATTAATTGATATAATTTAATATATAACAAAAGATTATAAGTATTAAAATTACATTTAAATTATAATTAGTAGGTAAAAATAAACTAGAAATATATAAACATATAAACAGAGGGACTAAAACCGGCAACGCAAAGTTCATCTTCATTTTGGAAGAAATAAATAGTATAATACTATATTTGGTGTAATACTATTCATATGCACCAAAATAAGGGAATAAAAAAATAGGGGAAAATTGATAATGGAAGTGGGTTGGAGATGCTCTAATGCAAAATTGAAAGCATTTGCACTATCTGTTTCAAGATGTTTGAGGACATTATTTGATTTTAATTGATGTTCAATATAAACCTTTAATAAATAGAAATCTCATCTTTTTAAGTATATTTGACGACAAGGGTTACATTTTTCCAGGTGGAAATGGTGTTTTGAAGATCATGAAAGGGTCACGAGTTGTGATTAAATTCAATTTGAGGAAGACTATAAGACTTTACTATGTTTGATGATCTACCATTATATGTTTCTTATTAGTGATTTTAGTATCACCATGTCATTTTATGTAACTGAAACTAACATGTCAGTTAAGAGGCTTCATAATTTGTATTTTAATATATGCACGGGTTCGTATGAAGGGTACGTGTGTATAATATCAAATTAGAAGTCAGTTCGACTACATGTCGGGGGTCCGAGGTTTCCAAAGGGGCGGCGCGCCAAAGCCCCTTTGGCAGGGTCTAGGGGCAGTGCCCCTAGCCCGGTCCAAGGGGAAGCGCCCCAAAAACTCTTCGAAAAATACATATGGGAACATAGTGGGAAAAACAAATTCTTGATGGTGATTATGGTAAAACTGACGAAATTTGTCAGTTTTGGAAACCCTAAATCCTCATTAATATCCGGATTACCTTGACTTGCTTTCAAAGGAACTGATGACGATTCAACCCTAATGAAACCCTAATCTCGTTTATTATATATAAACGATTCTTCCTTTTAGAAGGGAGACACGAATATTAGCTCTCGTTTTCTTCAAACTCTCACAGAATCTTTCTAGCAATTTGGCTTACAATTTCTGTGCTTAGAATCGTAAGTGTCCACTTGGATTATCGTAGGTTGAATTTCTTGCAATCCAAACATAGGGTACAAATATCAGTTCGAAAAGTGTTCTCACAATCCAAGTTGGTATCCAGATCTCCACTAAAAACCCTATTATTTCCAACCATTCTAAATCTACAATTTTACCACCTCTCCCCTAGTTCAATGATTCGGTTTTAACAAAGTCAATTCCGAATGCGAAATTTGAACTTTGTTTGGAAATTGGTATAAGTTAAATCCTTAGGGAATTTTGAACATTATATATATATATATATATATATATATATATATATATATATATATATATATATATATATATATATATATATATATATGTTGGTGATGGTTGGATGTTATGTTGAGTATTGGTTTCATTCCAAGGTAGAGTTTGTTGAAGATGCTCCAAATAACTAATCTTACATGCATGAGATTTATTGTTTGGCAACACTTTCCAGAAAGTTTTAATAAAAGGGTGTTGATATATATATATATATATATATATATATATATATATATATATATATATATATATATATATATATATATATTTTGTCTGTTAAGACATGAACGCTTGAACTGACATGTAAAATAATAAAAATACAACTGACAATATGATTTTGATGTTTGAAAGATATGTTCGATTAAAGTGATGAGTTACAAAAAACATGATCTAGATCTAAGTCTAAATAAATAACTCAAATCACAACTCTCAATGATTACATCTACAAATGATAGGACAATGTCTATATATAGGTGTGTATACAAGTCTCTCACTCAAGTCATAAGCTACAAACACACCTCCCTAATTAGGTGTTCTAAGCCTCCTCTAGTTATCATTCATATAGAACTTTGTATCCAACATTCTCTTCCTCAAATATCAGAATAGATGACGAGACCCTAAAATCCAAATAAGCTACTAGTGAATAAGAAATTCGAAAGTGACATCGTAGTGAGAAGCAAGGACGAAGAAATTCACAAACTTAAAGATTCGATAGTCAAACAGGCATCAATGGGCTATAGTATATATAACAATGTAAAAAACTCTCTGAATAGAATGATCAACCCAAGTATCCAAAATAATTCAAAAAAATATAGCTTTATATATAAATCTTCTAACCAAACTTTAGTCGACGAGGGGACGTCACTCAATAAAATATAATTACCTTTATTTTATTTATTTATTATTATTATTATTATTATTATTATTATTATTATTATTATTATTATTTTTTGGATTTTAAGTAACAAAAACAGAGTTCGTGTGCTATAAAATAAGGAAAGATCGGTGTATTTTTTTTAAAACATATCATTACTATCTTGAATGGTGGAAGTTTACACGTAGTATAAGCATTAAAGATATGATAAAAAAATTCCATCAACGAAAAGAATATTCGTCTTTGAAGTGCCCACTTCGCTGTCAGTTGCATTACACTGAAAACACTTGATAAAAGACCAATTTATGAAAACATTGAATATAGAACATACAAGAGAAATATGACATGTTATAAGTTAGGGGTAATAATTATTTTTATAATAAAACTATATATTTTTATACTAATTTATGTAACCCAATAACTTTTATCAGTTAATATAATTCTAATTTAATTTGTTACTAACCTTTTATTAGTTTCTGTAACAAAGTTGATTTCTTGTTAACTTGTGGAGAAATAAATTGATAGATCATTGTTAATAACATGAAACAGGACCCCGGAAATTTATAACAAAATTATATTGCTAAAATTTTTGCTAAAACATATAATTTCGTTTTCTAAATAAACACAAGGCTCTTTTATATGCACATTTTTTAGTATGATAGAGTTTTTATTGTCTTAAAAAAATATTAGTATGATGTTTGAATGAAAGTCCCATATGACCTAAATTCTACAATTGAATATCATATGGATTTGTGGTTGGAAATTGATGCAAGTTTTTTTTTTTTTTTAAATTGTTGTTATTGTGCCGCATTTCGAAAATTCACATAAAACCCCAGCATCAAAGTATTATGTTGATTTGTTGACATCTTTAAACATTGAAAATCCTATACATATAGTAAACTAGGAGCAACACGTTAGTGATTTGTTGTAGAGATGATAGAAAAACCCATATCCGATGGGTATCTGAAACTCTAACCCAAGTTGACCGGGTAAATCCCCGAGTTGACTGGAAATGAGGATGGGGATGTTTATTACCTGAATGCAAAAACTGGTGATGGGAATGATGATGGTTCTACCTGTCGGGTACATGGACCTGTACCCGAAACCGGCCCCGATAGGTATCCTATATATATATATATATATATATATATATATATATATATATATATATATATATATATATATATATATATGTATGTATGTTTTTATTTTTATAATAATTCATAAATCATAATGCATAAGCGAAAGTTCAGTAGACAAAGTAATGTTTTTTTTAACAATTAAACATGTAATTTTTGAAAGAATTTTTATGTCTTTTGGTTTTTTGTTTTGTTGGTTAAGATATAATTATGAGTTATTTTTCATAAAAGTTCAAAACTTTGTAACGGGGAAAAATCTTCGATTACCTGTTGGGGATCTCCGTTCCCCATTGGAGATGAAGATGGGGACAAATTCTTAATCCCCGATAGGGATGGGGTCGGGTATGGAGATATGGATGCGGATTTGGTATGGGGATGTGGAATACAAAACCAGGTATTTCTTTATGAGGAGAGGAGTGTTTCGCGCGAGAGAACTCATATGCCAACAGGACAGTGAGAGACAAATTGACCTTGAAGAGCTTCAACAGTTTAGTGATGAAGGAACCTCAAACACTAGCACTCAACCCGAGGAGGAAACTCATGTTGAACCAATTGACGAGTCCTTACCTTTGAGGCACTCCAGTAGAGTTAGGAATGCACCTAAGTTTTATGGTTTCCATATTACCACTGAAGGTGATACATCTATCAGTGATAGCACACTAGTAAATTTGGATGAACCTAACAACTACAAGGAAGCTATGGCTGGCCCTGAGTCTGTTAAATGGAAAGAGGCAATGGACAACGAGATTCAGTCCATGTATGACAATCAAGTTTGGAACTTGGTTGACAATGTACCAGGCCGTAAGACAGTCGGGTGCAAATGGATCTTCAAGAAGAAGACCGTCATGGATGGGAAAGTACACACTTATAAGGCGCGATTGGTTGTGAATAGGTTTACTCAAACTCCTGGAGTTGACTACGACGAGATCTTCTCACCAGTGGTCAAAATTAAATCTATAAGGGTTATGCTAGCTATAGCTGCATTTCATGATTATGAAATATGGCAAATGGATGTCATATTTGTATAATTTCTGAATGTGAATCTTTTACCCAACTTGGATAATTTCCGAGCAATATAGACATCTGAAACCGTATCATGTCGTTCACATAAATTTCAAATATCATTTACAAACATTGAATTAAGAAAAATTGGGATGTAAACATTAAACGATATCTCCTCCAATATTTTATAGTTCTGATTAACCCTTTCCCTTGTCCTACAAGTTTCGAAATTAGGGTTTCCAAAACCCTCTTGAATTTTGAAATGGCAAGGATTGAAATCATTGCCTTCCTCTCCAAGATTTGCCTTATTTTCGAAAATTAGGGTTTCATGATAGGGTTTTCTTATTTTTGGTAATTATCTCCTCTTTTGATTAACAAGATAATTATAAAATTTGAAGAATCCCTCCCATGATTTTTGAAATTTAGGGGGAGTGGATTAGGTTATATTATTTTGATTAATTTAATTGACTAATCCTTATCTGATTTAATAAATTAATTAAATGTTTAATTAATAGATAATTATTAAATATATTTCTTTTAAATTTAAATTAAATTTCTTTAATTTCAAAATTTAAAAGATTATAAACCCTAGTATTTGAAAAGTTTAAAATACACCTTATATTATGTAAAATTAAATGTTTAATACTTACTATATGTATAAGATTAAGTCAGTCGAACCGCTAGTACGCCTCATTCAAGAATCCAATCTGTAACAGGGGTGTAAGGAAGCTGCCTATAAAATGGTAGTTGAATGGGTGTCCACTCTCACCCACCGCTTCCTTGATTGGTGGATGGTCGTTAGCCGAACGGGTTTAATAGGACAATTTGTAACAACCCAAAAATTTTCAAATAAATTTAAACTTTCCAAACACCGTTTTTACACAAATAAAAGTTATTCAAACATCAACAAGTTCTTATCACTTTCAAAATGTTTTTATATCAGAGTTCCCAAAAATCCAAAATCATAATACGGGGATGTGTACGTCACACCTTCGCCTTGCCCTAGTCAGCTGATGTACCTGAAACAATAATCAATAAAATGTAAGCTCAAAGGCTTAGTGAGTTACCACCAAAATATGAACCTCTAGCAACCAATAATAAAGGTAGTGAAAATAATAACAAACAACATGCATAATGAGCCTTCAGCATGACTGGACCGCCTCCTACGGGCCTACAGCCTATCTGGACCGCTCTCGAGCCTTCGGCATGACTGGACCGCCTCCTACAGGCCTACAGCCTATCCGGACCGCTCACTAGGCCTTCAGTATGACTGGACCGCCTCCTACGGTCGTACAGCCTATCCGGACCACCCCGGGTATGTTGTCCTCAACCGCACAAAGCAAGACACCGCCTCAACCCAACCCATCCATGTATGTCGACATGTAAAAAGCACAAAGTCACACAATAAGCATGGATCATACTAACTCCTAAACATAGCACCATTCTATCTATCAAGGTACCAATCCAACTGATCATGAATATGAAACACATACTAACTCTGGGATAAAATCCCCGGGACCGACCTAGTGTCATAGACCCTATTGGTATTGTGAGGAGAACTCACCTAACAATAATGCAAAACTGAACTGAGAGTCCTCAACTGCTACACCCGACACCCTCGACTGAGAGATAAAGAATACAAATTAATCAACAAGACCCTAATTGTCCAATTCTATTATTGGCCCAATTTATAAATTGGACCCATCACTCTATTGGGCCTACACAAAACCTACAAGTCCAACCTGGCCCAAACAATTCTATATCCATAGCCCATTAAGGGATTAAACCCAGTTGACCCATAACCAGCCCAAGGCATAAAGCCCACAAGCAAAAAGTCCAACAGGGAGCGTACGCGGGGTGTACCTCCCAGTTACGCTGGGCGTAGCATAGTTCTTCGTTGACCATCATCGGGACCGCTGACCATGTATGTTGGGCGTACAGATCTTACTCGGGGCGTACGCGGGCTTTACCAAGATCTTGATAAGTGCTTAATGGGTTGAGCTCTTGAACCCATATTCTAGATCCATCGACCAAATATGCCATAGAATCATAAAGTTTCAGACTTTATCACTTTGGACGTCAAAAAAGTCCTTAACTCATAGTCGTAATCCATTAAGACCTACTTATCACATGCATGGATCAAGTTTAGCTAAAAAGAACCGATTTTTATCACTTAAGGCCTCTCAAAACGTATGAAAGGACAAGTTATTTCGTCTAGAACTTCACATGCGTCAACTTGGGAAATCTAGGGACCAAAAGACCTTCATAAAGATAAAATGTCTAGATCTAAAGTAAATAAGCATAAAGGTTCAATCGTTTTACCTGCTGGAGCTCTAATGGTATAACCCAAATTCAGATCTAAGGCCTTGCTTTCCTCCTCTAGCTTCTTGGTGCAATAACTCCACTCTCCACACACAAACTAGGGTTTTGGGGCGTTCTCTGAGGTATGGAGGTTGAGGTAAGGGTGAAGAATGAGCCATAAGGGTGTTTATATAGTCCCAACCTCGAACATTAGGGTTTTTAGCTAACGCGAGTACGCCCAACATACATAAGCTTACGCCCAGCGTACTAGGGCGCGCCTAGTACACCTAGCGTACTCTTATGTACGCTTAGCGTACTCCCTCTTTGGCCCAAAGTTTCAACTTTAACCCCTAAACTCCGCGGGACTCAACATAACTTCTCCATGGGATATTAAAGACAATAATCAAAGGAAGACGAGTTTCGAAATATACCTGCTAGGTTCAGGGCATTACAACTCTCCCCCACTTGATCTAGACTTCATCCCTGAAGTCGGATATTGCGAAAAGATCTGGGTAGTGCTCCCTCCTTTCAGAATCTAGCTCCCAAGTCCACTAGGATCCCTTACGGTGCCGCCACTACACCTTGACCAGCGGTATTTCCTTGCTACATAAAATTTTCATTTTCCTTTCTAAAATAGCCACTTGCTACTCCACGTAGTGTAGGTGCTCGTCAATCTGAACATCATCCAGAGATACCACTGCATCCTCATCCAAAATGCACTTCCGCAACTGGGAAACGTGAAAAGTGTTGTGTATCTGACTGAGATCTTTCGAAAGATCCAGTCTATAGGCTACCTTGCCAACTCTGACTATCACTCGAGAGGGTCCAATAAAACGGGGACCTAGTTTTCCCCTCTTCCTGAAACAGATCACACCCTTCCAGGGTGAGACATTTAGGAGCACCATGTCTCCGACATGGAACTCCAACTCTAATTGGCGTCGGTCAGCGTAACTCATTTACCGAATTTGAGCTATCTCAAGTTTCTGTCTGATCTGCTGAATTCTCTTGGTAGTTTGTAGAGCTACCTCGGTCCGACCCATAACCTTATGATCCACTTCACCCCAACAGACCGGGGTGCGGCATCTCCTTCCATAAAAGAGTTCATAAGGCGGGGCACCTATACTGGAATGAAAGCTGTTATTGTATGAGAATTCCGAGAGAGGTACGTAGGAGTCCCAGCTCCCACCAAAATGAATAACACAGGCCCTCAGTAGGTCCTCAAGTGTCTGTATGGTCTGCTCATTCTGGCCATCTATCTGCGGATGATAAGATGTGCTGAGATGCAGTCGTGTGCCTAGTTCCTCATGGAACTTCTGTCAAAATTGAGAGGTGCAGTGAACATCATGATCCTGTTGGATAATGTGTCTAAGTCCATAACTTATTTGGTATATACTTGACCCGACCCGGCATGGTCCATTTGGGTTGCATTTCATCCAAACTATTTATGGATAATTTTATGAGAGTTATACACATATGATTATTAATATATTATAAGTTATAATATATTAATATGAAGTCATGTTATTTAATTAGTCTTAGTCTTAAATTAATTATGAATTAATTTAGAGATTAAAAGGAAGACTAATTAGATTGTGGGCTATTGGTTTTATATGGTGTGGGCTAACACTCATTTGTTAATGGGCTAGGCTTGTATGGATGTCCATGGATGATCCATGGAGCTTTTAACCCATAGATCCTTGAAAAAGGAAAGGTCATGGGTTATTAGGGTTTCACCCTAATCATGTACACTATATAAGCATGCTTATGTTGCATGAAATAGCCACTAGTGTCACTAGTGTGTGTGTTTGTGTGTGGCCGATTTTATAGTGTGTATACACTCTCTCAAAGTTTTCCAAGAGTTTTTGGTGATTTGTGATTCCATTTGAGGCATTCACACTATTGGTGCTTGGCCCTCAAACTCCTTAAGAATCAAACTCATCAAAAAGGTATGTAATATCATCTAATTCTTTTATTTTTAAAAGTACCCCATGCCATGTTAGATAGGTTATGAACCTTGGAAAATTATTATTTTGCATGTATTTAGACAAACATAGATCCAAGGTTTATTAGGGTTGCATGCACACTTAGGAAGTGTTAGATTGCTGAAAACCCAACAGATCCGAGACAATAGAAACCGAAACTCCATGCCGTGCGACAATCTTGCAGACGTATATATCAGCTAACTTCTCGGCTGAGGATCCCTCCCGAATGGTGAGAAAGTGAGCACTCTTGGTTAATTGGTCTACGATGACCCATATAGTGTCGAAACCCCTTGCCATCCTCGACATCTTGGTGATGAAATCCATCGCGATCGACTCCTATTTCTACATAGGAACCTCAAGAGGCTGCAACTTCCCGTGCGGCCTCTGATGCTCAGCCTTGACCATCCTACAGGTCAGGCATCTCTCCATGTACTCAGCGATTTCTCGCTTCATGCCTGATCACCAATAGCTCAAACATAAATCCCGATACATCTTGGTTGCCCCCGGGTGAATGGAGAAATGAGACTTATGGGTTTCCTCCAATATAATCTGCCTGACTCCACCAGTCATCGGAACCCAGAACCGACCATAACGGTTCATCAATCCTCGGCTATCCTGCTCGAACCGAGCGTTTTCCCCCTTTATCTTCTCTAATTTCCAGTTCTCTATATGCATACCCTCTTGCTAAGCTCCTTTGAGCAAGCTCACGAGTGTGGAATCCACTGATATCCTCATGCATGATACTGGGACAGATAGTTCGGCCGCCCTACGGATTAAGGCGTCTGCAACCACATTCGCTTTACCAGGGTGGTGAAGGATCTCACAGTCGTAATCATTGACTACATCCAGCCACCTGCGCTGCCGCATATTCAGGTTTGGCTGATCCATAATATACCTCAAGCTCTTGTGGTCTATGTAGATGGTACAATGGACCCTATAGACTACTCCCAAACATGTGATGGATGCATCACATTACACCAAAAAATCCTCCACCCCTTCGGGGAGGGTTAAGACTGGAGCTTCATACAACCGTTGCCTGAGAGTCTCAAACGCCTTTTGCTGCTCAGTGCCCCACCAAAAATCCACCCCCTTCCTCGTCAGACGAGTGAGGGGTACTGCAATCTTGGAGAAGTCCTGAATAAATCTCCGGTAATACCATGCCAAACCCAAAAAGCTCCTGATGTCGGAGGGGGACCTCAGGACCTCCCACCGTATAATGGCCTTGATCTTGGCAGGATCGACCAAAATCCCATCCTGGTTAACGAGAAGCCTTAGGAACTGTACCTCTCGTAACTAAAACTTGCACTTCGAGAACTTAACATAAAGCCGTTCCCTCCTCAGAACCCCCAATAATTCTCGTAGATGCTCCTCGTGTTGCTCCCGGGTCTTGGAATATACCAAGATATCGCCAATGAACACTATGACCGAGCGATCAAGCATCGGTCTACAAACCCGATTCACCAGGTCCATGAAAATTGCCAGCGCATTGGTGAGTCCAAATGGCATCACCACAAAATCGTAATTCCCATACCGAGTTCTGAACGCCGTCTTCTCCACATCCTCCTCCTTTACTCTGACCTGATGGTACCCAGACCTCAAGTTAATCTTGGAAAACCAAGATGCCCCCTATAACTTATCCTTGGGAGTGGGTAACGATTCTTCACCGTTAACTTGTTCAACTCCCTATAGTCCATGCACATCCTATGAGATCCATCCTTATTCTTTACGAAGAGTATCGGACCTCCCCATGGAGAACTGCTCGGATGAATGAACTGCTTCCCTAGCAGCTCCTGTAATTGTGACGACAAATCTTGCATCTCTGGTGTTGCCAGTCGGTATGGGGCCTTAGCAGGGGCCGCACTCGACTCCAGGTCGATCCTAAACTCGACCTGCCTCTCTAAAGGTGTTTCGGGTAACTCCTCCAGAAACACGTCGGCGAACTCCCTGACTACTGGGACATCTGAAACTGGAGAGGGGTGGCTGACCCGCGTATCCTCTACATACGCAAGATAACCCGCACACCCGTGCTGAATTTATTGTCAAGCCCTAGCAGCTAAACAAAATCTGAAACCCGATCTGGTGTCCTCACCACAAACCACCAGTTCTCCCCCACTTAGGGTTCGAACTATAACTCGCTGACCTTCGCAGTCGATCATGGCACTGAACTGACTCAACCAATCCATCCCCACAATCATGCAAATATCCCTCATGTGGATGGGAATCAGGTCAATCGAAAAAGATATCCCAAATATCTCCAATGTGCAATCCTGATAAACTGAAGAAGCAGAAACCCCAAGCTCACTGGTAATAGAGACTAATAACGAACACTCGAGCTCTCTTAAAGGTAAACCGACTTTGCTACCGAGAGTCGGGGAAACGAACGACCGACTCACACCCGAGTCCAACAATACCAAGGCAGGCAAGGAATTCACTAAACACGTACCTAATACAGGTACCCACAATAATTTAGAATAAACAATCATATATATATTTAGCTAGAAATAGAAACATACCAGCCACCACATCCGGTGCTGCTCTGGCCTCCTTGCCGGTGAGCTGAAAAGTGCGTCCCCAAGCCTTCGGAGGCTTTGAACCACCCTGCTTCCTATCCGTGATCCTCAAAGTAGCCGACGCTGGAGCCTGCACCGGTCTAGTAGCTAACTGCGGACAGTGGGTCTTCACCTGACCCACCTGATGACAATGATAGCAAATCCTCATATTAGGAGTAGGGACGGGCTGGCGGCACTCCCGTGCATAATGTCCCTCCTTGCCATATTTTTGGCATCGAATACTCAGTCGACATACTCCTGAATGAACCTTCCCGCACTTCCCACAAGTGCGGGCCTACTGTGCTCCCGACCTAGAATCTACGGCCTTGAACCGCTTCGGCGCCGGCTGCACCTGACCTGGGGCCTGCCTCGCCTCATGTAGTTGCAACTCAATCTCTAGTTTGCGCCTCCTCACGGCCTACTGGAGCTCCAATAACGTACTACACCTCTACGTCTCGAAAAACTGTCTGATATTCGTCTTGAGCATACCCAAATAACGAGTCATCTGCGCCCGCTCTGACGCGAACTCCGGGAAAAACATCGCCCTCTCAGTAAATAGTCTCGTAATCTCTGCCACCGACTCCTTGTCTTGTTGCAGGTCTAAGAACTCCTGTGCCGGTCTCTCCCTCTCCACCTGCGGAACATAACGGGTACTGAACTTGTCTCTGAATTGATCCCAAGAAATCGCAGCTTGCTGCTCTTTCGTGTATGATCCAGTAACCAATCTCCACCAATCCTTTGCCCCGGACCGCAATAGGTTCAGAGCTCACCTCAACCTCTGATCATCAGGGCACGAACACATGATGAAACATCCCTCCACGTCGGACAACCATCTCATAGCAATATTCAGATCCTGAATCCCATCAAAATTTAGGGGCTTTGTGTTGTCAAAGTCCCGATACTGAAAGGCTCGAACAACTCATCCTCCCACTGCTGTTACAGCCGATGTAGCTGCAGTAGCGGCCGTCTCAGCCAAAGTCGCATAACGCTCATCAAAGTACTCCACCATGGCGGTATTAATAGACCCGAACGTCTCTGGTAACTATGCCCGAAACAGAGTGGCAACCTCATCATGCAGGATCTCCCGAATCCTAGCATCCAACTCATCCGTCCCCATCTAAACAACATCCTCGGGCTGTACTGGTTCCCCCTGCCCGTCAACAATTGTCCCCGTCTGATCAACAACCTCGGGTTGTACTGGTTCCCCCTACCCGTCAACTCCTGTCCCCGATCCCGATCCGGATGTGGCTCCAAAGTGCCTCATCATCACCATACTGAAAACATACCATTAAATACATCAGATAATCCCAAGAAATGGGAATCAACCCTCAACTTACCTTAAGGATTACGATTTCCTTGACACACGTATGGGTCATGAGCTTTCAGTAGTACGGGCCTATACTAACTTCCACACCAACCCATATTTGTCTCAAGTATCATCATAATACCCTAGTATACACATATATGATAATCTTTCCACTCTCGACCCTTGAGAAGAACAATCATCCCATAACTGACTTCATGCAAACTACTCATGAAACTTCCACCAACTCCTTCAACACTAGTGTATGCTAGCCATGCATAACGCTGGACCCTATAGACTTTCGAATATTCAACTCAACCCAAGCCCCCAATCAGACAAGAACAGAACATAGGGCCAAATCAAGTATTCTCAAGCTATAAGATCTTAATTGTGCATAACCGTGATGCATACACCAATCGACTGTAGTAATGATGTAAATTTCATATAAGAAAAAAAAACCCTAGGCTAGTAGGCATCATATAATCAAGCAATTCTATCATTCAATTCTTGATGGTCCCTAACGTATCTCTAGCATGCGGGTCTAACACATCATAACATCAAATAATAGTATGGTATTTTCGGGTCTACTTACTGGCTCCGGCTGACGGTACACATCTCATCCCCTTCGTTTAATATATATATTTTTTTGAAAATCATTTTTTTTGAAAAAAAAATTTCCTTGATTTGAGACTGGATTCACACGAACGTTCCTCAAATTCATTCAAACCAAGGCTCTGATACCAACTTGTTACAACCCAAAAATTTTCAAAGAAATTTAAACTTTCCAAAAACCATTTTTACACAAATAAAAGTTATTCAAACATTAACAAGTTTTGATCACTTTGATAATGTTTTCATACCAGAGTTCCCATAAATCCAAAATCATAATACGAGGATGTGTACGTCATGCCTGTGCCTTGCCCTGGTCAGCTGATGTACCTAAAACAATAATCAATAAAATGTAAGCTCAAAGGCTTAGTGACTTACCCCCAAAATACGAACCTCTAGCAACCAATAACAAACTTAATGACAATAATAACAAACAACATGCATAATGAGCCTTCAACATGACTGGACTGCCTCCTACGAGCCTACAACCTATCTGGATTGCTCCCGAGCCTTCGACATGATTGGACCACCTCTTACGGGCTGACAGCCTATCATGACCGCTCACAAGGCCTTCAGCATGACTGGACCGCCTCTTACGGGCCTACAACCTATCCGGACCACCCTGGGTATGTTGGACTCATCCGCACAAAGCAGGACACCGCCTCAACCCAACCCATCCATGTATGTCGACATGTAAAAAGCACAAAGTAGCATAATAAGAACAAATCATACTAACTGCTAAACATAGCACCATTCTATCTATCAAGGTACCAATCCAACTGATCATGAATATGAAACACATACTAACTCTGGGATAAAATCCCTAAGGACAGACCTAGTGTTGTAGACCCTGTTGGTATTGTGAGGATAACTCACCTATCAATAATGCAAAACTGAACTGAGAGTCCTCAACTGCTACGCCTGACACCCTCGACTGAGAGATAAAGAATACGAATTAATCAACAAGACCCAAATTGTCCAATTCTATTATTGGCCCAATTTATAAATTGGGCCCATCACTCTATTGGGCCTACACAAAACCTACAAGTCCAACCTGGCCCAAATAATTCTATATCCATAGCCCATTAAGGGATTAAAACCAATTGACCCATAACCGACCCAAGGCATAAAGACCACAAGCTAAAAGTCTAACATGGAGTGTACGTGGGGAGTACCTCCTAGTTACACTAGGTGTAGCATAGTTCTTCGTTGACCATCATCGGGACTGTTGACCATGTACGCTGGGCGTACAGATCTTACGTGGGGCGTACATGGGCTTTACCAAGATCTTGATAAGTACTTAATGGGTTGAGCTCTTGAACCCATATTCTAGATCCATCGAGCAAATATGCCATAGAATCATAAAGTTTCGGACTTTATCACTTTGTACGTCCAAAATGTCCTTAACTCATAGTCTTAATCCATTTAGACCTTCTTATCACATGCATGGATCAAGTTTAGCTAAAAAGAATTGATTTTTATCACTTAAGGCCTCTCAAAACGTTTGAAAGGAAAACTTATTTTGTCTAGAACTTCACATGCGTCAACTTGGGAAATCTAGGGACCAAAAGACCTTCATAAAGCTAAAATGTCTAGATCTAAAGTAAATAAGCATAAAGGTTCGATCTTTTTACCTGCTGGAGCTCTAATGGTATAACCCAACTTCAGATCTAAGGCCTTGCTTTCCTCCTCTAGCTTCTTGGTGCAATAACCCCACTCTCCAAAGCTCAAGATGCACACTAACTCATTCTTCACACACAAACTAGGGTTTTGGGGTGTTCACTGAGGTATGGACGCTGAGGTAAGGGTAAAGAATGAGCCATAAGGGTGTTTATATACTTCCAACCTTGAACATTAGGGTTTTTAGCTGACGCGAGTACGCCCATCGTACATAAGCTTACGCCCAACGTACTAGGGCGCGCCTAGTAAGCCCATCGTACTCTTATGTATGCTTAGCATACTCCCTCTTTGGTCCAGAGTTTCAACTTTAGTGCCTAAACTCCCCGGGACTTAATATAACTTCTTTGAGGGCTATTAAAGACAATAGTGAAAAGAAGGCGAGTTTCAAAATATACCTGCTAGGTTCGGGGCGTTACACAATTAATTCTCATTAATAAGTATAATGAAATAATAAGGTAAGTAAAATATTTTTTAAATTCCTAATCTTAGTTACTTTAGGAAAAATGTGAATTCGATGCTAATCCATGAAATTGCACATTACACTTTATGAGTCGTTAGTGGAGCATGCGTGGTTAACCGACACACTAATATGGACAAATAAATGTGGCAATGGGTGTCTCGTAAATTATCATTGACTAATGGAGCGCGTGTGACTAACCGGCACATTAAAATGAGATGATAAATGACATCGGCAGTACTAAGCTAATTTGCATGGTTATTCACATCTTGTTTGAGATCCTCGGTATCCCAGTCACAAATGGAAGATCATAATCGAGATTAAACATGCCATTGAATAAGGAATTTCATTAAAAACCTAATTTGTTTAAAATTTTGTTTTCGAGGTGAAACTGGTAAATTGTCATTTACCTACCTTTATTTATTTCACAATTAGATTACAACATCTCTTTTCTAAGTTGTGAATTATCTATGTGGGTCCTAGACTTAATATTTCATTTGGGTGTTATATTGAGGATTACTTTATCTTACCTAAAACTTGTCCTTCTTCTTTTTCAAATGTCAATTCCCAATAATGCTTCTAGTTCCTCCTCCTCTAACAACAACTCCTCAAACAACAGCTTTTTGCTTCTGAAAATTTGATTGAGAGTTACCTTTGATGGCACCAATTATAATGATTGGATGCATAACATCAAGATGGTTCTACGTTTCGAAGACAAGGAGTATGTGCTTGAAAAGGAACTTCTTGCGATTGATGAAACCTAAGCTTTTGCCGCAGAACTGGCTGAGTATTGGAAGCACTACAACGATGTAACCAAAGTGGCATGCATCATGGTGGCTACTATGACTCCTGAGCTCTAAAGGTTCTACGAGGATTACTGACCATATGAGATGAACAAGGAATTAGTGTAAAAGTAACACCAACGAGATCGTCAAGAGAAGTATGAGGTAGTAAAGTCCCTTATCACTAGCAAGATGAAAGATTGAGAGTCCGTCAGTAGCCACGTGGAAAGAACGCAATGATACGTGGAGCGCTTGCTAACACTAAATGTGAACTTTGATTAGGAATTGACTATTAGAACCTTGGAAAAATCAAATTTGCATGTATCTTAGTAAAACATAGATCCAAGGTTTCTAGGGTTGCATGTACACCTTAGGAGTGTTAGAATGCTCAAAACCCTTCAGAACCATGTGTAGCAAGGTTCGCTTGCGCCTCTCAGCTACACCATTGAATTGTGGTGTCCTAGGCGGTATCAATTGTGATATAATTCCACATTCCTTAGGATAGTCGTGAAACTCGATACTAAGATACTCTTCTCCTCGATCGGATCAAAGCATCTTTATCTTCATGCCCAACTAATTCTCCACTTCTTGCATAAACTCTTTGAACTTTTCAAAGGTTTCTGACTTATGCTTGATTAGGTAGATATATCCATATCTACTGTAATGATCAGTAAAAGTCACATAGAAGCGGTTAGCATGCCTTGTGGCGGTTTTGAAGGGTCCACACTTATCTGTGTGTATGAGATCCAACAGACCCTCACCCCTTGCATAAGTGCCATAGAAGGGTGAATTTGTCATCTTTCCAAGTAAACAAGATTCACAAGTGTCATCTGAAATTAAGTCAAATGACTCCAACACTCCATCCTTTTGGAGTTGGGCTAAACGCTTCTTGTTGACATGTCTAAGACGACAATGCCATAAGCATGCTTTATTCAAATCATTGGATGAATCAATATGCAACACATTATATCCTAAGTTATCTACAACCATCACAATTTCATATATGTCATTGCAAGGTAATGCTTCAAAATAAAATACATCACTAAAATAAGCATTCATCGAACCAATTTCATTATTAAAAGAAAAGGTAAAACCTTGTTCATACAAACTGTGAAAGGAAATAATATTTCTTGCCATATCAGACAAGTAGCAACAATTATTCAAATCTAATTTTAACCCTCTACTAAGCAATAAAGAATAAACTCCAATCTTGGTGACAGACGACTTTTTCCTATTCCACGTGATGAAGTTCATCTTCCCTTGCTCCACATCCCTACTTCTTTTTAGACCCTGCAAATCAGAACAAATGTGAAAACCACATCATGTATCAAGGACCCAATAATTAGCATGTGATGATTTATTAGATAGAATAATATACATACCTGCAAAGGAGGGTTTGATCTTCCCATCCTTTATGTCCCGCAAGTATTTGGGGCAACTTCGTCTCCAGTGACCTTTTTCATGGCAATGGAAGCACCGGCTTCCTTTGGATTGGAAGAGGGTGTGACAGAACCAATTTTGGTCCCACTAGAAGAGGATCCAACATGGGACTTTTCCCTTATGACTCTTGGAAGGATTCTTCCTCTTCTTTCCCTTCCCATGTCCAATTTACAAGATAGAGGCAGTTGCATTAGGAGTAGGTACAACATATTTGCCTTTCAAACTGCTTTCAGTAGTTCTCAAGAGACGTTGAAGCTTGCTTAGAGTGACCTCCTCCTTGTTCATATGATAAGTCATAAGAAACTGATCATAACAAGGAGGCAAAGAGTGTAGAATAATATCTATGTCTAACTCTTCATCGAAGTTGGCATTAAACTTCAGCAGGCGGTCCACAAACCTTTGCATCTTTTACAAGTGGGCCGTGATGGACTGGACTCTCTATCCTTCATTTTGGTCGTGATCATGGATGCAGTGATCTTATACTTCTCCTGTCGAGCACTTTGATGGTACCTTTCCATCAAGTCTAGGTGCATTTCATAAGGCGAAAAGTCCTCATATGACTTTTGGAGCTCAACAATCATGGTAGCGATCATTATACATGACACTTTGGTCGTGTCCCTCTCATGAGTTTTGTACTCAGTAGTCTGTTCGGGAGTAGCAGTAGATTCATCAATCTCCTTAAGCTCTTTATCAAGGACATATTCTTTATCCTCATAATGAATAGCCATTCGGATGTTTCGAATCCAATTATTGAAGTTCAGTCCATCGAAGATGACCTTCCCACATAAGTTCATGAGGGAGAAAGAGCCGGAAGGGATTGGGTTGGAAGCATTGTTTGAAGTAGACATCTGAAAAGAAAGACAAAGTTTAGATTAGATAATGATCCTTAATATATCACCCAAATGAAATATTAAGGATGTGACCCAACACAATATTCTATAATTCGGAAGAGGGATGCCGTAATCCAATTGTAGAATATTTGAAAGTAGGTAAATGACGATTTCCCAACTTCCACCATGAAAAACGAAATTGAAGATTAGGTTTTAAATCAATTGAATTTCCTATATTCTTTTCGTATTCACTGAACTCTTCAATGGCATGTTTAAATCTCGCTTATGCCCTTCATGTTTGTGACTGGGATTCCGAAGATCACAAACAATATGTGAATAACCTTGCAAATTAGCTTGGTACTCTCAATGTTACAAATCACCTAATCAGTGTGCCAATTAACCACACACACTCCATCAATCCATGATTAACATCAAGCTACCCTTTGTCACACATTGTCAATCAGTGTGTCGGTTAACCACACACGCTCCACTAACGACTTAACAATGTGCAAAGTGAAATTTCGTGGAATAACTCCATTTTCACATTTTTCCTAAAGTAACCAAGATTGGGAGTTTATAAAAGTTTAGTTACTTTAATGATTTTCATTATACTTGTAAATGAGAATTAGTATCCTATCCTACCCGTTCAGCTAACGACCCTCCACCAGTCAAGGAAGCGGTGGGTGAGAGTGGATACCCATTAAACCACCATTTTGTACGCAATAACCTTATACCCCCCTTATAGACCGGCTTCATGATTGAGGCCTACTAACGGTAAGACTGACTTGTCTTATACATACATACATACATATATATATATATATATATATATATATATATATATATATATATATACGTATTAAACTTTAATATTATAATGGTATAAGGGTTGAATTTTAAACTTTTAAAACTCTAGGGTTTGGAATTAAAGTTTCATTAATGTAACTTTTCAAGTTCCAAAACTTGAGGACAAGTTTTGTAGATTGTCAAAACTTTTGACATTCATAACTTATGAACTTTTATGTTCCATGAATGAGACATTTCTAATTCCAAACTTGTGTACAAGTTATGATTTATGAAGCCTTTCAAGACTCTTAGATTTCTATAACTTACATTAGTTAATGGTTTCATAAATAAAGACTTTTCATATTCCATAACTTGAGGACAAATTATGGAACTTAATCAAGAACACACATAGATCAAATTAACTAATCCAATTATGATAGAATGACCATTTACTAATTTGACCTAATTTGATTCATATTACATGATAACTTCAAATTTTACAAATAACTAGTAATTCACAAAAATCAAGTAGTTATCTTAGAATTTGATAAACGTCATGTTGTTTGATGGGGATAAACATTACCATACTAGTAAAATCAAATTTATGAACCAAAACAGTTTGTGGTAATGTTCCTAATCCAAAACAGACTAAAATGTCGAACATTCTGCCATCATGCACTAACTCGTCGAGTGCCATAATGGACCCGTCGAGTTCAAGGAAAACATCATCCAACTCGTTGAGTTCAATGATGGACTCGGTGAGTTATCCCTGGCAGAATCCTGAAATGTAGTTTTTCAGCTTTGAAAATTACATAGTTGCATCAATACAATAGAAAACACCCATGGCTTTGATACCACTATTGGGTTTTATGTACTCTAACATTCTTATGGTGCACATACAACCCTAATGCTTTGGATCTAAGTTTTCTCCACTTATACATGCAACTTTGGTTTCCAAAGTATGAAGCCTAAACTAGCATACAAAATTTAACATATGAATCATAAAATAAGTTCAAAAGTTATCTCTTGATGTAGCTAGTAAGACTTTGGCCTTGAGAGAACTTAGCACCCTAAGTGTTGTGCCTCAAACGAGTCACAAACACCAAATAAACAACTAGATGGATATTAGAGAGGCTAAGGAGACTAAAAACCGATTTCTCTTCTTGGAATGCAAGTAGTGGTCGATTTTAGGGCTTAGCATAATATATATATATATATATATATATATATATATATATATATATATTTGTGTGTGTAGAATATCAAGGGTCATGTGTAACCCTAATCCATACACATTAGCCAATGATACATCCATTTTTTTGGATAAATACTTCATGGATTAACCCATAAGCCCATCACAAACCAAATCATGGATCATTATCCCAACTCATATGTATCAATTTAATTAGTCTCTTTTGATCACTAAGTTAATTCTTGATCAATACTAGTTAAATAATATGATTCCGCTATTAACATATTATACTTTTAATATATTAATATATCGTAAATAACCTCTTACTCAAATATCCATCTATCAAATTGTTCTGGTGAAGGCAACTCGAAATGGATCATGCTACTATCAAGTCAAGTACATACCAATTATAGTTATGGGCTTAGACACCTAATCCAACACCACATCCTCACTTTTTCGTAGCCCCTGAAAATTAGAACAAATATGCAAACCACATTCTGTATCAAGGAACCAATAATGAGAATATGATGAGTTTTTAGACAAGATAGTGTAAATACCTGCTGTGGTTGGCTTCACCTTGTCATCCTTTATGTCTTTCAAGTATTTATGGTGGCTTCATTTCGAATTCCCCTTCTCATGGTAGTAAAAGCAGGTAACCTCTTTAGGATCAGAAGTGGAAGGAGCGTCATAACTGGATTTCCTTTGGGCCTATTGCTAGAGGACCCAACTTGGGACTTTCCTTTCAAATTCTGTTTAGGAGAACCTTTCCTCTTCTTCCCTTTTCCTTGTCCAATTGCCATGACAGGAGCAGTAGCAGGAGTGGAAGCAATACATTTTCCCTTTATTCCTACTTCAGCTGTTCGTAGGAGGTTTTGAAGTTGAGATAATGTGGTATCTTGGTTGTTCACATGATAAGTTAGGATAAACTGATCATAACAACTGGGCAATGAGTGCAAGACTATATCAACATGGGGAAATTGAAACATAAAAGCTAGTATAAGAACATACCTTTCTTGTTACTTGGATTCCTTAAGAAATTTGTGAGCCTATCACCCCAAATATGATGCCTCAAATGTTTCACACAACACCACAACTCTTGGAATAACTATGAGAGTATTACACTATCACTCAAAATCGGCTAGCCCTCTTGTTCTACACATAGGGCAGATTTTGGTAGCCCATGGGGTCATGTAAACCCTAATTGACATGGATTTTCATATTCCATGATCCATGGGTTTATAACCTCCATGGACTATCCATGGAGAACCTTATGGGTTTTAGCCCAATTCAATAAACCATGGATCATTAGCCCACTATATATAAGAATGGATGATTTACACAATCAACCCCATATATTTAATTAGTCTCATTTTGATCACTAAATTAATTCTAAATTAATTTTTGATCAATAATAATTAAATAATATTATTAATATATTATAACTTATAATTGTAACATCCGGATTTCTAGGTATCATATTTTAATTGTTTACTTTGAGTTATGAGGAGGGACTCAGCGAGTTGACGCTTAGACTCGCCGAGTAGGATCGTGATTCCTGACTGGATTAATGAATGGATTCGACGAGTTGATGGGTGGACTCGACAAGTCCGTGCTGATGTCAGAAACCCTTAATCTCCGGGCCTGTGCCCTATTTAAGGGACGTTATAGCCCTCATTTGTGGCTACCAGTCCAGAGAGAGAAACCCTAGAGAGCTTGAGCGAGTTGTGAGAGAGAGAGAGAGAGAGAGAGAGAGAGCTATTTTGATCCCTTTTTGTTGTGGTTTTGCAAAGAAGAAGGTGTTTCCAGCAAGAGAAGGTAAAGGGGATTGTGATTATGTGGTTTTCAAGCTAGGGTCTTCATTGTTGAGGTAGAAAATCGATCCCTTCTTCCGTTTTGTACAAATCCTTGAATCTAGGGTTTTCTATACCCCTTTATTGGCTTGAATTGACGCATATTGTAATGACCCGTTCCCGGTACGTTAATTCATTAGCAATTGTTGTAAGTTTTCAAGAGGGACTCGGCGAGTTCTAGCCTGACTCGCCGAGTAGGGTCGCGTCATCAAGCACGCGTGAGCCGGGGACTCGGCGAGTCCATATCCCTGACTCGACGAGTCCATCCGTCTGGGTGAAACCCTAAATCCCCGGGTTGCCCACTATTTATACCACCTTATAGCCCCCATCCTCGCCTCCCTCACCCTGTGAACGCAGTGATAGAACCCTAATCCTCCCTTGAAGAGCTTATATGTGTTTTGGTGCCATTTTGTGAAGGTGTGAAGAAGGAGAAGAAGGAAGAAGCAAGGAGAAGTGTTGTAGTGCAAAGATCCAAGGCCAAATCAGAGTTAATTGAGGTATTTTCGGAGTTTCATCTTGTTATATGCTTTAAACTTCCATTAGAGCTCTCCTAAGAGCTAGTTGATGCTTGTTCCAAGCCTTACACTTGCATGAACGTCTTATTAAGTCGGAATATCTATGGATCTGAATGTTGGGGGTGTTGTAGAGCCCAGATCTACTGTCTTTTTGGAGTTATATTGCATGATAACCATAGATCTACCCATTTTATGCATCTTTTAGCCTTATTTCCCTTATTCATGAGGTTATACACGTAAAGTTGGAAACTTTACGCGGTAAATCAGCTTATTGGACTCAGATCTATCAATTGTATGCATTGGATTCAAACAAAATCAAGTAAAAATCAGTTGCATGGCGGCAACTCGGCGAGTCGGAAGAACGACTCGGCGAGTTGGGTCGCGAGTTCCCGATTCCTTCATTTTTACCAGTGTCGAGTGAACCCAGTGAGCTAGAGAGTGGACTCAGCGAGTTGAGGGTGAACTCAGTGATGGAGGGACTCGGCGAGTTGTTCATCAACTCGGCGAGTCCAAGGCAATCTTCTTGGGATCAATAACAACTCGTCGAGTTTGTTCATCCGGCTCGGCGAGTCGGATGAAGATTTTCTGAGTTCTTGGATCAAGAGGGTACTCGTCGAGTCGATGCCAGACTCGACGAGTAGCAGCGAGTAAGAGTGAAAAGTGAGAGTAGGACTCGGCGAGTTGGGTGGCCCAACTCGGCGAGTCAGCCCAAAAGAGAGTTGACTTTGACCGAGGGTAAAAGAGTCATTCTACCCCAAGTGCAGTGTTTAGTATTTGATTGAGTGTGTTTATGGACTTGTAGCCGAGGAGATTCAGGAGCAGCAGCCGTTAGCTTCCCGAGCCACACACTCAGCAGCCAGCGTACGAGGTGAGTTTCCTTCCAGTAGTGTAACACCGAAAATTTCAAACAAAATTTTCAATTTTTATAAAACATAATTCCATCGATATTCATAAAAACAAACATTTTAATTATCCAACAAAACAATACAAAATCCCAAGATCATAATATCAAGCTCCGAACGTGTGTGTATACGGATCAAGCCGGCGCCTTCCCGCGGTCGTCACTAGTACCTGAAACAAATAACATCAACACTGTAAGCACAAGGCTTAGTGAGTTCCCCAAAATACCACATATAACACATATTAGCCACTCTAGGCTATAACTCTGTGGGTCCGTGCACCCAAACTCTGTGAACCCTCAGGTTCTAGCTCTGATAAACATGCACCACATAAATCACATAGAAATCATGCAGTACAACACACAACATACATAGCATCCAAATACTCTATCACATAACTCTGGTTACCTACTCAAGGTAAAGTATAGTGAGAAGACTTACCTCGCGTATCTCGGTATCTCACGAATCCTGGAAATCCCTCGTGCTCGATCCTCCGAGCTCTAATCCTCCTATAACATTATATGCTTCTAATTAACACTTTATATCTCGAAGGTTGACTATCAATAAGGAGTCAACACTGGTCAACTCTGGTCAACGGTCAACGGTCAACTCTGACCGGACTCGGCGAGTACCAAGGCGACTCGGCGAGTCTGGGCGTGTACACCAATTTCCCTGGAATCCTCCCCTGACACGTCGAGCATTCACTCAACTCGACGAGTTCCACCTGGCATGAGTTGTGGGGCCACCACGACTCAACTCGCCGAGTCTCAAAACATCTCGGCGAGTCCAGTTTGACTCAATCCACCGGTCCATTCTGACTCCCCCTTGACTCACTGAGTCCACCCTCCCCAACTCGGCGAGGCCACTCACTGTGTGGTCGGGCAACATTCATGCTACTCGCCGAGTCTGTTCTTCGGACTCGGCGAGTTCGTGCCATGCACTGACTCAATCTTGCTCTAAAGGTCAGATCCAGTCCATTAATCCATAGATCCAGTCCTTCCAAGCTCATTTAGCACGTAAAGTTACAATCTTGATGCACATACAACCTCTATATGACCATATATGATGTTTTTGACTCATTTACTACAACACAAGGTCATGGACTCCATTGTCATATATAAAGCTTGATGAGTGAGGCTCCCTGGACCTCTATGGGTCCAGATCCATAACCTCAACTCAAGGAGGGAACCAATGGGCACCAAATCATCCCATAAATGACCATCATAAGCCCTAAATTGCATAATGCTTCACCAAACAGAAAATAGTCCGAGATCATACCTCTAGAGTGATGATCTAAGCTCCAAATCCACGAAATAGCAACCTCCTTTGCTTCCTCTTGCCTAGAGTCTCCTTCTTCTTGCTAAATAACACACACAAGGTCAAGAAATGCTCCTTTCTCTTCACAAATCGCTCAAGAACACAAGGGTCTCTCACTGAGGGTTGGGTGAGCACAAATGACGGCCATAAGGCCCCTTAAATAGGCCTCAAACCCGGAAATTTAGGGTTTCATTACACAGCGCAGACTCGCCGAGTCCAGGCGCGCTCCATTGCCCAAAACCGCGTCCCTACTCGGCGAGTCTGAGCTCCAACTCGCCGAGTCCCCCTCACAATTCAACAAAATTAAATTTACAAGATACCTGGTAAAAATCCGGATGTTACAACTCTCCCCCACTAGAACTAGACTTTGCCCTCGAAGTCTCGTTCTAAAACAGCTCCGGATGCTGCTCCCGCATCATACTCTCCGGCTCCCAGGTCATTTCTGAACCCCTCCGATGTTGCCGCTGAACCAATACCAGAGGTACCTCCTTATTCCTCAAAATCTTGATCTTCCGATCCCTAATGGCCACTGGTCTCTCATCATAATTCAGGCTTGCATCTACCTGAATATCCTCTAATGGAACCACTGCCGACTCATCGGCTATACATTTCCTCAACTGGGATACATGAAAAGTGTTGTGAATCTGCCCCAACTCTGCTGGTAACTCCAGCCGATAGGCTACCCGGCCTACCCTTGCAATCACACAAAATGGACCTATAAATCGGGGCCCCAATTTGCCCCTCTTCCTGAACCGGATCACTCCTTTCCAAGGAGAAACCTTCAGGAGAACGAAGTCGCCGACCTGGAATTCCAGCTCGGACCGGCGCCTATCCGCATAACTCTTTTGTCGGCTCTGAGCGGTCAATAACCTCTGTCTGACCAGCTGTATCTGCTCTGTCGTCTGATTCACGATCTCTGTACTACCCATTACCCTTTGCCCAACCTCTCCCCAACATATGGGAGTCCGACACCTCCTACCATACAACAGCTCAAAGGGCGGCATACCGATGCTCGAATGATGGTTGTTATTGTAGGAAAACTCTGCCAAGGGCAAATACATGTCCCAACTACCCCCAAAGTCCAATACACATGCTCGAAGCATGTCCTCAAGTGTCTGAATCGTCCGCTCACTCTGGCCGTCGGTCTGGGGGTGGTATGCGGTACTAAAATGCAGTTTAGTACCCAACTCCTCATGAAATTTCTTCCAGAAACGGGAAGTGAAACGCACATCGCGATCTGAAACAATCGAGATCGGCACTCCATCCCGAGATACAACCTCTCTCACATAAATCTCCGCCAACTTCTCCGCCAAAGAACTCTCACTGATGGCAAGAAAGTGAGCGCTCTTTGTCAACCTATCCACAATCACCCAAATTGCATCGACTCCTCTGGCAGTCCTCGGCAATTTGGTGATGAAATCCATAGTGATCTGTTCCCATTTCCACTCGGGAACCTCCAATGGCTGCAACTTGCCATGCGGTCTCTGGTGTTTGGCCTTTACCCTTCGACAGGTCAAACACCTCTCGACAAACCATGCGACATCCCTCTTCATGCAAGGCCACCAATACTCCATTCTTAAGTCCAAATACATCTTTGAAGCCCCGGGATGGATCGAGAATTTCGATCTATGAGCCTCCTCCATCAGTGTAGTACGCGTACCACCCACAAACGGTACCCAGATCCGGCCCTGATAAGTCATAAGCCCTCGACTATCCGATACAAACTCAGAAACCAACCCAACGACCCGCTCTCTCTTCTGCATCTCCGTACGCACAGCCTCGGCCTGTGCCCCACGAATGGCGTCCAAAACTGGAGCTATCACGGTCAATCTCAAACATACATTTTGCAGTGGAGTACTCTCCTCCCTGCGACTCAACGCGTCGGCTACCACATTAGCCTTGCCCGGGTGGTACAAGATCTCGCAATCATAATCCTTGACCACATCTAACCGCCTCCTTTGCCGCATATTTAGGTTAGGCTGGTCCATCAAGTACTTCAAGCTCTTATGGTCCGTGTAAATCGTATAACGAACCCCATACAAGTAGTGCCGCCAAATCTTGAGGGCGAACACCACTACCCCCAACTCCAAATCATGTGTGGGGTACCTCGTCTCGTGAGGCTTCAACTGCCTCGATGCATATGCTATCACATGTCCCTTCTGCATCAGCACCGCTCCCAGTCCTAAAATCGATGCATCACAGAATACCACAAAACCTTCCATCCCTTCCGGAAGAGCTAATACCGGAGCTTCACACAACCTCTGGCGAAGCGTCTCAAAGGAGGCCTGCTGCTCGGGACCGCATAAAAACGTAACACCCTTCCGGGTCAATCTGGTGAGTGGAACCGCAATCTTGGAGAAATCCTTAATAAACCTCCGATAATACCCTGCCAACCCAAGGATACTCCGGATCTCAGAAGGTGACCTTGGCACCTCCCACCTCATCACTGCGTCAACCTTGGCCGGATCGACCAATATCCCCTTTAGGTTAACGAGATGTCCCAGAAACTGGACCTCCCGCAACCAGAAATCACACTTGGAAAACTTTGCATAAAGTTTCTCCGATCTCAAAACTCCAAGAACCTCCCTCAAATGCTCCTCGTGTTGCTCTCTAGATCTCGAATATACCAGAATATCATCAATGAACACAATCACCGACCGATCCAACATCGGCCGACATACCCTGTTTATGAGGTCCATGAACACAGCCGGGGCATTGGTGAGCCCAAAAGGCATCACCACAAACTCATAATGCCCATAACGCGTCCTGAATGCTGTCTTCTGGACGTCCTCGTCCCGCACTCTCACCTGATGATAGCCTGACCTCAAATCAATCTTGGAGAACCAAGATGCTCCCTGTAACTGATCGAATAAATCGTCGATCCTTGGCAACGGGTAACAGTTCTTGACTGTCAGCTTATTCAATTCCCGGTAATCAATACACATGCGATGCGAGCCATCTTTCTTTTTCACAAACAGGATGGGTGCTCCCCACGGCGAGCTACTCGGCTGAATAAACCCCTTCCCCAGCAACTCCTGAAGTTGCGAGGATAACTCTTGCATCTCTGGAGGCGCAAGGCGATACGGCACCTTAGCGATAGGCGCGGCTCCCGGAACCAAATCGATACCAAACTCTACTTGCCTCACGGGAGGCACACCTGGTAACTCTTCGAGAAAGACATATGGAAACTCACGCACCACCGGAACTTCATCCACCGAACTCGGTCTCTCGGAGATCACTCGCGTATCCATCACATACGCCACAAAACCCTTACAGCCCTGCTGTAAACACTGCCTCGCCTTAGCAGCCGAACAAAAGGCTGATCCAGAACATGTACCCTCGCCGTAAACCGAAAGAACTCCCCCACTAGGATCTCGTATAGTCACCAGCTGACGCTCGCAATCGATAACTGCACCGAATCGGCTCAACCAGTCCATGCCCACTATAACACAGACATCACCCATCGCAATAGGAATCAGGTCGATCGGGAACTCAACCCCAAAAATCTCCAATACACATCCCCGGAGGACCTCTGTGGCACAAATCACTCTGTCGGCGGCTATGGAAATCCGCAGGGGCCGACTTAGTGCCCCACGACTAACACTGATATGCTGACTAAATGTCAAAGATACAAAAGATCGACTCGCACCCGAGTCAAATAACACTAAAGCAGGTACATAATTCACAAGGAAGGTACCTATGCATAGCATAATATAAGCATAATATCTCAACACCATAAATAAATAATAAAAAGGAAGCGTACCAGCCACAACGTCGGGTGCAGCGCGGACCTCTTCCGCAGTCAGCTGAAAGGCTCTCCCCCGAGCCCTCGGTGCCTCGGCCTTCACGGGCCGACTCTCTACAGCAATAGCTCTGATGGCGGCGGGAGCAGACCCCTGAGATGCTCCGCGCAGCAGCGGACACTCTGCCTTCTGGTGTCCGGTCTGGTTGCAGTGGAAGCACACTGCAAATCCCTTGGGGCAGTCCTTGGCCATATGCCCATCCTTGCCACATTTGTAGCAAGATCCTGCTCGACAGACTCCATCGTGACCCTTGCCGCACTTTCCACAAGTGCGGCCCTTCTGGCTCCCGGGTCTGGGATCAGTGGGCTTGGCCCGCTTGGCTGCCGGCTGGGACTGTGCCGGCCGCCGTTCCCTCCCTAGAGACTCCGCCTCCTCCCTGGCCTGAGTCTCAAGCTCAATCTCCCTCTTCCGAGCATTTGCCTGAAGCTCGGCAAATGTCCGATACGAGGAGTTCGCAGCGAACTCCCGAATATCCCGTCTCAGAATGCTCAGGTAACGGCTCATACGTGCCTGCTCGGTGGACACGTGCTCAGGGCAGAACATCGCCCTCTCATGAAACATCCTCGTAATCGCTGTGACTGACTCGGTACCCTGCTTGAGGGTCAGAAACTCCTATGTCAGACGCTCCCTCTCCACCTGAGGAACGTACTCATCTCGGAACATGGTAGTGAACCTCTCCCAGGTCACTGCCGAAAGCTCAGTCGGTGTGAAGTGTGCCGTCACAAACTTCCACCAGTCCTTCGCTCCCAAGCGAAGCTGGTTCAGCACGAACCGAACCTTCAAATGCTCAGGGGACGAGCAAGTGAAGAAGCATCCCTCCATATCAGATATCCACCTCATCGCTGCCACCGGATCCTGCGTACCATCAAACTCTGGTGGCTTGGTGTTGCTGAACTCCCTAAACAATGTCGCATCACCTCCCTGGGGTCTTGCCGCAGCAATCACTGCGGTAGCCGCTGCAACCGCAGCCTCAGAAAGAGCGGCATAGCGCTCGTCAAATGTCTCAATCAACGCAGTCTTAATAGACCCGAACATCTCTGGTATCTCAGCTCTGATGACCGCAACCACCTCCTCATGAATGATCTGTCGAATCTCCTCATCACTAGCTCCGGCATCCTCTGGCATATGACGTGTCCTCATCATGATCAACCTCTGAAATACAACATGCGATAATTAGACTTCACTCGAACACTCTTACATTCGACAATCCACCCCTCCTTGATCCTTGGCATCCCAAGATTCTTATTTGGACTGTGTACCGCACCGGTGCTTTCAGTAGTACGGGCCCAATACTACTGTCCGCACCGTCTTAGTACACACCCCAAATCTTCCTCTTCGGATCCCAATCCCCAAGTACTCTATTATACTTAAATCACTTTGAAATAGATCTCACACAAAGCCCTAGCTGCTACCTAATTACTCTCAGCATCTCATAGCAGCTCACCGCTCCCTAGGCTAAGGCATCACAAAATAGGCCACTCTAGTCCTATTAGCAATACCTAGCCTACTCTAGCATGCAAATACATCACATTAATAATAATTATCACATAATATAAAGGTATTTTGGGAATTCACCGTTCGGGCGCTGGCTGATCGTACACACGTTTCTTCTTGGAAAATCTTTTACTCTTAGAAAATTTTGGTTTTATTTTGAAATATCTCTTCAATTCCTCAGTTTGAGTTCAAATACCCCCGAAGGTGTACCCGAATCCCTCAAACCAAGGCTCTGATACCAATTTGTAACACCGAAAATTTCAAACAAAATTTTCAATTTTTATAAAACATAATTCCATCGATATTCATAAAAACAACCATTTTAATTATCCAACAAAATAGTACAAAATCCCAAGATCATAATATCAAGCTCCGAACGTGTGTGTATACGGATCAAGCCGGCGCCTTCCTGCGGTCGTCACTAGTACCTGAAACAAATAACATCAACACTGTAAGCACAAGGCTTAGTGAGTTCCCCAAAATACCACATATAACACATATTAGCCACTCTAGGCTATAACTCTGTGGGTCCGTGCACCCAAACTCTGTGAACCCTCAGGTTCTAGCTCTGATAAACATGCACCACATAAATCACATAGAAATCATGCAGTACAACACACAACATACATAACATCCAAATACTCTATCACATAACTCTGGTTACCTACTCAAGGTAAAGTATAGTGAGAAGACTCACCTCGCGTATCTCGGTATCTCACGAATCCTGGAAATCCCTCGTGCTCGATCCTCCGAGTTCTAATCCTCCTATAACATTATATGCTTCTAATTAACACTTTATATCTCTAAGGTTGACTATCAATAAGGAGTCAACACTGGTCAACTCTGGTCAACGGTCAACGGTCAACTCTGACCGGACTCAGCGAGTACCAAGGCGACTCGGCGAGTCTGGGCGTGTACACCGATTTCCCTGGAATCCTCCCCTGACACGTCGAGCATTCACTCAACTCGACGAGTTCCACCTGGCATGAGTTGTGGGGCCACCACGACTCAACTTGCCGAGTCTCAAAACAACTCGGCGAGTCCAGTTTGACTCAATCCACTGGTCCATTCTGACTCCCCCTTGACTCACTGAGTCCACCCTCCCCAACTCGGCGAGGCCACTCACTGTGTGGTCGGGCAACATTCATGCTACTCGCCGAGTCTGTTCTTCGGACTCGGCGAGTCCGTGCCATGCACTGACTCAATCTTGCTCTAGAGGTCAGATCCAGTCCATTAATCCATAGATCCAGTCCTTCCAAGCTCATTTAGCACGTAAAGTTACAATCTTGATGCACATACAACCTCTATATGACCATATATGACGTTTTTGACTCATTTACTACAACACAAGGTCATGGACTCCATTGTCATATATAAAGCTTGATGAGTGAGGCTCCCTGGACCTCTATGGGTCCAGATCCATAACCTCAACTCAAGGAGGGAACCAATAGGCACCAAATCATCCCATAAATGACCATCATAAGCCCTAAATTGCATAATGCTTCACCAAACAGAAAATAGTCCGAGATCATACCTCTAGAGTGATGATCTAAGCTCCAAATCCACAAAATAGCAACCTCCTTTGCTTCCTCTTGCCTAGAGTCTCCTTCTTCTTGCTAAATAACACACACAAGGTCAAGAAATGCTCCTTTCTCTTCACAAATCGCTCAAGAACACAAGGGTCTCTCACTGAGGGTTGGGTAAGCACAAATGACGGCCATAAGGCCCCTTAAATAGGCCTCAAACCCGGAAATTTAGGGTTTCATTACACAGCGCAGACTCGCCGAGTCCAGGCGCGCTCCATTGCCCAAAACCGCGTCCCTACTCGGCGAGTCTGAGCTCTAACTCGCCGAGTCCCCCTCACAATTCAACAAAATTAAATTTACAAGATACCTGGTAAAAATCCGGATGTTACAAGTAGGAACGGGTCTAAGGCCACAATGCCGGCCCGTTCAGTTAGCAGTAGTTTCCGGATTTAGGTCCGATGCAGTAGTTAGTATGTTCGATGCCTTCGTGGCTCGAACAAGATTTGTGTGCTATGTTTTATGTGTTAAGTATTATGTGTTCCGGGCCACGGCCCGATGTAGCATGTCGTATATGTGTTATGCTAGTTGATGTGTTATGCTATGCCATGTTCAGTCAGTCAGTTCCGGACTTCGGTCCGATGCAGTTAGTTCCGGACTTCGGTCCGATGCAGGGGACATGGTCCCAGTCAGTTCCAGACTTCGGTCCGATGCAGTTAGTTCCGGACTTCGGTCCGATGCAGGGGACAAGGTCCCAGTCAGTTCCGGACTTCGGTCCGATGCAGTTAGTTCCGGACTTCGGTCCGATGCAGGGGACAAGGTCCCAGTCAGTTCCGGACTTCGGTCCTATGTAGTTTCCGGGCTTCGGCCCGATGCAGTGGGCAAGGCCCATTATGTGTTTATATGTTATTGTATGGTATGTGGTAGTTTGGGGGAGCTCACTAAGCTTCGTGCTTACAGTTTCAGTTTGGTTTCAGGTACTTCCGCAAGCAAAGGGAAGAGCTCGGGGTGACAGCATCGCACACACCACAACATAGCTTTCATCCTGGGGATGTCTTTTGATGTTTCGGATTGATGTTGTATGATACAGTTTTCCGCACAATATTTTATTATGTTTTGGGGATACATCGCGTATGTTTTATGTTATGATACTTATATTATGGTTTTTTTTATATTGAAAAACGAAAATTTTTGGGTCGTGTTTTTGGGTCGTTTCACATATGTTGTCCCTCTTAGTGTTAGACTCTAGATCTGGACCTTTAGAGGTCCAGAGAGCATTATCTATCCAACTTTATGTTGTCCCATGGAGGAAATGAACCTAGGATGCCATTTTAGAAGCCATTTCACCAAAAGAAGCTTTGGATGCGTTGCATGAGTTTCAAGATTTGACCTTTATGTGATTATTAGAGATGGGGAAGTCAGATATATAGGTTAGAGAAGCAAATCTGACCTCAGAAGGTCGATTGGGTGATTGTCAAGGAAGAAAGTCGCCAAGTCCATAATGGGACTCGATGAGTTTAGTTGGGTTAGCCTGTCGAGTGGAAGGTTCACTCGACGAGTTGAGTGAGGGTTAGGAAGATCTAGAGTACACGCTTGGACTCACCAAGTCACATATGTGCACTCGATGGGTCTGGTCAAAGTTTGACCATTGACTTTCATTGACTTTTAGGGTTGGGTCAACACTTGGACTTTTGGACCATTAGAAGGGTAAAATGTTTTTTAGCCTTCTGAGAGAACATTGGAACGAACTAGTCTAGCCTGAAGGGCCGTTATTGATTTTAGATGATTGCTTATATGTTTAGGTGGGGCTAGGTAATTGTTACGAGGTTCAGGGATACCGAGCACGTGAGTTGCTAGATAACATACGAAGTGAGTCTTCTCACTATACTTTACCTAGAGTGGTAACTATGTGTGACCGGAAGGTCTTATATGTTATGTGGAGTATATGATATGTGTTGCTTTGTGATATGTATGTGCTATGTTATGTTATGAGTACCATGATATAGATCGAAAGGTCAACATAGTATGGACCAAAAGGTCAAGATGATGAGGATTGGAAGGTCTACGAGAGGTGGGATGGAAGTCCTTTGAGACACATGGATCGGAAGATCCTATAGAGCTATGGCCATGAGTAGCGAATGTGTTGTATATGGTATTTTGGGGAACTCACTAAGCATTTATGCTTACAGTGTTATGTGTTATGTGTTTTAGGTACTAGTGATGATCGAGGGAAAGCGCCGACATGATCCGTACACACTGACAAGAGATTTGTTTTATGATCTTGGGATATGTTTTTATCGTGATGACATTTTTTAAACTTGAGAATTTGAGAATATTGATTGATTTTTATGTTATTTGGCAAATGAAAAATTGTTTTGAAAATTCACGTTGTTACAAGTTGGTATTAGAGCCTTGGTTTGAGGAATTCGGATGCACCTTCGGGCGTATCTGAACTCACAATGAGGATTTGAAAAAGTTTTCATACAAGATTTTTTTTCTAAAAAGTAAAAGAATTTGAGAAAAAGGAAAGAAGCAGTGTGTACGATCAGTCAGCGCCCGAATGGTGATTTCCCAAAATACCCTTACATTATGTGTTATGAAATATGATATGATATGCTATGCATGCTAGAGTAGGCTAGGTATTCATATTAGGACTAGAGTGGCTTGATCTGTGATGCCTTAGCCTAGGGGATTACTACTGCAATGGGATGCTTGAGAGTGAATAGGTAGCAGTGAGGAGCTTATGAGGGGCCTACTGATGGGTATCCGGTTCTTAGCGAGAAGTAGAGTACTTGTGATCTGGGATCCTAGGAGGAGGACTTGGAATGAATGCTGATGCGGTGTGGAAGGTAGTATAGGACCCATACTACTGGAAGCATCGGATTAGTGTGCAGTCCAAGTAAGAATCCTTAGGGTACTAAGGAACAAGTAGGGTTGAGTTGTCGAGTGTGAGTACACTCGAGCAAGTCTCTAATATTTTTATGTTGTATTTCAGAGACATCATGGTTGCGACACACCACAAACCAGAGTCTAGCAGCGTGAGTGACGAGGAGCTTCGTTAGATGATTCACGAGGAGGTGGCTACGGCTATCCGTGAAGAGGTACCTGAGATGTTTAGGTCTATCAAGACCACTTTGATTGAGATGTTTGATGAGAGATACCCAATGGTTACTGAGGCCGTGGCTGCTCCAGCTGTGGCTGCTGCTAGACCTTAGGTGGGTAACTCGATGTTGTTCTGGGAGTTCAGCAATATGAAGCCATCGGAGTTTAATGAGATGCAGGATTCGATTGCTGCGATGAGATGGATTTCTAATATCGAGGGATGCTTCTACACCTGTTCGTGTCCAGAGTTTTTTAGGGTTCGGTTTGCACTAAACCAACTTCGTTTGGGAGTGAAGGACTGGTGGAAGTTTGTGACGGCGAACTTCACTCTTGCAGAGATTTCTGAGGTGATGTGGGAGAGGTTCACCACCATGTTCAGAGACGAGTACGTTCCCCCAGTAGAGAGGGAGCGATTGGCACAGGAGTTTTTGTCCCTCAAGCATGGGATAGAGTCAGTGACTGTGATCAAACGGATGTTCCATGAGAGGGCGTTGTTTTGCCCTGAGCACGTGTCGTCTGAGTAGGCACGCATGAGCCGGTATTTGAGAATTTTGAGGAGGGAGATCCAGGAGTTCGTGGCGAACTCGACTTATCGAACATTTGCTAAGCTCTAGATATATGCCCGGAACAGGGAGATTAAGCTGGAGACTAGGGCCAGGGAGGAGGCCGAGTATCAGGGGAGGGATAGGCGGTCGGTACAGTCTCATCCGGAAGCCAAGTGGGCTATGCCTGCTGATTCGAGATCTGGAGGCAAGAAGGGCCGCACCTGTGGGAAGTGCAGCAAGGGACATGATGGAGTCTATCGGTTGGATGCTTGCTACAAATATGGCAAGGAGGGGCACATAGCCAAGGACTAGCCCAAGGGATTTATGGTTTGCTTTCATTGCAACCAGATGGGCCATCAGAAGACTGAGTGCTCGCAGCTGTTACAGGGATCCACACAGGGATCTGCCCCTACTACTGCACGAGCTATTGAGGGTCGGCTAGTGAAGGCCGAATCATCGAAGGAACGTGGGAGAGCCTTCCAGTTGATAGCGAAGGAGGTTCGCGCAACGCCCGACGTCGTGGCTAGTATGTATTCTTTCATTTATTTATGTTGAGTTGAGATATTGTGCTTATTTTATGATATGCATAGGTACTTTTATTGTGAATTTTGTGTCTGCTTTGGTGTTATTTGACTTGGGTGCGAGTCGATCATTTGTGTCGTTAGTGTTTAGTAGCACATCAGTACTCGACGAGATGCATTGAGTCGACCGTTACTAGTTTCCATAGCTGACGAACGAGCGGTGTATGCTGCTGATGTGATTCAAGGATGTATAATTGAGATCTTCGGCATTGAGTTTCCGATAGATCTGGTCCCGATTGCGATGTGGGACATTTGCATTATAGTGGGCATGGATTGGTTGAGCCGATTTGGGGTGGTTATAGACTTCAAGCGGCAGATAGTGACGATACGAGACCCTAGTGGGGGAGTGCTGACAGTATATGGTGAGGGCACCCAATGTGGGTCAGCATTTTGTTCGGCTGCTAGAGCGAGACAGAGTTTACAGTAGGGCTGCAGCTGGTTTGTAGCTTATATGATGGATACACGAGTGGCCGCGGAGAGGCTGAGTTCGATTGATGACGTTCTGATAGTGCGTGAGTTTCAGATGTTTTTCCTGAGGAGTTGTTGGGTGTGCCTCTCGAGAGGCAGGTGGAGTTCCACATCGATTTGGTTCCAGGGGCAGCGCCTATCGCCAAGGCACCTTATCGCCTTGCGCCGCCAAAGATGCAGGAGTTATCCTCATAGCTTCAGGAGCTGCTTGGAAAGGGGTTTATTAGACCGAGTAGCTCACCGTGGGGAGCGCCAATACTTTTTTTAAAGAAAAAAGGATGGTTCACCCCGGATGTGCATTGATTACCAAGAGTTGAACAAGTTGACGGTCAAGAACAGTTATCCATTACCGAGGATCGATGATCTGTTTCATCAGTTGCAGGGAGTGTCTTGGTTCTTAAAGATATATTTGAGGTCTGGATATCATCAGATGAGAGTGCGATTTGAGGATATCCAGAAGACAACATTCTGGACTCGTTATGGGTATTACGAGTTCGTGGTCATGCCTTGTGGGCTCACCAATGCACGTGCAGCGTTCATGGATCTCATGAACAGAGTGTGCAGGCCGATGTTGGATCCGTCGGTGATCATGTTTATTGATTATATTCTGGTATATTTGAGGTCTAGAGAGCAGCTTTAGGAGCATCTGCGAGAGATTCTCAGAGTATTGAGTTCGGAGAGGCTTTTTGCCAAATTCTCCAAGTGTGATTTCTGGTTACGAGATGTACAGTTCTTGGGGCACCTCGTTAATCAGAATGAGATATTGGTCGATCTGGCCAAGATTGAGGCAGTTATGAGATGGGAAGTGCCGAAATCCCCCACCGAGATCAGAAGTTTTTTGGGGTTGGCCGGCTACTATTGGAGATTTATTAGGGATTTCTCCTAGATTGTCATTCCTCTCACCAGGTTGACCCGGAAGGGCGTTACTTTTAGTTGGGGTCCAGAGCAGCAGGCCTCATTCTAGACGCTTCGTCAGAGATTATGCGAAGCCCCGATATTAGCCCTCACGGAAGGGATGGAGGATTTTGTGGTATATTGTGACGCATCGACATCAGGGTTGGGGGCGGTGCTTATGTAGAGAGGGCACGTGATAGCGTATGCATCGAGGTAGTTGAAGCCTCACAAGGTGAGATATCCCACCCACGATTTGGATTCGGGGGCCGTGGTGTTCGCCCTCAAGATATGGCATCATTATTTGTATGAGGCTCGGTGTATCATATACACGAACCACAAGAGCTTGAAGTAGTTGATGGATCTTCCCAACCTGAATATGCGCCACAAAAGATAGTTGGATATGGTAAAAGATTATGACTGTGAGATTCTGTACCACCCAGGCAATGCTAATGTTGTAGCTGATGCCCTGAGTCGTAGGGCGGAGAGTGCCCCGATACGAGATATTTGTATGAGGATGACAGTGATGACTCCGGTGTTGGATACCATTCAAGAGGCCTAGAGACCGGAGAACTGCAAGAGAGAGCGAGTGATTGGGCAGGTATCAGGGTTCGTTACCGATAGCCGAGGGCTTATGACCTTTCAAGGTCGGATTTGGGTGCCATTTGCAGGTGGGGCACGTACCACCTTGATGGAGGAGGCGCACAGATCGAGGTTCTCGATCCACCCCAGGGACACTAAGATGTATTTGAACCTAAGAAGAGACTATTGGTGGCCATGTATCAAGAGGGATGTTGGATGGTTTGTAGACAGGTGCTTGACATGTCGCAGGGTTAAGGCCGAGCACCAGCATCCGCATGGCAAGTTCTAGCCACTTAAAGTTCCCCATTGGAAATAGGAGCATATTTCTATGGATTTCATCACCAAATAGCCGAGGACTGCGAGGGGGTGTTGATGCAATTTGGGTGATCGTTGACCGGCTAACAAAGAGCACTCACTTCCTTGCTCTTAGTGAGAGCTCTTCCACAGAGAGGCTGGAAGAGATGTATGTGAGAGAGGTGGTATTGCGACATGGTGTACCGATCTTGATTGTGTCGGATCGAGATGTACGTTTCACATCCAGGGTCTGTAAGAAGTTCCATGAGGAGTTGCGTACAAGATTGCATTTCAGAACCGCATACCAACCACAGACGGATGGACATAGCGAGCGGACAATTTAGACGCTCGAGGACATGCTTCGAGCATGTTTGTTGGACTTCGGAGGAAGTTAGGACACGTACCTACTATTGGCTGAGTTTTCTTATAACAACAGCCACCATTCGATCATTGGTATGCCTCACTCCGAGTTGTTGTATGGGAGGAGGTGTCAGACTCCCATCTACTGGGGAGAGGTAGGGTAGCGAGTGATGGGTAGCACTGAGATAGTGCTTCAACAACTGAGCATATTCATCAGGTTAGGCAGAGATTGCTTACAACCCTGAGTCTCCAGAAGAGTTATGCGGATTGGCGACGATCCGAGCTTGAGTTTCAGGTTGGAGACTTCGTACTCCTGAAGGTGTCTCCTTGGAAAGGAGTGATCTGATTCAGGAAGAGGGGCAAGTTGGGGCCCCGGTACATTAGCTCTTTCAGGGTGACCGCGAGAGTGGGCATGGTAGTGTATCGTTTAGAGCTACGTGTAGATTTGGGCCAGATACATGATACCTTACACGTGTCTCAGTTGAGGAAGTGTATAGCTGATGAGTCGGTAGTGGTACCATTGGAGGATATTTAGGTGGATGCGAGCCTAAATTATGTTGAGAGGCCAATCGCGGTGGTGGATCATAAGATCAAGGTTCTGAGGAACAAGGAGGTGCCCCTGGTTCAGGTCTAGTGGCAACATCGGAAAGGGTCCGAGCTGACTTGGGAGCCGTAGGCGGAGATGCGTGAGCAGCACCCAGAGTTGTTTGTAGAATGAGACTTCGAAGGTGAAGTATGATTCTAGTGGGGGATAATTGTAACATCCAGATTTCTACGTATCATATTTTAATTGTTTAATTTGAGTTATGAGGAGGGACTCGGCGAGTTGACGCTTAGACTTGCCGAGTAGGATCGCGATTGCTGACTGGATTAACGAACGGACTCGACGAGTCAATGGGTGGACTCGAGGAGTCCGCGCTGATGTCAGAAACCCTAAATCTCCAGTCCTGTGCCCTATTTAAGGGACCTTATAGCCCTCATTTGTGGCTACCGGTTCAGAGAGAGAAACCCTAGAGGGCTTGAGCGAGTTGTGTATGTAAGAGAGAGAGAGAGAGAGAGCTATTTTGATCCCTTTTGTTGTGGTTTTGCAAAGAAGAAGGTGTTTCTAGCAAGAGAAGGTCAAGGGGATTGTGATTCTATGGTTTTCAAGCTTGGGTCTTCATTATTGAGGTAGAAAATCAACCCCTTCTTCTGTTTTGTACAAATCCTTGAATCTAGGGTTTTATGTACCCCTTTATTGGCTTGAATTTATACATATGTTGTCCCTCTTAGTGTTAGACTATGGATCTGGACCTTTAGAGGTCTAGATAGTATTATCTATCCAACTTTATGTTGTCCCATGGAGGAAATGAACCTAGGGTGCCATTTTAGAAGCCATTTCACCAAAAGAAGCCTTGGATGCATTGCGTGAGTGTCAAGATTTGACCTTTACATGATTATTGGACATGGGGAAGTCAGATCTATAGGTTAGAGAAGCAGATCTGACCTCAGAAGGTCGATTGGGTGATTGTCAGGGAAGAAACTCGTCGAGTCCATAATGGGACTCGACGAGTTGAGTTGGGTTGCCCCGCGACTCGTGACCGGATGTAATCCGTCGAGTGGAAGGTTCACTCGACGAGTCAAGTGAGGTTTAGAAAGATCCAGAGTACACACTTGGACTCGCTGAGTCACCTATGTGCACTCGACGAGTCTGGTCAAAGTTTGACCATTGAATTTTGTTGACTTTTAGGGTTGGGTCAACAGTTGTACTTTTGGACCATTAGAAGGGTAAAATGGTAGTTTAGCCTTCTGAGAGAACATTGGAACGAACTAGTCTAGGCTGGAGAGTCGTTATTGATTTGAGATGATCTCTTATATGTTTAGGCTGGGCTTGGTTATTGTTACGAGGTTCAGGGATACCGAGCACGTGAGTTGCTAGACAGCATACAAGGTGAGTCTTCTTACTATACTTTACCTAGAGTGGTAACTATGTGTGACCAGAAGCTCTTATATGTTTTCCAGAGTATGTGATATGTGTTGCTATGTGATATGTGTGTGCTATGTTATGTTATGAGTACCATGATATGGACCGGAAGGTCAAGATGATGAGGACCGGAAGGTCATACGGGTAGGGCCATGAGGTATACCAGAGTTGGGATGGATGTCCCTTGAGACACATGGATCGGAAGATCCCATAGAGTTATGGCCATGAGTGGTGAATGTGTTATATCTGGTATTTTGGGGAACTCACTAATCATTTATGCTTACAGTGTTATGTGTTATGTGTTTCAGGTACTAGCGATGATCGTGAGAAGGTGCCGACATGATCCGTACACACTGTCAGGAGATTTTTTTTATGATCTTGGAATATGTTTTTATTGTGATGACATTTGTTAAACTTGAGAATTTGAGAATATTGAATGATTTTTATGTTATTTGAAAAATGAAAAATTGTTTTGAAAATTCACATTGTTACAATAATATATTAATAAACCTTAAGTATCCTTCCTCTCATTTTTCCTATCCAAGTGTCATGATTCCATGCAACCCAAATGGACCATGCCAACCAGGTCAAGTGCATTCCAGAAATAGTTGTGAACTTAGACACCTAATCCAACAATCTCCCACTTGGATAAGTCTAATAACTATAACTACAAGAATGACTTCAGGAACCGATCAACAATCGTAGCTCTTTCAAAGTCTCGCAGAACTGGGATGTTGATGATATGCCATTTAAGATAAGTGATCATATAGTCCTATGCTCTCATGATATCAGCTGGACAAATACATGGAACAATGTATTAATTATTGTCTAGCAGTTTGTTTCCTGATTTCCGATTTGTTTGACATAGAACTTAATTGAACACATCAATTTAGTTCTGATCGGGCCTGGTACATAGGTCAAAATAAAATCATTGAGGGGCCCAAATATCGCTTCTAATCCAAGAAGGAACAAATAAACTTTGAATTATATGCTTGTTCTACTACTTATTGAATTATACACAAAGACACGTTTTATAGCATCGAGTTACTAATGCATTTTCGTGCAATGAATGTATAACCAAATCATAGTCGACAACTCATATCTCTAGGTTTGAAGACTTATATGATATTATTGTCTCACGATCACTCAAGATAAATTCCATGAAGTGATACAAGTGAGCGTGGGTTGAATCCAATACTCAGAACTTATGAGCACTCATGAATGTTGTAGCAACTCTTTCTATGCTCAACACCTTAGACAACTACAAGCCAACTTCATGACAATCTTGATTCATATCTACTTCAGAATTTGAATAATATGATATACTATAACATAATTATCTTGGAAGTCAAAACATGCAAAATGAAATGATAGTAAACGATTGACAAAAGATAGCAAAACTTTACTCATAAATAAACAACAATTTTTATTTATCATCAAATGTCAATTACACTTTACAAATTTCAAAAACTATCTATTTTCTAAAACTAATACAATCCTTTAGCCCTATGCGCCTCGCATGCTGAAGATGCTTGACCCTACTCAGTCCCTTCGTGAGGGGATCTGCTGGGTTCTCATCTGATGATACCCTATTTTCCATGAAGAATCCTTTTTGTATTCGATGTCTGATGAAATGGTATTTTCTGTCGATGTGTATGGATCTTCCGTGATCCCTTGGTTCCTTGGTGAAGGCAACTGCACTTTCACTATCACAGAAAATCTCCTTGGGCACCTTTATAACTGGTACATCTCCAAGGTCTCCAATGAAGTTCTTTAGCCATATAGCCTCCTTTGCTGCCTCGCTTGCTGCTATATACTCTGATTCGCAAGTTGAATGAACCACTGTCTCCTACTTGGAACTTTTCCAAGTAATTGCTCCTCCGTTTAAGGTAAAGACCAGCCTGACTGAGAGCGGAAATTTTCCGTATCAATTTGGAAGCTAGCATCACTATAGCCTACTACTCTTAAGTCACCACTCCCACCGAGGGTAAGTACCCAATCCTTAGTCCTCCGCATGTACTTAAGAATGTTCTTTACCGCAGTCCAGTGAGCCTTTCCAGGGTTCCCTTGATATCTGTTGACCATGCTCAAGGCAAAGGCAACATCAGGACGAGTACAAGTCATAGCATACATGGTCGAGCCTACATCGGAAGCATACGATACTTGACTCATCTTAGCTATCTCGGCCTCTGTACTCGGGCTCCGAGTCTTACTCAATCTGGCGTTACTCTATATTGATAACTCTCCTTTATTGGAATTCCTGCATGCTGAACCTATTCAGCACCTTATCCAAGTAGGCAGTTTGACTAAGTCCAATTAGTCTCTTATCCTGTCTCTCAAAATCCTTATCCCAAGGATATAGGTAGCTTCTCCAAGGTCCTTCATAGCAAAACACTTCCCAAGCTAGGACTTCACTTCCTGCAGAGTTGGGATGTCATTTCCTATGAGTAGTATGTCATCCACATACAATACCAAAAAGCTAACTACACTCTCACTAGCCTTGACATATATATAAGATTCATCTTTGCTCCTCAAAAATCCAAACTCTTTGACGTTCTCATCAAAACAAAGATTCCATATGCGAGGTGCTTGTTTCAATCCATATATGGATTTCTCAAGATTTCACACTCTATTAGGGTACTCTATACTGACAAAACCTTCTGGCTGACTCATGTAAACATCCTTAGCCAACCTTCCATTAATGAAAGTGGTTTTGACATCCATTTTCCATATTTCATAATCATAAATGTAGCAATGGCTAACATAACCCTAATAGAATTAATCTTTGCTATTGGTGAAAAGGTCTCATCATAATCAACCAGTCATGTCTTATAAGTGTGTAAATTACCATCCATGTCGGTATTCTGCTTGAAGATCCATTTGCACCTGATTGTCTTGTGACCTGGCACATTGTCAACCAAGTTCCAAACTTGATTTTCATACATGGACTGTATCTCGTTGTCCATAGCCTCTTTCCATTTGGGAACCTCAGGGCCTACCATGGCTTCCGTCTAGCTGTTAGGTTCATCCACACTTACGAGTGTGTTATCACTGATAAGTGTATCACCTTCCGCAGTAATATGGAAACCATAGTAATGCTCAGGTGCATTCCTAAATCTCGTGGAATGCCTCAAAGGTACAGACTTGTCAGTCAAATCAACATGAGTTTCCTCCTGAGTTTGATTGCTAGGGTTTGAAGTTTCTTCACCACTTGATTCTTGAATTTCTTTAAGGTCAGTTTGCCTCCCACTGTTTCCTTGGCTTATGAACTCTCTCTCTCTCTCTCTCTCTCTCTCTCTCTCTCTCTCAAGACTCCTATCCTTGCTACAAAGACAACATTACCCATGGGTCTGTAGAAGATGTGACCAAAGGATTTCTATGGCTAGGCAATGAAAATACATCTCTCACTTTGAGGTTCGAGCTTATCGTGAGTCTTGCACCTCATGAAAGCCTTGCAACCCAAAATCTTGATGTGGTCTAGTAGGGAAATTTTCCAGACCACATCTTGTGAGGTGTTTTGGCAACCTTCTTGGTAGGGACTAGATTAAGGATATGGACGATAGTCTCTAAGGCATACCCCCAAAATGAGATTGGTAACGAAGCTCGACTCATCATGAAACAAACCATATCCAACAAGGTTCAATTACGCCTCTCAGCCACACCATTAAGTTGTGGTGTTATAGGAGATGTCAATTGTGAGACAATTCCATATTCCTTTAGATAGTCAAGGAACTCTATACTAAGATACTCACCACCTCAATCGGATCGGAGCATCTTAATGTTCCTGCCCAACTGATTCTCCACTTCCTGTTTAAACTCTTTGAACTTTTCAAAGGTTTCTGACTTATGCTTGATTAAGTAGACATATCCATATCTACTATAATCATCAGTAAAAGTCACATAGAAGCGGTTAGCATCCCTTTTGGCAGTTCTGAAGGGTCTACACACATCAGTATGTATGAGGTCCAACAAACCCTCACTCCTAGCACAAGTACCAGTGAAGGGCGACTTTGTCATTTTTCCAAGTAAACAAGATTCACAACTGTCATCTGACTTTAGGTCAAATGACTCCAAGACTCTATCCTTTTGGAGTTGGCCTATGCGTTTCTTGCTCACATGTCCAAGACAACAATGCCATAATGATGATTTATCCAAGTTAGTGGATGAATCAATACACAACACATTCTTTCCTAGGTTATCAACAACCAACACAATTTCATATACACCATCACAAGGTAATGCTTTAAAATAAATAACATTTTAAAGAAAGCATTAATACCACCACATTCATTATCAAACGAAAAGATAAACCCTTGTTTGTACAAACCATGAAATGAAATAATATTTCTCGCAATTTCAGACGAGTAACAACATTTATTCAATCTAATGTTAACCCAATACATAGCAACAAAGAATAAACTCCAATGAAGCTTTCCTATTCCCCATGATCAAGTTTATCTTCCCATGCCCCACATTCTCACTCTTCTTAGTCCCTGCAAATCAGAACATATGTGAATACCACAATCTGTATCAACAACCCAAGAATTAGAATGGGGTGAGTTATTAGACAATATAGTGTAAATACCTACATGGTTGGGTTTCACTTTCCCATCCTTAACATCTTGCAGGTACTTTGGGCAGTTTCACTTCCAGTGCGACTTTTCATGGCATTAGAAGCATTCAGCCTCCTTAGGGTTGGCAGAAGGAGTGACAGAACCACCTTTAGTTCTATTTGAAGAGGAGCCATCAAGGAAATTTCCATTGGTACCCTTCGAATGGGTCTTCCTCTTATTCCCTTTACCTTGCCCGATTGCCAAGATAGGGGTGGCGGTAGGAGTAGGAGTAGTAACAACCGATTTACCTTTAATACCACTTTCGGAGGTCTTCATAGTGTAACTTCCTCCTTGTTCATGTGATGTGTCATTCAAAATTGATCATAACAAGAAGGCAAGGAATGCAAAATGATGTCAATTGCTAACTCCTTAAGGAAGTTTACATTTAGCTTCAGCAAACGGTCCACATACCTTTGCATTTTTTGTAAGTGGCCCATGATGGATTCCCCATCCTTCATCCGGATGGTCATCATGGAGGAGATGATGTCATACCTCTCCTGGCGAGCACTTTGATGGTAATAGTCCATCAAGTCCTGGTGCATCTCAAAAGGGTAATAGTCCTCATAGGACTTTTGGATCTCGGTTGTCATCATGGCCAACATGATACATGCCACTTTTTTAGCATCTCTCTGATGAGCTCGGAATTCAGCGATCTCCTCTGGAGTAGCAGACGACTCATCAGGTTCCTTAAGTTCCTTGCCGAGCGCATATTCCTTTTCCTTGTAAAGAGTGACCATCCTGATGTTCCAGATCCAATCTATAAAGTTGGAACCATCGAAGATGACTCTCCCACAAAGGTTCATGAGAGAGAAGGAGCCGGTAGGATTTGAGTCAGAAGCAACATTGTTGGAAGACATCTAAAAAGAATAAAGACAAGTTTAGATTAGATATAAAGATAGTCCTTAATAAGATACCAAATGTAATATTAAGGCTAAGACCTAACATAATATTTTGATAACTTAGAAGAGGGATGCCATAATCTAAGCTATAAAATATTTGAAGGTAGGTGAATGACCATTCACCAATTTCCACCATGAAAAACAAAATGTATTATTAGGTTTTAATTGGTTTTTGAAACTCCTAGATTCTTTTGAGATTCATTGAACTTTTACATGGCATGTTTCAATCTTGAATGTGCCCTTCAAGCTTTGTGACTGGGATGCCGAGGATCATAGAACAAGGTGTGAATAACCATGCAAATAACTTGGTACTCTTAATGTTTATCACCTAACTGATGTGCCGGTTAACCACACACACTCTACCAATCTATGATAAACCTTAAGTTACCATTTTCCTACCTTGTTAAATCCAGGTTAGTGTGTCGGTTAACCACACATGCTCAAGTAATGACTTAAGCAAAGTGCAAAGTGTAATTTCATGGGTTAGCACCATATTCACATTTTCCTAAAGTAACTAAGATTGGGAATTTATAAAACATTTAGTTACTTTATAACCATCATAATTTTAACGAGGATTAAAGTCATTGTCCTACCGGTTCGGCTAACGACCCTCCATTAATCAATGAAGCAGTGGGTGAGAGTGGACACCCATTAAGCTGTCATTTTATAGGCAGTAACCTTATACCCCTTTATAGGCCGGCTTCGTGAAGGAGGCCTACTAACGGTAAAACGAATTGTTCTTATATATATATATATATATATATATATATATATATATATATATATATATATATATATATATATATATATATATATATTATTAACTTATAATATTATAAAGTATAAGGGTGGAATTTTAAAATTTTAAAATTCTAGGGGTTGAAACTAAAGTTTTTAAAGTGACTTTATATGTTCCAAAACTTGAGGGCAAGTATTGTAACTATTCAAAACTTTTCAACTTCATAACTTATGAGTTAGTGATTTATTAAAATGAAGACTCTTCATTTTATTTAACTTATGTGTTTCTTTAATGGACTTCAAAAGAATGACTTTTGGTAATCCATAACTTGAAAACAAATTATGGATTCCATTAAAACACATTAAGATAAAGAATTAAACTAACAAATTATTTGCAAATAATTCCTATGTTCTTCTAAACTCATAAGTGTATGAACATTCATATCAACAATTTCAAGAATCATAAATAACACATACAAAACTTGAAATATTGATAATAGCCATTGTAAATGGATTTGCATAACCATTACACCATCTAAAATGAGTTTTATAAGACCAAAACAGTTTAGGGTAATGTTTCTAGTCCATTTATAGGAGCAAAACTCAAAAATCTGCATTCATGGCCTCCTACTCGTCGAGTGCAAGAACCTACTCAACTAGTAGGATGAAATACCACATAGACTCGTCGAGTCCCCCCATGGACTCGGCAAGTTCACTCAGTCAGAATGCAAAATTTTGAGTTTTTTTTTCAACAATTTGCATCAAGTATCAAGAAATCAAAACCATGCTCTGATACCAATGAAGGGTTTTGAGCATTCTAACACTCCTAAGGTGTACATGCAACCCTTGAAACCTTGGATCTATGTTTTACTAAGATACATGCAAATTTGATTTTTCCATGGTTCTTAACCTAACTAGCATGGCATGGGGAAATTGAAACATAAAAGCTAGTAGAAGAACATACCTTTCTTGTTGCTTGGATTCCTTAAGAACTTTGTGAGCCTAGAAACCCAAATGTGATGCCTCAAATGTTTCACACAACACCACAAATCTTGTAATAACTTTGAGAGAAGTACACTATCACTCAAAATCGGCTATCCCTCTTGTTCTACACATAGTGAAGCTTTTGGTAGCCCATGGGGTCCTTTTATAGTGGTGTCACAAGTAGGGTTACAACATGTAAACCCTAATTGACATGGTTTTTGATATTCCATGATCCATGGGTTTATAACCTCCATGCACTACCCATGGAGCACCTTATGGGTTTTAGCCCAATTCAATAAACCTTGGATCATTAGCCCACTATATATAAGAATAGATGATTTACACAATCAACCCCATATATTTAATAAGTCTCCTTTTGATCACCAAATTAATTCTAAATTAATTCTTGATCAATACTAATTAAAAAATATTATTAATATATTAGAACTTTTAATATATTAATAAACCTTAAGTATCCTTCCTCTCATTTTGCCTATCCAAGTGTCATGATGTCATGCAACCCAAATGGACCATGCTAATCGGATCAAGTACAATCCATAAATAGTTATGAACTTAGACACCTAATCCAACAGGTTCGTTCCATTATGAGTCGAGCTTCATTACCTGTCGCATTTTGGGGGTATGCATTAGAGACTGCCGCCTATATCCTTAATCTAGTCCTAAATAAAAAGGTTTCCAAAACACCTCACAAAATGTGGACATGGAAGGTTCCCTCGTTAGACCACATCAAGGTTTGGGGTTGCGAGGCTGTCGTAAGACGAGAGACTCAAGACATGCTTGAACCTCGTAGTGAGTGATGTATTTTCATCAGCTACCCACAAAATCCTTTGGATATCTCCAAATTTGACCGAGTGACAATGTTGTCTTCGTTACGAGGTGGGGAGTGTTTTACGAGAGAGTAATCATATGCCAAGAGGATAGGGGGAGGAAAATTGACCTTTGAGGCGGAAACTCTTGGTGAAGGAACCTCAAACACTAGCACTCAACCCGAGGAGGAAACTCTTGGTGAACCAATTGACGAGTCGTTACCTTTGAGGCGCTCCGGTAGAGTTAGGAATGCACCTGAGTTTTATGGTTTCCATATTACCACTGAAGGTGAGACATTTATCAGTGATAGCATACTAATAAATTTGGATGAACCTAACAATTACAAGGAAGCTATGGCTGGCCCTAAGTCTGCTAAATGGAAAGAGGCAATAGACAGCGAGATTCAGTCCATGTATGACAATCAAGTTTAGAACTTGGTTGACAATGTACCAGGTCGTAAGACAGTCGGGTGCAAATGATCTTCAAGAAGAAGACCAAAATGGATGGGAAAGTACACACTTGTAAGGCGCGATTGGTTGCGAAGGGGTTTACTCAATCTTCTGGAGTTGACTATAACGAGACCTTGTCACCAGTGGCCAAAAATAAATCTATAAGGGTTATTCTAGCCATAGCCGCATTTCATGATTATGAAATATGGATAATGGAAAAACTGCCTTCCATAAATAGGAAGTTGGGTGAAGATGTTTATATGAATCAGCCAGAGGGTTTGGTCAATGCAGAGTACCCTGATAGAGTGTGCAAGCTTGAGAAATCGATTTATGGATTAAAGCAAGCATCTCGCATATGGAATCTTTGTTTTGATGAGAAATTCAAAGAGTTTGGTTTCTGAAGAAGCAATGATGAGTCATGTGTATATGTCAAAGCTAGTGGGTGTATAGTTAGCTTTCTGGTACTGTATGTGGATAACATACTACTCAGAGGAAATGACATCCCAACGTTGCAGGAGGTTAAGTCCTGGCTTTGGAAGTGTTTCGCTATGAAGGACCTCAGAGAAGCTGCTTATATTCTAGGGATAAGGATATTGATAAAAAAGAGTAAAAGACTAATAGGACTTAGTCAAACTACCTACTTGGACAAGGTGTTGAAATGTTTCATCATGGAGGAGTCCAATAAAGGTGGCTTACCTATCCAGAGCAATACCAAACTGAGTAAGACTCAGAGTCCAAGTACAGATGTTGAGATAGCAGAAATGAGTCGAATACCATATGCTTTTTCTGTTTGCTCGATCATGTATGCTATGATATGTACTCGCCCTGATGTAGCCTTTGCTCTGATCATGGTTAGCAGATATCAAGTGAACCTTGGTGAAGCTCACTAGACTGTGGTAAAGAGCATTCTAAAGTACCTATGGATAACTAAGGATTGGGTCCTTACCCTATGTGGGAGTGATGACTTAGGAGTGACATGGTATAGTGATGCCAACTTTCAGACCGATAGAGATAATTTCCGCTCTCAGTCGGGCTAGATATTTACCCTAAATGGTGGAGTAGTAACTTGGAAATTTTCCAACCAGGAGACTGTAGCCGATTCAATGTGCGAATAGGAGTATATAGTTGCAAGTGAAGCATCGAAGGAGGTGATATGGCTAAAGAACTGCATCGGAGACATTGGAGTTGTACCAACTATAAAGGAGCCTATGGAGATTTCATGTGACAACGAGGGTGCGATAGCCTTAGCCAAGGAACCAAGGGATCATGGCAGATCTAAGCACATTGACAGAAAATATCACTTCATAAGACATTGAATAGAAGGACTCCTCGTAATGAATGGGGTATTGTAAGAGGAGAACCCACCATATCCCCTTACGAAGGGACTAAGTAGGGTCAGGCACATGCATCATGCTAGAAGAATTAGGCTGAAGGATAATATTAGTCTTAATGATTAGATAAAATTTTAGAAACTTGTAATAGTTAAAATGTAATTGACATTTGATGATTGAATAAAAGGTGTTCTTATTTATGAGTAATGTTACTGTCTTATTTCAATTGTTTACTATTGTTTTATTATGCATGTTTTGACTTCCAGAATAATAAGATTATTCAAACTATCCACAGTCGATCATACTTTGGAAGTAGGTTATGAAAGAAGACTATCATGAATGGGTTTTTGTATGATTTTCTAAGGTGTTAGACATAGAAAAAGATTCCTACAAACATTCATGAGTGCTCTTGAAAAAGGATTTGAGTATTGGACTAAACCCACACTCACATATCACTTCATGGAATTTATCACGGGTGATTGTGAGATTATACTATCGTATAATCTTCAAACCAAGATATATGAGTTTGCGAATATTCGTTGGTTGTATATTGATAGTATGAAAACGCATCGGTAACTAGATGTTATAAATCATGATGTTGTGTATGATTCAACGAATAGTTAGTACAAGCATATAAGTTGAAGTTTATCCATTCCTTTTATCCTAAGAAGATTAAAAGCGATATCTTGGGACCCTCGATGATTTTGTTTTGACTTATTTGTCGGGACCGGTCAGAACTAAATTGATGTGTTCAATTATGTTCTATGTCAGAAAAATCGGAAATCGGGAAACAAACTGCAGGACAAGTATGACTATGTTCCATGTATTTTTCCACATGATATCTTGTAGAACAAAGGATTATATGATCACTTATCAAATGGACGCATTAAAGTTCAACAAGGAACTTTTGAGAGTTATGATTGCTAATTGGATTTTAAGTTGCATTGGAAATTATGGTTATTAGGCTTATCCAAGTGGGAGACTGTTGGATTAGGTGTCTAATCTCATAACTATTATTGGTATGTACTTGACTCGATAGTCGCATGGCCCATTTTGGGTTGCCTTCACCATAACAATTTGATATATGGATATTTGAGTAAGAGGTTATTTATGATTTATTAATATACTGTAAGTATAATATTTTAATTAAGGAATCATATTATTTAATTAGTATTGATCAAGAATTAATTTAGTGATCAAAGGAGACTATTTAAATTGATACATATGAGCTGGGCTAATGACCCATTGTTTGGTTTTTGATGAGATTATGAGTTAATCCATGAAGTATTTATCCAAATCAAATGCATGGATCATGGGCTAATGTGTATAGATAACGTTTACACATGACCCTTGATACTCTACACACATATATATGTTATGCTAAGCCCTAAAATCGAATACTACTTGCATTCCAAAAAGAGAAATCATTTTTAGTCTCGTTAGCCTCTCTCATATCCATCTACTTGTTTATTTGGTGTTTGTGACTTGTTTGAGGGACAACACTTGGGGTGATAAGTTCTCTCAAGGACAAAGTCTTACTAGCTACATGAAGAGGTAACTTTCTAACTTGTTTTATGATCAATATGTTAAATTTTGTATGCTAGTTTAGGCTTCATGCTTTGGAAACCAATGTTGCATGTATAATTAGAGAAAACTGAGATCCAAGGCATTAAGGTTGTATGTTCACCATAGGAATGTTAGAGTACATAAAACCCAACATGTAGAGCATGGGAGAATGAACTTGATAATGGGCAATAGGAGATCGTCAAATGTTACCAAGATTGGAGTTTTTAACTTAACGCTTAGTAGTGGGTTGTGTTTATATTTGAATAATTGTTGCCACATGTTAGATATGACACGAAACATCATTTCATTTCATGCTTTATAGACAAGGTTTTAGATATTCTTTTAATAATGAGAATGGATCTATTTTTGCTTTTAAAAATGGTATAATTTATTTTGAAGCTTTACCTTGTGATGGCGTGTATGAAACTGTGATGGTTGTAGATAATTTAGGTAATAATGTTTTACAAATTGATTCATCTAATGGTTTATAAAGAAGCATGCTTATGGAATTGTCGTCTTGGACATGTAAATAAGAAACACATCCTCCAACTCCAAAAGGATGGAGTGTTGGAATCATTTGACTTAAGGTCAGATGATACATGTGAGTGTTGTTTACTTGGAAAAATGACAAAATCACCTTTCACTGGTTTTTGTGAAAGAGGTGAAGGTTTGTTGGATCTCATACACACAGATGTGTGCGGGCCCTTCAGATCCACCACAAGGGATGCAAATTGATTTTATGTGACTTTTACTGGTGATTATAGAAGGTATGGCTATATCTACTTAATTAAGCATAAGTTCGAAACCATTGAAAAGTTCAAAGAATTCAAACAAAAAGTTGAGAATCAATTGGGCAGGAAGATCAAGATGCTCAGATCCAATAGAGATGGTGAGTATCTTAGTATCGAATTCCATAACTACCTCAAGGAATGTGGAGTAGTTTCGTAACTGACCACTCATAGGACACCACAACTTAATGGTGTGGTTGATAGGCGTAATAGAAAATTGTTGGACATTGTTTGTTCCATGATGAGTTGTGATTCACTTCCAATCTCATTCTAGGGGTATGCCTTAAAGACTGCCGCCCACATTCTTAATATTGTCCCAACAAAGAAGGTTGCCAAAATTCCTCACGAGATATGGATAGGGAATGTTCCCTCGTTGTAACATATCAAGGTTTGGGGTTGTGAAGCTTTCATTAGACATAAGACTCATGAAAAGATTGAACCTTGAAGTGAGTGATGTATTTTCATCGGCTACCCACACAAGTCCTTTGGATATTTGTTCTACATACCTAGTGACAAAGTGGTCTTTGTAACGTGAAGGGGAGTCTTTCGCGAAAGAGAGCTTACAAGAAAAGAGGATAATGGGAGTATAATTGATCTTGAAGAAATTTAAGATTCAAATGCTGAAGGAACCTCTGAAAATGCTATTGGTCAACCTGAGGAAGAAATTCCAATTAAACCAATTGATGATTCATTGCCTCTTAGAAGTTCCAGCAGAGTTAGAATGCTATCTATGGTTTATGGTTTCCATATTACTACAGATGGTTATACGTTTATCAGTGATAGTACACTGGTAAATTTGGATGCACCTTCTAACTATAAGAAAGCTACGACGGGCCTTGAGTCAGCCAAGTGTAGAGGCAATGGACAATGAGATCAACTTTACGTATGATAACCAAGTTTGGAATTTGGTTGACGATGTATCAAGTCATAAGAAGGATGGGTGAAAATAGATCTTTAAGAAAAACACTGACATGGATAGAAAGGTGCACGCTTTCAAGGCTCACCTAGTTATGAAGGGTTTTAATCAAACTCCAGGGGTTGACTATGATGAGACCTTCTCACCAGTGGCTAAGATTAAATCTATTAGGGTAATGCTAGCCATAGTTGCGTAATAGATTGTGTAAGCTTGAGAAATCAATCTATGGATTGAAACAAGTTTCTCACAGATGGAATCTTTGCATTGATGAGAAGGTCAAAGATTTTGGCTTCTCTAGAAGTGAAGATGAATCTTCTGTTTATGTCAAAGCTAGTAGGAGTATAGTGACCTTCCTGATATTGTATGTTGATAACATACTTCTCATAGGAAACAACATTCCAACCTTGCAAGAAGTTAAGTCTTGGCATGGAAAGTGTTTTGCTATAAAGGATTTGGGAGAGGCTCCCTACATTCTAGTGATAAGGATTTTGAGAAACATGAGTAAAAGATGAATTGTACTTTGTCAAAGTACATATTTGGATAAAGTGTTCAAACATTTTAGCATGGAGAATGCCAAGAAAGGAGAGTTGCCTATTCAGAGTAATACCAAATTGAGTAAGACTCAGAGTCCAAGTATTGATGCAGAGATAACAGAAATGAGTCAAGATCCATATGCTTACGCTATTGGATCGATCATGTATGCTATGGCACGTACTTGCCTTGATGTGGCTTTTGCTTTGAGCATGGTTAGTAGATATCAGGGAAATCCAGGTAGAGCTCATTGGGCAGCGGTTAAGAATATTCTTAAGTATCTGCAAAGAACTAAGGACTAGGTCCTTATGCTTGGTAGCCGTAATGACTTGAGAGTAACTGAGTATAGGAACTCCAACTTTCAGACAAACAGAGACAAATTTCGTTCTCATTCTGGTTGGATGTTTACCCTTAATGGAGGAGTAGTGACTTGGAAAAGTTCCTAACAGGAGACTGTGGCTGATTCTACCTGTGAATTAGAATACATAGCTGCAAGTGAAGCATTGAAGGAGGCTATATGGTTGAAAAACTTCATTTGCATGTTTTACTTCCCGAATAATTGGATTATTCAAATATCCACAATTGATCATACTTTTGAAAGTAAGTAATGAACCAAGTCTGCCATGAATCAGACTGTAGATTATCTAATGGTTTAAACATAACAATAGTTTGCTACAGTATTCATGAGTACTTTTGATATGGAGAATTTAACTATTGGAATAACCCATGCTCAGAGAATTACTTCATAGAATTTATCACAACTAATTATGAGACGATAATATCTTATAATCTATAAATGAAGATACATGGGTTGTTGTCTACGAGTTGGTTGTGCATTGATGATACGTGTGACATCCCCATTTTCACGGTCAGAAAAGATCGATTTTGTTTATGCTTTATAAAAATTAGAGTACTTCTTTTCATAAAAATTTTGTGGAATTTGTTCCCAGAAAAATACGATAAATTCGTTATCGAAACATTTTCGAAGAAACGTATTTTATTTATGTTAAAACGTTTGGGATGTCATCTTCAATACAGAAATCTAAGCATAAACGGAACTTACATTTATTTACACTAGTGATCTACATCTCTTTAAATCTCTCAGTGTATTGTGACTTCATATCAACACCTGTGATATAAATAAACTGAGTGGATCAGGTTGGGAAACCTGGTGAGTACATAGGGTTTTCGACCCACAATAATATAATTATTATGTTTAAACAATCAACAAATTAAACCCAATTATCCATCCCCATTATCTTCTTTTCTCTCAAGGATCTACCCTAAGAATCAACTATTTCTCGTTCATTCATTCCTAAGGATTATCCTAAGGAATCGGCACGAAGTCCATCGTTACCAAAGCTTATAGATTACAACTGGTGAACACGTAGTCCAAAACATCTGGTAAACACTTAGTTCAAAAGTAACTAGTGAACACACTTAGTTCAAAATACCTAGTGAACACACTCGGTTCAAAGATACATAGTGAACACACTTGGTTCAAAATACCTAATGCACATCTAGTTCAAAAACACCTACAGGTTACGAGCTTACTAGCGTTCCACCGGACAATGAAAACTTCTCCCTACCTACGGACCAATAACCCTATGGATCTGGCACAGTAGAGCCTTAATTCAGATTCAGATCAAAATCAAATTATCATCCAAGGTAAGAAATTGAACAAGGATAACAGTATTTGTGATAACTTAATCGACCTATCACCCAATAACCTGATGCATCTGCCATAACCATGATCGAAGATAATAACATACAGGGAGAAGCTGGAATTATCGTCATGACCCACTTGGATAATCATATATAATCTTTAATTTCTTCCAGGTATAAACTAATAACCCTATCGATCTGCCACAGCAAGTGGATTTGTAGATAAATTCTTAATTATAACCTGCATCTCCTCATATAAGAGACCATAAAAAGAACCTGATAACGCTTAGAACAACATAAGAGAGGAAGAACCTGGAAACGCCTGATCATAAAGATCTGATCTTTGAGATTGAAACTATCGACATATCAAATCTAAATTACAGAGCGTATATGAACCTGCAAACCTTTGTGGATTAAGATTTTCCATGACGACTTTATAATCATTAACCATCGATCAAAAAAACAAATCCTCCAAATCAAAATATCAAAATATAGAATATAACTAAAGATTTGTGAAGGGATTATGACCCGTTTTAGATAAACATCAGCCATAAAATAATCTTCATGTTGGTCGATCATTCACAACAAGGGGACCTCTGCGAGGTGGCCCTGTTGGTCTTCCACCACCAAATGATCTTCCTTGACCTCGACCACCACCACCACCACGAGCCCTACCTCTCCCTCTATCTCTAATCTTCTTCAAACAGATTTTGGTGCGAGACTGGATCAGCTGATGATGCAATCGTATACGAATCGACAAAATCAAGCAATTGAAAGAAATGTTATAGGATCGTTGGTGATCTAGGGTTCGAGCATGAGAAAGAAATAGGGTTCGAGCATGAGAAAGAACTGTTATAGAGATGTAGCAAGGTACGAGGTGAGATCTAGGGTTCGAGCATGAGAAAGAACTGTTATATAATCACTGGTGATTGGATTTCATTGGAGGGTGGAGATGCAGAAGAGAGAACACGCAGTAGAGAAAGGCGGGGCAAGTTCTTCACAAAAAGCCCTAGCTCTGATTGGATTCCGGCATCAGCGAGGCCTTTGATGCTGGTTTTTGTTTGGTCGAAATCTTTGAGCTCTGATTGTCGATCGTAGCTTGAGCCCGCTCAAGCAATGGTGGCAGCCATTTTTGTGAAGATGATCGTGTTATATATGCGAAGGTATTCTCTAGAAAGGTGAGTGAGCATTCTTGCAATTGTGGCCCTATGAACGTAAATTGTTTGATTTCTTGTGAGAAATGAAGCGATAGAGATCGATCTATGGAGGATGTGGGTCGTTCTTTGAGGGATGAAAAAACCCTAGTTTCTTAGACTTTTTGAGTACGGGGTTTTCTAAATTTTAGATTCCCGCGAGGTATTAAGGATGGAACACTATGTTTGATGAGATCGATAAGGAGGTCAGGAGTGGCAGGGAAGCGGATCAGAGAGGAGAGAGAAGGAGGGAGCGAGAGGGGAGAAGATGAAAGATAGAAAGAAGGTAGAGACGACTTTTCAAAATTTTGGGGATTTCGTTTCCCACCTCTACTAAACGCGCCTTTTCATTAAAATTATAAAGCGACAAATATAGAGGACGCACCTTTAAAATAAAGCGCCCTCCGTGTTTTTAATTTCTTTTCGTGAGACACTAATTTAAGGGCACTCAGTAATGCGCGACCTAAATTCTTAAATTTTTTGAAGATATGACTCTTTTTTAATGTCGCTCTCTAATGCGTAACATAAATCAAAGAGCGTCGTGTTTTGCGCGTCGTAAAAGGCTGTTTTTCTAGTAGTGTTACGAGCTTACTAGCGTTCCACCGGATAGTCTAGTATCGCCCATGGTCGTCATCTATGCTCCATTAGATGAATGGATCATTGACAACATTGATGTTTCCCATCATGTTATCACAAAACAACTATTTCATCTACCCATGTTTTACCCGACACATTTTCTAGATATAAAATCCATATACAGTTTAAATCATTTAAAACATGTATAAAAATCTTTCACCCAACATAGATAGCAAGTATTCAGAAAATATGCACACACAACACGTAATTTATATTAAAATACTTCATATCTATGTGTAAGATGAAAGAGACTATGCACTCACTTGATTAGGTGGTGAGTCGGCACTCGGATAGCACTTCGTTGCTCTTAAAACAATTTCCTTGACAAAACCTAGTATCTAGATGACTAGGGTTTAGTCTGACGTTAACCGTGACTAATTAATAGTCTAGCTATTATTATTATTATATAAGCGTTAAATAACACTCAATATAACTCATAATAATAGCCCAAACAATTATTTTAAGATCCTAATAATGTTACTATAATTAATTAGAAGCTATATTAAAACTAGCGTATGCGTAGCTCACTTACAACGGTTTTTTCGCAAAACCAGGCTTCGCTGGAGCAGCGTTTCCCGAGCCGAAAGGCACTTTTCTCGGAGCCGTCGGGTGCTCCGGGGCTTCCGCCTTGTGCTAGGGAGTTACCCTAGGCTTTGGGGGGTTAGGGAGGCTTAGAGAGAGTTTAGAGAGAGAAAGAAGGGTTTGAAGGTGCGAGGAAGAGGCTAGACCCTGCACCTCTATTTATAATGGAAAAAATCTGATGGACTCGCCGAGTCTGAGTCATGACTTGCCGAGTCTGAGTCATGACTTGCCGAGTTGGTGCATGTGTCACCCTTCTGGTGGTGCCACGTGTCCTCCTCTGGTGGTGCCACGTCACCCCCTATCGCGTATCAGCCTTCAAACTTAGAAAAATCATAACTCTCGCATACGAGCTCCGTTTTTGAAGTTCTGTATATCCACGTTTAGGTAAAATCAAGATCTACAGCTTTCGTTTAGACTCCATCGGCTAATTCTCGACCGATCTCAAATTTAATAGTAGGAGGTGTTTAGACTGTTAAATGACCGCAAAGAATTCATAACTCCTTCATACGGACTCCATTTTCGTTTGTCTTTTTACCATTGAGTTCCTATTAATGAGATCTTCAACTCTCATTTAGGTCGCTTAACACAGAAACCGCTCGAACTAAAATTCGAGTTTCGGGTCGTGCACTGGTACGCCGAATCTTAGAAAAATCATAACTTCTTCATACGAAGTCATATTGTTACCAAACTCCCTAGAACTGCTAAAGGTCATGACTCAATTTGGGTCATAGTGGATCGACTGACAAAATCTGCTCACTTTCTCCCCGTTCGAGAAGATTTCAAGATGGAAAAATTGGCCCAAATCTACATCGACAAAATTGTTTCTCTGCATGGTGTACCCCTATCTATCATTTCTGATAGAGATAGCCGTTTTACATCTCGATTTTGGTGGATGTTACAGAGGGCACTAGGAACCAAGATAGATTTGAGCACAGCTTACCACCCTCAGACAGATGGGCAAACAGAGAGAACAATACAAACATTGGAAGACATGCTACGAGCGTGTGTCATTGAGTTCAAAGGAAATTGGGATACTCATTTACCCCTAGTTGAGTTTTCCTACAATAACAGTTACCACACGAGTATCCAATGTGCTCCATATGAAGCATTGTATGGACGCAAGTGTTGTTCGCCCTTATGCTAGACAGAAATTGGAGACAGACAGTTGACTAGACTCGAACTTATCCAGGAAACATCTGACAAGATTGCTATCATCAAGGATAGGCTTAAAGCTGCTAGAGATCGTCAGAAAAGTTATGCGGATAATCGTCGAAAACCATTAGAATTCCAAGTAGGAGACAAGGTACTTTTAAAAGTGTCGCCTTGGAAAGGGCTTGTGCGTTTTGGTAAGAAAGGAAAACTAAGCCCGAGATATGTTGGACCCTTTGAAATCCTTGAAAGGATTGGTCCAGTAGCGTATAAACTCCAATTGCCCCAAGAGTTAAGCGCCATTCACGACACATTCCACGTCTCCAACCTTAAGAAATGTCTAGCCGACGAAACATTGATAGTACCCCTGGAGGAAATTAAGATCAATGATAAGTTGAGTTTCGTTGAGGAACCGATAGAAATCCTTGACAGGGAGGTAAAACAACTTAAGCGGAGTAAGATCCCGATTGTGAAAGTTCGATGGAACTCAAAACGCGGGCCGGAGTACACCTGGGAGCGCGAGGATTACATAAAAGAAAAGTATTCACAGCTATTCCCTTGCGATGACAAGCGATGACATAGAATGAATTTCAGGACGAAATTCTTTTTAAGTGGGGGATACTGTGACAACTGCCAATTCAGGTCATTCTCGGACTCATACATCTTTATAAAAACCATTCATGCACAACATGCCATGACCTAGTAGTATAGATTAGGTAAAAAATCTTGCATAAACTAGGATCCAACTAAGGTTTATGACTAATATACTTGATACTTACAATTCTAGTAAGTTGCTTAGCTACAATAGGAAATGCCAATACTATAATTAGAATAAAGCTTCAAGCTTTGTTATAATTGAAATAGGGTATAAAACTCTAAAAATAAATTAAAACATTCTAATTATACTTCAACATGTTGTTGAATATCAAACAATATTCCAAAAACCCTAAAGAGCCAAAAATCCAAAGTTATAAATTATAAAGCTTAAAAACTTTATAAAATTTGGCTATAAACTTCCTAATATCAAATTTTATTAATCAAATTATGGATTATACCAATGAACTAGAAATATAAATTACAAGTATTAATCATAAATTATTTGTTGAAAACAAGATTTTTAAATAAATCAAATTGCTTAATAAACATTTTATAAAAATGAATGTTTTTATATAAAATATAGGAGGGAAGTTTATAAAGTTTAAAATTTAGGAGAGAGGAGGCCAAAATGCATGCAAAAACCGGCCATCACCTCTCCCCATGCCCTCTCTCTTCCCCAAAACACAATCATTAAGCTCAAACCCACACTCCACCTCTTCTCTCTTCACTCTTCTCACTTCACTCTCTTCACACACTTCACTCTCTTTCTCTCTCTTTCTCTCTAAACTCACGAAATTTCTCTCATTTCTCTGCCAAATTTCACTACTTTGAAGACCTTGAAGTGTTCTTACTTCTCTCAAGATCAAAACCAAGGTAAACAACAACATCTTCTTCCATAGTTTCATGGTTAAACTTCTTTTCTTCTTAATCTTCTCTACTTTTCGGATTCTATGCCTTTCCATGGCTAGAAATCTTTATTCTCCCCTTGTGGTTTGTAGATTCTCACCATAACACAATGCATGTGTTAAAGATGGTGAAAATCCGGGATCAAACCCATGCAAGGAGTGGAAAAGATGCACATATGATCATGTGACATCAAAACATAATATTTCATGTTCTTCTCCATTTCTTTTGTGTTCATGCATGACCAAAAGCATTTAAACCATTTCTAGTACATCTTGGATGCTCATTCATTCCATGCATGTGTTAGAAATCGGGCCTTACCAAAGACATGCATGATGTTCTTGTTGAAATACCCTAATAATGCACACAAGCAAACATGCAATCTGCCAGATTACTTTGTTCGACTTTGAACAGTCATAACTCAGTCATTTCTTAACCAAATCATGATATTCTTTTTTTATTGGTTAGTTCCACGAGTTAACTTTCAAACCCAACTGGTCTCACTGTAAAATATTAAATATCCGATTTTTAGCAGATTTTACAAAAAGGTTGCGCATACAGCTCTTTTTCTGTGATCACTATTTTTATCTTGCTTAAACAATGGCCTTAAACCCAACCATAAATCTGAGGAAAAATACCTTAGAAACTTAACATATCTAGTGAATTATAGTTAAAATTTCGTGGCTTAAAACCCCACTGAATGGACTACAAAAATTCATGAACTTCAGCCACATCTACACTTCATGCATTATTGCATGCAACTTTTCTTAAATTGTTTGGAATCATTACCCTCATTTCTCTTCTGAATACATTTTTTTTACATTTTTCCTTTTGAAAGCCCTTGCATGCATGAGATAATCTGGAAAATTTCAAGAGCTTTTGTTATTTCTTTGATTTATTAGAATTATTGCTAAAACCAAGGGCATAAATCATATAAAATACTTCCAGAGGTCAATAAATCCTAAATAAATTCATGGATGATCCTTATGGGGAATAATGACCCCTCACCAAATTTCAGCAATTTTTGTTACTGTTTCATATGATTTCTAATTTTCTTTTATTTAGGACATGATAAATTACAAAACCACTTTATAGGATGTGAAAATTGTATCTAACAATTTTTGCATACCTTACCTGTGATGGGTGACTCCAGAAAATAATTTCAAGATTTTTCATCATGTTTTACTATTTTTCCCAATTTTTGGTAATTATAATGGTCTAAAAATGGGAGAAATAGTTCTGTTTATCCAAAATTCATGAAAATTTACCAAGATATAATATTATAGAGTAGGAGGTTACATAAAAATTTTGAATATTTTTCTCTACTGTAAACTATTTTTCTCTTATTTTCTAAAGTTAATTGCACTAAAATACACTTAAATATACATAAATACCCAAAACCAGTTTATACATTATGAAAACCACTTTTGATATTTTTCTTAGGATATTTATACTGTAAATGATGTTACAAAAATTTATGATGATTTATTTTAACTGTTTAATATTATTTCTTTAATTAATGACTATTTAAAGAAATAAAACAAGTAAAAATACAAATAACCACTGAAAAATATCTTTTATATTTTTCCCAGCCTATTTATGTATAATAACAATTAAATAAAAAGTTTGGGTAATTTTGGAAACTGTTTTCTATTTATTTCAATTTTTATTGAAATAAATGCTCAAAAATCATAAAATATAATTAAACAGCTTGGAAATCCATTTTTATAATTTTCCCAGCTTAGTATTGTGTAATAACAGTTAAATAAAAAGTTTGAGAATTTTTATCCCTCGAATGCTATTTTTGTGAATTTATGTTGTAATAAGGACTTAAAAATTTGGAAAGTTTATATTCCAAGGTTGTAATTAATCGCCCGATATATAGAATTTCATTACTTCAGAAAAAGTGTAACTAATTGATATAAAATCCAATACTAAAACATAAATTGGCATTTCCCTATATGTAGAGTTTAGTATATTAGCATTAGATATCGACATGGAAACTCACTAGTGCGTGTGTTTGATGTCGTAGGATCCCGGTAGTAAGACGTTGGTGCATCCCGAAGTACCGCTTGTGTCTACACAAAACATCGTGAGTATTCACGCACTCCCCTATTTTCGGTTTTTATGTTTTGGGGTGGAAAAGCATGTCCAGAAAAACTACTGTTTTCATGTTGTATTTAAATTGAATTGTATCAAACATGATTGCTATTGTATTGCTATGTTTCTTTATGTATGTCTACGCAACACGGAACATGAGAACTTATCGTACTAAGGCCCTTCCCTTATCTCTAACCATTAACTCTTTGAGCCAATGGTCGTTATGGATAGCGCTATTAGGAATTGACAACTCCTCACTCGCCCGAATCGCTGGAGTGCATGATACCATATTCATCTATGGAACGATAAGCATAGATCTCGATAGGGCTTCAGTCATAGGTTTGGTTGAGACTCATTGTTTGCTCATACACATACAAACTCATACACATACACATACAAACTCGTTTCTCGTTATACACATACACATACAAACTCATGCACATACACATACAAACTCATTGGTTGAGACACATTGTTTGCTCATACACATACAAACTCGTTTCTCGTTATAGCAATAAACTTGTATTCATTAATAGCAATCAACTTGTTTATCATTGAAGCAATGTACTTGTATTTACGAAAAGCCTTATTGTACGCTCGATTTTTATAAACTTGTGATACTTACCAACTATTTTCATAGTTGACGCTCGTTTTACATGCTTTTTCAGGAAGTAATTAGTAAGTGGATAAAAAGATTCATCATCATAGAGCATGTTGCATCGTGTTGAAGCTATTATGAAGCTATATTTTGAACAATGTTATTTTGAAAAACTTGTATTTTGTTTCTTTTGAAGCTATGGGTTGTAAACTTTTAAATACTGCTATGGTGATGTATCTTTATCTTTTGCATTGAAACCGTTATCGCTGTCATACCTTGCGTTTCCGCTTTAGCGGGGTGTGACACTTTCAGACCTACTTATAATCGTCCCAAGTATTGTCTCGCAGTTTTCCAAGTTATTATCACAAAAACAATTTTTAACACATAATAATGTGTCTAAACAATCACAAAAGTTTCCCTAGACTCTGCTAGGGACTTCTTCTATGCGTATCTTCAATCATCAATTCTGCTTCAGATCGGTGGAAATGCCATACGATGGGTCAACTTCATGAATTACGCCAATCATTCCATTATCCTTCCAATCGAAGGTGTACTTCGGACGTACTGTAATCCTCTAAACGTACTGCATGATATATTCTAAAGGCAAGATACCACTCTTATGATATCTTCCGATAGGTGTCATTCACTATCGTAAGCCTTTTCATTTCCTCCTCTTACTCAATTCTCTACGAGTCCTTATCATGACATTCTATTCTCCAAAGCAAGCGTTTGGTGTATCGAGACGAGAGTATAGATAGAGGAAGAATTAGACGCGTATTCCTTCTTATTACTCCAAAAAGTTACATGCCAGTTCTAATATTGTAATTAAACGTTTAGAAACCTGAGCACATAAAATTTCCAGATCCAGTCGGCAAAAGACCATAGATCCGATCATATAATGCATATCATAAATCATTTAGCACATAAAAGCACGTTAAGAATTTTCCCTAAATAAGCTAGTGCTTGTGTCTATTCAGGTGTATTACCTAAATTTTATTAGACACACTCCTCACAATCATTTCTTAGCATTCTAAGTTTATGTCTAGAAATAAATCCATATTCCTAGTTCGCTTAAACTAATGCTCTGATACCAACAGTGACATCCCCATTTTCACGGTCAGAAAAGACCGATTTTGTTTATGCTTTATAAAAATTAGAGTACTTCTTTTCATAAAAATGTTGTGGAATTTTTTCCCAGAAAAATACGATAAATTCGTTATCGAAACATTTTCGAAGAAACGTATTTTATTTATGTTAAAACGTTTGGGATGTCATCGTCAATACAGAAATCTAAGCATAAACGGAACTTACATTTATTTACACTAGTGATCTACATCTCTTTAAATCTCTCAGTGTATTGTGACTTCATATCAACACCTGTGATATAAATAAACTGAGTGGGTCAGGTTGGGAAACCTGGTGAGTACATAGGGTTTTCGACCCACAATAATATAATTATTATGTTTAAACAATCAAGCAATTAAACCCAATTATCCATCCCCATTATCTTCTTTTCTCTCAAGGATCTACCCTAAGAATCAACTATTTCTCGTTCATTCATTCCTAAGGATTATCCTAAGGAATCGGCACGAAGTCCATCGTTACCAAATCTTATAGATTACAACTCGTGAACATGTAGTCCAAAACATCTGGTAAACACTTAGTTCAAAAGTAACTACTGAACACACTTAGTTCAAAATACCTAGTGAACACACTCAGTTCAAAGATACGTAGTGAACACACTCAGTTCAAAATACCTAATGAGCACCTAGTTCAAAAACACCTACAGGTTACGTGCTTACTAGCGTTCCACCGGACAGTCTAGTATCGCCCATGGTCGTCATCTATACTCCGTTAGATGACTGGATCACTGACAACATTGATGTCTCCCATCTTGTTATCACAAAACAACTATTTCATCTACCCATGTTTTACCCAACACATTTTGTAGATATAAAATCCATATACAGTTTAAATCATTTAAAACATGTATAAAAATCTTTCACCCAACATAGACAGCAAGTATTCAGACAATATGCACACACAACACGTAATTTATATTAAAATACTTCATATCTATGTGTAAGATGAAAGAGACTATGCACTCACTTGATTAGGTGGTGAGTCGGCACTCGGATAGCACTTCGTTGCTCTTAAAACAATTTCCTTGACAAAACCTAGTATCTAGATGACTAGGGTTTAGTCTGACGTTAACCGTGACTAATTAATAGTCTAGCTATTATTATTATTATTATTATTATTATTATTATTATTATTATTATTATATAAGCGTTAGATAACACTCAATATAACTCATAATAATAGCCCAAACAATTATTTTAAGATCCTAATAATGTTACTATAATTAATTAGAAGCTATATTAAAACTAGCGTATGCGTAGCTCACTTACAACGGGTTTTTCGCAAAATCGGGCTTCGCTGGAGTAGCGTTTCCCGAGCCGAAAGGGTCTTTTCTCGGAGCTGTCGGGCGCTCTGGGGCTTCCGCCTTGTGCTAGGGAGTTACCCTAGGCTTTGGGGGGTTAGGGAGGCTTAGAGAGAGTTTAGAGAGAGAAAGAAGGGTTTGAAGGTGCGAGGAAGAGGCTAGACCCTGCACCTCTATTTATATTGGAAAAAATCTGATGGACTCGCCGAGTCTGAGTCATGACTTGCCGAGTTGGTGCATGTGTCACCCTTCTGGTGGTGCCATGTGTCCTCCTCTGGTGGTGCCACGTCACCCCCTATCACGTATCAGCCTTCAAACTTAGAAAAATCATAACTCTCTCATACGAGCTCGTTTTTGAAGTTCTTTATATCCACGTGTAGGTAAAATCAAGATCTACAACTTTCGTTTAGACTCCATCGGCTAATTCTCGACCGATCTCAAATTTAACAGTAGGAGGCGTTTAGACTGTTAAATGACCGCAAAGAATTCATAACTCCTTCATACGGACTCCGTTTTCATCTGTATTTTTACCATTGAGTTCCTATTAATGAGATCTTCAACTCTCATTAGGTCGTTTAAGCCAGAAACCACTCGAACTAAAATTCGAGTTTCGGGTCGTGCACTGGTACGCCGAATCTTAGAAAAATCTTAACTTCTTCATACGAAGTCATATTTGGGCGTTATTTTTATGGATTTTCTCGATTTAACATATTCTACGACTTTTGTTTAGATCACTAAGGCTAAAAAGTCTTCTATCGTAAATTCACTATTTACGCTTCTTGGGGTCGTGCCGGTTCCGTTGCGAAACTTCGACGGGCCATAACTTCTTCGTTACAACTCGGATTTCGGCGTTCTTTATATGTACGGAAACCTTGAGACATATTCTACAACTTGGTTAAGATTATTTATTCTAAATAATCCTTTGTCGAAAAGTCGTTTTCGACACTTATTGTCTCTAAATTTACTACCCCGGATTTACGGGCGTTACAATTATCTCCTCCTTAGGATGATTACGTCCTGGAATCATCAACGAAACATGATTGTATAATGACTCCATAAGTTATCTCTTCATCCTAGGTATTAACTGTAACTTCTATGTTGCTTTGGACGATTATCTAACTCTTGTATAATGACTCCATAAGTTATCTCTTCATCCTAGGTATTACGTCCTGGAATCATCAACGAAACATGCTCGGTTTTGCACCTGCTCGTTAGACTTTCAATCATGACCTTCGTGTCACAAGCTCATTCTTTATCAGAGGCACCTTCTTCTTCTTAGGATAAGTTAATTTGCTTGCTATAATTGACCGATGTGTTATATTCTAATGACCTATCATCGTATATAGCAATGCTTAGACTCAGGTCTCTTAGAGTCAAATTCCGGAATGGAATATGCCTTCCTTCATGGTCTAATGTGATATAGTCACTTTTTAACATGTAGCATTTCTAGCTAGCAACATCTTTAATAACGAGCGCGATACTTCTATTGATCGCTTTGATTTCAATCTTTTAGTTTAAGTCGGACACTACATCAAACTTCGTTCTGTAACCTACTCATCGTAGTCGGACTCAATGTGATATGACCACTAGGGTCGGGATAACAACCATCTTCTTAGTCTTTACTGAAACAATGGTAACGACATACTTGAATAAAACGAAATCAATTACGAGCTTCTTGGTAACCTTCTGATTTTCCCTGATTCAACTGTGAGTCCTGTGCTTTCGGTAGTATAGGCCTCTACTACCTTTTGCATCTACTTATACTCGTCCCAAGTATTGTCTCGCAGTTTTCCAAGTTATTATCACAAAAACAATTTTTAACACATAAACATGTGTCTAACAATCACAAAATTTTCCCTAGACTCTACTAGGGACTTCTTCTATGCGTATCTTCAATCATCAATTCTGCTTCAGATCGGTGGAAATGCCATACGATGGGTCAACTTCATGAATTACGCCAATCATTCCATTATCCTGCCAATCGAAGGTGTACTTCGGATGTACTGTAATCCTTTAAACGTACTGCATGACATATTCTAAAGGCAAGATACCACTCTTATGATATCTTCCGATAGGTGTCATTCACTATCGTAAGCCTTTTCATTTCCTCCTCTTACTCAATTCTCTACGAGTCCTTATCATGACATTCTATTCTCCAAAGCAAGCGTTTGGTGTATCGAGACGAGAATATAGATAGAGGAAGAATTAGACGCGTATTCCTTCTTATTACTCCAAAAAGTTACATGCCAGTTCTATTATCGTAATTAAACGTTTAGAAACCTAAGCACATAAAATTTCCAGATCCAGTCGGCAAAAGACCATAGATCCGATCATATAATGCATATCATAAATCATTTAGCACATAAAAGCACGTTAGGAATTTTCCCTAAATAAGCTAATGCTTGTGTCTATTCAGGTGTATTACCTAAATTTTATTAGACACACTCCTCACAATCATTTCTTAGCATTCTAAGTTTATGTCTAGAAATAAATCCATATTCCTAGTTCGCTTAAACTAATGCTCTGATACCAACAGTGACATCCCCATTTTCACGGTCAGAAAAGACCGATTTTGTTTATGCTTTATAAAAATTAGAGTACTTCTTTTCATAAAAATGTTGTGGAATTTTTTCCCAGAAAAATACGATAAATAAAACGTTTGGGATGTCATCGTCAATACAGAAACATAAGCATAAACGGAACTTACATTTATTTACACTAGTGATCTACATCTCTTTAAATCTCTCAGTGTATTGTGACTTCATATCAACACCTGTGATATAAATAAACTGAGTGGGTCAGGTTGGGAAACCTGGTGAGTACATAGGGTTTTCGACCCACAATAATATAATTATTATGTTTAAACAATCAAGCAATTAAACCCAATTACCCATCCCCATTATCTTCTTTTCTCTCAAGGATCTACCCTAAGAATAAGCTATTTCTCGTTCATTCATTCATAAGGATTATCCTAAGGAATCGGCACGAAGTCCATCGTTACCAAAGCTTATAGATTACAACTGGTGAACACGTAGTCCAAAACATCTGGTAGACACTTAGTTCAAAAGTAACTAGTGAACACACTTAGTTCAAAATACCTAGTGAACACACTCAGTTCAAAGATACGTAGTGAACACACTCAGTTCAAAATACCTAATGAGCACCTAGTTCAAAAACACCTACAGGTTACGAGCTTACTAGCGTTCCACCGGACAGTCTAGTATCGCCCATGGTCGTCATCTATACTCCATTAGATGACTGGATCACTGACAACATTGATGTCTCCCATCGTGTTATCACAAAACAACTATTTCATCTACCCATGTTTTACACAACACATTTTGTAGATATAAAATACATATATAGTATAAATCATTTAAAACATGTATAAAACTCTTTCAGACAACATAGACAGCAAGTATTCAGACAATATGCACACACAACACGTAATTTATATTAAAATGCTTCATATCTATGTGTAAGATGAAAGGGACTATGCACTCACTTGATTAGGTGGTGAGTCGGCACTCGGACAGCACTTCGTTGCTCTTAAAACAATTTCCTTGTCAAAACCTAGTATCAATATGACTAGGTTTTAGTCTGACGTTAACCGTGACTAATTAATAGTCTAGCTATTATTATTATTATTATTATTATATAAGCGTTAAATAACACTCAATATAACTCATAATAATAGCCCAAACAATTATTTTAAGATCCTAATAATGTTACTATAATTAATTAGAAGCTATATTAAAACTAGCGTAGGCGTAGCTCACTTACAACGGGTTTTTCGCAAAACCGGGCTTCGTTGGAGCAGCGTTTCCTGAGCTGAAAGGCTCTTTTCTCGGAACCGTTGGGTGCTTCGGGGCTTCCGCCTTGTGCTAGGGAGTTACCCTAGGCTTTGGGGGGTTAGGGAGGCTTAGAGAGAGAGTTTAGAGAGAGAAAGAAGGGTTTGAAGGTGTGAGGAAGAGGCTAGACCTTGCACCTCTATTTATAGTGGAAAAAATCTGATGGACTCGCCGAGTCTGAGTCATGACTCGCCAAGTTGGTGCATGTGTCACCCTTCTGGTGGTGCCACGTGTCCTCCTCTGGTGGTGCCACGTCACCCCCTATCGCGTATCAGCCTTCAAACTTAGAAAAATCATAACTCTCGCATACGAGCTCGTTTTTGAAGTTCTTTATATCCACGTATAGGTAAAATCAAGATCTACAACTTTCGTTTAGACTCCATCGGCTAATTCTCGACCGATCTCAAATTTAACAGTAGGAGGCGTTTAGACTGTTAAATGACCGCAAAGAATTCATAACTCCTTCATACGGACTCTGTTTTCATCTGTATTTTTACCATTGAGTTCCTATTAATGAGATATTCAACTCTCATTTAGGTCGTTTAAGCCAGAAACCGCTCGAACTAAAATTCGAGTTTCGGGTCGTGCACTACTAAGCCGAATCTTAGAAAAATCTTAACTTCTTCATACGAAGTTATATTTGGGCGTTATTTTTATGGATTTTCTCGGTTTAACATATTCTACGACTTTCGTTTAGATCACTAAGGCTAAAAAGTCTTCTATCGTAAATTCACTATTTACGCTTCTTGGGGTCGTGTCGGTTCCGTTGCGAAACTTCGACGGGCCATAACTTCTTCGTTACAACTCGGATTTCGGCGTTCTTTATATGTACGGAAACCTTGAGACATATTCTACAACTTGGTTAAGATTATTTATTCTAAATAATCCTTTGCCGAAAAGTCGTTTTCGACACTTATTGTCTCTAAATTTACTACCCCGGATTTACGGGCGTTACAATTATCTCCTCCTTAGGATGATTACGTCCTGGAATCATCAACGAAACATGATTGTATAATGACTCCATAAGTTATCTCTTCATCCTAGGTATTAACTGTAACTTCTATGTTGCTTTGGACGAGTATCTAACTCTTGGACTCCTTGACTGCAGGCGGTGCTCGGTTTTGCACCTGCTCGTTAGACTTTCAATCATGACCTTCGTGTCACAAGCTCATTCTTTATCAGAGGCACCTTCTTCTTCTTAGGATAAGTTAATTTGCTTGCTATAATTGACCGATGTGTTATATTCTAATGACCTATCATCGTATATAGCAATGCTTAGACTCAGGTCTCTTAGAGTCAAATTCCGGAATGGAATATGCCTTCCTTCATGGTCTAATGTGATATAGTCACTTTTTAACATGTAGCATTTCTAGCTAGCAACATCTTTAATAACGAGCGCGATACTTCTATTGATCGCTTTGATTTCAATCTTTTAGTTTAAGTCGGACACTACATCAAACTTCGTTCTGTAACCTACTCATCGTAGTCGGACTCAATGTGATATGACCACTAGGGTCGGGATAACAACCATCTTCTTAGTCTTTACTGAAACAATGGTAACGACATACTTGAATAAAACGAAATCAATTATGAGCTTCTTGGTAACCTTCTGATTTTCCCTGATTCAACTGTGAGTCCTGTGCTTTCGGTAGTATAGGCCTCTACTACCTTTTGCATCTACTTATACTCGTCCCAAGTATTGTCTCGCAGTTTTCCAAGTTATTATCACAAAAACAATTTTTAACACATAAACATGTGTCTAACAATCACAAAATTTTCCCTAGACTCTACTAGGGACTTCTTCTATGCGTATCTTCAATCATCAATTCTGCTTCAGATCGGTGGAAATGCCATACGATGGGTCAACTTCATGAATTACGCCAATCATTCCATTATCCTGCCAATCGAAGGTGTACTTCGGACGTACTGTAATCCTTTAAACGTACTGCATGACATATTCTAAAGGCAAGATACCACTCTTATGATATCTTCCGATAGGTGTCATTCACTATCGTAAGCCTTTTCATTTCCTCCTCTTACTCAATTCTCTACGAGTCCTTATCATGACATTCTATTCTCCAAAGCAAGCGTTTGGTGTATCGAGACGAGAATATAGATAGAGGAAGAATTAGACGCGTATTCCTTCTTATTACTCCAAAAAGTTACATGCCAGTTCTATTATCGTAATTAAACGTTTAGAAACCTAAGCACATAAAATTTACAGATCCAGTCGGCAAAAGACCATAGATCCGATCATATAATGCATATCATAAATCATTTAGCACATAAAAGCACGTTAGGAATTTTCCCTAAATAAGCTAATGCTTGTGTCTATTCAGGTGTATTACCTAAATTTTATTAGACACACTCCTCACAATCATTGCTTAGCATTCTAAGTTTATGTCTAGAAATAAATCCATATTCCTAGTTCGCTTAAACTAATGCTCTGATACCAACAGTGACATCCCCATTTTCACGGTCAGAAAAGACCGATTTTGTTTATGCTTTATAAAAATTAGAGTACTTCTTTTCATAAAAATGTTGTGGAATTTTTTCCCAGAAAAATACGATAAATTCGTTATCGAAACATTTTCGAACAAACGTATTTTATTTATGTTAAAACGTTTGGGATGTCATCGTCAATACAGAAATCTAAGCATAAACGGAACTTACATTTATTTACACTAGTGATCTACATCTCTTTAAATCTCTCAGTGTATTGTGACTTCATATCAACACCTGTGATATAAATAAACTGAGTGGGTCAGGTTGGGAAACCTGGTGAGTACATAGGGTTTTCGACCCACAATAATATAATTATTATGTTTAAACAATCAAGCAATTAAACCCAATTACCCATCCCCATTATCTTCTTTTCTCTCAAGGATCTACCCTAAGAATCAGCTATTTCTCGTTCATTCATTCCTAAGGATTATCCTAAGGAATCGGCACGAAGTCCATCGTTACCAAAGCTTATAGATTACAACTGGTGAACACGTAGTCCAAAACATCTGGTAGACACTTAGTTCAAAAGTAACTAGTGAACACACGTAGTCCAAAATACCTAGTGAACACACTCAGTTCAAAGATACATAGTGAACACACTCAGTTCAAAATACCTAATGAGCACCTAGTTCAAAAACACCTACATGTTACGAGCTTACTAGCATTCCACCGGACAGTCTAGTATCGCCCATGGTCATCATCTATACTCCACTAGATGACTGGATCACTGACAACATTGATGTCTCCCATCGTGTTTTCACAAAACAACTGTTTCATCTACCCATATTTTACCCAACACATTTTGTAGTTATAAAATACATATACAGTTTAAATCATTTAAAACATGTATAAAAATCTTTTACACAACATAGACAGCAAGTATTCAGAGAATATGCACACACAACACGTAATTTATATTAAAATACCTCATATATATGTGTAAGATGAAAGAGACTATGCACTCACTTGATTAGGTGGTGAGTCGGCACTCGGACAGCACTTCGTTGCTCTTAAAACAATTTCCTTGACAAAACCTTGTATCAATATGACTAGGGTTTAGTCTGACGTTAATCGTGACTAACTAATAGTCTAACTATTATTATTATTATATAAGCGTTAAATAACACTCAATATAACTCATAATAATAGCCCAAACAATTATTTTAAGATCCTAATAATGTTACTATAATTAATTAGAAGCCATATTAAAACTAGCGTAGGCGTAGCTCACTTACAACGAGTTTTTCGCAAAATCGGGCTTCGCTGGAGCAGCATTTCCTGAGCCGAAAGGCTCTTTTCTTAGAGCCGTCGAGCACTCCGGGGCTTCCGCCTTGTGCTAGGGAGTTACCCTAGGCTTTGGGGGGTTAGGGAGGCTTAGAGAGAGAGTTTAGAGAGAGAGAAAGAAGGGTTTGAAGGTGTGAGGAAGAGGCTAGACCCTGCACCTCTATTTATAATGGAAAAAATCTGATGGACTCGCCGAGTCTGAGTCATGACTCGCCAAGTTGGTGCATGTGGCACCCTTCTGGTGGTGCTACGTGTCCTCCCCTGGTGGTGCCATGTCACCCCCTATCGCTTATCAGCCTTCAAAATTAGAAAAATTATAACTCTCGCACACGAGCTCTATTTTTGACGTTCTTTCTATCCACGCGTAGGTAAAATCAAGATCTACAACTTTCGTTTAGACTCCGTCAGCTAATTCTCTACCGTTCTGAAATTTAACAGTAGGAGTCGTTTAGACTGTTAAATGATCGCGAAGAATTCATAACTCCTTTATACGGACTCCGTTTTCGTCTGTCTTTTTACCATTGAGTTCCTGTTAATGAGATCTTCAACTCTTATTTAGGTCGCTTAAGCCAGAAACCGCTCGAACTAAAATTCGAGTTTTGGGTCGTGCACTACTAAGCCGAATCTTAGAAAAATCATAACTTCTTCAGACGAAGTCAGATTTGGGCGTTATTTTTATGGATTTTCTCGGTTTAACATATTCTACGACTTTCATTTAGATCACTAAGGCTAAAAAGTCTTCTATCATAAATTCACTATTTACGCTTCCCGGTTCCGTGCCGGTTCCGTCGCGAAACTTCGACGGGCCATAACTTCTTTGTTATAACTCAGATTTCGGCGTTCTTTATATGTACGGAAACCTTGAGACATATTCTACAACTTGGTTAAGATTATTTATTCTAAATAATCCTTTGTCGGACACTTAGCCCGGGTTTACGGGCGTTACAATACGTAAACGCATCAGTCACTTGATGTTATAAAGCATATTATTGTACGTGATTTTATGAGTAAATAGTAGAATCATATAAGTCAAATTTTATTTTTTCCTTTTTCCATAACAAGAAAAGTGATATCTTGGGTCCCTCGATTATTTAGTATTGACTTATAGTTCCGGGCCTAGCCATGACTAAATTGATGTGTTCGATTAGTAGTTCTTTGTTTGAGGACAAGCAAAGCCCAAGTGTGAGATATTTTGATATTGTCATATTTATTCATATACTTTTAGTGACATTTTACTATTTTTAGATGCATTTTAGTATGCAAAAGAAGAAAATGATACTCTAATAGTTTATATTTTTTTTTTGTAGCTCTCAAAATGTTATTTGATAAAAAGGAACCAAATTTCTAAGTTTTAGAAGGAGTTAGGACAAAAATAATTAAAGAAAGGGAAAAAATGGAAATTTGAAACTTTGTGGCGCAACACATTACACTTGGAGATGTAAACCAATAACGAAGTCATAACCTCTACTATTTTAACTTGAAGAACACACAGTAAGAGAAGGGTTAGTGAACCTATAAACTAGCCTTAGCGATGTGAAGCCTAAACAGATGGAAACTTTATAAATATGGATATATTTTCACTTTTTAAAAGACTAGAATGTTTTATACAAAGAATTGTGACAAAAGTGATAGGGTTTTGATAACTATAAACAATCTTTAAAAAACATTTTGGCCAACAGAAGACTTTTAAAACAACTAGATTGTTTTTAAATCATTTTAAAAAAAAAACATCAAGAGGATCCAAATACACGCACTAGAAAGATAATAAATAACAACCATAGTAAGTTAAGGAGATAACATTTAAAGCCTTTGATCCCAATTGAAATTGGGGAGTTAATGAAGATAGCAAAAACTCAAGAAATAGTTTATCTACAATGTATCCACCATCAAGAGTAAGCCACTTGGAATGCTAGTTCCTATGTTGTATTTAAAGTACTTATTAAGTCTTAAGTGCTTAACATAATTAAGAACTAAAGGATAATCATTTATACACCATTTAAAATTGCAACTAGTCTTTAAAGGAGTGAAAAAGGAGGATGAAAAGAAACTTGTGGTTGTGGACTTCAAAAGGAAGAAGCATGGAAAACGAGCAACTTTTGCAAGCCCTTACACTTTTATATACTCCTATGTGAGTCAAAAGCTATACCATATAATAATATAAAGATATACCATATAATCATATAACATACTCACTAGACTTTAGAAGTATGGGTAACAAAGGAGGGAGGTTGACAAGAAACCTCCCATCCTTCATCAATTTTTGGTCGTGCATGAAGAAAAGAGACAAAATCATGTGAATGCGGAAAATACTGTAACGCTTGGTTCCAGTATGAATTTATTCCAAAAAATTATTAATTTTTCCTGTTGGACTCGGCGAGTTGATAGCTTCAACTCAGTGTTTTGAGTGGACTTTGGCCGCGAGAAATAATGAACCAAATCGGCGAGTTGAGGTGCCTCAACTCGGCGAGTTGGCAGCTAGGAAGGAAACTCTAATTTTTAGGGTGTTGCACCATATTTAAAGGCCTTAAGTCTCTTGCCTGGCCTCCTTACCAGCCTCCTCTGTCCAGAAAACCCTAAAAGTATGTATCATCATCCTTGTGAGTGCGTGACCTTGTGGAGGGCCTTAAGGGTTGATATTTTGCACACTTTTGGTGAATCTTTTAAGTTGTGGGTGCATAGCTTGGAGGGAGGATTCAGATCTAGAATCTCCTTACTCGTTTATGTCATTTGGAGGTATAAAGTTTATACCTTGCTTTGTTATTGCTTAGATTTCCTAATTTTGGAGTTTATCTTGATTTTGGGCTCAAGGTGGAGTTGTCTAAGAAGTTGTGTGTTCCAGGGGTTGTCATGTTAGATCTAGCCATTTTATGGCCTCATTTGGCTCAAAGTTGTAGGCTTTACTAGGTCCTAGGTCCCATTTATGAAATAAATCATTTATTAAAGCCATATTGAGCCTTAGGGTATCTTTTAGCATGCATGGACGTAAATTCGAAAGCTTTACGTGGCTTTCTGGCCTTTGGAGGCCGGATTTGCATTTCGGGGCTTTGTTTTCAGAGTTTAAGGGCTTAATGGGTCAATCTTGTCTCTAATGAGTCTAAGGTTTGGGTTTGACTCATTTTGGATGGTTCCTAAGGGTATAGTTGGAAACTTTACCCTTCTAGACATCATTTCAAAGGAAATATGAGATTTGAAGTTCCTAGATTCGGGGGAAACAACTTAATGCATTAAGTTGTTGGATTTCTAGCTATCTCGAGTTCATTAGTGAACTCGGAGAGTTGATGAGAGTTTTTCTGATTTGTGCAGTTAATGGAGATACTCGATGAGTTGAAGTACAACTCGACGAGTTGGGTCAACTCGGACCGTTGAGTTTGATATTTGACATTAGTCTTTTACCAAGTTTGACCTATAAGGGGGTTTTGGGGCATTTTGAGTGGTATTTAAGGAATTCCTTCTGTTTAGGGGTTGAATAGAGCTGATACTCGGAGTCGGGACTTAGTCAGTGATCATTCAATATTTGAGGTGGGTCTTCTCACTACACTCATAAGTTGAAGGCACCAAGGCCGACCCATTATTTGATATGAAATGTTTAGCCATGGAATATGTATTGGTTGCTATTTGATCTATATGTGAGTTATATGAAGACCATGGGAGGAGGAGCCCATGGCACTTGGCAAGACCATTGGAGGAGCCCATGGCTCAGTGATATAAGACCATGGGGGTAGCCATGGCATTCCAAATGAAGACCATGGAGGGATTCCATATGTACGTGTGCATGACATTATGTGACTATATGTTTCATGTGTTTTGGGAAACTCACTAAGCATGTGCTTACAATTTTTTTTGGATGTTTCAGGTACTTCTAACTCTAAGGGCAAGGGCCCGACTTGTTGGAGCAACGTGTACTCTCCAACATTTTCCCTACTGGTTATTATGGACACTCTAATCTTTCCGAATAACATGTTGATGTATTGGATTTATGGAAACAATTTATGATTAGAATTTTTAAGTATTAACATGGATTGTTAAAGTTCAAATGAAAAAAAAATTTCTTGAAATTTTGGGTTGTTAAAAGTACTCTTAACACTTAAGGGCATATGCAACCTATAAAGGATCTATGTCTTCACAAATAATATCAACATACTATGAACTAGGGGTGTGCGTGGTGCGGTTTGGTGCGGTTTATACCCAAAACCACAAACCGCACCTCATATGCGGTTTGTCTTTATCGGAAACCGCAAACCGCACCGCGAAAGCTATAAACCGCGTTGTGCGGTACGGTTTGATGCGGACGATTTTGTGCGGTTTGAAAAATTGCCTACATGATGTAACATATTATTAATCTTAGATACGTAATTACAAAATAACATTCTTGCATTTCATTTTGATTTACATGTGGAAAATTAAGTTTCATGCAACTTTTTGTATATAATTTATCTCTGTTTATTGATACGACGATACAATAGCCATTTGTAGAACTTATATGTCTGACTAATAATGTCACTTTTAACAAGATCTATAATTATATGTGGTTTTTAAACACAATATTATTAAGAATTCATTAATACTATAATAACAATAATAAAAATACATAGATAGTAATAAAAATACATAGATAGTAATTAACTCTGACATTGAATCAAAAAACCTATACATAAGATGTGAAAAAAGATGTGAAGTTCTTTATATTCAATCATGCAAATCATAACAAATGTTGGTTACAGCTTACAAGTGCAATCTTGAAAATTTAAAGATATATAAGAATAAAGTATAATAACCATTTGGTTATCTAGTTATGCATTTCTGAATATATATATATATATATATATATATATATATATACACACACACACACACACACATGCGGTGCGGTTTGGACCACAATCTTGTAATTATAAACCACAAACCGCACCGCTAAAGTTCTAAACCACGTTATGCGGTGCGGGCGGTTTATGCGGTTTGTGCAGTTTTATGCACACCCCTACTATGAACATCATGAACCCTAAAAGAACCTTATTGAAATCGAAAATTCAAGATTAGGGTTTAAATACCTTTAGAAAATTATCCAATCCCTTAATTATCTAAATGGAGGCTTCAAGAAATCCTAATTAGGGCCTCAAAATCGTCCACCTATGGAAGGTTTTGTAAACTCCATTGTTCAACTATTAAATAATTACAGCTTATGTCGTTGCACTTTTAATTAATTCTAACTAATCCAGAATTAAATCTAAATTAGTTATGATTAATTTTTAATTAATTATTACTATTTCAAATTAACATATTAATCATATAAGATACTCATTTCCAATAAATTTACTATTCAAATAATAACCCAAAAAATTATCCACTCTCTCCAATTATCATTTTATTCAGTTACTAGTCACGAGGGAAACCCAGAAAGGACTTTGCTTTTAATTACAAGTTACACTAATTTAGTCCTAATCTTAGACTCATTAATCCAACAGTCTTCCACTTGGATAAGTCTATAACTACAATTGCAAGTTTAACCTTGAACCAAACAAAAAAAGTGTGCTTTTCGAAGCAACTTGTAACGTCCCATTTTCACAACAAAAAAAATTCATTTTAAATAATGTAAAACTTTCTAATTATAAATCTACTATTAAGAAAAATTGTTTGTTTCAACATATATTTATAAAGAATTTTGAGTAATACAAGAAATGCGGAATCCTCAATGATGGTGATAAGTGTGTACAGTCCTACTTTTGCCTTCCCATTATCATTGATAGAACCTGAAAAGATAAAGAGCTGGGTAAACACAAAGCTTAATAAGTTTACCCCAAATTACCCCATACAAAACACATGCTAGCATGCATAACGAGCCCTCAATCATCGAATTGGAATACCCTGGTCCAATCAGTCATGGGACTAGAATCCCAACATACAACGGGTCTAATCAATCATCAGACTAGAATACCCAAGGTTTGTTGGCCTGCTGTGTCAACCCAATCGCTTTTCTCGGCCTCCGTGCCAACGACTTACAGCCAGCCCGCACTAGGTATCTTGGCCTACAACACACAACATGACTGCCTCAACCTTAATCACCACCATATGTCGACATATATGTTAGGTTTTACGTACTCTAACATTCCTATGGTGCACATACAACCCTAATGCTTTGGATCTAAGTTTTCTCTAATTATACATGCAACATTGGTTTCCAAAGCATGAAGCCTAAACTAGCATACAAAATTTGATACATGAATCATAATACTAGTTAGAATATTACCTTTTTATGTAGCTAGTAAGACTTTAGCCTTATGAGAACTTAGCACCCCAAGTGTTGTGCATCAAACAAGTCACAAACACCAATAAACAACTAGATGGATATGAGAGAGATTTAGGAGACTAGAAACCGGATTCTACTTCTTGGAATGCAAGGTTGCATAAGTGTCACTGATTTTAGCTTATATATATATATATATATATATATATATGTGTGTGTGTGTGTGTGTGTGTGTGTGTGTGTAGAATTTCAAGGGCCATGTGTAACCCTAATCCATCCACATAAGCTTATGGTTAATCCGTTTGATTTGGATAAATACTTTATGGACCCCATCACAAATCAAATCATGGATCATTAGCCCAACTCATATGTATCAATTTAATTAGTCTCTTTTGATTACTAAATTAATTCTTAATTAATTCTTAATCAATACTAATTAAATAATATGATTCCTCAATTAATATACTATACTTATAATATTTTAATAAATCATAAATAACCTCTTACTCAAATATCCATCTATCAAATTGTTCTGGTGAAGGCATCCCGAAATGGACCATGCTACAATCGGGTCAAGTACATACCAACTATAGTTATGGGCTTATACACCTAATCTAACAGTCTCCCACTTGGATAAGTCTAATAACTATAATTGCCAATGCAACTTAAAGTCCAATTAGCAATCGTAGCTCTCAAAAATCCGTTGTCGAACTTTGACACGTCCATTAGATAAGTGATCATATAATCCTCTATTCTACAAGATATCGTGTGGACAAAGAGATGGAAGAAAGTCATACTCATTGTCTAACAATTTATTTCCCGATTTCTGATTTGTTTGACATTGAACTTAATTGAACACATCAATTGAGTCCTGACTGGGCCCGACACATAAGTCAAAACAAAATCATTGAGGGGCCCAAGATATCACTTTTAATTCTCTTAGGATAAAAGGAATAGATAAACTTTGACTTATATTCTTGTACTAACTATTCGTTGAATGATACACAACAACACGTTTTATAACATCGAGTTAACGATGCATTTTCGTACTATCAATGTACAACCAACTTATAATCAACAACTCATAATCTTTGTTTGAAGACTATACGATATGATCATCTCACAATCACTAGTGATAAATTCCATCAAGTGATTCATGTGAGTGTGGGTTTAATCCAATACTCAAATCTTATTTCAAGAGCACTCGTGAATGTTTGTAGCAAAGTTTGCAATGTCTAACACCTTAGACAATCTTACAAAAACCCATTCATGATAGTCTACTTTCATAACCTACTTCCAAAGTTTGATTGACTGTGGATAGTTTGAATAATCTTATTATTCTGGAAGTTAAAACATACAAAATGAAACAATAGTAAACAATTGACACAAGATAGAAACTTTAAATAAAACTTCTTTTATTCAATCATCAAATGTCAATTACATTTTAGCTATTACAAGTTTCTAGATGTCTATCTAATCATTAAAACTAATACCATCCTTCAGCCTGATTCTTCTAGCGTGCTGCAAGTGCTTGACCCTACTTAGTCCCTTCATAAGGTGATCTGGTCGGTTTTCCTCTGACAATACCCCCTTCATTATGAGGAGTCCTTCTTCTGTTCGATGTCTTATGAAGTGATATTTTCTGTGAATGTGCCTAGATCTACCTTGATCCCTTGGTTCCTTGGCTAAGGCTACCGCACCCTCGTTGTCACAGAAAATCTCCATAGGCTCATTTACATCCGGTACAACTCCAAGGTCTCCGATGAAGTTCTTTAGCCATATCGCCTCCTTCGATGCTTCACTTGATGCTATATATCCTGATTCGCACTTTGAATCAGCTACAGTCTCATGTTTGGAACATTTCCAAGTTACTGCTCCACCATTTAGGGTAAATATCTAGCTTGACTGAGAGCATAAATTATCTCCATCTGCCTGAAAACTAGCGTCACTATACCCTATCACTCTTAATTCATCACTCCCACCAAGGGTAAGCACCCAATCCTTAGTCATCTGCAGGTACTTTAGAATGTTCTTTACCACAGTCCAGTGAACTTCACCAGGGTTCCCTTGATATCTGCTAACGATGCTCAAGGCAAAGGCTACATCAGGGCGGGTACATGCCATAGCATACATGATCGAGCCAACAATGGAAACATATGGTAATCGACCCATCTCAGCTATCTTAGCCTCTGTACTCAGACTCTGAGTCTTACTCAGTTTGGTATTGCTCTGGATAGGTAATTCTCCTTTCTTGGACTCCTCCATGCCAAAATGTTTTCACATTCCATAAGTTGAGGACAAGTAATGGAACTCTTCAAGATACACTTCTAGATCAAATTAACTAATCCATTTATCATATCATGATTATTTACTAACTTGACATAATTTGACCTAATTTGATTCATATTACATGATAACTTCAAATTTTATAAATAACTAGTTTTTCAAAAAATCTTGTAATTATCTTAAAATTTGATAACATCATGTTATTGGATGGGGATTAACATTACCATATCATTAAAATCGAATTTTATGAACCAAAACAGTTTGTGGTAATGTTCCTAATCCAAAACAGGCCAAAAACTCGAAGATTCTGCCATCAGATGCACTAACTCGTCGAGTGCACTTATGAAATCGACGAGTTCATCACCATAAGGCACCTACTCATTGAGTTCATACATGGACTCGTCGAGTAGGTCCTGGTAGAATCCAAAATTGGAATTTTCCAGCTTTTAAAATTACATAATTGAATCAATACAATAAAAAAACACCCATGACTCTGATACCACTACTGGGTTTTATGTACTCTAACATGCCTTTGGTGCACATACAACCCTAATGCTTTGGATCTAAGTTTTCTCTAATTTCACATGCAACATTGGTTTCCAAAGCGTGAAGCCTAAACTAGCATACAAAATTTGATACGTAAATCATAATATAGTTAGAAGATTACCTTTTTATGTAGCTAGTAAGACTTTGGCCTTATGAGAACTTAGCACCCCAAGTTTTGTGCCTCAAACAAGTTACAAACACGAAATAAACAACTAGATGGATATGAGAGAGATTTAGGAGACTAGAAATCAGATTCTACTTCTTGGAATGCAAGGTTGAGTAAGTGTCACCGGTTTTAGCTTATATATATATATATATATATATATATATATATATATATATATATATATGCGTGTGTGTGTGTGTGTGTGTAGAATTTCAATGATCCATGTGTAACCCTAATCCATCCACATAAGCCTATGGTCAATCCATTTGATTTGGATAACTACTTTATGGACTAATCCATAAGCCCATCACAAATCAAATCATGGATCATTTTCCCAACTCATATGTATCAATTTAATTAGTCTCTTTTGATTACTAAATTAATTCTTAATTAATTCTTGATCAATAATAATTAAATAATATGATTCCTCAATTAATATATTATACTTATAATATATTAATAAATCATAAATAACCTCTTACTCAAATATCCATCTATCAAATTGTTCTGGTGAAGTCAACCCGAAATGGACCATGCTACTATCGGTTCAAGTACATACCAATTATTGTTATGGGCTTAGACACCTAATCCAACAGTATAAACAAACAAAGATCAAGTAGGTACATAATACAATCAATATCCATCATACAGTTAACTATCGCCTATTGGACCTCTCACAACATACTGCTCCGCTACCAACTAACTTCCATGGGATGCATAACCATAAGTAACCAGAGGTGAAATAGCCATCCGAACATATGATCCTACTCTAGAGCCACAACCAAACAAGGAATAGGCAAGAAAGCACAGATCAAGAGTTCTCAAGTTATCCTACTTGACTACATATATCCCCTAGGACACTCCACTAGATGATAATTGGCATACCGATACTCTAACCAGCATACCACTACTATTGTATCCTATCACACAAGGATATATACATAAATCTAACACATCACTACAACACAAACACATCCTATACATAAGGATAAATGACCGTCAATCCAAGGAGTGCATAACCATATGTATCCAGAGGTGAGATAGCCACCCAGACAGGTGATCCTACTCTAGAGCCACAACCAAACTAGGAACATGAAAGAAATCCTCGATCAAGAGTCCTCAGGCTATCATACATGACTACACTCAATCCCTGGAGCATCCTTGTAATAAATGATAACCAAAACTAGTGGGCCGACATTGGTGCCTTCGACCCACAGGTACAGTGAGGAAAACTTACCTCAATCAAAGAACCCGAAAACACCACAACGTGCCCCTTTTGCACTACTTGCTCCTGAGAGCCCTCTAACACTAAATCATGGAAGAATATTAATCAACAACTCAAATCCTTCAGTTTTGACCCAAAGTCAAACTAGTCAAAAAGTCAATGCTCAATGAAAGTCAACAGTCAACAGCCCCTCACGAGGTGATCATCTATGACCTACATCATGAGCCACTACATAACAAAATAATTGGGTCTTATAATCCTCACGATGTAGCAGGCATATCCTCATGTCGTGAGATCAGTCTGAATGCCATTTTGATCCTAAAACTTCTTAATCCATTAAGCCACTAATCTATATTTTTTCCAAGAGGCTTCCTAAGACTCAAAGGATCATAAAAATCAGTGCTTTAAGGTCTTGTATGTCCAATAAAATACTTCATCTCAAACTAGGTCATTCATGAAGAGAAAAGAGATCAAATCTCAAGCATGAAATCAAACATCATCCAAACTTTAGATCCATAACCTTTAATCACCAAGGGACCATAAGGACCCATAAAGTTGCTAGCTTTATGGATTCCCAACACTCAAACTCTTATAACTATGGATAAGCATGCATAAAACATTAGATCTAGTAACAAGGAAACAAAAAGCTTGGATCTTGGTTACTTGCAATGGTCCAGAGGTGTTGTTAGAGGTTGAAAATGGAACTCCTAAGTTGAATCTATGCTTCAATGGTGATCTCTTCTTCTTCATGCCACCAAAACTCCATTAAAAGCTTATGAACCACAAGATGCGGATAGGGTTAGGTTTTTTTATGAGCTTAGGGATGAAGGAGGCTAGTTAGGAACCCTAAAATGAAGTTATAGGGTTTAAATAGAAAGGAAACCCTAAAACATGTATCACATTGTTAGCTCATATTGCTCACATTGTGAGATCAACATAATTTAGCATTTTCATTTAATCACTCCTTACTTCGTGACCCCTTTATGCACATGTTGTGAGCCTTGGTCCTACCCAAAAAACATCCCTTTGACTCCTCGAAGCCCTGAATCGATCTCATTTAGAAATCAGGTGTTATACAACTATCGAATTGTGATTTAAATAAGACATTGGCCCTAAGATAAGTGATAAACTATTCCTTTATTCTTCAAGATATCATACGGACATGAGGAACGGAATCCAATGAATCTCGTTATCCATGATTTTTTTTTCCTGATTTCCCGATTTGTGATGACATCATTAGACTACAAATTGAACGCATCAATTTTGTCTAAAGATATCACTTTTCCCATTAGTGCAAAAGGAACGGATAAAATTTAATTACATAATGATAACCTTTACTTATCAAATCATACATAACACTATGTTTTATAAATCATGTTACTGATGCGTTTACGCAACATCAATGTACACACTGCTAGTAGATTACAAATTAGGTATCTCCATTTGACGAATAGAATATATTATCGTCTTAGAATTACTTGTGATTGAATCGATGAAGTAATCTCTACGCGTGGGTTTACCCAATACTCAAAATCTCTATTTTTGAAGTACTCATGAATATTGCAGCAATCCTATGCTACGTCCAATATCTATGAACAATCTATAATCGGCTCATGACAATATTGATTCACTAACTATTTCCAAAAGTATGAGCGACTATGAAATTTTGAATAATCAAATTACTCAGGAAGTAAAACATGCAAAGTGAAACAAAGAATAAACAATTGAAGAAGGTAGCAACGATACTCATAAATAATTCTCTATTATTCATTTACCAAAATCAATTACATTTATTTTGTTACAAATTTTCAAACTATCAACTAACTACTAAAAATAATATCATATCATAAGCCAATGCTCCTAGCATGTTGGTTGTGCATGACCCTACACAGAGCATTTGTGAAAGGATTTGTAGGATTATCTTCTGATGATACTCGTTTCACCAGAAGATACCCATATTCAACACGATGTCTGATGTAATGGTACTTTATTTCGATATACCATGGTCTTTCGGTTCTTAGGTCAAGGCAACCATGCCTTCAGTATCACATAAGAGTTCTATTAGATCTCAAATGGTCGGGACTACTCTGAGATCTCCGATGAAACTCTTAAACCAAACCGCTTGCTTCGATGCTTCTCTAGCGGATATTTTATGTTATGAAGAGACTGTTCGACTACCTTTACCCAACAACAAATCCCTTGTGATTTACGAATATAAATCAAGAAAGAATGAAAGAGTCATCTCTCGCATGAAGGTAAGAAAGTGTATGCAAAAGAGATGCTTCGCTTTCTTGGCCCATGTGGTGGATATACAAGGGAAGGGTAATAAAATCACAGATATTTTGCAAGTGTGCGACTACCCGGATGTATTCCCAAAGGATCTATCTGGAATACCTCTAGTCAGACAAGTCGAATTCCGAATCGATCTGGTCTTGGGTGCAGCACCAGTGGAGAGATCTCCCTATCTTCTGGCTCTATCGGAAATGCAAGAACTCTCCAGTCAACTCCAAGAACTTCTTAATTAACAAAGGCTTTATCCAACCAAACTTCTCTCAATGGGGAGCTCCGATATGTTTTTCAAAAAGAAGAATTGATCGTTCAGGATGTGCATCGATTATCTAGAGTTGAACAAACCCACCATTAAAAACCGATATCCACTCCCAAGGATCGATGACATGTTCTTCTAGCTACAAGGATCCTACTACTACTCAAAGATCAAAGCGATTAGGGATTGGAAGGAATCAAAAATTCCAATTGAAGTATGCCAATTCCTAGGTCTTGCATACTATTATCGAAGATTTAATGAGTATTTCCCCAAGATAGCCAAGCCTCTCACAGATCTAACCCAGTAAGATGAGAAGTTCGATTGAGGAGACATACAAGAGTACGTATGCCTTCCACAAACTAAAACAGTAGTTGTGCAGTGCACCAATTTTGTCTCTTCTAAAGGGAACAAAATACCTTGTAGTATTCTATGACCCCTCTCACCAAGGGCTAGGATGTGTATTGATGCAAAGAAATTACATACGCATCCAAAAAAATTAAGATGAACGAGAACAACTACACTACCCATGACTTGGAATTGGGGGTTGTAGTGTTTACATTAAAAACTTAGAGACACTACCTATACAGAACAAGGTGTGTTGTATTCACCAACCACAAAAGCCTTCCACACATCTTCGATCAGAAGGAGTCCAACGTGAAGGCAGAGATTGCCATAAATGTCAATAAATGCTTTGACTTGATCCAAAGTCAAAGAAGAGTATCAGAAGCATATATTCTACCCCAACAATCGTTAATCCTGAAATGGAAATGGGAAAAAATAACCATGGCTTTCATAACAAAGTTTCCAAGAACTTCAAAGCGGTTATGACACCATTTGGGTAGTGGTTGACCATTTAACCAAGTCCACCCAGTTCCTACCCATTAAATAAACTGAAAAAATGGAGAAACTCATCAGGGCCTATTTCAAGGAAAAGATTGTTCAGATAAAGGAATGATTAAAGGCCGCACATAGTCTTCAGAAAAGTTATGCTAACGGGGGATGTAAACCCCTAGAATTCAAAGTAGGAAATGGTGTCCTACTAAATTTTGCACCATGGAAATTTGTCATTAGGTTCAGAAAAAAGGTAAACTAAATCCCCATTACATTGGACCTTTTGAAATCCTGGAAAGGATTGGCCTGATGGCTTAAAAACTCGAGCTACCTCAAGAACTTAGCAATATTCACGATACCTTCCATGTGTTTAATCTTAAGAAATGTATCTCTGATGAGAACCTAATCATTCATCTCAAAGAGATCCAGGTAAACACTAAAACTTCGCTTTGTGGAAGAACCGGTGGAGGTCATGGATTGAGAAATCAAAAGCCTCAAACAAAGTCGCATACCTTTAGTAAAAGTCCGATGGAACTCTTTTAGAGGGCCGAGGTTTACTTGGGAACACGAGGATCAAATGAAACAGAAGTACCTACAACTATTTAGTGGTGCTCCCTCCCCTAGAAGACCAAAATAGTCTAGAATAAGATAATTTCAGGACAAAATTCCTTTAACGAGGAGGTAATGTGACATCCTGAAATTTAGGTCTAAGACTGTAGATAGTCAATTCAGTGTGAACCTCTTTTAAAACTGACTTACTAAGATTTAATTCATATTTTTCAAAACAAATAGGGTCATTATAACTAAAATAAGATATCAGATGGTATCTTACTTTAATTGGTGGAAAATCTCAAATGAATCATACATCACAAACTCTAACCCTAGTTAATGTGTCTAAAAGCTGAAATTTTGTATTAAGCATTTGTAAGTGAAGAAAACACTCTATTCTCATAGTATATGTTCACCTGAGTCCGAAAATATAAAGAACGTCAAGAACGGAGTTCGTATGCAAAAGATACGATCGTATTAAGAAATCAAACCAGTATAACATTGACTTTCTTTAAACTATATGAATCATTTCAATCCATTGAGGCACTTGCACACCTCAGATGGAAATTCCAAGAATGCTTTTGGACTCAAAGTATGGTCTAATATTTAATTTCGTACTCAAAATATTTTTAGTAAAACTATTAGTAAAAGTCAAAAAAATCAGACGTTCCAGGCCAATTAGACATGAATATTTAAACGTGAGTTCATGGAGTTCTAAAACTTGAAAAATTAACCCATTTGGGTTTTTGAAATCATTTAATTTGACTCTATCATACGTCACTTTCGAAAAATATATTAGGTATCGATAACTTGGCACACAAAACTAGGATGGTTTTTGGCCATTATTAAGAGATTAACATCACTACATCCCACGCTTATTTGAATGCATGATCCAAATCATTCATGGACCCTCCCTACCCCCTTGCCCATGTGATCGACCTCCCTCTCTCTTCCCTCACCTTACCTCTTGGGTTACACACTTCTTCCTAAGGTACAAAGCATGGCTATCCTGAAGTGTTTGACCTTCCTAAAGATCACAAGCTTGCATGGCCATATATACTTGTGAGACACTAGAAATAGAACACCTAGCTTACCATTTTCATTACAAATTCATAGCTATCACTTCTCTTACCCTCTCTCTTGCTCTCATCGTCTCTCTCAGTCTAGAAACCACCTACCGGAGGTGGTCTTGACCACCGGAGGTGGTCTTGACCACCGTAAACCACCGCCACTCCACCCCCTCTCTACCTATTTTGACAACAGAACACCACCTCCAAAACCTTGCCACCTTCTTCCCCTTTCCCCTCCTCCCCTTCATCATTAATTGCCAGAAAAAGGCAAGAATAGGCTACCACAACAACTCCTCACTGTTGGTTGCCACCAATAACCACCTCTTGGCCACCACACCATTGTGCCATTTTTGTGTTGCAAAATTTTGTGGTGTTTTCCCAACTCCTTATCTCTATTTTTATTTTGAGGTGTTTCAAGCCCAAAATCAGGTTAAAAGATCGTTGTTATTTTGGTGCAATCTTGTGGTGTCTCCTGAGCTCAATCACATTCTTACATCTAAACCGAATTCACGCATTTAAGGTGAGTGCTTACGGGCCCAATTTAAAGTTTATGTATATTTCAAGGGGGAATACATATGCTCACATATTTTGTTTATGTAAAAACAATCATGAAAAACATACTACAAAATGCTATGATTTTATGTGAAAAATTGTTGTCCGTTCAAGAAATGTTTTACCCATCTTAAACCCTGTGGATTGCAAAATTGTTTTGTATTCAAGTATTTAAGATTGATACCTTTTTATTGACTAATCGCACATATTCATACGATATTTATACAATTATTATAATTTTTGCAAAACTTCATATCATTGTAGTCCCTTTCGGAATAGTATGTAAAAATGGTAATTTTCACCTTAGGTAGGGTTCATATTAGGTTAGGTAAAAAATTAGGGACAAAGTGGACTTGATTTCTTTACCTTGAGAGTTTACGGATTCTAGTTTTGAATCACAATGATTTTTCTGGAATTTTTCTAAAATAGGGACATAATTGACATTCTAGATTAGATCTATTCAAAAATCTCACGCTCTCCCTCCAGAAGACTCTGGCTATACTAAATGTAGAGGATTTACCAATACCCCGAAGGGTACAATGAAGAGATGTCTCACAATCCTGTATTAACTAGTTTACGTGTTGTTCTGTTGTTCTGATGTTTGAAATTATTTGTATATTGTGTAGACTATAAATAATTATACGCAAAATAATTATTTAGTATGATCCTCTTGTTATCTGTACGCAATAATGGATAAACTAAATCTATCGTAGTTTATATGATCAACATTGTACGTAGTTTGTATCTGTGAAACTGGTAATAAACTCCCCAAACTATACCTATTATAGTTTGACTGAAATGTTATGTTTGAGATCTGTTCTGAAAACTATGCAATTAAGATTAAAAAAACGTCCCTTATGCTCCGCATAATACAAAAGCGATAAGGTATCTAAATGCTTTAAGAAAACCGTTGATTTGTATAAATTGCATAAGTTTCGATTTATTGAAAACCTTTATGATTGGCTTGTATCCCCCTGAAAACGTTTTAAAAATCATAAAAGTGTAGGGGTATGAACTTACTGTTTGCTGTGTGATTCAAATGTTTGGTCGATAGGAATGCTGAGTGTCAAATGAAGCCTCGAACTCAAACGGATCCTATTAACATATAGTAGAACATATATGTATTAGATTAGGGTATAACCCATTAGATATGGAAGGAAACCACCTTAGGGGCTAGGAAACACTGGAAACTAAGTGTTAGAATCACATGTGATTGAAAGAGGGGAGTTTACAGCCACACAAAGGGGTGTACGGTCATGGGTTTTTGGCCCAATGAGTTTACGGCCCAAGAGGTTTGCAGCCCATGGGTTTACGGCCCAATGAGTATATGGCCAAGGAGTTTGCGGCCGTACACTCTTGACGAAGTGTGCATTTGAGGTGTTTTAAGGTCCTTTCTAGCCCCTTGGAAGTGTTTTAAGTCCCATACTTAGCTTTAGGATGAGTTTAAGGCCAATAATCGACCAAAAATTAAAGTTTGCAGCCAATGAGGGGTGTACAGCCGTACACATGGGTTTACGGCCATAAACCCTCCATGGTCATGGCTTTTGGGTCATTTTTAAGGTGAAAAATAAGCATTTCTAGTAATAACAAGCATAGGAAGCAGTTACTCACTATTAAGAAGCTTGAAATGGGGTTTTTAGCCACTAAGAACTAGTATGTTCTTGGTGTTCTTTGGTGAGAGATGTAGATCTAGACAAAGATGAGATTAATGAGATAGGAACATGGATTTACCACTAGATAGAGGAATGAAACTCAATTCATGGTGGAGAAACACTTATAATCTTGAAGATATTTAAGAGAAATCGATGGATGTAGAGAGAGAATAGAGAAAGAGAGCCTTTGAAGTGAGTAAAGTGGTAAATGAAGGCCAATCATCCTTTATATATGGATGAGTTTTCGGCCAAGGGGGGTGGGTGGAGGTCTACGGCCGTAAACTCGAGTTTGCAGTTGTACACTCCTCTCGAAGGGGTGTTCGGACCGGATGCTATGATATGACTTATGAAAATGCGTTCTTGGACCCGAACCTTGATTGCACTGAGCTTAGAATATTCAATCAGACCCAAAATAATGCTAACGAGAGCAGAAATAAACCTGAATTGATTGATTTTTAGACGGTTCGTACAACAAGAAATTTTAGGTTGTCACAATCAAGATATGTTGCAGGATGATATTAGGGAGTTTGTGAGTATTTCAAGGTGCAAGACCCTAAATGATATGATTTCTAGAGCCCGAGAGTTTAATATTGATTTGGAGCACCTAAGGAAGAGGGGCCCAGATCAGGTGCACGTAGTGGAGGGTATTGGGAAGAGACCCAAGACTTCAGATCAGCGATTGAGGGGCCACCAAGGTCGGGGTCAGTGCAGCACATGCAGGGAATTGCACGGCGGGGTCAGAAAGGACGCGAGGATTTAAATGGTCCACTCAGCGAGTCCAATCCTGGACTTAACGCGTAGGTCTGTCAGGAGGAAACCCTACTTTCAGGGTTTTTCAACCTATTTAAGCCACTTAACCCCCTTTTGGGCCTCCTTTACTAGCCTCCCTATCCTCCAAAAACCCTAATTCATTGTAAGCTTCATCCTTAAGAGATTATTGAGATTTTGAGTGTGTTTTTGTGATATAGAAGAGAGTTGGACGAGATTGGAGACATCGAGCTTGTGGAGAAGATCAAGATCCAGGATTTCATCCATCTTTGTTTGCCTTCTGAGGTAAAAAGCTCTTAGCTTGATAAACCATAGCTTAGATCTTCTTTAGTGATAATTTATGGGTCTTTTTAACCCCTTAGTGAAGGATAAGTTATTCCCCATGGGTTGTATGCTAAGCAATCCCTCTTTCCTATGATATTTAGCCTACAGAGCCATAAAGGAGGTCTCGAACACATTTTTGTCCAAGCCATGGTCTTGTTCATAGAAGTAGGTTGCTATAACTTGAGTTTGGGTCCATTTGAGGTGTGCAAAGCCATAAAGTCTCCAACTTAATAAAAATGGACCATGGAAATGATCTGGATATGTATTTTGGAGCCTTAGAAGTGTGAAATCAGTTGTTTAGGTTAGATCTACAAGGGACTCAACGAGTCTGATCCAAAATCCTCGATGATGTTCATGAAACTCGGCGAGTTGTTAAGGAACTCAATAAGTTGTATGATCTTGTCCCTTTTTGTATTATGCTAGGACTCAGTGAGTCAGAGGACGACTCGACGAGTTAGTTCGTCCAGTCGTGATGATGGGTAGCCTGGGAACTCGACGAGTCATAGGGTAACTCGGCGAGCCGAGTCGTGATTCTAAGGTTCTGAGTTCTAGAAATCGACGAGTCACAAGGCTGACTCGGCGAGTTAGGTCAACTTGGAAAGTTGCCTTTCACAAGAATGTTGACTTTGACCATGGGTAATATGGTTATTTTACCCTAATAAGGATTATCAAATTTTTGATTAAGTGTTATTATGGAATTTATAGCCGGAGAGTTACCGGAGCAGCAGACAGGGATTCCTCACTCAGGTTTTCAGCAGTCGGTCATACGAGGTGAGTTCCATTTCAGTAGGAATGGGTCTAAGGCACCAAGGTCGACCCGTATATGTGATATGTTAGTAGATGAGAGAGGGCGGGGCCTGAATCTCGTAGCAGTATAGAGTGGGCAGGGCTCGATGCTCATAGTGTTATTCGAGTATAGATATGTGATTATTTGGTAGATATGCATGTTGTCTGTATGATACTTGTATGCATGTTAGTAGAAGAGCGTGGGCGGGTCCCGAATCTCCTAGACAACAAAGTGTGGGCGGGGCCCAAATCTCCTAGATAGTAGAGTGTGGGTGGGGCCCGTATCTACTAGTTTCATGATATTTGTATGGTATGTGGTAGTTTGGGGAGACTCACTAAGCTTTGTGCTTACAGTTTTCAGTTTTAGTTTCAGGTACTTCCGGTAGCAAGGGGAAGGGCTCGGGGTGATCCCATGGCACACACCACAGTTCCAACCAGGGATGTTAAGACTCCTATATTTTTCTCATATGATTTTTATACAGTACTTGTCACGATATTTTTAGATACATGATACTTGATTTTCTTTATAACTATGGATGATTTATGGTTCTATTAATGATTTTAAAAATGAAAATTTTGGTCCGCTATTTTGGAATGTTTCAACTTGGTATCAGAGCCTTGGTTTAAGGGATTCGGGCACACTTTCGGCTGTGTCTGAACTCAAACTAAGGAAGTGGTATAAGATTTTCGAAAGAAAACCATTTTATAAAAAGATTTTGAGAAAAGAAAAGAATTCAAGAAAAGAACTTTGAAAGGCGAAAAGGGTGTGGTGCATGCAATCAGCCGAACTCACATAAGTACTCCCAAATTACCCATACAAGTTTATGTTATGATATGTTTATCAGCTTTATGAGAACAACATGTTAGATTAGGACTAAGGATCTAGGAAGGATGCCTTATGTGCCTGTTTTATGTGTATCACATTTTTTGAGAAACGCATGCTTGTACAGATGAGTTAGTATGATAGCCAGAGTAGTATATACTTGATTATGTGTACTCAATGCTCGAATGCTACTTGCCTTGTGCTTTTAGGAGTTATGGCTATCTTTTACTAACTAGTAAACGAATATGTTAAGTTACATATTGCAAGGACTAAATAATATCAGAAGGTTAGGTTTAGCCTTATTTCGCAACTCTCATCAGAGTCTAACCATTGTAGGGTAGAACCTCTCATTCGAAGAATTATCTAGTCTTAGTGATATGTAATAGTATTCGCGAGCTAGTTAGGGGAAGACAGTAGGGACTTCTTATGCAGCTGATGGTGGAGAGTGGGATGGTGATTACCCAAGGGCAAGCCTAGGATGAGAGTAGCGGGTGAAGCAGTAGTAGTAGAAGGGACTTGGTGGAGTCAAGGTAGTTCTTGATAAAAAGTGGATAGATGTGGAAGGTAGTGTGTGTTGGATAAAGTGTCTAAGTCCATAACTATATTTGTTATGTACTTGACCCGGCTTGGCATGGTCCATTTGGGTTGCATGAGATCTCAACAATTGGAAAGACAAAATGAGAATAAGATCATTTATGATTTGTTAATATATATTATAATATATTAATATGAAATCATATTGTTTAATTAGTATTGATTAAGAATTAATTTTGGGCTAGGACCCATTGGGTGCTCCATGGAGGTTAAAACCCATGGATCATGGGGGAAATGAAAAGTCACGCACATTAGGGTTTATATGGTGTAACCCTACATGTGTCACACTATATAAGAAACCTCATATGGAGCAAAATCGGCCACTAAGAAAAAGGAGTGAGGGCTAGCCGAATTGGTGCTCAAGTGTACTTCTCCCTAGTTATTCCAAGTGTTGTGGTGTTGTGCGAAGCATTTCAGGCATCACATTTGGGGTGCTAAGCTCACAAGGTCTTTAGAAATCAAAGCAACAACTAAGGTATGTCATTCTAATAATTTTTATATTACAAGTACCCCAATGGTATGCTAGTTAGAATGAGAACCTTGGAAAAATCATATTTGCATGTATATTAGAGAAAACATAGATCCAAGGTTTCTAGGGTTGCATGTACACCATAGGAGTGTTAAAATGCTCAAAACCCATCAGTGGTAGCAGTTCCTAGGCTTGTTTTCTATATACTTGATGCAAATTGCTTGAAAAATGTCGAATTTCTGCTAACTATTTAGTAAATTCGCCGAGTCCACGGGGGAACTCGACGAGTCCAAGTGAAACTTCATCCTGCTAGTCGAGTAGGTTCTTGCACTTGGCGAGTAGGAGGTCCTGTGTGCAGATTTCGAGTTTTGCCGCTGAAAATGGACTAGAATCATTACCCTAAATTATTTTGGACTTATAAAACATGTTTTTGATGTGGTAATGATTATGCTAATCCATTTACAATGGTTATTATCAAATTTTCAAGTTTTAAATATGTTTATATGATTCTTGAAATTGTTGATTTGAATGTTCATGCTTATGAGTTTTAGTAGATCATAGGAATTATTTGCAAATTGTTTGTTAGTGTAATTCTTGATCTTAATGCCAATTAATGAACTCCATAACTTGTAATCAAGTTATGGAATTCCAAAAGTCTTTTTTTTTGAAGTTATTAAAAAAAACTCATGAGTTATTGAATATGAAAGGCTTTGAATAGTTTCAAAACTTTCCCTCAAGTTTTGGAATTTGTAAAGTCACTTTAGAAAACTTTAATTCTAAACCCTAGAGTTTTAAAAGTTAAAATTCAACCCTTATACTTTATAATATTATAAGTTAGTAATATATATATATATATATATATATATATATATATATATATATATATATATATATATATATATATATATATATATATATGTTCAGGTTTATTTGAGATCATTCTAATTTTGTGAAACCGTGAAACCAAATCTAAAAATAATTTAAAAATGCAAAATAAATGGAAAAATCCAAAAAATTCTTTTTTTAAATATTATTTTCGGAACTTGAATTAACTAAAAAAAATCCCGTTTTTTTTTAAAAATACGTGAAATATTCTAATAGAATATTACACTGACATATTCTAAAAAATAATTTTAAAATGCAAAATAAATGAAAAAATCTAAAAAAAATTTTGTAAATATTATTTTCGGAACTTGAATTAACTAAAAAAAATCCCGTTTTTTTTTTTAAAAAAATACGTGAAATATTGTAATAGAATATTACACTGTACATATTCTAAAAAATAATTTTAAAATACAAAATAGATGGAAAAATCCAAAAATTCTCTTTTTAAATATTATTTTCGGAACTTGAATTAACTAAAAAAAATTTTAAAAAATTTAAAAAAATAAAAAATAATAAAAAAACGCGTCTCACAGTCTCACAAAATTAGGCTGTCTCACATAAACCTAACCCTATGTGTGTATATATATATATATATATATATATATATATATATATATATATATATATATATATATGTAGGTATGTATGTATGTATAAAACCAAGTCAGTTTTACTGTTAGTAGGCCTCATTCATGAAGCCGGTCTATAAGGGAGGTATAAGGTTGTTGCCTATAAAATGGCAGCTTAATGGATGTTCACTCTCACCCACTGCTTCCTTGACTGGTGGATGGTCATTAGTCGAACGGGTAGGACAAGGACAATAATTCTCATTAAAAAGTATAATGATAAATATAAAGTAACTAAACATTTTTTATAAACTCTCAATCTTAGTTACTTTAGGAAAATGTGAATTTGGTGCTATCCCATGAAATTACACTTTGTACCTTACCAAGTCGTTGGTGGAGCGTGTGTGGATAACCGACACACAAACATGGACTATTAAGAGTGGCAAAGGGTGACTTAGTGTTTAAGGGTACCAAGTTAACTTGCATGGTTATTCACACCTTGTTTGTGATCCTCAGCATCCCAGTCACAAACTTGAGAGAGCACAATCGAGATTAAGGGTACCAAGTTAACTTGCATGGTTATTCACACCTTGTTCGCTACCTTCAAATATTTTATAGCATAGATTACGACATCCCTCTTCCAAGTTATAAAGTATTGGATTGGGTCCTAACCTTAATATTACATTTGGGTGTTTTATATATTAAGCATTCTATATCTAATCTAAACTTGTCTTTCTTCTTTTCATGTGTCTTCCAACAATGTTGCTTCTGGATCAAACCCTACCGGCTCATTCTCTCATGAACCTTTGTGTGAGAGTCACCTTGGATGGTTCAGACTTTATGGATTGGATCAGGAACATCAGGATGGTCATGCGTTACGAGGACAAGGAATATGTCCTTGACAAGGAGCTGAAAAATTGATGATTCTACTGCTACTCCAGAGGAGATCACCAACTTTAGGGCACATGAGAGAGAGAGATGCTACCAAGGTGGCATGTATCATGTTGGCCACAATGATAGCTGAACTCTAGAAGTCCTATGAGGACTTTTACCCTTTTGAGATGCACATGGACCTGATGGACCGCTACCATCAGAGTGCTCACCAAGAGAGGTAAGAAATCATCTCTTCCATGATAACAACCCAAATGAAGGATGGTGAATCCATCACGGGCCACTTGCAGAAAATGCAAAGGCATGTGGACAGTTTACTGAAGTTGAATGTGAACTTCTCTGAAGAGTTGGCTATTGACATCATACTGCACTCCTTACCTACTTGTTATGATCAATTCTGAATGACATATCACATGAACAAGGAGGAGGTCACACTCAGCTAGCTTCAAGGACTTTTGAAGACCACCGAAAGTGGTCTCAAAGGTAAATCGGTTGTTACTACTCCTACTCCTAACACCGCCCCTTTCCTGGCTATCGGGAAAAGTAGAGGGAAGAAGAGGAAGACCCCTTTGAAGGGTACCAAGGAAAAGTCTCTTGATGGCTCCTCTTTAAGTGGAACCAAAGGTGGTTCTGTCACTCCTTCCAACTCAAAGGAAGCTCAATGCTTCTATTGTCAGGAAAAGGGGCACTAGAAATGAAACTGCCCCACGTATCTGTAACATGTTAAGGATGGGAAGGTTAGACCTACCCATGCAGGTATTTACATTATATTGGGTTCTTGATACAGGTTGCGATATTCATATATGTTCTGATTTGCAGGGCCCAAGAAGAAGTGAGGATGTGGAGCACGGAAAGATAAACTTGATCATGGGGAATAGGAAAGCTTCACTTATCACCAAGATTGGAGTTTAACCTTTGTTTCTAAGTAGTAGGTTAGAGTTAGATTTGAATAATTGTTGTTACTCGTTCGAAATGGCGAGAAATATTATTTCTTTTCATGGCTTGTACAAACAATGTTTTACTTTTTCGTTTGATAATGAAATCGTTGCTATTAATGTTTTTTTTACAATGATGTATTTTACTTTAAAGCATTACCTTGTAATAATGTGTATGAAGCTGTGAACGTGGTAGATAACTTAGAAAATAATGTATTGCATACCAATTCTTCCACTAGTTTGGATAAGGAATCCTTGTGGCATTGTCGTCTTAGACATGTTAACAAGAAGCGCATAAGTTAACTTCAGAAGGCTAGAGTCTTGGAGTCATTTGACTTAAGGTCAGATGATAGTTGTGAGTCTTGTTTTCTTGGAAAAATGACAAAGTCGCCCTTCACTGGTACTTGTGCTAGGGGAGAAGGTTTGTTGGACCTCGTACACACAGATATGTGTGGACCTTTTAGAACTGCCACAAAGGATGCTAACCGCTTCTATGTGACTTTTACTGATGATTACAGTAGATATGATTATGTCTACTTAATCAAGCATAAGTCAGAAACCTTTGAAAAGTTCAAATAGTTCAAGAAGGAAGTGGAGAATCAATTAGGCAGGAACATTAAGATGCTTCGATCTGATTGAGGTGGTGAGTATCTTAGTATAGAGTTCCCTAACTATCTTAAGGAATGTGGAATTGTTTCACAATTGACACCTCTCAGAACACCATAGCTTAATGGTGTGGCTGAGAGGCGCAATCGAACCCTATTCAACATGGTTCCTTCCATGATGACTCGAGCTTCGTTACCAATCTCATTCTGGGGGTATGCCTTAGAGACTACTGCCCATATCCTTAATCTAGTCCCTACCAAGAAGTTTGCCAAAATACCACACAAGATGTGGACTAGGAAAGTTCCCAATTTAGACCACATCAATATTTGGGGTTATGAGGCTTTCGTGAGATGTGAGACTCATGACAAGCTCGAACCCCGTAGTGAGCGGTGTATTTTCATCGACTACCCACATAATTCTTTTGGTTACCTATTCTACAGACCTAGTGATAATGTGGTCTTTGTGGAAAGGAGAGGGCTCGTGAGATAGAGAGAGAGAGAGAGAGAGAGTGTGTGTGTGTGTGTGTGTGTGTGTGTTTATAATCCAAGGAAACAGTGGGAGGCAAAGTGACCTTGAAGAACTTCAAGAGTCAAGCGGTGAATGAACCTCAATCCCTAGCAATCAACCTGAGGAGGAAACTCCTGTTGATGAGTCCGTACCTCTGAGGCGTTCCACAAGAGTTAGGAATCCACCTGAGCATTACTATGGTTTTCATATTACTACAGAAGGTGATGCATTTATCAGTGGTAGTACGCTAGTAAATTTGGATGAGCCCAACAACTTTAAGGAAGCCATGCCAGTCCCTGAGTCCGCCAAATGGAAGGAGGCCATGGATAGCAATAACAATCAAGTTTGGAACTTGGTTGACAATGTATTGGGCTGTAAAATGGTCGGGTGCAAATGGATCTTCAAGAAGAAGATTGACACTGATGGGAATGTACACACTTATAAAGTGCGACTGGTTGCGATGGGCTTTACCCAAACTCCGGGAGTTGACTATGATGAGACCTTATCACCAGTAGTGAAGATTAAGTCTATTAGGGTTTTGCTAGCCATAAACTGCATTTCACTATTATGAAATATGGAAAATGGATGTCAAAACCACTTTCCTTAATGGAAAGTTGGCTGAGGATGTTTACATGAGTCAGCTAGAGGGTTTTGTCGATGCAAAGCACCCTAATAAAGTGTGTAAGCTTGAGAAATCCATCTATGGATTGAAAGAAGCATCTCGCAGATGGAATATTTGTTTCGATGAGAAAGTCAAAGAGTTTGGTTTTTCGAGGAGCGAGGATGAGTCTTATGTATATGTCAAGGCTAGTGGGAGTATAGTTAGCTTTCTGGTGTTGTATGTGGATAATATACCACTCATAGGAAATGGCATCCCAACCTTGCAGGAGGTTAAATCCTAGCTTGGGAAGTGTTTCGCTATGAAGGACCTTGGAGAAGCTGCCTATATCCTAGGGATAAGGATATTGAGAGACAGGACTAAGAGACTAATGTGACTTAGTCAAAGTACATACTTGGAAAAGGTGCTGAAAAGGTTCAGCATGCAAGATTCCAAGAAAGGTGACTTACCAATCCATAGTAACACCAAACTGAGTAAGACTCAGAGCCCAAGTACAGAGGCTGAGATAGCTGAGAAGAGTCGGATACCATATGCTTCCGCTGTAGGCTCGATCATGTATGCTATGAATTGCACTAGCCCGGATGTGGCCTTTGCTTTGAGCATGGTCAGCAGATATCAAGGGAATCCGGGCAAGGCTCACTTGATTGCGGTGAAGAATATTCTCAAGTACCTACGAAGGACTAGGGACTACGTCCTTACCCTTGGTTGGAGTGATGACTTGAGAGTAGTGGGGTAAAGTGATGCTAGCTTCCAGACTGATAGAGATAATTTCTTTTCTCAATCGGGCTGGGTCTTTACTCTAAATAAAGGAGCAATTACTTGGAAAAGCTCCAAGCAGTAGACAGTAGCTGATTCAACTTGTGAATCGGAGTACATAGCAGCATGCGAGGCGACAAAGGAGTAAATATGGATAAAGAACTTCATTGGAGACCTTGGAGTTGTACCAACTATTAAGGAGCCTATGGAAATTTTCTATGATAATGAGGGTGCAGTTGCCTTAGCTAAGGAACCAAGGGATCACGGCATATCCACGCACATCGAAAGAAAATTCCACTTCATTAGACATCGGATAAAAGGACTCCTCGTGGTAAAGAGGGTATCATCGGATGAGAACCCAGCAGATCCCCTCACGAGGGGATTGTTTAGGGTTAAGCATTTTCAGCATGCGAGGCGCATCGGGCTGAAGGATGATATTAGTTTTACAGATTAGATAGCTATTTCTGAAACTTGAAATATGTAATTGACATTTGATGATTAAATAAAAGTTGTGTATTTATAAGTAAAGTGTTGCTATCTTGTGCCTATTATTTACTATTATTTCAATTTTGCATGTTTCGACTTCCAGAATAATTACTTTATTAAAACTCTCCACAGTCAGTCATATGTTGGAAGTAGGTATGAATCAAGACTGTCATAAATTGGGCTTGTAGATGCCTAATGTGTTAGACATTGCAAAAGTTGTTGCAACATTCATGAGTGCTCATAAGTTCTGAGTATTGGATTAAACCCACGCTCACTTGTATCACTTCATGGAATTTATCTCGAGTGATCGTGAGACGGCAATATCATATAAGTATTCAAACCTAGAGATATGAGTTGTTGATTATGAGTTAGTTGTGTATTGATTGCACAAAAACGCATCGATAACTTGATGTATAAAATGTGCTTTTGTGTATGATTCAACAAGTAGTTAGTACAAGCATATGAGTCGAAGTTTCTATGTTCCTTTTAGTCCTTGGAGGATTAAAAGCGATATTTGGGCCCCTCAATGATTTTGTTTTGACCTATGTGTCAGGCCCGGTCAGAACCAAATTGATGTGTTCAGTTTAGCTCTATGTCAAACAAATCGGAAATCGGGAAACAAACTGCTGGACAATAAGTACGACATTGTTCCATGTATTTTTCCAGCTAATATCTAGAACAGAGGATTATATGAACGCTTATCTTAAATGACGCATCATCATCTTAGTTCCGCGAAACTTTGAAAGAGCTACGATTGTTGGTCAGATCCTGAAGTCATACAAGTAACTATAGTTATTAGACTTATCCAAGTAGGAGACTATTGGATAAGGTGTCTAAGTCCAAAAATATATTTGGTATGTACTTGACTCGGCTTGGCATGGTCCATTTGGGTTGCATGGCATCTCAACAATTGGATAGACAAAATGAGAATAAGAACACTTATGATTTGTTAATATATATTCTAATATATTAATAGGAAATCATACTATTTAAGTAGTATTGATCAAGAATTAATTTGGAATTAATTTTGTGATCAAAAGAGACTAATTAAATATATGAGGATTGATTATGTAAATATTTCATTCTTATATAGTGGGCTTAAGGTCCATGATTCACTAAATTAGGCTAAGACCCATTGGGTGCTCCATGGAGGTTAAAACCCATGGATAATGCGGGAAATGAAAAGCCATGCACATTAGGGTTTACATGGTGTAGCCCTACATGTGACACACTATATAAGGAACCTCATATGGAGCAAAATTAGCCACTAAGAAAAAGGAGTGAGGGCTAGCCGAATTTGTGCTCAAGTGTACTTCTCTCAAGTTATTCCAAGTGTTGTGGTGTTCTGTGAAGCATTTGAGGCATCACATTTGGGGTGCTAGGCTCACACGGTCTTTAGGAATCCAAGCAACAACAAAGGTATGCCATTCTACTAATTTTTATATTATAAGTAACCCATGGTATGCTAGAGAAACCATATATCCAAGGTTTCTAGGGTTGCATATACACCATAGGAGTGTTAGAATGCTCAAAACCCATCAGTATGAGCCCATACTATTGGAAGCAGGGGATTCGTACTCAAATCAAGGAAGGCTAAGATGAATCCAGGAAACATGTAGTGTTTGAGTTCCCTCTAGTTATGCTCAGTATTCTAATGTTTGTTATGATGTGTTTTTCAGAATGGTGGTGTTACGCCCTAGACCAGCAATCGATAGTTCAGGTGCCGGTGAGGGATCAGGCTCAGGCTCTGGAGCCGAGCAGCTAGATGAGTAGACTTGGAAGCTCATATCCTTAGAAATCATGTGTAGTATTCTTAAGTAGACTCCTGTGATATTCGGTTCGATCAAGGAGGGTATTCTGGAGCTTATGGATGAGAGATTTAGTGCTTTCCGCATTAATGTGGCAACCTTGATGGGGTCGTGCACACTCACCTTCATGGAGTTCAGAGCATGTGGAGCTCCTGACTACCATGGGGATCGAGACCCCATTGCGAGGACTACATGGTTGGCTGATGTCGCCAACGTATTCCGCACCAGCAGATGTCCTGAGGGGGACAAGGTTAGACTAGCATACTGTCTTTTGAAAAATAGAGCACATGACTGGTGGGAGAAGGTCGTACATGCCATTGGTGATGATACAATGTTGGATGCGATGACCTAGAGTGATTTCACGGCCAGGTTCAGGGCCGAGTTCGCACTTGTTATTGAGGTGCAATAGCTTGCTATGGAGTTTCAGGATCTCCAGGACGACAGAGATAGTGGTGGAGATTACCGCCAAGTTTATGGAGAGGGCCCTTCTCATTTCGCAGTATGTGGCAGATGGGAGATGAAAAAGCCCCGATACCATGAGACGTTGAGTAGTGATATATGACAGTTTGTAAGCCGGTGCAGCTGCAAAACACTAGAGGATATGATAGCGATGGCTCGTGAGATGGAGATTGATTTAGAGATTGAGAGGAAGAGGAAGCCAGAGTCAGCGTCTGTCGCAGAGGGGTCGGGAAAAAAGCCCAATAAAGACTCCCGAGGAAAGGACAAGCAGGACCGAGGCCGTTGTGGCAAGTGTGGCAAGGGACACGATGGGCCATGTAGGGCGGGGAGTTCGGGCTTCTTCAAATGCGGCCGAACAGGGCATGTTAGCAGGGATTGTACTGCTGCTTCTACCACTGTTACCACTGCATTATCTGATCTGATTTGTTTTCAGTGCAATCAGAGGAGCCACAAGAGGTCCCAGTGTCTGAGTTTAGCAGAAATAGGGAAGGTGACGGCACTCGCCCCTGCAACATTTATTATTACGGACGGCCGTCGGGGCCAAGGTGAGACGCATGTGGCGAAGAGCAGAGTCTTCTAGTTGATAGCAGAGGAGGCATGAGAAACTCCTGACGTGGTTACTGATATGTATTTTCTCCATTATCTCCTTACTAATTTTTATTATTACTCATGTTTGTATGTTTGTTGATAGGATCGTTCTTACTAAATGACATATCAACTATGGTACTTTTTTATTTGAGGGCTACACGATATTTTGTGTCGATCGCGCTTAGCAAACGATTTAGTAGAGCTCCGGGAGAGCTGGATTGTCCACTCGATGTTGAGATAGCCGATGACAGGACCATAAGGGTCGCGAGAGTTCATAAAGGATGTACGCTTCCATTATTTGACGAGCAGTTTTCAGTGGATTTGGTTCCTATTCCCCTGCGAGGGAATAAGGTAATAGTTGGTATGGACTGGTTGAGCCCAAATAGGGCATTGATTGACTGTGAACGGCAGCTAGTGAGGGTTCACTCACCTAATGAGGGAGAGTTAGTCATCAAGGGCGAGAGGCCATAGAGAGGACCGATATTCTGTTCAGCAACGAGGGCGAGGCGCCACTTTCAGTAGGGTGGCGCAGGATACGTCGCCTTTGTCATGGATACCCGAGATAAGGGTAAGGTGATAATTAATGATGTATCGGTAGTGTGAGAGTACCTAGAAGTATTCTTAGAGGATTTACCTGGGATACCTCCAGAGAGCCAGGTTGAGTTTAGGATTGACCTAGTCCCTGGTGCGGCCCCGATAGCCAAGGCACCATATCGGTTGGCTCCTCTCGAGATGGAGGAGTTGTATATGCATCTGCAAGAGCAGCTAGACAAGGGTTTTATTAGGTCGAGCAGTTCACCATGTGGAGCCCCGGTCCTATTTGTGAAGAAGAAGGACGGGTCGTATCGCATGTGCATAGACTACTGGGAGCTGAATAAGGTAACGATGAAGAACCGTTACCCACTTCTGAGGATAGATGATTTATTTGACCAGATTCATAGAGCATCTTGGATCTTCAAGATTGATTTACGTTCAGGGTGTCACCAGACGTGATTCAGGAGTGATGATGTGTCGGTGACCGCCATTAGGACTCGCTATAGTCATTATGAGTTTGTGGTGATGTCGTTATGGCTCACCAATGCTCCAACCGCATTCATGGACCTCATGAACCGCGTGTGCAGACTGATGCTAGATCGGTCTTTTATAGTATTCATTGATGACATCTTGGTTTACTCCAAGACTCAAGAGAAGCATGAGGAGCACTTAAGAGAGGTGTTGGAGACTCTGAGAAGGGATATACTTTTTTGCGAAGTTCTCCAAGTGTGAGTTCTGGTTGTGCAAGGTGCAGGTTCTTGGGCATCTCGTCAACCAGAAGGGTATTTTGGTAGATCCGGTCAAGATAGATGTCATGATGCAGTGGGAGATTCTGAGGTCTCCAACTGAGATTTGAAGTTTCCTGGGTCTGGAAGACTATTATAGGAGATTTATTCACGACTTCTTCAAGATTACTATTCGGTTGAGCCGACTGACCAAGAAGTCGGTGGTTTTTCATTGGGGACCTAAGCAGCAGGCAGCCTTTGAGACGATTAGGTAGTGGTTGTGCGAGGCACCAATCCTCACTCTGCCAGAGGGTGCAGATGACTTCGTAATATACTGTAATTCTTTGATCACATATATAAGAGTAGTGTTGATGCATTGGGGGCATGTGATAGCTTATGCCTCGAGGCACTAGAAGCCTCATGAGGCTAACTATCCAATGCATGATTTAGAGTTGGGGATTGTGGTATTCACCCTCAAGATTTGGAGACATTACCTCTATGGGGTTCGTTGTACCATCTACAAGGATCACAAGAGTTTGAGGTACCTCATGGATCAGCATAATTTGAACATGAGGCAGTGTCAGTGGTTAGATGTGGTGAAGGACTACAAATGTGATATCCTTTATCATCCGGAAAAGGCCAACGTAGTGGTCGATGCCCTGAGCTGCAAGGCGGTAGCGGCTCCGATCTGAGACATATGTCTGAGGATGACAGTGATTACTCCATTGTTAGAGCAGATCTGAGAGGCGCAGGTCGAGGGCCTGAAGGAGGAGCATCGAAAATGCGAGTGGATTATAGTCCAAGTGGCCTCCTTCGATTACGACAGCTGGGGACTGTTAACCCTGCATGGGAGGGTCTGGGTGCCATACTGGGGTGGAGTGCGGTAGGTATTGATGCATGAGACCCACAAGTCTCGGTTCTCCATCCATCCAGGAGCGATAAAGATGTTCATAGATCTTCGACCCGATTATTGGTGGCCCTACATGAAGTGGGACGTAGCTTGGTGCATGGAGAGATGCGTGACCTGCAGGAAGGTCATGACAGAGCACCAGAGGCCTCACGGCAAGATGCAACCGTTAGAAATTCCCATGTGGAAATGGGAGGATATCACTATGGATGTCATCACTAAGCTTCACAGGACTGCACGTGGAGTCGATTCGATATGGGTCATCATGGATTGGTTGACCAAGAGCGCTCACTTCATACCAATCTAGGAGAGCATCTCAGCTGAGAAGCTGGCTGAGATTTATGTGCGATAGGTAGTGGCACGTCATGGAGTGCCTGTCTCGGTGGTATCAGACCGAGATGTCCGTTTTACTTCCAGATTTTGGAAGTGGTTTCACGACGAGATGGGTACTCATCTCCACTTCAGCACCGCTTTCCACCCCCAGATGGACGGACATAGTGAGATGACGATTCAGACTCTCGAGGACATGCTTCAAGCACGCGTTTTGGATTTCGGTGGCAGTTGGGATACGTATCTTCCGTTAGCGGAACTTTCGTATAACAACAATTACCACACCAGTATAGACCGGCCTCCCTTCGAGATGCTCTACGAGAGGAAATGTAGGACCCCAATCTATTAGGGGTGATGTAACGACCCATTTTTCACGTCCAAAAATTTCAGTTTTCAATCAATATTTAGTGAAATCATTTGAAAATAAACATTGTCTGATCAAACCATTTCATAAACATTTACTATGTCTGAAAACCAAAACATGTAATCAATCAAAGGTCAGAGTATAAATCCCAGAACAATCCCATAAATCCAGAAAACGGTTTGTGTGTGTGTATGATGTGCCGGTACCACACCAACTCCTTCCCGTTCGACGAAGAGGTACCTGAAACCAAAACTGTAAACTGTAAGCACGAAGCTTAGTGAGTTCCCTCATCGTACCACATACCATAAAATCATATCACATACATACTGCCAGGCATTTCTGGGGTGTCTGACCTACCCAGTACGACCATTCTGGGGTGCCGTCCTTCCCGTGTCAAGCCATTCTGGGGTGCTAACCTACCCATGTTGAGCTATTCTGGGGTGCTGACTACCCTTCGGTCCTACAACCAAACTCGAGGATTGGTCCCCTCCTACTACCTCTATCGCATATAACATAATAGGCCAGCATGCAAACATATCCTCACATACTGTCAGACGTATCTGGGGTATCTGACTACCCTTCGGTGCAAACAACCGAACTCTACTACTATCACATACAACATATCATGCTAGCATATAACATATCAAGTAGTAGCAAACCTAGATGATATCACAAAGACAATCATCTATCATACGTCTCCTATTGGTGGGCCGGCATTTTGGCCTTAGACCCACCGATATTGGAAGGTAACTCACCTCGTAGTAGCTGCTGAACTGTGCGGGAATCCTTTGACTGCTGCTGCTGCTCCGGAAATCCTCCGGCTATAATTCCCACAAAACAATCAGTCAAACACTGCTAGTTGTACTTAGGGTAAAATGACCATTTTACCCTTAACCAGGTCAAAAGTCTAAGTCAAAGTCAACTTCCAGTTGGCCCGACTCACCGAGTTGGCTTGCCAACTTGTTGAGTCCCTACCCATTCGATTGTCCTTAATCCCGTCTCTACTCGTCGAGTTAGGCACTGACTCGACGAGTTCTCCTTCTAAACTGATGCCCAAAAGTCCTTCATCCTACTCGCCGAGTTGCATGAACAACTCATCGAGTTCATCTTCATCTGATGAACCCTCTAAGCTGCGACTCGCCGAGTTGTATGAACAACTCGCCGATTCAGTTCTTGAGGTAAGAAGATTGCCTTGGACTCGCCGAGTCAGGGAATTAACTCGCCGAGTCCCTCCGTGGATGAGTCTGGCTTCCAACTCACTGAGTCCACACATGACTCACAACTCCACTCAGCAAACACGAAAAAGGGGAAAACTCGGGGACTCGCGACTCGACTCGCTGAGTCCGATGAACGACTCGTCGAGTCGCTCACATGCAATTACTATAAAGTCTATTATACTTGAATCCATTTCATACCATACATAGATCTGGGCTTTTAGGATAGGTTTTACACGTAAAGTTTCCAACTTTACGGGTATACATGCATAGGATGGGGATTTAAGGCTTAATAAAGGCTAAAATGGTAGATCTAGGACATTCAAGCGATTTACTCCCATAAAGGCCATGGATCTGAGCTTCTGGAGCTCAAACAAGTCTAGATCTAGAGGTTAATCAACTCATTACAATCCCTAATCCATAATCAAGCTTGGAAAATGGCTCAGGAAGGACTTTAATGGTGTTCTAAGGGACCTTAAGCATAAAAACAGAAGGATACTGAGTCATACCTCAATGAATCTCTGAAATAACACCAAGATATCTGGCCTCCTTCTTCTCCTCTTGATCTACTATCCTTCTTCTCTCAAAATCTTCAAGAAATCACACCAAAACACTTCAATCTCACAAGAAAAGGGGGTTAGATCGATATAAGGAGCTCTGAGGGTGAAGGAGTCGGGCTTGGGGCGCATAAGGTTGATTTAAATAGGGTGCAAACACTTGAAATTAGGGTTTCATCCAGACAGGAGGGACTCGTCGAGTCTAGAATGTGGACTCGCCGAGTCGCCAACTTAAACGTTCTCAAAATCCCGACTCTACACAGCGAGTCGGGCCTACAACTCACCGAGTCCAAGGCTAAAAATGTAAATTACTTAGATAGGTCATACGTACCAGGAACCAGGTGCTACAGGTGAGGTTGGTCAGAGAGTCATGGGGAGTACGGAGGTAGTACTCAAGACCACTGAGCGGATCCAACAGGTCCGAAGCAAGCTCTAGACTGCTTAGAGTCGGCAGGAGAATTATGTGGATAAGCGGCGTTCGAATTTGGAGTTTCAGGTGGGCGACATGGTCCTCCTGAACGTGTCACCCTAGAAGGTTGTTATCAGGTTTCGGAAGCGGGGAAAGTTAGGCCCCAGGTTCATTGGTCCGTTTAGGGTTTTAGCTTGAATGGGTCGGGTTGCTTACCGGTTAGATCTTCCAGTAGAGCTTATCCAGATCCACAACAATTTCCATGTTTCCCAGTTGTGGAAGTGCTTAGTGGATGACTCAGCAGTGGTACCCTTAGAGTATATTTAGGTTGATGACAACCTGAATTACATTGAAAGACCGGTGGCGATTCTGGATCACAAGACGAAGGAGATAAGGAACAAGAGGGTTGAGCTAGTGAAGGTGTAGTGGCATCACCGCAAGGGCTCAGAGTGGACTTGAGAGTCCGAGGAGGAGATGAGAGACCAGTACACATAGTTGTTTTCAGACATAACAGACTCTGAGGACGAAGTCTAAGACAAGTGGGGGAGAATTGTAACGACCGGTTTCTCGGTACGCGTTTAATTAAGTATTTATCTATTTATTTCGAAAAAAGGACTCGACAAGTTGGTAGCCCTGACTCGTCGAGTAGATGCCAGAAAGGACGTGGGGATTTAAATGGTCTACTCGGCGAGTCCAAGCCTAGACTCAACGAGTAGGTATGTCATGAGGAAACCCTATTTTCGGGGTTTTGCACCCTATGTAAGCCACTTAACCCCCTTTTGGGCCTCCCTTACCAGCCTCTCTGTCCTCCAAAAACCCTAATTTGTTGCGAGCTTCATCCTTAAGAGATTATTGAGATTTTGAGAGTGTTTTGTGATATAGAAGAGAGTTGGAAGAGCTTGGAGCCAGCATATGACTCTTGTTTGGAATGGAATTGGTTATTATGGAATCATTACAATGATGCATATATAATTTAAAAAAAAAATATGAAATTATAGTAGGTTTTATATGAAAATAATGATGAACTAAAAAGTTAATCAATAATTAACTTGCATACATCTTGGTTTCTAGTAGGCTAAAAATATTGATTAATTGATCATGGCTTTGGTACAGGTGGTATATGATTTTAAATATACTAGATTAATATCTAGGTAAATTAATGGTTTTCCATGTCTTAATACCTTTATTCAAGATAAATCGTGTGCAAGATTGTTTGGTTCTAAGCCCTTGTTTTAATCCTTATAGTATAAGGTGATGTTTGTCATAGTTAGAGAACCCGACAGATTCGCTAACCTGTCTTGCAAGGGCTGTTGAGGCCATTTTGGTCCGATTTAAAGGAAATATTCACAAAAACAAAGTTTTGGAAAATCGTGTCTAGTTTCCAGAAAGTATGATATCATCTCATTTGGACTTGTAGATTCTGTTTTACATGCAAAACACTGAACAGGGGGTCAGGCTGGGAAATCATAAAAAAATAATATAAAAGTTAGAATAAAGTAGTATTTTTGAAACATATACTTAATTTGTTAATTGAATGTAATGTGTGGTGTTTAGGTGGAGCCTTTAGAATTTCAAGTAAGTTCAAGACTTGGAATACAAGAATGATTTCTTCAAGGCTAAATGTGAGTTCATAGTTTTAACTCACTAAAGTTGTATGATTGAAATGTGCAATCCATAGATGGTGATTTGGTTCACTTTACCTTGTGTTTGATGATGATATGATATTTGTGATGCTAATATACGCTTTATGCTAATGCCATGTTATGACCTAATTGCTATGTTGCTTACATTTTGATGAACTTGATGTATATAGCATGTTACCTTAAGTTGCTTGAAATATGATGTATGGTTATGTTTTGATGTGTTGGTTATGAATACATTGCATGTTTAATACACATTTATATGGTATGCATTACATGATTTACTTAACGTATAATTGATATTGTGGGGTTATGTGTAGTGGGTTTGGGTAGTTCATGATCTTTACTTAAAACCTTATGTGGATCATTGAGGGTGCCTACTATGTTGAAAGAATACCTATAGGAAGAGCTATAGCCACAACGGCTGTTAGTTTCTGGTCTTTCTAGATGACTATGTGGCACATGGTTTGCGGGCACTTCGGTGTTCGTGGGCTGGAGTGATGTTGGTCCCTCGTTCGCGGCCAGCACAAACATCACGTGAGAATCAGGAGGTGTATCGGTAGAATTGACACCATTTTTACCGATCCTAAACGACACCTCGAGGTACTTGTACTTTGCAAAGCCGGAGTAGCAAAAGTGGAGTCACGGGGTTGGTGTTTCCGGTGGAAGTCATGAGCCACTTAGAGCATTCGGCTAGCCGTGCACACAAGTTGTGAACGGGGTGTTTCTCTTGGGTTAGGTAGCACTAAGGGACACTTTTCTATCAATCGGTTGGATAGATATAATAAAAGGATGGACATGTAACAAAAGGTTGGTTGCATATTAAAAGGTTGAACATATAACAAAAGGTTGGTTGCATATTAAAAGATTAAATAAATAACAAATGTTGGTTGTATATTAAAAGGTTGAATATATAATAAAAGGTTGGTTATTAATAAAAGGTTGAACAAGTAAAGGTTATCTATATATGAAATGTGATTGTTTACATGCTATTCAGTTGTTTATATGGTATTTGGTCGATCATTTATGTTAAATGGTAGAATTGCGGCTGAACATTTGTGCATGTATACAATGGAATATATGACTGGTTAACTATATTATGCGGTTGTATTACTATCTTTACTTGTCTATCGTTTTTATGCTTCATCATAAAATGAATGATTGACCTATTTGGGGTTTGTATGTTTTATGTGGCTGACTCAGCGAGTTAGGTCAACCTAGAAAGTTAACTTTGACAAGGATGTTGACTTTGACCAGGGGTAATATGGTTATTTTACCCTAAGAAGGATTATCAGATTTTTGATTAAGTGTTATTATGGAATTTATAGTCGGAGAGTTGTCGGAGCAGTAGACAGGGATTCCTCACTCATGTTTTCAGCAGTCAGTTATACGAGGTGAGTTCCCTTTCAGTAGGAACGGGTCTAAGGCACTAAGGTCGGCCCGTATATGTGATATGTTAGTATATGAGAGTGGGTGGGGCCCGATCCTCATAGTATTATTCGAGTATAGATATGTGATTGTTTAGTAGATATACTTGTTGTCTGTGTGATACTTGTATGCATGTTAGTAGCAGAGTGTGGGCGAAGCCCGAATCTCCTAGACAGTGGAGTGTGGACGGGGCATGAATCTCCTAGATAGTGGAGTGTGGACAAGGCCCAAATCTCCATGAGAGTAGGCGAGGCCCGTATCTCCAAGTTGCATGATATGTATGTGGTAGTTTGGGAAGACTCACTAAGCTTCGTGCTTACAGTTTTCAGTTTTGGTTTCAGGTACTTTCAGTAGCAAGGGGAAGGGCTCGGGGTGATCGCATGGCACACACCACATTTCAAGCCTGGGATGATGAGACTCTTATATTTTTCTCATATGATTTTTGTACAGTACTTGTCACGATGTTTTGAGATACATGATACTTGATTTTCTTTCTGACTATGGATGATTTATGGCTTCATTAATGATTTTAAAAATGAAAATTTTGGTCCGCATTTTTAGAATGTTTCATCAGGACTCCAGCGGGCGATATTGTGGGTATGCTATCTTTTGTTCTTTTTTCAGTTATTATCATTATATATGTTGTTTGAAATTTTTGTATCGGTTTGAGTAAGCGTTGTTTTTGGTTTAATTCCTTGTTATTGATTGATTTTTACCATTAAGAATTGTTATATGCCATTTGCATGCCAAGAATCATTAATAGTCAGAAGGGGTTGCGTCTTGTTGAGCGGGTTTCAGTATGTTTGGTTGTTATTTTGGTTCTTAGTCGAGATCGATTCAGGGGTATCGTGTGGAAGGTCTATGGTCAGGTTCAACCGGTTAGTTCTTCGGTATCGTCAGGGTTCCATGGTTTTAGCTTTTGTGCTTGGTTGGCCACTAGGAGTGCCAAGGGAAGTGATCTATTGCTAAAGTTTTGGGTGATGTCATCAGTATAGATATGTTGGGATTTTGGGGAGTGCTCATCTAGTCTTTAAGGGGTTGTGCAGTCTTGGGTTTGGCTAGTAATAGAGCATTAGCATGGGGTAGCGCAGGGTGTAAACAGTTCAATCATAAAGGGGTATGATGGTTTGGGAATCATTCAAACCTTGTGTGATATAAGAGCTTAGTCGAATCAAAGTATGGGAGAACCGTCTGGATATTCAGGATCAAAATAAGACGTGAAACTAGGATGAGTTTCACATCCCCATCGGGGAGGAAGGCTGCCCAAGTGGTCGTCTGCATTAAGAATTGTGCAAGTTTGGAGTTTGGGAAACTTCCTAATAGTGGGTTAGCGCCTTCTTGGCGATGGATAACAGGCTTTTGGTGGATCCATGTTGGAGTTCCAGGTATAGCTTGAGCCCGGTTTGGGCGTTTGGTCTGGTGTGTGTTCGAATTTGGATGTGTTCGGATTGATAGATAAGTGGTAAGACCATGGGCGGTGGTAATGGCAGTTAGTGTGGATGTGTTGTAAGACTGCAGGGTCGCCCGTAGCATTCACTAGTTGGTAGTTACTGCGGAAGTTTTGTAAGACTGTGAGGTGGCCAGTAGCATTCACTAGTTGGCAGTTAGTGTGGAAGTGTTGTAAGTCTACAGGGGTGTCCCGTAGCATTCACTAGTTGGCAGTTAGTGTGGGAGTGTTGTAAGACAACGGGGTGGCGCGTAGTATTCAACGGTCCCTATGTAGCGGTGAGATTGTGGCAAATCCATGACTGGTCATAGATTTCTTCAAATGGTTAGGACCGGAGTGGCTTAGTTCGTAAGACTATGGGAGGGCCACATCATGCTTGGAATCAGAAAATGATAGGTCGTTGGAGACCAGGTATGATATAAGACTATAGTTGGTCATAAAGCATTCATTTTAGCATTGGATATTGATTTGGTAAAGAGATGGTTTGGGTAATTATCGCTAGATGAGATTTTCTCTCAAGAGTCGCATGGGGTAATTGTGTGTCTTTTTGACTCAGCAACTGGGCAGGAGTCTGGTGATCCAGTTAGTTAGCAGGGAGGTCTCGATTGCTTTTAGAAAGTAGCGAGGGGGCAGCAAGATAAGTCGGGGTGGACTCAATGATTTGGGATTTGTGTTTGGAGTCGCTTGTTATTCGGGGCATATGTTAAGTCGCTTGCAGTTGGATTAAATAATCATAGAGTTTTTGATTTGACCTTGTGGCGCAACTCTCGTTTGAGTCTAATCGTTATAGGGATGAATTTTCTACTCGAAGGATTATCTGAGCCTTCTGTTAAGTATATGTGTTCCGCATCAATGAATGGTCAGTGGTTTTGTTCTCGTTAGAAGCATCAAGATAATCAAGGGTTGGGAGCCTTATTTATGTCTGGAATTCAACAAGATTTTGGCATGGTAGTGGTTAAGTGTGGGCGGTCTGTCGGGAAGTCATACCAATTTGATATTTCAAGTTTCGAGAAGGTAGAGGTGGTTTTCTACAAGGGATTAAGGGTTTGTTCTTCTTCGGATTTGGTGAGTTTTGCTAGAGATGGTTTTGGTTGCCTTAAGAAGGCTGTGGTATACTTGGGTTTGTGGTCGTGTTGCTCAGGTTGTATGGCGTGTTGGGAAAGATAAGGACTGATTTCGAGGACAAAATCTAATTTAATTGGGGGAGATTTGTAATTCCATGTTCTGAATCATTACCTATTTGGGTGTAGGTGATGATATGCAGATGTTTCAGGTGTTCGGATTTGGGTTTTGGAGCCAAGGGGTATTTTGGTAAAATGACAGCGGGCTTTTATGGAATTGGATTTTATGTTCGGGAAACTTTTATGGAAACTATGAGTTGTTAAAGGTGTAGGGCTTCTCGATACCTTCATGGATATAACGATGGTCGAAATCAGAGTTGTGTCAAAGAAGTTATGACCTTCAAAATAAGTTAGGTTTGAAGGGAAACCTAGTACGCATGGCATACCATGGGAGTATGCGAGGCATACTTATGTGAAGGGAGTTACGCCATGCATAATGAGGAGCACGCTTAGCGTATTTCAAGGTTCGGATTGGGGTGCGAGATCTTGTATGATGAGCGTACGAGGAGTACGATGGGCGTACGCGGGGAAGTATGAAACCCTAATATTTTGTGTTGTACCCTATATAAGCTTTATGTTAGCCGCTTTTGTTCATTTCTAAGCCAGCCTCCATACCCTAAAAACCCTAAATCGACCTTGTAGCCTCTTGGAGGTGTTCTTGAGCTATTTGAAGGCTTTGGTGCGTATTTTTCCCTTGGGAAGGAAATAAGAGAAACTTAAAGTTGTTTTGCTTGGTGGAAAGGCTTTAGATCTAGAATCATCATCTTGTGGGGAAGCTTTTTGAGGTCTCAAGTTTGCATCTTGACTTGTTTATGTCTAGATCTCTTCATGGTTGGTTTGTTATGATTTTGGCCTCCTTTTTGGGTCTATGGAGGAGTTAGGTTGTTTAAGGGCTTGTTCTTTCAGATATGAGTTTGTTCTGGTATCCTTGATCATAAAGGTGCAAGCTTTATGTGAAGATTGGTGTCATGCATGCTTTAAGTCATCTATTAAGTCCCTTTTAAGCTTAAGAGCTTCACTTAACCATGTATGAATGTAAAGTTGGCAACTTTATGTGATAATCCATGTAGTTGACTCATCGATTTCAAGTAGAGGTTTATCGAGTATATATTCTTTGCCCTCGTATCGAAGAGTCATTTTGAAATTTCACATCAGTACATGTAGTTTGTGTCACACCCCCAAACCAGAATGGCGGAAACATTCGGGGGTGGATGACTTCATGTAGTATCACAACGATTGAATATTGCAAAGAAAGTAACACAACCATCATATATATAACAATGAAAACGTGTATTGTTGCATTATACATGTTATCAAAAGAATATTACAATATGATAAATGTTTAATGATAAAATCATCCTTTGTGTTCCTTCTTCCAAAAGCTGGTAGTTTACCTGTATCACTGATTCCCTAAGAAATACAAGTGGTTTTGAAAAGTGTCAACATTTAAGTTGGTGAGTTCATGAGTGTTCCGAGTTGAAAAGTATATTCCTTTTGGTAGTAATTTGGTAAACGAGATCTTTAGAAAATCCAATATTTTCTTGTAAAATGTAAAAGGTTCCAAAGTTGGAATGTGTTAGTAACTTTTATAAACAATTGATAACAATAATTTAGTATGAAAATATAATGTAGGAATACTGCGATGCACATATGAAACTTGTAAATCAATCTTGTTTTATACTTTTTATGTGAGTTTTATAACCATACTATTGACACTGACGGCCTGTAACAACATTCTTCAAGTGTTGCAGTGTTATGACATTTGTCACCCCAGACCTGCCGGTCTAACTATAGCTAGTAGTTTAGGTGCGGGATTGTCAATCCCGTATAGATCTATACACAAGTATCACACTCTCCCTCCAAGAGATTATGGTATATAATACAGGACTTGAAATGCATACAAAAATGTACGTTGAAGTTTAAATGTCTCACATTTACCTAGTATAAATAGATTTACAATGAAATGACTTTACTCCTTTTTGAAAGTGTTTTGTTTTTCAAATTGTATAAAAATGTAGGATTGACTTGCTAACTATACCCATTATAGTTCTTCAGATAGTATGTTCCATTTCGTAGACATAACTTAGTGATATAATTGCCCTTGTATACATAAGATGTTTGTATCGATATTCGAAGTTAGAAATTGCATTTATGTTTAGAAAACGATACTTTTAACGTGTAGTGTACTTGTATTTCCCCCCTAAAACATGTAAAAGAATTGAAAAGTAGGGGTATGAACTCACTCGTTAAGTCCGAAGAGAGGGGCTAGAGTTGAGCAGAGTTTCGATCGCGGATAGTTGCGTCGTCGGGCTCTTCGGGAACTTCTGCAACGTAAATCTTTCGTCGGGGCTCGAGTGCGGAAACCGAGGTGAGAAAAGGGTCTCTGGAGCTGGGAGAATGTCTGAGAAATGGTGAAGGTGTGCCAAAACTCGAGCCTTATGCTCTCTATTTATAGGGCTGAAAACCCCCGTACGCGGCGCGTACTGCCGGAGTACGCGGGGCGTAGTCAGTACGCGGGGCGTACTTCGGTTACGCGGGGCGTAATAAGGCGTCATGGCTTACGACTCCTGGCTAGCTAGACGTAGCTTGGGCGGGCCGATGGGACTCGACCCTGGGTCTAGTACGCGGGGCGTACTCCCAGATTACGCGGGGCGTAATCCCTGCTTCCAACTTCTAAATTCCGTAACTTTCGCGTACGAGCTCCGTTTTTCGCGTTCTTTATATCCACGCGTAGGTGAGATTATGCTCTACAACTTTCATTTAGACTCCGTCGGCTAGTTTTGACTTTATTTTTAATGATATAATTTTAATAGGCCGGGATTCCTAAAGTTCGTTAAAATTTCATAGGTTCTTTATTCGACGTCGGTTTTCATTTGTCTTTTTATTGTTTTATTACCATCGAAGAGATCTTCAACTTCCGTTTAGGTGGCGATAGCTAAATAATACTCGATATTCAATCCGAGTTTTTAGCCCTTTACTACTGTTACGAAACTTTGAAAATTCGTAACTTCTTCATACGAGGTCCAAATTGGGCGATCTTTTTATGCACGCTCATCTTTCAACGAGATCTACGACTTTTGTTTAGATACTTTAAGGCTAAAATGTATTTTATTGAGATTTCACTTTTTACATCAAATTATGTTTTAACGTCGGGTCGTAATTATACGAGTGGTTATAATTTCTTCAATATAACTCGGTTTTGAGTGTTCTTTATGTTTTTGGAAACCTGGGCATGATATCTAATATTTGATGCATCCCAACTTAGATACCTGAACACTTTATTTTCGAGGTTAATTTCGTTGTTTTTAGATTTCGAGTGTTTACAATGCTTTTGGGAAAAATAAGGTTGTCACATCATCCCCCTGTTAAGGGAATTTCGTCCCGAAATTTAATCTAAGATCAATATTACAATTTAGGAAAAAGATGCGGGTACTTTTGTTTCATTTGATCCTCTCGTTCCCAAGTGTATTCAGGTCCTCGCTTGGCGTTCCAGCGGACCTTTACGATAGGTATGCGGCTTTGTTTAGTCCTTTTGACTTCCCGATCCATGATCTCTACCGGTTCCTCTACAAATTGGAGGTTTTCGTTTATTGCGATTTCGTCCAGAGGGACGACAAGGGTCTCGTCGGATAAGCATTTCTTCAGGTTCGATACATGAAAGGTAGGGTGTACATTGTGGAGTTCCTGAGGTAGTCTAAGTTTGTAAGCCACTGGACCGATCCTCGCAAGGATCTCGAATGGTCCGATGTATCTGGGGTTCAGTTTCCCACGTTTTCCGAAGCGTATCAATCCTTTCCAAGGCGAGACTTTTAGTAGGACACGGTCTCCAACTTGGAATTCCAAGGGTTTTCGTCTCTTATCTGCATAACTCTTTTGTCTATCCCCTGATGCCTTTAGACGTTCTCGGATTTGAACAATCTTCTCCGTAGTTTCCCGTATGATTTCTGGCCCAGTAAGTGTGTTGTCAGTTGCTTGTCCTTTTGCTAGTTGGGTGTCTCCCACTTCGGCCCAGCATAAAGGTGACCTGCACTTGCGGCCATAGAGGGCTTCGAACGGGGCAGCTTTGATACTGGTGTGGTAGCTATTGTTGTACGACAACTCGACCAAGGGTAGATGTGTGTCCCATGCTTTGCCAAAATCGATTACGCAGGCTCTCAGCATGTCTTCTAGGGTTTGTATGGTTCTCTCGCTCTGGCCGTCGGTTTGAGGGTGATAGGCGGTACTCATGTCTAGTCTTGTCCCCAAAGCTCTTTGGAGCGACTGCCAGAATCTCGAGGTAAATCTACTATCTCGGTCCGAGATAATGGATACGGGCACACCGTGCAGTCGTATAATTTCCCTGAGGTACGTCCTTGTTAACTTCTCCAATTTATCCGTCTCTTTGATCGGTAGGAAATGCGCTGATTTAGTTAACCTGTCGACAATTACCCAAATGGTGTCGAGTCCGTTTGTCGTTTTGGGTAACTTGGTTATGAAATCCATAGTTATCCGCTCCCACTTCCATTCGGGTATTTCTGGTTGTTGTAATAAACCTGAAGGCTTTTGGTATTCTATTTTGACCTTAGCGCACGTCAGACATTTACTCACGTAGGTAGCAATTTCGGCTTTCATGTTCGGCCACCAGTACAACTTCTTGAGGTCGAGATACATCTTGTCGGAGCCGGGGTGTATGGAGTATCGTGTTTTATGGGCTTCGTCCATGACGATTTCTCTGAATCCACCAAACTTTGGTGTCCATATTCAATCCATGAAATAATGAACTCCGTCGTTCTTGGTTTCAAGATTCTTATCCATCCCCCTTAGGGTTTCTCCTGCCACATTTTCAGCTTTCAAGGCTTCTATTTGGGCTTCCTTGATTTGCGTGGACAGGTGGGAATGGATCGTCATAGTTAGGGACTTTACTCGGCGACCTGAGTATTCTTTCCTACTGAGTGCATCCGCCACTACATTAGCCTTTCCGGGGTGATATCGAATTTCGCATTCGTAATCACTTAGTAGCTCTACCCACCGTCTTTGTCTCATGTTGAGTTCTTTCTGGTTGAGAATATGTTGAAGGCTTTTATGGTCAGTGAAGATCGTGCATTTAATGCCGTAGAGGTAGTGTCTCCATATCTTTAGAGCGAAAACGACTGCTCCTAGCTCAAGATCGTGCGTTGTGTAGTTCACTTCATGCGTCTTTAGTTGTCTTGAGGCATAGGCGATGACCTTCCCTCGTTGCATCAGGACACAACCGAGTCCTTGGTTTGATGCATCACAATAGACCACGAAGTCCTCCGTCCCTTCTGGCAGGGTTAGGATGGGCGCACTACATAATGCTCGTTTTAGCGTTTGAAATGCGGCATCTTGTTTTTCTCCCCAGTCGAAGGTCACATTTTTCTGAGTTAGTGTGGTGAGTGGCTTGGCAATCTTGGAAAAATTCTGTATGAACCTTCGGTAATACCCGGCGAGTCCTAAAAATTGTCGGATCTCTGTAGGGGTTCTTGGATTCGTCCAATTCTCTATTGCCTTGATCTTCGAGGGATCCACGTGTATTCCTTCCTTGCTTACTACGTGTCCTAGAAAATCCACCTCTCGAATCCAAAATTCGCACTTGGAAAATTTTGCATAAAGTTTCTCTGCCCTTAATGTTTCCAGAACTTGGCGGAGATGTTGGCTGTGTTCTTCCTGGTTTCTAGAATAGATGAGTATATCATCTATGAACACGATCACGAATTTGTCCAGGAAGGGGCGACATACTCGGTTCATCAAATCCATGAACACTGCTGGAGCGTTTGTCAATCCGAAGGGCATCACTACAAACTCGTAGTGACCATATCGTGTTCGGAAAGCCGTTTTGGGGATGTCTCCTTCTAGTACACGTAGCTGGTGATAACCGGATATTAGGTCGATTTTCGAGAAGTAGCTCGCTCCTTGTAGTTGGTCAAAAAGATCGTCTATACGTGGAAGGGGATATCGGTTCTTGATTGTCAGTTTGTTCAGTTCTCGATAATCGATGCACATGCGAAAAGATCTGTCCTTCTTTTTCACGAACAGGACTGGTGCACCCCATGGTGAGAAACTTGGCCTAATGAATCCCTTGCTCAACAGCTCGTTCAATTGACTGGACAGTTCCTGCATCTCGGCTGGAGCTAAACGGTACGGTGACTTTGCTACTGGGGTGGCTCCGGGAATCAAGTCGATTCTGAATTCGACTTGACGTTCTGGTGGGATTCCTGGGAGATCTTCTGGGAAAATGTCTGGGAAGTTGCAGACTTCTGGAATATCTTTAATGTTCTTTGGTTCTTTCTTCTGGTCTACTACGTGGGCTAGAAAGGCATAGTATTTCTTGCGAAGATTTTTTTCGTGCTGTAATACAGGAGATGATTTGTAATTTTGCACTAGGTTTGTCTCCATATATGATGAGATTTTCACCGTTGGGAAGATTGAGACGAACGGCCTTTTCATGGCAAAGAATGTCGACATGGTGAAGACTCAGCCAGTCCATACCGATGATTATATCAAAACTTCTTATCGAAATGGGCATAAGGTCGATTGGAAATAAATGTTCGTTTAAATTTAATGTGCACTCGACGTACATATCACTTGTGCTTTCTGTTTTTCCATTAGCCATTTCTACCGTGAATATTTTATTAAGTGGTTGGGGTCTCTGGTTAAGTAGATGTTTGAATTTATGGCTCACAAAACTTCTCTCCGCACCGCAATCAAATAGTATGCATGCATAAATGTTGTTGAGGAGAAACGTACCCGTAACTACTGTTGGATCAGTTATTGCTTCATTTTGACCTATCGCCAGCACTCTCCCAATACCACCAACATTCCTTGTCTTGGGGCAGTCCCTCTTGAAATGCCCGGTTTCTCCACATCCATAACAGGCTTGACTTACCCCAGTACTAGGAACTTGAGTGAATGGCCGCGCTGGTGCCTTACAGAAACGGGCTGTGTGCCCTTTCCTGTCACAGTTCTTACAGTACATTTCACGGCAATATCCGTGGTGATGGTAGTTGCATTTGCTGCACTTTGGCAAGTTCCCTGCATATTGTCTTGTTGGCGTCGAAGTTGTAGGAGTTGTGCTGGGAGTAGTAGCAACATGAACCGCCACCATTTGTCTCTTTGAAGGTTCTTGAGAGGTTAGTCCCTTCCTCTTGTTCCAGTATTTCTTGTTGTTGTTGTTATTGTTGTCATTGTTCCCTTTGGTTGGTTCAGTTGCGATAGTCGTGACTCCTTGGCAGACGCCATGATCCACAAGAGATTGCGCCAGTTCTTTGGCACTGTCGAAGGTCATGGGCTTTGAAGCTAGCACACTTCCTCGCAGTTGGGGTGATAATCCCCAGATGTATCTCTCCACTTTTTGGCTTTCTAGAATTAACATCCCAGGACAAAGCGTTATCAAATCGCTGAACCTATTGGTGTAACCTGCGATGTCTGATCCTTTCATCGAAAGGTTCCACAATTCTTGTTCCAGCTTCTGAATTTCGCCCCTTGGGCAGTATTCCCGTAGGAGCATTCGCTTCAAATTCTCCCAACCCATGGAGTTCGCTACCACCAGGGTTAGTGTCTTGACGTGGCCGTTCCACCATGTCAAGGCGCGTTCAGAGAATGTACAGGCAGCAAATTTTACTTTGCTTTCTTCCGGGCATGCGCAAATTTCAAATACGGCTTCTGTCTTCTCTATCCATTGGGACAGAGCCAACACTCCTCCAGTTCCATAAAAGGGAATAGGTTTTCCATTAGTGAAGTCTTTGTAAGTGCAGACTCCAGTACGGCCTTGGCTTGGGCCGTTGGTAAAGCTATTTATTCCACCTCCCGACCCATTGTTGCTCATTTGAGCCATCGCCGCGGTTACAGCGGCCGTTACAGCAGTTTGGAACATAGTTGCATCCATAGTTGGAGGAGGTGGTGGAGGTGGTGCTGGAGTTGAGTTTCTGCGTGTTGTTCTACGAGGAGGCATGTTCTGGTAGAGAAAATAAGAATGAATACTATAAGTTTCTAATGTCTTGACAATCGTGTAATTGAGGGTTAGTCGTATCTTGTAATTTGTTTTGACTTTAGTTTTTGGTTTCAAATTAGATATAACAATTTAATTAATTTCGAGAGGTATATAAAGAGGCACTGCATATATATATATATATATATATATATATATATATATATATATATATATATATATATATCACACCTAAGGTGTGTTTCATTAGGCTTATAGGAAAATTTGACCTATTTAAGAGGTCTCCGTTTTACAGATACAAAAGAAAATAAGAGAAAAACTTTATCCGCGGTCCTAGTCTATATCAAAATTTGTTGGAGCTTGAACAAACTCTACTTGTGGCGTTTGGAGCTGGATTCGGCATCTGACCGTTTGACTCCCATCAGTCGCCTCTCGAATTCCGCTTGTTGTTCTTTCATCTCTCTTATATCATCTAGAGCTGTTATCATTTGGTTCTTTAGTGTCCCCGTGTAGTTTTGGAGATTCTCATGTAGTCCGTCCAAACGGCTGATGTCGGAGGCGTTACCTTGGGTAGCAGCATTGATCTCTCGAATTCTGGTTGCTTGTTGGTCTGCCTGGTAGTTCTGGTTAGCTATAGCGTTCACGACAACGGGAAGTGCTCGATCAGCTGAGCCTCCTCCACTGACGTTGTAAAAATCCCGACACATGCCAAATGGAGGACGCACGCCTTGCTGACGGCTCCAGTAGTAGAGGTGGCTTCCCCATATGGGAATGGGTCCCGGTTGATGTGGCCTGATCACTGGAGGATGGGGAATGGGAGGGTCAATTACTTCTGGTTCGGAATCTGTTCCGCTAGAAATTTCCACGATCTCCTCGTCGACTTCGTATTCCTCTCCGACTTCGATTTCGAATTCTTCTTCGACTTCTTCTTCGATTTCCTCTTCGATTTCCTCTGGGTCTTCCTCCGGGTCCTCTTCTATCCAGCCGCCGTTACCTTGATTTAGGTAGTAGGGGTCTCCTGGTAAAGGAAATCCGGCCATTTGTCTGTACTGGGATAGAGGTATGAGGTTTTTATAAGAAAAGAATTTCTAATTAACGAATTCCTAAGCCTATTTATATCTTTACTGAGCGCAATGTTTTATCGTTTTAATAATAGACTTATATTATTTCAATTTAGCGAATTTAGATTTTATAAGCTTTTGGCTTGTTGACTACTACGACCATTCCTCGACGTATATTGGTCAAATCCAGGATAAATATAGTTGATCAGGCTATGTTTTATTCTTGATTTGATTACATACCCCAAGGCTCGATCGTGGTATTGCAACTTGCCATACTACTTTTTAGAAAAACTTGTCATGACGCGAGACTGATACGTGCGGTAAAAATGTATATATTTAAAAGGAAATATATTTCTATGAAAATGCTGTTATCAGAGGGTTTTTGGTTCCCGTTGTATTTATAGTTTGTATATCTTATGTGGTTTGATATACTTAGTTCACTATAAACAATGCTCTGATACCAATCTGTCACACCCCCAAACCAGAATGGCGGAAACATTCGGGGGTGGATGACTTCACGTAGTATCACAACGATTGAATATTGCAAAGAAAGTAACACAACCATCATATATATAACAATGAAAACGTGTATTGTTGCATTATACATGTTATCAAAAGAATATTACAATATGATAAATGTTTAATGATAAAATCATCCTTTGTGTTCCTTCTTCCAAAAGCTGGTAGTTTACCTGTATCACTGATTCCCTAAGAAATACAAGTGGTTTTGAAAAGTGTCAACATTTAAGTTGGTGAGTTCATGAGTGTTCCGAGTTGAAAAGTATATTCCTTTTGGTAGTAATTTGGTAAACGAGATCTTTAGAAAATCCAATATTTTCTTGTAAAATGTAAAAGGTTCCAAAGTTGGAATGTGTTAGTAACTTTTATAAACAATTGATAACAATAATTTAGTATGAAAATATAATGTAGGAATACTGCGATGCACATATGAAACTTGTAAATCAATCTTGTTTTATACTTTTTATGTGAGTTTTATAACCATACTATTGACACTGACGGCCTGTAACAACATTCTTCAAGTGTTGCAGTGTTATGACATTTGTCACCCCAGACCTGCCGGTCTAACTATAGCTAGTAGTTTAGGTGCGGGATTGTCAATCCCGTATAGATCTATACACAAGTATCACACTCTCCCTCCAAGAGATTATGGTATATAATACAGGACTTGAAATGCATACAAAAATGTACGTTGAAGTTTAAATGTCTCACATTTACCTAGTATAAATAGATTTACAATGAAATGACTTTACTCCTTTTTGAAAGTGTTTCGTTTTTCAAATTGTATAAAAATGTAGGATTGACTTGCTAACTATACCCATTATAGTTCTTCAGATAGTATGTTCCATTTCGTAGACATAACTTAGTGATATAATTGCCCTTGTATACATAAGATGTTTGTATCGATATTCGAAGTTAGAAATTGCATTTATGTTTAGAAAACGATACTTTTAACGTGTAGTGTACTTGTATTTCCCCCCTAAAACATGTAAAAGAATTGAAAAGTAGGGGTATGAACTCACTCGTTAAGTCCGAAGAGAGGGGCTAGAGTTGAGCAGAGTTTCGATCGCGGATAGTTGCGTCGTCGGGCTCTTCGGGAACTTCTGCAACGTAAATCTTTCGTCGGGGCTCGAGTGCGGAAACCGAGGTGAGAAAAGGGTCTCTGGAGCTGGGAGAATGTCTGAGAAATGGTGAAGGTGTGCCAAAACTCGAGCCTTATGCTCTCTATTTATAGGGCTGAAAACCCCCGTACGCGGCGCGTACTGCCGGAGTACGCGGGGCGTACTTCGGTTACGCGGGGCGTAATAAGGCGTCATGGCTTACGACTCCTGGCTAGCTAGGCATAGCTTGGGCGGGCCGATGGGACTCGACCCTGGGTCTAGTACGCGGGGCGTACTCCCAGATTACGCGGGGCGTAATCCCTGCTTCCAACTTCTAAATTCCGTAACTTTCGCGTACGAGCTCCGTTTTTCGCGTTCTTTATATCCACGCGTAGGTGAGATTATGCTCTACAACTTTCATTTAGACTCCGTCGGCTAGTTTTGACTTTATTTTTAATGATATAATTTTAATAGGCCGGGACTCCTAAAGTTCGTTAAAATTTCATAGGTTCTTTATTCGACGTCGGTTTTCGTTTGTCTTTTTATTGTTTTATTACCATCGAAGAGATCTTCAACTTCCGTTTAGGTGGCGATAGCTAAATAATACTCGATCTTCAATCCGAGTTTTTAGCCCTTTACTACTGTTACGAAACTTTGAAAATTCGTAACTTCTTCATACGAGGTCCAAATTGGGCGATCTTTTTATGCCCGCTCATCTTTCAACGAGATCTACGACTTTTGTTTAGATACTTTAAGGCTAAAATGTATTTTATTGAGATTTCACTTTTTACATCAAATTATGTTTTAACGTCGGGTCGTAATTATACGAGTGGTTATAATTTCTTCAATATAACTCGGTTTTGAGTGTTCTTTATGTTTTTGGAAACCTGGGCATGATATCTAATATTTGATGCATCCCAACTTAGATACCTGAACACTTTATTTTCGAGGTTAATTTCGTTGTTTTTAGATTTCGAGTGTTTACAATGCTTTTGGGAAAAATAGGGTTGTCACAGTTTGGACCCACTAATTTCTCTTTAGAGATGATTGATATAAGAGTGAAGTCGTTGTTGGTGGTGGAGGTTTGAGCAACAGTAACATCACCAGTAGAAGTAGACATTTATAGGAGAAGAAAAGTTTTAGTTAGTTGATATGAATTCCTTAATATTTTTAACCTATATCAGACATTCAAGGCTAGGATCCAATATAATAATTCACAACTAAGAAGAGGAATGTCGTAATCTTATTGTGAACTTATGAAGGTAGGTAAAATAATTCACCAATTTTAATCTATGTAATTCCTAGATCTTTTGAGATTCATTAAATATATGGCATGTTTAATCTCATATTATGCTCTTTTACTTGTGACTGAGATGCCGAGGATCACAAACAAGATGTGAATAACCATGTGAACACGCTTGGAAACCTCGATGTCATTTATCATCTCTAATTAATGTGTTGGTTAACCACACACGCTTTATTAACAATGATAGTTTTTGAGATGCCTATAATTTCTCTTTAAAGTCCCTACTAATGTGTTAGTTGATCACACATGCTCCACTAATGACATATAAAAGCATGACGTGCATTTTCATGGATTATCATACTTTTCATATTTATCTAAAGTAACTAGAGTTGGATTTTTAAAGAAGGTTCTAGTACTTTTACATCATTATACTTTTAATGGGATTATGTCCTATCAAACACGTTCAACTAACGACCATCCACCATACATGAGAGTAGTGGGTGAGAATAGACACTCATTCAACGACCATTTTATAGGCCGCTTCCTTATACCATCTTTATATCATGGTTTCATTAATAAGGTCTACTATTGATTTGACTGACTTTTTTTATACATATAGTAATTAACTTTTAATTATATATATATATATATATATATATAAAAGAACATTTCAAAATACAAGGTTTAAACTTTTAAATATCTAAATTAAACTTTTTAATTCAATTAAATTTAAACTAATCATGATTTAATCTTTATCTTTTAATTATGTATTAATTAAATTAATTTAAATCATCTATGTATTAAATAATTATTTACTATTAAAACAATTAATTAAATAATTCAAATTTAATCTAAATTCATTACCATATCCAATTTTCGAAAATTAGGGTATGATTTATCCAATTTTAAGTATTCTATTTTAAGGCTTTTAAAACAATAATTAAAAAAACAAGATAAACTCTAACAACCCTATCTATTTTTGAGATGTAAGGGGTGGAGGCTAGTGTTTCAATAACCCTAACCATTTTCGAAATTTCAAGCCCTTAGGGTTTAATTTCTGTAAAACCTAATTTGGATCTATTCAACATCATACATTATCAATTGAAAACTATGGCTCTGATAGTACTGATAGGATTTGTAGGTTATAATTAATACATGTGGGGAAAACAACTTAACCCTTAAGTTCACATGTAACCTACTTTTGATCTAAGTTTTCTTTATAGAAAACAATAAACAATTGAACATCATAAACCCTAAGGGAAGCCTACTATAATCGAAATTACAAGGATTAAGATTTACATACATTTTGATTATTATTCTAAATAATCAAGAATTCCTTTCTTCAATTTGCTTGGAAAGCCAACACCAAAATTATGATGTCTCTAATGGTTTGTACCTAAACCCTAACAATGGAAGACTTAAGAGGATAGAGGAGATGGAAGCATAATTTCAACTCTTCTAGCTTTTGGTATGCATGAGATGAAAATAAGGAGTCCAAGGAACCGTATTTATAGTTGATAGGAAAACCATAGAAACTTTAATTTGAAATAAAATAATATTAATTTGAAATAAAATAATATTATTTTAAATTTGGCTTTATCTAGTTTCTTTATTATCTACATGAGACATAAGAGGCTCCTATATCCTGGTTGCCCGAGGAAGATCTAGAACCCTTCTATTGTTCAACTATTGAACAATTACAACTTAAGTCCTTACACTTTTAATTAATCAAATTAATTTTTGATTAATTATTAATTAAATATTACTATTTCTAATTAATATATTAATCTCATAATATATTAACAAACTAATTATTGCTATTTATTAATTATATAATAAACCAATCAATCAACCTTTCTCTCCAAAAGTCATTCCGTTAATTACTAGTTTTAAGGGCAACTGAAAAATGATTTTGTTTTTAATTCAACTAGATACTAATTTAGTTATTGGCTTAGAAACTTAATCCAAAAATGATATTGTGTATGTGTAAAATTTACCAAATTTTGTGCTTACCCATTTTCCCCTTAAAAATACTATTTTAAGATCTGCAGAGATACTCATGATGGTAGCATGTGACAATATACACTAACTCGAGACGAATTGATGGAGTTTTTCATATTACCTTGGATTATGTTTCTTTGATTTTGGAATATATAACTAACACATACTTTTTTTTTTTTAATTATAAATTTTTTAATCTTAGGATTATCGTTTTGAAACTTATTTTGAATAAAAATCACAGATTTGAATATACTGATAGTGTTTTAAAAGTTCAAATTTATTGCAAAATTTAGGATGTTACAACTTAATATCCATGTTATTTGGCAAATCGAAGCTTAGAATCAAGGACTATCTCTCGATCGCTAAGAGGCCGAAATGTGATGTACACCAAAGGTGAAGCTCAAGTGATGAGTTTCACTCAACGATACTTCGGTGCTTTAATTCACTACCAATCTTCTCACTATGCTTCTTAGGTTCACTTTGAAGCTCTACCTTTGCCCTTGGCTTCGTTCTTACCTTTGCTCTCAGAGCTTCATCCACTTGGAAACTTCAAAATTGGCTTAACTTCCATTAAGCATCGCCCCATCTCTTTGCTCTTGGCCATCAACAACTTTACCTTAAATCATCACTCTTAACGTAAGCTTTTCTCCGGTAACTTTGCCATTAAACCGATTGTAACAGCCCAGGTTCCCAAGTATTAGTTATTTTGTATTTCATTGGTGAATTGCGAGGAGACTCGGCGAGTTGGAGTCCAAACTCGCCGAGTATGATCGCGGTTATGGGCACAGGTTCGCGTCCGGACTCGGCGAGTACACACTGTTTTATGAAACCCTAATTTCCAGGGTATGAGACTTATTTAAAGGGGCTTATGGCCGTCATTTGCGGCCACCAACCCCAGAGAGAACCCTAAAGAGTCTTTGAGCGTTTTGTGAGAGAGACGAGGAAGATCCTTGATTATTTGTGGGTGTTTTGCTTATAGAAGAGGACCAAGGCAAGAGGAGACCAAAGAAGGTGCTAATCCAGTGATTTCTGAGCTCAGAGACTTCATTGGAGGTAATCATTCATTCCTTTCTCAGTCCTTGGTGTAAATCTTAGAGATAGGGTTTCTTTGTGGCCTTTTTGGAATGATCCATGGAGTAAATGGCCTCTTCTCGTGTTGATGCTTTAGATCTGGACCTAAAGAGGTCCAGAGACCCTTTTTCCTCAAGCTTTATGAGTGTTAATGGAGGCCATGAGCTTAGAATAGCATTCTAGAGACCATATCTTCAAATAAGGCCTTTGAACCTTTGCATGGGCACCAAGATAGTAACTTTACGTGATGAATGAGCTTGGAAGGACTGGATCTATGAGTTATTGGAACGGATTTGACCTCAGGAGTGAGTTTGAGTTGATGCATGGCATAGACTCGAGTCTGAAGAATAGACTCAGCGAGTAGCATGAAGATTGTCCATAACCACTCAGCGAGTGGTCTTGCCGAGTTAAGGGGTTGACTCAGTGAGTCAGGGAGAGTCAGAAAGGGTTGACCGGTGGGCTGAGTCAAGCCGGAACTCGCCGAGTTGTTCTTGAGACTCGGCGAGTTGAGTCGTGGTGGCCCCGCGACTCATGTTAGGTGGAACCCGTCGAGTTAGGAAAACACTCGATGTGTCGAGAGAGGATCCCAAAGAGTTAGTGGACATGTGTGTACTCGCCGAGTCACCGGAGTGCACTCGGTGAGTTGGGTCAAAGTTTGACCGTTGACTTTTGTTGACTTTTAGGGTTGGTCAACAATGTGGCCTTTGGGCCAAGAAGGGGGTAAAATGGTCTTTTACCCTTGAGAGGATACCAAGAGAGGATAAAGTCTAGTCTCGAGAGTTATGTTCATGAGAGCATTTGCCTTATGTGATAGATGGTGGCGAGTTCGAGATGCAAGCGTGAGGATATCTGCTTCCTGCTTGCCAGGTGAGTCTTCTCACTATACTTTAGCTTGAGTAGTTAACCAGAGTTATGTGACAGAGTATTTGTATGCTATGTATGTTATGTGTTGTACTGCATTATTTCTATGTGATTTATGTTGTGCATGTTTACAGAGTTAGAACCTGAGGGTTCATAGAGTTTAGGTGCATGGACCCACAGAGTTATAGCCTGGAGCGGCGAATATGTGTTATGTGTGGTATTTTGGGGAACTCACTAAGCTTCGTGCTTACAGTGTTTTGTGTTATGTGTTTCAGGTTTCTTTCAGGATCACGGAACGACACCGACTTGATTGTACACAACAGCGAAAGAGTCATATTTTGAGGATCCTTGTTTATTATGCAAGTGAAAACGGAGTTATGTTTTGTAATTTGATTATGAATGAGATTTTAAGAAAAATGTTTTTTTTTTTTTTTTTTTTTTTTTTTTTTTTTTTTTTTTTTTTAAATTAAACCATTATGTTTAAATGAAAAATTGTTTTGAAATTTACGGTGTTATACCGATACTCGACAACTAAGAGGTTGTCATGCATTTGTTTTGTTTATGTAATTCCAAATTAACAATATATAGTGATTTTTGTATTAGAGTATCTCTAATCATGGATGCGTAGACATTACTTTTTATTTTTCCATATTATCTTTGTACTATGATTATTAAACAAATTGTTATTAACTTAAGCATTCACTAATCATTTCACCAATCACTCACAAAACTTTATTTTTATTTTTATTATTTTTGTGTGTGTGAAATGATCTAACTTGAATCTATCTTTATGAAATATTTTATAAAGCACTCTTACCTAATTTGTTATTTTTCAAAAAATATTATATTTATAAAATCAAAATACTTTACATGAAAACACAAAATCAAATTTAAAGTTCATATTCTTTTATTTCGTTACAAATCATTGCATATATAATTATAAAAACATAAAGCTAATAAAAATATCATATGATCGTTACTTATATTTAATATTAAAGATTAAAATAAAATAAATATAATTAATCGTAAGGTAATAAAATTGTAAATGTAAAATATAATAAGATGTGTACAATAAAAGATTATTGAACAATCAAAACTATTATACAAAATATAAAACCAAAAAGACATTTAGTAAAATAATTTTTTTTTAATATTAACTCAAAAACAACTTATTCTAATGATAAAAAAATAAATCTAATGGTTGATTATTACCGTTTGATTTCTCAAAAACTTTCTATTGAACATGTTTTTAATAACATAGTGAGTGATTGCATCCTGTTCATATATCTACGTGACATTTGCTTCTGTCTTAATATGTTATTGGAGTAAATATGAATATCTTTGAAGGTCTCCATAGAAAAAGTAAGCCAATTTTTTTGGAAGGTTTTACAAGTAAAAACATATTCAATTTTTTCTTTAAACATAATTATAATTTGCACTTACAATTTATTTCTATATTAAAAAAATGAGTACATTCTTTATATATATATATATATATATATATATATATATATATATATATATATATATATATATATATATATATATATATATATATATATATATATATATATATATATATATATATTCTTAAAAAAAGCTATTTATTATTCAAAAAACCTAACTTATTTACATCAAACAAACAAAAAAAAAACTACATTATTTTTAGTACACTTAAAATTCGTATATTTTCTAATCTTTTTGAATTATAATCATCGAATTATTGAGAGTCGATTATCTAAACATTTGAGTCTGCCAAAAGTTCCTAGGGTTTGTCTTTTTAAAACCTTAATTTAGACAATTATGAAAATAATAGGGGTTTTAACGGATTAAAAAATTAATATTGATTTTTTTAAAAGTTTGATGAAAAGATGTTGGGTTGTTATGAATTTTGTCAAATTAATAAAATAATTTTTATTATAAATAAAAAATATAAATATATTATTACAAATAGATAAAAAGTAAAATTTATTCCATATACCTTAAAATCTAGAGATATGAACATCATCAATATGTTGAAATTTAATACCAACAAACAAAGAAAAGAAGAAAAAAAACAGCAAAATCAATGTTATTTTTTGTTTTTTCTTAAAAGTATCAACTCTGAAATTACCGTATATATGTTTTGATATTTTTCAGACGACCAAGAAAAGCAAGCAACAGCGAGCACAAATCATATCCATAGAGAGAGACGGCGCACAATCAGTGAATGCTGCGAATCTCATAGCTTCCTGGATTCCTCTTCCCGCAACAACAACAAAGATCTGCTTACGCGTTGTTTCTGATCTTAGCCTGCTCCGTTTGAATAGTGAGTTTATCCGATTTTCTAGGACTTGTATTCATCCCGATTGTCACTGATTTGAGATTTTATCGAGAATTTAAACTGACTCGAAAGATGTATTTTCGTTTTAGCATGTGAGTGCAGAAGAACTTCAATCGCACTCGTAAATCTTGTTGTCTTCTCAGGCTTTCGAGATGCCGATCTCAGGTACCTCTTTTGATTTTTGAGATGCCGGGATTGTTTAAATCAAATCCTCTAACATTTGATGTTGTTGGCTGTAATCCATGGATATAACTAGGGTAGCGCAATCCTTCCTGATTCACAACTTTTTTGATCTGGTTGTCTAATAGATTAAACTATTATCCTTTTTCATGGGTTAATTGATTTGACTTTGTGACGAACTGATTCAAAAAGATTCAATTAATTTTTCCTTTCTAATGAGAATTAAAGTTGCTATAGTATGGTAGTTATCATATGCGCCTCTATGAAACAAAACAAGTGGTTTTTCCTACTTGCAAATAAAGACAACTTTCTATGTTTTATTGAGAAGGTTTGTTGAGGAAAGATTATGATCTCACAATGAATACGATCTCACAATGAACATACATGTTATAGGTTAATGTACCAATGTTTATCAGTGGTGGTAGTTACTGTATTAATGATGCAAAGTGTTGTTAAAGTTATATAGGTATGAGTCTTGAGAAGTACATTGTGAGAGGTTCAATTTCAATGTGGATTTGGCTCCTTATGGGGACTGAGCTCTTATGTCAGTCACCTAACACACACTGCCATGTATCTGATTTACATCTCACATGATGTACCTGAACCGAGGTAGAGCAGTGTGGGCCAGCTTTGGGGTTGCTAGAACAATAACCTTTTTGTATAAAGATAGTGATAGGTAGTATATCTTATAGATCTCGTGATCAAATTGAGATTTTTTTGTCGTCTTGCTACCATTCTCACTCTCTTCTTAACCTTATAAAATCAAGGAACATACTATATCCCTTTCTCCATGCCTTATTGCCTTATTTTCTTCGATTCATATCTTTTGTCCCTTGCACTTTCGCAAGGGTTTTTTTTGAGTCTTCTTTACTTACTCTATTTCCGTTGAGGTTTTGTATTGTTTCTTTTTTTAGACTAAGAAAGTTTTACTTACTTAATTTGGTGAATCAAAACAATATTGATTAAATGTCATTGAAGATGTGAAATGAGTTTGTTGGATAACTTGCTCTAGGTTACTCGAGTTTACGTGAAGCTAATATGACAATGTAATAGTATCAAACTAACACAATGTAACCATGGTTGTGTTTATTCCCGCATCTCTCTCTCTCTCTCTCTCTCTCTCTCTCTCTATAATAGATCTAATAATGATCACCTCAATTTTTTCTTATGAAAACATTTATCATCTCTCTATAGTCTATGTCTATATACACAAGACATGACAACACAATGGTCTTACTCTGTGTTTAGTGTGTGCATTGAGTGGACTGATGTCAATTGGACAAAATTGTAATCTTTTTTTTGTCTGGTGTAACGAACACAACCTTAATTATGGATGTTGTCATTTTACCAAAATTAGGGTTTATATTTTTGTAATGGTGGATGCCCTGTTTTCTTGTTTGCAGGACTGCGTGAGAAGCATAAACAAGAACTCGAGAATCTGACATTAATAGCACAACCTTTCAAAACATTGAAGCTTTTTATAGTGGCTGTTGTTCAGTATATAAGCAGATCACTGGTATACCTTCTGACACATGTTGTCTGGCTTATGCTTTTTGTCACACTCACAGTTGCAGGTGGACTCTTGTTTCTGTCTGTGGATGGTCCTCATGGAAAGGTACTCCCTTCATATTGCCTATTACTTACATTACGCCATTACAAATACATATTTCTGCAGTTTTATTTGAAATAATGATGTGTATAAGTGCTCTCAAATGAAGCATCTATTAAAATAATGATGAGTAAATACCATTTTTTGGTCTGTGTGCTATATTGTGTTTTTATATGGTCTGAAAAGGAATCTTTTTTTTTTTTTTTTTTTTTTCCCTTGTTGTCCTTAGTTCACTGTTTCTATGCACATGTACTCCTTGAGTCGTCTATGATAACAATCCAACTGTTAAATTTATGAAAATGACCAGTTTGCACCTGGCTTCTCCTTAGTTGTTTTCCAAGAAAAGCATATAATCAAACCAAAACCCAAAATCAGTTGTACATTGATCTTCAATAGGTATTCTGTTTGTTAACAAATTATTTTGCCTGTGATTCATCGTACTCAAAGTTCCTTCAAATTATCAATGAGGTTGTAAGTTCCTTGGTTTTCATGATTATATGTTACATATTAATATATAATGATGTATATGTGATACATGTGTTCTTGTAGCATGTTGAAGAGCTTCTTGAATATGCAAGGTTTGGACTGTGGTGGGTAGCTCTTGGTGTTGCTTCTTCCATTGGTCTTGGTGAGCTCAATCAACTTTATCCCTATTATCTTTCATCTCATTTTTTATTTATTTATTATTTGTTAAACAATGCAACTAGCATTTTATTAATTTGTATTTTTTAATTTGATCAGGTTCTGGGTTGCACACTTTTGTTCTATATCTGGGTCCCCACATTGCTTTCTTCACTATAAAAGCAATGCAGTGTGGTCGAGTGGATCTTAAAAGTGCTGTTTATGATACAATACAGTTAAACAGAAGCCCTACATGGCTTCAAAAAGATTGTTCAGAGTTTGGGCCTCCATTGTTTTCATCCTCTCAAGGTGTTCAGGTTCCACTCAGCAGCATTTTGCCACAAGTACAAGTAGAAGCTATTCTTTGGGGCCTTGGAACTGCATTAGGAGAGCTACCTCCATATTTCATTTCTAGAGCAGGTTTCTTCTTCTTCTTCTTCTTCTTATTATTATTATTATTATTATTTTGTATATTCCTAGGTTACTGTTAGACAGACAAGCAATATCACATGACAGAAAATGATTTCAATCCTGTTTCAAAAATGACAAAAAAAGTACAATTTTTTGCAGCAAGTATCTCGGGTGACAAAATGGATGTGACAGAAGAACTGGATGCTTCCTCATCAGAGAATAACGGAGTTGCTTCAAATTTAAATCACATGAAGCGTTGGTTCCTATCACATGCACAATATTTGAACTTTTTTACAATTCTTGTGCTTGCTTCGGTTAGCTTTCATGCTTTTATCCTCTTCAGACTTCAATAATAATAAACACTTGTTCTTCAATTCATTACATTGGTTGAATTAATCAGCTGAGAGGCAACTTGTAGGTGCCAAATCCTCTGTTTGACCTTGCTGGCATTATGTGTGGGCAATTTGGGATTCCATTTTGGAAGTTTTTTCTTGCAACCCTAATTGGAAAGGCAATTGTAAAAACTCACATTCAGGTCATCTTCTCTTTTCTCTTCAAAACTTTGAGATTATTTATTATCATCAATGTCAAGAAACAATAACTTGTCACAAAATTAAAATATATATGTGATGGAAGTTTTTTGAATTTTGAATTGCAGACAGTATTCATCATCTCAGTGTGCAACAATCAACTTCTTGATTGGATAGAAAATGAATTGATATGGATGCTTAGCTTCATCCCTGGTGTGGCTTCTGCCCTTCCCACCATTGTAGCTAAACTGCATGCAATGAAGGAGAAATACATGGCTGCCCCTCTCCCTGTCACATCAAACATCAAGGTATTTTTTATTATTTCAAAATATTATAACTTTTCAACAAGTTATTTGGTAAAAAGATTAATATATGTTAAATTTATGTATGGGTTGGGTGATTCAGGTGAAATCATGGGATCTATCGTTTGCTTCAGTTTGGAATTCTATTGTGTGGTTAATGCTGTTGAACTTCTTTGTGAAGATTGTGAACTCAACTGCACAGAGGTATCTCAAGAAGCAGCAAGAAATAGAAATGGCTGCTCTCAAAAAGTTAGAGCAATCAGAGATTGATTGATTGATAGCGCTATTAGTAGTGATTTGATGTTTCTTTTGTTTACCTAATAGAATAGACTTCCCTTACTTACCATTGAAGCAATCTGAAAACCGAATCAATCCTTAACAACTCATTTATACAAAACATTAGTTGCAGACATTTCAAAGGATTCCTGTTTTCGGTGCAAAATTGGCATATTATCTTTTAATCACTTTTACATTCTTTTCCAATATTGAACCATTGATGTTTTTTTTCCTATGGACGTAACACTTAGTTTTAGGGTGTTATATTTGCAGAAATGATCTATAGATTTATAGCCAGGGGAGGAGGTTTCAGTTCCAAATTTCCAATATGGATTGGGCTCTTTGTGGGCAATAACTACCAACTACCTTACGGATTGTTGTATGCTTCATTTATATTTATATGTAACATGATGGATGCTTTTTGGGGTGGTTGGAAGTTTTTTTTTTCGATAAAGAAATATGTGGCCTAGGTGCTTAGTGACTTGAATACAAATCAAGATGCAACATTAAAATTGATTAGTAACCTACTAAATTATATGAAAAATGAATGGATGATTGAGTAAGAATACAATCCGAGAAAAAGAAATCGTAAAGATGGAGGTTGAGATGGGTGAAAATAAATCTATATGGAGTTATGGTTTTTGTAAAACATTGGATATGTGAAATTTGGGCTACTCAACGTTTATCCCAATATGTGGCTCAATTAGGCGTAGGGTATAGTTGGGCATTTGATGGGCGTGGTATCGGATGTATCTCCTAGATTATGATGTCTTATATTGTGGGTTGAGACTAAATGAGGGTTGGAGGGTTCATCACCAATCATGAACACACCTATCTCTTTCTCTCTAGGTGCACCCTCAACTTGTATGATATGCTAAAGTATATATTATATACCGAGAGGTGGATTACTTGAGTTGTAAATTGGGAGAATCGAGGAAGATGGATTCTCTCCACCCTTATAATTTGTCACATAGGTGATTATGTGACTATAAGGAAATCATATCGATTGATGGTCATTGATTTGAAGATGAGTTCGTCATGCTTTATAAAACTAGATGTTATTAAAGACGTCTCAAGATGATCAAATGTTATGGCACGCCCTTCGTACTAATCATGGTGAATGATTGACCATTGAAAATGTTATGCTAGGCAACCATATAGATCATTGTAAATGTTTATGGTAAAGCCATAAATGTATTTTTTATGAATAAAGATGAAATTATAAAAGATGATTTATGTTAAATGCTAATGCATTACAAATCATCAAGTTTAAATGTACTTGTTTGGTGTGCATTATAGAAAGGAGTTTGGGTAACTAATAAGCTGAAGTGTTGTTGGAGTGAGACACAAGCTACGAGCTAAGCCTTTGGTAGACTCAGTTTATAAATCCATTTAGCAATTTAATAAAGAACATTTAATTACTTTATAAAAGTTGATGATAAGAAGCAACACTTTATCATTATATCCTATTGCTCTGAATTCTAATGGAAAATCAGGATGAAAATGTAACACCCGACTTTTAAACACAAGACACACCTAAAACTTTCACATTTATTGATAAAACACATTGGCGTATATTTATATTAATTATCCAGCATAGGTAGGCATCAAAAACCTTGAAAGAAATTATGTAGATGCAGATGCATATTAGGTGTTTGGTGAAATGCCTGAGTGAAACTATCTTTCAGAGTTGACTCTTATTGATTGTCTTTTTTGTTTTTAACTTGTATTAGAAAGCTAATCCTCTTACTCTCAACATGTACACATCAGTCACCGCTATAAAAAAAATAACGAAATTGTTAAATGCTTTGTCAAGCACAAGATTGAAGCAGAGAAAGGAATCATCATTACAAATCATTATTTGTTAGTAAGTTTTTATTTCTTATCACTTGTACTTTTAACAAAATAATCTGTCTGTTGTGAGCAAGTTCCTATTTACCTTCCAATATTTCTTAAGTATTTGTCTCAACTATTTACAAGTCAAAATAATCTTGCACTAATTCTTATTTTCAATTAGTTGACTTTTTTTTTTTTTTTTTTTTTTTTTTTTTTTTTTTTATCTCCTTATGTGTTCAGATCGACTGAATTTATTCAAATGGAAGATGATGTGAAATGTTGGATTTGGGTTATAGTAAGGCTTGAAATTCTGAGAATTGTGTAAAACACTTTCAGATTAAAGCATTTGGGTGGTACTCCCAATATTCTTTAATCGGATAAGACTCAGAGGGACAAGAACTTGGAATTCTCTGATGATTATTTCGTTGTACCAGAAAATGAGACCAAAAATGAATTTATGATCTTTGTCTGAAAACTGTCATATGACAGTTTCAAACTGTCATAAACTGTAAAAACTGACATAAAACGGAAGTTTGGATAAGGGTCAAACAATGGTCAATTATCTGAAAATACGTTTTTCTGATGTATTTTTTATATAGCAACATACGTTTTTCTGATGCATTTTTTATATAGCAACATACCTTGGATAAGGGTCAAACAATTGTCAATTCTCTGCCCCTTGGACCCCGCTCCCAGGGGCGTTGCCCCCGGACCCCCGTTCGTTTAGGGGCTTCGCCCCTAAATGACAGTGTACTTTAAAAACTTGATCAAACTTAAACAAGTGTGCACTCCACACCTTCCTTACTTGTTTAATATTTATCAAGATCACCTTTGGTCACCAAAGTAATCTCATTACACTTAAATAATATTGATGATAACAAATCACCAACAAACCTCCCCCATTTAAGTGTAATCTTGATTAATTTAAAATGAAACATAACACCAACAAACTGATGCATAAATGAAATATCGTGACGATTGAATTTCACCTTAGTATATTACACAATCCAAATATTTGAATATCAGGGTGTCACTAAGGATTGAACCCTTTCTATCCATATTGAATATATGAAGATAATACATACAACAATTTACATTCTAATAAGTTCTAACTTGACACTATATTTTACTAGCTTGTGTCCCATCCTTCAATAAGCATATCAAAGCCAAGTCCTAACTTCTTGAAGCAGCTAAACTTCATGCTTATATAGGTAGTCCTTTTATTCTTGCACCTGCAAATGCAATTTTTCAAAAGAACTATTAAGAATATAAATTCAACCTCCTTTACTTGCAGTACTGAACACATACATTGGGATGATGATAATAATGTGTTATAATCTTCAAATATCAAGCTTTCCACATTGAATTCAACATCTAAGATCACATTAGATGGGAATTGGGTATCTTAATATAAAAGATTTTAAGTGGACTTTAAACCCATCCTTACAACCGCCTTGTGCACAAGATCTCTTGCTAACCCTTTGGTTAGATGATCGGCTAAATTCAACTGAGTTCTTACAAACTCCACAGATATCACACCAGTCATGATGAGCTCGTGAATCATGCTATGTCTAACACCTAAATTTATAGACTTTCCATTGTATACTTGACTATAAGCCTTAGCCAAGGTTGCAGCACTATCACATCTGATAGAAATGGTAGATATCGGTTTGGGCCATAATGGAATTTCATAAATCAAATTCCTTATCCACTCAGCTTCTTTATCAGCAGCAGACAAAGCAACAAATTCAGACTCCATGGTTGAGTTAGTAATACAAGTTTGTTTCTTAGATGCCCAAGAAATGGCACCTCCTCCAAGAAGAAACACCCAATCACTAGTAGAGGAGTGATCCTCTAAGTTGTTAATCCAGCTGGCATCTGAATAACCTTCTAAAACAGAAGGATATCCACTATAAGTTAAACCATAATTCATGGTCCCTTTTAAGTACCTGAATACTCTACCCACGGCTTGCCAATGATGTGAACTAGGATTACTAGTATATCTACTAAGCCTTCCCACAGCATATGCTATATCAGGCCTAGTACTAATCATGGCATACATTAGACAACCAATAGCCCTTGAGTATTCTAGTTGAGACACTGGAGATCCTTTATTTGGTAGAAGCTTAAGACTAGGATCTATAGGAGTGCTAACAGGAGAACAATTCTCAAAGTTAAACTTTTTCAATATCTTCTCAATATAATGAGATTGAGAAATTGAAATCCCATTGTTTCCTTTTCTAATTCTTATACCAAGAATTACTTCATCCTCCCCCATGTCTTTCATATCAAAACTAGATGATAAGAATTTCTTGGTTTTATCAACTTCTCCTAAATCAGTACCAAAAATCAACATATCATCTACATATAAGCAAATCATGACTCCTTTACCAGAAGTATCAAATTTGCTATATACACACTTGTCAGCTTTGTTTAATGCAAAAACATTAGACAAGACAACATCATCAAACTTTTGATGCCATTGTTTTGGTGCTTGTTTCAAACCATATAATGATTTCTTCAACTTGCACACTTTGTGTTCATTTCCAGGCATCACAAACCCTTCAGGTTGTTTCATGTATATTTTCTCATCCAAGTCACCATTCAAGAATGCAGTTTTCACATCCATTTGGTGAATCACAAGATTATGTATAGCTGCAAGAGCTAATAATAATCTAATAGTAGAAATTCTAGCAACATGAGCATAAGTATCATAGAAATCAATGCCTTCCTTTTGTCTAAAGCCTTGGATAACCAATCTGGCTTTATACTTATCTATTGTGCCATCCACCTTCATTTTTCTTTTGAGGATCCATTTATATCCTAATGCCTTGCAACCAGGAGGTAAATCAGCCAATACCCAAGTATTGTTATGCATGATAGAATCAATCTCATCATGAATTACCTCTTTCCAGAAATGTACATCCCTAAAAGCCATAGCTTCACTGAAAGTCTTTGGATCCTCTTCAATATTAAAACAATATTGATGTTGAGAAATAGTCTCATTCCTTGTTCCTTCAACTAAATATAGTTGAAAACCAGATCCAAAAGACTTAGTTTTTCTAGCTCTGGTGCTTTTCCTAGATTCGGGTACAGAACTTGCACCACCAGAAACATCTTCAACTTGAATAGCACTCTTGTTGGAAGATTGATGAATCATGTCCCTTGGTCTAGGTATAGATGTAAATCTTTCTTCATCAAAAATAGTATCTCTTGACTGTATCACTGTGTTTACAGACACAGAGTCATTAGATTCTAAAACATAGAATCTATATGCTTTGGAATGCTCAGCATATCCAATAAAGATACAATCTATACCTCTCTCACCCAACGTTTTCCTTTTGGGTTCAGTGAGCCTTACAACCTCTCTACAACCCCAAACTTTGAGATAACTCAAATTTGGTACCTTTTTACACCAAAGTTCATAAGGAGTATTCTTACTTCTTTTATTTGGAGTTCTATTCAAGATGTAACATGCAGTTAACATTGCCTCACCCCAAAACCCTTCACTTAAACCAAAATATGACAACATGGAATTAACCATTTCTTTCAAAGTCCTATTCTTCCTTTCAGCTATACCATTTTGTTGTGGTGTATATAGAGCTGTGGTTTGATGTATTATTCCAGTTGATTCAAAATAAAGTGGATCATAATACTCACCACCTCTATCAGTACGTAATACTTTTATTAATTCATTTTTATGAAGCTCAACTTGTTGTTTATAAATTTTAAATTTATCAAGTGCTTCATCCTTAGAATGTAGCAAATAGATATAACAATATCTAGATGCATCATCAATAAAAGTAACAACATACTTCTTGTTTCCAAGGGAAGGTGTTGCATGGAAATCACATAAATCACTATGTATAAGATCCAACACCTTGCTTTCCCTAACAACATCTTTGAAAGGTTGTCTAGTGATTTTAGTTAGCATGCATGTTTTACATTTTTCATTATTTTGCATATCAAAAGCAGGAATTAAACTCATTTTAGACATGTCTTTTAATCTCTTGTAATAAATGTGTCCTAGTCTAGCATGCCATAATTCAGATTTATGAAAATTATTGCTAGTACTACTAGAAACCATGCAAACAGAATTATCACTAGAAGGATAATTAATATTAATATTAAGCCTAATCATTCCATTACATATATATCCAAATCCCATAAAAGAACCATGTCTTGACAAGATATACTTGTCACTTTCTAACACTTGTTTGTAACCACGGTTATTTAATACAATTTCAGACACGAGATTCTTACAAATCCCTATAACATATAAAACATTGTTCAAACACAAACATTTCCCAGAAGTAAAAGTAAGTAAAACAGATCATATGACCTTGATTGGTTCAGTTGCAACATTTCCCATTTTCACAACAGATCCATCATCAATTGGTTGAAAGTCCTTGAACCAATATAGATCTTTGCAAACATGACTTGTTGCTCCCGAATCAACCCACCATGCAACATTATCATCCTGCACATAAAATGCTTCAAAAATCATAGAAATATAATTCTGAATATAGTTAAAATTCTACGTGAAAACAGAATTCTAACCTTGTTCCTTTTCTGGATCCTTGGATCCACTTGGTCCTGCACCATCCTTGTTCACTTTACGCAAACAACAATCTTTCTTGAAGTGACCCGGTTTGTTACAATTCCAACACACCACTTTAGCCTTCTTGTTGGAAGACTTGTCATCCTTTCCTTTAAACTTCCTTTTTCCATTAGACTTCTTTTGATTCTTTGATCCTTATCTATCCACCATGTTCACAGAAGAGGAACCAACTTGGTTCTTGCCTTTGGGATTGTTATCAAGTTCTTGAGTCCTTAAGGACTCTTCAATCCGTAAATGGCTTCCAAGTTGTGTCAAAGTCAATTCCTCTTTGTTATGTTTCGGATTGTGTTTAAAATCCTTCCAGGAAGGGGGCAGTTTGTCAATGATCACAGCCACAACAATGGCTTCATCCATTTTCAGATTGTGTTGAGCAAACTATCCCAGGATATTTAACATTTCATGGTATTGTTCCATAACAGGCCTGGAGTCAATCATCTTGTAACTCATAAAGTTACTGACAAGAAACTTCATGCTAGAAGCATCTTCAGCCATATACTTGGATTCAAGAGAATCCCATAGTTCTTTTGCAGATTCGAAATTTTGATAGATATAAAAAAGAAAGTCAGACATACCATTGAGAATATGACCACGACATATGTAATCATTGTTTTCCCACTTTGATCTTCTTCTTGTTGCCTCAAAAGGTTCATCTTCAACAAATTCTGGTAAGACTGGCATGGGTGTACTCAGAACCTACACCACTTTCAGAGTGGTAAGGAGAAACTTCATCTTCTGCCATCTACGGAAATCTTGTCCTTCAAACTTGTTCAGTTTTTCAAACTTACTAGTCATTTCCTTCACAGAATCACCACTTGTCATGATCACAAAAATGCTTTAATCTTTGTTGGATTTGGGGTATAGTAAGGCTTGGAATTCTGAGAATTGTGTAAAACACTTTCAGATGAAAGCATTTGGGTGGTACTCCCAATATTCTTTAATCGGATAAGACTCAGAGGGATAAGAACTTGGAATGCTTTGATGATTATTTCGTTGTACCAAAAAATGAGACCAAAAATGAATTTATGATCTTTGTCTGAAAACTATCATATGACAGTTTCAAACTGTCATAAACTATAAAAACTGACATAAAACGGAAGTTTGGATAAGGGTCAAACAATGGTCAATTCTCTGAAAATATGTTTTTCTGATGCATTTTTTATATAGAAACATACGTTTTTCTGATGCAGTTTTTTATATAGCAACATACCTTGGATAAGGGTCAAAAAATAGTCAATTCTCTGCTGCCCCTTGGACCCCCGTTCGTTTAGGGGCTTCGTTCCTAAATGACAGTGTACTTTGAAAACTTGATCAAACTTAAACAAGTGTGTACTCCACACCTTCCTTACTTGTTTAATATTTATCAAGATCACCTTTGGTCACCAAAGTAATCTCATTACACTTAAATAATATTGATGATAACAAATCATCAACATGAAAAAGGGTGATCCTCCCTAGGTATGTATCAAAAACCTTGAAAGAAATTAAGCAGACACATATTAGGTGTTTGGTGAAATGACCGAGTGAAGCTATATTGATTGTCTAGAACTGCTGGAAGGTATGCTTATGTTGCAGGACTAGACTTCTTCATGGCAATTTCATGTAAGATTTCCTTTTGTTGCATGGACACAACAGTATTTTGCTATCAAGGTCGGGATAATGGATTTATTGATATTGATCCATTGAAGTAGAGCTACAACCTAACGATGCAGTTTTAGTGGGTTGGGTTGAAACCCAAATAACAGATCTTACCTATAAGTAGATAACACCCTTACATTTTCTCTACTTCCTTTTCAATCTTCTAGCTATGTTGTATTAATACAACATGAGGATCAAAACATAGCCACTGGTCAATTCATAGAAGGGAAAGAGCATACACATTTTTTTTGCCAAGCCTATGCTTATGTTAAAGGTACTTATGTCTTTTTTTTTTTTTTTTTTTTTTTTTTTTTTTTTTTTTTTGTATTTCAAATATTTTGCTGTGATATTAGATTCAGATGGAAAATGTTGTGTTATTAATGAGGATTGAGTGTTGGGTACAAGAAATTTGTTGCACACAAAGGATGCAATTAGGGGCCAAGGTGGTCTACCCTCTCCAGAACAAATAGAGTTTAGTGTTTTGGAACCCAAGTATTCTTTGGAGCCCAAATCTTTTTTTGTCTTTGTGTGCTTTTCCCTGTAAAAAGAATTATTAAACCAAGAACATATTAGAGAATTGAACTACTTAGGCTCTTGTGATTTTTCGAGTTGCAGATGGAAATCAAGTCTTGACAGCATGAGATGAGATCTTCACAGCTTGAGATGGCTTGATAGTGTCAAACTTCTTGGCAGCATAAACTGTAGTGACAATGTGAAATTTATTGGCAACATGAGTTGTAGTCTTCATAGTGTAACATGAAGTTGAGGGAGTAGATGGTTTGAGAATGGAAACCGATTTTTATGAAGCTTTTCGAGTATAAGCAGCTTGAGGTTTCTCAGCGTGAAACCTGTCAATGTAAGGCTTGTTAGTGCAAGAGCTGTTATAATGTTCATCAAGGTGAAAACTAGGGTTTCTTGATGAGAGCATTCTTTAGGTACAACATCTATTTGAACACTTACAAAAGAAAAAAAATTCTTCTTCACATCCCTTTCTTTGATCTTCTCTTTTACATCTAACACCTCTTTCTCATTTTCAACTAGTTTCTTCTTTAAATATTTTATATCTTCTTGTTTTTGATTGATGATTTTGTCTTTCAGACAAAGTTTAACAATGAAGAACATAGATATAGGAGCCTTAAGACAATACATCAGATCTAGAAAACATGATAAAGGGCTTGTACCGTTTGCCCTTTTATTTTTAAACTATTATGTTTTTCTTATTCATTAAGAACGTTTGTATCTTTGTTGATCATTCCACTTAAAAACTGTTCTTTCATCTGAGAAACATTATAAGGACCAAACATACAAGAATTAGTCAGAAAGTACCATAGATCAAATACCATACATATCTTCTCTGATTCTGAAATATTCTTCATAGCTGGATGGTTGTATAAGATTTCTTCTTCTTCTTCTTCTTCTTCTTGTTCTGATTTTTGTGTTTCTGAAAAATGCTTGAACTTCTGAATCTTCAACAGATCTTAGAACGAATGATCTAAACTGCTCTAATACCACTTGGGAGGTCCTAAACCCTAACACTTGTGTATGAATATAATAGAAACGTGAAATAATAACACAAGTATTTGACAAATAATAACCAATATTATTTATCGAGATTTTCTCAAAGACAAGTTCTCACAAAGAGAATGATCGCACAAAAAGTGGTGCATAAAACTAACGAGTACAATCGGAGAACTCACCAAGAACTCGCAGATCTATCTTTAAAGAAAAATATAACTCTCAGAATACAATAAAAATCATTAACACTCAACTAATGAGAGAAGCTAGTATAAATTCTAGTATAAACCTAGGAGATAAGAGTTCTGTAGATTCACCAGATCTTCTAATTAAATGAAAACTCTAATTTAATGGGATTGATTCTTCAACAATATATATAGATCCGGTATTTAAGGAATGGATCAGATCAGATATTCAGAATGCTTCTTCACTACGTAAATCTGATCTGCTCCAGATTCGGACATCAACATCAGCACGTCATACGCCGATTAAGGCATCAACGTCAGGGATTCACGTTGATTAGGGCATCAGCATCAGCGTTAGGAAATTATCCACTTATCAGCTTCAGCTTCAGCTCAAACGGGTTTAGCTTCAGTGGATAATTATGACCATCACTGTATCACTTGATTAATGGAGGACCTTTAACATATGGACACACCGATAAGTCTTCAGGGAATGATGCCTTCGTGTCTTTAGTGCGTATAGAGTCTTCAGGGTCTTTGGCTCATCAAGGGATCATCTTTATTCTTCGACATATGAACTTCCATCAGCATATCTTCAGATTAACTATATAAACAAAGTCTAACAAATCAATTTGTCTATGTAATATTATTTACACTTACTTAGATAAGACTGACTATCTACAATGAGAAAATAAACTATAACTATAATATATATTATTTTGCATCATCAAATCCATACAAAAGGATCCCAATAATCTCATCCCATTTGATGATGTCAAAACTAAAGTAACAATGAATGAAATAATAAATGAACTAGCTACATCTAAAGTAGAATGTTGATCTGATCCCCCTTAGATAAACACTATTTGAGTTGTGCTTCTCCTTAAATATATAACTTTCTTCTTTCAAGTGTGTTTGCTATTCCATGAATGATGGCAGGTGCATTTTACTTATATGTCTTTTTTTTCTTTTTTTTTATTCATACGAGGTTGAGAGATAAACAGGTCCCACAAAGTTAGTCAAGTTTTAGGAGGTTGATATGTTTATTTATTATATTTAAAGGAAAAAAGAAAAGCCTAACATCACGAAAAACGTTAAAAGAAAAAAAAATAGGGTCTTATTCATTTCAGAATGAATTAAAAGTGTGCAAAATTTAGGGATATTTGTGAAAATGATTTTTAGATTGTATTGATATTACAAGTGTATTCAAATTGGAAACAAAGTAAAGACGTACATGTAAACTCTTGACATTGACTGTTTAGTTGATAAAAACAAAAAAGAAATGATTTTTTTTTTAACATTCCATCCTACATTTAGGTATTCTATTTAATATTATTTGAGTAAAATTTGGAAAATAGCAACCTACTTTATTCCTTTTTAACAATATAATAAAATTATATGTTTCCTAACCATTTTAGTGGGAGACGCTTGTAAGTGCACCAAACAAGCTTTGTAATGTGGTATGCAGTGCCACTTATGTATTTGATGAAATGCTTTCTAGAGCAACTGTGACAACCCAAGTTGTTCCGTTACATTTCCCCGTTACCGTTAACGGAATATTCCAGTTTATAAAAGTTCCGTTAATTAGAGGTTGTCAATTAAATAAACATTTCATTTGTTTATATTTAATATGCCTTTAAGTTGTGATAAAAGGAAATAAAAACACATAACACACATTTCCATTTAATTGGAAAAGTTAGTTTTTATTATTACGACCACTAAATCGGGTGCGACCAAAAGCCCGTATAACGACAATATTGGGTAGAATTCCACTGAGCTCCAACTCCCACCCATATATAAGGGGGAGTAAACTCCATTTGGAGCTTTTCCACCCTCTCTCTCTATACTCTCTCTAGACTCGTTTTCGACCCGAATCCGCAATCAAACGCTTCCAAATCGTAAGTCCACTTACCCTAGCTTATTCTAAACATTATGATTCGTGTTTATAGCTTAAAAATCAGACTTGGAAGCTGTTGAAAAGGAGTTTACGGCCCAAGATTATCCTTAGGCCGTAAACCCCTTAAATGAGGCTAAAATGTCCCTAAAATGTCCCTAATCTCTTGGAAACTAATTGGGGAATTAGCCTAGGAGTGTTTAAACATTAAAACACATGGATTTAGGGGATAAAAGAGAGTTTATGGCCCAGGCATATGCCAAGGCCGTAAACACCTCTTAAACATGTTAAAATGCCCTAAACACACTCCTAAAACACCCTTGGACTTAATACATAAATTAGGGGCTTATAATTTCGGGTTTAGATCATCCAAACACAATGAAATGAAAGGGTAAAAGGAGTTTATGGCTCAGGCATGTACCAAGTCCGTAAACACCCCCAATCATGCCAAAATGTTAGTTTTAATTCCCCTAAATGGCCTCACACTTCATTATAAATAACTAGGAGGATATTAGGGGCTTGAAACTTCAATAAACTCAAGGAATGAGAGTTCACGGCCGTGAACTCCCTTAGGGATGGTTCATGGGCCGTAAACTCCCTAAAGATGCCCTTAAAGACCTTAAACTCATTCATACTGTATAGTTTTGGACCTAGAATAATTCCATGAACAAGTTAGAAGCCTTAAAACACACTAGAACCCCTCACCATGAGTTCACGGCTGTAAACTCATGGTGAGATGTCCATGGGCTGTAAACTAAGTGTAGAGAGTTTACTCTCGGAGAGCAAACTCCATTCCTAAGCCATTTGAGCCCTTAGTTGTTACCCGGGACACCCCAAACACTTGACCAAAGTGTTTTCCGCTCCTTTGAGTGCGTATACTTGTTTAATTAGTATTATATGTACTAATTGTATGTAAACATATGTTAAATAGGTCACTAAGTGTGTACAAGTCTTTACATGACACCGAGCACCCAACCGGTGCCTTCGTCGGATCCACTTACGCCAGGTGAGTTCATACCCATGAATGAACCTTTTTAATGTTTTTACATGTTTTATAGGGGGGAATACAAGTTAAACATGCTAGTTATCATATCAATCATATGTGATTGATAACCCACATGCACAAGGATTTACCACACTATTAACTGTTTTACCGAGAATGATACTATGTTTTTCACTGGTTCAAAACTCTTACTTATATTGTTTTATAAAAGTTTTATTTAAAACTTGTTTATAAAGATTTCCCAAAGGATTTCTCAAGGTTTTCAAACTTATTTTACCAAAGAATACTATGTTGCGATTTTCTTAAGTATAAAGGTTTTTCCCAAGTTTTCATCAAGGCTTTCTTTCATGTTATACCTTCACTTGTTTGATACCGCTGCTTTACTTCTACTTAGTTTAAACTCCTATCTGATACGTTTATACCTGGTGATGCCCTTCATCTTCACTTATACTTGATCTCGTTTCCGTTTCACTTATGCCTATTAACGATTCCACTTCGGGGTACACTCATACTTGATAACGCTTATACTTCACGATTCGATTATCCCACACTGTTTGTTTACATTTTACGATTTGGATATTCCACACTATTTGCTCACACTTTATGATTCAGTTATTCCACACTGTACGTTATACATCGGTTATTCTACACTGTACGTTATACACTAGTTATTCCACATTATTCGTTCACACTTTATGATTCAGTTATTCCACACTATATGTTATACATCGGTTATTCTACACTGTACGTTATACATTGGTTATTCCACACTATTCGTTCACACTTTATGATTCAGTTATTCCACACTGTACGTTATACATCGGTTATTCCACACTGTACGTTTACACACCACGATTCAGTTATACATCACGATAAGTTTCCACTTGTTACACAATCAGTCGTAGTTAGATGTATGTCTGTGCTTGTATAGGTTCTTATAAATAATGATTGAAGGACTTAGGAAGGTTTTCCCGCCCTATTTCCTTTTCTTCGTTGAGATGTGGTCTGGTGGGATCGGATGGCCATCCGAAGGTCGTTTGATTCATTAGTTGTATGTTATGTATACGAGCATAGACATATAGGTTTACTCTAGTCAGTTCAGTTATGAGTCTTTACCTCTAGTTTAACACTTATATATGAAACCCACTACCCACTATTTGGGATGCATCTTCGATACACGACCTTCTCCGTTGTCTAGTTGGTAACTAGAGTCTCCTGTAGGGAGAGCGGATATTGTGTGTATAGATCTATACGGGATGGACACCCCTGCACCCTGACTGTGACAACTGTCAAATTCTGGTCAAGTCAAAGTCAACTAAAGTCAACAAGTCAAACTGTTTGACTCAATTTGCCCTTGGGTACTAGAATTTACATTATGACATTTCTACACAACTCTCTATTCTAATGAGAGATCATAAATCAAAAAGTGCGAACATCTAGATCTCCTTAACCTAAAACTGTGGTACGTGGCTAGCCAAACCGATAAAACAATGTTGCATACTCATCGGGAGTGTGTAAGATCCTTAAACAAGGCTTAACAGGGTTTACGAACCTTGCCTTGCAAAGCCGGACACTCACAAATGCCACACTCGAAACCTCTCTCAATCGTTTTCACTCTATCTCTCTTTATTTGAAATCTCTCTAAGTATGTGAAACCTATCCCAAAACTCTCTTTGTATGAGAAACCTCTCTAAGTATGTGAAATCTCTCCCAAATCTCTCTAAGTATGTGAAACCTCTCCCAAAACTCTCTTTGTATGAGAAACCTCTCTAAGTATGTGAAATCTCTCCCAAATCTCTCTAAGTATGTGAAACCTCTCCCAAAACTCTCTTTGTATGAGAAACCTCTCTAAGTATGTGAAATCTCTCCCAAATCTCTCCAAGTAGGTGAAATCTCTTTCAAATATCTCTTTGTATGAGAAACCTCTCTAAGTATGTGAAATCTCTCCCAAATCTCTCCAAGTATGTGAAATCTCTCTCAAATATCTCTCTATATGAAAAATCTCTCCAAGAATGTCAAATCTCTCCCAAATCTCTCCAAACATGTGAAAACTCTCTCAAATATCTCTTTGTATGAGAAATCTCTCCAAGTATGTGAAACCTCTCTCAAATACCTCTTTGTATGAGAAATCTCTCCAAGAATGTCAAATCTCTCCCAAATCTCTCCAAGTATGTGAAATCTCTCCCAAATCTCTCTCAAAAGTTTCCCGTAACTTTTTAGAATCATTCGGGTCATTTCGACCCTTAACCGGGTCAAAAACGGCTTAAAACGGGGTAAAAACGATAAAAATGGACCTTAGGAACCGAAACCCTTCTCAAGGAGCCGAAGCTCCTTAAGGCTGAGACCTAGGAACCGAAAGTAGCAAGGACCGAACCGAGCCTCTGTTGGCTGAACCCGGAGGACCGAACCCCTGTAGCTGAGACCGAGTCTCGGTCTCTGTCGCTTCTTGCTCTCTATCGCTTCTCGCTCTCTGTCGCCTCTCTGCTTCTGTTCGCCTCTCGGTCTCTGCTCTCTCTTCTCTTCTCTCGGTCTCTGCTCCTTCTCTCCTCTCTGTCTCTTCGCGCCTCTCTGTTCTCTCTTCTCCCCTCTCGGTTTCTGCCCTCTCTCTTCTCGATTCTAGCATCAGAAGGCCGAACCTCGGCCAGAATTCGGAATATTGTCACTTTTAGCCCCCTTTTTGATATTTTTAACATTTTAAGCCCGTTTTTTGTGATTTTAAAGCGGGATTTTCTCCAGAAATTATATTTTAACATAATAAACCCTAAATATTCATAATTTAAACATATTTTTGATGAAAATCATTATCTAAATAATAAAGATCTAATGGGGGATTTATTTAAGGTGGAGTGTTGACCTTGCCTTAACTTATGTCACAAGCAACCACCCCACACCCACTCTATGACCATCCATACCTCCCCACCTTACCTAGGTCACTTCAATGTCCCTTACACTCAATTTACACTCATTCCCACGTTTTTAGAGCTGGAACAAAACACCATCTCTCCTCAATGCTCTTATTTGCTCTCATTTCACTAAGTATCAAACACCACTTTTCTCTCAAACTTTTTCTCCACCAAACTCGAGATTCAAGGATGATTATCAAGTGTTCTTCCACATTTGGTAAGCATAATCCATTCTCCTTATGATTATCTCACTTATTTCCACTCAAATCATGGATATCTTACACAAACTCCATCATATTTGTGTTAGAGCTTCGAATCTTCAAGTGATTCTTCAAGTGTTCTTGGGTTGAACACTTCTCTTCTTCAACACTTATCTATTGAAATCACTTAAGGTGAGTTCATACCCCTACATTTTCATGTTTTCTCAAGTTTTTAGGGGGGGAATACAAGTTAAAACACCAAGAACATAACTAAACTTTTCTAACAACCTTCATCAGAAAATTTCAACTCCATTCACGGACTGTTTTGGGCATCTTAAACATTTTTGTTTTCAAAACTGTACAAGGTGAAAATAGTTCAAGTTCTTAGCTTTAAAATGACTACTTGCACACCTCCATACGATTTTCTACAATTTATGGTGATTTTTACAAAACTGCCTATCATTTCAAACAACAATCCGAACCAGTCTGTGATTATGGACTTATTCACCCAAGTTGGAGGTCATTAAAAGTCGTGATAAAAATATGAGTAAACTAGACATATTTTGTGAACTCTCAGAATTTACGGATCTAGTTTTCGACTTCACAGCCTTCATCAGAAAATTTCAACTCCATTCACGAACTGTTTTGGGCATCTTAAACATTTTTGTTTTCAAAACTGTGCAAGGTGAAAATAGTTCAAGTTCTTAGCTTTAAAATAACTACTTGCACACCTCCATACGATTTTTCTACAATTTATGGTGATTTTTACAAAACTGCCTATCATTTCAAACAACAATCCGGACCAGTCTGTGATTATGGACTTATTCACCCAAGTTGGAGGTCATTAAAAATCATGATAAACATTATGAGTAAACTAGACACATTTTGTGAACTCTTAGAATTTACAGATCTAGTTTTCGACTTCGTATGATTTTTCTATGATTTTTCCAAAACAGTGCAGAATGGCTAAAGTTAGCCAACAACATATAAATATCATAACACTTTGTATTATGTTGAGCAAAATGTATAATCATAAGTTCTAATTATTGAATGTGTTTCTTTGTTAGTTTATCATCATGAACTGAAACTAAGTCATTTGTAATAAATATTATACATTCATTTTAGAACACGTATAATAAACTATAAAAAGTATAGTTTAATGGATTCACAACATTTATGCATTTCCATAAAAGAGTTCTTACATATTACAAACGTTTTAGATAAACTATAATAGGTATAGTTTATGATACATCACACAACACACTCGTACAAAAAGGGTACGTTCATACAGAAAAGATTTATATTCACACACATTTCACGTAAACTTGTTAACCTATATTGTGAGACATTCTCTCCCCGTACGTCCGAGTGCGGGATATAATTCCTGGTGGTTATAATTAGAATCTCCTGGAGGGAGAATGTGATACTTGTATATAGATCTATATTGGGTTTGACACCCCTCACGTTGCTGCTAGCTACAGTGGGACCTGCAGGTCTACGGGTGACAAATGTCATTTCAGTTTTCGCGACGCCTGAGAAACGTCGTGGCAGGTTCACATAGTCATAGTATGATTATAGCGACTCACATAGGGATATAACAATCCATAAAGTTTATGGGATTTTATTTATAAAACCTAAATGGGTTTTATGTCGATTTAAAATCACTTTGTATCTCAATGAGTACGGATATTACTGTTCACTTTTGGTTTTGGTAGTTATGACTACACATCATTTGAAACCACATTTATACCTTTAAGTATGGTCAATACTTGTTATTTCTCGGTCCTCGGATTTAGGACTACATATACATAAAGTATTAACAAACATGAGAACATACGGAAATTTTATTTAATTCAAACGCGTCCATGTCCATTTAAACACATAACATTTTCTATTAGTAAGAAAGGTTACTTATACATTTTGGTCTTCGGTCATAAGACTACATTACACAGATTTTAAAGAAAATATCGGATTTTCTGGATACATATTCTAACGCTTTTACAAGGAAAACGGTTTACTTGTCTAACGAAATCTCTTATGAACTCACCAACCTTTGTGTTGACACTTTTCAAAACTACTTGTATTCTCAGGAATTCAGTGAAAACAGGAAATCAACAACGTTTTGAGGATGGGACGATAAATCGTCAAACAGTTCATTTTGTATCATAATATAGAAAAGATTTATATTCACACATATTTCACGTAAACTTGTTAACCTATATTGTGAGACATTCTCTCCCCGTACGTCCGAGTGCGGGATATAATTCCTGGTGGTTATAATCAGAATCTCCTAGAGGGAGAATGTGATACTTATATATAGATCTATATTGGGTTTGACACCCCACACCTTGCTGCTAGCTACAGTGGGACCTGCAGGTCTACGGGTGACAAATGTCATTTCAGTTTTCGCGACGCCTGAGAAACGTCGTGGCAGGTTCACATAGTCATAGTATGATTATAGCGACTCACATAGGGATATAACAATCCATAAAGTTTATGGGATTTTATTTATAAAACCTAAATGGGTTTTATGTCGATTTAAAATCACTTTGTATCTCAATGAGTACGGATATTACTGTTCACTTTTGGTTTTGGTAGTTATGACTACACATCATTTGAAACCACATTTATACCTTTAAGTATGGTCAATACTTGTTATTTCTCGGTCCTCGGATTTAGGACTACATATACATAAAGTATTAACAAACATGAGAACATACGGAAATTTTATTTAATTCAAACGCGTCCATGTCCATTTAAACACATAACATTTTCTATTAGTAAGAAAGGTTACTTATACATTTTGGTCTTCGGTCATAAGACTACATTACACAGATTTTAAAGAAAATATCGGATTTTCTGGATACATATTCTAACACTTTTACAAGGAAAACGGTTTACTTGTCTAACGAAATCTCTTATGAACTCACCAAACTTTGTGTTGACACTTTTCAAAACTACTTGTATTCTCAGGAATTCAGTGAAAACAGGAAATCAACAACGTTTTGAGGATGGGACGATAAATCGTCAAACAGTTCATTTTGTATCATAATATAACTGATGTGAATCATGTAAACATGTGCTTTGATGTAACGTTTTCAATTATATTTGTGATGGTTGTATTTACTTTGAGCACTATTATACTCATTGTTGTGATACTGTACCTGAAGTCCTCCACCCCCGGACGTTTCCGCCATCCTTGGTTTGGGGGTGTGACACTGACTGCTAGCTACAGTCCATGGCCCACCAAGCCAAGGGGTGACAAATGTCATATTTTATAGACGCTTGTAGGGAGTCACGTACTCTAGTGTCGGTTAGTATGGTTACGAGTATCCCCGGTTGCCTTATAATTCATGGCCTTAAGGTAACGATATTTCACCGGCAATTTACACTGTATGCTGGTAACTCATTTTCAGAGTCACACTGTTTTGACCTTGCAAGATGTATTTTTCATTTGATACTGTCTGCGGTCTGTATTCACTGTTTTAGACCTTACCAGCTGTACCTCTCATTTGGTACCTTCTGGGGTCTGTGTCTCCATTTGTTAGATGGAACCAGGCGTGTCGTTCGTTCGATACTCTCCTGGAGTCTATGATTCCTTTGCCTTAGTCAGCAGTCCTTACTGCTGAGGCATATGTTATTTACCTGACTTCTCTTGCTTCCTTTAATAATCAAATTCTGTATTTTGATAATGATAGTGATTAAGGGAAAACTACTTTTTACCACATAACTCCGTCCAGTCTTGGTAGAAGGCTGCTTTTATTAAAGAAAATATAGGATTTTCTAGAAAGAACTCTAATACACTGTAAACTCTTAAACTACTACATTATAAAGTTATTTGAATAAAATGTCACTAATTACTTATGAACTCACCAGCATTTGTAAAAATGCTGATACTCGCTTTTCAAATAACTTGTATTCTCAGGTTAGCATTAGACAGGTACATCCCCGGAGCTGTTGATGAAGATAGCTTAGTACCATGCTGTTCTTATTACATTTGTCCGTATTACTTTGATACCCTGTTATGTAAACTATGTAAAACTATTACTATTAATGCAATGTTTTGTTGTACTTTGATTACTATAATGCATGTGTTGTGATACTTGACATGACGTCATCCACCCCAAAACGTTTCCACCGTTCCGGTTTTGGGGTGTGACAGCAACAAATTTATAGTTGATTTATTTAATTGGCATTAATTACATTGAAGTTAAATTTTTATGAAATTGGTTGATGTGATTCCATAGCAGGTTGTAGAACTCTGTGGGAAAAAGACTTGGAAAAGACTTAAAGACGGTCTATATAGGCTGTTATGGACTGCATTAAGGTTTTTTCTTTCATGATTATGACAGTTGTTTTTTTGTTTTATAGATTGAATTCGCACCATCAGTTGTGAAAATTCCTAAAGGTTAACCTAGATATAAAAATATGTTTGTTGACCATTCTTGTGGTGAATGATAACGAAATGGTCCATATGTAAGTCCTCTTGGTTTCAATCTACCAAATAACTATGCTAAATAATTTTATGTAGTTACTTCAGTATCCAAATTACCAAATTGCCTTTGAAGTTTCTAGAAGTGATGCTCTTCTTTTCTATTTACATGGCAACTTAAGTTCCCTAGAATGCCTACAACCAATAGTCCTACTACCATGAATACAAAAAGCATGAGATGGAAAGAGAGGGAAATGGTGGTTTTTCTACAGGTGGCAAATAGAAGAGAACCGACTAAAATGAGGGAGTGGTCGGCTCCAAATGATAGCAACTTCAAGGGGAAATGTTGGTTGATAAAGCTGTAGAAGCCATAAACCCAAATATAAATCTAAGTTATATTTGTTTGTATTATTTAAAAAGAAATTACATTCAAATGTTGTAAGTTTGTATATTCATGGAAATGTAATCCAATACAACATCAACATCACCCACATGAGATACTTCAAATATCTTTGGTGTTTTTTTTGGAAGTTGCTGACAAGCTGTTTTTCACCAAGCAGGTAATTAGGGAAAAAGGTCATACCAGGTATCATTAGTTTAAATAAGAATACTATCTTAGAGATACAAATATGGTTTTTATTACATATGTAATAGATCATAGTAAATCCAATTTGGTATAAACAATAAATATTTTGTTCCTTTTTTCAGGGTCATCAACCATGGTGAATTATATGATTCTTGAATGCAAAGTCAATGAGAAAGCTAACTCAGATTCATGTAAAGAAAAAACAAATTTTTTTTGTCAAAGTCAATCATACTTGATTAGTGAAATTGGTGTCTGAAATCTAGTGAAGAAAATTGGTAGTTTTGTTTTGGATAACAAAGAGAAAAACAATGTGATTGTTTTTGGAAATTGTTGTAATCTACAAGGTTGCTGATGAAGTTGTTAAGGTAAAAAAGAAATATATTCTACAGAGTTTATAACTGTCCCATTTTTTATTGTATATGAAGAATGTGGGTTCTTTCGATTTTATGAAACATATGATGTTGGATGCAGTAGATCAAGTGGGTGAAATATTTGTGGTGGTTACAGATCATGGAAATGTTCAAATCTTAACCCCATACACTCTTCAAATCTAAATTTGGTAGCATTGTTAATATTGAAGGTAACCTTAAATTAAGGATTGAATATGCTGGATTTCACTTTAAGCTTCTATATACAAATCAACCTACAGTGTACTTATATTTTGAAGTTTGCATACTTAAATTAGTGTTTCACTGCCACAATGACCAATTAAATAACTACTATAATTATCACACATTTCTAACTACACTCAATGACCATTTAAATCCTTGCCAATGACACAAGTGACCTTCATCTAGTTATTAATAATGCCTAATCGAGTTAGTGGTGGGGTGAATTAGATAAAATGAATATGTTGTTTTAAGGGATACTTCAAACGAGTGGAAACTAATTGACACCTTCAAGACTCGTAATTGATTAAATTAGGTTTACTACAATAAGATAGATTATGTCGATCAAGAAGCCAGAAACATGAAAAGCTCTATCTACTTATGGTTGATTAACATTTAGGTTATATTAATGTGTTTCCAAAGTATGCCATAAATATTCAAGAAACATGTGTACTTTTTCTAAGATGGCTTTATTTCGGAATTACAAAACACAATACTCTGTTTCTCAACCTATACTAAGCCTATATGTAACACCGTAAAATTTAAAACAAAATTTCCATTTAAAATCACATAATTCTCATAACACATTTCACAAAAACTCATTTATTTAATTTACAACTCACAACTCCATAAATGTTTAATTAAAACCCAGGATCCTCAAAACATAACTCTTTCACTGGTGTGTACAATCAAGCCGGTGCCTTCCCGCAATCATGAGAAAAACCTGAAACACATAACACATAAAACGGTAAGCATGAAGCTTAGTGAGTTCCCCAAAATACCACACACATCTCATTAGCCACTCGAGGCTATAACACAGTAAGACCCTTTGATCAATGTATCTCAATGGGACCCTTCGATCCCATAACTCGGGTGGACCTTCCGACCCTAACTCAGTAAGCATTGAATAATACACATCATAAATCACGTAGGCATAATGCAGGATATCACAGTATCAATATAAACACATAAGACATCTCAGTCACACAAAAATACCACTCATGGTAAATACAGTGATAAGACTCACCTCGGATGATGAACAGCCCCTATAAATGCTGCTGCTACGCACCAACCTCTAACTCTGAGCCAAAACCCACAATTAACCAAATTAGTAACTAAGTCCAAACTCTTACTCATAAGGTGTAAAGGTAGTCCACTAACCAGCCCATCCATAACCTAAAACCCATTGGGCCCACCAAGACCCAATAATAAAAGGGCTCTCCCTAGGCCTAACTCTCAAATCTAAGTGGCAAGCCCAACTCAAGGCCCCAAATCACACACAAACACACATACACACACACACACACACACACATATATATATATATATATATATATATATATATATATATATAATCCTCTAGTCTAAAACTCTATTGCAACAAGCCCAAACTCCCGACCCAACTTTCAAGGCCAAAAAATGAGACTCAGCCCAAAAGTCCATAGTGAGGTTACACGGGGTGTACCCCCTTGATACGCTCAGTGTACTCACGAATCCAGATTGGCCATCTGTTACAATAGTCAAATTCGGGTCAAGTCTAAGTCGAACAAAGTCATCAAGTCAAACCGGTCAACTCAATTAAACCTGGTATATTAGGGTTTGTGTGTTTAATTTTCCTTAGCCTTAGTGCTAAACAATGAACAAAAACGATGAAACAATGTTGCATACTCATCGGGAGTGTGAAAGATCCTAAAACATGGCTTAATGGGGTTCACGGACCTTGCGTTGCGGAGCCACAAACTCATAATTGTCACACATGAAACCTCTCTCAATCGTTTTCACTCTATCTCTCTCTCTATTGCCAAATCTCTCCTAAATATCTCTCTATATGAGAAATCTCTCCTAGAATGTCAAATCTCTCCCAAATCTCTCTCAAAAGTTCCTGTAACTTTTCATAGCTTTTCGGGCCATCCCGATTCTTAACCAGGTCAAAAACGGCTTGAAACGGGGTTAAAACGAGCAAAATACCCTAAAAGAACCGAAAAACCCTTTATAGGGCCGAAGCCTCTTAGGGCCGAACTCCTTGGACCGAAAGCAGCAAAGAACCGAAAACCTAAGCAACCGAAACCGAGAACTGGAGCCGAGACCTGAGAACCGAGACCAGCAGCCGAGACCGAGCCTCGCTGCCCCAACCGAAATCGAGACCTGTAGCCGAAACCTGAGAACCGAAATCTGGAACCGAACCCGAGAGCCGAACCCGCCAACAACAGAGACCGAGTCTCGGTCTTCCTTCCCCTTCTCTCGGTTCCTTCTTATACTTTTGGTCCTCCCTTCGCCTCTCGGTATTCTCCTCTCCTCTCGGTCCCTCTCTTATAATTTCGGTTCCAATGACCAAAAGGCCAAACCTCCGGCCAGACTTCGGAATTTTGACATTTTTGGCCCATTTTCAATGTTTTTCACATTTTGAGCCCATTTTTCGTGATTTTAACGCGGGATTTTCTCTAAAAAATCATATTTTAATATAAAAGACACTAAATATTCATAATTTAAACATATTTTCATGGAAATATTTATTTAAAGAATAAAATTTAGTGGGTAAAGTACAAAGAGGTTGAGTGTTGACTTTGCTTTACCTTATGACACAAGCAACCACCCCTACACCCACTCTATGACCAGCCACACCTCCCCACCTTACCTAGGTCACTTCAATTTCCTTCCCACTCAATTATTAGCCTTCCACACATTCTTAGAGCTGGAAACATCCACCCTCTCTCCTCACTTCACACATTTTCTCTCATTTACACCACAAGATCCAACATTCTTTCTTTCAACTCTCCTCTCTAAAAATTCGAGACTCAAGGCTAATCTTCAAGTATTATTCTTCCCTTGGTAAGTATAATTCATCCTCCTTATGATTATTACACTTCATTCTACTCCAATCATCGATTGTTTACACAAAATACATCACATTAATGATAGATCTTCGAACCTTCAAGACACCCTCTTAGTGTTCTTGAGTGGAATACTACATATCTCCATCATCCATCTTCTGAAATCACTAAATGTGAGTTCATACCCCTACATTTTCATATTTTATTATGTTTTAAGGGGGAGAATACAAGTCAAATCATCAAGAACACAACTAAATATTTCTAACAGCTTAAATCAGAAAAGTTGGACTCCATTCACGGACTGTTTTGGTCAAATAAAACATTTTTGTTTTCAAAACTGTTCAAGGTGCAAGTAGTTCAAGTTCTTATATTTAAAATGACTACTTGCACATCTCCATACGAGTTTTCTACAATTTATGGTGATTTTTTGCAAAACTGCCTATCATTTCAAGAACCAAACTGGACCAGTATGTGTTTATGGATGTTTTCACTTAAGTTGGAGGTTAGTAAAAATCATGGAAAAATTTATGAACAAACTAGACTCATTAACCAAACTCCCAGAATTTATAGATTCTGATTTGGATCTTTTATTAAGTTTTTATAAATTTTCTAATAACAGTGATCGAAGCTGTTACAAACAGAAAAAGGCTAACATATTATTATCACCTTGTATCATGTTGAGCAAGGTATATATCCTTATGTGAATGTATGTTATTACAAAAGAACGATATTTTATCTTGGTATATGAACATGCAACAATTAATAAATGGATTTTTATATAGATATTGATATGAAATATAAAGGACAACACGATTATTATAAACAAAGTACATCAATTTTACTCAAACAAATGAACGAACTACGTTGAATATAGATTATGTACGCTACTATTACTACCCTTATTTTTGATAAACTATAATAGGTATGGTTTATGATACACTACATAACACACTCATACAAGAATTGTACATTTATACGATAAGGGATTTTCATTACGTTACATGTAAATTCGTTAAGGACTTTGTGAGACATTCGCTTCACACTTACGATTAAGTCCTGTATTGTAACCAGAGTCTCCTGGAGGGAGAATGTGATAGTTGTATATAGATTTATATTTGGTTTGACAAACCCACACCTTAACTGCATGCAACAGTTAGACCGGCAGGTCTGGGGTGACAAATGTTATAAACAGTTCTGACGCTTGAAGAACGTCTTTTCAGGCCAACTAGGTCATAGCATGGTTATAATAAACTCACAAAAATTATTAACAAACATAAGAATTTATGGGAATTTCATTTAATTCAAGCTTGTTTATGTCGATTTAAACACATATCATTTACTATTAGTAAGAGAGGTTACTTATACATTTTGGTCTTCGGTTATAAGACTACATTTCACATATTTTAAGGAAAATATCGGATTTTTCTGAAACAAACGTGACGTTTACAAGAGAAAGAATTTTATCAAATTCGAAAACAAAAACTTATGAACTCACCAACCTTTGTATTGACACTTTTTCCAAACAACTTGTATTCTCAGGTAATCACTAAACAGGTACCAAAGTGCATTTTGAGGATAGGACGTTAAGGCGTCAACATATCATGTTTTTGTTAACATATTGTAATTGATTTGGAAACATGTAACTCATACACTCATGTAACTATTTCAATTATATATTTGTTGGTTGTGGTTGCTTAAATTACTATTGCAATTGTGGTTATGATACTATACATGAAGTCCTCCACCCCCGGACGTTTCCGCCATCCTTGGTTTGGGGGTGTGACACCATTGGGGACATTGGGGCAGTATGTGGGGCGTACTGGAATGTCACACCCCGAAAAGAAGGCGAAAACATTTCCGGGGTGGACTCCACATTGAGTATCAAATCCAATGCACATAGTAAGTAAAGTAAACAACCATTACATTACATATAGAAATTTACATTTGTTTCAAAAGTAAAGTAGTACAAGTGATATACATATGCATCATATTAACAAAAGTAAAGACGAGATCTTCAGTACGCTCCGTCTTCTCCAAAAGGATCGCTGGGTACCTATATATCGCGGACCTGAGAATACAAACGGTTTGAAAGTCAGCATAAAGCTGGTGAGTTCATAAGATGTTTGTTTTTCTGAAAAATGTACCAGTTTCCTTTAGTTTTCCAAAGAGGTTTGTGATCCAAGAAAATCCCATATTTTCTTATTTAAATTTAGTTTGATTATCTCTTGTTACTAATTCGTTTATGTGTCGTGTTTTACCCCAGGAAAATCCCATATTTTCCTAAATGCAAGACCGGTGGAATATCACAGAGTATAGTTTAATACATAAAACTATATATTGAGAATCATGGGATTACTATCCCGAACTAGATATAAGTTAGTTTGATATATGTGAACTATAGATGGAAAGTAGTTTGAAAACACATGGGACTCACATCCCGTACTAAGTACAGGACAGTTTGATATTCATGAAAATATAGATTGAAAACCATGGGACTACCGTCCCGTACTAGATACAATATAGTTTTATATTCATGGAAATATAGATTGAAAACCATGGGACTACCGTCCCGTACTAGATACAATATAGTTTAATATTCATGGAAATATAGATTGAAAACCATGGGACTACCATCCCGAACTAAATCTAAATTCAAAACCGTGGGATTATCATCCCGTATTAGATATAGTTTCAAAACCATGGGACTACCATCCCGTACAAGATATAGATTGAAATCATGGGATTACTATCCCGTACTAGATATAAGTTAAAGACCATGAGACTACCATCCCGTACAAGATATATACATTGAAATCATGGGAATAACATCCCGCACTAGATACAAGATCAATAGATTGAATACCATGGGACTACCATCCCGTACTAGATATGGAAACTATAGATAGAAAGTAGATATGGAATCGAAACAAAGTCAAAACCAAACCCAAAGCGATACTGTGAATAAATTTGTATTAATACATATTGTGAGTCGGGTAAACATGCTGATACAACAAAGAGACCTCCTTGACGCTTGTCAGACGTCGGATGATATCCAGAAATTTGTCACCCCAGGCATGCCCGCCTAACTGTAGCTACCAGTTAAGGTGTGGGATTGTCAATCCCGGATAGATCTATTCACAAATTCCTCGCTCTCCCTCCAGGAGACTTTGGTTACAATTCCGGGGAGGATTTACTGATAACCCAAAGGGTAATGACGAAACTCACAAGCTAGTACTAAATTATTCACAGGGTTCTCATATGATATCAAACATACAAAAGATTACGAAACATATTACATACAATGAAACTATCTGGCAATACATTCAAACGAAACGGAGATAAACTGAATCAGACATAGTTTATCTAATAACTTTATATATACATATACATGATTAAACAAGAACTAAAGAACCCCAAATTATCCCCATAATAATTTGATTAGTTTGGTTTTTTCCTTAACTGAATTTCATTGAGTTGTGGTTGATAAATCATCCCTTATGCTCAACATAATACATAAGGGGTAAAGATATTTATAAATTTTGCCAGATATTTGTTGTAATACATCAATGTTATGTTTTGAAAACATTTGTAATTTGCTTGTATTCCCCCCCGAAAACATTGAAAAACCATTGAAAAAGGGTAGGGGTATGAACTCACCAATCGCAGAATGTGTCAGTTTGGATGCTAAACGTCGTTTCTGGGTTTGCAAACGCACGAGGTTCCTATGAATTATGAAAAGATACACATTTGTATCTAATTAGGACTTAGATTATTTATTTGTTAGGGACAAACACTTCTAGTTGCGGAAACACCTCATTACAAGTGTTTGGAAGGACCCGGGTAGCGTTTGAAGTCACATAAGGCTAGGATATGGAATTTACTCTTCAAGAGTAAACTCTCACAAGAGATTTCGGCCCTAATGACCCCCTCCCCATGAGTTTATGGCCGTAAACTCATGGTGGGGTGTTTTATGATGCAAAATGGCTTCATAACACTCGGGAATAATTGCTAGACTTGGGTTTTTCGCTTTGGAATGAATTATAACACACATAGGGACCATTTATTGGAGTTTACGGCTGTAAACTTGGAGTTTACAGCCGTAAACTCCCCCACACATAGAATCCTTAATGTTTTGGTCCTTAAACAATCACATGTGATTCTAATGATTTTTCCCAACCCTTGTATGAATTTTTAAGGGACTTTGGCATGCTTTTAGGAGTTTACGGCCCATGAACACCCTCATGGCCGTGAACTCTTATAAATGGGTGATTTTATATGTTTTAAGGTCTAATACTTGTTTGTAAACACTTCTAGAATTTATCCCAAGGCTTTAGGTGTGTTAAAGTGGCATTTTAACACATTTAGAGGAGTTTACTCCCCATATTAATGAGTTTACGGCCCAAGAAAGTTCTTGGAAAGTAAACTTATGTTTACTCCTCTAAATTAATGTTCAAGGTGTTCCTAGGACAATTCCATAATTCTACAAGTCGTATCTAAGCCTTGGTGGTGTTTTGGAAGGGTTTAAGGGCTTAAAAAACCCCTTAATATGTGTTTACTCTCCATGATATGGAGTTTACGGCCCAAGCTTGTTCTTGAGCATTAAACTCATGTTTACTCTTCAAAAATTATGATTAGGGTGTTCTAAGTCCGAATTGGTAAGCCATATAGTCGAATCTAAGTCCCAAAATTGTTTAGGAGGGGTTTAAAGGCATAAAAAACCCTCTTATTATGAGTTTACGGCCCAAGCATGCTCCTTGGCCGTAAACTCATGTTTGAGGTCCAAAATCAAAGTTTAAGTTTGGATTTGAAGGCTAATGAGGCTGTACAACAAGTTAGGGAAGGTACCTTGGTAATTAGAAGCCTTAAATTTGAGATTTTGGACCCTTAAACTTGAATTTAGGAGAGAGGTTAGAGAGAGAGAGAGTAGTGAGAGAGGGAAAAAGATTCAAATGATAGCTTGAACATGTTTAAATAGGTCCCTAAACTTGGACACGGTGGAATTCTACCCGATACCGGCACTAAACAGAGCTTTTGGTCACACCCGATTAAGTTATCGTAACCCGGCGGGAACGTTTCTAAACTTTTTGAAATAAACATTTTGGGTTAATTTCATGAGTTCCTAAGGGGTTTGGACACTCATTAGATTATAATAAACATATAAGTTTAAATAATTTAACCCAAAATGAAAACAGAATGAATTGATAAATGGTGAATTTTTACGGGTAGAATGGGTTTTCGACGATGGAAAACTTCGGTTTGTTACATTATCCCTCCGTTAGGGACAAACACTTCTAGTTGCGGAAACACCTCATTACAAGTGTTTGGAAGGATCCGGGTGGCGTTTGAAGTCACATAAGGCTAGGATATGGAGTTTACTCTTCAAGAGTAAACTCTCACAAGAGATTTCGGCCCTAATGACCCCCTCCCCATGAGTTTACAGCTATAAACTCATGGTGGGGTGTTTTATGATGCAAAATGGCTTCATAACACTCGGGAATAATTGCTAGACTTGGGTTTTTGGCTTTGGAATGGATTATAACACACATAGGGACCAATTATTGGAGTTTACGGCTGTAATCTTAGATTTTACGGCCGTAAACTCCCCCACACATAGAATCCTTAATGTTTTGGTCCTTAAACAATCACATGTGATTCTAATGATTTTTCCCAACCCTTGTATGGATTTTTAAGGGACTTTTGGCATGCTTTTAGGAGTTTACGGCCCATGAACACCCTTATGGCCATGAAACTCTTATAAATGGGTGCTTTTATATGTTTTAAGGTCCAATACTTGTTTGTAAACACTTCTAGAATTTATCCCAAGGCTTTAGGTGTGTTAAAGTGGCATTTTAACACATTTAGAGGAGTTTACTCCCCATATTAATGAGTTTACGGCCCAAGAAAGTTCTTGGCAAGTAAACTTATGTTTACTCCTCTAAATTAATGTTCAAGGTGTTCCAAGGACAATTCCATAATTCTACAAGTCGTATCTAAGCCTTGTTGGTGTTTTGGAAGGGTTTAAGGGCTTAAAAACCCCCTTAATATGTGTTTACTCTCCATGATATGGAGTTTACGGCCCAAGCTTGTTCTTGGGCATTAAACTCATGTTTACTCATCAAAATTTATGATTAGGGTGTTCTAAGTCCGAATTGGTAAGCCATATAGTCGAATCTAAGTCCTAAAATTGTTTAGGAGGGGTTTAAAGGCATAAAAACCCTCTTATTATGAGTTTACGGCACAAGCATGCTCCTTGGACGTAAACTCATGTTTGAGGTCCAAAATCAAAGTTTAAGTTCGGATTTGAAGGCTAATGAGGTTGTACAACAAGTTAAGGAAGGTACCTTGGTGATTAGAAGCCTTAAATTTGAGATTTTGAACCCTTAAACTTGAATTTAGGAGAGAGGTTAGAGAGAGAGTAGTGAGAGAGGGAAAAAGCTTCAAATGATAGCTTGAACATGTTTAAATAGGTCCCAAAACTTGGACACAGTGGAATTCTACCCGATATCGGAACTAAACGGAGCTTTTGGTCGCACCCGATTAAGTTATCGTAACTCGGTGGGAACGTTTCTAAACTTTTTGAAATAAACATTTTGGGCTAATTTCATGAGTTCCTAAGGGGTTTGGACACTCATTAGATTATAATAAACATATAAGTTTAAATAATTTAACCCAAAACGAAAACGGAATGAATTGATAAATGGTGAATTTTTACGGGTAGAACGGGTTTTCGACAATGGAAAACTTCGGGTTGTTACATTATCCCTCCGTTAGTGGGAATTTCGTCCCGAAATTCAAAGATTAAGATATAGATCATGAATTGGAATGAGATACGGATATATTTGTTTCCTCGGATGTTCATGCTCTCAAGTGGAATCGGGTCTCCGCTGGGCGCTCCAGTGAACCCTCACTATCGGGACGTGTCTTTGTTTGGTACATTAACTCTCTCAATCCACGATCTCAATCAGTTTTCCCATGGAGGTTCCGACCCTTGATGACTTCGGTCTCCTCAAAGGAATCACTAGGGTTTCGTCGGGTAGGTACTGATGGGTTTTGGTCATAAGAACATCCTATGTGCTCATACAAACCCTAATGCTTGGATCTAGGTTTCTCTATTGTACATGCAATTTATCCTAAACTATAAACCCTAATTCTAGCATTCAAGTAATCATATTAACATGAGAATAGGTTGAATATCATACCTTGATTATTATGTAGCAATAACAATCCCAATTCCTCCTTATATTGACTTTAGAAAGCTTAGAGTCACAAATGTCACTCCTCTAATGGTTCACAAACACCATAAGCAAGAGAATGAAGAGGAGAGAGGATGGAGGCTGCCCAAAACCGTCTACAAACCCTAGAGAAGTCTTAGCCACGTTTTTGGGTCATAAGGGTCTTATATATAGTAAGGCTATTAGGGTTATCTAACAAGGAAACCCTAAATTGGATGCTTAAGCCCTAAGCAACCCATGGAGCCCTTTCCTCAAGGCCTTGGACGATTTCATATGGGCTTCCCCATAGAATTCGTCCACCTTATAATATAAGGCAATCCATGGCCCAAATTGCAATTATCTTATAATTACAATTCCAGTCCCTTAAGTTTAATTAATCTCTTTAGTCACAAAACTAATTACTAATTAATTATTGAATAATATTAATTAAACAATATGATTTCTCCTTTAATATATTATTCTCATAATATATTAATAAATCATATTTAATCCTTTCTCTCCATAATTCATCCTATCAAGTTGCTTTGGTGAAGGTAACCCAAAAGGACCATGCACCATCGGGTCAAGTACATACCAAAATAGTTATGGACTTAGACACTAATCCAACAGTCTCCCACTTGGATAAGTCAAATAACTATTATGTGTAGGACACCAGATCCTGATCTGCAATCGTAGCTTTCCAAAGCCGCTGTCAACTCTGATCCTATCAAATACGCATATCCTTTAAGATAAGGGATCATATATTCCTCCGTTCTAGATATCATATGAGATATGATTTCAAATCATTCTCTTTGTACAATATCTCGATTCCCGATTTATGATGACTGACTAACTGAACAAATCAAATTAGCCCTAGCCCGGCCGAGCATTTACGTTTGTCATCACTAAATCATCGAGGGGCCCAAAGATATCGCTTTTATCCTTCCTTGGATAAAAGGAACGGATAAACTTTGATACAATGCTTGCTTGCATTCACTCACCGAATCACACACAACAATATGTTTTATAACACCAAGTTACTAGTGCATTTTCATATTATCAATGTGCAACCAATTAGCAAGATACAACTCACACATCTCGGTTTCAAGAATATAAGATGTTATCATCTCACCAATCACTCGTGATACAATTCATGGAGTGATCCAAGTGAGCGTGGGTTTAATCCAATGCTCAAATTCATATTCATAAGCACTCATGAACGTTGCAACAAACATTTGCTTATGTCTAATACTCTTTTAGACAATCCACACACCAATTCACGATAGTCTTCATTCATACCTACTTCCAACATATGAACGACTGTGGCCCGTTCGAATAATTTGACTGTTCTAAACCAATTAAATTATTCAGGAAGTCAAAACATGTAAAGTGAAACACAAGAATAATACTAATCCCATATGGCCTCAAACCTTTGAGTATAAATAAAACACCTTTTTATTTATCACCATATCAATTACTCATTATTTGTCGTTTCGGATAATCGACCTCTTACTTGAATTATTACACTTGTCTCATGCTCCTAGCATGCACACAATGTTTACCTATGGTTCTTTCTTTGTGAAATAGATCAAATTGAACACATTTCCAATCATTCTTATTTCACAACTCCAAATCCTTTTTTATAAGTGAAAGAATATCAAATTCTGGCTACTTATAGAATATGTTAGATTCTAACATTTTATGCAATGATCCTTTCGTAATATCACTACACCAAAGTCACAAAGACTATTGCCAATGAAATGACACAGTCCTCTATCGGAGATTGTTCCAAGACAATTACTTAGATATGATGTCTCTTATTCAAATTACATTCCTTTGAACATCCTTTTGCATAAAAGTTTCTAATCTAGACATAGATTCTGATTATTCAATTCCCAATATGGACACGCTTCCATATTTGCCATATGACAACTTATTCTTAACAGAATCTTATCTATTCGTAATGATGTCGATATGGTCCATCCAATGTGGAAACATTTCCATAATTTCCATATGAAAACTCATTCTTAATAGAATCTTTTCTATTCATAATAACATCGATATGGTCCATTGAATACCATGCTTCCAACTACTCATAAGCAACCAATCCTGTTCGAACTTTGGATTGTCCTTTGATAGTTGTTTAATTATTTTAGTCAAAACCGATTCTAGTCCCTTTTCCCTCTAAATGCGCTAGACATTTTGAAAATTTTAGAATGGTCAAACATTAAAGCATCTGCAATCAATCCTATACCCGAAGCGTATGGGACACGATGCATAATGTTTTATTTGCTATGTTCTCAAAATTTGAAGTGTGAAGAGGAATGTCGTAATCACAATCGACATTTTAAGAACACACTATGTATTTTTGACTAAATTTATTAACATTCCACAACCTAAGCCTTTATATTTGAAATGAAGCATAATATTCTCTCTCTTAATTATAGCAAAACAACTATTCCATCCTTACAACTTTGCAAAGAATGACTCTTGTTTTCTATAATTAATATTGCCAACTTGCAATACTTTCCTTAATAATCATACAATCATAACATTTATGCTCCCATTATCATGATGATTATTATAAAACATAACACTTATGCTCCCACTAGCTTTGACATGTATTCTGAAACAGCTTAACTTTCAGAAAAACAATACTTATTGAATTTCTTAAGTTCATGTTTCTAATACTTAGTGCTTTGATAATCTTTTATCAAGGCTTCTCGAACTTATACACCTTTGCCTTAGATAGTTCATATGTGTGTCTAAACACTTAAGACTAATTGCCAAACCTCACAATTCAAATTACGGAAAGGGATACCGTAACTATAATCGAATTCGAGAATGCAATTTTACAATCACTATCTTCTTAAAATCTTTCTTAGTGAAAGCATTTCCTCACAATCATTTTCATGAAGGAGGAAATCTTATGACACTTAGATTTAAACGGTGTATGTGTTCCTATCCATGTGAATTTGGTAAAACCAAAGTTTACGACAAAATCAAACTCATATGGACCGAAGTTTCTTAATCTTGATTTCTTGCCTTATGGTAGCACAGCTACCCACCATGGCTTCCAAGTAGTTAAGCAGTTCACCTTTGCCTATCAAAGCACTTTCCATTGATCAAAGTCCTTTCCTTTTATGCATTCAAACGAGAACTCATAGGACTCATATGCACAATTAACTCAATTGGAATGGCATAGAAAACAAAATAGTGCCAACACGATACATTGTAAACCTCAACTCGTGTGCTAGTGATGAATGATAAGGTTTATTTTGATTTGTTCTTGAAACCTTTCAAGACCATTAAGACTCCCACTGACTCCTTGACATATAAGATTCTCTTGTCAATAAACATTTCTTGACAAACAAATATTCAAGAGTTAGTGTAGTTTTTATCAAAACACTTCATAAATTGGTCCTAGTTGGCCTTTGTCTTATCCAAGACATCACAACTTTCCACATTTGATGAATGTTATAAACCTTCTTAATACTTTTCACTCATTGTTACAATCTTAACTTTAAGACTTGTTATTGGAACGAAGTATGATTGACCTTTTGATTTAACCAGTTCTTCAATTCTTGATTCCTCTTCTTAGACATACAATTGTGCTAAGACTCACTTAGAGGATCAATTAAGATATGGTTCTTAATAATTAAGACCTATCATAAAGCATAAAAGGTACTCTCCCTTCTTCTTAGAATGGATAAACTTTTATTTTTCTGCCTACTTGATTCTTCTCATTCGTTCTGCCATTGATTTAAACTTTTTCAATCAATTCATAATTACACTTAATCTTATAAGTATAATCATATTTACTAAACCTTTAGTAAATCATGACGAATATCTTTGTTATTCTTGTGGTGGACTTTGATCAACACACAACTTTGTATGCTCGATCTCCTAGTCCTTTCACTTGACACTTTGTCAACGAATTAGTCTAATTTCCAAATATGAAATTTCTCATTCATCATGCAACCAAGTTGCGTGATTCCAAATTTCTGTCCAATTGAAATTTAGGCGATGAGAAACTCTCCCTATTTGGTAAATTCTCGACATTTCCTTAAGAATCATATCCATTCGTTGAAGAAATATGTAAACATCAATTTTCATAATGATTTCATTGCAAGGAAATAAACAAACAAATAAATAAGTCAAACAAAATTTCTTTTATTTATAAAAGCAGCGGAAAACATTTGTCCTTACAATGCAAAATCCATTGAAAACTATGTAGTCGAATATTCCTAACAATTCTATCATAAATATATAAGCTCAAAATCTAATCTTCAAGTCCATGCGATCGAGATCCATTTCTTTGTGATTAGACTCATCTTGCTCTTTCATCAAGCTTCCTTTCTTTTTACCGATCCTGAAGCACAGCCATACTCTTTGACTCTCCTATCTTTGGAATCTTCAGGCTCTTGGGGCAGACTTCTATCCAACGCCCTTTCTCTTGGCAGCAAACGCAAGTCGCTTCTCTTAGAACGTCCTCGGAAGCATGGTCGATTGACTTTCCCAACAAATGTGCTCCATTGCTTCGCCAAATCATTTCTGATTCAGCAGCAATGAGAATGTAAGTTAGGTCAATGAGGTTATCGTCATGATCTATCATATAATACTTTCTTTTGAACTCATTATATGATTCAGGAAGTGACTGCAAAACCCAATTCACAGCTAACTCGTCCGGAAATGACACACCCAACATAATCAGCCTATCGACGTGTGATTTCATTCCTAGAATGTGGGTACACACGGATTTACGATCTTCATGTTTCATTTCCAGTAGGGCCTTGGTGATATTGAACCTTTCAATTCTTCGATCTTGTGGGTTAGGGCGAACAATTGGAGGAGGTGGAGGAAGTGAAGCATGATTTCTTGTTCCTCGATCGAATCGTGGAATACCATCTTCATGTGGAATGCTTGTTCCACGGGATTTGGGAAGACCATAGTTGTCGAACTTAGACATCTACAAAACGGGAGAAACAAATTCCAGTTAGTTGATTGATTGAGTCCTTAGTAAATCACCCAAATGAGATACTAAGGATAGGACCCAACACAATATGCTACAACCTAGAAAAGGGATGCCATAATCTAGTTGCAGAATATTTGAAGGTAAGTGAATGGCGATTCACTAATTTCCACCATAATAAACAAAAAAGAAATTTAAGTTTTAAATCTATGAAAACTCCTAGATCCTTTGAGATTCATTGAACATTTCAATGGCATGTTTAAATCTCGATATGCCCCTCTTGTTTGTGACTGGGATGCCGAGGATCACAAAGCGGGTGTGAATAACCATGCAAACTTACATGGTGCCTTCACATGTTACAATCACCTATTCGATGTGCCGGTAAACCACACACGCTCCACCGAACTATGACAAACACTGAGTCACCCTTTGCTACCTTTGCTTAGAACCATTTAGTGTGCCGGTAAACCACACACGCTCCACTAACGTCTTCGCAAGGGCACAAAGTGTAATTTCATGCAATTACACCAATTCACTTTTTCCTAAGTAACTAAGATTGGGAATTTGAAAAACATTTAGTTACTTTTGTACTTCATCATACTTATAATGGAAGGTTTCGTCCTATCCTACCTATTCGGCTAACGACTCTCCACTAGTCAAGAGTGCGGTGGGTAAGAGTGGATACCCATTCAATCACCATATTATAGGAAATTTCCTTAAACACCCTTTATAGACCAGCTTCGTGAATGAGGCCTAATAATGGTAAGACTAACTTTTACTCATACATATATATAATGTTAGACTTTTAATGTTATATATAGTATAGGGTATATTTTATACTTTTAAAATACTAGGTGGTCAAATTTAACAATTATACTTTTAATTCAATTAAATTGTAAACCTAAACTTTTATAGATTTATTAAACCACTTTTAATTATACACCTTAATTAATTAATAAAACCACAAGGGTGTGATTTGAACTTTTTCAAAACAATACTAAGGTTTTAGAATTTAACATTCCTAATTAAACCTTTTAATCAACTTTTAAATTCCAAAACTTGAGGGTAACTTTTGAAACATTTCAAAACATTAGGGTTTAGAATTTAAATATACATCACAATTAAACTATTAATCAAAATTTAAATTCCAAAACTTGAGGGCAAGTTTTGAAACCTTTTTCAAAACATTAGGGTTTTAACTATTCAAATTTCAAAACAACAAAACCTTTGGGTTCAAATTTAAAATATAAAACCTAAAGGGGAAAATATGAAACTTTTCATAACAACAAGGATCAAATAAAAAATAATCTAAAATTCACAGTTAATCACATAATTATCTATATTTGATTTATTTAATGATTTCTTGCAAAACAATTTACCAATTTAATCAAAATAATTAATTAATTATCACATAAGGAAACAATTATTTTATTAATTGATAAATATCTTCAATTAGATCAACAATATAGTCAAATATATCATAAAATCAGATTAATATTGATCTAATATGATAAGGTAACTATCCCAAAGCAAAAACAGCAAGAAATCCCGAGATATGCTCCATCTGACGAGTTGACTCGTCGAGTCTGCATGGACTCGACGAGTTCAGCTATGGACTCGGCGAGTCCAGCCTCCAGAAACCAAAAAATCAAAATTTTCAAACATGTATAGCATCAATACAATAGGAACCAGTCTAGGCTCTGATACCACTGATGAGTTTTGGTCATAAGAGCATCCTATGTGCTCATACAAACCCTAATGCTTGGATCTAGGTTTCTCTATTGTACATGCACGTTATCCTAGACTATAAACCCTAATTCTAGCATTCAAGTAATCATATTAACATGAGAATAGGTTTAAGACCATACCTTGATTGTTATGTAGCAATAACAATCCCAATTCCTCCTTATATTAACTTTAGAAAGCTTAGAGTCACAAATGTCACTCCTCTAATGGTTCACAAACACCATAAGCAAGAGAATGAAGAGGAGAGAGGATGGAGGCTGCCCAAAACCGTCTACAAACCCTAGAGAAGTCTTAGCCACGTTTTTGGGTCATAAGGGTCTTATATATAGTAAGGCTATTAAGGTTATCTAACAAGGAAACCCTAAATTGGATGCTTAAGCCCTAAGCAACCCATGGAGCCCTTTCCTCAAGGCCTTGGACGATTTCATATGGGCTTCCCCATAGAATTCGTCCACCTTATAATATAAGGCAATCCATGGCCCAAATTGCAATTATCTTATAATTACAATTCCAGTCCCTTAAGTTTAATTAATCTCTTTTAGTCACAAAACTAATTACTAATTAATTATTAACTAATATTAATTAAACAATATGATTTCTCCTTTAATATATTATTCTCATAATATATTAATAAATCATATTTAATCCTTTATCTCCATAATTCATCCTATCAAGTTGCTTTGGTGAAGGCAACCCAAAAGGACCATGCACCATTGGGTCAAGTACATACCAAAATAGTTATGGACTTAGACACTAATCCAACAAGTACTTCTAAGGATTCGAGACGTGAAGTACTGGATGGATATTACTAAGTTTTAAGGATTGCCGAAATTTGTAAGTTACGAAATTGATTCTACAACAATCACGAAGGGTCTAATGTATCACGTGGGAAGTATCTTACACTTTTCAAAGCATATCATGCTTTTCTGGGATAAAGCCTTCAACAGAACACACGCTCCAACAGGAAAGCACATCTTCATGGAGCCGAGTATCTAAGGGTCTGATGGCTTTTAGAAGAAACTTATGGGTAGGTCTATGATAATAGTCGATGGGACCCAAGAATTGATAGGTTTATGTGGGTATTCCGGTGCCGACTAATTCCCTATCGCCTTAGCTTTTGGAAATGTTCATGAGTACGACTGTTTTGCTTAGCTACATGATCGAGGAAAGTGATTTGACCGAAGGATACCACTACTAACTCGTAGTGATCATACCAATCCTTGGTCACCGTCTTGGACACGTCATTCTTACTGAGGTTCGGTTACGAGGTGGTTCCAGAGATTAGGCCGGTGCGAGACTAGACTAGATGTTCGGAAGGAATTCTAGGGAATCTTTTGGGAAAGAAATTTAGGGAAAAGAGTCGCAGACTTCTCGTTTCCCAATGATCACAAGAACGAGGGATGCGTGGCAATTCTTATCAGGAAAACTTTTCGAGTTTTAAAGTATGAAATGATATGAAAGTTTGATGTCGAAGATCACGAGAGTCGGGTCGGGGGAAAGATCTAGACGGGCGACCCTTTTGAAACCAAGAATAACAACATGAATGAGACTCAGTCATTTCATGTCAAACATAGCATCAAAGCATTTCGTGAAAAGTTTCCCATTTAATCGAATGGAACAGAATCATTCTCCGGACTGAGAATACAATCTATAGGTACGAAGTTAGTGTTCTCTGTCTCACTGGTTAGCCGTCTCGATGGTACACAATTTCGATTACAAACGAAAGATTAAGTTTAGATAGGTGTTCGAATAGATAGATAACAGGTTACCCTTCTGGTATGAGAATTGAAAAGAGTTGAGGCATAAGAGTTGTCAAAAAAAAAGTATACCTGCGGCGACAGTGGGATCAGCGGTTGTCTCCCCTCGTCCTATTGCTAGGACTCTTCCAGCGTTGACCGTTGTTGCTGCCATGGGGTAATTTCTTTTGAAGTGTCCTACTTCGCCACAATTGTAGCAGGCTGGACTGATTCCCGTTCCGGATGATTGGTTTGTTGATTTGGCTGGTTTTCTGCAGGTCCGAGCAAGATGGCCTTTTTTGCCACAGTGTCACAGATCCTTTCATGACATGGACGAGGGATATGGTGATGGTAGCTGCACTTACCGCACCAAGGAAGGGTACCGGTGTATCCACCGGTAGGAGTTTGGGTTGTAGATCCAATGGCAGTGACGACAGCAGGGACAGTAGCAGCGTGGACTTCTATTGTTTGCTATTTCTTAGAAGATTCCTGTGTAGTTTAGGCCTTCCGCTTGTTCCAAAATTTCTTTTTACTTCCACCACTACTCTTAGTTAGTTCAGGAGTGGTAACCTCCTCATCAGAGTTGTCTTCGTGGTCGATCAGAATTTACGCAAGGAATTTGGCGCTAACGTAGGTGTCCGGCCTCGCAGCCAAGACATTCCCTTTTGTTGGCTGGGTCAATCCCCAAATGAATCTCTCAATCTTTTTACTCTCCGGGGTAACCATTCCCAGACAGAGTAATGCCAGGTCATCGAATCTTGAAGTATAAGTGGCTATGTCGGAACCCTTCTTCTTAAGGTTCCAGAGTTCGTGTTCTAGCTTCTGTATTTCGCCCCGAGGGAAATACTCTGCAAGCAGAATCTCCTTCATAGCTTCCCAACCCATAGCATTTGCTATAGGTAGAGTTAAGGATTTGACTCGGCCGTTCCACCAAGTTAGGGCTTTGTCAAGGAAGGTTCAGGCGGCGAACTTAACTTTGTCAGACTCCGAACAGGCACATATTTCGAAGATTGATTCGATTTTCTCAAACCATCGTGTTAGGGAAATGACACCTCTAGTGCCATCAAAGGATGTGGGTTTCGCGTTCATGAATTCTTTATAGGAACCCCCTCTTCGGTGTCCCTGGCCATCTTCTGGATTTTGGTGATGGGGACCACCTCCTGAGCCACCGGGGTTCATTTGCGACATGGCTGCCACCATTGTGGCAGTCAGAACTGTCTGAAGTGATGCAAGATCAAATTGAGGAGGAGGTGGTGGTGGAGGAGGATTGTTGTTGTTCTTCGAGTTGGGCCTCTTTCTTGGAGGCATCGTGATCTAGAAAGATCAGGAAAGAGAGGATCATAAGTCCTCTGAATTGAATCAAGAGATATGGAACAGAGGATATCTTATCAAGACAGATATAGCATTATATCAAGCAATAAAGCAGGAAAGAGTTATCAAGACAGAACATTTTATCGCTAGAGGAATGATCAAGTAACAACGCGTATACGAGGATTTTCTACAAAGGATTGGCTCGAGAAATACTTCCATAGTACTTCTTGTCTCATTGCAACGACGACTCATTGTTTGGGTATTGGGTAAGTTTTAGGCATGCCGCACACCACAGTCACTCCCAAGCACATGTTGGCCGTGTCTCGAATGAATATAGTTGGCCAGGCTATATTGATCCTAGACACGACTACATAACTGCCCAGGTTTAACCGTAGTACACAACACCCAATTACTTATGTTCTGTTCTACTTGTAGTTACGGATCACGACGGTTTGGTATACTTGTATACTTTTGAAAATACTTGTAGTTTGAAGATACTTTTAATTCAGAGCACTTAGGCCCCTTAGTATTTATAGTTTTATACCATGTAAGGTTTGGTATACTCCATTCACTATAAACAAGGGCTCTGATACCAATCTATCACACCCCGAAAACCGAAGGCGGAAACATTTTCAGGGCGGACTCCACGTTGAGTATCAAATCCAGTGCACATAGTAAGTAAAGTAAACAACCATTACATTACATATAGAAATTTATATTTGTTTCAAAAGTAAAGTAGTACAAGTGATATACATATGCATCATATTAACAAAAGTAAAGACGAGATCTTCAGTACGCTCCATCTTCTCCAAAAGAATCGCTGGGTACCTGTATATCGCGGACCTGAGAATACAAGCGGTTTGAATGTCAGCATAAAGCTGGTGAGTTCATAAGATGTTTGTTTTCTGAAAAATGTACCAGTTTCCTTTAGTTTTCCAAAGAGGTTTGTGATCCAAGAAAATCCCATATTTTCTTATTTAAAGTTAGTTTGATTATCTCTTGTTACTAATTCGTTTATGTGTCGTGTTTTACTCCAGGAAAATCCCATATTTTCCTAAATGCAAGACCGGTGGAATATCACAGAGTATAGTTTAATACATAAAACTATATATTGAGAATCATGGGATTACTTTCCCGAACTAGATATAAATTAGTTTGATATACGTGAACTATAGATGGAAAGTAGTTTGAAAACCATGGGACTCACATCCCGTACTAAGTACAAGACAGTTTGATATTCATGGAAATATAGATTGAAAACCATGGGACTACCATCCCGTACTAGATACAATATAGTTTTATATTCATGGAAATATAGATTGAAAACCATGGGACTACTGTCCTGTACTAGATACAATATAGTTTGATATTCATGGAAATATAGATTGAAAACCATGGGACTACCATCCTAAACTAAATCTAGATTCAAAATCATGGGATTATCATCCTGTATTAGATATAGTTTCAAAACCATGGGACTATCATCCCGTACAAGATATACATTGAAATCATGGGATTACTATCCCGTACTAGATATAAGTTAAAGACCATGGGACTACCATCCCGTACAAGATATATACATTGAAATCATGGGAATAACATCCCGCACTAGATACAAGATCAATAGACTAAAAACCATGGGACTACCATCTCGTACTTGATATGGAAACTATAGATAGAAAGTAGATATGGAATCGAAACAAAGTCAAAACCAAACCCAAAGCGATACTGTGAATAAATTTATATTAATACGTATTGTGAATCGGGTAACCATGCTGATACAACAAAGAGACCTCCTTGACGCTCGTCAGACGTCGGACGATATCCAGAAATTTGTCACCCTAGGCGTGCCCGCCTAACTGTAGCTAGCAGTTAAGGTGTGAGATTGTCAGTCCCGAATAGATCTATTCACTAATTCCTCTCTCTCCCTCCAGGAGACTCTGGTTACAATTCCGGGGAGGATTTACTGATAACCCAAAGGGTAATGACGAAACTCACAAGCTAGTACTAAATTATTCACAGGGTTCTCATACGATATCAAACATACAAAAGATTATGAAACATATTACATACAATGAAACTATCTGGCAATACATTCAAACGAAACGGAGATAAACTGAATCATACATAGTTTATCTAATAACTTTATATATACATATACATGATTTAACGAGAACTAAAGAACCCCAAATTATTCCCATAATAATTTGATTAGTTAGATTATTTCCTTAACTGAAATTCATTGAGTTGTGGTTGATAAATCATCCCTTATGCTCAGCATAATACACAAGGGGTAAAGATATTTATAAATTTTTCTAGATATTTATTGAAATAAATCAGTGTAATTTTTTGAAAACATTTGTAATTTGCTTGTATTCCCCCCTGAAAACATTGAAAAACCACTGAAAAAGGGTAGGGGTATGAACTCACCAATCGCGAAATGTGTCGGTTTGGATGCTAAACGTCGTTTCTGAGTTTGCAAATGCACGAGGTTCCTATGAATTATGAAAAGATACACATTTGTATCTAATTAGGACTTAGATTATTTATTTGCTAGGGACAAACACTTCTAGATGCGGAAACACCTCATTACAAGTGTTTGGAAGGACCCGGGTGGCGTTTGAAGTCACATAAGGCTAGGATATGGAGTTTACTCTTCAAGAGTAAACTCTCACAAGAGATTTCAGCCCTAATGACCTGCTCCCCATGAGTTTACAGCCGTAAACTCATGGTGGGGTGTTTTATGATGCAAAATGGCTTCATAACACTCGGGAATAATTGCTAGACTTGGGTTTTTGGCTTTGGAATGGATTATAACACACATAGGGACCATTTATTGGAGTTTACAGCTGTAAACTTGGAGTTTACAGCTGTAAACTCCCCCACACATAGAATCCTTAATGTTTTGGTCCTTAAACAATCACATGTGATTCTAATGATTTTTCCCAAGCCTTGTATGAATTTTTAAGGGACTTTTGGCATGCTTTTAGGAGTTTACGGCCCATGAACACCCTCATGGTCGTGAACTCTTATAAATGGGTGATTTTATATGTTTTAAGGTCCAATACTTGTTTGTAAACACTTCTAGAATTTATCCCAAGGCTTTAGGTGTGTTAAAGTGGCATTTTAACACATTTAGAGGAGTTTACTCCCCATATTAATGAGTTTACGGCCCAAGAAAGTTCTTGGCAAGTAAACTTATGTTTACTCCTCTAAATTAATGTTCAAGGTGTTCCAAGGACAATTCCATAATTCTACAAGTCGTATCTAAGCCTTGTTGGTGTTTTGGAAGGGTTTAAGGGCTTAAAAACCCCCTTAATATGTGTTTACTCTCCATGATATGGAGTTTACGGCCCAAGCTTGTTCTTGGGCAGTAAAATCATGTTTACTCTTCAAAAATTATGATTAGGGTGTTCTAAGTCCGAATTGGTAGGCCATATAGTCGAATCTAAGTCCCAAAATTGTTTAGGACGGGTTTAAAGGCATAAAACCCCTCTTATTTTGAGTTTATGGCCCACGCATGCTCCTTGGCCGTAAACTCATGTTTGAGGTCCAAAATCAAAGTTTAAGTTCGGATTTGAAGGCAAATGAGGTTGTACAACAAGTTAGGGAAGGTACCTTGGTGATTAGAAGCCTTAAATTTGAGATTTTGGACCCTTAAACTTGAATTTAGGAGAGAGGTTAGAGAGAGAGTAGTGAGAGAGGGAAAAAGATTCAAATGATAGCTTGAACATGTTTAAATAGGTCCCAAAACCTGGACACGGTGGAATTCTATCCGATACCGACACTAAACAGAGCTTTTGGTCGCACCCGATTAAGTTATCGTAACCCGGCGGGAACGTTTCTAAACTTTTTGAAATAAACATTTTGGGCTAATTTCATGAGTTCCTAAGGGGTTTGGACACTCATTAGATTATAATAAACATATAATTTTAAATAATTTAACCCAAAACAAAAACGGAACGAATTGATAAACGGCGAATTTTTACGGGTAGAATGGGTTTTCGACGATGGAAAACTTCGGGTTGTTACATGGAATTACGCTCAACATACTCCCCAGATTCACTATTTCTACTCATTTGGTCTTAATCAGGTAAGACATTGACTCAAATCACAGATCTCGATTCCCTAATAGCCCTTACTCCATAAAGTCAGTGACTTTAAGCCTTTGCATGGCTGATATGTTCACAAACACCCAAAACACTCACTCTCTTAACTCAAGATGCTCATAACTCATGTATGGCTTGATTCCAATGTCCAAGGCTTGATTTTAATAACACAACACTAGTAAATACACTTAAATGGGGTTGGTCATAGTCTTTAGAGCTCAATAACTCATAAGGTTTCCAACTTTGGGACAAAAGCCCTAAAATACTCTAATATGAAGCTCAAAACAAAAGAGAGTAAGAAAACTTGGAGGTTTATACCTCATAATGAAGCTCCCAACTCAGATATGCTCAGATCTAAGGCTTGTACTTTCATTCCTTCTTCTCCAAAGCTCCTTATTTACTCCAAGAACACACAAAATAACTTAAGGCTCTCAAATGGACACACACAAGCTCAAGAACAAGGATTAGGGTTTAAGAGGGTTTATTGACTGAGGATGGTGGCAAGGAATGAGGCCATCTGTGACATCCTCATTTTCACAGTCAGAAAAGACCGATTTTGTTTATGCTTTATGAAAATCAGAGTACCTCTTTTAATAAAAATGTTGCGGAATTTATTCCCAGAAAAAAACACGATAAATATGTTATCAAAGCATTTTCGAGGAAATGTATTTTATTCATTTTAAAACATTTGGGATGTCATCATCAATCCACAAACATAAGCAAAAACAGAACTTACATTCATTTACACTAGTGATATATATCTTCTTAATATCTTAGTGTAATGTCAGTTCATATCGACACCTATGATATAAATAAACTGAGTAGGTCAGGTTGGGAAACCTGGTGAGTACATAGGGTTTTCAACCCACAATAATATAATTATTATGTTTAAACAATCAAACAGCCAACCCAATTACCCCTCCCCATTATCTTATTTAGTCTTAAGGATCTACCATAAGAATCAGCTATTCCTCATTCATTCATTCCTAAGGATCATCCTAAGGAATCGGCACGAAGTCTATCATTGCCACAGTTTACACATTGGGCATTAAGTCTGCATAGTTGCCTAGGGCTTAGGTACTAAGTTTGCATAGTTGCCAGGGTATAGGCACTAAGTTTGCATAGTTGCCAGGGTTTAGGCATCAAGTCTGCATGATCACCAAGGTTTAGGTATCAACTATGCATGATCACCAACGTTTAGGCACCAAGTCTACATGGATGCCAGGGTTTAGAGTACACCGGGTTAACACATCGTTCACAACACCTACAGGTTGCGAGCCTGCTAGTGTTCCACTTGACTGTCTAGAATAGTATGGGGTTGTCATCCATACTCTGCTGAATGATGGGGCCATCATTTGGAAAAGGCTTCTCACATTGTCCACCTCTCACCCTCACCTTGTGGTCTATAACACCTCTTAACTCATCATCCAACTCATATTCCATCTATTACATCTACCCATGTCTTACCCCAACATTATCGTAGATATAAAATACATATATACTGTTTAAATCATTTAAAACATGGATAAAATCATTCATCTAGCATAGACAACAAGTACTCAGATAATATGCACACATAGCACGCAATTTATATAAAATATTTCATATCTATGTGTAAGATGAAAGGGACCATGCACTCACTTGAGAAGGTGGTGACTCAGTAGTCGGACAGCACTTCGTTTACTTTAAAATAATTTTCTCCGACGAAACCTAGTATTATTACCACTAGATTTTAGTCTAATATTTACCGTGACTAATTATTAGTCTTATTATTATTATTATATAACCATTTAAACAATACTTTCCAACCACTATGTACAGACAGGGGTCAGACATAAAACACTGGAGGGCAGGACCATTTTGGCGTATAGTACTTCTGAAATCCAACAACCCTATGTGGCCCTTTAAACCAGATTCTCCGTACCGCGAGTAATTAAAAAGATATTATAACGACACTTATATAAGTCATAATAATAGCTCAAATATTTATTATAAGTTCATAATAACAATATTAATGTTAAATATAAGCTATATTAAAATACGGTAAGCATAACTTACTTACAATGAGATTTTAGCCAAGAGTCGGGCTCTGCAGGGGCAGAACTTCGTCGTTGAATCTTTCTAAGAAAGATTCATGCAGCGCTTCAGCGCTCACCTTACTATACTAAAAACTACAGAAAGAGAAGTCGAATCATGAGGGACCGAAATGCTCGGGGAATAAGGAGAGAAATACTCTTGAATCAAGAGAATGGTGCAAGAAATATGAGAGCCCAAGGCTCTTATTTATACTAATTGAATTTTCAAAAACTACCCTCCATAATTACTTAATGACCTTTTATTATATAAACAACTAAACACACCTCTATAATACTATTTTAAATGGATTTAATGATATTTGTACTAAACTAATGTCGGAAGAACTCAACATTAATCTTATAATGACCGCATCGTCGATACCTTTCTAATGATATATACATATGTATATATATGTGTACGTATATATGATTTATACTTTATTTTAATATGTAAATATGCTATTATAATTTGTAACTCATTCATATGAACTCCATTTTTGATGTTCTTTATATCCACGCGTAGGTGGAGACGTATTCTACAACTTTCGTTTATACTTCGTCGGCTAATTTTGACTTTATTTTTAAAGTTATATTTTTAATAGGCCGGGACATGATTGGTCCGTTAAAATATCATAACTTCTTTATTTGATGTCAATTTTTGTCGTTCTTGTTATCGTTAAGCTACTAATAAGAAGATCTTCGATTCTCGTTTAGGTTGTGTCGGATAAAAACCGCTCAATCTAATACTCGAACTTCGGGTTGTACACCGCTAAGCCGAAACTTCGAAAAATCATAACTTCCTCAAAAGAAGTCAGATTTAGGCGTTCTTTTTATGGACGCTCTCAGGTTAACATATTCTACGACTTTCATTTAGATTACTAAGTCTAAAAGAAGCTCTATCATAAATTCACTATTTACGTCTTCGTGATGCAGTGTTGGTTCCGTGCTAAACTTCGACGAGTCATAACTTCTTCATTATAACTCGGATTTTGGCGCTCTTTATATGTACGGAACCCTTGAGATATATTCTACAACTTGGTTAAGATTATTTGTTCTAAATAACCTTTTGTCGAAAAGTTTCGACCCCTATTATCTCTAAATTGACTAGCCCGGATCTACGGTTGTTACAATTATCTCCCTTTAGGATGAGTACGTCCCGGAATCATCAACGAAACAGGACTCACATGATGACTCCATACATTATCTCTTCATCCTAAGTAATAACCGTAACTTTGATGTTTCTTCGAATGAGTATCTAACTATAAGACTTCCTGACTGAAGGTGGTGCCCGATCTTAGACCCTCTCTCTATCTCACGTTATACTTCCAAATCATTATCTTCATGGTGCGATCTCGATCTTTATTGGATACTCCTTCTTTTACAAACTTGAGATAAGTTTCTTCCTTCGATTATCATAATAGACCGATGGGTCATGTTCTAATGACCTCCCATCGCATGATGCATCACTTGGACTCAGGTCTTTTAGAGTCAAATTCCATAACAAACTATACCTTCCTTCATGTTCTAACCATATCTTAAAAGGTAGAATTTCTAGCTACAAGAAACCTTTAGTGATACCTATACTGATCGTTTTTTTTTCAATTTTTCGTCTTAAGTTAGACGCTACATCGAACTTGATTCTCTAAACCACATAAGATACTCAACGTAATCGGACTTAATTTGATATGACCACTAGGGTCAGAATAACAATCATCTTCTTAGTCATTACCGAAATGATGGTAATGACATACTTGAATAAAATGAAATCAGTTACTAGCTTCTTGGTAACCTTGTGACTTTCCCTGATCCAAGCGCGAGTCCTGTGCTTCTGGTAGTATATGCATCTACTACCTTTCACACCTACTCATACTCGTCCCAAGTATTATCTCGCAGTCCCCAAGTCCTAAAATCACGAAACAATTTAACACATATGAGTGTGTCCAAATAATCATAAAAATTTCTCTAGACTCTACTAGGACTTCTTCCATGCATATCTTCATTCATCAATTCTGCTTCAACTTGGTTAGTGATGGACATTCTGGATGATAGGAAAACTTTAGGAATTACATCAATCATTCTATCAACCCTCCAATCAAATGTGTACATTTAGATGTACCCTACTTCTATAGACGTACTGCTATTTTATCAGACGTATTCTAAAGGCAAGATACCTCTCTTATTATATCTTCTTATAGGTATTATTCAGTATCGTAAGCCGTCTCTTTTCCTCTATTTTCTCAGTTTATCATGGTTCGCATCACTTCCTGAACTTCTTCCATTGTGATAGGTTTGGGTGTAGGCGCAACGACCGATGCATGACCCATCACATTCTTAGGCTCAGTTTGTCATCTTCCTCTTGTTTTGTACACCCAAGCAGACGTTCGGTGTACCGAGACGAGAATTTAAAATATGAAATATCTTATTTACGATAGACGTATAAATCTCCTTATTACTCTGAAACGTTACATGCTAGTTCTAATATCGTAATCATACGCTTAGAATCCTGAACACATAATGTTTCCAGATCCGGTCAGCAACAGACCGTAGATCCGAACAAATAACAACATATAAGGCATTTTTAGAGCTATAACATAAATCATTTAGCACATAAAACATTTTAGGCATTTTCGTAAAATAAACTAGTGCTCGTGTCTAAATTATAGCAGATACTCATCTCATAATCATCGCTTAGCATTCTAAGTTTAAGTCTAGAAATAAATCCTTATTCCTAGTTCACTTAAACTAATGCTCTGATACCAACTGTGACATCCCCATTTTCACGGCTAGAAAAGACCGATTTTGTTTATGCTTTATGAAAATCAGAGTACCTCTTTTAATAAAAATGTTGCGAAATTTATTCCCAGAAAAAAACATGACACATACGTTATCAAAGCATTTCCGAAGAAACGTATTTTATTCATTTTAAAACATTTGGGATGCCATCATCAATACAGAAACATAAGCATAAACAGAACTTTCATTCATTTACACTAGTGATCTGTATCTTGTTAATCTCTCAGTGTAATGTCACTTCATATCGACACCTATGATATAAATAAACTGAGTGAGTCAGGTTGGGAAACCTGGTGAGTACATAGGGTTTTCAACCCATAATAACATAATTATTATGTTTAAACAATCAAACATCCAAGCCAATTACCCCTCCCCGTTGTCTTCTTTAGTCTTAAGGATCTACCTTAAGAATCAGCTATTCCTCGTTCATTCATTCCTAAGGATCATCCTAAGGAATCGGCACGAAGTCTATCGTTGCCACAGATTACACAACGGGCACTAAGTCTGCATAGTTGCCTAGGGCTTAGGCACTAAGTCTGCATAGTCATTAGGGTTTAGGCACTAAGTCTGCATAGTCTCCATGGTTTAGGCATCAAGTCTGCATGATCACCAAGGTTTAGGTATCAAGTCTGCATGATCACCAAGGTTTAGGCATCAAGTCTGCATGATCACCAAGGTTTAGACACCAAGTCTGCATGGACGCCAGGGTTTAGAGTACACCGGGTGAACACATTGTTCACAACACCTACAGGTTGCGAGTCTGCTAGTGTTCCATTGGACTATCTAGAATAGTCCGAGGTTGTCATCCATACTCTGCTGAATGACAGGGACATCATTTAGAAAAGGCTTCTCACAACCTCCACCTCTCACCCTTACCTCGTGGTCTATAACACCTCCTAACTCATCATCCAACTCATATTACATCTATTACATCTACCCATGTTTTACCCCAACATTATCGTAGATATAAAATACATATACCGTTTAAATCATTTAAAACATGTATAAAATTGTTCATCTAGCATAGACAGCAAGTGCTCAGATAATATGCACACATAGCATGCAATTTATATAAAATACTTCATATCTATGTGTAAGATGAAAGGGACCATGCACTCACTTGAGAAGGTGGTTACTCGGTACTCAGACAACACTTCGTTTACTTTAAAATAATTTCCTTCGACGAAACCTAGTATTATTACCACTAGATTTTAGTCTAATATTTACCGTGACTAATTATTAGTCTTATTATTATTATTATATAAGCTTTAAACAATACTTTCCAACCACTATGTACAGACAGGGGTCAGACATAAAACACCGGAGGGCAGGACCATTTTGGCATATAGCACTTCTGAAATCCAACAACCCTATGCGGCCCTTTAAACCAGATTCTCCGTACCGCGAGTAATTAAAAAGATATTATAAAGACACTTATATATGTCATAATAATAGCTCAAATATTTATTATAAGTTCATAATAACAATATTAATGTTAAATATAAGCTATATTAAAATACGGTAAACATAACTTACTTACAATGGGATCTTAGCTAGGAGTCGGGCTCTGCAGGGGCAGAACTTCGTCGTTGAATCTTTCTAAGAAAGATTCATGCAGCGCTTCAGCGCTCACCTTACTATACTAAAAACTACAGAAAGAGAAGTTGAATCATGAGGGACCGAAATGCTCGGGGAATAAGGAGAGAAATACTCTTGAATCAAGAGAATGGTGCAAGAAATATGAGAGCCCAAGGCTTTTATTTATACTAATTGAATTTTCAAAAACTACCCTCCATAATTACTTAATGACCTTTTATTATATAAACAACTAAACACACCTCTATAATACTATTTTAAATGGATTTAATGATATTTGTACTAAACTAATGTCGGAAGAACTCAACATTAGTCTTATAATGACCGCATCGTCGATACCTTTCTAATGATATATACATATGTATATATATGTGTACGTATATATGATTTATACTATATTTTTGATGAGATTATAGAGTCTTTTAATCTATAGAGATCGATTAGATCTTGAACAAGTAAATAAACAATGACGGTTCAAACACAGTAAAATAATAGAACAAGATTGAATCAAACGAGTTGAATGATTAAAACAAAATCCTCAGAAGAGCTCGATCAAGAACATCAACTGTAGAGGATTGGAAGGTTACAAGTATTATCAAATAAACCTTTAGTCGTCTGGAAAATATCGTATTCTCAGATCTCTCAAACCTTAACCTAATATGCATGCAAGCATAAGCTTATATACAAAGCATATAAGACATACGGTTGGACAGGCCCAAACTGTAATACAAAGAAATAAAAACAAACGAGCCCAAAAGACGCAATCTTCTAAGCCCAACAATCTCCCCCTTTGCGTCAATTTGGGGCGAGATGTTCAGTCTGTCTTCAAAGTAGATGGCTTCTTTACCGTTTGAAAAATTTTCGGTATCAAAGCTAGAATATGATGCCTGAAGGTAATATACCAACGAAGCATATCTGTAAAGTTCTTCTTATCTGCTGTTGAGTTCTGTTTGCATCGGTGAATGATATTGATGATGTGCTCCAGACACTCTGTAGAGAACAGATGCTTGTCTACCAACGCAAACAGAAATTTGTGCTTATCCCCCCTTGTGAACATAACTGTCAGATTGGAAGAATCAATCTGCCCCAACTTCATTTTATGGACATCTCCGGTTTTGGAAGTGGGCTTGACAGTCGGTTTCTTATTCATCACCTTTGCTATTTCCTGATCCATAGTGGCTAGCTCATGGACATAGGAAGCCAACATTCTTTTAAGATGAGAAAGAATTGGTTCATATTCTCTCTGGTTGGAGAGAAGAATGTTGTATAGCAAGATCCAATCGTGGGGGTTCAGACTGGGAAGATCTGCCAGAGAAATAAGATGTTTGGTGTTGGCAGTTCCTCTGTTGATTTTGAAATTGACGTTTACAAATTTCCCAGCCTGGGTTGGTTTCAGTACCTTGACTCTTATAATTTTCTGGGCACTCCAAGTCAAGTACTGAGGTTGACCGAATTTCAGATAGAAATCGATAAGCTCCCTGTCAACCTTCGGGTTCGGATGAGGGACGTTTGCAGTGACATCAAAGCAGTGAAAAGTGAAGGCTTTACGCGTAATGGGCATGTCGAACTGCGAGTCTTTGGAGTTTTCACACTCAAAAGATGCAATCGGTTCCAACCAATAAATAGAAGGAAACTCAATTGCTTGAGTGATGAGTGTGTCTCTGTCCCAATCTGGGAACAGAGTCTTTTTAGCTTGAATTGCCTCCTCATCCTCCCGGATTTTCCTTTCTCTGGCTTCTGCCTCACGAGCTATCTTCAATGTTTCATCAAGCTCTCTGTCCCGTTTCTTGCGTTGAAGAGCTTCAGTAATGGTTTCATCTGATTCTGATTCGCTCTCAACTAGGACATGTTTACCAGAACCCGAAGCTACATTACCCTTCGGTTCTTGTTTGGACATACCTTCCTCTCCCCCTTGTCTCGGAAGAACATGCTTCTCCGAGACACCCTTCATTTCACTTAGGATAGTGATCGCCGGAAGGAGTTTCGCCTGGAGATGCTGACGAATAGTGAGGGTTAGGAAGGGATCATGGGAGTCAAGAACACCGGTTAACATATTTTTAACGTCACCAGCGCAACTCTGAAGAACTGCCCGTTGAGTTTGAAGTAAAGTGATTTCTTGTTGTGCCTGGGCCAGTTGAACTTTCTGTAAGTCAATAATTGCCTGGTGCTTGATAACTTCTTCCTTTAGGGTGCTCTCGGCTGCTAAAGAGGCAAAACGTGAATCCAAAGATTTGAGAATTGAAGTGGATTCAGTTTTGAGGTCAGCACGTAGAGTCTCAAATTTCCTAGTTTCTCCCTGAAGGGTGGCTGCGAACGAGTCTACTGACGCTTGAAATTTGGAAGCATTTGAATCAGCATGAGCCTTGAGAGAATCAAGAAAGATCTGAGTTGTATGAACAACCTCAGAAACTTCCTTAGTGGCTTTGGAGCATGAGGCTGCTGAATTGTCTACAGCGGCAGTAGAGCGATCCAAGGCTTCGGTGTAAGTCTGGATTGCTGACTCGATGAAAGCCTTCAGCACAGCACCCCCATATGCTTTACTGTCAGCCAGCAGACTGTCGAGTTTTGCGTGAATCTCTTGAAGTTGCTGACTTGACACAGGGGTATCTGTATCGGTGTCGGTAGGGATCCGGTAAGGGCTGTAATAGATGGAATCAAATTCATCATCATCACCCCCTAGGGTAGCACCGGAGTTGGAAGATGGAGAAGGGGAGGATTGAAGGTTGATGACCGGGGTTTCAACCACAGAAGCAGCCCCCGTATCAGATACGTTGACCGTTACTGGTGGTTGGGTTGTGGTTATGGTGATAGATTCTGTGATAATAGGTTGGGAGATAGAAGATAAAGGTTGAGAAATGGTGAAAGGAATAGTGGTTTCGGTTGTGGTTTGGGAAATTGATGTTGGAACAGAACTTGAGATGTTCTGTTTGGGTGATTGGGTTGGGGTTGAAAATTTTGGGGAAGTAGGAGGAGAAGGAGATTTGGTAATTTGGGGAGATTTAGGTGGGGTAGGTGAGTTTTGTGGAGACGAAACGGGTGTAGTCTCGGGTTGAGGATTAACGTCTGGTGGGGTAGGTGAGTTTTGTGGAGACGAAACGGGTGCAGTTTCGGGTTGAGGATCAACATCTTCTGTTTCGGATGGTGCATTCTGTTTTGATTCAGAAGGAGATCCTTTGGCTCTTTTAGCCATCTTCTTGACCTTTTTCGATCTCGGCTGAGAAGGTGCCTCTGCCTCGGATTTGCGTTTGGAGGACCTTCTCTTTTTCTCCTTTTGGGGTGCGGGTTCCTTCATCTCAGCCTTCTCCTTTTTGCTCGCTCTTTTGCCCCGGTTAGCAGGCTGATCCAGAGCCTCAAGAGCTGCACGTTGTTCCTCGGAAAGAACCCTAGGAGGCAGGGGGGTTCTGGAGCTGTAGTCCGCCATAATCTTGCTGTGGGGCGTGACACATCTGTACATGGACTCAGGGATTAGTCCATAGTGGAGGAACTTACTTGGATCTGAGAGAATGATTTTCTTGGTGTGGTATGTGGCAATTGAAGCCATAAGAACATCCTTCATGACAGGGATGTCAAGAGAATCAATGGCTCTCCTGGTGATGAGGGTCCAAAACCTGGCGCCTGAAATTTCTGAGTGCCTTGTGGTAGAGTTGAGACTCTGAACCACTTGAGACCAGAGAATCGACCCATAGTCCAGATTGATCCCGTTGTAAAGCCCATACAACATTGTGAGAAATCCTTTGCTAGTGGTGTCGGAACCACCACATCGCTCCGCTAAACCCTTAATTAAAAGGGTAAGCAATCCATTCCACTGAGATGGAAGACACGATTTCTTGACTTTGCCAACAGATGTTAGAACATCTGTATGCCCCATCTCGTACATCATCTTAAAGATTTGGGCGGTTGTGATGAAGTCTGGTGAAATAACAGAAGCATCTACGGCAAGCCCTAGAAGAGAGCAAAACCGTGCTTTGGAAACGGAAGTCTTCTTGTCGTGAATAGAGAAGTAGATACGGTCTTTGTGTTTTTCATAGCTTGCTGTGGAGTAGACTTGAGATAGCAGGGACATAGGAACTGCCTCCACCTGCGTTAATGCCAATACCAATGGGGAATATGTGAGGCATTCCACCACGTAGAGCATATATGAGTCATAGACGTATGGAGACAACTCTATGATCATGTTCTGATTTGGTTTGATTGCAAGAAAAGAAGAAGAAGCAGACTGATCGTGAGTGGAAGAAGAAGTCGCCATTGTTGAGTTGTTGGAAGAAGATGAACAGGGGCAACTTTTTCAGAGAGATAATGCTTTGAGAGGAAACTGCCAAAGAACACGATCACGTCTTATTTATACCGTTCTCAGGAGAGAGAAAATCGTGATGATTAGGAACCCAAAATGTCGCCTGAAAAAGCGCGATTAGAAGTTATGGTGTATTCAATGAAGACGTCAGCACACGTGGGGCTGAAACGAATCCTTTGCACGCGCCCAAATCTTTTTCGTACCGTTTGAAATCCCTTGTGCCCTTGTTTGGTTACAGTTGAGACTTAGAACCATGTGCCAAACAGTAATTAGAATGTGGGAAAATAATTCCGTGCATAAGAGTGTGAAAGACAAGGAAATAAATCTAATGTGTTTGGTAGTGCGTGTTGTCTAAATAAAAGACAGAAGGCAGAAGATTCTGGGCAAGAATCGCTTCCTTCAGAGTCAAGAGAGACCTGAAGTGTTTGTGTGGTTTCCCGAGAAATACGATCAGTTGTTTTTAGAGAAACAATGAAAGGCGTCTTCTGATGATGGCTAAGAGGTGGTTGAACTCAATCCAAACATTAAGTCTTGACATAAAACTTAAGTGTTGGTAGAGTTACCTGTGAGACCGATGTGATCTGTTGAACAGGTAGGTGGGAAGTATTCTGTGATGGGAATGATATAGACAGAAATCTCAAAATAAATTAAACTGGATCTCTTTGGAAAGAAATGTCTTAGGATGAGACAGTTTCATAAAAGATCACTCATAAAGAAGATTTCCAAGTAAAAGCTTGAGTTAATAACTCACCGTCAATTCTATTTAGGTGTTGGATTTTGGGTTTCACTCAGAACGTGGTAATCGAATCTAAGATCATGAACTCAGATGTTGTGCAACCATAAGCCTCAGTGGTAAAGACTGAGAGCATCAAGGGTTACTTTGGGGAGCGAATGTAAGTGAAGAAGTTGAAGAGATGGTTAAGAGACCGAAAGTACCTTCTGCTACATAAATGGGACAAAGAAGAGCAACTCATGTTTCAGATGAGTAAAAGAAGGTAGCTCTAGACCGAAAATGAGAGAATAGCCTGATTGGGAAGAAACGATAGGTATTGATCGAATCATTAAGGCATGCTCGAGGTCATAGAGGCTTGGGACAACATACAGCAGCATGCTTCTAGGGACGTCTAACTAGTCTTATAAGAGAAAAACATACCTGGATGAACGTTCCATAAGGCCATACTTGTATTCACTTGAGCAAGAAGTACATATAAAATATTTTTGAAATTTTGAAATTTACTTAGAGATAAATAAATACTGAAAGACAAAATATTTTTGTTAAATTTGAAGTTTCTGAAAAAGAAATAAAAAAACAGAAAGACAAAATTTAGACAAGGAAAAGTAGTAGAGATTAGGAAGAACCGAGCGGTTTGATTGAATGAGTGCCTATCTTGTAGAGACAGAGAGAGACCGAGCGATCTGGTTGATTTGGTTCCGTTATGTTACTAGAGCAGAGAGCAACAGAGCGTTCTGCTAGGTTCGGTTCTTTGATTTTGCCAGAGCAGAGAGTAACCGAGCGGTCTGGTTGATTTGGTTCCGTTATGTTACTAGAGCAGAGAGCAACAGAGCGTTCTGCTAGGTTCGGTTCTTTGATTTTGCCAGAGCAGAGAGTAACCGAGCGGTCTGGTGGATTCGGTTCCTTGATTTTGCTAGAGCAGAGAGCAACAGAGCGTTCTGCTAGGTTCGGTTCTTTGATTTTGCCAGAGCAGAGAGTAACAGAGCGGTCTGTTAGGTTCGGTTCTTGAATTTTACCAGAACAGAGAGTGACCGAGCGGTCTGTTAGGTTCGGTTCTTGAATTTGACCAGAACAGAGAGTGACCGAGCGGTCTGTTAGGTTCGGTTCTTGAATTTGACCAGAACAGAGAGTGACCGAGCGGTCTGTTAGGTTCGTTTCTTGAATTTTACCAGAACAGAGAGTGACCGAGCGGTCTGTTAGGTTCGGTTCTTGAATTTGACCAGAACAGAGAGTGACCGAGCGGTCTGTTAGGTTCGGTCCTTTTGTTTTTTTTTTTTTAAATAGAGACATGAGGATTTGGGACCGATTCTGCAACCATCATGCCTAAGCCTTGCAATATCTGATTGAATGATGCTTCAGGAAGAGCTTTTGTAAAGATGTCAGCCAGCTGATCAGTGGTTCTTACGAAGTGAACTTCGATATTTCCATCTTCCACATGATCTTTGATGAAGTGATACCTTAGTGCTATGTGTTTGGTTTTGGAGTGTTGCACTGGGTTATGACAAATCCAAATTGCACTTTCGGAGTCACAATATAGTGGGATCTTCTTCATATTGAGTCCATAGTCTCGAAGTTGACTTTGGATCCAAATCACTTGTGATGTGCATGATGCGGCTGCAATGTATTCTGCTTCGGCTGTAGATAGCGACACGCATGTCTGTTTCTTGGATTGCCAGCTAACTAACTTCCCGTCAAGAAATTGACATCCACCGGTCGTGCTTTTTCGGTCGAGACCACATCCTCCAAGGTCAGCATCAGAATAGGCTTGAACGAAGAAGCCTGAGTTGGATGGATACCAAAGACCTAAGGAGGTGGTTCGCTTGAGATATCGGAGGATGTTCTTCACTGCAAGCATGTGAGGTTCACGGGGGTTTGCCTGAAATTGAGCACAATAACACACAGAAAATATGATATCAGGTCTGCTAGCAGTAAGATACATTAACGATCCAATCATTTGACGATAGAGCGTGATATCAACAGCTGGTTTGTCTAGAGATGGGGTAAGCTTAGTGTCGAATGCCATTGGGACTTTGACTTTTGAGTCTCCCATCATACCGAACTTTGCTAGGAGAGTCTTCGTGTAAGCTTCCTGATTAATAAAGATGCCTTCGGGTCCCTGTCTTATGTTTAAACCAAGGAAAAAGTTAATAGGACCCATTGAGCTCATTTCAAACTTAGTCTCCATCAGCTTTCTGAATTCAGCCGTTAAGCTTGGATTTGTGGAGCCAAAGATGATATCATCGACATAAATTTGAACTATCATAAGGTGGTTACCTTCCTTTTTGCGAAAGAAGGTTGGGTCAACCGAACCTTGTTTGAATTTAGACATCTTTAAAAATTTTGTAAGCGTTTCATACCAGGCTCTCGGAGCTTGTTTAAGGCCGTACACAGCTTTATCCAGAATATAGCAATGATTTGGATGCTTTTCGTTCACGAATCCAGGAGGTTGCTCTACGTACACCGTCTCTTCAAGTTCTCCATTGAGAAATGCACACTTGACGTCCATTTGGAAAACTTCAAAGTTCTTGTGAGCAGCATAAGCTAGGAATATTCTAACAGATTCTAGCCGAGCTACTGGAGCGAAAGTCTCTTCGTAGTCTATCCCTTCCTCTTGACAATATCCCTTGACCACCAGACGAGCCTTGTTCCGTATAACATTACCTTCCTTGTCCATTTTGTTCCTAAAGACCCATTTGAGACCAACAACCGAAGCATCTGGAGGAGTTGGAATTAGGCGCCAGACTTTGTTTCTTTCAAATTCGTTCAACTCGTCTTGCATTGCTTGAACCCAATCAGAGTGGTCGAGAGCAGTGTTAACTGTCTTTGGTTCAACTTTTGATACGAATGAATTGAACATGCAAAACTCTATCTTTGAAAATAAGGAAGTTTGTTTTGCTTTCAGTTGTGATCGGGTCAGAACCTTTCAGATACATCCCCAACTACTTGAGAGACAGGATGATCTCTGGTCCATTTGATAAGAGGAGGGTAATTTGGATCAACGGTTGGGTCTAAGTCGGCATTGATTATTTCTTCTAGTTCAGATTGGCTATCATAACCGAGTGTCACATCGTCATGTTCTACCTCAGTTGGTGTACTTTGGAAGATATGAGGTTCGTGTGATTCTAGTGGACCTGAGCTTGCTGGTGTTGAGACCTCTTCGGTTGAAGTTGTGGAATTTGGCTCCCCCTGGACTTGAGCATCTGGCTCCCCCTCGATTTGAGTACATGGCTCCCCCTCGACTTGAGCTTCGTTGGAAGGAGAGTCGTTACTGATTGATTCTTCTCCATACATTCTCCTTGCAGCATCTTCAACAATCTGCTCCATATGATCAATTTTGTTATCTGCTGCACCAGCTTCAGAGAGTGAAGCATTCTCTGGTTCGTCAAAGAGCTCCAGAAATGTCTCAAATAGATTAGCGACCGAGACTGTAGTCATGCCATTTGGAGGAAAGATTTCCCCAGTGAAATTTTCATTAGCCTGTAGCTTCTTGACATAGTTGTCGTCAAAGGTCACATAATACGTCTCTTCAATTTTTCTTGAACGCTTATTTAGGACCCTGTATGCCTTGGATGTGAGAGAGTAACCCAGGAAAATTCCTTCGTCGGCTTTGACATCAAACTTGTTGCGGTGTTCTTTGGAGTTGAAGATAAAACACCTTGAGCCGAACACATGGAAAAATTTCACATTTGGCTTCCTGTTGTTCAATATCTCATATGGGGTGAGTGCGAACCTTTTGTTGAGATATGACCTGTTCTGTGTAAAACAAGCAGCGCAAATAGCATCAGCCCAAAAATAAAGAGGTAAAGAAGCAAAACTTAGCATAGTTCGGGCAGCTTCACACAAGGATCGGTTTCGTCTTTCGACTATTCCGTTCTGTTGTGGTGTGTAGGGAGCTGAGAAATTATGACTAATTCCCTTCTCTGCAAGAAACTCTTCAAGCTCCCTGTTCTTGAATTCGAGACCATTGTCGCTTCGGATGTTGCGGACAACCTTTTTGAGCTGTACTTCAATTTGCGTAATAAACGTTTTCAGCTTTTGAGTCGCTTCAGATTTGAGCTTTAGAAAGAACACCCATGTAAATCGAGAAAAGTCATGAACGATAACAAGAATATACTTGTTACCACCGATACTTTCGATAGATGAAGGACCACACAAATCAATATGAATTAATTCGAGTGGTTCAACAACTTTTGTATTGATAATAGATGGATGACTTTGACGACTCTGCTTTCCCATTTCGCATGCAGCACATAGATGATCCCTGTCGAACTTGAGTAATGGAAGTCCCCTTACATGACCTCCTGTAACAAGACGATTGATATCTTTGAAGTTAAGATGAGATAATCTTCGGTGCCACAACCAGCTTTCATTGGATTGCGCTTTTGACAATAAGCATACAATTGGATTTCCTTTGATGGGTTTCATGTTTAAGGGAAACATTTCACCCTTTCGCTCTGACTTGAGAATTATTTTATTTGACTTTTTCTCTATAATCTCTGAACCTTCATCATCGAATGAGACTTTGAGACCTGTACCTCCAACCAGTTGAGATACACTAATGAGGTTGTGTTGGAGTCCTTCCACATATGCCACCTTCCTTATTGAGAAATCCCCATTGGTTATCATTCCGTATCCCTTTATGGTGCCGAAAGAATTGTTTCCGAACTTGACGTTGCCACCATTTGCAAGCGATCTGTACTCCCTAAGCTCTTCTTTCCTTCCTGTCATGTGACGTGAGCAGCCACTATCAATGTACCATTCTTCGTCGAACTGCTCGTCACTTATAATCTGCAAAATTTAGAGAGATTTAGGAACCCAAAGTTTCTTGGGTCCACGTGAGCTTTGCATGAAAACAGGAGCAATAATAGAGATATCAACAAGATAAGTTCTTTTTACTAGAGTTGTTTTATCTTTCCTTTTAATGGTGTACACTTTTATTTTGTTAAGATTAGTAGAGTTAGATTCGGTCTTTGATGTGGATTTATCGACTTTCTGCTTCCACTTTTGCTCAGTTGATGAATGAGATTTAGAACGAGATTGATATGAAACTGAGGATGAAGAAGAATTGGAAGAATGAAAAGAATCAGACTTCGAAGGAGACTTTAGGTGACCCTTTTGTTTTTGATCATTGGAGGGACCGACCTTAGAGTTTTGAACTCTTTTGTCTTCAGAACCGAACCTTTGTGTTTGGTTCGAGCCACTTTTGGAACAGAACCTTTGGTTCTGGTTGATAGCCTTTTCAGAACCGAACTTCTGCTTTCGGTTGTTGTCCTTTTGTGAACCGAACCTCGGCTTTCGGTTTTTGGGACTTTCAAGCTTTTCTTCAGGAATGTCTTCATACTTTAGATTCTTGTCTTGATGAGTGAAGTATGCATTCTGGGAACGCCAAAATTGTTTCCTTTCCGAAAGGTTCTTCCGGTATCTGATGTTCCTTTCTATCTTCCTGTTCCGCATCTGAGATGGTTGATGATGAACATTTGCTTTTGTTTTTGCTGACCCCTTGATCGGTTCCATTTGAACTGCGGTGGAATTACTTTGAGCTGAAGAAGCCGAAGGAATGGTTTCTGTTGGAGAGTGAACATCCTTCTGAGGAGTATCTTTTGTACCACTAGTGCTCGGCTCACTGAAGTTGTTTGGCTTATTCAAAGGTTCGGGTATATATCTTCCTTTGCTCTTCCATGAAGTTCGTTCAGATAAACCAATGGTTTCGTCTGCATTATCAATAGGAGCTTCCCAGAAGTATTCATCACAGCCATCAGCATTGTCTTTGTCTACAATGGCTGCAAGTTCGGCTGTTTGATGTTCAGTTACTCCTGTTACCTTGTATACTTGATTTGGAGTAGTCCTGACCTTTTGATACACAACAACTTTCTCAACTAATTTTGGGGACTTTTGATGGGACAACCGAGCGAACTCTACCAAATTTTCAGAAATAAGATTCTTGTGATTTTCTGGCTCGGTTTTAATAAATTCTGAGCAGTCAACCGTGTCCTCTACAGAAATTTCACTCATATTGTCATCCTCATCAAGCTCAGATGCATTTTCAACATCAATTTTGTTTTCTGAGCTTACTTTGGTGTTTAAAGAGTCAAATTTTTGCATGGTTTCGGTCCTCAGTTTAAGTCTGTCATTTTCATCCAAAAGATTTTTAAGCATGAGCTTGTGGTCTTTAGATTTAATGAAGGACTCAATTTTGTCCAGTCCATACATGTAGGTGGGATTTATGTTATCAGATGATATCACACTTTCACAGTTATAAGCTTCGGCATCGATTTCATCTTCCTTAAATTCCAGGAAGGGCAAAATCATGCGGTGAATTCTTTGGCCTATTTCACAATCCAAGTGGAGCTGAGTAATATTAGAATACAGACGTTTAGCAATTAAACAAAAAACATTTCGTTGTTTTAACAATTTCAAATTGTCTCTTTGCAAATAAATGTTTTCATCTTTAACTCTGACTAATTCCGATTCCTTTAACTCTATCCACATTCTCCGCTCCTCACTCTTCGACGCTGCCCTACTCAATTGATCAGTTAGGTTAGAATTTGTGACCCGAGTTTGAGTTAAGCTACTATCTAGATGAGATATTCTTGTATTAACACCTTTTAGTTCTTTCTCATAAGAGGATGATGGTATTTTACATGAAACAAAAACAGATTGTACCTTCTTTATCAGTTCATCAAGCTCATTGAACTACTGGCTGAGTGGTTTGGCTGTGAAGCACATATCCTCTTTTGCATTCTGTCCATCATTGCCTCCATCGGTGTTGTATCCCCTCAATTGAGATACGTCAGAAACCATAAGGCATTTACCACCACTGCCTTCTTCCTTAGACACGAACGCCTTTCCATGAGTAGGCTGCCTCACTTCCTCGTCTTCTGAGTCAGTAGACCAAACTTCCGTGCTACCGAACTCATCACCTGGAACATAACCCTGCACAATAAGGGCATTACAAGGCGAGTTAGCAGCAGACTTCTTCTTTCTCAACTCATCTAGCCTTTTCTGCAACACAGCTTCCTCATCGTTTCCATCATCTTTCTCAGCCATTTTCTTGAGGACACAGTCCTTAGCATAATGGTTTTTCCCACCACAGTAAAAGCAGCTCACTACAGAGTCGCCGTCAACCTTTAGTTCCTTCTTGTGCTCCTCAACTTTCGGTTCATTAACCACCTTTTCTGAGCTGTAACTTCCCTGCCAGTTTCGGTTTTTGTTGCTGGGAAATTTCTTCTTTATGAACCTTTTGGGATTGGATACCATCAAGGCATAATCTTCTGATGTGAGATCATATTCTTCTAGGCTGAGGTCTTCATCCTCCATAACGGCTTTACTTTTTGACAAGAGAGCCAACGAACCGAGATCGGAAACGACATTCTTTTCTTGCACCACGTTTTTCTCTTGAGACTTGAGAATTCCCACCAGTTTCGCCAAAGAGTATGATTTAAATTGCTCATGGGCTTTAACTGTGGAAACTACTGCTCTACACTCAGACCTTAGACCATTCAGGAATGTAACTTCATGTTCGATGAGCTTCCTTTCGATATCATGTTTGATCATCTTGCTGAGAAGATGATTGAAGCGATCGAATGTCTGGGTTACAGATTCTTCAGCCCCTTGTCTAAATTCACCAAACTCAGATAGAAGCAGAGTTTGAATAGAATGTTCGAGATCTTCGTCTGTAGAATACAATTCACGAAGTCTGTCCCATACATCCTTCACCATCGTGCAAGAGCTAACCAATCTGAATGTATCGGACTGAAGGGCGAACCGGATCAATCTTAGTGCTTTGATATTGCATTGGAACTTGTCTTTTTCATCTTGTGCAATGTCTTTCACGTCCTTAAGCAGATCATTGTATTCTTTTTGAGTTTTAATGACTCTGGACGTTGCAGAATGAGAAAACGGTCCGTTGGTGATGGCTTCCCAAATCAAATACCCATTTTCCTCCGACCCAATAACGTAGTCTTCGAAATGATGTGCCCATACTTCATAATCGTTGGTGTATAAGATCGGAATCCTTGTCGTCGAACCAATGCTGTTTGAAATATTGATAACGTTTGATTGTGTCGCGTCCATTATGATCGTAAAAACCTGTTCAAAGATCAGACTTGTAATAAAGCGGATTAGGGCAAAATAATAAATATCAAGATACGTCAATAAAGATGACGGCTCAATAAATATTAATGATTGCGGAAAAACCCTAATGAAAATCTTTTTCACAGAAAAGATGTGTATCAATTACACAGCCTCCTGCTCTGATACCAATTGATGAGATTATAGAGTCTTTTAATCTATAGAGATCGATTAGATCTTGAACAAGTAAATAAACAATGACGGTTCAAACATAGTAAAATAATAGAACAAGATTGAATCAAACGAGTTGAATGATTAAAACAAAATCCTCAGAAGAGCTCGATCAAGAACATCAACTGTAGAGGATTGGAAGGTTACAAGTATTATCAAATAAACCTTTAGTCGTCTGGAAAATATCGTATTCTCAGATCTCTCAAACCTTAACCTAATATGCATGCAAGCATAAGCTTATATACAAAGCATATAAGACATACGGTTGGACAGGCCCAAACCGTAATACAAAGAAATAAAAACAAACGAGCCCAAAAGACGCAATCTTCTAAGCCCAACAATTTTAATATGTAAATATGCTATTATAATTTTTAACTCATTCATATGAACTCCATTTTTGATGTTCTTTATATCCACGCGTAGGTGGAGACGTATTCTACAACTTTCGTTTATACTTCGTCGGCTAATTTTGACTTTATTTTTAAAGTTATATTTTTAACACGTCGGGACATGATTGGTCCGTTAAAATATCATAACTTCTTTATTTGATGTCAATTTTTTTCTGTCTTGTTATTGTTAAGCTACTAATAACAAGATCTTCAATTCTCGTTTAGGTTGTGTCGGATAAAAACCGCTCGATCTAATACTCGAACTTCGGGTTGTACACCGCTAAGCCGAAACTTTGAAAAATCATAACTTCCTCAAAAGAAGTCAGATTTGGGCGTTCTTTTTATGGACGCTCTCAGGTTAACATATTCTACGAATTTCATTTAGATTACTAAGTCTAAAAGAAGCTCTATCATAAATTCACTATTTACGTCTTCGCGATGCCGTGTTGGTTCCGTCGCTAAACTTCGATGAGTCATAACTTCTTCGTTATAACTCGGATTTCGGCGCTCTTTATATGTATGGAACCCTTGAGACATATTCTACAACTTGGTTAAGATTATTTGTTCTAAATAACCTTTTGTCGAAAAGTCATTTTCGACCCCTATTATCTCTAAATTGACTAGGCCGGATCTACGGGTGTTACAATTATCTCCCTTTAGGATGATTACGTCCCGGAATCATCAACGAAACAGGACTCACATGATGACTCCATACGTTATCTCTTCATCCTATGTAATAACCGTAACTTTGATGTTTCTTCGAATGAGTATCTAACTCTAAGACTTCCTGACTGAAGGCGGTGCCCGATCTTAGACCCTCTCTCTATCTCATGTTAGACTTCCAAATCATTATCTTCATGGCGCGATCTCGATCTTTATTGGATACTCCTTATTTAACAAACTTGAGATAAGTTTCTTCCTTTGATTATTAATGACCTCCCATCGCATGATGCATCGCTTGGACTCAGGTCTTTTAGAGTCAAATTCCAGAACAGACTATACCTTCCTTCATGTTCTAACCACATCTTAAAAGGTAGCATTTCTAGCTACAAGAAACCTTTCGTGATACCTCTACTGATCGCTTTTTATTTCAATCTTTCTTCTTAAGTCAGACGCTACATCGAAATTGATTCTCTAAACCACATAACATACTTAACGTAATCGGACTCCTTGTCAACATATGGATTAAACCCAATAACCCGAGAAGCACCAGCGAAAGGACCTCATATCATACAAAAATTTGTTCCAAAGACACCTGATCCCAACAGGAACTCCCGACCCCGAAGAAGGACAGACCCATTTGCCACTGCGTTACTTGATCTAACTCTCTCGAACTTGAAGACTCTAGTGGCCTGTCTCCCTACCAGACCACCCTCGCAAAATATCATGCTAATCGCTAATCGATTAACATAATCTAAGAACACTCTACCAACTCTGATTCTCTACACGATCCCGGTCGAACTCAAGAGGAATGGTAAGGTCATAAGTCACTAAGGACCCATCGCCCGAACAACTATCAGAACTCATCGGAAAGAAAGAAACCCAAAAATCTGACATCAAACACAAGAAAAAGTCCATGCTCGTTTGGAAGTATCCTCTGAAATCTATAGACATAAGCCCCAACTTCCTCCCAAATTTCCCCTTCAACACTAAGTACCAGGTCAGCTCCCGACCCAATAGATGAACCTCCAAAGGTTACTCATTGCATACCAAAAATGTGACAGCCCGGAACTTCTATTAATATTAAATTCGATTCCATTACCTTTTAACGTTATTTAAAGGTTCGTTTAAGTGTTCTAAGCCCGAGTACAGCTGGGGATGAGATTAGGAATGAGTAAACAAGTCGTATAGGGTCAACGCCGAGCCATGCACCCTCTTGGGAGGTGTGTACGACCACACACTCACGCCCCAGTGGCACACTCACCTCTATATATAGAGGGAGACCCCTTCATTCATTCTTTTCCCTCTTTGGCTGCACTCTACTTTCTCTTTCTAGAAAATTCATCCAAGAACACTCCAAAGGCTTCAAAAACGTAAGTATTTCATCATCTATCTTGATATACCTATAATACTTCTTGATCTAAGCCTTTAAACACCTAAAAATCGACGTTTTGAGCATGGATGAAGAGTGTACGGCCGCACACCCCTGTGTATGGCCGCACACCCCTCTGTACGGCTGCACACACAATGTGTATGGCCGCACACACCCTTTTAAGGGTCCAAAATAGCAACAAACTTCCATTCCGACTAAGCAATGGTAAAAACACCTTACCTAGAACATTCCTAAGGCTTGAAATCACGTTTTTAACACACTTCATAGCAAGTGTGCGGCCACACACACAAAATCCTTGATTTTGTGGCCATACACCTCCTTCACTCAATCACATGTGAGTTTTACACTTAGTTCAAGTGTACCCAAGCCCCCAGATTGGTTTCCTATCATGTCTAGTCATAAAATACCCTAATTAGAATCATATTTGTGTCATTACATGCTAAATAGGGTCCAATTGTGTTCAAGGCTTCAATTGACACTCAACATCCATATCGATCTTACATTTATGAATCCTACGTCAAAACAGTGAGTTCATACCCCTACGCTTTTTCTGAGTTTTTTCATGTTTTCAGGGAGGGGGGATACAAGAAAAAGTACAAGGAAACTTGTGCTCAAACTATATTATTTTTTTAATATAATTATATGTTCAGTACGCTTTAAACACAGAAAACAGTATTACCAAACGATTAAGAAATCAACTCGTAGAAGCAGTTTTCAAAACTAAAGCAATGATCTCGTAAATCATATCATAAAAGTGTTATTTTATAAAGGATTCATGCAAATCATAAACATGATTTTCAGTATTGTTACTTGTAAATTGTTAGTCTAAAGTTGGAGACATGTCCTTAGTAACAGCCCCTCAGAATCAGGGTGTAGGCTTAGCACTTGTAACCAGAATCTCTTATATGGAGAGTGTGATTGTTGTGTATAGATCTATACAGGACCGACTATCCCACACCTTAATGCTAGCTATAGTTGGACAGTTAGGTCCAGGGGTGACAAAGTCATAAAAAGAGACTAGCCCCGTTACGTTCCATATCAAGTCTAAGTAAGGTTATGACACGTGCAACTTAGTTAAAAATAATTTACTTTTGTAATAATGAAACAAGCAAAATAACCTCAAAGTAATAACTGATTAGATTACTAGAAGGTATTAATAATACTTTTAGGATTTAATTCACCCGTATTTATTAGTTTTATTTAGGTAATAAGGCTAATACACCTCTCAGTGAGAAAACATGTTTTTTCAAGAAAACTATGTCTAACAATATAAGTATGGTAGATATTTGTACACCTTAGACTAGAACATATAACCAACCATCAACTTTTAGGAAAATATAGGATTTTCCTGGGATAACTTGGCTTTTCATAAAGGTACTTGTAACTAATGAACTTTCATGATTTATTCTATGACTCCTTCGTTCATGCATCCAGGTTACGTATGAAGAATATCTGATGGACTGTGGAAGGTGTGGTTTCCACCTCATTCTTTGTTCCTTGTTTGGTTGTGGGTGTAGGGCAGATCCATACAATTAACTGTCTATCTGATATTGGTTTATACACAACTAGTGTGAACTAAGAAGTCATAGAAGGAAATTGGATAATCATACTTTTCATAAGAGAATATTGGATTTTCTTGAGGAGCAATAGCAACAGATATCAAAAGATCAAAACTAGTTAACGTTGTAAGTACTTAGCGTATATTTCGGGGTTATGTACATGAGAATCTGACAACCAGTGGAATGTGTGGTCTCCGACTCTTTTCCTGTTCCTTGTTTAGTTGTGGGCTTGGGGCAGAACCACACAATTGACTATTTACTTGATTTGGATTGTATATGATTTGTATACACTAAGTACTCACAGGAAGAACGAGCAGAAGTCATTTTTACCTAACTTTTACTATATCTGAAAATGTAAGGTTTTTCTAGAGTAAAATTAATGTACTTTTCGAAAGAACAAAGAAAAGTTTTCCAAAACAAAATGCTTATGAAGTCACCAGCTTTATGCTGATACTCTTTCAAAACTTTCTTGTATTCTCAGGACAATAGTAGACAGGTACACGTACCAGGTTCAAGAAGATGCAGCATACTAGCTTCGAGTCTCTACTTATTATTTACTTTTGGTGTCGAACATGCATCATTCAAATGAAATGTAAACAGTATGCTATTAATACAATGGTTGTTGTTGCTTTGATTACTATTATTCAATTGGTATGATACTACGCATGACGTCCTCCGCCCCCTAACGTTTCCGCCGTTTCGGTTTGGGGGTTTGAAAAAAAACATCTTACTGACTTCCTTCTCATAATAACTATCCCGTCTCATCATGAATCACAAGTCACGAAGTTCTCTTTACGCCAAGCGAATACTACAACCTCATCTGAAATCGTCTCACCTCTGACATCTATCGTTTACCACCTACTGGTTCCATGCGTATTGCGAGTATTCCCATACCAAAGAAAATGAGCCACTTCGGTCTAAGACATCAAATGAAGATTAATACCCCTCAAAATGAAACCCATATACAAATTTGGAACCTCGTATCGCTTACTTAATACATGAATTGACCCAAACTCAACTCTAGTATCTGGTTTAACAGCAGAATTGGAACCACTAATTTCCAATCTGATACTCAACCCGAACCCGCGATTCGTGAATTTATGCACACACTATCTCTCTAATTTCATCCGATTATGATAATCCCTCCTCAACCCGGGATACAAAAATCCTCGACCGACATGGAGAACCCAATCTCGCCCCTAGTCCGGCAACCAGGTTCCCGAAGACTCAAACGGTATGGCTACCCCAGCCTAAGAACTCCTTTGCGTCATACTCTGATAAGTGAATACTACAGCTCCCGGCAGAACAATATTTACTCTTATCGACTACTGAGTGCTACGGTTCCCCTCGTAGGCTTACAGCACCCTCTCACTAACCAGTGAGTACGATGTCTCCCAGCAGTATCACACCACTATCCCACAACTAGTGAATACTATGGCTCCCCACAGTATCACAACACTCTCTCGCTGACTAGTGAGTACTACGGCTCCCTGCAGTATCACGACACTCTCTTGATGACTAGCGAATACTAAGGCTCCCCATAGTACCATGATACCCTTTCCCACTGGCTCATGAATTCTACGGCTCCCCGTAGTCTTACAACACTCTCTCGTTCACTGGCTCACCGTGGGCTCACTCCATGGTTTCTCCTGCTAATCCCAAGCGATTACCCCCACCCGGATCCACTTGCTCTCTTATCACCCCATAATATCATCATCAAGACAACACTACACTGAGTTCACCAAATCATGCTCCACAGTTTAACCTAGATAGGTGCTTACACCCACCCAACTTATGCACAACCACTCCATGATGTAAATTCTTGAAGGCAAGGCACTTTTCTCAGCACATATACACCCTTAGACAGTCCCACTCCGGTGACAATTAACTGATGGGTTCCCACTGGAACAAAATCTCTCGGTACTCCACTCGCCATCTCACACTCGAGTCTCAACATGACCTAATATTAGGACATAATACTTGGGTACCTCGATACACCATCACAACATCTCACGCTGTCTTGCCTCAACCACTGATCTTCCACTTACGCAACTCGAAACCTCAAAATACTCCCATCTCCCAAATGGAAATACGGAGGAATTGTCAACAACTAAATACATGTTGACGAAAATCCAAAGCTCCATCCTCTACTAATCACCACCCATAGGAAACTACTCATACTGACTCTGAAATTGGTTGACAAATCAACTGTTGCCCCTTCTGGAGTATAGATCACAATCTATACCTATACCCGCAAATCTTAACTATTTCACCCTTAACTCAGCGACCCAACCACCACGAACTCAACATTTGCAAACCTCGAAAAATTCCCTAGCCCCAGTAAATTCTCTGACCAATAGCCACCCACTGTGGATTCACTCATCATTTTTTAAGCACATACTCATACATCATCCCGCCTTGCATCTCGCCTCATCCACCAATAAGCCAGGTCTCATGTGTTCGTACCGCAAATCTCCATAACTAGTTCTCTACCCACACTTGAAAGAATCGTTGATCCTCCCAATAGAATACCCAGTTCTCCCCCACTCAGGGTTCGAACCATCACCAATTGGCATACATACAATCTACTCCAAACTATTTTACCAGGTACATCACACTTGAGTCTTGGAACGTACCACGTAATCACTCATTGATCTTTCCAAGGGAAACCAACCATACCAACTCCAAATATCCCGCAAATTAGACAAAAATCTCAGAATCCTCCCAACTTGACTACCTTTAGTCATCTTGAAGCCTTAGACCAACACACCGCCGGATACCCCAACTATTTCGAATAGACCTAAATCTCAATCTCAAAATAATACCCTATCACGCACTTCGTCACTGATTCCTCGACCAGTCTCCCATCGCGAGAATCATCATAAAAGCAAGAGACGTCACTCTCACAGTCGATACACAACATAGACAATGAGGGCCACCGCCCAGATATACTCCTCTTGATCACCTGGAACTGCTGTTAAAAGTATGCCTCCCTTAATAAGGCACCTTCTTGTTCTCATCCATCTTAGTACCACTAATGAATCTCTCATGGTATGAAAATACCTCGTAGCAAACATAATACCTAAATACTCTGGCGAAAAGGTTGCAACCCTATGCTACTCCATGAGGTTTACCTCCAAACTCTGAAACAGGAAACTCGTTATCTCCTTTGTTTCTCCCAAAAACGGGGACTGCACAACTCTTGTCACAGAAGGTGACATCTCATCTACCGGTCGATTGCTCAACTCAAACCACAATCCCCTAATAAGCATCATCTTTACTCATCCCTAAGTCTTTCGACTCCAATTGGCATCTCAACAAAAATCTCTCAGAAACTAACTCGATTTCCTTCTCAAGGTATGCTCCATTAAAACTCGTTTGACAGGGTCCTCTGGCCCCACACTCTATCACATCTGATCTCAGTCTAATCAAACACAACTAAATAACTGGTAAAACCAGATGCACTAACCGCCACGAATCATGGTACTCGAACCATGTTATCTCCTTTCAATCTGCTATGAATCATGGTACCTGAACCATGTTATCTCCTTTCAATCTACTACTTAGAACCTCTGGAACTCTCCCTGTTACGAGTACAGGTCCTCTGCTTTCAGTAATACCGGCCCATACTACCTGCCACATCTACCCATACTTTCCACCCGAATTGTCCCATATTTCCTAAGTAGTTGCTCAACCTTCTCGATCACCAATCCCGTTAAGCTTGGTCGCTCCCCAACAAATACTCTAAACTCTATTAACTTACTCATCTGACTAAGGTCACTCCCTAGGCTCTTCCTAGGTTCTCACACTTCTCTGCCAATCAGCTACTGAAGAACTCCTTATGATACCAACCATCTACCTCTTAAATATCGTCATATTCACTTAGTAGCTGACTCCCATCATCGAGAGTTCCACAAAGCACGAAGTAAGCAGCATTCGTGCATCGCATAATCTCCACCAGCATGTAAAACCACTCTAGGTTACAACTCTATTTGTTCTACTCACACTCACAAGGTGTCACCGAACTCAAGTAACTCTACCCCACCCAGGTATCTAACTACTCTCTCAGTAGGCTCCTCTAATGTTCATCTAGGTATCTTTCCTAGATTACACTTCTAATCATAGCTCTATCTCTGAAATATTCCTGATGGATACTCTTACGCCGCACATACTCGAAGCACATCACAGATAGCCAAATTCCTACGCTAAGGCATCACAAATCAGGAAACTCTAGCCCTAATACCTAGCCTATCTCCTAACATGCATCACTAATATCTCAATAACTCATAACACAAATAAGTAAGGGTATTTTGGAAAATCACCGTTCGGGCTCTGGTTGATTGTACACACTGCTCCTACTCATTTTCTCTTAGAAACTCTTGTTCGTTTTAGAAAAATCATTTCTTTTGAAATTTTTTCTCAAATCCCCAGTTTGAGTCTAAACATTCCCGAAGGTGGATTCGAATCCCTCAAACCAAGGCTCTAATACCAACTTGTAACACCGTAAATTTTCAAAGAAAATTTTCATTTAAAATCACATAGTTCTCATAACAAATTTCACAAAAATCTCATTTATTTAATTTACAACTCACAACTCCATAATTTTTTGATTAAAATCCAGGATCCTCAAAACATAACTCTTTCACTGGTGTGTACAATCAAGTCGGTGCCTTCCCGTGATCCAGAGAAAAACCCAAAACACATAACACGGTAAGCACGAAGCTTAGTGAGTTCCCCAAAATACCACCTGAAACACATAACACATAACACGGTAAACATGAAGCTTAGTGAGTTCCCCAAAATACCACACACAACTCATTAGCCACTCGAGGCTATAACACGGGTGGAACCCTCCGTTATTATGTCTCAGTGGGACCCTCCGGTCCCATAACTTGGGTGGAACCTCCGGTCCTAATTCAGTAAGAACTGAATAATACACAACATAAATTACGTAGACATAATGCAGGATATCTCAGTACTCAATATAAACACATAAGACATCTCGGTCACACAAAGATACCATACAAGGTAAGTATAGTGAGAAGACTCACCTCGGATGATGAACAACCCCTATAAACGTTGCTACTATGCACTAGCCTCTAACTCTGACCCAAAACCCACAATTAACCCAATTAGGAACTAAGTCCAAACTCTTACTCATTAGGTATAAAGGTAGTCCACTAACCAGCCCATCCATAACCTAAAACCCATTGGGCCCACCAAGACCCAATAATAAATGGGCTCTCCCGAGGCCCAACTCTCAAATCTAAGTGGCTTCCCAAATCACACACACACACATATACATATACATATATATATATATATATATATATATATATATATATATATATATATATATATATAATCATCTGGTCCAAAACTCTATTGCAACAAGCCCAAACTCCCAACCCAACACTCAAGGCCCAAAAATGAGACTTAGCCTAAAAGTGCACAGTGAGGTTACATGGGGCATACCTCCCTTGGTACGCTCAGCGTCACAAATCCAGATTGGTCGTCGGGGACACTGGGGCAGTACGTGCGGCATACTGGAATTATGCTCAACGTACTCCCCAGATTCACTATTTCTACTCATTTAGTCTTAATCAGGTAAGACATTGACACAAATCATAGATCTCGATTCCCTAATAGCCCTTACTCCATAAAGTTAGTGACTTTAAGCCTTTTCATGGTTGATATGTTCACAAACACCCAAAACACTCACTCTCTTAACTCAAAATGCTCATAACTCATGCATGGCTTGATTCCAACGTCCAAGGCTTGACTTTATGACACAACACTACTAAATACACTTAAATGGGGTTGGTCATAGTCTTTGGAGCTCAATAACTCATAAGGTCTTGAACTTTGGGACAAAAACCCTTAAATACTCTAATATGAAGCTCAAAACAAAAGAGAGTGAGAAAGCTTCGAGCTTTATACCTCATAATGAAGCTCCCAACTCAAATATGCTCAGATCCAAGGCCTAGACTTTCACTCCTTCTCCAAAGCTCATTATTTACTCCGAGAACACACAAAATCACTTAAGGCTCTCAAATGGACACACACAAGCTCATGAATGAGGATTAGGGTTTAAGAGGGTTTATTGATTAAGGATGGTGGCCAGGAATGAGGCCATCTCATTCTTTATATACGGACACCCCTTAATTAGGGTTTCTCATTCTGAGCCTAGTATGCTCCGCGTACTAGGTGGATCCACTTAAAAGTCACGCACATGAGTACGCTAAGCATACACACGCGTACGCCTAGCGTACTTAGCTGCCACCTTTCTCAAATGAGGGACTTATCCTGCAAAAACTTCAAAATTCCATAGCTTCCTTGATATAATTCCGATTCCAATGAACCTCATACTCACGGAAAGGTGTTAAGATGCCCTACACTTCTAGCAACTCTTTGCAACCCCGAGACTTCCTCATGCCCGGGTTGCAGCCCACAAACCCTAATCTTGGACAATCTGAAACAGGATGTTACACTATACTAGGTTCCTTTTCTTTTTTTATTTAAAACCTATTTTGTTTAAAAAAAAGGAACTCTTCAAGTATGATCAAAGGGAAATAAGGATTTCCAAATATAAAGTCTATATTGGACATCGTCTCTCTCTTGGTAGTTGGTAACGATGGTTTAAAGAGTTGACCTCTTTGTTTAGTTCTAATTAACGAAGCTTAAATATAATTAACTTATTATGTATAGATACTATGAGATCCATGTATTACACGGGTTCATTAGAAAAGTAAAATATTAAGGTGTAAGCCTTAAATATTTTTTAAAGTAAAATTTTGAAATGCATACAAATGAAATGATGAATAAATAAGTAATTCAGTATATACTAATAAAAATTATTGACATATTTTAAATAATTGTTCTAAATCATAAATTTGTAAAAATCATCCTTTGCTCAGTACCTCAAGCCCTTTTATCCATTTCTTCCTTTTACTTTGGACAATGCAAAATACAATCGTTCATAAGTGAACATTGGTTGTCTAAAAAACATCCCCACCGTTGATAGCGCATGTCCTTGACTCTTGTTTATTGTCATAAAAAACATACAACCAGTGGAGGATCTTAAATTCTTAATGAATCATTCACAATTTCCTTTACTCTCATGGTATGGTTTCCTATATTACTTCTAGATATTATTGTTGGATTAAGGTGTCTAAGCCAGTAACTAAATTGATATATTCATTTTATTAGAAGCGAAGTCCTTTTGGGGTTGCCCTCATGAACAGAAATAACTAGAATTGATATTAGGAAAGAGATGAGTAATTTATTAGATTATTATATGACTAATAAACTAATAAGAAATTATGGAAAAATGAGTTGTTAATATATTATGTGATTAATATATTAAATGGAAATAGATAGTTGATTTGTTGATTTATTATGTGATTAATAAAGTAATATGAGATCAATTGTTAATAATTGACTTTTTAAGTTATATGAATAAAAAATTAATGTGAAATCAATTAGAATTACTTAATTATTTGTCAAAATTAATCTAGAATTAAGTTGGGATTAATTATAATTAACTGAAGTTGCAAAGGTGAATTGTAATTGTTCAATAGTTTAACAAAAAAACAATTCTAGGACCCTCCACGATATGGATGGTTTTGAAGGGTTTCATAGGGTTTCTAGAAGCCTACTGGTTATATATAAGGAAACGATTTGAAGTAGGATTAAATCTATTATTTAATCAATTCAAATATTGTTTTGCCTGCAAGTTACCTAAACTATAAATATGACCCATTGGTTTGGAATTTTGGTTCACCACATTACCTAAAATCATATGAACCAAAAACCCTTCATATCTCCACTATCCTCCTTATTCTAGGTGTTGGGCTGAAGATCATTTTTGTTGATTGCGTCTTTTGGGCTCGTTTAGCTTAAGGCTTTTTGTGTACCGGTTTGGGCCTGTCCAACCGTGAACCTTTTATGTTTTGTATATATGTTTACGCTTGCATGCATATTAGGTAAAAAGGTTTTAGAGATCTGAGAATAGCGATACATCTAGACGACAACAGGTTTCTTTGATCGTTCTTGTAACCTTCCAATCCTCTACAGTTGATGTTCTTAATCGAGCTCTTCTGAGGATTTTGTTTAATCATTCGACACGTTTGATTCCATCTTGTCTTGTTCTTATTATTGTGTTTATATCGTCTTTGTTTACTTACTTGTTCAAGATCTAATCGATCGTTAAAAATTAAAGGTTAGTTTAATCTTATCAATTGGTATCAGAGCAGGAGGCTGTGTAATCGATACACATCTTTTCTGTGAAAAAGATTTCCATTAGGGTTTTTCCGCAATTATCAATATTTATTGAGCCGTCATCTTGTTATTGACGTATCTTGATATTTATTATTTTTCCCTAATCTGCTTTATTACAAGTCTGATCTTTGAACAGGTCTTTACGATCATAATGGACGCGACACAATCAAACCTTATTAATATTTCCAACAGCATTGGTTCGACGACAAAGATTCCAATCTTATACACCCATGACTATGAAGTATGGGCGCATCACTTCGAAGACTACGTTATTGGGTCGGAGGATAATGGGTACCTCATTTGGGAAGCCATCACCAATGGACCGTTTTCTCATTCTGCAACGTCCAGAATCATCAAGACACAAAAAGAGTACAATGATCTGCTAAAGGACGTGAAGGATATTGCACAAGATGAAAAGGATAAATTCCAGTGCAATATCAAGGCATTAAGGTTGATCAGATTCGCTCTTCAGTCCGACACATTCCGGTTGGTCAGCTCATGCACGACGGCAAAGGAAGTTTGGGATAGACTTCGGGAACTGTATTCTACAGACGAGGATCTTGAAAATTCTATTCAAACCTTGCTTTTATCTGAGTTTGGAGAATTCAGGCAAGGAGTCGAAGAAACCGTGACCCAGACGTTTGATCGCTTCAATCATCTTCTCAGCAAGATGATCAAACACGATATTGAAAGGAAGCTTATCGAACAGAAGGTTACTTTCTTGAATGGTCTGAGGTCCGAATGGAGAGCGGTAGTTTCCACAGTCAAAGCCCATGAGCAGTTTAAATCATACTCTTTGGCGAAACTGGTGGGTATTCTCAAGTCCCAAGAGAAGATTGTGGTGCAAGAAAAGAATGTTGCTACTAGTCTCGGTTCGTTGGCCCTCCTATCTAAAAGTAAAGCTGTGATGGAGGACGAAGACCTCAACCTGGAGGATTATGATCTCACATCAGAGGACTATGCCATGATGGTGTCCAATCCCAAGAGGTTCATAAAGAAGAGATTCCCCAACAACAAAAACCGAAACTGGCAGGGAAGTTACAGCTCTGAAAAGGTGAATAATGAACCGAAGGCTGAGGAGCACAAGAAGGAACCGAAGGTGGATGGTGATTCCGGAGTAAGCTGTTTCTACTGTGGTGGGAAAAACCACTATGCTAAGGACTGCGTCCTTAAGAAGATGGCTGAAAAAGATGATGGGAATGACGAGGAAGTTGTGTTGCAGAAAAGACTGGACGAGTTGAGAAAGAAGAAGTCTACCGCTAACCCTTCTATTAATGCTCTTATTGTGCAGGGTTCGGTTAAAGGTGATGAGTTCGGTAGCACGGAAGTTTGGTCTACCGACTCAGAAGACGAGGAAGTGAGGCAGCCTACCCATGGAAAGGCCTACGTGACTAAGGAAGAAAGCAGTGGTGGAAGATGCCTCATGGTAACTGACGTATCTCAAATGAGGGGATACAACACCGATGGAGGAAGTGATGGACCGAAGGCAAAGGAGGACATGTGCTTTACGGCCAAACCGCTCAGCCAGCAGTTCAATGAGCTCGATGAACTGATAAAGAAGGTACAATCTGTTTTTATTTCATGCAAAGTACCATCATCCTCTTATGAGAAAGAACTAAAAAACGTCAATACAAGAATTTCTCATCTAGATAGTAGCTTAACTCAAACTCGAGTCACAAACTCTAACCTAACTGATCAATTGAGCAGGGTGGCATCGAAGAGTGAGGAGCGGAGAATGTGGATCGAGTTAAAAGAGTCGGAATTAGTTAAAGTTAAAGATGAAAACATTTATTTGCAAAGAGACAATTTAAAATTGTTAAAACAGCGGAATGTTTTTTGTTTAATTGCTAATCGTCTGTATTCTAATATTACTCAGCTTCACTTGGATTGTGAAATAGGCCAAAAGATTCACCGCATGATTTTGCCCTTCCTAGAGTTTAAGGAAGATGAAATCGATGCCGAAGCCTACAATTGTGAGAGTGTGATATCGTCTGATGATGTCAATCCGACCTACATGTATGGACTGGACAAAATCGAGTCCTTCATTAAATCCAAAGACCACAAGGACATGCTTAAAAATCTTTTGGATGAAAATGACAGACTTAAATTGAGAACCGAAACCATGCAAAAATTTGACTCTTTAAACGCCAACGTAAGCTCAGAAAACAAAATTGATGTTGAAAATGCATCTGAGCTTGACGAGGACGAAAACATGAGTGAAATTTCTGTAGAGGACACGGTTGACTGCTCAGAATTTATTAAAACCGAACCTGAAAACCACAAGAATCTTATTTCTGAAAATTCAGTGGAGTTCGCTCGATTGTCCCATCAAAAGTCCCCAAAATTAGTTGAGAAAGCAGTTGTGTATCAAAAGGTCAGGACCACTCCAAACCAAGTATACAAGGTAACAGGAGTAACCGAACATCAAACAGCTGAACTTGTAGCCATTGTAAACGAAGACAATGTTGATGGCTGCAATGAGTACTTCTGGGAAGCTCCAATTGATAATGCAGACGAAACCATTGGTCTATCTGAAAGAACTTCCTGGAAGAGCAAAGGTAGATACATACCTGAACCCTTGAATAAGCCGAACAACTTCGATGAGCCAAGCACCAATGGTACAAAAGATATCCCTCAGAAGAATGATCACTCGGCAAAAGAAGACATTCCCTCGGCTCCTTTAGCTCAAAGTAAAACTCCTGCAATTCAAAAGGAACCAGCCAAGGAGACACTGAAAACGAAAGCAAATGTTCATCATCAACCTACACAAATGAGGAATAGGAAGAGAGAAAGAAACAATAGATACAGGAAGAACCTTTCTGAAAGGAAACAATTCTGGCATTCCCAGAATGCATATTTCTCTCATCAAGACAAAAATCTGAAGTATGAAAACAATTCTGTAGGAAAGCTTGAAAGTCACAAAAACCGAAAGCCAAAGTTCGGTTCACAAGAAGATATCAACCGAAAGCCAAGGTTCGGTTCTGAAAAGAACTTCAACCGAAACCAAAGGTTCGGTTCCAAAGACAACTCCAACCGAACGCAAAGGTTCGGTTCTGAAGTCAAAAGAGAACAACACTCCAAGGTCGTTCCCTCCAATGATCAAAAGCAAAAGGGTCACCTAGAGTCTCCAGCCAGAAAATCCTCTCAATCCAAACCCTCTCGTTCAAATTCTTCTCATTCCTCTAATTCTTCTTCTCGTTCTTCTAATTCTTCTACTCCCACTGATTTGTCTCCGTCTTACTCTGAAGCTGATTCCTCTTGCTTTCAAAAATCTCGTTTGTCAGCTGAGCAAAAGGGGAAGCAGAAGATGAATGTATCCAAACCAAACACACCCAATCCTAACAAAGTAAAAGTTTTCACCATTAAAAGGAAAGATGAAACAACTCTTATAAAACGAACTTATCTTGTTGACGTCTCTCTTACTGTTCCCTTTTCCATGCAAAGCTCACGTGGACCCAAGAAATTTTGGGTTCCTAAATCTGTCTAATTTTTGCAGGTTATAAGTGACGAGCAGTTCAACGAAGAATGGTACATCGATAGTGGCCGGTCACGTCACATGACAGGGAGGAAAGAGGAGCTTAGGGAATACAGATCTCTTGCAAATGGTGGCAACGTCAAGTTTGGAAATAATTCTTTCGGCACCATAAAGGGATACGGGATGATAACAAATGGGGACTTTACTATAAGGAAGGTGGCTTATGTGGAAGGACTTCAACACAACCTAATAAGTGTATCTCAGCTTGTTGGAGCTACAGGTCTCAAAGTATCATTCGATGATGAAGGTTCTGAAATCATAGAGAAAAAGTCAAAGAAAGTGATTCTCAAGTCAGGTCGAAAGGGTGAAATGTTTCCCTTAAACCTTAAACCCATCAAAGGAAACCCAACTATTTGCTTGTTGTCAAAAGCTCAATCCGACGAAAGCTGGTTATGGCACCGAAGATTGTCTCATCTTAATTTTAAAGATATCAACCGACTTGTCACTGGAGGTCATGTTAGGGGTCTTCCATTGCTCAAGTTCGACAGAGATCATTTGTGTGCTGCATGTGAAATGGGGAAGCAGAGTCGTCAAAGTCACCCATCTATAATCAACACAAAAGTTGTTGAACCACTCGAATTACTTCATATTGATTTGTGTGGTCCTTCATCTATCGAAAGCATCGGTGGTAGCAAGTATATTCTTGTTATCGTTGATGACTTTTCACGATTTACATGGGTGTTCTTTCTAAAGCTCAAATCTGAAGCGACTCAAAAGCTGAAAGTGTTTATCAAGCAAATTGAAGTACAGCTCAAGAAGGTTGTTCGCAACATCAGAAGCGACAATCGTCTCGAATTCAAGAACAGGGAGTTTGAAGAATTTCTTGCAGAAAAGGGAATTAGTCATAATTTCTCAGCTCCCTACACACCGCAACAGAACGGAATAGTCGAAAGACGAAACCGATCTTTGTGTGAAGCTGCCCGAACTATGCTAAGTTTCGCTTCCTTACCTCTTTATTTTTGGGCTGACGCTATTTCGGCTGCTTGTTTTACACAGAACAGGTCCTATCTCAACAAGAGGTTCGCGCTCACTCCATATGAGATACTGAACAACAGAAAGCCAAATGTGAAATTTTTCCATGTGTTCGGCTCGAGGTGTTTCATCTTTAATTCTAAAGAACACCGCAACAAGTTTGATGTCAAAGCCGACGAGGGAATATTTCTGGGTTACTCGCTCACATCCAAGGCATACAGGGTCCTAAACAAGCGTTCGAGAAAGATTAAAGAGACATACTATGTGACCTTTGACGACAACTATGTCAAGAAGCTACAGGCTAAAGAAGACATCGCTGGGGAAATCTTTCCTCTAAATGGCCAGGTTACAGTCTCGGTTGCCAACTTATTCGAGACATTCATGGAGCTCTTTGACGAACTGGAGAACGCTTCACTCTCCGAAGCAGGTGCAGCAGACAACAAAGTTAATCACATGAAGCAGATTGTCGAAGATGCTGCAAGAAGAATGCATGAAGGAGATTCAACCTCTAACGACTCTCCATCCAACAACGCTCAAGTCGAGGGGGAGCCAAGCACACAAGTCGAGGGGGAGCCAAGCTCACATGTCCAGGGGGAGCCAAATTCTACAACATCAACCGAAGAGGCCTCAACACCAGGAAGCTCAGAACCACAAGAAACACCTGAACCTCATGTCTTCCAAAGCTCATCAACTGAGGGGGAACATATAGATATGACACTCGGTTACGATAGCCAATCTGAGCCAGACGAAATAATTAATGTTGAACTAGACCCAACCTTTGATCCAAATTACCTTTCTCTTATCAAATGGACCAGAGATCATCCTGTCTCTCAAGTAGTTGGCGATGTCTCTGAAAAGGTTTTGACCCGATCACAACTGAAGGCAAAACAGACTTCCTTATTTTCAAAGGTTGAGTTTTGCATGTTTAACTCATTCGTATCAAAAGTTGAACCAAAGACAGTCAATACTGCTCTAGATCACTCTGATTGGGTTCAAGCAATGCAAGATGAGCTGAACGAATTTGAAAGGAACGAAGTCTGGCGCCTCATTCCAACTCCTCCAGATGCTTCGGTTTTTGGTCTACAATGGGTATTTAGGAACAAAATGGACAAGGAAGGTAATGTTATACGGAACAAGGCTCGTCTGGTGGTAAAAGGATACTGTCAGGAGGAAGGGATAGACTATGAAGAGACTTTCGCTCCAGTAGCTAGGCTAGAATCTGTTAGAATATTTCTAGCTTATGCTGCTCACAAGAACTTTGAGGTTTTCCAAATGGACGTCAAGTGTGCATTTCTCAATGGAGAACTCGAAGAAACTGTGTACGTGGAGCAACCTCCTGGGTTCGTGAACGAAAAGCATCCAAATCATTGCTATATTCTGGATAAAGCTGTGTACGGCCTCAAGCAAGCTCCGAGGGCCTGGTATGAAACGCTTACAAAAATTTTTAAAGATGTCTAAATTCAAACAAGGTTCGGTTGACCCAACCTTCTTTCGCAAAAAGGAAGGTAACCACCTTATGATAGTTCAAATTTATGTCGATGATATCATCTTTGGCTCCACAAATCCAAGCTTAACGGCTGAATTCAGAAAGCTGATGGAGACTAAGTTTGAAATGAGCTCAATGGGTCCTATTAACTTTTTCCTTGGTTTAAACATAAGACAGGGACCCGAAGGCATCTTTATTAATCAGGAAGCTTACACGAAGACTCTCCTAGCAAAGTTCGGTATGATGGGAGACTCAAAAGTCAAAGTCCCAATGGCATTCGACACTAAGCTTACCCCATCCCTAGACAAACCGGCTGTCGATATCACGCTCTATCGTCAAATGATTGGCTCATTAATGTATCTAACTGCTAGCAGACCTGATATCATGTTCTCTGTTTGTTATTGTGCTCGATTTCAGGTAAACCCATGCAAACCTCACATGCTTGCAGTGAAGAACATCCTACGCTACCTCAAGCGAACCACCTCCTTAGGTTTATGGTATCCATCTAACTCAGGCTTCTTTGTTCAAGCCTATTCTGATGCTGACCTTGGAGGATGTGGACTCGACCGTAAAAGCACAACTGGGGGTTGTCAATTTCTTGATGGGAAGTTAGTCAGCTAGCAATCTAAGAAACAAACATGTGTGTCGTTGTCTACTGCCGAAGCAGAATACATTGCAGCTGCATCCTGCACATCACAAGTGATTTGGATCCAAAGTCAACTTCGAGACTACGGACTCAATATGAAGAAGATCCCACTATATTGTGACACTGAAAGTGCAATTAGGATCTGTCATAACCCAGTTTAACACTCTAAAACCAAACACATAGCACTGAGGTATCACTTCATCAAAGATCACGTGGAAGATGGAAACGTCGAAGTTCACTTCGTAAGAACCACTGATCAACTGGCTGATGTCTTTACAAAAGCTCTTCCTGAAGCATCATTCAATAAAATATTGCAAGGACTAGGTATGATGGAATCAGAGTCAGTACCTCACACTATCTCTCAAACTCAAACGTAAGAACCGAAATCAACCGAACGTTCGGGTTCGGTTCAACTATCTGACTCACTCGTTACTTCAAAGGTAGTTTTACTTTGTTGTATATTTATTGTACAATTTTTGTTTTTCCTCGTGTCAAAATCCCTTTTCCTTGTTTACCTAAATTTCTTGGTTCCTCAAAATTTTATTGAACCGAAACCAACCGACGGTTCGGGTTCGGTTATTCAAAATTTTCTAGAACCGAAACCAACCGAAGGTTCGGGTTCGGTTTTTCAAAATTTTCTAGAACCAAAACCAACCGAAGGTTCGGGTTCGGTTTTTCAAAATTTTCTAGAACCGAAACCAACTGAAGGTTCGGGTTCGGTTTTTCAAAATTTACAAGAACCGAAACTAACTGAAGGTTCGGGTTCGGTTTTTCCCCCTTTCTAATTTTTTTTTTACTATCAAAAACTCCAAAAATATTTTCTTTCATTTCTTGTATGATTTGTGTTCGTTTGTGGGATAAATTTGATGCTATATCTAAGTGTCCCTAGAATCATGCTGCTGTATGTGTCTCAAGCCTCATAAGATTTTGAATAATGGCCTTCATGACCTGGTATACACAAACCTTGTCTTCCCAATAAGGCCAATTCATTTATTCTAATCGTGAGCTACCTCACTCTTTTCTCACATGAGTTAAGAGTTTCCTGCTTGGTCCTTCTTTTCGCAGCAGAGGTACTTTGTTCTCTTACACCATCTCTACATTACTTCTCCACTACACTCATTCCATCATAGTAACCCTTGAGACTCTCAGAAATTACCACTGAGGTTTATGGTTACACAACATCTGTGTTTATGATCTTAGTATTGTGTCACTACGAACTAAGTGAAACCCAAAATTCCACACCTAACGAATTGACGGTGAACAATTAAATTGCTCAAGTTTTCACTAAAGAATTGACGAAAATACCCTATTAAAATCTCCAATTTTATGTGATTCCTATGAAATTGTTAAAACCCATAACATTTCTTCCCTTGGGATCTATTTCTTATTTTTCTTTCTGAGATTTTATTTTCAAGCCAGTCGTTTTTAGCCTAATTAAAAGAAGCCTTTCAACATTTCTTAATAAATGGTTGATCGTAATTTTAACGGGCATTCTTTTAAACCTTAAGTTCTTTATTGTCCTGTGGCATTCAATGCGCGTGGTTAAACAGTAACGGCTTGTCCCTATGAAACAGCGCTTTTTGGACGGCGTAATCCTAGCAACCTGACACTCTCTCTCCTACGTGATCATCGCACGCCCCAACTGTCATCCATCTGTCACTCAACAACCCGGTTCAAATTTCCAAAAGAGATTTGAAACGATTTTTCTCTCTCCTATCAGCCACTATAAATAGCCCACTACACCACCTTTTACCTCTTTACCACTTTCAAAATTTCCAGAACGCAAACACTCCCAAACAGTTTCCTGTTCATCATCCTCTTCATACCTGCAACAATGGCTGATTCCTCTTTAGTTCATGCCACCTCTCAGATTCTTCCCATTCACCCACAGCAATGTCTGGTCATTGATCTTAACCCACTGGCGTACGACTCCTACATGTCGCCGGTCATAGAGTGCTTGAAGTATTCCCAACTTGTTCCGGCTCTTTCCAGAATCGAATCGGTGCCGATGGCGGCCCTATCGCAGGTCTACGCGACTGCATATTACGACAAGACTGTCGACCGGGTGTTTTTCGAGATTGGAGACCACAAAACCTCCGTCTCTCGCCCACGTTTCTGCACCTTGCTAGGGTTTGCTGTTGACCCTTCAAGAGTTCATCCGGAGTCGATACAGATTGGTCATCTGTATAACATGTTTTACAACATGGGATACACAGAAGTTCTTACCTCCGTTGCAAGATTCAAAAAGTCATGCTTGCCGCCACAATGGAACGGTTTATTTACAGTCCTTTTCAAGGGCTTGTCGGAGAGAAGTTCAGGATCAGATGGTGCAAGTCGTCTGTTCCTCACCATCATGTATGGAGTTTACAATGGGATTAACATGGATTATGGGTTTGTTCTATGGCAACAACTTATTCAAAGCCTCTCCTCTTCATCCCGACACTCTGAAGTCTCGTTGGCCCGATTCTGGATACTGATAACAAAATGGGCCATGGACAGATTCGATGTTCCCACTGCTGAAGGTGCATCGATGTCTTCTGTTGGTACTTTCCATACCAAGAAGATCATCATCTCAGATGCATCAAAATTCTCCTTTATTGGCTCTATCCCGGAGTCAATGTATGGTGATGTGCCTTCTGATAGCAGGTTGATTCGGAAGCTCAAGGAGCTAAGGTCATTTGGTCCAAGGGATCTGACCCCGGATATGCTCAGGTCCATTCATGATGTTGACAAACCGGTGAGCAGAGGTAAAAAGGCAGAAAAAGGGAAGCAAGCGTCCAAAGCTCCAAAGGGACCTTCTCCTAAAAAGAGGAAACAGCCGAAAGCCGCACCATCCCCACCACTGAAGAAGAGGAAGACCCAACCGAAGCGAAAGCTTGTTATACCCTCTTCTTCGAGTGACTCTGAGGATGAGAGTTCGGGTTCTGATGACTCTCAAGGGGATGCATCTCCTCAACGAGGCAATACACCACCTCGGTCCCCTACCCCAGAGATAGAACTACCAATTTCCCCAATTCCTTCCCCTCCACCAATCTTTACAACTACAACCGAATCACCTCATGTAACCGAACCTCCTCAACCCAAAACCCAAACAACCGAAACTCCTCATACTCAACCACCAACCGAAACTATACCATCACCCACTCAACTTGATCCTACCAAACCCACAACACCCCCAACCTCTCCACCCCCTTCATCTCCTGAAAATGCATCTGAGGGCGAAAACCCTTATCTTGGGGGAGAAAACATGATCTTTGATTCGGTCTACTATAGTCCGTTTCAAGTTCAAAGTGACGAGGAGGATGATGCTCCAGTAACCAAGAAGCATCTCAAAGAGCTCAACGAGAAGATTGACCTACTTCTCGCCTCCTCGTCTAACCAGCAGTCCTCTTTGTCTGAAGCTGCCCTTCAAAAGATTGTTGATGCCTTCTCCAGGGATCAACATGATTCAGCGGCCTCAGCAACTACTGCTATTGAGGCATCTACCAGGGCATGTGAGGCAGCGACCGAAAAAGTCGATAAACTATTTTCTGATGCCTCTACCCTGGTGCAGTCCCTGCAGGAAAGTGCAGATGCCACAAAGACATCTTTGGAACCAATTGTCCAACAATTAGCCAATTTTGTCTCATCAGAGTTGCCATCGTTCGCAACTCTACGCCAAACCATAAGCGACGACAACTCGGCCTTTACTGCCTCCATTGATGCTCGCCTCGCCAAGCTACAAGAAGATCTGGCAACCGAGCGTTCGTTAATGGACGATCTGGCAACCAAAACAACTGCACTTGAGGTCAAGACAACACAATTCTCTCAATCCCAACAACAACTGGAAGATCTTCGATCTGAACGGGAGGTGGTCAAGACGTGTGCTTCGGATGTCCACGCTATTATATCCAACATTCTGGAAGCACACGATCCCATCTTAAACTTTTCGGTGAGGCGTTCCCTTGCTGAAAAGCTCTCTCCAGACATAGATCTTCTTAACAAAGTAGAAGGCCTCCCAAGTTTTGTGTCCATTCCGAAACAAGGGGGAGATGAGAAGACAAGATCAAAACCACCTCCTTCCTCCAAAGCTACTCACACGACCGAACCATCTCCAACTGATCAAGCTTTAGGTTCGGGTGTGAAGGACAAAGGCAAAAACATAGCTGAGGACGAAGATGAAGAAGGTGACAAGGAAACCATTGCTGACATTTTAAAACGAAAGAACAGTCGCAAGGTTGGTGAAGATGCCAGTCGTGTGGCACGTGAGGCTGCCGAAGCCGAACGCAAACAAAAAGAAGCCCACGATCTCCTTGAGAGCCGAAAGACTCTCTTCCCTGCCTGGACCAGGGAACGTTTAATCAAAGAGGCCATTGAAACTCCCAGCATCTTATGGCTCGAGCCGGTTATATCGTTCGACTGCAACAACACTGTCGATTCGCAGTTCGATATGCCGCTGACTCGAAAGGCGTTCATCTTCCACGTCTTCTCTAACATCTTTGAAGTCCCTCACCCGAACGCTGGGCTTGACAGGGAGCTCATTGACTTCTATCTGGCGGCTGCTCGTCCACAATTCCTTACTTGGAGCGCCTAGAAGATTGTAAACGTTTGGGTGTTGAAACCTTATACTGAGGGACATTTCATAAATGTTCGGTTCAAATTGATTCGGGGATCTGCAAGAACTGCTCATCTTATCTCCCTGGCAGATCTACCGAATCTAAATCCTCATGATTGGATCGTCCTGTATAACATCCTTTTGACTGATGAAGCTGAATATGGTCCCATTCTAGACCATGTCAAAAGGATGTTAGCCTGCTACATCATGGAGGTTGCCCTAATGGATCAGGAGGTCGCCACAGTCTTCAAGAAGAAACCAAAGATTGCTCCTGTGGGATCGGCCAGTGATCTCAATCAAATGCTACTGGGCAGGATCGACCCGAGATGCAACTCGGTTATGTTCACTAGAGCGGAAGGACAGAAATGTCTCTTCGCTTTAGCTGACAAGCATCTTTACACCACAACCTGTTTGGAGCATGTGCTGTTCATTGTCAAACGGTGTAAAGAGAACTCGGCTGATGATGTCAAGTATTTTGAAGATATGATTAACTGGTACATCCGGTTTAGACAGACCATTCTTTCCATCACCAAATGTCTGTTTAGTACCGTGAAGAAGAAGGTACCTACTTCAGCTGCTGGCCCCAGTAATTAGTGAAGGTCTCACTCCAAATTGACGCAAAGGGGGAGATTGTTGGGCTGAAGATCATTTTTGTTGATTGCGTCTTTTGGGCTCGTTTAGCTTAAGGCTTTTTGTGTACCGGTTTGGGCCTGTCCAACCGTGAACCTTTTATGTTTTGTATATATGTTTACGCTTGCATGCATATTAGGTAAAAAGGTTTTAGAGATCTGAGAATAGCGATATATCTAGACGACAACAGGTTTCTTTGATCGTTCTTGTAACCTTCCAATCCTCTACAATTGATGTTCTTAATCGAGCTCTTCTGAGGATTTTGTTTAATCATTCGACACGTTTGATTCCATCTTGTCTTGTTCTTATTATTGTGTTTATATCGTCTTTGTTTACTTACTTGTTCTAGATCTAATCGATCGTTAAAAATTAAAGGTTAGTTTAATCTTATCACTAGGGTTTCTGGTCTTAGGTGTGAGCCATTAGAGGCATTATCTTTTTGGTGCTTGGTTTCCAAGGAACTTCAATATGATTTGATTTGATTATTTGATATAATAATTAAAATGTATGTAACTTTAATCTTTATATTAATTACTATTTTCATTGCCCCTCTCTAGGGTTTCTTGATGTTCATAGCTTATTACTATTAATAGAGAAAACATAGATCCTTTCTAGGTTGCATGTGAACTTAAGTGCTCAAGTGTCTTTCTGCCACATGAAATTTTTTATAACCTAGATAACCCATTAAAACAATTTTAATTTAAAATTAAAATTAAACTAAATGATTCAATAATTATTTATTAATTAAACATTCAATTAATTTCTTAAATCAATTTTAGGATTATCTATTAAATTAATTAACATAATTTAACGTAATCAACTCCCTTAATAATTTTCGAAAATATGGGAGGGAACGACAAAATCTTGCAATTATCTAGTAAATCAAATAAGGAGATAATTGCCAAAATTAAAAATCCCTACCAAAACCCTAATTTCAAAAATTTGGCAAATATTGGGGATGAAGGTAAGGATTTCAAATCCTTGCCATAATTTTGAAAAATCATAGGGTTAGGAAACCCTAAAAACGAAATCTTGTAGGCCAAGGGAAAGGGTTACAACCCTTTTCCAATATTTTCAAAATCTAGGGTTAGGAAACCCTAAATTGAGAAAACCCTAAGTCCAAAAGGGTTTATTTGCCATAAAACCTAATTGATCAAATTCAACCAATTGCGTCAAATTCAATAGAAAACAAATCTAGAATCTGATACCACTGATGAGTTTTGAGCATAACAAAGAATCCTATGTGTGTATGCAACCCTAATTGCTTTGGATCTATATTTTCTCTAATTGAACATACAAGTATTAAAAGGGTTACATAACTGCCCGTGTTTAATTGTGATGTTCAAATCCTCCAAAGACTTTTTCTATTCTTGTTATTACTCTAAAATGCACACATAGGTATGTATTTTAATTATTATGTTCAGAGTAGTTTTACTCCCATTGTATTTATAGTTGCATATCTTGTATGATTAGATATGCGAGTTCACTATAAACATACCAATCTGTTACACCCCCGAACCAGACGGCGAAAACATCCGGGGGCTTAAGTGTGACTCCATTGTTGTATTATCATCACTGAGTATGTAGTTGAAACATAATATCATCATCATCAGACATGTAATATAACAACATTCATTGATTTCGTCGAGTATTGTAATAGAATATTACATACCAAAATAGTCAGAGTATGATGAAACAAAATATAACAAATATCCATTAGTTTGTTCCGCTCAACCTGCTTTAACGGTTTCCTGAGAATACAAGTTAATTTAAAATGGTCAACATAAAAATGTTGGTGAGTTCATAAGCATGTTTGTGAAAATGATTTGTACAACTTCGAAACCACCAGAAAATCCTATATTTCCTAAAACCATTTTAGTATGTTTGTGTCAGATATTGTATTAATGCATGTGTGTTACTATTTCTTAGAATGTATAAAGATACTATAGAAATGTATAGAGAATGTAAAGAGAACTCCCCCAGACAACCCTATATTGTCTGTAACAGAGAATGGTGCCATACCAACTCCCGAGCTTGAGTACTAGTACGAGTATGTTCCTAAGTAATCCAAAGAAGAAACGAAAAGAGTGATCTCCCGTAAATTTATAATGTTAATTCCTCTAAGTGAGCCATTATAACCATACTTGATAATGACAATTTCGTGTGTCTTGACGTCTGAAAGATGTCGACTTCTTTAAGGTACAGTTTGTCACCCTAGACTGGACTAGTCTAACTGTAGCGAACAGATCAGGTGTGGGGTGTCATCCCCGTATATTACTACAGGCTACGATCGCACACTCAATAGGTGTCAACCAACAAGTCTCACTAGATCCTTAATCGAATTTACGCGAATGAACCATGTAAGTGAGCCACTAAGGCATCGCTAAACCTGTAAGTCATTTCAAGGCCCAATAGGAATGAGATTTTATAACATGCCCCCAAAGTATACGTAAAAGGACAACTAAGGCCCATTTCACGGGTAAGGTATTTATGGACCCAAATAGCACACAAATAGTATCCAAGGTCCGTCGCTCATGTTAATGGGTCAATAAGGCCCAATAAACATACAAATAGTATTCAGAACATATCAAACACATTAAAGGGTCACTAAGGCCCAATAAACATAAAAATTACCTAATTAGCCCGTTTGTTATTATATTGTTAGTTTTAGCTCAATTATTTAATAAAATGATATAAAAGACCCACTTTTTGTAAAAAAATGACACTCTTGGCCCAATAAGCCAAAAATTACACTTAAGGCCCAATTTTAGTAAAAATAACATTTTAGGGCCTTTTAAAGGCCAAATCTTGTATCCAACACAAGTTTAAACACTTCTAGTAAGTTAAAAACAAGACAAAATTGCAAAAATGGTCTCTGTGGTTTGCCGATTTCTTTGGGTAAGGTCCAAAAAAAGGTCCTTATTTGGTGATTTAGTTGTGATTTTGGTCCCTATTCGTTAACTTTAACATTTGACTGTTAACTTTTTTAAAATGACAATTTTACCCTCAGGGAGCATTTCTGCAGTTGTTTTTTTACAAAGCTACAAAGACCATTTTTGCAATTTTCTTTTTTATTTTATTGAAATATTATACATTAATTCTTCTTCTTTTTAATTTTATTAAATTATAATACATTAATTCTTTTTTTAATTTCATTTTATTGGATTATTTTTTTAATTGATTATTATCTATTAATTAATTTTATTTTTAATATATAATATTTATATATAAATACATATTATATTATTATATTATTAATTTCTTTTAATTAATTCTTTTTTTATTTTTAATTGGATTATTTCTTTGAATTTCCTTTTTATTAGATTAAATTTACCATAAAAATAAATAAAAAGGCCATTCATTTTTTTATTGGATTATAAATTTAGTTTTAATATGTAATATTAATTCTTTTTAATTTTATTGGTTCCATCACAAAGTCATTAAAATGCGTAAAAGCCCCGCCCTCGGTCGTTGAAAATCGTCACGACCACCCCCAATCACCTTCATCGAATTTCTGACGGAAACACTACCATCCCATTCCACCCAACGTTGCCAATAGCCGCAGGCGGCAGCCTCTTCACATTTCGTCGGAATCCTTCGGATTTGCCACTAAGTCGGTCGTTTTTTGTTACTACTGTTAGGTTAAAAACTAATAAGATTGATAGATTCAAACAGGTAAAGTAATCAAACACGAAGAACGAAGATCAAAGTTGTGTTGAATGATTAATTTATACTGCCTAAGAAGAGTTCGACTAAAAACTACTACTATAAAGGAAATGTGGGGTTACAAGAAGATCGATACAAAATGCAGTGTATGCATGCACTATAAAGACGCTAACCCTAGCACAATAAAGAAGCTGGGTAGACACGCCCAACCCATTACTAATGGACAATAATATTACAATACAAAATTGACACAACACTATATAGCCCAACAACAACCAATATTGTGTTAACCATCAGGAGATCCGATCTAAACACCCCTCGTTAGTTCCTCTATTCGTTGCTTTTTACCACCTTGCGCCGCCAAATCATCTTGTTAGAAATCATCGATCGCTATCATTCTCAAACAAAACTACACCAATTGACTACCCAAAGTGCCTTCAATGGCGACAATGTTAGATATAGGGTTTTTAAACCACTAGATCCACCACTAGATCTTTTCAAGTAGTACATGCTTGAAGCTTCGATGTTATAAGGATGTTCCTAGGTTGTGGAAGCCAAGAATAGAGTAACTCTATAACGCTCTGTTCCGAATTGACTCCTAGTCCGAGGTGGTGGCTTGAAGGTCGGTCATTATAAGGATTATGGATCTTGGGAACGTAAGATCTAGCCCTTTTTGGGTGCGGGTGATGTATTAGAAGTAATCTGGGTGTTCAGATCGTGTTTTGGATCCTAGGGGTATTTAGGTAAAATGGAAGTTCGAGTTTTTGAGGAAAATGGCTTCTCGTTACCTTTCTGTGGATATAAGGATCGCCAAACACAGATCTATAACGATGAAGTTATGGCCTTCGGAAATTTAGTAGTTTCAGGCTTAGCCGAGTACGCTGGGCGTACACAAGGAGTATGTTGGGCGTACTAGTGAAGAAGGCAGTATGTTGGGTGTACTTTTGGAGTATGTTGGGCGTAATGACCAGGATGGTCGTGAATGTTCTTCGAAGTACGTTGGGCGTACCATATAAACGCTGGGTGTATGCTAATCATACCTGAACCCTATTTTAGGGTCTTGGACCCTATTTTAACTCCTTATCTCATAACCTAACCCTAATATCTTCAGCCTCCCCCTCTCTAAAACCTAGAAATCGTCATATATCATCCATGGTGGCATTTTGAGCTTATGGAGTCCATTTTTGGGGTGTTTGACCCATTTTCAAGAAGATGAAGTTTGATGCAAAGATGGGAATCAAGGAGGAGCTTATGGATCTGGCTTTTAGAACTCATTATCAACTTGATAAATGTATAAAGCTTTGAACTTGACCATTTAATGCTTAGATCTATTATGTTTAGTTTTTGGATCTTGTGGTCCCAAGAATGGAGCTTTATGGTTCCAAATCCGCTTTTAGGCTTGGGGTTGCCACCCCTTGATGCTATTTGAGTCCCTAAGGCAGAAAGTTGCCATCTTGATGGTCTTAATGGGTTCATGCTTGAGTCAGGGTCACTTTTATGGAAGTAGAATGCCATTTTTGGAGTTTGGGTTTGTTTGGGGCATGCAAAGTCACCAAGTCAGTGACTTTATGGGTTTAGATGTTAGTATAGCTCAGATTTGTGATTTGCCCTTGTTGGATCAAGTATTAAGCACTTAATGGATGTTGTGTACGAGCTGTTTGTATGCTGGGCATACAATGTAGTATGTTGTGTGTACAATCCAGTTGCTCAGTACACTAAGCGTACAGAAAAGGTATGTTGGGCGTACGCTCTCAGGAGGACTTGGGCCTTTGTGGACTTTAGACCTTTAGGCCCTAATGGTTTTAGGTCTAGATTTGTTGATAATTGGGCCTGAATGCATCTTTGGGCCAATAATGGAATAGTTGGGCCTATTGGGCCTTGTGGCCCAATATAGAAATGAACTTCACATTTTGGGCCTCGGTTTGGGCTAATTCTTGGACCAGGTTGTTGTGGGCCTTCGTGGGACATTTGGGTCAGGATTATTGACTAAGGAGAATATTGGGTTTTAGTATAAGGTCCATTAGAAAGTTTTGGGCCCAATTTGGAAAATTAGGCAATTGATGGTTTTATAGACATTATAATGTTGGGCTTTTGTTTTGGGTTCAGGCCTTAGTTATGGATCATATTGGGCCAGGGGTAAATGGTTATTTTACCCCATGTGTGGATCAAGGATTATGGTATGGGGCCCAATTGCTAACTTGGGTATATTGATTGGTAGTGGCAGCTCGGGAAGCTGGCGGGGCAACAGCTAAGGATTTCTTGAGGAAGCTTCTGCATTCGAGGTGAGTCTTCTTACCATACCAATGGGTCTAAGGCACCAAGGCCGGCCCATTTTTTATTATGTGGTACACTAGCTGTAGTAGAGATATGTGGTATGATAGTTAGCTTTATGCTAAATGGTATGCTAGTGATTATATGATATGTGCTATGCTAGTTGTCTTTCTGATACTTGCATGGAAGACCCGGGGGGAGCCCGTGGCATTGGATGTAAGACCATGTGGGGTAGCCCATGGCAATCCTAGGTAAAGACCATGTAGGGTGGCCCATGACATTGGATGTAAGACCATGTAGGGTAGCTCATGACAGTCCTAGGTAAAGACCATGTGGGGTGGCCCATGGCATTGGATGTAAGACCATGTGGGGTAGCCCATGGTAGTCCTAGGTAAAGACCATAATAAACTTGAACTGGGGTGTTTAGGGTTTTCGACTCATAGTTGAATATGTGAAATGTATTCCATTAGGTTTTGAACTCACTTAAGGGTTTTGATTGAAATGAATGGTTTTGATTAAGCATTGAACAATATATTCAATCACATTACAAGTATTACAAGAGTTGATGAGAACAAAATTTCCTAGCTAGAATGCCAGTTGTGACAGAGTACACATAACGTACTTCATTAAATGAATTGTGGGACTTTACCCAATATGTTGTGTGTAGATATATTTGTTGGATTAATGTCTAAGTCTATAACTATAATTGGTAAGACTTGACCTAACCCGGCATGGTCCATTTAAGTTGCATGGCATCATGCACTTGGATAGACTAAGTGAGAGAAATAAGATACTTATGGTTGTTAATATATTATAAGTTCTAGTATATTAATAATAAGAATAATAATATTTAATTAGTATTGATCAAGAATTAATTTAGAATTAATTATGTGATAAAAAGAAGACTAATTAAATATATGGGTTGATTGTTTAAATCATCCATACTTATATGGTGGGCTAATGCTCTATGGATTATATAGTTGGGTTGAACCCATAGGATACTCCATGGATGCTCCATGGAGGTTAAATAACCCATGGGCCAAGGAAATGAAAGGTCATGACAATTAGGGCTTACATGGTGTAACCCTAATTGTAACACACTATATAAGCATCATATTATTCACCAAAATCAGTCACTAGTGTGTGTAGTAAAGGGCAAGCCGATTTCATGAGTTGTAGAATTCTTTCAAGTTATTCCAAGTGTATTTGGTGTTGTGTGAACCATTTGAGGTGTCACACTTGAGGCACTAGGCACTCAAGCTTCATGAAGACATTTTACATCAAAGAGGTATGTATTCTATCTTGTTATATTCATTATTTTGTATGCTAGATTAGGATAATACCTTGGATGTTCATAATTGTATGTATAATAGAGAAAACATAGATCCAAGGTATTTAGGGTTACATGTACACTTAGGAGTGTTAGAATGCTTAAAACCCAACAGTGGTATCAGAGCCTGATTTTGGTTTCTTGTTATACTTGCAAAACTGCTTTAAAAATCGAAGGTGTTTGCTGTCTGATCATCAGACTCGGCGAGTCCATCAGGAGACTCGGCCAGTCCATGCCTAAAAAGTGATCAAATCGATCCAACTCGCCGAGTTGGTTCATGCACTCGACGAGTTGGACCCTCAGACAGCATAAATTCGAATTTTTTGGCTGGAATTGGACTAGGAACATTACCCTAAGATGTTTTTGGACTTATAAACTTGATTTTGATGTGGTAATGTTCATCCTAATCCAATTTCAAAGATAATTGTCAATAGATTCATGTTTTGTATTAGGTTAAAGTTTAGACTAATTACATGAAAAAGTTTGATTTGAATTATCTTGTTCTTATGAGTTGCTTAGATTAATAGAAAAGTTAATTGATTATGTGTTTTCAATCCATTTTAATCTAAGAGTTGATTCTAAAATGTGTTTTTGTAACTTGTCCTCAAGTTATATGAAAAGTCACATTTAAGAATCATAAAAATCATAAAAGTTGGCAATGGTTACAAAAAATGAAGAGTCTTGTCCACAAGTTATGGAGGTTCAAGAGTCACTTCATTAAGTAATAAAATATGTAACCTTAATTAATTCCATAAGTTACAAAATAAAGAAAAAGTTACATTCTTTAATAATTTAAAGTCTTCCATAACTTGTCCTCAAGTTATGGAACTTGAAGAGTCTTTAATTAAAACTACTTTAAACACATAAGTTATGGAATTAATTAGTTTTGAATAGTTTCAAAACTTACCCTCAAGTTTTGGAATTTGAAAAAGTTTTCTCTTGTGAATACTTTAATTCCATGTTAATCCCTTAGAATTTTAAAGAGTAAAAATTCAACCCTTATACTTTATAATATTATAAGTTAATAATATTTATATATATATATGTATAAGAGTAAAGTCAGTCTTACCGTTAGTAGGCCTCATTCACGAAGCTGGTCTATAAGGGGGGTATAAGGTTACTGCCTATAAAATGGCAGTTTAATGGGTGTCCACTCTCACCCACCGCTTCCTTGACCGATGGAGGGTCGTTAGCCGAACGGGTAGGACAAGGACTAGAATTATCCCTTCATTAAAAGTATTAATGATAAATACTAAGTAACTAAACCATTTATAAATATCCAATCTTAGTTACTTAGGAAAATGTGAATAAGGTGCTAATCCATGAAATTACACTTTGCACTTTGTTTAAGTCGGTTAGTGGAGCGTGTGTGGTTAACCGGCACACTCACTCGTATTTAACAAGTTAGGCAAAGGGTAACTTAATGTTTATCATAGTATCGATAGAGCGTGTGTGGTTAACCGACACATCGATTGAGGGGTAAACACTTAAGGGTACCAAGTATATTTGCATGGTTATTCACACCTTGTTTTGTGATCCTCGGCATCCCAGTCACAAAACCTGAAGGGCACACTTGAGACTGAAACATGTCATTGAACAGTTCAATGAATCTCAAAAGATCTAGGAGTTTCGAATCCAATTAAAACCTAATAATACATTTCGTTTATCTTGGTGGAAATTGGTGAATCGTCATTCACCTACCTTCAAATATTTTATAACTTGGATTACAGCATCCCTCTTCTAAGTTATATAAGTATTCATATACATGTGCATTGTAAGGATAACAAGTTTTCATATACATGTGCATTGTAAGGATTTGTTTTTCCGCAAAGTTTTTAAAATAAAAGGAAATTTTGATTTTATTTATTTTAAAATATCCTTACAATGGCATTTGTGGAAAATTTTGTTGCTTATAAGATTCCATTAAGAGCAAGAGTGAAAATATGAATTTGATTCTTTCATTTGTGGTAGTGTCTAAATTTACCAAAGAAGGAAAGATCCTCATCACCCAAGTTTCAATTGGACCAGAACTTGGAATCATGCAAGTTGTATAGCATGATGAATGAGAACTTTCAAGCATTGGAAAAGTTAAGACTAACTACTTGTTCACATGGATGTGTGAGTCAAGTAACGGACTAAGGGATAGATTACACATTCTTGTCCACTGAATAAGTCCACCACGAAAGATCGATAAGACTATTCATCATGATTTACTTAAGTTTAGTAAATATAGTTATACTTACAAGTTTAAGTATAATTCTGAAACGTTGGAAAAGTTTCAATGAAAGGCAGAACGAATAAGAAGAGTCAAATTAGGCAGAAAGATAAAAGTTTCTCAAATCTGAAAAGATGGGAGAGTACTTTACTATCAGTTTTGTGATCATCTTAATGATTAACAAACCATATCAAAATTAGTTCTCTAAGTGCATTCTTATGACTAGGAAGAGGAACTTGAATTGTTAAAATGGTTAAATCAAGAAGATGAGTTATACTTTGTTCCAAGACAAGTCTTAGAGTCATACTCTAAAATTGTAACTTGAGTGACATGTCTTAAAGAAGGTTTAAAACACTTGTCAAATGTAAGAGTAAAATTTTTCTACTCTTGTACATTTGAAATTGGTAAGTTGTGATGTTTTGGATAAAACAACGACCAACTAAGCCCAATTGTGTGAAGTGTTTGTCTTGATTAGAATCCACACTATCTCTTGAATATCTGACAAGAGAGTCTTATATGTCAAGAGGACAGTGGGAGTCTTAAAGGTCTTGAAAGTCTCAACAACTAATCAAGAATAAAACCTGAAGTTCTTCACTAGCACACGAATTGAGGTTTATAACCTACCGTGTTAACATATTCTGTGCCCATTCCAATTAAAGATTGCTTTGCATATGAGTTTTTAGAGTTCTCAATTGGTTGCACAACAACTTGGAAGCAATGGCAGGCCCTTGAACTGCTAGGTGGCAAGAAATTAAGATTGAGTTCAGTCCATATGAGCTTGGATTTGTCATTATCCTTGTCTTGTGACTATGGTTTGACAACTCACATGGATAAGAACACATACACTATTAAATCTAAGTGTAATAAGGTTTCTCTCCAATTCATGAAAATGATGGTGAGGAAACACTTTCACTAAGTAGATTTTAGCTAGATAGCAATTGTGATACTTGCATTCTCAAAGTCGTTAGTGGAGCGTGTGTGGTTAACCGACACACTAACATGGACTTGTGAGAAGTGGCAAAGGTTTAAACAATTGAAACTATGATTACGGCATCCCTTTTCATAGTTCTGAAATTGTTTAGACACACCTGTGAGCTATCTAAGATAAGGTGTATGATATTGATAAAGTTTTATCAAAGAAATCTAGTATCATAAATCTGAACTTTGGTAAGAAAGTCAATAAAGTATTGATTTCTAGAAGTCCAGGTAATTTCTGGATACATGTCAAAGCTAGTGGGAGCATAAGTGTTATGCTAATAATCATCATGTTAGTGGGAGCATGATAATTATGATAAGTATTGCAAGTTAGCAATGTTAATTATAGAAAACAAAAAGTTTCAATTGGGAAAAAGTTATTTTGCTATAATTAAGGGAGAGGAAATTATACTTCATCTCAAATCTATAAGCTTAGACCGTGAGGTTTTAATCATTTAGTCAAGGATATATATGAATTTCATGTTGGAATGGCTCAACATAAGGAAATTCTGTATATGGGTCCATTATTTGCATTCTAAAATTCGATTATGATTACGGCATCCCTTTTCATAATCTGAATTATGAGAACTTTGCAAATTGAAATGGAAATATTATAGCAAAAGACTGGTTTAGTCTTTATGTGAGACATCATGAATCGTGTCCCATGTGCTTCGGATATAGGATCGATTACATGTGCTATATTCATCCTTTCTAAATTTTCAAAATGCCTGGGGCATTAAGAAGGGAAAAGGTCTAGAATTGGATATGACTAAAAGGATTAAGCAATTGTCAAGGACAATCTAAGGTTTACCAAAGATTGGTTGCTTAAGGACAGTTGGAAGTATAGTGATAATTCTGGAAGGACCATACTGACATAATCTGTAAGGAGGCAACTCTTGTTTAGAAGTTATAGTAAAAAAGGAATCTAGAAATGTTTCAAAGTTAGAAACTTTTCAATCTATGTAAGATTAGGAAACTTAATGCAAGAAGGATGTTTCCAAGGAGTTGATCTCCTTTAGAATGCTCTGTAATGTTTGTTGCCAAGTCTTTGTGACTTTGTGCATAATCATTACAAGAGGATCAATGCATATAAGTTTAGAATCTAACAAATTTTAGTAAATGGAATGAATTTGGAATTCTTGCATTTGTAGTAAGGATTTGGGACTGTGAATGAGAATTATTGGAGTCATGTTCAATTGATCTATTTCACAAAGTAAAGATCATAGAAAAACATAGTATGAATACTTGGTGTGTGGCATGACTAGTGTTTAGAAAACATAGTGTACATGCTCGGAGCGTGGGACAACTAGTGTTTTAATTCAAGAATAAAGTTGATAGCTGAAACAGTATACAATGAATAATGTGTAATCATATGGTGATAAATAAAAGGTGTTTTATTTATATTCATAAGTTCTGAGACCATATTAGATTCCATTATTATTTTGTTTCATTTTGCATGTTTTGACTTCCAGAATAAACTAGGTCATTGTTCTGGATGACTAAGTTATTCAAACCATCCACATTCGGTCATATGTTGGAAGTATATATGAATCAAGACTGTCATGGGTTGGGCTTGTAGAGGTCTAAGATGTTGGACAAGGTGGTGCTAAAACACTTATGAGTGCTCATAAGTTCTGAGTATTGGATTCAACCCGCGCTCATTGGAATCACTTCATGGATTTTATCACGAGTGATCATGAGACGATAATATCTTATATTCTTCAAACCTAAAGATATGAGTTGTTACTATGAGTTGATAGTACATTGATTGCACGAAAACGCATTGGTAACTCGATGTTATAAAATGTGCCTTTGTGTATGATTCAACAAGTAGTAGAACAAGCCATATGAGTCGAAGTTTATCCATTCCTTTTACCTTCAGGATAAAAGCGATATTTGTGGGCCCCTCGATGATTTGATGATGACAAATGGAAGTGCTCGGCCGGGCTAGGACTAATTTGATTTGTTCAATTAGTCAGTTGTCATAAATCGGAAATCGGGAAACAACAAATGGATAGAGAGAATGATTATAATCCATGTCTCAGTCCATATGATATCTAGAATGGAGGAATATATGATCCCTTATCTAATGGACAAGTCATTGACAAAGGTCAGAGTTCATCTACAAGGTTAGAGTTCGATGGAAGCTTTTGAGAGCTACGATTGCCAGTCGGTTCTTGAAGTCATACACAATAATAGTTTTAGACTTATCCAAGTGGGAGACTGTTGAATTAATGTCTAAGTCCATAACTATAATTGGTAATACTTGACCCGACTCGGCATGGTCCATTTGGGTTGCATGGCATCATGCACTTGGATAGACTAAGTGAGAGAAATAAGACACTTATGGTTATTAATATATTATAAGTTCTAGTATATTAATAATAAGAATAATAATATTTAATTAGTATTGATCAAAAATTAATTTAGAATTAATTATGTGATCAAAATAAGACTAATTAAATATATGGGTTGATTGCTTAAATCATCTATACTTATATAGTGGGCTAATCCTCTATGGATTATCTAGTTGGGTTGAACCCATAGGATACTCCATGGATGCTCCATGGAGGTTACAAAACCCATGCGTCATGGAAATGAAAGGTCATGACAATTAGGGCTTACATGGTGTAACCCAAATTGTAACACACTATATAAGCATCATATTATTCACCAAAATCGGTCACTAGTGTGTGTAGTAAAGGGCTAGCCAATTTCATGAGTTGTAGAATTCTCTCAAGTTATTCCAAGTGTATTTGCTGTTGTGTGAACCATTTGAGGTGTCACACTTAAGGCACTAGGCACTCAAGCTTCATGAAGACATTTTACATCAAAGAGGTATGTATTCTATTTTGTTATATTCATTATTTTGTATGCTAGATTAGGATAATACCTTGGATGTTCATAATTGTATGTATAATAGAGAAAACATAGATCCAATGTATTTAGGGTTGCATGTACACTTAGGAGTGTTAGAATGCTTAAAACCTAACAATATTAAGTTGGGCCTAATTACACATAATGCAAACCCTAATTTTGGGGTTTTGAACCCTATTTAAGGTCTCTAACCCCTTGGGGGTCCTTCCTATCATTAACCTCCACCCTCTTAAGCCTCTAACTCGAAACCCTTGCCTCCTTTCTCTTGTTTTTTTAGCATTTTCACCATTATGAGCTTATTTCTCCATTAGAAGGTGGAATCTTGAAGATCAAGGTGGTGGCAAAGCTTATAGAAGAAGGATCCAAGTATGGGTCCAATAAGATTACATCATTTCTGGACGTTTGTGAGTAAAAAACTTCAAACTTACTCATTAGTTTCATAGATCTTGTTAATTTTCATATTTGTCACTTTGTGGTCACTTTAGTGCATAAAAGTTTAGATATTGAAAGTTTGTGACCTTGTTATGGATAAAGTTGGAAACTTTATCCATCTAAACATCATATTGATTCATATATGAAGGTTAGAGACTTGGACTTAATGGATTAAGTTGAGAAAGATGCATTTTTGGTCCCTTTGAGACTTAAATACTAGATCTTGGTTGGTTGGACCATGCTAATAGATAAAGTTGGAAACGTTATCCATTATGGAGCTAGTATGAACCATAAAAATGTGATCTTGGTCCTTTCTTCCCTCCATGCAAGAGTCATGATGATTTGGTTTGTGTATTAAGTTAGGATTTTGGTGTATGTACTCCTTGTAGCCATGGAAAGTCATAAATTTGAAAACTTTATGACACATAATGTTATTTAGGACTAGATTTGAGCTTTGGACATGAGATCTTAATGAAATAAGCACTTAATGAAAGGTAAATGGAATTGGTCGAGAACGTTAGGCATACTTGGTAGTATGCTAAGCGTACCAGGATGGAACCCCGTAATCAGGAAGGGATCTATTATGTTGAGCGTAGTAAATGAGTATGTTGGGTGTACTCAGTCTTTGTTGACCTCCTTTGGCTTTTTGACTTTGACCAAGTTTGACCTAAGGGCATTTTGGGTAATCTGAATAGTAGTTTGAGGTTTAGGTCCCTGTTAATTGTATAGGTAACCAGTAAAGATAGATTTTGGAGCAGTGATCGGTGTAACTATTCTTTCAGACTGTGAGGTGAGTCTCCTCACTGTACTTGTGGGTCAAAGGCACCAATGTCGGCCCACTAGATTATGTTGTAGGATAGTAGTGGTCTTTGTGACGCTTACTCATATGCTTTTATGTGCTTTTTGTCTTTGTGACTATTACTAGTATTATTGTATATGCATAGAGCCAATCTGGGCTTGAAGTTATTATAGACTCAGAGTTGATACGGACTTGGGGCTTGATATGGACACGACACAGCTATCTACTGTTCCATGGGGTTGATACGTACCTAGGGGTTGTTACGGACCTAACTCATCCACGTGATGTTATATTTATGTGTATGATGTATGCAGTACTTTGGGGAAGTCACTAAGCTTTGTGCTTACAGTTTATGTTTATGTTTTTAGGTACTTCCGTTTTCAAAAGGAAGGGCTCGACTTAATCGTACTGCATCCCCTAGAGTTTTATTCTGCACTTAATGTTTACAAATTAATCTGATGTTTTGAGAATACTTTAACTATAACCGTCTTTTGGAACAATGAATGAACGACTTTAACTTAATTGTGATGAATTTTTTTACTTGGTATTTTTGGGACGTTACAGTCTAAGTAACAATTTTTTTTTTTCAAATTTTAAAGTTACTACATAAGTATGATTTTTTTGCAGATTTACTGGGAATCATTAATAAATATACTGAATGATTTATTGTCATTTTAATTTTAATGATAAAAACAAAATATTGATTCACATGTAAAGTAAGTTAATTAATGCAATTGATATACATTTAATACATAAAGAAAGGCAAGTTTATTTGACCTATAAATACAATATGAAATTAATAAAATGCACAAAATCACAATATGTCATGTGGAAAAAATTTAACTGATAATAACAAAAAAATGACATGTGACGAAATCAATGAGAATGTGACATAGAAACGAAATGATGAATAAATAAGTAACTCAATATATACTAATAAAAAATTATTGACATATTTTAAACAATTGTTTTGAATCATAGATTTGTAAAGAATTCTTTGAATATAACAATGGATGTCATATTGCTAGGTTTATAGTTATTCTTTAAAATTAATATTTTTAATCCATTTCTGTTTTTTTTTACCGTGGACAATGCAATATATAACTGCCTATAAGTGAACGTCTATCATTGGCTTTTGTTTATTATTGTCATCAAGCGATACAACCAGTGGAGGATCTTAATGAAGCATTCACAATGTCATTCACTTTCGTGGTATGGTTTCCTATATTACTTCTAGATATATATATATATATATATATATATATATATATATATATATATATATATATATATATATATATATATATTATGATTCTATAACACGGTCACCCAATGCTAAAACCCGTAGCCTCGTTCCATTACATAAAAGACATTTCTAATCAATATTCCTTAATAACATAAGTGGAACACAGATTTCTAATATCAACTGATGAATTGACAAACCTGATGGTTTAAGACCATTTAGAACATCAGCTGAGTATAAACTTTCATCAAAGTCATCGTGAACATAATCTGAATGAAAAAGACTATTTGAACTTAATCTTTTTTAGCACCCGAAAATAGTGATAACAAATTAATGATTGTTTATTTCTTGAGCGGCTTTATTTTTTGGTGCAATATTGCTCTTTCTTGGAAAAACATCGGATTATTGGAATTTTGAATAATGGAAGGATAGACAAATTCAATTAATGAACCAATAGAATCAAATGAATCAGTAATAAGAAGATCATCTCTGATATTTGTTTCGCCATACCAACCTTTCATTTTCCTATATTGAGAAGTCAATTTGTAAATGTTGATGTTTCTTAAATGACATATGTTTGAACACTTAACCTCATGTTTTTTTTTTATTAATCTTAAGACTTTGTAGTTTGACCAGGTATAGAAGGAATTTAATGGAGCAATTACGATATATTGCCTACTTCCGTGTACTACACATGTTGATTAAAAAAAGTTAAACTACTGATTAAAAAAATTAATTATGAAAGTCTAAACATTAAACATTTTTTAAAGTAAAATTTCGAAATAAATACGACTAAAATGATGAATATATAAATATTTCAATCTATATACGAGTTGATTAAGAAAATATTAAATAAAATATCATAAACATTAAGGATGTATAAAACAATATGCTTCCAAAAATTGTGTATTGCCTATCTTACCCTCAAAATAAATAAATTTCTCTGGAAGAAGAAAAATTAGGAAAAATTACAAAATAAATAATAGTGCCTTTTAGAAATATGGCATATTCTAAAAAATATACAATCATCGTAGATTGTTATAGGTTTATTTCGCAATCATAAATCATTTTCCGTTACAAAACTGTTTTGGTAGATCGTTTGACATTTTTTAATATATATAGTTATGAATATTGCAATTCAACTTGATATAATTTATTTTATTTAATTTTTGATATATAATATTGGTGCATATTTGAATATATCATTAAAATTATATTCGATAAAATATTTACCTTGTGATATAATTTATTTTAACAAACCGTATTACCTATTGTAAAGTGAACACGTCAAAATAATTTGGTATTTTTTGGTGTGAATTGAAAAGATAAATACATTCCATTTTCTTCACTTTCTTTACTTAGCCAAAGGGTATTACTTTGTCATTACATCATCGAATCGAATTACAAAACTTTATATTCATATATTGTTGATCCCTTTACAATGGAAAAAGGAGTTTTTAACCTTTTAACCATCTATTGTCTATAAAGAGGATGTGCGGTTTAAAAGTTAATACGCAATCTACATTGTTTCAAGTGGATACCTAGTTAACTCTAGCTATCATTCTTGTCTTCCATCTATATGCAGGTACCTTATAATTATATGTGCAAGTTCTGCACTTTAAGCTACAAGTAGATTGTTATCATGACATGTCAATCTTAGTTGATGCAAAAGAGTGATGCTTTTGAGGTAGGGTGCTAATTCTGTCCGGATCAAGAAACCATATCATAAGTAGAGTGCTATATTGGAAACACCAATACAAGTAGATTGCTTCTTTTGAAAATCCAAATAATAAAAGGCAAGGAAAGGATTTTTATTTCAAAGGATGATGCTAAAGTGTTGGTGTTGTTGCTGGTCTTTTCTTAAAGATTCTTTATATTATGTTCATCTAATTTATGTAACTTTTTGTTATCTCTATATTGTAACTTTCTTGTTGCTGTTAATACGTAATGCATTTTAGCCATTCAAAAATTAAGTTTGGTATCATTTCATTGTTTACCCTCCAACTTCATATATTTCATGTTGTTGTTCTATGGTTATTGAAAATTGAAATAGTAATTTACAATACAAAATTGTCCCTGTTTCAAAAACAAAGTTACAAAATTTCTCTTTATGGCACCAAAAAAATAAATTGGTCCCTGTAGCATGTTAACATTGCCGATATGGTACCTATGGCAAAAAAAAAAGAAAAAAAACTTGACAAAATGGCTCCTGTGCACAAAAACATTGAAAACTTTGTCCATGTTTAAGAAAAAACATTACACATATGGTCCTTGTTTCTAGAAAAACATTACATATATAGTCCCTGTTTCAGAAAAACATTACAAATATAGTCCCTATTTTAGAATAACATTTAAAAATGGTCTTTTGCACAAAAACATTACTGATTTGGTCCCTGTTTCAAAAAAAATACACATATGGTCCATGATTTAGAAAAAACATTACAAATACCTTTCTTTTCAGGAAAAAAATAAAAAATGGTCCTTGTGCTCAATAATAATTATAGTTTGGTCCATGTGCTAGAAACTCATTACAGAATCGGTCTATATGGCAAAAAAATATTACAAAAATGGTCCATATGCAGAAATTGATTACAGAAATGGTCCCCCATGGGAGAAATACATTACATAAACAGCCCCTGTGACATAATATCATTACAAAATGGTCCCTACGATAGAAATAGATGACAAATGCAATCCCTATAGCAGAAAATGTTTATATAAATGGTCCTTATTGGAGAAAAATACATTACAAAAACAATCCATGTGGAATAAATTCATTAAAAACATGCTCCAGAATAAAAAAAATCCATGCAGAAAGCATTAAAGTACTAAAGTGTAATGAACATCATAACAAAAACTCATGATATTTTGTGTTCTTTCCTCTTGCTAGAGGATGCTTCATCAAAACCTTGAGACGCAGGATTTTTGTAAGTCCTTTGATGGTGTCCATACATACCACAACGCGGACATCTGTGTCTTATCTTGTGCTCATCATGTGGTATAATTCTATTCTTTTTAGGTCGTCCAGGCGGCCGTTTTATAATAGGAGGGTATATTTTTTCGACTGTTTCTATATTCACCCATTGATCTTTTCCAGGCATCGGACTAATTTCTAAAGCATATGCTTCTTTAAACTTGTCGACTGTGAAATATGTATCAACATATTTGTCCCAATTAGGCTCCCTTGTGAAAGCAATAAAAGCAGCTGCATGCACACACGGAAGGCCTGTAACTTGCCATTTTCGACAACTACACTTTTTCTCATCCAATACAACATCCCAACGATATCCTTTGTACTTCACTTCTGCTTTATTATCACTGCTTCTACAAACTTGATATTTACCCAAGTTCTACATGAGAAAATAAAAAAAAGAACAAACTAATATCAGGAAAAATATATATGTTTAATGCATAAACAATTATGTATATATAGTTCCTTAACTTGCCTTAGTGATTGATTTGAGATACTTATTTGCTTTTGGAAGTAGTGGTCCTTTCCATTTTTTCACCTTACTCCTTTTCTTATCAAATCGTTCCATAAGCTTTTCTTTAATTACATCAAGGAGATCAAGCACCGGTTTATAACGTATGTCACCTACCCAAGAGTTAAAAGTTTCTGAAATATTGTTGGTAATGTAATCACACTTGACAAGTGTGCCAAACTTACTTCTACTCCATATCTTTTTATGGTTCTCATTCAAATATGAAATTGCATCGGCACATTTAGTAGCAATTTCATTTAATAATCTATCATGCTTATTAACAGAGTAGGTATTTGCAGCCTCCCATAGTTTGCTCATGAAAAAGTCACCTCGAAAATGTTTCTTGAAGTTGCTACATAAATGTCTTATGCATTCTCGATGCTCAATATTAGGATAAACCTGTGTAATAGCTAATTCCAAGCCTTTTTGCATGTCAGAAGAGATAACAAGACCATTTGGTGTACCAATCGTTTTTTTAGTGATGTGAGAAACCAAGTCCATGATTTTGTATTCTCTGCCTCAAGCACACCATAAGCTACTGGAAACATACCATTGTTACCGTCGATACTTGTGGCAGCGACTAACACACCATTAAATTTCCCTTTCAAATGACAAGCATCAAGCCCAATGTAAGGACGACAACCAGTAAGAAACCCCTTAGAGCATGCTGTTAATGATACAAAAAAGCGTAGGAAATGTTTCTTTTCACCAACTGTCTGTAAATCAATCTCCACCACACTTCCTGGGTTTCTTTTTTCAAGTTCTTGTTTGAAATCATATATATTAGCATAAGAGTCATCCCACTTTCCATACATATCGGTATAAGCTTGTTCTCTTCCTCTAAAGAATCTCATATATGGTACTTCAACATTGTAGGTATGCATAAGCCACTTTTTTTGGTCGGCAGGAGAGACATCGCCTTCAGATTTCAACTTGTCGGTAACAACATCAACAATCCATCCTTGAGTCGCATGTTTATTACCACTCTTGTTGCTTCGAGTACAAGAATGAGTTTCTATAAATTTCTTTACCTACAAAATTGAAAAAAAAAACATATAATTATGTTACCATAATAACAATGTTGACGAATGTAGTATTTCTCAAATTTTATACTTACTTCAAAAGTAACCCCATCTTGTGTAAGAGAAGCATGAATTCTCCACTTGCACTTTTTATCTCCACAACATGCTGTAAATCTTGTCAAATCACTTTCTCAATGACATACTCAAATTCATTTGTTAGTACATAATGGTTTAATGCTCTTCTAAAAGCAATTACACTTGGGAATTTAGAATTCACTTTCATAAATGGATTTATCTTACTATATGCATAAGTTTCCCCATAATTTAAAAGCTCATATTCGTTATCGGAACTATGAAGACTATGATAGCTTTCTTGACTTGGACAAACCGAGTCTGTCTCACTTTCATCATCATATTCATCGATAACTTTATCTTGACAACTTAACAGTTTAGGGTTATACCTTAATTTTTCGGTTGTCGCATAAATTGTTACTTCTTTCTCCTTATCATACATGTTTAGCATCACCATAAAGCTCTTGTCGTTATCAAGTTCAATAAAACATTGCTCTTTTGCATATTTGTCAACAAATACTATTGACAAAACAATATAGTTTTGTGATGGATAGTGTTTTTTCACCTCTTTAACTAGATGATTTAAATCGTATAAAAATGTGTCTATATAGAGACATTTGGTAGATCCAAAGCAATACACTTGCCTACATGAGTTCCTAGCTAATCGAAAGAAGCCTCCATATTTCAATTTAAACTTGAATTCCGATATTACTTGTCTGATGACCACAATAAAAAAAAACAGTTAATATAATTGAAGGGAAACATAAAGTATCATTCATTGTTGATAAAAACTTACTCAATTATGGGCGAGTGAGCACTTATGTCCCATCTCGGTGCATCAACCTCATTATCCATCAAAGAGGAGAATAATAAACTATCTATTGCAAACCAAATATAATTAAATGCAGAGCCAACAATTAATCAAATTAATCGAATACAAAAAGTTAATCAAAAACCAAAATTAATCTACTGAAGAACAAGATTAACCTGTTGTGATGAAATAACGTGATTTGTTACTATGTTTGTAGCAATGATATTCGAGTAAAGGAAGGCAAAAGTTCACACGGCTTGAAGAAGAAAACAACGTAATGAAAGCCTTGAAGATTTCACGTTTTTGAGGTTTAGTTTTGACGTGTTTGAGGTTTTGACATATTTAATTAGGTTTAATGCTAATTAAGCCTGGAAGATTTCACGTTTTGAGGTTTATTTTTGACGTGTTTGGGGTTTTGACATATTTAATTAGGTTTAATGCTATTTAGTTCTATTTATTAATAATTTTGAAAGGGTAGTTTAGTACAATCACCTTTTATTTTGATTTTTAAATATATTTTTTGGTATTAAATTGATTAATACCTCATTAAATTATAAGATTGGATATAAATGTGATTTTAATAGGTTACGAAGGATATATACGTAATTATGAATTTTGAAAGGATATAGACGTAATTCTTAATGTTTACAAGGACATATGTGAAATTTTTCCTTAAGTGAAAACCTACTCGTAATATTTTAACGAGCACTTCAAGTTCGAGCTCTTTTATAAGACAAATCCAGCCTTCATGTGGGTTTCTAGAAATTTTTTTACATGGATTGGTTAAAACAATGGCAATACTAAAAATGTGATCCAAATGGATTGTTTGACATTGTAATTAGAGACAATTATAATAACACTTTAATAGGATTGATCGTATCATTCATTATTTTCTAGCATCTTGACGGTTGTTTATTAAATCTTGCTTGCTTAATAAGGTGGAAACTATAATGTAGATGTAGTTCTGCATGTTTATATCACTAACCTATGATACATAAATTATTAAGATTAATATTCTTCACTAAATATAAAAAGACCGTAAATTTTATCACCAATGACAACCATACCTATTTATTTTCTCCTAAGGCAATATTATGAATCCAATCAAATAGAAAAAAATATTAATTCATCTTCTATTAAAAGAAATAAACGTGAGTCTATATGTCACAAAAGTTGTTTTCAAGTTTCAAATTTACTATATAAATATGACTTCTTTTTTTTTTTTTTTTTTTTTTTTTTTTTGCAGATTTATAGGAAATCATTAGTCAATATACGGAATGATTTATTGCAATTTAATTTAAATGATAAAAATAGAATATTGAATTTAGAAGGAAAGTAATGATTTATTGCCATTTAATTTAAATGATAAAAATAGAATATTGAATTTAGAAGGAAATCAAGTCAACGAGAATAACAAAAAAATGATAATGTTGTGAAATTAATGAAAATGTAACATATGGTACATTTATTAGTATAGATTAACATATAAGTTTGATTATTTGGAATAAAAAACAAGGCATTGTGGTTATTAAATAAAGGAATCTGGATGATAGGTATGCTACTCAGCTAGTGATTAAAGAGTGTTTGGATTTTTCTTACTTTAAAACTATTTTTGGACAAAAGTATTTATTGATTTACAGCGGTAACAAAATGTGTTTTTAAAAAAATGTTTGATTAGATTTCATAGTGATAAAAACCAATAGATTAATAAATAAAAAAATGTTTGACTTAATATTTTTTTTGAAACTATTATAGTTAAAAAAAAAACTAAAGAAAGTGTAAAAAAACCAAATTTTATATAATTTTAAAATTTTATTTTGAAGCTAATAATTTTTATTTATTGATTTTTTAAAAAAACCAATAAATCCTTTTTGAGTTAACAAACACTTTCTTAGTGTGTGTGTATATATATATATATATATATATATATATATATATATATATATATATATATATATATATATATATATATATATATATATATATATATATATATATATATATATATATATATATATATATATATATATATTATGAGTAAGGTACAAAAATGATCCTTGTGGTATATTACATTCTTTATTTTTTATCCAAGGGTAAATTAGTCATCAAAAAAATAACTCGTTAAAAGTTAGATTTAAAATATATAAGATTTAAAAACCATAAGGACCAGTGGTGTAATGCTGTCTAACATTATTATTAGGTTGTCACTTTTTCATAAACCAAGGGACTATTCGTGAAAATTTGTCTAAATTCATTGAAAAATGACTAAATTGTGGTTTCCAAGTCATATACCGTTCTTATGACATTTATGAATTTGGTTGGTATATACGATTGCGAAAGGCTGGAACATAGGAGGAATTTATCTTCTCATCTCCACGAAGACTCTTATCATTTTGTAACTTGTAAGTCCGCTCTTTCGTCATTTATTGACCATAATCATGTCATTTGCTACCGACGGTGGCAGGGAACCTGAACCCTCTACCTCCGCCCCTGCTTCCGCCTCCTCCTCCGCCTCCACCTCTACCTCCATCTCCACCTCCGTTGAATGGTCACAGCCATGCCGTAACTTCGAATTTCCTGAAATTCTATTAGCAACAGAAAACTTTGACGAATCATTAGTAATTGGGCGTGGGGGTTTTGGGAAAGTTTACAGAGGTAAAATTATCAATGGATCAAGTGTTGTCGTTGCTGCAATTAAACGGTTGGATTCCATGTCCAATCAAGGCGCAGCAGAATTCTGGGCAGAAGTCCATATGCTATTCAAATTACGTCACTGTCACCTTGTCTCTTTGATTGGTTACTGTAATCATGGGAAAGAGATGATCCTTGTGTACGAATATATGCCTCATGGAACACTCGAAGATCATCTCCACAAACTTTCTACTCCTCTTTCATGGGTTCAGCGACTCAAGATCTGCATAGGTGCAGCTCGTGGGTTGGACTACCTCCACACTGGTACAGGTATTGGGTTGGGTGTTATACATCGCGATGTCAAGAGCTCAAATATATTGTTACATGAGACATGGGCAGCTAAAATTTCGGATTTTGGGTTGTCTAGAATCGGTCCAACTAATCAGCCATCCACTTACGTGAACACTCTTGTTAAAGGAACTTTTGGGTATCTTGATCCCAACTATTTTACAACCGGAAGGCTTACCAGGAAGTCTGATGTGTATTCTTTTGGGGTTGTATTGTTGGAGGTTCTGTGTAGGAAGCGTGCAGTGGATAAAAGTCTTGATGAGGAGCAATGGGGTTTAGTGGGATGGGCTCAAGAGTATATCAAGGAGGAAAAACTGAAGCATATAGTTGATTCTGATATAAGGGATCAAATATCCACAAAATGTTTGAAAGAGTTTATTGGAATTACAGAGAGATGTTTGCTCAGTAATCCAAAGCAGCGACCTATGATGACTGAGGTTGTGTTCAGTCTTGATTGTGCTCTCACCTTACAAGAGAAAACCAATACTTCTTTACAGGCTGCAGGCAAAACAATATTCAGTAGAATGGTTGATATGCTTCCGTTTCCATCCAGTGGGGAGAACTCTGGTATTTCAAGCTCCTCATGAAACAGTATCCACAAAGTCTTTAAGTTTGTTCATATAAGTTATATATAAAATTTAAACATGTTTTTATGAATCTATTTCAGTGCATAGTGATCCAAAGCTATCAAGTAATAACAATGGGGATATGTTTTCGGACGTTCCTAATTCAAGTTTGAAAGTATTCAAGTTTGCTGATTTAAAAAAAGCTACAAGCAACTTTCGTGATGATTTGGTGTTGGGCCAGGGAGCTTTTGGAAAGGTGTTGTTAGGTTGGATTGACAAGAAAACATTTGTTCCTTCAAGATATGGTGTTGGGATTCCCGTTGCTATTAAAAGGCGCAGTGCATCAAGCATTCGCGGAAATTCTGAATGGCTAGTAAGTATCATAATTGCACATAAACTTATATCTATAATCAAGACAACGAATCCTTTCACATTAAGTCTACTTCTGTAGACAGTTTTGATGGAGTTTCAGGGTAAATTATCTCCGTGATTTATTTCTAATAGTAGCACAGTGTTCTGGAGTATGGAGAGAAAAGAAAGGGTAAACTCTGTTTTTGCACGTTTTTGAAGCCTAACAAATTTTCAATCATACGCTTCATATTTAATAGATTGTAGTTTAGATGAGGCATTGAGGCTTAGTTTGGTAGTTAAAAAAGGTTATAAAAAAATTCACTTTCCTTTCTCTTCTTCAATTCATTCCACATTTGGAAGGAAATTTTGAAGCTCAGTTCCTTTTCCTTCTCTCCAATAATACTCTAGAATAATACTTTTTTTTTTTTTTCTCTTGTTTCATTCCATATGATTTCCTTTTGCTCCTAAAGACCAACTCTAGATCATATAAGAAAAGGAAATAATACCACTTGAATTAATCTAAATAAAATGATTATGTTCATTGGATAAATACTAAAAATAGCAGCATGCTTTCACTTTATCTGTGTATTCTAACATCTTACTTTCATTTCTCCCTATCAAAATATTGTACTTTGAAAACTCTACCAATTATAGCAATTTCATCCAAAGAAAAAGAATTTTTTTTGGGTAGATTTTTCAAAGTACAATGTCCTAAAAAATGAAGACTAAAAGTACAATGCTTCAATTGGGTAGATTTTCAAAGTATATAATGGAAAGAAAATCAAAGTCGAATGGTATAATGCACAGATAAATGGAAGTTTGTAGATGTTTCTGCCACTAACCCCTTATTTTCATTATCTGTGTACTATTTTGTGAATGTAAACGAGTCTGTTTTCTCATAGAACATTACTAGAAATTTCGATTTGTAAAATCTCTTTGTTGAACATAACTAAATCATGTTTTGATTTCAGTCAGAGGTACGCTTCTTAGGATGCTTGGCTCATTCCAATATTATTAGTCTCTTGGGGTACTGCAATCATGAACAAGAATACTTACTTGTTTATGAGTACATGCAAAACCGAAGTTTGGATCGCTTTTTGTACACAAGTAAACTATACGTGAATATCTCTAAAACTGAATTTTTTATTTTTACTCTAAAGAATGAATTATTTCAATTAATGAAGGTGACATGAATAATAATTTTGCAGGTGCACATGTTAGAGCTCAACCGCTATCATGGAAAACACGTCTTATCATACTGATAGGAGTTGCCCGTGGTCTCACTTATGTTCATTCGTCAAAAGATGAAATCATACACCGTAATGTTGAATGTTCTAGTATATTGTTGGATCAAGTATGTTTTTAGCTATTAATAATTTACAATTTTGTTCAAAAGCTTTCTATACTTATCATCTCTATATGCCATTGAAAATAGGGTTATATGCAGCAAATTAAAACATATATCCATTAAGTTGTTTATTATAGCGCCCTACTTTAATTTTTGCGAGAATTTCATATATACCCTTCTTAAACATTAAAATATCATATTTTCCCAACTTAACTTCTTAATATCATACTTACCCTATATAAACCTTCAAAATATCATATTTGCCCAAATCTATTTTTACAATGTTTTTAATAGTTTATGACCAGTTTTTATATCTTAGAATTATTATAATAATAAAAAAAAAGTATATATATATATATATATATATATATATATATATATATATATATATATTATGCCAACGTCTATAATAATGAAACATATACTTTTAAATTGTTGGAATGTCGCTTTCTTGCCGCTTCATCTTTAGCCCTCTCCATGAAATATATGCATTGATTACTTAACTTTTGTTGTTGTTGAATGTTGTCATGTTTTAGATGGAGGATATTTTAGATATTACCATTGATATTTTGATGTTTAAGAAGAACATATATTATATTTTTGATATATATATATATATATATATATATATATATATATATATATATATATATATATATATATATATATATATGTTGATGTTTAAAAAGGGCACATACGATATTTTGAATTTTATGAAGGGAAAATATGAATTTAGAAATTAAATTGGGAAAATGTGATATTTTGATGTTTTAAGGGTATATATGAAATTCTACCTTGATTTTTTGTTCTTATTACAACAATGTCTATTGAAAAATCTACCCAATTATACAAATGTCATCGAGATACAAAGAAATTTTCAATGTTATAGTTAAGTAGATTTTTTAAACTATAGGTGCTAATAAGGAAAAAAGTAAAAATACAATGCTCTAATCAGTAGCCTTTTCAAAAAAAACGAAAAAACTGAAATTGCAATGTTGTAATAGAAATAAATAAAAGGAAGATGCCATAATACACATATAAATGAAAATACATTACTATTTTTGCATTTAACCCTTAAAAGTAATCATTTATATTTACTCTACCTTATTCCAGGCTTTTAATGCAAAACTAGGAGGTTTTGGGTTGGCAAGATCTGGCCCTGAAAGCGGGAAAACACATGTTAGTACACGTGTTGTGGGCAACAGTGGTGTTCTAGCCCCAGAGTATATAGCAACCGGTAAGTTGACATATACTGAAGTCATTAAATACAGGATCCGATCGATAAATTTCTAATTGTCTTCTATTTTTAGGATTACATCTACAGTGATCAAATTTATTGTGATAAAAGGCTGCTATTTATTTCTTTTTTCCGTTGTTTCTTAAGTAGTCCTTTTGTTTCTTTATATTAGTGAATCCTAATATTTCCGCTTTTTTTAAATGAACCGTAAGTAGGTTCAAGTGTAAACCATATTAAAAGCTGTTTAGTTAGCAATATTATATTTTTCATCATAATTGCTAATAGATATGGCCTTGTATATCATACCTCTAATTAACTTTGGTACAACTCAATGCAAAAAGTAGTAACAGACTTGCATTTATTTGTGTCTTATAGCATCCTCCTTTCATATCTTTCTATTACAATATTCAGTTTATGTTTTTTTTTTCTCCAGAAAATAGACCCATTTATAGCATTGTACTTCCTGTTTTTTCTTTATTAGGACATTCGACTTGAAAAATCTACCCGTGGTTATGGTAGTTAAAACTGCTTTGTATATGGCTGATGTTTTTATAACCGGGTAAAGTTTTTAAAGTACATTGCTTCCATTTATTTGTTTATTAAATCATCTTACTTTAAACTGCACAATTATAGCAATGTCATCCAAAAATACAAAGCAATTTTCACTCCTATAACTGGGTAGATTACTCAAAATACAATGTCCTAATAAGAAAAAAAAAAATTGGAGGCACAATGCTATAGTTCGGTAGATTTTCCATAGTACAATGTCTTAATAAGAAAAATAAACTGAAAATAGAAATGTGCAATAAAAAGAATTGAAAGTAGGGTTCTATAATAAACAAATAATTGGAAGTTCGTTGCATTTAGCAATTTCTCATCTACTATAATTGGGTAGATCTTTCAACGAGTTTGTGTAAATACACTTCAATGATGATGATTGGTTGATAACATTTTGAAAATCTTGCAGGACATCTTAGTGTGAAATGTGACATCTACAGTTTTGGAGTAGTGTTGTTAGAAACATTAACAGGATTAAAGGCTAACGCCATCATGGGTCGTTATGAGACACAAAATTTGGCAGAATGGGTGAGTCTAATCCTAGAAAAAACAAGAAAGTTAAAGTTAATAATTGATCCATCTCTTGACCATAATTACCCTAAAGAAGGTGCTTTCGCTTTGCTTACACTAGCATCAAAATGTTTTGCAAACAAACCTAAGGATAGGCCATCAAGTAAAGAAGCTTTGCTGAATTTGGAACAAATATATACTGCTAACGAGTATTGAAAGATGGATGAAATCTTGATGATTTCTTATTATTTAATCAATTTACCAGTTGCTATCTCTTCGTTAGTGGGCCCTATATGTTACATGTGTGGTTCTATAAAGCTAGCTTCTAGAAGAATGTTGAATATCGAAATGTAGAATAGGGTACTCCCATTCATTCATAAATCATGTTGCATGTTTGTAAGTTCTCTCAAAGGCAAATAGTCAAGAGAATTAAAGAGACGTACACTCAAAGTGAATACTCGGATCATTACTTTTTATGAATTATTCAAGTATAAATTGTTGGGGGTCAGCACCGTGATTGTAATCAATTACTAGACAAGTCACATACAATAATACCTACTAAAGTACTTCAGTTTATAAACAAAATAACAAAATGCAGGGAGCATTATGTGAAATATAGGCTGTGAAGTGTAAAACCATAGATTTCCAAAGAAATTATTTAATTAGTGACGGAAATTGTGTGGTTCAAAGCAAGTAATTCTTTTGTATGAGCGGAGCTAATTGATAATTTTTTTTTTGAGTAAATTATAGAAATGGTCGTGTGGTTGATCCAAAGTTTTCATATTATACTCGCAAGAAGTATTTGTCCCTTAGATCATCCTCTAACCCAATTATATTTTTTACCCCCAAAAAATAAAGTAAAAAAATAAAATAAATAATGTTTCAAACTAGTATATTACATTCTCATAATTACATAAAATTTTATACATCCCTTCTACTACTAATTAGTTTTTAACAAATATATATTTTAATTAGTTTTTAACAAATATATATTTTTATCTTTTTCCTGTTACAACAATATTATAAACTAGGTTATCATAATTATAACAAAATAAATTCATCATATATAATGAATTTTAACTAATTATTAATTTGCACGTTGAATATGTATTTATTTTTTATATGTAACATCCATAAAATCATGCTAAATTTAAAATTTTAAAACATTTAAAAACCAACATTTATTACAAATTTGTTTTCAAAATAGTCTATATATCAGAATCTCCCAGAAACAAAGTCATAAAAAATGAGGAGCTGTACGATCATGTCTTTGCCTTCCCGAGATCATCTGAGGTACCTAAAACCAAACTGAAGTTGTAAGCCCAAAGCTTAGTGAGTTCCCCTAAAATACCTATACACATAACCATATACATATAATCACAAACATCATACTATGAGTCCAGTCAACCATCGGGTTGGAATACCCCAGACCCTCAATCATCAGGTTGGAATGCCAACATATTATGAGTCCAGTAATCCTTGGGATAGAATACCCCAAGCCCACAACCATTGGGTTGGAATGCTCATATACTATGAGTCTAATCATCCTTAGGATGGAATACTCACGACCCATAACTATCGGGTAGGGATGCCCAGGTCTATTGGATTTTGCACAAAGCAGATAAGCCTCAACCACCAATCACACATGTGCACATATAACAGATAATCACATAACAATCAATAGACAAACAAACTGATATAATGGATCGTAGCAATCATAATAACATCCTATCTACCAGGATACTGATCTAATAGATCATACTAGCATAACGTATCAGGATAACAATCCAGAGGGCCTACTTCTCATGTAACATCCTATCTACCAGGATACTGATCTAACTGATCATACTAGCATAACGGATCGTCGAGTCCTTTCAGTTCTTTCTCAATTAAGATGCGTTTAAGCCACCCCAAAGCTCCATATTGCAAATCTAAGCTCCTAGGGCCTACTTCCCATGTAAAGTTGCAAACTTTATGTGTATGGAAGGTGCTAAAGGTCAAAATCAAGCTAAAGAAGAGTTTATAGGTAAGGAAAGGCCTTTATCTTGCTAAAGACTAAAGCTTTATGGCTATAGGGATCAAGATGAGCCTAGATCTGAAGTTGCAACTTTAGATCTGGCCCAACACCCAAAATGAATCACTACCATGCTAAAAATGGTTCTATTCTCAAGCATGGGGGGGATCTAGCCAAAAGAAAGTCAAGGTAACAACTTGTTACCTTCAAATGATGCTAAGATGGAGTATACTTCAGATCCACAACTTTTCCTTGCTCCAAACTCCTTGGCCTTCAAGCTTTTCTCACCAAGATTCACCATCTAAGCTTAACAACACACAAATATGGAGATTGAATACATTTTAGGGTTTCTGATCTCAAGGGAGGCTAAGGGATCCGCCAACTCCAACTTGTCGAGTTGGGTCCTCCAACCTGCCGAGTTGGTCACTTAAAATCCACGACCAAATTTTCTCCAACTCGTCGAGTAGACCTTTCAACATAAGTAAAAGACTAAAAAAGTTTATACCTAAGAGTTGGGGTGTTACATTATATGAGTTCGATACATAAATATTAGACTTTATATTTGTGATTAATTAATATAATTTAAAATATAACAGGATATTACAAATATTAAATATTACATTTAATATAACCAATAGATAAAAATAAACTACAAAAGTACAAAATAAAAAAGAGACTAAAATCTACGTGTAAAGTCAAGCCTTAGAATATGATGATGTAAAACAATCATGTTTGTTCTTATCAGCATCAACGTCTCCTCATCGCTAACGTGAAGCTATGTATACAAGGCATGTCAACGTGATGTTTATATTAAATGTAATCTAATGTATACATAAATAGACATATAGTTAGTTAATATATCCAATATCTTAGGGTTATCAGGTATAGTATATTATTTACATAAATTAGGTGATATCCATGATTTGTAGGGATTGACATCGTATTGCTTTAGTATATGTATTAGGGTTCATATGAGTATTGATCATCGAACCTTAAAGCTTTGTGCTCGTTCTCTTGGTGAGAACATTTTTCTTAGTAATTTTTTTTTGTGTTACTTCTCCGTTTTCTTTGATTAATCCTTACTGTTAATCAACATAAATCAAGGGAACCCACAACTGGTATCATAGCAGGTTACTTTGATCGATTAACACTGTCTTCATCATCATCATCATCATCATCATCATCATCATCATCATCATCTTCTTCTTCTTCTTCTTCTTCAAATCTGTAACGCCCGTGTTTCTGGACCAAAGCATAAATGATGATGTAATAGTCTAGGTCAACCTTTGTAACTCGTTTTCAAATAATAAAAAGGAATTATGTGGATTATGTGCTTATTTACTTTTTTTTTTATGATTTAATAAATTAAGGATAAAAATAAGCGTCAAAAATAAATATTAGATAGTCTCAATATCTAAGAATGAAGTTGTAGTGGTTTAAACAAGGATTTCAGAGATGTAAAGAATACCAAAATCCGAGTTATAACGAAGAAGTTATGACATATTGAACTTTTGCGACAGAACCGGCACAATGTTGTGTGACGTAAAAAGTGAATTTACGATAAAGTGTTTTTAGCCTTAGCGTGCATAAAAAGAATGTCCAAATCTGACATCATATGAGGAAGTTATGAATTTCTAAGATTTGGCACAAAAGTATGCAGCCCGAAACTTGTATTTTAGATCGAGTGTTTTTTAGCCTAAACAACCTAAACAAGAATCGAATATCTTGTTGGTAGTAGTTCACCGGTAAAAGACAGATGAAAACGGATGTCGGATGATGAAGTTATGAATTTTAATGGACTTTTCCTGTCCCGTCTTGTTAAAAATATAACTTTAAAAATGAAGTCAAAGTTAGCCAACGGAGTCTAAATGAAAGTTGTAGAGCACGGTCATACCTACACGTGGATATAAAGAACGTCAAAAACAGAGTTCGTATGTGAAAGTTATGAATTTTTGAAGTTTTGGGCACAAACTTCGAGGCTGGAAGAACGCCCAGCGTACCAAGTGGTACGCTTAACATAGAGATATATGCCCAACGTACTTCAAATGTACGCCCAACACACTAGAATCGATGGACACTTATCATACAAGTGTGACACGTCCGAGGCACAAGAACCGAACCAATGCCACGTTGCCTGGTATGCCACGTGTACTAGGCTTACGCCCATTGTACAAGGCCACAAAGCGTACGCCCTGCGTACCTAGATTATGCCCCACGTAATACTGAGTTTCAGCCACTATAAATAGAAACCAAGGGCTTACGGATTTTGTTTACAATTTCTAGTCTTTTACACCCTCTTTCATCACTCAAACTCTCCTAACACCCCTTGAAGTCCCGGTAACATCCCTAATACCCGAAGCAAGTCCTGAAGCCCCAAAGATCCCAAGAAAAAGAGTTTTTGAGCTGAAACTCTGCCCACGTGAAGCCTGGTTTTTGGGAAAACATCCCGGTTTCATAAAAAACGGTCGTTTTAAAGAAACGAAATGTTGCTCGCTTATTGTTAATCAAGTGAGTGTGTAGTCACTTTCACCGTACACATAGATATGAAATATTTTATATAAAATACATGCTATGTGTAATTATATTGTTTGTTTATTTGAGATGGGTGTTGAATGAACGTTTTATACAGGTTTTAAAATGATTTAAACTGTAAATGTATTTTTATCTACAAATATGTTGGGTATAACATGGGTAGATGAAATAGTTGGTTTGTGTTAAAATGATGTCAGGCGTCGATATTATTATTGTTTCAATCATTTAATAGAGTATAGATGACGACCACAAACTTTTCTAGACAGTCCAGTGGAAGGCTAGCAGGCTCACAACCTATAGGTGTTTGTGAACTTAGTGTTCAATGGTATACTCGGTCCCCCACATGGTTGCCTTATTTGACATAAATTGTTGAGGAATCCCCTAAAGCAGTGTTGTCAACCTGATGAAAATCCTTAGGCTAGGTCCCTTGTGATAGGTGTTTAGGGACGTAAAGTGAGGATAACAGGAACAGGTAATCAGGGTTATTGTTGGTTGATGAAATTAATAAATTTACTTATTTGTGGGTTGAAAACCCTATATGCTCATTAGACTCCCAAGTCTGACCCACTCACCTTTTATATTACAGGCAGTGCACCCAGAGCATAATTTGGAGGTTGAAGAGGGATTTCTGGATTATAAGTCAGTAGTTGTAAATAATTGTTGTAAAGCTTATAATATACAGTTTATGCTTTTGGTCTGTATCAAAATATAACATCCCGAGGTTTTGTTATATAATGAAAATATATTTCTTTAAGAAATGTTTTGATAAAATTTTATTATATTTTGTTTTGGGAACAAATTCCTCAACATCTTTTGGAAGATTACTCTGATTTTGTTTTAAAAGCATAAATTAAATCGGTTTTTTTTGGCCGAGAAATTTTGGGATGTCACAGTTGGTATCAGAGCAGTAATTTAAGCGAATTAAGAATTTGCAAGATTTCTAGATTTAAACTTAGAATGCTACGTGATGATTGTGAGATGAGTGTCTACCATATTTTCGACACGAGCACTAGTATATTTTAGGAAAGATGCCTAAAATGCTTTTATGTGCTAAATGCTATATGTTTGCAATATATATTCCATTAATTGTTCAGATCTATTGTATGTTGCCGATCGGATCTGGAAACCTTATGTGTTTAGGATTCTAAGCGTACGACTATGATATTAGAACTAGCATCTAACGTATCAGAGTAATAAGGATAATTTAATATCTATCATGAATGAAGATCTAAATTCGCCTTATTTGATGTATAGATCAAAATGGCAAAAACCCGAAGTGGAGCTGGAAATGCAAACACAAATCAGCAACCTCAACCCCAAGTGGTGGAACATGTGCCTATAGTAGAAGCTGCACCCGAGTCAATAACAATGGACGGAGTACAAACGATGATCCAGATGATGTTGGATCACCAAATGGAGGAGACAAGGAATTTACTTCAACGGAACCAAGAGGAACCTTCAATGCTTGTCGAACAACCAGAACTAAATGACATACAATTAGAGGAAGGAAATTATAGTAGACCTGTTGATCAAACTGAATCGATTGTAGTTAGGAGGAATAACCCAGAGAGGGAAATTAACAATGATGGGCGTATGTATAAGAATTTATTGGGTGCCAAACCACCATGTCTTTCTAGAAGCCCAAAACCTGTTGAGATTATGGACTGGATCTCCGAGATGAAGTTGGTATTTGAAAACTACAACTGTAGCAACAAGTAGAAACCTGTTTTTGCGTTCAGGCAACTGAAGACTGGAGTTTTAAGCTGGTGGAAGTTATTGGCAGACACGATGCACATGGAGAAGCCCTGAAAATGTCTTGGGAAATGTTCTTGGAGCAGTTAAAGATGCAGTACTACTCAGAGATAGATTTGATAGATCTAAACAATGAATTTCAGAACTTGAAGAAAGGGAAAATGAGCATAGACGACTATGCTATTGCGTTTACCGAAAAGATGAAATTATTTCCATACTTAATGCCAACTGAAATCTCAAAACTTGAGAGGTTCGCAAATGGACTGCCAGCCGACTTTGGCCCAACGGTCAAGATGGCAGCTACTCTAAAGACAACAGTCCAAGCAGCTAAAAATGTGGAAACCCAATTAAAAGAAAAGGGTCAGGAGACGACAGAGGTTGGTGAGAAAAGGAAGTTCGATGGATCTTCAAGATCCAACAGAAAAGTAAATTCTCGAAGTCTGGTTCGTGAGGAGGAGGAGCCGAAGCAAAGTGGTGTGAGAAGTGCAAGAAGAAGCACTTTGGGAAATGTGATGATGAGGTTACTTGTTTTAAATATGGAAAGCCAGGGTACTACATGAGTAAGTGCACAACCAACAAAAGGGTGTGCTATGGATGTCGCGAAGAAGGGCACATTTTGAAGGACTGCCTGAAGAAGAAGGATGTACCAAAGCCTAATCTCCCACCAAATCCAAAAGCTAGAGCTTTCTAGATGACATTAGAAGCCACAAAAGATGCAACGAATGTCGCTTCATGTGACAACCCGAAATTTTCATTTGTACGAACATCATCTATTCAATAGAAGCTAGTCCAATTTCTGTAAATTTCAGACTTGTTCGAACAAGTTTGTGTACATTAGGGTTTACGTTTCTGGACATATCTGGAGAATGAATGCTCCTATGATCGTGAAACTTGAATACTGTAAGTTTCACAATATTATAGTCCGACTCCAGGAATAAAAATATTTTCTGTCAAAATATTCCAGGACTATAAATAGTTTTCAGAACTAAATTAGTTCATTATTTACAATTCCAACTAGAGAAAAGCCAATTCTCTCTGACGGATCTTCGGGTTTTTATCCCGGATTGTGAGTCTGCTTTCCTAAACATGTTTTAATGCTTCCTATATGCCTTATAACATCATTTAATGTCCAAAATCAACAAGATTAGAGGAGTTTACGGCCAAAGAACACCTAGGCCGTAAACCCCTTTCAAATGGGCAAACAAGCCCTATCTTGCCTCCTTGAGCTTTGAGACTTTAACCACTAGTTCTTGTGCTTGTTTTGGACATAAAAACACTTCCAAATGAAAGAGTTTTAGGAGTTTACAGCCAAGGAAAGGATCTTGGGCCGTAAACCCCCTTTTCTTGTGTAAAAATCATTCCAAGCACACCTAAGGCCTTAAGACAAATTACCTTGCATACTTGGGACTAGAATGGAGAGTAGAACACATCAAAACAACTCCTTGAAAAGAGTTTACGGCCAATGAACATATCTTGGGCCGTAAACTCCAAGTGATGCCCTAAATGTGTGCATCTTATCCCCATAAGCCTTAGATAAATTCATGGAAGCCATCCTTGATGTTTAAAAGCCTCAAATCAATTTAATTCCAAGAGTTTACGACCGTAAACTCTAGGGTGAATGCCTTTAGGCCGTAAACTCCCATATGGAGTGTTCTAGAGCCTTAAACTACTTCATGTGTTATTCCAACAAAGCTAGGAGTGAGCTAGGACCAAGATAGCACCATAAAACACCCAAAACCAACCTTTGAGGAGTTCACGGCCATAAACCCATGAGTTTACGGCCGTAAACTCCAAGATGTGGGATTTGTTGGGTGGTAAACTCCTATACAAGGCCATTTGATGTTTCAAACCCTTTTGCCTTGTCCCGTAACAACTTAGATGCAACCATTTGAACCTTAAACACTCATAAGAGTGCTTACATGTTCCTAATTGTATTAACTTACTTTGTTAAGTTATTATGTGGCTAATTAGTTATATATATGCTTATTATATGATAACTAGGCTCGTACGTGTGAACAAGTCTCCGTTTGACACTTAGCACGGTACCCGATACCTCAATTCAAGCGACTCACCATATGTGAGTTCATACCCCTTGAATCAACCTTTGAAATGATTTTAAATGTTTTAAACACTTTATGGGGGGGGGGGGGATACAAGTCAAATACTTATAGTTATTGCTTCAATCACATGTGATTTCCCTTAATCACATGTGATTAATAACTAGGAAAACAACGATTTTTACCAATGTTCAAACTGTTTATCAAACTGTTTCACTTCAAACGTTTTACAAACTCTTTTTACTTATCAAATGCTTTTATTAAACTTTGTTCTACTTCTTATAAATTGCATGCCCATATACGTATAGATGTATAAATAATGTTTAAAAGGCTTAGGAAAGCCACCTATCCTATTTCCTTTTCCTCGATTTGGATGTGGTCTGGTGGAGCTTCGGGTGACCATCCGAAAGTCGTTTCAACATTAGTTATATATAATATATACATGTATAGACATAAAAGTACTTCCATACTCATATTTATCAGTACATCAATAGTTAGTTACCATCGGGGTAACACAGTACAATACATATACATATACTAGAAACAATACATATACAATGATACTAGAAACAATACATATACAATGATACTAGAAACAATACATATACAATGATACTAGAAACAATACATATACATATACTAGAAACAATACATATACAATGATGCTAGAAACAATACATATACATATACTAGAACGAGAAACAGTACGTATACATGAATACTTTATTATGGTGATTTAAATCGGAGTATGACTTAACTGTCATGGCTCGAGTTGTAGCCAGAATTCTCTTGAAGGGAGAGCGTTGAGTTTGCATATAGATCTATACTGGATTGACAATCCTACACCTTGCTGCTAGCTACAGCCGGACCTGCAGGTCTGCGGGTGCCAAACGTCATTCCGTTATTACGACCATTCATTTGTCGTTGTTACTAGTCGATAGTATGGTGCAATTTATCACATAATGCCTTAATATAAATCCGGTTTAAGGTAGTTAGTACCGCAGTAGTTCTTAAAACACAAAGGCTACAGTACTACATTAATTTACCCATTACATATTTTAGTGATAACCTCACTTACACGTTTATGTACAAACTATATTTTGATAAATGATAGTTACATTTGGGAAATTACACACTTTTACATCAAGCGAACATACAAAACAGTTAAGCCTTGGTAGAAGGCTTCTTTAATAGAAAATATAGGTTTTTCTGAGAGATTCAAACTTTTACAAACGATTGCAAACTTTTACATACATTTTACAAACTTATACTTGATACAGATTCAAACATTTTTGAAGAACAACTTCTGAAACTAAAATACTTATGAACTCACCAGCTTAATGCTGATAAACTCTTTTAAAATAACTTGTATTCTCAGGTCGTCAGTAGACAGGTACCGAGACCAGCTTTTGAGAAGATGGAGCGCATTCAAGACTCATCTTATTATTTTGATATACATTATTTTTGGTGTCTATAATGTACAAAACACGCTTGTATTAAAATTATATATATTTAATGCAATGGATGATGTTGTTTGCTTATTTACATTTACTGTGTTGTGATACTTACATGACGTCCTCCGCCCCAGAACGTTTCCGCCGTTCTTGGTTTTGGGGTGTGACAGATTGGTATCAGAGCATTGTTTATAGTGAATCAAGTATATCAACCCATAAAAGATATACTAAACTATAAACCCATTTGGGATTAAAACACTCTGACCAAGTGTCTATACTTAAAATACTAAAATATTTAATTAAGTATACTAGTCTACATTCATACTAAAACCAGTGTCACAACGAAAAGAACAAAAGTATTACGATTGTTAAGTATCACAGGTAAGCTCGGGGATATATGGTCAGCCCTGGGAATGGCATAGCCTGATCAACTATGCTGGTCCGAGGAGTGATTAGCATATGCCCTAGAATGGTTGTGATGTGTTAACAAGTCTAAAAACTTACCAACAATACCACAAGAAGATTCAATAGAACTTAAACTTAAAATACTATAGGTGTATTTTGTACTACCAACTACTTGTATACTATATCTTTATACCTCTCTTCTCGCGTAGATTTAGATGGCTGGATTCCATCACGGCGACCCGTACGTTCCAAATGAAGGTAACGCAGGATGGCTCGAAGCAGAGTCTGACGATGAACACCCAATTCCATTGGATGATCATCAAGCTGAAGGCTTCTCAGATGGATCAGACTCTGAGCCAGAAGTCAACAACCTACCTCTAGTAGGTCAAGCCCCGAACAACAACCCTCGACCAGCTTTTCTAGGTCCCACTCCCTTGTGGGTAGATAACTTGAATCGCTGGAGTGACGAACAGGGTCAACCCTTACCATACTTTGGGGACCGAACCTTTTACAACGTCAGCGATGGTGGCTCTGCTGACCGAGCTCTACCTGTCCTTATCCATAGGATATCTCGTAATGTCGAGCAAGGTCGAGCAGCCATCGACCGAGTCGTGGAGATTGATGCCAACTCTGGTGTCAACACAGTCCGCATTCGCCGTCTCGAAGAAGATATGGAACGGACCCGGAGAACCAATGAAACTCTGCAGCAACGTCTGGTTTCCTCTCAAGCTGAGGTCATGGAACTTCGAGCTCGTCAAAGAGCTCATGAACGACACCTTCAAGAGGTGGTACGTCAAATGAGAGACCTCAGGGTTCTCCCGAGGAATACTCATCGCCGTTAGATGATGTCTAGTACATCATTATCTTTTGGGTTAAGGATTAGTCTTTTAACATTTGTGCTCTAAGTAGCACTTATCTGTAAAATATTCCTAACTTTCAGTACTCTAACTAGGAATCTAGGAATTGTCAAATTTTCTGTATGGTATGATGTAAGACCTACTGTTAGGTCAATTTTCATTGAACTCGTTACATCAGTAATACCAGTATTATTTGACAACTACCTACTTTGTGGGATAAATCTTTGCATTTGGGTTTTCTTACACATCATTCTGGTTATGAACACAAACACTCATTCAATTGTTGGGCTATGGTTAGTTAGTCCATGTGTCATTCGCACATTTCTTACAAATTGATTCTTACCACTTTTCTCATCTTTATAAACTTATAGTTGAAAGATGCCTCCTCGTAAATCTCCCAGGGCTAGGAATAATCCTGTGCCTCCACCGCCTCCTCCACCTGCAGTCATCGATACTGCCGCTCTGAACGCTGCCGTAGCTGCAGCAGTGGCAACTGCCATGGCTCAGTATCACTCATCGGATGCTAGCAGAGGTGGAACCCCGGTTAACTCCATTCCGGTGGAAACTCCTGTGCGCTCGAGAGAGTGCTCTTACAAGGATTTCACCAACTGTAAGCCGAAACCCTTCCATGGGACCGGCGGAGTCATTGCCCTTTCGCAATGGTTCGAGAAGACTGAATCAGTCTTCGAAATCTGTTCTTGCCCTGCTGCGTGCAAAGTCAAATATGCCGCATGCACCTTCGAAGGGAAGGCACTGACGTGGTGGAACAGCCACGTTAAATCTCTAACTCTCGTCGTGGCCAACGACATAGGATGGGATACGATGAAAGACCTCATGATTGAGGAATACTGCCCGAGGGGCGAGATCCAAAAACTGGAACAGGAGCTTTGGAGCCTGACCATGAAGGGCACCAACATTATCGCTTACACTGCCCGGTTTAGCGAACTGGTGCCCTCTGCCCGAATATGGTTCCCACTGAAGGGAAGAAGATTGAAAGGTACATATGGGGGCTAGTTCCTCCGTATCAGGGGAATGTCTTAGCATCCAACCCCGCTACCTTCGACAGTGCCAAGCGACTGGCACAGCGACTCATTGACCATGGTGTCAAAACCCCTACAACCACAACAACCCTAGCCATCTCAGAACCATCCAAACCCAGTGACACCAAGCGGAAGTTCTGGGATGACAAGAAGAGGCAGCGAGCTGCCAAGAAGCAGCAAACTGTGGCTGTACATGCCGCAGTAACCCCTGCTGCTACTGCACCGATGAAGCAGTATGCTGGAAGTTTGCCGAAGTGCAACAAATGCAACTTCCACCACAACGGCCCCTGCCGTGAAATGCAGTGTTCTAACTGCAACAGGAAAGGACACACCGTCCGTTTCTGTAAATTTCCGACGCAACCAATCACGCAAGTCCCTGGCTCTGGCGCGAGCCCAACTTGTTATGGATGTGGCGAAACAGGCCACTATAAGAGGGACTGCCCTAAAGCGAGGAATACTGGAGGAGCAGGGAGGGTACTAGCTATAGGCCACAGGGAAGCAGTCGCTGACCCGACAGTGGTGACTGGTACATTCCTCCTCGATAACTCCTATGCATGCATTCTGTTCGATAGTGGAGCGGAGCGAAGCTTCGTAAACCACAAAATTGCTCGCATGCTTAAACCACAACCACACGCACTTAAAGAACAATTCACAGTAGAAATGGCTAACGGCAAAACAGAAAACACCAGTAGCATATACTTAGGGTGTATCCTAACCCTAGATAACCATTCATTCCCAATCGACCTCATGCCGGTCTCAATAAAAAGTTTCGACGTCATCATCGGCATGGATTGGTTGAGTCTACATCGCGCCGACATCATGTGCTTCGAGAAAGCAATCCGACTAAACCTTCCGTCTAACGAAACTCTTATAGTCTACGGCGACAAACCTGGTGCGAGTCTTCGCATTATATCAAGTATTCAAGCACAGAAATATCTGCGCAAAGAATACCACGCATTCCTTGCTCACGTCGTCGACACGAACCTCGAAACGAAAGAACTCAAGAACATTCCAGTAGTGAGCGACTTTCCCGACATTTTCCCAGAAGAACTACCTGGATTACCTCCGCAACGACAGGTCGAATTTCGTATCGACTTAGTCCCAGGAGCTACCCCAGTAGCCAAGTCTCCCTACCGATTAGCACCAGCAGAGATGCAGGAATTATCTGGTCAACTTAACGAACTACTCAGCAAGGGCTTCATAAGACCAAGCTTCTCACCTTGGGGAGCACCGGTCTTGTTTGTTAAGAAGAAAGACGGATCATTCCGTATGTGTATCGACTACAGGGAACTCAACAAACTGACGGTCAAAAATCGTTACCCTCTACCTCGCATAGACGATTTATTTGACCAACTGCAAGGGGCGAACTATTTTTCTAAAATTGATCTAAGATCCGGATATCACCAGTTACGAGTGCTAGAGGAGGATGTTCCAAAGACAGCCTTCCGAACTCGTTACGGACACTACGAGTTCGTGGTGATGCCATTCGGATTGACCAATGCGCCAGCAGTTTTCATGGACCTGATGAACAGAGTATGCCGACCTTACTTGGATCAGTTCGTCATCGTTTTCATTGACGACATCCTGATCTACTCCCGAAGTAAGGAAGAGCATGGCGATCACCTCCGACTAGTTTTAGGAACTTTACGAACGGAGAAACTTTATGCGAAGTTCTCGAAATGTCAATTTTGGATCCGAAGAGTTGAATTCTTAGGACACGTGGTAAGCGAAGAGGGAATCCACGTGGACCCCTCCAAAATTAAAGCCATTGAGAACTGGTCAGCACCGAAAACGCCGACAGAAATTCGTCAATTTCTAGGTCTTGCTGGCTACTACCGCAGATTCATTCAGAACTTCTCCCGAATAGCGAAACCTCTTACAACCCTGACCCAGAAAGGCGTGGCCTTTGACTGGGAAGAGAAACAAGAGAGAGCATTCCAAACGCTCAAACGAGCCTTGTGCACCGCGCCAATACTATCTCTCCCCAAAGGGATAGAAGACTTTGTAGTCTATTGCGATGCATCGAACCAAGGGCTCGGGTGTGTTCTGATGCAACGAGGTAAGGTCATCGCCTACGCCTCCCGACAGTTGAAGACACACGAAGTTAACTATACGACACACGATCTTGAACTGGGAGCAGTAGTGTTTGCTCTGAAGATCTGGAGACATTACTTGTATGGAACGAAGAGCACTATCTTTACCGACCACAAGAGTCTACAACACATATTCGATCAGAAGGAGCTCAACATGAGGCAATGACGGTGGGTCGAGCTACTCAGTGATTACGAATGCGATATTCGTTATCATCCGGGTAAAGCCAACGTAGTAGCAGACGCCCTGAGTCGGAAAGAATATTCTGGTCGCAAGGTCAAGTCACTATCAATAACCATCCATTCACACTTGTCTAACCAAATTCAGGCGGCCCAACTTGAAGCCATGAAACCTGAAAATGTGACGGGGGAATCCCTTAGAGGAATGGACAAGAACTTAGAAGCCAAGGGTGACGGAGCCTTATACTTCATGAATCGGATTTGGACACCGAAACACGGTGGTTTCCGAGACCTAGTCATGACCGAGGCGCACAACACTCGGTATTCCGTCCACCCAGGTTCAGATAAGATGTATCTGGATCTTAAAAAGCTATACTGGTGGCCTAATATGAAAGCAGAGATTGCTATCTTCGTAAGTAAATGCCTTACTTGCGCAAAGGTAAAGGTCAAATACCAGAAGCCCTCTGGTTTACTGCAACAACCAGAAATTCCAGAATGGAAGTGGGAGCGGATCACTATGGATTTCATAACCAAGTTGCCCAAGACAACGGGTGGACTTGATACCATATGGGTCATCGTTGATAGATTGACCAAGTCTGCACATTTCCTACCTATCAAAGAAACTGACAAAATGGAGAAACTTATGAGAACATACATTAGGGAAGTCGTACGATTACATGGTGTACCTATATCCATTATCTCCGATCGAGATAGTAGGTTCACCTCATGATTTTGGCAATCACTACAACATTCCCTAGGAACAAGGCTGGACATGAGCACAGCCTACCATCCACAGACTGATGGATAGAGTGAGAGAACAATCCAGACTTTAGAAGATATGTTGCGTGCTTGTGTAATTGACTTTGGAAAAGCATGGGATACTCATTTACCCCTCGTAGAATTTTCCTACAACAACAGTTATCACACGAGCATAAAAGCAGCACCATTTGAAGCTCTCTACGGCCGAAAGTGCAGATCCCCTCTGTGCTGGGCTGAGGTGGGTGATACCCAATTAGTGAGAGGGCAAGCTTCCGACAGTACTCTCACTGGTCCGGAAATCATTCGGGAAACGACAGAGAAGATCGTTCAGATTCGTGAACGATTGAAAGCCTCTAGAGACCGACAAAAGAGCTACGCTGATAAACGCAGAAAACCTTTGGAATTTCAGGTGGGAGACCGAGTCCTTCTCAAAGTCTCACCCTGGAAGGGCTTGATACGCTTCGGTAAGCGTGGGAAGCTTAATCCTAGGTACATAGGGCCTTTCGAGATTCTCGCAAGAGTCAGCCCCGTAGCTTACAAACTTGATCTACCCGACACGCTTCGTAACGTACATTCTACATTCCACGTATCCAACTTGAAAAAGTGTCTGTCCGACGAGACTCTCGTAATTCCACTCGACGAAATCGAGATCAACGAGAGCCTCAACTTCGTGGAAGAACCTGTAGAGATCATGGACCGTGAGGTCAAGCAGATGAAGCAAAGCCGTATCCCTATCGTGAAGGTTCTCTGGAACGCCAAGCGAGGACCAGAATTCACTTGGGAACGCGAGGATCAGATGACACTGAAACATCCTCATCTCTTCGCTTAGTTATTTGTAACTTATTATTTGCTTAAATTCTAATTTCGGGACGAAATTCCTTCTAACGGGGGAATGATGTGACAACCCGAAATTTTCATTTGTACGAACATCATCTATTCAATAGAAGCTAGTCCAATTTCTGTAAATTTCAGACTTGTCCGAACAAGTTTGTGTACATTAGGGTTTACGTTTCTGGACATATCTGGAGAATGAATGCTCCTATGATCGTGAAACTTGAATACTGTAAGTTTCACAATATTATAGTCCGACTCCAGGAATAAAAATATTTTCTGTCAAAATATTCCAGGACTATAAATAGTTTTCAGAACTAAATTAGTTCATTATTTACAATTCCAACTAGAGAAAAGCCAATTCTCTCTGACGGATCTTCGGGTTTTTATCCCGGATTGTGAGTCTGCTTTCCTAAACATGTTTTAATGCTTCCTATATGCCTTATAACATCATTTAATGTCCAAAATCAACAAGATTAGAGGAGTTTACGGCCAAAGAACACCTAGGCCGTAAACCCCTTTCAAATGGGCAAACAAGCCCTATCTTGCCTCCTTGAGCTTTGAGACTTTAACCACTAGTTCTTGTGCTTGTTTTGGACATAAAAACACTTCCAAATGAAAGAGTTTTAGGAGTTTACGGCCAAGGAAAGGATCTTGGGCCGTAAACCCCCTTTTCTTGTGTAAAAATCATTCCAAGCACACCTAAGGCCTTAAGACAAATTACCTTGCATACTTGGGACTAGAATGGAGAGTAGAACACATCAAAACAACTCCTTGAAAAGAGTTTACGGCCAATGAACATATCTTGGGCCGTAAACTCCAAGTGATGCCCTAAATGTGTGCATCTTATCCCCATAAGCCTTAGATAAATTCATGGAAGCCATCCTTGATGTTTAAAAGCCTCAAATCAATTTAATTCCAAGAGTTTACGGCCGTAAACTCTAGGGTGAATGCCTTTAGGCCGTAAACTCCCATATGGAGTGTTCTAGAGCCTTAAACTACTTCATGTGTTATTCCAACAAAGCTAGGAGTGAGCTAGGACCAAGATAGCACCATAAAACACCCAAAAACAACCTTTGAGGAGTTCACGGCCATAAACCCATGAGTTTACGGCCATAAACTCCAAGATGTGGGGTTTGTTGGGTGGTAAACTCCTATACAAGGCCATTTGATGTTTTCAAACCCTTTTGCCTTGTCTCGTAACAACTTAGATGCAACCATTTGAACCTTAAACACTCAGAAGAGTGCTTACATGTTCCTAATTGTATTAACTTACTTTGTTAAGTTATTATGTGGCTAATTAGTTATATATATGCTTATTATATGATAACTAGGCTCGTACGTGTGAACAAGTCTCCGTTTGACACTTAGCACGGTACCCGATACCTCAATTCAAGCGACTCACCACATGTGAGTTCATACCCCTTGAATCAACCTTTGAAATGATTTTAAATGTTTTAAACACTTTATGGGGGGGGGGGGATACAAGTCAAATACTTATAGTTATTGCTTCAATCACATGTGATTGCCCTTAATCACATGTGATTAATAACTAGGAAAACAACGATTTTTACCAATGTTCAAACTGTTTATCAAACTGTTTCACTTCAAACGTTTTACAAAATCTTTTTACTTATCAAATGCTTTTATTAAACTTTGTTCTACTTCTTATAAATTGCATGCCCATATACGTATAGATGTATAAATAATGTTTAAAAGGCTTAGGAAAGCCACCTATCCTATTTCCTTTTCCTCGATTTGGATGTGGTCTGGTGGAGCTTCGGGTGACCATCCGAAAGTCGTTTCAACATTAGTTATATATAATATATACATGTATAGACATAAAAGTACTTCCATACTCATATTTATCAGTACATCAATAGTTAGTTACCATCGGGGTAACACAGTACAATACATATACATATACTAGAAACAATACATATACAATGATATTAGAAACAATACATATACAATGATACTAGAAATAATACATATACAATGATACTAGAAACAATACATATACAATGCTACTAGAAACAATACATATACAATGATACTAGAAACAATACATATACATATACTAGAAACAATACATATACAATGATGCTAGAAACAATACATATACATATACTAGAACGAGAAACAGTACGTATACATGAATACTTTATTATGGTGATTTAAATCGGAGTATGACTTAACTGTCATGGCTCGCGTTGTAGCCAGAATTCTCTTGAAGGGAGAGCGTTCAGTTTGCGTATAGATCTATACTGGATTGACAATCCTACACCTTGCTGCTAGCTACAGCCGGACCTGCAGGTCTGCGGGTGCCAAACGTCATTCCGTTATTACGACCATTCATTTGTCGTTGTTACTAGTCGATAGTATGGTGCAATTTATCACGTAATGCCTTAATATAAATCCGGTTTAAGGTAGTTAGTACCGCAGTAGTTCTTAAAACACAAAGGCTACAGTACTACATTAATTTACCCATTACATATTTTAGTGATAACCTCACTTGCACGTTTATGTACAAACTATATTTTGATAAATGATAGTTACATTTGGGAAATTACACACTTTTACATCAAGCGAACATACAAAACAGTTAAGCCTTGGTAGAAGGCTTCTTTAATAGAAAATATAGGTTTTTCTGAGAGATTCAAACTTTTACAAACGATTGCAAACTTTTACATACATTTTACAAACTTATACTTGATACAGATTCAAACATTTTTGAAGAACAACTTCTGACACTAAAATACTTATGAACTCACCAGCTTAATGCTGATAAACTTTTTCAAAATAACTTGTATTCTTAGGTCGTCAGTAGACAGGTACCGAGACCAGCTTTTGAGAAGATGGAGCGCATTCAAGACTCATCTTATTATTTTGATATACGTTATTTTTGGTGTCTATAATGTACAGAACACGCTTGTATTAAAATTATATATATTTAATGCAATGGATGATGTTGTTTGCTTATTTACATTTACTGTGTTGTGATACTTACATGACGTCCTCCGCCCCAGAACGTTTCCGCCGTTGTTGGTTTTGGTGTGTGACACTTCAGATACCTTTCTTGTAAATGGATTGCATGCCAATTTATTGTTTGAGTTCGGAGCAAATTACTACTTTATATCACATAAATTTGGTGAAAGACTAGCGTTGCCTATAGAAAAGCTATATAATGCCCTAATTGTAGAAGTTGCTAGTGGAAGATTCATACCTGTTAGCAATTGTATTAAGAGCATTGTCACAGACTTAAACGGAAATGAATTCCACGATAAGTTGTTGCCTATCGACTTAAATGGTTTCGACATCGTTCTGGGGATGGATTGGCTTAGCGCCAATGATGCCGAAATACTATGCAAGAAAAAGATAGTGAAGGTAAACCCGCCTGGAAAAGAATTATTTATGGTGTACGGAGACAAGCACATAGTGAATTCTGGAATCATTTCCGTGATGAAAGGCAGAAAATGTTTGTCTAAAGGATGCACATCATACTTGGTATTCGTGATCGATGCCAAGAAGGAGAAGAAGGAAATGCACTCCATACCAGTGGTGTGTGATTATCCGGAAGTTTTTCCCGAAAATCTTCCTGGATTGCCCCATAATAGACAAGTGGAGTTTATAATAGACTTGTTACCAGGAGCAACACCAATAGAAAAAGCACCATATCGATTAGAATCGACGGAGATGAAGGAGCTTATGACGCAACTTCAGGAGTTGTTGGACAACACTTTCATTAGACCTAGTTCATCGCCCTGGGGAGCTCCCGTGTTATTCATAAATAAGAAAGATCGGAGCATGAGAATGTGCATAGATTATAGAGAGCTGAATAAGGAAAAAATAAAGAACAAGTATCAGTTGCCAAGGAATGATGACCCGTTCGATCAGTTTTAAGGTTCGAGCTATTTCTCAAAGATCGATCTTAGGTCAGGATATCATCATATAGATGTGAGAGAGCAGGATATTGAGATGACTGTATTCAAAACAAGATATGGACACTATGAGTTTTTGGTTATGTCATTTGAACTAACTAATGCTCCAGCAACCTTCATGGATATGATGAACATGGTTTGTAAACCATTCCTACATAAATCTGTGATAATGTTCATAGATGATATTTTGATTTATTAAAAAAGCAAGCAGGAGTATGATAAGCATCTGTGTGAAGTGCTAGAAGTTCTGAAAAAGGAGAAGCTGTATGCAAAGTTCTCCAAATGTGATTTTTGGATTAAAGAAGTCCATTTTTTGGGTCATGTGGTTAACCAAGAAGGGATTATGGTTAACCCAGCTAAGATTGAAGCTATAACAATGTGGGAACAACCAAAGAGTTCTACGGAGATCCGAAACTTTCTAGGATTAGTTGCATATTATCGAAGGTTTATCGGAGGCTTTTCTTCGATAGATAACTCATTAAAAGCGCTAACCCACAAAGGAGCTACTTATACTTGGAGTGAAAAGCATAAAGAAGCCTTTGAGAAGTTAAAAAAGAAATTATGTGAAGCATAGATTCTTTCTTTGCCCGAATGAGTTGAAGACTTCGCAGTTTATAGCGATGCATCTGGAGTTGGGTTAGGTTGTGTTCTAAACCAAAGGGATAAGGTGATAGCATATGCATCTCGACAATTGAAAGAACATGAAAAGAACTACCCCACTCATGATCTAGAGTTGGCATTGGTAGTATTTGCCCTAAAGATATGGAGGCATTATCTTTATGGCACAAAGTGCAAACTTTTCACTGATCACAAGAGTCTTCAATATCTATTTAATCAGAAGGAATTGAATATGAGGCAATGGCTTTGGCTAGAGTTACTCAAGGACTACAACTGTGAGATACTTTACTGTAACGCCTCATTTTTGGTATGTGATTTAAATAAAGTAATTTCATTCTTAAGGGGTACTCGACGAGTCTGTAGCCCGAATCGTCGAGTAGAGACAAGATGATCACGCAAATTGAGTTGGCTACTCGAAGAGTCCATACACTGGGACTCGACGAGTCCGCTTGTCTGGATGAAGCCCTAATTTTAAGGGTTTGCACCCTATTTAAAGGCACTTATACGCCCCCCAACCTCGCCTCTATCACTATCAGAACATTTCCCCTGTAAACCCTAGCCTCATCACTGAGTTTGAGTGTGTTTGTGATAGCTTGGAAGCCTTGTGTAGAGAAAGAAGGAAAGAAGGTCCATAGAAGAGAAGGGAGATCCAGGACTTAGCTTCCATCTATTTCTCATTCAGGGAATGAAGATTTGATCTTGTGCATTCCTCTATTAAAATGCTTGTTATGCCTTCCTTGGAGCCTCTTATGATTCAAACTTGAGATATGGATTCCCTTTTTTATGGAAACTTCAGATCTGGACCCTCATTGTATTCTAGAAGTGTAATGTTTCAGTGAAAATCGTGATTGAGGTCCTTCTTCAGCTTAGAACCCCATTAAGAGCTTAGTTTTGACATTTGAAGCATTTAAAGCCATGCATGCACGTAAAGTTTGCAACTTTACATGATAAGCATGTCCTAGAAGCTTGGATCTGTGATTTGGAGCCGTTGCATGGATCAAATCAGGTGTGTATGGAAAAGGGACTGAATGGACTCGGCGAGTCGTAAGCTTGACTCGGCGAGTCATATGAAGATGGCCGTGGACTCGACGAGTTGGATGAGCAAATTGGTGAGTCCGATGAAGATTTCCTTAGACTCAACGAGTTGTTTGAGCAACTGGGCGAGTCGGATGAGTTTTCCCGAGGAAAGTAGTGTTTGAGTGAAATAGCTTCATTCCTTCTTAGTTACACGTAAAGTTAGCAACTTTACGTGTTCAGATGGTCCCAGGAGCTTAGATCTACGATTTAGATGCTCTTGAATGGATTTAAATTGATTGTATGAAATCTGCATGTTAGGACTCGACAAGTCGAGTTGCGAGTACCCTGTCTTTCTTCGAGTTGTGAATTCAGGGTGAATCAGTGAGTGGGGAAAGGACTCGTTGAGTTAAAGTCAGAGTTAGTGATGAAGAGACTCGACGAGTCTGCACGCTGACTCGGCGTGTCCGGTCAACTGGAAGTTGACTTTAACCAGGGAGTTGACTTTGACTAGGGGTAAAATAGTCATTTTACCCTGAGAGCATTTACGAGTAACTGATCTAGTGTTTTTGGAATTTTTAGTCGGATAGTTCCGGAGCAGCAGTCCCACTTTTAGAGTTATCATCTCAGCTTCCAACAGTATGAGGTGAGTTATCCTTCCAGTAGGAACGGGTCTATGACCACAATACCGGCCCGTCTAGTTAGCAGGATTTCCGGACTCTGGTCCGATGCAGTAGTTCAGTGTGCTTGATGTCTTTGTGATTCAAGCATGACTTTGTGTTATGTGTTCTGGACTTTGGTCCGATGCAGTATGCAGTACATGTGTTTATGCTAGTTGATATGTTTATGCTATGCTATGTTATGCTCAGTCAGTTTCCGGACTTCGGTCCGATGCCGGGGACAAGGTCCTAGTCAGTTCCGTATTTTGGTCCGATGTAGTTAGTTCCGGACTTCGGTCTGATGCAGGGGACAAGGTCCCAGTCAGTTCCGGACTTCGGTCCGATGCAGAGAGCAAGGCCTTGGTTAGTTCCAGACTTCGGTCCGATGCAGTGGGCAAGGCCCAATATGTGTTTATATGTTATTGTATGGTATGCGGTAGTCTGGGGGAGCTCACTAAGCTTTGTGCTTACAGTTTCAGTTTTGGTTTCAGGTACTTCCGCAAGCAATGGGAAGAGCTCGTGATGATGGCATTGCACACACCACATCTTCAGCTTTTGTCCTGGGAGTTTATTTCAGATACTATGTTATGTTATTACAGTTCTTTTGTTATGACACATCTATTATAACTTTTTGGGATTTGTGACGTACGATTTCATGATATATTATAAATCATTGATAGCCTTAGTATTATTTAAACAAAATTTTTTGGGTCGTTACAAGTTGGTATCAGAGTCTTGGTTTGAGGGATTTAGGCACACTTATGGGTATGACTGAATTCAAACTAAGGAAATAGTAAAAGATTTTTTGAAAGAAAAATGTTTTCAAAAGAATTTTTGAAAAAGAGACTTAAAAAGAAAAGAATTTTTAAAACGAGAAAAGGGTGTGGTGCATGCGATCAGCCGACCTGAAGTAAGTACTCCCAAATTACCCATACAAAGTTTACATTATGATTATCTGTTTCTGTTACAGTAGAACAACATGCTAGAATAGGACTAAGGATCTAGGGAGAGGCCTTATGTGCCTGTTATATGTGTTTCATCCTTATGAGCATTGCATGCTAGTATTGAGTAGACAGCAGTAGGATAGCCTGGTTAGGTTATGCCTGATATTGTGAGCTTAGCATTGTATGCTAGTATAGTTTCTTGTTACGAGAATAGAGTTGCTTGATTAGTTCCTGTGTCTGAATGCTGCTTGCTTTGTGCTTTGTGGGACTCCAAGTGATGAGAGTTAGCTATTAGGTAAATACGTCACATCACATGTGATCAAGGTTGGATAATCTCAGAGTGTTGGATTTGGCCCTACTGCGCAGCTCCTGTTTGAGTCCAAACATTGTAGGAATGAGTCTTTTACTCGAAGGATTATCTGAGCCTCATCACATGTGGTGGTATTCAAGTGATGACAAATTGGTGTTACAAAAAGGCCTTTAGCAGCTGAGGACTGGTTTTTGGTTGAGTCAGAGATTTCCCTAGGGAGAGCCTAGGATGAGAGTAATAGAGATCAGTAGCAGTAGCAGTGACTTGGTGGAGTCGAGGCAGTTCTTGAGGAAAGTACGGATAGATGTGGAAGGTAGTAGGGGTCCATGCTACTGGAAGTAGAGAATCTGTACTCGAATCAAGGAAGGCCGAGGCGAGACTAGGAAACCTGTAGTAGTAGCGATCCCTCGAGATATATCAGTGTTTCTGATGTTTATCATGATGTGTTTTCAGAATGGTGGTTCTACGTTATAGACCAGCGGGTGGCGGTCAGGTGCCGGGGAGGGATCATGATCAGGCTTGGGGGCCGAGCATTTGGATGAGTAGACTAGGGAGTTTTTCACTTTAGAGGTTACTCGTATCATACTTGAGCAGACTCCTGTGATCTTTGGTTTGATCAAGGAGGGTATTTTAGAGTTGATGGATGAGAAGTTGAGTACGTTCCGTGCTGAGATGGCAGCCATGATGGGGTCGCGCACACTCACCTTCAGGGAGTTCTGGGCTTGTGGAGCTCCAGACTACCATGGGGCGCGGGACCCCATTGCGAGTACTAGGTGGTTGGTAGATGTTGCCAACGTGTTCGGCACCAGCAGATGTCCCGAGGGGGACAAGGTCAAATTAGCATTCTGTCTTCTGAAGGACAGGGCACGAGATTGGTGGGAGGAGGTTGCGCATGTCATCAGGGATGACACAGCACTTGATGCCATGACTTGGGCTGATTTTACTACCAGGTTCAGAGCCGAGTTTGCACCAGTTATTGAGGTGCAACAATTAGACAGAGAGTTTCAGGATCTTACTCAGACTAGAGAGACTGGAGGAGATTATCGCCAAGTTTAGAGAGAGGGCTCTTCTTGTTCATCAGTATGCAGCTGATGAGGAAATGAAGAAGGCCCGCTATCATGAGATGTTGCGGAGTGATATCCGTTAGTTTGTGAGCCGATTCAGCTATAAGATGCTGGATGATATAATTGCGAGGGCTTGAGAGAGGGAGATTGATCTTGAGATGGAGAAGAAAAGGAAGCCGGAGGTGGCTTCGGGTACAGGGAGTTTGGGAAAGAAGCCCAATGTTTCAGATCATAGGTCCAGAGGTCAACAGAGCCACAATCAGTATGGAAAATGTGGGAGATTGCATGATGGGGCGTGCAAGGCAGGGAGTTCCGGCTGTTACAAGTGCGGTCGGACGGGGCATATGAGCAGAGATTGTACAACTTCTACCAATGCCACCACAACATTAGATCTGATTTGCTTCCATTGCAATCAGAGGGGACATAAAAAGTCCCAACGCCCGAGCTTAGCCACATCAGGGAAGGTGTCGACACCTGCCCTTGCTACATTGACGATTACGGACAGTTGTCAGGACCGTGCTGAGGCGCCAGTGGCAAAGAGTAGAGCTTTTCAGATGATAGCAGAGGAGGCACGAGCGACTCCTGACGTTGTGATGGGTATGTATTTTACTTTTATCTCGGCATTTATTATTGATTGTTTCTAATGTTATATGTTTACTATAGGGTCGTTCTTAATGAACGACATTTCAGCTGCAGTGTTATTTGATTCGGGGGCTACCCGATCGTTTGTATCTCTTGCACTTAGCCAGAGGTTTAGCAGAGCTCCAGGGGAGCTGGATTGTCCACTTGAGGTGGAGATAGACGATGATAGGGCTGTCAGGGTCACGAGAGTGCATAAGGCATGCTCGCTGCAGTTATTTGATGAGCAGTTTTCGGTAGACATGGTCCCTATTCCTTTTCGAGGGAACAAGGTCATAGTAGGCAAGGATTGGTTGAGCCCCAATGGGGCGGAGATTGATTGCAAGTTGCAGCTAGTAAGGGTTCGCACTCCCAGTGGGGGAGAGTTAGTGATTCAAGGCAAGAGGCCACAACGCGGACCGATTCTTTGTTCAACAGCGAGAGTGAGGCGCTACTTCCAGTAGGGTTGCGTAGGTTATGTCACATATTGATGGACACCCGAGATAAGGGTAAGATGACAGTAGATGATGTAGTAGTGGTGTGAGAGTACCCGGACGTATTCCCATAGGAATTGCCTGGGATACCTCCAGAGAGACATTGATCTGGTTCCTGGTGCGACTCCGATAGCCAAGGCACCGTATCAGTTGTCTCCTCCAGAGATGCAGGAGTTGTCTACAGAGCTGTAGAGCTGCTAGACAAGGGTTTCATCAGACCGAGTAGTTCTCCTTGGGGAGCCCCGATCATGTTTGTGAAGAAGAAGGATGGGTCGCACCGTATGTGCATAGACTACCGGGAGTTGAACAAGGTAACGGTGAAGAACCGTTACCCACTCCCGAGGATAGATGACTTGTTCGATCAGCTTCAGGGAGCATCTTGGTTTTCCAAGATTGATCTACGCTCCGGTTATCATCAGATGTGGGTCAAGAGTGAGTATGTTCAGAAGAGAGATTTTAGGACCTGTTATGGTCATTATGAGTTTGTGGTGATGCTGTTTGGACTCACCAACGCTCCAGCCCCGTTCATGGATCTCATGAACCGCGTATGCAGGCCGATGTTGGATCGGCCTGTGATAGTCTTCATCGACGACATCTTGGTTTACTCCAAGACATAGGAGCAACACGAGGAGAACCTGAGAGAAGTGATAGAGACACTGAGGAGGGAGAGACTTTTTGCGAAGTTCTCCAAGTGCGACTTCTGGTTGTGCGAGGTGCAGTTCCTTGGTCACCTCGTCAACCAGAAGGGTATTCTAGTGGATCCGGCCAAGATTAAGGCCGTGATGCAGTGGGAGATCCCGAGGTCTCCATCTTAGATTCGAAGCTTCCTAGGATTGGTAGGGTATTATAGGAGATTCATCCAGGATTTCTCCAAGATAGCAGTTTCACTTACCCGACTAACCAAGAAGTCGGTGGTGTTTCGTTGGGGGCCTGAGCAACAGGCGACATTCGAGACTCTCAGACAGCGATTGTGCGAGGCACCGATTCTGACCCTTCCAGAGGGAGTGGATGATTTTGTAGTCTACTGTGATGCCTCAATCATAGGTATAGGAGCAATGTTGATGCAGCAGGGGCATGTGATTTGCACCTCTAGACAGTTGAAGCCTCACGAGGCTAACTATCCGACGCACGATTTGGAGTTGGGGGCAATGGTGTTTGCTCTAAAGATTTGGAGACACTACCTCTATGGGGTCCGTTGTACCATCTACACGGATCACAAGAGTCCGAGATACCTCATGGACCAGTTGAATCTTAACATGAGACAGCGTTGGTGGTTAGATGTGGTGAAGGATTACGATTGCGAGATCCTTTATCATCCGGGGAAGGCCAACGTAGTGGCCGATGCCCTGAGCCGCAAGGCGGCAGCAGCCTTGATCAGGAATATATGCCTGAGGATGATAGTGATTACTCCATTGTTGGAGCAGATTAGGGAGGCACAGGTCAAGGGGCTCAAGGAGGAGAGGCAGAAGTGTGAGAGGATCGTGGGCCTAGTAGCTTCTTTTAATTATGACAGTCGTGGATTGTTGACCCTTCATGGGAGAATTTGGGTACCGTACTGGGGCGGAGTATGGCAGGTGTTGATGGACGAGGCCCATAAGTCTCGATTTTCCATCCACCCAGGGGCGACGAAGATGTACAGAGATCTTCGACCCGACTATTGGTAGCCCTGCATGAAGCGAGATGTCGCCTAGTATGTGGAGAGATTCCTGACCTGCAGGAAGGTCAAGGCAGAGCACTAGATACCCCACATCAAGATTCAGCCGTTAGACATTCCCATATGGAAATGGGAGGACATTACCATGGATTTTATCACTAAGCTTCCCAGGATCGCATATGGAGTGGATTCGATTTGGGTCATAATGGATCGGCTGACCAAGAGCGTGCATTTTATACTGATCCAGGAGAGCATATAGGCTGAGAAGCTAGCCGACATCTATGTACGCGAGGTAGTGGCACGACACAGAGTGCCTGTTTCAATAGTGTCAGACCGAGATGTCCGTTTTACTTCCAGATTTTGGAAGCGGTTCATGAAGAGATGGGGACTCGTCTTCATTTTTGAACCGCTTTCCACCCCCAGATGGACGGGTAGAGCGAGAGGACGATTCAGACTCTCGAGGACATGCTCCGAGCATGTGTTCTAGACTTCGGTGGTAGTTGGGATACGTATCTTCCACTGGCGGAATTTTCATATAACAACAGTTACCATGCTAGAATTGACCATCCTCCTTTCGAGATGCTCTATGGAAGGAAGTGTAGGACCTCGATTTTTTGGGGCGAGGTCGGCCAGCGAGTCATCAGAAGCACCGAGGTGGTGCTCAAGACCACAGAGTTGATCCATCAAGTTCGTAGAAGATTGCAGACTACATCGAGTAGGCAAAAGAGTTACTACGACAGGAGGCGTTTGGATTTAGAGTTTCAGGTGGGTGATATGGTCATCCTGAAGGTACAACCATGGAAGGGTGTTATCAGGTTTCGGAAGAGGGGCAAGCTGGGCCCCAGGTTTATTGGTCCTTTTAAGGTTTTGTCCCGAGTGGGTCGGCTTGGTTATCGGTTGGATCTTCCGGCAGATCATAGCCAGATCCATATCATTTTCCATGTTTCTCAGTTGAGAAAGTATTTGGTGGATGAGTCAGCAGTTGTACCCTTGGAGGATATTCAGGTTGATCGCAACCTGAATTATATTGAGAGACCAGTGGCGATCTTAGATCGAAAGACGAAGACCATGAGAAACAAGGTGGTTCCATTAGTGAAGGTGCAGTGGCAGCATCGGAAGGGTTCAGAGTGGATGTGGGAGTCCGAGGGGGAGATGAGGGAGCATTATCTAGAATTATTTTCAGATACGGCAATAGCAGCAGACTTCGAGGACAAAGTCTAAGATAAGTGGGGGAGAGTTGTAACGCCTCATTTCTGGTATGTGATTTAAATAAAGTAATTTCATTCTTAAGGGGTACTCAATGAGTCTGTAGCCCGACTCGTCGAGTAGAGACACGATGATCATGCAAATTGAGTTGGCTACTTGACGAGTCCATATGATGGGACTCGACGAGTCCGCCTGTCTAGATGAAGCATTAATTTTAAGGGTTTGCACCCTATTTAAACACACTTATACACCCCTAACCTCGCCTCTATCACTCTCAGAACATTTCCTTTGTAAACCCTAGCCCTATTGTTGAGTTTGAGTGTGTTTGTGCTAGCTTGGAAGCCTTGGGAATAGAAAGAAGGAAATAAATTCCATATAAGAGAAGGGAGATCCAGGAGTTAGCTTCCATCTATTTCTCATTCAAGTAATGAATGTTTAATCTTGTGCATTCCTCCATTAAAATGATTCTTATGCCTTCCTTGGATCCTCTTATGATTCAAACTTGAGATATAGACTTCCCTTTTTATGGAAACTTCAGATCTGGACCCTCATTGTATTCTAGAAGAGTAAAGTTTCAGTCAAAATCGTGATTGAGGTCCGTATTGATCTTAGAACCCCATTAAGATCTTAGTTTTGATATTTAAAGCCTTTAAAGCCATGCATGCATGTAAAGTTTGCAACTTTACGTGATAAGAATGCCCTAGAAGCTTGGATCTGTGATTTGGAGCCGCTGCATGGCTCAAATAAGGTCTGTATGGAAAAGGGACTGAATGGACTCAGCAAGTCTCAAGCTTGACTCGGCGAGTCATATGAAGATAGCCGTGGACTCGATGAGTTGGATGAGCAACTCGATGAGTCCGATGAAGATTGCCTTAGACTCGACGAGTTGTTTGAACAACTCGGTGAGTCGGATGAGTTTTCCCGAGGAACGTAGTGTTTGAGTGAAATAGCTTCATTCCTTCTTAGTTACACGTAAAGTTAGCAACTTTATGTGTTCAGATGGTCCTGGGAGCTTAGATCTACAAGTTAGATGCTCTTGAATGGATTTAAATCGATTGTATGAAATCTGCATTTCAAGGTAATTGGGATGAACATTTACCTTTAGTAGAATTTTCCTATAATAATAGTTTCCACTCGAGCATTAAGATAACACGTTATCAAGCTTTGTATCGACAAAAGTGTCAACCGCCATCATGTTTGCTTGAAGTTGGAGAAAAGCAGTTTATGGGATCTGAGATAGTCCATCAGACTACTGAAAAGCTGAAAGTGATTATGGAAAGGATGTTAGCAGCTCAAGATCGTCACAAGAGCTATGCTGACAAGAAAAGAAAACTGATAACATTCGAAGTTGGAGATTCAGTTTTACTTAAAGTGTTACCGTGGAAGGGAATTATAAGATTTGGTAAAAGCGGAAAGTTGAGTCCAAGATTTATTGGATCGTTTAAAGTTCTTTAGAGGATTAGGAACCAATCTTATAAGATAGAACTACTAGAAGAACTAAATGGTATTCATAACACTTTCCATGTGTCATATTTAAGGAAGTTCACCGGAGATGTTCCCAAGATAATTCCAATTTATGAATTAAGGTTGGATGAAAGCAAGAGGTTAATCGAAGAACCAGAGGCAATCGTTGACCGTAAGAATAAGAAGTTGCAACGCAAGATGGTAGAATTAGTGCTTGTGCGATGGAAACATGCGGATGAGCCTAATCTCACTTGGGAAATGGAGAATGACATGATGCGTCGCTACCCGCATTTGTTTGTTGTTGTATGATTCTGAGGACGAAATCATCCTAAGGGGGAGAAAACTATAACTCCCGTACTTCTGGGCCAAAGCATAAATGATGATGTAATAGTCTAGGTCAACCTTTGTAACTCGTTTTAAAATAATAAAGAGGAATTATGTGAATATTATGTGAATTATGTGCTTATTTACTTAATTATTATGATTTAATGAGCTAACGATAAAAATAAGCATAAAAAATAAATATTGGATAATCTCGATATCTAAGAATGAAGCTGTAGTGGTTGAAACAGGGATTCCGGAGATATAAAGAATACTGAAATCCGAGTTATCATGAAGAAGTTATGACCTGTCAAAGTTTCGCGACAGAAACCGCACAACGCTATGTGACGTAAAAATTGAATTTACGATAAAGTACTTTTTAGCCTTAGCCACCTAAATGAAAGTCGTAGTATTCGTTAAACAAGAGTGTTCATAAAAAGAATGTCCAAATATGAAATCATATGAGGAAGTTATGAATTTTCTAAGATTTAGCATAACAATGTGCAGCCTGAATCTCGAATTTTAGATCGAGTGATTTTTAGCCGAAACAACCTAAACGAGAATCGAAGATCTTGTTGATAGTAGTTCGATGGTGATGAAAACGGACGTGGGATGAAGAAGTTATGAATTTTTAAATTAACTCTTCCTGTCCCGACCTGTTAAAAATATAACTTTAAAAATAAATTCAAAATTAGACAACGTAGTCTAAATGAAAGTTGTAGAGCACGGTCATACTTACACTTGGATGTAAAGAACGTCAACAACAAATTTTGTTGGTGAAAGTTACAAAATTTTGAAGTTTTGGGCACAAACTTCGAGGCTGGAAGAACGCCTAGAGTACCAAGTGGTATGCTTAGCGTAGAGATCTATGTCCGACGTACTTCAAACGTATGTCTAATGTACTAGAATCAACGGGCATGTATCATACAAGTGCGACACATATGAGGCAAGAGAACCGAACCAATGCCATGTCGCCTGGTACACCTAGTGTACTAGGCTTACACCCAATGTATAGGACTACAAAGCCTACACCCCATGTACCTGGATTACACCCCGTGTAATACTGAGTTTCAGACACTGTAAATAGAAACTGAGGGCTTATGGATTTTGTTTAAAATTTCGTCTCTTTTACACCATGTTTCATCTCTCAAGCTCTCCTAACACCCCCTGAAGTCCCGGTAACATCCCTAATACCCGAAGCAAGTGCCGAAGCCCCGAGGATCCCAAGAAAAAGAGTTTTTGAGCCGAAACTCTGCCCACGTTATGCCTGGTTTTTGGGAAAACATCCCGGTTTCATAAAAAACGATCGTTTTAAAGAAATGAAGTGCTGCCCGATTATTGTTAAATCAAGTGAGTGTGTAGTAACTTTCACCTTACACATAGATACAAAGTATTTTGTATAAAATACGTGTTATATGTAATTATATTGTTTGTTTATTTGAGATGGGTGTTGAATTAACGTTTTATACATGTTTTAAAATGATTTAAACTGTATATATATTTTTATCTACAAATTGTTGGGTATAACATGGGTAGATGAAATAGTTGGTGTGTGTTAAAATGATGAGAGGCCTCAATATTGTTGTTGTTTATGTCATCTAACAAAGTATAGATGACAATCACCGACTTTTCTAGACAGTCGAGTGGAACGCTAGCATGCTCGCAACCTATAGGGGTTTGTGAACTTAGTGTTCAATGGTATACTTGGTCCCCCACATGGTTGCCTTATTTGACATAAATTGTTGAGGAATCCCCTAAAGCAATGTTGTCACCCAATGAAAATCCTTAGGCTAGGTCCCTTGTGATAGGTGTTTAGGGACGTAAAGTGAGGATATCAGGAACGGTTAATCAGGGTTATTGTTGGTTGATGAAATTAATAAATTTATTTATTTGAGGGTTGAAAACCCTATATGCTCACCAGACTCCCAAGTCTGACCCACTCACCTTTTATATTACAGGTAGTGGACCCAGAGCATAATTTGGAGGTTGAAGAGGGATTTTTGGATTATAAGTCAGTAGTTGTAAATAACTGTTGTAAGGTTTATAATATACAATTTATGCTTTTGGTCTGTATCAGAATATAACATCCCGAGGTTTTGTTATATAATGAAAATATATTCCTTTAAGAAATGTTTTGATAAATTTTTATTATATTTTGTTTTGAGAACAAATTCCACAACATATTTTGGAAGATTACTCTGATTTTATTTTAAAAACATATACTAAATCGGTGTTTTCTGGGTAACAAATTTGGGGATGTCACAAAATCTTTCCAAAACTACTTTTGGTAATAGAAGTCCACGATTAGATGAAAAGAACTTCACCATGTGGAAGTCAAAGACAATAATGGTCCTCTAATCTATGGACTACTCTATGATAGACATCATAAAAAAGAGTCCGCATATACTTATATGCCAACCTGTAAAGGAGAATGTTATTGATTGTGATGAATCAGGAAATCCTATCCATGAAATCAATGATGAAGAGAAACATCTTTTTGCTCTTGATGTCTGAGCCTGTGCTGCGATAGGAAACTTTCTTCCCTATGATATCTACAACTTCATTCAAAACTGTCGATGTGCTATGGAGATGATGGTTACAGTGACTGTTGCCTATGAGGGTGCGAATTAAGTCAAGGTTTTTAACAAGAACAATCTAAAATGACGATATGAGCATTTCTTTCAGTAAAAGAATGAAACTCTTACAATGGTATTTAATCATTTTAAATGCTTATTGAACGATATGCATCGACTTAATATGAACAAGACTAAAACCTTCTTGGTTCTCAAGTTTCTTGATTTACTTAACAATAGCTGAGAACGACATGTACATGTTTTGAAGAATAGTGAGAAAATCGACACCATGGATTTGGCTTCTTTATTTGGTAATCTTCGTAATCATGAAGAAACAAATATTTTACAAAAAGAAATCATGTGAGATACTCACAAGTATGTGGATCTCTATTCCAAGAAGCCTGCCAAAAATAGTGACTATGACTTCTCTTATGAATCTGAAGGTGAAGCCCTGATAGTCAAGCGCTATATTTTCCGAAATGATAAGAAACCATCTAGATTAAAAAAAATCTCATTCAAAGATTGACTTAATCTCTTCTAAGTGTTATGATGCTAGAAGAAAATTTGTTTCTAAAAAGAAAGAGGGTCCCAAGTGTTTCAACTTTGGAGGAGCTGCTCATTTTGCTAGGGAGTGCAAGTCCAAGAGGGTAGACACTAATGAAGATTATGAGGTGAAATATAATAAGCTATTGATGTCTTTAAAAAGGAACAATATTGATGTAAAAGTGTTGACTATAGAGGTGGAAAGTCAGGAAGATGTTGAGGATTCATCTAATTAAAAGTAAAGAAAAGGAAAGGTGACTGATGGCATGCACTGATGGATTTGTTATCGATGAAATAAAAAGCAACGAATCGAGTACTTTTGAAGCTAATCTAGCAAAACCTGCCAAGGATTCTAAGTTAACATTTGAGAAATGTTAATATGTATAAATAGATTGAAACTAAACATTCGTTAGTTACTCATTCATAAATCAATCTCTCATTGATAAATATTGCACGATTGACCCGAATGGTGTCACTATTTTCACTAACCTTCTAACTACATTGGATCCTACTATTAGAATCTCCGCCCTTCACATTCCTACCCCAACAACTAAAATGTATCTCAAGCTTCCCATATCTAATGGTGAATTTTACTCTACACATGAGATACTCAGTGAGTCCCCACAATGTATTGTTAACTGTCATGACACTAATAATTCTCATTCCTCCGACACATATGAATCTTTGTGTATATCAACATCATGTCACACTGATAAATCCTTTATTTCTAGAGCTTGTCCTAAAATTCATAAAATTCAATAAAAAGTATCAAATCATTGGAAACCCATGTGTCTGAAAAGTTCCAGCATAAAACATGGGATAAGGTATGTTAACGTTGTGGAGTTACTTCTCATAAGATAAGTGAGTGTATTTTTGGTGAAGATCCTAAGAGATTTGACAATGTTCACTTAAGAAATGAATAGTGGACCAAAAAGGACATCTCTTTAAATTGTCTTCCTTCTTTTGTTATGGTATCTTTAATGTTAGATCCTTTGTGAAAATACCTATTGAGAAATGAGTCAGTGTGTTCTAACTTGTTTTCCTAACATTAGAGGGTCAGGAGCATGTAAGGTATCTTGACAGTGGATGCTCTAGGGACATGACAGGATTCAAGTCTCTCCTGGATGTTTTTTTTCAGAAAAGATGGCCCTGTAGTAACTTATGGTGACAATAACAAGGGAAAAATAAAGGATTTTGGAACAATTAAGTGCAAGTCCGTTGAACTCAAAAATGTTTCATATATCAAGGGTCTTAAACATAACCTCATTTCAATTAGTCAGCTCTATGACACTGATTATGAAGTTCACTTCAATAAAAAGGATGGAAACATCATTAACTCAAGAAATCTAGTGTTCTTACTTCCAACAATAAAATGATATCTATGTACTGTATATGTTCTTTGCTGATTCAGCCCTCACACATTGCGTGTTCTACCGATCCCAAGCTCACTTAAGTTGGTTGTAGCACAAGAGGCTGTCTTATCTAAATTTCAAAACTCTTTCAAAGATTTCTATTAATGAGTTTGTTAGGGGAATGCCCAATATGAATTTTCACAATGAAAATATTTGCTCAACATATGTCAAAGGAAAACAAACTAAGTCGTCTTAAGCCTAAATCATGTTTTTCTAATCATTTATCCATTCAATCTTCTTCACATGGATTTGTTTGGTCCTGTTCTTGTCATGTCAAGATCTGGAAAAAGGTTCACTCTTGTAATTATTGATGAGTTTTCAAGATTTACTTTGGTGTTGTTTCTTCAAAAAAAAAGCCATGTAGCTGAGAAAATAATTTCCTTTGTTAAAAAGAATTAATTATTATATGATCGAAAGATAAGGCAGCTCCAAAGTGATCATGGATCCGAGTTTAAAAATTCCATTGTAGAGGATTTTTGTAATGAAAAATGGATTTCTCAATAATTCTCATATCTCCAAACCGATGGGATTTAGGTAAAACAAATAAACTTAAAACCCTCAAGTTTGCATGCAATCTAATAGGATCTATGTTTTCACTATTAAACCTATAACTATTAACATCAAAAAGAAACCCTAGAAACCCTAGGTTATTTAGAAAATCATATAGGGTTTAGGATTACATACCTTAATTGTTATTATAGTTAATAACAATGATTCATTAAAAGTAGATCTCTTGGAAGCAAGCACCACAAATGTCATGCCTCTAAAGGAATCACACCCAACGTAGCAAGAGAATGACTTAGGAGAGAGGAGAGAGGAGGCTCGGAATTTTGGCTATCTCTCTAGGAAAAGGAGTAGCCGAAATTCGGAGGCCTTAGGGTCCTTTATATAGTTGTACAAGGAAACTCTGGATAATCCTAATTGGAATATAATAATAATATTTCAAATCGGTAATTATCCAAATTCTTATTTATCCACATGGGATATTCTAGAAACCCTAGAATATCTCCTGCAAAACTGTCCACCCTATTCCATGGAAGCTTTTGGAGCCTTTTGTTCAACTATTGAACAATTTCACTTTAGACCCCACAGTTTTAATTAATTTTTTAATCCCAAAATTAATTTTGATTAATTATTAATTAAATAATACTGTTTCTAATTAATATATTATTTTCATAATGCATTAATAAACTTTTTATATTAATTTATTAATCACATAATAAATTAATCTCTCTTTCTCTAAAAGTCATCCTGCCAATTGCTAGCTTTGAGGGCAACCCAAAAGGACTATGCTACTATCACTTCAAGTATAAACCAATTATATTTATGTGATTAGACACCTAATCCAACAGCCTCCTACTTGGATAAGTCTATAACTATAACTACTAGTATATCTTCTGAATTGATCAACAAATAGTAGCTTAGAAAAGCTGCTACCAAACTATGAACTAATCAGTTATGCGTCCTAAGATAAGTGATCATATAATCCTCCATTTTGCAAGATATCATTCGGATACAAGACATGGAACATAATCAATCTCATTCTCCAAGTCATTATTTCATGATTTCTGATTTGTAATGACATAGGACTTCTAATTGAACACATCAATTTGGTGCTGGCTGGGCCCAACACTATAAATCAACACCAAATCACCGAGGGGACCACACATATTGCTTTTCCCGTTAGAGCAAATGGAATGGATAAACTTTGACTCACATGCTTGTATCCTTTACTAATCAAATCATGTACGGAAATACGTTTTATAACATCAAGTTACCGGTGTGTTTACGTGCTACCAATGTAGAACCGACTTGTAAATTACAACTCATATTTCTCTGCTTCAAGATCATAAGATATTTTCGTCTTAAAATTACTCGTGATAGATTCCATGAAGTAATTACCTGAGTGTGGGATTATGCAATACTAAAATATCCATTTCTAAGTACTCATGAACATTGCAGAAACACTATTGCTATGTCTAACACCTTTAGACAATCTACAATCTAGTTCATGATAGTCTTAATTCATTACTTACTTCCAAAAGTTTGATCGACTGTGGAATTTGAATAATCACATTATTCAGGAAGTAAAACATGCAAAATGAAACAAAAGAATAAAAAATTCACAAAAGGTAGTAACCAAACTCATAAATAATTATGTATTATTTAATTGGAAAAAGACAAGTAAATTTACTTTGTTACAAGTTTCAAACTAACTATCTAACTACTAAAACTTATATCATCTCTTAGACCAATACTCCTAGCATGCTGACTGTGCTTGACCCTACTCAGAGCCTTCGACAAAGGATCTGCATGATTCTATTTTGATGATACCCTCTTTACAATGAAGTGACCTTCTTCTACCCTATGTATGATGTAATGGTACTTTCTTTCGATATGTCTAGACTTTCCATGATCTCTTGGTTTCTTTGTGAAGGCAATCACTACTTCATTGTCGCAAAAAAGTTCCATTGGCTCCTAAATGTTCGGGACAACTCCAAGGTCACCGATAAAGTTCCTCAACAAAGTTGTTTCCTATGATGCTTCACTTGCAGCTATGTACTTTGATTCACAGGTTGACTCAACCACCATGTCTTACTTGGAACTCTTCCAAGTTACTGCTCCACCGTTCATAGCGAACACCCAACCTGACTGAGAATGGAAGTTGTCTCTGTCTGTCTGAAAATTAGCCCACTCACCCTCGATGTATCACTGCCACCAAGGACTAGAAGCATGTCCTTCGTCCTCTGCAGATACTTCAGAATGTTTTTAACTGTTGTCTAATGAGCTTTACCTAGATTTCCCTTATAACGATTGACCATGCTCAAGGAAAAAGACACATCATGGTGAGTACATGTCATAAAATACATGATCGACCCTACAAGCGAAGCGTAAGGTACCCGACTCATATCAGCTATCTCTTTATTTGTACTAGGGCTTTGAGTCTTACTCAATTTTGTACTACTCTGGATAGGTATCTCTCCTTTCTTGGAATTTTCCATACTAAACCTCTTTAGTACTTTATCCAAGTATGTACTTTGACTACGTCCAATTAGTCTCATCTTTCTATCTCTCAACATTCTTATCACAAGAATATAGGCAACTTCTCCAAGGTCTTTCATGGAAAAACACTTTCCATGCCAAGACTTAACTTCTTGAAAAGTTGGAATGTCATTTCCCATGAGTAGTATGTCATCGGCATACAAAACCAGAAAAGTCACTACACTCCCACTAGCCTTGATATACACACATGACTTATCTTCACTCCTAGAGAAACTAAACACTTTGACTTTCTCATGGAAGCAAAGATTCCAGCTGGGAGATGCTTGTTTCAATCCATAGATGGATTTATCAACCTTGCACACTCTATTTGGATACTTTGCATCTAAAAAAATCCTCTTCCTAACACATGTAAACATCCTCAGTCAGCTTCCCATTAAGGAAGGCAATTTTGATATCCATATTCCAAATTTCATAGTCATAAAATGCAGCTATGGCGAGCATTATCTGAATAGATTTTATCTTGGGTACTAGTGAGAAGGTCTCATCATAGTCAACCTCTGGGATTTGAGTGAATCCATTCACAACCAGTTGAGCCTTAAATGTGTGTACCTTCCCATCCATGTCAGTCTTCTTCTTGAAGATCCATTTGCACCTAACTATCTTTCAACCTGGTACATTATCAACCAAATTCTAGACATGGTTTTCATACATGGACTTGATCTCGCTGTTCATTGCCTCTTTGCTTCCTTGTAGCTAGCCGGCTTATCCAAATTTATTAGTGTATTATCACTGATAAACATTTCACCATCCGTAGTAATATGGAAGCCATATAACTCAGGTGACATGCTAACTCTACTTGAACGCTTAAGAGGTAATGACTTGTCTATCGATTCCACAAGAACTTCTTGCTCTGGTTGAGTGCTAGAATCATCTAAGGTTCATTCACTAGTCGACTCTTGAATTTCTTCAAGGTCAATTGGACTCCCGCTGTACTGTTTGAATATGAGCTCTTTCTCTTTCTCTCTCTTGAAAGACTCCCCTTCGTGCTACCAAGACCGCATTCTCACTACATCTGTAGAAAAAATATCCAAAAGACTGTTTTGAGTAACCAATGAAAATACACTTCTCACTTCTAGATGCTAGCTTATCACGAGTCACTCGTTTTATGAAAGCTTCACAACCCTATACTTTGATATGTGCTAACGAGGGAACTTTCCCTATCTACATCTCGTGAGGAGTTTTGGAAACCTTCTTTATTGGGACAAGACTGATGATGTGGGCGGCTGTCTCTAAGGCATACCCCTATAAGTGAATAGGAAGAGAAACACGACTCATCATGGAACGAACCATGTCTAAAAAGGTCCGATTACGCCTCTCAGCCACACCACTTAATTGAGTTTTCCTAAGAGGAATTAATTGTGAAACTATTCCACATTGCTTAAGATAGTCGTTGAACTCAATACTAAGATACTGTTCACCTCTATCACATCTAAGCATCTTTATCTGTGACAACCCGATATTTCAACAACATGTAAACGACCTAAAAAGTCAAGTAGTGTAACCACGTTAGTTGTAATAAAATTAACTTCGAAAATAAAATATCCAAAAATCACTAATTAAATTACCTATTATGTTAGATGTCATTAAACCGTGATCGTACGTAAAAACAACGTCCAAAACCGACTTCGTATAAGAAAGTTAGGAATTTTTCAAGTTCGGCTTAACGGCAGACGGCTAAAAACTCGAATCACAGATTGAGCGACTTTTGACCGGAATGACCTAAATGAGGATCGAAGGTCTCAACAATGGTATTTCAGCGGTAAAAAGTCTGGCAAAAACCGACGTCAGATAAAGAAGTTATGAATTTTTAAAGAAATTTTCTTACCACGACCTTTAAAAATAAATAATATAAATAATTTCGAAATTTGCCGACGGGATCTAAACGAAAGTTGTAGAGTATGGTCTCACCTTCGCGTGGATATAAAGAACGTCGAAAACAGAGTTCGTATGAAGCAGATATGAATTTTTGAAGGTTAGTAAATAATTTATATATAAATTTAAATATAAACCCTTGGTATTATCCGAAGGGGAGTCACTGGATAGGGCCGAGTTACGCCCAGCGTAACCCCGTATGCCCAGCGTACGCGAGGCCTTGGCCTCGGTTCGTCCATGTCAACCCTATACGAGCCTACCCGTCCCGTCCCACCCAAAGCCGAGGCAGTCAAGGACTCGGTCACGCATGACGCACGAGTACGCCCCGCGTAACCCCGTATGCCCCGCGTATCGAGGCCTCTCAGCCCCCTATAAAAGGGATGCGAGGGTTCCGGGAAAATCACACCATTTCTCTCATTTCTCTTACGTTCTTGCCTCGTTTTCCGTGCCCGTGCTACCCTGAAGCCCCGATCACTTTGCTCGAGTCCCGAAGGTCGTTTGTGCTCCCGAGATTCTTGAGAATTCCGAGGAAATCCACTTTCTTGAGCCGAAATTATGTCCGGTTTTCATCCCGTAACCTCCGATCTTACAAGTGAGTTCATACCCCTATAATTAACACTTTTAAATGTTTTATGAGTACTTTTACATGCTTTTAAGGGGGGGGGGGGGAATACAAGTAAAACACTCGATTATTATCGTGTGTTATATAAACTTTCACTATACGCATTTTAATAAAGGAATCATATGTGATTTAAAACTATTATAGGGAAACTTTCATATGCAAATTATACGACGACAACATTTTATCTTTTGAAATGAGAAACGATTTATGTATTTATATAAATCAGATACTTTGCTTATACTACATTTCTGTGTGTCGGTTTTGGCACTACAAAAACTACACTTTTCATAACAAGTGAACATTTTCACTAAGGGTTTATTATACAAACGAAACACACTTTTAGGAAACTATAATAGGTATAGTTTTATGAGAATACTACGAACTTTTACATACATGGAAATACTATTTCAAGAAACTACTTTCATATACAATAACGAACGAACGTTTTCACACGTAAATCTGTTTTATACTAAGTTTTGTGAGACATTAACTTCACGTACGTTCGAGTACACATTTCAAGTCCTGTATTATATACCAGAATCCCTTGGAGGGGGAGCATGGTGTTTGTGTATAGATCTATATGGTCTTGACAACCCGCGCCCTGACTGTTAGCTACAGTCCACCATTTGGGGTGACAAACGTCAGAACATTCCAACGCCTGAAGAACGTTGTGTATAGGCATTCTTTGTCAATAGTACGGTTATAAAACTCACATAGAGTATTAAAAACACAATGATTTACGGGGTTTTTCAGATATATTGGAAATTTTATACGTACATACATTTACTAGAAACAAACATTGGTCTTGAAAGAAGGCTACATTTATACTAGTAGAAAATATAGGATTTTCTAGGAACAAGCAAAAAAAGAACAAAAACATTTCATTTCATACAAACATTGTCAGTAAATACTTATGAAACTCACTAGCTTAAATGTTGATCTACTCTTTCAAAACTAATTGTATGTCCCAGGGATTCAGTAATTATAGGTAACAACCAGGTCTTGGAGAAGGGATGCTGCGGCGCCAGTTTAATTTCATATTTTGACATCATATTGTAATTGATTTTAAACATGTACACTTTTAAACAATGTAAACTTTCAATTATATATATGATGGTTGTATTGATTTCTTTACTATGTATTCATTTGTTATGTTACCACATGAAGTCATCCGCCCCCGAACGTTTCCGCCGTTCCGGTTTGGGGGTGTGACAGATTGGTATCAGAGCAATGTTTATAGTGACCTAAGTATATCGAAACTCATAAGATATACAAACTATAAATGCTTAGGGACTCAAAGTCTCTGACAAAAGTTTTCGTACCTAAAATCCTTATTTCATATAATTAGATTATTTTAGGTTATGAAAATCCAAAATACATGCATACAACGACATATTTTCATGATGAGAACTATACAAAAGTATTAAGACAAGTTGGACACTACGATTAGTTCTCGAGATATGTAATCAAATTTGGGACGAATATAGCCTGATCAACTATGTTTATCCGAAATTAGACTAACGTATATCGAGGAATGATTGTAGTGAGCAACAAGTCAAAACTTACCAAAATTAGACATTAGTATCAAACGTACAATTTAAATACTATAGGAGTATTTGGTGCATACATTAGATTAATTAGTATTACATGTCTCAAGTTTTGTTCAAATCTTATAACCCTATTCTCGTATAGTCAAATGGTTGGATTTCACCTGCATGGGGACCCCTACTACCCAAACCAAGGCAACAGAGGATGGAGGATCCGGAAGAGGACGATGAGCCTATCGAGTTGGATGGAGGGGACGACTCTGGTACAGACTCGAAACCAGAGATAATCAACCCTCCAACCATTAGGAGGAACTTCCAAGGACCGACACCCGTTTGGGGATGTCACCTCGTCCACTGGAGCCAACAACAAGGGATACGCTCTCCCTACGGTATGTGTCGAGACTTCTACGACATTAGGGACGGAGGTTCAGCCGACCGAGCACTTGCGGCGATGGTAGGTAAACTGGCCAACCAATCCTACCAATCGGGGGTTCAAGCGAACCGAATCCGAGAGGTCAATGTGGAAGTACAAGTCCACACGGCCGATATCCGCCGCCTAGATATGTTGCAGAATGACATCCACCTCCGCGCTGAAGCATTCCAAGCACAAATGAATGCAGCCCTCGCAGAGTTGAGGGAACAACAAGCCACCTTCGATAGGCGTCTTATGGAGTCGAAGCAATCGGATGCGGAGTCGAGCTCCAAGCGCAACACACGTCGCAAGTAGTACTTGCGAAAACCTAAAATTTTGTTATAAGATAGGACTTCGGCTAAAAGTTTTTACTTCCTTTAAATTCTTGTAATCGGAGACGCTTTTAAGGGTCAAATTTTCGTGATCGTTGTATCATCTATCATATTAATATAATTCTCACGCTATTACTACTATGTTGAGTAGCGCGTTCAATCTTTAAAATATTATGGAAAAACCATACGCTTGTTCATATATTTGGATTTACGAATAACCTTCGCTCTTCTATCTGTGAGACTCATACTATCATCTGTTGTTGAACTATAGCAATTTAGTTCATGAGACACATTCATTATTCATTTATTCTTATCCATATCATCATCTTTTAAACGTATAGTTAAAGATGCCGCCACGCTGGAATCCCAGGCGTAACCCTAACAACGAAACACCAATACCACCACCTTCTTAATTTGATGCTGTCATGTTACAGGCAGCAGTCACTGCAGCTGTGGCAGCTGCCATGTCACAGATCAATACCCCTGTTACTACTGTTTCAGGAATTGGCATACATCCTTCCAACCATGGCGATAGTCATGGACAACCCCGAGAGTGCACCTATAAAGATTTTACGAATGCTAAGCCCCAGATGTTTAATGGAACGGGTGGTGTGATGGTTTTAAGGAAGTGGATTGAAAGAACGGAATCAGTATTTGAAATCTACTCCTGCCTCGAGCAGAGCAAAGTCAAGTTTTCAACTTACACATTTACTGATAGGGCTTTAACTTGGTGGAATGGCCACGTTAAGGTACTTACCCTGATAGTGGCAAACTCGATAAGCTGGGAGAGCTTGAAAATCATGTTGATGAGGGAGTACTGTCCACGAGGGGAGATTCAAAAACTCGAGCACAAACTTTGGACTCTGGGAATGATTGGTACCGACATAGCAACTTATACCAACAGATTCTGTGAGCTGGCAATCCTTTGCCCATGTATGATTGCTCCCGAGAGTAAGAAAATAGAGCGATACATTTGGGGACTTTCGCCCCAAATTCAGTCAAGCATGTTAGCTTTAAAACCTGACACTTTTGAAAGTGCCAAGGAGCTGGCACAATCGCTTATTGATCACGGAAATCATCAAAACTCAACAACTTCTGCACCAGAACCACACAAGGGAAACAACAATAACAACAACAACAAGAAGAGAGGGTGGAATAAGGGGAAGGGGGGGATCTTCCTAGGAATCCTCGAAGAAACAACAACTGGTTGCCGTAAACGCTGCGACGGTACCTACTACCGTTCCGACAAATCTCTACCCATCAAAGCCTTATGTGGGTAACCTCCCAAAGTGCGCTAAGTGCAATTACCACCAACACAGATCGTGTCGGGAAATGCAGTGCTCCAACTGCAACAGAGAGGGGCACACTGTCCGTTTCTGCAAGGCCCCCGCAAAACCGATCACTCAAGTTCCCGGTGCTTGTGTAGGCCAAGCATGCTACGGTTGTGGAGAGGTGGGCCACTACAAAAGAAACTGCCCAAAGGCAGCAAGTACCAGCGGAGTGGGACGAGTATTAGCTATTGGTCACGAGGAAGCCGTAGATGATCCTACAGTAGTTGTTGGTACGTTTCTTCTCGATAATTCATATGCATGCATCCTATTCGATAGTGGAGCAGAGAGAAACTTTGTGAGCCAAAACTTTATTCACTTACTTAAACGTAAACCTAGCATGTTAGAAGAATCATTCACTGTAGAAATGGAAAATGGAAAAATGGAAGACACTAATTACATATACATGGGTTGTACATTAACTTTAGACGGTCACTCTTTCCCAATCAACCTTATGCCAGTCCAAATAAAAAGTTTCGACGTTATAGTTGGCATGGATTGGTTAAGTCCTCTTCGCACCGACATCATGTGCTTTGAAAAAGCCGTTCGTCTAAATCTCCCTAACCATGAAACATTAGTGATCTACGGCGACAAATCAAGTACAAACCTTCGCATCATTTCGTGCATCCAAGCTCGAAAGTGTTTGCGGAAGGATTATCAGGCATTTCTTGCACACATCGTCGATACAAGTCGGGAGGTAAAGGATATAAACAACATCCCAGAAGTACAGGATTTCCCCGATATCTTCCCAGAAGAACTACCGGGATTACCACCACAACACCAAGTCGAGTTCAGAATCGACTTAATCCCAGGGGCTACTCCTGTAGTAAAATCGCCTTATCGTCTGGCACCAGCAGAGATGCAAGAACTTTCCAGTCAGCTTAACGAACTGCACCAAAAAGGATTCATCAGACCAAGTTTCTCACCTTGGGGAGCACCGGTCTTGTTTGTAAAGAAGAAAGACAGATCGCTCCGGATGTGCATCGACTACCAAGAGCTGAACAAACTCACTGTCTAGAATCGTTACCCTCTAGCCCGCATTGACGAACTATTTGATCAACTTCAAGGAGCGTACGATCCGGATATCACCAATTACGAGTGCTAGAGGAAGACGTTCCCAAGACAACCTTCCGAACCAGTTATGTACACTATGAATTTGTAGTGATGCCGTTCGGATTAACCAACGCACCAGCAGTATTCATGGACCTAATGAATAGAGTGTGCCATCCTTACTTGGATCAATTCGTCATCGTATTCATAGATGATATAATTATCTACTCCCGAAGTAAGGAAGAACATAGTCAACACCTACGGAGGGTCTAGAAACACTACGTTCAGAGAAACTCTATGCGAAGTTCTCTAAATGTGAATTTTGGATTCGAAGAGTCGAATTTTTGGGCCACGTTGTTAGTGCAAAAGGGATACATGTGGATCCCTCCAAAATTAAGGCCATTAAGAACTGGTCGGCACCAAAGACACCTACTGAGATTCGTCAATTTCTAGGTCTAGCTGGCTACTATCGCCGATTCATAAAGAACTTCTCTAGCATCGCGAAACCTGTTACTACATTAACCCAGAAATGCGTGGTCTTTGACTGGGAAGCAAAACAAGAGAAGGCGTTCCAAACTCTGAAACAAGCCTTATGCACCGCACCAATACTATCCCTCCCCGAAGGGATAGAAGATTTTGTAGTGTATTGCGATGCATCGAATCAAGGGCTTGGTTGTGTTCTTATGCAACGAGGGAAGGTTATTGCTTATGCCTCCCGTCAGCTTAAGACACACGAAGTAAACTATACGACACACGATCTCGAGTTAGGAGCAGTGGTATTTGCTTTAAAGATCTGGAGACACTACCTGTACAGAACGAAGATTACTATTTACATTGACCACAAGAGCCTTCAACACATTTTCGATCAAAAGGAGCTCAACATGCGACAACGACGATGGGTCGAGTTACTCAATGATTATGAATGCGAGATTCGTTATCATCCTGGCAAGGCCAATGTAGTAGCTGACACCCTCAGTCGAAAAGAATACACTGGTCGGAGAGTCAAATCTCTGAATATGACCATCCATTCCTACTTATCCACGCAAATTAAAGAGGCTCAACTGGAAGCTTTACAACCCGAGCATGTGATGGGTGAATCCCTGAGAGGAATGGAAAAGAATCTAGAAATCAAGGGTGGCAGAGCCTATTATCTCATGGACCGTATCTGGATACCAAGACATGGTGGTTTCAGGGATGTGGTCATGACTGAAGCGCACAACACAAGGTATTCCGTTCACCCAGGTTCAGATAAAATGTATTTGGATCTTAAGAAACTGTACTGGTGGCCTAACATGAAAGCAGAGATTGCTACCTTTGTAAGTAAATGTCTTACTTGCGCTAAGGTTAAGGTCGAGTACCAGAAACCTTCAGGATTACTACAACAACCAGAGATACCGGAATGGAAATGGGAACGGATCACTATGGATTTCATAACCAAGTTGCCCAAGACAACGGGTGGACTTGATACCATATGGGTCATCGTCGATAGATTAACCAAATCCGCACATTTTCTGCCAATCAAGGAGACTGACAAGATGGAAAGGCTTACAAGAACTTACATAAGGGAAATAGTACGATTGCATGGGGTTCCAATGTCCATTATCTCCGATAGAGATAGTAGATTTACATCAAGGTTCTGGCAGTCACTACAAAGTTCCCTAGGTACTAGATTAGACATGAGTACAGCCTACCATCCACAAACAGACGGGGAAAGTGAGAGAACGATACAAACTTTAGAAGATTGACTTTGGAAAGGCATGGGATATCCATTTTCCTCTTGTCAAATTCTCATACAACAATAGTTATCATACAAGCATAAAGGCTGCTCCATTTGAAGCCCTCTATGGCCTCAAGTGCAGCTCCCTTTATGCTGGACCGAAGTTGGCGACACACAATTAGCTAAAGGACGAGATACTGAAAGCACTCTCACCGGTCCGGAAATCATACGAGAAACGACAGAGAAGATCGCTCAGATTCGTGAATGGTTGAAAGCATCTAGAGACCGACAGAAAAGCTACGCTGACCAATGGTGAAAACCTTTGGAATTCCAAGTAGGAGACCGTGTTCTATTGAAAGTCTCGCCATGGAAAGGCTTAATACGCTTTGGAAAGCTAAATGCAGGGTACATAGGGCCTTTCGAGATTCTCGCCAGAATCGGCCCTGTAGCTTACAAACTTAATCTACCACGTGAACTTAGTAACATACACCCAACCTTCCACGTATCGAATTTCAAAAAGTGTCTGTCTGATGAGACTCTTGTTATCCCACTCGACGAGATCGAGATCAACGAGAGCCTCAACTTCATGGAAGAACCAGTAGAAATCATGGACCGAGAGGTCAAACAAACGAAACAAAGTCGCATACCCATCGTGAAAGTCCACTGGAACACCAAGCGAGGACCTGAATTCACATGGGAACGCGAAGATCAGATGAAACAAAAGTACCCGCATCTTTTTCTCTGATTCACTTGTATCTTTCTTGCTTTAAATTTCGGGATGAAATTCCCTCTAACGGGGGAATGATGTGACAACCCGATATTTCAACTACATGTAAACGACCTAAAAAGTCAAGTATTGTAACCACGTTAGTTGTAATAAAATTAACTTCGAAAATAAAATATCCAAAAATCACTAATTAAATTACCAATTATGTTAGATGTCATTAAACCGTGATCGTATGTAAAAAGAACGCCCAAAACCGACTTCGTATAAGAAAGTTAGGAATTTTTCATGTTCGGCTTAACGTCAGACGGCTAAAAACTAGAATCAACGATCGAGCGACTTTTGACCGGAATAACCTAAACGAGGATCGAAGGTCTCAGCAATGGTATTTCAGCGGTAAAAAGTCTGGTAAAAACCGATGTCAGATAAAGAAGTTATGAATTTCTAAAGAAATTTTCTTACCGCGACCTTTTAAAAATAGATAATAAAAATAATTTCGGAATTTGCCGACGGGATCTAAACGAAAGTTGTAGAGTATGGTCTCACCTTCGCGTGGATATAATGAATGTCGAAAACGGAGTTCGTATGAAGAAGATATGAATTTTTGAAGTTTATTAAATAATTTATATATAAATTTAAATATAAACCCTTGGTATTATCCGAAGGGGTGTCACCAGATAGGGCCGAGTTACGCCCAGCGTAACCCCGTATGCCCAACGTACGCGAGGCCTGGGCCTCGGTTCGTCCACGTCGCCCGTATGCGAGCCTACCCGTCCTGTCCCATCCGAAGCCAAGGCAGTCGAGGACTCAGTCATGCATGACGCACGAGTACGCCCCGCGTACCGAGGCCTCTCATCCCCCTATAAAAGGGATGCGAGGGTTCCGGGAAAATCACACCATTTATCTCATTTCTCTTACATTCTTGCCTCGTTTTCCGTGCCCGTGCTACCCCGAAGCCCCGATCACTTTGCTCAAGTCCCGAAGGTTGTTTGTGCTCTCGAGATTCCCGAGAATCCCGAGGAAATTCACTTTCTCGAGCTGAAATTTTGTCCGGTTTTCATCCCGCAACCTCCGATCTTACAAGTGAGTTCATACCCCTATAATTCACACTTTTAAATGTTTTATGAGTACTTTTACATGCTTTTAAGGGTGGGGGGGGGGGGGGGGACGTGTGTTATATAAACTTTCACTATACGCATTTTAATAAAGAAATCATATGTGATTTAAAACTATTATAGGGAAACTTTCATATGCAAATTATACGACGACAACATTTTATCTTTTGAAATGAGAAACGATTTATGTATTTATATAAATCAGATACTTTGCTTATACTACATTTCTGTGTGTCGGTTTTGGCACTACAAAAACTACACTTTTCATAACAAGTGAACATTTTCACTAAGGGTTTATTATACAAACGAAACACACTTTTAGGAAACTATAATAGGTATAGTTTTATGAGAATACTACGAACTTTTACATACATGGAAATACTATTTCAAGAAACTACTTTCATATACAATAACGAACGAACGTTTTCACACGTAAATCTGTTTTATACTAAGTTTTGTGAGATATTAACTTCACGTACGTTCGAGTACACATTTCAAGTCCTATATTATATACCAGAATCCCTTGGAGAGGGAGCATGGTGTTTTTGTATAGATCTATACGGTCTTGACAACCCGCACCCTGACTGTTAGCTACAGTCCACCATTTGGGGTGACAAACGTCAGAACATTCCAACGCCTGAAGAACGTTGTGTATAGGCATTCCTTGTCAATAGTATGGTTATAAAACTCGCATAGAGTATTAAAAACAAAATGATTTACGGGGTTTTTCAGAGATATTGGAAATTTTATACGTACATACATCTACTAGAACACAAACATTGGTCTTGAAAGAAGGCTACATTTATACTAGTAGAAAATATAGGATTTTCTAGGAACAAGCAAACAAAGAACAAAAAAATTTCATTTCATACAAACATTGTCATTAAATACTTATGAAACTCACCAGCTTAAATGCTGATCTACTCTTTCAAAACTACTTGTATGTCCCAGTGATTCAGTAATTACAGGTAACAAACAGGTCTTGGAGAAGGGACGCTGCGGTGCCAGTTTAATTTCATATTTTGACATCATATTGTAATTGATTTTGAACATGTACACTTTTAAACAATGTAAACTTTCAATTATATATATGATGGTTGTATTGCTTTCTTTACTATGTATTCATTTGTTACGTTACCACATGAAGTCATCCGCCCCCGAACGTTTCCGCCGTTCCGGTTTGGGGGTGTGACATTATCTTCCTATCCAATTGATTCTAGAATTCTTGTTTAAACTTTGTGAACTTTTCAATGGTTTCTAACTTATGTTTGATTAAGTAGATATAACCATATCTGCTATAACCATCAGTGAAAGTCACATAGAATCGACTAGCATCCATTGTGCATGATCTGAAGGGTCTATACACATGTGTGTGTATAAGATCCAACAAACTTTCACCTATTTCACAAGATCCAGTGATAGGCGATTTTGTCATCTTTCCCAAAAGACAAGATTCACATGTATCATCTGACCTTAGATCAAATGATTCCAACACTCCATCCTTTTGGAGTTGGGCGATGTGCTTCTTGTTAATGTGTCCATGATGACAATGCCATAAGAACACTTTGTCTACACCAGTAGACGAATCAATATGTGTCACACCCTGGCCGTCGGTGGAAACACCGGTTGGTGTAATGTCATTTCTTGTATCATAGTTATCAACTTCCTGAAAACACATGCATTTTAAAATACGTCAACATAAAGTTTGGTGAATTCATTGGTTTTTACTCCATATAAAATAACACTTTTTCTCAAGTTCAAAAAGTATAGTTTTAAAACTATCATTTTGACTCTCAAACATTAATATATATCTCCTAGGTATAATGGTTTACTTACCAAATATGTATATACCTATAAGTTTTATATATTATAAATATTAATGTTTGTAATTCCATACAAACTAAGTTGCTACGTGTAAATCTTATTTCAGTTCTATATGAGTAAAACCAGTACGTATAAATCTATTTGAACTCTATACGAGTAACTAGAATAGGTATAGTGGTCTACTTAATATACAAGTAATATACCTACCATATTTTTATACTTAGAGTATAAGTCCTTAGGAAACTTATACTTAACGTTCATACTTGTATATCGACAAAGTATAATGCTTCTAAAGTTGTGCTACCATGAGCCTGTAATCACTAATATGACATAATACCTCTGATAAAACCCACTCACAATTTCCATGAGGACAACCCACTCATGGTTTCCATGAGGAACACCGCATGCTTCATCAACGCCGAAACAATAACAAATAAAAGGATAGTTCGTCACTCGCTTATGTTTGATTGTAGCTAGCAACAACGATTGGGGTTGTCAACTCGTATACTAATTATACACGACTTCCTCTCTCACATGGAATTAACTGTTACAGTTCAAAGGATTTATGCTAAGATCGCCAATCTTAGTTGATGAATACAATTACTCATGTAGACTTCAACGGCTTCCTATAGCTCTAACAACAAAAGCATTTTCGTGTCTAAAACCCTAAGTTATTAAACTATGCTTTTAAACATTACGCCTAAGTTCACATTACTTAAGGCAGTACAACAACTATAACTTGACGAAAAACTAGGTTTTATATTAACATAAAACCAAAAATAACAACATATAGCTTATCAAGTTTTATCTTAACATAAAACTAACAACAACAACATATAGCATACCAAGTTTTATCTTGACATAAAACCAATAATAGCAACATACTTTATAAACTAACATATAGAACTTCCAAATATAACTTTGGAACTATATGAAACGCAACATATATATAGAATCCTAAGTATAAGTCAAGATCTACATTACTATAATAACATGCTAACAAGTTGATAATAGTTGTATATATTCAAAATATTATATTTAAACAACTATATCACGGTTAATATAATTATCTATGTTGATACTGATATACTATCATACAGACATAATATTAACATATATACAATATTTAGCATGCATTTTCCCCCGAAAATATTAAAAATTGGGATCGTGAAACTCACCCTAGTAGCATGATTTTATGGATTCTAACTAGAAATGGTGAGCGCGTCGAGATCGTCGGGATCGGGATGTGAAATGGTCTCCAAAAACGAGAGAGAAAGAATAGATTTTGGTGTGTTAAGCTTTGGGGTCGAAATGGCTATTTATAGGCTGATTTCAGCCCATTCACGTCGTAAACATGATAGGTTCACGTCATGAGTTATGGAAAGAGTCATCCCATAGCCTTAACGCTTGTTTTCTAGCCTCGAATAGTGTCCTGCAACGTCCTCACGTCGTGAGAAAACCTTGCTCATGTCTTGAGATTTTGGGTTATCGTTCTGTAGACTTCTAGCTTCGAAATGTGGCATTTTGAATTCTCACATCGTGGGTTGTTATGCTCACGTCGCTAGTTTAGTCAGATTAGGGTTTCTGACAGTTGTATCTTCGGAAGGTCTTAAGTTTTGCATACAAACTCTGTTTTTGACGTTCTTTCAATCCATGCGTAGTTATTTACGAGTACTACAAATATCTTTTAGACTCCAATAGCTAATTATAAATCTATTTAAAATCATCTTATTATAGAGATTTATAGTGTTCGGTTTATCATAACTTATTCACACGAAGTCAGATTTAGACGTTCTCTATATTTTTGTAATTGTATGGACGTATACTTTGAGTTGTGTCATAAAAGTTCATACTTGTATTAGAATTTATCACGAATTACATAGTAAGTTTGTCACTTTACTAGTTTAACAAAATCACATTACATGATTGACATAATCACATGTGATTGTTATTGACCTATTTTGACTGGTGTTACAATATGAAACACATTATTGTCTAAATTGTTAACACATGTCACAGTTTCCTACACACCATCACAAGGTAAAGCTTCAAAATAAAAAACACCATTTTTATAAGCAGAAATAGAACCACTCATATCATTAAATGAATATCTAAACCCTTGTTTGAATACTGCACAAAAAATATAATGTTTGTTTTCATTTCTAACGATTAGCAACAATTTATTAAATCTAAACTAGTACCACTACTAAGCACTAGACTATAAACTTAAATCTTGGTAAAAGGAGAAGATCACCTATTTCCCATGATTAAGTTCATTCTACTGTGCTCCACCTGCTCACTTCTTCTTAGCCCCTTCAAATCAAAAAAATAAGAAATCTACATCCTGTATCAAGGACCCAAGAATAAGAAGATGATAATTTATTAGATGAAATAGTGTATATATTAGCAGAATTTGGCTTCAATTTGCCATCTTTGATATCTTGCAGATACTTCGGACAACTTTTTTTTCCAATGCTATTTGACGTTGCAATAAAAGCAAATAGTCACTTTGGGATCAGAAGAGGGTGGATGATCAGAACTGGACTTTCCTTTAGAAACAATACTGGATGCCCCTGCATGAGAATTTTCCTTCTAGTTTTGCTTGGAAGGACCATTCTTATTTTGACCATTTCCTTGTCCAATGGCTAGGACGAGAGCACTATAAGGAGTGGAGGCTCAACGATTTCACTTTATTTGTGCTTAGCTACCCGCAGAAGGTTGTGTAATTGAGCCAAGGTGGACTCATTGTTGTTTATATGATAGGTCATGTTGAATTGATCATAATAACTTGGCAAGAAGTTTAGGACTGTGTCAATAGCCAGCTCATCACAATGCTCATTTATCCTAACAAGGTGCTGCATGTATTGTTGCATCCTTTGGACTTGGGTACAGACATAGTCTCCCTCCTTGACCTTGCAAAACATGAGGGCTTTGACCACCTCGTATTTTTCTTGACGAGCATGCTTGTGGAATATTTCCAAAAGGTAATTGTTCATCTTATACGGCCAGCAGTCTTCATAAAATATTTTCAACTTAAGGGTCATGGTAGCTTCCATGATGCAATCAACTTTTATTGCATCATCGTAGTGCTTCTTGTAGGAGGCTAATTCTTCAGGAGTGACATTTTGTTCATCGATCTCATTGAGTTCCTTTTCTAGAACATACTCCTTGTTCTCAAACAATCTAAGGGGCATCTTTATATTTCGCATCCAATCATTATAATTGGAACCATCCAATATGTAATGTCCCAAAAATATGATCCAAAAATTTCATTTTCAATTTAATAAATAAGTATTCCAAAACATTATCCATACAATCGAAATGAAAATAAGTGTATCAAACATCATATCAATCAGAGTAATATCTCTAAAGTGGAAACCATGTGGTGTGTGCGATGTAGTCATCCCAAGCTCTTCCCTTTGGAACCGGAAGTAACTGAAACATAAACTAAAAACGGTAAGCACAAAGCTTAGTGAGTTCCCCAAGATACCGCATACCAAACATAAAATACATAATTAAACCTACGCAAAGAGTATTACGGCCCCACCCTAACTCACATAACGAGTCCTACTCACATACATTTCATATCTAATAACAAATAATAGCATACATGATAATAATTGGGCCCCGCCCTGTAACACACAAGCACATAAACATACTAGTGTCACACAGACAATGAATAATCTAACAAAACTGATCATAGGTTGGCATTGGTGCCTACGATCCGCTAAACATGGTGAGAAAACTTACCCCGCACTGCTGATTCACACTGAAATCCATGGCTGCTAGTCTGACAAACCCCCAAGCTTTCAATAACCAAAAACACCAAGCTAAAAAGAACATTTTACCTTATCTAATTTTGGTCCAAGAGTTAAACCTAAACTTTCAATCTAACGGCCTACAGATCAAATATCCATCCAAAGCCCACATATGGCCTAATTTTCTAAATTGGGCCCAAATCCTTCCATGGACCTTACCCAAAGGCCCACTAATTTATTTCTAAATTGGGCCCAAATCCTTCCATGAAATTTCAATCTAACATATATATATATATATATATATATATATATATATATATATATATATATATATATATATTCTTTGAATATAGTTCTATTATTGTAGGAGTAACCGTAGTAGTAATTATAGCCTCAGAGATCCTCAATCATTTCGTAACTTATTTTGTAGGCGACACTTAAATAGCCTTTACATTGGAGATGTACCAAAACTTCGTTGCCTACCCTTAGAACGTATTTTTAGGAACTTAACCTCGATCGCTTCCCTTTCATTCGTGATACCCCTTCTGATTTCTAAATATATCTTTTCCAGATATAGTTCCCAACCCGAAAGTGACCAAATTGTTCATAATACTTTCTTTATTAGATGGCGAATTTACACTTAGTGCTAATTTAGAATGCGACTTAAGCATCAATTCAGATTTAACGCTCAGTACAGTTGGTGATTCAGCAAAACTTATACTGCTCTCTTAATTAAGATAATATCTAACTAGATGATCTTTTTCAACTAGGTCACCATGGTTGGATCATGATTTCCATGATCCAAATTTCTCGCAATCTAGACTGTAGAACTCGAATTAGGGAAACATTAATTTCATTATACCTAAAATGTTGGGCTCTTCGCTTGAGGAATTAACCCAAAATAATCAAAGAGCTCTTCAAGTCACCACCTCTCCAATTATAAAACTGTATTCGACTGAGTTCTAATAGAATGCATCACGAATTGAATTTCGGGACAAAATTTTTCAACCGGGGGATACTGTGACAACTGTCAAAATTCAAGTCGGTTCTAGCTTGACTACACTTAGTTGCACATATAGGCACTACACGTACTAGACTTAGTAACTAGAAGCTAAGTTATAACCTACTAGAAACTTGGAAACAATTGGAATCAATGGATAGTGTACTTAAATTTCACATTGATATATGAATTTTACTACTACTTAACTTTAGTGACTATCTATATTAGGGTCACGCTTTGACTTGAACACCATTTCATGAATCATATACACACATAATGTACTTGACCTAGAAGTAAAATTTAGGTCAGAGTCTCATAGAAACTTAAGTCAAAGTTGAAGAGTAGGACTAGTATACTTGATTCCTCAATTTCGCTTGAATCTCGGAATCACTACATAGAATGCTAATAAACCGATAAAAAAATATTACAAACATTATTTCTAACTTGAATAAGAGTTATGAAACTCTAAAATAGTTTGAAGTCTCAAAATTTAATTAATTTTGATATCCAAAGACTTACAAACTCTCAAAAACCCTAAATGCCCTAAAAACTCACATTTATAAACTCTAACCTTAAAAATTCTATAAAAATAATTATGAAACTTATAATATGATCTTATAATAATTAAAATTATGAAAATTCATTTAAGGAAAATAAAATTGAAGTCAATAACAATTACCCTAAATTTATAAAGCAAAATAAAGGTTTTATGAATAAAAACTTGATTTTAGTGTATATTTTATAAAAAGTTTGATATTTTTATAAAAGATTTTAATTTTTATAAAAGAAACAAGAGAGAGGGAGCCTCTCTCACCCAAAATCTCGGCCTCCCCTCTCCCAAGACCCACCTCCTCTTCCCAATGCACCATTTTCCCAACTCAATAATCAATTTCACTCACCCACTCTATCGCTTTCTCTCTCACACCCCCTCACTTCATTTTCTCTCTATTCTCTCTTCCTCTCTTGCTCAACCACGAAATTCTCCAGAAAATGGGTCATAGAACACACCATGAACTCTAAATCTTAATCATCTTGAGGTGTTCTTAAAGGTAAACCTGAAAATCATTCATTTTCCTTCTCTTTTCCTTCAAGTTTTACTTGTTTTTCAAGGATTTTCTCCATCTTCTACCCCATTCTATTGTAAAATCATGAACATTTGCACCTACTCACGGTTTTGATGATGATAGTGGTAGGATTTCACCCAAAAACAACATGCATGTAGTAAATGATGAAATCCAAGGACCTAAACCTAAGTCAAAATCAAGGAAATGCACTTTTCTACATGTTTTGGTGGAAAATCACCACATGCATCCAAAGTTTTCTTTCAAAAACGAATTTTAAACATTTCAAACTCATAAATAGTCTTGAAAACAACATGCATGTGATGCTCTTGAAGCTTAGATGCTTGATGATCAAAGTTTGTTGTTAAAAGCTTTCAAATATGTTAATGAAAGATTTATTTCCAAATAAATATCTAAAAATCATTTTTTGACCTAATCCGATTTTTCCCAGGTTCTAATCATAAAATAAGATACTCTGTAAATTTCTAGAAGATAACTCATTTTTCTCGAATTATTGTAATTAATGCAATAAAATAGGGCATAAATCACATAAAATACTTCCAGAGGTCTATAAATCCGGAATAAATTTGTGGATGACCCCTATGGTGAATAACGACCTCTCATTAAATTTCATCGATTTATGTTGCTGTTTAGTATGATTTTTGATTGTCTTTTTGTTTGGGTATAATAAATCACAAAACCACTTTAAGGAGTGTGAAAATTGTATCTAACAATTTTCACAGCTTTTACCTGTGGTGGTAGACTCAGAAAAATAAATTTAGAATTTTTCATCATGCCTTCCTATTTTTCCCAATTTTTGGTAATTATAATGGCCTAAAAATAGGAAAAATAGTTCTGATTATCCAAAATTCATGAAATGTTACCAGAACATAATTTTGTATAGTAGGAGGTTACACAAAATTTTTGATGATTTTTCTATACTTAAACTATTTTTCTCCTAATATCTAAGGTTAAGTACACTTAAATACACTTAAATACACATAAATACCCAAAACCGGATTATACAATATGAAAACCACTTTTGGTATTTTTTCCAGATTACTTACATCGTAAATGATGTTACAAAAGTTTTTGGTAATTTATTTTAACTGTTTATTATTTATTCTTCAGTTAATGATTATTTAAGGGGATAAAACAAGGAAAAATAGAAATTCCCACTGAAAATTATCTTTTGTATATTTCCCAGCCTAGTCATGTATAGTAACAGTTAAATAAAAAGTTTGGATAATTTTGGAAACTGTTTTCTATTTATTTCAATTTTTATTGAAATAAATGCTCAAAAATCATAAAATATAATTAAATAGCTTGAAAATTCATTTTATATTTTTCCTAGCTTATTAATGTGTAATAATAGTAAAATAAAAAGTTTGAGAATTTTTATCCTTTGAATGCTGTTTTTCGTGAATTTATGTTGTTATGAAGACTTAAAAATTTGAAAAATAGTTAGACAAATCAAAAATTCATGAAAATTTATCTTGAGGTCTTTGGCTTCAATTGAAACTGAAATGCAAAGTTCGGGAAATTTTAGAACTACTTTGATTTAGTTTTGAATATTTAATCATTGGAACACCTCTAAAATGTTAAATATTAACATTTCAGTAATGGAAATTTTCCACTTAAATTATATATAACAATTGATTCTTTGAAACTTAATTTCCACAGAAAAATGTTTGTAACTTATCAATATTGAATTTCGACATAGTATTAGCATAATTCTATTGTAGTAGTATGTATACTGGTGTTAGATTTCGATTAGAGACTCATTAGTGTGTAACATCGTTGTAGGAAAACGATAGTGGTACGAGTGGAGCGTAGTTCAAGGCACCATTTGCATCATCTCAATGCATATTGTAAGTATTCACCAATCCCCTATTTTCGGTTTTAAATGTTTTGGGGTGGAAAAACATGTCCTAAACTATTTATATTCGTTGTATTTATTTGACTCGTATAAACTTGGTTGCTATATTTTGCATATTATGAGTATTCACGCACTCCCCTATTTTCGGTTTTTAAATGTTTTGGGGTGGAAAGCATTTCCTAAACTAGTTTTATGTTTGTTGTATTTATTTTGACTATTATGAAACTTGGTTGCTATATTTCGTATGTATGCGTATGTTACTTTAATTCATGAGGACTGTATCGCGGTTAAGTCCCTGGAATCTCTAGACACAACTCATTAACTCTTTTGAGCCTATGGTTATTATGGATAGAACTATCAGGAGGTAGACAACTACTCACTCGCACGATTCGCTTGAGTGCATTTTACCATTTTATACACTATGTTTGCGATACACATAGTAGTCAATAGGGCGCGATTCGGTTATTAGGCTTGGGTTGCGAACTCATGAATGGAAACTTGAGGCACATACGAATCTTTATGCACACATGAAACTTGTACTCTCATGTTAGCAACGACACTTGTATACTTATTTTAGCAATGAAACTTGTTTACTCGTTTGAGTAACGAACTTTATCTTCCATGAGAATATGAATGTTGCATCTTATTTGGGCAACATACTTTATCTCTCATGATGACAAAGAACTTTGTTTTTACAAACTTATGTACTCATTTTAACAATATACTTTTATTATTGGAAACGTTTACCAAAACTTTGATTTCAATTCATGGAACCAATATTACTTTGTTTATCTGTGAGTACTCACCAACTATTTTTATAGTTGACGCTCATTTTACATGCTTTTTCAGGATTCATCGAGTAAGTGGCACTTAGGGACACTTCACTTTAGGAGCATTCGCATGAGTTGTATTTCAATTTACATTGTAATTTCTTTTAAAATTTGTTCAAACCCATTGTAAAATTGTAATGATTTTTAATACTATGGTTGGTGTTGTCTTTTAACTTTTTCTATGAAACCATTTATACTGCCACGCCTCGTGTTTCCGCTTTAGCAGGGTGTGACACAAGCCATTAAGCCTAAAGAAAGCCCAAATCCAAAGCCCAATTATGCGAAGCCTGCCTGACTAAGTACGCGGGGATGATGTCTAGGCTGAATTAGTGAGGTGTTTAAACTAGGATTTCAAAACAATATACTTTGTATACCAAAAGGATCTTACCTCTTATATGATCTTACTTGGTTGTTCCTTACTTGAAAGATCTTCATGTAGATGTTGGGATTATCAAGGAATCTAGACTATTTACTAGTCATAGGAGATAATAAACCTAAGACTTAATGATAGTTGAACCTAGATCATATCAAAGGAAAAGCCAAGTGCTAAAGGAAATCATTATCCCACTTTCCACTCATCCACTTTAACAAGTGAGCGCATAGTTACTTTCAGCTTACAAATAGATATAAAGTATTTAGATGATTAAATGCTATGTGTGCCTATTATCTTAATTACTTGATATTTGTGCTAGATAAATTATATGAGCTTTACTTAATTTAATCGTATATGTATTTTCTTGTGTATTTATATAAAGTATATTGAGTAGTGATGGGTGATGAAAATGATGAGATGATGATGAGAGGACTTGACTATTGACAAATCAATAATCTAACATAGTATAGATGACGACCGTAGACTATTCTAGATAGTGCATTGGAATGCTAGCAGGTTCGCAACCTATAGGTGTTAGTGAACTATAAGTTCATTGATGTACTCTATCCCCATATGGTTGCCTTATTGACACGTATTGCTATAGAATTTGCCAAAGCTATATTGTCTACTCATTGATGATAATGATCGTTAGCATAGGTCCCTTGAGATCAATATTTTTTGGATCAAAATGTGAGAATAATAGGAATGGGTAATCGAGTAAAATATTTCATGAAAAGTGCATAATTCAAGAACTTAATTAGTGTGGGTTGAAACCCCTATTTTCTCACCAAGCCCGCAAACCTAACCTACTCAGTTTTTTTTGTATCATAGGTAGCGGTATGAAGGCTAGTGATGGCGAATGATTTAAGGGGTTTGTAGGCCATATTATAATAATATGTATAAGGCTTGCAATACTTTTCTTATGCTTATGTTTCCCTACTGACGATGACATCCCAAAGTTATTAATGAAACACATTTCTTCGGAAATTCTTGGCAATAATATAATCACATTATTGGGAACAAATTCCATAGTTATAATTCTATAAAAAAGATAATCTGAAATGAAATAAGTATAATTAAAGTGGTCTATTCTGGCTGTGAAATTGGAAATGTCACACATCAACCCTGTATTTTGAATGTGGCTCCAACCAAGAAAGTAAACAAAACACCTTATGAGATTATGGATCGAAAGTTTCCATCCTTATCTCAGTTAAAGGTGTGGAGATGTGAAGCTTATGAAAGACAAGAAGTTTCTAACAAATTACACAAAATCTTAAGGTATTGAATAGGATTCTCACCAATGGTTATGAGCAAGTCTATAAGGATACTATTTTCCATAGCCACATATTACGACAATTAGATATGGGAAATAGATGTCAAAACGATCTTTATATATAGCTCAGCCTAATAGTTTTGTTCACCAAAGTATCCTAACAAAGTGTGTAAGATTAAAAGATCCATTTTGTAACAACCCGAAAGTTCCATTTGGTTAAACCCTAAAAGTCAACCACTTCGTATCATAAGTTAATGTAATTATTTCTTATTTTTAATAAATATAAAGTTCGTTTGATTATTTTAATATTAATTTTAAACGAACGGGTGAAAGAAAGTGCCATCTCGGGTTTTAAATTTTTAAAACCGCAAACACTTTGCGTATTAGAATCACCAGATCAAACTTTTATGTCTGGGTTGAAAATTCACCCAAAAACCGTGAACTCATACCTATGTATGAGTTTACTCCCCAAAAAGCTAGTCATTTGTGTTTACTCCCCAAATGTCAAAAGAGTAAACTCTAAAAACTCTCTCAAGTATCATCCTAGATTTAATTCCAAATCTTCAAAGTTGTAAGTGTTCTAACCATTTCAAGTTAGTAAAACACTTAATCTAGTGTTTGTACATCTATTCATCCATTCATATTTGTATTATCATTAGATTTCCAAAACACCAAGAACACCAAGAACACACACTAAGTGTTCTTGGCCCTTTTAGCTCAAATCAAGCCTTCTAATAGTAAGTGCTTTCATCCTTGTGTGATTTTAATCTAGTATTACATTCGAATATAAAAAAATAATGTCAAGAACACAAGGTTAGAGGTGTTCACGATCCAAGAATGTTCTTGGGCCGTAAACACCATAAATGGCACCAAAGTGTGCCTAAGTCCCTTGTTTAGCCCTAGTTTGATGTTTAAGCCTTCCATGAATTGATTAAACCTTCCTTTGATGTATCTAAGCCTTGAAAAACACCAAAATCCAACATTCATAGGTGTTTACAGTTTGGGGATCTCCCAAAACCGTAAACACCCTAAAGTGTGTCTAAGTGGGTTATTTTCCTTCCTTAAGCTTAGAAACTAGCACATATACTTACCTAATTGTGTTAGGGACTTGAAAACATGGCTATACACTCCTCCATATGGCTTTACAGTTTTAAACCCAAAGGAAAATTCCAAGAGGCCGTAAACTCCTCAAAGGAGGTGTTTTGTTGCCCTAGTCCAATCCAAAGGCCAAACCACTTAGTAGAATTGCTTCAAAAGGCTTGCTAAACCACAAAACAACACTTGGGCATTAAGACTAGAGATTACAGCCGTAAACTCTAGAGTTTACTACCGTAAAATCCCTAGGTCTTGACCATCAAAACCGTAAACTCCAAGGGAGTTTACCCTTGGACTCCAAACACACTAGTTATGCCCTACCAACACTCGAATGCAATCCTTGTGATCTTTAACACTTGAAACAAAGTGTTTTCATGTTATAGGGTGTCCCAACTTAATTTATTAGTTATAAATTGGCTAATTAGTTATATATATGTTCATTATATGATAACTAGGCTCGTGCGTGTGTACAAGTCTTCATTTGTCACCTAGCACCGTACTCGACACTTCAATCCAATCCAGTCACCACAAGTGAGTTCATACCCCTTTAATTAACCTTTGAAATACTTTCAAATGTTTTAAATGCTTTTTTTTTGGGGGGGGGGGGGGCGAAATACAAGTTGAATACTTATAGTTATTACATCAATCACATGTGATTAATAACTACAAAACCAATGATTTTACTACTATTCAAACTGTTTATCTAAGCTGTTTTACTTCAAACTGTTTTACAAACTATTTTACTTATCAAATACTTTTACTTAAACTTTTTTATACTTATTATAAGTTGCATGCCCGTATATGTATAGTTATATAAGCAATGTTTAAAAGGCTTAGGCAGGCCGCACACCTTATTTCCTTTTCCTCGATTTGGATGTGGTCTGGTGGGATATCGGGTAGCCGTCTGAAGGCCGTTTCAATATTAATTATATATCATGTGTACATATATAGTCATAAAAGTTCTTCCATGTTCATGCATACTAGTTACATCATTTGTAAGTTACCATCGGGGTAACACAGGATCATACTTATACTATTGTTAGATCAATAAGTAAGTTCATTCATGAGTCAATACTTATTACTATGAGAACATATACAACTATACTAGAAAGAAAACATATACAACTATACTAGAAAGAGAACATATACAACTATACTAGAAAGTGAACATAGACAACTATACTAGAAGGAGAACATATACAACTATACTAGAAAGAGAACATATACAACGATACTAGTACGAGTAACATTACATTACATATACATGAATACATTAACTATTGTGATCTAAATCGGAGCATGACTTCAATGTCATGGCCCGTGTTGTAGCCAGAGTCTTTCGAAGGGAGAGCGCGAGCCTTGCTGCTAGCTAGAGCCGGACCTGCAGGTCTGCGGGTGCCAAACGTCATTTCATTTAACGACCTACATTTGTCGTTGTTTATGCAGTCGATAGTATGGTATAATTAATAACATGATACCTTAATATAAATCCGGTTTAAGGTAGTTAGTACAGCAGTAGTTCCTATAATGCAACACTACAATACTACATTAATTTACCCTTTACATATTTAGTGATCTTTTCACTTAAACATTAATGTACAAGCTATATTTTGAGAATGATAGTTACACTTGGGAAAATTACACACTTTTACAGTAAATGAACATACAAAACAGTTACGCCTTGGTAGAAGGCTACTTTTAATAGAAAATATAGGTTTTTCTAAGAGATTCAAACATTTACAAACACTTACAAACGTTTACAAACTCATACTTATAACTACGTTCAAACATTTTGATACAACCACCGACACTAAAATACTTATGAACTCACCAGCTTAATGTTGATAAACTCTTTCAAAATAACTTGTATTCTCAGGTAATCAGTAGACAGGTACCGAGGCTAGCTTTTGAGAAGATGGAGCGCATTCAAGACTCATCTTATTATTTTGATTTACATTTTTGGTGTCTATAACTGTAACATACACGTTTTGAAATCGTGTTTTGTAATGAATAAAATTGTGAAATATTATGTAAAATTGAGTGTTGAGTTCTAACAGATGGTTTTACTAGAAATGAAGTAAAACTATGTTTAGAATCACTCAGAAAATATTGGAAGTCTTATGAGATTCCAATTAAAAACCAAATAGTGAAATTTAGCGAAAATATAAAATTTTAAATAAGTAAAATTTTATTATTTGATATTGTAAAGAATATCGTTAGAAACTTGTAGGTGAAAACCTCGTCAAAATCCGAGTTATAACGAAGAAGTTATAACCAACTGAACATCCGCAACAAAACCGATACGGCGCCGAATGACGTAAAAAGTGAGTTTTTTTATAAACTACTTTTTAGCCTTAGTAATCTAAATGAAAGTCGTAGTATTCTTTAAACCGAGAAATTTGATAAAAAGAACGCAAAAATCTAACTTCGTATGAGGAAGTTATGATTTTTATAAGTTTCAACTTAGCAGTAGACAGCTAAAAACTCGAATTTTAGATCGAGCGATATTTTAACGATACATCCTAAATGAGAATCGAAGGTCTCGTCATTTGTAGTACAACGGTAAAAATTCTGACGAAAATGGATGTTGGATGAAGAAGTTATGAATTTTTAACGGATTTTCCTATCCCGGTCTGTTAAAAATAATAATATTAAAAATAAATTCAAAATTAGCCAACAAAGTCTAAACGAAAGTTGTAGATCATATATTTAGCTACGCGTGCATATAAATAACGTCAAAAACGGAGCTCGTATGCCAAAGTTATGGATTTTAGAAGTTCGGGGCCCGAAAACCGAGAAATCTCGCATGAATAGTACCGGCCACGTCACCTCGCACGAAGTAGGTGCGTTACCGGAGCCGTGACCAAATCCGAAGCAAGCGCGTGTTCCCTTCTGATTCGCCGAGGCTGAGGTCCAGCAGGAGCGAGATACGTCTCGCCTACCAGCCTCGCATCCGAACCATAATGACCGAGCCTCGCATGCGCGCTAGCTGTTCCGACCCTCGCATCCGAGCCTCACCTTCGCGCCACCTGCCCCTCGTTGCTGACGCCAGCGAGCTGCTTCGCTGCTTGCTTCCTTCGTAGCCGACTCCGAACCTCGGCCCTATAGAAAGGGGGCTGCGACCATTGCCGACTAACTTTGAAAATTTGCCACTTTTAGCCCCTGTTTCCATATTTTCTTCATTTTAACTTTCCCCGAAGCCCCGATTTCAATTTTAGCACCCGAAACACGTCCCGAGACCCCCGAAAAGCCCGAAAATTTTATCTTTTCGGTTTTGAAGCCCCACCTTCGTAGGGCCCGGTTTTCAATTAAGCTCCCGGTTTTCAACATAGAAACACTATTTAAAGCCAAAGTGCTGTCGAAATTACTATTTTAACCCCCGGTTAACTTAAGGTGAGTTTAATATATAGGAACAATTGTATGTTATGTGTTATATGTGCTATGTGCTTTTCAGTGTTATTATTCTGAGTTATTTTCTCGTGTTATTCGCTATGTTTATAGCAATTGTAATACCTTTGACCATGTGATCAGTGAAAGGACTTAGATTCACATTGGTACTGGTACGTAGCCTCGGGCCATGTAGAGCATGTCTCCGTAACAGAATGACTTCTATTCTATGTCATTGGCAAATGGTTAGACATGACTATAAGCCTGAAATCTAACAAGATGTTAATTAGAAATTGCATGTCTTCTATGCCATTTGGGCCAAAGCTTTATTGATGTATATCAAGAATTGAAAAATGTATCTTTGAATAAAGTCTTTGATTGATATGAACGCTTGTCACATGATCTCACATATATCTTGTTGTTCCTCTTTGCTTTTGCAACATTGAAGTATATATATGGCATAACATTATATTGTATCTATTTTTGAACTCAGTAAGCGTCACCGCTTACCCTATCAATGTTTAACAATTGCAGGTGAGAAGTAAGTAGTATGTTTACATACTATTGAAAGATGTAGAATAGTTTGTAATAGTACTTTTGTACTATAGTTTATGTTTGTATAAATTACAATATCCCGGGTAGTTATGTAATATATATAACACTTTGTAATAGAAAGTTTGTATCCAATAGTTTGTAATTCCCTTTTTATCAGTGTAAAATATTGCTTTTATGAATATGCAAATAGCATGTTTTGGAGTAACGATATTGTGAAGTATGAAAGTTTGGGTCTTTCAAAAATACGAAAGTTGGGGTCTTTCAATCATGGTATCAGAGCAGTAGTTTAAGCTAACTACATTCCACGGATTGGTATTTAGACTTAAACTATAGGACGTTAAATATATGAACTTAATCATTGTAAGTATAGGGATACAAACCGTAGGAAATATATAAGTAAAAGTATTAGGTAATAGTAAACCCTAATATTCTAAAATACTATCTTACTCTGTATTTCAGATCGATGGATGAACAAGTAAGTAGCCATACCCCTGAGGTTGGTGGAGATCCTCAACCCGAGGAAGTGAATACTCTAGTAATTCCTCGTGAGGAGCGACTCTTATTTAAACTTACCGATGTTATTCGACAGACTCTTGAAGAACACAAAAAGAATGATGATAAAGGAAAAGAAAAGGTCACTGGAGAATCTTCAAGTGGAAAGGTGAAGCGTCCCTCGTTCAAAGATTTCAAGAGTAGTGGTGCTACGGAGTTTTCTGGTGTCCTTAATCCTTTAATTATTCTAACTTAGATTCAAAACACCAAGAAAGTATTTCGTGTTTCTCATGTGGATGAAGAAGACAAGGCTATCTATGCTTTTGCAATGCTCATTGGAGAAGCTTTAGTCTGATGGGAATCAACATATGAAGCTCTCGATGGATGTGACCAGGAGAACTTATCCTGGGAGTTGTTCAAGACTCGTGTGCTAGAGAAGTATTGTCCTCTAGATATGAGGAGAAGATTGGAGAAGGAATTCCTCGACCTTAAACAAGGAGGAATGACTGTGAATGATTATGAAACTCAATTTAATCAAAGAGCAAGGTTTTCTACGAAGTATATTCCAACTGAAGATGAGAAAATTCAGTTATTCATGGAGGGACTATGACACGAAATCCATGATTTCGTTGTCAATCGGGAGGTTCTATCATTCGATAAAGCCGTTGAGTATGCTCGAAGGCGTGAGCATGACTTAGAAATACATGGTGCCACTCTTACTGTTCCAAAGCATCCACGTACTGAAAAACTAGTCCTGCTTCCACTATTCCACCATGTTAATCTATTCGAACTGATCCTAGCAAGCAAGCACACTCTCAGAGTTCTTTTCATGGCCGTGGTAGGTCACAATCATTTTCTATTCAATCGCCATCATGTCACATTTGTGGAAGGTATCATCCGGGTCAATGCAAAATAGACAAGGAATCCATTGTCTGTTATGGGTGTGGAGAAACAGGTCATATCAAGCCAGCTTGCCCAAGGAAGGATGTGACTTTTTATGCATGTGGTATTACTGGCCACAAGAAGTGTTTTTGCCCTACTCTTACCAGCCAAGTGACAGGAAGTCAAGCTTCTGTTCAACAACCAACGAGAAGTCAAGTCCCTGTCCAACAACCGAAGAGTACTCCAGCTAAAAAGGAGGAGGTGCCAAAAGCTAAGGGTCGTGCATTCCAGAATACCGCAGAGGAAGCACGTGAGGACCCGAATGTTGTAACGGGTACATTTCTTGTCAACTCTAGACCTGCTAACATCTTATTTGATTCTGGTGCGTTGGATTCTTTCGTATCTTATGAATTTGCGCATTCTTTTCAAACTGTTTGCTATGCACTCACGCAACCATTTCACGTAGATACTGCAGGAAGTATATCATTACTTGCTGATAAAATCTATAGGGATTGTGTCATAGAAATTGAAGGCTATAATTTTCTTGCTAACCTAATCCCTATCTCCTTGCCTAATTTTGATATTATTCTCGACATGGATTGGTTGTCAAAGAACCATGCAGAACTCTTGTGTTACGAAAAGATGGTACACATTCCTATTGAAGGGGAAGATCCTATTTATGTCTACGGTCAACAAAGGATCTTAAAAATAATCTCTTTCCTCAAAGCTCGTATATCGAAAGGTTGTCCTATCTATCTAGCCTATACAGTTGACATCTCAAGAAAGGAGAATAAAACTGTAAATGATATTCCCATTGTTAACGAATATCCTGATGTTTTCCCCGATGATCTGCCTGGAATTCCTCCAGATAGACAAGTAGAATTCCGAATTGACCTTGTGCCCGGTGCTGCTCCGATTGTAAAGACTCCTTATCGTCTTGCGCCAGCCGAGATGAAAGAAATGATGATGCAACTGCAGGAATTACTTGACAAAGGCTTTATTCAACCGAGTACCTCTCCCTGGGGTGCTCTAGTATTGTTTGTCAAGAAGAAGGACGGATCGATGTGAATGTGCATTGATTATCGTGAGCTGAATAATGTAACTATAAAGAACAAGTACCCACTACCTCGCATTGACGATTTATTCGATCAACTTCATGGTGTTATCTATTTCTCAAAGATTGATTTGAGATCTGGCTATCATCAGTTGAAAGTATAAGAGCAAGATGTACTGAAGACTGCTTTCCATACTCATTATGGGCATTTCGAATTCCTTGTCATGCCATTCGGTTTGACAAATGCTCCTGCCGTATTCATGGATATGATGAATTGAGTGTGCCGCCCAATGCTCGATAAGTCTGTCATCGTATTCATTGATGATATTCTAATCTATTCCAAGTCTGAAGCCGATCATGCCGTTCATATTCGTGAAATCTTAGAACTTCTTCGAAAGGAGAAACTTTATGCTAAATTCTCGAAATGTGAATTTTGGCTTCGTCAAGTTCAATTTATCAGCCATATTATTTCTAGTAACGGTGTATCTGTAGATCCCATCAAAATCGAAGCCATTCAAAATTGGGAAGTGCCCCGTAATGCTTCCGAAATTTGAAGTTTCTTAGGTCTCGCGGGATATTACCGGAGATTCATTAAAGACTTTTCTCGTATAGTCGTACCTCTCACAAGTCTTACACGGAAGGAAGTGAAGTTCGAATGGGGTGAAGCTCAAGAAAAAGCTTTCTTAACTCTAAAAGATCTGTTGACTCATGCTCCCATTGTAACATCTCAAATTTTCAAATAAAATTTTCATTTAAAATAGAACAACATTATTCGACAAAAGTATTTATTCCAAGTTCATTTCAAAAATACAAATAATGAATCCCCAAGATCTCCAACAATGGCAGTGTGTACGTGTCACGCCGGCGCCTTCCCACGGTCATCACTAGTACCTGAAACACATAAACACAACTGGTAAGCATAAATGCTTAGTGAGTTCCCCAGTATACGACTTACACACATACGCCTTTCCAGGCCCTGACCTTCCGGTCCACATAAACATTGCCTTCCGGCCCGTAAAATAATTGCCTTCCGGCCCATAACATATCGCCTTCCGGCCCGTATTATATTGCCTTCCGGCCCATAGTATATTGCCTTTCGGCCCATAACATTTACAAAGCATAACACATATAACATAACACACATAGCACATATATCATACATCATACCTGTTCCTGCTATCACATAACATATTGCCTTCCGGTCCGGATAAACATACACAACATGTATAGCACCTACCTTTCCAGTTATAGCATAAATCACATATATCACATACGACCTTCCGGTCACACAGTCAAACCCTTCCGGGTGAAGTATAGTGAGAAGACTCACCTCGTAATATGCAAGCTATAAACCCTTGGAGCTACTCGCACTCGATCCGCTAATCTGCAGGCTCCCTATAATACCACATACCTTTATTAATGATCTTATCAAACAAGACAACTGACCCTACGAAATTACATACAGGTCAACGGTCAACTTGACCGGACTCGTCGAGTGCAAAGGCGACTCGGCGAGTCTAGACACCCCGACTCCACTCGCCGAGTCTAAAGAACGACTCGACGAGTCCCAGTAAGTCTTCAAGCTACTCGCCGAGTCTGAAGAACAACTCGGCGAGTCCTAGTGAATCTTCAAGCTACTCGCCGAGTCTGATCATTGGACTCGGCGAGTCCTCGCCATGCAGCCAATCAACTGCCTCCTGTAATTCGCATGATTCCATAATATATAGATATGGGACTTCCTGAACCTTTACGCATACTATTACTGGGATTTAAACACTTGAAACAACACTATAATCTATCAAATCCTTAAATGGGTTTCCTAAACCCTAGATTCGTGTACAACACCAAAACTACAGAAATGATCCGAGGATTACCTGGAAAACGTGTTCCCTGCGTCCCCAACCTTCAGAGCTCAACCCCTTGATCCCCCTTTGATCACCACCTTGCCTCTCCTTGCCTAACAACCTCTTCAAGCTTCCATTAGCCTTCACCCTTGCTCCAGGTGCCCACAGCCGTTTAGGTTATCTTCAATCGGCCAAAAGACGAGACATGACGGCCCTAAAGACATTATATATGATCCAGAATCAAAACGGCTAGGGTTTCAGCTGAACAGCGTCGACTCGCCGAGTCCCTAATGGACTCGTCGAGTCCAGTCGCGAATCTGTGTCCAAGACCGTGGTCCTACTCGGCGATTCAGGCACCAACTCGCCGAGTCCCCTCCTAAATATGCCCCAAAAATAGTTTAAAGCAATACCTGAAATTCCGGGCTGTTACAACTCTCCCCCACTAGAACTAGACTTCGCCCTCGAAGTCTCACTCCGCGAATAACTCCGGATGTTGCTCCCGCATTTCACTCTCCGGCTCCCAAGTCATCTCCGACCCCTTCCGATGTTGCCACTGAACCAACACCAAAGGTATCTCCTTGTTTCGCAAGACCTTGATCTTTCGATCCCTGATAGCTACTGGTCTCTCGGCGTAATTCAGGCTCGCATCCACCTAAATATCCTCTAACGGAACCACTGCCGATTCATCGGCTATACACTTCCTCAACTGTGATACGTGAAAGGTATTGTGAATCTGACTCAGGTCTACTGGCAACTCCAACCGATAAGCTACCCGACCTACCCTTGCAACTACACGAAATGGACCTATGAACCGGGGCCCCAACTTGCCCCTCTTTCTGAACCGAATCACTCATTTCCAAGGAGAAACGTTTAGGAGAACGAAGTCGCCAACCTGGAATTCGAGCTCGGACCGACGTCTGTCCGCGTAACTCTTCTGTCGGCTCTGGGCGGTCAATAACCTCTGCCTCACCTGTTGAATCTGTTCGGTCGTTTGAAGTACGATCTCTGTACTGCCCATCACTCTCTGTCCCACTTCTCCCCAGCAAATGGGAGTCCGACACCTCCTACCATACAACAACTCAAAAGGTGGCATACCAATGCTCGAATGATGGCTGTTGTTGTAGGAAAACTCAGCCAACGGTAGATGCGCATCCCAGCTACCCCCGAAGTCCAACACGCACGCTCTAAGCATGTCTTCCAATGTCTGAATCGTCCGCTTGCTCTGACCGTCGGTCTGGGGATGGTATGCGGTACTAAAATGCAGTTTAGTACCCAACTCCTCATGAAATTTCTTCCAGAACCTGGAAGTGAAACGTACGTCGCGATCCGAAACAATCGAGATCGGTACCCCATGCCGAGATACTATCTCTCTCACGTATAACTCTGCCAACTTCTCTGCTGATGAACTTTCGCTAATGGCAAGGAAGTGTGCACTCTTTGTCAATCTATCCACAATCACCCAAATTGCATCGACTCCTCGGGCAGTTCTCGGCAATTTGGTGATGAAATCCATCGTGATCTGTTCCCACTTCCACTCAGGAATCTCCAAGGGCTGCAACTTACCATGTGGTCTCTGGTGCTCGGCCTTAACCCTACGGCAGGTCAAACACCTCTCAACGAACCAAGCGACGTCTCTCTTCATGCAAGGCCACCAATACTCCTTTCTCAAATCCAAATACATCTTCGTAGCACCAGGATGGATCGAGAATTTCGATCTGTGAGCCTCCTCCATCAGAGTAACACGCGTACCGCCCACGAATGGTACCCAAATCCGACCCTGAAACGTCAGAAGTCCCCGTCCATCCATAACGAACTCTGAAATTAACCCAACGACCCGCTCCTTCTTCTGCATCCCGGATTTCACAACCTCGGCCTGTGCCCCACGAATAACATCTAATACCGGAGTCATCACCGTCAATCTCAAACATACGTCCCACAATGGAGTGCTCTCCGCCCTACGGCTCAATGCATCGGCTACCACATTAGCCTTGCCTGGGTGGTATAGGATCTCACAGTCATAATCCTTAACCACGTCTAACCATCTCCTCTGACGCGTATTTAGGTTGGGTTGATCCATCAAATACTTCAAACTCTTATGGTCCGTGTATATAGTACAACGAACCCCGTACAGGTAGTGACGCCAAATTTTGAGGGCGAACACTACTGCCCCCAACTCTAAGTCATGCGTGGGATACCTCGCCTCGTGAGGCTTCAGCTGCCTGGATGCATAGGCTATCACATGGCCCCTCTGCATCAATACCGCACCCAGTCCCGAAATCGATGCGTCGCAATATACGACAAAGTCCTCCATCCCTTCCGGGAGAGTTAATACTGGGGCTTCGCACAGTCTCTGACGAAGTGTCTCGAAGGAAGTCTGCTGCTCGGGTCCCCATGAAAATGTAACACCCTTCCGAGTCAATCTGGTGAGTGGTACCGCGATTTTGGAGAAATCCTTAATAAACCTCCGATAGTACCCCGCCAACCCAAGGAAACTCCTGATCTCAGAAGGTGACTTCGGTGCCTCCCAACTCATCACTGCTTCCACCTTGGCCGGATCAACCAATATCCCTGCCTGATTTACCACGTGTCCCAGAAATTGAACCTCCCGCAACCAAAAGTCACATTTGGAGAATTTTGCATATAGCTTCTCCGACCTCAGTACCTCAAGGACCTCCCTCAAATGTCCCTCATGCTGCTCTCTAGACCGCGAATACACCAGAATGTCGTCGATAAATACAATCACAGACCGATCCAGCATCGGCCTGCATACTCTGTTCATGAGGTCCATGAACACTGCTGGGGCATTGGTGAGCCCAAAAGGCATCACCACGAACTCGTAATGCCCATACCGCGTCCTAAATGTTGTCTTCTGGACGTCCTCATCCCGCACTCTTACCTGATGGTACCCTGATCTCAAATCAATCTTGGAAAACCAAGATGCCCCTTGCAACTGATCGAATAGATCATCGATCCTCGGTAACGGATAGCGGTTCTTGACCGTCACCTTGTTCAGCTCCCGGTAATCAATACACATCCGGTGTGAACCATCCTTCTTCTTGACGAACAGTATCGGTGCTCCCCACGGCGAGCTGCTCGGCCGAATAAATCCCTTTCCCAACAATTCCTGGAGTTGCGAGGACAACTCTTGCATCTCTGGAGGTGCAAGACGATATGGCACCTTCGCAATAGGCGCAGCCCCTGGCACTAGATCGATACCAAACTCTACTTGCCTCGCAGGAGGTACTCCCGGCAAATCCTCGGGAAAAACATCTGAAAACTCGCGCACCACTGGAACCTCCTCCACTGTCTTCGGTCTCTCTGAAGTCTCCCGCGTATCCATCACATATGCCACAAAACCGTTACATCCCTGCTGTATGCATTGCCTCGCCCTAGCGGCCGAACAAAAAGCTGATCCCGAACGGGTACCCTCGCCGTATACCGTAAGAACTCCCCCACTAGGGTCTCGTATAGTCACCAGTTGACGCTCGCAGTCAATGACGGCGCTGAATCGGCTCAACCAGTCCATGCCTACGATGACACAGACATCCCCCATCGCAATAGGAATTAGGTCAATCGGAAACGCAACCCCGAAGATTTCTAGCACACAACCCCGAAGAACCTCCGTAGCACAAACCACCCTCTCGGCCGCAATAGAAACGCTCAAAGGCCGACTTAACGGCTCACGACTAATGCCGATATGCTGACTAAAGGCTAACGATACAAACGATCTACTCGCACCCGAATCAAATAACACTAGAGCAGGCATAGAGTTCACAAGAAAAGTACCTACACATACATTAACATAAGCATAACATTTCGACCTTTAAGTAAATACGTGAATGATAACATACCTGCCACAACATCGGGCGCAGCACGGACCTCCTCCGCAGTCAGCTGAAAGGCTCTCCCGCGAGCCCTCGGGGCCTCGACCTTCGCCGGTCGGGTCTCAGTAGTCCTGGTAGTAGGTGTAGCTCCCTGACGAAGCTGCGGACACTCGGCCTTCCGATGGCCTGTCTGGTTGCAGTGAAAGCAAACCATAAACCCCTTAGGGCAATCCCTAGCAATATGTCCCTCCTTGCCACACTTGTAGCAACCACCAGCTCGACACACCCCCTCGTGACTCTTGCCGCACTTCGCGCAAGTGCGACCCTTCAGACCTCTCATCCTCGAATCAGCGAACTTAGTCCGCTTGGCTGCCGGCTGAGACTGAGCCGGCCGCCGATCCACCTGCCGAGACTCGGCCTCCTCCCTCGCCTGAGTCTCCAACTCGATCTCGCGCTTCCTGGCGTTCGCCTGAAGCTCAGTGAAAGTACGATAGGTGGAGTTTGACACAAACTCCCGGATCTCCCTCTTCAAAACTCCTAAATATCGGCTCATCCGCGACTGCTCCGTAGATACTCGCTCAGGGCAGAACATCGCCCTCTCGTGAAACTTCCGTGTGATCACCGCCACGGAATCAGTACCCTGCTTAAGGGTCAAGAACTCCTGAATCAATCGTTCCCTCTCCACTGGGGGAACATACTCGTCCCTGAACATCTCGGTAAACCTCTCCCATGTTACCGCTGAAATCTCCGCCTGAGTGAAGTTCGCCGTCACGAACTTCCACCAATCCTTCGCTCCCAGACAGAGCTGGTTCAAGGCGAACCGTACCCTCAAGTGCTCCGGGCATGAGCAAGTATAGAAGCACCCCTCAATGTCGGCGATCCACCTCATCGCCGCAATCGGATCCTGCGTCCCATCGAACTCAGGGGGTTTCGTGTTGCTGAATTCCCTGAATAGCAACGAATCACCCCCTTGCGGCCTAGCAGCAGCCACAGCTGCGGTAGCGGCAGCGACTGCAGCCTTAGTAAGTGCGGCGTACCGCTCCTCAAACTCCTCCATCAGGGTGGTCTTAATAGACCCAAACATCTCCGGGATCTCAGCCTGAACCGCCGCAGCTACCTCCTCCTGAATCATCTGACGAATCTCCTCGTCACTCGCACCGCTCGAACTCGCCCCATTGCGTGTGATGACCATGATGTCTCTGAAATACAACATAAAATCATCAGAGACTCCACCAAGTACAATTGTACTCGATACGCACCCTACTCCGTCTCCGATTTCCAGGGATTCTCACTTGGGTCTTCCACCGATCCAGTGTTTTCGGTAGTACGGGCCCAATACTACCGACCACACCGTATCAGTATTCGTCCCAAATCTTCCTCCCCAAATCCCGAATAATGAGTACTCTACCTATAGTATGCACTATCTACTTGCATGCTACCAAATATCTCCTATAAGCAATCTCCCTAGACTAAGGCATCACAAAACAGGCCATTCTAGTCCTATCATGTATACCTAGTCTTCTAGCATGCATAACAATTCATAATTCAGTGCATAACATAACATTGTAAGGTATTCTGGGGATCTTTACCGTTCGGGCGCTGGCTGATCGTACACACTGCTCTGTTCTTGTTTTACCGCTTTACCATTTATGAAATGTTATGTCCTTATTATTTAAAAAGATTTTTCCTCAAATCCTCGGTCTGAGTTCAGTTGCACCCGAAAGTACACCCGAATCCCTCAAACTAAGGCTCTGATACCAATTGTAACATCTCAAATTTTCAAATAAATTTTTCATTTAAAATAGAACAACATTATTCGACAAAAGTATTTATTCCAAGTTCATTTCAAAAATACAAATAATGAATCCCCAAGATCTCCAACAATGGCAGTGTGTACGTGTCACGCCGGCGCCTTCCCACGGTCATCACTAGTACCTGAAACACATAAACACAACTGGTAAGCATAAATGCTTAGTGAGTTCCCCAGTATACGACTTACACACATACGCCTTTCCAGGCCCTGACCTTCCGGTCCACATAAACATTGCCTTCCGGCCCGTAAAATAATTGCCTTCCGGCCCATAACATATCGCCTTCCGGCCCGTATTATATTGCCTTCCGGCCCATAGTATATTGCCTTCCGGCCCATAACATTTACAAAGCATAACACATATAACATAACACACATAGCACATATATCATACATCATACCTGTTCCTGCTATCACATAACATATTGCCTTCCGGTCCGGATAAACATACACAACATGTATAGCACCTACCTTTCCAGTTATAGCATAAATCACATATATCACATACGACCTTCCGGTCACACAGTCAAACCCTTCCGGGTGAAGTATAGTGAGAAGACTCACCTCGTAATATGCAAGCTATAAACCCTTGGAGCTACTCGCACTCGATCCGCTAATCTGCAGGCTCCCTATAATACCACATACCTTTATTAATGATCTTATCAAACAAGACAACTGACCCTACGAAATTACATACAGGTCAACGGTCAACTTGACCGGACTCGTCGAGTGCAAAGGCGACTCGGCGAGTCTAGACACCCCGACTCCACTCGCCGAGTCTAAAGAACGACTCGACGAGTCCCAGTAAGTCTTCAAGCTACTCGCCGAGTCTGAAGAACAACTCGGCGAGTCCTAGTGAATCTTCAAGCTACTCGCCGAGTCTGATCATTGGACTCGGCGAGTCCTCGCCATGCAGCCAATCAACTGCCTCCTGTAATTCGCATGATTCCGTAATATATAGATATGGGACTTCCTGAACCTTTACGCATACTATTACTGGGATTTAAACACTTGAAACAACACTATAATCTATCAAATCCTTAAATGGGTTTCCTAAACCCTAGATTCGTGTACAACACCAAAACTACAGAAATGATCCGAGGATTACCTGGAAAACGTGTTCCCTGCGTCCCCAACCTTCAGAGCTCAACCCCTTGATCCCCCTTTGATCACCACCTTGCCTCTCCTTGCCTAACAACCTCTTCAAGCTTCCACTAGCCTTCACCCTTGCTCCAGGTGCCCACAGCCGTTTAGGTTATCTTCAATCGGCCAAAAGACGAGACATGACGGCCCTAAAGACATTATATACGATCCAGAATCAAAACGGCTAGGGTTTCAGCTGAACAGCGTCGACTCGCTGAGTCCCTAATGGACTCGTCGAGTCCAGTCGCGAATCTGTGTCCAAGACCGTGGTCCTACTCGGCGAGTCAGGCACCAACTCGCCGAGTCCCCTCCTAAATATGCCCCAAAAATAGTTTAAAGCAATACCTGAAATTCTGGGCTGTTACACCCATCTTATCACTCCCATAAGGTGATGATGATTTCTCTGTATATAGCGATGCTTCAAGATTGGGACTCGGTTGTGTGTTGATGCGGCGTGGTAAAGTGATAGCATATGCCTCAAGACAACTGAAAGATTATGAAAAGAATTATCCCACCCATGATCTTGAACTCGCTGCAGTAGTATTTGCCTTAAAACTTTGGAGACATTACCTTTTTGGTACGAAATGCCAATTGTTTACCGACCACAAGAGTCTTAAGTATATATTCAGTCAGCAAACTCTGAATATGAGACAACAACGAGCCACAGAGCTGATCAACGACTATGATTGCGAAATCCTGTACCATCCTGGAAAGGCTAATGTGGTTGCAGATGCACTTAGCAGGAAAGTTTATTGTAATAGTATGTGTTATACTATTACTCACACTACGGTGAAGTTCACCATTCTTGATGAACTACAGAAGTGGCAAGTTGAAGCCTTAAAGCCAGAAAATGTGAAGAAGGAAGGAATGGTACATTATGCCGATGTTTTACTTGATGATCCACGAGGATTAAAAGTATTTAAGAATCGGCTATGGATTCCAAAGATTGGTGGATTAAGACAGAAGATTTTAGATGAAGCTCATATGTCTAAGCTATCAATACATCCTGGTACAAGTAAAATGTACTATGATGTAAGACCTGATTATTGGTGGCCTGGATTAAAGAGAGACATTGGAAGATATGTACATGAATGCTTAGTATGCTTACAAGTCAAAACAGAGCACCAAAAAGCTTTTGGAACCCCAGAAAGTCTTAGTGTTCCTGTATGGAAGTGGGAAGAGCTATCCATGGATTTTATTACCAAATTGCCAAAGACTGCTAGACAGCATGATAGCATTTGGGTAATCGTCGACCGCCTGACTAAGAGTGCACATTTTCTCGCCATGCGTGAAACGGCTCCAATGGAGAAATACGCACAAGTATACTTGGATGAAATTGTTGCAAGACATGGTGTGCCACTAAATATCATTTCCGATCGCGATACTCGCTTCACTTCTCACTTTTGGGTGAGTATGCAACGCGAATTGGGATGTCGAGTTGCTCTCAGCACTGCTTATCATCCCCAGACAGATGGTCAGACGGAGAGAACAATCCAAACAGTAGAAGATATGCTTCGTGCATGTGTTTTGGATTTCGGTGGTAACTGGGATAAATACTTACCACTTGTCGAATTTTTGTATAATAACAGTTACCACACTTCAATCAAAATGTCACCATATGAAGCATTATATGGTCGCAAATTCCGTATGCCGTTATGTTGGCGTGACGTAGGATAGGAGATCCTTGGAGGCCTTGAAATGATTGAAGACACCACCGACAAGATTCAAATCGTACGAGAAAGAATGAAAGCGGCCCAGGATCGACATAAGTCCTATACGGAAAAGAGAATACGACCTATAGAATCCCAAGTGGGTGATTTCGTGATGCTGAATGTATCACCATGGAAAGGCCTTATGTGATTTGGGAAGAAACGAAAGTTGAGTCCTAGATTTGTTGGTCCTTTCAAAATCATTCAGCGAATTCGAAAGCAAGCATACCTCTTAGAATTGCCTGAAGATTTGGCAGGTATTCATGATATGTTTCATGTAAGTTATCTCCGCAAATGCTTGAGCATCTACGATGAGACAGTTCCATTATCGGAAGTGAAATTGGATAATAAGTTAAGATATGTTGAAGAGCCTGAAGAAATCGTGAATGAAAGAACAACTAAGCTACGCAATAAAGAAGTAGAATTGGTGTTTGTCAAGTGGAAACACCATCGTGGCCCAAACTATACTTGGGAGAATAAGAATGAGATAAAAGCAAAATATCCCCATTTATTTTCAATAGAATTTCGGGGACAAAATCCTCAAAAGGAGGAGGTATTTGTAACATACACGTTTTGAAATCATGTTTTGTAATGAATAAAATTGTGAAATATTATGTAAAATTGAGTGTTGAGTTCTAACAGATGGTTTTACTAGAAATGAAGTAAAACTATGTTTAGAATCACTCAGAAAATATTGGAAGTCTTATGAGATTCCAATTAAAAACCAAATAGTGAAATTTAGCGAAAATATAAAATTTTAAATAAGTAAACTTTTATTATTTGATATTGTAAAGAATATGGTTAGAAACTTGTAGGTGAAAACCTCGTCAAAATCCGAGTTATAACGAAGAAGTTATGACCAACTGAAGATCCGCAACAAAACCGGCACGGCGCCGTATGACGTAAAAAGTGAGTGTTTGATAAACTACTTTTTAGCCTTAGTAATCTAAATGAAATTCGTAGTATTCGTTAAACCGAGAAATTCGATAAAAATAACTTCGTATGAAGAAGTTACGATTTTTTGAAGTTTCAACTTAACAGTAGACAGCTAAAAACTCGAACTTTTGATCGAGTGATATTTTACAGATACATCCTAAACGAGAATCGAAGGTCTCATCATTTGTAGTACAATGGTAAAAAGTCTGACGAAAACGGATGTTGGATGAAGAAGTTATGAATTTTTAACGGATTTTCCTGTCCCGGTCGGTTAAAAATAATAATATTAAAAATAAATTCAAACTTAGCCAACAAAGTCTAAACGAAAGTTGTAGATCGTATATTTAGCTACGCGTGCATATAAATAACGTCAAAAACGGAGCTCGTATGCCAAAGTTATGGATTTTAGAAGTTCGGGGCCCGAAAACCGAGAAATCTCGCATGAATAGTACCGGCCACGTCACCTCGCACGAAGTAGGTGCGTCACTGGAGACGTGGCCAAATCCGAAGCAAGCGCGTGTTCCCTTCTGATTCGCCGAGGCTGAGGTCCAACAGGAGCGAGATACGTCTCGCCTACCAGCCTCGCATCCGAACCATAATGACCGAGCCTCGCATGCGCGCTAGCTGTTCCGACCCTCGCATCCGAGCCTCACCTTCGCGCCACCTGCCCCTCGCTGCTGACGCCACCGAGCTGCTTCGCTGCTTGCTTCCTTCCCAGCCGACTCCGAACCTCGGCCCTATATAAAGGGGGCTGCGAACCTTGTCGACTAACTTTGAAAATTTGCTACTTTTAGCCCCTCTTTCCATATTTTCTTCATTTTGACTTTCCCCAAAGCCCCGATTTCAATTTTAGCACCCGAAACACGTCCCGAGACCCCCGAGAAGCCCGGAAATTTTATCTTTTCGGTTTTGAAGACTTACTTTTGCAGAGCCCGGTTTTCAATTAAGCTCCCGATTTTCAACATAGAAAGACATATTTAAAGCCGAAGTGATGTCCAAATTACTATTTTAACTCCTGGTTAACTTAAGGTGAGTTCAATATATAGGAACAATTGTATGTTATGTGTTATATACGCTATGTGCTTTTCAGTGTTATTATTCTGAGTTATTTTCTCGTGTTATTCGCTATGTTTATAGCAATTGTAATACATTTGACCATGTGATCAGTGAAAGGACTTAGATTCACATTGGTACTGGGACGTAGCCTCGGGCCATGTAGAGCATGTCTCCATAAGAGAATGACTTCTATTCTATGGCATTGGCAAATGGTTAGACAGGACTATAAGCCTGAAATCTAACAAGATGTTAATTAGAAATTGCATTTCTTCTATGCCATTTGGAGAAAAGCATTATTGATGTATATCAAGAATTGAAAAGTATATCTTTAAATAAAGTCTTTGATTGCTATGAACGCATGTCACATGATCTCACATACATCTTGTTGTTCCTCTTTGCTTTTCCTACATTGAAGTACATATATGGCATAACATTATATTGTATCTATTTTTGAACTCACTAAGCGTCACCACTTACCTTATCAATGTTTAACAATTGCAGGTGATAAGTAACTAGTATGTTTACATACTATTGAAAGATGTAGAATAGTTTGTAATAGTACTTTTGTACTATAGTTTATGTTTGTACAAATTACAATATCCTAGGTAGTTATGTAATATATATAACACTTTGTAATAGAAGGTTTGTATCCAATAGTTTGTAATTCCCTTTTTGTCAATGTAAAATATTGCTTTTATGAATATGCAAATAACATGTTTTGGAGTAATGATATTGTGAAGTACGAAAGTTTGGGTCTTTCAAAAATACGAAAGTTGGGGTCTTTCAATAACTGTACGGAACACACTTGTATTAAAATTATATATATATATATATATATATAATGCAATGGATGATGTTAATTGCTTGTTTTACTGTTATAATGTGTTGTGATACTTTACATGACGTCCTCCGCACTAGAATGTTTCCGCCGTTCTTGGTTTTGGGGTGTGATAGATTGGTATCACAACATTGTTTATAGTGAATTGAGTATATCAACCCATAAAAGATATACTTACTATAAACCCATTTTTGATTAAAACACTCTGACCAAGAGTCTATACTTTAAATACTAAAATATTTAATTAAGTATATCAGTCTGCATTCATACTAAAATCAATTCACTAGACAGTATAAAAGAATTATGATTGTTGAACAATACAGGTGGACTTAGAGACATATAGTCAAAACTGGGAAGATATAGCCTGATCAACTATATTATCCGAGGGTTGACTAGCATGTGCCTAAGTGTAGTTGTGTGGTTGCAACAAGTCTAAAATCTTACCAACAATACCACAATGAGAACACTAGAACATAACATTAAACTTAAAATACTATAGGAGTATTTTGTGCTACTAAAAGCTATTTATACACTAGATTCATATACCTCTCTTCTCGCGTAGATTTAAATGGCTGGATTCCACAATCCCGGGGACGCACACTTTCCACCCAACGGAAATGTTGGATGGCTTGAGGCAGAGTCCGATGATGAACATCAAATCCCTTTGGATGATCATCAAGCAAAAGGCTTTTCTGATGGATTTGACTCTGAGCCTGAAGTCAACAACCTACCGCTAGTAGGTCAAGCCCCAAACAACAACCCCCGACTAGTTTTCCCAGGTCCTACACCTTTGTGGGCAACCAACTTGAATCGTTGGAGTGATGAACAGGGTCAACCCTTACCTTAATTTGGGGATTGAAGTTTTTACAACCTCAGCGAAGGTGGCTCTGCGGATTGAGCTCTGCCAGTCATTATCCGCAGGATAGCTTGTAATGATGAACAAGTTTGAGTAGCTATCGACCGAGTCATGGAAATTGATGCCATTTCTGGTGTCAACACAGTCCGCATCCGCCATCTGGAAGAGGAAATGGAACGGACCAGGAGAACCAATGAAACCCAGCAGCAACAGTTGGCTTCCTCTCAATCCGAAGTCTTGGAACTTCGAGCCCGTCAGAGGGCTCATGAGCGACACCTTCAAGAGGTAGTCCATCAAGTGGCAGACCTCAGGGTTCGCCCGAGGAATTCCCATTGCCGTTAGAAGATGTCTAGTACATCTTTATCTTTTGGGTTAAGGATTAGCCTTTAGTATTTGTGCTTTAAGTAGCACTTGTCTGTAAAATATTCCTAACTTTCAGTACTCTAACTAGGAACCTAGGAACTATCAAAATTTCTGTATGGTATGATGTAAGACCTACTGTTAGGTCAATTTTACTTGAACTTATTACATCAGTAATACCAGTATTATTGACAACTTCCTAATCTGTGGGAAAAATCTGTACACTTGTGTGTTCCTACTAATCTTCCTTATTGTGGTCTTAAACACTTATTCAACTGTTGGGCTATGGTTAGTTAGTCCACGTGTCACTCACTCCCCATTTACAATTGATTCTTACCATTTGATTATCTTTATAAACTTATAGCTGAAAGATGCCTCCTCGCAAATCTCCCATGAATAACCCTGCACCTCCACCACCTCCTCCTCCGGTCATCAATACTGCAGCCCTGAATGTTGTCGTTGCTGCAGCAGTGGCAACTGCCATGGCTCAGTATCACTCTACTGATGCCAGCAGAGGTGGAACCACTGTTGACTCTATTCCTGTTGAAATCCATGTGTGCTCGTTTGAGTGCTCCTACAAGGATTTCATCAACTGCAAGCTGAAGTCCTTCCAGGGAACCGGCGGAGTCATTACTCTCTTACAATGGTTCGAGAAGACTAAATCAGTCTTCGAAATATGTTCATGCCCTGCTGCGAGCAAAGTCAAATATGCTGCATGCACCTTTGAAGGAAAAGCCCTGATGTGGTGGAACGGTCACGTTAAAGAGCTAACTCTCGTAGTGGCGAATGACATGGGTTGGGAAACCATGAAGGACCTCATGATTGAGAAATACTGCCCAATGGGCGAAATCCAGAAATTGGAACAGGAACTGTGGACCATATAGTCGCATATACCGCCAGATTCAACGAACTGGTGGCCCTCTTCCCCAATATGGTTCCCACTGAAGGGAAAAAGATCGAAAGGTATATATGGGGGCTAGTGCCTCCGTTTCAGGGGAATGTCCTATCATCAAACCCTGCTACTTCGACTGTGCCAAGCGATTGGCACAACAACTCATTGACCATGGAGTCAAAACCGCTGCAACAACAACAACCCTAGCCATCTCGGAACCCTCCAAACCCACTGACACTAAGCGGAAGTTCTGGGAGGAGAAGAAGAAACAACGAGCTGCCAAAAAGCAGCAAATTGTGGCAGTGCATGCCGCAACAACCCCTGCTGTTGCTACTGCTCCGGTGGGGTAGTATGCTGGAAATTTGCCTAAGTGCAACAAATGCAACTACCACCACAACGGCCCCTGCCGTGAAATGCAGTGCTCTAACTGCAACACGAAAGGACACACAGTCCGTTTCTGTAAATCTCCGGTGAGGCCGATCACCCAAGTCCCCGGCTCTGGCGTGAGCCAGACCTGCTATGGATGTGGTGAGGCGGGCCACTATAAGAGGGACTGCCCCAAAGCAAAGAATGCTGGTGGAGCAGGGAGGGTACTAGGAATAGGCCATGCGGAAGCAGTTGCTAACCCGATGATGATGACTGGTACGTTCCTCCTCGATAACTCCTATGCATGCATTTTGTTCGATAGTGGAGCGGAGCGAAGCTTCGTGAACCATAAATTTGCTTGCATGCTTAAACAACAACCAGACGCACTTAACAAACTATTCACAGTAGAAATGGCTAATGGAAAAACAGAAAGTACAAATAGCATATTCTTAGGATGTACCCTAACTCTAGATAACCATTCATTTCCAATCGACCTGATGCCCATCACGATTAAAAGCTTCGACGTTATCATCGGCATGGATTGGTTGAGTCTTCATCGCGCCGACATCATGGGCTACGAGAAAGCAGTTGGTCTAAACCTACCGTCTAACGAGACTCTTATCGTATACGGCGACAAACCCAGTGCGAGTCTTCGTATTATATCAAGTATTCAAGCACAAAAGTATCTACGTAAAGATTACCATGCATTCCTTGCTCACGTCGTCGATACGATCCTCGAAACGAAAGAACTAAAGAACATCCCAGTAGTGAGCAACTTTCCCGACATCTTCCCAGAAGAGCTACCAGGATTACCTCCGCAACGACAAGTCGAGTTCAGAATCGACTTACTCCAGGAGCTACCCCAGTAGCAAAGTCGCCCTACCGATTAGCACCAACTGAGATGCAGGAACTATGTGGCCAACATAACGAACTGCTCAACAAGGGCTTTATAAGACCAAGTTTCTCGCCTTGGGGAGCACCGGTCTTGTTCGTTAAAAAGAAAGACAGATCATGTCAGACCCCAAAACCAAGAACAGCTGAAACGTTCTGGGGCGGAGGACATCGTGTAAAGTATCACAACACAGTAAATGTGTGACAACTGCCAATTCAGGTCATTCTTGGACTCATGCATCTTTATAATAACCATTCATGCACAACATGTCATGACCTAGTAGTATAAATTAGGTCAAAAATCTTGCATAAACTAGGATCCAACTAAGGTCTAGGACTAATATACTTGATACTTACAATTCTAGTAAGTTGCTTAGCTACAATAGGAAATGCCAATACTATAATTAGAATAAAGCTTCAAGCTTTGTTATAATTGAAATAGGGTATAAAACTCTAAAAATAAATTAAAACATTCTAATTATACTTCAACATGTTGTTGAATATCAATCAATGTTCCAAAAACTCTAAACAGCCAAAAATCCAAATTTATAAATCTTAAAGCTTAAAAACTTTATAAAATTTGGCTATAAACTTTCTAATATCAAATTTTATTAATCAAATTATGGATTATACCAATGAAATAGAAATATAAATTACAAGTATTAATCATAATTTATTAGTTAAAAACAAGATTTTTAAATAAATCAAAAATTGCTTAAAGAATCACTTTTATAAAAATTAGATTTTTATAAAAATTAGATTTTTATAAAAATTAGATTTTTATAAAAATTAAGGAGGGATTTTTTATAAAAATTTGAATTTAGGAGAGAGGAGGCTTTAATGCCTCAAAAATCTGGCCATCTCCCCTCTCCCCATGCACTCTCTTCCCAAAACTCATGATTAAACTCAAACCCACACTCCACCTCTTCTCTCTTCACTCTTCTCACTTCACTCTCTTCACACACTTCACCCTCTTCCTCTCTCTCTCTAAACTCACGAAATTTCTCTCATTTCTCTGCCAAATTTCAAGACTTTGAAGACCTTGAAGTGTTCTTACTTCTCTCAAGATCATAACCAAGGTAAACAACATCATCTTCTTCCATAGTTTGATGATTCTACTTCTTTTCCTTCTTAGTTTTCTCTTCTTTTAGGATTCTATGCCTTTCCATGGCTAGAAATCTTTATTCTCCCCTTGTGGTTTGTAGATTCTCACCATAACACAATGCATGTGTTTGAAATGGTGAAAATCCGGGATCAAACCCATGCAAGGAGTGAAAAAGATGCACATATGATCATGTGACATCAAAATCTAATATTTCATGTTCTTCTCCATCTCTTTTATGTTCATGCATGACCAAAAGCATTTAAACCATTTCTAGTACATATTGAATCCTCATTCATTCCATGCATGTGTTAGAAATCGGATCTTACCAAAGACATGCATGATGTTCTTGTTGAAATACCCTAATAATGCACACAAGCAAACATGCAATCTGCCAGATTACTTTGTTCGACTTTGAACAGTCATAAATCAGTCATTTCTTAACCAAATCATGATATTCTTTTTGTATTGGTTAGTTCCACGAGTTAACTTTCTAACCCAATTGGTCTCACTGTAAAATATTAAATATCCGATTTTTAGCAGATTTTACAAAAAGGTTGCGCATACAGCTCTTTTTCTGTGATCACTATTTTTATCTTGCTTAAAAAATGGCCTTAAACCCAACCATAAATCTGAGGAAAAATACCTTAGAAACTTAACATATCTAGTGAATTATGGTTGAAATTTCGTGGCTTAAAACCTCACTGAATGGGCTACAAAAATTCATGAACCTCAGCCACATCTACACTTCATGCATTATTGCATGCAACTTTTCTTAAATTGTTTGGAATCATTACCCTCATTTCTCTTCTGAATACATTCTTAACATTTTTACTTTTGAAAGCCCTTGCATGCATGAGATAATCTGGAAAATTTCAAGAGCTTTTGTTATTTATTTGATTTATTAGAATTATTGCTAAAACCAAGGGCATAAATCATATAAAATACTTCCAGAGGTCAATAAATCCTAAATAAATTCATGGATGATACTTATGGGGAATAATGACCCCTCACTAAATTTCAGCAATTTTTGTTACTGTTTCATATGATTTCTAATTTTCTTTTATTTAGGACATGATAAATTACAAAACCACTTTTTAGGATGTGAAAATTTTATCTAACAATTTTCGCATACCTTACTTGTGATGGGTGACTCAAGAAAATAATTTCAAGATTTTTCATCATGTCTAGCTATTTTTCCCAATTTTTGGTAATTATAATGGCTTAAAAATGGGAAAAATAGTTCTGATTATCCAAAATTCATGAAAATTTGCCAGGATATCATATTATATAGTAGGAGGTTACATAAAAATTTTGAATATTTTTCTCCACTGTAAACTATTTTTCCCTTATTTTCTAAAGTTAATTGCACTAAAATTCACTTAAATATACATAAATACCCAAAACCAGTTTATACATTATGAAAACCACTTTTGATATTTTTCCCAAGATATTTATACTGTAAATGATGTTACAAAAATTTATGGTAATTTATTTTAACTGTTTAATAATATTTCTTTAATTAATGACTATTTAAAGGAATAAAACAAGGAAAAATACAAATAACCACTGAAAAATATATTTTATATTTTTCCCAGCCTATTTATGTATAATAACAATTAAATAAAAAGTTTGGGTAATTTTGGAAACTATTTACTATTTATTTCAATTTTTATTGAAATAAATGCTCAAAAATTATAAAATATAATTAAACAGCTTGGAAATCCATTTTTATAATTTTCCCAGCTTAGTATTGTGTAATAACAGTTAAATAAAAAGTTTGAGAATTTTTATCCCTCGAATGCTATTTTTCGTGAATTTATGTTGTTATTGAGACTTAAAATTTGGAAAATTAACCTTCCAAGGTTGTAATTAATCGCACGACTTGTAAAATTTCAATACATCAGAAAAAGTGTAACAAAATGATATAAATCCAATACTAAAACTTAAATTGGCATTTCCCTATATGTAGAGTTTAGTATATTAGCATTAGATATCGACATGGAAACTCACTAGTGCGTGTGTTTGGTGTCGTAGGATCCCGGTAGTAAAACGTTGGTGCATCCCGAAGTACCGCTTGTGTCTACACAAAACATCGTGAGTATTCACGCACTCCCCTATTTTCATTTTTTATGTTTTGGGGTGGAAAAGCATGTCCAGAAAAACTATTGTTTGCATGTTGTACTTAAATTGAATTGTATCAAACATGATTGCTATTGTATTGCTATGTTTCTTTATGTATGTCTATGCAACACGGAACATGAGAACTTATCGTACAAAGGCCCTTCCCTTATCTCTAACCATTAACTCTTTGAGCCAATGGTCGTTATGGATAGCGCTATTAGGAATTGACAACTCCTCACTCGCCCGAATCGCTGGAGTGCATGATACCATATTCATCTATGGAACGATAAGCATAGATCTCGATAGGGCTTCAGTCATAGGTTTGGTTGAGACTCATTGTTTGCTCATACACATACAAACTCGTTTCTCGTTATAGCAATAAACTTGTATTCATTAATAGCAATCAACTTGTTTATCATTGAAGCAATGTACTTGTATTTACGAAAAGCCTTATTGTACGCTCGATTTTATAAACTTGTGATACTCACCAACTATTTTCATAGTTGACGCTCGTTTTACATGCTTTTTCAGGAAATAATTAGTAAGTGGATGTAAAGATTCATCATCATAGAGCATGCTGCATCGTGTTGAAGCTATTATGAAGCTATATTTTGAAAAATGTTATTTTGAAAAACTTGTATTTTGTTCTTTTGAAGCTATGGGTTGTAAACTTTTAAATACTGCTATGGTGATGTATCTTTATCTTTTGCAATGAAACCGTTATCGCTGTCATACCTTGCGTTTCCGCTTTAGCGGGGTGTGACAAAATGTAAATAAGCAAACAACATCATCCATTGCATTAAATATATAATTTTAATACAAGCGTATTCTGTACAGTATAGACACCAAAAATAATGTATATCAAAATAATAAGATGAGTCTTGGATGCGCTCCATCTTCTCAAAAGTTGGCCTCGGTACCTGTCTACTGATGAGCTGAGAATACAAGTTATTTTGAAAGAGTTTATCAGCATTAAGCTGGTGAGTTCATAAGTATTTTAGGGTCGGTATTTGTCATCCAAAAACGTTTGAACATGTCTCAAGTGTAAGTTTGTAAAATGTAAGTAAATGTTTGTACAAGTTTGAATCTCTTAGAAAAACCTATATTTTCTATTAAAGTAGCCTTCTACCAAGGCTTAACTGTTTTGTATGCTCGTTTGTTGTAAAACTGTGTAATTTCCCAAGTGTAACTATCATTTAACACAATATAGTTGGTACATTAAAGTTTAAGTGAAACAATCACTAAAAGTATGTAATGGGTAAATTATTGTAGTACTGTAGTGTTGTATTATAGGAACTACTGCTGTACTAACTACCTTAAACCGGATTTATATTAAGGTATCATGTGATAAATTGCACCATACTATCGACTGGTAACAACGACATACGGATGGTCATAATAACGGAATGATGTTTGGTACCCGCAGACTTGCAGGTCCGGCTGTAGCTAGCAACAAGGTGTAGGATAGTCAATCCAGTATAAATCTATACGCAAACTCACGCTCTCCCTCCAAGAGAATTTTGGCTACAACTCGGGCCATGACATTTAAGGCGTGCTCTGATACACTGGATCACAATTGATGATGTATTCATGTATATGAAATGTAATGTTACTTGTTCTAGTATCGTTGTATATGTTCTCTTCCTAGTATAGTTGTATATGTTCTTCTCTAGTATTGTTGTATATGTTCTCTTCCTAGTATAGTTGTATATGTTCTTCTCTAGTATAGTTGTATATGTACTCCTAGTAATGTAATGTATATGTTCTCATAGTAATAAGTATTGGATCATGAATGAACTAACTCATTGATCTAGAAATTGTAGTAGTATGATCCTGTGTTACCCCGATGGTAACTTATTAATGATGTAACTAGTACGCATGAATATGGAAGTACTTTTATGTCTATATATGTATATTTGATATATAATTAATATTGAAACGACCTTCGAACGGCTACCCGAAGTCCCACCAGACCACATCTCAAGCGCGAAAAGGAAATAGGGTGGATGGCCTTCCTAAGCCCTTTAAACATTTCTTATATATATATATATATATATATATATATATATATATATATATATATATATATATATATATATATATATATAATATACATATATGGGCACGCAATTTATAAGAAGTAAAACAAAGTTTAATAAAAGCATTTGATAAGTAAAAGAGTTTGTAAAACATTTTGAAGTAAAACAGTTTGATAAACAGTTTGAACAGTGATAAAATCATTGGTTTTCTAGTTATTAATCACATGTGATTAATGTAATCACATGTGATTGATGTAATAACTATAATTATTTAACTTGTATCCCCCCATAAAGTATTTAAAACATTTAAAAGCATTTCAAAGGTTAATTAAAGGGGTATGAACTCACATGTGGTGAGTGGATTAGATTGAAGTATCGAGTACCGTGCTAGGTGGCAAACGGAGACTTGTTCACACGCACGAGCCTAGTTATCATATAATGAGCATATATATAACTAATTAGCTCAATAATAACTTAATAAAATAAGTTGGGACACTCAGCAACATGTAAACACTTTGTATAAGTGTTATAGGTCCTAAGGGTTGCATCTAAGTCGATATGGGACAAGGCAAAAGGGTTTAATGTACCAAAAGACCTTGAATAAGAGTTTACTACCCAATAAAATCCAAACAAGTAGCTTACGGTCGTAAACCCTTGGGTTTACGTCCGTGAACTCTTGTCATGGTGGTTTTGGGTGTTTTAAAGTGTTAAATGATTTCTAGAATAAGCCTAGCATGGGTGGCTTAATCCTTTAGGTAGTTTATAGCCTTAGAATGCTCCTTTGAGGAGTTTACAGCCTAAAGACCATATCCCCTAGAGTTTACGGCCGTAAACTCCTATGGGGTGGGTGTTTTAATTCATTCAAGCCTCTTGCACACAAAGGATAATTTCTAGACTTTTGTTTAAGGCTAAAGGGGACCTTAGGCACACTTTGGTGCCTTTACTTGGACTTTACGGCCCAAGAGTTATTCCTTGGCCGTAAACTCTCTTTAAGGGGTGTTTTTGATGTGTTTAAGTCTCCAAAATAGCTAGAAGTAATAGAGGGTTAATGTCTTAAAGCCTTAGGAGTGATTAGGGCACATTTAAGCCCTTGAAATTGTTGTTTACGGTCCAAGAAACTGTTGGGCCATAAACTCCTAAAACTAGGTGTTCTTGATTGTGTTCTGGCCTAAAATGATCATACATAATGTCCTTAACTAGTTACCTAACAAGGAAATGGGACTAGATAGCCTTTAGGCTTCGTTTTGGAGTTTACTCCCCAAGAACGTTCTTGGGCGGTAAACTCCCAGATATTACATATTTGACATGTAAACAATATTATTAAGCATATAAAAAGCATTAAAACACATCTAGGAAAGTATACTCACGGTTTTGGATGAAAACCCGAAGATCCGTGAGGTAGAAAATGGCTTTTCTCTAGTTGGAATTGTGAATAATGAATGAATTTAGTTCAGAAATCTATTTATAGTCCTGAAATATTTTTGGCAGACAATATTTTTATTCCGGAATTGATTTCTAATATCTCAGAGTGTTGGAATAACAGTGTCGTACAAAATCGTAGTGTATCCCTTCTCCTGATATTTACTAAAGTGTAAACCCTAAATTACTCCAACTTATACGAAAAGTCTGAATATCGACTATGACTGTTATAACTTCTATTGAAGTGATACTGTTTGTATAGAATGGAAATTTCGAGTTGTCACATCATCCCCCGTTAGAAAGAATTTCGTCCGGAAATTAGAATTTAAGCAAATAAGAAGTTACAAATAACTAAGCGAAAAGATGAGGGTATTTCAGTTTCATCTGATCCTCGCGTTCCCAAGTGAATTCCGGTCTTCGCTTGGTGTTCCAGCGAACCTTCACAATCGGGATACGGCTTTGTTTCGTCTGCTTGACCTCACGGTCCATGATCTCTATAGGTTCTTCCACGAAGTTGAGGCTCTCGTTGATCTCGATCTCGTCGAGTGGGATTACAAGAGTCTCGTCGGACAGACACTTTTTCAAGTTAGATACGTAGAATGTAGAATGTACGTTACGAAGTGTGTTAGGTAGATCGAGTTTGTAAGCTACGGGGCCGACTCTTGCGAGAATCTCGAAAGGCCCTATGTACCTCGGATTAAGCTTCCCACACTTACCAAAGCGTATCAAGCCTTTCGAGGGTGAGACTTTGAGAAGGACTCGGTCTCCCACCTGAAATTCCATGGTTTTCTTCGCTTATCAGCGTAGCTCTTTTGTCGGTCTCTAGAGGCTTTCAATCGTTCACGGATCAGAACGATTTTCTCTATCATTTCCCGAATGATCTCCAGACCGGTGAGAGTACTATCAGCAGCTTTCCCCCTAGCTAATTAGGTATCACCCACCTCAGCCCATCACAGAGGGGATCTGCACTTTCGGTCGTAGAGGGCTTCAAATGGTGCTGCCTTTATGCTCGTGTGATAACTGTTGTTGTAGGAAAATTCGATGAGGGGTAAATGGGTATCCCAAGCTTTTCCAAATTCAATTACACAAGCACGCAACATGTCTTCTAAAGTCTGGATTGTTCTCTCACTTTGTCCGTCGGTCTGTGGATGGTAGGATGTGCTCATGTCTAGCCTTGTTCCCAGGGAATGTTGTAGTGATTGCCAGAATCTTGAGGTGAACCTAGTATCTCTATCGGAGATAATGGATATAGGTACACCATGTAGCCGTACGATTTCCCTAATGTATGTTCTCGTAAGTTTCTCCATCTTGTCAGTTTCTTTGATAGGCAAGAAGTGTGCAGACTTGGTCAATCTATCGACGATGACCCATATGGTATCAAGTCCACCCGTTGTCTTGGGCAACTTGGTTATGAAATCCATAGTGATCCGCTCCCACTTCCATTCTGGAATCTCTGGTTGTTGAAGTAAATCGGAGGGCTTCTGTTACTCGACCTTAACCTTTGCGCAAGTAAGGCATTTACTTACGAAGGTAGCAATCTCTACTTTCATATTAGGCCACCAGTATAGCTTTTTAAGATCCAGATACATCTTATCTGAACCTGGGTGGACGGAATACCGAGTGTTGTGCGCCTCATTCATGACCAAGTCTCGGAAACCACTATGTTTCGGTGTCCAGATCCGGTCCATGAAATATAAGGCTCTATCACCCTTGGCTTCTAAATTCTTGTCCATTCCTCTGAGGGATTCACTTGGCACATTTTCAGGTTTCATGGCTTCAAGTTGGGCCGCCTGAATTTGTTTAGACAAGTGTGAATGGATGGTTATTGATAATGACTTGACTCTGCGACCAGAGTATTCCTTCCGACTTAGGGCGTCTGCTACTATGTTGGCTTTACTCAGATGATAATGAATATCGCATTCGTAATCACTGAGTAGCTCGACCCACCATCGTTGTCTCATGTTGAGCTCCTTCTGATTGAATATGTGATGTAAACTCTTGTGGTCGGTAAAGATAGTGCTTTTCATTCCATACAAGTAATGTCTCCAGATCTTCAGAGCAAACACCACTGCTCCCAGTTCAAGATCGTGGGTTGTGTAGTTAACCTCGTGTGTCTTCAACTGTCTCGAGGCGTAGGCGATGAGCTTACCTCACTGCATCAGAACACACCCGAGCCCTTGGTTCGATGCATCGCAATAGACTACGAAGTCTTCTATCCCTTCGGGGAGGGATAGTATTGGTGCAGTGCACAAGGCTCGCTTGAGCGTTTGGAACGCTCTTTCTTGTTTCTCTTCCCAGTCAAAGGCCACGCCTTTCTAGGTCAGGGTTGTAAGAGGTTTTGCTATTCGGGAGAAGTTCTAAATGAATCTGCGGTAGTAGCCAGCGAGGCCTAGAAATTGACGAATTTCCTTAGGCGTCTTCGGTGCTGACCAGTTCTCAATGGCTTTAATTTTGGATGGGTCCACGTGGATTCCCTCTTTGCTTACCACGTGTCCTAAGAATTCGACTCTTCGGATCCAAAATTCACATTTCAAGAACTTCGCATAGAGTTTCTCCGTTCGTAAAGTTCTTAAAACTTGTCGCAGGTGATCACCATGCTCTTCCTTACTTCGGGAGTAGATCAGGATGTCGTCAATGAAAACGATGACGAACTGATCCAAGTAAGGTCGACATACTCTGTTTATCAGGTCCATGAAAACTGTGGGCGCATTGGTCAATCCGAATGGCATCACCACGAAGTCGTAGTGTCCGTAACGAGTTCAGAAGGCTGTCTTCGGCATATCCTCCTCTAGTACCCGTAACTGGTGATATCCCGATCTCAGATCACCGCCCCTTGCAGTTGGTCAAATAGGTCGTCTATGCGCGGCAGAGGGTAACGATTCTTGACCGTCAGTTTGTTGAGTTCTCTGTAGTCAATACACATACGGAATGATCCGTCTTTCTTCTTAACAAAGAAAACTGGTGCTCCCCAGGGTGAGAAGCTTGGTCTTATGAAACCCTTGCTGAGCAGTTCATTAAGTTGACCGGATAGTTCCTGCATCTCTGTTGGTGCTAATCGGTACGACGATTTGGCTACTGGGGTAGCTCCTGGGACTAAGTCGATTTTGAACTCGACCTGTCGTTGTGGAGGTAATCCAGGTAGCTCTTCTGGGAAAATGTCGGGGAAGTCGCTCACTACTGGAATGTTCTTTAGTTCTTTCGTTTTGAGGTTCGTGTCAACGATGTGAGCAAGGAATGCATGGTATTCTTTATGCATATATTTCCATGCTTGAATACTTGATATAATACGAAGACTTGCACTAGGTTTGTCGTCGTAGATGATAAGAATTTCGTTAGACAAAGGTTTAGACGGACTGCTTTCACGTAGCACATGATGTCGGCGCGATGAAGACTTAACCAATCCATGCCGATAATAACGTCAAAGCTTTTAATCGAGACCGGCATAAGGTTGATTGGGAATGAATGGTTATCTAGAGTTAGGGTACATCCTAAGTATATGCTACTGGTGTTTTCTGTTTTTCCATTAGCCATTTCTACTGTGAATTGTTCTGTAAGTGCATGTGGTTGTTGTTTAAGCATGCGAGCAAATTTATGGTTCACAAAGCTTCGCTCCGCTCCACTATCGAACATAATGCATGCATAGGAGTTATCGAGGAGGAATGTACCGGTCACCACTGTCGGGTCAGCAACTGCTTCCCTATGGCCTATAGCTAGTACCCTACCTGCTCCTCCAGCATTCTTCGCTTTGGGGCAGTCCCTCTTAAAGTGGCCTGCTTCGCCACATCCATAGCAGATCGGGCTCGCGCCAGAGCCGGGGACTTGGGTGATCGGTTGTGCCGGGAACTTACAGAAACGGACGGTGTGTCCTTTCCTGTTGCAGTTAGAGCACTGCATTTCACGGCAGGGGCCGTTGTGGTGGAAGTTGCATTTGATGCACTTAGGCAAACTTCTAGCATACTGTCTCACCGGAGCAGTATCAGCAGCAGGGGTTATCGCGGCATGAATAGCCATAACTTGCTACTTTTTAGCAGCTCGCTACTTCTTCTTGTCATCCCAGAACTTCTGCTTGGTGTCAGCGGGTTTGGAGGGTTCCGGGATGGCTAGGGTTGTTGTGGTTGCAGGGATTTTGACTCCATGGTCAATGAGTCGCTGTGCCAGTCGCTTGGCACTGTCGAAGGTAGCGGGGTTTGATGATAGGACATTCCCCTAATACGGATGCACTAGCCCCCATATGTACCTTGCGATCTTTTTCCCTTCAGTGGGAACCATATTAGGGCAAAGGGCCACCAGTTCGCTGAATCTGGTGGTATAAGCGACAATGTTGGTGCCCTTCATGGTCAGGCTCCAAAGCTCTTGCTCTAATTTCTGGATTTCGCCCGTCGGGCAGCATTCCTCAATCATGAGGTCTTTCATCGTTTCCTAGCCTATGTCGTTGACTACAACGAGGGTTAGAGCTTTAACGTGGCCATTCCACCACGTCAGGGCCTTTCCTTCAAAGGTGCATGCGGCTTATTTGAATTTGCTCGCAGCAGGGCATGAACAAATTTCGAAGACTGATTCAGTCTTCTCGAACCATTGCGAGAGGGCAATGACTTTGCCGGTCCCGTGAAAGGACTTCGGCTTGCAGTTGGTGAAATCCTTGTAAGAGCACTCTCTCGAGCGCACAGGAGTTTCAACCGGATCAGAGTTAACAGGGGTTCCACCTCTGTTGGCATCAGTAGAGTGATACTGTGCCATGGCAGTTGCCACTGCTGCAGTTATGGCAGCATTTAGGGCTGTTGTATCGATGACCGGAGGTGGAGGAGGTGGTGTAGGTGTAGGGTTATTCCGAGGAGATTTACGAGGAGGCATCTTTCAACTATAAGTTTATAAAGATGAGCAAAGTGGTAAGAATCAATTTGTAAGTAAGGTGAGAGTGACACATGGACTAACTAACCATAGCCCAACAATTGAATGAGTGTTTGACATCATAACAAGGAAGATTTGTAGGAAAACACAAGTGTAAAGATTCTTCCCACAAAGTAGGTAGTTGTCAATAATACTGGTATTACTGATGTAACGAGTTCAATGAAAATTGACCTAATAGTAGGTCTTACATCATACCATACAGAAAGTTTGATAGTTCTTAGATTCCTAATTAAAGTACTGAAAGTTAGGAATATTTTATAGACAAGTGCTACTTAGAGCACAGATGTTAAAGGCTAATCCTTAACCCCAAAGATAAAGATGTACTAGACATCATCTAACGGCGATGAGTATTCCTCGGGAGAACCCTGAGGTCTCTCATTTGACGGATCACCTCTTGAAGGTGTCGTTCATGAGCCCTTTGACGAGCTCGAAGTTTCATGACTTCTGCTTGAGAGGCAACCAGATGTTGCTGTAGGGTTTCATTGGTTCTCCGGGTCCGTTCCATGTCTTCTTCGAGACGGTGGATGCGGACTGTGTTGACACCATAGTTGGCATCAATCTCCACGACCCGGTCGATGGCTGCTCGACCTTGCTCAACATTACGAGCTATTCTGCGGATAATGACGGGCAGAGCTCGGTCAGCAGAACCACCTTCGCTGACGTTGTAAAAGCTTCGGTCCCCAATGTATGGTAAGGGTTGACCCTGTTCGTCACTCCAACGATTCAAGTTATTTACCCACATGGGAGTGGGACCTGGAAAAGCTGGTCGACGGTTGTTGTTCGGGGCTTGACCTACTAGAGGTAGGTTGTTGACTTCGGGCTCGGAGTCCGATCCATCCGAGAAGCCTTCAGCTTGATGATCATCCAATGGAATTTGGTGCTCATCATCGGACTCTGCTTCGAGCCATCCTGCGTTGCCTTCATTTGGAAAGTACGGGTTGCTGTGATGGAATCCAACCATTTAAATCTACGCGAGAAGAGAGGTAGAAAGATATAGTATATATGTAGCTAGATGTACAAAATACACCTATAGTATTTTAAGTTTAGGTTCTATTGATCTTCTTGTGGTATTGTTCGTAAGTTTTTAGACTTGTTAACACATCACAACCATTCTAGGGCATATGGTAATCACTCCTCGGACCAACATAGTTGATCAGGCTATGCCATTCAGTCTAGGGCATATGCTAATCACTCCTTAGACCAGCATAGTTGATCAGACTATGCCATTCCCAGGACTGGCCATACATCCCCGAGCTTACCTGTGATATTTAACAATCGTAATACTTTTGTTCTTGTCGTTGTGACACTGGTTTTAGTATGAATGCAGACTAGTATACTTAAATAAATATTTTAGTATTTAATGTATAGACTCTTGGTCAGAGTGTTTTAATCCCAAATGGATTTATAGTTTAGTATATCTTTTATGGGTTGATATACTTGATTCACTATAAACAATGCTCTGATACAATTCTATCACACCCCAAAACCAAGAATGGTGGAAACGTTCTGGGGCGGAGGACGTCATGTAAAGTATCACAACACAATAAATGTAAATAAGCAAACAACATCATCCATTGCATTAAATATATAATTTTAATACAAGCGTGTTCTGTACAGTATAAACACCAAAAATAATGTATATCAAAATAATAAGATGAGTCTTGGATGCGCTCCATCTTCTCAAAAGCTGGCCTCGGTACCTGTCTACTAATGACCTGAGAATACAAGTTATTTTGAAAGAGTTTATCAGCATTGAGCTGGTGAGTTCATAAGTATTTTAGTGTCGGTATTTGTCATCCAAAAACGTTTGAACATGTCTCAAGTGTAAGTTTGTAAAATGTAAGTAAATGTTTGTACAAGTTTGAATCTCTCAGAAAAGCCTATATTTTCTATTAAAGTAGCCTTCTACCAAGGCTTAACTGTTTTGTATGCTCGTTTGTTGTAAAAGTGTGTAATTTCCCAAGTGTAACTATCATTTAACAAAATATAGTTGGTACATTAAAGTTTTAGTGAAACAATCACTAAAAGTATGTAATGGGTAAATTATTGTAGTACTGTAGTGTTGTATTATAGGAACTACTGCTGTACTAACTACCTTAAACCGGATTTATATTAAGGTATCATGTGATAAATTGCACCATACTATCGACTCGTAACAACGACATACGAATGGTCGTAATAATGGAATGATGTTTGGCACCCGCAGATCTGCAGGTCCAGCTGTAGCTAGCAGCAAGGTGTAGGATAGTCAATCCAGTATAGATCTATACGCAAACTCACGCTCTCCCTCTAAGAGAATTCTAGCTACAACTCGGGCCATGACATTTAAGGCATGCTCCGATACAGTGGATCACAATTGTTGACGTATTCATGTATATGAAATGTAATGTTACTTGTTCTAGTATCGTTGTATATGTTCTCTTCCTAGTATAGTTGTATATGTTCTTCTCTAGTATAGTTGTATATGTTCTCTTCCTAGTATAGTTGTATATGTTCTTCTCTAGTATAGTTGTATATGTACTCCTAGTAATTTAATGTATATGTTCTCATAGTAATAAGTATTGACTCATGAATGAACTGACTCATTCATCTAGAAATTGTAGTAGTATGATCCTGGGTTACCCCGATGGTAACTTATTAATGATGTAACTACTACGCATGAATATGGAAGTACTTTTATGTCTATATATGTATAGTTGATATATAATTAATATTGAAACGGCCTTCCAACGGCTACCTGAAATCCCACCAGACCACATCTCAACGGCATGAATATGGAAGTACTTTTATGTATATACATATATATATATATATATATATATATATATATATATATATATATATGTATATACATATATGGGCATGCAATTTATAAGAAGTAAAACAAAGTTTAATAAAAGCATTTGATAAGTAAAAGAGTTTGTAAAACATTTTGAAGTAAAATAGTTTGATAAACAATTTGAATAGTGATAAAATCATTGGTTTTCTAGTTATTAATCGCATGTCATTAATGTAATCACATGTGATTCATGTAATAACTATAAGTATTTAACCTGTATCCCCCCCATAAATTATTTAAAACATTTAAAAGCATTTCAAAGGTTAATTAAAGGGGTATGAACTCACATGTGGTGAGTGGATTGGATTGAAGTATCGGGTACTGTGCTAGGTGGCAAACGGAGACTTGTTCACACGCACGAGCCTAGTTATCATATAATGAGCATATATATAACTAATTAGCCTAATAATAACTTAATAAAATAAGTTGGGACACTCAGGAACATGTAAACACTTTGTATAAGTGTTATAGGTCCTAAGGGTTGCATCTAAGTCGATATGGGACAAGGCAAAAGGGTTTAATGTACCAAAAGACCTTGAATACGAGTTTACTACCCAATAAACTCCACACAAGGAGTTTACGGTCGTAAACCCTTGGGTTTACAGCCGTGAACTCTTGTCTTGGTGGTTTTGGGTGTTTTAAAGTGTTAAATGATTTCTAGAATAAGCCTAACATCGGTGGTTTAATCCTTTAGGTAGTTTAGGGCCTTAAAATGCTCCTTTGAGGAGTTTACGGCCTAAAGACCATATCCCCTAGAGTTTACGGCCGTAAACTCCTATGGGGTGGGTGTTTTAATTCATTCAAGCCTCTTGCACACAAAGGATAATTTCTAGACTTTTGTTTAAGGCTAAAGGGGACCTTAGGCACACTTTGGTGCCTTTACTTGGAGTTTACGGCCCAAGAGTTACTCCTTGGCCGTAAACTCCCTTTAAGGGGTGTTTTTGATGTGTTTAAGTCTCCAAAATAGATAGAAGTAATAGAGGGTTAATGTCTTAAAGCCTTAGGAGTGATTAGGGCGCATTTAAGCCCTTGAAATTGGTGTTTACGGTCCAAGAAACTCTTGGGCTGTAAACTCCTAAAACTAGGTGTTCTTGATTGTGTTCTAGCCTCAAATGATCAAACATGATGTCCTTAACTAGTTACCTAACAAGGAAATGGGACTAGATAGCCTTTAGGCTTCGTTTTGGAGTTTAATCCCCAAGAACGTTCTTGGGCAGTAAACTCTCGGATCTTACATATTTGACATGTGAACAATGTTATTAAGCATATAACAAGCATTAAAAAACATCTAGGAAAGTAGACTCACGATTTGGGATGAAAACCCGAAGATCCGTGAGAGAGAAAATGGCTTTTCTCTAGTTGGAATTGTGAATAATGAATGAATTTCGTTCAGATATCTATTTATAGTCCTGAAATATATTTGGCAGAAAATATTTTTATTCCGGAATTGATTTCTAATATATCCGAGTGTTGGAATAACAGTGTCGCACAAAACCATAGTGCATCCACTCTCCTGATATTTACTGAAGTGTAAACCCTAAATTACTCCAACTTATACGAAAAGTATGAAAATCGACTATGACTGTTATAACTTCTATTGAAGTGATACTGTTTGTATAGAATGGAAATTTCGAGTTTTCACAGATCATTCCGTATGTGTATCGACTACAGAGAACTCAACAAATTGACGGTCAAGAATCATTATAGTCTGCCTCGCATAGACAATCTATTTGACCAACTGCAAAGGGCGAACTACTTTTCCAAAATTGATCTAACATCCGGATATCACCAGTTACGAGTGCTAGAGGAGGATGTCCCAAAGTCAGCCTTTCGAACTCGTTACGGACAGTACGAGTTCGTGGTGATGCTGTTCGGATTGACCAATGCGCCCGCAGTTTTCATGGATATGATGAATAGAGTATGCCGACCCTACTTGGATCAGTTCTTCATTGTCTTCATCGACGACATCCTGATCCACTCCCGAAGTAAGGAAGAGCATGGCGATCATCTGTGACAAGTTCTAGGAACCTTACGAACGGAGAAGCTCTATGCGAAGTTCTCTAAATGTGAATTTTGGATCCGAAGAGTCAAATTCTTAGGACACGTGGTAAGCGAAGAGGGAATCCACGTGGACCCATCCAAAATTAAGGCCATTGAGAACTAGTCAGCACCAAAGACGCCTACAGAAACTTGTCAATTTCTAGGTCTTGCTGGCTACTATCGCAGGTTCATACAAGACTTCTCCTGAATTGCGAAACCTCTTACAACACTGACCCAGAAAGGCATGGCCTTTGACTAGGAAGAGAAACAGGAGAGAGCGTTCCAAACACTCAAACGAGCCTTGTGCACCGCACCAGTACTATCCCTCCCCAAAGGGATAGAAGACTTCGTAGTCTATTGTGATGCATCGAATCAAGGGCTCGAGTGTGTTCTGATGCAGCGAGGTAAAGTCATCGCCTATGCCTTGAGACAGATGAAGACACATGAGGTCAACTACACGACCCACGATCTTGAACTAGGAGCAGTTGTTTTTGCTCTGAAGATCTGGAGACATTACTTGTACGGAATGAAAAGCACTATCTACACCGACCACAAGAGTTTAAAACACATATTTGATCGGAAGGAGCTCAGCATGAGACAACGACGGTGGGTCGAGCTACTCAGTGACTACGAATGCGAAATTCGTTATCATCCGGGTAAAGCCAATGTAGTAGCTGACGCCCTAAGTACGAAAGAATATTCTGGTCGTAGAGTCAAATCTTTGACTATGACTATCCATTCACACTTGTCCACATAAATTAAGGCTGCACAGCTCGACGCTTTGAAACCTTAAAACATGGTAGGTGAATCCCTGAGAGGAATGGATAAGAACTTAGAGGTTAAGGGTGGCGGAGGTTATTATCTCATGGACTGGATCTGGACACCGAAACACGGTGGTTTCCGAGACTTGGTCATGACCGAGGCACACAATACTCGGTATTCCGTCCACCCAGGTTCAGATAAGATGTATCTGGATCTCAAAAAGCTATATTGGTGGCCTAATATGAATGCAGAGATTGCTACCTTCGTAAGTAAATGCCTTACTTGCGCAAAGGTTAAGGTCGAATACCAGAAGCCCTCCCGTTTATTACAACAACCAGAGATTCCAGAATTGAAGTGGGAGCGAATCACTAAGGATTTCATAACCAAGTTGCCGAAGACAACGGGTAGACTTGATACAATATGGGTCATCGTCGATAGATTGACCAAGTCTGCACACTTCCTGCCTATCAAAGAAACTGACAAGATGGAGAAACTTACAAGAACTTACATTAGGGAGATTGTAAGACTGCACAGTGTTCCCTTATCTATTATCTCAGGCAGAGATAGTAGATTCACTTCAAGGTTCTGGCAGTTGTTACAAAGTTCCCTAGGAACTAGGCTGGATATGAGTACGGCCTACCATCCACAGACCGACGGGCAAAGTGAGAGGACCATCCAAACATTGGAAGATATGTTGAGATCCTGTCTGATTGACTTTAGAAAGGCATGGGATACTCATTTACCCTTGTCGAGTTTTACTACAATAACAGTTATCACACGAGCATCAAGGCTGCTCCATTCGAAGCCCTCTATGACCGAAAGTGCAGATCCCCTCCGTGCTGGGCTGAAGTGGGGGATACCCATTTAGCTAGGGGGAAAGTTTCTGATAGTACTCTCACCGGCCCGAAAGTCATTCGGGAAATGACAGAGAAGATCGTTCAGATCCGTGAATGATTGAAAGCCTCTAGAGACCAACAGAAAAGCTACGCTGATAAGCGAAGGAAACCTTTGGAATTCCAGGTGGGAGGCCGAGTCCTTCTGAAAGTCTCACCTTGGAAGGGCTTGATACACTTCAGTAAGCGTGGAAAGCTTAATCCAAGATACATAGGGCCCTTCGAGATTCTCGTAAGAATCGGCTCTGTAGCATACAAACTCAATCTACCCAACGAACTTCGTAACATACATTCTACATTCCACGTATCTAACTTCAAAAAGTGTGAGACTCTTGTAATCCCACTCGACGAGATCGAGATCAACGAGAGCCTCAACTTCGTGGAAGAACAAATAGATATCATGGACCTAGAAGTCAAGCAGACGAAGCAAAGCCATATCCCGATAGTGAAGGTTTGCTGGAACGCCAAGCGAGGACCGGAATTCACTTAGGAGTGTGAGGATCAGACGAAACTAAAAAACCCTCATCTCTTTTCTTAGTTATTTGTAACTGCTTTATTTGTTTAGATGTTAATTTCAGGACTAAATTCCCTTAACAGGGGGATGATGTGACAACCCGAAAGTTCCATTCGGTCAAAACCTAAAAGTCAACCACTTCGTATCATAAGTTAATGTAATTATTTCTTATTTTTAAGAAATATAATGTTCGTTTGATTATTTTAATATTAATGTTAAACGAACGGGTGAAAGAAAGTGCTGTCTCGGGTTTTAAATTTTTAAAACCGCAAACACTTCGCGTATTAGAATCACCCGATCAAACTTTTATGTTTGGGTTGAAAATTCACCCAAAAACCATGAACTCAAACCTATGTATGAGTTTACTCCCCAAAAAGCTAGTCATTTGTGTTTACTCCCCGAATATCAAAAGAGTAAACTCCAAAAACTCTCTCAAGTATCATCCTAGATTTAATTCCAAATCTTCAAAGTTGTAAGTGTTCTAACCATTTCAAGTTAGTAAAACACTTAATCTAGTGTTTGTACATCTATTCATCCATTTATATTTGTATTATGATTAGATTTCCAAAACACCAAGAACACCAAGAACACACTAAGTGTTCTTGGCCCTTTTAGCTCAAATCAAGCCTGCTAATAGTAAGTGCTTTCATCCTTGAGTGATTTTAATCTAGTATTACATTTTAATATCAAGAAATAATGTCAAGAACACAAGGTTAGAGGTGTTCACAGTACAAGAATGTTCTTGGTCCGTAAACACAATAAATGGCACCAAAGTGTGCCTAAGTCCCTTGTTTAGCCCTAGTTTGATGTTTTGAGCCTTCCATGAATTGATTAAACCATCCTTTGATGTATCTAAGCCTTGAAAAACACCAAAATCCAACATTTATAGGTGTTTACGGTTTGGGGATCTCCCAAAACCATAAACACCCTAAAGTGTGTCTAAATGGGTTATTTTCCTTCCTTAGGCTTAGAAAGTATCGCATGCACTTACCTAATTGTGTTAGGGACTTGAGAACATGCTATACACTCCTCCATATAGGTTTATGGTTTTAAACCCAAAGGAAAATGCCATGAGTCCATAAACACCTCAAAGGAGGTGTTTTGTTGCCCTAATCCAATCTAAAGGCCAAACCACTTAGTAGAATTGCTTCAAAAGGCTTGCTAAACCACAAAACAACACTTGGAAACTAAGACTAGAGATTACGACCATTAACTCTAGAGTTTACTGCCGTAAACTCCCTAGGTCTTGACCATCAAAACCGTAAACTCCAAGGGAGTTTACCCTTGGACTCCAAACACACTAGTTATGCCCTACCAACACTCGGATACAATCCTTGTGATCTTTAACACTTGAAACAAATTGTTTTCATGTTCTAGGGTGTCCCAACTTAATATATTAGTTATAAATTGGCTTATTAGTTATATATATATATATATATATATATATATATATATATATATATATATATGTTCATTATATGATAACTAGGCTCATGCGTGTGTACAAGTCTTCATTTGTCACCTAGCAGCGTACTCGACACTTCAATCCAATCCACTCACCACAAGTGAGTTCATACCCCTTTAATTAACCTTTGAAATACTTTTAAATGTTTTAAATTCTTTTATGGGGGGGGGGGGAATACAAGTTGAATATTTACAGTAATTACATCAATCATATGTGATTAATAACTACAAAACCAATGATTTTACTACTATTCAAACTGTTTATGAAAGTTGTTTTACTTCAAACTGTTTTACAAACTATTTTACTTATCAAATAATTTTACTTAAACTTTGTTATACTTATTATAAGTTGCGTGCCCGTATATGTATAGTTATATAAGCAATGTTTAAAAGGCTTAGGAAGGCCACATGCCCTATTTCCTTTTCCTCGATTTGGATGTGGTCTGGTGAGATATCGGGTAGCCGTCCGAAGGCCGTTTCAATATTATTTATATATCATGTGTATATATATAGTCATAAAAGTTCTTCCATGTTCATGCATACTAGTTACATAATTTGTAACTTACCATCGGGGTAACACAGGATCATACTTATACTATTGTTAGATCAATGAGTCAGTTCATTCATGAGTCAATACTTATTACTATGAGAACATATACAACTATACTAGAAAGAAAACATATACAACTATACTAGAAGGAGAACATATACAACTATACTAGAAAGAGAACATATACAACTATACTAGAAGGAGAACATATACAACTATACTAGAAAGAGAACATATACAGCGATACTAGTATGAGTAACATTACATTACATATACATGAATACACTAACCATTGTGATCTAAATCGGAGCATGACTTCAATGTCATGGCCCGTGTTGTAGCCAGTGTCTCTCGAAGGGAGAGCGTGAGTTTGCGTATAGATCTATACTAGATTGAGTATCCTACACCTTGCTGCTAGCTACAGCCGGACCTGCAGGTCTACGGGTGCCAAACGTCATTTCATTTTACGACCTACATTGGTCGTTGTTTATCCAGTCGATAGTATGGTACAACTAATCACATGATACCTTAATATAAATCCGGTTTAAGGTAGTTAGTACAACAGTAGTTCCTGTAATACAACACTACAGTACTACATTAATTTACCCTTTACATATTTAGTGATCTTTTCACTTAAACATTAATGTACAAACTATATTTTGAGAATGATAGTTACAGTTGGGAAAATTACACACTTTTAAAGTAAACAAACAAACAAAACAGTTACACCTTGGTAGAAGGATACTTTTAATAGAAAATATAGGTTTTTCTAGGAGAATCAAACAATTACAAACACTTAGAAACGTTTACAAACTCATACTTACAACTACGTTCAAACATTTTGATACAACCACCGACACTAAAATACTTATGAACTCACCAGCTTAATGCTGAGAAACTCTTTCAAAATAACTTGTTTTCTCAGGTCATCAGTAGACAGGTACCGAGGCCAGCTTTTGAGAAGATGGAGCACATTCAAGACTCCTCTTATTATTTTGATTTTCATTTTTAGTGTCTATAATTGTACGAAACACGCTTGTATTAAAATTATATATATTTAATGCAATGGATGATGTTGTTTGCTTGTTTACTGTTATACTGTGTTGTGATACTTTACATGACGTCCTCCGCCCGATAACGTTTCCGCCATTCTTGTTTTTTTTGGTGTGACAGATTGGTATCGGAGCATTGTTTATAGTGAATTGAGTATATTAACGCATAAAAGATATACTAACTATAAACCATTTGGGATTAAAACACTCTGACCAAGAGCCTATACTTTAAATACTAAAATATTTAATTAAGTATACCAGTCTACATTCATACTAAAATCAGTGTCACTAGGACAATACAAAAGAATTAAGATTGTTGAACAATGCAGGTGAACTTAGAGACATATAGTCAAAACTGGGAAGATATAGCCTGATCAACTATATTATCCAAGGGTTGACTAGCATGTGCCTAAGTGTAGTTGTGTGGTTGCAACAAGTCTAAAATCTTACCAACAATACCACAATGAGAACACTAGAACATAACATTAGACTTAAAATACTATAAGAGTATTTTGTGCTACTACAAGCTATTTATACACTAGATTCTTATACATCTCTTCTCGCGTAGATTTAAATGGCTGGATTCCACATTCCCGGAGACCCGAACTTTCCACCCAATGGAAATGTTGGATGGCTTGAGGCAGAGTCTGATGATGAACATCAAATCCCTATGGATGATCATCAAGCAGAAGGCTTTTCTGATGGATCTGACTCTTAGCCTGAAGTCAACAACCTACCGCTAGTAGGTCAAGCTCCAAACAACAACCCCCGACCAGTTTTCCCAGGTCCTACACCTTTGTGGGCAACCAACTTGAATCGCTGGTGTGATGAACACGGTCAAACCTTACCTTACTTTGGTGACCGAAGTTTTTACAACCTCAGCGAAGGTGGCTCTCCAGATCGACCTCTACCAGTCATTATCCGCAGGATAGCTCATAATGGTGATCAAGGTCGAGTAGCTATCGACCGAGTCATGGAGATTGATGCCAATTCTGGTGTCAACATAGTCTACATCCGCCATCTTGAAGAGGAAATGGAACGGACCAGGAGAACCAATGAAACCCTGCAGCAATAACTGGCTGCCTCTTAAGCTGAAGTCTTAGAACTTCGAGCCCGTCAGAGGGCTCATGAGGGACACCTTCAAGAGGTAGTCCATCAAGTGGCAGACCTCAGGGTTCGCCCGAGGAATTCCCATCACCGTTAGACGATGTCTAGTACATCTTTATCTTTTGGGTTAAGGATTAGCCTTTAGTATTTGTGCTTTTAGTAGCACTTGCCTGTAAAATATTCCTAACTTTCAGTACTCTAACTAGGAACCTAGGAACTGTCAAACTTTCCGTATGGTATGATGTAAGACCTACTGTTAGGTCGATTTTACTTGAACTAATTACATCAGTAATACCAGTATTATTGACAACTTCCTAATATGTGGGAAAAAGCTATACACTTGTGTTTTTCTACTAATCTTCCTTATTGTGGTCTTAAACACTTATTCAACTATTGGGCTATGGTTAGTTAGTCCATGTGTCACTCACTCCCCATTTACAATTGATTCTTACCATTTGTTTATCTTTATAAACTTATAGCTGAAATATGACTCCTCGCAAATCTCCCAGGAATAACCCTGCACCTCCACCACCTCCTCCTCCGGTCATCGATACTGCAGCCCTGAATGTTGTCGTAGCTGCAGCAGTGGCAACTACCATGGCTCAGTATCACTTTACTGATGCCAGCAGAGGTGGAACCACTGTTGACTCTATTGTTGTTGAAATCCATGTGTGCTCGAGAGAGTGCTCCTACAAGGATTTCACCAACTGCAAGCTGAGGTCCTTCCAGGGAACCAGCGGAGTCATTGCTCTCTCGCAATGGTTCGAGAAGACTAAATCAGTCTTCGAAATCTGTTCATGCCCTGCTGCGAGCAAAGTCAAATATGTCGCATGCACCTTTGAAGGAAAAGCCCTGATGTGGTGGAACGGTCACGTTAAAGCGCTAACTCTCGTAGTGGCGAATGACATGGGTTGGGAAACCATAAAGGACCTCATGATTGAGGAATACTATCCAAGGGGCGAAATCCAGAAATTGGAACAGGAATTGTGGACCACATAGTCGCATATACCGCCAGATTCAACGAACTGGTGGCCCTCTTCCCCAATATGGTTCCCACTGAACGGAAAAAGATCGAAAGGTATATATGGGGGCTAGTGCCTCCGTATCAGGGGAATGTCCTATCATCAAACCCTGCTACCTTCGACAGTGCCAAGCGATTGGCACAGTGACTCATTGACCATGGAGTCAAAACCCCTGCAACAACAACAAACCTAGCCATCTCGGAACCCTCCAAACCCACTGACACTAAGCAGAAGTTTTAGGAGGAGAAGAAGAAACAACGAGCTGCCAAAAAGCAGCAAATTGTGGCAGTGCATGCCGCAACAACCCCTGCTGCTGCTACTGCTCCGGTGGGGCAGTATGCTGGAAATTTGCCTAAGTGCAACAAATGCAACTACCACCACAACGGCCCCTACCGTGAAATGCAGTGCTCTAACTGCAACAGGAAAGGACACACAGTCCGTTTCTGTAAATATCCGGTGAGGCCGATCACCCAAGTCCCCGGCTCTGGCATGAGCCAGACCTGCTATGGATGTTGCGAGGCGGGCCACTATAAGAGGGACTGCCCCAAAGCAAAGAATGCTGGTGGAGAAGAGAGGGTACTAGGAATAGGCCATGCGGAAGTAGTTGCTGACCCGACGGTGATGACTGGTACGTTCCTCCTCGATAACTCCTATGCATGCATTATGTTCGATAGTGGAGCGGAGCGAAGCTTCGTGAACCATAAATTTGCTCGCATGCTTAAACAACAACCAGACACACTTAACGAACTATTCACAGTAGAAATGGCTAATGGAAAAACAGAAAGTACAAATAGCATATACTTAGGATGTCCCCTAACTCTAGATAACCATTCATTTCCAATCGACCTTATGCCCGTCTCGATTAAAAGCTTCGACGTTATCATCGGCATGGATTGGTTGAGTCTTGATCGCGCCGACATCATGGGCTATGAGAAAGAAGTCCGTCTAAACCTCCCGTCTAACGAAACTCTTATCGTATACGGCAACAAACCCAGTGCGAGTCTTCGTATTATATCAAGTACTCAAGCACAGAAGTATCTACGTAAAGATTACCATGCATTCCTTGCTCACGTCGTCGATACGATCCTCGAAACAATAGAACTAAAGAACATCCCAGTAGTGAGCGACTTTCCCGACATCTTCCCAGAAGAGCTACCAGGACTACCTCCGCAACGACAAGTCGAGTTTAGAATCGAATTAGTCCAGGAGCTACCCCAGTAGCAAAATTACCCTACCAATTAGCACCAGCTGAGATGCAGGAATTATGTGGCCAACTTAACGAACTGCTCAGCAAGGGCTTTATAAGACCAAGTTTCTCGCCTTGGGGAGCACCGTTCTTGTTCGTTAACAAGAAAGACGGATCATTCCGTATGTGTATCGACTATAGAGAACTCAACAAACTGATTGTCAAGAATCATTACACTCTGCCTCGCATAGACAATCTATTTGACCAACTGCAAAGGGCGAACTACTTTTCCAAAATTGATCTAAGATCCAGATATCACCAGTAACGAGTGCTAGAGGAGGATGTCCCAAAGACAGCCTTCCGAACTCGTTACGGATAGTACAAGTTCGTGGTGATGCCGTTCAGATTGACCAATGCGCCTGCAGTTTTCATGGATCTGATTAATAGAGTATGCCAACCCTACTTGGATCAGTTCTTCATTGTCTTCATCGACGACATCATGATCCGCTCCCGAAGTAAGGAAGAGCATGGCGATCATCTGCGACAAGTTCTAGGAACCTTACAAACGAAGAAGCTCTATGCGAAGTTCTTTGAATGTGAATTTTGGATCCGAAGAGTCGAATTCTTAGGACATGTGGTAAGCGAAGAGGGAATCCACGTGGACCCATCCAAAATTAAGGCCATTGAGAACCGGTCAGCACTGAAGACGCCTACAGAAACTCGTGAATTTCTAGGTCTCGCTGGCTACTATCGCAGGTTCATACAAGACTTCTCCCGAATTGCGAAACCTCTTACAACACTGACCCAAAAAGGCGTGGCCTTTGACTGGGAAGAGAAATAGAAGAGAGTGTTCCAAATGCTAAAACGATCCTTGTGCACCGCACCAGTACTATCCCTCCTCGAAGGGATAGAAGACTTTGTAGTCTATTGCGATGCATCGAATCAAGGGCTCGGGTGTGTTCTAATGCAGCGAGGTAAAGTCGTTGCCTATGCCTCGAGACAGCTGAAGACACATGAGGTCAACTACACGACCCACGATCTTGAACTAGGAGCAATTGTTTTTGCTCTGAAGATCTGGAGACATTACTTGTACGGAACGAAAAGCACTATCTACACCGACCACAAGACTTTACAACACATATTCGATCAGAAGCAGCTCAGCATGAGACAACGACGGTGGATCGAGATAGTTAGTGACTACGAATGCGAAATTTGTTATCATCCGGGTAAAGCTAATGTAGTAGCTGACACCCTAAGTCCGAAAGAATATTCTGGTCGTAGAGTCAAATCTTTGACTATGACTATCCATTCACACTTGTCCACACAAATTAAGGCTGTGCAGCTCGATGCTTTGAAACCTGAAAACATGGTAGGTGAATCCTTGAGAGGAATGGATAAGAACTTAGAGGTTAAGGGTGGCGGAGCTTATTATCTCATGGACTAGATCTGGACACTGAAACAGGGTGGTTTCCGAGACTTGGTCATGACCGAGGCACACAATACTCGGTATTCCGTCCACCCAGGTTCAGATAAGATGTATCTGGATCTCAAAAAGCTACACTGGTGGCCTAATATGAAAGTAGAGATTGCTACCTTCGTAAGTAAATGCCTTATTTGCGCAAAGGTTAAGGTCGAATACCAGAAGCCCTCCAGTTTATTACAACAAGTAGAGATTCCAGAATGGAAGTGGGAGCGGATCACTATGGATTTCAAAACCAAGTAGCCAAAGACAACGGGTAGACTTGATAACATATGGGTCATCGTCGATAGATTGACCAAGTCTGCACACTTCCTGCCTATCAAAGAAACTGACAAGATGGAGAAACTTACAAGAACTTACATTAGGGAGATTGTAAGACTGCACGGTGTTCTCTTATCTATTATCCCAGACAAAGATAGTAGATTCACTTAAAGGTTCTGGCAGTCGTTACAAAGTTCCCTAGGAACTAGGCTGGACATGAGTATGGCCTACCATCCACAGACCGACGGGCAAAGTGAAAGGACCATCCAAACATTGGAAGATATGTTGAGAGCCTGTGTAATTGATTTTGGAAAGGCATGGGATACTCATTTACCCCTTGTCGAGTTTTCCTACAATAACAGTTATCACACGAGCATCAAGGCTGCTCCATTCGAAGCCCTCTATGACCGAAAGTGTAGATCCCCTATGTGCTGGGCTGAAGTGGGGGATACCCATTTAGCTAGGGGAAAGTTTCTGACATTACTCTCATCGGGCCGGAAATCATTTGGGAAACGATAGAGAAGATCGTTCAGATCCGTGAATGATTGAAAGCCTCTAGAGACCGACAGAAGAGCTACGCTGATAACCAAAGGAAACCTTTTGAATTCCAGGTGGGAGACCGAGTCCTTCTCAATGTCTCACATTGGAAGGGCTTGATACGCTTCGGTAAGCGTGGAAAGATTAATCCAAGATACATAGGGACCTTCAAGATTCTCGCAAGAATCGGCCTTGTAGCATACAAACTCGATCTACCCGACGAACTTCGTAACATACATTCTACATTCCACGTATGTAACTTGAAAAAGTTTATGTCCGATGAGACTCTTGTAATCCCACTTGACGAGATCGAGATCAACGAGATCCTCAACTTCGTGGAAGAACCAGTAGAGATCATGGACCGAGAAGTCAAGCAGACGAAGCAAAGCCGTATCCTAATAGTGAAGGTTCGCTGGAATGCCAAGCGAGGACTGGAATTCACTTAGGAGCGTGAGGATCAGATGAAACTGAAATACCCTCATCTCTTTTCTTAGTTATTTGTAACTACTTTATTTGTTTAGACGTTAATTTCGGGACGAAATTCCCTTAACAGCGGGATGATTTGACAACTCAAAAGTTCCATTCGGTCAAACCCTAAAAGTCAACCACTTCGTATCATAAGTTAATGTAATTATTTCTTATTTTTTAAGAAATATAAAGTTTGATTGATTATTTTAATATTAATTTTAAATGAACGGGTGAAAGAAAGTGTCGTCTCGGGTTTTAAATTTTTAAAACCGCAAACACTTCGCATATTAGAATCACCCGATCAAACTTTTATGTTTGGGTTGAAAATTCACCCAAAAACCGTGAACTCATACCTATGTATGAGTTTACTCCCCAAAAAGCTAGTCATTTGTGTTTACTCCCCAAATGTCAAAAGAGTAAACTCCAAAAACTCTCTCAAGTATCATCCTAAATTTAATTCCAAATCTTCAAAGTTGTAACTGATCTAACCATTTGAAGTTAGTAAAACACTTAATCTAGTGTTTGTACATCTATTCATCCATTCATATTTGTATTTTGATTAGATTTCCAAAACACCAAGAACACCAAGAACACACGCTAAGTGTTCTTGGCCCTTTTAGCTCAAATCAAGCCTTCTATTAGTAAGTGATTTCATCCTTGAGTAATTTTAATCTAGTATTACATTTGAATATCAAGAAATCATGGCAAGAACACAAGGTTAGAGGTGTTCATGGTCCAAGAATGTTCTTGGGCCGTAAACACCATAAATGGCACCAAAGTGTGCCTAAGTCGCTTGTTTAGCCCTAGTTTGATGTTTAAGCCTTCCATGAATTGATTAAACCTTCCTTTGATGTATCCAAGCCTTGAAAAACACCAAAATCCAACATTTATAGGTGTTTACGGTTTGGGGATCTCCCAAAACCATAAACACCCTAAAGTGTGTCTAAATTGGTTATTTTCCTTCCTTAGGCTTAGAAACTAGCACATACACTTACCTAATTGTGTTAGGGACTTGAAAACATGGCTATACACTCCTCCATATGGGTTTAGGGTTTTAACCCCAAAGGAAAATGCCATGAGGCCGTACACTCCTCAAAGGAGGTGTTTTGTTGCCCTAGTCCAATCCAAAGGCCAAACCACTTAGTAGAATTGATTCAAAAGGCTTGCTAAACCACAAAACAACACTTGGACATTAGGACTAGAGATTACGAACGTAAACTCTAGAGTTTACTATCGTAAACTCCCTAGGTCTTGACCATCAAAACCGTCAACTCCAAGGGAATTTACCCTTGGACTCTAAACACACTAGTTATGCCCTACCAACACTCGGATCCAATCCTTGTAATCTTTAACACTTGAAACAAAGTGTTTTCATGTTCTAGGGTGTCCCAACTTAATTTATTTGTTATTAATTGGCTAATTAGTTATATATATTTTCATTATATGATAACGAGGATCGTGTGTGTGTACAAGTTGAATACTTATAGTTATTACATCAATCACATGTGATTAATAACTACAAAACCAATGATTTTACTACTATTCAAACTGTTTATCAAAGTTGTTTTACTTCAAACTGTTTTACAAACTATTTTACTTATCAAATACTTTTACTTAAACTTTGGTATACTTATTATAAGTTGCGTGCCCGTATATGTATAGTTATATAAGCAATGTTTAAAAGGCTTAGGAAGGCCGCACGCCCTATTTCCTTTTCCTCGATTTGGATGTGGTCTGGTGGGATATCGGGTAGCCGTCTGAAGGTCGTTTCAATATTAATTATATATCATGTGTACATATATAGTCATAAAAGTTCTTCCATGTTCATGCATACTAGTTACATCATTTGTAAGTAACCATCGGGGGAACACAGGATCATACTTATACTATTGTTAGATCAATAGGTCAGTTCATTCATGAGTCAATACTTATTACTATTAGAACATATACAACTATACTAGAAAGAAAACATATACAACTATACTAGAAAGTGAACATATACAACTATACTAGAAAGAGAACATATACAACTATACTAGAAGGAGAACATATACAACTATACTAGAAAGAGAACATATACAACGATACTAGTACGAGTAACATTACATTACATATACATGAATACATTAACCATTGTGATCTAAATCGGAGCATGACTTCAATGTCATGGCCCGTGTTGTAGCCAGAGTCTCTCAAAGGGAGAGTGTGAGTTTGCGTATAGATCTATATTGGATTGACTATCCTACACCTTGCTGCTAGCTAGAGCCGGACCTGCAGGTCTGCGGGTGCCAAACGTCAATTCATTTTACAACCTACATTTATCGTTGTTTATCCATTCGATAGTATGGTATGATTAATCACATGATACCTTAATATAAATTCGGTTTAAGGTAGTTAGTACAGTAGTAGTTCCTATAATACAACACTACAATACTACATTAATTTACCCTTTACATATTTAGTGATCTTTTCACTTAAACATAAATGTACAAACTATATTTTGAGAATGATAGTTACACTTGGGAAAATTACACACTTTTACAGTAAACGAACGTACAAAACAGTTACGCCTTGGAAGAAGGCTACTTTTAATAGAAAATATAGGTTTTTATAGGAGATTCAAACATTTACAAACACTTATAAACGTTTACAAAGTCATACTTATAACTATGTTCAAGCATTTTGATACAACCACCGACACTAAAATACTTATGAACTCACCAGCTTAAGGCTAATAAACTCTTTTAAAATAACTTGTATTCTCAGGTCATCAGTAGACAGGTACCGAGGCCAGCTGTTGAGAAGATGGAGCGCATTCAAGACTCATCTTATTATTTTGGTTTACATTTTTGGTGTCTATAACTGTACGGAACATGCTTGTATTAAAATTATATATATTTAATGCAATGGATGATGTTGTTTGCTTGTTTACTGTTATACTGTGTTGTGATACTTTACATGACGTCCTCCACCCCAGAACGTTTCCGCCGTTCTTGGTTTTGGGGTGTGACACATTTATGGATTAAAACAAGCATCTCGATGCTGGAACATTCATTTTATTGAGAAAATCAAAGAGTATGCTTTCATAAAAAATGAAGATGAATAGTGTGTTTTCAAGAAAACTAGTGGGTGCACTACCACATTCCTAGTTTTATATGTAGATGACATATTGCTCTTTGGAAATGACATTTTGAAAGGAGTTAAATCATATCTTAAGAAATATTTCTCAATGGAAGATTTAGGTGAAGCAACTTATATTGTTGGTATAAAGAATTATGGAGATAAATGAAGACGACTTAGAATTTTAAGTCAAAGTGCATACACTGATAAAATCTTGAAAATATTAAAGATAGAGAATTCTAAGAGACGATTCTCGCTAATACCACATGGAATTAAAATGAGCCTATATTAATGTAGAAAAGTAGAGTTAGAGAGAATAAATGGAATCACATATGCTTCTGTAGTGGGATCCATCTTGTATGCCATGTTATGTACAAGAACAAATATATTGTATAATTTGTGCATGATGAGTAGATACCAAAAAAATTTGGAAGAAGGTCATTGGATTGTTGTTAATAACATTTTAAAGTACTTACGAAGAAGTAGATAAATGTTCCTTATCTATGGAGGTTTGCAAGAAGATATTAGTGTAAAGTGTTATATAAATGCTACTTTCCAAACATATATAGATGATTCCAAATTGCAATGTGGTTTTGTCTTTATTATGAATGAACAGGAGGTTTCTTGGAAGAGCTATAAAAAAGTTTCATTCCACAATATAAAATAAAGTCAGAATACATTGCTGCTTCGGAAGCCGCATAAGAAGCATCCTGGATGAAGAAATTCTTTGAAGATCTAGGGGATACCCCTTCCATTCAGGATCCGCTAGAGATACTTTGTGAAAATGAATGTGCCATTGTGTTGGATAAGGAATCAAAATCTCATAAAATAACTAGGCGCATCGAACGAAGGTTCAACTACATTCACAATACAGTTGAATTATTCATAAAGTTCATACATATCAAAGCATGGTAGACCCATTCACGAAGCCACTACCACCAGTTAAGCGTGAGCATCACACTAGAGCTTTGGGGCTTTCTTATTCTAGGGAATGGATTCGATTTGGTTTTAATATTTTGGTGTTGGAACTTTATAAGAAACAATATTTTGATCCTTAAATAATACTAGTTATTTTGATTTAATATTTCTAGCATGTTTAAACCTTAAATAAAACTAGTTATTCTAAAAGATCCATAGTCGATCATATTTGTGGGAAAAAATATGAACAAAAAATAATATGAATTAGAGTGCTTGAATTTCACAAGATGAAATCTAGAAAATGGGTTGCTACCAAGTTAATAGGTACATGCTGATGAAGATGTATTGAACATGACCTACATTAAAACCGCTTCATGGATATTCGTCATGAGTGACTCTTGAACAAGGTAGTATCTTTGTATCCTTAGACCTGAGGTACATATTAGGGACTCAAGTGTAAGAAGTATTGTGCTTTAATGTGATTCTTCTATTCTCTTTAACTAGACAACCATAATTCCATCATTAGGTACAATATGATATGTATAAGAGGAATTTGTAGTTAAAGTGGGTTTTGTTCCTCTTGGTGTTGAGGGTCAAACAGCTAAGTCACCAGACAAATGTTGAACACCAAAGTAGAATGATTTTGATCCATGAATCATGTTTAACATTATGTCTGAAACAAAGAGGGATGATTGATACATCACCAAGGTACTTCGATTAAATCTATGCGCTCATGGAAAACGAAAGTTGTTGAATGACACTTCGTCATGCATTTTTTTTTTTTTTGGGGGGGGGGGGGAGTGAAATATTTCTAGACATTCACCACTATCTATATCATTTTTTGAATCAATTTTACGCAAGTGGGGAATTTTTTGTTCTATATGCTCAAGAATGATCATAAAAAAATGTTTTTAATAACATATAATCCTAGAGGGTCACACCAAAAACAAGTAGCGACATGAATTACTATTTTAGTATATGAGTTTTGTCACACCCCAAAACAAAGAATGGCGGAAACGTTCTAGGGTGGAGGACGTCATGTACAGTATCACAACACAGTATAATTGTAAACAAGCAAACAACATCACCCATTGCATTAAGTAGATAACTTTAATACAAGAGGGTTATGTAGTATATAAGACACCAAAACATAAATAAAAATATAAGATGAGTCTTGAATGCGTTCCATCTTCACAAAAGTTGTCATTGGTACCTATCTACTGATGACCTGAGAATACAAGTTATTTTGAAAGAGTTTATCAACATTAAAGCTCTTGAGTTCATAAGTATTTAGTGTCTATGTTTGTATCAAAATGTTTGAACCGTTGTTTGAAGTACGAGTTTGTAAACGTTTGTAGTAGAAGTATGTGAATGTTTGTAAGTGTTTGTAAAAGTTTATAACCCCTAGAAAATCATATATTTTCTACTAAAAGTAGCTTTCTACCAAGGTACAACTGTTTTGTATGTTTGTTTCTTGTAAAAGTGTGTAATGTTCCCAAGTATATCTATCATTATCAAAATATAGTTTGTATATTAATGTTTAAGTGAAGAAATCACCAAATAAATGCAAAGGGTAAATTAATGTAGTACTGTAGTGTTGTATTTTAGGAACTACTTCTGTACTATCTACCTTAAACCGGATTTATATTAAGGTATTATGTGACTAATTGTACCATACTATCGAATGGAAAACACGATAATGTAAGTCATCAAAAGGTATGACATTTGGCACCCGAAGACCGGCAGGTCCCGCTGTAGCTAGCAGCAAGGTGTAGGATAGTCAATCCAATATAGATCAATACGCAAACTCACACTCTCCCTCTAGGAGATTCTGTTTACAACTCGGGCCATGACAATGAAGGCATGCTCCGATACAGTGGATCACATTTATGTTATCGTGTACTTGTATGTTCTCATCATAGTATTGTGGTATATGTTCTCATCCTAGTATAGTTGTATATTTTCTCATAGTAATAAGTAATGACTCAGGAATGAACTGACTCTTATATGCTTCATTGAACTAGAAGTAGTAAGCAATATAACTCTAAACTATACCTATTATAGTTTATTAGTAACTTGTTTGTATGACTGAATGTACTGAACTGAGATAAAAGTCTTTATATCTATACATATATACGTAATATGTAGCTAAGGATTCAACGACACTTGGACAAACAATCGGGTACTTTAGTATACAAAAGTGAATTTGATAAAGATTTTGATATGTAAAATAGTTTGATAGACATTTTGAACTTATTTGTTTGGTAAAACAGTTTATAGTATGAAAAATCCATTGGTATACTAGTTATTAATCAAATGTGATTGATCTAATAACTCACATGGTTTAACTTGTATCCCCCCGTAGAGCATTTAAAAACATTTCAAAGCATTTCAAAGGTTGATTAAGGGGTATGAACTCACTTGATTGAAGTGGTTGTTCTGATGTAGTCGAGAGAAGAATCGAGCAGAACTTCGACTAGAGAGAGTTGAAATCTCTGGATTTTCTGGGATCTCGGGAGTGTAGGACTTCCTTCGAGACTCGAGTATGAAAAACCGGGGCTTCGAGAAGGCTTATCGAGGTAATCACGCAGAGTAACAACACTTAGATGGAAAGAGATGAGCACCAAACCCGACACCCTTAAACTTCTATTTATAGGGGTTGATTTGGGATCTCACGTAGTGAGTTTTGGATTGCTCACATTGTGAGGCTTAGTCAGCATGATCCTCTTCGACAAGTTAACGTGTTTGACACTCTAGAACCCATCAATCATGAGCTCATGTCGTGAGCATGGTTCCCTCACGTCGTGAGGCTAAGTTAGCCTCAGGTTTTGTGTCCCAAACTTGTAAAGTCTATAACTTTCGTGTACAAGCTCCGATTTCAATGGTCTTTATATGCACGCGTAGGTGTGAAAAGGCTCTATAAATCTCATTTAGACTCCGTCGGCTAATTTTGATTTTATTTTTAGTATATTATTTTTAACAGGCCGGGTCTGGAAAAGTCCGTTTAAATCCCATAACTCCTTCATATGATGTCTATTTTCGTCTGACTTTTTAATGTTGTACTCCTATTGTCGGGGTCTTCAACTTTCGTTCAGGTTGTGTCGGCTAAAGACCGTTCGATCGCTATTTCGAGTTTTTAGCTGTCTACTGTTAGGTATGAAACTTCAAAGATTCATAACTTCCTCATATGAAGTTAGATTTGGGCGTTCTTTTTATGTATGTTTGCGGTTTAATGATCTCTACGACTTTCATTTAGATACCTAAGGCTAAAAAGTATTTTATTGAAATTGTTCGTTTTATGCATAACAACGCTTTACCGGTAGCGTTATGAATCTTAGATTGGTCATAACTCCTTCGTTATAGCTCGGATTTTACTATTCTTTATATTTTTGGAAACCTTATCACGATATCTACCACATAGTGTACCCAAATAGAGCTTTTTGAACATTTCATTTTCGATGATATTCTTATTACTTTACAAAGAGGTTACAAGACTCAACTTTTAGTCATTACATTGACCTAAAATAACGGGTTGTCCCATCATCCCCCGTTAGACGGAATTTCGTCCCGAAATTAATTACAAAATCAGTGCCAATGGAATAGGGAAGAGACGCAGGTACTTTTGTTACATTTGATCTTCTCGCTCCCAAGTGAATTCAGGTCCTCGCTTAGCGTTCCAGCGAAACTTCACTATTGGTATGCGAATTTGTTTAGTTCATTTGATTACCCTATCCATGATCTCGACAGGTTCTTCCACGAAGTTTAGGCTCTCATTGATTTTGATCTCGTCGAGTGGAATTACAAGAGTCTCATTGGATAGAAACTTTTCAAGTTTGAGACGTTGAATGTAGAATGTATTTTACTGAGCTCGCGGGCTAGGTTGAGTTTGTAAGCGACAGGGCCGATTCTAGCTAGAATCTCGAAAGGAACTATGTATATTGGATTGAGCTTCCCACGCTTTCTAAAGCGTATCAAGCCCTTCTAGGGTGAGACTTTCAAAAGAACACGGTCTCCCAGCTAGAATTCTAAAGGCTTCCTTCTTTTTTCTGCGTAGCTTTTTGGTCGGTGTCTAGAGGCCTTCAATCGTTCACGAATCTGAACGATCTTCTCTATCATTTCCCGAATGATTTCCGAGCCGGTGAGAGTGCTGTCAGGAACTTGCCGTTTAGCTAGCTGGGTGTCACCCACCTTAGCCCAAAACAGAGGGCATCTGCACTTCCGACCATAAAGGGCTTCAAATGGAGCAACTTTGATGCTCGTGTGATAACTGTTATTGTAGGAAAAACCGAAAAGGGGTAAGTGAGTATCCCATGCTTTCCCAAAGTCGATCACATAGGCTCTCAACATATCTTCCAGTGTTTGGATAGTCCTCTCACTTTATCCGTCTGTCTAAGGATGGTAGGTTGTACTCATGTCCAGCCTTGTTCCTAGGGAACTTTGCAGTGACTGCCAAAATCTTGAAGTGAGCCTACTATCTCTGTCCGAGATAATGGATATAGGAACACCATGCAATCTTACAATTTCTCTAATGTATGTTCTTGTAAGCTTCTCCATCTTGTCTATTTCTTTGATAGGCAGGAACTGTGCAGACTTGGTTAATCTATCGACGATGACCCATATGGTATCAAGTCCACCCGTTATCTTGGGAAACTTGGTTATGAAATCCATAGTGATCTACTCAAACTTCCATTCAACATTCTCTGGTTGTTGCAGCAAACCGGAGGATTTCTGGTATTCGACCTTAACCTTTGCGCAAGTAAGGCATTTACTAACAAAGGTAGCAATCTCTACTTTCATGTTAGGCCACAAGTATAACTGCTTATGATCCAGATACATATTATCTGAACCTGCGTGAACGGAATACCGAGTGTTGTGTGCCTCGGTCATGACCAAGTCTCGGAGGCCACCATGCTTCGGTGTCCAGATCCAATCCATGAAATATAAAGCTCCTCCACCCTTAGCTTCTAAGTTCTTATCCATTCCTCTAAGGAATTCACCCGCCACGTTTTCAGGTTTCAAGGCTTCAAGTTGAGCCTCCTGAATTTGTGTAGACAAGTGTGAATGGATAGTTATTGTTAACGATTTGACCCTTCGACCAGAATATTCTTTCCGACTTAGGGCGACTGCTACTACGTTGGCTTTACCCAAATGATAACGAATTTCGCATTCGTAGTCATTGAGTAGGTTGACCCACCATCATTGTCTCATGTTGAGCTCCTTTGGATTGAATATGTGCTGTAAACTCTTGTGGTCTGTAAAGATCGTGCTTTTCGTACCATACAGATAGTCTCTCCAGATCTTCAGGGCAAACACAACTGCCCCCAGCTCAAGATCGTGTGTGGTGTAGTTGACTTCGCGTGTCTTCAGTTGTCTTGAGGCATAGCTAATGACCTTACCTCGTTGCATTAGAACACAACCGAGCCCTTGGTTGGATGCATCGCAGTATACAACGAAGTCTTCTATCCCTTCGGGGAAGGATAGTATCGGTGCAGTGCATAAGGCTCGCTTCAGCGTTTGAAATGATTTTTCTTGTTTCTCTTCCCAGTCAAAGGCCACTCCTTTCAGGGTCAGTGTAGTAAGAGGTTTCTCAATCCATGAGAAGTTCTGTGTGAACCTGCGGTAGTAGCCAGCGAGACCTAGAAATTTACGAATTTCTGTATGCGTCCTTGGTGCTGACTTGTTCTCAATGGATTTAATTTTGGATGGGTTCACGTGAATTCCCTCTTCTCTAACCACGTGTCCTAAGAATTCGACTCTTTGGATCCAAAATTCACATTTAGAGAACTTCGCATAAAGCTTCTCCATTCGTAAAGTTCCTAGAACTTGTCGTAGGTCATCACCATGCTCTTCCTAACTTCGAGAGTAGATCAGAATGTCATCAATGAAGACAATGACGAATTGATCAAAGTAAGGACGACATACTCTATTCATTAAGTCCATGAACGCTGCGGGTGCATTGGTTAATCCGAATCACATCACCACGAACTCGTAGTGTCCGTAACGAGTTCAGAAGGCTGTCTTTGGAACATCCTCCTCTAGCACTCGTAACTGGTGATATCTAGATCTTAGATCAATTTTGGAAAACTAACTCGCCCCTTGCAGTTGGTCAAATAAATCATCGATGCGAGGCAGAGGGTAATGATTTTTGACCGTCAGTTTGTTGAGTTCTTTATAGTCGATACACATACGGAATGATCCATCTTTCTTCTTAACGAACAAAACCGGTGCTCCCCAGGGTGAGAAGCTTGGTCTTATAAAGCCCTTGCCGAGCAGTTCGTTAAGTTGACCAGATAGTTCCTGCATCTCTGCTAGTGCTAATCGGTAGGGTGATTTGGGTACTGGGGTAGCTCCTTGGACTAAGCCGATTCTTAAATCGACTTGGCATTGTGCAGGTAATCATGGTAGTTCTTCAGGAAAGATGTCGGGAAAGTCGCTCACTACCGGAATGTTCTTTAGTTCCTTCCTTTCTAGTCTCGTATCGACAATGTGAGCAAGGAATGCACTATATTCCTTATGTAGATACTTCGATGCTTGAATACTTGAGATGATACGAAGACTCGTGCCTGGCTTATCGCCATAGATAATGAGAGTTTCGTTAGACGGAAGATTAAGGCATACGAATTTTTCTTAACACATAATGTCGGTACGATGAAGACTCAACCAATCCATGCCGATTATGACATCGAAACTTTTAATCGAGACAAGCATGCGGTTGATTGGAAATGAATGGCTATCTAGAGTTAGGGTACATCCTATGTATATGCTATTAGTGCTCTCAGTTTTCCCATTAGCCATTTCTACAGTGAATGGTTCCTTAAGTGTGCGTGGTTTTTGGTTAAGTAGGCAAGCAAATTTATGATTCAAGAAGCTTCTCTCCACTCCGCTATCAAACAATATGCATGCATAAGAGTTATCGAGGAGAAACGTACCAGTCACCACCGTAGGGTCAGCAACTGCTTCTTCGTGGCCTATATCCAAAACTCTTCCCGCTCCACCAGCATTTCTTGCTTTGGGGCAGTCCCTTTTGTAGTGGCCCACTTCGCCACATCCATAGCAAGCTTAGCCCACACCAGCGTCAGAAACTTAGGTGATCAGCCTTGCCGGAGACTTGCAGGAATGGACAGTGTGTCCTTTCTTGTTGCAGTTAGAGCACTGCATTTCACGGCAGGGTCCAATGTGGTGGAAGTTACATTTGTTGCACTTTGGAAAATTTCCCGCATACTGCCTTATTGGAGTAGCAGCGGTAGGTTCGATCGCAACATGAACCACCACGACTCTCTGCTTTTTAGAAGCTCTTTGTTTCTTGTTATCATCCCAAAATATGCGCTTACTGTCAGTGGATTTGGAGGGTTGTGAGATGGCCAGGTTGGTTGTTGATGATGGGGATGGGAAACCATGGTCGTTCAGTCGTTGTGCCAATCGTTTGGCACTGTCGAAGGTAGCAGAGTGTGAAGCTAAGCCATTTCCCTAATACGGAGACACCAGCCCCCAGATGTACCTTTCGATATTTTTCCCTTCGGTGGGAACCATGTTGGGACAGAGGGCCACCAGTTCACTAAACCTGGCGGTATACGCGACTTTATTGGAGCCCCTCATGGTTAGGCTCCACAGCTCCTGTTCCAACTTCTGGATCTCACCCCTCGGGCAGTACTCCTCAATCATGAGGTCTTTCATAGTTTCCCAACCCATGTCGTTTGCCACTACAAAAGTGAGTGACTTGACATGGCTGTTCTACCATGTCAGGGCTTTCTCCTCAAAGGTGCAAGAGGCAAACTTGACCTTACTCGCGACAGGGCAGGAACAAATTTCGAAGACCGACTCCGTCTTCTCGAACCATTTGCGAGAGGGAAATGACTCTGTCGGTTCCCTTGAAGGACTTTGGCTTGTAGTTAGTGAAGTCCTTGTAGGAGAACTCTCTCGAGCGCACAAGGAGTTCACCGTGAGTAGAGTTAACAGGGGTTCCACTTCTGTTGGCATCAGTGGAGTGATATTGAGCTATGGTCGTAGTCACAGCCGCATCCACTGCAGCATTCAGAGCTGTTGCACCGAATCGTGGAGGTGGTGGTATTGGAGTTGGGGTACTCGGAGGATTACACCTTGTTTATTTGCGAGGAGGCATCCTTCAACTATAAGTTCAAATGAAAGATGTACATGGTGGTTATAATCAATTGTAAGCATGGTGAGTGTGTTCCATGGGCTAAATCGCCATAGTCCAACAGTTGAATGGGTGTACGTTTGAGATAGCAGTATAGTAGAAGAGTAGGAAAAACACAAGAGTACAGATTTTTCCAATAGGTTAGATAACTGTCAATATTACTGGTATTACTGATGTAAGCAAGTTCGGGAAAAACGACCTAACAGTAGCTCTTACATCAAACCATATAAGGGAAAACGTTTGACAGCTTAGTAGACTAGATAGTGTACTGAAAGATAGTAATATTTTACAGACAAGTGCTTCATAGAGAACATATACGAAAGGCTATTCCTTAATCAAAAGAAAAGATGTGCTAGACATATTTTAATGGCGATGGGAATTCCTTGGGCAAACCCAAAGGTCGTCCATCTGATGAACCACTTCTGGGAGGTGTCGTTCATGAGCCCTCTGGCGAACTCGGAGTTCTATGACTTCAGTTCGGGAGGCAGCTAGCTGTTGCTGTAGAGTCTCATTAGTCCTTCTGGTCCTTTCCATTCCCTCTTCGAGATGGCGACTGCAGACCATGTTGACACCAATGTTGGCATCAATCTTCACTACTTAAACGATGGCTGCCCGACCTTGCTCCACATTCCGAGCAATCCTACGGACCAAGATGGGTAGGGCTCGATCAGCTGAGCCACCCTCGTTTATGTTGTAGAAGCTTCGGTCCCCATTGTAGGGTAAGGGTTGACCGTGTTCTTCACTCCATCAATTCAAGTTTGTTGCCTACAAGGGTGTGGGACCCTGAAACGTTGGTCGAGGGTTGATAACTGGGGCTTGACCTACTTGGGGTAGGTTGTTGACTTCTGGCTCGGAGTCAGATCCATCCGAGAAGACGTCTGTGTGATAATCATCCAAAGGGATTTGATGCTCATCATTGGACTACGCTTCAAACCATCCAGCTTTACCGTGGGGTGGAAAGCACGGGTCGTCATGATAATGGAATTCAGCCATGATATCTATGCGAGAAAAAGGGGTATAACAATCTTATATAAATAGACGTACTACCTAAGATAATTATAATATGATATGTATTAGTTATGTCAATACTTGTGTAGTGTATACCAGTTATATGAAATCAAAGTAGGATAGACCTTCGAATAGGTGGTCCTAACTCCAAATCCACAACCAAACAAGGACAAGAAGTAAAGCAAAGATCACAGATTCTGAGTCTATAACACCTAAATTTCATATAACCTTAGCGTACGCACTTAACGACTATTGACCTAGTTGATAAAGACATTTTTATGTTCCCAGATAAATGATTATAGTAACACAAAATACTCGTATAGTATTTTAAACTTAGGTTCTGCTCTAGTGCTTCCATTGTGGTAGTGTTGGTAACTTTTTAGACTTGTTGCCATATCACAACCATTCTAGGGCATATGCTACTCACTCCTCGGACCAACATAGCTAATCAGGCTATGCCACTCCGAAGACTGACCATATATCCTCGAGCTTACTTGTGATATTCAACAATCGTAATACTTTTGTATTTGCCATTTTGACACTGATTTTAGTATGAATGCAGTCATGTATACCTACTTAAATATTTTATTATTTAAAAGTATATACTCTTGGTTAGAGTGTTTTAATATCAATGTGTTTATAGGTAGTATATCTTTTATGGGTTGATATACTCAATTCACTATAAACAATGCTCTGATACCAATCTATCACACCCCAAAACCAAGAACGGCGGACACATTCTGGGGTGGAGGACGTCATGTACAGTATCACAACACAATATATAAGACAACAAGCAAACAACATCATCCATTGCATTAAATAGATAATTTTAATACAAGACTATTCTGTAGTATATAAGACAGCAAAACATAAATCAAAATAAAAGATGAGTCTAAATTGCGCTCTTTCTTCCCAATAGCTGTCATCGGTACCTATCTACTGATGACCTGAGAATACTAGTTATTTTGAAAGAGTTTATCAGCATTAAAGCTGGTAAGTTCAAAAGTATTTAGTGTCTATGTTTGTATCAAAATGTTTGCACCGTTGTTTGAAGTACGAGTTTGTAACGTTTGTAGTAGAAGTATGTGAATGTTTGTAAGTGTTTGTAAAAGTTTGTAACCCCTAGAAGATCCTATATTTTCTACTAAAAGTAGCCTTCTACCAAGGCACAATTTTTTTGTATGTATGTGTAACAACGCAAATTTTCAAATAAATTTTTCATTTAAAATAAAGTGATTTCATTCAACCAATAATATTTATTTCATGTTTCATATCAAATACATATGTAAAATCCCCAAGATCTCCAATAGCAGCAGTGTGTATGCATCATGTCGGCGCCTTCCCACGGTCCTCGCTAGTACCTGAAACACATACATAACAACTTGTAAGCATAAATGCTTAGTGAGTTCCCCAGTATACCACTTACACATATACGCCTTTCCAGGCCCAGACCTTCCGGTCCACAGTACAATGCCTTCCGCCCCATGTGACAATCGCCTTCCGGCCCATAAGATAATTGCCTTCCGGCCCATAACATAATTGCCTTACGGCCCATAACATATTGCCTTCCGGCCCGTAAACATTTTGCCTTCCGGCCCGTAAACATTTTGCCTTCCAGCCCATAAACATATATAACACATAATACATTTACTCTAACACATATAGCACATATATCATATATCATACCTGACCTTCCTGTCACATAATACATTGCCTTCCGGCCCATAGAAACATACATAGCATGCATAGCAACTATTCCTTTCAATTATAGCATATATATATATATAACACATAACATATCCGACCTTCCGGTCACACAGTCAAACCCTTCCGGGTACAGTATAGTGAGAAGACTCACCTCGTGGTAATGTAAGCTATCAACTCTTGAAACTACTTGCACTCGATCCGCCGATCTGCAGACTCCCTATAATACCATATACCCTTATTAATACTCTTATCATTCAAGACAACTGACCCTAAGAATTTACATGCAGGTCAACTCTGGTCAACGGTCAACTTGACCGGACTCGTCGAGTGCAAAGGCGACTCGGCGAGTCTAGACGTCCTCCCAAATTTTCCCTGTTGTTCTCCTTTCTACTCGTCGAGTATCCCTCTTGACTCGACGAGGTCCTCGTGGAAGAATCGCGGGGCCACCCCGACTCCACTCGCCGAGTCTAAAGAACAACTCGGCGAGTCCTAGTGAATCTTCAAGCTACTCGCCGAGTCTGCTCATCCGACTCGGCGAGTCCATGCCATGCAGTCGATCAACTGCTTCCTGAAACACGTATGATCCCGAAATACACACTTATGGGACTATCTGGACCTCTAAACATACTATTACTGGGGTATAAACACTTGGGTAACAATATAATAATCCATCTAATCATCAAATGGGTTCTATAAACCCTAACTCCATTTACACATCAATCACAGAAGAACGAAATCCGAGATATTACCTGTTTGATGCACTTTCTATGTCCCCAATCCTCAGAACGTGATTCTCTTGCTGTTCCTTTAGCTAAACCCTTCCTCTTCTTGTCTAACAAATCCTTCAAGGTTCCAATAGCCTTCACTCCTGCTCCAGATGCCCACAGACGTTTAGGTTATCCTCAATCGGCCAAAAGACGAGCAATGACGGCCTAAAAGATGTTATATACGATCCAGAACCAAACGGCTAGGGTTTCTGCTGAACAGCGTCGACTCGCCGAGTCCATTCTGGACTCGTCGAGTCCAGTCGCGAACCCGCGACCAAGTCTGTGGTCCTACTCGGCGAGTCTGGCTCCAACTCGCCGAGTCCCATCCAAAAATGCCCCAGATTAGATTTAAAGCAATACCTGAAATTCCGGGCTGTTACAACTCTCCCCCACTAGAACTAGACTTCGCCCTCGAAGTCTCACTCTGCAAATAACTCCGGATGTTGCTCCCGCATCTCACGCTCCGGATCCCAAGTCATCTCCGATCCTTTCCGATGTTGCCACTGAACCAACACCAGAGGTACTTCCTTGTTCCGCAGAACCTTGATCTTCCGATCCCTAATAGCTACCGGTCTCTCGGCGTAATTTAGGCTCGCATCCACCTGAATATCCTCTAACGGAACCACTGCCGATTCATCGGCTATACACTTCCTCAACTGTGATACGTGAAAGGTATTGTGAATCTGTCCCAACTCTGCTGGCAACTCCAACCGATAAGCTACCCGACCTACCCTTGCGATTACACGAAATGGACCTATGAACCGGGGCCCCAACTTGCTCCTCTTTCTGAACCGGATCACTCCCTTCCAAGGAGAAACCTTCAAGAGAACGAAGTCGCCAACCTGGAATTCTAGCTCCGACCGGCGTCTGTCCGCATAACTCTTCTGTCGGCTCTGGGAGGTCAATAACCTCTGCCTAACCTGCTGAATCTGCTCTGTCGTCTGAAGTACGATCTCTGTACTACCCATCACTCTCTGTTCCACCTCTCCCCAACAAATGGGAGTCCGACACCTCCTACCATACAACAACTCAAAAGGTGGCATACCAATGCTCGAATGATGGCTGTTGTTGTAGGAAAACTCTGCCAAAGGTAAATATGCATCCCAGCTACCCCCGAAGTCCAACACACACGCTCGAAGCATATCCTCCAATGTCTGAATCGTCCGCTCGCTCTGCCCGTCGGTCTGGGGATGGCATGCGGTACTAAAATGCAGTTTAGTACCCAGCTCCTCATGAAATTTCTTCCAGAACCTGGAAGTGAAACATGCATCGCGGTCTGAAACAATCAAGATCGGCACTCCATGCCGAGATACCACTTCTCTCACATCTAACTCCGCTAACTTCTCCGCTGATGAACTCTCACTGATGGCAAGGAAGTGTGCATCGTCAGTCTATCCACAATCACCCAAATTGCATCGACTCCTCTGGCAGTTCTCGGCAATTTGGTGATGAAATCCATAGTAATCTGTTCCCACTTCCACTCAGGAATCTCCAAAGGCTGCAACTTGCCATGCGGTCTCTGGTGCTCAGCTTTAACCCTACGGCAGGTCAAACACCTCTCAACGAACCACACGACGTCTCTCTTCATGCAAGGCCACCAATATTCCTTCCTCAAGTCTAAATACATCTTCATAGCACCGGGATGGATCGAGAATTTCGACCTATGAGCCTCCTCCATCAAAGTAGCACGCGTACCGCCCACGAATGGTACCCAAATCCGACCCTGAAACGTCAGAAGTCCTCGTCCATCCTTAGCGAACTCCGAAATTAACCCAACGACCCGCTCTTTCTTCTGCATCTCGGATCTCACAACCTCGGCCTGTGCCCCACGAATAGCATCCAATATCGGAGTCATCACCGTCAGTCTTAGACATACATCTCGCGATGGAGTGTTCTCCACCCTGCGGCTCAATGCATCGGCTACCACATTAGCCTTGCCCGGGTGGTACAGGATTTCACAATCATAATCCTTGACCACATCCAACCACCTCCTCTGACGCATATTTAGGTTGGGCTGATCCATCAAATACCTTAAACTCTTATGGTCTGTGTATATCGTACATCGAACCCCATACAGGTAGTGACGCCAAATCTTGAGGGCGAACACCACTGCCCCCAACTCTAAATCATGCGTGGGATATCTCGCCTCATGAGGCTTTAGCTGCCTCGATGCATAAGCTATCACGTGACCTCTCTGCATCAACACTGCACCCAGTCCCAAAATCGATGCGTCGCAATATACGACAAAATCTTCCATCCATTCCGGGAGAGCTAATACCGGGGCTTCGCACAGTCTCTGACGAAGTGTCTCGAAGGAAGTCTGCTGCTCGGGTCCCCATGAGAATGTAACACCCTTCCGGGTCAATCTGGTGAGCGGTACCGCGATCTTGGAGAAGTCCCTAATAAACCTCCGATAGTACCCCGCCAACCCAAGGAAACTTCTGATCTCGGAAGGTGACTTCGGTGCCTCCCAACTCATCACTGCTTCCACCTTGGCCGAATCGACCAATATCCCTGCCTGATTAACAACATGTCCAAGAAATTGGACCTCCCGCAACCAGAAGTCACATTTGGAGAATTTTGCATATAGCTTCTCCGACCTCAGTACCTCAAGGACCTCCCTCAAACGTCCCTCATGCTGCTCTCTAGTTCACGAATATACTAGGATGTCGTCGATAAATACAATCACAGACCGTTCCAGCATCGGCCTACATACCCTGTTCATGAGGTCCATGAACACTGCCGGGCATTGGTGAGCCCAAAAGGCATCACCACGAACTCGTAATGCCCATACCGCGTCCTGAATGCTGTCTTCTGGACGTCCTCATCCCGCACTCTTACCTGATGGTACCCTGATCTCAGATCGATCTTGGAAAACCAAGATGCCCCTTGCAACTGATCGAATAGATCATCGATCCTCGGTAACGGATAGCGGTTCTTGATCGTCACCTTGTTCAACTCCCGGTAATCAATACACATCCGGTGTGAACCATCCTTCTTCTTGACGAATAGAATCGGTGCTCCCCACGGCGAGCTACTCGGCCGAATAAATCCCTTCCCCAGCAACTCCTGGAGTTGCGAGGACAACTCTTGCATCTCTGGAGGTGCAAGACGATAAGGCACCTTCGCAATAGGCGCAGCCCCCGGAATCAGATCGATACCAAACTCCACTTGCCTCGCAGGAGGTACTCCCGGCAAATCCTCGGGAAAGACATCTGGAAACTCGTGCACCACTGGTACCTCCTCCACTGACCTCGGTCTCTCGGAAGCCTCCCGCGTATCCATCACATACGCCACAAAACCCTTACATCCCTGCTGTAGACATTGTCTCGCCCTAGCGGCCAAACAAAAAGCTGATCCCGAACGGGTACCCTCGCCATACACCATAAGAACTCCCCCACTAGGGTCTTCTATAGTCACCAGCTGGCGCTCACAGTCGATGACGGCGCTGAATCGGCTCAGCCAGTCCATGCCCACGATGACACAAACATCTCCCATCGCAATAGGAATTAGGTCAATCGGAAATGCAACCCCAAAAATCTCTAGCACGCATCCCCGAAGAACTTCCGTAGCATAAACCACCCTCTCGGCCGCTATAGAAACGCTCAGGGGCCGACTTAACGGCTCACGACTAATGCTGATATGCTGACTAAAAGCTAAAGATACAAAAGATCTACTCGCACCCGAATCAAATAACACAAGAGCAGGCATAGAGTTCACAAGAAAAGTACCTACACATATATTAACATAAGCATAACATTTCAACTTTAAATAAATACGCGAATTACAGTATACCTGCCACAACATCGGGTGCAACGCGGACCTCCTCCGCAGTCAGCTGAAAGGCTCTCCCGCGAGCCCTCGGAGCCTCGACCTTCGCCGGTCATGTCTCAGTAGTCCTGGTAGTAGGTGTAGATCCCTGACGAAGCTGCGGGCACTCAGCCTTCCGATGGCCTGTCTGGTTGCAATGAAAGCAAACCATAAACCCCTTAGGACAATCCCTGGCAATGTGTCCTTCCTTGCCACACTTGTAGCAACCACCCGCTCGACACGCCCCCTCATGAATCTTGCCGCACTTTCCGCAAATGCGGCCCTTCGAACCTCCCATCCTCGAATCAGCGGACTTGAACCGCTTGGTTGCCGGCTGCGACTGAGCCGGTCGCCGGTCCACCTGCCGAGACTCGGCCTCCTCCCTGGCCTGGGTCTCCAACTCGATCTCGCGCTTCCTGGCATTCGCCTGAAGCTCAGTGAAAGTACGATAGGTGGAGTTTGACACAAACTCCCGGATATCCCTCCTCAACATGCCCAAGTACCGGCTCATCCGTGACTGCTCTGTAGATACCAGCTCAGGGCAGAACATCGCCCTCTCATGAAACTTCCGTGTAACCACCGCAACGGAATCAGTACCCTGCTTAAGGGTCAAGAACTCCTGGATCAATCGTTCCCTCTCCACTGGGGGAACGTACTCGTCCCTAAACATCTCAGTAAACCTCTCCCATGTCACCGCTGAAATCTCCGCCTGAGTGAAGTTCGCCGTCACGAACTTCCACCAATCCTTCGCTCCCAGACGGAGCTGGTTCAAGGCGAACCGTACCCTCAGGTGCTCCGGGTATGAACAAGTGTAGAAGCACCCCTCAATATCAGCGATCCACCTCATCGCAGCAATCGGATCCTGCATCCCATCGAACTCAGGGGGTTTCGTGTTGCTGAATTCCCGGAACAGCAACGAATCGCCCCCTTGTGGCTTGGCAGCGGCCACAGCTGCGGTAGCGGCAGCGACTGCAGCTTCAGTCAGTGCGGCATACCTTTCCTCAAACTCCTCCATCAGGGTGGTCTTAATAGACCCAAACATCTCCGGGATCTCAACCCGAACCGCCGCAGCTACCTCCTCCTGAATCATCTGCCGAATCTCCTCGTCACTCATACCGCTCGAACTCGCTCAGTGGCGTGTCGTAAACATAATGTCTCTGAAATATAACATAAGATTATCAGAGACTCCATCAAGTACTATTGCACTCGATAACGCAACCCTACTCAATCTCCGACATCCACGGATTCTTACTTGGGTCGCCCACCGACCCGGTGTCTTCGGTAGTACGGGCCCAATACTACCGACCACACCGTATCAGCATTCGTCCCAAATCTTCCTCCCCAAACCCCGAATAGTGAGTACTCTACTTTTAGTATGCAATATCTACCTGCACGCTATCAAATATCTCATATCGGCAAACTCCCTAGACCAAGGCATCACCTATCATGAATACCTAGTCTTCTAGCATGCATAACAATTCATAATTCATTGCATAACATAACATTGTAAGGTATTCTGGGGATCTTTACCGTTCGGGCGCTGGCTGATCGTACACACTGCTCCTTTCTTGTTTACCACTTTACCATTTATAAAAGTTTATGCCTTTATTATTTTTAAAAGATCTTTCCTCAAATCCTCGGTTTGAGTTCAGTTACACCCGAAGGTACACCCGAATCCCTCAAACCAAGGCTCTAATACCAATTGTAACAACGCAAATTTTCAAATAAAATTTTCATTTAAAATAAAGTGATTTCATTCAACCAATAATATTTATTTCATGTTTCATATCAAATACATATGTAAAATCCCCAAGATCTCCAATAGCAGCAGTGTGTATGCATCATGCCGGCGCCTTCCCACGGTCCTCGCTAGTACCTGAAACACATACATAACAACTTGTAAGCATAAATGCTTAGTGAGTTCCCCAGTATACCACTTACACATATACGCCTTTCCAGGCCCGGACCTTCTGGTCCACAGTACAATGCCTTCCGGCCCATGTGACAATCGCCTTCCGGCCCATAAGATAATTGCCTTCCGACCCATAACATAATTGCCTTCCGGCCCATAACATATTGCCTTCCGGCCCGTAAACATTTTGCCTTCCGGCCCGTAAACATTTTGCCTTCCGGCCCATAAACATATATAACACATAATACATTTACTCTAATACATATAGCACATATATCATATATCATACCTGACCTTCCTGTCACATAATACATTGCCTTCCGGCCCATAGAAACGTACATAGCATGCATAGCAACTATTCCTTTCAATTATATCATATATATATATATATATATATATATATATATATATATATATAACACATAACATATCCGACCTTTCGGTCACACAGTCAAACCCTTCCGGGTACAGTATAGTGAGAAGACTCACCTCGTGGTAATGTAAGCTATCAACTCTTGAAACTACTCGCACTCGATCCGCCGATCTGCAGACTCCCTATAATACCATATACCCTTATTAATACTCTTATCATTCAAGACAACTAACCCTAAGAATTTACATGCAGGTCAACTCTGGTCAACGGTCAACTTGACCGGACTTGTCGAGTGCAAAGGCGACTCGGCGAGTCTAGACGTCCTCCCCAATTTTCCCTGTTGTTCTCCTTTCTACTCGTCGAGTATCCCTCTTGACTCGACGAGGTCCTCGTGGAAGAATCGCGGGGCCACCCCGACTCCACTCGCCGAGTCTGAAGAACAACTCGGCGAGTCCCAGTGAATCTTCAAGCTACTCGCCGAGTCTGCTCATCCGACTCGGCGAGTCCATGCCATGCAGTCGATCAACTGCTTCCTGAAACACGTATGATCCCGAAATACACACTTATGGGACTATCTGGACCTCTAAACATCCTATTACTGGGGTATAAACACTTGGGTAACAACATAATAATCCATCTAATCATCAAATGGGTTCTATAAACCCTAACTCCATTTACACATCAATCACAGAAGAACGAAATCCGAGATATTACCTGTTTGATGCACTTTCTGTGTCCCCAATCCTCAGAACGTGATTCTCTTGCTGTTCCTTTAGCTAAACCCTTCCTCTTCTTGTCTAACAAATCCTTCAAGGTTCCAATAGCCTTCACTCCTGCTCCAGATGCCCACAGACGTTTACGTTATCCTCAATCGGCCAAAAGACGAGCAATGACGACCTAAAAGACGTATGTTTCTTACTCGCGAACCCGCGACCAAGTCTGTGGTCCTACTCGGTGAGTCTGGCTCCAACTCGCCGAGTCCCATCCAAAAATGCCCCAGATTAGATTTAAAGCAATACCTGAAATTCCGGGCTGTTACAGTATGTTTCTTGTAAAAGTGTCTAATGTTCCCAAGTATAACTATCATTATCAGAATATAGTTTGTACATCAATGTTTAAGTGAGGTAATCACCAAATAAATGTAAAGGGTAAATTAATGTAGTACGATAGTGTTGTATTTTAGGAACTACTTCTGTACTATCTACCTTAAACCGGATTTATATCAACGTATTATGTGATTAATTGTACAATACTATCGACTGGAAAACACGACAATGTAAGTCGTCAAAAGGTATGACATTTGGCACCCGAAGACCTGCAGGTCCTGCTGTAGCTCGCAGTAAGGTGTAGGATAGTCAATCTAGTATAGATCAATATCCAAACTCACGCTCTCCCTCCAGGAGATTCTGGTTACAACTCGGGCCATGACAATGAAGGCATGCTCTGATACAGTGGCTCACATTTATGTTATCGTATACTTGTATGTTCTCATCATAATATCATTTTATATGTTGTCATCCTAGTATAGTTGTATATATTCTCATAGTAGTAAGTAATGCCTCATGAATGAACTTACTCTTGTATGCTTCATTGAACTAGAAGTAGTAAGTAGTATAACTCTAAACTATACCTATTATAGTTTATTAGTAACTTGTTTGTATGACTGAGTGTACTGAACTGAGATAAAAGTTTTTATATCTATACATATATACATAATATGTAACTAAGGATTCAACGACACTCAGACAAACAACCGGCTACTTTAAGACCGTAACCAAACAAGGACAGGAAGTAAAGTAGGTTATCTCTCCTAAGTCCTTCAAACCTTATTTATATAACTATATATGTAGTAGATATGGTTTTAACAATATATAAATTTGGAAACTGTAAAAGAAAGGTTTAGTATACAAAACTGAATTTGATAAAGAGTTTGACATGTAAAATAGTTTGAAAGATAGTTTGAAGTCATTTGTTTAGTAAAACAGTTTACAGTATGAAAAATCCATTGGTATACTAGTTATTAATCACATGTGATTGATCTAATACCTAACATGGTTCAACTTGTATCCCCCCATAAAGCACTTAAAAACATTTAAAAGCATTTCAAAGGTTTATTAAGGGGTAGGAACTCACTTGATTGAAGTGGTTGTTCTGAAGTAGTCGAGAGAAGAATCGAGCAGAAATTCGACTAGAGAGAGTTGAAATCTCTAGATTTTCAGGGATCTTGGGAGTGTAGAACTTCCTTCGGGACTCGAGTATGAAAAACCGGGGCTTCGGGAAGGCTTATCGAGGTAATCACGCAGAGTAACGACACTTAGATGGAAATAGATGAGCACCAAACCCGATACCCTTAAACTTCTATTTATAGGGGCTGATTTGGGATCTCACGTCGTGAGTTTTGGATTGCTCACGTTGTGAGGCTTAGTCAGCATGATCGCCTTCGACGAGTTAATGTGTTTGACATTCTGGAACCTATCAATCACGAGCTCACTTCGTGATCATGGTTCCCTTAAGTCGTGAGGCTGAGTTAGCCTTGGGTTTTTTGTCCAGAACTTGTAAAGTCTGTAACTTTCGCGTACGGACTCCGATTTCAACGTTCTTTATATGCATGCGTAGGTGTGAAAAGGCTCTACAACCCTCGTTTATACTCGGTTGGCTAGTTTTGAATGTATTTTTATTATATATTTTTAACAGGCCGGGCCTGGAAAAGTCTGTTTAAATCCCATAACTCCTTCATATGATGTCTATTTTCATCAAAATTTTTAATGTTGTACTCCTATTATCGGGGTCTTCAACTTTCGTTCAGGTTGTGTCGGCTAAAGACCGCTTGATCTCTATTTTGAGTTTTTATTGAAATTTTCATTTTATGCTTAACAGCGCTTTGCCAGCAGCATTATAAATATTAGATTGGTCATAACTTCTTCGTTATTGCTCGGATTTTAGTGTTCTTTATATTTTTGGAAACGTTATCACGATATCTACCACATAGTGTACCCAAACAGAGCTTTTTGAACATTTCATTTTCGATGATATTCTTATTACTTTACAAAGAGGTTACAAGACTCGACTTTTAGTCATTACATTGACCTGAAATAACGGGTTGTCACAAGTTAGGTTCATATTAAAATATTATTACTCTTGAATTTTTTATTACATGATAACAACAACAACAACAAGAATAATAATAATAATAATAATAATAATAATAATAATAATAATAATAATAATAATAATAATAAACGTGATTCATAAGTGTATGAATTGTTATAACTTTGGTACTTATATTGTTTAGTTATTAAATGACTTGATTTGTGAAAAAATTGTTTATTTAATTCAAATAATTGAATTAAATAAATAAAACTAACAAGTCTATGTAAATATATTTGGGAATCTTTGTAAAATATAAAAACTAGTTTTATAAAAATGACTTGGAGTATTAAATAGGACAGAGATTCTGTGTTTGACTAACTCTTCATTCTCTCTCATAATTTCATGTATAATCACCTACAACCACCTTTATGTGTGCTCCAATGCATGTAAAGGCTTTTGTGTAACTCATGATCGAATTTTGCATGTGTGTGACAATTAAAAAGAGTGAACGACTTTCATTTCTTCTAATGCTCTTGCATAAAGAGAAAAAAGATACTCTTTTAAATACCAAAAAAATTTGTTCTTGGTTGTTTAAGCTTAAGAGGTTGTGTTATGAAGAGTTGAACTATCATTGATCAAGTGTTAGAGATTGATCGTGGATATATATATATATATATATATATATATATATATATATATATATATATATATATGTATGTATATATATATATGTGTGTGTGTGTATGTGTATGTATGATGTGCATAAACTAGCCATAGACCTCTTGTGATGTGTCTATGTTTATTTGTAAAAATGGTTGTAATATTTATTTATTCATATGGTATGCAATTATTAAATCGATAGTTTTATTTTGTTTATTTCTGTCACACCACGCTAAAGCGGAAACGCAAGGTATGACAGCGATAACGGTTTCATTGCAAAAGATAAAGATACATCACCATAGCAGTATTTAAAAGTTTACAACCCATAGCTTCAAAAGAAACAAAATACAAGTTTTTCAAAATAACATTGTTCAAAATATAACTTCATAATAGCTTCAACACGATGCAACATGCTCTATGATGATGAATCTTTACATCCACTTACTAATTATTTTCTGAAAAAGCATGTAAAACGAGTGTCAATTATGAAAATAGTTGGTGAGTTCACAAGTTTATAAAATAAAGCGTACAACAAGGCTTTCGTAAATACAAGTACATTGCTTTAATGATAAACAAGTTGATTGCTATTATGGAATACAAGTTTATTGCTATAACGAGAAACGAGTTTGTATGTGTATGAGCAAACAATGAGTCTCAACCAAACCTATGACTGAAGCCCTATCGAGATCTATGCTTATCGTTTCATAGATGAATATGGTATCATGCACTCCAGCGATTCGGGCGAGTGAGGAGTTGTCAATTTCTAATAGCGCTATCCATAATAAACATTGGTTCAAGGAGTTAATGGTTAGAGATAAGGGAAGGGCCTTAGTACGATAAGTTCTCATGTTCCGTGTTGCATAAACATACATAAAGAAACATAGCAATACAATAGCAATCATGTTTGATAATAATCAATTTAAATACAACATACAAACAGTAGTTTTTCTGGGCAAGCTTTCCACCCCAAAACATAAAAACCGAAAATAGGGGAGTGCGTGAATACTCACGATGTTTCCTGTAGGCACAAGCGGTACTTCGGGATGCACCAACGTCTTACTACCGGGATCCTACGACATCAAACACACACACTAGTCAGTTTCCATGTCGAAATCTAATGCTAATATACTAAACTCTACATATAGGGAAATGCCAATTTATGTTTTAGTATTGGATTTTATATCAATTGGTTACACTTTTGCTGAAATATTGAAATTTTACAGGTCGTGCGATTAATTACAACGTTGGAAGGTTAATTTTCCAAATTTTAAGTCTCTATAACAACATAAATTCACAAAAAAATAGCATTCGAGGGATAAAAATTCTCAAACTTTTTATTTAACTGTTATTACACAATACTAAGCTGGGAAAAATATAAAAATGGATTTCCAAGCTGTTTAATTATATTTTATGATTTATGAGCATTTATTGCAATAAAAATTGAAATAAATAGAAAACAGTTTCCAAAATTACCAAAACTTTTTATTTAATTGTTATTATATATAAATAGGCTGGAAAAAGTATAAAAGATATTTTTCAATGGGGATTTCTATTTTTCCTTGTTTTATTCCTTTTAAATAGTCGTAAATTAAAGAAATAATATTAAACAGTTAAAATAAATCACCATAAATTTTTGTAACATCATCTACAGTATCAATAACCTGGGAAAAATATCAAAAGTGATTTTCATAATGTATAAGTTGGTTTTGGGTATTTATGTGTATTTAAGTGTATTTTAGTGCAATTAACTTTAGAAAATAAGAGAAAAATAGTTTACAGTAGAGAAAAATCCTCAAAATTTTTATGTAGCCTCCTACTGTATAATACGATATCCTGGTAATTTTTCATGAATTTTGGATAATCAGAACTATTTTTCCCATTTTTAGACCATTATAATTACCAAAAATTGGGAAAAATAGTAAGGCATGATTAAAAATCTTGAAGCTATTTTCTGGAGTCACGATTCATAGGTAAGGTATGCGAAAATTGTTAGATACAATTTTCACATCCTCTAAAGTGGTTTTGTAATTTATCATGTCCTAAACAAAAGAAAATTAGAAATCGTATTAAACAGTAACAAAAATTGCTAAGATTTGGTGAGGGGTCATTATTCCCCATAAGGATCATCCATGAATTTATTCAGAATTTATTGACCTCTGGAAGTATTTTATGTGATTTATGCCTTTGGTTTTAGCAATGATTTTAATAAATCAAGCAAATAATAAAAGCTCTTGAAATTTTCCAGATTATCTCATGCATGTGAGGGCTTTCAAAAGGAAAACTTTTGGAAATTTATTCAGAAGAGAAATGAGGGTAATCAATCTAAACAAATTAAGAATGGTTGCATGCAATGATGCATCAAATGTAGATGTGGCTGAAGTTCATGAATTTGTGTAGCCCATTCAGTGAGGTTTTAAGCCATGAAACTTCAGCCATCATTCACTAAATATGTTAAGTTTCTAAGGTATTTTTCCTAAGATTTATGGTTGGGTTGAAGGCCATTGATCATGCAAGACAAAAATAGTGATCATCGAAAAAGAGCTGTATGCGAAACCATTTTGTAAAAATTGCCTAAAATCGGATATTTAATATTTTACAGTGAGACCAGTTGGGTTTGAAATTTAACTTGTGTAAATATCCAATACAAAAAAAAATATCATGTTTTGGTTAATAAATGACCGAGTTATGGCTGTTCAAAGTAGAACAAAGTAATCTGGCAGATTGCATGTTTGTTTTTGTGCATTATTAGGGTATTTTGACAAGAACATCATGCATGCCTTTGGTAAGGTCCGATTTCTAGCACATGCATGGAATGAATGAGCATCCAAGATGTACTAGAAATGGTTTAAATGCTTTTGGTCATGCATGAACATAAAAGAAATGGAGAAGAACATGAAATATTAGATTTTGATGTCACATGATCATATGTGCATGTTTTTCACTCCTTGCATGCGTTTGATCCCGGATTTTCACCATTTCAAACACATGCATTGTGTTATGGTGAGAATCTACAAACCACAAGGGGAGAATAAAGATTTCTAGCCATGGAAAGGCATAGAATCCGAAAAGTAGAGAAGATTAAGAAGAAAAAGAGGTTTAACCATGAAACTGTGGAAGAAGATGTTGCTTACCTTGGTTTTGACCTTGACAGAAGTAAGAATACTTCAAGGGCTTCAAAATCTGGAAATTTTGCAGAGGATTGAGAGGATTTTCGTGAGTTTAGAGAGAGGGAAGAAGAGAGTGAAGTGTGTGAAGGGTGGAGTGTAAGAGAGTGAAGAGAGAAGAGGTGGAGTGAGGGTTTTGGCTTAATGATTGAGTTTTGGGAAAGAGAGAGGGCATGGGGAGAGGTGATGGCCGGTTTTTTTGCATGCATTAAGCCTCCTCTCTCCAATTTTTAAACTTTATAAAAATTCCCTCCTATATTTTATAAAAACCCAAATTTTATAAAAGTACTTATTAAGTAATTTTGGATTTATTTAAAATCTTGTTTTCAACAATTAAATTATGATTAATACTTGTAATTTATATTTCTGTTTCATTGGTATAATCCATAATTTGATTAATAAAATTTGATATTAGGAAGTTTATAGCTAAATTTTATAAAGTTTTTAAGCTTTAAGATTTATAAATTTGGATTTTTGGCTCTTTAGGGGTTTTGGAATATTGTTTGATATTCAACAACATGTTGAAGTATAATTATAATGTTTTAATTTATTTTTAGAGTTTTATACCCTATTTCAATTATAACAAAGCTTGAAGCTTTATTCTAATTATAGTATTGACATTTCCTATTGTAGCTAAGCAACTTACTAGAATTGTAAGTATCAAGTATATTAGTCATAAACCTTAGTTGGATCCTAGTTTATGCAAGATTTTTTACCTAATTTATACTACTAGGTCATGGCATGTTGTGCATGAATGGTTTTTATAAAGATTCATGAGTCCGAGAATGACATGAATTGACAGTTGTCACAGTATCCCCCACTTAAAAAGAATTTCGTCCCGAAATTCATTCTATGTCATCGTTTGTCGTCGCAAGGGAAAAGTTGTGGATACTTTTCCTTCATGAAGTCCTCACGCTCTCAGGTGTACTCCGACCCATGTTTTGAGTTCCATCGAACTTTCACAATCGGGATCTTACTCCGCTTAAGTTGTTTTACCTCCCTGTCAAGGATTTCTATCGGTTCCTCAACGAAGTTCAGCTTATCATTGATTTTAATTTCCTCCAGGGGTACTATCAATGCTTCGTCGGCTAGATATTTCTTAAGGTTGGAGACGTGGAATGTGTCGTGAATGGCGCTTAACTCTTGGGGCAATTGAAGTTTATACGCCACCGGACCAATCCTTTCAATGATTTCGAAGGGTCCAACATATCTCGGGCTTAGTTTTCCTTTCTTACCAAAACGTACAAGCCCTTTCCAAGGCGACACTTTTAAGAGTACCTTGTCTCCTACTTGGAATTCTAATGGTTTTCGACGATTATCCGCATAACTTTTCTGACGATCTCTAGCAGTTTTAAGCCTATCCTTGATGATAGCAATCTTGTCAGATGTTTTTTGGATAAGTTCGAGTCTAGTCAACTGTCTGTCTCCAATTTCTGTCCAACATAAGGGCGAACGACACTTGCGTCCATACAATGCTTCATATGGAGCGCATTAGATACTCGTGTGGTAACTGTTATTGTAGGAAAACTCAACTAGAGGCAAATGAGTATCCCAATTTCCTTTGAACTCAATGACACATGCTCGTAACATGTCTTCCAGTGTTTGTATTATTCTCTCTGTCTGCCCATCTGTCTGAGGGTGGTAAGCTGTGCTCAAATCTTTCTTGGTTCCTAGTGCCCTCTGTAACATCCACCAAAATCGAGATGTAAAATGACTATCTCTATCAGAAATGATAGATAAGGGTACACCATGCAGAGGAACAATTTTGTCGATGTAGATTTGGGCCAATTTTTCCATCTTGAAATCTTCTCGAATAGGGAGAAAGTGAGCAGATTTCGTCAGTCGATCCACTATGACCCCAATTGAGTCATGACATTTAGTAGTTCTAGGAAGTTTGGTAACAAAGTCCATAGATATTTGCTCCCATTTCCATTGGGGAATTTCAGGTTGTTGCAACAGCTCGAATGGTTTTTGATGTTCAGCTTTGACTATTGAGCATGTCAGACACTTCCCAACATACAAGGCAATATCCTTTTTCATTCCAGGCCACCAATAGTACTCTTTAAGATCCTTGTACATCTTATCCGCTCCAGGGTGGATTGAGTATTTAGATCGATGAGACTCCTCTAGTACCATGTCTCTCAGGTTGTTAACCCTTGGAATGCAGACCCTGTCCTTAAAATAATGAACTCCATCAGGTTTGGTTTCAAATCTTTCTTCCAAACCATGTAAAGTCTCGTCTAGAAGATTTCCCTTGAATAATGCTTTCTCATGGGCATCAATGATTTGAGATTTCAAGCTTGTCTGAATTACCATTCCCAAAGCTCTCACACAGGAAAGTTTCACTCTTTGTTTCCTACTAAGAGCATCGGCTACTACGTTAGCTTTACCTGGGTGATATCGTATCTCACAATCATAATCACTAAACAACTCTATCCATCTCCTCTGCCGCATGTTTAACATTTTCTGATCTAGGATATGCTGAAGGCTTTTGTGATCGGTATAAATGGTGCACTTGGTTCCGTACAAATAATGCATCCATATCTTAAGGGCGAAAACTATTGCTCCAAGTTCTAGATCATGGGTGGTATAATTCTTCTCATGCGGTTTGAGTTATCTGGAAGCATACGCAATGACCTTATCTTTTTGCATTAACACACATCCTAACCCTTGATGAGACGCATCACAATACACCACAAAGTTTTCTGATCCTTCTGGTAAAGCCAGAATTGGTGCATTGCACAGCTTGTTTTTCAGGATTTGAAACGCCTCTTCGTGTTTCTCTTCACAGAGAAACTTTCTATCCTTTTGGGTCAAATATGTTAATGGTTGAGCAATCCTATAGAAATTCTCAATGAAGCGTCTGTAGTACCCAGCTAATCCTAAGAATTGTCGTATTTCTGTCGGGGTTTTGGGGGCTTCCCATTTCTTGATTGCCTCAATCTTAGCTGGATCTACATGAATTCCTCTTTCGCCGATCACATGACCAAGAAAATGTACTTCCCGAATCCAAAATTCACACTTAGTGAATTTGGCATACAATTTCTGCTCCTTCAACAACTCCAACACTAGCTTTAGATGTCTATTGTGATCTTCTTTGGTTTGCGAGTAAACAAGTATGTCATCGACAAATACAATTACAAACTTGTCTAGGTATGGTCTACAGACCCTATTCATCAAATCCATGAATACAACGGGTGTGTTCGTTAGTCCAAAATGCATGACTAAGAACTCATAATGTCCATAACGGGTTCTAAATGTTGTTTTGTGAATGTCCTCTTCGTGAATTCTTAGTTGATGATACCCTGACCGAAGGTCGATTTTTGAGAAGTAGGAAGCGCCCTGCAACTGATCGAACAATTCATCTATTCTAGGGAGGGGATATCGATTCTTGATTGTCATCTTGTTCAGTTCTCTGTAATCAATACACATTCGGAACGAACCATCTTTCTTTTTGACGAATAACACTGGGGCTCCCCAAGGTGAAGAACTTGGTCGAATAAACCCTTTGTCTAGAAGTTCTTGAAGTTGTCCGGATAGTTCTTGCATCTCGGATGGTGCAAGGCGATATGGTGCTTTTGCTACCAGTGCCGCTCCGGGAATTAAGTCTATCCGAAATTCGACCTGTCTATAAGGGGGTAGACCGGGCAATTCCTCCGGAAATACTTCGGGATAGTTTTGAACCATCGGAATCTCCTTGAGTTGCTTAGCTTCTGGTTCTCTTTCTAGCACGTGGGCCATGAATGCAATACAATTCTTCTTCAGGTACTTGTGAATCTTCATGCTTGATACTATGTTTAAACTTCTTCCTGGCTTCTCACCGTGTATGATAAGGGTTTCTCCATTAGGGAGAGGCACTCTAATGACTTTCTCGTAAAAACCAATGTTTGCTCTATTTTTGGATAACCAATCCATTCCCACTATCACATCAAAACTACCTAGCTCTATGGGAATTAGGTCAATGCTAAAGAGTTTATCAGCTAAGTTCAGAGTATAACCAGGAATTATATCACTAGCCCTAATTTCATACCGATCAGCAAGTTCAATAGCATAAGCATTCCTCATCTTTACCGATTTCAAGCTAATTAACTGTCTAAATGCTAAAGAAACAAAACTCGTATCTGCTCCCGCATCGAATATTACTGATGCAAAATGGTTGTTCAGGAGAAACGTACTTGTTATCACTTCAGGGTTCTGATGAGCTTCTTCTACACCAATCACAAAGGCTACACCTCTTGTCCATCGAACTTGATTTCCTTGGAAGTTTTGCCTGGCTTGGCCTTGTCCATTGTTACCAGGTCCATTGTTCAGTTTGGGACATGCTCTACGGAGATGATCAGTACTCCCGCACTCGTAACATGTCCCTTTTCCCTCCTTATTCACCTTAGAATACTTCGAGTAATGGCCTGTTTGCTTACAGTTTTGGCACACTGGGCAAGCTCCCTTGTGATGGAAGTTACACTTATTGCACTTTAGAAGCGGCCCTAAGTACTGCTTTCGCTCCTGCACTTCCTGTTCTTGAGTTTTCACTGGTTCTTGCTCCTGGGCTCTTATCATGAAGTTTCTTGAGACTTTTTGCTTCCTCCCTGACTTGCCTCCCTGCTTCTTCTCTCCCTGGTCGGCTGGCTTCCTCTTGCTACTAGAGCTTTCCTTTGTCGATGCTCCCATCCTTATCACATCATTGGTTAGTCGATTTGCTAGACTTACTGCACTCTGAATGGTAGTTGGGTTTGCTGAGGTAACCATTCCCCGAATCTCTGGTGCCAGACCCCAAATGTATCGATCTATCCGTTTCTCCTCAGGAGTAACCATGTGAGGTACCAGTTTTGCTAGTTCATGAAATCGGATTGTGAACTTATCTATTTGTGTTCCAACCATAGAATGGTTCCAGAATTCAGATTCAAGCTTCTGAAGTTCATCCTTGGGACAATACTCCTCTATCAGTAGTTTCTTTAGGTCTTCCCAAGTTAGCTGGTATGCCGCTGTATGGCCTCGGGTTTGCACTTGGGTATTCCACCAGGTCAATGCCTTTTCTTGGAGTAGGCAAGATGCATACTCAACTTTGTTGTGCTCGCGGCATTTGCTAATGTGAAGGACTGACACCATGCTGTCAATCCATTTCAGCAACCCGATCGCACCTTCTTTTCCATGGAATTCCTTAGGTTTACAAGCCATAAAGGACTTGTAGTTGCATTGTCCTTCATTGTTTCCCTGGTTTCCTCCACTACTTCCTTGGTTAGCATTAAGTCCTACAGTTACTTGAGTAACAATGTTTGGGATTGCTTGCATGAGTTGTTGTGCTACAACTTGAGCAACATCGGGTGTTTCGTTTTGTGGGCGCCCGCGACTACGCCTTCCTGCCATGGTTCTATGACATAGGAGAAGAAATACGTATAAATACATAAAATAATGTATAATATGTAGTTCACTACTATTTTGAAAACCGTAAGTGTTGTCAAATCATTGGTTTGCATTAATACTAGGCATATAGATTTTTGAAAGAAAAGAAAAGAAAAATCTCTTTTTATTCAACCATTTATCAAATAAAGTTTAGGGTTTGACCTCATAGTAAAAGTTTTCAAACATAAAATAAAATTCTTCATTACCATTTGAGATAATCTCAAAACCAAACCAATACATCAATCCCAAAATAAAGTTTTAAATGTTTTTCCCAAAAGACACCCAACATTGGTTTTCATTTCATAACAAACTAAAATAAAATACTGAAATCAGAACCAAAAGCCAATCGCTATCCCAACAAGAAGCATCAACACCACAATCAGGAACAGCCCACCAAACACATAATATGTTGTTATCGCATGACCTGCCTCTCGTCTAGCAGCACTAGCAGTGTTAGCAGTCTCCATCGAATGCTGATACAAGATTTCCATCCCTGTCATCACTTCGTTCAATACCTCCTGTTGCCCGGCTATTACAGCGAGGCTGTGGTGCAGATCTGCTTCCATCGAATACATCCTCCGGGACTCCTCCGGGGTCATACCTGGCTGCCTGAAAGGTATCCCTATGACTCGCTGTGGTGGTGGTGCTCTCGGTCCTGCAACGCTAGGTCCTGTCGTGCCATGTCCTGCTGTGCTGGCGGGTATCCTTCCTGGAATGGGAACACTCTTCCTCGCCGTCCTCCGAATGCGGAGTCCATAAAGCGGTGGCTGTGGCAACACCGATGTAGGTGATGCCTTGCGTCGTTGACTCGGGGCGTTGTCATTGCTGATCTCCACCGAGTTCCCAGTATCTTCTATATCCTCTGATGGGTCTTCTTCTACCAAGGCGGGGGGATTACGTCTAGGGATAACAGTGACGTAGCCGGATTCATCGGATGAGGAGGTAGTGCGGGAAGATGACGATGTTGACATAGTGGACTGTGACATAGTTTCAATGAGCTATGAAATAAATGACAATGCATGCCTATAATATGCAATGCTTACACACACCAAAATTAACCTTTTGAATTTTTGAAATAAAGTTTTCTCAAATATTTTTGTTGAGCATATTCCCATTATAATTAGCTTAGGCTTTGTATAAATCTTTCCTTAATTAAACATAGGTGATCAGGCTATGTTTAATCGAGGTCCAATAATACAACTCCCGACCTAATTATACTAGTAATATGTTTGATGTAAAAAGAATTTCTTTGTTAGTTTTAGTTATAGGTTGTGTTTTCTTAAAGAAAAACCGATGTTCTCTATAACATTAGCTCTGATACCACTTCTGTCACACCCCGCTAAAGCGAAAACGCAAGGTATGACAGCGATAACGGTTTCAATGCAAAAGATAAAGATACATCACCAAAGCAGTATTTAAAAGTTTACAGCCCATAGCTTCAAAAGAAACAAAATACAAGTTTTTCAAAATAACATTGTTCAAAATATAACTTCATAATAGCTTCAACACGATGCAGCATGCTCTATGATGATGAATCTTTACATCCACTTACTAATTATTTCCTGAAAAAGCATGTAAAACAAGCGTCAACTATGAAAATAGTTGATGAGTTCACAAGTTTATAAAATCGAGCGTACAACAAGGCTTTTCATAAATACAAGTACATTGCTTTAATGATAAACAAGTTGATTGATATTAAGGAATACAAGTTTATTGCTATAACTAGAAACGAGTTTGTATGTGTATGAGCAAACAATGAGTCTCAACTAAACCTATGACTGAAGCCCTATCGAGATCTATGCTTATCGTTTCATAGATGAATATGGTATCATGCACTCCAGCGATTCGGGCGAGTGAGGAGTTGTCAATTTCTAATAGCGCTATTCATAATAAACATTGGTTCAAGGAGTTAATGGTTAGAGATAAGGGAAGGGCCTTAGTACGATAAGTTCTCATGTTCCGTGTTGCATAAACATACATAAAGAAACATAACAATACAATAGCAATCATGTTTGATAATAATCAATTGAAATACAACATACAAACAGTAGTTTTTCTGGACATGCTTTCCACCCCAAAACATAAAAACCGAAAATAGGGGAGTGCGTGAATACTCACGATGTTTCCTGTAGGCACAAGCGGTACTTCGGGATGCACCAACGTCTTACTACCGGGATCCTACAACATCAAACACACACACTAGTGAGTTTCCATGTCGAAATCTAATGCTAATATACTAAACTCTACATATAGGGAAATGCCAATTTATGTTTTAGTATTGGATTTTATATCAATTGGTTACACTTTTGCTGAAATATTGAAATTTTACAAGTCGTGCGATTAATTACAACCTTGGAAGGTTAATTTTCCAAATTTTAAGTCTCTATAACAACATAAATTCACAAAAAATAGCATTCGAGGGATAAAAATTCTCAAACTTTTTATTTAACTGTTATTACACAATACTAAGCTGGGAAAAATATAAAAATAGATTTCCAAGCTGTTTAATTATATTTTATGATTTATGAGCATTTATTGCAATAAAAATTGAAATAAATAGAAAACAGTTTCCAAAATTACCAAAACTTTTTATTTAATTGATATTATATATAAATAGGCTGGAAAAAGTATAAAAGATATTTTTCAATGGGTATTTCTATTTTTCCTTGTTTTATTCCTTTAAATAGTCATAAATTAAAGAAATAATATTAAACATTTAAAATAAATCACCATAAAATTTTGTAACATCATCTAGAGTATCAATAACCTGGGAAAAATATCAAAAGTTATTTTCATAATGTATAAGCTGGTTTTGGGTATTTATGTGTATTTTAGTGAATTAACTTTAGAAAATAAGAGAAAAATAGTTTACAGTAGAGAAAAATCCTCAAAACTTTTATGTAGCCTCCTACCGTATAATACGATATCCTGGTAAATTTTCATAAATTTTGGATAATCAGAACTATTTTTTCCATTTTTAGACCATTATAATTGCCAAAAATTGGGAAAAATAGTAAGGCATGATGAAAAATCTTGAAGCTATTTTCTGGAGTCACGATTCACAGGTAAGGTATGCGAAAATTGTTAGATACAATTTTCACATCCTCTAAAGTGGTTTTGGAATTTATCATGTCCTAAACAAAAGAAAATTAGAAATCGTATTATACAGCAACAAAAATTGCTGAAATTTGGTGAGGGGTCATTATTCCCCATAAGGATCATCCATGAATTTATTGACCTCTGGAAGTATTTTATGTGATTTATGCCTTTGCTTTTAGCAATAATTTTAATAAATCACGGAAATAATAAAAGCTCTTGAAATTTTCCAGATTATCTCATGCATGTGAGGGCTTTCAAAAGGAAAAATTTTGGAAATGTATTCAGAAGAAAATGAGGGTAATGAATATAAACAAATTAAGAAAGGTTGCATGCAATGATGCATCAAATGTAGATGTGGCTGAAGTTCATGAATTTGTGTAGCCCATTCAGTGAGGTTTTAAGCCATGAAACTTCAGCCATCATTCACTAAATATGTTAAGTTTCTAAGGTATTTTTCCTAAGATTTATGATTGGGTTGAAGGCCATTGATCATGCAAGACAAAAATAGTGATCACCGAAAAAGAGCTGTATGCGCAACCATTTTGTAAAAATTGCCTAAAATCGGATATTTAATATTTTATAGTGAGACCAGTTGGGTTTGAAAGTTAACTCGTGGAAATATCCAATACAAAAGAATATCATGATTTGGTCAGTAAATGATCGAGTTATGGCCGTTCAAAGTAGAACAAAGTAATCCGGCAGATTGCATGTTTGTTTTTGTGCATTATTAGGGTATTTTGACAATAACATCATGCATGCCTTTGGTAAGGTCCGATTTCTAGCACATGCATGAACGAGCATCCAAGATGTACTAGAAATGGTTTAAATGCTTTTGTTCATGCATGAACATAAAAGAAATGGAGAAGAACATGAAATATTAGATTTTGATGTCACATGATCATATGTGCATCTTTTTCACTCCTTGCATGGGTTTGATCCCGGATTTTCACCATTTCAAACACATGCATTGTGTTATGGTGAGAATCTACAAACCACAAGGGGAGAATAAAGTTTTCTAGCCATGGAAAGGCATAGAATCCGAAAAGTAGAGAAGATTAAGAAGAAAAAGAGGTTTAACCATGAAACTATGGAAGAAGATGTTGTTGTTTACCTTGGTTTTGACCTTGAGAGAAGTAAGAACACTTCAAGGGCTCCAAAATCTGGAAATTTTGCAGAGGATTGAGAGGATTTTCGTGAGTTTAGAGAGAGGGAAGAAGAGAGTGAAATGTGTGAAGGGTGGAGTGTAAGAGAGTGAAGAGAGAAGAGGTGGAGTGAGGGTTTTGGCTTAATGATTGAGTTTTAGGGAAGAGAGAGGGCATGGGGAGAGGTGATGGCCGGTTTTTTTGCATGCATTAAGCCTCCTCTCTCCAATTTTTAAACTTTATAAAAATCCCCTCCTATATTTTATAAAAACCCAAATTTTATAAAAGTACTTATTAAGTAATTTTGGATTTATTTAAAATCTTGTTTTCAACAATTAAATTATGATTAATACTTGTAATTTATATTTCTATTTCATTGGTATAATCCATAATTTGATTAATAAAATTTGATATTAGGAAGTTTATAGCCAAATTTTATAAAGTTTTTAAGCTTTAAGATTTATAAATTTGGATTTTTGGCTCTTTAGGGTTTTTGGAATATTGTTTGATATTCAACAACATGTTGAAGTATAATTAGAATGTTTTAATTTATTTTTAGAGTTTTATACCCTATTTCAATTATAACAAAGCTTGAAGCTTTATTCTAATTATAGTATTGGCATTTCCTATTGTAGCTAAGCAACTTACTAGAATTGTAAGTATCAAGTATATTAGTCCTAAACCTTAGTTGGATCCTAGTTTATGTAAGATTTTTGACCTAATTTATACAACTAGGTCATGGCATATTGTGCATGAATGGTTTTTATAAAGATGCATGAGTTCGAGAATGACCTGAATTGACAGTTGTCACAATTTCTTTTAGTAATAGATTAGTTTTAGAAATAGTTTATTTTTATTAAAATATAACAATAATGAAGATGATTTATATTTTTATTATTAAACCTTTACAAACTTAATAAAATGATTTTTATAAACTTGCTAGAAGGTATTGAAGCGAGTGGGAGCATGAAGACATTACAATATTTTTGGTCCCTTTATGTCCTGTAGGAATGGACTTGAATTTTTTGTGATGGATCACAACATGTGAGAAGTTTAAGGTTGGTTGATGTAAATACATGCAAAGGTGGATTTAATCTTCCCATCCTTTATGTTCTGCAAGTATTCGGGGCAGCTTCGTTTCTAGTGCCCTTTTTCATGACAATGGAAGCACTCTGCTTCCTTTGGGTTAGGAGAGGGTTTAGCAAAACCAAATTTGGTCCCACTGGAAGAGGATCCATCTTGGGACTTTCCCTTGTGGCTCTTAGAAGGAGCCTTCCTTTTCTTTCCCTTCCCATGTCCAATTTCCAAGATAGGGGCAACAAAAATAAGAGTAGGTACAATATATTTTCCTTTAAAAGTGATTTCAGTAGTTCTAAAAAGATCTTGAAGCTTGCTTAGAGTGACCTCCTCCTTGTTCATATGATAAGTCATATGAAAATGATCATTACAAGGAGGCAAAGAGTGTGGGATAATGTCAAAGGCCAATTCTTCATTGAAATTGACATTCAAATTCAGCAAGCGGTCCACAAACCATTGCCTCTTCTACAAGTGGGTCGTGATAGACTCTCCATCCTTTATTTTGGTAGTAATCATGCAGGTAATGATTTCGTACCTTTCCTGCCGAGCACTTTAATGGTACATTTCCATCAAATATTGGTGTATTTCATAAGGCCAAAAGTCCTCGTAAGACTTGTGACTTATTAATATGTTATACACGACACCTTTGTCGCGTCCCTCTTATGAGCCTTATACTCAGCAATCTGTCCGAGAGTAGTAGTGTTTTCATTAATATCCTTTAGCTCTTTATCGAGAACATATTCTTTGTCCTCATACCGAATCGCCATATGAATGTTTCGAATCCAGTCATTAAACTTCGATCCATCAAAGATGACCCTACCACATAAGTTCATGAGGGAGAAAGATTCGGAAGGCATTGGGTTGGAAGCATTGTTTGAAGTAGACGTCTGAAAAGAAAGATAAATTTTAGATTAGATTAGGATCCTTAATATAACACCCAAAATAAACTATTAAGGTCAGGACCCAACACAATATTCTACAATTCAGAAGAGGGATGTCGTAATCTAATTGTAAAATATTTGAAGGTAGTTAAATGACGATTTACCAATTTCCACCATGAAAAAAAATTAAGATTTACGTTTTAAATGAGTTGAAATTCCTAGATTCTTTTGAGATTCATTGAACTTTTCAATGGGATGTTTCAATCTCGATTAGGCCCTTCAAGTTTGTGACTGGGATACGAGGATCACAAACAACGTGTGAATAACCATGAAAAAATGCTTGGTACTCTTGGTGTTACATATCCTTTGATCAATTTGCTGGTTAACCACATACGATCCATTAATCCATGATTAACATCAAGTTACCCTTTGCCACTCTCGCCACTCCCAAATTAGTGTGCTGGTTAACAACACACACTCCAATAATGACTTAGCAAGGTGCAAAGTGCAATTTCCGTGGGACAACATCATTTTCAAATTTTTCCTAAAGTAACTAAGATTGTGAATTTATACAATTTTAGTTACTTTATTATATCATTATACTTATTGATGAGGATTAATGTCCTATCCTACCCGTTCAGCTAACGACCCTCCACCAGTGAAGGAAGCAATGGGTGAAAGTGGACACCCATTAGATCACCATTTTATAGGCAGTAACCTTATACCCCCTTATAGACCGGCTTCGTGAATGAGGCCTACTAACGGTAGGACTGACTTGTAGGACAAGTTTTGAAACTCTTCAAAAGCTCTTGAGTTTTAGAATTTATGTTACGTAAAAGAGACTTTCCAAGTTCCATACCTTGAGGATAAGTTGTGAAACTCTTCAAGAGTTTTGGAATTATATAACTTAAAGATTCAATGCTTCATGAATGAGACTTTTCATATTTCATAACTTGAGCACAAGTTATGAAATTCTTCAAGAAACATGTAGATCAAATTAACTAATCATATTATGATATAACTTATCACTCACTAATTGATCTAATTTAGTTCATGTAGCATGATAATTTCTAATTCCATAAATAACTAGTTTTTTTTCCACAAAATCATGTAATTATCTTAAAATTATCAATCATCATGTTATTGGATCGGGATAATCATTACCATATTAGTGAAATAACTTTTTGTTAATCAAAACAGTTTGTGGTAATGATCCGAATAAAAAAAAGGCCAAAAACTCAAAAATCTTGTTAGCACATGACCCAACTCGTCGAGCCAAGCAATGGACTCGTTAAGTTCATGGGCAAATTTATCCAACTTGCTGATTCTCTCTTAGGACTCGTCGAGTTCATCAGGCAGTGGCCAGAAATGTCATATTTTCGACTTTGAAAATCAAATAACTGCATCAATATAATAGAAAACACCCTAGGCTCTGATACCACTATTGGGTTTTATGTATTCTAACATTCCTATGTTGCACATACAACCCTAATGCTTTGGATCTAAGTTTTCTCTAATTATACATGCAATATTGGTTTCCAAAGCATGAAGCCTAAAATAACATACAAAATTTGATATATGAATCTTAAACCTAGTTAGAAGATTACCCTTTTATGTAGCTAGTAGAACTTTGGCCTTTAGGAGTTTAGCATCTTAAGTTTGATGCCTCAAATATCTTACAAAAAAACAAGAAAAAGGAGGAACTTGATATAGAGGTTAAGGAGTATAAAATCGGATAGCTTCTACTTTTGTGTACATGGGGGTCGATTTTACGGAGTTAGGGGTTACTTTTATAGTCTAGGATTTCGCCCATGCAAACCCTAATTCTCCATGACTCTTCACATTACATAGGCCTTTTGGGCTAAACCTTTAAGGAATCTCATATAGTTTTAGTCCAACCCTAGTCAACATGGGTCATGGGTCCAACTATAAGTTTACTGATTTACCTAATCAGTCCCTATAACTTTAATTCGTCTCTTTTGATCATTAAATTAATTCCAAATTAATTCTTGAGGAATACTAATTAAATAATGTGATATTAATATATTATCCTTATAATATATTAATAAATCACAATGACCTCGTTTTAAATATCCATCCTATCAAATTGTTCCAGAGAGTTGCAACCCAAATGAACCATGCTATTTTTCAGGTCAAGTTCATACCAATTATAGTTATGAGCTTAGATACCTAATATAACAGTTTCTAACATTATATTAGGAATACTTATTCTGACTTTTGAGAAGTCTTGGATAACATAAATGTATATATGATGTTCCAATTAGTTAAGCTGATATTCCAACATTACAATGCCATTTGGTTTGATCCAGTTCAAACAATGGAAGAATGCAAGGCTGAAAAGAGTCACCATGTGTGATCTAAGAGGCAATTATTTTATTGAAAGGACACATTTTGGTCCAGGAAATCCAATAAGAACCACATATATGGATAATGTTTCTTCTATGTAGAAACATGACATTGGGAAAGACGAATTGTTCTTCTCACCTGAGAAGAAAATCTGTCGAGACTAGTACCTTAGGTATCTACTTTGTAGAACTTAAATTTTTCATATAACATTCAAGTACTTGGTACTTAATGCTAATATAATATTTTTAAATCTCTTGCAGATATTTCAAAAAATAGTAAGCAGTTAAGCAAAATCAAGATGGAACTTTACTTTCAGAGTTTAGTTTATTATTTATGATTTGAACATAAAGTACTTGTATTATAAAATATATTTGTTTTGGGACAGTGTATGTTTTGATTTAGTTTATCTAAATAAATATATGTTTATATCAATTTATGAAATGATTGATTATTTACTTAAATCATTTTTTCATAATGATCACGTTCATATTCTATATGCTTAAAAATTCTGTTTTGAGAACTTGATCTCTTGATAGAATTGTAAATTAAATATCAATGTTTTCTAAATAACAAGTTCTATATGCAAACACCTTTTTACTTAAACATGTTTTGGATCAAACTTTTCTAAGACAGTGTTGTCTTTATTATGTAAATAAAATACACATATTCCAACTTCAAGAAATGGAGCTTTGAATGCAAATAATGTAGTTTAATTGACATATGTAAATCTTATTTATATATAAAAGATTCCTAATGATATTTTCACTAAACTGTAAAGAAAATTAATTATTAAGGAACTACATACTTTGACGCATGAATTCCTTTATAATGAATGCCTAGATTTAGTAGGAGATACCAAATCAACTATATTAATAACTATAGCCGTTTTACTTATATTTTACATTTTAAACATAATTTTGAAATATTTGTTGAAGTTTTTAAATATAGTTGAGACACAATTCAATAATACCGTCTAAAGCATTTTTTATAAATAAATGACGACTTAAACCTTACCAGATATGGTTTACTTTCTAATTGGTGGACAATATCTCCCTTTATTTATTTTGGGATTATTTCTTAGTCACTATCAATTGTACTTTGAATACAAACACAAAATAATGAGAACATAAAATACTCTGTAAGATTTAGTGTGAAAATGTTGCATCCTTATGGTGACAACCCGAAATTTCCATTCTGTACAAACTATATCACTTCAATAGAAGTTATAGCAGTCACAGTTAATTTTCAGACTTTTTTATGTAAGTTTGAGTAATTCAGGGTTTACACTTCAGGAAATATCAGGAAAGTGGGTGCACTAGGGTTTTGTGCAACACTGGTATTTCACCACTCTATTATATTAGAGATCATTTCAGGAATAACAATATTTTCTGCTAAAAATATCTCAGGACTATAAATAGAATTCTGAACCAAATTCATTCATTATTCGAATTTTCGACTAGAGAAAAGCCATTTTCTCTCTCACGGATCTTCCGGTTTTTATACCAAAATGTGAGTAACTCTTTCTAGTAATGTTAGAAAGCTTTATATGTGTTCATAACATGATTTAGAAGGCTAAATCACTAGATTTAGAAGTTTACTCCCCAAGGTGTTCTTGGGCGGTAAACTCCCGAAACCAAGCCTAGACTGCCCCCCGTGCTATACTAATGTCTTGGACTTATATAGGAGTGTATTAGGGACATGAAATCAAGCAAGAACCACCCAAGTTTGGGAGTTCACGGACCAAGAATATCTTAGGCCGTAAACTCCAAATTCATGCTCAAAATGGTGCTTTTAAGGCACCTAAGGCCTTAGGCTTTTACCTAGACTTGTTCCTAATAAATCAAGGGCCTTAAACACAACCAAATCACCTTACAAAGTGAGTTTACGGCCATGACATGGTTCATGGACCGTAAACTCATTAAAGGGGCACCAAAGTGTGTCAAGGGTCTTCATATGCCTGGAATAAAAGCCTAGAACCTATACCACTTGTGCATGAGACTTGAAATCATCCAAAACACCCATCATTAAGAGTTTACAGTCATAAACTGTAAGGGAAATGGTCTTAGGGCCATAAAATCCTCAAAGGATTGTTTCTAGGTCTTAAACCCTTCCAAGAATTTAACCACCAAGTTGGAATAATTTTAGGAATCATTTGGAACTTCAAAACACACAATACCCCCATGGTTGGGAGTTTACGGCCATAAACTCAAGAGTTTACAACCGTAAACTCCATGTGTGTTGGTATGTGAAGAGTAAACACATATATGGGGTCCCTTGGAACCCTAAACACAAGTGCCTTGTCCCACAATGGCTTAGATGAAATCCTTAGGGCTTAAAACACTTATATGAAGTGTTTATTATGTTCTAGGATGTCTTAACATTATCAATTGGTAGTTTAAGACTAATTGAGTGCATATATGTGTGATTATATGTTCATTAGGATCGTAGTGTGTGTACGAGTCCTCACTTGACACCTAACAATCCTACACCGTCCAGTTCATCTAAACTACCATCTACAGGTGAGTTCATACCCCTAATCAATGTTTTAAATGATTTTAAATGCTTTAATGGGGGGGGGGGGAATACATGTAGAAAACAGTATGTTATTGAATCATCTATATGTATTTTATAACTGTGTTTTCATTCAACAAATTTCACATACTACAAAATGTGATGAATGAAATGGTTTTCTATCCTTAAAATACTTTGTTATCAAATGTATTACTTTTGAAATGTTTATCAAAATGAAATCAAGTCACTTTATTGTTTGTTCAAATACCCTTGGATGTCTTACAAAACCATTTTTACATTCTTGAACTAAATTATGCATGTACACTTATATTATATATATGTACTGATGTAATAGTTTACATCTTTCATTTAGATTCCCACACCCTTGAGTAGTAAGAGTGTATAAACCTACTTGATCAACCATTTACGTTTCAGTAAATTATCATAGAGATAATTTGAAGTTATCAAACATTATTCCTATTACAAGGAATCACACAAGAGCCAGTTCATTCATGAGTCTATACCAGTACATTACCTGATACATGAGTACATATACATATGCTTACCTGATACATGAACATGTTTACATATACTTACCTGATACATGACCACACATACATGAATACCATACATGAACACTGTTACATAGATGCATTATCCTGTATTCACTTACCTGGATACTTGTACTTAGAACTACGAGGATGATTTATTAGTATTTTCTGTGTAAATTATCTTTCCTATCCCGGTTCAATGGGATATCTCGGCGGGACTTACCATTCCGAACCCCACTGATTAGCACCAGTGGTTGATGACCATCTATGGAGGTCTAAGGTTACTATTTATATTAGGAAGATCGATAACCGGGGCTAACCCTTCCACCCACCTGCTGCTGCTACAGAGGACAAGTGGACAATCTTCGATTGTTCATAAGGTTATACTTTTCGCTTATTGCGATGTTGTTACTCCTAGTACCCAGCGATGACACTTACATTTTTTGTTTTCTAGATAATCTTTGGATGTTCATTAGGTTGCATTTTTCAGTTAACGCGATGTTGTGTTAGTCCTAGTACCCAGTGACAACACTTACAGTAGTACATTTTCCTGTTTACTTTATTTTGTGATACTTTCACATAAACGATGAGTTAGACTAAGTACCTTAGTACTAGTCAATAGAAGGAAAAACTATCATTTTACTTACAAAGCATTCGGGTCTTGGTAGAAGACTACGTCTCACACTGATAGAAAATAAGGGATTTTCTAGGGCTTTTCATACTTACATCAACATTTTCATTTAAAGATTTACATGACTTTTAAAACAACTTTTTAAAGCAAGTCAATGACACTTAAATACTTATGAATTCACCAGCTTTAAAGCTGATACTCTCTTTCAAAATAACTTGTATTCTCAGGTCATCAGTAGACAGGTACAGAGGCCAGTTTTTGAGAAGACGGAGCAGACAAGTCTCGTCTTTTATTTTCATTGTATATTTTTGGTGTCTTATTACAATGAAAGAACACACATGTATTAAAGCTTTACTTATAATGAAATGGATGATGTTGTTGCTTGTTTACTATTTTACACTGTTGTGATACTGTACATGATGTCCTCCACCCCTGAACGTTTCCGCCGTTCGTGGTTTTGGGGTGTGACACTTATCGTACTTAATGTTTTGTGGATTTAAAGCCTATGTTGGACTAAAGCTGCAAAACCCAAAATATACTAAATAGATACTTGTATAATACTCTAAGAGGTTGATTAGGCTATTTATATAAACCCATGAAGAATAAGTTCTCCTATTCATCTAAAAGTTGATTAGCAGAAAGCAAGCTTCTAAGGAGAAAGCAAGTGGGAGGCATATGGAAATTGTGTTGGATAAGGTGTCTAAGTCCATAACTTATTTGGTATATACTTGACCCGACCGGCATGGTCCATTTGGGTTGCATCTCATCCAAACTATTATGGATAATTTTATGAGAGTTATACACATATGTTTATTAATATATTATGAGTTATAATATATTAATATGAAGTTACGTTATTTAATTAGTTTTAGTCTTAAATTAATTATGGATTCATTTAGAGATTAAAAGGAATACTAATTAAATTATGGGCTATTTGTTTTATATAGTGTGGGCTAATACTCATTTGTTAATGGGCTAAGCTTATGTGGAAGTCCATGGATGATCCATGGAGCTTTTAACCCATGGATCCTTGGAAAAGGAAAAGACATGGGTTATTAGGGTTTCACCCTAACCATGCATACTATATAAGCATGCTTATGGAGCATGAAATGAAGCCTAAGAGAAAACTAGTGAACTAGTGTGTGTGTGCATGTGTGTGGCCGATTTCTATACAAGGTGTATACTCTCTCAAAGTTTTCCAAGAGTTTGTGGTGTTTGTGATTCCATTTGAGGCATTCACACTATTGGTGCTTGGCCCTCAAACTCCTAAGAACCCAACTCATCAAAAGGTATGTAATCTCTTCTAACTCTTTTATGTTGAAATGTTCCCCATGCCATGTTAGATAGGTTATAAACCTTGGAAAAATATTATTTTGCATGTATTTAGACAAACATAGATCCAAGGTTTATTAGGGTTGCATGCACACTTAGGAAGTGTTAGATTGCTCAAAAACCAACAAATTGAAGCAGCTCAAGAACCATAGCCTGATGTAACAACATTTAGCACCAGTTTAAAAAGAAACTGTTAAACATGAATATAACTATTCATGAACAATTCTTTTTTTTGCATATATGGTAAAAATCATCTATAACATAAGAAATATGGAATCTCTCATTGATGAGTTCTTCTTGATGGTTTCTAGAAAATCCATCAATTACGAAAATGCTATATCAGACTTTGAATCTAATTAATGACTCAAAGTCATGAGCACTAAGATTTAGTCCATATCTAATAATAAAGTATTAGCTTGATTAATCTTCCTCTTTATATTAAGGCTAGAAGGAGTAAGTAATTCTTTTCGAAAGAATACAAAAATTAAGATCTATACACATTTAACGAGACTTGCTGTTAAAGGTTTTAATCATACTTATGTTAATGACTATGATCAAAATCTTTTCTCAAGTAACTATGATTATATCGGAAATGATATTCTTTACCATAACTACATAGTCTGATTATGAGATATGGCAAATAGATTTCAACAACAATGTTTTTCTTAATAGATACCCTCTTAAAGATGCATATATTGATGGGTTTTGAGCATTCTAACACTTCCTAAGTGTACATGCAACCCTAATAACCTTGAATCTATGTTTTCTCTATATACATGCAAATTTCTTTTTCAAGGTTATTTCCTAACTAGAATGGCGTGGGGAATATATGAAACATAAAAACTAGTAGAAAAACATACCTTGTTGTTACTTGGATTCCTTTGAGACTTTGTGAGCCTAGCCAAAGGGATCCTTTTATAGTGGTGTCACAATTAGGGTTTCATTAAGAAGACCCATAATTGTCATGAGTCTTCATTTCACATGACCCATGGGTTTGTAACTCCCATGGACTATCCATGGAGCTCCAAATGGTTACATCCATAACCCATAAACCATGGATCATTAATCCACCATAAAAAAATTGATGATTATCATAATCAACCCTATCTATTTAATTAGTCTCACTTTGATCACCAAATTAATACTAGATTAATACTTGATCAATACTAATTAAATAACACTATTATTAATATATTAGAACTTATAATATATTAATAATCATAAGTGCCATATTCTCTCATTTAGTCTATCCAAGTATTGCAATGCCATGCAACCCAAATGGACGATGCCGGGTCGGATCAGGTACATACCAAATAAAGTTATGGACTTAGACACTATATCCAACAGTCTCCCACTTGGATAAGTCTAATAACTATATTTGCAAGTATGACTACAAAATCCGACTAGCAATCATAGCTCTTGCAAAGTCTCTTGGAACTGAGATGATGATGATACGCCATTTAAGATAAGTGATGATATAATCCTCTGCTCTCATGATATCAGTCGGACAAACGCATGGAACATGGTCTTACTTATTGTCCAGCATTTGTTTCTCGATCTCCGATTTGTTTCGACATAGAACTAAATTGAACACATCAATTAGGTTCTGACCGGGCCCGGTACATGGATTAAAACCAAATCATCGAGGGGCCCAGATATCGCTTCTATTTCTAGAAGGAACAAATAAACTTTGACTGATATGCTTGTACTAACTACTTGTTGAATTACTCACAAAGGCACGTTTTATAACATCGAGTTACCAATGTGTTTTCGTACAATCAATGAATAACCAACGCATAGTCAACAACTCATATCTCTAGGTTTGAAGATTTATATGATATTACTGTCTCACGATCACTCGAGATAAATTCCATGAAGTGATGCAAGTGAGTGTGGGTTGAATCTAATACTCAGCCCTTATGAGTACTCATGAATGTTGTAGCAACCATTGCATTGTCCAAAGCACTTTAGACAAATCGTACAAGCCAAATTCATGACAGTCTTAAATCAATACTTACTTCCAAAGTTTGACTGACTGTGGATGGTTTGAATAATATGATATATACCATAACATAATTATTCTGGATGTAAAAACATGCAAAATTGAAACATAGTAAACAATTAACACAAGATAGTAACACCTTACTCATAAATAAATAACAACTTTTATTTATCATCAAATGTCAATTACATTTTACAAGTTTCAGGAATCTAATTATTGAAACTAATATCATCCTTCAGCCCAATGCGCCTTGTATGCTTTAAATGCTTAACCCTGCTCAGTCCCTTTGTGAAGGGATATGCCGGGTTCTCATCTGATGATACCCTCTTTGCCACGAGGGGTCCTTCTTCTATTCTATGTCTGATGAAATGGTATTTTTTATCAATGTGCCTAAATCTCCTGTGATCTCTTGGTTCCTTCGCCAAAGCAACCGCACCTTCACTGTCATAGAAAATTTCCATTGGCTCCTTTATAGCTGGTACAACTCCAAGGTCTTCGATGAAGTTCTTTAGCCATATTGCCTCTTTTCCTGCCTCGCTTGCTGCTATGTACTCTGATTCATAAGTCGAATCTGTTGGGTTTTGAGCAATCTAACACTTCCTAAGTGTGCATGCAACCCTAATAAACCTTGGATCTATGTTTGTCTAAATACATGCAAAATAATAATTTTCCAAGGTTTATAACCTATCTAACATGGCATGGGGAACATTTCAACATAAAAGAGTTAGAAGAGATTACATACCTTTTGGTGAGTTGGGTTCTAAGGAGTTTGAGGGCCAAGCACCAATAGTGTGAATGCCTCAAATGGAATCACAAACACCACAAACTCTTGGAAAACTTTGATGAGAGTATACACCTTGTATAAAATCGGCCACACACATGCACACACACACTAGTTCACTAGTTTTCTCTTAGGCTTCATTTCATGCTCCATAAGCATGCTTATATAGTGTGCATGGTTAGGGTGAAACCCTAATAACCCATGTCTTTTCCTTTTCCAAGGATCCATGGGTTAAAAGCTCCATGGATCATCCATGGACTTCCACATAAGCCTAGCCCATTAACAAATGAGTATTAGCCCACACTATATAAAACAAATAGCCCATAATTTAATTAGTCTTCCTTTTAATCTCTAAATTAATTCATAATTAATTTAAGACTAAAACTAATTAAATAACGTAACTTCATATTAATATATTATAACTCATAATATATTAATAAACATATGTGTATAACTCTCATAAAATTATCCATAATAGTTTGGATGAGATGCAACCCAAATGGACCATGTCGGTCGGGTCAAGTATATACCAAATAAGTTATGGACTTAGACACCTTATCCAACAGACTCCCACTTGGATAAGTCTAATAACTATATTTGCCTATAACTTCAGGAACCAACCAACAATCGTAGCTCTCGAAAACTCCCTCGAACAATGAAGACTCTGTCGAACTATGAAGCGCCATTTTAGATAAGTGATCACATAATCCTCTGTTCTCATGATATCAGCCGGACAAACACATGGAACTATGTCTTACTTATTGTCTAGCAGTTGTTTCTCGATTTTCCGATTTGTTTGACGAAGAACTTCACTGAACACATCGGTTTAGTTCTGACCAAGCCTGGTACATGGGTCAACACAAAATCATCGAGGGGCCCAGATATCGCTTCTATTTCTAGAAGGAACAGATAAACTTCGACTGATATGCTTGTTCTACTACTTATTGAATTGTACACAAAGGCACGTTTTATAACATCAAGTTACTGATGCGTTTATGTGCAATCAATGCACAACCAACTCATAGGTAACAACTCATATCTCTAGGTTTAAAGATTTATATGATGTTATCGTCTCACGATCACTCGAGATAAATTCCATGAAGTGATACAAATGAGCGTGGGTTTATACCAATACTCATAACTTATGAGTACTCATGAATGTTGCAGCAACCATTGCCATGTCTAAACACCTTTAAGGCATCTACAAACCCAATTCATGACAATCTTGATTCATACCTACTTCCGACGTATGATCGATTGTGGAGGTTTGAATAAATTAATTATTCTGGAAGTCAAAACATGCAAAACTGAAACAATAGTAAATAATTGACAATGATAGTAACACTTTACTCATAAATAAATCACAAATTTTATTCATCATCAAACGTCGATTACATTTTACAAGTTTCAGGAAAACTATCTAATCTGTAAAACTAATACCGTCCCTCAGCCCGATGCGTCTTGCATGCTGAAAATGCTTAACCCTCGTCAGTCCCTTCGTAAGGGGATCTGCAGGATTCTCATCCGACGATATCCTCCTTGTCACAAGGAGTCCTTCTTCAATCTTGTGTCTTATGAAGTGATATTTTCTGTCAATGTGTCGGGATCTGCCATGATCTCTTGGTTCCTTGGCTAAGGTAACCGCACTATTGTTGTCACAGAAAATCTCTATAGGTTCCTTAATAGCTGGTACAACTCCAAGGTCTCCGATGAAGTTCTTTAGCCACATCGCCTCCTTCGCTGCTTCACTCGCTGCTATATACTCTGATTCACAAGTCGAATCAGCCACCGTCTCCTGCTTGGAACTCTTCCAAGAAATTGCCCCTCTATTTAAGGTAAAGATCCAGCCCAACTGAGAGCGGAAATTATCCCTATCAGTCTGAAAACCAGCATCACTATACCCTAATATTCTCAAGTCATCACTGCCACCAAGGGTAAGGACCCAATCCTTAGTCCTCCGCAGGTACTTGAGAATGTTCTTTACCGCGGTCCAATGAGCCTTGCCAGGGTTCCCCTGATACCTGCTGACCATGCTCAAAGCAAATGCCACATCAGGACGGGTACAAGTCATAGCATACATGATCGAGCCAACTGCGGAAGCATATGGTAATTGGCTCATCTTAGCTATCTCTGCCTCTGTACTCGGACTCTGAGTCTTACTCAGTTTGGTATTGCTTTGGATCGGTAAATCTGCTTTCTTGGAATTCTCCATGTTGAACCTTTTCAACACCTTATCCAAGTAGATACTCTGACTAAGTCCAATTAGTCTTCTACTCCTTTCTCTTAATATCCTTATCCCTAGGATATAGGTAGCCTCCCCTAGGTCCTTCATATCAAAGCACTTCCCAAGCCAGGACTTAACCTCCTGCAAGGTTGGGATGTCATTTCCTATGAGTAGTATGTCATCTACATACAGTACCAAGAATCTAACTATACTCCTACTAGCTCTGACATACACGCAAGACTCATCTTCGCTTCCCAAGAAGCCAAACTCTTTTACCTTCTCATCAAAGCAAAGATTCCAGCTACGAGATGTCTGTTTTAATCCATAAATGGATTTCTCAAGCTTGCATACTCTATTAGGGTACTCTGCATTAACAAAACCCTCTGGCTGATTCATGTACACATCCTCAGCCAACTTTCCATTAAGGAAAGCGGTTTTGACATCCATTTGCCATGTTTCATAATCATGAAATGCTTCAATGGCTAACATAACCCTAATAGACTTAATCTTTGCTACCGGCGAAAAGGTTTCATCATAATCAACACCTTGAGTTTGAGTAAAACCCTTCGCAACCATTCGAGCCTTATAAGTATGCACTTTTCCTTCCATGTCTGTCTTCTTCTTGAAGATCCATTTGCACCCGACTGTTTTATGGCCTGGTACATTGTCAACTAAGTTCCAAACTTGATTGTCCTACATGGACTGTATCTCGCTGTCCATAGCCTCCTTCCATTTAGCAGACTCCGGGCCTGCCATGGCTTCCTTAACACTGCTAGGTTCATCCAAATTTACTAGTGTACTATCACTAATAAACATATCACCTTCCGTAGTAATATGAAAACCATAATAAAACGAAGGTGTGTTCCTAACCCGTGTGGAACGCCTCGGAGGTACAGACTCGTCAGCTGGATCAACAGGAGTTTCCTCCTCAGGTTGATTGCTAGTGTCTGAGGTTCCTTCACCAATTGATTCTTGAATTTCTTCAAGATCAATCTGCCTCCCACTGTCTCCTTGGCTTATAAATTCTTTCTCGCGAAAGATCCCTCTTCGTGCTACAAAGACCACATTCTCACTGGGTCTGTAGAAAAGGTAACCGAAGGATTTCTGTGGGTAGCCGATGAAAATACACCTTTCACTTCAGGGTTCAAGCTTATCATGAGTTTCACGCCTCACAAAAGCCTCGCAACCCCAAATTTTGATGTGGTCCAAATTGGGAACCTTCCCAGTCCACATCTCATGAGGTGTTTTGGTAACCTTCTTTGTAGGGACTAGATTAAGGATATGGGCGACAGTCTCTAAGGCATACCCCCAAAAAGAGATTGGTAACGAAACTCGACTCATCATAGAGAAAACCATGTCCAACAAGGTTCGATTACGCCTCTCAGCTACACCATTCAGCTGTGGTGTCCTGGGAGGAGTCAATTGCGAGACAATCCCACACTCCTTAAGGTAGTCAAGGAACTCGATACTAAGATACTCACCACCTCGATCGGATCGAAGCATCTTAATGTTCCTGCCCAATTGATTTTCTACTTCCTGCTTGAATTCCTTAAACCTTTCAAAGGTTTCGGACTTATGTTTGATTAAGTAGACATACCCATATCTACTAAAATCATCAATAAAAGTCACATAATACCGATTAGCATCCCTTGTGGCGGTTTTGAATGGCCCACATACATCAGTATGTATTAGGTCCAACAAACCCTCACCCCTCTCACAAGTTCCAGTGAAGGGGGATTTTGTCATTTTTCCAAGTAGACAAGATTCACAACTATCATCTGATTTGAGGTCAAATGATTCCAAGACTCCACTCTTTTGGAGTTGGCCTATGTGTTTCTTGTTTACATGTCCAAGACGACAATGCCACAATGATGCTTTATCTAGGCTAGTAGAAGAATCAATATACAACACATTATTTCCTAAGTTGTCTACAATCGACACAGTTTCATACACGCCATCACAAGGTAATGCATTAAAATAAAACACATTATTAAAGAAAGCATTAATACCACCACATTCATTATCAAACGAAAAGGTAAAACCTTGTTTGTACAAAGCATGAAAAGAAATAATATTCCTCGCCATTTCAGACGAGTACACACATTTATTCAAATCTAATTTTAACCCATTATTAAGCAACAAAGTATAAACTCCAATCTTGGAAACAGGTGAAGCCTTCCTATTCCCCATGACTAAGTTTATCTTCCCGTGCTCCACATCATCACTTCTTCTTAGGCCCTGCAAATCAGAACATATGTGAATACCACATCCTGTATCAAGCACCCAAGAGTTAGAATATGTTGAGTAATTAGACAATATAGTGTAAATACCTGCATAGGTGGGTTTCACTTTCCCATCCTTTAGATCCTGCAAGTACTTAGGGCAGTTTCGCTTCCAGTGTGCCTTTTCATGGCAATAAAAGCATTCAGCATCCTTGGGAATGGCAGAAGGAGTGACAGAACCGTTCTTAGTCTTTGATGAGGAGCCTTCAAGAGACTTTCCCTTGGTACCCTTCGAAGGGTGCTTCCTCTTTTTCCCTTTGCCTTGCCCAATAGCTAAAACAGGGGTAGAAGTCGGAGTAGGAGTAGTAGAGGTAACAACCGCTTTACCCTTAAGACCGGTTTTAGCGGTCTTCAAGAGTCCTTGAAGCTTGTTGTGGGTAACTTCCTCCTTGTTCATATGATGTGTCATTCGAAAATGATCATAACAAGAAGGCAAGGAGTGCAAAATGATGTCAATTGCCAAGTCCTCGGGGATGTTAACATTCAGCTTCAGCAAACGGTCCACATACCTTTGCATCTTTTGCATGTGGCCCGTGATGGATTCACCATCCTTCATGCGGGTAGTTATTATGGAGGAGATTATTTCATACCGCTCCTGACGAGCACTCTAATGGTACCTTTCCATCAGGTCTTGGTGCATCTCAAAAGGGTAGAAATCTTCATACGACTTTTGGAGCTCGGCTGTCATCGTGGCCATCATGATACATGCCACCTTAGTAGCATCTCTCTCATGAGTCCTGAATTCAGCGATCTCCTCAGGAGTAGCAGTAGACTCATCAAGTTCTTTTAACTCCTTATCGAGGACATATTCCTTGTCCTCGTAACGAGTAACCATCCTGATGTTCCTAATCCAATCCATGAAGTTGGAACCATCAAAGATGACCCTCCCACAAAGATTCATGAGAGAGAAAGAACCAGTTGAGTTAGAGCCTGAAGCATTAGTGTTGGAAGACATCTGAAAGAAGAAAGTAAGTTTAGATTAGATATTTAGGATCCTTAATAAGACACCCAAATGTAATATTAAGGCTAGGATCCAATCATAATATATTACACTTAGAAGAGGGATGCCGTAATCTAAGTAATAATATATTTGAAAGGTAGGTGAATGACGATTCACCAATTTCCACCATGAAAACGAAATGATTTATTAGGTTTAATTGGATTTGAAATTCCTAGATTCTTTTGAGATTCATTGAACTTTTGAATGGCATGTTTCAATCTCGATTGTGCCCTTCAAGTTTTGTGACTGGGATGCCGAGGATCACAAAACAAGGTGTGAATAACCATGCTAATTCACTTGGTACTCTTAATATTATCACCTAATCAATGTGCCGGTTAACCACACACGCTCCATTGATCTATGACAAACATTAAGTCACCCTTCGTGATCCTTACTAGTCCTAGTTAGTGTGCCGGTTAACCACACACGCTCCACCAATGACTTGGTAAGGTACAAAGTGTGAATTCCATGGACTAGCACCATGTTCACATTTTTCCTAAAATAACTAAGATTGGGAATTAAAAGAGTTTAGTTACTTTATAATATTCATTATACTTTTAATGAGGATTTAAAGTCATTGTTCTACCCGTTCGGCTAACGACCCTCCACCGATCAAGCAAGCGGTGGGTGAGAGTATACACCCATTAAGTCGCCATTTTATAGGCAACAACCTTATACCCACCTTATAGACCGGCTTCGTGAATGAGGCCTACTAACGGTAAAACGACTTATTCTTATACATATATATAATAATTAACCATTAATGTTATAAATAGTATAAGGGTTGAATTTTAACTATTAAAACTCTAAGGTTTGGAATTAAAGTTTATTAAAGTGTGTGAAACTTTACAAATTCCAAAACTTGAGGGCAAGTTTTGTAACTTTGCAAAACTCTTCATTTCATAACTTATGAATTAAAGGTTCATAAAAATGAAGACTCTTCATTTTCATGTAACTTATGTGTTTTAAGTGTGTGTTAAATGAAAGTGACCTTTGGTAATCCATAACTTGAGGACAAATTATGGACTCCATTAAAACACATAAATGATAAAGAATTAATCCTAAACAATTCAGCAAATAATTCCTATCATTTTCTAAATTCATAAGAACATGAACATGATCATCAAAAATTCAAGAATTATATGAACACATAAAATCATGGAATTTTGATATATGCTATTGCAAATGGATTAGAACAACCATTACACCAACTAAAATAAGTTTTATAACACCAAAACAGTTTAGGGTAATGTTTCTAGTCCATGTCCAGCAGCAAAAGTCGAGAATCTGCACTCTTTCGATCCTACTCATCGAGTGCATGAACTGACTCGTCGAGTAGGTTGAATTTTGCCTTGGACTCGTCGAGTCCCCCCAATGGACTCGGCGAGTCCACCTTGCTGATAGCAACGATTTCGACTTTTTTTCACTATTTTGCATCAAGTATCAAACAAGCAAGCCTAGGCTCTGATACCACTGTTGGGTTTTGAGCAACCTAACACTTCCTAAGTGTGAATGCAACCCTAATAAACCTTGGATCTATGTTTGTCTAAATACATGCAAAATAATAATTTTCCAAGGTTTATAACCTATCTAACATGGCATGGGGAACATTTCAACATAAAAGAGTTAGAAGAGATTACATACCTTTTGGTGAGTTGGGTTCTAAGGAGTTTGAGGGCCAAGCACCAATAGTGTGAATGCCTCAAATGGAATCACAAACACCACAAACTCTTGGAAAACTTTGATGAGAGTATACACCTTGTATAAAATCGGCCACACACATGCACACACACACTAGTTCACTAGTTTTCTCTTAGGCTTCATTTCATGCTCCATAAGCATGCTTATATAGTGTGCATGGTTAGGGTGAAACCCTAATAACCCATGTCTTTTCCTTTTCCAAGGATCCATGGGTTAAAAGCTCCATGGATCATCCATGGACTTCCACATAAGCCTAGCCCATTAACAAATGAGTATTAGCCCACACTATATAAAACAAATAGCCCATAATTTAATTAGTCTTCCTTTTAATCTCTAAATTAATTCATAATTAATTTAAGACTAAAACTAATTAAATAACGTAACTTCATATTAATATATTATAACTCATAATATATTAATAAACATATGTGTATAACTCTCATAAAATTATCCATAATAGTTTGGATGAGATGCTACCCAAATGGACCATGCCGGTCGGGTCAAGTATATACCAAATAAGTTATGGACTTAGACACCTTATCCAACAGAATCAGCTACAGTCTCTTGCTTGGAACTTTTCCAAGTAATGGATCCTCCATTTAGGATAAAGATCCATCCTGACTGAGAGTGAAAATTAACCCTATCAGTTTGAAAGCTAGCATCATTATATCCTTCCACTCTCAAGTCATCACTGCCTCCGAGGGTAAGGATCCAGTCCTTACTCCTCCACAAATACTTGAGAATGTTCTTTACCGTTGTCCAGTGTGCCTTGCCAGGGTTCTCTTGATATCTACTGACCATGCTCAAAGCAAAGGCCACATCAAGGCGAGTACAAGTCATAACATACATGATCGAGCCCACAGCAGAAGCATATGGTATCTGACTCATTTCAGCTATCTTAGCCTCTATGCTCGGGCTCTAAGTCTTACTTAGCTTGGCATTACTCTGGATTGGTAACTCTCCTTTCTTGGAATCTTGCATACTGAACCTCTTCAGTACCTTATCCACATAAGTACTTTGACTAAGTCCAATTAGTCTCTTACTCCTATCTCTCAATATTCTTATCCCTAGGATATAGGCAGCTTCCCCAAGGTCCTTCATAACAAAACACTTCCCAAGCTAGGCCTTAACCTCCTGCAAAGTTGGGATGTCATTTCCTATGAGAAGTATGTCATCCACATACAACACCAAGAAGCTAACTATGCTCCCACTAGCCCTGACATATACACAAGACTCATCCTCACTCCTAGAAAAGCCAAACTCTTTGACTTTCTCATCAAAGCAAAGATTCCACCTGCGAGATGCTTGTTTCAATCCATAAAAGGACTTTTCAAGCTTACACACTCTATTAGGGTATTTTGGATTGACAAAACCCTCTGGCTGATCCATGTAAACATCCTCAGCCAACTTCCCATTAAGAAAAGCGGTTTTGACATCCATTTGCCATATTTCATAGTCATGAAATGCAGCTATGGCTAACAACACTCTAATAGAGTTAATCTTAGCTACTGGTGAGAAGGTCTCATCATAGTCAACTCTCGGAGTTTGAGTAAAGCCCTTCGCAACAAGTCGCGCTTTATAAGCGTGTACTTTCCCATCCATGTCGGTCTTCTTCTTGAAGATTCATTTGCACCCAACTGTCTTACGACCTGGTACATTGTCAACCAAGTTCCAAACTTGATTGTCATACATGGACTGAATCTTGCTATCCATAGCCTCCTTCCATTTCGCAGACCTAGGGCCTACCATGGCTTCCTTATAATTATTAGGTTCATCCAAATCTATCAGTGTACTATCACTGATAAATGTATCACCTTCAGTGGTGATGTGATAACCATAATAAAAATCAGGCTTGTTCCTCACCGTAGTGGAACGTCTTGGAGGTACAGACTCATCTATCGGCTCAACAAGAGTTTCCTTCTCAGGTTGGCTGACAGTATTAGAGGTTCCTTCACCACTTGACTCTTGAAGTTCTTCAAGGTCAATTTGCCTCCCACTGTCCCTTTGGCTTATGAATTCTCTCTCACGAAAGACTCCTCTTCTTGCTAGAAAGACCACATTATCACTGGGTCTGTAGAAGAGGTAACCAAAGGATCTTTGTGGGTAGCCGATGAAAATACACCTCTCGCTTCGGGGCTCAAGCTTGTCATGAGTCTCACGCCTCACAAAAGCTTCACAACCCCAAATCTTGATGTGGTCCAAATTGGACACTTTCCCAGTCCACATCTCGTGAGGTGTTTTGGTAACCTTTTTAGTAGGGACTAGATTAAGGATATGGGCAGTAGTCTCTAAGTCATACCCCCAGAAAGAGATTGGTAACGAAGCTCGACTTATCATGGAACGAACCATATCCAACAAGGTTCGATTGTGCCTTTCATCCACACCATTCAACTGTGGTGTCCTGGGAGGTGTCAATTGTGAGACAATCCCACATTCCTTAAGATAGTCAAGGAACTCAATGCTAAGATACTCTCCTCCCCGATCGGATCGGAGCAACTTGATGTTCCTGCCCAATTGATTCTCAACTTCCGGCTTAAACTCTTTGAACTTTTCAAAGGTTTCTAACTTATGCTTGATTAAGTAAATATATCCATATCTACTGTAATCATCAATAAAAGTCACATAATAACGATTAGCATCTCTTGTAGCAACTCTGAAGGGCCCACACACATCCGTGTGTACAAGGTCCAACAAACCTTCACCCCTATCACAAGTACTTGTGAAGGGTGACTTTGTCATTTTTCCAAGTAAACAAGACTCTGACTATCATCTAACTTGACGTCAAACGATTCCAAGACTCTAGCCTTTTGGAGTTGGCCTATGCGCTTCTTGCTAACATGTCCAAGACGATAATTCCACAAGGATGCTTTATCCAAGCTATCAGAAGAATCAATATACAACACATTATTTCCTAGATTGTCTACAACATTCATGGATTCATAAACACCATCACAAGGTATTGCTTTAAAGTAAAATACATCATTGTAATAAACATTAATAGCACCATTTTTTATTATCAAATGAAAATGTAAAACCTTATTTGTACAAGCCATGAAAAGAAATAATATTTCTTGCCATTTCGGGCGAGTAACAACACTTATTCAAATCTAACATTAACCCATTATTAAGCAATAAAGAATAAACTCCTATCTTGGTAACAGGTGATGCTTTCCTGTTGCCCATGACTAAGTTTATCTTCCCGTGCTCTACTTGCTCACTTCTTCTTAGTGCCTGCAAATCAGTACAAATGTGAACACCCTGTATCAAGCACCCAAGAATTAGCAATAGATGAGTTGTTAGACAATATTGTGTAAATACCTGCATGGGTGGGTTTAACCTTCGCATCCTTTACATCTTGCAGATATTTGGCGCAGCTTCGCTTGAAGTTTCCCTTATCTTGGCAATAAAAGCACTGTGCTTCCTTTGGGTTTGAAGAAGGAGTAATGGGACCTTTCTTTATACCACTTGAAGAGGAACCATCAAGAGTCTTACCCTTGGTGCCCTTTGAAGGGTTTTCCTCTTCTTACACTTCCCTTGCCCAATTGTAAGAACAGGGGCTGTTAAAGGAGTAGAAGTAGCAACTGCTTTACCCTTAAGGTCATTTTCAGTTGTCCTTAAGAGTCCTTGAAGTTTTCTAAGTGTGACTTCCTCCTTATTCATATGATAAGTCATACGAAACTGATCATAACTTGAAGGTAAGGAATGGAGAATGATGTCAATCGCCAATTCCTCAGGGAAGTCAACATTGAGCTTTAGCAACCGGTCAACGAACCTCTGCATCTTCTGCAAGTGACCGGTGATGGGTTCACCATCCTTCATCCTTGCGGTTATCATGGAGGAATTGATTTCATACCTCTCTTGACGCACGCTCTGATGGTACCTTTCCATCAGATCTAGGTGCATCTCATAGGGTAGAAATCTTCATAAGATTTTTGGAGTTCCGGAGTCATTGTGGCGATCATGATGCAGGACACCTTGGTGGCATCCTTCTCATGTGCAATGAACTCCGCAAGATCTTCTGGAGTAGTAGTGGCTTCATTAACAAGCTTAAGCTCCCTGTCAAGGACATATTCTTTGTCCTCATAGCGGGTAATCATCCTGATGTTTCTGATCCACTCATTAAAGTTGGATCCATCAAAGATGACCTTACCACACAAGTTCATTAGGGAAAAGGAGTTTGTAGGGTTTGAGCCAGCAACGTTATTGGAAGACATCTGGAATAGAAGGAAGATAAGTTTCATTAGATTAAGAGTCCTTAATAAGTCAACCAAATGAGATATTAAGGCTAGGATCCAACAAACTATTTATAGGTGGAAGAAGGATGCCGTAATCCACACTATAAAATATTTGAAGGTAGGTAAATGACGATTTACCAATTTCCACCATAAGAACGAAATATTTTATTATTAGGTTTTATTGGTTTTTGAAACTCCTAGATCTTTTGAGATACATTGAACTTTTCAATGGCATGTTTGAATCTCGAATGTGCTCTCTCAAGTTTGTGACTGGGATGCCGAGGATCACAAACAAGGTGTGAATAACCATACAAATTGACTTGGTACCCTTAACAATATTACCTAATCGATGTGCCGGTTAACCACACACGCTCCACCAATCTACAATAAAGTTAAGTTACCCTTTGCCACTCTTACTAGTCCATGTTAGTGTGCCGGTTAACCACACACGCTCCACTAACGATTTGGTAAGGTACAAAGTGTAATTTTATGGGCTAGTACCAATTTCACATTTTCCTAAAGTAACTAAGATTGGGAATTTATAATGTATAGTTACTTTATAATTCATTATACTTTTAATGAGAATTTAAAATCGTATCCTACCCATTCGGCTAACGACCCTCCACCGATCAAGGAAGTGGTGGGTGAGAGTGGACACCCATTAAGTCACCATTTTATAGGCAACAACCTTATTCCCCCCTTATAGACCGGCTTCGTGAATGATGCCTACTAACGGTAAGAACGACATATTCTTATACATATCTATATAATAAAATTATAATAATAGTATAAGGGTTGATTTTTAAACCTTTTAAAAATCTAAGGTTTAATTTGGAATTAAAGTATTAGAGTGTAAGACTTTTCAAACTCCAAAACTTGAGGGCAAGAGTTGAAACTATTCCATGTCTCTTCAATTTTGTAACTTATGAGTTGTAATGGTTCATAAAAATGAAGACTCTTCATTTTATGAAACCTCTTTAGTTCTTTAAATACAAATTAAAGAAGTGACCTTTGGTTATCCATAACTTGAGGAAAAGTTATGGAAACCATCAATACAAGTAAGATCATGAATTAAACACACATGGTGGTTACACATAATTCCTATGATCTTCTAAAAACTCATAAGAACACAAATTCATGTCAAGCAATTTCAAGAAATCATATAAAAACATAATCAGATTGGGATAATGATTCTAATCCATTTCCAGCAACAAAATCTTGAAAATCTGCCCAGCTCGATCCTACTCGCCGAGTGCATTATCCTACCCGGCGAGTAGGATGAATTTGTTCATGGACTCGGTGAGTCCTCCCCATGGACTCGGCGAGTCCTCCCCATGGACTCGGCGAGTACAGTCATCAGAATGCAGAATTTTGGATTTTCAAGTAGTTTTGCATCAAGTATACAGAAAACAATGCTAGGCTCTGATACCACTGATGGGTTTTGAGCATTCTAACACTTCCTAAGTGTACATGCAACCCTAATAACCTTGAATCTATGTTTTCTCTATATACATGCAAATTTATTTTTCAAGGTTATTTCCTAACTAGCATGGCATGGGGAATATATGAAACATAAAAACTAGTAGAAAAAATACCTTGTTGTTGCTTGGATTCCTTCGAGACTTTGTGAGCCTAGCACCCCAAATGTTGTGCCTCAAATGCTTCACACAACACCACAAAACTTGGAATAACTTGAGAGAATTCTTCTAGCACTCAAAATCGGTTATGCCCTCACTAGTAACCCTCCTAGGTCCGATTTTACTAGCCAAAGGGTTCCTTTTATAGTGGTGTCACAATTAGGGTTTCATTAAGAAGACCCATAATTGTCATGACTGTTCATTTCTCATGACCCATGGGTTTGTAACTCCCATGGACTATCCATGGAGCTCCAAATGGTTACATCCATAACCCATAAACCATGGATCATTACTCCACCATAAAAGAATTAATGATTATCATAATCAACCGTATCTATTTAATTAGTCTCACTTTGATCACCAAATTAATACTAGATTAATACTTGATCAATACTAATTAAATAAAACTATTATTAATATATTAGAACTTATAATATGTTAATAATCATAAGTGCCATATTCTCTCATTTAGTTTATCCAAGTATTGCAATGCCATGCAACCCAAATGGACCATGACGGGTCGGATCAGGTACATACCAAATAAAGTTATGGACTTAGACACTATATCCAACATATATACCTTGAGGTTTTCTTAATCCAAGTTATCCAAACAAAATGTGTAAGCCTTAAGATCCATTTTTGATATTAAGAAAACATATCAAATTTGGAATTATCATTCTAATATGGAAACATATAATATGTTTTATATCAAAATAAAGATAACATTTGTGTTTAAGAATTGGTGGTAGAAATAGTGATATTCCTAATTGTGTATGAATGAGACATTCTTAATCATAAGAGATTACATTCCAACTATGCAAGGCTATTTCTCCTTAACTTGGAAAGTGCTTAGGAAAGACAATATACATTCTTGGAATGTAAAATTTGTAGAGATAGATAAATATGAATGTTAAAAGTTTTTAAATCTTTTTAAATATGTTAACAATATCTTGAGAGAGATCAAGATACAATATTCCTTTGGATGACTCTTTACGTTGCCACATGACACCATTTTTAGTCTGCCTTAAAAGGACCTAGCACATAGTTTTGAGCTAGGTAAAATGATTTGTTTTCTATTTGGTTGGCAAATGAATCCATAATTTATGGTGTACTATGCACAATACAAGGCACACGATTATGCTATGAACATATAGTTAGCTACCAATTGGATACTTTGGTAAGTCATTGGATGACTATAAGGAAATTCTAAGAGTACTTAAGAGGAACTAAGAGAATGTTTATGAGATAATGAATTTACAAGAAGATCTTTATGTAAATATCTACAAGAGATGCTAACTTCAAAATAAGTATATATAATTATGAAGTATAATTGGATTATGATTTGGTTAAAAAAAATAGATTATGATTATATTATGAAATAAAAAGTAAGTTTTGTTGAAATGTGGGTCAAGTAAAGCATAATAGCACAGTCTACAACAAAATCAAAATACACTAGTGCTTAAGGAGCTGAAATCAAATATGATTTGATGGATGAGTTGATTGATTAACTAAGTTGAGTCCTTACATTCAAGGATCACCTAGAAATCTTTTGTCAGTTCAAGTGTAAACGTAATCAATCTAAGAGACTCTAAAGCACATCAGAACACCAATCATATTCTCCAAGATATTCAAATAAACTTAAAATAAATTAAATAAGGAGATAATCATATTCACAAAATTCACACAAATTAAATTTATTTAGACACATTAATAAAGTCTTTCCTTTAAGCTAAGCGTGAATGGTCACACATTAACTATAAGACTTTATTATTCTAGAAATGAGTTGATTTGGATTTACTATTTGGACATTAGAACATGAAAACAACTTATATTGTATTGATATATTGGGATATGATCTTCACAATAATAGTTGTTGTGTTATATATTAACATGTTTAATCCATGAATAATTAAATTATTCTGAAATTTCATAGCCAGTCATGATTGTGGGAGCAATTATGAAGTAAGACTAATATGAATTAGATTTTTTGACTCTCATTAGATGAAACTAGGCAATGGATTGTAACTAAGATTCATAGATACTTATGAGAGAACTAGTATTGGACGAACCCGCATCGATATAATCTCATGGATTGGTATCATAAGTAATACTTGATAAAAATTACTATCTTTGTATCCTTAATATCTGAGATACATAGTGGGACTTAAGTGTAGGGATTTTTATGCTTTGATGTGGTTAAACGTTGTGACAACCATCAAAATTCGAGTCGGTTCTAGATTTGACTAGACTTAGTTGCACATATAGGCACTACACGTACTAGACTTAGTATCTAGAAGCTAAGTTATAACCTACTAGAAACTTGGAAACAATTAGAATCAATGGATAGTGTACTTAAATTTCACATTGATATGTGAATTTTACTACTACTTAACTTTAGTGACTATCTATATTAGGATCACTCTTTGACTTGAACACCATTTCATGAATCATATACACACATCATGTACTTGACCTAGAAGTAAAAGTTAGGTTAGAGTCTCATAGAAACTTAAGTCAAAGTTGAAGAGTATGACTAGTCTACTTGATTCCTCAACTTCTCTTTAATCTCGGAATCACTACATAGAATGCCAATAAACCGATAAAAAAATATTACAAACATTATTTCTAACTTGAATAAGAGTTATGAAACTCTAAAATAGTTTGAAGTCTCAAAATTTAATTAATTTTGATATCCAAAGGCTTACAAACTCTCAAAAACCCTAAATGCCCTAAAAACTCAAATTTATAAACTTGAACACCTAAAAATCCATAAATTTGGTATGGACTATAAAACATCAAGTTAAAATAACTCAATTTAGTAAAATATAACCAAGGAAAAAAAATAAAGTCATTAGTATTTAACCTTATTTTCTAAGCCAAAAATCAAGTTTTTGTGAAGGAAAATTTAGAATAAGGTGCATGTTTTATAAAAAACTTGATATTTTTATAAAATAAAGTTATATTTATAAAATTCAAAAGAGGGAGACCCTCTCATAATTAAAAATTTGGATCTATCCTCTCTCTCCTCTCTCTCCTCTTCCCAACACATAATCAATTCACTCTACCACTCCATCTTCTCTCTCTCACTCTACCCCTCATTCTCTCTCACACTCCACTATTTACCACACTCAAACTCTCTCTTTCCCTCTCTAAAACCATGAAATTCTCCAGCCAAGAACAACTCTTAACCTTCAAATCTTCATCTTCTAGGGTTGTTCTCCATGGTAATCAAAAAAAATCCTTCAATCTCCTTCACTTTTCTTTCTAGTTTTAAAGGTTTTTCTTGCATTTCCTTGTTCTTCTACACCATTCTCTTAGAAATTTTGTGTGAATGCTCATTCACTTCAGTTTTGATGATGGTGGTAGATTTTCATCAAAAGCATCTTGCATGTTACAAAATGGTGAAGATCCATGACCTAAACCTAAGTCAAAACCATGAAAATGCACTTTTCTACACGTTTTGGTGGAAAATCACCACATGCATCCAAATTTTTCTATCAAAAACGATTTTTGAACATTTCAAACTCATGAATGGTCTTCAAAACAACATACATGTGATGATCTTCAAGCTTAGATGCTTGATGATCAAAGTTGTTGTTAAAAAGCTTTCAAATATGTTAATGAAAGATTTATTTCCAAATAAATATATAAAAATCATTTTCTGACCAAATACTATTTTTCCCAGATTCTCATCAACAAAATTAGATGCTCTTTAAATTTCCAGAAGATAATTCATTTTTCTCGAATTATGATAATTAATTCAATAAAATAGGGAAATAAAATCATATAAAATACTTCCAAACCTCTCATTAAATTTCATCGATTTATGTTGCTGTTTAGTATGATTTTCCATTTTTTTTGTTTGGGTACAATAAATCACAAAACCACTATAACAAGTGTGAAAATTGTATCTAACAATTTTTGCAGGTCTTACCTGTGGTGGGAGACTCAGAAAAATAATTTCAGAATTTTTCATCACGACTTCCTATTTTTCCCAATTTTTGGTAATTATAAATGCCTAAAAATAGGAAAAATAGTTCTGATTATCCAAAATTCGTGAACTTTTACCAGAACATCATGTTGTACAGTAGGAGGTTATATAAAAATTTGATGATTTTTATCTACTGTATACTATTTGTCTCTTATTTTCTAAGGTTAAGTACACTTAAATACACTTAAATACACATAAATACCCAAAACTGGATTATATAATATGAAAACCACTTTTGGTATTTTTCCCACATTACTTACACTGTAAAGGATGTTAAAAAAAATTTCGTAATTTATTTTAACTGTTTATTATTTATTCTTCAATTAATGATTATTTAAGGGGATAAAACAAGGGAAAATAGAAATACCTACTGAAAAATATTTTTTATATTTTTACCAGCCTAGTTATGTATAATAACAGTTAAATAAAAATTTTGCATAATTTTGGAAACTGTTTTCTATTTATTTCAATTTTTATTAGAATAAATGCTCAAAAATCATAAAATTCGGTTAAACAGTTTAGAAATCGATTTTTATATTTTTCGCAGCTCAATAATGTTTAATAACAGTTATACAAAACGTTTGGGTAATTTTGGAAACTTTTTTCTATTTATTTCAATTTTTATTAAAATAAATGCATAAAAATTATAAAAGTTGGTTAAACAGTTTAGAAACCCATTTTTATATTTTTCACAGATTAAGTATGTGTAATGACATTACTATAAAAAGTTTGGGGCATTTTTTTAACTGATTTCTATTTTTCATGAATTTTTATATATTTAGAGAATTAAATATATGAAAAATGGTTATGCATATCCATAATGCATGAAAATTATCTAGTATTCTTTTAATACATTTAGAACCAAAATCTGAAGTTTGGTAATTTTTATTAACTGTTTACTATTTTTCATAATTTTATGGTTATTGAAGAAACTAAAGTGGTGAAAACTAATTAGACAAATCAAAAATTCAAGAAACTTTATCTTGAGGTCTTTGACCTCTATTAAAACTAAAATGCAAAGTTTGGGAAATTTTAGAACTAAATTGATTTAGTTTTTAATATTTAATCATTGGAACACCTCTAAAATGTTAAATATTAACATTTCAATAATGGAAATTTTCTGCTTAAATTGTTATATAACAATTGATTCTTTGAAACTTAATTTTCACAGAAAAATATTTATAATTTATCAATATTCAATTGTGGCTCAGTATTGGCATAATTCTATTGTAGTAGTAAGTATACTAGTGTTACATTTCGATTAGAGACTCACTAGTAAATACCAATATTGTAGGAATCGGTAGTGGTACATGTGGAACATAGTCAAGGCACCATTTGCATCATCTCAATGTATTGTGAGTATTCACGCACTCCCCTATTTTCAGTTTTTATGTTTTGGGGTAGAAAAGCATGTCCAGGAAAAAACTATTATTTGCATGTTGTATTTAAATTGATTTGTATCAAACATGATTGCTATTGTATTTCTATGTCTCTCTATGTATGTCTATGCAACACGGAACATGAGAACTTATCGTATTAAGGCCCTTCCCTTATCTCTAACCATTAACTCTTTGAGCCAATGGTCATTATGGATAGCGCTATTAGGAATTGACAACTCCTCACTCACCCTATTGTTGGAGTGCATGATACCATATTCATTTATGGAACGATAAGCATAGATCTTGATAGGGCTTCAGTCATAGGTTTGGTTGAGAACTCATTGTTTGCTCATACACATACAAACTTGTTACTCATTATAGCAATAAACTTGTTATTTATTATGGCAATAAACTCGTTTATCAAATATAGCAACCAACTTTGTTTCTCATTATAGCAATGAACTATATTTCTCATTACAACAATGAACTTTTACTAGTGGAAACATATATACATGTTTTAGCAATGAAATTGTTTGCTCCTTGTAGCAACGAAATTGACAGCTCATTTTAGCAATGAAACTTGTTTACTCGTTTGAGTAAGGAACTTTATCTTCCATGAGAATATGAATGGTGCATCTTCTTCGGCCAATATACTTTATCTCTCATGATGACAAAGAACTTTGCTTTTACAAACTTATTTACTCATTTTAACAATATACTTGTATTATTGGAAACTTTTATCAAAACTTTGATTTCAACCCATGGAACCAAGATTATTTTGTTTATTTGTGAGTACTCACCAACTATTTTTATAGTTGACGCTTGTTTTACATGTTTTTTTCAGGAATTATCGAGTAAGTGGCACTTAGGGACACTTCACTTTTAGGAGCATTCGCATGTGTTGTATTTCTATTTTCATTGTAATTTCTTGTAAAAGTTGTTCAAACCCATTGTAAATTTGTAATGATTTTTAATACTATGGTTGGTGTTGTCTTTTAACTTTTGCTATGAAACCCTTTATACTGCCACGCCTCGTGTTTCCGCTTTAGCGGGGTGTGACAAACGTGATCCTTATCTAAAAAGTTATAAAAACCATTATAAGGTGTGGTGTGAACTATGCAAGAGGCTTATGTAGTTAGGATCTAATTTGTTCTTATAATGTGTTTAGAGAAAGACGTCTAGTAAGCAACCCAAAGTTGAACACCAAATGAGATTGCTTGTGATCCTAGTCTCATGTTCAACATGATGTCTATGCCAAAGGGATAACTGATAAACTTACCTTATACATCATATACAACTTTGAGCTTCTGGGAATTGGAGCTCTCTCTCCATATCTTCTTTCTTGCAACTTGGTGTAACATCCCAAAATTCAATACCAAAAATTTCATTTTTAATTAAGTTATTTTAAAAACAACAGTATAAAACATCTATAAAAATATCTTATGTCAAAAACAAAGTGTTATCAATCAAGCATGTCATCATAAAACATATCAGAGTGTAACCCCAAATATCTCAAGTGCGGAAAACATAGTGTGATGCGGTGCGATCGAGCCAACTCATTTCCTTTAAAAACAGAGTACTTGAAACCAAAACTCAAAACCGTAAGCACGGAGCTTAGTAAGTTCCTGTCACACCCCCAAACCAAGGATGGCGGAAACGTCTGGGGGTGGAGGACTTCATGTACAGTATCACAACAACGTGTATAATAGTGCTCAAAGTAAAAACAACCACCATATATATAATTGCAAAAGTTACACCAAAGTATATGTTTATATGTTTCAAAAGCAATTACATTATGATGACAAAATAAATTGTTGATGGTTTAACGTCCCATCCTCAAAGCGATGAAGTTTTCCTGTTTCACTGATTTCCTGAGAATACAAGTAGATTTAAAAGTGTCAACAATTAAGTTGGTGAGTTCATAAGAGTTTTGTTTGAAGTAGAAACCGTTTTCCTTGTAAAATCGATATAGTTTGATTTCCAGAAAATCCAATATTTTCTTAGTTAAGTGTGAATAGAAATATTCCTATATGATGCATTAATGAACCCTAGAATGACCCGTAGAGTTCCTCTATAATCGTCCAACGTATATAAGCTATATAAGGTTTAAATTAGATAAAACGTTGAATATAGTGGGTCTGCCCTAGGTCCACAACCAAACAAGGAACAGGAGATGAGGCAGGCATCACTAATTCTAGGCCAATCGAGACAAAATTCTTATAGGACTCAAACATGTACGCTCAGCGATTATAGTTGAAGTCTAACAGTTCTAGATGCAATATAGTTTTAATATCATAATAACTAACTTAAGTGAACCTAGTACTTTGTATCGGTACCCCCTTTCTTTATAGGGACCCGACACTTTTTATTTGTACCCCTTTTTGTATAGAGATCCGGCACTTTGTATTTGTACCCCTTTTTGTATAGAGACTCGGCACTTTGTATTTGTACCCCTTTTTGTATAGAGACCCGACACTTTGTATTTGTACCCCTTTTTGTATAAGTGTGTTGAGTGATGTATCATAAACTATACCTATTATAGTGATGGGTTTTGAGCATTCTAACACTTCCTAAGTGTACATGCAACCCTAATAACCTTGGATCTATGTTTGTCTAATTTGTCATGCAAAGTTGAATTCCAAGGTTATATTCCTATCTAGCATACATGGGGAACAATTTTAACATAAAGTATAGATAGAATAACTTACCTTGTTGTTGCTTGTGTTCCTTGAAACCTTGTGAGCCTAGCACCCCAAGTGGTGATGCCTCAAATGCTTCACACAACACCAAATGCTCTTGGAAGAACTTATGAGAGTATACTCACTTCTTCAAATCGGCCAAGCCCTCTATTTCTTTGTTGCAACCGATTTTGGTGGAGATTATGTTTCTTATATAGTGTTGACACATCTAGGGTTAAACCCTAATGTGTCATGACTCTTCATTTCCATGACCCATGGGTTTGTAACTCCCATGGAGCATCCTATGGGTGGAACCCAACTTGATGATCCATGGAGCCTTTTAGCCCACTATACAAGATATGGATGATTTACTTAATCAACCCATATATTTAATTAGTTATCTTTTGATCACTTAATTAATTCTAAATTAATTCTTGATCAAACTAATCAAATAATATTATTAATATATTAGAACTTATAATATATTAATAATCTCCAAGCGTTATTTCTCTCATTTAGTCTATCCAATTGCATGGTGCCATGCAACCCAAATGGACCATGCCGGGTCGGGTCAAGTACATACCAGAAATAGTTATGGACTTAGACACCTTATCCAACAGTCTCCCACTTGGATAAGTCTAGTAACTATTACTGCAAGTATGACTTCAGGAACCGATCGGCAATCGTAGCTCTTTACAAGGTTTCTCGAAACTTGAGAAGATGATGGTACGCCATTTAAGATAAGTGATCATATAATCCTCTGTTCTAGATATCAGTCGGACAAACACATGGAACAATGTCTTACTTATTGTCCAACATTTGTTTCCCGATTTCCGATTTGTTTGACAAAGAACTTTATTGAACACATCAATTTAGTTCTGACCGGGCCCGGTACATAGGTCAAAACAAAATCATCGAGGGGCCCAGATATCAGCTTCTAATCCAAGAAGGAACAGATAAACTTCGACTCATATGTTTGTTCTACTACTCATTGAATTACACATAAGAGCACGATTTTATAACATCGAGTTACCAATGCGTTTTTCGTACAATCAATGCATAACCAACTTGTAAGTAACAAATCATATCTCTAGGTTTAAAGACTTATATGATATTACCGTCTCACGATCACTCGAGATAGAATTCCATGAAGTGATTCCAGTGAGCGTGGGTTGAGTCCAATGCTCAGAACTTATGAGCACTCATGATTGTTGTAGCCTTGTCCCAGACCTCTACAACCAAACATGACAGTCTTGATTCATACCTACTTCCGACATATGACCGACTGTGGAGGTTTGAATAATATGTTATACCAAACAAAATTATTCTGGAAGTCAAAACATGCAAAAGAAATATAGTAAACGATCGACAAGAGATAGCAACACTTTACTCATAAATAAAACACTTTTATTCATCATCAAATGTCAATTACACTTTACAAATTTCGAGATTATCTAACTACTAAATCTAATATCATCCTTCAGCCCTATGCTCCGAGCATGCTGGAGATGCTTAACCCGAGTCAGTCCCTTCGTGAGGGGATCTGCCGGATTCTCATCTGATTATACCCTCTTTGCCACGAGGAGTCCTTCTTCGATCCGATGTCTGATGAAATGGTATTTTCTATCGATGTGTCTGGATCTCCCGTGATCCCTTGGTTCCTTGGCTAAGGCAACAGCACTTTCACTATCACAGAAAATTTCCATCGGCTCTTTAATAGCTGGTACAACTCCAAGGTCTCCAATGAAGTTCCTCAGCCATAACGCCTCCTTTGCTGCTTCGCTAGCTGCAATATACTCTGATTCACAAGTAGAATCTGCCACTGTCTCTTGCTTGGAACTCTTCCAAGAAATTGCTCCTCCATTTAGGGTAAAGACCCAGCCCGACTGAGAGCGGAAGTTATCCCTATCAGTCTGGAAGCTAGCATCACTATACCCTACAACTCTCAAGTTATCACTCCCACCGAGGGTAAGGACCCAGTCCTTAGTCCTTCGTAGGTACTTGAGAATATTCTTTACCGCAATCCAGTGTACCTTGCCAGGGTTCCCCTGAAACCTGCTAACCATGCTCAAGGCAAAGGCTACATCAGGTCGAGTACACGTCATAGCATACATGATCGAACCTACAGCCGAAGCATAAGGTATTCGACTCATTTCTGCTATCTCAGCCTCAGTGCTAGGGCTTTGTGTCTTACTCAGCTTGGCGCTACTCTGGATGGGCAACTCTCCTTTCTTGGAGTCTTGCATTCTGAATCTCTTCAGAATCTTCTCCAAGTAGGTACTTTGACTAAGTCCAATTAGTCTTCTACTCCGATCTCTCAAGATTCTTATCCCCAAAATATAGGCAGCTTCACCAAGGTCCTTCATAGCGAAACACTTTCCAAGCCAGGACTTTACTTCCTGCAAGGTTGGAATGTCGTTTCCTATGAGTAGTATGTCATCCACATACAATACTAAAAAGCTAACTATACTCCCACTAGCCTTGACATATACACAAGATTCATCTTCACTCCTAGAAAAGCCAAATTCCTTGACCTTTTCATCAAAGCAAAGATTCCATCTGCGAGGTGCTTGCTTTAATCCATAAATGGATTTCTCAAGCTTACACACTCTATTAGGGTACTCGTTACTGACAAAACCCTCTGGCTGACTCATGTAAACATCTTCAGCCAACTTCCCATTAAGGAAAGCGGTTTTGACATCCATTTGCCAAATTTCATAGTCATGAAATGCGGCTATGGCTAACAGAACCCGAATAGACTTAATCTTGGCTACCGGAGAAAAGGTCTCATCATAATCCACTCCAGGAATTTGAGAGAAGCCCTTTGCAACCAGCCTAGCCTTATAAGTGTGTACTTTACCATCCATGTCGGTCTTCTTCTTGAAGACCCATTTGCACCCTACAGTCTTTCGACCTGGTACATTCTCAACCAAGTTCCAAACTTGATTGTCATACATGGATTGTATCTCGCTATCCATAGCCTCTTTCCATTTGGCAGACTCGGGGCCCGCCATGGCTTCCTCGTAGCTGTTAGGGTCATCTTGACTTACTAGTGTCTCATCACTAATAAGTGTCTCACCTTCTGCAGTAATATGGAATCCATAGTAATGCTCAGGTGCACTCCTAACTCTCGTGGAACGCCTCAGAGGTACAGATTCGTCAATTGGATCAACAGGAGTTTCCTCTTCAAGTTGAGGGCTAGAGTTTAAAGTTCCTTCACCACTTGACTCTTGAATTTATTCAAGATCAACTTGCCTCCCACTGTCTCCTTGGCTTATAAACTCTCTTTCTCGAAAGACTCCTCTTCTTGCTACAAAGACCACATTGTCACTAGGTCTGTAGAAGAGGTAACCAAAGGATTGTTGTGGGTAGCCGATGAAAATACACCTCTCGCTTCGGGGTTCGAGCTTATCATGAGTCTCACGTCTCACGAAAGCCTCGCATCCCCAAATCTTGATGTGGTCTAGTTTAGGTACTTTACCAGTCCACATCTCGTGAGGAGTTTTGGCAACTTTCTTTGTAGGGACTAGATTAAGGATATGGGCGGCAGTCTCTAAGGCATACCCCCAGAATGAGATTGGTAGCGAAGCTCGACTCATCATGGAACGAACCATGTCCAACAAGGTTCGATTACGCCTCTCAGCCACACCATTCAACTGCGGTGTCCTGGGAGGTGTCAATTGTGAGACAATCCCACATTCCTTTAGATAGTCGAGGAACTCTGAACTAAGATACTCACCACCTCGATCGGATCGAAGCATCTTAATGTTCCTGCCCAATTGATTCTCGACTTCCTGTTTAAATTCCTTAAACTTCTCGAAAGTCTCTGACTTATGCTTGATTAAGTAGACATATCCATATCTACTGTAATCATCGGTAAAAGTCAAATAATAACGATTAGCATCCCTTGTGGCATGTTTGAATGGTCCACACACATCCGTGTGTATAAGGTCCAACAAACCTTCACCCCTTTCACACGAGCCTGTGAAGGGTGACTTTGTCATTTTTCCAAGTAAGCATGATTCGCAACTATCATTTGACTTTAGGTCAAACGACTCCAAGACTCCATCCTTTTGGAGTTGGCCTATGCGTTTCTTGCTTATATGTCCAAGACGACAATGCCATAATGATGCTTTATCCAAGTTATTATTATTAGTAGAATCAATACACAAAACATTATTTCCTAAGTTATCTACAATAGATACAGCTTCATACACACCATCACAAGGTAATGCTTTAAAATAAAGTACATTATTAAAGAAAGCATTAATCGAACCAACTTCATTATCAAACGAAAAGGTGAAACCTTTTTTGTACAATGCATGAAAGGAAATAATATTTCTTGCCATTTCTGGCGAATAACAACATTTATTCAAATCTAAATTTAACCCACTACTTAGCGATAAAGTATAAACTCCAATCTTGGTGACAGGTGTAACTTTCCTATTCCCCATGATTAAGTTTATTCTTCCTTGCTCCACATTCTCACTTCTTCCTAGTCCCTTCAAGTCACAACAAATATGAATACCGCAACCTGTATCAAGGACCCAAGATTTCGAATGGGGTGAGTTATTAGAAATGATAGTGTAAATACCTGCATGGTTGGGTTTGACTTTCCCATCCTTTACATCTTGCTGGTACTTTGGGCAGTTCCGCTTCCAATGAGCTTTTTCGTGGCAATAGAAGCATTCCGCCTCTTTTGGGTCAGAAGAAGGAGTAATGAAACCTTTCTTGGTTCCACTTGAAGAAGAGCCATCAAGGGTCCGAGCCTTGGTACCCTTTGAAGATCTCTTTCTCTTCCTCCCTCGACTTTGCCCGATTGCCAAGACCGGAGTTGTTTCTGGAGTAGGAGTGATAGCAACCGACTTCCCCTTAAGACCTGTTTCTGCGGTCTTGAGAAGTCCCTGAAGTTTGCTGAGGGTGACCTCTTCCTTGTTCATGTGATATGTCATGCGGAATTGATCATAGCACGATGGTAAGGAGTGCAAAATGATATCTATTGCAAGCTCCTCAAGGAAGTTCACATTGAGCTTCAGCAACCAATCCACATACCTTTGCATTTTCTGCATGTGGCTCGTGACGGACTCTCCGTCCTTCATCATGGTTGTTATCATGGAGCAGATGACTTCGTACCTCTCTTGTCGTGCACTTTGATGGTATCTTTCCATCAAATCTTGGTGCATTTCATAAGGGTAGAAGTCTTCATAAGACTTTTGGAGTTCAGCTGTCATGGTGGCTAACATGATGCAAGCCACCTTGGTTGCATCTCTTTCATGAGTATGAAAGTCAGCGATCTCCTGGGGAGTTGCAGTGGACTCGTCAATTTCCTTAAGCTCCTTGTCAAGGACATATTCTTTGTCCTCGTAGCGGGTAATCATCCTGATGTTTCTGATCCACTTATTGAAGTTGGATCCATCAAAGGTGACTTTCCCACATAGACTCATAAGAGTAAAGGAGCCATTAGGATTCGAGCCAGAAGCATTAGTTGAAGACATCTGAAAAAGAAGAACAAGTTTAGTTTAGATTTAAGAGAGTCCTTAATAAAACACCCAAATGTAATATTAAGGCTAGGACCCAATCACAATATAATATAACTTAGAAGAGGTATGCCGTAATCTAAGCTATACCATATTTGAAAGGTAGGTGAATGACGATTCACCAATTTCCACCACGAAAACCGAAATAATAAATATTTAGTTTTTATTGGTTTTAGAAATTCCTAGATTCTTTGAGATCCAATGAACTTTTCAAAGGCATGTTTCAATCTCGGGAGTGCCCTCCAGGTTTTGTGACTGGGATGCCGAGGATCACAAAACGAAGTGTGAAGTAACCATGCAAATCACTTGGTACCCTTAAAGTTTATCACTCAATCGATGTGCCGGTAAACCACACACGCTCCACCGATACTATAATAAACCTTAAGTCACCCTTTACCTACCTTGTTAAGTCCAAGTTAGTGTGCCGGTTAACCACACACGCTCCACCAACGACTCAGACAAAGTGTAAAGTGTAATTTCATGGATTAGCACCTTATTCACATTTTTCCTAAAGTAACTAAGATTGGGAATTTAATAAACATTTAGTTACTTTATATATTCATCATACTTTGAATGAGAATTTATAAGTCCTTGTCTTACCCGTTCGGCTAACGACCCTCCACCAGTCAAGCAAGCGGTGGGTGAGAATATACACCCATTAAGTCACCATTTTATAGGCAACAACCTTATACCCACCTTATAGACTGGCTTCGTGAATGAGGCGTACTAGCGGTAAGACGACTTGTTCTTATACATATATATATAATTGTTAAATCATCATAATATAAGTATAAGGGTTGAATTTTAACTTTTAAAATTCTAGGGGTTGGAACTAAAGTTTTAACTTAACTTTACTTGTTCCAAAACTTGAGGGCAAGTTTTGTAACTTTCAAAACTTTTCATTTCTTGTAACTTATGAGTTTAATAGAGTCATAAAATGAAGACTCTTCATTTTTTTATAACTCTTGTGTTTTCTTAATGGTTTTAACTCAAGTGTGACTCTTGGTTTTCCATAACTTAAGGATAAGTTATAGACTCCATTAAAACACATTATGATCAAGAATTAAACTACCAAATAGGTTACAAATAATTCCTATGATCATCTAAAACATCATAAGAACAAGAACATGAATATGAACACAATCAAAAATTACATAAAACTTTGTAATTTTTGATAACTAGTTGTTGTAAATGAATTAGCAAAGACATTACACCATCAAAAACAAGTTTTCAATTACCAAAACAGTTTAGGGTAATGTTTCTAATTCATTTCCAGCAACTGAATCGAAATTCTGCACTCATTCGACCCTACTCGCCGAGTGCATGAACATGACTCGTCGAGTTGGTTGAAGATACACATGGACTCGACGAGTCCCCCCAATAGACTCGACGAGTCCGATCGCAGACAGCAAATTTTCGATCCTGTTTTCAACTTTTAAGCACAAATAAGAACAAACAAGCCTAGGCTCTGATACCACTGATGGGTTTTGAGCATTCTAACACTTCCTAAGTGTACATGCAACCCTAATAACCTTGGATCTATGTTTGTCTAATTTGTCATGCAAAGTTGAATTCCAAGGTTATATTCCTATCTAGCATACATGGGGAACAATTTTAACATAAAGTATAGATAGAATAACTTACCTTGTTGTTGCTTGTGTTCCTTGAAACCTTGTGAGCCTAGCACCCCAAGTGGTGATGCCTCAAATGCTTCACACAACACCAAATGCTCTTGGAAGAACTTATGAGAGTATACTCACTTCTTCAAATCGGCCAAGCCCTCTATTTCTTTGTTGCAACCGATTTTGGTGGAGATTATGTTTCTTATATAGTGTTGACACATCTAGGGTTAAACCCTAATGTGTCATGACTCTTCATTTCCATGACCCATGGGTTTGTAACTCCCATGGAGCATCCATGGAGCATCCTATGGGTGGAACCCAACTTGATGATCCATGGAGCCTTTTAGCCCACTATACAAGATATGGATGATTTACTTAATCAACCCATATATTTAATTAGTTATCTTTTGATCACTTAATTAATTCTAAATTAATTCTTGATCAAACTAATCAAATAATATTATTAATATATTAGAACTTATAATATATTAATAATCTCCAAGCGTTATTTCTCTCATTTAGTCTATCCAATTGCATGGTGCCATGCAACCCAAATGGACCATGCCGGGTCGGGTCAAGTACATACCAGAAATAGTTATGGACTTAGACACCTTATCCAACATATAGTTCATCTAAAATGTATATAATATGTATGAATTCTTTTATGGAAATGTATTAGTGTTGTGAATTTATCAAACTATACTTTTATAGTTACATAATACGTGTTCTAAATGAATGAATAATATTAATATGAATGACTTAGTTTCAGTTCATAATGATAAACTAGCAAGGAAACACATTCAAATATTAGAACTTATGATTATACATTTTGCTCAACATAATACAAAGTGTTATGATATTTACATGCTGTTGGCAAAATTTAGCAATTCTGCCCTGTTTTGAAAAAATCATAGAAAAATCATACGAAGTCGAAAACTAGATCCGTAAATTCTGAGAGTTCACAAAATGTGTCTAGTTTGCTCATAATTTTTATCACAATTTTTAATGACCTCTAACTTGGGGGAAAAAGTCCATAATCACAGACTGGTCCGGATTGTTGTTTGAAATGATAGGCAGTTTTGTAAAAATCAGCATAAATTGTAGAAAAATCGTATGGAGATGTGCAAGTAGTCATTTTAAAGCTACAAACTTTAACTATTTGCACCTTGTACAGTTTTGAAAACAAAAATGTTTAAGATGCCCAAAACAGTCTGATGAAGGCTGTTAGAAATATTTAGTTATGTTCTTGATGTTTTAACTTGTATTCCCCCCCCCCTGAAAACTTGAGAAAACATGAAAATGTAGGGGTATGGACTCACCTTAAGTGATTTCAGTAGGTAAGTGTTGAAGAAGAGAAGTGTTCAACCCAAGAACACTTGAAGAATCACTTGAAGATTCGAAGATCTAACACAATTATGAGAGAGTTTGTTTAAGATATCCATGATTTGAGTGGAAATAAGTGAGATAATCATAAAGAGAATGGATTATGCTTAACAAATGTGGAGGAAAAACTCAAGATCAGCCCTTGAATCTTGAATTTCTAGAGAGAGAAAGTGAGAGAGGAAAGAGTTTGATCTTCTTGTGAAATGAGAGCAAATGAGAGAAGTGAGGAGAGAGGATGAATATTCAGCTCTCAAAAACGTGGGAAAGAGTGATAATTGAGTGGAAAGGACATTGATGTGACCTAGGTAAGGTGGGGAGGTGTGGCTGGTCATAGAGTGGGTGTGGGAGTGGTTGCTTGTGTTATAAGGTAAAGCAAAGTCAACACTCCACCTCTTTGTACTTTACCCACTTGCTTTCATTATTTAAATAAAGATTTTTATGAAAATATGATTAAATTGTGAATATTTAGGGTTTATTATGTTAAAATATGATTTTGGGTGAAATTACCACGTTAAAATAATTAAAAACGGGCCTTAAACGCAAAACTACGCAAAAACCGGGAGAAAATGAGTTCCCAGTGAGACCTCTCGGTCCTAGGCCGAGGTTCGGTCCCTAGGTCGAGACTCGGTGCATGCTGAGGATTGTAGCCGGAAACGAACAGAGGGAAACGAAGGGGCGAGAAGGTGAGAAACGAGAAGGCGCGAACCGGAAGTGAGAGGCGAAGGCGAGGGTTCGGTCCGGCGATGAAAGGCGAGAAGTCAGAACCGAACGGACTGTAGTGAACAGTAGTGAACAGTACGGTTCTTCCAGGGCGAGGTTCGGTTCGGTTCCACTTGAGCAGGGTTCAGTTTCGGTTAGTGGTGAACAGTACCTTCGGGTTCGGTTCGGCTCAGGAGGGTTCGGTTCGGCTCAGGAGGGTTCGGTTCGGCTCCTCTTGCTCTCAGTCCCTAAGAGGACCTTCGGGTCCTAAGAAGCTTCTCTCTTGGTTTCGGTTCCTAAAGCCTATTTTTCTCGTTTTCGCCTCGTTTTGAGCCGTTTTTTACCCGGTTAAGGGTCGGAATGACCCGAATGATTCCAAAAAGTTACGGGAAACTTTTGAGAGAGATTTGGGAGAGATTTCTCACACTTGGAGAGATTTGGGAGAGATTTGACATTCTTGGAGAGATTTCTCATACAAAGAGATATTTGAGAGAGGTTTCACATACTTGGAGAGATTTGGGAGAGATTTGACATTCTTGGAGGGATTTCTCATACAGAGAGATATTTGAGAGAGATTTCACATACTTGGAGAGATTTGGGAGAGATTTGACATTCTTGGAGAGATTTCTCATACAGAGAGATATTTGAGAGAGATTTCACATGCTTAGAGGGATTTGGGAGAGATTTGACATTCTTGGAGGGATTTCTCATACAGAGAGATATTTGAGAGAGATTTCACATACTTGGAGAGATTTGGGAGAGATTTGACATTCTTGGAGAGATTTCTCATACAGAGAGATATTTGAGAGAGATTTCACATGCTTAGAGGGATTTGGGAGATATTTGACATTCTTGGAGAGATTTCTATTACCGAGAGATATTTGAGAGATATTTAACATACTTGGAGAGATTTGGGAGAGATTTGACATAGAGAGAGATAGAGTGAAAATGATTGAGAGAGGTTCCGTGTGGGACAGTTGTAAGTGTCCGGCATCGCAATGCATGGTTCGTAAACCCTGTTAAGCCTCGTTTAAGGATCTCACACACTCCCGATGAGTAAGCATCATTGTTTTATCGGTTTGGCTCGCCACGTACTACAATTTTTAGGTTAAAGAGATCTAGTTGTAACTACTTTTCGATTTATGTTTTCTTATCAGAATAGCGAGTTGTTTAGTAAATACTAAACGTAAGTCCAAGTACACAAGGGTTAGTTGAGTTGATCGGTTTGACTTGTTGACTTTATTTGACTTTGAATTGACCAGAATTTAACGGTTGTCACATCATCCCCCCGTTAAAGGGAATTTCGTCCCGAAATTTGCACTTCGAATGGGGATCCAGGGATTTAGGGGAAAGATGGGGATAACTTTTCGTAGTACAAGAATTTGATTACTACTATGCATGCTTTAATCGATGCTAGATTTAGCATATAAAGAAATTCGGGATTTAAATGTCAATGTTAGAAACACGTACCGATATTTGCGGGCAGTTCCGAAGTGGTTTCTCCCTCGGTGATTACAAGCACCCTCCCACCACCACCAGCATCTCTTGTCCTTGGGCATTCCCTTTTAAAGTGTCCCGTTTCTCCACACTCGTAACAGGTTGGGCTTACTCCAAAGCCAGGTACCTGGTTGATGGGTCGTGCTGGTGCCTTACAGAAACGAGCAGTGTGCCCCTCTCTGTCGCAGTTTTTGCAATGCATCTTTCGGCAAGCCCCAGTGTGATGGAAGTTACACTTGTTGCATTTTGGAAGTGTTCCAGCATATGGTTTCATGGGAGTTGGCGTGGTGAGGGTTGTGGCAGCATGAACAGCAAGGATCTGTTGCTTCTTAGCGAGGCCTTGGGTTGATTGGTCCTTCTTGTTGTCCCAAAACTTTCTTTCGTTGTTCCCTCCTCTTGCTTGGGTAAGGGTGGTTGTCATAGTGTCATGGTGGGCATGATGGTCAATGAGTTGTTGTGCTAACTCCTTGGCGCTGTCGAAGGTAGTTGGTCTTGAGGCCAGCACGCTATCTTGAATTTCGGGGGACAATCCCCAGAGGTAACGCTCCAACTTTTTGTCTTTTGGGGTGACCATAGCGGGACAAAGGAGTGCTAGATCACAAAATCGTTTGGTGTAAGTTGTAAGGTCGGAGCCTGCCATTCTGAGATTCCATAGTTCTTGCTCCAGCTTTTGCACTTCACCTCTTGGGCAATATTCCTTCAGCATCATCTTCTTCAAGTCCTCCCAACTTAACGAGTTAGCCACTGCAAGCGTAAGCGATTTAACTTTTCCGTTCCACCAAGTGAGAGCTCTTCCGATGAAGGTGAATGTCGCGTACTTGACTGTGCTCGCTTCGGGGCAAGCACAAATCTCAAAGATTGCTTCGGTCCTCTTGAACCATTGAATTAGTGCGAGGACACCCCTACTTCCATCGAAGGAATCGGGTTTGCCATTTGTGAAGTCCTTGTAAGTGCATTCCCTTGTGCGTCCTGTGCTATCCCCGTGGTTAGGGTTTGTGGCTCCAGATCCAGCACCACCAGTGCTATTTGTGCCAATTTGTGACATTGCAGCTACCACGGCTGCCGTTACTGCAGCTTGGAACATTTCGGGATCAAACTGGGGAGGTGGCGTCGTAGGTGGTGGCGTTGTGCTGCCCGAAGGTCTAGGTCTTTTCCTTGGTGGCATCGTTCTGTCATGAGTTTTCAAAAAGAAAAATGATCAGATGGTAAGTTTCTACTAGTAAAGACAAGTCAGTTGTTATAGAATTAGATTTTTCCAGCATTATTCTTCGATTTAAGAGTTCCTTAAATATAACTCATAAAGGAAGTCCATATGAATGAACTTCACGAGTTAGTAGGTTTTGTGGTCTCTCTTAGATTTTTCACGAGTGTGCTCAAGGCGATTGGTGCGGATCGTATGTATTCTTGCATTTGCATCAACCTCTGCGATACTATGGAGAGTTGTTCTACCCTGAATCTCGTTTCGGGCAACTCTATGGACCAGGATTGGAAAAAATTTATCTGCTGAGCTTCCTTCGTTTATGTTGTAGAAACTTCGTTCTCTATTAAACGACATATGTTGGTCTTGTTCTTCGCTCCAGGTTTCCAAGCACTCTACCCAAGGAGGCGTCGGACCCTGAAAAGCCGGTCAAGGGTTGGGATTCGGAACAAGAGTCATCGGGGTTACGTTCTCCACTTCAGGGTCGGAGTCAGAACCATCAGCATAGCCTTCAGCTTGGTGACCATCTACAGGGGTTGGGTAATCATTCTCTGGCTCCTCTCCGAGCCATTTGGTATTGTCGTGGTTAGGGTAATACGGGTCGTCGTGTGGATGGAAATCCAGCCATGATATCTTCGCGAGAAATGAGGATATAAGAAACAACTAAGCAAAAGTACTAATTGGCTAATTATATGATGATCTTTATCAGGTACTTCAACATATTGTTTAGTGCGTACTAGTTATATGTATTCGGGACAGGATAGACCTTCGAATAAGCGACCCTAACTCTAAATCCCCAATCCAACGAGAACAGGAAGTAGAGCAAAGATTCACAGATTCTAAGTCTATGACGTCCTGGATGCATAAAATTTTAATGTATCCACTAAGCAACTATTGACCTATTGATAAAGATCTATTTAGTTCTCACATATATAATTATAATGATGCCAAAATACCCCTATGGTATTTCATTGTGGTAGTGTTGGTAAGTTTTTAGACTTGTTGCCACATCACAACCATTCTTGGGCATATGCTAATCACTCCTCGGACCAGCATAGTTGATCAGGCTATGCCACTCCCAAGACTGACCATACATCCCCAGGCTTACCTGTGATATCCAACAATCATTACTTTTGTTTTGTCCTAAAATGATGCTGACCTTAGTATGTATGCATGCATGTATACTTTTAACAAAAGCTATTTATTCCTAAAGGTATAGTGGTTTTGAAATCTTAAAATCAGAGACCTTAGTCCCAATGCATTTATAGTTTGTATATCTTATGTGGTTCGATATACTTAGCTCACTATAAACAATGCTCTGATACCAATCTGTCACACCCCCAAACCAAGGATGGCGGAAACGTCTGGGGGTGGAGGACTTCATGTACAGTATCACAACAACGTGTATAATAGTGCTCAAAGTAAAAACAACCACCATATATATAATTGCAAAAGTTACACCAAAGTATATGTTTATATGTTTCAAAAGCAATTCCATTATGATGACAAAATAAATTGTTGATGGTTTAACGTCCCATCCTCAAAGCGATGAAGTTTTCCTGTTTCACTGATTTCCTGAGAATACAAGTAGATTTAAAAGTGTCAACAATTAAGTTGGTGAGTTCATAAGAGTTTTGTTTGAAGTAGAAACCATTTTCCTTGTAAAATCGATATAGTTTGATTTCCAGAAAATCCAATATTTTCTTAGTTAAGTGTGAATAGAAATATTCCTATATGATGCATTAATGAACCCTAGAATGACCCGTAGAGTTCCTCTATAATCGTCCAACGTATATAAGTTATATAAGGTTTAAATTAGATAAAACGTTGAATATAGTGGGTCTGCCCTAGGTCCACAACCAAACAAGGAACAGGAGATGAGGCAGGCATCACTAATTCTAGGCCAATCGAGACAAAATTCTTATAGGACTCAAACATGTACGCTCAGCGATTATAGTTGAAGTCTAACAGTTCTAGATGCAATATAGTTTTAATATCATAATAACTAACTTAAGTGAACCTGGTACTTTGTATCGGTACCCCCTTTCTTTATAGAGACCCGACACTTTGTATTTGTACCCCTTTTTGTATAGAGACCCGGCACTTTGTATTTGTACCCCTTTTTGTATAGAGACCCGGCACTTTGTATTTGTACCCCTTTTTGTATAGAGACCCGACACTTTGTATTTGTACCCCTTTTTGTATAAGTGTGTTGAGTGATGTATCATAAACTATACCTATTATAGTTCATCTAAAATGTATATAATATGTATGAATTCTTTTATGGAAATGTATTAGTGTTGTGAATTTATCAAACTATACTTTTATAGTTACATAATACGTGTTCTAAATGAATGAATAATATTAATATGAATGACTTAGTTTCAGTTCATAATGATAAACTAGCAAGGAAACACATTCAAATATTAGAACTTATGATTATACACTTTGCTCAACATAATACAAAGTGTTATGATATTTACATGCTGTTGGCAAAATATAGCAATTCTGTCCTGTTTTGGAGAAATCATAGAAAAATCATACGAAGTCGAAAACTAGATCCGTAAATTCTGAGAGTTCACAAAATGTGTCTAGTTTGCTCATAATTTTTATCACAATTTTTAATGACCTCTAACTTGGGGGAAAAAGTCCATAATCACAGACTGGTCCGGATTGTTGTTTGAAATGATAGGCAGTTTTGTAAAAATCAGCATAAATTGTAGAAAAATCGTATGGAGATGTGCAAGTAGTCATTTTAAAGCTACAAACTTTAACTATTTGCACCTTGTACAGTTTTGAAAACAAAAATGTTTAAGATGCCCAAAACAGTCCGTGAATGGAGTTGAACTTTTCTGATGAAGGCTGTTAGAAATATTTAGTTATGTTCTTGATGTTTTAACTTGTATTCCCCCCCTGAAAACTTGAGAAAACATGAAAATGTAGGGGTATGGACTCACCTTAAGTGATTTCAGTAGGTAAGTGTTGAAGAAGAGAAGTGTTCAACCCAAGAACACTTGAAGAATCACTTGAAGATTCGAAGATCTAACACAATTATAGAGAGTTTGTTTAAGATATCCATGATTTGAGTGGAAATAAGTGAGATAATCATAAAGAGAATGGATTATGCTTAACAAATGTGGAGGAAAAACTCAAGATCAGCCCTTGAATCTTGAATTTCTAGAGAGAGAAAGTGAGAGAGGAAAGAGTTTGATCTTCTTGTGAAATGAGAGCAAATGAGAGAAGTGAGGAGAGAGGATGAATATTCAGCTCTCAAAAACGTGGGAAAGAGTGATAATTGAGTGGAAAGGACATTGATGTGACCTAGGTAAGGTGGGGAGGTGTGGCTGGTCATAGAGTGGGTGTGGGAGTGGTTGCTTGTGTTATAAGGTAAAGCAAAGTCAACACTCCACCTCTTTGTACTTTACCCACTTGCTTTCATTATTTAAATAAAGATTTTTATGAAAATATGATTAAATTGTGAATATTTAGGGTTTATTATGTTAAAATATGATTTTGGGTGAAATTACCACGTTAAAATAATTAAAAACGGGCCTTAAACGCAAAACTACGCAAAAACCGGGAGAAAATGAGTTCCCAGTGAGACCTCTCGGTCCTAGGCCGAGGTTCGGTCCCTAGGCCGAGACTCGGTGCATGCTGAGGATTGTAGCCGGAAACGAACAGAGGGAAACGAAGGGGCGAGGAGGTGAGAAACGAGAAGGCGCGAACCGGAAGTGAGAGGCGAAGGCGAGGGTTCGGTCCGGCGATGAAAGGCGAGAAGTCAGAACCGAACGGACTGTAGTGAACAGTAGTGAACAGTACGGTTCTTCCAGGGCGAGGTTCGGTTCGGTTCCACTTGAGCAGGGTTCAGTTTCGGTTAGTGGTGAACAGTACCTTCGGGTTCGGTTCGGCTCAGGAGGGTTCGGTTCGGCTCAGGAGGGTTCGGTTCGGTTCAGGAGGGTTCGGTTCGGCTCCTCTTGCTCTCAGTCCCTAAGAGGACCTTCGGGTCCTAAGAAGCTTCTCTCTTGGTTTCGGTTCCTAAAGCCTATTTTTCTCGTTTTCGCCTCGTTTTGAGCCGTTTTTTACCCGGTTAAGGGTCGGAATGACCCGAATGATTCCAAAAAGTTACGGGAAACTTTTGAGAGAGATTTGGGAGAGATTTCTCACACTTGGAGAGATTTGGGAGAGATTTGACATTCTTGGAGAGATTTCTCATACAAAGAGATATTTGAGAGAGGTTTCACATACTTGGAGAGATTTGGGAGAGATTTGACATTCTTGGAGGGATTTCTCATACAGAGAGATATTTGAGAGAGATTTCACATACTTGGAGAGATTTGGGAGAGATTTGACATTCTTGGAGAGATTTCTCATACAGAGAGATATTTGAGAGAGATTTCACATGCTTAGAGGGATTTGGGAGAGATTTGACATTCTTGGAGGGATTTCTCATACAGAGAGATATTTGAGAGAGATTTCACATACTTGGAGAGATTTGGGAGAGATTTGACATTCTTGGAGAGATTTCTCATACAGAGAGATATTTGAGAGAGATTTCACATGCTTAGAGGGATTTGGGAGAGATTTGACATTCTTGGAGAGATTTCTATTACCGAGAGATATTTGAGAGAGATTTCACATACTTGGAGAGATTTGGGAGAGATTTGACATAGAGAGAGATAGAGTGAAAATGATTGAGAGAGGTTCCGTGTGGGACAGTTGTAAGTGTCCGACATCGCAATGCATGGTTCGTAAACCCTGTTAAGCCTCGTTTAAGGATCTTACACACTCTCGATGAGTAAGCATCATTGTTTTATCGGTTTAGCTCGCCACGTACTACAGTTTTTAGGTTAAAGAGATCTAGTTGTAACTACTTTTCGATTTATGTTTTCTTATCAGAATAGCGAGTTGTTTAGTAAATACTGAACGTAAGTCCAAGTACACAAGGGTTAGTTGAGCTGATCGGTTTGACTTGTTGACTTTATTTGACTTTGAATTGACCAGAATTTGACGGTTGTCACAGTTCCCCCGTCATACCACATAATGCCTATCCTTTTGTATCTTTCAACCAGTATCTATCAGGCATAACTGGGAGCTGGGCTCCCCTTCAGTATATTTCAATCGGTAACTGGGAACTAACCTCCCCTTCAGTGTCTTTCAACCGGTAACCGGGAGCTAACCTCCCCTTTGGTATCTTTCAACTGGTAACTAGGAGCTAACCTCCCCTGCGATATGTTTCAACTGGTAACCGAGAGCTAACCTCCCATTCAGTATCTTTCAACCGGTAACTGAGAGCTAACCTCCCCTTCGGTATCTTTCAACCGGTAACGGGGGACTATTTCACCCCTACCACTACCACATAATAACGTATCATAAACATATTGCTAGGCATGCATGGGTTCTAACGACCCCTTCGGTATCTTTCAACCGGTATCTGGAGACTATTTCACCCCTTACCATTACCACATAATAACATATCATAAACATACTTCTAGGCATGCATGGTTTCTAACGACCCCTTCGGTATCTTTCAACTGGTATCTAGGGACTATTTCACCCGTACCACTACCACATAATAATATATCATAAACATACTACTAGGCATGCATGGGTTCAAACAACCCCTTCAGTATCTTTCAATCGGTATCTGGGGACTATTCCAACCCTACCACTACTATCATGTATCACAGAGGTTCCTAGCACACAACATAACAGATAATAGCATACTACATAATTATCACAAAGACAATCATCTAATAAAAAACCCCTACTAGTAGGCCAACATTGTGGCCTTAGACCCACTTTTACTGGAAGGTAACTCACCTCACAATGCTGAAGTCCCATAGATAAAACTCTAGTTGCTAGATGACAGGTTTTCGAACTGTCAATAATAAAAAAACACCTTATCAGTAATTGGGTTCCAAAACATATCCATAAGTCCATACTTAGCGTAAAAGGATACTTTACCCCCATTTTAGCTTGATTCAAGCCCAAGGCCCAATCTAAAGGCCCAAAAGTCAACTAGGAGTCAAAGACCAACATATGGCTCGATTTTCCAAATTGGGCCCAACCTTTACATGGTCTTACCCTAAGTCCCAACCATTCATTCCAGTCCAAACATTTGTCATTCAAATGGCCCAATATCTCATAATCATCAAGGCCCAGTTATGGCCCATCTATTGCCTAATTTTCCAAATTGGGCCCAAACCTCTTACATGGGCCTTACGCTAAAGCCCATTAAATTCTTCAAGTCCATATGCTTGTTTTTGGATGGCCCATTAATAGCCCAATCACCAAAGCCCAATATAGAGGCCCAACTCAAAGCCCAAGTGAAATTAGGGTTAAGAGTTTTATTGGATAAGGTGTCTAAGTCCATAACTATAATTAGTATGTACTTCACCCGAGAATAACATGGTCCATTTCGGTTTCATTTCACCGGAACAATTTGACAGGATGGACTTTTGAGAAAAGGTTATTTATGATTTATTAATATAATATAAGTTCTAATATATTAATGTGACATCATATTATTTGATTAGTATTGATCAAGAATTAATTTGGAATTAATTCAGTGATCAAAAGAGACTAATTAAATATACGGGGACTGATTTAATAAATCAATGATTCTTATAGTGTGAGCCATTGGTTATTTAGAATGGGCTAAACCAATATGTTAGTTCATGGATAGTCCATGGAGATTTAACCCATGGAGCCTAAGTAGTATGAAAGGTCATGGGCATTAGGTTTTTCATGGATGTAACCATTGACTTTGCCACACTAATAAAGGAGTCCCTTAGCACCAAAAATCGGTCTATATTGTTCTAAGAGTTCATAAGAGCCAATTTTTGTGCAAGTCACTCTCTCCAGTCCTCTATTGTTGGTGGTGTTTTGTGAAGCATTGTTGGATTAATGTCTAAGTCCATAACTATAATTGGTAAGACTTGACCCGACCCGACATGGTCCATTTGGGTTGCATGGCATCATGCACTTGGATAGACTAAATGAGAGAAAGAAGACACTTATGGTTATTAATATATTATAAGTTCTAGTATATTAATAATAAGAATAATGAGATTATTTAATTAGTATTGATCAAGAATTAATCTAGGATTAATTAAGTGATCAAAAGAAGACTAATTAAATATATGGGTTGATTGTGTAAATCATCCATACTTGTATAGTAGGCTAATGCTCCATGGATAATCAAGTTGGGCTAAAACCCATAGGATGGTCCATGGATGCTCCATGGTGTATTTGAACCCATGGATCCAAGGAAATGGAAAGTCATGACAATTAGGGTTTGCCCTAATTGTAACACTATATAAAGATATTACTCTTGACAAAATCGGCACTATAGATAGTAAGAGACGGCTAGCCGATTTCATGAAGTGTAGAATTCTCTCAAGTTATTGCAAGTGTATTTGGTGTTGTGTGAACCATTTGAGGTGTCACACTTGGGGCACTAGGCACTCAAGCTTCATGAAGACAAGCACTAACAACAGGTATGTTATTCTAACTTGTGTTATTCAAAGTTTAGTATGCTAGAATAGAACAATACCTTGGAAAGTTGATATTTGCATGTATAATAGAGAAAACATAGATCCAAGGTATTTAGGGTTGCATGTACACTTAGGAGTGTTAGATTGCTCATAACCCAACAGTGGTATCAGAGCCTAGGCTTGTTTTCTTATTATACTTGCAAAACTTCTTAAAAAATCGAAATTGTTGAGACTCGGCGAGTCCATCAAGGGACTCGACGAGTCCATGCCTAAAAAGTGATCAAATCGATCCAACTCGCTGAGTTGGTTCATGCACTCGACGAGTTGGACCCCCAGACAGCATAAATTCGACTTTTTTGGCTGGAATTGGACTAGGAACATTACCCTAAGATGTTTTTGAACTTATAAACTTGTTTTTGATGTGGTAATGTTCATGCTAATCCAATTTTAAAGATAATTGTCAATAGATTCATATTTTGTAGTAGTTTAAAGTGTTACTCTAATTACATGAAAAAGTTTGATTTGAATTATCTTGTTCTTATGAGTTGCTTAGATTAATAGAAAAGTTAATTGAAATAGTTGTTTTCAATCCATTTTAATCTAAGAGTTGAGTATAAAATATGTTTGTGTAACTTGTCAACAAGTTACATGAAGAGTCACATTAAAGACTCATAAAACTCATAAAAGTTGGCAATGGTTACAAAATGAAGAGTCTTGTGTCATTGAATATTTTTTTTATGACTCCATAAATTGTCCTCAAGTTATGGAAGTTCAAGAGTCACTTCATTAAAGAGTAAAAGTGTAACCTTAATTAATTCCATAAGTTATAAAAATAAAGAAAAGTTAATTCTTTTATTAGTTTAAAGTCTTCCATAATTATGGAACTTGAAGAGTTTTTGGATTAAAACTACTTTAAACACATAACTTATGGAATTAATTAGTTTTGAATAGTTTCAAAAACTTGCCCTCAAGTTTTGGAATTTGTAAAGTTTTCTCTTATGAATACTTTAATTCCAAGTTAGCCCTTAGAATTTTAAAAGTTAAAATTCAACCCTTATACTTTATAATATTATAAGTTAATAATATATATGTATAAGAGTAAATTTAGTCTTACCGCTAGTACGCCTCATTCACGAAGCCGGTCTATAAGGTGGGTATAAGGTTGTTGCCTATAAAATGGCAACTTAATGGGTGTCCACTCTCACCCACCGCTTGCTTGACTCGTGGAGGGTCGTTAGCCGAACGGGTTTGACAGGACTATAATTCTTCCTTCATTAAAAGTATTAATGATAAATACTAAGTAACTAAACTCTTAATAATACCCAATCTTACTTACTTAGGAAAATGTGAATAAGGTGCTAATCCATGAAATTACACTTTGCACTTTGTTTAAGTCGGTTAGTAGAGCGTGTGTGGTTAACCGGCACACTAACTCGTATTTAACAAGGTAGGCAAATGGTAACTTAATGTTTATCATAGTATCGATGGAGCGTGTGTGGTTAACCGGCACATCGATTGAGGGGTAAACACTTAAGGGTACCAAGTAATTTGCATGGTTACTTCACACCTTGTTTTGTGATCCTCGACATCCCAGTCACAAAACCTGAAGGGCACACTCGAGATTGAAACATGCCATTGAACAGTTCAATGAATCTCAAAGATCTAGGAGTTTCAAATCCAATTAAAACCTAATAATACATTTCATTTATCTTGGTGGAAATTGGTGAATCGTCATTCACCTACCTTCAAATATTTTATAGCTTGGATTACGACATCCCTCTTCTAAGTTATAAAATAGTTTGTTGGGTCCTAGCCTTAATATTTCATATTGGGTGTCATATTAAGGACTTTAAAATCAACTATCTTGAATATCTCCCAAAACATGTCTGGTTTAGACATTTATGATCTTCCCAAATCTCTTGAAACAAGCTTTCCTAATGAAGATGATGCCCCATAGATATCATACTTCTTTCTCCTCCTCCAATTATTCTCCCTAACCCACAAGTTCTTGAAAAGTTTAAGGTCACTCAAGCCCTATTGGCAAGGCAAGGTCTAGGTGTGGTGACATCTTGGAGATGTAGTCACATATTGACAAGTCGGGAGAGTTGGGTGTTAAGGTCTTGAGAAAGTTGTAGATTTAACTACTTTCTAAGTCACATAGTGAGTTCTTTTGGAACACCTATGAAACAGACTATGACAAGACCCTTCATGATCTTATCTATTTGCTAAGATCAACTTCCTAAAACTTTATGGACATTGACAATGATGACATTGGATATACAGTAAAGCTCTCTCTTCCCAGTGGAAAGGGATCGGCAATAGTCAACTCGGTTGACCAAATGGTAAAGCAAAAAGCTAAGTTTGTGATAGTCCCGTATACCATCATCAAAGGGTCCATATGTTTATATTGCCAAAGAAAGGGGCATTGGTTGCGAAGCTACCAGATTTACCTAAGGATGTTAAAGTCAATAAGTTTGACTCTACTTCAGGTAAAGTCCACTATCTAACTCTGTTAAGTTTCTATTCTGAGATTCCTGATACATGATGTGACTGGGTCACATGGTAATGTTTTAAGAATCAAAGAAAAGTAAAGGAACTCAAAGAAAAAATATGCTGAATCTGATCGCATAGATGGATTTCTATCGCATAGTTTGAAGATCGGATTCTTGAGCTACTTCTTAGGAGTTATGAGGTATTGCTTAGGGATAGATAACAACAAGTTTTCACATGGATTGTAAGGATAAGTTTTTCCACATAGTTTTAAAATAAAAGAAAATTTTTGATTTTAGTTATTTTAAAATATCCTTACAATGGCATTTGAGGAAAAATTGTTGCTTATATGATTCCATTAATAGCAAGAGTGGAAGTATGAAATTGATTCTTTCATTTGTGGTAATGTCTAAATTTACCAAATAAGGAAAAATTCTCATCACCCAAGTTTCAGTTGGACCGGAACTTGGAATCATGCAAGTTGTATAACATGATGAATGAGAACTTTCAAGTATTGGAAAAATCAAGACCAATTACTTAGTCACATGGATGTGTGAGTAAAGTAATGGACTAAGGTATCGAGTACACATTCTTGTGCACTGGTCAAGTCCATCACAAAAGATTGATAAGACTATTCGTCATAGTTTACTAAAGCTCAGTAAATATGATTATACTTACAAGCTTAAGTGTAACTCTGAGACATTGGAAAGAGGTTCCAACGTATGGCAGAGCGAATAAGAAGAATCAACTTAGGCAGAAAGATAAAAGTTTCTCAAATCTGAAAAAGATGGGAGAGTACTTTAGTATCAGTTTTGTGATCATCTTAATGATTAAGAAACCATATCAAAGTTAGTTCTCTAAGGAAATCTTAGTGCATTCTTATGACTAAGAAGAGGAACTTGAAATGTTGAAATGGTTACATCAAGAAGATGAGTCATACTTCATTACAGTACAAGTCTTAGAGTCATACTCCAAGATCGTAACTTGAGTGATATGTCTCAAAGTAGGTTTAAAACACTTGTCAAATGTAAGAGTAAAAGTTTTCTACTCTTGTACATTTGAAATTGGTAAGTTGTGATGTTTTGGATAAAACAAAGACCAACTTAGGCCAATTGTGTGAAGTGTTTGTCTTGATTAGAATCCACACTATCTCTTGGATATTTTAAAAGGGAGTCTTATAGGTCAAGAGGACAGTGGGAGTCTTAAAGGTCTTGAAAGTCTGAAGAACTAATCAAGAATAAAACCTGAAGTTCTTCACTAGCACAAGACTTAAGGTTTATAACCTATCGTGTTGACATATTCCGTGCCCATTCCAATTAAAGTTGGCTTTGCATATGAGTTCTTAGAGTTCTCAATTGGTTGACAACAACTTGGAAGCAATGGCAGGCCTTTGAGTTGCCAGGTGGCAAGAAATTAAGATTGAGTTTAGTCCATATGAGTTTGGATTTGTCATTATCCTTGTCTTGTGATTATGGTTTTGATAATTCATATGGATAAGAACACATACACCATTAAATCTAAGTGTCATAAGGTTTCTCTCCGATTCATGAAAATGATGGTGAGGAAACACTTTCACTAAGTAGATTTTAGCTAGATAGCAATTGTGATATTTGCATTCTCAAAGTCGTTAGTGGAGCGTGTGTGGTTTACCGGCATACTAACCTGGACTTGTGAGAAGTGGCAAAAAGGTCTAACCATTAGGATTACGGCATCCCTCTTCATAATTGTGTAGACACACGAGTGTGCTATCTAAGGGAAGGTGTATGATTTTGAGAAAGTTTTATCAAAACAATCTAGTATCATAAATCTGAACTTTGGTAAGAAAGTCAGCTGATTTCTGAGTACATGTCAAAGCTAGTGGGAGCATAAGTGTTATGCTAATAATCATCATATTAGTGGGAGCATGATAATTATGATAAGTATTGCAAGCTAGCAATGTTAATTATAGAAAACAAAAGGTTTCAATTGGTAAAAAGTTGTTTTGCTATAATTAAGGGAGAGGAAATTATACTTCATCTCAAATCTATACGCTTAGATCGTGAGGTTTTAATCATTTAGTCAAGGAAATATATATGAATTTCATGTTGGAATGGCTCAACATGAGGAAATTTTGTATATGGGTCCATTATTTGCGTTCTTGAATTCGATTATGATTACGGCATCCCTTTTCATAATCTGAATTATGAGAACTTGGCAAATAGAAATGGAAATGTTATAGCAAAAGACTGGTTTAGTCTTTATGTGGGACATCATGAATCGTGTCTCATATGCTTCGGATATAGGATCTATTACATGTGCTATATTCATCATTTCTAAAATTTTTCCAAATGCCTGGGGCATTAAGAAGGGAAAAGGTTTAGAACTGGTTATGACTAAAAGGATTAAACAATTGTCGAGGACAATCTAAGGCTTACCAAAGATTGGTTGCTCAAGGACAGTTGGAAGTATAGTGATAATTCTGGAAGGACCCTATTGACATAATCTGTAAGGAGGCAACTCTTGTTCAGAAGTGATAGTCAAAATAAATCTGGAAATGTTTCAAAGTCAGAAATTTCAATCTGTGTAAGATTAAGGAAACTTAATGCAAGAAGGATGTTTCCAAGGAGTTGATCTCCTTTGGAATACTCTGTAATGATTGTTGTCAAGTCTTTGTGAATTTGTGCATAATTGTTACAAGAGGATCAATGCATATAAGTTTAGAATCTAACAGATTTCAGTAAATGGCATGAATTTGGAATTCTTGCATTTGCAGTAAGGATTTGGGAGTGTGAAAAGAGAATCATTGAAGCTATGTTCAATTAATCTAGTTCACAAAGTAAAAATCATAGACAAACATAGTATGCATACTTGGTGTATGGCATGACTAGTGTTTCGAAAACATAGTGTACATGCTTGGAGCATGGTACAACTATTGTTTTAAATTCAAGAATAAAGTTGATAGCTGAAACAGTATACAATGAATAATGTGTAATCATATGGTGATAAATAAAAGGTGTTTTATTTATGTTCATAGGTTTTGATACCATATTAGATTCAATTATTATTGTGTTTCATTTTGCATGTTTTGATTTCCCGAATAAACTAGGTTATCCTTCCGGAATGACTAAGTTATTCAAACCATCCACAGTCGGTCATATGTTGGAAGTAGATATGAATTAAGACTGTCATGGGTTGGCTTGTAGAGGTCTAAGGTGTTGGACAAAGGGCTACAACACTCATGCGTGCTCATAAGTTCTAAGTATTGGATTCAACCCGCGATCATTGGAATCACTTCATGGATTTTATCACGAGTGATCATGAGACGATAATATCTTATATTCTTCAAACCTAGAGATATGAGTTGTTACTATGAGTTGATAGTACATTGATTGCACGAAAACGCATTGGTAACTCGATGTTATAAAACATGTCTTTCTGTATGATTCAACAAGTAGTAGAACAAGCCATATGAGTCAAAGTTTATCCATTCCTTTTACCTTCGGGATAAAAGCGATATCTGTGGGCCCCTCGATGATTTGATGATGACAAATGGAAGTGCTCGGCCGGGCCAAGACTGATTTGATTTGTTCAATTAGTCAGTCGTCATAAATCGGAAACCGGGAAACAACAAATGGACAAAGAGAATGATTATAATCCATGTCTCAGTCCATATGTTATCTAGAATGGAGGAATATATGATCCCTTATCTAATGGACAAGTCATTGACAAAGGTCAGAGTTCATCAACAAGGTCAGAGTTCGACAGAAGCTTTTGAGAGCTACGATTTCCAGTCGGTTCCTAAAGTCATACGCAATAATAGTTTTAGACTTATCCAAGTGGGAGACTGTTGGATTAATGTCTAAGTCCATAACTATAATTGGTAAGACTTGACCCGACCCGACATGGTCCATTTGGGTTGCATGGCATCATGCACTTGGATAGACTAAATGAGAGAAAGAAGACACTTATGGTTATTAATATATTATAAGTTCTAGTATATTAATAATAAGAATAATGAGATTATTTAACTAGTATTGATCAAGAATTAATCTAGGATTAATTAAGTGATCAAAAGAAGACTAATTAAATATATGGGTTGATTGTGTAAATCATCCATACTTGTATAGTGGGCTAGTGCTCCATGGATAATCAAGTTGGGCTAAAACCCATAGGATGGTCCATGGATGCTCCATGGTGTATTTGAACCCATGGATCCAAGGAAATGGAAAGTCATGACAATTAGGGTTTGCCCTAATTGTAACACTATATAAAGATATTATTCTTGACAAAATCGGCACTAGAGATAGTAGGAGAGGGCTAGCCGATTTCATGAAGTGTAGAATTCTCTCAAGTTATTCCAAGTGTATTTGGTGTTGTGTGAACCATTTGAGGTGTAACAGCCTGGAATTTCAGGTATTGCTTTAAATCTAATCTGGGGCATTTTTGGATGGGACTCGGCGAGTTGGAGCCAGACTCGCCGAGTAGGACCACAGACTTGGTCGCGGGTTCGCGACTGGACTCGACGAGTCCAGAATGGACTCGGCGAGTCGACGCTGTTCAGCAGAAACCCTAGCCGTTTGGTTCTGGATCGTATATAACGTCTTTTAGGCCGTCATTGCTCGACTTTTGGCCGATTGAGGATAACCTAAACGTCCGTGGGCATCTAGAGCAGGAGTGGAGGCTATTGGAACCTTGAAGGATTTGTTAGACAAGAAGAGGAAGGGTTTAGCTAAAGGAATAGCAAGAGAATCACGTTCTGAGGATTGGGGACACAGAAAGTGAATCAAACAGGTAATATCTCGGATTTCGTTCTTCTGTGATTGATGTGTAAATGGAGTTAGGGTTTATAGAACCCATTTGATGATTAGATGGATTATTATGTTGTTATCCAAGTGTTTATACCCCAGTAATAGGATGTTTAGAGGTCTAGATAGTCCCATAAGTGTGTATTTCGGGATCATCCGTGTTTCAGGAAGCAGTTGATCGACTGCATAGCATGGACTCGCCGAGTCGGATGAGCAGACTCGGCGAGTAGCTTGAAGATTCACTGGGACTCGCCGAGTTGTTCTTCAGACTCGGCGAGTGGAGTCGGGGTGGCCCCGCGATTCTTCCACGAGGACCTCGTCGAGTCAAGAGGGATACTCGACGAGTAGAAAGGGGAACAACAGGGAAAATTGGGGAGGACGTCTAGACTCGCCGAGTCGCCTTTGCACTCGACGAGTCCGGTCAAGTTGACCGTTGACCAGAGTTGACCTGCATGTAAATTCTTAGGGTCAGTTGTCTTGAATGATAAGAGTATTAATAAGGGTATATGGTATTATAGGGAGTCTGCAGATCGGCGGATCGAGTGCGAGTAGTTTCAAGAGTTGATAGCTTACACTACCACGAGGTGAGTCTTCTCACTATACTGTACCCGGAAGGGTTTGACTGTGTGACCGGAAGGTCGGATATGTTATGTGTTATATATATGCTATAATTGAAAGGAATAGTTGCTATGCATGCTATGTATGTTTCTATGGGCCGGAAGGCAATGTATTATGTGACAGGAAGGTCAGGTATGATATATGATATATGTGTTATATGTGTTAGAGTAAATGTATTATGTGTTATATATGTTTATGGGCCGGAAGGCAAAATGTTTACGGGCCGGAAGGCAAAATGTTTACGGGCCGGAAGGCAATATGTTATGGGCCGGAAGGCAATTATGTTATGGGCCGGAAGGCAATTATCTTATGGGCCGGAAGGCGATTGTCACATGGGCCGGAAGGCATTGTACTGTGGACCGGAAGGTCCGGGCCTGGAAAGGCGTATATGTGTAAGTGGTATACTGGGGAACTCAGTAAGCATTTATGCTTACAAGTTGTTATGTATGTGTTTCAGGTACTAGCGAGGACAGTGGAAAGGCGCCGGCATGATGCATACACACTGCTGCTATTGGAGATCTTGGGGATTTTACATATGTATTTGATATGAAACATGAAATAAATATTATTGGTTGAATGAAATCACTTTATTTTAAATGAAAAATTTATTTGAAAATTTGCGTTGTTACAATTGGTATCAGAGCCTTGGTTTGAGGGATTCGGGTGTAACTGAACTCAAACCGAGGATTTGAGGAAAAATCTTTTAAAAATAATAAAGGCATAAACTTTTATAAATGGTAAAGTGGTAAACAAGAAAGGAGCAGTGTGTACGATCAGCCAGTGCCCGAACGGTAAAGATCCCCAGAATACCTTAGAATGTTATGTTATGCAATGAATTATGAATTGTTATGCATGCTAGAAGACTAGGTATTCATGATAGGACTAGAGTGGCCTGATTTGTGATGCCTTGGTCTAGGGAGTTTGCCGATATGAGATATTTGATAGCGTGCAGGTAGATATTGCATACTAAAAGTAGAGTACTCACTATTCGGGGTTTGGGGAGGAAGATTTGGGACGAATGCTGATACGGTGTGGTCGGTAGTATTGGGCCCGTACTACCGAAGACACCGGGTCGGTGGGCGACCCAAGTAAGAATCCCTGGATGTCGGAGACTGAGTAGGGTTGCGTTATCGAGTGCAACAGTACTTGATGGAGTCTCTGATAATCTTATGTTATATTTCAGAGACATTATGGTTACGACACGCCACGGAGCGAGTTCGAGCGGTATGAGTGACGAGGAGATTCGACAGATGATTCAGGAGGAGGTGGCTGCGGCGGTTCGGGCTGAAATCCCGGAGATGTTTGGGTCTATTAAGACCACCCTGATGGAGGAGTTTGAGGAAAGGTATGCCGCACTGACTGAAGCTGCAGTCGCTGCCGCTACCGCAGCTGTGGCCGCTGCCAGGCCACAAGGGGGCGATTCGTTGCTGTTCCGGGAATTCTGCAACACGAAACCCCCTGAGTTCGATGGGACGCAGGATCCGATTGCTACGATGAGGTGGATCGCCGATATTGAGGGGTGCTTCTACACTTGTTCATGCCCGGAGCACCTGAGGGTACGGTTCGCCTTGAACCAGCTCCGTCTGGGAGCGAAGGATTGGTGGAAGTTCGTGACGGCGAACTTCACTCAGGCGGAGATTTCAGCGGTGACATGGGAGAGGTTTACTGAGATGTTCAGGGACGAGTACGTTCCCCCAGTGGAGAGGGAACGATTGATCCAGGAGTTCTTGACCCTTAAGCAGGGTATTGATTCCGTTGCGGTGGTTACACGGAAGTTTCATGAGAGGGCGATGTTCTGCCCCGAGCTGGTATCTACAGAGCAGTCACGGATGAGCCGGTACTTGGGCGTGTTGAGGAGGGATATCCGGGAGTTTGTGTCAAAATCCACCTATCGTACTTTCACTGAGCTTCAGGCGAATGCCAGGAAGCGCGAGATCGAGTTGGAGACCCAGGCCAGGGAGGAGGCCGAGTCTCGGCAGGTGGACCGGCGATCGGCTCAGTCGCAGCCGGCAGCCAAGCGGTTCAAGTCCGCTGATTCGAGGATGGGAGGTTCGAAGGGCCGCATTTGCGGAAAGTGCGGCAAGAGTCATGAGGGGGCGTGTCGAGCGGGTGGTTGCTACAAGTGTGGCAAGGAAGGACACATTGCCAGGGATTGTCCTAAGGGGTTTATGGTTTGCTTTCATTGCAACCAGATAGGCCATCGGAAGGCCGAGTGCCCGCAGCTTCGTCAGGGATCTACACCTACTACCAGGACTACCGAGACACGACCGGCGAAGGTCGAGGCTCCGAGGGCTCGCGGGAGAGCCTTTCAGCTGACTGCGGAGGAGGTCCGCGCTACACCCGATGTTATGGCAGGTACTTTTCTTGTGAACTCTATGCCTGCTCTTGTGTTATTTGATTCGGGTGCGAGTAGATCTTTTGTATCTTTAGCTTTTAGTCAGCATATCAGCATTAGTCGTGAGCCGTTAAGTCGGCCCCTGAGCGTTTCTATAGCGGCCGAGAGGGTGGTTTGTGCTACGGAAGTTCTTCGGGGATGCGTGCTAGAGATTTTTGGGGTTGCATTTCCGATTGACCTAATTCCTATTGCGATGGGAGATGTCTGTGTCATCGTGGGCACGGACTGGCTGAGCCGATTCAGCGCCGTCATCGACTGTGAGCGCCAGCTGGTGACTATACGAGACCCTAGTGGGGGAGTTCTTACGGTGTATGGCGAGGGTACCCGTTCGGGATCAGATTTTTGTTCGGCCGCTAGGGCGAGACAATGTCTACAGCAGGGATGTAAGGGTTTTGTGGCGTATGTGATGGATACGCAGGAGGCTTCCGAGAGACCGAGGTCAGTGGAGGAGGTACCAGTGGTGCGCGAGTTTCCAGATGTCTTTCCCGAGGATTTGCTGGGAGTACCTCCTGCGAGGCAAGTGGAGTTTGGTATCGATCTGATTCCGGGGGCTGCGCCTATTGCGAAGGTGCCTTATCATCTTGCACCTCCAGAGATGCAAGAGTTGTCCTCGCAACTCCAGGAGTTGCTGCGGAAGGGATTTATTCGGCCGAGTAGCTCGCCGTGGGGAGCACCGATTCTATTCGTCAAGAAGAAGGATGGTTCACACCGGATGTGTATTGATTACCGGGAGTTGAATAAGGTGACGATCAAGAACCGCTATCCGTTACCGAGGATCGATGATCTATTCGATCAGTTGCAAGGGGCATCTTGGTTTTCCAAGATCGATCTGAGATCAGGGTACCATCAGGTAAGAGTGCGGGATGAGGACGTCCAGAAGACAGCATTCAGGACGCGGTATGGCATTACGAGTTCGTGGTGATGCCTTTTGGGCTTACCAATGCCCCGGTAGTGTTAATGGACCTCATGAACAGGGTATGCAGGCCGATGCTGGATCGGTCTGTGATTGTATTTATCGACGACATCCTAGTATATTCGCGAACTAGAGAGCAGCATGAGGGACATTTGAGGGAGGTCCTTGAGGTACTGAGGTCGGAGAAGCTATATGCAAAATTCTCCAAATGTGACTTCTGGTTGCGGGAGGTCCAATTTCTTGGACATGTTGTTAATCAGGCAGGGATATTGGTCGATCCGGCCAAGGTGGAAGCAGTGATGAGTTGGGAGGCACCGAAGTCACCTTCCGAGATCAGAAGTTTCCTTGGGTTGGCGGGGTACTATCGGAGGTTTATTAGGGACTTCTCCAAGATCGTGGTACCGCTCACCAGATTGACCCGGAAGGGTGTTACATTCTCATGGGGACCCGAGCAGCAGACTTCCTTCGAGACACTTCGTCAGAGACTGTGCGAAGCCCCGGTATTAGCTCTCCCAGAAGGGATGGAAGATTTTGTCGTATATTGCGACGCATCGATTTCGGGACTGGGTACAGTGTTGATGTAGAGAGGTCACGTGATAGCTTATGCATCGAGGCAGCTAAAGCCTCATGAGGCGAGATATCCCACGCATGATTTAGAGTTGGGGGCAGTGGTGTTCGCCCTCAAGATTTGGCGTCACTACCTGTATGGGGTTCGATGTACGATATACACGGACCATAAGAGTTTAAGGTATTTGATGGATCAGCCCAACTTAAATATGCGTCAGAGGAGGTGGTTGGATGTGGTCAAGGATTATGATTGTGAAATCCTGTACCACCCGGGCAAGGCTAATGTGGTAGCCGACGCATTGAGCCGCAGGGTGGAGAACACTCCATCGCGAGATGTATGTCTGAGACTGACGGTGATGACTCCGATATTGGATGCTATTCGTGGGGCACATGCCGAGGTTGTGAGATCCGAGATGCAGAAGAAAGAGCGGGTCGTTGGGTTAATTTCGGAGTTCGTTAAGGATGGACGAGGACTTCTGACGTTTCAGGGTCGGATTTGGGTACCATTCGTGGGCGGTATGCGTGCTACTTTGATGGAGGAGGCTCATAGGTCGAAATTCTCGATCCATCCTAGTGCTACGAAGATGTATTTAGACTTGAGGAAGGAATATTGGTGGCCTTGCATGAAGAGAGACGTCGCGTGGTTCGTTGAGAGGTGTTTGACCTGTCGTAGGGTTAAAGCTGAGCACCAGAGACTGTATGGCAAGTTGCAGCCTTTGGAGATTCCTGAGTGGAAGTAGGAACAGATTACTATGGATTTCATCACCAAATTGCCGAGAACTGCCAGAGGAGTCGATGCAATTTGGGTGATTGTGGATAGACTGACGAAAAGTGCACACTTCCTTGCCACCAGTGAGAGTTCATCAGCGGAGAAGTTAGCAGAGTTATATGTGAGAGAAGTGGTATCTCGGCATGGAGTGCCGATCTCGATTGTTTCGGACCGCGATGTACGTTTCACTTCCAGGTTCTGGAAGAAATTTCATGAGGAGCTAGGTACTAAACTGCATTTTAGTACCGCATACCATCCCCAGACCGACGGGCAGAGCAAGCGGATGATTCAGACATTGGAGGACATGCTTCGAGCGTGTGTGTTGGACTTCGGGGGTAGCTGGGATGCATATTTACCTTTGGCAGAGTTTTCCTACAACAACAGCCATCATTCGAGCATTGGTATGCCACCTTTTGAGTTGTTGTATGGTAGGAGGTTTCGGACTCCCATTTGTTGGGGAGAGGTGGGACAGAGAGTGATGGGTAGTACAGAGATCGTACTTCAGACGACATAGCAGATTCAGCAGGTTAGGTAGAGGTTATTGAACGCCCAGAGCCGACAGAAGAGTTATGCGGACAGACGCCGGTCCGAGCTAGAATTCCAGGTTGCCGACTTCGTTCTCCTGAAGGTTTCTCCTTGGAAGGGAGTGATCCGGTTCAGAAAGAGGGGCAAGTTGGGGCCCCGGTTCATAGGTCCATTTTGTGTAATCGCAAGGGTAGGTCGGGTAGCTTATCGGTTGGAGTTGCCAGCAGAGTTGGGACAGATTCACAATACCTTTCACGTATCACAGTTGAGGAAGTGTATAGCCGATGAATCGGCAGTGGTTCCGTTAGAGGATATTCAGGTGGATGCGAGCCTAAATTACACCGAGAGACCGGTAGCTATTAGGGATCGGAAGATCAAGGTTCTGCGGAACAAGGAAGTACCTCTGGTGTTGGTTCAGTGGCAACATCGGAAAGGATCGGAGATGACTTGGGAGCCGGAGCGTGAGATGCGGGAGCAACATCCGGAGTTATTCGCAGAGTGAGACTTCGAGGGCGAAGTCTAGTTCTAGTGGGGGAGAGTTGTAATAGCCCGGAATTTCAGGTATTGCTTTAAATCTAATCTGGGGCATTTTTGGATGGGACTCGGCGAGTTGGAGCCAGACTCGCCGAGTAGGACCACAGACTTGGTCGCGGGTTCGCGACTGGACTCGACGAGTCCAGAATGGACTCGGCGAGTCGACGCTGTTCAGCAGAAACCCTAGCCGTTTGGTTCTGGATCGTATATAACGTCTTTTAGGCCGTCATTGCTCGTCTTTTGGCCGATTGAGGATAACCTAAACGTCTGTGGGCATCTGGAGCGGGAGTGAAGGCTATTGGAACCTTGAAGGATTTGTTAGACAAGAAGAGGAAGGGTTTAGCTAAAGGAACAGCAAGAGAATCACGTTCTGAGGATTGGGGACACAGAAAGTGCATCAAACAGGTAATATCTCGGATTTCGTTCTTCTGTGATTGATGTGTAAATGGAGTTAGGGTTTATAGAACCCATTTGATGATTAGATGGATTATTATGTTGTTACCCAAGTATTTATACCCCAGTAATAGGATTTTTAGAGGTCCAGATAGTCCCATAAGTGTGTATTTCGGGATCATACGTGTTTCAGGAAGCAGTTGATCGACTGCATGGCATGGACTCGCCGAGTCGGATGAGCAGACTCGGCGAGTAGCTTGAAGATTCACTGGGACTCACTGAGTTGTTCTTCAGACTCGGCGAGTGGAGTCGGGGTGGCCCCGCGATTCTTCCACGAGGACCTCGTCGAGTCAAGAGGGATACTCGACGAGTAGAAAGGAGAACAACAGGGAAAATTGGGGAGGACGTCTAGACTCGCCGAGTCGCCTTTGCACTCGACGAGTCCGGTCAAGTTGACCGTTGACCAGAGTTCACCTGCATGTAAATTCTTAGGGTCAGTTGTCTTGAATGATAAGAGTATTAATAAGGGTATATGGTATTATAGGGAGTCTGCAGATCGGCGGATCGAGTGCGAGTAGTTTCAAGAGTTGATAGCTTACATTACCACGAGGTAAGTCTTCTCACTATATTGTACCCGGAAGGGTTTGACTGTGTGACCGGAAGGTCGGATATGTTATGTGTTATATATATATGCTATAATTGAAAGGAATAGTTGCTATGCATGCTATGTATGTTTCTATGGGCCGGAAGGCAATGTATTATGTGACAGGAAGGTCAGGTATGATATATGATATATGTGCTATATGTGTTAGAGTAAATGTATTATGTGTTATATATGTTTATGGGCCGGAAGGCAAAATGTTTACGGGCCGGAAGGCAAAATGTTTACGGGCCGGAAGGCAATATGTTATGGGCCGGAAGGCAATTATCTTATGGGCCGGAAGGCGATTGTCACATGGGCCGGAAGGCATTGTACTGTGGACCGGAAGGTCCGGGCCTGGAAAGGCGTATATGTGTAAGTGGTATACTGGGGAACTCACTAAGCATTTATGCTTACAAGTTGTTATGTATGTGTTTCAGGTACTAGCGAGGACCGTGGGAAGGCGCCGGCATGATGCATACACACTGCTGCTATTGGAGATCTTGGGGATTTTACATATGTATTTGATATGAAACATGAAATAAATATTATTGGTTGAATGAAATCACTTTATTTTAAATGAAAGATTTATTTGAAAATTTGCGTTGTTACATGAGGTGTCACATTTGGGGCACTAGGCACTCAAGCTTCATGAAGACAAGCACTAACAACAGATATGTTATTCTAACTTGTGTTATTCAAAGTTTAGTATGCTAGAATAGAACAATACCTTGGAAAGTTGATATTTGCATGTATAATAGAGAAAACATAGATCCAAGGTATTTAGGGTTGCATGTACACGTAGGAGTGTTAGATTGCTCATAACCCAACAGTTACTACGTATAAAATGGTGGTTTAATGGGAGTCTATTCTCACCCACCGCCTTCTTGATTGGTGGAGGGTCCTTAGGCCCATTAGGGTTTCATAAGGCCCGTTAGAGTTTCATAAGGCCCATTAGGGTTTCATTAGGTGGGCACCACCCACTACCACCTTGGATAGTGGTGCCTCACGATGGTGACCACCACCCCACGGTGGTGGTTACGAGTTTCTTTTATTATTCTAGCATCAGTTATAATATTACAAAGCAAAAATCCAAATAACACACACATACACACACTAATACAAACACACACACACACAACCACCCTAGTGGTGGCCAGTGGTGGCACATGTTGGCAGCCACCACCAACCGGTGGTGGTGGTGGCTGTTCTCAGTTTTTCTAGCCAACCGAAACCACACAAAACACAAACACACGCTTCTAATTTGCAAAATGCACCCCAACCACCTACCTGGTGGCATTTGGCGACAATAGCAGTAACGCTAGCGGCAACAGCAGTGACACAACGATGAATTTAGGTAATAGCCACCACTTTCTAGTAGTGGTGATGCTTTCTTTGGGTCCACTTCCCAACAAACAGGTCAAAATACACGAGTTTATACTGTAAATGCATATAAACACCACCACCCTTGCAGTGGTGCACGATAATCAGCGAGAAAGGTGATGGAGTAGCAACCCATGAACTAAAACAAAGGCGCCACCAATGGAGCTACCCTCGAGATGACGAGGACAACCGGAACTCAGCAGAAAACCACCGTAGGGAACGATGGTGGCGCATCATAAACCACGAGTGACGGCGAACTCTGCTGGGAAAGGCAGTTGGCGTGGAGTTGAATTTGTGAGGTTTATTCGCCCTATCATCCCAAGGTTACGACGCCGGGTTCATCGCTTCTCGTCTTCAACGACAGTGGGTGCAGGGGTGGTGGTGGAACTCGATTAAACAATGGCGGCCGAAGGTTGAGGGTGGAGAGGGTGACGATTGATATCACTCCTAGGGTTAGGGTTTATCGGAAGGGTTATATACCTGACACTTTCCAAACTTATTGCCACAATGATGCAAATGGCCACTCCTTTCAGAAATATTTTCGAAACTGACCCATAATTTACCCTTTCACCCCTCTTCATTAAAATCAATTACAATTTAGGTACAATATTTACCAATTACACCCCTACTTCCATAATTCCTCTCAAATTCGATCCCTAGCTAATTTACCAAACAATCCCTTAGCCTCCAAAATTTATTCAAATGAAGTCCCAAAAGTTATCATTTAGTCCCTACCTTCATAAATACTTACAAAACAAATCCTAAACTTACAATTTTAACCCTCAACATCTAAATTATGCCAGTTAACTCCTCCAAATCAGCACCTTGCTATATAATTATTGATTTTAGGGCTATTATGCATTCATTAAATTGTTTATTTATTTATTTATTCAATAAACGGGGTGTTACACTTGGTACTAGATTTGAAGGTTGATATGTTGCTTCTCTTTAAGGTTTTATTGGTATGAATTCTTAAGGTTTAAGAACAACATATATACAAGTGAAGACTAGCATCTATGGTGGTTGACTCTTGTTTGGTGTATACTTCTAGATAAACTATCCTTTGAGTCTTTTGCCACCTTCATCAACTTCCTACCTCCCAAGAGGAATCAAAGTCTTCAAAGGTTATATAATTTTTTCCTTCTATTGTTTTTTTCACCTTTTAATGCTTTGCAAAATGATCATCGATGGATTCAAATACTTTTATGTGTATTCTATGTTTTAAGTTTTTGTTGTTGTTATTAGCCTTTTTGGGAAAACGAATTTAAATAGTACCCAACATAATGTCCCTATAAATAGGTAGGAGGGCTCTGCCAGAAGCCTCCTTGTGTACTTGAAGAGTTGTATTGCAAAACATACTTCTTTCCCTTGTCAAAGTTGTTAGCCTTAGTTTCTTGCCTGCTAGTTAGTTAATACATCATAAGGAGTGAAGTTACGATGAGTTAGCTATAAATTCACTAAGTGGCACGAATTGTTGACTAGTCGAAAGAGTCATCCCGTGACATGGGTTTCAAATAAATCTTCTCAAAAGTTATATTTATGGATTAGGTGTTTCAATTTTTGATGTAGATAAGATGGATGATTTGATCAATTGCAAGGGTTGTGAAAGTACTATGTATCTACCCTGGAATTCTTATGAGAGAGAGAGAGAGAGAGAGAGAGTAAAGGAATCTTGGATGCAAATCAGCTTATTATAAATTTAAGAATTAATTGTCAACTTTGAAGGTGACAACTTTAGCTTTTGGAGGTAGATTTACAGTTCCTTGATAGTTTGAGCATTTATTATTTTCCATGTTCAAGGCACCTATGATTTTGTTAATAGAATGCGAGCAAATTAGAAGAAAATTCTTAAAGGGAAGGGAGTTGGTAATTGTAAAATAGCACGCCCTAATTGAAAATTGATAGTGGTTCATAAGAAAATTGGTATATTAGGTATTGATAGTCTTTTCCAATAAATCATACTCTTTTAGAGAAATAGAGACGACTTTAAACCAACTAAGGTTCTTTGGGTTAAGGTTATTCAAGCAATTCATCGTCCTTTTGGTCATTTTAAAAATTCTAATCAAAATAACCCTTCGAGTAACTCCTTGGATGAATTTTGTTTAAGCAGTAAAAAAAATTGCCTGAGTACAAATTTAACATGAATGAGATCATGGTGAAATAAATTTGGTAGATTCTTAGAACAAAACAGAATTTTGGAATGATGCATGGATGGATTGGTTCGACTTATTATGTTGAAGATTTCCATGGTTGTTTGCTTTGGAAATTATAAAAAATTGGGGTATTGATTAAATTATATAAGGAGGAGATTTGCATTGGCCATGGCGTAATGGTATAAGGTTGGGTCAGGCAGCGAAAGAGTTTATCTATTTACTAGTGACATTGGATGTGATTGTTCTTGACGATGTGGAAGATAAATGGCATTGTTAACTTTCTATACAGGTATTTTTCACATCTCTTCCGTTCGAAATTTTTTTGAGGTACAATTTCATTAGTGTAGACTAAATGGAGGTCTTCTACCCCTATTAAGGTTATTATTATTTGTTAACATTTACGAATTATCATGATTGAGATATAGGCTCGCTTGGGCCGACAATTCCAACTTGGCAGCTTACAAAAAGAATGGTTTGGCATGGTAAGAACATACACAATGTTGAGTTCAATGAGATAGTTGAATGAGATGACAAGTTCATGTGTCATTTAATGGATGAAACTCAACCATTGTGAGATGATACCTTGACATTCAATGGATTTGAAGTTCAATGACTATTGAACTCTTCAATGGGAAAAATGAAAGTTTCAATTCTTAAATATTTACCACAAATTGTATTTTGTGGCATTCTATTGAACTTTGTAGAGTTCAATGCATTGTAAAGAAAAAATATTATAGAGTTGTATGGATTGTAGAATGATGATGCGACAATCTATTGAACTCTATGAAGTTCAATGTATTGTGGATACCGTAATTCTCAACAATATGTGGATTTTGTGGATGTATCCAAGAATATTATTTTTAAGTGATTGGGATGACGTCTGACTCTATTTTTTATTCAATTGTACTTATTACTCTTTTGTTATTAGCGACTGGGAGTGTAGAAAGTTTAAAGTTTCTTGGTTGGACCTGATGAAAATTCGACATTTACTTTGATGCCTTTTTTTGCATGCTAGCTCTTTATTAATAAGTATGGATTGGTTTGTTGTTAAAAGACCTTCTTGAAATATTCAAAATTTGCATGCTAGCTCTTTATTAATAAGTGTGGATTGGTTTGTTGTTAAAAGACCTTCTTGAAATATTCAAAAAAAAAAAAAAAAAGCGGTGATCAAATTTACTACTTTTGTAATCCAATCGCTTGTGTGGCCTAATGTGAAATCTTTGAATTCTCAGATTAAAAAACTTATAGATTCAAGTATATGGTATCAGATTCTTACATGTTAGTTTTGTTATCATATAAATTATATTATTCCATCGATCTTTAATTTGAAAAAGAAAGGTAAATAGGCTTTTAAGGAAATACGGATTCGATCTTATAAATTGAATGCTAATCGTCTTAATCGGTATTTATAAATTTATTTCAGTTAATTATAAGTTTTTATGTGGTTTTTGAGACAGGAAGGAAGTGTAAGAGGTAATCGTGATTGGTGGAATGAAAGTGAAAAAGGGCATTTGAATTGGGAGTAACAATGACATTGCACCCAATACGAAATATGTATTGATTGGCCTTCAAGGGAAATGCCACATGAGTAAAAATGCATAACCCTTGTCTAAGCAACCCATCACCATACCCCATTCCATTCCCTTTTTAGCCACCTCTCTTGGTTTCACCAACCATCACCATTTCCATTCTTTCCCTTTTTCCAATGGGGTGGTTTCAATCCCTCTTCTCTCCACTCAAGAAGCTATGGGTTAAACTCCACTCAGCTCATCATAAGAGTATGTTCTCGTTCTTTCTTCTTTTTCTTTTGCCAATCTTATGCCATCTGTACATTAACGTATGATTTAGTATTAAAACAAAATACCCAAATGTGGTATCCCGCCAAGCTAAAATATTGGTTTTATTTTGATCGTTACGAGCATTAGTATTTTCTAATAGAAGACTCGTGAATTAAGTGATGGTTTTGACCCATGTCCATTGTGCTATCAATCATAATACATTGAACATGGTGATAAGAAGATTTAAAATATTAAACTTCAAATACTTTCAGGTAGAGGGATCTACATATTGTACGAGGATGTGAAGTCATGTCCCTATGAAGATGTGCACGTACTTTGGTCTATATTGGTGGAATCAACACATGGTCCTTCTCACGCTTTAGCATTGCCTCCATTAAACTGATACATTCTTCCTACTGATGATCCCCGAGCTTCATGTCTTTGTACATAACCGCCCACTTTTTTTTGATCAAATCTTGTACCTGTTTCTGAGGTTTTTCAGGAATTGTACTTTGCAACTTTAAGTTATTATGCCGACGTAACTTTTTCATACAGAATGTTGCATTTCACTTAATGTAGATATATATATATATATATATATATATATATATATATATATGGAGGCCCTTTGCTATATTTAATTAGGAACTGGCAAAATGAGATTCACATAACGTCCCATGAAGCGTTTGGCTCAATAATCAATCATTGTGACATGGGTGGTTTTTTTGGCAGTTTGTTGTTGGTTTGTCCATTTTGAATCGGTTTTTATTTCATTTTCACTGGTGCAGTAGGTGACTTTGCTATAGTGTTATTAATTTGCAGAATTCTCATTCATTCATTCATTATATATATATATATATATATATATATATATATATATATATATATATATATATATATATATATATATATATATATATAGAGAGAGAGAGAGAGAGAGAGAGAGTAAAGTGAATATACCTAACAACCTTATATAAGCTTAGGTACCTAACCACATTATACTACATTGTTTTGCATTATATTTCCATTGCAATCGTCTAAGGTTCTTAAACTTCAACATTTACCTTGATTTATTTCCAAGATTTTCAGATATTCACCATTATATTCTTCCTACACCATTTGATTTGTAACGGTAGTATATGAAGCCCACCAGGGGGTCTCCGATAGAAAAACGTCATTTGAAGGAAGATAATGGTGAAAGTCCAAAGATTTTGGAAGCAATCAAGTTATGAGGTTGAATTCTAAGAACTTTGGGTGATTACAATGCAAATATGATACAAAATTACGTAGTATCATGTGGTTAGGTACCTAAGCTTATATAAGGTTGTTAGGTATATTCACTTTACCCATCTATATACACACACACACATATATATATATATATATATATATATATATATATATATATATATATATATATATATATATATATATATATATATCCGATTCTTTGGTTGGTTTATTTGGTTCTTTGATTACAAATGGTTTTCTACTAAAATATATATATATATATATATATATATATATATATATATATATATATATATATATATATATATATATATATATATATATATATATATATTGGAGAATTTTAGTAGAAAACCATTTGTAATCAAAGAACCAAATAAACCAATCCAAAGAATCGGAATTTGAAGGGATCAATGATAAAAGAAAGAATTGTAGACTTTTATAATGGATGTAAATGCACCATATTATAAAAAAAACTACTTTGTTTTTTTAGTTTAATTTTTTAGGCTATGTTTTTTATCAAAAAGAAAACCAAGTATAGTTCATTTTTTGTCAATTTTACATAGAGATTCATATTGATATATAAAAAACAAACTTTTATTTTCAAAAACACTCAAGAAAAAAACCCACTTCATTTTCTTTGTTTTTTGAAAAGTTTAGTTTTATTTTTTATTGAAAATTTTTAATAAATATATATCAAAATTCATATTTTTTGATACTCTATTAACATATATTCATATTGATATTTAAAAAAATTGAAATTTCAGTTCAGATTCACGTTGTGAATTTGCTAAGAAGGTCTAGTTTTTATCGAAAAAAAATAATAACTATATTGAAATTCATATTTTTTGGTACTCTTTAAATATAAATTCATATTGATCTTTTGAAAAAAATCCAAATTTTAGTTCAGATTCACATTGTGAATCTGCTTAGATTCACATTGTGAATCTGCTTAGATTCACAGTATAAATAATAGTAGTAAATTAGATTCACATTGTAAATTCTGAAAACTAAATTATATACAATTCAGATTTACAATGTGAATAAATCTATTTGTTGATTTTACAAAACTAATTTATGAATAATCAAAACGTTAAAATATTATAAAACTACATGAAAATATATTTCGATTCATATATTAATTTCACTTAATTTGTGAATGATCAAAGATTTGAAATAGTAAGTTATATTCACATTCTGAATATTAAAATTAAAATATTTACAACTTAGATTCACTGTATAAATCTGAACAGACCCAATTTTATTATTTTTTTAAACGATTTTGATGGTTTTAGTAGATGGCAAAAAGTTGAAATTTTTGTATAATTAGTTATTTTTGGATAAAAATAATCTTAAATATAGACAAAAAATAACAAAACAAAGTGGATTTTTTTAGAATAAAAACTTTCTTTTATATCTATCTACATGAATCTCCATGGAAAGAGGATAAAAAAATCATGAAAAACAGTATAATTTTTTTTGATAAAAAACGTGCCTTAAAAAATTCTAACGAAAAAAAGAGGTAGGTTTATGGTAAAAATAAGAGTTTTATAATATAATATGGTGTATATGCGTCCAATGTACAAGTGTACATTCATTCATTTGTCAATTGATCATTTTGATTTCTGATGCTCATGATTCTTTCCTTGTTAATAATGGTTCTTTATTGACCCCCCCTCACACACACATTATAAATGAATATATATATATATATATATATATATATATATATATATATATATATATATATATATATATATATATATATAAAATTTAATAACTCAATGGGGTAGGGGCATGGCTCCCTTTTTTTTTTTTTTTACCTTATGTACTAATTACTACTAAATATTTAACAATTAAAGTTTCATATGAAGAAAATAGGTAGGTATTATAAAATAATTCTATTAATTATTTGTAAGGATAAAAAAAATTTAATGATACGCCTTAAAGATCGAAGATATAACAAACAATATAAGAATCAAACAAAAAAAAGTTTGAAAGTATCATCTGGATCTCAAAAGATCATGGGCTCGTTGGGTTTGCCACTTTCGAACGCCTATGTACTTGAAGGGAATTGCTGACTTTTTGATCCCATAGGGGAGTGAGGTTGGTGATTTCAACATGAAAATAAATAAGTTGGAAACTTTATCCATTAAAATCTTATTTCATCAAAATCTGAGAAGTTTGGGCTATTGGTTAAATGGATTAAGGACTTAATGAACTTTTGAATGTGGCTGATCTAAGATATGCGTAGTGTGGGTGTCTCTATGTCTATTTTGTCCTGTAGTGCTATGTTTCACATAGGTTGAAGCTACACAACATGTAGCATGGGTCTGTTGGGCTTTTGACTTCTTTTTACCAAGTTTAACTTTTGGTCGAGTTTGTTGGATTTGAGCTATAGACTAAGTATGGACCTCTATTTGGGTTATAGTTGGTTCATGTAGTTGCTTATTTGTGTGACAACCCAAGTTGCCCCGTTATATTTCTCCGTTACCGTTGACGGAATATTCCACTGTTCAAAAGTTCTGTTAATGAGAAGTCGTCAAGTTTAATAAACATTTCAATTGTGTATGTTTATATGCCGTTAAGTCGTCATAAAAGGAAATAAAATACATAGCATATATTTCCATTTACTTGGAAAATATTAGTTTATTATTACGACCACTAAATCGGGTGTGACCAAAAGCCCCGTTTAACGGAAGTATCGGGTAGAATTCCACTGTGTCCCGACTCAAAACCCTATATAAGGGTGAGTGGAGTCTATTGGAGACTTTTTACACTCTCTCTCTATAATCTCTCTCTAGATACGTTTTCGCCCCGAAACCGCAACCAAACGCTTCCAAATTGTAAGTCCTTTTACCCTAGCTTATTCTAAACATATTGAATTGAGTTTATAGCCCAAAAATCGGACTTAGAAGCAATGAAAAAGGAGTTTACGGCCTAAGAACCTCCTTAGGCCGTAAACACCCAAAACGAGGCCAAAATGACCCAAACTTGTCCCTATAGGCTGGGAAATAAATAGGGGAATTAGCCTAGGGGTGTTTAAACACTAAAATGCATGGATTTAGGACTCAAAGAAGAGTTTACGGCCCAAGCACATGCTTAGGCCGTAAACTCCCCAAGTCATGGTCCCAAATGCACTCCAAACTCATCCTAGGGCTTCATACATAATTTAGGAACATATCCTCTGGAGTTTAGACCCTTGAAACACTCCAAAATGAATTATTAAAGGGAGTTTACAGCTAGACAAGGGTGAAGGCCGTAAACACCCTTAAACATGCCCAAAATGTTGGTTTTTGTCCCCAAATGGCCTTAGACTATTTCTATAAAATGCTAGGAAGGATTTAAGGACTTAAACACAACCAATGGAGGGATAAAAAGGAGTTTACGGCCCAAGAAATTGTCTAGGGCGTAAACTCCCCAAAACCCACTCAAATGATGGTTTTAATCCTCCAAAATAGCATCATACTTCATTTGAAATCACTAGAAAGGCATTAGGGGCTTTAAACTTCCCAAAACTTTAAGGATTAGAGTTTACGACCGTAAACTCCTTTAGGAGTGGTTCCTTGGCCATAAAGTCGTAGATCATGCCCTTAGAGGCCTCAAACCCACTCATGCCTTTTGGGAAAAGTGCTTTGAATAAATCAATGAGCAAACTAGAAGCATTAAACACCCAAGAATATGACCTTGGGAGTTTACGGCCGTAAACTCCCTTGAGTTAGGCCGTAAACTCCAAAATGGTCCATGTTAATGCTTTAAACCCATTCACACACCTGATATTTGAGTTTAGCAAAGTTCCACAACTGATAGGAGACCCTTAGCACCCTTAAACGCTACCCGGGACACCCAAACACTTAGCCAAAGTGTTTTTTGGTCCTTTGAGCGTGTATATTTGTTTAATTAGTATTAAATATACTAATTGTATGTGAACATATGATATCATATGTTAAATAGGTCATAGAGTGTGTTCGAGTCCTTAGGTGGCACCGAACGGCCAAACAGCACTCCCGTTGGACCTACTTACACCAGGTGAGTTCATACCCCTGAATGAACCTTTTAATGTTTTTAAATGTTTTATAGGGGGGGTATACAAGTTAAACATTCCAGTTATCATGTCAATCGCATGTGATTGATAACCCGCATGCACAAGATTTTACCACTTTACACTGTTTTACCGAGTGGGACACTATAATGACCTTTACTTGATTCATAACTTTTACTTATACTGATTTATCCAAATTCATTCTAAATTGATTTATGAAAGATCCTCTAAGGTTTTTAAACATATTTTACAAAAGAATACAAATTGTGATTTTCTCTGTACATAAAGGCTTTTCATTAAAGATTTCCCCGTTAGACGTATATTTTTACTTGTTAAATACTGCTGCTTCGCTTATACGCATTTTATACTCCGACTCGGTAACGCTTTCACTTATGCTTATAGTCGCGTATACCTGATGACGCTTATACTTATTCACGCTCTTACTTAGTGGTACGATTCTTCTTCACTTAGACTTGATAACGACTCTACTTTCCTTATACTTGATACGCTCTCGCTTCACTTATTGTCGCCTCCACTTCGTAATACACTTATACTTGTTCGACACTTCTACTTCACTTGCGACCGCTCTTACTTCACTCGTTAGATACTCCTACTTCACAAGAATCATTTATACTTGATACACTTATACTTTACGATTCTGTTATTCCACACTATACGAATTCACACCACGATGATATGTCTTCAATTATTACACACTCAGTCGTAGTTAGATGTATGTCTGTGCTTATATAGATACATATAAGTAACGATTGAAAGACTTAGGAAGGCTCATCCGCCCTATTTCTTTTTCTTAGTTGAGATGTGGTCTGGTGGGATCAGGTGGCCGTCCGAAAGTCATTTGGTTCATTACTTATATACTATGTATATGAGTATGGACATACAGGAAATTCTCCAGTCAGTTCTGTTAAGAGTCTCTACCTCTAGTCTACACTTACATTAGAAACCCACTCCCTCTTAGTAACACACTATCCTCTATTTGGGATGCATCTTCGGGACGCGGCCTTCTCCGTCGTCTAGTTGGTAACCAGAATCTCCTGTAGGGAGAGCGGACATTGTGTGTATAGGCCTATACGGGATTGACAACCTCGCACCCTGACTGCTAGCTACAGTCCACGGCCTGCCAAGCCAAGGGGTGACAAATGTCACATTATATAGATGCTTGTAGGGCGTCTAGAACTCTAGTCAGTATGGTTACGAGTATCCTTGGTTACCTTATAATTCATGGCTTTAAGGTAACGGTATTTCGTCAGCGATTTACACTGTATGCTGATGCCACCTTTTCCAGAGTCACACTGTTTTAGCCTTGCTAGATGTATCTTTCATTTGATACTGTCTGGGGTCTGTTATCTCTGTATGACCTTACAAGATGTATCTTTCATTTGATACTGTCTGGGGTCTGTTATCTCTGTTTGACCTTACAAGATGTATCTTTCATTTGATACTGTCTGGGGTCTGTTATCTCTTTTTGACCTTACAAGATGTATCTTTCATTTGATACTGTCTGGGGTCTGTACCCATTGTATTCACATAATCCACTGTATACACGGTATTCACCGTGTTCACCGTTCTAGACCTTGCTAGACGTATCTTTCATTAGATATTGCCTACGGTCTGTATTCACTGTTTAGACTCTACTAGTTGTACCCTTCATTTGGTACCTACTGGGGTCTGTGTCTCCACTTGTTAGACTGAACCAGGCGTATCGTATGTTTGATACTTTCCTGGAGTCTATAGTTCTTTGCCTTAGTCAGCAGCCATCACTACTGAGGCATATGATATTCCCTGATGTCGTTGCTTTCCTCAATAATCAAATTCAGTATTTTGATAATGATAGCAATTTAGGGAAAACTACTTTTTAGCCTACATCACTGACCAGTCTTGGTAGAAGGCTGCTTTTATTAAAGAAAATATAGGATTTTCTGGAAAGGACTCTAATACACTGAAATTTCTTAAACTATTACTTTCTTAAGTTATTTGAATGAAATGTCACTAACTGCTTATGAACTCACCAGCATTTGTAAAAATGCTGATACTCGCTTTCCAAATAACTTGTATTCTCAGGTCAGCAATTAGACAGGTACACCCTCGGAGCTGTTGATGAAGATGGCTTAGTATCTTGCCGTATTTATTATATTTACTTACATACTTTGAATACTTGTAATGTAGCCATGTAAAACTATTACTATTAATGCAATGTTTTGTTGTACTTTGATTACTATAATGCATGTGTTGTGATACTTGACATGACGTCATCCACCCCAGAACGTTTCCGCCGTTCCGGTTTTGGGGTGTGATAGATTGGTATCAGAGCATTGTTTATAGTGAGCTAAGTATATCCATTCATAAAAGATATACAGCCTATAAAAAACAAAAGGGATAAAACACTCTGACCAAGAATTATACTTTAAAATATAACCATATTTTACCAAAGTATAATAACATCCGGAAACTAAGCACTTGAACACAAGTATTACAAGAAGAACAAGAATAAAAGTCTTCGGATGTTGAGCACTACAGACAAATCTGGGCAGTTATGTAATCGTACGCTGGAATAAATGTAACCTGATCAACTACCTTTATTCGAGATGCGATGAACGTGTGCTCGGGAGTGATTGTGGTGTGCAACAGGGCTGAAACTTACCAACTAGGATTGTTAGACCCAAACATAAAGTTAAAATACTATAGGAGTATTTTAGAATGCTAAAAGATTCACACTAAAACCAGAATCATAATTCAAAGACGAGAACCAAACAAGAATTAAAATACCATAGGGGTTGAGAACTAAAAGATCCTTATTGATATACCTACAACTACAGAGGGTGTACTTCTAAGGTTATATATAATAAGGATCCCATAGGCTAAGAATTTGTGGTTTCGCTCTATTTCCTTTTCCTCGTTGGGATGTGGTCCTAGAGTAGTATCACGTATTCGAAGGCCTATCGGATCTAAGCTATATATGATTTGTATACCCTGTGTAATCGTAGCAGGACTCGATGTGGATCATCCAGCGAAATGTTAATAATCTGTTAGGATTCTTTAGACATTTCCATTCTCGCACGAACCCTGTAGAAAACCCTACCCACTTCGGTGCATAACAGAAGAGTTGATTCCGACCCCGAAGAGGTTCATTTAGAAGACTTCCTGTTCGGAAATAAATGAACTGGGTCGAGACTATTGAATGCACCAAGTGCCCGTATTCTTTTAGGGACATCGATGGGGAGTTCGCCTAAACTTCTGAGATTCCTAGTCATCCATCATGAAGTGATGACACCCATAGTTGGAATTAGAAGAAAGGCGGAGTAGAAATTCAATATGTCCATACCAGAAGAGAACCCTAGGAAACTACCCAAAGGAAACCAACGCTGATTCTAGTCAAAGATACGAGGCCGACCAAGGGAGCCAGTACGTGGAACCCAAGAAGTGTCTTTTCCTCGTGTTCGTCACGCTAATACACCCATAAAATAATACAATTTAGTGAGTTAGTGGTTACACTGCTCACGCTATGTGTTAGGTAAATCGCCTTGTTCCCGTTGCCAGTAATACGCTTAGAGTGGATCCCCACACCTCTGTGAGGTTGTTTAGCCATAAGCCCTCATGAGCCTCTCTTTCCGCAGTTTCGTTCCGAACTGTTCTCAAATCTCTCCAGGCCGGAGAGTGGAACCATCCCAGTATAAAGGTAACTTAGTAGGAACGACTCGGATCTTATGGCCTTTTCCGATATTCACACGCTCCTACCTTGATTACCAAGACTACATCATAGGGATGTAGGTCGACGTTCAAACAACCAATACTTGAGGCACGGGAAAAATTTATGCCTAATGCGATCAGGATAGAAATGTCCAGGGTTAACCATCGTCTCTCATTGCCTTGTATTCCTTTCCGTGTAGGAAAACCATGCCACCGAAGAAGCGTAACCAATCCACAAGCAAGAAACCTACTCTCTTATTTGATGAAGCTACGTTCCAAGCTGCAGTCTCAGCAGCCGTAGCAGCTGTCATGGCTCACCTGAATGCTAACATCGCCAGTGTTAGCAAGAGCCCTGTCGGGAATTCCAATTCTGACAATCGACAACAACAACCAACACTTTCATGCCCAGCCACCCAAGAACCTCAACCGAACCCACTGAAGAGAAAACTCAAGTTTGAGGAGGGAAGTACCTCGGCTCAAGGACCTTCCAAAGGGCAACGAGCTGAGGCAGTCTATACCCCTGTCAATCCTTCCCTCTCGACTCCAAGAAGACCGTATCTAGGAGACCTTCCCCACTGCAGCAAGTGCAGCTACCATCATCATGGTGCCTGCCGGGAACTCTATTGTGCTAGGTGTCACATGAAGGGGCATACTGCTCGTGTATGCAGAACTCCGGTGGAACGTATTGCATCAATCGCCAATGCGGCAGCCACACAGGTTTGCCGCCTATGTGGTGAGTTTGGACACTTCAATAAGGACTGCCCAACTGTAGGGAAAGACAAAGACGCAGAAGAAGCTTGACACTACTGCTTAGGGAGAAGTGGCAAGGAACTCATTAGATTTTGGTACGTCTCTCGACCTCGGATAACTGAACTAAGAACAATAAAAGACTAATTCAAATGCAAATTCTTTCCAGTAAGGCGAAAGTCGCAGCACTGTTATAAAATTTAAAATTCATTAGGTAAAACTATAGTGGCTAAACATATACGTTATGGCCATGTATATTTAAGATGGAGAGACCTAGAGTGAGCGAATGTCGCCTCATCTCCTGTTCCTCGTTTGGTTGTGGATTTAGGGCGGGGTCACTCAGTCGACAGTCCTCCCCACCTTAAATGTACATGACTAGTATATGGGAGGCAATTATAGAAATTCCTTGTGAGAACCCGTTCATGAAAAGATACTCTATTCGGAAACACATAGAATTCTCTATAGTTTCGCGTCGACTCTATCGGTCCAAGTATCCGCGGTAGTGATACGTAGGATGAAACCTGAGATGCCTCGAACTGGTGTGCCTGTTCGGCACATGACTCTATCGATCTTCACTTTATATCATGTCGGAGTGTGCCAACTTCGACAACTCTATTGATCATGGTTTGATTTCGTGCAACCGTGTGTAAATCCTTAAGTGCTGTGTAAAAAGAACTTTCTCCATAGCCATATCGGCAAATAAAGGTTCTTCCGAACCTGAACCTAACACAAATAAACCAACCTAATACGATCCGTGAATCATCCCTCTTATCTCAAACCTTTCGAAGTACCCAAGGGAGGGTACCATACACTGTTGACCGACCCCTCGTAGTCATATGAACACCGAAGCGAAACACACTACAAGATACTCCAGAAGACAACAACCAACCGAAGCATACTCCGTAGATTCCCTCGGAAAACCCTTCGTACCTCGCATACCAGGTTCGTGAACCCAGAAGATAGAACTCATGAGACTGACCGCTATAATCATGTATATGTATAAGGGTGGCATATAATTCAGATGAAAAAGATTTAAGATGTGTGTTTCCTCCCTATTCCCTGTTCCTCGTTGGGTTGTGGGTTTGGGGTGGAGTCGCACAGCTGAACGTCCCGCCGACCTCAACTGTATACTGCTCACATACACGCGGTATTTGCGGTTAGGCTTGGTATGAGATCTACCACAAACCTCTTAGCAAAGCACTTTCACCCTATTCCATAAAATAAGAAACCGAGGCAAGAGAATCACTACGGGTTGAGCTATTAAAGTTCCGCGTGAGAAAACTCTATACTCACTAGATTTGACCTAGACCGAGAAAATCCAGAACCTTCGAAAGAGTAGTTCCAATATATGCTCACACTACTCAGACACCTTGCCCACCCTGTTACAGATAGGTAGTGCTTATCATCCTCCACCCTATTGCATGGAGGGAATCGTCGTTGCCTGGTAGATGATGAAATACATTCTCCGAAGTGAACACTAGGATACCGAGAACCACAGGATAACCTTCGTAGCCAAGAATATTTGGTCAAGTGTGAAAGTAGCTGCGTTAAATCTCATGACCTGGATCCCGAAGAGATCATAGGCTTGACATCAGCCTTGGTGTTAGTAGAAGGGTTATCCAGGAACATACACTTTCCACGCCAGGATAAACCACAATCTTAGAGATTAATTGGACTATTAGGTGTTCCACGAATACTATCTCACGCAGAGATAATAGAACTACCTCCCGAGATAGTCCAACCCTCGTTAGGTGAAACCCTATGTCCTCGACCCTTAGGGTTTCCGTATTCCAATCTTCGTTAATGCAGGTTCATTTTGCACAAGCACAAGATAGACACTCTATAGCAAACCAATAACCATAGTCACACAACCCACTCGGCAATCTAGAAAGTCTCTATCAGCCAGTTGAAAGAAAACACGAAACCGAAGACCACCTGAGCTTCCTAAGGCTAACCTGAAGCACTACACATCCAGTACAAGTGAGAATGTTAGGAACTTCGTAATGGCGATCACGCCAGTGTTGATCTTTCCATAGAAGTACACTATGTTCTTAGTACTGAAAAGCTCTACTCCTTTCTGAGAGCTTAGGACCATTCGAGAATCCTCATGGAGGCATGGTCCGACCCTTTTTAGGCCGCTACTACTTTCGGATATACTACAAGGTTCACATTCGATTGATTCACTTCTTAGACTTGATAAGTGAATTCCTGACAAAACTCTTCGTGCCTCACTCATCTTGATAGAATCCATCGAGAACCCTAACCTTGTAGATACACCAGTTGGAACCCACTAGCTACACAAGACGAAATCCGCACCCCGTACGCGAGGGTTTGTTGAAATGACAAACACAGACAGAGATCACTTGGCAATGAGAGGACAACCACATAGGAAGTACTCTCTTACCTCTACTTGGCCATTCATACCTACTTCCTTGCCTAGATCTGAATTTCGGGACGAAATTCCCTCTAATGGGGGGATGATGTGACAACCCAAGTTGCCCCGTTACATTTCTCCATTACCGTTAACGGAATATTCCACTATTCAAAAGTTCCGTTAATGAGAAGTCATCAAGTTTAATAAACATTTCAATTGTGTATGTTTATATGCCGTTAAGTCGTGATAAAAGGAAATAAAATACATAGCACATATTTCCATTTACTTGGAAAATATTAGTTTATTATTACGACCACTAAATCGGTTGCGACCAAAAGCCCCGTTTAACGGCAATATCGGGTAGAATTCCACTGTGTCCCGACTCAAAACCCTATATAAGGGTGAGTGGAGTCTATTGCAGACTTTGTACACTCTCTCTCTAGACCCGTTTTCGCCCCGAAACCGCAACCAAACACTTCCAACTTGTAAGTCCACTTACCCTAGCTTATTTTAAACATATTGAATTGAGTTTATAGCCCAAAAATCGGACATATAATTAATGAAAAAGGAGTTTACGGCCTAAGAACCTCCTTAGGCCGTAAACACCCAAAACCAGGCCAAAATGACCCAAACTTGTCCATATAGGCTGGGAAATAAATAGGGATGTTAGGCTAGGGGTGTTTAAACACTAAAATGCATGGATTTAGGACTCAAAGAAGAGTTTACGGCCCAAGCACATGCTTAGGCCGTAAACTCCCCAAGTCATGGTACCAAATGCACTCCAAACTCATCCTAGGGCTTCATACATAATTTAGGAACTTATCCTATTAAGTTTAGACCCTTGAAACACTCCAAAATGAATTATTAAAGGGAGTTTATAGCTAGACAAGGGTGAAGGCCGTAAACACCCTTAAACATGCCCAAAATGTTGGTTTTTGTCCCCAAATGGCCTTAGACTATTTCTATAAAATGCTAGGAAGGATTTAAGGACATAAACACAACCAATGGAGGGATAAAAAGGAGTTTACGGCCCAAGAAATTGTCTAGGGCGTAAACTCCCCAAAACCCACTCAAATGATGGTTTTAATCCTCCAAAATAGCATCATACTTCATTTGAAATCACTAGAAAGGCATTAGGGGCTTTAAACTTCCCAAAACTTTAAGGATTAGAGTTTACGACCGTAAACTCCTTTAGGAGTGGTTCCTTGGCCGTAAACTCGTAGATCATGCCCTTAGAGGCCTCAAACCCACTCATGCCTTTTGGGAAAAGTGCTTAGAATAAATCAATGAGCAAACTAGAAGCATTAAACACCCAAGAATATGACCTTGGGAGTTTACGGCCGTAAACTCCCTTGAGTTAGGCCGTAAACTCCAAAATGGTCCATGTTAATACTTTAAACCCATTCACACACCTGATATTTGAGTTTAGCAAAGTTCCACAACTGATAGGAGACCCTTAGCACCCTTAAACGCTACCCGGGACACCCAAACACTTAGCCAAAGTGTTTTTTGGTCCTTTGAGCGTGTATATTTGTTTAATTAGTATTAAATATACTAATTGTATGTGAACATATGATATCATATGTTAAATAGGTCATAGAGTGTGTTCGAGTCCTTAGGTGGCACCGAACGGCCAAACAGCACTCCCGTTGGACCTACTTACACCAGGTGAGTTCATACCCCTAAATGAACCTTTTAATGTTTTTAAATGTTTTATAGGGGGGGGGGGTATACAAGTTAAACATGCCAGTTATCATGTCAATCGCATGTGATTGATAACCCGCATGCACAAGATTTTACCACTTTACACTGTTTTACCGAGTGGGACACTATAATGACCTTTACTTGATTCATAACTTTTACTTATACTGATATATCCAAATTCATTCTAAATTGGTTTATGAAAGATCCTCTAAGGTTTTTAAACATATTTTACAAAAGAATACAAATTGTGATTTTCTCTGTACATAAAGGCTTTTCATTAAAAATTTCCCCATTAGACGTATATTTTTACTTGTTAAATACTGCTGCTTCGCTTATACTCATTTTATACTCCGACTCGGTAACGCTTTCACTTATACTTATAGTCGTGTATACCTGATGACGCTTATACTTATTCATGCTCTTACTTAGTGATACGATTCTTCTTCACTTATACCTGATAACGAGTCTACTTCACTTATACTTGATACGATATCGCTTCACTTATTGTCACCTCCACTTCGTAATACACTTATACTTGTTCGGCACTTCTACTTCACTTGCGACTCCTCCTACTTCACTCGTTAGACACTCCTACTTCACAAGAATCATTTATACTTGATACACTTATACTTTACGATTCTGTTATTCGACACTGTAGGAATTCACACCATGATGATATGTCTTCAATTATTACACACTCAGTCGTAGTTAGATGTATGTCTGTGCTTATATAGATACATATAAGTAACGATTGAAAGACTTAGGAAGGCTCATTCGCCCTATTTCCTTTTCTTCGTTGAGATGTGGTCTGGTGGGATCAGGTGGCCGTCCGAAAGTCGTTTGGTTCATTACTTATATACTATGTATATGAGTATGGACATATAGGAAATTCTCTAGTCAGTTCTGTTAAGAGTCTCTACCTCTAGTCTACACTTACATTAGAAACCCACTCCCTCTTAGTAACACACTATCCTCTATTTGGGATGCATCTTCGGGACGCGGCCTTCTCTGTCGTCTAGTTGGTAACCAGAGTCTCCTGTAGGGAGAGCGGACATTGTGTGTATAGGCCTATACGGGATTGACAACCCCGCACCCTGACTGCTAGCTACAGTCCACGGCCTACCAAGCCAAGGGGTGACAAATGTCACATTATATAGACGCTTGTAGGGCGTCTAGAACTCTAGTCAGTATGGTTACGAGTATCCTGGGTTACCTTATAATTCAAGGCTTTAAGGTAACGGTATTTCGTCAGCGATTTACACTGTATGCTGATGCCACCTTTTTCAGAGTCACACTGTTTTGACCTTGCTAGATGTATCTTTCATTTGATATTGTCTAGGGTCTGTTATCTCTGTATGACCTTACAAGATGTATCTTTCATTTGATACTGTCTGGGGTCTGTTATCTCTGTTTGACCTTACAAGATGTATCTTTCATTTGATACTGTCTGGGTCTGTTATCTCTGTTTGACGTTACAAGATGTATCTTTAATTGGATACTGTCTGGGGTTTGTACCCATTGTATTCACAGAATCCACTGTATTCACGGTATTCACCGTGTTCACCGTTCTAGACCTTGCTAGACGTATCTTTCATTAGATATTGCCTGCGGTCTGTATTCACTGTTTAGACTCTACTAGTTGTACCCTTCATTTGGTACCTGCTGGGGTCTGTGCCTCCACATGTTAGACTGAACCAGGCGTATCGTATGTTTGATACTTTCCTGGAGTCTATAGTTCTTTGCCTTATTCAGCAACCCTCACTGCTGAGGCATATGATATTCCCTGATGTCGTTGCTTTCCTCAATAATCAAATTCAGTATTTTGATAATGATAGTAATTTAGGGAAAACTACTTTTTACCGTACATCACTGACCAGTCTTAATAGAAGGCTGCCTTTATTAAAGAAAATATAGGATTTTCCGGAAAGGACTCTAATACACTGAAATTTCTTAAACTATTACTTTCTTAAGTTATTTGAATGAAATGTCACTAATTGCTTATGAACTCACCAGCATTTGTAAAAATGATGATACTCGCTTTCCAAATAACTTGTATTCTCAGGTCAGCAATTAGATAGGTACACCCTCGGAGTTGTTGATGAAGATGGCTTAGTATCTTGCCGTATTTATTATATTTACTTGCATACTTTGAATACTTATAATGTAGCCATGTAAAACTATTACTATTAATGCAATGTTTTGTTGTACTTTAATTACTATAATGCATGTGTTGTGATACTTGACATGACGTCATCCACCCCAGAACGTTTCCGTCGTTCCGGTTTTGGGGTGTGACAATTTGTTTGAGACTGTAAAATTGATATTGTTAGATTAACCGAGTTTCTCAATATACTATATGTTACTGTATGTGTGTAGAGTTGAAAGCTATAGTGAGAGTCGAAAGCTATATATTTAGTTTTGTGTCTGTAAGTAACGAAGGTTGTGTACTTTTTTACCTAATCTACTTACAAGGCAACTTAGAGTTTTGATTGGTGATGTCAAGTCCTTCTATTTTTTATATATCTAACGTAGCCTATAAATAGGGTAAGTACTTAGGTATAGATTATCGGTCTTACACTGTGACAATCCAGAACTTCTATCTTATACAATTAGTCAATTCTATCAATGTTAACCTCGATTCTGCCACCTTTTTGCGTCCTTTGAGGGTTCGTTTAAGTGTTCTAAGCTTGAGTACAACAAAGGTTGAGATTAGGGATGAACTATCAAGTTGTAAAGTAGCAAAATCGGGCCATACACTCTCTTAGGAGGAGTGTAAGGCCGCACACCCACCTTATGGCTGCACACTCGGGGTGGTGGGTCACCCACCTCTCTCTCTCTCTCTCTATATATATATATATATATATATATATATATATATATATATATATATATATATATATATATATATATATATATATATATATATATATATATATATATATGAGGAAACCCCCTTCCTTCATTCTTTTCTTCTTTTGGCTGCAAACTACTACCTTCTCTTTCTAGATTCTTCAGCCAAGGACCCTCCAAAGGCTTCAAAAACACAACTAAATCATCCCTTAGCTTGTTATACTTGAAAGACCACTTGATTCTTCATGTTTCAACATTGTTCTTCATCCCTTTGATGGTGTACGATCGCACACCTTCATAAGGTTGGTTGTACACACCTTAAAGTATCTCCAAAGTGTGAGTTTAACCCCTATATTCTAGTTGGACATGATCTTAGCCTTGATGCACCTAAAATTCGACAACTTGGGCATGAATATGAAGATTGTACGGCCTCACACCCCTCTGTACAGCCACACACACCTTTGTACGGCCGCACACACACCTTAGGGCCGTATACCCTCGTTGATGATCATTTTTGGCCTCAAACTTGCAATACCACTAAACATGGGATCTAGAACACTTCTTGGATGCTATTTAGGACCTTGGGAATGCCTCAAAAACAAATGCATGCATGAGTGTATGTCCGTACACTCATGGGCTGTACACCCATGGCTGTACACACCCTTTGGGTGGCCGTACACCTCCCTCATTCGATCACATGTGGTTTCGACACTTAGTTCAAGTGTTTTCGGGTCCTTAGTGTCGTTTCCTATGATGTTTAATCATGAAATACCCTAATCTAACATATATATATATATATATACATATTATTATTATTATTATTATTATTATTATTATTATTATTATATGTCAAATAGGATCCATTTGCATACAATACTTCAATTGAAACTCAACATCCATACCGATCTTACATTCGAATCCTACGTCAAACAGTGAGTTCAAACCCCTACATATTTAAGGCTTTTAAATGTTTTCAGGGGGAATACAAGCCAAACACAAAAGGATTTTTGTGAACTAAAACAAAAATGTTTTCAATAAGTTCAAACTTATGCAATTGATTCAACTCAACGTGTTTCATAAAACATATAGACATTTATTCCCTTTTGTATTATGTGAAGCATAAGGGACATTTTCTAAACATAATTGCATAATTTTCAGGACAATACACGAACATTACATATCATTCAAACTATAATAGGTATAGTTTGGTGGAATTCATTACCAGTTTTACAGATTCAAACTACGTACACGGTCAAACATATAAACTATGATAGATTTAGTTTATCCATTTCTACATACAAATAACAAGAGTATCATACTAAATAATTATTTTGTATATAATTATTTATACGCTACACAGTACTTAAATGATTTCAAACATGAGAACAACAGAACAACAGGTAAACTAGTTAATACAGTATCGTGAGACATCTCTTCATTGTACCTTTCGGGGTACGCGTAAATCCTCTACATTTAGTATAGCCAGAGTCTCTTGAAGGGAGAGCATGAGATTTATGAATAGATCTATTCGGGACCGATAATCCCACACCTGAACTGTTAACTACAGTTAGGCAGGCATGCCTAGGGTGACAAATTTCATAACATATGATGCCTGGAGAAACATCATGGAGGTCACCAGTTATATTAGCTTGGCTATACAAGCTCACAATAGTATAAACTAAATTGTGTTTACGGGATTATCATTCTTCAATAGTTATATTTTAACTAATAAGACTACCTACATACTACACTGGAGGGTATTCCAGGGGTACAACATTTTGTTTTATTTTAAATAATAAGACTACTTTACATATTGGTGGTGGACAGGGTTTTCAAACAAGAACATACACACTAGTGGTAGCTAGGGTTTTCAAACACATCATACTATTCATATTAAACTCAGCAAACATGATAGAAAATATTATATTTTCAATAAAAGCAAACAAATATTTATACAAATTTTCAGTGACTAGTTTTCAATTTAAAAACAAGTTTATGAACTCACCAGCTTTATGCTGACACATTTTCAAAAGCGCTTGTATTCTCAAAACATCAGTAGACAGGTACCCTAGCCGACTTTTGGAGAAGACGAAGCATTTTGGAGTCTCGTCTTTATCTTTTGCTACTTTTGATATATGTAAATCTTATGTCAAACCAATGTAAATATTCATATTATAATGTAATGGTTGTGTTTACTATGATTACTATGATGCAATTGTTGTGAAACTACATATGACGTCATCCACCTCCGAATGTTTCTGCCGTTTGTTTGACATTTTGGGGGTGTGAGAGATTCGTACCAGAAGGAGTGTTCCTACAAAAATTTATGAACGCGAAGCCTAGATCCTTTGATGGTAATGGAGGTGCATTGTGCTAACTCAATGGATCGAGAAGATCAAATCAGTCTTCAAGATATGTGCATGCTCGGAAACAAACAAGGTGAAGTTCGCAACTTGCACCTTCACCGACAGAGCACTAACCTAGTGGAATAGTCTGGTCAAATCCCTAACCCTGCCAGTGGAAAATGCAATGGGTTGGGAAAGTTTGATGGAACTTATGGTCGTAGAGTATTACCCAAGGGGCGAAATGCACAAAATGGAGCACGAGCTTTGGAACCATAGGATGAAGGGTTCTGGCATGACTCCATACACTGCTAGATTCTGTGATCTAACTCTCCTCTTTCCGGGAATGGTCACCCCATAAAGAAAGAAAATAAAAAGGTACATATGGGGATTGACGCCCCCAACGCAAGGAAACGTCTTGCCTGCTAGGCCTATCAGTTTTGACAACGCCAAGTGCCTAGCGCAGACTCTCATAGCTCAAAGAGTTGATCTTGATGTAGCAGCATTTGCTCCCTAACCAACAAAGACGAGTGGTGGGAAGAGAAAGTTATGGAAACATCGTAAGGGCCAGTCTTCGCAGGAGCCATCCAAGAAACACCAAACAGTGGTAGTCCACGCTGCTACTACTCCTACTGTTGTTCCTGCAGCTCAAGCACCTACCAGCGGGTATACTGGTACCCTCCCTCGACGTCATAATCCCGGCCCTTGCCATGAAATGCTTTGCAACAACTGTGGAAAGAAGGGGCACACAGCTCGTTTTTACAAAATACCAGTCTAACCAACCAATCGGGCCTATGGATTAGGTGTTGGTCAAGCTTGTTATGGCTGTAGGGAATTCGGGCATTATAAGAGAAATTGCCCCAAGGCAAGAATAACTGGAAACATAGGCAGAGTACTAACTATGGGGCAGGAGGAGGCAGTTGCTGATCCTACACTTGTTACGGGTACGTTCCTCCTCAACAACTCTTATGCATGCATTCTTTTCGATTCTGGTGCAGAGAGGAGTTTTGTTAGTCACGCATTCGAGCATCTTCTCAAACATGAACCCCAACCTTTAACAATAAACATTTACTGTTAAGATGGATAACGGTGAGAAAGAGAGAACTAACGACGTATTCATAGGCTGCACCCTTACCCTAAATAATCATTCCTTTCCAATCAATCTCATGCCAGTTTCCATAAAGAGTTTCGATGTCATCATCGACCTGGATTGGTTGAGCCCCATTCGTGATGATATTCTTTGTTACGAAAAAGCTATTCGTCTCAATCTTCCCTCTAATGAACCCCTCATGATTTATGGCGATAAACTCTGCTCGAAACAACGTATCATTTCGTTCATCATAGCCCAAAAAATTATGCGACAAGAATGTTGTGCGTTCTTAGCCCATGTTGTTAACGAGAAACAGGAAGTTAAAGACCTCGAGAACATCCCCGAATTCTGCAATTTTCCTGATGTCTTTCCCGAAGAGCTCCCAGGAATCTCTCCCGAGTGCCAAGTTGAATTTCGCATCGACCTAATCCCCGGAGCTACCCTCGTAGCTAAACCCCCTTACCGCCTAGGGCCAGCATAAATGCAAGAGTTATCCAGCCAACTCAATGAGCTACTCAACAAAGGATTCATCAGACTGAGTTCCTCATCTTAGGGAGCCCCGGTCTTATTTGTGAAAAAGAAGGATGGATCTTTTCGGATGTGTATCGACTATCACGAACTGAACAAACTCACCGTCAAAAACCATTATCCTCATCCTCGAATCGAAGACCTTTTCGACCAAATTCAAGGAGCCAAATACTTCTCAAATATAGACATAAGATTAGAGTATCATCAGTTACGAGTACACGAGGGTGATGTTCCTAAGACAGCATTTCACACTCGATATGGTCACTACGAATTTTTTGTAATGCCCTTTGGTCTAACCAATGCACAAACAGTATTCATGGACCTGATGAATCGGGTATGCCTTCCTTTCTTGGACAAGTTCGCAATCGTATTTATTGATGATATACTTGTCTATTCCAGAAACGAGGAAGATCACAGGCAGCACATGAGGTTAGTGCTTGAAACTTTAAAGGCAGAGAAGCTATACATGAAGTTCTCCAAGTGCAAATTCTGGATTCGAAAAGTAACTTTCCTAGGTCACATGGTAAGCGAGGAAGGAATACACTGTTGGGTTTTGGGCAATCTAACACTTCCTAAGTGTGCATGCAACCCTAATAAACCTTGGATCTATCTTTGTCTAAATACATGCAAAATAATAATTTTTCCAAGGTTCATAACCTATCTAACATGGAATGGGGTACTTTTAAACATAAAAGAATTAGATGAGATTACATACATTTTGATGATGAGCTTAATTCCTAAGGATTTTGAGGACCAAGCACCAATAGTGTGAATGCCTCAAATGGAATCACAAATCACCACAAACTCTTGGAAAACTTTGAGAGAGTGTATACACACTATAAAATCGGTGACACACAAACACACATACTCTAGTTACACTAGTTTCACTAGTGGCTATTTCATGCAACATAAGCATGCTTATATAGTGTACATGATTAGGGTGAAACCCTAATAACCCATGACCTTTCCTTTTCCAAGGATCCATGGGTTAAAAGCTCCATGGATCATCCATGAACTTCCATGCAAGCCTAGCCCATTAACAAATGAGTGTTAGCCCACACCATATAAAACCAATAGCCCACAATCTAATTAGTCTTCCTTTTAATCTCTAAATTAATTCATAATTAATTTAAGACTAATACTAATTAAATAACATGAATTCATATTAATATATTATAACTTATAATATATTAAAAATAATATGTGTATAACTCTCATAAAATTATCCATAAATAGTTTGGATGAAATGCAACCTAAATGGACCATGTCGGGTCGGGTCAAGTACATACCAAATAAGTTATGGACTTAGACACCTTATCCAACAGACTCCCACTTGGATAAGTCTAATAACTATATTTGCGTATGTTACTTCAGGAACCAACCAACAATCGTAGCTCTCGAAAACTCGGTTGAACTATGAAGCGTCATTTTAGATAAGTGATCATATGATCCTCTGTTCTCATGATATCAGCCGGACAAATACATGGAACAACGCCGTACTTATTGTCCAGCAGTTTGTTTCCCGATTTTCAATTTGTTTGAAAAAGAACTTAATCGAACACTTCAATTTAGTTCTGACCGGCCGGTACATAGGTCACAACAAAATGATCGAGGGGCCCAAATATCGCTTCTATTTCTAGAAGGAACAGATAAACTTCGACTCATATACTTGTTCTACTACTTGTTGAATTGTACACAAAGGCACGTTTTATAACATCAAGTTACTGATGCATATACGTGCAATTAATACACAACCAACTCATAGGTAACAACTCATATATCTAGGTTTGAAGATTTATATGATATTACCGTCTCACGATCACTCGAGATAAATTCCATGAAGTGATACAAGTGAGCGTGGGTTTATTCCAATACTCATAACTTATGAGCACTCATGAATGTTGTAGTAACCATTGCTATGACTAAACCCATTTAGCCATCTACAAACCTGATTCATGACAGTCTTGATTCATACCTACTTCCAACCTATGAAAGACTATGGAGTGTTTAAATAACTTAGTCATTCGGAAGGAATAACCTAGCTATTTTGGAAGTCAAAACATACAAAGTGAAACACAATAATAATCGAATCTAATATGGTCTCAGAACCCTTTTGAATATAAATAAAACCACCTTTTATTTATCACGATATTGATTACACATTATTCATTGTATAATGTTTCAAATAACCAACTTAAGACTTGAATAAAAACAATAGTTATCCCATGCTCCTAGCATGTATCCTCTGTTTTTCTAAACAATAGTTATGCCATACTTCAAGTATGCACACTATGTTTGTCTATGATCTTTACTTTGTGAAGTAGATCAATTGAACATCATTCCAATGTTGCTCATTTCACAATCCAAAATCCTTATTGTAAATTTGAGAATCCCCGATTCCTATCATTTACCAAAAAAAATCTATTAGATTTTAAACTTTTATGCAATGTTCCTCTTGTAATGATTATTCACAAAGTCAAACCTTGTCACCAGTCATTACAAAGTATTCCAAAGAAGGTCAACTTCTATAGAACGGAAGTCCCATATTCAAAGTACATTGCTTTGAACATCCTTCTTGCATTAAGGTTTTCTAATCTTAGATAGATTGAATAACTTCCACCTATGGTGAGATTTCCATAGTCCCATTTTGACTATCTCTTTTGAACAAGAGTTACTTCTTTTCAGAACATGTCAATATGGTCCTTTCCGACAACTTACATCATACTTCCAACTTTCCCTTAGCAACCAGTCTTTGACGAACCTCAGATTTGTCCTCGACAATTGCTTAATCACTTTAGTCATATCCAGTTCTAGACTATTCCCTTCTCAATGCCTTAAGCATTTGGAAAATTTAGAAAAGGTGAATATTATAGCACATGCAATCGATCCTATATCCGAAGCATATGGGACACGATTCATGATGTCTCACATAAAGACATGATACTAGACCAGTCTTTTGCTACAATATTTTTTTTTTGCCATGTTTTCAAAATTTAACTATGAAGAGGGATGCCGTAGTCATAATTGAATTTTGAGAACGCAATATATAATGAATTTCCTTAATTCGAACCATTCAGACATAAAATTCATATATATGTCCTTGCCTAAAGATTAAAATCTCAATCTAAGCTTCTAGAATTGAAATGAAGTATAATTTCCTCTCCCTTAATTATAGCAAAACAACTTTTCAACCCCTGAAACTTCACGAATTGAAAATTTGTTTTCTATAATTAATATTGCTAACTTGCAACACTAAACGTAATAATCATGCTCCCATTAACATGATGATTATCAGCACAACACTTATGCTCCCACTAGCTCTGACATATTTCCAGAAATCTGTTGGATTTCTGAAATTTAGATTCATACACCCTTTCTTAGATAGCTCACCTGTGTGTCCAAACAATTTTCAGAACTATGAAAAGGGATGCCGTAATCATAGTCTCAAATCCTTAGACCTTTTCCATTTCTCACAAGTCCATGTTAGTGTGCCGGTTAACCACACACGCTCCACTAACGACTTTTGAAAATGCAAATAACACAATTGCTATCTACTTAAAATTCACTTAGTGAAAGCGTTTCCTCACCATCGTTTTCATGAATCGGAGAGAAACCTTATGACACTTAGATTTTATAGTGTATGACTTCCTATCCATGTGAATTTGTCAAAACCATAATCACAAGATAAGGTTAGTGACAAGTTCAGCCTTACATGGATTAAACTTGTTCAATCTTAGTTTCTTGTCACCTTGGTAGCACAAGGCCCACCAATGCTTCCAAGTTGAACTCTGATAACTCACATGCAAATTCAACTAATTTGAAGTAGGTACAAAAATAAGAATTATGTCAACATGATAGGTTGCAAATGTTAAGTCGTGTGCTAGTGATAATTTACAGGTTTTACTCTTGATTAAATCTTGAAACTCTTTCCGGATCTTTAAGGCTCCCACTGTCCCCTTGACATATAAGTTTCCCCAGTCAAGAACCATTCATTGACAAAACAAATACTCAAGGGATAGTGAGGATTCTTATCAAGACTAACACTTCACACAATTGGTCTTAGTTGGTCTTTGTCTCATCCAAGATATAACAACTTACCAATCTCAAATGTACAAGAGTAGAAAACATTTTACTCTTACATTTGACTAGTGTTAATAAATCTTCCTTTATGTCACTCAAGGTTACAATCTTGGAGTATGACTCTAAGAATTGTTTTGAAACGAAGTATGACTCATCTTCTTGATTTTAACCAATCCAACAACTGATGACCTCTGTTCTTAGACATAACAATGCACTAAGACGTCCTTAGAGTATGAATTTGTGATATGGTTTCATAATCATTAAGATGATCGTGAAATATGATACTAAAGTACTCTCCCATCCTTTCAGATTTGAGAAACTTTTATCTTTTTGCCTAATTTGATTATTCTCATTTGTTTTGTCATTTCTTATAACCTTTCCAATGTTACAAAATTATGCTTAACCTTATAAGTATAATCATATTTACTAATCTTTAGTAAATCATGACAAATCAATCATTGTGGTGGACCTTGACCAACGCACACCCAGTGTACCTAATTCCTTAGTCCTTCAATTGACTCATATACATATGATCAAAGAATTAGTCTTAATTTTCAAAGATGAAAATTCTCATTCATCATACAATACAACTTGTATGATTCCAAGTTTCTGTCTAATTGAAACTTGGGTGATGAAAACTTTCTTCATTTGGTAAATTCAGACACTACCACAAATGAAAGAATCAAATCCACTTTGCAATATTGCTATTACTGGAAACATATAAGCAACAATTTTCCACAGATGCCATTGTAAGGATATTTTTAAAATAAATAAAATTAAAACCCTTTTTTTATTTTAAAACTTTGCGGAAAAACTTATACTTACAATCCACATGAAAACCTTCTTGTTATCTATTCATAAGCAATATATTATAACTCTTAAGCAACATCTCAAAATTCTGATTACCGAACCATGCGATCGAAACCCACCTTCGTAATCAGAATCAACATATACTTACTTTAAGCTTCCTATCTTTTCTTTGATTCTTAAAAAACATCAACATGTGACCCATTCACATTATGTAATAAGAATCTCCAAATAGGAACTTAATAGAGTTAGTCAGTGCACTTTAACTGAAGTAGAGTCAAACTTTTTGACTTGATCAATCTTATGATCTTTCAGGTAAATATGGCAGCTTCGCAACCAATGCCCCTTCCTTTGGCAACAAAACACATGGACCCTTTGGTAATGGCACATGAGACTATCTCAGAATTTGCCTTTCTCTTTACAATTTGGTTAACCGAGTTGACTATAGCCGATCCCTTTCCATTGGGAAGAGAAATCTTTTTCTAGATATCCAATGTTACCATTGTCAATGTCCATTTAAGATTTGGGAAGTTGTTATTTTAATCAAATTTTCTTTACTGGTTTTCCAAATCATTACTGATTCCACAACACCAAGCAAATACATAACATCATTAAGGGTCATGTCATAGTCTGTCTCATAGTAGTCCCAAAGAGGCTCACTATGTTACTAAGAAAGTGATTGAACATCCAACTTTCACGAGACTTTGACACCCAACTCTCTCGGCTTGTCAATATGTGATTTTATCTTCAAGATGTGAGCACACATAGACTATGCTTGCCAATAGGGATTGAGTGACTTTAAACTTTTCAAGAACTTGTGGGTGAGGGAGAATAATTGGAGGAGGTGGAGGAAGTGAAGCATGATGTTGAGGGACACCATCTTTAAGAGATTTGGGAAGATCATAGTTGTCTAAACCAGACATCGATAATGGGAGAAAGTCAAGTTAGTTGATTCAAAGTCCTTAATATAACACCTAATATGAAATATTAAGGCTAGGACCCAACACAATATTTTATAATTTGGAAGAGGGATGCCATAATCCAAGCTATAAAATATTTGAAGGTAGGCGAATGACGAATCACCAATTTCCACCATGAAAAACGAAATAATTTATTAGGTTTTAATTGGATTTGAAATTCCTAGATCTTTTGAGATTCATTGAACTTTTCAATGGCATGTTTTAATCTCGAGTGTGCCCTCTCAAATTTTGTGACTGGGATGCCGAGGATCACAAAACAAGGTGTGAATAACCATACCAATTCACTTGGTACCTTTAATATTATCACCTAATCAATGTGCCGATTAACCACACACGCTCCATTGATCTATGACAAACATTAAGTTACCCTTCGTGGTCCTTACTAGTACAAGTTAGTGTGTCGGTTAACCACACACGCTCCACCAACGACTTGGTAAGGTACAAAGTGTGAATTCCATGGGCTAGCACCAAATTCACATTTTTCCTAAAGTAACTAAGATTGGGAATTAAATAAAATTTATTTAGTTAGTTTATAATATTCATTATACTTTTAATGAGAATTTAAAGTCATTGTCCTCCTCAACAACTCTTATGCATGCATTCTTTTCGATTCTGGTGCGGAGAGGAGTTTTGTTAGTCATGCATTCGAGCATCTTCTCAAACATGAACCCCAACCTCTAACAATAAACATTTACTGTTAAGATGGATAACAGTGAGAAAGAGAGCACTAACGACGTATTCATAGGCTGCACCCTTACCCTAAATAATCAATCCTTTCCAATCGATCTCATGCCAATTTCCATAAAGAGTTTCGATGTCATCATCGACCTGGATTGGTTGAGCCCCAATCGTGATGATATTCTTTGTTACGAAAAAGTTGTTCATCTCAATCTTCCCTCTAATGAATCCCTCATGATTTATGGCGATAAACTCCGCTCGAACCACCGTATCATTTCGTGCATCATAGCCCAAAAAATTATGCGACAAGAATGTTGTGCGTTCTTAGCCCATGTTGTTAATGAGAAACAGGAAGTTAAAGACCTCGAGAACATCCCCGAATTCTGCAATTTTCCTGATGTCTTTCCCGAAGAGCTCCTAGGAATCTCTCCCGAGTGCCAAGTTGAATTTCGCATCAACCTAATCCCCGGAGCTACCCTCGTAGCTAAATTCCCTTACCGCCTAGGGCCAGCAGAAATACAAGAGTTATCCAGCCAACTCAATGAGCTACTCAACAAAGGATTCATCAGATTGAGTTCCTCACCTTGGGGAGCCCCAGTCTTATTTGTGAAAAAGAAGGATGGATCTTTTCGGATGTGTATCAACTATCGCTAACTGAACAAACTCACCATCAAAAACCATTATCCTCATCCTCAAATCGAAGACCTTTTCGACCAACTTCAAGGAGCCAAATACTTCTCAAATATAGACATAAGATCAGGGTATCATCAGTTACGAGTACACGAGGGTGATGTTCCTAAGACAGCATTTCACACTCGATATGGTCACTACGAATTTTTTGTAATTCCCTTTGGTCTAACCAATGCACAAACAGTATTCATGGACCAGATGAATCGGGTATGCCGTCTTTTCTTGGATAAGTTCGCAATCGTATTCATTGATGATATACTTGTCTATTTCAGAAACGAGGAAGATCACAGGCAACACATGAGGTTAGTGCTTCAAACTTTAAAGGTGGAGAAGCTATACGTGAAGTTCTCCAAGTGCAAATTCTGGATTCGAAAAGTAACTTTCCTAGGTCACGTGGTAAGCGAGGAAGGAATACACTGTTGGGTTTTGAGCAATCTAAAACTTCCTAAGTGTGCATGCAACCCTAATAATCCTTGGATCTATGTTTGTCTAAATACATGCAAAATAATAATTTTTCCAAGGTTCATAACCTATCTAACATGGCATGGGGTACTTTTAAACATAAAAGAATTAGATGAGATTACATACCTTTTGATGATGAGCTTAATTCCTAAGGAGTTTGAGGACCAAGCACCAATAGTGTGAATGCCTCAAATGGAATCACAAATCACCACAAACTCTTGGAAAACTTTGAGAGAGTGTATACACACTATAAAATCGGTGACACACAAACACACATACTCTAGTTACACTAGTTTCACTAGTGGCTATTTCATGCAACATAAGCATGCTTATATAGTGTACATGATTAGGGTGAAACCCTAATAACCCATGACCTTTCCTTTTCCAAGGATCCATGGGTTAAAAGCTCCATGGATCATCCATGAACTTCCATACAAGCCTAGCCCATTAACAAATGAGTGGTAGCCCACACCATATAAAACCAATAGCCCACAATCTAATTAGTCTTCCTTTTAATCTCTAAATTAATTCATAATTAATTTAAGACTAAGACTATTTAAATAACATGACTTCATATTAATATATTATAACTTATAATATATTAATAATCATATGTGTATAACTCTCATAAAATTATCCATAAATAGTTTGGATGAAATGCAACCCAAATGGACCATGCCGGGTCGGGTGAAGTATATACCAAATAAGTTATGGACTTAGACACCTTATCCAACAGACTCACACTTGGATAAGTCTAATAACAATATTTGAGTACGTTACTTCAGGAGCTAACCAGCAATCGTAGCTCTCGAAAACTCTGTTGAACTATGAAGCGCCATGTTAGATAAGTGATCATATAATCCTCTATTCTCATGATATCAGCTGGACAAATACATGGAACAACGTCGTACTTATTGTCTAGCAGTTTGTTTCCCGATTTTCGATTTGTTTGACAAAGAACTTAATCGAACACATAAATTTAGTTCTGACCGGCCGGTACATAGGTCACAACAAAATCATCGAGGGGCCCAGATATCGCTTCTATTTCTAGAAGGAACAGATAAACTTCGACTCATATACTTGTTCTATTACTTGTTGAATTGTACACAAAGACACGTTTTATAACATCAAGTTACTCATGCGTTTACGTGCAATCAATGCACTACCAACTCATAGGTAACAACTCATATCTCTAGGTTTGAAGATTTATATGATATTACCGTCTCACGATCACTCGAGATAGATTCCATGAAGTGATACAAGTGAGCGTGGGTTTATTCCAATACTCATAACTTATGAGCACTCATGAATGTTGTAGTAACCATTGCTATGACTAAACCCATTTAGCCATCTACAAACCTGATTCATGACAGTCTTGATTCATACCTACTTCCAACCTATGAAAGACTATGGAGTGTTTAAATAACTTAGTCATTCGGAAGGAATAACCTAGCTATTTTGGAAGTCAAAACATACAAAGTGAAACACAATAATAATCGAATCTAATATGGTCTCAGAACCCTTTTGAATATAAATAAAACCACCTTTTATTTATCACGATATTGATTACACATTATTCATTGTATAATGTTTCAAATAACCAACTTAAGACTTGAATAAAAACAATAGTTATCCAATGCTCCTAGCATGTATACTTTTTTTTTCTAAACAATAGTTATGCCATACATCAAGTATGCACACTATGTTTGTCTATGATCTTTACTTTGTGAAGTAGATCAATTGAACGTGATTCCAATGTTGCTCATTTCACAATCCCAAATCCTTATTGTAAATGTGAGAATCCCTGATTCCTATCATTTACCAAAAAAAAAATCTATTAGATTTTAAACTTTTATGCAATGTTCCTCTTGTAATGATTATTCACAAAGTCAAACCTTCTCACCTGTGATTACAAAGTATTCCAAAGAAGGTCAACTTCTATAGAACGGAAGTCTCATATTCAATGTACATTGCTTTGAACATCCTTCTTGCATTAAGGTTTTCTAATCTTACATAGATTCAATAACTTCCACCTATGGTGAGATTTCCATAGTCCCATTTTGACTATAGCTTCCGAACAAGAGTTACTTCTTTTCAGAACATGTCAATATGGTCCTTTCCGACAACTTACATGATACTTCCAACTTTCCATGAGCAACCAATCTTTGGCGAACCTCAGATTTGTCCTCGACAATTGCTTAATCACTTTAGTCATATCCAGTTCTAGACTTTTCCCTTCTCAATGCCTTAAGCATTTGGAAAATTTAGAAAAGGTGAATATTATAGCACATGCAATCGATCCTATATCCAAAGCATATGGGACACGATTCATGATGTCTCACATAAAGACATGATACTAGACCAGTCTTCTGCAACAATATTTTTTATTTGCCATGTTTTCAAAATTTAACTATGAAGAGGGATGCCGTAGTCATAATTGAATTTTGAGAATGCAATATATAATGAATTTCCTTAAGTCGAACCATTCAAACATAAAATTCATATATATATGTCCTTGACTAAAGATGATTAAAATCTCAATCTAAGCTTCTAGAATTGAAATGAAGTATAATTTCCTCTCCCATAATTATAGCAAAACAACTTTTCAACCCCTGCAACTTCACGAATTGAAACTTTGTTTTCTATAATTAATATTGCTAACTTGCAACACTAAACATAATAATCATGCTCCCACTAACATGATGATTATCAGCATAACACTTATGCTCCCACTAGCTCTGACATATTTCTAGAAATCTGCTGGATTTTTGAAATTTAGATTAATACACCCTTTCTTAGATAGCTCACCTGTGTGTCCAAACAATTTTTCAGAACTATGAAAAAGGATGTCGTAATCATTGTCTCAAATCCTTAGACCTTTTCCATTTCTCACAAGTCCATGTTAGTGTGCCCGTTAACCACACACGCTCCACTAACGACTTTTGAAAATGCAAATAACACAATTGCTATCTACTTAAAATTCACTTAGTGAAAGCGTTTCCTAACCATCATTTTCATGAATCGGAGAGAAACCTTATGACACTTAGATTTTATAGTGTATGACTTCCTATCCATGTGAATTTGTCAAAACCATAATCACAAGATAAGGTTCGTGACAAATTCAGCCTTACATGGATTAAACTTGTTCAATCTTAGTTTCTTGTCACCTTGGTAGCACAAGGCCCACCAATGCTTCCAAGTTGAACTCTGATAACTCACATGCAAATTCAACTAATTTGAAGCAGGTACAAAAATAAGAATTATGTCAACACGATAGGTTGAAAACCTTAAGTCATGTGCTAGTGATAAATTACAGGTTTTACTCTTGATTAAATCTTGAAACTCTTTCAGGATCTTTAAGGCTCCCACTGTCCCCTTGACATATAAGTTTCCCCAGTCAAGAACCATTCCTTGACAAAACAAATATTCAAGGGATAGTGCGGATTCTTATCAAGACTAACACTTCACACAATTGGTCTTAGTTGGTCTTTGTCTCATCCAAGATATAACAACTTACCAATCTCAAATGTACAAGAGTAGAAAACATTTTACTCTTACATTTGACTAGTGTTAATAAATCTTCCTTTATGTCACTCAAGGTTACAATCTTGGAGTATGACTCTAAGAATTGTTTTGAAACGAAGTATGACTCATCTTCTTGATTTTAACTAATCCAACAATTCATGACCTCTCTTCTTAGATATAACAATGCACTAAGACATCCTTAGAGTATGAATTTGTGATATGGTTTCATAATCATTAAGATGATCATGAAATATGATACTAAAGTACTCTCCCATCCTTTCAGATTTGAGAAACTTTTATCTTTCTGCCTAATTTGATTCTTCTCATTTGTTTTTTCATTTCTTATAACCTTTCCAATGTTACAGAATTATGCTTAACCTTATAAGTATAATCATATTTACTACTCTTTAGTAAATCATGACAAACCAATCATTGTGGTGGATCTTGACCAACGCACACCCAGTGTACCTAATTCCTTAGTCCTTCAATTGACTCACATATACATATGATCAAAGAATTAGTCTTAATTTTCAAAGATGAAAATTCTCATTCATCATACAATACAACTTGTATGATTCCAAGTTTCTGTCTAATTGAAACTTGGGTGATGAAAACTTTCTTCATTTGGTAAATTCAGACACTACCACAAATGAAAGAATCAAATCCACTTTGCAATATTGCTATTACTGGAAACATATAAGCAACAATTTTCCACAGATGCCATTGTAAGGACGTTTTTAAAATAAATAAAATTAAAACCCTTTTTTTTTTTTTAACTTTGCGGAAAAACTTATACTTACAATCCACATGAAAACCTTCTTGTTATCTATTCATAAGCAATATATTATAACTCTTAAGCAACATCTCAAAATTCTGATTATCGAACCATGCGATCGAAACCCACCTTCGCAATCAGAATCAACATATACTTACTTTAAGCTTCCTATCTTTTCTTTGATTCTTAAAAAACATCAACATGTGACCCATTCACATTATGTAATAAGAATCTACAAATAGGAACTTAATAGAGTTAGTCAGTGGACTTTAACTGAAGTAGAGTCAAACTTTTTGACTTGATCAATCTTATGATCTTTCAGGTAAATATGGCGGCTTCGCAACCAATGCCCCTTCCTTTGGCAACAAAACACATGGACCCTTTGGTAATGGCACATGAGACTATCTCAAAATTTGCCTTTCTCTTCACTATTTGGTCAACCGAGTTGACTATAGCCAATCCCTTTCCATTGGGAAGAGAAATCTTTTTCTATATATCCAATGCTACCATTATCACTGTCCATTTAAGACTTGGGAAGTTGTTATTTTAATCAAATTTGCTTTACTGGTGTTCCAAATCATTACTGATTCCACAACACCAAGCAAATACATAATATCATTAAGGGTCATGTCATAGTCTGTCTCATAGTAGTCCCAAAGAGGCTCACTATGTTACTAAGAAAGTGATTGAATATCCAACTTTCACGAGACTTTGACACCCAACTCTCCCGGCTTGTCAATATTTGACTTTATCTTCAAGATGTGAGCACACATAGACTATGCTTGGCAATAGGGATTGAGTGACTTTAAACTTTTCAAGAACTTGTGGGTGAGGGAGAATAATTGGAGGAGGTGGAGGAAGTGAAGCATGATGTTGAGGGACACCATCTTCAAGAGATTTGGGAAGATCATAGTTGTCTGAACCAGACATCGATAATGGGAGAAAGTCAAGTTAGTTGATTCAAAGTCCTTAATATAACACCCAGTATGAAATATTAAGGCTAGGACCCAACACAATATTTTATAATTTGGAAGAGGGATGCTGTAATTCAAGCTATAAAATATTTGAAGGTACGCGAATGACGATTCACTAATTTCCACCATGAAAAATGAAATAATTTATTAGGTTTTAATTGGATTTGAAATTCCTAGATCTTTTGAGATTCATTGAACTTTTCAATGGCATGTTTCAATCTCGAGTGTGCCCACTCAAATTTTCTGACTGGGATGCCGAGGATCACAAAACAAGGTGTGAATAACCATACCAATTCACTTGGTACCCTTAATATTATCACCTAATCAATGTGCCGGTTAACCACACACACTCCATTGATCTATGACAAACATTAAGTTACCCTTCGTGGTCCTTACTAGTACAAGTTAGTGTGCCGGTTAACCACACACGCTCCACTGACGACTTGGTAAGGTACAAAGTGTGAATTCCATGGGCTAGCACCAAATTCACATTTTTCCTAAAGTAACTAAGATTGGGAATTAAATAACATTTATTTCGTTACTTTGTAATATTCATTATACTTTTAATGAGAATTTAAAGTCATTGTCCTCCTCAACAACTCTTATGCATGCATTCTTTTCGATTCTGGTGCGGAGAGGAGTTTTGGTAGTCATGCATTCGAGCATCTTGTCAAACATGAACCCCAACCTCTAACAATAAACATTTACTGTTAAGATGGATAATGGTGAGAAAGAGAGCACTAACGACATATTCATTGGCTGCACCCTTACCCTAAATAATCATTCCTTTCCAACCGATCTCATGCCAGTTTCCATAAAGAGTTTCGATGTCATCATCGACCTGGATTGGTTGAGCCCCAATCGTGATGATATTCTTTGTTACTAAAAAGTTGTTCGTCTCAAGCAAGTGGCGGGTGAGAGTGGACACCCATTAAGTCGCCATTTTATAGGCAACAACCTTATACCCACCTTATAGACTGACTTCGTGAATGAGGCCTACTAACGGTAAAACGACTTGTTCTTATACATACATATATATATATATATATATATATATATATATATATATATATATATATATAATTAACCATTAATGTTATAAATAGTATAAGTGTTGAATTTTAACTTTTAAATATCTATGTGTTGGAATTAAAGTTTATTAAAGTGTGTGAAACTTTTCCAAATTCCAAAACTTGAGGGTAAGTTTTGTAACTCTTCAAAACTTTTCATATCATAACTTATGAATTAAAGGTTCATAAAATGAAGACTCTTCATTTTATTTAACTTATGTGTTTTTAATGTGTGTTAAAGAAAAGTGACCTTTGAATATCCATAACTTGAGGACAAATTATGGACTCCATTAAAACACATAAATGATCAAGAATTAATCCTATACAATTCAGCAAATAATTCCCATCATCTTCTAAATTCATAAGAACATGAACATGATTATCAAAGTTTCAAGAATTATATGAACACGTACAAAGCATGAAATTTTGATATATGCTATTGTAAATGGATTAGAACAACCATTACACCAACTAAAATAAGTTTTAAAACATCAAAATAGTTTAGGGTAAAGTTTCTAGTCCATTTCCAGCAGCAAAAGTCGAAAATCTGCATTTTGAACCTTCTACTCGCCGAGTGCACGAACCTACTCGGCGAGTAGGATGAATTTTGCCTTGGACTCGGTGAGTTCCCCAATGGACTCGGCGAGTCCATCATGCAGACAGCAAACATTTCGACTTTTTTTTCACTATTTTGCATCAAGTATCAAACAAGCAAGCCTAGGCTCTGATACCACTGTTGGGTTTTGAGCAATCTAACACTTCCTAAGTGTGCATGCAACCCTAATAAACCTTGGATCTATGTTTGTCTAAATACATGCAAAATAATAATTTTTCCAAGGTTCATAACCTATCTAACATGGCATGGGTTACTTTTAAACATAAAAGAAGTAGATGAGATTACATACCTTTTGATGATGAGCTTAATTCCTAAGGAGTTTGAGGGCAAAGCACCAATAGTGTGAATGCCTCAAATGGAATCACAAATCACCACAGACTCTTGGAAAACTTTGAGAGAGTGTATACACACTATAAATCCCTCATGATTTATGGCGATAAACTCTGCTCGAACCACCGTATCATTTCGTGCATCATAGCCCAAAAAATTATGCGACAAGAATGTTGTGCATTCTTAGCCCATGTTGTTAACGAGAAACAGGAAGTTAAAGACCTCGAGAACATCCCCGAATTCTGCAATTTTCCTAATGTCTTTCCAGAAGAGCTCCCAGGAATCTCTCCCGAGTGCCAAGTTGAATTTCGCATCAACCTAATCCCCGGAGCTACCCTCGTAGCTAAATCCCCTTACCGCCTAGGGCCAGCAGAAATGCAAGAGTTATCCAGCCAACTCAATGAGCTACTCAACAAAGGATTCATCAGATTGAGTTCCTCACCTTGGGGAGCCCCGGTCTTATTTGTGAAAAAGAAGGATGGATCTTTTCGGATGTGTATCGACTATCGCGAACTGAACAAACTCACCGTCAAAAACCATTATCCTCATCCTCAAATCGAAGACCTTTTCGACCAACTTCAAGGAGCCAACTACTTCTCAAATATAGACATAAGATCAGGGTACCATCAGTTACGAGCACACGAGGGTGATGTTCCTAAGACATCATTTCACACTCGATATGGTCACTACGAATTTTTTGTACTGCCCTTTGGTCTAACCAATGCACAAACAGTATTCATGGAGCTGATGAATCGGGTATGCCGTCCTTTCTTGGATAAGTTTGCAATCGTATTCATTGATGATATACTTGTCTATTCTAGAAACGAGGAAGATCACATGCAACACATGAGGTTAGTGCTTGAAACTTTAAAGGAGGAGAAGCTATACGTGAAGTTCTCCAAGTGCAAATTCTGGATTCAAAAAGTAACTTTCCTAGGTCACGTGGTAAGCGAGCAAGGAATACACTCTTGGGTTTTGAGCAATCTAACACTTCCTAAGTGTGCATGCAACCCTAATAAAGCTTAGATCTATGTTTGTCTAAATACATGCAAAATAATAATTTTTCCATGGTTTATAACCTATCTAACATGGCATGGGGTACTTTTAAACATAAAAGAATTAGATGAGATTACATACCTTTTGATGATGAGCTTAATTCCTAAGGAGTTTGAGGGCCAAGCACCAATAGTGTGAATGCCTCAAATGGAATCACAAATCACCACAAACTCTTGGAAAACATTGAGAGAGTGTATACACACTATAAAATCGGTGACACACAAACACACATACTCTAGTTACACTAGTTTCACTAGTGGCTATTTCATGCAACATAAGCATGCGTATATAGTGTACATGATTAGGGTGAAACCCTAATAACCCATGACCTTTCGTTTTCCAAGGATCCATGGTTTAAAAGCTCTATGGATCATCCATGAACTTCCATACAAGCCTAGCCCATTAACAAATGAGTGTTAGCCCACACCATATAAAACCAATAGCCCACAATCTAATTAGTCTTCCTTTTAATCTCTAAATTAATTCATAATTAATTTAAGACTAAGACTATTTAAATAACATGACTTCATATTAATATATTATAACTTATAATGTATTAATAATCATATGTGTATAACTCTCATAAAATTATCCATATATAGTTTGGATGAAATGCAACCCAAACGGACCATGCCGGGTCTAGTCAAGTATATACCAAATAAGTTATGGACTTAGACACGTTATCCAACATACACATGGACCCTTCTAAAATCAAAGCGATAGAGAATTGGTCGACATTGAAGACGCCCACGAAAACCCATCAGTTCTTGGGCCTTGCTGGCTATTATCGCACGTTTATCCAAAATTTCTCCAAGATTACCAAACCCGTAACCACTCTGACTCAGAAAGGTGTACCCTTTAGGTTGTAATGAAAACCAAGATAATGCGTTCCAAAAACTGAAGCATACCCTATGTAGTGCACCTATCCTATCTCTGCCCAAAGGGATGGAGGACTTCGTTGTCTACTGTGATGCATCCAATCAGGCCTAGGTTGTCTGCTCATGCAACGAGGAAAAATTATTGCTTATGCCTCGAGACAACTGAAAGCACACAAAGTCAATTATACAACTCACGATTTGTAGTTGGGAGCAGTGGTCTTCACATTGAAGATATAGAGACATTATCTTTACATAGTTACACCCCCAAACCATGAAACGCGGAAACATTCTGTAGCGGAGGACGTCATGTACAATATCACAACAATGAAAAGTAGTAAACAAGCAACAACATCATCCATTGCATTAATAATATAATTTTAATACAAGTGTGTTCTGTCAAATTATAATAGACACTAAAGCATAAATCAAAATGAAAGATGAGTCTTGAACGAGCTCCATCTTCTCTAAACCTTGCATCGGTACCTGTCTACTGTTGACCTAAGGATACAAGTTATTTTGAAAGAGAGTATCAGCTTTAAAGCTGGTGAGATCATAAGTATTAATGTGTCTTAATTTGTAAAACTTGTAATGAAAGACTTGAAATTGTTTTGGAAGAAAGTTCATATAAGTACGAAAATGTTTGTTGAACAACTATAAACGTTTGAAAAACCCTAGAAATCCCTATGATTCCTACTATTATAAAAGGAAGTCTTCTACCAAGACCTAACTGTTATGAATGTAGCCTTCTACCAAGATCTAACTGCTCTGAATGTAGCCTTCTACCAAGACCCGATTGTGCTACTATTATTATTATTATAAGAAATTGTATCCTTTGGTACTAGGATACTCAAATATAATTCACCTCATCGGTTATGTGAATGAGTCACAAGTTAAAGGTAATAATATAAATAACCTAAGTATTACCCTTTTGTACTAGGGTAACTAATAGTGTTAACTTAAGACATCCGTAGATGTACATTTACCTTTGTTGCTAACAGCTGCGTGTAGGAATAGTTAATCCCGTAAAGTATACCTGTAATGGTATCAATCGTAGGCATCCGTAGATGTTCATTATCCTCTGTAGCTAACAGTGGCTATAGGAATGGTTAGTCCCACAAAGTATCCTTTGGTACTAGGATATTAAATCCAATCTATCTCGTCGATTATGTGATTGTATCACAAGGTAAAGATAAGAATAAGGATTACATAACATAATCTATACATATAAAATGTAATAATAACTTGTCATATATTATCTATGTAAACGTACTCATGTAAATGTAATCATGTAAATGTACTCATGTAAATGTAATCATGTAAATGTACTCATGTAAATGTACTCATGTAAATGTAATCATATAAATGTACTCATGTAAATGTATGGTAATGTGCTGTAATGTTCTGCGTGTGCTAGTAGTAACATGTGTTCTCTCTCTATCTAACAAGTATTGACTCATGAATGAACTGACTCATTGTATGATATTGTGTTATAATAATAGTTCTAGTATCTTCCTAAACTACCCAAATGGTAGCTTACTAGTAATGTAACTTGTACGTATGAACATGGAAGTATACCCTTGCTACCCAAGGGTACTGAATAACCTTGATGAACCTTTATGACTATATATGTACACATAATATATAACTAATATTTAAACGGCCTTCGGACGGGTACCCGATATCCCACCAGACTATATCTCAAGCGCCAAAAGGAAATATGGTGGATAGGCCTTCCTAAGCCTTTTAAACATTCCTTATATAACTATACATACATAGACATGCAATTGATAATATAAAAGTATAAAAGAAGTTTCATAAAAGCATTTGATATGTAAAAGAGTTTTTAAGACAATTTGAAGTAAAACAGTTTGGTAAAACAGTTTGAAAGTAAGAGATTCACTTGTCGATAGTTACTAATCACACGTGATTGAGATAATAACTATCGTAACTTTACTTCAATCCCCCCATTAAAGTATTTATAAACATTTGAAAACATTTAAAAGGTTAATTTAGGGGTATGAACTCACCTGTTGTGAGTGGTACGGATGAACTGAAGAGGTAGGATGGCTAGGTGTCAAGTGAAGTCTTAAACACACTCTATGATCCTAGTTAACATATAATATAACATATATGTATACCATTAGTCTTTAAACAACTAATAAACAAAGTTAAGACACTCTAGCACATGCTAAACACCTTATACGAGTGTTATAAGTCTCAAGGGTTACATCTAAGTTTTGTAGGGAAAGGCTAGTGTGTTTGGGGTTCAAGGGTAAACTCCCTTGGAGTTTACGGTTTTCATGACCATTACCCAAGGAGTTTATGGCAGTAAACTCCAGGGTTTACGGTTGTAAACTCTACACTATATGACCATATGTTGTTTTGAGGTTTTACAAGTCCTTTGAAGCATTTCTACATGGTGGTAAGGCCTTTGGAAGGATCTAGGGCACCATTTCACTCCTAAATGGAGTTTACGGTACCTTTACCATTTTCCTTTGAGTTTACTACCTTAAACTCATGAGTTTACTACCTTAACCTCATGAGTTTACTACCTTAAACTCAAGTTTATGGTGTTTGGGGGTTTTTATGTCTTTAGCTCAATCATGGCAATAGTCTAGGTTAGATTTAGACATAAGGAAGAACCATGGGACTTTTATGGGACTTTTATACACCTTTTGGGGTGTTTACGGTTTTGGGACATCCCCAAACCATAAACACATAAAAATGTAAGGTTTTGGTGCTTTTTTTGTGATAACTCATCAAGGATGAATCTAGACAAGTCCCTAAGGCATTGTGAAGCATCTAGGCACCCTAACACACCATTTTGGCCCTATTCTTGGTGTTTACGATTTTGGGACCTCCCAAAAGCGTGAACACCTTTATCTTGGTGTTCTTGGGACTTTTCTTTGATGCTAACATGTAATATAAGGTTAATAAGACTCTAGGATGGAAGTACTTACTATAAGGATGCTTGAATTGAGCTAAAAGTCCAAGAACACTTAGTGTGTGTTCTTGGTGTTTTTGGAAATCTAATCAAAACACAAAAATGAATGGATGAAAAGATGTACAATCACTAGATTAAGTGTTATATCAACTTGGAATGGCTAGAACACTTACAAGTTTGAAGATATTTAGTTAAATCTTGGATGATACTTGAGAGTGTTTTTGAGTTTACTCTTTTTGAGTTTGGGGAGTAAACACAAAATGACTAGTTTTTGGGGAGTAAACTCATGCTTATGCATGAGTTCACGATTTTTGGATCAATTTTCGGCCCAAACATAAAAGTTTGGCCATGAACTTCTAAGACACGAGGTATTCGTGGTTTAGAAATTTCAAGTCTCGAGATGGCCCATCCGTTCACCCATTCGTTTAACAATTAATTATTAAAATAATCAAACGAACTTTAATTTCCTAAAAACAAGTAAAAGTGAACTTGACTTATAATATGGAGTGATTGGCTTTTAGGGTTTGACCGAATGAAAATTCCGGGTTGTCACATACGGTACCAAGTTCACAGTCTTCACCGACCATAAAATCCTACAACACATTTTCGAGTAGAAGGAGTTGAACATGAGGCAATGGCAATGAGTAGAGCTACTCAGTTATTATGTGTGTGAAATACGCGACATCCCAGCAAGGCCAACGTGGTAGCAGATGCCCTCATCTAGAAAAAGTACTCAAGTCGTAGGGTGAAGGTACTAACAATGACCATCCATTCCCATTTATCTGCACAGATCAGAGAGGCACAATTGGAAGCCCTATAACCAGAGAACGTGCTGGATGAAGCTTTGAGAGGGATGGAGAAAAATTTAGAGATCAGAGGAGATGGAGTCTATTACATCATGAACCGGATCTGTACCCCAAAGTTCGGTGGTTATCGAGAGGTTTTCATGAACGGAGCTCACAAGACTAGATGCTTCGTTCATCCAGGTTCGGACAATATGTACCTTGATCTCAAGAAGTTGTATTGGTGGCCAAACATGAAAGCGGAGATCGCTACATTCGTGGGCAAGTGTCTGACTTGCGCCAATGTGAAGGTCAAAAATTAGAGGCCCTTAGGTTTGCTTCAGCAGTCGAAGATACCTGAGTGGAAGTGGGAGAGGATTACTATGGATTTCATCACTAAATTACCCAAATCTCTAAGTGGGTACGACACCATATGGGTAATTGTTGATCGATTAACCAAACCCGCTCACTTCATGCCAATCAAAGAAACTTTCAAGATGGAAAAGATGACACTAATCTACATCCAATAAATAGTTCGACTGCATGGTGTGCCTCTGTCCACTATCTCCGATCGATATAAAAGGTTCATCTCGAGATTTTGGTAGTCCTTGAAGAAAGCTCTTGGAACTAAGCTGGATATGAGCACAAATTACCATCCTCAGATACATTGGCAGAGTGAAAGGACCATCCAGACCTTGGAAGACATGTTGAGAGCATGTGTAATAGACTTTGGTAAATCGTGGGACATCCATTTACACTTGGTTGAAGTCTCCTACAACAAAAGTTATCATACTAGCATCAAGGCTACACCTTTCGAAGCCCTATATGGCCATAAGTACAGATCCCCTCTGTGATGGGCTGAGGTAGGAGACACACAACTAGCCAAGGGACAAGTCCCCGAGAACACTCTCACAGGCCCAGAGATCATTCCTGAAACTACAGAAAAGTTCGTACAAATCCAAGAGCGACTAAAAGCTTCAAGAAATCAATAAAAGAGCTACAACAATAAGAGAAAAAAACCTTTAGAGTTCCAAGTCGGAGACCATGTTCTATTGAAAGTCTCACCTTGGAAAGGAATTATATGTTTTGGAAAGCGTGGAAAGCTAAATCCAAGGTACATAGGACCATTCGAGATCCTTGCTAAGATCAGTCCCATAGCATACAAACTTCGTTTACCTCAAGAGCTTAGCAACATCCATCCTATCTTGTACGTCTCGATTCTTAAGAAGTGTTTATCTGATAAGACCCTTATGATCCCTCTCCATGATATTGAAATCAATGAGAACCTTAACTTCGTGGAAGAACTAGTCGAAATCATGGATCAGGAAGTCAAACAAACAAACCAAAGTAACATCCCGATAGTGAAGGTTTGTTGGAATGTCAAGCAGGGACCTGAATTCACTTGGGAGCATGAGGATTCAATGAAACAGAAGTACCCTCATCTTTTTCCAAGTCCATGTTTTTTTATCTCTATTCTTGAATTTTGGAACGGAATTCCCTCTAACGGGGGATGATGTGACAACCCGAAACTTCTATTTTATATAATTGGTTAATTCTATCAGTGTTAAACTCGATTCTACCACCTTTTAGCACCATTTGAGGGTTCGTTTAAGTGTTCTAAGCCTGAGTACAACCAAGGTTGAGATTAGGGATGAACTATCAAGTCGTAAAGTAGCAAAATCGGGCCATACACTCTCTTAGGAGGAGTGCACGGGTGTACACATGGATGTCCGGCCACACATCCACCCCATGCCCGCACACTCAGGGTGGTGGGTCACCCACCTCTATATATGAGGAGACCCTCTTCCTTCATTCTTTTCTTCTTTTGGCTGCACACTACTACATTCTCTCTCTAGATTCTTCAGACAAGGATGCTCCAAAGGCTTCGAAATCGTAAGTAATTTATCCCTTAGCGTGTTATACTTGAAAGACCTCTTGATTCTTCATGTTTCCACATTGTTCTTCATCCCTTTGAAGGTGTACGGATGCACACCTTCATATGGTTGGCCGACACACCTTAAAGGCTCTCCAAAGTGTAAGCTTAGCCCCTATCTTCTAGTTGGACATGATCTTATCCTTGATGCACCTAAAAGTCGACAATTTGGGCATTAACACGAAGAGTGTACAGCCGCACAACCCTCTGTACGGCCGCACACCCCTTTGTACGGACACACATACACCTTAGGGCCGTAAACCCTCGTTGATGATCATTTTTTGCCTCAAACTTGCAATACCACTAAGCATGGGACCTAGAACACTTCTTGGATGCTATTTAGGAACTTGGAAATGCCCAGTGCACGACCTTACACTCATGGGCCATACACCCATGGCCGTATACACCCTTAGGGTGGCCGTACACCTCCCTCATTTGATCACATATAGTTTTGACACTTAGTTCAAGTGTTTCCGGGTACTTAGAGTGGTTTCCTACCATGTTTAGTCATGAAATACCCAAATATATATATATATATATATATATATATATATATATATATATATACATAGGATACATTTGCGTACGAAACTTCAGTTAACACTCAACATCCATACCGATCTTACAATCAAATCCTACATCAAACAATGAGTTCATACCCTTACACTTTTGAGGCTTTTAAATGTTTTCAGCGGGGAATACAAGCTAAACACAATAGGATTTTTGTGAACTAAAACAGAAATGTTTTCAACAAGTTAAAACTTATGCGATTGATTCAACTCAACATGTTTCATAAAACAAATAGAAATTTCTAAACGTAATTGCAGAATTTTCACTACAGTACACGAATATAACATATCGGTCAAACTATAATAGGTATAGTTTGGGGGAATTCATTACCAGTTTTGTAGATTCAAACTACGTACACGGTCAAACATAGAAACTATGATAGATTTAGTTTATCCTTTTCTACATACAAATAACAAGAGTATCGTACTAAATAATTATTTTACTTATCATTGTTTATACTCTACACAACACAAAAATGATTTCAAACATGAGAACAACAGAACAACATGTAAACTAGTTAATACAGGATTGTGAGACATCTCTTCTTTGTACCCTCCGCGGTGCTGGTAAATACTCTAGATTTAGTATAGCCAGAGTCTCTAGTAGGGAGAGCATGAGATTGGTGAATAGATCTATTCATGTTTGACAATCCCACACCTGAACTATTAGCTATAGTTAGGCAGGCATGCCTGGGGTGACAAATTTCGTAACATACGATGCCTGAAGAAACATCACGGAGGTCACTAGTCATATTAGCATGGTTATACAAAGTCACAATAGTATAAACTAACCTTTGTTTACGGGATTATCATTCTTTAATAGCGGAGGTCACTAGTTATATTAGCATGGTTATACATACTGGTGGTAGCCAGGGTTTTCAAACGAATCACACTATTCATACTGAAATCAACAAACATGATAGAAAATATTGGATTTTCTGCAAAAGCAAACAAAAATTTATACAAATTCAGTGACTAGTTTTCAATTCGAAAACATGCTTATGAACTCACCAGCTTTATGCTGATACATTTTCAAAACTTTTTGTATTCTCACGATGTCAGTAGACAGGTACCCTATCCGGCTTTTGGATAAGATGGAGCATTTTGGAGTCTCGTCTTTATCTTTTGGTACTTTTGATGTATATAAATCTTATATCAAACAAATGTAAATATTCATATTATAATGTAATGGTTATGTTTACTATGATTACTATGATGCAATTGTTGTGATACTACATACGACGTCATCCACCTCTGAACGTTTCTACCGTTTGTTTGACGGTTCGGGGGTGTGACATACACTGCTCATATTAACTTGTACTAAGAAACCTCTATACTCTTCCATATATCAATTTGAGCCAATCAGATTATATTTACATCATTATGTTCTGATCGTATAAACATGATTAATTTATTCAAACACTGTCATTAACACTTTTCAATTGGTATCAGAGCGAGATTCATATCATTAATTGATGTTTTATGATCTTATATTTTTTATCTTTTTGAATCGCTAAATCTTTCCAATTCAAATATTCCACAGATTGAAAGAGAAAACTAGTATCAGTCAATTGAGTTGTATCGATTATGCATTATGAGTGTTTAATCAATTGATCTCTGATTGATTTTTTGAATTTTTATTTAATCAAAATTTTCTTTCTTCAACTTGAACAAGATGACGAACTTCTCGTATTTGCTTAGATCTGCAACAAAAATTATGATGTTGATTCCATAATACTACGAACAATGAGTTGATAGAATGGATGACTGATTGAATAAGATCGATGAAGATCTAATGAGGTCAATCAATAAAGGTCCATTTCTTCCTGAGATGTTACTTGCTGTTGGAACTGCTGCTACTTCTCACGATATGAGAATGAAAGGAAACAAGATGAAAGAAAATGACAATACGTGTTTACGTGAATTACATGGAGCTCTTCCACCAGTGGTTATGTTTGTGGGTGTACAAATGCGAGTAAAGTGAGTATCAAGGCAACGAGAAGACTAAGAAAAGATCAGTCTCTTAGTGCTTGTTCGAGTTAAGTGAGTTCAAACAAAAGGAAAGTGAATCCATTAAATCATATTATGATCACTTGAATGAATTAATCTTTAAATGTACTCGTTATGGAGTTCCTCGTTCGACATTGGAGTTTAATTTGACTTTTCTCATGGGTTTGAGAAAGGAATAGCGAAATATAAGTTTGATGATAAAAACACAAGAGAATTTCGATGGTTATTCTTTATCGAATATCTACAACATCTTGAATACTCATGAAAATGATGTTACAGATATTACTAAAGAGAACAAATAAAATTTAGCTGTGCCATTGGCCTCAGTGTCGAAAGTGTAACATCCCATAATCATGTATTTTTATTAACTCGTGAATCGTTATCAAAAGTGGCACATTTGTTCCCTTAGAGTAAAAGGCTTGTTGAATTCTTCGTATGCAGGGTGTAGATAAGAGTACGCACAGCATACTCATGCAACATGCAAGATTGTGAATGACCAGCTAGTACGTTGGGTATACGTGTGGTACACAGGGTATACTGTTGCAGACTTAAAACCCTACTTTTAGGGGTTTACCCCATATTTAAAGAACATTATGTCTTCTTTTGAGCATCCTATACAACCACCAAACACTCCATAAAACCCTAATCGTGAGTTTTGGTACTTGTGTGAACTTTTGCAAGTTTTTGAGTGTTCATGGTGCTTGTAGTGGAAGAAGGATGTTTAAGAAGCAGGAGCGGGTGCTAGCAAGCTTGTAGATGCAGAAAACCTTCCTCTTTCTGCATCATTTTCAAGTATAAAGTTTATACCTTGGAAAGCTTTTCTTTAGATATTCATGGTTGAAGTTTTATGAACTTTTGTCCCCAATATTAGACCTTTATGTAGTTGTCCTTCCATGCATTTTAGAACCTATAGATCCATAAAAATGGTTGCTTGATCATTCCCTTTGGCTTATGCATAAGTATAATAGCTTATAGTGTGTTAAAAGCTAAGGATTATTGCATTGGGTCCTTCTTAGCCATGCAATGTTTTAAAGCCAATGACTTTACAGGTTAAGACATCATAGATTAGTCAGATCTGTAGTTATCTTGGTTGTGTTAACAGATTAAGACATTAAGTTGATGGAGTTAGAGGCAACCAGAGTATGTCGGGCATACTCCTGGCTACGCCCTGCGTAGCCAGCTCCGCCCCTAATGTATGTTGAGTTTTTTGAACACTCTGCATAAGAAGTAATACGCTTAGCTTACTCATTGACTATTGACTTTGTTGACTTTGACCCTTGGTCAGGATTTAGGATTTTCGACGATATGAAGGTAAAAATGGTCCTTTTTCCCTTAGAAGAGTTTTGGACCTTAATTATTAATTAGGGTTACCTATTTTGTTGACTAAGCAGATTCGAGATCCGACAGTTAGGGTGTTAGATTTACTTGTCGTCAATATCAGGTGAGTCTCTTCACTTATTCTTACATGTATGGTAGAATAATTGTACATGTTATGACAGGTTGGGTCCAACTGTTATTGTCATTTTATGTTTTTTCTTTTGTGATTGAGACTACTAATAGTCTCTAGGGTTGCTGAGAACCCACCGAGTGTGCGATTAGCACATTGGGACTGCTAATCGTCCCTAGAATTGCCAATGACTCATAGTTGTTTATTTTATGTTGTATTCTATGTGATATCTTGAGGAAATCGCTAAGATTCGTGCTTACAGTTGTTGATTTATACGTGGTAGGTACTTTACAGGTTCGCGGGAAGGCAAAGGTCCAATTGTACACACGTGCTGGGCGATTTACTACTGGGACATGTTTATGAACTCTGGTATTTGTGATGCTGGTTGTTTTAGGATAATTATGTAGTCAAGAACTTGATTTGTGAAACAATGAGTTTGCTAAATTAAAATGAAAATTTTGGGCTAAATTTTGAGGTGTTACAATTTGGTATCTGAGCCTTGGATTAAGGGATTTGGATGAACCTCTGGGTGATTCCAAATTCAAACTAGCAATCTGAAAAGTTTTAAGAACTTAAATATGAATGAAGACCTTTACAGGAGTAAAACACAGAGAATAAGTGTGTACAATCAACCAGCGTTTGAGCAGTACTTTCCCAAAATACCACCATTTATATTATGAGTAGTACAGAGCATATATATATATATATATATATATATATATATATATATATATATATATATATATATATATATATACTATGAGTAGATAGAATTTCATGATAGTTAGTGATAGGGTAAGGAATGTTGCAGGAATAGTTGGGTAATGTTTATTGATTTGTGATGCATTATCCTAGGATTTCATTCTTTCAAGATTGAATTTGTCTTTACTATTTGCTTAGTGTATGTTGGTTGTGGATTTGAGGTAGAATCATTTATTTTAATGTCTATTGAGTTTCATATTATGTACAATTAGAATAAAGAAAATGGCAAGGCCAGCAGAGTTCTTGTGTGGTAGATAAGTACTGGGAGCAGTCTAGAGTCAGAGTCTATATGCATAGTTATGGTTCTAAGGAACCAACATGGTGAGTCCATAGCTGATTTGAGGAGCTAAAGTCCTTGTGACTTGGGGTCTTGAGGGAACAACTCGAAACAAATACGATTTGGTGTGGAAGGTTGTATTGGGTAGGTACTACTAGAAGCACTGGAACCGTACGCGGCTCGAGGAATAAGCTTAAGGGAATAAATAGCCTGTATGTGTGTGAGTGTCGGTGTATGCACTTTAGCCTATTTGTTTATAATTTTCTTATGTGTTTTAGTATATTGGTTACCTGAGGTTCAGGCTCTGGGCGACCCCAAGAGGCTGAGTGCCAGCGATGATGAGATCCGTAGGATTGTTGCTGCAGAGGTAGTTGGAGCAACCAAACATACTATTTTAGAGATTGTTGGGTATTTGATGTTGCATCTTGGGCTCGCCTCTTAGCCCATTTTGTATACGACATGGGTCTGTCCATCCGTAACTTGTTTTATTAGGGTTTGTGTATTAATAGATGCTTGCATGCATCTTTTTGGTAACTGATAGATCGTTTGTTTTACGTGTAATTAAGAAGATCTCTTCTGTAACCCTAAAATCCTCTACAACGGAAGTTCTTTATCGAGCTCTGCTGAGGATTGAACGTTCTAATCATTCAACTCATTCAAATCCATTCTTGAGTATTGTTTCATTGTTTTACTTTCATTATCTACCTGTTGCAAAGATCTAATCGATCAAAGAGTATTTATATCTCATCAATTGGTATCAGAGCAGAAGGCTGTGTAATTCATACACATCTCTTCTGTGAAAGAAACTATTAGGGTTTATTCCGCATTAACTAATATTTATTGAGCCGTCACTCCATAATTGACGTATCTCATTACTTATTCGTTTTGCCCTAATATTATATATTACAAGTCTGATCTTTCAAACAGGTTAAACGATCAAGCATGGACGATTCTCAATCAAATCCTATCAACATCTCAAATAGTATTGGGTCAACAACAAAGATTCCTATTCTTTACACCCATGATTACGAAGTCTAGGCCCATCACTTTGAAGATTATATCATTGGATCTGAAGACAATGGATATCTTATTTGGGAAGCAATCGTGTCTGGACCATTCGCTCATTCAGCAACGTCAAGATTCATTAAAACTCAGAAAGAGTATAATGATCTGTTGAAAGACGTAAAAGATGTTGCCCAAGACGAAAAGGATAAATTTTAGTGCAATATTAAAGCATTGAGACTAATCATATTCGCTCTTCAATCTGACACTTTCAGGCTGGTGAGCTCGTGCAACACTGCTAAACAAATATGGGATAGGCTGCGAGAGCTATATTCCACAGACGAAGATCTCGAGCATTCAATTCAAACCTTACTTTTGTCTGAATTCGGTGAATTTAAGCAGAATCCTGAAGAAACTGTCACTCAGACGTTTGATCGCTTCAATCATCTTCTCAGGAAGATGATTAAACACGATGTTGAAAGGAAGTTGATTGAACAAAAGGTTACGTTTTTAAACGGTCTTAGATCTGAGTGGAGAGCAGTTGTGTCCACTGTTAAAGCACATGAGCAATTCAAACCTTACTCATTAGCAAAGCTGGTAGGGATTTTGAAATCCCAAGAAAAGATTGTCTTGCAGGAGAAAAATGTGGTTTCGAGCTTGGGGTCATTGGCACTTCTGTCCAAAAGCAAAGGCGTGATGGAAGATGAAGATCTTAACATAGAAGACCATGACCTTACCTCTGAAGACTATGCAATGATGGTGTCAAACCCGAAAAAGTTCATCAAGAAAAGGTTCCCTATCAATAAGAACCGTAATTGGCAGGGAAGTTATAGTTCTGAAAAGGTCAGGGAAGAACCAAAGACAGAAGAACCAAAGAAAGAACCGAAAGCTGAAGGAGATTCGGGAGTGAACTGCTACTATTGTGGAGGAAAGAACCACTATGCCAAAGACTGTGTCCTAAAGAAAATGGCAAAAAAGGATGAGGAGAAAGATGAAGAAGCTATGTTAATGAAAAAGCTAGAAGAGATAAAGAGAAAGAAAACTATCACTAACCCTTCAATGAATGCTTTACATGTACAGGGTTCTGTAGCAGATGATGAGTTCGGTGGCGTGGAGGTCTGGTCAACCGACTCTGAGGATGATGAAGTTAGGAAGCCATCTCATGGAAAGGCTTATGTTGCGAAAGATGAAGGAAGAGGTGGAAAGTGCTTGATGGTGTCAGATGTATCCCAAATGAGGGGATACAACACAGACAGTGGGAATAGAGACATGAAGGAGCGAGAGGACTTGTGTTTCACACCAAAACCTCTCTGCATGCAGTTTAATGAGCTTGATGAATTAATCAAGAAGGTACAATCTATTTTTGTTTCATTCAAAGTCCCACAAAACTCATATGAAAAGGAATTAAAAAATGTAAATTCAAGAATCTCTCATCTAGATAGCAGTTTAACTCAAACACGGGTCACCAATTCTAACCTAACTAACCAAATAAGCAGGGTGTCTTCAAAGAGTGAAGAACGGAGGATGTGGATAGAGCTAAAGGAGGCGGAGCTGATCAAATCCAAAGATGAAAACATTTATTTGCAAAGAGATAATTTAAAACTTTTGAAAAAAAGAAATGTGTTTTGTTTGATCGCTAAGCGTCTTTTTTCTAACATTACTCAACTTCATCTTAACTGCGAAATAGGACAGAAAATTCATCGCATAATTTTGCCATTCCTTGAGTTTCAGGAAGATGAAATCGACGCTGCAGCATACAATTGTGAAAGTGTAGTTTCATCTGAGGATGTAAATCCGACTTATATGTATGGCCTAGACAAAATTGAATCTTTCATAAAGTCCATGGACCATAAGGATGTGCTGAAAAACCTTTTGGATGAAAATGATAAACTGAATCTAAGGACCGAAACCATACAAAAGTTTGACTCATTGAATGCCAATTTGAGCTCAGAAAATAAAATTAATGTTGAAAATGCATCTGAGCTTAATGAGGATGATGATATGAGTGAAATTTCTGTAGAGGATGAAGTTGACTGTTCTGAGTTTGTCAAGAGCGAACCCGAAAACCACAAAAATCTTATCTCAGAAAATTCTGTGGAGTTTGCTCGGTTGTCCCAACAAAAGTCCCTGATTCTTGAAGAAAAGGTTGTTGTATACCAAAAGGTAAGGACAACTCCAAATCAGGTGTATAAGGTCATAGGTGTAACCGAACATCAGACATCCAAACTCACAGCCATTGTAAACGAAGATAATGATGATGGTTGTGATGAGTTATTCTGGTCCGCCCCTATCGACAATGCTGATGAAACAGTTGGTCTATCAGAGCGAATATCTTGGAAAACAAAAGGAAGATATATTCCAGAGCCACTGAACAAGCCTGATAACTATGACGAGCCAAGCACTAGTGGCACTAAAGAAATCCCATTAGATGAAGTCACCCCTTCTACCAAAAACTCATCTTCAACAAACGAACCTATTGTTGAAAAGCCAAAACAAAAGGCGAATATTCACAGGCAACCCAAACAGGTGAAAAACCAAAAGCAACAGAGGAATCTGAGATACAAGAAGAATCTCTCAGAGTGAAAACAGTTCGGGCATTCTCAAAACGATCATTTTTGTATCATAATAGGAAGTCAGAGAAAAGGGATGTTAGACCGCAAGAAGGTATTCACAACCGAAAGCATAGGTTCGGCTCAAAACACACAAACAACCGAAAGCATAGGTTCGGCTCAGAACACACAAACAACCGAAAGCATAGGTTCGGCTCAGAGCACTCAAGCAACTGAAAGCACAGGTTCGGTCCCGAGAGCACAGGTTATCAAGGCTCAAGGTTCGGTCTATCCCATGACCACCAACAAAAAGGTCACCTAGAATCTCAAGTCAAGCAAAATTCTCAAGCTAAATTCTCTCTTTCTAACTCTTCTCAACCCCATTCTAAATCTAATTTTGTTGAAACTCAGAATTCAAAATCTTCAACAGATTTGAAAGGAAAATCGAAGGTTTCCTCGGTCAAGAGTGATCAAAAGAATCCCAAAGTTCAAACACCTGAACCGAAAATCAAACCAGCTGCAACAAATCCCAATAAAATTAAAGTTTACACCATTCAAAAGAAAAATGAAACAACGTTAATAAAAAGAACATATTTCGTTGATATCTCTCTCACTATTCCTGTTCCTGTGAAAGGCTCACGTGGACCCAAGAAACTTTGGGTTCCTAAATCTGCTTAATTTTTGCAGGTTATCAGTGACGAGCAGTTTGATGAAGAATGGTATATTGACAGTGGATGCTCGCGTCACATGACAGGAAGGAAAGAATAGCTGAGGGAATTTCGATCTCTTTCAAATGGTGACAATGTCAAGTTTGGGAACAACTCGTATGGAATGATTAAAGGGTATGGTATGATAACGAATGGAGACTTCACAATAAGAAAGGTTGCATATGTTGAAGGACTGAAGCACAATCTCATCAGTGTGTCTCAGCTTGTTGGAGGTACTGGTCTTAAAGTTTCATTTGATGATGAGGGTTCGGAAATCATAGAGAAGAAGACAAAAAGGGTAATTGTCAAATCAAAGCGCAAAGGCGAAATGTTTCCTCTCAATCTCAAACCTATCAAAGGAAACCCAGCTATTTGTCTGTTATCCAAAGCACATTCTGATGAAAGCTGGCTGTGGCACCGAAGGCTCTCCCATCTCAATTTCAAGGATATTAATAAACTTGTCACAGGAGGTCATGTTAGGGGTCTTCCATTGCTTAAGTTTGATCGAGAAAATTTGTGTGCTGCATGTGAAATGGGGAAGCAAAGTCGTCAAAGTCACCCATCCATCATAAACACAAAGGTTGTTGAACCACTTGAGTTAATTCACATTGACTTGTGTGGTCCATCTTCTATTGAAAACATAGGCAGTAACAAGTATATTCTTGTTATTGTCGATGACTTTTCACGTTTTACATGGGTGTTCTTTCTGAAGCACAAATCAGAGGCAACTCAAAAGTTGAAGCTGTTTATCAAGCAAGTTGAAGTGCAGCTGAACAAAGTTGTACGGAACATTAGAAGCGACAATGGGCTGGAGTTCAAAAATAAAGAATTTGAAGACTTTCTAGCAGATAAAGGAATCAGTCACAACTTCTCAGCTCCCTACACCCCTCAACAAAATGGAATTGTCGAAAGACGAAACCAATCTTTGTGTGAGGCAGCCAGAACCATGTTAAGTTTCGCTTCCTTACCATTATATTTCTGGGCTGATGCTATTTCTGCAGCTTGTTTTACACAAAACAGGTCCTATCTCAATAAGCGTTTCACTCTCACCCCTTATGAGATCATCAACAACAGAAAACCGAATGTCAAATTCTTCCACGTGTTCGGCTCACGATGCTTTATCTTCAATTCTAAAGAACATCGTAACAAGTTCGACGTAAAAGCCGATGAAGGAATTTTTCTGGGATACTCTCTAACTTCAAAAGCATATCGGGTCTTAAACAAACGTTCAAGGAAGATTGAAGAGACATATTATGTGACATTCGATGACATCTTCGTCAAAAGGATAAACGCTACTGAAGAAGCAATTGGAGAAATTTTCACTCAGAAAAGTCATGTTACGGCCTCGATTGCTAATTTGTTTGAGCAGTTTGTGGAGTTATTCGATGAACCTGAGAAAGCTACTCTCTCTGAAGCCAAGGCATCAGACAACAAAATCAACCATCTGAAGCAAATCGTCGATGAAGCTGCCAAACGACTGGGTGACGGAGAATCAGCTCCAAATAAAACTTCTCAGCACAATGCACCAGTTGAGGGGGAGCACTCTGATCCAGTATCACCCGAAGGTACTGTAGCACCCGAACGCTCCACAGCACCCGAAAGTACTGTAGCACCCGAACGCTCCACAGCACCCGAAGGCACTGAAGCACCCGAAGGTACTGTAGCACACAAACGCTCCACAGCATCTGAAGGCACGGTAGCACCCGAACACTTCACTACACCTGAAAGTCCCACTGCACCAGAAAGCTCATCATTCGAGGGGGAGAATGCCAATACGTTTTATAACGAAGATAGTCAATCAGAATTGGAAGATTTGGTGAACGCTGAATTGGATCCTTCCTATGATCCAAATTACCCTCCTCTTGTCAAATGGACTAGAGATCATCATGTTTCAGAGGTTGTGGGTGATGTCTCTGAAAAGGTGTTGACCAGATCTCAACTGAAGGCAAAACAAACTTCTTTATTTTCCAAAGTTGAGTTCTGTATGTTTAATTCCTTCGTCTCAAAGGGTGAACCAAAGACAATAAACACTGCTCTTGATCACTCTGATTGGGTTCAAGCTATGCAAGACGAACTTAATGAGTTCGAAAGAAATAAAGTTTGGCGTCTCATTCCAACTCCTCAATATGCCTCCGTTGTTGGTCTCAAATGGGTCTTTAGAAATAAAATGGACAAGGAAGGTAACGTAATAAGGAACAAAGCTCGTTTAGTGGTGAAAGGGTATTTCCAGGAAGAAGGAATTGATTATGAAGAGACATTCGCTCCAGTTGCAAGGCTGGAATCTGTTCGAATATTTCTTGCCTATGCAGCGCACAAAAACTTCGAGGTCTACCAAATGGACGTCAAATGAGCTTTTCTGAATGGAGAACTCGAAGAAACAGTCTACGTGGAGCAACCTCCTGGTTTTGTTAATGAGAAGTTCCCAAATCACTGCTATATTCTGGACAAGGCGGTTTACGGTCTGAAACAAGCACCTAGGGCCTGGTATGAAATGCTAACTAAGTTTTTAAAGATGTCCAAATTCAGACAAGGTTCGGTTGACCCAACCTTATTTTGTAAGAAGGAAGGTAACCACCTTATAATTGTACAAATTTATGTCAATGATATCATCTTTGGCTCAACGAATCCCAGCTTAACAGCTGAATTCAGAAAGCTGATGGAGACTAAATTTGAAATGAGGTCCATGGGTCTGATTAATTTTTTCCTTGGTTTAAATATTAGACAGGGACCCGAAGGCGTCTTTATCAACCAGGAAGCATACACCAAAACTCTTCTTGCCAAATTTGGTATGATGGGAGACTCAAAGGTCAAAGTTCGAATGGCATTCGGCACCAAACTCACACCTTCGCTGGAGAAACCGACAGTTTCAGGCGAACCCTCGAGAAGCACATATGCTTGCAGTGAAAAATATACTCAGGTATCTGAAGCGAACTACCATCCTCTCTCGGTCTATGGTATCCATCCAACTCAGGCTTCTTCGTTCAAGCCTTCTCTGATGCAGACCTTGGAGGATGCGGTTTAGACAGGAAAAACACCACAGGGGGTTGCCAATTCCTTGATGGGAAGTTGGTTAGCTGGCAGTCAAAGAAGCAAACCTGCGTTTCCCTTTCTACAGCCGAATCAGAGTACATTGCAGCCGCCTCTTGCACATCTCAAGTCATTTGGATCCAAAGCCAACTCAGAGATTATGGACTCAACATGAAAAAGATCCCACTATATTGCGATTCAGAAAGTGCAATTAGGATCTGTCATAACCCAGTGCAACACTCTAAGACCAAGCATATAGCACTGAGGTATCACTTCATTAAGGATCATGTGGAGGATGGAAATGTCGAAATTCACTTTGTTCGTACCACTGATCAACTGGCCGATATCTTCACCAAAGCCCTACCTGAAGCAAGTTTCAATAAAATCCTTCAAGGTCTAGGAATGATGGAATCAGAATCAGAATTGGTACCAAAAACACGATCTCAAAGTTAAAAGTTAGAAGCGAAATGAACCGAACGCTCGGTCTATTTCGGGTTCGGTTCACATGGGAACCGAAATGAACCGAACGCTCGGTCTATTTCGGGTTCGGTCCTATTTCACATATTTTCGCTCAATCTCAAAAAGGTGTTGTCTATGGTTGTAAACATTCATAAAGTTGTTTTCCAAAAATCCAAAAATATCTTTTAGGAACCGAAATGAACCGAGCGTTCGTTCCATTTCGGGTTCGGTTCAATTTTTTTTTATTCTTTTATTCTGTTTGGTTTTTCTCTTTTCAAAAACTTAAAATGTCCAAAAATATTTTCTTCTGTTTCTTTCATTCTTGTTTGAATATCGATGGGACAGGTTTCGTTCCCTCACTTTTTAATAGTCAAGCGTCCCTAGAAGCATGCTGCTGCATGTTGTCCAAAGCCTCAACTAATTTTGAATAAAAGCCTTAATGACTAGGTATATACAAACCTTGTCTTCCCAATAAGGCTGCTCCATATATTCTAATCCTGAGCTACCTTACTCTTTTCTCATATGGGTTAAGAGTTTACTGCTTGGTCACTATTTTCAGCAGAGGTACTATAGTTTCTCTTCACCACCTCAATATTTTTCTTCATCATATTTCGGTCTCATCTCGTAACCCTTGAGACTCTCAGAATTAACCACTGAGGTTTATGGTTACACAATATCTGTGTTTATGATCTGAGCCTCGTGTCACTACGTTCTTAGTGAAACCCAAAATTCAATACCTAACATGAATTGACGGTAAACATGAAATCTCTTTTCGTTGTGAGATTCTTATGAAATTGTTATTTACCATAACATTTCTTCCCTTAGAATACAGTTTTAATTTTTTTTTTGAGATTTCACCATCACACATCTTCAATAAATCACTATATACATAATCCAACCTACTTGTTCAATAGACCACATCGGTCTCACAGGTACTTCATTTAGTCTCGGTCTTATGTCAAGGTCCGAGATTCTAAACTGAAGCGAAAGCCACCCTTTTAAGCCTTGTAAAAAGATGCCTTTCAACACTTCATAGTAAGTGATTGATCGTAATTCAACGGGAATCCATACAGACACTTTAAGATCTCTCTTGACCTTGAAGAAAGTGATTCGTGCCCGGGATCAACTGTTTTGTGTCTATATTGACATCACAAATTCCCACATAAATATCGCTTTATTTCCTTATCTTTGACACTCTATGCACGAAAATCTTTGATTTTCCAGAAATCTCGTTCGGTTCCATTATAATCTTGTGTTTGGATGACAGCTATTTAACAGATAAGATGTTGACTCAGCCGACAGAGTAACGGCATCAATAGTGAGTTGACGGGCACCCGTGCAAAACGGAACAATTTTTCTCTCTCATGCGTAATCATCGGGGGTGCCAACCGTCGCGCTTCCGTCACATCCGAAACCGTTTCGTGTATCAAGAAGATTTGGGGGATGATTTTTTTATTTCCTCTACCCACAGTATAAAAGGAACACCTCTGTTTCATTCCATACCTAGAGGAATCAAAAATCAAACGAGCAAAATCAGGCGATTTATACTCTACTGTTCATCATCTTCCACATTCAACAATGGCAGACTCTTCCTCTGTTCAGGAAACCTCTTCCCGCACCAACATTCTTCCCATCCGCGCTCAACAAAGTCTGGTGATCGATTTAAACCCTAAAGCTTATGATAATTATATGTATCCCATGGTGGAGTGTCTCAAATACTCTCCATTGGTGCTAGCTCTTTCCAAGGTCGAGATTGTACCCATGGTATGCCTTTCCCAGGTCTTCTCCACTATCCATGATGATAGATCAGTGGATCGAATCTACTTCGACCTTCTTTCTCACAAGACCTCCATCTCCAAGCACCGATTCTGCTGGCTCCTAGGTTTTGAAGCTGATGAATCTAGGGTTAATCCCGATTCCATCACAGTAGGACAGTTATTCTCGATGTTCTACAACATGGGCGCCACAGAAATTCTCACGACGGTCACTAAGTTCAAGAAGTCGTGTCTTCCTCCTCCGTGGAATGGTTTCTTCACCATTTTGTTCAAAGGGCTCTCTGAGCACAATTCTAGTTCTGATGGGGCCAGCAAATTGTTCATGACCATTCTCTATGGTCTATATCATGGCATGAACCTCGACTACGGCTCGGTTCTCTGGCAACAACTTATTCAGAGCCTAGCCTCCTCCTCTTGCCACACTAAAGTGTCCTATGCCAAATTTTGGATGCTGATCACCAAGTGGGCCATGGATAAACTTCATGTTCCAACAGTTGCAGATTCCCTTCTCTCCTCCATCAGTGTCTTCCACACCACCAAGATCATCGTTACCGATCCGACCAAGTTTTCCTTCGTCGGATCCATTCCGGATTCTATGTCTACTGGGGTGTCCAAGGAGAGCGTTATAACGAAGGCCTACAAGGACTTTCGTCCTTCGGGTCCACGGGAACTTTCTGCGGAAATGGTTCAGTCCATTAATGATGCAGATAAACCAGCTGCTAGAGGGAAGAAACCCGAGAAAGGGAAGATCAAGAAAGCAGCAAAGGGGGCAAAGGGTCCTTCTCCTAAGAAGCGAAAACCCTGAAAGACAGATCTTTCCCCCCCAGCGAAAAAGAAGAAAGCACATCCGAAGAGGAAACTTATTCTCTCTTCTTCATCGAGCGATTCAGACGATAACCACTCTGACTCAGACGAGTCGGCTAGAGGCGAAACTCCTCCTCACTCGCCTGCTCATGAGGTACCTGTTTCATCAAAACCTTCTTCCCCTTCTCCTATCTCCACCTCCTCCATTCCCACCATAACCTCTTCCATTCCCACCATAACCTCCTCCATTCCCACCATAACCTCTTCCATTCCCACCATAACCTCCTCCATTTCCATTCCCTCCATATCTAACCCTATTTCTATTCCCCCCATAACTACCTCTACTACCCTTTCTACCACAACTACTTCCATCCCCCCACCACTCTTCACAGAAGCCACCAAAACCACCACCAGTGAGGTTCCAACCAACATATCTGATATGGGGGTTCCAACTTCACAACTTGAACCCACTTCCATTCCCGAACCCACTACCACTACCGAACCACCCGCCGCACCCTTATCTCCCACTCCATCTGCTGAAACCGAAACCTTTTTGGGAGGGGAGGATATGATTTTTGATTCCATCTACTATAGCCCCTACCAACTTCAAAGTGATGATGATGATGATGCTCCAGTTACTAAAAAGCACATCAAGGAACTCCACGAGAAGATTGACAATCTTGTGGCTTCTTCCTCTTCCTCAACATCTTACTTTTCGGAGGCTGCCATTCAGGGAATGGTGGAATCACTCTCCAAAGCACACGAAGCCTTCATCAGCTCAACTGCTGCTGCTATTGATAAATCGACAAAGGCTAGTGCTGTTGCGACCGAAAAAGTCGAAAAACTATTTCAAGATGCCCAGATCTGGCTGGAGTCTTTGCAGGCGTCATCAGAAACAAACACCAAGAAGATTCACACCGTTGTGGAGAAGCTGGTCCATTCTTTCGAAACCGAAAAAGACCAATTTGCCAGCTTCCGCCAGAAACTCAAAGAAGACAATCAATCTTTTCAATCATCGGTTGCGGATCGTCTTCTTACCTTTCAAGCCACTCTTGCCGCCGAATCCACTACAAAGGACGAGCATGCTCGAAAATCTTCCGAGCTTACTCTAGAAACTCATCAACTCTCCCAAGCCAAGAAGGAGATCGATTCTCCTCGGTCTGAGAAAGCTGTGGTCAAGAGTTGTGTTTCAGATGTCCATGGAGCTCTATCTAACATTATCGAAGCCCATGATCCAATTCTTAACTATTCGGTGAGGCGTACTCTTGTAGAGAAGCTCGCTCCTGCTCTTGCCCTGCTTAGCCGCATTGAAGGCATTCTTGAGCAGGAGGACCATCCAAAACAAGGGGGAGAAAAGAAGCCCACAGCTTAATCAAAATCCCCTCCGAGTTCCAAAGCTCAATCACTTCCATTTTCATCACTTGTCCCTCCGAAAGCACCCAAACAAATAATTGTTCCTGCATCAAGTTTGAGTGCTCAAAGCAAAGACAAACAAATTATTGATGACTGTGATGAAAGTGATGATCAAGAACCGATTGTCAGCTTAGTGAGGAAACATACCAGAGAGAAGGAGCTGGATGAAAACACTAGCATTGTTAGAGAAGCCGAAGCCATGGAGAGGAAGATAAAGGAGGCTCATGATCTCCTTAAAAGCAGAAAAAATTTATTTCCTCCTTGGACTCTCGAAGTGCTTATCAAAGAAGCCATTGAGTCCCCCTGCACTCTTTCGTTAGAACCGATGATCTCCTTAGACCGGGTCAATTCAGTCGATTCCCAGTTCCTCATCCTCACCCGAAGGTTGATAGGGAGCTTGTAGACTATTATCTGAGGACCGCTCAACCTCAGTATCAGACATGGAGCGCACAAAAGATAATCAACGTTCGGGTTCTCAAACCTGTTCGTGAGGGCAACTTCGTCAATGTTAGATTCAAGGTCTTAAGGGGATCTGACAAATCCGAGTATTCCATCTCTCTGGCTGATCTTCCTAACTTAAACCCACATGATTGGATTGTCTTGCACAACATTCTTCTTGTCAATGAAGCGGAATATGGTCCGATCATAGACCATTTCAAGAGAATGTTAGTTTGTTATATTTTGGAGGTGGCTAAGCTGGATCAAGAGGTTTCTAATGTTCTCAGGAAGAAGCCCCTCATCACTCCAGTCGGTTCTGCAAGCGATATAAACTGAATGAAGATGGGAAAGATTGATCCGAAACAGAACTCAGTCATGTTCACCAGGGCAGAAGGTCAGAAATGCTTATTTGCTTTGGCTGACAAACATCTTTACACCACTTCCTGCTTGGAGCATGTTCTGGGTATCATCAATCGGTGCAAACAGAACTTGGAAAGTGATAAAAAGTACTTCAATGATATGATCCATTGGTACATTCACTTCCGACAAACACTTCTTGCTATCATTCCCTTCTTGTTTAAGACTGTAAAGAAAGCCAGTGCCGCAGGGGTAAGCAAGTTGGAGTGAGGTCTCGCCCCAATTGACGCAAAGGGGGAGATTGTTGGCTATTTGATGTTGCATCTTGGGCTCGCCTCTTAGCCCATTTTGTATACGGCATGGGCCTATCCATCCGTAACTTGTTTTAATAGGGTTTGTGTATTAATAGATGCTTGCATGCATCTTTTTGGTAACTGATAGATCATTTGCTTTACGTGTAATTAAGAAGATCTCTTTTGTAACCCTAAAATCCTCTACAGTGGAAGTTCTTTATCGAGCTCTTCTGAGGATTGAACATTCTAATCATTCGACTCATTCAAATCCATTCTTGAGTATTGTTTCATTGTTTTACTTTCATTATCTACCTGTTGCAAAGATCTAATCAATCAAAGAGTATTTATATCTCATCAGAGATGTTTGGGTCTGTCAATACCATGCTCATTGAGACTTTTGACAAGTGCTATGTGTTGGATAAGGTGTCTAAGTCCATAACTTATTTGGTATATATACTTGACCCGACCCGGCATGGTCCATTTGGGTTGCATCTCATCCAAACTATTTATGGATAATTTTATGAGAGTTATACACATATGTTTATTAATATATTATAAGTTATAATATATTAATATGAGATTATGTTATTTAATTAGTTTTAGTCTTAAATTAATTATGAATTAATTTAGAGATTAAAAGTAAGACTAATTAATTGTGGGCTATTATATTTTATATAGTGTGGGCTAATACTCATTAGTTAATGGGCTAAGCTAATATGGAAGTCCATGGATGATCCATGGAGCTTTTAACCCATGGATCCTTGGAAAAGGAAAGGTCATGGGTTATTAGGGTTTCAACCTAACCATGCACACTATATAAGCATGCTTATGGAGCATGAAATGGAGCCTTAGTGTAACTAGTGAACTAGTGTGTGTGAGCTTGTGTATGGCCGAAATATACAAGTGTATACACTCTCTCAAAGTTTTCCAAGAGTTTGTGGTGTTTTGTGATTCCATTTGAGGCATTCACACTATTGGTGCTTGGCCCTCAAACTCCTCAAGAACCAAACTCATCAAAAAGGTATGTAATCTCTTCTAACTCTTTATGTTGAAATGTTCCCTATGCCATGTTAGATACGTTATGAACCTTGGAAAAATTATTATTTCGCATGTATTTTGACAAACATAGATCCAAGGTTTATTAGGGTTGCATGCACACTTAGGAAGTGTTAGATTGCTCAAAACCCAATAGTGGTATCAGAGCCTAGGCTTGCTTGTTTGAATACTTGATGCAAATTGCTGAAAAACAAAGATTTTATGCTGTCTGCACAGCTGACTCGCCGAGTCCATGTAGGGACTCAACGAGTCCTAGGCAAAACTCATCCAACTCGGTGAGTTGGTTCACGCACTCGAGGAGTTGGACCCCTAGACAGCATATTTTCGAGTTTTGGTGTTGGAATTGGTCTAGAATCATTACCTTAAACTGTTTTGATCTTATAAAACCTGTTTTTGATGTGGTAATGATGATGGTGGACTAATTTCAAAGTTATAATCAAAATTTCAATTTTATATGTGTTCATATGATTCTTGAAATTGTTGATGTGGATGTTCATGTTCATATGATTTTTGTTAGATCATAGGAATTATTTGAAAATTGTTTGTTAGTTAATTCTTGATATTAATGTGTTTTAATGGAATTCATAATTTGTCCTCAAGTCTTGGAATTCCAAAAGGTTTTTCTTTTAAATGTTTTTTTAAGAGATCATAAGTTACACTTTTGAAGAGGTTTTCTAATAAATGCTTTTATGGACTTCATAACTTGTCCTCAAGTTATGGATTTCCAAGAGACTCTTCATTAAAAGTATTAAACACTTAATTAAAACTCATAAGTTATGAATATCCAAAAGTTTTGAAGAGTTACAAAACTTGCCCTCAACTTTTGGAATTTGGAAAAGTTTCATACACTTTAATAAACATTAATTCCAACACTTAGAATTTTAAAAGTTAAAATTCAACACTTATACTGTTTATAACATTAATAGTTAATTATATATATATATATATATATATATATATATATATATATATATATATATATATATATATATAAGAACAAGTCGTTTTACCGTTAGTAGGCCTCATTCACGAAGTCGGTCTATAAGGTGGGTATAAGGTTCTTGCCTATAAAATGGCGACTTAATGGGTGTCCACGCTCACCCACCGTTTGCTTGACTGGTGGAGGGTCGTTAGCCGAACAGGTAGGACAATGACTTTAAATTATCATTAAAAGTATAATGAATATTATAAAGTAACTAAATATTTTTATTCAATTCCCAATCTTAGTTACTTTAGGAAAAATGTGAATTTGGTGCTAGCCCATGGAATTCAAACTTTGTACCTTACCAAGTCGTTGGTGGAGCGTGTGTGGTTAACCGGCACACTAACTTGGGCTAGTAAGGATCACGAAGGGTGACTTAATGTTTGTCATATATCAATGGAGTTGTGTGGTTAACCAGCACATTGATTAGGTGATAATATTAAGGGTACAAGTGAATTGGTATGGTTATTCACACCTTGTTTTGTGATCATCGGCATCCCAGTCACAAAATTTGGGAGGTCACACTCGAGATTGAAACATGCCATTGAAAAGTTCAATGAATCTCAAAAGATCTAGGAATTTCAAATCCAATTAAAACCTAATAAATTATTTCGTTTTTCATGGTGGAAATTGGTGAATCGTCATTTGCCTACCTTCAAATATTTTATAGCTTGGATTACGGCATCCCTCTTCCAAGTTATAAAATATTGTGTTGGGTCCTAGCCTTAATATTTCATATTGGGTGTTATATTAAGGCCTTTGAATCAACTAACTTGATTTTCTCCCATTATAGATGTCTGGTTCAGACAAATATGATCTTCCTAAATCTCTTGAAGATGGTGTCACTCAACATCATGCTTCACTTCCTCCACCTCCTCCAATTATTCTCCCTCACCCACAAGTTCTTGAAAAGTTTAAAGTCACTCAATCCCTATTGGCAAGCATAGTCTATGTGTGCTCACATCTTGGAGATAAACTCGCATATTGACAAGCCGGGAGAGTTGGGTGTTAAAGTCTCGTGAAAGTTGGATGTTCAATCACTTTCTTAGTAACATAGTGAGTCTCTTTGGGACTACTATGAGACAGACTATGACATGACCCTTAATGGTCTTATCTATTTGCTTGGTGTGGTGGAATCAACAATGATTTGGAACACCAGTAAAGCAAATTTGATTAAAAGAACAACTTCCCAAGTCCTAAATGGACATTGACAATGGTAGCATTGGATATCTAGAAAAGCATTTCTCTTCCCAATGGAAAGGGATCGGCCATAGTCAACTCGGTTGACCAAATGGTAAAGAGAAATGCTAAGTCTGAGATACTGTCATGTGCCATTACCAAAAGGTCTGTGTGTTCTGTTGCCAAAGGAAGGGGCATTGGTTGCGAAGCTGCCCTATTCACCTGAAAGGTCATAAGGTTGATCAAGTCAAAAAGTTTGACTCTACTTCAGTTAAAATCCACTACTAACTCCATTAAGTTCCTATTTGGAGACTCTTATTACATAATTTGAATGGTTCACATGTTGATGTTTTTAAGAATCAAAAGAAAAGATAGGAAGCTTAAAGTAAGTATATGTTGATTCTGATTGCGAAGGTGGGTTTCGATCGCATGGTTCGGTAATTAGAATTTTGAGCTGTAGCTTAAGAGTTATAATATATTGCTTATGAATAGATAACAACAAGGTTTTCATGTGGACTGTAAGGATAAGTTTTTCCGCAAAGTTTTAAAATAAAAAAAAAGGTTTTTAATTTTATTTATTTTAAAAATATCCTTACAATGGCATATGTGGAAAATTGTTGCTTATATGTTTCCAGTAATAGCAATATTGGAAAGTGGATTTGATTCTTTCATTTGTGGTAGTGTCTGAAATTACCAAATGAAGAAAGTTTTTCATCACCCAAGTTTCATTTGGACAGAAACTTGGAATCATACAAGTTGTATTGTATGATGAATGAGAATTTTCATCTTTGAAAATTAAGACTAATTCTTTGATCACATGTATATGTGAGTCAATTGAAGGACTAAGGAATTAGGTACACTGGGTGTGCGCTGGTCAAGGGCCACCACAAAGATTGATTTGTCATGATTTACTAAAGATTAGTAAATATGATTATACTTATACGGTTAAGTATAATTATGTAACATTGGAAAGGTTACAATGTATGACAAAACAAATGAAAAGAATCAAATTAGGCAGAAAGATAAAAGTTTCTCAAATCTGAAAGGATGGGAGAGTACTTTAGTATCATATTTCATGATCATCTTAATGATTATGAAACCATATCACAAATTGATACTCTAAGGACGTCTTAGTGCATTGTTATGGCTAAGAAGAGAGGTCATGAATTGTTGGATTGGTTAAAATCAAGAAGATGAGTCATACTTCGTTCCAAAACAATTCTTAGAGTCATACTCCAAGATTGTAATCTTGAGTGACATAGAGTAAGGTTTAAAACACTTATCAAATGTAGTGTAAAATGTTTCTACCCTTGTACATTTGAGATTGGTAAGTTGTGATGTCTTGGATGAGACAAAGACCAACTAAGACCAATTGTGTGAAGTGTTAGTCTTGATAAGAATCCTCACTATCTCTTGAATATTTGTTTTGTCAAGGAATAGTTCTTGACTGGGGAAACTTATATGTCAAGGGGACAGTGGGAGCCTTAAAGATCCTGAAAGAGTTTCAAGATTTAATCAAGACTAAAACCTGTAATTTATCACTAGCACACGACTTAAGGTTTGCAACCTATCGTGTTGACATAATTATTATTTTTGTACCTACTTCAAATAAGTTGAATTTGCATGTGAGTTATCAGAGTTCAACTTGGAAGCATTGGTGGGCCTTGTGTTACCAAGGTGACAAGAACTAAGATTGAACAAGTTTAATCCATGTAAGGCTAAATTTGTTACTAACCTTGTCTTGTGATTATGGTTTTGACAAATTAACATGGATAGGAACTTATACACTATAAAATCAAAGTGTCATAAGGTTTCTCTCCGATTCATGAAAATGATGGTGAGGAAACGCTTTCACTAAGTAGATTTTAAGTAGATATCAATTGTGTCATTTGCATTTTCAAAAGTCATTAGTGGAGCGCGTGTGGTTAACCGGCACACTAACATGGACTTGAGAGAAATGGCAAAGGTCTAAGAAATTGAGACTATGATTACGGCATCGCTTTTCATAGTTCTTGAAATTGCTTAGACACACAGGTGATCTATCTACGGAAAGGTGTATGAATCTAAATTTTAGAAGTCCAACCGATTTCTAAATACATGTCAAAGCTAGTGGGAGCATAAGTGTTATGCTAATAATCATCATGTTAGTGGGAGCATGATAATTATGCTTAGTATTGCAAGCTAGCAATGTTAATTATAGAAAAATAAAAGTTTCAATTCGTGAAGTTGCAGGGGTTGAAAAGTCATTTTCCTATAATTAAGGGAGAGAAAATTATACTTCATTTCAATTCTAAAGCTTAGATTGAGATTTTAATCATCTTTAGTCAAAGACATATATATGAATTTTATGTCTGAATGGTTCGACTTAAGGAAATTCTATATATATTGCATTCTCAAAATTCAATTATGACTACGGCATCCCTCTTCATAGGTAAATTTTGAGAACATAGCAAATAAAAAAATATTGTAGCAAAAGACTGGTCTAGTATCATGTCTTTATGTGAGACATCATGAATCGTGTCCCATATGCTTCGGATATAGGATCGATTTCATGTGCTATAATATTCATCTTTTCTAAATTTTCCAAATGCTTAAGGCATTGAGAAGGGAAAAGTCTAGAACTGGATATGACTAAAGTGATTAAGCAATTTTCGAGGACAAATCTGAGGTTCGCCAAAGATTGGTTGCTCAGGGAAAATTGGAAGTATGATGTAAGTTGTCGGAAAGGACCGTATTGACATGTTCTGAAAAGAAGTAACTCTTGTTCGGAAGTGATAGTCAAAATGGGACTATGGAAATGTCTTCATAGGTGGAAGTTATTCAATCTATGTAACATTAGAAAAACTTAATGCAAGAAGGATGTTCAAAGCAATGTACTTTGAATATGAGACTTCGTTTCCATAGAGTTGATCTCATTTGGAATACTCCGTAATGATTGGTGACAAGGTTTTGGTGACCTTGTGCATAATCATTACAAGAGGAACATTGCATAAAATCTAACAAGTTTTTTGGTAAATGATAGGAATCGTGGATTCTCACATTTACAATAAGGATTTGGGATTGTGAAATGAGTATCATTGGAATCATGTTCAATTCATCTACATCACAATGTAAGGATCATAGACAAACATAGTGTGCATACTTGGAGTATGGCATGACTATTTTTTAGAAAACCAAAGTGTACATGCTAGGAGCATGGGATAACTATTGTTTTTATTCAAGTCTTAAATTGATTGTTTGAAACATTATACAATGAATAATGTGTAATCAATATGGTGATAAATAAAAGGTGGTCCTATTTATATTCAAAAGGGTTCTGAGACCATATTGGATTCGATTATTATTGTGTTTCACTTTGCATGTTTTGACTTCCAAATAGCTAGGTTATTCTTTCCGAATGACTAAGTTATTTAAACACTCCACAGTCATTCATATGTTGGAAGTAGGTATGAATCAAGACTGTCATGAATCGGGTTTGTAGATGGCTAAATGGGTTTAGTCATAGCAATGGTTGCTACAACATTCATGAGTGCTCATAAGTTATGAGTATTGGATTAAACCCACGCTCACTTGTATCACTTCATGGAATTTATCTCGAGTGATCGTGAGACGGTAATATCATATAAATCTTCAAACCTAGAGATATGAGTTGTTACCTATGAGTTGGTTGTGCATTGATTGCACGTAAACGCATCAGTAACTTGATGTTATAAAACGTGCCTTTGTGTACAATTCAAAAAGTAGTAAAACAAGTATATAAGTCAAAGTTTATCTGTTCCTTCTAGAAATAGAAGTGATATCTGGGCCCCTCGATGATTTTGTTGTGACCTTTGTACCGGCCGATCAGAACTAAATTGATGTGTTCGATTAAGTTCTTTGTCAAACAAATCGGAAATCGGGAAACAAACTGCTGGACAATAAGTACGACATTGTTCCATGTATTTGTCCGGCTGATATCATGAGGACAGAGGATTATATAATCACTTATCTAAAATGGTGCTTCATAGTTCAACAGAGTCTTCATAGTTCAACGGAGTTTTCGAGAGCTACGATTGCTGGTTGGTTCCTGAAGTAACATATACAAATATAGTTATTAGACTTATCCAAGTGGGAGTTTGTTGGATAAGGTGTCTAAGTCCATAACTTATTTCGTATATACTTGACCCGACCTGGCATGGTCCATTTGGGTTGCATCTCATCCAAACTATTTATGGATAATTTTATGAGAGTTATACACATATGTTTATTAATATATTATAAGTTATAATATATTAATATGAGATTATGTTATTTAATTAGTTTTAGTCTTAAATTAATTATGAATTAATTTAGAGATTAAAAGGAAGACTAATTAATTGTGGGCTATTATATTTTATATAGTGTGGGCTAATACTCAATTGTTAATGGGCTAAGCTAATATGGAAGTCCATGGATGATCCATGGAGCTTTTAACCCATGGATCCTTGGAAAAGGAAAGGTCATGGGTTATTAGGGTTTCAACCTAACCATGCACACTATATAAGCATGCTTATGAAGCATGAAATGGAGCCTTAGTGTAACTAGTGAACTAGTGTGTGTGAGCTTGTGTGTGGCCGAAATATACAAGTGTATACACTCTCTCAATGTTTTCCAAGAGTTTGTGGTGTTTTGTGATTCCATCTGAGGCATTCACATTATTGGTGCTTGGCCCTCAAACTCCTCATGAACGAAACTCATCAAAAAGGTATGTAATCTCTTCTAACTCTTTATGTTGAAATGTTCCCTATGCCATGTTAGATAGGTTATGAACCTTGGAAAAATTATTATTTTGCATGTATTTAGACAAACATAGATCCAAGGTTTATTAGGGTTGCATGCACACTTAGGAAGTGTTAGATTGCTCAAAACCCAACACTATGTTGCTGTGACAACCGTCATATTCGGGTCAATTTGTGACAATCGTCAATCTTGAGTCAAGTCAAGTCATCAAGTCAAGCCGGTCAACTCTATTAAACCTTGTGTATTAGGGTTAGTGTTATGTTCGCATTTGTATGAGTGTAGTCGATGAATCGATAAAGCAAGAACATATGAGTTTTTGATTCGCATTTGGATTGATGATTGAGGGATGATTCGTGAAGAAAAACGCGAAGTCAAGGACTACGAAATTGTTGTTTGCAAGAATTTAAAAAACTCGATTGTGGAGTAGTTGATGCTCATTTTGCGAAAGTAAAACAATCGAGTGTTCGCATCTATGAATCAATTTGAAGTCAATTGGGTTAATATTCGCATATGGGTTCAACATATGAAAATTTTGATTTCGCAAGTTTAGAGTTCAAGAACTAAACTGTGTTCGCATCTGGAATGAAAAATTTTGTGAATCGCATTTGATTAATTAGGTTAAAATGCGAAGGTGATTAATGCGAAGGGATGCGAAGGGCGTAAGAATGAAGATGAGAAGGTGATTAATGCGAAGGGATGCGAAGGGTGTAAGAATGAAGATGCGAATTTGCTATAAGTTTCAATCGATTTTGAAATTGAGTATTGTTCGCATTTGTATGAGTGTAGTTGATGAAATTGCAGAATTTAATGCGAAGGGATGCGAAGGGCGTAAGAATGAAGATGCGAAGGTGATTAATGCGAAGGGATGCGAAGGCTGTAAGAATGAAGATGCGAATTTGCTATAAGTTTCAATCGATTTTGAAATTGAGTATTGTTCGCATTTGTATGAGTGTAGTTGATGAAATTGCAGAATTTAATGCGAAGGGATGCGAAGGGTGTAAGAATGAAGATGCGAAGTATTTCACAGAAGAATGCGAATTGGGGAAGAAAACAGAAGATTTCAAATATTGTCCCTGGAGTTTCGCATTTTTGGAAATAAATACTCAACTTCGCAAATGGGGGTCATAAAATGATGAAATTGCAGAATTTTTAAAGAGATACACACACATAGACAATTATAAGCCATTGTTCATGACTTTTGAGTCCAAAGACGTATGATCCGAACTTTAATTGTGCCTTGCAAGTTTAAAAAAAAAAAAAAAAAAAAATCAAAGTCACAAGCAACCACCCCACACCCACTCTATGACCAGCCATACCTCCCCACCTTACCTATGTCACTTCAATGTTCCCTTACACTCAAATTTCACTCACTCCCACGTTTTTGAGCTGGAACAATCAACCACACTCCTCATTTTCTCTCATTTCTCTCATTCCACTAAGTAACAAACATCACTTTTTCTCTCAAACTCTTCTACACAAATTTTCGAGATCCAAGGCTGGATTCAAGTGTTCTTCCACACTTAATTCTCGAAAACCTTCAAGGCATCTCCAAGTGTTCTTGAATTAAACACTTCCGTTCTTCATCAATCATCTACTGAAATCACTCAAGGTGAGTTCATACCCCTACATTTTCATGTTTTCTCAAGTTTTCAGGGGGAGAATACAAGTTAAAACACTAAGAACATAACTAAATTTCTCTAACAGCCTTCATCAGAAAAGTTCAACTCCATTCACGGACTGTTTTGGGCATCTTAAATATTTTTGTTTTCAAAACTGTACAAGGTGCAAATAGTTCAAGTTTTTAGCTTTAAAATGGCTACTTGCACATCTCCATACGATTTTTCTACAATTTATGGCGATTTTTACAAAACTGCCTATCACTTCAAACAACAATCCGGACCAGTCTGTGATTATGGACTTTTTCACCCAAGTTAGAGGTCATTATAAATTGTGATAAAAATTATGAGCAAACTAGACACATTTTGTGAACTCTCAGAATTTACGGATCTAGTTTTCGACTTCGTATGATTTTTCTATGATTTTTCCAAAACAGGGCAGAATTACTAAATTTTACCAACAACATGTAAATATCATAACACTTTGTATTATGTTGAGCAAAGTGTATAATCATAAGTTTTAATGTTTGAATGTGTTTCCTAGTTAGTTTATCATTATGAACTGAAACTAAGACATTCATATTAAATATTATCCATTCATTTTGGAACACGTAATATTTAACTATAAAAAGTATAGTTTGAAAATATTTATAACACTAATACATTTCCATAAAAGGATTCATACATATTACATACATTTTAGATAAACTATAATAGGTATAGTTTATGATACATCACTCTGCGCACTCGTACAAGAAGGGTACATTCATACAAGAAATATTTATATTCACACACATTTAACGTAAACTTGTTATCCTATATTGTGAGTTTCTCTATTTCTCTCTCTCTCTCTCTCTCCCCGTACGTCCGAGTGCGGGAATATAATTCCTGGTAGTTATACTCAGAATCTCCTTGAGGGAGAACGTGATACTTGTATATAGATCTATATTGGGATTGACACCCCACACCTTGCTGCTAGCTACAGTTGGACCTGCAGGTCTACGGGTGACAAATGTCATTTCATTTTTCGCGACACTGAGAACGTCGTGGCAGGTTCGCATAGTCATAGTATGATTATAACGGCTCACATAGGGAACAATCCATAAGTTTACGGGATTTTCTTTTTAAAACCTAAATGAGTTTTATATCGATTTAAAATCACCTTTTATCTCTATGGGTACAAATACAAGTACCGGGTCTCTATACAAAAAGGGGTACAAATACAAAGTGCCGGGTCTCTATACAAAGCTATTATGATATTAAAACTACACATCCTCTAAAATTGTTAGACTTCAACTATAGTCGCTGAGCGTATATGTTGAGTCATATAAGAATTTAGTCTTGATTGGCCTAGAATTGGTGGTGCCCGCCTCATCTCCTGTTCCTCGTTGGGTTGTGGACCTAGGGCAGACCCACTATATTCAACGTTTTATCTAAGTTAAGCCTTATATAACTTTATATGTTGGACGATTATAGAGGAACTCTACGGATTTCTCTAGGGTTCATTACAGCATCATGTAGGATTATTTCTATTCATACTTAACTAAGAAAATATTGGATTTTCTGGAAATCAAACTAAATCGATTTTACAAGGAAAAACGGTTTCTACTTCAAACAAAACTCTTATGAACTCACCAACCTTTGTGTTGACACTCTTTAAAACTACTTGTATTCTCAGGAAATCAGTGAAACAGGAAAACTTCATCGCTTTGAGGATGGGACGCTAAACCGTCAACCATTTATTTTGTCATCATAATGTAATTGCTTTTGAAACATGTAAACATATACTTTGGTGTAACTTTTGCAATTATATTTATGGTGGTTGTTTTTACTTTGAGCACTATTATACACGTTGTTGTGATACTGTACATGAAGTCCTCCACCCCCAGACGTTTCCGCCATCCTTGGTTTGGGGGTGTGACAGATTGGTATCAGAGCATTGTTTATAGTGAACTAAGTATATCGAACCACCTAAGATATACAAACTATAAATGCATTGGGACTAAGGTCTCTGATTTTAAGATTTCAAAACCACTATACCTTTAAGAATAAATAACTTTTGTTAAAAGTATACATGCATGCATACATACTAAGGTCAGCATCAATTTAGGACAAAACAAAAGTAATGATTGTTGGATATCACAGTTAAGCCTGGGGATGTATGATCAGTCTTGGGAATAGCATAGCCTGATCAACTATGCTAGTCCGAGGAGTGATTAGCATATGCCCAAGAATGGTTGTGATGTGGCAACAAGTCTAAAAACTTACCAACACTACCACAATGAAATACCGTAGGGGTATTTTGGCATTATTAAAAATTACATCTGCAAGAACTAAATAGATCTTTATCAATAGGTCAATAGTTGCTTAGTGGATACATTAAAATTTTATGTATCCAGGACGTCATAGACTTAGAATCTGTGGATCTTTGCTCTACTTCCTGTTCTCGTTGGATTGGGGATTTAGAGTTAGGGTCGCTTATTCGAAGGTCTATCCTGTCCCGAATACATATAATTAGTATGCACTAAACGATTTGTTGAAGTACCTGATAAAGATCATCGTATAATTAGCAAATTAGTACGTTTGCTTAATCATTTCTTATATCCCCATTTCTCGCGAAGATATCATGGCTGGATTCCACCCACACGACGACCCGTACTACCCTAACCACTACAATACCAAATGGCTCGGAGAGGAGCCAGAGAATGACTACCCAACCCCTGTAGATGGTCACCAAGCTGAAGGCTATGCTGATGGTTCTGACTCCGACCCTGAGGTGGAGAACTTAACCCCGATGACTCTTGTTCCGAATCCCAACCCTTGACCGGCTTTCAAGGCCCGATGCCTCCTTGGGTAGAGTGCTTGGAAACTTGGAGCAAAGAACAAGACCAACATATGTCGTTTAATAGAGAACGAAGCTTCTACAACATAAACGAAGGAAACTCAGCAGATAAAATTTTTCCAATCCTAGTCTATAGAGTTGCCCGAAACGAGATTCAGGGTAGAACAACTCTCCATAGTATCGCAGAGGTTGATGCAAATAACGAAAATACATACGATCCGCACCAATCGCCTTGAGCACACTCGTGAAAAAAAAATCTAAGAGAGACCACAAAACCCACTAACTCGTGAAGTTCATTAATATGGACTTCCTTTATGAACTATATATAAGGAATTCTTAAATCGAAGAAAAATGCAAAAAAAAAAAAAAAAATCAAATTCTATAACAACTGACTTGTCTTTACTAGTAGAAACTTACCATCTGATCAATTTTCCTTTTTGCAAACTCATGACAGAACGATGCCACCAAGGAAAAGACCCAGACCTTCGGGCAGCACAGCGCCACCACCTCCAACGCCACCTCCCCAGTTTGATCCCGAAATGTTCCAAGCTGCAGTAACAGCAGCCGTGGTAGCTGCAATGTCACAAATTGGCACAAATAGCACTGGTGGTGCTGGATCTGGAGCCACAAACCCTAACCACGGGGATAGTGCAGGACGCACAAGGGAATGCACTTACAAGGACTTCACAAATGGCAAACCCGATTCCTTTGATGGAAGAGGGGGTGTCCTCGCACTAATTCAATGGTTCGAAAGGACCGAAGCAATCTTTGAGATTTGTGCTTGCCCCGAAGCGAGCAAAGTCAAGTACGCGACATTCACCTTCATCGGAAGAGCTCTCACTTGGTGGAACGGCAAAGTTAAGTCGCTTACGCTTGCAGTGGCTAACTCGTTAAGTTGGGAGGACTTAAAGAAGATGATGTTGAAGGAATATTGCCCAAGAGGTGAAGTGCAAAAGCTGGAGCAAGAACTATGGAATCTCCGAATGGCAGGATCCGACCTTACAACTTACACCAACCGATTTTGTGATCTAGCACTCCTTTGTCCCGCTATGGTCACCCCGGAAGACAAAAAGTTGGAGCGTTACCTCTGGGGATTGTCCCCCGAAATTCAAGATAGCGTGCTCGCCTCAAGACCAACTACCTTCGACAGCGCCAAGGAGTTAGCACAACAACTCATTGACCATCATGCCCACCATGACACTATGGCAACCACCCATACCCAAGCAAGAGGAGGGAACAACGAAAGAAAGTTTTGGGACAACAAGAAAGACCAATCAACCCAAGGCCTCGCTAAGAAGCAACAGATCCTTGCTGTTCATGCTGCCACAACCCTCACCACACCAACTCCCATGAAACCATACGCAGGAACACTTCCAAAATGCAACAAGTGTAACTTCCATCACACTGGGGCTTGCCGAAAGTTGCATTGCAAAAACTGCGACAGAGAGGGGCACACTGCTCGTTTCTGTAAGGCACCAGCACGACCCATCAACCAGGTACCCGGCTCTGGAGCAAGCCCAACCTGTTACGAGTGTGGAGAAACGGGACACTTTAAAAGGGAATGCCCAAGAACAAGAGATGCTGGTGGTGGCGGGAGGGTGTTTGCAATCACCGAGGGAGAAACCACTCCGGAACTGCCCGCAAATATCAGTACGTGTTTCTAACATCGACATTTAAATCCCGAATTTCTTTATATGATAAATCTAGCATCGATTAAAGCATGCATAGTAGTAATCATGTGACATCGGGCGAGTTATTCCTCGCCATAATCAAATTCTTGTACTACGAAAAGTCATCCCCATCCTTCCTCTAAATTCCTGGATCCCCATTCGAAGTGCAAATTTCGGGACGAAATTCCCTTTAACGGGGGGATGATGTGACAACCGTCATATTCGGGTCAATTTGTGACAATCGTCAATCTTGAGTCAAGTCAAGTCATCAAGTCAAGCCGGTCAACTCTATTAAACCTTGTGTATTAGGGTTAGTGTTATGTTCGCATTTGTATGAGTGTAGTCGATGAATCGATAAAGCAAGAACATATGAGTTTTTGATTCGCATTTGGATTGATGATTGAGGGATGATTCGTGAAGAAAAACGCGAAGTCAAGGACTATGAAATTGTTGTTTGCAAGAATTTAAAAAACTCGATTGTGGAGTAGTTGATGCTCATTTTGCGAAAGTAAAACAATCGAGTGTTCGCATCTATGAATCAATTTGAAGTCAATTGGGTTAATATTCGCATATGGGTTCAACATATGAAAATTTTGATTTCGCAAGTTTAGAGTTCAAGAACTAAACTGTGTTCGCATCTGGAATGAAAAATTTTGTGAATCGCATTTGATTAATTAGGTTAAAATGCGAAGGTGATTAATGCGAAGGGATGCGAAGGGCGTAAGAATGAAGATGCGAAGGTGATTAATGCGAAGGGATGCGAAGGGTGTAAGAATGAAGATGCGAATTTGCTATAAGTTTCAATCGATTTTGAAATTGAGTATTGTTCGCATTTGTATGAGTGTAGTTGATGAAATTGCAGAATTTAATGCGAAGGGATGCGAAGGGCGTAAGAATGAAGATGCGAAGGTGATTAATGCGAAGGGATGCGAAGGGTGTAAGAATGAAGATGCGAATTTGCTATAAGTTTCAATCGATTTTGAAATTTAGTATTGTTCGCATTTGTATGAGTGTAGTTGATGAAATTGCAGAATTTAATGCGAAGGGATGCGAAGGGTGTAAGAATGAAGATGCGAAGTATTTCACAGAAGAATGCGAATTGGGGAAGAAAACAGAAGATTTCAAATATTGTCCCTGGAGTTTCGCATTTTTGGAAATAAATACTCAACTTCGCAAATGGGGGTCATAAAATGATGAAATTGCAGAATTTTTAAAGAGATACACACACATAGACAATTATAAGCCATTGTTCTTGACTTTTGAGTCCAAAGACGTATGATCCGAACTTTAATTGTGCCTTGCAAGTTTAAAAAAAAAAAAAAAAAAAAATCAAAGTCACAAGCAACCACCCCACACCCACTCTATGACCAGCCATACCTCCCCACCTTACCTATGTCACTTCAATGTTCCCTTACACTCAAATTTCACTCACTCCCACGTTTTTGAGCTGGAACAATCAACCACACTCCTCATTTTCTCTCATTTCTCTCATTCCACTAAGTAACAAACATCACTTTTTCTCTCAAACTCTTCTACACAAATTTTCGAGATCCAAGGCTGGATTCAAGTGTTCTTCCACACTTAATTCTCGAAAACCTTCAAGGCATCTCCAAGTGTTCTTGAATTAAACACTTCCGTTCTTCATCAATCATCTACTGAAATCACTCAAGGTGAGTTCATACCCCTACATTTTCATGTTTTCTCAAGTTTTCAGGGGGAGAATACAAGTTAAAACACTAAGAACATAACTAAATTTCTCTAACAGCCTTCATCAGAAAAGTTCAACTCCATTCACGGACTGTTTTGGGCATCTTAAATATTTTTGTTTTCAAAACTGTACAAGGTGCAAATAGTTCAAGTTTTTAGCTTTAAAATGGCTACTTGCACATCTCCATACGATTTTTCTACAATTTATGGCGATTTTTACAAAACTGCCTATCACTTCAAACAACAATCCGGACCAGTCTGTGATTATGGACTTTTTCACCCAAGTTAGAGGTCATTATAAATTGTGATAAAAATTATGAGCAAACTAGACACATTTTGTGAACTCTCAGAATTTACGGATCTAGTTTTCGACTTCGTATGATTTTTCTATGATTTTTCCAAAACAGGGCAGAATTACTAAATTTTACCAACAACATGTAAATATCATAACACTTTGTATTATGTTGAGCAAAGTGTATAATCATAAGTTTTAATGTTTGAATGTGTTTCCTAGTTAGTTTATCATTATGAACTGAAACTAAGACATTCATATTAAATATTATCCATTCATTTTGGAACACGTAATATTTAACTATAAAAAGTATAGTTTGAAAATATTTATAACACTAATACATTTCCATAAAAGGATTCATACATATTACATACATTTTAGATAAACTATAATAGGTATAGTTTATGATACATCACTCTGCGCACTCGTACAAGAAGGGTACATTCATACAAGAAATATTTATATTCACACACATTTAACGTAAACTTGTTATCCTATATTGTGAGTTTCTCTATTTCTCTCTCTCTCTCTCTCTCCCCGTACGTCCGAGTGCGGGAATATAATTCCTGGTAGTTATACTCAGAATCTCCTTGAGGGAGAACGTGATACTTGTATATAGATCTATATTGGGATTGACACCCCACACCTTGCTGCTAGCTACAGTTGGACCTGCAGGTCTACGGGTGACAAATGTCATTTCATTTTTCGCGACACTGAGAACGTCGTGGCAGGTTCGCATAGTCATAGTATGATTATAACGGCTCACATAGGGAACAATCCATAAGTTTACGGGATTTTATTTTTAAAACCTAAATGAGTTTTATATCGATTTAAAATCACCTTTTATCTCTATGGGTACAAATACAAGTACCGGGTCTCTATACAAAAAGGGGTACAAATACAAAGTGCCGGGTCTCTATACAAAGCTATTATGATATTAAAACTACACATCCTCTAAAATTGTTAGACTTCAACTATAGTCGCTGAGCGTATATGTTGAGTCATATAAGAATTTAGTCTTGATTGGCCTAGAATTGGTGGTGCCCGCCTCATCTCCTGTTCCTCGTTGGGTTGTGGACCTAGGGCAGACCCACTATATTCAACGTTTTATCTAAGTTAAGCCTTATATAACTTTATATGTTGGACGATTATAGAGGAACTCTACGGATTTCTCTAGGGTTCATTACAGCATCATGTAGGATTATTTCTATTCATACTTAACTAAGAAAATATTGGATTTTCTGGAAATCAAACTAAATCGATTTTACAAGGAAAAACGGTTTCTACTTCAAACAAAACTCTTATGAACTCACCAACCTTTGTGTTGACACTCTTTAAAACTACTTGTATTCTCAGGAAATCAGTGAAACAGGAAAACTTCATCGCTTTGAGGATGGGACGCTAAACCGTCAACCATTTATTTTGTCATCATAATGTAATTGCTTTTGAAACATGTAAACATATACTTTGGTGTAACTTTTGCAATTATATTTATGGTGGTTGTTTTTACTTTGAGCACTATTATACACGTTGTTGTGATACTGTACATGAAGTCCTCCACCCCCAGACGTTTCCGCCATCCTTGGTTTGGGGGTGTGACAGTTGCTATCACTGAGGCTGTTGCCGCTGCAGCCACCGTAGTTGTTGTTGCTGTGAGGCCATAGATGGATGATTCATTATGGTACCAAGAGTTCAGCAACATGAAGCCACCCGAGTTTGATGAAACCCAAGATCTGATTGCTGCTATCAGATGGATCTCTGATGTTGAGGGATGTTTCTATAACTGCTATTGTCTTGAGAATCTGAGGGTTCGTTTTGCACTGAATCTGCTTTGTTTCGGAGCAAAGGACTGGTGGAAGTTTGTGATAGCTTACTACTCTATTCTATATAATATTGTGATGACTTGGGAGAGGTTTATAGATATGTTCAAATATGAGTTTGTACCCATAGTCAAGCAGGAAAAGTTGGCCCAGGAGTTCTTATCTCTCAAGCAGAAGACAGAGACGATGACTGAGATGCCCTGGTTGTTTGATGAGAGGGCCTTGTTTTCCCATGAGTAGGTATCCACAGAGCAAGCTTGTGTGAGTCAGCATTCGAGTATTCGGAGGTGGAATATTTGGGAGTTTTTGGCGAACACCACATATCATACATTGGCTGAGTTACAGACTAATTCTAGGATGAGAGATTTAGCTGGAGACATAGCCTAAGGAGAAGAGGGAGACCCATGGGAGAGATAAGAGGCTAGTACAGTTGCACCTGTCGCCTAAGTGACCCAATCTCGCTGATCAGAGAGCTAGAGGCCAGAAGGGATGAGGGACACATGGGACCCTATCAGTCTAGGTCAGCTTGCTACATGTGTGGCACGGAGGGGCATCTGGTTAGGGATTACCCCAAGGGATTTTGGTCTATTTGAAGACTATGGAATAGTTGAGGAGCATTTACAAGAGGTTCTTGGGATTTTGAGGTTAGAGAGGCTATATGGCAAGTTCTCCAAATGTGACTTCTAGTTACTCAAGGTTCAGTTTTTTGGACACCTCGTCCATTAGAACGGTATATTGGTCAACCCAACCAAGATAGAGGTTATGATGCAGTAGGAAGTTTCGAGATCTCGCTATGATGTTCAAAGCTTCTTCGGATTGGCAGGTTCTTAACGGAGATTAATCAGAGACTTTTCCAATATTGGTGTTCCTCTCACCAAGTTGATAAGGAGGGATGTTGCTTTTAGTTAGGGGCCTGAGTAGCAGGCATCAATTGAGACTCTTCTCTAGAGAATCTGTGAGGCACCAGTACTTACCCTCCCTAAGGGAGTTGAGGACTATGTGGTGTACTATGATCCATCTATTGCAGGATTAGATGTTTAGTTGATGTAGAGAGGGCATGTAGTAGCATACACTTCGAGCAGCTGAAGCCTCACGAAGTGAAGTATCCCACTCATGATCTGAAGTTAGGGTCGGTGGTTTTTACCCTCAAGATTTGGCGCCACTATCTCTATGGTGTTTGGTTTACCATCCACACATACCATAATAGTTTGAGATATCATATAGATCAGTCTAACCTGAATATGATGCAAAATAAGTAGTTCGATTTAGCGAAAGATTATGACTGTGAGATGTTGTATCATCTCGGTAAGGCCAATATGTTGTTCAACGCCTTGAGCTAGAGGGCGACAAGTGCCTCGATTTGGGATATGTGCATGAGGATGATCATGATGACTCCAGTCCTAGAGGTCATTAAGGAAGTTCACTCGGAGGCCATATATAAGGGAGTTCGGAAAAGTGAGCGGGTGATCGGTTAGAACTGAGTGTTTGATATCGATAGATGATGGAACTTGACTCTTCATGAGTGTGTATGGGTACCATATGCAGGTGGGGCCCGACGGATTTTGATGGAGGAGGCCCACAAATCAAGATTTTACATACACCGAGGGGTTTACAAGATGTACCTCGACCTGAAGCGTAAATATTGTTGGCCATTTATGAAGGGAGATGTGTCATGGTTTGTAGAGAGATGTTTGACCTACCAGAAGGTCAAGGTCGAGCACCAACGCCTCATGGCAAGTTATAGCCTCTGGAGGTTCCCTTATGGAACTGGGAGCAGATCAACATCGATTTCATTATAAAGTTACCAAGGACAGCGAGAGGTGTTGACACTATCTGGGTGATAGTGAATCATTTTAAGAAGATTGTTTACTTCTTAGAGATTGGTGAGAACTCTTTTGCAGAGAAGTTGGATGAGATTTATGTTCCAGAGGTGGGGGCTCGACGTGGGTGCTGGCGTTTTTTGTGTTTAACCAAGATGCACGCTTTACTTTCAGGTTCTAGAAGAGATTTTACGAGGAGTTGGGTACTCGGAAACACTTCAGTACCATATACCATCGACAGACAGACGAGAAAATTAAACAAACGATTTAGACGCTCGAGGATATGTTGTGTACCTATGTTATTGAGTTTGGTGGGAGTTGGGACTCCTATCTTCCATTGTTTGAGTTTTCTTATAACAACAGCCATCATGCCAGTATCAGTATGCCCCCATTCGATCTCCTTTATGGTTGGAGATATCGAACTCCTATTTGTTAGGGCAAGGTGGGACAGAGGGTCATGGGCAGCACAAACATAGCGCTCAGGATGACTGAGCTTGTATAGCAGGTTCGATAGAGATTATTGACATTGCAGAGCCTCCATAAGAGTTATACGGATCAACAACGCTCTGAGCTAGAGTTTCAGGTGGGAGATCTAGTGCTCATGAAATTGTAGACTTGGAAGGGTGTTATCCGCTTTAGGAAGCAAATAAATTTGGGCCCCGGGTTCATTGGTCTTTTCCAAGTTTTGGCCTGTGTGGGCAACGTATCCTACTGGTTGGAGTTATCGAAAGAGTTGAGACAGATTCATGATACCTTCAATGTTTCCCAGCTGAGGAAGAGTATAGTTGATGAGACAGCTGTGGTCCCTTTGGAGGACATTCAGGTAGATGATTGCCTGAACAATGTGGCCAAGCCTATGGCCATTTTGGATCGGAAAGTGAAGACCTTGAGGAACAAGGTAGTGAACTTGGTCAAAGGTTAGTCTAACATACACGTTCTGAAATTGTGTATTGTAATTATTAAAAGTGAATAAAATTGAGTGTTGAGTGTAACAACTAGTTTTTACTAGAAATGAAGTAAAACTATGTTTAGAATCACTCATAAAATATTGGAAGTCCTATGAGATTCTAATTAATAGCCAAATAGTGAAATTTAGCAAAAAAAAATATATAATTTGAAATAAGTAAAATTTTATTATTTGATGTTGTAAATCATCTCGTTAGAAACTTGTACACGAAAACCTCGTCAAAATCTGAATTATAATGAAGAAGTTATGACCAACCGAAGATCCGCGACAAAACCGGCACGACACCGAATGATGTAAAAAGATGAGTTTTTGATAAACTACTTTTTATCCTTAGAAATCTAAATGAAAGTTGTAGTATTATTTAAACCGAGAAATTCGATAAAAAGAACGCCAAAATCTGACTTCGTATGATGAAGTTATGATTTTTCGAAATTTCAACTTAGCAGTAGACAACTAAAAACTCGAATTTTAGATTGAGCGATATTTTACCGATACATCCTAAACGAGAATCGAAGGTCTCGTCATATGTAGTACAACGATAAAAAGTTTGACGAAAACGGATGACGGATGAAGAAGTTATGAATTTTTAACGGATTTTCCCGTCCCGGTCTATTAAAAATAATAATATTAAAATAAAAATAAAAATTAGCCAAGAAAGTCTAAACGAAAGTTGTAGAGCGTAATTTTAGCTACGCGTGCACATAAAGAACGTCAAAAATGGAGCTTGTATGCGAAAGTTATGGGTTTAAGAAGTTCAGGGCCCGAAAACCAAGAAAACTCACATGAACATTACCGACCACGTCACCTTCTCACGAAGCAGCAGCGTCACCGGAGACGTGGCCGAATCCGAACTCAGCGAGTGTTGCAAACAGATTCGCCGAGGCCGAGGTCCAGTAGGAAGGGGACACGTCTCGCGTCGGTGGTCAGTTCGACACGAGACATGTCTCGCCTACCCGCTTCGCACCCGGTGCCACGTCCGAGCTTCGCTTAAGCCGCATCACCGAGACGTGGGCTCGCCTGATTGGTCCGAAGCTCACAGGTGCCACGTCTTCTCCCCTCCTCTCGCTTCGTGACCTTCGCTCTAGCAGCCACGTGCTCGCTTCTCAACCACAGATCCGAACCTCGCCCTATAAATAGGAGGGTGCGAACCCTCCCGGCTAGAATTGGAAAATTTCCATTTTTGGCCCCTTTTTCCATATTTTCACTATTTTGACTTTTCCCGAAGCCTCGGTATCAATTTTAGCACCCGAAACATGTCCAGAGACCCCCGAGAAGCCCGAAAATTTTATCTTTTCGGTTTTGAAGCCCTACCTTCGCAAAGCCCGGTTTTCAATTAAGCTCCCGGTTTTCAACATTGAAAGTCATATTTAAAGCCGAAATGCTGTCCAAATTACTATTTTAACCCCCGGTTAAGTTAAGGTGAGTTCAATATATAGGAACAATTGTATGTTATGTGTTATATGTGCTATGTGCTTTTTAGTATTATCATTCTCAGTTATTTTCTCGTGTTATTCGCTATGTTTATAGCAATTGTAATACCTTTGACCATGTGATCAGTGAAAGCAATTAGATTCACATTGGTACTGGTACGTAGCCTCTGGCCATGTAGAGCATGTCTCCCTATGAGAATGACTTCTATTCTATGGAATTGGTAAATGGTTAGACAGCGCTATAAGCCTAAAATCTACCAAAATGTTAATCAGAAATTATATGTCTTATGTGCCTATTGGGCGAAATATTTATTGATACATATCAAGTATTGAAATCGTTATGTCTCATTGAAAAGTAAATCTTTGAATAATGTCTTTGATTGATAAGAACTCTTGTCACATGATTTCACATATGTCTTCTTGTTCCTCTCTGCTTTTGTCATATTGGTATATGTAAGGCATAAGATTATATTGTATCTATCTATTGAATTCACTAAGCGTTATCGCTTATTCCTCTCAATATTTAACAATTGCAGGTGATGAGTATTCCAATATAGCTTTATACTGCTGAATGATTTAGAATAGTTAATACTATTTCTTTGTATTTTTAATGTTCATGTATGTATATGAATAATAGATTCCTGGGTAGACATGAAATGTAATAAAACTTAGTCGGTTTGTATCCAATCCTTTGTAATCACTTTATCAATATAAAATATTGTTTTATAAATATGCATGTAGCATGTTTTGAGGAAGTAACTTAAGAAATCTTTTGAAATAGTATGAAAGTTTGGGTCTTTCATAAATACGAAAGTTAGGGTCTTTCAATCATGGTATCACAGTAATGGTTTAAGTGAACTAAATATCACGGATTGATATTTAGACTTAAACTGTTGGAAGCTCAATATATGAGCTGATTCATAATAAGTATATGGGTACAAACCATAGGAAATATTTAAGTGGGGGATTGGGTAGTGATAAACCCTAGTCTTCTAAGATATTAAGTTACTTCAGAATTTTAAGAAAATTAATTTAAGTGAACTAGAAATTTTAAGAATTTCTAAACTTAAACAAGAATTATTAAGTAAAGATGATACGATATATTTTTGGTTGAATACCTAATGGAGGCATGCACTAGAATATTAAGAGGAGATATGCCTTATATTCTATTATGTGCTAAATGATAAATAAATATAGAGAGAAGATATGCCTTATATTCTATTATGTGAGAAAGCTTAAGGTCTGTTGCCGACCATGGTTTAGAAAATTTTAAGAATTTTCATAAAAGGATTTTTCGGAGTGAGAAAGAGACTTATGATAGTTGACATCAATAAGTTTATAAATAAACGATCACGAGATATCGTAAAATAATAAATATGAATTGTTATCGTAATAAGTGTATAATTACCAATAGAGCGGTAATATACATTTAAAGTATGTTTGATATATAATAACATCTTTGGAAGAAAGATGTGCATTTGAAACACGTTTGGACAAGATAAATGTGTTGGTACAAATCCACGAAGTTGTTCTACTGTTGTTCAGATTGAAGCAATGATTGTTTAGAAAGTTGAAAGAACCGAAGATGGCGATAAGTACTTCGATAATATCTCAATTGATGTGGTACAAGATTAGAAGAATTAAATAAAGATCAAAAGAAAGGCTAATGAAGTTTTCAGACTCAATAGGCCAAGACTTTGTGATATAAAGTTCCATTGTGTGTTAAGCCGACTTTAACATACAAGATTGGGATGGTGAATTAAGTCATTTAGTCATAAATGGTTAAGCAACTTACTTTTTTAAGTAAGGTAGAATGCTTAATTGAACAAGAAATACACCCATAGTATCGTAGGGGAAGAAATGTTGTAGTCAGGAATGACTGAGAACCAAGTTGAAGCTAGTAAAGCTAGCTGAGATTCAGCTAAGATGCAGACTTCTTAAGATAGACTCCTATGAAATAGACTTAGACTTACTCAGATACAAGAATAACGATATCAAGGAAGAATAATGAAATGAACAAAAGTGCATGATGGATTGCATGAGTTAGAAGATGATGCAGGTAGTAGAAGACCGTTTATCTCCATGCTGCTAAAGTAAATTTTGGAATAATGTGTCTTGTAGAGTAGACACTACTCAAGAAAGAATTAATATAAAGAAATGGAAGTAAATTTCTATCGACCTATGGAAAAGTATTAGGATATATTAAATCGAGCATATGCATGAGAAGAATCCTAGAAGGCGAGTATAAGTAGTCCAATATATGCTTGATAGAAACATGAAAACCCTAGTTGAGTCTCGGTGAAATTGTTGTATGTATTTGTTTAAACACGTTCATGTGTGATAAGTTGCCTTGTGAAAACTTTTGAATGGTGACTTGGGAACTACGAGACAATACTTGGGACGAGTATGAGTAGGTGTGAATAGTAGTAGAGGCCTATACTACTGGAAGCACAGGACTCACACTTGGATCAAGAAAAGTCACAAGGTTACCAAGAAGCTAGTAAATGATTTCGTTTTATTCATATGTGTCGTTACCTTAGTTTCGGTAATGACTAAGAAGATAATTATCGTTAAAATCTTCATGTCATAAAGAATCGAGTCCGATTAGTATGAATCCATGAAAGGAGTTAATTGGTTCAGAGAACCATGTCTTATATAGTGACAAAACATCAGTAGGAATACTGAAGAAGTAAATGGTCGAGATAGTCTTCATTAAAGAATTGAGCAATCATTAGCCAGAGATGTGACTTGTTATGTTGTGTTACTGGCCACATGAAATGTATCCGCCCTACACTTACTAATCAAATGGTGGGGAGTCAAGTTGTCGTTCAACAATCGAAGATTAATCCAACTAAAAAGGAGGAGGTGCCAAAAGGTAAAAGACATGTAGGTACGAAAGCACGAATTAGAGATACGTGGTGCTATTCTTTCTGTTTCAAAGCATCTACGTATTGATCAAACTCTATTTGTTTTCGTTATTCTATCAGCTCGATTTATTCGATCTGATTCCAATACAAGAGTTTGGATCATTATGTGTCTTGTGCGAGATAAAATCAAAGGTCATTTGAATATGACCATTCGAGTTGTCATTATAGCAAAAATAAAGACCTTATCTTGGGTTTAGATTATAAACCAAGAAGGAGTCGAAATCTACAATGAGAATTGAGTTTTAACTCAAAGATTACGATCGAATGTTCAATAGATAATGAAGAGCGGGTGCAAATTTCAACACCGCCAGTAATTAGGAAGTTTGAATAATTTGACAATTGTTTGGCAAACTAAAAGCTAAATATCGTACATTTTAGATTACCACAAAGGGAGTAAGTTAAAACTCGAATGTTGTGACTAGTAATATTCTCGTAAACTCTAGATCTACTCACATCTTATTTGATTTCAATGCCTCAGATTCTTTCGTGTCTCATAAATTTGCATATTCTTTTCAAATTGCTTGTTACACAGTTGTCCAATCATTTCATATAGATAACATAGGAAATATATCATTACTTGTTGATAAAGCCTATAGAGTTAGTGTTATATGAATTGAAAGTTATAATCTTCCTGCTAATCTAATTCCTATCTTTGATATTATTCTCTACATGGATTAGTTGTTAAAGAACCATGCAAAGCTCTTGATCTAGAAAGAGATGATATGCATCCCTATCGAAAGGAAAGATCCTATTTATGTCTATGATGAAAGTAATAAATTCTTTCTTAAAAACTCGTAAATTATGTCGAAGGGATATTCTACTTATCCGAATTATACAGTTAACACCTTGAAAAAGGAGAAGAAAAACTGTGAATGATAACCTTTGAATAATTATCGACCGGCTGATGAAGAGTATATATATTCTTGCCACATGTAAAACGACTCCATTGGAGAAATATGCGTAAGTTACTTAGTCGAAATAGTGGCAAGTCATGATGCGCCACTATACATTATTTCCGACTGTGATAATCGTTTCACTCCTCACTTTTGGGTGAGAATGAAACATGAATTAGGATCTCGAGTTGCTCTTAGTACAACTTATCATCCTCAGACAAATGGTCAAAAGAAGAGAGCAATCCAAACAATATATATATATATATATATATATATATATATATATATATATATATATATATTGAAGGTATATAAAGTACTGTATGAGCGTAAATGTGATACTCAAATATGTTGACGTGACGTAAGATGGAAGATCTTTAGAGGATCTGAAATGATTCAAGACATCACTAACAAGATATAAATTTTCAGAGAAAGAATGAAAGCGGCTCAGGATCGATAAATTCCCTATGCAGAAAAGAGAAGACGACCCGTAGAATTCCGGGTGGATGATTTAGTAATACTGAAGGTATTTCATGAAAAGACGTTATACTACTTTGGAAGAAAGAACGGTTGGTAAGCAAGCATACTACTTGGAAATTGCCTGAAGATTTGACAGATATTCATGAAGTGTTTCATGTGAGCTATCTGTGTAAAGGTTAAGCATATATGATGAAATGGTTCTATTATCCGAGGTGAAACTGGATAATAAGTAGAAGAGATTGTAAATGAAAGAACGACTAATCTACGTAATAAAGAACTGAAGTTGGTGCTTCTCAAATGGAAACACCATCGAGGCCCAAATTATACTTGAAAAAAATAAAAAAATAAATAAATAAATAAATAAATAATAAATAATAATGAAATAAGAGTGAAGTATCCCTAATTGTTTAAATCGATATGATTTCGGGGACGAAATCCTCAAAAGGAGGAGGTATTTGTAACATACACGTTTTGAAATTGTGTGTTGTAATTATTAAAAGTGAATAAAATTGAGTGTTGAGTTCTAACAGCTAGTTTTTACTAGAAATAAAGTAAAACTATGTTTAGAATCACTCATAAAGTATTGGAAGTCTTATGAGATTCCAATTAATAGCCAAATAGAGAAATTTAGCAAAAAAAAATATAAAATTTGAAATAAGTAAAATTTTATTATTTGATGTTGTAAATCATCTCATTATAAACTTGTACACGAAAACCTCATCGAAATCCGAGTTATAACGAAGAAGTTATGACCAACCGAAGATCCACGACAAAACCGACACGGCGCCGAATGACGTAAAAAGGTGAGTTTTTGATAAACTAATTTTTAGCCTTAGAAATCTAAATGAAATTCGTAGTATTCGTTAAACCGAGAAACTCGATAAAAAGAACGCCAAAATCTGACTTCGTATGAGGAAGTTATGATTTTTCGAAGTTTCAACTTAGCAGTAGACAACTAAAAACTCGAATTTTAGATCGAGCGATATTTTCCCAATACATCCTAAACGAGAATCGACGGTCTCATCATATGTAGTACAACGGTCAAAAGTCTGACGAAAACGGATGTCGGATGAAGAAGTTATGAATTTTTAACGGATTTTCCTCTCCCGGTCAGTTAAAAATAATAATATTAAATTTAAAATCAAAATTAACCGACGAAGTCTAAACGAAAGTTGTAGTGCGTAATTTTAGCTACGCGTGTATATAAAAAAGGTCAAAAATGGAGCTCGTATACGAAAGTTATGGGTTTTAGAAGTTCGGGGCTTGAAAACCGAGAAAACTCGCATGAACAGTACCGGCCACGTCACCTTCGCACGAAGCAGCAGCGTCACCGGAGACGTGGCCGAATCCGAACTCAGCAAGTGTTGCAAGTACATTCGTCGAGGCCGAGGTCCAGCAGGAAGGGACACATCTCGCATCGGTGGCCAGTCCGACGCGAGACACGTCTCACCTACCCGCTCCGCACCCGGTGCCACGTCCGAGCTTCGCTTAAGCCGCGTGACTGAGACGTGGCCTCGCCTGATTGGTCCGAAGCTCGCAGGTGCCATGTCTTCTCCCCTCCTCTCGCTTCGTGGCCTTCGTTCCAGTAGCCACGTGCTAGCTTCTCAACTACAGATCCGAACCTCGCCCCTATGAATAGGAGGGTGCGAACCCTCCCGGCTAGAATTGGAAAATTTCCATTTTTGGCCCCTTTTTCCATATTTTCAGTATTTTGACTTTTCCCGAAGCCTCGGTATCAATTTTAGCACCCGAAATACGTCCAGAGACCCCCGAGAAGCCCGAAAATTTTATCTTTTCGGTTTTGAAGCCCTACCTTCGCAAAGCCCGGTTTTCAATTAAGCTCCCGGTTTTCAACATTGAAAGTCATATTTAAAGCCGAAATGCTGTCCAAATTACTATTTTAACCCCCAGTTAACTTAAGGTGAGTTCAATATATAGGAACAATTGTATGTTATGTGTTATATGTGCTATGTGCTTTTCAGTATTATCATTCTCAGTTATTTTCTCGTGTTATTCGCTATGTTTATAGCAATTGTAATACCTTTGACCATGTGATCAGTGAAAGCAATTAGATTCACATTGGTACTGGTACGTAGCCTCTGGCCATGTAGAGCATGTCTCCCTATGAGAATGACTTCTATTCTATGGAATTGGTAAATGGTTAGACAGCGCTATAAGCCTAAAATCTACCAAAATGTTAATCAGAAATTATATGTCTTATGTGCCTATTGGGCGAAATATTTATTGATACATATCAAGTATTGAAATCGTTATGTCTCATTGAAAAGTAAATCTTTGAATAATGTCTTTGATTGATAAGAACTCTTGTCACATGATTTCACATATGTCTTCTTGTTCCTCTCTGCTTTTGTCATATTGGTATATGTAAGGCATAAGATTATATTGTATCTATCTATTGAATTCACTAAGCGTTATCGCTTATTCTTCTCAATATTTAATAATTGCAGGTGATGAGTATTCCAATATAGCTTTATACTGCTGAAAGATTTAGAATAGTTAATAGTATTTCTTTGTATTTTTAATGTTCATGTATGTATATGAATAATAGATTCCTGGGTAGACATGAAATGTAATAAAACTTAGTCGGTTTGTATCCAATCCTTTGTAATCACTTTATCAATATAAAATATTGTTTTATAAATATGCATGTAGCATGTTTTGAGGAAGTAACTTTAGAAATCTTTTGAAATAGTATGAAAGTTTGGGTCTTTCATAAATATGAAATTTAGGGTCTTTCAGTTAGTGGTCGTGGGAACTTGAGTCCGAGATGCGTGAGCAGTATCCTGAGCTTTTTCCTAAGGATGACTTCTAAGATGAAGTCTGATTCTATGGGGGAGATTTGTAACATCCCGAAATCAGGTATTTTTATTAACTCCTGAACTTTATCAAAAGTAGCACATTGTCACACCCCGAAAACCGAAGGCGGAAACATTTCCGGGGTTGACTCCACGTTGAGTATCAAATCCAATGTACATAGTAAGTAAAGTAAATCAACCATTACATTACATATATGAATGTTTTACAGTTGTTTCAAAAGCATAAGTTATACAAGTGATACATAGTATATATGAACAACACGAAACGAGTCTTCTGAGAACTCCGTCTTCGCACAAAATGATCTTCGGGTACCTGTCTAACACGGACCTGAGAATACAAGCGGTTTGAAAATCAGCATAAAGCTGGTGAGTTCATAAGCGGTTAGTTTTTCTGAAAATGTACGAGTTCCTTTGTTTTCTTGAAAAAGTGGTTATCGAAGAAAATCCCATATTATCTTAATAGTTAAGTTACCAAACCCAGGTTGTATCGTAAAAGATGTACAGTGAGAACGTGATTGTTCTTATGATTTGTAGAATTTAGTTATTTAACTTATTGCACTTTTCTAGTTACAAACTACTGTTACTCAGGAAAATCATATATTTTCCTATGTGTGTAAGGGTGGACTATTACTGATTCCGATTATGTTCATTATTATCCATAGGAAAACCCCATGTTTTCCTGTATATGTGTGTGTACCATTACCAATTCTGATTATGTTCATTATTCTCCCCAGGAAAACCCCATGTTTCCCTAACTGTGTGTGTGTGTGCCTGTCATTCTTGAATATACATTAGCTTTACTACGCACATAAAGCTAGCAATTGAGTCTAAAACGTTAATAATCTAGATTGTGAGTCCTTAACCATACTCAGAATGAATATGACTCGGACCATGGCCAGTATCGTTTTTATGACTTTTGTCACCCTTGAACCATTCGGTTCGGCTGTAGCTAGCAGCCAGGTGTGGGATTGTTAGTCCCGTATAGATCTATACACTCAAGCCACGCTCTCCTACAAACGGAGATTCTGGTTACAGGGTTAGTCCTCCACTATCTCGAGCCATGGAAGTGTTACAAGGACGTGTCTCCAATCATTAAGATTAGTCTTTACTTTTTGACTAGGAAAGTAGTATTTACGACTGACTATATTCTACGTACCTATCCTTTACACTCGAGCCTAGGTGTTTTATTAAGGACATTACACTCGAGCCTAGGTGTTATTTAATGATGGTTGTCCTTTTACACTCGAACCTAGGCGTATTATTAAGGACATTACACTCGAACCTAGGTTTTATTTAATGATTATGGTCCTTTACACTCTATCCTAGGTGTATTATTAAGGACATTACAGTGATTTGTGTGTTATGATGGTATTTATCTATCACACTCGAGCCTAGGTGTATTGTTAAGGACGTACAGATGTTTTATGTTTTCTAATGGAGTCTGACTTTTACACTCGAACCTTAGTGTTTTATTACAGACATTACAATGGTTTATGTATTCTATCAGTTTAAGTGTGAACAATCAAATGCAAAGTACACAATATAACAGTGTATAATAAGAATTGAAAATCGGGTTAAAAACAAACAACTTTGCAAGTTAAAACAGTTTGTTTAAAAGGTTTTCAATTCTTAAAATGTACAATTATGAAACCATTTAACTAAAATCATGTGATTGAGTACAAGACATTCTTGTACTTTTGCTTGTATTCCCCCTGAAAACATTGAAAAAACATTGAAAAAGGGTAGTGGTATGAACTCACCGGACGCGGAAGTGTGTCGATTTCGGATGCTAAACGTCGAATCGAGGCCTGATAAGACGTGAGCTTCCTATGTAAAATGGAATGGCATACAAATATATCTAATTAGATTTACGAATTCTAATTAGATGTGCAGTTACACTCCAACGTACTAAAACACCTCAAAACGGGTGTTTGGGGTGACCCGGGTGACATCTACGGACGGGAATTGAAGTGTGCGACTTGACATTTGAGTTTACTCCCCAAGAGTAAACTTCCTAATTGATTTTATGGCCTAAACACCCATTCCCCATGAGTTTACGGCCGTAAACTCATGGTGGGGGTGGTTTATGGTGTTTAATGGGTCACATAGGGTCAATACCACTTGGAAATGCTTGGATTAATTTTACCTAAGGCTTGGGATGGATTAAATTCACCAAATGCAACACTTAAAGGAGTTTACGGCCTAGGCATGGTGTCTATGGCCGTAAACTCTCATATCTCTTAGAATAAGTGTTGTTAAGGTCCTAAAATTAATCACATGTGATTCTAAAAATTCTAACAAGCCTAGAAATCAATTTTGGGCACCATTTGATATCCTTTTAGGAGTTTACGGCCATGGGGTATGTTCTATGGCGGTAAACTCTCAAATGTAGGGTTTTGATGTGTTTAAGGTCTTTAAACTATTTTTGGTAGACCTTATGATTTATTCCAAGGCTTTTGGTGGTGTTGGATGGCTTTCTAGCACTTTGAAATTGAGTTTACACCCAATATTGAGGGGTTTACGGCCCAAGTTCATGCCTTGGCCGTAAACTCACATAAGTCCCTCAAAATTTATGTTTAAGGTGTTGTAGGTCCATTTCCAATATTCTAAAAACCATATCTAAGTCTTGTTTGTGTCTTGGAAGGGTTAAATGGCTAAAAACCCCTTTAAATATTTGTTTACGGCCTAGGCACCTTCCAGGGCCGTAAACTCTTATACAAGGCTTTAAATCTTGGTTTGAGGCATTCTAATTCCATTTCATACAGTCCTCTAGCCATAACCAAAGTCCAATTGAGGTTTAGAAGGGTTTTGTTGCTCCAAAAACCCCTTTTATATGAGTTTACGGCCTAGGATTGTTCTAGGGCCGTAAACTCATGATAATGGTCCTATCCCATGGTTTGAACTCGAATTTGAGGGCTAAAGATGTTGCATAACAAATTAGGGAAGGTACCTTGGTGATTTGAAGCCTTAAACTTGAGATTTGACCCTTAAATCTAGTTTGAGGAGAGAGGTTGGAGTGATAGTTGTAAAATGGAGAAAAAGCTTCAAAATGGAGACTTGGATCACTTTAAATAGTGTCCAAGTTCGGGACACGGTAGAATTCTACCCGATACCGGCATTAGACGGGGCTTTTGGTCGCACCCGGCTAATTTGCCGTAACCTGATATGGCTGATTCTAGAAATGTTCCGATCATTAATATGAGACGTTAGAATGAGTTCTAAGGGTATTAATACACTTATTAAGTCATAAAATAAAATTCACATTAACGACTTAATAAAAGGTCGGAAACGGAAACGAAATCGAAAACGGTGATTGGATGATCGGAACGGGTCGCGAGAAGGGTTACATTTAGGGATATGAATTTCGGGTTGTTACATTATCCCCCCGTTAGAGGGAATTTCATCCTGAAATTCAAAGATTCGAACACCGATCACGAAGTGAAAAGAGATATAAGGATGAATCTACTGCTTCGGGTCTTCAAGCCCTAAGTGAAATCGGGTCTCCGCTTGACATTCTAGCGAACCCTCTTTATCAGGATGTGGCTTTGTTTCGCATGGTTAACCACTCAATCTACAATCTCAATTGATTCATACATGAAGGTTCGGATTTTTATGGGTTTTCATCTCCTCAAAAGAATTTACTAGGGTTTCGTCAGGTCGGCAAGCGTTACGAATAAAGATGCAGAATACCAGATGGTTGCTACTGAGTCCTTAAGATAGCTCGGAGGGGGCTATGGAATCGATTCCTAACGAAGATCCTGAAGGGTCTAAGGTTCCACAAGTTAAGTTTTCCGCACTTCCCAAGACGTACTATGTCTTTCCAGGGTAAAACCTCCAACAAGTGAGTACGCTTTCACATGTCAGAGTAACTAAGGGTCCACTGGTTCTAAGGGAAACTTCTACGTGAGTCTACTATCGTAGCCGACGGGACCCAAAAAAAATCGACAGGTTCCATGGGTGTTCCCGGTGTCGACTAATTCTTTATTGCCTTAGCTTTTGGAAGGATCTACGAGTATGACTGCTTTGCCTATCTGCATGACCAAGAGAATGGTTCGACCGAAGGGCGCCACTACCTCCTCGTAGTGATCGTATCATGTCCTGATTGCTGACTTGCACACATCTTGCTTACTGAGGTTTGGTTACGAGGAAGTTATCGGGATTAGGTCGATGTGAGACTGAGCTATGCGTTCGGAAAGAATTCTCAAGAATTCTTTGGAAATAGAATTGGGGAAAGAATCGTAGACTACTCGTTTCTCGATGATTACTCGGACGAGGGATACATGGGAAAACTTTTTAAGCTTTGATGTACGAGGATCATGAAAGTCGAGTCGGAGGAAAGGTTAGAACGAACTGCTTTCTCAAAACTAGGAAAGACAGCATGAATGAGACTCGGTCATTACATGCTAAAGATTACATCAAAGCATTTCATAAAAAGCTTGTCAATAGATCGGATGGAAAAGAATAATCGCTCGGATTGAGAATACAATCTACGGACACGACACAAATGTTCTCATTCTCACACGATAACCATCTCGAAGGTACACATTTTTGGTTACTCGCAAACGACGGGGTTATAAAATGTTTAAATGGATGATTAACGAATTTCTTTCGGTGCTAAAATCGAAAAGAATCATAGGCATATAAATTTAACGCGGGGAAATATACCTGTGGCAACGACGGGATCGGTGATTGTCTCCTCTCATCCTATCGCTAGAACTCTTCCGGTGTTCCCAGGTGTTGTAGCCTTGGGGCAGTTTCGCTTGAGATGCCCCACTTCTCCACAACCATAGCAGGCCCGACCGATGCCCGCTTCGGAAGTTTCACTCGTTGATTGAGTTGGTGTCTTACATTTCTTCGCCATGTGACCCTTATGCCACATTTGTTGCCAATTACCTATATACATGGACCGGACGGAAGATGATGATAGTTGCACTTGCCACAACTAGGAAGGGTTCCAGCATACCTATTAGTAGATTTTCGGGTTGAGGACCCATCAACAGAAACAGTTGCAGAGGAAGTGACAACGTGAATTGTCACCGTTTGCTATCTCTTTGAAGACTCGTGTGATGTTTGGATTTTCTCTTTCTTCCCTAGTTTTCTTTTATCGCCTCTCCTCACCTTCAGCTCAGTAGTGGTAGCTGCCTCTTCAAGGTCATCACTGTGATCGATTAGGATTTGTGCTAAGCATTTGGTGCTATCGTACGTATCCGGCCTCGCAGCTATGACGTTTCCTTTCGTTGGATGAGTCAGCCCCCAGATAAATCTCTCTATCTTCTTACTTTCCGGGGTAACCATTCCCGGACAAAGTAGTGCCAAGTCGTCGAACCTGGAAGTATAAGCAACAATGTCGGAACCTTTCATCTTCAGGTTCCATAGTTCATGTTCTAACTTCTGCAATTCTCCCCGATGGCAGTACTCAGCCAGCAGAAGTTCCATCATGGCATCCCAACCCATTGCGTTGGCTACAGGTAAGGTTAGGGATTTGACTCGGCCGTTCCACCAAGTCAGAGCTTTGTCGAGAAAGGTGCAGGCGGCAAACTTCACCTTGTCTAAATCTGAACAAGCGCAGATTTCAAAGATAGATTCGATCTTTTCGAACCATCGGGTAAGGGAAATGACACCTCCAGTGCCATCAAAAGACGTGGGTTTGGCGTTCATGAAATCCTTATAGGAACCCTCTTTCCGGCGTCTCTGGCTATCTTTTGGGTTTTGGGGCTGGGGGCCACCTCCTGAGCCACCGGGATTCATTTGTGACATGGCTGCCACCATTGCGGCAGTCAGAACTGTTTGAAGTGATGCGAGATCAATGTGAGGAGGAGGTGGCGGAGGAGGATTGTTGTTGTTCTTCGAGTTGGGTCTCTTTCTTGGAGGCATCTTGATCTAAAAAGATCAGGAAAGAGAGGATCATAAGTCCTCTGAATTGAATCAAGAGATATGGAATAGGGGATATCTCATCAAGATAGATATAGCATTATACTAAGCCATAAAGCAGGAAAGAGTTATCAAGATAGAACATTTTATCGCTAGAGGAATGTTCAAGTAACATCGCGTATACGAGGATTTTCTACGAAGGATTGGCTCGAGAAATACTCCCATAGTATTTCATGGTTCGCTGTAGTGACGACTCGTTGTTTGAGATATTGGGTAAGTTTTAGGCATGCTGCGTACCACAGTCACTCCCGAGCACATGTTGGCCGTGTCTCGAATGAGTATAGTTGGCCAGGCTATATTGATCCTAGACATGACTACATAACTGCCCAGGTTTAACTGCAGTGTACAACACCCATTTACTTATGTTTGGTTCTACTTGTAGTAACGGATTTCGACGGTTCGGTATACTTGTATACTTTTGAAAATACTTATAGTTTTGAAGATACTTTTAATTCAGAGCACTTAGGCCCCTTAACGTTTATAGTTTTATACCATGTAAGGTTTGGTATACTTCATTCACTATAAACAAGGGCTCTAATACGAATCTGTCACACCCCGAAAATCAAAGGCGGAAATATCTCTGGGGTTGACTCCACGTTGAGTATCAAATCCAATGTACATAGTAAGTAAAGTAAATCAACCATTACATTACATATATGAAAGTTTTACATTTGTTTCAAAAGCATAAGTTATACAAGTGATACATAGTATATATGAACAACACGAAACGAGTCTTCTGAGAACTCCGTCTTCGCACAAAAGGATCTTCGGGTACCTGTCTAACACGGACATGAGAATACAAGTGGTTTTAAAATCAGCATAAAGCTGGTGAGTTCATAAGCGGTTAGTTTTTCTGAAAATGTACGAGTTCCTTTGTTTTCCTGAAAAACTGGTTATCCAAGAAAATCCCATATTTTCATAATAGTTAAGTTACCAAACCCAGGTTGTATAGTAAAAGATGTACAGTGAGAACGTGATTGTTCTTATGATTTGTAGAATTTAGTTATTTAACTTATTGCACCTTTCTAGTTACAAACTACTGTTACTCAGGAAAATCCTATATTTACCTATGTGTGTAAGTGTGGACTATTACTGATTCCGATTATGTTCATTATTATCCATAGGAAAACCCCATGTTTTCCTGTATGTGTGTGTGTACCATTACCAATTCTGATTATGTTCATTATTCTCCCCAGGAAAACCCCATGTTTCCCTGACTGTGTGTGTGTGTGTGTGCCTGTCATTCTTGGATATACATTAGCTTTACTACGCACATAAAGCTAGCAATTCAGTCTAAAACGTTAATAATCTAGATTGCGAGTCCTTAACCATACTCAGATTGGATATGACTCGGACCATGGCCATTATCCTTTTTATGACTTTTGTCACCCTTGAACCATTCGGTTCGGCTGTAGCTAGCAGCCAGGTGTAAACTTGACATTTGAGTTTACGGACGGGAATTGAAGTGTGGGACTTGACATTTGAGTTTGGGGTGACCCGGGTGTTTGAGTTTACGTACTAAAACACCTCAAAACGGGTGTTTGGGGTGACCCGGGTGACATCTACGAACGGGAATTGAAGTGTGGGACTTGACATTTGAGTTTACTCCCCAAGAGTGAACTACCTAATTGAGTTTATGGCCTAAACACCCATTCCCCATGAGTTTACGGTCGTAAACTCATGGTGGGGGTGGTTTATGGTGTTTAATGGGTCACATAGGGTCAATACCACTTGGAAATGCTTGGATTAATTTTACCTAAGGCTTGGGATGGATTAAATTCACCAAATGCAACACTTAAAGGATTTTACGGCCTAGGCATGGGGTCTATGGCCGTAAAGTCTCATATCTCTTAGAATAATTGTTGTTAAGGTCCCAAAATTAATCACATGTGATTCAAAAAATTCTAACAAGCCTAGAAATCAATTTTGGGCACCATTTGATATCCTTTTAGGAGTTTACGGCCATGGGGTATGTTCTATGGCGGTAAACTCTCAAATGTAGGGTTTTGATGTGTTTAAGGTCCTTAAACTATTTTTGGTAGACCTTATGATTTATTCCAAGGCTTTTGGTGGTGTTGGATGGCTTTCTAACACTTTGAAATTGAGTTTACACCCAATATTGAGGGGTTTACGGCCCAAGTTCATGCCTTGGCCGTAAACTCACATAAGTCCCTCAAAATTTATGTTTAAGGTGTTGTAGGTCCATTTCCAATATTCTAAAAACCATATCTAAGTCTTGTTTGTGTCTTGGAAGGGTTAAATGGCTAAAAACCCCTTTAAATATGTGTTTACGGCCTAGGCACCTTCCAGGGCCGTAAACTCTTATACAAGGCTTTAAATCTTGGTTTGAGGTATTCTAATTCCATTTCATAAAGTCCTCTAGCCATAACCAAAGTCCAATTGAGGTTTTGAAGGGTTTTGTTGCTCCAAAAACCCCTTTTATACGAGTTTACGGCCTAGGATTGTTCTAGGGCCGTAAACTCATGATAATGGTCCTATCCCATGGTTTGAACTCGAAATTGAGGGCTAAAGATGTTGCATAACAAATTATGGAAGGTACCTTGGTGATTTGAAACCTTAAACTTGAGATTTGACCCTTAAATCTAGTTTGAGGAGAGAGGTTGGAGTGATAGTTGTAAAATGGAGCAAAAGCTTCAAAATGGAGACTTGGATCACTTTAAATAGTGTCCAAGTTCGGGACACGGTAGAATTCTACCCGATACCGGCGTTAGACGGGGCTTTTGGTCGAACCCGACCAATTTGCCGTAACCCGATATGGCTGATTCTAGAAATGTTCCGATCATTAATATGAGACGTTAGAATGAGTTCTATGGGTATTAATACACTTATTAAGTCATAAAATAAAATTCACATTAACGACTTAATAAAAGGTCGGAAACGGAAACGAAATCGAAAACGGTGATTGGATGATCGGAACGGGTCCCGAGAAGGGTCACATTTAGGGATATGAATTTCGGGTTGTTACACACATTCGGTCCTTTGGAGTAAAAGGCTTGTAAATTTGGCCGTACGCAGGGCATACATAAGTGTACAAGGAGTGTACTCATACAACATGCAAGATCACGGATGACCAGCTAGTACACTGCACGTACGTGTGGTACACCGGGCTTACTAGCCCAACTTTCAAGTACTAATTTTAAGGGTTACCCCTATTTTAGGAATATTATGTCTTATTTTGAGCATCCTATTCAACCACCAAACCCTCCCTAAAACCCTAATCTCGATTTTTTTTGCTTGTGTGAGTTTTTTCAGGTTTTTGAGTGTTCTTGGTGCTTGTAGTGGAAGAATGAGACTTGAGAAGAAGGAGTGGGTTCTAGAAATCATGTAAATCCAGAAACCCTTCCTCTTTTTGCATCAATTCCACGTATAAAGTCTATACCTTGGACTTCTTGTAGCGAAGGTCTGATTGTACACAACCAATGGGAGATTTACTATTGGGACATGTGTATAAAATCTGATATTTGTAAAACTTGTTGTTTTGGGATAAGTATGTAATTGATAACTTGATTTATGACACCATGCCATTGGTAAATTAAAATGAAAATTCTGGGCTGAAATTTGAGGTGTTACAGAAAGTCTCTGGCAAGAAAGTTGAATGTGATGAAGATGCAACATATGTTGAAGAAGTATTCCCGTCCAACTTAGATGACGAAGTGGTTGCATATTACTCTAATAAGAAGGTCAATAAGTCTTTCATGAAGCCATTCAGTGGAACATTCAAAAAATAGTTATGAGAGTAAGGCAATGTTGATGTCTAGTAAAGGTGTGAAGGAAGTTGCGAAAGTTGAAAAGAAAAAAGTTGAGAATTCAAGTGAGAAGAAGAAATAGATAAAATTGAAAGGTGATTATGGTTATAGCTATAACTATTGCAATGGAAAAAAAATCTTTTGATAAAAGACTGTATATTAAGGAAGAAAGAAGAAAAAAGGGACAAATTGAAGAATGAAGACTATTACATACGAACGTTGGAATAAATTCGTTTTCAAACTGAAAGCATTTCATTGACGACAAAGGGTAATGAAGATGATGAAGGAACTTATCAAATCTGGTCTCCAGGATTAGATGATGATGAAATGTGTCATCCTACTCAAGGCGTTTTGTTTGCAAAGCTTGAGGAGCATGATACAAAGGAGATAGGTTCAAATGCTGAGAATGAAGAAGAAAGGGTGTCAGGAAGGTGTTTCGTTTTTACTGATGCAATAAAATCACCAATGATAGAAAATGTACATGATCTTCTTATTTAATTGAATAGTCCTTCTACTTCTTATCATGATGTTTTGTCTAATTTTGAAAATACTTGTTCTTATCTTAATGACATGTTAATTTCCATGAGTAGTGAGGTAGAAAATTCTGAGGTGTCTTTGTATGATGCTCGAAATAAGCTTGAAGAGAAGAAATATAGAATTGAAAGTTTGTAGCTTTATATTACAAATATTACATGTGATGGGGAATCACTTAGGATGTATAATATGATGATAGTTAAACAACATAGCATCTATTATAATTTGGCTAAAAGACTTTATGGAAGTTGATAGAATTCTATCATTCAACAAACATTTGTGATGAACAACACAGGAAATTGCTTTATTTTGCTTTTGGCGTGTTTGGCACGGAGCTTTTAGAAGCGTTTGCGAGCTTCTAGCTTTTAGCTTTTGACAAAACGCTATAGTTTAAACAAAAATCTTCGTTTGGCAGTACGAGCGTTTAGCTTTTAGTTTTCACAAAACGCTCCGATTTTAAAAGCTACTTCATGTAGCTTTTAACAAAACGCTCCGGAACTTTTGAAATCAATTTCCATAATTACCCTTAAAAAAAATATATATATATATATATATATATATATATATTTTACTTTTAATTAATTGTCCTTTTATGTAATTTTATATATTTCAAAAGCTTCCAACTACTTTTGCCAAACATTCATATAACAAATAAAAGCTACAGCTTCCCACTACCAGCTACCAGCTACACACTACCAGCTACCCGCTACCAGCTAACCGCTACCCGCTTCCAGCTTACAGTTACTTTTGCCAAACTCGCCCTTTCTTTCAAAAGGAAACAAATAGATGAGACTACTTATTATTGTGAACGTAAAATATTTGAGTATGATAAAGTACCGAATGATTCATTTGCATATGGTATTGTTGATATCAATAAATTTTTGAATGTTGAAGATCTTGTGAATATTGTGAATGAGAAAATAACCGAAAATGAACAAATTAAGATTTTGAATATGATTGAGAAGTCAACATTATGTACTCAAAATTTTTTGTTGATATCGAATATGATTATGATAATATTACTAAAAATGAAGAAGATGAATGTTTTAATTGATCACGATAATTAGTCATTAATGCCACTTTATTGGCTAAAAGAAAAGACAATGATGATTCAATTACGAAATTAAACAATGATCAATCTTCGACAACTAAAAACTGTAATTCTGAAGATTTTGTTATTGTTGAGGATTATATAAGTGATGATGATGTAGTTTTGACTGATAAAATTATTCCACGAACTGTTGAACATTATGTTTTTGAAGACTCAAAGGAATACACAAAAGTGTTCAAAGACAAAGGAACACATTACCTTGTACCAAATCTAGTGGTTTATCAAAGGTTCAAAGATACTTATAATGTTTTTTTAACCAAATCAAGTCTTCATTACTAAAGGAACTGGTGATAATCTTGTAGCTAAATTGAACAAGTTGGTAAAAGATGATAACTCAAAAGTTATTGATTAAATTTTTTACTCAAAATCAAAACATTGTCCAAATTGATTTAAATAACAATTCAAAACATTTTCAATGACAAAGTGTTACAAAACGAGTTTGGGCAATAAAACAACAAAATCTTGTGATGAAATAAAACAACAAAATCTTGTGATGAAACTAAAAATGAATAAAAATGTAAGGAATCATTGCCAAATGATATCAAACATCAAAAGGGAACATCACAACCTTTCAAAAAAGCTGCTGAAAAATTGGTTTCAGAAAAAGAATTTCGAAAGCAAAATCACAAAATAAAGAGTATTGGAAAAAATACAAAATATTTTCATAAACAAAAGGATTTTAACCAAAAATATAAGGCATCAGAAAATAAGTTTTCACAAACTGCAAAGAATATTCAACATAAATTTTCTCAAAAAGCAAAATGATTTTCAACGATGTCCAAAAAAAAATTTTGTGACACGGTTAAAACATTTTTTAAAAACAAAATGCTTCTGAAGGAAGTTTTCAAACTCGTGGACAAAGTAATTATGATTAAAATAAAAAAGGTTTCCAAAAAGATACTCGTTTTGGTTATCAAAGTTGATATAATAATCATTTTCTTTGACATTTGAAAAATTCATCATCCACAAGACATTTTGAGAAAATGGAATTTGTTGGAAAGAAAAATGCTCCTTTCAAACCTGAATATCTAAACTTTCCTAATCCTTATTTAAAGAAAAAGTTGAAAGTTTCATTTATCAAAGGCAAAAATGATATGAATAATATCAATCATTCGCTTGAAGGAAATGGAAAACAATTTCAATACTGAAAGTATTCGCAATAGCAAACTCAAAATGCTCATGAAAAGTATTTGAATGAGTCAATGAATTAAAGCAGTTCGTCTCAAGAGTCCATACCAAATGTGGGTAAATGGAAAGAAGTTCAAAAGAATAAAACTAATGTTTCTCAGCAAAATGTTGAAAAAGAGAAATTCAAAGTTGAGACTTCATCATTGCATGATTATATCTCAATGCCTAAAGCTGACGAAGTTGACTTAATTAACAATTGAAAATCGAATTTTCGTAATTTTGTTTTTAGTTCCTCATTGCACAATATGTTTCAAACAAATGTTTGAGGACCGAAATGGTCTTGGGGACCTAAATTTTTCTAATTGATAATAGGTATTATATAACAAGAAATCTGACAAAAACTGGTATATTGATAGTGGATGCTCGCGTTCACATGATTAGGTGGAAAGAGAATTTGAGAGACTTTCATAAATTAGATAATGTTGGAGTTGTCAAGTTTGGAAATAATCAAAAGTGTAAAATCAAAGGATATGGGCAAGTTACAAATGGAAAGTTCACGGTGAATCGAGTTTCTTATGTTAAAGTGTTGAAGCATAACTTGATAATTGTTTCTTAACTTGTAGTTGGAAGAGGAAATCAAGTTCTATTTGGTGAGGAAGTAAGTACCATTTCAAACAAAGAGACGAAAGAAATTTCATTGATGTCAAAATGAAAGGGTGACATGTTTACTCTTGATATAAAACCAATAGTGGGAATACCTTATATGTGCTTACTTTTGAAAGCATCTTGACATCTCAGTTGGTTATGTCGTCGACGTGTTCCTCATCTTTGTTGGATTAGGTGTCAAAGCTCATAATTATAATTGGTATATACTTGATAGTAGCATAGTCCTATTAGGTTGCCTTCGGACCAGGAACCCTTTCTAGGGGGGTTTACGGTCGTGAACAATCCAAGGGGTGGTTTTCATCAATTTTGAGGCCCCTAAATCGATTGTGGTTGATTCTAGAATTTATTCCAAGGCCATTGGTCTGTTTAAGTGGCTTTTAAACACTCAAATGTGAGTTTACTCTCCATGAAGGTGAGTTTACGGACAAAGCATGTTGTTGGGCAGTAAACTCATGTTTACACCTAAAAAATGATGTTCAAGGTGTTCTAAGTCCGAATTGGTAAGCCATTAAGTCATATCTAAGTCCGAAAGTTGGTTTGGAAGGGTTTAAAGGCTCAAAAACCCCTTAAATGTGTGTTTACGGCCCAATCATGTTCCAGGGTCGTAAACACATGAGAATGATCCTAAATAATAGTTTGAGCTCGGATTTGAAGGCTAAAGGTGTTATACTATGAGTTAGGGAAGTTACCTTGATGAATTTGAGCCTTAAATTGATGTTTTTGGACCTAATTCTTTTATTTGAGGAGAGAGGTTAGAGAGAGAGTAGTGAGAGAGAGCAAAATCTTCACATGGAAGCTTAATCCTCTTTAAATAGGTTCTATGTTTTGGACATGGTGGAGTTCTACCCGATACCAGTGTTATACGATGCTTTTGGTCGCACCCAATTATGTTACCATAACCCGATATGATCGATTCTAAAATGTTTCCGATTACTAATATGGAATGTTAATATGAGTTCTAAACATGTTTAGACACTCATTAAGTCGTAATAGAATCCCACAATTATAACTTAATTTAATGACGTAACGCAAACGAAATCGAAAACGTCGACTTTATTAACGGAAGGGTTACAATTGATGGAACGAACTTCGGGTTCTCACATTATCCCCTTGTTAGAGGGAATTTCGTCTCGAAATTCAGAATTAAGATACAAATCATGGATCTGAAAAGAGATATGGGTACTTCTGTTTCATTGAGTCTTCACGCTCCCAAGTGAACTCCGGTCCCCGCTTGGCATTCCAGCGAACCTTCACTATCGGGATGCGGCTTTGTTTCGTGCGTTTGATCTCTCGATTCATGATTTCGATTGGTTCCTCCACAAAGTTCATGTTTTCATTGATCTCGATCTCATTTAGGGGAATCACAATGGTTTCATCGGATAAGCACTTTTTAAGGTTCGATACATTAAAGATAGGGTAGATGTTGCTAAGCTCGTGAGGTAATCGAAGTTTATAGGCTACCAGACCGATCCTGACGAGGATCTCGAAGGATCCAATGTACCTCGGATTAAGTTTCCGATGCTTTCCAAAGCGTACCATGCCTTTCCAGGGCGAGACCTTCAACAGGACACGGTCTCCAACCTGGAACTCCAGAGGTTTTTGTCATATGTCAGCGTAACTCTTCTGTCTATCTCGTGAAGCTTTCAATCGTTCCTAGATTTGGATGCTCTTTTCGATGGTTTCATGGATACTTTCAGGACCAGTGAGAGCACTATTGGGAAATCGACTCTTGGCTAGCTGCGTGTCCCCTACCTCGGCCCAGCATAGAGGAGATCTGCACTTACCACCATAGAGGGCTTCAAACGAAGCAGCCTTGATGCTGGTGTGGTAACTATTGTTGTACGAGAACTCGATCAAAGGCAAATGTGTGTCCCACAACTTGCCGAAATCGATGAAACACGCTCTAACCATGTCTTCAAGGGTTTGGCTAGTTCTTTCACTCTGTCCGTCGGTCTGAGGATTATAAGCCGTGCTTATATCTAGTTTAGTTCCAAGAGACATTCGAAGAGACTGCCAAAATCTGGAGGTAAACCTGCTATCTCAATCAGAGATAATAGATGTAGGTACACCGTGCAGTCGAACTACCTCTTGGATGTAGATCTGCGCGAGTCTTTCCATTTTGAACGATTCTTTAACTGGGATGAAGTGAGCAGTTTTGGTCAAACGATCAACAATTACCGAAATGGTATCGTACCCACTCGGACACTTGGGTAACTTGGTGATGAAATCCATGGTAATCATCTCCCATTTCCACTCGGGTATCTTGGGTTGATGGAGCAGACTCGAGGGTTTCTGGTATTCGACTTTCACCTTGGCGCAAGTCAGAAACTTGCCCACAAATGTAGCGATCTCGTCTTTAATGTTTGGCCACCAATATTGTCTCTTGGGATCCAGATACATCTTGTCCGTACCTGGGTGAATAGAGTATCTGGTCTTGTGTGCTTTCTCCATGACAATCTCCCTGAATCCTCCGGACTTTGGAATCCAGATTCGGTCCATGAAACAGTAGACTTCGTCACCTCTGATCTCAAGTTTCTTATCCATTCCCCTCAAGGCTTCGCTTGATTTGTTCTTGGGTTTGAGGGCTTTTATCTGGGCATCTCGGATTTGCATGGATAAATGGGAATGGATAGTCATCGTCACTGTCCTCACTTTATGGTTTGAACTTTCCTATCGGCTAAGGGCATCTGCTACCACATTGGCCTTGCCGGAATGGTAGCGAATTTCACACTCATAATCACTGTGTAACTCTACCCACCGTCGTTGTCTCATGTTTAGGTCTTTCTGATTAAGCATGTTCTGCAGGCTTTTCTGGTTAGTGAAGATCGTACACTTGGTTCCGTAGAGATAATGTCTCCAAATCTTCAGTGCAAAGACTACGGATCCTAACTCCAAGTCATGTGTGGGATAGTTGACCTCGTGTGCCTTCAGCTGTCTTGAGGCATAAGCAATCACCTTCCCTCTTTGCATAAGCACACAGCCTAAGCCCTGATTAGACGCATCACAATAGACTACGAAGTCCTCTGTCCCTTCGGGTAGGGACAGAACCGGTGCGCTGCACAAGGCTTGTTTTAACGTTTGGAATGCGGATTTTTTCTTTTCACTCCAACAAAAGGGTACACCTTTCTGTGTTAGAGTGGTTAGGGGTTTTGCGATTTTGGAAAAATTCTGGATGAATCTCCTATAATAGCCAGTGAGACCCACGAATTGACGGATTTCTGTGGGTGTCTTTGGTGCCGAAAATTCTCTATCGCTTTAATCTTGGATGGATCCACATGAATACCCTCCTCAACTACCACGTGACCGAGGAAAGTCACCATCCGAATCCAGAATTCACACTTGGAAAATTTCGCATACAACTTCTCGGATCTTAGGGTTTCCAACACTAATCTCAAGTGTTGCTTGTGATCTTCTTCGCTCCTGGAGTATACATGGATGTCATCAATGAACACGATGATGAATTTGTCTAAGAAAGGATGATACACCTGATTCATTAGGTCCATGAACACTGCCGGTGCGTTGGTTAGATCGAAGGGCATCACTACGAACTCGTAGTGTCCATATCGAGTCCTGAAAGCTGTTTTGGATACATCACTCTCCAGAACTCGTAACGAATGGTACCCCGACCGAAGGTCTATCTTTATCAAATAGCTGGCTCCCTGGAGTTGATTGAAGAGGTCATCTATTCGTGGAAGAGGATGTCGGTTGTTGATGGTCAACTTGTTCAGCTCGCGGTAGCCGATACACATTTGAAATGATCCATATTTCTTCTTTACAAATAAAACCGGAGCTCCCTAGGGTGAGGAACTCGATCTGATGAACCCTTTACTAAGTAACTCATTGAGTTGGCTGGATAACTCCTGCATTTCTGCTGGAGCTAGGCGATATGGAGACTTGGCTACGGGGGTAGCTCCAGGAATTAGGTTAATGCGGAATTCGACCTGATGTTCAGGAGGAATTCCTGGAAGCTCTTCTGGAAAGATATCAGGAAAGTTACAGACTTCGGGGATGCTTGCGAGGTATTTAATTTCCTTTTTCTCGTTAATGACATGGGCTAGGAATGCTTGGCACTCCTTTCGCAAGAGTTTTTGAGCTTTGATGCAGGAAATGATGCGAAGGTTGGAGTTGAGTTTATCGCCATAGATTATGAGAGTCTGACCCGAAGGAACGTTGAGACGGATGGATTTTTCGTAGCAAAGGATATCATCATGATTGGGACTCAACCAATCCATGCCTATGATGACATCAAAGCTCTGAATGGAGACTGGCATAAGATCGATGGGAAATGAATGATTGTTCAGAGTAAGGGTACAACCTATTAATACATCGCTAGCGCTTTCTTTCTCACCGTTAGCCATCTCGGCGGTAAACGTTTTGGTTAATGGTTGGGGGTTAGGTTTCAGATTATGTTTGAACAAATGACTAACAAAACTTCTTTCAGCACCTGAATCGAAAAGAATACTAGCATAAGATTTGTCGAGAAGGAACATACCCGAAACAACGGTGGGATCGGCGACTTCCTCCTCCCGTCCCATGGCAAGGACTCTCCCGGTCTTATCAGCTGTCTTTTTCTTGGGGCAGTTCCTCTTGTAATGCCCAACCTCTCCACAATTATAGCAGGCTTAACCAACACCTGCTCCAGAAGATTGGTTGGCTAACTGGGCCGGTGCCTTACAGAATCGAACCGTGTGCCCCTTTTTACCATAGTTTGTGCATGATAGCTCACGTAAGGGGCTGGGGTTATGGTGGTACTTCCAGTTTTCACACAGAGGAAGTTTACCAGCATATCTACTGGTAGGGGTCTGAGCTGTAGATCCGACAACCGAAGCAGCAGCAACGGGGGTAGTAGAAGCATGGACTGCTACAGTTTGTTGTTTCATTGAGGATCCTTGGGAAGGTTGACCTTTCTTCTTCTTCCAGAACTTCCTCTTTTCACCACTAGTCTTGGTCGGTTCAAGGGTGGCGGTTGTTCTCTCAACCTCATCACTGTGATCAATCAGGATCTGGGCTAAACTTTTGGCACTATCATATGTATCCAGCCTTGCAGATAAGACGTTTCCTTTGGTCGGTTGGGTTAGCCCCCAAATAAATCTTTATATTTTCTTACTCTCTGGGGTAACCATTTGTGACAACCCTAAGTTCGTTCCATTATTTGTAACCCGTTTTCGTTAACAAAGCCATTAAGTTCCAAAATTTGCCATTAACTTTGTTTTAATTAAATTATTGCGACTTCTATTAATATTTTAATAATGTTAGAATACATTTTGAAGACATTAAAATATTTTAGTTTTATTTAAGTCGTAATTACGGCAACTTTATCGGGTGCGACCAAAAGCACCGTCTAACGGCAATATCGGGTAGAATTCCACCGTATCCCCAACTTTCAGCATATATAAAGTTGAGAGAGCCTCATTTGAAGCTTTTTCCACTCTCTCTCTACTTTCTCTCACTACTCTCTCTCTAAAATCCGAAACATAGCCAAAATCATCGAAAATAAGCTCCAAATCACTAAGGTAACTTCCCTAACTCATGAATTAGCATCTTAGACCTTCAAATTTGGAATTTTTATGAGGAATGAGACCATAAACAAGTTTTTATAGTCTAGGAACCTCCTTAGGCGGTGAACACCTTATATGAGGGTTTTGAAACCTCAAAACCCCTCCAAGACACTTCTAGGGCTTAGATTCGGCCTAGAAACTTGCATGCATGAGCTTAGGACCCCAAAATAATAACATATGATGTGTGTACATGAGTTTACGGCCCAAGCATGTTCTTGGACCGTAAACCCTCATTCATGGACCATAAACTCATCTTAATGACTCAAAATGCCCTTAAACACCTTCAAAATGCTTCCATGGGAATGTAGAACCTCATAAACATTCATGTGATGCACCAGAACATCCTCAAATGCATCAAACTTGATTTTATGGCCCAAGAACATTATTGGACCGTAAACTCACCTCCTTAGACCGTAAACACCCAACAAAGGGTGTTAAGATGCCTTTAATCCCTTGAAAGGCTTGGTTTTGGACCTAGAATCAAATGTGATTGAATTACAACCATCAAAGCCCTTAATTCATGAACAAACATGAGTTTACGGTTGTAAACCCATGAGTTTAAGGTAGTAAACTCCCCAAGAACATCTCATTAGTGCTTAAACTCATTTCCAAGACCATTTCAAGTCCCGATGACTTCCTAAGCCATGAAATCGACCCTAGAAGCTTCCCGTGTGCATTGTAAAACTTTGTGGCATCCAAGACCACACCACCCATGAGTTTACGGCCGTAAACTCATGGGGAATGATTCATTAGAACCGTAAACCCTCTTATGAGTTTACTCTTGAGGAGTAAACTCCATATCCGAGCCTTATACGTCCCTAGATATTACCCGGGTCACTCCAAACACTTGATTCGATGTGTTTTCGCGTCTTGGAGTTTATAATCATATCTAATTAGTAATTTAAAGTCTAATTAGATACATTTGCATATCATTCCATATTACATAGGAACCTCACGCGTTATCAAGTCCCGAGCCGACACTTAGCATCCAATCCGACACGCTTCACGATCGGCAAATACGAATACGAATAAAAATAGGATTAGGAATACGAATACAAAATAACGCCTTTGGATGACGCCAGGACTTCGAATATACCACTTGTGTACCCCTTGAGTGTCACCAGAGCTTCGAAATTAATTTTACAGTACGCCTCTGTACATTGACTATCGACAGAGCTTCAAAACTACGTCTAAGGTACCCTTGTGGAAATCACCAGAACTTCGAAAATACTGTTAATGTACGCTTCTGAGTGAATCCAAATATTCGAAAATACCTCTATGTATAGCAGATAATCAACAATCGAATATAGGATAACTAAGATAACAAAATACTTAATTAACACTATAAGTAAGGTAGTTACTAGTACATCGAAATATAAACTACTAATTAAGTATAAAAAGGACAGTTAAACACTTAGGAAAATATAGGATTTTCCTGGAATAACGTAACAACTCGTAAACGAATTAAGTAACGAAATGATAACTAAACTGTTTCTTTTAAGAAAAGATGGGATATTCTTGGATATCAACTTTTCAGAAAACCAAAAAGGGATCTCATTCTTTTCAAAACAAAACCGCTTATGAACTCAGCAGCTATATGCTGATTTTCAAACTGCTTGTATTCTCAGGTCAGCATTAGACAGGTACACCGCCACCTTTTGGAGGACAGATCGTTAGAAGACTCGTCTTTGTTTTTATTCATATGTTATATGTATATAAAACTTGTATAACTTTTCTTTCAAACTGATGTAAACAATTCTATGTAATGTAATGTTTTGTGTTTACTGTGTTACTATGTACATTGGATTTGATACTCAACGTGGAGTCCGCCCCGAAAATGTTTCCGCCTTCGGTTTTCGGGGTGTGACAGATTGGTATCAGAGCCCTTGATTATAGTGAACTAGTATACCAAAGCTTTCATGTATAAGACTATAAACATTAAGGGTCCTAAGTGCTCTGAACTAAAAGTATACTTTAGAGTATAAGTATTTTCAAAAGTATACAAGTATACCCAACCGTCAAGATTAGTAACTACAAGTAGAACAAAACATAAGTAAATGGGTGTGGTTCACTGCGGTTAAACCTGCACAGTTATGTAGTCGTGTCTGGGATCAATATAGCCTGGCCAACTATATTCACTCGAGACACGACCAACATGTGCTTGGGAGTGACTGTGGTGTGCGGCATGCCTAAAACTTACCCAATACCCAAACAATGAGCTGTCGTTGCAGCAAGAAAAGAAATACTATGGGAGTATTTCTCGAGCCAAATCCGTTATAGAAATCCTCATCCCAGCCTTGCTCCTCAATAATTCCTTTAGCGATAGTTTATCTGTTTTGATAATTCATTCCTGCTTTATCGCTTAATAGAATTCTATGTGTATCATAACGAGATATTCCTTGTATCATATCTCTTGATTCAATTCGGAGGACTTACCATCCTCTCTTTCCTGATCTTATTAGATCAAGATGCCTCCAAGAAAAAGTCCCAACTCGAAGACCACCAACAACCCTCCTCCACCACCACCTTCTCTTCAAGTCGATCTGGTAACCCTTTAGACAGTTTTTACTGCCACAGTGGCAGCAGCTATATCGCAAACGAACCCCGGTAGTTCAAGAGGTGGTCCCCAGCCTCAAAACCAGGAAGGTAGCCAGGGACACTGAAAGGAGTGTTCCTATAAAGACTTTATGAACGCAAAACCCACATTCTTCGATGGCATAGGAGGTGTCATTGCCCTAACTCGGTGGTTAGAGAAGATCGAGTCCATCTTCGAGATCTGTGCTTATTCAGAATCCGACAAGGTGAAATTTGCCGCCTGCACTCTCACCAATAAAGCTCTGACTTGGTGGAACGGCCGAGTCAAATCCCTAACTCTACCTGTAGCCAATGCTATGGGTTGGGAAGTTATGAAGGAACTTTTACACGCAGAGTATTGCCCTCGGTGTGAAATTCAGAAGCTAGAGCATGAAATCTGGAACCTGAAGATGAAAGGTTCTGATATCGTTGCGTACACTTCAAGGTTTGATGACTTAGAGCTTCTCTGTCCGGGATTGGTTACCCCGGAGAGTAAAAAGATTGAGAGTTTTATCTGGGGGTTGACCCAGCCAACCAAAGGGAATGTTATAGCTGCGAAGTCGGATACCTATAACAGTGCCAAATGCCTAGCACAAACCCTGATCGACTACAATGATGAACAAGAAGAAGCAGCCACCACTCCTGAGCCAACAAAGAATAGTGGTGAGAAAATAAAGTTTTGGAAGAAGAAGAAGAAGAGTTAGTCTTCCTCAAATCCCTAGAAGAAACAACAGATAGTGGCAGTCCACGCTGCCACTACCCCTGCTGTTGTTTCTATTGACGGTTCCTCAACCCAAGGACCTATCACCGGGTATGTCGGTATCCTCCCGTGGTGTAACCAGTGCAGTTACCACCATCGTATCCCTGGCCCTTGTCGTGCAAAGTTTTGTAAAAGTTGTGGCCAGGAAGGTCACCTCGCACGAAGCGGCAAAGCACCAACCCAATCAACTAGTCAAGCTTCTGGAGCTAGTGTTGGTCGGACCTGTTACTGTTGTTTAGAAGTTGGACATTACAAACGAAACTGCCCTAAGGCAGTAACAGCTAGCAACACTGGGAGAGCCTTAACTATGGGACAAGAAAGGACATCCATCGACCCCACCCTTGCCACAAGTATATTTCCTCTCGGTGAATTTTATGCCTGTGATCCTTTTCGATTCTAATGTTGAAAGAAACTTGCTAAATATTCATTCAAACACCTTTCTAAACTTAGTCCTTCATTAATAATCGAAAATGTGTACCGTCAAGCTGGTTAGCAAGTGAGAAGAGAACGCTAACGTCATACCTATATATCGTATCCTCAATCCAGACGATTATTCTGTTCTATTCGATTAAATGTCAAACTTTTCTTGAAAGGCCTTAATGCGGATATTTGGCAGGGAATGACTGAGTCTCATTCATGTTGTTATTCTTGGATCGTCTGTCTGAATCTTTCCTCAGACTCGACTCTTGTGATCTTAGGAATCAAACACGAATCCAACCTTCGCATCATTTCGTGCATCAAGTCTTAAAAAGTTTCCCATGCATTCCTTGTACGTGTAGTCATTGGGAAACGGGAAGTCTTCAACTCTTTCCTTAATATCTTTCCCGAGAATTTCACGAGAATTCCATCCGAACGTCTAGTCAAACCTCGCATCGACCTAATCCCTAGGACTACCTCATAGCCAGACCTCCATGGAGATGATGTGTACAAGACAACGACCAAAGCTTGATATGATTACTACAAGTTAGTACTGTTGCCTTTCGGTCAAACCATTTTACCTCGTCATGTAGATGAGCAAAGTAGTCATATCCGTGGACCTATCCAAAAACTAAGGCGATAGAGAATTAGTCGGCACCGGAGATACCTATAGAAGCCCATCAATTCTTGGGTTCCGTCGACTATTATCGCAAGCCCGCCCAGAAAGTTTTTCTAGAACCATCAGACCTTTAGCTACTCGGCTCCATGAAGATGTGCTTTCCTGTTGGAGCGTGTGTCCTGTTGAAGGCTTTATCCCAGAGAAAACATGATATGCTTTGAGGAGTGTGAACTACTTCCCTCGTGATACATTAGACCCTTTGCGATCCTCGTAGGATCGATTCCGTAACCTTCAAACTTCGGTTACCCTCAAAACTGAGTAACATTCCTCTGGTACTTCACGTCTCGGTCTTCAAGAAGTATCTACCCAACAAAAACCAAGACGCATCCCAATAGTGAGGGTTCGTTGGAAAGTCAAGCGGAGACCCGATGTTACTTGGGAGCGTGAGAAACCGGAGCAACTGATCCATCCGCATCTCTTTTCATTTCATGATTTGTATCTTAATTCTGAATTTCGGGACGTAATTCCCTCTAACGAGGGGATAATGTGACAACCCTAAGTTCATTCCATTATTTGTAACTCGTTTTCGTTAACAAAGCCGTTAAGTTCCAAAATTTGCCGTTAACTTTGTTTTAATTAAATTATTGCGACTTCTATTAATATTTTAATAATTTTAGAATACATTTTAAAGACATTAAAATATTTTCTATTTCATTTAGAAAATATTTAGTTTTATTTAAGTCGTAATTACGGCAACTTTATCGGGTGCGACCAAAAGCACCGTCTAACGGCAGTATCGGGTAGAATTCCACCGTGTCCCCAACTTTCAGCATATATAAAGTTGAGAGAGCCTCATTTGAAGATTTTTCCACTCTCTCTCTAATTTCTCTCACTACTCTCTCACTAAAATCCGAAACATAGCCAAAATCATCCAAAACAAGCTCCAAATCACTAAGGTAACTTCCCTAACTCATGAATTAGCATCTTAGACCTTCAAATTCGGAATTTTTATGAGGAATGAGACCATAAACAAGTGTTTATGGTCTAGGAACCTCCTTAACACCTCATATGAGGGTTTTGAAGCCTCAAAACCCCTCCAAGACACTTCTAGGGCTTAGATTTGGCCTAGAAACTTGCATGCATGAGCTTAGGACCCAAAAATCATAACATATGATGTATGGAGATGAGTTTACGGCCCAAGCTTGTTCTTGGACCCTAAACCCTCATTCATGGACCATAAACTCATGTTAATGAGTCAAAATGCCCTTAAACACCTTCAAAATGCTTCCATGGGAGTGTAGAACCTCATAAACATTCATGTGATGCACCAAAACATCCTCAAATGCATCAAACTTGAGTTTACGGCCCAAGAACATTCTTGGACCACAAACCCGACTCCTTAGACCAGAAACACCCAACAAAGGGTGTTAAGGTGCCTTTACTCCCTTGAAAAGCTTGGTTTTGGACCTAGAATCACATGTGATTGAATTACAACTATCAAAGCCCTTAATTCATGGACAAACATGACTTTACGGTTGTAAACTCATGAGTTTAAGGTATTAAACTCCCTAAGAACATCTCCTTAGTCCTTAAACTCATTTTCAAGACCATTTCAAGTCCGGATCACTTCCTAAGCCATGAAATCTACCCTAGAACCTTCCGTTGTGCATTGTAAGACTTTGTGGCATCCAAGAACACACCACCCATGAGTTTATGGCCGTGAACTCATGGGGAATGAGTCATTAGAACCGTAAACCCTCTTATGAGTTTACTCTTGAGGAGTAAACTCCATATCCGAGCCTTATATGTCCCTAGATATCACCCGAGTCACTCCAAACACTTGATTTGAAGTGTTTTCGCGTCTTGGAGTGTATAATCATATCTGATTAGTGATTTAAAGTCTAATTAGATACATTTGCATATCATTCCATATTACATAGGTGTTGGATTAATGTCTAAGTCCAGAACTATAATTGGTAAGACTTGACCCGACCCGGCATGGTCCATTTAGGTTGCATGGTATCATGCACTTTGATAGACTATAATGAGAGAAATAAGACACTTATGGTTATTAATATATTATAAGTTCTAGTATATTAATAATAATAATAATAAGATTATTTAATTAGTATTGATCAAGAATTAATCTAGGATTAATTAAGTGATCAAAAGAAGACTAATTAAATATATGAGTTGATTGTGCAAATCATCCATACTTATATAGTGGGCTAATGCTCCAAGGATTATCTAGTTGGGCTAAAACCAATATGATGCTCCATGGTGTTTTTGTACCCATGGATCATGGAAATGAAAGGCTATGTCAATTAGGGTTTACATCGTGTAACCCTAACTATATAAGCATGTTATTCTTGACCAAAATCGGCCACTAGAGAGAAAAAGAAAGGGCTAGCTGATTTTCATGATGTTCAGAATTCTCTAAAGTTATTCCAAGTGTAGTTGGTGTTGTGTGAACTATTTGAGGTGTCACAGTTGGGGCACTAGTCACTCAAGCTTCATGAAGACTTTGTACATCAAAGAGGTATGCAATCTATCTTGCTATAGTCATTGTTTTGTATGCTAGATTAGGATAATACCTTGGAAGTTCTTATTTGCATGTATAATAGAGAAAACATAGATCCAAGGTATTTAGGGTTGCATGTACACTTAGGAGTGTTAGAATGCTCAAAACCCAACAGTGGTATCAGAGCCTAGGCTTGTTTTCTTGTTATACTTGCAAATGGAGCTGAAAAATCGAGTTTTGATGTTGTCTGCGCAGCAGACTCGCCGAGTCCAAGGCAAAAAGCATCCAACTCGCCGAGTTGGTTCGTGCACTCAACGAGTTGGACCCCCAGACAGCATAAATTCGACTTTTTTGGCTGAAATTGGATTAGGAACATTACCCTAAGGTGTTTTTGAACTTATAAACTTGTTTTTGATGTGGTAATGTTCATGCTAATCCAATTTCAAAGATAATTGTCAATAGATTCATGTTTTGTATTAGTTTAAGGTTTAGACTAATTACATGAAAAAGTTTGATTTGAATTATCTTGTTCTTATGAGTTGCTTAGATTAATAGAAAAGTTGAGTGAAATAGTTGTTTTCAATCCAAATTAATCTAAGAGTTGATTCTAAAATGTGTTTTTGTAACTTGTCCTCAAGTTATATGAAAAGTCATATTTAAGTTTCATAAAACTCATAAAAGTTGGAAAAGGTTACAAAAATGAAGAGTCTAGTTCTAATTAAATGGTTTTATGACTCCATAACTTGTCCTCAAGTTATGGAGGACCAAGAGTCTCTTCATTAAATAATAAATAAATAAAATAAAGTGTAACCTTAATTTATTCCATAAGTTATAAAATAAAGAAAAGTTAATTCTTTTATTAGTTTAAAGTCTTCCATAACTTGTCCTCAAGTTGTGGAACTTGAAGAGTTTTTTGATGAAAACTACTTTAAACACATAAGTTATGGAATTAATTAGTTTTGAATAGTTTCAAAACTTGCCCTCAAGTTTTGGAATTTGTAAAGTTTTCTCTTATGAATACTTTAATTCCAAGTTAGCCCTTAGAATTTTAAAGAGTTAAAATTCAACCCTTATACTTTATAATATTATAAGTTAATAATATATATATATATATATATATATATATATATATATATATATATATATATATATATATATGTATAAGAGTAAAGTCAGTCTTACCGCTACTATGCCTCATTCACGAAGCCGATCTATAAGGTGGGTATAAGGTTGCTGCCTATAAAATGGCAACTTAATGGGTGTGCACTCTCACCCACCGCTTGCTTGACTGGTGGAGGGTCGTTAGCCGAACGAGTTTGACAGGACTAGAATTCTCCATTCATTAAAAGTATTAATGATAAATACTAAGTAACTAAAATCTTCTAAATACCCAATCTTAGTTAGTTAGGAAAATGTGAATAAGGTGCTAATCCATGAAATTACACTTTGTACTTTGTTTAAGTCGGTTAGTGGAGCGTGTTTGGTTAACCGACACACTAACTCATATTTGACAAGGTAGGAAAAGGGTAACTTAATGTTTATCATAGTATCGATGGAGCGTGTGTGGTTAACCGAAACATCGATTGAGGGGTAAACACTTAAGGGTACCAAGTAATTTGCATGGTTACTTCACATCTTTTTTTGTGATCATCGACATCCCAGTCACAAAACCTGAAGGGCACACCCGAGATTGAAACATGCCATTGAACAGTTCAATGAATCTCAAAGATCTAGGAGTTTCAAAACCAATTAAAACCTAATTATTATTTCGTTGTTCATGGTGGAAATTGGTGAATCGTCATTCACCTACCTTCAAATATTTTATAGCTTGGATTACGGAATCCCTCTTCTATGTTATAAAATAGTTTGTTGGGTCCTAGCCTTAATATTTGATATTGGGTGTCATATTAAGGACTGTAGATCAACTATCTTGAATATCTTCCAAAACATGTCTAGTATAGACATTTATGATCTTCCCAAATCTCTTGAAACATGCTTTGCTAAATGAAGATGATGTCCCTTGGAAATCATACCTCTTTCACCTTCTCAAATTATTCTCCCTAACCCACAAGCTCAAAGTCACTCAAGCCCTATTGGCAAGGCAAGGTCTAGGTCTGATCACATCTTGGAGATGTAGTCACATATTGACAAGCCGGGAGAGAAGGGTGTCAAAGTCCTGAGAAAGTTGGTAGTTCAACTACTTTCTAAGTCACATAGTGAGTTCTTTTGGAACACCTATGAAACAGACTATGACAAGACGCTTATTGATCTTATCTATTTGCTAAGATCACCTTCTTAAAACATTATGGACATTGATAATGATAACATTGGATATGTAGTAAAGCTCTCTCTTCCCAGTGGAAAGGGATCGGCCATACTCAACTCGGTTGACCAACTGGTAAAGAGAAAAGCTAAGTATGTGATAGTCACGTGTACCATAATCAAAGGGTCCATATGTTTATATTGCCAAAGGAAGGGTCATTAGTTGCGAAGCTGCCAAATTTACCTAAGGATGTTAAAGTCAATAAGTTTGACTCTACTTCAGGTAAAGTCCACTATCTAACTCTGCTAAGTTTCTATTATGAGATTCTTGATACATGATGTGACTGGGTCACATGGTGATGTTTTAAGAATTAAAGAAAAGTGAAGAAACTTAAAGAAAGAATATGTTGAATCTGATCGCATAAATGGTATTCTATCACGTAGTTTGAAGATCAGATTCTTGAGCTACTTCTTAGGAGCTATGAGATATTGCTTAGGAATAGATAACAACAAGTTTTCATATGGATTGTAAGGATAAGTTTTTCCGCATAGTTTTAAAATAAAAGAAAATTTTTGATTTTATTTATTTTAAAATATCCTTACAAAGGTATTTGAGGAAAAAATGTTGCTTATATGATTCCATTAATAGCAAGAGTGGAAATATGAAATTGATTCCTTCATTTGTGGTAATGTCTAAATTTACCAAATAAGGAAAGATTCTTATCACCCAAGTCTCAATTGGACCGGAACTTGGAATCATGCAAGTTGTATAGCATGATGAATGAGAAATTTCAAGTATTGGAAAATTAAGACTAATTACTTGTTCACATGGATGTGTGAGTCAAGTAAAGGATTAAGGGATCGAGTACACATTCTTGTGCACTGGTCAAGTCCACCACAAAAGATCAATAAGATTATTCGTCATAATTTACTAAACTTCAGTAAATATGGTTATACTTACAAGCTTAAGTGTAATTCTGAGACATAGGAAAAAGGTTCCAATGTAAGGTAGAGCGAATAAAAAGAATCAAATTAGGTAGAAGGATAGAAGTTTCTCAAATCTGAAAAGATGGGAGAGTACTTTCGTATCAGTTTTTATGATCATCTTAATGATTTAGAGACCTTATCACAATTCATGCTCTAAGTGCTTTCTTATAGCTAAGAAGAGGAACTATGAATTGCTGAAGTGGTTAAATCAAGAAGATGATTCATACTTCGTTCCAAAAACAATTCTTAGAGACATACTCCAAGATTGTAACTTGAGTGACATGTCTCAAAGAAGGTTTAAAACACTTGTCAAATGTAAGAGTAAAAGTTTTCTACTCTTGTACATTTGAAATTGGTAAGTTGTAATGTTTTGGATAAAACAAAGACCAACTAAGGCCAACTGTGTGAAGTGTTTGTCTTGATTAGAATCCGCACTATCACTTGGATGTTTGACAAGGGAGTCTTATAGGTCAAGAGGACAGTGGGAGTCTTAAAGGTCTTGAAAGTCTCAAGAACTAATCAAGAATAAAACCTAAAGTTCTTCACTAGCGCACGACTGAAGGTTTATAACCTATCGTGTTGACATATTCTGTGCCCATTCCAATTATAGTTGGCTTTGCATATGAGTTCTTAGAGTTCTCAATTGCCTGCACAACAACTTTGAAGCAATGGAAGGCCCTTGAGCTGCCAGGGGGCAAGAAATTAAGATTGAGTTCAGTCCATATGAGTTTGGATTTGTCATTATCCTTGTCTTATGACTACGGTTTTGATAATTCACATGGATAAAAACACATACACCATTAAATCTAAGCGTCATAAGGTTTCTCTCCGATTCATGAAAATGATGGTGAGGAAACACTTTCACTAAGTAGATTTTAGCTAGATAGAAATTGTGATATTTGCATTCTCAAAGTCGTTAGTGGAGCGTGTGTGGTTTACCGACACACTAAGTTGGACTTGTGAGAAGTGGCAAGAAGGTCTAACCATTATGATTACAACATCCCTCTTCATAATTGTGTAAACACACAAGTGTGCTATCTAAGGGAAGGTGTATGATTAAGTTTTATCAAAACAATCTAGTATTAGAAATCTGAACTTTGGTAAGAAAGTCAGCTGATTTCTGAGTACATGTCAGAGCTACTGGGAGCATCAGTGTTATGCTAATAATCATCATGTTAGTGGGAGCATGATAATTATGATAAAGGCTGTAATTTAGCAATGTTAATTATAGAAAACAATAGGTTTCAATTGGGAAAAGTTGTTTTTGCTATAATTAAGGGAGAGGAAATTATACTTCATCTCAAATCTACAAGCTTAGATCGTGAAGTCAAGGAAATATATATGTATTTCATGTTGGAATGGCTTAGCATATGGAAATTTTGTATATGGGTCCATTATTTGCGTTCTTAAATTCGATTATGATTACGACATCCCTTTTCACTAAGGTAACTTCCCTAACTCATGAATTAGCATCTTAGACCTTCAAATTCGGAATTTTTATGAGGAATGAGACCATAAACAAGTGTTTATGGTCTAGGAACCTCCTTAGGCTGTGAACACCTCATATGAGGGTTTTGAAGCCTCAAAACCCCTCCAAGACACGTCTAGGGCTTAGATTCGGCCTAGAAACTTGCATGCATGAGCTTAGGACCCAAAAATCATAACATATGATGTATGGACATGAGTTTACGGCCCAAGCATGTTCTTGGACCCTAAACCCTCATTCATGGACCATAAACTCATGTTAATGAGTCAAAATCTCTTAAACACCTTCAAAATGCTTCCATGGGAGTGTAGAACCTCATAAACATTCATGTGATGCACCAAAACATCCTCAAATGCATCAAACTTGAGTTTACGGCCCAAGAACATTCTTGGACTGCAAACCCGACTCCTTAGACCAGAAACCCCCAACAAAGGGTGTTAAGGTGCCTTTACTCCCTTGAAATGCTTGGTTTTGGACCTACAATCACATGTGATTGAATTACAACCATCAAAGCCCTTAATTCATGGACAAACATTACTTTACGGTTGTAAACTCATGAGTTTAAGGTAGTAAACTCCCTAAGAACATCTCCTTAGACCTTAAACTCATTTCCAAGACCATTTCAAGTCTGGATCACTTCCTAAGCCATGAAATCGACCCTAGAACCTTCCCGTGTGCATTGTAAGACTTTGTGGCATCCAAGAACACACCACCCATGAGTTTATGGCCGTAAACTCATAGCGAATGAGTCATTAGAACCGTAAACCCTCTTATGAGTTTACTCTTGAGGAGTAAACTCCATATCTGAGCCTTATACGTCCCTAGATATCACCCGGGTCACTCCAAACACTTGATTTGAAATGTTTTCGCATCTTGGAGTGTATAATCATATCTAATTAGTGATTTAAAGTCTAATTAGATACATTTGCATATCATTCCATATTACATAGGTGTTGGATTAATGTCTAAGTCCATAACTATAATTGGTAAAACTTGACCTGACCCGGCATGGTCCATTTCGGTTGCATGGCATCATGCACTTCGATAGACTATAATGAGAGAAATAAGACACTTATGGTTATTAATATATTATAAGTTCTAGTATAATAATAATAATAATAATAATAATAATAATAATAATAATAATAATAATAAGATTATTTAATTAGTATTGATCAAGAATTAATCTAGGATTAATTAAGTGATCAAAAGAAGACTAATTAAATATATGGGTTGATTGTGCAAATCATCCATACTTATATAGTAGGCTAATGCTATAAGGATTATCTAGTTGGGCTAAAACCCATATGATGCTCCTGTTGGGTTATGAGCATTCTAACACTCCTAAGTGTACATGCAACCCTAAATACCTTGGATCTATGTTTTCTCTATTATACATGCAAATATGAACATCCAAGGTATTATCCTAATCTAGCATACAAAATATCAATATAACAAGATAGAATACATACCTTGTTGTTGCTTGTGTTCCTTGAAACCTTGTGAGCCTAGCACCACAAGTGGTGATGCCTCAAATGGTTCACACAACACCAAATACACTTGGAATAACTTGAGAGAAACTAGAACACTTCATGAAATCGGTTAGCCCTCTCTAGAATAATCTAGTCTTAGTCACGATTTCTTGAGCCATGGGTTTCTTTTATATGGTGGCTATTAGGGTTACACCATGTACCTCATGACTTTACCCATTCCTTATGCTCCATGGGTTTTAACCTCCATGGAGTATCCATGGGTCACCCCATGGACTTAGTCCAACATAAGGAATCTTGGATCACAAGCCCACATATATAAGAATGAATGATTTACACAATCAACCCATATATTTAATTAGTCTTCTTTTGATCACTTAATTAATTCTAGATTAATTCTTGATCAATACTAATTAAATAATCTCATTATTCTTATTATTAATATACTAGAACTTATAATATATTAATAACCGTAAGTGTCTTATTTCTCTCATTATAGTCTATCCAAGTGCATGATGCCATGCAACCCAAATGGACCATGCCGGGTCGGGTCAAGTCTTACCAATTATAGTTATGGACTTAGACACTAATCCAACAGTCTCCCACTTGGATAAGTCTAAAACTATTATTGCGTATGACTTCAGGAACCAACTAGCAATCGTAGCTCTCAAAAGCTTCTGTCGAACTCTAACCTTGTAGATGAACTCTGACCTTTGTCAATGACTTGTCCATTAGATAAGGGATCATATATTCCTCCATTCTAGATATCATATGGACTGAGACATGGTTTATAATCATTCTCTCTGTCCATTTGTTGTTTCCCGATTTCCGATTTATGACGACTGACTAATTGAACAAATCAAATCAGTCCTGGCCCGGCCGAGCACTTCCATTTGTCATCATCAAATCATCGAGGGGCCCACAGATATCGCTTTCATCCCGAAGGTAAAAGGAATGGATAAACTTCGACTCATATGGCTTGTTCTACTACTTGTTGAATCATACACAAAGACACGTTTTATAACATCGAGTTACCAATGCGTTTTCGTGTAATCAATGTACTATCAACTCATAGTAACAACTCATATCTCTAGGTTTGAAGAATATAAGATATTATCGTCTCATGATCACTCGTGATAAAATCCATGAAGTGATTCCAATGAGCGCGGGTTGAATCCAATACTCAGAACTTATGAGCACTCATGAGTGTTGTAGCCCTTTGTCCAACAACTTAGACCTCTACAAGCCAACCCATGACAGTCTTAATTCATATCTACTTCCAACATATGACCGACTGTGGATGGTTTGAATAACTTAGTCATTCCGGAAGAATAACCTAGTTTATTCGGGAAGTCAAAACATGCAAAGTGAAACACAATAATAATTGAATCCAATATGGTCTCAGAACTTATGAATATAAATAAAACTCCTTTTATTTATCACCATATTATTACACATTATTCATTGTATATTGTTTCAGCTATCAACATTATTCTTGAATTTGAAACAATAGTTGTCCCATGCTCCAAGCATGCACACTATGTTTTCTAAACAATAGTCATGCCATACACCAAGTATGCATACTATGTTTGTCTATGATCTTTATTTTGTGAACTAGATCAAATGAACATAACTTCAATGATTCTCTTTTCACACTCCCAAATCCTTACTGCAAATGCAAGAATTCCAAATTCATGTTATTTACTGAAATCTGTTAGATTCTAAACTTATATGCATTGATCCTCTTGTAATGATTATGCACAAAGTCATAAAGACTTGACAACAAACATTACAGAGCATTCCAAAGGAGATCAGCTCCTTAGAAACATCCTTCTTGCATTAAGTTTCCTTAATCTTACACAGATTGAAAATTCTAACTTTGAAACATTTCCAGGTTCCATTTTGACTATCACTTCTGAACAAGAGTTGCCTCCTTACAGATTATGTCAATATGGTCCTTCCAGAATTATCACTATACTTCCAATTGTCCTTGAGCAACCAATCTTTGGTAAACCTTAGATTGTCCTCGACAATTGTTTAATCCTTTTAGTCATATCCAGTTCTAAACCTTTTCCATTCTTAACGCCCCAGGCATTTGGAAAATTTTAGAAAGGATGAATATAGCACATGTAGTCGGTCCTATATCCGAAGCATATGGGACACGATTCATGATGTCTCACATAAAGACTAAACTAGTCTTTTGCTATAACATTTCCATTTCAATTTTCCAAGTTCTCATAATTCAGATTATGAAAAGGGATGCCGTAATCATAATCGAATTTAAGAACGCAAATAATGGACCCATATACAGAATTTCCTTATGTTGAGCCATTCCAACATGAAATTCATATATATCCTTGACTAAATGATTAAAACCTCACGATCTAAGCTTATAGATTTGAGATGAAGTATAATTTCCTCTCCCTTAATTATAGCAAAACAACTTTTTCCCAATCGAAACCTTTTGTTTTTCTATAATTAACATTGCTAACTTGCAATACTTATCATAATTATCATGCTCCCACTAACATGATGATTATTAGCATAACACTTATGCTCCCACTAGCTTTGACATGTACTCAGAAATCACTGGACTTCTAGAAATCAATACTTTATTGACTTTTTTACCAAAGTTCAGATTTCTGATACTAGATTGTTTTGATAAGACTTTATCAAAAACATACACCTTCCCTTAGATAGCTCATGGGTATGTCAAAACAAATTTAAGAACTATGAAAAGGGATGCCGTAATCATAGTCTTGATCGCTTTGACCTTTGCCATTTCTCACAAGTCCAAGTTAGTGTGCCGGTAAACCACACACGCTCCACTAACGACTTTGAGAATGCAAATATTACAATTGCTATCTAGCTAAAATCTACTTAGTGGAAGTGTTTCCTCACCATCATTTTCATGAATCGGAGAGAAACTCTATGACACTTAGATTTAATGGTGTATGAGTTCTTATCCATGTGAATTGTCAAAACCATAGTCACAAGACAAGGATAATGACAAATCCAAACTCATATGGAGTGAACTCAATCTCAATTTCTTGCCACCTGGTAGCTCAAGGGCCTACCATTGCTTCCAAGTTGTTGTGCAACACATTGAGAACTCTAAGAACTCATATGCAAAGCCAACTCTAACTGGAATGGGCACAGAATATGTCAACACGATAGGTTATAAACCTTAAGTCGTGTGCTAGTGAAGAACTTTTAGGTTTTATTCTTGATTAGTTCTTGAGACTTTCAAGACCTTTAAGACTCCCACTGTCCTCTTGACCTATAAGACTCCCTTGTCAAACATCCAAGAGATAGTGTGGATTCTAATCAAGACAAACACTTCACACAATTGGCCTAAGTTGGTCTTTGTTTTATCCAAAACATCACAACTTACCAATTTCAAATGTACAAAAGTAGAAAACTTTTACTCTTACATTTGTCAAGTGTTTTAAACCTTCTTTAAGACATGTCACTCAAATTACAATCTTGGAGTATGACTCTAAGACTTGTATTGGAACGAAGTATGACTCATCTTCTTGATTTAACCATTTCAACAATTCAAGATCCCTTCTTCTTAGTCATAAGAATGCACTAAGACTTCCTTAGAGAACTAATTTTGATATGGTTTCTTAATCATTAAGATGATCACAAAACTGATACTAAAGTACTCTCCCATCTTTTCAGATTTGAGAATCTTTTATCCTTCTGCCTCAGTTGATTCTTCTTATTCGCTCTGTCATACATTGGAACCTTTTTCCAATGTCTCAGAGTTACACTTAAGCTTGTAAGTATAATCATATTTACTGAGCTTTAGTAAACTATGACGAATAGTCTTATTAATCTTTTGTGGTGGACTTAATCAGTGCACATGACTATGTACTTGATCCCTTAGTCCATTACTTGACTCACACATCCATGTGAACAAGTAATTAGTCTTAATTTTCCAATACTTGAAAGTTCTCATTCATCATGCTATAGAATTTGCATGATTCCAAATCCCGGTCCAATTGAGACTTTGGATGATGAGAATCTTTCCTTGTTTGGTAAATTTAGACATTACCACAAATGAAAGAATCAATTTCATATTTCCACTCTTGCTATTAATGGAATCGTATAAGCAACAATTTTTCCTCAAATGCCATTGTAAGGATATTTTAAAATAAATAAAATCAAAATTTTCTTTTTATTTTAAAACTATGCGGAAAAACTTATCCTTACAATCCATACGAAAACTTGTTGTTGTCTATTCCTTAGCAATATCTCATAACTCCTAAGAATTAGCTCAAGAATCCGATTTTCAAACTGTGCAATAGAAATCCATCTATGCGATCAGATTCAGCATATTCTTACTTTAAGTTCCTTTACTTTTCTTTGATTCTTAAAACATTACCATGTGACCCAGTCACATCATGTATCAAAAATCTCAGAATAGAAACTTAGCAGAGTTAGATTTGTGGACTTTTACCTGAAGTAGAGTCAATCTTATTGACTTTAACATCCTTAGGTAAATTAGGCAGCTTCGCAACTAATGACCCTTACTTTGGCAAAATATAAACATATGGACCCTTTGATAATGGTACACAGGACTATTACAGACTTAGCTTTTCTCTTTACCATTTGTTCAACCGAGTTGACTATGGCCAATCCCTTTCCATTGGGAAGAGAATGCTTTTTTTTCTGTATTTCCAGTGTCACCATTGTCAATGTCCATAAAGTTTCAGGAAGTTGATCTTAACAATAGATAAGATCATTAAGGGTCTTGTCATAGTCTATTTCATAGGTGTCCCAAAGGAACTCACTATGTGACTTAGAAAGTGATTGAACCACCAACTTTCTCAAGACTTTGACACCCAACTCTCCCGGCTTGTCAATATGTGACTACATCTCCAAGATGTGATCACACCTAGACCTTGCCTTTCCATTAGGGCTTGAGTGATCTTAAACTTTTCAAGAACTTGTGGGTTAGGGAGAATAATTGGAAGAGGAGAGAGAAGTATGATTTCCATGGGACATCATCTTCATTTAGGAAAGCTTGTTTCAAGAGATTTGGGAAGATCATAAATGTCTAAACCAGACATGTTATGGGAGATATTCAAGATAGTTGATCTTTGAGTCCTTAATATGACACCCAATATGAAAATATTAAGGCTAGGACCCACCAAACTATTTTATAACTTAGAAGAGGTATGCCGTAATCCAAGCTATAAAACAATTTGAAGGTAGGTGAATGACGATTCACCAATTTCCACCAAGATAAACGAAATGTATTATTAGGTTTTAATTGGTTTTGAAACTCCTAGATCTTTTGAGATTCATTGAACTGTTCAATGGCATGTTTCAATCTCGAGTGTGCCCTTCAGGTTTTGTGACTGGGATGCCGAGGATCACAAAACAACGTGTGAAGTAACCATGCAAATTACTAGGTACCCTTAAGTGTTTATCCCTCAATCGATGTGCCGGTTAACCACACACGCTCCATCGATACTATGATAAACATTAAGTTACCCTTTGCCTACCTTGTTAAATACGAGTTAGTGTGCCGGTTAACCACACACGCTCCACTAACCGACTTAAACAAAGTGCAAAGTGTAATTTCATGGATTAGCACCTTATTCACATTTTCCTAAGTAACTAAGATTGGGAATTATTAAGAGTTTAGTTACTTAGTATTTATCATTAATACTTTTAATGAAGGGAGAATTATTGTCCTGTCAAACCCGTTCGGCTAACGACCCTCCACCAGTCAAGCGAGCGGTGGGTGAGAGTGAACACCCATTAAGTTGCCATTTTATAGGCAACAACCTTATACCCACCTTATAGACCGGCTTCGTGAATGAGGCGTACTAGCGGTAAGACTGACTTTACTCTTATACATATATATATATTATTAACTTATAATATTATAAAGTATAAGGGTTGAATTTTAACTTTTAAAATTCTAAGGGCTAACTTGGAATTAAAGTATTCATAAGAGAAAACTTTACAAATTCCAAAACTTGAGGGCAAGTTTTGAAACTATTCAAAACTAATTAATTCCATAACTTATGTATTTAAAGTAGTTTTAATCCAAAAACTCTTCAAGTTCCATAACTTGTGGACAAATTATGGAAGACTTTAATTTAATAAAGAATTAATCTTTTCTTTATTTTATAACTTATGGAATTAATTAAGGTTACATATTTTATTTATTTATTTTTTAATGAAGTGACTCTTGAACCTCCATAACATAAGGACAAGACTCTTCATGTTTTTGTAACCTTTGCCAACTTTATGAGTTTTATGAGTCTTTAATGTGACTCTTCATGTAACTTAAGGATAAGTTACACAAACACATTTTATACTCAACTCTTAGATTAATTTGGATTGAAAACAACTTTTTCACTCAACTTTTCTATTAATCTAAGAAACTCATAAGAACAAGATAATTCAATTCAAACTTTTTCATGTAATTAGTCTAACCTTTAAACTAATACAAAACATGAATCTATTGACAATTATCTTGAAAATGGATTAGCATGAACATTACCACATTTAAAAACAAGTTTATAAGTTCAAAACACCTTAGGGTAATGTTCCTAGTCCATTTCTAGCCAAAAACCTCGAAGATATGCTGTCTGGGGTCCAACTCGTCGAGTGCATGAACTCAACTCGGCGAGTTGGATGCATTTTGCCTTGGACTCGTCGAGTCCCTTCATGGACTCGGCGAGTCAGCTGGGCTGACAGCATCAAAACTCGATTTTTTCAGCTTCTATTGCAGGTATAACAAGAAAACAAACCTGGCTCTGATACCACTGTTGGGTTTTGAGCATTCTAACACTCCTAAGTGTACATGCAACCCTAAATACCTTGGATCTATGTTTTCTCTATTATACATGCAAATATGAACATCCAAGGTATTATCCTAATCTAGCATACAAAATATCAATATAACAAGATAGAATACATACCTTGTTGTTGCTTGTGTTCCTTGAAACCTTGTGAGCCTAGCACCACAAGTGGTGATGCCTCAAATGGTTCACACAACACCAAATACACTTGGAATAACTTGAGAGAAACTAGAACACTTCATGAAATCGGTTAGCCCTCTCTAGAATAATCTAGTCTTAGTCACGATTTCTTGAGCCATGGGTTTCTTTTATATGGTGGCTATTAGGGTTACACCATGTAACTCATGACTTTACCCATTCCTTATGCTCCATGGGTTTTAACCTCCATGGAGTATCCATGGGTCACCCCATGGACTTAGTCCAACATAAGGAATCTTGGATCACAAGCCCACATATATAAGAATGAATGATTTACACAATCAACCCATATATTTAATTAGTCTTCTTTTGATCACTTAATTAATTCTAGATTAATTCTTGATCAATACTAATTAAATAATCTCATTATTCTTATTATTAATATACTAGAACTTATAATATATTAATAACAGTAAGTGTCTTATTTCTCTCATTATAGTCTATCCAAGTGCATGATGCCATGCAACCCAAATGGACCATGCCGGGTCGGGTCAAGTCTTACCAATTATAGTTATGGACTTAGACACTAATCCAACAGTCTCCCACTTGGATAAGTCTAAAACTATTATTGCGTATGACTTCAGGAACCAACTAGCAATCGTAGCTCTCAAAAGCTTCTGTCGAACTCTGACCTTGTAGATGAACTCTGACCTTTGTCAATGACTTGTCCATTAGATAAGGGATCATATATTCCTCCATTCTAGATATCATATGGACTGAGACATGGTTTATAATCATTCTCTCTGTCCATTTGTTGTTTCCCGATTTCCGATTTATGACGACTGACTAATTGAACAAATCAAATCAGTCCTGGCCCGGCCGAGCACTTCCATTTGTCATCATCAAATCATCGAGGGGCCCACAGATATCGCTTTCATCCCGAAGGTAAAAGGAATGGATAAACTTCGACTCATATGGCTTGTTCTACTACTTGTTGAATCATACACAAAGACACGTTTTATAACATCGAGTTACCAATGCGTTTTCGTGTAATCAATGTACTATCAACTCATAGTAACAACTCATATCTCTAGGTTTGAAGAATATAAGATATTATCGTCTCATGATCACTCGTGATAAAATCCATGAAGTGATTCCAATGAGCGCGGGTTGAATCCAATACTCAGAACTTATGAGCACTCATGAGTGTTGTAGCCCTTTGTCCAACAACTTAGACCTCTACAAGCCAACCCATGACAGTCTTAATTCATATCTACTTCCAACATATGACCGACTGTGGATGGTTTGAATAACTTAGTCATTCCGGAAGAATAACCTAGTTTATTCGGGAAGTCAAAACATGCAAAGTGAAACACAATAATAATTGAATCCAATATGGTCTCTGTCACACCCCCAAACCAAGGATGGCGGAAACGTCTGGGGGTGGAGGACTTCATGTACAGTATCACAACAACGTGTATAATAGTGCTCAAAGTAAAAACAACCACCATAAATATAATTGCAAAAGTTACACCAAAGTATATGTTTACATGTTTCAAAAGCAATTACATTATGATGACAAAATAAATTTGTTGACGGTTTAGCGTCCCATCCTCAAAGCGATGAAGTTTGCCTGTTTCACTGACTTCCTGAGAATACAAGTAGTTTTAAAGAGTGTCAACACAAAGGTTGGTGAGTTCATAAGAGTTTTGTTTGAAGTAGAAACCGTTTTTCCTTGTAAAATCGATTTAGTTTGATTTCCAGAAAATCCAATATTTTCTTAGTTAAGTATGAATAGAAATAATCCTGCATGATGCATTAATGAACCCTAGAGTAATCCGTAGAGTTCCTCTATAATCGTCCAACATATATAAGTTATATAAGGTTTAACTTAGATAAAACGTTGAATATAGTGGGTCTGCCCCAGGTCCACAACCCAACGAGGAACAGGAGATGAGGCGGGCACCACCAATTCTAGGCCAATCAAGACTAAACTCTTATATGACTCAAACATATACGCTCAGCGACCATAGTTGAAGTCTAACAATTCTAGAGGAAATATAGTTTAATATCATAATAACTTTGTATAGAGACCCGGTACTTTGTATCTGTACCCCTTTTTGTATAGAGACCCGGTACTTTGTATTTGTACCCATAGAGATAAAAGGTGATTTTAAATCAACATAAAACTCATTTAGGTTTTTAAAAATAAAATCCCGTAAACTTATGGATTGTTCCCTATGTGAGCCGTTATAATCATACTATGACTATGTGAACCTGCCACGACGTTCTCAGTGTCGCGAAAAATGAAATGACATTTGTCACCCGTAGACCTGCAGATCCCACTGTAGCTAGCAGCGAGGTGTGGGGTGTCAATCCCAATATAGATCTATATACAAGTATCACGTTCTCCCTCAAGGAGATTCTGATTATAACTACCAGGAATTATATCCCGCACTCGGACGTACGGGGAGATAGAGAGATAGAGAGAAAGAAAAGATAGAGAAACTCACAATATAGGATAACAAGTTTATTGTTCCCTATGTGAGCCGTTATAATCATACTATGACTATGTGAACCTGCCACGACGTTCTCAGTGTCGCGAAAAATGAAATGACATTTGTCACCCGTAGACCTGCAGGTCCAACTGTAGCTAGCAGAAAGGTGTGGGGTGTCAAACCCAATATAGATCTATATACAAGTATCACGTTCTCCCTCAAGGAGATTCTGATTATAACTACCAGGAATTATATCCCGCACTCGGACGTACGGGGAGAGATAGAGAAACTCACAATATAGGATAACAAGTTTACGTTAAATGTTTGTGAATATAAATATTTCTTGTATGAATGTACCCTTCTTGTACGAGTGCGTAGAGTGACGTATCATAAACTATACCTATTATAGTTTATCAAAAATGTATGTACTATGTATGAACCCTTTTTATGGAAATGTAACTAGTGTTGTGAATTTATCAAACTATACCTCTTATAGTCTAATAATACGTGTTCCAAAATGAATGGATAATATTTAATATTTAATATGAATGTCTTAATTTTCAGTTCATAATGATAAACTAACATGGAAACACATTCAAATATTAGAACTTATGATTATACACTTTGCTCAACATAATACAAAGTGTTATGATATTTACATGCTGTTGGCTAACTTTAGCCATTCTGCCCTGTATTTGGAAAAATCATAGAAAAATCATACGAAGTCGAAAACTAGATCCGTAAATTCTGAGAGTTCACAAAATGTGTCTAGTTTGCTCATAAATTTTATCTCAATTTATAATGACCTCTAACTTGGGTGAAAAAGTCCAAGATCACAGACTGGTCCGGATTGTTGTTTGAAATGATAGGCAGTTTTGTAAAAATCGCCATAAATTGTAGAAAAATCGTATGGAGATGTGCAAGTAGCCATTTTAAAGCTAAAAACTTGAACTATTTGCACCTTGTACAGTTTTGAAAACAAAAATGTGTAAGATGCCCAAAACAGTCCGTGAATGGAGTTGAACTTTTCTGATGAAGGCTGTTAGAAAAATCTAGTTATGTTCTTAGTGTTTTAACTTGTATTCCCCCCCTGAAAACTTGAGAAAACATGAAAATGTAGGGGTATGAACTCACCTTGAGTGATTTCAGTAGATACGTGTTGAAGATGGAAAGTGTTCAACCCAAGAACACTTGAAGAATCACTTGAAGATTCGAAGCTCTAACACAATTATGAGAGAGTTTGTCTAAGATATCCATGATTTGAGTGGAAATAAATGAGATAATCATAAAGAGAATGGATTATGCTTACCAAATGTGGAGGAAAAACTCAAGATCAGCCCTTGAATCTCGAATTTCTAGAGAGAGAAAGTGAGAGAGGAAAGAGTTTGATCTTCTTGTGAAATGAGAGCAAAATGAGGGAAATGAGGAGAGAGGATGAATAATCAGTCCTCAAAAACTCGGGAAGAGGGTTAATTGAGTGGGAAAAGACGTTGATGTGACCTAGGTAAGGTGGGGAGGCATGGCTGGTCAGAGAGTGGGTGTGGGGCGGTTGCTTGTGACTGCGGATCAATAACACTGCTTTGAATGCGAAGTTGGATTTAGCTTTGCTATTTCAATCGATTTTGAGAGTATTGTTCGCATTTGTATGAGTGTAGTCGATGAATTGATAAAGCTAGAACATATGAGTTTTGATTCGCAATTGGATTGATGATTGAGGGATGATTCGTGAAGAAAAACGCGAAGTCAAGGACTATGAAATTGTTGTTTGCAAGAATTTAAAAACTCGATTGTGGAGTTGTTGATGCTCATTTTGCGAAAGTAAAACAATCGAGTGTTCGCATCTATGAATCAACTTGAAGTCAATTGGGTTAATATTCGCATATGGGTTCAACATATGAATTTTTGATTTCGCAAGTTTAGAGTTCAAGAACTAAACTGTATTCGCATCTGGAATGAAAATTTTGTGAATCGCATTTGATTGATTAGGTTAAAATGCGAAGGGATGCGAAGGGTGTAAGAATGAAGATGCGAAAGTGATTAATGCGAAGGGATGCGAAGGGTGTAAGAATGAAGATGCGAAAGTGATTAATGCGAAGGGATGCGAAGTATTTCACAGTAGAATGCGAATTGGGGAAGAAAACAGAAGATTTCAAATATTGTCCCTGGAGTTTCGCATTTTTGGATATAAATACTCAACTTCGCAAATGGGGTCATAAAATGATGAAATTGCAGAAGAGTTTCGCATTTTTGGAAATAAATACTCAACTTCGCAAATGGGGTCATAAAATGATGAAATTGCAGAAGAGTTTCGCATTTTTGGAAATATAAATGAAAATATATCTTTTGTTGTTTTAATTAAGGAAATGAATATTTTATATGAATACTCACCAGGAAAAACGCATATCATACATTCCCGATGAGTATGCATCATTGTTTTATCAGTTTGGCTCGCCACGTACTACAGTTTTTAGGTTAAAGAGATCTAGTTGTACGTACTTTTCGATTCATGTTTTCTTATTAGAGTAGTGGGTTGTTTAGTAAATACTGAACGTAAGTCCAAGTACACAAGGGTTAGTTGAGCTGAGAGGTTTGACTTGTTGACTTTATTTGACTTTGAATTGACCAGAATTTGACGGTTGTCACATCATCCCCCCGTTAAAGGGAATTTCGTCCCGAAATTTGCACTTCGAATGGGGATCCAGGAATTTAGAGGAAAGATGGGGATGACTTTTCGTAGTACGAGAATTTGATTATGGTAAGGAATAACTCGCCCGATGTCACATGATTACTACTATGCATGCTTTAATCGATGCTAGATTTAGCATATAGAGAAATTCGGGATCTAAATGTCGATGTTAGGAACACGTACTGATATTTGCGGGCAGTTCCGGAGTGGTTTCTCCTTCGGTGATTGCAAACACCCTCCCGCCACCACCAGCATCTCTTGTCCTTGGGCATTCCCTTATAAAGTGTCCCGTTTCTCCACACTCGTAACAGGTTGGGCTTGCTCCAGAGCCGGGTACCTGGTTGATGGGTCGTGCTGGTGCCTTACAGAAACGAGCAGTGTGCCCCTCTCTGTCGCAGTTTTTGCAATGCAACTTTCGACAAGCCCCAGTGTGATGGAAGTTACACTTGTTGCATTTTGGAAGTGTTCCTGCGTATGGTTTCATGGGAGTTGGTGTGGTGAGGGTTGTGGCAGCATGAACAGCAAGGATCTGTTGCTTCTTAGCGAGGCCTTGGGTTGATTGGTCTTTCTTGTTGTCCCAAAACTTTCTTTCGTTGTTCCCTCCTCTTGCTTGGGTATGGGTGGTTGCCATAGTGTCATGGCGGGCATGGTGGTCAATGAGTTGTTGTGCTAACTCCTTGGCGCTGTCGAAGGTAGTTGGTCTTGAGGCGAGCACGCTATCTTGAATTTCGGGGGACAATCCCCAGAGGTAACGCTCCAACTTTTTGTCTTCCGGGGTGACCATAGCGGGACAAAGGAGTGCTAGATCACAAAATCGGTTGGTGTAAGTTGTAAGGTCGGAGCCTGCCATTCTGAGATTCCATAGTTCTTGCTCCAGCTTTTGCACTTCACCTCTTGGGCAATATTCCTTCAACATCATCTTCTTTAAGTCCTCCCAACTTAACGAGTTAGCCACTGCAAGCGTAAGCGACTTAACTTTGCCGTTCCACCAAGTGAGAGCTCTTCCGATGAAGGTGAATGTCGCGTACTTGACTTTGCTCGCTTCGGGGCAAGCGCAAATCTCAAAGATCGCTTCGGTCCTCTCGAACCATTGAATTAGTGCGAGGACACCCCCACTTCCATCAAAGGAATCGGGTTTGCCATTTGTGAAGTCCTTGTAAGTGCATTCCCTTGTGCGTCCTGCACTATCCCCGTGGTTAGGGTTTGTGGCTCCAGATCCAGCACCACCATTGCTATTTGTGCCAATTTGTGACATTGCAGCTACCACGGCTGCTGTCACTGCAGCTTGGAACATTTCAGGATCAAACTGGGGAGGTGGCGTCGGAGGTGGTGGCGCTGTGCTGCCCGAAGGTCTGGGTCTTTTCCTTGGTGGCATTGTTCTGTCATGAGTTTGCAAAAAGGAAAAATGATCAGATGATAAGTTTCTACTAGTAAAGACAAGTCAGTTGTTATAGAATTTGATTTTTCCTGCATTTTTCTTCGATTTAAGAATTCCTTATATGTAGTTCATAAAGGAAGTCCATATGAATGAACTTCACGAGTTAGTGGGTTTTGTGGTTTCTCTTAGATTTTTCACGAGTGTGTTCAAGGCGCTTGGTGCGGATCGTATGTATTCTTGCATTTGCATCAACCTTTGCGATACTATGGAGAGTCGTTCTACCCAGAATCTCGTTTCGGGCAACTCTATGGACCAGGATTGGAAAAATTGTATCTGTTTGAGCTTCCTTCGTTTATGTTGTAGAAGCTTCGTTCTCTACTAAACGACATATGTTGGTCTTGTTCTTTGCTCCAGGTTTCCAAGCACTCTACCCAAGGAGGCGTCGGGCCTTGAAAAGTTGGACAAGGGTTAGGATTCGGAACAAGAGTCATCGGGGTTAAGTTCTCCACTTCAGGGTCGGAATCAGAACCATCAGCATAGCCTTCAGCTTGGTGGCCATCTACAGGGGTTGGGTAATCATTCTCTGGCTCCTCTCCGAGCCATTTGGTATTGTCGTGGTTAGGGTAGTACGGGTCGTCGTGTGGATGGAAATCCAGCCATGATATCTTCGCGAGAAATGGGGATATAAGAAACAATTAAGCAAACGTACTAATTAGTTAATTATACGATGATCTTTATCAGGTACTTCAACAAATTGTTTAGTGCATACTAATTATATGTATTCGGGACAGGATAGACCTTCGAATAAGCGACCCTAACTCTAAATCCCCAATCCAACGAGAACAGGAAGTAGAGCAAAGATCCACAGATTCTAAGTCTATGACGTCCTGGATACATAAAATTTTAATGTATCCACTAAGCAACTATTGACCTATTGATAAAGATCTATTTAGTTCTCACATATGTAATTTTAATAATGCCAAAATACCCCTATGGTATTTCATTGTGGTAGTGTTGGTAAATTTTTAGACTTGTTGCCACATCACAACCATTCTTGGGCATATGCTAATCACTCCTCGGACCAGCATAGTTGATCAGGCTATGCTATTCCCAAGACTGATCATACATCCCCAGGCTTACCTGTGATGTCCAACAATCTTTACTTTTGTTTTGTCCTAAAATGATGCTGACCTTAGTATGTATGCATGCATGTATACTTTTAACAAAAGTTATTTATTCTTAAAGGTATAGTGGTTTTGAAATCTTAAAATCAGAGACCTTAGTCCCAATGCATTTATAGTTTGTATATCTTATGTGGTTCGATATACTTAGTTCACTATAAACAATGCTCTGATACCAATCTGTCACACCCCCAAACCAAGGATGGCGGAAACGTCTGGGGGTGGAGGACTTCATGTACAGTATCACAACAACGTGTATAATAGTGCTCAAAGTAAAAACAACCACCATAAATATAATTGCAAAAGTTACACCAAAGTATATGTTTACATGTTTCAAAAGCAATTACATTATGATGACAAAATAAATTTGTTGACGGTTTAGCGTCCCATCCTCAAAGCGATGAAGTTTGCCTGTTTCACTGACTTCCTGAGAATACAAGTAGTTTTAAAGAGTGTCAACACAAAGGTTGGTGAGTTCATAAGAGTTTTGTTTGAAGTAGAAACCGTTTTTCCTTGTAAAATCGATTTAGTTTGATTTCCAGAAAATCCAATATTTTCTTAGTTAAGTATGAATAGAAATAATCCTGCATGATGCATTAATGAACCCTAGAGTAATCCGTAGAGTTCCTCTATAATCGTCCAACATATATAAGTTATATAAGGTTTAACTTAGATAAAACGTTGAATATAGTGGGTCTGCCCCAGGTCCACAACCCAACGAGGAACAGGAGATGAGGCGGGCACCACCAATTCTAGGCCAATCAAGACTAAACTCTTATATGACTCAAACATATACGCTCAGCGACCATAGTTGAAGTCTAACAATTCTAGAGGAAATATAGTTTAATATCATAATAACTTTGTATAGAGACCCGGTACTTTGTATCTGTACCCCTTTTTGTATAGAGACCCGGTACTTTGTATTTGTACCCATAGAGATAAAAGGTGATTTTAAATCAACATAAAACTCATTTAGGTTTTTAAAAATAAAATCCCGTAAACTTATGGATTGTTCCCTATGTGAGCCGTTATAATCATACTATGACTATGTGAACCTGCCACGACGTTCTCAGTGTCGCGAAAAATGAAATGACATTTGTCACCCGTAGACCTGCAGATCCCACTGTAGCTAGCAGCGAGGTGTGGGGTGTCAATCCCAATATAGATCTATATACAAGTATCACGTTCTCCCTCAAGGAGATTCTGATTATAACTACCAGGAATTATATCCCGCACTCGGACGTACGGGGAGATAGAGAGATAGAGAGAAAGAAAAGATAGAGAAACTCACAATATAGGATAACAAGTTTATTGTTCCCTATGTGAGCCGTTATAATCATACTATGACTATGTGAACCTGCCACGACGTTCTCAGTGTCGCGAAAAATGAAATGACATTTGTCACCCGTAGACCTGCAGGTCCAACTGTAGCTAGCAGAAAGGTGTGGGGTGTCAAACCCAATATAGATCTATATACAAGTATCACGTTCTCCCTCAAGGAGATTCTGATTATAACTACCAGGAATTATATCCCGCACTCGGACGTACGGGGAGAGATAGAGAAACTCACAATATAGGATAACAAGTTTACGTTAAATGTTTGTGAATATAAATATTTCTTGTATGAATGTACCCTTCTTGTACGAGTGCGTAGAGTGACGTATCATAAACTATACCTATTATAGTTTATCAAAAATGTATGTACTATGTATGAACCCTTTTTATGGAAATGTAACTAGTGTTGTGAATTTATCAAACTATACCTCTTATAGTCTAATAATACGTGTTCCAAAATGAATGGATAATATTTAATATTTAATATGAATGTCTTAATTTTCAGTTCATAATGATAAACTAACATGGAAACACATTCAAATATTAGAACTTATGATTATACACTTTGCTCAACATAATACAAAGTGTTATGATATTTACATGCTGTTGGCTAACTTTAGCCATTCTGCCCTGTATTTGGAAAAATCATAGAAAAATCATACGAAGTCGAAAACTAGATCCGTAAATTCTGAGAGTTCACAAAATGTGTCTAGTTTGCTCATAAATTTTATCTCAATTTATAATGACCTCTAACTTGGGTGAAAAAGTCCAAGATCACAGACTGGTCCGGATTGTTGTTTGAAATGATAGGCAGTTTTGTAAAAATCGCCATAAATTGTAGAAAAATCGTATGGAGATGTGCAAGTAGCCATTTTAAAGCTAAAAACTTGAACTATTTGCACCTTGTACAGTTTTGAAAACAAAAATGTGTAAGATGCCCAAAACAGTCCGTGAATGGAGTTGAACTTTTCTGATGAAGGCTGTTAGAAAAATCTAGTTATGTTCTTAGTGTTTTAACTTGTATTCCCCCCCTGAAAACTTGAGAAAACATGAAAATGTAGGGGTATGAACTCACCTTGAGTGATTTCAGTAGATACGTGTTGAAGATGGAAAGTGTTCAACCCAAGAACACTTGAAGAATCACTTGAAGATTCGAAGCTCTAACACAATTATGAGAGAGTTTGTCTAAGATATCCATGATTTGAGTGGAAATAAATGAGATAATCATAAAGAGAATGGATTATGCTTACCAAATGTGGAGGAAAAACTCAAGATCAGCCCTTGAATCTCGAATTTCTAGAGAGAGAAAGTGAGAGAGGAAAGAGTTTGATCTTCTTGTGAAATGAGAGCAAAATGAGGGAAATGAGGAGAGAGGATGAATAATCAGTCCTCAAAAACTCGGGAAGAGGGTTAATTGAGTGGGAAAAGACGTTGATGTGACCTAGGTAAGGTGGGGAGGCATGGCTGGTCAGAGAGTGGGTGTGGGGCGGTTGCTTGTGACTGCGGATCAATAACACTGCTTTGAATGCGAAGTTGGATTTAGCTTTGCTATTTCAATCGATTTTGAGAGTATTGTTCGCATTTGTATGAGTGTAGTCGATGAATTGATAAAGCTAGAACATATGAGTTTTGATTCGCAATTGGATTGATGATTGAGGGATGATTCGTGAAGAAAAACGCGAAGTCAAGGACTATGAAATTGTTGTTTGCAAGAATTTAAAAACTCGATTGTGGAGTTGTTGATGCTCATTTTGCGAAAGTAAAACAATCGAGTGTTCGCATCTATGAATCAACTTGAAGTCAATTGGGTTAATATTCGCATATGGGTTCAACATATGAATTTTTGATTTCGCAAGTTTAGAGTTCAAGAACTAAACTGTATTCGCATCTGGAATGAAAATTTTGTGAATCGCATTTGATTGATTAGGTTAAAATGCGAAGGGATGCGAAGGGTGTAAGAATGAAGATGCGAAAGTGATTAATGCGAAGGGATGCGAAGGGTGTAAGAATGAAGATGCGAAAGTGATTAATGCGAAGGGATGCGAAGTATTTCACAGTAGAATGCGAATTGGGGAAGAAAACAGAAGATTTCAAATATTGTCCCTGGAGTTTCGCATTTTTGGATATAAATACTCAACTTCGCAAATGGGGTCATAAAATGATGAAATTGCAGAAGAGTTTCGCATTTTTGGAAATAAATACTCAACTTCGCAAATGGGGTCATAAAATGATGAAATTGCAGAAGAGTTTCGCATTTTTGGAAATATAAATGAAAATATATCTTTTGTTGTTTTAATTAAGGAAATGAATATTTTATATGAATACTCACCAGGAAAAACGCATATCATACATTCCCGATGAGTATGCATCATTGTTTTATCAGTTTGGCTCGCCACGTACTACAGTTTTTAGGTTAAAGAGATCTAGTTGTACGTACTTTTCGATTCATGTTTTCTTATTAGAGTAGTGGGTTGTTTAGTAAATACTGAACGTAAGTCCAAGTACACAAGGGTTAGTTGAGCTGAGAGGTTTGACTTGTTGACTTTATTTGACTTTGAATTGACCAGAATTTGACGGTTGTCACAGTCTCAGAACTTACGAATATAAATAAAACTCCTTTTATTTATCACCATATGATTACACATTATTCATTGTATATTGTTTCAGCTATCAACATTATTCTTGAATTTGAAACAATAGTTGTCCCATGCTCCAAGCATGCACACTATGTTTTCTAAACAATAGTCATGCCATACACCAAGTATGCATACTATGTTTGTCTATGATCTTTATTTTGTGAACTAGATCAAATGAACATAACTTCAATGATTCTCTTTTCACACTCCCAAATCCTTACTGCAAATGCAAGAATTCCAAATTCATGTTATTTACTGAAATCTGTTAGATTCTAAACTTATATGCATTGATCCTCTTGTAATGATTATGCACAAAGTCATAAAGACTTGACAACAAACATTACAGAGCATTCCAAAGGAGATCAGCTCCTTAGAAACATCCTTCTTGCATTAAGTTTCCTTAATCTTACACAGATTGAAAATTCTAACTTTGAAACATTTCCAGGTTCCATTTTGACTATCACTTCTGAACAAGAGTTGCCTCCTTACAGATTATGTCAATATGGTCCTTCCAGAATTATCACTATACTTCCAATTGTCCTTGAGCAACCAATCTTTGGTAAACCTTAGATTGTCCTCGACATTTGTTTAATCCTTTTAGTCATATCCAGTTCTAAACCTTTTCCATTCTTAACGCCCCAGGCATTTGGAAAATTTTAGAAAGGATGAATATAGCACATGTAGTCGGTCCTATATCCGAAGCATATGGGACACGATTCATGATGTCTCACATAAAGACTAAACCAGTCTTTTGCTATAACATTTCCATTTCAATTTTCCAAGTTCTCATAATTCAGATTATGAAAAGGGATGCCGTAATCATAATCGAATTTAAGAACGCAAATAATGGACCCATATACAGAATTTCCTTATGTTGAGCCATTCCAACATGAAATTCATATATATCCTTGACTAAATGATTAAAACCTCACGATCTAAGCTTATAGATTTGAGATGAAGTATAATTTCCTCTCCCTTAATTATAGCAAAACAACTTTTTCCCAATCGAAACCTTTTGTTTTTCTATAATTAACATTGCTAACTTGCAATACTTATCATAATTATCATGCTCCCACTAACATGATGATTATTAGCATAACACTTATGCTCCCACTAGCTTTGACATGTACTCAGAAATCACTGGACTTCTAGAAATCAATACTTTATTGACTTTTTTACCAAAGTTCAGATTTCTGATACTAGATTGTTTTGATAAGACTTTATCAAAAACATACACCTTCCCTTAGATAGCTCATGGGTATGTCAAAACAAATTTAAGAACTATGAAAAGGGATGCCGTAATCATAGTCTTGATCGCTTTGACCTTTGCCATTTCTCACAAGTCCAAGTTAGTGTGCCGGTAAACCACACACGCTCCACTAACGACTTTGAGAATGCAAATATTACAATTGCTATCTAGCTAAAATCTACTTAGTGGAAGTGTTTCCTCACCATCATTTTCATGAATCGGAGAGAAACTCTATGACACTTAGATTTAATGGTGTATGAGTTCTTATCCATGTGAATTGTCAAAACCATAGTCACAAGACAAGGATAATGACAAATCCAAACTCATATGGAGTGAACTCAATCTCAATTTCTTGCCACCTGGTAGCTCAAGGGCCTACCATTGCTTCCAAGTTGTTGTGCAACACATTGAGAACTCTAAGAACTCATATGCAAAGCCAACTCTAACTGGAATGGGCACAGAATATGTCAACACGATAGGTTATAAACCTTAAGTCGTGTGCTAGTGAAGAACTTTTAGGTTTTATTCTTGATTAGTTCTTGAGACTTTCAAGACCTTTAAGACTCCCACTGTCCTCTTGACCTATAAGACTCCCTTGTCAAACATCCAAGAGATAGTGTGGATTCTAATCAAGACAAACACTTCACACAATTGGCCTAAGTTGGTCTTTGTTTTATCCAAAACATCACAACTTACCAATTTCAAATGTACAAAAGTAGAAAACTTTTACTCTTACATTTGTCAAGTGTTTTAAACCTTCTTTAAGACATGTCACTCAAATTACAATCTTGGAGTATGACTCTAAGACTTGTATTGGAACGAAGTATGACTCATCTTCTTGATTTAACCATTTCAACAATTCAAGATCCCTTCTTCTTAGTCATAAGAATGCACTAAGACTTCCTTAGAGAACTAATTTTGATATGGTTTCTTAATCATTAAGATGATCACAAAACTGATACTAAAGTACTCTCCCATCTTTTCAGATTTGAGAATCTTTTATCCTTCTGCCTCAGTTGATTCTTCTTATTCGCTCTGTCATACATTGGAACCTTTTTCCAATGTCTCAGAGTTACACTTAAGCTTGTAAGTATAATCATATTTACTGAGCTTTAGTAAACTATGACGAATAGTCTTATTAATCTTTTGTGGTGGACTTAATCAGTGCACATGACTATGTACTTGATCCCTTAGTCCATTACTTGACTCACACATCCATGTGAACAAGTAATTAGTCTTAATTTTCCAATACTTGAAAGTTCTCATTCATCATGCTATAGAATTTGCATGATTCCAAATCCCGGTCCAATTGAGACTTTGGATGATGAGAATCTTTCCTTGTTTGGTAAATTTAGACATTACCACAAATGAAAGAATCAATTTCATATTTCCACTCTTGCTATTAATGGAATCGTATAAGCAACAATTTTTCCTCAAATGCCATTGTAAGGATATTTTAAAATAAATAAAATCAAAATTTTCTTTTTATTTTAAAACTATGCGGAAAAACTTATCCTTACAATCCATACGAAAACTTGTTGTTGTCTATTCCTTAGCAATATCTCATAACTCCTAAGAATTAGCTCAAGAATCCGATTTTCAAACTGTGCAATAGAAATCCATCTATGCGATCAGATTCAGCATATTCTTACTTTAAGTTCCTTTACTTTTCTTTGATTCTTAAAACATTACCATGTGACCCAGTCACATCATGTATCAAAAATCTCAGAATAGAAACTTAGCAGAGTTAGATTTGTGGACTTTTACCTGAAGTAGAGTCAATCTTATTGACTTTAACATCCTTAGGTAAATTAGGCAGCTTCGCAACTAATGACCCTTACTTTGGCAAAATATAAACATATGGACCCTTTGATAATGGTACATAGGACTATTACAGACTTAGCTTTTCTCTTTACCATTTGTTCAACCGAGTTGACTATGGCCAATCCCTTTCCATTGGGAAGAGAATGCTTTTTTTTCTGTATTTCCAGTGTCACCATTGTCAATGTCCATAAAGTTTCAGGAAGTTGATCTTAACAATAGATAAGATCATTAAGGGTCTTGTCATAGTCTATTTCATAGGTGTCCCAAAGGAACTCACTATGTGACTTAGAAAGTGATTGAACCACCAACTTTCTCAAGACTTTGACACCCAACTCTCCCGGCTTGTCAATATGTGACTACATCTCCAAGATGTGATCACACCTAGACCTTGCCTTTCCATTAGGGCTTGAGTGATCTTAAACTTTTCAAGAACTTGTGGGTTAGGGAGAATAATTGGAAGAGGAGAGAGAAGTATGATTTCCATGGGACATCATCTTCATTTAGGAAAGCTTGTTTCAAGAGATTTGGGAAGATCATAAATGTCTAAACCAGACATGTTATGGGAGATATTCAAGATAGTTGATCTTTGAGTCCTTAATATGACACCCAATATGAAAATATTAAGGCTAGGACCCAACAAACTATTTTATAACTTAGAAGAGGTATGCCGTAATCCAAGCTATAAAACAATTTGAAGGTAGGTGAATGACGATTCACCAATTTCCACCAAGATAAACGAAATGTATTATTAGGTTTTAATTGGTTTTGAAACTCCTAGATCTTTTGAGATTCATTGAACTGTTCAATGGCATGTTTCAATCTCGAGTGTGCCCTTCAGGTTTTGTGACTGGGATGCCGAGGATCACAAAACAACGTGTGAAGTAACCATGCAAATTACTAGGTACCCTTAAGTGTTTATCCCTCAATCGATGTGCCGGTTAACCACACACGCTCCATCGATACTATGATAAACATTAAGTTACCCTTTGCCTACCTTGTTAAATACGAGTTAGTGTGCCGGTTAACCACACACGCTCCACTAACCGACTTAAACAAAGTGCAAAGTGTAATTTCATGGATTAGCACCTTATTCACATTTTCCTAAGTAACTAAGATTGGGAATTATTAAGAGTTTAGTTACTTAGTATTTATCATTAATACTTTTAATGAAGGGAGAATTATTGTCCTGTCAAACCCGTTCGGCTAACGACCCTCCACCAGTCAAGCGAGCGGTGGGTGAGAGTGAACACCCATTAAGTTGCCATTTTATAGGCAACAACCTTATACCCACCTTATAGACCGGCTTCGTGAATGAGGCGTACTAGCGGTAAGACTGACTTTACTCTTATACATATATATATATTATTAACTTATAATATTATAAAGTATAAGGGTTGAATTTTAACTTTTAAAATTCTAAGGGCTAACTTGGAATTAAAGTATTCATAAGAGAAAACTTTACAAATTCCAAAACTTGAGGGCAAGTTTTGAAACTATTCAAAACTAATTAATTCCATAACTTATGTATTTAAAGTAGTTTTAATCCAAAAACTCTTCAAGTTCCATAACTTGTGGACAAATTATGGAAGACTTTAAATTAATAAAGAATTAATCTTTTCTTTATTTTATAACTTATGGAATTAATTAAGGTTACATATTTTATTTATTTATTTTTTAATGAAGTGACTCTTGAACCTCCATAACATAAGGACAAGACTCTTCATGTTTTTGTAACCTTTGCCAACTTTATGAGTTTTATGAGTCTTTAATGTGACTCTTCATGTAACTTAAGGATAAGTTACACAAACACATTTTATACTCAACTCTTAGATTAATTTGGATTGAAAACAACTTTTTCACTCAACTTTTCTATTAATCTAAGCAACTCATAAGAACAAGATAATTCAAATCAAACTTTTTCATGTAATTAGTCTAACCTTTAAACTAATACAAAACATGAATCTATTGACAATTATCTTGAAAATGGATTAGCATGAACATTACCACATTTAAAAACAAGTTTATAAGTTCAAAACACCTTAGGGTAATGTTCCTAGTCCATTTCTAGCCAAAAACCTCGAAGATATGCTGTCTGGGGTCCAACTCGTCGAGTGCATGAACTCAACTCGGCGAGTTGGATGCATTTTGCCTTGGACTCGTCGAGTCCCTTCATGGACTCGGCGAGTCAGCTGGGCTGACAGCATCAAAACTCGATTTTTTCAGCTTCTATTGCAGGTATAACAAGAAAACAAACCTGGCTCTGATACCACTGTTGGGTTATGAGCATTCTAACACTCCTAAGTGTACATGCAACCCTAAATACCTTGGATCTATGTTTTCTCTATTATACATGCAAATATGAACATCCAAGGTATTATCCTAATCTAGCATACAAAATATCAATATAACAAGATAGAATACATACCTTGTTGTTGCTTGTGTTCCTTGAAACCTTGTGAGCCTAGCACCACAAGTGGTGATGCCTCAAATGGTTCACACAACACCAAATACACTTGGAATAACTTGAGAGAAACTAGAACACTTCATGAAATCGGTTAGCCCTCTCTAGAATAATCTAGTCTTAGTCACGATTTCTTGAGCCATGGGTTTCTTTTATATGGTGGCTATTAGGGTTACACCATGTAACTCATGACTTTACCCATTCCTTATGCTCCATGGGTTTTAACCTCCATGGAGTATCCATGGGTCACCCCATGGACTTAGTCCAACATAAGGAATCTTGGATCACAAGCCCACATATATAAGAATGAATGATTTACACAATCAACCCATATATTTAATTAGTCTTCTTTTGATCACTTAATTAATTCTAGATTAATTCTTGATCAATACTAATTAAATAATCTCATTATTCTTATTATTAATATACTAGAACTTATAATATATTAATAACCGTAAGTGTCTTATTTCTCTCATTATAGTCTATCCAAGTGCATGATGCCATGCAACCCAAATGGACCATGCCGGGTCGGGTCAAGTCTTACCAATTATAGTTATGGACTTAGACACTAATCCAACAGCTCCATGGATGCTCCATGGTGTTTTTGTACCCATGGATCATGGAAATGAAATGCCATGTCAATTAGGGTTTACATGGTGTAACCCTAACTATATAAGCATCTTATTCTTGACCAAAATCGGCCACTAGAGAGAAAAAGAAAGGGCTAGCCGATTTTCATGAAGTGTAGAATTCTCTCAAGTTATTCCAAGTGTAGTTGGTGTTGTATGAACCATTTGAGCTGTCACAGTTGGGGCACTAGTCACTCAAGCTTCATGAAGACTTTCTACATCAAAGAGGTATGTAATCTATCTTGCTATAGTCATCGTTTTGTATGCTAGATTAGGATAATACCTTGGAAGTTCTTATTTGCATGTATAATAGAGAAAACATAGATCCAAGGTATTTAGGGTTGCATGTTCACTTAGGAGCGTTAGAATGCTCAATACCCAACAATAGGAACCTCATGCGTTATCAAGTCCCGAACCGACACTTAGCATCCAATCCAACACGCTTCTCGATCGGTGAGTTCATACCCCTACCTTTTTTCAAATGTTTTTCAAATGTTTTCAAGGGGGAATACAAGCAAAAGTACAAGGAAATCTTGTAGTTAAACTTATTATTTTCCATTCAAATGTTTCAAGTTATCTATACTTTTAATACTGAAAATCGTACTAACCATTGTTTCGAATTGCAAAGTGAATTGTCAAACTAAATGTAGATTCCCTTAATAGACGTCATAATCTATGCTTCATATTATTTTGAATTAGGAATCATACTAATGATAAAATAAGATTAATACGAATACGAATAAGACTACGAATACGAATACGAATATAATAGATATACGAATACAATACGAATACGAATACAAATATGAATACGAATACGAATACAAATACAAATATAACTAATAGGATAGAACAAATACGAATACGAATACGAATATAACTAATAGGATAGAACGAATATGAATATGAATACGAATACGAATACGAATATAACTAAAAAGATATATGAATACGAATACGAATACGAATACGAACGCGAATACAAATACGAATAGGATTAGGAATACGATTAGGAATACGAATACGAATACGAAAAAACGCCTTTGGATGACGCCAAGACTTCGAATATACCACTTGTGTACCCCTTGAGTGTCACCAGAGCTTCGAAATTAATTTGATAGTATGCCTCTAGACATCGATTGTCAACAGAGCTTCGAAATTACATCTAAGGTACCCTTTTGGAAATCACCAGAACTTCGAAAATACTGTTAATGTACGCTTCTGAGTGAATCCAAATATTCAAAAATACCTCTAGGTATAGCAGATAATCAACAATCGAATATAGGATAACTAAGATAACAAAATACTTAATTAATACTATAGGTAAGGTAGTTACTAGTACATTGAAATCTAAACGACTAATTAAGTATAAAAAGGACAGTTAAACACTTAGGAAAATATAGGATTTTCTTGGAATAACATAACAACTCGTAAACGAATTAAGTAACAAAATGATAACTAAACTGTTTATTTTAAGAAAATATGGGATTTTCTTGGATAAAAACTTTTCAGAAAACCAAAAAGGGATCTCATTCTTTTCAAAACAAAACCGCTTATGAACTCACACGCTTTATGCTGATTTTCAAACTGCTTGTATTCTCAGGTCAGCATTAGACAGGTACACCACCACCTATTGTAGAAGACAGATCGTTACAAGACTCGTATTTGTTTTTATTCATATGTTATATGTATATAACACTTGTATAACTTTTCTTTCAAACTGATGTAAAAAATTCTATGTAATGTAATGTTTTGTGTTTACTGTGTTACTATGTACGTTGGTTTTGATACTCAACGTGGAGTCCGCCCCAAAAATGTTTCCGCCTTCGGTTTTCAGGGTGTGACACCATTCCCGGACAGAGCAGTGCCAGATCATCGAACCTTGCGGTGTATGCATCAATATCAGAACCCTTCATCTTCAGGTTCCAGAGCTCGTGCTCCAACATCTGTATTTCACCCCGAGGGCAGTACTCAGCTAGAAGGAGTTCTTTCATGGCTTCCCAACCCATAGCATTGGCTACAGGTAGGGTCAGGGATTTTACTCGGCCGTTCGACCAAGTCATGGCTTTGTCGTTGAAGGTACAGGCTGCGACCTTTACTTTATCAGACTCCGAACAAGCGCAGATTTCAAAGATGGATTCGATTTTCTCGAACCATCGAGTGAGGGAAATGACACCTCTAGTGCCATCAAAGGAAGTGGGTTTTTCGCTCATGAAATCTTTATAAGAACCCCATTTTCGGTGTCCTTGACTATCTTCTAGGTTTTGGGGCTGGGACCCACCTCCTGAACTACCAGGGTTCATTTGTGACATGGCAGCTATCACTGCGGCAGTAATGGTTGTCGGAAGTGTTACGAGATCAATTTGAGGAGAAGGTGGTGGTGGAGGGTTGTTGGTCTATGAGCTGGGTCTATTTCTTGGAGGCATCTTGATCTAATAAGATTAGGAAAGAGAGGATGATAAGTCCTCCGAATTGAATCGAGATATATGACAGATATATATTCTGAATAAGCAATAAAGCAGGAAAGAGTTATCAAAACAGATAATTTATCGCTAAAGAAATGATCAAGGAATAACGTTTGAATGAGTTTTTCTACAAAGGATTGGGTCGAGAAATACTTCCATAGTATTTCATGATTCGCTACGACCACAGTTCAATGTTTGGGATATTAGGGTAAGTTTTAGGCATGCTTCACAGCACAGTCACTCAAGCATATGTTGGTCGTGTCTCGAATGAATATAGTTGGCCACAGTATATTGATCCTAGACACAACTACATAACTACCCAGGTTTAACCGCAACATACAACACCTATTTACTTATGTTTTGTTCTACTTGTAGTTACAGATCTCGACGATTAGGTATACTTGTATACTTTTTGAAAATACTTATATTTTGAAGTATATTTTTAGTTCAGAGCACTTAGACCCCTTAGTGTTTATAGTTTTATACCATGTAAGGTTTGGTATACTTCATTCACTATTAAAAAGGGCTCTGATACCAATGTGTCACACCCCGAAAACCGAAGTCAGAAACATTTCCGGGGCGGACTCCACATTGAGTATCAAATCCAATGCACATAACAAGCAAAGTAAACAACCATTACATTACATATAGAAATTTACATTTGTTCAAAAGTAAAGTTGTACAGTCTTATACATATGTATATATAAACAAAAGCAAGACGTGTCTTCGATGCACTCCATCTTCGACAAAAGGATTATTAGGTACCTGTCTAATGCGGACCTGAGAATACAAGCAGTTAGAAAATCAACATAAAGCTGGTGAGTTCATAAGTGGTTTTGTTTCGTGAAAATCTATGAGTTTCCTTTTGGTTTCTGAAAATGTTACGACCCAAGAAAATCCCATATTTTCTTAAAAGTAATGTTTGCTTAACTGTTAGGTTACACGGTTCTTGTTATGTTCGACTGTGATCCTAGGAAAACCCCATATTTTCCTAATGTGCAAGATGTATACTGAAAACCTAGTTATCCTTGTAAAGTACATGTTAGTTTACCAACCCGAAATGTAATGTAAAAGATGTACACTGAAAATGTATTAGTTTTAACATGTTTATAAAATAATAAATACCAAGTAAAGTAGTTACTAAACCCATTATTACTAAAATGTAAATCTCTGTTATCCAAATTGCGAGTTCCATAGCCATACAATAGACTAGATATGGCAATATGTTGTCCACATCCTTATGACTTTCATCACCCTTGAACCTTTCGGTTCAGTTGTAGCTAGCAGCCAGGTGTGGGGTAGTCAACCCCGTATAGATCTATACACTCAAGTAACGCTCCTTATCTAAGAGATTCCAGTTACGGGGGCGGTCCTCACTCGTGTATCTCTGTGGAGTGTTCACCGAGCACGTGTCTCCAATTTATAGGAATAACAAATTTACTAGTAATAATACTGAAAGATCAAATGACTATCCTCCACTCGCGTATCTCTGTGGAGTGTTACCGAGGACAAAACCATGTTCAAATGTTATGCTTTTAACTATTATAATGTGGGAAAAACATTTGTGAAAATATAAATACAACAATTTATAATGTATTTCGCAAATAACATGATAAGGTGTTCTGTAGGTTCAAACGGTTGTTTGTTACGACTTTCAGTGTTCAAAGCATATATAATATGAAACACAACACATATAAAACAAGTTATGAGTACAAGTATTACTTGTACTTTGCTTGTATTCCCCCTGAAAACAGTAAAACAATTGAAAAAGGGTAGGGGTATGAACTCACCAGACGAGAAAACGTGACGGTTTGGAAGCTATGTGTTGGTTCGGGGCTTGATAATGCGCGAGGTTCCTATGTAATATGAAATGGTATACAAATGTATCTAATTAGACTTTAAACCACTAATTAGATATGAATACACACTCCAAGACGCGAAAACACTTCAAATCAAGTGTTTAGAATGACCCGGGTGATATCTACAGACGTATATAGCTTGGATAATGAGTTTGGACTTCAAGAGTAAACTCCTTAGGGATTTTACAGCCCTAACACAATAACCATATGAGTTCACGGCCGTGAACTCATGAATATGGGGTTTTATGGTGCCAAATGGTCGATTAACACTTGGGAAGGGTTGCTATGATTAATTCTAAGGCATAAGAATGAGTTTTACCACCAAAGGGACCATCAAAGGGAGTTTACAGCCCTAAACTAGGAGTTTACGACCATAATCTCCTATACCCCTCTTATATTGATGATTTGGTGGCTTTAGATCAATCACATGTGATTCAAACTAATTTTACAAGCCTTAGAATGATGTTTGGGCATCGTTTGACTTGTGTAGATGAGTTTTCGGACTAGAAACCCTTTCTAGGGGGGTTTACAGCCGTGAACACTCCAAGGGGTGGTTTTCATCAAGGTTAAGGCCCCTAAATGTATTGTGGTTGATTCTAGAATTTCTTCCAACGCTATTGGTGTGTTTAAGTGGCTTTTAAACACTCAAATGTGAGTTTACTCTCCATGAAGGTGAGTTTATGGCCCAAGCATGTTCTTGGGTAGTAAACTCATGTTTACTCCTCAATAATTATGTTCAAGGTGTTCTAAGTCCGAATTGGTAAGCCATTAAGTCATATCTAAGTCCCAAAGTTGGTTTGGAAGGGTTTAAAGGCTCAAAAACCCCTTAAATGTGCGTTTACGGCCCAAGTGTGTTCCAGGGACATAAACACATGAGAATGCTCCTAAATGATAGTTTGAACTCGGATTTGAAGGCTAAAGGTGTTATACTATAATTTAGGGAAGTTTCCTTGATGAATTTGAGCCTTAAATTGATGTTTTTGGACCTAATTCTTTGGTTTGAGGAGAGAGGTTAAAGAGAGAGTAGTGAGAGAGATAAAAAGCTTCAAATGGAAGCTTAATCCTCTTTAAATAGGTTCTAAGTTTTGGACACGGTGGAATTCTACCCGATACCAGCGTTATACGATGCTTTTGGTCGCACCCGATTAAGTTACCGTAACCCGATATGATCGATTCTAAAATGTTTCCGATTACTAATATGGAATGTTAATATGAGTTCTAAACATGTTTAGACACTCATTAAGTCATAATAGAATCCCAAAATTATGACTTAATTTAATGACGTAACGGAAATGAAATCGAAAACGACGACTTTATTAACGGAAGGGTTACAATTGATGGAACGAACTTCGGGTTGTCACAATTAGTTTTCTATTGAATTAGTACAAATATGAACTTGAAAAAGTAGAATCTAAATACAATCTGTATTATGTTCCATCACCACGACGTTGTGCCCTGCGTTTTGCCCACCACTCCCTTGATTGGTAGATGGTCATTAGCCGAACGTGTTTTACAATAAAATGAATTCTCATTGATAAGTATAATGAAATTATACATTAAATAATTTTAATTTTTTTTTAAAATTCGCAATATTAGTTACTTTATGAAAAATATGAATTTGATGCTAATACATGAAATTGCACATTGCACATTATATAAGTCGTTATTTGAGCATGTATCATTAACCCACACACTAATATCGACTAATAACGGGTGGCACTGGGTGTCTCGTAAATTATCATTGATTGATGGAGCGCGTGTAGCTAACCTGCACATTAAGTAGATGGTAAATGACATCGAGAGTACCAAGCTAATTTGCATGGTTATTCACATCTTGTTTGTGATGTTCGGTATCCCCATCACAAATTGAAGAGCATAATCGAGATTAAACATGATACTAAATAGTTAACTGAATCTCAAAAGATCTAGGAATTTCATTTAAAACCTAGTTCATTTAAATTTTGTTTTCATGATGAAATTGGTAAGTCGTCATTTAACTACCTTTATTTATTTCACCATTAGATTACGACATCCCTTTTCTAAGTTGTGAAATATCTAGTTGGATCCTAGCCTTAATATTTCATTTGGGTATTATATTGAGGAATATTCTCGTCTTACCAATACTTGTCCTTCTTCATTTTTAGATGTCAACTCCCAACGATGCTTATGGTTCCTCCTCTAATAACTCCAAAACTTGTCGTTCTTCATTTCAATTTTCGTGGTGAAATTGGTAAATCGTCATTTGCGTGGTTATTCACGTCTTGTTTTTGATCCTCGGTATCCCCGTCACAAATGGAAGAGCATAATAAAGATTAAACATGTCATTGAATAGTTCAATGGATCTCAAAAGATCTAGGAATTTCATTTAAAACCTAATTCATTTAAATTTTGTTTTTTTGTGGTGAAATTGGTAAATCATCATTTAACTACCTTTATTTATTTCACAATTAGATTACGACATCCCTTTCCTAAGTTGTAAAATATGTAGTTGGATCCTATCCTTAATATTTCATTTGGGTGTTATATTGAGGAATATTCTCATCTTACTAAAACTTGTCCTTCTTCATTTTTAGATGTCAACTCCTAATGATGCTTCTGGTTCCTCCTCTAACAACTCCTCCAAAACTTCTCCTTCTTCATTGTGTTTTTCATGGTGAAATTGGTAAAACGTCATTTGCATGGTTATTCACATCTTGTTTGTGATCCTCGGTATCATTGTGACAAATGGAAGAGAATAATCAAGATTAAACATGCCATTGAATAGTTCAATGAATCTCAAAAGATCTAGGAATTTCATTTAAAACCAAATTCATTTAAATTTCACTTTTTGTGGTGAAATTGGTAAATCACCATTTATGTACTTTTATTTATTTCATAATTAGATTACGACATCCCTTTTCTATGTTGTGAAATATCTAGTTGGATCCTAGCCTTAATATTATAATTTTTTGTTATATTGAGGAATATTGTCATCTTACCAAAACTTGTCCTTCTTCATTTTTGGATGTCAACTCCCAACGAGGTTTCTGGTTCCTCCTCTAACAAATCCTCCAAAAGTAATTTCTCACTCTTGAACATCTGCTTGGGAGTAACTTTTGATGGTACTAATTATAATGATCAGATGCAAAACATCAAGATGGCTCTACGCTTCAAGGACAAGGAGCAAATACTCGAATAAGAACTCCTCAAGATTGTTGAATCAAAAGCTACTCCTAAAGAACTAGCTGAGTATAGGAGACACTACAATGATGCTACCAAAGTGGCATGCGTCATGGTGGCTACTATGACTCCTGAGCTGCAAAGGTTCTATGAGTATTAATGGTTGTATGAGATGAACAAGGAATTGGTGGAAAAGTACCACCAACGAGCCCTTTAAGAGAAATACGAGGTAGTAAAGTCCATCATCACCAGCAAGATGAAGGATGGAGAGTTCGTCAGCAGCCACTTACAACGAATGCAATGATACATGGAATGGCTGGTGAAGCTTAATGTGAACTTTGATGAGGATTGTATATTGATATAGACTTGCACTCATTACCCAATTTTTATGATCAGTTTATCATTACTTATCATTTGAACAACCAGGAGACCACATTGGCTCAACTTCAGAACCTGTTGTGAACTGCTGGAAGTGCATTGGAAAAGAATCTTCCCCAAGTACTTGCAAGACATAATGCATGGGAAAGTGAAGCCAAACTTAACAATTATTTACACTATCTTATCTAAAAATTCATCATAATCTTATTCTTGGGTCCTTGATACAAGATGTGATTTTCACATTTGTTCTAACTTGCAGGGGCTAAGAAAAAGTAAGGTTGTGGAGCATAGGAAAATAAACCTAATCATGTGCCATAGGAGATCGTCACCTGTTACCAGGATTGGTGTTTATAACTTGGTTCTTAAAAGAGGGTTGTGTTTACATTTGAATAATTGCTACTACTTGTCAGAAATGACAACAAACATCATTTCATTTCATGGTTTATATAGACATGGTTTTAGATATTCTTTTGATAATGAGAATGGATCTATTAATCCTTATAAAAATAGTGTATTTTATTTTAAAGCAATACCTTGTGATGGTGTATATGAAACAGTGATGGTTGTAGAAAATTTAGGTAATAGTGTTTTACAAATTGATTCATCTAATGGTTTAGATAAAGCATGCTTGTGGCATTGTCCTGTTAGATATGTCAACAAGAAACATATTGCCTAACTCCAAAATGATGGAGTGTTGGAATCATTTGACTTAAGGTCGGATGATACATGCAAATCTTGTTTGGCTGGAAAGATGACTAACTTACCTTTCACTAGTTCTTATGAAATAGGTGAAGGGTTGTTGGATCTCATATATACGGATGTGTGTGGACCCTTCATATCCACCACAGGGGATTCAAATCGATTCTATGTGACTTTTGCGTATGATTATAAAAAATATTGATATATATACTTAATCAACCATAAGTCAGAAACCCTTGAAAAGTTCAAAGAGTTCAAATAAGAAGTAGAGAATCAATTAGGTATGAAGATCACGATGATCTAATATAATAGAGGTGGTGAGCATCTTAATATCGAATTCTACGACTACCTCAAGGAATGTGGAATATATTCACAATTGACACATCCTAGGACACAACTCAATGGTGTGGTTGAGAAGCGAAATCGGACCATGTTGGACATACTTCGTTCCATGATGAGTGTAGCTTCACTTCCAATCTCATTTTGGGGGTATTCCATAGAGATTGTCACCCACATTTTTAATCTAGTCCCAACTAAGAAGGTTTCCAAAACACCTCACGAGATGTGGATGTGGAAGGTTCCCTCATTGTCGTATCAAGATTTAGGGCTGTGAAACTTTCATTACACGAGTGACTCACGACAAGCTTGAACCTTGATGTGAGAGATGTATTTTAATCGGCTACCCACATAAGTGCTTTGGGTATTTGTTCCATAGACCTAATGAGAACGTGGTATTAATAGCATAGAGGGGAGTCTTTTGTGTTTGTGTGTGTGTGTGTGAGAGAGAGAGAGAGAGGGAGAGAGAGAGATATCATACGCAAAAAGGACAGTGGGGGTACAATTGATCTTGAAGAAATTTAAAGTCAATCGATTAAGGAACCACTAACACTAGTACTAAACCTAAGGATGAAATTCCAGTTCAACCAATTGTTTAGTCATTACCTCTTAGACGTTCCAGTAGAGTTATAATGCCACCTGAGTTTTATGGTTTCCATATTACTACTGATGTTGATACATTTATCAGTGATAGTACACTGGTAAATTTGGATGAAACTTCTAACTATAAGGAAGCCATGGCGGGCCCTGAGTCTGCCAAGTGGATCGAGGAAATGGATAGGGAGATAGATTCCATGTATGACAACAAAATTTGGTATTTGGTTGATAATGTATCAGGTCATAAGAAAGTTGAGTGCAAGTGGATATTCAAGATGAAGACCGACATAGATGGAAAGGTTGACACTTTCAAGGCTCAACTAGTTTTGAAGGGCTTTACTCAAACCACATGGGTTAACTATGATGAGACCTTCTCACCAGTGGCTAATATTAAATGTATTAGGGTTATGCTATCCATAACTACATTTCATGACTATGAAATTAGGGAGATGGATGTCAAAATCGCTTTCCTTAATTGGAAGTTGGTTGAGGATCACATACGACCAAGCCAGGACTTTACTTCCTGCAGGGTTGGGATGTCATTTCCTATGATTAGTATGTCATCCACATACAATACCAAAAAGCTAACTATACTCCCACTAGCCTTGACATAAACACAAGATTCATCTTCACTCCTAGAAAAGCCTAATTCCTTGACCTTTTCATCAAAGCAAATGTTCCATCTGCGAGGTGCTTGCTTTAATCCATAAATGGATTTCTCAAGATTACACACTATATTAGGGTACTCGTTGCTGACAAAGCCTTCTGGCTGACTCATGTAAACATCTTCAGTCAACTTTCCATTAAGGAAAGTGGTTTTGACATCCATTTGTCAAATTTCATAGTCATGAAATGTAGCTATGGCTAACATAACCCTAATAGACTTAATCTTAGATACTGGAGAAAAGGTCTCATCATAATCCACTCCAGGAATTTGAGAGAAGCCCTTTGCAACCAGTCGAGCCTTATAAGTGTGTACATTACAATCCATGTCGGTGTTCATCTTGAAGATCCATTTGTACCCTAAAGTCTTACGACCTGGTACATTCTCAACCATGTTCCAAACTTGATTGTCATACATGGATTGTATCTCGCTATCCATAGCCTCTTTCCATTTAGCAGAATTGGCGCCTGCCATGGCTTCCTCATAGCTGTTAGGGTCATCTAGACATACTAGGTGTCACATCACTAATAAGTGTCTCACCTTCTGTAGTAATATGGAAACCATAGTAATGGTTAGGTGCATTCCTAACTCTCGTGGAACGCCTCAGAGGTACATATTCCTAAATTGGCTCAACAGGAGTTTCCTCCTCAAGTTGAGTGCTAGCGTTTGAAGTTCCTTCACCACTTGACTCTTGAATATCTTCAAGATCAATTTGCCTCCCACTGTCTCCTTGGCTTATAAACTCTCTCTCTCGAGAAAGAATCCTCTTCTTGCTATAAAGACCACATTATCACTGGGTCTGTAGAAGAGGTAACCAAAGGATCTTTGTGGGTAGTCGATGAAAATACACCTCTCGCTTTGGGGTTCTAGCTTATCATGAGTCTCGCGTCTCACAAAAGCCTCGCGACCCCCAATCTTGATGTCTAGTCTAGTTTAGGTATTTTTCCAGTCCACATCTCGTGAGGAGTTTTGGCAAATTTCTTTGTAGGGACTAGATTAAGGATATGGGCGGCAGTATCTAAGGCATACCCCCAAAATGAGATTGGTAGCGAAGCTCGACTCATCATGGAACGAACCATGTCCAACAAGGTTCGATTACGCCTCTCAGCTACACCATTCAACCGTGGTGTCCTGGGAGGTGTCAATTGTGAGACAATCCCACATTCCCTAAGATAGTCGAGGAACTCTGAACTAAGATACTCACCACCTCGATCGAATCGAAGCATCTAAATGTTCTTGCCCAATTGATTCTCAACTTCCTATTTAAATTCATTAAACCTTTTGAAAGTCTCTGACTTATGCTTGATTAAATAGACATATCCATATCTATTCTAATCATCAGTAAAAGTCAAATAATAACGATTAGCATCCCTTGTGGCATGTTTGAATGCTCCACACACATTCGTGTGTACAAGGTCCAACAAACCTTCACCCCTCTCACAAGAACCTGTGAAGGGTGACTTTGTCATTTTTCCAAGTAAGCATGATTCACAACTATCATTTGACTTTAGGTCAAACGACTCCAAGACTCCATCCTTTTGGATTTGGCCTATGCGTTTCTTGCTTATATGTCCAAGACGACAATGCCATAATGATGCTTTATCCAAGTTATTATTATTAATATAATCAATACACAATACATTATTTTCTAATTAATCAACCACAAATATTGTTTCATACACGCCATCACAAGATAATGCTTTACAATAAAGAACATTATTAAGGAAAGCATCAATAGAACCAACTTCATTATTAAATGAAAAGGTAAACCCTTGTTTATACAATGCATGAAAGGAAATAATATTTCTTTCCATTTATGGCGAATAACAACATTTATTCAAATCTAAATTGAACCCACTACTTAGAAACAAAGTATAAACTCCAATCTTGGTGATAGGTGTAGCTTTCCTATTCCCCTTGATTAAGTTTATCCTTCCTTGCTCCACATTCTCGCTTCTTCTTAGTCCCTGCAAATCAGAACATATATGAATACCACAACCGGTATCAAGGACCCAAGATTTAGAATGGGGTGAGTTATTAGAAATGTTAGTGTAAATACCTGCATGGTTGGGTTTAACTTTCCCATCCTTCACATCTTGCTGGTACTTTGGGCAGTTTCGCTTCCAATGTGCCTTTTCATGGCAATAGAAGCATTCAGCCTCTTTTGGGTCGTAAGACGGAGTGATGAAACCTTTCTTGGTTCCACTTGAAGAATAGCCATCAAGGGTCCTAACCTTGGTACCCTTCGAAGAACTATTTCTCTTCTTCCCTCTTCCTTTCCCGATTGCCAAGAAAAGGGTAGAGTTGGTAGGAGTAGGAGTAACAATCGCCTTACCCTTAATACCACTTTCCGCAGTCTTTAAGAGTCCTTGATGTTTGCTGAATGTGACCTCTTAGTTGTTCATGTGGTATGTCATGCGGAATTGATCATAGCATGAAGGTAAGGAGTGCAAAATTATATCTATTGCTAGCTCCTCAGGGAAGTTCACATTTAGCTTCAGCAAACGGTCCACAAATCTTTGCATTTTCTGCATGTGGCCCGTGATGGGTTCACCATCCTTCATGCGAGTTGTTATCATGGAGGAGAAGATTTCATACCTCTCTTGACGAGCACTTTGATGGTATCTTTCCATCAAGTCCTGGTGCATCTCATACGGGTAGAAATCTCCATAGGATTTTTGGAGATCAGCGGTCATAGTGGCCATCATGATGCATGCCACTTTCGTGGCATCCCTTTCATGTGCCATAAACTCAGTGATCTCTTGAGGAGTTGCAACTGTCTCATCAATCTCCTTAAGCTCCTTATCGAGGAAATATTCATTGTCCTCGTAGCAGGTAATCATTCGGATGTTTTTGTTCCACTCATTAAAGTTGGATCCATCTAAAGTGACTTTCCCACACAAGTTCATAAGAGAAAAGGAGCCATTAGGGTTAGAGTCAGAAGCAGTAGTGTTTGCAGACATCTGAGAAGAAGAAACGTTTAGTTTAGAAATAGGAATAATCCTTAATAAAACACCCAAATGTAGTATTAAGGCTAGGAACCCAATAACAATATATTATACTTAGAAGAGGTATGCCGTAATCTAAGTAATAACATATTTGAAAGGTAGGTGAATGACGATTTACCATTTTCCACCAAAGTCGAAATATTAAATATTTAATTTGGTTCTTAGAAACTCCTAGATTCTTTTGAGATTCAATGAAATTTTCAAAGGCATGTTTCAATCTAGAGTGTGCCCTCCAAGTTTTGTGACTGGGATGCCGAGGATCACAAAACGAGGTGTGAAGTAACCATGCAAATTACTTGGTACCCTTAATAAATTACCCCTCAATCGATGTGTCGGTTAACCACACACGCTCCATCGATACTATGATAAATATTAAGACACCCTTTACCTACTTTGTTAAGTCCAAGTTAGTGTGCCGGTTAACCTCACACGCTCCACTAACGACTTAGACAAAGTGTAAAGTGTAATTTCATGGATTAGAACCTTATTCACATGTTTCCTAAAGTAACTACGATTGAGAATTTAATAAAACATTTAGTTACTTTATAATATTCATCATACTTTTAATGAGAATTTATAAGTCCTTGTCTTACCCCTTCGGCTAACGACCCTCCACTAGTCAAGCAAGCGGTGGGTGAGAGTGGACACCCATTAAGTTGCCATTTTATAGGCAACAACCTTATACCCACCTTATAGACTAGCTTCGTGAATGAGGCGTACTAGCAGTAAGACGACTTTGATCTTATACATACATACATATATATATATATATATATATATATATATATATATATATATATATATATATATATATATATATATATATTATTATTATTATTAACTTATAATATTATAAGTATAAAAGTGGAATTTTAACTTTTAAAATTCTAAGGGTTGGAACTAAGGTTTTAATATGACTTTACTTGTTCCAAAACTTGAGGGCAAGTTTTGTAAACTTTCAAAACTTTTCATTTCTTGTAACTTATGAGTTAAATAGAGTAATAAAAATGAAGACTCTTCATTTTTCTAACTCTTGTGTTCTTTTAGTGGTTTTAATTCAAAGTGACTTTTGGTTTTCCATAACTTGAGGAAAAGTTATGGACTCCATTAAAACACATTATGATCAAGAATTAAACTACCACATAGGTTACAAATAATTCCTATGATCATCTAAACATCATAAGATCAAGAACATGAATATGAACACTTTCATGTATCAAAAATTACACATAAACCTTTGTAATTTTGATAACAAGTTGTTGTAAATGGATTAGCAAAGACATTACACCATCTAAAATAAGTTTTCAAGTACCAAAACAGTTTAGGGTAATGTTTCTAGTCCATTTCCAGCAACTAAAGTCGAAAATCTGCACTTTGTCACTCCTACTCTTCAAGTTCATAAACCTACTCGCCGAGTAGGTTAAAGATACACATGAACTCAGCGAGTCCCCCTATGGACTCAATGATGGGTTTTGAGCATTCTAACACTTCCTAAGTGTACATGCAACCCTAATAAATCTTGGATCTATGTTTGTCTAAGATACATGCAAATAATTATTTTTCCAAGGTTCATATCCTAACCAGCATGGCATGGGGAACATGAATCAAATAAAGCTAGTAGAAATACTTACCTTGTAGTAGTAGTTGATTGCTTGGAGTTTTAGACCCTAGCACTAATAGTGTGAATGCCTCAAATGGAAATCACAAATCACCACAAACTTGGAACTTTGAGAGAATAGTCACTACTATCTTGAAATCGGCCCTCACCTCAACAAGTGTCAACTAGTGCGATTTCAAGAACCAAAGCCTCCTTTATATAGTGTGGTGGATTACGGTTACATCCATGTAAACCCTAACACACATGTCTCTTAATTTCCATGAGATCCATGGGTTAAAGCTCCATGGAGTATCCATGGACGTTTCCATGCAAGCCTAGCCCATTCCAAATAAGCATTAGCCCACATTATATAAATATAGAAGCCTATATTTAATTTGTAATAGCTTTGATCTCTAAATTAGTCCTATATTAATTATAGATCAATGCTAATTAAATAATATGATCTTATATTAATATATTAGAACTTATAATATATTAATAAATCATAACTTGTATTATTCTCAAATATTATCCATAAATTGTTTGGGTGAAGTGCAACCCAAATGGACCATGTCGGGTCGGGTCAAGTACATATCAAATATAGTTATGGACTTAGACACTATATCCAACAGTCTTCGCCCTCAAGATTCGGTGGCACTACCTCTATGGGGTTCGTTGTAGCATTTACACGGACCACAAGAGCTTCAGGTACCTGATGGATCAGCCGAATCTGAACATTAGGCGAGGTTGTTGGTTAGACGTGGTGAAATATTATGATTGTGAGATCGTTTACCACCCGGGAAAGGCCATTATAGTGGCCGACACTCTTAGCCACAAGGCGGTCATGGCTCCGATTCGGGATATTTTTTTGAGGATGACAGTGATTGCTCCATTGCTGGAACGGATCCGGGAGGTGTAGGTCGATGGTATGAAGGAGGAGCGCCAGAAGTGTCAACGAATCATAGTTCAGGTGGCTTCATTTGATTATGACAGTTGTGGGTTGTTGACCCGGTATCGGAGGGTATGGGTTCCTTACTAGGGCAGTGTTCACTAGGTTCTGATGTAGGAGGTCCACAAGTCTAGCTTCTCCATTAATCATGGGGCAACTAAGATGTATCAGGATCTTCGCCCTGACTATTAGTGGGCATGCATGAAGTGGGACATAACTGTTGGATTAGATGTCTAAGCCCATAACTATTACTGGTATGTACTCGACCTGAGAGTAGCATGGTCCATTTGGGTTGAATAACACCATGACAATTTGTTAGGATGGACTCTTGAGAGAAGGTTTTATTTGATTTGTTAATATATTATAAGTTATTATATATTAATATGAAATCATATGTTTTAATTATTATTGATCAAGAATTAACTTGGACTTAATTTAGTGATCAAAAGAGACTAATTAAATCTATGGGGACTAATTATGGTAATTAGTTATACTTATATGTGTTGGGCTTATGATCCACGTTGGACCAAGTTTAGGTATGGATACATAAAGAATTGGGCCACATGAACCATGGATCATAACACCCATGCGTAAGGATTTGGGTTATACCCATGACCCTTGAAATCCAACATATAAATACATTCTTCATGACCTAAAAATGCACAAATGAAGTTCTTAGAGAATTAAGGAGGTTTTGGGTGCATGGAATTCTCTCTCAAGAGTCGTCTTTGTTCTAGGTGAGTTGTGATTCTATTTTAGGTGCAACACTTGGGGCACTAAGTTCTTAAAGGCCAGTGTCTTTATAGAAACATCAAATTCATTAATACTTCAAGCCACATAAAAGGTTTATTACCCTAACTAGTATCTTGTAGAGTATATGACAATTGCATGCTAGTTATAGGCTTAATACCTTAGAAACACCTTTGCAAGTATAATTAGTGAAAACATAGATCTAAGGTATTTAGGGTTGTATGTGCACCATAGGATGGTGTAGTATAGAAAACCCATGAATAGCATAGTATGTGGGGTGGTGCTTGACTTGCAGGAAAGTCAAGGCCAAACACCAGTGAGCTCATGGCAAGATGGAGCCATTAGATATTTCCATGGGGAACTGGAAGACATAAGCACGGATTTCATCACAAATCTTCCTAGGACCGCACGTGGAGTATATTCGATTTGGGTCATCATGGATCGGATGAAAAATAGTGCTCATTTCATCCCAATCTAGGAGTGTATATTGGCTAGGAAATTAACTGAGATCAATGTACGCGAGGTGGAGGCATGTCATGGGGTGCCGGTGTCGGTTGTGTCAGAACGAGATGTTTGTTTCACTTCTAGGTTTTGGAAGTAGTTTCATGACGATATGACTACTTCTCTTTACTTCAATATAGCATTTTAGCTTCAGATGGATGGGCAGGGGAGAGGACGATTCAGACTCTAGAGGACATGCCGCGTGCGTGCGTATTAAACTTTGGTGAGAGTTGGGATACATATCTTCCGTTAGCGGAGTTTTTGTATAACTACAATTATCATGCTAGCATAGATTCGCATCTGTAACATCCGGACTCCCAGGTATCTTATTTTATGCATTTATATTGATTTTTTGGACAGAGACTCTGCGAGTAGGCGCTTAGACTCGCTGAGTAGGATCGCGGACGATCGGACTGATTTAATGGCGGACTTGGCGAGTCCATTCGTGGACTCGGGTAGTTCACGTTTTTAATGAAACCCTAGTCCATGGGGTTTGGGACCTATTTAAAGGGGCTTATAGCCACCATTTGTGGCTACCAGACCCCTAAGAGGACCCTAAGAGATCCAAAGCGTTTCTGAGGAAGAAGAGGTCATTTTTGATCTTTGTATGGGTGTTTTTGCAAGATGAAGGTGGCTGAGCCAAGAGGGAACTAAATAGGGTGATATTCTGTGGATTTCGGAGGCTAGGGACTTCATTCTGAGGTATATATTTTAATCCTTCTTCAGTTTGGTGTTAATCTTATAGAGTTAGGGTTTCTAGCCCCTTTAGAGTACGGATTGTGGTGTAATTGGTCCCTTCTTGTGTTGAGACTTTGGATATAGATTCAAAGTAGTCCAAAGACCTTAATTCATCGATCTTTATGAGTGACTCTGGGAGATAAGAGTTTGGGATGGAATATTGGGGCCATTTATTCAAATAGAGCCATTAGGTCTTTGCATGGGCATCAAGATCTAAACTTTACATGTTTATTTTACTTAAGGAGGCCAGATCTATGGGTTAGAGGAACGGATCGCCTAGTCCAAGAACAGACTCGGCGAGTAGGATGGTTTTTCTCCCATAGATTACGCAGATGGTAACTCACTGAGTCATTGGGGATTTTGAGGATGTGATTTCATGACTGAACTCGCTGAGTCACAATTGTGCACTCGGCGATCTGGTCAAAGGGTTGACCGTTAACTTTTGTTGACTTTTAGGATTTGGTCAACTTTAGCGTATTCGAGCCTTGAGTGGGTAAAATGGTCTTTTACCCTCCTGAGAGTGCTAAGAGAGGGAATGGTCTAGCCTTGGGAAATGTGTTGATGTCGAGTGTTTATTTTCGTATGATTAGGCCGAGGCTAGATCCTATTTCACGGAGTCCAAGATTTTCGAGTTACCGAGTTACACAAGGTGAGTCTTCTCACTATACGTTACCTAGAGTGGTATTGTGAGTTAACCGGAAGGTCTTATGTGCTATGTATGAGGTTAGCTGCTATGTGATGTAAGTATGATACATTATTGTATAAATCGGACCGGAGGGTCCAACGATTCAGACCAGGCCGGAGGGTCCAACGAGCTATGACCAGACTAGAGGGTCCAAAGAGCTATGGGAGAAGAGGGTCCCACTGAGACACATCGGCCGTAGGGTCGTAGAGTAGCCTCGAGTGGCATATGTGTTGTATGTGGTATTTTGGAGAACTCACTAAGCATTTATGCCTACAGTTGTTGTGTTATGTGTTTGAGGTACTAGCGAGGACCATGGAAAGGCGCCGACGTGAACCGTACACACAGAGATGAGATTTGATATGTGGTCTTGTGATATGTTTGATTTGATAACTATTGTGGAATACTTTTTGAGAATGTTTTATATTTAAAATTTGGTTGTTGAAACATGAAAATTTTGTTTTTAAAATCTCGTCGTCACAATTTGATATCAGAGCCTTGGTTTGAGGGACTCGGATGCACCTTCGGGTGTATCTGAACTCAAACTGAGGATTTGAGAAAATTTTCAACCAGTAAGACTTGATTTTTTCTAGAAAGAGTAATAGTTTTTGAAACAACTAGAGCAGAGCAATGTGTACAGTCAGCCAGCGCCTGAACGGTGAATCCCCAAAATACCGTTACATTATGTGTTATGAGATATGATATGTTATGTTATGCATGCTAGAGTAGGCTAGGTACTCATATTAGGACTAGAGTGGCCTGATTCGTGATGCCTTAGCCTAGGAGATTACTGTAGCTATGAGATGCCTTGAGAGTGAGTAGGTAGCAGTTAGGAGCGCATGAGAGGTCTATCGGAGGGTAGCCAATGCATAGCGAGAGTAGAGTACTTGCAATCCGGGATCCAAGGAGGAGGACTTGGGGTGAATCCTGATGCGGTGTGGTCAGTATTATAGGGCCCATACTACTGAAGACACCGGATCAGTGAGCAGTCCAAGTAAGAATCCTTTGGATATTGGAGGACGAGTAGGGTTGCGTTATCGAGTGCGAGTATACTCGATCGAGTCTCTAATATTTTTATGTTGTATTTCAGAGACAACATGGTTGGGACACGACACACACCTGGGAGTAGTGGTGTCAGTGACGAGGAGATCCGTCGATTAATTCATGAGCTGGTGGCTACTGCCATCCGGGCCGAGATTCCATAGATGTTCAGGGAGATCAAGACCACATTGATTGAGACCTTTGACGAGCGGTATGCAGCAGTGACTGAGGATGCGGCTATAGCTACTGCTATTGTTGCTGTTGCCATACCTCAGGGAGGTGATTCGTTGTTGTTTCGGGAGTTTAGCAACACGAAGCCACTAGAGTTCGATGGGACATAGGACGTGCTTGCTACGATGAGGTGGATCTCTGATATCGAGGGATGTTTCAACACGTGTTCTTGTCCAGAGCACTTGAGGGTATGGTTCGTTCTGAACCAGCTTCGCTTGGGAGCGAAGGATTGGTGGAAGTTTGTGACGGCGAGATTCACTCTGGCAGAGATTTCTGAGGTGACCTGGGAAAAGTTCACCACCATGTTTCAAGATGAGTACGTTCCCCTTGTGGAAAGGGAACGAATGGCTCAGGAGTTTTTGACCCTCAAGCAGGGTAATGATTCAGTTACGGTGATTACGCTGAAGTTTCATGAGAGGGCTATGTTTTGCCATGAGTAGGTGTCTACCGAGCAGGCTCGCATGAGCTGGTATCTGAGTGTTCTGAGGAGAGTTATTTGGGATTTCGTGGTGAACTAGAATTACCGGACATTTGTTGAGCTCCAGGAAAATGCTCGGAAGAGGGAGATTGAGTTGGAGACTCAGGACAGGGAAGAGGCCGAGTCACAGAGAATGGATCGGTGGCCGGCTCAGTCTCAGCCAGCAGCCAAGCGAGCCAGGCCCGGTGATTCGAGATCTGGGAGCACAAATGACCGCACTTGTGGGAGGGGTTGCAAGATTCACGAGGGGTCGTGCAGGGCTGGAGTATGCTACAAGTACGGGAAGGAGGGGCATATCGCGAGGGATTTCCCCAAGGGATTTTCTGTTTTCTTCCATTGCAACCAGACCAGACATCGAAAGGCCGAGTGCCCTTAGCTACATCAGGTATTTGCGCCTGCTGATAGGGCTACCGAGGTTCGGCTAGCGAAGGTCGAGGCACCGAAGGCTCGTAGTAGAGCCTTCCAGTTGACAACGGAGGAGGTCCGCGCAACACCCGACGTTATGGCCAGTATGTATTCTTCTCTTTATTTATTTGAGTCTGAGATATTATGCTTATATTATGTTATGCGTATGTACCTTTCTTGTGAATTATGTACCTGCCTTAGTGCTATTTGACTCGGGAGCGACTCGATCTTTTGTGTCGTTAACTTTTAGTCGTCATATCAGTATTTTTCGAGCGGCTTTGAGTTGACCTCTGCGAGTTTTTATAGCTAACGAGCGAGCAGTGTATGCCACAGATGTGATTCGAGGATGTAGACTTGAGATCTTCAGTGTGGGGTTCCCGATCTATCTAGTCCCGATTGCGATGGGGGGCGTATGTGTCATAGTGAGTATGGATTGGTTGAGCCAATTTGGAGCTATTATAGACTGCGAGCGTCAGCTAGTGATGATTAAAGAACCTATTGGGGGAGTACTTATGGTGTACGGTGAGGGTACCCATCCTGAGTCTACATTTTGTTCGGCTGCTAGGGCGAGGCAAAGTTTACAGTAGGGCTGTAGGGGATTTGTGGCCTATGTGATGGACACGCGAGTGGCCACTGGGAGGCCAAGTTCCATTGATGAGGTCCCGGTTTTGCAGGAGTTCCTTGATGTTTTCCCCGAGGAGTTTCCGGGTGTGCCTCCCGAGAAGCAGGTGGAGTTTCGTATCGACCTGGTGCTAGGGGCGGCACCTATTGCCAAGGCACCCTATCGCTTTGCGCTGCCGAGATGCAGGAGTTATCCTTGCAGCTTCAGGAGCTGCTGGGAAAGGCTTTTATCAGACTGAGTAGCTCACCCTGGGGAGCATCGATCCTTTTTATCAAGAAGAAGGATGATTCACACCGGATGTGTATTGATTACCGGGAGTTGAACAATTTGACGGTCAAGAATCGTTATCTGTTACCAAGGATCGACGATCTGTTCGATCAATTGCAGGGAGTGTATTGGTTTTCCAAGATAGACTTGAGGTCGAGATATCACCAGATGAGGGTTCGGGATGTAGATATCCAGAAGACAGTGTTCAGGACTCGTTACGGGCATTACGAGTTCGTGGTGATGCCTTTTGGACCGACCAATGCACCAGCAGCATTCATGGATCTCATGAACAGGGTGTGCATATCGATATTGGATCATTTGTGATCATATTCATTGATGATATCTTGGTGTATTCAAGATCTAAAGAGCAGCATGAGGAGCATTTGAGGGAGATCCTTAGAGTTCTGAGATCGGAGAGGCTTTACGCTAAATTTTCCAAGTGTGATTTTTGGTTATGGGAGGTCCAATTCCTAGGGCACCTCGTTAACAAGAAATGGATATTGGTCGATCCGGCAAAGATCGAGGTGGTGATGAGTTGGGAGGTGACGAGGTCGCCTACCGAGATCAGGAGTTTCCTTGGGTTGGCTGGTTATTATCGGAGATTTATCACAGATTTCTCTAAGATCGTCGTGCCACTCACCAAGGTAGCTGAAACCTCATGATTCGAGGTATCTGTATGGGGTTCGGTGTACCATATACACACATCACAAAAGCTTGAAGTAGCTGATGGATCAACCTAACCTGAATATGCGCCAGAGGAGATGGTTGGATGTGGTAAAGGATTACGACTGCCAGATCCTGTACCACCCGGGCAATGCGATTGACAGTGATGACTCCGGTGTGGGACACCATTTGAGGGGCCCAAGAGGAGGTTGTGAAACCAGAGAACTACAAAAGGGAGTGAGTGATCGGGCAAGTATCGGAGTTCATTACTGATAGTCGAGGACTTATGACCTATCACGGTCGAGTTTGGGTACCGTTTGTGGGCAGAACGCGTACCATCTTGATGGAGGAGGCACATAGATCGAAGTTCTCGATCCACCCCACGGCCACTAAGATGTATTTGGACCTGAATAAGGAGTATTGGTGGCCCTGTATGAAGAGGGATGTTGCATGGTTCGTAGAAAGGTGCTTGACCTGTCACAAGAATTAGGCCGAGCACCAGCGTCCGTATGGTAAGTTCCAACCATTAAAGATTCCTAAATGGAGGTGCGAATAGATTACCATGGATTTTATCAAAAAATTGTCGAGAACTGCTAGGGGTGTCGATGCAATTTGGGTGATTGTGGACAGGTTGACGAAGAGCACTTACTTCCTTTCCATGAGTGAGAGCTCTTCCACGGACAGACCGGTAGAGTTGTACGTTAGGGAGGTGGTATCGCAGCACGGAGTACCGATCTCGATCGTCTTAGATCGAGATGTGCGTTTCACTTCAAGATTATGGAATAAATTTGTAACACCCCGAAATATCAAGAGTAGAGTTGAAGGGTTAAAAATGTAAATCTTGAAGGGCAACTCGGCGAGTCCATGGATGGACTCGGTGAGTAGGGTCGCCACTTTGGTTGCGTGTCAAGTGGCCTACTCGGCGAGTCCAAAGATGGACTCGGCGAGTAGGTGCTGAGTGGAGAAAACCCTAATTCTCGGGGTTGAGCCCTATATAAAGAACTTAACATCCATTCCCCTAGCCTCTTTGCTCATCCTCAAGTTCAGAAACCCTTAGTATTCGTGTGTGTGTGTGGATCAAAGTGTATTTGGGAGCTTGAAGGGTATTTGTTGAAGAAATCTTGGGAGTTTGGAGGCTTGGAGCAAGGGGCTTTGCTTGGATTCGAGTTTCATTGCAGTTGGGGCGTTCTTTTGAGGTAATATCTTGTTCTTGGGCTGTTACTCATATGGATTCATCATTTTGGGGTTTATGGGAGCTTATCTTGGTATGTTTTGGAGTTTGGAGGTTAGATATGAGGTTGCTACCTCAGATCTGGAATGGGGTAGGTCTACAGTGCATTATAGTCCCTGTGTGTTGAGTGCTTAATGAAGCCATCATGTCCTAAACCCTAGCTCTAAAGTGTATAAGGCCTAGATCTCTTTGGATTCACGTAAAGTTTGCCACTTTACGTGATGGATGGGTTGTAGGAGGCTAGATCTATGTTTTGGATCAATTGCATGGCCTGGAACGCTTCTGTATGGATTCAGACCGGTGGTACTCGGCGAGTCACAAAGGTGGACTCGACGAGTTGCTTGAATATGAGCTAGAACTCGACGAGTTGGATGAACAACTCGGTGAGTAGGTTGAAGATAGCCTTAGACTCAGTGAGTCTGTTCTTGGACTCGGCGAGTCTTGTCGAAGAATCCCAATATTTTCTGGTTGAGTCGAGAATCGGTGAGTCAAGGGATGACTCGGTGAGTTGGGTGCGAGTGGACTCAGAGTTGTTAGAATCAGCGAGTCTCGGGGTGACTCGGCGAGTCAGGTCGCGGATTGAGGGAAGTTCTAAGCTTGGGGACTCGGTGAGTATAGTCAGTCAGGGGTTGACTTTGACTGTTGTCTAGAGTTGACTAGTTTGACTTTGTAGTGTTAGTCAGCCAGGATCAAGGTGGTATTAAGTAGAGATATGCTTGTGTTGTAGGAGGACGAAACCTCGGGAGATCGAGCGCTAGTGATTTCGAGATACGCGAGGTGAGTCTTCTCACTATACTTTACCTTGAGTAGGTAACCAGAGTTATGTGACAGAGTATTTGTATGCTATGTATGTTATGTGTTGTACTGCATTATTTCTATGTGATTTATGTTGTGCATGTTTACAGAGTTAGAACCGTAACGTTCATAGAGTTAGAACCTGAGGGTTCACAGAGTTGGGTGCACGGACCCATAGAGTTATAGCCTCGAGTGGGTAATATGTGTTATATGTGGTATTTTGGGGAAACACACTAAGCTTTGTGCTTAGAGTGTTTGATGTTAATTGTTTTAGGTACTAGTGACGACCGCGTGAAGGCGTCGACTAGATCAGTACACACGCACGGGATTTATGATATTAAGATCTTGGGATTTTGTATTACTTGGATTGAACAATTGAAAATGGTTGTTTTCTAAATATTAAATGAATTATGTTTTATAAAAATTTGAAAATTTTGTTTTGCAATTTACGGTGTCACAATTTGGTATCAGAGCTAGGGCACGGGTCGATGTGTTCGATAGGGACGTCGAACCCTATAATGGGGGGTGAAAGTGGGTTAGATCTGATCCCACATCGGCTGGGAAGGAGAACTAAGCATGCCTTATAAGGGGTGTGGATACCTTCCCTGTCACAATGCGTTTTAAAGTCGTGAGGGCAGCAGATCCCATAAGAACTCTACAGTTAAGCGTGCTCGGGCGGGAGTAGTACCAGGATTGGTGACCCCCTGGGAAGTCCTCATGTCGAGTGTCCCAAAGCGGACAATATTGTGATACGTGCCAGCGGGGGGTGTTACAAATGGTATCAGAGCCTTGGTTTGAAGGATTCGGATGCACCTTCGGGCGTATTTGAACTCAAACCGAGGATTTGAGAAATTTTACAACCAAAACTACAAATTTTCTAAAAAGAAAAAGAAGTTTTGGAGACAAGCAGAGTGGATGGTGTGTAAAGCCAGCTCCCGAACGGTGAATCCCCAAAATACCCTTACTTTTGTGTTATGAGATATTTATGATGCACTTTATGAGATATTATTGCATGCTAGAGACAGGCTAGGTATTCCATATCTTAGGACTGGAGTGGCCTGATTTGTGATGCCTTAGCCTAGGGATTGCTGTTTTATGCAATGTGATTTTGAGTATGTGATGAGTGAGAATATTTAGTTGGAATCCTTGAGGGGATTCAAGTAGAAGAGTAATCTAGGGGAGATACCTAGACAAGTACCGTGGTACTTAGGAAAGGAGTAGTTAAAACCCGCGAGGGGAAGAGTTGCAGAGTTCGGTGGTACTTTCGAGGATGAGCTGAGCAAGCGTAGTTATCACCCAGAGTGAGTTATATATCCTTCGATGCTCGAATGATGCTTGCTTCGCGCTTCGTGGAACTCTCGATGATGGGAGTCAGCTACCAAGCGAATATGACGATATTCAGGAGGTAGATGCTAGCATCATTAGGAGCTCTTCAGCAGCTGGTGGCAGAGAAGTGTGAGAATCTAGGAAGAGCCTAGGGAGTATCAGTAGCCAGATGAGTGCACTGGCAGAGTAGAGAATTTCGCTGGAGAGCAAGCATGCGACGAAATTAGGGATCAAGAAGGTCGAGCAGCTACTTAGGAGCTCTGGGATAGTCCGTGTGGAAAGTATGGGTAAATGTGGCAGGTAGTATGGGCCCGTACTACTGAAAGCAGAGGACCTATACTTGATACAGGGGGTATTTTGAAGTTTCTAATGAGCGTATTGAGGAGTGATGTTATGGTTCAAGTACCATACATTAGAGCAGGTGGAGGATTGATGTTATGGTTCGAGTACCATACATAGGAACATATTGAGGAGTGATGTTATGGTTCAAGTACTATACATCAGAGTAGATGAAGGATTGATGCTATGGTTCGGGTACCATACACCAGAGAATATTGAGAAGAGATGTCATGGGATGGGTACCATGGTTCGTAGTGAATGATGCTTATGGTTCTCCGGTTGTCCGGTCTCGAATGATGAGGTAGAGATTGGATGTTGTGGGTTTTAGGCCCGTGGGCCATGATTGAGTTCGAATAGGCATCCTTTGGGAGGGAGGTTGAGAGCCTTTCAGAATATTTTGGTAAGGAGTCAGAGGGAGGGGAGAATTTCGGTCTGAGTGGAGCAATCAATCGATAGAGGAGATGTCACCTTCTATGGCCTAAGTGGTGTTATTTATGTTCGCGTGCGAAACATGAGAGGCATGATCTTTAAGTTTTGGGTTTGGGGGTTAACCCTACAGGTTATCATTGATGATGATTTTCCTTCCAGAGTATCAGGTAGCATGTGTGCCGCGAGGCAGTGATTATCATGAGCAGATAGTCAGTTAGGACTGAGATAGTTGAGGACCACGTTACACCTATTTGAGTATAGTAGGGCGTATTGTAGTGGTATCAGTGGGGAGTCTAGTAGAGTTTATCAGTGCAGTGGTTTTAGATCTATGTTGGGTATTGAATATGGGAGTAGGTCCGTGTTCTTGGGACGATCCATGTGTTGGAACATTAGTGATGAGTCGAGGTGGGGGAGTATGATGATTCGTGGTTCAGTCTATGGGTCAGTGATGTTATTGGGCAGTTGAGTTGTTTGGTATTGGATTGGTACGAGACCTGGAACGACTAGAGGCCATCGTGACAAGAAGTTCTTGAGGATTTCATCTGAGGTTTAGAGTCCATGAGATCGATTGATTCCCTTAAAGGGGATTTTCGGACGTTGCGCAGCACTTGCCAGAGGCAGGTGCGAATCTGCTGGTAAAAATAATTAGCAGGATGGTTGTATGCCAATTGGGGACGGTTCGAACCCTAGTGGGGGAGAACCGGGTATTTTATCGAGGGAACCATAGATTTGTGCAAGAGCGGTTAGGGGTTGAATACAGGAACCTGCAGCTTGAATTCATGGGATCAGGGTCATTGGTGAACAGGGAAAGTTGCAGGGCGAGAAAATGAAGGTGGTATATGTCTGAGAGAGAGATGGGCATCTCGACAGCAGGTGGCGAATGGACAGGAATCTGGCGGTGGTGAGGGTCGTTTCTAGTGGAAGGTTCGTGATGACAGTATGGGCAGTCGAGCACTTCTGGGTCAAAGTATGGATTGTTTATGCCTTTTTGGGGTGGCTAGAAGATCATCGAGCAGCCAACTTCCGGGCCGGTATGTGTATTCTTGCGTGGATTCTGAGCAGTAGAGGAAAGGATTCCGGAGGATCATCAGTGAGTTCTGAAGCATCAGCGCTTTCTTTGTATTCCAAGTGAGCATCTGGATACACCGAAGTTGCGCATTGGGTACAATGAAGAATTATTATGAGGCTCAGAGGAATGTATTGTTGTATATGTATGGTGCTGGGAGTAGGAGAATCAGTGGTAGAGGCAGGACATTGTGATGTTTGGTGATGGTGTTCCGTGGTTTCCGCGTATAGCGTCTTCATTTCAGAGTTATTTAGAGTCTTGAGTTTGAAGCGACTAGTGATGTATCATGTATCTAGGGTTCCAGTGGGAGCCCTTTGCGTATTGTCATCAAGAGGGAATTATTTAAGGAAGTGGATCTCCACAGAGATAGGTTCTGCGTATAGCGGTTGCCGCTAGAGTCTGTAATGCATATTGGGGCAAGTGTGTAACTACCTATGATATTCTTCGGTGCATGAGTTAGTGAGCATAGTGTGGCGTTGTTATGAGAATGAGGGTATAGGGTGATACTACGGGGGGCCGTAGTATTCGCCAGTTAGAGGGTGTTATGATGCTACGGGGAGCCATAGTACTCGCAAGCCAAAGAGAGAGAGAGAGAGAGTCGTGATACTACGGGGAGCCATATTATTCGCCAGTAAGAGGGTGTTGTGATGCTACAGGGAGCTGTAGTACTCATAAGTCAGAGAGTGGGAGTCGTGGTACTGCGGGGAGCCGTAGTACTCACTAGTCGGTGGGCGTTGTGGTGCTACGAGGAATCGTAGTACTCACTAGTCAGAGTCTGTCGTGATATTGCAAGAAGCCATAGAACTTGCTAGACAGCAAGATAGTGTGATGATGGAGTGTTCTCTGATCAGTGTACGATGCAGAGGAGTTTTAGGCTTGAGTAGCGTTAATATTGAGTTTTGGAGCCTAGTGGTTAAAACCGGGGTGAGGCTGGGGCCTCCGCCATTGTCGAGAGATTCAGCAAGGTGCGCAGGAGATATGCACAGCAGACTCCAGAGATCAGAGTTAATTCGATCTTCGGTCGAATTGTATTTTTTGTATGAGGAGAAGATAATTTAGTGACTTGCGTGTCACTGGGCCAGAATATTTGTCAAAGGGAGGAAGTTGGTGTGATATCTTGGATCATGATATGTGTGACCTTTGGAGGTTCTGCTGTGGGGCCAAAAGCTGATCTGGTGTTCAGTATCGAAGAGGGATATGAGAAATGAGGTAGAATTTACCTTGGTGATGTCTCAGGACACTGCAGAGCAAGCGAATGATTCAGACGCTCGAGGACATACTTCGGGCATATATATATATAATAGATTTCGGAGAGAGTTGTGACACGTATTTGCCCTTGGCAGAGCTTTCCTGCAACAACAGCCATCAGTTGAGCACCAGTGTGCCACCCTTTGAGTTGTTGTATCAGAGGAGGTGTCGTTAGATCGGTAGTCATTGAGCAGTGTGATTGCGGTGGTGGTATGGAATGACATCATGTTAGGGTGACTGTTGAGGACGCGGAAGGGATTCAGCGGGTGTAGAGCCAAGAGTCTCAGGATGGATGTAGGGAGGGAGTCTGGGACTCCCAACTTGATACTGATCAGGGAGTCGTGTGTGTAGTGGTGGTTCCCCCTGGGGATGTTGGAGATGTCGTTAGTGTGACGAGTTTTCCTAACATGAGAGTATGAGGACTGGTGCAACATGTGCGTGCGATTGCAAGAAGAGGACTCGTGGGAGTTACTATGAGATTGAAGCATGGGTCTTTTGCTCAGCATGGAATGGATAGAGTGGGATTCGGATCAGGGATCCGGTGGTTCATGGTTTTTTAGCTCTTATGGGTCGGGTGATTGTTGAGATTTGGAGCAGTGATGCATCATTGGAAGTACTCAGTGGTTGTGTGTGGATATCGGAGGGTAAAGCCGGTGCTCGGGTTGAGACGGTGGTCAGAACACCACAAGGAAAGAGAATGTGAGTTCAAGTTTCGATGGGTATGCCTTAAGGGACTTGGTCCGGTTGAGGCCAGGTGGCGTGTTGTGGGAGTTTTTTTGGAGATGAGTTGCTGTAGGCTTCGAGGACGAAACCTAATTTAAGTGGGGGAGAATTGTAACACCCCGACATATCAAGAGTAGAGTTGAAGGGCTAAAAATGTAAATCTTGAAGGGCAACTCGGCGAGTCCATGGATGGACTTGGCGAGTAGGGTCGCGACTATGGTCGCGTGTCAAGTGGCCTACACGGCGAGTCCAAAGATGGACTCGGCGAGTAGGTGCTGAGTGGAGAAAAACCCTAATTCTCGGGGTTGAGCGTAATATAAAGAACTTAACATCCATTCCCTTAGCCTCTTTACTCATCCTCAAGTTCAGAAACCCATAGTATTCATGTGTGTGTGTGTGGATCAAAGTACATTTGGGAGCTAGAAGGGTATTTGTTGAAGAAATCTTGGGAGTTTGGAGGCTTGGAGCAAGGGGCTTTGCTTGGATTCGAGTTTCATTGCAGTTGGGGCATTCTTTTGAGGTAATATCTTGTTCTTGGGCTGTTACTCATATGGATTCATCATTTTGGGGTTTATGGGAGCTTATCTTGGTATGTTTTGGAGTTTGGAGGTTAGATCTGAGGTTGCTACCTCAGATCTGGAATGGGGGAGGTTTAGAGTGCATTAAAGTCCCTGTGTTTGAGTGCTTAGTGAAGCCATCATGTCCCAAACCCTAGCTCTAAAGTGTATAAGGCCTAGATCTCTTTGGATTCACGTAAAGTTTGCCACTTTACGTATTAGATGGGTTGTAGGAGGCTAGATCTATGTTTTCGATTAATTGCATGGCCTGGAACGCTTCTGTATGGATTCAGACCGGTGGTACTCAGCGAGTCACAAGGTTGGACTCGATGAGTTGCTTGAAGATGAGCTGGAACTCGACGAGTTGGATGAACAACTCGACGAGTAGGTTGAAGATACCCTTAGACTTGGCGAGTCTGTTCTTGGACTCGGCGAGTCTTGTCGAAGAATCCCAATATTTTCTGGTTGAGTCAAGAATCGGTGAGTCAAGGGATGACTCGGTGAGTTGGGTGCGAGTGGACTCAGAGTTGTTGGACTCGGCGAGTCTCGGGGTGACTCGGCGAGTCAGGTCGCTGATTGAGGGAAGTTCTGAGCTTAGGGACTCGGTGAGTCATCAGGTTGACTCGGCGAGTATAGTCAGTCAGGGGTTGACTTTGACCGTTGTCCAGAGTTGACTAGTTTGACTTTGTAGTGTTAGTCAGCCAGGATCGAGGTGGTATTAAGTAGAGATATGCTTGTGTTGTAGGAGGACAATAGCTCGGGAGATCGAGCGCTACTGATTTCGAGACACGCGAGGTGAGTCTTCTCACTATACTTTACCTTGAGTAGGTAACCAGAGTTATGTGACAGAGTATTTGTATGCTATGTATGTTATGTGTTGTACTGGATTATTTCTATGTGATTTATGCTGTGCATGTTTACAGAGTTAGAACTGTAAGGTTCACAGTGTTAGAACCTGAGGGTTCACAGAATTGGGTTCACGGACCCATAGAGTTATAGCCTCGAGTGGCTAATATGTGTTATATGCGGTATTTTGTGGAAACTCACTAAGCTTTGTGCTTACAGTGTTTGATGTTAATTGTTTTAGGTACTAGTGACGACTGCGGGAAGGCGCCGGCTTGATCTGTACACACGCACGGGATTTGTGATTTTGAGATCTTGGGATTTTGTATTACTTGGATTGAACGATTGAAAATGGTTGTTTTCTGAATATTAAATGAATTATGTTTTATAAAAATTTGAAAATTTTGTTTTGGAATTTACGGTGTTACAAAAGTTCATGAGGAATTAGGTTCGAGGCTGGATTTTAGTACCGCATACCACACACAGACTGACGTACAGGGCTAGCGGACAATTCAGATGCTCGAGGATATGTTTCGGGTATGTGTACTGGATTTCGGCGGGAGTTGGGACACGTATTCGAGCATTGGTATGCCACCCTTTGAGCTGTTGTAGGGGACAAGGTGTCGGACCCCCATTTGCTGGGGTGAGGTAGGGCAACGTGTGATGGGTAGTACAGAGATAGTGCTTTAGACGACAGAGTAGATACAGCTGGTCAGAAAGAGGTTATTGACTGCTCAGAGTTGCCAGAAGAGTTACACGGATAGGTGTCGATCGGAGCTCGAGTTTCAGGTCGGGGATCTTGTGCTCCTGAAGGTGTCTCCTTAGAAAGGAGTGATCCATTTCAGGAAGAGGGGCAAGCTGGGGCCCCGATATATTGGGCCGTTTAGGGTGATCACGAAGGCGGGCAGAGTAGCATATCGTTTTGAGTTTCCTGTGGAGTTGGACCCGATTCATGATACCTTCCATGTGTCGCAACTGAGGAAGTGTATTGGCGACGAGTCGGAAGTAGTACCATTAGAGGATACCCAGGTGGACGTGAGTCTGAATTATGCTGAGAAGCCCATCACAATCTTGGATCGTAAGATCAAGGTTTTGAGGAACAAGGAAGTGCCCCTGGTACAGGTCCAGTGGCAACATCAGAAAGGGTCCGACTTGACTTAGGAGCCAGAGTCGGAGATGTTGGAGCAACATCCGGAGTTGTTTTCAACATTAAACTTCGAGGGCGAAGTCTGATTCTAGTGGGGGAGAACTTTAACATCCATAATCCCAGGTATCTTATTTTATGCGTTTATATTGACTTTTTGGAGAGAGACTCGGCGAGTAGGCGCTCAGACTCGCCGAGTAGGATCGCGGATGGTCGAACTGATTTAATGGCGGACTCGATGATCCATTCATGGACTCGGCGAGTCCATGCTTCTTAATGAAACCCTAATCCCCAGGGTTTGGGACCTATTTAAAGGGGCTTATAGCCACCATTTGCGGCTACCAGACCCCTGAGAGGAACCCTAAGAGATCCAGAGCATTTGTGAGTTAGAAAAGGTCATTTTTGATCTTTGTGTGGATGTTTTTGCAAGAAGAAGGTGGCCAAGGCAAGAGGGAACTAAATAGGGCGATATTCTATGGATTTCAGAGGCTAGGGACTTTGTTCTGAGGTATGCATTTCAATCCTTCTTCAGTTTGGTGTTAATATTTTAGAATTAGCGTTTCTAGCCCCTTTAGAGTATGGATTGTGGTGCAATTGGTCCCTTCCAATGTTGAGACTTTGGATCTAGATCCAAAGTGGTCCAGAGACCTTAACTCCTTGATCTTTATGAGTGTCTTTGGGAGATAAGACTTTGGGATGGCATATTGGGGCCATTTCATCAAATAGAACCATTAGGTCTTTGCATGGGAATCAAGATCCAAACTTTACGTGTTTATTTTGCTTAAGGAGGATAGATATAAGGGTTAGAGGAACGGATCTGACCTCAGGAGGTCATTTGAGTTTGAGCATGGCTTGAACTCGCCGAGTCCAAGATCAGACTTGGCGAGTAGGATGGTGTTTCCCCCATAAATCACGCAGATGGCAACTCGTTGAGTTGGGGAAGTGGCTCAGTGAGTCATTAGGGATTTTGAGGACGTGAGTTCATGACTGAAATCACTGTGTCACAATTGTGCACTCGGTGAGTCCGGTCAAAGGGTTGACCGTTGACTTTTTTTGACTTTTAGGGTTTGGTCAACTTTGAGTATTTGAGCCTTGAGAGGGGTAAAATGGTCTTTTACCCTCCTGAGAGTGCTAAGAGAGGGAATGGTCTAGCCTTGGGAAATGTGTTGATGCCGAGTGTTTATTTCGTATGATTAGGCGAAGGCTAGATCCTATTTCATGGAGTCGGAGATGTCCGAGTTACCGAGTTACACGAGGTGAGTCTTCTCACTATACATTACCTAGAGTGGTATTATAAGTTTACTGGAAGGTCTTATGTGCTATGTATGAGATTATGTGCTATATGATGTAAGTATGATATATAATTGTATAGACCGGACCGGAGGGTCCAACGATTCACACCGGGCCGGAGGGCCCAACGAGCTATGACCGGACCAGAGGGTCCAACGAGCTACGAGACCGGAGGGTCCCACTGAGACACATCGGCCGGAGGGTCGTACAGTAGCCTTGAGTGGCGTATGTGTTGTATGTGGTATTTTGGGGAACTCACTAAGAATTTATGCTTACAGTTGTTGTGTTATGTGTTTCAGGTACTAGCGAGGACCGTGGAAAGGCGCCGGCGTGAACCGTACACATAGAGAAGAGATTTGATTTGTGATCTTGGGATATGTTTGATTTGATAACTATTGTGGAATACTTTTTGAGAATGTTTTATATTTAAATTTTGGTTGTTGAAAAATGAAAATTTTGTTTTGAAAATCTCATTGTTATAGCATCCCTTCAAGATGCTCTACGAGAGGAAGTATTGGACTCAAATCCATTGGAGCAAGGTTAGCCAGAGAGTCATGGGGAGTGTTGAGGTGGTACTAAAGACCACAGAGAAGATCCAACATGTTTGGTATAGGCTCCAGACTGCTTTGAGTCCTCCAAAAAGCACCATTATGTCCTAGAGTTTTAGGTATGGGATATGGTCCTCCAAAAGGTGTGTCACCTTGGAAAGGTGTCATCCGGTTCAGGAAGAAGGGCAAGTTGGGCCCTAGGTACATCAGTCCATTCATGGTTTTAGCTCGGGTGGGCCGGGTTACGTATCGACTGGATCTGCCAACCGAGCTTAGTCAGATCCACATTGCTTTTCATGTCTTCCAGTTGTGAAAGTGCATAGTGGATGACTCCGCAGTAGTTCCTTTAGAGGATATTCAAGTGGATGATAGCCTGAACTACATCGAGAGACTAGTAGCCATTCTTTACAGGATGATGAAGGAGTTGAGGAACAAGAAGGTAGAGCTGGTAAACCTGCAGTAGCTGCACCACAAGGGGTCTGAGTGGAATTGGAAGCCTGAGGAGGATATGAGGGAGCACTACCTGGAGTTGTTCAAGGCAGCGAACTTTGACGAAGTATGATTCAAGTAGGGGAGAATTGTAACTTCTGTGGTTCGAGTTAATGCTATATTATTTAATTTTTATAATTTATTTGTTGGACTATGAGATTAATGTTGAACTATTTGAGTTGAGCCTTATTAAGTTGGGCCGTTAGCGAGTTGGCTGACTAAAGATGTACATTGGGTGTAATTTTGGCGTAGGCGGGGCGTAGTGGTAGCAATGGATACAAGGGGTTGATGTGTGTATGCACAACGTACCAAGGAGTACACACAACATACATGAGCGACCTAAAACCTTAATTTTTAGGGTGTTAGTCATATAAATACATCATTATTTCCTAAACCCTAGCCTATTTACCAGCCTCCCAAACTCAAAAACCCTAGAAAGCCTAGCATTCTACATGTTTGTGAAATTTTGATCTTGTGAAGCCATTTTAGTGGTTTGGAGCTTGGAAGGAGAAAGAAGAAGTTGGTGAAGAAGAACTTGTGTAGCTTGAGCTCAAGGATCTGAGATATCAACATCATCTAGTACTCATTTGAGGTAAAAAGTTCACAACTTGCCTCATGTATGCTTAGATGTATGGTAATGGTGTTTGAAACTTTTTAGTCCCAAGAATGGATTTTTATGGTCCAAATTTGTTTCTAGCCATGGGGTTCCCACCTTTAGTGCTATAGGAGTCCCAAAGACAAAAAGTATTACCATCTTGAAGGTCTTATTGTGGCCTTCCATGAGTTTTAGTCATTTCTATGGAATTCGACTGCTATATTTCAAGTTTGGGTCCTTTTGGTGGTTTGCAAGCCACCAAGTAATCCAATTTATGGGTTTAGACAGTTTATTGGACTCAGATCCACGTTTGGAGCTTAAGGTCTTAAGGGATTAAGCCTTTTTGTACTTTATGGCTTAACATGTTAGTACACTAGCGTACAAGCCCATAGGCATGGCGTACATGCGATGCAAATTGTACGCTTAGCGTATAGAGGAGTATGCCCCGCATACTCACTAGACATGATTTTTCACAATTTGCGCCTCGGTTTGGGCCAATGCATGGACTTTATTATTTTGGGCCATATTGGGCCATAAGAAATCAGTTAATTGGGCTAAGAATATGAATGGGCTTAGGGGAAGGCAGATTTGAGGAGTTAGGTCCAATTTTCATAATTGGGCCATTAGTGGGCTTGGAAAGGCTATATAGAATTTGACCATGCATGTTATGGATTTGGGCCTAGGTTATGTTCCAAATTAGATCATGGGTAAAATGGTCATTTTACCCTAATAAGGATTATTAGATTTTGACTAAGTGTTATTTTGCACGTATAGCTTCGAGAGTCATCAGAGCAGACGTTAGAGATTTTTTACCGTGAGATTTCTCATTCAAATTTGTGAGGTGAGTTCTCCTCGTCTATGAAAGGGTGGAAGGATCCAATATCGACCCGTATATGTATGCTAGTATGTTACAAGCTAAGGCAGATGTCGGGTAGTGCCTAATCTATGTTTATATGTTTTCGGATTTCGATTCGATTTCGGGCGGTGCCCGAGGAATGTTTGTATACTCGATGTCTCCGTGATTCTTGCATGTGTTTGTTTTGTATCTTTATGAATTATGGTCCAATGTCGGGCAATGCCCGAGGAATGCATGTATGCTTCCAGATTTCTGTCTGATGTCGGGCGAGGCCTGAAGAATACTTATATGTTTATGTTATGTGATTATTTATGTGTATTTGTTATTTATGTTTATACCGAGCTTTGCTAGATGTCGGGTGGGCCCCGACGCCAGATTCTATCCGATGTCGGGGGGGGGGGGATGAAGTGGGTGGGGCCTATGATATGTTATTATGTGATCATGTGATTATATGTACGGTATATGGTAGTTTGGGGAGGATCACTATGCTTCGTGCTTATAGTTTTCAATTTTGCTTTCATGTACTTCTAGTAGCAAGGGGAAGACCTCGGGATGACTGCATTGCGCACACCATGATCTTTAGCCTGGGATGTTACTCTGATAGATTTGTTATGTGTTTTGATATGTATATACTGATTTTGATGTTTTGAGATTATATGGTTCCTGTTTTGATAAAATGTTTTTAATAATTGTGGCTTATTTAATGATGCAAAAATTAAATTTTTGGTCATGATTTTTCAGATTTTTCAATCTGCTAAAAATCTTTTGTTTCAAAAATCATGAAAATCAACAAAAGATCCATTTGTCAAAACTATTAAGCCAATAGCTGAGAAAATTCCCATTGTGTAACATCCAAATCATGAGGTATAAAATGTTAGTTTTTGCACTCGGAAGAGGCTCACGACGTGAGCCATAGTCGTCACGTCGTGGGTTGGGAAATTGACTCTTTGACCCGCATCCTCGAACCTCATGACGTGAGGCCTCATTTCTTACGATGTGAGACAGGCTTGATGCCCCCAAACCCTAAAAATTAGGTATAAAAACTGAATGAGGAGGCTAGGGTCGCCCACCCTCAGCCTCTTTCACTCTCAAGTCACTGAAAACCCTAAATTTCATCCTTTTGAGCCCTTGAGCCTTTGTTAGAGGTGTTGGTTTTAAAGGTGTTTTGTTTTCTTTGAAGGAGAGGAAGAAGAAGCCCTTGTGGTGACTCATTTTGGCAGGAGCAACTTATCTTTATGGACTAGCTGAACTTATGAGCTCCAGTAAGGTATAACAATCCTAACTTTTTCACTTAAGGTTGCTAAATCTTAATTTTGGCTACCTTCTTTTTATTAGATCTTGTCTTACCAAGCATAAGGTTCATAAATTTAGTAACTTTATAAACCGTTGAGTCATTGGCTATATTAGAACACCTAGAATTTGGTGCAAGTTATGGCCCCAAGCTTGAATCTTTACGATTATATCAACTTTAAACCTAGCTAGTGATTAAGTCATGCATTGGCCATGCATGGATGAAAAGATATGATTTTTATGGTCTTTTAGACTAAATAAGGTATTATGGAAAGTCTCAACACTCATCTTAAAATATTATGAGCTTAATGCTCACAGAACAGTTCTCACAACGTAAGGGGTATAGCCTCACAACGTGAGCAGATTTCCCCAATCTGAGACCCTGAGATGAGTGAACCGGGTTGACTCTCTGTGTCGGCCTAATCCGAGTTAACTCTCATGATGTGAGACGATGAAGCTCACAACGTGAGGACAGAAGGATAAGGAAGGTTGTGCCATTTCCTTGGGCCATAAGTAGGACATTAGTGGGCCTTTAGTAGGCCAATTGTGGGTTGGGAAAGATAATATGGAATTGTGCCATGGGTATGGTCCAAAATTAAACCAAGGGGTAAAATGGTCATTTTACCCTAAGAATTATTGTGGATTTTGATCGAGTGTTGTTATGATAATGATAGCCGGGGATTCATCGGAGCATTTGTTGGAGATTCCTTCCAGTGATTTTCGACATTCAGCTTTACGAGATAAGTTACCTTCAAGTAGAAGTGGGACTAAGGCACCAAGGCTGGTCCACTAGTAAGAATTGTAGTAGAGATGATTCTCTTTGTGATAATCACCCGGTATGTCGCTATCTATTATGCTTATCTGTTAGTATGCTTTGATGTTATGTGGTATGTGATAGGAGGGGTAAGATAGACCCCAGTACTGGTCGATAGGGCCAAAGGCGTATGCCAACACCCAGATAAGTTAGGCAGTATATGATTATATATTTATGAACAAGGATGTTATGTGGTAGAGTAGGGGGAGAAATAGTTCCCAGTACCGGTCGAAATGACCGAAGGGGTTGGCTAGCACCCTGATATGGTAGGCAAGGTTACCGGTGGATGGGACTGAAGGGGTAGGCCAACACCATGATATGCCAGGCAAGGTTACCAATCTACAGGACCGAAGGGGCAAGCCATCACCCTGAAATGCTAGGCAAGGTACCGGTCGAAAGGACCGAAGGGGTAGCTACTACCCAGATATGTTAGATAATATGTGTTATGTATGGAATGTGGTATGATGGGGGAACTCACTAAGCTTTGTGGTTACATATTTCAATTTTGTTTTCAGTTACCTCTTCATCGAAGGGGAAGGATCCGACATGGTAGCAATGCATCACACACACACACATAGGATTTCCGCATTACAAGATTCTTGGGATTGTACTCTGTCATTGTTACTATTTTATAATATGGTTTTGAGACATGTGACTATGGATTTATGAAATGATGTGACTTGATGACGTTTTTGTTATAATTGGTTTTCTAAATCGTTATATAAAAATGAAATTTTTGGTCTTGAAAATTGGGATGTTACAAGTTGGTATCAGAGCCTTGGTTTGAGGGATTTAAACACTCTTTCAGGAGTGTTTAAACACAAATTGAGGGTTTGAAAGATTTTCACAAGAAAATAGTTTTTCCAAATGTTAAAGTAAAGAGTTTTGAGAAAGAACACGATGTGTGATGCATGCAACCGAACGAGCTCAAGTAAGTTTTCCCCAAGATACCCATACATTTATGCTATGTTATGATATGATTATGAGAATTTCATGCTAGAATAGGGCTAAGGATCTAGGAAGGATGCCTTTTATGCCAACTATATGTGTACGAGAAATGCATGCTAGAATAGGGCTAAGTCTTTAGGAAGACGACTGATATGCCTGTTGTATGAACTTTTTGAATTGCATGATTTTAATGATTAGTTAGTGATATGATAGCATGGATAGGATATGCTTGGTTTGGGTTACTCAATGCCCGAATGTTGCTTGCTTTGTACTATTAGGAGTTCTAGTTATCTTTAATTAACTAGTAAACAAATATGCTAAGTTACATATTACGACGACTAAATAATTTCAGAGGGTTAGGTATAGCCCTACTTCACAACTCTCATTTGAGTCTAACCATTGCAGTAAGAGACCGATCATTTGAAGAATTATCTGGTCTTACTAATATGTAAGGGAATTCGCAAGCTAGTTGTGGAGAGATGACATGGACTTCTTATCAACTGATTGCAGAGAGTGGGTTATAGAGTTACCCTAGGAGAAGCCTAAGATGAGATTAGCACAAAGTGTTGCAGTAGCAGAAGGGAGATGCTAAAGTCAAAGTAATCCTTGAGGAGAGTACGGATAGTTGTGGAAGGTAGTATAGGCCCAAACTACTGAAAGTAGAGGATTTGTACTCGAATCAAGGACGACAGAGATAGAACCAAGGAAATGGTAATGAGTGTGAGACCTCTCGTGATTATGTATGACCCTGAGAATTTTAGGTATTGTTATAGAATGGTGGTGACACGAGATGGAGCGGGAGGTTCAGGGTCTGGATCAGGATCTAGTTCAGGTTCAGGTGCAGGATACGTACGGGTTGATGATGGACTATGCGAGTTCATCACGTCAGAGATCATGAGAGGTGTCCTTGAGGCGACCCTGATTATTTTCGAGTCGATCAAAGAAGGGATAATCAAGATGATGGAGGAGTGTCTCAGGGTGTTTAGGGGTGACATGGCATATGGCCAGATAGGGACACAGACACTCTCTCCTTCAAGTAATTCATAGGATGTGGTGTGCCATACTTCCATGGGGTGAAGGACCCCATTGTTGCTAGGAGGTGGATTACAAACATTGAGTCTGCACAGTTGACAAGCTTCTGCCCTGAGGGGTCGAAGATCCGGTATTGTGCATGCTGTTTAAGAGACCGAGCTTGAGATTGGTTGGAGCCGATCAGTGATTCGTTGGGAGTCCTAGGGATTAACACTATAACATGGTTCGATTTTGTGACAAGGTTTAGTGTTGAGTTTGTGCCAGCTATGGTGATTCTGCAGGTGGTCAAGGACTTTCTTGACATAAGACAAACGACTGAGTCATTGGTGGAGATTACCGCCCAGTTCATGGAGACGGCCTTACAGGTGCATCAATGCGTGGGATGAGGACATGCGAAAGACCCAATACTATGACATGTTGTGAGCTCACATCAGGAAACATGTTAGCTACTCAGCATGCCTGAATTTGGAGAACATGATATCCAGAGAGAGACAGAGAGAGAGAGAGAGAGAGAGAGAGATTGATATAGAGCACATCCGGAAGAGGAAGGCAGAGGCTAGACAGCTTACTGGGGTTTCGGGGAATAAACCCAAGGGATCCGACACCAGGTCTAAGGGCCAGAAGGGCTGGAGCCATTGTAGGAAATGCGGCAAGACTCATGAGGAAGTTTGTAGATTAGGACCATCAGGCTGCTACAAGTGAGGCAAGCTTGGGCACTTTTATAGGGATTGTATTGCCCCTACCCCCACCCTTCAGACGTCAAACCTGATTTTCTTCCATTGCAATTAGAAGGGCCATAAAAAGGCCAATTGCCAGTTATTGACATCAGGAGCACCAGTGGCGGCGCCAACCCCAAGGACCCTGCAGATCACAGATGGCTGACAGGGCAAGACGGATGCTCTCATGGTGAGGAGCCGAGCATTCTAGTTGACCATCGAGGAGGTGTGCGCCGCACCGGATGTCTTGACGGATGTGTTTTCTTCTCCCTAACTCTTATTACATTTCGGTTATGTTATTTATGTTCTATGCTCTATGTGTTTTGTTAGGATCATTCCACGTGAACGACATTCTGGTATAGGTGTTATTTGACTCATGGGCTACCCGATCATTTGTCTCTCTTTCTCTTAGCAAGAGGTTTTCTGATTCATCAAGGATGTTGGATTGTCCTCTAGAGGTCAAGATTGATGGCGACCGATCAGTACAAGCATCAGAGGTTCTCAGAGATTGTGTTTTGAGGTTGTATGAGGAACGCTACCTAGTAGACTTGGTTCCTATTCCATTACGTGGGAATAAGGTTATCATAGGCATGGATTAGTTGAGCCCTAACGGGGTGGTGATCGACTGAGCGCGACAGTTGGTATGGGTCAGGACCCTAGGTGGGAAGAGCTAATGATTCAGGATAAGAGACCGCAACGTGGACCAGCTATATGTTCAGTAGAGAGGGCTAGGCAATACCTAAAACACGGTTGTGTAGGTTATGTCACCTATGTTATGGATAGCCGAGAGGTGGGTAAGGAGATTGTAATTGATGTACCAATGTTACGAGAGTACTCAGACATAATCCCAGAGGAGTTTCCTGGGATAGCTCTAGAGAGACAAGTGGAGTTTTGAATCGACCTAGTCCCTCGTGCGGCTCCGATAGCCAAGGCACTATATCAGTTGGCTCCTCTCGATATGCTGAAGCTATCTACACAACTGCATGAGCTGTTAGACAAGGGAATCATTAGACCGAGAAGTTTGCCCTGTGGAGCCTCGATTTTGTTTGTAAAGAAGAAGGATGCGTTGCTTCGGATGTGTATAGATTACCGGTTGCTGAACAAGGTAACAATAAAGAACCATTACCTACTCCCGAGGATTGATGATCTCTTCGACCAACTGCAGGGGGAATCTTGGTTTTCTTGCGTTCAGGATACCATTAGATGAGGGTCAGAGACAAGGACATATAGAAGATTGTGTTCCGGAATTGCTATAGCCGCTACGAGTTCTTGGTGATGCCCTTCGGGCTCACCAATGCTCTTGCCACGTTCATGGATCTCAATAACTGCATATGCAGACTAATGTTGGATCATTTTGCGATATTATTCAATGATGATATCTTGGATTATTCCAAGATGCAGGAGCAGCATGATGAGCACTTGTGAGAGGTGGTAGATACCTTGAGTTGGGAGAGCTTGTATGCTAAGTTCTCCAAGTGTGAGTTCTGGTTGCATGAGGTGGAAGTGTGAGTTCTGGTTACACAAAGTTTCTAGGGAACCTTTTCAACCAGAACGGTATTTTGGTCGACCCGGCCAAAGTAGAGGTCGTGATGAGATGGGAGGTTCCGAAATATCCATTTGAGATTCAAAGTTTCCTTGAATTGACATGCTATTACTGGAGATTCTGAAACAGCCCGGATCCCCAGGTATATTTATTTTCATATTTTTCATATTCTGTGAGGGGAATCGGCGAGTTGGAGGTCGAACTCACCGAGTCAGGTCGCGGTTTTGGGCGGAGGTTCGCGTTTGGACTCGGCGAGTCCACGCTGTTTAATGGAACCCTAATTTCCCGGTCCTAAGACCTATTTAAAGGACCTTATGGCCTTCATTTGCGGCCACCTTGAACTCTAAGAGCACCCATACGACTGTGAGCCCTTGTGAGTATGTTAGGAGGCCATTTGTTCATCATTTTGTGTATTATTGCATGAAAGGAGGGAGAAGATCAAGCTTGAAGAGTTGGGGAGCTTGGATTGCTTCTATTTCATCAAGGGAGCCTTCTTGAGATAACTTTCAGAGCCAAACTTCGTATTTTGGGTTGATGTGTCAAATCTAGGGTTTCTTCTTGCATTTCTTGGCTTAAATTGGAAGTATGAAAGGTCCCATGGAGATATGGAACCTAGATCTGGACCTTAGCAGGTCCAGGAGACCCCATATGACAAGCTTTATGTCCATTCTCTTGAGTTAGAAGGTAGGGTTGCCATATTAGAGGTTGTTTCTCCAAAATAAGCCTTGTATGCATTGCATGGCGACCAAGACATAGACTTTACGTGATGAATAAGCTTGGGAAGGCCAGATCTATGTATGTATGGAACGGATCTGACCGCAAAAGCCAATTTTAGCTGGTGCATGGCATGGACTCGTCGAGTCTGAAGAACAGACTCGACGAGTCGCTTGAAGATTGCCCTTGAGACCACCCAGTGTGTAGTCCTGACCGAGTTGTGGGGGACTCAGTGAGTCACAGAGAGTTGGAAAGGTTTTGAAAGGTGGACCGAGTCAAGTTGGGACTCGCCGAGTTGTCCTTGCGACTCGGCGAGTTGAGTCGCGGTGGCCTCGTGATTCAGGCCCAGGTGGAACTGGTCGAGTCGGGGGAGTACTCGACGAGTCAAAGGGAAAATCCTTAAGAGTTGGTTAAAACGCGTAGACTCGCCGAGTCACTATAGTGCACTCGCCGAGTCCGGTCCAAATTGACCAAAGACTGTTGACCAAGTCAACCTGTGTTGACTTGATATGGATGGTCAGCCTTAGTGGTACAAGTAATGATTATAAATTCATGATATCATAGAAGGATTACAGCTCGAGGGTTCGAGCACAAGTGATTTCAGGATTCACGATTAGCGACTTAGCGAGGCATACGAGGTGAGTCTTCTCACTATACTGTACCCGGCAGGGTTTTGACTGTGTGACCGGAAGGTCGAATATGATATGAGATATATGTCTTATGTGTGTTAAGTTATTCGTTATATGTGCCATGTATGATATGCTTGATTTGGGCAGGAAGGCAACATGTTATGGGCCGAAAGGCGTGGTCATATAGACTGTAAGGTTGACGTCGGTAGGACCGGAAGGTTTACCTAGTCGGGACAGAAGTCCCCTGAGACACATGGACCGGAAGGTCAAGGCCTGGAAAGGCGTACATGCGTGGGTTGTATTTTGGGGAACTCACTAAGCATTTGTGCTTACAGTTGTTGTGTTATGTGTTTCAGGTACTAGCGAGGACCATGGGAAGGCGCCGACGTGATCGTACACACACTCGGGGAAACCATTTGGTGATCTTTTGTTATATAATTGGTTGTGACTAGAATGTTACATTGGAACCTAAACTTCTCACTCATGTTTTGATGATTGTAAAATTGAAAAATTTTTGGTTTGAAATTTTACGATGTTACAGATTCATTCAGGACTTCTCTAATATAGTCATACATTTGACCCGATTGACGAAGAAGGTCGTGGTCTTTCGCTGGGGGCCTGAGCAGCAGGTAGCGTTTGAGACATTGAGACAGAGGTTGTGTGAGGTGCCGATCCTATCCCTGCCAGAGGGCGTTGAGGACTATGTAGCATACCGTGATACGTGTATCTCAAGTTTGGGTGAGGTATTGATACAAAGGGGCATCGTCATCTCTTACGCCTCGAGGCAACATAAGCCTCACGAGGCGGACTACCCGATGCATGATATAGAGTTGGGGGCAGTTGTTTTTTTTATCAATATTTGGCGGCATTACCTCTATGGGGTCTGTGATACCATATACACAGAGCAGAAGAGCTTAAGGTACCTCATGGATTAGCTGAATATGAAAATGAGGCAACATCGGTGGCTAGATGTGGTGAAGGATTACAACTGTAAAATCCTCCACCACCCAGGGAAGGCCAATGTGGTTGCCGATGTGCTTAGCCACAAGGCAGGCCTGATCAGAGACATTTTCTTGAAGATGACGGTCGTGACTCCACTTTTGGAGTAGATCCGAGAGGCGCAGGTTTAGGGTATGAAGGAGGAGCGCTGAAAGTGCGAGCGGATCATATGCCAGGTGGCCTCGTTTGACTATGATAGTTGTGGACTGCTGACCTTGCACGGGAGGTTCTGCGTTCTGTGCTAGGGATGTGTACGATAGATTTTGACGAATGAGGCTCACAAGTCCATATTTTCCATCCATCCTGGGGCAACGAAGATGTACAAATATCTTCGTCTGTATTATTGGTGGCCCTGTAAGAAGTGGGTTGTAGCCTGATATGTTGAGAGATGCCTAAACTGTAGGATGTTCAAGGCAGACAGCCAGATGCCTCATGGCAAGACGTAGCTATTGGATATCCCTATGTGGAAGTGGGAGGATATAACTATGGATTTCATCACCAAGCTTCCCATGACCGCATGGGGAGTGGATTCGATTTGGGTCATCGTAGATCGGTTGACTAAGAGTGCACATTTCATCCTGATCCAGGAGAGCATTTCGGATGAGAAGCTAGCCGACATCTACATCAGAGAGGTAGTAGCTCAACACGTAGTGCTAGTTCCATGTTTTTTGACCGAGAGGTGCGGTTTACTTCCAGATTCTGGAAGAAATTTCATGACGAGTTGGGTACTCGTCTGTAATTTAGCACGACCATTCACTTGCAGATGGATGGCCGGAGTGAGTGGACCATCCAGACCCTATAGGACATGTTGCGGGCATGCGTTTTAGACTTCGGTGGTAGGTGGGATACCTACCTTCCTTTGGTAGTGTTTTCCGATAATAATAGCTACCACACGAGTATTGACCGTCCTCCCTTCAAGATGTTGTATGGGTGGAAGTGTAGGACACCGATATGATAGGGATTGGTTGGGCAGAGGGTCATAGGGAGTATTGAAGTGGTGCTCAAGAGGATGGAGAGGATACAGCAGGTCAGGAGCAGGCTTCAGACTGCTCAGAGTCGGAAGAAGAGCTATGCCGACAGATGCCGATGGGACCTGGATTTTCAATTTAGGAATAGGGTTCTCCTAAAGGTGTCACCTTGGAAAGGTGTAATTTGGTTCAGGAAGTGGGGCATGTTGGGCCCCAGGTACATTGGTCATTTTAGGGTTGTAGCTCGGGTGGGCAAGGTGGCGTATAAACTAGATCTACCAACCAAGCTTAGTCTTATCCACAATACCTTTCATGTCTCCCAGCTGCAGAAGTGCCTATAATATGACTTTGTGGTGGTACCTCTAGAGGATATTCAGGTAGATGACAGCCTAAACTACGTCTAGCGGTCGGTAGGCATCCTGGACAGGAAGGAAAAAACCTTGATGAACAAGGTTTTATAGTTGGTTAAGGTGTAGTGGCAGCATTGTAAGGACTCAGAGTGGACATGGGAGCCAAAGGAGGAGAGAAGGGAGAACTATCCAAATATATTCGAGGTAGAGGACTTCGAGGACGAAGTCTAATTCAAGTGGGGGAGAATTGTAACATCCGAATCATGATGTATAAAATGTTTGTTTTTTTACTCGAAAGAGGCTCACGACGTCAGCCATAGTGGTCACGTCGTGGGTAGGGCAATAGACTCTTTGACCCACGTCCTCAAACTACATCACGTCAGGCCTCATTTCTCATGACATGAGCCAGGCCTGATGCTCCCAAAGAGGAGAAGACATTTGAATCTTATAAGGAACGTTGGACTATGCTACCATAGGAATTGTATACTTTGTCAGGAATGACCATCTGATGGCTTGAATTATCACTTGCTATGAAGGGATTATATTTCAACCTCTTGTGTGCTAGAGGAGAAGACATTAGACTCCTATCAGTTAATAAAATAGAGGGAAGAAGTTTTCAAGATCTTTTATTCCTGTAGAGGAAAGGTTTAGGTTGTAAATATTTTCATCTTACAACAAGGTGTTAGAGTTATGAGTGTTCTATTGATTCGTTGGTTGAGGAGGAAACTATGTCACAGGTCGAGTCTATGACCCAATTGAGACAAGTAATGAGTTATGAAATCAATAAACAGATAAGATCATTCAGAAATATGTGAACACATGATGTAAATAATTCACTTAACCGAAAATTTACAAGGATGGTAGGTTGAGTATAAGTGATAGATCCAATTATAGAAGTTGGTATGAGCGTGTGTGTCTCTTTCTCCTACCACTCAGACATATATAACTATATATAAAAAACAATCCTAGTGTTATCAACTGATCATACAATGCTATCAGTAGACTTCGACATTTAAGTGACCACAAAAATTCTACACATAATACAAACATATATCGAAATGATTACCATTTTGGTATAGAGTGCAACACTTCTAAAAGATAGATCGTCGACATTAGGGTCTTCGAAAACAGCCTTAAAAATATGTCTTTGATATCAAATATTCTTCATAATAAAATAACTTCTACAATATCCTCATTTGTGAAGAATGCATGTAATCATCAAGGTGCTTGCATAATTTTCATCACACCGAGAAGTTTTTGTTGAATCTCCAAATACCTTAAAATATGATCTCTCATAGCTTGAATCTGTTTTGCATAATTCTTCTTATTATTTCTAAACATCACCAACAAATTTTTTAGCTGTAAATTTGAGAACATTTCTTTGTAGTCAATGTAGAACATACAAATCTTCTGTACATTGTTAGCCTTATTTCTAAAATAAACTATTCCTTTAGGCTTGAACAAAATCTCCCAATTAAGATACTAACTAATGTCTATCAACCCTGTGTGTGGTTTTTTAACTGTTTTGTTAAAAACAAATTCTCGTTCAAAATAGTTAATCCCATCTGCGCATATTGGAAATTTGGAATTCTTTTGAAATGTCCATGTCCAATATAGTAGCTACATGGAATTCGAACATCGGATTAGTCAACTCTCTTAAAGGTATCAATCAATGTTACGAAGTTATTAGCCTTCATCAAAGGAATTTTAGATATTGTAAATTCAGTTTATATATTTTCTTTTATGAGCACTTTGTATCAATAACTTTGCATCGGATTATCAAACATGATATCCTTGGTTATTGAGACTATGTTCACTATTTTCTTTGAAGAACGGACTTCTTCTACATGCTTTCCTAAAATGGCATGAAATCTAATTTTGATGGATTTTGGGACAACCATCAATTTTTGGTCAATCCAAAGTCAATAAACGTCAACAAGTCAAACCGATCAACTCAATTAACCCTTGTATATTAGGGATTTCAGTATGTTTACTATTGTATAACACCCTATATTCATGCAAAGAACCACTTTGAGTCTTCACGTGTTCAGAAAATCTAAACCCTAATCAGGGTAAGTGACGGAACTACTCGATAAAACCTTATTTCACAGCCCTCGTGGGCGTATATTATTCATAAAGAGGCTTCACAAGGTTTAGAAACCTTGCGTTGCGAAGCTAAACATCCAAAAAGGTCACAAACGAAGTCTCTCTCAATCTCTCTTGATCAATATCTCTCTCCCAAATCTCTCTCAAAACTCCTTACAGCTTTATAAAATCATTCGGGGCAACCCGACCCTTAACCTAGTCAAAAACCGCTCAAAACGGAGTAATTATTTGTAAAACAACCTTATAAAACCGAAACCCCATAACACCGAAACCCTAAGAACCGAAGTACCTAGGACCAAAACTACCAAAACTGAAACCGTGAAGAACCGAAACTGAAACCATGAAGAACCGAAACCGAACCTCGGAGGACCGAAGGTCCCTCGGACCGAACCTTCCCTTCGCCTTCGCCTCACTACCTTCGCTTTCGGTCCTTCCTCCGTGTTCGCCTGAGAGATTTCTCGAACTGAAATCCTCCAATTTGTTCGCATTAAGTAACCGAGACTCCCTTCGGTTCTAAACTTCTAAGGACCGAACCTTCGGCCCTGAATCCAGATTTTTGCAGATTTCGCATCTTTTCCCGGTTTTCGACCACTCTCGCGTTTTAAGCCCGTTTTTTATGATTTTTACGTGGGATTTTCACCCAAACTCATATTTTGACATATAATACCCTATATATTTATAAATTAAACACATATTAAAGGTAATATTTGTCTAAGAATAAAATCTAGTGGGTAAGATATTGAGATGGACTATTGACTTTACCTTTAAGGTATGACACAAGCAATCCTCCACACCCACTCCATGACCATACTCAGTCACTATTCATCACTACCTAGTCAACTATTTGTCCTTTCACCCTCTTTCTCCAGCACATAATCTCGATCAAAGGCTGAAAGTTCTTATCTCTCCTACCACTTTATTCACTATTTCTCAAGGAGAACAAACACACCTCTCTCACATTCTCTCTCAGTAAAACTCAGACTCTTAGGTTGTGATTGAGATTTTCACTCACTTTTGGTACATCCATCCTACATTTGAACATCCTTTCCATTTTCACTCAAATTATGGATCTCTCTTAACAAATATCACTATCGTTGCTCTTAGATCTTCAAATCTTCAAGCATCTTCCAAGTGTTCTTGACTTGGAAACCTTTTTTCTTCATCATCCATATACTGAAATCAGTCAAGGTGAGTACATCATCCGTATGAATTTTCTAGTGGTTTTCCTAAAACAGTGTAGATAAGTTGAAAACTAGTTAACATGTTGCAACTTCTTTAACACTTTGTAACATGTTGAGCAAAGTGTTTACCTTTAATAACTTCATATTTCACATGTGTTTTTTCATGGAGTTATGCTTAGACCACATAAAATATTCACTGCAATGTAAAGGTTCTTTGTCGTTACTAATAATACATGATGAAACATAATAATAATGGTTATGTATTTGCTAAAACTACTACGTACACCAAAAAGGGTTTTTCTCTCGATACAAACGGGTTTCAATTATAATATGACAAACTATGTTGGGCGTAGTTTATGGATTTAACATTTAAATCATACTACACAAAAGGGGGATTTAATTCCACCATCGAAAAGGTTTTACACTCACACTACACGTAAACTCGTTATTGTGAATTGTGAGACTAGTCGTCATTGTACTCTTAGAGTACCGATTAAAAAGTTTTGCTAGTTATAACCAGAGTCTCTTGTAGGGAGAGTGTCATAATTGTGTATAGATCTATATTGGGATTGACAACCCACACCCACTGTTGTTTTCAACAGTCCGACCAGTCAGTCAGGGGTGACAAATGTCATATCTATTTCGACGCCTGAAGAATGTCTTGTGCAGGTCATCTCTGTTATAGTATGGTTATAGCGACTCACATAGGGAGATATCGATACACATGTAGTTTATGGGAATTTCTACTTTAAAAAGGTATTTAGTCATTTATATCGACATTACAATGGAAAATATTAATCGACATTCATTGTTACAAGTAGGAAATAACACGAATCCACTCGGTCTTGGGATTTAAGACTATATAACGTTATTTAAGGAAAATATTGGATTTTTCTTGGTTATACACATGAATTACAAACAAAGGGTTTCAAACTGTACATCCAAAAGCTTAAGAACTCACCAACTTAATTGTTGACACTTTTTCCAAAACTACTTATATTATTAGGTAATTAGTAAAACAGGTAACTACCAGCTTTTGAGGATGGGAGGTTTCGGCGTCAGGAAAAACATTTTGTCATTATATTGTAATCGATTTTGAAACATGTAAACTAGTGAATTCATGTAACTTTCTCGATTATATTTATAACGGTTGTATTTTACTTTGAGCACTATTATACTCGTTGTTGTGATACTCATTTCCATACAAGTATAAATTTAAAAATAAAATAATATTTTTATCAAAAGTATAAGTACATGCATACATGCCGGTATAGTGACTCGCCTAGGGAAAATGACGAAAAGTAAAAATGGATGAGTTGTACACTAACATTATACCATGGGATATGTAATCAAGTCTAAGAGGAATATAGTCTGATCAACTATATTCATCCGAGAAGTAACTAGCATATGTCGGGGGATAGTAGTAGTGGGCAACAAGTCTATCAACCTACCAATACTCATATAAGAACTATAACTAGAGTTAAACAAATTTTTAAAATACTAGAGGAGTATTTTATAGTACTAAAAGTACAATATTTTTTTAATTCATTATGTGGTTGTTACACCCCGATTCTCTTACAAACGACATGACATTATTTCATCTACCCGGAGATCCTTACTTTCCGAATCAAGGCAACGGTGGTTGGATTGAAGAAGACTCGGAAGAAGATCCCGAAGAATTACCCGATGAAGACCCCGAATAAGAAGAAGAAGTACACGAGGAAGAAATTAAAGAAGAAATGGAGGACGAAGAAGATGAGGATGAGCCGAAGGAAGAACCGGAGGTCATCAACCCTCCTTACATTGCCAGGGTTCCTGTGAACCGATTTAGTTTCAATGGACCTGAGCTCCATTGGGCAACCGAGATCGAAATATGCAGTCGCAAACAACAAGAACGATCATCATCCAGTGATCAGAGAGGTTACTATGACCTCAACCACGGATGACCGGCTGACAAGGCCCTTACAATCGTGATCCAACACATCATGAATTTGGTAAACCAGAATAGGGAAACCACCAACCATGTTCAGGAGCAGAGTGTCGCTGCAGAAGTCACCAATGTACGCACTCGCAACTTGGAAAGAGACCACTACCCCAGGGACCAACTCATATAGGACCTTGCCACTGCACGAGTGTAGGCAAGGGAATATCAGGAACGATACCTAGCTCTCGAGGAGAGAGTAGCCATAGCCGAGCAACGACTAGCAGAGCTTCAAGGAGCCTCGACCTTGTCCCAAAGTCCGCAAGGGACTAGTCGTCGTGAGTAGTGTTCACACTGCTTACAAATCTGTATAAGTTAAGTTTATGAGTATGCGTTGGTGCGACTCTTTTCTTTTCTATGTGTATGTACAATCCTGTGATTATGTAGATACACTAATCGAGGGAGCTTAATGTTTTCAAAAACTTCGTTATCAACGATGTGTTGTTGACATGTGTAAAGGTCAAATTTTCCCGAACTCTATGTATGAAAGTCGTAACAATGAAAATTTGCATGCTTATTTTATTTTCATTGGCAGTGTTATCACAAAAAATTTATAAAACAATACATGTCATTGCTTATGGTAAGTCTACAGCTACTTGCGGTAGGCAATAAAATTGTATGCTATTGAGATCCTATCGGTTTAGATATGGTGGTTCCGATTTAGGCACTGTTCCTTGATTGGTTGTGGAACTGGGGCATATCCATTAGATTCAAAGATCTATTCGATTTTAATTGCATGTAACCAGCCTGCACTAAGCAGATGTAGAAGGACCGGGCATGGATCAAGTCACCAGTTTGCACTCAGACACTACTAAATTAATGGGCTTTAATTTATGTAAAATCTCCACCATGAATTACATAAAAATACATTAAACATTCAGAACATAACTCAGACAATTTTAGTTTAATAAAAACGAACTGTTCATTACTATTGAAGGCTTATCAAAGTTTTTCTTTTAAATTTATGGCAGAAATATGCCACCCTAGAAAAATCCCAGGCCTACTCCCAACGTACCACCCCTCCACTACCACCTCCACGGTTTGATCCCGCCATGTTCCAAGCTGCTGTAACATCAGTCGTGGCAGCTACAATATCACAAATTGGCACCAATGGTGCTGGTAGGTTAGGTTCTGGTGCACCCACCTCCAATCATGGAGACAGTCAGGGATGTTCAAAGGAATGTTGCTATAAGGATTTTTCGAGTGGCAAACCCAAATCCTTCGATGGAACTGGTGGCATTATCGCTCTTATCTAGTGGTTTGAGAAGACTGAACCAGTCTTCGAAATATTTGCATGTCCTGAAGCAAGCAAAGTTAAATTTTCCGCTTGCACCTTCACTGACCGAGCCCTTACCTGGTGGAACGGTCATGTTAAATCTCTAACTCTTCCAGTGGCAAATGCAATGATTCGAGAGGATCTGAAGAACCTTATGCTAACAGAGTATTGCCTGAGAGGTGAAATCCAGAAATTTGAACAGGAGCTTTAGGGCCTTAAAGTGATGGGCTCTGATATCGCATCCTACACTGCCAGATTCAGTGATATGGCCATACTAAAAAGAATCTTTTTACTTTTATTGTCAAGAGAAGACAAATTGGTTGTGAAGCTTCCCAAACTACCTGAAAGATCTAAGAGAAGGTAAAATCAAAAAAGTTTCACCCTACTTTAAGTAAGTCCACTTTCTAACTCTATTAAGTTCATATTTGGAGATTCATAATACATGATGTGACAGTGTCGCATTTTGATGTTTTGTAGGATCGAAGAAAATAAAGGAAGCTTAAAGGATTAGCATGATGAATCTAATCACAAGGATTTAAGCTACTGCTTAGGAGTTATGATAGGTTGTTTAGAAATTTGTAATAGCATAGTTTTCATTTATGATTGCATTGTAGGGAAAATGTTTTTCTTCATTTTATAAATAGATGAAAAAAAAAGAATTCTTTTATTCTATATCTCCTTGCAATGGCATTTATGAAAATTGATGTTTGTATATTTCTATCGTTAGCAATATGGATTTGATTCTTTCGTATGTGGCAGCGTTAAAAGTTACCCAATAAGGAAAGATTCTGATCACTTAAGTTTCAACTGGATAGAAACATGGAATTATGCAACATGTAATGTGTGATGTATGAGAACTTGCATCTTTAGGAAATTAGGACTAATCCCTTATTCACATGTAAATGTGAGTCAAGTGAAGGACTAAGAGATTGAGTACACATTCGTGTGCATTGGTCAGGTCCACCACAAAGAATGATAAGAGTATTCAAAATCATTGGAAAGGTTTGAATGAATAGTTGGAAGAATCAGAAGAATCAAATTAGGCAGAAAGATACAAGTTTCTCCAATCTGAAAGGATGGGAGAGTACTTGAGTATTGTGTTTTGTAATCATCTTAATAATTAAGAAAATCATAGCACAATTGATCCTCCATGGACATCTTAGTGCACTCGTATGACTAAGAAGAGGAATCGGGAAATTGTTGAAATGGCCAAATCAATTAAGGTGAATCATACTTCTTTCCGAAACAAGTCTTAGAGTCATACTCCAAGATTGTAACTTGAGTGACATATCTTAAGAAGGCTTATAACACTCATCAAATGAAGAGTAAAATGTTTCTTACTCATGTACATTTAAAATTGGTAAGTTATGATGTCTTGGTAAGGAAAAAGACCAACTATGACCAATTTAGTGAAGTGTTGTTCTTGATAAGAACCACACTAACCCTTGAATATTTGGTTGTTAAGGAATGTTTCTTGACAAAAAGAATCCTATATGTCATGAGGTTAGTGGGAGTCTTAAATATCTTGACAAGTATCAAGAACTAATCTAGAATAAACCTATTGTTAATCACTAGCACACGACTTGAGGTTTGTAGCGTATCGCGTTGACATATTATTGTTTCTGTGCCCATTCCAGTTAAAGTTGACTATGCATATGAGTTCTATGAGTTCTCAATTGTTTGTATAGGGCGAAGCACCATGTTCAGTGAAAGTTCATTGATCAGTAAGAGTGATCTGCTGAACAAATAGGAAGCCATGGTAGGCCCTTATGCTGCCAAGAGGCAAGAAATTGAGATTGAGTAAGTTCGGTCCATACGAGGTAGATTTTTCACTAACCTTGTCTTGTGATTATGGTTATGACAAATATACATGGATAGGAACACATATACTATTATCTAAGTGTGATAAGGTTTCTCTCCAATTGATGAAAATGGTTGTAATAAAATGCTTTCACTAAGTAGATTTTAAGAGTTAGAAATTGTAATATTTGCATTCTCAAATTCGTTTATGGTTATGACATCCCTCTTCATAGTTTGAATTGTGAGAAATGCTAAATAAAGTTTAGACATTTGGAACTTATTGTTATAACTTCTGAAATAGTTTAGACACACATATGAGCTTTCTAATAAAAGGTGTGTGAGTTAAGATAAAGGCTTATTGAAGCATCTCGTATCATAAATCTGAACTTTAGTAAGAAATTCACTAAGTATTGATTTCTAGAAGTCCAACTCATTTCTGAGTACATGTCAAAGCTAATGGGAGAATAAATGTTATAATTTTTTATGCTAGTGGGAGCATTATTATTATGTTAAATGTTGCAAGTTAGCAATGTTAAATATAGAAAAACAAGTATTCATTTCGCAAAGTTATAGGGTTGAAATTTTTTTTGCTATAACTATGGGAGAGGAACTTATACTTCATTTCAAATACAAAAGCATAGATTGAGAATTTAAATCAATTTAGTCAAAGACATATATGAATGTTATCATGAAAAGATTTGACATAAGGAAATTATATATATGGAAATGTTAATTGCGTTCTCAAAATTTAATTATGATTATGACATCCCTCTTCATAGTTTGAGTTGTGTGAATATGGAAAATAGAAATATTATAGCAGAAGACTGGTCAAGTACCATGTCTTTATGTAATACATTCCATACGCTTCTAATATAGGGTAGATTGCATATGCTATACTATTCACGTGTCCTAATTTTCCAAATGCCTAGGGCATTAAGAGGGAAAAAGGACTAGAACCAGTTACGACTAAAGTGGTTAAACAACTATCAAGGACAATCTAAAGTTCACTAAGGATTGGTTGCTTATGGATAGTTGGAAGTATAGTAATGAATGGGCCATGTTGATATAATTCTGAATAGATAGGATTCTGTTAAGAATAGATAGTTATATGGAAGTTATGGAGAAGTTTCCATAATGGGAGTTGGATATTAAGAAAATTAGAAACTTTTATGCATGAAGGATGGTGATTAAATTAAAGATGTTTTATTTATGCCCAAAATTTTAAGGGTCATATAGGATTAGTATTATTCTTGTGTTTAACTTTGCATGTGTTGACTTCCAGAATAATAGGATTTATTTAAACTATCCACAGTCAATCATACTTTAGAAGTAGGTATGAAGGAAGACTGTCAGGAGTTGGCTTGTATGATTGTCTAAGGAGTAAGGCATAGCAACATGTTTGCTACACCATTCACGAGTACTTCTGAAATAAGATTTAAGTATTAGATTCAACCTGCGCTCACTTGAATTACTTCATGGAATTTATCACAATTGATCGTGATATGATAATATCATATAAATATTCTAACCTAATATATAAGTTGTTGAGTATGAATTGGTTCTACATTGATAGTACGAAAATGCATCAGTAACTCGATGTTATAAAACATGTTGTCGTGTATAATTCAATGAATAGTTATTACGAGCATATGAGTCGAAGTTTATTTATTCCCTTTTATCCTAAAGTGATATATTGGGCCCCTCGATGATTTTTTTTGACATATGTGCCAGGCCCGGTAAGAATTAAATAGATATGTTCAGTTGTGTTCTATGTCAGACAAATCATAAATCGGAAAACAAATTGTTGGACAATAAGTATGACTCTATTCCATGTATTTTTCCAGCTAATATCTTGAGAACTCAGGAGTATATGATCCCTTATCTAAAGGATGCGTCACTGACTGGGTAAGAGTTGACAATGGATTTTTGATGCTTATGATTGCTAAGTCGGATCCTAATGTGTATAGGCAGCTATAGTTATTAGACTTATCCAAGTGGGAGACTGTTGGATTTGTTATCTAAGCCCATAACTATAACTGGTATGTACTTGATCCGATAGTAACATGGTTTTTTTGGGTTGCCTTCGCTAGTGCAATTTGATAGGATGCTCTTATGAGAATAAGGTTATTTATGATTGATTAATATATTATAAATATAATATATTAATATGGTTATTTAATTAGTATTGTCCAAGAATTAATTTGGAATTAATTTTTTGGTCAAAAGAGACTAATTAAATATGGAGGGATTGATTATGTAAATCAGTGATATTTATAGTATGGGATAAGAGATCCATGATTATGTAAGTGGGATAAACCAATAATATAACCCATGGATAGTCCATGGAGGTTAAACCCTTGGATCAGAGGAATGTGGAAAGTTATGGATCATTAGGGTTTGAAAAGTGTAACCTTAGAACTTTCCACAACTATAAATAGCCCCCTACATGAACCAAAATCGGTTGCATCAACCATAAAGACAAGTCACTTATTCTATTAGAACCTCCTCTTGCATATTGGTGTTTGTGAACCATTAGAGAAATCAAACTTGAGGTGCTCCAGTTTCCAAAGGGCAAGAAGTCTACCGTACTCAAGAGGTATGCATCCTAACTATGTTTTGATTATATATAGCTTCAATTGTATGCTAGCTAGGGTGAATGATTTGGGAAAAGAAAATGAATGTATAATTAGAGAAAACGTAGAGAGAACGAATCTTCTAGATCACTTCAGCAGATACATAGATAGCAGCAAATTGATTGAGGAGGCTTGAATGCAATTTGTCACATAATCTTCAAAAACAGCTTCACCTTGCTTTTGGGGTCGAAAGATTCTATTTTGAAAGAATAATCTTCATTTCTTGTTCCTTGGAATGAAAAATCTTCACTAATCACAGATGAAGCTTTGGCTCAGAAAATCTCGATACAGTCTCCATGAGTCTCATTTACATCTGAATTCACCTTTTAAGACAAAGAAAAATTTGAGATAAAAACAAAACTAAAAGAAAACTTAGTACACAAGTTTTTTGGAAAAAAAATAAAAACAAAAATAAATTTTGATTTTTTGAACTTTTTGAAAAAGAAATAAAACATAAATAACATTATTTTTGGATTTTTAATTTTCTGATTTTTGTTTGATTTTTTTTTAATTTTTAATTCTCCCCCTAAGTTTGTGCATGGAGGAAAACTATGGACAAATTTAACTAAAACGAAAATAATAGCTAAATTTAAGACTTTTGGGATCAAAGTTTTTAGACAATTAAATGTCGTTTATCAGCACATGTCTACATGTCAAGATTTGGTCAATCACCGGTATTGTGGTCCACTTAAACACAAATGATATGGACATATTTGACAGATTATAAGTGACCAGACATTGAACCTATATTCCTAAATGGAAATTTGGTTGACGACGACCAAGGATATTATTGTCCAGCTAAATTAAGTAGCGAGATCTATAGACAAACTATTAAATGGTTCAATTTTAGATGTACTAGAACTTGTTTCCCACTTCCCGGCATACCCCAGTAATCAAGAGCATCCAAAGAACTCCTTACTTAAGGTGAGTATTCAATTATTAGGAGAGAAGTCAGTTATAGAAATGCATATGTTGTATCCTAGGTTGGATGGTTTCCAATCACGCAGAGGGAACAACATATCACTAACATAGATAGGGGTTAGAGGGATAGTAGAGTACATATGTTGTGTCCTAGGTCGAATCTTCAAATCACGCAGAGGGGACAACATATGGATAACAGATAGAAAGAATTTAATAGATAAAGATATTCCTAGAGAAGAGTTGCATATGTTGCATTCTAGGTCGGATATGTTCCAATCACTTAGAGGAGACAACATATGACTAATAGATAGAAAGCAAGAAAATAATTTCCTACATACCTACTTTATCAAAACCCCCAGTTGCCCTATCAATACTGGAATTAAGGACATGAGTCCATACATCAAGGAAATGTTGAGCCATAGTTCTAGATAATTAAGTTTTACCATATCTCACAGGTTCCCATCTTTATCTCACTACTCTACCCGAGCGTTGTATGGTCAGTCCAAATGAAACTATCTAAGTCCAGATTTTCTAGTCCTTTCATTTGTCAAATGATTTCTAGCCCTTTTTGAATCCTTTGTGCCTACCAGCACATTGAATACAAAATCTAGACAATGTTGTTTCAATACTTTACACGATACCAGATTTCCCTTTAGCACTAGACTTCATATCACTTCCCAAACAATACCTACAAATGAAAAAAAGTATAAGAAAATTAAAGATAGTCTTCAAAATGAATCAATTTAAGATAAACTCAGGAGTATTGAAAAAAAACTCAAACCATAAGTCACCGATTAAATTTGCATCCAGAAGGTCTAAGAACAGCACACATAATCTCAAAACAGATCCAAAAATTCTTCACATCGTTAAGCACAAACCCTGTGTGTGATCCTCTTCTTTCTTCCTTTCCCGCAAGGGACACATACTCTCAAACACAGTTCTGAATGTTTTACACTTGAGAGATGTCCCTATCATGTGCTTGGAATAGCCACTACAAACAAATTGAAGTCCGATGATATGCATCCATAGTTGCTCTAGCATAAAATTCGGGATTAGTTGGTCTTTGGAACCTAGTCCATTTTGAAACTAGGTTTACCTTTGCTCTAGCATAAAGTTAGAATCATTAGGTGATTTGGGAGAATGAACATTTGGTACCCATCTGTAGTTAGGTTTAACCCATTTCTTGTTCGATCGGATCTGTACTTCCTTTTGAACTTGAAGTCAGCCGTCGAGATGGATTTGACCTAACCAGTCTTAGCTTCACTGGAGCATCTCTTGAGCCTGGCTTCTTGGCCAACATTCCCTTCTTGACCTTGGGAGTTGGATTCTTGGACATATTTGACAGATTATAAGTGACCAGACATTGCACCTATATTCCTAAATGGAAATTTGGTTGACGACGACCAAGGATATTATTGTCCACCTAAATTAAGTAGCGAGATCTATAGACAAACTATTAAATGGTTCAATTTTAGATGTACTAGAACTTGTTTCCCACTTCCCGGCATACCCCAGTAATCAAGAGCATCCAAAGAACTCCTTACTTAAGGTGAGTATTCAATTATTAGGAGAGAAGTCAGTTATAGAAATGCATATGTTGTATCCTAGGTTGGATGGTTTCCAATCACGCAGAGGGAACAACATATCACTAACATAGATAGGGGTTAGAGGGATAGTAGAGTACATATGTTGTGTCCTAGGTCGGATCTTCAGATCACGCAGAGGGGACAACATATGGATAACAGATAGAAAGAATTTAATAGATAAAGATATTCCTAGAGAAGATTTGCATATGTTGCATTCTAGGTCGGATATGTTCCAATCACTTAGAGGAGACAACATATGACTAATAGATAGAAAGCAAGAAAATAATTTCCTACATACCTACTTTATCAAAACCCCCAGTCGCCCTATCAATACTGGAATTAAGGACATGAGTCCATACATCAAGGAAATGTTGAGCCGTAGTTCTAGATAATTAAGTTTTACCATATCTCACAGGTTCCCATCTTTATCTCACTACTCTACCCGAGCGTTGTATGGTTAGTCCGAATGAAACTATCTAAGTCCAGATTTTCTAGTCCTTTCATTTGTCAAACGATTTCTAGCCCTTTTTGAATCCTTTGTGCCTACCAGCACATTGAATACAAAATCTAGACAATGTTGTTTCAATACTTTACACGATACCAGATTTCCCTTTAGCACTAGACTTCATATCACTTCCCAAACAATACCTACAAATGAAAAAAAGTATAAGAAAATTAAAGATAGTCTTCAAAATGAATCAATTTAAGATAAACTCGGGAGTATTGAAAAAAAAACTCAAACCATAAGTCACCGATTAAATTTTCATCCAGAAGGTCTAAGAACAGCACACATAATCTCAAAACAGATCCAAAAATTCTTCACATCGTTAAGCACAAACCCTGTGTGTGATCCTCTTCTTTCTTCCTTTCCCGCAAGGGACACATACTCTCAAACACAGTTCTGAATGTTTTACACTTGAGAGATGTCCCTATCATGTGCTTGGAATAGCCACTACAAACAAATTGAAGTCCGATGATATGCATCCATAGTTGCTCTAGCATAAAATTCGGCATTAGTTGGTCTTTGGAACCTAGTCCATTTTGAAACTAGGTTTACCTTTTCTCTAGCATAAAGTTAGAATCATTAGGTGATTTGGGAGAATGAACATTTGGTACCCATCTGTAGTTAGGTTTAACCCATTTCTTGTTCGATCGGATCTGTACTTCCTTTTGAACTTGAAGTCAGCCGTCGAGATGGATTTGACCTAACCAGTCTTAGCTTCACTGGAGCATCTCTTGAGCCTGGCTTCTTGGCCAACATTCCCTTCTTGACCTTGAGAGTTGGAATCTTGGCAGTTTCGCATTCCAGTCGCCATTTCGTGATTTTGACCTTGAAGGGCTTCTTTTGGCAGATCTCCTTCTTGGCGCATTTTTCCACCCTTTTGTGTATTTGGGAACGTATGTGTGATTTGGATAATTTATGGAAATGCATCTAGGTGTTCCACATTGAAAACATGTATGTTTCTTCACTTGAAAGTTGTTTATGTCTGTCCCTAGAAGCACACCCTTTCCTTGTTGCCGATTGTTCCCACAAGCACACTTGCAACAAAAAGTCTATGTCACTTGTTTTGGTGGCCTGTATTTACCAACAACAGGTTTGGCAGTAACTGAGTTAGAAGTAACATATTCAAACTTCAAGGAGTCATTGGTTTGTTGAATATGTTCTCCTTGTTCTCATCTTCTACCACTTTACATGCACAGGAAGTAGAATCATCAATATCTTTTATCTCAATACCTTCAGTTGACCCTGATGTTCAGTCTTAACTGAAACTGGTACAGGGGGTTGGCCATACTATGTAGGTATTTCTTTCGCATTGGTCTCAGGTGTAACATCCGAAAAATACAACCAATTTAAAATTTTCAAAACAACCTGATTTTCATTAAAATGTCTACAAAAGGTTTTCAATACAAGTCATTAGAGTATTCCCAGAATCACATTGCTACAAAATCATGAGGAGCGGTACGATCGCGCCTTCGCCTTGCCACAGTCTTCTGAAGAACCTAAAAAACATTAAACCACAACTGTAAGCCCGAAAGCTTAGTGAGATACCCCCAAAATACCAACCACGAAGACGCCCTTCCAGGCTGCGACTTTCCGGTCCAAAACGTATAAAACATACATAACATAACAGAACATAGAACAACCATGCATATCGGGTCTACCGTGTGACTGGTCCGCCGTATCGGGCCTTCAGTCCAACGGATCCATCCTCCGGGTCTAGTCATGTCCTTCGAGTCTACAGTGGGGTTGGTCCGCCCGCATCGGGCCTTCAACCCACCTGGTCCACCCTCTGAGTCTACAGTGTGACTGGTCCACCTGCATCGGGCCTTCAGTCGGCCTGGTCCACTCTCCGAGCCTCGGCGCGTCTGGTCCGCCCTCGTGGGGCCTACAGCCTATCCGGACCGCTCGCTGGGCCTTCGGAACAACCGTTCCGCCCTGGGTATCTTGGCCTACAGCACAATGCAGGACCCGCCTCAACCCATCTCCAGTCCAAACAACCATGTGCACAAAACATACATTCATATAACAGTCATAGTCAACAAACCGAGCAAGCAGATCACATAGCATATCATTACCCTAACCGGGTTACCTACCTAACCGGTCACTAGCATAGCATCACTCTGTATATCTGGAAAACTGACCTTAGCAAGGCCTCCTAGCATGTACCATCCTAGCTACCAGGATGCAAACACATCAAACAATAACATAATATCCATAACCGAATCTCAATACAATAAAGGACCGGCCTTGGTGCCTTAGACCTTGTTGATATAGTGAGGATAACTCACCTCGAAACTGCCGGCTGAAAAGATAAGATCCCGCTGCTTCGAACTCTGGCACGAACTCCTCCACTAAACATCAAAACATACAACTCACTAAATACCCTTAATTACCAAAATACCCCTGGAAGACAACTGGTCAACCTTGGATGAGTCAAAGTCAACCCCTGACTGACCCTACTCGCCGAGTCATCCCGATGACTCGCCATGCAATTGATCCAAAACATAGATCCAACCTCCTACAATCCATCCATCACGTAAAGTGGCAAACTTTACGTGAATCTAACGAGATTTAAGCCATATTCACCTTAAAACCAAGGTTTGGGACATGGTGGCTTCACTAAGCACTCAAACACAGGAACTTTAATGCACTCTAGGCCTTCAATATTCCAGATCTGAGGTAGCAACCTCAGATCTATCCTCCAAACTCCAAAACATTCCAAGACATACTCCCCACAAACCCCAAAATGATGAAACTAGGAATGCACAGCCTAAGGACGAAGATATTACCTCCAAAAGATGCCTCAATAGCAGCCAAACTCGAATCCAAGCAAAGCCCTTTGATCCAAGCCACTTCTCCTTCAAGATCTCTTCAAACAACACCTCTCCAAGCTCTAATTTGCTCCACAAATGATCTCTCCATGAATTTAGGGTTTCTGGAACTCAAGGGGGGGATAAGGGAGGCTGTGGAAGGGTATAATGCTCTGTATATAGGGCTCAACCCCGAAAATTAGGGTTTTCTCCATACAGCACCTACTCGCCGAGTAGGCCACTTGACACGCGACCATGACCGCGACCTGACTCGCCGAGTTAGCCATGGACTCGCCGAGTCATCCTCTAAAACTTACACTTTTAGCCCTTCAACTCTACTCTTGCGATTAGGGGATGTTACAATTCTCCCCCACTTAAATTAGGCTTCGTCCTCGAAGCCTTCGGCATCACGTCTTCAAATTATTTCCCACGACGCACCACTTGACCTTGACCGAACCAGGTCCCTCAAGGTACAACCATAGAACCAGAAGCTCACTCTCTCCTTCCATACGGTGTCCCCACCACCTACTCAAACCGGGCACCAACTGTACCCCCCGATAACCACGCTCAACAACCGAGAATTACCCATGATGCCTTATTGCTCAAATCCTCATCTTTCACTTGACTCATATGGCTATAAAGCCACGAACCATCGGATTCCTGGTCCGAATTCCACTTTATCCATTCCATGCCGACCGAAAGACCCATTCCTCTATTTCGGGGCAACTCCCCCGAGTTCTCCCCTCGCAATCACACACACATGCTGATCTAGCTCTAGCACCCTCAGGTGTGGATAACCTGATATATTGATGATATCCTCAAACATCCTTCCAGGATGATCCACTGATACATACCCAGAACCCTGATCAGAATCTCACTGAGAGTCCAAGACTCTTTCTCTGCATCCCTTCCGAACCCCTCTCCCTGGCTCTACGTCGCGGTATTCCCTCCGCGCCCAGAGCAACATATCAAGTCGAATGAGCTTTTATTCTACCGCCGCAACACGCTACTCAAAGACCATCGACAGACCACTCCAATCATAACTCTTCACTGCCGCTTTCACTTCCATGAATTCGCACTCCCTTTTGGGATTTCATTCCTCCCTCTTTCCTTACCAAGGAAACCGCTTGTCCGCCCAGTCACCATGGCAGGCACTATGGTGCTCATCCCATGCTACACTACCTCTTTAAAGCGTACTCAACATCCATGCATCACCACTACTCTGACTCTCATCACAGGGACTCTCAAGCCCATGCACTACCTTCACTGCTCAAGATCGCTACCCGGGGCCAGACCTCCCGATGTAATCCCACTGCAACATACGCGACCCATAACCTCGAACCGATCCACAATTCTCGCAGAGTCTTCAGCATGACTGGACCGCCTCCCCAGGACTTCAGCCAATCTGGACCACTCTCAGAACCTTCAGCCAATCTGACTGGACCGTCCTCCGAGCCTTCGGTCTGACTGGTACGCCTACCAGCTTACAGTCTATCCGGACCGCTCAACTAGCATTCATCACTCCGAACCATCTCTTCGGGAAATCCTCCAGTGCATACCGTTCTAGCCCTCTAGGGGTTCCGAACTCTATCTCCATCATACATGCTCGATCCCGGCCTGCTCCCATGCCTTCCTCAATCAACTGCTCTAGGTCTGTATTCCGCCCCGCACGCCTGTTACTCACTCATACGAGCCTGCTCTCGACTGATAGAAATACCGCTGAATTCCCCAAGCAGCTAAACAACCTCTCAGGCCCAATGATCATCCGGAGAATTTCCAATTCTCCCCCACTTAAGACACTGACAGATAGTCACCGGTCGCCATCACCGATCTCCCCAAGCAACCCTGCAGGAATCAACACATGCACTCAAAAATGTTTTTCACCAGCACCAACAACTTTCATACAATCATGTTCCCATGCTGCACAACCTGCTCGAAAGGAACCCAATCTTCAACTATCAATTCCTCAGACTACAGAATCTAACTGGCCTTCAAACCAACGCCGCATCCGCCACCAATCCTCACAAAGATAATCAACGATAGCTCGAAGTACAAATCCATAACCATAACGATCCTTCAGGGAACAAAAGATACTAAAACGAAATCTCGATCACAACTCGCCAAACCCTCAAGGAACAACGGATACCAAACGAAAACCCGAAACGCAATTCAATGAAACCAACAGATAACAATACTCCACAACAATCATAAATAATCAAAACATCAGAAAGAAGCATACCCGCAGCAGCAAGCTGAAAAACACGACCCTAAGCCCTTGGGGGCTCCGCTCCACCCTGATCTCCACCTGTGATCCTCAACGTAGCCGGTGCTGGAGCCTGCACCGGTCCTGCAGCAAGCCGTGGACAGTTGACCTTCAAATGTCCAACTTGATGACAATGATAGCATATCCTCAAATCCCGAACCGGCACTGACTGCCGACAATCCCTCGCATAGTGTCCCTCCTTTCCACACTTGCGGCATGCTCCACCGGACCGACAAACCGCGGCGTGACCCCTTCCACACTTTCCACAGACGTGGCCACCCTGATCTCCCATCCTGGAATCAATGGTCTTAGACCGTTTCGTCGCCGGCTGCGACTGAACCGGAGCTTGCCTCAGCTCACGCATCTGTAACTCAATCTCTAACTCACGTCGCCTGGCGGCCTCCTGCAACTCCAGCAAAGTCTCGCACCTCTGCGCAGACACAAACTGTCTGATGTCCCTCTTTAGCATACTCAGATACCGGGACATCTGAGCCTGCTCCGAAGTGAACTCAGGGCAAAACATCGCCCGCTCAGTAAACATCCTGGTGATTTCCGTCACCGATTCCGAATCCTGTTTCAGCTCCAAGAACTCCTGAGCCAACCTCTCCCTCTCGACCTGCGGAACATAACGAGTGCTGAACATCTCTCTGAACCGATCCCATGAAATCGCAGCCCTCTGAGCATCCGAGTACGACCCCGTGGTCAATCTCCACCAATCCTTTGCTCCGAGCCTCAACAGGTTCAAAGCACACCTCACCCTCTGATCAGCAGGGCATGAACACGTGAAGAAACATCCCTCCACATCTGATAACCATCTCATAGCAATGATCGGATCCTGAACTCCATCAAAAGTGGGAGGCTTCGTATTATCGAAGTCCCGATACTGAAAACCTCTACTAGCTCCTCCTCCTGCCGCTGCTACAGTTGCTGTAGCCACCGCGGCAGCCGTCTCCGTGAGAGCTGAATAACGCTCATCAAAATACTCCACCATGGCGGTCTTGATCGACCCAAACAACTCCGACAGCTCAGCCCGAAACAATGCAGCAACCTCATCATGCAGGATCTCGCGAATCCTCGCATCCAACTCGTGCGTACTCATCTGACTGACAACCTCTGGCTGTACAGACCCACCCGGAACTCCCTCTCCGGCTCCTGATCCTGACCCGGATCCACTCCCAGCGTGCCCTGAAATCTCCATACTGAAAATAAAACACCAAATCTCAGACATATTCCACTATCCCGGGAACCGGCTCTCATCCCAACCCTAGAGGTCATGGTTTCCCTGATACGCGTATGAGTCCGTGCTTTCAGTAGTACGGGCCCATACTACCTTCCACACCAACCCATATTTGTATGAAGTACTCCCACAACACCCTAGCGACACACATAACATCGCTCTATCCTCACAACTAGAGGAACACTAGAAATCTCTCACAAGGAACCCTAGGCTAGCAGGCATCATAAATCAGGCAACTCATCAATAAATCCTGAAGATCCCTAGCCTAACTCTAGCATGCTGTTCTATTAAAGCTCAATAAAACAATTGTCATGTATGGTATTTTGGGGTTACTTACTGGCTCCGGCTAATCGTACCTCCGCGTCCTCCTTTACTTATTATGAAAACCATATTAAATTCTCTTTTTGAAAACTCTCCTCGATTTGAGACTGGAGTCACACAAGTGTTCCTCCAATTCACTCAAACCAAGGCTCTGATACCAACTTGTAACATCCGAAAAATACAACCAATTTAAAATTTTCAAAACAACCTGATTTTCATTAAAATGTCTACAAAAGGTTTTCAATACAAGTCATTAGAGTATTCCCAGAATCACATTGCTACAAAATCATGAGGAGCGGTACGATCGCGCCTTCGCCTTGCCACAGTCTCCTGAAGAACCTGAAAAACATTAAACCACAACTGTAAGCCCGAAAGCTTAGTGAGATACCCCCAAAATACCAACCATGAAGACGCCCTTCCAGGCTGCGACCTTCCGGTCCAAAACGTATAAAACATACATAACATAACAAAACATAGAACAGCCATGCATATCGGGTCTACCGTGTGACTGGTCCGCCGTATCGGGCCTTCAGTCCAACGGATCCATCCTCCGGGTCTAGTCATGTCCTTCAATTCTACACTGGGGTTGGTCCGCCCGCATCGGGCCTTCAACCCACCTGGTCCACCCTCTGAGTCTACAGTGTGACTGGTCCGCCCGCATCGGGCCTCAGTCGGCCTGGTCCACTCTCCGAGCCTCGGCACGTCTGGTCCGCCCTCGTGGGGCCTACAGCCTATCCGGACCGTTCGCTGGGCCTTCGGAACAACCGGTCCGCCCTGGGTATCTTGGCCTACAGCACAAAGCAGGACCCGCCTCAACCCATCTCCAGTCCAAACAACCATGTGCACAAAACATACATTCATATAACAGTCATAGTCAACAAACCGAGCAAGCAGATCACATAGCATATCATTACCTTAACCGGGTTACCGACCTAACCGGTCACTAGCATAGCATCACTCTGTATATCGGGAAAACTGACCTTAGCAAGGACTCCTAGCATGTACCATCCTAGCTACCAGGATGCAGACACATCAAACAATAACATAATATCCATAACCGAATCTCAATACAATAAAGGGCCGGCTTTGGTGCCTTAGACCCTATTGATATAATGAGGATAACTCACCTCGAAACTGCCGGCTAAAAAGATAAGATCCCGCTGCTCCGAACTCTGGCACGAACTCCTCCACTAAACATCAAAACATACAACTCACTAAATACCCTTAATTACCAAAATACCCCTGGAAGACAACTGGTCAACCTTGGACGAGTCAAAGTCAACCCCTGACTGACCCTACTCGCCGCGTCATCCCGATAACTCGCCGAGTCCTTATGCTCAGAACTTCCCTCAATTAGCGACCCAACTCGCCAAGTCACCCCAAGACTCGTCGAGTCCAACAACTCTGAGTCCACTCGCACCCAACTCACCGAGTCATCCCCTGACTCGCCGATTCATCGACTCAACCAGAAATATTGGGACTTCCTCGACAAGACTCGCCGAGTCCAAATGGACTCATCGAGTCCAAGGCCATCTTCAACCTACTCGCCGAGTTGTTCTTCCAACTCGTCGAGTCCCAGGCCATCTTCAAGTAACTCATCGAGTCCACCCATGTGACTCGTCGAGTACCACCTATCTGAATCCATACAGAAGCATCTCAGGCCATGCAATTGATCCAAAACATAGATCCAACCTCCTACAATCCATCCATCACGTAAAGTGGCAAACTTTACGTGAATCTAACGAGATCTAAGCCATATTCACCTTAAAACCAAGGTTTGGGAAATTGGTGGCTTCACTAAGCACTCAAACACAGGAACTTTAATGCACTCTAGGCCTTCAATATTCCAGATCTGAGGTAGCAACCTCAGATCTATCCTCCAAACTCCAAAACATTCCAAGACATACTCCCCACAAACCCCAAAATGATGAAACTAGGAATGCACAGCCTAGGGACGAAGATATTACCTCCAAAAGATGCCTCAATAGCAGCCAAACTCGAATCCAAGCAAAGCCCTTTGATCCAAGCCACTTCTCCTTCAAGATCTCTTCAAACAACACCTCTCCAAGCTCTAATTTGCTCCACAAATGATCTCTCCACGAATTTAGGGTTTCTGGAACTCAAGGGGGGGATAAGGGAGGCTGTGGAAGGGTATAATGCTCTGTATATAGGGCTCAACCCCGAAAATTAGGGTTTTCTCCATACAGCACCTACTCGCCGAGTCCATCCTAGGGACTCGCCGAGTAGGCCACTTGACAAGCGACCATGACCGCGACCTGACTCGCCGAGTCAGCCATGGACTCGCCGAGTCATCCTCTAAAACTTACACTTTTAGCCCTTCAACTCTACTCTTGCGATTCGGGGATGTTACATCAGGGGTGGTTTATAGTTGTCATTAAAAGGAGGTGGTACACTATGATACCTTAAACTCTTAGTTTATGTGACATCCTCATTTTCATGGCCAGAAAAGACCGATTTTATTTATGCTTTATAAAACTCAGAGTACTTCTTTTCATAAAAATGTTGCGGAATTTGTTCCCAGAAAAATACGATAAATACGTTACCAAAATATTTTTGAAGAAACGTATTTTATTCATTTTAAAACGTTTGGGATGTCATCGTCAATACAAAAACATAAGCATAAACAGAACTTACATTTATTTACACTAGTGATCTACATCTCTTTAATCTCTCAGTGTAATGTGACTTCATATCAACACCTGTGATATAAATAAACTGAGTGGGTTAGGTTGGGAAACCTGGTGAGTACATAGGGTTTTCAACACACAATAATATAATTATTATGTTTAAACAATCTAACAATCAACCCAATTACACATCCCCATTATCTTATTTAATCTTAAGGATCTACCCTAAGAATCAACTGTTCCTCGTTCATTCATTCCTAAGGATCATCCTAAGGAATCGGCACAAAGTCTATCATTGCCACGGTTTATACAACGGGCACTAAGTCTGCATAGTCGCTAGGGTTTAGGCATCAAGTTTGCATGATCACCAATTTTAGGCATCAAGTCTGCATGATCACCAGGGTTTAGGCATCATGTCTGCATGGTCACCAGGGTTTAGGCATCAAGTCTGCATGATCACCAGCGTTTAGAGTACACCGGGTGAACACATCGTTCACAACACCTACAGGTCGCGAGCCTACTTGTGTTACACTGGACTGTCCAGTATAGTCCGTGGTTGTCATCCATACTCTGATGAATGACAGGGCCATCATTTGGGAAAAAGGCTTCTCACATCATCCACCTCTCACCCTCACCTCGTGGTCTATAACACCTCTCAACCCATCATTCAACTCATATTCCATCTGTTATATCTACCCATGTTTACCCCAACATTATCGTAGATATAAAATACATATACAGTTTAAATCATTTAAAACATGTATAAAACCGTTCATTTAGCATAGACAACAAGTACTCAGATAATATGCACACATAGCATGTAATTTATATAAAATACTTCATATCTACGTGTAAGATGAAAGTAACTATGCACTCACTTGAAAAGGTGGTGATTCTGAACTCAGACATCGCTTCACGTCTTGAAAAAAAAATTCCTTCGACGAAACCTAGTATTATTACCACTAGATTTTAGTCTATTATTCACCGAGACTAATTAATAGTCTAGCTATTATTACTATTATATAGTCGTTAAATAATACTTATATAACACATAATAATAGCCCAATTACTTATTATATGTTCGTAATAACGTTAATATTATTAAATAAAAGCTATATTAAAAATAGCGTAGGCGTAGCTCACTTACAGCAGGTTTTATAGAAAACCAGGCTTTGCTTGCAGCAACATTCCCGTGCAGAAAAGCTCTTCTTCTCGGATCCATCAAGCACTCAGTGGCTTCCGCATCGTGCTACGGAGGATCCCTAGGCTTTTTGGGGGGTTTCGGGGCTAGAAAGAGGTTGTAGAGAGAGAGTAAAGAGAAGAAAGAATGAGAAAGGTGTGAAGGAAATGAGGGTGGGAGAGATTCTATTTATAGGGCGAAAATGGCTGAACTTGGTGCCACATGTCACCATTTAGTGGCAAGACTTGGGGAGAAAACAATGGCCAAGATTGTGTCACATCACCCATTTTCGCACAGTACACTTCCGACATCTAAAATTCGTAACTTTCACATACGACCTCCATTTTTGATGTTCTTTATATCCATGCGTAGGTAAAAATAATATCTACAACTTTCATTTTGACTCCGTCGGCTAATTCTCGACCGATCTTAAACTTAACAGTACGAGGCGTTTAAACTGTTAAATGACTGCGAAGAATTCGTAACTCCTTCATATGACTCTGTTTTCGTCTGTCTTTTTACTGTTAAGTTCCTATTAATGAGATCTTCAACTCTCATTTAAGTCACGTGATCCAAAAACCGCTCGAACTAAAATTCGAGTTTCGGGTCATGCACTGCTAAGCCGAATCTTAGAAAAATCATAATTTCTTCATACGAAGTATGATTTGGGTGTTCTTTTTATGGATTTTCTCAGTTTAACATATTCTACGACTTTAGTTTAGATCACTAAGGCTAAAAAGTCCTCCATTGTAAAATCACTATTTACGCTTCCCGGTTCCGTCGCGAAACTTCGACGGGTCATAACTTCTTCGTTATAACTCGGATTTCGACGCTCTTTATATGTACGGAAACCTTGTGACATATTCTATTAAGATTATTTATTCTAAATAATCTTTTATCGAAAAGTCATTTTTGACCCCTATTGCCTCGAAATTTACTAGCCCGGATCTACGGGCGTTACAGTTTAATTATCTTTAAATGTTAATTGTTTCTCTATTATGGATGCAACTACCTCACTTGACACATCAAATTTCTTAAAGTTGAATTTAGAATCTTTATATTTAGTTTTTAATGTATCAACTTCAGTAGTCATGTTAGCAAGTTGTTCCTTAACATATTTATAATTCTCACATGTATTGCTATATTCTTCTTGAAGTTTTCAGAAGTCCTTGATTTTGGTGTCTAGTTGTTCTTTTAAGGGTTTTTGACCTTTCCTAAGTGTATAGCCTTCGTATTTAAGGTGTTCATTTTCTCTTTTTAATAAATCGATTTGATCTCGGAGAAATTTAATAGTAGCTTCACAAGAATGAGAAGATGAAACTTCTTTGACTTTGGTGTTTGAAGAACTCAGTGTTTATAAAAAATTTCCCTTTGACTTGAAAGATTGAAAGTCAACATTAAAAGTCAAACTTAAAAGTCAAACCGAAAAATCTAAAAGTGAAAATTTGAAGGATAAACGAGAAAGTCAAAGTTTAAAGTCAAAGGTCAAACTTGAAAGTCAAAGTCAGTTTTTTAGGGTCAAAAGCATATTTAGGAAGTCAAAAATTAAAAGTCAAAGCTTTGGGTTGAAAATGAAACTTTAAAATTCGAAAAATTGATTTTTGGGCCAGAATTGTAAAAAATTCGAAAATAGGCACCGAAATAACGAAGCTACTTGAATTAAATGGGGAAGACATATAACATGTGGTTTGCTAGATGGATTAGTAAGGGCGTGGGTTGTATGTGTGAGACACTCAGGTTTGATCCTTGCTACAACCATGATTTTTTGAATACTCGCTTCCAACCAAAAATCTGAGGATCGCAAACAAAGGCGGGAGCTGACCGAACACGTGTGAGACTGCCGACCGAACACATGCGCAACCGAACACCCGTTGAGCTGAAAATATGAAGTGAGCACGTGAATGAATTGATGATCATACAAGTGCGCAAAGTCTGAAGCCGAAAAGGTCCGAGGCCGAAAACAGATTCCGGTTGTAAAGACTTCGGCTATAAACGCTGCAGACCGCAAATGAGTTTCCGGCCGAAAACACCTCAGACACACAACCTACTGGCGAAAATGGCCGCTGGATCTCACAAATATTACGTCAAATCTAATACCAATTGTAAGTCCCCAAATCTAGAACCAACTGGTGATCAACAAACAATCAAGTCGAAATAATCAATCACCAGAAGGAGTAGAAAACAAAAAATGATCCAAATTGCACACGTTTTTTGTATTCGCCGAAAACGTCTGGTACAATGGACACTACACACAGTTGACCACAAATGAGATTTCGGTTGCAAATACTTGCAAACCCTAGTTGCTAACCGAAAACAGCCGCCACACCCTCGCTGGTTACGACCAAAAAACACAATTTTTTTCCTTTTTAGCTCCAAAACGTGATCAAAAACTCAGTTTTATGAAAAACACGAAGAAAAAACCCCTAATATTTTTTCAAAAACTATCCAAAACCTAAAAATCCTTCCATAAAAAGTGCAAAAACTCTCCTGATCTTGCCAATTTAATTGATACAATCCAAGCTCTAATATGTCACACCCAAAAACGAAACGGTGGAAACGTCTGGGGGCTCGTGTGACTAACAATCGAATAATCATCATAATGAATATACATGAAACACAACACATTCATCACTAACATTACATAATACAACCAGAATTGTTTACATCAAGTGCATTGTTAAAAATACATAAGTTCTAACTGTTAAAATTATGATAACTGATGTTACAATAAACAAAAACATACACACTTGCAAATCATCCAGCTTAACGATTACCTGAGAATACAAGTTATTTTGAAAATTGTCAACATATATAATGTTGGGGAGTTCAAAAGTATGGTTGAATAAAAGTCTTTGTATCATTCGTAAAAACCCAGAGAATCCGATATTTTCTTTAAATTGTCTGAAAATGATATGAAAATCAAGTATGATTGCATGTGTAAATTTCATAGTTATAATGTATATGAGTGTAGTTCAAGTTCATTGTATCACGAATAAATGATAAATGTATATGAATATTTTTCTTAGAAAATCTTATATTTTTTGTCTTATAACAATGTCTAGGTTCTTGTATCGTTGATTAAGTTGTTTCACATTGACACAATTATATAATTAATCTTCTATGTGATTGAATGGTCTTGAATCCCTACATGAGTCGTTATAACCATACAGGATAATGAATAAGTCGCCCATCTTGGAATTTTTCCAAACGCTGTTCTTGCTAAGGATTTTGTCGTCCTAAAATGACCTAGTCTAGCTATAACGAACAGTTAAGGCGTGCGGGGGTCACCCCGTATGGATCTATACACAAACACGTACTTTCCATCCAGGAGACTCTGATTATAACTACGAGTTACGATTGTACACTCAAAGGTGTCAACCGACAATTCTCACTAGATTCTTAACCTTTCCCGTTTGATGTGTTTTTCCCCATGTTTAATGTGTTACGCGTATGTTATAGATTTTCTATTCCAAAGGTAAGTATAAGAATTCATAAACTATGTAGTGGTATATAATTTACGATCTACAAAGTATGTGGATTTTCATTCAAAGCCCATTTAACATGTAAATGGGCCACAAGGTCCAATAACATGATAAAAGGGTAATTTAAGCCCAATAGGCATGTAAATGGGCCACAAAGGGCCAATAAATATGTAATTAATAATGTAGGCCCAAATTAACATGTAGGTCGGTCGTAAGACCCAATAAATAAGTCATGGAAAACATTGGGCTCAATATACACATAATTGGGCGCTTAAGGCCCAATGGCCAAGATCGTGAATATTAGGCCCAATAAACAGTTATCGACGTGTTTCATCCTTTTTTTTGTTCTATTTTTTGTTTTAGTTTGATGTTTACCAGATTGATGATAAAAAGTCTTCTTTTGTAAAAATGACATTTTAGTCCATAATTAATAAAAATTTATAGTTTTGACCCAAATGTTTAGAAATTCGTGGATTAAACTAAAACTTCATACTTTGACATTTATAGTCCTGTTTTGCAGAAAAATTTCATCTTTAGCCTCTTGTTTATAAAAGTTGTCACTTTCGGCCCCATTTTTTTATAAAAGTTACATTTTTGGTCCAATTTAGGAAAAATTTACATTTTTGATCCAGTTTGAAAATAAATGTTATTTTCACCGTTAAATTTGGTTTCTTTACATTCATGACTCAAACTTTGGCCAAATAACATTTTTAACCCAAAAACTTCTTTTTTCGCAATTTGGGCCCTAAAAACCATGAGGCCCCAAATGTTGGTCCATTAAGCTTAAATTTTCATTTTCGACCCTTTTCAAGTATGTTTATCATAAAAATCCCCTTTTTACACATGTAGGACTTCTTTGGTCCCTTAAAAAACATGAATGCCACTTTTTCCCCTTATCTTTTGTTTCTTGACAAATTTTGACCTTTAACAAGGTTTTTGTCGAAATCTTTTGTATCTTAAACATGTAATCACTTTTGGCTTAATAATGTGATGTATATAATGTCATAGTTCATAGATCTTTGATCAATATTACTTAAAATTTCGATATCTACTAAGATTTAACAAATTTTTACCAAATAAGCTAAGAAATAACACAAGACATGCTTACAACACATATATCTACACATTTTACTGGTATTCTCCACTAAAAATCATATGAAAATCAAAAAACAAGGGGGTATGAACTCACCTTTGCTTGATGTTTCGGTTTTTGAAGAAGAAGTGGAAAGAATCTTTGGTCTTAGCAAGCTTCTTGAGTAGATTTCGAACTTAAGGAGTTCTAGGATGCAAAATCACCAAATAGATGTTGATATGGAGCCATTTAGCTAAAGAATGAAGTAATCAAACTTAGGTGTACAAGTACTTTATAGTAGATCCGGGCTAGTCAATTTAGAGGCAATAGGGGTTGAAAACGACTTTTCGACAAAAGATTATTAAGAATAAATAATCTCAACCAAGTTTTAGTATATGTTACAAAGTTTCTGTACATATAAAGAGCATCACAATCCGAGTTATAACGAAGAAGTTATGACCCAACGAAGTTTCGCAACGGAACCGACACGATACCGGGAGGCGTAAATAGTGAATTTACAATAGAGCGATATTTAGCCGTAGCGATCTAAATGAAAGTCGTAGTATATGTTAAACTGATAGTGTGCATAAAAAGAACATCCAAATTTGACTTGGTATGAGGAAGTTATGATTTTTCTAAGATTTAGCATAGTAGTGCACAACCCGAAATCTGAATTTTAGATCGGTCAATTTTTAGCCAAAATAATCTAAACAATAAATGAAGATATCGTTAATAGGAGTTAAACGATAAAAAGACAGTCGAAAACGGAGCTCGTATGCGAAAGATATGGACGAAGCTTAGTCCCTACTCTTCGAGCGTTGCGAATTCGATACAATTTTGTAAATCTTAGATAGAGTGAGAACTAGCCGATGGGATCTAAATGAAAGATGTAGTACTCATAAATACCAACGCGTGGATATATAGAACGTCGATAATAGAGCTTGTATGCGAAAGTTATGGACGAAGCTTACTCCTTACTTTTCGAGAGCGGCGAATTCGATACAGTTTTGTAAACCCGAGATAGAATAAGAATTAGCCAACGAGGTCTAAATGAAAGTTGAAGATCTCATTAATTGGAACTCAACGGTAAAAAGATAGACAAAAATGTAGCTCGTATGCAAAAGTTACGGACGAAGCTTGGAGACTACTTTACTATACAATTCCTATAAATAAGAGATGAACTCTTCATAATTTCCTCACACCTTCAAACCTTTCTTTCTCTCTCTAACTTCTCTCTAACCTCCCTAAACCCCTCCCAAGTCTAGGGAACCTCTCTAGCATGAGAAGAAAGCCCCGGAGCGCTCGACGTCTCCGAGAAGAAAAGCTTTTGGCTTGGAAACGCTGCTCCAACGAAGCCCGATTTTTAATAAAAGCCCGTTGTAAGTGAGTTATGCCTATAATATATTGAATATATCTTTTATTTAAGTATAGTAACATTATTAGGACCTTAAAATAATTATTTGGGCTATTATTATGAGTTATATTGAGTGTTATTTAACGCTTATATAATAGTAATAGTAGCTAGACTATTAATTGGTCGCGATTAACGTTAAAACTAAACTCTAGTGGTATTAATATTAGGTTTTGGTCAAGGAAAAATTGTTTTAAGGAGTAACGAAGTGTTGTCCGAGTGCCGAGTCACCACCTTACCAGCTGAGTGCATAGTGACTTTCAGCTTACACATAGATATGAAGTATTTTATATAAATTACGTGCTATGTGTGCATATTATCTAAATACTTGCTATCTATGCTGGATGAATGTTTTATACATGTTTTCAATGATTTAAATTGTATATGTATTTTATATGTACAAAATGTGTTGGGTAAAACATGGGTAGATGTAATAGTTGTTGTGTGACAAAATAAAATAACGAGAGGCCTCGTTATAGATGTTATTGATGATGTAGTCATCTAGCGGAGTATAGATGACGACCACAGACTATTCTAGACAGTCCAGTGGAACACTAGCAGGCTCGCAACCAATAGGTGTTTATTTGAACTGTGTGCTCACCAGATGTACTCCATCCCCCACTTGGTTTCCTTAAGGACATTTATTACTGAGGAATCCCCTTAGCAGTAGTTTCCATCCCAATGATAGTCCTTAGACTAGGTCCCTTGTGTTAGATGTTTTAGGGACGTAAAGTGAGGATAACGGGAACAGGTAATCGGGTTTGTTTGGTTTGATAAAGCTAATAACTTATTTAGTGTGGGTTGAAAACCCTATGTGCTCACCAGGCTCCCAAGCCTAACCCACTCAGTTTCTTGTAGTACAGGTAGTGGCGCATGAGCATAGATGTGATGTATTGGGATGAGAGATTAATGGATTTTAGGCCTGTAAATATGGACTAATGTAGTAAGGCCTATGATGTATTGTTTATGCTTATGATCTGTATCGAACATGGAATCCTAAGTCTTTTTAAATGAAATACATTTCTACGGAAATGCTTTTGATAAATCTTTATCATATTTTGTTTTGGTACAAATTCCTCAACACTTTTATTTAAAATATTACTCTGATTTTTAAACAAAGCATAAACAAAATTGGTTTTTTCTGGCCGTGAAAATGGGGATGTCACAGTTGGTATCAGAGCATTAGTTTAAGCGAACTAGGAATTTGTAGTATTTCTAGACTTAAACTTAGAATGCTAAACGATGATTGTGAGGTGTGAGCACTAGCTTATTTTAGGAATTATGCCTAAAATACTTTTATGTGCTAAATGCTTTGTGCCTGACATGCTATTATTTGTTCGGATCTATGGTCTATTGCTGACTGGATCTGGATACCTTATGTGTTTAGAATTCTAAGCATTTAACTATGATATTAGAACTAGCATATAAACATTTCGGAGTGATAAGGATGATTTAAACGTCAATACTAAATAAAGATCTCACCTTATTCGGTGTATAGATCAAGATGGCAAGGACCCGTAGTGGAAACGTGAATGTAAATGGGAACCGACATCAGCCCCCAGTGATACAGCAAATACCAGTCGTAGTAGAAGTTGCACCCGAGCTAATCATGATGGCCGGAGTGCAAGCAATGATCCAGATGATGTTGGATTGTCAAATGGAGGAAACAAGGCGTTTACTTCAACAAGCTTGAGAGCAAATTACGATTCCTATTGAACAGCCCGAGTTGAATGACGGGCAGTCTAAGGAAGGGAACAATAGTAGGACCGTTGGTCAAGGTAATCCCTCAGTTATTAGGAGGAACAATCATGATGAAGGAGTCGAGAGGAATGGATGCAAGCACAAAGATTTTGTAACTTGCAAGCCATCGACTTTCACTGGGAAGGAAGATCTGATCGGGGTCATGGATTGGATCTCAGAGATGGAATTGGCCTTCATGACATGTGGTTGAAAAGGCAAGCTACAAACCACGTTTCCAGTACGTCAATTCATAGGAGGCTCTGTGTCACAACCTAGAAATTTTTGTGCCTTGTAGATTACAACAATTAAGCCAAAGTGTGAATCAAAGACTCAAGAGCATGTATGATGCATACTCTATGACAATAAAATTTCAATCAAACACATCATACAAGCACTACAAATAGTCAACAAGCAATTGGAAACCCTAGAAGTCCTTGTTTAAGTCCATTTTGGACTAGGACTTCCTTATTGGGCCCAATGGACCAATAAGCTTCCAATTTGACTACATTGGGCTTAGAACTCTTAAATGGGCTCTTATTGGACCCACTTTCATATAGTTTACCATTTTAGGCCATATTGGGCCTAGAATGAAATAAATTATTTAAATGAACCAAATTGGGCCGTGAGGCACCCTAGGAGTCCAATGGGCCGAAAAACAATCAATATGGGCCCATGATTTAGATTTAAGCGCCAAAGGCCCAAGTCTCCATCTCTCCCCTCTATCTCTCGGCCCAAGTAGGAAAAAAAAAGAATTTGAGAATTAAGGAGGATTAGCCACCTCCTTAATACCTATGGGATATCCAAGCAACTCTCACATGTTTCCATGCATATCCTCTTACTTCTCTCTCTCTCTGTTCTTCTTCTATTACTCTCGGTCGAGAGTATCACACACCCACACATAATCATTCACTTAAGCACTCTCAAGAACACACCACAAATCCCTTCACTTTCCCTTCAAAAATTTTGAGATTTAAGGACTTTGCAAGGAGGATTCTTCACAAAAATCATCATCTTAGGTAACTTGATGCTTGGATCCACACACTAGGGCCGAAAATAGCAACAACCTCTTCTATTTTCTTCTTCAAATCGAAAACACAACTCAAGGTGAGCTTCATACCCCCTCTTTTTCGGTTTTTATAAGTTTTATGGGGGAGAATACAAGCAAATGTGTAGATCTATGAGTATATGTATACCTTGTGTGATTTTTATGCTTATATGTATGATCTTTTGTGATTGTGATGTTTAAACTAGCCACATGAACCTAAAAACCAAGATCTACAATATGAAGAATGAAATAAGTATAACTTATACCATTTCACACTAATCGAGTCTAGAAAAATAATCTAGTTGGTTAATATGAACATTTTTGGGCTCAAAATGCTAAAAATAAAAAACTAAGGGGGCCAAAATGACAAAATATGAATTTTGAAGGATGAGATGGGTCTAAACAGTTTCTAATATGTATTTTCTGAATATTAACACTTTTGAAGGGTTAAAAATGTGAATTTTAAACATAATGGGCCAAAATGGACTTTTCGGCCCAATAAAGCCCCAAAATGCGAGGTTTTCGATTTGGAGGGGTTGAAACTGCACATTTCTGTGAAACAGAGGATTACTAGTGTACCAAATCTATTTCAAGGGTCAAAAATGCTTTTCAAATTAAAAAGGGACCAAAGATGCAAAAAATTTCCATTTTGGGTCAAAATTGTAAAAGTTGCGAAAATGGAGGTTTCAACCGAGAAAATTTCATTTTTGAAGGACTTAAGCTATTTAAATTTGTGCTAAAAATGTCTTTCCAATAAGTTTTGATACTAAAGTGTCAAGAAAAATAGTTTACGGACTAAACCGGAAATTCTTTTATACACAAAGGGTTAAAAGTGTAAATTTTATCTGAGAAAGGGCTTAAGAAGATAAACTCACATTCTTAAAACAATAGACCCCTTAAAATAAAAATACGAGTATTATGTCTACTGGTGAAACGTAATAATAAATACACCTTCAACACCAAAATCGTTACCAAACGAATTGATTCGGTCTCGAATCAATAACGAATCAAAAATCAATAATCAATGATACTTCAATACACACGCGGAAATTTACGAGAAGTCAATACACCATCTTTGGGCTTGAAAGTTTCAAATCATGCTTGCTGGGCCTAGCTAGCCCAATGACATGATCTTTAGGCCCGAAGGGAACTCGCTTACATGTTATTGGGCCATATATGACCTAATTCTGTGTAAAAGGAGTTTCAATAGCTTTATTGTGCTGTTGGGCCCCAAGTGTCATTTGGCATTGCTAGCAAAGTCAAGAATCTAAATGCGAGTCGGGCCAAGTGCCTTTTGCATTCACGATAGCCTTTAACGACATGTGGAAATAAGGGGGCTTCACACCCTCTTTTCTCCTCGGTTGTGGGGCTATGAGAAGTTAGGGTGGTTGGATTAAGTGAGTAGTACGGACGACACCTAAGGGATCGTTTGTATAGTTGTAAACTAGTCATTTTCATTAATGCGTGATTATAAAGACTCACAGCCCATAACTAATCCAATGTCACCTGGAATTATAGAAAACAACGTCGTATCGGAATCATACTAACTAAGCTATGTAATTTGATGTATTGGGAAAACATCGGGTTTTCCCTGGGGAATTCAATACTCTTAACTATGTGATATATACAAAATCTAAAAATTATTCACGTTTATAATAATCAACAAGCATACTTACGGATCGTCACACTTTTTTTTATATACAACATTTTTTTAGAAAATATCGGATTTTCTGTGGTTTTTCAAAATTATACAAATCATTTCTTTTCAAACCATACTTATGAGCTCACCAACATTTCATATGTTGACATTTTTTCCAAAATACTTGTATTCTCAGGTAACAGGTAAATCGAAGGAATATTTATCCAGTGATGTCATAATGTTTGTTTAATTAGTATCGAACGGTTTATGTTTTGGGAATGTAATGTTTTAAACAATGTACTGAATGTAAAAAAATCTCGGTTGTAATATTTCAATGCATGGTGGTGAATGATGTTATGATTCATGTATATTAATTGTGATGGTATTCAATTAAGTCACAATAGCCCTAGGACGTTTCTGCCGTCTAGTTCGGGGGTGTGACAAGTTGGTATTAGAGCTCTGTTTATAGTGAACTAACATATCTAACCACAAATTGATATGAAACTATAAACCAAAAGAGGGACTAACACAACTCTGAACAAAACAGTAAAACACAACAATAAAAACATCTTTGCCTGTATTAGGAACAAGAACCTAATGCGGAACCAAACAAGATAATGCTAGTATCTCGGTTAAGCCAGAACTGTTCTAGTCATATCAAGAAGTGGATGTAGCCTGATCAACTCCATTCCCTCCAAGGTATAACTATCACACGTTCTGATGAGATCGTGATAACTAGGGAACCTAAAAACATACCACTTTATCACCAAAAAGAAAACATATGTTTAGTCTGTACAATAGTTGTAGCATCCTAGGGGTAATGTTAGCATATTTACACACTCTCGCAGACCGGATGGCTGGTTTCCATCACCCCAGAGATCCTCACTTCCCTAACCAAGGGAATAACGGATGGTTAGACGAAGAGCCTGAGGAAGATCCCTAGGAGGAATCTGACGGAGAACCGGAGGCAGAAGTCGAGGGCGAGCCTGCCGAACCAAAAGAGGAACAAGAGGAGGAAGAAGATGAAGGAAGCTTTAAGGAGGGACCCGACGACAGTGAAGGGGGTGATTCGGACGCGGAGTCCAAAGTCATCAACCCCCCTTACCCGATTAGGGTGCGTACTTATCGGGTGGGCCCCACTGGTCCTACACCCCCTAGGGTATTGATCTTTGGAGGTGGAGTAGACAACAGGGACAGCGACCCCCGTACGGCATGTCACGCGAGTTCTTTGACCTGAGGGGCGGAGGGCCAGCTGATCGAGCCCTTCCAGTCATGGTAAGATGATTACGGAACACTGGCGACCTCGCTCAAAGCACTGCCGATCAGGTACGCTAGCTGTGAACCAGGGTCAAGCGTGTAGAGCAGGAGACACGGGACGTTCTTCGAGAGTTCCATATGAGGCAGGTGATGTGGGAGTCACGACTCCAGGATGCAGAACAACATGTGGCTCGTCTTCAGGGAGCATCCACTTCCTCAGCACCACCCCCAGGCACATCTCACCGCGACTATAGATAGACTTATCTTACTAGATCATTAGGAACTATGTTATGTACCCCGACTCTTTGTTTAAGTGACTACACTACTCATAGAGCTGTTATGCTGTCGAACTAGTACCGCTTATGTATGCTCATTCGAGCAAAATTTTCATGTATCAAAGTGCGGATAATAATAATGAAAAATTTTATATGTTTTATTATGACGTTATAATCTGCTATGTGTTATGTATCCATGATTGTACGCTAAATCGTAGAAGTACGTAAGTGGTGCCACGTACCTAGTCTATAGGATCACAACCTCACGAAAACCACATACACTCAACATCTTTCCGTTCTATCACAGAAAGATGCCTCCACGACCCACTCGCGGAAACCCGGGACCAACCCCACCCGAAGTTGACTCAGTCGCGTTCCAGGCAGTTGTATCTGCTGCGGTCACCGCAGCAATGGCACAAATTCACCAAGGGAACAATGGAGGAGTCAACGGGCAAGGGGCCGGAAGTTCGAACAACGGAATGAATCAAGGACCCGCCAAAACATGTTCTTACAAAGACTTCACCAACGGCAAACCACGAACCCTTAACGGCACTGGAGGAATGATCACCCTGAAACGATGGATCGAGAAGGTGGAATCAGTGTTCGAGATATGTGATTGCCCTGAAGAGATGAAGGTGAAGTTTGTCGCATGCACTTTCATTGACCAAGCGCTCACTTGCTGGAACAAACACGTGGAAGCCATGACACTCCCCGTAGCAAATTCCATGCCATGGGCAGAAATGAAAGAAATGATGATGGCCGAATACTATCCTCGTGGTGAAATTCAGAAAATGGAACAACAGTTGTGGAATCTCACTGTCCAGAACGCTGACATAGATGCCTACATATCCAGGTTCAGCGAACTATCTCTGTTATGCCCTAGCATGATTACCTCAGAGGGTAAAAAGATCGAGCGATTCATCTGGGGACTAACCTCCCCGATCCAAGGAAACGTGATAGCTGCAAATCCCGAAACTTTTGACAGTGCCAAGAGATTGACCAAGAAGTTATATGACCACAACAACAAGAAGGGTGAGAACCCAGTGGAGACTGAAGTTAAGAAGGAAAAGGATAGCAAGAAGGGGAAGAACAACAAGAGAAAGGGGCGTCAAGGCTCCGAATCGTCCAAGAAACAGCAAACAGTGACGGTTAATGATGTGACCACGCAAGCTCCATCCACACCACATGCTCCAGCCTCAGGTGCACCAAGTTCTCCTAGACCTTATTCTGGTAATCTTCCCAAGTGCAACAAGTGCGGTCTCCATCACAATGGGGAATACAGAGAGATGTAGTGCACCAGTTGTAATCGGAAGGGGCACACGACAAAGTACTGCAGGACTTATCCTCCTCAAAATCAACAACAGGGAAGCAACATCAACAACACCAACACTGGAGGCAACAATGCAGGACCTAGCCACACCTGCTATGGTTATGGAAGGACTGGGCATTTCCGTCGAAACTACCCCAACAATAACAATCCCGGAAATGGAGGAACCGAAAGAGTGCTGACCATGGGTCAGGGGGAGGCGATTCAGGATCCCGCTGTTGTTACCGGTACGTTTCCCTTAAACTACACATATGCATGCATCCTATTTGACATCGGAGCGGAGCGAAGTTTTGTGAGAAATAAGTTTAAACATTTGTTAAAACAACAACCCCAGAAGCTCAATGAACCTTTACAGTGGAAATGGCTAATGGGAAAACCATATCCACTAGGGAAATCTACACCGGATGTACCATAACTCTAAATCAACACGTCTTTCAAATAGATTTGATGCCTATTTCCATTAGGAGTTTCGATGTGATTATTGGCATGGACTGGTTAAGCCGCCACCATGCTGAACTTATGTGTCACGAGAAGGCCGTTCGCCTTCATCTCCCCAATCACGAAACCCTAGTTATTTACGGAGACAAACCTAGCACAAACCTTCGCATCATCTCGTGCGTCCAGGCACAGAAGCATCTACGAAAGAAAATATTGATGTTCTTGGCTCACATAGTGGATAAAACCAAGGAAGAGGTTAACATTCAAGACATCCTAGTAGCACGTGAATTCCCAAACGTATTTCCTGAAGATCTCCCTGGAGTACCCCCAAAGAGAGAAATTGAGTTCCGAATTGACCTCATTCCAGGAGCAACTCCACTTGCTAAATCTCCTTACCGGCTAGCTCCTGCTGAAATGTAGGAATTGTCTAGCCAACTCAGTGAACTCCTAGACAAGAGATTCATCCGACCCAGATACTCACCATGGGGAGCTCCGGTCCTCTTTGTCAAAAAGAAGGACGGATCTTTTAGGATGTGTATCGATTATAGGGAGCTAAACAAACTCATTGTCAAGAATTGCTACCCACTCCCACGAATCGATGATCTATTTGACCAGCTCCTAGGGGCTAGTTACTTCTCTAAGATAGATCTACGGTCCGGGTACCATCAGCTCAGGGTCCGGGAAGAGGATATTCCCAAGACCGCATTCCAAACTCGTTACAGACACTATGAATTTGTCGTAATGTCCTTCGGTCTAACAAATGCCCCTGCCGCATTTATGGACCTGATGAACTGAATCTGTCGACCATTCCTCGACAAATTTGTAATCGTCTTCATTGACGACATTCTCGTCTATTCCCGAAGTGAAGAAGAGCATGGCCAACATCTCCGACAAATCCTAGAAACCCTGTGAACGGAAAAGCTATACGCAAAACTTTCTAAGTGTGAGTTCTTGCTCCGTAGCATGAACTTCTTAGGTCATGTTGTTTCTCAGGAAGGAACTCATGTGGATCCTTCTAAGGTCAAAGCTGTCGAAGGATGGGCAGTCTCGACAACACCCATAGAAATCTGCCAATTCTTAGGCCTAGCAGGCTACTACAGGAGATTCATTCAAAAGTTCTCTAAGATTGCCAAGCCACTTACCTCTCTTACACAACAGGTTTTACCATTCAAAATGGACAAACAGACAAGAACTTGCCTTCCGAACCCTGAAGCAAGCCCTCTGTAGTGCCCCGGTACTATCTCTACCGGAGGGAACGGTAAATTTTGTGGTCTACTGTGACGCGTCGAATCAGGGTTTAGGTTGCGTTCTCATGCAGCGTGGAAGAGTGATAGCTTACGCATCCTGCCAACTAAAGACACACAAAGTGAATTATACAACCCATGATCCGGAATTGGGAGCGATGGTCTTTTCTCTGAGGATTTGGAGGCATTACCTTTATGGTACGAAGTGCACCATCTTCACAGACCACAAAAGTGTCCAGCATATCTTGAACCAGAAAGAGCTGAATATGAGGCAATGAAGATGGGTTGAACTATTAAACGATTACGAGTGTGAAATCAAATACCACCCAGGCAAAGCCAACGTGGTAGCTGATGCCTTGAGCTGGAAGGAGTACTCTAATCGTCGTGTCAAAACTCTCTCAATAACCATCAAATATCACCTAACCACTCAGATTGGGGTAGCCTAGTCAGTTGCCATGAAAATGGAAAGTAGAGCAAGAGAAGCATTACGTGGAATGGAGAAGAATCTAGAGGTAAAGGAGAATGGAGTATACTACTTCATTAACCGTATGTGGGTCCCTAAACTCGGAGGATTTAGGGAGGTAGTCATGAATGAAGCTCACAAAACACGATACTCCATCCATCCTGGTTCGGACAAGATGTACTTGGATAGTAAACAACATTATTGGTGGCCTAACATGAAGGCAGAAATTACCACCTATGTCAGCAAATTCCTTACTTGTGCCAAAGTAAAGGTGGAGTACCAAAAGCCCTCGGGGTTATTACAGCAACCGGTGATTCTCGAGTGGAAATGGAAAGGGATTTCTATGGATTTTATGACCAAGCTACCCAAGACGTCAGATGGATTAGACACCATATGGGTAATAGTTGACCGACTGATGAAATCCACTCTCCTCCTGCCAATAAAAGAATCCTACAAGATGGAGAGACTGACACGATTATACATTCAAGAAATTGTGAGACTTCATGGAGTACCAGTGTCTATTATCTCGGATAGAGACAGCAGATTCACTTCACGTTTTTGGCCATCACTTCAGAAAGCACTCGGAACCCATCTCGACATGAGCACCGCTTATCACCCACAAACGGACGATCAAAGCGAACGAACCATTTAGACACTCGAAGACATGCTTCGCGCATGTGTGATAGACTTTGGGTAGTCTTGAGACATCCACTTGCCCTTAGTGGAATTCTCTTATAACAACAGTTATCATTCGAACATCAAAGTCGCTCCTTTCAAAGCACTATATGGACGTAAGTGTAGATCACCGTTGTGTTGGGCTGAAGTGGGTGACACCCAGCTAGCAAAAACACTAGCATCGGACAAGGCGTTAACGGGACCGGACATCATACGTGAAACCACGGAAAAGATAGTTCAAATCAGAGCTCGACTACAAGCATCGCGCGACCGACAAAAGACCTACGCCGATAGACGGCGAAAGCCCTTAGAGTTTCAGGTCGGGGATCGAGTGTTGTTAAAAGTTTCACCTTGGAAAGGAGTCATTCGTTTCGGAAAACAGGAAAACTGAACCCACGATACATTGGACCTTTCGAAATCGTTGCCCGAATAGGTCCAGTGGCATACAAATTGCAGCTACCTGTGCAGCTAAACAGCGTACACCCCGTGTTCCATGTCTCCAATCTTAAGAAGTGCCTATCAGATGAAACACTCGTCATTCCCCTTGACAAGATTGAAATCAAGGAGAATCTGTTGTTCATTGAGGAACCAGTCGAAATCATGGACACGGAGGTGAAGCGTACTAAGCAAAGTCGCATCCCGATCGTGAAAGTACGGTGGAACGCGAAGTGTGGGCCAGAATTCACGTGGGAACACGAAGACCAAATGAAGCAAAAGTACCCTCACCTGTTCTAGCATTCTCAAATCTAGCTTTCAAAAGAATTTCGCGATGAAATTCCCTCTAACGGGGGGATGATGTCACAGCCAAGAAATTTTGGTGTCTTGTACATTACAACAATTAAGCCAAAGTGTGAATCAAATACGCAAGAGCAGGTATGATGCATACTCTATGACAATAAAATTTCAATTAAATACATCATACAAGCACTACAAATAGTCAAAAAGCAATTGGAAACCCTAGAAGTCCTTCTTTAAGTCCATTTCGGACTAGGACTTCCTTATTGGGCCCAATGGACCAATAAGCTTCCAATTTGACCATATTGGGCTTAGAACTCTTAAATGGGCTCTAATTGGACCCACTTTCATTTATTTTACCATTTTGGGCCATATTGGGCCTAGAATGAAATAAATTATTTAAATGAACCAAATTGAGCCATGAGGCACCCTAGGAGTCCAATGGGCCGAAAAAAATCAATATGGGCCCATGATTTAGATTTAAGCACCAAAGGCCCAAGTCTCCATCTCTCCCCTCTATCTCTCGGCCCAAGTAGGAAAAAAAGAATTTGAGAATTAAGGAGGATTAGCCACCTCCTTAATACCTATGGGATATCCAAGCAACTCTCATATGTGTCCATGCATATCCTCTCACTTCTCTCTCTCTCTCTTCTTCTACTATTACTCTCGACCGAGAGTATCACACACCCACACACAATCACTCACTTAAGCACTCTCAAGAACACACCACAAATCCCTTCACTTTCCCTTCAAAAATTCGAGATTTAAGGACTTTGCAAGGAGGATTCTTCACAAAAATCATCATCTTAGGTAACTTGATGCTTGGATCCACACTCTAGACTCCTTGTTCTATCAAAAATCTCTTCTTAACTCATGTGGAATCATGATCTTGCATCTTAGAACCCCCTAAATTCGAAGATCTTCCAAGAAAGGTTGCTAGGGCCGAAAATAGCAACAAACTCTTCTCTTTTCTTCTTCAAATCGAAACCACAACTCAATGTGAGCTTCATACCCCCTCTTTTTCGGTTTTTATAAGTGTTATGCGGGAGAATACAAGAAAATGTGTAAATCTTTGAGTATATGTATGCCTTGTGTGATTTTTATGCTTATATGTATGATCTTTTGTGATTGTGATGTTTAAACTAGCCACATGAACCTAAAACCGAGATCTACAATATGAAGAATGAAATAAGTATAACTTATACCATTTCACACTAATCAACTCTAGAAAAATAATCTAGTTGGTTAATATGATCATTTTTGGGCTCGAAATGCTAAAAATACAAAACTAAGGGGGCCAAAACGATAAAATATAAATTCTGAAGGTTGAGATGAGTCTAAAAAGTTTCTAATATGTATTTTCTGAATATTAAGACTTTCGAAGGGTTAAAAATGTGAATTTTAAACATAATGGGCCAAAATGCACTTTTCGGCCAAATAAAACCCCAAATTGCGAGATTTTCGATTTGGAGGGGCTGAAACTGCACATTTCTGTAAAACAGAGGATTACTAGTGTACCAAATCTATTTCAAGGGTGAAAAATGCTTTTCAAGTTAAAAAGGGACCAAAGATGCAAAAAATTTCCATTTTGGGCCAATACTGTAAAAGTTGCGAAAATGGAGGTTTCAACCGAGAAAATTTCATTTTTGCAGGACTTAAGCTGTTTATCAAGTAAATTTGTGCTAAAAATGTCTTTCCAATAAGTTTTGATACTAAAGTGTCAAGAAAAATAGTTTACGGACTAAACCGGAAATTCTTTTATACACAAAAGGTTAAAAAGTGTAAATTTTATCTGAGAAAGGGCTTAAGAAGATAAACTCACATTCTTAAAACAATAGACCCCTTAAAATAAAAATACGAGTATTACATCTACCGGCGAAACGTAATAATAAATACACCTTCAACACCAAAATCGTTACCAAACGAATTGATTGGGTCTCGAATCAATAACGAATCAAAAATCAATAATCAATGATACTTCAATACACACACGGAAATTTACGAGAAGTCAATACACCATCTTTGGGCTCGAAAGTTTCAAATTGTGCTTGTTGGGCCTAGCTAACCAATGACATGATCTTTAGGCCTGAAGGGAACGCGCTTACATGTTATTGGGCCATATATGACCTAATTCCGTGTAAAAGGAGTTTCAATAACTTTATTGTGCTGTTGGGCCCCAAGGGTCCTTTGGTACTGCTAGCAAAGTCAAGAAGTTAAATGCGAGTCGGTCCAAGTGCCTTTCGCATTCACGATAGCCTTTAACGACTTGTGGAAATAACGGGGGCTTCGCACCCTCTTTTCTCCTCGGTTGTGGGGCTATGAGAAGTCAGGGTGGTTGGATTAAGTGAGTAGTACGGACGACGCCTAAGGGATCGTTTGTATAGTTGTAAACTAGTCATTTTCATTAATACGTGATTATAACGACTCACAACCCATAATTAATCCAATGTCATCTGGAATTATAGAAAACAACGTCGTATCGGAATCATACTAACTAAGCTACGTAATTCGATGTATTAGGAAAACATCGGGTTTTCCCAGGGGAATTCAATATTCTTAACTATGTGATATATACAAAATCTAAAAATTATTCACGTTTATAATAATCAACAAGCATACTTACGGATCTTCACACTTTTTCTTATATACAACACTTTTTTTAGAAAATATCGGATTTTCTGTGGTTTTTCAAAATTATACAAATCATTTCTTTTCAAACCATACTTATGAACTCACCAACATTTCATATGTTGACGTTTTTTCCAAAATACTTGTATTCTCAGGTAACAGGTAAATCGAAGGAAAATGTATCAAGTGATGTCATAATGTTTGTTTAATTAGTATTGAACGGTTTATGTTTTGGGAATGTAATGTTTTAAACAATGAACTGAATGTAAACAATCTCGGTTGTAATATTTCAATGCATGGTGGTGAATGATGTTATGATTCATGTATATTCATTGTGAAGGAATTCAATTAAGTCACAATAGCCCTCGGACGTTTCCGCTGTCTGGTTCGGGGGTGTGACACGCTGTTCGTTGGTGGAATACCCTAGGGAAGACTTTGAGCCCCAATGAGCCCCTGCAACTGGCATGGGTAGAGTTTCTGGTGCAATTTAAACGAAAGTACTGCTCAGCTCAAAGCTTACTCGAGCTAGAGAACCAGTTCCTGACCTTGAAGAAAGGAAGCATGTAAATTGATGAATACACCAACAACTTCATAGAGAAGATGGAGTTCGCCTTGCGCCTTGTTCCGGATGACCTAACGAAAACCGACAAATACGCAAAGGGACTTCCATGGGAGTATGCGGTGCCAGTGCGTCAGGCACCTACTCTGGAGGCAGCTATCTGGGCTGCCAAGTCTGTAGAAGATATGATTAAGGGAAGAGCTGCCAACAAGATTGAGGTTGGTGAAAAGAGGAAGTTTGAGGGGTCTACGAGGCCCAATAAGAAGATCAAGTCTGGTTCAAAGGAGTTTAGCGGAGGAGAAAACAAGGTGAAATGGTGCGAGAAGTACAACAAGAATCACTTTGGGAAATGTAGCGAAGAAGTGACTTACTACAAGTGACATTATGCCAACGAGTGCACCGCCAGCAAAAGGGTGTGTTATGAATGTCGTGAAGAAGGGAATGTTGCTAAGGATTTCCCGAAAAAGAAAGAGGCAAGACCAAACATTCCACCAAAACCAAAGGCAACAGCATTCCATATGATCATAGACGAAGTAGCTGACGATGCAAGGAATCTAGAGTGAGGATGGATACATGGAGATCAAGTTATGAAGAAGCCATGTAGATAGTGTCATATGGTGTAGCCTATTAGAGGCATGATCTAGGGTGAACTTGAACACCCATGTAATCGTTTCAAGGAATAATATAAAACCTTCGTTTTGATATTTTATGGGTTAAGTTTCTATGTGATTTTCTTGTATGGTGACTTGGAAAACTACGGGACAATACTTGGGATGAGTATGAGTAGGTGTGAAAGGTAGTAGAGGCCTATACTACCAGAAGCATAGGACTCACACTTGGATCAGGGAAAGTCACAAGGTTACCAAGAAACTAGTAATTAATTTTGATTTATTCAAGTATGTCATTACCATTGTTTCGGTAATGACTAAGAAGATTATTGTTATCCCGACCCTAGTGGTCATATCACATTGAGTTCGACTACGATGAGTAGGTTACGTGGTTCAAAGAACCAAGTTTAATGTAGCATCCGACTTAAACCAAACGATTGAAATCAAAGTGATCAATAGAAGTATCACGCTCGTTGTTAAAGAAGTTGGTAGCTAGAAATGTTACATGTTAAAATGTGATTATATCATATTAGACGATGAATGAAGGCATATTCTATTCCGGAATTTGACTCTAAGATACCTGAGTCGAAGCATTGCTACATACGATGATAAGTCATTAGAATATGACACATTAGTCAATTGTAGTAATCAAATTAACCTATCCTAAGTTTGTTAAGAAGAAGAAGGAATATCTGATAAAGAATGAGGTTGTGACACAAAGGTCATGATTGAATGTCCAACGAGCAGGTGCAAGACCGAGCACCGCCTATAGTCAAGGAGTCCAAGAGTTAGATACTCGTTCGAAGTGACATAGAAGTTATAGTTATTACCTAGGATGAAGAGATAACATATGGAGTCATTATATAATCCGATTTCGTTGATGAATCTGGGACGTAATCATCCTAAGGGGGGAGATAATTGTAATGCTCGTAGATCCGGGCTAGTCAATTTAGAGCCAATAAGGGTCGAAAATGACTTTTCGACAAAAGCTTATTATGAATAAATAATCTCAACCAAGTTTTAGTATATGTTACAAGGTTTCCGTACATCTAAAGAGGGTCGAAATCCGAGTTACAACAAAGAAGTTATGACCCGTCGAAGTTTCGCGACGGAACCGACACGATATCGGGAGGCGTAAATAGTGAATTTACGTTAGAGTGAGATTTAGCCTTAGTGATCTAAATGAAATTCGTAGTATATGTTAAACCGATAGTGTGCATAAAAAGAACATCCAAATCTGACTTCGTATGAGGAAGTTATGATTTTTCTAAGATTTAGCATAGTAGTGCACAGCCCGAAATCTGAATTTTAGATCGGTCGATTTTTAGCCAAAATAATCTAAACGATAAATGAAGATATCGTTAATAGGAGTTAAACGATAAAAAGATAGTTGAAAACGGAGCTCGTATGCGAAAGATATGGATGAAGCTTAGTCCCTACTCTTCGAGCATTGCGAATTCGATACAGTTTTGTAAATCTGAGATAGAGTGAGAACTAGCCGACAGGATCTAAATGAAAGATGTAGTACTCGTAAATACCAATGCGTGGATATAAAGAATGTCGATAATAGAGCTTGTATGCGAAAGTTATGGACGAAGCTTAGTCCCTAGTTTTCGAGCGCGGTGAATTCGATACAGTTTTGTAAATCCGAGATAGAATGAGAATTAGCCAACGAGGTCTAAATGAAAGTTGATGATCTCATTAATAGGAACTCAACGGTAAAAAAGACAGGCAAAAACGGAGATCGTATGCAAAAGTTACGGACGAAGCTTGGAGACTACTTTACTATACAATTCCTATAAATAAGAGATGAACTCTTCATAATTTCCTCACACCTTCAAACCTTTCTTTCTCTCTCTAACTTCTCTCTAACCTACCTAAACCCCTCCCAAGTCTAGGGAACCTCCCTAGCACGAGAAGAAATCCCCGAAGCGCTCGACGTCTCCAACAAGAAAAGCTTTCGGCTTGGAAACGCTGCTCCAGCGAAACCCGGTTTTTAATAAAAACCCGTCGTAAGTGAGTTACCCCTATACTATATTTAATATAGCTTTTATTGAAATATAGTAACATTATTAGGAACTTAAAATAATTATTTGGGCTATTATTATGAGTTATATTGAGTGTTATTTAACGCTTATATAATAGTAATAATAGCTAAACTATTAATTAGTCGCGATTAACGTTAAAACTAAACTCTAGTGGTATTAATACTAGGTTTTGGTCAAGGAAAAAATTGTTTTAAGAAGTAACGAAGTGTTTTCCGAGTGTCGAGTCACCACCTTACCAGGTGAGTGCATACTTACTTTCATCTTACACATAGATATGAAGTATATTATATAAATTACGTGCTATGTGTGCATATTATCTAAATACTCGCTATCTATGCTGGATGAATGTTTTATACATGTTTTCAATGATTTAAATTGTATATGTATTTTATATCTACAAAATGTGTTGGGTAAAACATGGGTAGATGTAATAGTTGTTGTGTGACAAAATAAAATAATGAGAGGCCTCGTTATAGATGTTATTGATGATCCAGTCATCTAGCGGAGTATAGATGACGACCACAGACTATTCTAGACAGTCTAGTGGAAAACTAGCAGGCTCACAACCTGTAGGTGTTTATTTGAACTCTGTGTTTAATTGAACTGTGTTCTCACTAGATGTACTCCATCCCCCACATGGTTGCCTTAAGGACATTTATTGCTGAGGAATCCCCTTAGAAGTAGTTTCCATCCCAATGATAGTCCTTAGACTAGGTCCCTTGTGTTAGATGTTTTAGGGACGTAAAGTGAGGATAACGGGAACGGGTAATCGGGTTTGTTTGGTTTGATAAAGCTAATAACTTATTTATTGTGGGTTGAAAACCCTATGTGCTCCCTAGGCTCCCAAGCCTAACCCACTTAGTTTCTTGTATTACAGGTAGTGGCGCATGAGCATAGATGTGATGTATTTGGATGAGAGATTAATGGATTTTAGGCCTGTAAATACGGAATAATGTAGTAAGTCCTATGATGTATTGTTTATGCTTATGATCTATATCGAACATGACATCCCGAGTCTTTTTAAATGAAATACATTTCTACGGAAATGCTTTTGATAAATCTTTATCATATTTTGTTTTGGGACAAATTCCGCAACACTTTTATTTAAAATATTACTCTGATTTTTAAACAAAGCATAAACAAAATCGGTCTTTTCTGGCCGTGAAAATGGGGATGTCACATACTTACCGAAGATTGATGAGATTAGTGATGGATCTTCTTGGAACACATGCAAAATCCTGAAAATCTTGTTGGAAGGAGGAGGATGATTTAGAGAGGTTTGGAGAGAATTTTTTAGTGTGTGTGTGTCTTCGCTCTCGGCCGAGAGTAGAAGAAGAAGAGAGGGGGGGGGGAGAAGGATGAGGTGACTTGCATTGAAGTATGGGATAGTTTACCTACTTACATAGGGAGTAATATGGAGGTGGAACCTCCAAAGTCAACCCCCCCCCCCTAATTCACTTCTTTTTCCTTTTGTTTTTGTTTTAAACATGTACCGAGATTTTGGGCCAAGAAGAAAGGGTGGAGTAGCTTGGGCCATTAACTTTAGTTAGGATATTTGGATCCTAAACATAAAATGTTTCAACCCGTTGGGCCCTTGGAAGAATTCACGGCCCAAATAGAATAAAAGAATGGGCTTATAGCTTACTAAGGTTAATTGGATTAGTTATGGCCCAATAAGGCCCATTAGGGTAAGAATGAATCATTCTAGTCCTAACTAGTTCAAAATGTTTTAAATTTATGTATTACCTCCAATTAGAATCAAATTATGGCTTATAAGTCCAATAAAGTTGAATTGGGTGCCTATTGTCCCATTAGGCCCAATAAGGAAATCCTAGTCCAAGATCGACTTAACTGGGATTTTTAGAGTTTTCAAACTCTTTGATGTTCATCATTTACTTACATGGGGAGTAATATGGAGGTGGAACCTCCAAAGTCAACCCCCCCCCCCCCTAATTCACTTCTTTTTCCTTTTGTTTTTGTTTTAAACATGTACCGAGATTTTGGGCCAAGAAGAAAGGGTGGAGTAGCTTGGGCCATTAACTTTAGTTAGGATATTTGGATCCTAAACATAAAATGTTTCAACCCGTTGGGCCCTTGGAAGAATTCACGGCCCAAATAGAATAAAAGAATGGGCTTATAGCTTACTAAGGTTAATTGGATTAGTTATGGCCCAATAAGGCCCATTAGGGTAAGAATGAATCATTCTAGTCCTAACTAGTTCAAAATGTTTTAAATTTATGTATTAGCTCCAATTAGAATCAAATTATGGCTTATAAGTCCAATAAAGTTGAATTGGGTGCCTATTGTCCCATTAGGCCCAATAAGGAAATCCTAGTCCAAGATCGACTTAACTGGGATTTTTAGAGTTTTCAAACTCTTTGATGTTCATCATTGATGAATCTAAATGATCATTGAATGATATTTGCTTAGCGTACATGATTTACAACCGATGAACGATTACACAGGAATAGAATTTCCTTGCTAAAATGCTAGTTGTGACATCATCCCCCCGTTAAAGGGAATTTGTCCCGAAATTCTTTTGAAAACTATGATTGTGAAGGAAAGAATAAGTGAGGGTACTTTTTATTCATATGCACTTCACGTTCACACGTGAATTCCAGTCCATGTTTTGCGCTCCATCGAACCTTCACAACCGGGATGCGACTTTGCTTTATACGCTTCACCTCCCTATCCATAATCTCGACTGGTTCTTCGATGAATAGGAGATTCTTGTTTATCTCAATCTCTTCCAAATGGACGACAAAGGTCTCATTTGATAGAAACTTTTTTAGATTCGAGACGTGGAACACTGGGTGTACGTTGCTGAGCTCGGCGGGTAGCTGTAGCTTGTATGCCACTAGACTAATCCAGGAAAGAATCTCGAACGGTCCAATGTACCATGGGTTTAATCTTCCTCTTTTCCCAAATTGAATCATTCCCTTCCATGGAGAAACCTTTAATACCATGCGATCCCCAACTTGGAATTCTAGTGGCTTTCGCCGCTTCTCAGCATAGTTCTTTTCTCGGTCTCACGATGCTTGAAGTCGAGCTTTGATTTGGACTACCCTCTCAGTTTTTTCATGAATGATTCCAGGTCCTATAAGAGCACTGGCCAGTGATTTACATTTTCCTAGTTGAGTGTCACCCACCTCGGCCTAACATAGGGGCGATCTACATTTACGACCATAGAGAGCCTCGAAGGGAGCAACCTTGATGCTCGTATGCTAATTGTTGCTATAAGAGAATTCGATCAGAGGCAAATTGGCATCCCATGATTTTTTGAAGTCAATCACGCAAGCTCAAAGCATATCCTCGAGTGTCTGGATGTTAGACTCACTCTGACCATCCGTTTGTGGGTGGTAGGCGGTGCTCATATCTAGCTGTGTTCCCATTACCCTCTGAAGAGATTGCCAAAATCTTGAAGTAAATGAGCTATCTCGATCTGAGATAATAGATATTAGCAATCCATGGAGTCTAACAACCTCCTTGAGGTATATTCGGGTTAGCTTTTCCATCTTGTAGGATTCTTTTATTGGTAGGAAATAAGCAGATTTTGTTAGTTTGTCGATGATTACCCAAATAGCATCCAATCCGTCTGCTGTCTTTGGAAATTTTGTCATGAAGTCCATGGTAATCATCTCCCATTTCCACTCGGGTATCACTGGTTGCTGCAACAGTCCCGATGGCTTTTGGTATTCCACTTTCACCTTGGCACAAGTAAGATAATTGCCCATGAATGTGACTATCTTTGCCTTCATATTAGGCCACCAATATTTCTGCTTGATAGCCAAATACATTTTTTCTAACCCAGATGAATAGAATATCACATCTTGTGGGCTTCATGCATGACTATCTCTCTAAATCCCCAAATTTTAGGAACCCATATTCTATTCGTAAAGTAGTAGGTTTCGTCATCTTTGATTTGGAGCTCCTTGTCCATTCCTCGTAGACATTCACTAGCAACATTCTCTGGCTTCAATGCATCCAAATGGGCTTCCTTGATCTGTGAGGCTAGATGAGATTGGATGGTGATGGATAGGTTCTTCACATGACGACTTGAATACTCCTTCCGGTTCAGGGCATCAGCTATCACATTAGCCTTGCCTGGATGGTATTTGATCTCACACTCATAATCATTTAACAGTTCGACCCATCTTCGATGCCTCATGTTCAGTTCCTTTTGATTTAGAATGTGCTGCAGGCTCTTGTGGTCTGTAAAGATGGTGCACTTGGTACCATATACGTAGTGCCTCCAAAAATTTAAGGCGAAGACCACCGCCCCCAGTTCAAGATCAGGTGTGGTATAATTTACTTTATGTGTTTTTAGTTGTCTGGATGCATAAGAAATTACCTTCCCGCATTGCATAAGGACACAACCTAAACCCTGATTCGAAGCTGTTGGATTAGTGTCTAAGGCTGTAACTATATGGTAAGTACTTGACCCGGTTGTGCATGTTCCTTTTGGGTTGCGTTCACCATAGCAACTTGACAGGATGATTTGTAAAAAGAGAAGAGATATTATTGTTAATATATTATGAGAATAATACATTAAAGGAATGATAATATTATTTAATTAATAAAAGTCATATATTAATTAAGAATTAATTTGGTGACTTAAAGAGATTAATTCAATAAAGGGGCATAAACTGTCAAATGTGTGATAGTTGTCTTTTGGGCTATGAATCCTTATGTATATAAGGGTGGACGACTTTTAGGGTTTGGATATCTTAAAATCATCCAAGCCGAATATCTAGGAGGATCTTTGGATTGCTTAGGGCCTAAGTTATTCAATTAGCGTTAAGGGTGAAACCGTAATAGCTCATAGTATAAATAGATCCCTTGGGTGAGGGAAATCGGCATTCATGCAAGGAAAGAAACCCTAGGGCCAATTTCTCACCCTCCACACTCTCTCTCAATATCATCCTTTTGCTAGTTGGTGTTTGTAAGCCATTAGAGGAGTGATAATTATGACTCTAAGCACCAAGAACAAGAAGTTTCAAGCAAGCAACTTAAGGTATTCTTCTAGATCTGTTTTATATGATATGATTCAATTGGTTACAATAAATCTAGAATTTTAAGCCTTGGATACATTGCATGTTCAATTAGAGAAACCTAGATCCAAGCATTAGGGTTTGTATGTGTACATAGGAAAGTTCTTATGGCTCAAACCCATCAGTGGTATCAAAGCTTTGATTGATTTCTACTGAATTGATGCATTGGTTGTTTGCTTGTTGCTTGGAAAATTCGAATTTTGTGATTATGTTCAGTGAACTCGGCGAGTTCCATTGTGGACTCAGCGAGTAGCTCCAACTCAGCGAGTCCATAGAGGAACTCGGCGAGTTCGAGCATCAGTTGGAGGTAGTTTTGGGATTTCTTGCTATTTTTCTTGAGGATACCTGTCTTAACTGTGTTGGGTCATCAAAATTCGATTTTAATCATATATATGAGTATATTCTTGACCAAAAAAAAGATAATTACCAATTAGTTGAATAATAATTTCATTATATGATAATAATTGATTATTTGAATTGAATTGGTGAATTATCTTGCAAGTAATCTTGAATAAAATCAAATTGAGATAATCTAATTAGCTGACTTATATTATTTGCTATTTGATCGTTATGTTTTGAAAAATTTAAAACCTATCCTCAAGTTTTTGAAATTTAAGTTTTGTGATTAAAATTTTAATTTGAATAATTTAAATTTCAAACCCTAGAATTATACAAGTTTAAAATTCAACCCTATACTATTATATTATTACAAGCTATATATATATATATAATTTAAAATGCTAGTCTTACCATTAGTAGGACTCATTCACGAAGCCGATCTATAAGGTGGGTATAAGGTTTTTGCCTATAAAATGGCGCTTAATGGGTGTACACTCACACCCACCGCTTGCTTGACTGGTGGAGGATCGTCAGCCGAACGGGTAGGATAGGGCAACCCTCTCCTCATTAATAAGTATAATGAATCTTTATAAAGTAACTAAACATGTTTCATAAAATTCCCAATCTTAGTTACTTTAGGAAAGTGAATTGATGCAATCCCATGAAATTACACTTTGCACTCTTGTTAAGATGTTAGTGGAGTGTGTGTGGTTAACCGGCATATTAATTGGTTCTAAACAAAGGTGGCAATGGGTGATTCATTGTTTGTCATAGTTCGAAGGAGCGTGTGTGATTTACCGGCACATCGAATAGGTAACTGTAACAATGAAGGCACCATGTAGATTTTCTTGGTTATTCACACCCGCTTTGTGATCCTCGGTATCCCAGTCACAAACTAGAGGGGCATATCGAGATTTAAACATGCCGTTGAAAGGTTCAATGAATCTCAAAGAAATCCAGGAATTCTCAATACATTTAAAACTTAAGCTTATGTTTCGCATGGTGAAGAATTAGTGAATCGTCATTCACTTACCTCCAAATTATTTGCATATTGGATTACGACATCCCTTTTCTAATGTGTAAATGATGTTGTTGGGTCCTAGCCCTAATTTTTATTTTGGGTGGTAATTAGGGAATTAACTCTAATCAAACTTTGTTTCCTTTCTATTTGTAGATGTCTAACGCGAACAATGTTGCTGCTAGCTCATTCACTCGAATGAACCTTTTTCAAAAAGTGACTTTCGATGGATCGAACTTTAGCGAATGGATAAGATACATTCGCATGATCGCGCGTTACGAGGACAAAGAGTATGTTCTTGATGAGAAGCTCGAGAAGATCAATCTTGAAATTGCTACTCCCGAAGAAATGGCTATCTTTGAGACCCATGAACGTGATGCAACAAAAGTCCATTGCATCATGATAGCCACGATGAACTCCAAATTCCAAAGTCCTATGAGGACATGTATCCTTATGAGATGCATCTAGATTTGATGGAGAGAAACCACCAACGCGCGAGGCAAGAGCAATATGAAATCATAACGAATATGATCACTGCTAAAATGGGAAGTGGAGAGTCTCTAACCGTGCACTTGCAAAAGATGCAAAGGTATGTTAATCGTCTTCGCAAGTTAAATGTCAACTTTGGAGAAGATTTGGCTATTGAAATTGTTCTTCACTCCTTGCTCTCATGCTACAACCAATTTAGGATGACCTACCACATGAACAAGGAAGAGGTCACCCTAAGAAAACTCCAAGGGCTCCTAAGGATTGCTGAGAGCAACCTAAAGGACAAGTCTGTTGCACCAACTCCCAATCCACCCGCTGCTCCTGTTTTGGCTATTGTCAATGGAGGGGAAAGAAGAGGAAGGCTTCTTCAAAGAGCCACCGCAAGGGAAAGTCCCAAGATGGTTCCTCTTCTAGTGGGACCAAGGTTGATCCTGCTAAGCCCAACCCAAACCCAAAGGAGGCAGAGTGCCACCATTGCCACAAAATAAGGAATTGGAAGAGAAGTTGCCCGGAATATCTGCAAGCCATCAAGGATGGGAAGATCAAGCCGCTTTCACAGGTATTTACACAATTAAATCTAATGACTCATCTCATGGAATTTCTTGGGTTCTTGATACAGGATGTGGTTATCACATATGTTCTAATTTGCAGGGACTAGGAAGAAATAGGGATGTGGAGCTTGAAATAATAAATCTAATCATGGGAAACAGAAGGTCGGTGCATGTCACCAAGATTGGAGTGTATTCTTTAGTGCTTAGTAATGGATTGAATTTAGATTTAAATAATTGTTGCTACTGGCCAGATATGGCAAGAAACATCATTTCTTTTCATGGTTTATTTAGACAAGGATTTAGATATTTGTTTAATAATGAGAATGGTCCGATTCATGCTTATCTAAATGGTGTTTTATATTTTGAAGCTATGCCTTGTAATGGAATTTATGAAACTGTTATGATTATAGATAACCTATGAAATGATGTGTTGTGTATGGATTCTTCCAATAGTATAGATAAGGTATCCTTGTGACATTGTCGTCTTGTACATGTCAACAAGAAGCGCATAGCCAAACTCCAAAAGGATGGAGTGTTGGAGTCATTCGACCTTAGGGAATATGACACGTATCAATCTTGTTTACTTGGAAAGATGACCAAGTCACCCTTCACGGGCACTTCTGAGAGGGGTGAGGGTTTATTGGATCTCATACACACCGACGTGTGTGGACCCTTTACATCCACCACAAAGGATGGGAACCGCTTATATGTGACTTTCACCGATGATTATAGTAGATATGGATATATTTACTTAATCAAGCACAAGTCAAAAACATTTGAAAAGTTCAAAGAGTTCAAACATGAAGTGGAGAATCAATTGGGCAGGAAAATCAAGATGCTTCGATCCAATCGAGGAGGAGAGTACCTAAGTCTTGAATTCCACGACTATCTCAAGGAATGCAGAATAGTTTCGCAATTGACGCCACCTAGGACACTGCAATTGAATGGTGTGGTAGAAAGGCGTAATCGAACCCTGTTAGACATGGTTCGTTCTTTGATGATTCGTGCTTCACTACCTATCTCATTTTGGGGGTATGCCTTAGAGACTGCCGCCCATATTCTTAACCGAGTCCTTACAAAGAAGGTTGCCAAAACACCCCACGAGATGTGGATAAGGAAAGCTCCCTCGTTGTCACATATCAAGGTTTGGGGCTATGAAGTTTTCGTAAGACGAGAAACTCACGATAAGCTCGAACCTCATAGTGAGAGATGTATTTTCATCGGCTACCCGCAAAAAACATTTGGATATCTCTTCTATAGGCCGAGTGACAATGTTATCTTCGTTGCAAGGAGATGAGTTTTCCGAGAGCAAGAACTCATAAGCCAAGGGGACAGTGGGAGGAAAATCGATCTTGAAGAAGTTCAAGAGTCGAGTGATGAAGGAACCTCTAACGCTGGCACTTAACCCGAGGATGAAACTCCGGTTGAACCAATTGACGAGTCCTTACCTCTTAGACGTTCCAAAAGAGTTAGAGTTCAATCCTAGTTTTATTGTTTTCATATTACCACCGAAAGGGTCACTTATATTAGTGATGGTACACTAATAAATCTGGATGAACCTAATAGCTATAAGCAATCCATGGCAGGCCCAGAGTCTGCAAAATGGAAAGAGGCGATGGACAGTAAGATTCAGTCGATGTACGATAACCATGTTTGGATTTTGGTTGACAATGTGCCTGGACGTAAGACGGTTGGGTGAAAATGGATCTTCAAGAAGAAGACCGACGTGGATGGGAATGTGCACACATATAAGGCATGATTGGTGGCGAAGGGCTTTACTCAAACTCCTGGAGTTGACTATGATGAGACCTTCTCACCAGTTGCTAAGATAAAGTCTATTAGGGTAATGCTAGCCGTTGCTGTATTTCATGATTATGAGATATGGCAGGTGGATGTCAAGACCGCTTTCCTTAATGGGAAGTTGCCTGAGGATGTTTACATGGCTCATCTAGAAGGTTTTGTCGATCCAAAGCATCCTAATAGAGTGTGCAAGATTGAGAAATCCATTTATGGACTTAAGCAAGCATCTCGTAGATGGAATCTTTGCTTCGATGAGAAATTCAAAGAGTTTGGATTTGTATGAAGTAAAGATGAATCATGTGTATATGTCAAGGCCAGTGGGACTATAGATAGCTTCCTCGTTTTGTATGTTGATGACATACTGCTCATATGGAATGACATCCCGACTCTGCAGGAGGTTAAGTCCTGGATCAAGAAGTGCTTCGCTATGAAGGATCTCAGAGAGGCTTCCTATATTTTGGGAATAAGGATAGTGAGAGAACGAAGTACGAGACTAATAGGACTTAGTCAGAATAGTTATTTGGATAAAGTACTAAAACGTTTTAGTATGGAAAACTCGAAGAAGGGAGAACTACCGATACAGAGTAATGTCAAATTGAGTAAGACTCAAAGTCCGAGTACAGAAGTCGAGATAGCTGAGATGAGCCGAGTACCCTACGCTTTCATAGTTGGCTCAATCATGTATGCTATGACTTGTACTCGCCCTTATGTGGCCTTTGCTTTGAGCACGGTCAGTAGATATCAAGGGAACCCTGGAAGAGCTCATTGGATTGCGGTCAAGAATATACTTAAGTACATTCGGAGGACCAAGGAATGGTTTTTAGTCCTCGGAGGGAGTGATGACTTAAAGGTACAAGTGTATAGTGACGCAAGCTTGCAGACCGACAGGGACAACTACCGTTCGCAGTCGGGCTGGGTCTTTACCCTTAATGGAGGAGCAGTAACCTGGAAAAGTTCAAAACAAGAGACCGTAGGTGATTCAACGTGCGAATCAGAGTACATTGCAGCGAGCAAAGCGTCAAAGGAGGCGATGTGGCTGAAGAACTTCATTGGTGACCTTCGAGTTGTCCCTACCATAAAGGAGCCTATTGAAATATTCTGTAATAATGAAGGCGCGGTTCCCTTGACCAAGGAACCGAGGGATCATGGTAGATGTTGGCATATCGACAGAAAATATCACTTTATTAGACATCGAGTAGAAGAAGGACACCTCGTAGTAAAGAGGGTATCGTCAAAGGATAACCCAGCAGATCCATTTACGAAGGGACTGAGTAGGGTTAAGCATTTGCAGCACACTAGGAGCATTGGGCAAAGAGACGATATTAGTTTAGATTAGATAGTTTTAAAACATGTAATAGATAAATATGATTGACATTTGTTGATTAAATAAAAGGAGTATTATTTATAAGTAAAGCTATTGTCTTAAGTTAATTGTTTAATTATTCTTTCACTTTGCATGTTTTGACTTCCTGAATAATTGAGTTACTAAAAATAATCGAATTATTCGAATGGTCCACAATCGGTCATATGTTGGAAGTAGGTATGAATGAAGATTGTCATGAATTGGTGTGTAGATTGTCTAAAAGGTATTAGACATAGCAAAGGTTTGCTGCAACGTTCATGAGTGCTTATGAACAAGTTTTGAGCATTGGAATAAACCTACACTTGCTGGAATCACTTTATGGAACATAATGCAAGTGATCGCAAGACGATAATATCATATGGTCTTAAAACCAGGATATATGGTTTATTGTTTATTAATTGGTTGTGCATTGATAATGCGAAACCACATCAGTAAATTAATGTCATAAAACGCATTGTTGTGTATAACTGATTAGTAAATAGTAAATGCTTATGAGTCGAAGTTAATCTGTGGCTTTTATCCTATGAGGATAAAAGCGATATTAGGGCCCCTCGATGATTTGATTTGACTTATGTGTCAGGCCTGGTCAGGACTGAATTGATGTGTTCAATTAAGTTCTATGTCAAATGAATCTGAGATGGAGAAACCAAATGCTACACAATAAGTTCCATGAGATTGTCCGCACAATATCTAAACAGAGGACTGTACAATCCCTTATCTAAAGACAAGATACTACTAAGATCAGAGTTTAACAGCATCTTTGAGAGCTACGATTGCTAATCGGATTGTGTTTGCATATACAGCTACTAGATTTATCCAAGTGGGAGACTGTTGGATTAGTGTCTAAGGCTGTAACTATATTTGGTATGTACTTGACCCGATTGTGCATGGTCCTTTTGGGTTGCCTTCAATATAGCAACTTGACAGGATGATTTGTAAAGAGAGAAGAGATATTATTGTTAATATATTATGAGAATAATACATTAAAGGAATAATAATATTATTTGATTAATATAACTCATATATTAATTAAGAATTAATTTGGTGACTTAAAGAGATTAACTGAATAAAGGGGCATAAACTATCAAATGTGTGATAGTTGTCTTTTGGGCTATGAATCCTTATGGATATAAGGGTGGACGATTTTTAGGGTTTGGATATCTTAAAATCAACCAAGCCTAATATCTAGGAGGATATTTGGATTGCTTAGGGTCTAAGTTATTCAATTAGGGTTAAGGGTGAAACCCTAATAGCTCATAGTATAAATAGATCCCTTGGGTGAGGAAAATCGGCATTCATGCAAGGCAAGAAACCCTAAGGCCGATTTCTCACCCTCCCCACTCTCTCTCAATATCATCCTCTTGCTAGTTGGTGTTTGTAAGCCATTAGAGGAGTGACAATTATGACTCTAAGCTCCAAGAACAAGAAGTTTCAATCAAACAACTTAAGGTATTCTTCTAGATCTGTGTTATACGATATGATTCAATTGTTTACACTAGATCTAGAATTGTAAGCCTTGGATACATTTCACGTTCAATTAGAGAAACCTAGATCCAAGCATTAGGGTTTTTATGCGCACATAGGAAAGTTCTTATGGCTCAAACCCATCAGAAGCATCATAGTAAACTATGAAGTCTTCGGTTCCCTCTGGTAACGATAACACCGGAGCACTAAAGAGGGCTTGCTTTAAGGTTTGGAAAGAGATCTCTTGCTTCTCTATCCAGTTGAATGGGATGCCTTTATGTGTCAATGTGGTGAGGCGTTTCGCTATCTTAGAAAAGTTCTGAATGAACCTTCGATAATAGCCTACTAAACCCAAAATTTGACAAATCTCCGTTGGCATTGTCGGAATCGCCCAACCTTCAATGGCCTTCACTTTGGAGAGTTCTACATGGATTCCTTCTTGGCTAACTACATGCCCCAAGAAATTTACACTGCGAAGCCAAAACTCACACTTGGAGAGTTTCACATATAACTTTTGTGCTCGAAGGGTCTCTAAGATCTTTCGGAGATGTTGACTATGCTCCTGCTTGCTTCGAGATTATACCAGAATATCATCGATGAATACGATCACGAATTTGTCAAGGAATGGACGACAAACTCGATTCATGAGGTCCATAAATGCAGCGGGGGCATTTGTCAGACCGAAGGGCATCACGACGAATTTGTAATGAGCGTAACGAGTTTAGAAAGCAGTCTTGGGAATGTCCTCATCTCGGACTATGAGTTTACGATAACCGGATCTCAGATCTATCAAGCCAATTTAATTGATACGATCCAAGTTCTGATATGTCCCTCTCCCAAACCAAACGGTGGAAACGTGTGGGGGCTCGTGTGACTAACAATTGAATAATCATCACAATGAATATACATGAAACACCACACATTCATCACTAACATTACATAATACAACCACCATTGTTTACATCAAGTGCATAGTTAAAAATACATAAGTTCTAACTGTTCAAAGTATGGTAACTGATGTTACATAAAAAAAACCATACACACTTGCAAATCTTTCAACTTAACGATTACCTGAGAATACAAGTTATTTTGAAAACGGTCAACATATACAATGTTGGTGAGTTCATAAGTATGGGTGAATAAAAGTCTTTGTAACTTTCATAAAAACCCAGAAAATCTGAAATTTTCTATAAATTGTTTGAAAATTATGTGAAAATCAAGTATGATTGCATGTGTGAATTTCATAGTTATAACGTATATGAGTGTAGTTTAAGTTCATTGTATCGCGAATAAATGATAAATATATATGAATATTGTTCCCAGAAAATCTGATATTTTCTGTCTTATAACAATGTCTAGGTTCTTGTATCGCTGATTAAGTTGTTTCATATTGACACAATTATAGAATTAATCTTCTATGTGTTTAAATGGTGTTGAATCCCTACATGAGTCGTTATAACCATGCATGATAATGACTAAGTCGCCCGTCTTGGCATTTTTCCAAACGCCGGTCTTGCAAAGGATTTTGTCGCCTTAGACTGGCCTAGAAAAGCTGTAGCGAACAACTAAGGCGGGGGGGGGGGGGGGGTAGGGGTATAGATCTATAGACAAACTCTGGCTTTCCATCCAGGAAACTTTGATTATAACTACAGGCTACGATTGTACACTCAAATGTGCCAACCGACAATTCTCACTAGATTCTCAATCTTTCCCGTTCGATATGTTTTTCCCCATGTTTAATGTTTTATGCGTAGGTTATATATTTTCCATTCCAAAGGTAAGTATACGAATTCATAAACTCTGTAGTGGTATATTTACGATCTACAAAGTATGTGGATTTTCATTCAAAGCCCATTTAACATGTAAATGGGCCACAAGGTCCAATAACATGACAAAAGGGTAATTTAAGCCCAATAGGGATGTAAATGGGCCACAAAGGCCCAATAAACATGTAATCCATAACTTAGTCCCAAATTAACATGTAGGTCAGTTGCAAGACCCAATAAACATGTCATGGAAATCACTGAGCTCAATATACACATAATTGGGCCCTTAAGGACCAATGGCCAAGATCGTGAATATTAGGCCTAATAGACAGTTATCGATGTGTTTCATCCATTTATTTTTTATTCTGTTGTTTGTTTTAGTTCGATGTTTACCAAATTGATGATAAGAAGTCTTCTTTTTGTAAAAATGACATTTTAGTCCATAATTTATAAAAATTTATGGTTTTGACCCAAATGTTTAGAAATTCATGGATTTAATCTAAAACATCATACTTTGACATTTATAGTCCTGTTTTGCAGAAAAATTTCATCTTTAGCCTCTTGTTTATAAAATTTGTCACTTTCGGGCCCATTTTTGATAAAAGTTACATTTTTGGTCCAATTTTGGAAAAATTTACATTCTTGGTCCAATTTGAAAATAAATGTTATTTTGACCCTTAAATATGGTTTATTTACATTCATGACTCAAACTTTGGCCAAATAACATTTTTAACCCAAAAACTTCTTTTTTTCGCAATTTGGGCCGCAAAAACCGTGAGGCCCCAAATGTTGGCCCATTAAGCTTAAATTTTCATTTTTGACCCTTTGAAAGTATTCTTATCATAAAAATTCCCTTTTTACACTTGTAGGATCTGTTTGATCCCTTCAAAAACGTGAATGTCACTTTTTCCCCTTATGTTTTGTTTTCTAACTATTAAGGCATTGTCTGTTTTTTGTCTGCAGATCTGCGTAGCCTCTTCTGTCTGCGCCGCGCAGACCACGCGTAGACATTAGCCTTCGCAGATTGTTTGTTTTTTTTTGAAGACTACAGACCTAAAAATGTCTGTGTGCCCTCTTCTTGGTGCAGATGTGGACCAGAGTCTTGTAACATCTTCAGACATCTTCTAGCCTAAAAAAACATATATATCTTTATTTTTTTAGTTTTTTTTTAATTTATATTTTTTCCAACTTTATTAATGATAAACAATTTGAAAAAATATTACAAAACTTAAAAAAAAAAAAAAAAAAAAAAAAAAAAAAAAAAAAAAAGTTCGACGATATAAATATGATATTTTTGACAAATTTGTAAATAAAGATTTAATACAATAGTAGTCATTGAAGTTGTTTGTATAAATATGAAAAAAAATCATAATATAATCTTATATTTTTTTGCCAAATTTTATAAAATATTATTTAATACAATATCATCAATTTCTATAGAAAATATTTCTGGTATGTTTTTAATATATTTAATTGAAAAAATCAAAGTTTATTTACATCTATTTATGTATCAAATTCTTTTATCACTAATTATAATGTATAGTTATAACTTTGCAACCAAAGTTGTTGATTTTCATCAAATATATACGCTAATTCATACCATTTTTATTTTTATTTTTTATATAATAATACATAAAAATTGATCTAGATTCGTTAATTATTTATAACAAAATCATAAAAATATTAAAAATCACTTTGAAGTTTAAAAAAATCAGTTTATTTATATTTCAATTTATTTTAGTAGCTCACAGATATTAAAAAACAAACAATATTCTTTTTTCAGACTGTAGACGTTTGGTCCACCTCTTCTACTGCAGAGGTCTACAGATGTGGTCCGCAGACTGCAGACATTTTGCCTTAAAAAAACAAACAACACCTAAAAGTATGATAAATGATCTTACAAAAAACAAAACCATACACACTTGCAAATCTTCCAGCTTAACGATTACCTGAGAATACAAGTTATTTTGGAAACAGGCAACATATATAGTATTGGTGAGTTGATAAGTACGGTTGAATAAAAGTCTTTGTATCTTTCGTAAAAACCCAGAAAATCCGATATTTTCTTTAAATTGTTTGAAAATGATGTGAAAATCAAGTATGATTGCATGTGTGAATTTCATAGTTATAACATATATGAGTGTAGTTTAAATTCATTGTATCTCAAATAAATGATAAATGAATATAAATATTTTTCCCAAAGAATATAATATTTTATGTGTTATAACAATGTCTAGGTTCTTGTATCGTTGATTAAGTTGTTTTATATTGACACAATTATAGAATTAATCTTTTATGGGTTTAAATGGTTTTGAATCCCTACATGAGTCGTTATAACCATGCATGATAATGACTATTTTGCCGCCCTAGACTGGCCTAGTCTAGCTATAGCGAACAGCTAAGGCGGTGGTGGGGGGGTCACCCCCGTATAGAACTATACACAAGCTCCCGCTTTCCATCCAGGAAACTCTGATTATAACAACATGCTACGATTGTACACTTAAAGGTGCCAACCGATAAGTCTCACTAGATTCTCAACCTTTCCGGTTCGATGTGTGTTTCCCCATGTTTAAGTTTTACGCGTAGGTTATAGATTTTCCATTCCAAAGATAAGTATACGGATTCATAAACTATGTAGTGGTATATTTACGATCTACAAAGTATGTGGATTTTTGATTCCAAGCCCATTTAACATGTAAATGGGCCACAAGGTCTAATAACATGATAAAAATGTAATTTAGGCCCAATAGGCATATAAATGAGCCACAAAGGCCCAATAAACATGTAATCCATAACTTAGGCCCAAATTAACATGTAGGTGGGTTGCAAGGCCCAATAAACATGTCACGGAAAACATTAGGCTCAATATACACTTAATTGGGCCCATAAGGCCCAATGGCCAAGATCGTGAATATTAGGCCCAATAAATAGTTATCGAGGTGTTTCATCCATTTGTTTTTGTTCTGCTGTTTGTTTTAGTTTGATGTTTACCATATTGATGATAAAAACTCTTCATTTTGTAAAAATGACATTTTAGTCCATAATTTATAAAAATTTATAGTTTTGACATAAATGTTTAGAAATTCATGGATTTAATCCAAAACTTCATACTTTGACATTTATAGTCCTGTTTTGCAGAAAAATTTAATCTTTAGCCTCTTGTTTATAAAATTTGTCACTTTCAGCTCCATTTTTTTATAAAAGTTACATTTTTGGTCCAATTTAGGAAAAATTTACATTTTTTATCTAGCTTGAAAATAAATGTTATTTCACCCTTAAATTTGGTTTCTTTACATTCATGACTCAAACTTTGGCCAAATAACATTTTTAACCCAAAAACTTCATTTTTTTTTTTGCAATATGGGCCCCAAAATCCGTAAGGCCCCAAATGTTGGCCCATTAAGCTTAAATTTTCATTTTTGACCCTTTGAAAGTATGCTTATCATAAAAATACCCTTTTTACACTTGTAGGACCTATTTGGTCCATTCAAAAACGTGAATTTCACTTTTTCCCCTTATGTTTTATTTCTGTGACAATTTTTGACCTTTAACATGGTTTTTGTTGAAATATTTCTTATCTTAAACATGTAATCAATTTTGGCTTGATAATGATGTATAAAATGTCATAGTTCATAAATCCTTGCTAAATATTACTTAAAATTTTGATATATACTAAATCTAACACATTTTTACCAAATAAGCTAAGAAATCACATAAGACATGCATATAACACATAGATCTGCACATTTTACTTGTATTCACATACACACACTTCTTATCTCTACTTTCTCTCTCAAGCACACACAAAATGTAATAATAATGCTCCTTTAACTAGAAACACCCCTCCTTACTCTAGACTTCTAAAACACTCCTCCTCCACTCTATTTATACCTATGCACTAAACCTAAAGCCCAAACCTAAATGCTAGACCGCAAACACATGGGTTTTCGGTCCAAGTTACAAATAAACCCAAGGATTTTTCGGCTTAGACCGAAAGCTACAATATCTAAGAAAAGCAAAGTATAAACCATATTTTTGACCCAACGTTTCAAGAGCATGGATTAGACAAACTTGATCCGGGAGAATAGATTACGTAAAGTTGTTAATTTTAGATCCGGGAGTATGGATCGTGTCATTGTGAGGATTGACAGGGTGGGGTAAAATTGCTTATATGAGGCGAAATTGTATATATTGTGAGTTATAAACTATATATATATATATATATATATATATATATATATATATATATATATATATATATATATATATATATATATATATATGGTATAACATGTGGGATTGAAATCCCTATGTGCTCACCATGTTTACTAACCTGACCCACTCAGATTATTTGAATAACATGTATCAATGCGAAGATATATTACACTGATAGATTAAAGGAGATGTAAATCATTAGTATAAATGAATGTAAGGTCTGTTTATGGTTATGTTTATGTATTGATGATGACATCCCGATGTTTTAAATAAAAATAGATTTCTTTGGAAATGCTTTGATAACATCATTATCATGTTTTCTAGGAACAAATTCCATAAAACTTCATTTCAAAAATGATACTTTGATTTTTAAATAAGCATAAATAAAATTTTTAAAATGACTATGAATATGGGGATGTCACATGAACCTTGCCTCATTTCACACAAGTGCGGCCCCAATGACTCTCAGATCTAGTATCAGCAGCCTTGAACCGCTTCGACGTTGGCTACGACTACATCGGGGCCTATCTCTGCTCCCTTTTCTAGAGTTCCATCTCAATCTTCTAGCACCTGACGACCTCTTACAACTCTAAAAATGAACCATAATGTTGAGTGCATAAAAACTGCCCGATGTCTGTCTTGAGCATTCTCATGTAACGGGTCATCTGAGCTTCCTCAGACGCAACAAACTCATGATAAAACATGGCCCTCTTCGTAACATCTTAGTGATCTCCATCACTGACTCAGTCCCCTGTCTCAAATATAAGTACTCTGGGCCAAACTCACATGCACCAAGAGTGGAACATATCTAGAACGAAAGATCATCGAGAACTGCTACGAAGTCACAAAAGCCTCCTCTCAGAAAAATAGGAGTTAGTAACAAGTCTCCACCAATCCTTCGCTCCGGACCGCAGAAGGTTCAGAGCGCATTTTACCTTCTGGTTAGTTGGTCAAGAGTGAGTGAACAAACATCCCTTGATGTCAGACAGCTACCTCATGGCTATGATCGAATCATGAACTATATCAAACGTCGACGGCTTCATATTGTCGAAGTCCCGACACTGGAAAGCTCTCCCAGCACCAATCCCGGTAGTAGCAACGACTATAGTGGCTGCAACAACAACAACCTCAGAAAGTGCAGTGTATCGCTCGTTAAAGTACTCCACCATGGCGGTCTTAAAAGACCCAAACATCTCTATTAACTATGACCAAAAGAGGGAAATGACCTCCTCCTTCATGATCTCCCTAACCAACTCCTTAGTCAAAGATGGCCTATCATGACTACAAGTTCTCGATCTTGATCTGGATCCCGCCTCAAATCGTCTTGTCATCACCATACTGAAATAAACTGGGGAGATATCAACTAAAATGCATATCATACCATGGTAACCAACTCCTAACAAAACACTAGGGTTTGTGACTTCCTTGCTATTCGTACGGGTCCTTTGCTTCCAGTAGTATGGGCCCATACTACCTTCCACACCTACCCATATTTGTCTCAAAGGATCATCACAACAACCCTAATAATACAAACTAGCATGCGCATACACTCAAGGCTCACCTCCTAGAGAAAGGCTAAACATTACCAAACTGACTAAATGACCCCACACAACTCATCCATGAAACTTCCTCCAAACCTGCAACACTTGTGTATGCTAATCATACAGAACACTAGACCCTATAGACAGTCGAATACTTGATTCTACCCTAAGACCTTCATCAAACAAGAACATGAAATAAGGTCAAAACAAACATTTTGTAACATCCCGAGTTCAGGGGTGCAAAGTTTAGGGTTCAAAGTGAATATATGAATGGTCAACTCAGTGAGTCCAGGGGGAGACTCGGCGAGTAGGGTCGCGATTCTGGTCGCGTGTCTAGTGGCCAACTCGACGAGTCGGTAGTTGGACTCGTCGAGTTGGTGAAGTGTGGAGAAAACCCTAATCCCAGGGATTTGGCCCTATATGAAGAACATGATACCGTCTCCCTAGCCTCTTTGCTCTCCCTTGAAGTCCAGAAACCCTAATATTCATTGTGAGAGAATTAGAGAACATTTGGATCTTGAAGTGGTGTTTGTTGAAGAGATCATTAAAGATTAAAAGGCTTGGAGCAAGGGGCTTTTCAAGGTTTTTGACTTATTCGTCTGTTGGAGCCTTCTTTTGAGGTAATGATTCATTACTTGAGCTGTTATCCATCTAGACCTATCATTTGTGGCATTTTTGGGTGTATATCTAGTGCTATCTTGAGTTTGGAGATTAGATCTGAGGTTGCTACCTTAGATCTAGAATAGTGATGATCCAAAAGAGCATAAAGTCCTTGTTCAAGAGCTGTTGATGAAGTCTTTTAGCCCCAAACCTTAGCCCAAGAGTGTATTATGCTTAGATCTCCTTGGATTCACGTAAAGTTTGCCACTTTACGTGATGGATGGCTTGTATAAGAGTAGATCTATGGATTGGAGACCATGCATGGCTTGGAAAGCCTTTGTATGGGTTAAGAGCTAGTGGTACTTGGCGAGTCACATAGGTGTACTCGGCGAGTTGCATGAAGATAGGAAGAAACTTGGCGAGTTGGAAGAACAACTCGACGAGTTGGTTGAACATAGCCTTGGACTTGGCGATTCTAGTCTTGAGGTCCTAATGTTTTCTGGTTAAGCTGAGAATCGGTGAGTCAAGGGATGACTCAGTGATTTGAGTACAGTTTGACTCAGAGTTGTGGGACTCGGTGAGTCTTGGGGAGACTCGGCGAGTTGAGTCGTGTTATGGGAGTTTCAGAGCATGGGGACTCGACGAGTCAACAGGTTCACTCGGCGAGTAGAGTTAGTCAGGAGGGTTGGATTTGACTAAGGACTTTGACTTTGACCAAGAGTTAACCAGTTGACTTCAAGGGGTATTTTGGTTGTTATTGGTATTTATTGGTTTCGGTGATTCAGTGGTGGAGTTCATGACGGTGGTCGGAGCAGCGTGGTCGTATTCTTCAGTCGGCAGTAGCAGGTGAGTCTTCTCACTATACTTTACCTTGAGTGGTAATTAGAGTCATGTGATAGAGTTATTGTATGCTATTTATGCTATGTGTGGCACTGCATTATTTCTATGTGATTTATGTTGTGTGTATATCAGAGTTAGGACTGGAAGGTCCACAGAGCTAGGACCAGAGGATCCACAGAGTTAGGTTTAGAGTTATGTGCCAGTGTAATTGTATGCTATTTATTTTCTGAGATTTATTGTGATATGTGATATGCATGCTTCTGAGTTATCAGAGTTAGGACCCGAGTTAGGACCAGAGGGTCCACAGAGAGTTGGGACTGGAGTGTCCCACTGAGACACACAAACCAGAGGGTCAATAGAGTTGTAGCCTTGAGTGGGTAATATGTGTTAGAGTGGTATTTTGGGGAACTCACTAAGCTTCGTGCCTACAGTGTTTTGTGTTATGTGTTTTAGGTTTCTTAGGTTCACGGGATGGCACCGGCTCGATTGTACACACCAGGGGAAGCGTTTTTTTGAAGATCCTGGTTTATTAATTGATTGAACAAAAGAGTTATGTAGTGAAACTTAACAAATGGGATTTTTATGGAAAGTGTTAAAGAGATAAACTATTTTAATTTTAAAAAAAAATTGTTTGAAAAATTACGGTGTTACACATTTTGAGGCTATAAAATCTTAGATATGTACCATTATGATGCATAAACTAGGCTATCACAATCGTGATGCTCTAACATATCACAATATCAAATAACCGTGTGGTAATTTAGGGTCTACTTACTGGCCCCGGCTGATCGTACACATGACATTCTCGTTGATTATTTTGACAACAATTAAAAAATCATTTTTAAAATATTTTTCTTTAGTTTGAGACTAGATTGACACGAGGTTTCCTCTAATTTACTCAAACCAAGGCTCTGATACTAACTTGTAACATCCATAAAAATCACAAAACAATTTAAACTTTTAAAATCAACCCAATTCATCAATTTTTTATAAATCATAGTTTTCAAAACATTTTCCTAACATCAGAGTCACACAAAATCATAAGTCATAAACAAGATGATGTGTAGAGTCATGCCTTCACCTTCATGCGATCATCCAAATTACCAGATAACATAATCCAAAATTGTAAGCCAATGTTTAGTGAATTCCCCCAAAGTACCACCACATAAACATAATAACAAAAAACATGCATACAGAGTCTTCATCCTGACTGGAATATCACACTAGCCTATAGACTATCTAGAATGCTCACAGAACCTTCAACATGAGTGGAACGCCTCACCCTGCCTTCAGCCTATTTGGACCGTTCTCTGGCCTTCGGCTTGACTAGTACGCCTCTCAGGTCTGCAGTATATCCGGGATGCCCTAGGTCTCTTGGCCTTTAGTCCACACTAGTCTGCCTCAACCCAACCACACACAACATGTCGACATATACATAAGAAATACACATACATATAATCAGTCAACAGAAAATCAGACAGGTCTTATAGATCCCTAAGTATAACATCATCCTATATACCAGGATATCGATCTAATAGACCACCACAACACGATAACATACCATCACATAACCGAATTTCTAATTCAATGGGTCGGCCTTGGTGCCTTTGACCGACAAGTACAGTGAGGAAAACTCACATCACAAATTGGACAAAAGCTGATGAGCTCTCCACTCCGAATATCAGCTCTAATCGACACGTATTCTAACCAAATGACCAATCTCAATCAAAATCCCAAAATACCCTTAAGTTCAAACTTGGTTAAACCAACTGAGTCAACCTAACCGAGTCAACCTAGCCGAGTAACCACAGAGTGAGTACGCGGGGCGTACACCAAAGGTACGTTGGTCATACTCGCATGTTGACCACTATCGAGGGTGGTTGACCTCCTATGTTGGGTGTACTCCAAGTACGTGGGGCGTAATTCCAAAAGTCTCAAAAACTCAACAAGTGCTTAATGGCTTAAGCACTCATGTCCATTTTTCATATCCACGGCTAAAATACCCTCAAGAGTCATAAATTATCCAACTTAATGACTTTACATGTCCATTAAGTGCTTTACTTAATTTCTTAATCGATTACGACCTTCTAAATGATGCATGGAGCAAAACCAACCATTTGGAATCTATTTTATGACTCAAGACCCTTCCAAGGGTCTGAAAGGACAACTTAATGGGTCAAGAACATGCTATGTTGATGAATCATCATTTGGGGACCAAAAAGTGACTTTAAAGAGAAAAACCATTGATATACAAGATAGAGTGGTTAAGGTGCAAGCTTTATACCTTCAAGATGTTATAAACCAAGTAGAAATTATAGATCCTAGGTGCACTCAACTCCAAGATCTTCTCATCACTTACTTCTTTCTTTAAAACCACTTTAAAACATGCTAAAGTCTCAAAGTTTTTCTCTCTTGCTCTAGGGTTTCTTAAGGGATGATATCACATATGGAGGCTGGGTAAGAAAAGTCTATGAGTCCATAAATTTGCTTAAATATGAGCTAAAGCCCTAAAATTAGGGTTTGCATGCATTCCATGTACGCCCTACATACGAAGTGTGCGAATAGCATACACACACTTACAATTGGTGTACTCATCCCATCCCAACTTTCACCAAAGTTCCATAGTGGGCCCCTTTTCCATTCTTTCTGAACGTAGGGACCAAAAATGCAACATAATAAAATTATAAAGCCCAAAACTAGATGTACCTTAACATCGGGATGTTACACGATCACCCATAACAGAGCGCCCGTCTCCATTAACAATTTTTCTCATCCCTCCCTCTGTCGCATACACAAACACATAGTAATGGCAAGCCAAACACGTTCGTTTCCCCATAGAAGGAGAAGATGGTGATGATCGGTGAGTGAAGTGACGATGGTGATGGGTGATATGTCGATGGTGGGGTGGGATGCTAGATCAGAGACACACCCTTCTTTATTTTTGACTTTCATTATCTCTTCTTTCTCATTCCTATCGAGCAACACCAGATCTTGCACAACTGGGTCTTTTATGAAATCATCACCGCATATTCAGAATTAGTAAGATTACAGGAAGTATTGAGTGTTTTGAACATATTTGGAAGAATGCGATGGGTGGATTTGATGATGAAAGAAGATGAAGGATCGAGTTTAATGGTGTGTGTGTGTGTGAGAGAGAGAGAGAGATAAAGAGAGAGAGAGAGAGAGAGAGAGAGAGAGAGAGGAAAGAATGGGAACTTTGTGTATTAAATAATTATATTTTCTTTTTCCATTTTTATTAAATAACAAAAAACTTCATAAATGGTCCCTGTGGTAATGAAATGATGGAAACACCCTTTACATAATGGAAAAAAATTGACGCAGTAAGAAATAAGGACCTTTTATTATAAGTTTTGAAGCAATAGGGACCATTCGTGAGATTTTTGAAACTTAGGGCAAAACACCAGATTTCGTGAAACCACAGGGACCATTTATATAGTTTTGTCTTTGATTTATTATGTTATTTTTTTAACATTTTTATTAATATTTCCAATAACACAAAAAAACATTAAATGAGATTGGTAAGATGACGATCATGCCTTTAATGAGTTAATTTTAATCTAACTTTCCATATTTAGTTCTCTGGTTCTCGGGAAATGATATGTTTTCAACGAATGTCACTTATATATATATATATATATATATATATATATATATATATGCAAATTCAATTGAAAAAATAAAAAGGTTGAGAAATGACGAATCATTTTCAATTAATCATTACTCTTGCTGCAAAACGTTCCTGCGTACCATACCGATAGAGAATGAATAATATTATTATATGAATATAAATATAAGTGTATTCATATATGCATACACCACCTTCCATACGCCACCAACCACAACCGCCGCCTCGACCAACCACCCCTACTACCACCACCACCAGTACAACAAACCATTGTCACCTTCGCCACCACCTATCACCGTCATATTCATATATGAATATTCACATATGCTACACTTATTCATATATGAATATACGTATTCATATATAAATATGATTTGCTATGTCGGACATGTACTTATGTATCGCATAAGCGGTAGATTCGAAATGAATGGCTCAGATTAATTTCCTCGTGATCAATCTTTTTTTCTCAATTGAACCCTCTCATATATATATATATATATATATATATATATATATATATATATATATATATATATATATATATATATTAAAGTTTTAATGAGACCACTAATTCTTTTAAGATAAGTAAGATCAATTTCAACCTTCATTTTATAGCTTATCATATATATATATATATATATATATATATATATATATATATATATATATATATATATATATATATATAACTCATCATTTTTAACATCTTTCTATATTGATTTTCGAAAAAAATAATAATTTTTTTTCTATGAAGAATGTGCACCATATGCACATTTTTTATAAGAAAATATATTTTTTTTTATTTTTTTAACGATTCAACTTCTATATGAACATCGTAGTTAATTAAAATGATTTTAGAAAAAAAAACATACCTAGAAAAAAGTTTAAAAAATATGCATATATGCACAAACTTAAATGTGCATGGTTTATTAACCTTTGTTTTAGGGTTTATCTTATATCGCAAAAAATGACTAAATATATATAAATTCATCATTTATTAACCACTTTCCATATTAGTATTCAGAAAAAAAAAATTTATGTAGAATGTACACCATATCAACATACTATACACGAAATGAAAATCTGCATAGATGCACATTAATATATTGATGAAAAACAACTTAATAAGTTAGGGCACTGTTATAGAAGA